>NC_086098.1:80081023-85051023 GCF_963921235.1 Mobula hypostoma
TTACAAATATAAAACACAAAATAATTAATTTGCATAAGCATTCACCCCCTTCACGTTAGTATTTATCGGATGCACCTTTGGCAGCAATTACAGCCTTGAGTCTGTGTGGATAGGTCTCTATCAGCTTTGCACATCAGGACACTGCAATTTTTCCCCATTCTTCTTTACAAAACTGCTCAAGCTCTGTCAGATTGCATGGAGATTGTGAGTGAACAGCTCTTTTCAAGTCCAGCTGCAAATTCTCGATTGGATTGAGGATTGGACTCTCACTTGGCCACTCCTGGACATTAACTTTGTTGTTTTAAAACTTTAGCTTTACGCTCGGGGTCATTGGCTTGCTGGAGAACAGGTCTTCTCCCAAGTCACAGTTCTCTTGCAGAATCCTGTTTTCCTCCAGGATTTCCCTGTATTTTGCTGCATTAATTTTACCCTCTACCTTCACAAACCTTGCAGGTCCTGCTGCAGTGAAGCATCCCCACAGCATGATGCAGCCACCACCATGCTTCACGGTGGGGATGGTGTGTTTTTGATTATGTGAGGTGTTTGGCTTATACCAAACATTACGTTTAGTCTGATAGCCAAAAAGCTCTATTTTGGTTTCATCAGGCCATAGAACCTTCTTGCAGCTGACTTCAGAGTCTCCCATGTGCCTTCTAGTAAACGCTAGCCAATATTTCATGTGAGTTTTTTTCAACAGTGGCTTTCTCTTTGCCACTCTCCCATAAAGCTGTGACTGGTGAAGCACCCGGGCAACAATTGTTGTATGTGCAGTCTCTCCCATCTCAGCCACTGAAGCTTGTAATTCCTCCAGAGTTTCCATAGGTGTCTTCGTGGCCTCCCTCACTAGTCCCCTTCTTGCATGGTAACTCAGTTTTTGAGAATGGCTTGCTCTAGGCGGATTTACAGCCGTGCCATATTCTTTCTATTTCTTAATGACTGCCATAACTGTGCTCCAAGGGATATTCAGTGACTTGGAAATGTTCTTGTATCCATCTCCTGACTTGTGCTTTTCAATAACCTTTTCACAGAGTTGTTTGGAGTGTTCTCTTGTTTTCATGGTGTAGCTTTTGCCAGGATACTGACTCCCCAGCAGTTGGACCTTCTAGATAAGGTGTATTCTTACTACACTCAATTGAAACACCTTGACTGCACACAGATCTCCAGAAGCAGATCTCCATTTAAATAATTATGTGACTTCTAAAACCAATTGGCTTCACCACTGATGATTTGGTGTGTCATATTGAAGGAGGTAAATACTTATGCAATCAATTATTTCATGTTTTATATTTGTGATTACTTTAGATCACTTTGACTTGGAAGAATCTTTTTCTGTTGATCAGTGTCAAAAAAGCCAAATTAAATTCACTGTGATTCAATGTTGTAAAACAGTAAAGCATGAAAACTTCTGTGGGGGGGGGGGAGTGTGGGTTCAATACTTTCTATAGGCACTGTATGTACAAAACTACATAGAAAATTCAGAAGTATGTAGAGAGACACCAAGATGCTTACTTCCTCTAGTCCCCACCTGCTTCCCTTTGTTCCTTTGCATCTTCCTTTCTTTCCCTTTATTCCCTGGTCCACTCTCCTCTCATATCAGGTTCCAGCAATGTCTGTTCTACCTCTCAAGCCCCAGCATCCCACTTCCACCCTATCCCTCTCACCCATCACCCACCAGCTTGTCCCTCACAGTTTAATTCAGCCCTTTCTCTCTTCCTTTCCAATCTAGATGAAGGGTCACAACCCTAAACATCCACTGATGCTTCCTGACCTGCTGAGTTCTCCACCATTTTGTGCATTTCGCTCCAGGTTTACAGCATCTGCCACCTTTCTTGTGTACTCCAAATCTTTCTTAGGTAGTCTCACAGGATCGAGAATCTAGTCCAGTCTACATTTGCTCACCTGCACTGCACTTTGTCAATCGATTCTGCACAGCGCTCTGAAGCAACATACACAAAATGGAGGAAGAACTCTGGCTGGGCAGGAAGCAACTGTGGAGGGGAATAAACAGCTAAGGCATGGTTAGCACAACTCTTGACAGTACAGGCAACCAGGGTTCAATTCCTGGCGCTGCCCGTAAGGAGTTTGTACGTGCTCCCTGTGACCGTGTGGGTTTCCTCCAGGTGCTCTGGTTTCCTCCCACATTCCAAAGATGTGGGTAGGCTAAATGGTCATTGTAAATTGTCCTGTGATTGAGTGAAGGTTAATCTGGGGGAATGCTGGACTGCACGGCTCAAAGGGCTGGAAGGGCCTATTCTGTGCTGTATATCTATCAATCAATCAATCAACAAATAGTTGTTTTGGGCTGCATTCCTTCATCAGGACTGGAAAGGAACAGGGGTGATGCCAGAATAAAAAATATTGGGGGAGGAAAGGGAGGACAAGCTAGAAGCTGATAGGTGTAACCAGGTGGGTGGGGGAAGAAAAATGAAGTAAGAAGTTGGGAGGTGATGGGTGGAAAAGGAAAGGGCTGGAAAGGAAGGAATCTGATAGAAGAGGATGGAGGACTATGGGAGAAAGGGAAGGAGGAGGGTAGCAGTGGGAGGTAATAGGCAGGTGAGGAGAAGAGGTAAAAGGCCAGAGAGGGAAGAGAAGAAGAGGGAAGGGGAAGGGAAAAAATTCCAAGAAGAAATCAATGTTTGTATCATCAGGTTAGAGGCTACCTAGATGGAATATAAGGTGTTTCTCCTCCATCCTGATGACCTCATTGAGGCAGAAAAGGAGACCATGGACTGACATGTTGGAACAGGAATAGGGTAAGGATCTAAAATGGTTGGCCACTGGGAAATTCTGCTTTTGGCTGATGGAGTGGAGATGTTCGACAAAGCAGTCCTCCAATATATGTTGGGCCTCGCCAATTTAGAGAAGGCTGCAACGTGAGTACCAGATATAGTAGATGATCCCAACAAATGAACTGTTGTCTCACCTGGTAGGACAGTTTGGTGTTTGGGGAGATTAGTGGAGAGGGATGGATGGATGAGGGATAAGGGAATCACGGAGCGTGTGATCCCTGTGGAAAGCAGAGAGACGGGAGTGAGATAAAGATGTCTTTGGTGGTAGGATCCTGTTGAAGATGGTGGAAGTTGAGGAGAATGATGTGTTGGATGCCCATGGGGTGGTTAGTGAGGACAAGAGAACTCCATCCCTGTTAAGGTAGCAGGAGGCTGGAGTGAGCGCAGATGTCCGGGAAATGGAGGAGATACGGGTGAGGGCAGTGGAATGGCGGAGCAGACTTGATGGGCCAAAAGGCCTAATTCTGCTCCTATGTCCTATGGTCCTATGTACCTTTGCTTTGTTTAGCAACACTAAGCCATAAAATCATTGACTCAGACTCACAATGTCACTCAGTGATTCACTGTAGTTAAAAAAATGTTACAAACACAAAACAACAGCATTCACTTTCTGTGTTGCTTCCTGCCCACTTTGAACATCTACAGTTCATGCTGAGCCTCTCTGATTTACAAATGTACATGGCTTTACCCAAAGTGTACCTTTATTCCTTTCAAAAATGAATTGACAGGGTTCTCCTTTTTGATGAGACCAACACCAATGCATAAGCAACAATGAGAAGTCTGAAATTATTGCTCAATAACTGCAGAGGCGACATTGTGACTAATGATGACACCTGATTTAGTGCAGGTATTGTTATCGCTTTCCTGTTGGGCAAACTCTAACTGCATTGCACATGATTAGGTGTAAAATTTTGTGAGGCATTAGAACTCTTCCCTGTAGATCGAAAGTTAATTTTTGGCAAACCATTGTAGAAATATATATGTGCCCTATCGTAACTCAGAAATTGTGTGCTATTTTCATATAGTCATTAATGTAAGACTTTACAGCGCCAGTAATCATTATTGAGGTTCAATTCCCACTGCTGTCTGTAAGGAATTTGTACGTAATTCCCATGACCGTATGAGTGGTTCCCCTCCCCTCCCCTCCCCATCCCTCCGGTTCTCTGGCTTCTTCCCACATTCCAAAGACGTGTGGGTTAAGGTTATTAAGTTGTGGGCATGCTGTGTTGGTGCCAGAGGCATGGCGACACTGGCACTTGCACACCAACACATCTTCAGGCTGTGTAGGCCACTGATGCAAGTGGCACACTTCACTGTATATCTTGATGTTTTGATGTACATGTGACGAATAAAGCTAATACTTTAAACCTCTTTGTACAGTGCAGAAACACGGTCTTTAGCCTCACTCATCCATGCTGATCAAGATGCCTTCAAGAGCTAGTCCCATTTGTCTACATTTGGCCATATCCCTTCAAGTATTTCTATGTGCCTGTCTAAATATCTTTTAAACACTGTAAATGTAGTTGTAATTAAATAGGTACAGCTCTCATCATCAAGGACAAGTACAACAGGTGACGTCTCAGTAAGGTGACTTCTGTCATTAAGGACCCCCACCATCCGGGCCACACCCTCTTCTCAATGCTTCCATCAGGAGCCTTAAGACCCACACGTCAAAGTTCAACAACGGCTTCTACCCCACTGCCATCAAGTTCTTGAACAATTCCGAAAACTGTCATTCTAACTGAGGCTATATTTCTATTTTACTTCCACTAGAGTTGTTATGATTATTTTGTTGTTTGGGTTGTGTGAGTTCGAGTTTATATTAATTTAAACTTGTCATGTTTGTAATTTACTATGCTACAAAAGGCTAATTTTCTTGAGAATTTTTATACATTCAGTCCATGTACTTACCCAAATGCCTCTTAAAAGTTGTAAATGTACTTGTCTCAAACACTTCCCCGGCAGCTCATTCCAGTACTCACAGTACTCGGTGCAAGGAACACAGAACATTGTGTTTGTCTCTCAAACACAAAAAGTGAGAGGAACCTAGCCTGTCAGGGACCATCCATAGACAGAAATAAAAGAGACCCTCCATCCTTTAATTCCTCTCCGTAGATACTGCCTGGCCTACTGAATTCCTCCAACATTTTGCTTTTGGTGTTCTGGACTTCCAGCATCTGTATTTCTTGTGTTGTGCTCTTGTGTTTATGTCTCTCACAGATCTCTCCCATTTTCTTGTATCTGCGCCCTCTGCTTTTGGACTCCAAAACGTAGGGGAAAACACTATAGCTGTCCCCACAGGTCACATCTAATACTGGTCTTGTCAGTGACGCTCATGTCCTAAATGTGAATAACTAAAGCACTGTTCATATTTTATGTGTTTGAAGCTGAACCATTTGAAGAATTTTTCCAGTCTTAAGCAAGTAATCTCATCACTAGTGGAATTATTTAAAATTGGTGAAAGGTGCAAATATTTCTTAACTTGGATTACACTTGCATATCAGGGAGCTACGATAATGTTAGTTGGGAACTCATATCGGGTGTCATAGTTAAATGAATTGCATTTATGTTGTTCTGATCATTTTATTAGCCACACCTGTACACCTGCTTGTTAATACAAATATCTAAATAGCCAATCACGTGGCAGCAACTCAATGCACAAAAGCATGGACATTTTGTGCCCCACAATTCCTGACAGGACATTGGATTGGGTAGAGGGAAAGGGAGTTTAAAAGAAATGAGCTGGAGCATTTGGTACATTTTAGAACATAGAATAGTACAGCACAGCACAGCACAGTACAGTACAGGCCCTTTGGCCCACAATGTTATGCCAACCCTCAAACCCTATAAGCCCCCACCTTAAATTCCTCCATATACCTGTCTAGTAGTCTCTTAAATTTCACTAGTGTATCTGCCTCCACCACTGACTCAGGCAGTGCATTCCACGCTCCAACCACTCTCTGAGTAAAAAACCTTCCTCTAATATCCCCCTTGAACTTCCCACCCCTTTCCTTAAAGCCATGTCCTCTTGAATTGAGCAGTGGTGCCCTGGGGAAGAGGCGCTGGCTATCCACTCTATCTATTCCTCTTATTATCTTGTACACCTCTATCATGTCTCCTCTCATCCTCCTTCTCTACAAAGAGTAAAGCCCTAGCTCCCTTAATCTCTGATCATAATGCATACTTTCTAAACCAGGCAGCATCCTGGTAAATCTCCTCTGTACCCTTTCCAATGCTTCCACATCCTTCCTATAGTGAGGTGACCAGAACTGGACACAGTACTCAAAGTGTGGCCTAACCAGAGTTTTATAGAGCTGCATCATTACATCGCAACTCTTAAACTCTATCCCTCGACTTATAAAAGCTAACACCCCATAAGCTTTCTTAACTACCCTATCCACCTGTGAGGCAACTTTCAGGGATCTGTGGACATGTACCCCGAGATCCCTCTGCTCCTCCACACTACCAAGTATCCTGCCATTTACTTTGTACTCTGCCTTGGAGTTTGTCCTTCCAAAGTGTACCACCTCACACCTCTCCGGGTTGAACTCCATCTGCCACTTCTCAGCCCACTTCAGCATCCTATTAATGTCTCTCTGCAATCTTTGACAATCCTCTACACTATCTACAACACCACCAACATTTGTGTCATCTGCAAACTTGCCAACCCACCCTTCTACCCCAACATCCAGGTCGTTAATAAAAATCACGAAAAGTAGAGGTCCCAGAACAGATCCTTGTGGGACACCACTAGTCACAATCCACTAATCTGAATGTACTCCCTCCACCACCACCCTCTGCCTTCTGCAGGCAAGCCAATTCTGAATCCACCTGGCCAAACTTCCCTGGATCTCATGCCTTCTAACTTTCTGAATAAGCCTACCATGTGGAACCTTGTCAAATGCCTTACTAAAATCCATATAGATCACATCCACTGCACTACCCTCATCTATATGCCTGGTCACCTCCTCAGAGAACTCTATCAGGCTTGTTAGACACGATCTGCCCTTCACAAATCTATGCTGACTGTCCCTGATCAGACCATGATTCTCTAAATGCCCAGAGATCCTATCTCTAAGAATCTTTTCCAACAGCTTTCCCACCACAGACGTAAGGCTTACTGGTCTATAATTACCCGGACTATCTCTACTACCTTTTTTGAACAAGGGGACAACATTCGCCTCCCTCCAATCCTCTGGTACCATTCCCGTGGACAACGAGGACATTTTGTGCATCACTGTTCCTGAGTTAATATCGGATTGCACATAATTAGGCACTTGACAAGGTCCGATATAAAGAAGTTAGGTTTAAGTGGATTGGCCATTGTGGGAGTGTCCATTATGTGAGTGGCCCAGTGTTAGATTGGCTTGGCTCATCAAGGCTTCAGCAAGGAGAGGTATAGGGTGTAGGTAGACTTTTTCTTTTATTTATTTCTTTCTTAATGTACATATAGAGAATTGGGGATACCAGGCAGGATCGGGGAATGCTCCTCTCACAGAATGTGGGAAGGTAGGGAGACATCCACTATCTCTGACCTCTACACCTTCAAGAAGTGAATCCAGCTGCAGCTGCTAAAAGACCATATTAAGGAGTTGGAGCTGGAACTGGATGAACTCCGAATCATTTGGGAGGTTGAGGGGTTGATAGACAGGACACACAGGGGGGTAGTTACACACAAGGTGCAGGACATGGGTAACTGGGACTGTCAGGAGGCAATCAATACAGAGTACCCCTGTGGCTGTTCTACTCAACAGAAGGAATACTCACTTTTGATACTGTGGGGGTGGGGTGGGTGGGAAATGACCTTGTAGAGCAAAGCCACAGTGGTCAGGTATCTGGCACTGAGTCTGGATTTGTGGCTCAGAAGGGAGGGGGTAGAAGCAGTGAGCTTTAGTGATAGGGGATTTGTTGTTCAGGGGAACAGAAAGGAGGTTCAGTGGATGAGAATGAGCTTCCCAGATGGTATACTGCCTCCCACAGGGAGTTTGGTGCTAAGTTGAAGAATATGATCTCCAGGGCTGTGGTCTTAGGATTGCTATACATAGCACTAGCCGTGTGCTAGTGAGGCCGGAAATAGAAATATCATACAGTTTAACACCTGGCTAAGGAGATGGTGCAGAAGGGAAAGCTTCAGATTTTTGGATCATTGGATTCTCTTCCAGGGAGGGTGGGACCTGTACAGAAGAGATAGTTGCACCTGAACTGGAGAGGGACCAATATTCTAGTGGGAAGGTTTGCTAGTGCTACAGGGGGAAGGGATTTAACTAGAGTTCCAGGGGGAGGGGAACTAGAGTGCCAGAATAGATAGTGGAATGGTTGTGGAGAAAGACGTTGTTAAGCCTACATACAAAGTCAGGAATCAAAAGGTTGAGCATGTTGCGTCTGATGTTCTCAAATTTGTATTTCAAAGTAAGTATTATAGGAAAGGCATATGAGCTTAGAGGATGTGGAATTATGACATTGTAGTCATTAGTGAGACTTGGTTGCAGGAGGGACAGAACTGGCAGCTTGGTGTTCTGAAGTTCCATTGTTTTAGACATGATCGAACAGGAGGGATTAAAGGGGGAGGAGTGACTTTACCAGTCAGGGAAAATGTCAGCAGTGATCAGATAGGACAGACGAGAAAGCTTTATGGGTAAGAAGAGAGGAATAAGAAAGGCATGACCACATTAATGGGATTATATTATAGACCAGAGTTTGTATGTTCCTTGGTTTTTGAGAGATATTGAGGCCCTGGTTAGGAAACAGGAGGTGCATAGCAAGTATACACAGGTAGGATAAAATGCAGTACTTGAGAGGTATAAGAACTACAAGAGAATACTTAAGTAGGAAATCAGGAGGGTAAAAGAAGACGTGAGATTGTTCTAACAAAGTGAAGGACTTCTACATGTGTATATATAGAGCAAAATGATAGCAGTTGACAAAATTGGTCCTTTGGAAGATCAGTGATAATCTATGCATGGAGCTGAAAGAGATGGGGGAGAGCTTAAATGGAATTTTTGCATCTGTATTTACTCGGGAGACAGATACAAAATCAAAGCAGCAGCAAGATCATGGACCATAAATAGACTACAGAGGACGAGGTGTTTGCTGTCTTGGGGTAAATTAAGTTGGATAAATCCCCTGGGCCTGACAAGGTGTTCCCTTGAACCTTATGGGAAGCTAATGCAGAAATTGCAGTGGCCCTAGAAGAGATATTTTAAAAGATCCTTAGCCATTGGAGTGGTGCTGGAGGATTGGAGTTGAGCTAATGTTGTTCTGTTTAAGAAAGACTCTAAGAATAAGCCAGGGAACTATAGGCCGGTGAGCCTGACATCATTAGTGGGAAAGTTATTGGAAGTTATCCTAAGGGACTGATTATACAAGTAGTTAGGTAGTTAGGGGATGATTAGGGATAGACAACATGGCTTTGTGCATGGTAGGTCGTGCCTGTCCAATCTTAAGAGTTTTTTTGAGGAAGTTACCAGGAAAGTTGATAAAGGCAAGGCAGTGGATGTTGTCTACGTGGACTTTAGCAAGGCCTTTGACAAGGTCCCGCATGGGGGGTTGGTCACTTGGCATTCAAGATGAAGTAGTAAATTGGATTAGAGATTAGCTTCGCTGGAGAAGCCAGAGAGTGGTTGTAGGCGGTTGCTTTTCTCACTGAAGGCCTATGCCACAGGGATCGGTGCTGGGTCTGTTGTTGTTTGTCATCAACTGTACATCAGTGATTTGGATGATAATTTGTCATCTACTGTATGTCAGTGATCTTGATAATAATATGGTTAAATGGGCCAGAAAACTTGCAGAATAATAAAGTATATCTATCTATCTATCTATCTATCTATCTATCTAGGTTGGGGGCATGATGAACTGCAAGGAAGACTATCAAAGCTTGCAGCAGAATCTGGACCAGCTGGAAAAATGGGTTAAAATGGCAGGTGGGATTTAACGCAGACAAATGTGAGGTGTTGCACTTTGGGAAGATCAAACAGGGTACATCTTACATGGTATGCGTTAGGGCACTGAGGAGTGTAGTAAAACAGAGGGATCTGGGAATACAGGTCTATTTGAAAATGTGAAAGTGGCTTTTGTCACATTGGTCTTCATGAATCAATGTATTGTGTATGGAGCTGGGATGTGAAGTTGAAATTGTATAAGATTTTGAGGCCTAGTCTGGAGTATTGTATGCAAATTTGGACACATACCTCCAGGAAAGGTGTAAATAAGATTGAAAAAGTGCAGAGAAAATTTACAAGCACATTACCAGGACTTGAAGACCTGAATTATAGGGAAAGGTTGAAAAAGTTAGCAGTTATAGAAGATTGAGGGGCAAATTGTTAGAGGTATACAGAATTATGAGAGGTATAGATAGGGTAAGTGCAAACAGGATTCTTCCACTGAAGTTGGGTGAGACTGCCACCAGAGGTCATGGGTTAAGGGTGAAAGGTGAAATGCTTAAGGGGAACATGAGGAGGAACTTCACTCAGGGTGGGGAAACTATGTAATAAACTGCCGGCGGAAGTGGTGGATGCATGTTCAATTTCAAAATCTAATAACAATTTGGATAGGTACATGGATGGGAGGGGGATGGGAGGGGTATGGAGGGGTATGCAGGGCTGTGGTCTAGGTGCAGGTTGATGGGACTAACCAGATTAATGGTTCAGCATGACTAGTTTGTCCGAAGATGCCTGTTTCTATGCTACAGTGTTCTATGACTCTACATCAGTGGTCCCCAACCACCGGGCCGCAAAGCATGTGTTACCGGGCCGCGAGGAACCGATATGAGTCAGCTGCACCTTTCCTCATTCCCTGTCACACACTGTTGAACTTGAACATAGGGTTGCCAGCTGTCTCATATTTGCCAGGATATCCTGTATATTGGGCTAAATTAATTTGTCCTGTATTTCCCCCGCTAAGGTAGAGCGTTCCTATGAAACCTTTCGTGCCAAAATGGCATAAAGGGAAGAAGCAATTACCATTAATTTATATGAGAAAAATTTTTGAGCATTCCCAGACCCAAAAAATAACCTAACAAATCATACCAAATATCACATAAAACCGAAAATAAATAACACTAACATATAGTAAAAGCAAGAATTATATGATAAATACACAGCCTATATAAAGTAGAAATAATGCATGTACAGTATAGTTGGGAAAATGAAGGCAAAACCGATTTGTGGGGGGAAAAAATCAGCACGTAGGCGCATGCCCACATCATATGTGCACGTCACGCATGCGCACACAGGTGCCCACGCAAGGCTTCATGGTCATGGTAGTCTTTCATGGGGTAAAGTGTCCCGGGATTTGACTGCTACTTTTGTCCCTTATTTGGGAGTGAGAAAGTTGGCAACCCTAACTGTAAAAGACATGTTGAGGTGAGTTTAACCCTACTTGAACACCCCCCCCCCGCACCCCCTGGTCAGGCAGTCTGCAAGAATATTGTCAATATTAAACTGGTCGTCGGTGCAAAAGAGTTTGGGGACCCCTGCTCTACATGGTCAAGAGGTTCAGTTGTTGTTCAGACCAAACATCAAAATGGTGAAGAAATGTGATCTAAATGTCTTTGACTGTGGAAAGGTTGTTGGCGCCAGATGGAGGGTTTTCAGTATTTCAAGAACTGCTGGTCTCCTGGGATTTTATGCAGTACAATCTCTAGAGTTTACGGCCCTTTAGTTTTGGGCACTCCAACCCTGGGGGAAAAAAGACTAAAGATGTCCTTGTCAGTGGTGTTCATGTCTTAAGTGTGAATAAGTAACTGAAGCCCTGTTTGATTTTAATGTGTGTGAGCATTTCTATTCTTAATCAACAATTAATTGTTCAGCCAACATCATTAAAGATTGTGTCCAGCTGATCTCTGAAACGAAGCTACCTCTCAGGTCTCTTTTTACTCCCCTCTTCTCTTGCATCTGTGACCTCTAGTTTCAGACTCCCAAACACAGGGGAAAAGACTACGACCTTCCCCTCTGTGATCTCTGCTTCTTTCCAATTCTTCAACCGTGCGATCACCTGCCCATGTGCTTCTTCCTCTCCCCCACCTTCTTTCTCTGGCTTCTGCCCCCTTCCTTTCCAGTTCTGATGAAGGGTCCTAGCTTGAAATGTTGACAGTTTATTCCAATCTATAGATGCTGCCTAACCTGCGGAGTTCCTCCAACATTTTGCGTGTGTTGCTCTGGATTTCCTGTATCTGCAGAAATTCATCTCAACACACGTGATCAAATCTATTTCCCCACATGAACTTACTAGTTATTAAACATAAAATCTTTAGCACCATGTTGGCACAAAGCTGAATCCCTATTGGTAACACAGAGTAAAAAATCTTTTTTATAACTTTATTGAAGCAGTGAGAATCCACACAAACGAAGTGATCCCTCCTTCTTCAATATTGCTACCATTGAGCTGAATCAGGCTTGAGTTTCTTGTCCGACTGGACCATCTAGTGTTAATTTTAACTTGCCTCATAATACCACAATAATCCTGCTTGGAACATGTTATACCAGATCTACAGTTTCAGAATCAGGCTTATTGTCACTGACTTACTGCATGTGACATGATATTTGTTGTTCTGCAGCAACAGCACACTGCAAAGACATTAAAATCACTATATTATAAAAATATATAAACAGTACATAAAAAGAATAACATAGTAGATTTAAGGGATCATGGATTGTTCAGAGATCTGATGGCAGAGGAGAAGAAGCTGTTCCTGAATTGCTGAGTGTGAGTTGCTGAGTGTGAGGGAAAGGTAGGGGAGTGGGGGGGGGGTGGGAGTGAGAAGTTGTAAGATGAAAGGAGGAGAAATTAAGGGCTGTAGAAGAAGGAATATGCTAGGAAAGTCCACCATGGGAGAAAGGGAAGGAGGAGGGACACCAACGGGAGGTGATAGGCAGGTGAGAAGAAGAGAAGGGGTCAGAGGGTAACCAGAATGGGGAATGGAAAAAGAGGAGGAGGGAGAAATTACTGTAAGTTTGATAAATTGTTGTTCATGCCATCAGGTTGGAAACTACTCGGATGGAATTTGAGGTGCTGCTCCTCCAAGTAATCAGTGCCAATCTCCTTCTATCTGACTTGGAAAGTTACAGTGCACTCCTCCAAGGGTGTGACATTCCTTTACAGTGGGTGAAAAGCCATGGCATTAATCACTATGCAACATTTATTCTAAGTGAAGCATCTGCCTTGGTAATGATATTGACATGGTGGGCGTTAACCTTAACTGTTGCATTTGGAGTAACAAAGATTTTAATAGCACACTGAGCCATAATTATTGTTTGAAAAACTCCAGCAGTAAAAATTCAGTTTTTACTGTTATGTACCTGGCTTTCAAATCAAATAGATGCTAAAATATATATATTTTTTTGAGATTTTAAAAAAGACTTTTCTGTAATCTTGAGGATTCTTGCACATGTTAACGTTCATTCTGTGCTCTGGAAGAGATTGAATGGACTCTCTCGACAGCACAGGCTGACAAAGTGTCATCTGAGATTAGGTTTAAAGGTCAGCATAATAATCTGGGTTGAAGGGCCTGTACTGTTCTATGTTTATGCATGGGGCAGGTGCCTGCAATAGGTCACCAGGGGTAGTAGTGGAAGCAGGCAGTTTAGTGGAGTTTAAAAGGCTTTTAGATGTCACGTGTAAATGAAGCCGATGGCGGGTGTAGATGATACATTCAAGGGAGGGCATTTAGTACAAATTGGCATCAAGAAGCAAGGGTTAGATTGATCATGGAATAGGTTAAAAGGTCGGCATAACATTGTGGCTGAAGGGCTTGTATTGTGTTGTAATAATAAATATAACAATAAAAATACAATAATGAAATGGAATTTAAAAATATATATATTAATAAGCAGGTTTAAGCTATTAATAGGGTGATGGGTTGGAGATCTGTCTCTACCAAAGGAGGTGGAAAGCACTCCTTCCCTCCACTAGACTGCAGGTCACCCTTGGGCAAGGTGTAGCACCTACTTAGTCCCTTCCCACCGATCAGGGTCACGTGAAGCCATGGGAGCAGGTGGTGGTGCATTAGCGCAGGTCCTGGTGATGCGACCACTGACGCCCAGCAGATAATTGCTGGGGTCGCTTGTCTTGTAAAGACACAGCCTAGGAGAGGGCAATGGCAAACCAGTTCTGTTGAAAAAAATTTGCGAAGAACAATCATGGTCACGGAAAGATCATGATCACCCACGACATATGACACAGCACATATTGAACAAATCTGATAATAAACATATTCTAAAAACAACAATGTGGCATTGCCTGAACTGGAGTAAGTTAGCTTAGCATGTAATAGAATTCGAACCAGGAAGCTCAGGTGTTTGATCTCACTCTGGCCCAGACCTGCAGTGTTTACTATGACAGTGTCCCTGATAAGAGGTAGTCTAGATGGGCCAAAGGGCCTGCTCCTGTGCTGTAGTGCTCTATAAGACAGTAGCAATAGTACTGGCAAGTATGGTCTCTTCCAGATTCAATTAACAGAGTAATACACGTGGTGTGCCAGCTAAAGCAGCAACTAAACACAAAACCTGAAGCAGGAAGTGCAGGGATATTTGAGGACACTGCACTATCAGATCTGAATCAAGCGCCGTCCTGGAATGTTATCTCACCTGAAGGTGCCAGGCACACAGTTGATAAGTGCTGGGTTGAAAAAAATTGGGTTTAAAACTTAAATGAGGTTTCATTTTATTAACATGAAGCTGCAGATACATCAACCAACTAAATGTGGAGATTTCTCTTCACTTCTCTTCTCCTCACATGCCAGATGCCTCCCTCTGGGTTTCCACCTCCTTCACTTCGTCCCTTGGTCCACTCTCCTCTCCTATCAAAGTCCTTCTTCAGCCCTTTACCTCCTCCACCTATCATCTCCCAGTTTCTTACTTTATACCCCTCCCAGTCACCCACCTACCCACCTCACCTGGTCTTACCTATCATCTGCCCCAACTTATACTCCTTCACTTCTGTCCCCACCCCTCCCATCATCTTCTCATTCTGGCTTCTGCCGCCTTCCTCTCCAGTCCCAATGAAGGGTCTCAGCTGGAAATGTCAACTGTTTATTCCTCTCCATTAATGCTGCCTGGCCTGCATTTTGTGTGCATTGTTCAAGAATGTTCCTTGATTGTAACTGTTCCTTTATTCTGCATTCTGTTATTGTTTTCCCTTGAACTACCCCAATGTAATAGATGTCTTAAGATTATCGGTGTGGCTGGCAAAGTTTTTCGTTATATCTCAGTTCATGTGACAATAAAGAAAAAACTATTTGTTTATCGAAATGAGTGGAAGGACCAAGGAACAGACTAACCCTGTGGCAGCTGATGGGGATTGAGCATGATTTGCTTCCAGTCTGGTGTTTTGAGTTCTGCAGTGGTCAAGGTGGCCAGAATGGGGGGTAGCAGACTGCCCCCAACACTGGGGCAGAACGTACCTGGCGGAGGAAGGAAGTGGGGAGTCTGGGAACTGGTGCCCTCCCTGTCTCACTTTCACTGGGCCTCTGTGTGTTCCCAATGCATCCTGAATGCTCCTTCCCTTCTTTCAGCTGTCAGCTGTCAGTTGTCATAGACCTGAGGACCACAGCACAGAACCAGCTCCTTTTGCCCATCTGGCCCGTGCCAGCCTGGTCTCCTGCCTAGTCCCATCTACCTGCACCAGATCATAGCTCTCCATACCTCTATGGGTGGCATGGTAGCGCAGATGCGTTCCAGCACCAGTGACCATTGAAGGGGTTTGTTTCCTGCCATTGTCTGCAAGGAGTTTGTATGTTTTCACATGGTTTCTCCCAGGTGCTCCACTTTCCTCCCACATTTAAGCAAAATTCTAGCTGATTTGACGTAAATGATACATTTCACAGTATGGGACAAATAAAGCTAATCTTTAACTTACAAAACAAACTAAATATAACAACATTAGTGCAAATTGAAGATGAAGGGTCTCAACCTAAAATGCTGACTATCCACTTACCCCCCACAGATGCTGCCTGACCCACAGAGTTCACCCAATTTGTTCTTTGCCTTGGATTCCAGAATTTGCAGTCTCATGTGTCCCACTGAGACGCAGTTGACTGTGCTGGGCATGTCATGCTGTTTGTATGTCTGACAGCAGCCCCTCCAATCAGTTCATTCTGAGAGGAGATGACTGGGCTGACCGAGGACGAGGTGAGGCAGCACATTGCATGTGAAACTATTTGTTGCAATTATTGCACCCGGTGCAGTATTGAGTAGTTATTCTCTGTCCGCAACACCACTCAGGATTTTCTAGTGAAGTTGGGTGAGACTAGAACTAGAGGTCATGGGTTAAGGGTGAAAGGTAAAAATGTCTAAGGGGAACCTGAGGTTGGTGAGAGTGTGGAACAAGCTGCCAGTAGAAGTCATGGATGCAGTTTCAATTGTAACATTTCAGAGAAGTTAGTATAGATATGCAGATGAGAGGGAGACGGAGGGCTATGGTTTGGGTACAGGTAGATGGAACTTGGGAGAAGACCAGCCTGGTACAGACTAGATGGGCCAAGGGGCTTGTTTCTCTGCTTTAAACTAGAGAGATAAAGATTAATTTTATTTGTCGCAAGTTCAAAGTTCAAAGGAAATTCATTATCAAAGTACATATATGTCACCATTTACAACCCTGAGATTCATTTTCTTCTGGGCATACTCAATAAGTATATAACAGAATAATAACCATAATAGAGTCAATGAAAGACCGCAACAACTTGGGCATTCAACCAGTGTGCAAAATTTAACAAACTGTCCAAATAGAAAAATAAATAAATAATAATAATAAATAAATAAGTGATAAAAATCGAGAACATGAGATGAAGAGTCCTTGATTGGAATCCATTGCTTAAGGGGAACATTTCAGTGATGGGGTAAGTGAAGTTGAGTGAAGTTATCCCCTTTGGTTCAAGAGCCTAATTGATCCTGAAGCTGGTGGTGTGAGTCCTGAGGCTCCTGATGGCAGCAGTGAGCAGAAAGCATGACCTGGGTGGTGGCGGGCGGGGGGGGTTCCCTGATGATGGATGCTGCTTTCCTGCGTCAAGGCTCCAAGTAGTTGTGCTCAGTGGTGGGGAGGGCTTTACCTGTGATGGACTGGGCTGTATTCACTCATTTTTGTAGGATTTTCTGTTCAAGGGCATTGGTGTTTCCATGTCAGGCTGCTATGCCGCCAGTCAATATATCCTCCACTGCATAGCTATAGAAGTTTGTTGAAGTATAAGATGTCATGCCAAATCTTTGCAAACTCCTAAGGAAGTAGAGGAGCTGCCCTACTTTCTTTGTAATTGCATTCCTGCCTCTCAGTTTTTTGCACTACCTTACTTTCCCTTTTCTATTTTCTATTTATGATTTATAATTTAAATTTTTAATATTTACTATCGATTTGTACTCCAGGGAGCACGAAGCACAGAATCAAATATCGCTGTGATGATTGTATGCTCTAGTATCAATTGTTTGGTGACAATAACGTATAAAATATTTATGTGCTGGACCAAGGGCAGGTCCTCTGAAATTATAACACTGAGGAATTTAAAGTTCCTGACCATCTCCAACTCTGATACCCTGATGAAGATTGGCTCATTGTCCTCTGGTTTCCTTCTCTTGAAATCAATAATCAGCTCTTTAGTCTTGCTGACATTGAGTAAGAGGATGTTGTGGCAAAACTCAGCCATATTTTCAATCTTCCCACCCCTCCTCCATATGCTGGTTTATCACCACTTTTGATTCGGCAAATGACAGTGTTGTCATTTGCAAATGTAAATATGGTATTACAGCTGTGTCTATTCACACAGTCATAAGTGTGAAGCGTGTGGAGCAGGGGGCTAAGCACACAACCTTGCAGTGCACCTCTGCTGATGGAGAATGAGGAGAAGATGTTGTTGCCAATCCAAGCTGACTGGGATCTGCAAATGAGGAAATCAAGCAAGTGTTGTCATGCTTCCGTCGGCATGCCCACAAGTTACCAACCCTAACCCGGAATGTGGGAGGTAATCAGAGCACATGGAGGAAACCCACGCAGTCAAGGGAAGAACGTACAGACAGTGGCATCAAATTGAAACCCATTAAAACTGGTGCTGTAAAACATTTCACTAACTGCTATGTGACTGGACCGCCCCCTACGTTACTGTGCCGCCCAGGGTATGTACGCTGTGGCAATAAACCTGTTACTTGAAACTCATTTGGACTGAAAGAGGGGAGAGGACCACTATAAAAGGATGGGCAAGAGCTGGGAGGTAATGTGGATCCAGGTGATAGGCAGGTGGATGAGAGAAGACTGAAAGATGGAAGGAGACAGGTGGAAGAAATGACGAACTGCAGATGATGGATTTCAGTTTACTTGCCTAGGAGCAAAACCTTGTTGGTTTACTTTTACTTCCAAAGAATTTGAAAGAATTTGTAGAGATGGAAATGATGTCATCTCTTCAGAGCATCAGAATGCCAACTGAAGGTTTGATATGCAGATGTGTTTTATACCAGGTCTTCAGATATTCTTTCCCCAATTAACCAAAGGGGGAATGGCTGATGGTCAAAACTGAGGCCAGACCTAGGGAGCAGGAATATGGCTGGGTAACAATAAGTTGCGTGGTCACAACGATGTAGATTGTAAAGTCAAGAGTCCATTGTATTGTACTAGGGAACCACTTAGTAGTCTTATAACAGAGGGATAGAAGCTGTCCTTGGGCCTAGTGCTTTCAGGTTTTGTATCTTCTCTCTGATGGAAGTGGTAAGAAGAAAGAATATCCAGGGTGGGTGGGGGTCTTTGATTATACTGGCTGTTTTACTAAGGCACTGAGAAGTAGAGACAGATTCCATGGAGGGGAGGCTGTGTCCACAACTCTCCTTCCCCTCCCCCCACCTTCTTATTCTGGCTTCTTTCCCCCTTTCATTCTAGTCCACCGGAAGGATCTTGGACTCCTTATTCATTTCCATAGATGCTGCCTGACCTGCTGAGTTCCTCCAGCATTTTGTGTGTGCTACTCTGGATTTCCAGCATCTGCAGAACCTCGTGTCCACGACTCTCTGCTGTTTCTTGCAGTCCACGTGGAGGGCAGTCACCATATTGAGCTGCAATGCATCTGGATAGGTTGCTATGGAGCATCCAGAACAATTAGCAAAGGTCAAAGGGGACATGCTGAATGCCTTTAACCTCCTGAGGGAATCGAGGAGCTGATGAGCCCCTTGTGTTTATTGGTGTACTATGGCTACTCCACATTAAAAGAAACCTCACATAGGCAACCATTCCATAATGTCAAAGGTCGATCAGATGTCTAGAAGTTGAAGCCTGTTGGCTGAAGTCTGGAGTCTGGAGACCCTGTCTTGGAGTTGGAGGACTGTCCATTTGTGTGGGTAAGTGGGTGGGAGGGAGAAAAGGAACTTGTTTTGCTGTTGTTGTGTTCTGTTTTGTCCTGTAGAGCATGGTGCCGGAATGTATGGCGACACTTGTGGGCAGCCCTCAGCACATCCTTGGCTGTGTTGGTTGTTAACGCAAATGACCCATTTTGCTGTATGTTTCAATGTATGTGTGATAAATAAGTAAATCATAATCATACTCTAAACCTGAATCTGAACCTGAATCAGTGTGAAGTCTATGTTCAGGAATGTCATGACTTTTGCAAACAATCCCAACAATAGTTCTGAGATTCCACTAATAGCTCAGGGACACAGAGACTTTGTTGGCTACAGCATCCACTGAGGGAGCCACAGCAGACAGAAGATAAATAAAATGGAGAAATATAATGAATTTTAGAATGTCAAATTGTTTGCAGGTACTTTTTGTTGAGTAGTTCACTTGAGACCGGATCACAGTTGCATATTTTTCAAATGGTGTAATGAATCTGCAGGTATTTTTTAACCTAATATTGACATTTGACTGATTCCATTAAAAGCCAGTGCCAGGATTTTCTCCACACATGCTAGGGCACCTGGAAAGATTTTATTTTGCCAAAAATTCACAGGAACTTGGATCCACGGAAATGTAACACGAGTAAGAAGCCTGTTCCTAATAAACTAGGCAACTGGGAAACATTTTGATATGGATAGATATTTAAGAGTGTAACTTTGTTGTGAAGGTATTCACCGGACTTTTTATGTCAGACTGTACTGCGTTTGTTTTGGAGGAAAGCCAGTTTTGTGGTTGTGAAAACTTTTGAAAACACATTTTCAGAACTTTGTTGTCTCAAAGTTTCAAAAATATTGCCAGAATTAAATTTCACATCCTGTTACTGAAGAAGATCTGGCTGCCACTAATTACCAAGGTTAAGCAGAGAAATGTGAGACTAAATGGCTGGGAACTTGGGTAATATGAAAGAGTCCAGGACAGGGGAATGCAGATATATTGGAAGTTTAGAGTGCTGGAAAGATTACACAAAGACGAAAATCAGTGACCATGTCAGATTTGAACAACAGCACAAAATTTTCAAAGTGGAGGTTATGAAACTGGAGGCAGTATATTAAAAATCAAAGTTGAGCTTATTGTCATATACACAAATGCATTCATGCACGAGTGCAATGAAAAACTTACCTCCAACAACATGACAAGCCTGTAGAATTAGATATGCAGTATAACAAACACACAAAAAATGAACTAAAAATAAATTATACACAATATTTGCAAGCAAGATGATGCATTCATGATGCATCCAGTCAGGATACTTTCAGCAGTACATCTGCAGAGGTTTATTACAGTGTTCAGTGACATGCCAAACCTCTATAACCTTGTAAAAAACTGAAGCCAATACCTACTGGAGTGAACCGGGTACATGTTGAGAAATTGTAGCAGAGATCAGTATGACTTCAATTGGAATGGGAAGTTGATGGAGGGGAAGGCTGAGCGGGTTTATGGAGTAATATTATTATTCTTTCTGAGAAGATTTGAATTGCTTCTTGTAACTTCATTCAAGTCAAATTTATCCCATCCTGTCTCCATTCCCATGGAAAGTTAACAATCTGAAACACTACCCCTGTTTTTCTTTCTACAGATCTGCTGATCTGCCAGATGTCCTTTTAATCAGACATGACTTACGATGTGAATTCTGGTACCACGTTATTGCCAAACAAGTAAGGATGCCATCAGCTTGAACTTGTACACCCTCGTTCTGGGAATGTAGGATGACACTTGAATGTAAGGAGGTGTGTCCTCACTGGACAGTACTGAAGCATTGAAGAGGGTCCAGACAAGGTTCATGAGAGTGATCCTAGGAAGGAAAGGGTTAACATATGAGGAGCATTTGATGGCTCTGGATCTGTACTCACCGGAGTTTAGAAGAATGAAGGGGGAATGTCACAGAATTCTACTAAGTATTGAAAGACCTTGACAGAGTGGATGTGAAGAGGATGTTTCCGATAGTGGGAAAGTCTAGGACCAGAGGGCACAGCCTCGTAATACAAAGATATCCGTTTAGTACAGAGATGAGGAGGGATTTCTTTAGTCAGTGGGTAGTGAATGTGTGAAATTCATTGTCACAGATGGCTGTGCAAGCCAAGTCATGGGTTATATTTAAAGAAGAGGTTGAAACGTTCTGGATTGGTAAGGGTGTTAAAGGTTATGTGAAGAAGACAGAAAGGGAAAATAAATGAAATAATCAGGGAATGATTTGTCAATGGAAGTGGTGAATATAGGGTTCAATTTCAACATTTAAGAGAAGTTGAATAAGTATATGAATGGGGGGGTATGGAGGGATATGGCTCAGGTGCAGGTCGATGTGACTAGGCCGAATAATAGTTCAGTACGGACTATGAGGGCTGAAGGGCCTGTTTCTGTCCTTTAGTGCTCTATGACTTTATGACTTTAAATCAGCCATGATCAAAAGGCAGAGCATACACAATGTGTCGAATGGCCAAATTATGTTCCTATATCTTATGGTTTTATGACTATATTAAATCTTAGAGTATAACGAAAATACTTTTGAAGAGGCAAAATGCTTGAGAGTGTATAAGATTTAATTTTACTTAAGCTATACATTCCACATACAGTATCCTAGTCACCAAAACAAAGAAATGAGCCTCCAAAGCATGCAACCTATAATTAATTAATACAGACATATTAAAGAGTTCTATAAAATTTAAGACTTTGATTAGGGGCCTAAATGACCTGAATGAGGCAGTGGAAGGGTGGTTTAATAATTTTGCACATGACACAAAGGTCACTGAAGTTGTAGATAGTATAGAAGGCTGTCATAAGTTACAGCAGGACATTTTGAAGATGCAGATTTAGGCTGAGAAGTGGTAGACGAAGTTCAACCCAGAAAAGTGTGCAGAGATTTGGAAGGTCAAATTTGAAGGCAGAGTACAGGGTTAACAGCAGATTTCTTAGCATTGTGGAGGAACCAAGGGATCATGGGGACCAAGCCCATAGCTCTTTCAAAGTTGCTGTGCAAATTAGTAGGGCTGTTAAGAAGGCGTATGGCCTTCATTAGTCAGGGGACTGAGTTTAAGAGCCATGAGGTAATGTTGCAGCTCTACTAAACTCTGGTCAAAAGGAAATATAAAACATGAAATGTGATATGATTCACGGAAACCAAAAGGAAACAAAAATATTCAGCATCTCTCAGAAGGTTCTTTAGACAACTAGGAGAATCCTTGGTATTTAATACCAGATGCTTCCCCTAGCACAAGTAAGTAAATACTAATTTACTTTGCTGGTAGGCTATTACACACAGCTTCTTCAATCCACCTGACTTTAGCTGGAATCTGTAATAATTCTGCTTGTCTATATACACTCTGATTTCTTCTCCTGAAATGAAAATTGTTTCTCCTTTCCTCGTTGATATGGGTTAATATCTATGAAATCAGATTTCTGACATTTTTAGGGTTTAAAAAAATTATGTTATAAAATGTCCCTGTTAAATGTTCCTCTGTAAATTTCAACTCCTGTGTTGGCTCCAGTTCCTTGTTGTTCTTTGGAACTTGCAGAGTTTATATATTCATTATCCATTATTGCTAGCTTGGCAAGTTAAGTCCAACTACTTACAGCAACTTTTAATTGTAAATACAGGTAATTTAATCTCCCCAGTCCAGGAAGTGAGCAGCTTAAACTATCAAGTCTCATTATTTCAAGCAGCAAATAGTTCTAAGTAACTTTACAAGTTTCAGATTTTAATCTTTTTTTCTCCCCTTTTCTGTTTTGGCTCTTTAATTTTTCCTTCTTCCTCTTTTATTTCTTTACTGCACCTTGTTATACTCTTGTTCACCCTTCTGTGCAGAGGGACATACAATCAGTGGTCTACAGCAGCAGAAGATCATTAGCGTACACTCTGTGGCCACATCATTAGGTACCTTAAAATGCATGGTCGACTGCAGCAGAAGACCACAGACAAAATAAGGTGGCCACTGAGTGTATGTTTGTGGTCCTCTGTTGCTGTAACCCATCCACTTCAAGGTTCAAAGTGTTGTGCATTCAGGGATGCAATACTGTATGCCACTGTTGTAATTTGAGTTACTGCTACTTTCCTATCAGCTTGAGCCAGTCTGCCCATTCTCCTCTGATCTCTCTCATTAACAAGGTGTTTTCACCCACAGAACCGTTGCTCACTGTATTTTTTTTTTGTTTGTACTACCATCCTCTGTAAACTCCAGAGACCTTTGGGCATGAAAATCCCAGGAGATCAACAGGTTCTGAGATACTCAAATCACCCTGTCTGGCACCAACAATTATTCCATAATCAAAGTGATTTAGATCACATTTCTTCCCCATTCTAATGTTTGGTCTGAACAAAAACTGAACCTCTTGACGGTGTCTTCATGCTTTTATGCATTGAGTTGCTTCCACGTGATTGGCTAATTAGATATTTGCATTAACGAGCAGGTGAACAGGTGTACCTAAGAAAGTGGTCACTGAGTGTAGAAACATACAATGATGAAACATAGAAACAGACCCTTTGGCCCATTGATCCATACTGACCATCAATCATTCACTGACACCAATCCTTTCTTAATCCTGATGTTTGATTCTTCCTGTGTTCCCATTATCTCACCGCAGATTTAGAAACCAGCTTGCACAGCTTTAGGATGTGAAGGGAAATCGGAGCATCTGAAGGAAACCTGAGCAGTTAGAGGAGAACATGCAAACACCACATGGACAGCTCCTGAGGTCAGGTTCGAACCTGGGTCACTGGGTGGTCTGAGAGATTGGATCTACTAGCTCTGCCACTGCGCTGCCCCCCACTCCTCAAAGTGCTTGAATTACGCTAATGCTATTAGTCCTGTCACACCGATCACAGGTTGCCCTTCTCAAACTGATCCAACCTGTAACAACAGAGGCAGATTGATGCACTTTAATCACTTGATACTACAATGGACATTTTTAGAGAATGGAGTTGAGAAGGAAAACTTATTATTTATTTAGAGATACAGCACAGAACAGTCCCTTCAAGCTGCACCACCCAGCAACCCACTGATTTAACCCTAGCCTAATCATGGATCAATTTATAATGTGCATTTAATCTACTAATCAGTACATCTTTGGACTGTGGAAGGAAATCAGGGCACCTGGGGAAAACACACACACACACACACACACACACACACACACACACACACACACACACGGAAGGAACGTATAAGCTTTCTTACAGAGGAAACCAGAATTGAACTCTGAAGCCCCAAGCTGTAATTGTGTCATGCTAACTGCTATGCTGCCATGGCGCTTTAAATCAGCCATGATGGAATGGCAGAACAGACTCAATGGACCAAAATGGCCTAATTCTGCTTCTATATCTTATGGTCTCACGGAAAGGCAAAAGATATTGTTATCACACCCTAGGAACTACATTGGCAGGTTCCTAAATGGAGGCGGGGTTTGTCCAGGAACACTCAACTCCATCCCTGGTCTAAGCAGGAATCAAAGGGCTGATTTACGATGGTGATGTGAGAGTAACCGTCCTTGCATTGAGATTGCATTTCACTGGTTGTTGGATTATAGACTCTTAAGTTTAAGTTTATTGTAATTCAACCATATATGTAGAGTATACAACTAAACAAAGCAACATTCCTCTGGTCCCAAAGTATAAATTACAGCATATATAGTCAGACACAGTACAGATAGCTATGATCCAGCACATACAGTCACAAAATAACATTAGCACAAGTCTCTGGATGGCACGGCCTGAAGATTGACAGGTTGACATACAGTGGGAGGTGCATCTTGATATAAGACAGTATAATTTCACTGGTACTATCATAATAAAACAAGTAGTAGTCCAAATAAGTGAACCAGCAGCATTAAAGTCAATGAGCACCAGGGAGAAATCACTGCGGTGGTTGGACCACACCTCATACAAAGGAAAATGTTTGTGGTTGTCTGAGGTCAATATTCACAGTGGTAGGATATCCTCAGGTCAGTTATCTAGGCCAAACTATCTTCAGTTGCTACACTAATCACAAAGAAGGCACGGCAGTGGCCCTACTTCATTAGGAGTTTGAGGTGACGTGGTATGTCTTCCAAGACTCTTGCAAATTTTGCACAGATGTATTCTGACTGGTTGCATTGCCATCTGGTATGCAGGCTCCAATGCACAGGATCACAAGAGGCTGCAGAGAACCATAGACTCAGACAACTCCATCATGGGCATAAGTGACCAATCATCGAGGACATCTTCAAGAGGTGGTGTCTCAAAAAGGCGGCATCTATCACCAAGTTCTCTCACCATTGAGACATGGCCTCTTCTCATTACTACCATTGGGGACTAGAAGACCCACACTCAACATTTTAGGAAAAGCTTCTTCCCTGTCATCATCAGATTTCTGAACCGTCCATGAAGCTTCACTATTCCTCTTTTGTTTGTCTGCCTGTTTATCTGTCTATCTGTAGGTCGACCTATGGATCTAATTATTTATCTACCCATTTATACTTACTTATTTATTTAAACTTACAGTTTTTTTAATGTCCTGCACTGTACTACTGCCACAAAGCAACAATTTTCATGATGTATGTTGGCGATAATAAACTTGATTCTTGATTCTGACCCAACATAAGGTCAGAAATGGATATGTTTACCGATGATTTTTCAGCTCTCAATTCCATTCACCAAGCCTCAGCAGATGAAGCAACCCATATCTGTGCAACATTATAGAGGTAACTTCCATGGATTCTGAACTCCGTGATAAGCTTTTTGGCACCACTTACACCCTGAGGTAACGGACTCTGCCTCCGACACTTCAGTGTGTCATGTATGATCTCACTGCTGTGTTGGTTTCAGTACTGAGTGTCCCTTCAGCAACTATGTGGCTGGGACTCCAGGAAGTTTACAGATTACATTAGAAGATTAATTTTATTTGTCGCGTGTACATCGAAACATACAGGGAAATATGTCATTGACGTCAACAACCTTCACAGTCTGGAGATGTGCTGAGGGCAGCCCACAAGTGTCGTCTGCACTTCTGGTGCCAACACAGCATGCCCACAACTTACTAACCCTAACCGTACATCTTTGGAATCTGGGAGGAAACTGGAGCACCCGGAAAAATCCCACATGGTCATGGGGAGAATGTACAAGCTCTATACAGACAGTGGTGGGAATCAAACCCAGATTGCTGGGACTGTAAAGCATAATGCTATCCACTATCCTAGCATCCTGCCCTCCGAACTTCCTCACATTATTCAGACCTTAACGACACCAGGTTGATTTGAACCAATGGGAAGAACAAATCCAGGCAAAGATCTCCCAAATCCCTTCTCCCTTACTCCGTACGACCATTGCACAAAGTGGGAGATATTGGCAGGAGGGCAGAAAAGGATCTGGGATGTCCAAAAGATTATGTCATCTGGAGTGATTTGAAATTGATAGAGCAACAAGGGTCCAGAGAAGGTTCACAGGAAGCATCCTGGGAATGAAAGGGTTAACATATGAGAAGCATTTGATGGCTGAGGGCCTGTACTCACTGGAGTTTAAAAGAATTTCATGGATGAACCATGAAATCCGCAATCTGATGAGGGCCTGATCAGAGACATTCAGGTCTGGTGACCAGGTAAAATACAAGATATGATGCCCGCAAAGCCACCTCAAGTGCGAAGACACAATTCCAGACCAAACTTTCATCACTGAAGGATACTCGACCGCTGTGGTAGGGCTTGTATGTCATCACCTTCTACAAAGTGAAACCAAGCAACACAGGTCACAACAAGTCTTCCTGCCAGATGAATTCAATGCCTTTTATGCTCGCTTTAACCATCGAAACATGGAGGCAATTTTATAAACTCCCACAGTCCCTGATGACCCTGTGATTTCAGTCTCTGAGACCAACAAGAGAGCATTCTCTATGAAGCTGAACCAACAGAAAGCATCGGCCGAGATGGAGAGCCTTGCTGAGTACTAAAGAACCATGCCGATCTACTGACTGGAGTGTTCACTGATATCTTTTACCTCTCACTTTGGTAGTCTGAAGAACCACCTACTTCAAGCAGGCCTCAATTTTTCTAGTGCCTAAGAAGAATGTGGTAACCTGTCTCAGAGATTATTGTCCAATAGCAGTTACATCCACTGTGATGAAGTGCTTTGAGAGGTTGGTGATGAAACATATCAGTTCCTTCCTGAGAAATGACTTGGATCCACTTCAGTTTGCCTACAAGCACAACAGGACCACAGCTAATGCCATTTTATTAGCACTTCACTCAACCCTGAAACATCTGAAGAGCAAAGATGCATGCATTAAGATGCTCCTCATTGACTACCATCGACTACATTGACCACAGCTTGGCATCCAGTACTATCATCCCCTCAAAACTAATCAATAAGCTTCAAAACACTGGCCTCTGGATCCTCAATTTCCTCACCTGCTGACCCCAGTCCTCCTCAACCTCCATCAACACACGTGCACCACAGGCTGTGTGCTTAGCCCCTGCTCTACTCGCTTTATACCTACGACTGTGTGGCTAAGCACAGCTTCAATGCCATATATAAATTTGCTGATGACACCACTATTGTTGGTCGAATCAAATATAGTGATGAATCAATATATAGGAGAGCAATTGAAAATCTGGCTGAGTGATGCCACACCAGCAACCTCTTACTCAACGTCAGCAAGACCAAGGAGCTGATTATTGACTTCATGAGGAGGAGACCACAGGTCCACGATCCAGTTCTCAGTGGGCGATCAAGAAAACGAATCTCAGTAAATTTATTATCAAAGTGTATATATGTCACCGTAGTATATGGTGACATGTATGTGCTTTGATAATAAATTTACTTTGAACTTTGAATATGGAAAGAGTGAATGTAGAATGGAGATAAGGAGGAATGACGTTCTTTAGCCAGAGGGTGGTGAATCTGTGGAATTCAATGCCACAGATGTCTGTGGAGGTCAAGTCATTGGGAATGTTTAAAGCAGAGGTTGATAAGTTCTTGATTAGTAAGGGCGTCAAAGGTTACAGAAGTTAAGAGAATGGGGTTGAGAGGGATAATAAATCAGGCATGATGGAACGGTGTAAAGAACTCGATGGGCCAAATACTCTGATTCTGCTCCTATCTCTTATGGTCTTGTGGTCTGGCGAGCAATTGGAGGAATTCTACAGGTCAACCGGTAGAGGGGAAGGAATTGTCGCCACTTCAGGATAAAACCCTGCATCAGGACTCAGAGTGAAGAGGCGAGATGATCGGTGGAAATGATCCAACGAGAGTGGAGAAGCGAGATGTTCAGCTTAAAGTGGAGAAGGAGATTGGTGAGACAGGATTGGAGGTGGTTAGTGGACTGCGGTGAGATGACACACAGACATGCGAAGTAGGAGAGGTATGAGCTATGGGTGGAGTTAGGAGACAGAGGTGGATGGATGATAGATGGAGGCAGACAGAGAAAAGAGGTATGAACCAGATGGAGTGAGCTTGAGGGAGGGGAGGCTGAAGGTTGGAAACAGCTGCTTGAGAGAGATAAGCAAGAACCTGAAGAGTTCTTCTGGCCTCTTTCTCACCTCCCCCCTCCTCTTTTATACTGGGCATTTTCCCTAACCACTTCCAATCCAGATGCAGGGATTCAAACTCAATTGTGGACAATTCATTTACCCCACAGATCCTGATGGGTTCCTCCAACAGCTTGTTATTTAAAGTTCTAGCATGTGCTGTCTCTTTCATCTCCATTTGTAACCACTGTCCTGTCTGAACAGGATTCTATACTGTGCACTATAACTGTAACTGATCTATATTGCACTGTACCCTTTGGTAACTATTCCACTGCCCTTGCTCCACCAATTTTTGTGTTGTCTGCAAACATATTTACATTTCTGCACAAGCTATTTATATATATTGCAAGCAACAGTGGTCTGAGCATTGATTGCTATGGAGCACCACTAGTCACAGATCTCCAGCCTGAAAAACAACCTTCAGCTGCTAATCTCCGTCTTCTCTGTGCAAGTCAATTCTGAATCCAACTTATCCAATTGCTATGGATCACATCCATCTTATCTTCCTGTTAAACCTACCATGAGGGACTTTGTCTTGCTGAAGTTGACCTCATCATTAACATTGTTTACAAATACTATTTGCTTTAAGATGGCATAGCTAAGAGGTTACCAGGCCTGGGTAGCTTGCTCTGTACAGAGCTAATGCCACTAAAGCAATTTTACGTGTTGTTTTGGGCCAAAAAAACATTTTGTCATTGCAAATCATAGAACATTTCAGCACAGAACAGGTCCTTTGGCCCATGATGCCGTGCTAACCTTTTAATCTATTCTAACTTCCATTTAACCCTTCCCTCTTGTATAACTCTCTATTTTTCTAGCATCTATCTGTCTATCTAAGAGGTTCTTAAATGCCCCTAATGTATCTGCCTCTACCACCCATCTGGCAGAACTTTCTTTGCATCTACCAGGGGTGCAGCGCTAGCCAGAGCGCACCCAGCACATCTTTAAGAGAAAAAACGAAGTAAACAAGCCCAGAATTAGGTGCCACCCAGAAGTCAGTCTTCATTAGTGGAACTGAGGTGGAGAAGGTCAATAACTTTAAATTCTTTGGCATTAAAGATCGACGTTTCTCTCTCTGAAATGTGTCAGTGGATCTGTCCTGGGACCAGCACGTAACTGTCATTACAAAGGAAGCACGGCAGCGCCTGTACTTTATTATAAGTTTGTGTAGATTCAACATGCCACCTCGATCCTGACAGCCCTGTGTTTTCAGCCTGTCTGGGCTGGCATTTAAATTGACCAAACAATGGAACAGCTAAAGGCTCCAGCACCCTGTAAAGAGGAGTGAACATCGCTTAGAACAAGTGAAATCGGCAATCGCTTCTGATCTGGGCCGACATTTACGTGCCGGGCGGCACCTACTTAATTAGCCTGTTTATTTCGGCTTTTTTCTTAAAGATGTGCCGGGTGCGCTTCGACTAGCACTGCACCCCTGGCATCTACCACTCTCTATGTGAAGAAGCTACTTCTGACACTTAACCCCCCCCCCACCGCACCACCCCCCCGCATTATTTCCAATCACCTTGAAATTATTTCCCTTTGTATTAGTGATTTCCACCCTTGGGAAAAAGACTGGCTATCCACTCTTATCATGGCTATACCTGTTACCATCTTGTACCAGAATAACAGATCCATGGAAAAATGTGCAGAGTTCATACTAACTCAATCAATGCTTTACATAATTCAGAGTCAAAATATGCAATGTGGCAATGCTCCTAAAAATTGATTCCTCATTGCTCACGTGGGAGGGTACCCTATGTCAACAAGTCCTGGTTAAAACCCTGTAAACACTTGGTGACTAATGAGCACCAGTACTTAGGCTTCCATCAGCAAGCCAGACTTCAGCGAGTTCACCTATATTCTCTATGATCATGTGTGAAATTACGTACACTATCTGAAGCTTGACAAATTGTGAGATGCAAACTACAAGTTTTTTTTGCCTGAAACAGCACACAGAGATGTTTAAATGACAACGCTGGGTCTGTACAGAGCAGACTACCCAGGCCAGATAACCTTTTACCAACACCGTCTTAAATCAAACAGTACGTGTAAGCGATGTAAATGATGTGAACTTTCGCAAGGTATTTTACAAGGTCCCTATGGTAGGTTTATCAGAAAGGTGCGTGCAATCCACAGTGATTTGATAGTTTGGAGTCAGAAGTGGCTTGCCCACTGAAGACAGAGGTTAGTAGTGGAAGGGTTTAATTCTGGCTGGGGCCTGTGACTAGCAGTGCTCCACAGGGATCAGTGCCCAGACCTCTGTTGTTTGTGATTTATTTATTTGGTGATACACTACGGAGATTACTCTTCTGGCTCAACAGGCCACACCTCTCAGCAATCCACCTATTTAACACAAATCTAATCACAGCACAATTTACAATGACCTAGTAATGTACTAACTGGTACATCCTTGGACAGTGGGAAGAATCTGGAGCACCCAGAAAAACCCCCTGCGATTCACGGAGTGAACATACAAACTTCTTGTAGATGGAACTGGAATTGAACTCCGAACTCTGATGCGCCAAGCTGTAATAGTGTCATGCTAACTGCTATGCTACCGTGGTCCCACAATACAAATAACATAAGGGTATAAATGTCATTGGTGAAAACTTAGATGCGTTGCTCCCATCCTAGCTTCTCTGCACAGTGACTTCCTGTACATTTCGGAGTTTATCTTAAAGTTCTGTTACTTGTTTTTAAAGCTCTTAATGATCTGGGTCCGGCGTACAACACAAAATTGGCTTTGCTTTGTAATTCGGCTTAAACTCTCAGGTCTTCTTCTGCCAGTCTCTGAAATTGAAACAATCTCTCTCAAAAGACATTTGGTAGCTCAGCTCACTTGAACTATGCTCCCGAACCGTGAAACTCAATAACTAAAACTATAAGGGATGCAGCTGAGTCTACTGACTGTTTTAAACCCCTGCTCAAAATCTACTTATTCAACCTTGCTTTTAACTAACGTCTTTGTCTTTTATTTTCAACACTTTAATTTTATTTTAAATTTTATTTTCATGTTTGTACTTTCTCCCATTGTAAAGCACATGATCTGTGTGAAACGTGCTCTAGAAATAGGTTATTATTATTATTAAGTAGGTTTGGAGGCAAAACAAAAATGATGCAGCTGTGGACAGTGAAGAAGGTTGTCAAAGGATATACAGCATGGCATAGATCAGCTACAGTTATAGGCAGATACATGATAGATGGAGTTTAATCCAGTCCAGTGTGAGCTGTTACACTTTGGGAAGTCAGAGGTAAGGGGAAAATATATAGTTAATAGTAGGCCGCTTCACAACATTGATCTGATGTGAGGCTGTCTTATGGGACTGTGCAGAGTGAACTGCTGATCTGTGACATGATACCAGATGCACTTTGATGACATAGATATATTGATGACAGAAAATGAGGAAAGGAATGTACAATTGATGAAATTAGATTCATTTTGAAATGAAATATGCGTGCATATTATGAATGTTAATGCATGGTAATAATGTAAATTGAATTAATTGAATTTGTAGAGAATAAATCAAATTAAAGGAGGATTACTGTGGTATTCTGGAGTCATGCAGATACTCAACATAGAGCTATCTGCTTCTAGGCATCGTCCTCAAAGACAATGAGCCACACATGTAAGGATATCCCATTTTATAATCATCCAACATCTTCTTCAACTCCCACCCAGATTTACGAGAATGAACATGGGAATAAAAGGGTTAGTATATGAGGAGTATGTGTTACTCTGGGCCTGTACTCACTGCAGTTTAGTAGAATTGGAGGGGGGAATCTCATTGATACCTATCGAATATTGAAAGGCCTACATAGAGTAGACATAGAGAGGGGAGTCTTTCCAGTGGGGGAGTCTAGGACCAGAGGGCACAGCCTCAGAATACTGGGAGGTCCCTTGAGAACAGAAATGTGTGGCGAAACTGTGTAATCTATTGCCGCAGACAGCTGCGGAAGCCAAGTCTTTGAGTATATTTAAAGCAGAGGTTGATAGATACTTGAAATGTAAGGGTGTCAGAGATTATTGGGAAAGGGCAGGAGAATGGGTTGGAGGAGGAATAAATCAATCATGATTGAACTGTGGAGTAGACACCCTGGGCTGAATAGCTTAATTCTGATCCCGTAATTTATGATCTAATGGATTCAACTCCTGACTCACACAACAGGCACAATTCACAGAGGCCAATTGACCTACCAACCCGCACTATTTTTTTGAATGTAGGTGGAGACCGAGGCACTCAGAGGAAACTCTCACAGTCACAAGGAGAAAGAGCAAACCCCTCACTGAAAGCAGTCAAGGCAAGTACTGAGCACTGGTTTCCGGAGATGTGCAGCAACAGGTTTACCCGTTCCGTCAATCGACCGTCCAATGTTACATCAAACTTATCTTTCAAATTGTCTTTCAACTGTGAACATACATGTGCTGTGATTTTACCATAAGAAAGTCTATCCTAATGGAGAGGGGCAGCAATTGTTTTGCCTCTGTTGGTGTTTTTTCTTCTGTTTTAAGTGTTGCTTACCTGATGCTGGGTTCTTGAGAGTGGGCAAGGTTGAGTACATATATTATAAGCCTTCTCCCTCACCTACCACCCTCCAGCTTCTACTTCTTCACCTCCCCCACCTTCTTATTTGGGCTTCTTCCCCCTTCCCATGAAGGGCCGAAACGTCGAATGTTTATTCCCCCCCGCAGATGCTGCCTGTCCTGTTGAATTCCCGCAGCATTGTGTTTGTGTGTGTTGTTCTGGATCTCCAGATCTGCAGAATCTTGCGTGTGCATCTCCTACACCCGTGGAAAAGTGTGTGTGGGAGGGAGGGATTAGATAGTTCAGCGCTTATAAATGATTCATTACTTGTGTGGATAATAAAACATACCAAGAAAATTTCCTTTGTGAACTTTACACAAAGACGCACTTTTTTCACCTCATTAACGGAGTGCATTCCCTGTCATACGGATCAGTTTGGAAAATACCTGCACAGTCCTCTGCCCAACCGAAGCGAAAGGGCGGTTCACAGAAATTAAACAGGTTTTGCACAACTTCTGGCAAGCTTCCTGCGCCGGTTGATATGCAGGCACGTTAACGTACAGTTTCATGTTAGAACTGGTTTCCCCGCCCTTGTGCTCCAGAGCCGTGCCCCGATCGACAAATTAACCTAATCTTTCACTTTGTTAACCTGCCGCGGAGAATGTTGCTACAGAGCGAGGTCGATTGAGGAAGAACAGGGGAAAGGGTCATCAAACTCTCTCGGCAGGTCCGCATTCTCCAAACTTCACAAAGTAAGTCAAAGTTTCAATCTTCCTGGGTCCAGGTTCCCTGACGGCATTTTTTTTCCCACCATGATTAAAGGAAGATTGCTTTGAAAAAAAATACTTCAAAATAATCTAATTTACCTCGTCCCCCAGAAGATGCCAGGGACAGAAATGAGACCGCGAGTCGCTAGAGGACAGGTAGATGACTGAGGCAGTGTGTTCAAAGCGGCTTCACAACTGTGTGAACTGGGGTCGTTCGACCCTCTGCGCGAATACTGCCACAATATTGTCGACAGACGGTGTAGTAAAAAGTGTTTTACAATGAGATAAAGTTAAAAAGTGAAAATAAAATAAACATGAAAATAAAAGATGTCAGTTAAAAGCAAGGTTAAAGAAATAGGTTTTGAGCTGGTGTTTTAAAAGTGTATGTTTTGATATTTGATGTGCATGTGATAAATAAAGCCAATTTTTTATAATACAGTAGAATTCTTGTTATACCCAGATATGTTCGATCATTAATTTTGTCACTTTAGCATTGAATTCTGTGTTATAATAATAACAACAACAGCTTATTTAGGGAGCATTTTTCATATAGATGATGTAGTTCAAAGAGCAAACATGAAAATAAAAGAAAAAAGATGTTAAAACAAGGTTAAATAAATAGGTTTTGAGCTGGTGTTTAAAACTGTCAACAGAGTCTGGATCCCTCATAGTTTTTGGTATTGAATTCCACAATCTAGGAGCATAGTTCACAAAAGCTGATCTGCCAATTAACTTTTGAGGGAGATTGCTTAAATTTAAGGGACTGGTGGAAGAAGACCTGAGTGTTCGAGCGGGAATATAGAAGGAAAACGATTCTGTTATGGACTCCGGTCCAGATCATTAAGAGTTTTAAAAACAAGTAAGAGAACTTTAAAATCAATTCTAAAGGATGCAGGAAGCCAATTCAGAGTGGCTAGGATGGGAGTGATATGTTCCCTCAGCCTGGTTTTAGTTAAAGTCCAACAAGGGCATTCTGCATGAGTTGAAGTTTGTCAATAGATTGCTTTGGAAGACCATTAAAAGATGTATTGCAGTAATCTAGTCCATTCGATAAAAAAGGCATGAGTTCATTTTCAGTACAATTACGTGACAAAAATGGACATAGCTTTGCAAGTGACTTGTTTGGTGACAGTTCTAATTATGATGGACTTGGTTCCATGGAATTGAAATAGGTTTATTATTAATACATGTACCGAGGTATGGTGAAAAACTTGCGTTGCATACTATTCATACGTATCAGATCATTAATGTGCATTGAGCTAGTATAAGGTATTGATTTAGTTCTGAGGCCTCTATTACTCAGGGTCAACCATGAATGCTTCGTGCTAGCTGTCTAGGTATGCAAGCCTGGACAATTCAATATGGAGAACCTGCTGGTGCCCATGTAACAACCTTTCCCTCTCAACACAATTGATTAACCCGAAGTCTGGCACCAGGGGTGTCACAGGAGTTGCCACTTAATGTTGAACTTAATTTAGCACAGCTTCAGGGATGCCAAGTCTGGATTTTTTCTCAGAGTTTACTCCCAAAGCCTTTCCTATGAGTGCTTATAGCCACAAGGCAGCAGATGTTTGAGATCAGTTTCCCCTCTCCTAGATGAGATGCTAACCATGGCTGACAAGCCACATCTGCCTGAAGTGACTGTTTTAAGGTGCCAGTAACCAGTTTTTGCCCCTTCTTCTGTCAGTAGAAACAGTTCCACTGGGCTTAGTAGCTAGGCCACAGGCGAAGGCCAAGAGCTGGACTTGGTTGTCAGAGAGGCTATTTGAAGGGCATGCCTCAAATTTAATATTTAATAAGTTGAAGGAGCTTTATCCCCATTACCACCCCTGCTATAATAACGTTCAGGAACCATTTAGTTGGGTTTTGGGATTTGATGTTCTTGTTGCCATCTGCACGATTTGTTTTGTGTTGCGCACAGGGTGGGGCTGATTTTTTTCTTTGAACGTCTTCTATGGTTTTCTCTGTTTCATAGCTGTCTGGAGAAAATCATCTCACAGTTGTATACTGCAAACATGCTTTGATAGTAAATGCACCCCGAAACTTGAGTCTTAGTTCTAAACACAGGCAATTCTCCAGATGCTGGAAATCATAAGCAACACACACAAAATGCTGGAAGAACTCAGTAGGTCAGACAGCATTTATGAATAAACAATCGACACTTCTGGCTGAGACTTCATCGAGGCCTGATAAGGGTCCAGGCTCGAAACATCAACTGTTGGTTTTGCTGCATCATATATATATAAGTTTGTGACTCTGAATAGCAGCTTGTTCAGCTTAGTGCGATCATGCAGAGAAACTTATTGTAAACAGGCATAGAAGGGCACACACCTACTGGTGGTAAATAAGATTAGTATTGCTAGGGCATTGATAATTGATGGAGATAATGGGAGGAAGGGCCTGTTTCTGTACTGATTAACTTCCTGACTCAATGAGAGCTCATATTTCATTTGAGCTTATTTCTTTTGAGAAAATTTGGGATTTTAACAGAGGCTATCTCCCTGTAATCTGTGTCATCGCTGATTAACTAGACTCTGTCAATCACACTCATTCCTCAATCACATTTTACTTACTCGTGCACAAGAACATCCTGGCCCCTGGCACTAAACAGTTCTGAAGTTTGAATGAAAAAATGCTTTTTTTAAATATAGAATTGCCTAGTATGATACAGATATCGATCCAATAGTAATTTTGTATACTTCTGAATCCCATCAATTGCATATTTAAATACTAATCATAATACATATTTCGGGTATTAGTAACTAACTAAATATATGTGTTAAAGGCAAATAATATTTGAGAATTAGTAAAATAACTGTCCAAAGTTCAAAGTAAATTTGTTATCTAAGTACATATATGTCATCATCTACTACCCTAAGATACAGTTTTTGCAAGCATTCGCAGGGGAATAAAGAAATACAATAGAATTAATGAAAAACTACGCACAAAGACAAAAGGTCACTTTTGCTCTAGAATCTTCATTTGCATTATAGAGCATAAGACCATAGACATAGGAACAGAATTAGGCCATATGGCCCATCGTGTCTCCTCCACCATTCCATTACGGCTGATTTATTATCCCTCTCAACCCCATTCTCCTGCCTTCTTTCTGTAACCTTTGAACCCTGGCTAATCAAGAACCTATCAACCTTCACTTTAAAAATGAGAGAAAGTCTGCAGATGCTGGAAATCTGAGCAACACACACAAAATGCTAGAGGAACTCGGCAGGCCAGGCAGCATTTTGTGTATGAACCTCCACTTTAAATACACCCAATGGCTTGGCGTCCACAACCATCTGTGGCAATAAATTCCATGTATTCACTACCATATGGCTAAAGAAATTCTTCCTCAGCTCTGTTCATACGTCTGTTCTGAAGCTGTGACTTCTGGTCCTAAACTCCCCTACCATAGGAAATATCCTTGTCTTGTCTTGGTATTCTTGGTGACCTTGGTTCCCAGGCTTGAAAAGGAAGTCTGTACAAAGGAGAGTTAGACTTTCAAGGGCTGTGTTCAGCCTGGGTTACTGCATTGTCTGTGCACACCGTACAAAGGAGAGTCCAGCTCTCAGAGGTTTGGTTCAACTTGAGACTCTGTGGTGTCAGCACTCTGTTTCACCAGCGCAGAACTTTAACCCTTTCCTTGCTGCATCCTCCATATCACCTTTCACCTGCCTATCAACTTCCCGCCAATTCTCCTGTCACCTAATTCTGCACATTCAAGTTCTAGTTAATTGTTGTCCAGCCGTACACACGTGTACAGCTAAACTAAACAATGTTCATCTGGGACCATGTATGTGATCTATGTACTGTGCAAAACTCATATCGCATACAACATTTAAAATAATATTAACAAGTAGTTAAAATATTCTGTAGATGTACAAGTTGACATAAAGTGCATACTTTATATGACATATAGTAAAATTTATGGTTGTATAATGCTCCCTACACTGTCATAAGTAACGTGTAATGAGTGGTAGCAGAGTGTTCAGAAGTCTCACAACCGAGTGGAAGAAGCTGTTACCATGCCTGGCATCTTGTATTGTGATACTTTCTGCCTGACTGTAGGAGATCAAAGAGGTCATGGGATAGGTGGGAGAGGCCCTTGATATTAACATATAGTCAATTAACCTCTGACCAAAATGTCTTTGGGAAGTGAGAGAAAATTGGAGCATCCAAGGAAAATTGATATAGTCAGGGAGAACGTGCAAACTCCACATGGACATCACCGGAGCTCAAGCTTGAACTCAGGTCACTGGAGCTGTCAAGCTACTGTGCCACCTATCTACATATCTGTCCAGCCCATTTATTGTTAACATATATCCTATTAGGAAAAATAGATGGTAAGGTAGGAGAGAAAGGTTGGGTTGATTTTAGAGTAGGTTAAAAGATTGGCACAACATCGTGGGCCGAAGGACCTGCACGGTGCCGTAAGGTTCTATTTCCTATACTCTATGTTCTTACAATTTCTTCAGCATTACTTCTATCTCTAGGTCATGCTGTCCACTCACTGCTGCCATCGTGAAGGAGGTACAGGAGTCTTAGGTTCCACACCACCAGGTTTAGAAAATGTTATTACCTTCAACCATCGGGCTCCTGGAGTGACATAGATAGCTTCACTCAACTCAACCCTGAACTGACTCTACAACCTATGGACTCACTTTCAAAGACATTATGACTCATTCCCAATACAATTTTATTTATCTGTTTACCTGTTTATCTGTTTACCTATCTGTCTGTTTATAATTTTTTCGGTTAGTTTCTCTTAAGCACATTAGTTGTTTGTCAGTCTTTGTGTGTAGTTTTCATTGATTCAGTTGTATTTCTCTGTTCTACTGTGAATTTCCACAAGAAAATGAATCTCAGGGTAGAATATGATGAATATATGCACTTTGATAATAAATTTACTTTGAACTTTGAAATTTGAGCATGATACTGAACTGGTCAAGGCAGGGCTCCTTCAAGATGGATGCCGCCTTCTTGAGGCACTGCCTTCATAAAGATGTCCTCTGAATGTGGCCACACAAGTAGATAGGATGGTAAAGAAGGGGTGTTGTATGCTTGCCTTTATTGGTCGAGGCACTGACGATAAGAATCAGGATGTCACGTTGCAGCTGGATAAGACTTTGGTTAGGCAGCACCTGAAATACTGTGTTGAGTTCTGGTTGCGCCGTTATAGAAGAATGTGGAGGCTTTGGAAGGTGTATGGAAGGAGATCACTAGGATGCTGCCTGGATTAGAGTGCAGGAGCTATCAGGAGAGGTTGGACAAACTTGGACTGTTTTCTCTGGAGTGGCAGAGGTTGAGGGGAGACCAATAAAAGTTTATATGATTATTAGAGGCATAAATAGGGTCGACAAACAGAATCTTTTACCTGAAGTAGGAATGTTAAATACTAAAGGAAATGCATTTAAGGCAAGAAGGTAGAAAGTGTAAAGGAGATGTGTGGGGCAAGATTTTTTGCGAGTGGTGGTATTTAGAATGAGCTGCCAGGGGTGGTAGTGAAAGCAGCTGGGTTTGGAACTATCTACAGAGGAGTTGGCTTTTAGTTAGACACATGAATATGGATCATGTACAGATCAAAGAGACTTAGTTTAAGTTGACATTATGTTTGGCATAGCATCATTATGCTGAAGGGCCTGTACTGTGCTGCAGTGCTGGGAACCTATATGTTCATTGGCTATCACACATTTAACATTCAACACCTCTCATTGAAACTGCTGGTATAATTCAAACAGGCACTGAAGATTCAAACGTGCTTTGACAAGTACTTCTTCAATCCTTAATTATCTGAAATCCGCCATTTTATTTTCTTTTAAATTTGGACATGAAATATTTCTTACAGCAGTCATTTCACTTCATCGTTTACAGGTAAAACATTTCTTTATAAGGAATTTGTTTATTTATTTAGAGATACAGTGTGGAACAGGCCCTTGCAGCCCAATGAGCCACATTGCCTAGCAACCCGTGTATTTAACCCTAGCCTAATCACAGGGCAATTTATAGTAACCAATTACTCCATGAACCTGTATGTCTTTGGATTGTGGGAGGAAACCAGAGCACTCTGAGGAAACCCACATGGAGAACTTACAAACTACTTTACGATGGTGCCAGAATTCAACTCTGAACTCTGACGCCCCAAGCTCTAACAGCATTGCGCTAACCACTATGTTACAATGGTGCCGAATTTTGCAAAGCATTGTCATTGTAAGATGCTTCATTATTTGTTGCTGGTTTGCTTTCCCTGTTGTTACACAGAATAATAAAATTGCTTTTTCTCTTCCTGTAATAGGCAACCCCGGATATTCTATGTTAACATCCATCAACATGAATTTATCTTCCCACATCTCTTCCCTGGGTGATCAATTCAAATCCACGGAGTATATTGAGCCCCATTACAAGGAATGGTATCGGCTAGCTATTGATAAGTTAGTGGATGAAGGTATCCCTGGCTACAAAGAATTTCTCGCCAAGGAAGGGCAAGGCCAGTTCCTGGCGGAGGAGGAACTTTATTTTATCAAGGAAAATGTACGAAAGTTGCCTCCGTTAAGTATCAATACTTTTGAGGACACCACAGATGGCTCTTCCTCTGGCACCTACTGGCCGGTCCAGTCTGATACAGAAGCTCCAGACTTAGACCTGGGATGGCCTTATGTTATAAAGGGATTGGAAACCAAAACCAAAATTGATTTGCATTTTCATCCGCCAAGAGAGGACTCTCCCACGATAAAGGAGATAGTGAGGAAACTCATCAGGAATGCACGTCAGGTACCAGAATTTTTTTACCAATAAATGTTATACCTGGATAAAGTGGATGGGGCTAAATATTTTATGATAGAGCACAACTTTTATGACTTATTAGGCTATAAGGTGTACAGCAGAATTAGGCCATTTGGCCTATCGAGTCTGCTGCACCATTCAATTATGACCTAATTATTATCCCTCTCAACCCCATTCTCCTACTGTCTCCACATAACCTTTGACACGCTGACTAATCAAGAACGTATTAACCTCCACTTCAAATATACCCGATGACTTAGCCTCCACAGCTGTCTGTGGCTATGAATTCCACAGATTCACTCACCTCTGGCTAAAGAAATTTCTCCTCACCTCTGTTCTAAAAGGACATCCTTCTATTCTGAGGCAGTGTCCTCTGGTCCTAAACTCCCCCACTATAGAAAACATCCTCTCCATGTCCACTCTATCTAAACCTTTCAATATTTAATAGCTTTCAATGAGATCCCACCCTCATTCTTCTAAATTCCTGCAAGTACAGGTCCAGCACTATCAAACACTCCTCATCCATCAACAACAGGAATTCTGCAGATGCTGGAAATTCAAGCAACACACATAAAAGTTGCTGGTGAACGCAGCAGGCCAGGCAGCATCTCTAGGAAGAGGTGCAGTCGACGTTTCAGGCCGAGACCCTTCGAGATCCATCAACACATTAGTTCCTGAGATCATTCTTGTGAACTTCCTCTGGACCCTCTCCAATGCCAACACATCCTTTCTTAGATAAGGGGCCTAAAATTCCTTTGCACATTTCATGGTATACAATTACCTTCAGGACAATGGTATGTTTGAGACATCTCAAGTGTGTGTGTGTGTGTGTGTGTGTGTGTGTGTGTGTGTGTACACGTGTGCACAGTGGCCTTCAAAGTACAAAGTAAATTTATTATCAAAGTACATATATTTCACCATATACAACCCTGTGATTCATTTTCCTGTGGACATTCACAGTAGATACAAAGAAACACATTTGAGTCAATGAAAGACCACACTCAACAAGGCAGACAAACACCAACGTGTGAAAGACAACAAACTGTGCAAATTCAAAATGAGAAAATAATGATAAGTAAATAAACAAACAATAAATGTCAAGAACGTGAGTTGAAGAGTCCTTGAAAGTGAGTACGTAGGTTGTGGGAACTGTTCAGTGTTGGGCTGAGTGAAGCTGAGTGAAGTTATCCCCTCTGTTTCAAGAGCCTGATGGTTGAGGGGTAATAACAGTTCCTGAACCTGGTGCTGTGGCTCTTGCGTCTCCTGTACCTCCTTCCTGAAGGCAGCAGTTAGAAGAAAGCAAGGCCTGGATGGTGGTGGTCCTTAATGATGGATGCTGATTTACTGCAGCAGTGTTCCATGTAGATGTGCTCAATAGTAGATCAGCATCCATTTTACCCATGATAGACTGGGCCATATCCACTACTTTTTGAAGGATTTTTTGTTCAAGAACATTGATATTTACATCCCAGGTGTGATGCAACCAGTCAATATACCCTCCACAGTACATCTATAGAAGTTTGTCCTAGTTTTATATGACATGCCAAATCTTTGCAAACTTCTAAGAGAGTAGAGGTGCTATTGTACTTTCTTCATAATGACCGTCACATGTGGGATCCCAGACAGAACCTCTGAAATGATAACACTGAGGAACTTTAAGTTTTTGACCTTCTCTGCCTCCAATTCCCCTGACGTGTACTGGCTCAGTAGTGTGTGAACGTTCAAGTGCCCGTTAACAATGCTCCTCTACTTGTTCTCTCCACATTAAAGTAAACCTCCCTCCAGATTCCACTGCTCACCTACGCATGAGGGACTAACTCAGGTTCAGCTGCAGAATTAGGTTTATTGTTACTGCCACGTTCCAGGAAAATTGTTGTTTTGTGGCAGCAGGACATAAAAGTTATGACGCTACAAATAAATAAATCGTGCAAAAGAAGAATATGACGGTAGTGTTCATGGACCATTCAGAGAAAGAACTGATGGTGCAAGAGGAGAAGCTAAAATATTGGGTGTGGGTCTTTAGGTTCACAATAAATTTCATAACATATGCCAGTGACAATCGACCTGATTTTAATTCTGGTTCTGATACCCACTCCCAGATGGGAATAACGAGAAGAAAGTTTGTGAACTCTGCAGTAATTGTCTCTATTTCTGCATAAGTATGACCTCAAATATGATCAGATCTTCATGCAAGTCCTAAAACTAGATAAAGAGAATCCAATTAAATAAATAACACCAAAATATTATACATGTTCATTTACTTATTGAGAAAAATGGTCCAATATTAAAAGTATTTGTTGGAAAAGGTATGTGAAACTTTGCTTTCAGTAACTGGTGTGAGCCTCTTGTACTGCAATAACTTCAACCAAACTTTTCTGGTACTGGTGATCAGTTCTACACATCGGCTTGGAGGAATTTTAGGCCATTTCTCCTTTGAAAATTGCTTCACCTCTGGGATGTTGGTGGGCTTCATTGCATGATCTGCTTGCTTCAGGTCCTTCCACAAAGGTCAGAACTTGGGCCAGAACATGCCAAAACACAAATTTTCCTCTTTCTAAACCATTCTGTTGTCAATTTACTCTTGTCTTTAGGATCATTGTCTTGTTGCCTTATTCAACTTCAGATGACAGATTGTTACTCTGGTATTCTTCTGTAAAATGTCTTGATACAATTTTCATGTCCTCTCAACGATTACAAACTGTCCAGGCCTTGAGGCAGCAAAGCAGCCCCAAACATGATACCCCTTCTTCCATGCATCACAGTTGGGATGAGGTTTTAGTATTGATGTGCAGTACCCTTTTTTTCCTCCAAACATAGCAATGTGCATTTCTGCCAAAAAGTTCAACTTTTATCTCATCTGTCCACAGAACATTGTCCCAGAAGCGTTGTAGAACATCCAGGTGGTCTTTTGCAAATTTGAGACGTAAAGCAGTGTTTTTCTGGAAAGCAGTGGTTTCCTCCATGGTGTCCTTCCATGAACACCTTTCTTGTTCAGTGTTTTTCTAATAGTGGACACATGAACAGAAGCTTTAGCAAGTTCTACAGATCTCTGCAGGTCTTTTGCTGATACCCTTGGGTTCTTTTTCACCTCCTTCAGCATTGCACATTGTGCTCTTGGAGTGATCTTTATAGATGTCCACTCCTAGGGAGAGTTGTAACAGTACTGAATTTCCTCCATTTATAAACAATATCTCTTAATGTGGACTGAGAAGACTCAGGTCTTTAGAAATGCTTTTGAAGCCATTTCCAGCTTCATGCAGCTCTACAATTCTTCTTATAAGGTCCTCTGAAGGTTGTTTGGTCGAGGAATGGTGCACATAAACAGAACTTTCTTGAGAAGAGCAGGCTCTGTGAATAACCTGGCTTTGTGTGCGTTTTTTATAGGGCAGGGCACCTTTACAAGCCACACCTCATTGGTAATTATGAGAAGAGGGCATGTCCCCGATGAGGGGGTTCTTTATAACAGATGACAGTTCTTCAGGCACCACCTTCTGAAGATATCCTTCAGGAGGTTTATGCTGGTGATGGAACTGGCTGAGTCTACAACTTGAGTTTGGATATGATTTTCAGCTTACTCCAGCCACCTTGGCTTCATTTCCCCGGTAATAAACTGTTTGAGTCCATAGCTCCCTGAAAGTAGCCACTCAAGTAGATAGGACGGCGAAGACGGTGTGTGGCCCGTTTGCCTTTATTGGTTGTGGCACAGACTGAAAAAGTCAGGAAGTCATATTGCAGCTGTATAAAATTTGGGTGGGCTGCATCCGGAGCATTGCAGTTCTGGTTGCCCCGTTACAGAAAGGATGTAAAGGCTTTTAGAAAACGTACGGAAGAGGTTCACCGGCATGCAGCCTGGAGTGGAGGGCATGACATGTAAGAAGAAGTTGGATGGACTTGGTTTGTTTTCTCTGGAGCAGCAGAGGCTGAAGGAGAACCTGATAGGTTTATGTAATTATGATGGGTACACATTCAGGGTCTTTTACTCAGGGCGAAAATGTCAGATACTAGAGGATGTATATTTAAGCTGAGAAGGTGGAAAGGTTAAAGGTGTATTGGGCATTTGTACATAGAGAGTGGTGGGTATCTGGAATGGACTGCCGGGGTGGTGGAGGAAGCATATACAACAGTGACGCTTAAGCAGCTTTTAATTAGGCACATAAATGTGGATCATGAGGCTTTGAAAGGGTACGGTAGAGGTTAACCAGGATGCTATCTGGATTAGAAGGCATGTGCTACAATGAGAGGATGGAAAAACTTGGGTTGCTTGATAGAGGTTTATAAGATTATTAGAGGCAAAGATACATTAGATACAGTGTATCTTCACAGGATTGAAATAGCGTGCATTTAATGTGTGACTGGGTAATTTCAAAGCAAATGTGAGAGGCAAGCTTTTTTTACACAGAGAGTGGTTGGTGGCTGGAATGTGCTCTCTGATGTTGTGTTAGAGGCAGATATATTAGAGGCTTCTGAGAGACATTTAAATAGGCACATAAATGTTCAATGAATAAAGTTTCAAAACAGTGTATGTTTATTATCAGAGTATGTGTGCAGTTAACAACCCTGAGATTCATCTTCCTATGGACAGCCACAAACAAAGAAACACAAATTGTTCAGTTTAGTTCAATTTGGTACTGCCTAATTTCATTCATTGATTGCAGGCTGCAGAGCGAATCCACCCTGATCAAAATAGTATTTAAAAAAAAAAGGAGTACTTAGAAAATAGAAATAGATCATAACATGAACTACAAAGTCCAATCCACAAATTGCATCTATTAAACCTTGTCCAAGACTCTGGCACCTTCCTGTGGCAGCATCGAGGGGGGGAGAGAGAGAGAGAGAGAGACTGGTTAAACAAAAGTACTTTCTTCTGCGAGCAGCAAGTGAGGGCGAGAGAGAGAGAGAGAGAGAGATCAGTCATATGAAGGCACCTTCCCCTGGCAGCAATGAGTGAAAGGTAGAGAGAGACTAGTCAAACACAGGCAGACAGCACTGAACAATCACTTGCCGTCCATTCTCATTCTCGTTGATTTCAATCTTGCTTGACACTTTAATCAGCAAGATTGGTGAGAAATGTCCTGTCTCCAGGCTTCTAGGCGTCCAAGCCATGCACTACACTGGAAACCTCACCAGACTCTGTATCTTACAGCAAAGCGTCAGATCACTCAGTCAGTCTGAGAAAATATTGTGAGGAAATTGGAAGGATATGGACATTGTGTAAGCATGGGGAATAGTTTAGTTGGCCATTTCATTAGTAATTTAATTGGTTCAATACAACTTTGTGGGTCAAAGGGTCTGTTACTGTGCTGTACTGTTTGATGTTCTATGTACAGTAGAAGAGATTTAGTTTAATCTGGCATTGTATTTAGCAAAGATAATGTGGGCTGAAGTGCTACATTATTCTGTCTAAGTCTATGTAGAGAAGTTGTTAATATCTATACTGAATTGCAATCATACATATCATTTCTGGAGAGCTGAGTCTTCTGAATTACTCTCACTGCAATCTGCACCTGTAATTGCTCTTTAAGTAATGTACATTTCAACCATCTTAATAAACTAGCAATTTCACAATCTTCTGAATGACTCAGTAGAACTTAACTCTCAAGCATGTAGGTATGGCACCTTTAAGCGGATGAAAGTACTGTACATTGTCATGGCTGGAAGAGAGAGAGGAGTGGAGGACTCCAAGCCAGGCTGAAACGCTGATGAATGAGACCCCTCTACCTAGCAGCTTGTTAGCAAATGTACAGTCACTGGAGAACCCGACTGAGGACCTAAGGGCAAGATTGCTGTATTGGAGAGAAATGAGGAATTGCTGCGTTTTGTGTTTCACGGAGACATGGTTCATTCCACACATGCTGGCTACATCGATAAGACCTGAGGGCTTCTTGATACACCAGATGGACCTGACTGCTGATTTAGAGAAGGCAAATGGTGGGGGTCATGATAAGGTCTTTGTGGTGCTTGGATGCAGCGGTCTTATTGCACTCTTGTTCCCCTAACCTGGAAAACCTATTGATTAAGTGCTTTTTTGATAGGCTTCCGTTAGTCTCTTGAGACCATGGATTTGCGCCTTGGAAGGTTTCCAGGGCACAGGCCTGGACAAGGTTGTATGGAAGACCGGCAGTTGCCCATGCTGCAAATCTCCCCTCTCCACGCCACTGATGTTGTCCAAGGGAAGGGGACTAGGGCCGATACAGCTTGGCACCAGTGTCGTCACAGAGCAATGTGTGGTTAAGTGCCTTGCTCAAGGACACAACACGCTGCCTCAGCTGAGGCTCGAACTAGTGACCTTCAGATAACTAGACCGACACCTTAACCACTTGACCACGCGCCAACATAATTACTGTTTACTGTTCTGCTTACCAAGAGAATTCTCCTCTGTGAACCTGACAGCAGTTTACATAACACCAAAAGCTGACATTAATCAGGCACTGGAGATATTGAATGCTATCATCACCAAACATGAAATAGCCAACTCAACGCTTCTCAAATCACCTTGTAGCCACTGTAGTAACATCATGCATAATTGTCTTAGTTTCTTACAAGATGAAGGAAACCAATCATGCCTTCAAAAGTGCTAACAGTAAAACCAGGAAACCTAACACGTGGAGGAGCCTGTTGCTACTGCCTGTCTTCCCTGTATTTCCATGGTTTCTGGAAGGGTCGCCAGGATCCTGAAGAAATACCAGGTTAATACCATCCACAAACCCATAAGGAAGCTCAAATCACAGCTTATGCGAGTCGAAGATGATCAGGGACTCAGGACAGCTGGTGTTTACAGGATTCCTTGTGAATGCAGAGCTGCATTTATTGGCCTGACGGGATGCATGGTGGAAACCCGCATCAAGGAGCACAGGAGGTATATCCATTTGGGTTACTCAGAGAAATTGGCAGTAGCAGAACATTGCATTCACAATAGCCATAGGATTGACTTAGGCAGCATAAAATTACTGTGCCACCCCAATGGCTTTTGGGACTGCCTGGTGAAGGAAGCTATTGAAATAAAGTTAGAGGAAAATAATTTTAGGAAAGATGAAGGTCTCATCTAAATAAGAACTGGAATTCGATTGTAAACAAGATGGAAGAGCAGAAACCTGATTGGATGAGGACTAACTAATCAGGAGGGACAAATTATGGGGTTTTAAATACCACAGGACTAGCCATGCCCAAGCATCATCCTTGACGAAGATGGCAGAGTTTATCATCGAAACGTTGGTTAAAATTGATACCTGTACCCGGATGGAAGCCCAAGGAGAGTTTATTTCTCATATACGCCGGGAAAGAACCAGAACCTTTCTCGTATTTCATCTTTTCTCTCTGTATGGCTTTTTTCATTGCTTCCGATGGGTTTTAAAAGCTTCCTAATCCTTTGCCTTCCCCCTGATTTTTTCTATATTATTTGTCCTCTCTTTTGTTTTTATGTTGTGTTTGACTTCACTTGTCAGCCATGGTTGCCTTATCCGCACTTTAGAATACTTCTTCATTTTTGAGATGTATCCTTCCTGCACCTTCTGAATTTCTCCCCCTTCCCCCAGAAACAAAGTTATTGCTGTTCTCCCTTTTTTCCTACTGTGGACCCCTTCCAATCGACTTTCGACAGCTCTGCTCTCATGCCTATATAATTCCCTTTACTCTACTATAATACTGATACATCTGACTTTATCTGCTCCATCTCAAACTTTGATAAGGTGGTCACTACCTCCTAAAGGTGTCTTTACCTTAAGCTCCCTAATCAAATCTGGGTCATTATGTAACACCCAACCCAGAATTGCCATTTCCCTAGTGGGCTCAACCACAAGCTGTTCTAAGAAGTAATCTGGTAGGCATTCTACAAATTCCCTCTCCAGCACCAACCTAATTTTCCCAATAATCTATAGCGAAATCTCCTAGGATTGTTGCAGCATTGCTCTTTTTACATGCCTTTCCTATCTCCCATTGTAATTTGTGGCTTGCATCCTGTCTACTGTTCGAAGGCCAGAACATAACTCACATCAGGGTCTTTTTACCCTTGTAGTTTCTTAACTCTACCCAAGAGGATTCTACATCTGGATCAGTCAGGATACCTGGCCAAGTAATAAACATCTGTGCTTATTAACTGACTTGGAGTGTTTACTGATATCTTTAACCTTTTACTTTGGCAGTCTGAGGTACCTGTCTGCTTCAAGTAGGCTTCAGTTGTACTGGTGCCTAAGAAGAAAATGGTAACCGGTCTCAATGGCTCTCGTCCAGTAGCACTTACATCCACTGTGATGAGGTGCTTTGTAAGATTTGTGGTAAAACATATCAACTCCTGCCGGAGGGTGACTTGGATCCACTCTAATTTGCCTACCATCATTGCAAGTCCACAGCAGATGTTAGTTCATATACCCTGAGACATCTGTACAGTGAGGAGGCATATATCATGATGCTCTTTATTAACTGCAGCTTGGCATTCACTATTATCGTCCCTTCAAAACTAAGCCATAGGTTTCAAAACCTTGCCCTCAATACATCCCTGTGCAATTGGATCCTTGATTTCTTCACTTGCAGATCCCAGTCAGTTCAGATTGGCAAAAGCATCTCCTCCACACTCTCCATCTGCACAAGTGCACCACAAGGTTGTGTGCTTAGCCTCCTGCTCTACTCGCTTTATACTTATGAATGTGAGGCTAAGCACATCTCCATTGCTGTATTTACATTTTCTGATGACACCACTGTCATTGGCCAATTCAAAGGTGGCAAATCAGCATATAGGAGGGAGGCTGCATTACATCCTGGTATGGGTAGGCCAAAGACTTTAAGCGGAAAATCCTTCACAACGTAATGAATTCAGCCCAGCACATCACAAGCAAAGCCATCCCAACCATTGAACACATTACATGACGTGTTGCCATAGAAAAACAGCATCCTTCATCAAAGATCCTCACCACCCAGGCCATGTTCTTTTCTCACTATTGCCATCAGGTAGAAGGTACAGGAGCCTCAGGACTCGCACCATCAGGTTCAAGAACAGTTACTACTCCTCAACCATCAGGCTCTTGAACAAAAGGGGATAACTACACTCATTCTATTCTGGTATTCCCAGAACCAATGATCTCACTTTAAGGGCTCTTTATCTTGTTATTTCATGCTCTTGTTGTTTATTGCTATTTATTTATATTTGCATTTGCACAGTTTGTTGTTCATTAATCCTGTTTACAATTACTGTTCTATAGATTTGCTGATTATGCCTGCAGGAAAAAGAATCTCAGGGTTGTATGTGGTGACATGTATGTACTCTGATGATAAATTTTACTTTGAGCTTTTGAACTTTGATTGAAAACCTGGCTGAGTGGTGCCAGAACAACTCAGTGTCTGCAAGACCAAGGAACTGATTATTGACATCAGGAGAAGGAAACCAGGGGTCTATAAGCCAGCCCTCATCAGAGCACCAGAGGTGGAGAGGGTCAGCAACTTTAAGTTCCTCAGTCTTATCATTTCAGAGGACCTGTCCTGGTCCTTGGACGTAAGTGCCATTATGAAGAAATCAGAGCATCACCTTGACCTCCTGAGAAGTTTGTGATGATTTGGCATGACCTACAAACCTTTGTATTGGAGAGTATACTGACTGGTATGGAAACACCAATGCTCTTGAATGGAAAATCCTACAAAAAGTAGTTGGTACAGTCTAGTCCATCTTGGGTAAAGCCATCCCCACCATTGAGCAGTATCACAGGAAAGCAGCATCCATTATCAAGGACCTCCACCATCCAGGGCATGCTCTCTTTTTGCTTCTGCCTTCAGGAAGAAGGTACAGGTGCTTCAAGACCCACACAGCCAGGTTCAGGAACAGTTATTACCCTTCAACTATCAGGCTCTTGAACCAGAAGTATTAATTTCACTCAACATCACTCCCTTTATCACTGAACTGCCCCACAACTTATGGGTTCACTTTCAGAAACTCTTCATCTCATATTGTGGATATTTATTGCTTTTTTTCTTTGGTACTTGTACACTTTGTTGTCATTTGCACATTGGTTGTTTGTCCATCCTATAGGTCTTACATTGATTTTACTGTTTTTTTTCCTGTGAATGCCTATAAGAAAACGAGTCTCAGGGTTGTACATGATGACATATATGTACTTCAATAATAAATTTACTTTGAACTCTGAGTACAATTGTCTGCCCTTATCTAGGAAAGGGTCCACTTGCTACGGAAGTATCACAGTGAAGGTTCACGCACTCATTCCTGAGATGACATAACAATCATGGGGAGAGATTGGGTTGATTGTGACTTGTTTTCTTGAGAGTTTAGAAGGATAAGTGGGTAACTCATTGACACATGCATGGAATTTCTTTCCTGTAGAATGAGGAGTCATTATCTCTGTATTTAGGGTAAGTAATTTTGGGTGGAGAAGAGAAGTTAATTATAAATACAAGAGATTCTGCGGTTCTTGGAAATCTGGAGTAACACACACAAAATGCCGGAGGAACTCAACAAGTCAGACAGCATCTACGAAGAGGAATAAACAATTGCAGGAGCAGTTCCTTCATTGAGATGGGCTGAGGTGAATCTTTGGTCTTCTCCACAGCTGAGATCAATGTCTCCCAGATTCCCGTTTCTGCTCCACCTGACTCAAGAGCTGAACAGTTTTTATTCTGTAATTGACTTTGTTGGTCCCAGTCCCTCCTCCTGCCTGGGAAGCCACATGACTTGTGCACATGGGCAGATGATACTAACTTGTGGGTGATCCTGGGAAACCAATTGGCAGAGATGAATAGGGCCTTTCACATTATAGTTACAGTGCCATAAAACACAGAAGCAGGCCATTTCAGCCTCCCTTTTCCATGTTAACCTAAATTAATCTAAATTAGCTGGATTAATCTAAACTAATCTCATTTACCAGCACTTAATCTATAGTCTTAGAACATAGAATCTAGAACAGTACAGGTCAATATGTACCTTCAGCCCATGATGTTGTACCAACCTATATAAACCTATTTCTGGATCAATCTAACTCTTTCCTCCTACACAGCTCATAACCCTCCATCTTTCTTTCATCCATATTTCTTTCTTTCACCCATGATGCTGTGCCAGCAGTTTAACCTACTTAAAGATCAATCTAACCCATTCTTCCCACATATCCCTCCAATTTGCTTTTAGCCTTGTACCTGTCCAGCAGTCTCCTAAATGTCCTTAATGTATCTGCCTCTCTCACCACCCTTGGCAGGGTCTTCCATGTACTCACCTCTCTCTATGTAAAAACCCTAGCTTTGACATCTCCTCTAAACATTCCTCTATCCATGTTAAAATGATGTCCTCTGTTATTGGCCATTACCTCCCTCGGAAAAGGGCTCTGGCTTTCTACCCAGTTGATGCCTCTTATAATCTTATCAAGTCTTATTTGAGTTGGTGATTGAAATACAGAGCTGTTTACTTAAATGCTGCTAAAATGCCTGCCTCATAGCCCACTCAGGCAGTCCATCCCAGATTCCAATCACCTACTGGATCAAAAGATTCTTTCTCAGACTCTCTCTACCTCTCACCCTTTACTGTAATCCTACTTCCTCTGGGGGCAATTTCAAATTACGTACAATGACTCCTACGTTACAGTTTAAGATCTGATTATTCATAAGAAATCTACTTGATTTGCACTTGAATGAATCATCGCTCACAATAGTATTTCCAGCTTTTCCCGAGGGCCTTTTTAGTTACACGCACAGTCATTCCTTTGACTTAATCCCGCAGGGTGGGATGGGAGTTAGATTAAAAAGTAAAATATACTTAGAAAAGTCTTCATAATAAAATCCCTCAGCATTGGCCTTGATAAGTCAGAGCATTAAGTGCAGCAGATGGGGTGTTATGTTGATGGTGGTGAGGCCAGATTCGGAGTACTGTGTGCAGTTCTGGTCACCCACCTACAGGAGAGATGTCAATAAACTCAAGAGTGCAGAGAAACTTTACAAGGATTTTGCCAGGACTTGAGGATCTGAGTTACGGGGATAGGTTGAATAAGTTAGGACTTTATACCCTGGAACTAGGAGGATGAGTGGAGAACTTATAGAGGTGTACAAAATTATGACGGGTATAGATAAGATGAATGCAAGCAGGCTTTTCCCACTGAGGTTGGGTGAAACCAGAACTAAAGGTCATAGGTGAAAGATAAAATGCTTCAAGGGAACATAGGGGTGAGCTTTACTGAGAGGGTGCTGTGAGTATGGAACGAGATGCAGTGGAAGTGGTAGATATGAGTTCAATTGTAACATATAGAAGTTTGAATAGGTACATGGCTGAGATGTGTATGAAAGGCTATGGTCTGTGTACAGGTAGGTTGGTAGATATTTCTGTTTCTGTGCTGTAGTGCTCTATTAATCTATGAACAGGTTGGTACAATCTAAATGGGCCATATGTCCCATTTCTGTTATGTAGTGCAATCCAACTATATGACTCCATGTGTCCTTTCCTCCTCTACCCTGATGCCAGAAATGTTGGGTTTGGTCTCAGCTTCCTGGGGAGCATGGAATTCAAAGATACAATTCCCTAATCTCACTTGACAACAAAGATCTTGTTTCCTGAATGCTTTTGGCTGTATTTTATGGATTTTGGGTTGCTAATCATGAAAATTCCCTGTCACGTACCATTTTTTAAAATCGCCCATATTTGATATTTCAATTCAGAATTCAAGTCAGAATAACTGATGCCAAAATTAAGGAAGGCATTTCTGTTGGTCCACAAATCAAACAGGTCATCAATGACAGGCAATTCAAAGAACTTTTAATGAGATCAGAGAAAATCACATGGAAGGCATTCAAGGACATTGTTGAAATTTTTCTTGGCAGCTACAAAGCACCAAACTATGTGCAGCTGGTTGACAACATGCTTCAAGCACGCGAAACCATGAAGTGCAACATGTCACTAAAGATCCATTTTCTGCATTCCTGTTTAGACTGCTTCCCTTCAAATCTTGGCACTAACAATGACAAGCATGGTGAAAGGTTTCACCAAGAAATTGCGGTCATGGAGAAATAGTATCAGGGCAACTGGAATCCAGCAATGCTGGCTGATTATTGTTGGACACTTAAGCAAGCCTCAGACACTGAGTAGAACCAAAAATCATTAGCAAAACATTTTTAGCTTAGTTGAACTATTGCAAAGCGTCAGCATCTTTATGCAATTAAAGATATTATATTCTATAAAAGTTAATTTCTTGTTTCTCCAAATTTCTACGTGATACAAGTAGGCTGAAATTAGATTTGTGTTCAGCTTCAAGAGTCTACTGTAAACAAAAAAAAATTCTGAGGAAGCAACACATTCGAAAAAGATTTGTTCTGCAGTGTTTCTTGAGGAAGCCTGATTTGAATCTGGTGTGCAGGGAATCCCCTGTAAAACCCTGGGGCAAGAGGGCATGGTTTGCAGCTTGGGTCTAAAATGATTTGAAGTTCCCTTACTTGGAAGTGTGTGATTCTCTCAGCCTGAAAGGCAGAGGTATGCTGACATTTGGAATGTTCATGGTTTGAGAATCCCTGAAGGTATGAGGACTGGATGGGAAAGTGGACGGAGTCAGGGGTTGACTGTGACCTTGTTGAATGAAGCAGCAGTAGTTCACTCCCACTCCTGTTGATATTCAAATGCACTGAAGGTTGGATAACCCAATCTGAGGTGCTCCACCCCATAGTGCCAAGGAAACTATTGTTTGGAATAGCTTATTGTCTTTACACCAGGGTGCCTTGAAATTTCTAGTGATATAAAGCCACAGAGTATCCAATTATACATGGAAATAATAAATACAATAATAAATACGGCAATGTGTTCACCACTATCTCCTCACCTGCCCAATCACGTCACTCTGGCACCCTTCCACCTTCCCTCTCCCCCATCATCCACTCTCCTCTCCCCATCATCCACTCTCCTCTATTTGTTTCCTTCTTCTGCATCCTTTACCTTTTCCACATATCACCTGCCAACTTCTCACTTCATCCCCTCCCCTCTGCCAACTCCCTTCACCATCACCTGGTCTCACCCTCAGCTGCCAGTTTGTACTCCTTCTCCCCCCCCCTTCTTATTCTGCTTCTTCCCCCTTTCTTTCCTGTGCTGAGTCTTGGCACAAAACATTGACTCTTTATCTCTCTCCAGAAATGCTGCCCGACCTGCTGAGTTCCTCCAGCATTTTGTGCCTGTTACTCAAGATTTTCAGCTTCCGAAGTCTTTCTTGGATCTTAGGAAATAGAAGGCATGTTTGAGCCTTCTGTGATTGTGACCATCAGTAGGAGGGAACCCATGCAGTCACAGGGAGAACCCGAGGCCAGGGTTGAACCCATATTTCTGGCACGAAGAGACAGTGGTTCTATCCATTACACCACTGTCATGCCCCCCATTATACATTTAAAGTGGAAGTTTTAAGAGATAACAGTAACATATTAATATATTAGCAAATATTTCAGTAATCGATTAATAAATATACCAGTATTACATAAATAAATTAATAAATATACCTTAATAATGATTTAGTATAAATAAGATAATATTGAATGTGAACCGAAGGGCCTGTTTCTGTATGTGTAATTACGCCAGTGATACATTATAATTCAATTTGAATTTAAAAGTACAGATCAGTGTTTGGCTTGGTTTCAGATGATCTTGTATACCCAGTGGCCGCTGAGTGTATGTTTATGATCTTCTGTTATTGTAGCACATCCACTTCAAGGTTCAACATATTGTGCATTCAGAGATGCTTTTTTGCACAGCACTGTTGTTACACATGGTTATTTGAGTTACTGTTGCCTTCCTGTCAGCTCGAACCAATCTGACTGTTCTTCTCTGACCTCTCTCATTAACAAGGCTGCCACCTACTGGATTTCTTTTGTTTTGCGCTCCATTCTCTGTAAACTCCAGAGACTGTTGTGCGTGAAAATCCCAAAAGATCAGAAGTTTCTGAGATACTCAGGTGACCCCTTCTGGCACCAACAATGATTCCACAGTCAAAGTCACTGTGATCACATTTCTCCTCTTGAACAACTTGACCAGGTCTACATGCTTTATGAGCTGCTGATTAGATATTTATATTAATGAGCAGGTGTACAGCTGTATCTAATAAAGTGGCTACTGAGTGTACTTACTGGTTAAATAATTGAACTTTATTGTCCGTAGGACTTTTCAAAGTAGATACTATCTTTAGCTGATAAGAAACTTAGAACATAGAACACAGAACAGGAGCAGGCCCTTGAGCCCATGATGGTGTACTGTACTAATCAAACTAGTAATTAAATGCTTAACTAAACTAATTACTTCTGCCTACACAATATCCCTCCATTCTCTGCACTTCCATTCTAGGCAGTGTGATCCAGGCACCTAACATTCTCTGTAAATATAAAAAAACAACCCTGCACATCATATTTGAAGTTCGGCTCTTTCACCTTAAATGCATGTCCTTTAGTATTAAATATTTCAACCCTGGGGAAAAAAAGATTCCAACTATGCCTCTCATAATTTTATAGTTATAGAATACTATAGCACAGAAACGGGCCCTTCAACCCATCTGGACAATGCTGAACTATTAATCTGCCTAGTTCCATTAACCTGCACCTGGACCATAGCCATACATATCCCTCCCATTCATGTACCTATCCAAATTTCTCTTAAGTGTTGTAATTGAACCTGTATTCACCACTTTCACTGGCAGTTCGTTCCACACTTCCACTACCCTCTAAGTGAAGAAGTTCCTTTTCGAGTTTTGTTAAAACATTTCACCTTTTACCCTTAACCCATGACCTCTAGTTCTAGTCTCACACAAACTCAGTGGAAGAAGCCTGCTTGCATTCACCCTATCTATACCACTTATAATTTTACATATCTCTACCTAGTGACCTGCTGCTAACTGTGTAAATTGTACCTTTATTTGTCCTCTCAAATTGTAACACCTCACATTTGTCAGCATTAAATTCCATCTGATATTTATCAGTCATTTTTGCAGCTGGTCCAGGACCCAATGCAAGCTTTGATAGTCTTCTTCACTGTCCACTACACTCCCAATCTTGGTGTCATTCACAAATTTGCTGATCAAGTTAACTACATTATCATCCAGATCATTGATATAAATGACAAACAGCACCGATCCCTGTGGCACAGCAATAATGATAGGTCTCCGGTCGGTGAGGCAACACCCTCTGGCTTCTCCGACTAATCCAATTTATTGCCTCTTCTTTACATGTACATAAATGGTGCAAAAAGAAAACAAATATAGTGAGTTAAAGAGCAAAAACAGTGTGGTATAAAGAGGATATCTTTGAAAAATTGGTGTACTCATTGAGAGTTCCAATGCCAAAGACTGACTAGATTCCTTTAAATGTTTTACACTCTGAACAGGTCATTGCTATCGTTATGGATGTGTTCACTGACGTGGACATCTTCAAGGAAGTGCTGGATGCTGCCACCAGGGGGGTTCCCATCTACATTGTTCTTGATGACTCCAACTTCAGACACTTTACCGCCATGTGTGAGAACCAAGGTGTTCACCTCCAGAGGTTCATGGTAAGAGTCACTTGTTTTGGAGGGCCTGCATGGATGTTAGCTGGGTCACAGCTTTGTTGGTGGGACAGCAAAGCAGGCACAAAGCAGAAGGTTAAAAGACACTGAAGTAAGGGAGATTCCTGCAATGCTCAGCTGATTCTTAAACATATTCTTGATCCACTTTCTCCATGGAGGACACAGAACAAAATTCATAACAGTGTGGAGAAACAGAGGGATCTTGGCGTCCTCTTTCACAGATCCCTCAAAGTTGACACACAAGTTGATTGGTGGTTAGGAAAGTGTCTCGTGTGTTGGCCTTTAATAGTTGGAGGACTGAGTTCAAGAGCTGCGAGGTAATGTTGCAGCTCTATAAAACTGGTTAGCACATTTGGAATATTGTGTTCAGTTCTGGTCACCTCATTATAGGAAAGAATTGTAAGCTTTAGGGAGGGTTCAGAAGAGATTTGTGGCGCATGGCCAAGTGGTTAAGTGGTCTAGCGATCTGAAGGTCGCTAGTTCGAGCCTTGGCTGAGGCAGCATGTTGTGTCCTTGAGCAAGGCACTTAACCACACATTGCTCTGCGACGACTCCAGTGCCAAGCTGTATGGGTCCTCATGCCCTTCCCTTCCCAACATTGGTGGTGTGGAGAGGGGAGACTTGCAGTATGGGCAACTGCCGGTCTTCCATACAACCTTGCCCAGGCCTACGCCCTGGAAACCTGCCAAGGCACAAATCCATGGTCTCACAAGACTAACGGATGCCTAAAAGAAAAAAAAAAGAAGAGATTTACCAGGATGTTACCTGGATTAGAGATTTTGTCTTATCAGAATATGTTGAATGAGCTAGGGCTTACTGTTGAGTGGTGACTTGATAGAGATGTTTAAGATAATAAGAGGCATACCTGTAGATGTAGTGGAAAACAAGTGCCTTTTTGGCTTTGTGATAAAGTTTGAGGATGAAATGAAGATAGGAAGAGGGTAGGTTGTGCTGAGGAAGCAATGTGATTGCAGCAGGACCTAGACAAATTGGAAGAATGGGCAAAAAAGTAGCAGATGGAATACAGTGTTGGGAAATGTATGATAATGCATTCTGGTAAAAGGAACAATAGTGCGGACTATTACCTAAATGGGGAGAAGGTTCAAACATCAAAGGTGCAGAGGGACTTAAGAGTACCATTGCAAGACTCCCAGAAGGTTAATTTACGGGTTGAGTCTGTGGTAAAGAAGCCAAATTAAATGTTGGCATTTATTTCAAGGGGAATATAGTATAAAAGCAAGGAGATAATGCTGAGCCTTTATAAGACACTAGTCAGGTTGCACCATGAAGTATTGTCAACAGTTTTGGTGCCCCATATCTCAGAAAGGATGTGTTGTCATTGGAGAGAATCCAGAGGAGGTTCATGAGGATGGTTCCAGGAATGAAGGGGTTAACATAACAGGAGCGTTTGGCAGCTTTGGGCCTGTACTCACTGGAATTTAGAACAGTACATGGGATCGCATTGAAACCTACCGAATGTTGAAAGAACTAGATAGGGTGGATGTGGAGAGGATGTTTCCTCTGGTGGGGATATCCAGAACTAGAGGGCATAGCCTCAAAATTGAGGGGCGACCTTTTAGCACAGAGGAAAGGAGGAACTTTTTTTAGCCAGAGGGTGGTGAATCTGTGGAATGCTCTGCCACAGACTGTGTGTTTAAAGCAAAAATTGATAGTTTCCTGATCAGTCAGGGGATTAAATGATATGGAAAGTGGGTAGGTGTATGGAGTTGAGTAGAATCCAGGATCAGCCACAATGGGATGACAGAGAGACTCGATGGACTGAATTCCCTAATTCTGCTCCTATGTCTTATGGTCTTTTCCTAGGGCAGAAATGTCTAATGTGAGAGACATAATTTTAAAGTGATTAGAGGAAGGTTTTGGGGAGATATCAGAGGTAAGTTTTTTACACATCAAGGGGTGGGTGTGTAGCACTGCCAGGGATGGTGGTAGAGGCAGATACATGAGGGACATTTAAGAAACTCTCACATTAGCTCATGGATGAGAGAAAAATAGAGGGCGATGTAGGTGGAAAGGGTTAGATTGATCTTGTAGTAGGTTAGAAGGCTGACATAGCTTTGTAGCTGAAGGCCCTATACTTTACTGTAATGTTCTGTATTCTGTAACAGAATTAGGTGATCACAGGGTGACTCCAACCTTCACTGAGCCTGTAGTTTTGACTCATCACACAATACATACCCAGACTCACAATGGTGTCTGAGTTGAAGGGGATCATGGAGGTTGTGCTTGCTGGCTACTCCCGCCTTGCAAGGTTTGATAGAACAGACATTTGAGCTTTTGGTAGGTGCCTTAGGTAGCAAAGGAGTCATCTATGAGACATTCCCTGACTGTGATCACAACTTATTCTTTAAGACTTCTACCTTTCAGTCTGGGCTCCCTTATACTCAGCTCAGCAGATGAATTATTTGTCCTTGGTCTAATGATTATTTTTGCATGTTTGGCATTGTAGGTCTCACGAGTCTTCTATATTTTCTTAGCTTTCCTTCATCCTTTTTGCTGGTGTATTGTCCATATTCAGATAACCCAGTTTAAGGTTAAGGAAGAATTTTTTCCATCATTGAGAATTAGAGTCATAGAGCACCACAGCACAGAACAGGTCCTTTGGCCCATCTAATCTGTGTAGAACTGTTATTCTGCCTTATCCCCACCATTGAGCACATCTACAATGAGCGCTGTGTCTGGAAAACAGTGTCCAGCGTCAAGGACACCCACCATCCAGGACATGTTTTCTGCTCACTGCCGCTGGAGGTACAAGAGCCTCAGGACTCACACCTCCAGGTCCAGGAACAGTTGTTACCCCTCAGCCACCAGGGTCTTGAACCAGAGGGGATAACTTCACTTAACTTCACTCACCCCAGCACTGAATCCTTCCCATAGCCTGTGGACTCACTTTCAAAGACTCTTCATCTCATGTTCTTGATATTTATTGTTATTTTTCTTTAGTATATGCACAGTTTGTTGCTTTTTGTACATAGGTTCTTTGTCCATCTTGGGTGCAGTTTTTCAATGATTCTATTGTGTTTCTTTGTAATTACTGTGAATTGCCCAGAAGAAAAATAACCTCAGGGCAAAATAGAGTGCTGTATACGAGGAATGATTGATAAGTTCGTGGCCTAAGGTAAAAGGAGTCAATTTTAGAAAACCTAGCACATTTATTTTTCAACATAGCTCCCTCCTACATGTACACACTTAGTCCAGCGGTCGTGGAGCATACGGATCCCTTCTTTGTAGAAGTGGTCCATAGCAGGGGTGAATGATAAATTCATGGCCTAAGGTAGAAGGAGATGAGTTATTAACTTCAAACTTTCTGCATTATCACTCAAAGAGTTGAACTGCATGCACATGTAACGAGAGCGTTTTGGACCTCCAGGTGGTCCACAGCAGGGGTGATTGATGAGTTCGTGGCCTAAGGTAGAAAGAGATGAGTTATACACCTCTCGTTACATGCACGTTTCTCCTCATCTCCATCTACTTTAGGCCATGAACTTATCAATCACCCTGCTGTGGACCACTTTCTGGAGGTGCAAGACGCCGACTTCTACAAAGAAGGGATCTGTATGTTCCACGACCGCTGGACTAAGTGTGTAAATGTAGGAAAAATAAATGTGCTAGATTTTCTAAAATTTACTCCTTCTACCTTAGGCCACAAACTTATCGATCACCCCTCATATATGTACTTTGATAATAGATCTACTTTGATCATTGAACTTTGAACTTTCCATTCACCTCCTGTCCATGTACTTATCCAAACTTCTCTAAATGTTGAAATCATACCTGCACCCACTATTTCCACTGGCAGGTCATTCCACATTCACACCACCTTCTTAATGAGTAAATTAATATTTTACCTTTCACCCTTAACCTCTGACCTCTAGTTCTAGTCTCATCTAATCTCAGTGGAAAAAGCCTACTTGCATTTACCCCTCATAATTTTGAATACTGCTGTCAAATCTCCCCTCATTCTTCTACATTGCAGGGAATAAAGCCCTCGCCTATTCAAACTTTCCCAATATCATATAAATTATATCATCATAATTAATAATGGAATTATAGCTTAAGTTTCCTTGAAAGGCTTTGAGTGAGTTGGAGAAAAAATAATACCATAAACCACACATACAAACCGAGAGCAGATAAAAGGATGAAAACTGGGAATGGAATTTTTTATTTTATTTGGAAATACAACATGATAGCAGGCCCTTCCAGCCTGACGAGCCTCACCACCCAGCTACACGCATTTGACCAATTAACCTTCTAATACGTAGAGGGTCCAGTGAGATGGAGGAACTGAGCAAAATACGTGTTAGTAGGGAAGTGGTGTTGGGTAAATTAAAGGGATTAAAGGCAGATAAATCCCCAGGGCCAGATGGTCTGCATCCCAGAGTGCTTAAGGAAGTAGCCCAAGAAATAGTGGATGCGTTAGTGATAATTTTTCAAAACTCGTTAGATTCTGGACTAGTTCCTGAGGATTGGAGGGTGGCTAATATAACCCCACTTTTTAAAAAAGGAGGGAGAGAGAAACCGGGGAATTATAGACCGGTTAGCCTAACGTCGGTGGTGGGGAAACTGCTGGAGTCAGTTATCAAAGATGTGATAACAGCACATTTGGAAAGCGGTGAAATCATCGGAGAAAGTCAGCATGGATTTGTGAAAGGAAAATCATGTCTGACGAATCTCATAGAGTTTTTTTAGGATGTAACTAGTAGAGTGGATAGGGGAGAACCAGTGGATGTGGTATATTTGGATTTTCAAAAGGCTTTTGACAAGGTCCCACACAGGAGATTAGTGTGCAAACTTAAAGCACACGGTATTGGGGGTAAGGTATTGATGTGGATAGAGAATTGGTTAGCAGACAGGAAACAAAGAGTGGGAATAAACGGGACCTTTTCAGAATGGCAGTCAGTGACTAGTGGGGTACCGCAAGGCTCAGTGCTGGGACCCCAGTTGTTTACAATATATATTAATGACTTGGATGAGGGAATTAAATGAAGCATCTCCAAGTTTGCGGATGACACGAAGCTGGATGGCAGTGTTAGCTGTGAGGAGGATGCTAAGAGGATGCAGGGTGACTTGGATAGTTTGGGTGAGTGGGCAAATTCATGGCAGATGCAATTTAATGTGGATAAATGTGAGGTTATCCACTTTGGTGGCAAGAACAGGAAAACAGAATATTATCTGAATGGTGGCCGATTAGGAAAAGGGGAGGTGCAATGAGACCTGGGTGTCATTATAGAAACATAGAAACATAGAAAATAGGTGCAGGAGTAGGCCATTCGGCCCTTCGAGCCTGCACCGCCATTTATTATGATCATGGCTGATCATCCAACTCAGAACCCCGCCCCAGCCTTCCCTCCATACCCCCTGACCCCCGTAGCCACAAGGGCCATATCTAAATTATACACCAGTCATTGAAAGTGGGCATGCAGGTACAGCAGGCGGTGAAAAAGGCGAATGGTATGCTGGCATTTATAGCGAGAGGATTCGAGTACAGGAGCAGGGAGGTACTACTACAGTTGTACAAGGCCTTGGTGAGACCACACCTGGAGTATTGTGTGCAGTTTTGGTCCCCTAATCTGAGGAAAGACATCCTTGCCATAGAGGGAGTACAAAGAAGGTTCACCAGATTGATTCCTGGGATGGCAGGACTTTCATATGAAGAAAGACTGGATGAACTGGGCTTGTACTCGTTGGAATTTAGAAGATTGAGGGGGGATCTGATTGAAACATATAAGATCCTAAAGGGATTGGACAGGCTAGATGCAGGAAGATTGTTCCCGATGTTGGGGAAGTCCAGAACGAGGGGCCACAGTTTGAGGATAGAGGGGAAGCCTTTTAGGACCGAGATTAGGAAAAACTTCTTCACACAGAGAGTGGTGAATTTGTGGAATTCTCTGCCACAGGAAACTGTTGAGGCCAGTTCATTGGCTATATTTAAGAGGGAGTTAGATATGGCCCTTGTGGCTACGGAGATCAGGGGGTATGGAGGGAAGGCTGGGGCGGGGTTCTGAGTTGGATGATCAGCCATGATCATAATAAATGGCGGCGCAGGCTTGAAGGGCTGAATGGCCTACTCCTGCACCTATTTTCTATGTTTCTATGTATGTCTTTGGAGTGTGGGAGGAAGCCAGATTACTCTTTGGAATAATCTGAGTCATAATATGTGCAGGGGGATGCACATATTCCTTACAAATAGTGGTGGGATTGAACCCAAATCATTGGCGCTGTAACAGCAGTGTGCTAACTGCTGTGTTACGGTACCATGTCGTTTATCTTTTCAAGTTTTTAGAATGTTTTGAGAATTTTTAGAATATCCTACAGAATTTTATTTTTGACGGCTTTTGTTTATCTACTGAAATTTTGTGTGAAGGCCAGGCCTTGAGTGCAGGAACCCCTCTGTCATTAGCCAGAAAAGATTTGCTGGCACTGGAGAGGATGAAGAGGAGGTTCATGAGAATGATCCTGGAAATGAAAGGGTTAATGAACGAGGAGCAACAGATGGCTCTGGATCTGTACTTGCTGGTGTTTAGAAGAATGAGGGTGGGATCTTATTGAAACCTATCGAACATTGAAAGGCCTAGATAGAGTGGATATGGAGAGAATGTTTCCTATAGTGGGGGAGTCTAGAAACAGAGGGCACAGCCTCAGAATACATGAACTTCCCTTTTGAACACGAGGAATTTCTTTAGCCAGAGGGTAGTGAATCTGAAGAATTTATTGCCACAGATAGCTGTGGAAGCCAAGTCATTGGGTGTATTTAAAGCAGAGATTGATAGTAAGAGTATCAAAGGTTATGGGAGAAGGTAGGAGAATGGGGTTGAGGGGATAATAAATCAGCCATGATGGAATGGCGGAAAAGACATAATGGCTTGAATGGCCTAATTCTGCTCCTAGGTCTTATGGTCATAACTACCAGATGGCCACAATAGGACAATCTATAATGATGAAGGTAAAAACTGCTTCAAATAATCATCAGAAGTAATCCTGTATTAGTCATGTTCAAGCACATCATTACTCAAATAAAGACCAAACAGAACCATATTTATTCAACAACCAATTAGCAAAACATTCAGTCAAACCTTATGTTTATCCCATCCTCACTATTTCAAAGGAGCTTTTCCCAAGAATTACATCAAGGTGATTCAACATTACTTTGCAAAGTGCTTTCTACTTTATTCTCAGTTTTGATTAAGGATAATTGGTGCATCGAAGTATAGGAACACAAGAATGTGTGTTTTTGCGGTTCACTTCCTCAAATATGCTCTGGTGTACGGCCATTCAATTGCTTCCATTGAACTTCTACTGAGTCCTATTTTTCTTCCTTTGCTCTGTACAAAGATACAAAAGCAAGAATAGGACAGATGGTTCTTTGACACTGATCCATCATTTACTGAGATTGGAATTGGAGTTGGTTTATTGTTGCCACAGGTACTGAGATACAGTGACAAGCTTGCCTTCTGAACTGTTCATACAGATCAATTAATTACACAGTGCCTTGAGGTAGTATAAGGTAAAACAGTAACAATGCAGAACAAAGTGTAACGGACACAGAAAAAAAGTGAAGATCAGGTAGGTAATAAGGAGCAAGGTCATAACAAGGTAGATTGTGAGATCATGGCTGTTCTGTATTCTGGCTGCATTATTTTCACTCTTCCCCACCTCTCTGAAACCTCTTAAACTTCAGCAATTGACGAGCAGCTGCAAAGAATCCAGATCTCCTCAGAGTGTAGCAATGTGCTATAATTTCACTCCTCAGATGATTAGTGATAAAATCTGTCCCCTAATCTTTTCCCCCTCTCCCTTCCCTCTTCTTCAATTCCCCACTCTGGTCCCCCTTTTGCACCTTCTCCTCACCTGCTTCTCACTTCCCCCTGAGCCCCCTTCTCCGTCCCTTTCTTCCATGATCCACTGTCCTCACCTATCAGATTCCTCCCTCAGCCTTTTATCTTTTCCACCCATCACCTACCAGCTTCTTACTACATCACCCTTCTCCCACCTACCTGGCTTCACCTATTTCCTTCTAGTTTATATTCCTTCCTGTTCGCCCCTCCCCCCACTCCACCTTCTTATTCTGGCATCTTCCCCCTTCCTTTCCAGTCCTGATGAATGGTCTCGACCTAAAACATCAACTGTTTATTCCCCTCCATAGATACTGCCTGACCTGCTGAATTCCTCCAGCGTTGTGTGTATGTGGCCCTAGTCTTTTACTGCTCATCAAGTAGAAATAAGTTCACTGGCACTTTCCATGGATCCCTATTGAACAAAAATCTCAGCCACACTCACCATAATCGTTCCAACAACCACTGCATTTTGAGAGGAGAGAGACTTTCAAGTTCTTGCTACTCATTGTGTGAAAACTTACGTATGATTTTAAGATGATTGCACCCTGCATTAAGGTAGTATAAGGGAAAGCAATAACAACACTGAATGAAGTGTAACAGCTATAGAGAAGGGGAAACATAAGTAGACAATAAGGTGCGAGGTCAGAATGAGGTAGATTGTGAAGTCAAGAGTCTATCTTATCGTACAAGGGGGTAGAAGCTCTCCTTGAGCCTGGCGGTATGTGCTCTCAGGCTTTTTGAGGAGGTCCAAGCTCATGTGATAAACTGCCATACTGCCCACTGGTTTAAGCCCTGAATGCATTAGTTCTCATGCTTTTCCCTTGTACACTCAGTGCACTATAGTAATGAATCTAACTGTATGAATGGCATACTGAACAAAGCTTTTTGCTGTGCTTCAGCACATGTGACAATAATAAGCCGATTTACCCATTTGACCTTATGCCCCTTTACCCTTGGTTAATATTCAAGTTCAAGTGCGACTTTATTAGAGCTCAGGGCATTCTGGAGTTCGGAATTCAATTCTGGTGCCATCTGTAAGACGCTTGTTCTCCCCATGAGTGCGCGGGTTTCCTCTGGGTGTCACGGTCCTGATTGGTTACTCCCTGATTCCCTTTAAATTTCCTTTCTATCACGATCAGGACCGTTGACTCCTTGTTTTCCTTTAATTCATTGTTTCCCCATGTTTCTTCAGCTCTGTAATTAAAGGCACTTGATTCTCAGCTGAACCAGCATCTATAGTGTCCGGCTTACAGCCTCTCGGCGCCAGATCGTTACCTGATGTCACCTCACGTCACCGAAGCAAGTGCGAGCAAGTCACCCTGCTGGAGTGAGCCAAGTCTCCTCTCCAAAGCCAGTGCCAATAAGTCGCCTCTCCTCACCGGAGTGAGCCCATCAAGTTACCGCACCTGAGCGAGCCTGCTATGCTACCTTGCCAGAGCGGGTCCATCAAGTTAACCCACTGGTGTCATGGTCCGGATCTGGGCCCCTTTAAATTTACCTTGTTTATGTTACGATCCGGACCGTTGATTCCCTGTTTTCCCGTGTCCCTCGACTTTGGTGATCAGAGGCAATTCATGCTCGGCTGAACCGGTAGTTTATAGTCTCCGGCTTTCAGCCGTTCAGCGCAGGAGCGTCTGCAAAGTCATCCAAGGTACGGTGTGCCGATGTCATCTGGCCAGAGCAAGCCTAGTCTCTGCCGAAGCGAGTGCCGGTAATTCGCCTTTCCTCACCGGAGCAACCCTGTCCAGTTACCTCGCCAAAGCGAGCCTGCAAAGTTTCCTCACCGAGGTGGGTCCGTCAGTTAACCCGCCGGAGTGAATCAAGAACCACTGTCTACTGCTCCTGGGCCGAGTCGAGAGCTCACCACTACCCAGAGGCTCCAAGTCAAGTCCTGGCCCTGGCGGCATTCTAGCACCGAGTCAAGTCCTGGCCCTGGCGGCTTCCCAGTTCTGAGTCAAGTCCTGGCCCTGGTGGTCTGTGATTCCTGTCCTACCCCCTTGTCTGAATCCCTTCTCTGTCCCTCCCGCCTCTAGCCTTCGTCTGCAACCCCCGCCTGCACTTCGGTCTAGTTCCATCACCGGAGCTAGATAGGTACTGTCTGGTGTTCATTCGTGTTGGTCTTGTCTTGTCTTGTCCTCGCCTCTGTGGGGTAAGTCAGGCCGTTGCTTCGCGGGGGGGTTATGTTTTGTCTTGTCCTGTTCTCACCTCCGTGGGGTAAGTCAGGCCGTCTTGCCGTTGCCCCATGGGAAGTCATGTCTTGTCTTGTCTTGACCTCGCTTCCAAGGGGTAAGTCAGGCCGTCTTGCCATTGCCCCGCGGGGGGTCATGTTCTGTCTTGTCTTGTCCTCGCCTCCGTGGGGTAAGTCAGGCCATCTTGCCGTTGCCCCGAGGAGGGTCATGAGTCCCGGCCCTATGTCCTGTACCCAAGGAGGGGTCCCGGCTCTCTGTTCTGTGTGTGAGTCTCAGCCATATGTCCTGTACCCAAGGAGGGGTCCCGACTCTGTGTTATGTGTACGTGTCCATGGTTCCATGTACCTGCTCTCCCGAGACCGAGGCTCTGTGTTCCCATGTTCCTCCTCTCCCTAGTCCATGTCATGTCCATGCCTGGATCTGGGGTCCGAGCCCGAGGCAAGACCCAGGTACTGAGTCCTTGCCCAGTCTCGGGCTCGGAGTCCATACCCTAGCCTCTTCATGTCTCCTCTAGTTCTGGGAGCCAATTCCAAGTCCTAGCCCAGACCCTTGGTCCCAGCCTAGTCATAGTCCTCAGTCCTTGTCCAGTTCGCTACTCCTGCTCCTGCCTAGCTCTCCTGATAGCGAACAATAATCTAAATTTAATTAACTTCACAAGATGTGTCTTGCATTTGGGTCCACCCTTGCTCCCAATGCCCCACCATTGTGACAATCGGAGTGAGTCAAGAGCCGTTGTCTGTAGTTCCGGGGCGAGTCGAGAGCTCGCCGCTACTTGGAGCCACTTCATGCCAAGATAAAGAACTGTCTATCATTGTGTGGTTTTGTCTCTTCGTGTCCTCACCTCCGCTGGGTATGTCTGGCCGTTTGCCGCTACCCTGAATTGGGAACTGTCTTCGTGTCCTTGTCTCCGCTGGGTAGGTCCGGCCGTTTGCTGCTACCCTGAGTGGGGAACTGTCTCTTCATGTTCTGTGTTCTGTGTCCTGTATCCAAGGAAGAGTCCTGGCTCTATGTCCTGTGTCCAAGAAGAGTCCCGGCTTCGTGTCCTGTATCCAAGGAAGAATCCCGGCTCTGTGTTCTGTGTTCCGAGTTCCATGTCCAGGCTCCAATGTTCTGAGTTCCACGTCCAGGCTCCAATGTTCTGAGTTCCACGTCCAGGCTCCGATGTTCCGAGTTCCAAGTCCCAATCCAAGTCCAAGTCCGGGTCGCGTGTTCCCAGGCCAAGCCCAGGCCCAGAGTCCCAGTCTGAACCCAACTCCAGCCACGCATTTTCCCGCTTCTGCTTCATTCACTCCTTGATGAATCTCTGTACAATTCTTGCTTCCCTGCTTTCCTAGTGACTAGTAATAAACTCTATTTTTGTTAACGCTACAAAACATGTTTGTGTTCTGCATTTGGGTCCACACGTGCTCCACACTTGTGACACTGGGTGCACCAGTTTCCTCCCACAGTCCAAAGTTAGTGGATTAATTGGTCATTGTAAATTGTCCTGTGATTAGGCTAGTTTTAAATAGGTGGGCTGTTGGGTGGTGCGGCTTGTTGGGCCGGAAGGCCTGTTCCATGCTGTATCTCTAAGTAAATAAATAAGTTTATTGCCATTTAGACATACATATGTATACAGCTAAAAAGAAGTTGTTCCTTGGAGGCTAAGGTTCAAAACATAGTCCATGCACATATCGTTTAGCTATGATCCAGCACCTACCCCTGAGTTGACAGCGGTAAATTTTTTACGCAGAGAGTGGTGAGGGCCAATGGGCTGCCGGCGGTGTTGGTGGAGGCGGAAATAATAGGGTCTTTTAAGAGACTCCTGGATAGGTACATGGAGCTTAGAAAAATAGAGGGCTGTGGGTAACCCTAAGTAATTTCTAGGTAAGTACATGTTCAGCACAGCATTGCGGGCCGAAGGCCCTGTATTGTGCTGTAGGTTTTCTATGTTTCTAGACAGTCACAAAATAACATTAGCACAAGTCCCTGAGTGGCATAGCCTGAAGATTAATTAGTTAACAAAAAGTATGAGGTACATACAACAGGAATTCTGCAGATGCTGGAAATTCAAGCAACACACATCAAAGTTGCTGGTGCAACTTTGATGTGTGTTGTTAGTATGAGGTGCATGTTTATTTAATTCAATATAATGTTATTAGCACTGTCCTTGGGCTCACTTTACACCGCACGCTGTCGGAGCAGTGCTGCCAGGATAATCATGGACACGACCCACCCAGCCAACACACTTTTCAGCCTTCTTCCCTCCGGCAGAAGGTTCTGGAGCTTGAAGACTCATACGGCCAGATTTGGGAACAGCTTCTTTCCAACTGTGATAAGACTGCTGAATGGATCTTGATCCGGATCTGGGCCGTACACTCCAAATATCCGGACCTGCCTCTCGGCTTTTTGCACTACCTTACTTTCCCTTTTCTATTTTCTATTTATGATTTATAATTTAAATTTTTACTATTTACTATGGATTTGTACTCCAGGGAGCGCGAAGCGCAGAATCAGATATCACTGTGATGATTGTACGCTTTAGTATCAATTGTTTGGTGACAATAAAGTAAAGTAACAGTTCTAATAAAACAAGCAGTTGTATAAATATGTGAAACAGCGACAATAAAAGACTATGGCTTGGCATTCAATACTATCATGCCCTCAAAACTAATGAATAAGCTCCAAGACCTTGGCCTCAATTGTGCAAGTGGATCCTTGATTTACTCACTTGCAGACCCTAGTCAGTTTCAATTGACAACTGCATCTCCTCCACAATCTCCGTCAGCACAGGTGCACTACAAGGCTGTGTGCTTAGCCCCCTGCTCTACTTGCTTTACGCTTATGACTGTGTGGCTGAGCACAGCTCCAGTGGCACATTTATGTTTGCTGATGACACCACTATCTTAGGCAAAGGTCATGCTTTCTTCTTACTAATGCCATCAGGAAGAGCCTTAGGACCACACCACCAGGTTCAGTAACAGTTATTACCCCTCAGCCATCAGGCTGTTGAACCAAAGGGGATAACTTCACTCAACTTGACTTGCCACATCACTTTCAAGGACTCCTCATCTCATGTTCTCAATCTTTATTGCTTATTTATGATTTTTATTATAATAATTATTTTTTTTCTCTCTTCTTGTATTTGCACAGTCTGCTGTCTTTTGCACATTGATTGTCCACCCTGTTGGTGAGGTCTTTCATTGATTCTATTATGGTTATTGGATTTATTGAGTATGCCCTTAAGAAAATGAATCTGAGGGTTGTATATGGTTACATATATGCACCATTAATGAATTTTCTTTGAACTTTGAGATTAGGGTTAGTAAGTTGCGAACGTGCTGGAATTATGGTGACATTGCAGGCATCAGACTATGTTGGCCATTGGCTAAAATGACATATATTTACGGATGTATATATGACAAATTAAGCTAGTCTTTGAATAGTTAGAGAGCTTCTGAATATGAGCTGTTCTAGCCATGGTAAGTCAAGGCTAATGTTTAAAAAAAATCTTTCTTACAATTACATTCAAGGAATGTTAGAAACACTCTAGTAAGGTATGATAAACACAATAATTGTGCTCACAAGAATCTGAAAATTACTTTTACTGATGCTATTAAGGATTAAAGCTCAATTTAATATATCATATTCATTGACATGCATTAGGAATTTGCTGTGGTGTGTTGGTCAGAGTGTGACATGCAAAAAAATACACCAACATTCAAAAATTACAATGAATAAGGAATGAAATGTGCATAAATGCATAAATATCAGCACGTATTTGCAATGTAATGTGAACTGCATAAAAAGTGGTTTAAAGTGTCTGCAGTTCAGTGACTGAGGTGATAGATAGAGGAGGGTGGGGCTAACTAAAATGGATGATCAGATAACTGCCTGTGGGAAGAAACTGTTAAGATGGCGTGAAGTTGTTATCTTAGTATCCTGACAGAGCTTTCCAGAAGGGAGCTTTTGAAAAGGCAGTTTGCAGGGTGGGTAGTGTCCAAAATGATTTTTCCTTCCTGCTTCTCTGTCTTGGACAGATAAGGCCCCTGCAGCAATAGTAGACTGCAGCCAATAACCTTTTCTCCTGTACAAACAGTTTGCTGTAGCTTTTGTGTATTGTGAGCAGATACTGCACAAAACCAGACAGTAATGGCTGACCACAAACAAGAGGAAATCTGCAGATGCTGGAAATCTGAGCAACACACACAAAATGCTGGAGGAACTCAGCAGGCCAGGCAGCATCTAGGAAAAGAGTACAGTTGACATTTTGGGCCGAAACCCTTTGGTAGGACTGGGACGTGAAGATGCTGTCTGTGATGGCAGTGTAGAATTGCACCAGTACGTTCTGGGTAAAGATGGAATTTTGTCAGCTGCCATGAGAAATATATTCTCTGAAAAGTGTTTGTGTTAATGAAGGAGGTAAACAAGTTTCAAAATTGTTTAATATCATTTCCAGTACATAAGCGTAAAGCAGAAAAAAATAATTGTTACTCTGGGTCTGATGCAGCACCAAACACAATAAGATAAAGAACACAATAATAAAAACACTATCAATATAAATACATAAGATAGCTTATATAATTAACATGCAGTTTCATTTTAATTTCTAGATGCCTTTTATCCTTTACTGCTGATTTTTAATTTCAATCAAATCATCTTTCCACAGAACATTAGGATTCGAACTGTCAAGGGATTAGATTATCTTTGCAGGTCAGGATGCAAGTTCCATGGAAAGATGATGGAAAAATTCCTTCTGGTGGATTGTAAAACAGTGGTATATGGAACATACAGGTAAGTTTTTAATCTTAGTAGGTATCATCAGTAGATAGCACCAAATAACAGAATACAGAATAAAGAGCAACAGCTACAGAGAATGGGCAGAGCAAGTAAACGATAGAATACAAGATCATAACAAGGAAGGTAGTGAGGTCAAGAGTCTGTCTTATCATACCAGTCAACCATTATGATAACTGCTGGGTAGAAGCTGTCCTTGAACCTGGTGGTACATATGTCCAGCTTTTGTATCTTCTGCCTAATGGGAGAAGAGAGAATGTCTGGGGTGGGTGAGATCTTGGGTTATGCTAGCTGTTTTTCTCAGAAGTGTAGACAGAGTCTACGGTGGGCAAGTTGGTTTCTGTGTTCTGTTGAGCTGCGGCCACAACTCTCTGCAGTTTCTTGTGGTCACAGGCAGGGCAGTTGCCATACCAGGTGTGATGTATCTAGATAGAATGCTTTCCACAGTGCATTGATAACAATTGGTAAGGGTTGACTGGGACATGACAAATTTGATCTTCTGTGAAAGCAGAGACATTTAATCTCCCCTCATTTAGAAGAATATCTATTGAATATTGAAATGTTTCGACAGAGTGGATGTTGAGAAGATGTTTCCAATAATGGGGGACCAGAGAGCACAGTGTCAGAATAGACTGTGGCAATGAATGGGGTTGGGATGGATAATAAATCAGCTATGATGGAATAGCAGAGCAGACATAATGGGCCCATTGGCCTAATTCCGCTGCTATGTTTGGTGAGCTTTCTTGGCCATGGCATCTACTAAGTGGACCAGTAATGAGCTAATGGGGGCTAGCCACTCAAGAGGCAACACTCTAGTGGCAAAGAATTTGACTTAGAACTTTGTTGGAGTATTAATAAATGAACATCCAATAATCTAGTGTAATAACTAACCTGGTATCATCAAAGTCTTGAATATGGAGCGTTACTGCAGCATGGCTACACAATTCTTGATTGGCTTTGAATAATTCTTTGACTAATTCTTTGATGAAATCTTAGAATAATTCTTTAACAAATTCTTTGAATAATTCTTTGACAAATTCTTCAAATAATGCATGCAACTAATTGAGCAAATTATTCCTTTTTAGCTTCATGTGGTCCTACGAAAAGATAAATCTCAGTATGGTGCAAGTGATCTCTGGACAACTCGTGGAATCATACGATGAGGAGTTTCGGACAATCTACGCCCGTTCGGACATCCCTAACATGTTTTCAGTAGAAAGTTCAAGACTACTGCCAGAGCGAAGGAAGCCATTAATCTTGCAGAATGGTATTAGGCATGACTTTTACCAGCATTCAGTGACATCGATTGCTTCATCTACCAGTCGGCAGGAAACTTTCAATAGAGCGAACCCCACAAGGCACACCCTTGACACCTTGTACAAAAAATTTTACAGAAGGCGCAATGTACAACAGAATGAGTGGGATAATATTAGCAACAAATCAAACACCCGGGCGTTGTATGGCAAGCCTCTCATTACAAACAATATAGACACAACAAATAGAGTTAGTCGTTACCAGGCCTGTGAGAATGATTACTGGAAGAGGCATAGCTATGCTGGCGAGCAGCAAGAAACATCACCATATCTTTTGCTGAATCGATCAAGAAACACCAGACCCTTATTTCAACGAAGCAGTCATAATTTACTGGAGGAAAGTGAGAGTGTTACCTCTTCGATCCGGGGTGATGCTAGGCCCTATTCCCATGAGAAGTTGGTTGACCAGTGGAATCTAGGCAGAGTGACGCCAAAATTTGAAAGAAGCATAGTCACGCGGAACACTTACCATGGCCCTAAGACACTGAACTTGCCCAGAAACCACAAGCTGCCCACTCTGGAGAGTATGAAGAGGGCGGGGCTGCAGAACTGGAGGATTGAAAGTTACCTGAAGGATCCTGTGGCATCTCAAACAAGCTCGATCATTGATCCATATGAACCCATTACACCCAGCACTATCGACAGGGGGGAGAACTCCATTGGTCACACAGTGCAAGGAAATTCAGAGTTAATGGGCAGAATGGAGATGAAGGCCACTCCGAATCTGTTACATTCCAGGCTGCGTTCTTCACTAGTCTACAAAACTCCTTTTGTGGGAGAAGAGGATACTGGCAGCCATAACTCAGAATCAACAAATTCAACCATCGGTCCGGATTCAGGATCAACAACTCCTCAAAGGCTTTCAACAGACAGAAGTGTACATTCTTTGACTTACGCAGATGAGCAGAGCTCATCGTTGAACATTCTGTCTGAGGTAGGATTGGAACAGCGACTTACAGCTCAAAGGTCTTTCAAAAGGGACACTGAATTGAGTCAGATTTCTGACCTCCACCGTCAACATAGTTTCAGAGAGAGATTCCAAACACAATTGAATGAACAAAGTTCAATGCCCAAGTTGAGCTTTAATGCCTCTGTTAGTCGGACATTATCAATCCCAGCTCTAAGTCACATGCAGGGGAATGAAGCTCTAGGCAACAAAACCCTTGATCAGCAATCAGCGTTTATCCGGAGGAGCTCAGAGAAAATCAAATCTCTCCTCAACATCTCCTCTGAGAAAAAAGATAGCAGGCTGAGGAGCAGAGGATCTGATGCATCTTACCAAATGAGTGGCCGTGGTGATAAATTGACCTCAGAAGATGATCATCAGAAGCATACAGAATTTTCCTGGAATGAGCGAAGGGGTCAGATGACAGATGTAACTTCAAATTCCACAAACTCTCCACAAGTTACCCGGTCCAACAGAAATGTGCAGCTAAATTCAGAGGTCCACTTGCCTGGGATAGATTCTAAGCACTTGGAAGATGCATCCGCTCCACGATTTTCCACGGAAGAGTTGCACATAAGTGAAAAGGCTGCAAATTCAGGTCCCTCTGTGCACTATTATTCTCACAGGAAGGACACCAGACCTGAGGAGTCCCAGGCCAAGGTCAATACAAGGGCACAGCACAATCCCAATGAGCAGAGAGTTTACAGTCGATTTGAAAAGCTGTACACAACACAAAATAACAATTCGAAGCGGGAAGAAACAGTTTTGAATCCAGAGCGAAAACATCCTCCAAGTGGCAATCAAAATACCTCAGTTGGTAACAACTTTCAGCGTAGTTCTAGACCATTCATGGTTCAAGGAAACCGCATGCACCAAAGAGCTTCCCATAACGAGAACAAGTTTGAGAAGCTCATGCAGAAGTTTGTGGGGACATTCAGGCATAAGAAATAAGGAAATCAAACCTTTGCTCTGAAATTACTCATGCCACAGTTATGTCATGCTGATGTTAACAAACTGGATAAACATAACAATCCCAAAACAGTGCTAAGACTGCACCAGTTATTATTGTTCACATGCGTTAACAATGCAGTAAGACATAATGCAAACCCAAAACCTTTTGCTTGACTGGTTCTATATTTTTTTAATTTGTAAAATAATTCCTTTGAGAAAGTTATGTTTGTTTAATTTTGTTCCATTGATTTGGGACTTACCATTTACTGCATTAGATGAGTGACCCCTCCATTTAGCAGATTCAGATTCAGGTTCACGTTTGCATAGCAGCCGCCGCAATGCTATCACACTTCTGGGTGCTACGGAGTTCAGAGGTCAGTTCTGGTGCTTTGCGTGTTCTCTTCATGGAGTGCTTGGGTTTCCTGTGGGTCCTCCAGTTTCCTTCCACAGTTCAAAGGCGTACGGGTTAGTAGGTTAAATGGTGATTGTAAATTGTCCTGTGATTAAGCTAGTGTTAAATAGGCGGGTTGCTGGGCGATGTGGCTTATTGGGCCGGAAGGACCTGTTCCACTCTGTTTCTTTTAAAAAAAAGGAAAGGTATGTCGCATCCGGAGTTTCTCCGGTTAGCAAACGATTTCCCTCCACGTCTCTCTGAGGTAGTGGGGATTCGTGTACGAGGCAAGTTACAGCAGAGGTTTGCCATTGCCTTCTGCCGGGTGAGTTTCCAAAGAGATCACCAGCCCGTAACCTAGCACGGATGGAAAGCGTGCAAGGGAGTCGACTGGATTCAAACTCGGGACCTTTCGCCCCAAAGACCGACATTGATGCCACTATGCCACCAACCGGGTCATTTCTTTAAATAAATACAGTATTTATACATATGATAAATAACACGTACATGTTCCGTAAACGTACAGCAAAATGTGTCATTTGTGTTGAGCCTCAGGACGTGCTGGAAGGCACTCCTTAAGAGCCGCCTCACATTCTGGTGGCAATAACCTACCAATGCAAGAATGCTCCTCCTTCTGAATCCCTTATGTTAAGCCAAACACCAGGTTAACTGGCACTTAGGTCAAAACATTATTGCAGTGATGGCTGTAAGATAGGGGTTCATCCCCACCACTGGATGTTTTGCCCGTGGCAGCTTGGGTTTCCTCCAGGTGCTCTGGTTTCCTCCCATATTCCAAAGCTGTATGATTAGGGTTAATGAGCTTTGGATATGCTATGTTGGTGCTGGTTGCTTCGTGACACTTGTGGGTGATCCTTGTTCATTTGGTTTGAGTCAATACCATCCATTTCACTATATGGTTCAATGTGAGAAATAAAACTAATGTTTAATGTTTAAATCATCACCTTTTGTAAAGGAGCATTTATACAGTGCTGGGACCAGAGGTTAAATGATAGTTCAACAGCTGATTCAGGCAGCAAGCACCTGTTTGTACTCGTTGAAAAAGTTGAGCAGTATTTGTAGCTTATGCTTCAGTTTATAACCTTACCTGATGGGAATATCCACAGACAGTCTGGATCAGAAGCACAAACAGGTTGATTCACATAGAACATAGAACACTACAGCACAACATTATGATGAACTTTTAACCTACTCTAAGATCAATCTAACCCTTTTCTCCCACATAGCCCTCCAATTTACTGTCATCCATAACAGCATAAGACCATAAGATATAGGAGCAGAATTAGGCCACTTGGCCCTTCGAATCTGCTCTGCCATTTCATTGTGGCCGATCCAATTGTCCTCTCAGTCCCAGAATTCTGCCTTCTCCCGGTATCCCTTCATGCCCTGGCCATTCAAGAATCTATCAACCTCTGCCTTAAATATATTTAAAGTCTTGACCTTCACAGCAGCATGTAACAAAGAATTCCACAGATTCACCACTCTCTGGCTAAAGAAATTCCTTCTTATCGTTCTAAAAGGACTCCCCTCTGTAGGTCTTTGCCTATTCTCCTAATCTGCCTAAGTCCTTCTGTAGCCTCGCTATCTCCTCGAAACTACCTGCCCTTCCACCTATCTTCATATCCTTTGCAAACTGCAACAAAGCCATCAATTCCATCATCCAAATCATTGACATGTATTGTAAAAAGAATCGGTTCAAACACAGATCCCTGTGGAATACCACTAGTCACTGGCAGCCAGTCAAAAAAGGCTCCCTTTCTTCCCAATCTTTGCCTCCTGCTAGTCAGCCACTGCTTTATCCATGCTAGAATCTCCCTGTAATACCATGGTCTCATAGCTTGTTAAGCAGCCTCATGTGTGGCACCTTGTCAAAAGCCTTCTGAGAATCCAAGTACACAACATCAACCATCAACCAATTTTCCTTTCTAACATGCCTATCTAACAGTTTCTTAAATGCCCTTTATGTATCTGCCTTTATCAACATCTCTGCCAGGGCATTCCACACACCCACGATTCTCTGAGTAAATAAAAACTTAGCTCTGATATCCCCCCTATACTTCTTTCCAATTCACCTTAAAGTTAGGCCGCCCTCGTATTAGTCATTACTGCCCTGGAAAAGGTCTCTGCCCATGCATTTGATCAATGTCTCATCATCATGTACACCTCTATCAAGTCATCAAATTTGTTGTTTTGTGTCAACACTACAGTGCAAGATATAAAACTAATTGTTATAAGTGACAATAAAAAAGAATTAAATAAATAATGCAAAAGAGAGATAATAAGGTAGCGTACATGGTTCATGGACTAATCCAAAAGCTGACGGTGGATTGAAAGAAGCTGTTCCTAAAACATTGAGTGTGGGTCTACAGGCTCTTGTACCTCCTCCCTGAGAAGAAGGCGTATCTCACATGGTGAGGGATCTGAGAGTTGGATGCCCCTTTCTTGAAGCACCACCTATTGAAGTTATTCTTGATGGTGGGGAGCGTTGTCCATGTGATCGAACTGGTTGAGTCTACAACCCTCTGCAGCCTCTTGATTGGTGCATTAGAGCCTTCTTATCAGGCCATTGATGATAATATCAGGCAGGGCAGTATGGAGCATGGGGGAGGGTAGGGGAGGGGGGTTGGGCAGCATGGTAGCAGTTATCATAACACAATTAGAACATCAACGATCCACCATTCGGGGTTCAATTTCCACCATTGCCTCTGAGGAGTCCGTATCTTCTCCCCGTGATTGTATAGATTTCCTCCAGGTGCTCTGGTTTCCTCCCACATTCCAGAGATGTACGGGTAGGGTTAGTGAGCTGTGCACATGTTATGTTGGTGCCTGAAGTATAGCAACACTTGCGGGCTGCCAGCGCAATCTTCGCAGATTTTATTTGACACAAATTAGTAGAGCTACTAGGACTTGATGTTTCAATCCCTATGGTAAGTTGGCACTCTCGATGTTGGCAGTGGGTTTGGAGTGGTGACAAAGAGGGAGGGTAGGTACATCATCGGGGTTATCAGGTGGGCACCCTCCTTCTTTGACGTTTCGTTGATAAGCCCACGATATCTCCAGAGGGCTCAACTGTGCTACCTGGCGTCCCAGATACACCCCCCTCAGTTCCATACCCTCCTGTCTTCGTCTTGCAGCCCAGTTGTTGTCTTTCCTTTTAATCCAAATCCAATTGCTGCTTTCTTCTGCTGCATTTGACAAGGACTTGATTGCTTGTTGGAGGGAGTGACCCCTCACCCCCATCTTCTTCAATAGACTGGTCGTAGATGTAGCAACAAATCCCCTGCATCCCACTTCTACAGGGAAAATCTTGGTCTTTCAGCCATTCTGGGCAGCTTCCGTTGCCAGTTCAGAGTACTTGGTCTTTTTCCTCTCATAAGCTTCTTCGACACCATCTTCCCATGGTACTGTCAATTCCACAACATATGCCAGCTTGGCTGTTGTGGACCACAGGACCATGTCTGGCCGGAGTGTTGTAGCTGCAATGTCTGGGAGAAACACAGGTTTTTTTCCAAGTCCACATCCATTTTCCAATCCCAAGTAACCTGCAGAATGCTTACATCTTTTGATGTTATATGGTGCTCTGGAGGTTGGCCTCCTGGTACAAATCATGTAATGTGGACATTTCCTGCCGATATTTGTGGGAGAGCATTTGTGATGATTCGCCTCTGTTCCAAGATTGATGCCAGCTGTCTGAGAACTTGGTTATGCCTCCATGTGTACCGCCCCTGGGTGAGGCTCGTGGTGCATCCTGTTAAAATGTACCTGAGTGATCCGGGTGCTTGACAAAGAGAGCAAGCGGGGTCTTCTCCCCACCACTGGTTCAGGTTCTGGGGTGTTGGTAGGAGGTTATAAGTGGCTCTGATGACAAAACTTAGCCAAGATCCCTCTATTTCCCAGATGTCACGCCAGCGAGAATGGACCCATTAGCTGAAAATGTTCAAAGCTAGTTAAATTCCAGGAAGTAGATATTAGCCCACAGAGATGTCGCCAGCACTGCAGAGCTTGAGATATAGGGATAGGTTCTTCCCCCTTCCTTTCCAGTCGTACTGAAGAGAGTTGGCCTGGAATATTGACTGTTTATTCCTCTCCATAGATGCTGCCTGACTTGCTGAGTTCCTCCAGCACTTTGAGGGTGTTGGATTGGCTAGGACCTTTCCCTGGAGTGATATGAAGGGTTTCCTTGTGGAGGTTTATATACAATCAAGAGGGGCATAGATAAGTTGGTTGCCACAATATTTTCCCCAGGGTAGGTGAGTCTAAATCTAGAGGCACAGGTATAAACTGAGAGTGAGAATGATTTAAAGAGGAACTGAGGTGCACAATAACAGTTCAGCATGGACTAGATGGGCTGAAGGGCTTGTGTCTGTGCTGTAGTGCTCTATGGCTCTATGAAGGATTGGATACAATTAGTTGGACCATATTTCTCCTGATTTTGCTAGGCAGGAAGTAGTGGTAAATTTTCCACATTATTGGTTTACCTCCAGTGTTAATGTGCTGGAACATCTTGGTTGGAGATCCCATTAGTTCTGGAATGATTGTCAAAAAAATTTGGAGGAACTCAGTGGGTAGCACCTAAGAAGGGAAGTAACTACAAGTATTTCGGAATGAGTCCTTTTATCAGCACCGGAAAGAAAGAGGTCATATGCACTCAGTGGCTACTTTATTAGGTACACCTGCTTGATAATTTAAATTTCTAATCAGTCAATCATGAGACCGCAACTCAGTGCATAAAAGCATACAGATATGGTCAAGAGGTTCAGTTGTTGTTTAGACCAAACATCAGAATGGGGAAAAGTTTGATCTAATCAGCGGTACCCAACCACCGGGCCGCAAAGCATGTGCTAACGGTCTACGAGGAAACGATATGAGTCAGCTGCACCTTTCCTCATTCCCTGTCACACACTGTTGAACTTGAACATAGGGTTGCCAACTGTCCCATGTTTGCCGGGACATCCCGTTTATTGGGCTAAATTGTTTTGTCCCGTATTTCCCCCGCTAAGGTAGAGTGTTCCTATGAAACCTTTCGTGCCGAAATGGTGTGAAGCGAAGAAGCAATTACCATTAATTTATAAGGGAAAAGATTTTGAGTGTTCCCAGACCCAAAAAATAACCCAACAAATCATACCAAATAACACATAAAACCAAAAATAACACTAACATATAGTAAAAGCAGGAATGATATGATAAGTACATAGCCTATATAAAGTAGAAATAACGTATGTACAGTATAGTCAGGAAGATGAAGACTAAACCGATTTGTAGGGAGAAAAATCGGCACGTACGCACATGCGCACGTCACACATGCGCACACAGGAGCCCGCGCAAGGCTTCATGGTCATGGTAGTCTTTCCTGGGGTAAACAGAAGTGTCCAGGGATTTGACAGCTACTTTTGTCCCTTATTTGGGAGTGAGAAAGTTAGCAACCTTAACTGTAAAAGACATGTTGAGGTGAGTTTAACCCTACTTGAACACCCCCCCCCCCCCCCGGTTGGCCGGTCCACAGTGCAGAAAAGGTTGGGGACCCCTGATCTAAGTGACTTTGGCTGTGGAATGATTACTGTTGTCAGACAGGGAGGCTTGAGTACTTCAGAAACTGCTGATCTCCTAGGATTTTCACACACAACGGTTGCTAGAATTTACAGAGAATGGTGCAAAAAAGAAGTCCAGTGAGTAGCATTTCAAAGGTCAGAGAATGGTCAGACTGGTTCAAGCTGACAGGAAGACAACAGCAACTCAAATAACCATGCATAGCAGCAGTGGAGTGCAGAAGAACATCCCTGAACACACAACGTGACGTATCTTAAAGTGACACACACAAAATACTGGAGCAGCTCAACAGGGCAGGCAGTATCTTTGGAAAAAGTACAGTTAATGTTTTGGGCCGAGACCCTTCGGCAGAAAGTGGATGGGCTACAGCAGCAGAAGACCATAAACATACGCTGCGTACCTAATAAAGTGGCCACTGAGAATAAGTTTTCAGCCAGTTGGTTGCCTGAGCACATGGCCTTTGTTGTGCTCAGCTGTTGAATGGATCAAATTGGCTGAAGTCTGGCTCCTGTTGTAGAGTTCCAAAGATTCACAACTCTAAAATAAAAATTACATGTTCACCTCATCACAATCAAATCTTTATTATTATTAAATGGTTGTCCCTTAGTTCTAGATTCTGAAGCTAAAATCCTCTCTACATCCACCCTGCCAATGGTCCTTTGAATCTTGCTATTTCAATATTCCCTCTCACTCTCCTAAACTCGAGTGGGTAGAAGCCCAACCATCACACACTGACAACCCATTCCAAGTATAATTTCTTTCTCCAAACTAAATCAGAATCAGACTCAAGGTTATTATCACTAACATATGTCATGAAATTTCTTGTTTTGTGGCGGCAGTGCAGAGCAATGCATACAGTATACTATAACTTACAATAAAAAATATTTTTTAAAATAGGTAATTCAAAAAGAGGACAAAAATAGTGATTTTATGTTCGCGGTCTTTTTTAATGGGTTCTTTCAGATTTCTTTCTTTTGTGTCTGCCTGTAAGGAGACAAATCTCAAGGTCGTATATAGTATACATACTTTGATAATAACTGTACTTTGAACTTTGATTAATTCATTGTCCATTCAGAAATATGATTACAGAGAGGGAGGAGCTGTTCTTAAAATGTTGAGTGTGAGTTTTCAGACTCCTGTACCTCTTCACTGCATGCCTGGGTGGTGAGAGTCTTTAATGCCTTTTTGAGTCATCACCTTTTGAGGGCATTCTCAATAATGAGGAGGTTAGTGCTCATGATGGAGTAGGCTGAGTTTATAACTCTCTGCAGCATTCTCCAATCCTGTGGAATAGCCCCTCCATTCCAGACAATGATGCAACCAGTTAGAATGATCTCCACAGTAAATTTGTAGAGATTTGCTAGAGTCTTTGATAACATACCAAGTCTCCTCAAACCCCTAATGGAATATTGCTGTTGCCATGTCATCTTCATAACTGCATCATTATGTTGGGCTTAGGGTAGATCTTCAGAGGTGTTGATGCCCAGGAACTTGAATATTGATGCTTCTGCTGCATTAATAGCTCCCTTAAAAATTGAGAGCAGTACTCATTTCAATGGTATACCAGTGATTTGGATAAGAATATACAAAATATGGTGGTGTAGTGGGCAATGAAGAAGGTAACCAAAAATTACAGGGGGTTCTTGATCAGCAGAGTAAGTGGACCAAGGAATGGTAAATGGAGTTTAGTTCGGTAAGTGTGAGCTATTGCATTCGGAAAGTTATATCCTGGTAGGACTTTCACAGTGAATTGTTGGGCCTTGGGGAGTGTTGTAGAATTGAGGAACTGGGAGTACCAGTTTTTAGCTCCCTGAAGTTGGAGTTACAGATCAACAGGGTGATGCATAAAGCATTTGTCATGCTGGTCTTCATCAGTCAAAATGCCAGGTATAAAAGTTGAGAGTTTATGGTGCAGGATGAGGGTGAGTCTGCAGTTGAAATATTGTATTCAGTATTGGCCACCCTGCTATAGGGAATACATTATTCATCTGGATAGAGGGCAAAAAGTATCTACAAGGATGTTACTGGGACTTGAGGGACTCAGTTAAAAGGAAAGGTTGGACATTTGTCTTTGGAGCATAAGCAACTGAGAAGTGATCTTATAGACATGTATAAAATCATAAGAGGGTAGATAGAGTGAATGGACTCAGTTTTTCTCATGGGGTTGGGGAGTCAAGAACTGGAGGGTGGATATTTAAGGTAAGAGGGGAAAGATGTAATAGGATCTTGAGGGTCAACTTTTTCATACAAAGGGTGGTTTTCATGTAGAACGAGCTGACAGAGGAAGTGGTTCAGGTAGGTGCATTAACAACTTTGAAAGTACAGATGGACAGATACCCTACATGAGTTGGAAAAGTTTAGAAGGTTATTGGCCAAATACTGGCAAATGGAACTGGCATACATGGAGCATTTTGGTCAGCATGAACCTGATGGGCCAAGTCACCTGATTTCCTGCTGTATGGCTCCATAATTTACACGGCATTCCAGAGCTGATCTCATCAATGCATTTGTAACTCACCTTCCTACTTATAGACCATAAGACATAAGAGTAGAAATAGGTCATTCAGCTCATCGAGTCTGCTCTGCCAGTCAATCATGGCTGATTTATTATTCCTCTCACCCCCATTCTCCTGTCTTCTCCCCCGAATATTTGATACCCTTACTAATCAGGAAACTATCATCCTCTGCTTTAAATATACCCAATGACTTGGCCTCCACAATCATCTGTTACAACGAATTCCATAGATTCACCACCCACTGGCTAAATAAATTCCTCCTCTGTTCTAAAAGTACATCCTTGTATTCCGTGCCATCTGGTCCTAGACTCTCCACTATCGGAAACATCCTCTCTATGTGCACACTATCTTGGCTTTTCAATATTTGATAGGTTTCAATGAGATCCCTCTTTATTCTTCTAAACGCCTGTTAGTACAGACCCAGAGCCATTCCCATATGTTAATCCTCTCACTTCCAAGATATTCTTGTGAGCCTCTTCTGGATCATCTTCTCTCAGATAAGGAGCCCACAACTGCTCACAATACTATAAATGCAGTCTGACTAAGGCATTATTATTTGAAGCAGATGACATATGCTCCTCACCTGCCAACTCCCACCAGTGTCTCTCCTCCTTCCCTTCCTTCCATGGTCCACCTTCCTTTCCTATCTGGATCTTACTTCTCCAGCCCTTTGCCTGTTCCACCCATCACTTCTCTGCTTCATACTTCATTTTCACCCCCTTCCAACAAATTTGGCTTCATCTATCATCTTCTAGCTTGTCCTCCTTCCCATCCTCTCACCTTCTTATTCTGGCATCTTCCCCCTTCCTTTCCATTCCTGATGAAGGGTCTTGGCCCAGAACATTGACCATCAATTAATTCCCATGGATGCTGCCTGACCTGCTGAGCTCCTGCTCCATTTTGTGTGTGTTGCTCTGGATATCCATCACCTGCAGAATCTCTTGTGTTTATCACCATTTTATTCCACTCGCAATAAAGGATAACATTAACGTCTGCCTTCCTCGTAGCTGGTATTGTATTTGAAAACCAGCATTTTGCATATTATGCACAAGCAACCCCAATCCCTTTGCATCTCAAGTTCGAAACAATCTTTAACAATCTGCATAGCCCAAATTTTAGAACTAGAACATAACACAGTACAGCACAGTCTGAGCCATTCAGCCCATGATGTTGTGCTGACCCATATAAATCTACTCCTCTATCAATCTAACCCTTCCCTCTTGCACAGTCAACAACCCTCCATTTTTCTTTCATCCATGTGCCCAAGAATGTATTAAATGTCCCTAATGTATTAGCCTCTACCACCACCAGGCAGTGTGCTCCAGGCACCCACAACTTGGTGTAAAAAATCTTCCTATGACATAAAACATACAATTTAACAGCACAGTGCAGGCTGTTCAGCCCACAATGTAGAGTCAACCTTCTACCCTACTCTAAAATCAATTTAGCCCTTCTCTCCCATATAGCCGTGCATTATTTTTTATCATCCATGTGCCTATCTAAGAGTTTCTTATAAATCCCTGATACATCTCCCATTAACTTTTCTCCACTCATGCTGATTGATCTTGTCTTTCATCATCTTGTCTTACTACTGATGTTAGATCATGATCTGTCATTCCCTAGTTTGTCCTTGCTGTCTTTTTAAAATGACATGAGCAACTTTTGAGACTCATCCAGTCCTCTGGCATCTCACCATGGTGACTATCCTTCCCAGGGCACCTACAATTTCTTTCCTGAGCTACCTCAATGTCCTAAGATACACTTGGACAGTCCCTGGGGCTTTATCTGCCTTAAGGAGCTTTAAGATTGTCAGTACCATAATACCCTGAAAGTGATGTCATGGTGGGAGGAAACCAGAGCACCTGGAGAAAACTGATACGGTCCTGGGAGAACACATATGCTCTTCTCAAACAGTGGTTGGAATTGAAGCTGGGTTACCGGCTCTATCGATGTCGTAAAGGAAGCTTATGGCACATTGGTCTTCATAAATTAAGTATTGTGTACACGAGTTGGGATGTTATGTTGAAGCTGTATAAGGTATTGGTGAGAGTAAATCTGAGTACTGGGTGCAGTTTTGGACATCTGCCATAGGAAAGGTATCAATAGAAACATAGAAACATAGAAAATAGGTGCAGGAGTAGGCCATTCGAGCCTGTACCGCCATTCAGTACGATCATGGCTGATCATCCAACTCAGAATCCTGTACCTGCCTTCTCTCCATACTCCCTGATCCCTTTAGCCACAAGGGCCATATCTAACTCCCTCTTAAATATAGCCAATGAACTGGCCTCAACTGTTTCCTGTGGCAGAGAATTCCACAGATTCACCATTCTCTGTGTGAAGAAGTTTTTCCTCATCTCGGTCCTAAAAGGCTTCCCCTTTATCCTCAAACTGTGACCCCTCGTTCTGGACTTCCCCAACATCGGGAACAATCTTCCTGCATCTAGCCTGTCCAATCCCTTTAGGATTTTATATGTTTCAATAAGGTCCCCCCTCAATCTTCTAAATTCCAGAGAGTATAAGCCTAGTCAATCCAATCTTTCATCATAGGAAAGTCCTGCCATCCCAGGAATCAATCTGGTGAACCTTCTTTGTACTCCCTCTATGGCAAGAATGTCTTTCCTCAGATTAGGGGACCAAAACTGCACACAATTCTCTGGGTGTGGTCTCACCAAGGCCTTGTACAACTGCAGTAGTACCTCCCTGCTCCTGTACTTGAACCCTCTTGCTATTGTGACGAGAATACACATAGATAAGATGTTAGCTGTCCTGTGTGATCAGCAGTTGGTCTGCCACCTGTCTTCAAGAGAGAGATAAGGAACACAATGAAACAGCATCTGGAGATGTGTAATGAAGGGACGGGAGAGAGAGAGCTGTCTGGAGCGGCTCCCCCTTTGAACCCTGAACTGTTTGAAGTGATGGACAGGCGATACCCCAGCAGGGGGATAAAAAGGGACCGGTTCGCTAAGGCAGACACACACGACACCTGAGGTAACGAGACCCTGGAAGCGGTGCGCCTCTCACGAGTCGGTGGGAAGTATCGGACAACGCACAGGGTGGAAAGGTATGATCAGCGGGAACCCGGTGTGTGTCCGCCCTTGCTTGGGTGCCGGGTTCACTGCAGAGGATCGACCACATCTGGAGGAGGGGTCACAGTCGGTGACCTCAGGTGACATCACCAAGGACCTGCCCAAAAGTTGCTTGTGAGCAATTATCGCCGGTCTGTGAGTGGAAGCCATTTCTGAATGATCAGTCGTTCCCGTTCTCTCTCTCTCTCTCCCCCCACGTTGTCCATCGCCATGGCAACGATCACTGCGAACTGAACTAAATTGGACTGAACTTTTGTGTCACTTTGATATTTGGTCATTTACCCCTAGACAACGATAGAGCTTGATTGATGCTGTTATCTTAATTCTGTGCACATGTGTGTTTATCATTGCTGAACTGTTGCATTTATTATCCTTTCGATTACTGTGTTGCCTTGTTTCTTTAATAAAACTTTCTTAGTTCTAGTAATCCAGACTCCAACTGAGTGATCCATTTCTGCTGGTTTGGCAACCCAGTTACGGGTACGTAACACTATGAATGCCAGCATACCATTTGCCTTTTTCACCGCCTGCTGTACCTGCATGCCCACTTTCAATGACTGGTGTATAATGACACCCAGGTCTCGTTGCACCTCCCTTTTTCCTAATCGGACACCATTCAACTATTAATCTGTATTCCTGTTCTTGCAACCAAAGTGGATAATCTCACATTTATCCACATTAAATTGCATCTGCCATGAATTTGCCCACTCACCTAACCTATCCAAGTCACCCTGCATCCTCTTAGCATCCTCCTCACAGCTAACACTGCCGCCCAGCTTCGTGTCATCCGCAAACTTAGAGATGCTACATTTAATTCCCTCGTCTAAGTCATTAATATATATTGTAAACAACTGGGGCCCCAGCACTGAGCCTTGCGGTACCCCACTAGTCACTGCCTGCCATTCTGAAAAGGTCCTGTTTGTTCCCACGCTTTGCTTCCCGTCTGCCAACCAATTCTCTATCCACATCAATACCATACCCCCAATACCATGTGCTTTAAGTTTGCACACTAATCTCCTGTGTGGGACCTTGTCAAAATCCTTTTGAAAATCCAAATATACCACATCCACTGGTTCTCCCTATCCACTCTACTAGTTAAATCCTCAAAAAATTCTATGAGATTCGTCAGACACAATTTTCCTTTCACAAATCCATGCTGACTTTGTCTGATGATTTCACCGCTTTCCAAATGTGCTGTTATCACATCTTTGATAACTGACTCTAGCATTTTCCCCACCACTGATGTCAGGCTAACCAGTCTATAATTCCTCGGTTTCTCTCTCCCTCCTTTTTTTAAAAAGCTGGGTTACATTAGCCACCCTCCAATCCTCAGGAACTAATCCAGAATCTAAAGAGTTTTGAAAAATTATCACTAATGCATCCATTATTTCTTGGGCTACTTCGTTAAGCACTCTGGGATGCAGACCATCTGGCCCTGGGGATTCATCTGCCTTTAATCCCTTCAATTTACCTAACACCACTTCCCTACTAACATGTATTTCCCTCATTTCCTCCATCTCACTGGACCCTCGGTCCCCTACTATTTCTGGAAGATTATTTATGTCCTTCTTAGTGAAGACAGAACCAAAGTAGTTATTCAATTGGTCTGCCATGTCCTTGTTCCCCATGATCAATTCACCTGTTTCTGACTGTAAGGGAGCTACATTTGTCTTAACCAATCTTTTTCATTTCACATATCTATAAAAGCTTTTACAGTCAGTTTTTATGTTTCCTGCCAGCTTTCTCTCATAATCTTCTTTCACTTTCCTAATTAAGCCCTTTGTCCTCCTCTGCTGGACTCTGCATTTCTCCCAGTCCTCAGGTGTGCCACTTTTTCTGGCTAAATTTGTATGTTTCTTCTTTGGAATTGATACTATCCCTAATTTCCCTTGTCAGCCACAGGTGCACTACCCTCCCTGGTTTATTCTTTTGCCAAACTGGGATGAACAATTGTTGTAGTTCATCCATGCGATCTTTAAATGCTTGCCATTGCATATCCGCCGTCAACCCTTTAAGTATCATTTGCCAGTCTATCTTAGCTAATTCACGTCTCATACCTTCAAAGTTACCCTTGTTTAAGTTTAGAACCTTTGTTACTGAATTACCTATATCACTCTCCATCTTAATGAAGAATTCCACCATATTATGTTCACTCCTACCCAAGGGGCCGTGCACAACAAGATTGCTAATTAACCCTTTCTCATTGCTCAATACCCAGTCTAGAATAGCCTGCTTTCTAGATGGTTCCTCGACATGTTGGTTCAGAAAACTATCCCTCATACATTCCAAGAAATCCTCTGCCTCAGCATGCTTACCAATTCAGTTCACCCAATCTATATGTAGATTGAAGTCACCCATTATAACTGCAGTTCCTTTATTGCACGCATTTCTAATTTCCTGTCTAATGCCATCCCCAACCTCACTACTACTGTTAGGTGGCCTGTACACAACTCCCACCAGTGTTTCTGCCCCTTAGTGTTATGCAGCTCTACCCATATCGATTCCACATCCTCCCAGCTAATGTCCTTCCTTCCTATTGCATTAATCTCCTCTCTAACCAGCAATGCCACCCCACCTCCTTTTCTTTCATGTCTATCCCTCCTGAATATTGAATATACCTGAATGTTGAGCTCCCATCCTTGGTCACCCTGGAGCCATGTCTCTGTGATCCCAACTATATCATATTCATTAATAACTATCTGCACATTCAATTCATCCACCTTGTTACGAATGCTCCTTGCATTGACACACAAAGCCTTCAGGCTTGCTTTTACAACACTCTTAGCCCTTATACAATTATGTTGAAAAGTTGCCGTTTTTGATTTTTGCCCTAGATTTGCTAGCCTGCCACTTTTACTTTTCACCTTACTACTTTTTGCTTCTACCCTCATTTTACACCCCTCTGTCTCTATGCACTTGTTCCCATCCCCCTGCCACATTAGTTTAATGCTCCTGAACAACAGTAGCAAATGCTCCCCCTAGGCCATTGGTTCCAGTCCAGCCCAGGTGCAGACTGTCCTATTTGTACTGATCCCACCTCCTCCAGAACTGGTTCCAATGCCCCAGAAATTTGAATCCCTCTCCCTTGCACCATTTTTCAAGCCATGTATTCATCTGAAATATCCTCCTATTTCTACTCTGACTAGCACGTAGCACTGGTAGTAATCCAGAGAGTATTACATTTGTGGTCTTACTTTTTAGTTTATCTCCTAATTCCCTAAATTCACCTTGTAGGACCTCATCCCGTTTTTTACTTATATCGTTGTTACCTATGTGCACCACGACCACTGGCTGTTCACCCTCCCACCCCAGAATGTCCTGCAGCCGCTCAGAGACATCCTTGACCCTTGCACCAGGGAGGCAACATACCGCCTGGAGTCTCGTTTGCGGCCGCAGAAACGCCTATGTATTCCCCTTACAATCGAATCCCCTATCACTATAGTTCTCCCACTCCATTTCCTTCCCTCCTGTGCCGCAGAGCCACCCATGGTGCCATGAACTCGGCTGCTGCTGCCTTCCTCTGACGAGACATCTCCCCCAATAGTATCCAAAACAGTATATCTGTTTAGGAGGGAGATGACCTCAGGGGACTCCTGCACTACCTGCCTACTGCTACTTCCAATAAGATTGGAAGAGTACAGAGAAAATTTACAAGTAGCCTGGGGAGGATCTTCTTTACTCAGAGGGTGGTGAAAGTGTGGAAAAAGCTGCTGGCAGAAGTAGTGGATGTGGGTTTGATTGGAACATTTAAGAAAATTTGGATAAGTACACGGATGGGAGGGATATGGAGAGCTATTGTCCAGGTGCAGGTCGATGAGACTACACAGAATAATAGTTCAGCATGAAATGAATGCACCAGAGGGCCAGTTTCTGCGCTGTATTGTTCATGACATCTCGTTTCCTTTTTTGTAAGGTGGATATGTTCCAATAGACTGCATTAAATTAGGTAAGTATCAGCATTTAACATTCAAATAAATTGTTTGCCATCAATCGCCTTTAATGTAAACTTGTACAGCCAAAGAGTTATACAGCACTGAAAACAGACCCTTCGGCCCGACTTATCCATGCTGACCAGGATGTCTACCTCAGCTAGTCCCATTTTAAAGATTAGCTTTATTTGTCACATGTACCTCAAAACATTGAAGCAGACAATGACGTATGTTTGTGTCAACATTCAACACGGTCTGAGGATGAGCTGGAGGCAGGCCATAAGTGACGATATGCTTCCAGTGCCAGCTTCGTAAATTTAACCAGTATGTCTTTTGGAACGTGGGAGGAAACTAGAGCACCTGCAGGAAAAACATACATTCATGGGAGAATGTACAGACTCCTAGCAGACGATGGTGGGAACTGGCCCGGTAAAGCATTAGGCATATTACTATGCTACTGTGCTGACCAATTGCCTGTGTTTTTCTATCTCTCTCTAAACCTTTCCTATCCATGTACCAGTCCAAATGTCTTTGAAATGTTGTAACTGACCCTACCACTGGTAGATCTTCCTCTGGTAATTCATTGCGTAAACTCATCACGCTCTGTGAAGAAGTAGCCCCTCAGGTTCTCTTTTCCTCTCATATTAAACCTAGTTTTAGACTATCCTCGCCTGGGGAAAATATTGTAAACATTCACTTTATCTATACCCCCTTAATTTTATATATCTATGTGAAGTAATCCCATAGCCTCCTACACTCTGGGGAAAAGAGCCACCGCCTATCAAGCTACTCGTTATAACTCAAACCGTCTAGTCCCAACAATATCTCTCTGTGTGTTTTCACAGCCAAAGCAACATCCCCTAACTGGAAACCCAAAACATACTCCTAAAACTAAGCATACACCAAAACCTAAATGCATGCCTAAAACTAGACATCCCTTCATCTTAAACGGACTACTAACACTAAACATCCCCTAACCCTAAACAAACTACTAACCTAAAAAGCCACCTACCTCAAACAGACAACCAATACTAAAACACGAGGAAATCTGCAGATGCTGGAATTTCAAGCAACACACATAAAAATTGCTGGTGAGCGCAGCAGGCCAGGCAGCATCTATAGGAAGAGGTACAATCGACATTTTGGGCCAAAATCCTTCATCACGACTAACTGAAAGAAGAGCTAGTAACAGATTTGAAAGAGGGAGGGGGTGGGGAGAGCTGAAATGACAGGAGAAGACAGGAGAAGACAGGAGAAGACAGGAGGGGGAGGGATGGAGCCAAGAGCAGGAAAGTTGATTGGCAGAAGGGATATGAGAGGGAACGGGAGGTCCAGGGAGAAAGAAAGGGGGAGGGGGAAGCCCGGAGGATAGGCAAGGGGTATAGTGAGAGGGACAGAAGAAGAAAAAGGAGAGTGAGAGAGAGAGAGAGAATAAATAAATAAATAGATAAATAACGGATGGGGTACGAAGGGGAGGTGGGGCATTAACAGGAGTTAGAGGAGTCAATGTTCATGCCATCAGGTTGGAGGCTACCCAGACAGAATATAAGGTGTTGTTCCTCCAACCTGAGTGTGGCCTCATCTTGACAGCAGAGGAGGCCGTGGATAGACATATCAGAATGGGAATGGGTCGTGGAATTAAAATGTGTGGCCACTGGCAGATCCTGCTTTCTCTGGCAGACAGAGAGTAGGTGTTCAGTGAAATGGTCTCCCAGCTTGTGTCGGGTCTTGCCAATATACAGAAGGCCGCATTGGGAGCACCGGACACAGTATATAACCCCAGCCGACTCACAGGTGAAGTGTCACCTCACCTGGAAGGACTGTCTGGGGCCCTGAATGGTGGTAAGGGAGGAAGTGTAAGGGCATGTGTAGCACTTGTTCCGCTTACAAGGATAAGTGCCGGGAGGGAGATCGGTGGGAAGGGATGGGGGAGACGAATGGACAAGGGAGTCGTGTAGGGAGCGATCCCTGTGGAAAGCAGAGAGGTGGGGAGGGAAAGATGTGCTTAGTGGTGGGATCCCGTTGGAGGTGGCAGAAGTTACGGAGAATTATATGTTGGACCCGGAGGCTGGTGGGGTGGTAGGTGAGGACAAGGGGAACGCTATTCCTAGTGGGGTGGCGGGAGGATGGAATGAGAGCAGATGCGTGTGAAATGGGGGAGATGCGTTTGAGAGCAGAGTTGATAGTGGAGGAAGGGAAGCCCCTTTCTTTAAAATAGGAGGATATCTCCTTTGTCCTGGAATGAAAAGCCTCATCCTGAGAGCAGATGCGGCGGAGACGGAGGAATTGTGAGAAGGGGATGGCATTTTGCAAGAGACAGGGTGAGAAGAGGAATAGTCCAGATAGCTGTGAGAGTCCGTAGGCTTATAGTAGACATCAGCAGATAAGCTGTCTTCAGAGATAGAGACAGAAAGATGAAGAAAGGGGAAGGAGGTGTCAGAAATGGACCAGGTAAATTTGAGGGCAGGGTGAAAGTTGGAGGCAAAGTTAATGAAGTCAACGAGCTCAGCATGTGTGCAGGAAGCAGCGCCAATGCAGTTGTCAATGTAGCGAAGGAAAAGTGGGGGACAGATACCAGTATAGGCTTGGAACATGGATTGTTCCACAAAGCATTTCACGCACATCTGCTTTCACCCCATCCTCCCGCCACCCCACTAGGAATAGGGTTCCCCTTGTCCTCACCTACCACCCCACCAGCCTCTGGGTCCAACATATAATTCTCCATAACTTCCGCCACTTCCAACGGGATCCCACCACTAAGCACATCTTTCCCTCCCGCCCTCTCTCTGCTTTCCGCATGGATCGCTCCCTACACGTCTCCCTTGTCCATTCGTCCCCCCCATCCCTTCCCACAGATCTCCCTCCCGGCACTTATCCTTGTAAGCGGAACAAGTGTTACACATGCCCTTACACTTCCTCCCTCACCACCATTCAGAGTCCCAGACAGTCCTTCCAGGTGAGGCGACACTTCACCTGTGAGTCGGCTGGGGTGATATGCTGCGTCCGGTGCTCCTGATGCGGCTTTCTGTATATTAGCGAGACCCAATGCAGGCTGGGAGACCGTTTTGCAGAACACCTACGCTCTGTCCGCCAGAGAAGGCAGGATCTCCCAGTGGCCACACATTTTAATTCCACGACCCATTCCCATTATGATATGTCTATCCACGGCCTCCTCTACTGTCAAGATGAAGCCACACTCAGGTTGGAGGAACAACACCTTATATTCTGTCTGGGTAGCCTCCAACCTGATGGCATGAACTTTGACTTCTCTAACTTCCGTTAATGCCCCACCTCCTCTTTGTGCCCCATCCGTTATCGAGCTATCCATCTATTATTTATTTATTTTCTCTCTCTCCTTTTTCTTCCTCTGTCCCTCTCACTATACTCCTTGCCCATCCTCTGGGCTTCCCCTCACCCCCTTTCTTTCTCCGTAGTTCTCCCGTCCCGTGATCCTCTCATATCCCTTTTGCCAATCAACTTTCCTGCTCTTAGCTCCATCCCTCCCCCTCCTGTCTTCTCCTATCATTTTGGATCTCCCCCTCCCCCTCCCACTTTCAAATCTCTTACTGGCTCTTCTTTCAGTTAGTCGTGATGAAGGGTCCCAGCCCGAAACGTCGACTGTACCTCTTCCTATAGATGCTGCCTGGCCTGCTGCGTTCACCAGCAATTTTTATGTGTGTTGCTACCAATACTAACCAGCCACTAACCCTAACAGGCTACTTACACTAAATAGCCTCTAACTTTAAATATATCTTAACCATAAACAGACCCCTAACCCTAAACACAAACATAACCCTAAGCATACCCCTAAACCTATGCAACCCTAACCCTAAGCAATACTCCTTAACTTTAAGCAACCCATTAACCCTAAGCAAGGCCCACATTAACCTAAACACCCCCTGGCCCTAAGTACCACCGCCTGACTCTCAGTCCCTTCACTTTAACCCCCATGCACATACACACATGGATAATTCTGAACAAAGCACCTACCCCACCCCCCACCCCTCCGGTACACTACTCTGCGCACACAAACAGATGACAATACCCTGGACCTCCCTCCTACTCTTAATAAGGTAGATAATAAACAAAAAAGCATAGATTCAAAATTCAAAGATTCAAAGTACATTTTTTTAATCAAAGTTTATATGCAATATACAGCCCTGTGATTTATTTTGCCCTCAGACAGCCACGAAACAAAGAAAAACTATTCAAAGAAAAAGATCAAACCTCCCCTGCCACTCACAAAAATAATCATGCAAATGGCAACAGAAAAAAAGTAAAAAACGCAAGCGTATAAAGCACAAAATTGAAAGAGTTAAGGCATTTCAGTTCAGCTAGGAGTTCATTATCTGCAGGCTGCCCCAGTTCAAGGTTGCTCAAAATAGCAACAAAAAAAGCAGTGACCGGAAACCAAACACACACCAAACGTGAACAACAGGGTCTAATCCATAAATTACTTTGATGAAATCTTGCCCAAGACCCAGGATTCTGGTACCATCCTCTGACTACATTGAGGGAGAGGGAGAGAGAACATTCAAACACAGGGATCTTCATCTGGGAGTAGTGAGAGGGAGAGAGAGACTGTCACATGCAGACACCTTCCTCCGGCAACAACGGGCAAGAAGCATGGAAACAGGCCCTTCTGCCCAACTGTTCCATGCTGATCCAGTTGTATAACTGAGCAGGTCCCCATTCACCTAAGTGTGGCTCATATCTATCGAAACCTTTTATTATATTCCAATACTGTTTCCATAAATGACACACATCCATAAATCGCAAGAGGCTGTGGAGGGCTGTAGACTTGGCCAGCTCCATCACAGGCACAAACCCCCACACCATCAAGAATAACTTCACAAGGAGTTGCCTCAAGAAAGTGTCAGCCATCACTAAGGACTGACACGTGCCCTCTCGATTCAGGAAACGCTTCTTCACCTCTGCCGGGTGATTTCCGAATGATTATTTCTGAATGATCCGTGAACATTGCCTCATTATTCCTGTTGTTTTTGGTGACATTTATTTATTTATTTATTTATTTATACCTTTTAGTAATGTTATATCTTTGCATTGTATTGTATTTCTCTGTTCCAACTCTCTCAAAAACACGGAGTCTACAGGAGACATTGTGCATTTGCTATGTTGGCACCAGAATGCTTGCGGGCTGCCCCACGACATTCTTGATTTGGGAGTGTTGATTGTTAACATAAATGATGCATTTCATTTTACATCAAAAATAGATGAATCTGAATCTCCAGATAGGCTGAGAGAGCTAGAGCTTTTTTCTCTGGAAAAAAGGAGGATGAGAGGATATTTGACAGAAATGCAGAAGATGAAAGGAAGCATAGATCAAGTGGATAGCCAGGAACTTTTATCCAGTATGAGAGAGCATAATTTTAAGGTGATTGGAAGAAAGTTTGGATGGGTGAGGGAAGATGTCAAAAGTAGTAGGTTTTCTACACAGTAAGTGTTTGGTGTATGGAATGCCCTGCCAGGGTTGGTGTCAGAGGCAGATACATTAGGGGCTCTAAGTAACTAGATACTTAGTATCTAAGTAACTCTTAGGTATGCACATGGATGATAGAAAAAAGGACTATGTAAGAGAGAAGGGTTGTTTTGATCTTCGAGTTTGTTAAAAGTTCGGCATAACATCGTGGGCCGAAGAGCTTGTACTGTGCTATAGTGATCTAGGTTCTGCAAAACCTGAAATTTGAAACCTGAAGCCAAGAGTTTTATTTTAGAGATCAATTGTAATTGTAGTTACCTGCAGGGGCCAATAAAATAAATTAATTTATGACATCTGCCTTAAGGTTGGGAGTTATCAGATTGCAGGTAACTACTTTTCATTCAGCTCACTAAGTCACATTTCAGGTTACACTGGCTGTGATATGTTGCTAGGATACTATGTGTTAGAATGCAAGTGAAGTGATTTAGTGCAAACCCACAGCTAGGGATGAAGGAACTAACTACCTATTGTGATAAGCTGAATGCATGAATTGAAATCAAGTACTGAGGTCACTAATTTTTGCAGCCCCCATCAATTTACTATCAGAGCTAAGTGCACCTAGGTGAAAATTAATATGAATTTCCTCTTCCATTTCTGATATAATCTGCTATGAAATTACACCTGTAAAACAATAGGCATACTGGAGGGAGACTGAAACTATGGCTGATTTATGCCGCAACAACAGCCTCTCACTCAACATCAGCAAAACCAAAGAGCTGGTTATCAACCATAGGAGGAAGAAGCCAGAGGTCTATGCACCAGTCCTCTGTAGGGGATTGGAGATGGAGAGCACTAGGGCCTTTAAACTCTTTGGTGTATCATATCAGTGGATCTGTCCTGGGACCAGCATGTAAGTGCCATCACAAAAAAAGATACAATAACATCTCTACTTTCTTAGAAGATTACGTAGGTTCAGCATGTCATCTAAAACTTCAACAAACTTTTATAAATGCACAGTGGACAATATCCTGACTGGTTGCATCATGAATTGGTATGGAAACAACAATGCCCAGAAATGGAAAAGGCAACAGAAAGTGGAGCATGCAGCCCAGTCCATCAGATACAAAGCCCTCCCCAGCACTGACCACATATACAAGAACAACTGCAACAAGGAGGAGAGTATGGTCTGGATGGTGGGGGTCTTTGATAGACCCCCACCTGCCAGGCAATACTCTCTTAAGAAGGAGGTACAAGAGCCTTAGGTCCCAAACCACTCAGTTCAGGAACAGATAATCAGATATTACCCTACAACCATCAGGTTACTGATCTGACATGGATAATTTCACTCACCTCAACACTGAAATGAGTCCATAATCTGCAGACTCACCCCCAATTTCTCTTTTTTTTAAATACATTAGATGTTTGTCAGTGTTTACTTATATATTATTTTTCATGAATTCCGTACTATTTATTTATTTTCCTGTAAATATCCAGATAGTATATGGTAACATACTATAACTAATTTGATAATAAATTTACTTTGACTTTGACTTTTTCCTTCTCATTCACAATTTCTGCCAGTCAAGTTTTCACCTGATCTCCAAAATTCCTTCCCTGTACATCTCAACCTCTTTTGCTGTAGGATCCTTCTTAAAACATAGAGGCCTCTGCCTGAAATTGGTAATTTGTCAAATTATCCCATGTACAGTGGCAGAGTGAAAAGCTTTTGTTTTGCATGCTATCCATACAGATAATTTCATCAGCACACTGCTTTGAGGTAGTTCAATGAAAACCAATAATAAAATGCAGAATATTCCTCCTGTACCTCATAAAGTGGCCAGTGTGTGCAGCCCATGCTCTTCTGTTTCTGCAGCCCATCCACTTCAAGGTTTTGAAGTGTTATGTGTTCAGAGATGCTCTTCAGCACACCACCGTGGTAGTGCTTGGTTAACTGAGTTACTGAGGTCTTCCTGTCAGCTTGAACCATTCTCCTCTGACCTCCTTCATTAACAAGGCAATTTCACACACAGAACTGCACTCACTGGATGTTTTCTTTGTTTTTCACATCATATTCTGTAAATTCCGAAAGTGAAAATCCTAGGAAATCAGCAGTTTCTGAAATGCTCAAATCACCTAATCTGACACCAGCAATTTGATTCTAAATGGGCATTGAACCCATAAACACTATGTCACTACTCTTTTATTTCTGTTTTTATACTACTTATTTTAACTTAACTATTTAATAGATGTATGTAAACTTAATGTAACTTAGTTTTTTTGTTCTCTATATTTATTTATCATGTATTACATTGTACTGCTGCCATAAAGTTAACAAATCTCATGACATATGCCGGTGATAATAAATCTGATTCAGATTCTACGATCAAAGTCACTTAGATCACACTTCTTCCCCATTCTCATGTTTGGTCTAATCAGTAAATGAACCCCTTGACCATGTCTACGTGTTTTTAAGCATTGAGCTGCTGCTGCATGATTGGCTGGTTAGATATTTGGATTAATAAGCATTGTACAGGTGTACCTAATAAAGTGGGCACTGAATGTAGTGTGCCATTTACAGAGAAGGTGCAGTTCAGGTAGAAAATAACACACAAGGTGTTTTGAGGTTGTGAGGTCAGGAATCCAGTTTATCATACTAGGGAATCAGTCTGTACTCTCGTAAGAGCTGGGTAGAAGATGGTCCTTTCGGATATATCTCCCTACTGTGACAGATGTAATAATGGAGAAGCTTCATTACTTCATATGTTTTGGACTTGTCCATGTCTTGAAAAATATTGGAAGGAAGTTTTTCAAACTTTTTTCTTTACTTTTCAAAGTCAATTTTAAGCCTAATCCTCTAACAGCCCTATTTGGTACTGTTGCAGGACAAGATATCAAGTTGAAGACATCTGATTTAAATGTTTTGGCCTTTAGCTCTCTTATAGCTAGGAGGGCGATTTTGTTTAAATGGAAAGAAGTTTCTCCCCCTACTCATGCTCAATGGTTATGCAACATTATGTCATGCTTAGATTTAGAGAAGATTCGTTGTTCAATTTTGGAATCTCGTCAGGACTTCCAAACATTGTGGAGACTCTTTCTGAATTATTTTCAAAACTTTCAAAACCCTCAATTCGTTGTTTAAATTTAGATGTTGGCTGTTATTAATTTTTATTATACGAGAAGGTATTTTACCTTTTTTTCTCCTTAATAAACAGCTTTGGTCTTGGTAGGGGTTAGACTCTTTTTTGTAATAAATTAGTATATTTCAATATAACTTTGACTAACCTACATGAATACAGGGTAATGAGATTGTTATTATGAATAGATATAATGTAAATGGTAGTTTTTTTACCTTTATATATACTTTCTTGTACTCTGTATTCTTCTATGTAGAAACTAATAAAAATATTGAAAGAGAAGATGGTCTTGAGCCTGGTGGTACTTCCTTTCTGGTTTTTGAATCTTCTGCCTGATGGAAAGGGGAGAAGGGAGAATTTCCAGGGTGGATATGGTCTTTCATTATATTGGCTGCTTTACCGTGGCAGTGAGAAGTGGAAGCAGAGTCCATGGAAGGGAGTCTGGTTTCTCTTGTCACGTACCCCGTGACGGATTAAATAACCAGCAGAAATAGAAAACACTTTGGAGTCCAGTATTGCTATTAACTAATGGTATTTATTAGTAACTACGCAATACAGTAATATAAATGCAGATAAATCAAACAGGTTAGCAAATTATTATATATAAGGAAGTGTGGAATATATATGAAAACCAAGATTCTTCAAGTCTAGGGGTAAATAGATGGTCTTATGATAATGAGAAAGGTTCAGTTCAGTTCGTGGTATTGAGTTGAGTAGTGATAGAGAGAGAGAGAGAGAGAGAGATTTGAGTCTTCAGGTGAGCTGACGCCGTCGATCTTCCCATTGTCCTCCAAAATCCTTTAGAAGTCATCGGCTGTGACCACAACAAAGGGGACAGTTCTTCTGTGGTGGAGCTATCAACCCAGCCGAGGTTGGACACACAAATAACTCCCCACCGGTCATACCTTCTCCACACTGCAAGAGCCACTGATCGACCCGCCTGATCGATCCTCCAAAACCCACTTTTTCTGTGGGCACAACAAAGCTCATTCAGTGTCCAAAATCATGTCTTGCAGGTCTATCATCTGACCTTCTATTTATCTCCCAATGCTGAGCACCAACTGTCTCTCAAATCAACTCCTCCCTTCTCTCTCTGTGTAAGAATGTACAAGCAGGCCATGCCCTTGTAGAAATGTAAACATGCTGCCGAAAAATCATAACACCATCTCAAAGCAGTCTTCATCTCTCTCTCTCTAAAAAGCAAGATGTCGGTGTTAAATAACTCTCTCTTTCTCTTTTCAAAAACACAGTTCATTAGTGTAATTCAGGACCCCATCACACTCTGATATGCTGAGCTATGTCCACAGCTTTCGGTAGTTTCTTGTGGTCATATACGGAGCAGTAGCCATTATGCATCCAGAAAGGATGTTTTCTATAGTGCATTGGGAAGGGTCGAAGGGAACATGGCAATTTCCTTCAGCCTCCTGAGGAAGTAGAGATGTTGGTGAGCTTCCTTGGCTGTGGTGTCTATGTGGTTGGAACAGGACAGTTTACTGGTGATGTTCACTCCTAAGAACTTAAAGCTCTCAACCCTCTTGACCTCAATGATGTTGATATAAAAAGGAATGTGTACACCAACTTCCTTCGTTTTGTTTTGCTGACATTGTGGGAAAGCTTGTTGTCATGACACAATGTTACCAGACTCTCTACCTCCTGCCAAATCTGTTGGAGAATGATTCCTTTGCTTTCAACTCTGTTCCCACTTCAGAAAAACTCCAGTAATCCATGGTCCTAGAGACCTTGGTGTGCCGGATGGCAGGTTGTCTGAAAATTGAATTCCAGGTTTATTGTCACAGGGTATAAATACCACGGAAATTAGCTTTCTTCAGTACCAGTACCATAAGTTGCAAACATGACAAATATAATTTGCATAAGTTTAAATTAATATAAATTATTTATAACTTGTACGTCATAACAAAACAAAGACAAACACAAAAACTCATCAAATACTTGATAGAGTGGACGTGAAGAAGATGCTTCCTATAGCGAAGGAGTCTTCAACCAGAGGTCAAAGCCTCAGAATAGAAGGATGTCCTTTTAGAACAGAGATGTGGAGGAATTTCTTCAGCCAGTGGGTGGTGGATCTATGGAATTCATTGCCACAGACAGCTGTAGAGACCAAGTCATTAGGTATATTTAAAGGGAAGATGGATAGGTTCTTGATTAGTAGGAGATTCAAAGGCAGCGGGGAAAAGGCAGGGATAAGGGGTTAAGAGGTATAATAAATCAGCCATGATGAAAGGTGGGCTGAATAGCTTAATTCTGCTCCTATTGTCTGATGGTCTTATGGTCTAATAGCAACATTCTTGCACCTTGACGGGAATATAGAGCAAAGTAGCCTTAGGGTTTTCAGGTCAGTTCAAGAACTCCATTTTTCACAAATAAAGCATTTTTTAGGAATAAATCTACTTCAAAAAAGGAAAAGCATATTAAATCCTTGTTTAGAAAATAGTTCTCAGTAACAAATTGGTATTTCTGGCTAGATGGTCAGTGAATACTGAATGACCTGTTTCCATGTAATGTGTCTCTATGGCTCCATAAACCTTTTAGTCGTGCCCTGAGATGCTGTTATTTAAATCCCTTTTTCTACCAAAATCTGATGGCAATTCAGTTCCGTTCCTCTCTCTACAGTTGCTGACTGAATTGCTGGGAGTTCAAGGAACTTTCTATTTTTTATAACAGTAATAGACCAGGGGCCTGTAAATATTCAAATCCCTGCAGTCCTAAAGAAGGGTCTCACCTGAAATGTTGACAGGTTATTCCCTTCCATAGATGCTTCTGACTTGCTAAGTTCCTCAGGATTTTGTGTGTGTATAATTTTTCTTAAATGGTTGATACTTCTCATGTTTCTATGGTATATTGATATATACAGTAGAAGCCCAGGTTGAGATAAACTCATTCCTTCTTTATTATGCGTACTTGCACCTCTACTTGTTAATGTAAATATCTGATCAGCCAATCACATGGAAGCAACTCAATGCATAAAACGTGCATACATGGTCAAGAGGTTCTATTGTTGGTCACACCAAACATCAGAATGGGGAAGAAATGTGATCTGAGTGATTTTGACTGTACAATGATTGTTGGTGCCAGATGGGGCAGTTTGAGTATTTCAGAAACTGCTGATCTCCTCAGATTTTCATTGACAACAATCTCTAGAGTTTACAGAGAATAGTGTGAAAAAACAAAAAAAAACTTTGTCAGCGGCAATTCTCAGGGTGAAAGTGCCTTATTATTGAGAGAGGTCAGAGAAGAATGGCCAGGATTGGTCGAGCTGACAGGAAAGCAACAGTACCTCAAATAACTGCTCATCACAACAGTGGTGTGCAGAAGAGCATCTCTGAACACACGACATGTCGAACCTTGAAGTGGATGGAATACAACAGCAGAATATCACACGGGGTTCCACTCTGTACCTAATAAAGTGGCCACTAAGTGTATGTCAAGCTAAATTTGACATCTTTGAATGTTATGTTTGTTCAGTGATCAGTGATCTTTGTGGAGGAACCCATTAACTCATTAGCACTGATATCTCTTACAGAGAAATAAAATGAAGGAGTGGATTTGGCAGACAGTCAAAATTGAGCAATTTATTACTTCACTACTTGATGTAAAAAATTTGATTGAAAGTCACCTTTTGACTGTAAATCAAGTAATTTTGAAACAAAATTGAGCACAAGTACGTGTATGCACAGGTACAATGTAAAGCTTGCTTGCAGCAGGATCATGAGCACATAGCTTCAGGTAAGCAGCTTTCACAAAAAACATAAAACAAGCATAAATTATATACAATTTTTATAAGAAAGAACATCATTAAAACCAAAGTAATCAATTTTAGTGCAAAATGGCCATGATGGTGTTAATCTAGTCATTAGAGTTGTCATCTGCTTAAGTACAGTGCGATGGAAAGCTTACCTGCAGCAGCATCACAGGAACAAAGTATCAAAGATAAGCAGCATTTTTCAGAAAAACAAATTATGCATAATTATTACAAGAAAGTAATTAAGGTCCTGATGTGGGGCCTCAGCCTGAAACATCAACTATTTATTCCCCCACCCCCATCCCCAGAAATGTTGCCTGACTTGCTGAGTTCCTCCAGCATTTTGTACGCGTTTGTCAAGATTTCCAGCATCTGCAGATTCTCTTGTGTTTATGAACAGTATGCTAGAGAAGAATTCATTATAAGACAATAAAAAATCAATTCCAATTACAATTCATAATGAAACACTATCATGCAACAGAAAAATGCAGATATTTCATAGCTGTGAGAAAATCTGCTAATTCAGGTTCTCAATTGAACGTCTGTGTGGAGTTTGCATATGCTCCCTGTGGTGGCCAGCAGCTAACAGATACATATATGAGAAAAGATTCTGTGAACTGAGGTAGCCTGGCCCCACCCCACATATAGGGTGGTTGAAATTTGTTTGAATCAACCTAACTTTGGGGAAAATACTGGAAAAGATAGAAGGTACAAGTTGTTTTTCAGGAGAAGAGCAATGAGGTAATGCTGCCTGAAACCTTGGGCTAGATCCAGTGAAGAGGGTTGCAGACCAACATGATAAGCAGAACCAATAAAATCAAAACATAATGGAGCAGAGCAGTTCAATTCATTGCAACGATGCATTGAGGTAGCACATGAAAACAAGAACAGAATGCGGAATAAAATGCAATAGTTACAGATAAAGTGCAGTGCAGGCAGACAATAAAGAGCAAGGTCATAACAAAAAAAATTGTGAGGTTAAGTGTCCAAAGTAAATTTATTATCAAAGTACATATACTGTATGCCACCCTATAGTACCCCGAGATTTGTTTTCTTGTATGCATTCACAGAAACAAAGAAACACAATAGACTCAATGGAAAATTAAACAGAATCGAAGACTTATAAACAGGCAATGTGCGAAAGAAAACAAACAATACAAATAAGTCATACAGAGTAGATTGTGAGGTCAAGTGTCCATCTGTTTATATAAGACAATTTGCATGGATTGCATGTAAAGTAAGGTTTTTCACTGTTCCTTGGTGCATGTGCTAATAATAAACCAAATTATTTCAGTTCACTTTGCATCCAAACATTGAAGCACGTCCTTGGCATGTATTTTGAAGTAAATCTGTAACTTTGCAAAAGTTAATGGAGTTTCAGACTGGAATGAGAAGCACACTTCACTTTCTCTCTGTGCAAGGCAAATAAGCCTTAATATTCAACAACCTACAAGTTATGATTACAAGGTCAAGGACCCTTCTCAAGTTGTGCTCTTCACAAGAAATTCAAAATGCCTTCTTTGACAGCCGAGGATCTTATAGAAAAGTGCGACAAAGAAGAAATGAGATTTTTTTTTCGTTTAAATCCCATTCTTCAGTCAGTTCCAACTTCAAGGTGAAGATAGATGGCTTATAATTCACATCACATGAAGCCTTAAGTCCAAGCAAGGAACTTCTTCAACCACTGCAGTCATCCTGGTGAAAATACTCCAGCAGTGATATTGGGAAATCATTAACCAGTCCCAAAATATCCTGTTTACAGAGTCACAGTTCACACAGCATGAAAACACAACCTTTGGACTTCAAGAAGATGCAACGGAGAGGTTGTCTGGATTAGAGAACATATCTTATGAGAGCAGTTTGAATGAGCTAAGTCTTTCCTCTTTGGAGCAAACAAAGATGAAAGATGACTTGATAGAAGTGTACAAGATGTTAAGAGGCATAGATCGAATGGAGACCCACCAACTTTTTCCGAGGACGGAAGTGGCTAATAACAGGGAGTATAATTTTAAAATTCAAAACTGATCAGTAAGCTCCAAGAGTTAGGCCTCAATACCTCCTTGTACAACTGGATCTTTGATTTCCCCATTTGCAGACCCTAGTCTGTTCAGATTGGCAACTACATCTCCACAAGATGTTCAGATTCTCCACAATCTTCCTCAGATCAGGTGTACCACAAGGCTGTGTGCTTACCCCCTGCTCTAGCTGCTTTATACTTTGATTGTGTGGCTAAACACAGCTCCAATGCCATATTTAAGTTTGCTGATGACACCACTGTTATTGGCAGAATCAAAGGTGGTGATGAATCAGCTTATAGGAGAGAGAATGAAAATCTGGCTGATTGGTGCCACAACAATAAGACTCACTCAATGTCAGCAAGACTAATGATCTGATTATCAACTACATGACGAGGAATGGGGGAATCAGAGGTGGAAAGGGTTAGCAACTATAAATTCCTTTGCTTTATCATTTCAGAGAATCTCTCCTGAATACAGCATGTAAGAGGCATTACAAGAAAGTGCCCCTACCCTCTTAGAAGTTAGCAAAGAATCAAAATTAGAATAAAGTTTAATATCTCTGGTCTTTGTTGTGAAATTCGTCTTTTTGCTGCAGCAGTACATTGCAATACAAAATAATAATAGATCATAGGTCATAGGTCATAGGTCATAAGCGATCGTTCTTCTGTGGTGAACCCGGCACCCAGGCAAGGGCGGACACACACCAGGTTCCCACTGATCGTACCTTTACACCCTGTGAGCCTCTGACCGATTCCCACGAACTGGTCCTCCAAACTCCCACCACCTTGTGGGGCACACTGCTCTTTTCAGGGTCTCGTGGTGTGTGTGTCCTGTGCCTTAGCAAACCTGCTATTTTTATCCCCCTGCTGGGGTATCAACTGTCCATCAAACTTCAAGCAGTTCAGGTTCAAAGCAAACCGTCTGTGGCAGACGTCAACATCAGAATTGTGTTTCTTTCTCGTTAATCTCTCTCTTCTCTCTTATTAGCATTTTGAATGTTTCTCCATTGTCTTCTGTTATCTCTCTCATTAGCATCATCCGTCCTACAGCTCTGCTTGGCATCACACATGACACCCCCACCCTTAAAAGGATTTTTACCGGGGTAAAAATTATGGGCATGAATGCACATTATAAGATACACACTAATATACAGGTAGTCATCAGCTATTCGGCTAATACAGAGAACTTTAAGTTTTTAACACCTGGACAGGCAATCAGCAATCATATTGTCAGTTCCTTTTATATGTTTTATCCTAATATCAAATTCCTGTAATACCTGGCTCCAACTTAACAAGCGTTTGTTTTTATCCTTCATTGTGGCCAAAAAACACTAATGGATTGTGATCAGTGTAAACTATCAGTGGTTTCCGTGCCAGAGAAATATAAACCTCAAAATGTTGTAATGCCAGAATGATTGCCAGTAATTCCTTCTCCACAGTGGAATAATTTCTCTGATGGACACTAAACTTCTTAGAAAAATAAGCCACTGGGTGTTCAATCCTCTTTGTCTGTTTGCAACAGCCCCGCCCCTGCCACTTTGTCGCTAGCATCTTTGGTAGGGAGAAGAGTTTTGAAAAGTCAGGTGCATTCAATACAGGGTGGTGACACAGAATCACCTTCAGACTCTCGAAGGCTTGTTGACAAAGGTCGTTCCACACAAACTTCTCATTCTTTGGCAAGAGCTTAGTACGAGGGAGGGTAATATCCTCAAAGTTTTTGCAAAACTTCCGATAGTACCCCACCATCCCCAAGAACCTTCTCAGGGCTCTCTTGTCCGTCGGGATGGGAACTTCAGAGATAGCTTGCACCTTAGCCTGCATCGGTGCCAGCTGCTCCTGTCCTACCACATACCCCAGATATGTGACCTTTGCGTGGCTGAACTCACATTTTGTGAGGTTCACTGTCAGGTTGGCTTCAGACAGCCGTTTAAACAGTTCCTCTACTGCCACAATGTGCTCCTCCCATGTGTCACTCCAGACCACTAAGTCGTCAATATACGCTTCTGCGTTCTTTAACCCTTTTATCACCCAATTAATCATCCTTTGGAAGGTCCCTGGGGCGTTCTTCATGCCAAAAGGTAAAACATTATACTCGTATAACCCGGATGGAGTGACAAATGCTGAGATTTCTCTAGCCTGGTCGGTTAAAGGAACACACCAGTACCCTTTCAGCAAATCGATCTTTGTGATGTACTTAGCTCTCCCCACTTTATCGATGCAATCATCTACCCTTGGGATGGGGTAAGCATCAGTTTTTATGATGGCGTTCACCTTTCTGTAATCTGTACAGAATCGTATGCTCCCATCCGGTTTCAGGACAACCACACAGGGAGAAGCCCATTCCGATTTGGATGGCCTGATAATACCTGTGGCTAGCATGTGTTCAATTTCTTTCTCCACTAGCTTGCCCTTCTCCAAGTTCATCCTATAGGGCTGTCGCTTAACAGGCTGATCTGATGTAACAATAACATCATGTACCGTCCCCTTGCATCACCTCAGGACATCCGGACATACATCTGCATGCTGCTTAATTAGCTTTATCAGTGGCTCACTCTGTTCAGGGGTTAAGTGAGAGACCTTATCAGCAAAGTTGGCCAAAACAATAGAGTTCTCCAATCTGGTCGGCACCATATTTATCCTTTCAAGGTGGGTTTTCCCCTTATCATTTGGCACCCCAGCCTCATTTATTTTTGTGGTAACACCGACTAGATCTGCTTTCTGATCGTGGTAAGCTTTTAACATATTAATATGCACTAATTGTGTTGGCTTACATCTGTCCGATGTTTCAATAACATAATTCAAAGAGTTTATCTTTTTAATCACTTTGTACAGACCGTGAAATCTTGCCTGGAGGGCGTTGGTTACCACTGGAAACAGAACTAAGACCCCATCGCCCACTTGAAACACTTGTTCGCGGGCATGTCTATCATACCACTATTTCATTTTTTTTTGGGAGTTTCAAAGATTTTCTTTGACAAGGTCACAGATCCTTTTAAGCCTCTCACGAAATTTTAAAACATAATCAATCACATTGACTTGTACTGTCAGACTGGACCATTGCTCTTTCAATAAGGTCAGAGGTCCTCTGGGCCGATGACCGAAGACGAGCTCGAATGGGCTGAACCCCAATGACTCCTGAACTGTGTCCCTTACGGCAAATAACAAGAGAGGCAAGGCATCATCCCAGTCTCTAGTGTTTTCTTGACAATAAGTTTTAATCATGGTCTTTAATGTTGCGTGGAATCTTTCCAATGCCCCTTGGGACTCCGGGTGGTACGCGGAGGCCAAAATCTGCTTTGCTCCTATTTCATCCAACATCCGTCGGAATGTGTGAGATGTGAAGACACACCCCTGATCTGACTGAATTTCCCTTTTTATTTCTGCTTCAGAGAGAGCTGTCTCCGTCAAAACCATCAGCTCCTCATCTCGTTCCTGTGCCTGTATAAATTCCTTCTTCGTTAATGATAAATCTACCTCTACTCCCTCACTTCCTTCTGCTCCACTATGCTCCTTCTTCTCACTTTCTAACCCCTCCTGGTACAAGGCTGGTAAAAACGTCTCAGCTAAATCCACATTTGCTTCGACAGCCTTTCTCAACATGCGTCGAGTTACTGTGCAAATGGGATAAACCTGTGAATCCATGGGCAGGTCTGCATTCCTGGCAGGCTTGCTCGTCAGCTTTACTGATGGGTACGCATCTCCACCTGCAAAGTGGTTACCAAGTAAGACCTCCATGTCTTCCATCGGTAATTCGGGCCTCACCCCTATCGTGACCGGTCCGGAGAACAAGTCACTTTTCAGGTATATCTGGTGCAAAGGTACTGCTTCAGTCCTTTTCCCAATGCCTTTTATCACACTGACCTTCCCAATCTCGGTCTCTGCACTAAAGTCTAACACCCTCCTTAAGATCAAAGACTGACGAGCTCCAGTGTCTCTCCAGATCCGTACTGGAACTGGGGTTGACCGCTCCTTCACCGACACCAATCCGGCCGAAATAAACTTCTCGCATCCTTCCTGAACTCTATCAGACCTCTTCTCCCCTAGAGGTTTGTTTGCCAGCTCAATGCAGCCAGTTGGAGTCGTCGTTTTTCCTTTCCCCGGCTCCTTCTTTGGGGCAAAGCACCTGGACGCAAAGTGACTGTCTTTCCCACAATTATAGCATACGACCCCAGGAGACTTCCTACCAAACTGCTTCCTGTCTTCCTTATCCTTCTCACCAGTCTCCAGCTTACTTTCAGGCTTTGCCGACGGACTTTCTCCGCCTTCTCGACTACCCTTCTGGTAGCTCTTACTCGGGGTAAACTTCGCTTTGTGTGTTAACGCATATTCACCCGCTAACTTAGCAATTGTGACTAAGGTTTCTGCCTCTTTCTCATCTAGATAGGGCCTCATACCTTCAGGGACACAACTTTTAAATTGCTCAATCAGTATTAGCTGTAGCAGTTTGTCATTATTCCCAGTGACCCCTTTCGAGGTGCACCAACGCTCACAATACATCTGCATCTCACAGCAAACTCTAAATACATGCGACCCCACTGCTTCCTTGCATTCTGGAACCTTTGCCGGTATGCCTCCGGGACCAACTCATAAATCCTGAGTATAGCATCTTTCACCACGTCATACCTCTGGGCATCTTCTGCTAACAACGCTGAGTAAGCTTGCTGAGCCTTCCCCTTAAGCACGCTCTGAAGCAAAACAGCCCACTTATCCTTCGGCCAGTCCTGACTTGCAGCAACTTTTTCGAAATGTAGAAGGTATCGATCAGCATCGGCCTCCTCAAATGGGGGAACGAACCTAACCTCCTGGGTCGCCCTGAACCCTCCACCTTGGTCCGGCATTTGGTCCCTCTCTAGCGCCATCCTTAACTTCTCCAGCTCAAACTCCCTTTCCTTCTTTCTCTCTTCCCATTCTAACTGCTTTACTCTCTCTTCCCATTCTAACTGCTTCATTTGGAACTCATGTTCGAGCCTTAATTTTTCCATCTGCAGCTGCACTGCCTCCTCACCAGGTTTGCTCATAGACACCACCTCCAGCTCCCCAGAGGGAAACACACCTTTAGATACATAATGCTCAACGATAGCTCTGTGCATCTCCGTTCTCCTCACTGTCTGCTTCCCCTAAAAAGATTCAACCGTTCTGCAACAGTCGCCAAGTCTGATTTCTTGGCATCCTCTCATGCCTCCAAGGTTGGCACCTTTAGATATTCCTCAATCTCCATTTCTGCTGTTTGCCCCTTTTTTTTTCTTTCAGGAATTTAACCCAATCAATTTACCCAGTCCCAATTTTGGCGTTCAAAATCGTGGACGAGATCCCCACTTATGTTATGTACCCCGTAACTGGGTTGCCAAACCAGAAGAAATAGAACACATGTTGGAGTCTGTAATTACTAGGAACTAATAAAGTTTTATTAAAGAAATAAGTAATACAGTACACTAATCGCAAGGATATAGATGTAACAGGTTAGCAATGATAGTATACACATATACACAGAAACAGGGTAATAGGAATCAACCAAGCTCTATTGCAGTCTAGGGGTAAAATGATCAGTCTTAAGTGAAGCAGAGTTCAGTTCAGTTTAGTGCAGTTCGAAGTAATCGCTGTTGTTGTACCGTTGGAGAGAGCGAGAGAGAGAGTGAGAGATACAGTTGGTTTCAGGAAAACCTTTCGATGACTTCTGATCCCGCTGTGGTCACCGACTGTGACCCCTCCGTTCTGGATGCGATCGTTCTTCTGTGGTGAACCCGGCACCCAGGCAAGGGCGGACACACACCAGGTTCCCACTGATCGTACCTTTACACCCTGTGAGCCTCTGACCGATTCCTGCGAACCGGTCCTCCAAACTCCCACCACCTTGTGGGGCACACTGCTCTTTCCAGGGTCTCGTGGTGTGTGTGTCCTGTGCCTTAGCAAACCTCTATTTTTATCCCCCTGCTGGGGTATCAACTGTCCATCAAACTTTAAGCAGTTCAGGTTCAAAGCAAACAGCCTGTGGCAGACGCCAACATTGGAATTGTGTTTCTTTCTTGTTAATCTCTCTCTTCTCTCTTATTAGCATTTTGAATGTTTCTCCATTGTCTTCCATTAGCTCTCTCATTAGCATCATCCGTCCTGCAGCTCTGCTTGGCATCACACATGACAGGACAATGCTACAAAAAGTAGTAGATAGGGTCCAATCCATCACGGATAAAATCCTCCCCACCTTTGAGCACACCTACATGGGGCATAGTTGCAGGAAAGAAGCATCCATCATCAGGGACCCCCACCACCCAAGTCATGCTCTCTTCTCATTGCTGCCATCTGGATGAATGCATAGGGCCCACACCAAGTTCAGGAACAGTTATTACCCCTCAACCTGTGCAGTGAGACAGGTAAAATTAGTGATCTTGTAGTTAGGGATCCTCTTGGAAAGAGTGATCACAGTATAATCGAGCTTCTCATACAAATGGAGGATGCAATAATTAGTCTAAAACCAGTATATTATGCCTAATCAGTGGAGTCTACAATGGGTTGAGGGAGGATTTGGCTAGTGTAGACATAGGCTATATTGTGGGATGGTTGAGGAACAGTGAAAGACTTTCAAAGAGATTTTTCACCGTGCCCAACAGAAGTATTTTCCAATTAAAAGCAAAGACAGTAAGGGTGGGGAGAGCCAGCTATGCATAACTAAGGATTGGTTAACCAATAGAAAACAGAGAGTTGGGATACATGGGTGTTACTCTGGCTGGCAATCAGTGGTGATCAGTGTTCCGCAGGGGTCGGGACTAGGCCCTCAACTGTTCACGATACACATTAACGATCTGGAAAAGGGGACCAAGTGTAGTGTATCTAAGTTTGCTGATGATACTAAATTGAGTGGAAAAGCAAATTGTGAAGAAGATATAGAGAGTCTGCAGAGGTGAGGTTAAGTGAGTGGGCAAGGGTCCAACAGATAGAGTAAATGTTGGTAAATGCAAGGTCAACCACTTTGGAAGGAAAAACGAAAGAGCAGATTATTATTTAAATGGTAAAAATTGCAGCATGCTGCTGTGTAGAAGGACTTGGGAGTGTTTGTGCATGAATCACAAAAAGTTGGTTTGCAGGTGTACAGGCTATCAAGAAGACAAACGGAATGTTGTCCTTCATTGCTAGGGGGATTGAATTTAGGAGCAGGGAGGTTATGCTGCAACTATACTGGGTACTGGTGAGGCCACACCTGGAGTATTGCATGCAGTTCTGGTCTCCTTACTTGAGGAAGGATGTACTGGCTTTGGAGGCGGTGCAGAGGAGGTTCACCAGGTTGATTCCAGAGATGAGTGGGTTAGACTATGAGGAGAGATTGAGTTGCCTGGGACTGTACTCGCTGGAATTCAGAAGAATGAGAGGAGATCTTATAGAAATGTGGAAAATTATGAAAGAAGTAGATAAGATAGAGGTAGGAAAGTTGTTTCCACTAGTAGGTGAGACTAGAACAAGGGGACATAGCCTCAGGATTCGGGGGAGTAGATTATGATGGAGATGAGGAGGAACTGATTTTCCCAAGGAGTGGTGAACCTGTGGAATTCTCTGCCCAATGAAGCTATCTCAGTAAATATACTTAAGACAAGGTTGGATAGAGTTTTGCATTGTAGGAGATTTAAGGGTTATAGCGAAAAGGCAGGAAGGTGGAGATGAGTCCATGAACTTATTGAATGGCAGAGTGGGTTGAAAGGGCCAGGTGGTTTACTCCTGCTCCTATTTCTTATGTTATGTCTTATGTAACCATCAGGCTCCTGAAATAGATAGGATAACTTCACTCAACTTCACTTGCCCCATTACTGAACTGTTCCCGCACGTATGGACTCATTTACAAGAGCTCTTCATCTCATCTGTCTTCTACTTGCAAGCCAGTTGTGAATCCAAACTGCCAATTTGCTGTGGACCCCATGCATCTTAATCTTCTGGATTAGTTTCCCATTTGTCAAATGTCTTACTGAAATCCATGAAGACAACATCCACTGCCCAACCTTCATCAATCTCCCTCATCACCTTGTCAAAAAACTCAATCAAGTCGGTAAGACACGAGCTGCCAAGCACAAAGCCATGTTGGCTCTCCCCAGTTTGGCAATGGGTTTCCAAATGCTCATATATCCTATCCTTAAGAACTTTCTCCATCCATTTCACTACAATTGATGGGAGATGTCTATAGTTCTCAGGATTTTCCCTTGTTCCCTTCTTAAAAGGCGAATGGTATGCTGGCATTTATAGCGAGAGGATTCGAGTACAGGAGCAGGGAGGTACTACTGCAGTTGTACAAGCCCTTGGTGAGACCACACCTGGAGTATTGTGTGCAGTTTTGGTCCCCTAATCTGAGGAAAGACATCCTTGCCATAGAGGGAGTACAAAGAAGGTTCACCAGATTGATTCCTGGGATGGCAGGACTTTCATATGAAGAAAGACTGGATGAACTGGGCTTGTACTCGTTGGAATTTAGAAGATTGAGGGGGGATCTGATTGAAACGTATAAAATCCTAAAGGGATTGGACAGGCTAGATGCAGGAAGATTGTTCCCGATGTTGGGGAAGTCCAGAACGAGGGGCCACAGTTTGAGGATAGAGGGGAAGCCTTTTAGGACAGAGATTAGGAAAAACTTCTTCACACAGAGAGTGGTGAATCTGTGGAATTCTCTGCCACAGGAAACAGTTGAGGCCAGTTCATTGGCTATATTTAAGAGGGAGTTAGATATGGCCCTTGTGGCTACGGGGATCAGGGGGTATGGAGGGAAGGCTGGGGCGGAGTTCTGAGTTGGATGATCAGCCATGATCATAATAAATGGCGGTGCAGGCTCGAAGGGCCGAATGGCCTACTCCTGCACCTATTTTCTATGTAAATACAGGTGCAATATTAGCCACTCACCTCCTCCTTGACTTCTATAAGCCCTAATGTATTTATACACTCAGCACTAATCTCCTGGTCCTACGTATTCTTTATCTTGGTAAATACTGAAACAAAGTACTCGCTCAGTACCTCACTCACATTCCCTGCATCTAAGCAAGTGTTCCCTCTTTATCCTTGAGTGGTCCAAAGCTGTTCCTTGTCATCCTTTTGCTTTTGATGTACGTATAGAATGCCTTGGGATTCACCTTAATCCTATGTGCCAAGGACTTTTCATGACCCCTCCTGGCTTTCCTAATTTCCTTCTTTAGTTCTTTTCTGACTTCTTTATACTCCTCATGTGTTTCTTTTGATCTGACGTCCAAAACTTTACATACTTTTCCTTTTCTTTCTTGACTAAATCACCTCTCTGGACATCCAAATTTTGCTTATTTTTCCATCCTTGTCCTTATTTCTAACAGGAGCAAACCTTTCCTGTACTCTATGTAATAGATCTTTCAACACACAGCATATCTTTGATGTGGACTTGCCAAAAAAAAGCTGTTCCCTATTAATGATACTTAGCTCCTGCCCAATGCCCTCATAATTTACCTTACTCCAATTTAAAACTCTCCCACAAGGAGCATGCCCATCCTTATCTTTTGCTATTTTGAAAGTTAAGGAGTTGTGGTCACTGTTCCTTAACTGTTCACCCACTGATATGTCTATCACCTGGCCAGGCTCATTACCCAACACCAGTATAGCCCCTCTTCTCAATGGACCATCCACATATTGATTTAAGAAACCTTCCTGGATACGCTTAACAATTTCTGCTCCATCTAAACCTTTATGAAATGCTTAGAATGGCTGGCCATGGAGAACATTAAAGCCCCATGTCTGGCTACATTAGACCTTTTCCAATTTGCTTATCGCTCAAAACTGATAATGTAACAGCCTCTGACCTCCACTCTGTCTTGTCACACCTGGAAAATATACCAGCCTGCTGCTTATAGACTTTAGTTCAGCATTTAACACTACTGAACCCCAGAAAATGGTGAGGAAATTGTCCTTGCTGGGCTTCAACACATCCCTCTGCAAATGGATCCTGGACTTCTTAACAGGAAGGCCACAGTCAGTTCATGTGGGCAGCAATGTTTCTAGTCCCATTAGCCTGAGCACTGGTGCTCCACAGGGCTGTGTGCTTAGCCCACAGCTCTTCATACTGCTGACACATGACTGTGACACAGGATTCAGCTCAAACCGTAGCATCAAATTTGCAGATGACACAACAGTGGTTGGCCTCATCAACAACAATGATGAGTCAGAGTACAGAGAGGAATTGGAGAGGCTAGTAGTCTGGTGTGAGAAGAGCAAACCAAGTCTGAACGTGCAGAAGACCAAGGAAATCATTGTGGACTTCAGGAAGGTGCAGATAAGCCACCCCCTCTGTGAATATAGGGGTCCTCCATAGACAGAGTTAAGTGCACCAAATTCCTGGGAGCACGTATCACGGATGACCTCACCTGGTCCCTTAATATGACCTCCCTGAACAAAATGACACAGCAGTGTCTCCATCTCATAAGGAGATTGAGGAAAGTGAGGCTCCCTATGACTCCCCCAAATCTTAACTGCAATTTATAGGAGCACCATTGAGAGCGTCCCGATAAGTTACATCTCCATATGGTATGAGAGCATCCGAGCGTCAGACTGGAAGTTCCTACAAAGACTTGTGAGAATGGCTGAGAGGATCATAGCAGTCCCCCTACCATCCATCGGGGACATTTATCAGGATCGCTGTGTATGCAGGGCCCTTAGTATTATTAAGGATCCCACCCGTCCATCCAGCATCCTCTTTGACTTTCTACCAATAGGCAGGAGACTCTGAAGCATAAAAACAAGAATGGTCAGGATGGGAAATGGTTTCTTCACCCAGGCCATTAGGCTTATGAACTCCCTGCCACACCACTTTCAAAGTTTCTCTGGTTAATCTGTTCTTTATCTTATAATACCTAATTTATGCACTCTAGCTTGTTTATTTATATGTAATCCACCTGTAGTTTTCACTCTTACTTTCATACCTTATTATGTATTACGTGTGTTATGTATATGTAATCCATCTGTAGTTTTCATTCTTACTTTCATACTTTATTATGTATTACGTGTGTTATGGATACAACAGTGCTTTACCCCTGGTTTAGAGAAACGTCTTGTTTGATGGTATACATATCAATAGGAAAATGACAATGAACTTGACTTGACTTGACTTACACTAAGAGGTTGCAGTTTAAAGTTGAACCCCCCCCCCCACCCACCCCGTGACAACAACTCTATTATTTTTACACGTTTCTTTAATCTGATCGCGTATCTGTTCCTTACTGTCCCGGTGGCTATTAGAACAGTGCAGGCTCGTCAGCCCATGGTGTTGAGCTGACATTTTAATCTATTCGAAGATCAATCTACCACTTCCCTCCAACATAGCCCTGCAGGATTGATGGGAACGTGCTAAATTTCTTTCGCTCCCAGAGGAAGTGGAGGCGTTGGTGAACTTTCTTGGCTGTAGCATCAATATACAGCATCTATGGGGGGAGATGAATGCTGTTTCAGGCCAAGATGGCAACCGTTCATTTTGCTCCACAGATGCTACTTGACCTGTAGAGTTCCTCCAGCATTTTGTGTGTGTTTCCCTAATGTATACCACAGGCCTGGGACGAGACTACCAGGATGCTCCATCTACTGGCCAAAGTGATGTAAAACAAGAACACAACCATGTCAGAGGAGAATGTTCCTCACTTCTAACTAAGCTCCTGATTCAGAGCTGTTGCTTGGGATAAGGGCGGGTCTGAAAATTGGGCAAAAATTTGGAGAAGAATGGTATTGTATTCATGTAGGATTTTGCACCCTTAACAGGATTTCTCAAAACTGTGAATATACTTCAGAGAAGCGTAAAGTAATACATTTTGGAAGGTCAAACTTGAAGGCAGAGTACAAGATTAATGATGGGTTTCTTAGCAGTGCAGAGTAGCAGTGGGATCTTGGGGTCTACATCCATAAATCCCTCAAAGTTGCTGGAAATTGAAAGGGTGGTTGAGAAGGCCTTCGTTACTCAGGGGATTAATCTCAAGAGCCATGAGGTAACGTTGCAACTCTATGAAACCCTGGTTAGACCACACTTGGAGTATTGTGTTCAGTCTGGCCACCTTATTATAGGAAGGATGAGGAACTTTAGAGAGGGTGCAGAGGAGATTTATCAGAATGCTGCCTGGGTTGGCGAGCATGACTTACGAGGATCCGTTGAGTGAGCTAAGGTTTTCTCTTTGGAGAGAAGAAGGATGAGAAACGTACAAGATGACAAGAGGCAAGGGGGATAGAATGGACAGCCAGAGACTTTTTCCAGCCAGGGTAGAAATTGTTAACATAAGGGGCCATAATTTTAAGATGATTGGAGGAAAGTATAGGGAAAAATGTCAAAGATAGCTTTTTTTACACAGAGAGGGGTGGGTGAGTGGAACGGCCTAGCGGAGGGAAGGTTGTTACATTAGGGACATTCTTAAAAACTCATAGATTGTCACGTGGATGAAAGAAAAATGGAGGGCATGTAGTTTGTTGTTGTTGGTTAAAATGTTGACACAACATAGTGGGCTAAAGGGCTTGTAATGTGCTGTAATTTTCTATGTTCTATGAAACTCTTTACAGTACCATTGAAGTTAAGGCTCTGCTGTAATAGAATAGCCTCTGTGGAGGTCATGGACATATCTGAGGCAGTGGGCCAAGGTATTAATAAATGAGGAAGCTGAAGAGAGCTAGACTATGCACATTTATACTCGGGTCATTCTATAGTCACACAGTAGAGAGCATCATAACAAACTGCATCACTGCATGGTACCGAAATTGCACTGCAGTAGACAGAAAGGTTCTACAACAGGTAGTCAAAACTACTCAATGTATCACTGGCATCAGCCTACCCACCATCAAGGACATATATACAGAAAGGTGTCGGTAAAGGACCAGGAACATCATAAAGGATCTCACTCACTCTGCTCATAGACTGAAGGAGCTCTGAAGAAGGGTCTTGGGGTGAAACGTTGACCGTTACTCTTTTCTATAGATGCTGCTGGCCCAATGAGTTCCTCCAGCATTTTATGTGTGCTGCTCGTGGACTGTTTGACCCAGTCCCATCGGGGAGGAGGCTACGTAGCATCTGCACCAGGACTACCAGACTCAAAAATATTTACTTTCTGAAGCAGTAAGGCAGATCAACACCTCCACCCACTAAACCAGTCCTCCATATGCCCCCGCCCCACCACTACTCTGTCAGAGTCAGCGTCTCTTTATGTGCAGACACACCTGTGCCTAGTGCATACAATCAATTTATATATACAAACCACCTTATATATTTTTCTTTATTGTGTTATTTTCGATTATTGTGGTTTATTTATCTTCTTGTGTTTTTTGTGCTGCATTGGATCTGGAGTAACAATTATTTCATCCTCCTTTACACTTGTGTTCTGGAAATGATGCTAAACAATCTTGAATCTGGGGCAGTGGGCCAGAATATTAGTAACAAGGACTTGTTGCCTATTGGAGAAATTCAAGACTGCAGGCAGTGATCTCATACCACTAGTGTGTATCTTCAGGCTCTCATCCAAGCCCTCTCTTCACCATATGCAGATGTGCACAACATGAAGTATCAAAGCATGCCCACCACATTCCTCTAACCACCACATTCCACCAGAGCTTTCATCAGTTAAACACTGATGATGGAGGATTAAAGATTAGCTTTATTTAAGTACACATCAAAACAACAAAATATACAGTGAAATGCATTGCTTGCATCACATCAAATCAGGATCCCCAATACTCACTCACTTAACATTTTACCAACAGCTTCTTCCCCTCCATCATCAGATTTCTGAATGTTCAATGAATCCATAATCCTTACTATTTTGCCTTTCTGTTTGCACTACCCATTTATATTTTATACTTTTTATTGTAACTTAAAGTATATTTTAATGTATTGCACTGTACTGCTGCAAGAAAGCAACACATTTTTCCATGATAATGAACCTCATTCTAATTCCTATGAACACTACCTCGCGATTTTGTTCTCTTTTGCACAACTTAATGATTTTTTATATCTCTTATTGAGTAATATTTAATGTACTGATGCCATAAAAGAATACATTTAAAGACACACTGTGTGTCAGTGTTAATAAACCTGATTCTGAGCAGTCCTCTCAGCTGAACATTCAATACATGTCTCCTACACGTGACTGTGTAACCTCTGTGGGCTGAGGAATCCCCTGACAACATGTATAAAGGGTATTTGGGGCAACGGAACATTTAAGTAGGTATATGGTGGATTAGTATCAAGGCAGAAGATTGAGGGGAGATCCCACTGAAAGGCCTAGATAGAATGTGAGAGTCTAAAACCAGAGGGTGCTGCCTCAGAATAGAAGGATGTCCATTCAGAATTGGGATGAGGAGGAATTTGTTTAGCCAGAGGGTGGTGAATCTGTGGAATTAATTGACACAGATGGCTGAGGAGGCTAAGTCATTGGATATATTTAAAGTGGATGTCCAGAAGTACTTGATTAGTAAGGGCATCAAAGGTTAATTGAGATGGATAATTAATTGTGATAGAATGGTGGAGCAGACTTAATGATCTGAATGGCCTAATTCTGCACCTATGTCTATGGTCTTATGGTCTTTCAGTTTGCAATATTCTGTTGCATTAAGCTGTTTACTGCACTCTGTAAAACAAAATCGAAAACTGCATCTTGTTCTCACAGGACAGAGGCAGGCATTGTGAATGCAAAGGTTCGCAATGATTGCAGACATCCCCATCCAGAAAAATGCCCTTGGATCTAACCTCATGCCAATGCCAGAATTAGGAAAAGATTTGTCCATGGCAATAAAAGTTTAATTGGGCAATTTGTTATGCATAGGTGTATCAATTGTACAATAAATGCCCATTTTCTTCAAGGTGAATCATGATAAATGGTATATCCAGAAGGGACTGTTCACAAACAGCCATGATACAGAAAATTGTCCCTGGTCATGTTATTCATTTATTCATATTTAAAGATATAGCCCAGTAATAGGCCCTTCTAGCCCAATGACATCCATATGATCAATTAACTTACCAATCTGTGCATCTTTGGAATGTGGGAGGAAACTGGAGCACCAGGAGGAAACCAATGTGGCCACAGGGATCACACACAACCTTCTGACAGGTGGCAATAGGAATTGTACCCAGGTCGCTGGGGCGGTAATATTATTATACTCTCTGTATAAGATTTGCAATACAATTCTTGACTCTCTGCCTCTTAAAATTTTAGTTTCCAAAGGATCACATCTATATGGTGGGGCATGGTAACATAGTGGTTAACAACACTATTACAACACCAGCAACAAGGGTTTAATTCTGTTGTTATCTGTAAGGTGTTTGTACTTTCTCCCTGTGACTGCGTAGGTTTCCTCTGGGTTCTCCAGTTTCCTCCCTCAGTGCAAAGGCAAACATGTTAATTGGATATATTGGTGCAGTTGGGGGCAGGGGCTCATTGAGCAGGAAGGACCTGTTATAGTGTTGTACCTCTAAATTAACTAAAATATCTGCTGCACTGGACAACTTGTTATGTACTGATGTACCAATTCTGTAAGGAATGTACATTTTCTGCATGGTAGGACAGAACATATGACCATAAGAGCTAGGAGAAGAATTAGGCTATTCGGTTCATTGAGTGTGCTTCATCATTTCATCAAGACTGATCCATTTCCCCCCTCAACCCCATTCTCCTGCCTTCTCCCCATAACCTGATTATTCAAGAATCGATCAACCTCCATCTTAAATACACCCAGTGACTTGGCCTCGACAACCGCCTGTGGCAATAAATCCTGGCTAAAAAATAATCCTCCTCATTTCTGTTATAAATGGAGAGCCCTCTACTCTGAAGCTGTGTTCTTGGTCCTAGACTCCCCCACAGGTGGGTTGGGAACCAAAGTGCCGGAACAGATAGTGGAAAGGTTGTGCTGACAGATGTTGTTAAGACTCTCGACAAAGTCAGGAATCAAAATGTTGAGCATGGTGAGACTGATGTTCTCAGTTGTGTACATTTCAATGCAAGAAGTATCATGGGATAAACAAATGAGCTCAGGGCATACCAACACATGGAATTATGATATTGTAGACATTAGCGAGACAGTTGCAGGAGGGGCAGAAATGGCAGCTCAATATTCTGGGTTTCCATCATTTTAAATGTTTCAGAGCGAGAGGGATTAAAGGGGAGGGGTGTCGTTACTGGTCAGGGAAAATATCATGTCAGGGCAGACTGGAGAACTCATTTAGTGAGGTTTTATGGGTGGAACTGAGGAATAAGTAAGGACAACCCAACAATCTGCAGGATTTAGGAACAAATTTGTAGAGAGATCGCAGACAGTTTCAAGAAACATAAGGTTGTGATAGTAGGTGATTTTAACTTTCCACATATTGACTGGGGCTTCCATACTGTAAAAGCACTAGATGGGATAGAGTTTGTCAAATGTGCTCAGGAATCAGCACACAGAAGCCCCAATGAGAGAGTGTGTAATACTTGATCACCTATTTGGGAATGAGACAGGGCAGCTTACAGAAGTTTGTGTAAAGGAACACTTTGCATCTAGTGATCACAATGCCATAATTTCAAAGTGATTATGAAAAAGAATAGGTCTGGTCTTCAGGTTGAGATTCTAAATTGGAGGAAGGCCACTTTTGATGGTATCAGAAAGGATCTGACAAGTGTGGATTGGGACTGACTGTTTTCTGGCAAAGGTGTACTTGGAAAGTGGGAGGTCTTCAGATGTGAAATTTTGAGGATGCAAAGCTTGTATGTGCCTGTCAGAATAAAAGGCAAAGCTAACAGGTTTATGGAACCTTGGTTTTCACAAAATATTGAAGCCCTGGTTAAGGAAAAAAAGAAGGTACATAGCAGGGTGTATGCAGGTAGGAACAAATGAGGTACTTGAGTATAAGAAATGCAAGAGAACACTTAAGGAAGAAATCAGGAGGGCTGAAAGAAGACATGAAGTTGCTCTAACAGACAAGATGAAAGGGAATCCTAAGATATGTTAAGAGCAAAAGGGATGTAAGGGACAAAACTGGTCCTCTGGATCAATGCCCCGCATCATCTTATACACTTCTATCAGGTCACCTCTCATCCTTTGTCGCCCCAAGGAGAAAAGGCCAAGTATGCACCACCTATTCTCATTTGGTACACTCTCCAATCCAGGCAACATCCTTGTAAATCTCCTCTGCACTCTCTCTATAGTATCCACATCCTTCCTGTAGTGAGGTTACCAGAACTGGTCTGACCAAGGTCTTATATAACTGTAACATTAGCTCACGGTTCTTGAACTCAATCCCATGGTTGATGAAGGCCAACACATCATATGCCTTCTTAACAACACTGTCAGCCTGCGCAGCAGCTTTGAGTGCCCCCCCGCCTTGTCTTTCTTCCCGAACCTCCTGTCCCATGATCCTCTCGTATCCCTTTTGCCAATCACCTGTCCAGCTCTTGGTTCCATCCCTCCCCCTCCTGTCTTCTCCTATCATTTTGGATCTCCCCCTCCCCCTCCAACTTTCAAATCTCTTACTAGCTCTTCTTTCAGTTAGTCCTGACGAAGGGTCTTGGCCTGAAACGTCGACTGCACCTCTTCCTAGAGATGCTGCCTGGCCTGCTGTGTTCACCAGCAACTTTAATGTGTGTTGCTTGAATTTCCAGCATCTGCAGAATTCCTGGTGCCTGGAGTATCATGTTCAGTTCTGGACACCTCATTATAGGAAGATGTGGAAGCTTTAGCGAAGGTGCAGATGAGGTTCACCAAGATGCTACCTGGACTAGAGGTCATGTCTTATAGAACATAGAATAGTACAGCACAGTACAGGCCCTTCGGCCCACAATGTTGTGCCGACCCTCAAACCCTGCCTCCCATATAAGCCCCACCTAAAATTCCTCCATATACCTGTCTCTTAAACTTCACTAGTGTATCTGCCTCCACCACTGACTCAGGCAGTGCATTCCACGCACCAACCACTCTCTGAGTAAAAAACCTTCCTCTAATATCTCCCTTGAACTTCCCACTCCTTACCTTAAAGCCATGTCCTCTTGTATTGAGCAGTGATGCCCTGGGGAAGAGGCACTGGCTATCCACTCTATCTATTCCTCTTGTTATCTTGGACACCTCTATCATGTCTCCTCTCATCCTCCTTCTCTCCAAAGAGTAAAGCCCTAGCTCCCTTAATCTCTGATCATAATGCATACTCTCTAAACCAGGCAGCATCCTGGTAAATCTCCTCTGTACCCTTTCCAATGCTTCCACATCTTTCCTATAGTGAGGCAACCAGAACTGGACACAGTACTCCAAGTGTGGCCTAACCAGAGTTTTATAGAGCTGCATCATTACATCGCAACTCTTAAACTCTATCCCTCAACTTATGAAAGCTAACACCCCATAAGCTTTCTTAACTACCCTATCCACCTGTGAGGCAACTTTCAGGGATCTGTGGACATGTACCCCCAGATTCCTCTGCTCCTCCACACTACCAAGTATCCTGCCATTTACTTTGTACTCTGCATTGGAGTTTGTCCTTCCAAAGTGTACCACCTCACACTTCTCTGGGTTGAACTCCATCTGTCACTTCTCAACCCACTTCTGCATCCTATCAATGTCTCTCTGCAATCTTTGACAATCCCCTACACCATCTACAACATCACCAACCTTTGTGTCATCTGCAACTTTGCCAACCCACCCTTCTACCCCAACATCCAGGTTGTTAATAAAAATCACGAAAAGTAGAGGTCCCAGAACAGATCCTTGTGGGACACCACTAGTCACAATCCTCCAATCTGAATGTACTCCCTCCACCATGACCCTCTGCCTTCTGCAGGCAAGCCAATTCTGAATCCACCTGGCCAAACCTCCCTGGACCCCATGCCTTCTGACTTTCTGAATAAGCCTACTGTGTGGAACCTTGTCAAATGCCTCACTAAAATCCATATAGATCACATCCACTGCACTACCCTTATCTATATGCCTGGTCACCTCCTCAAAGAACTCTATCAGGCTTGTTAGACACAATCCGCCCTTCACAAAGCCACGCTGACTGTCCCTAATCAGACCATGATTCTCTAAATGCCCAGAGATCCTATCTCTAAGAATCTTTTCCAACAGCTTTCCCACCACAGACGTAAGGCTCACTGGTCTATAATTACCTGGACTATCCCTACTATCTTTTTTGAACAAGGGGACAACATTCGCCTCCCTCCAATCCTCCGGTACCATTCTCGTAGACAACGAGGACATAAAGATCCTAGCCAGAGGCTCAGCAATCTCTTCCCTTGCCTCGTGGAGCAGCCTGGGGAATATTTCGTCAGGCCCCGGGGATTTATCCGTCCTAATGTATTTTAACAACTCCAAAACCTCCTCTCCCTTAATATCAACATGCTCCAGAACATCAACCTCACTCATATTGTCCTCACCATCATCAAGTTCCCTCTCATTGGTGAATACCAAAGAGAAGTATTCATTGAGGACCTTGCTCACTATGATTTATAAACCTCTATAAAATTGCCTCTCAATCTCCTATGCTCTTCTGAAAGAAGTCCCAACCTGCTTCACCTTTCTTTGTAACTTCTATAATTAAATTAAGTGAAAATCTCCTGCTCAGTGAAGGTAATGTATAAAACTTAGTATTACAACTGCTGTGTCTGTGTCTGCAAATCATAGAAAGTTGTGGCCACAGCTCATTACAGCATAGAAATCAACCACCCCTTTAGGGACTCTGTCAATACTTTTCACTGTCTTGGTAAAGCAGTCGGCATAATCAAAGACCCCACACACCCTGGAAATTCCCTCTTCTGCCCCTCCCGTCTGGCAGAACATACAAAAGCCTGAAGGCACAGTATCACTGGGCTCATGGACAGTTTCTACCCTACTCCCTACTGTTATAAGACTATAGAATGAACCTATTGTGTGATAAGTTGACCCTTGAAGGTACTATCTAGCTTAGGGGTCGCCAACCCGTCGATCGCGATCGACCGGTCGATCATTGAGACTTTCCCAGTAGATCCCGAAGAAAAATCAAAAATAAATACACAAATACTGTTGTAATGTGAGCATTATAAAAGTAAGTAATACTGATTAGGATAATGGTAATGTAGCAATATTTTCGCTAAAAAGTAAAGAGAGATTGTTTCCGGGTTGCGGGGATTTAATTCCCTTCTTTCTGCCCAGTGCGCATGTGTGTAGTTCCCCCACCATGCACTGCGTTTTCAGTGTAGCTTGTGCTGCGTCAAAGTGACCAATCAGATTAGATAAGAGTACAGACTGTCGCAAACATCAATATACGGCAGTGGTCTCCAACCTCCGGGCTGCGAAGAATGCACTGGTGCAGCGGTAGTCGGGATGCACACAGCACATCTTTAAGAAAAAAAGCCGAAATAAACAAGCTAATTAATTAGGTGCCACCCGGCACGGAAATGTCGGCCCAGATCAGAGGCGACACAATCAGCAATCGCTCGTGATATCCTGATAGCATAGCAGAGGCTCCATGAAAGAAGGCGAAAACATACAAATTCCATCCAGAATGGGAAGAGGAATTTCTATTTACCTTGGTGAAAGACAAGTGCGTATGTATGTTGTGCCACCAAACACAAGCGCTGACTAAAAGAGGGTATCTAGAGTGGCACCGCAACACCAACCACCAGGAATTTAAAGACACCTACCCCCCAAAGAGCGCAATTCGTGCCTGGAAAGTTGAGTTGAAATCGGGGTTGAAGGCCCAGCAATCGTTTTCCACAAAACATACTGCTCAAAATAAGGCTGCTATTGAAGCATCATTTCGTGTAAGTCACCTTTTGGCTAAACACAAGAAGCCTTTTACAGATGCCGATTTATTCAAGGAAGCAATGGTCATTACCGCAGAGACGGTTTTTAATGACTTTAAAAACAAAAACGGCATCACAACCACAATACATAATATACTGCTTGGCCCTGCAACAGTGACAAGGAGGGTAGAGTCACCGTCAGAGGGCGTGAATATTTTTCACTACAGTTCGATGAATCACTGGATGTAATGCAAACAGCTCAGCTTGTATTTTTCAGAATGGCTTTCCAGGATTTTACAACAAAGGAGGACTTCTTTACTCTTTTGCAATTAAAGGAAAGAACAAGAGGTGAGGATATTTACAATGAGTTTAAAAAAATATGTCCGTGAAAATGACACCCCCATTCATAAACTGGTGGCAATTACTACTGATGGGGCCGAGCAATGCGCGGTGTGCGCGTTGGTTTTATAGCACTAAAAGTCAGTGCCTACTTTGGGTCAACTTATCTATGTGAAATTGCATTTTCACGCATGAAAATTATTAAATCTAAGTACAGGAGCTGACTTACTGACAGACACCTCACTAGGGTTGCCAACTTTCTCACTCCCAAATAAGGGACAAAAGTAGCAGTCAAATCCCCGGACATTTGTGTTTACCCCGAGAAAGACTACCATGACCATGAAGCCTTGCGCGGGCACCAGTGTGCGCATGCGCGTACGTGCCGATTTTTTTTACCCCATGAATCGGTTTTGGCTTAATCTTCATTATTTCTACTTTATATAGGCTGTGTATTTATCGTATCATTCCTGCTTTTACTATATGTTAGTGTTATTTTAGGTTTTATGTGTTATTTGGTATGATTTGGGAGGTTATTTTTTTGGGTCTGAGAACGCTCAAAATTTTTTCCATATAAATTAATGGTAATTGCTTCTTTGGTGTAAAGCATTTTGACATGAAAGGTTTCATAGGAACACTCTACCTTAGCGGGGGAAATACGGGACAGTTAGCAACCCTACACCTCACAGACTGTATCAGACTGACTGTCTGTAGTTATGAGCCAAATTTCAGGGAACTAGCAGAAAGTATTCAGCTCCAGTCATCACACTGAGTGCAACAGTCAATTTTTATTCATTTATTTTTCGTGTTGAAATAAAATTAAATAATGAAACTTAGAGTTAAAGGTGTGAAGTATTGTAATATTCTTAAAGAAAGACAGCTATGCCCTGTTTGATATGCTAGCTACAGAGTTTTCTTGTTTGAATTCATTTGAAAGTTTGACAAAAGTATTTTGTGTAATTCAAATACAATTTGCCCAGATAAAAGGCCTCAAATTGAAAGTACAATCTGAGCTGTTTTTTCTCTAAACGATTTAGTAGGTAGATCCTGTCTTTCACTGAGGTCGAGGTAGGGGATCTTGGGCTTAGAAAGGTTGGTGACCACTAATCTAGCTCATCATGACCTTGTATCTTATTGTCTGGCTACATTTTTCTCAACTGTAACACTTTATTCCGATTTCTGTAATTTCTTTCACTTGCATTTACTCAGTCACTGATGTGATGGAGTAACTTGTATGGATGGCATGACAACAAACCAGTATAGCAATATGAACACATTGGACCAGCCTGAGGCCATGAGAACAGTGCTAAATAAATGTAGTGCCTATTTCATTCTCCATCTCTGGCCCTGGGTCATAAATCACACTGTACACAACAACTACAACTTGTGTAGTTTGTGGCATTTCAATGTAAGACCATGAGAACTTAAGACAGAAGTCAAATTAGGCCATTCAGCCCATTGAGTCTGCTCTGTCATTCATTATAGCTGAATTATTATCCCTCTCAACCCCATTCTCATGCCTTCTCCCCCATAACTTCTGATTCCCTTACTAATCTAGAATCTATCAACACCTGTTTTAAATATACTCAATGATTTGTCTCCACAGCTGTCCATGGCAATGAATTCCACAGATTCACCACCCTTTGGCTAAAGAAATTCTTCCTTATTTCTGTTCTAAACAGACATCCCTCTGTTCTGAAGCTGTGCACTTTGGTCCTAGACTCACCCACTTTAGGAAGCACCATCTCCACATCTACTCTATTTAAGCCTCTCAATATTCGAAAGGCTTCAATATCAAGAGGAATAACCAGTCAACATTTCGAGCAGAGTCTGTTCATCAGTACTGGAAAGGAACTGTTTCCTCAATTTATATACACACTTCCAGTGAGTTTGCAGCTCATGTTTTCAGCATTATCTGTTTACTTTTTGTTTTTTTTTATTTAAACAGTTTGTCTTACTTTGAACATTGTTTGTTGGTCAGTCTTTGTGTGTAGTTTTTCACTGATTCCTTTATATTTCTTTGTTCTGCTGTGAGTGCCCGCAAGAAAATGAATCTCAGGGTAGTATATGGTGACATGTGCTGTACGTACTTTGATAATACATTTACTTTAAGCTTAGAAGACTCACTGTGGCAGCAGACACAATGAAGAGCAGCGAATAAAACCGTAAATCTCCAGGATGGCAGGCCAAAGCTTTGAACTGTCAAGGCAGCGAAGGATTACTTACGGCAGTATCAAAAGTGAAAACCATAATTTTTTTCCAGATGGTCTATGTCTAAGACAAGAGAATCAGTCGGCTTCATGGCTGTGAAGGCACAATCTCATCACCTTCCAGCTGAAAACTGAGATGAATGTTTGCATAGCTGTGCCATTGTGGGAATCTTGCACTGCCGGGTTTTGAGTTTGTAATATACATTGGGTGGTAGCTTACCTTCCAAGATGAAAGTAGTCAAGACAGCACAGAGTCACAGCCCACAGCCCACTCCATCATCAGAATAAGGTATAATATAATTAATATTGTTGTTTTATGGCCATATTAGATTGTGATACATAAACAAAATAAGGCAGCATCAATCATGAAGGACCCTCACCATACAGGACATGCCCTTTTCTCATTACTACTATCAGGAGGATGTACAGGAGCCTAACGGCCACTGTCATTAGATATCCATGAGTCTCTGAACACTACCTTGTTATTAATCACTTGCAATCCTTTTGCTTCATAACATATCTGTAGAATCCCTGAGGATTCTCCTTCCCCTTTTGAGCAATTTCATGCCTTAGTTCAGCCTTCCTGATTTCTTTCTTACGTGTTCTCTTACATTTCTTGTACTCAATAAGCAGTCTCTTTTTTCCTACTTGCCTATATCTGCTATGGACCTCCATTTGCTCTTCACCAGGGCCTCAATATCTCATAACGAGCACTAAATTGCATTCTAGTGATGAAAGTTTTGATAATGAGAGTGATACAGGACTGGGTATCCTTGAGTTTTATAATATGAAAACTAACAATAGACAAGCAATATGGCATGCACCAGAAGGGCATGGAAAATTAATTAAAATGGAACTAAACACTGGCTCCACACGTAAAAGTTGCTGGTGAACGCAGCAGGCCAGGCCACATCTCTAGGAAGAGGTACAGTCGCCATTTCGGGCCGAGACCCTTCGTCAGGACTAACTGAAAGAAGAGCTAGTAAGAGATTTGAAAGTGGGAGGGGGAGGGGGAGATACAAAATGATAGGAGAAGACAGGAGGAGGGGGAGGGATGGAGCCAAGAGCTGGACAGTTGATTGGCAAAAGGGGTACGAGAGGATCATGGGACAGGAGGCCTAGGGAGAAAGAAAAGGGGGAGGGGGGTAAGCCCAGAGGATGGGCAAGGGGTATGGTGAGAGGGACAGAGGGAGAAAAAGGAGAAAGAGAAAAAGAATGTGTGTATATAAATAAATAAATAAATAAATAAATAACGGATGGGGTACGGAGGGAGGTGGGGCATTAGCGGAAGTTTGAGAAGTCAATGTTCATGCCATCAGGTTGGAGGCTACCCATATGGAATATAAAGTGTTGTTCCTCCAACCTGAGTGTGGCTTCATCTTGACAGTAGAGGAGGCCGTGGATAGACATATCAGAATGGGAATGGGACGTGGAATTAAAATGTACGGCCACTGGGAGATCCTGCTTTCTCTGGCGGACAGAGCGTAGGTGTTCAGCGAAATGGTCTCTCAGTCTGCGTCGGGTCTCGCCAATATATAGAAGGCTGCATCGGGAGCACCAGACACAGTATCACCCCAGCCAATTCACAGGTGAAGTGTCGCCTCACCTGGAAGGACTGTCTGGGGCCCTGAATGGTGGTGAGGGAGGAAGTGTAAGGGCATGTGTAGCACTTGTTCCGCTTACAAGGATAAGTGCCAGGAGGGAGATTGGTGGGGAGGAATGGACAAGGGAGTCGCATAGGGAGTGATCCCTGCGAAAAGCAGAGAGAGAGGGAGAGGGAAAGATGTGCTTAGAGGTGAGATCCTGTTGGAGGTGGCAGAAGTTATGGAGAATTATATGTTGGACTCAGAGGCTTGTGGGGTGGTAGGTGAGGACAAGGGGAACCCTATTCCTAGTGGGGTGGCAGGAAGATGGAGTGAGAGCAGATGTGCGTGAAATGGGGAGGTATGTTTCAGAGCAGAGTTGATGGGGAGGAAGAGAAGCCCCTTTCTTTAAAAAAGGAGGACATCTCCTTCGTCCTGGAATGAAAAGCCTCATCCTGAGAGCAGTAGCGGTGGAGACGAAGGAATTGCGAGAAGGGGTCACACGCATCTGCTCTCGCTCCATCCTTCCGTGGATAGATATATCAGAATGGGAATGGGCCACATCCAGGTTGGATGAACAACACCTTATAATCCGTCAGGATAGCCTCCAACCTGATGGCATGAACATTGACTTCTCTAACTTCCGCTAATGCCCCACCTCCCCCTCGTACCCCATCTGTTACTTATTTATATACACATGTTGTTTTTCTTTTTCTCTCTCTCCTTTTCCTCCCGCTGTCACTCTCACTATACCCCTTGCCCATCCTCTGGGTTTTCCCCCCCTCCCCCTTTTCTTTCTCCCTTGGCCTCCTGTCCCATGATCCTCTCATATCCCTTTTGCCAATCAACTATCCAGCTCTTGCTCCTGTCTTCTCCTATCATTTTGGATCTCCCCCTCCTCCTCCCACTTTCAAATCTCTTACTAGCTCTTCTTTCAGTTAATCCTGACGAAGGGTCTCGGCCCGAAACGTCGACCGTACCTCTTCCTAGAGATGCTGCCTGGCCTGCTGTGTTCACCAGCAACTTTTATGTGTGTTGCTTGAAATTCCAGCATCTGCAGATTTCTTCGTGTTTGCATTTTTAAACACTGGCTTGGCTGTTTCAGGCATTTCACAAAATAATTTTGAATGGCATTTCAAAGATACTGAACTGAAGCCCGAAGGTCTCCAACTAAGAACTTATACTGGATGAAACATAACTCCTTTGTGAATGACATTTGTAACAGTGAAATACAACAACCAACAAGCCACATTGTGCTTATATGTGGTGAAAACAGGAGGGCCAGAATTGTGGGAACATGAGTGCTGAAACAACTATAACTTGATTGGAGATCCATCCACCATTTGCATGCCACATCCTCTGTATCAGAGTTTACTGAAACCGAATTAAGAAAGGTAGTGGATGATGCCACAACAGTCTCCATGCTGTCTATCATGAAATATTGCCCAACAGGTGGCAAGCAGGTGTTGGTGCCAACCCCTGTGTTTCTGGTGAGAAGGCATATTGGACCAAGGAAGGATCATACTGCTCAGAAGAAGCATGAAAGTAATGAAAGCAGTCTTCCAACTGCAACATTTTTTGAAGGCATCATATCTAAGAAAGACTTGTATATAATCAGGCAGTTACTTGAGAAAAGTAGCTTGGTTTTAATCCGGAAGAAAGTTCAAGGAATTTCAGGAAAGTTGCAAGCAATTGGCTTTTATGAGTACAAAGAACCAGAATGTACTCTGTGAGCATTAAGGTTATTGATTGAACTTCAAGTGGGAGACAAAAATCTGCTTTCCCAGCTGGATAAATGGAATGCCAAAAAGAAACTAATCAATGGAGATATAAAAAGAGAGGATTCCTCAGATGATATTGCAAAAGGAGAGATCAGATTGTAAAGGGAACAATAGAAGGATTAATAAAAGAAAACTTCAGTGAACTAAATGCACCGACACAAGATCAAGATGTACATCCTAGAAAGAAGAAAAAGGAAAAAGAGGAGGATGACTGAAATGGAAGAGAATAAATGAGACCTAATTTCTTGAGAAATTAGCAAATTCAGAGATACTCGCAAGCAACTAGAAGAAGTAAACAGTAAGTGAGATAAAAAAAAACAAGAAGTAGAAAAGGTGAAGAAAGGCATCTAGAGCTGTCAGAACCACTTCTTGCAGTCTCAGAGCCAACTCCTTCACCACAGAAGAGGCCCCAGAACCTGAGACTCTTTCATAGCTACAAGTCTCACCTGCCAAGCAGAGTGATTCCTCTTGTCAGGAAATATGTTATTCCACAAGAGTAAGAAAGCCTCCACAGCAATTAAATTTTTTAGGCCTGAATGGGACAATTTAAATTTCACTATGCTGTAGTTGTTTTATATAGTATATGTATATAAGTTGAGATACATTCTATATTGAGTTGCAGTTTATAGCTTAGCAGGGAGGTGTGCTGTGTTTTTAATATTTCAATAATATTTGAGTAATTTTGTAAATATGTTGCTGATATAGTATCCTTTGTTTGTTTAATTCATTATGGGATATATGTGAACTGCATACATTATGGTGTAATCCCATGATACGTGTGCTTCTCGCTTTAAGCTAAGACCCATTCTCCTGGGTTCACGTCTTTTTCTTATAATTAGTTTTTATGTTCTGGAGTTACAAAGCATAATTGTCACATAGGTATCAATACATTGAAACGTGCAGTGAAGTGTGTCATTTGCATCAACATCCAAAATGGTCTGAAGATGTGCTGGTCACAACCCACAAGTGGTGCCATGCTTCCGGCATCAACACAGCACGCCCACAGATTACTAATCCTGACCCCTGCATCTTTGGAATATGGAAAGAACCTGGAGTACCCAGAAGAAACCCATGTAGTCACAGGGAGAACAAACAAATTTCTTATAGACAGCAATGGGAATTAAGCCCTAATTGGTAACCACTGGTGCTATAAAATTTTGCGCTAACCATCACATAATTGTGCCTTGCTTAGCTGGATCTAATGCCAGGTCATACTTGCCTGGCAGCATCCAAACACCCACTGGCCACAACTCCTATGATGTAGCCAAATGGAACAGATTGTTTGCTTATAGGTTGCTTGAAACTCTTATGAACGATATTGGTCATTATAGGAAGCTCAGCTTTGGAGAAAAAAATTGCTCTAGCCAAAGTTCATTGTGGAATGACAACTTGAAACTAAAGGTTCACCATCAAAATAGGAATCTGAAAAGTGTATCACAGGGTTGGGAATCAAGAACTAGAGAACACGTATTGAAGGTGAGAGGGGAGAGATTTAATAGGGACCTGAGGGTCCACTTCTTCACATAGAGGGTAGTGGGTATATGTGACAAGCTGCCAGGGAAAGTGATTGAGGCACTTACAAAACTTAAAAGGCATTTGGACAGGTACATCGATTAGAAATGCTTAGAGGGTTATGGGGCAAATGGGACTAATTAAGATGGGCATCTTGGTCAGTATGGATAAGTTGGGCCAAATGGCCTGATTCTGTGCTGTAGTAGCAGTAGTAAGGTGGTCAGTTGAGTCAAGTATGATGTTCTCTTAGGGGATTGTCTATTGGGGTCCTTAGGAGGCTGCAAAAGCCGATCCAGGATCCAGATATCTGAGATGTTAGGGTTGATTCCCTTCGTGGAGATGACTTTGTTTAACATGGGAAGCTGATGCAGGGCAGCCACTACATGGTCATTGACAGATTGGGGTCAGAGTCCAGTGGCACGGATTACAAAATGACTGGGGACACGTCACTGCTGTCGCCTTCTTCTACTTTCACTGTCATCGTGATGTGTCATCATCTTCTGCCAGCTCCACCATTGAGGGCTTGGTTCTGAACCTTACCTCCATGGGTGACCCTGTACGGTAATGTAATTGGTGGAAATGTATATATTTCACAATCACTGACATTAAGTTGGGGTTTAACTTTAAGAGGCTGGTCTAACATGATGATGTAGTCACATAAAGTTCTTTTACCGCGCTTTGTGTTCAGTGTTCGGAGTACAATAAATAAGCTCTTATGGCTTATCTTAAACATAAAATGTGTCTGCCATTTTTATTTGGGGAAACATACAACACTACCAGGAGTTAAGTGGCAGATGGCTACACTCCAAATGGCAGATAAATGATTTCAGCATGGACCAGATGGGCCGAAGGGCCTGTTTCTATGCTGTACTTCTCTATGTCTCTATGTCTCATTGCTCCTGGAATTTCAGGAAATCACAAGCTCTCCTCCACAGTAAGGTGATGATGCAGAGAAAACTTCTGTACTATATGAGCCTGTGGTTGAACCTGGGGTTGGTTAATGAGAATGCAGGGAGAATAAAACAAGGCATTAATGCATTAGTGTAGAAGATCGACAGTATATGGTCAACAACAGACTGAGATAGAGGACCTTCATTGTTGCCCTATACGCCAGCAGCGTAACAGACAGTAACCAGTGTGGATGACGTACTTGGTTCTGACTTAGTTATATCATGGCTGATCTGTATTATAAAACTTTCCTGGTCTGCAGCCATTGATACCCCAATCTAAAAATAAGAAAACAACACCATTTTCTGGATTTTCAGTTGGTCCACCCCTAGTCTCAAAATTTATTCGGAGAGACAGATCCTGATATCTGTGACTCTGTATGGAGACGTGTTCCCTGCTACTGCAGTGAATGATCTAGTTCTGATTTTTACATTCACCAAAGCTGCAAATGACAATGCATCTGCACTAGACTAGCATTGATCTTAGAACCCAGCAGGGAGATGACAGGACAGAACTTTGATGACAATATGATATGTGCTTTCCTGCAATTCAAGACAAGGACAATCATGAAAACTAGTTGCGGTCTTTTCCAGAAAAAGCTGGGAATAATCTTTAGAGGTTTGTGACATTTAAAAGCTCTGGTCTATGAAATCAGAATGTAGAACAGCACAGGAGCAGACCTCTCAGCCTACACCACAATACTGAATTAAGCCCAACTCTCAGGCCAGATGGCTGGAGAAGGGGAATGAATAAAAAGCTGGAAGGTGACAGGTGGAAAAGGTATAGGCTGAAGAATTTGATAGAAGACGAGTGTGTCCATGGGAGAAAAGGAAGGACATTGGTGGGAGGTAGGGATATGGTATGATATGCAGGTGAGGAGAAGATGCAAGAGGCCAGAGTTGAGAATTGAAGAAGAGGGAAGGGGGAGGGGAAAATATTATCAGAAGTTGGAGAAATTGACTTTCATGCCATCAGGTTGAAGGCTATCTCGATGGAATATGAGTGTTTTCTCCTCCAGCCTGAGAGTGGTCTCATCATGGCAGAAGAAGATGAGGCTTTTCATTCCAGGACGAGGGAGATGTCCTCCTTTTTTTAAAGAAAGGGGCTTCCCTTCCTCCACCATCAACTCTGCTCTCAAACGCATCTCCCCCATTTCACGCACCTCCCCCATTTCACGCACATCTGCTCTCACTCCATCCTCCCGCCACCCCACTAGGAATAGGGTTCCCCTGGTCCTCACCTACCACCCCACCAGCCTCCGGGTCCAACATATTATTCTCCGTAACTTCCGCCACCTCCAACGGGATCCCACCACTAGGCACATCTTTCCCTCCCCCCCCTCTCTGCATTCCGCAGGGATCACTCCCTACACAACTCCCTTGTCCATTCGTTTCCCCCCCATCCCTCCCCACTGATCTCCCTCCTGGCACTTATCCTTGTAAGCGGAACAAGTGCTACACATGCCCTTGCACTTCCTCCCTTACCACCATTCAGGGCCCCAAACAGTCCTTCCAGGTGAGGCAACACTTCACCTGTGAGTCGACTGGGGTGATATATTGCGTCCGGTGCTCCCGATGCGGACTTCTATATATTGGCGAGACCCGACGCAGACTGGGAGATCATTTCGCTGAACACCTACGCTCTGTCTGCCAGAGAAAGCAGGATCTCTCAGTGGCCACACATTTTAATTCCACATCCCATTCCCATTCTGATATGTCTATCCACGGTCTCCTCTACTGTAAAGATGAAGCCACTCTCAGGTTGGAGTAACAGCACCTTATATTCCGTCTGGGTAGCCTCCAACCTGATGGCATGAACATCGACTTCTCAAACTTCTGCTAATGCCCCAGCTCGCCCATTATTTATTTATATACACACATTCTTTCTCTCCCTCTCCTTTTTCTCCCTCTGTCCCTCTCACTATACCCCTTGCCCATCCTTTGGGTTTTCCCCCCTCCCCCATTTCTTTCTCCCTGGGCCTCCTGTCCCATGATCCTCTCATATCCCTTTTGCCAATCACCTGTCCAGCTATTGGCTCCATCCCTCCCCCTCCTGTCTTCTCCTATCATTTTGGATCTCCCCCTCCCACTTTCAAATCTCTTACTAGCTCTTCTTTCAGTTAGTCCTGACGAAGGGTCTCGGCCCGAAACGTCGACTGTACTTCTTCCTAGAGATTCTGCCTGGCCTGCTGTGTTCACCAGCAATTTTGACATGTGTTGCTCATGTTTGCATGGACTGACATGTTGAAATGAGAATGGAGATTGGAATTAAAATTCTTGACCACTAAGAAACCAATCCAAACTTTGCAAATTTATTTCAGAAGCTTATTTCACTCTGTCTCTTGAGCTCTTTTGGCACCTGTGAGCGGGAAACGGACATTCACTGATTGCAATGCAAGAGCTGTGCCTTCAGTGCCCACATGGGAATGAATCTTCATGTGCAGCTTCAGTATCAAGTGCTTTGACCTAATCCATTTCTGGACTCCTTGCTGAATAATAATGTTCACTCTGTGTCGGTGGCTTCTACTATAGGGAATTCTCATTGCTGACCATAACAATGCACCATACAATTTATTTGCCTGAATACCTATCATACTATCTTTGCTGACTTGATTTGATGTAAATGACAGATTTCACAGTATGTTTCAACCTGCATGTGACAATAAAGCTAATCTTAAACCAATCTTCACACCTGTAGATGCTATGACTGACTCTGCTCTGTGTTAAATCTAAGTAAATGGATGTCTTATCATAGGTATCCTTTCTCATGATGGCAAAATGGATGTTGTGTTCACTTGTAGCAAAAATACATTCAGTGGCCACTATATTGGGTACTCTTGTACACCTACTTGTTAATGCACATATCTAATCAGCCAATCACGTGGCAGTAACTCAGTGCATAAAAGCATGCAGATATGGTCAAGAGGTTCAGTTGTCGTTTAGACCAAACATCAGAATGAGGAAGAAATTTTGACCGTGGAATGAATGTTGCTTCCAGATGGGGAGGTTTGAGTATCTAAAAAACTGCTGATCTCCTGGTATTTTCACAATCAACATTCTCTAGAGTTTACAGAGAATGGTACAGAGAAAATAAAAAACATCCAGTGAATGGTTGCTCTGTGGGCCTTGTTAATGGAGAATGGCCTTACTTGTTCAAGCTGAAAGGAAAGCGACAGTAACTTAAATAATCATGCATTACAATGGCGGTTTTCAGAAGAGCAACTTCGAATGTAAAATACATCGAACTTTGAAATGGATAGGCTACAGCAGCAGCAGACCATAAACATACACTCAGTGGCCACAAGTATATATTGCTACAAATTTTATTGCACCAATAGCTTGCACTGGTCCATTCACATAGATGCCATGTCCAGTAAAGGGTAGCAGTGACTCTACCTACACAGGAGGATAAAGAAATTCAGCACAGTCCCATTGACCGTTGCCAATTTTTTATAGATACATCACAAAAAGCATTCTGTCTAGATGCATCACGGTTTGGTATGGTAATTGTTCTGCCTATGGCTACAAGAAACTACAGAAAGTTGTAAACCCAGCTCAGCACATCACAGAAACCAATCTTCCCTCTGTGGATTCAGTTTCTAATTCTTACTGTCTTAGAAAAGCAGACAACATAATCAAAGACCCTGCTCTCTCTGGGCATTCTTCATTCTCCCCACTTCCATTGGGCAGAAATATAAGAGCCTGGAAGTACGTACCACGAGGCTCAAAAACAGCTTCTATACCTGCTATGCACCTCCTTCTTTCTCTTAATCCCACAGCTTTAATGTCTCTTGAAAACCAAGGTTCCCTACTTTTGTTATCTTTGCCTTTTACTCTGACAGGCACATACAAGATTTGTACTCTCAAAATTTCACCTGTGAAGGCCTCTGACTTACCAAGTACACCTTTGCCAGAAAGCAACCTGTCCCAATCCGCACTTGCCAGATCATTTCTGATACCATCAAAATTGACCTTTCTCCAGTTTAGAATCTCAACCCGAAGATATTTTCCTACTAATGCCACCCTCTTCTTTTAATTCCTCCTGCTCTGTCACATCTAAAACAACAGAACTGCGGAATATTGAGATGCCTATCCTGCCCCTCCTGCAAGATACAGGGGTCTCACAAATGGCTACAATGTCATAACTCTAGTTTGCTCAATTTTTCCAGATAAAATATGTTCTTAGTCCAGGAAGCATCCTGGTAAATTTCCTCAGTACCTTCTCAAAAGCTTCCACACTTTTCCAATAATGAGGAAATCAGAAATTAAAAACATACACCACCTCAATCACTACCTCTGATATCTCATTCCAAATATGCACCACTATTTGGTTGAAGAAGCTGCCCCTGATATAACTTCTAAATCTCTTGCCCTTGATCTTACACCTAAGGCTTTCAACATACCCCCTCTGGGATAAAGATGTTATGCTATAAAGATGTTCAGCCTGTCTATGTACCTCATGATATCAGATCACCCTTCAGTCTCCCACATTCCATTAATGTTGCTGTTTGTAGGCAAGCCTATCAGGAATTTGACAACACTTCATTCACACATGGCTGATGCTTTCCACTAATCTTCTTTCCCCTTAATACACTTGCCAATCTTCTCAAAATCTCCTTTACATCAAAATATAGCAGGATATAATTTGATGCATGATGAGTTTTCATAAGTTAATCTATGATTATAGTTTTCAATAACACAAGGTGAAAAATGGTAATCTACAAACAAATGAGAAATAAAAGGAACACTTTGAAATAATCTGATGTTTCTAGTGGAGACAGACACCTCTGCTTTTATCAAGGAGATGGCCAAGCGGCTGAGGAGGGTGCCGTTGCACTAAGACCATAAGATATCGGGGTGGCAAGGCGTAGCGGTTAGTGCAATCGCTTTATAGTGGTAGTAATCAAAGTTGAACACCTACTGCTCTCGGTAAAGAGTTAGTACGACCTCGCTGTGACTGTGTGGGTTTCCTCCGGGTGCTCTGGCTCCCCTCTGCCCCAACATTTCAAAGATGTACGGGTTAGTAGGTTAATTAGTCAAATGAGTGGCGTGGGCTTGTTAGGTGGGAAGGGCCTGTTATCATGCAGTATATCTATATAAATAAATAGATAAATCACAATGCAGAATAAAGTATAACATCAACATGCATGTGACAAATGAAGGCAATCTTTAATATTTAATTATACCCATTTGACTAATTAACCTTTTAACCTGTATGTCTTTGGAATGTGGACAGAAACCAGAGCACTCTGAGGGAAGGTCATGAGGAGAACATAGAAACCCCTTACAGACAGCAGCAGAACTGAACCGATGCTGGCGCTGTAGTAGCATAACCCTCACTGCTGAGCTACCGTGCCACCCTAAATAAAGGGCTAACACTGCTGCATACAAGCTGCAACACTGTTTGTACCTTCAAATGGTGTTGCTGTGTTTCTAGCCTCAAGAGACATTTATTAGTAACAACACTCAAATCACACCAGAGAAATTATAAAACTATTGACTGTCAAGCACATGATTAGCCACTCTAGAAGTTTGCTAGAGGAACTTTGTAAGTCAGGCAGATCTACGGAGAAGATCAAACAGAATCAGAATCAAGTTTATTATCACCGGCATGTATCATGAAATTTGTTAACTTAGCAGCAGCAGCAGTCCAATGCAATACATGATAATAAAGAAAGAAAAAGAGATAATTAGGTAGATCAATTACAGTAAGTGTGTATATATATATTTTAGATTAAAATAGTGCAAAACAGAAGCATTATATACGAAAACAAAGTTGAGATAGTGTTCATGTTCATGTTTGAAAAGGATGGCCGAGGGGAAGAAGCTGTTCCTGAATCGCTGAGTGTGTGCCTTCAGGCTTCTGTACCTCCTTCCCAACAGTAACAACGAAAAGAGGGCAAGGTCTGGTTGATAGGGGTCCTTAATAATGGATGCTGCTTTTTTACGGCACTGCTCCTTAAAGATGTCTTGGATACTACGGAGGCTAGCAGCCAAGATGGAGCAGACTAATTTTACAACTTTCTGTCACCTTTTTCGTTCCTGTGTCCAAGCCCCACCCCCCATATAAGACAGTGATGTTGCCTGTCAGAATGCTCTCCACAGTACATCTATAGAAGTTTTCAAGTGTTTTTGGTGACAAATCAAATCTCTTCAAACTCTTAAAGAAATCTAGCCACTGACTTGCCTTCTTTATAGCTGCATCAATATTTTGGGACCAGGTTAGATCTTCAGAGATATTGATACCCAGGAACTTGAAATTGCTCACTCTCTCCACCTCTAATCCCACTATGAGGATTGATCAGTCAATGTTTTGGGCTGAGTCCCTTCCCCAGGACTGAAAAGGAATGGGGAAGAAGCCAGAATAATAAAATTGGGGAAGAGGAAGAGTACAAGCTAGCAGTGATAGGTGAAGCCAGGTGAGGGGGAATGGGGAATGAAATAAGTAGTTGGGAGGTTTTGGCATTAAAAGTGACACTTGAAAGCAATTTGTGAAAGTCACATAATGGGTAAGAACTTCAGTTACAAAGTTACAAGTCTGTATGACTGAGCAAAGTTGAATTGAAACAGACAATCCTTATTGATGTGTTGCTTGTTCTCACAGTTGTTACATAGCAGGCATCTTTCCTGTAGCTGTATCTGTTGGGCTTACATCTCTATACATTAAAATTCTTTTAATTCTGCACACTCAATACTTTGTATGTGCCAAACCAGCAGAATTTCAGAACTATTAAATGCTAATTCCATTAATACTCCAATTACTACATGCCACCAGAGTCAAGTACAATTCCTACCCTGGTGTTATATAAATAATACTGGGTTGTCATTCCTTGAAAGTGAGTATATGGGTTGTGGAGTCAGTTCAGAATTGAGGTGGGTGAAGTTATCCATGCTGGTTCAGGAGCCTGATGGTTGAAGGATAATAACTGTTCCTAAACCTGGTGACGGGGGACCTAAGACTCCTCTACCTCCTACCACAATAATGTTGTGACACTGTGGATTGATGCGTATTCCTTCACAAACTAATATAAATCCTTAATCTTTCAATGACAAATGATATTCAATCTCGCATGAAAGATCCTACACACCCTGCTTGAGGACCGTTTGTTCCACTTGCATCAGGGAGGAGGCTAAGTAGCATCCACACCAGGACCACTAGACTCAAAACCTGTTACTGTCACAACCTCAGAGTCTACCATGGAGTCTGCGTCCCTTTGCAGATAGGCTGCAGAACGTAAGTGTGCATGCCGACCAATTACTTTTTAATTGTGATGGTATTTAACTCCCTTCCTCTCGCTCCAGTCTTTTCGAGATCTGACCAAAATCACAACATCAATGCTCCCTTCTCACCCTCATCCTTGTCCGGGAAAAAAGACTAGTGTTTAAATTATCACTGTACAGGAGCGGTATTTATTTAGTATTCAGTAAGCAATTCCAAGCCACTGTGTCAGTCTTAACCTTCAGCTTGAGAGGTTTAGTTAACAGCTCTGTTGGCCAAGCATTTGTTGTTTTTCCTTTAATTCTGCACAGTTTCTTCTTAAAAGTCAGTGAAATGTTCATCCACATCAGTGCCTCTCCCCCTGAACCGGGCCATAACCCCACATTGTTTCAGTTATTTTCCCCAAGCACTAAGGCCTATCAACATCTCCATTCACTAACACATCCACCATTCCTCCACCCCCAACACCACTACTGTATCATCTCCTGCCAGTCACCTCCTGTGCCTGGCATCACTTAATGGACAGACCGTCAATCTATGTATATAAGCTATTCTATGTATTTATATTTATTGTATTTTTCTTTATTATTTTGTTCTAGGTCTTATTGTGTTTTTTTGTGCAGCATCAGATCCAGAATAACAATTATTTTGTTCTCCTTTACACTTGTGTACTGGAAATGACAACAAGCAATCTTGATTCTTGAATCTTGAATCCTGAATGTACTTCAATGTTTAAATATACAAAATTTCCAGTAATCTGGCATGCCCAACACTTTGATGGTGCCTGACTGGCAGATATTCCAGCCTATCAGCAGTATATCCTAATTCTCATTTACTGGTTTTTCAGATGTTACACAGCCTTATAATACATTTTCCAGTAAAAGAAAGTTAATGTAACACTATCACGGCACCAACTGTAAGATCAGGGTTCGGTTTGCACCACTGTCTGTAAGGAGTTTGTGCAATCAACCTGTGACTGCATGTGTTTCCTTTGGGTGCTCAGGTTTTCTGCCACGTTCCAAGGACATATGAATTAGGGTTCGTGAGCTGTGCACATGCTGTGTTGGCGCCAGAGGCATGGTGACACTTCCAGGCTGCCCAGCACAATCTTTACTGATTTGATTTGGCGTCAATTATGCATTTCAATCTACATTTTAATCTCTCGATGTGCATGTAACAAGTAAAGCTAATCTTTAAAGAATACCTTCTCTTCACACAAGTTAGGAAGTGGGGTGTTGGTGTTTCTCCAAGGGAGCACAGTCAGAACAACTTCTCTCCTCCACCATCAGATTGTTGAGTGACGCATGAACCCATTATATGCCTTTTGCACTATTTGTTTATTTAAGTAATTTACAGCAATTTTTATGTCTTGCACTGTAGTGCTTCAACAAAACAACAAATTTTACTATGTACAGGGCAGTGACAATAAATCTCATTCTGATTATGACCCAGTCCCACAGCTATAAGAATATGAACTAGTCAATGGTTAGCAACATTTCTAGCTGTAATGTGATAGCTTTACCTTATACGGGTGCTTTACAGGTGTAATGAAGTGCATGGCCATGCCCTTTGGTAGAAGGAATAAAGGCATAAAATATTTTCTAGATAGGGAGAAAATTCAAAACTCAGAGGTACAAAATGACCTCTGAGTCCTCGTGCAGGAATCCCTACAGGTTAAGTTGCAGATTGAGACACTAGTAAGAATGGTAAATGAAACGTTAGCATTAATTTTGAGAGGACTAGAATATAAGAGCAAGGATGCAATGCTAAGGCTTTATAAGGCATTGGTCAGACCACACTTGTGAGTATTGTGAACAGTTTTTGGCTCCTTATCTCCTTGCTTTGTATGAACCCTGCATGGGGAACCTTACCAAATGCTTTACTGAAATTCATATATACTATATCCACTGCTCTACCTTCATCAATCTGTTTTATTACATCCTCAAAGAACTTAATCAGGCTCCTAAGGTGCGAACTGCCCTTTACAAAACTATGTTGACTATCCCTAATCAGATTATGTCTCTGCAAACGCTCATAAATCCTGCTTCTCAGGATCTTCTCCAACAAATTGCTGAAGTAAGACTCACTAGTCTATAATTTCCTGGGTTATATCTACTCCCTTTCTTGAACAAGGGAACAACATTTACAACCCTCCAATTCTCCAGTACTTCTCCCATCCCTATTGATGATGTAAAGATCATTGCCAGAGGCTCAGCAATCTCCTCCCTCACTTCCCACAGTAGCCTGGGGTATATCTCGTCCAATCCAGGCAATTTACCTCACTTAATGCTTTTCAAAAGCTCTAGCACGTTTTCTTTCTTAATTTCTATATGCTCAAGTGTTTCAGTCCAATGTAAGTTGTCCCTACATTTGCCAAGGTCCTTTTCTCTGGTGAATACTGAATCAAAGTACTCACTAAGTACCACTTCAACCTCCTCTGACTCCCTGCACATGTTTCCACTATTGCACCTGATTGGTCCTATTCTCACACGGCCCATCCTCTTGCTCTTCACATACTTGTAGAATGCCTTGGGGTTTTCCATATCTTGCTTGCCAAGACCTTCTCATGGCCCCTTCTAGCTCTTCTAATTTCACTCTTAAGCTCCTTCCTGGCAACATTTGTAATTTTCTAGAGCTCTAATAGTACCTAGTTTCTTGAACCTTTCCTAAGCTTTTCTGTTCTTCTTAACTAGATTTTTTACATCTTTCGTACACCATGGTTCTCTTACCCTACCATCCTTCCTGGCCTCACTAGAGCATGCCAATACAGAATGCCATGCAAATGTCCCTGAACATTTGCCACCATTCTGCCGTGCATTTCCCTGAGAACAACCGGTCCTAATTTATGCTTCCAATTCCTGCCTAATAACATCATATTTCCCTCTACCCCAATTAAATATTTTCCCTAGTTGTCTGCTCCTATCGCTCTCCAGCATGATGGTGAAGGAAATGGAGTTGTGACCACTACCTCCAATATGCTGTCCCACCAAGAGATCTGAACCTGGCCAGGTTCATTTCCCAATACCAGTTCAAGTACAGCCTCTCTTCTAGTTGGTTTGTCCACATATTGTGTCAGAAAACCTTCCTCAACACACCTAACAAACTCCACCCCATCTAAACCCCTTTCTCTAAGGAGATACCAGTCAATATTTGGAGAGTTAAAATCACCCATCATAACAACCCTATTATTATTGCATCGTTCCAGAATCTGACTCCTTATCTGCTCCTTGATGTCCCTGTTACTATTAGGGGCTCTATAAAAAACACCCAGTAAAGTTATTGCGCCCTTCCTGTTTCTGACTTCCACCCACACTGACTCGGTAGATAATCTTTCCATGACTTCCTCCTTTTCTACAGCTGTGATACTATCCCTGATTAGCAATGCCACACCACCACCTTGTTTGCCTCCATCCCTGTCCTTTTTGAAACATCTAAAACCTGGTAGGTTCAGCAACCATTCCTGCCCCTGAGACGTCAAAGTCTCTGTAATGACCGCAATGTCATAGTTCCACGTATTGATCCACGCTCTACGTTCTTTTGCCTTGTTTATGATACTCCTTGCATTAAAATAGACACATATCAAACCATCAGGCTGAGTGCATCTTTGTTCTATCATCTGACTATCCTTCCTCACAAACTCCCTGCAAGCTGTCTCTACCTGTGCACCATCCTCTGCCTCTTCACTTCAGTTTCCACCCTACTGCAAATCTAGTTTAAACGCTCCCCAGTAGCATTAACAAAACTCCCCTCCAGGATATTGGCTCCCCTCCCATTCAAGTGCAGCCTGTCCTTTTTGTACAGGTCACACCTGGTCCAGAAGAGGTCCCAATCATCCAGAAATCTGAATTCCTGCCCCCGCTCCAATCCTTCAGGCACACATTTATCTGCCACCTCATCCTATTCTTACCCTCACTGTCACGTGACACAGGCAGCTATTCCGAGATTACTACTCTTGACGTCCTGCTTCAGAGCTTCCTTTCTAACTTCCTGTTTTCTGTTTTTGTGGCCACAGTGTGACTCCCTCCCTGTAGCTCCTACCAATCACCTCCTCACTTTCCCTTACAAGCTGAAGGTCATTAAGTTGCAGCTCTATTTGCCTAACTCAGTCTCTAAGAAGCTGCAGCTTGATGCATCTGGTGCGGATGTGGCTATCGAGGAAGCTGGAAGTCTCCAGGATATCCCACAGCAGACACCCAGGCCAGAAAACTGGCCTTGCAGCATTATCCACCATTCTTCAGTTGGAGAAAGAAAGAGATCTGAAAACAGCTTACCTCCTTACCTCCCCTCGGCCCGTCCTTGCCAAAGCCCTAGTACTTTGACTGACGCTACTCCAATGACCGCTCCTTCCACAACCACTCCGCTAGGCTGTGTCTCCCTTTCATCACGGAACCTTCTCAGTGGCCTTGCGCAATGACAAGCTACTGCATTTGTGCACTTTTCCCAATCAAATCTCCTGCTGAAAGCAACTCTACTTTCCTCCCACATTCCAAAGACATATGTATTAGGATTGGTAAATTGTGGGCATACGATGTTGGCGCTGGAAACATGGTGGCACTTATGGGCTGCCTTCAGCACACCTCTGACATGAGCAACACATTTCATTGTATTTTTGTATGTTTCAATGTATATGTGACAAATAAAACTAATCTTTAATCATCAAAATTCCTGAATAATCAGAGAACAGATTATTAGTATTCTGCTGTCAAATTGTATAATCTATCGTATAATCTGTTTCCCCTTTGATTTGTTCAGTAGCTTCTGCTCAAGAGTAAATTCACTCTGTGATGTATGTGTCTTGATGCAGGGTTTTAACTCCAAATGTTGACAGTTTCCTTTCCCCCACAGGCCGCTCAGCCCACTGATTTCTGTCAGCAGGTTGTTGCTGCTACCATATATTTGTCTGTCATTTGTAAACAACTGGAGCCTATCACAGTGATGATTATTTCTGAAGCAGTGTATCAGCTTTACCTCTCACACATATCTTTCAGAAATGCAGCTATTTTTTTCTGTCCTGGGGCTATTAAGGAGTGAAAAGTAAACTCTGGGTTGTTTTAACAACTTGTCCTTGGTGTAGAATAGTTTCATGTGGTACCATTTTTCCATGTATTAGTATTCAAGGAAATTAAAATCACTATAGGAATTCAAATGTGGTCTAGAATTCTTTCTTTGGAGCAATCCTTCACATAACATTAGCCATTACTGTCTGGTTTAATGTAGCATCCTCTTGCAATATACAAAAACTGCAATTAACTCAGATCAGCAGAAAGGTCATTGGCTGCAGTCTACAAACACTGCATGACTTATATGTGTCTAGTACAAAGAAAGAGCAGGAAAAATCTTTGAGAACACAACCCATACTGTCTACTGTCTTCTCCAAAATATCCCTCCTGGAAAGCTATTTCAAAACAAAAACTTCACGCCTTCATAAAATATTCTTCCCCCATACAGTTAATCTGATCAACCATTCTAGTTAGACATCCGAGCCATCTCTATTTATTATCTCAGTCACAACACTGAACTATAAACATTTTAAAACTCTTTTTATAATGCTGCTTACATTGTAAGTTACAAGCAACACACATCAAAGTTTGATGTGTGTTGCTTGAATTTCCAGCATCTGCAGAATTCATGTTGTTTGCGTTTGTAAATTACCAGCTGGTTTTTAATATTTATGCACGTTATATTCAATTTCTGTACTTCTTAATAACAATAGAACAATCACTCAAGTTGAGTATGATGTTCTCCCCAGGGTTTCTCTTAATGGGGAACACCTTGCGTGGCTTTGTTTAACGTGTGGAATCTTATGCTTGGGAAGCCACAACACAGTCCTTGACAGATTAAGCTGAGGGTCCAATGGTATAGGATGCAAGATCACTGAGGACTCTTCACTGCTGCAGCCTTCCTCTACTTTCAATGTTGTTGTGATGAGCCATCATCTTCTACTAGCTCCACCGTTGAGGTCATGATTGGCTCGCTGTTTGTCTGGAACCTTCTCCTTGACCTTACTACCATGGGTGACCCTTCCAGGAGCCAAGCACTGGGTGACTAAACTCTAGATAGCATTGCTCTCAGGACCTTAGGAACTCACAAGCTTCTCCATCACAACAAAGTGACGATCATCGAAGAAGACCTCTAAATTTTTTTTCTATATAGTTCCTCACTCTGCATAATTGTTGAATGCTGCTATTTTTTTTTTGCATTTTGCGCCAATACACCGCAGCAAATTCCCAATGCATGTAAATGTAAATGGTGAATAAAGTTGATCCTTGACTGTTGAATGGAGGGATATGGACCAAGCACATTTTATTCCATAGCTATTCTTTAATCTCAAACTTGTCAGCTTCTGACAAGGTCCCACACAGGAGATTAGTGTGCAAACTTAAAGCACACGGTATTGGGGGTAAGGTATTGGTGTGGGTGGAGAATTGGTTAGCAGACAGGAAGCAAAGAGTGGGAATAAACGGGACCTTTTCAGAATGGCAGGCGGTGACTAGTGGGGTACCGCAAGGCTCAGTGCTGGGACCCCAGTTGTTTACAATATATATTAATGACTTGGATGAGGGAATAAAATGCAGCATCTCCAAGTTTGCGGATGACACGAAGCTGGGTGGCAGTGTTAGCAGTGAGGAGGATGCTAAGAGGATGCAGGGTGACTTGGATAGGTTGGGTGAGTGGGCAAACTCATGGCAGATGCAATTTAATGTGGATAAATGTGAAGTTATCCACTTTGGTGGCAAAAATAGGAAAACAGATTATTATCTGAATGGTGGCCGATTAGGAAAAGGGGAGGTGCAACGAGACCTGGGTGTCATTATACACCAGTCATTGAAAGTGGGCATGCAGGTACAGCAGGTGGTGAAAAAGGCGAATGGTATGCTGGCATTTATAGCGAGAGGATTCGAGTACAGGAGCAGGGAGGTACTACTGCAGTTGTACAAGGCCTTGGTGAGACCACACCTGGAGTATTGTGTGCAGTTTTGGTCCCCTAATCTGAGGAAAGACATCTTTGCCATAGAGGGAGTACAAAGAAGGTTCACCAGATTGATTCCTGGGATGGCAGGTCTTTCATATGAAGAGAGACTGGATGAACTGGGCTTGTACTCATTGGAATTTAGAAGATTGAGGGGGGATCTGATTGAAACGTATAAGATCCTAAAGGGATTGGACAGGCTAGATGCGGGAAGATTGTTCCTGATGTTGGGGAGGTCCAGAACGAGGGGTCACAGTTTGCGGATAGAGGGGAAGCCTTTTAGGACCGAGATTAGGAAAAACTTCTTCACACAGAGAGTGGTGAATCTGTGGAATTCTCTGCCACAGGAAACAGGTGAGGCCAGTTCATTGGCTATATTTAAGAGGGAGTTGGATATGGCCCTTGTGACTACAGGGGTCAGGGGGTATGGAGGGAAGGCTGGGGCGGGGTTCTGAGTTGGATGATCAGCCATGATCATAATAAATGGCGGTGCAGGCTCGAAGGGCCGAATGGCCTGCTCCTGCACCTATTTTCTATGTTTCTATGTTTCTATTATCTTTCCTATAATTCTTCATTTTTCATAATTGTTGAATGTTGTTTTTTTTTTGCAGATCATGCCAGCACATGGCAAATTCCTAATACATGTAAATACATTTGGTGAATAAAGTTAATCCTTGATTCTTGATTATAGTTGTTAGACAGCGAAGTCCATCACCTCTACTGGGGCATAGGCTGCCGACAGCAGCTCACCAAAGTCCTCTGTCTTGGGTCAGTCTTTTGAATTTTCCCCAGGTGTTCATCACCATGAGTTCTTTAACTGGCTTCAGGTTGATCAGCCCTGTGGCTTCCAAGAACTTGAGGCTTTCACCACACAACTTCATACGTCTTCTAGGTGAAGATCCTTCCCTTCCCTTGAATGAGGTCTGTGGAGTTTCTTTTGGAATTTTTGTAGCCCAAAGTGTTTATGTGATGGGGTTGCTGGTTAAATGTTTTCATTTTATTCCCTTGGTCACCCTGGTTTTACTCTATCAGACATATTCTCTGTGAACTGTGTCTCTCTCCTCAGAAGCAGCCTGACCTGTTGAATATTTCCAGAATATTCTGTTTTTATTTTGCCAGACACAGACTTGGATTGTACAGTATACTCAATGGCACTGTAATAGGTGCACCTGTACACCTGCTCATTAATGCAAATATCTAATCAGCCAATCATTTTGCAGGAACTCAATGCAGAAAAGCACGCAGATGTGGTCAGGAGGTTCAGTTGTTGTTCAGACCAAACATCAGAATGAGGAAGGAATGTGATCTCAGTGACGTTGATCATGGAATCATTGCTGGTGTCAGGCAAGGTGGTTTGAGTACCTCAGAAACTGCTGACCTTCTGGGATTTTCACTTACAACAGTCTTTAGGGTTTACAGAGAATGGTGTGAGAAACGAAAACATCTGGTGAGCCGCAGTTCTGTGAGTGAAAATGCCTTTTCTTAATGAGAGAGGTCAGAGGAGAATGGCTAGACAGGTTCAAACTGACAGGAAGGTGACAGCAACTTAAATAATCATTTATTATAACAGTTGTGTGCAGAAGAGCGTCTCTGAACACACAACAAGTTGAACCTTGAACTGGATGGGCTACAGCAGTAGAAAACCACAAGTACACACTCAGTGGCCACTTTATTAGGTACAGGGGATACCTAATAAGGTGACCTCTACGTATATTTAATGACTATCGGTAATAATTTTATTTTGCATATAGCAATCTTTGCTAATGCAGCAAATTTAAAGCTGTTAGTAAACTTGGAGCAACTTGGTTGGAGAGTTGGGCAGAACTTGGCAGATAGAATTTAATCAGGATGTGATTTAGTTTGATGGGACACAGGGACGGGACCTGCACTGCAAAAGTAGAGCCCTAGGGTGCGTTAATGAACAGACGAACCTTGGGGTACAGGTCCGCAAATTCTTGAAAGCAGCAACACAGGTCAGGAAGGAGTTTGTTGATTAAGGTGCATGGAGTACTCGTCTTCATCGCACATGGTACAGGATTTTGCAGCTGGAACACATTCAACTTCACATTTAGGTTTATTTGTTACATGTACATTTATTTAAGATGTGCAAAAGAAGACAGATTGTGCAAATAAAAAGTTATATTGAGAAAACAAGTTGTAAAGAATTTTTGACAGTGAGTCCGCAGGCTGTGGAATTAGTTGAGAGTTGAGGTGAAGGTAATAACTGTTCCTGAACCTGGTGGTGTAGCAACTAAGGCTTCTGTTCCTCCTGTCCAATGATAGTGGTGAGAAGAGTGCATCATCAAGTATTCCCGCCATACAGAACTGATTCCACAAACTACTTGAATCACTTTCAAAGAAATTACAATTCATGTTCTCCATGTTATTAATTAATGCATTTAATTATGTTTACAGTAATTATTTGATATACAGTATTTTAATTTGTACAGTTTGTTTTCTTTTGCACCTTTGTTGTTTGTCAGTCTTTGTGTGTAGTTGTTAATTGATTCTGTTGTATTTCTTTGTTCTACCTTGATTGCCTTCAAGAAAATGAATTTCAGAGTGGTATATAGTGATCTTTATGCATGTTGATAATCCACTTACTTCTAACTTTGAACCAGCTCCCGTCAAAGCAGCATGCATCCATACAGTATCAACACTCCCCCGTGGCAGGAAGAGTATTGCTTATACAGTAAAAACTGTGAACAGCCACTGTCTGAATGTCTGGAAATCTTGGTGATTTGGCAACTGGTTCCTCGGGTGCTATCTGTTCCTGCTTTCCCTTCCAACTCACTGCGGTAGGATTCCATACTTGAAACAGGGACCTATTTTCTGAGCTCCACAGATCCTACCACGTATACTTCCTGTGGCTCTGGTAAAATTACTGGCTTCCCTGGAAAATCTTTCCTTCATCATGTAAAAAAGAAGTGCACTCTGTAAAAAAAATAGTGAATACTTGTCATAGAGTTATACAGAATAGAAACAAGCCCTTTGGCCCAACCCACCCTTGCTGAGCAATATGCCATTTCCCTGAGTTTGGTCCATATCCCTTTAAAATTTTCCTTTCCAACCAACCAACCATTCAAAAGCAGAATGGGCATTGGTTCATTATTGACACAGACTGAGATACAGTGAAAACATTGCCTTGCATACTGTACTTAGAGATCAGTTTATCACACGGTGCATTGAGGTAGAACAAGGTAAAACAACAACAATGGGGAACATAGTGTAACTGCTGCCGAGAAAGAACAGTGCAGGTAAACAATAAGGGTCAAGATCATAATGAGGTACACCATGAGGTCAAGAGCCGAACTTCTATTGCAGCATGGTAGCATAGCACTTTACAACACCAGCTGTAAGAATGTGGTTCGCTTCCCACTGTTGCCTGTAAGGAATTTGCACATTCTCCCCATGACTGCAAAGATTTCCTCAAGGTACTCTGATTTCCTCCCGCATTCCAAAGACATACAAGTTAGGGTTAGTAAGTTGTGGCCATGCTTTGTTGGTGCCGGAAGCATAGTGACACTTATAGGCTTCCCACAGCAAATCTCAGCCTGGGTTGGGGTCGCTGATGCAAAAGGGAAAATTTTTCTGTATGTTTCAATGTTGTGATGTACGTGTGACAAATAAAGCTAATCTCTAATCTTTTCTTATTTTAGGGAACTATGTGATAATCTTACTGTTGATATGTAACCAGAACAATATCACTTCAAAGTAAATTCTAAAACTCCCAAAAGAGCTTCTCATGTTCTTTCATGTGAATATTTACAATATTAGCTTGCTTCACAATAAATGTGAAAATGGTTTGGTCCAAAGCATGCATTAACAGAAGCAAATCAACTGTGAGCATGATTCTGCAATGAGAATCCTAAAGCTGTCACATTCACTAAATATCTCTTTGATGAATAAATGTATCTACAGTATTTTGCTTCTTTTTTTTTCTAAGTAGGATTGAATTTGTCATTGTGATCTGTGGATTCTATTCAGAATGGCGTGAGCACAAGGTGTCAATGCGTTTCAAAGTTCAAGCTCAAAATTTAAAGTAAATTTTTGGGTCTGGGAACGCTCAAAAATTTTTCCCATATAAATTTATTGTAATTGCTTCTTTGCTTTACGCCATTTTGGCATGAAAGGTTTCATACGAATGCTCTACCTTAGCGGGGGAAATACAGGACAAACCAATGGGACAAACCAATTTATCCCAATATACGCGATGTCCTGGCTAATACGGGACAGTTAGCAACCCTGGAGGTGGGGAGGGGGTTGTTAATCATGACCGGAATATAGGTGATAAGTCAACTATAAGTCACTTATAAGTGTCTAATTCACTCAATTTTGTTTCTAAAAGGGTTTATCTAACGAATTTAATATTAAACACATAGCGCATATTTTCCTCGCATGAATATAGCGATAAGTCAATTATAAGTCACTTGTAAGTCAATAGCATCATAACATTTTAAGTAACGTTTGGATATTAAGCACACAGGCACATATTTTCCTTGTATGAAAATATAAAATCATTGCAACACACCAATATCGTTGAATCAGTGCAAGCCCTGGGCTTGTTTCCCTGCAACAAGACGGTCCCATCGAGGGGTGATGGGAGACAGCGATACTCGAAGGGGGCTCCTTATGTCCAGTCTATTCCCCAATTTAGTTTTCGTTGCATTCATTGCAGAAAACCCCGCTTCGCAGAGATATGTTGGAAATGGAAGCAACGTTTTCAGTGCTTTCATGGCTATCTCAGGATATTTAGCCTTGACTTTGATCCAGAATGCCGGCAGAGATGTTATGTCAAGCATACTTTTCAGCCCGCCGTCATTTGCAAGCTCAAGAAGTTAATCTTCTTCCTGCGCTGACATGGATGACGCGTGGGTAATGACCTCACGTGCGTTTAAGTTCAACAGTGGGCATGACAGGGAATGAGCTGACTCATATTGTTTCCTCGCGGCCTGGGAACACATGCTTTGCGGCCCAGTTGTTGGGGACCACTGTTCTTAAGGGAAAACCATGGCTGACAAATCAGTTGGAATTCTTGAGGAAATAATAAGCCAGATAGGCAAAGAATGTTGTGGATGTTGTGTACTTGGATTTTCAGAAGGCATGTGAACAGTGCTGTGCATGAGGATGCTTTACAAGATAAGTACATAGTAGCACGGGCAGGATACTAGCAGAAGATAGAGCATTGGCAGGAGGCAAAGTGTGAAACAAAGGGCATCTTTTCTGGTTGGCTGCTGGTGACTAGTGGGGTTCTACAGGGGTGAGGATTGGGACCACTTCTTTTTATGTTATATGTCAGTGACATAGATAAGGGAATTGATAGCTTTGTTGCAAAGTTTGCAGATGATACGAAAATAAGTGGAGGGGTAGGTAGTGTTGATGAAGCAAGGGGTCTGCAGAAGGACTTAGACAGATTAGGAGAATGGACAAAGAAGTGGCAGATGGAATATGGTGTCAGGAAATCTATGGTCATGCACTTCGGTGGAAGAAATAAAAGCATAGACTATTTTCTAAATGGAGAGAAAATTCAAAAATTTGAGGTGTAGGAAAAGATATGATTGCATTGAAGAGGGCTTAGAGGAGTTTACAAGAATGATTCTGGGAACGAAAGGGTTATTGTATGAGGAGCATTTGACGTCTCTGAGCCTGTACCCGCTGGAATTTAGAAGAAGGAGGAAGGATCTCATTTAAACCTATTGAATGTTGAAAGTCCTAGATAGGGTGGACGTGGAGAGGATGTTTCCTATGGTGTGGGAGTCTAGGACCAGAAGGCATAGTCTCAGAATAGAGGAATATCCATTTAGAATGGAGATGAGGTGGAACATCTTTAGCCAGAGGGTGGTGAATCTACGGAATTTGTTGCCACATGCGGCTCTGGAGAGTGGGGTTGAGAGGATTGATAAATCATCCACAATCAAATGGTGGGGCAGGCTTGATGGGCTGAATGGCCTAATTCTGCTCTTATGTTTTAAGGTCTTATGCACTTATGACTACATAGTCAGTTTCTGCTCTAACTCCACCTATAAATTTGCAGATGACACCACCATCATGGATGCATCTCAAATAACGATGAGTGGGAGTACAAGAAAGTGATAGTAAGCTTAGTTACATGGTGCAAGTCAACAAGATTTCCTTCAATACCAACAAAAGAGCTGGCTATTGACTTCAGGAAGCAGGCTGGATCACATGTCCCTGTATGTGATGCTGAGGTGGAGAAGGTTGAAATCTTCAAGTTCCTTGATGTAAATGTCACCAATAGCCTGCGTTGGGCCAGTCACATAGACACCATAGCCCGGAATGCTCACCAGCATCTCTATTTCCCCAGGATGCCATAATGGCAACCCCAGCCTCCTCTGCTCCAGGAAAAAAAAACCTCAGCCTATCTAGTCTCTCCTTATATCTCAAACTCTCCAGTCCCAGTAACATAACTGTGAATATTTTCTGCAATCTTTCTAGATCCTAAAAAATTCTGCTGTCTTCTTCACTGTTAAATTTATTTTTCTGTGTTGTGCTGTTGACAGATTTAGAAATTGAGGTCACTGATGTATGTCAGAGAAGCAGTTATCCTGATGAAATTGCTTTCCAAGGTGAAAATAACTGTTAATTATATTTGCTTTCTGTCTTATATAATTTCTTTTACTACTTTTCTCTATTTCAAACTATAAGAATCACTTTTGTTAACATTGTATTGTATCTATCACTTAACTTACTTTACTTAACCCGATCACGCACACTGGGTCATAGGTGACCAACAGCAGCTCTCCAAAGTCCCCTGTTCTGGGCCAATCTTTCAAGTTGTTCCTCAGTGTAGCCCATCTTCTTGGTGTCAGATTCAAGGTCACATTGTCTGGTGTTCTTCATCTGGCCTCCAGGTTGATTGGCTCTATGGCTTCTACAGACTTGCAGCTTTCAATACACAACTTCATACTCCTTCCAGACAAAGATTCTTCCTCTCCCAGGGATGAGATTTTTGGAACTTCTGATGGCATTTCTACAGCTCTAGGTTGACCCATGCCCAACCCTTCTCATTTCTCAGCCGGGCTTGGGACTGAACCTGGTGGAAGTTATTGAATGTGATAGAGCATTGCAGCATGGAAACAGGCCCTTCAGCCCATTGTGTCCATGCTGACCATCTCAATCCATTTACACTAATCTTACATGAAACTCCTTGCATTCACATCAAATTTCCCTAGATACTATCACTCACCTAAATACTTCGGGCAATTTTACAGGAGCCTTAGGTCCCACACCACCAGAAACAGCTATTGCCATGTACCCTGGATTATCATGGATAACTTCACTCACCTCAACTCTGAACTGACTCCACAAACTATAGACTCACATTCAAGGATTCAACAACTCAAATTAACTTTTTATTTTATTGTTTGAATGATTTGCCTTTTTTGCACATTGGTTTTTTGTCAGTCTTTGTCATTTATAGTTTTTCATAAATTCTATTGTAATTCTTTATTTTCCTGTGAATGCTTGCAAGAAAATGAATCACAAAGGAGTATAATGTATGGTGACATAGACATACTTTTATAATAAATTTACTTTAAACTGCTGGTGAATGTACATTCTCTGGAAAATAGAATTGAAGACCTCAGAGCAAGATGGCTGCACCAGAGGGACATCAGGGACTGGTGTGTACTTTGCTTCATGAAAACATGGCTATCCCCAACCATTTCAGATGCTGTGCTGCAGCTCGATGACTTCACGATTCTCCACAAAGACTCGAGAGTTTTAAAGGCAGATATGGTGGAGTATGCTTTATGATTAAATCATCATGGTGCACAATTAACTTATGGCTTAAGATGGCTATACTGAAGACGAATGATAATTTACTGGCAGTTCCCAAAGTAAGAAATAAACCTGAAGACTTTATTAATAATATTGTTTCTGATGGTATACGATCACCACAAACAATGAAGAGGCAAGTGAAAGTGAGACTGACCTGAAGGTCGAGGCGTGTGGGTGTGATGTAAAATTGGAGTGAGCTTTAGGAAAAGTGATTGGAGTGAGGTTGAGACGTAGCTGAAAAGGAATTGGAGCCATAGACGGAGCTGGAGCAAGTGAAGTGGAGGAGTTTCGGAGCTTGTCCATCTGAACCAAGAGATCGATCTAAGCGCTAAGCCAATGAACACTACATATTGGCATATTTTTCCTCCCTTTTTTGCACTACTTATTTAACTTCATTTTTTATATACTTCTTATTGTGTTGGGCAAGTGGCCAAGTGGCTAAGGTGTCTGTCTAGTTATCTCAAGGTCGCTAGTTCGAGCCTCAGCTGTGGCAGCGTGTTTGGGTTGTGCCCTTGAGCAAGGCACTTAATCACACATTGCTCTAGTCTGTGCGAGGAGTGGTGCCCCACACAGACTTCCAATCTGTGCCTTGTAAGGCATGAAAATGCCTGACGCAGGCCTCTCATGGTCTGAGTCGACGTTCCCTCCCTCCCTCTTATTGTAAATTATAGTTTCAATTATTATGTATTGCTATGTACTGCTGCCACAAAACAACAAATTTCGTGGCATATGCCAGTGATTTTAAACCTGATACTGAATTTTAAACTTTAGGATATGGGCGGAAACCAGAGCATGTTCACAATAATGTTCCCGGGAATATTAAAAGATTAGGAGTGTTTTATGGCTCTGGGCCTCTACTTGCTGTAGTTTTGAAGAATCCAATTGAAACCTACCAAATGGATGTGGAGAGGACGTTTTCAATACTGGGGGCAACTAGAACCAGAGGGCACAGCCTCAGAATAGAAGGATGTCCCTTTAGAATAGAGATGAGGAGGGTGTTGAATCTGTGAATTCTTTGCACACGGTTGACTGTGGAGGTCAAGTCATTAGGAATATTTCAAAGCATATTTATTATCAAAGAATGTATAAATTATAATTACACCTTGAAATTTGTCTGCTTACAGAAAGTCACAAAGCAAGAAACCCGAGTAACTCAATTTAAAAAAAAGAAAGACCAAAAATCACTGCACAGAGAAAAAGAGAGGTTAATAAAAAAACACAAATCATGCAAATAATGGAAGCAAGCCAACAGCATTCTGAACCAGACTAAGTCCCAGATCCACTCCTGGAGCAGCCAGAGTAGGCGCAAGCCTCGGTCCCAGTTCATCACGCCAGCGGAGCAAAAACGCAGAGCAGCCAAATCAGTTCACAGTCTCGGCACTGTGGAGAAAGGAATGAATATTTGCGGGACAGCAAGCAAGATCAGCCCGCCCCTCGCCTCCATTCCCAAACTTGGGCTTCCAGACTATCTGTGCCAGCTTTTAAATTGTCTAAGCACTTGGTTGTGCCTTGCTCTAGGACCTAGACCCTGGCACCACAATACGCTTGTGCCATCCAGCCTGACACCATTCTTCATCTCACAAAATCAGCTTGGCGCTTGGAGCAATCCAATCTAGCAGCCAGGTTAGGTGGACTCCTCTCCAAGTCGCTCACTCCATCCGCTGAGGAAGTGGGGTGGAGCACATGCCCCCTCTATATGATACTGAGGTGGATGGAGATGGTTGAGAGCTTCAAGTTCCTCAGTATAAATGTCACCAATAGCTCGTCCTGGGCCACTCACATAGATCCCACGGCCAGGAAAGCTCCCCAGCATATATGCTTCCCCAGAATGCTAATGGCATTCTTTGCCCCTCATGATTCTGTAAACCTCTATAATGACATCAGCAGAAATGTGTGATGACACTTGCAGGCCTCTCTCCAGCATATTGTTAGGTTGTGTTAGTTGTTAACATATGTGACGCATTTCACTCTATGTTTCGATGTTCATAAATGCATCTGAATCTGAATACTTGAGTTCATCCACCTGCACATTAAATTGATTTAGATATCCCCAATATTGAGCAGCACAGTGACACAACGGTTCAAAGCTCAGCGTTCAAAGTAAATTTATTTATTATATTACCTATATGATGATATATATACTATGTTGAGATTAATTCACTTGCAGCCAATTATGGGAAAATAAACAAATAACAAAAAAAAACAAAGACTGACAGACAAACTATGTGCAAAAAGTTGTACGAAAAGTAAATAAAGCGACTGAGAGCACAAGTTGTAGAGTCCTTGAAAGTGACCCTATAGGTTGAGGAATCAGTATTGCGGTGAGTAATTGAGGCCTCACAATCCCTCGTGCTCATTTCTGACCTCAGCTACTGACCGAGTGGAGTTTGTACCTCATCACCTCACTACAGGAAGGGTGCAGAGGAGATTTATAAGGATATTGCCTGGATTGGGGAGCATACCTTATGAAAACAGGTTGAGTGAACTCGGCCTTTTCTCCTTAGAGCGACGGAGGATGAAAGGTGACGTGATAGAGGTGTATAAGATGATGAGAGGCATTAATCGTGTGAATAGTCAGAGGCTTTTTCCCAGGGCTGAAATGTCTGCCACAAGAGGGCACAGGTTTAAGGTGCTTGGAAGAAGGTACAGAGGAGATGTCAGGGGTAAGTTTTTTACGCAGAGAGTGGTGAGTGCGTGGAATGGGCTGCCAACAAAAGTGGTAGAGGTTGATACGATAGGGTCTTTTAAGAGACTTTTGGATAGGTACATGGAGCTTAGAAAAATAGAGGGCTATGGGTAAGCCTAGTAATTTCTAAGGTAGGGACATTTTCGGCACAACTTTGTGGGCCGAAGGGCCTGTATTGTGCTGTAGGTTTTCTACGTTTCTATGTTCCTATGTTATCTTTGTGAACAGGTGGTTTTGCTCTGAGTGCTCAGACTTCCTCTCAGATTCCAAAGACATTAAGAAAGGTAGGTTAACTGGAATTTGAATTGGAATTGGTTTATTATTGTCACATGTACTGAGATACAGTGAAAAGCTTGTCTTGCATACTATTCATTCAGATCAGATCATTACACTGAGGTAGAACAAGGTAAGACAATAACAATGCCATGCAAGTTGATAGGGTGGTTAGGGAGGCAGATGGTGTGTTGATCTTAATTACTCGGGGAGATTGGGGAGATTGCATTCAGGAACTGCAAGGTAATGTTGCAATTCTATAAACCCCTGGTTAGGCCGCATTTGGGGTGCTGTGTTCAGTTCCGGTCACCTCGAAAGATGTGGGAGCTTTAGAGAGGATGCAGAGGAGATTTACCAGTATGCTGTCTGGAGCATATCTTATGAGATTAAATTGAGTGAGTGAGAGCTTTTCTCTTTGGAGTAAAGAAGGTTGAGAGATGACTTGACAAACATAAGAACACAAGAACATAAGAAATAGGAGAAGGAGTAGGCCATCTGGCCCGTCAAGCTTTCTCTGCCATTCAGTAAGATCATGGCGGATCTGACCATCTTCATCACCCTGCCTTTTCCTCACAACCTTTAATTCCCTACTTGGCAAAAATCTATCCAGCCTTGTTTTAAATATATCTACTGAGGTAGCCTCCATTGCTTCATTGGGCAGAGAATTCCACAGATTCACTACCCTCCAGGAAAAGCAGTTTCTTCTCATCGCTGTCCTAAATCTACTCCCCCAAATCTTGAGGCTATCTCCTCTAGTTCTAGTCTCACCTACCAGTGGAAACAACTTTCCTGCCTCTAGCCCTTTCATTATTTGATATGTTTCTATAAGAACTCCTCTCATTCTTCTGAATTACAGCAAGTACAGTCCCAGGCGACTCAATCTCTCCTCATAGACTAACCCCCTCATCTCTGGAATCAACCTGGTGAACCTCCTCTGCACCACCTCCAAAGTCAGTATTTCCTTCCTCATGAGATGAGGAAGGTCAATGAGATTCCCCCTCATTTTTCTATAATCTGGAAAGTACTGACCCAGACCCATCAAATGTTCCTCATACATTAACCCCATCATTCCTGGGATCATTAATATGAACCTTCTGCAATGCCAGCACATCATATCACAATCTTCAAGGCACTGTACATCAGCAAGAAACGCAGCTGTGGAAGAATGAACAGTATGTAGAACTAAGATACAGTGCAAAACGTTTATAGTGAAGAGAGGAGAGGGTGGTGGCTTGGCTTTTTTTATAAGCACAAAAAATTCTGCAGATGCTGGAAATCCAGGGAAACACACACAAAATTACTGGAAGAAATCAGCAGGTCAGGGAGAATCTATGGAGGTGAATAAGCATCATGATGATAGCTTTGAGAGATCTTTAACGAATTGCTGGTTTTTCTATCAGTAACTAACCACTAATTTCTTCCTCCCTCAGGTGCAGACCGATAACTTGCTGCAACCACAGTACCAATACCCATTTTCCCAATGCCAATTTCCCAATAACATTTTCCCAATACCATGCCCTCCAAAGCCAGTATATCCTTCCTCAAGTAAGGAGACCAGAACTGCACACAGTATTCAAGGCACAGCATCACCAGCACCCTGTACAGTTGCAGCATAACCTCCCGGCTCTTAAATTTAATCCCTTTAGCAATGAAGGCCAACATCCATTTGTTTTCTTGATAGCCTGCTGCACCTGCAAACAAACATTTTGTGATACATGCATGCTGCAAATTTTTGCCATTTGAATAATAATCTGCTCTTTCATTTTTCCTTACAAAGTGGATGATCTCGCATTTACCAACATTGTACTCCATCTGCCAGACTCTTGCCCACTCACTTAACCTATCTATATCTCTCTGCAGACTCTCTGTATCTTCTGTACAATTTGCTTTTCCACTCAATTTAGTGTCATCAGCAAACTTAGATATACTGCTATGGCTGACAAGTGAAGTCAGAGCCAAAGTAAAAGCAAAAGAGAGGGCATACAAGGAAGCCAAAGCTAATAGGAAGATAGAGGATTGGGGAACTTTTAAAAACTTGCAGAAGGAAACTAAGAAGGTCATTAGGATGGAAAAGATGAATTATGAAAGGAAGCTGGCCACGAATATCAAAGGAGTGTTTTTAAAAGTATATAAAGGGTCGCAGAGAGTTGAAGGTAGATATAAAACCAATAGAAAATTACACTGGAGATATTGTAATGAGAGACACAGAGATGGCAGAGGAACTGAATGTGTATTTTGCATCAGTCTTAAAGTGGAAAACACCTGAAGTATAGCAGACATTCAAGAGTGTCAGGGAAGTGAAGTTTGTGCAGTGAAAATTACGACTGAGAAGGTGCTCAGAAAGCTTAATGGTCTGAGGGTGGATAAATCTCCTGGACCTGATGGAATGCAACCTTCAGTTCTGAAGGAAGTAGCTAAAGGGATTGCAGAGGCATTAACAATGATCTTTGAAGAATCGATAGGTTCTGTCATTGTACCGGATGACTGGAAAATTGCAAATGTTACCTCGCTATTTAAGAAGGGTGGGTGGCAGCAGAAAGGAAACTACAGACCTGTTAGCCTGACATCAGTGGTTGGGAAGTTGTTGGAATTGCCTGTTAGGAATGAGATTACAGAATACCTGGAGGCAGATGACAAGCTAGGCCAAAGCCAGCATGGTTTCTTGAAAGGAAAATCTTGCTTGACTGACCTACTGCAATTTTTTGAGGAGATTACAAGACGGGTAGACAAAGGAGATATAGTAGATGTGGTGTACTTGGATTTTCAGAAGGCCTTTGATAAGGTGCCGTACATTTACATATTACTATTTAACTATTTATGGTTCTATTACTATTTATTATTTATGGTGCAACTGTAACGAAAACCAGTTTCCCCCGGGATCAATAAAGTATGTCTATGACTATGACTGTGACTATGAGGCTGCTTAGCAAGATAAGAGCCCATAGAATTACAAGGGAGTTACTAGAATGGGTGGCGCATTGGCTGATCGGCAGAAAACAGAGAGTGGGAATAAAGGATCCTATTCTGGCTGGCTGCTGGTTACCAGTGGAGTTCCACAGGGGTTGGTATTGGGACTGCTGCTTTTTACAATGTATGTCAGTGATTTGGACTATGGGATTAATGGATTTGTGACTAAACTTGCCAATGGTACAAAGGTGGAGGAGCGGGTAGTGTTGAGGAAACAGAGAGCCTGCAGAGAGATTTAGGTATTTTAGAGGAATGGGCAAAGAAGTGGCAAATGAAATACAATGTTACAAAGTGTATGTTCATGCACTTTGGTGGAAGAAATAAACAGGCAGACTACTATTTAGATGGGGAGAGAATTCAAAATGCAGAGATGCAAAGGCGCTTGGGAGTTCTTGTGCTGGATACCCTAAAGGTTAACCTTCAGGTTGAGTTGGTGATGAAGAAGGTGAATGCAATGCTGGCATTCATTTCTAGAGGTATAGAATATAAGAGCAGGGATGTGATGTTGAGGCTCTATAAGGCACTTGTGAGACCACACTTGGAGTATTGTGTGCAGTTTTGGGATCCTTATTTTAGAAAGGGTATACTGACATTGGAGAGGGTTCAGGGATGATTCACGAGAATGATTCTAGGAATGAAAGGATTACCATATGAGGAACATCTGGCAGCTCTTGGGTTGTATTCCCCGGAGTTCAGGAGAATGAGGGGGGATCTCATAGAAACATTCCGAATGTTAAAAGGCAGTTTAAATATGGTAAAGTTATTTCCCATGATAGGAGAGTCTAGAACAAGAGGGCATGACTTCAGGATTGAAAGGCGTCCATTTAGAACAGAGATGTGGAGAAATTACTTTAGTCAGAGGGTGGTAAATCTGTGGAATTTGTTGCCACGAGTGGCTATGCAGGCCAAGTCACTGGGTGCATTTAAGGCAGAGATAGATAGGTTCTTGATTAGCCAGTGCATCAAACGGTATGGGGAGAAGGCAGGAGAGTGGGGATGACTGGAAGAATTGGAACAGCCCACGATTGAATGGCAGAGCGGACTCAATGGGCCGACTTGCATACTCCTGCTCCTATATCTTATGGTCTTATGGCCCACTCTTCCAGATCATTAATGTACATCGTTAACAGTTACGGGCCTAGCACCAACCCCTGCGGCATATCGCTCATCACTGTTTGCCAACCAGACTAACACCCATGTATCCCAACTCTCTGCTTTCTGTTAGTTAACCAATTCCCTATCCATGCTAATAAATTACCCCCAACTCTATGCCTCCTTATCTTATGGATGCCTTTTATGCAGCGCCTTATCAAACACCTTCTGGAAATCCAAGCTGTGTCTGCCTGATGGATCCATTTCCTTCCAGATGCCTTGCTATTTCTTCTTTAATGATAGCTTCAAACTTTTTCCCAACTACAGATGTTAAACTAACTGGCCTGTCTTAGTTACCTGTCTTTTGCCTATATCCTTTTTTGAACAGTGGCATAACATTCGCCGTCTTCCTATCCACTGGGACATGTCCAGAGTCCAGAGAATTTTGGTAAATTATCACCAAAGCCTGTACTATAACTTCTGCCATTTCTTTCAGTAGCCTGGGATGCATTCTACCAGGACCAGGGGACTTACCTATCTTCAGGCCCACATGTTTGCTCAGCACTACCTCTTTAGTAATAGCTATTGTATGAAGTTCCTCACCTCCCATCGTATCCATAACATCTCTCTTTGGCATGATAGACATGTCCTCTAGCATGAAGACTGAAATGAAATAGTCATTCAAAGCCTCTGCCATTTCCTCATTACCCAATATCAATTTCCCCTTCTCATCCTCCAAGGGACTTATGTTAACTTAAGCCACCTTTTTCCACTTCATACAATTATAAAAACTTTTAATATCCATTTTTATATTTTGTCCTAGCTCATTTTCATAATCTAGCTTCTCTTTCTTTATTGATCACTTAATGGTTCTTTGTTGCTTTCTAAAGTTTTCCCGATCTTTCAGTTTCCGACTACTCTTGGCGACTTGGCAAGTTACTATTAGTTAACCAATTCTCTATCCATGCTAATATATTTCTCTGTTTATCGCCTGTGCCACTGTGAAGTTATTATTCAATGGCCGATAGACAACTCCCACCAGTGATTTTTCTCCTTTACTATTCCTAATCTCTACCCAGATGGGTTCAACATTCTGCTAGTTGGATCTTATATCGTCTCTCACTATCACCCTGATCTCACCTTTAATTAAGAGTGTTACACTACCTCCCTTACCTTCCTGTGCCCATCTGTCCATATTACCTGATATCCTTGGATATTTAAGTCCCAATCCTCTCCACACTACAACCATGTCTCTGTAACGGCCATTTTGTAATAACACTTTGTACTGATTTGAGCCTCAAGTTCACTGACCTTGTTTTGAATACTAAGTACATTCAGATAAAGTGCCCTTACACTCATTGTGCTTTTAAAATCTTGTAATCTTTTACTCTTCTGCATTTGACTTTTCTTCACTTCACTCTTACTTTTCTCTTCTTTATCTTTTGGTTTTTCTTTACCTTTATCCACACTTTTCCTTTTTATCGTATCCATACTCTCCAATCTGTTGAACACACCCCCCTACTATTTAGTTTAAAGTCCTACGTACAGCCCGAGTTATGGGATTCACTAGGATCCAGGTCCCATCCCGGTTCAGATGGAGCCTGTCCCATTGGTACAGCTCCCTCCTTCCCCAATACTGGAACCAATTTCCCATGAACTCAAACCTACTTCTCCCACCCCAGTCCTTGAGCCACGCATTTAATTCTCTAATCTTCTTGACCCTGTGCCAATTTGTACATGGCTCAGGTATTAATCCAGAGATTACTACCTTTTTGGTTCTGATTTTTAATTTAGTTGCTAGCTGCTCAAATTCTCTCAGCAGAAATTCTTTCCTCATTCCACCTGTCGTTGATACCCACATGGACTATGACAGCTGGATCTTTCCCCTCCCAGTGCAAATTCCTCTGCAGGTCAGATAGGCTGTCCTGAACCTGGGCAGCAGGCAGGCAACACAGCCTTCGGGACACTCTATCCTCATGACAGAGAATTCATCTATTCCCTGACTATACTATCCCCAATTACCACTACATTTCTCTTCTCTGCCACCTCTTGAATGGCTCCCTGAATTACAGTGCCACTGTTAGGTTGCTCATCCTTCCTACAGCCCCCACTCTCACCCACACAAGGAGCAAGAATCTCAGACCTGTTGGACAAGCTCAAGGGCTGAGGCTCCTCCAGCACCATCTCTCGGATCCCACTACCTACCTCACTCACAGTCACACCCTCTTCTCCCTGGCCACAGACCGAATTTGAGGCAGCTAATCTAATGGGTGTGACTACCTCCTGAAACAGAGAATCCAGGTAACTCTCCCCCTCCTTGATGTGCCGCAGTGTTTGAAGCTCAGATTCCAGGTCATCAGCTTTGAGCCTGAGTTCCTCGAGCAGCCAACACTTGCTGCAGATGTCATCTCCAGGAATCACTATGGGGTCCGCCAGCTCCCACATCATGTAGCTACAGCACATCATCTGATCCTGCATCATCCCTACTTTATTTAATTAGCTGTAATTTAGTGACTTTTTTATTCAACCACTACGAAAGCCTTACCTGTTATTTACCCGTGCCTCCTTGCCGAAGCCTCAAGTTCCACTCCTATACAGTCCACTCACACAATGGCCGCTCTACTTTGATCCTGCTTTACTTTTACTTGCTCCTGCTAATGAATCATGAATCGATTGGTCTGCCGCTAAAGTGCCAGTGCCTGCGAAATGCTCCGTTTTTAAACTCTTCTCCCCAACCTGTGTGAAGCTCTCATCCAGGGCGTACAAGACAATAAAAGGAATGGATAGAGTGGACACGAAGAGACTTTTTCCCAGGACAGAAATGACTAATATGAGTGGGCGTAATTTTCAGGTAATTGGAAGAAAGTAAGGGGGTTTGTCAGACGTAATCTTTTTTTTACATAGAGAGTGGTGAGTGATTGGGATGTCTTGTCAGGGGTGGCAGTAGAGGCAGATCCATTTGGGGCATTTAAGAGGTTCTTAGATAGGCACATGGATGATAGAGAAATATAGGGCTATGTAGGAGGGAAGGATTAGACTGATCTTAGAATGGGTTAAAAGGTCGGCACCTGCACTGTGCTGTAAAGTTCTGTATTTTATGTTCTAATGCAGAATAAAGTGTAACAGCTTAGAGAAAGTGCAGCGTAGATCATGATGAGGTAGATTGCGAGTTCAAGAGTCCATCTTATTGTACTAGGGAACCATTCAAGCGTTATATAACAGTGGGAGAGAAGCTGTCCTTAAGCCTGATGTTACGAGCTTTTAGGCTTTTTCCTGATGGAAGAGGGGAGAAGAGAGAATGCCCGGGGTGGATGGGGGCTTTGGTTATGCTGGCTGCTTTATTGAGGTAGCGAGAAGTATAGACAGAACCCATAGAGAGGCACTGTAATTTGTCCCTAGTGTAGAGGTCAGTGGGAGAATCTTGGGAGAGTTGATGGGAATGAAAGGAGAATAGAATGGGATTAGTGCAGGATCAGTGCAGATGAACGCCTGGTGGTTGGTTCAGTCTTAAAGGACAATCTTTGTTGCTGGATAATGCTGCAAAAGTAGTACAATCACTCAAGTCAACTATACGATGTTCTCCCTAGTGACTGTCTATTAGTGAGTGCCCTGGTGGCTGTAGAGACCAATTCACCACATACACTGGTGCAGTGTGGGAACAAATAAGTGGAAGCTGTGGTTAGTGGTTGATTCTTTTGGGTATTCAGTCTCTCCTTTCACAGTTGCCCCTTGTTCTCTGCGGCACAGCAGAGGTTATTCTCATGTAGCTTAGCTCCCTCTTGAACAGATTTCCTGCAGGTATATCTATTGAGTACAATGTCTTCCCAGATTTTAGATGTAATGTTGAATTTTTTCGGGGTCGCCTTGATGTCATCTTCAAAATGCATCATTTGGCCAGCAGGGGCTCGCTGACTTCCTCCAACTGGGAGTAAAGGATCTGTTGCTGGCGATGTGAGTTACGTATTTGGATGACATGACCTATCATTAGAGTTGGTGTTGCTTTATCGTGGTGGAGATGCTATTCAAGTTGGTCTCTAGGACACTTTGGATAGGAACACAGAGAAGGGGCATATGGCTGGCTATAGTCTGGGTGCAGGTAAATTGGACTAGGCAGAACATAAGTTGGCATGAACGAGATGGGTCAAAGTTCCTGCTTCTGTGATGTAATGCTCTATGACTCTGTAAAGCAGAATGGTGATTCAATTTGTAACTGTGGTGGGCATTTTATATTTCTGTGAATGGATATCTGATGTTTCTTTTCTTTTCTCCCCAGCAGATAAAATCATAAAATAGGAATATGAATGAAGGTGAGGTTATTTATCACTGCCTTCATTCCCTTGGTGGAAAACTGCTTGTGGTAAATAAAACTGAAAATCTGTGAAATTTTTTGGAATCTGACTTGAGCTATTCAAAGGTTAAGGTGATAAAAACAAGCATCAGTGAAAAAAGGTTGTGGTAATTACTTCTGAGTTAGAACAATATGCTTGCTGATCATGCACTAAAACAGAATATGATTCTCTGACAAACAAGAGAAAATCTGCACATGCTGGAAATCCAAACAACATACACAAAATGCTGGAGGAGCTCATCAGGCCAGGCAGCATCAATGGAAAAAAGTACAGTTGATGTTTTGGGCCAAAATCCATCAGTCCTGCCCGAAATGTCGACTGTGCTTTTTTCCATTGATGCTGCCTGACCTGTTGAGGTCCTGCAGCGTTTTGTATGACTCTCTGAAATAATTTCCAAAACAAGGACCTGAGTTATAGCGGAAGGTTGAACAAATTAGGATCTTATTCCCTGGAGCATAGGAGAGTGAGAGAAGAACAATATTGAGGGATATAGAGAGGGTAAATACAAGCAGGCCTTCTCCACTAAGGTTGGATAAGGCTAGAACTAGACGTCGTAGGCTAAGTGTGAAGTCTGAAATATTTAAGGGGCATATGAGGGGGAACAACTTTACTCAGAGAATGACAAGAGTATTGAATGGGCTGCCAGTGAAAGTGGTGTATGTGGGATTGATTGAAGTTTGGTTAGTTACATGGATGGGAAGAGTATAGAGGGTTACAGACACCAAAAGGATTTTTTCCAGGGCAGAAGCAGTTAATATGAATGGGCATAATTTTAAATAGATTGGAGGAAAATAAAGGTGGTATATCAGATGTAATCTTTTTACGTAGAGCAGTGAGTGCATGGAACGCCCTGCCAAGGATGGTGGTAGAGGAAGATACATTAGGGATATTGAAGAAGTCTTTAGATAGGCACATGGATGATAGAAAAATGAAAATGTATGTAGGAGAGAATGGTTAAATTGATATAGAATAGGTTAAAAAGTCAGCTCAGCATCATAGCTAGAGATGTAGGGAAGCATTATGGTGTCCTTGAGGCTGGTGGTATGTGCTTTAATCTTCTGCCTGATGAGAGTGGGGAGATGAAAGAATATCAGGGGTGGGTGGAGTCTTTGATTATGTTGTAATGGTATCTGCCTACAATGCTCCTTCAGTTGACATCTTTCGGATAGATCATCAAGACATATATTTCACTACTTTTATGTCTCTTATGTTTGTTTATCATGTTGAATGTGATTCTGGAAGTGTTGGAGCCTGTAATTTGCTGCTTGGAGATCGTTTGGGTGCCCCAGCATTCTGGAGTTTCTGAGAGGATTCCAGGAGTCAGAGACAGTGTGGGTGAACCTCAGTGTGGCAGGCTACGGGGCAGCACGTGAGTTGATGTTTGACTCCATTTTGTTAATTAAAGTTTCCATTGCTTGCCGATTAAAGTAACAAATGAGATTGAAACATCGAAGCAAATGCGGAAGTTTAGAGATCATCTGGGTGTTCCAGAATTCTGCAGTCTCTGTGAGGATTTTGGGAGAAAGAGGCAGCCTGTGCAAATCTCTTGCTGGGAAGGCTGAGGGACCAGGCAAAAGCTGATGTTTGAATCCATTTTGCCGATTAAAGCGATAAGGGATATTGAAGCAGAGAGGCAAGTGCGGAGGATAAGCGCTGGCTGCCTGTCCTTTGATCACTCTGTACTTGAGAGAGGAGAGCCTGCTGCTGTGCCCAGAGAATGTTGCCCAGGTTTTGGATGTGGGCTTGGACTGTAGACTTTTTCCAGTCTTAATAGTTTTTTTTATATTCTGTGCTTTTCACCTAATCTTTCTTGGTTTTTTTGTGCGGGGAGATGAATTTGGGGGTTGATGTGTCTCTTCCGTTTTGTTCAACTTTTGTGTGGGAGTAGGGATTGGGGAGGGGGGTGTTGATGTGCCTGTTCTGTTTTTGTTTGATTTTTTTGTGCGGGAGGGATTTGGGAGCTGATGTGCGCGTTCCTTTTTTATTTGTGTTTTTTATGTGGGGAGGTGGGATTTAGGGGTTAATAATCGTGCTGTCTTCCTTTTCTTTCTTGGTTTCATGGCTACCCAGAGAAGAAAAATTGCAGAGTTGTATACTTTGATAATAAACAAACCTTTGAACCTTTGCTTTACTAAGGTGGCAAGTGTAAACGGAGTTCATGGAGGGGAGGCTAATTTCTGTGATATGCTGAGCTGTGCCCACAACTTTCCACAGTTTCTTGCAGTAATGAGAAGAGCAGTTGCCGTACCAAGCTATGCTGCATCTAGCCAGAATGCTTTCTGTGTGTATCTATAATAATTGATGAGGGTTAATGGGCACAGACTTTAACCTCATGAGGTACTGTTTCACCTTCTTGGACATGGCAACATTAATCTCTAGCAAGACCATCTCAAAGCCCCTGATCTACAATAACCCTGCTTCTCATGAGCTCAGCCATGAAGTTCAACTGGATCATCCAAGTGAGCAGGTTAGGGGCTGGGTAATGTGAGTAACACACAGAAAGTGCTGTAGGAACTCAGTAGGTCAAGCAGCATCTATGAAGAGGTAAAGGTTCCAGGCTAAGACCCTTCATCAGACTGGGCGGCCTGTAGTGATTTGTACATAGAGCAGCATAGCACGGTACAGACCGTTTGGCCCACTATATTAAGCTGACCTTTTAAACTATTCCAACATCAATCTAAACTCTCCCTCCTACACAGCCCATAACCCTCCATTTTTTCTATCGTCCATCTACCATAAGAGTCTCTTAAACACCCTAATGTATCAGCCTTGGTAGTTCCTTTCAGGCACTCACACTCTCTGAGGCAAAAAAAACTACCTCTGACATCTATCTTAAACTTTTCTCCACTCAGAATATAAGAATGTACATTCTTGTGTGACATTTGTGTGTGCCACAGTCACGAGGAGGCATTGGGTTGTGTAGAGGGAGAGAATTTAAAAGTTGCAAGTGGGGGCAGTGGAAACATTTTGCACACAGTTCCAAGGAGCCACTGAACTGTGCATAATTAGGCACTTGACAAGTCCAATTAAAAAACGTTAGGTTTAAACAGAGCAGCCATGATGCAAGTGGCCCAGCATTAGAGTGAGGAGTTGAGCCTTTGGTTCATCGAGGCTTCAGCGAGGAGAGACATAAACCATAGCTAGATATTTTCTTTTTTGTTATTTATTTATTGTTTCTTTCTTTCTTATTGGACATTTAGAGCGGTTGAGATGCCAGGCAGGATCATGAAATGCTCCTCTTGTAGGATGTGAGAATGCCGTGGGACCTGCAATATCCTCAATGACTACAACTGTGAGAAGTGCAGCCAGGTGCGGCTTCTAGGAGCCTGTGTTAAGGAGTTGGAGCTGGAACTGGATGAACTGCGGATCATTTGGGAGGCTGAGGATTCGAAAGACAAGACATACAGTGAGGTAGTTACATCCAAGGTGTAGGACATGGGTAACTGGGTGACCATCTGGAAGAGGCAAGGGGCTAAATAGCCAGTGCGAAGTACCTTTGTGACCATCCCCTTGATAACAGGTATACCACTTTGGATGCTATGGGTGGGGGGGGGAGGGTGGGGAATGACCTAGCAGAAGAAAGCCACAGCAGTCAAATCAAAAGTCTGTAGTTCAGAAGGGAAGATGGGGGTGGGGGGGAAGAGAAGAAGTGAACTGTAGCTATAGGAGATTCATTAGTTAGGGGAACAGAAAGAGCTTCTGTGGACAAGAACAAGATTCTGGAATGGTACGTGGTCACCTGGGTGCCAGGGTCAGGGATATCTCAATCAAGCCCATAGCATAATTAAGTGGGAGGGTGAGCAGTCAGAGGCCATGGTCCGTATTGGCACCAGTGACATGGGTAGGGGGCGTGACAAGGTCCTGCAAAGTGTATTCAGGGAGATAAGGCCAATTTAAAGGATAGTACTTCCAGAGTTATGATCTCAGGATTGTACATGCTAGTGAGGCCAGAAGTAGAAAGATCATGCAGTTTAACACATGGCTAAAGAGATGGTGCAGGAGGGAGGGATTCAGATTTTTGGATCATTGGGCTCTCTTCCAGAGAAGGAGGGACATGTACAGAAGGGATGGTCTGCACCTGAACTGGAGTGAGATTAGTACTCTAGTGGAGAGGTTTGCTAGTGCAACATGGGGTTGGGTTTAAACTAGAGTTGCAAGGGGATGGGAACCAGAGGCCCACAACAGATAGTGGAGTGGTAGTGGAGAAAGATGTTTCTCCTTTAACCTCCTTAGATGGTATATGTAACTCTCACTTCAGCTAGCAGCTTAATATAGGGGATAATAGCCTTCTGGTCCAGCCAAACTTAAGAAATCTCATTTGGGCAGATGCTGCGTGATGCGTCCCGTTACAAATCAGTACAACGAAATAACAAACAGTACACAATATGCGATTAAATGTTTGAGCTTTATAATTCTTAATTTGACTATATGGTTAGTAAAGAAAACAAAAGAAGAAAAAGGGGCCCATTCTCATGAAACAGTCTAATGCGCAATGTTGGAGCTCACTGATAAGGCCGTTCGTCCACCATCGACCTCCTCCGATCATCGCTAACCTTCGGACCCTCACTCCAAATCCACTCCATCCGTGGTCTACCAACTCTCTCCATTCGCATCTTCTCTCCTCATCTCTCCCTGGCAAAAGACCGTGAATTCCCAGCTCCCAGGCACACAGGAAAGAACAACACCCCGCTCATTGGCTGACATGCTCCGTTATCTCTAGTCATAACCGAAACATTGCTGTTACAGAGAAACCATTACCTTAGCAGTGGAACATTACAGAGAAGCCATTACGTTAGTTGTTAAACCTTACAGCATATTACATGTAGACGCTGTTGATCCTTCCGTACAATCAATGAGGTGTTGAAGACTGTCCATAAAAAGTCAGGAAACAAAAGTTCATGCATGGTGGGACTAATTACAAGTAACAATGAAACAGCATTCATAGAGTAGGTGCAGAAACTGTCTGCGTGGTGCAATAACGATAACCTTTCACTCAACATCAAAACATCAAAGAAATTCTTATCAATGTCTGGAAATCAAGAAGGTATGAGCAAGCTTCATTACTCATAAATGGTAAAGTAGTGGAAAGGGTCTCCAGCTTTAAGTTTTTGGGAGTGAACATCACAGAGGAGCTCTCTTAAACTACCAGCACCACCTTGATATTAGGGAAGGCTCAGCTGTACCTTTACAATACATACAAGTCAGGAATCAGAAGGCCGAGCATGGTGGAACTAATTACAAGTAACAATGAAACTTCATAGATAGCGGAAGTGCAGAAACTGTCTGCATGATGCAATCACCATAACCTTTCATGAACAAGCTCCACTACTCACAAATGTTGAAGCAGAGGAAAGGGTGTCCTGCTTTGGGTTTTTGGAAGTGAACATCACAGAGGAGCTCTCTTGGGCCATCAACGGCTCAAGAGTAGTAGGGAATGCTCTGCAGTCTCTATACTATCTTAGGAGCTCAAAGACAGCAAATGTGCCCCAAAAGCTGCTGGTAAGGATTATCAACATTTAACTGAGAGCAGACTGACGTACTGCATGACAGTATGGTACACTAGCTGCAGCAAGATCAACCAGGAAGCACTTCAACAAGTTATCAGGACTGCAACGAACATCGTGGGGACACAACTACCAGCTATGGAAATCAGCTAAACTCATGCTATCTACAGCAGGCTCGCAACGTTGTGATAGGCTCAACCCACTCCTGTAATCACTTGTTCAATTTCCTACCATCCGGCAGATGATACAGACACATCTCTGCACGAACATCCAAACTGAGAAACAACTTTTCCCCCCAGGGCTGTTGTGCAACTGGAAAATGCCCCCCCACCCATAGTCCAGAGACACTCGGGCCTAGTGCAATACATGAGCCTGTGCAATATCTGTATTTAAATAGGGCAGCTATCTTCCTTTGATAACAGATCTCTCTTTTTTTAAATTCAGCTTTAATTATTGCTGCCATTTTATGTTTAATGATTAGATTTTATAACATGTAAAACTTAAATGGGACATCCATTCTTGCTTTTAACTTTAGAGTTGTTTGTTTTTAATTCAGTTGTAACTTAGGTGTCATTCTAAACATCTCGGATGTTATTTTAAATTTAGACATTATGTTTTTAGCAATTGAATGAAGTACACTACAAGTTCACTGTCCTGATTAATGTCAATAAAGTTCTAACTAATGCTCGAAGCCTCAATATTTCAATGCAAGGGATATTGTAGGGAAGAAGGATAGACACATGGACTTATGACATTGTAGCCATATGTGAAGCTTCATCACAGGAGGGGCAGAACTGGCAGCTCAATGTTCCATTGTTTTAGACTTGATAGAGTAGGAGGGATTAAAAGGGAAGCCCCGTTGAGCCAAAGACTTCCTACTCTAGCTCCCTCTACTCTGTCACCTGCTCTATAAATCTGTCTCCTTTTAAACTCTTCTCGCTGTTCTCACTGGCTGACATTCATGTGCTTGCATAGTCGTGCCCCAATCAAACTGCTGAAGGGATGGTGCAGAGGACTGAAAAGCTTGAGCATATAGATATTAAGAAAGAAGATCTGCTGGAGCTTTTGGAAAGCATCAAGTTGGATAAGTCACCAGGACTGGATGAGATGTACCACAGGCTACTGTGGGAGGTGAGGGAGGAGATTGCTGAGCCTCTGGTGATCATCTTTGCATCATCAAATGGGACAGGAGAGGTTCCAGAGGATGGGTGGGTTGTGAATGTTGTTCCATTATTCAAGAAAGGGAGTAGAGATAGCCCAGGAAATTATAGACCTGTGAGTCTTACTTCAGTGGTCAGTAAGTTGATGGAGAAGATCCTGAGAGGTAGGATTTATGAACATTTGGAAAGGCATAATATGATTAGGAATAGTCAGAATGGCTTTGTGAAAGGCAGGTCATGCCTTACGAGCCTGATTGAACTTTTTTGAGGATGTGACTAAACACATTGATGAAGGTAGAGCAGTAGATGTAGTGTATATGGATTTCAGCAAGGCATTTGACAAGATACCCCATGCAAGACTTATTGAGAAAGTAAGGAGGCATGGGATCCAAGGGGACATTGCTTTGTGGATCCAGAAATGGCTTGCCCACAGAAGGCAAAGAGTGGTTGTAGATGGGTCATATTTTGCATGGAGGTTGGTGACCAGTGGTGTGCCTGAGGCTAGCACGAGAGGGCACAGTTTTAAGGTGCTTGGCAGTAGGTACAGAGATATGTCAGGGATAAGTTTTTTTACTCAGAGAGTGGTGAGTGCGTGGAATAGGCTGCCGGCAATGGGGGTGGAGTCGGATACGATAGGGTCTTTTAAGAGACTCCTGGACAGGTATATGGAGCTCAGAAAAATAGAGGGCTATGGGTAACCCTAGGTAATTTCTCAGGTAAGGACATGTTTGGCACAGCTTTGTGGGCCAAAGGGCTTGTATTGTGCTGTAGGTTTTCTATGTTTCTATGTTTCTAAATCTCTATAACTTAGCCAGAAAATTATAGGCCAGTGAGCTTGACATCATTAATGGGAAAGAGTTACTGAAAGGAATTCTAAGTGACTATATGTAGAAGTGTATGGATAGACAGGGACTGATTAATGATAGTCAATATGACTTATGTGTGGTGGATCATGTCTAGCCAATCTTATAGAATTTTTTGAGGAAGTTACCAGAAAAGTTGAGGAAAGCAAGGTAATAGAAGTTATCTACATGGACTTTAGCAAGGCCTTTGACAAGGTCCTGCATGGGAGGTTGGTCAAGAAGGTTCAGTCGCTTGGTAATCAAGATGAGGTAGTAAATTGGAATAGTTGAAATATACACAAAATGCTGGAGGACATTGGAATAGGCATTGGCTTCTTCCAGGTAGGGCTATAGATGGTTGGCACTCTAACTGGAGGCCTGTGACTCATGGTGTGCCACAGGGATTGGTGCTGGGTCCATTGTTTGTCATCTAGTATACATCAATGATCTGGATGGTGATGTGGTTAACTGGCTCAGCAAGTTTGCAGATGTCACCAAGATTGGTGGACAATGAAGCAGACTATCAAAACCAGCTGAGCTGCTGCTGAAAAATTGCAGAAGGAATTAATGTAGACAAGTGTGTGGTGTTGCAATCTGGGTGTAGTAATCAGAGTAGATCTTACACGGTGAGTGTTAAGGCCCTGAGCAATGCAGTAGAACAAAGAGATCTGGGAATACGTCTCAGGTAGATAGGGTCATAGAGAAAGCTTTTGGTATATTGGCCTTCGTAAATCAATGGATTGAATACAGGAGTTCAGATGTTATGATAAAATTGTATAAGACCTTGATGTCCCTCTCTGTGGCTTGCGGCACATCGGGCAGCAACCTTGCCTTTTCTCCAGCATTTGTCTGTTTTTACGAGGCTTGGTTATTAGCTCAATGCCCAACCCAGCATGGATGGAAAGCATGCAAGGAACTGGCCAGATTCAAACTACTCACTTTGAGGTCCGGTGCAGATGCCTCTACACCAGCAGCTGTCCAATATAAAATGTTAGTTAGGCCTAATTTGGAATATTGTGTCCAGTTTTGGTCACCTACCTAAGGAAAGAAGTAAATAAGATCGAAAGAGTGTCGAGAAAGCCTACAAGGATGATGCCAGGACTTGAGGACCTGAGTTATAGGGAAAGGTTTCAATAGGGTATGATTTTATTCCCCAGAGTGTCGCAGATTGAAGTGAGATTTGATAGAGGTATGCAAAGTTATGAGGGGTATATAGAGGGTAAAAGCAAGCAGGCTTTTCTATTAAGGTTGGGTGAGACTAGAACTAGGGATCATGGGATAAAGGGTGAAAGGTGAAATGCTTAAGGGAACTATGAGGGGGAATTTCTTCATTCAGAGGGTTGGTGAGAATGTGGAACAAGGTGTGTAGCTGAAGCACTGGATGTGGGGTCGATTTCAACATTGACGAGAAATTCGGAAAGGTAAACTGATGGGAAAGGTGTGGAGGGCTACGGTCCGGGTGCACGTCGATGGGACTTGGAAGGTTAATCATTGGGCACAGACCAGACGGGCTGAAAGGTATGGTTCATAGTATTCTATAACCCCACACTTTCGTTCTGATGTCTTCTGATACGGATAAATGCCACCCTGGGAGAAAGACACTCAGTCTATGTCTCCTATAATTTTAATACAACTCTATCAAGTCACCTCTCATCCTCCAGCATTCCAAAGAGAAAAGCCCTCACTCGCTCAAGCTTTCCTCATAAGACCTGTTCTCTACGACTGGCAGCATTCTGGTAAATCTCCTCTACCTCCTCTGTATGTGTGTGTGTGGTTTTTCTCTGAAAGCACTTTAGTATATCATTGTTTCTTTTTTTTTTATGTTCACCTGGAGATCCCTTCCCAGAGTTTGGCACAGAATGTTTTTTTCAGGAGGTGAGGAGAAGATGGCGGTGCGACGCAGCACGCGCGGCTGCTCGGAAATGGTGCTTCCAGGATGCTGCATCAGCAACTGGAGGTTCATGGCAGGGAGAGTTTTTCTTCCTTCTACCGTCTGTGTGAGATGATGGGACTTTTGAGAGACTTTTTTTTTACCGTGCTCATGGTCTGTTCTTTATCAAATTACTGTATTGCTTTGCACTGTTGTAACTATATGTTATAATTATGTGGTTTTTGTCAGTTTTTCAGTCTTGGTTTGTCTAGTGTTTCTGTGATATCATACTGGAGGAACATTGTATCATTTCTTAATGCATGCATTACTAAATGACAATAAACAAGGACTGTGTGTCCTCATAATCTAATCTAATCTAAGGTTTCCACATCTTCCCCATCATGTGGTGACCAGAACTGAACACAATACTCCAATTATTTCTTTTAAAGTCTGTTTCGAGCCTGTCTATTTAATTTGATTTAAGAGATTAAGCATGGAGCAGGCCCTAGCCTAATCACAGGACAATTTACAATGAGCAATTAGCCTAATAACAGGTATGTTTTTGGAATCTGGGAGAAAACCAGAGCACCCTGATGAAATCCAGTCTCCTTACAGCTGGAATTGAACTCTGAACTCGGATGTCCCAAACTGTAACAGTGTCATGATAGCCTAGACTATGTCTAACAAATTTTTATAGAGCTGCAACAATACATCATGGCTCTTGAATTAAACCCCTTAATTAATGAAGGACAACACTTCATATGCCTTCTTAACAACCTATCAATTTATGCTGCAGCTTTGTAGGATTTATAGATGTGGACCCCAAGATCTTTCTATTTCCTTATATGGCTAAGAATCCTGACATTAACCTCTACACTGTCTTCAATTCAACCTTCTAAGGAGCATCATACTTTTCTGGATTGAACTCTATCTGCCACATCTCAGTCCAGTTTTATGTCCTGTCAATGTCCTGTTGTAACCTATAAAGGCCTTTGACCGGTCAGGCAGCATCTATGGAGGATAATAAACATCTGACGTTTCGAGCCTTTGAGCCTAAAACCTTCATCAGGACCGGAAAGGAAGGAGACAGAAGCCAGAATAAGAAGGTAGGAGGAGGGGAAGGAGTATGAGCTGGCAGGTGATAGGTAAGACCAGGTGAGTGGGAAGGTTGATAAGGAAGTGGGGGGGGGGGGAGGTGTAGAAATCAGAAACTGGGAGAGAGAAGCTGAGGGTATTCCTGTCAACTTTTACTTCTCCTCCCTTCCACCTTCTTATTCTGGCTTCTTCCCTCTTCGTTTCCAGTCCTGATGAAGGGTCTCAGCCCAAAACATTGACTGCTTATTTCCCTCTATAGATACCACCAAATGTTGAGTATTTGCTTACCTCCTGATAATACAACCTTCTTTTTTAAAACAACTACAAGCCACAAATTGGGTTACTCATGGAATCCTCTCAGTTGGATGAGTTCAGCTCCAACAGTCTCCAAGAAGCTCCACATGATCCCATTGTTTGGTGGTTTTACACTCCATCCACTACCAGCGCTGAAGTACATGCCATCTACAAAATACCCTGCAGTTACAAATTTAGGTTGCCATGGTTGGTCTTCCAGTCCTGGAGCATGTATTCAGCACAACACCCATACTGGTGGCCTTATCGATAACAACTTTTAAAAGACACCTGGACAGGTGCATGGATAGCAAAGGTCTAGAAGTTTATAATGATAAAGGTTAGCTATATTTTTCACATGTACATAGAGTGAAATATATCATTTGTATCAAACAAAATCAGTGGAGATTGTGCTGAGCAGGCTGAAAGCATTGTCACACTTTGGTGCCACCATAGAATGCCCATAACTCACAAATGCTAATGAAATGTCTTTGGAATGTGGAGGAAATGGGGGTTCCTGGAGGAAACCCATGCAGTTACAGGGGGTTCATATGGTGGCAAATTAGAGCAATTTGGATGGGAATCTTGGCCAGCAAGGACCTGGTGGACCAAATGGCTTGTTTCTGTGCTGCATGAATCTATAATTCCATTGTTCGAGGGACTTATCATCTGATATTGCAACACAGTTCAAGTCTCTGTGGACTGCGGACAATGCCATGTGTTGTCCAGTCTCTATGAAATCTGTATTGCTGGTGGTTTCCCATGGTTCCTAGGTTTTTATCCTTATATAACAGGAAGCATGTTTAGCATTGATCATGTTACAAAGACTTCAGAACCACGTTGAAGCCATGGCCAAGAAAGCCTCTACTTCCTCGGGAATCTAAAGAAATTTGCAATTCCCCATTGAGCTTTACCAATTTTTATTAATGCACTACAGAAACCTCCAAGAAGACCACAACCTTATCCTGGTTTGGAGGTCTTTGTGCTTCAATGACCTGAAGAGCTATATTGGCTGGATACAGAGCTCTATACTTGGTAGAGTCACCCATGTCAAGCAGGTGAAAAGGTAGAGGCCAGACTAAGAGTGGTCCAGTGTCCTCCAGGTTTTGGGGTTCAGCTGAAGGCTAACAACTCTGACTGGTAAAACATAACTGTTATATATACTTATTGTAATTCGGCTTTTTCCTCTATATTTAAACATCATGTTTTTTTTTAGTCTGGTGGTCCTGTTGTGGAAGCTATGTACATTAAAGATACATTAATCAAGCATTTATGCATCCCAAATATTCATGCAAAAAATCTAAGAAAATTATTGTCCTCAGCCTTTGGCTGACAAAATCTCTGTAGAAACTGCTGAAATGGTGTTCAAGTACCAGAATATATTGAATAAATTGCATAGCCATTTTGATATTTAGATTTAAGTGAATTCAGTTTAAGTAGTAGCCTAGTGAAGACTAGTCTTAAGAGTAATTTTTTAGCCATGGCCTGTAGAAGATTATGTTGTTTCTATAAAAATAAGTTCAAATAGTGTATTTGATTTTGTGTTTTGCAAAATAAGTAGAAAAAAACAAGTTATATACATATCATTTAAGACAGTGATAATAAAGCTGATTCTGATTTTAATGACCAGTAAGTCATTTTTACACATAATGACAGTGCAGTTGTAGGCTGATCAGCATGCTCTTTGAAGAGTTGGCACTTCATGCAATGATAAGGACAGCCGTTCACTGATTATACGAGATGTGATTGATAAGTTTATGGCCTAAGGTAGAAGGAGATGAGTTATACAGCTCCCGTTACATGCACATGCAGGTCAACTCTTTGCGTGATTACGCAGAAAGTTTGAAATTAATAACTCATCTCCTTCTACCTTGTGCCGCGAACTTATCAATCACCCCGATGAGTTATTAACTTCAGACTTTCTGCATAATCACTCAAAAAGTTGAACTGCAAGTGTATGTAACGGAAGCTTTATAACTCATCTCCTTCTACCTTAGGCCACGAACTTATCAATCACCCTGCCATGGGCACTTTCTGGAGGTCCAAGATCCATATGCTCCACGACTGCTGGACTAAGTGTGTAAATGTACAGGGGACTATGTAGAAAAATAAATGTGCTAGGTTTTCTAAAATTGACTCCTTCTACCTTAGGCCACAAACTTATCAATCACCCCTTATATTCTAGGGTCAGAAGACCATCAGACATAGAAGCAGAATTAGGTCATTTGATCCATCGAGTCTGCTCCACCATTCGAACATGGCTGATTTATTTTCCCTCTCAAACCCGTTCTCTGCCTTCTCCCCATATTCCTTTGATAGGCTTATTAATCAAGAACCTATCAAATTTTGCTTTAAATATACCCAATGACCTGGCCTCCACTTGAATTCTACAGATTTACCACCCTCTGGCTAAAGAAATTCCTCCTCAGCTCTGATCTGAAAGAATGTTCCTCTGTTTTGAGGCTGTGCCCTCAGATCACTGTGGAGACATCCACTGTGCTCCACTTCACAAAAATAAAGTTTAGCCTTAAATGATAGAATTCCAATGAGAAGCATTAGAATTTAAAAGTGTAAGGAGATGACAGATAGTTTGGCAATTTATTTAAAATGTTAAGGATCGAATACTGGTGTGTAAGACACTGATTTTTTTTGCAATTTGCATCTGTGCAATCTGCAACACTATCACATGGATGTAGGTGGATGAGAAGCTACACAAATCTGGTAGAGTTCTGGTTAGCAATGCCATCATTTTAATTCCAGAACGATCTAATTATTGAAATAACTGTTCCCTGATCTCTGGGCTCCTGCAGTGTTAGACACCACCTTTGACAGATCTTTTTTGTATTCGATTAAGACTATAATTTCATTGATTAAATAGTGTAGAACTAAACAACTGCAGTTCAACATCCAATGTACTTAGAAACATAGAAAACCTACAGCACAATACAGACCCTTCAGCCCATAATGCTGTGCCAAACATGTACTTACTTTAGAAATTACCTATGGTTACCCATAGCCCTCTATTTTTCTAAGCTCCATGTACCTATCCAGGAGTCTCTTAAAAGACCATATCGTATCCGCCTCCACCACCGTTTCTGGCAGCCTATCCCATGCACTGACCACTCCCTGCATAAAAAACTTACCCTGACCTGACATCTCCTCTGTACCAACTTTCAAGCACCTTAGAACTATGTCCTCTCGTGTTTGCCATTTCAGCCCTGGGAAAAAGCCTTTGACTATCTACACAATCAATGCCTCTCATCATCTTATACACCTCTATCAGGTCACCTCTCATCCTTCATTGCTCCAAGGAGAAAAGGCCAAGTTTACTCAACCTATTCTCATAAGGCATGCTTCCCAATCCAGGCAACATCCTTGTAAAAACAAACACAAACACGAGGAAATCTGCAGATGCTGGAATTTCAAGCAACACACATAAAAGTTGCTGGTGAACGCAGCAAGCCAGGCAGCATCTCTAGGAAGAGGTACAGTCGACTTTTCGGGCCGAGACCCTTCGTCAGGACTAACTGAAAGAAGAGCTAGTAAGAGATTTAGTAAAACATTCTTGTAAATCTCCTCTGCACCATTTCTCTAGTTTCCACATCCTTCCTGTAGTGAGGTGACCAGAACTGAGAACAGATTTGCAAGTGGGGTCTGACCAGGGTCTTATATAGCTGTAACATTACCTCTTGGCTCTTGAATTCAATCCCATGGTTGATGAAGGCCAATGCACCGTATGCTTTCTTAACCACACAGTCAACCTGTGCAGCAGCCTTGAGTGTCCTATGGACTCAGACCCCAAGATCCTTCTGATCCTCCACACTGCCAGGAGTCTTACCATTAATGCTATATTCTGCCATCATATTTGAGCTATAAAAATGAACCACCTCACACTTATCTGGGTTGAACTCCACCTGCCACTTCTCAGCTCAGTTTTGCATCCTATCAATGTCCCACCTGAACCTCTGACAACCCTCCACACTATACACAACACCCGCAACTGAGTTATCAGCAAATTAACTAGCCTATCCCTCCACTTCCTCACCCAGGTCATTTATAAAAATCATGAAGAGTAGGGGTCCCAAAATAGATCCATGAGGCACAACTCTGGTCACTGACCTCCATGCAGAGTATGACCTGTCTACAACTACTCTTTGCCGTCTGCGGGCTAGCCAATTCTGGATCCACAAAGCAAGGTCTCCTTGGATCCCATGCCTCCTTACTTTCTCAATAAGCCTTGCATGTGGTACCTTATAAAATGCCTTGCTGAAATTCATATACACTATATCTACTGCTCTACCTTCATCAATGTGTTTAGTCACATCCTCAAAGAATTCGATTAGGCTCATAAGGTACGACCTGCCTTTGTCAAAGCTATGCTGACTATTCCTAATCATTATGCCTCACCAAATGTTCATAAATCCTGCTTCTCAGGATCTTTTCCATCAACTCACCAACCACTGAAGTAAGACTCCCTGGTCTATAATTTCTTGGGCTATCGCTACTCCCTTTCCTGAATAAGGGAACAACATCTGCAACCCTCCAATCCTCTGAAACTTTTCCTATCCCCATTGATGATGCAAAGATCATTGCCAGAGGCTCAGCAATCTTCTCCCTCACCTCCCACAGAGGCCTGGGGTATATCTTGTCTGGTACCAGTGACTTATCCAACTTGATGCTTTCCAAAAGCTCCAGCACATCCTCCTTCTTAATGTCTATATGCTCAAGCTTTTCAGTCTGCTGTAAGTCATCCCTACAATTGCTAAGGTCCTTTTCTGTAGCGAATACTGAAGCAAAGTATTCATTAAGTACCTCCGCTACCTCCTCCGGTTCCATACACACTTTTCCACTGTCACACTTGATCGGTCCTATCCTCTCACGTCTTAGCCTCTTGTTCTTCACATACATAAAATGCCTTGGGGTTTTAGACAATAGACAATAGACAGTAGACAATAGGTGCAGGAGTAGGCCATTCGGCCCTTCAAGCCAGCACCGCCATTCACTGTGATCATGGCTGATCATCCACAATCAGTATCCAGTTCCTGCCTTATCCCCATAACCTTTGATTCTGCTATCTTTAAGAGCTCTATCCATCTCTTTCTTGAAAACAATCCAGAGACTTGGCCTCCACTGCCTTCTGGGGCAGAACATTCCACATATCCACCACTTTCTGGGTGAAAAAGTTTTTCCTCAACTCTGTTTTAAATGGCCTACCCCTTATTCTTAAACTGTGGCCTCTGGTTCTGGACTCACCCATCAGCGGGAACATGTTTCCTGCCTCCAGCGTGTCCAATCCCTTAATAATCTTACGTTTGTATATGTTTCAATCAGATCCCCTCTCATCCTTCTAAATTCCAGTGTATACAAGCCCAGTCGCTCCAAACTTTCAACATATGACAGTCCCACCATCCCGGGAATTAACCTTGTGAACCTACGCTGCACTCCCTCAATAGCAAGAATGTCCTTCCTCAAATTTGGAGACCAAAACTGCACACAATACTCCAGGTGTGGTCTCACCAGGGCCCTGTACAGCTGTAGAAGGACCTCTTTGCTCCTATACTCAATTCCCCTCATTATGAAGGCCAGCATGCCATTAGCTTTCTTCACTGCCTGCTGTACCTGCATTCAGTGACAGTTTTTCTTAATCCTGCTCGCCAAGGCCTTCTTATGGCCTTTTCTGGATCTCCTAAGCCAATAGGCTGGTCCTGGACTTATTTCCATCTGGCAAAATTTACATGTTATTATTTAATTATTTGTGGTTTTTGTATTGCTATATTTATACTCTATTCTTGGTTGGTGCAACTGTAACGAAACCCAATTTCCCTCAGGATCAATACAGTATGTCTATCTATCTACTTATCTATCTAATTTCATTCTTAAGCTCCTTCCTGCTTGCCTTATAATTTTTTAGATCTCTTTCATTACCTAGCCTATTTTTTTGAACCTTTCGTAAGCTTTTCTTTTCTTCTTGACTAGATTTTCAACAGCCTTTGTACACCATGGTTCCTGTACCCTACCACCCTTTCCCTGCTTCATTGGAACATACCTATGCAGAACGCCACGTAAATATCCCCTGAACATTTGCCACATTTCTGCCATATATCTCCCTGAGAACATCTGTTCCCAATTTATGCTTCCAAATTCCTGCTTGATAGCTTCATATTTCCCCTTACTCCAAATAAACGCTTTTGTAAATAAACGCTTTGAACACCCCGCTCTGGTCTTCTGCCTGCTCTGGATCTCTTTATCGCTAACTGCCGACGGGACATCAACCATCTCGACTTCACCGCACCTTGTCCCCATTCCAACCTCACTCCTTCGGAAAGCTCTGCTCTCCACTCCCTCCGCACTAATCCTAACCTTATTATTAAACCCGCCGATAAAGGGGGTGCTGTTGTAGTCTGGCGTACTGACCTCTACCTTGCCGAGGCACAGCGACAACTCGCGGATACCTCCTCTTATTTACCCCTCGATCGTGACCCCACTAAGGAGCACCAGGCCATTGTCTCCCACACCATCACCGACTTTATCCGCTCAGTGAATCTCCCATCCACTGCTACCAACTTTATAGTTCCCACACCCCGCACTTCCCGTTTCTACCTCCTACCCAAGATCCACAAACCTGCCTGTCCTGGCCGACCTATTGTCTCAGCTTGCTCCTGCCCCACTGAACTCATTTCTGCATACCTCGACACAGTATTATCCCCCCTTGTTCAATCCCTTCCGACCTATGTTCATGACGCTTCTCACGCTCTTAAACCTTTCAATGATTTTAAGTTCCCTGGCCCCCACCGCTTTATTTTCACCATGGATGTCCAGTCCTTATATACTTCCATCCCCCATCAGGAAGGTCTCAAAGCTCTACGCTTCTTTTTGGATTCCAGACCTAATCAGTTCCCCTCTACCACCACTCTGCTCCGTCTAGCGGAATTAGTCCTTACTCTTAATAATTTCTCCTTTGGCTCCTCCCACTTCCTCCAAACTAAAGGTGTAGCTATGGGCACCCGTATGGGTCCTAGCTATGCCTGCCTTTTTGTGGGTTTGTGGAACAATCTATGTTCCGTGCCTATTCTGGTATCTGTCCCCTACTTTTCCTTCGCTACATCGACGACTGCATTGGCACTGCTTCCTGCACGCATGCAGAACTCGTTGACTTTATTAACTTTGCCTCCAACTTTCACCCTGCCCTCAAGTTTATCTGGTCCATTTCCGACACCTCCTTCCCCTTTCTAGATCTTTCTGTCTCTGTCTCTGGAGACAGCTTATCCACTGATGTCTACTATAAGCCTACTGACTCTCACAGCTATCTGGACTATTCCTCTTCTCACCCTGTCTCTTGCAAAAACGCCATCCCCTTCTCACAATTCCTCCGTCTCCGCCGCATCTGCTCTCAGGATGAGGCTTTTCATTCTAGGACGAGGGAGATGTCTTCCTTTTTTAAAGAAAGGGGCTTCCTTTCCTCCACCATCAACTCTGCTCTCAAATGCATCTCCCCCATTTCACGCACATCTGCTCTCACTCCATCCTCCTGCCACCCCACTAGGAATAGGGTTCCCCGGTCCTCACCTACCATCCCACCAGCCTCCGGGTCCAACATATTATTCTCCGTAACTTCCGCCACCTCCAATGGGATCCCACCACTAAGCACATCTTTCCCACCCCCCCTCTCTCTGCATTCCGCAGGGATCGCTCCCTACGCGACTCCCTTGTCCATTCGTCCCCCCCATCCCTCCCCACTGATCTCCCTCCTGGCACTTATCCGTGTAAGCGGAACAAGTGCTACACATGCCATTACACTTCCTCCCTTACCACCATTCAGGGCCCCAGACAGTCCTTCCAGGTGAGGCGACACTTCACTTATGAGTCGGCTGGGGTGATATACTGCGTCCGGTGCTCCCGATGCAGCCTTCTATATATTGGCGAGACCCGACGCAGACTGGGAGACCGCTTTGCTGAACATCTATGCTCTGTCCGCCAGAGAAAGCAGGATCTCCCAGTGGCCACACATTTTAATTCCACATCCCATTCCCATTCTGATATGTCTATCCATGGCCTCCTCTACTGTAAAGATGAAGCCACACTCAGGTTGGAGGAACAACACCTTATATTCCGTCTGGGTAGCCTCCAACCTGATGGCACGAACATCGACTTCTCTAACTTCCGCTAAGGCCCCACCTCCCCCTCGTACCCCATCTGTTACTTATTTTTATGCACACTTTCTTTCTCTCACTCTCCTTTTTCTCCCTCTGTCCCTCTGAATATACCTCTTGCCTGTCCTCTGGGTCCCCCCCCCTTTCTTTCTTCCTGGACCTCCTGTCCCATGATCCTCCCATATCCCCTTTTGCCAATCACCTGTCCAGCTCTTGGCTCTATCCCTCCCCCTCCTGTCCTCTCCTATCATTTTGGATCTCCCCCTCCCCCTCCAACTTTCAAATCCCTTACTCACTCTTCCTTCAGTTAGTCCTGACGAAGGGTCTCGGCCTGAAACGTCGACTGCGCCTCTTCCTACAGATGCTGCTTGGCCTGCTGCGTTCACCAGCAACTTTGATGTGTGTTGCTTGAATTTCCAGCATCTGCAGAATTCCTGTTGTTTGCTTTTGTAATTGTCTGTTCTTATCACTCTCCAATGCTGTTGTAAAGGAGATAGAATTGTGATCACTATCTCCAAAATGTTCTTCCACTGAGAGACCTGACACCTGACCAGGTTCATTTCCCAATACCGGATCAAGTACAGCCTCTCCTCTTGTAGGCTTATCTACATATTGTGTCAGGAAACCTTCCTGAACACACCTAACAAACTCCACCCCATCTAAACCCCTTGCTCTAGGGAGATGCCAATCAATATTTGGAAATTAAAATCTCCCACCATAACAACCCTGTTATTATTACACCTTTCCAGTATCTGTCTCCCTATCTGCTTCTCGCTGTCCCTGTTACTATTGGGCGGTCTATGAAAAACACCCAGTGGAGTTATTGACCCTTTCCTATTTCTAACTTCCACCCACAGAGACTCCGTAGACAATCCCTCCATGACTTCCTCCTTTTCTGCAGCCGTGACACTATCTCTGATCAACGGTGCCACGCCCCCCACCTCCTTTGCCTCCCTCCCTGTCCTTTCTGAAACATCTAAAGCCTGGCACTCTAAGTAGCCATTCCTGCCCCTGAGCCATCCAAGTCTCTGTAATGGCCACAACATCATAGCTCCAAGTACTGACCCACACTCTGAGCTCATCCGCTTTGATCATGATACTCCTTGCATTAAAATAGACGCATCTTAAATCATCAGTCTGAATGCATCCCTTCTCTTTCACCTGCCTATGTCACAAAGGGGGATGCTGGGAACAGACCCAAATGCAAGACACAGACACTGAAGTACTAGGAACAGGACTGTAGAGACGTGACAGGATACAGACAAGGAGCAGGGACAAGAATGCAGACTAGGGCTAGGACATGGACTAGACAAGGAACTATGAACTAGGAGCCTGGACTTCGGAAAGCAGGACCAGGAGTACGAACTATGAACTAGGAGCCTGTGCTTGGAGTCCGAGCCAGAGACTGGGCAAGGACCAAGAACCTGGGTCTTGCCAGAGGCTCGGACCCCAGAACCAGGCAAGGACATGACATGGCTACAGGACAGGACATGGCTGGGGTCTTGGGATTTGAGGCTCGGGGATGGGGTCTCGGGGCTGGGGGCTTGGGGCTTGGAGACAGACTGGGAACTGTACATCAACATAGAGCCGGGACTTATCCTTTGAAAAGCCAGAACTCATCTTTATCTCCACACCAAGGTGGGACAGGTCCATCCATCAGGTAACGTCAGATCAGCCAGACTTACCCAACAGAGGCAAAGACAAGACAGGACAGATCCCCCCACCACAGGGCAACGGCAGAACGGCCTGACTTATCCCACAGAGGCGAGGACAAGACAAAACAGATCCCCCCGCAGGGCAACAGCTGAATGGCCTTATCTACCCTACGAAGGCGAGGACAAGAAGAGACAAACACCGAAGAATGATAGACAGTTCCATCTCTGCACCGGGGCTGCTCTGAGTCGCAATTACGGCCAGCAACCTCAGCTGCCTATGGAAACAGCCAGATCCCTACCTAGCTCAGAGTAGCTGACGGCCACTCAGCTGGCCCAGGAAACGGCTGAATCCATACTGCAAAGACAGCTCCGACTACCGACAGCAAGGCTCCATGAAGCGATAGTTCTCCAACGCGGCCTAAAGATGGGAAGTGGCCATTCTAGCCTTCCACTGGCAGGTTGCTCCCAGGGAATCTTGACAAGACAAACCAGCCCCCCCACACTCAACCCCAAGGCTACTTATATTCCAGGCTCCAAGATGGGAATCAGGTGCCTATGATTAACTCAACCGAAACAAGGGACAGCTGGAAGACCCAGAGTCCTGAGTCCACAGACCAGACCGTGAACCGGAATTCGGACTACATGGACCGGACCATGACAGCCTATCCTCCCTCTCGCACTGTCTACAAGCTTTCTCAATTTGTGAGCCAACTGTCTCTTCCGTTTGGTTCCCAACCCTCAGTAATTCTAGTTTAAACTCTCCCTATAGCCTTAGCAAACCTCCCCACCAGGATATTGGTCCCTCTGTGATTCAAGTGCAACCTGTCCTTTTTGTACAGGTTATGCCTGCTCCAGAAGAGGTCCCAATAATCCAGAAATCTGAATCCCTGCCCCCTGCTCCAATCCCTCAGCTACGCATTTATCTTCCACCTCATTCTATTCCCATACTCACCGTTATATAGCACAGGCAGTAGTCTGGAGATTACTACCTTTGAGCTCGTGTTTCTGAACTTCCTTCCTAACTCCCTGTAGTCTATTTTCAGGACCTCCTCCCTTTCTCTACCTATGTCGTTGGTACCAATATGTACCACCACCTCTGGCTGTTCTCCTTCCCACTTCAGGATATTGGGGACGCGATCAGAAACATCCTGGGCCCTGGCACCTGAAAGGCAAACTACCATCCATGTTTCTTTCCTGGTCGCTAACTTTGGGAACAATGCACTCCCTTGCCGTTGCAAGTGGACACACTCCAGAGAGATCATGTTCAGTCCTCTCCAGATGACTGTACAAGCATACTGGAGTTATGTGCAAGCATAAATACTCCTGAGCAGACACTCAGTCACCACTTTATTAGGTACAGGCAGTAAGCAGAGAGTGGTACTTACAGACCAGTGCATCTGTGGATGTGAACTTCCCTCCATTGAGGACATTTATATCAGCAAGTGTGGAAAGAAGGCCTGGAAGCCACCCCACCCATAAACTGTTCCAGCTGCTTCCGTCTGGCAAGCACTACTACAGCATTAAAACCAGGACTAACAGGCTATGGAACAGCTTCTTTCTACAAATCATTAGACTTTTAGATTCATATGTCTGTACATTGCAACAGAGTCATAACACAAATATTTTTCTCCCTCATGTTGTGAAGTGGATTTTAGATTTAAATAAATTCTAATTCTAATTCTACACCTACAGTATAAACCTGTGGGTACTTGGCCAAGTACTAAATACCTGTTCTGATAAACTGGCAGGAATGTTCACTGAGATCTTTATCTTCTCGTTTCAGCAGTCTGAGTTACCCACCTGTTTCAAGCAGGCTTGAATCAAAGAAGAATGTGGTAACCTGCTTCAATGACTATCGTCCAGTAGTACTTACTGTCATGGTCCGGTCCGTGAAGTCTGCATTCCGGTTCGCAGTCCGGTCCGTGGGCTCAGGACTCCGGGTCTTCCAGCTGTCCCTGTTGAGTTAATCATAGGCACCTGATTCCCATCTTGAGGCTTGGCATATAAGTAGCCTTGGGGTTGAGTGTGGGCTGCTGGTTTGTTTTGTCAAGATCCCCTGGGAGTAACTTGCTGGTGGAAGGCTAAAGCAGCTAATTTCCATCTTTAGGCTGTGTTGGGGAACCATCCCCTCATGGAGCCTTGCTGTCAGTAGTTGGAGCTGTCTTTGCAGTATGGATTTGGCTGTTTCCTGGGCCAGCTGAGAGGCTGCCAGCTACTCTGTGCTAGGTAGGGATCTGGCTGTTTCTGTAGCCAGCTGAGGTTGCTGGCCAAACTGAGACTTGGAGCTACTCTGGAGCAGAGATGGAACTGTCTGTTGTTCTTTTGTGTTGTCTCTTCTTGTCCTTGCCTCTGTGAAGTAAGCCAGGCTGTTTTACTGTTGCCCTGCAGGGGGATCTATCTTGTCTGGTCCTCACCTCTGTGGGGTAAATCAGGCAGTTCTGCTGTTGCCCTGTGGGGGGTCTTGATTTGTCTTGTCTTTGCCTCTGTGGGGTAAGTCAGGCAGTTCTGCCATTACCAGACTGATGCTCCTGTCCCACCTTGGTGTGGAGAAGTTGAGTCCTGGCTCTATGTCTATGTACTGTCCTGTCTCATGTTGGTGTTGTGTTAAAGATGATGAGTCCTGGCTTTTCAAAGGATAAGTCCTGGGTTTATGTTAATGTACAGTTCCCAGTCTGTCTCAGAGTTCCAGCCTCCGAGTTATCAGCCTCCACAAGCTCAGGAACCCAGACCCCGGCCGGCAGCCAGGCTCGGAGAACCCAGACCCCGGCCGGCAGCCAGGCTCGGAGAACCCAGACCCCGGCCGGCAGCCAGGCTCGGAGAACCCAGACCCCGGCCGTCAGCGTGGTCTCGGCCTGAAACGCTGACTGTACCTCTTCCTAGAGATGCAGCCCGGCCTGCTGCGTTCACCAGCAACTTTGAAGTGTGTTTCCCGGCCGGCAGCCAAGCTCCAAGAACTCAGACCCCGGCGGATCCTGCAGCCGCAAGCTCCAAGAACCCAGACCCAAGACCCCAGCCGGCTTCCATGTTCAGGCCTCTAGTCCCCAGCCACGTCCTGTCCTGAAGCCATGTCATGACTCTGCCTGGTTCTGGGGTCCAAGCCCGAGACAAGACCCAGGTTCTGGGTCATCGTCCAGTCTCGGGCTCGGAATCGATACATTGTCTCCTAGTCCATGGTTTCTAGCCTTGGTCCCGCTTCCCCTAGCCCAAGTCTGCATTCTTATCCCTGCTCCTGGTCTGAATCCTGTCACGTCCCTACTCTAGTCAAGTCCTGTTCCTTGTACTTCAGTGTCTGTGTCTTGCACATTGTGACACTTGCATCCACAGTGATTAAGTGTTTTGAGAGGTTGCTGATGAAATACATCAACTCCTACCTGAGAAGCGACTTGGATCCATTCCAATTTACCTACCGTTACAACAGCTCCACAGCAGATGCCATCTCATTAACTCTTCATTCAACCCTGGAACATCTGGACATCAAAGTTGCATTCATCATGATGCTCTTTTTGGACTACAGCTCAGTATTTGATAGCATCATCCCCTCAAAAATAAACAATAAGTTTCAATATCTCTGTGCAATTGAACCTTTGATTTCCTAATTTGTTGACTCCAGTCAGTTTGGATTGGCAATAACATCTGCAAAAACTCCTCCAGCACAGGTGCACCACAAGGCTGTGTGCTTAGCCCCCACTCTATTTGCTTTTAACTTATGACTATTTGCCTAAGCACAGCGCCAATGCCATATCTAAGTTTGTTGATGACACCACGGTCATTGACCGAGTCAATGGTGGTGACGAATCTGTATATAGGGATGAAGATTGAAAATCTGGCTGAGTGGTGTAACCACAACAACCTCTTGCTCAATGCCAGCAAGACCAAGGAGCAGGTTATTGACTTCAGGAAGAGTAACCCAGCGGTCCACAAGCCAGTCCTCTCCCAAGGATCAGAGATGGATAGGATCAGCAACTTTAAATTCCTCAGTTTTATCATTTCAGAGGACCCGTCCTGGGCCCAGAAGCGTAAGTGCAAATACAAAGAGAGCACGGCAGCCTTTGTCGTGGGAGTTTGTCAAGATTCAGCATGACATCTAAGACTTTGACAAACTTCTATAGAGGTGAGGGTGGAAAGTATATTGATTGGTTAATTCACAGCCTGCTATGGAAACACCAATGTTCTTTGGATTATCCTACAATAAGTAATGGTTATGCCCCAGTCCATCACAGGTAAAGCCCTCAGTACTACTGAGCACATCTACATGGAGTGCTGTTGCAGGAAAGCAGCATTGATCATCAGGGACCCCCACCACCCTGAACATGCTCTCCTCCCACAGATGTCATGAGAAAGAAGGTACAGGATCCTCAGGACTCGCATCACCAGTTTCAGGTACAGTTGTTATGCTTTGACCATCATGCTCGTGAACCAAAGGGGATAACTTCATTTGACTTCACTTGCCCCATCACTGAACTATTCCCACAACCCAATGGACTCACTTTCACTGACTCTTCATCTTGTGTTCTTAATATTTGTTGCTTATTTATTTACTATTATTTATTTCTTTTTGTATTTGCACAGTTTGTTCTCTTTTGCACACTGGTTGAATGCCCAGTTGGCAAGGTCTTTCATTGATTCTGTTATAGATTTATTGAATATGCCCACAAAAAATTAATCTCAGTGTAGTATATGGTGACATATATGTACTTTGATAATAAATTTACTTTGAACTTTGGATTGGCTATAGCAGCAGAAGACCACAAGCATACACTCCGTAGCCACTCCATGAGGCACAAGAGGTACCTGATAAAGTGGCTGCTGAGTATATGTGCAAAGAAACAAACTCCCCAGATGTTTGTACTAAGTAAGTGTGCACTACAGTCTTCAATCGATTCTGCAAGAAACCAAAGCCCCATTTGGAAATATGCAATAATATCAGATACGATACTTGTCAGATGTACATTGAAACATCAAAACATGCAGTGAAGCTCTTTGTTTACATCAAATCAAATCAGTGAAGATCATGCTGGGCAGCCCACAAGAGTTGCCACACTTCCAGTGCTACTCACTAACCCTAACCGTATGCCTTTGAAATGTGGAAGGAAAGCGGAACACCCAGAGGAACCCCACATGATCACGAGGAGAATATATACACTTTTTACAGGTAACGAAAGGAATTGAACCCCGATCGGTGTACGCTGGCACTGTAATACACTAACCACTTTGATACTGTGCTACCATTACACATAGTGTATATGCAAGGGAATGCAACACTCCAGTTGTGTGCAGGATTATGCACAACACTCTGGAGATATATATACAAGGTACAAATAATCCTCGCGTGTTTGTGTGTGTGTGAGACAGTGTATAAGAACATACAAGAAATTAAGCATGGTCCTCTGTGTTAACACCCCTGTGCACTACTTGTGTTAGTACATTGGGGCATGCATGCCCCTCAAATATTTGTACATCATTGTATGATCCTGGATACATGGCCAAGAGTGCATGCCTGAGAGTACAACTACAGCATGTCACATCCAGATGAATGCAAGATTTTTTTATGCCCATTGGGGATTTAATCAAGAGGTATGGCATCTCATTCTATGAATGAGGTGCAAGCCCACTAATTATCTGTGTATGAGAGCATGACCATGGGTAAGAATACAAAAATGTGTGTCCTTATATTTATGCGTGTGTCCTAAGGATTTGGGCCACCATGGTAACGTAGTGGTTAGTGTAACACTGTTACCACTTGGGGAATCAGAATCCTTTATTATCGTCAAGTATGTGGACACACAGGGAATTTGATGCTGGTTTCCCTGAGCTCTCGCTGTACAGAACCAAAAAGCAAACAAAACAATAGTGCAAATAATCGTGAACTATATACAATGAGGTATACCTGTGTATGTGCAGGTGGACTTGGTTTATAATAGACTAAAAATCAAGTGTTCATAAGACTGATGGCATATGGAAAGAAACTGTTCTTGTACCTATTTGTCCTGGCATACAGCGATCTAAAGTGCCTACCAGAAGGAAGGAGTTGGAACAGGAGACGTCCAGGGTGTGATGGGTCTACAATGATGCTGCTTGCTTGCTTCCTGACTCCAGATGCATATAAGTCCTGGATCGAGGGCAGCTTCACACCAATAATCCTTTCCACAGCCCTGATGGTTCTTTGGAGTCTATTCTTGTCTTGTTTGGTAGCTGATCCAAACCAGGCAGTGATGGACGAACAGAAAACAGACTGGATTATTCCTGAGTAGAATTGAATCAGCAGCTCCTGAGGCAGGTTGTACTTCCTGAGTTGATGTAGGGAAAACAACCTTGCTGAGCCTTTTTGATGAGAGTGTCCGCTTTGGGTGTCCACTTCAGGTCCTGGGAGATTGTGACACCCAGAAACCTGAAGGTCTCCACAGCAGACACAATAATGTTGAGTACTGTATAGTGAATGGGGGGAGTATTGGGGGGCTCCTCCTGAAGTCCACTGTCATCTCCACAGTCATGAGCGTATTTAGCTCCAGATTGTTCTGACCACACCAGAGGGCCAGCTGTTCCACCACCTGTCTGTTTGCAGACTCATCACCATCTCGGATAAGGCCAATGACAGCTGTGTTGTCTGCAAACTTCAGGAGTTTAACAGATGGATCCTGTGAGGTGCAGTCATTAGTGTAAAGGGAGAAGAGCAGTGGGTTCAGAATTCAATTCCAACTCTTTCTATAAGGAATGTGTACATCTCCCCTGTGACCATGGTTTTCTGATTGCTCCATTTCCTCCCAAGTCCAAAGACTTATCAGTTGGTAGGTAAAAGGTCAGAATAGAGGATTGGGGGGGGGTGGATTTGTTTACTGGAAGGAAAAGAACAGTTACTACCTCTCAACCATGAGGCTCTTGAACAAAAGAGGATAACTACACTCATCTATTGAGATAGTCCCACAACCAATGATCTCACTTTAAGAACCCTCTGTTTTGTTATTTCAAGCTTTTTTTAAATTTATGTTTGGATTTGCACAGTTTGTTGCACAGTTTCTATGCTCTTGCTCTTTCATTGATCCTGTTTACCGTTGCTGTTCTATAGATTTGCTGAGTATGCCTGGAGGAAAAAGAATCCCAGGGTTGCACTCTGATAATAAATTTTACTTTGAACTTTAAACTTTCAGACCCTCCTCCCTTTCCCTATTCCCTGCTCTGAACTTTTACTACTTTTTACCTGCCTATCACTTCTCCCTGGATTCCCTCCTCCTTCCCTTTCCCTTATTGTCCACTGTCCTCTCCTATCTAATTCCTTCTGCAGTGCTTGACCTTTCCCACACACCTAGCTTCACCTCTCACCTTCCAGCTAGCCTCTTTCCTCTCCTCCGACCTTTTTTTAATTCAGGTGTCCTCCTGCTTCCTTCTCAGTTCTGAAGAAGAGTCTTGACCCAAAATGTCAGCTGCATCCATAGATGCTGCTTGACTTGCTGAATTCCTCCAGTGCTTTGTGTGTGTTACTTTATGTAATGATGCAGATTTTATTCCATATCCCTACTTTAACCTCTAACTTTTTTTAATGATGTGTTATTCTTCATAATTGTTGAAGGTTGTATTTTGTTATATGTCACATCACACCACAACAAATTCATAATACATGTAAGTGTAAATGGTGAATAAAGTTGTTCCTTGATCCTTTATATGCAAGACTGCATGCTCTCTACTTGTATGTAATATATGTTATGCCAACTGGGTATTTATGCAAGAGTTTGTGGCACATGGAAATGGATGGGACTGTCTCTCTATTGATTGATTACACATGAAGAGCAAAGCCCTGGGGTATATGGACACAATTTCATGCATATTCGGTCCATACACAGACATAAATGCCACTGCATGTGTTCAGGTGTATTTATAAGTGAGTATGCTTGCTGAGTAAGTATGCAAGACTCCATTCCTGCCAGGTATATGAACAAGTGTGCATGCACCCACATCGAGAAATACAAGAGTGTGTGCAGCAGGGTTTGTATGCAAGTTTTTGCTCCCAGATTTGTGTGCAGGCGTGTGTGTTCTAACCCCCGTTTTTGAGCAGGTATGCATGCTCCTCTGAATAGGTCATAGGTCTGCAACCTTTGGACTGCGGACTCTGCCACTCGTGTTCTCAGTGTTATTTATTTACTTATTTATATATTATTGTTTTTTTTTATTTGCATAGTTTGTCTCTTTTTTTCACATTAGTTGTCAGTATTTGTGTTTAGTTTTTCATTGATTCTATTGCATTTCTTTATTCTACTATAATGCCCACAGGGAAATTAATCTCAAGATAGCATAAATTGATATACATGAATTTTGATAATAAGTTTATAGAACATAGAATAGTACAGCACATTACAGGCCCTTCGGCCCACAGTGTTGTGCCGACGCTCAAATCCTGCCTCCCATATAACCCCCCCATTACATTAACTTTGAACTTGTATAAGCAGAGGGCATGACCAAAACGTACACAGGTGAGCATTACCCATGAATATATAATTAAAAGCGCATATCCCAAGGCAGGGTAGCGTAGTGTTTAGTGTAAAGCTTTATAGCACCAGCGAATGGGGTTGAAATTCCCACCTCTGCCGGTAAGGAGTTTGCATATTCTTCCAATGAGCATATGGGTTTACTCTGAGTTCTCCATTTCCCTCACATATTCCAAGCACATAAGGCTATGTTGGCACCAGAAGTATGGCGACTTCTGTGGACTTGCTCCCAGCACAATCTCAGTCTGCTAACAACTGTGTTGGTCACTGAGGCAAAGTGACACGTTTCACTGTGTGGTTCAATGTACATGTGATAGATAAAGCTAATCTTTAGAGAAATTGTGCATGCCTCTGAATATACTATGTAATTAAGAGCCCATGTCCCCAACTAAATATGCAAGTGAATATGCCTCCCTGGATGCATATGCAGAAGTACATGGGTCCAAGTATGCGCACCCCCCGCCACCCCCGTGAATATGTAAGTAAAGGTGCATGTCTCTAATTATAGATCCAAGTCTGCGTGCCTCCCATACTCTGGATCGATACGCAGGAGCGCATCTCTCCCTGTTACTGTCGTACCACTTATGACTCTGTAAGACTTTATGTGGCTCCCGGTGACGCCCCCTTCTCTGTATGTTAGTGTACCTGAGCCCAAGGCAGTCGGCGACCGCCCCCCTCCACCCCCGAGAGTGGATGGTATCGTTACATGTTCCATTTCCACAGACACTTTCCCGAACTGCTGCCTATCTTTTTATAAATATGTCATGCGAAGACTAGATTCCTGATAGAATGGGGCATTTTCCTCCTCCAATGCATTTTTTTAAATTCTGAAGGGAGTCCGAGTTTTCCGTGGGAGAGGCACCTTCCGGAGCGCTTTCGCCGGCGGTGACAGCGCTGGAGACGGACAGAGGGAAGGCTGTGCTGAGTAGTCTTTGGGCTCCCACGGCGCAACAGTACCCCAAGTACAAAGTTATTTTTCGCTGGGGTGGGGTGGGTAGGAAAGCCACCTAGGAAGAATCGGCGGACAGAGTTGGTTGAGATCATTCTCCACCTTCTAAGCGTTATCTAAAGCGCCTATCCTCTCCTCTTCCCGTTCTGGAACATCTTGCTGGTAGAGTTTTAACGGACCCTGAGCTGCGAGCGAGTGAGAGATGGAGAGGGCGACCGATCTGTCACCGACCAATGACACCAACAGCAGCGTAGTCCTTCAGCTGAACGCTGACTACGACCAGGAGTTCATTAGCTACCTATGGAAGGAATACTTATACCCCAAGGAATACGAGTGGGTGCTGATCATCGCCTACATTGTCGTTTTCATCGTCGCTCTGCTTGGGAATATACTAGGTGAGAAACCTTTACCTCTTCACCCGCTCCTGTCCCTCAACAGCTCTCCCCCCGCCCCCTTCTCAGAAGTACGAAGTAGCCGGAGTTCGAGGTACCCAGTGTTTATTTTTTTCAGTCCACAATGGGTCCAGAGACGGTGCAGCTTCCCTCGCTGTAAGACAAGTGCACGGATATACAGCATGCCTCTAGCCAGTTCTTGTGCGCTCAGAGCTCGCAATAGCGCTCGCAGAGCCCCGCTTGGACTTTAGATGACGCAGGGGTGGTGGGCGCAAGAGACCGCAGAGGCTGGGATGTCTGGAGCAATAGGACCAATGCTGGAGAGACTCAAGTATATGAGATTCTGCAGATGCTGGAAATCCCGAATAACTAACACACACACATACACACACATACACACACATACACACACATACACACACACATACACACACATACACACACATACACACACATACACACACATACACACACACGAAAACTGTGGAGGGAAGTGGCTGAAAGCAGCTCAGCGGGAGCGATTGTCACCCGAAATCTTGAGTGGGTGTTGGGGGGAAATTAATAGGGTTGTTGCCATAGGGTGAGGTGCAATAGAACATAGAAGACATAATTGTGCAGCACAGTACAGGCCCTTCAGCCCACGATGTTGTGCCCACCTATTAGCCTACTCTAAGATTAATCTAACCCTTCCCTCCCACATAACCTTCCATGGCAGCATTCATTTCAAGAGACTAGAATATAAAAGCAAGGATGTAGTCCTGATGCTTTATTAAACATTGGTCGGACTGAACTTGGCGTATCGTGAGCAGTTTTGGACCCCTTATCTGAGAAAAGATATGTTGGCATTGGAGAGGATTCTGAGGAGGCTCAGGAGAATGAATCTGGGAATTAAAGTGTTAATGTATGAGAAGCGTTTGATGACCCTGGGCCTGTACTCACTAGAGTTTAGAAGAATGAGGGTGGATCACATTGAAACCCATCGAATATTGAAAGTCTTAGAGAAAGTGGGTGTGGAGAAGATGTTTCCTATACTGTGGGATGCTAGGCACAGCCTCAGAATAGAAGGACAACCCTTTAGAACAGAGATGAAAAGTAATTTCTTCAGCCAGAAGATGGTGAATCTGAGGAATTCATTGCCATAGACAGCTGCGGAGGCCAAGTCATTGGGTATATTTAAAATGGAAGTTGATAGGTTCCTGATAAGTGAGAGTGTCAAGGGTTACAAGGAGAAGGCAGGAGAATGGTGGTGAGAGGAGAAAATCAGCCTTGATGAAATAGTGGAGCAGACTTGATGGAGTAAATGGCTTAATTCTGCTTCTATATCTTATGGACTTACAGTCTTGCTTTAAGGTCATTTTAACCCTTCCTTACTATAGAGCCCTCCAATTTTCTATCATTCATGTGCATATCTGAGAGTTTATTAAATGCCTGTAATATATCCAGCTCTACTACCACCCACAGCAGGGTGTCTCACAGACCTACCACTCTCTGTGTATCTCTGAGTACATTCAGGGGGAATGTATCCCCCTGTACATTTATAGGTTGCATGGATGAACTACAACAATTGTTCATCCCAGTTTGGCAAAAGAATAAATCAAGGAAGGTAGTGCACCCGTGGCTGACAAGAGAAATTAGGGATAGTATCAATTCCAAAGAAGTAGCATACAAATTAACCAGAGAAAGTGGCTCACCTGAGGACTGGGAGAAATTCAGAGTTCAGCAGAGGAGGACAAAGGGCTTAATTAGGAAGGGGAAAAAAGATTGAGAGAAAACTGGCAGAGAACATAAAAATGGACTGTAAAAGCTTTTATAGATATGTAAAAAGGAAAAGACTGGTAAAGACAAAAGTAGGTCCCCTGCAGACAGAAACAGGTGAATTGATTATGGGGAGCAAGGACATGGCAGACCAATTGAATAATTACTTTGGTTCTGTCTTCACTAAGGAGGACATAAATAATCTTCCAGAAATAGTAAGGGACAGAGGGTCCAGTGAGATGGAGGAACTGAGTGAAATACATGTTAGTAGGGAAGTGGTGTTAGGTAAATTGAAGGGATTGAAGGCAGATAAATCCCCAGGGCCAGATGGTCTGCATCCTAGAGTGCTTAAGGAAGTAGCCCAAGAAATAGTGGATGCATTAGTGATAATTTTTCAAAACTCGTTAGATTCTGGACTAGTTCCTGAGGATTGGAGGGTGGCTAATGTAACCCCAATTTTTAAAAAAGGAGGGAGAGAGAAACCGGGGAATTATAGACCGGTTAGCCTAACGTCGGTGGTGGGGAAACTGCTGGAGTCAGTTATCAAGGATGTGATAACAGCACATTTGGAAAGCGGAGAAATGATCGGACAAAGTCAGCATGGATTTGTGAAAGGAAAATCATGTCTGACGAATCTCATAGAATTTTTTGAGGATGTAACTAGTAGAGTGGATAGGGGAGAACCAGTGGATGTGGTATATTTGGATTTTCAAAAGGCTTTTGACAAGGTCCCACACAGGAGATTAGTGTGCAAACTTAAAGCACACGGTATTGGGGGTAAGGTATTGGTGTGGGTGGAGAATTGGTTAGCAGACAGGAAGCATAGAGTGGGAATAAACGGGACCTTTTCAGAATGGCAGGCAGTGACTAGTGGGGTGCCGCAAGGCTCAGTGCTGGGACCCCAGTTGTTTACAATATATATTAATGACTTGGATGAGGGAATTAAATGCAGCATCTCCAAGTTTGCGGATGACACGAAGCTGGGCGGCAGTGTTAGCAGTGAGGAGGATGCTAAGAGGATGCAGGGTGACTTGGATAGGTTGGGTGAGTGGGCAAACTCATGGCAGATGCAATTTAATGTGGATAAATGTGAAGTTATCCACTTTGGTGGCAAAAATAGGAAAACAGATTATTATCTGAATGGTGGCTGATTAGGAAAAGGGGAGGTGCAACAAGACCTGGGTGTCATTATACACCAGTCATTGAAAGTGGGCATTCAGGTACAGCAGGCGGTGAAAAAGGCAAATGGTATGCTGGCATTTATAGCGAGAGGATTCGAGTACAGGAGCAGGGAGGTACTACTGCAGTTGTACAAGGCCTTGGTGAGACCACACCTGGAGTATTGTGTGCAGTTTTGGTCCCCTAATCTGAGGAAAGACATCTTTGCCATAGAGGGAGTACAAAGAAGGTTCACCAGATTGATTCCTGGGATGGCAGGACTTTCATATGAAGAAAGACTGGATGAACTGGGCTTGTACTCGTTGGAATTTAGAAGATTGAGGGGGGATCTGATTGAAACGTATAAGATCCTAAAGGGATTGGACAGGCTAGATGCAGGAAGATTGTTCCTGATGTTGGGGTAGTCCAGAACGAGGGGTCACAGTTTGAGGATAGAGGGGAAGCCTTTTAGGACCGAGATTAGGAAAAACTTCTTCACACAGAGAGTGGTGAATCTGTGGAATTCTCTGCCACAGCAAACTGTTGAGGCCAGTTCATTGGCTATGTTTAAGAGGGAGTTAGATATGGCCCTTGTGGCTACGGGGATCAGGGGGTATGGAGGGAAGGCTGGGGTGGGGTTCTGAGTTGGATGATCAGCCATGATCATAATAAATGGCGGTGCAGGCTCGAAGGGCCGAATGGCCTACTCCTGCACCTATTTTCTATGTTTCTATGTTTCTATTCCTCCAATCACCTTCAAAATATCCCCCCTTGGTATTGGCATTTTCTGCTCCTCTAGATCCTGTGACTGATCGTGCTCTGTGTTAAATCTAAGTAAGTAAATGTTTTGTTCCTTCTTATAATGACAAAATGGACATTGTGTTAATTTGTAGCAAAAATACACTCAGTACCCACCTGTACACCTGTTTGGTAATGCAGATATCTAATCAGCCAATCATGTGCTAGTAAATTCAATGCATAAAACACACAGACATGGTCAAGAGGTTGAGTAGTTGTTCAGACCAAATATCAGAATGGGGAATAAAGTTGACTAAGTAACTCTGACTGTAAAATGATTGTTGGTGCTAGATAGGGTGGTTTGAGTATCTTAGAAGTGTAGATCTCAAGGAATTTTGGACCATAAGACTATAAAACATAGGAACAGAATTAGGCCATTTGGTCCATCGAGTCTGCTCTACCATTCAATCATGGCTGGTCCTTTTTTTTCTCCTCCTCAACCCCATTTCCTGGCTTTCTCCCTGTAATCTTTGATGCCATGTCCAATCAAGAACCTATCAATCTCTGCCTTAACTACACCCAGTAACCTGGCCTCCACAGCTGCCTGTGATAATAAATTCCACAAATTCATCACACTCTGGCTAAAGACATTTCTCTGCATCTCTGTTTTGAGTGGATGCCCCTCTATACTGAGGCTGCGCCCTCTTACCCTAGACTCCCCCACCATGGGAAACATCCTTTCCACATATACTCTGTCCAGGCTTCCAACATTCGAAAGGTTTCAATTAGATTCCCCCCTATCCTTCTAAATTCCAGCAAGTACAGACCTAGAGCCATCAAAAGTTCCTTGTGTGATAACCCTTTCACTCCTGGAATCATCCTTGTGAACCTCCTCTGGACCCTCTCCAATGCCAGCACATCTCTTCTAAGATGAGGGGCCCAAAACTGTACACGGCACTCAAGGTGAGGCCTCACCAGCGCCTCATAAAGCTTCAGTATCACATCCCTGCTCTTGTACTCTAGACTTCTCGAAATGAATGCTAACATTGCATTTGCCCTCCTCACCACCGACTCAACCTGCAAGTTAACCTTTAGGGTGTTCTGCACAAGGACTCTCAAGTCCCTTTGCATCTCAGTTTTTTGGAATTTTTCCCTGTTTAAAAAACAGTCCACACATTTATTTCTACTACTAAAGTGTATGACCACAACAGTTTCACACACAACAGTCTGAAGTTTACAGAGAATGGTGTGAAAAATGAAAAAAAGAAATCCAGTGAGTGGCAGTTCTGTGGGTGAAAACACCTTGTTAATGAGAGAGATCAGAGAACATTGGCCAGACTGCTTCAAACTGACAGGAAGGCGACAATAACTCAAATAACCATGCGTGACAACGTGGAGTGCAGAAGAGTTTCTCTGAACACACAACACATCAAACTTTGAAGTGGAAGGGCTGCAGCAGCAGAAGACCATGAACAGGAAGTCCCTAATAAAGTATCCATTGAGTGTATATCATGTGTAATACATTGTTTTGTGGCAGCAGTATAGTGCAAGACTGTTAGAAAAATAAATATATCACACAAAAGAGGGAAAAGGAGATAGTGCTCATGGGTCCATGGCCTGTTCAGAAATCGGATGGTAGAAGGGAAGAAGCTGATCCTTGAAGCTAGAGGTCAATAGGTTCTTAATTAGTAAGGGATCAAAGGTTAATGGAAGAAGGCAGGAAAATGGTGTTGAGAAGGTTAGTAAATCAGCTATGATAGAATGGTAGAACAGACTTGATGGGCTGAATGACATCATAATTGTGCTCCTATGTCTCATATTTTTATGTTCTATCCTAAAGGACATCTGCCTTTTGTTTATGATAAAAGACAAAATCCAGGCTGATGTAACAACAAGAGCGTGCTGCTCTGTTGAAGATTCATTCCTCTGTATGAAATGTTGAACCTCTTTCCTGAAGACATAAACGTACGCATGATCGTTATTTAGCATTTTTATTTAGAGATACAGTGCAGAACAGGTCTCTAGCCCAAAGCAACCCACCCATTTAAATCGAGGAAAGTCACAGGACAATTTACAATGACCAGTTACGTCTTTGGTCAGTGAGAGAAACTGGACAACTCGGAGAAAACCCATGCTGTCATAGGGAGAATGTACTAACTTCTTGTAGGTGGTGCTGGACTGAACACAGAACTCTGATGCCCCGAGCTGTAATAGAGTAGGAAATAAGCAGATGAATCATTTCTGCAGCCTCACCCAGTATCTGTACTTGAGTCAAGGTCATGTAGTAGCAGAGAAACTGGCCATTAACAAATATCTATCTTTGCAAGTTTCCCTCCCTGTACTGGAAGAACTTTGCTTTCAATAGATAGTTTTATTTACCTGTCAGAAGTTGGGGAAAAGCGTTACAAAATAAAATCATTCCAGTTCCCTCCATGAGGATTTTAATATCCTCCCTTTCACAAACTGCATCCAAAGAGTTCTTTGAAATTCCTCAAATGTTCACTGACACATTTTTTAATTTTCTAAGTCCCTCTGATAGCAAAGATTAGTCACCCAGGAAAAGCAATGCAATATGGCAAAATGAAACAAACCATCTAGAATAAGCAACAATCAGGGCAGTGAGATATAATTCTTTTCAGAGACTCCGAAATTCTCTGTAGACAGAAACTGTGGTGCTGTTGCATGTTCTTGGCAAGGGACAGGATTCATCACAGAACCATTGAGCATTGCAGAGAATATAGAACATACAATATTGAACAGTATAACCACTCAAGCCCATGATGATGCACTGACTTTATAAGATCTATTTAATCCTTCCTTCCATGTAAAATATTCAAAAATCAATCTATTGTAACACTGCCCTCCTCCATAGCTCATCCATTTGCCTGTCTAAGAGTTAAAAGTTTAAATCTACCCCTGACTTCTCCACCTTGTACTTTCCTCCAATCATCTTAAAATTATGCCCCTTGAATTTACCATTTCCACCCTAGGAAAAAGTCAGTGACTGTCCACCTTTTGTGCCTCTTATAATATTATACACCTCTAACAAGTCTCTTCTCATCCTCTTTTGTTCACTCAACTTTTCTTCATGCTCTCTAATCCGGGTAGCATCCCGGTAAATTTTTTCTGTGCCCTCTCTAAAGCTTCCGTATCTTTCCTGTAATGAGGATGGTAATGGTGAGGCACTCTTATACTGTTATAGTCCCTGTGAAGCTGCTCCAATAGTGGGGATCTGGGATTTGGCCCAAAAAATAATGAAAGAATGACAAGGGATTTCCAAAACTGATTTGGCAGAAGAACTACAGATGGCCTCTTTGTCCTCCAGGTGTTAGAAATTCCATATTTGGAAGGTTATGACTTGGCTTCCATGGTCGTAGAGGCCTATTCCTTGGGCATATTTAAAGCAGAGGTTATTAGGTTCTTGATTAGTTAGGGCACCAAATGTTATGGGGAGAAGGCAGGGGAATGGGTTTGAGAGGTATAATCAATCAGCCATCATGGATGGTGGAGCAGACTCGATGGGCAAATAGCCTAATTCTGCTCCTATATCTTATGGTTATGTTGATAAACCTTTTGCAATTGACGTAGGGCATTTTGATAGACTGGAAGTGAATGGTTAGGATGGTTAGCATGCCATTCAGCCAGGTTCCTGCAGCTCCTACCAGCACTGTGGCTTGTCTGTCCACAAACCATGGATGAGCTGAATGCATCAAAAGTCATCTCTTATTAATGCCTACCTTCCACTAGTAAACCTCTCAGGTAACCCACAGTGAAAGATGTCAGACCGTGTGACCAATACTACAAACAGAAATATTAATTCATGTATAAAAGTCCATTACAGGGGTAGAACATCAAAGGGATGAGGTGTGGGAATGTTTATGTAAAGAAAAGTAAGTGACATCATCTGGGACATGACCTCTTCACATTATACCATCATGAAGGAGATACAGGAGTCTGAAGGCTCACATCCAACACTTTAGGAACTGTTTCTTCCTCTCCACCCTCGGATTTCTGATCAGTCATTGAGTTCATTCCTCTACTTTGCCATTCCTCTTTCATACTATTCATTCATTCATTCAGTTCTCCATTCATTCATTCATTTATTCATTCATCAATCTATTTATAAATCTATCTACCTGTTTATATATTTATTTATCTGTTCCATTTACTTATTATTTATTTACAATACCTATTTACTTACTTACCATGCACTTTATCCATTCATTCATTTATTGTAATTCAAAGTAATTTTTAGAATTACACTGTACTGTTGTCACAAAACAACAACTATCACCACGGTGATAATAAATCTGATCCTAAATTCTGCTTTTTGTATTCTGAGACTCTTCCCATGGAAAAGGCACAAATGACACTTCAACTGACAGTGGGAGAAGCTGACAGCGATGCAGGTGAATGCTCCCCTGGTATCATGGATTCTTGATCACCTGACTGGTAGACCACAGTACGTGTGCTTGCAACACTGTGTGTCCGACAGAGTGATCAGCAGCACTGGGGCTCCACAGGGGACTGTCTTGTCTCCCTTTCTCTTCATCATTTACACCTCAGACTTCAACTACTGCACATAGTCTTGTCATCTTCAGAAGTTTTCTGATGACTCTGCCATAGTTGGATACATCAGCAAGGGAGATGAGGTTGAGTACAGGGCTACGGTAGGAAACTTTGTCACATGGTGTGAGCAGAATTATCTGCAGCTTAATGTGAAAAAGACTAAGGAGCTGGTGGTAGACCTGAGGAGAGCTAAGGTACCGGTGACCCCTGTTTCCATCCAGGGGGTCAGTGTGGACATGGTGGAGGGGTACAAATACCTGGGGATACGAATTGACAATAAACTGGACTGGTCTAAGAACACTGAGGCTGTCTACAAGAAGGGTCAGAGCCGTCTCTATTTCCTGAGGAGACTGAGGTCCTTTAACATCTGCCGGATGATGCTGAGGATGTTCTACGAGTCTGTGGTGGCCAGTGCTATCATGTTTGCTGTTTTGTGCTGGAGCAGCAGGCTGAGGGTAGCAGACACCAACAGAATCAACAAACTCATTCGTAAGGCCAATGATGTTGTGGGGATGGAACTGGACTCTCTCACGGTGGTGTCTGAAAAGAGGATGCTGTCTAAGTTGCATGCCATCTTGGTCAATGTCTCCCATCCACTACATAATGTACTGGGTGGGCACAGGAGGACATTCAGCCAGAGACTCATTCCACCGAGATGCAACACAGAGCGTCATAGGAAGTCATTCCTGCCTGTGGCCATCAAACTTTACAACTCCTCCCTTGGAGGGTCAGACACCCTGAGCCAATAGGCTGGTCCTGGACTTATTTCATAATTTACTGGCATAATTTACATATTACTATTTAACTATTTATGGTTCTATTACTCTTTATTATTTATGGCGCAACTGTAATGAAAACCAATTTCCCCCGGGATCAATAAAGTATGACTATGACTAACTAAAATAAAACCTAGCAGAACAGAAGAAGAATTAATGTCTCAGGTCATCCATCTTTCATCATAACTATGAAAACTTAGAAAGTGAGGACGTCTTATATTGTGCGGAACAGGGAGTAGTGGAGAGGTAATACCAAACAACACAGGTGGTGTGGTGCTAGCTGAGAGAGTGCAGTGAAGTTGAGTTACCCACAGATGATCTGCATGGAGGAGATGTAAACAACAGGAATAACAACAAAGAAGAAGAGAGGGTGAACATGTTTAAAGAGAGAAAAGAAGTCAAAGCTAAAACAGTGAGATGCAAACTGGAAAAGCAAAACTTCGCAGATGCTAGAAATTTGGAATTAATTTAGAGATATTCAAACAAAATGCAAGTCAGGCAGCATCTATGGAGGGGAATAAACATTTGATGTTTTGGGTTGAGACCTGCAAGCTTTCAGACCTTTTATCAGGGCCTGATTCAGAGGTCCTGGAAAGGCCAGGCAGCCTCTGTGGAGAGAGAAGGTGATTACAGTTTAAGTCAATGACTTCGGGAGCAGCTCTGAAATGAACAGGGATGGCTTGTTATCTGAAATTGAGTACATTAAAGATGGTGATGCGCTAAGTTAGCGGATGAGATGTTCCTTGAGTTTACTTTGATATAATATTGGTTTACAGGTTTATTATTGACACAAGGTACAATGAAAAACTTGTCCTGCAAACTTTTGGCTCTGTTGGAATAATGTAAGAGAACATTAAGATAAAATTAGCTTTATTTGTCACATGTACATTAAAAGATTGAAACATACAGTGAAATGCATCATTTGCATTAACAACCAACACAGTGTGAGGATATGTAATGAACAGCCTTCGTGTCACCACACTTCCAGCACCAACATAGCATGTCTACAGCTCACAAGCCCTAACCTGTACGTCTTTGGAATGTGGGAGGACACTGGAGCACCTGGAGGAAACAATGCAGTCATGGGGAGAACATACAAGCCCAAAACAGGCAGCAGTAGGAACCGAAACTGGATTGATTGCACTGTATATTTTTACATTAATTGCTACACTACCATGCACCCTTCATTGCTGTATTTTCATCTCACTGCCCACTATCCAGGCACTTATAGATAAAACAGGGATTAAACAAGTATGCCCAATTCAGTGCCCAACATTCAATGTTCAGACATAGGGCACACCAAACACAGGTCACTTTGTAGAACACTTCTGACCCTGAGCTTCCATTTACCTCTCACTTCAGCTCTTCACCTCGTATCCTCTCTGAGCTCTCTGCCTTTGGCCTCTTTCTTTCTTTATTAATCTTTTTATTGATTTAAAAGGAACACAAATACAATCAAGAGGAGAATTATCTCAAATATATATATCAGTAACAATACAAACTGAGATTAAGATAGACATTATCAAAATCATAGATATTGCTAAGCTAGTACAAAATATTTAATTAAAAAAATGAAAACAGCAATTCTCCTCTTATCAGTTCATGAAGAGGAAAGAAAAAACATCGAGTTTTAAGTGGGGAGAAAAAAAAACCCACTACACTATATAAAAAAAGAGACAAAAAAAAGGGAGTCCATTTTGAGGATATGACCAAAAAAAAAAGAAAGGCCTTTGGCCTCACATGCTGTCCTAAGAAAGCCCACGACTAGCTAGGGGAACAGTACCTCATCTTCAAACCAGGAACCTTACAGCCAAGAAGATGGTCCGGCTCATCTTCATCCTGAGAAACCAGTCTTCAACCAACTCAGATTTAAAGATAATGATTGGCTTTATTTGTCAAATGTATATTGTACATTGAAACATAGAGTGAAATGCCTAGTTTGTGTCAGGAGGACTACACAGTCTGAGGGTGGTGCTGGGGCTAGTCTACAAGTGTCGCCATGCTTCTGCCACCAACATGGTCACGGGGAGAATGGACAGACTCCTTACAGACAGCGGCATGAATTGAATCCGGATGGGTGATCACTGGCACTGTAAAGTGTTGTGCTGACCACTATTCTACCGCGGCTGCCCTGCTCACCCCATGTGACACTGGAGAGCAGCTGGAAGCACAGCATTCGTCAAAGGCTGTATAGTTAGACCACATCCAGATGGTATTTTTGCAGCCCATTACTAGCCATGCATCTACCCTGGCTTCTCCAGCACTTTTTCTGCATTGTCAGCCAGCCAACCATATGGAACATCAGTAATTGGTAATTGATTTATTATACTCTGAGATATAGTGAAAGGCTTTATTTTGCATGTCATCCCGACAGACTAGTCCAAACACTTCAAGGAAATAGAAGCAATAACAGAATGCAGAATATAGTGTTACAGTCACTGAGAGAATGCGGTGCAAATAGACAAGATGCAAATGGTCCATGATAAGCCAGACCGGAAGACAGAGACTTAATCTTTATTTTACAAGAGATCTGTTCAATGCTCTTAAAACAGCAAAATAGAAGCTGTCCTTGACCCTGATGATAGGTTGTTTCAAATTTTTGTATCTTCTTGCCAGGTATGTCCTGTCCACAGAAAGCAAGACAATTCCCTTCCAGCTGACCATTACACAATTAAGAGATAAGATTTGCTTTATTTGTCACATGTTCATTGAAACATCAACACATATATGTCATTTGTGTCAATGACCAAAATAGACTAGGGGTATGCTGGGGACACCCCAAAAGTGTTGCCATATTTCTGGCACCACCATAACCTGTGAACAATCTACCACCCACATGCCTTTGGAATATATGTGGGAGAAAAGCAAAACAGCCAGAGGAAGCTCATGCCATCCCTGGGATAACATACAAACTCTGCTTCTGCTCTGATGACCCCCTCCCTCCCCTGCCTATCAGGTTTGCGAATCAATGAGGCCAGAGTTTGACGAGAGCTGAGAGCTGATGATGTGTGGTGTTTGGCTTACAGCAAACATAACATTTAGCCTGATGTCCAAAAAGTTCAATTTTGGTTTCATCAGACCATAGAACCTTCTACTAGCTAATTTCAGAGTCTTGCACATGCCTTCTGGCAAACTCTAGCTGAGATTTCATGTGAGTTGATTTCAACAGTGGCTTTGTCTTATGGGAGTAAAGCTGTGACTGAGAATTGAGGGTCAAATTGGAGGTCTGGAAGTTGAGGCCCCATTGGCCAGAGCTGAGTATGTGAATTTCTGCAAAGTGTCTGTAAGTCCGAGCTCGCAGGAGACAGGAGGCTGGAGACCACTCCTGGGGTAAGGAGGGGGATAGAGCTTGTTTTGTTATTGCTGCTTTGTGTTCTGAGTTGTCCTGGCGGATATTATGGGCGTGTTATTTTTGCACCAAAATGTGTGGTAACACTTATGGCTTACCTCCAGCACACCCTCGAATTTGTAATGACCAATGTGTGCAAAAATCTTGTGCTGTGCAATTTTTTTACCAATGACAACAACATGTGTGCACTGAATTTTATATATAGAGGTATTTATTTTAACAGCTAGCAAAACACTGTCAATAAGAACTTTGATCTCCTCCGGGTTTTCACTCTCACAAAGTATACGTAGCAGGCCTGTAGCGGGTAATGAAGGATTTTCTCGCCAGAGCTTTTACACACCGTCCATATGTGATTTGCTTGCTAAATGACCCTTTAAAAAGTCAAGTTTCCAAATATCGCTCCATTTCTTCCCATTTACAAATTCTCCAGCAACTTTTGCATTGTGACTGTACATGCAGGTAAAACCAGGTTCTGTATTGTACGTAAATACTTCTCGTAGCTGCACGTTCCTGACCTCATGAGGTTTCGGTGTAGCAGTTTCTACTGTTTCATTAAGCCATTCTGTGCTAAATAAACTAGCAGTTCTTTTGCGCTTCATGCCCTTTGCCTCTTTGGAATTCAACATAGTGAATTGATAATTTCTTCAGTAAAAATTGTATAAATAAGCCAGTTCTAAAATCTTCAGGCAAATCATCGCAAAATCCACTTTGTCAACACCATCCGCATCAGAAACCGGAAAAGGAAATGTGATTGTGTATGATTGTGAAATATACTTAACATGCCAACGAGGTAGAGGGTGACAACCTTTTTTGTGCAGTTTAAATTCTTTTGTGCACTAGTAGCAAAAGATGTGTGTGTGCACATACCTTAGAGAGAACATTGGTCATTAATGCAAATGACACATTTCAATGCATGTCCCAATGCACATTGACAAATGAGCTTCAATCTTGAATCCTTACAGACATCATTAGGAACTGAACTCTGATCACTGGCTCTGTAAAGCGTTGTGCTAAGCTCTAGGCTACCATGCTGACTCTTGGAAAAGAAAAGACTAAAACAATGACCAGAACACACACATACTGAATCACATTGATGGCTGCCTGCCCTGACCATTCTTGGTAGTGCCATTGAGGCCCTCCATCATGTGGGGAGAATGGAGCCACGGGGAAGCCTGATGGCTTTTTGACAGCTGACCCTATCAAAGGCCCTATCATCCCTTCGCACATGATCAGAGGTAATTAGGAACAGCTGAATAAAATCATGAAAGAATTTAACAGTATTAAATTTTACTAAAAAGCTCATCATTTTTAACAATTAAGCTCGTGTTCAAAGTTGAAAGTAAAGTTATCAAAATGTTACCATATACTACCTCGAGATTCACTTCAGTTTCTTGCAGGCATTTATAGGAAAAATAAAGAAATAAAATATAATGAATGAAAAACCATGCATAAAATAATAACACTTTAAAATATATATACTAAAATAAAAACCAATTAAAAAAACTAACCTACATTTACCTCTAATATAGATCCAAAAGATTACAGTCAAGGGCCTTTCTACTAACACCTTATTTGGGACAGTCTTTTCCTTCACTGTCTTGTATGATATTAGGGGTGCCTTGGTAGCATAGGTTAGCAAGGCACATTTACAGGTTTTAGCATCAGAGTTCAATTCCGGCGCCATCTGTACGGAGTTTGTACGTTCTCCCCGTGACTACATGCTCTTCTTCCAGGTGCTCCTGTTCCTCCCACGGTCCAAAAATATTCCAGTTAGTAGGTTAATTAGTCATTGTAAATTAGGCTAGTGTTAAATAGGCGGCCTGGCTCATTGAGGGGGAAGGGCCTGTTCTGCGCTGTATTTCTAAAACTTAAAAACTAATGTATGCACGATTCACGTTCTGTGTGGTGTTGTCTGAGTCCATGGGCCTGTGATGCTGCTACAAGCAAGTATTTTTAATTGTACCTGTACTTCACCATACTTGTGCACATGGCCATAAACTTAGCTTGGCCTTGTAGACGTATATAATATCATGAGGGACACGGACAAAGTGGATGGTCACAGTCTTTCACCAGTGGTAGGTGAGTCCGAAGCTAGACAGCATAGGTTTAAGGTAAGAGAGAAAGATTTAAGTGAAATCCAAACAGCATGGTGTTCACACAGAGGGTGGTGCAACAAACTGCCAGGGGAAGAGGTAGGGGCGGGTATAATTAACACACTTAAATGGACAGGTACATGGATAGAAAAGGTTTAGAAGGATATGGGCCAAATGCAGACAAATGGAATTATTTGAGATGAGTATCTGGCCAGGATAGACCAGTGGGGCCAAAGGGCCTGTTTCAATGCTGTATGACTCTGTGAATCTATAAAAGTGTCCCCACATTCCCTGCCGCCTCTTAATTACTCTTCACAGACCAATTGGCATGACTTCCATTTAAAGCAGAGGTTGATAGGCTCTTGATTAGTCAGGTTGTCAAAGGTTATGGGGAGAAGGCGGGAGAACGGGGTTGAGAGTGATAATAAATCAGCCATGATGGAATGGAGGAGCAGATTCATCCCACTCCTGTGTCTTGTGATCTTACACTGACTTGTCCTGGCCACAGAAAGGACAGGTCGATGAGGTGTCATTGAACCGGTTCAGAGGTCTGTGGCATGGTACTGCTCTATGCAGTACCTTACACCCTAAGTCCCCAGTGTTCATCTGTAACAGAATACAGAGAATATAGGGTGTGTTGTTGTCACATTCAGGAGGATTTCCTGGGGCTAGAATTGCTGAAACAATCTAGTGCTAAATTTAAAGTGCTATTTCTGTTTTTTACACTAACAAGATAATGATTCAGACTCAGATTCATTTATTTATCAGGTACTTTGAAACATTAAGTGAAATTTGTCATTTGCTTTAGCAACCAACACAACCAAAGGTATGTTGGGGATGACCTGCAAATGTTACCACATATTCCGGCACCAACGTAGCAAGTCCATAATATTTGGCAGAACAATACAGAACGCCACAAGCAACAAAACAAAAATTACAAAACAAGCCTCTTTCCTCCCTCCAATACATACAGACATCCCTCCAACCCCATGCATCTGGGCTCTCAGGCCTCCAGTCTCCAGGCTTTAGCCATTGGGCTTTGACTTTTGGATTTCTATCAACCATCAGTCTTCAACTTTTAGTCAATGAGCAGGGCACTATGGCCGGTGAGTCAGCGTGACCCCGAACTCCAGGCTCACTGACTCATTGACCCTTGTGCAACAGCTTCCATGAACATCCAGTCCTGGGAACCACCAACCTGAGACAACCCTATGTCATTTATCACATGTGCACGTTGCAGGCCTTCGAGGGGAGCAGCGATGCTCATTGTGCTGGCCATTGGAGCCGTGGTCTGGTCTCCAAATGTCCTTCATTGCACATCAACATTGTTAACCTTTGGAGCACAGAGCAGAGGCCAAAATTCTGGATCTCCTTCATTACCCATCCACACCACTGGCCTTCGAATGTGGAGCACAGAGTGAAGACCTGACCTCTGACTCCTCTAAAACTCTGACTATGAACTCTAACCTTACCCATAACTCCCCTCTCTATACCCAAAGCCATCCCTGCAAACTTAAAAAATAACTAAATCTGTGACGACTTTAATTGAGACGGCAGCTCAGCACCGTCTAGACCAACTGCAGTGACTTCTGAGGTTGCAGAAGACCTGACTGTGACTTAAAGTTCAAAGTAAATTTAATATAAAAGTATGTATATATCACTATATAGAAACATAAAACATAGAAAACCTATGCACAATACAGGCCCTTAGGCCCACAAAGCTGTGCTGAACATGGCCTTACTTTGGAACTACCCATAGCCCGCTATTTTTCTAAGCTCCATGTACTCCAAGACACTATCGTTTCCACCTCCACCACCAGCAACCCATTCCATGCACTCACCACTCCCTGCATAAAAAACTTACCCCTGACATCTCCTCTGTACCTACTTCTAAGCTCCTTAAAAATATGTCCTCTCATGCTAGCCATTTCATCCCTGGGAAAAAGCCTCTGACTATCCATACGATCAATGCCTCTCATCATCTTGTACATCTCTATCAGGTCACCTCTCATCCTCCGCCGCTCCAAGGAGAAAAGGCCGATTTCACTCAACCTATTCTCATAAGGCATGCTCCATATGCTACCCTAAGATAAGTTTTCTTGCAGGGATTTACAGGTTAACAAAGAGATACAATAGAGTCAAAGAAAAACTAAACACATATTCAAAGACTGACAAGTAACCAGTGTGCAAAAACAAAATGTAAGTTCAAAAGTAAATAAATAAATAAATTAAAAATACTGAGAACTTGAGTTGTAGAGTCCTTGAAAGCAAGTCCATAGTTTGTGTTCATTTAGAGTTCAGTGGTGTATCCTCTTCTCATTGTTGCCATCAGGTAGGAGGTACAGAAGCCTGATGGCACACATTCAGTGACTCAGGAGCAGATTCTTCCCCTCTGCCATCCGATTCCTAAATAGACATTGAACCCATGAACACTACCTTACTTTTAATATTATTTCTGTTTTATACTATCTTTAATTTACCTATTTAATACACACACACACACACACACACATATATATATAGTATTTGAATTTATTTTTTCTATATTATCATGATATTGCATTGTACTGCTGCCACTAAATTAACAAATTCATGACATATGCCGATGATATTAAACCTGATTCTGATTTTGCTTGTAGGGAGTGAAGTTATCCATAATGGTAAACCTGGATAGACTTTATACAGTGCCTATAAAAAGTATTCACCCCACTGCCCCCTTTGGAAGTTTTCATGTTTTATTGTTTTACAACATTGAATCACAAAATTGGATTTAATTTGACTTTTTTTGACACAGGATCAACAGAAAAAGACTTTCACATCAACGTGAAAACAGATCTCTACAAAGTGATCTAAATTAATTACAAATATAAAACACAAAATAATTGATTGCATAAGTATTCACCCCCTTTAATGTGACACACCAAATCATCACTGGTGCAGCCAGCTGGTTTTAGAAGTCACATAATTAATTAAATGGAGATCATCTGGGTGCAGTCAAGATATTTCAATTGATTGTAGTAAAAGTACATTGTCGTCATGGCTATCCCTTGAGGTGGAGGATGATGGTCTTCGTTCCGTTGATCTATGTGGCCCACAGAGCGAAGATGCCTGTGCGTGTATTTGTTTAACGTGTACTTGATTTTGCACTCCAAGAAGCACATGATACTTCACACATCAATCAACTGATTTCAATGGCATGGAAACTATGACGAACGGAGCTGATGAATTTGTTACAGCCTTCGTCCGCTGTTGAGTTCGAAGTAACTTCGTCTGCCTGTTCCACCGTCGAGGTCTTGATTGGATTGTTCTTTGTCAGGGACCTCACCCTCGACCTTACGGCCATTGGTGACCCTACCAGGAGCATAGCTCCAGACGGCATCGCTCGCGGGATCTCAGGACCACACAAGCTTCTCCACCACGGCAACGTGACAATCTATGGAGAAGCGTAAAAATACACCTGTATCTAGAAGGTTCAACTGCTGGTGAGTCAGTATCCTGGCAAAAACTGCACCATGAGGAGAAAAGAACACTCCAAGTAACTCTGCAAAAAGGTTATGGAAAAGCACACGTCAGGAGAGGAATACAAGAAAATTTCCAAGTCACTGAATATCCCTTGGAGTACAATTACGGCCATCATCAAGAAGTGGAAAAATATGGTGCAGCTGTAAATCTGCCTATAGCAGGCTGTCTTCAAAAACTGAGTGACCATGCAAGAAGGGGACTACTGAGTGACCTATGACAACTCTGGATGAATTACAAGCTTCAGTGGCTGAGATGGGAGAGACTGTGCATACAACTGTTGTCTGGGTGCTCCACCAGTCGCGTCTTTGTGGAAGAGTGGCAAAGAGAAAGCCACTGTTTTAAAAAAAACCTCACATGACATCTCAGCTAGAGTTTGCCAGAAGGCATGTGCAAGATTCTGAAGTCAGCTAGAAAAAGGTTCTATAGTTTGATGAAACTAAAATTGAGCTTTTTGGCCGTCAGACTAAATGTTATGTTTGCCATAAGTCAAACACCGCACATCATCAAAAACACACCATCCCTACCATGAAGCACGGTGGTGGCTGCATCATGCTGTGGGGATGCTTCACTGCAACAGGCTCTGGGATGGTTGTGAAGGTAGAGGGTAAATTGAATGCAGCAACATACAGAAGTGGCTTAAAAAACAACAAAGTTAATATCCTGGAGTGCCCAAGTCAAAGTCCAGAACTCAATCCAATTGAGATTTTGTGGTTAGACTTGAAAAGGGCTGTTCACTCACGATCCCCATGCAATCTGACAGAGCTGGAGCAGTTTTGTAAAGAAAAATAGGGAAAATTGCATTGTCCAGATGTGCAAAGCTGATAGAGACCTATCCACACAGGTTGTAATTAGAACACAGAACATAGAATAGTACAGCACATTACAGCACATTAATTGCTGCCAAAGGTGCACCTACTAAATACTGACTTGAAGGGGATAAGTAATTATACGATCAATTATTTTGTGTGTAATAATTGTAATAAATTTAGACCAATTTGTAGAAATTTCACTTTGATTTGAAAGGTCTTTTTTTGTTGCTCAGTGTCAAAAAAGGCCTAATTAAATCCATTGTGCTTCAACGTTGTGAAAGAATAAAACATGTAAACTTCTGGGGGGGGGAATTGTTTTTATAGGCACTATATGTTTCAGTAGTTTATTTACGAATAGTTCAGGCTGAACATGGAATGAAAGATGTACAGGAAAAGTATGCAGAGTGATGTTGTACAGGTAGCTCTAGAAGACCAACATTTCTACTTTACAGAAAAATCCATTGACAGAGTTCTCAGCAACAAAATCCTTACAGAACCCAGGGACTACTGAACTTTGCTGTTTTTCAACTGAATGGAATGAAAGACAAATTTTTCACTATGTATGTGACAAAATCAATTAAGCTATTTGCTAATAGCATGAAAATTCAGCCAAAGTTTATGTTTGTGATTCCCAATTGTCACTCTCCCACAATATGTGAAAAGACTGAGATAGTGTTGAGCAAACTTGCAGAGCACAGGTATTAAGAAGAGATGGAAATATCACCATGTATAGGCAGAGAGAAAATATTCACATTAAGCAATTATCTCTGAAAATCTATCTCCCAATTCCATGTAATTTTGCTCAGGCCTCCAGCTGTCCATTTTAAGTGAAGTGCAGTGAGCTTTGTGTGTATAACACATAGCCTAGGCTGTATAACAAAACCTGAAATTTGGTTGAAAAATATACGGTAGCATGCAGATAATGAACAATCTGAGCCGAGGTACTCTCTGAGGCCCCTGAGTATATACACAGGGTCTTCTGCTACTGTAGCCCAACCACTTCAAGAGATTTTCTTCTGCACACATCTGTTGTGACACGTGGTTATTTGAGTTACTGGCTGTTCTCCTCTGACCTCTCTCATTAACAAGATATTTATGCTCACAGAATTGCAACTCACTGGATGTTTTTTTTTGTTTTTTTGCACAATTCTCTGAAAATTTTAAGGACGGTTGTGCATGAAAATTCCAGGAGATCAGAAGTTTCTGAGATACTCAAACCACCCCATCTGGTACCAACAAACATTCCACTGTCAAAGTCACTGAGATCACATTTCTTCCCCATTCTAACGTTTGTTCTGATCAACAATGGAAACTTTCCTTGGCTGCAGGTTTTTATGCACAGAGATTGATTGATTAGATAATTGCATTAACAAGTAAGTGTACAGGTGTACCTAATAAAGTGGCCAATGAGTGTAGAGGATTATGTAAAAATACAAACAAATGTAGGATAGTCAAAACAAGAAAAATAACAATTCACGCTAATGCAGCAGTAGACAGAGTATTACCAGGTTGGAACAGAGCGTCTGTATGCTGTACACACCAGAATGAATGTCAATAACTCGATCTTCATTCACTCTAATCCTTTAGGTCTTCTATTTTTGGATCTAACACCATTTTTCATGACTAAAGTGATTTTGCAGTGAACTTTGCTTATCGTTCACCCAGAATAGAAGTTGAATTTCCACTGTGTTTAACTCAATGCTCTAAATTTTTATGATTTCAAAGAGAGACCATCTGTTTAATGGAGACTGGAGATTATCAGGCAATAAGACTGGGGACTGATGCCATTGTTGGAATGTTCGGAGCTGACAGGGAAGTTCAGTGGGGCCCAGTACAGACCACAATAGATCAGCTGGGAAGGTAGTTGGAATCTCTTTGACCCATTACCATCAGGAAGGGGGTATTGGAGCATCAGGATTAGGACTGCCAGACTGGGTAACAACTTCTTCCCTCAGGCTGTGAGACTAATGCCACCACTGAGATCTCTTCACTAGGACAGTGAGCTGTTCAATGTTCACTCTGCTGTTTTCCTGTGTTGCACACTATATGCATTTTGAGTTGTATTTTATTAACTTGCATGTGGTAATATTTTGGGTTATGTGCTGTGTGTGATATGTTTTGTGGGTGTACTGTGCTCTGGAGGAAGGAATTTTGTTTCATTTGTTTGTATCTATGTACAGTCAGGTAACAATAAACTTGAACTTTTACTTCAACTGGACTTGAAAACCAGTAGAAGAGAAAATGGTATCCATTTCTCAATGCATTTGGAGAAATTTAAAAGTCATTGTACAAGCATAGGAAATGCCACCAGTCCAGGCAGTGTCAAATGAAGTCCAGAAGTCGAGCCCATAGGCCGGAGCCAAGTCAGTGAATGTCTGCTAGTCTTCTGGGGAAGTTAAGATCCAATTTCTGCAAGCTCAAGTCCACGTCCACGTCCACTGGCAGCCAAAGGCTGAAGGTCTATCCTAGCATGAAGAGACTGCTTGTGTGCATGGGTGGGTGGGAGGGAGGAACTGGGCTTGTTTTGTTGTTGTTTTGTTGCTCGTTGTGTTCTGTGTAGTTGTGACAACCATTGAGGGCATGCTACGTTGGCATTGCAGCATGTGGTGACACTTGTAGGTTGCCCCAAGAGCACACTCGGGTGTGTTGGTTGTTGGCACAAATGACACATTTCTCTGTTTGCTTCAATGCACACATGGTAAATAAACTTGAAATTTGAATCTTGAATCTCGGATTATTTTTGAAGCTTCAATAGGTTAAGAGGCTGGATAGGCTGAGACATTTTTTTCCCTGGGGTGTAGAACACTGAGGGATGACCTTACAGATTTTTATACAATCAGGAGAGGAATAGCCAAGGTGAATAGTTAAGATTAAAGACTAAAGTCTGTCACGAGCCTTATGGCCCATCAGGCTGGTGCTTATGCCGGTTTCTGTGGCGTGAAGCGACTGAAAGTACATGACTCCCTCCACCCCCGGATAGGACGCTAGTCTATCGCGAGGTTAACCCCCAGCATTTCTGCTGGTGCCCATTCTCAGCCGGGTAGACTGGAGCATTGTGTGGTTAAGTGCCTTGCTCAAGGACACATATGCTGCCTCGGCCAGGGCTCGAACCCACGACCTTCAGATCGCTAGTCCAACATCCTGAACACTTGGCCATGTGCCACACAAAGTGAGTAGTCACAGACATTATTTCCATGGTAGCTGAATCTAAAATTAGAGGGCACAGGTTTATGGTGAGAGGGTAAAAATTTAAAGAAGACCTAAGGGTGATTTCTTCACACAGAGTGTGGTGGATACATGGAACAAGCTGCTAGCGGAAATGGTTAGGCAGGTACAATAGTATCATTTAAGGTGCACTTGCATAGATACGTAAAGGGGCAGGTCATTCTCCTACCAGCGGCAGAGCATAGTGGCTGGTGTAACACTTTACAACACCAGTGATCGGGCTTAGATTCCCACTGCTGTCTGTAAGGAGTTTGCACGTTCTCCCTGTGACCACACATATTTCCTCCTGGGCTCCAGTAACATAGTAATTATTTTATGTCTTGCACTTGGAAAGTTGTATCCGAGGTGTTTTAGGAACAGCTTCTTTCCCTCTGCCATCAGATTTCTGAATCTCAAAACACGACCTCATTTTTTTGCTCTCATTTTGTACTACTATGGAACATACGTGGGGTAATTGATAAGTTTGTGGCCTAGTGTAGAAGGAGTCAACTTTAGAAAACCTAGTACATTTATTTTTCAACATAGTCCCCTCCTACATTTACACACTTAGTCCAGCGGTCGTGGAACATACGGATCTTGGACCTCCAGAAGGTGTCCACAGCAAGGGTGGTTGATAAGTTCGTGGCCTAAGATAGAAGGAGGTGAGTTATACAGCTCTCGTTACATGCACATGCAGTTCAACTCTTTGAGCGATTATGCAGAAAGTTTGAGGTTAATAACTTATCTCCTACCTTAGGCCACAAACGTATCAATCATCCCTGATGAGTTATTAACTTCAAACTTTCAGCATAATCACTCAAAGAGTTGAACTGCATGTGCATGTAACGAGAGCTGTATAACTCATCTCCTTCTACCTTACACCATGAACTTATCAATCGCCCCTGCTGTGGACACTTTCTGGAGGTCCAAGATCCATATGCTCCACAACTGCTGGACTAAGTGTGTAAATGTAGGAGGGGACTATGTTGAAAAATAAATGTACTAGGTTTTCTAAAGTTGACTCCTTCTACCTTAGGCCATGAACTTACCAATCACCCCTTGTATTTCTTATTGTAACTTATAGTAATTTTTCCTTTATATATTTCTACCACAAAATAATAAATTCCATGATATACTCTCAGTGGCTACTTTGTTAAGTACAGGATAGAACCCGTTGTGGGCTTCTGCTGCTGGAGCCAATCCATTTTGAAGCTCCGATGTGTTGTACATTCAGAGATGTTCTTCTGCACACCACTGTTTGTAGTGTGTGGTTATTTGAGTTACTGTACAGCTTGAACCTGTCTGGCCATTCTCTGATCTCTCTCATTAACAAGGCGTTTTCACCAACAGACTGCTGCTCATTGAATGTTTTCTATTTTTACGCCATTGACTATAAAATTTAGAGAGTGTTGTGTGTGAAAATCCCAGGAGATCAGCAGTTTCTGAGATAATCAGACCACCCCGTCTGACACTAACTATCATTCCACGGTCAAAGTCACATGTTCTGAACAACAACTGAACCTCTTGATCTTTTCTGCATGCTTTTATGTATTGACTTGCTGCCACATGATTGGCTGGTTAGATATTAGCATTAACAAGCAGGTGTACCTAATAAAGTGCCCACTGAGTGTACAGTAATGTTCAAGTGGTTCACTTTTTTTAATGTATTATATAACCATATCACCACATAACAATTACAGGACAGAAACAGGCCATCTCAGCCCTTCTAGTCCATGCCGAACTCTTACTCTTACCTAGTCCCACCGACCTGCACTCAGCCCATAACCCTCCCTTCCTTTCCTGTCCATATAGCTATCCAATTTAACTTTAAACGACAACATCAAACCTGCCTCAACCACTTCTGCTGGAAGCTTGTTCCACACGTCTACCACCCTCTGAGTAAAGAAGTTCCCCCTCATGTTACCCCTAAACTTTTGCCCTTTAACTCTCAACTCGTGTCCTCTTGTTTGAATCTCCCCGCACTCTCAATGGAAAAAGCCTATCCACGTCAACTCTATCAATCCCCCTCATAATTTTAAACACCTCTATCAAGTCCCCCCTCAACCTTCTATGTTCCAAAGAATAAAGACCTAACTCGTTCAACCTTTCTCTGTAACTTAGGAGATGAAACCCAGGCAACATTTTAGTAAACCTCCTCTGTACTCTCTCAATTTTATTGACATCTTTCCTATAATTCGGTGACCAGAACTGTACACAATACTCCAAATTTGGCCTTACCAATGCCTTATACAATTTCAACATTACATCCCAACTCCTATACTCAATGCTATGATTAATAAAGGCCAGCATACCAAAAGCTTTCTTCACCACCCTATCCACATGAGATTCCACCTTCAGGGAACTATGCACCATTATTCCTAGATCTCTCTGTTCTACAGCATTCTTCAATGCCCTACCATTTACCATGTATGTCCTATTTTGATTAGTCCTACCAAAATGTAGCACCTCACATTTTTCAGCATTAAACTCCATCTGCCATCTTTCAGCCCACTCTTCTAACTAGCCTAATTCTCTCTGCAAGCTTTGAAAACCTACTTCATTATCCACAACTCCACCTATCTTGGTATCATCTGCATACTTACTAATCCAATTTACCACCCCATCATCCAGATCATTAATATATATGACAAACAACATTGGACCCAGTACAGATCCCTGAGGCACACCGCTACACACCCTCATCCAATCTGACACACAGTTATCCACTACTACTCTCTGGCGTCTCCCATCTAGCCACTGCTGAATCCATTTTACTACTTCGATATTAATGCCTAATGATTGAACCTTCCTAACTAACCTTCCGTGTGGAACCTTGTCAAAAGCTTTACTGAAGTCCATATAGACAACATCCACTGCTTTACCCTCGTCAACTTTCTTAGTAACCTCATCCAAAAATTCAATAACATTTGTCAAACATGACCTTCTACGCACAAATCCATGTTGACTGTTCCTAATCAGACCCTGTCTATCCAGATAATTATAAATACCATCTCTAAGAATACTTTCCATCAATTTACCCACCACCGACGTCAAACTCACAGGCTGATAATTGCTAGGTTTACTCTTAGAACACTTCTTAAACAATGGAACCACATGAGCAATACGCCAATCCTCCGGCACCATCCCCATTTCTAATGACATTTGAAATATTTCTGTCAGTGCCCCTGCTATTTCCACATTAGCTTCCCTCAAGGTCCCAGGGAATATCTTGTCCAGACCCGGAGACTGATCCACTTTTATATTCCTTAAAAGCGCCAGTACTTCTTCTTCTTTAATCATCATACTTTCCATAACTACTCTTCTTGTTTCCTTTACCTTACACAATTGAATATCCTTCTCCTTAGTGAATACCAAAGAAAAGAAATTGTTCAAAATCTCCCCCATCTCTTTTGTCTCCGCACATAGCCGTCCACTCTAATTCTCTAAGGGACCAATTTTATCCCTCACTATCCTTTTGCTATTAACATAACTGTAGAAATCCTTTGGATTTATTTTCACCTTATTTGCCAAAGTAGCCTCATATCTTCTTTTAGCTTTTCTAATTTCTTTCTTAAGAATCTTTTTACATTCTTTATATTCCTCGAGCACCTCATTAACTCCAAGCTGCCTATATTTATTGAAGATCCCTCTCTTTTTCCGAACCGTTTCCAATATTCAATATTCCGATATCCCTTGAAAACCATGGCTCTCTCAAACTTTTAACCTTTCCTTTCCTTTCCTTTTAACCTTTTCCTTGTATTGCAGCCACAAAACAACTAATTTTATGACATTTCAGTGATATTAAATCTGATTCTGATATGCTCCCTCACAGTCCAATATCTGAGGTGGCTTCAGTAATGAATTCAACACGAACCCTATGAACATCTTGTTACCGTTGCACAAAGTTGTCCAGGTTCCCACTTCTGTGGCTGAAATAATGGAGCAGCATTTTGGTTCATTACCACTTGGATGTTTCTTCGTGCCACTGATGAATGAAACCTAATACATCAGTCTGTACTTTTTGCAACCACTGGGATTGGGTGTGGACATTGCTCACGGCAGTGTACAGAGCTGATGTTGGACTGAGAGTCAGAGCAGTACTAATAATCTGCACATTGACTGATGGACCTCTTTCAACCAGCACATTGATTCCCGAGCAGAAAGTGTTTGATTCTGCCCAGGCTTTGACGTGTGTGGTGAATAACAAATCCATATTCATGAATACCAGAGCTGTTCTTAATCTCTGCTTTGGTTCATCACTCTCTTCATGCTCAGATAATTTTTTAAAAATATTATTCATTTACAGACACAGCGGGAAAAAGGCAACTCCAGCCCAATGAGTCGCACCACCCACAATCCACCGCCTAATCACAGTATAATTTACAATGACCAATTGACCTACTAACCAGTACGTCTTCGGACTGTGGGAGGAAACTGGAGCACCTGAAGGAAACACATGTAGTCACGGAGAGAATGCACAATCTCCTCACAGATGATGCTGGAACTGAATTCAAAAGCCCCGAGCTGTAGGGGCAGTACACTAGCTGCTAGGCTACCATGGTGAGTTTTCATCAGACTATAGAGAGAAGTGTTTGAGTGTTACACAAGACTCGTATAGTTTAGCTTGGAAAGATATTTTGCTCTGGGTGAACAATTATCACCACTGTTTTTTGTTCTGCTCTTCTTGTACTAACAATCAGAATCAGGATTATTGTCACGGGCACATGTCGTGAAATATTTTGTTTTGTAGCAGCAGTACAGTTCAATACATAAAATATGCTGTAACTTATCATAAGAAATAAATTACAAAATTAAGTCAGTAGTGCAAGTAGAGAGCAAAAAAATAATGAGATAGTGTTCATGGGTTCATTGTTTGTTCAGAGATCAGATGGCGGAGGGGAAGAAGCTGTTCCTAAAACGTTGAGTGTGTGTCTTCAGACTCCTGCACCTCTTTCCTGATTGTAACAATGAGAAGAGGCCATACCCCGCCGATGGGGTTCCTTAAAGATGGATACCGCTTTTTTGAAGAATCAGCGTTTGAAGATCTCCTGTGATATGGGGAGGCTAGTGCCCATGATGGAGCTGGCTGAGTACACACCTTTCTGCAGCTTTTTCCAATCCTGTGTGTTGGAGCCTCCATACGCCATGGTGGTTCAACCAGTCAGAATGCTTTCCACAGCACTTCGGTAGAAAGTTGCTAGGGTCCTTGGTGACATGTATACCCAACAAGACAGAGTGCAAGCAATGAAATTCAGAATGATGCTGAAGATGCCCTACCTTTCACTTTCCCACCTCTGATGAGGGGTCCTGGACCCTAAAGCATTTGCTGCTTCTCCTTCCTGCTTGACTGAAAAAAGAGGGCCTTTCCGTCCATCAGATCCATGTTGGCTCCCAGTGGAGCATGCACATCATCCTATTCTTCCAATATTCTCTCTCTTGCACATGCATTGATTGCCCTTTGACATTTTTTTTAACATGACCTTCACTGGTGAAACTACCCACACATCTTTGAGATGTGGGAGGAAAGCAGTGCACCCAGAGATAATCTGACACTTGAACAGACCTCTAGTAAAATAAAGATAAACCCATGATTATACCATAAGATCATAAGACAGGTGCAGAATTAGGCCATTTGGCTGATTGAGTCAGGTCTGACATTTCATCATGGCTGATTTATTATCTCAACCCAGTCTCATGCCTTCCCCAGTAAACTTTGACACCCTTACAAATTAACATCCACTTTAAATATGTCCAATGACTTGGCTCCTACAGCTATCTATGGCATCAAATTCCACAGATTCACCACCCCTGGTTAATGGAATTCCTCATCATCTCTGTTCTAAAAGGATGTCCTTCTGTGCTGAGGTTGTGCTTCTGGTCCTAGACTCCCCCGTTATAGGAAACACCCTCTCCTTATCCACTCTATCTAGGCCTTTCAGTGATTTCTCAGTCTTCCTTGTTATAGCCCTTACATATTATTTGTCCACCTGCACATCACTTTCTCAGTAACCATAACTTCATTTTCTCCAACATGTTGAAGTTCCATAAGATGTCGGTGAGGCCAAATGTGCAGTATTGTGTGGAGTTCTGGTCATCTAGGAAAAATATCAATGAGTTTGAAAAAATACAGAGAAAGTTTACAAGGATGCTGCCCAATGCAACCTAAACAACCCTCCACACTATCCAAGCTCCAACAACTTTCATGTCATCTACAAGCTTGTACAAACCTGCTAACCTACCTTTTCACTTCCATGTCATTCGTAAAAATCACAAAGAGCAGGAGTCCCAAAACAGATCCCTGCTGAACACCACTGGTCACCAACTTCCAGCAGAACAGTCTCCATCTACTACTAACTACCCTCTGCCTTCGGTGGGCAAACCAATTCTGCATGCACAGGTGCTATGAAAAACATACTTGCAGCAGCAACACATTCAATAGCATGAGATAAGCAGCATTTACAAGAAAAACATAAATTATACAAAGTTATACAAGAAAGAAATCATTAAAGTCCATTGTAGTGCAAAGTGTCAACACGGTCACTGTGGTTGTGATTAGGGTTGTGCAGACTGGTTCAGGTACCGAATGTTTGAAGGGAAGTAACTGTTCTTGAACCTTCTGATGTGGAACTTCAGGTTTTTGTTCCTCCCTCCCAATGGTAGCTGAGAGACGATGGTGGTCTGGATACTGCACTGATGTGATGAAGTGATCTGCATGGATGATAAGCAAAACAAGGTTTTTCACTGTAGCTTGGTACAGGTGACAATAATAAACAAATTTATATTTTTTCATCTTTTATCTTTTCTACCTAGCGCCTCCCAGCTTCTCACTTCATCGCCGTTCCCCCTCACCTGGCTTCACTTCACCTATCACCTGCCAGCTTGAACTCCTTACCCTTCCGCCACCTTCTTATTCTGGCTTCTGTCCTCTGTCTTTCCAGTCCTGATGAAGTGTCTCGGTCTGAAATGTTGACTGCATATTTCCCTCCTGACCTGCTGAGTTCCTCCAGCATTTTGTGTGTGACACAAGATTTACAATATCTGTAGATTCTCTTGTGTTTACCAAGTTACTACCTTCTGCACCACCATGCCATCCCGAGTGCTTGCACTTGGCCCCTGCTGAGTGGAGTTAGTTGGTAAATTTCTTCTATTCTCCTCCGATATTTTGCAGAGTGGTAGCTTGCAGAGTGTCCACCCTTACCTGCTGTGTTCTGATCTCGCTAACTGAAGCAGCTCCAACTACTTAATATGTTTTAAGAGCTTCCCATTAAAGTTGCTGTGCTCTGCATTCTCCATGCCTTGCATTTTTGGCTCTCCCGCAAGATCGAACATTCACATTATATCCCAAGTTACCTCAGCTGCGAGCAATATTAATTATGTTTTACTTTTATTTCTGAAATTGTCTCAAATGCCAGATTCTGCTCCAAAGTAAAATATGCCCTCAGCGCAGTTTTACTCCTTGTGTGTAGATAGTGTCGGATAGTTTGATATGAATGCTGCAATTCTTCATCGGCATAGTAAAAGAGGAGGGTACGTCTCCTTATACTGTATCACTTGTGATTCCAGTTGCTTTTATCAAACCTCTAAAAGTTACAAAATCCAAAAAAATTCAAAAGTAAATTTATTATCAAAGTACATAAAACCATAAGGCATAGGAGTAGAATTAGGCCACTCGGTCCATCGAGTCTGCTCTGCCACTCCATCATGGTTGTTTCCGTCAGGTGCCACAGTAGCATTGCAGTTAGTGCACTGCTATTACAGCTCAGTGAGATCCGGAGTTCAGAGTTCATTTCCGCCATTGTTCTGTAAGGAATCTCCTTTTGTCCTCCTGTAGAATGTGTGGGCTTCCTGTGGATACTCCTGTTTCTTCCCACAGTCCAAAGACATACCAGGTAAGTTAATTTGTCATTATAAATTGTCCCTTGATTAGGTTAGGGTTAGTTGGTTTTGTTGGGGTTTGCTGGGCGTTAAGGCTGGAAGAGCTGGAAGGGCCTACTTTACACGGTATCACTGAATTTGAAACAATATTTATTATTCCTCTCAACTCCATTCCTCTGCCCTATGCCTGTAACCATTAACACCCTGACTAGCCAAGTACCTATCGACCTCTGCTTTAATTATATTCCATGACTTGGCCTCCTCAGCCATCCATTGCAATGAACTCCACAGGTGTACTACCCTCTGGTTAAAGAAATCCCTTCTCATCTCTGTTTTGAATCCATTTCCCTCTATTCTGAGGCTGTTCCCTCTCTTTCCAGACTCACCTACTGTAAGAAACATACTCTACACATTCACTCTATATTGGCCTTTCAATAATTGATAGATTTCAATGATATTGCCCCCTCATTCTCCTAAACTCCAGCTCCTCATACATTAACCCTTTCATTCCTGGAATAATCCTCATGAACCTCTGCTGAACTCTCTCCATTGCCAGCACATCTTTTCTTAGATAATGGGCCAAAATTGCTCTCAATACTCCAACTGTTGTTGACCAGTGCCTTATAAAGCTACAGCATTACATCCTTGCTCTTATATTCTAGTCCTCTTGAAATAAATGCTAACATTGCATTTGTCTTCCTTACCATAGACTCAACCTGCAAGTTAACCTTTAGGGAATACTGCACAAGATCTCCCAAGACCCTTTGCACCTCTAATTTTAAAAAATTATCACCATTTAGAAAATAGTCTGCACCTTTATTCCTTCTACTAAAATGTATGACCTTGCATTTCCCAACACTATATTCCATCTGTCACTTCTTTACCCTTTTTCTCCATCTGTCCAAGTACTTCTGCAGACTTGCTGCTTCCTTAACACTACCTGTCCCTTCAGATATCTTTGCATCAGCTACAAACTTGAGCACAAAGGCATCAATTCCATCATCCAAACCATTGACATAGAAGGCAAAAAGAAGCAGTCCCAATACCAACCCATGTGAAACACCATTGTTGCCAGAAACCAACCAGAATAGACTTCCTTTCTTCTGACTCTTTGCCTCCTGTCAATCAACCAATACTCGACCCAAGCTAGTATCTTTCCTGTAAAACCATCAGCTTTTATCTTGTTAAGCAGCCTCATGTGTGGCACTTTGTTAAAGACCTTCTGAAAATCCAAGTAAACAACATCCACTGACTCTCTTTCATCTGTCCTGCCAGTTATTTCTTTAAAGAATTCCAACAGATTTGTCAGGCAAGATTTCCCATGAAGGAAAGCATGCTGACTTTTGCCTAGTTTATCATGCACCCCCAAGTACCCTGAAACCTCCTCCTTGGTAATGGACTCCAACTTCTTCCCAACCACTTAAGTCGGGCTAACTGGCCTATCATTTGCTTTCTTCTACCTCCCTCCCTTCTCAAAAAGAGGAGTGCATTTGCAATTTTCCAGTCCTTTGGAACCAATCTAGAATCTAGTGATTTATGAAAGATCCTTACTAATGCCCCTACAATCACCTCTGCCACCTTTTTTCCAGAACCCTGGGGTGTATCATCTCCCTCTGGTGCTCCTCCCCCTTCCTTTTCTTCCATGGTCTCTGTCCTCCCTTATTATTTCCCCCTTCTCCAGCCCTTTATCTTTTACCAATCATCTTCCCAACTCTTTTCTTCATCCCCTCCTCTCCTGGTTTCATCTATCACCTGCCACCTTGTACTTCTTCCTCCCCCCCACCCCCCACCACCTTCTTAGTCTGACTCATTTTCCTTCTTTTCCAATCCTGATGAAGGGTCTTAGCCCGAAATGTTGATTCTTTACTCTTTTCCATAGATGCTGCCTGACTTTTATGCTGTCTTTGACTTCCCTTGTCACTCATGGTTTCCTCATCGTCCCTTTGGAATACTATTTCATCTTGGGGATGTCTCTATTCTTAGCCTTCTGAATTGCTGTTCTGTCATCATCCCTGCTCTGGTCCCCTTCCAATCAATTCTGGCCAGCTCCTTTATCATGCCTCTGTAATTCCCTTTACTCCACCTTAATACTGATGCATCTGACTTTATCTTCCCCCTCAAACCGCAGTGTGAATTCTATCACATTATGATCGCTGTCTCCCAAGGTTTCCTATACCTTAAACTCTCTAAACAAATCTAGTTTATTACACAATACCCAATCCAAAATAGCTGATCCCCTAGTAGGCTCAAACACAAGCTGCTCTAAAAAGCCATCTTGTGGGGATTCTGCAAATTTCCTCTCTTGGGATCCAGCACCAACCTGATTTTCCCAATCTACCTGCATATTGAAAACCCCCATGATTATTGTAACATTGCCCTTATTACATGACTTTTCTATCTCCTGTTGAAATTCATATCCCACATCTCCGCCACTATTCAGGGCCTGTATATAACTCTCAGCAGGATCTTTTTACCCTTGTGTTTTTCTAACTCTACCCACAATGATTTTACATCTTATGATCCTATGTCATCTCTCTCTAAGGAATTGATTTCATTTTTTACCAACAGAGCCATTCCACCCCTTCCTACTTCCCTGTTGTTTCAATGTAACCTATAACCTTGAATGCTAAGCTCCCAACTATGATCTTCTTTCAGCCATATCTCAGTGTTGCCCATAATGCCATACTACCAATTTCTAACTGTGTTATAAGATCATCTACCTTATTCTATATACTGCATACATTCAAAGTATAACACTAATGAGCCTCAGGGTCACCATATACTACCCTGAGATTCATTTTCTTGCAGGCATTCATAGTAAATACAAAGAAACATAATAGAATCAGTGAAAAACTGCACACAACAAAGACAAGCAACCAATAAGCAATAGATGACAACCAATTATGCAAATACACAAAATAATAAAACAAAGTAATACTAATAAATAAATATTGAGAACAAGAGTTGTCAAATCCTTCAAAGTGAGTCCATGGGTTGTGGAATCAGTTCAGCATTGGGATGAGTGAAGTTCAGAAGTCTAATGGCTGTAGTGGAATAACTGTTCCTGAACCTGGTGGTGTGCTCAGTGGTAGGGAGTGGTTTTCCTGTGATGGACTCGGCGGTATCCAGTACTTTTTGAGGGCTTTTCTGTTCAGGATCATTGGTGTTAGTCACTTGTATCCAACAGCGGGAGCATCTGGACGGTCGCTTGTAACACAGTATGAATGGTATGGCCAATGGGCAAGTCAACAGTATGCAATTGTGCACAGGCTGGTTGTGTCTACAACACTGTGCAACCTCTGGTGATCCTGTGCATTGAAGACTCCATAGCAGGCTCAGCTACAACTCTCCAGATTCACCGTATCTGTAAACATTTGCAGAAGCCATTATTGACCTACCAAGCTTCCAGTAACTCCTAATGAAGTAGAGACACTGGGGTGCCTTTTGATTTTGCTAGGCAACCATTTAATTTCCTGTGCATCATTATTTTGCAGAACTTCGCGTAGGAAAAACACATCTCTTTCATTAACAAAAAGACTTGGCAGAAATATACTCAACAGTTAGTAAATTTCCATCTTCCCCAGAACGTACTGCTGCAATACTCCACTGCCTTCATAGAGAGCATTCACACATCAGCCATCACTGACTGGTTTGGTGCAGTATTCTCTCATAAATATACAAAAACTACAGCACTACACCAACTGGTGTGGTCTTACATTGACTCTATTATGGTTGTTGGATTTAATGAGTATACCCACAAGAAAATGAAGCTCAGGGTTGTATGTAGTGACATACATGTACTTTGATACTGAGCTTATGTTGAACTTTAAAAAGGCCATTGCCCTGGACACATACAAGTCCTGCAGGTAGACTGCAGCCAAAGAAGCAGGCAGAAAAATCAACGTGAACACTGCCCATACTACAAACTGCCTCTTCACAAAAATTCTCTTCTGAAAAGTGCTATAGGCTATTAAAACAAAAATAAACTTCTTGCCACTTTAAGTTTCTTTCCCCAGGTGGTTAATCTGATCAACTATTCTAGTTAACCCCCTTTCCACCACCCACTATCTATTACCCTGCTACTGCACTGCACTGTAAACACTTTAAACCACGTTTTATAACGCTGTTTACATTGTAAATACATGCTGGTATTCATGCACATTTTATTCCATGACTGTACTTAAATTTCTAACTTTATTTTTTATCAATTCTTTTTTCTTTATAACTATAGACTGTTGGTTCTTGTTGCATATCATACTACAACAGATTCATAATACATATAAATGTATATGGTAAATAAAGTTGTTCCTTGAATACACCTCATATCTGCACAGAAATCTCTCTCTCTCTCTCTCTCTCTCTCTCTCTCTCTCTGCATCCAAAGGCTCCATTTCCATCCTCACAATTCACAGTAATCTGTATGGGTGGCATGTAAATCTTTTATATTCATCATTTTATTATGTCAGTGCGCCATCCTGAGAATTATCTTCACACAGCTACCATCTGAGAGAGGCACAAAAGCCTGAAGTATCACAGTACCAGTTTCAAGAACAGTTACGTCACTTCAACCATTTCATTCTTGAACGAGCCTACACAACCCTAATCATTACTTCAATGACGCTTTCCACTACAATGGACTTTGTTTTAACAATGCTCTTTCTTGTATAATGTTCTATAATTTGCTTTTCTTGTGAATGCTGCTCTTATGATGCTAAACACAAGAGATTTTGCAGGTGCTGGAAATCCTGTGTAACACACTGATGTTCTAAAGAAACATCTTGGCCTGAAACATTGGTTCTTTACTCTTTTCCATAGATGCTGCCTGACCTGCTGAATTCCTCCAGCATTTTGTATGTGCTATCTGATACTATTTGCCTGTGATACTGCCACGAGTAAGTTTTTCATTGCACCTGTGCATACATGTATTAGTGTATATGGCAATAAACACAACATTAACTCTGACTTTATTGAGGCTCAGCATGATCTTTCTCGCAGTTACCTTCTAGCAACACCCTTGGTTGTAGTCCAGGGTTCTCCATTATTTTCTTGTTCCAGTCTCTGTGCCATTTGAAGAACCCTCCCTCTAACCACCTACCACCAAAGTAACATCCATCCATACAGTATCAACACTCCCCTATGGCTGGAAGAGTGTTGCTCATACAGAAAAAACTCTGTTACATGACTATGCATAAGTACTTTGAATGTACTACTGATGATGTTCATTCTTGGGAATGATGCTCTCAGCTTTCTCAGCCTCAACACCAGTGATATAAACAGAAGCATGGGCATTGCCCCCCCCACCCCTTCTGAAGTCAATGACCAGCTCATTTATTGACATTGCAAGAGAAGTTGTTGTCATGACACCATCTCACTATCTCCATCCTGTACTCGGGCTCATCGTTATTTGAGATGTGGCCCACTGCGGTGGTATCATCTGCAAAGTGGTAGATGGAGCTAGAATAAAATCTGCCCATGTAGGGAGTAGGACATGGTGAGGTAAGTAGTCCCTCTTGTCAAGCCTCTGGAAGACCATGAGTATGAAACTGTTAACTTTTAAGAATCTCTCGATTGTCAGAGGGCATGTAACAATGGGCTGAAACAGCTGTCAGCTGCTAATTTCCCTGGCACACAAACCTTTGAAACATCCATACAAATTAAACCGTCCTGAATAAAATATGGTGAGAAACATTCTCCCATTAATCAAATGCTTTACTAAAAAGAGGTTGGAGGTCCATTCATAGTACACATCTGCAGCTGGAATCATGCAACTGTGTTCTGTTCCTCTGCTTTCTAAAACTGTGGTGGGGCATTTCTGGAGTATCACATTCAGCTTTGTGTCACGCCATTACAGAAAGAATATGGAAGTCAAGGATCCAGTTGCAGTTGTAATTTGTAGGTTTTATTGTGTATCACACTGTCCAATAAAACAATTTTTACAACATATGTCAGTGATATTAAACTTGATTCTAATTCTGATATGGTAGTTACAGCTGGTATCCAGAGTGCGTGTAAATCTTCTGCTCCCTTTAGACTTAACAGATTCATCGAACATAGAACAGTACAGCACGATGTTGTGCCGACCTTTTAACCTGGAAAATTTATTGTGATCGAGTATAACACGTCAGGAAGTCACGATGCAGCTGTATTAATGGGGTCATACTGGCAATTCTGGTTGCCCACATTACAGGAAGGATACCGAGACTTGGAGAGGGTGCAGAAGAAGTTTACTAGAATGCTGCTTGGATTAATGGGTATGAGGTATAAAGGGAGGTTGGACTGACTTGGTTTATTTTTTCAGGAACAGCAGAAGCTGAAGAGAGACCTAATAGAGGTTTATAAAGATTATAAGAGGTATAGGTAGATTCAACAGTCTGTACCTTTTTCCCCGATATCACACTACAAGGTATGTACTTAATGTGAAATGGGTTAAGTTGAAAGGAGATGTGAGGGGTAAGTTTTTCAGACAGATTGGTGAGTCCATGTGGTGGTGGTAGAGGCAAATACAATCAAAATAAATGGGTGACTGTCAGGAGAGGGAAGGGAGAACATCAGATAGTGGAGATCCCCCTCAACAATAAATACTCCATTTTGAGTACTGTTGGAGGCGGGGACAACCTAACTGGGGGAAGCAACAGTGGCTGGGCCTCTGCCACTGAGTCTGGCCCTGTAGCTTAGAAGGGTAGGGAACTGAAGAGGATGGCAGCAGTAATGGGGGACTCTATAGTTAGGGGGACAGATAGGTGATTCTGTGGATGTGAAAAAGAAACACAGATGATAGTTTGTCTATCAGAAGCCAGCATCTGCGATGTTTCTGAACACATACACAATATCCTGAAAAGGGAGGGTGAGCAGCCAGAAGACGTGGTACATATTGGTACCAACAGCATAGGTAGAAAATGGAGGAGGTCCTGAAAAAAGAATACAGGGAGTTGGGAAGGAAGCTAAGAAGCAGGACATCAAGGGTAGTAATCTCGGCACTGCTCCCTGTGACATGCGACACTTGGGGGTTATCCAGCACAATTTTTGCTGATTTATTTTGACGTAAGCAATGCATTTCACAGTGTTTTTCAATGTTTGGATATGCAGTACATGTGACAAATCATATCTTTAATCTTTTTCTCACTTGCGTCTTGGTAACTAAGTTTAACCCTTTTTGGCGTGGGTGATACTTTTCCCTCATTTGGTCACAGAATGTTACTTTATTTTCCAATGGGAGTGTATCCGAGGAAGTGGATAAAATGAGGAAAAGGAAATATGCATTTAAGTGGAGGGGTTTTAAATGAGTCTTGAAATGTTGACTCATAAATCAGTGAAACAGGCTGTAGATAAAGCTCATTAAAACACACTTGAATTCTGTATCTGGAGAGAAAGGCTGTGCAAACAAGGCTTTAATGTAGAGTGATCTGATTAGCCTTTCGGGAATTGTATATGCAGATCATGATGCAATTACAGCAAGTAAAAATGAACAGAAAAAGTGTGTGTAGCTCATTAAGATATTTGCATTGATGAGAGTGTCACAATCCTACAGAGAGATCTCATTGCAATAGAATTATTGATGCTTTCAGAAAAGTGGGAATATAAAGGGACGTAAGTGAAGATAAATTGTTTCAGTTCTTCAGCAAGATTAAACAAGATAGTTCAATTTTAAGATGATCATAAATCTCACAGGTTAGTTTGTCAAAATGTCCTAAAGGAAAGGATTCAAAGTAGATCCAAAAGAATTTTTGATTTTGACCCAAGTACATTCAGTGGCCACTTTATTAGGTACACCTGAACACCTGCTCATTAATGCAAATATCTATTCAGCCAATCATTGGCAGTAACTCGATGCATAAAAACATACAGACATGGTCAGGAGGTTCAATTGTTATTCAGACCAAACATCAGAATGGGGAAGAAATCTGATCTGCATGACTTTGACCATGGAATTATTATTGGTGCCAGATGGAATGATTTGAGTACCTCAGAAACTGGAATGAAAGAGAAGATTGGTAGCTTGGGTTAGTTGTTTGTTGGTAGAGTTATGTTGGCTGCTTGTTTGTAGAGCTATTCACCAAGCCTGAAGGTTAGGTCGTAAGTGTTTTGTCACCAGTTGAGGTGACATCAATGGTGTTCAATTGAGTGATGCTTCTACTGAGTGCTCACATTTCTATTGGTCAGACACATTGCTCTAATTGTTGGGCTGCTAGTCTCCGTTGGATCCTGGCCAACCAGGTAGCTGAGTGGCTTCCACTAGCCAGTATCCCTGGTTATTGGTTATCATGAGCTTTGGTTACTCTGGTGTCTGCGATTCACCCTTTGGCCTCGATCCTGCAGGCGTATAGGTTTGTAAATTGCTCCAGTTCAATATGCTTGTTAATAGAGGTTTCCATTGAGAACTAGGCTTCTAACAATTTGCTTGATTTCATGTTTTGTGCTTCTGCCAGGAATTTTGTAGTTTCTCAGATGAACTTGTGTCCTTCTTGATCTTCATGTACTGAGATGAGTGACAGAGGATTATGTTTTCTTATGTCTAGTTGATTTTCTTGTAGTTTCATGGATAGTTTTCTCCCCATCTGTCCTACATAGTGCTTGGGGACAGTTTCTATATTGGATTTGGTATATTACGTTTCTTCTCTCCATGTGGGCTTTTAGATCTTTGGGTCTCAAGAAGCGTGTTCTGATGGTTGTGCTGAGTTTGTGTGCTACCATTATTCCATGTGGTTGGTGCAGTCCTGCCATCATTTTGGAAATATTCCTGATGTATGGTAGAGTTAGCCTTTTACTTGTCTGTTCAGTAGGAGTTAAAAGGTTGTTTCTCTGGATGAGACACCTTCTGATGAAGCTTTTAGGATAGCTATTGCGTGTGAGTACTTTGAAAAGGTGATTTTCTTTCTTCTTGAGATCTGTGCTACTGTACTCGGTTAAAATGGCGTTCAGACGCAACATTGATTGTGGCAGCTGGGTTGATAGCTGTGATGTGATGAATTGGTCCATATTCATTCCAAACTTCTGTCCATATTCCTCTTCATCAGCACATCTAGGAGAGCCAAGACTTGAAGGAAAAAGGAGGGAAGTTACTGCCACCGGGTAAATTATCACAGATCCCTCTATTGATGGTGAATGCCTTTTGTGAGGTTAAAGATGGGCCTGTATGGTGGTATGTAGACTCAGTGACCTACTGTAATTCTGCTCCTCTGTCTTACGGTCTTATCGGTTTATGCTCCTGTCTGCCCTTTTTCTCTCTCTCTCTCCTCCTGATCCACCTGACTCCCATCACCCCATCTGTTTCACCTCCTCCATCTGCCCATCACCGACACTTCCAAAGGTCAAAGTAAACTTATTATCAAAGTATGTATATGTCACCATATACAACCCTGAGATTCATTTTCATACAGGCATTTACAGTAGAACAAAGAAATAAAATAGAATCAGTGAAAAACTACACAAGTACAACCAATGTGCAAAAGAAGGCAAACTTTGCAAATAAAAAAATAATAAATTAATAAATAAATAAGACTGAGTACATGAGCTGTGGAGTACTTGAAAGTGAGTCAATAGTTGTCACTCTCAGAGCTCCTCCATTACTCTCCTTTGCCCTCCCAATCTCCATCATTCTTTCACCTACTCTCCCTTTCTATCCCATCATAAAACACTATAAGGATACACAGCATGGAAACTGACTTTTTGACCCACCTACTCTCTGCTGAACCATTAATCTGCCTAGTCTAATTGACCATCGACCTCCATACCCTTCCCATTCAAGTAACTATCAAAACTTCTCTTAATCGTTGAAATCAATCCCACATCCATCTCTTGCACTTGCAGCTCATTCCACACTCTCACTACCTTCTGAGTGAAGAAGCATCCCCTTAAACAGTTCACCTTTCACCCTTAACCCATGTCCTTTAGCTCTAGTTTCACCCAATCTCAGTGGAAAAAGTGTGCTTGCATTTACCCTATCTATACCCCTCATAATTTTGTCTAACATTATCAAATCTCTGCTCTAAGTTCTAGGGAATAAAATACTAACCTACTCAATCTTTCCCTATAACTCAGAGCCTCTGGTCCCAGCAACAGCCTTGTAAATTCTCTCTGCACTCCTTCAATCTTACTTATATCTTCTCTGTAGATAGTCGAACAAAACTGCAGACAATACTCCAAGTTAGGCCTCTTCAAGATCTTATACAATTTCAACATAACTTCCCAACTCCTGTTCTCAATGCATTGAATTTTGAAGGCCAACATGCCAAAAGCTTTCTAAATGACCCCATCTATCTGTGATACCATTTTCAAATAATTATTCATCAGTACTCCCAAAACCTTCTGTTTTACCACAATCCTCAATGCCCTTCCTCACCATGCAAGATCTGGCCTAGTGGGTCTGCCCAAATTGCAAAACCTCACACTTGTCTGCATTAAGTCGAATCTGCCATTTTTCAGCCCAATTTCCCAGTTAGTCCAGATCCCGCTGCAAGCTTTGAGAGTCTTTCTTGCTGCCCACTATGCCCCAAATATTAGCGTCATCTTCAAATTTGCTGATCCAGATCATTGATATAGATGGCAATCAACAACAGAACCACCATCAAACCCTGCAGCACACCACTAGCCACAGGCCTCCAGTCAATAATTCAGCTACCTACAACCACTCTGTCTTCTTCTGCAAAACCAGTGTCTAATCCAATATACTCCCTCATTGAATACCAAGCAACTGAATCTTCTTAACCATCCTCCCATGTGGGACCTTGTCAAAGGCCTTGCTGAAGTCCATATAGACAACATCCTCTGCTTGCCTTCATCATCTTCCCTGGTAACTTCCTGGAAAAACTCCGTAAGATTGGCTAGACATGACTTACCATGCACAAAGCCATGCTGACTATCCATAGTCATTCCTTGTCTATCCAAGAACTTATATTGTATATCCGATCCCTTAGAATACCTTCCAATAACTTTCCCACTACTGATGTCAGGCTCACTGGCCTATAATTTCCTGGCTTACTCTTAGAGCCTTTCTTAAACAATGGAACAACATTAGCTATCCTCCAATCCTCTGGCACCTCGTCCATAGCTAAGGAAGTTTTAAATATCTCCAATGGGGCTCTTGCATTTTCTGCACTACCCACCCACAGGATCCAAGGGTACACCTCGTCAGACCTTGGGGCTTTATCCACCCTAATTTGCCTCAAGACAGCAAACACCCCCTCTTCTGTAATCTGTATAGGATTCCTGAGCTCGCTGCTGCATTGTTTCATTTTTATAGACTTTGTATCCATCTCTTGAGTATACACAGATGTAAAAAATCCATTTAGGATCTTCACCATCACTTTAAGCTCCACATAGAAAATATTGCTCTAATCTTCCAAAGGACTAAATTTGTTCCTTGCTATCGTTTCGCTCATAATTTATCTGCAGAAGCCCTTGAGATTCTCCCTCACCATGTCTGCTAGAGCAAGTTCATGTCTTCTTTTAGACCTCCCAAATCCCTTGTGTTCTCTTGCATTTCTTATACTCAAGTACTTTACTTGCCCCTGGCTGCATAAATCCACTACACACCTCTTCCTTTTTCTTAATCAGGGCCTCAATATCTCTTGAAAACCATGATTCTCTAAACCTGATATCCCTGCCTTTTATTCTGAGAGGAACATTCAAACTCTGTACTCTCAAAATTTCACTTTTGAGGTTGTCCCATTCAGTAAGTACACTTTTGGCAGAAAACCACCTGTCCTAGTCCACACTTGCCAGATACTTTCTGATACCACTAAAACTGGACTTTTGCCAATATAGAATCTCAACCTGAGGAACATACCCATTCTTTTCCATAACTACTTTGAAACTAATGACATTATAATCACTACATGCAAAGTGTTCCCCTATACAAACCACTGTCACCTGCCCTGTCTCATTCACAAATAGGATATCTAGTATTGCACTCTCTCTAGTTGGGACTTCTATGTACTGATTAAGGAAAGGAAACTTGCCTGAACATATTTGACAAATTCTTTCCCTTCACCTGCTATCACAACCCTTTGTTTCTTGCAACAAGCTGCAATGTTGGCATTCATTTCTAAAAGTATAGAATATAAGAGCAGGGATGTGATGTTGAGGCTGTAAAGGGCACTAGTGAGACCACTCTTGGAGTATTGCGTGCAATTTTGGGCTCCTTATTTTAGAAAGGATCGTCATCGTCGTGGGTATCCTTCGAGGTCGAGGATGATAGTCTTCGTTCTGAAGAAGTGACCCACAGAGCGAAGACGCCTTTGTGTGTATTTGTTTAACGTGTACTTGATGTTGCACTCCAAGGAGCACACGATACTTCACAAATCAACCAGCTGATTCCAATGGCATGGAAACCACGACGATTGGAGCTGATGGATTTGTTGCAGCCTTCATCCGCCTTCACAGCCGTTGAGTTCGAAGTAACTTCGTCCGCCTGTTCCACCGTTGAGATCTTGGTTGGATTGTTCTTTGTCAGGGACCTCATCCTCAACCTTACCGCCATGGGTGACCCTACCAGGAGCATAGCTCCAGACGGCATTGCTCTCGGGATCACAGGACCACAGAATCTTCTCCACCATGACAAGGTGACAATCCACGGAGAAGTTTAGAAAGAATATACTGACATTGGAGCGGGTTCAGAGAAGATTCACAAGAATGATTCCAGGAATGAAAGGGTTACCGTATGAGGAATATCTGGCAGCTCTTGGGTTGTATTCCCTGGAGTTCAGGAGAATGATGGGGGATCTCATAGAAACATTCCGAATGTTAAAAAGCCTGAACAGATTGGAGATGGCAAAGGTATTTCCCATGGTAGGGGAGTCTAGGGCAAGAGGTCACGACTTCAAGATTGAAGGACGTCCATTTAGAACTGAGATGCGGAGAAATTACTTTAGTCAGAGGGTGGCAAATCTGTGGAAATTGTTGCATGACTGGCTGTGGAGGTCAAGCCATTGGGTATATTTAAGGCAGAGATAGGTAGGTTCTTGATTAGCCAGGGCATCAAAGGGTATGGGGTGAAAGCAGGGGAGTGGGGATGACTGGAAGAATTGGATCAGCCCATGATTGAATGGCGGAGCCAAATGATCTATTTCTGCTCCTATATCTTACGGTGTTATGGTCTTTTTATCTCTGTACAAATTTGCTTCTCTAAATCCTGCAGGACGTTAGATGGTCTATAATATAATCCCAATAACGTGGTCATGCCTTTCTTATTCCTCAGTTCTAGCAATAATGCCTCACAAAATGAGCTCTCCAGTCTGTCCTGACTGAACACTGCTGTGACATTTTCCCTGACTGGTAGTGCCGCATCTCCCCCTTTAATCCCCCCCACTTTATCATGTCTAAAGCAACGGAACCCCAGAACATTGAGCTGCTAGTCCTGTCTCTCCTGCAACCAAGTCTCACTAATGGCTACAATGTCATAATTCCACATGCTGATCCATGCTCTAAGCTCATCCGTCTTTCCTACAATACTCCTTGCATTAAAATAAACGCAGCTCAGAACATTAATCCCATCATGCTCGAACTATTGATTCCTGACTTTGTAAACAGGCTTAACAACATCATTCTCCACAAACACTTCACTATCTGTTTCGGTACTCTGGTTCCTATCCCCGCTGCAACTCTAGTTTAACCTCCCACCCCCCCTGCTGCATTAGCCAATCTTCCCACTTGGATATTAATCCCCCTCCAGTTCAGGTGCAAACTGTCCCTTCTGTACAGGTTCCACCTTCCCTGAAAGAGAGCCCAATGATCCAAAAGTCTTTGTACACTGACTTCTTAGCCACATGTTAAACTGGATGATCTTCTCATTTCTTGCCTCACTAGCACATGGCATGGTTAACTATCCTGAGATCACAACCCTGGAGATCCTGTTCTTAGTACCTAACTCCCTGAGCTCTCTTTACAGGACTTCGTCACCCATCCTACCCATGTCATTGGGACTGACATGGATCACAACCTTTGGCTGCTCACCCTCCTACTTAAAAATGCCATTGACTCCATCTGAGATATCCCTGACCCCAGCATCTGTGAGGCAACAGATCATCCAGGAGTCTCATTTTCGTCCACAGAGCCTCCTTTTTGTACCCCAAACCAATGAATCCCTGTCACTACAGCTCACCTCTTCTCCTCTCTTCCCTTCTGAGCCATAGAGCCAGACTCAGTGCCAAACACAAGACCACTGTGACTTTACTTTGTCTCCGAACAGTATCCAAAGCAGTATGCCTATTGTTGAGAGGAATGGCCACAGTGGTACTCTGCATTGGCTGCTGATCCACCTCCCTCTCCTGACGGTCACTCCTTACCTGTGTCCTGCACCTTGTGTTCTAACAACCTCCCTGTATGTCCTGTCTAGCAGCCCCTCAGCTTCCCAAATGATCCAGAGTTCATCCAGTTCCAGCTCCAATTCCTTAACACAGTCTGTTAGAAACTATAGCTGGAGGCACTGCACTTCTTGCAGATGTTGTCATCAGGCACACTGGAGGTCTCTGTGTTCCCACATTTCACAAGAGGAGCAATCCAGTATCCCATCTGGCATCCATACTGCCCTAAATATGCAATAAGAAAGAACAAATAGCAAAAAAAACTACCTATGGCCTATGCCTCTCTTTGGAGAAGGCTCAAAGAGCCCAAGCTTCAACTCTAACACTGGTCTACTCACACAATGGTCGCTCTGCTTAAACCTAACTTTTTTTTAATTGGTCCTTGCCAAGTGTTTAATTATGTGCAATCTAATGTCTCTTCTGGGACTGTGGTACGTAAAATGTACTGATGGATCTTCCTCACTACTTTTAAAAGCTGTCTCCCACAATGCAATCTGATGTCTTCTTGGGACTGTAGCACGCAAAGTGTGGCAACTGCCCCTGTTCGCTTCTTTTAAACTCTCTCTCCTTCAATGCAATCTGATGTCTGTGCTCCCATTCTATCATGGCTGATTTATTATCTCTTTCAGCTCCACTCTCCCCATAACCTTTGATTCCCTTACTAATCAGGAACCTGTCAACCTCCGCTTTAATTATATAGTACCTAATGACTTGGCCTCCCTTGGCACCCCCTTACACCTGGTGTCTCTTCCAGACTGTGGTGTACAAAACTATCAAAGAACGCAAACGCTACGTTGTCAAATACTACCTAGAGATCCATTTTCTTGCAGGCATTTATGAAGAAAAAGAGCAATGCAATAGAAGTAACAAAAACTATACATTCACAGACAAGGACGTTCATTTTCTTGCAGACATTCACAGTGGAACAAAGAAATACAATGAAAAACTGCACACTAACAAAGACTGGCAAACAACTAATGTGCAAAGAAAGATACATTGTTAAATATAAATGAGTTGCGAAGGATCATGGAAAGTGAGTCTGTAAGTTGTAGAATCCATTCAGAGTTGAGGTGATTGAAGTTATCCATGCCAGCTCAGAACACTTCCACTTACAAACCATCCTTTGTGCAAAAAGTTGCCCTTAAATTCACTACAAATCTTTTCCTTCTCACTTAAACCTATACCCTCTAGTTGTTCATTCTCCAACCCTGGTAAAAAGACTGCGTGTGTTCACCTATTCCCCTCATGATTTTATAAACCTGTAAGATCACCTGCCAGTCTCCTATGCTCTAAGGAATGAAGTCCTGATCTGTCCAACCACCCGGCAACATTCTTGTCAAGCTTTGTCTGCACTCTTCTCAGTGCATTGACAGGTCACCTTATGGCAGGGTGACCAAAACTGAACACAAGTGTGACCTTGCCAGCATCCTGTACAACTGCATCAATGCCCTGACAAAACTGCAACCACCAGGGAGGAGGTTCCAGAAGCTGAGATTGCTTCACAGCCATAAGTCTCACCCGCCAAGCAGAGTTATCCTCTTTGTCAGGAAAGACATTATCCCACAAGAGTAAGAAATCCTGCACAGTGATTAATAGGACAATTTAAAAATTTACTATGCTCTGGTTGTCTATATAATATCTGTATTATATTTTATATGACAAACCTATATTCATATGTATAAACAACACACAAAAAAATGCTGGAGGAACTCAGCAGGCCAGGCAGCATCTCTGGAAAAAAGTACAGTCGTCCTTTCAGGCCAAGACCCTAAATCAGGGCTGGGAAAAAAATGATGAGTTAAGAGTAAGAAAATGCATTGACGATACATATATACATACCTAAGTTGAGTTGCAATCTATATAGAGTTGGAGTTTATATATTTATATATTTAAGTTGGAGGAGTTTTGTGTATTAATATTTCAGTAATATTTGAGTAATATTGTAAATATATTACTTGATTCAACATTCTTTGTTGTTTAAGTATTCATTACAGGTTATACGTAAAAGTATGTGAATGGCATACATCGTCACATCACCATGTCATATGTACATGCCTCAATTAGAGTAAAAACAAAACTAAACCTACACCTAAACCTACCTTCTGGGCGCCTATGACTTACTTTTGAATAGATTATGGAGTTACAAATCATAACACCCATCATGCAGGGCATTGCTACCATCAAAGAGGAAGTACAGGCGACTATAGACAGACACTCAATGTTTCAGGAACAGTTTCTTCCCCTCTGCCATCAAATTTCTGAATGAGCAATGAACCCATGAACACTTCCCTGGTATCTCTTTTCCTTTTCTTCTTATTTTTTATATATACTACTTATTGTAACTTACAGCTTTTATTTCTATGTGTTTCAATGTACTGCTGCAAAACAACAAATTTCATGGCATATGCTGATATTATTAAACCTGAGTGGATGTGACAGGACATTCCTATAATGGGTGAGCCTAGGACCAGAGGGGGTTCATTTAGAACAGATGAGGAGAAATTTCTTCAGCCAGAGGGTGGTGAATCTGTGGAATTCATTGCCACAGACGGCTGTGGAAGCCAAGTCACTGAATATATTTTAGGGTTACTGGGAGAAGGCAGGAAAATGATTGAGAGGGATAACAAATCAGCCATGATGAAATGGCAGAGCAAGTTCGATGGGCTGAATGTCCTAATTCTGCTCCTATGTTTTACAGTCTTAAGGTCCTACTTACACATGCATCAGCTAACTAACTTAGCCCACTTTTTCTCAGCTTACAACTCCACCACATTGCTGGTGCCCACCCTATCACAGACATTCCCCTTTTTCTTCCCAATATCCACCTCCTCAACAGTTTGATATCCAATTTTTCACAGCTTCAGAAAATTCAAATTTCAAAGTAAATATATTATCTAGGTACATATACATTACGCTATACTGTACTGAAATTTATTTTCTTGCAGGTATTCACAGCAGAACAAAAAAATACAACAGAATCAGTGAAAAACCACACACAAAGACAGACAACAACCAATGTGCAAAAGAAGACAAACTGTGCAAATTACAAAAATAATGAATAAATAGACAGATAAACAAATGATATTGATAGATAAGTAACACTGAGAACACGAGCTGTAGAGTCCTTGAAAGTGAGTCCATAGGTTGTATTCAGTAAGTTCAGTGTTGAGGAGAATTAAGTTATCCATGTTGGTTCAGGAGCTTGATGGTTGAAGGTAAGAATTGTTTCTGAACTTGGTGGTGTGGGATCTAAGGCTCCTGTAGCTCCTTCCTGATGGCAGCAGTAAGAGGAAGTCATGGTCGAAACAATGGAGGTCCTTGGTGACGGATGCTGCTTTCTTAAGGCCGCAATCCTTGTAGATGTGCTCAATTGTGGGGAGAGCTTTACCTATGACTAGACAATGGGGTGACCCTTTGAGAGAAAGGTAGTGCAGTCTGATGTGATGTGCTTTGGAAATTAATGAAGAAAAACTCAGTTTATTAAAGAAGAAAGACATGTAGCAAGACAAATATAGCTCCTCCTCGTTTAACGAAGGACACTTTTGATGACAACATTTCTGGTTGATCTGCCACCCTTCAAGAATACTCTAACGTTTTCATTTCTTTTTCCCTGGCTTAAAGCCACATACAGCTGACCATGCTGGAATACCAGTTTCAGCAGAAAAATCAGCACATTCCCCATGGTTTGGCCTTGCGCCTTAAGTATAGTCATAGCAAAGCATGACTGTATCGGGAACTGGCTCCGCTGAAGAGGGATATCTTCCCCTTCCGCTAAACTGAGAGTAATTCTTGGGATCGTGACAATGTCATTTTTGAATGCACCAATGTTTATCTTTGCTACGATGAGATTGTCATGCAGTTTTTCCACCATCATTCGTGTTCCATTACAAAGCCTTGGTGGATCCATGTTCCTCACTGAAATGATGGGAGATCCCCTCTTCAATTCCAGTTCACATGGTGGCAATCCAGAGAGTTCGACCGAATCAAGGAATTCTGTTGGAAAATGAGTGGTGTTAGCTCTTTCACTTACAGCATTGAAGGAACTGTATTCTTTCATGATTCCAGGGAAGCATCTAATACATGTGAAGTTTATTTTTCACATCATTTCATTGAGAGGAGCCAAGATAGAATTCCTCGAAAACAGTTCTGCAGGATTGTTGAATGTCAGGTAGATGAAATCAATACATCCTTCCATAGTTTTTGCTGGCAGAATCATATCTTCAGGTAATTCGATTTCATCGTTTTCATTTTTCTCAATCTTGTCTTCTCCAACATCCAATAAGGACTCAGAATACCGTCCTTCTCTCTCACTCAATCGCATGTTTCTCTTCAATTGAAACTTGATGAAGCTTCTCCATAAGTAGGATTTTTTTATGCGTGAATTCTCCACATCAGCATCATTTCCACGTTTCACAACTGCTAGAAGCTGACGGAAATCGCCACAACAAATAGTTAAGATACCCCCGACGGCCTTATTCTTGACGCATACATCACGAAGAGTCCGGGTCCATGGCTTCAAAGCTCTTCCTCTTAATCATGGGGCACTCATCCCAGACAATAGGCCTCACATTTTGGAGTAAATTTGCAGTATTGGTGTTTTTATCACTGTTAAAAAGGGCATCTTCATTGACTTTGAGAGGTATCTTGGATCTTGAATGCGCTGTCCTACCACCAGGCATCAATGTTGCTGCAATACCAGATGATGCTACAGCAATAGCAACACCTCCATCTCCCCTAACTTTAGCGAGGATCAAGTTGATGATAAATGTCTTGCCCGTTCCTCCTGGTGCATCAATGAAAATCATTGAAGAGAGATTCCTTTCCAAGCAGTCGCACACATATTCATATACTTCTCTTTGCTCACTATTCCATAGGATACTCTTTGCCACATATTCTCGAGTTGATCTTTCCTTTTCTCCTCTGTCTCTTCCTCTCTCCTCCTTCTTTGCCAGTTTTTGTCATTCAGGAGACGTGCAGCCCTTTCATCCTTCGTCTCTTCATCTCTTCTACCATTTGTTCTTTCTCTCTGATCCTGGAGTCGTGCGGCCCTGGCCTGTTCCGATTCTTCTTCTCTCCTCCTTCTGTGCCTATTGTTGTCATTTTGGAGACTTGCGTGCCTCTCCTCTTATGTTTCTTCTTCTCTCATCTTTTTTGTCCTGATTCTTTGATACTGGAATCTGGCCAGGATCCTGGCCTCATCCAATTGTTGTTCTCTCCCTCCCCTCTCCTTGCTGCTTCCCGACGACGTTTGGCGTCATCTCTTAACCATCATGTCCTCCTTCTCTTTCCACATGGCATAATTAGGCTGTCCATATTTCTTTACCCTAATGCTTGATGGAAGATAACAGTAACACCAAAGTCTCCAGGATGCTGATTTTTCTTGGGTGATGTGGTTGGTGCTCTCCTAAATGGACGTGGTAGTCCTGCGCTTTTGCTGTGGTTGTTGTGGCTGCTGTGAGCATCGTGAGGTGCTGCTGAGGCTGGCCATGTGTATGTGTCGTGGTTTCCATTAAAGCTGTAATTGGCTCGGGTTGTGGAAAGCGGGGCCTGTTGATTGACGAGTGAGCGATTTTATACGAATGTATAACCCTGAACTTTGCATGCATTCTGTAAGTTAGCGCATTTTAAGTTGATTTAGTCAAAAAAGTGCCACTGTAATGCACCGTTTGGGCTAATTGGAGGTCACAAACAGACAAACAGATCATGAGAATTTTAGTAGCATATAGATGGACTGGCCTGTGCCCACCATTTTTTGTAGGTCCTTCCATTCTTGGGCATTGTTGTTTCCATACTAAGCTGTGATGCTCTCCACTGTGCCTCTATAGACATTTGTCAAGGTTTTTTGATAACATGCCAAATCTGTGCAAGTTTGTATTGTTAGAGGTGCTGCCAAGCCTTCTTTGTAACTGCATTTAAGTGCTGACCCCAAGTCAAACCCTCTGAAATGGTTACTGATCCTCCCCACCTCCAATTCCCTAATGAGGACTGGTTCATGGACCATGAGGACGTATTTTTCATTGACTTAAAATTTAACCAGGCGTAACATGCTGTAAGGTTTCACTGCTAATATAATAGCCTTTCTGTAATGTTTCACTGCTAAGGTAATAGTTTCTCTGTAGCAGCAACGTTTGGGTTATGACTAGAGATAATGGCAGCTTTGGAATGTATGCTAGCCAATTAGAAGAATGCTGTTCTTTCTTGTGGGTCTGGGAGCAGGGATTCTGCAGATCGCCAGACTGAGTGGACTTGGAGCGAGGGTCTGACGGTCAGTGATGCTCGGAGGAGGTCGATAGGGGTTGAATGGATGATTCCATGAACTCCAACATGCACCCTAAACTGTTTCATTTAAATGGGCCCTTTTTCTTTTTATTTTCTTTACTAACCCTATAGTCAGATTAAGATTTATAAAATTCAATCGTTTAATTGCGTACAGTGTACTGTCTGATATTTTGCGGTTTGGATTTGTAACTGGTCAACACATCACGCAGCATCCACACAAATGAGATTTCTTAGTTTGGCTGGGCCAGAGGCTGTCTTACCCTAGACGAATGTATGATGGCCAAACCTCAGAGTCGCACAGGTTTTCATCTCTATAGATGCTGAAATTGAGAGAAGGAATACACAAATGCTAGAAGCTGTTGGCGCCACGGTGGGTAGTGGATAGTGCAATGTTATTACAGCTCAGGACGCTGGAGTTTGGAGTTAAATCCCAGTGTCCCCTGTAAAGAATTCGCAAGTCTTTCTAATGCATGGGTTTCCTCCTACTGCTCTGGTTTTCTTTCACCGTTCTACCTGTTAGTAAGTTACAAACACAGGAAAGTCTGCAGGTACTGGTAACCCAAACCAACACACGCAAAATGCGGGAGGAGCAGTCCTGAAGCTCTCAGCCCAAAACGTCGACTGTTTAATCTTTTCCATTGACACTGCCTGACCTGTTGGGTTCCTCCAGCACTTTGTGTGTGTGTGTGTGTGTGTGTGTGTGTGTGTGTGTGTGTGTGTGTGTGTGTGTGTTGCGTTGCTTCAGTTAGTAAGTTACTTGGTCATAGTTAAATAACCATGGCCAGGGTTAATTTAGCCTACTCCATGCTCTAGCGCTAAATAAATAAATATAAAGGCCAGGAGTTACTTTTGCTATTTCTAATTCTTTCCTTCTCTCTCAGTTTGTGTTGCAGTTTGGAAGAATCACCATATGAGGACAGTCACAAACTACTTCATCGTTAATTTGTCATTTGCCGATATTCTTGTTACGATTATTTGCCTACCTGCCAGTCTGTTCGTCGACATAACTGAGACATGGTTCTTTGGGCATGTTCTGTGCAAAATAATTCCTTATCTCCAGGTACGCAATAGACAATTAGACTTCATGTGACAATCAAGGCTTGGGCAAGTGTTTATTGCCGCATTTATGGAATTTAAATGATGTAAACTTAAAAAACTGGAATGTAAAATTAGATTGTGAATACTGCAGTATTAGGATAGGAGTAGAAATGAGTCATAGTCGTCAGTCCATTAAGCTCCCTATTAGATCAATCCATCTTTATTATCTCCACATTTCTATCATTTTCTCCATCATTCCACAATGCAGCTACTCACCAGGGGAATTTGCAGCAGGCTATTGATGTGAGACAATGAAACATAGGAGCAGATTTAGGCCATTCAGAGCATCGAGTCTGCTCTGCTGTTACATCATGACTAATCTTCTTATCCCTCTCAACCCCGTTTTCCTGCCTTCTCTTTGTAACCTTTGACTCTCTGACTAATCAAGAACCTATTATCCTCCGCTTTAAATGTACTCAGTGACTTGGCCTCCATAGCCACCTGTGGCAATGAATTCCTCAGATTCACTACACTCTGGCTAAAGAAATTTCTCCTCACCTTTGTTGTAAATGGACATCCCTCTACTTTGAGGCTGTGCCCTCTGGCCTTAGCTCACCCACTATAGGAAATGTCCTCTCCATATCCACTGTCTAGGCCTTTTAATGTTTGATACGTTTCAATGAGATTTCCCTTCATTCTTCTAAACTACAGCGAGTACAGGCCCCAGAGCTATCAAAAGGTTGGGGGGTGTTGTGGATAGTCTGGAGAGTTGTCAGAGGTTACAGTAGGATATTGATAGGATGCAGAACTGGGCTGAGAAGTAGCAGATGGACTTCAACCCAGATAAGTATGAAGTGGTTCATTTCGGTAGGTCCAATTTGAAGACAGAATGTAATATAAATGGTATGACTCTTGGAAATGTGGATGATCTAAGAGATCTTGGGGTCAGTGTCGATAGGACACTCAAAGTTGCTGAGCAGGTTGGCGGAATTGTTAAGGAAGTATATGGTGTGTTGGCATTCATCAACCGTGGGACTGAGTTCAAGAGCCCTGAGGTAATGTTACAGTTATATAAGACCTTGATCAGACCCCACTTGGAGTACTGTGTTCAGTTCTGGTCACCTAATTACAGGAAGGATGTGTATATAATAGAGAGAGTGCAGAGGAGATTTACAAGGATGTTGCCTGGATTAGAGGGCGTACCTTATGAGAATAGATTGAGTGAACTTGGCCTTTTCTCCTTGGAGCGATGGAGGATGAGAGGTGACCTGATAGAGGTGTATAAGATGATGAGAGGCATTGATCGTGTGGATAGTCAGAGGCTTGTTCTCAGGGCTGAAATGGCTAACATGAGGGGGCATAGTTTTAAGGTGATTGGAAACAGGTACCGAGGGGATGTCAGGGGTAAGTTTTTCACACAGAGAGTGGTGGGTGCGTGGAATGCACTGCCAGTGGCGGTGGTGGAAATGGATACATTAGGGTCTTTTAAAAGCCTCTTAGATAGGTACATGGAGCTTAGAAAAATAGAGGGCGATGCGGTAGGGAAATTCTAGGCAGTTTCTAGAGTAGATTACATGGTCAGCACAACATTGTGGGCCGAAGGGCCTGTAATGTGCTGTAAATTTCTATTTTCTATGTTCTAACACTTCTTGTATGTTAACACTTTCATTCCCAGAATCATTCTCGTGATCCTCCTCTAGATCCTACCCAATGCCAGCACATCTTTTCTTAGATAAGGGGCCCAAAGCTGTTCACCATATTCCAAGTGCGGTCTGACCAATGTCTTATAAACCCTCAGCATTACAACTTTGAACTTGTATCCTGGTCCTCTTGAAATGAATGCTAACATTGCACTTGCCTTCCTTACCACTGTCTCCACCTGCAAGTTAACCTTTAGGGAATCCTGCACAGGATTCCCAAGTCCCTTGTGCAAGATTCCCAAAAGGAAACTGCATCACCTGGGGGGAAATTTCAAGTTTATAGTCATTCAACCATATACATGTATACAACCAAATGAAACAAAGTTCCTCAGGGCCAAGGTATACAACACAGTACATATAACTCACACACAATATATGGAGTAATATCACTACAAATCAATTAACGAATAATAAAATATATTTTGGAAGATTGACATTTAGCATAAGATGCATTTACAACACAAGTTTAAAAAGTAAACAGCGTCATGTTACTAGTGCTTCATACGTGATGAGATGTGGATGGTGGCAGGGGGTTTAGTCATCTCACAGTTTGGGGGATAAAGCTTTTCCCATCCTAACGATCTTTATCCTAATGCAGTGCTATCTCCTACCTGATGATCGGGGTCAAAAGGTTGAGAGATGGATGAGAGGGTTCCTTGCCAATGCTAAAGGCCCTGCATATGCAGCGCTCCTGTTAAGTATCTCAGATGGGTGGAAGATAGACCCTGATAATCCTCTCAGCATTCCTCGCAATCCTTTTGAGGGTCTTGCGGTCAGATGCGTTGCAATTCCCCTATCAGATGCAGCTGGTCAGACACTCTCAATAATGCTCCTGTAAAAATTGGTTGCAATGTGGGTTGGAGCTTCACTCACACCAATCTTCTCAGAAGTGGAGATGCTGTTGTGGTTTCTTGACTAAAGAGGAGATGTTAAGGACAGTATGGTTACAGGAAGTATATGCAGATTCCACACGAACAGCACCAGAGGTCAGGATCAAACACCCGTCTCGAGCTAAACATCAACAGCTCTACTAACTACACATTCGTGCTACGCTGAAATACAAGAGGGAGGAACAATGATTGAAGGTAGCTAAAACATCTCCATTCTGTGCATGCTGAAGAACTTATTCTAACCAGAAAAGTAAATTAAATCTAGGATGGCTTAATACTTCCAGCTCCCAAACAGGGTGGCATAATGTAGTTCCTTCTCTCTGTGGGAACACAGCAAAATCATAAATCCGCTTTTATAGTGCTTATCTAAATTGGCTCAAAAGATTGAAAGATTAGCTTTACTTGTCACATGTACTCATAGAATAAAATGTGTTGTTCTCATTAATAACCAAGACAATCTGACGATTGTGCTGGGCAGCCCATAAGTACCATAGAAAATTGTTGTTGTTCGTCCATCGTTGACGTCGATGAGGACCTCGACACCATAATGATGGTGTCGAGACTAGCGCATGATTTGGATTTAAGTGAGGGAGAGCTGCGCAGCGTCAGCCTCACTCTCTCTTCCCAATTCCCATCTGGGTCCAGTGGCAAGACAGAGTCTAGACGGCTGGAGATGGGACTAGGCGCAGTGGATGACCAGGACGTCTTCTGTGTCTTGTCCTGCTCTACACGTTCCACGACGCTTGCAGAGACCACCTTCTTGACCGTTGGACCTTCCATTGGTCTCGTCCGCTCAATCCGCCGAAGTCTGTCTTCACATGCTGGGATAGACAACTCCCCGTCTCACCGAGGGTTTCAGACCCCTCGGCTACCCTCACCTGGTTTAGCCGGCTTGTCGAAGCCGTTGCCCGGGGTGTGGCCGCTGTCGCATGCAAACAGCTACGGGGAGCCACAGGTGAGAGCTGAGTGCCAGGTGGGGACCAAAGGTGGACTAACCACCCTGAAAAGGATGCGACATGTTCCCCCACCAGAGGTGCTACCCCTCCCTGACACCCCATTTACCCCATCATAGAAAATAGAACATAGAAGAGTACAGTACAGCAACAGGACCTTCAGCCCACAGTGCTGTGATGATCCAATTAAATTAGTAACGAAATGAGCAACCTAACTAATCCCTTCTGTTTACACAACGTCCATTTCCTCCCATTTTCCTCACATTTACATGACTGTCTAAATATCTCTAATGCATCTGCCTCTACCAGTTCTGCCAGTGCATTCCAGGCACCCACCACTCTGTTTTTTTAAAACTACTTTTCCCTCACATTTCCTTTTAAATTATGCCTTCTTATCTTTAATACTTGCTCTCTGGTTTTAGACATTTCAACCCTGGGAAAAAGATACTGCCTATGTCTTTCATAATCTTATAAACCTCTATCAGATCTCCCCTCAGCATCCAACTCTCCAGAGAAAACATCCCAAGTTTGTTCACTCTCATTTGTTATAGCCTATGCCCTCTATTCCAGGCAGTATCCTTGTAAACCTCATTTGCATCCTCTCTAAGGCCTTGACATCCTTCTTGTAATAGGGTGACCACAACTGTGTCCAATACTCCAGTTGTGGTCTAACTAGAGTTTTATTAAGCTGCAATATACTTTCTTGACTTTTGAATTCAAAGCCTAGATTGCCTTTTCCCTTCTTGACCACTCTGTCAATTTAGCCACTTTCAGGGAGCTATGAACTTGGAACCCACTATCCCTCTGCTCATCAACACTGTTAAGGGTCTTGATGAAGAGTCTCAGCCCGAAACGTCGACTGGACTCTTTTCTATAGGTGCTGCTTGGCCTGCTGAGTTCCTCCAGCACTTTGTGTGTGTTGCTTAGATTTTTAACATCTGCAAATTCTCTCTTGTTAGTGTATTGTCTCTATACATTTGACCTACCATGGTGCAATACTTAACATTTGTCTGGGTTTAACTCCACCTGCCATTTCTCTGCCAATATCTGCAACTGATCTATATCCTGCTGTATTCTATTCCAAGCCTTCTACCCAATTCACAAAATACCAATCTTCATATCATCTGCAAACTTACTAACCGACCCATGTACATTTTCATCCAGGTCATTTGTATATATCACAAACAGTAGAGGTCCCTGTGGAGCACCATTGATCACAGATTTACAGCCAGAATAAGTCCCTCTGATTCTATGGGCAAGCCAGTTCTGAATCCAAATGGCCAGTTGACTCTTGATCTAATGTATCTTAATCTTCTGGATAATCTCCCCTTGAGGGATCTTGTCAAACACCATACTAAAATCCATGTAGACAACATCCACAGTTCTACTTTCATCAATCACCCTCAACATCTTGACAAAAAAACTCAATCTAGTTAAAAAGACATTTACTTGCTTCACACAAAGCCATGCTGGCTCTCCCTAATTAGGCCATGGTTCTCCAAGTCCTCAAAATCCTATCCATAATAGTTCTGTCCAGTAACTTGCCTACCATTGATGAGAGAATCACTGGTCGATAGTTTCCAGGATTATCCCTGGTTCACTTCTTAAATAACAGAACATTAGCTACCTGCCAGTCTTTCAGGACCTCACATGTAGCTAGAGAGATCACAAAAATATTGATCAAGGTCCTAGCAATCATTTCTCTTGCCTCTCTCGATAACCTGAGGTATATTGCATCAGGCCCTGGGGACTTATTCGCCTTAATGCTCGATAAGAGACCCAACACAACCACCTCCTTTAGTTTGAAATGTCCTGGCATATTAATACACTGATCTCCCTACTCTTCACGTCCTTCTCCTTGGTAAATACAGATTAAACTACTCATTAATGACCTCACCCATGTCCTCCTCATACAAGCAAATGTATCCCCTTTATCCTTGAGTGGTCATACCCTCTCCCTACTTATTCTCTTGCTCTTGAAGTATTTATAGAATACCTTGTGCTTCTCTTTAATCCCACTTACTGAGAACTTTTCAGGGTCCTTCTGGCTTCCTAATTCCCTTCTTGAGTTCTTTACTGGCTTCTTTTTTAATCCTCAAGTGCTCTGTTTGATTCTAACTTCCTAAGCTTTACGTACTTTTCCTTTATCTTCCTGACTAAATTAATCACCTCCCTCAACATCCAAGGTTCCCTACCTTGCTGTCCTTTTCCTTCCTCTGACTGGAACGTACCTGTCCCATACTCTGTGCAGTTGTTCTTTAAACACCCTCCACAAGTTGGACATGGACTTGCCAAAAACAGTTGTTCCCCATTAACTCTCCCTAGTTCCTGCCTCCAATTTGATATGCTCTCACAAGGTCGATACTTACAATTATCTATAGTTATCTTAAAACTTGAGAAGTTGGGGTCACTGATCCCTAACTGCTCACTCACTGAAAGGTGAGTCACCTGGCCAGGCTCATTATCCAACACCAGGTCCAGTATAAACCCTCCTCTTGTTGGACATACTAAATCTACATATTGAATTAAAAAACCCTCCTGGATGCACCTAACAAATTCTTCCCCATCTAAACCTTTTGCAACACAAAGGTCCCAATTTATATTAGGGAAGTTAAAGTCCCTATGACAACAGCCCTATTGTTTCTATATATTTTCTTAATCTGCATGCATATTTGTTCTTCATTGTCTTGGTGGCCATTGGTGGTCTGTAGTGTAATCCCATCAGAAGCGATTACACCCTTCTTATTCTTGAGTTTTACCCAAACAGATTCAGTGTGTGAGTCTTCTGTTATGTCCCCCGCAAGTGCAGCTGTGATACTGTCCCTAAGTAGTAACTCTCCCCCACCCTCCCCTTTCACTGCCCTCTCTATCCTTTCTAAAACATTGAAGCCCTGAGATGTTAAGTACCCATTCCTGTCCCTCTCACAATCAAGTCTCAGTAATGGCCACAACATCATCATTCCATGTATTTATCCATGCTCTAAGTTCATAATCTTTACCCATAATACTTCTAGCATTAAAATACACAGACTTCAGTCTATCTGTTCTACCATATCTATTATTTTGTTCCTGCCTGTTTTTATTGGCCCCAACATCTACCTGCCTCTCCATTCCTTCTTTTTCTGAACTGGTGGTCTGGTTCCCAACCTCCTACCAAACTAATTTAAACCCACCCGAGTAGCACCAGCAAACCTCCCGACCTGAATATTGGTTCCCTTCCGGTTCAGGTTCAACCTGTCCCCTCGTGTACTGGTCACCCTTGCCCCAGAAGAGGTTCCAATGATCCAAGTAACTAAAACCTTGCTCCCAGCACCAATTCTACAGCCACTCATTCATCTGTGCTAGCATTCTATTTCTGCCCTGAGTAGCACATGGATCTAGGAGTAATTCAGAGATTACTACCCTGGAGGTCCTGCTCTTCAGACTCTTCCCCCCTTCTATCTTTGTCATTGATTGCCAATGTGCACCATGACCTCAGGCTGCTCACCCTCCCCCGTGACTATATTCTGCAGCCATTCTGAGGCTTTCTGGTCCACACCTGGGAGACAACACACATTTCGTGGCTTCGCTGTTATGGCCACTGAATCTCCTGTCCACTCCCCTAACACTGAGCCTCCTATTGCTATCACTCTGTCCAACTTTACCCTTCCCTACTGAGCCTCAGAGGCAGCCACAGTGCCAATGGCCTGGCTGCTGCTGTGCCCTCGGTTGGAAAGTGACTAACACCCCTCTTCACTATACTTCCAACACCAACATAGCAGACCTACCACTTACTAATCCTAACGTGTACAAGTTTGGAATGTGGGCAGAAACTGGAGCAGTCGAAGGAAACCCACATGAACAAAGGGACAGTGGAATGTATGGCAGTGCGAATTGAACCCCAATTGCTGCCGCTGTCAACTGTTATACTAATCGCAATGCTACCGTGACACTGGTAGATTATTGCTAGACTGAAGAGGGGGGTTGGTCCCTTCCTGACCTATGCTACCATGTTGCCCAACTTCTTATTCTCACTTCTGCCTCCTTCCTTTCTAGTCTTGATGATGGGCCTTGTTCCAAAATGTTGAATGTTCATTCTCCTCTATAGATGCTGCCTGACCAGCTGAGTTCCTCCAGCGTTTTATGATTTTTTTAGAGATTAGATTTGATAACTCTTTGTTTTTCTCTGTTGCAGACTGTGGCAGTTTCTGTGTCTGTATTGACTCTTAGCTGCATTGCGCTGGATCGCTGGTATGCTATATGTCACCCCCTGATGTTCAAGAGTACAGCCAAGCGGGCACGAAGCAGCATCATAACGATATGGATTGTGTCCTGTGTGATCATGATTCCTCAAGCAATCGTCATGGAGTGCAACATCATGGTACCTGAGTTAGCAAACAAAACACTTCTATTCACCATCTGCGATGAACACTGGGAAGGTAAAAACAATCTGAACTGAAATAAAGCTTATCTTTCATAACTACTAGCTCAAGAATGCAAACAACAGGAATTCTGCAGATGCTGGAAATTCAAGCAACATACATCAAAGTTGCTGGTGAACACAGCAGGCCAAGCAGCATCTATAGGAAGAGGTGCAGTCGACGTTTCAGGCCGAGACCCTTCGTCAGGAATGCAGGCTGGCTGCAGGCGGCTTTTTTAAGTCATGGATTCATGGAGCACTATAGCACTGAAACAGAACCTTTGGCCCATCTAGTAATGCTGAATTATTATTCTGCCTAGTGCCATTGACCCCCACCATAGCCTCCACATCCCTTCTGCTCATGTACCTTTCCAGATGTCTCCTAAATGTTGAAATTGAACCCGCATTCACCACTTCCACTGGCAGCTCGTTGCAGCTCTCATCACCTTCTGAGTGAAGTGGTTCTCCACGTGTTTCCCTTAAACTTTTCACCTTTCACCTTAACCCATGACCTCTAGTTCTACCCTCATCCGACCTCAGTGGAAAAAGCCTGTTTGCATTTACCCTATCTATACCGCTCAGAATTTTGTATACATCTATCAAAATATCTGTCCTTCTCCTACGCTCCAAGAAATCCTAACCCATTCAACCTTTCCTGATAACTCAGGTCCTTAAGTCCTGGCAACACCCTTGTAAATTTTCTCTGTACTCTTTCAATCTTATTGATATCTCTCCTGTAGGTAGGTGACCAGAACTGCACACAATACTCCAAATTAGGCCTCATCCATATCTTGTACAACTTTAACATAATATCCCAATTCTTGTGCTTAGCACTTTGATTTACAAAGGCCAATGTGGCAAAAGCTTTCTTTGCAGCCCTATCTACCCGTGAAGCCACTTTCAAGGAATAATAGATGTGTATTCCGCAATCCCACTGTTCTACCACATTCATCACTTCACTGTGCAAATCCTACCCTGGTTTGTCCTCCCAAAATGCAACACCTCACAAGTCTGTGCATTATATTCCATCTGCCATTTTTTCCAGCTGGTCCAGATCCTCCTGCAAGCTTTGAGCTTCCTTGCTGTCCACTATGCCCCCAATCTTGGTGTTATATGCAAATTTGATAATCCAGTTTACCAAATGTAATCATGACAGTTTCAGACGCTTCAAATTAACAAAAATTCCGCAGCCTTTTTCACTTCTTGAGCTTTATTTACATAGAACATAGAATAGTACAGCACAGTACAGGCCCTTCGGCCCACAATGTTGTGCCGACCCTCAAACCCTGCCTCCTATATAAGCCCCCACCTTAAATCCCTCCATATACCTGTCTAGTAGTCTCTTAAATTTCACTAGTGTATCTGCCTCCACCACTGATTCAGGCAGTGCATTCCACGCACCAACCACTCTCTGAGTAAAAAACCTTCCTCTAATATCCCCCTTGAACTTCCCACCCCTTACCTTAAAGCCATGTCCTCTTGTATTGAGCAGTGGTGCCCTGGGGAAGAGGCGCTGGCTATCCACTCTATCTATTCCTCTTATTATCTTGTACACCTCTATCATGTCTCCTCTCATCCTCCTTCTCTCCAAAGAGTAAAGCCCTAGCTCCCTTAATCTCTGATCATAATGCATACTTTCTAAACCAGGCGGCATCCTGGTAAATCTCCTCTGTACCTTTTCCAATGCTTCCACATCCTTCCTATAGTGAGCTGACCAGAACTGGACACAGTACTCCAAGTGTGGCCTAACCAGAGTTTTATAGAGCTGCATCATTACATCGCAACTCTTAAACTCTATCCCTCAACTTATGAAAGCTAACACCCCATAAGCTTTCTTAACTACCCTATCCACCTGTGAGGCAACTTTCAGGGATCTGTGGACATGTACCCCGAGATCCCTCTGCTCCTCCACACTACCAAGTATCCTGCCATTTACTTTGTACTCTGCCTTGGAGTTTGTCCTTCCAAAGTGCACCACCTCACACTTCTCCGGGTTGAACTCCATCTGCCACTTCTCAGCCCACTTCTGCATCCTATCAATGTCTCTCTGCAATCTTTGACAATCCTCTACACTATCTACAACACCACCAACCTTTGTGTCGTCTGCAAACTTGCCAACCCACCCTTCTACCCCAACATCTAGGTCGTTAATAAAAATCACAAAAAGTAGAGGTCCCAGAACAGATCCTTGTGGGATACCACTAGTCACAATCCTCCAATCTGAATGTACTTCCCTCCACCACCACCCTCTGCCTTCTGCAGGCAAGCCAGTTCTGAATCCACCTGGCCAAACTTCCCTGGATTCCATGCCTTCTAACTTTCTGAATAAGCCTACCATGTGGAATCTTGTCAAATACCTTACTAAAATCCATACAGATCACATCCACTGCACTACCCTCATCTATATGCCTGGTCACCTCCTCAAAGAACTCTATCAGGCTTGTTAGACGTGATCTGCCCTTCACAAAGCCATGCTGACTGTCCCTGATCAGACCATGATTCTCTAAATGTCTATAGATCCTATCTCTAAGAACCTTTTCCAACAGCTTTCCCACCACAGACATAAGGCTCACTGGTCTATAATTACCCGGACTATCCCTACTACCTTTTTTGAACAAGGGGACAACATTCGCCTCCCTCCAATCCTCCGGTACCATTCCCGTGGACAACGAGGACATAAAGATCCTAGCCAGAGGCTCAGCAATCTCTTCTCTTGCCTCGTGGAGCAGCCTGGGGAATATTCCGTCAGGCCCCGGGGACTTATCTGTCTTAATGTATTTTAACAACTCCAACACCTCCTCTCCCTTAATATCAACATGCTCCAAAACATCAACCTCACTCATATTGTCCACCATCATCAAGTTCCCTCTCATTGGTGAATACCGAAGAGAATACTGGAGACTCTTTACAGATAGAGTGGGAATTGAACCCAGGTCCCTGGCACTGTAATTGCGTTATACTGACCACTACATTACCATGCATATTGAGCCTTACTTAAGAAAATAGGATGTCATCTCTTATCGAAATCTAAAATGGAAAGGAATCTATGGAAGTGTTTTCAGCAACATTACAAAGCAGTTAAACATAGAAACAGTTGGCACAAAACTTAGCAGCACCAGCCATCACCAATCAGGATTCATTTCTGCAGATGTCTGAGGAGTTTCTATGACCGTGTGTTTCCTCCGGGTGCTCTGGTTTCCTCCCACATTCTGAAGACATACGGTTAGGGTTAGGAGACACTTACATGCTGCCTCCAACGCATCCTTGGACTGTGTTGGCCTTTGACGCAAACAATGCATTTTACTGTATGTTTCAATATACACATAATAAATAAAGTTAATCATCTTAATCTTTTTACTTAATCAATGGAAGTAAAATTTAAGTTAAAACCAAGCCATAGGTCAGTATTATTATAATCTGTAAAAATTGCACTGGTGTTTGTTTTTAATATGTCTTTTATAAATCATTGTTATTTCATTACAGATGACACTTATGCCAAGATTTATCATATCTGCTTTTTCATTGTCACATATATGGCTCCTTTGTGTCTAATGATTTTGGCCTACTTTCAAATATTTCGAAAACTTTGGTGTCGACAGGTGAGTTTATGGTAAAGCAATTAACCGGAAGGTTATCATCATGTCCATTTAAGGATTACAAAGAAAGCTTTTGGCACATTGGCCTTCATTAATCAAAGTACTGAGTACGGCAGTTGGGATGTCATGTTGAAGTTGCATAAGATGTTGGTGAGGCCCAGTTTGCAGTTTTATCTGCAGTTTTGGTCACCAACCTACAGGAAAGATATCGATAAGATTGAAAGAGTACAGAGAAAATTTTCAAGGACAGCAGCAGGAGTTGATGACCTGCAATCTGAGCTTCAAAAACTGTGGCACATGAGGGAAGGGGAGCATTACTTGGATTCTCTGTTTCAGAATTCGGTCTGTGGCCAGGGAGAAGAGGGTGTGACTGTGAGTGAGGTAGGTAGTGGGATCCGAGAGATGGTGCTGGAGGAGCCTCAGCCCTTGAGCTTGTCCAACAGGTCTGAGCTTCTTGCTCCTTGTGTGGGTGAGAGTGGGGGCTGTAGGAAGGATGAGCAACCTAACAGTGGCACTGTAATTCAGGGAGCCATTCAAGAGGTGGCAGAGAAGAGAAATGTAGTGGTAATTGGGGATAGTATAGTCAGGGAATAGATGAATTCTCTGTCATGAGGATAGAGTGTCCCGAAGGCTGTGTTGCCTGCCTGCTGCCCAGGTTCAGGACAGCCTATCTGACCTGCAGAGGAATTTGCACTGGGAGGGGAAAGATCCAGCTGTCATAGTCCATGTGGGTATCAACGACAGGTGGAATGAGGAAAGAATTTCTGCTGAGAGAATTTGAGCAGCTAGCAACTAAATTAAAAATCAGAACCAAAAAGGTAATAATCTCTGGATTAATACCTGAGCCACATGCAAATTGGCATAGGGTCAAGAAGATTAGAGAATTAAATGCGTGGCTCAAGGACTGGGGTGGGAGAAGTAGGTTTGAGTTCATGGGAAATTGGTTCCAGTATTGGGGAAGGAGGGAGCTGTACCAATGGGACAGGCTCCATCTGAACCGGGATGGGACCTGGATCCTAGTGAATCCCATAACTCGGGCTGTACGTAGGACTTTAAACTAAATAGTGGGGGGGGGGTGTTCAACAGATTGGAGAAGTATGGATACGATAAAAAGGAAAAGTGTGGATGAAGGTAAAGAAAAACCAAAAGATAAAGAAAAGTAAGAGTGAAGTGAAGAAAAGTCAAATGCAGAAGAGTAAAAGATTACAAGATTTTAAAAGCCAATGTGTGTAAGGGCACTTTATCTGAATGTACTTAGTATTTGAAACAAGATCAGTGAACTTGTGGCACAGATCAGTACAAAGGGTTATGATTTAGTGGCCATTACAGAGACGTGCTTGCAGGGTGAGAGGATTGGGAATTAAATATCCAAGGACATCAGGTATTATGGAAGGATAAGCAGGAAGGTAAGGGAGATAGCATAACACTCTTAATTAAAGATGAGATCAGGGCGATATGAGAGACGATATAAGATATAAGGAGTAGAATAGAATGTTGAATCCATCTGGGTAGAGAATAGGAATAGTAAAGGGAAAAAAAAATCACTGGTGGGAGTTGTCTATCGGCCACCGAACAATAACATTACAGCGGCACAGGCCTACTACTGCTCCTGTTACTTATGTTCTTATGTTAAAAAGCCATCTCATAGGCGTTCTAGAAATTCCCTGTCTTGGAATCCAGCATCAGCCTAATTTTCCCAATTTACCAGCATATTGAAGTCCTGCATAACTATTGTAGCATTGCCCTTTTGGCATGTATTTTCTATTTCCCGCTGTAATTAGTAGGCCACATCCTTACTGCTGTTTGGGGGTCTGTATACAACTGCCATTAGGGTCTTTTTACCCTTGCACTTGCTTAGCTGTATCCACAATGATTCAACACTTTCTGACCTTATGTCAATTCTTTCTAATGATCTGATTTCATTTTTTGCCAACAGAGCAATGCCACCCCCTCTGCCTTCTTGCCTGTCCTTTAGATACAATGTTTGCCGTTGGACATCAAGCTCCCAGCTACAATCTTTCAGCCATGATTCAGTGATGCCTACAACATCATACCTGCCAATCTGTAACTGTGTCCATCTACCTCATTCTATATACTGCGTGCATTCAGATATAACAATAACACCTTTAGTCTTATATTCCTTTTCAACTTTGTTGCACCATGCTTAACCTATTGATTCCTAACTTTGTCTGAGGTCTTACCAACATTCGCCTCCACAACCTCTCTGCTAATTGAGATCACAACCCTGGATGTCACAACCCTTTAACCTGGCACCTAACTCCTTGAGCTCCCTATGCAGAACCTCATCACTCATCCTATCCATGTCATTGGTAGCTATGTGGACCATAACTTCTGGCTGTCACCCTCCCACTTAAGAATGCTGAGGACTCGACCTGAGTTACTCCAGACCCTGGCACCTGCGAGGTAACATACTATCCAGGAATCTCACACTCGACCACAGAACCTCTTGTCCATTCCCCTAACTAAGGAACCTCCTAAAACCACAATGTGCCACTTCTTCTCCCTTCCCTTCTGAGTCCCAGAGGCAGACTTGGTGCCAGATACCTGAACACTGTGACTTTCCTCTGTTTGGTCATCCCCACCACCCTCCCCGCCGCCCCCCCCCACCGCCCCCCGACAGTATCCAAAGTGATATGCCTGTTGTTGAGGGGATTGGCCACAAGGGGATCTGCACTGATAGAGGTATACAATATTATTTGGGATATATTATTTGGAGTGACAGAGAATGAGATGTTACCTGACAGAGGTGTATAAGATGATGAGAGGCATTGATCGTATGGATAGCCAGAGGCTTTTTCCCAGGGCTGAAATGGCTAACATGAGAGAGCATTGTTTTAATGTGCTTGGAAGTAGGTACAGGGGGGATGTTAGGGATAAGTTTTTCAGACAGAAGTAGTGGGTGTATGGAATGCACTGCTCACAACAGTGGTAGAAGCGGATACAATAGGGTCTATTAAGAGACTCTTAGATAAGTACATGGAGCTTAGAAAAATAGAGGGTTATGCAGTAGGGAAATTCTAGGCAGTTTCTAGAGTAGGTTACATGGCTGGCACAACATTGTGGGCCAAAGGTCCTGTAATATGCTGTAGATTTCTATGACTCTATGATAAGATAAGAGTAAACGCAAATCAGGATTTTTCCACTGAGATTGGGCAAGACTACAACTAGTGGTCATGTGTTAAGGGTGAAAGGTGAAACATTTCAGGGGAACATAAGGTGGAACTTGTTCAGTCAGAGAGTGGTGAGACCATGGAACGAGCTACCAATGCAAGTGGTGGATGTGGGTTTAACTTCACAACATTTAAGAGAAATTTGGATAGGTGCATGGAGGTATGGAGGGCAATGGTCTGGGTGCAGGTCGATGGGACCAGGCCGATTAATTGTTTGACTTGGACTAGAAGGCCCATAAAGGCCTGTTTCTGTGCTATATTGCTCTATGACTCTGACTCTAAAAGCTGGTCACTCATCATGGCCTTCTGCTGAATTTGCAGATTCCAGGCACTTTATCAGTAATAGAAAGAAACTGGAAGCCTCTTGCCTTGCAGTGTTCGACGCAAAGCATCAGGAGAGACCAAACCAGGTCAAGAACTAGAGGAGTCACTGCAGAAATCAAACAGATCCAAGCAAGACGCAAAACAGCACGGATGCTTGTGGTGGTGTTGATATTTTTTGCTTTTTGCTACCTTCCAATCAGTGTTCTAAATATTTTGAAAAGGTGAGTTGTTGAATAATTTTTGGGAACGCAAATTACTTTACCAATTTTAATACATTTGCAGCCAGAAACCTATTTCCATGGTGATTCTCTCCATGATTCAAGCATTCCCAGTGTTAATTTTTCTAAAGTTTGTGATGTTCAGCTCCTGGGTTGTCAAAAGGGATCTGTCTGAAAACCTTACCTTATTCTGTGAAAGCAGCATATTTTCAGCTCGTTTTGCATCTGTCTTCATTTACAATATGTAAGGAGTTGCAAACCCCATCACTTGGACACATGCAGAGGAACAGAGGTGGGAGTTGGACTAATTGGATAATTAATTATGGGGCAGACTGCTTCTATCAATGTTTTCATTCTCTGAGTCAATCTAAAGGGAAGGATTATTCAAAGGCCCTTAAGCATTAAGGTATTGGTATTGGAAATGGGATTGGTTTACTATCAATGAAAAGCTTGCATACTACTGTATTTATATCACATCATTACACAGTGTATTGTGGTAGAACAAGGAAAATCAATAACAATACAAAATAAAATAAAGCAGTTAAAGAGGAAGTACAGTGTGGGTAGACACTAAGGTGAAAGATCATAACTTGGTAGATTTTGAAGTCAACAGTCCATCTTATTGCACTAGGGATCCATTTAATTCTCTTAGAACAGCTGGGTAGAACCTTCCTTTGTTACTGGCAGAAGTTCTTCTATCTTCTGCTGGATGGAAGAGGCGAGAACAGAAAATTTCCAGGATGGTTGGGGTCTTTGATTATACTGAATGCCTAACTGAGGCAGTGAGAAGTGTAGACAGAGTCCATAGAGAGGAGGCTAGTTCCCATGATGTGCTGAGCTTTGTCTACAACTCTCTGTTTCTTGAGGTCATGTGTAGAGCAGTTGCCATACCAGGCCATTATGTATCTAGATATGATGCTTTCTATGATCCATCCATAAAACTTGGTAATGGTTGATTGGGACATAACAAATTTCTTTAGCCTCTGAGGAAGTAGAGGTGTTGATGATCTTTTTTGGCTGTGACATCTACATGGTTAGACCAGGACAGGCTGTTGGGGATGTTCACTCCTAGGAATTTGAAGCTCTCAACCCTCTTGACCTCAACACTGTTGATGTAGACAAGAGCAGGTGTACAGCTCCCCTTCCTGACCAGCTTTTCTGCTTGGCTGACATTGAGGGAAAGGTTGTTGGCTTGACTCCTGTTACTAAGTTCCCTGTCTCCTTCCTGTATTCTGACTCATCACTATTTGAGACATCTCCTACTACTACAATGCCAACTGCAAAGCAGTCGATCGGGAGGCAAGATTAGTGACCATTTCTGAGTGCCAGCACAAATCTGATTAGCAACCACATTAAAAAACCCGATAGTCTAACACCCAGCACTTTGGTGGGGCCAGACTACCAGATATTCAGGATTACTGGATGTCTAATACCCAGTGCACTTGACAGAGGAGTCTGAAGACCCACACTCAATGATTCAGGAACAGTTTCTTCCCCTCCACTGATTCCCGTTCAGTCCATGAACACTACCTCACTATTTCCCTTTTGCACTATTTATTTATTTTTAACGTATTAATTTTTATACCATGTACTGTACTGTGTCTGCAAACAACAAATTTCACTTCAGAAGATATAATTATAAACCTGGTTCTTGAGGTTGAAGGTTGTTTATTGTCATTCTTCAGTACACAAGTGTAAAGAATGAAATGATTGTTACTCTGGATCAGATGCTGCATATAAAAAGGTACAGTAAGTATAAAAAACACAGTAAATATAAAAGCAGTCCTATAAAACAACATAGAAGTATCTGTTGAGTGTGGCCCTATATGCATAAGATTAGCACCCAAAGGAAACAAGTGTGGCATTATGCTAACCACTCTACTACTGTTCCAGCTCATGAGGATGTACAATATGAAGTTAAGGAAAATGTTTTTGCCCTGAGGTTATGACTCTTTGCCATTCTGCTGCTCTATGATCTCTGGATCCTCAGTTGATGAGTATATTCAGGAATGAGATTCGTAGGTGTTTGGTCGCAAGGAGAAATGTAGAAACAGGGAATAATGTGGGGAGGTGGAGCTAATGTGAAAAGTCACCTGTATGCCCATCTCTTCTCTGAGGATCATCATCTTGTCATGGTGGACAGGCTTGTGAGTTCCTGCGATATTAAGAGTGATGTCATCTGGAACTTAGCCGTCTGGTGTTCAGTTCCTGGTAGGGTCCATGGTGGTAAGGTCAAGGTGGAGGTTCCAGACAAAGGGTGATCCAATCGAGACTTCCAACAGTGGAGTTGGCAGGAAATGACGACATGTCAAATGGCAGTGGAGGCTGCCAGAGAAAGGCTGTGGTATTGAAGGGCCCCCGTTGTCTTGCACTCCATGCCAGTGGACCTTGCCCCAGCTCTGTCAAGGACCATGTGGTGGCTGCCTGTGGATTAGCCTCCACATATTAAACAAAGTCACACAGTGAGTCCTCGCTAACATCCTAACATCCCAGAGTATGTGGATCCCTGCTACTTGAGGAGAACATCACACTTAATGAGCGGTCACACCCCACTACTGAAGGTCAGCGCAAGTTCAGAGAACAATCAGAGCTCTTCATAAAACTTGGATGTTTTTGTATGTACTTCATAGAACTTGGAGAGGTACTTGGAGGGGCAGAGCTTAGAGAGATATGCGTCTAACACAGGAAATTGCCATTAGCTGGGTGGGCACTATGTTCAGCATGGAGTTGTTGGGTCGAAGGGCCTGAAACCTCAATACTAGTATCATACAGTCACAGAGCCTGTATTGCTCTATGCCTCTAAAACACTATGTACAGTGGAAAAACTTTGTTTTGCATGCCATCCATGTAGATTATTTCATCATATCAATGCATTGAGATAGTACAAGGGAAAAGCAATAAGAGAATATAGTATAAAGAGTTACAGTTGCTGAGAAAAGGCCTGCAGATAAACAACAAGGTGCAGGAACCTTGACAAAATAAATTGTGAGGTCAAGAATCCATCTACTAGGGAACTGTTCAATAGTCTCATTACCATGGGATAGAAGCTGTTCTTGAGTCTGGAGGTATGTGCTTTTAGACCTTTGTATCGTCTGCCCAACGGGAGAGGGGTGAAGAAGGGATGTCTAGGGTGGGTAGATTCTTGGATTACACTTGCTGTTTTGCAGGGGCAGCAAGAAACGTAGATAGAGTTCAAAGAGGGGAGGTTGGTTTCTGCAATGTGCTGAGCTGTGTCCACAACTCTCTGCAGCTTCTTGCAGTCATGGGCAGAACAGTTGCCAGACCAAACCAGGATGCTTCTGGATCTGGTGATTCCTATAGGGTTTTGATAAAGATTAGTGAGGGTCAACAGGGACATGCTCAAGTTCCTTAGGATGTAGAGGTACTGGGCACTCTCTATGCCATGCTTATTTTGACCAGAACAGACTATTGATGGTAGTCTCTCCTTGGAACTTGAAGCTCTCAAGCCTCACAATTTCAGCAGAGCTGATGTAAATAGCAGCATGTGAACCATCCCTTTTCCTGAAGTCAATGACCAGCTCTTCTGTTTTGCTGATGTTCAGGTAAAAGTTGTTGCCATGAATCCGTGTCACTAAGCTCTCCATCTCCTTTCTGTACTCACACTCAATACTATTTGAGATCCGGCTCTGTGGAGAGAAAATTCGAGTGAGTGTTGAGATGAGGAGGAATTTCTTTACCCATAGGGTGGTGAACCTGTGGAATTTATTGCCACAGACGGCAGTGAAGGTCATGTCATTGGCTATATTTAAAGCAGAGGTTGATAAGTTCTTGATTAGTCAGGGCATCAAAGGTTACAGGGAGAAGGCAGGAGAATGGGGGTTGAGAAGGATAATAAATCAGCCACGATGGAATAGCAGCGATGACTTGATTGGCTGAAAGGCCTAATTCTGCTCTTATAGACTTATGGTAGTTTGAATTCAGAATCATTCACCTAACAGTTTCACTCTTCTAACCTGCTGAGTGTTTCCAGGACTTTCTTTAATGCCTTTAACATTAAATTTACATCTGTGGTTTATTCCCATGACTTGGCCCATCAATTGACTCTGCCTTTTGTTTGCTCACATCCACAGAGTGTTTGGGATTTTTGATAGTAGTAGTGACAGAGCAACACTCTATGCTTTGTTCACCTTCTCCCATTGGCTTGTCTATGCCAACAGTGCAGCAAATCCTATCATTTATAATTTTCTGAGTGGTAAGTTCCCTTTTTTGAATTATTTGCATTGTGTTACATCTATAACCAAATTTGCTTCCATTATAGATTTGAAATTAGGTTTAAATTGTTAGTAAATTGCTTGCATCTTGTTAACAAATCCATAACTGGAATGGTGTGTTTCCAAAGTTAAGGCAGCTTGTGGATGAACCAGGAGGCATGTTGTCTGCTGAAGGCCAGATCTGTGGCATTCAAGTCTGACAACCCAGGTCTGTACCAGAAAACCATGTATGACTTGCACAGGGCTATTTCGAGGATGAAGAGACAATTTTGAACGACGTTGGAGGCGACATCGGATGTATGACAACTCTTGCAGGGTTACCAAGACATTACTTCCTAGAATGCGAAACCCAATGAATGGCAGTAATGCTTCACTACCAGATGAACTCAACACATTCTATGCCTGCTTTGAAAGGGAGAATATAACTACAGCTGTTAAGATCCCTTCTGCACCCGGTGACCCTGTGATCTCTGTCCTGGAGGTCAATGTTAGGCTACCTTTAAAGAGGGTGAACCCTCTCAAGGCAGGAAGTCCCGATGGTGTACCTGGTAAGGCTCTGAAGACCTGTGCCAATCAACTGGCGGAGTATTCAAGGGTATTTTCAACTGCTCACTGCTATGGGCGGAAGTTTCCACTTGCTTCAAAAAGGCAACAATTATACCAGTGCCTAAGAAGTATAATGTGAACTGCCTTAATGACTATCGCCCAGTAGCATTCACAGCTACAGTGATAATCATATAACCATATAACCATGTAACAATTACAACACGGAAACAGGCCATCTCGGCCCTTCTAGTCCTTGCCGAATTCTTACTCTCACCTAGTCCCACTGACCTGCACTCAGCCCATAACCCTCCATTCCTTTCCTGTCCATATAGCGATCCAATTTAACTTTAAATGACAACATCGAACCTGCCTCAACCACTTCTGCTGGAAGCTCATTCCACACAGCTACCACTCTCTGAGTAAAGAAGTTCCCCCTCATGTTACCCTTAAATTTTTGCCCTTTAACTCTCAACTCATGTCCTCTTGTTTGAATCTCCCCCACTCTCAATGGAAAAAGCCTATCCACGTCAGCTCTATCAATCCCCCTCATAATTTTAAATACCTCTATCAAGTCCTCCCTCAACCTTCTACGCTCCAAAGAATAAAGACCCAACTTGTTCTCTGTAACTTAGGTGATGATGATGAAATGCTTTGAGAGATTGGTCATGACTAGACTGAACTCCTGCCTCAGCAAGGACCTGGACCCATTGCAATTTGCCTATCACCACAATAGGTCAACAGCAGACGCAATCTCAATGGCTCTCCACATAGCCTTGGACCACTTGGACAACACAACACAACACCTACGTCAGGATGCTGTTCATCAACTATAGCTCAGCATTTAACACCATCATTTCCACATTTCTGCAACTTCTCAATTCCACAGATTGAGAAGTTGCAGAACCTGGGCCTCTGTACCTCCCTCTGCAACTGGATCCTCGACTTCCTAACCAGAAGACCAGAATCTGTGTGGATTGGTGATAACATCTCCTCCTCGCTGATGATCAACACTGGTGCACCTCAGGGGTGTGTGCTTAGCCCACTGCTCTACTCTCTCTATACCCATGACTGTGTGGCTAGGCATAGCTCAAATACCATCTTCAAATTCACTGATGATACAACCATTGTCAGTAGAATCTCAGATGAAGATGAGAGGGTGTACAGGAGTGAGATATGCCAACTAGTGGAGTGGTGTCACAGCAACAACCTGGCACTCAACATCAGTAAGATGAAAGAGCTGATTGTGGACTTCAGGAAGGGTAAGACAAAGGAACACATACCAATCCTCATAGAGGGATCAGAAGTGGAGAGAGTGAGCAGTTTCAAGTTCCTAGGTGTCAAGATCTCTGAGGACCTAACCTGGTCCCAATATATTGATGCAGTTATAAAGAAGGCAATACTTCATTAGGAGTTTGAAGAGATTTGGTACGTCAACAAATACACTCAAAAACTTCTATAGATGTACTGTGGAGAGCATTCTGACAGGCTGCATCACTGTCTGGTATGGAGGGTCTACTGCACAGGACTGAAAGAAGGTGCAGAGGGTTGTAAATCTAGTCAGCTCCATCTTGGTTACTAGCCTACAAAGTACTCAGGGCATCTCAGGGAGTGGTGCCTCAGGAAGGCAGCATTCATTATTAAGGACCTGAACACCCAGGGCATGCCCTTTTCTCACTGTTACCATCAGGTAGGAGGTACAGAAGCCTGAAGGCACACACTCAGTGATTCAGGAACAGCTTCTTCCCCTCTGCCATCCGAATCCTAAATGGACATTGAACCTGTGAACCCTACCTTACTTTTTTAATATATATTATTTTTGTTTTTTGCACTATTTTTTAATCTATTCAATATACATATACTGTAATTGATTTACTTACTTATTTTTCTTCTTCTTCTTCTATATTATGTACTACATTGAGCTGCTACTGCTAAGTTAAAAAATCTCATGACACATGCCGGTGATAATAAACCTGATTCTGATTCTGAAGTACTTGGCAGCCTTGGCAGTAGTTGTTTTCAGGTGTATTTCCATGGTTTAAGAAATTGTATATTCTTGCATTACAGGAAAGAGAAGAATGTTTTTCATTGTGATGTGCTCATTTCTACTAAAATTCAAGCTTGCTACTGTTGTTGTCAAGTGAGAACAAAGTGTTTAGACAATATCTCAAAAAATAGATACTGTTTAGACAATAAGTGTTTAGACAATATATCAGAACAAGTAGAATTCAGAATCATACTTATTATCACTGACTTGTACACTAATTGGCTACTTCATTAGGGAGCTCCTGGTACCTCCTGTACCTAATAAGATGGCCACTGAGTGTATGTTCATGGTCTTCAGCTGCTGGACCCCATCTGCTTCAAGATTTGAAGTGTTATGCTTTCAGAGATTCCCTTCTGTACACCACTGATGAAACATGAGGTTATTTGAGTTGCTGTCACCTTCCCGTCTGCTTGAACCAGTCTGGGCATTCTTCTGTGACCTCTCCCATTAGAAATTAGAGCCACTGGCATGCCTTCCTCATGAATGCATTAGTGTTGGGACCAGGATAGAACCTCCGAGATGCTGACACTCAAGAACATGAAGCTGCTTTACAAACGGACTGACTTTATTCCACAGACCTGCTAAGTATTCCCATTCCCTGCTGCATGTAGACCAGACAGAGGTAGCAGACACCAACAGAATCAACAATCTTATTCGTAAGGCCAGTGATGTCGTGGGGATGGAACTGGACTCTCTCACGGTGGTGTCTGAAAAGAGGATGCTGTCTAAGTTGCATGCCATCTTGGTCAACGTCTCCCATCCACTACATAATGTACTGGATGGGGACAGGAGTACATTCAGCCAGAGACTCATTCCTCCAAGATGCAGCACAGAGCCTCACAGGACATCATTCCTGCCTGTGGCCATCAAACTTTACAACTCCTCCCTTGGAAGGTCAGACATCCTGAGCCAATCGGCTGGTCCTGGACTTATTTCATAATTTACTGGCATAATTTAAGTATTGCTATTTAACTATTTATGGTTCTATTACTATTTATTATTTATGGTGCAACCGTAACGAAAACCAATTTCCCCCTGGGATCAATAAGGTATGACTATGACTATGATACCATCAGGGGTATGGACAGCGTAGAGAGGAAATGTTTCCCCATAACATACGCGGAGCAGTCTGCAAGACAGAAGTGCAGCTGCAAATCGGATTCTCACCTGGTGGAAGATGCTTGTGGTTCTGTAATAGACAGTAGATCCACACTGCTGGATTTTGATGTTTTTATCCAAGATTCTTTTGGAAATCAAGAAGGAGGCATAAAACTTGTTGCTTCATGATTGTTTAATTAAGCACTAGTAGAATTAAGATAATTGGAAACATAGAGCTACAAATGTCGAATAGCTAAGAGCAAAGAACAGGAAAGGACTAAAAAGAAAGCAGGGCAATGTGTTCAACTTTTTTGTACCATAGGTAAGAAACATTCCATTCAAATTTGTAGATAAGAGTAAACCGATCAGATAGCCCATATTCAAATAATGTGATACCAAGAAAAGCTTCCAGAATCGTGCCAGGAGCTGTGACCACTAGGGGACACACTGAACAGTTGCATATGCATACTGTGACCAGTAAGAATTATATTAAACAGTTACATGTAAACAAATAGTTATATAAAATATAAACAGGCAATTAGTTGTTAAACTGCAAAGAAAATAACAATTGAGCAGTCCAGTCCAACAGCACCACCAGTCCCCTAGTCAGCAAAACAAAATTGCTGATCATTAACTCCAGGTGGGGGCAATTTCACGTTTTCTGATTTTCTTTTCCAGCTATTATTAATCACCGATTACCTGAGAAGATTTCATGATTGATTGAAAGGGTTCTGCTCTTTTTTCAAGGCAAATTTCGGGAAGAGTTTAAGACTGCATTTTCATGCTTTGACCGGAGCGATCGTCAGAACGAGGAGCATCTCACCAGGGGGCGGACAAGCACCGAGAGCCATAAGTCCTTGACTGCGCAGATGTCACACTACAGCAACAGCTCCAGAACATCAGAGAACATAGTGCTTACAAATGTAACTACTTTACAGGCCAGCGCATTCACTGGAAATGGTGCCTGATGACTTGTGTATCTCGACACAATGAATATCAAACGCGAAGATGTGTCGCTGAAGGCATCAATTTTTTAAAACTTGTAACTCATATTATTAAAGCTCACCGTGGCAGAGAATGATGCTTCCTAAGCTGCCTTTTCAGAACTTAGAAAAATACAGCACAATACAGGCCCATGACGTTGTGCCAACCTTCTAACCTATTCTAAGATCAATCGATCCCTTCTTTCCCCTATAGCGCTCCATTTTTCTTTTATCCACATGCCTATTGGAGTCTGTTAAGTGTCTGTAATATATCTGCCTCTAACACCAACCCTGGTAGTGTGTTCCAAGCACTCACCATTCTCCATGTAAAAAGCTTACCTGTGACATCCCTTCTATAACTTTCCTCCAATCACCTTAAAATTATGCCCCCTCATATTAGCTATTCCCACTCAGGAAAAAGTCTCTGGCTGCCCACTTTATCTATGCCTCTCATCATCTTGTACACCTCCATCAGGTCACCTGTCATTCTCCTTCACTCCAAAGAAAAAAGCCCTAGCTCGCTTAACCTTTCCTCATAGGACATGCCCTCTAGTTAAGGCAGCATCCTGGTAAATATCCTCTGCACTCCCTCTAAAGCTTCCACATCCTTCCTATAATGAAGCAATCAGAACTGAGCACAATACTCCAAGTGTGATGATATTTTCCCATATATTTTGACCAGAATCCAGGTGAGACTGAACTTAGTCTGAATTTTGGAAGATAGAGATTAGCTTTATATTTCACATGTACATCGAAACATACAGTGAACTGCATTACTTGCGTCAGTGTCCAACACAGTCCATGGATGTGCCCGGGCCAGCCTACCAGTGTCTCCATGCTGACACCAATGTAGCATGCCCACATCTCACTAACCCTAACTGTACGTCTTTGGAATGTGGTAGGAAACCCACATGACCACATGGAGAATGTACAAGTTCCTTTCAGACAGTGGCAGAAATTGGGCTATGATTGCTGTGAAGCACTGCACTATCCTCTACACTTGGTCCTGGTGAGGCCATGTGGCCCATCATAACCCTGCCAGTTACAACTGGGCTTGACAGACTGACTGCTTTTCCCTACCTTTGCCACCATAGCCAAAGTTGTTTATCATTGCCTGCACAAATGTATGAATGCACAGGTGTAATGAAAAACTTACTGACAGCAACATCACAGACATGTAGCGTCAGATAAACAGCATTCACAAGGAAAACATAAACTATGCACAAATCACATGCAGTTGTTACAAGAGAGAACACATCTAGGACAAAAAAGAAGTAAATTTTAGTGCAAATTGATCAGTGTTGCTATACTGATGTAGTAATTAGAATTGTGCAGGTCGATTCAAGAACTTAATGATTGAAGGATAGCAACTGTTTTTGAACCTGATTGTGTGGGTCTTCAGGCTTCTGTACCTCCTGCCTGATAGCATGGCCTGGATGGCGGGGATCTTTGATGATTGGTGTTGCCTTCTGAGGCAGTGCCTCCTGTAGATACAACTAACGGTTGGGAGGGATGTGCTCTGCGTTGTGCTGCACAGAATTCATTATTCTCTGCAGCATTCAAAATGCTGTACCAGACTATGATGAAACCAATCAGAACATTTTAAACAGCCTCATTAAAAAACTGATAGTTTCTTAAAAAAATAAGATGAAGGTCTCAGTCTTCTCTGTTCTTTCAACTGGTGTGTTCCAGATCCCACTACCCTGGTGCAAAAGCGTTTTGCAACATACTACAGTGGTGCAGCAGATAGAGTCACTACCTCACAGCTCCAGTTAGCTGGGTTCAGTCTGGACCTCTGGTACTGTCTGTGTGGAGTTTGCATGTTCTCCTGTGTCCATGTAGGTTTCCCCTGACGTCTTTCCCACATGTCTGGCTTGGTAGGTTCAATAGCTATTGCAATTAAAAAGATGGGGTGGGTTGGCAGAAAATGAGTGGAACTGAGAGAAATTGGAGACTATTTTTAAAAAGTTGTTAATGAACAACACACACAAAATTCTGAAGGAACTCAGCTGGTCAGGCAGCACCTATGGAAAGGAATAGAGGTCTCAGGCTGAAACTTTGACTATTTATTCCACTCCATAGATGCTGCCTGACCTGCTGAATTCCTCCAGCATTTTGTGTGTGTCTTTCAGTATTTCCAGCATCTGCAGAGTATCTTGTGTTTATGATCGATGTTAATAGTAGTTTGATGTTTGATGTTTGACACAGATCTGGTGTGCCTCTTTCTGTGCCTAACCTTGTGTTATCCTTTGTTAGTTGCCCTTTTGCTCTTAATATAATGTAATATCTCTTAGGATAGTCATTTATCTTATAATACCATAAAACACAGGAGCGGAATTAGGCCATTCAGCTCATTGAGTCTGCTCCACCATTTCATCAACGCCATTCTGCCTTCTCCCCATAACCTTTGACACCCTTACTAATCAAGAACCTATCAACCTCCACTTTAAATATAGCCAATGGCTTGGCCTCCATAGCCATCTGTGGCAATGAATTCCACAGATTCACCACTTTCTGGCTAACGAAATTCCTCCTCATCTCTATTCTAGATGGACATCCCTCTATTCTTAAGCTGTGCTCTCTGGTCCTAGATTCCCTCACCATAGGAAACAACCCCTCCGCATCCACTCTATCATGGTCTTTCAATATTCAACATGTTTCAGTGAGATTCCCACTCATTACTCTGAACTCCAGAGAGTACAGTCCCAGAGCTATCAAACACTCTTCATACACTAACCCTTTTATTCTGGGGATTATTCTTGTGAACCTTCTCTGTGCCCTCTCCAATGCCAGCACATACTTTAACTATAACTCAGAATCAGAAACAATTTTTGTTTTAAAGAAGTTTAATCAGAGCTTCATAGACTATTTACAGTTTCAAATTGCAATATGATTATTAAAATCTACAACAAACTCGAGCCCCTAGGGGGCCCACCTTTCCTGGGAATCCCCCATTGAATCCGTAAGGACCAGTTACTCCTTCTCCAAGGACACCTGGACACCGACATAACCCCAGAAGGGGGCAGGCAGTCGGCTCAGATAGATCCCTCTACTGCCCACTGCTCAGACCCAAGAAAGGCCACTTTGGCCATTCCCAAGAGCAGACCAACTCAGAGATTCTCCAAGCCAACCACTCACCTGTACGCTGGGTGGCCGCAGCGCAGGAGCGTGGGGCTGACGTGCTGTCAGAACTTGAGGAGCAGCTCCTTGAGGTAACTGGATAGAGGCTGAGATCTCTCAGACTGCATGTACTCACGGCACACTGACTCCTCCTGGCCACAGAACAGACAGGTGGCTGTGTGGTCACCTGAGCAATAACAATGCCTTGTTAATGAGCGAGGCCAGAGGCCAATGGCCAGTCTGCTTCAAGGTGACAGGGAGATGGCAGTAATTCAAATAATCTTGCATTACAGCAGTGGTATGCAGAAGAGCATCTCTGAACACACAACATGTCGAATGTTGAAGTGGATGGGCTACAGCAGCAGAAGACTACACCGGGCTCCACTCCTTTAAGCTAAAAACAGCAAAAGGAGGCTATAGTGGGTACAGGCTCGCCAAAACTGCACAACTGAAACATCATCTGGTCTGATGAATCTCCAATTTTACTGCGACGTGCCGATGGTAGGGCCAGAATTTGGAATAAATACGATGAATCCATGGATCCATCCTGCCTTGTGTCAATGGTTCAGGCTGCTAGTAGTGTTGTGGTGGTCCATGTCAACAGCCCTAAGAAAAGTTTCCAGCGCCTTCTTGAATCCATGCCATGAGGAATTCAGGCTGGGGGTCCTACCCATTACTAGAAGGTGTACCTATTAAAGTCACTACTGAATGTATATGTACTTTGATAATAAATTACTTTGAACTCAGTGGGAGCTACCACCTTACAGACTCCATATACACATGATACACAGTCTCTTCCACCCTGCAGAAGTGTCAAATGCTGGAATATCTATGTAGCAACTTAAGAATTTAGTACAAGGCACCCTCTGTTTGACAGCTTCCACCCCAGGTCCCTGGTGCACAAGGGAAGAACCCTTGACGTGTGCCTTTGGTGTGTGACACCGTTACACTGCAGGCGGAGTTCTTCCTCCAATCCAGCTGCAGTTTGATGAATAAACACTAGAGTGCAGTCTTTACCATCATCTCCCTTCACAGCATGCTCATTGTAGAGAAAAGCACCATCAGAGGGCACTGTTCTCAGTAGGGCAAAACCTCATCATTGTCACACGGATTTTAACACCAAGCCAGATAAAATGAGGTCTTATAACTTTATCTGCACAAAATGTGATGTCAAAATTCCACTTCAGACTGCACGACATTGTGAGCAGTTTTAGGCCCTTTCTCTAAGAAAAGATGAGCTGGCATTGGAGATGATCCAGAGGTAGTTCACAAGAATGATCTCAGGAATGAACAGTTAACATATGAGGATTATTTGATGGCTCTGGGCCTGTACTCACTGGAGTTTAGAAGAATGAAGGGGGAAAGGGGAAATCTCACTGAAATCTATCAAATTTTGAAAGGCCTAGATAGAGTGGGTGTGGGGAGGATGTTTTCTATAGTGGGGGAGTCTAGGACCAGAGGCCGCAGCCTCAGAATAGGGGAATACTTTAAAACAGAGATGAGGAGAAATTTCTTTAGCCAGAGCATGTGCACAGGCAGCTTTAGATGCCAAACCATTGGATATATTTAAAGCGGAGGTCGATAGGTTCTTGAATAGTCAGGGTGTAAAAGTCAGGGTGAAGGCAGGAGAATGGAGTTGAGGGGGATAATAAATCAGCCATGGTGGTACAGACTTGATGGACCAAATTGCCTAATTCTGCTCGTATGCCTTATAGTCTCATGGTAGTCTCAGGTAACATATGCTGTTACGGCACCAGCGAGCTGGAGTTCAATTCCTGCCACTGTCTGTAAGGAGTTTGTACGTTCTCCCTGTGACCGTGTGGGTTTCCTCCCACATTCCAAGGACATACGGGTTAGTGGTTAATTGGTCACGGGTATAATTGGGCAGCATAGGCTCATTGGGTTGGAAGGGCTGGTTACCATGCTGTGTCTATAAAATAAATATGTCAGAATTATCAGACAAACTTTAAATTAGGGTCATAGAGCCAAATAGCACAAAAAAACAGATTAAATTAGATTTAGATTAGCTTTATTTATCACACGTACATTGAAACATCAGAACATACATTGAAATACTTCATAAGTGTCAAATCAAAGCAGCGAGGATAGTGCTGGGTGATTTTATGAGTGTTGTCAGGTTTTCAGCTCCAACAGAGCATGCCCACAACTCATTAACCCTAACCCGTACACCTCTGGAAAGTGAGAGGAGACCGATGCTCCCAGAGGAAACCCATATGGTAACGGAGAAAATGTACAAGCTTCTTACAGGCAACTGAGAGAATTGAACCCCGAACAGTGATCATTGGCACTGCTCTGCAGCTCCCCTACGTTACTCTGATGCCTCTCTATATACTAATGTTGTATGAAGAACTTTTCAAAGAGATTAACTTTAATGAGCTGCTTAATCTGCTTTTGCATAGGAAGCTGATTTAAAAGCTTGTTGTGATGCATTCCAGGAGATAAATATTATACCCTAATGAAGACTTTGGAAATATGGTTTTCATTAAGAGAGCTTACGAATCGGAGTATCTGGTTTCTGATCCTGTTCTGTCATGCCTTTTCCACCCAGCTGCCAGCAGAGAGATGTCTGCTCGGTGCATGAGGGTGAAGGCATCTAGCCGAAGTGGGTTCAGCTATTCTTGTCTCAGTGAGGAGTCAACAGGCCCTTTGACCAACCAATTTTTATCAGCGCACCATAGAAAGCATCCTCTCCAAAAGCATCAGAGTTTGGTGTGGCGGCTGCAAGAAACTGCAGAGGATTGTGAACGCAGGTCAGCACATCGCAGAAACCAGTTTCCCCGCAATGTCTAAGTTTCTCGTTATTTTGTTAAAACAGCTAAGATAATCAAGAACCCCTCCCTCTCCGACATTTTCTCTTCTCCATTGGGCAGAAGATGCAAAATTCTGAAAACCTGTTGTACCAGGCTTAAGTGCAGCTACTATCCCCTTGATACAAGGTTACTGTATGGTTCCCCTTGTACAATAAGATAGACTCTTCCCTTCACAATTTACCTCATTATGATCTTGCAGCTTATTCTGTCTGCACTTTCTCTGTAACTGTGACAAGTTATGTATTTGTAACAAAGAAAACCAGTCTTTGAAATCTTTTTTTAAGCTTACCCTCATCTGCTTTGCATGTGTTGGAAACGAGAGATTGACAGGTATAATTATAGCTCAATACTATTATGATTCATCATAGTCTGAGACCTATCAGATCCAAGAGGGTTCTAGCGAAGGATCTTGAGTCCTTCTACCTTCTGGGAGGATACAGGAGCTCGAAAGCCAAGATGACTGAGACTCAAAAACAGTTTCTTCCCCAGTGCTGTCAGACTCCTGAACCAGAGTCACCTCTCTCACATCCCCTCCACGGTGGCACTGCCACATTCTCGGACCCTCAATCCACCTCTTCGGTTATTATCACTTCAGCATTACTTTTTCAACTGTTTCAGAATGCACCTTTATACTTTGCACCATACTTTTGTTTTTTTCTTTGCCTTTTGCTGTATATAGTATCACCATGTGTACATGCTACATTACCACGTGCACTGTGACATTCATGTGAATAAGGAATTTCATTGCATGTGCAAAGGGTGCCGGAAACACTCAGTATACACAGTAGAACAATTGGTGACTGTGGAAAGGGAAATTATTCAAGATTATACACTTTATTAGGTACAGGAGGTTCCTAATAATGTGGCCATTGAGTATATATTCATGACCTTCTGCTGTTGTAGCCCATCTACTTCAAGGTTTGATGTGTTGTCCACTCAGAGATGCTCTTCTGCACACCACTGTTGTAACATCTGGTTACTTGAGTTACTGTTGCCTTCCTGTCAGCTTGAACCATCCTGGCCATTTACCTTTGACCTCTCTCATTAACAAGGTGCTTTCGCCCATAGAACTGCCACTCATTGAATTTTTGTTTTTGTTTTTGCACCATTCTCTGTAAACTCTAGAGACAGCTGTGCTTGAAAATCCCAAGAGATCGGTAGTTTCTGGGATACTCAAACAACCCCATCTGGCACCAACAATCTTTCCACGGTCAAAGTCACTTAAATCACATTTCTCCTCCATTCTGATATTTGGCCTGAAAAACAATAAACCTTTTGACCATGTCTGCATGCTTTTATGCATTGTTACCGATGAGATATTTGCATTAGCGAGCAGGTGTACGGGTGTACGCAATAAAGTGGCCTCTGAGTGTATATATCTGCATTATAGCTGTAAAGATATTACATCTAATCCGAATATGAATCTGATCCATCAACCATTTCTCTATCCACTGACATTGACAGATCTACTGAGTATTTCTGGCAATTTCTGTTTTTTATGTGAAGTATTGCTGCCTACCCAGCACAATCTTCACTGATTTGATTTAACACAAATGGTGCTTTTCACTGCATGTTTCAATGTCTCGATGTACGTGCACAAGCAGTTACAAAAAAAAAGTCTTCCTTGGCTATTTTCCATCATCAATTTTGGACTGGTGTCTCTTCCCTTCCCCCCCCCCACCCCCCCAACACACACACACACACACACACACACACACACACACACACCTCCAACTAATTAACTCTTTGCATGGGGTTTTAATCGCTTTCTGAAGATCCAGCCCAGACTCTAGTTAAAGTCAGGTATCCCTTTACTAAATGCTTTAATTGGTATTTCAGTTAGCTGACTTAATCCATGGCAGCTGAACTAAATTCCATGAGGTAACTGGGGATTTTGTATGATTATCATAAATGTTACCCACTCACTAATGCAATATGCCGGAAACATACAATAAGATCACTGCAAACCTAGCAATAATTATTTGTATGAAATAATTGGAAATTCAATATATTTTTCACATTTTTTCTAAATTTTACCATTCTTTACATCCTTCCAGATGCCACTGAATCATAGAGTGATTCAATCATAGTCCATTCAGCCCACCAAATCCGTGCTAACCATGCACCCCTCATTAATTTTACTCTAACCTTAATCCCATTTATATGTTCTATCCACATTTTACCCTCCACCCACACATTTGGGACAGTTTACAGCAGACAACTGGCACACCTTTGGGGTGTGGGAGGAGACCAGAACATCCAAAGGAATTGCTCATGGCCATAGGGAAAACGTATTGACTCCAATCTGACAGCGTCCGACATCAGGACTGAACCTGGGTCTCTGGCACTCTGAGGCAGAACCTTTACTGACTGTGTCACTGGAGCACCAGATAACACCACTGGAATATAGAGTTGGTAAACCAGAAGTTCAATCTGGTGGAACATTATAATAATCCAATAGCTAGGCACAGCACAAACACCATCTGTAAATTCATTGAATACACAACTCAACTATTGTTGGCAGATCTCAGACGGTGATGAGGAGACATTAAGGCATCCGTTAGTCTTGTGAGACCATGGATCTGCGCTTGGAAAGTCTTCACTCTCCAGGGTGTAGGCCTGGGCAAGGTTGTATGGAAGACCAGCAGTTGCCCATGCTGCAAGTCTCCCCTCTCCACGACACCAATGTTGTCCAAGGGAAGGGCATTAGGACCCATACAGCTTGGCACCAGTGTGGTCCTGTATGAGGAGACATACAGGAGTGACGTCGATCAGCTGGTTAGTTGTGTCACAACAACAACCTTGCGCTCATTGTCAGTAAGAATGAGGAATTGATTGTGGACTTCAAAAAAGTGAAGTTGAGGGAACATGCCCAGTCCTCATCAATGGGTCAGCAGTGGAGAGGGTAAACAGTTTCAAGTTCCAGGGTGTCAACACCCCTGGAGATCTACCCTGGGCCCAACATATTGATGCAATTACAAAGAAGGCATGTCAGTGGCTATATTTCATGAGGAGTTTCAGGAGATTTAATATATCACCAAGGTCACAAGCAAATTTTTACAGCTGTACCACAGACAGAATTCAAATTGGTTGCATCACCGTCTGATATGGAAGGACCACTGCATCGGATCAGATAAAACTGCAGAGTGGGGTACACTCAGCCTGCTCCATTAGGGGCTCTACTCTTCCCACCAGGGGGGGATACCTTCAAATGGTGATCCTCAAATAAAAACCTCAGGTAAGGATTCCCAGCACCACAGCAGAGCGCCTTCACATTACAACCATCAGAGAGGTGATGCAAGAGCATGAAGACACACACTCAATATTTTAGGAAGAGCTTCTTCTCCTCTGACATCAGATTTCTGAATGCACAAAAGCTCATGAACACTAGCTTACTATTCTTGTTCTGCTCTCTTTTTCTGTTATTTTTTTAATTTATAATGCATTCAGTGGTCACTTTATTACATACCTCCTGTAGCTAATAAAGTGGCCACTGTGTATGTTTGTGCTCTTCTGCTGCTGTAGCCCATCCACTTGAAGGTTCAACGTGCTGTGCATTCAGAGATGTTCTTTTGCACACTATTGTTGTAACGCATGGTTATTTGAGTTACTATCAATTTCCTGTCGGCATAAATGAGTCTTGTCATTCTTCTCTGACCTCTCTCATTAAAAAGGCATTTTAGCTCACAGAACTGCCACTCACTAGATACTCTTTTCATTTCTCGCACTATTCTCTGAAAACTCTAGAGACTGGTGTGCATGAAAATGTCAGGAGATCAACCATTTCTGAGATACTGAAACCACCCTGTCTGGCACCAACGATCAGTCACTTAGATCACATTTCTTCCCCATTCTGCTGTTTGGACTGAACAACAACTGAACCTCTTGACCATGACTGCATGCTTTTATGCATTGAGTTGCTGCCACATATTGGCTGAACACATTAAAGGGTTAACGGGCAGACAAACAGGATCCGAATCTATTCGACCTTCCCCGATATTCACTTCTTCCACCTTATCTTTACTGATGGGCACAATCACAGAAGGCTCAAACATGGCTTCTATTTCCTCAGATACAAGGAAGACTGCAGATGCTGGAGGAATTTTGCAGGTCAAGCAGTAACTGTGCTTAAAAAATTTCAGCTAATGTTTTGGGCTGAGATCCTTCCAGAAATGAAAGAGTTACTGTATGAGGAACATCTGGCAGCTCTTGGGCTGTATTCTGTGGAGTTCAGGAGAATGAGGGGGAATCTCATAGAAACATTCCGAATGTTGAAAGGCCTGAACATATTAGATACGGCAAAGTTATTTCCCATGGTAGGGGAGTCTAGGACAAGAGGGCACAACTTCAGGATAGAAGGACATCCATATAGAACAGAGATGCAGAGAAATTACTTTAGTCAGAAGGTGGTAAATCTGTGGTATTTGTTGCCATGAGTGGCTGTGGCGGCCAAGTCATTGGGCGTATTTAAGGCAGAGATAGATAAGTTCTTGATTAGCCAGGGCATCAAAGGGTATGGGAAGAAGGCAGGGGAGTGGGGATGACTGGAAAAATTGGATTAGCCCATGACTGAATGGCAGAGCAGACTCGATGAGCCAAATGGCCTACTTCTGCTCCTATGTCTTATGGTCTTAAAAAGACTGGGCATGAAGGCAGCAGAAACCAGAATGAGAAGATGGGGGAAGGGGAGGTGTACATGCTTGCAGGTGATAGGTGATAGTGAAGTCATAACAAGGGAGATTGTAAGGTCGGGAGTCCATTTTATTGTATCGGGGGACTGTTCAATTGTCTTTTAACAGGGAGTCAGAAGCTAGCCTATGAAGAACTTGCAAAACTATGAACAAGGTAGGACCAGGCATTCAGTTCTGGTCAAACCATTACAAGAAAGATGTAGAGGCTATAGAGAGGTTGGAGAGTCATAGTCATTGAACGCTACAGCACAGATAAAAGTCCATCGATCCATCTGTCAGTGCCAACCTAATAATCTGTTCGTCCATCGATTTGCACCTAGATCATACCCTACCTTTCTTTGTACCTATCCAAATTTGAAATCAAACTTGAATCACCATCTTGCTGGCAGATCATTCCACACTCTCACCACCTTCTGTGTGAAGAAGATCCCACTTCTGTTCCCCTCAAACAGTTCACCTTTCAGCCATGACCTTCAGTTGTAATCTCACCCAACCTCAGTGGAAAAAGCCAGCTTGTATTTACCCCGCCTATACCCTTCATAATTTTGTGTATCTCTATCAAATCTCCCAGCATTCTCCTACGCTCTAGGGAATATAGTCCATAAACGATACAACCTTTCCCTATAACTCAGGTCCTCAAGTCCTGGTAGCATCCTTATAAATTTTTTCTGCACTCTTTCAACCCTATTGATATCCTTGTGCAGAAGAAGTTTCCCAGGATACTGCTTGGATTAGAGAGCAGGTGCTTCGAGGAGAGGTTGAAGAACTTTGGGTTGTTTTCTCCGGAGCAGTGGTGTCTGAGGGGGAGACCTGATAAAGGTTTATAAAATTATGAGAGGCACAGATAGAGTCCCAGGGCCATATTGCCTAATACTAGAGGACATTTATTTGAGATGAGGGAGAAAAAGTTCAAAGGAGATAGGCCAGGCAAAGGAGAGTATGGGTTCTTGGAATGCACTGCCGGGGTGGTGGTGGAGACAGATACAATAGAGGCATTTAAAGGGCTGTTAGATAGGCACATGAATAAGCAGCAAATGAAGGGATATACAGTAAACATTATGTAGGCAGAAGGGATTAGGTGTCATTATTTTGTTTAGCTCAATGCAACATGGTCAGTCTAAGAACCTGTTCCTGCATGTATTGTTCTCTGTTCTATAGTATTGAATATTATAGAACAGAGTATAGTACCATACAGGGATAGGTCCTTAATATTTGAATGAAATTATTCAAATATTGAAAGGCCTATAATAGATTTGATGAGGAGAGACGTTTCCTTTTGTGGGGTAGTTCAGGACCAGAGGGCACAACCATTTAAAACAGAGATGAGGAGTAATTTCTTTAGCCAGACAGTAATGAATCTGTGGAATTCATTACCACATACAGCAGTGGCGGCCAGGTTATTTGGTATATTTAAAGTGGAGGTTGATAGGTTCTTGATTAGTCAGTGTATCAAAGGTTATGGGGAGAAGGGCAGAAGAATGGGGTTGAAAGGGATAATAAATCAGCCGTGATGGAATGGTAGAGCAGACTTGATGGGCTGAATGGCCTAAGTATGTCCCTATGATTTATGGTCATATAGTCTAATGTAGTCAGCTTCCATTTTACAGTTTTAATATATACTTTGACCTAGGGTACAGTGAAAGTGACATCTTACCCCCTAACGGTAGAAGTACTCCGATATACTGATAGCAATAGCCGAGATTGCAAGAAGCTGAGAGATTTGTGGACACAGCTCAGTGTATCATGGAAACCAGCATCCCCTCCATGCACTCTGTCTACACTTCACACTGCCTTGGCAAAACAGCCGTAGGATCCCACCCACCCCTCATCCGGGACATCCTCTCTCCCCATCACCAACCCCCTCAAACAACAAGCAGAAGACAGAAAAGTCTGAAAGCACGTACAACTGGCCTCAAGGACAGCTTCTATCTCACTGTTATAAGATTATTGAAAATTCCCCTGGCACAATAAGATGGAATCTTGGCCTCACAAGCTGACTTATTATGTCCTTGCATCTTAGTACCTACCTGCAGTGAACTTTCTGTGTAACTGTAACTGTGTATTCTGCTTTCTGTTATTGCCTTTCCACCTCAATGTACGGTTGTGATTGTCTTTATGGCGGGCATGCAAAACAAAGTTTCTGGTTCCACCTTGCTAGCTATGACAGTAATAAACCAGTTTACAAATTTACATCAAAGTTCAATGTAAAGTTATTATCGAACTACATATATGTCACCATATACAACACTAAAATTCATATCCTTGCAGGCATTCACAGTAGATGCAACGAAACACAATAGAATCAATTAAAGAGCACACCAACAGGGTGGATAACCACTGTGCAAAAGATGACGAACTGTGCAAATACAAAAAGAAGGGAAAAAAGAAATAATAATCATAGAAATAATAATAAATAAATAAGCAATAAATATCAAGAATATGAAATGAAAAGACCTTGAAAGTGAATCCATAGGTTGTGGGAGTAGTTCAATGATGGGGAGAGTGGATTTGAGTGAAGTTATCCCCTCTGGTTCAAGAGCCTGATGGTTGAGGGGTAATAACTGTTCCTGAAACTGGTATTGTGAGTCCTGACATTCCTGTAGCTTCTTCCTGACGGCAGCAATGAGAGGAGAGCATGTCCTGGGTGGTGGGGGTCCCTAATGATGGATGCTGCTTTCCTGCAATAATGCTCTGTTTAGATGTGCTTGATGGTGGGGAGGGATTTACCCCGATGGACTGAGCCGTCACCATTACTTTTTGTAGCATTTTCCATTCAACAGTGTTGGAGCCATGTATTCTATGCTGCAGATTTATTATGTACATTATGGTAACTAGTCACATCAGTGGGGGCTTGGTAATGGCGAAGGGGATAAGTTATGTACCGATGTTTATTTCAGGGCAGTTTGTAGATTGGGACATTGGAGGTCATATCTTCACTGTCCACTGAGATAACACTCAATAATGCTTAATTGCATTTTTGCTAATTGCTAATAAAGAATTGAAATAGGGAATTCAACTCTTTGGAGTAATCGTTAAAACGGTAGGCATATCACACAAGTATAACACATCCATGGGGTTGCAGGCTAGCAGCTATAATTTTGTTTTGATTTTGGATCAGTTTTTTGCTGCTACAAATGGCATTGGTGTTTCCATACCAGGCTGTGATGCAACCAGTCAATATACCCTCCACCACACATCTGTAGAAGTTTGTCAAAGTTTTAGATGTCATGTCAAACCTTTGCAAAATTCTAAGGAAGTAGAGGCGCTGCTGTGCTTTCTTCATAATTACACTTGCGTGCTGTGTCCAGAAGAATCTGTTGATAGGTCCTCCGGAATCTAGTCAATAGACATGAAACAAAATGTTTAACAGCGAATCCTACTCTCCCCACTGAGGTTTTCAGAGTTACAACGTATCTCAGACCAGATTCAGACTTATTTATCACGTGACTTACTTATTCCACTTATCTGTGGAATTCTCTGCCACAGGAAACAGTCGAGGCCAGTTCACTGGCTATATTTAAGAGGGAGTTAGATATGGCCCTTGTGGCTAAAGGGATCAGGGGGTATAGAGAGAAGGCAGGTACAGGGTTCTGAGTTGGATGATCAGCCATGATCATACTGAATGGTGGTGCAGGCTCGAAGGGCCAAATGGCCTACTCCCGCACCTATTTTCTATGTTTCTATGTTTCTATGAGCATTGTACCATACAGTGAAATGCATCGTTTGCACTAAAACAACCAACACACTTAACGATGCGCTGGGGGCAGCCAGCAAGTGTCTCCACACATTCTGGCACCAACGTACTATGCCCACAATGTTCTGCAGAACAACACGGAATACAGGGAAATGGTACTCTAACAACAACAAAACAATTTCCTTTCTCCTGCGCTCCCTCCCATCCATGCACATGGACAGTCCTCCAGGCGTCCTCACAATCTGTGTCTTCAGAAGGGAAAGAGCAGGGTGTAGAAGAGATTGTAAATCAGAATATAAACATGTAAACACAGTTATTTTATGTTAAACAGGGAAGTAAATAGCATCTAGTGCAAAATGCAATCCAAATACCAAACTTAATGTTTTTCTTGCAATGTGAAAATAATAAAAAAAAACGTGTCCACTTACAACTGCCGTATGAGTGATTGATTAGTTGTCCATAGTATCTGGCGATTACAGGCAGAAGTCTGTGTTGGAGAGTTTTTAAAGTGGAAAAGCTGTTGGACTGGGACAGTTCAATATGGAAGCAAGGATGTAAAGCTGAGGCCTTTATAAGGTATTGGTCAGACCACACTGGGAGTATTGTGAGCAGTTTGGGCCCTTTATTTAAGAAAGGATCTGCTGGCATTGGAGAGGGTCCATAAGAGATTTACCAGAATGATCCCCAGCATGGAAGTATTAACATATGAGGAGTGTTTGATGTCTCTGGCCTGTACTCTCTGGAGTTTAGAAAAATGAGGGAGGATCTAAACTACCTCGGAATAGAGGGACATCCTTTTAGAACAGAGATGAAGCAGAATTTCTTTAGCCAGGTGATGAATCTGTGGAATTCATTGCAACAGTTGGCTGAGGAGGCCGTGATAGGGTACATTTAAAGAAGAAGTTGATTCTGTAGGTTCTTCATTAGTAAGGTTGTCAAAGGTTATGGAGAAAAGGCAGGCAAATGAGGTTGAGAAGGATATTGTATCAGTCATGAAGAAATGGTGAAACCAACATGGTGGGCAGAATAGCCTAATTCTGCTCCTCTGTCTTATGGTCTCTTGACCTTGGAACTCTGAGTCCAGTGGTAGGGGTAGTCTTCACAACTGCTGTCTTTCTTGTTGCAGTGGATGACCAGGACTTCTGTGCCTTGCCATGCCCTTTGCTCCTCACAAAGCATCTTCATGGCTGTTAGATCTCACAGTTGATATCATCTGCCCAGTCTGCCACGGCTGACTTTGCATTCTAATCAGACATGTCCCAGCCTCACTGGGGTAGGAGGCTACCGGCTACTTGCACCTGGTTTAGCCCACCTGTTGAAGCAGTGTACCATTGCTTCAGCAGGCAGGCCACAACAGCTATGGCCACTGTTGCATTTAAACAGTTTCTTGGAGCCACAGCTGAGAGATGAATGGCCAGTGGGGCAAAGGTGATTAAGCTGCTCCAAAATAGACAAGACAAGCATTTTTGCCAGATATACTACCCTTCCTTGGACATACCATATACCCCTGCCGTATAATTCAAGTATTAAAATCGGTTGGCTCATAGCTGCTCATTAATCTCAGTCTCTGAGGAACTGAGCAGGAAGAAGTCCATCAGTAGATATGGTATTCAGAATACTTTGAATATACATTAAGCAAATAATATTAAAATGATCTCCTCTTACATCCACCAGCAGTTGTTGCATAGGAGTCTTTGAAGAGAAAAGTTTACGTTATTGATCTGTGGCAAGGAGTTCAGTTTCAAGGACTATACAACTCATGGTCTTAATATTAGCAGCATGCACGTTCAGCAGGTTTCCTGCATCTGAGGACTTTCTTGTGTTTATTTGTAATATTAGTTATTATTTATTTATTATGATTTTTTGTTTGTTTTCAGCATTTGCACATTCGGTGTTTGTCTTTGGTTGTGTGTAGTTTTTCATTGATCCTATTGTGACTCCTTGCATCTACTCTGAATGTCCACAAGAAAATAAATCTCAGGGTGGTATATGGTGACGTATACTATACATGCTTCAATAATAAATAAATTAGAACTTTGATAGATCATATGAATTGTTAAGGCTGATTTATACTTGTGCATACTATTTTGCACCGCAGCCTACACAAGTGGGCTACGCCGTTCTGAGCATTTATACTTGTGCGTTGGTGTGTCTGTGTCTCTCTGCAATTCACAGCCAAAACACTAGCTGGCGGTGGGGTTTCTATGCCACTGTGTTGAGTTTCTTCGTGTTGAAACTCAACACAAAGAAACTCAAACTTCAAACAATGGTGACTGAAACTGAAGGAGGGTGAATTTTCTGTACTTGTCAGGCCACTGAGAGCCATGGACGAGGAAATGTATTTCAAATATTTTCGGATGTCGGCAGGTAGATTTGATGATTTGGTTCATTGCCTCCAAACATTTATTTCGCATCAGTGTACGCACAGTATACTCAGAGACTGACAATCACCATTCGAGTTTTCGCTTCAGGTGGAAGTCAACAGGCTGTAGCAGCTAGCTACAAACTGGCGTCAAGCACAGGGTCCTCCATAATTTCGGAAGTCAGCGTAGATACTACGTAGGATTCGTGGCTATGCAGTACCCAAGGCGTATATTTAACGCACAAGTAAAATCAGCCTTTACAGTGGTAAACATCATTGAGCTTACCTGTGTTCACATGGTACCAAGTCTATTGTATAGGAGGTACCTAATAAAGTGGCCACCAAGTGTACAACCGCAATGTAGTCGGTGTAGATTATGTTGCCTTAATTAGTGACAGCATTATCCATTGAACCACTGGTTAAACCCAGTGAAGACAATAGTTAAAACTTTATTAGGTACCTCCTGTACCTAATAAAGTGGCCATTGAGTGTATGTTTGTGGTCTTCTGCTGCTGTAGTCCATACACTTCAAGGTTTGATGTGCCGTGCATTGAGAAATGCCCCTCTGCACATCTCTGTTGTAATATGTGGTTATTTTAATTACTGTGTCCTTTCTGTCAACTTAAACCAGTCTGGCCATTCTCTTCTGACTTGTCTCATTAACAAGGCATTTTTTGCCCACAGAACTGCCACTGACCGGATTTTTTTTTGTTGTTTTTCACACAGACTCTATAAACTCTAGAGACTGTCGTGCATGAAAATCCCAGAAGATCATCAGTTTCTGTGATCTTCAAACCATCCCATCTGGCACCAACAAATCATGCTATGGTTAAAACCACTTAGATTACATTTGTTCTCCATTCTGATGTTTGGTCTGAACAACGGCTGAACTGCTTGGTCATGTGTGCATGCTTTTATGCATTGAGTTGTTGCCACATGATTCGCTGATTAGATATTTGCATTACTACAAGATGTAAAGGTGTACCTTAAAAAGTGTAAGGTCATTCTCAAAATCAGCAACACAAGAGATTCTTCAGATGCTGGAAATTAAGAGCAACAAACGAAATGCTGAAGGAACTCAGCATCTATGGTGGAAAATGTACAGTTGACATTTTTGGGCGAGATGATGAAAGGTCTCAGAGGTTTGGACAAAGTGGGAGGATTCTTTAGTCCAGATGAAGGGTCTCAGCTTGAAACATCGACTGTTGATTCCTCTCCAGAGCTGCTGCCTGATCTGCTGAGTTCCACAAACGTTTCATGATTGTTTCTCAAAGTCAGTGGTTTTATATCTAAAGTGAAGTGTTAAAGGAAATCTCTTTTTATGAATATAAGAGATCCTTGTTTAATTGCAGACGAATCGGATGAATTGACTACCCACAAAGGTGCAGTGTAGGACCAAGTAGAGTTGTTGCCTCACTTCTCCAGAGACCATGGTTTGAACCTAATCTTAGGTGCTCTCAGTGTGGAATTTGCATGTTATCCCTTATGACTGTGTGAGTTTTCTCCTGTTGCTCCAGTTTACTCCCAGATTCCAGAGATGCAGATTAATGGGCTTCTATAAATTGCCCTTAATGTCTGGACTCATTAGACAGACTCAGTGGGTCAACGGCCTGTTTCATGTTGTTTTTTGCTATGACTCCTTAACTCCAAGCCTCAGCCCCCTGACATTTCTCACTCTGAGTGATAACCAGCTGAATTGTACGCTGGTTAGAGGATGTTTCCAGTAGTGGGGGAGTCTCAGACCAGTGGCCACAGCATCAGAATATGAGGTCGCTCCTTTTGAACAAAGATGAAGAGGAATTTCTTTAGCCAAAGGGTGGTGAATCTATGGAATTCGTTGCCACAGATGGTTATGGAGGCCAAGTCATAGAGTATATTTAAAGCAAAGTTTGACCAATTCTTGATTAGTAAGGGTTTCAAACATTACAGGGATAAGGAGGGATAAAGGGGTTGAGAGGGATAATATATCAGCCATGACAATGGTAGAGCAGACTCGATGGGCCAAAAGGCCTCATTCTGCTCCTATGTCTTATGGCTATATGGTATTAGTTCTAGATTATCAGTGGCGCAAGACAACAGTATCCATCATCAAGGACTCTACAGTCCATGCCATGCTACTACAATTGGGAAGGAGGTACAGGAGATACAGGAATCACAGCACCTGGTTCAGGAACAGTTACTACCCTTCAGCCATCAGGCTCCTGAACCTGCATGGATGACTTCACTCACCTCAATATTGAACTGATTCCACAACCTACAGACTCATTTTCAAGGACTCTACAATTCATGTTTACAATTATCTATCTATCTATTTACTGATTGGTTGTTTTTTTTTCTATTTGTACACTTTGTTTTCCTTTGTACATTGGTTGTCAGCCTTCCTGTGTAGTTTTTCATTGATTATGTTGTATTTCTTTGTTCTATTTGACCCGGATCTGGGCCATACCCTCCAAATATCCCGACCTGCCTTTTGGTTTTTTTTTGCACTACCTTACTTTCCCTTTTCTATTTTCTATTTATGAATTATAATTTAAATTTAGAATATTTACTATCGATTTATACTCCAGGGAGCACGAAGAGCAGAATCAAATATCGTTGTGATGATTGTACGCTCTAGTATCAATTGTTTGGCGACAATAAATTATAAAGTATTGCAAATGGCTGTAAGAAAATGAATCTTAGGGTAATATGGGGTGGCGTATACGTACTTTGATAATTAATTTACTTTTGAACTTTTGTATCTGTGTGTGTGTGTGTGTGTTTGGTGGTAGCGAAGGTTAGTTCTTTTCCTTAAACAAGATGACGTCTGGGGATGTGTGAAGGAGCTGTGGGGCTGACGTCAGCGAAGACGGAGCTGTCCATCGTGGTAGTTCTGAAATCACAAACTAGCCGGTTCCACTCAGCTCTCTGACAGGACACTGCAACTCCTTTGCACAGAGAGTCTTTCCCCCGAGCTTCGCAGTGATGATGTGCGCACTCTTGGTTGGTAAGTGAGGGAAATGTTTGTCTTGTTACTGGTAGCGTTTTCACTGCCGGTTCCCGGGGCTCAAATACACCTCTATAAGTGCACTGAAGACGTGCTTCAGACACTCGTGGAATTGTCAACAGCAAAGAGCAGTCCCAGACTGCGATTTCAACTTTCGCTCTTTATTAAACAGCTTTCGTCTTTGTAATAGGCTCGTTTGTGAGAGCCTGAATGAAAATTTTCTTAGAACTCTTTTTAACAATTTCTTCAATATAAAGAGCATTGGCGGCGTTTTATGTATTGAGTTGCATTGAGGATGATTCTTATGACTACATCGTTGCATTTAAACGAACCTTTCTCGCGTTCTAAAAGTTCTCGATGTTTGTCACAGCATCCAAAGATCTTTTAAAATCTGCGTTGTAAGTGAAAAAAGGGGAAGGCCAGTGCATAACACGCTCACACAATAGCAAACGATCCTGCCCTGTCATAGCGATGGTACGTTCATACTGAATATGGTTTGGTATGAAGGTGGAGCGATATTTGCAATTATCCCAATACCATGGAAGTTTTGAAAAGAGTTATGACTTATGAGGAAAGACTGAGTGTGCTGGGGCTTTGCTCTTTGGAGCGATGGAGAATGAGAGGCGATTTGATAGAGGTGAAGAAAATTACGACAGGCGTAGATAGAGTGGACATCCAGAGCCTTTCTTTTCTCGGAGCGGGAATGGCCAATTAACAGAGGCCATTCATTTAAGATGAGTGGAGGAAAGTTTGATGGAGATGTCAGAGACAGGTTTTTCATACATAGAACCGGCTGCCTGAAACGCACTGCCAGGAGTGGTGATAGAGGCCGATACATGTACATGTAAAGGGCTCTTAGATGGGTACATAGATGTAAGAGAAATGGACGAAATAAGCAAGGTAGGTGTGAAGGGTTAGATGGATAGTGGATTGCGTTTATATAGGTCGGTGCAACAGCGTGGGCTGAAGGACCTATACTGTGCTGTACTGTTCTAAGTTCTATGAACTCCAGAACCTATCATTGTAGAACACTCAGGTGAAAGTGTTGGGAAATTAAAGGCCCTTTTCATTAAATTCCACATTCAGCATGATAAAGAGTCATTCAGTCTTAATTAAATTAAAAGAGGGCTATTAATGTCTATAGAAATAGTTCCATGTTAACTCCAGGCACAAATAAAGCCCTAATTGAGAGCTATAGGGTGGTAGAAGAGAAAATTGCAGGGACTAACTTTCTGAAACAGGCAGTTATCATTAGTTATCCTGGCTGAATAAAGGGCAGATTGGATTAGGTGCTGGACAGAATGCTTCAGGGAAAGATACAGTTTACAAACATTTAACTGCTTCTCCCCAATCACACCTCAAACAAAATTAAACTCCCTAAAGGTTTAATCAGGGTAGGGGTATACATCTCTCAAAATCAAGTGTGCCAAACGTCCCGTCTGGGTGATTGGATTTTGACCATGCAATCATTCTTGTTAAAATAGGCAACAGCACAATTAATATTAATAAATGGCTTGAAAATTCTTTTGCCCACAGTTTTAGTGCAGAAGTTTATTTGGTGATTTGAAATGGTTTTAAAACCAAAGAAAGAAATTCCACAGCATTGATTACAAATCAAGGATATATATATATAAGGTTCTGGAAAAAGGCCAGTAAAATCATGAAGGATCCCAACCACATTGCTCATGGACTGTTTGTCCCACTCCTGTTAGGGAGAAAGCTATATAACATCCACGCCAGAACCACCAGGCTCAATAGTCTTTTTATTATTGTGTTCTTTATCTTATTGTGTGTGTGTGTTGTTTTTGTGCTGCATCAGATCCTGCATGACAATTATTTTGTTCTCCTTTACACTTCTGTACTGGAAGTGACATTAAACAATCTTGAATCTTGAAATGGAGGATTAAAGTGATCTTAACACATTGATTTTAGTCAGCAATTTAAGACCAGCCTCTGTAGAAGTGTGTTGCCTTCGTTGTTGATTCTGAATTTCTTTAGCCAGAGAGTGGTGAATCTGTGGAATTAGTTGCCACAGGTGGCTGTGGAGACCAAATTTTTGGGTGTATTTAAAGTGGAAAATGACAGATTCTTGATTAGTAAAGATATCAAAGGTTAGAGGGAGAAAGCAGGGAATGGGGTTGAGAGGGAAAACAAATCCGCCATGATCAAATGGCAGACCAGACTCCATAGACTGAATATCCTAATTTTGCTCCAATGTCTAATGGTCTTAATTTCCTTTACACTTTTATTATCCTCTTTGAAGGAGGGAACCCTTCAGGTACATGATTCAAAATGTCTCAGCCAACGGAAAGGAATAATAGTAAAAAAATCTTCTATCCTGCACCAACTCCCTACCTTCCATTAACCCTTCCCCTCCCCCTATAGCTATTGGTGATATTTTGCAAGGCTGATCTTGTAGGAGGGACAAGTTAAATTAAGAAGTTGCTAAAACACTTTAGTGTCTATTGGGAAAAGGGCATGTTACATTAGATAAATTAGTATGTTGTAAATAAATGATTGGATGGTCTGGAAAGAGAGTCGGCATTAGTGGGGAGTAAAAGCATGCCTTCCCAGAATGACCAGAGCTGATCAAAATCAGCACTGGGTGAGTGCTTAGCCCACCACTTCTGGCTTATCTGTGCTTGTCCTATCCACTAATGATCAGAATGAATATTCCTGCAGGCTTTACGTTTGGACAGCTTCCGGAAAAAGGCCAGTAATATCATGAAGGATCCACCCACCTTGCTCATGGATTGTTTCTCCAAATTCCATCAGGGAAGGGACTCTGCCACATCAACACCAAAGTTCAAAGTAAATTTATTATTGATATACGTATGTTGTATGTCAGCATATACCACCCTGAGATTCATTTTCATATGGCCATTCATAATAGAACAAAAGAAATACAACAGAATCAATGAAGAACTACACATAAACAAAGAGTGGCAAGCAATCAATGTGCCAATATATTGTCTTATATGTGAAAATACAAAACAAAGTAATAATAGTACATAAGTAAGTAATACAGAGAGCATGGGTTGTAAAGTGCTTGAAAGTGAATCTGTAGGTTGGGAAATCAGTTCAGTATTGAGGTGAAAGTTTCTGTATTGAAGTTATCCACTCTGGTTCAAGGGCCTGATGGTTGAAGAGTAATAACTGTTCCTGGGCCTGGCTGCGTGGGATCCCAGGCTCCTGTACCTCCTTCCTGGAGCCACTAAACTCAAAAACAGTTACTGCCCATAAACCGTCAGACTGATCAGCACCTTTACTTATTAACCCATCCTACTAACTCCACCACCACTAAATACACATAATCTTTTGTCACTTTATGTCCATGCAATCAGTCTATGTATATAACAGTTACTTGTACAGTGTGTTTCATAGGAATACTCTTATAATTATATTTATTTTGGGGTTTTTTGGTATCTTTATATTGTGTTCTTTATGCTTAATGTGTTTTTTATGCTGCATCAGATCCAGAGTAACAATCATTTCATTCTCCTTTACACTGATGTACTAACGAATGACAATAGCAACCTTGAATCTTGAATCTTGAAGCTGAACACAAGCTGTCTTCTAAAATACGACTTCAAAGCTTGTGTTTATGATCTTAGGAATGTGAATAACAACACTGACAAATAGGACAAAAAGTGAATAAAAGTTCACTGCATTTGAAAGCTTGAAAGCATGCACCGCCAGTCTCAAGCACAGCTCCAACCTGGCTGTTACATTCTTGACAATAAAGATAAACTCCTGCTCTCATAATCTCCTTCATTATGGCTGTTGCACCTTTTTGTATCTCCCTGCACTGCAATTTCCTGCAAATGGGGATAGTTGCAAATGAATTATGAACATAAAATCAGTCTTGATCATTTCAAAATTGTTCAGTGTTATTCTTCAGCACTTACTTAAGCCCATCACTCCTTGTAGGGAACAGGCCACCAACAGCAGCTCATCAGAGTCCTCTGTTCTGGGCAAGTCTTTCAAATTGTCTCGAGGTGTAGCTTATTGAAGATCCATCCTCTCCCAGGAATGAGATCTTTGCTGCTTCTGTTGCTGTTTCTGCAGCTCTAGGTTTTTGTGGGATGGAGATGGTAGCCCCAAGTTCAACCATCCTCCTTTTACAGCTGGGCTTGGAATCGTCCATGGTGGAGTTTACCTGCACTGCACTTACTCTGTATATGTAGCATTCTGTTCTGCATTCTGTTACACAAGGAATTCTGCAAATGCTGGAAATCCAGAGCAACGCATATAAAATACTGGAGAAACTCAGCAGGTTAAACAACATTTATGGAGGAAAATAAGCAGTCAATGTTTTAGGCTGAGTCCCTTCTTCAGGATTGAAAAGGAAGGGAGCAGAAGCAAGACTCATGTTTTCCCTTGTACTACTTCAATGCACTGATATGATCAAATGACATCAGGGAATAGGTTACGTAGCATCCACACCAGGACCACCAGATTCAAAAACATGTTTTCCCAAGTAGTAAGGCTGATCGACACCCTGACCCACTAACCCACCACAACTACCTTATCACTACCTGACAGAATCACCTTATGTACAGACCTAGCACACTTAATGGGCATACAATCAGTCTATGTATATGAACTATCACATGGTATCTACAGTATATTTACTGTCTTTTTTTATTATTGTGTGTTTTTCATATGCTGCATCAGATACAGAGTAATATTATTTCATTCTCCTTTACACTTGTGCACTGGAAATGATGTTACCCAATCTTGAATCAGTATAAGTGACAAGAAAACAAAGATTTCACTATACCTCGGTACATATTAAAATAATAAATCAATTACTAATTTGTTAATCACCTTTGAACTATTCTTCTGCAGACCACCCTGCTAAGTTTATCCAGTATCCCTGCAATATACCAGACTTGATACTGGGTCCCACATAGTCTGGACTAATACATAGTAAGTCATTATTGTGATCTCTTGCTTTCAGCCAGAAATTGAGGTATACTGGAGAGTAATTCCTCAGTCACACCAACAACAGCCTGTTTGCAATGACTTTGGGAAATTGCAGCAAGTAAGTAGAATGGTGCTCTAACAGAACAGAGCAGTCTTTCTATGTGTTGAAGTTCGCTAAGATAACAATAAAGATGATAAGCAAACAGAGACAGTGTGCAGACATAGTGCAGTCACCCAGGCTGATTGTGGCCCTTGAAAACCCAATTTGTACGGCCTTTCTGTTCAAGCCTGGGAACCAAAGTCACCAGGCATATCAAGATATCGGTGGTGGGGAAGATGCTAGAGTCAGTTATCAAAGATGTGATAACAGCACATTTGGAAAGCGGTGAAATCATCGGACGAGGTCAGCATGGATTTGTGAAAGGAAAATCATGTCTGACGAATCTCATAGAATTTTTTGAGGAAGTAACTAGTAGAGTGGATAGTGGAGAACCAGTGGATGTGGTATATTTGGATTTTCAAAAGGCTTTTGAGAAGGTCCCACACAGGAGATTAGTGTGCAAACTTAAAGCACACAGTATTGGGGGTATGGTATTGATGTGGATAGAGAATTGGTTGGCAGACAGGAAGCAAAAGGGAGTAAAAGGGACCTTTTCAGAATGGCAGGCGGTGACTAGTGGGGTACCGCAAGGCTCAGTGCTGGGACCCAGTTGTTTACAATATATATTAATGACTTAGACGAGGGAACTAAATGCAGCATCTCCAAGTTTGCAGATGACATGAAGCTGGGCGGCAGTGTTAGCAGTGAGGAGGATGCTAAGAGGATGCAGGGTGACTTGGATAGGTTAGGTGAGTGGGCAAGTTCATGGCAAATGCAATTTAATGTGGATAAATGTGAGGTTATCCACTTGGGTGGCAAGAACAGGAAAACAGATTATTATCTGAATGGTGGCCAGTTAGGAAAAGGGGAGGTGCAACGAGACCTGGGTGCCATTGTACACCAGTCATTGAAAGTGGGCATGCAGGTACAGCAGGCGGTGAAAAAGGCGAATGGTATGCTGGCATTCATAGCAAGAGGATTCGAGTACAGGAGCAGGGAGGTACTACTGTAGTTGTACAAGGCCTTGGTGAGACCACACCTGGAGTATTGTGTGCAGTTTTGGTCCCCTAATCTGAGGAAAGACATCCTTGCCATAGAGGGAGTACAAAGAAGGTTCACCAGATTGATTCCTGGGATGGCAGGACTTTCATATGATGAAAGACTGGATCGACTAGGCTTATACTCTCTGGAATTTAGAAGATTGAGGAGGGATCTTATTGAAATGTATGGAATTCTAAAGGGATTGGACAGGCCAGATGTAGGAAGGTTGTTCCCGATGTTGGGGAAGTCCAGAACGAGGGGTCACAGTTTGAGGATAAAGGGGAAGCCTTTTAGGACCAAGATGAGGAAAAACTTCTTCACACAGAGAGTGGTGAATCTGTGGAATTCTCTGCCACAGGAAACAGTTGAGGCCAGTTCATTGGCTATATTTAAGAGGGAGTTAGATATGGCCCTTGTGGCTAAAGGGATCGGGGGTATGGAGAGAAGGCAGGTACAGGGTTCTGAGTGGGATGATCAGCCATGATAATACTGAATGGTGGTGCAGGCTCGAAGGGCCGAATGGCCTACTCCTGCACCTATTTTCTATGTTTCTATGTTTCTGTAACATAAAGGTACAAATGATAGATTCTATGGCAACACTTACTGTTGGACAGTTACTTTACTAATTCTCAAGTTTTATTGCCCTTCAACACATAGATTTGATTGGTTACTAACACCTGAAAGAGCTATGATGCTTGATACTTAAACATGCAAATAATGGGATTCGGAAGTGCGCGAATTTTCTATTGGATTAGTGCTTGTATCTGACTAGATTCAAGATTGTACAAAGTCATTTCCATTACAAAAGTGTAAAGCAGAACAAAATAATTGTTACTCCGGATCTAATGCATCACAAGATAAAAAAACATAATAAGATAAAGAACACATTCATAAAAGTTCAAAGGTCAAAGTAAGTGTATTATCAAAGCACATATATGTTACCATATACAACCCTGAGATTCATTTTCTGGTGAGCATACTTAATAAATCCACAAGAGAATAATAACCATAACAGAATCAATGAAAGATTACACTAACTGGGTGTATAACCAGTGTGCAAAAGACACCAAATTCTGTAAATACAAAAACAAATAAGGAATAAATATTGACAACGTGAGGTGAAGAGTCCTTGAAAGTGAGTCAATTGGTTGTGGGAATATTTCAGTGATGGGGCAAGTGAAATTAACCACTTTGGTTTAAGAGCTTGATGGTTGTGGGGTAGTAACTGTTATTGAATCTGGTGTTGTGAGTCCTGAGGCTCGTGCACCTTCTTTCTGATGGCACCAGTAAGAAGAGAGCATGATCCACGTTGTGGAGGTCCCTGATAATGGATGCTGCTTTCCTGCGACAGCATTTCATCCAGATGCGCTTAGTGATGAGGAGGAATTTACCCAAGATGCACTGGTGGACCATATCAATTACTTTTTGTGGGAATTTCCATTTAAGGACATTGGTGTTTACATACCAGGCTGAGATGCAGCCATCAATAGACTCTCCACCACACACCTATAGTAGTTAGTCAAACTTTTAGATGTCTTGCCGAATCTTCATCAACTCCTAAGGAAATAGAGGTGCTGTCATACTTTCTTTGCAATTGCACTTACATGATAGACCCAGGACAGGTCCTCAGAAGTGATAACATGAATGAATTTACTGACCCTCTCCACCTCTGATCCTTTGCTGAGGATTGGCTCATGGACCTCTGGTTTCCTCCTGAAGTCAATAATTACCTCCTTGGTCTTGCTGAAATTGAGTAAGAGGTTGTTATTGTGGCACCACTCAACCAGATTTACAATTTCTCTCCTTTACATTGATTCATTACCACCTTTGATTCATCCTACAACTGTGGTGTTGTCAGCAAACTTGAATATGGCACTGGAGCTGTGCTTAACCACACAGTCATAAGTGTAAAGCAAGTAGTGCAGGGGGCTAAGCACACAGCCTTGTGGTGTACCTGTGCTGATGGAGATTGTGGAGAGGATGTTGTTGCCAATTTGAACTGACTGGGATCTGCAAGTAAAGAAATCGGGGATACCATTACACAAGGAAAGCATTGAGGCCAAGGTCTGGAAGCTAGTTGATTAGTTTTGAGTGGATGATAGTACTGAATGGCAGGCTGCAGTCGATAAAGAGCACCCTGATGTATATATCCTTGCTATCCAGATGTTCTAGGGTTGAGTGAAGAGCCAACGTGATGGCTCTGCTGTGTACTGTTGCTCTGGTAGGAAAATAGGAGCAGATCCAAGTCACTTTTCAGGAAGGGGTTGATATAAATAATTTGGAAGATGATAAGCTCGGGTGGTTGATGGTTGGGTTGAGATGTTCTCAATCTTGGCAAATTACTTGCCAAGAAATGCACTATGGACATGTGGTTGATGTTCAGGGATCTCTTGCAGGTTGTTAGGGATCAATTTGTCCCGGTGAGGAAGATAAAGAATGGTAGGGTGAAGGAACCATGGGTGACAAGTGAGATCGAAAATCTGGTCAGGTGGAAGAAGGCAGCATACATGAGGTTTAGGAAGCAAGGATCAGATGGGTCAATTGAGGAATATAGGGAAGCAAGAAAGGAGCTTAAGAAGGGGCTGAGAAGAGCAAGAAGGGGGCATGAGAAGGCCTTGGTGAGTAGGGTAAAGGAAAACCCCAAGGCATTCTTCAATTATGTGAAGAAAAAGAGGATGATAGGAGTTAAGGTAGGACCGATTAGAGATAAAGGTGGGAAGATGTGCCTGGAGGCTGTGGAAGTGAGCGAGGTCCTCAATGAATACCTCTCTTCGGTATTCACCAATGAGAGGGAACTTGATGATGGTGAGGACAACATAAGTGAGGTTGATGTTCTGGAGCACGTTGATATTAAGGGAGAGGAGGTGTTGGAGTTGCTAAAATACATTAGGATGGATAAGTCCCGGAGGCCTGACGGAATATTCCCCAGGCTGCTCCACGAGGCGAGGGAAGAGATTGCTAATCCTCTGGCTAGGATCTTTATGTCCTCGTTGTCTACAGGAATGGTACCGGAGGATTGGAGGGAGGCGAATGTTGTCCCCTTGTTCAAAAAAGGTAGTAGGGATAGTCCGGGTAATTATAGACCAGTGAGCCTTACGTCTGTGGTGGGAAAGCTGTTGGAAAAGATCCTTAGAGATAGGATCTCTGGGCATTTAGAGAATCATGGTCTAATCAGGGACAGTCAGCATGGCTTTGTGAAGGGCAGATCGTGTCTAACAAGCCTGATAGAGTTCTTTGAGGAGGTGACCAGGCATATAGATGAGGGTAGTGCAGTGGATGTGATCTATATGGATTTTAGTAAGGCATTTGACAAGGTTCCACACGGTAGGCTTATGCAGAAAGTCAGAAGGCATGGGATCCAGGGAAGTTTGGCCAGGTGGATTCAGGATTGGCTTGCCTGCAGAAGGCAGAGGGTCGTAGTGGAGGGAGTACCTTCAGATTGGAGGATTGTGACTAGTGGTGTCCCACAAGGATCTGTTCTGGGACCTCTACTTTTCGTGATTTTTATTAACGACCTAGATGTGGGGGTAGAAGGGTGGGTTGGCAAGTTTGCAGACGACACAAAGGTTGGTGGTGTTGTAGATAGTGCAGAGGATTGTCAAAGATTGCAGAGAGACATTGATAGGATGCAGAAGTGGGCTGAGGAGTGGCAGATGGAGTTCAACCCGGAGAAGTGTGAGGTGGTACACTTTGGAAGGACAAACTCCAAGGCAGAATACAAAGTAAATGGCAGGATACTTGGTAGTGTGGAGGAGCAGAGGGATATGGGGGTACATGTCCACAGATCCCCGAAAGTTGCCTCACAGGTGGATAGTCATAGACATACTTTATTAATCGCGGGGGAAATTGGTTTTCGTTACAGTTGCTCCATAAATAATAAATAGTAATAGAACCATAAATAGTTAAATAGTAATACGTAAATTATGCCAGTAAATTATGAAATAAGTCCAGGACTAGCCTATTGGCTCAGGGTGTCTGACCCTCCAAGGGAGGAGTTGTAAAGTCTGATGGCCACAGACAGGAATGACTTCCTATGACGCTCTGTGCTGCATCTTGGTGGAATGAGTCTCTGGCTGAATGTACTCCTGTGCCCACCCAGTATATTATGTAGTGGATGGGAGACATTGACCAAGATGACATGCAACTTGGACAGCATCCTCTTTTCAGACACCACTGTGAGAGAGTCCAGTTCCATCCCCACAACATCACTGGCCTTACGAATGAGTCTGTTGATTCTGTTGGTGTCTGCCACCCTCAGCCTGCTGCCCCAGCACACAACAGCAAACATGATAGCACTGGCCACCACAGACTCGTAGAACATCCTCAGCATCGTCCGGCAGATGTTAAAGGACCTCAGTCTCCTCAGGAAATAGAGACGGCTCTGACCCTTCTTGTAGACAGCCTCAGTGTTCTTTGACCAGTCCAGTTTATTCTCAATTCGTATTCCCAGGTATTTGTAATCCTCCACCATGTCCACACTGACCCCCTGGATGGAAACAGGGGTCACCTGTACCTTAGCTCTCCTCAGATCTACCACCAGCTCCTTAGTCTTTTTCACATTAAGCTGCAGATAATTCTGCTCACACCATGTGACAAAGTTTCCTACCGTAGCTCTGTACTCAGCCTCATCTCCCTTGCTGATGCATCCAACAGGGTAGCTGAGAAAGCTTATGGGGTGTTAGCTTTCATAAGTCGAGGGATAGAGTTTAAGAGTCGTGATGTAATGATGCAGTTCTATAAAACTCTGGTTAGGCCGCACTTGGAGTACTGTGTCCAGTTCTGGTCGCCTCACTATAGGAAGGATGTGGAAGCATTGGAAAGGGTATAGAAGAGATTTACCAGGATGCTGCCTGGTTTAGAGAGTTTGCATTATGATCAGAGATTAAGGGAGCTAGGGGTTTACTCTTTGGAGAGAAGCAAGATGAGAAGAGACATGATAGAGGTGTACAAGATAATAAGAGGAATAGATAGAGTGGATAGCCAGCGCCTCTTCCCCAGGGCATCACTGCTCAATACAAGAGGACATGGCTTTAAGGTAAGGGGTGGGAAGTTCAAGGGGGATATTAGAGGAAGGTTTTTTACTCAGAGAGTGGTTGGTGTGTGGAATGCACAGCCTGGGTCAGTAGTGGAGGCAGATGCACTAGTGAAGTTTAAGAGACTACTAGACAGGTATATGGAGGAGTTTAAGGTGGGGGCTTATATGGAAGGCAGGTTTTGAGGGTCGGCACAGCATTGTGGGCCAAAGGGCCTGTACTGTGCTGTACTTTTCTATGTTCTATGTTCTATGTTCTAAAAGTTTCGCTACCATGCAAGGAGACATCGTCAGTGTGCTGTTGATTGTGGTGTGTCCTCTGACTGCTTGGCCTTTATATACTTTTCAATCAGCTGAATCAACATCGGTTTGGAAACTCAATTATGATGAGTAGAGGAAATCTCAGTGTCAATTAGCCATGTAGTGAACTTGTCCTTTGTGGTCAGGAATTTTGCTGGCATCGGCTGGTAAATAGGATTGAGGTTTACATGTTTGTTTAGAGAATTGTTTTCAGAGAACCACAGTTGGTGTTCATGGATCCTTGTGAATAGTTTTCTCCCAGTTTTGCCCATGTAATATTTCCTGGAATCCCGCATTGGATTTTGTAGACTACATTGTTCTTGTCGAATAGCTTAGTTCATTCTTTTGGTCTGCAAAGTCCTCTCCTCAACATTGGTGGTGGCTTGTGTGCAACTGGAATTCTATATTCTTGGAGCAGTCGGGCGGTCATGTTGCACCCTGACTAACACACCATAGCAAATTCCTAATACATATATTTGAATAAAGTTGATCCTCAATCCTTGAGAAGGAGCTGTTTCGTCCTTTGTTTTCAATCTGTTAACCAGCTTCCATTCCCTTTCAGTTTATTACACCCCACCTAAATCCAGATGCTGTAATTATGTTGTCTTCTGACTGGTGTCATCAGGAAGAAGGTACAGGAGCCTCAGGACCCACACCAACAGGTTCAGGAATAGTTATTACCACTCAATCCATCAGGCTTTTGAACCAAAAGTGATAACTTCACTCAACGCCACTCACCCCAACACTGATCTGTTCCCACATCCTATGGACTCACTTTCAAGGACTCTTCATCTCAACTTCTCAATATTTATTGCTTATTTATTTATTATTATTATTTTTCTTTGCATATTTGCATAGTTTGCTGTCTTTTGCAGATTATTTGTTCATCTTGTTATGTGTAGTCTTTCTTTGATTTTACTGTGTATCTTTGTATTTAGACTGTAAGACATAGCAGCAGAATTAGGTCATTTGGCCCATCGAACCTGCTCCACATTCAATCATGACTGATCCTTTTATCCCCTCCTTAACTCCACTCCCTGGCCTTCTCCCTGTAACTTTTGATGCTGCCTCCAGTTAAGAACCTATCAATCTCTGTCTTAAATACACTCAACAACTCTGCCTCCACAGCTGCCTGTGGTAACAAATTCCACAAATCCACCACCCTCTGGCTAAAGAAATTTATCTGCATCTCTGTTTTAAATGGATGCCCGTCTATCCTGAGGCTGTGAATGCCTGCAAGAAAATTAACTTGGAGATGTATATGGTGACATATACACACTTTCATAATAAATTTATTTTTTGAACTTTGTTCTTGTATGGGAACTTAAAACAAGCTACACTCTTTGTACCCTTTTCTTTTACTCTGCTCCATGTCCTTAAAGTTATGTTTGACATAGACTGAGAACCTCTTACACCTATTAATTAATTTCTTCTGTTTAACATTGTTAACATTTAAGATTTATTGAGCTCTGTAGTTTGGCTCTAAGTAAATGCAAATTTGAATGTGATATATGTACATATCTATTCTATCATTGTTGGTCGATCCTTAATGCCAGAAAGGTTAATGCTAATGATTAATTTGAACCTGATTAAAAATGTAATTGGAAAATTGACAAATTGGTTTACTATTGTCCATGTAACGAGGTGCTTTGAAGAACCTGACTTGCATACTGTTCATGCAGATCAAATCATCACTACAGTGCCTTGAGGCAGAACAAGGTAAAACAATAAAAGAGTGCAGAATAAAGTATAACAGCTACAGAGAAAGTTCAGTGCAGTTAGACAATAAGGTGAAAAATTGTGAAGTAACGAGACCATCTGATTGTACTCGCCATACATTTAATAGTCTTATAACATTGGGATAGAAGCTGGTGATGCATGCTTTCAGGCATTTGTATCTTCTGTCCAATGTGGGGGTGTGGGGGGGGGGACAGAACATCTGGGATAGGTAGGGTCATTGATAATGCTGCTTGCTTTATTCTCATAATCTGACAATGCAGGTAACCATCGAAGGTTTTTCACCCCTCCTGCTCTGGGCTCTGGGAAAAGGTGGTACTGAGAGTCATAGAAGGAGAAAAATGCTGGATCAGGTGTCAGAGAGGCAAACTGTCGAAATAAACTCAGTGGCCACTTATTAGGTACCTCCTGTGCCATCAGTGCATGCTTGTGGTCTGCTGCTGCTGTAGCCCATCCATTTGTGTTGTGCATTCAGAAATGCAGAGTGGGATGTTGTAACACATGGTTATTTGAGTTACTGTTGCTTTCCTTTCAGCTTGAAGCATTGAGCTCTCTCATTAATGAGGAGTTTTCTTCTCCACAGAACAGCCACCCACTGCGTGTTTTTTTTTTTGCTTTTCACACTATTCTGTATAAACTCTAGAGAGTTGTGAAAATCCCAGGAGACAGCAGTTTCTGAGATATTCAAACCACCCCATTTGAAAACCAACAATCATTCCACAGTCAAAGTTACATAGATCACATTTCTTCCCCATTCTGATGTTTAGCCTGAACAACAACTGAACCTCTTGATCATGTCTGCATGCTTTTATGCATTGAGCTGTTGCCACATGATTGGTTGATTTGATAATTACATTAACAAGCAGGTGTGCTTTATAAAGTGGCTATTGACTGTAAGTGCATGCTTCTTTTCCAATAAGACAACTACAGCATCAAATTAGTAAGTAAAAAAGATCATACACATTTTAGTGGAAAAGTAAATTGAAATGCATTATATTCCAATTTTATAATTTTAATATTTATAATAATTAAAACATGGCTAGGCAAAATATTTATTGTACTATTACATATTCGATTCCTTGATGTGGAACTGTCAATGTTACATTTTTATTGTTTCTATGAAGGCAAAATAATAAACAATTCTAGCACCAGTTAGATTGTTCTCTTACATGATTAACGATTAATGCAATCAGTGTTTTGGAGTCAGTCAGTGCTCAGATACAAAAATGCAGAATATATTGAGCTTTCATACATTTTAGTGAACATCTCATGGGATATAATTATCTATGGGCTAATATCTTGCATTTAGGTTGACTATCATACAGTTAGATATTTCTTTGAATTGGGTAGCAGAGTTTAGAGACAGGACAGATAAATAGGAAAAAAATCAGTCTTGCTCAGATGAACTTAAGAACACACCACGGTTATTGGCAAATATTTGCAGAAGGAAAATGTGTAACTGAAATGACCTGAGCTACAGAGAAAGTTTGAATGTTAGGCCTTTATTCCGTACAGCATAGGAGAATGAAGGGAAATTTGACAGAGGTATACAAAATTATGGGGGGCATAGATAGGGTAAATGCAAGCAGACCTTTTCCACCGAGGTTGGGTGAGACTAGAAAAAGAGGTCATAAGTTAAGGGTGAAAGGTGAAATATTTAAGGGAAGATTGAAGGGAAGCTTCTTCACCTAGATTCTGGTGAGTGTGTGGAACAAGCATTTAAGAGAAGTTTCAATAAGTAAATTAATGGGAGAGTTATGGTCCAGGTGGGGGTTGATAGGACCAGGCAGTATAGACTAAATGGGCCAAAGGGCCTGTATCTGTGCTGTAGTGCTCTATTACTCTATGAAAAAATATATGAAGCGGCAAAAGTCTGACTGAAGGCTATAAACACAGAATTCTTCCAACAAGAACATTACTGGTAAAGTGAGGATTTTAATCAAAGGAGTCAGCTAGGAGACTAATGCAATCAAACCAGCCACACACTTTACACACTGCTCTATATCATCCTCTATTAAAGATTAACTGGCCACTCATGGCCAATTATTACTTACATTATTTGTCTGTACAACAGTCCTAGAGGACTGGCGAGTGGCTAATATTGTACCTCTATTTAAGAAGGGAACAAGGGAAAATCCTGGAATCTATAGACTAGTGAGCCTCATGTTAGTTGTAGAGATATTGCCAGAGAAGATTCTTCGGGATAGAATATATGGGCATTTAGAAAACCATGCCTAATTATAGCGAGCCAGTGAGGCTTTGTGCATGGCAGATTGTGCCTTACCAACTTGACTGAGTTTTTATGGCAAAATGACGAGAGAGATTGATAAGGGTAGGGCAGTGGATGTTGCATACATGGATTTTAGTACGGCGTTTGACAAAGTCCTTCATGGGAGGCTAATCCAGAAGATTAATATGCATGGGATCCGCAGCAAATTGGCTGTTTCAATTCAGTACTGGCTTGCCCATAGAAGACAGAGGATAGTGGTTCAAGGGACTTATTCAAACTGGAGGTCTAATTAGTAGTGTTCTGCAGGGATCTGTGCTGGGACCTCTGCTGTTTGTGATGTATATAAATGACCTGGATGAAACTGTGTGTTAGTAAGTTTGCAGATGATACCAAGATTGGTGGAGTTGTGGATAGTATAGAAAACTGGCAAAGAATATGGCACCACATAGATCAGATGCAGATGTGGACTGAGAAATGGCAGATGGAGCTCAAGCCAGATAAATGTGAGGAATTGCACCTCCTTAAAGCAAATGTAAGGAGACAATACACTGTTTGGGGCAAGATCCTTTAACAGTGTTACTGAGCAGAGAAATCTTGGGATCCAAGTTCATAGCTCTTTATAAGTGGCTACACAGGTTGATAAGATGCTTTAGAAGGCTTATTGAATGCTTGCTTTTATTAGTTAAGGCATTGCATTCAAAAGTCAGGTGCTTCTGTTGCAGCTTTATAAAACTCTGGTTAGGCCACATCTGGAGTACTGCATACCGTTCTGGTCGCCCAACTCTAGGAAAGATGTTGAGGCTTTGGAGAGGGTGCAGAAGAGTTTTTCCAGGATGTTGCCTGTGTTACGTACCCCGTAACTGGGTTGCCAAACCAGCAGAAATGGATCACTCAGTTGAAGTCTGGATTACTAGAACTAAGTAAGTTTTATTAAAGAAACAAGCAACACAGTACTCTAATCAAAAGGATAATAAATGCAACAGTTCAGCAATGATAAACACACATGTGCACAGAATTAAGATAACAGGATCAATCAAGCTCTATCGTTGTCCAGGGGTAAATGACCAGTTTCAAAGTGACGCAAAGTTCAGTTCAATTTAGTTCAGTTCAGTTCGCAGTAATCGCTGCCGTGAGAGATGGACAGTGGGGGGAAGGAGAGAGAGAGCAAAACGAATGAATATTCAAACGGCTTCCACACAGACCTTTGACATTCTTCTCAGTCAGCTTTCGTGCGAGCCCTTTGTGATGTCATCTGAGGTCACCGACCGTGACCCCTCCGTTTCCAGATACGATCGTTTCTCTGCGGTGAACCTGGCACCCAGGCAAGCGTGGACACACACCAGGTTCCCGCCGATTGTGCCTTTCCACTCTGTATGTCTATGGCTTGAGCCCGCAGCCAGCTGTCCAAAGCTTCCCACCGACTTGTGGGAGACGCACCGCTTCCAGAGTCTCGTTACCTCGGGGTGTCGTGTGTGTCCTGCCTTAGCGAACCTGTCCCTTTTTATCCCCCTGCTGGGGTATCGCCTATCCATCACTTCAAACAGTTCAGGGTTCAAAGGGGGAGCCGATCTTGACAGCTCTCCTTCCGTTAGACTCTCCCGTCCCTTCATTAACATCTCCAAATGCTGCTCCATTGTTTTCCTTATCTCTCTTTCTCCTGAAGACAGGTGGCAGACCAACTGTTGATCCCACTGGTGCCAGCCCAGGCCAGCTGACATCTTAATTTATGTGTATTCTCGTCACACCTGGCTTAGAGGGCATGTGCTATCATGAGAGGCTGGATAAGCTTGGGTTGTCTTCTGTGGAGCTTTGGAGGCTGAGGGAGATCTGAAAGAGGTCTACAAGATTACGATAGGCGTAGATAGAGTAGACAGGGAATATCTGTTTCCCAGGGTCTAATACCAGAGGGCATGCATTGATACTGAGAGGGGGTAGGTTCAAGGGGGATATGAGGGATAAGTTGTTTTACTCAGAGAGTCGTGGATGTCTGGAATGCATTGCCTGGTGGTGGAGGCAAATATATTGGAGGCTTTTAAGAGATGTTTGGATAAGCACATGGATGTAAGGAAGATGGAAAGATATGGACATGAAGTTTGTAGGAGGGGTTAGTATTTGTGTGTTTTAGATTTGATTTTCAGCTGCTTTGAGGAAGCTTTGTCGGCTGAAGGGCCTGTCCCTGTGCTGAACCGTTCTATGTTCTAGGTGGTTGTACTTCAAGGTAATTAATTGTTTGGAATTATTCCTTGAATCGGAAGTGATTTGCATTGGTGGGACACCAATGGTAATACCAATTGCTGACATTTTATTGTATGTTTAATAACAACTCCTTTTCTAATTACACCATCTGAGCAAAATAGTCGTTTTACAAGAAATTCTGCTGACAGAAGACGTTTCCCCTCATGTTCCCCTTAAATATTTCACCTTTCACCCTTAACCTATGACTTACAGTTCTAGTGTCACCCCACCTCTGTGGAAAAAGCCTGCTTGCACCTACCCATCTATGCCCCGATAATTTTTTATACTGTATCTCTATCAAATAAGCTGGTCTGCTTCTACCAGCTGGGAAAGTAAGTGAGCAAGGCGTTTCATTGCACCCTAGTGTCTATGATAATAGAACAACATATGGCGTTTCTTTGAAGGTGCAATCCAATTGCTGCTAATAAAAAAAACTTCCCTTCCTGAAACAGCTCCACTTTTGAGTGTTGTTTTTGAATCTACCTTCTCCATGTCTTTAGAGGTAATACTTTACCAGTTATAAAGGGGGGGAAAGGGGATGCTATGGGTGGGTTTTCTAACAGAGAGTGGTGGCCCCTGGAATGCTCTGCCAAAGGTGCTGGTGGAGGCACATATGAAGCAATTTCTTCCCTCCACCAATAGATTTGTGAACGGCCCACCATAAAATTGTGTCACTATTTTGCTCTTATTTTGCAGTACGTAATTATATATAATTAATATATATATACGCCATTTAATGGTGACGTTATTAGCTACAGGAGGTACAGAAAGTAAAATGGCCACTGGGTGTATTTTTGTATTTGTAATTTATACATTTTTATTTATTGCACTGTGCTGTTGCTGCAAAACAACATATTTCAGTGATTTAAAAAAATCTGAGCATCAGGGATTCTGCAGATGCTGAAAATCCAGAATAATACACACACAAAATATTGGAGGAACTCAGCAGGTCAGTCAGCATCTATGGAGGGGAATAAACATTTGATATTTTGGGCCATATTAATCTGATTCTGATTGTGATTAAAATTGATATTAAGGGAATTACAGGAACTAAGGTTCTGTGTTCTGAGAATTAAAACAGATGAAGATGGGAATATAGGCTGCTTCCGTGGAAATAGAATTGGAAAGACTGCTAGTATGATGGCATTCTTCAAAAACAAAAGGTCACAGGAATGATCTGGGTAATTATAGACTGGTTAGCTGGGTCGTAATATTGGCAAACATATTGGTGTCTCCTTGAAAGAAAACAATTAAGAGTCATTTTGAGAGATTGAAGGGAATTAAGCAAAGGCTGCAGAAGTGAAATGCAGCCAGTGTTTAAAACATTCATGAGGGTCTCTAAAGATGTAATCAACTTTCTGGATTAGGGTAAGAGAGGGGATATTGCACTTTGATTTTTATAAGTAAAAAATCTCTCGCCTGAATGCACACAGTGCAAAGTGGACTAAGAATTGACATTACAACTTGCATTAAATGCATATTTACAATGGTAATATTGTTCTAAATGCAAATACTCTAAACAGTTGTTCTAAATACTATCATTTATTTGTTTGTTTTTGTTTATTTATTTATTTATTTTGAGATAAACCACAAAACAGGCCCTTTCAGTCCAACAAGCAGCATCATCCAGCAAAGCACCTATTTAACACTTGCCTAACCACAGGACAATTTACGATGACCAATTAACCTATTCAACTCTGAACTCTGACATCCCAAGCTAAAATAGTGTTGCCCTACTAGCTACGCTGCAGTGGGGCCCTTCATATTTGGCATGCTCTAAATACTGGTACTCTTCACAACAATAACATTAATCTAAATGAAAATACTATAAATACTCTAAACAATTGTTCTAAATACTCTAATTACTCTCATAATTGGTATACTTTTTTGGTATACCTCGAAGTATCTCCTACCTGATATAGTCTAAGTACTTCCTTCACTAAATACTCTAAATACCTTTTGAGTGGATAATTTCACTCACCTCAACACTGATTCCCCAATCTATGAATTCCCTTTCAACGATTCTTCAACTCATGTTCTCTATATTATTTATTTATTTGTTTTTCTTTTTGTATTTGCAGTTTGTTGTCTTTAGCACATTAATTGTCAGTCATTGATAGTCAGTTTTTGTTTGTGTGCAGTTCTTCATTGATTCTATTTTGTTTCTTTGTGTCTACTGTGAAAATGAATCTTAGGTTGTATGTGGTGATATGTACGTACTTTGATAATAAAGTTACTTAGAACTTTAAATGCTCCTAATACTCTCATTATTCTAAATATTTTAAACAGTAACATTGTTCTAAATGCAAATTCTCAATGGTAATATTATTCTAAATGCTTCTGTTAAAATGGAAAGACCCACAGAAAGTAGTTGGTAACTTATCCACATTACTGATTTTGCTGATCAAGTAGTTTATTTAATTGTGTAGCTAATATCCTATTACAGCAGAAACAGCATTATTGATGCAGTGTATACAATTGAGATGGTGCTGTTCAGTTCAATATTAACCCACTTAACTTTCACCTTGATATTTAAACTATTATGGGAAATGCTGCCTGATCCACTAAGTGCTGAGTTCCTTGAGGATCTTGTTTTTGCTTAAAGTTGTTATTCCTGTTTTCTAGTTCAAGACCGGCAAGGGAATGTCACAGCTCTATAAAATCCGAGTTAGACCATGTGAGGAGAATTGTGTTCGGTTCTGGTTGCCTCATTATATGAAAGATGTGGGACCTTTAGCAAGGTTCAGAGGAGATTCACCGAGATGCTGCCTGGATAAGGGAGCTTGTCTTATGAGGATAGATTGAGCAAGCTAGGGCTTTTCTCTTTCGAGTTAGGAAGGATGAGGTACCAAGAGACATAGATCGAACAGATAGCCAAAGAGTGGTGAGTTTGTGGAACAAAGGTAGTAGTAAAGAGGTAGTAAAGATTGCAGAAAAATGGAGTGCTATGTGGGAGAGAAAGGTTAGATTGAACTTGCAGTATGGTAAAAGGTTGTACAATATTGTGGGCCAAAGAGCCTGTATAGAGCTGTACTGTTCTATGTTCTGTGTTCTACGTCCCTCTGTGGCTCTGTCCCCTCAGGGCCCCATAGTCTCACATGTTGATGTGATATAATAGAATGATTGTTGCTTCTTTCTGAGTGTGACTCCTACAATTAGAAACACAAGAGATTCTGCAGATGTCTGAAATCTCGAGGAACACAGACAACGTGATGGAGGAACTCAGCAGATCAGGCAGCATCAGTGGAGGGGAACAGTCGACGTCTCAAGTTGAGACCCTTCATCGGGACTGGGAAAGAAGGGCAAGAAGCCTGAATAAGGGAGAAAAGTACATTATTAGTGAGGGGGAAGGTAGATGGGTGGGGCAAGGGGATGACGTAAGAAGCTGGAAGGTGATGGGTTGAAGAAGTGAAAGGCTAAAAAAAGAAGGAATCTATTAGGAGAGGAAAGTAGACCATAGGAGAAAGGAAAGGAGGAGGGGAACCAGTTGGATGCAATGGGCATGTGAGGAGAAGAGGAGGAATGAGAGAGCTACAAAAATGGGGAATAAAAAAGGAGATTTGAGGAGGAAGACATTGCCAGATGTTAGTGAAATCAACATACATGCCATCAGGTTGGAGGCTACCCAGATAGAATATGGTGTTCCCCCTCCAACCTGAGTATGGTCAGCTTGTACTCCTTTTCCTCCCTCACCCTCTTATTCTGGTTTCTTCTCTTTATTTCTGCAGTCTTGATGAAGGGTCTTGACCCAAAAAGTCGACTGTTTATTCCTCTCCATTGATGCTACCAGACCCGCTGAATTCTGCCACCATTTTGTGTGTGTGTTCTATTATTAGATTCTACTAATGGAATCTACCAACAAAAATAATGGTTAGGGAACGTTAGGAAGTACATTCTCTAATTACTGTCACCCATGATTATCAAACTATTTCCTGGAAGAACACAGCCAATCGAACAGCATCTGTGGGAGAAAAGTAAGTGTTGACAATTCAGGGCGAAACCCTACAAGAGGGCGTCTAGACTTGTGAGACCATAAACCAAAGGAGCAGAAGTGGGCCATTCAGCCCATTATTCTGCACTACCATTCCATCGTGGCTAATTTATTATCCTTTTCAACCCCACTCCCCTGCCTTCTCCCTGTAACCTCTGACACCCTTCTAATTGAGAATGTATCAACCTCTGTTTTAAATATACCCAATGCCTTAATCTCCACAGCATCAAAGTTCAAAGTAAATTTATTATCAGACTACATGTATGTCAACATATATCCAGAGATTCAATTTTTGAAGATATTCACAGTAGATAACAAAGAAACACAATAGAATCAATTAAAAACCATACAGAACAAAGTCAGACTAACAACAAATATGCAAAAGATGACAAACTGTGTAAATACAAAAAAGGGAAATAATAATAATATATCAGCAAAAAATATTGAGAACAAGAGTTATAGAGTGCTTGAAAGTGAGTCTATAGATTGTGGGAACAGTTCAGTGTTGAGGTGAGTGTAAACAAGTGAAGTTATTCCCTCTGATTCAAGAGCCTGATGGTTGAGGCCAATCTGAACTGACTGGGGTCTGCAAGTGAAGAAATCAAAGATCCAGTCGCAAAAGGAGGTATTGAGGCCTAGGACTAGGAGCTGGGCTGAATAGCTGTTACTGATCCTGGTGGTGTGAGACTCAGGGCACTTAGCTGCTTTTTGATAACAGCATTGAGGAGAGAGCATGGAGTAAGTGGTGGAGGTTCTATATGATGAATGCTACTTTCCTATGACTGCACTCCTTGAAAATGTACTCAGTGGTGGGGAGGGCTTTGCTTGTGATGGTCTAGCAATATCCAGTACTTTTTTACGTTTTTTCGTTCAAAGGCATTGGTGTTCCTGTATCAGACTGCGATGCAACCAGTCAGTATACTCTCAACCATGCATCTATAGAAGTGAGTTTGTCAAAGTTTTAGATAGCATGCTGAGTCTATGCAAACCTCTATGAAAGTAGGCGCCCTGACATGTCTTCTTCGTAATGGCACTTAGATGCTGGACCTCGGACAGGTCCTCTGAAATGATAATGCCGAGGAATTTAAAGTTGCTGACTATCTCCACCCTGATCTCCCAATGAGGACTGCTGTTTGGTCACCAGTTTCCTCCTCCTGTCATCAATAATCAGCTCTTCGGTTTTGCTGACGTTGAGTGAGATGTTGTTGTGGCACCTATTAGCTAGATTTTCAATCTCTCTCCTATAAGCTGGTTCATCAACACCTTTCATTTGGTCAACAGCAGTGGTGGGTCTGCAAGTGAAGAAATCGAAGATCCAGTTGCCAAAGGAGGAATTGAGGCCTAGGACTAGGAGCTAGGCTGAATTCCACAGATTCACTAGCCAGCGGATGTTTCCAATAGTGGAACACTCTGGCACTAGAGGGCACAGTTTCAGAATACAAGGAGTTGAGGAGGAATTTCTATCACCAGAGGATGCTGAATCTGTGGAATTGATGACCACTGGTTGTTGTGATGGAAAATAATTAGCCATAATCAATGTTACAGTAAGCTAAATGGGCTGAAAGACCTAATTCTGCACCTATGTCTTATGATCTTAAGGTCTTATGGTCTTATTGACTTATCAACTTGATGTTAGTAACAATGCTTTTTCAATATTCTATTTTACAGCAATTTTAACATCTCAGCTCACTGTTGTTCCTGGTCTTGAGAACGCCAAGTGTCTGCAGGCAAAGAAATGGTGCATCTCTGACAAAGGAGGCTGTAAAGATGTCTGGGACTTAATTGAAGAAGTTTGCAATCAGACAGGTACACAAATAAATGTTGCGTTGTAAACATTCGGTTTAAATGATGGAGCATCATGTGTTTTCATGTCTGCTTTTTTAATGCCACAATTATCTATTACAAAACCTTGCATTTTACAAAATACTTGGTGTGCTCATAAAAGCTGACTTTATTTTTAAACGTGCTCCCAAAATAAAGCAGCATCCATCATCAAGGACCCTACCATCCAGGCCATGCTCTCTCCTCACTGCTCTCATCAGGAAGGAGGTGAAGAAGCCTCAGGTCCCACATCACCAAGTTCAAGAACAGTTATTACCCTTCAACCATCAGACTCGTGAATCAGTGTGGATAACTTTACTCACCCCAACTCTGAACTGATTTAACAACCGATGGATTTCACTTTCGAGGACTCTACAACTCATGTTCTCAGTATTATTTATTTATTATTATTTATTTTGTATTTGCACAGATTGCCCTCTTTTGGACACCAGTTGTTTGTCAGTCTTTGTTTATCTATAGTTTTTCATTGCTTCTACTGCATTTTATTGAATCTACTGTGAATGTCTATAAGAAAATGAATTTAAGGGTAGTATATGGTGACACATACATACTTTGATATTAAATTTACTTATTAAAGGGGCTTATACATTCTGCTTTCATTATTGTTCCTGATAGGTCAATTTAATATTGTAGCTACACTCTCCTTGAAGTAACCCAACTAATCTCTCCCTCTCCCTCTCCCTCTCCCTCTCCCTCTCCCTCCCCCTCCCCCTCTCCCTCCCCCTCTCCCTCCCCCTCTCCCTCCCCCTCCCCCTCTCCCTCCCCCTCTCCCTCCCCCTCCCCCTCCCCCTCCCCCTCCCCCTCTCCCCCTCTCCCCCTCCCCCTCCCCCTCTCCCCCTCTCCTTCTCCCCCTCTCCCTCTCCCCCCTCTCCCTCTCCCCCCTCTCCCTCTCCCTCTCCCCCTCTCCCCCCTCTGCCCCCTCCCCCCATCTCTCTCCCCCTCCCCCTCCCCCTCCCCCTCTCCCCCTCTCCCTCTCCCTCTCCCTCTCCCCCTCTCCCCCCCTCTCCCCCCTCTCCCCCATCTCTCTCCCCTCCCCCTCCCCCTCCCCCTCCCCCTCCCTCTCCCCCTCCCTCTCCCCTCCCTCTCCCACTCCCCCTCCCCTCCCTCTCCCTCTTTCTCTCCCTCTCTCCCTCTCTCCCTCTCTCCCTCTCTCCCTCTCCCTCTCTCCTCTTTTAATGGCAATGAACATGGGATCCTCTAATCACCAATTGAGGGATTAGTGAAAATAGCTTCTCTCTATTTATGACATCTCTTTTGTACACTAAGTTTGTTCTTATGTTATTACCACAGTGCTCAAATGTTTACAGCCATATCTGAAAGTTGGTAGCCTCCCCAGATTGTAAGAGGGTAATGAGAGACTTCAAATGGGGATGCAGAAGGACAGAGAGAGAAGAAGTGACACACTAGTTATTTAAATGCAAGAATGTGTGATGAAGTCGATATTACAATTCACCTTCTCGGATTTAATTTTATTTGCAGTCTGTCTTCTTTTGCACATTGGTTGCTTGTCTGTTTTTGTATAGTTTCTTTGTAAAATGTATTTATTTATTTGTTTAGAAACACAGCACGGAGCAGGCCCTTCCAGCCCACTGAACTGTACCGCTCAGCAGCCCACTTATTTAGCACTAGCCTAATCACAGGACAACTTACAATGGCCAATTAACCTATTAACCATAGGCTAATTAGTCTTTGGACTGCGGGAGCAAACTGTGGAGTTCTTGGAAGAAACCCACCCATTCACAAGGAGAACATACAGTTGAAGTCAGAAGTTTACATACACTGCAGCCAAATACATTTGAACTCTGTTTTTCACAATTCCTGACATTTAATCCTAGAAAACATTCCTTGTCTTAGGTCAGTTAGGATCACTACTTTATTTTAGGAATGTGAAATGTCAGAATAATAGCAGAGAGAATGATATTTTTCAGCTTTTATTTCTTTCATCACTTCCCCAGTGGGTCAGAAGTTTACATAAATTTTGTTAGTATTTGGTACCATTGCCTTTAAATTGTTTAACTTGAGTCAAACATTTTGGGAAGCCTTCCACAAGCTTCTCACAATAAGTTGCTGGAATTTTGTTCCATTCCTCCAGACAGAACTGGTGTAACTGAGTCAGGTTTGTAAGCCTCCTTGCTCGCACACTCTTTTAGATTAAGACACTTAGTCCCCTTTTATTGTCATTTAGTAATGCATGCATTAAGAAATGATACATTTAAGAAAAGAGCCCCCACAACATGATGCTGCCACCCCCATCCTTCACGGTTGGGATGGTATATCGACATAACCTGAAAGGCTGCTCAGCCAGGAAGAAGCCACTGCTCCAAAACCACCATAAAAAAAGCCAGGCTACGGTTTGCAATTGCACATGGGGACAAAGATCTTACTTTTTGGAGAAATGTCCTCTGGTCTGATGAAAGAAAAATTGAACTGTTTGGCCATAATGACCATCGTTATGTTTGGAGGAAAAAGGGTGAGGCTTGAAAGCCAAAGAACACCATCCCAACCGTGTAGGATGGGGGTGGCAGCATCATGTTGTGGGGGTGCTTTGCTGCAGGAGGAACTGGTGCACTTCACAAAATAGATGGCATCATGAGGAAGGAAAATTACGTGGATATATTGAAGCAACATCTCAAATACAGCAGCCAGGAAGTTAAATCTCAGTCGCAAATGGGTCTTCCAAATGGGCAATGACCCCAAGCATACCTCCAAAGTTGTGGCAAAATTGCTTAAGGACAACAAAGTCAAGGTATTGGAGTGGCCATCACAAAGTCCTGACCTCAATCTGGTAGAAAATTTGTGGGCAGAACTGAAAAAGTGTGTGCGAGCAAGGAGGCCTACAAACCTGACTCACACCAGTTCTGTCTGGAGGAATGGAACAAAATTCCAGCAACTTATTGTGAGAAGCTTGTGGAAGGCTTCCCAAAATGTTTGACCCAAGTTAAACAATTTAAAGGCAATGCTACCAAATACTAACAAAATGTATGTAAGCTTCTGACCCACTGGGGAAGTGATGAAAGAAATAAAAGCAGAAAAATATCATCTCTCTACTATTATTTTGACATTTCACTTCCTTAAAATAAAGTAGTGATCCTAACTGACCTAAGACAAGGAATGTTTTCTAGGATTAAATGTCAGGAATTGTGAAAAACTGAGTTTAAATGTATTTGGCTGCAGTGTATGTAAACTTCTGACTTCAACTGTATAATCTCCTTACAGACAGTGCCGGAATTGAACTCCGACCTCAGGAACACCCTGAGCTGTAATAGCGTCACACTAACTGCTATGCTACCGTGGCGCTCTTTTGTACATTGGTTGTGTGTAAGTGGTCTTTCATAAAATTCTATTGTATTTCTTTTTTTGTGTAAATTGGGGAGGGGGGCCTGAGGTGAGGGGGTGATTGGAAAGGGACTGTGTACCTCAAGATAGTATATAATAGACCAACAGAATATCCATCTTGGATATTCACTCTTTCCTGTTCTTCCTTTGTGTCTGAAATCACGTACCATAATGCTCAAGGACAGTTTCTACCTTACTGTTGTAAGCCGCTTAAATTATTCCCTAGTATTGTATGATGATCTCTTTAATATCTCTTTGAACCAGTCCAAGGTCCTTGCAGGCTTCAAGGCAACCACCATCATTCTGGTGTTCAAGACAGCAACAGTAACTGGCCTAAACATTTACCCAGTAACTGGCCTAAACCATTACCGCCCAATGGCACTGACTTCAATAATCATGAAGTACTTTGAGCATGGAATCCCACCTTCCAGCTACAATGGACCCTTTACCGTTCACCTAACTTTCAAACCAGTCCACTGATTATGTCATATTCTTGGCGCTCCATTCCATTCTGTCCCACCAAGAAAACAATGCTTTGTACTCCAGGATGTTGTTCATCGGCTTTAGTTCAGATGCTGGTGGGTAAACTGTCTTCACTGGGGCTCAACACCTCCTTCTGTAGCTGGATCTTGGACTCCTTGATGGAAAGACCCCAGTCAGTCCCAGTTGGCAGCAACATCTCGAGCTTCATCGCGCTGTGCATTGGTGCACCCCAGGGTTGTGTGCTCAGTCCACTGCTGGTTCATGCTGCTGACTCACGACTGCACAGCCAGCTCAAACTGCACCATCAAGTCACTGATGATACAACAGTGGTTGGCCTCATCGGCAACAATGGGTCAGTATACAGAGAGGGATGGTAGAGAGACTTGGCAAATGGAACGAGAACAACAACGTAAGTCTCAATGTGGACAAGACAAAAAGAAATTATTGTGGACTTCAGGAAGGCGCAGGTTGACCGCTCTCCATTGCACAGCAATAGCTCTGCCGTGGAAAGAGTGAATTGCACCAAGTTCCTTGGTGTGCACACGACAAATGTAATCTGTTTCTACAAAATCTCCTCACTAGTCAAGAAGGTGCAGCAGAGTCTACATTTTCTGCAGAGACTGAGGCATGCAAGACTCTCAGTCCCCATTCGAACAACTTTCTACAGGAGCACCATTGAGGGAGTGTCCTGTCTGGCTACATCATTGTCGGGCACAGGAGCTACAAAACATCAGACCACAAGACCCTACAGAGGACAGTAAAAACCACTGGGTCTCCCTTCCCCCTATCAGTGATATTGACTGGGAACGCTGCAGACAAACTGCCGGAAGCATTGTGGAGGATCCCTGCCACTCATTCGGCGATCTCCTTGACCCACAACTGTCAGGAATGAGGTACAGAATGACCCGGATGAATTGTCTCAGTCTGAAACATCAACTATTTATTCCCCTCCTTAGCAGCTGCCTGACCTGCTGGGTTCCTTCAGCATTTTGTGTGTGTTGTTAATGTTTTACTCTTGTTCTACCCCAGTGCAATTTGTAATAATCTGATCAGTATGGACAGTATGCAAAGCAAGCTTTACATTGTATTTTGGTATACGTGACAAAAATAAATTAATTTTCTTTCCTATACCAAACACAAATCTCATAATCCGGATCAGAACAGTTTTACTATCACTGACGTTTGTCGTGAAATGTTTTGTTTTGCGGCAGCAGTACAGTGCAATACATAAAAGACAATAAATTACAATACTGTACATTAAAAAATAAATTAAAAAGTAGTGCAAAAAGAGAGCAAGAAAAATGTATTGTACATGGGTTTATTGTCCGTTCAGAATCTGATTGCAGAGGGAAAGAAGCTGTTCCTAAAATGTTAATGTGTGTTTTCAAGCTGCTGTACCTCCTCCCAATGAGAAGAGGGCACGTCCTGAGTAATGGGGTCCTTAATGATTGATGCTGCCTTTTTGAGGCATCACCTTTTGAGGACGTCCTCAATGCTGGGGAGGCTCGTGCCCGCGATGGAGCTGGTTGAGTTTGCAAACCTCTGCATCTTTTTCCGATCCTGCGCTGTGGCCTCTCCGCTCTCTGGGATAGTAAGATACCATCTCTGCCAGATGCATCACTGTGCCATCATAACTCTAATGGAAGTGCTTAATCTATCCACAGGCCGAAAACAGCTGAGTATAATACACTGTACTAAGAAAATCAAATCAAGCAAAAGTGGTTATTTCGAGCCTAAAACCATTGTAAACGTCTTTCACAGTCACAACTGAAAACCATTTCAAATAGTCAGAGAACTTCAGATATAGTTGGGATCCTGTGAATGAAACGGTTAACATATGAGGAGCATTTGATGGCTCTGGGCCCATTCTCACTGCGGTTTAGAAGGATGAGGGGGATCTCATTGAAAACATCCTGTATTGAAAGGCCAAGATAGAGTGGATGTGGAGAGGATGTTTCCTGTATTGGGGGAGTTTAGGACCAGTGGGTAGGTCTCAGAATAACAAGATGCTTCATTAGAACAGAGATAAGAGAAATTTCTTTAGCTAGAGGGAGGGGAGTCTGTAGAATTTATTGCCACAGATGGCTGTGAAGGCCATGTCTATGGGTATATTTAAATCAGAACTTGATTAGTCCTTGTATAGTAAGGGCATCAGCGGTTATGGGGAGAAGGCAACACAGTGGGGTTGAGGGGGAAAATATATCAGCTCCTTTGTCGGAAGAACTCAGCAGGCCAGGCAGCATCTATGGAAAAAAGGAAGCTTTTGGCCCAAAACTTCAACAGTACTTTTTCCATAGATGCTGCCTGGCGCGCTGAGATCCTCCAGAATTTTGTGTGTGTTGCTCAGATTTCCAGCATCTTCAGATTTTCTCTTGTTCAGCTCCTATGTCTTAAGGTTGTATACATTACTGATAAGAAGAACAAAGTCTACCTGAGTTTGCTCGGCTGTGCTTTGACTGGAGCCAATTTAGTGAAAGGGTGGGTTTTATCTGGCTTGTTTCTGGTTCAGGGATGGAAATAAATAAGGAAACAATAAAGTAAGGCCATAGAACTTTTTCCCAGAAGAGATATTTCATATGGAATGACTCTTCTGAAGGCAACTTCACAGAACTGGTAAAAATTGAAAACATGGTCATGTTTGGGTCATTTCCATTACTGTAATTTGAACCATGGTTGCGTTGAATAATTCAGGCTATACTAAATCATCCAGATTCTGAAAAATCTAAAATTAAAAACTCAAATTTTATTATTCATTTAATGCATTGCAGGTGATTCTTGCACAGTGAAAGATCAGAGCAATTGTGACATAGTCGTTCAGCACTTAACCAGCAGTTACCCAGCACTTCGAGAGTGCAGCTGTCTTGAAGATAAATCTTGCAACTTTTTCAGGAAACTAGGAACAAACTGCAGCAGCCCAAAAGGTAATGCAGAACATGGAAATATATAATGAGGTGGGATTAATGAAACTGCAAACAGGGATCATGTTTGATTATTCTATGACATCTATCAATGGAAGAACATGGTGATGGATTCACCCAGAATTAACACCTGCTTAAGCATTAAACAACTTAGTAAAGGGTTTGTTAAAGCGTTTATACTGGAACATCAGCTCTGGTAGATTAGGTGGATGAGATCTGCTGAGAGATCTAATGACCAGGAAGGCAGCACTCCATGGAGAACAATGAACATGGCAAGGCACAGAGGTCATGGCCATCCGCTGCAACCAAGAAACACTACAGTTATGATGACTAATTGTACCACTGGATCCAAAATTCTGGGCTAAAAAAGTGGGACTGCATCAGTGCAATAGATTATCCACTTTTTAAAAACTCTCCCACATGGGTTTCCTGTCATCGTCTGATATGGCGGTCAACCACCACCATACTGAAACCACACCAGTCAGCGATAAAGCACTTCACTGTTCAAACTGTCCAAGTTAAGAATATATCTGGGAATTTAATTCAGGCAAATTCACATATAAGGCAATAAATAAAAATATGGAACAAGCTATGAGGAAAAAGTCACTTAAAAGGACAAGTTTTAAAGAAAAGAATGATTGAGAGTTAAAATTGGGATTAACTAAAAACAGGTTTCTCCTCACCTGGCCAACACCTCCCTCTGTTTTCTTTCCTCCTTTGTTTTCTTCCATGGCCCACAGTCCTCTCCTATCAGAATCCTTCTTCAACCATTCACCTCTTCCACCTATCACTTCATTCCCCCTCCTCACTCACCCACCCACCTTCCCCATCATCTGGTCTCACCTATCTCCTGCCAGCTTATGCTCCTTCCCCTCCACCACCGGCTTTTTCTGGCTTCTTTCGCCTTCCTGTCTAGTCTTGATGAAAGATCGTGGGCCAAATGTCACCTGTTTATCCCCCTCTATAGATGCAGCCTGACCTGATGAGTTTCTCCAGTACTTTGTGTGTATTACTTGGACAAATGTCCTTCTCCTGTTCCTTAAATATCACAGAATTTTCCTCTCTGGAGGAAAAATCAAAGAGAAACGCTTAAACCTTTATGGTTTAGAGCTTAAGCAGGCACATCAAAGTTATTACAGAGATGTATGCATTTATTCAGGGTTCAGAAGAGATTTACCTGGATGCTGATGAGATTAGAGGATAGGTTGAGTGATCTAGGGCTTTTCTCTTTGAAGTAAAGGAGGATGGGAGGTGACTTGATACAGTAGATGTGTATAAGATCAAGTGGATAGCCAGATATTTTTTCAGAGGGAGGACATGGCTAATATGAGGAGGTGTAATTTTAAGGTGATGGAAGGAATGTTTAGGGAGTTTGTCAGTCATAATCTTTTTTACACAAAAATTGATGTGTGCGTGGAACACCCTGCCAGGGATGATGGTAAAGGCAGATACATTAGCGACATTTAAGAGACTCTTAGATTAACATATTGCTGATAGAAAAATGGAGGGCTGTGGGGAAGGGAAGTTTTAGATTGACCTTGGAATAGGATAGAAGGTTAGCACGTCATGGGCCCATACTGTACTGTAATGTTTTATGTGTTTTAGATAACTTTATAATGGCCTTAGGCACATCAGCATTTACCGTCTTCCTTGCAGAGCACTCCAGGGCACCTTCCACTGGTCCAGAAATGCCGCCAGGATGGAACCGACGCTTCCAAATGAAGATTATAGATAAAGACATAAGGAAGGTCATCGACTGTGCAGCGGCAAAGTATGTCTGTCTACAATCCATGGACTGCAGCTCCATCTATTCCAAGTTTAAGAAGATGTGTCAGCACAAAAAAGACAATTGTAACATCCCAGCTATAGGTCAACAGTGTCTGACTGCTTGGCAAGCGTTACAGCACACCCAGCTCGCTGGCTGCAGTTGTTCAAGACGGGGCAGGTGCCTCCGGATACGAACTGGCATTTCCAACAATGCTTGTGTACAAATCGCACGGAAAAGTTTAAATGCAAGCAGCAGTGAAGGAAAGGAGGAGAATATTCCTGGTGAGGCAAATGAGCATTGACATCAATGCCTTCTGATCCTATGGATATCGATTCTTTTATGCTGCAAGTCTACTCTTTGAGTAACAGAGTCTAAGCACAGAAGCAGGCCCATTGGCCCATATAGACTGTGCTGAACTATTAGTCTGCCTAGTCCCACTGACCTGCACCCAGATTATAGCCCTCCATACCCCTTCCATCCATGTATCTATCCTACTTTCTCTTAAATGTAAAAATCAAAACCACACCCATTGGATGTTTGATCCACACTCACATCACCCTCTAAGAAAAGCTTGCCCTTATGTTTTGCTGAAACATTTCATATTTTATCCTCATCCCCTGACCTCCAGTTGTAGTCTCACCCAACCTCTGTGGAAAAAGCTTGCTTGCATTTACCCTATCTCTACTCCTCATAATTTTGTATAGCTCTGTCAAATATCCCCTCATTCTCCTATGCTCTAAGGAATAAGGTCCTCACCTATTCAACTTTTCCCTGTGACTCAGGTCCTCAAGTTCTAGCAACATCCTTGTAAACTTTCCCTTCAATGATTCAACCTTTTTGATATCTTTCCTGTAGCCAAACTCAGATTGAGTATGGTGTTCTCCTAAGGGGTTGCCTGTTGGCAGGTTCTCAGGTAGCTGTAATGGCCAATCCAAGATCCTCATATTCTGGTGCAGTGTAAGCAAGAATAAGTAGTGGCTGTGCCTCGTGGTTGGGTCTCTTGGCTGTTCAGTCTCTCATTTTGCAGCTGCCCCTTCTTCTCTGTGGCACAGCAGAGGTCATTCTTATCTATCTAAGCTCCATCTTGAACAGATTTCCTCCAGGTGTATCTATTGAGTGCAATGTCTTCCCAGTTTTTAGATGTAATGTTGAATTTCTTCAGGCCGATTGGGTTATGGAGAGACACGAGTTATGCTAAGGATGACATGACCTATCCATTGGAGTTGGTGTTGCTTTATCATGGTGGAGATACTCTTCATGTTGGCCTCCTCCAGTATGCAAGTGTTAGTTCATCTGATTCTCAAAAATCTTTCAAAGGATCTTTGGTGGTATTGCTTCAGGGCTGTCAGGTGCCTGCTGTAAATTGTCCATGATTCAGCTACATACATCTGGAGCTATAATGTAGTAATGTAGGAAAAATGACTGTTTGATTGTCCAGAAGTTTTGTTTGGGCTTGTATGTTATGGTATTCAAAAACTCTTTTCCTTAAACTTACATTGGCTCCACTAGCTCTACTCAGACATTGGTTGAGCAATTTCTGGGCCAGTCTCTGTGTCTTATGCCACTTTCACTGGTGTTTTTATTACAGGTTCTGCTGACTTCCTGAAGGTCATAAATTCAACCACACAGTCCGCCACACTCGTGGGACACGATAACAAAAGTAAGAGACATGAGCATCCGGATGCCAAAGGATCCAATTTTACACATCCTCGTAATCATGATTAGAAATTCCCTATTGACCCCCAACTTTCCTGTTTGGCTGCAACATCAAACTTTAATTGTTTTAGATAAATGTTTGTGTTTGACATTAATCATATTCCCCGACAGGTAATACAATACTGCACTTAAAGGTCTAAGAAAGTAATGTGAAGATGACAGCCAAAATAGTATCATCAGATCCACATCACTTTATAATCAGGGCCACATTTAGTCCTTTTGGGGGCATGGGAGGGAGAGAGTAAGAGAGGATGAGAGAGGGTAAGAGGGGAAGGGAGGAACAGAGTGAGAGAGAGAAAGAGAGAGATTGATGATTTAGTTGTTGACATCTTGACCAAAAACATCAATGGTTTGTTCCCTTCCATAGATCCTGCCTGAGCTGCTGAGTTCCTCCAGCATTATGTACTGTATATGTCGCTTGGGGTGGTGGGTTATGGGTATGCCAGAAACATGGTGATACCTTGCAGGTTGCCCCAAGCACAGCTCGGACTGTCTTGGTCCCTGATGCACATTTCACTATATGTGTTAAAGTTTCAATGTATATGTGCCAAATAAAGTCATCTTTAATACACAGGATAAGATGTGAAAGAATAGGACCTATCAAGTGTGACAGTGGGAAAGTGTGTATGGAACTGGAGGAAATAGCAGAGGTACTGACCGGATACTTTCCTTCAGTCTTCACAATGGAAAAGGATCTTGGTGATTGTAGGGATGACTTGCAGTGGACTGAAAAGCTTGAGCATGTAGATATTAAGAAAGAGGATGTGCTGGAGCTTTTGGAAAGCATCAAGTTGGCTAAGTCACCGGGACCGGATGAGATGTACCCCAGGCTACTGTAGGAGGCGAGGGAGGAGATTGCTGAGCCTCTGGCGATGATCTTTGCATCATCAATGGGGACGGGAGATGTTCCGGAGGATTGGAGAGTTCCCGATGTTGTTCCATTCTTCAAGAAAGGGAGTAGAGATAGCCCAGGAAATTATAGACTAATGAGTCTTACTTCAGTGGTTGGTAAGAGAAGGTCCTGAGAGGCAGGATTTATGAACATTTAGAGAGATAGAGAGGTATAATATGATTAGGAATAGTCAGCATGGCTTTGTCAAGGGCAGATTGAAATATGAGCCTGATTGAAATTTTTGAGGATGTGACTAAACACATTGATCAAGGAAGAGCAGTAGATGTAGTGTATATGGATTTTAGCAAGGCATTTGATAAAGGTACCCCATGCAAAGCTTATTGGAAAAGTAAGGAGGCATTGGATCCAAGGGGACATTGCTTTGTGAATCCAGAACTGACTTGCCCAAATAGGCGAAGAATGGTTGTAGACGGGTCATGTTCTGCATGGAGGTCGGTGACCAGTGGTGTGCCTCAGGGATCTGTCTGTGACCCTTGGGTGATTTTTATAAATGACTTGGATGAGAAAGTGGAGGGATGGGTTAGTAAGTTTGCTGATGACACAAAGGTTGGAGGTGTTGTGGATAGTGTGGAGGGCTGTCAGAGGTTACAGCAGGACATTGATAGGATGCGAAACTGGGCTGAGAAGTGGCAGATGGAGTTCAACCCAGATAAGTGTGAAGTGGTTCATTTTGGTAGGTCAAATATGATGGCAGAATATAGTATTAATGATAAGACTCTTGGCAGTGTGGAGGATCAGAGGGATCTTGGGGTCCGAGTCCATAGGACACTCAAAGCTGTTGTGCAGGTTGACTCTGTGGTTAAGAAGGCATGTGGTATATTGGCCTTCTTCAATGGTGGATTTGGATTTCGGAGCCAAGAGGTAATGTTACAGCTATATAGGACCCTGGTCAGACCCCACTTAGAGAACTGTGCTCAGTTCTGGTCACCTCACTACAGGAAGGATGTGGAATCCATAGAAAGGGTGCAGAGGAGATTTACAAGGATGTTGCCTGGATTGGGGAGCATGCCTTATGAGAATAGGTTGAGTGAACTCGGCCTTTTCTCCTTGGAGCGATGGAGGATGAGAGGTGACCTGATAGAGGTATATGAGATGATGAGAGTCATTGATCATGTGGATAGTCAGAGGCTTTTCCCAGGGCTGAAATGACTGCCACAAGAGGACAGAAGTTTAAGATGCTGGGGAGTGGGTACAGAGGAGATGTCAGGGGTAAGTTTTTTACGCAGAGAGTGGTGAGTGCATGGAATGGGCTGCCAGCAACGGTGGTGGAAGCTGATACGATAGGGTCTTTTAAGAGACTTTTGGATAGGTACATGGAGCTTAGTAAAATAGAGGGCGATGGGTAACCCTAGTAATTTCTAAGGTAGGGACATGTTCAGCACAACTTTGTGGGCTGAAGGGCATGTATTGTGCTGTAGGTTTTCTATGTTCTATGTTCGATGTTTAATCTTATCTTTACCTTCAGTGGGCTAATTTATTATGAATGGTGTCAATCTTCTCAATAGCTTTGAACAGTGTCAAATAGCAGAATTTGGAACTGGAATTGATTTATTATTCTCACATTTACTGATGCACTGTGAAAAAAACTTTGTTTTGCATGTTGTCCATACAAATAATTTCACAACATCAGTATATCAAGGTCGTACAAGGAAAAATCAGCTATAGAATGCAGAATATAGTGCTACTGTTATTGTTACAGAGAAAGTACAGTGCAGGTGGACAAATTCAAAAGTTTCACAAAATGCTATTGTTCGATGGAGATTAATCAGAGGATCGTTAATTTTTAGGTAGAATTCTGAGGAACTAAGCACAGACCTTGGAAAAGAAAGAGTGGAGCTTTGTCAGCAGTAATTCAGGGTCTAATAAAGTAAATCACAAGGAAAGATTGTATTTGCCTGTGTTCCCTTGAGTGTTGTAATTGACTGATCGCTTAATTACCTATATGAAGATTAAACTGTGGCTAGATCAAAGCAATGCATACTGCAGAAATGTAAAGCCGAGGCAGAGCACACTTGGAGTATGGTGAGCATTTTGGGCCCCTTATCTATGAAAGGATGTGGTGGTATTGGAGAGGGTCCAGAGGAGGTTCATGAGAATGACTCTGGGATTGAAAGGGTTAATGTATGAAGGGTCTTTAATGGCTCTGGGCCTGTACTCACTGCAGTTTAGAAGAATAAGGGGGTGGAATCTCATTGAAACTTAACAAATATTGAAAAGTCTAAATAGAGTGCACCTAAAAAGGTTGTTTTCTATAGTGGGGGAGTCTAGGACCAGAGACAGCCTCAGAATAGAAGGATATCCATTTAGAACAGAGATTAGGAATTTCTTTAGCCAGAGTGTGGTGAATCTGCGTAATTCATTGCCACTGCTGGGGAGGCCAGGACATTTGGAGTATTTAAAGCGGAGGTTGAGAGGTTCTTGATTAGTCAGGGTGTCAAAGGTTTCTGGGAGAAGGCAGGAGAATGGGGTTGAGGGAGATAAAAAATCAGCCGTGATGGAATGGTGGAGCAGACTCAATGGGCTGAGTAGTCTGATTATGCTCCTATCGTTATGGTTTTATGGTCACATTGCTGGCACCTGATAAGGCTGTAAGCAGTGAAATATTTACCCAGCAAATTTATTTGTTTTTTTTCCCTCAGAACTGTGGGCTCTGATTGTGGCTGCATTCAACAGCATGGATATGGGCCACGGCAGGGTGGGTATCAGTCAGTGAGTGAGGGGTGGGTGTCGTCAGCCTGCCTGTTCAATGCATGGGACTCTGATCTTTTTCTTAGTGGTGAATACAGTCCAGTCCATCACAGGAAAAGTCTTCCCCACCAGTGAACACATCTACAAAGAGTACTGCCACGAGAAAGCAGCATCCATCATCAAAAACACCCACTCCATGCTCTGCCTCACTGTTGCCATCAAGAAGGAGGTACAGCAGGCTTATGTCCCACAAACACACAATCAGGTTCAGGAACAGTTATTACCCTCATATTAGACTCCTGAACCAGAGTGGATAACTTCACTCACCTCCGTACGGAAATGACTCCACAACCTATAGATTCATTTTCAGAGACTTTACAACTCATGTTCTCAGTATTATTTGTTTGTTTGTTTGTTTATTTATTTATTATTATTATTGTTAACATTTTTTATATTTGCTCAGTTGGTCTTCTTTAGCACTTTGGTTGTTCATTAGATTTTTTTTTCATAATTTTTCATTGATTTTATTGGATTTCTTTATTCTGCTGTGAATTCCTGCAAGAAAATAAATCTCATGGTTGTATATGGTGACGTATATGTATTTGGAACTTTGAAGAGTGGGTGCTAGACATTGTGATTGATTTCTGTTTAATTATATAAAAATAAAAACCACAAATTGAAAGGATGTAGTTCTTCTTGAAGCTGGTGATGTGCGACTTCAGGCTTCTGTCCCTGTGATGGTAGCTGTGAGAAGATGGCATGTCCCAGATAGTGGGTATCTTTGATGATGGACGTTGGCTTCTTGAGACACTGCTGATGGTGTGGAGGGATGTGTTGGGCAATATTTGTTACTCCCTGCAGCATTTTTGTTTTGTTTCTGTGCATTCAGATTGCCGTACCAGACCATGATGAAAACCAACCAGGACACTTTCAACAGCCTCATAGAAATTGAAACTCCCTTAAAAAATAGGCTGAAGGTCTCAGCCTTCGCCATCCTTTCAGGTGGTGAGTTCCAGATGCTGCTACCTTCTTGGTGAAAAGCCTTTCCCTCAATGCAGGGTAGCACTGTGGTACAACTGGTAGAGCTGCTGTCTCACAGAGACCAGGATTCAATCCCGACCTCAGGAACCGTTTGTGTTGAGTTTGCACATTCCTCCTGTGACCACGTCGGTTTGCACTGGTGCACATATATGGGTTTTCACAGGGCACTGTGAATACTTCGAACCTAATTTGCGTTAATCCAAAAAAAAAACAACGCCCAAGTAGTCTTGGAGGAAATTAGCTGCTCCTGACCCTGGAGGTGAGGGATTTCACTTCTGCGTCTTCTGCCTGATGGAAGATGTGGAAGGTGGCATGACCCAGATAGTGGGGGACTTTGATCACAGATGATGCAGGACCTCCTGTAGATATTATCAATAGTGGGGAGGGATGTGAACATGATATATCAGGCTGAGTCCACCACTCCCTGCAGCTTCTAACCCTCCTGCACATTCGAATGACTGTATCAGAACGTGATGCAATCAGTGAGGATAATTTCAACAGTATATTTGTAGCTGCTGACTCTCCCCACTGCCAATTCCTCATTGTCTGCATAAATTGACTGTAGTTTGTTTACATCCAGAGCAGAATGCTGTGTCTTGCTTGAAGGTGACTGAACAATGCATCAGGGATCAAGATGTCTGCAACAAACACCTTACTCCTCAGAAGAAGGCGTGTCCTCAGGCTCGCAAACAATGCAACCTGGAGATCTGTCACAGAGAAATTCGATCCTTTTACGCCAAGATCTCACCTGATCTTGCTCAGATGCTAGTCTTCTGCGGCTGTGATCCATCTGACAACCTTTGTCTGCAAGCAAAGGAAACCCTTCACAACAATTCCTGTGCCAATCACATGGACACCATGCCCACATGCCTCCATCTGAGGGAGAGGTGCCTCTCCGAGGATGTTTGCAGGTCAGTGGATCTTCAAAAGATAAATGGTATCGGTGAGGTTTCCATCATGACTTCAGCAGGGAGCAGGGACCATGGACTTCAATATCCTCAGGAGATCTATAAAACTCTGGTTAGACCACATATAGAGAATTGTGTTTAGCTCTGGTCATCTCATTATAGGAAGGATGTGGAAGCTTTAGAGAGGGTATAGAGGAGATATACCAGGATGCAGCTTGGATTACAGAGCATGTGTTACGAGGAAAGATTGAGTGAGCTAGGATTTTCACTTTAGAGTGAAGGAGAATGAAACTTGAAGGGGATATATAAAATGATAAGGGTCAAAGATAGAGTGGACAGCCAACACCTTCTCCCCCAAGCAGCAATGGTTAATGTGAGGGGGCTATGTTAAGCTGAGTGGAGAAAAGTATAGGGAGGACTGTCGTCACTGATTAATCAGACTCTGAGAAGTTGCACTCATTCCTCAGTCATACTTCCTATGCATAAAGAGAGCAGGGTGTTCGAAGTCCGTTTGTACACAGAGAGCGGTGAGTGTGTGGAATGCACTGCTGAGGTGATGGTAGAGGCAGATACATTAAGGACATTTATGAGAATCTTAGATAGGATGAAAGAAAAATGGAAGGTTATGTAGGAGGGAATGGTTAGATTGATCTTAGATTAGGTTAAAAGTCGTCACGATATCATTGGTCAAAGCCTCATGTACTATGTTGGACCATTCCAAGTGTTCCAAGTGGCATTAATATATATGCCACCACTAGAATGGTAGGTGCTTATGATGGCAGAGTGGTGCAGGTAGTGGAACTACTAATTCGCAAAGCCATAGACTGCAGTTCAATTCCTGACACCGGTACTGGGTGTGAATGAAGTTTACAAATTCTCCCCCGATGACCATGCAGGTTAGCTCTAGTTGTTCTAGAGTTAGTAGCTCTAGCTCTAGCTCTAGTCTATATCCCAAAGATGTGCAGATTAGTAAGTTCATTAGCTGCTTTAGATTGTCTTGTGTGCAGATGTGTTGCAGAATCTTGGGGAGAGTTAATGAGAACATAGAACATAGAACATTGTATATAAATATAGAAAAATACCTCACCGAACAGGCCAATGAGATCTCTGTAAGGTTAATGTAGATGGGTGGTTAATGGTCAACAGGGCCTGTTTCTTTGCTGTATGACTCTATGGCCCAGGGTAAATGAGAGGGTGAGAATTGCTGCAGACTCGGACCATATATCTTTGGTAAGTAGGAGGAAGCTGGCGCACCAGAGGAAACCCTCATGGTCATAGAGAGAACATACAAGTTCCTTACAGACATGGGCAGAATACACCCAGGTCACTTCCGCTGTAATAGCATTACACTAACGGCTACTGTGCTGCCCCTAATGGGCTGAATGGCCTAATTCTGCTTCCATATCTGATGGCTGTGTGCTATTTGTGCTTTCAGATCAAGATATGAGTTGTTTCAAGAAAAGTGTTGGGGACATTTCACAAGAATATGTAACCAAGATTATGATCAGAGCTGCCTTTCAGGATTGAGCTGGAAGGAATGGACCTGCAGGGTAGATGCAGCGTGCATGGAAGCATACATCAGGACCCGGGGAACCCTTCTTCAAGTGCAGTGCACCTGCAGTGGTGTCACGAGAGATGACCAACCCCTTTGTGAACTATTCCAGCACATGCTGAACTATCAAGTGTGTTTCAGTAAGTCATTCTGGAATTTATTGCTACGACGCTTTGGTAGTTTAACTGGCCATCATAAATTGCTCCTGGTGTGTGGGTGAGTGTTAGAATTTGGGTTTGGGTCAGAGGATTGTCCATAATGGGGGAGATCTTAAATAGGTTTTTTGCGTCTGTATTTACTAAGGAAGCTGGCATGAAATCTATGGAATTGAGGGAATCAAGTAGTGAGACCATGGCAACTGTACAGATTGAAAAGGAGGAGGTGCTTGCTGTCTTGAGGAAAATTAAAGTGGATAAATCCCCGGGACCTGACAGAGTGTTCCCTCGGACCTTGAAGGAGACTAGTGTTGAAATTGCGGGGGCCCTGGCAGAAATATTTAAAATGTCACTGTCTACGGGTGAAGTGCCGGAGGATTGGAGAGTGGCTCATGTTGTTCCGTTGTTTAAAAAAGGATCGAAAAGTAACCCGGGAAATTATAGGCCAGTGAGTTTAACGTCAGTAGTAGGTAAGTTATTGGAGGGAGTACTAAGAGACAGAATCTACAAGCATTTGGATAGACAGGGGCTTATTAGGGAGAGTCAGCATGGCTTTGTGCATGGTATGTCATGTTTGACCAATCTGTTGGAGTTTTTCGAGGAGGTTACCAGGAAAGTGAATGAAGGGAAGGCAGTGGATATTGTCTACATGGACTTCAGTAAGGCCTTTGACAAGGTCCCGCATGGGAGGTTAGTTAGGAAAATTCAGTCGCTAGGTATCCATGGAGAGGTGGTAAATTGGATTGGACATTGGCTCGCTGGAAGAAGCCAGAGAGTGGTGGTAGAAAATTGCTTCTCTGAGTGGAGGCCTGTGACTAGTGGTGTGCCACAGGGATCAGTGCTGGGTCCATTGTTATTTGTCATCTATATCAAAGATCTGGATGATAATGTGGTAAATTGGATCAGCAAGTTTGCTGATGATACAAAGATTGGAGGTGTAGTAGACAGTGAGGAAGGTTTTCAGAGCCTGCAGAGGGACTTGGACCAGCTGGAAAAATGGGCTGAAAAATGGCAGATGGAGTTTAATACTGACAAGTGTGAGGTATTGCACGTTGGAAGGACAAACCAACGTAGAACATACAGGGTTAATGGTAAGGCACTGAGGAGTGCAGTGGAACAGAGGGATCTGGGAATACAGATACAAAATTCCCTAAAATTGTCGTCACAGGTAGATAGGGTCGTAAAGAGAGCTTTTGGTACATTGGCCTTTATTAATCGCAGTACTGAGTATAAGAGCTGGAATGTTATGATGAGGTTGTATAAGGCACTGGTGAGGCCGAATCTGGAGTATTGTGTTCAGTTTTGGTCACCAAATTACAGGAAGGATATAAATAAGGTTGAAAGAGTGCAGAGAAGGTTTACAAGGATGTTGCCGGGACTTGAGAAACTGAGTTACACAGAAAGGTTGAATAGGTTAGGACTTTATTCCCTGGAGCGTAGAAGAATGAGGGGAGATTTGATAGAGGTGTATAAAATTATGATGGGTATAGATAGAGTGAACGCGAGCAGGCTTTTTCCACTGAGGCAAGGGGAGAAAAAAACCAGAGGACATAGGTTAAGGGTGAGGGGGGAAAAGTTTAAAGGGAATATTAGGGGGGGCTTCTTCACACAGAGAGTGGTGGGAGTATGGAGTGAGCTGCCAGACGAGGTGGTAAATGCGGGTTCTTTTTTAACATTTAAGAATAAATTGGACAGATACATGGATGGGAGGTGTATGGAGGGATATGGTCCGTGTGCAGGTCAGTGGGACTAGGCAGAAAATGGTTCGGCACAGCCAAGAAGGGCCAAAGGGCCTGTTTCTGTGCTGTAGTTTCTATGGTTCTATGGTTCTATAAGTGTTGGTGATGCCCCTAATGTATCTGCCTCTACAATCACCACTAGCAGGGCATTCTATACACCCACCACTCTCTGCTTAAAACAAACTTACTTTGACATCTCCCCCCATATTTCCCTCCCACCAGCTTAAAATTATATCCCCTCATATTAGCTACATATATGCCTTATTCAAAGACATATAGTGTTCATATATACTGAAGCAGATTCAGAACAAAGAAAGTAAAGGAAGATTTAATCGAGGGTCAAGGTCATTAAAATTTCGAAAAGCTTAGGACTATTGTGAAGCACGCAGATCTTATTTTTATTCTGCACCGAGCTGCTTTGGTGCAAAAAGTATAGAGACCATGGTATGAACACCAGCTCTCAAACGCAAATGATATTTACTTGACAGGAAAGGCTTGCAGGGTGATTGGTAAAAGGCAGGGAAATGGATAGCTCTATCAAAGAGCTGACACAGGAACAAAGGGCCAAATAGTTTCCTTCTGTTTAGTAGGTTTCAGGGATTCCCTCTGCTACCTGATCCTTCTGACATTTATTTATGATAGTATATTTCCATATCAGAGTTCCAAAGAAAAAGCAATCATTGATGTTTCTTTGATCAATGGCACTCATTATGTTACTTTAGGCAATTTTCAAATCAATTGCAGCATTATTATTATATAGCTTTCTTGAGATTGGGATGAAATTCAATATTTCCATAAGTACAATTCTACTTAACAATCAGTCATTTCTAAATTTGAGGATTAAACTCAAGTAAGTACTTTCATTTCATGTTTCTGACTATTTGTTTTGATCAAATAATTGCTTGGTTTTAAATCATGTACATAAAATGCATGAAATTCTATAGATAGAAAAAAGTAATTTAACAAAATAGAGATATAGGGACAATTTTACTGGAAGAAAGCAAGAGAATGGGGTTGAGTGGAATAATGCCAGAGAGGATAACTTCACTTACCCCCACACTGAACTGTTCTCCCAAACTATGGGCTCATCTTCAAGCAATCTTCATCTAGTGTTCTTGATATTCATTGCTTTTTCTTTATGCATTTTCCCAGTTTGAGGCCTTTTGCACATTGGTTGTTTGTCGTGTGTGCAGTTTTTTTATTGATCCTGTTGTGACTGAAGGCCCACAAGAAAGGGAATCTCAGGGTTGTACATATATGGTGACATATACAGTATGCACTTTGATAATAAATTTACTTTCAGCTTTGATAAATTGGCCATGACAGAATGGTGGAGCAGATTCGATGGGCCAGATGGCCTAATTCTGCTTCTGATCTCATGGCCTTGTGGTGTAAATTAACATAGAAAAGAACTTTTGCAGGGTTTCCCTGAGTCATCTGTGGCAATTGGAGTTTAAGAATGTAGCAGTTAGTGTAATGCTTTTAAAATGGCAGCAAACCCAGGTTCATTTACGCTTCTGTCTGCAAGGAGTTTGTACGTTCTCCCCATGGTGGCATCGGTTTACTCCAGATGCTCTAGTTTGCTCCCACATTCCAAACGCGTACGGGTCAGTGGGTTCATTGGTCTCATGGATCACCGGTTCATTGGCCTGTTAGGGCCAATGCTGCATCTCTAAATAAAAGTGAGTATATAAACTACAGAAAGCCAAGAGGAGGACTATAAATTAGATCATTACTCAGAATAAGCTGAAGTTAAGCATGGCTTGTTTTTGAGTCAGATGACAAAGCCTTCAACTTCCAGTCCAGACTCCAAACCCTAGTGACACTGAGTGTAGTTCAGCCGAATCACCCACAGATGTACACTGTGTGACCACTTTATTATGTTCCTCCTGTACCTGACAGAGTGGCCACTGAGGGTGCGTTCATGGTCTTCTGCTGCTGCAGCCCATCCACTTCAAGCTTTGACGTATTGTGCATTCAGAGATGCTCTTCTCCACACCACTGTTGTAACGGTGGTTATTTGGGTCACTGTCACCTTCCTGACAACTTGAACCTCTCAGGTCATTCTTCTGTGACCTCACTCATTAACAAGGTGTTTTTCTCCCCACAGACACTAGCTCACTGGATTATTTTTAATGTTTGTTTTCACACTATTCTCTGCAAACTCTAGAGACTGTTGTCCATGAAAAACTCAGGAAACCAGCAGTTTCTGAGATACTCAAACCACTCTGTCAATCACCAACAAGCACTCCATGGTCAAAGAGTCTTAGATCACATTCCTTCCCCGTTCTGATGTTCGGTCTGAACAACAACTCAATCTCTTGACCATATCTGCAAGTTTTTATGCATTGAGTTGCTGCTACATGATGGGCTGATTAAATATTTGCATTAACGAGCAGGTGTACAGGTGCATCTAATAAAGTGGCCATTGGGTTGGCAATATAATGAGTTAGAAATATTTAAATAATTTAAACTTGGAGAACAAATCTGTTATTTTTAATTGCCTAAGCAAACTAAGATTTATTAATTCATGGCTGCTCATCTAGAAACAAAGAAAGATTAGCTTTATTTGTCTTATGTATATCAAAAGATACAGTGAAATGTGTCATTTGCATTAAATCAAATCAGCAAGGATTGTGCTGGGCAGCCCACAAGTGTTGCCAGGCTTCCAGCACAAACATAACATGCACACACCTCACTAACTCTAAATGTCAGTTTTTGGAATGTGGGGGGAAACTGGAGCACCCAGAGGAAACCCACACAGTTACAGGAAGAACGTATAAACTCCTTATAGACAACGGCAGGAATTGAAATCCCGATCTTACAGCTTGTGCTGTGATAGTGTTATGTTACAGTGCCACCCCACCTCCTGTAAATAGTCATCTCAGATCTTCTGTATCTAAGCCAGGATATAAACCATCAGAGAAATGTAAAGAAACAATTCTTTCATCCCAGAGCTAGTTTCATACTGGTCCAATCCTTGTATTTATTAATAATTATTTTACTTGATTCTTTCCACTACCCTCTTTAAATTAATATAGAAAGGAAACTTGGTAGGAGCTCTCTCAATCATCTGTGGCAATTGGGGTTCAAGGAGATAGTGGCTAGCATAAAGCTGTAACAGTGTCAGTGCCCCAGGTTCAAATCTTGCTGCTCTCTGTAAGGAGTTCATACACTCTCCCCATGACTGCATGGGTTTCCTCCAGGTACTCTGGTTTCCTTCTACAGTTCAAAGATGCATGGGTTAGTCGTTCAATTGGTCACATAGGTGTAATTGGGCAACATGGATTGGAAGGGCTGGTTACCATGCTGTATTTCTAAATAAGACCATAATACCAGAAGATAAAGCAGCAGATGTAGGCCATTCAGAATCATTAAATCATGGGCTGATCCAATTCTTCCAGTCATCCCCACTCCACCGCCTTCTCTCCATACCTTTTGTTACCCTGGCTAATCAAGAACCTATCTATCTCTGCCTTAAATGCACCCAATAACTTGGCCTCCACAGCTGCTCGTGTCAACAAATTCCCCAGTAAGTAAGTAAACCAGAGAAAGCCCAGAGAATGATCAGAAGCTATATCATAAGTCAGGATTAACTGGGAACAGGTTGACTTGTTTCTGAGTCAGGCAACCAAGGCGTTCAACTTCCACTCCAGACTCCTAACCCTACCCTATTTGAGAATAGTGGTAAATGAGTCACTCAGAGACATGCATTAAAAACACAAGAGATTCTACAGATGCTGGAAATCTTGAGCAAGTCAAACAAAATGCTAGAGGAACTCAGCAGGTCTGGCAGACATGGAGGGGATAAAATAGTCTGGCTGAGACCTTCATCGGGCCCATCTTGTCCATGCCAACTTGATCTTCTGCCTACTCCCATTTATTCATTTATTACAATGATTAGGTTTTTATTTATTCTCATCTCAAGCTGATAAAACCTGAGGTATAGGCTTAGCCAAGCACACTCACTTCTCAATTGCCAGGAACCTTTGGATTATTCTAGTGGCATTTAGTATTTTGGCTTTCTGGAGATTTACATAAATATTGCTGTGTAGCCCTAATTGTTTAATGCTATTGTGTAGTGACTTCGGGTTGATACCAGTTGTAGATATTGCTATTGGAACAATGTATATCCTGTTCATGTTCCAAAGTCTTTCAATTTCCTCTTTTAATTCAGTATATTTCTGGTGTTTTTCACTTATTGATTTCAGTATGTTATGTGTGTTTGGAATGGCTATATCTATTAAGTAAGTTCTTTTTGCTTGATTATCCTGCAATATTATATCCAAATGGTTGTTATGGATTGTCCTATCTGTAATAATGGATTGGTCATAAAATAGTTTGTAGGACTCTGACTCTAAAACTGGATCAGGCTTGTATTTATAGTAAGGTATGGTGTCTTTTATGAGCTTGTATTTTAAAACAAGATTTTGTTGAATGACATTTGCCACTTGATTGTGCCTGTACAAGTAATCAGATTGAGTTAAACTGCAGCAAGATCCTATAATGTGTTGTACTGTTTCTGGTTTCTCTTGGCATTTTCTGTATTTATCATTTTTGAATTAGTTTGTCTTTTATTATGTATTTTTAATATTTTTTATGTTAATCACCTGGCCCTAGAGGAACCAGGAACCCTTCTGTTTCTGGAAAGAGGTCTCTAACTCTGAGCCAGGCATCCAACATTTCCTTGTCGATGTCTAGTCTGCTCAGATTGTGGGGATGTCTTCCATGGAGGGTCATGTTCTTCCATTGGTAATTTTTTTCTTCTGTAGGTGATAAGTTCTCCATTTTACCGGGTTGTTCTTTCATTTAAGTTCAGTTGCCTGTACTTCTTATCAGAATTAGTTTCTTTTTATTGCGCAGTTTGTCTTTTGCACATTGTTTTCCTATGCAAATTTTTATTCATTCTATTGTATTTCTTTGAAATTTACTGTGAATTTATGCAAAGAAAAGAAAAGAATCACAGGGTATTACTTGGTGACAAATAAGTACTTTGGTAATGAATTCACTTTGAACTCTGAACTTTGAATCTGCACCCAGAACATCTCATTCATATACCAATCTCACCAATCCTCTCCCATCCATTACCCATCCAAAGGTCTCTTACACATTACAATCGAACCCACAATCACTACATCTGCTGGCAGTCCATTCCACCATCTGAGTGAAGAATTTCCCTCTCAGACTCTCCTTAAACAGAAACATAGAAACATAGAAAATAGATGCAGGAGTAGGCCATTCGGCCCTTCAAGCCTACACCGCCATTCAGTATCATCATGGCTGATCATCCAACTCAGAACCCTGTACCTGCCTTCTCTCCATAACCCCTGATCCCTTTAGCCACAAGGGCCATATCTAACTTCCTCTTAAATATAGCCAATGAACTGGTCTCAACTGTTTCCTGTGGCAGAGAATTCCACAGATTCACCACTCTCTGTGTGAAGAAGTTTTTCCTCATCTCGGTCCTAAAAGGCTTCCCCTTTATCCTCAAACTGTGACCCCTCGTTCTGGACTTCCCCAACATCGGGAACAATCTTCCTACATCTAACCTGTCCAATCCCTTTAGAATTTTATATGTTTCAATAAGATCCCCCCTCAATCTTCTAAATTCCAGAGAGTATAAGCCTAGTCGATCCAGGCTTTCATCATATGGAAGTCCTGCCATCCCAGGAATTAAACTGGTGAACCTTCTTTGTACTCCCTCTATGGCAAGGATGTCTTTCCTCAGATTAGGGAATCAAAACTGCACACAATACTCCAGGTGTGGTCTCACCAAGGCCTTGTACAACTGCAGTAGTACCTCCCTGTTCCAGTACTCAAATCCTCTTGCTATGAATGCCAGCATACCATTCGCCTTTTTCACCACCTGCTGTACCTGCATGCCCACTTTCAATGACTGGTGTATAATGACACCTAGGTCTCGTTGCACCTCCCCTTTTCCTAATCGGCCACCATTCAGATAATAACCTGTTTTCCTGTTCTTGCCACCAAAGTGGATACCCTCACATTTATCCACATTAAATTGCATCTGCCATGAACTTGCCCACTCACCTAACCCTATCCAAGTCACCCTACATCCTCTTAGCATCCTCCTCACGGCTAACACTGCCACCCAGCTTCGTGTCATCTGCAAACTTGGAGATGCTGCATTTATTTCCCTCGTCTAAGTCATTAATATATATTGTAAACAACTGGGGTCCCAACATTGAGCCTTGCGGTACCCCACTAGTCACTGCCTGCCTTTCTGAAAAGGTCCCGTTTACTCCCACTCTTTGCTTCCTGTCTGCCAACCAATTCTCGATCCACATCAATACCATACCCCCAATACCATGTGCGTTAAGTTTGTACACTAATCTCCTGTGTAGGACCTTGTCAAAAGCCTTTTGAAAATCCAAATATACCACATCCACTGGTTCTCCCCTATCCACTCTACTAGTTACATCCTCAAAAAATTCTATGAGGTTCGTCAGACATGATTTTCCTTTCACAAATCCATGCTGACTTTGTCGGATGATTTCACCACTTTCCAAATGTGATGTTATCACATCTTTGATAAGTGACTCTAGCATTTCCCCTCCACCAATGTCAGGCTTACTGGTCTATAATTCCCCAGTTTCTCTCTCCCTCCTTTTTTAAAAAGCGGGGTTACATTAGCCACCCTCCAATCCTCAGAAACTAATCCAGAATATAAAGAGTTTTGAAAAATTATCACTAATGCATCCACTATTTCTTGGGCTACTTCCTCAAGCACTCTGGGATGCAGACCATCTGGCCCTGGGGATTTATCTGCCTTTAATCCCTTCAATTTACCTAACACCACTTCCCTACTAACATGTATTTCCCTCAGTTCCTCCATCTCACTAGACCCTTGGTCCCCTACTATTTCCGGAAGATTATTTATGTCCTCCTTAGTGAAGACCAAGCCAAAGTAGTTATTCAATTGGTCTGCCATGTCCTTGTTCCCCATGATCAATTCACCTGTTTCTGGCTGTAAGGGACCTACATTTGTCTTAACCAATCTTTTTCTTTTCACATATCTATAAAAGCTTTTATGTTCCCTGCCAGCTTTCTCTCATAATCTTTATTCCCTTTCCTAATTAAGCCCTTTGTCCTCCTCTGCTGAACACTGAATTTCTCCCAGTCCTCAGGTGTGCCGCTTTTTCTGGCTAATTTGTATGTTTCTTCTTTGGAATTGATACTATCCCTAATTTCCCTTGTCAGGTGTAAATATTCCACCTATCACCATAAACTATGACCTCAAGTTCAAATTTCATCCAACATGAGGGGAAAAAGTTTATATGCATTCACCTTAACATTTCCCCCTCATCATTTTGTATTCTATATAAACCTCTGTTAATTCACTTGCACTCCAAAGGATGAAGTCCAAATCTATTTACCATTCCCCATAACTCTGATCCTCAAGTCCTGGCAATATCCTTGTAAATTTTCTTTGTACTCCTTCAAGCTTAATGACATTTTTTGCTGTAGTGTGCTTTCCTTTAAGTGTGTGTTTTCCCCCTCAGCTTGTATTATGTATCATCAATATAATTTTACCATTACACTTTCTGGGCAGTATTAGATCTTTGATGACTAAAAGGATAATTGCAGACATTATTCTTTTAGTCTGAATGAGTCATTTGTACCATGGACCTTATGACAAGAAGTTCTCTCAACGAAAACAGAAATAAGTATTTATTTGATTGTTAAAATTTGCCCTATAATTTTTGCTTTCATCTTTTGACAGCAGCTCAAGTTTCAAGCCCAGCTATTGAAGCAGACACAAGTCAATTGGAAGAACTTAGTGTAAGAAGAACCCCAATGAAGCTAAGTGGTAAGTGGATCCAACTAGTAATTCGACTGTTCATCTTCCATAAAAAGATCTATTTCATTTTTAAACTAAGTGGTGTTGACGCATGGGGTTTTATCCTGCCTTGCATAGGTGTAAATGGCAATGAATAGTGTAGCAATCCGAAGTGCGTTTTTGCAGTTTGGGAGGACAAACCGGGGTAAGATATAAACTCAGAACCAGGATTATTATCACTGATATACACCCAGAGACTACTTAATATAGTACTTTCTATACACAAAAGAGTGGCTAACTGAGTGTATTTTTGTGGACTTCTGCTGCTGTAGCCCATTCACCAATCCACTTCAAGGTTCAAAGCGTTGTGCTCTACTGCACACCACTGTTGTAACATGTGGTTATTTGAGTTACTGTCACCTTCCCGTCAGCTTGAACCAGTCTGGCCATTCTCCTCTGACTTCTCTCATTAACAAAGAGTTTTCAAAGGTTTATTTTATTATCAAAATATGTATGCAGAATACAATTCTGAGATTTGTCTTCTCCAGATTGACTTAAAATACAGGAAACCATAGAATTATTGAAAGAAAGACATCAATCTCCCCCAACACGAAAAGAAAAAAGGAACAAAAGCCTGTAAACCGCAAAATCCCCAACCATTCACTCACACAAAAACTAACAGATCACCCAAACCCCAGCCTGCCAATCGGCAACAAGAAAGGATGGGCGAGAAGATGAAATAAAACATAGAACTGGAAGAGCCCAATGTGAGCTACAGTCCAATCTACAAATCTCAGAATTTCAATAACATCTCTGAGAGCATCGGGAGCCAGCAGCCCATCCGAGGGCATTGGGACCCAGCAGTCTCTCTGAGGGCAGCGACTCACACCAGCGGACCACCCGAGGGTGGTGACATGAACCAGTGGCCTTTTCAAAGGAAATGACACAAACCAGTGGCCTCTGTGAGGGAAGCGACTTGAACCAGCTGCCCTTCCAAGGGCAGCTTCACGAATTAGCGGCCTCTCCGAGGGAAGGGACTCAAACTAGTGCCCCTCTGTAGTCAACGACACGAACCAACGGCCCTTCTGAGGGCCACAACATAAACCAGCAGCTTCTCCGAGGGAAGTGACGCAAACCAGTGCCCCATCCGAGAACCGCTCGCTCTCCTCCGCATTTGTCTCAGTGTTTGAATCTTCCTCAATGCTTTAATCAGCGAGAAACATAGTCAATCATGGCCCCTTGTCTCATCTCAGCTTCTCTTCATGGGAGTTCATGCTCACATTTCTGTTCTGGAATTTTCTTGTGGACAGCAGAGGGCCAGCTCACTTGATCAAACTACAGACTGTAAGTCCCAGGCTCCAACAGTTTTCAAAAATGAAATTAATATAAAAAGAGTAAGTAGAAGACATAGAAAAACTTTAATGATTGATTATCTGGAAGATGTCACCCAAGGAATTTTTGTTTGCTGGTGCCATCTTTGCCCAGAGAACTGCCGCTCACTAGATGTCTTTTTATTTGTTCTTTACACCATTCTGTGTAAGCTCTAGAGACTGTTGTGCATGAAAGTTCCAGGAGATCAGCTGTTTCTGGGATATTCAAACTACCCCATCTGGCACCATCAATCATTTCATGCTCAAATTCACTTCGATCACATTTCTCCCCATTATGATGATTAGCCTGAAGAACAGCAACTGGACCTCTTGACCATGTCTGTATGCTTTTATGCATTGAGTGCTGCCACATGATTGGCTGATTCATTATTTGCATTAACAAGCTGGTGTACAAGTATATCTCATGAAATGGCCAATGGGTGTATGTCATAGAATTTGTTGTTTTGTAGCGGCAGTACAGTGCAAGACAAACAATTACTAAAAGTTAATAATTCAGATTCAGATTCATTTATTAATCACATGCACTTCGAAACATACAATACAGTGAAATGTACCTTTTTCATTCAAAGACCAAACCTTAAGAATGTGCTGGGAGCAGCCTCCAAGTGTCTTCATGCATTCCGGTGCCAACCCAGCGTGCTCACAACGTTCAGCTTTAAAAAATACAAATAATGTGCAATAGAGGATTGGCAAGGCAGTGACCATTCACAAATCTGATGGCAGAGGAGAAGAAACTTGTACGAAAATATTAGGGGCATAACTCTTCAATGTGTGAAACATGAAGTATTTACTATGAATTACATTAAAAAATAAAATAAATAAACGGGTTTGTGACCATTCAGTAATCTGATTGTGGAGGGGAAGCTTCAAGTCCAAGGCCTGCTTGTGGAACTGGATGCTTGATTTCCTCACTTGCAGACCCCAGTCAGTTCTAATTGGCAAAAACATCTCCTCCACAATCTCCATCAGCACAGGTGGACCACGAGGCCGTGTGCTTAACCACCTGCTCTACTCATTTCATACTTATGACTGGGAGGCTAAACAATTTAAGTTTGCCGATGTCATCACTGCCATTGGCCAAATCAAAGGTGGTGATGAATCAGCATTTAAGAAGGAAATTTAAAATCTGGCTGAGTGGTGCCACAGCAGCAATCTTTCACTCAATGTCAGCAAGACCAAGGAACTGATTATTGACTTCAAGAGGAGGAAACCAGTGGTCCACGATCCAGTTCTCATCGGTGGATCAGATATGGAGAGGGTCAGCAACTTTAAATACATTGGTGTTATCATTTCATTTTATCTGTCTTGGCCCAGCAAGTAAGGGCCATTACAAAGAAAGCAAAGCAGAACCCTTCTTTCTTAGAACTTAGCAAAGATTTGGCATGTTATCTAAAACTTTGACAAACTTCTATAGATGTATGGTGGAGAATATATTGACAGGTTACTTCAGGCCTGGTATGGAAGCACCAATGCCCTCGAATGGCAAATTCTACAAAAAGTAGTGGATATGGCCCAGTCCACCATAGGTAAAAACCCCCTCAACATTGAGCACATCTATACAGAGTGCTGTCGCAAGAAAGCAGCATCCATCATCAAGGCCCCCACATTCCATTCTCTCGTCTCGCTGCTGCCTTCAGGAAGAAGGGATTGGAGCCTCAGGATGCACACCACCAGGTTCAGGAACAGTTATTACCCCTCTTCAGGCTCTTGAACCAGAGATGATAATATCACTCAACATCATTGAACCATTCCCACAGCCAATGGACTCACTTTCAAAGACTCTTCATCTCATGTTCTCAATATTTATTTTATTTTTATTATTATTATTATTTCTTTTTTGCATTTTCTTTCTGTATTTGCACAGTTTTTTTTTGCACATAGGTTGTGTTCCTGTTGGGTACGGTCTTTCATTGATTCTATTGCGTTTCTTGTATTTAATACGATTGCTCGCAAGAAAATGAGTCTCAGGGTTGTATATGGTGACATACAGTGCCTATAAAAAGTATTCACCCTCCTTGGAAGTTTTCATGTTTTATTGTTTTACAACATTGAATCACAGTGGAATTAATTTGGCACTGATCAACAAAAAAAAGACTCTTCTGTGTCAAAGTGAAAACAGATCTCTACAAAGTGAACTAAATTAATTACGTATAAAACATTAAATAATTGATTGCATTAGTATTCACCCCCTTTAATATGACACACCAAATCATCATTGGTGCAGCCAATTGGTTTTAGAAGTCACATAATTAGTTAAATGGAGATCAGTCTTTGGAGATCTATGTTCCATCAAGGTGTTTCAATTGATTATAGTAAAAATACACCTGTATCTGGAAGGTCCAACTGCTGGAGAGTCAGTATCCTGGCAAAAACTACACCATGAAGACAAAATATCACTCCAAGCAACTCTGCAAAAAGGTTATTGAAAAGCACTGGTCAGGAGATGGATACAAGAATATTTCCAAGTCACTGAATGTCCCTTGGAGTACAGTTAAGTCAATCATCAAGAAACGGAAAGAATATACCACAGGTGTAAATCTGCCTAGACCAGGCCATCCTCAAAAACTGAGTGACCTTGCAAGAAGGGGATAGTGAAGGAGGCTGCCAAGAGACCTATAACAACTTTGGAGGAGTTACAAGCTTCAGTGGCTGAGATGGGAGAAACTGCGCATACAACAATTGTTGCCTGAGTGTTTCTTCAATTGCAGCTTTATGGAAGAGTGACAAAGAGAAAGCTACTGTTGAAAAAAAACTCAAATGAGAACTTGGCTAGAGTTTGCCAGAAGGCATGTGGGAGACTCTGGAGTCAGATGGAAGAAGGTTCCATGGTCTGATGAAACCAAAATTGAGCTTTTAGGCCATCAGACTAAACGTTATGTTTGGCGTAAGCCAAACACCACACCTCATCAAAAACACACCATCCCTACTGTGAAGCACAGTGGTGGCTGCATTATGCTGTGGGGATGCTTCATTGCAATAGGCCCTGGAAGGCTTATGAAGGTAGAGGATAAAATGAATGCAGTAAAATACAGGGAAATCCTGGAGGAAGACCTGATGAAGTCTGCAAGAGAACTGTGACTTGGGAGAAGATTTGTTTTCCAGCTAGACAATGACCCCAAGCATAAAACCAAAGCTACACAGGAATAGCTCAAAAACAACAAAGTTAATGTCCTGGATTGGCCAAGTCAGTGTCCAGCCCTCAATCCAATTTAGAATTTACTGCTAGACTTGAAAAGAGATGTTTACTTATTATCCCCAAGCAATACGACAGAGCTTGAGCAGTTTTGTAAAGAAAAATGGGGAAAAATTGCAGTGTTCAGATGTGTAAAACTGATAGAGACCTATCCACACAGACTCAAGGCTATAATTGCTGCATCTACTAAATACTGATTGAAGAGGGTGATCAATTATGCAATCAATTATTTTGTGTTTAATAATTGTAATAAATTTAGACAAATTTGTAGGAATTTGTTTTCACATTGACACCAAAGAGTCTTTTTCTGTTGATCACTGATTTAAAAAAAAAAATTAGATCCACTGATTCAATCTCATGAAACACTGAAACATGAAAACTTCCAAGGGGGGAGAATACTTTTTATAGGCACTGTATATGTACTTGGGGTATATGGGGTGTCAGGGAAGGGTAGCACCTCTGGTGGGGGACCATGTCGCGTCCTTTTCAGGGCGGTTAGTCCACCTTTGGTCCCCACCTGGCACTCAGCTCTCACCTGCGGCTCCCCGTAGCTGTTTGCATGCGACAGCGGCCACACCCCGGGCAACGGCTTCGACAAGCCGGCTAAACCAGGTGAGGGTAGCCGACGGGTCTCAAAAGATAGGGAGTTGTCTATCCCAGCATGTGAAGACAGACTCCGGCGGATTGAGCGGACGAGACCGATGGAAGGTCCAACGGTCAAGAAGGCGCTCTGCAAGCGTCGTGGAACGTGTAGAGCAGGACAAGACACAGAAGGCGTCCTGGTCATCCACTGTGCCTAGTCCCATCTCCAGCCATCTAGACTCTGTCTTGCCACTGGATCCAGATGGGAATTGGGAAGAGAGAGTGAGGCTAACGCTGCGCAGCTCTCCCTCACTTAAATCCAAGTCACGTGCTAGTCTCGACACTATCATTATGGTGTCGAGGTCCTCTTCGACGTCAACGATGGATGAACAACCAACCATATGTACTTACATTGAACTTTGAAGAAGCTGCTCCTGAAACATTGAGTGTGTGTCTTCAATCTCCTGTGCCTCCTCCCTAATGGTAGTATTGTGAAGAGGGTAAATGCTGGATACCGAGGGTCCTTGACCGCTTATTGAGCTACCACCTTTTGAAGAAATTCTCAATGTTGGGGAGAGTTGTGCCCATGAAGGAGCTGGCTGAAACTCAACCCTCTGCAGCCTGTTATTGTGATATGGTGATTTGGAGATTCAATACTAGAAGATGATGCAACTAGTCAGAATACTCTCAACAGTACATAGAAACATAGAAACATAGAAAATAGGTGCAGGAGTAGGCCATTCGGCCCTTCGAGCCTGCACCGCCATTTATTATGATCATGGCTGATCAACTCAGAACCCTGCCCCAGCCTTCCCTCCATACCCCCTGACCCCTGTAGCCACAAGGGCCATATCTAACTTCCTCTTAAACATAGCCAATGAACTGGCCTCAACAGTTTGCTGTGGCAGAGAATTCCACAGATTCACCACTCTCTGTGTGAAGAAGTTTTTCCTAATCTCGGTCCTAAAAGGCTTCCCCTCTATCCTCAAACTGTGACCCCTCGTTCTGGACTTCCCCAACATCGGGAACAATCTTCCTGCATCTAGCCTGTCCCCATACCTTTAGGATCTTATACGTTTCAATCAGATCCCCCCTCAATCTTCTAAATTCCAACGAGTACAAGCCCAGTTCATCCAGTCTTTCTTCATATGAAAGTCCTGCCATCCCAGGAATCAATCTGGTGAACGTTCTTTGTACTCCCTCTATGGCAAAGATGTCGTTCCTCAGATTAGGGGACCAAAACTGCACACAATACTCCAGGTGTGGTCTCACCAAGGCCTTGTACAACTGCAGTAGTACCTCCCTGCTCCTGTACTCGAATCCTCTCGCTATAAATGCCAGCATACCATTCGTCTTTTTCACCGCCTGCTGTACCTGCATGCCCACTTTCAATGACTGGTGTATAATGACACCCAGGTCTCGTTGCACCTCTCCTTTTCCTAATCGGCCACCATTCAGATAATAATCTGTTTTCCTATTTTTGCCACCAAAGTGGATAACTTCACATTTATCCACATTAAATTGCATCTGCCATGAGTTTGCCCACTCACCCAACCTATCCAAGTCACCCTGCATCCTCTTAGCATCCTCCTCACTGCTAACACTGCCACCCAGCTTCGTGTCATCCGCAAACTTGGAGATGCTGCATTTAATTCCCTCATCCAAGTCATTAATATATATTGTAAACAACTGGGGTCCCAGCACTGAGCCTTGCAGTACCCCACTAGTCACCGCCTGCCATTCTGAAAAGGTCCCGTTTATTCCCACTCTTTGCTTCCTGTCTGCTAACCAATTCTCCACCCACACCAATACCTTACCCCCAATACCGTGTGCTTTAAGTTTGCACACTAATCTCCTGTGTGGGACCTTGTCAAAAGCCTTTTGAAGATCCAAATATACCACATCCACTGGTTCTCCCCTATCCACTCTACTAGTTACATCCTCAAAAAATTCTATGAGATTCGTCAGACATGATTTTCCTTTCACAAATCCATGCTGACTTTGTCCGATCATTTCACCGCTTTCCAAATGTGCTGTTATCACATCCTTGATAACTGACTCCAGCAGTTTCCCCACCACCGACGTTAGGCTAACCGGTCTATAATTCCCTGGTTTCTCTCTCCCTCCTTTTTTAAAAAGTGGGGTTACATTAGCCACCCTCCAATCCTCAGGAACTAGTCCAGAATCTAACGAGTTTTGAAAAATTATCACTAATGCATCTGTAGAAATTTGCTAGAGTATTTGGTCACATACCAAATCTCCTGAACTGTAGCCCTGGTGTGTATTCCTCGTGACTGCTTTGTGTTGGGCCCAGGATAGATCCTCTAAGATGTTGACTTCTAGGACTTGAAGCTTCTCATCCATTCCGCCAGTGACCCCGCAGTGAGGACTGGTGTGTGTTTTCCTGACTTCCTCTTCCTGAAGTTCACAAATAATTCTTTGTTCTTGCTGACATTGAATGCAATATTTTTGTTGGTACACCACTCAACCAGTCAACCTATCTTGATAACCTTTCTGAGTATTTCTCTCTGGTGAGTGCAATTGACAGGATGCTGCAAATGCATTTCTGGTCACTTTTTCAGTCAGCTTTGACACTGCATCTACCTTTCTTCTGTTCCTTTTTTCTTAGCACTGGAGACACAAATGTATGAAAATATGTTGAGTTTTCTAGGATGGGTACAATGTTTTGAGTTTCCTGAAAATTTTAGTTCTCACTTGTGAGCTGCGGTAATTACAGCCTCAGATAATAGTAGCTGATTAGTTGCACATAACTCCCATTCACACATCCCGATTAACTGCCACAGAGAATGTTCCTTTGTATATCTTCCTTTCCGGAACATTATCTAGTGAACTCGGCTCTGGTTCCCCTCCTTGAACATCCAGCTTAAGTTCAAGTTTAATTGTTAACCACATATAGATAGATAGATAGATAGATAAATAGATAGATAGACATACTTTATTGATCCTGAGGGAAATTGGGTTTCGTTACAGCTTCACCAACCAAGAACAGAGTACAAACATAGCAATACAAAACCACAAACAATCAGATAATAATATGTAAATCATGCCAGACGGAATAAGTCCAGGACCAGCCCATTGGCCCAGGGTGTCCGACTCTCCAAGGGAGGAGCTGCAAAGTTTGATGGCCGCAGGTAGGAATGGCTTCCCATGACGCTCAGTGCTGCATCCCGGTGGAATGAGTCTCTGGCTGAATGTACTCCTGTGCCCAACGGTGTAAATGATGTTACGCGCCGACGTCATGTTGGCAGAGGGAGGGATGTACACAACAACCACAATTGCATGCGAGATTTCCCTTGGCAAATAATATGGCCAGAATCCAACAGCAAAAAGTTCAATATCCGGTCTACAGACACGTTCCTCGATCGTAATATGACCAGGATTGCACCATCTGTTGTTAGAACAGCAAGCCCCCCTCCTTCATGCTTACTGCTCTCAGTGATATATACACAGAAAAAAACAAACCGTGTTCCTCCAGGGCCGATGTGCAAACCCCGCCCTCCCATGCCCCTAACCACCACTACTTTATTACTTCCTGCCAGTCACATTACGTACAGACATTCCTGTGCCTAGCATCAATGGACACTAGACACCCAGCTCTTGGCTCCATCCCTCCCCCTCCTGTCTTCTATCATTTTGGATCTCCCCCTCCCCCTCCAACTTTCAAATCCCTTACTCACTCTTCCTTCAGTTAGTCCTGACAAAGGGTCTCGGTCTGAAACGTCGACTGCACCTCTTCCTAGCGATGCTGCCTGGCCTGCTGCGTTCACCAGCAACTTTGATGTGTATTGCTTGAATTTCCAGCATCAGCAGAATTCCTGTTGTTTGAATATTATTATTATTGTGTTACATAAGAAATAGGAGCAGGAGTCGGCCATCTGGCCTGTTGAGGCAGCTCCGCTACTCAATAAGATCATGGCTGATTTGGCCATGGAGTCTTCTCTACCGACCTGCCCTTGCCTCATAACCCTTAATTCCCCTACTATGCAAAAATCTATCCGACTTTGTCCTAAATATATTTACTGAGGTAGCCTCCACTGCTTCATTGGGCAGAGAATTCCACAGATTTACCACCCTCTGGGAAAAGCAGTTCCTCCTCATCTCCATCCTAAATTTACTTTGCTGAATCTTGAGGCTATGTCCCCTAGTTCTAGTCTCACCTACAGGTGGAAACAACTTTCCTGCCTCTATCTTATCTATTGCTTTCTTAATTTTATATGCTTCTGTAAGATCTCCTCTCATCCTTCTGAATTCCAGAATGTTCTTTACCTTTTTTGTTTTTTTTTGTGCTACATTGGATCCCAAATAACAATTATTTCATTCTCTTTTACACTTGTGTAGAGGAAATGGCACTAAACAATCTTGAATCTTGAAATCTCACAACATATCTGCAATACCACTCCCCTTTCTCCAGATTTCAGGGCTAGCTCTTACATAAAAATGCATAATTCTGATTAGGAAATACAATATTGTGATCAAATAATTTGAAATACGTTGACAGTAAATAAATGAATTTGAGTATTGATGGTTATTAAGTTTCAGGGCCATTTTGAACAATCTGAAATACCATTAACTATTGTCACATTGATTTAATACATTTAAACTCATATAAGCTAGAGCGATAATAGCAATTTGCTATCTTACATTTGTTATGTACAAAGAATAATGGGTATATGGAAACGATTACATGATTGTAATCTCATTGAAAGGTTCAAATAATGTCATAAACCACTAGAGTAATTTATATCTCTTAACCAGAATCCCTCAGGGAGATTCCAAGCTTGAAATTGCTCCAATCTTTCTTTCAAAAGAATCAAACGGTTGTTTCAACATGGTCTTCATTGGCTGCCTGGGGTATAGAGTACAGGTTGTGATTTTAGCTGCTAATCTGTTCTAACCCCTTGAGGTACCGCAGGGGTGTCCCTGTGAGGATATGATCTAAGTAGCAAGATCCAGGTAATTTGAACATCTGGGAAGTCCAGGGGTGATTTTGAGGTCACGGTGTTTGCTTCTAAGTCTGAGGCTTCAGATCTGAAAAATTCCATGTAAAATGCCCAAAATGTGACATTTGAGGTGGTGTAAAGACAGAAAATGCCAGAAAAGAGCACAGGTCTGTAGAGAGGGAAAAATACACAGTTAATGTTTTGTGTCCAGGGCCATTCATCAGAAGAAGAGAGGGAAGAAGAGGCAGCCTTGTCTGATGTGGATGACAGAAAGCTTTTATCTGGTCAGATTTACACTGAGTGGTTGACATTGAGATTTATTCCAGTTTGCAGCTATTACTTATACCCGCAGTTGATGACCTTTGTGGAAGACCACATCCAACTTGGGTGTTCTTGTAACCCCACTACTAGTATTCATGGATACACAAATCTATTTACTCAAGCAAGGAAACATTTCACAGAACATAAGAACAGTACAGCACAATACAGGGTCTTCAGCCCATGATGTTGTGCTGAGCTATAGAAACCTACTCCACAAGCAACCCTTTCCTCCTACACAGCCCATAACCCTTCATTTTTCTTAGACCCATTTGCCTAACTAAGAGTCTCTTAAATGTATCTAATGTATCTGCCTCTTCCACCACCCGTTGTAGTGCACTTACCACTCTCTGTATATAAAAAAATCTAATTCTGACATCTCATCTAAACTTCCCACCACTCACTTTAAGCAGATGTCCTTTGCTATCCTGGGTAAAAGGTGCTGACTTTCCACTCACTCTGTCATTTTGCCCTTCAGTTGTCCTTTCAATCTGTCCTTGAACTTCCCATCTTCGACTTTACCCACTATAGCTTTGCTCATTAACTTAATCTATTCATGTCCACCTGTTTGTCTCAGAAAACCCTAGGTTATTAACATATCACTTATGCACACAAAAGGGGTCCTGTAATATTAAATTCAGAAGTCCAAAATGTGTTTGTTCTTTGAACAGCAGAGCTGGTGTAATCAGGTGACACTTAGGAGGCATTTACACGGTGCAGGAACTTGCAGAGGGAATGGAGGGATGTGGGTCAGGCACCATCTGTAGAGAAAGACACAGAGCAAACATAACAGATCGGTGGCTTTTCACTGGGATCGGAAAAGCTTTAAGAAAAAACAGATGTCAAAACAGGTACATAGAACAACATGGAACAGTAAAGCATTGTACAGGCCCTTTGGTCCATGCTGCTTTGCCAACCTTTTAACCTACTGTAAGGTCAATCTAACATTTTTTTTAAAACTGCAAGTCTTGTTGGGAGTGAGTCATTGTTTACAGAGAGTGAGAGAGTGACATCTTGCAGGGCGGGAGTCATTTGAAAACTGCAAGTCTCATCAGGAGTCAGTCTTATTTGAGCCAATGAAAAGAAAGGTGGTGCAAGCTGAGCGGCCATTGTTAGAGTGGGGCAGTGATAGAGTAGTCTGCCTTGGGCGAGAACAGGCAAAGGCTCTAAGTATGTTTCTGGAAAGACTTTTTTCTGTTATAATATAGCTAGTGTGCCGAGAATGGGTCCAGAGTTTAGTGGTTTGCTCCTTGTGTGAGATGTGGGAACTTTGGGAGAACTCCAGTCTCCTTGATAACTACATTTGCACAAAGTGCACCGAGCTGCAGCTCCTTAGAGACCATGGTAAGGATCTGGAGCAGCAGCTCAATGACACTTGGCTTATATGAGAAACTGAGGAGGTGATAGGTAGGAGCTACAGGAAGGTTGATATCCCCAAGTTGCAGGAGACAGTACCTGGGTAAATGTCAGGAGAGGGAAAAGGAATAGGAAGTCAGTACAGAGTACCCCTGTGAATGTTCCCCTCAATAATAAGTATACCACTTTGGATATCACTGGGGAGAATATGACCAACCGATGAGTAGGAAAGTGGGGAGAAGAATACAGTAGGTATAGGGGATTCTATATTTAGGGCAGCTGACAGGAGATTCAGTGCATGGGGAAAAAAGACATCCAGATGGCATAATGCCTCCCAGGTGCCAGGGTCAGGGATGTCCCCATTTTAAAGGGGGGGGGTGAGCAGCAGATGTCACGGTACATATTGGTATCAATGATGTGGGTAGGAAATGGGACGAGGTCCTGAAAAGAGAATAGAGGGAGTTAGATAGAAAGCTGAAAAGCAGGACCTCCACTGTAGTAATCTCTGGATTGATACTTGTGTCATGCATCAGGGAGGGCAAGAATAGGATGATTTGACAGATGAATGTGTGGCTGAGGAATTGGTGCAGGAGGCAGGGTTTTAGGTTTCTGGATCATTGGGATCTCTTCTAGGGTAGGTATGACCTTAACAAAAAGGACGGGTTACAACTGAACCCGAGGGGGACCAATGTCCTTACAGCCAGGTTTCCAAGAGTTGTTGGGGAGGGTGTAAATTAATTTGGCAGAGGGATGGGAACCAGAATGATAGGGCTGGTTGTGGGTCAGTTGGAATACAAGTAGATGCAGTGTGGAGAGAGACAGTGAGGAAGGACAGGCAGAGGATAGGGCAAAATTGCAGTCAGTGGGATGAGTTAAAGTGTAACATTTGGGGAAACATCAGAAAGGTGATGAATACAGGGCTGAAGGTGTTATATTTGAAGATACACTATATACAGAATAAGGTAGTTGATGTAGTGCAATGAGAGATTGGCAGGTACGATGTTATGGGCATCACTGTGTCATGGATGAAAGAAGATTGTAGTTGGGAGTTTAACATCCAAGGATACACCATGTATTGTAAGGACAGGCAGCTAGCTCAAGGGGGTGAGATGGCTCTGCTGGTAAAAAATGAAATCAAATTCTTAGAAAGAGGCGGTGTAGGATTGGGAGATGTAGAACCTTTGTGGGCAGAGTTAAGAAACTGCAAGGGTAAAAAGACCCTGATGGGAGTTACATAGAGGCCTTCAAATAGTAGCCAGGATGTGACATACATTTTACAATGTGAGATAGAAAAGGCATGAAAAAAGGACAATGTTATGATAGTAATGGAGTTTTCAATATGCAGATAGTTTGGGAAAATCAGGTTGGTGCTGGATTCCAAGAGAGGGAATTTGTAGAATGCCTATTAGTTGGCTTTTTAGAGCAGCTTGTCATTGAGCATGCTAGGGGAAAGGCAATTCTGGACTGAATATTGTGTAATGAGCCAACTTTGATCAGGGAGCTTAAGGTAAAAGAACCTTTAAGAGGTAATGATCGTAATATTTTAGAATTCTCCTTGCAGTTTAATAGGGAGAGGATAAAGTCATATGTATCAGTTTTCCAGTAGGGATGATGGCAGAACAATCATGGTGGGGTTTCTGGGATCATTTCAAAAGATGCAGTATAGATAAATCCCAAAAATAAAAGAAGAGTTCTAAAGGGAGGATGAGGCAACAGTGACTGACAAGGGAAGTCAAAGATAACATAAAAGCAAAAGAGAGGGCATGAAATAAACCAAATATTAATGGGAAGTTTGCAGATTGGAAAGCTTTTAAAAAGCAACAGAAGGCAACTACAAACGTTTGTAAAAGCCATAAGGAGAGAAAATATGAAGGGAAGCTAGTCAATAATATAAAAGAGGATACCAAAAGTCTTTTCATTGTACTGTATAAAGAGTGAAAGAGAGACAAAAGTGGAGGGTGGACTATTGGAAAATAATGCTGAAGAGGTTGTAATGCGGGACAAAGAAATGGTGGAGGAATGTACTAAGTATTTTCCATCAGTCTTCGCTGTAGGAGACAGTAGTAGTATGCCAGAAATTCAAGAAGGGCAGATGTGAGTTATTTCTATTACCAAGGAGAAGGTGCTTGGGAAGATGAAAGGTCCAATGGTAGATAAATCATATGGAAGAGATGCACTACACCCCGGGGTTCTGAAAGAGGTAGCTGAAGAAATTGTGAAGGCACTTGCAATGATCTTTCAAGAATCGCTAGATTCTGGAAAGGTTCTGGAGGACTTGAAAGTGCAAATGTCACTCCATTCTTTAAGAAGGGAGGGAGGCAAAAGAATGGAAATTATAGGTCAGTTAGCATGAGTTCAGTGGTTGGGAAGATGATGGAGTCCATTATTAAGGAAGACGTTTCAGGGTACTTGGAGGCACATAATAATGTAGGCCAAAATCAGCATTGTTCCCTTCAGGTGATATCTTGCCTGACAAATCTGTTGGAATTCCTTGAGGAAATAACAGGCAAGATAGACAAAGGACAGTCAGTTAATATTGACTACTTGGATTTTAAGAAGGCCTTTGAGGATCCTTAACAAGATAAGAGCCCATAGAAAAAATACTACCATCGATGGAAGATTGGCTGACTGGCAGGAGGCAAAGGGTGGGAATAACCTGAATTTTTCTGGTTGACTGCTAATGACTAGTGGTGTTTTGCAGGGGTTGGTGCTAGAACTGCTTCTTTTCATGTTATATGCAAATAGTTTGGATCCCATAATTGATGGCTTTGTGACTAACTTTGTGGACAATATGAAGATAGGTGGAGGGACAGGTGAAGTTGAAGAAGCATGGAGTCTGGGACTTGAACAGTTTGGAAGAATTGGCAAAGAAGGAGCAGATGGAATATTGTGTAGAGAAGTATATAGTCATACACTTTGGTAGAAGGAATAAAGTAATGGACTATTTTCTAAATGGGGAGAAAATTCAAAAATCGAAGGTGCAAAGGGACTTGGGAGTCTTTGTGTAGGATTCCCTAAAGGTTAACTTCCAGGTTGACTGGTGGTAAAGGAAGGCAAATGCAATGCTAGCGTTCATTTTGAGAGGGCTAGATTATAAGATTTAATATGGAGGCTTTATAAAACATTGGTCAGAATGCACTTTGACTATTGTGAGTGGTTTTGGACCCTTTATCGAAGAAAATATGTGCTAGTATTGGAGAAGGTCCAGAGGAACGTCACAAGACTGATTCCAGGAATGAAAGGGTTAATCGATGAGGAGCATTTGATAGCTCTGGGCTTGTACTCACTGGCTTTTAAAAGAATGATGGGGGGTGGGTCTCATTGAAACCTATTGAATATTGAAAAGTCTGGATAACATGTATGTGGAGAGGGTGTTTCCTGTCATAGGTGAGCCTAGGACCAGAAGGCACAGCCTCAGACTAGAGGGATGTCCATGCAAAACATAGATGAGAAGGAATTTCTTTATCCAGAAGTTACTGAATCTATGGAATTCATTATCATAGGTGGCTGTAGAGGCCAAGTACTTGAGTATATTTAAAGCATAAGTTGATAGCTTCCTGATTAGTCAGGGTATCAAAGGTTATGAGGATAAGGCAGAAGAATGGGTTTGAGAGAAATAATGGATCAGCAATGATGGAATGGTGGAGCAGACTCGATGGGCCGAACAGCCTAATTCTGCTCCTATGTCTTATGGTCTTATGGTCTAACCTTCCCTTCCATATAGCCCTCCATTTTTCTTTAATCCATATGTCTATCCAAGAGATTCTGAAATGTCCCTAATGTATCTGCCTCTATCACCATCCCCGGCAGCATGTTCCACACACTCAAACACACTCCATGTAAAGAACTTACCTTTGACAACCCTCCTACACTTTCCTCTATTTACCTTAAAATTATTCCACCTCATATTAGCCATTTTCACCCTGGGAAAATGTTTCTGGAGATCCACTTAGCCTACACCTCTATCAAGTCATCTCTCATCCTCTTTCAGTCCAAAGAGAAACGCTTTTCTCTAGCTTGCTCAACCTATCCTGATAAGACATGCTCTCCAGTCCAGGCTGCATCCTGGTAAATCTGCTCTTTACGCTCCCTGAAGCATCTACATCCTTCCTAAGAGGAGACCAGGGAAGTGTATATTCATGCACTTTGGTAGAAGGTATCAAGACATAGACTATTTTCTAAAGAGTAGCAAATTTAGAAATCAGAGACGCAAGGGTCTTAAGAGTCCTTGTGCAGGATTGCCTAAAGGTTATTTTGTAGGTTGTGTCGGAGGTAAGGAAGGCAAGTGCAACGTTAACATTCATTTTGGGAGGACTAGAATATAAGAGCAAAGATGTAATGGTGATGCTTTATAAGGCATTCATCAAATCGCACTTTGAGTATTATAAGCAGTTTTGGGACTTTTATCTAGGAAAGAATGTGCTGAAATTGGAGAAGGTCCAGAGGTGGTTCACTAGAATGATGACGGGAATGACAGGGTTAACAGATGAAGAGTGTTTAATGGCTCTTGGCCTGTACTCACTGGAGTTTAGAATAATGGGGAGGGGGGATTCTCATTGAAACCTACTGAATATTGAAAGGCCCAGATAGAGTGGATGTGGAGAGGATGTTTCTACAATGAGGGAGACTAGGACAAGAGGGCACAGCCTCAGAATAAAAGGATGGCCTTTTAGAACACAGATGAGGGGGAATTTTTTCAGCTAGAGGGTGGTGAATCTATGGAATTCATTGGAGACAGCCGTGGAGGCCAAGTCATTGAGTATATTTAAAGCGGAGGCTGATATGCACTTGCTTAGTAAGGCTGTCAAAGGTTACGGGGAGAAGGGAGGAGAATAGGGTTGAGGGGGATAATAAATCAGTCACGATGGAATGGCAGAGTGGACTTGGTGGTCTGAATGGCCTAATTCTCCCTCTATGTCTCATAGTCTTATGATCTAACTCTTTTCCTCATACTTGGGTTCTGCTATTTCCTCTCCTTTTAGCTCCTGCCTTTTATAAAGTGTTTTGTAACACACCTCACTCCAAAGAGGCTACAACAATGAACTTTGCTCTTCCAACATTCTTCATCGGCCCTTATTGTATAAGAACAGCTTCAGGCCATTAGACAATTCAAAGCCAATTTCTAATCCTAACCACATTTTCTAAATTGGTTTAGCTTTCCAAAGCCAAATTTTGGATTACTGGAATCAGAGACATGAAGTATTTGACTGTGATTCCCTAGACCACATCTAAAGCAAAAGGCAACACCAAAGGCTTGAAACTGTATCAATTATTCCTGAATTCCACTTGCCTTGAATGTTATGGTCAGAATAGCTTTGACGTGACCCATCATTAGATCACACGGGAAAGTCAACAGAATTCGTGATGAAGCTTTCATAATTGAATTCAAGAAGGCAATTGTTTAATGTCCTTTCCAGTCCACAAGTGTAAAGGAGAACAAAATAATTCTTCTCCAGATCTGATACAGCACAAAAAAACCACAATAAGTTCAAAGTAAAATTTATTATCAGAGTATATACATGTCACCACATACAACCCTGTGATTATTTTTTTCTATGGGCATACTTAGCAAATTTATCGAACAGTTACTGTAAATAGGATCAATAGACAACAAACTATGCAAATGCAAATATAATGAAGTGTCAATAAATAACGAGCATGAAATATCAAGATGAAGATCTTAAAGAGAGACCATCGGTTGTGGGAACATCAGAAATATAATAATTGTAGTTATCCCCTTTTGTTCAAGAGCCTGATGGGGTAGTAACTATTCTTGAACCTGGTGGTGCCAGTCCTGAAGCACCTGTATCTTCTACCTGATGGCAACAGCAATAAAAGAGCATGGCCTGAGTGGGGAAGATCATTGATGATGGAAGCTGGTTTTCCAGTCAAAGGCATTGGTGTTCCCATACCAGGCAGTAATACAGCCAGTCAACATACTTTCAACCACACATCTACAGAATTTTGCCAAGGTTTTTGATGACATACCAAATCTCCATAGACTGCTGAGGAAGTAGGGATGCTGTTGTGCTTTCTTTGCAATTATATTTGTATGATGGGTCCAGGACAGGTCCTCTGAGATAGTGACACTCAGGAATTGAAAGTTTTGATCCTCTCCATCTCTGATCCTCTGATGACTACTGACTCATGCACCTCCGGTTTCCTTCTGAAAATAAAGAACACAATAATTTTATACATATATATAAAATGTAAGATGTATTCCCGATATCGAGTAGAATTCCAAACTTTTCCACAATCACTCGACAATGGATAGTCAAAATTGCCTTGCACATCACCAGTACCAGCTTATCTGCCATCAAGAATGTATAGTGTATACAGAAGGTGCTGGAAAAAGGCCCAGTAACATCATGAAGAACCTCACCCATCCTGTTCATGAACTGTTTGTCCCACTCCCATTCAGGAGGATGCTACATAGCATCCACACAAGGACTACCAGTTACTTTTTCCACCCACTAGCCTACCTCTCCACAGCCCCCCAATGCCACTACTTCATCATTTCCTGTCAGTCATCTTATGTACAGAGAGTCTTGTACCTCGTGGCAATCTCTGATTAGATTAGATTAGATTAGATTCAACTTTATTGTCATTGTGCCGAGTACAGATACAAAGCCAATGAAGTGCATTTAGCATCTAACCAGAAGTGCAAAGAATAAGTGTTATTTACAAAATAACTGCGAATAAAAAACGTGCTACAGCACACAAATATAAAAGTACTGAGACAGTCCAATATGGGTGCAATACTGCTTAGCGCTGTGATGTGAGGTTCAGCAGTGTCACAGCCTCAGGGAAGAAGCTGTTCCTGTGCCTGCTGGAGCAGGAGCGGAGGCTCCTGTAGCGCCTACCGGATGGGAGGAGAATAAAAAGTCCATGGTTAGGGTGAGATGCATCCCTGATAATGCTTTTCGCCCTGCCCAGGCAGCGTTTATGGTAGATGTTCTCAGTGGTGGGCAATTGGGTGCCGATAATCCGCTGGGCAGTTTTCACCACATGCTGGAGTACTTTGCGGTCCAATACGGGACAATTGTCATACCACACTGAGATGCAGTTGGTGAGTATGCTCTCAGTGGTACAGCAGTAAAAGTCCATCAGTATCCTAGGACAGAGGTGAGCTTTCTTCATGCTCCGCAGGAAATAAAGGCACTACTGCGCCTTTTTGATCAGGATGGAGGAGTTCAGGGACCAGGTGAGATCCTCGGAAACGTGGACACCAAGGAATTTGAAGCTTGATACACGCTCCTCTACAGTTCTGTTGATGTAGATGGGGAGGTGAGTGTGACTCCTGACATGCCTGAAGTCCACAACGATCTCCTTGGTCTTCTGAGTGTTAAGGGCCAGATTGCTGTCGGCACAACCACACAGCCAGGTGCTGGACCTCGACCCTGTAGGCCGTCTCATCATCCCCTCTGATCAGACCAACCACCGTGGTGTCGTCTGTGAACTTGATTATGGAATTAGAACCATGTACAGGAATGCAGTAATAGGTGAAAAGGGAGTACAGAAGAGGGCTCAGTACACAGCCTTGAGGCATGCCAGTGTTCAGGGTGAAAGTGGAGGAGGAGAGATTGTTTAACTTAACTGATTGGGGTCTGTTAGTCAGCAAGTCCAAGGTCCAATTACAGAAGGATAAGTTGATACCAAGCTGGCGAAGTTTGGTGATCAGCTTGCAGGGGATCACAGTATTGAATGCCAAATTAAAGTCAATACAATTAATCTATGTATATAAGCTTTCTTATGTATCTATATATATATATATATATATAGTGATTTTTTTACTATTGTTTTATTTATCTAATTGAGTCTTTACTTGTGCTGCATTAGATCTGGAGTAACAATTATTTCATTCTGCTTTACACTTGTGTACTTGAAATGAGATTAAACAAATTTGAATCTTGAATATTGAATTCTAATTCATGCTGGAGCAGCTAAGGAACAGCAGATCAGGCTGCTGCCTTGCAGGGCTGGAGACTTGGGTGCAGAGGAGCTGTTTGTGTGTAGTATGCAAGTTCTCCCTGTAACTAGGCAGATTAACTCTGGGTGAAATACAGTACCCGGAAAGTGCTGAAGTACTTGGTTGGTTACTTGGTTATCAGCCTCTACCACCACTCCAGGCGGGCTGTTCCACACACACACCACTCTTTGTTTAAAAACTTAATTCTGTCATCCCCACTGTACTTTCCTCCAGTCACCTCTACCAAGTCACCTTGCATCCTCCTTCACTGCAGAGTGGTATGTGCTTTCAAACTTTTGTTTCTTCTGCTTGATGAGAAGGGGGAGAAGAGAGAATACTTGGGGTGTATGGGGTGCTTGACTATGCTGCTGCTTCACCGAGGCAGTGAGAGCTGCCTCTTAACATTTAGCAACTCCTGTACCAGAACACCTAAGTCTCCCTGAAACTCACTCATTCACTCATAAACTATCCAATTCACCACCACAGGCACAGGATAAACTAATAAATGTTTGCATTGAACACAAATCCAGGCCAGCGTGCCTGAAAATATTTCTGTTTTAGTTTGCTGAGAAAGGAAAATGCACTTTTTACGATTTCTCCAGGGGGTCAGTGTGGACGTGGTGGAGGATTACAAATACCTGGGGATACGTACTGACAATAAACTGGACTGGTCAAAGAACACTGAGGCTGTCTACAAGAAGGGTCAGAGCCGTCTCTATTTCCTGAGGAGACTGAGGTCCATTAACATCTGCCAGACGATGCTGAGGATGTTCCATGAGTCTGTGGTGGCCAGTGTGATCATGTTTGCTGTTGTGTGCTGGGGCAGCAGGCTGAGGGTGGCAGATACCAACAGAATCAACAAACTTATTCGAAAGGCCAGTGATGTTGTGGGGATGGAACTGGACTCTGTCACGGTGGCGTCTGAAAAGAGGATGCTGTCCAAGTTGGATGCCATCTTGGTTAATGTCTCCCATCCACTACATAATGTACTGGGTGGGCACAGGAGTACATTCAGCCAGAGACTCATTCCTCCGAGATGCAGCACAGAGCGTCATAGGAAGTCATTCCTGCTTGTGGCCATCAAACTTTACAACTCCTCCCTTGGAGGGTCAGACACCCTGAGCCGATAGGCTGGTCCTGGACTTATTTCATAATTTACTGGCATAATTTACATATTACTATTTAACTATTTATGGTTCTATTACTATTTATTATTTATGGTGCAACTGTAACAAAAACCAATTTCCCCCTGGGATCAATAAAGTATGACTATGACTATGACTTAAAGCAGCCTTTATGAGGAAGAATTTCTTTAGCTAGACAGTGGTGAGTTTATGGAATTCATAGCCACAGATAGCTAAGGAGGCCAAGTCATTGGGTACATTTAAAGTGGAGTTTGATTAGTTCTTGATTAATGAAGCTGGCAAAGGTTGTGGGGAGAAGGCAGAGGAGTGGGGTTGAGAAGGAAAAATAAATCAGCCATGATCAAATGGCAGAGCAGGCGAATGGGCCGAATGGCCTAATTCTGCTTCTATGGTCTTATCAGAGCACAAAGTAGCATTTGGCTTTTGAATATAATCCTGGTGAAGAACATCTACAGATGAGCAAAAGCTCCAATGTCTTATGGTCTTATTATTTCCCCTAATGGTCTTTTATTATGAACTGCATATGGAATTCCAATAAAAATCTAATGAACAAAGTCTTTCAGAAGCCCTTGTAGAAGGGTTAGAAAAAGTTAAACCAGGTGTTTGTTATTTACGGTCAAGTCTGTAAACTATGGAATCAACTTTCCTCATGGCAATCTGCCCAGCCTGTGTCACTTAGGAGAGGGGAGTCTTTCTCAAAGTCAGCAGTCTTAAACACAGGGCATTAAAGCAGGCCTAAGATAAATCAATGTGCTGTTTACTTTGAACTTTAGATTGCCCCATCTTCTTTTCAGTTTTACTACCTTTATAAATAATCATTTTCTTTCTTGGCAATTTATTATCTTTATAGGGCATTCCTGATTTAAATGGCTTGCACTGCCTTAAGGCATCAGGGAAGAGGTCAAAAGGTGACGGCCATATGATAACTATTCACCATGCCAAAGAAACAGGCAATTTCACTGTCTTCGTTATAGGTAAACCTGGAGATTAAGTGGCTTCAGAGTATTCAGGACTGAACTTCACATTAATGAAAAGTAATCGATCTTCCTTTCTCTTACTTGTTCTATTCTCACTGTCTCACAATGAAAGTATAGTACTGATGGGGTAAAGACAATCAATGCTATTCCACATGAGAGACATCAAAAGTATTTCCAACATGCATAGAGCACTAACAATAATTCACAGACCTTTCGTGTGTGATACATCCCTTTGAATCTTTCATTAGTTTCAAAGAGGCCACTTAATGACAATTGACTAAAGTAGTTGAGGGGACAACTTTAATCACCATATAAGAATTTACATGTATTAGGAATTAAGGTGTTTTGTTCAGGACATAGCATGCAACAAAAAACACCATTCAACAATAATAAAGAATAAATAATTATATAAAATAGGGTAGATGTACAGAAATTGAATAAATGTGCAAAAATACATAAATACCAGCTTTGTAGTTACAATGTAAACAGCATTTTAAAAGGTGGTTTAAAGTGTTTACAATGCAGTGCAAAAACTGAGATAATGGAAAGAGGAGCAGGGGTGTTAACTGGGATGATTGATCAGATTAACTGCCTGAGCGAAGAGCCTTTTAAAATGGTGTTTAGTTTTTTGTTTTAATACCTTATAGCACGTTCCAGCTGGGAAATTTTGGAAAAGGCAGTTTTTGGGTGGGTACTGTCCGCAATGGTTTTTCCTGCCCTGGAAAATTCCTTTTCTGTCCTGGATGCATACAAGTCTTATGGTGATGGTAGACTGCTAGCAATGACCTTTTCTGCTAAAATTTAAATTATAATATTAGAATTACAGAATTTAAAATTTTAAAGGCAATAAAGATTTGTTGTCCATTTTTCTCCCCAGGTATAACAATATGTGCGATTGCCTATGTCTGTGTAGTCACGTTAGCCTTGGGGGTTGTCATTACTGTCATCTTATGCAAGACAAGGTAAGCCTTTATATCCTCTCTGAAAACAACATTTCCATCAGTAAATCAAGCTTCATCAGTGAGACTTTATTTGGGTGACTGTAACACCAGCTGTATTTATTGGTCAAAACACTTTTCACATCATACAGGGCATGGAGATTGTAGTACAATTACATGAGGTGTGGAATGGATATTACAGCATCCAAATATTTTATTGTAGAGATTCCAAGTCTATTAACATGCTTTAGATTAGAGTGGCTTTATTTAGCATCTGTACATCAAAACATACAGAGAAATCCATCTTTTGCATCAACAACCAGCACAGTCTGAAGATTGTGCCAGCAAACGTCGCCATGCTTCCAGCACCAACATAGCTATCACACAACACACTAACTCGAATCTGGAAATCTTTGGAATTTGGGAGGAAACTGGGGCACATTGAAGAAACCCATTCAGTCACAGGGAGAATGTAGAAACTCTTTACATGAATGAAACCCCGATCTTTCACATCCCCTTCCCAGTGGTGCTGCCACATTCCCAGACTCTAAACTCTATCTCTCCCATTGTCATCACTTCAGCATTTCCTTTTGCATTCCCTCAGACTAGACCATGATACTTTGCACGTTCTGCTGTGGTGCACTCGTTGCTGTATTTTTTTTGATTGGCTTGATATGTCACATGTACATCGAAACATACAGTAAAATGAGTCACTTGCATCTAATCAGCAAAGACTGTGCTTGGCAGCCTGCAAGTGTCGCCACTCTTCCAGCACCAACACAGCATCCCCACAACTCATTAACCCTAACCCTTCCCAGCAAGTGACGGGTCAAGAAGCATTTGAGGAAGTTGCCATATAGAGGTTCAGAATTTAATATCACTGGCATCAATTTTTTTGTTTTGTGGCAGAGTACATTGCAATACATAATTTTAAAAAAACAATAAATTACAATAAGTGTATATTAGAAAATACAGCACAGTAGAGTAGTAGTTAACACAATGCATACAGTACCTGAGACCCAGGTTCAATTGCTGCTGCTGCCTGTAAAGAGTTTATACATCCTCCTCGTGACTATGTGAGTTTCCTCCTGGTGCTCTGGTTTCCTCCCATGGTCCAAAGATGTACCAGTTAGTAGGTTAATTAGTCATTGTAAATTTTCCCCTGATTAGGCTAGGATTAAGTTGGGGGATTGCTGGGTGGTGCAGCTCGAAGGGCCGGAAGCATATATTCCACGCTGTATCTCAGTAAGTGTGGGCACGTGACCAAGTGGTTAAGGCACTCGACTAGCGATCTGAGGGTCGTGAGTTCGAGCCCCAGCTGAGGCAGCATGTTGTGTCCTTGAGCAAGGCACTTAACCACACAGTGCTCTGCGACGACACTAGTGCCAAGCTGCATGAGTCCTAATGCCTTTGGACAATATTGGTGTCGTGGAGAGGGGAGACTCGCAGCATGGGCAACTGCTGGTCTTCCATACAACCTTGTCCAGGCCTACACCCTGGAGAGTGAAGTCTTTCCAGGCGCAGATCCATGTTCTTGCAAGACTAACGGATGCCTTTCTTTCTTTCTTTATTTATTTATATCTCAGTAAATAAAGTAGTGCAAAAAGAGAGGGAAAAAAATAGCGAGATAGTGTTCAGGGGTTTATTGTCCATTCAGAAATCTAATGACAGAGGGGAAGAAGCTGCTCTTGAAATATTGAGTGTGTGTCTTCAAGCTCCTATACCTCTTCCTTGATGGTAGCAATGAGAAGAGGGCATGTCTGGGCAACGGTGGTCCTTAATGATGAAGACATCACCTTTTGAAGATGTCCTTGGTGCTGGGGAGACCAGTGCCCATGATGGAGCTGGCAGAGTTTACAACCTTCTGCAGCTCTTTCTGATCCTGTACAATGGCCCCTCCGGACTAGATGATGATGATGCAACCAGTTAGAACGCTCTCCACGGTAAATCTGTAGAAATTATTTGAGACTGTCTTTGGTGATATACCAAAGTCTCTTCATAGTTCTCATGAAATATAGCCACTTTGTAATTACATTATTATATTGGACTCAGAATAGATCTTCAGAGATGTTGACACCCAGGAACTTGAAACTACTTAACCTTTGCACTGCTCTCCCTTCGATGAGGATTGTTGTGTGTTCCCTCAACTTCCCCTTTCAATTTTTTTAATCAGTTTTTTGGTCTTACTGATGTTGAGTGTAAGGTTGTTGCTGCAATACCACTCAGCGAGCTGATCTAACTCACTCCAGTATACCTCTTCGTCACCACCTGAAGTTCTGCCAACAATAGTTGTGTCGACAGCAAATTTATAGATAGCATTCGAGCTACGCCAAGCCACACAGTTGTGAGTGTAGAGAGAGTAGAGCAGTGGGCTAAGCACGGAACCTGGGGGTGCACCAGTGTTGATTGTCAGTGAGAAAGAAATGTTATTTCCCATCCACACAGACCGTGGTCTTCCAGTGAGGAAGTCAAGGAGGGAGGTACAAAGGCCCAGTATTTGGAGCTTGTTGATTAGAACATAGGGTATGATTGTGTTGAATGCTGAGCTGGGAACCAATAAACTACAGCCTCACATAGATATTAGACGGCTGGCGGTGTAGTGGCATCAGCAGCGGACTTCGAGGCAAATAGTCCCAAGTTGGAATCCGGCCAGCTCTGAGCATCAAGCTAGCAACTCAGCCTCGTAAAAAGCAGCCAGATACTATTGAGAAGGCAAAAATGCCACACAATGCGCCACAAGGCATGAGAAGGAACAACAACAACAACATAAATATTATCATTGTCCAGGTGATCCCAAGCCGAGTGGAGAGCCAATGGGATTCCATCGGCTGTGGCAAATTGCAGTGGGTGCAGGTCGTTAGGCAGGAGTTGACTCTAGTCATGACCCACCTCTCAAAGCACTTCACTACAGTCGATGTGAGTGCCACTGGGTGATAGTTGCTGAGGCAGCTCACCCTGCTCTTCTTGGGCACTGGTATAATTGTTGCCCTTTTGAAGCTGGTGGAAATCTCCAACCTCACCAGAGAAAGATTGATGATGTCCTTGAAGACTCCTGCCAGCTAGTTGGCACTGAGTCTTAGAGCCTTGGTACACCATCAGAGCCTGATGCCTTGCAAGGGTTCACGCTCTTGAAAGATGTTCTGACATTGGCCTTTGAGACAGAGATTAGAGTACCACCAGATGCTGCAGGGATCCCCACAGGTGTAGTTTTGTTCTCCCTTTCAAATCAATGATGTTGAGCTCATCTGGGAATGAAACATCACAGCCATTCAAGATTTTCAGTTTCACCTCGTAGGAAGTAACCGCCTGCAACCCCTGCCAGAGCTGATGTACATCTGATTCTGTCTCTAACCTCAATCAGAACTGTTTTTCACTCTTAAAGTAGCCTTCCATTGATTCTTGTATAGTTCTGCATCACCAGTCTCGAATGCCACAGATCTAGCAGACTACAAATCTCCTGGTTCATCCATGACTTTTGGTTTGGGTATGCCCAGTATGATCTCAAAGCCACACACTCATTCAGACAGGTCTTGAAGTCAGTGACAACTGTGATGAAATCATTCAGATTCAAAGACAAATATTGTCCAGTTCACTGACTCAGAGCAGTCATGTAAGTGCTCCTCTGCCTCCCTTGACCATACCTTCTTGGTCCTCACCACTGGTGCTCTGGTCTTTAGTCTCTGCCTATATGTTGGGAATAGAAGTGCAGCCAAGTGATCGGACTTTCCAAAGGTTGGCCATAGGATAGCACAGTAAATGTTCTTGATGGTGATATAACAGTGGTCAAGTGTGTTGGCTCGTGTGGTTTCACACATTGGTGGTCATTGTTCAGAGTTCTTCAAGCTGGTCTGGTTGATATACCTCCCTTGCTGTGATAAGGAAGGCATCAGGATGTGCTGTTTCATGTCTGCTGATCACAGTGCTCAGCTCCTCCAGCGTCTGCCGAAAGTTGACCTGAGGTGGAATGTACATCCCTACCAGGGTGATGGCAGAAAACTCCCTTGGCAGAGAAACAGGATGACATCTGACCTCTAGATGTTCCAAGTCAGGTGAGCAGGACAGAGACCCATGCCTGACCACCACGATGAGTTAAGCATAAGGCATACCCCACCTCCTCTACATTTAAAAGACTCAGCTGTCCTCTCTTTTCGGTGGATAATGAAGACCTGCATTCAAAATGGTAGGAGTCAGCCATGTTTCCATGAAGCAAAGGACACAGCAGTCCCTGACGACCCTCAATTTAATTTTCCAGAGATTGCATATTCACCACCAGGATAGTCAGATTGAAGGTCTAAGGCCTTGGAGTTTCAATTGTATTTGTAAACAACCAGAATTCTGTTTTCTTAAAGGGGAACTGCACTCACGACCTGAGTCTGCAGTCTGGGATCCATTGATTTTGAGTACTGAGAAATTTTTTAAAGTTCTAAAATGACGCTGCTTCCTGAAGTACCCATGGCTGTGACTATGGATCTCAGCTGTAGTAGTCCTTAATGGGAATATTTAATGATTCCCATTGGAGCTGCATGCAAAGAGTCACCACTTAATGGTGCCGTCTTAACTGGATCTGATATGTGCTGATTGGTTCTGAGAGAAATGTTTTGATAAGTGAAGCCGCGGCTTGTCTCAATCGCTCCGATGAAAAGTGTAAAAGGCCCATTATCCTTGCTGGAGAAGTCAATGAATAAGCGATGTACATTTAGAGGCCACTTTATTAGGTACAGCTGCCACTGAATATATGTTCATGGTCCTCTACTCATGTAGCCCATCCTCTTAAAGTTTTGATGTGTTGTATGTTCAGGGATGCTCTTCTGCACACCACTATTGTAACACGTGGTTATTTGACTTATTGTCACCTTCCTGTCAGTTTGAACCATTCTTGCCATTCTCCTCTGATCTTCCTCATTAACAAGGTGTTTTTGCCCACAGAACTGCCCTCAATGGATATTTTTCATTTTTGCACCATTGTCTACAAACTCTGGAAACTGTTGTGCATGAAAATCTCAGGAGAGCAGCAGTTTCTGAGATGCTCATCATCCATCTGGCACCAACAATCATTCCACGGTCAAAATTATTTGGATCACATTTATTCCCCATCCCGAAGTTTGGTCTGAACAAGAGCTGAACCTCTTGACCATGTCTGCATACATTTATGCCTTGAATAGTTGCCACTAGATATTTGCATTAATGAGTAGATGTACAGGTGTACTTAATAAAATGGCCTCTGAGTGTATGTTCACATCTGAAACTGCCTCTTGAGAATAGTACACCCACACAATGTGCTTCTTTTCAGATTGTCAAAGATCTCTGAAGAACAGACTGCAAAGAACTCTGCGTGTTAGAGGAAGACGAAAATTCTCATGCGCTGGAAATGTTGAGGTGAATGTTTCAGGTTGAAGAATAAAGTTTTCATGACACCTTGTGTATTCCATACCCTTATGCATGCGCAAAGCTTTCTTTTGTGGTCGGGTTTTCAAAGTTCTCCGATATGGTGTATTGGATAAACTAAATTAACATTTGATATAAGGGATGGGTAAATAATTAAAATTAATGATTATCAGCTTCCAGAAGAGAGCCTTGTCTGATGAGGAAGTGGTTTCAGAATTAATACTACAATTGAGCTAACTTCCATCCAGATTGCCAGTGAAAATATTTCACACTGATCCTGTTAATGTTCACAAGACACTTCACTGCTTCCCTGCTGCTTTTATAACTTACTGCATTGTACTAAATAATTTATTGTTAAATCCAAATTAATTCTAATAAATATAATTCAAAACAATTTTAAAGTGGTTCTTTTAATGTCACTAAAGGATTTATTGACTTCTTGGCCCTCTGTTTGTCCAGGTTGACCAAGGATGTTGTGTCATAGCTGTCTAATGAAGTAAAATTCACAAGCCTATAAGCAAACTAGGGCAATACGATATGGAGAGCAAGCTGGTGCCTATGCAGATGAATCCAAAGGAACAGCAGAGACTAACAGTTTGGCACCAACGGTATTGCAGGAGTTACCAAGTCAAGTCAAGTCAAGTTTATTGTCATTTCCACCATAAGCTGCTGGTACAGTACACAGTAAAAATGAAACAACGTTCCTCCAGGACCATGGTGCTACATGAAACAATACAAAACTACACTAGACTATGTGAGACAGCACAAGGCTACACTAGACTACGTAAAACAACATAAGAAAAACTGCACTAAACTACAGACCTGCACAGGACAATGCAGGGCAGTACAATAATTAATAAACAAGACAATAGGCACAGTAGAGAACAAATTACAATATAATAATAAATGATGTAACCATATAACCATATAACAATTACAGCACAGAAACAGGCCACCTCGGCCCTTCTAGTCCGTGCTGAACGCTTACTCTCACCTAGTCCCACCGACCTGCACTCAGCCCATAACCCTCCATTCCTTTCCCGTCTATATAGCTGTCCAATTTAACTTTAAATGATAATATCGAACCTGCCTCAACCACTTCTGCTGGAAGCTCGTTCCACACAGCTACCACTCTCTGAGTAAAGAAGTTCCCTCTCATGTTACCCCTAAACTTTTGCCCTTTAACTCTCAACTCATGTCCTCTTGTTTGAATCTCCCCTACTCTCAATGGAAAAAGCCTATCCACGTCAACTCTATCTATCCCCCTCATAATTTTAAATACCTCTATCAAGTCCCCCCTCAACCTTCTACGTTCCAAAGCATAAAGACTCAACTTGTTCAACCTTTCTCTGTAACACAGGTGATGAAACCCAGGTAACATTCTAGTAAACCTTCTCTGTACTTTCTTTATTTTGTTGACATCTTTCCTATAACTCGGTGACCAGAACTGTACACAATACTCCAAATTTGGCCTCACCAATGCTTTGTACAATTTCAACATTACACCCCAACTCCTATACTCAATGCTCTGATTTATAAAGGCCAGCATACCAAAAGCTTTCTTCCCCACCCTATCCACATGAGATTCCACCTTCAGGGAACTATGCACCATTATTCCTAGATCCCTCTGTTCTACTGCATTCTTCAGTGCCCTACCATTTACCATTTATGTCCTATTTTGACTAGTCCTACCAAAATGTAGCACCTCACATTTATCAGCATTAAACTCCATCTGCCATCTTTCAGCCCACTCTTCTAACTGACCTAAATCTCTCTGCAAGCTTTGAAAACCTACTTCATTATCCACAACTCCACCTATCTTAGTATCATCTGCGATGTCATGTAGATGTCAGTCTGGACTCTGAGTATTGAGGAGTCTGATGACTTGAGGGAAGAAACTGTTATATAGTCTGGTTGTGAGAGCCCGAATGCTTCGGTGCCTTTTGCCAGATGGCAGGAGGGAGAAGAGTTTGTGTGAGGGGTGCGTGGGGTCCTTCACAATACTGTTTGCTTTGCGGATGCAGCGTGTGGTGTAAATGTCTGTAATGGCAGGAAGAGAGACCCTGATGATCTTCGCAGCTGACCTCACTATCATGCTACAGGGTCTTGCGATCCGAGACGGTGCAATTCCCGAACCAGGCAGTGATGCAGCTGCTCAGGATGCTCTCAATACATCCTCTGTAGAATGTGGTGAGGATGGGAGGTGGGAGATGGACTTTTCTCAGCCTTCGCAGAAAGTAGAGACACTGCTGGGCTTTCTTGGCTATAGAGCTGGTGTTGAGGGACCAGGTGAGATTCTCCGCCAGGTGAACATCAAGAAATTTGGTGATTTGAAGTCAATGTTAGACTGCCTTAGGGACACCAGCTACGGTTTTTCCTTGGAGTTTAATCCTGAAGTGGGTATAGCTGCAAGGCAGTGAAGGATTGAGATCCGAGTTTTCCTTCTCCTAGATGAGCTGCCAATCACAGTTCATGAGCTCCATTTGCCCAGAACTTACTGACTACGGTAAGATAATACAGTAGTACATTGAACATAAAACATTACAGCACAGTATATGCCCTTCAGCCCATGGTATTGTGCCAAACTTTTAACATACTCTAAAATCAATCTAACCCTTCCTTCCTACACAGCCTTCCATTTTTCTATTACCCATGTACCTATCTAGGAATTTCATAAGTGCCCCTAATCTATCTGCCTCTACCACCAGCTTCTGTGTTAAGAACTTGCTTCTGACAATCCACCCCCCCATACTTTCCTCCAAACATCATAAAATTATGCCCCCTCTTATTAGCCATTTCTGCCCTGGGAAATAGTCTCTGGCTATCCACTCGATTTATGCCTCTTATCATCTGCACACCTCTATCAAATCACCCCTCATCCTCCTTTGCTTCAAAGAAAAAAGCCCTAGTTCTCTCAACTTATCCTCATAAGACATGCTCTGTAATCTAGGCGAATCTCCTTTGTGCCCTCTCTAAAGCTTCCACATCCTTCCTATAACAAGGCAACCAAGGTTCTATAAAGCAGCTAAATTAGTTTCAGGATATGTATGTGTTTCGGTATGTGTGTCCTGATGAGGGGTCTCAGCCCAAAATGTCAATGGTTTATCCTCCTCCCTAGATGCTGCCTGATCTTCTGAGTTCCTCCAGCATTTTGTGTGTTGCTCAAGAATTCCAGCATCTGCAGAATCTCTTGTCTTTATGATTTCCTGCAGTTTGAATTCTTACCTGGGCCACAGCTGCATTGGTTATGAAATGGGTCAAGAGGTTTGGGCCTTTGAAGATGTGATATTTAACTACAGCCATGCTTCTGTCTCAGGCAGATACTATAGATCCATGGCAACACTGTGAGGAAACGAGGAGAACGTTTTCTCCTGGTATCCTGGTTAATATTTGTCCATCAGTTAAAACCTAATGACTGATTATAAGTCATTTTCACAGAGCAGTTTGTGGTTTTTTACCACAACACTTTGTCTGGACTCTTAAAATGGTTGTGTGTCTGTGCTTGTGTGTGCATATGTGAAGGGGTAGGGGGAAGGTGTGTGTGTGTGTGTGTGTGTGTGTGTGTGTGTGTGTGTGTGTGTGTGTGTGTGTGTATCAATTAGCACCCTCAACATCAACTAAACCGTAATCCAACAAGTTGTTTCTGTCATTTAATCACATTTTAATGTTTCGCAAGTGAAACATTTGTTTGATTGTGCTCAGACAACAATTTATTTTCATATCAGATGGCTAACGGATTGAGCACATGGCAACGGCAGGGGAAAGGCTGTGCATCTATGGTGATTGAACACCGCCACGATATACACACGGGAGAGTTTACCATGAGGCTGCATTGGAAACCTATTTAAACTAAGTAATCATTCCCAAATGGTGCTCAGTGAATACTTTGAACAAAATCAACACTGTAATACAAAAGGCCAGTGAGCTTACTTTATTTACTGATGCTTTCAGTATGGTTTAATACCATCTATTGAGCAAACAGACTGAGGGAATAGAATGTTCTTTCTTACGTTCATGGAAAAGGAGTCTCATATTACACTTTAATACTGAATATGTTTCTCGGTACCTCAAGAATACTGCAGTTGATGTGTTCATCTGACCCTGGTTTGTATTATATTTGATGCTAGGTATGTAGGTTGGCTGATAGGAGGTTTATGTGTTGCATGTGCTACTGCTGTAACCCCAGCTCCTCACAGCATCTGCTCAGCACTACAGGCAAGTTACCCAGACCACAGACCCAGTCTACCTCAAATCGCTTACAATTCATTCTGACGTTCACATGTTCTGAGTAATTCCTAAGAAAAACAGCATTTGAATGGCACACTCAGCAGATATTGAAAGAATAATAAACTTCTTTACCAGGATGCAGCCTGGATCAGAGGGCAAGCGTTATAAGCAACACAGATTCTATAGAAGTGAGGCAAAGTGGCATCAACTTCATGACTTTGTACAGATTATAGAGAAGGAGGCAAATTGGGGTGGATAAATCCCCAGGGCCTGACAAGGTGTTCCCTTGGACCCTACAGGAGGTAAGTGCAGAAACTGCCAGGGCTCTAGCAGAGATATTTAAATCGTCCTTAGTAACAGGAGAGGTAAAAGAGGATAGGAGGCTAGCCATTGTTGTTCCACTGTTTAAAAAAGTCTCTAAATATAAACCAGGAAATTATCTGGCATCGGTTGTGGGGAAATTATTGGAAGGTATTCTAAGGGACCGGATATAAAAGTATTTAGATAGACATGGACTGATCAGGAATAGTCAGCATTGCTTCATGCGTGGTAGATCATGTCTAACCAATCTTATAGAGTTTTTTTGAGGAAATTACTAGGAACGTGGATGAAGGCAAGGCAGAGGATATTGGTCACATGGAGTTAGCAAGGCATTTGACAGATTCCCACATGGGAGGTTCAGTCGCTTGGCATTAAAGATGAGGTAGGAAATTAGATTAGACATTGGCTTTGTGGATGAAGCCAGAGAATGGTGGTAGAGAGTTGCCTGTCTGACAGGAGGCCTGTGACTAGTGCTGTGCCACCCGGTCCTTTGTTGTTTGTCATCTATATCAATGATCTGGATAATGTGGTCAACTGGATCAGCAAATTTACGGATGACACCAAGATAGGGAGTGTAGTGCACAGAGAAGAAGGCTGTCATGGCTTGAAGTGGGATCTGCATCAGCTGGAAAAATGGGCTGAAAAAAAGTTTACATCTTTCCTATCTACAGGAAAGATGTAAACAGGGTTAAAAGAGAACAGCGAAAATTTACAAGAATGTTGTTGGGTCTGGAGGACCTGGGTTATAAGTAAAGATTGAATAGATTAGGACTTTATTCCTTCAAATGCAGAAAATTGACAGTAGATTTGATAGAGGTATACAAGGCCTTGAGGGGTATAAATAGGGTTAATGCAAGCAGATTTTTTCCTCTGAGGTTGGGTGGGACTACAATCAGAGGTCATGGCTTAAGGGTGGAAGGTGAGGTTTAAAGGGAACACAAGAGGAAACTTCTTCACTCAGAGGATTGTGAGAGAGTGGAAGGAGCTGCCAGCACAAGTGGTGCATGCAAGCTCGATTTCAACATTTAAGAGAAGTTTGGATAGGTACATGGATGGTAGGGGTATGGAGGCAGTTTAAATGGATTCAGCATGGACTAGGTGGGCCAAAGGGTTTGTTTCTGTGTTGTACTTCTCTATGACTCTATGACTACACAGGTTGATAGGGTGGTTAAGAAGGTATATAGCATGCTTGCCATTTTTAATCAAGACAATGAGTTCAAAAGTCATCTATAGAAGTTTGTCAAAGTTCTAGATAACGTGCCGAATCTTCACAAACTTCTAAGAAAGTAGAGGTGATAGTGTGCATTCTTTGTGATGGCAATTACATGCTAGTCCTAGGACAGATCCTCCAAATTAATAATGCCAAAGAATTTAAAGGATCTCGACCATCTCCACCTCCAATTCCTCAATGAGGACTGTCTCACGCACCCCTGGCTTCTTCCACTCTCCTATCCATCTACTAATGCAAAAGTTTTTAAATGTTGTAATTGCACCTGCCTCAACCATTTCCTCTGGCAGCCTATTTCATGTTACCACCATCGTCTGCAGGAAGAAGTTGGCCTCAAGATCCTTTCAAGTTTTTTACCTCTTAAGCCTGTGCCCTCTAGTTGTTAGTTCCCCTACCCTGGGAGGAAGTCTCAGCCTGCCTGTACTCCTGATATACGTGATGTTCTTGCTTGTCTCAGCCATGTTGGTCTTTACCCTGTTTCGAAGGAGATGGCTTGGTCAAGAATCAATGATCAAGGATAAACTTTGTTCGCCATATATATTTACATGTATTAGGAATTTTCTGTGGTGTGTTGGTCTGGGTGAGACGTGCAACAAAAAACAACAATGTTCAACAATTATAAAGATTAAAGAATGATACAAAATTGAAGTCAAAGCTTAAGGTACTTGAAGCACTTTGATTTCTCCTTGGGAAAGCACGATTCCAGACAGCACAACAGAAATGAATAACTCACTGGCAAGACACTTTAGAGCATAGAACATAGAACATTACAGCACAGTACAGGACCTTCAGCCATGATGTTGTGCCGACCCTTTAACCTACTCCATGATCAATCTAACTCCTCCCTCCCATGTAGCCCTCCATTTTTTTTACATCCATGTGCCTATGTAATAATATCTTAGATGTCCCTATATATCTACTTCAATCACTACCCCTGCCAGCACAATCCGTGCACTTACTTTGTAAAATACCTGTCTCTGGCATCCTGTTTTCTTTGTGCATATTGTAAATAGAGTGTGATTGAGGAACGAGAGCAAGTTTTCACAGTCCAGTTGTGTCCGTGATGGAGCAGGTTGAGTCTACAATCACCTGCAGCCTCTTTCAATCCTGCACGTAGCAGGTGGTGAAGCAACCAGTCAGAATGCTCTCCATTGTACACCTATTGAAATTTTTTGTAACCTCAATTAGGTCTAATCATTTCCCATTATAGCAGACCCTTCTACAGTAGCAATAATATGACTTATGTCAGCTGCCTTACTGAAAGAAGTGCAACACAAAATGTAAATTGAGTTCATGGCTGGTTGTAGATAACTACAAAACCATTAAAAAATAGGTTTTTAAAAAATTATTTGTTCTCTCTAAGGTGCATCCATTTACAGGGATATCTAAACTTACATTTATTTGAGTTGTGTGATATGCATTGTTCAAATGATTGTACAGTGATGGCCTTTGTAACAGAATGAATATTCAAAGCTGTTTCAACATGACAATATTTACCACAGTCAAGAAGGTACGTTCAAACAAGCATGAGAAAATCTTCAGATGCTGGAAATCTAAAGCAAACACACAAAATGCTAGAGGAACTCAGCAGGTCAGCGGCATCTATGGAAAAAAGAGTAAACAGTTGAAGTTTCGGGCCAAGACCATTCTTCAGGACTTAAGAAGGGTCTTAGCCCAAAGTGTCAACTGTTTACTCTTTTCCACAAATGTTGCCTGATCTGCTGAGTTCCTCCAGCATTTTGTGTGTGTATTCTCAAACAGAATTTGACACCAAGCCATATAAAGAGTTGTTCAAGGTAATATAAAAAATTAATGGTAAATAAGGCAAATTTCTAGGAACATTTAATAGATTTACAGAATTATAAAGGAAATGGAGCGTCAGGCTTTGACCCAAGAGGCTTTGATGAGAAAAAGCTGAGGCTAAAAAAATAGGTTAGAGGATTTTGTCTTGGTTGATCATTGAACAGATCTCTGAGGACCTAACCTGGTCCCAACATATCGATGCAGTTATATAGAAGGCAAGTCAGCGGCTATACTTCATTAGGAGTTTGAGGAGATTTGGTATGTCAACAAATACACTCAAAAACTTCTATAGATGTACCGTGGAGAGCATTCTGACAGACTGCATCACTCTCTGGTATGGGGGGGGAGGCTGTGGGGAGAGGCGGGAAGGCTACTGCACAGAACCGAAAGAAGCTGTAGAGGGTTGTAAGTTTAGCTGGCTCCATCTTGGGGACTAGCCTACAAAGTACCCAGGACATCTTCAAGGAGCGGTGTCTCAGAAAGGCAGCGTCCATTATTAAGGACCTCCAGCACCCAGGGCGTGCCCTTTTCTCACTGCTACCATCAGGTAGGAGGTACAGACGCCTGAAGGCACACACTCAGTGATTCAGGAACAGCTTCTTCCCCTCTGCTACCTGCTTCCTAAATGGACATTGAACCATTGAACACTACTTCACTTTTTAATATATATTATTTCTGTTTTTTGCATGATTTTTAATCTGTTCAATATACGCTGCTTCTATATTATGTATTGCATTGAACTGCTGCTGCTAAGTTAACAAATTTCATGACACATGCCCGTGATAGTAAACCTGATTCTGATTCTGAGCAGTGCAGGCAGGATGGCAGATATGGCAGTGGAATGCTCCTCCTGTAGGATGTGGGAATTCATGGAACCTGATAGTTTCCCTGATGACTACGCCTGCGGGAGTTCAGACAACTCCAGCTCATGAAATACTGCATTAAGGAGCTAGAGCTGGAGTTGGATAAACTTAGGATCATCTGGGAGGCAGAGCAGGAGATAGATACAACTTTTTAGCAGGTGCTTATACCCAGAGTGCAGGATTCCAGGACTAGATGGGTGAACACCAAGAGAGGTAAAGGGAGAAGGAAATCAGAGCAGGGTGACCCAGTGGCCGTTCCCCTCAGCAACAGGTAGACCCCTTTGGATTCTGCAGTGGGAATTGACCAATCTGGGCAAGGCAGCAGCAGCCAGATCAATAGCACTGTGGTTGGCTCTGAGCCTCAGAAGAGTAGGGTGAAGTCAGGTGGAGCAATAGTCATTGGGGACTCGACAGTTCGGGGGACAGATAGGAGATTCAACGGCAGCAAAAGAGACACCAGGATAGTGTGTTGCCTCCCGGATGCTAGGATCTAAGGTGTCTCTGAGTGCTTGCAGAATATTATTGAAGGGGTGAATGAGCAGCCGGAGGTCATGGTACATGGTGGTACCAATGACATAGGTAGGACGGGGTAGAGGTCCTGCGCAGTGAGTTCAGGGAGTTAGGAAGGAGATTGAAGAGCAGGACCAGCAAGGTGGCAATCTCCAGATTACTTCCAGTGCCACGAGCTAGGGATGGTCAGATCAGGAAAGATAGCACAGATGAACGAGTGGCTAAGGAGATGATGCAGGGGGCAGGGTTTCAAGTTCTTAGATCATTGGAACTTTTTCTGGGGAAGGGGTAACTTGTACAAATGGGAGGGGTTGTGCCTGAACTGGAGGGGAACCAATATCCTGGGAGGGAGGTTTGCTAATGCTATTGGGGAGAGTTTAAACTAGATTTGCAGGGGGGTGGGAACCGAAGTGAAGAGGCAGAGGATGTGGCGGTTGGTGCACATATAGTGACAGCTTGTAGGGAGTTTATGAGGAAGGACAGGCAGATGATAGAGCAAAGATACATTCAGCCAGATGGTTTGAGATGTGTTTATTTTAATGCAAGGAGTATCAAGAGCAAGGCGGATGAACTTAGAGCGTGGATCAATACGTGGAACTATGATGTTGTGGCCATTACAGAGACTTGGATGACGCGGGCAGGAATAGTTGCTGAGTGTGCCAGGCTTCAGATGTTTCAAAAAGGACAGGGAGGGAGGCAAAAGAGATAGGGGAGTGGCACTGGTAATCAGGGATAGTATCACAGCTGCAGAAAAGGAGGAAATCATGGAGGGATTGTCTACTGAGTCATTGTGGGTGGAAGTCAGAAACAGGAAGGGTTTCTCACCATGTGTTTTTTAAAGACCCCCCCCACCAATAGTGACAGAAACATCAAGGAGTAGATAGGGAGGCAGATTCTGGAACGGTGCAATAATAATAGAGGTGTTGTGATGGAAGATTTTAACTTTCTAATATTGACTGGCGTCTCCTTAGAGCAAGGGGTTTAGATGGGGTGGAGTTAGTTATGTGTGTTCAGGAAGGTTTCCTGATGAAATATGTAGATAAGCCAACTAGAGGCTGTACTTGATCTGGTAGTGGGAAATGAACATGGTCAGGTGCCAGATCTCTTGGTGGGAGAATATTTTGGAGATAGTGATCACAACTCTATCTCCTTTACCATAGCACTGGAGAGGGATAGGAGCAGACAATTTGGGAAACATTTAATTGGGGTAGGGGTAAATATGGTACTATTAGGCAGGAACTGGGGAACATAAATTGGGAGCAGATGTACTCAGGGAAATGTGTGGCAGAAATGTTCAGGGAACGTTTGTATGGCATTCTGCATAGGTATGCTCCATTGAGGGAGGGAAAGGGTGGTAGGGTAAAAGAGCCATGGTGTACAAAGGATGTAGAAAATCCAGTTAAGAAAAGAAAGCTTATGAAAGGTTTAAGAAACTAGGTACTGTTAGAGCACTAGGAAATTACAAAGGTGTCAGGAACGAGCTCAAGAATTAATTAGGAGAGCTAGAAGGGTCTATGAGAAGGCCTTGACAAGCAGGATCAAGGAAAGCCCCAAGGCATTCTACAAGTATGTGAAGAGAAAAAGGATGAGCCAATCAGGACCAATCAGGAGTGAGAGTAGAAACGTGCATGGAGCGGCAGGAGGTAGTACAGGTACTTAATGAATACTTTGCTTCAGTATTCTCCTGTGAAAAGGACCTTGGCGATTGTGGGGATGGATAACTTACAGCGGACTGAAACTCTTGTCTGTGTAGACATTAAGAAAGAGGATGTGCTGGAGCTTTTAAAAGATATTAAGTTAGATGAGTAACCCAAAGTTACATAGGGAAGTGAGGGAGGAAATTGCTGAGCCTCTGGCTATGATCTTTACATTATCAATAGGGGTGGGAGAAGTACCAGAGGATTGGAAGGTTGCAAACATTGTTCCCTTGTTCAAGAAAGAGAGTAGAGATAACTCAGGAAATTATAGACCAGTGAGTCTTACTTCAGTGGTGGGCAAACTGTTGGAGAAGATCCTGAGATGCAAGATTTATGAGAATTTGGAGAGAAATAATCTGTATAGGGGTAGTCAGCATGGTTTTATCAAGAGCGGATCACGCCTTACGGACCTGATTGAATTCTTTGAGGATTTAACAAAACACATCGATGAAGGTAGAGCAGTGGATGTTGTGTACATGGATTTCAGTAAGGCACTTGATAAAGTTCCCCATGCCAGGCTCATTCAGAAAGTAACAAGGCATGGGATCCAGAATTGGCTTGCCCACAGAAAGCAAAGGGTGGTTGCGGATGGTTCGTATTCTGCATGGAGGACAGTGACTAGTGATGTTCTGCAAGGATCTGTTCTGCGACCCCTCCTCTTTGTGACTTTTATAAACGACCTGAATAAGGAAGTAGAAGGGTGTGTTAGTACGTTTGTTTGTGACACAAAAGTTGGAGGTGTTGTGGATAGTCTGGAGGGTTGTCAGAGGTTACAGTGGGACATCAATAGGATGCAGAACACGGCTGAGAAGTGACAGATGGAATTCAACTCAGATAAGTGTGAAGTGGTTCATTTTGGTAGGTCAAATTTGAAGACAGAATATAATATTAATGGTAAGACTCTTGACAATGTGGAGGATCAGTGATATCTTGGAGCCCATGTCCATAGGATACTCATAGCTACTGTGCAGGTTGACAGTGTTGTTATGAAGACAATAAGACTATAAGATATAGGTTCAGAAATAGGCCATTCAGCCCATCGAGTCTGCTCCACCATTCAATCATGGCTGATCCAATTCTTCCAGTCATCCCCACTCCCCTGCTTTCACCCCATACCCTTTGATGCCCTGGATAATCACTCTTTGTTTTCTGCCAATCAGCCAATACTCCACCCATTCTAGTAACTCCCCTGTACGGGGAGAAGGCCGGGGAGTGGGGCTGAGGGGGGGAAAGAAAGGATCAGCCATGATTGAATGGCAGATCAGACTTGATGGCCAATTGGCCATTTCTGCTCCTATGTCTTATGGTCTTATGAAATGTCTAACAATGGAGAGCATACATTTAAGGTGAGAGGTGCTAAGTTCAAATGATCAACACACACAAATGCTGGAGGAACTCAGCAGGTCAGGCAGCATCTGTGGAAGGGAATAAACAGTCAATATTATGGCCCAAACTTTGTTCATTTCCCTCCACAGATGCAACCAGACCTGCCGAGTTCCTCCAGAATTTTTTTGTTTATTGCCATCTCTCTGGCCCTACATTCCTCCTTAGAACACCTGGAGAATAAAGACGCATACGTAAGGCTTCTTTTCATTGACTACAGCTCTGCCTTTAATACCATCATTCCAAATAAACTGATTCCTAAGCTCCGGAACCTGGGCCTTAGCACTCAGATCTGCAGCTGGATCTTCAACTTCCTCACAGACAGGACCCAGGCTGTAAAAATAGGGGACAAGCTCTCCTCTATAATCACTCTGAGCACCGGTGCCCCACAAGGCTGTGTACTCAGCCCCCTGCTGTACTCACTGTACACCCATGATTGTGTAGCCAAGTTTCCATTGAACTCAATATATAAGTTTGTTGATGACATCACAATTGTAGGGCGTATCTCGGGTAATGATGAGTTTGCGTACAGAGGAAATTAAGAACCTGGTGGCATGGTGTGAAGACAATAACCTATCCCTCAACGTCAGCAAGACGAAGGAATTGGTCGTTGACTTCAGAAGGAGTAGCGGACAGCACGACCCTATTTACATTGGTGGTGTGTAAATGGAACAGGTCAAAAGCTTTAAGTTCCTCGGGGTCCATATCACAAATGACCTGACTCGGTCCAACCAAGCAGAGTCCACTGCGAAGAAGGCCCACCAGCGCCTTTACTTCCTGAGAAAGCTAAAGAAATTTGGCCTATCCCCTAAAACTCTCACTAATTTTTATAGATGCACCGTAGAAAGCATTCTTCTAGGGTGCATCACAACCTAGTATGGAAGTTGTCCTGTCCAAGACCGGAAGAAGCTGCAGAAGATCGTGAACATGGCGCAGCACATCACACAAACCAATCTTCCGTCCTTGGACTCACTTTACACCGCATGCTGTCGGAGCAGTGCTGCCAGGATAATCAAGGACACGACCCACCCAGCCAACACACTTTTCGTCCCTCTTCCCTCCGGGAGAAGGCTCAGGAGCTTGAAGACTCATACGGCCAGATTTGGGAACAGCTTCTTTCCAACTGTGTTAAGACTGCTGAACAGATCCTGACCCAGATCTGGGCCGTACCCTCCAAATATCTGGACCTGCCTCTTGGTTTTTTTGCATCACCTTACTTTCCTTTTTCTATTTTCTATTTATGATTTATAATTTAAATTTTTACTATTTACTATCAATTTGTACTCCAGGGAGCACAAAGTGCCGAATCAAATATAACTGTGATGATTGTGCACTCTAGTATCAATTGTTTGGCGACAATAAAGTAATTTAGCAGCCTATCTATTCTCACGCGTATATTTTACAACTTGTACCAGTGAAATTTATACAAGAAAGCTGTGCCTTAATATTCAATATATTGAACAGCCGATTATGAGGTCAGCTAATTACTGTAATAGGCACATGTCAAACATTAACATCAGTTCTAGCCTAATCCAAAGCAAATGGCTCCATCGACAATGTTTGCAAATGTAATCCACTGCATGAAATATTTCCATGCTACTTTTATGGAATGCTAGCATTTGTTCATGGAAAGAATAAATGTGGAAATCGAATTCCTCACCAAAGGTCACTTCACACATAATAAAATCCATACTTAAAAAAGGACTGAAAATTCAGGTGCTTCTCTTGCTACACTGAAAGATCTAGAGAGAGTGGACGTAGAGATGGTGTTTCCTGTAGAGTGAGATTTAGGACCAGAGGGGACAGCCTCAGAATAGAAGCAAGTCCTTTAAGAAAAGAGACGAGGAGGAATTTCTTTAGCTAGAGGGTGGTGAATCAATGAAAGTTCATTGCCACAGATGCCTGTGAAGGCCAAGTCAATGGAAATATTTAAAGTGGAGTCTGATAGGTATATGGTAAATTAGTAAGGGTGTCAAAAGAGTGTTGGAAAGTAGGGTTGAGAGGGAAAATAAATCACCTGTGATCAAATAGCAAAGCAAATTTGATGGGCTGAATGGACCAATTCTGCTCCTATGTATTAGGCTCTTATGTCTTACGGTCAGATCACTTGTAAACGTGATTCAAAGCAAGTATACTCAACCTATTCATTCTTTTATGCAACTTCAGTAAATTGAGCCAAAATGCTTTTGGGAGAAGGTTCTTGATTAATAAGGGCGTCAAAGGCAGGAGAATGGGATTGAGAAGGGTAATAAATCAGCTATGATTGAATGGTGGAGATGATTCAATGGGCCAAATGGCCTAATTTGCCTCCTATCTCGTATGGTTTTGGGCCTTAAGAGTTTAATTGCTCCTTCCCTTGAATACTGGGATCTGCGATGAAAAATCTTGTACAGAGCAGTACTGTGCAACAAATTCTTAAGTTAGTTAACGGACTCCCCAACCAGTCATTTCTGAGGTTGGGAGGAGTTGGTGTGTCAAGGAGTGTAAGAGCTTGCAGTCTCTGCTTGAGTATCTGAAGGCTCTGCCTGAGCTCACTGCCTGCCTCCCTTCTGCCAGTGTATCCCTGGAGAAGCACATGGTAGGTAGCCACGGATAAGATGGGAGATTTCCTGGACTGGTGTTGCCACAGGGGCACGAGTATGTTCTGGATAGTGATCACCATGGTATAATTCAAAACTATAAATAATGTATATCATGAAGTACTGTAAATTGTTTTAGAATCAGAATCAGGTTCAGTATCACTGGCATATGTCATGAAATATGTTGTTTTGCAGCAGAAGTGCATTGCAAGTATAACTATAAATTGCAATTATAAGTATATATAAAATAAAAGAAAATTAAATTAAGTATTGCAACAAGAGAGGGGGAAATACTAGGGTAGTGTTTATGGATTCATTGTCCATTCAGAAATTCTGTAATCAAGGAATAATCCATCTTTGGAAAAGGGAATAAAGAACTAAATTGTTGATTAGAGCTTGGAAATTGGATGGAATGTCTTTGATTGGAGAACAATTTATCCAAAGCAATGTTTGTTCAAGCAGGGATGCTGTTTCTCTGGAAAGTGATGGTTCAACATAGAATAGTATTATAGAGAGAAACCATATAGAACCTATAGTTTATATGGTAGAACTATATAGAACATATGGAATTGGGCAGCAATGTAGCATAGCTGTTAGCATAATGATATTACTGCACCAGTGACTGGGTTCAATTCTCACCACGTCTGAATTTGAATCAGGTTTAATATCACCAGCATATGTTGTGAAATTTGTTAACTTTGTGGCAGCAGTACAAAGATATACATGATGGTTATAAAAAAACTTAATTACAGTATATTAAATAGTTAATTTGAAATAAGTAGTGCAAAAACAGAAATAAAAAATGAAGTAGTGAGGTAGTGTTCTTGGGTTCAATGTCCATTTAGAAATCAGATAGCAGAGGAGAAGAAGCTGTTCCTGAATTGTTGAGTGTGTGCCTTCCTGATAGTAACAGTGACAGAGGCATGTCCTGGGTGGTGGAGGTTCTCAATGATGGACTCTGCCTTTCCGAGGCACCGCTCCTTGAAAATGTCTTGGATACTACGAAGGCTAGTACCCATGATAGAGCTGACTAATTTTATAACCCTGCGCAGCTTACTTCATCCTTGTGCAGTAGCATCCCCTCCCACTCCTTACCAGATGATGATGCAGCCATTCAGAATGCTCTCTACGATAAAACTATAGAAACTTTCGAGTGTTTTATGTGACAAACCAAATCTCCTCAAGCTCTTAACGAAATGTAGCCACTGCCTTTCCTTCTTTAAAACTGCATCAGTATGTTGGGATCTTGACACCCAGGAACTTGAAATTGCTCACTCTCTTCATTTCTGATCCTTCTATGAGAATTGGTTCATGTTCCTTTGTCTTACCCTTTCTGAAGCTCTTTGGTCTTACTGACCTTGAGTGGAAGGCTGTTGCTGTGACAGCACTCAACCAGCTGGTATACCTCTTGTTACCATCTGAGATTCTTCCAACAGTGGTTGTATCATCAACCAATTTATAAATGGCATTTGAGCTATGCCTTGCCACACAGTCTTAGGTATAGAGAGAGTAGAATAGTGGGCTAAGCACACATTCCTGAGGTATGCCAGTTGTTGATTGTCAGCGAGGTGGAGATGTTATTACCAATCCACACAGATTGTGGTCTTCTCGTTAGGAAGTCAAGGATCCAATTGCAGAGGGAGTTACAGAGGTCCAGGTTCTGTAGCTTTTCCATCAGGGCTGTAGGAATGATGATTTTAAATGCTGAGCTACTGTCAATGAACAGCATCCTGACATAGATATTTGTATTCTCCAGGTGATCCAAGGCCACATGGAGAGCTATTGAGATCATATCCATTGTAGACCTATTGTGGTGATAGTCAAATTGCCAGGGGTCCAGATCCTTGCTGAGGCTGGAGTTGATTCTAGCCATGACCAACCTCTCAAAGCATTTCATCACTATAGATATGAGTGCTACTGGACAATAGTTTTTAAGGCAGCTCACTCTTCTCTTCTTTGGCACTGGTATAATTGTTGCCCTTTTGAAGCAGGTGGGAACTTCCATCCATAGCAGTGAGAGATTGAAAATGTATTTGAATACCCCTGCCAGCTGGTTGGCACAAATTTTAAGAGCCCTACCAGCTACTCCATCAGGGTCTGCCACTTTGGGAGGTTTCACCCTCCTGAAAGACAGCCTTACGTTGGCCTCTGACGCACAGATCACATGGTCAGCAGAAACCTCACAGCTGTCGTTTTATTCTCCCTTTCAAAGTGAACATAAAATGCATTGAGCTCATCTGATAGTGAAATGTCACTGCCATTCATGATGTTGGGTTTCGCTTTTGAAAGAACTAATGGCTTGCAAACCTTGACAGAGTTGTATGGAGTAAGTATGTTCTTCAAGTGACCACACAGGTTTCCTCTGGGTGCTTTGGTTTCCTCCTACATTCCAAAGATGTACATGTTAGTAGACTAACTGGTTAATTGATTAGCAGGTTTAAAACAGAGGTTGATAGGTTCTTGATTAAAGGAAAAGGTTATGGGGAGAAGGCTGAAGAATGGAGTTGAGGGGGATAATAAATCAGCCATGATGGAATGGTGGAACAGAGTTGATGGACTGAATGGCTTAATTCAGCTCTTATGATTTTATGGTCTAAAATGCCACTTTTTACATAAGATGTAAGGGTCACAAGCCAAAAGAATTCTCCTAATTTAAATCACATTCCAAACTATCCCATCAAAAGCACAGATGTGCATTCACAAAGAAAGCAAGCATCAAGCTTAAAGCATGACATTCCTATGGAGAAAAGACATCTAGTAAATGGATAAAATACGACATAATAATCAAATGACCACAGCTTGTTTTTGCTCCCCACCCCCACTTTGAACTCCTCCAGCTCATATTCGTTCCTTTTGATTGGGATGTTGTGTCTAAATGTAAGGCAGACTCCCTCTGTTATGGTTTTTGGACCCCGCCTAAGGCATTGATTTACTTCCCTCCCTTTGGTTTGGCCTCGCTCTTTGCTCAGCTGTACATATTCTTCACCAGGATTGCATTGGAAAGCCAAACCCTTCTTTATGCTCATAATGTTGTTACATTCACAATTCTGACAGATCATTACCTTTCTAAAAGGCATTACTTGCCTTTTAATGCCTCTGTTATGAGGACAAAAAAAATAATTCTGCTGAAAGCCAGTCTATTAACACCCGAAATCTCCAAAAATTAAAACCTTTGAGTTAAACATTGAGTTGAACCAGTTGGCACACCCTTCTCATAGGACATAGAACATGGGACAGTACAGCACAGTACAGGCCCTTTGGCCCACAATGTTGTGTCATTGTTTTAACCTACTCTAAAATCAATCTAACCCTTTCCTCCCATATGATGTTTCATTTTCCTATCATCCATGTGTCCACCTGATGATGCTTACAGAGTATCAGCGGTCAGTGATCCTCTGTCTGGGCAGAAGAAGCAACTGCACTGGGAGACTTGAAGCCCGGATGCAGTATCCTGAAAACATTAACTCTGTTTCTCCTTCTGCAGTTATTGCCCTGCCTGTGGTGTACGGATAGTTTCAGTACCTGGAGATACAAGAGATTCTGTAGGTGCTGGTAATCTGAATCAGCACACAGAAAAACACTGGAGGAACTCAGCAGTCCAGGCAGCCCTGATGAAGGTTCTTGGTACGAAAACTTTGACTGTTCATTCCCCTCCATGGATTACTTAGTATTACCAAATGTTGGTATTTACATTTTATTTCAAATCCCTGCTGTAACCTCTAAGTATATTTAATTCTTTATTCTTGTAATTGTTGAATGTTGCTGTTTTTTGTTACATGTTGCGCCAAAATACCACAGTAAATTCCTAACACATGTAAACGTATATGGCAAATAAGATTCATCCTTGGTGGTCTTTTATTCATATCGCTAACTCTACTCTGCAATCAATGGGTAGTCAAAACTGCCCAATGCACTCACCGGCACCAGCCTATGCACCACCAAGGACATACATACAGAACGGAACCAGAGAAAGGCCAGCAATATCACGAAGGATCTTACCCACCCTGCTGATGGACTGGCTCACTCCTCTCAGGTTGGAAGCTACATAGCATCCAGGCCAAGACCACCATACTCAAAAATATTTACTTTCCCAAAACAGTAAGGCTGATCAACACCTCCACCCACTAACCCATGCCACCCCCCCACCACTACTTTATCATTTGCCGTCAGGGTCGCCTTATGTACAGATACTCCTGTGTCAGGCATCACTTTATGGACATACATTCAATCTATGTATTTAAACTAGCTTATACATTTATATTGTGTTCTTTATCTAATTGGTTTTTTTTAGCTGCATTGTATCCAGAGTTACAATTATTTCCTTCTCCTTTATTCTTGCAATCTGAAAATGACAGTAAACAACTTTGAATGTTGAATCTTGATTATGCTCACAAGTGTGATAAGTGCCATGGCCCTCCCACGTCCAGCCAGCTGACTCTTGCTCAAGCTCTATTTATCTTGCCACTACATGTCCAGCGCGGATGTTTGGGACAACATGAGTCCAGGCCTGCCAGAACCTTTGAAGTGCCTGGCTTACGATTGTGCTAAAGAGACTGTTGCCATTAAAAAGCACCGTAATTAGTTCTTCTGAGATAGACTCTATTCAACAGCAGAGTAAATTCGACTGCATTGTGGAGAATCTCCATCGTTCTTTAGCTTAACCCACTCTTTAAAATATATACATCAACAAAAAAGGAAGTACAAACCATTTAATGTTAGTTTGTTAACTGTTACCAAAATGTGCATGTGGATTGAATTATTTAATAAGAATTGAAGTGCATTTTTTGACTTCCATTTGAGAATATTGCATTTCAAAGTTGACTCTGATCTTGGCACACTCGGAACAGGCCATTATCTAGTCGAAGAATCTAATGCAATACATGTGTTTTTTTAGACAACCATTAATTTAATTTAAGAACTGTATCTCTTCTGGAGTTGTAACAGATTGAAAAAATACATCTCCAACCAGAGCATGTTGTCGAACAGCATTTGGCGTGGTTTTGAAAATCCACTATTATTCTTTTGAATTAATCAATAAAGACAATACAAAATTTGTTGGCATCATTACCGATCATTTTACAGATAATTATATAATTACAATACCTTTATCTCTTTAGTAAGGACCATATGATGATGTACTTTAGAATAATCTCCCTTGTCTCTTAGCAACAGCCAGGGTGATGTACTTTATCACCCTCTCATTTAATGTTCACTTTTCTACTGTAAGTGTAAATTTTATTTAGAGATACAGCACAGTACAAACCCACCCAGAGACCCACCTATTTAACCCTAGCCTAATCCCACGACAATTTATAATGACCAATTAACCTAGTAACTGGTACATTTTTGGAATGTGGGAGGGAACTGGAGCTCCCAGAGGAAACCCATGCACTCATGGTCAGAATGTACAAACGTCTCACAGCCAGTATCGGAACTTTGAACTCTGGACTCTGATGCTCTAAGATATAATAGCATCTTGCAACTGTAAACTGCAAATTGGTTTATTAATATCACATGGACCGAGGTGCAGTGAAAAACATTATCTTGCCTGCCATTCGTTACATTGCCACACTGAGGTAGTAAAAGGGAAAAGCAATAACAGAACGTAGAAGAAAGTGTTGCAGTTACAGAGAAAGTGCGGTGCAGGCAGACAATAAGATACAAAGTCATAATGTGGTAGATTATGAGTTTAAGGTTAAGGCTTCTGGTTGTATCACTGCCTGCTATGGAAGTTCCAATATACAGAATTGGAAGAGGCTTCAGAAGTTTGTAGACTTAGCCTGCTCCACCATGGACACAAGCCTCCCCACCTTCAAGGACATCTTCATCAGTAAAGCAGCATCCATTGTGAAAGCAGCACCTACAGAATTTCTTATGTTTATTCACAGTTGGGGACCTTCACCATTCAGGTCATGCCTTCTTCACACCACTACCATCAGTGTGGAGGTACAGGAGCCTGAGAAGCATCTTCCTGCTCCCCCATCAGGTTTATGAACGGTCCATGAATCTATGATTGTCAGTGCTCTGACTGACGAAGATCAGAATCAGAATCAGGTTTAATATCACCAGCACATGTCATGAAATTTGTGAATTGGCCAATGTGCTAAACACCTTTTTTTTAAAGTTCGAAGTTCAAAGTAAATTGTGGCCTCCTCTACATTGTTGAGGCCCGTCATAAATTGGGGGGCCGTTTTGTCAAGCACCTCCACTCCATCCGCCAAAACTGAAATTTCCCGGTGGCCAACCATTTTAATTACTATTCCCATTCCCATTCCGACATGTTGGTCCATGGCCTCCTCTTGTACCACGATGAGCCCACTCTCAAGGTGAAGAAGCAACACCTCATAGTCTGTCTGGGTAACCTCCAACCTGATGACATGAATATCAATTTCTCCTTCTGATAAAAAAAACCCTCTTCTTCTATTCCCCACAATAGCCTCTTCCCTCTTCTCACCAGTCTGCCATATCTCCCTGATGCTCCTTCTCCTTCCCTTTCTCCCATGATCCACTCTCCTCCCTTATCAGATTCCTTCCCCTCCAGCCATTTACCTTTCCTACCTGCCCGTCTTCATCTATCAACTTCTAGCTATCCTTATTCCCCTCCTCCCACCTTTTTATTCTGGTGTCTTCCCCCTTCCTTTTCACTCCTGATGAAGGATCTTGAGCCAAAACATTGACTGTTTATTTATTTCCATGGATGCTGCCTGACCTGCTGCATTCCATTTTGTGTGTGTTGCTGGGGATTTACAGTAACTGCAGAATTTTTTGTGTTAGTGACCTTCACCATCCGGGTCATGCCCTCTTCACACCACTACCATCAGTGTGAAGGTACAGGAACCTGAAAACCCACTCTCAAAGTCTTAAGAACAGCTTGTTCCTGCCTGCCAACAGATTTCTGAATGGTACATGAAACCATGACTGACCTTACCCTGCCTGGTAAAGGCTAATATGCCAAACTCCTTTTTTTCAAAGTTTAAATGTATTATCAAAGTCCATACGTCACCATATACTACCCAGCAATGCACTTTCTTGTCATCCTGTCTACCTGTGGCGCTATATTCAATAACTAAAAGACACCTTACACTTGACAATATCCCTCAACAATATTTGGGAGGAGGCGGCCCTGGAGCCGGTCCGTTAAAGCACCACAAGCTTGTATCTGACCTCATCCATAGTGCACACACAGATATGAATTCACTGAATTGTTTCTGAGTTTTTCCTTTCATTTGCTCCTCTTTCTGTTTTATGCCTTTTTCAATGAGTAGAAGTGCGGGAATCTGGTAATTCGAATCTCTTTGGGACCACTTCTATCCCATTGTTATTAGACTCTTGAAAAGACCTCTTGTACAATAAAATAGACTCTTGGCCACACAACCTTGTTACGATCTTGCACTTTATCAATTAACCCGCACTGCACTTTTTTGGTAGCTTTTTCACTTTATTGTTATTTTACTTTATTCTAGCTCAATGTACTGCATAATGATTTGATCTGCATGAACTATATGCAAGACAAGCTTTTTATTGTATCTTGGCTCATGTGACAAGAATAAACTAATACCAATACATGTGCAAACACGAGGAAATCTGCAGATGCTGGAATTTCAAGCAACACACATTAAAGTTGCTGGTGAACGCAGCAGGCCAGGCAGCATCTCTAAGAAGAGGTACAGTCGACGTTTTGGGCCGAGACCCTTCGTCAGGACTAACTGAAGGAAGAGCTAGTAAGAGATTTGAAAGTGGGAGGAGGAGGGGGAGATCCAAAATGAAAGGAGAAGACAGGAGGGGGAAGGATGGAGCCAAGAGCTGGACAGTTGATTGGCAAAAGGGGTATGAGAGGATCATGAGACAGGAGGCCCAGGGAGAAAGAAAAGGGGGGGTGAAGCCCAGAGGATGGGCAAGGGGTATAGTGAGAGGGACAGAGGGAGAAAAAGGAGAGAGAGAGAGAAAAAAAAAAGTGTGTATATAAATAAATAAATAACAGATGGGGTACGAGGGGGAGGTGGGGCATTAGTGGAAGTTTGAGAAGTCAATGTTCATGCCATCAGGTTGGAGGCTACCCAGACAGAATATAAGGTGTTGTTCCTCCAACCTGAGTGTGGCTTCATCTTTATAGTAGAGGAGGCTGTGGACAGACATATCAGAATGGGAATGGGACGTGGAATTAAAATTTGTGACCACTGGGAGATACATGTGCCCTGGAACAAAGGGTAAATTGGTTTATTATTGTCACATGTACCACAGTTCAGTGCAAAACCTGTCTTGCATACTTTTCATACAGATCAATTCTTTACAACAGTGCATTGAGGTAGTAAAAGCAAAACTCTGTGAGTTCAGACTGAAGTGTTACCATTACAGAGAAAGTGCTGTACTGGTGCAAAGTCACACGAGGTAGATTGTGAGGTCGAGGGTCCATTTTATCACACCAGCAAGACATTCAAACATTCTAACTGCTTCGGGGAAAACAAAATCTACCAACGAGATCTGCACATAACCACAAAGTAAATGGGATGCAGGTATGCAAAAGTGGGAATGGCCAAGTACTGAGCATTGACTTTTCAATGAGAAGATGGCTCTGATTTCCCTTTTTCTTTGGTCACTAGGGAACCCAGAGGGAAGGTTCTCCCACAGAACAATGGAATGGAGTTCATGGATTTGGTCCAAATTGTTATTTGCTAATTCTTTCTGAAAGCACCCTCAGATGCAAATACATGACCAAGAGCAAACCCAACTGCAATGGATACAATACACAGGTTTGGAATGTCTCAGAATGCATGTGAAATCTTAAACCCCTCAATTTTTTGTGGCACAATTCTGACATTTACTTACACTAAAGCAGTTTTGCTAATAAACTTACTATAAATTCTTTCTAAACATAACAACGGTTTCAGGATTTCTATCAATTCTGCTTTCCTTCCATGAAATCAAATCCATCTGCCATGACTTTTCAGTTCAAAATCATATCGGCTTTTTTTAAATCAAGTTTTCACAATTAATTAGTAATTTGTCTGTTTGGACCTCTAGCAGCTGGAAAAAACTTTATACAGTCCACTATGGACTGGGGCAGCATGATAACACAGTGATTATTGCAACAGTATTACAGTGCCAGACAATTCCCACCACTGTCTGTAACAATCTCCCTGTGGGTTGCCTCTGGGTGCTCCAGTTTCTTCCCACATTCCAAAGATGTATGGCTTAATAGGTTAATTAGCCACATGGGTGTAACTGGGCAGCACAGGCTCGTTGGGCTGGGAAGTCCCGTTATGGTGGTGCATCTCTAAATCAATCACTTATCCCATATTTCTGTGGTTTGAAAAGTAGTTGGCTTGGATGTTTTAAAAATGTACATCAACATTATTACCCCCTTTCTCCAGTCCATCATAAGCAAAGCCCTTCTCACTATTGAGAACATCTACATGGAGTGCTGCCAGAAGAAAGCAGCATCCACCATCAAAGACACTTCCGCCCCCACTATCCAGGCCATGTTCTCTTCTCACTGCTGCCATCAGGAAGGAGGTACAGGAGTCTGAGGACCCACACCACCAGGTTCAGGAACAGTTTTTACCCTACAACCATCAGGTTCCTGAATCAGTGTGGATAACTTCACTCTGCTCAACACTGAACTGTTTCCACAACCTACAGACTCACTTTCAAGGATTCCACAATTCCTGTCCTCAGCATTATTTGTGTTTATTTATTTAGAGATACAACATGGAACGGGGTCACACCACCCAGAAACCCATCTGTTTTACCCCAGCCTTATCACAGAACAATTTACAATGACCGATTATCTTACTAACCGATAGGTCTTCAAAACAGAACATAGAACATAGAATAAAACTGCACAGGAACAGGATGTTCAGCCCACAGTGCTGTGCCGAACCCACTAAAAAGCAAATCAAAATGTGGTAGCATGGGAGGAAGATAGGGCACCCAGAGGAAACCTATACATTCATGGAAAGGATGTACAAACTCCTTAAAGACTGACAGAATCAGAACTCCGAACTCAAACATCCAAGCTGTAAACACATTGAACTAACAGCTACGCTACTATGGTGCCCAAATTTAAATTTGCACAATTATCATCTTTTGAACACTGGTTGTTTGTCAGTCTTTATTTATGTAGAATGTAAATTCTCTTGTATTTCTTCATTTTCCTGTAAATGCCTGCAAGAAATGAATCTCAAGATGGTACATGGTTACATAGCCATAATTTGATAATACACGTACTTTGAATTTTGGCTTTGACTTTTTTCACAGATCTCACAATGTTATCTGCCAATGCACAGGTCAGTTTCAACTTCTCATTATGTTACAAAATTGTTAGTCTATGCCTTGATATGTAAGAGATTACTTGGGACAAAGACTCCCTGAGTTACGAATGACTTGACCTGACCTGCTCCCATTCATGGTAATCCACCTTCACACAAGTTCTCCCATACATTTTTAAAGTATCTTGAGATTGTGTTAGTAACAACAAACTGTTTTATTGTGTCCATTACTGACTGGATACAATACACAGGTATATATTCCATTGGTATAATTGAGGAGTGTATCAAGGTGAACTGGGGCGGCACGATAGCATAGCAATCAATGCAATGCTTTACAGCACAATTGTACGATTGGGGTGGGTGCAATTCCCACCACTGCTTGTAAGGAGTTTGTATGTTCTCCCCATGACCACATGGATTTCCTCAGGGTGCTTTAGTTTCCTCCCACATTCCAAAGATGTAATGGTTAGTGTTAGTAACTTACTGGTGTGTTATGTCGGCGAAGGAAGATTGGTGACACTTGCAGGCTGTTCCAACACATCCTCAAGCTGCGTTTGTCGTTGATGCAAAAACAACACATTTCACTGTATGTTTCAGTGTAAATGTGACAAATAAAGCTGTTATCTTTAAGAATTTATATATTTTTTTAAAATTTAGCAATACAGTGTGGAGTAGGCTCTCTCAGCCCTTTAATCCATGATTCCCCAGCAACCCCTGACAAACTCAATTAACCCTAACCTAATCATGGGACAATCTGCAACGACCAATTAACCTACTAATCAAAGGTTCAAACGTTCACTTATTATCAAAGTATACAACTCTGAAGTTCTTCAATTCTCCAGGAGGCCATGAACCAAGAAAAAAAAGAAAAGAAAGGCAGCACGATCATCAATCTCAAATCCCACCTCCCCGTAAAAGAAACAAACAAAACTGGAACAGGCTCATCATCCCCTGAATCCTCCCCCACCCCCACACAAAAACCGAGCAAAATTGATCAGGCACATTGACCCCACATCCCTGCCCTCACACAAAAAAAAAACAAACAAAGCAGATCAGGCATATCAAGCCCCAAATCCCTTCTCCCGTACAAATAAAAACCCGCTAAGATATGGGGGAAAAAACACAGAATATAAAAACTATAAGACTATAAAATAGACAAAAATATAGTCAAAAATGCGGGGAAAAAACTGGACAATACTCTCCGTGCCCAGGAGCAGCAGCAGCCCTTTCCCTCTCTGGTACTGAGCAACCAATCAAAAGCCAGGGAGCCACCACGTGCCCTCTGCACTCACTTCGATGCTTCAATCTCCTGCAGTGTTTTGATCAGCGAACAATGGGAGATTTAATCGGTGAAACAGAGCCCTACAGCCTCCCCGCTATGAGGTTCATGCAAGCTGCCTCCCAGAATCCTCTCAAGAGACTGCAGAGCACTGGAACAAGTAATCTCCAAACTTCCGCACTCGCCTTGATGTCTCAATTGCCCTCGTTGCTTTAATCAGCAAAATGGGGTCAAACATGAGCTCGTGCGCCTTCCTGCAGCCTTCTCACCACGAGAATTGTCCCCACTGCCTCCTGGAATCTTCTGAGAATACAGAACGCTGAAGCACCCAAACAATCTCCAAACAGCAAAACACAGTCTCCAACAGTTCCAGAATCACATTCAAGACAAGAGGCAAATATAAAGACGTAAGAGTGAAAAAGATGGTTTCATGATCTATCTAGAAGATGTCGACCAGAGGAGCGTTGTACACAGGCGCCATCTTGACCGGAAGATTCATGCAAACAATAACTGGTAGATCTCTAGACTGTGTGACAAAACCAGGGTACCTGGGGAAAAACCATGCATTCCATGGGGAGAGCATACAGAGCCATACCAGAATTGAACTCTGAACTCTGGAATGCCCTGATCTGCAATTGTGGTACACAATTCTCCAGAGTGGAGCCCTCATGGAATTGGCAGCTAGTGTCAGGCAGGAGGTAGAGAAGCCTGAAGTCCCATGACGCCAAGTTCAAGAACAGTTGCTTCCCTCCCACTTTGCTGTTTATCTGATGCTCTTGCCCGCGATGGTGTTGCGAGTAAGCTTTTCATTGCACCCGTGCATACGTGGATTTGTGCAGATGACAATAAACTCCAATGTGCCTCTGACTATTATCAATAATCACCATCATCCAATTTTTCACTGAATTAAGTTGACCTTTAATAGAAAGTATACATTTTGCATTCTCAATGTAGCACAAACACATTCAATTTACTGAACTGAGATCTTTCATACATTGCAAAAATTTGAAGTTTAAAGCTTTCATGTCAAATAGATTAACACTCAAAAATTTAAGGCTACAGATAACACAGACTCTATTTTAGATGTAAAATAATCTCACAAGAACCTCTCTGTTATGTTGTGGGATGAGTTAATCAAGTAATAAGACACATTGCATACATGGCACAGGTGTTCAAACAATACCCTGAGAGTCAGATGAATAACAAGGATGAGGCAGTAAAATAGATGGTCCACATCTAGGCAATATGTGTAGAAAAAGATCTTCATTCACTTATTTCAGACAATGAGCAGCAGAATAACTTGCATGGACTTTGGTTAATAATATTATTAACATTGTATTTTGTATGATCCTCAGGCTATGAATATGATACTCTAAAACAGGGAGCAGGTCCCAAACGCAAGAGATTCTGCTGATACTACAAATCCAGAGTAACAATCACACAAAATGCTGGAGGAACTCAGCAGATGAGGCAGCATCTACGGGGAGGAATAAATAGTCGATGTTTCTGGCCGAGACTCTTCATCAGGACCGGAAAGGAAAGAGGAAAGAAGCCAGAATGAGGTGGTGTCAGAGATAGAGAGGGTAATTTTAAATTCCTTGGCGTTATCATATCAGAGAATATATCCCAGCACCAGCATGTAAGTGCTATCACAGAGAAGGCACAACACATCCTCTATCTTCCTCAAAGTTTGCACATTTTAGGCATACCATCTAAAACTCTGACAAATTTCTACAGATGCACAATGAAGAATATTCTGACTGGTTGCTTCACAGTCTGATGGCAGTAACGCAAAAGGGGCATATCCCGGCTGGTGAGAGTCCTTACTGATAAATGCTACCTTCCTGATGCACCATTTCTTGAGGATACGCTCAATGGTGCTGAGGTGTTTGGGGCCACGTTGCAAGAAGACTCAGCCACGTAACTAAAGACATTAACTATTTGACTCTGTCTTGTTCCTTTGCTCCAGAAATATTTGATAAACATAACTATCAGAAGCAAGATACACAAAATGCTGGAAGAATTCAGCAGGTCAGACAGCATCAACAGAAGTAAATAGACAGTTGACATTTTGAGCTTAGACTCTTCACCAGAGATGCTGCCTGACCTGATGAGCTCCTCTAGCATTTTGTGTTTGCTCAAGATTATCAACATCTGCAGAATCTCTTGTTTAACTATGTTGTATCACAGAAGCTAAATGCAGGCATTAAAAAAACTATTTATTCTGTTACCCATGTTCCACTTCAGTATCCTCACATGAAATACAATGTTGTGATGTATTGCACTATGGCACATTACATTATTGGAAAGGCGCCAGTGCAGTATTGAATTTAATAATAGCATTAACTATTAAGGCTTAAGTACTTGCAACAGGAATTCTCTTCAGTGCATTGCCAAGATCCCTGTCAAGGCTTGTAACAAGCTTGAGCCACTTTTGAGTTGGTCTTCCTGTTGAGCACTTCACAGATGAAGTGACCAGCTTCCATTAATTTGTACAAGTCTATTCCCTGGAGTCAAATAAAAGAAGAAACAGCATTGAAGAAGTGCCGCTAACAAAATACACTTTGCAGTCATTTTGCATTGAAGTTTACTCACCTGAATATAGACAGAAAAATCAATGCAGAATTCTGAATGGTAAAGAAACGCAAATGAAAAAGGAAAATCCAGTCTTTTATCAGAGCATAAAATACGAGACTTTTTACATAGTATTTAATATAGATAGCAGATATCAGCCTGTTGGTATTTCATATGAGGCACAGGCATTAATAATTTAAGGGGAACCTGAAGGGGATCCCAGCTTGATTGTGACCTTAGGTGCTTTCTGTGTGGGGTTTGCACGTTCTCCCTCCAACCACATGGGTTTCGCCCGAGGGCTCAGCTTTCCTCCCACATCCCAAAGATATGAGGTGGTTGATTGGCTACTATACATTACCCCTTAGTGATGGTCAGTAGCATAAAACAGTAGGGCAACAATAATAAACCGATACCAAAGTCACCTGTGTTGTACATACTCTAAGTGGCTACTTTAACGAGGTACCTCCTGTGCATAATAAAGTGGCCACTCAGTGTGATAAACATGGCTGTCTGTTACTGTAGCCCACCCATTTCAAGGTTCGACATGCCGTGCATTCAGAGGAACTCTTCTGCACACAACTGTTGTAGCACTTGTTTATCTGAGTTACTGTTACCTTCCTGTCAACTTGAACCAGTCTGGCCATTCTCCTCTGAGCTCTCTAATTAAAAAGGCATTTTAACCCACAGAGGTACCCCTCACTGGATGTTATTTTTGTTTCTTGCACCATTCTCTGTAAACTCTAGAGTGTTGTGCGTGAAAATCCCAGGAGATCAGCAGTCTCTGAGATACTCAAACCACCCTATCTAGTGCCAACAATCATTCCATCATCAAAGTGTGCAAATATCTAATCTGCCAATCATGTGGCAGCAACTCAATGCATACAAGCAGATGTCAGATAAAAGCATTGAGCTGCTCCCATATGATTGGCAGGTCACATTTCTTCCCTATTCTGATGTTTGGTTTGGACAACGAGTCTTGACCATGTCTGCATGTGTTTATCTATTGAGTTGCCGCACATGATTGGCAGATTATTAGGTACACCTGCTTGTTAATTCAAGTAAAGTGGCCACTGAGTGTATTGAACCCGTACTTCTATTGCATTCTTTGTGAGGTTATCCCAGTGCCATATTATGGACCTGCAGAGGGTGTAAGTGGTAGGTAAACTACAGTTATGTTGGATAGAAATTTTAAAAAGCTAATGCTTAATTGGCAGAGCAACTCAGGACACTCTCAGATGCTTACTACTATATGAATATACATTTTCTTCTGAATCTCAGAATTGCACAATTGGATTTAAATAAATATTTCCTCTCTTTTCTTAATTTCTAAAATCTTTGGAATGGGTAGAATGCAATTAGCTATTTACAGCAAATTCCCATTGCAGCCCTGCTGATAAGATGACATATCAAACTACATGTTACCACAGTAAAATGCATGTGAGAACCTGGATAAAGTGCACTGAATGCACAGATTTATTTGATCTTGCACATTCACTGCCGGAAGCCATTCAGGTTTTGCATCAATACTGTTCAATCATTGCTCAGACTGATCCCAGTCCCTAATAGCATGTTATGATTCATCAAGCTTTAACCATTTCCATGAAAGGTCTTCTATCTGTTAGTTCTTCTCAGTCTCCTCTGTTCTGCTGAAAACACTCACAGCCTGGTAAATTTCTCCCCAAAAATGTTTCCCTTTTTAGCAACATCCTTTAAGATCCCCTCCCTAGTACCTCCTTGAAGGTTAATAGCAGGATTCTTAGCAGTGTGGAGGTACAGAAGGATATTGGGGTCAAAGATCAAAGATGCCTCAGTGTTTCCACACAAGTCAATAGACTGTTTAAGGGGGTGTATGATTTGTTGCCCTTCATTAGTCAGGCGACTGCGTTCACGAGCTGCAAGGTTCAATAGTTCCATTGAATAGCAGAGAATGTGCACAAGATACAACCCAAAATTCTCACTCTCTACCTCAAAACAGAAAAAAAACAGAGAATGATTGACAGAAAAAACATAAGAACTGCTAAAACCCCTACCCCCTATGTGCAAGCAGCATCATAACCTCCCCCCTCCCCCACTTGTTCTCACATAAAGCATCAGCATTCCCACCACCTGTCAGGCAAGCAACAGCAAGGCCCCCAAAGAGAGACCATGATCTGCAGTGCATCAAAAACTAACTGTTTGTTCCAACATTTTCAACATCTCACTCACACACACACACACACACACGGGAAAGACAAATATCACTCCTTCCACTGAGTGAATGTTACAGCTCTATAAAACCCTGGTTAGACCATACTTGGAGTATTGTGTTCAGCTCCGTGCCTCATTAGGAAGGATGTAGAAACTTCAGAGAGGACGCAGAGGAGATCCACCAGGATGTTGCCTGGATTAGAGGGCATATCATATAAGAATAGGTTAAGTGAGTATGAGAAGTGACTTGATGGAGGTGTACAAAACATTATGAGGCATAGATAGAATGGATAGCCTGCAAATTTTTCCTAGGATAGCAACGGCCTATACTAGAGAACATCCATTTAATGTGAGTGGAAGTAAGTTTCGGGGAAATGCCAAAGATATATACTTTACACAGTGAGTGCTGGTTGTGTGGAACGCCCTACCAGGGGTGGTGGTGGAGGCTGATAAAGTAGGGGCATTTAAAGAAAACTCTTAGACTGGCACATAGATAATAGAAAAATGGAGGGTTACAGCTATGTAGGAGGAAGAGTTAAACTGATGGAGAAGTAGATATATATACAAACGTTTGTAGATTGGCATAACATTGTGGGCCAAATGGCCTGTACGGTGCTGAACAGTTCTATGTTTTATGTTCAAATGTCATCATGCCCTTCCTTTTGGATCGTAAACAGTGTTAGGGAGAAGCAGCTACAATCAGGGATTCATGTCAAGTAGACATTTAATAAAATTGAGAATCAGCCTTCAAACCACTTTCAAAGGTAACCTACAAGTTTTAATTAGTTTTGAAGTTACAAAGATGGCTGTGTAAATAAATATCAATGTCCGTGAAGAGAACAGATTGTCAGTACAGAATGGGGGATCACTTTGATCTGGTCTGGAACCTGATATGACCATGAAGGATTCTTGTGTACACTGACAGAATAGGCAGAATAGGCAGCGAGGAAAATTGGTCGACGTCAAGTGACGCACAAGACATTGTGAGCTGAGGAGCTTTGCGCTATTGTGACAGAGGTTAAGGTAGGTTCCAGACAACTGCTCCCTCTAAACTGCACGGGTGTGTGGCCTTGCAGCAACTGAAATGCTCCCACACACATAGCAATTGTTGTCTTGCAGCTGGAGTTTTCTGAAAATTTAAACATTTAAATTGAGGGAACATTACTCCAGACTGATTATTGTCCTTCAAACTGCTTACAGTGGTATTTGCTACCAAGTCAGCCCTGTAAAAATGACCTCAGAAACCTAATAAATTGATGTGAATTACATTCAGTGGCTTCCTTTTTGGGTACACCTGTACACATCTTATTAATGCAAATATGTAATCAGCCAATCAGCAGCAACTCAATGCATAAAAGCATGCAAACATGGTCAAAAGGTTCAGTTGTTGTTCAGACCAAATATGAGAATGGGGAAGAAATGTTATCCAAGTGACCTTGACCATGTTGTTGGTGCCAGACAGGGTGATTTGAATATCTCAGAAAATGTTGATCCTCTGGGATTTCACACACTACAGTCTCCAGAATTTATAAAGAATGGTGAACAAAAAACACCCATTGAGAGGTAGTTTTGCGGGTAAAAACACTTTGTTAATGAGAGAGGTCAGAGGAGAATGGCCATACTGGTTCCAGTTGAGAGGAAGGTGGCAGCAATTCAAATAACCATGTGGTACAACAGTGTTGTCCAGAAGAAGATCTCTGATGCACAGCACATCAAACCTTGAAGTGGATGTTCTACAGCAGCAGAAGACTCAGTGGCCTGTTGTATCCCTGGCTGCAGACCCTGTGGCTCATTCAAACTCACAACAACCAGAACTACACATGCTCTAAATGGAGCCTAATCTTTGTTTTTACATATTATCCTCATGCCTCATCCAACAAAAACATAATGTGCTCTTTTAAATTTTCCTGCTCCACCTTTCTCTCTTTTCCATTCTGACTCCCCTCACAACCCTTCTCCTCTCCTCACCTGCCCATCAACTCCCTCTGGTTTCTCTTCTCATTCCCTTTCTTCCATGGTCCACTCTCCTCTCCAGTCAGATTCCTTTTGCTTCTATTCATTTCCTCCCAGGCTCTTACTTCATCCCTCCTCCCCCACCCATCTTCCTCTTCACCTGGTCTCATCTACTACCTGCCAGCTGGTGTTCCTTCCCCACCCAACCTTCTTATTCTGACTTCTGCCCGCTTTCTTTCCAGTCCTGATGAAGGGCCTTTGGCAAAAACAATGACTTGTTTATTCCTCTCCATAGATGCTGCCTGACCTGCTGAGTTCCTAAAAGCACGTTATGTGTATTCCTCGCGATTTCCAGCATCTGCAAGATCTCTTGTGTTTATGATTTTCCCTTTCATTCTCATAGTCAATCAGCCCCACTACATCCTGGGACATGCCTTCCAATTACCTGCATGTCCCTGTAATGATGAAAGACAGCAGTGATGGCTTGCAAACTTCCCAGCTGTGATGAGTAACTTGAGGTAAGCAGGTTCTTAGATGGCATGGCAATGTAGCAGTTAGCAAATTGCCTTACAATGCCAGGTTTTTAATCAATCGGGGTTCGATTCCCAACTCTGTCTGTAAGGAGCTTGTATTTTCTCCCCATGACTGTGTGGGTTTCTTCCAGGTGCTCCAGTTTCCTCCCATGTTCCAAAGACGTACCATAAGACCATAAGGCATCGGAGCAGAATTAGGCCATCTGGCCCATCGGGTCTGCTCCACCATTCAGTCATGGCTGATCCCTTTTTTCTACCTCCTCCTCAACCCCAGTTCCCAGCCTTCTCCCCATAACCTTTGATGCCATGTCCAATCAAGAACCTATCAATCCCTGCCTCGAATACACCCAATAACCTGGCCTCTACAGCTGCATGTGGCAACAAATTCCACAAATTCACCACCCTTTGACTAAAGAAATTTCTCCGCATCTCTGTTTTGAAAGGGCACCCCACTATCCTGAGGCTGTGCCCTCTTGTCCTGGACTCTCCCACATGGGAAACATCCTTTCCACATTTACTCTGTCATGGCCTTTCAACATTCGAAAGGTTTCAATGAGATCTCGCCCCCCTCTGAATTCCAGTGAGTACAGACCCAGAGCCATCAAATGTTCCTCGTATGATAACCCTTTTATACCTGGAATCATCCTTGTGAACCTCCTCTGGACCCTCTCCAATGCCAGCACATCTTTTCTAAGATGAGGGGCCCAAACCTGTTCACAATACTCAAGATGAGGCCTCACCTGTGCCTTAAAAATCCTCAGCATCACATCCTTCCTCTTATATTCTAGACCTCTTGAAATGAATGCTAACACGGCATTTGCCTTCCTTACCACTGACTCAGCCTACAAGTTAACCTTCAGAGTGTTCTGCACAAGGACTCCCAAGTTCTTCTGCATCTCAGATTTCTGGATTTTCTCCATGTTTAGAAAATAGCCCGCACATCTATTTCTACTACCAAAGTGCATGACCATGCATTTTCCAAGATGGTATATCATTTGCCACTTTCTTGCCCTTTCTCCAAATCTGTCTAAGTCCTTCTGCATCCTACTTGTTTCTTTAACACTACCATCCAGTCCACCAATCTTCATATCATCTGCAAACTTGGCAACAAAGCCATCAATTCCATCATCTAAATCATTTATGTACAGCATAAAAAGAAGTGGTCTCAACCATGACCCCTGCAGAACACACCAGTCACTGGCCAACAAGAAAAGGATCCTTTTATTCCCACTCGCTGCCTCCTATCAATTAGCCAATGCTGTAACCGTGTTAGTAACTAGTGTCTTCAACAGTGAAGACTGACACAAAATACTCATTTAGTTCAGCAGCCATCTCCTTGACCCCCATTATTATTTCTCCTGCCTCATTTTCCAGTGGTCCTATATCCACTCTCATTTCTTTTATTTTTAACATACTTGAAAAAACTTTTAGATTAGATTAGATTGGATTTACTATCCATTTAGATATTATTTGCTAGCTTGCTTTCATATTTCATCTTTTCCCTTCTAATAATTTTTTTGTTGCTCTCTAAAGGTTTTTAAAAATTTTACAATCCTCTATCTTCCCACTAATTTTTGCTTTGTTGTATGCCCTTTCTTTTGCTTTTACAATAGCTTTGACTTCACTTGTCAGCCACAGTTGTACTATTTTACCATTTGAGTATTTCTTCATTTTTGGAATACACATGTCCCGCACCTTCCTTCTTTTCTCAGAAATACACGCCACTGCTGCTCTGCTGGCATCCCTGCCAGCAGTTGCTTCCAATTTACTTTGGCCAACTCCTCTCTCATACCACTATACTATCCCTTACCCCACTGAAATACTGCTACATCAGACTTTACTTTCCCCTATCAAATTTCAAGTTGAACACAATCATATTGTGATCACCGGTTCCTAAGGGTTCTTTTATGCTAAGCTGCCTAATCACCTCCAGTTCATTATATAACACACAATTCAGTATAGCTAATCCCCTCGTAAGCTCAACAACAAAGTGCTTTAAAAAGTTATCTCTTAGGCATTCAACAAACTCACTCTTGAGATCCATTACCAACCTGATTTTCCCCAATCGACCTGCATGTTATAATCTTCCATGACTACCATAACATTGCCCTTTGCCCTTTTGACTCACCTTTTCTATTTCCTATTGTAATCTATGGTCCACCTCCCAGCCACTGTTGGGAGGCCTGTATATAACTGCCATCAATGTCCTTTTACCCTTGCAGTTTCTTAACTCAACCACAAGGATTCAACATCTTCCGATCCTCTGTCACATCTTTCTTCTGATTTGATGCCATTCTTTACCAGTAGAGCCACATCACCCCCTCTGCCTACCTTCCTATCCCTCCGGTGTAACCTCGAACATTCAACTCTCAACTACAACCATCCTTCAGCCATGATTCAGTGATGGCCACATCATACCTGGCAATCTCTAATATTGCAACAAGATCATCCGCCTTATTTCTTATACTGCACACATTTAGGTACAACACCTTGAGTAACTTATTTGCTATCCTTTATCTATCCTTATCGATCCTGATTCTGCATCCCTAATGATTTGATATTCATCCTGCTGGCTGCAACTAAGTCCCAACTCCTGCTTGCCCTTACTGACAATCCCACTACATGCTATCTTTACTTTTTTACCATCCATCCTATCCTGAGTCCCTTCATTCCTGCTCCCATCCCCCTACCAAGTTAGTTTAAAACCTGCCCAACAGCTCTAGCAAACCTGCCCGCGAGAATATTGGTCCCCCTCAGGTTCAGGTGCAACCTGTCCCTTTTGAATAGGTATACCTTCCCCAGAAGAGATCCCAATTATCCAAGAACCTGAAGCCCCGCCCCCTGCACCAGCTTCTCAACCACATCATCCTGTTTCTACCCTCACTGGTGCATGGCACAGGCAGCAATCCAGAAATTACTACCTGGGAGGTCCTGCTTTTCAGGCTTCTACCTAGCTCTCTAAATTCTTTTTTCAGGACCTCATTGCTTTTCCTTCCTATGTCATTGGTGCCAATATGTACCAAGACACCTGGCTGCTCCCCTCCTCTCTGAAATGTTGTGGACGCGATCTGAGACATCCCTGACCCTAGCACCTGGGAGGCAACATGCCATCCAGGTGTCCTGTTCATGTCCACTGAGTCTCCTCTCTGATCCCTTCACTGTCAAGCGCTCTATCACTACCACTCCCTTCTTCTCTCTCTTTGCCTTCTGCACCACAGACCTGTGCTCAGTGCCCACAACCAGTGGCCATGGCATTCTCCCAGACGGTCATCTCCAATGAAAGTATCCAAAACGGTATACTTGTTTTTGAGGGGAATGGCCACAGAGGTGCTCTGCTCTAACTGCCTGTTTTCATTTCTCCTGACAGTCACCCAGCCACTTGCCTCCTGCAACTTCGATGTGACTACTTCCCTGTAACTTTGATCAATTACATCCTCACTCTCCTGTTCGAGCCGAAGGTCATCCAGTTGCTGCTCAGAAAAGGGCGAGGGTTAGTAAGTTATGGGCAGGCTACGTTGCCACCGGAAATGTGGCGACACTTATGGGATACTTCCAGCATAATATTTGCTGATTTAAGAGGGAATTTCTTGAAAGCCTATGAGATAGCTTTATAGAGCAGCTTGAGCTCGAGCCTATCAGGGGAAAGGCCATCTTAGATTGGGTGTTGTGTAATAACCCAGATTTTATTAATCCGCTTAATATAAAGGAACCCTTGGGAGGCAGTGATGATAATATGATTGAATTCATACAGCAGTTTGAGAGGGAGAAGCACAAATCACATGTATCAGTATCATAATGGAATAAAGGTCACAACAAAGGCAAGCAAGAGGAGCTTACCGAGGTGAATTGGAGGGGGATACTGGTGGGGATGACGGCAGAACAGAGGTGGCTGAGGTCTCTGGGAATAGTTCACAAGGCGCAAGATAGATATGTCTCACAGAAGTAATAGTTCTCAAATGGCAGGTGTAGGTAACTGTGGCTGACAAAAGAAGTTAAGGGCTGCATAAAAGCCAAGGAAAGGACATATAAGGTAGCAAAAGTAAGTGGGAAGTTGGATGACTGGGAAACTTAAAATCCAACAAAAGGAAACTAAAGTAACTATAAGGGAAAAGATGAAATGTGAGGGCAAACGAGCCAATAATACAAAGTTCTTCTTCAGTTATATAAAGAATAAAAGGGAGGTGAGAGTTGATATTGGACCACTGCAAAATGATGCTCGTGAGGTAGCAATGGGGAACAAAGAAATGGAAGATGAACTTTTTAAGTACTTTGCTTTGGTCTTTACTGTGGAAGATGCTAGCTGTATGCCAGAGGTCTGGGAGTGTCGGGGAGCAGGAGTGAGTGCCATTGCTATTACAAAGGAAAAAGTGCTAGGCAACCTCCAAAGTCTTAAGGTGGATAATTCACTTGGACCAGATGGACTATATCCCAGAGTCATGCAAGAGGTTGCTGAAGAGATAACAGATGCATTGATCATGATCTTTCAAGAATTACTTGATTCTGGCATGGCCCCGGAGGACTGGAAAATTGCAAATGTCACTCCACTCCATAAGAAGGGAGGAAGACAAAATTGAGGAAACTATAGGCCAGTTAACCTAACCTTAGTAGTTGGGAAAGTATTGGAGTCTATTATTAAGGATGAGGTTTCCAGGTACTTGGAGACTAATGATAAAAAAAAAATCAAAGTCAGCATGGGTTCTGCAAAGGGAAATTTTGCCTGACAGGTCTGTTAGAATTTTTCAAGGAAGTAACAAGCAGGTGGACAAAGGAGAGGCAGTGGATGTCATTTACTTAGTTTTCCAGGAGGTTTGATAAAGTGCGTCACATGAGGCTGCTTAACAAGATCCTATGATGTTACAGGAAATATACTGGCATGGATAGAGGAATGGCTGACAGGCAGAATTAAAGGGGGCCTTTTTTGGTTGGCTGACAGTGACTAGTGTTGTTCCTCAGAGGTCAATATTGGGGCCGTTACTTTCCATTTTTTTTAATCAATGATTTAGATAGTGGAATTGATGGCTTTGTGGCAATGTTTGCAGATGATACGAAGATGGGTAGTGGGGTAGGTAGTGCTGAGGAAGCAATGTAATTGCAGTAGGACTTAGACAAATTGGAAGGATGGATAGAAAAAGTGGCAGATGGAATACAGTGTTGGGAACTGTATGATAATGCATTTTGCTAAAAGGAACAATAGTGCAGACTATTATCTAAATGAAGAGAAAATTCAAACATCAGAGGTGCAAAGGAACTTATGAGTCCTCATGCAAAACTCCCAGAAGCTTAATTTTCAGGTTGAGTCTGTGGTAAAGAAGGCAAATGCAATGTTGGCATTTATTTCAGGTAGAATAGAATATCAAAACAAGGGGAAATGCTGAGCCTTTATAAGACACTAGCAAGGCCACACTTAGTGTATTGTCCTGACGAAGGGTCTCGGCCTGAAACGTCGACTGCACCTCTTCCTAGAGATGCTGCCTGGCCTGCTGCGTTCACCAGCAGCTTTTATGTGTGTTGCTTAGTGTACTGTCAACAGTTTTGGGCCCCATATCTCAGAAAGGTTGTGTTGTCATTGGAGTGAGTCCAGAGGAGGCTCACAAGGATGATTCCAGGAATGAAGGGATTAACATATGTTTGGCAGCTTTGGGCCTGTACTCACTGGAATTTAGAAGAATGTGTGGGGATTTCATTGAAACCTACCGAGTTGGATGTGGAGAGAATGTTTCCTCTGGTGGGGGTATCCAGAACTAAAGGGCACAGTCTCAAAATTGAGGGGTGACCTTTTAGAACAGAAGTAAAGAGGAATTTTTTTAAGCCAAAGAGTGGTGAATCTGTGGAGTTCTCTGCCACAGACTGTGTTGGAGGCCAAGTCCATGGGTATACTTAAAGCAGAAGTTGATAGATTTCTGATTGGCTGGGGCTTCGAGGGATATAGTGAGAGGGCAGGTGCAAGGAGTTGAATGGAATCCGTGATCAGCCATGATGATATGGTGGAACGCACTCAATGGGCTGAATGGCCCAATTCTGCTCCTATGTACTATGGTCTTGATTTGAGGCAAATGATGCACTTCACTGTATGCCGCAATGTTTTGACGTGCATGGCATCAAAGACCATCTTCAACGACCCTCAGCATCCAGGACATGCCCTATTTTCACAGCTGCCGTTGGGAATGAGGTGTTCAGGGGTCTTAAGTCCCACATCACCAGGTTCAAAAACAGCTATTACCCTTCAACATCAGGCTCATGAACCAGAGTGGATAACTTCCTTGACCTCAACTCTGAACCGAGTTGCAACCTTTGGAACGCTTCCAAAGATTCTACAAATCACGTTCTCGAATATGATTTATTTATTTATTAATCGTATTTGCAGAGTTCGTCTTCTCTTGCACATTGGTTGTATGTCCACCTTTGTAAGTGTGTAGTTTTTCATTGACTCCACTGTATTTCCTTGTATCTGCTGTAAATCCCCATAAAAAAATGAATCTCAGAGTACTATATGGTGACATAGAAACATAGAAACATAGAAAATAGGTGCAGGAGTAGGCCATTCGGCCCTTCGAGCCTGCACCGCCATTTATTATGATCATGGCTGATCATCCAACTCAGAACCCAGCCTTCCCTCCATACCCCCTGACCCCTGTAGCCACAAGGGCCATATCTAACTCCCTCTTAAATATAGCCAATGAACTGGCCTCAACAGTTTGCTGTGGCAGAGAATTCCACAGATTCACCACTCTCTGTGTGAAGAAGTTTTTCCTAACCTCGGTCCTAAAAGGCTTCCCCTCTATCCTCAAACTGTGACCCCTCGTTCTAGACCTCCCCAACATCGGGAACAATCTTCCTGCATCTAGCCTGTCCAATCCCTTTAGGATCTTATACGTTTCAATCAGATCCCCCCTCAATCTTCTAAATTCCAACAAGTACAAGCCCAGTTCATCCAGTCTTTCTTCATATGAAAGACCTGCCATCCCAGGAATCAATCTGGTGAACCTTCTTTGTACTCCCTCTATGGCAAAGATGTCTTTCCTCAGATTAGGGGACCAAAACTGCACACAATACTCCAGGTGTGGTCTCACCAAGGCCTTGTACAACTGCAGTAGTACCTCCCTGCTCCTGTACTCGAATCCTCTCGCTATAAATGCCAGCATACCGTTCGCCTTTTTCACCGCCTGCTGTACCTGCATGCCCACTTTCAATGACTGGTGTATAATGACACCCAGGTCTCGTTGCACCTCCCCTTTTCCTAATCGGCCACCATTCAGATAATAATCTGTTTTCCTATTTTTGCCACCAAAGTGGATAACTTCACATTTATCCACATTAAATTGCATCTGCCATGAGTTTGCCCACTCACCCAACCTATCCAAGTCACCCTGCATCCTCTTAGCATCCTCCTCACTGCTAACACTGCCACCCAGCTTCGTGTCATCCGCAAACTTGGAGATGCTGCATTTAATTCCCTCATCCAAGTCATTAATATATATTGTAAACAACTGGGGTCCCAGCACTGAGCCTTGCGGTACCCCACTAGTCACCGCCTGCCATTCTGAAAAGGTCCCGTTTATTCCCACTCTTTGCTTCCTGTCTGCTAACCAATTCTCCACCCACACCAATACCTTACCCCCAATACCGTGTGCTTTAAGTTTGCACACTAATCTCCTATGTGGGACCTTGTCAAAAGCCTTTTGAAAATCCAAATATACCACATCCACTGGTTCTCCCCTATCCACTCTACTAGTTACATCCTCAAAAAATTCTATGAGATTCGTCAGACATGATTTTCCTTTCACAAATCCATGCTGACTTTGTCCGATCATTTCACCGCTTTCCAAATGTGCTGTTATCACATCCTTGATAACTGACTCCAGCAGTTTCCCCACCACCGACATGTATACACTTTGATAATAAAGTCACTTTGAAAATGCAATGATAAAACTTAGCTTTTATCTTTTTCTGGAAGCTAGGTTAGCCCCATAAATTCAAAGAAGGAAAGGTGTATCTATGGCCACGTTCAAGTTCAAGTACTACAAAGGTTGGGGGTGTTGTGGATAGTGTGGAGGGCTGTCAGAGGTTACAGTGGAACATCGATAGGATGCAAAAATGGGCTGAGAAATGGCAGGTGGAGTTCAACTCAAATAAGTGTGAAGTGCAAACACGAGGAATTCTGCAGATGTTGGAAATTCAGGCAACACACATCAAAGTTGCTGGTGAACGCAGCAGGCCAGGCAGCATCTCTAGGAAAAGGTACAGTCGACATTTCGGGCCGAGACCCTTCGTCAGGACTAACGTTAGACCTGTCGACTGTACCTCTTCCTAGAGATGCTGCCTGGCCTGCTGCGTTCACCAGCAACTTTGATGTGTGTTGCCATAAGTGTAAAGTGGTTCATTTTGGTAGGTCAAATATGATGGCAGAATATATGAATAATGGTAAGAATCTTGGCAGTGTGGAGGATCAGAGGGGTCGTGGGGTCCGAGTCCATAGGACACTCAAGGATGCTCTGGTAGGTTGACTCTGCGGTTAAGAATGCATACGTTGCATTGGCCTTCATCAATCGTAGGATTGAGTTTAGGAGCCGAGAGGTAATGTTGCAGCATATAGGACCCTAGTCAGACCCCACTTGGAGTACTGTGCTCAGTTCTGGTCGCCTCACTACAGGAAGGATGTGGAAACCATAGAAAGGGTGCAGAGGAGATTTACAAGGATGTTGCCTGGATTGGGAGCATGCCTTATGAGAATAGGTTGAATGAACTTGGCCTTTTCTCCTTGGAGTGATGGAAGATGAGAGGTGACCTGATAGAGATGTATAAGATGATGAGAGGCATTCATCATGTGGATAGTCAGAGACTTTTTCCCAGGGCTGAAATGGCTAGCACAAGAGGGCACAGTTTTCAGGTGCTTGGAAGTAGATACAGAGAAGATTATCAGGGGTAAGTTGTGTTTTTTTATATGCAGAGAGTGGTGAGTGCGTGGAATGGGCTACCGGCGACGATGGTGGACGCGGATACGATAGGGCCTTTTAAGAGACTCCTGGACAGGTATATGGAGCTCAGAAAAATAGAGGGCTATGGGTAACCCTAGGTAATTTCTCTGGTAAGGACATGTTCGGCATAACTTTGTGGGCTGAAGGGCCTGTACTGTGCTGCAGGTTTTCTATGTTTCTATTACTCAAGAGCAAACAGTGAGGCCCTCAGTAACAGTAAGACATCATCAAGTCAAGACACAGTGACAGAACACAGATCATAACAGCACAGTAAGACCCGTCAGCGCACAATGCTGTGCGACTTTTAACCTACTTTAGATCAATCTAACCCTATTCTTCTATCACCCATGTGCCCATCTAAGACTTTTTTAAATCTCCCTAATGCTTCTTCTCCTGCTTCTGCTTGGTACTGAGTAAGCACTGCCGGACGGCTGTTATAATGCGCAGTCAGTGTGAACGGCGTGGGAGTTAAATTGCAAAGTAAGCAAACCGGTAATATTACAATTTCTTTTACAGCTTTCTCACTGAAAACCAGCATTAAACAGAAAATAATGGGCTTCACAGAAATGTTGTACGAGGACCCCAAAACAAAATATTTCATACCGTCTCCAGGATGCTGCTTGGATTATAGAGCATGTCTTATGATGATAGGCTTAGCGAGCTAGGGCTTTTCTTTTTGGAGTGAAGGATGAGAGATGACTTGATCGAGGTGTACAAGATGATAAGAGGTATAGATCGAGTGGATAGCCAGAGGCCTTTTCCCAGGGCAGAAATGGCTAATACAAGGGGGTATCATTTTAATGTGATTGGAGTAAAATATAGAGGGGTGTTAGAGGTAAGGATTTTACACAAAAGGTGTCAGGTGCATGCAACCTCTGCATGAAACCACTACCCATGGTCCAGATACAGAACAACACAAAATAGCAGTTCAGCCTGGACTAGATGGGCCAAAGGGCCTGTTTCTATGCTGTAGAGCTCTACATCCCTACACACGTTCCCACATTGGATATTTGAGTCTCAGAGGGATTATAGTGATAGAATCAAGTACAGAAACATGCCCTTCAGCCCAGTGAGTCTGTGCTAAGCATCCAGTAGCCATTTGCACTGATCTCATTTTATCACTCCACATTCCCGATTCTAACCCTCACCCACACTGCAGGCCAATTGAATTACCCATCCCACATGTCCTTGGGTTGTAAGAGGAAAGTAGAGTCCCAGAGTCGCAAGGAGAATATGCAAACTCCACACAGGCAGCACCAGAGGTCAGAATCTAACCGGGTCTCTGGAGTCACAGCCCCAGCCCTGGCAATAGAATTTAAATTCAGGTCATCGACATCAACACTGCAACCTATGGTCAGCCTCCACTGGCCTTTCTCTGGAATGACAACACCATATTCTGCATTCTCCTTCCTTTTTACTACATTGATGTAATTATGTATGCATGACCTTCCCAGAGAGCACACAAAACAAAAGTTTTTCAAAATAAACACAAGAATTTCTGCCGATGCTGGAAGTCTTGAACATACACACAAAATGCTAGAGGAACTCAGTAAGTCAAGCAGTATCTATGGATGGGAATAAATAGCCAACATTTTGAACACTCATTCCCTGCCATTGACACGGCTTGACTTACTGGGTTTCTCCAGCATTTCATACACGTGCCAATAACCTTTTCCCCAGGTTTGGGGAATCAAAGCAAGCAGGCATGGGTTTAAGGTGTGATGGGAAAGATTTAATCGGAACCTGAGGGGCAACCTTTTCACCCAGAGAGTGGTCAGTATGTGGAATAAGCTGCCAGCGGAATTGGTCGATGCAGGTACATCAACAACTTTCAAAGAAGTACTTGACCGGTAGATGGATAGGAAAGGATTAGATCGATATGAGCCAATCAGCAGAGTAGGTGGGAATCTCGGTCATCAAGGAGCTGTGGAGCTGAAAAGCCATTTCCACACTATATGACTCTTATCACTCTAATAAACCAATTAGCAATGTGGCCTAGTATGCTGGGCTGTTATTAAACTAAATAGACAGCAACATTGTTCCACTTCTGAGCCCTGAGTAGCTTAGCTTTTACTGCCCAGTAAACTGATTGTCCTAAGCATTCTAGTAACCCTTTGGCATGTTGTCTCCACTCAGGAAAATCACCTGTTCTTGCAGATCTGGAACATTCCTCCGCTGGAGAACTTTGAACATAGAACGTTACAGTTCAATACGGGCCCTTTGGGTCACAATGTTCTGGCGAATTTTACTCTACTTTAAGATCCTATAATTCCTATATAGTCCCCAATTTTCTCTCATCCACATGCCTATCTAAGAGTTTCTTAAATGTGCCTGTTGTACCTGCCTCTACCACTGCCCCTGGCAGGGCGTTCCATGCACTCACCACTCTCCAACATTCTCTCTACATTTCCTCCAATCACTTTACAATTATGTCCCCTCATTTTAACCATTTCTACCTTAGGAAAAAGTTTCTCCAAACCCAGCAGTATACTGGCAAATCTCTTCCACACCTTCTCTAAAGCTCCCATATGCTCCTATAATGCAACCAGAACTGAACACAATATTCTGCATCCATATTTGCTTTCATAAATATTCAACAAATGCTCCTCCTAGCCAAATTTATAAAACAAAACTCAGGAGTCATGGAGAAGTGACCTGAAAGTCAACTCACAGTGCGAATCCCCAAACCAGTCAGCATGTATACGACATCTTCAGTAGAGACATTGCCAGAAGCACCATCAGCGTAAGGACAGCCACCAAGACCAGCCACAGAGCAGTCCACCACACTGATTCCCATCTGCAGAAAGAAACAGGATAACAAATGTAAAACAAGAGAAATTCTGCAGATGCTGGAAATCCGAGCAACACACACACACAAAATGCTGGAGGAACTCAGCAGGCCAGGCAGCATCTATGGAAAAGAGTACAGTCAACATTCGGGTCGAGATCTCTCGGCATTACATACAAATGGAACTCAAAGTTCAAAGTAAATTTATTATCAAAGTTCATACTGTATATGTCACCATATACAACCATGAGATTTATGTTCTTCCAGGCATTCACAGTAAATACAAAGAAACAAATAATCATATTAATAAAAAGAAATAATAAATAAATATTGATAACATGAGACAAAGATTCTTTGAAAGTGAGTCCATAGGTCATGGGAACAGTTTAGTATTGGGGTGAGTGAAGTTATCCTCTCTGGTTCAAGACCCGATAGTCAAAGGGTAATAACTGTCCCTGAGCTTGGTGGTGTGGGACTCGAGGCCCCTGTACCTCCTTCTTGATGGCAGCAGCAAGAAGAGAGCATGGCCTGGATGGTGGGGGTCCTTGATGATAGATGCTGTTTTCCATACTGTATGTACCAATAATCTATTCCATATTGGTAAGATTAATTCCTGGGCCATTGGCAACACCAGCAATACTTGCACCTTACTGATCGAAGAGTATTCACCATAACACTCTACATTCCTGCTGCTGTCTGTAGGAATTTGCTTGTTCTCTCCCGACCCGAGTTTCCTCCGAGTGCTCTGATTTCCTCCCACATTCCAAAGATGGATCGATTAATAGTTTAATTGGTCACATGGGTATAATTGAGAGGTATGGGATTGTTCTGGGCTCAAAGGTCTGCTACCGTACTATATCTCTAAATAAAAATAAAGTAAAATATAACAGTGAGGTCTATCACCAGACCAGCTCCCATACATGACTGACCTGAGGGGCAGATGCACAAGAGTCGAGGTACTGGAATCAGAATGAGAATCAGGTTCATTATCACTGACGTATGTCACAAAATTTGTTGTTTTGTGGCAGCAGCACAGTGCAAGATAAAAAAAAGTAATATGTTACAACAGAAAATAAAATAAGTAATTAGTTAGACCATTCAGAAATCTGATGGCGAGGGGAAAGAAGCTGCTTCCAAACTGTTGAGTCTGTCTTCAGGCCCCTGTACTTCCTCCCTGATGGTAATAAGGAGAAGAGGGCATGTCATGGATGGCAAGGGCCTTAACAATGGATGCCACCTTCTTGAGGCACTGAAGATATCCTCAGTGGTGGGTGAGAGTTGTGCCCCTGCTGGTTTTCTTTCGATCCAGTGCATTGCAGTTTCCATACCAGACAGCGAAGTAACCAGTCAGATCACTCTCCACGGTACATCTGTAGAAACCTGCTGTAATCTTTGGCGACATACCAAATCTCGTCAAACTCCAAACGAAATATAGCCACCAGCATGCCTTCTTCAAAATTGCATCAATATGTTGGGCCCAGGATAGATCTTCAGAGATGCTGAGACTTGGGACTTGAAGATTCTCACCCTTTCCACAGCTGACCCCTCAATGAGGACTGATATGTGTTCTCCCTCTTGCCCTTCCTGAAGGTCACAATCAATTCCTTGGTCTTGCTGACACTAAGTACAACCAGCTCACTCAACTATTTCACTCCTGTCCACCCTCTAGTCGCCATCTGTGCATTTATGTGCTAGAGCTGTCTGTATTTCTGGGAAGTATTCTCACTGGTACATAACCGCACTATATCACCGAGAATGACTTCCAATTGTTAAAAGTTCCAGTCCTCCGTCTCCTTTCCTTGCCTTTCACATTCTCTTCCTCTGCTCTCAGTATGGTGAGTTTTGGGCTCCTTATAGAAGGAAGAATGTGCAGGCATTGGAGAGGGTCCTGAGGAGGTTCACAACAATGATTCCAGCCATTGAAAGGGTTAACATATGAGGAGCATTTGAAAGCTTGGGCCTGTACTTGTTAGAGTTTAGAGGAATGATGGTATAGCTCATATGTTGAATCATAGGGTAATCTACAACCATACTTACCTGGTTAGGTCACTAAACTCTTTTCACTTCCTCTAAAAGAGAAGTAAGTCAGGCCTGTTCTTGAAGACCCTCACCGTTTTTTGCAGATGCACCATAGAAAGTATGTTATCTGGTGCATCACAGCTTGGCGTGGCAATAGCTCTGACCAAGACCACAAGAAGAGTTGTGGTCACAGCTTGGAATCCAGCCACTCCTTTATGGACTTTATCTATTCTTCCCACTGCCTTGGGAAAGGAGCCAACATAATCAAGAACCCCACCCACTGCAATTGTCTTCTCCCTCCTCCCATCGGACAGAAATTGCTTAAAACCAGGTTCAAAGGACAGATTCTAACTCGACATTTGTTGGACATCTTATAGGCTCAAGGTAAACTCTTGAATTCCCACTCTTCCTCAACGTGGCCCTTACACGTTTTTTCTCTACCTGCACCACATTTTCTCTGTAGCTGCAACACTATATTCTGCGTTCTGTTTTATTTTTGATCCCTCAGTGTATGATCTGTATGGATGAAATGCAAAACAAATGCTTTTCATTGTATCTCACTACACGTGATGAAACTAAACCAATAGCAAAACCCAAAGTGGATGTGCTGAACACAACAATGTGCTGTCACTATGCAAGACAAATTTTTCTCCAAACTTCGGTTTATGTGGCAATCATAAACCAATACCAAAAGGTGTGATAGATGTTGAATGATGTCAGGTCTGACATGGAACTCATGTCAGAAATGGAAACATGAGCCATTAAATTTATGGTGTGGAGCTATTTACCCTTGACGCAATTCCAAACCACCCCATTCTGGATTCTAAACATGGCATGAGCACACAAAGCAAAATGTCTTCTCTTTGGCAAACTGATTGATCAATGAAATAAAGGAGTTAGCTTGCTCTACAAACCAGGAATGCCCTCTTCTTATTCCCACCATCAGAGAGGAGGTAACAGAACACGAAGACACACATAATATTTTAGGAACAGCTTCTTCCCTTCCACCATTAGATTTCTGAATGGTCCATGAACCTATGTACACTACCTCTCTCTTTTTGGTCTCATGTTGCACCACTAATTTTATTTAATGTTTTAAAAATACGTATCTGTAATTGTGATTTCATGACATATGATAGGGATAATAAACTTGATTCTGATTTCTTTTTAGAAAATGCAGCTAACGAATTGAACCAGGGCTGTAATTGATTTGTCTGCCTTTTAGGTAGGACTTTGACATTTCCACTTGGAGTCTGTGAGAAGCTGAGATATAACAGCAGATGGCAGTGTTAAATAACTTCATTCAGCAAGGTCATACACAAGCAGCCCCGTATATGGTCCCAGTCACTCGTTTAACATGTTATTTTCCTGTAGCTACATCCTTAAACATAATACATTACTCATATAGGTATCAGGATAGGCATAATTTTCTCAATTCCTTGTAAGAGATTTATAGAGAAAGGTTGAATATCTTAGGACACAAGAGATTCTGCAGATGCTGGAAATCCTGAACAACAAATATAAAAAGCTGCAGGAACTCAGCAAGTCAGGCAGCATCTCTGGAGGAAATAAAGAGACAATGTTTTGCGCCGTAACCCTTCATCAGGATAGAAGGGAAGGGGGCAGGTGCTAGTATAAGATGGTGGGAGGAATACTTTGAGGAATTGGAGCTGGAACTGGATAGATAGATACATTATTGATCCCAAAGGAAATTACAGTGCCACAGTAGCATTACAAGTGCAGGTATACAAATATTAGAAGAGAAATAGAAGGAATAAAAAAAAGTTACCTCAAACAGTCCAACAGGAGGGGAGTCATCACTTTCTCAGCTACAGGTTGACTCATTATACAGCCTAATGGCTGAGGGTAAGAATGACCTCATATTGACCTCTTTGGAGCAGCGCAGTTGTCTCAGTCTATTACTAAAAGTGCTCCTCTGTTCAGCCAAGGTGGCATGCAGAGGGTGAGAAACATTGTCCAGAATTGCCAGGATTTTTTGTAGGGTCCTTTGTTCACATCCTTCAGTGTGTCCAGTTTGACTCCTATAACAGAGCCTTTCTAATCAGTTTATTGAGCCTGTTGGCATCACCCGTGTTGATACCATTGCCATCACACAGAAGATTGCACTGGCAACAACAGACTGGTAGGATATGTGAAGGAGAGGCCTGCATACTCCAAGAGACCCCAGCCTTCTTAGGAAGTAGAGGTGACTCTGGCTCCTCCTGTACACAGCCTCTGTATTGGTGCTCCACTCTTAATCTGTCATCCAGGTACAGTACATCCCCCATGTACTTGTTGGTCCTTACCATCAATAGCAACAGGGAGCAGTGCAGGCTAAATCTTCTCAAATGCATCACCATCTCCTTTGTCTTACTGATGAACTCCAGGTCATTCGAGAAGCTGAGTGAGTGATAGATAGGACATAGAGAGAGGATGTTACGTCCAAAGTGCAGGACACAAGGAATTGGGTGACATGGGGAAAGGGATTAAACAGCCAATGCCTCTGTGACCATCCCCCTCAACAACAGGTATATCACTTTGGATACTGTTGGGGGGGGAAGGGGGGTGGAATAACCTAGCAGAAGAAAGTCACATTTGTCAGGTCTCTGGCATTGGATTGGGTTCTAAGACTCAGAAGGGAAGGTGGGGTGGGGGGAGGAGAGAAAAAGCAAGCTGTGGTGATAGGTGATTCATTAGTTAGGGGAATGGACAGGAGGTTCTGTGGATGAGAACAAGGTTTCCGGATGGTATGTTGCCTCCCGGGTACCAGGGTCCAGGATATCTCGATCGTATCCGCAGCATTCCTAAGTGAGAGAGTGAACAGGCAGAGGTCGTGGTCTATGAAGGTACCAATGACGTGTAGAACAAGTTATGAAGTTCTGTATGGGGAGTTCAGTGAGTTAGGTGCTAAGTTAAAGGGCTGGATCTGCAGGGTTGTGATCTCAGGACTGCTACCCGTGCTGCATGCTAGTGAGGCCAGAAACAGGATAATTAAACAGTTAAAACACAGCTAAGGATTTGGTGTAGGAGCGAGGGTGCAAGATGTTTGGATCATTGAGTTTTCCTGAGGAAGGTGGGACCTGTACAGAAGAGACAGTTTGCACCTGAACTGGAGGGGGACCAATATCCTAGTGGGAAAGTTTGCTATTGCTGCACAGTGGGGTTTTACTAGAGTTGCAGAGGAATGGGAACCAGAGTGCCAGATCAGATAGTGGAGACGATGTGCAGACAGCTGTTTTTAAGACGTATGACAAAGTCAGGAACCAAAATGTTAAGCAAGGTACAATTACTATCCTAACTGCATATATTTCAATGCAAGTAGTATCATAGGAAAGGCAGATGATCTCAGGTCATGGATCAACACCTGGAATTATGATATTGTACACATAGTGAGACTTCGTTGTAGGAGGTACAGGACTCACAGCTCAATATTCTGGGGCTCCGTTGTTTTAGACACGACAAAACAGGAGGGATTAAAGGAGGAGGGGAGGCGTTATGAGTCAAGGAAAATGTCTTCAGCCAAGACGAACTGGAGAACTCATCTAGTGAGGTGTTATGGGTGGAACTGAATAATAAGAAAGGTATGACCATATTTAAGGGGTTATATTACAGACAACCCAACAATCCAAGGGATTTAGAAGTAGAAAGATCGCAGAATGTTGCAAGAAACACTAGGTTGCCATAGTAAGTGATTTTAAATTTCCACACATTGACTGAGAATCCCATACTGTAAAAGAAATGGATGAGATAGAGTTTGTCAAATGTGTTCAGGAAAGTTTCCTTAATCAGTACATAGAAGTCCCAACAATAGAGTGTGCGGTACTTGCCTGCAATTAGGGAATGAGACAGGGCAGGTTGCAAAAGTTTATGTAGGAGAAAACTTTGAATCTAAGGATCACAATGCCATTAGTTTCAAGGTAAATATGCAAAAAGATAGGTCTGGCCTGTGGGTTGAGATTCTAAATTGGAGAAAGCCCAATTTTGAAGGTTTCAGAAAGGATTCGGTAAGTGTGGATTGGGACAAGCTGTTTTCTCGCAACGGTGTACTTGGTAAGTGGGAGGCCTTCAGAAGTGAAGTTTTCAGAGTACTAAGCTTGTATGTCACTGTCAGAATAAAAGGTAAAGATAGCAGGTGTGGGGAACCTTGGTTTTCAAGAGAAATTGAGGGCCTAGTTGAATAAAAAAAAGAGCTGCATTGCAGGTATAGGCAGGTAGGAACAAATGAGGTGCTTATGGAGTATAAGAAATGCAAGAGAACACTTAAGAAAGAAATCAAGAAGGCTAAAAGAAGGCACCAGGTTGCCTTAGCAGACAAGGTAAAGGAGAATCCTAAGGGAGTCTAGAGATACATTAAGCACAAAAGGATTGCAAGGGACAAAGTTGGTCCTCTGGAAGATGAGAATGGTAATCCATGCATGGAGCCAAAGAGATGGGGGAGATCTTAAATGCAGAGTCTAGAGAAGTGAGGCAAAACAGCATCAATTTCATGGACTCTATTCAGATTACAGAAGAGGAGGTGTTTGCTGTCTTGAGGCAAATTAGGATGGAAAATCCCCAGGTATTCCCTCAGACCCTGCAGGAGGCAAGTGCAAAAATTTTCAGGACCCTAGCTGAGATATTTAAATAATCCTTAGCTACAGATGGGAGGTGCCAGAGGATTGGAGGATACCAATGTTGTTCCACTGTTTAAGTAAGGCTCTAAAAATAAACCAGGAAACTATAGGCCAGTGAGTTGGACATCAGTTGTAGAAAAGTTATTGGAAGGTATTCCAAGGCACCAGCTTTATGAGTATTTGAACAGACAGGACTGATTAGGAATAGTCAGCGTGGGTTTGTACATGGTAGTTTGTGTATAACCAATCTTAAAGAGATTTTTGAGGAAGTTACCAGGAAAGTTGATAAAAGCAAGAGAGTGGATGTCCTCTACATTGACTTCAGTAACGCATTTGACAAAGACCCACATAGAAGGTTGGCCAAGAAGATTCAGTCACTCGGCTTTCAAGAGGCGGTAGTAAATTGGATTTGATATTGGCTTTGTGGGAGAAGCCAGAGAGTGATAGTAAATGGTTGCCTCTCTGACTGGAGGCTTGTGACAGGTGGTGTGCTGCAGGGATCAGTCCTGTGTCCTTTGTTGTTTGCAATTTATATGAACGATGTGGATGACACCAAGATTGGGGTGCAGTGAACAGCAAGAAAGGCCATTGTGACTTGCAACGGGATCTGCATCGTCTGGAAAAATGAGCTGTGAAAATGCAGATGGAATGTAATGTAGACAAGTGCAAGGTGTTGCACTTCGGTAGAATCAACCAGGGTAGGTCTTACACAATGAATGGTAGGGCACTGAGGAGTGTGGTAGAACAAAGGGATCTAGGAATAGAGGTCCAAAATTCATTGAAAGTGGTGTCACAGGTTAGAAACATAGAAAACCTACAGCACAGGACCCTTCGGTCCACAATGCTGTGCTGAACATGCATTTACTTTAGAAATTACCTAGGGTTACACATAGCCCTCTATTTTTGTAAGCTCCATATACCTATCCAGGAGTCTCTTAAAGGATCTATTGTATCTGCTTCCACCACTGTTGCCAGCAGCCCATTCCAAGCACTCACCACTCTCTGCGTAAAAAAACTTACTCCTGACATTTCCGCTGTAATTACTTCCAAGCACCTTAAAACTGTGCCCTCTCGTGTTAGCCATTTCAGCCCTGGGAAAAAGCCTCTGACTATCCACACGATCAATGCCTGTAATCATCTTGTACACCTCTATCAGGTCACCTCTCATCGTCCGTCACTCCAAGGAGAAAAGACCAAGTTCACTCAACCTATTCTCATAAGGCATGCTTCCCAATCCAGGCAACATCCTTGTAAATCTCCTCTGCACCCTTTCTATGGTTTCCACATCCTTGCTGTAGTGAGGCAACCAGAACTGAGCACAGTACTCCAAGTGGGGTCTGACCAGGGTCCTATATAGCTGTAACGTTACCTCTGGGCTCTTAAATTCAATCCCAAGGTTGATGAAGGCCAATGCATCATTTTGCCTTAACCACAGAATCAACCTGCATAGCAGCTTTGAGTGTCCTATGGACTTGGACCCCAAGATCCCTCTGATCCTCCACACTGCCAAGAGTCTTATCATTAATACTATATTCTGCCATCATATTTGACCTACCAAAATGAACCACCTCACACTTATCTGGGTTGAACTCCATCTGCCAGCTCTCAGCCCAGTTTTGCATCCTATCGATGTCCCACTGTAACCTCTGACAGCCCTCCACACTATCCACAACACCCCCAACCTTTGTGTCATCAGTATATTTACTAACCCATCCCTCCACTTCCTCATCCAGGTCATCTATAAAAATCATGGAGAAGGGGTCCCAGAATAGATCCTTGAGGCACACCTGGGAGCAAGCCAATTCTGGATCCACAAAACAAAGTGTCCATGGATCCTATGCTTCCCTACTTTCTCAATAAGCCTTGCATGGATACCTTATCAAATGTCTTGCTGAAATCCATATATACTACATCAATTGCTCTACCTTCATCAACTTGTTTAGTCACATCCTCAAAAAATTCAATCAGGCTCGTAAGGTACAACCTGCCCTTGACAAAGCTATGCTGACTATTCTTAATCATATTATGCCTCTCCAAATGTTCATAAATCCTGCCTCTCAAGATCTTTCCACCAACTTACCAACCACTGAAGTAAGACTCACTGGTCAGTAATCTCCTGCGCTATCTCTACTCCCTTTCTTGAATAAGGGAACAACATTTGAAATCCTTTGAAACCTCTCCCGCCCCTATTGATGATGCAAAAATCATTGCCAGAGTCTCAGCAATCTCTTCCCTCGCCTCCCACAGTAGCCCGGGGTAAACCTCGTATGGTCCCGGAGACTTATCCAATTTGATGCTTTCCAAAAGCTCCAGCACATCCTCCTTCTTAATGTCTACATGCTCAAGCTTTTCAGTCCACTGTAAGTGATCCCTACAATTGCCAAGGTCCTTTTCTGTAGTGAATACTGAAGCAAAGAATTCATTAAGTACCTCTGCCATCTCCTCCGGTTCCATACACACTTTTCCACTGTCACACTTGATTGGTCTTATTCTCTCATGTCTTATCCTCTTGCTCTTCCTTGGAACGCAAAAGATTGAGAGGAGATTTGATAAAGATATATAAAATTACGAGGGGTATTGATAGGGTAAATGCAAGCAGGTTTTTTTTCTACTGAGGTTGGATGGCACTACGATTAGAAGTCATGGGTTAAAGGAGAAAGATGAAAAGTTTAAAGGGGAACATGAGCATAAACATCTTCACTCACAGGCTTGTGGGAGTGTGGAATGAGCTGCCAGTGCAAGTGGTGCGTGTGAGCTCGATTTCGATGCTTAAGAGAAGTTTGGATAGGTACTTGGATGGAGAGGTATGGAAGGTGTGGATCGATGGGAGTAGGCACAAACCAGGTGGGTGGAATGACTTGTTTCCGTATCATACTTTTCTATGACTCTATGATCTCCCAACTTGTACTCCTTCCAGTCTCACTTAGCGCCTTAAGACGACAACATCCATCGTCAAAGATCACCACCATCATCTCGCAGCTACCATTGGGCAGGAGATACAGAAGCCTGAAGTCCCACACCAGCTGGTCCAAGAACAGCTACTTCAACCATACAATTCTTGAATTAACTGACAAAACCCTAAACACTGCCTCTGAACTGCAACACTATAACCACTTGGCACCACAGAGGGTGCTGTCTTTCATGTTCTAATTGTGCTCTTTCTTGAATAATTTATATTGTTTAATTGATGTTTTCATTGTGAATGCAGCTCATCTGATGCTCTGCACCTGTGCTGCTGCTTGCAAGTAAGGTCATAACACCCTGTGCATTCGGATACAGATATACCTTACCTATAAAAACTACTTGCCCCCTTGCAAGATTTCATGTCTTACTGTTTTACAACATTGAATCACAGTGGATTTAATTTGGCTTTTTTGACACTAATCAACAAATAAAAAGACTCCTTCAAATCAAAGTGAAAACAAATTTCTACAAACTGGTCTAAATTTATTATAAAAATGAAACGCAAAATAATTGATTGCATAACTACGCAATCCCTTCAAGTCAGTATTTCATAAATGCTCCTTTGGCAGCAGTTACAGCCTTGAATCTGTGTGGATCAATCTCTATGAGCTCTGCACATCTGGACACTGCAATTTTTCCCAATTTTTCCTTGCAAAGCTGCTCAAAACTGTCAGATTGCATGGGGATTGAGTGAACAGCTCTTTTCAAGTCCAGCCACAAAATCTCAACAGGATTAAGGTCTGGGCTCTGACTTAGCCACCCTAGGACATAAACTTTGTTTTTTTAAGCCATTCCTGGCTTTATGCTTGGGGTCATTATCTTGCTAGAAAACAAATCTTCCAAGTCTCAGTTCTCTTACAGAACGCATCAGGTTTTCCTGCAGGATTTCCCTGTATTTTGCTGCATTTATTTTACCCTCTACCTTCACAAACTTTTTAGGGCCTACTGCCATGAAGCATTCCCACAGCATGATGCAGCCACCACCATGTTTCAAGGTAGGGATGGTGTGTTTTTGATGATGTGCAGTGTTTGGCTTAGCCAAACATAGCATTTAGTCTGATGTCCAAAAAGCCCAATTTTGGTTTCATCAGAACATAGAACTTTCTTCCAGCTAACTTCAGAATCCCCCACATGCATTCTGGCAAACTCTAGCCAAGATTTCACGCGAGTTTGTTTTCAACAGTGGCTTTCTCTTTACCACTCTCCCATAAAGCTGCAACTGGTAAAGCACTTGAGCAACAGTTGTTGTGTACACAGTCTCTCCCATCTTGGCCATTGAAGCTTGTAATTCCTCCGGAGTTGTCATAGGTCTCTAGCTGGCCTCCCTCACTAGTCCCCTGCTTGCACACTCAGTTTCTGAGGTAAGCTTGCTCTAGGCAGATTTACAGCTGTTCCATATTCTTTCCATTTCTTGATGATTGACTTAACTGTACTCCAAGGGATATTCAGTGACTTCAAAATCTTCTTGTATCCATCTCCTGACCTGTGCTTTTCAATAACCTTTTCATGGAATTACTTGGAGTGTTCTTTTCTCTTCATGGTGTAGATTTTGCCAGGATACTGACTCTCCAGCAGTTAGGCCTTCCGGATCCAAGTGTATTTTTACTACAATCAATTGAAACACCTTGACTGCACACAGGTGATTTTCATTTAACTGATTATGTCACTTCCAAAATCAACTGGCTGCACCAGTGATGATTTGGTGTGTCGTATTAAAGGGGGTGAATACTTGTGCAATCAATTATTTTGTGTTCTATATTTGTAATGAATTTATATCACTTTGATACGAAAGAGTCTTTTCCTGTTGATCAGTGTCAAAAAAAGCCAAATTAAATCTACTTTGATTTAATGTTGTAAAACAATAAAACATGAAAGCTCCCAAGGGGGTGAGCACATTTTATCGGCACTGTAGATTCAGAGTTAGGTTTAGATTTAGATTCAGATACAGACACAGATACCAATACAGGTTCAGATTCAGAATCAGATACAGATTTAGATTCAGATACAGTTTAATTTTATTTGTCACATGTACATCAAAGCATACAGTGAGATGCATGGCTTGCATTTACAACCAAGAAGGTGCTGGGGGCAGCCTGTAAGTGTCACTGCATCTTTTGGCGCCAACGGAGTCTGCCCACACTGCTCGACAGAACAACACAAACAGCAACAGCAACAAAACAAGCTGCTTTCTTCCCTCCCACCTACCTACCCACTCACATACAAACAAGACTCCAACCCTGGGACATGATACTACCGTGCCTCCAGTCCTTGGCCCTGGACTCTCAGATTCCCGGACATCTGATAATAAACTTGACTTTGACTGCATGTCCATGCCACATACTCCATCTCCCTTAGTAACAAGAGCTGCATCTCACAATGATCCACAAGGCATAGAAGTAGTATTAGGCCATTCAGCCCATCGAGTCAACTCCACCACTCCATTGTGGCTGATTTATTATTCCTCTCAACCCCATTCTCCTGCTTCCCCCTGTAACCTTTGATGCTCTTACTAATCAAGAACCTATCAACCTCCGCTTTAAATACACCCAATGACTAGGCGTCCACAGTTGTCTGTGGCAATGGCTTCCAAAGACTCATCACCCTTTGGCTGAAATGTTCCCCCTCATCTCTGTTCTAAAGGGGCATGCTTCCATTATGAGGCCATGCCCTCAGGTCCTAGACTCCCCCACCCTCCTCTTCACATCCATTCTATCTAAGACTTTCAATATTTGATAGCTTTCCCCCTTCATTTTTCCAAACTCCAGCCAGAACAGGTCCAGAGTCATCAAACACTCCTCATATGTTTAAAAAAAATGTTTCTATGGAAGGACTTTCATGTCATGTGTGGCACCTCAGACCACTCAACCACCTTGACAATCCCTTGTGCTAGTCAAGTGACAAAATTAGAATAATGAATCAGTGTGTCTTAACAGAAGAGAGAAATCATTAATTATTCACCCACTGTTTAAAAGTAGTTAATATGGTAATCGTGCTATGGCAAAACAATAAATCACTATAAATATATTCACTGAAATATTTACAAAGTTTTTTTGCATTTCTATCCCAACATGATCCTTAAAACGCTGAGTAACAAAATTGTGGAGGGACACTTGTGGGCTGCCCCTAGCACATCCTCGGACTGTCTTGGTTGACAGAAACGAAGAATGTCACTGTATGTTTTGATGCTTCCATGTGTCAAATAAAGCTAATCTTAATCTTTATCCATGTACCTGTCCAAGTAACATATATTACCTTGACAAATCTGGTGCCCCTCCTCCTTCCCTTTCTCCCATGGTCCACTCTCCTATCCTATCAGTTTCCTTCTTCTTCAGCCTTTTCCTTTTCTTCCCACCTCCCAGCTTCTCAATTCATCCCTCCCTCCCACAACCACCCACCTTCTCCCTCACCTAGTCCCTCCTATCCCCGACATGAGAAAATCTGCAGACGCTGGATATACTAAGCAACGCGCAGGTCCTGATTAAGGGTATCAGCCCGAAACATAGACTGTTCGTTCTTTTCCATAGATGCTGCCTAGCCTGCTGAGCTCCCTTAGTATTTTGTGTGTGTCACCTATTATCTGCCAGCTTGTACTTCATCCCCTCCCCCAACCTTCTGATCCTGGCTCCTGGCCTTTCCTTCCCAGTCCTGATGAAGGGTCTCAGCCCGAAATGCCGACTGTTTACTCCTCTCCATAGATGCTGCCTGACCTGTTGAATTCCTCCATCAATTTGTGTGTGTTGCTCTGTATTTCCAGCACCCACAGAATCTCTTGTGTTTATCCTTAAAGAGCTGAGTTGTGTCAGGAAATGGGAAAACATTCAGAACTGTGACCAGGGTGAGAAGCGTGACATGGTTAAAACTGCAGAGATAAAAATTGCTTGACTAAGTCTTTCCAGCAGCGGCTGTTTGCATTATAGACTTCCACACTATTTTTGCCTCGGGATTGCGGAGGATTTCGTAACACTGTGGACACACACAGAGTGGGAGTGAGTAGTTGAGTCACTGCTGACCAGAAACTTAGCTAAACCAGCCACATAAATACTGTGGCTGCAAGTGGTGGTCTAAGGTCAGAAAGACCATCTCAAGTGATTCATCTTATAAATCCTTTCCAAAGCTCTTCCCTCATCTCGGAGGCACAGATCAGGAGGGTAATTGAACACGGGGGGTAATGTTGCAGTTGCCGAGGGGTGGAAATGCCAGAGGCAGTGTTGAAGAGAGCAGAGGTGTGGTATGCTGGAGTCAGTGCTGGATTAAGAGCTAGCCCCTCCTGTTGGTACTGCCCTCCAGGGTTCGTTCGGTGGATGATCCAAACTGGATTGCATTTGTCTGCAGCCGTACCAACATACTGAGGACTGCCATGTGCTTGTTTTTGCAGAAACCTGGCTCCAGGACAACAGCCCATGCACCATCAATCTACAGGCCACAACACTTAGGGACTAAGGCAAAATTTGTGACTGTGTGTGATTCTGCTATCGTAGCTATTTGTACTATACGTGCCTTGTGCTGTGCGTGACTGCTCATACAAGGTTTTGCACCTTGGCTTTGGAAGAATGCAGTTTCATTTGGCTGTATTCATGTGTGTGGCTCAGTGACAAATAAACTTGACCTTAAACTTTAAACTTAGAAATGAAGTTATTCTCCACTTGCCCTGGATGACACAGTAAAAACATCCAAATTCAAGGCCATTCAGTACAAATTTGCTTTCTGTTTCTTCTCAAGCAGTCCTTTAGCATCAGGGTTGACTTCCTCCCATCCCATTTTTGGGGTTCTTGAGGTGGCTAATGAGACCGATGTCAGAAATGTGACTTCAAGTTCCTGGACATCAACATCTCAGAGGATCTGTCCTGGGCCCAACATACTGATGCACTCACAAAGAAGCCACACCAGCAGCTCCACTTTGTTAGGTGCCTGTGGGAATTTGGTATGTCACCAAAGACTCTTATAGATTTCTGTAGTTCAAATAGTTCAAAGGAAAATTTATTATCAGAATACAGTGAAGAGTATTCTGACTGGTGACAACACAGCCTGGTATGGTGGCTTCAATGAACAGGATCACAAGGTTCAGAAGGTTCTAGACTCAGCCAGCTCCATCACGGGCACAAAACTCCTTACCATTGAGGACAGCATCAAGAAGTAGTGCCATAAAAGAATATCCATCACTTAAAAACCCTCACCATTCAGGACATGCCTTCTTCTCTTGACTAGCATGAGACTAATCACTCAGGACCCTCAACATCCAGGACATGACTAGCATGAGACTAATCCTGTGTTACTTCCCCCACATTTTCATCATCTCCTCTCAGGTTCTAACCTCATTTTTATATAATGCTTTCTACTTTATAATTGTTGAATTTTGCTTTTGTTGCATATTGTGTCCCGACCAACACACAACAGCAAATTCCTAACACATGTAAACGTACATGGTGAATAAAGTTGTTCCTTGATGCTTGATTCCACCATTCAACCACATCCTGCAGACAATTTACAGCGACCCATTAACCTACCAACCCACCCAACCTTTGGGATGTAGGAGGAACCCAGAGGAAATCCATGTGGGCACAAAGAGAAGCATGCAAACTCCACATGGACAGCAATGGAGGTCAGGATCAAAGCCAGGGCTGTGGAACTCTGCTGCAGCTGCACCACAGAACCTTGCCTTCTAATACTTAGAGAGTTCCAGCCTCCATAACCTTCTGGTCTTTTAGAAAATCTTTTTATATCAATGCGGTGCGTCGTCATATATGTTTGTATTTGAAAATCTATTTATTTATTTAAAGATACAGCACTGTAAAGGGCCCTCCTGTCCAACGTGCCCGGGACACCCATTACACCACCTAATCTCCTTTGGAATGCAGGAAGAAACCAGAGCACCAGGAAGAAACCCATGTGGTCATGGGGAAAGTGCACGAGCTACTTACAGACAGTGGCGCAACGGAACACAGGTCGGTAGCACCTCAACAGCAATACTCTTACCGCTATGCTATCATGCAGCCCCGTTAAATTAAAAAAAAACAAATTTCTCTTTGTTTGTCTTCTGAAAGGATTCGGAAGCTGCTGTTTGCTTTTACAAAAAAATGGATTTGCTCAAATTTAGAACGGAAAGTAATGGGCTTTGGGCATTTTATGAACCTTTATCATTGCCAGATGTTGACAGCTGGCCAGGATCACTGGATGCAAAAGGGGAATCAGTACTTTGTCCTGGAGATTTCCAAGAAATATTCACAGCACAATGAGAGAGAATGCCCCTAGCTGTCGAGCTGTGTCTGATGTATGTTACAAAGGAAGGGGCGCTGGTAGCTGGCTAATTAACGAGTAACTCAGGATCAGGAGTACTGCAGCACAGTGGCGCTTCTGGTAGAGCTGCTGCTTCACAACTGCAGTGCCCCGGGTTCGATCCTGCTCACCAACTGTCTGAGTGGAGTTTGTACATTCTCCTCCGTGTGTCAGTTTGCCACTCTAAATTATCCCCGTTGTGTGGGTGAGCGGGAGAAACCAGACAAGAGTGCAGGGAGAATAAAAGGTTAAAGGTCAAAATGTACCAGGGTCAGTTTGCAAGTGTCCATAAGACCATAAGAGATGGAATCAGAATTAGGCCATTTAGCCCATCGAGTTTGCTCCACCATTCCATCATGGCTGATTTATTATCCCTCTCAACCCCATTCTCCTGCTTTTTCCTTGTAACCTTACTAATCAAGAATCTATCAGCCTCCATTTTAAATATAACCAGTAACTTGGCCTCCACAGCTGTCTGTGGCAATGAATTCCACAGATTCACCACCCTCTGGCTGAGGAAATTCCCCCTCATCTCTGTTCTGAAGTCAGTGCCCTTTGATCTGACACACCCCCACTATAAGGAACATCCTCTCCACATTGATTCTATCTAGAATTTTCAATATTCAATCGGTTTCATCGAGATCCACCCCCCCACCATTCTTCTAAACTCCAGCAAGTGTAGGCCCAGAGCCATCAAATACTCCTCATACAATTAACTCTTTCATTCTCAGGATCATTCAGCATCGTATGCCCACAACTTACTAACCCTAACCTATACGTTTTTGGGATGTGCGAGGGAACCGGAGCACCTGGAGGAAACCCACACAGTCACAGACAGAACATACAAGCTCCTTACACAGTCATGGAGAGAACACACAAGACAGTCCTTACAGACGGTCACGGAGAGAACATGCAAGCTCCTTACAGACTGTGGCAGGAATCTTACGGCAGCACTGTAAAGCATTGTGCTAACCATTATGGAATGAGCAGGGTGTCACAGTAAGGCCGCAGTTAGCCTAATATTTTATAGCACCAGCGACCCAGGTTCAATTCCCATAGCTGTCTGTAAGGAATTTATACCCTCTCCCTGTGACAGTATGGGTTTCCCCTGGGTTCTCCGGTTTCCTCCCACGTTCCAACGCCGTACGGGTTAGTAAGTTGTGGGCATGCTACATAGGCGCTAGGAGTGTGGCAAACTGCGGATTTCCCTCAGTCCCCACACCCCCTCCGCCCCCCTCGCCGGACATCACTGTGTTGGTCTTTGGCGCAGAATGACGCAGACACTTTATATTTCAATATTTTAATGTATGTGTGACAAATAAAGCTAATGTTTATTTTTAATTTTGAACATTTACATAAGAGAGTTCAATTGATTTCAGAATAGGTTAAAAGGTCGGCACAACATTGTGGGCCGTAGGGCCTGTACTGTGCTCTAATATTCTATGTTCCAATATTAATTGTTACTCTATCTTATTCCCACTCTGACCCATCAGTCTGTTGCTTCTAACAGTGTTGCAATGAGACCCAACACAAGTTCGACAGAACGCCAAGTTTAACTTTGTCATTTCAACTGTATAAATATGTACCACGAAATGAAGCAATGTTCGTTTGGACCAAGATGGAACAACGCAATATATATAACACACACATAACACATAGGTAATATTACCATAAATAAATAGTGCATTTACAACACAAATCGAAGAGCAAATAGTATACACGACCGGTGCTTCATACGTGATGAGACCTGTGTGGTGGCTGGGAAGTCTCACGGCCTGGGGGAAGAAGCTATTTCCCATCCTATCAGTCCTTGTCCTAATGCTACAGTACCTCCTGTCTAATGCGGGGGAGGATGGTCAAAGAGGTTGCTGGACGAATGGGAGAGATTACTGACTATGCTAAGTGTCCTGCATATGCCATGCACTTGATAAATATCTCCTGATAAGCACCTTATCTTCTGTCTGGGCTCATTGCAGCCTCCTGGTTTTATTACTGTATCATACGAGTTAACCTGATTTCGGTCTTCCTGCTCTGAATTCTGTAGCGGCCACTAAATTCTCTGTTCTTTTGTCCATGCTCTCACTCTCTATCTGTCCCCATTCGCTCACCTTGTTTCCAGCTCATTGCCACGGTCACCCAACTTACCCCAGGCTTACACCTTTCTTCTGTCTCCTTCCCTGTTCTGATGAAGTGCCTTCACCCTGAAATATATCACCTCTGCTTCTCCTCCTGTAGATTTACCCTGACCTGCTGAGCATCTCCAGTACTTAATAAACACACACAAAATACTGGAGCAGCTCAGCAGTTCGGGCAGCATCTATGGAAAGGAATAAAGAGTTGACAATTCAGGCTGAGAGCCTTCTTCATAACTCAGGTCCTGGAGGACAAGTTGGATTGCTTGAGGTTGTTGGAGATGAAAAACTGCATGCTGGTCCTTGCAGAAACAAGGCTCCAGGATAACATCCAATCACTATCAATTCTCAGTCCAAGCCGGTCAGAGACTTGTGCGAATATTAGGTTGTGACTGTTTGTGCTATTGTAACTATATGTGCTGTGTTTGACCGTATGTACTGTGTTAAGCACCTCGGCCCCAGAGGAACACTGTTTTGTTTAGCTGTATACATGTGGATGGCTGTATGACAATTAAACTTGAACTTGACTCTTTCTCTCCAGTATTTTCTGTTCATATTTTAGGTTTCTAGCATTTGCAGTTCTTTTTTAATTCATGACTGCCTTTGGGCATGCGAAAGTCTGGCTGGCAGACATTAAAAGATATTGATGTTGGTTTATTTTTGTCACATGTGCCATGATAGAAAGCTTGTCTTGCATACTGTCCATACAGATCAAATGGTTACACTGTGCATTGATGTAGTACAAGTTAAAACAATATTCTGTGGGAACTAGCACCTGACAGTACAGCATTTCCTCAGTGCAATGATGCCAACCTAGAACTCTGTGTAAGAAGCACAGAACAGTTGAGAAACGAAGGCAAATGACAAATTAAAGCAGAGATTGATAGGTTCTTGATTACTATGGGTGTCAAAGGTTACAGGGAGAAGGTAAAAGAACGAGCTTGAGAGGGATATTAAATCAGCCATGATCAAATGACAGAGCAGACTCAATGGGCCAAATGGCCTAATTCTGCTGCTCTGTCTAATGGTCTAATAAAAAGAATGCAGAACTAAGGGTAACTGGAATATTGTGTTCAGTTCTGGTCGCCTCATTATAGGAAGGATGTGGAAGCTTTAGGGATGGTCCATGGTAGATTTACCGGGATGCTGCCTGGGTTGGGGAGCATGTCTTATCAGGAGAGGTTGAGTGAGTTAGGGCTTTTCTCTTTGGAGTGAAGGAAGATCACAGATGACTTGACAGAGGTATATAGGATGATACAAGGCATAAATCAAGTGGATAGCCCAGAACGGAATTAACTAATATGAGGGGGCACAATTTCAAGGTGATTGGAGGAAAGTACAGGGGTATGTCAAAGATAAATTCTTTTTACACAGAGGATGGTGGTTGCGTGGAATGCGCTATCAGAAGTGGTGATAGAGGCAGGTACATTAAGAACTCATAAACTCATAAATTAAGACAGTCTTACTGAAAGAGGGTCATGTTGGAGGGAAGGGTAGGAGTAGGTTAAAATGTTGGCACAATGTCATGGGCAGAAGGGCCAGTACTGTGTTGTAATTTTCTATGTTCTATGATACAGAGAAAGTGCAGTGCAGATGAACAATAATGTTGAAGATCATAGCAGGGTAGATTGTGGGTCAAATGTCTATCGTATCATACTAGGATCCAATCAATGGTCTGATAACAGTGGGATGGAAACTATTCGTGAGACTGGTGGTATGTGCTTTCAAGCTTTTGTGTGCTTCTAATATCCGTCAAACAAAATATTCTACTAACCTTCCATTTCTTTAACTCCAGGTTTCATTTCAGAATTTGAATAATAAATACACAAGAAAGTATTTGTAGAGTTAGATCTAAGGATATGCAGATCTTCACTTCTGCAGTTCTTTGCTAGTTGTTTATGTAAACTGAGACTCTCATATCATCATTTCAATATTATCATTGTAAAATTCAATTGAAATGTGTTTATGTAATGTAGCTTTCCCCTGTCTGACAAGCAGTATCCTTCAGAACACTTTGGGGTGGCATGGTAGTGTAGTGGTTAACCAGCAACCCAGGCTCAATTCCTGCCATTTTCTGTGAGGTGTTTGTACGTTCTCCCCAAAATCACCTGGGTTTCCCCAAGGTGCTCCGGTTTCCTGCCACATCCCAAAGATGTACAGGTTAGTAGGTTAATACGAGGAAATCTGCAGATGCTGAAAATGCTGGATAGTCCTGATGAGGGGTCTCGGCCTGAAATGTCGACTGTTTACTCTTCTTCATTGATGCTGCCTGGCCTGCTGAGTTCCTCCAGCATTTTGTGTGGGTTAGTAGGTTAATTGGCCACATGGGTGTCATTGGGTGGCGTGAGCTTGTTGGGCCATAAGGGCCTGTTAGCATGCTGTATCTCTAAGAATAAGAATAAGACAAAATTCTCTAACTACTTTTAATAACATTGCACTTACTACGTGGCAACACTTCCGGGCCAGCCCCACACAATTTTCGGATGATGCTGGCAAACGACGCCTTTCACTGTATGTTTCAATATTTTGGTGTAAATGTGACAAATAAAGCTAATCTTTAATGATTGCCAGCGAAAAGTGTCTTCAATTTTACAGTTATCTTCTTTCTGAATAAGGGACTACAGTCTGTAACTGAAAGAACTGCTAAGAGCCCAGTTATAAAATAAATACCTGTTGTAAAATCAGAACTTAGTCTACAAAGCAGAAAGCTAAATCTGACAATGCAAATAGCCATTAATGATAAAAGTATGATATCCAAGTGCTTACTTTCCAATTTCAAACCCATGCTCAAAAAATGTAAGTAATGCATTTTTTGCCTTTCTTATTTACATTGAGATGTAATGCTACACAGTAAACATTATCAACCCAAGTGGACTTCTTTCCCTGGGATTTTTATAGATTAAACAAGTTACCCATCAGTATGTTTATCACATGCCCATTTTATTACCATGGGACTGCCGGAGATGTTTTCCATGCTCTTTTACTGGGCCAGATGTCACAGATTCCAAAGTGAAGTGAAATTAAGCCAGTCCCCTTTGCATGACCCTCTCTTTATGTTTGTTTTATCAACCACCAGCGTTAAAGTACACAGGCCAGCCTTCCACTGAATATCCTCACACTCAGGCCATTTTGCCAGCAATTACCACAACTGCTGACGGAGTTGAACTGCAGCTTTGCAGCAGAACCTCGTGTGGTTTCCCTCACTCTAGTTTTTCTTTTAATTGCCGATTGCTTTGGCAAAAAAAAATTGCACTGGGTCGGGTTTCTTCCGGCCCCTGCTTTCCCTCACATCAGCAAGGGATATTGTACGAGGCACAAGCTGTGTCATGTAAGCACACAGACCCATAATCTATCCTGTCAGTCGGCCGAGGTCCAAGCGTGAACTGCAGGAGTTTGGCCCATTACGGTGACAGCCCTCCAAGCTACTTTCACAATTAGTTATTTTTCTACAAATTCCAAAGTGAAAGGAATGGACTGCAGCAAGACATCATGGTTGGATTAATAAACTTAACTTTTTAAACAGCAACTGTTGTAAATACCTCAAGTGCCAAAAAGCTGTGCAAAAATGATTCATAGTTCATATTTTTCTTTATCACAAACTGCAGGCACCAGCTTGCTGATATTTTGTTTGAGCAGGACAGCACAATATAGGCCCTTCAGCCCACAATGTTGTGCTGGCCCTTTAACCTACTTCAAGATCAATCTAACCTTTCCTGTAACCTTTGCCTCTGTTTTTCTTTCATCCATGTGTCTACTTACGAGTTTCTTAAAAGTCCCTAATGTATCTGCCTTTACCACCAAAACTGTGCCAAAAAAAAATTATCTCTGATATCTCCCCTATACCTTCTTCCAAACAGCTTAAAGTTGTACCCCCTCATATTAACCATTTCTGCCCTGGAAAAACTTCTCTGACTGTCCAATTAATATATATACCTTTTATTATCTTGTACACCTCTATCAAGTCACCTCTCGTCCTCCTTGTCTCCAAAGAGAAAAGCCCTAGCTCACTCAACCTATCCTCCTAAGACACACTTTCTAATCCAGAGAGCATCCTGGTTATCTCCTCTGCCATCTCTCCAAAACTTCTACATCCTTTCTATAATGAGGTGACCGAACGGAACGCAATACTTCATGTGTGGTCTAACCAGGGTTTTACAGAGCTGCAAAGTTCCCTTGCGGCTCTGGAACTCAACTCCACAGCTAAAGGCGGCCAACACACATAGCCTTTTAACCACCTTATCAAACTACATTGCAACTTGGAAGGATCTTTTAACATAATATCTAATATCTGAGGGCAGGAATTTCAGGTGAGAGGAGGTAAATTCAAAGGAGATGGCTGCAGGGCAGATTTTTACACAGAGAGTGGTGGGTGGCTGGTGTGCTGCCAGGGTTGTGGAGGTAAATATGAAAGAAGTGTTTAACAGGCTCTTAGATAGGCACAGGAATATGCAGACAATGGAGGGATATGCACCCCATGCTGGCAGAAGGAATAATATTGATTTTATTTATTTAAAAACTGGCCCTCCTGCCCAACAAGCTGTGCTGCCCAGCACAACACACCTGTTTTAACACTAGTGTAATGACAGGAAAATTTACAGTGTCCAATTAACTTACAAACCAGTATGTGTTTGGACTGTGGGGAAAAACCAGAGCATCCAAAGGAAACCCACCCGGTTCCCGGGGAGAACATACAAACTCCTTCCAGATGGCAGCAGAATTAAACTCGGGAGTCAGGAACGCCCTGAGCTGTAACAGGGTGACGCTAACTGCTACACTGCCGTGCTGCACAATTATTCCTGCCTGGTTTTGATTCAGCGATCTTTTGCATGTTAGGCGAATGTGATAACCACCACGTTACGTTTCCAAATATTAGTTTAGTTATGGCACAACACGTGAGTCAAAGGGCATCTGTACAGTTCTACATTTTATATTCTATGCTCTACTACTATTTAGAGGCCGTAAGGCAGGGTTGCAGGTGCTGTAGAAATGCAAAAACAGGTTCTAAAGGAAATGCTCTTCCATTGGTGGTTGTAACAATCATTGAGGCTGTAAACTCAGCCAGTTCCATCATGGTCACACCCTTCTTCACCATCGAGATGTGTTCAAAATGCAGTGCCTCAGGAACCTGGCATCCATTACATAAGACCACCAGAAACAGGATAAGAGTTAGGCCACTTGGCTCATCGAATCTGTTCTGCCATTCCATCATGGTTGACTTACTATCCCTTTCAACCCCATTCTCTCGCCATCTCCCCATAATCGTTGATGCCCTTACTAATGAAGGATCTTTCAATCTCTGCTTTACATATACAATAAATTGGCCTTCACAGCCATCTGTGGCGATGAATTCCACAGACTGACCACCCTCTGATTGAAGAAATTCCTTCTTATCTCTGTTATAAATGGCGTCCTTCTTTCATGAGGCTGTGCCCTCTTGTCCTGGACTCCCCCACTATAGGAAACAACTTCTTCACATCCACTCTATCTCAGCCTTTCAATATTTGATGGGTTTCAATGGGATTCCACCCCCTCCCCCACCTGCCCATCATTCTTCTAAACTCTAGCAAGTACAGGCCCAGAACCATCAAACACTCCTCATATGTTAACCCCTTCATTCCCAGAATAATTCTCACTAACATCCTATGGACCCTAAGGGCCATAACCAACCAGGACATGACCTTTTCTTGCTCGAACTTGAACACACACACACACACACACACACACACACACACACACTCAGCAATTCTTCCCCTCCACCATCAGATTTCTGCATTGTTCTATCACCTAATAACCCCAAGAACATAGAACATAACAGAACAGGCCCTTCAGCCCACAATATTGTACCGACCCTTTAACCTACTCTATGATCAATCTAGCCTGTTCCTCCCACATAGCTCTCCATTTTTCTTTCACCCATGTGCCTATCTAAGTACCTTAAATATCCTCGATGAATCTGCCTCTACCACCCCCCTTACAGCACCTTCCATGCACCCACCACTCTGTGTGTGTAAAAAAATACTTCTGACATCCCTTCCAATATTTTCCTCCAATCACCTTAAAATGTTGCTTCCTGGTACTAGCTATTTCTGCCCTGGGAAAGAGTCTCTGGCTATCCACTCAATTTCTGTACACCTCTATCAAAACATCAAAACAAGATAAACATAACTACACTTGTTGCAAGATTGAGGGAGAGAAAAAGAAATATTCTCTGAGCTAGCGCAAGGGATTTTCGGATCAGGTCATGAACCTGATGCGAGTTTGCCTACTCCCCTTCTCTCTTTTTCCATCCCCATTCTGGCTCTCCTCTTACCCCTTCTCTTCTCACCTGTTCAGATCCTCCCTCTTGTTCCTCACTTCTTTCCCTTTCTTCCATGGTCCACTCTCCTCTTCTTTTAGATTCCTTCTTCTTCAGCCTTTACCTCTTCCACCCACCACCTCCCAGCTTCTCACTTCATCCCCTCTCTCCCACCAACTCTCCTTCCCCCTCACCTCCTCTCACCTACCACCTGGCAGCTTGTACTCGTGCACCACACCACTTTCTTATTCTGGTCTCTTCCCCCTTCCTTTCCAGTCCAGAGGAAAAGTCTCAGCCTGAAACGTTGTGGACTGCTTACTCCTCTCCATCGATGCTGCCTGATCTGCTGAGTTCCTCTAGCATTTTGTAGGTCTTGATGAAGGCTTCCAGCATCTGCAGAATCTATTTACAGTCTTGAAAAGCAGTAATTTACCCCAATTCTCTGCTCTATGCCCTTCAGCGAGGTCTATGTTTATCAAACAACTTTTGAGGGTCCACCTAAACAACATCAGCTGTATATGTCTCACTAACTCCACTTTTCCGATGGAGAACTCAGTCAATCTGGATAAGCCTGACTCAGCAAATTGATGCTGGCTAACACTGATGACACCATTTTACAAAATGATCAGGATGCCTATGGCAAATGTTGCCAGATCAGGAGGGTTTCCGTTATAGGGGGATTTTGACTTTATTCCTGGGAATGTAGGAAAATGTGGGGAAACCTGAGACATTTAAAATTATTGGAGGCATAGGTAAGGTGGATAGTAGCAGTCTTTGCCCCAGGGTAGGGGAGTTTTTGAGTGGGCACAGGTTCAAGGTGAGGGGGGAAAGATTTATAAGGGACCTGAGGGGAATCCATCTTGTACACAGGTGTGAATGAACAGGATTGGAATAAGTTGCAGAGACGAGAGTGCATATCAGACTGCTGGAAAACAATGCTGAAGGGTTAGTAATGGGGGAAAGGAAATGGCAGACGAATGGAATAAGTATTTAGCATCAGTCTTCACTGTGGAAAACACTAGCAGTATGGTGGAAGTTCTAGGTGTCAAGGGGCATGAAGTGTGTGAAGTTTCCATTACTAGGTAGAAGGTTCTTGGGAAACTGAAAAGTCTGAAGGTAGATAAGTCACTTGGACCAGATTGTGTACAGCCCAGGGTTCCGAAAGACATGGCTGAAGAGATTGTGGAGGCATTAGTAATGATCTTTCAAGAATCACTGGATTCTGGAATGGTTTCAGAAGACTGGAAAACTGCAAATATCATTCCATTCTTCAAGAAGGGAGAGAGGCAGAAGAAAGAAACTATAGGTCAGATAATCTCACCTCAGTGTTGGGAAGGTGTTGGAGTTGATTATTAAGGATGAGGTCTTAAGGTATAGTATTTGGAGACACACGAAAAAATAGGATATAGCCAGCATGGTTTCTTCAAGGGAAAATCTTGCCTAACAAAACTGTTGGAATTCTTTGAAGAAATAACAAGCAGGATAAAGGAGAACCGGTTGATGATGTGTACCTGGATTTTCAGAAGGCCTTTGACAAGGTGCCGCACATGAGGCTGCTTAACAAGCTAGGAGCCTATGCTATTATAGGAAAGATACTAGCATGGATAAAGCAATGACTGATTGGAAGGCAGCAAACTGTGGCATTAAAGGGAGCCTTTTCTGGCTGGTTGCCAGTGACTAGTGGTGTTCCACAGCAGTCTGCGTTGGGACTGATTCTTTTTACGTTATATGTCAATGATTTGGATAATGGAATTGATAAGTTTGATGCAAAGTTTTCAGACATTATAAAGATAGGTGGAGGGGCAGGTAGTTTTGAGGAAGTAGAGAGGCTACAGAAGGACGTAGGCAGTTTAGGAGAATGGACAAAGAAATGGAAAATGGAAAACAGTGTTGAGAAGTGTATGGTCATGCTCTTTGGTAAAAGAAATGAAAAGGTTGACTATTTTCTAAGTGGAGAGAAAATACAAAAAAAAACTGAGTTGCAAGGGGACTTGGGAGTCCATGTGCAGGAATTCCTAAAGGGTTAATTTGCAGGTTGAGACTGTGTTGAGAAAGGCAAATGCAATGTTAGCATTCATTTCAAGAGGGCTAGAATATAAAAGCAAGTATGTAATGTTGAAACTTTATAAAGCACTGGTGAGCCCTCACTTGGAATATTGCGACAGGTTTGGGCCCCTTGGCTTAGAAATAATGTGCTCAAACTGCCAAGTGTTCAAAGGAGGTTCACGAAAATGATTCCAGGTTTGAATGGCTTGTCTTATGAAGAGCGCTTGATGGCTCTGGGCCTGTATTCACTAGAATTCAGAAGAATAAGGGGAGATTTTATTGAAACCTATCAAATGGAGACATCTCTTTTTCCCTTATAAGGGAGAGAGAGAGCCTGTGGTACGTCGCATGCCAGGTGAACAATGTAGTGTTTGGAGTACTGCAAGTCTGTGTCTTTACTGTTGCCTTGCTCACACTTGAGTGCCCAGTGGTGGGTGTTGCACTCCTCTGTTTTGCGGATGGTTGCAAAGAAAAAGCATTTCAGGATGTATATTGTATACATTTCTCTGACATTAAATGTACCTTTGAAACCTTGAATGGTGAAAGGCCTTGATAATGTGCATGTGGAGAGGACGTTCCTTATGGTGGGAGAATCTAAGACCACAGGACAGAGCCTCAGAATAGAGGGGTGTCCTTATAGAACAGAAAAGGAATTTCTTTAGCCAGAGAGTAGTGAATTTGTGGAATTCGTTGCCACAGGCAGCTGTGGAGGCCAAGTCTTTATGTATATTCAAGGCAGAGGTTGATAAGATTCTTCATTGGTCAGGGCATGAAGGGCTACAGAGAGAATGCAGGGGATTAGGGCTTAGAGGAAAATTGGATCAGCCATGAAGAGGTGGTGGAGCAGACCTGATGGGCCAAATGCTTCTATATCTTATGGTCTTATGGGTTATAAAATCTGCCATCTCCATTATTGACACTAGCCTTGGAACCATTGCAGACATCTTCAAAAGGCAATGCCTCAATAAGCTGACATCCATCATTAAGGACCCTCACCATCCAAGACATGCCCTCCTCTCATTACGACCACCGGGGAAGAGGTACAGGGGTCCGAAGACACATACTCAACATTTTAGGAACAGCTTTGTCCACTACACCATTAGATTTCTGAACGGACTATGAACCCATAAAAAGTACCTGAGCTTTTGCTCTCTTTTTCCGCTACAAGTTTATCTTGTTTTATATTTCTTTCTGTAACCTTGAGTGATATTTTATCTATTGCATTGTATTGCTGCTGCAAAACAACAAAGTTCATGGCACGTATTAGTGCTAATAAATCAAATTCAAATCCTGATTCTGCTTCTGACATTCTCACTGAGAGGGTGGTGAGCATTTGACAATTAAATATATGGGGAATATTAAATTATGTCACATTAAACACCCTGAAACCAATTTCTGATTTAAAATTCTAGCTCAGTGATATCTATTGCAGAACTAAATCTCTTCGACCTCCCACATTCGTCCCTACATGTGACTCCTGATTTCTGTGGTTGAGGGTTAATTGCCTGCCAGAAAGTCCAGCAAGCCAGACAACTCTGGAGTAATCAGACACTGGCTATCAATGCTCTGTTTGCTAATGACACCCTTCTCGAGATCAAATAAGCAGGTAATTTAGGCAGTAGTGGAGGAATTATAATTTTGTTTCCACGCTTCTGTTCTGGGAATCAGGAATATGGACTACAATTTTTTTAATATTTGTATTTAGCCATCAGTTTTACTCATTTCAACTTGCACTCAGAGGCCACTTTATTAAGTACACCTGCTCATTAATGCAAATACCTAATCAGCCAATTCTGAAGCAACAACTCAATGCATAAATACATGCAGACATGGTCTAGAGGTTCAGTTGTTCTTCAGACCAAACATCAGAATGGGAAAGAAATGTGATCCATCTGACTCTGACCATGGACTGATTGTTGGGTGCCAGACAGGGTGGTTTGAGTATCTCGGAAAGTGCTGACCTCCTGGGATTTTCACACGTAACAGTCTACGCGTTTACAGACAATGGTACAAAAAGCTAAAAACTTAAAAGCAGCATTTCTGTAGGTGAAAACATCTTGTTAATGAGAGAGGTCAGAGGAGACTGGTTCAAGCTGACAGAAAGGCGGCAGTAACTCAAATAACCATGTATTACAACAGCAGTGTGCATAAGAGCATCTATGGATGCAAAACACCCTGAACCTTGAAATGAATGGGCTACAGCGGCAGAAGATCACAAACATACACTGAGTGGCCACTTTATTAGGTACAGGGGAGGTACCTAATAAAGTGGCCACTGAATGTATCTTTAAACATTTTTGTTAGACTGTTATAATCAATAATTACATTCGCACCATTATGTAATGAAGCAGGGATAATGTAAATGATAATAATTATTCAGTTCATTTAGTGTCGTGTGATATCACCTTTTAGTCGTATTATTGCAGTATGCAATTAATGAAGTTATCATGTCGAAAGAAGTAGAATTCCTGGAAATTATTGACAGTGCAGGACTCAAAAGTTTTTTTGTGAGGTTTCCACCTTCACACACCCTCAGGACAGTTTGCCAAAGATCAGTGCAGATGGGGACTGTGAGGCAGTCACATCATGTCTTTCAGTGGGTTGAACAGTGGGCCTTTTAAACAGCAAACCTGTTCCAGTCCCCTGTCATTTACACTATTTTACCACAAAACCTTATAATCTGCCCCGCGGGCTGGGCTGGTTTTCAGTTCTTTCTCGGGTATCCTATGATCATGGTTTTCTGTCATACAGGGATAATGAAAGGATCCTTATCCCTCTGCATCTGGCAGGAACTCATCATGTGCTTCAGCCATTTCAAGATAAAGAAAGCAGAACCCTTAAGGGTGTCCTTTGCCCTGAACTTGAATGTGGTGCGAATGACATGTGCTGTCACATTCACATATGCTGAATAGCTGAACCTTTGTCTCAAGCTTTCACGTCAACGTGGACTTCTCTGAAAAGAACTGTTTCACTTTTGGGAAGAGGAAGTGGTACAGAAGTACAAAAAGACTAACAAACAAAATGGCAATTTAAACTGGCCTTATCTTTCTTGGTGAAACCATCTGTATGCCTTCCTAATGGAATTTTTTAGTAACAATTAAAGAAAAGGATTAGTTGTATTTGTTATATGCACATTGAATCATCAAACCATACAGTGAAATGCATCGTTTCCGTTGGCAACCAGCACACTCCTATGACACCATGCTCTTGGCACCAACTATGCGTGCCCACAACTTACTTTGTTTTTATTTAAAAGGTTTATTTACACAAAGAACAAACAATCAGTATTTACAAGACAGTGAATAAATTCAAATTAAAATATGATTATTACAGTTTTTAAAACAGTCAATTCCTGGGTTGGGGGGTGGGGTCCACCGCTCCGTAAATCCCCTAACATACCCATTGTGACCACATGCTCCCTCTCCAAGGACTGTTGGGTGTGAACGTATTCTTGGAAGAGGGGAAGGTAGTCAGATCGGACAAAGCCCTCAACTTTCCATTGCCTAGACCCATAAATGGCCATCTTGGCCAGGCCCAGAAGCAAGCCCACCAGTAGATCCTCCCCACAACCAGCCCCCTTCTGTACAGGGTGCCCGTACACAAGGAGCACGGGGCTGAAGTGTAACCAGAACCTGAGCAGCAGCCCCTTCAGATACTCAACCAACAGCTGCAACCTCTCACACTCCATATAAGCGTGGTACACTGACTCCTCCCAGCCACAGAATGCACAGATGGACCGGGTGGATCTATTAACTTTTAAAACATAGAAACGTAGAAACATAGAAAATAGGTGCAGGAGTAGGCCATTCGGCCCTTTGAGCCTGCACCGCCATTTATTATGATCATGGCTGATCATCCAACTCAGAACCCCGCCCCAGCCTTCCCTCCATACTCCCTGATCCCCGTAGCCACAAGGGCCATATCTAACTCCCTCTTAAATATAGCCAATGAACTGGCCTCAACTGTTTCCTGTGGCAGAGAATTCCACAGATTCACCACTCTCTGTGTGAAGAAGTTTTTCCTAATCTCGGTCCTAAAAGGCTTCCCCTCTATCCTCAAACTGTGGCCCCTTGTTCTGGACTTCCCCAACACCGGGAACAATCTTCCTGCATCTAGCCTGTCCAATCCCTTTAGGATTTTATACGTTTCAATCAGATCCCCCCTCAATCTTCTAAATTCCAACGAGTACAAGCCCAGTTCATCCAGTCTTTCTTCATATGAAAGTCCTGCCATCCCAGGAAACAATCTGGTGAACCTTCTCTGTACTCCCTCTATGGCAAGGATGTCTTTCCTCAGATTAGGGGACCAAAACTGCACACAATACTCCAGGTGTGACGTCTGTCTTTCCTCAGATTAGGGGACCAAAACTGCACACAATACTCCAGGTGTGACGTCTGTCTTTTTCAGAAAGTGGGAGGAAACCAGAGCACATGGAGGAAACCCACCCAGTCATGGGGAGAACGTATAAACTCCTTACAGATAACGGTGGGAATTGAACTCTTTTCGCTAATCACTGGCGTAGTAATAGTGTTTCGCTACCATGCTGCCCATAAACGTACTTGGAGGAAGGTTTACTCTAAAGGAATTAAAAATAATGACTATTAGAGATTCTGCAAATGCTGAAAATCTTGAGTAACACACACAAAATGTAGAAGGAATTCTATGAAGGAGAATAAGCAGTTGAAGTTTGGAGCTGAGGCCCTTCGTCAAGACTGGAAACAAAGTGGGTATTCAGTAAGGTGGGTGGGAGGAAGTGGAAGCTGGTGTAACCAGGAGAGGGACAGATAGATGGGTGGGGGATGTAGAACACCCCAGCCTGCTAACACCCATCAGCAGTTTATTGTCATATGTCTTTGGACTGTGGGAGGAAACCAGAGCACCCGGAGGAAGCCCACACAGTCACTGGGAGAATGTACAAGCTCACTACAGTCTATGTTTCTAAAGTAAGGAGCTGGAGGAAACTGATAGGAAAGGCCAATGGATCATGGAAGGAAAGTAAAGAAAATGGGCACCAGAGGGAGGTGAGGGACATATGAAGAGAAGGGGTAAGAGGGAGTCAGAATAGGCAATGGAAACAGAGAGGAAGCAGAAATTACAGTGGTTAGAGAAATTGATGTTCATGTCATGACTGTTTGTATGTGTGTGAATGTCTGTCTGTGTTTGTGTGTGTGCATCTTTCTCTCTGTGTGTGGGTGGGTGGGTGGGTGTGGGTGTGTGTGAGAGAGAGAGAGAGAGAGAGAGAGTGTGTGTGTCTGTGTGTGTCTGTGTGTGTCTGTGTGTGTCTGTGTGTGTCTGTGTGTGTGTGTGTGTGTGTGTGTGTGTGTGCTATCAGTGTCGACTGGGTAGTTGGGCCCAGAGCCAATTCGATGGACTGAATGGCCTAACTTTTCTCCTACATCTTATCCAATCATTTCTGCCCAGGGACTGGTCAGAATGACAAACACATCAGTGTAGGACAGGACAGGGAGATAAACTGCCTGTCAATGGTCAGTCTTTGCAGCCTGCTAACACCCATCAGCAGTTTATTGTCATATGTCTTTGGACTGTGGGAGGAAACCAGAGCACCCGGAGGAAGCCCACACAGTCACTGGGAGAATGTACAAGCTCACTACAGTCTGCGGCAGGAAATGAAACTGAGTCACTGGCACAAAACGCTACACTATCATGGTGTGGTATTGTCCAGCTGAAACCCAAAGGCAGCTGGCACGATGTATGGTATTGTCCAGCTGAAACTAACAGCAGCTGGCACGATGTCTGACAGATGTAAGCGAGGGCGGATTTACCAAAAAGAGTGAGTGTGAGTATGAGCATTTCAGTTTACTCTGCATGGCTCTGGAACTTCTGGCTCAGTAAGCGAAGGGACGAGCATTTGTCACCAGCCAGCAAGGGCCTCCTCACCCTCACCCATCTCACATTCCCCAGAAAACACCCAGGGAGGCTGTGGAAAGGAATTGCCAAGGAGGTCCATGCCAAGGGCATTCGAAAAACTCTGTGGTTGGGGAACTATTTCTTCACTGCAAGCAGAATTTTTGCGATCCACACAGCTCTGTCAGTTGCTGCCTCATATATCCTCACACAAACATCACCACTGACCTACATTCCTTTCAGCACAGCACTTAATCCCCAGCTCATCGTCATTAGTGGAATTGGTTTATTATTGTCACGTATACAGAGTTACAGTGAGAAACTTGCCTTGCATACTGCTCATGCATATCAATTCATTGTACAATGTATTGAGTAAGTACAAGGGAAAACATAGAACATTACAGGCCCTTCAGCCCACATTGTTGTGCTGACCTTTTAACCTACTCCAAGATCAATCTAACCCTTCCCTCCTACATAACCCATCATTTTCAATCTAAGAGTTTCTGAATGTCATTAATGTATCTGCTTCGGCCACCCTTTAAAACAATAAGAGAATGCAGAATAAAGTGTAGCAGCTACATAGAAAGTGCAGTGCAGTGCAACAAGGTGCAAGATCATAACAAGGTAGATTGTGAGGTCCAACTCACCTTTCTTGGGGACTGTTTAATAATTTTATAACAGCGGGGTAGAAGCTGTCCTTGAACCTGGTGATGCAAGCTTTCAGGCTTTTGTTTCTTCAGACCGAGAGTAGAGAGATGAGACAATGAATTGGGCGGGTGAGGTCTCTGACTATGCCGGCTGCTTAACTGAGGCAGCAGGAAATGTAGACAGAATCCATGAAGGGGAGGCTGCTTTCCACAATCTCCCAACCAACACCCCCCATAAGTTGAACACACAAGCATGGATACACACAAACACACACACACACAGACATACACACAAACACACAGACACAGACACACATTTATACTCACCATTTAAAACTTGATCTGGTGCATTCACTTGTTAGGTGATGGGAAAAAGATTGGATTGATCGGGTCACTAATCAGCACTGGGGATGAGAGCTGGATCAGGGAATGGAGTCATGGATGGGAGCCGACAATGTAGTTCACCATAAGACCAAAAGGCACAGGAGCAGAATCAAGCACGTTGACCCATTGAGTCTGTTCCACCATTCAATCACAGTTAGTTTATCATCCAGCTCAACCTCCTTTTCCGGCCTTCTGCCCACAATCTCTGACACCCTTACTATTCAAGAACCCATTCACCTCTGCTTTAAAAATACTCCACAGCAGTCTATGGCAATGAAGTCCACAGATTCACCACTCTCTGGCTAAAGAAATTTCTCCTCATCGCAGTTCTAAAGGAGCATGCATGCATTCTGAAGCTTTGCCTCCTGGTCCTAGACTCCCCCACTATAAGAATGGCAATACAGATGATGAAGCATAAATCAAGTGGACAGCCAAAATCATTTTCCCAGGGTGGGAATGGCTAACATGAAGGGGCATAATTTTAAGGTGATTGGAGGAAAGTTGGAGGTAAGTTTTTTTTTTACACAGGGAGTGGTGAGTAGATGATACGTGTGCTGCTAGGTTAGTGATAGAGGTGGGCATGAGGGACAGTTAAGAAATTTAGACAGCTAAACGGATGAAAGAAAAGATGGAGGGCTCTATGGGAGGGAAGGGATAGATTAATCTTAGAGTAGGTTAAAAGTTGGCACAACATCATGGGGTGAAGAGTCTGTAAGGTGCGGTAATGCTCTATGTTCTTAGGATTTTTAAGGTGATAGAACAATGCAGAGATCTGATGGCAGAGGGGAAGAGGTCCTATACTGTGCTCTCTGCGTACTATGAAGCATTGTCACATATTGATAATGAAGAGAAAAATTAATTCTAACAAATACTTAGCTCTATGTTATATCATGGCAAAATCTCTATTTTATAACTCTCCAACTAAACTCAGGCTTACCTGTAAAGCCACATAGACATTGGCTAAAGCTTGTCCATAAGTGTCATGGCAATGAACTGCCAACGCATTTTTAGGAATCACCTTCATCACTGCTTGAAGCAATTCCTTCATGTCACCAGGAGTCCCTATTCCTGTGGTGTCCCCCAAAGAGATTTCATAGCAACCTATATCGTACATTCGTTTTGCCACCTACAAAGCAAAATTAGAGTTAACTTCAAGTTCAAGTTCATGGTCATTTCAACCGTACACATGTATACCGCCAAATGAAACAATGCTCTTCTGGACCAAGGTACACAACACAGTACAGATAGCTCACACACTAAACATAAAGTGATATTACCACAAATAAATGAACAAATAATAGGTGCACTTACATCACAAGTTAAAAAGTACAACACTTCATACAAGGTGAAACCTGTATGGTGGCAGGGAGTATGACGTGGAATTTAATTTCACTCTCCAGAGAGAGAATTTTTTTTAAAGATTAACTTTTTTTGTCACATGTACATTAAAACATACAGTGAAATGTGTCTATTTATTTCAATGACCAACATAATCTAAATGGCAGCCTGTAAATGTCAAAACGAGCAACATTAGATAGAAAAGTGGAGACACAAGAGATTCTGCAGGTGCTGGTTAATATTGAGCAACACACACAAAATATAGGAGGAATTCAGCAGGTCAGGTAGCATCTATGGAGGGAAATAAACAGTCGACATTTCAGGCTGAGACCCTTCAGAGAAGTGAACAGGAAGGAGAGGTTCAAGTTCCTAGGAGTCAGCATCACCAATAGTCTGTTCTGGTCCAACCGTGTAGATGCCACAGCCGAGAAAGTGCTCCTGTGCCTCTGCTTCCTCAGGAGCTAAAGAAATATGGCATAGCCGCTTTGACACTCACGGAATACACCATAGAAAGCATCCTATCTAAATGAATCACACCTTGGTATGGCAACTGTTCTTCCAAAGACCACAAAAAACTACAAGGAGCTGTGGAGACAAAAACCAGCCCCCTCTCCAACATTCTTTACCTAGTTTGACATCAATAAATTGGCTACTGAGTACATGTTCGTAGTCTTCTGCTGTTGAAACCAATCCACGTCAAGGTTCGACGTGTTATCCGTTCAGAGATGCTCTTCTGCACACCCACACCACTGTTGTAACACATGGTTATTTGAGTTACTGTCGCCTTCTTGTCAGCTTGAACCAGTCTGGCCATTCTCCTCTGACCTCTCTCATTAACAAGGTATTTTCATGTAAAGAACTGCCATCTGTTTTTTTTGTTTGTTTTTCACACCATTCTCTGCAAACTCTAGAGTCTGTTGTACAAGAGCTCAGCAGTTTCTGAGATGCTCAAACCACCCCGTCTGGCACCAACAATCATTGCACTGTCAAAGTCACTTAGATTAAATGTTTTCCCATTCTGATGTTTGGTCTGAAAAATAACTGAGCCTCTTGACCATGTCTGCATGCTTTTATGCACTGAGCTGCTCCCACATTACTGGCTGATTAGATATTTGTATTAACGAGCAGGTATAGAGGTGGTTCTAATAAAGTGGCCAATTAGTGTAGGCCTGTTGCAACTTTGCCTTGCTATTGGGGTGGCTTCTCCATTAACTTCTAGTCACAGCTCCTTTCCAAGCACTTTGCCTATGCTTCCCACTGCATCAGTAAAGCAGATATCCAACAACCCGACATTCTCCCATCAGGCAGAAGATACAAAAGCCTGAAAGCATGTACCACGGGGCTCAAAGACAGCTCCTCTCCAGCAGTAATAAGACTATTGAACTTTTTCCAATACAATCAGATGGACTCACAATCTACCTCATTATGACTTTCACTTTATTTTCTGCCTGCACTGCACTTTCTCTGTAACTGTATTCTTATTCTGCCCCGTTATTGTTTTCCCCGTGCTACCTCAATGAACTGATGTAATGAAATGACCTGAGGAGAAGGCATGCCATACAAAGTTTTTCATTGTACCTCAGTACATATGACAAAAATAAGCCAATTTACCATTTAAAAAGTGTTGAATTCAATGGCTACAATTTGGATGTCCTCAATTCAGAGAAATTACAACCACACCTGATGTATGCAGGAATTAACAGAGCAGCTAATTCATATTTTAATAAGTTTTGTGAGAGAACTCTAGAAGTTTAGTTAATTATGGCTCTGACTCCTCATCTTTTCTTCTCCAGTCCCGACAAAGAGTCTTGGCCTGAAATGTCGACTATACACTTTTCCACAGATGCTGCCTGGCCTGCTGCGTTCCTCCAGCATTTTGTGTGTGTTGCTTTAGTAATGGGTAATGGTTTTGAAGTTGATAAGGATATGTTTTGTGACAGGCTCACAAACTGCCATACCATCAGAGTTTAGAATTCAGTTCCAAAGTCCTCTGGAAGAATTTTCTCTTTCCCACGAACGCTCTAACATTCCAAACCCTTCAGCTCCTTTGAACTTTGCCATAAGCTTTTAAATCTCTCTTGAATTCCTGTTTCTGACGCCATTAACAGAGATATAGACTAGGCACCAGAAAGGGTACTTGCTTTTATGTTTTTTCCTCAAATTATTAACAACTCTGCAATTCTCATTGTTTTTGGAAGATGTATGTACAAACACCATCATTAGTTTCAGACTGGTTGTATGGCTTACCTCTGCAACTTTTGCTGGGGCGATAGTTCCTTCATATGGACACCCGACTGCACAAGACACATACCTGTGGTTGAAGCAGAAGTAAATACTTTAGTTTACTTCCCTTTTTGAAAACAAAAAATAAGTATTTTAGAAATCTCGAGATTAGAGTCATAGAGTCTTGGGGAATCCACTTATCAGCCCAACCAGTCTGCATCGATCATCAACCATGCATTTATACACTGTCAATACTTCTCGCTGCCTCAGTAAAGCAGCCAGCATAATAAGAGACCCCACTGACCTCGGACATTCTCACTTCTCCCTTCTCCCAGTGGGCAGAAGGTACAAAAGCCCGGAAGTAGGTACACCAGGCTTAATGATCAATTCATCCTGGTAGTGGTATACATTCCACCTCAGCTCTCAACATCAGGCAGGCACTGGAGCAGCTGAGCAACATAATCAAAAGACACAAAACTGCACACCTTGATGCCTTCCCCATCACTGAGGGAGGTTTCAACCAGGCCAGCTTGAATAAGTCGCTGAACAACTACCAGTAATATATCACCTGCAGTACCAGAGGAGCCAACAGACTTAACAACTGTTATATATCACCATCAAAAATGCTTACCACATCATCCTGCTCCCATCATATAAGGAGAGCCGAAAGACCACAGCCCCAGTGGTGAGGACCATGAAGGTATGGTCAAGGAAGATGGATCTGGCAGTGAAGCATTATAGCCATTCATGCTGTTAGGTTTCACTTTGTAGGAAGTAATGGCCTGCAAACCCTGTCATAGCTGATGTGCAACTAGTTCTCCCTCTAATCTCAATGGGAATTGTGGATGGAGGAGTGCTTACAGGACTGCTTTGAGTCAGTGGACTGGACAACATTCAGAGACTCACCTTCAAGCTTGAATGAATATGCCTTAGTTGTCACCCACTTCAACAAGACCTGTGTGAGTGCGTATATGCCTTTGAGAACATACTAAATATACCAAAACCAAAAGCCAAGGATGAACCAGGAGATTCATAGTCTGCTGAGGACAAGTACTATGGTATTCAACACTGGTACAACCTATGGAAGGGTATTTTAAGAGTGAAAAAACAATTCCCATTGAGATTAGAGGGAGAACTAGTTGCACATCAGCTATGACAGGGTTTGCAGGCCATTACTTCCTACAAAGTGAAACCTAACAGCATGAATGGCTATAATGCTTCACTGCTAGATGAGCTCAACGCTTTTTATGCATGCTTTAAAAGTGAAAATAAAACTACACCTGTGTGAAGCTCTTTAGCATCTGGTGACCCTGTGATCTCTGACTTAGAGGCCGGCATCAGGACATCTTTCAGGAGGGTAAACCCTTGTAAGGTATCAGGTCCTGATAGTGTACCTGGCAGAGCTCTGAAAATCTGTGCCAACCAACTGGGAGGAGTGTTCAAGGACATCTTCAATCTCTTATTGTTGCAGTTGAAGATTTCCCCTGCTTCAAAAAGGAGACGATCATGCCAGTGCCCAAGAAGAGCTGTCTCACCAATTATCACCCAGTGGCACTCACATCTATGGTAATGAAGTGTTTTGAGAGGTTGGTCATGGCTGGAATCAACTCTTGTCTAAGCAAGGACCTGAACCTGCTGCATTTCGCTTATTGCCATAATAGATCTATAAACAGGTGCAATCTCACTGGCTCTCCACTGACCTTGAATCACCTGGACAATAGTAATAACTATACCAGGCTGCCGTTTATTGACTACAGCTCAGCATTCAACACAATTACACCCTCAGCTGTAATCAACAAGCTCCAAAACATGGGCTTCTGTACCTTTCTGTTCAAATGGATCCTTGACTTCCTCACCAGGAGACGGATCAGAAAGAACATCTCCTCCTTGCTGACAATCAACATTGGCACACCTCAAGGATGCATGCTTAGCCCACTGCTCTAATCTCTCTACATCCACATTTGTGTGGCTAGGCACAGCTCAAATGTCATCTAAAAAGTTGCTGATGACATAATTATTTTTGGCAGAATTTCAGATGGTGGCGAGGTGTACAGGAGAAAGGTAGATCATCAGCTGGTTGAGTGGTGTCACATTACATTCAACAATAATGAGACTAAAGAATTCATTGTGGACTTCAAAGAAGATGGAGTTGAGGAAACACTCATCAAAGGATCAGAAGTGGAAAGGGTGAGCAGTTTCAAGTTCCTGGGTGTCAACGTCTCTGAGAATCTATCCTGGGCCCAATATATTGATGCAATTACAGTGAAGACACAATAGCAGCTATATTTCATTAGGAGTTTGAGGAGAACTGGTATATCACCAAAGACACTTCTAATTTCTACGATACACTGTGGAGAGCATGTTATCTGTGTAGAATGGGGGGGCCACTGCTCAGGATCAGAAAAAGCTGAAGAAAGTTGCAACCTCAGCCAGCTCCTTCATACGCACTAGCTTTCCCAGCATTGAGGACATCTTGAAAAGGCAAAGCCTCATACCATGATCCTCTGTATTTTCTGGTCAAGAAAGATCTCCAACCACACCTTACTCCTTCTGTGTTATCAAAAGGACACGGCCACAATCAACTTGAGAAAACGTTAGAGATGGATTGGGCACATGATGAGAAGAAAGGCCAACTCCATCATCAAGATAGGACTTCATTGGACCCCTGAGGGTGAAGAAATACGGGAGACTAAAGACAACTTGGCACTGTACAGTAGAGGTAGAAATGAGGACCCAGAACTATACCTGGGGTACAATAGAGAAAATGGCCAAGGGCAGACAGAAACAGGGGACCTTCATTGCTACCCTAAATTTCAGTGGCATAATAGGCAGTAAGTAATTAAGTCAAAAAGCGTTATCCATCATTAAGGATCCCCATCACCCAGGACATGCCCTCTTCTCATTGCTACCATCAAGGAGGAGGTGCAAGAGCCTGAAGATGTTTCAGGAATGGCTTCTTCCCTTCCACCATCAGATTTCTGTGCAGACAATAAGCCCATGGCCTCTCACAGTCCAACATTGTGAGAGGTGGAAATGGGTAAGACTGGCCATCAGGGCTCTGCTGAAGCTGTAGAGACCAATCCCCGGTACAGTGGATGCAATGGATTGCAGAAGCATTGATGAACTCCAACCACACCATTGACTTCAGAGAACAATGGAGATGGGAGGTCATCGAGGGCCTATGCTCCACTGGGCGCTGGCCCAAGTAAGTAAGTAATAAACCCATGTATTTTCCCTCTCTTTTTGCATTAATTACTTAATTTAATTTTTTAATATATACTTATTGTAATTTATAGTTTTATTATTATGTATTGCAATGTATTGCTGCCACAAAATAACAAATTTCACAACATATGCCAGTGATATTAAACCTGATTCTGATCTTGATCTGATTCTGAATATTTCAAATTGATTATCCTTCATCAGAATAGTTTTAACATTTCTCAGAAGGACAAGCTAGCAATAACGTAGCTTTGAGATGTGTCCTGACATGCTGATTTTTTCTAGTATGTTCCAGGTTATCCTCCATAAATCATGCCTGTGGAACCAGACACAATACACTCAAACCTTCAATTTATATCCTGACTAATTAATCCTATGTAAGATTAATAGTCTGGATTATGGTGACTAATAGAATTCCCTCTTTGCTATCAAAGTCAAATTTGGATGTATTATCGTCCGCATGAGTGCAATGAAAAACTTCCAGCAGCATCACAGATGCATCATCAGATAAACAGCATTCTCAAGAGAAACAAAGGCTATACATAAATCATTCACAATTCTTGCAAGTAGTTACGGTGTTGATATACCGAGGCAGCGATTAGGGTTGTACGGCTTGTTCCAAGAATCAAATGTTTGGAGGGAAGTAGCTGGTGGTTGTGATGTGGGACTTTAGGGCAGATAATCACGTGTATTTGTTCACAGTCCAGATGCTGTTTGCATTCAAATCATAAGAATCATGCTTTTTACAACTGAAACCCAGCAACTGTTTAAATTGTATAATTTACGGAAATATTTCCTTGTGTTTCTATTTGGTTTATGTTTGGTTACATTACATTATGGAAAGTTGCTCAGCTAAATCCAAACTATTACCTAATTGCAAATAAAAAGTCTTAGTTGATAAAAGTTCATGCATTAGTTTGGCCATTGGTATAAAAAGCTACCTCCTCGGTAAAATAAATAACTAGAACTCTTCACAGTTACTGTGATTATATTTTTAAAATTTAATGAGATATTCTGAATATTTTTAAATGATTAACAACTTTAAGGCGACTAAGCAAGAATAAAGACAACAAGTTGCTTGTATTTTGGGAGCACTTGCAATTGGAGTCATAGAGTTATATAACACAGAAGCTTGGCCCTGTGGCCCAAAGGATCCATGCTGGCAAGATTTCCCATCTCGTTTAGTCTCATTTGCTTACATTCGGCTCATCCCCACATACCCGTCCAAGTTTTTACTGAGCATTGTTAATGTACCTGCTTCAGCCACTTCCTCTGAAAATGTTGCCCTTCATGGTCCTATTAAATCCCTCCCTTCTTATCTTAAACCCATGTTCTCTAGTTATTGATTTCCCAACCCTGAGAAAAAAAGATTGAGTACATTCACCCCATGTATGCCACTCATAATTGTATACTGCTCCTATTACCCCTCATTCCCCTATGCTCCAATGAAAGAAGTCCCAACCTGATCAATCTCTCTTCATGACTCTGTCCCTCAAGTCCTGACATCATCCTTGTAAATCTTCGCTGCACTCGTACCAGTTTAATGACACCTTTCCTACAGCAGAGTGACCTAAACGAACACAATATTCCAAATATACAGCGAAGGAGGATGAGAGATGACCTGATAATAAGAGGCATAAATCAAGTGGATAGCCGGAGACTTTTTCCCAGGGTGGAAATGGCTAATACAGGAGGGCATAATTTTAAGGTGATGGGAGGCAAGTATAGGAGATCTTAACAAAGTTTTTAACAAAGAAAGTGGCGGATGCATGGCACATTCTGCTGGGGAGGTGAAAGAAGTAGATACATGAGGAATATTTAAGAGATTCTTAGATAGGAAAATAGATGAATGAAAAATAGAGCACTCTGTGGGAGGGAAACGTTATATTGATCTTAAAATAGGTTAAATGCCATGGGCCAAAGGGCCTGTATTGTGCTGTAATGTTCTATATTATATGTTCTGTGGTCTCTGCATTGGTCTCTAACAACTGCAGTAAAACATCGTAACTTCTAAACTGAATGCCCTAACAGAGGCATTTAGAACAGAGATGATGAGAAATGTCTTGAACCAGAGGGTGGTGAATCTGTGGAATGCATTGCCACAGATGGCTGTGGAGGCCCAGACATTAAGTATATTTAAAGCAGAAGTTCATAGGTTCTTGATTAGTCAGATTATGGGGAGAAGGCAGGAGAATGGGGTTGAGAGGATAACAAAACTGCCGTAACAGAATAGAGGAGCAGACTTGATGGGCCTAAAGAGCTAATTCTGCTCCTATGTCTTATAGTCTTATGATAGGAAAAAAATGAAGGGCTATGTAGCAGGGAAGGGTTAGATTAATCTTAGAGTAGGTTAAAAGTTCAGCACAACATCGTGGGACAAAGAGCCAGTACTGTGCTGTAATGTTCTATGTTCTCTATATCAAAGTCTTCAACAACTGCAACACAACATCCTAACTTTTACACTCAGGTCAGATACGATATGCTTTCTTCGCCTCCCTGTCCACCTGTGATGTCACTTTTAGGGAAGCATGTATTGTACTTCCAGGTCCCTCTGCTCTGAAGGGACAGACTCTTCTGGAGTTAACAGTTATCTGCTTTTCCTGTCAATTATTTGAGCAAAGAGAAATGAAATAAAGGGTGAAAACTTCAAAGTAGAAAAATACTCAACTCTCTGACAACTAACCCTACATTTAAATATCAAATCGCATAATGCTGGAGAGGCTCAGGAAATCAGGATTTGCAAATTAGCAATTTAATTTTTGAAATTGGAATAGTGTTATATTTGCTACTGTCACACATACCATGGTGCAGTTAAAAGCTTGTCTTACATACTGTTCGGATGGATCAATTTATTGCACAGTGCATTGAGCTAGAACCTGGTAAAACCGTAACAATGCAGAATAAAGTGTAACATCTACAGAGAAAATGCAGTGCAATTAGACAATAGGGTGCAACATCATGACCAGGTAGATTGTGAGGTCAAGAGTCCTTCTTATTATACTAAGGGAACCACTTAATAGTCTTACAACAGTGGGGTAAAAGCTGTCTTTGAGTCTAGTGGTACATGCTTTCAGGCTTTTATATCTTCTGCCCAATGGGAAAAGGGTGTGGAAAGGATGTCCAGAGTAGTTGGGGTCTTTGATTATGTTGGCTACTTTACCAAGGCTGCGAAAAGTGTAGACTAAGTCCACGGAGAGGAGGCTGGTTCTGTGATGTTCTGAGTTGTGTCCACAACCCTCCATCTCCATCAGCATTGGATGATACGGTCCTAGGACATTAAGGCATAGGAACAGAAATAGGCATTGGGCCCATCAAGTCTGCTCCAGTCTTGACTAATTTGTTATCCCTCTCAACCTCATTCTCCTGTCTTCTCCCCGTAACCTTTGACTCCCTCACCAATCAAGAACCTACCAACATCCACTTTAAACATACCCAATGACTTGGCCGCCACAGTTGTTTGTGGTAATGAATTCCACAGATCCTCTGGCTAAATAAATTCCTCCTCACCTCTGCTCTGAAGGGATGCCCTTGTATTCTGAAGCCATGCCCTCTGGTCCTGGACTCTCCCACAACAGGAAACATCTTCTCCATGTCCACTCTATCTCGGCCTTTCAATATTCAACAGGCTTCAATGAGATCCCCTCTCAGCCTTCTAATCCTAGACCTAACTTTGGAAATTGGAGCTTTACTACAAGGAAACTTAGTTCTCTGCTTATTAAAGCCAATACTCACCCTGACCAACCTCTCCCGGTTGCCAGGGTTTGACATGTTCCCCGGAACTTTGGCTCTTCCCACGTTCATTTTAAACTACATCTTTTCTTTTATTTGTTATCCTAACAGAATGCAATACTTTGTTGTGCAATGCTAATTATACTGTGGCTATCCAAACTATAATTGTTCTGTATAAAGAATTTTATCTGTGAGTATGATAGCAAAACTTCGGAAGATTGTCACCTTGTCCTGGTGGAGAGAGTTGTGAGTTCCTGAGATTCCAAGAGTGACGCCATCTGGAATTTAGCCATCTGGCACTCAGTTCTTGGTGGGGTCACCCATGGTGGTAAGGTCAAGGGAGAGGTTCCAGACAAAGAGTGATCGAACCAAGGCCTCAGCAGTGGGGCTGGCAGAAGATGATGACACATCACAATGGCAGTGAAGGTGGAGGAAAGCTGTAGAGTGAAGGGTCTTGCACTCCACACCACTGGACCCTGACCCCGATTGTCGAGAGCCATGTTGTGGCTGCCATGCATCAGCCTCCCCACATTAAACAAAATCACACACGAGCGTTCGCCATTAAGGGATCCATCCTAACATCTCAATTACGTCCCGTGATGATTAGCAAGTGTTGTAGTGGGCAGGATTATGTGGATCGGGACCGACCTCTACAACCACCTGAAGGCCGACCAATAGACAGCCCCTCAGGAGAGTATCATACTTAACTGGAATGATCGTGCTATTACTACTCTCACAGCACAGCTCTTTTATAAAGGTGATAATAAATGAGCTTATTTACAATCCCTCTCACCAGTGAAAAGATAATAACTATGAACCACATGGTTATTATTCAGTAATTAATCTATCAAAAGCTGGCTGGTGGTATAACAGCATCAGCACCGGGCTTCGAGCTGAATGCAAAGTTCGAATCCGACTGACTCTTTGCATGCTTTTCATCTATGCTGAGTTGAGCGTCGAGCTAGCAACACGGCCTCATAAAAAATAGTCAAATGCCACAGAAACAGCAAAAATGTGTGCCACAAGGCATGAAAAGGAACCACAACAATAATCTATCAAGGCATACAGTTTAAATGCTGATATATCCCATAGACAGCAGACCAGTTTCATGCCTGCAGAGTCCTGTAAACTCAAACTTCACAATTAAAGAACATAGCCCTTCAGTCCATGATGTTGTGCTGACCTATATGTACCTATTCCACAATCAATCTAAACTTTCCCTCCTACACAGCCCATAACCCTCCTCCACTTTTATTTCATCTCTGTGACTCTAGTGCATTTGCTTCTATCACCATCCCCGGCAGTGCATTCCGAATATCCATCACTCTCTGTGTAAGGAACTGACATCTCTCTTAAACTTTCCTTCATTCATCTTAGAAAAAAGAACTCCGGTATTAGCTATTGCCACCCTGGGAATAAGCCACAGGCTGTCCACTTTATCTATGCTTTTTATAATCTCATACACCTCTGTCAAGTTGCTGCTCATCCCCCTTCACACATAGCTCATTCAATTTTTCCTCATAAGACATTTTCCTTAATGTAAGCAGCATCCTGGAAAATCTTCTCAGCACTCTCTCTAAAACTTGCACATTCTTCCTATAATGATGATTCCAGAAGTGAACCTGTACTTAACTCTTCCCAAAATGTCTCTACAAGGATTTGCAATTACTCACAGTAGTCATCCATGAGATTACAGTCATCCATGAGATTACAGTGTGTGCCAGTGACAAAATGCACTCTACCCATGCCCCCTGACAAAACAGCTCCTACACCTGTGCTGCCGAGAAGGAGCAGGGCACAAGCTACATGGAACATCACATCTCCAGTTCTTCTCTGAGTTGCACACCATTCGGACTTGGAAATTGCCTAAATGGGCCTAAATCCAGGGTCTCCTTACCCAATAGTGCTGGGGTAGCTTCACCAGCTGGACTTCAATTTCCCTCATCACAACCTCTTTGGTTAAGAAAGCACAGCAACATCTGCACTTCCTGGGGAGATTGAGGTGAGTGAAGCTTTCCCCAGCATTTTAACCACTTTTTACAGGAGAGTGGTCTGACCAGCTGGTATGGGAATTGCAAGGCATCTAACTGCATCCCTACAAAGGACTGCGAAGACTACTGAATGGATTATTGAGGTCGCTCTTCCACCCATCCAAGATACTTACCAGGAGTGCTGTACACGCAGGGCCCTTAGTATCGTCAAAGATCTCTGCCACCTGCCCAGCTGTCTCTTTGACCCCACACCATCAAGTAGGAGGTATCATAGCATTAGGATAAGAACTGTTAGGATGGGAAACAACTTCTCCCCCCGGGCTATAAGACTACAGAACTCTCTGCTATCATCCAGGTCTCACCACATACGAACACCAGTAGTATTTTTCTGGTTAGTTTTTAACTTGTAGTGTATTTGCTAACTTATAGTGGTAATATTACTTCATGTATTATGTGTGTGAGTTATATGTAACATGTGCAGTTTTGTCCAGAGAAACATTGTTTCATTTGGCAGTATACATGATTACAAATGGCTATGTCCCTCGTATATACCACATGGAGAGCATCTGATTGGTTGCATCAACTTGTGGTATCGAGGCTCCACTGCACAGGATCAAAAGAGGCTGCAGAGGGTTGTAAACTCAGCCAGCTCCATCATAGACTCCCTACCATCAAGGCGATCTGCAAGAGGTGATGCCTTAAGAAAAAGAGATCCATCATTAATGGCCCTCATCATCCAGGACATGCCCCTTTTCATTACTATCATAATGAGGTACAGGAGGCTGAAGACCCACAATCAATCATTTAAGATCAGCTTCCTCCCATCTGCCATCAGATTTCTGAATGGTCCACGAACTCATCAACACTACCTCACTGTTTCCCTTTTGCATTATTTATTTTTTATTGTAACTTATGGTCATTTTTATGTCTTGCACTGTACTGCTATCACACAACAATCAATATCATGAAACATCAGTGATAATAAACCAGATTCTGATAGATAACAAAACATGAACAACTTTTATCTACATAAACCCAATATTGGATTATGCCTTGAATATTTTATTTAAAGTCAGCTGGAAGATATAAAATACTCAAAATATGTTCCTTAATATTCCATTCATATAATTCCATATATAAGATTCCAAAATTAAAATGGAAAGAAGCATTTTTTACATAAATGACAAACATAATTATCAAAAATGTGTACACTTCCTGAGAGGTCAAGTTGAGCTATGTTTATTTAATGTCTTCCTGGTAATTGGCTGCAATGTTTATTTAACATGCTTTATTAGCACAAGCATTTGTTTAAATACTTGCTGTCAGATTACAAATTGTGTCATGGAGGACTGATAAGATATTTCCAGAGAGACAAAATGACATAAACATCTACCACATATTAACAAACTAATTGTAGAGATTCCAGCAAGATTGACAAAGTTGAATAACTGCATAGCTAGGAGAATTCGACAGCTCCTTGGCCAACAATTGAGAGCAGATGTTCTCCATCACCTTTTGTTCTTCAGTACTTTTATCAAACCTATTGAATATTGAAAGGCCTAGATAGAGTGGATGTGGAGAGCAGGTTTCCAATAGTGAAAGAGTCATGGACCAGAGAGCACAGCCTCAGAATAGGGGGACATCAATCCAGATCAGAGAAAAGGAGGAATTTCTTTAGCCAGAGGGTAGTAAATCTGTGGAATTCATTACAACAGACAGCTGTGGAGGCCAAGTTGTTGGGTATATTTAAAATGGAGGGTAATAGGTTCTTGACTAGTAAGGGCATCAAAGGTTACAGGGAAAAGGCAGGAGATTAGGGTTGAGAGGGATAATTAATCAGCAAAGGTGGAATGATGGAGTAGACACAATGGGCCAAATGGTCTAAAGCTGCTCCTATGTCTAATGGCCTTATGGTCTTTTGGTCAGACCACTAAGCTCGCAAAGTTTACTCTACCTTCCTTTGATCTGCATCTGAGGTACCTACATTGTTTAGGATTTGGTCTTACAGGTGTCATTTGATAAGCTGCTAACTTCTTTGCCAGTTGGCTGTTTGTTTGTCTTTGTGTGTAGTTTTTCATTGATTCTATTGTGTTTCTTTGTATCTATGTGAATGCCCACAGGAAAATGAGTACCATGGTAGTATATAATGACATTTGCAAACTTTGATAACAAATTTATCCAGCACTTTTAGGTTTGTTGGCGGAGGGGGTGGTGTGGACCCTGTGTATAAGAAATAATACTAAATCAGTAGAAAGGGATGACATAGGATTGGAAGGTGTAGAGTCTCTATGGGTTGAGTTAAGAAATGGCAAGAGTAAAAGGACCCTAATGGCAGTTGTATACAGGCCTCCAAACAGCAGCCAGGATATGGATTACAAATTACAACAGGAGATAGAAAAGGCATGTCAGAAGGGCAATGTTATGATAATTGTTAGGGATTTTAACAGGAAAGTGAATTGGGAAAACTAGGCCAGTACTGGGCCTTGAGAGAGAGAATTTGTAGAATCTCTGAGGGATGGCTTGTTGTTGAGCCCACTAGCGGATCGGCTGTGCTAGATTGGGTGTTGTGCAATGATCTGGAGATGATAAGAGAGCTACAGTTTAAGGAACCCTTAGGAAACAGTGATCACAATATGATCAAGTTCACTTTGAAATTTGAGAAGGAGAAACTAAATTCCTGTGTGTCGGTATTTCAGTGGAATAAAGGAAATTTCAATGGCATAAGAGGGGAACTGGCCAAGGTTGACTGGAAAGGGACACTAGCAGGAAGGACAGCGGCGCAGCAATGGCTGGAGCTTCTGCGAAAAATGGGAGAAGTGCAAGACAGATATATTCCAAATAAGAAGAATTTTTCGAATGGAAGAAGGACACTACCATGGCTGACAAGTGAAGTCGGAGTCAATGTAAAAGCAAAAAAGAGGGCTTACAAGGAAGCCAAAGCTAGTGGTAAGGTAAGAGGATTGGGAGGTCTTTTAAAAACTTGCAGAAGGAAACTAAGAAGGTCATTAGGAAAGAAAAGATGAATTATGAAAGGAAGCAAGTGACTAATATCAGAGCAGATACTAGAAGCTTTTTTAAGTATATAAGGGGTAAAAGAGAGCCAAGGGTAGATATAGGACCAATACAAAATGATGCTGCAGATATTGTAATGAGAGATGCAGAGATGGCAGACGAACTGAATGTGTATTTTGCATCAGTCTTCACAGTGGAAGACATCTGCAGTATACCAGATATTCAAGACTGTCAGGGAAGTGAAGTTTGTGCAGTGAAAATTATGACTGAGAAGGTGTTCAGGAAGCTTAATAGTCTGAGGGTGGATAAGTCTCCTGGACCTGATGAAATGCACCCTTGGGTTCTGAAGGAAGTAGCTGGAGAGATTGCGGAGGCACTAACAATGATCTTTGAAGAATCGATAGATTCTGGCATTGTTCCAGATGACTGGAAAATTGCAAATGTTACTCCATTATTTAAGAAGGGTGGGAGGTAGCAGAAAGGAAACTATAGACCTGTTAGCCTGACATCAGTTGTTGGGAGTTTGTTGGAATCGATTGATGGGGATGAGATTACGGAGTTCCTGGAGGCACATGACAAGATAGGCCAAAGCCTGCAAGGTTTCCTGAAAGGAAAATCCTGCCTGCCTAACCTACTGCAATTCTTGAGGAAATTACAAGCAGGGTAGACAAAGGAGATGTAGTAGATGTGGTGTACTTGGATTTTCAGAAGGCCTTTAAAAAGATGCCACACATGAGGCTGCTTAGCACATGGAATTACAGGGGAGTTACTAGCATGGGTGGAGCATTGGCTGATCAGCAGAAAACAGAGTGGGAATAAAGGATCCTATTCTGGCTGGCTGTCAGTTATCAGTGGAGTTCCACAGGGGTCGGTGTTGAGATCGCTGCTTTTTATGATGTATGTCAATGATTTGGACTATGGGATTAATGGATTTGTGGCTAAGTTTGCCAATGATACAAAGTTAGGTGGAGGAGTGGGTAGTGTTGAGGAAACAAAGAGCCTGCAGAGAGACTTAGAGAGTTTAGGGAATGGGCAAAGAAGTGGCAAATGAAATACAATATTGGAAAGTGTATGGTTATGCACTTTTATGGAAGAAATAAACGGGCAGACTATTACTTAGATGGGCAGAGAATTCAAAATGCAGAGATGCAAAGGGACTTGGGAGCCCTTGTGCAGGGTACCCTAAAGGTTAACCTCCAGGGAAGGCGAATGCAATGTTGGCATTCATTTCTATAGGATATAAGAGCAGGGATATGATGTTGAGGCTTTATAAGGCACTCGTGAGACCAAACTTGGAGTACTGTGTGCAGTTTTGGGCTCCTTATTTTAGAAAGGATATACTGACATTGGAGAGGGTTCAGAAAAGATTCATGAGAATGATTCCAGGAATGAAAGGGTTACCATATGAGGAATGTCTGGTATCTCCTGGGTTGTATTCCCTGGAGTTCAGGAGAATGAGGGAGGATCTCATAGAAACATTCCGAATGTTAAAAGGCCTGAACATATTAGATATGGCAGCTATTTCCCATGGTAGGGGAGTCTAGGACAAGAGGGCATGACTTCAGGATTGAAGGACATTCATTTAGAACAGAGATGCCAAGAAACTACTTTAGTCAGAGGATTGTAAATCTGTAGAATTTGTTGCCTTGAGCAACTGTGGAGGCCAAGTCACTGGGTGCATTTAAGGCACACATAGATAGATTCTTGATTAGCCAGGGCATCAAAGGGTATGGGGAGAAGGCAGGGGAGTGGGGATGACTGGAAGAATTGTATCAGCCCATGATTGAATGGTGGAGCAGACTCAATGGGCCAAATGGCCTACTTCTGCTCCTATATCTTATGATCTTATGGTCTAACTTTAATTTTGAACTTTGAGTTTGGACAATTTGGGCTGATTTTCAGCTTTGTAGAACACATGGGTTTTGGTGTGTGGGAGAGATGGTTCAAAGCTATTAAAATATGAAGATTAGACACAAACCTTCAAATTTTGCACTAAAATTTACTGATTATGTTGCGTATAAGTATTCCTTTTGGAATAGACAGGGTACCAAATGTAAAACTCTCAGTCAGAGGGTGGCTGATATGAACATCAGACAAGAGATTCTTCAGATCCTAGAAATCCAGAGTAACACACACAAAATGCAGGAGGAACTCAGCAGGTCAAGGAACATCTAAGGAGATGAATAAACAGCTGATGTTTCAGGCCAAGACCCTTCATCAGGACTGGAACTTCTTCCCCCTTCCTTTCCAGACCTGATGAAGAGCTCAGCCTGAAACATCGACTGTTTATTCCTCTCCATACTGTAGATGCTACCTGACCTGCTGAGTTCCTCCAGCATTTTGTAAGAACTGCAGACATTAAAACTGCACTACAGAATCAAAATCAGAATCAGATTTACTGCCGCATGTCATGAAATTTGTTGTTTTGCAGCAGCAGTATGGTGCAATACATAAATAGTACAATTAATTATAATGAGAATGTATATAAACAATCACGAACTGCTATGCTGCCATGTGGCACCATAGTGGTGTAGTGGCTAGCACAATGCAATGTAGCTCAGGGCATCACAGTCCCGAGTTCAATTCTGGCACCACTGTCAGGAGTTTGTACATTCTCCCCATGACTGCATGGGTATCCATCGGGTGCTCCAGTTTAAAACGGAGGTGAGGAGGAATTTCTATAGTCAGAGGGTGGTGAATCTATGGATTTCACTGCCACAGGCGCCTGGGGATCCCAGGTTATTGGACACATTTAAGGTGGAGGTCGATAGGTTCTTGATTGCCTGGGCATGAAATGTTACAGGGAGAAGGCAGAAAAATGGAGTTGAGAGGGAAATGGATCAGCCAAGATGAAATAGTGGAGCTGACTCGATGGGCCGATTGGCCTAATTCTGCTCCTGTGTCTTAAGATCTTATAGTCTAAATTACAGGTTGAGTCAGTAATAACGAAGGCAAATGTAATGTTAATTTTGAGAAGACTGGAACAAAAAGCAGGATGTACTGCTGAAGCTTTATAAGGTGTTGGTCAAACTGCATCTGGAATATATTGAGCAGTTTCGGGCTACAGTTTTTGATTTGCTAATTTCTCAAGAATGGTCCCAAGCTTAGCATGTGAGGAGAATTTGAAGTACATGATGGAGTTCAGAACGGTGAAGTGGAATCTCATTGATACCTACCGGATACAGAAAAGCCTGGATAGAGTTGACTTGGAGAAGAGGCTTTTATTAATAAGAGGGTCTAGGACCAGAGGGCACAGTCTTAGAATAAAGGGTTGCCCCTTTAAAACTGAGGAGGATTTTTTTTTAGGCCGAGGGTGCTGAATCTGTGGAATTCATTGCAAGAGGACTGTGGAGGCCAAGTCATTGAGTGTATTTATGGTAGAGATTGATAGATCTTCATTGTTAAGGAAGCTAAGGATTACAGGGAAGAGGCAGGAGAATGGGGTTGAAAAAAAAATCAGCCATGATTGAATGGTGGAGCAAACTCGATTTTGAATGGCCTAATTGTGCTCGTATTGTCTATGGTCTTATGGTCCAAATCTTTGAACCTAAATGTCAAGTGACAGGAGAGCTGCCCAAGCCTGGTTGTACTGGGCGTTTATCCCCCTGCACTGGCGGACCATGCCCTCTATTTTATCACAGGCAAGGGTGTTTCAGACCATAGGTAGCCTGCTCTGGCGCTCCCCTGTCCAGCCATCTACAGCGTCATTACCACACTGTTACTGAATGTCACAGCAGTACCTTAACAGTGTCAATTCTAAAGCTCAAGTCCCAGAAGCAATTGTTCAAGGCCAAAATTTCTCACTTTGCTTTCTTGCTGTTTGCTCATCTTTGAACCACACTTATCTTTGTTTCCTTTAAGTGAATTATCAATACTCCAAAATTGTTAGAACTATCAATAGTCCATGATACAAAAGCCACAGAACATTGACCACAAGGCTCAAGGATAGCTTCTATCGCACTGTTATAAGACTATTGAAAAACACGATAGACTCTTGATCTTACAATCTACCTTATTATGACCTTGCACCTTAAAGTCTGCCTGCACTGCACTTTCCCTGTAACTCTGTAACACCTTATTCTCCATTCAGTTACCACTTTTTCCTTCTGCTACCTCAATGCAGATTGAAATGATCTGCATGGCTGCCGTGCAAAACAAATACACCAACCAGATAGATAAAACACAGAACAGTACAGCACAGCACAAGGCCATCAGCCCACTACGTTCCACCAACCATCTTATCTACTTCAAGATCAATCTGACCCTTCCCTCCCACCTAGCCCTCCATTTGCCCAAGAGTCTCTTAAATGTTCCTAATGTATCCATCTCTACCATCATTCCAACAGTACATTCCATGCACTCACCACTCTGTGTATAAAAACCTACCTCTGATATCCGTCAGAACTCTTGAACTCAATCCCCCCTCCCCAACCCCACCCCCAACAAATGGCCAACATTCCATACACCTTCTTAACCACTCTATCAAATTGCATGGCAACTTTCAGGGATTTATAGATCTGTGCCCCAAGATCCCTCTGTTCCTCCACACTCCAAGAATCTTGCCATTAACATTGTAATCTGCCTTCAAGTTCGATCTTCAAAACTGAATCGCTTAACATTTTTCCAGGTTAAACTCCATCTGCTTTGTCTCAGCCCAGCTCCTCATCTCATCAATGTTCCATTGTAACCTATTACAACCTTCTACACGATCCACCACACCTCCAACCATCATGTCATCTGTAAACTTACTAACCCACTCTTCCACTTCCTTATCCAAGTCACTTATAAAAATCACAAACAGCAGCAGAGTCAGAACAGGGTGTCAATAGACATGATGGGCTGAAGGGCCTATGTGACTCTATGACCCAATGACATACAGTTAATGCCAAAGAAAACATGATGTGCCTACCCTCGTACAGGAATGCTGCCTTTCTTTGCAGCTCCGATCACCTCCTCAAATCGCTGCATGCTTTCCTCAATGGAACAATTCATGTTCATTCGACTGAACGTTTCCGAGGCTGCTCCGAAGACAGCCACCTCTTTTGCCCCTGCTTCAATCTGAAATAAAACCATCATTGCCATTTCACCGAATAAGTTATGAGGAATACAAAGAAGTTTCAAGTTCCAGTTCATTCTCATTCAACCATACACATATAACCAAGTAACTACTGAATATCAATTTTTCAGCGTTAAAGTGCACTTATGTATTCACCTTGGTAATGCCTGTGCCTTTAAGAGAAAACCGTGATGTCATTTTGTATGGGTGGAGTAGCACGAAGAGATGCCACGTTCTAGAAAGGACAACGTTTGAACACTTTTCCCAGGATTGGTGAGGAAAGGTGAATAATATATGATAATATTCATGTAAATTAATTTATACTTGTTAGTAAATCTAGAATATTAGTAACTTGACGTGCTTTACATGTGGATGCTTTAGATTTTCACGAGTAAATTGATCAGCGCTGGATAGTGTGATTGCGAAGTTCCTTAATTGGCCTGCTAGGTTAGTTTTTTCAGTAATTCAACTACAAGGAAATAGAAACCATAGAAAAACTACAGCACAGAAACAAGCCATTTGGCCCTTCTTGGCTGTGCTGAACCATTTTCTGCCTAGTCCCACTGACCTGCACACGGACCATATCCCTCCATACACCTCCCATCCATGTATCTGTCCAATTTATTCTTAAATGTTAAAAAAGAACCCGCATTTACCACCTCGTCTGGCAGCTCATTCCATACTCCCACCACTCTCTGTGTGAAGAAGCCCCCCGCTAATGTTCCCTTTAAACTTTTCCCCCCTCACCCTTAACCCATGTCCTCTGGTTTTTTTCTCCCCTTGCCTCAGTGGAAAAAGCCTGCTTGCATTCACTCTATCTATACCCATCATAATTTTATATACCTCTATCAAATCTCCCCTCATTCTTCTACACTCCAGGGAATAAAGTCCTAACCTATTCAACCTTTCTCTGTAACTCAGTTTCTCAAGTCCCGGCAACATCCTTGTAAACCTTCTCTGCACTCTTTCAACCTTATTTATATCCTTCCTGTAATTTGGTGACCAAAACTGAACACAATACTCCAGATTCGGCCTCACCAATGCCTTATACAACCTCATCATAACATTCCAGCTCTTATACTCAATACTTTGTTTAATAAAGGCCAATGTACCAAAAGCTCTCTTTACGACCCTATCTACCTGTGACGCCACTTTTAGGGAATTTTGTATCTGTATTCCCAGATCCCTCTGTTCTACTGCACTCCTCAGTGCCTTACCATTAACCCTGTGTGTTCTACCTTGTATATTGTAAAAGTTTATTTGTCTTTCTTTATTGTTTCATGACCAAATATGAATGTAACAGAGTAATATGAATGCGTTAATCTCTGTTCACGTAGCGTGAGCGAGAACTCATTTCGAGGTCTAGCCAATATGTGTTTGGACGTTAAGCACGTGTGTGCCAAATGTAAGTAGTTGAGATGAGATGTATTTATTCATATTTTCAATGTTGTGTATAAAGTACAGGGTTGGTGGGATTCTAACATTCCCTGTATTGTTTTTTTTAGATTTGCCACTACCATATTGGTTTTGTATATTTTGTTTTAGTTATTTCCATACTGCATACGTAACAAGGATATGGTCTGAAGTTAAACTGAGATTGTAGTAGCAGGAACTGTTTTTTAAATTTATTTTCTCATTTTTATTTTGAAACCCTCTTTCTGCAGTAACATATCTAAAAGAGAAAAAGGAATTTAAGGCCCAAAAAAGTTGTTGTCCTGCGTGTGCATTTTTCCCCAGCTACACACATGTATAGAGCAAAATGAAGTATCATTCCTCTGGGGCCATGGTGCAAAACACAGTACATACTGTCACACATAGCACACAGCACAGTTGTTATGATGGCACATACAATCACAACCTAATGTCACATTTCCCTTCGTCACTCCTTGTATTTTTCACAAACAGAAGAGACCTGCTGAGTTCATCCATCATTTTGCGTTGCTTTGGATTTTTCAGAGGATTCTTTTCCTTCCATTCCTCGGTAAAGCAGCCAGTGTAATCAAAGACTCAACCTACCCCAGACATCCACTCTTCTCCCCTCTCCCATCAAGCAGAAGAAACAAAGGCCTGAAAACACACACCACCACACTGAAGGACAGCTTATAGATTGCTGTTTTAAGAATCTTTAAATAGTTCCTTCGTATGATAAGTAAGGCACTCGACCTCATTTTATTATGAACTTGCACCTAATTGTTTACCTGCAGGGCAATTTCTCTGTAGCTTTTATACTTTATTCTGCATTGTTATTCTTTTACCTTGCTCTGCCTCAATACACTGTGTAATGATCTGATCTGTATGAACAAGACAAGCTTTTCACTGTATGTTGGCACATTTGACAAGAATAAACCAATTCCAATTCCAGTTCCTCAATTGTATGACAAATTTATCACATCCATTACAATAAAATACACATTAGTCTGATAAGCAAATGTGGAGTATTATATTTATTTATTAAAATGAAGCATACTTCCAATCATAAAATTAATCACCTAATACTTTTACACATTTTTAAATCTTCCCCTATTAAATTCTTTGAAAAATGATTCTTTAATTATCTTTTTATGCCTCTAACAATCATCTTCTTATTCTTTTGCATTTAATTCTGTTCGCTTCATTGTAAGAATGACGTGGAGGTGTTGGAGAGGGTGCAGAAGAGGTTTACCAGGATGCTGCCTGGATTAGAGGGTAGGAGTGATTAGGAGACATTGAAGAAACTTGGGTTGTTTCCTCTGGAGAGGCAGGTGTGAGGGAGAGACCTGATAAAGGTTTATCAGGTTATGAGATGCATAAATAGATAGTTGGTATCTTTTTCCTGGGGATAAAATAACAAATACTAGAAGGCATTGTGCTTAATGACAGAGAGAAAAAGCTCAGAAGAGATGTGCATGGCAAGCTCTCACACAGACTATTGGGTGGGTGCCTGGAATGCACTGCCGGGGGTGGTGAGCAAGCCATTCAAGAGGCTCTTAGAAATGCACGTAAATGACCATAAGATATAGGAGCAGACTTACAGGCCATTTCATCATGGCTGATCCAATTTTCCTCTCAGCCTTAATCTCCTGCCTTTTCCCCATACCTCTTCCCTGACCAATCAAGAATCTATCAACCTCTGCCTTAAATATACATAAGGACTTGGTCCCAACAGCTGCTCTTGGCAAAGAATTCCACAGATTCACCACTCTCTAGCTAAAGAAATTCTTCCTCATCTCTGTTCTAAAACGACATTCCTCCATTCTGAGGTTGTGTGTTCTGGTATAGACTCTCGCACTATCGGAAACATCCTTTCCATACCTACTCTATCAAGGCCTTTTACAGTCGGTAGGTTTCAATGAGGACATCCCTCATTCTTCTGAATCCTAGTGAATACAGGCCCAGAGCCATCAAATGCTTTTCATATGACAAGCCATTCAATGCTGGAATCACTTTGTGAACTTCCTTTGAACTCTCTCCAATTTCAGCACAACTTTTCTGAGATAAGGGGCCCAAAAACTGCTCACAATACTCCAAGTGAGGCTTCACCAGTGCTTTATAAAGTCTCAACATTACATCCATGCTTTTATATTCTAGTCCTCTTGAAATGAATGCTAACATTGCACTTGCCTTCCTCACCACAGACTCAACCTGCAAATTAACCTTTAGGGAATCCTGCACAAGGACCCCCAAGCCCCTTTAGACCTCAGTTTTTTGTATTTTCTCTCCTTTTAGAAAAGTTAACTGTTCCTTTATTCTACCAAAGTGCGAGACCATACACTTCCTGACAGTGTATTCTATCTGCCATTTCTTTGCCCATTCTTCTAATCTGTCTGTCCCTCTGTAGCCTTACTTTCACAAAACTACTTGCCCCTCCACCTATCTTTGTATCATCTGCAAACTTTGCAACAAAGCCATCAGTCATCCAAATCATTGACATACTGTATAATGTAAAAAGTATCGTCCAACACAGACCCCTGTAGAACACCACTACTCATCTGCAGCCAAATAGAAAAGGCTCCCTTTATTCCCACTCCTTGCCTCCTGCCAATCAACCACTCCTACATCCATTCCAGCATTTTGTGTGTGTTGCTTGGAACCCCCTCCCAGTTTCACCTATCACCTTGTGTTTTTCTCTCCTCTCCCCCATCATTTTATTTTTCATCTTTTTTCTTCAGTCCTGACGAAGGGAATCCAGCATTTTACGTGTGTTGCTTGGTTTCCAGCATCTTCATATTTTGTCTTGTTCGTGCAAGTTCATCTACCTTATTCTGTATACTTCACGCATTCATATATAACCCCTTCAGTCATGAAGTCACCCTTTTCGATTTTGCCTGCATTTTACGTTCCAACTCACCCTGTTGATTGCAATTTTGCTCTATGGCCAGCCTCTCCTCACTACACATTGCTTCTGTTTGTAAACCAGCTACCTCATCTTCAGCACAATCATCCACCTTTCCTACAATACTTCTTGCTGTGAATTATAGGCAGCTCAGGACACTACGTGCACTATGCTCAAACTTTCCATTCCTAGCTTTGTCTGAGGACTTACCAACACCTGCTTCCACAACTTCTCCACTAGCTGTTCTAGTAATCTATTTCCCATTCCCCTGCAACTCTGATTTAAACCTCACTGTGCAGCATTAACAAACCTTCCCACTATGCTATCAGTCACCATCCAGTTCAGGTGTAAACCATCCCTTCTGGACAATAGGTCCCGCCTTCCCTGGAAGAGAGCCCAATGATCCAAAAATCTTATGCCCTCCCTCCTACACCAACTTCTTTGCCAAGTATTAAACTGTATAATCTTCCTAGTTCTGGCCTCACTAGCATGTGGCATGGGTAGCAATCCTGAGATCACAACCCTGGAGGTCCTGCCCTTTAACTTAGCACCTAACTCCCTGAACTCTCTATGCAGAACCTCATCACTCGTCCTATGTATGTTGTTGGTACCTACGTGGACCATGGCCTCTGGCTGTTCACCCTCGCACTTAAGAATGCTGAAGACTCGATCTTAGATATCCCAGACCTTGACATCGGGAAATTTCATTCTCCCCCATAGAACCTCCTGTCCATTCCTCTAACTAACAAATCACCCCGTCACCAGTGTGCCTCTTCTCCACCATCCCCCCTTCCCTTAAAAGTCACAGAGCTAGACTTAGTGCCAGAAACCTGGCCGCTATGACTTTCCTCTGTTAGGTCAATGCCCCCTCCCACAACAGTATCCAAAGTGTCCAACAGTATCCTGTTGTTGAGGGGAATGGCCACAGGGGTACACTGCCTCTGACTCCTTAACCCCTTTCCCCTTCCTGACTGTCACTCAGTTTCCTGTGTCCTGCACATTGGGTGCAACTACCTCTGCGTCTGTCCTATCTATCACCACTGCAGCCTCCCGAATGACCTGGAGTTCATCCAGTTGCAAATGTTCAAAAGAAGCAGTGTCAACCCAAAGTATTGAAGTAAACAATGCCTTTGTAACTATTGAAATTGTATTAAATCACCTACTGTTACCATTGATCTTAAGAGTATAAAATGTGATGTACTTTTGGGTTTCTGAGGCTCTACCAAGAGGGTCTCTTGATATGGTGAATGAAGTCTTCCATTTCACTTGCTTCAGTCTCTCTCTGGTGACAACCACAGAAACACTTGAAAAACAAATGCTATTAGAGAACTTTATAGCTTAACAATGCTTCAGAATCAGGTTTGTTATCACTACATATGCTGCCAAATTCTTTTGTGACAGCAGTAGAGTTCAAGACGTAAAAATAACTACAAATTACTATAAATTAATGAAGAGAATAGAAGCTGTACATAGATAGATAGATAGATCAAAGAAGTATTTCACTGTACTTTTACAAGCCTACATTTGTCCTGAAAAGCCTCTTTTCAGATTAATGAAGAAATTCCTCTTCATCTCCTTCTGGTAGTGCAGTAGTTAGCGTAACATTATAATGGCAGCAATTCCGCCACTGTCTGTAAGGAACTTGCACCTTCTTCCCGTGAAGGTGAGGGTTTCCTTCAGATGGCCCAGTTTCCTCTCACATTCCAAGGACACACGGTTTAATAATTTCCTTGGTCACATGGATATAACTGGAGGACATGGACTGGTTGGGCTGGAAGAGCCTGTTACTGTGCTGTAGCTCTAAATAAATAAATATCTCTCTTCACAAGGAACGTCCTTCTATTTGGACGCTGGAAGTTAAATTCCTTCCAGGCCCTTGGTTCAGGTGTGTAGGTTGTGGCCCTTCAAATAGTTACTCTTTTAAAGTGATGGTGCTCTCAGAGGCTTTTCACTGATCTCCAAGTGTGCCAGTATTCATCATACATAGAACACAGGACACAGGACTGAACAGCTCAGCGAAAGGCCCTTCAGCCCATGATGCTGTGCTAAGATAATTAATCTAGTAATTAAACACCTAGCTAAAGTCCCTCCTGCCTACACAATATCTACATCGCTCCATTTTCTGCACATTCACCACAAGACCATAAGACAAAGGATCAGAAGTTGGCCATTCGGCCCATCGAGTCTGCTCCACCATTTTATCATGTACTGATCCATTCTCCCATTTAGTCCCACTCCCCCGCCTTCTCACCATAACCTTTGATGCCCTGGCTACTCAGATACCTATCAATCTCTGCCTTAAAGACACCCAATGACTTGGCCTCCACTGCTGCCCATGGCAACAAATTCCGTAGATTCACCACCCTCTGACTTAAAAAATTTCTTCTCATTTCTGTTCTGAATGGGTACCCTTCAATCTTTAAGTCATGCCCTCTCGTACTAGACTCCCCCATCATGAGAAACAACTTTGCCACATCCACTCTGTCCATGCCTTTCAACATTCGAAATGTTTCTATGAGGTCTCCCCTCATTCTTCTAAACTCCAAGGAATACAGTCCAAGAGCGGACAAACGTTCCTCATATGTTAACCTTCTCATTCCCGGAATCATTCTAGTGAATCTTCTCTGTACCCTCTCCAACGTCAGCACATCCTTTCTTAAATAAGGAGACCAAAACTGCCCACAGTACTCCAAGTGAGGTCTCACCAGCGCCTTATAGAGCCTCAACATCACATCCCTGCTCCTATACTCTATTCCTCTAGAAATGAATGCCAACAATGCATTCGCCTTCTTCACTACCGACTCAACCTGGAGGTTAACCTTAAGGGTATCCTGTACGAGGACTCCCAAGTCCCCTCGCATCTCAGAACTTTGAATTCTTTCCCCATTTAAATAATAGTCTGCCCATTTATTTTTTCTGCCAAAGTGCATAACCATACACTTTCCAACATTGTACTTCATTTGCCACTTCTCTGCCCATTCTTCCAATCTGTCCAAGTCTCTCTGCAGATTCTCTGTTTCCTCAGCACTACCGGCCCCGCCACCTATCTTCGTATCATCAGCAAACTTAGCCACAAAGCCACCTATTCCATAATCCAAATCGTTGATGTACAACGTAAAAAGAAGCGGCCCCAACACGGACCCCTGTAGAACACCACTGGTAACCGGCAGCCAACCAGAATAGGATCTCTTTATTCCCACTCTCTGTTTCCTGCCAATCAGCCAACGCTCTATCTACCTATGTAACTTTCCTGTAATTCCATGGGCTCTTATCTTGTTAAGTAGCCTCATGTGTGGCACCTTGTCAAAGGCCTTCTGAAAATCCAAATATACAACATCCACTGCATCTCCCTTGTCTAGCCTACTGGTAATTTCCTCAAAAAATTGTAATAGGTTTGTCAGGCAGAATTTTCCTTTAAGGAATCCATGCTGAGTTCTGCCTATCTTGTCATATGCCTCCAGGTACTCTGTAACCTCATCCTTGACAATCGACTCCAACAACTTCCCAGCCACCGATGTCAAGCTAACCGGTCTATAATTTCCTTTTTGCTTCCTTGCCCCCTTCTTAAATAGCGGAGTGACATTTGCAATCTTCCAGTCCTCCGGAACCATGCCAGAATCTATCGACTTTTGAAAGATCATCGCTAATGCCTCCGCAATCTCCACAGCTACTTCCTTCAGAACACGAGGGTGCATTCCATCTGGTCCGGGAGATTTATCTACCTTTAGACTATTCAGCTTCCTGAGTACTTTCTCTGTCGTAATTGTGACTGCACACACTTCTCTTCCCTGCCACCCTTGAGTGTCCGGTATACTGCTGATGTCTTCCTCAGTGAAGACTGATGCAAAATACTCATTCAGTTCCTCTGCCATCTCCTTATCTCCCATTACAATTTCTCCAGCATCATTTTCTATCGGTCCAATATCTACTCTCACCTGTCTTTTACTCTTTATATACTTGAAATCTTTTAGTATCTTGTTTGATATTATTTGCTAGCTCCCTTTCATAGTTAATCTTTTCCCTCTTAATGACCTTCTTAGTTTCCTTTGGTAAGGTTTTAAAAACTTCCCAATCCTCTGTCTTCCCACTAATTTTTGCTTCCTTGTATGCCCTCTCCTTGCTTTAACTTTGGCTTTGACTTCTCTTGTCAACCACGGTTGCATCCTTTTTCCACTCAAAAATTTCTTCTTTTTGGGAATATATCTGTCTTGCACCTTCCTCACTTCTCGCATAAATTCCAGCCACTGCTGCTCTGCTGTCTTTCCCGCCAGTGTCCCTTTCCAGTCAACTTTGGCCAGTTCCTCTCTCATGCCACAGTAATTTCCTTTACTCCACTGAAATACCAACACATCAGATTCGGCTTCTCTTTTTCAAATTTCACAGGGAACTCAATCATGTTATGATCACTGTCTCCTAAGGGTTCCTTCACCTCAATCTCTCCAATCCCCTCTGGTTCATTACACAATACCCAATCCAGTACAGCCGATGCCCTAGTGGGCTCAACAACAAGCTGTTCTAAAAAGCCATCTCGCAGACATTCTACAAATTCTCTCTCTCGAGATCCAGTGCCGACCTGATTTTCCCAATCCACTGGCATGTTAAAATCCCCCACAATTATCATAATGCTGCTCTTCTGACAAGCCTTTTCTACTTCCTGTTGTAATTTGTAGTCCACATCACTGCAGCTGTTTGGAGGCCTATTCACGTGCCTATTTAAGAGCCTCCTGAAACCTCTATGGTATTTGCCTTCACCAACACCCTTGGCACCATATTCCAAGCATGAGGAAATCTGCAGATGCTGGAATTTCAAGCAACACACATAAAAGTTGCTGGTGAACACAGCAGGCCAGGCAGCATCTCTTACTAGCTGTTCTTTCATTTAGTCCTGACGAAGGGTCTCGGACCAAAACGTCGACTGTCCCTCTTGCTAGAGATGCTGCCTGGCCCGCTGTGTTCACCAGCAACTTTTATGTGTGCTGCTTGTTATCCAAGCATCCACCACCTTCTGTGTAAAATTACTTGAAATTCCTTTGAAACTTCACTCTCCCATCTTAAAAGCTTAGCTGTCTAGTATTGGACAGTAGGTCTGTGGGAGAAAGATACTGGCTCTCTACTCTATCTGTGCCTCTCATAACCTTTTAAATTCCTATCAGGTCTCCCCTCATCCTCCGCTGCTCCAGAGAAAGAAACACAAGTTTGCCCAGTCTCTCCTTATTGTACAGGTCCTCTAATCCAGTAAACCACAACAAAGATAATTTTCATTGACTTCCCTCGGAACCACTGAGCAGTTAGGTCTACATCCACTCAGCTTTAGAAACAGCAAATAATATTCTGTTACGTTCAGAGCTTTTATAAAGTAATAAGATCAATATAAGATATACTTACAGCAGCCTGAAACCCATGGAGATTTGGAGTTAAGACAGGGTAGGATACTTGTGGGGACCTCTTTATTCCTTGCATTACTTCTGTGTGATCTGCCATCTGACAAAAACAAGTGTGAAAATAGAGCAATCATACATTTAATCTCCTCATAAATATTCAGTGATATATCAAGGTTGCAAATAAATAAACATTACAACACATTAAATGTGGCCTGCTTAAATTTGACATAACAAACCTTAAAATCCAAAACACAAGAAATTCTGCAGAATCTTAAGAAATCTTGAACAACATTCACACAAAGCTGAAGGAACTCAGTGGTGTTGTGTTTTTGATATTCCAGCAATATTTGAGTAGTATAGTAACTATATTGTTTGATCAAGCATCCTTTGCTTGTTCCTATAATTCATTATGGGTTATATGAAAGAAGTACGTGAAAGGCACACGTCATTAAGCCACCACGTTATATGTGAGCACGTTCCTAAAGAAAAGAAGCTAAGTACGTGAATATCACCAGCCCCTGTGTTTTTCTTTCAGCAGGTCGAGCAGCTTGCCATGCACTGTACTGGGTGTCACCATGTTCAGAAGTTGTCAAGAGCAGTGCCTCTCCATCCCTGGGAACGGCTTGCATTGCCCTGGCAGAGGATAGCGCTGCATCATTCATGGGCACATATTTCTTGGTAGTAGTGGATGCAGCTACCAAGTGGACAGAAGTGTTCCCAACAGCCTCCATTACAGCCTCGCAAACAGTTGATGTGTTGAGAAGCTACTTGTCCAGGGCTGGTGTTGCAGAACACTTAGCCAGTGACAGTGGACCACAATTTAAGGAACAGTTTCAGTCATTCCTGAAGATGAATGGAATAAAACATATTACATCTGCACCATACCACGCAGTTACAAATAGCTTAGAGAAAAGGTTTGTCCAGACGCTAAGGAAAACACTGCGAGCAATGTCAGCTGAACACACTGCACTGACGCGGAGTCAGAAACTCACCAGTTTCCTCCTTGTATATAACAATGCAGCACACTCCACAACAAACAATTCACCAGTTATGCTGTTCCCAGGTCATCCCTAGTGCTCACGCTTGGATCTCCTCAAACCCAATCTCAGAAGGTGTGTGAAGGACAAACTGCTGAGACAAATAGGGAGGTTCGATGTTTCGCTCCTGAAAGCAGTCCCACAGAGATGATCCAGGTGATTACTTGGAAAGTTTAAGGACAGAACTGGATCACTCTATTACACAGTGGAGGTGGTGCCTGATGAGCCAGGCTTCATTTCGAGATTAGCTCAATACCTTCTATGCTTGTTTTAACCATCAAAACATGGTGAACCATTACAAACTATCACAGCCCCTTGATGACCCTGTGATAGCTGTCTCTGAGGCTGATGTGAGAGCATTCTTCAGGAGGCTAAACTCTTGGAAAGCATCCAGCCCAGATGGGACACCTGCCTGAGTAGTAAATAAATGGTGCTGATCTACTAGCTGGTAAGTTCACTGAGATCTTTAACCTCGCGTTTTGGCAGTCTGAGGTACCCACCTGCTTCAAGCAGACTTCAATTATACTGGTGCCTAAGCAGAACGTGGTAACCTGCCGAAATGGCTATCATCCAGGAGTACTTACAGCCAGAGTTTTGATAGGTCAGTGATGAAACATATAAACTCCTGTCTGAGAAGCAACTTGAGTCTGCTCCAATTTTCCTACTGCCACAAGTTCACAGCAGAAGCCATTTCACCGGTTCTTCACTCCACCCAGGGTTCACTCAACCCTAGAACATCTGAACAGCAAAGATGCATACATCAGGATGCTCTTTATCAACTACAGCTCAGCATCCAATGCTACCATCATCTCAAAACTGATCAATAAGCTATAAGCCCTTGGCCAGAATACCTCCTTGTGCAATTGGATCTTCAATCTCCTCATCAGTTCTGATTGATCACAACATCTCCTCCACAATCTCCATCAGCTGTGGTACACCACAAGGCTGTGTGCTTACCCCCTGCTCTACCCATTTTACACTTGTGACTGTGTGACTAGGAACAACTCCTATGCTATATTTATATTTGTTGATGACAACAAACACTGTCGTTTGCCAAATCAAAGGTGGTGATAAACTAGTATATAGGAGGGAGATTGAAAATCTGGCTCAGTTTCGCCACAACAACCTCTTACTCAATGTCAGCAAAACCAAGGAGCTGATTATTGACTACAGGAGGAGGAAAGCAGGGGTCAATGAGCCATTCCTCATCAGGGGATCAGAGGTGCAGAGGGTCAGCAACTTGAAATCAGTCAGTGTTATCATTTCAAAGGACCTGTCCTGCACCCAGCATGTACAGAGGCATGCAAAAGTTTGGGCACCCTGGTACTATTACTGTGAATAGTTAAGTGAGTAGAAGATGAACTGATCTCCAAAAGTCATAAAGTTAAAGATGAAACATTCTTTTCAACATTTTAAGCAAGATTAGTGTATTATTTTTGTTTTGTACAATTTTAGAGTGAAAAAAAAGGAAAGGAGCACCATGCAAAAGTTTGGGCACCCCAAGAGATGTGAACTCTCAGATAACTTTTACCAAGGTCTCAGACCTTAATTAGCTTGTTAGGGCTATGGCTTGTTCACAAGCCCAGGTGATGCATATTTCAAAGCTTTATAAATACCTTGACTTCTCAAACCTTGTCCCAACAAGCAGCAGCCATGGGCTCCTCTAAGCAGCTGCCTGGCCCTTTGAAAATTAAAATGAATGATGCCCACAAAGCAGGAGAAGGCTACAGGAAGATAGCAAAGTGCTTTCATGTAGCTGTTTCCTCAGTTCATGATGTAATTAAGAAATGCAGTTAACAGGAATGGTGGCGGTCAATTTGAGGTCTGGAAAACCAAGAAAACATTCCTAGAGAACTGCTCGTAGGATTGCTAGAAAGGCAAATCAAAACCCCCGTTTGACTGCAAAAGACCTTCAGGAAGATTTAGCAGACTCTGGAGTGGTGGTGCACTGTTCTACTGTGCAGCGACACCTGCATAAATATGACTGTTGTGCTCTTTATACGTACCGTGGGTTACTAGGAACAAACCATATTCTGGAAGAATAGGAACTAGAACTTTTATTTACAACAGCAAAAAGCAACCACATTTCTTACAGCCATGCTTTCTAGATCAATCTCATTTCTGCATATGCTCCGAACTCTGTCCAATCACGTTCTTACACGTGACACGTGATATCACCATAATGACCTTCATGGAAGAGTCATCAGAAGAAAACCTTTCCTGCGTCCTCACCACAAAATTCAGCGTCAGAAGTTTGCAAAGGAACATCTAAACAAGCCTGATGCATTTTAGAAACAAGTCCTGTGGACTGATGAAGCTAAAATAGAACTTTTTGGCCGCAATGAGCAAAGGTATGTTTGGAGAAAAAAGGGTGCAGAATTTCATGAAAAGAACCCCTCTCCAACTGTTAAGCATGAGGGTGGATCGATCATGCTTTGGGCTTGTGTTGCACAGCCAGTGGCACGGAGAACATCTCACTGGTAGAGGGAAGAATGAATTCAATTAAATACCAGCAAATTCTGGAAGGAAACATCACACCATCTGTAAAAAAGCTGAAGGTGAAAAGAGGATGGCTTCTACAACAGGATAATGAACCTAAACACACCTCAAAATCCACAATGGACTACCTCAGGAGGTGTAAGCTGAAGGGTTTGCCATGGCCCTCAGAGTCCCCTGACCTAAACATCATCGAGAATCTGTGGAAAGACCTCAAGAGAGCAGTGCATGCAAGATGGCCCAAGAATCTCACAGAACTACAAGCCTTTTGCAAGGAATAATGGGTGAAAACCCCCCAACCAAGAATTGAAAGACTCTTAGCTGGCTACAGAAAGTGTTTACAACCTGTGATACTTGCCAAAGGGGGTGTTACTAAGTACTGACCATGCAGGGTGCCCAAACTTTTGCTTCGGGCCCTTTTCCTTTTTTGTTATTTTGAAACTGTAAAAGATGGAAATAAAAAAGGTAATCTTGCTTAAAATATTAAAGAAATGTGTCATCTTTATCTTTATGCCTTTTGGAAATTAAGTCATCTTTTAATCGCTTAGCTATTCACAGTAACAGAAATTTTGACCAGGGGTGCCCAAACTTTTGAATGCCACTGTAAGTGCAATTACAAAAAAAAGCACAGCAGCGCCTCTACCGCCTTAGGAGTTTGTGAAGATTTAGATACATCTAAAACTTTGACAACTTCTATAGATGTATGGTAGAGAGCATATTGACGGACTGCATCACTGCTTGGTATGGAAGCACCAATACCCTTGAACGGAAAATCCTACAAAAAATAGTGGATGCAGCCCTGTAAAGACCTCCACGCCATTGGGCACATCTACATGGAGTGTTGTTGCAGGAAAGCAGCATCTATCATCAGGGACCCCCACCACCCAGGTCATGCTCTCTTCTCACTGCTGCCATCAGGAAGAAGGTACAGGAGCCTCGGTACTCACAACACCAGGTTCAGGAACAGTTATTACTCCTTAATCATCAGGCTCGGACCCTGAGGGGATAACTTCACTCACCTTCACTTGCCCCTTCACTGAATTGCTCCCATAATCTATGGACTTATTTTTAAGCACTCTTTATCTCATGTTCCTGATATTTATTGCTTATTTTCTCTTTATTTTTGTATTTGCAGTTTGTTGTCCTTTGCACACTAGCTGTCCATCCTGTGTGTACAATCTTTCATTTATTCTATTCTGCTTATTGGATTTATTTAGTATGCCCACTAGAAAATGAATCTCAGGGTTGTATATAGTGACATATGTGTTCTTTGATAATGAATTTACTTTGAACTTTGAATGTCATCCAGACACAACACATCAATCAGTTGAGAGGAGCAGAGTCAATTGTGAAAAAGAATTGTCCAGAGCTGTCAGAACCACTTACTGCAGTCCCAGTGTCACCTCCTACAACCACCACAGAGGAGGCCCCAGAACCTGAGGTTGTTTCACAGCCACAAGTCTCACCTGCCAAGTAAAGTGAACCCCACCCCCCCCCCCACTCGTCAGTAAAGACGGTATCCCACAAGAGTAAGAAATCCTCCACTGCAATAAATCTTTCGGCCTAAAAAGGACATTTTAAAATATATTATGCTGTGGATGTCTATACAGTAGTTGTATTATATAGTATTTTGTTCTTTATTAAGACTGTAATTTTCCAGATCCAACCACCTTTTACTGACAAGGTTGATAAATTACATGAGTATTCATGCTCTTGAAGTCTGCAGATGTTGAGAATTCTGCCAAGTATTTGTTTGAACACCTGCCATTTTTAACAGCTGTTTCATCACTTAACAGTTCTATCTGGCTACTGTGATCGATACCCTGCTTTTAAAGTCAACAGCATCAGACTTTAAAACCCTAATTCCTGTTGGAAGCTTTGACTTTCAAACATGGTATTACCCCACATACTTGTTACAACAAAGGAAGCCATTTGGCCTATCTATTCGATGCAAGCTCCCAGCAGTCCCACTTCCCCATCGCCTTGCAGCTTATTCTTTCTCACACACCTTCCAACTTCCCATTTCATTTCCTTGTTATTCTTGAGGTGTGGGAGGAAACTCCAACATTTCAAAGCCACCACTCACATCTCATTACGTATGAAGCGCCAGAAGTGTTATACTGTTTAATTTTTTACTTTCTGACATAAATGCACCTTATAATTCGTTAATTTATCTGTGGTAATATTACTTCACGTGTTATGTAGTGTGTCGTGCACCTTTTTCCAGAGGAACATTGTTCCATTTGGTGGTACACATGTGTACGGTTGAATGAGAATTAATTTGAAATTGAACTTGAAACCAGAGCACCCAGAGGAAAATGAAGCAGTCACAAGGAGACCGTGTAAACCCCACTGAATTGATGACCCTCCAGCAGCAGTTGATAACTGTGTGCGTGTCTGAGAATAGCCTGTAGATCAGAGTCCTCTGTCATGCGCGGGTCCTGTGTCATGCAGCTGCTTAGAATGGACCGTGACAAGGACCCTTACATCCTTTTCCACACCCTCTTCACAAACCCATAACCCGCAAAGAGGACAGCAATCATCTCACCCCCAGTGCAGTCATCATCAGGGCAGCGCTTGATGGAAGTGATGTTCCGAACGTGCGAGAACGATGTGACTGGGTGGGACTTGCTCAAAGCCAGCCGAGCAAGGCCTTGGTGCTTGCTGATGAGTTGTGGTAATGAGGCATTCTGCTAGATGATTCGGACAGTCTGCTTGGTGAACCGGCTGACCCCGTCCAGCCACAGCGCCCAAGGTCAGGATCCAACCTGGCTCCCTGCAACTGGGAGGGGCAACATTTGCTGCTTTAACACCCCATTTCAATCTCTGCATAGTGACCATTGGTTAGAAGTCTCCAGTCTATTATGAACCAATCTGAGCTCATCAGTGGATTTAATGCAGCCCATCATCCACTTGGTTCAAAGGAGGACCCAAACCAGTCACCATCGAGGGGTCAGCAGTGGAAAGGGTGAGCAGCTTCAAGTTCCTGGGGATCAACACCCATGAAGATCTATCCTGTGCTCAACATATTAATGCATTCGTGAAGAAGGTGCGACAGTGGCTATATTTCTTTTAGAGTTTGAGGAGACTGCTATGTCACCAAGATCATTACTAATTTATACAGATGTACTACAGAGAGCATTCCGTTTGTGTCACTGTCCAGCACAAAGGCTCCAATGCACAAGATCAGAGAAAGCTGCAGAGGGTTGTAAATTCAGCCGGCTCCATCTTGGGGACTAGTCTCCCCACCATCAAGGACATCTTCTAAAGGTGTTACCTCAAGAACATGGCATCCATCACTAAGGAACCTCACTATCCAGGACACGCCCTCTTTTAATTGCTACCATGGAGAAGGTGCAGAAGACACCTACTCAATGTTTTCGTTTCTTCCCCTCCGCCATCAGATTTCCGAGCAGACGATGAGCCCATGAACACAACCTCACTACAACACACATAAAAGTTGCTGGTGAATGCAGCCGGCCAAGCAGCATCTCTAGGAAGAGGTACAGTCGATGTTTTGGGCCGAGACCCTTCATCAGGCCTTTGCTTACTTTTCAAAGTTCAAAGTAAATGTATTATCAATCCAGTTTGTTTAGGTGCATTAAACACTCTCAAGAAGAAAAGAAGATTAGCTTTATTTGTCACATGTACATTGAAACACATGGTGAAATGCAACGTTTAGCGGCAATGACCAACACAGTCCAAAAATGTGCTGGGGGCCATTCTTCCGAAGATAACATAGAATGCTCACAACTTACTAACCCGCACACCTTTGGAATGCAGCAGGAAATCAGAGCAACAGGCAGAAATCCACAGGGCCACAAGGAGGAGATACAAAAATCCTTACGGACAGCAGCAGGATTTGAACCTGTGTCATTGCAGTTTCTACTACAAGGGTGAAAGTGCTCAAAAAGCTGAAAGTTGTAAAGGTACATAAGTCACCCAGACCAAGAGAGGGGGCAGTAGAGATTGTTAAGGCATTAGTAATGAACTTTCAAGAATCATTGGACTCTGGTGTGGTTCTACAGGACTGGAAAATGCAAATGTCACTCCACTCTTCATGAAAGGAGAGAAGCAGCAGAAAGGAAATTATAGACCAGTTAGCCTGACCTCGGTGGTTGGGAAGACATTGGAGTCAACTGTTAAGGATGAGGTAATGGAGGTCTTGGTGACACAGGATAAGATAGGACCAAGTCAGCATGGTTTCCTTTAAGGAAAATCTTGCCTGACCAAACCTTTTGGAATTCTTTGAGGAGACTGAAAGTAGGATAGATAAAGGGGAAACAGTGGACGCTGTATATTTGGATTTTCAGAAGGCCTTTGACAAGGTGCCACACATGAGGCTGCTTACCAAGTTAAGAGCCCATGGTATTACAGGAAGGTTACTGCCATGGTTAGAGCATTGGCTAATTGGTAGGAGGCAGTGAGTGGGAATAAAAGGACCCTTTTCTGGTTAGCTGCCAATGAGTAGTGGTGTTCTGCAGGGGTCGGTGTTGAGACCGCTTCTTTTTATGCTGTATATAAATGATTTAAATGATGGAATAGATGGTTTTGCTGCCAAATGTGCAGATGATATGAAGATTGGTGGAGGGGCAATTAGTGCTGAGGGAACAGGAAGGCTACAGAAGGATTTAGATAGATTAGGAGAATGGGCAAGAAAGTGGCAAATGAAATACAATGTTGGAAAATGTGTGGTCATGCTCTTTGTTAGAAGAAATAAATGTGCAGACTATTTTCTGAAAACAGAGTAAATCCAAAAATCTGAGATGCCAGGGGACTTGGGAGTCCTTGTGCAGAACACTCTAAAAGTTAACTTACAGATAGAGTTGATGGTGAGGAAGGCAAAGGCAATGTTGGCATTCATTTCAAGAGATCTGGAATACAAGAACAGGGACATGACGCCGAGGTTTTATAAAACACTGGTGAGGCCTCAACTTGAGTATTGTGAACAGTTTTGGGCTCCTTATCTAAGAAAAGATATGCTGGCATTGGAGAAATTTCAGAGGAGGTTCACAAGGACGATTCTAGGAATGAAAGGGTTATCATAGTTCTGGGTCTGTACTCGCTGGAATTTAGAAAGATGAGGGGAATCTCATTGAACTCTTTCAAATGTTGAAAGGCCTAGACAGAGTAAATGTGGAAAGGATGTTTCCCATGGTGGAGGAGTCTAGGACAAGACAGTACAGCCTCAGGATAGAGAGGCAACCATTTAAAACAGAGGTGTGGGGAAATTTCTTTAGCCAGTGGATGGTGAATTTGTGGAATATATTGCTACAGGCAGCTGTGGAGGCCAGGTCATTGGGTGTATTTAAGGCAGAGGTTGATAGGTTCTTGATTGGACATGGCATCAAAGGTTACAGGGAGAAGGCCGGGAAGTGGGACTGAGGAGGGGGAGAAAGAATCAGCCAAGTAGTGAAACTTGATGGGCCAAATGGCCCAATTTGCTCCAATATCTTATGGTCGTTGGGGCTATAAAGCATAACAATAACTGCTATATTACCATGCCACTCCAATGTCTACTGCCCAACAATATCCAGACAGCATCTATCTCTGTGGGCTCCTACAGTTACATCCTCTTGATAAGGCCACCTTTCCAATCCTTTATAAATCTGTTATACACACAAGAGAGTCATTTTTACTGTCAATAGCATAGTGGTGATGTTAAAGGAGGATAATCACAGTACCCCAAATTCCCATTATCAAGCCCATCTGGTTTTAATCCCACTGAAACACAGCTTGCTGGAAACAGTTTCACTGGAGTTTTTCTTGTATTGACTGTTGATTGCCTGTCATGTGAAAAAAAAGTAGTTCAAATTTATTGGTTCATTATGTGACACACTCTCAGTACTGACTGGGAGTTCACGCACATCTTTTCAGTCTATTGACATCTTTAACTACCGATTATTTCAGCTGTGGTTTACCAGGCCAGCCATAACTTTCTCTCTTAAACTAAACTGGTTTGGAATTTAGAAAGAGGTATGGGATTCTTTAAAAATGTGCTCTCCATAGTATTTTAGACATCAAGAATAAAACTTCATTCACCTTCTACACTCAGTGGCCACTTTATTAGGTACAGGAATTCTCGGTCTCCAACTTCTGTAGTCCATCCACTTCAAGGTTTGATGTGTTGTACATTTAGAGATGTTCTACTGTACACCACTGTTGTAATGTGTGGTTATTTGAGTTACTGTTGCCTTCCTGTCAGCTTGAACCAGTCTGGCCAGTCTCCTCAGATCTCTCTCAAGGCTTTTTCACTCACAGAACTGCCACTCATTGGATTTTTTTTTTGTTTTTCACACCTTTTTCTGTAAACTCTAGAGACTGTTTTGCATGAAAATTCCAAGTTCAACTCTTTGAGTGATTATGCAGAAAGTTTGAGGTTAATAACTCATCAGTTAATAACTTATCAGGGGTGATTGATAAGTTTGTGGCCTAAGGTAGAAGGAGATGAGTTATTAATTTCAAACTTTTTGCATAATCACTGAAAGAGTTGAACTGCATGTGCATGTAAAGAGAGTTGTATAACTCATCTCCTTCTACCTTACACCACAAACTTATCAATCACCCCTGCTGTGGGCACTTTCTGGACGTCCAAGATCTGTATGCTCCATGACCGCTGGACTAAGTGTGTACATGTAGGAGGGGACTAGGCTGAAAAATAAATGTGCTAGGTTTTCTAAAATTGACTCCTTCTACCTTAGGCCACGAACTTATCAATCACCCCTCGTAAATTAAGTTAGTGGTAAAAGTACCTCTAATTTATTGTTGCCTCACAAGGTCTCCAATGCAAGAGCTATGATTTAATAACTAAATACCGCAAGTACCTAAGCAAATATGGTTTTTGAATTTGTAAATGGTGTAATTAAACTAATATCACTAAGGGAGGTGAAGTCAAGTCAGAACTAGTCATTCAGCCCAATTGATACATGCCAACCAAAATTCCCATCCAAGCTAGACCTAATTGCTCATATCTCTCTAAACCTTTTCTATCCATGTATCTATCCAAATACATTAAAATTAAATGTATTGAAAGGAGGAAAAAGATAGATTGATTTTGTAGAGTAGGTTAATATAGGTCGGCACAACATCATGGACAAAGGGGTCCATACTGAACTGTACTGTTCAATACTGTGTTCCATGTACCTGCTTCAACCACTTCCCTAGCAGCTCGTTCCATATACTGACCTCTGGGTGAAAATGTTGCCCCTCAGATTCCAATTAAATCTCTCCCCTCTCACCTTAAACCTTGGCCCTATAGTACTTGATTCCCCACCTGTGGGGAAAAAAAGACTGTGCGTATTAAACTTTAGTTATAGTTAAACGTAAAAAATAAACATATTTATAAGTATAATCAGCATTGTCTCACTAATTTATTAAAATTTGTATGTGCCTTCATGCTCAATGTGAAGGAACATGGTGATTCCAAGTTCATCAGAAATCACCCAAATATTTAGAAAATAATAAATAAGAAAAATTGACTGGTGTTGAAATCTTATACATATGATCTGAACTAAAACAGATGATTCAGAATCCTTTCAAAATGTGTGAAATGATTTTGCAAGCACCAATATGTTTCTTGTTAAGCTCCAGGCTAAAATAAATCACAGATCAGTTCACATGCAATTTCCCTTTTCATGTACAATTTATAAATACAGTAAAATGTAAACATTATGTCAAGGAAGGAGAGTGTGCTGGAACTGAGTGAGAAACGTGAAAATGTCTCAGAGGAAGACTGATGACTGAAATGGCATTCATTAAAAGTGTCCACACCCCATGGACCACTCTCCTCTCCTATCAGATTCCTTTTTCCACAGCCCTTTACCTTTTCCACAAAACACTTCTCAGCTTCTTACTTCACACCCCACCCCCCCCCCCCAGCCTGGCTTCACCTATCACCTTCCAGCTTGTCCTTCTTCCCCACCTCCCACCTTCTTATTCTGGCACCTTCCCTCTTCCTTTCCTGTCTTGATGAAGGGTGTCAGCCCAAAACGTTGACTGTTTATTCATTTCCAGAGATGATACCTGATCTGCTGAGTTGCCTCAGCATTTTTTTTTGTGTTACACTGGTTTACCAGCATCTACAGAATCTCATTTGTTCATTAAATGCATGTACACTTAATAAAGCTACAGGACACTGTCCTGAATATTTCCTTAAACCTCCTTTAACATCTGCAGTGTCCAATGGATGAAATTTAAAGGTAATTTTTACTTACTGCACCTCCTCTATGTGTTGGGCAATAACCACTATAGTAAAACTCCAATAATTTAGCAACTTTAGGACGTTGGTAGCAGACTTCTTTTACTCTGAATTCCTTGGCATTATCATTTCAGAGGATCTGTCTAGGACCAGCATGTAAGTACCTTTACAAAGAAGGCACGACAGCATCACTACTTTCTTAGAAGTTTACGTAGATTCCAAATGTCATTTAAAACTTCTACAAACCTCTACAGATGCAGAGTGGAGAGTATCCTGACTGGCTGCATCATGGCCTGGTATAGGAACACCAATGCCCAAGAACAGAAAAGTCTACAGCAAGTGGTAGATACAGCCCAGTCTATCACAAGCAATGCCCTTCCCATCGTTCAGTTCATCTAAAAGGTGCGCTCCTAAAAGAAAACAGCATCCATCCACGAGGACCCCCACCACCCTACATGTTTTTTTATTTGGCCTAGGAAAAGGATTACTTAATGCCTGTTAATATTGATTACATTTACATAATTTGCTATATTTGATTACATTATATTCTCTATAATGCTTGTCTTACGATTTTTAACCTTGACTCATTTTTATTACTATATTAATTTATTTTTACAATTCAGCTTACATCTTAAAGTATGAAAGATACTATATAAATAAAGTATTATCATTGAAATTATACCAGTGCCTAAGAAGAATAACGTGGGCTGCCTTAATGACTATCACCCAGTAGCACTCACATCAACAGTGATGAAATGCTTTGAGAGGTTGGTCATGACTAGACTGAACTCCTGCCATAGCAAGGACCTGGACCCATTGCAATTTGCCTATCGCTACAACAAGTCAATAGCGGATGCAATCTCAATGGCTCTTCACACGGCCTTAGACCACATGGACAACACAAACACCTACATCAGGATACTGTTCATCGATTATAGCTCAGCATTTAATTACATCGTTTCCACAATCCTATTAGATGAGATATAGGAGCAGAAGTAGGCCATTCAATAATAGGCTGATCCAATTCTTCTAGTCATCCCCACTCCCCTGCTTTCCACCCCACACCCTTTGATGCCCTGGCTAAACAAGAACTTATCTATCTCTGCCTTAAGTACACCCAATGACTTGGCCTCCACAGCCACTCATGGCAAAAAATTCCACAGATTTACCACCCTCTGACTAAATAATTTCTCCGCATCTCAGTTCTAAAAGGACGTTCTTCAATCCCGAAATTGTGCCCTCTTGTCCTAGACTCCCCTACCATGGGAAAATACTTTGCCATATCTAATCTGTTCAGGCCTTTTAACATTCGGAATGTTTCTATGAGATCCCCCCTCATTGTCCTGAACTCCAGGGAATACAGCCCAAGAGCTGCCAGATGTTCCTCATACAGTAACCCTTTCATTCCTGGAATCATTCTTGTGAGTCTTCTCTGAACCCTCTCCAATGTCAGTATATCCTTTCTAAAATAAGGAGCCCAAAACTGCACACAATACTCCAAGTGTGGTCTCACGAGTGCCTTACAGAGCCTGATTGAGAAGTTGCGGAACCTGGGCCTCTGTACCTCCCTCTGCAACTGGATCCTCAACTTCCTAACCGGAAGACCACAATCTGTGCGGATTAGTGATAATCAAAGCACCAGTTTTTGTATGTGTAGTGTGACAAGAATACACATAGATTAAGATGTTAGCTGTCCTGTGCTGGCACCAGTGGGATCAGCAGTTGGTCTGCCACCTGTCTTCAGGAGAGAGAGAGATAAGGAAAACAATGGAGCAGCATTTGGTGATGTTAATGAAGGGACGGGAGAGAGTAACGGAAGGAGAGCTGTCAAGATCGGCTCCCCCTTTGAACCCTGAACTGTTTGAAGTGATGGACAGGCGATACCCCAGCAGGGGGATAAAAAGGGACAGGTTCGCTAAGGCAGGACACACACGACACCCCGAGGTAACGAGACCCTGGAAGCGGTGCGTCTCTCACAAGTCGGTGGGAAGTTTTGGACGGCTGGTCGCGGGATCAAGCCATAGACGCACAGGGTGAAAAGGCACGATCGGCGGGAACCTGGTGTGTGTCCACCCTTGCCTGGGTGCCAGGTTCACCACAGTGAAATGATCGTATCTGGAAACGGAGGGGTCACGGTCGGTGACCTCAGATGACATCACAAAGGACTCGCCCGAAAGCTGACTGCGAAGGTCTGTGTGGAAGCCGTTTGAATATTCATTCGTTTTGCTCTCTCTCTCCTTCCCCCCCACTGTCCATCTCTCACGGCAGCGATTACTGCGAACTGAACTGAACTAAATTGAACTGAACTTTGCGTCACTTTGAAATTGGTCATTTACCCCTAGACAACGATAGAGCTTGATTGATCCTGTTATCTTAATTCTGTGTACATGTGTGTTTATCATTGCTGAACTGTTGCATTTATTATCCTTTTGATTAGAGTACTGTGTTGCTTGTTTCTTTAATAAAACTTTCTTAGTTCTAGTAATCCAGACTCCAACTGAGTGATCCATTTCTGCTGGTTTGGCAACCCAGTTACGGGGTATGTAACATAAGTGGGGTTCTCTTCCGCGATTTTGAACGCTAAATTTGGGACGGAGTAAATTGATTGGGTCAAAATTCCCGAAAGAAAGAAAAGACAAACAGCAGAAATGGAGGCTGAGGAATTTATAAAGGCCCCGACCTTGGAGGCATTAGAGGATGCCAGGAAAATGGAATTGGTAGCTGTGGCCAAACGGTTGAATTTTGCTAAGGGGAAGTCGACAATGAGGAGAGAGGAGATACACAGAGCTATCGTAGAGCACTATGTATCTAAAGGTGTGTTTCCCCAAGGCGAACTGGAGGTGGTGTCTATTGAAAAACCTGCTGGAGACGCGGTACAGGTGCAGCTTGAAAAACTGAGACTCGAGCACGAGTTCCGGGTACGGCAGTTAGAACACGAAGAGAAAGAGTTAGAAAGGCTGGAGAGAGAGTTAGAAAGGCAGGAGAAAGAGAGAGAGTTAGAAAGGCAGGAGAAAGAGAAACAGTTAGAACAGCAGGAGAGAGAGTTAGGAAGGCAGGAGAGAGAGAAAGAGAGACAGTTGGAGCGAGAGGAGAAACAGAGGGAAAGGGAATTCGAGCTGGAGAAGTTAAAGATAAGGGCAGAGCAGGGGCCCGTGCCGAACCAAGGTGGAGGGTTCCGGGCGACCCAGGAGGTTAGGCTGGTTCCCCCATTTGACGATACCGACGTGGATCGGTACTTTCTCCATTTCGAAAAAGTTGCTACAGGTCAGGACTGGCCGAGGGATAAGTGGGCTGTTTTGCTTCAGAGTGTACTGAAAGGGAAAGCCCAACAAGCTTACTAAGCTTTGTCCGCGGAAGATGCCCAGAGATATGAGGTGGTGAAAGAGGCCATCCTCAGGATTTATGAGTTGTTCCCGGAGGCATACCGGCAGAGGTTCCGGAATGCGAGGAAGCGGTGGGACCGCACGTATTTGGAGTTTGCCCGTGAGATGCAGACATATTGTGAGCGTTGGTGCGCCTCGAAGGGGGTAGAGGGGGATTATGACAGACTGCTACAGCTGATCCTGGTCGAGCAGTTTAAAGGTTGTGTCCCTGAGGGTATGAGACCCTACCTGGATGAGAAAGAGGCAGCCACGTTAGCCGCAACTGCTAAGTTAGTGGATGAGTATGCGTTGACGCATAAAATGAAGTTTGCCCCGAGTAAAGGCTACCAGAAGGGTAGTCAGGACGGCGGGGAGAGTCCGCCAGAAAAGTCAGAAAGTAAGCCGGGGACTAGTGAGAAGGATAAGGTAGACCAGGAGCAGTCTGGTAGGAAGTCTCCTGGGGTCGTCTGTTATAATTGCGGGAAAGTCGGACACTTTGCGTCCAGGTGCTTTGTCCCAAAGAAGGAGACAGGAAAAGGAAAAACAGCGATTTTGACTGGCTGTATCGAGTTGGAAAAAGAACCGCTAGGAGGGGACAGGTCTGTCAAAGTTCGGGAAGGGCGCGAGAAGTTTATCTCAGCCGGATTGGTGTCAGTGAAGGAGGGGTTAAAACCAGTTCCAGTGCGGATCTGGAGCGACACGGGAGCGTGTCAGTCACTGACACTGAAGAGTGTATTAGAGTTTAGCTCAGAGACCCAGACTGGGGAGGTCAAGGTCAAAGGTATTGGGGAAGGGACAGAGGCAGTCCCTTTGCACCAGATACACTTACAAAGCAACCTGGTCTCTGGACTAGTCACGATCGGGGTGAGGTCCGAATTACCGATGAAAGGCGTGGAAGGCTTGCTCGGTAATAACCTCGCCGGGGGAATCGTGTTCCCAGTCGTGAGATTGACAGGTCAGCCTGCCAGCATTGAGGCCCCGCCCATGGACTCACAGGTTCATCACGGGACTGCGGTAGTAAATTTAGCTGAGACGTTTCTGCCAGCCTTGTACGAGAAGGGGGCAGAAAGTGAAAAGAAGGAGTGTAGTGAAACAAGAGGTAGTGAGGGAGCTGAGACAGACTTAGCATTAGCCAGGAAAGAATTTGTGCAGGCGCAGGAGTGAGACGAGGGGCTGATGGTTTTGGCGGAGACAGCTCTCTCTGACACAGACTTAACAAGGGAACTAGTAGGCTATTGTGCGGAGGAGGAAGTGCTAAGGAAGAAAGGGAAACCAAGTACCGTACTCGCAGGTGAGGAATGGGGGGTGGTGCAAAAGAGTTATGGGGATAAGATTTTTAACCTGGCCCACAAGGTACCCCCCCGGTGGACATTTTGCGGTGCTGGAGGAAACAGTTGGTGGAATCATGAAAGAGGTTTACCGGCTGCACAGGAGGAAGGATGTTATTGATTATGGCCGACGTGAACTGAGGCGGTCACAGGCTTTTGATATGCTAACAAACCTAGTCGGCGTTAGCGCGGAAATCAATGAAGCTAGAGTCCCCCTGATAAGAGAAAAAAACCATTTTGAAAAGGTGAGTATGGTATTGACCAGATGGGAGAAGGCTATTGTTTTGGCCAGCGCTGCTGATAAGGTCTCTCCCTTAATCCCCAAACAAAGCGACTCTTTAGAAGAAGTAATTAAACAACTCGCACACTTGTGTTTGATTATCCCGAGGCGATGCAAAGAACTGGGACGTTGGGTGGTGTTTGTTACACTACGCTAGCCTAGCGAGCAACATCCATATAGAATGAGTAATTCAGTGACAAAAGGGCTGACGAACACAGAGGTGCGTATTGGCAATGTAATATGGCTGTCTGAAGCCAGCTTGATAGTGAACCTTGAAAAAAATTAGTTCGGCCACACGAAGGTCACTTACCTGGGAATTGTGGTGACACAGGGGCAGCTGGCAGCGATGCAAGCTAAAGTGCAGGCTATCTCTGACATCCCAACCCCGACAGACAAGAGGGCCCTCAGAAGGCTCTTGGAGATGGTGGGGTACTGTAGGAAGTTTTGCAATAACTCTGTGGTTACTACCCCTCCCCTTCCTACTAAGCCCTTCCGAGAGAAAACTAAGTCGGAATGGGACAACCCTTGTTATTGTGGTCCAGGACGAAACCCAATGAGAGCTTACATTGATCGCAATTCATCAGTGTTTTTGGCCACTATGAAGTTTGCTAAGTTGGAGCCTGGTCTAAGGGATTATTAATAACACATATAAAAGGAACAGAAAATGTGATGGCTGACTGTCTGTCAGGTGTTGACAACTTCAAATTCGCTGTATTAGCCAAATAGCTGATAAAGATGTGTATTTGTGTGTATCAAATAATGTATTCATGTTTGTAATTTTTACCCTGGTAAAAATCCTTAAAGGGGGAAAGTGTGACAAGAATACACATAGATTAAGATGTTAGCTGTCCTGTGCTGGCACCAGTGGGATCAGCAGTTGGTCTGCCACCTGTCTTCAGGAGAGAGAGAGATAAGGAAAACAATGGAGCAGCATTGGGAGATGTTAATGAAGGGACGGGAGAGAGTAACGGAAGGAGAGCTGTCAAGATCGGCTCCCCCTTTGAACCCTGAACTGTTTGAAGTGATGGACAGGCGATACCCCAGCAGGGGGATAAAAAGGGACAGGTTCGCTAAGGCAGGACACACACGACACCCCGAGGTAACGAGACCCTGGAAGCAGTGCGTCTCTCACAAGTCGGTGGGAAGTTTTGGACGACTGGTCACGGGATCAAGCCATAGACGCACAGGGTGGAAAGGCACGATCGACGGGAACCTGGTGTGTGTCCACCCTTGCCTGGGTGCCAGGTTCACCGCAGGGAAACGATCGTATCTGGAAACAGAGGGGTCACGGTCGGTGACCTCAGATGACATCACAAAGGACTCGCCCAAAAGCTGACTGCGAAGGCCTGTGTGGAAGCCGTTTGAATATTCATTCGTTTTGCTCTCTCTCTCCTTCCCCACACTGTCCATCTCCCACGGCAGCGATTACTGCGAACTGAACTGAACTAAATTGAACTGAACTTTGGGTCACTTTGAAACTGGTCATTTACTCCTAGACAACAATATTTTGATTAGAGTACTGTGTTGCTTGTTTCTTTAATAAAACTTCCTTAGTTCTAGTAATCCAGACTCCAGCTGAGTGATCCATTTCTGCTGGTTTGGCAACCCAGCTACGGGGTACGTAACAGTAGTATGGTGGAAGAAGCATCATGATTTGGAGTTGTTTTGCTACTGTTAAGCTTGGACAGCTTGCAATCATTGAGGGAACAATGAAATCAAAATTGTATCAAGACAAGAGAATGTCAGGGTAGCAGCTTATCACCTGAAACTTAACAGAAGTTGGATAAAGCAACAAAACAATGATCCTAAAGACAAGAGTAAATCAACAACAGAATGGTTTAAAAAGAAGAAAATTTGTGTTTTGCAATAGCCGAGTAAAGGTCCTGATCTTAAACCTATAGAAATGTTGTGGAAACACCTGAAGCAAGCAATTCATGCAAAGAAGCCCACCAACATCTCAGAGATGAAGCAGTTTTGTAAGGAGGAATGGCCTAAAATTCCTCCAAGCCGATGTGCAGGACTGATCAACAGTTACCGGAAGTAGTTGGTTGAAGTTATTTCTGTACAAGGGGGTCACACCAGTTACTGAAAGCAAAGGTTCACATACCTTTTCCAAGAAATGCATGTAATATTGCATCATTGGAACATGGATCTATGTCAAGTTCAACTTTAGTGCTAACGGTATTATTTCTGACTTGAGTCTGCTCCCAACTGAAGAAAATGGAGGAACCTTTATAAACCTTTCCTTTTCCAAAGCATCTTACAGGCAATTTCATTTTTCAACTTACTTGGGGCACCCATTTTGAAGATACAAAGCTTGTGGCTTCAACAACAGACAATCCCGTTTCTGACAGAAGATCAATCAGTTTAATTTTCACTTCAGTTGGGACAATCACCTGAAAACAAATCATTCAACTCTAGTAAAGATCCATAAAAGTTAGCTTTATTTGCAACATGTACATTGAAACATACAGTGAAATATGTCTTTTGAGCCAACAACCAACACAGTCCAAATATGTGCTGAGCAGCCCCACATGTGTCACCATGCTTCCAGTGCCCACGTAGCATGCCTACAACTCACAGCATGGGAGGGAATGTTTACCTTGATCTTGGAATATGTTAAAAGGTCAGGACAACATTGTGGGCTGAAAAGCTGTACTTTGCTGTACTGTTATAAGTTCTACTCATTTTATTTTTATTTAGCGATTCAGCACAGTAGCAGGACCTTCCAGCCCTTGAGCCTGCACTGCCCAAGTCCACCCATGTGACCAATTAATCTACCAAACTATACAATTTAGGAATGTGGGAAGAAATCAGAACACCCGCAGGAAACCAACACAGTTACAGGGAGAACGTATAAACTTGTTACAGACACTGGTGGAATTGAACCCTGATCAGTGATTGCTGGCACTACAGAGTGATGGCGCTAACCTCTACACTATAGTACCACCACTCATAAATGGACTCCGTTCTATAATTCTCAACATCTCTAATTAAATCCCAGCAGACTTTGAAATTGCATTATTACTCTGAATCTAAAGAATATGTAAAACCTATGCATGCTGATGGTTTGGTGCAGACATATTAAGTTCGCATCAATAATGTTCATGAAGTAAGTATACCTTCTCATTCTGCAGTCCATCCCTTGGCCCAACCTCGACAATCTTTACAAACTCAGGAAGGGTGGGTTCAGCGCTGTTCTGGAAGTTTAAAAGAAAAGGAATAAATTTAAACAGGGGAAAAATCATAAACACAGAAGATTCTGCAGACTCTAGAAATCCAGAGTAACATACACAGAATGCTGGAGAAACTCAGCAGGTCAGGCAGCATCTATGGAGCGGAATAACCAATCAACGATTTGGGTCGAGACCCTTCATCAGGACTGAGATGGAAGGAGGCAGAGCTAGAACAGGAAGGTGAGGGAAGGAGAAGGAGAGGTGATAGATGAAACTAGGTGAGAGGGAATGTGGGTGGGTGAGTGGGGGAGGGGTCTTGAAATAAGAAGCAAGGAGCTGATAGATGGAAGAGGTAAAGGGTCGAAGAAGAGGGAATCTGATAGGAAAGCAGAATGGACCACTGGAGAAAGGAAAGAAAGGGGGTACCAGATGGAGGTGTCAGGCAGGTGAGGAGAAGAGAAGGAGTGAGAGGGTAACCATTATGCAGAATGGAGAAGGGTGAGGGGGGAAAAGCAACACATAAAAGTGCTATTTCTCCAGCATTTATGTTTGCTGGGCAGAAATAATCAACAGTCAGTCTTTCCCAGACAGTGATCAGCAAACCTGAGGGCCAGTTTTGCCGACGAAGGGTCTCGGCCAGAAACGTCGACTGCACCTCTTCCTAGAGATGCTGCCTGGCCTGCTGCGTTCACCAGCAACTTTGATGTGTGTTGCTTGAATTTCCAGCATCTGCAGATTTCCTCATGTTTGCGTTTTTAAAAACCTCTGTGATGACATTGGTGCCAAGCTGTATCGGCGCTTGCCCTTCCCTTGGACTACATCAGTGACGTGGGGAGGGGGAACCCACTGCATGGGCAACAGTCGGTTCTTCAAATCTTCTCGCCCAGGCTTGCACCCTGGAAAGCACACAGTCCACCAGAGGCACAAACCCATGATCCCCTGGGATTGACGGCTACCTACTAATTATGGGTTTGAATGTTATTAACAAATATATTTAATGTGCAATGTGAAAACAAACGTAATATTTTTGTTACAATATTAAATAACATCAATATAATATAAATATTAATATAATGACCTATGTAAGGACAATTTTGAGGACTCTACAAGTCAAATTCTCATTATTATTTACTTATTTATTTTTGCATTTGTTCAGTTTGTCTGCTTTTGCACATCAGTTGTTCATCAGTCATTATGTGTAGTTTTTCATTGATTCTATTGTAGTTCTCTGTTCTACTGTGAATGCCTGTGTGGAAGTGATGGTAAGCCAAGGGTTAACATAAATGTCCAGGTATAAAGTGCAGACAGGCCAGGGAAGAAAGGTCTTTGAAAAGCAGAGCTTCCCGTGGCACACCAGGGATCTGGAGGTAAGTGATCTGAGGCACACAACAATTGCTTTATGAACTATGAAGTATCATTGTTGTCAGTTCATAGTTTCTATTGACTTTTATACCTGTACTGTGAATGATGATTGTTCTTGCAAGTAAGGAATTCAAAGTTTACCAAATGGCCAATATCCGTAGCTGATAGCCAATTTGGTATAAAAATGGCATATCTCTGTTCTGACTTCAGAACAGTGTGGTGACAGGGGCCATGTTGTTCTCCTTGTGCACAAGTAAACCAAACTATGAATGAGCTGTAGGTGTACGTGTGTCCTGGGTCCAGTTATTTTATTATTAGCAAAGATACCCATAAGAAAATCAATCTCAATGTAGCTTATGGTGACATATACATACTTCAATAACAAATTTACTTTGAATTTTAAACTTTAAGCTTTGACCTCTAAATTTGTGTTTTATAACAAACTAATTTCGTAGCAGATGAATCCTGCCACTCAAAACAGATCACTGTTTAAAATTTTAAACTTCTAAACAACAGAAATAATTTTAAAGTTACGAAAGTCTCAAAGCATGTACCACCAGGCTGAAGGACAGCTTCTATCCCTCTGTTATAAGACTATTGAATGTTTAAATGGACTCTTAAGCTCACATTCTACCTCGTGGTGACCTTGCACCTTTTTATTTATCTGTGCTGCAAGCTCTCTATAGCTGTTGCACTTCATTCTGGATTTTGTGATTGTTTTACCCTGTTTTACCTCAATGCACTGTGTAATGACAATCTGTGTGAATAGTATGCAAGACAATCTTTGGGTCACTGTACTTCGGTATGTGTGACAATAATAAAACAGTTCCTATGCAAGCTATTTTCTAATCTATCTAACCTTGGGCAGTTTGGCTCAAAAGGAAATTGTATTAATGCTTTAAGTGTTTTCTCATGTATATAGAGGTGAATAGTAGTAATACTTAAGTGCATAGAATGTCCTGCCAGGGGTGATGGTAGAGGCAGATACACTTAGGTCATTTAAAAGACTCTTAGACACATAGATGAAAGAAAAATGGAGGTCTGTGTGGGATGGAAGGGTTAATGGGTTAAAAGGTCAGCACAGCATCATAGGTCAAAGTGCCTGTATTATACTGCACTGCTGTAAGTTCTGTTTATTTTATTACTTAGAGATATAGCACAGTGACAGGCACTTACCGTCCAACGACCCACACACCCACACTGCCCAATTACACCCACGTGGCCAATGAACCTACTGACTCATACGTCTTCAGAACGTGGCAAAAACGGAACAGCCAGAGGAAACTCATGCAGTTATGGGGAGAATGCTCAAACTCTTTAATGACAGTGGCGGAATTAAACTCAGGTCACTGGCGCTGCAATACGGGGAAAGGGGCAATTTAGCTCTTAGGCCATAGGAACATAAGGCATGTGCAGAATTGGGCCACTCAGCTCATCAAGTCTACTCTGTTAGGTTTTGTAACTCCAGAAACCAAATGAAAAAGAAACACATGAGCCAGGGATACTTGTGTTCTTAGTTTTCTTTTAGTGAGGCACTCTCATATGGCATGGTGGTGTAATGACATATGCCATTTACATATAAAACATATTGAATTATGTAAACAACAAAGAATGCCTTATCAAACAATAGAGTATATTTACATTATTACTCAAATATTACAGAAAAATGGAAAAACATAATGCACCATATACTATACAACTACTATAAGGACATCCACAGCATAGTAAATTCTAAATTGCCCCATTCAGGCCTAAAGATTTTATCATTGTGGAAGATTTCTTACTCTTGTGGGAAAATGTCCTTCCTAACAAGGAGGATCACACTGCTTGGCAGGTGAGGCTTGTGGCTGGGAAACAATGTCAGGTTCTGGGGCCTTCTCCTTGGTGGTTGTAGGAGTTGACTCTGGACTGCAGGAAGTGGTTCTGACAGCCCTGGACACCTTGTTTCTCTGACAATTGACTCTGCTCTCCTCAACTGATCGATGTGTCATCTCCAGATGATATCAGGCATGATCACCACTGTGTACGAGGGTGGACTAGTTCTGCCCTTAACCTTTCCGAGTCCCTACATCTGAATATGTCGATAGCGCCTTGCCAGGATTGTTTGTCCTGCATACTGCTTCTGAGATTGGGTTTGAGGAGATCCAATCATGAGCACAAGGGATGACCCATAACTGCATTGCTGGTAAGTTGATTGTTGTGGAGTGTGCTGCACACACAGTAAGCAAAGATGAAATTGACGAGCTTCTGCTTTGGTTTTTAGTGTAGTGTCTTCTGTTGACACTACTAAGATTTTTAGACTCTGATTAAATCTTCCTGCCAAGACACGTGTAGCTGGTTGACACGGTGCAGATGCAATGTGTCTTATTCCATTCATTTTCAGGAGTGACTGAAACTGTTCCACAACAAACTATCATCTATTGTCACTGACTAATTGAATGTCTCCCTTTTATGGCAGAGATATCCGAGGGAAATCAGAAGAGGATATCTCTGCAATAATAGGGAGACATTCAATTTGCATTAGAGAGAAAACATCAGAAGCAGTGTCCTGCTTTGTAACTTTTTCAGGTATTTCTTTTACCAAGGGCAAACAGGACAACACATCAGCATTTCTATGATTAGTCAGCCTCTTGCAATTGGGTCCATTTGTCCTTCAAGAAGCAGAGCACAACGCTGCTGCTGTTCATGGAACTTCCTTCTGTGGATTGAAATTAGACATTAGTGGTTGATGATCATTAATGAGGGTAAATTCTCTCCCATACAGGTACTGGTTGAAATGCTTTATACCCCAAACCAGACTCAAGGCTTCTTTGTCAATCTGAAATGTTATTTTTCTCTACAACATTAAGGGAATGTGATGCAAAGGCTATGGGCTGTTCACTTACATAACTCACAACATCTGACATGACTGTACCTATGACAAAAGGCAAGGCAACACACCAAGCTTCACTGGATGATATGTATCATAATATATGAGTACAGTATCTGATGCCACCATTTCCTTTGTCTTTTTGAAAGCCACCTCATGCTATTTTGTCCATTGTCATCTCTTCCTGATCTATAGTAGTGAGTGCAAGGGTTGGATCACAGTGGCCAGGTTTGGCAGGAACATCTTATTGTAATTGACATATCTTTAAAATGGACAACTGTGACACATCCTTTGGCCTTCAGGCATCCACCATGGCTTAAATTAAGAAATCACACTAGTTGCATCATGCTGGGCCCATAATCTTCCAATCTCTTTAACACTGTCTTAAGATTTCGGAAATGTTCTTTATCATCCTCACTCGTAACAATGATGTCATCCAGGTAACACTGAGTGCTTGGGCAGCCTCGTAGCGTCTAGCTTTCTGCCAGTGTGGGTGCAGATGCTGCTCCAGAAATAAGCCTATTAATGCAATAAAGTCCTTTGTAAGTGATTATGGTAGAAAAATGTTGGACTCTTCCTCCTTCTCCATCGGTAGGTAGACCTCAGCTGAGTCCTGTTTGCTGAAGTGTTTCTCTCCAGAAAAGTTTGCAAAGATCTCCCCTATCCTGGGCAGAGTGTGCTGATTTAATTTCAGTACTGGGTTTATGGTGATCTTAAAATCACCACAGATCCGGACAGACACATTCTTCTTGGCTACTGGCACTGCCCATGGCCTCCACTCAACCTCGGAAAGAATTCCTTCAGCCTCCATGTGATCTAGCTCTCTGGCTACTTTATCACAGATGGTATAAAAAACCAGACAGGCTTTGTAAAACATGGGTATGGCACCTTGATTTCATATTACTTTACCGTTGATATGTTTGAATTCCCAATGCCATCTTTGAACACTGCTGTGGCATCTAGTACCCTTCTTAATTCGCTTGCAGTTGACTCTGTTGCAGGGATTGTGGCATGCAAACGGTGGAACTCCAATCACATTGTCGTTGTCCCAGCCATTCATGACCCCACAGTGCTGGCCCTCCTGCTTTTACCACATACAAGCCCATACATGCCAAGAGGTTTGTTGGTTCACTGTGATGAATGTCATTCCCACATGAGTCATCCTTTTCCAGTATAAATTCTTAGGTAAATACTTGCAGGCTTCTGGTCGGTGTCTTTGAAATGTGTTCGAACTCATTTTGTGTAATGACTGAAACAGCTAAGCCAGGGTCCAATTTCATTTTAATTAATTTGCCGTGCACTTCAGGCGTAATCCATATTGCTCATTTCCTGCTAGTTTTCACATTGTAAACCTTAAAGCTACTCAGTCCTGTGTCGCTCTCATCAATATCAGATTTTTCATCAACAGCATGCAGATTAGTGCTCTCTTTGAAACTGCAACTTGACTTTCTATCTTTTTCTCTTCCCTGTGCAGCCCATTTATTTTTTTCTGTCTGACATGCTCTTTGTATGTGTTACATTTTCTTCAAGTTTCACCTTTAAACCTGCATTGGTCTGCTGTATGTGTGCCACTACCATTAAGTTAACACAATTTGTTCAGCCAGGCAGTTTAGATCTGCAATTTTTTTCACGTTCTCTTTTATTCCTGACTGCACTCGGTTGTGGCTCTGGTGGCTATTTTCAATGATACAGCAATTTCAACTGCTTGTTTAAATGTGACTTGTGCCTCAGTTAAGGGCTGTTTTTGAATGCTTTTTTGTAAGATCCTACTAACCAAATGACCTCTCAGTGCATCATTAAGCCCATTGACAATGCTCAAACAATCTTTCAATTCAGGCACGTAGGCTGAAATAGACTCTCCTTCCTTTTGATTCCACTTATGAAACCTAAAGCATTCCGCAATCAACAATGGTTTTTTTGTTCTAAACGTTCCCGCATTATATTCACAATATCAGCAAAGGTCCTTTCGGTTGGTTTGGTTAATGCAGTTAAACGTCCTTGCTGCCACTGTTATGTTTTGCAACTCCAGGAACTAATCAAAAGAAAAACATGGTATCCGGGGATACTCGAGGACTTAGTTCCTTTTTGTGAGACACTCAGATATGACCGTGGCGTAATGATGAATGCCATTCACATATTTCTCACATATAATCCATAATTTTAGATTTTTAGATCATTGGGATCTCTTCTGGGGAAGGTGGGACCTGGACAGATTGGATGGGTTGTACCTGAACTTGAGGGGGAGCAATATCCTTGCAGGTAGGTTTGCTAGCATGGTGAAACTAATTTGCGAGGGGGATGGGACCCAGCGCGATAGAGCAGTGTAAGAAGTGCATGGAGTAAAGCCAGATCTAACATACAGAGAGGCTTTGAGGAAAGAGAAGCAGAATAAACGGTGTAAAGGACAGTAAGGTAGAAGGGCTGAAATGTGTGTACCTCAATGCAAGAAGCATCAGGAACAAAGGTGATGAACTGAGAGCTTGGATACATACATGGAATTATGATGTAGTGGCCATTACAGAGACTTGGCTGGCACCAAGGCAGGAATGGATTCTCAATATTCCTGGATTTCAGTGCTCTAAAAGGGATAGAGAGGGTGGAAAAAGGGGAGGAGGGGTGGCATTACTGGTCAGGGATAGTATTACAGCTACAGAAAGGGCGGGTAATGTAGCAGGGTCTTCTTTTGAGTCACTATGGGTGGAAGTCAGGAACAGGAAGGGAGCAGTTACTCTATTGGGGGTATTCTACAGGCCCCCTGGTAGCAGCAGAGATACAGAGGAGCAGATTGGGAGGCAGATTTTGGAAAGGTGCAAAAATAACAGGGTCGTTATCATGGGTGACTTTAACTTCCCTAATATTGATTGGCACCTGATTAGTTCCAAGGGTTTAGATGGGGCAGAGTTCGTTAAGTGTGTCCAGGATGGATTCCTGTCACAGTACGTGGACAGGCCAACCGGGGGAATGCCATACTAGATCTAGTACTAGGTAATGAACCAGGTCAGGTCACAGATCTCTCAGTGGGTAAGCATCTGGGGGACAGTGACCACCGCTCCCTGGCCTTTAGCATTATCATGGAAAAGGATAGAATCAGAGAAGACAGGAAAATTTTTAATTGGGGAAAGGCAAATTATGAGGCTATAAGGCTAGAACTTCCGGGTGTGAATTGGGATGATGTTTTTGCAGGGAAATGTACTATGGATATGTGGTCGATGTTTAGAGATCTCTTGGGGGATGTTAGGGATAAATTTGTCCCGGTGAGGAAGATAAAGAATGGTAGGGTGAAGGAACCATGGGTGACAAGTGAGGTGGAAAATCTAGTCAGGTGGAAGAAGGCAGCATACATGAGGTTTAGGAAGCAAGGATCAGATGGGTCTATTGAGGAATATAGGGAAGCAAGAAAGGAGCTTAAGAAGGGGCTGAGAAGAGCAAGAAGGGGGCATGAGAAGGCCTTGGCAAGTAGGGTAAAGGAAAACCCCAAGGTATTCTTCAATTATGTGAAGAAAAAAGGGATGACAGGAGTGAAGGTAGGACCAATTAGAGATAAAGGTGGGAAGATGTGCCTGGAGGCTGTGGAAGTGAGCGAGGTCCTCAATGAATACTTCTCTTCGGTATTTACCAATGAGAGGGAACTTGATGATGGTGAGGACAATATGAGTGAGGTTGATGTTCTGAAGCATGTTGATATTAAGGGAGAGGAGGTGTTGGAGTTGTTAAAATACATTAGGACAGGTAAGTCCCCGGGGCCTGACGGAATATTCCCCACGAGGGAAGAGAAGAGACTGCTGAGCCTCTGGCTAGGATCTTTATGTCCTCGTTGTCCACAAGAATGGTACCGGAGGATTGGAGGGAGGCGAATGTTGTCCCCTTGTTCAAAAAAGGTAGTAGGGATAGTCCGGGTAATTATAGACCAGTGAGCCTTACGTCTGTGGTGGGAAAGCTGTTGGAAAAGTTTCTTAGAGATAGGATCTCCGGGCATTTAGAGAATCATGGTCTGATCAGGGACAGTCAGCATGGCTTTGTGAAGGGCAGATCATGTCTAACAAGCCTGATAGAGTTCTTTGAGGAGGTGACCAGGCAAATAGATGAGGGTAGTGCAGTGGATGTGATCTATATGGATTTTAGTAAGGCATTTGACAAGGTTCCACACGGTAGGCTTATTCAAAAAGTTAGAAGGCATGGGATCCAGGGAAGTTTGGCCAGGTGGATTCAGAATTGGCTTGCCTGCAGAAGGCAGAGGGTGGTGGTGGAGGGAGTACATTCAGATTGGAGGATTGTGACTAGTGGTGTCCCACAAGGATCTGTTCTGGGACCTCTACTTTTCATGATTTTTATTAACGACCTGGATGTGGGGGTAGAAGGGCGGGTTGGCAAGTTTGCAGACGACTCAAAAGTTGGTGGTGTTGTAGATAGTGTAGAGGATTGTCAAAGATTGCAGAGAGACATTGATAGGATGCAGGAGTGGGCTGAGAAGTGGCAGATGGAGTTCAACCCGGAGAAGTGTGAGGTGGTACACTTTGGAAGGACAAACTCCAAGGCAGGGTACAAAGTAAATGGCAGGATACTTGGTAGTGTGGAGGAGCAGAGGGATCTCGGGGTACATGTCCACAGATCCCTGAAAGTTGCCTCACAGGTAGATAGGGTAGTTAAGAAAGCTTATGGGGTGTTAGCTTTCATAAGTCGAGGGATAGAGTTTAAGAGTCGCGATGTAATGATGCAGCTCTATAAAACTCTGGTTAGGCCACATTTGGAGTACTGTGTCCAGTTCTGGTCACCTCATTATAGGAAGGCTGTGGAAGCATTGGAAAGGGTACAGAGGAGATTTACCAGGATGCTGCCTGGTTTAGAAAGTATGCATTATGATCAGAGATTAAGGGAGCTAGGGCTTTACTCTTTGAGACATGATAGAGGTGTACAAGATAATAAGAGGAATAGGTAGAGTGGATAGCCAGCGCCTCTTCCCCAGGGCACCACTGCTCAATACAAGAGGACATGGCTTTAAGGTAAGGGGTGGGAAGTTCAAGGGGGATATTGGAGGAAGGTTTTTTACTCAGAGAGTGGCTGGTGCGTGGAATGCACTGCCTTAGTCAGTGGTGGAGGCAGATACACTAGTGAAATTTAAGACCCTACTAGACAGGTATATGGAGGAATTTAAGGTGGGGGTTTATATGGGAGGCAGGGTTTGAGGGTCGGCACAACATTGTGGGCCAAAGGGCCTGTACTGTGCTGTATAATTCTATGTTCTATAATGAATTATGTAAACATACAAAGAATGTTTAATCAAACAATGTATTTACAAAATTATTCAAATATTACTGAAATGTTAAATACACTGCATCCTCTGCCATTCAATCATGCCTGATTTATTTTCCCTCCCAATCCCATTCTCCTGTCTTTTCCCCATAAACTTTGACTCCTTATTAATCAAGAACCTGTCAACCTCAGCCTTAACCCTCTGACTTGGCTTCCACAGTTGTCTGTGGCAATGAATTCCACAGATTCACCATCTATGTTCCAATGTCATGCTGCTTTAGTCTGAGGTTTGCCCTCTGGTTCCAGGCTTCCCCACCATTGGAAACATCCTCTCCATGTTCATTTTATCTAGGCCTTTCAATATTGGATAGGTTTCAATTAAATGTCCCATCATTCTTCTGAACTCCAGAGAGTGCAGGCCCAGAGCTATCAAATGCTCTTTATACATTTATCCTTTCATTCTGGAGATTATTTTCGTGAACCTCCTCTGGACCCTCTCCAATGCCAGCACATCCTTTCTTAGATAAGGGGCCCAAAACTGCTCACAATACTCCAAGTTTGATTTGACCAATGACTTATAAAGCTCAGCATTACATTCTTGCTTTTATACTCTAGTCCTCTCAAAATGAATGCTAACATTGTATTTGCCTTCCTTACCACCGATCAACCTCCCAGTTAACCTTTAAGGAATCTTCTAACGAACTGTATGACCCTACACCGCATTCCACCTTCCACGTCTTTGCCCATTCTCTTTATCTGTCCAAGTCCTTGTACAGACACCCTGCTTCTTCAACGCTACCCGTCCATCCACTTATCCTTGTATCATCCGCAAAATTGGCCATAAAACCACTAACTCTGTCACCCAACAACGCTATGAACAATAACAGACCCAACACCGACCCCTGCAGAACATCACTGGTCACGGGCAACCAACGAGAAAAGGTCCCCTTTACTGCCACTCTGATTTCTGCCAGTTAACAGCAACCCACACACCCAGAACTCCATAGACCCCAGTGGGTAGATCAACTGATCTCGTTTCTGTCTGTGATTCTGTTGCAGGCAAATTCCTATCATCATGCGGGTCGAGATGCGGGAAAGGAGAGCGTTCATTGGAGCTACAGCCGCCGGAGGCAGTAACGGTGAAAAAGCTTCCCTACCTGCCGTCCATGTGACAAGACGTGCCCGGCCGAGATCCAGTCTAGGTCCAAGCCGGCGCTCAGGCACTCCTTGACGGACACGGGTATGTTCCCCATGAGCGAGGGTCACTCTAGCTAAACACGCCCCTCCTTTCCCTTCGCGAAGCCGATGGACCGAGGCAATTACATATTAGCTGGCAGCGCTTTCGCCGGCCGGCGCCGGTTCTGAATGAAAACGGATAGTGACCGCCCCGTCTGGGCGCATGCATTCATCAGCTAGGGCTGGACTCCGGACGTGAACAGAAATACACATTCAGACAGCCACATACCACGCCAGCTCTGAGTGTTTGCATCTGCAGAAAGAAAAACAATGCATCGTACCTGCTTTGTTATTTAATGCAATGGCCCAGGGGTATAAACAACATAGTGTGTCAAAAGAATATATATTTGTATGCCTACCCTATTATATTTAAATATTTTCTCAACCTACTGGATCGTGCCACCTGCCAATCTTCAGTACTAAGGGAGTTGGCAAATCTTAAACACGAGATTCTGCAGATGCTGGAAATTTTGAGCAACACACACAAATGTTGGAAGAACTCAGCAGGTCAGGCAGCATCTCTGGAAATGAATATAAACAGCCGAGATGGAGTGTTTCCGTTATAAAGAGAGATTAGATAGGCTGCAGAGACACAGGAGACTGCAGATGCTAGAATCTGGATTCTATAACCTATGGACATACTTTCAAGGATTCCACAATTCACGTTCTGAATGTTTATTACTTTTTTTTCTTCTTTTTTATTTGCACAATTAGTTGTCTTTTCCACACTGGCTGTTAGTTCATCCCCGTGTGCAGTTTTTAAGATTCAAGATTGTCCAATGTCATTTCCAGCACACAAGTGTACAGAAGAATGAAATAATTGTTACTCTGAAGCTGATGCAGTCCAAAAAAACTCAATAAAAGCACAATAAATATAAATAAATGAATAGTTTATTTGCATAGATTGATTGTCCATAATATCGTACACAGCAGTGTCTGTGAGGTGATTAACAGAAAATAATAATGTAGTGGTGGTGGATTAATTAGGGAAGGTGTTGATCAGTCTTACTGCTTGGGGAAAGCAACAGTTTTTGAGTCTGGTACGTCTGGCGTGGATGCTACCTGACAAGATGGGAGTGGAACAAACAGCGCATATTCAGGGTGGATGGGATCCTTCATGATATTACCGGCCCTTTTTCTGACACCCTTCTGTACTTCATTGATTCTATTGTGCTTCTTTGTATTTATTGTGAATGCCCACAAGAAAATGAATGTGTGGGTAATCTATGGTGAAATATAAAGTATGTACTTTGATAGTGTATTTACTCTAACTTTGGAGTAATGAGTTTGGAGGAACTCTCAAGTAGCATCTGCGGAGAGGAAAGAATCCTTGATGTTTTGTGTGGAAAGCCTGCATTAGGATCCTTACAGAGACCCTCAGGAGTCCAGGCTTGGAATACAAGTGTCATGACCCATTGCCTTGTTAGGATTTGTATCACAAATTGGAGCAATGGAATCTGAATCAGGTGTATTATCACTCGCATCTGTAGTGAAATTTGTTGTTTTGTGGCAATGGTACAGGTCAACACATTAAAAAAATCTATAAGTTACAGTAAGAAATATTTTAAAAAGAGTGACACACACAAAATGCTGGAGGAACTTCAGCAGGTCAGGCAGCATCTATGGAGAAGAACAGAATCGATGGCTTTGGGCTTGATGAGGGGTCTTGGACCGAAACGTTGACTTTACTCCTCTCCATAGAGGCAGGTTCGATATTTTCATTTAAAGAAAAATTAGTTAGGTATATGGACAGGAGAGGAATGGAGGGTTATGGGCTGAGTGCAGGTCAGTGGAACTAGGTGAGAGTAAGAGTTCAGCACAGACTAGAAGGGCCAAGATGGCCTGTTTCTGTGCTGTAATTGTTATATGGTTTGTACATTCTCCCCGTGACTGTGTGTGGTTTCCTCAGGGTGCCCCGGTTTGTTCCTATATTCTAAAGACATATGGATTAGGGTCAGTGAGTTGTGGGCATGCAATGTGACACCAGAAGTGTAGTGACAGTGAAGGTGGACTGCTTCCAGCAAAATCCCAGCTGACTTGATTTGATGCAAATGACACATTTCACTGGATGTTTTGATGTTTCAACGTACATGTAACAAATAAAGCTAATTTTAATATTTTAAATGTTGCTGGACTTGCTGATTTCCCCCAGTGGATTCTTTGTTGCCCTGGATAGGCATGTTGATTTACCCAGAAGAGGAAGAGGCTGAGAGGAGATCTGTTATTTCTCTGTGGGCAGTTACTTTAATCTGTTACCTTAATTGTGGGTAGTTTTGGGCCCCATATCTATGGGAGAACATACTGGTGTTGGAGCACAGAGGGCACACCTTCTGACTAGAAGGACATTCCTTTAGAACAGAGATTAGGAAGGAATTCATTTAACCAGAGTGTGGTGAATCTTTGGAATTTATTGCCACGGACAGCTGTGGAGGCCAAGTCATTGGGTATATTTAAAGCAGAGATTGATAGGTTCTTGATTAATAAGGGCATTAAAAGTTACAGGGAGAAGGCAGGAGAATGGGGTGTGGAGAGATAATAAATCAGCCATGATGGAATGGTAGAGCAGACTCAATGGGCTGAATGGCCTAATTGTTCATATTGTTGTATGAATGATCAAGGCAATATGGTCTTGTTGTAAATAAGCCCGTATGTCTTAAGATCTTATGAACAAGATGACAGACAAGGACTTCAGCAACTACAGAAGCTCGGATTATTCCTCTTGGAACAAGGAACACGCAGAGGAAATTTAGTAGAGATGTTCAAAATTACAAAGGCTTTTGGTAGCAAAGATCAGGGGAAACTGTTCTGACTGGCTGGGAGGTTAGATTTGGAATAAGTAATGAGACATCCCTTTGAGAAATGAGGAGATTGTTTTCACATATTGAATTGTGATCTTTAATACAGGGCCTGAAAAAGCGGTGGAAGCAGATCAAGAATAATTTATATACTTGGAAAGAAGCTCTGGAGTGAAAGAACAGGAGTCTGGAAATAATTTGAGAACTCAGGCATTAAGAAATGAATGGTCACCTGTTTTGCTTGGAGATCAGATAATTTGAGACAATTGCCTTTTCTCAATTTATATTGGGGATGTTGAAAAATGCTTCATTAAAGTTCCCTCCCACATTCCAAAGGCATGGTTAGGGTAATTACGTTGTGTGCATGCTGTGTGGACAGCATGGTTGCGTAGTGGTTAGTGTAATGCTTTACAGTGCCAGTAATCAGGGTTCAATTTCCTCTGCTCTCTGTAAGGAGTTTGTATGTTCTCCCTGTGACCACGTGGGCTTCCTTCTGGCACTCTGGTTTGCTCCTACATCCCAGATTAGGAGGTTAATTGGCCACATGAGTGTAATTGGGTGACGTGGGCTCATTGGGTCGGAAGGGCCTGTTACCGTGCTGAATCTCCAGGCAAAAGTAAATAAACATGGTGGCACCAGAAGCATGGCAGTACAGGCTGGCCCCCAGCACGTTGTCAGACAGTGTTGGTCATTGATGCAAAAGCAGCGCTTTTCACTGTGTGTTTCAATATACAGTACATGTGACAAATAAAGCTAACCTTTAAAAGTGGGGGTGGGTCAAGAGGTGACAGGTGATAGGTGGATCCAGGTGAGGAGGAACCAGGTAGATGGAAGAACAGAGAGTGGGAATAGTGACAGAGAGTGGGAGGTGAGAAGTGCAGGTAACAAGGGCTCCAGGTAGTGGAATTTGGTAGGAGAGAAAGGTGGAGCTTGGAATCAAGGAATCGAGTGAGGGAGGGTGAGCATACACACAGCTCTCTTCCCACCTTACCTTCTCCAACTTAAAACCTAAGATACCTACCTACGTGGTTTGGTAGATATCCAGATTTTGACCATAAGACATAGACCCTCCACCTATCTGTACTTGGCCACAAAGCTATCAATTCCATCATTGATATATAATGTCAAAAGAAGCGGTCCCAACACTAACACCTGCGGAACACCACTAGTCACTGGCAACCAATCAGAAATGGTTCCTTTTATTCCCACTCTTTCTCACCTGCCAGTCAGCCAATCTTCTATCCATGCTAGTAACTTTCCTGTAATACTAGCAGGAATTACAGTTATTCACTGTAATAACTCTTACCTTGTTATTAACTCTCTTATGTTGTGAAGCAGCCTCAAATGTGACACCTTGTCAAAGGCCTTCTGAAAATCAAAGTGAACAACATTCACTGACTCTCCTTGTCTATCCTACCTGTTATTTCCTCAAAGAACTCCAACAGATTTGATAGCCCATACTGACTTCAGCTTATTTTATCATGTGCCTCCAAGTACCCCGAAACATCATCTTTAACAATGGACTCCAAAATCTTCTCAACTACTGAAGTCAGGCTAACTGGCCTATAAGTTGTTGCCCTACTACCCCAGCTGCTTGGAAGTTTGAAATCCCAACCATTGCCACCAACCTGGAAGCCAAGAATGTGGTTGCATTATAACAGACAAGTGTTGGCCCCTTCTCAATTCACTCCGTTCCAACCAGATCATAAACACATTTTCTAGTAGTCTCACATTCTCAGAGCTGTTTTCTGGGTAACAATTGATGGATATACACTGCCTGAGGCAATGAGATCCAAGTTTTCCAGACTGTATTTTTCCACACACTACCACAGACAATTTATCTTCTCTCCCCACCCGCCCCCACCCCTGTTCCTTTCACTTAGACAAAAAAACATTCACTGTTTCTGATTCGGACACAAAACATCTTTAACTGCTTTGTGAAAATTCCCATAAAATCAAAATATTTGTTCTCATCTTCCCTTCCTATAGAATATTACTTCCTACTCAGAATATAAATGAATTGCATATTGAGGCAAAAGAACATAAGACCATCAAAATAAAAGTGCAGATTTAGGCCATTTGGCCCATCGAGTCTGCTCCACCATTTTCTCTCTCAGTCCCTCGAATCTCATGCCTTCTCCCGGTATGCCTTCATGCCCTGACTAATCAAGAATCTATCAACCTCTACCTTAAATATACTCGATGACTTGGCCTCCAAAGCTGCGTGTAGCAACAGATTCCACGGATTCACCACTCTCTGGCTGAAGAAATTCCTCTCATCACCATTCTAAAAGGACACCCTCTATTCTGAGGCTGTGTCCTCTGGTCTTAGCCTCCCTCACCATAGAAAACATCCTCTCCACATCCACTCTATCAAGGCCTTTCACCATTCACGAGGAAATCTGCAGATGCTGGAAATTCAAGCAACAGATATAAAAGTTGCTGGTGAACGCAGCAGGCCAGGCAGCATCTCTAGGAAGAAGTACAGTCGAAGTTTTGGGCCGAGACCCTTCATCAGAAATAACTGAAAGAAGAGCTAGTAAGAGATTTGAAAGTGGGAGGAGGAGGGGGAGATCTGAAATGATAGGAGAAGACAGGAGGGGGAGGGATGGAGCCAAGTGCTGGACAGGTGATTGGCAAAAGGGATATGAGAGGATCATGGGACAGGAGGCCTACGGAGAAAGAAAAGGGGGAGGGGGGAAAAACTCAGAGGATGGGCAAGGGGTATATTGAGAGGGCCAGAGGGAGAAAAAGGAGAGAGAGAGAAAAAGAATGTGTGTATATAAATAAATAATGGATGGGGTATGAGGGGGAGGTGGGGCATTAGCGGAAGTTTGAGAAGTCAATGTTCATGCCATCAGGTTGGAGACTACCCAGACAGAATATAAGGTGTTGTTCCTCCAACCTGAGTGTGGCTTCATCTTTACAGTAGAGGAGGCTGTGGATAGACATATCAGAATGGGAATGGGACGTGGAATTAAAATGTGTGGCCATTGGGAGATCCTGCATTCTCTGGTGGACAGAGCGTAGGTTTTCAGCAAAACGATCTCCCAGTCTGCGTCGGGTCTCGCCAATATATAGAAGGCCACATCGGGAGCACCGGATGCAGTATATCAGCCCAGCCGACTCATAGGTGAAGTGTCGCCTCACCTGGAAGGACTGTCTGGGGCCCTGAATGGTGGTAAGGGAGGAAGTGTAAGGGCATGTGTAGCACTTGTTCCACTTACAAGGATAAGTGCCAGGAGGGAGATCGGTGGGGAGGGATCGGGGGGACAAATGGACAAGGGAGTTGCGTAGGGAGCGATCCTTGTGGAAAGCAGAGGGGAGGGAGGGAAAGATGTGCTTAGTGGTGGGATCCCGTTGGAGGTGGCGGAAGTTACGGAGAATACTATGTTGGACCCGGAGGCTGGTGGGGTGGTAGGTGAGGACAAGGGGAACCCTATTCCTAGCGGGGTGGCGGGAGGATGGAGTGAGAGCAGACGTGTGTGAAATGGGGGAAATGCGTTTGAGAGCAGAGTTGATGGTGGAGGAAGGGAAGCCCCTTTCTTTAAAAAAGGAGGACATCTCCCTCGTCCTGGAATGAAAAGCCTCATCCCGAGAGCAGATGCGGCGGAGACGAAGGAATTGCGAGAAGGGAGTGGCATTTTTGCAAGAGAGAGGGTGAGAAGAGGAATAGTCCAGATAGCTGTGAGAGTCAGTAGGTTTACAGTAGACATCAGTAGATAAGCTGTCTCCAGAGATAGAGACAGAAAGATCTAGAAAGGGGAGGGAGGTGTCGGAAATGGACCAGGTAAACTTGAGGGCAGGGTGAAAGTTGGAGGCAAAGTTAATAAAGTCAACGAGTTCTGCATGTGTGCAGGAAGCAGCGCCAATGCAGTCGTCGATGTAGCGAAGGAAAAGTGGGGGACAGATACCAGAATAGGTTTGGAACATAGATTGTTCCACAAAGCCAACAAAAAGGCAGGCATAGCTAGGACCCATACGGGTGCCCATAGCTACACTTTTAGTTTTGAGGAAGTGGGAGGAGCCAATGGAGAAATTATCAAGAGTAAGGACTAATTCTGCTAGATGGAGCAGACTGGTGGTAGAGGAGAACTGGTTAGGTCTGGAATCCAAAACGAAGCGTAGAGCTTTGAGACCTTCCTGATGGGGGATGGAAGTATATAGGGACTGGACATCCATGGTGAAAATAAAGCGGTGGGGGCCAGGGAACTTAAAATCATCGAAAAGTTTCAGAGCGTGAGAAGTGTCACGAACATAGGTAGGAAGGAATTGAACAAGGGGGGATAAAACCGTGTCGAGGTTTGCAGAAATGAGTTCGGTGGGGCAGGAGCAAGCTGAGACAATAGGTCTGCCAGGACAGGCAGGTTTATGGATCTTGGGTAGGAGGTAGAAATGGGAAGTGCGGGGTGTGGGAACTATAAGGTTGGTAGCAGTGGTTGGGAGATCCCCTGAGCGGATAAAGTCGGTGATGGTGTGGGAGATAATGGCCTGGTGCTCCTTAGTGGGGTCACGATCGAGGGGTAACCCATTCAGTAGGATTCAATGAGGTCACCCCTCATTCTTCTGAATTGCAGTGAATAAAAGGCCCAGAGCCATCAAATGCTCTGCGTATAACAAGCCATTCAATCCTGGAATAACTTTTGTGAATCTCCTTTGAATTCTCTCCAGTTTCAGCACATCCTTTCCAAGATAAGGATACAATACCGCAAGTGAGGCCTCACCAATGTTTTATAAAGTCTCAAAATTACATCCTGGCTTTTATATTCTGGTCCTCTTGAAATGAATGCTAACATTGTATTTGCCTTCCTCACCACAGACTCATCCTGCAAGTTAATCTTTAGGGAATCCTGCAAAAGGCCCCTGTGTACCTCAGTTGTTTGAATTTTCTCTCCATTTAGAAAATAGTCAACCCTTTCAGTTCTTCTACCAAAGTTCATGACCATACACTTCCCAAGTCTGTATTCTATCTGCTATTTCTTTGCCCATTCACCAGATATGTCTAATTCCTTCTCTAGCCTCTCTACTTCCTTAAAGCTACCTGCCCCTCCACCTATCTTCATATCATCTGCAAACTTTGCAACAAAGCCTTCAATTCCATCATTCAAATAAATCCTTGACAAATAATGTAAAAAGAATCAGTCCCAACAACGACACCTTTAAAACACTACTAGTCATTGGCAGCCAGCCAGAAAAGGCTCCCTTTATTCTCACTCTTTGCCTAAAACTGCTCGTAATACTCCAAGTGAGGCTACTCTTTGCCTCCTGCCCATCAGCCACTGCTTTATCCATACTAGAATGTTTCCTGTAATACAATGGGCTCATAGCTAATTAAGCAGGCATTTTATCAAAGGCCTTCTGAAAATCCAAGTGCACAATCTCAATCATTTCTCCTTTGTCTTTCCTGCTTGTTATTGTGCAAAGAATTCCAACAGATTTGTCAAGCCAGATTTTCCTTAAGGAAAACATACTGACTATGGCCTATTTTATCATGTGCTTCCAAGTACCCTGAGACCTCATCCTTAATAATCAACTCCAACATTTTCCCAACCGCTGAGGTCTGATTAATTGGCCTATAGTTTCCTTTCTTCTGCCTCTCTCCCTTCATGAAGAGTGGAGTGACATTTGTAATTTCCAGTCTTCCAGACACATTCCACCATCTCTTCAGCAACCTGCAGAGAGGACTCTGCAGAAAGTGGTGTAGACAGCCCAGTGTATCTGTAAAAGGTGAACTTCCTACTATTCAGGACATTTACAGCATTAGGTGTGTAAAAAGGGCCTGAAGGATCATTGGGGACCCACGTCACTCCAACCACAAATTGTTCCAGCTGCTACCATGCGGGAAATGGTACTGTAACATTAAAGCCAGAACCAGCAGGCTCCGGGACAGCTTCTTCCACCAGGCCATTAGACTGATTAATTCGCACTGATACAATTGTACTTCTATGTTCTATTGACAGTCCTGTTGTACATACTACTTATTACAAATTATGGGATAAATTGCACATTGTACATTTAGACGGAGATATAACGTAGAGGTTTTTACTCATCTATATGAAGGATGTAAGTAATAAAGTCAATTCAATTCAATTTTCAGATCTCTGGGGTGTACAGCATCTGGTCCAGGTGACTTACCTACCTTAAGACCCTTTAGTTTCCCAAGACCTTGTTTCTAGTTATGGTAACTTCACACACTTCATGCCCCCTAACATCTGGAACTTCCACCATACTGCTAGTGTCTTCTTTGTCCCCTAATTACTGCCTCTCCAGCATTGTTGTCCAGTGGTCCAATATCCACTCTTACCTCTCTTTTACACTTTATTTATTTGAATAAACTTTTGGTATCCTCTGTACTATCATTGGCTAGCTTACTTTCGTATTGCATCTTTACCTTTTTAATGACTTTTTCAGCTGCCTTCTGTAGGCATTTGAAAGCGTCCTAATCCTCTAACTTTCCACTAATTTTTGTTCTATTGTATGCCCTCTGATTTGCTTTTATGCTGGCTTTGACTTATCTTGTCAGCCATGGTTATGTCATCATGACATTAGAATACTTCGTGCTCTTTGGAATGTATATATCTTGCACCTTCCGAATTGCTCTTTTCCGATCAATTTTGGCCAGCTCCTCTCTCATGCCCCTATAATTCCCTTTGCTCCACTGTAATATTGATACATCTGACTTTGGCTTCTCCTTCTCAAATTGCAGGGTAAACTCTATCATATTATGATCACTGGCCCCTAAGGGTTCCTTTACCTTAAGCTCTCTAACCAATTCAATTCATTGCACAACACCCAATCCAGGATACCTGATTTCCTAGTGGGCTCAACCATCAGTTGCTCTAAAAAGCAATCTCATAGGCATTCTAGAAATACCCCTCATGGGATCGAGCACCAACCTGATTTTCCAATCTACCTGCATATTGAAATCCCCCCATGACTACCATAACACTGCCCTTTTGACATGCATTTTCTATCTCCCATTGTAAGTTGTAGATCACATCTTTACTACTATTTTGGGGTCTGTATATGACTCCCATTGGGGTCTTTTTACCCTTGAGGTTCCTTAGCTCGACCCACAATGATTCAACATCTTCCGATCCTATGTCACCTCTTTCTAATAATTTGATTTCATTTTTAAGAAACAGAGCCATGCCAGCTTACCTGCCTACCTGCCTGTCCTTTTGATACAATGTGTATCCTTGGACGTTAAGCTCCCAGCTATAATCTTCTCTCAGGCACGATTCAGTTATGCCCACAATGTCATACATGCCAATCTGTAACTGTGCTGCAAGTTCCTCTACTCCTTTCTGTATACTGAGTGCAATCAGATATGACATCGTCAGTCTTGCATTCACCCTTTTCCATTTTGCCTGCCTTTTGCATTGCAATTCATCCTGTTAACTGCAATCTTGCCCTATCATCAGCCTCTCCTTTCTAACAGTTTCACTACACACTGTCTCTGTTTGTAAACGAACTACCTCATCCTCAGCACTATCACTCAGGTTCCCACCCCCCTGCCAGATTAGTTTAAACCTTCCTAAACAACTCTAGCAAATCTGCCCACAAGAATATTGGTCCCCCTTGGGTTGAGGTGTAACCCAACTGCAGGTTGTACCTTCCTCAGAAGAGATCCCAGTGATCCATAAATCTGAACTCTTGCCCCCTGCACCAGTTCCTCAGCCAAGCATTCATCTGCCAAATCATCCTATTATTACCCTCATTGGGGATTACCCTCCAGGGATTGAGATACTGTTTTTCTGCTCTCTACCTAGCTCCCTAAAATTTCTCTTCAGGACCTCCTCACCTTTCCTACTAATATCATTGGTGCTAATATGTACCAAGACTTCTGGCTGCTCACCCCCTGCCTTTAGAATGCTGTGGACCTGATCTGAGACATCCCTGGCCCTGGTGCCTGGGAGGCAACATACCATCTAGGTATTGTGCAACAGAATCTCATCTCTGTTCCTCTGACTATAGAATCTCCTATCATTTCTGTAGTCCTCTACACCCCGCTTCTCTTCTGAGCCACTGCACCAGATTCAGTGCTAGAGAACTGGTCACTGCAGTAGGTTGTCCCCCTCAACAATATCGAGAGTGGTATGCTTATTATTAAGGGAAATGGCCATGAGATTACTCTATGCTGGCTGTCCATTTCCTTTCCTTCTCCTGATAGCCACTCAGCTACTTACCTCCTGCAGCCTAGGAATGACTCCCTCCCTGTAGCTCCTATCTATCATTTTCTCAGTCTCCTGTATGAACCAAAGGTCATCAATCTGTAGCTCCAGTTCCTTAATATATTCTCTGAGGAGCTGCAGCTTGATGTACCTGGTATAGATGTAGTTATCCAGGAGGCTGGGAGTCTCCAAGAACTCCCACGCCTCACATACAGTTCAAAACGCTGCCCCAGAGCCATTCTCTCTGCACTAACTGTGCCCTAACAGACCAGGAAGGAAGAATAAATAAAAGAAAGGTAAAAATTCCATTCACAATCAAACTGATGAACCTGAAGCATCACGCACTGATATCTGTAAACCTTTAGAAGCTGATAAACTATTAATCTTTGATTGTATAAAACCTGCGGGGATCTATTTAGAATCATAGAGCACTGCAACACAGGAACAGAGATGTCAGCCCATCTAATCCATGCCAGCCTGTTCTTCTGCCTAGTCCCACCTGTCTACACAGGAAACATATCCCTCCAAAGCCCTCCCATCTATGTACCTATCCAAACTTCTCTCTAATATTATCATTAAACTTACATCTGCCACTTAGCTGCATGTTATGGGATGGAAGCTGTTTCTGAATCATTGCATGTCAGCCTTCAGGCTCCTGTATGTCCTACCTGATGGTAGTAACAAGAAGTGGGCATATCCCATATGGTGAGGCTCCTTAATACTGGATGTTGTGTTCTTTAGGTAGTACCTCTTGAAGATGTCCACGGTGCAGGGCAGGGTTGTGCCTGTGATGGAGCTGGTTGAGAAAAGAGCCTCTTCAATATTGTGCATTGCATTGGAGCTGTTACAAGAATCACCCCTTGTAATAACGATCAGTGAGGCACAGAGAATCTGTACTTACCGACAAGTAACTTCTATTGTTTCAACTGAAAAGCACATGGGTTCACAAACTATCTACCTGTGTGCACCCTACCAGAATCCCTGACCCTCCATGAACAGTCACTGAAGGGAAAAGGGATTACCCGGGAAAGGGGTCTACATTGGCCAGGCGTTCCTCGTGGTCCCGATCTTCACGTGTCCGTGGGGTCCTCTGGTTGCTGGAGAGTTATCGCCATTGCATATTTGGAGCTCTTGATTCTTACAGTGTTCCTCATCAACTGGACTGTTGGATCTCCATCCCATTGGCTCAAGGTCACCTGACCTACCTGGGTCACTTTCTTACTGGTCATTGTACAGGGCTACATCCAACACTGTTTCATGGTTCTGCCCACCTCAGCCTTGTGTATTTGAATCTTTCAACTCTGACTAGTCCAAACAAGTTAAATGAGGCAATGCAGACAGAGTCTAACGAGATTACAGATTGCTTCTTTGGTAGGTCTTGCATTTTACGTAACAAGTAGCTACTCCTCCAAGAATGGTCTCAGATTTAGCAGTCATTATCTGAAGTTCCTTGTGTCCACGTTCAATTGCTCTGATTAGATTGTCCCAGAGCAAGAACCAGTTCAGAGTCTACAAAATGGGGGGAAACAAAGACAGCTGGTTTGTCTGCTTCCCCTGTCCATGATTAGACCGTAGTTTCTTCTGGCCAACAGAGCCTCCGTACTAGGGGTGATGCAACCAGTCAGAATGCTCTCCAATGTACATCTGTAAAAAATTCCTTGAGTCTTTTTTGACATATCAAATCTCCTCAGGTTCCTAACGAAGTAGAGTCACTGGTGTGCCTTTATGACTGTATCGATTTGCTGATTTTGGCTGTATATTCGCATCTATCTTTAGACACTCAGACACATAAAGCTTAATATTTTCCCTTAAAACCGTGCGCATGATTGCAATTCAAATGAAAGTAATGAAGTGTGACAGTCTCTCATAACAAGGGTTAAGTAAGTTTTAGGTTTCAATAGTGATGACGGGGTTAACTTTTATTTTTTACTGCATACTTCATTTGACCCTTTTTTTGGTTCTTAATGGGCGCATTGTTGCGAAGGTACCCTTATTATTTTTGCAAATGTTAACAGCATTTATGAAAACAGCCATTAACCTGTACTTGGTTATTTCAAGGCAATCATTGTTCCTGCAGCTTCCCAGTTTCCATTCCTTGTGAGGGGTTCCAGATGTAATAGGGATTAAATCTTGTTCGATTCTTGCTCTGTTCCATTACCAGAATTTTAACTCCCAGCACTTTTTAACCAAGTCCTCACAAACCTATCATCAGCTTTGCAAATTCATAAATAGCAACAAGAAGCCCTGAATTTAAAGATTATTGTTACATGTACATTGAAACTTTGAAACATACGGTGAAATGCGTCGTTTTCAATCTAACACTCTTCGAGATCCGCAGGGGCAGCCCGCAAGTGTCGCCATGCTTCTGGTGACAACACAGCATGCCCACAGCTTATTAACCCTAACCCAGACGCCTTTGAATTGTCAGAGGAAATCAGAGCACCCGGAGGAAACCCATGAAACGACCAGAGTCCTGCGGGTAGTAACGGGGCTGAACCCCGGTTTTACAGCTGGTGCTGGAATGGCATTATGCTTACCGCTGCACTATTGTGCCAACCCTGAGTCTACGCTCACAAAAGTTTTACAGAATGATATGTGACCTGTTGGAGTGAAGAAATTCTGAGGATGCATGACAACCTTGATGCTAAGTGGATGTTATTTAGGATTTCAAAGTCCTACAGTGGCTTCAAGTTGGCATCTGCAAATTGCTGAGACAATTCTACAAATAATTCAAGCATATCATTCTTCACCCTGTTTCAGCCTCATAAAGCAAATTAAAATAGACCGACTCATTCTTGAACATAGAAAATACTGAAAAAGAAAACCCCAGTCAAATATTTGGTAATCTAGCAAGGATTACAAATTCTTTGCACATCTAAACTAATCACTTGACAAGTGGATATTTAAACACAGTACAGACTCCTATCCCACTGCTATTAGACTCTTGAATAAATCTCTTATGCTCTAAAAGACAAACTCTTGAACTCTTGATTCCCCCAATCTACATCGTCATGCCCCCCGCATTTTGTTTGCTTTTATTTTAATTTTATTTAGAGATGTGGCTCAGTAACAGGCCCTTCCGGCCTAAGGAGCCTGCCAATCTAATTACACACACATGACCAATTAACTTAATAACCCATGCATCTTTTCAATGCAGCAGGAAACCGGAGCACCCAGAGGAAAACCACACAGTCACAGGGAGAACGTGCAAACTCCTCACAGACAGTGGTGGAATTGAATCCAGGTCACTGGCACTTCATAGCATTACACTAACTGCTAGGCTACTGTGCCTCCCCGATGCTGCACTTTCTGTGCAACTGCAACATTACATTTTGCATTCTGTTTGTCTTTTTGGCAAGATCTGTCTGGATGGCACACAAATCAAATGAAACTCAAAGTCCAGAAATGTTAATAAACCATTATTCTCCAGTGATGCACTGATGGCAGCATTTATGCATGGTAATCTGCAGGAATACTCAACACTATCTCCCCCCTTTCAGCATTGTTCAAGGGCTCTCTAGGTAGTAGTTAGCTTTCATGAGAAAACCTTTAGGATGTTTACCTCTATGTGTTACAGTAAGAAAGGATTGCATACAGAACCAGACGCTGAATTCAGCTAATTAATCCAGATTTCAGCAATGAATTTCAAACCAGACAAGTATGTCCCCTTTTAAAACAAGATGCAATATTATTAAAGACAGCTTATTTGAAGATTGCATACAAGTCAGGAGACCTTAGCGCTCTGCAGCACAGGGTGATGTGACCTGGTAATGCTCACCAGCTGGAAAGCCCTTGATCAAAGCCTATCTACCAAGAGAGGGAGAAAGGAGGTTTGCAGAGGGCATCAATCCACACTTTCTGCAGATACATCTTGGCAGGCTGTTGGAGAGTGATGCTGGGAGGAGCTGAGACTTCCTGCAGTCCTTGTGGCCAGGAAATAAAGTGCTAGCAAAAGGGACTGAGAAGGTCAATAAGTAACGAAAATGAAAGAAACATCCTTTAAATTAGGTTCGCAGATGTTACAGGTTGAAGACTTGCACTTATTTTGAAAGCTGCAAAAGATGTTCTTCATATTAATCATTATATCATAAAGAACAGAATTATACCATTTGGACTAATGGTTTCAGATCAGATTGATATTTCCTGGAATTACTTCCATTTTACTGTATTTTTGTTGCTGTCAATGCTCCTTATGTCCTTCAGTGATTACATTGAAAGATTGCATGTCCATAAAGACCATGAAACATAGAAGCAGAGTTAAGCCATTCGGTCCATTGAGTCTGCTCCATCACTCAATCACGGCTGATTTATTTTCTTTCTCAATAACATTCTGCTGACTTCTCCATGTAACCTTAAATGCCCTGACCAGTCAAGGACCTATCAACCTCTGTTTTAAATGGCTGTGGCAATGAATTCACAGATTCACAACCCTCTAGCTAAAGAAATTCCTCCTCATCCTCTTACTTCAGTAGTGGGGAAATAATCGGTGGAGAGTCTTAGAGACAGGAGTTATGAGCATTTGGAGAAGTATAGTCTGATAAGGGATACGCAGCATGGCTTTGTTAGGGGCAAGTCATGCCTCATGAACCTGAATGAATTTTCTGAGGATATGACAAAGCATGTTGATGAAGGTACAGCAGTGCATGTGGTATTATGAGCCATGGCAGGCTGATTCCGAAAGTCAGGAGGCATGGGATCCAGGGGAACTTAGGTGTACGGATACAGAAATAGCTTGCCCAAAGAAAGCAGAAGGTGGTAGTAGATGGAACATACTCTGCCTGGAGATTGGTGACCTCCAGGGATCTGCTCTTTGCTCTTCTGCTCTTTGAAGAGTCAAGACCTTTGCTCTTTGTGATTTTTAAATATGACTTGGATGAAGAAGGGTGGATTGGAAAATTTGCAAATGTCACAGAAGTTGGTGGAGACTTGGCAGTGTGGTGGAACAGAGGAATCTTGGGATCAACGTTCATACATCCCGCAAAGTTGCCATGCAAGTTGGTACAGTAGGTAAGAAGATGTATGATATGTTTGTTTTTCATTAGCCAAGAGACTGAGTTTGAGTGTCATAAGGTAATGTTGCAGCTTTATAAAGCCCTGATTATACCACACTTGGAATGTTGTGTTCAGTTCTGGTTAGTGGTATTTCTTCAAAGATCCTTACCACCTTAGGCTCTCTTTATTCTCCTACCACCTCCCATCAGGCAGAAGATACAAAAACTTTTTTAAAATTGCACAGCCAGGCTCAAAGATGGTTTCTATCCCACTGTTTTAAACAGTTCCTTAGTCCACAAGATGGACTCTTAACCTCACAGTCTACCTTATCATGGGCCTTACACCTTATTGTCTGCCTGCACTGCACTTTGTCTGATACTGTAACAATTTATTCTGCATTTTGTTATCATTTTCCCTTGTAATACAGTAATTCACTGATATGACGATCACACTGAAAGGTGGAAAAGAATCGATGCGACGAAAAGCCTAATTCTGCTCCTATGTCTTATGGTCTCATGAAATCCACTCTGACAGTCAGGGAACAACCCCTCAGCCATTGGAAGGAGGAGGTTCAGAAGGACCTGGTGATGACTTTCCATGTGGGAATCTTCTCTTCGATTTCTTCAATTGGTGCCCCTACACAACACCCACTATTTCACCTGACAGTATTGTGCAAAGGATGTCACACGTTAAGATAGACATTATCCTTTTTAAATTCCTTTGAAAATGAGCTTTCATGGTACATGTGACAATAACATGTGACATGTGACTATTTCCAATTCCAAATGATTCTATCTGGGTCATTGCACAATAATAACATAAGTCGCAATAAGGTAAAGTATATAAAATATTCGCCATTTCTGTCACATGGAGCAAAGCACTTTCATGCAAATCAAGATTCAAGATTCCAGATTTCTTGTTGTCATTCTTCAGTACATAACTCTGGACTGTAAATGCCTACAAAAAATTAATTTCAGGCTCAACAGGCTTCGACGTAAACAGGCAGAGGTGAGGGAAGGTTCCAGTAAGTTGTTTTTTTTTTCTCTCTCATTAGATTTCTTTTTCACTAATAAGTTTAGAGAGAATGCCAGACAGGATGTTGGAATGCTCCTCTTGCAGGATGTGGGAAGTCAGGGAGCCCTCCGGTGTCCCTGACAACGACACCTGCAAGAAGTGCATCCAGCTGCAGCTCCTAACAAACCGCGTTAGGGAACTGGAGCAGGAGCTGGATGACCTCCGGATCATTCAGGAGAATGAGGAGTTTATAGATAGTAGCTACAGGGAGGTAGTTACGCCAAAGGAGCAACGCGCAGGTAATTGGATTACCATCAGGCGAGGGAAGGGGAAAGGGCAGGCAGAGCAGGGTTCCCCTGTGGCCATTCTCCTCAACAGCAATTATACCGATTTGGATACTGTTGGAGGGGGATGACTTACCTGGGACAAGCAGCAGCAGCTGGATCTCTGGCACTGAGTTTGGTTCTGCGGTGCAGAAGGGAGGGTGGAAGAAGAGGAGAGCGGTAGTGATAGGGGACTCGATAGTTAGAGGTACAGAAAGGAGGTTCTGTGGTCATGACAGAGACTCCCGGATGGTTTGTTGCCTCCCGGGTGCCAAGGTCAGGGATGTCTCTGATCGCGTGCACAGCATTCTGAAGTGGGAGGGTGATCAGCCAGATGTCATGGGACACATCGGTATCAATGACGTAGGAAGAAAGAGTGAGGAGGTCCTGAAAAGTGAGTATAGAGAGCTTGGTAGGAAGTTGAAAACCAGGACCTTGAGGGTGGTAATCTCAGGATTGTTACCTGTGCCATGTGCCAGTGAGGGTAAGAATAGGATGCTCTGGTGGATGAACACGTGGCTGAGGAACTGGTGTAGGGGGCAGGGTTTCAGATTTCAGGATCATTGGGACCTCTTCTGGGGCAGGTAGGACCTGTACAAGAGAGATGGGTTACACTTGAACTACAAGGGGACCAATATCCTTGCAGAGAGGTTTGTTAGTGCTATTGGGGAGGGTTTAAACTAGATTTGCAGGGGGATGGGAACCAGAGTGCCAGAGCAGATAGTGGAGCAGGGGCGAAAATAAATGATGTTAAAAGTTCATACAAAGTCACAAATAGGAGGATTGTGTGTGGTGGTAATAATCTTCTGAGGTGTGTCTACTTCAATGCAGGGAGTATTGTGGGGAAGTCTGACGAGCTGAGGGCATGGATTGACCCATGGAATTACGACGTTATAGCCATTAGTGAAACTTGGCTGCAGGAGGGGAAGGACTGGCAGCTTAATATTCCAGGGTTCCGATGTTTCAGGCGTGATAGAGGCAGAGGAATGAATGGTGGGGGGTGGGGGGTGGGGGCTGGCATTGCTAGTCATGGAAAATGTTACAGCAGTGCTCAGGCAGGAAGGATTAGAGGGCTTGTCCACCAAGGCCATATGGGTGGAACTGAGAAACAGGAAAGGTATCACCACATTAATGAGGTTGTGTTATAGACCACCCAATAGTCAGCGAGAATTGGAGGAGTAAAAATATGTAGAGAGATAGCAGACAACTGCAGGAAACATAAAGTTGTGATAGTAGGGGATTTTAATTTTCCACATATTGATTGGGACTCCCATACTGTTAAAGGTCTAGATGGGTTAGAGTTTGAAGAAATGAGAAAGGATCTAAAAAATGTGGATTGGGACAGGTTGTTCTCTGGCAAGGATGTGATTGGTAAGTGGGAGGCCTTCAAAGGAGAAATTTTGAGAGTGCAGAGTTTGTATGTTCCTGTCAGGATTAAAGGCAAAGTGAATAAGAATAAGGAACCTTGGTTCTCAAGGGATATTGGAACTCTGATTAAGAAGAAGAGAGAGATGTACGACATGTATAGGAAACAGGGAGCAAATAAGGTGCTTAAGGAGTATAAAAAGTGCAAAAATACTTAAGAAGGAAATCAGGAGGGCTAAAAGAAGACACGAAGTTGCTTTGGCAGTCAAGGTGTAGGATAATCCAAAGAGCTTCTACAGGAATATTAAGAGCAAAAGGATAATAAGGGATAAAATTGGTCCTCTTGAAGATCAGTGGTCAGCTATATATGGAACCAAAAGAAATGGGGGAGATCTTAAATGGGTATTTTGCGTCTGTATTTACTAAGGAAACTGGCATGGAGTCAATGGAAATAAGGCAAACAAGTAGTGAGGTCATGGAACCTATACAGATTGAAGAGGAGGAGGTGCTTGCTACCTTGAGGCAAATCAGAATAGATCAATCCCCAGGACCTGACAGGGTATTCCCTCGGACCTTGAAGGAGACTAGTGTTGAAATTGCAGGGGCCCTGGCAAATATATCTAAAATGTCGGTATCTACAGGTGAGGTGCCAGAGGATTGGAGGATAGCTCATGTTGTTTCCTTGTTTTAAAAAGGCTCTAAAAGTAATCTGGGAAATTATAGGCAGGTATGTTTGACGTCAGTAGTAGGTAAATTATTGGAAGGAGTACTAAGAGATAGGATCTACAAGTATTTGGATAGACAGGGACTTATTAGGGAGAGTCAACTTGGCTTTGTGCATGGTAGGTCATGCTTAACAAATCTATTAGAGATTTTCGAGGAGCTTACCAGGAAAGTGGATGAAGGGAAGGCAGTGGATGTTGTCTACATGGACTTCAGTAAGGCCTTTGACAAGGTCCTGCATGGGAGGTTAGTTAGGAAGATTCAGTCGCTTGGTATACACGGAGAAGTAATAAATTGGATTAGACATTGGCTCAATGGAAGAAGCCAGAGAGTGGTAGTGGAGGATTGCTTCTCTGAGTGGAGGCCTGTGACTAGTGGTGTGCCACAGGGATCAGTGCTGGGTCCATTGTTATTTGTCATCTATATCAATGATCTGGATGATAATGTGGTAAATTGGATCAGCAAATTTGCTGATGATACAGAGATTGGAGGTGTAGTGGACAGTGAGGAAGGTTTTCAAAGCTTGCAGAAGGATTTGGACCAGCTGAAAAAATGGGCTGAAAAATGGCAGATGGAGTTTGATACAGACAAGTGTGAGGTATTGCACTTTGGAAGGACAAACCAAGGTAGAACATACAAGGTAAATGGTAGGGCACTGAGGAGTGCAGTAGAACAGAGGGATCTAGGAATACAGATACAAAATTCCCTAAAAGTGTCATCACAGGTAGATAGGGTCGTAAAGAGAGCTTTTGGTACATCGGCCTTTATTAATCGAAGTATTGAGCATAAGAGCTGGAATGTTATGCTGAGGTTGTATAAGGCATTGATGAGGCCGAATTTGGAGTATTGTGTGCAGTTTTGGTCACCAAATTACAGGAAGGATATTAATAAGGTTGAAAGAGTGCAGAGAAGGTTTACAAGGATGTTGCTGGGACTTGAGAAACTGAGTAACAGAGAAAGGTTGAATAGGTTAGGACTTTATTCCCTGGAGCGTAGAAGAATGAGGGGAGATTTGATAGAGGTATATAAAATTATGATGGGTATAGATAGAGTGAATGCAAAGAGGCTTTTTCCACTGAGGCTGGGGGAGCAAAAAAAACAGAGGACATGGTTTAAGGGTGAAGGGGGAAAAGTTTAAAGGAAACATTAGCGGGGGCTTCTTCACACAGAGAGTGGTGGGAGTGTGGAATGAGCTGCCAGATGAAGTGGTAAATGTGGGCTCACTCTTAACATTTAAGAAAAACTTGGACAGGTACATGGATGAGAGGTGTATGGAGGGATATGGTCCAGGTGCAGGTCAGTGGGACTAGGCAGAAAAATGGTTCGGCACAGCCAAGAAGGGCCAAAAGGCCTGTTTTTGTGCTGTAATGTTCTATGGTTCTATGGGTATTAGATGGTGACATACACACAGTGGCCAACACATTGAATCTTAAAGTGGTTGGGATACAACAGCAGAAGACTACACAGGGTTCGACAACTATACTTAATAAACTGGCTACTGAGTGCACACATATTTTGATAATAAATTTGAACTTTGAAGTATAAAGGAGAATGAAATGATTGTTACTCTGGATCCACAAACCACAAACACAAATGAAGCCCTTCTGAAGTATAATTACTGTTGTAGCAGGCAACCAGTTATGTCCTCCATATGATACCTGCGGATTTCCTACAGGTGCTTCAGTTTCCTCCCACAGTCCAAAGATGCACCAGCTAATAGGTTAATGGATCATTGTAACTTGTCCTGTGATAGGCAACGGTTCAATAGGTAGATTGCTGGGCGAGGCAGCTCATTGGACCAGAAAGGCCTGTTGCACACTGTATCTCCGAATAAATAAATAAAATTAATTAATCTGATTGGCTGGAGAGTACAGTACTCTCTGTAGTTCTTCACTGCTGCATCAGCCTGGATTTTATTGTAGAAAACGACCTCAGATTCTTCAGTTACTTCTCATTGATCCTTCCACAGTATGACCTAAAAACACAGAAATTTTTCCATGCCGAAAGATGGGGTTAATGTTCATTTGAAAAGTGCTTGACAAGCTAAACATTTTAACTTCAATAAGTTTTACTGTCTTGATAGTGAGAAACACTAAACAAACATGCGGAACATGAAAGCTAAGGGGAAAATATTCACCTGAAATGGACATAAATCCTATGAGAAAGTGGAAAGAAGAGGGACATAGTGACAATGACAAATCGATTGACATCACTGAAGTGCAGAACATTTAACAGAAGTAATAGGGTGAGGACTGACTGCTTCATTACCTTTTTACCGAGTGTATCTTTATTTTTCTTCACTGTGTCATTAGTAGTATCCCATTCTTTGCATTGAGACATCTCAACCATGCAGTCTGACTCCACAAACTTCCCGCTGGTTTTAAAACAGTGCCAATCCTTTTTTCAGTGAACTTTTTACTGCTCATCAGAGACTTTTAATGTTCCCGTGTATATTTCCCGCTAATCTTTTTGCCTACACGGTCCTTGCTTTTCATTTCCTTCTTGGTTCCCTTTCCTCCAAAATCTTTATACCTGATTGCTGTTTGATTCTACATACACTCAGTGGCCATTTTATTAGGTACAGGAAGGGAACCCAGTGTGCTTTTCTGCTGCTGCAGACCATCCACTACAAGGTTCGACATGTAGTGGATTTGGAGATGCTCTTCTGCATACCACTGTTATAACATGTGGTAATTTGAGTTACTGTCACCTCCCTCTCAGTTTAAATTAGTCTGGTCATTCTCATCTAACCTCTTTCATTAATAAGGCATTTTCACCCACAGAGCTACAGCTCACTGGATGTTTCTGTGTTTCTTACACCATTCTCTATAAACTCTAGAGACAGCTGCATGTGAAAATTCCATAAGATCAGCAGTATCTGAGATACTCAAACCACCCTGTCTGGCACCAACAATCATTCCACAGTCAAAGTCACTTAAATTACATTTCTTCCCCATTCTAGTGTTTGGTTTGAACAACAACTGAACCTCTTGACCATGTCTGCATGCTTTTATGCATCGAGTTGCTGCATCGTGATTGACAGTTTTGATGTTTGCAATAACGAGAAGGTGTACAGATGTAAAGTGGCCACAGAGTGTAATTCCTTTGGCTAAACCTTACTGAGCTGCACCAGAGAAAACCAGCAATCTGGGTTCAATTCCCACCACTGCCTGTATGGAGTTTGTACCTTCTCCCCATGATCCGATGAGTTTCCTTCAGGTGTTCTGATTTCCTCCCACATTTCAAAAACTTATGGGTTAGGGTTAGTAAGTTGTGGGCATGCTATGATGGTGCTGGAAGCATGGCGATACTTGCAGACTGTCCAGTGCAATACTTGCAGACCGTCCAGTGCAATCCTTGCAGACCGTCCAGTGCAATCCTTGCAGACTGTCCAGTGCAATCCTTGCAGACTGTCTAGTACAATCCTTGCTGATTTGACTCAAACAATGCATTTTACTGTATGTTTCAATATTCATGTGACAAATAAATCTAATCTTTCTGTCTTTATTTATTTTCCTTTTTCTCACGTTCCTATTTAGCTACATGCCACCACCAACTAGGAGATGTTATTTTTGGACCCCTCAGCCAGGTCATTGGTTTAGATTCTGTATAGTTGGTGCCCAAGTATCAGGCCCTGCTGTAACCCAGTCGTAACACCCTAGCGATCTGAGCAGGACCTATGTACTCTATCTGTTCATTAACTCTCAACCTGTTGGCACTGTAGCTGCAGTTCCATGTGCCAAAGTTCTGTGTGAGAACTTTATTCAAAAGCCTTCTAGAAATCCATTGATATTACATCTGCTGATTTTTCCACATCAACATCATCAGGTTCATCTTTAAAAGAACTCCAATAGATTAATCAGATATGATTATTTCATTATATCATGATGATTTTACTGAATCATATTTTTAAATTTTCCAAACATCTTGTTATCCCATCCTTTATTATCAGATCCTGCAAACAACTGATATTAGCTTAATGGATCAGTCATATCCTGTTCTTTCCTGTCTATCTTTACAAAATATTTAATCACATTTGCTACCCCTCAATCCACAGGAGCAGACCAGAGATCTAGAGGGTTCTGCAAGATGAAACCTAGAACATCTACTCTCCAAACACAAATTTCTGTAGGCAGATGTACAATGGAGAGCATTCTAACTGATTGCGTCACTGCCTGCTATAGAGGCTCCAATGCATGAGATTGAAAGAGGATACAGAGTGTTATAGACTCATCCGGCTCCATTGTGACTATTAGCCTCCTCAGCACTGCTGTCGTCTTCAAAAGGCGATGCCTCAAGAAGGCAGCCTCCATCATTCAGGACCCTCCACATCCTGGACGTGCCCTCTTTCTATTATTAGCATCAGGAAGGAGGTACAGGAGCCTGAAGACACACTCAGAATTTTAGAATCAACTTAATTCCCTCCATCATCAGATTTCTAAACACCCATGAACCCATGAACACCACCTCATTATTCTTCCTTTTCACAATTTTATTTATTCTTATATTGTAACTTTTAGTAAGTACTTAAGAATTGCACTGTACTGCTGCCACAGAATAACAAATTTCACAACATACAATATGTCACTGAAAACATGTCTTCTTCTGATCCACCTTTTTTTTTAGCTCGCCATGGCAGCGTTAGCAGGTAGCGCAATGCTATTACATCTCGGAGCTCAATTCCGGTGCAGTCTGTAAGGAATTTGTACATTCTTCCTGTGACCGTGTGGATTTTCTCTGGGTGCTCTGGTTTCCCCCCACAGTCCAAAGACTTACCAGTTAGTAGGTTAATTGGTCATTGTAAACTGTCCTGTGATTAGGCTAGTGTTAAATAGATAGATCACTGATAGTCCTGTTTTTGGGCGTGAAGGGCCTGTTCCAAGCTGCTACTCTAAATCAATAAATAGATAAAATTCATAAAACTCTGGTCCTTGGATCTTATTGACTTTCAGGTGTACTAACCTCTCTGTTGATGTATTAACTACTATTCTTTTTAATTTCTTCATTGGCACTAGTCTCTTAGCTCTGTGGAAGTTCTGAGAAATCTTTTACTGCTTCCATGAAAACAGACACAAGTTACTCGACTTTCTCTGTCATTCCAAATTTCCCATTCTACATCCTCCAATCTGTAAGGGAACACATCTGCTCATGGTCATTACATCCTCTCTATGTAATAATAGAAGCACTTATTCATTCTTCTTGCTGGTTTACTAATATACTCTATCTTCATTTATCTATCAAATTCTTGATCAAACTTTGCTTAGGGGGGAATCTAATTGAAACCTACTGATTATTGAAAGGCCAAGATAGAGTGAATGTGGAAAGAATCTTTTCTATAATGGGTGAGTGTAGGACCAGAGGGCACAGTTTCAGAATACAAAAACGTCCCTTTAGTACAGACACGAGGAGGAATTTATTTAGTTAGTAGATTTATGGAATTCATTGCCACAAACGGTTGTAGAGGTCAAGTCATTGAGTATTTTGAAAGCAGTGGTTGATAGGATCTTGATTAGTAAGGGCATCAAAGATTGCAGTAGAAGGCAGGAGAATGGGGTTGAGAGGGATAATAAGTCAGCCATGATGGAATGGTGAAGCAGACTCTTTTTTCATTTTTAATTTTTTCTCACACTACAACACAGAAAGAGGCCCTTCAGCCCATCTAGTCATGCCAAAACCATTAACCTGCTAGTCCCATCAACCTGCATCTGAACCATAGCTCTCCATATCCCTCCCATCCATGTACCTATCCAAATTTCTCTTAAATATTGATCGAACTCATATACACCATTTCTGCTGGCACCTTGTTCCACACTCTCACCACCCTCCGAATGAAGAAGTTCCCTTCAGCCTTAAACATTTCACCTTAACCCATGGTCTCTAGTTCTAGTCTCATCCAACTTCAATGGAAAAAGCCAGCTTGCATTTACCCAATCTATACCTTCCATAATTTTGTATACCTCCCTCTAATCTCCATTCATTCTTCTTTGCTCTAGGAAACAAAGTCCTAACCTATTCAACCTTTCCCTATAACTCAGGACCTGGCAACGTCCTTATAAATTTTCTCTGTACCCTTTCAATCTTATTGACATCTTTCCTCGTGGTAAGGGACCAAAACTGTACACAGTTCTTCAAGTAACACACATACAATGCTGGAGAAACTCAACAGTCCAGGCAGCACCTATGGAAAAGGGCATAGTTTTGGGCCAAGACTCATCAACTGGACTGGAGAAAAAAAAATGAAGAATAGATTGAAAAGTTGGGGGGTGGGGAAGGAGAAACACAAGGTGAAAGGTCAAACTGGGAAGGTAGAAGGGTAAAGTAAAGAGCTGGGAATTTGATTGGTGAAAGAGATACAGGGCTGGTGAAAGGAGAATTGAATAGGAGAGGGCAGAAGACCGTGGAAGAAAGAAGAGCATCAGGGGGAGGTGATGAGCAGGCAAGGAGAAAAGGTGGGAAAGGGGTTGGGGAATGGTGAAGGAGGGAGCATTACCAGGTTCGTGTTCAAGAAATCGATATTCATGCTGTCAGGTTGGAGGCTACCCAGGTGGAATATAAGGTGTTGTTCCTCCAACCTGAATGTGGTCTCATCATGGCAGTAGAGGAAGCCATGGATTGACATATCAAAATGGGAATGGGAGGTGGAATTAAAATGGGTGGCCACTGGCAGAGCCCGCTGCCTCCAGCAGATGGAGCGTAGGTGCTCAGTGAAGCAGTCTCCCAATCTACGTTGGGTCTCACCAATATACAGGAGGCCACACAGGGAACACTAGACTAAGTATGTTACCCCAACAGACTCGCAGGTGAAGTGTCGCTTCACCTGGAAGGACTGTTTGGGGCCCTGAATAATAGTGAGAGGGGAGGTGTAGGGGAGGGTGTGGCACTTGTTCCACTTGCAAGAATAAGTGCCAGGAGGGAGATCGGTGGGGAAGGACGAATGGACAAGGGAGTCGCTTTGGGAGCGATCCCTGCGGAAAGCGGAAAGTGGTGGGAGGGGGCAGGGAGGGAAAGATGTGTTTGGTGGTGGAAGACCGTTGGAGATGGCAGGAGTTCTGGAGAATTATATGCTGGACGTGGAGGCTGGTGGGGTGGTAGCCGAAGACAAGAGGAACCCTATCCCTGGTAGGGTGGCAGGAGGATGGGGTAACAGAAGATGTGTGTGAAATGGAAGAGATGTGGTTGAGGGCAGCGTTGATGGTGGAGGAAGAGAAACCTCTTTCTTTGAAAAGGTAGGACATCTCCTTATTAAGAGTGAGGATAAGTTCCACTAGACAGAGGAGAGTGGTGGTGGAGGGGAACTAGTTGGGTCTAGTGTCCAGAAAGAAATGGAGAGCTTTGGGGCCTTCTTGGTGGAGGATGGAGGTGTATAGGGACTGGACATTCACTATGAAAATAAGTTGATGGGGGCCAGGGAACTTGAAATCATTGAAAAGATCCAGAGCATGTGAAGTGTCACAGATGTAGGTAGGAAGGGACTGAACTAGGGGGATAAAACAGTGTTAAGATATGCAGAAATGAGTTCAGTGGGGGAGGAACAAGCTGAAATAATGGGTCTACCTGGACAAGCAGGTTTGTGAATCTTGGACAGGAGGTAGAATCGGGAAGTGTAGGGCATGGGAACTATGAGGTTGGTGTCAGTACATGGGAGATCCCCATAGCTAATAAGATAGGTGATGGTGTGGGAGACAATGGCCTGGTGCTCCTTAGTGGGGTCCGTTGAGTCTGTTGGGGTCATATACTGTGTCCAGTGCTCCCAGTGTGGCCTCAGGTATATCGGTGAAACCCGATGTAAATTGGGAGACCTCTTCCCTGAGCACCTATGCTCCATCTGCCAGAAAAAGCGGGATCTCCCAGTATCCGCCCATTTTAATTCCAACTCCCATTCCCACTCTGACATGTCAGTCCATGGCCTCCGCAACTGTTGCAATGAGGCCACACTCCGGTTGGAGGAACAGCACCTTATATTCCATCTGGGTAGCCTCCAACCTGATGGCATGAACATTGATTTCTCAAACTTTCAGTCATGCCACACACCCTCCTTCACCATTCCTCATCCCCTTATCTCCTCCCTCCGAAGCTCTTCTTTGTTCCATGGTCTTCTCTCCTCTCCTGTTAGATCCCCCCTTCACCAGCCCTGTATCTCTTTCACCAATCAGCTTCCCAGTTCTTTACTTCACACCTCCCCCTCCCAGTTTCACCTTTCACCTTGTGTTTCTCCTTCCCCACTCCCCACCTTTTAAATCTACTCCTTATATTTTTTTCTCCAGTCCTGATGAAGTGTCTTGGCCCGAAACATCCACTGTACTCTTTTCCATTGATGTTGCCTGGCCTGTTGAGTTCCTCCAGCATTTTATCTGTGTTGTTTGAAGAACTGTGTACAGCTTTGGTCTCCTACCACCAGGAAATACCACCATTGTGTGGATAGTCAGAAGCTCGTGTGGACAGTCAGAGGCTTGTGTGGATAGTCAGAGGCTTCACGTGGACAATCAGAGGCTTCATGTGGACAGTTAGAGGCTTCCTGTGGATAGACAGAGGCTTCGTGTGGACAGTCAGAGGCTCATGTGGACAGTCAGAGGCTTCGTGTGGACAGTCAGAGTCTTCGTGTGAATAGTCAGAGGCTCATGTGGATAGTCAGAGGCTCGTGTGGACAGTCAGAAGTTTTGTGTGGATAGTCAGAGGCTTCGTGGGGATAGTCAGAGGCTTCGTGTGGATAGTCAAAGGCTTTGAGCGGAGAGTCAGAGGCTTCAACCCAGGGCTGAAATGACTAACACGAGAGAACACAGTTTTAAGGTTCTTGGAAGTAGGTACAGAGGAGATGTCAGGAATAAGATTTTTACACAGAGAGTGTGGTGAGTGTGTGGAATGGGCTGCCGGTGACGGTGGTGGAGGCGGATACAATAGGGTCTTTTAAGAGAATCCTGGATAGGTACATGGAGCCTAGGAAAATAGAGGGCTATGGGTAACCCTAGGTAATTTCTAAAGTAAGTACATGTTCAGCACAGCATTATGGGCTGAAGGGCCTGTACTGTGTTGTGCGTTTTTCTATATTTTCTGTGTTTCTATGTTTTCTATAAAAGATGTCAGTAAGATTGAAAGAGTACAGAGAAAATTTATGAAGACGTTGCCAGGACTTGAGGTCCTAAGTTATAGGGAAAGGTTGAACAGGTTAAGACTTTGTTCCCTAGAGAGAAGAAGCATTTTGTGTTTGTTGCTTGGATTTCCAACATCTGCAGATTTTCTTCTGTTTGTGATTAGATTACTACATCCGCTGCCTTGCCTTCATCAACTTCCTGGTAACTTACTCAAAAAACTCTATAAGACTAGTTAGACACAACTTACCATGCACAAAGCCATGCTGAATATCCCTAATCAGTAACTGTCTTTCTAAATATTTATATAACTAGTCCCTTAGAATACCTTTCAATAACTTTCCCTGGCCTATAATTTCCTGTCTTAGAGCCTTTGTCAAACACTGGAACAACACTAGCTATCTGCCAGTCCTCCAACACCTCACCCATGGCTAAAGATGTTTTAAGGATCTCGGCTAGGGCGCCTGCAGTTTCTGCACTAACCTCCCACAAGGTCCAAGGGGACACCTTGTCAGGCCCAGGAGATTTATCTGCCCTGATTTTCCTCAAGACAGGAAACACCTCCTCCTCTGTAATCTGTATTTGGTCCATGATCTCTACTGCTTTACTTCACTTCTATAGATTCTGTGTCCTTCTCCGAGTCTCATGCCTTGTTTTAGCCATCCTGATTTCCTTAAATGTTTTCTTGCATTTCTTATATCCCTCAAGTACCTTCCTTATTCCTTTGTTCCACCCATATAGCCTCAGTAGATGAGCTTTCCCATTTGTCCTGTCTGAGAACTGCTATGACATTTTCCCTGACGAATAATGCTACCCCTCCCCTTTTAATCTTTCCTGCTGAATCACTTCTAGAGCAATGGAACCTTGAAACATGGAGCTCCCATCCTCCTGCAATCAAGTCTCTCTAATGTCTACAATATCATAATTCCACATGCTCTTCCATGCCCTAAGCTCATCTGCCTTTCCTACAATATTCCTTCTGTTGAAATGTACACAACTCAGAACATTAGTCCCATTCCTGACTTAACAACATCCTTCCCCACAACACACCACTAGCTGTTCTGGTGCTCTGGTTCCCATCCCCCTGCAGCTCTGGTTTAAACCCAACCCCATGCAGCACCAGTGAACTCTCCTGCAAAGTTATTACTCTCTCTCCAGTTCAGGAACAAACCATTCCTCAATGGGCCGAATGGCTAACTCTGCTCCTGTGTCTTATGATCTTAAAGCACTACTGACCCTCATACTCCACTCTTCTAACAGATTCCATTTTCTGCAGACCTTCAATGCCTCCAGCAGTCACCTCCCAGCTTCTGTTGCTATTTCTACCCTTCCCTCCTGTATCTGCCCCTTATCCTTCTACAGCTGGATTCACCTACCACTCACCATCTCTGAACCCATTGCTTGTCCTTACACTGACTATCTCCCCCTGTGCTTTCAGTCCAGGTGGGGGTGAAAGCAGAAGAAGGGGGAATGGGGGTAATTTATGGCAGCAATGTTATCTTTGATTGTCAGATTCAAACCTTTCAATCTTGTAAATGTGAGCACACATTGTGTGTAATGAAACACTCTGCACAACAGCAGTTGAAAAGCGTCACGATTTGCTTACAAGTTCAGTGATTAATTACTTCCTCCAGGTGTTGGACTTTTATGTACCCGTGTTCAGAATTCTTTTAAACTTTGAAGTGAATGATCAGGGTGGGGCTGATGTGATTCGAATGCAGGTACTGCAGTTCATTTCCCGCAGCAGGAACAATTCGTAAGGTTTTCCTCTTCAAGATTCAAGATTCAAGATTGTTTAATGTCATTTCCAATACACAAGTGCAAAGCAGAATAAAATCATTGTTACTCCAGCTCTGTAGTAGCATAAAAAGAAATGCAATAAGAAAAAAAGAACACAATTATAATAATTTTTAAAAATTATAAATGTAAATACATAAAATAGCTTACATACATAGATTGATTGTATGTCCATAAAGTGATGCTAAGAGTGACTGTACATAAGGTGACTGACAGGAAATGATAAAGCAGTGGTGTGGGGGGGTGGTGTGGAGGAGTGGGTTAGTGGGTCAGCCTTACTGCTTGGAGAAAGTCACTGTTTTTGAGTCTGGTAGCCCTGGCGTGGAAGCCAAGTTGCTTCCATCCTGATGGGAATGAGACCAACAGTCCATGTACAGAGTGTGTGGCTTTCTTCATGACACTACTGGCCCTTTTCTGGCACATTTCTGTATATATGTCCTTGATGGCAGATCGGCTGGTGCTGATGGTCTGTTGAGCAGTTTTGACTACCTATTGTAGAACCTTCCTGTCCGCCGTAGTGCAGTTTCTGTACCATCCAGTGATGAAAATCGTTAGGGTGCTCTCTACTGAGTATCTACAGACTGATGTGCGTATGGATGTGCATAGTCCAGCTCTCTTCAGCACCTCAGAAAGTAGAGGCATTGGCAGGCTTTCATAACGGTGTGTTCTGGAACCATGAGAGTTTGTGCAACCTGTGCACTTTTGGAATTTGAGACTGCTCGCAGTTTCCACTACTGTGCTGGCTATGTACAGGGGGTGTGAGTGGTGTGAGTTCTCCTGAAGTCGATAACCATCTCCTTTGTCTTGTTAACATTAAGGAAGAGGCTATTTGCCTGGCTCCAAGCCTCGAGCTCCTCCACCACCTCTCTGTAGGCTGACACATCGTTGTTGGTGATGAGCCCCACCACTGTGGTGTCATTGGCAAACTTGACAATGTGATTATTCGGATGTTAGGCCATGCAGTCATGTATGAAGAGAGTGTACAGCAATGGGCTTAGCATACAGCTCTGTGGGCACCTCTGTTGCAGGTGATGAGAGGGAGGTGTGGTTATGCACCCCGACCACCCGGAATTCTGTTAGTTAGGAAGTCCAACACCCAGCTTTTGGAATCAAGAGCAACAGGACACATGAAAGAAGGTTGGTGACAGGAGGTTCGGGCAAAGAAGCAGAAATTCTTGTTAGCAGGTGTTTTCAACAAGGGAGCAATGTCTGCAATTGCCCTGAAGTTCTACATATGAATGGCCAGTGAGTTTGGTGATGAAAGTTACCAGGAAAGTGGATGAAGGCAAGGCAGTAGATGTTGTCTACATGGGTTTTAGCAAGACCTTTGACAAGATCCTGCATGGGAGGCTGGTCAAGAAAGTTCAATCACTCGGCATTCAGGATGAAGTAGTAAATTGGATTAGACATTGGCTTTGTGGGAGAAGCCAGAGAGTGGTAGTAGAGAGTTGCTTCTCTGACTGGAGGCCTGTGATTAGTAGAGTGCTGCAGGGATCAGTGCGGGGACCTTTGTTGCTTGCCATCTATTTCAATGATCTGGATGATTATGTGACTAACTGGATCAGCAAACTTGCAGATGACACCAAGATTAGGGGTGCAGTGGACAGCAAGAAGGCTATCATGGCTTGTCAAGGGATCTGCATCAGCTGAAAAAATGGGCTGAAAAATGGCAGATGAAATTAAATACAGGCAAGCGTGAAGTTTTGCACTTAGGTGGGACCAACCAGGGTAGGTCTTATACAGTGAATGGCAGGGCGCTGAGGAGTGTGCTAGAACAAAGGGATCTGGGAATGCATGTCCAGATTTCGTTGAAAGTAGCATCACAGATATAAAGAAAGCTTTTGGCACATTGGCCTTCATAAATCAATATATTGAGTAAAATGTATTGAATAAAACGGGGGACAAGGAGATGGCAGATGAACTAGGTGAGTATTTTACATCAATCTTCACTGTGGAAGAACTAGCAGTGTGCCAGATGTTGAAGGGTGTGAGGGAAGGGAAGTGAGTGCAGTTACTATTACAAGGGAGAAGGTGCTCAAAAAGCTGAAAGACCTAAGGGTGCATAAGTCACCCAGACCAGACCCCTAGGGTCCTGAAAGAGGTAGTGGTAGAGATTGTGGAGGCATTAGTAATGATCTTTCAAAAATCATTGGACTCTGGCATGGTGCCAGAAGACTGGAAAATTCAAATGTCACTCGATTCTTTAAAAAAGGAGGGAGTCAGCAGAAAAGAAAGTATAGACCAGTTAGCCTGACCTCAGTGGTTGGGAAGATGTTGGAGTCAATTGTTCAAGATGAGGTAATGCAGTACTTGGTGACACAGGACAAAATAGGACAAAGTTAGCATAGTTTCTTTTGAGGAAAATCTTGCCTGCCAAACCTGTTGGAATTCTTTGAGGAGATTACACATTGGATAGATAAAGGGGATGCAGTGGATGTTATATATTTGGACTTTCAGAAGACCTTTGACAAGGTGTCACACATAAGGCTGCTTACCAAGTTAAGAGCCCATAGTATTACAGGAAAGTTACTGACATGGTTAGAGCATTGGCTGATTGGTAGGAGGCAGCAAGTGGGAATAAAGGGATCCTTTTCTGGTTGTCTGCATCAAACACTTCTCAAATGATAAGCCTTTCATTGATGGAATCATTTTTATGAACCTACTTTGAACCCTCACCAATGGCAGCAAATCCTTTCTTAGATAAAGGACCAAAGCTGTTCACGATACTCCAAGTGAGGCTTCACCAGTGCTTTTATAAAGCCTCAGCATTACATCCTTGCTTTTATATTCTAGTCCTATTGAAATGAATGCTAACATTGTATTTGTTTTCCTCATCATTGACTCAACCCGCAAGTTAACCTTTAGGGAATCCTGCATGAGGACTCCCAAGTCCCATTGCACCTTGGATTTTTGGACCTTCTGCCCATTTAGAAAATAGTCTACTTTTTTTCCTTTTACCAAAGTGAATGACCAATCACTCAATCACTTCTTGACACTGCATTTCATTTGCCACTTTCTGTTGTTTCATATCCTGCTCTTTCTCAAGGTGCATTGTTCGTTAATAGACTACTCAAAACCATCAACACATAAAGTGCAAATGCTTTGTTTCAACTTTTATATTCTGGTCTTACATTTGCTTCCGTTGATTTAACAAAAATATATAGGGCAGCATATTAAAAATCACAAATAGACTGGACATGGAGAGGATGTGGTGGAATCTAAAACCACAGAACAGCCTCGGGATAGAAGGGTGTCCCTTTAGAACAGAGAAGAGGAGGAATTTCTTCAGCAAGATGGTCATGAATCTGTGGAATTCATAGTTAAAGTTGAGTTTGATAGGTTGTTGATTAGTAAGGTTATGGGGTGAAAGCAGGGTAGTGGGGCTGAGAGGGATGAAATCATTATCTGCTCCACCAGCCATGAAGGGATGGTGGAGCAGACTTGATGGAACAAATGACCTAATTTCGCTCTTACGTTCTATGGTTTTATGGTCCAAAGTCACTTGAAAGAGATGATAAGGACTTCAAATCAATAAATTAAAGACCCATTTTCCAGTCAATTGAATATTCTGAGGTCTAGTTAATCTCAGTGGAATTTTACCCCCAGCTACAGCCATCTGCTTTGGAAAACTTGTAAAATTAGAACATGAAACAGAGCAGCACAGCACAGCACAATACAGGTCCTTCATCCCATGATTTTGTGCCGACCTTTTAAACTACTCTAAGATCAGTCTAACACTTCCCTCCTACATAGCCCTCCATTTTTCTATCATCCACGTGCCAACCTAAGACTCACCTAAATGCCTCTAATGCAGTGGTTCCCAACAGGGACGGTTACATGTCCTAAGGGGGTGTTAGGAAAAATAGAAGTCATCTGGGGGGGGGGGGCGTGCTATGCGGTACCCTAACTTAAGGCATGAGACATGACCAACCATGTCAACTCACTGTCATCATCATTGTCCGATAGGCATTTCCAGTTCATAGTAATTTATAATTTTAATTTAGCCCCATTAATGATGGATAAATACCTATGGCATGATCTCTATGAGTCTGAAGGCAGTGAAGCCTTGAATTTTAATCCTGCTAAGAAACAGAAACTATAGAAAGTGCGTCAATACAATGTTACATACCTGGAGAATCGTTTTATTCCATTCCTGTCAGATCAGTGATGCCTCATGTGCCTTTTTTGTAATACTGTACTGTCTATCAAAGCCATGAACCATCAAGATTGCAGGAACACTTCTGTAAAAGACACCCTGAATAGACTACTTAAGGTATTGCTCAGTTCTAGAAGATGAAAGAAGCATTTTAAAACCATTGCACACTCAAGTCATTTACCAACAAAGCAAAAAATGACCTTGATAAAGGTCTAACAACAGGAATTCTGCAGATGCTGGAAATTCAAGCAACATACATCAAAGTTGCTGGTGAACGCAGCAGGCCAAGCAGCATCTATAGGAAGAGGCGCAGTCGACGTTTCAGGCCGAGACCCTTCGTCAGGACTAACTGAAGGAAGAGTGAGTAAGGGATTTGAAAGCTGGAGGGGGAGGGGGAGATGCAAAATGATAGGAGAAGACAGGAGGGGGAGGGATGGAGCCGAGAGCTGGACAGGTGATTGGCAAAAGGGGATACGAGAGGATCATGGGACAGGAGGTCCGGGAAGAAAGACGGGGGGGGGGTGACCCAGAGGATGGGCAATAGGTATATTCAGAGGGACAGAGGGAGAAAAAAGAGAGTGAGAGAAAGAATGTGTGCATAAAAATGAGTAACAGATGGGGTACGAGGGGGAGGTGGGGCCTAGCGGAAGTTAGAGAAGTCAATGTTCATGCCATCAGGTTGGAGGCTACCCAGACGGAATATAAGGTGTTGTTCCTCCAACCTGAGTGTGGCTTCATCTTTACAGTAGAGGAGGCCGTGGATAGATATGTCAGAATGGGAATGGGATGTGGAATTAAAATGTGTGGCCACTGGGAGATCCTGCTTTCTCTGGCGGACGGAGCGTAGATGTTCAGCAAAGCGGTCTCCCAGTCTGCGTCGGGTCTCACCAATATATAAAAGGCCACATCGGGAGCACCGGACACAGTATATCACCCCAGTCGACTCACAGGTGAAGTGATGCCTCACCTGGAAGGACTGTTTGGGGCCCTGAATGGTGGTAAGGGAGGAAGTGTAAGGGCATGTGTAGCACTTGTTCCGCTTACACGGATAAGTGCCAGGAGGGAGATCAGTGGGGAGGGATGGGGGGGACGAATGGACAAGGGAGTTGTGTAGGGAGCGATCCCTGCGGAATGCAGGGGGGGGGGGGGAGGGAAAGATGTGCTTAGTGGTGGGATCCCGTTGGAGGTGGCGGAAGTTACGGAGAATAATATGTTGGACCCGGAGGCTGGTGGGGTGGTAGGTGAGGACCAGGGGAACCCTATTCCTAGTGGGGTGGTGGGAGGGTGGAGTGAGAGCAGATGTACGTGAAATGGGGGAGATGCGTTTAAGAGCAGAGTTGATAGTGGAGGAAGGGAAGACATTTTTTAAAGAAAGGGGCTTCCCTTCCTCCACTATCAACTCTGCTCTTAAACGCATCTCCCCCATTTCACATACATCTGCTCTCACTCCACCCTCCCACCACCCCACTAGGAATAGGGTTCCCCTGGTCCTCACCTACCACCCCACCAGCCTCCGGGTCCAACATATTATTCTCCGTAACTTCCGCCACCTCCAACGGGATCCCACCACTAAGCACATCTTTCCCTCCCCCCTTCTCTCTGCATTCCGCAGGGATCGCTCCCTACACAACTCCCTTGTCCATTCGTCCCCCCCATCCCTCCCCACTGATCTCCCTCCTGGCACTTATCCGTGTAAGCGGAACAAGTGCTACACATGCCCTTACACTTCCTCCCTTACCACCATTCAGGGCCCCAAACAGTCCTTCCAGGTGAGGCATCACTTCACCTGTGAGTCGACTGGGGTGATATACTGCGTCCGGTGCTCCCGATGTGGCCTTTTATATATTGGTGAGACCCGACGCAGACTGGGAGACCGCTTTGCTGAACATCTACGCTCTGTCCGCCAGAGAAAGCAGGATCTCCCAGTGGCCACACATTTTAATTCCACATCCCATTCCCATTCTGACATGTCTATCCACGGCCTCCTCTACTGTAAAGATGAAGCCACACTCAGGTTGGAGGAACAACACCTTATATTCCGTCTGGGTAGCCTCCAACCTGATGGCATGAACATTGACTTCTCTAACTTCCGCTAGGCCCCACCTCCCCCTCGTACCCCATCTGTTACTCATTTTTATGCACACATTCTTTCTCTCACTCTCTTTTTTCTCCCTCTGTCCCTCTGAATATACCTCTTGCCCATCCTCTGGGTCACCCCCCCCCCCGTCTTTCTTCCCGGACCTCCTGTACCATGATCCTCTCGTATCCCCTTTTGCCTATCACCTGTCCAGCTCTCGGCTCCATCCCTCCCCCTCCTGTCTTCTCCTATCATTTTGCATCTCCCCCTCCCCCTCCAGCTTTCAAATCCCTTACTCACTCTTCCTTCAGTTAGTCCTGACGAAGGGTCTCGGCCTGAAACGTCGACTGTACCTCTTCCTAGAGATGCTGCCTGGCCTGCTGCGTTCACCAGCAACTTTTATGTGTGTTGCTTGAATTTCCAGCATCTGCAGAATTCCTGTTGTTTATCATCCTAAGACATGCTCTCTAAGTCAGGGATAATCTTGGTAGATACTCTCTGTACCATCTCCAAAGCTTCCACATGCTTTCTGTAAGAAGGTGACCAGAACTGAACATTACATTCCAAATGTGGTCTGACCAGGTTTTATCGAGCAGCAACGTTACCTCACGGCTCTTGAACTCAGTCCCCCAACACAGCATATTCCTTCTTCACAACCCTATCAACCTGCATGGTAACTTTGAGGGATCTATAGACAACCTCATTCTCCTTCCTTCTCCCCATAACCTTTCAAACCAAAAACCTATCAACCTCTTCCTTAAGTATAACCAATAACTTCCAATAACTTGGACACCAAGGCCATCTGTGGCAATGAATTCCACAGCTTCAGCACTCTCTAGCTGAAGATATTCCTCCTCATCTCTGTTCTAAAGAGATGTCCATTTATTCTGAGGCTGTTCCCTCAGGTCCTAGACACCCGCTGTATAGGAAACATCTCTCCGCATCCACTTTATCAAGGCCTTTCAATATTCAATAGTTTTCAATGAGATTCCCCCTCCCCCACCATTCTTCTAAACTACAGTGAGTGCAGGCCCAGAGCCATCTAATGTTCCTCATACATTAACCCCTTCATTCCCAGGATCCTTCTCACGAACCTCGTCTGGACCCTCTCCAATGCCAACACATCCTTCCTTATGTCAAGAGCCTCAAAACTGCTCATCATTTTCTAAGCGTGGTCTGGCCAATGCATTATAAAGTCTCAGCATTACATTCTTGCTTTTACTGTATGTTCTAATCCTCTTGAAATGAATGCTGACATTGATTTTGCCTTTCTTACCATTGACAGCCTCCAAGTTTACGGGAATGAGAAAAAACTCATTTGGCCCATTGTGCCAATTCTGGCTGTTTGGCAGAAGTCTCCCATTAGTTCCAATTCACAGCCTTTCTCCATTTGTCCTACAAACACTTCCTTTTTGTTTTCCCAGTTCCCTTTTAAAAGTTACTACTGATTCTGCTTCGGCTGTTATTGTTGGAAAAAGAAACAGTTGTTTAAGCACAATTGATTCAAGATGTTTTAATGCATAATAGTGAACCTTTAACTCTGGTAGAATGCAGCAAAAGATTGTGAAAGATGATAAATAGCAAATATTTAATTGTTTTCAGAATTGTCCTTGAACTGCACACTGAACCTGCTTCCACAAATTTTCCACATTGTAGCAATTTGTGACTTAAAAATAGACTCATTTGAGGAGAACAAGTCTTCAACTTCTCCCAACCTAGCAGTTCTCTCATGTTGGAACTAAGTCTATCTTGTGTCCTCTCCAAGTTCACAAAAATCCTCTACATTCCTAAAAACTCATTGTAGACAGTGGCAGAATCGAACTCAGTCACTGGGACTGTAATAGTGCTGTGCTAACCACTGTGCTACCCTGCCTGCCGAACACACTTATTCAACACACTTTAAGAATGTATTTGTTTACTCTCCTCCATCTTCTTAATTCATCCCCTTTCCCCACCCACACACCGTCCCCCTCAGCTGGTCTCACCAATCACCTGCCGCCTGTGCTCCTTCCTTCCCCCCACCTCCTTATTCTGGCTTCCGCCCCCTTCCTTTCCATTCCTGATGAAGGGTCTTGGCCCAAAACGTTGACTGTATATTTCCCTCCACAAATGCTGTCTGACTTGCTTTATTCCTCTAGCATCTTTTGTATACTTTACTCAGGATTTCCAGCATCTGCAGAATCTTTAGTGATCATTATATTTTTAAGGTGTGTTTTGGACAGCACATAGTGAATCCGTTAGCATTATGCTACTAGAGCGTCAGTGACCCAAGTACAATTCCCTCCACAGTCTGTACGGAGTTTTCATGTCTCCCCGAAACTGACTGCGATTCTTCCAGGTGCTCCAGTTTCCTCCACATTCTAAATACATCAGAATCAGAATCAGGTTGAATATCATTGGCATATGTCGTGAAATTTGTTGTTTTGTGCCGGCAGTACATTGCAATAATGATAAAACTGGGAATTACAATAAGAAATATATTTTTTAATTAAGTAAGTAGCGCAAAGAGAGAATAATAACTAGAAAAAGAAATTGAAGCAGTTGACATGGGTCCATTATCCATTCAGAAATCTGATGGTTGGACAGGAAGAAGCTGTTTCTAAAACCTTGAGTGTGTCGCTTTAGGCTCTTGATGGTAACAATGAGAAGAGGGCATGTCCTGGGTGATGTGAGTCCTTAATGATAGATGCCACCTTTCTGGGGCATCTTTTGAAGATATCCTCAATGCTGGAAAGGCTAGTATGGGTTTGTAGGTTAATGGGCTACATCAATGTAATTGACATGGGCTCATTAGGCTGGAGATAAATAAATAAAATTAAACTTGACACAAAACTTCAAGGAAAGTCTGACAGTGGTTCAGCAAAAACTTCCAAAACTCTTTGTATGGTCCGTTGATGCTCCAGTGCAAGGAAACATTCATAAGCGAATGGAGACACACGAGATGGTAGATGCTGGAATCCAAAACAACAGTCAATCTGCTGGAGCAACTCAATAGGTCAAACGGCATTTATGGGAGGAAAAGATCTGTCAACAGTTCAGGTTGAAACTCTGTCAGTAATTCTTTTCTTCCATTAGATAACATATAACCTGCTGAGCTCTTCTAGTAGATTAAAGATTGAATACTGAACTGATTCCACAACTCATTTTTAAGGACCTTACAACTCGTGTTCTTGATATTTATTGCTTATTTCTTTATTTTTAAGATCTTTTCATTTCCATTATATGTGCACAGTTTATTATCTTTTGCACATTGGTTGTTCGTCCATCTCTCTCGTGTGCAGTTTTTCATGGATTCCATTGTGTTTCTTTCTATTTCCTGTGAACGCCCAGAACAAAATGAACATCAGCTGGAAAATGAATAAATGGTGACAATAATAAATCAACTTTGAACTTCTTGAGATTTGAACTTTGAACTTTAAAGTTTAGTTTTATGTCCATAAGCGAATATTGCCCAGAGGCACATTCCAGCTGTAGGCCGAAAGACACGCTGAAGCCTAGTACAGCCATCACAAAAGTTCTGCAGAGAAGGACCAAAAGCTATGGTTTGTCCCTCACACCCCACTAGATACTGAAGGTCTGGGCCTGCTTAACAGCCTATCAAACACTTTAAGAATGCAGAATTTAAGGAAAAACTATTAGTGACATTGTCTGATTGTTTGTGAATGATAAAGTGAATAAAGATAGTCACATATCCCATTTGTGTACATTATGAATAACGCACCTTTGAGAAAAAATGATATCTTGACTGTGACCCTTAAATCTCAAGGCATCAGATCTAAATATCATAAAGAGGGTTTAAGGGTGTAGTGTGAAAAGTGCCACATAATGTGTAGTGATCTTGAGATAACTCAAAGTCAACCACAGGAAAGCATTTGACCCTATTTCAGTAACTGCTGAGATAACTACTACTGTGCTGTCTCTGGTAGGTTTGCGAGAAGGATCCCAGAAACTAAAGTGTTAAGGTATAAGGATTGCTTGATGGCTGTGGCCCAGTACTCACTGGAGTTTAGAAGAATGAGAGGCAGATCGCATTGAAACCTATTGAATATTGAAAGACATAGATAGAGTGAACATGAAGAAGATTTTTCCAGTACTGGGAGAGTCTAGGACCAGAGGGCGCAGCCTCAGAATACAAAGGTGTCCCTTTAGAACAGAGAAGAGGAAGAATGTCTTTTGCCAGAGGGTGGTGAAACTGCAGAGTTCATTGCTACAGATGGTTGTGGAGGCTAAGTCATTGGGTATAGTTAAAGTGGAGATTGATAGGTTCTTAATCAATAAGGGTGGCAAAGGTTACGGGGAGAAGTCAGGAGAATTGGGTTGAGAGGGAAAATAAATCAACCATGAATGAATGGCGGAGCAGACTTAATGGACCAAATGGCCTAATTCTGCTCCTACGATCTTCAGGACTCCAACTGAAATGACTCTAATTCTGACAGACAGACCTCTACTTAGCTGAGGCCAGGCAGCTACTCTCAGACACCTTCTCTTACCCCTTGGCAAAGGACCCCACTCCGGACCATCAGGCCACGGTCTGCTGCACCATCACTAACATAATCTGGAGATCTCCCAACCACTGCCACCAAACTCAGTTTCCTTACCCCACGCTGCTCATTTCTACCTCCTACTCAAGATCCACAACCTGTCTATCCAGGTAGGCCTATTGTCTCTGCCTGAACCTACCAAACTCATTTCCGTATACCTGGACTCTATTCTATCCCCCTTGGTTCAGTCCCTTCCCATATACATCCGTGACACTTCACATGCTCTTGATTTCCTCAGTAATTTTCAATACCCTGGCCCTGACAGCCTCATTTTCAACATGGGTGTCCAGTCCCTATACACTTCTATCCTCCATCAAGTAAGCCTTAAAACTGTCTGCTTCCTTTTCAACAAAAGACAGGACCTAGATCCCCTCTGCCACCACCCTCCTCCGTCTGGCAGAACTGATCCTCAGCCATTTCTCCTTTGGCTCCTCCCACTTTATCCAAATTCAGGTAGTAGCCATGAGCACTTGCATGGGCCCAGTTATCCCTGCCTTTTCGTTGGCTATGTGGAAGAATCTATGTTCGAAGCCTTCCCTGTTATGTTCCCCGTCTCTTCCTGCACTACATTGATAACTGCCCTGGTGCTACTTCATGTACTCATGCGGAGTTCGTCAACTTCATCGAGTTTGCCTCCAACTTCCACCCTGCCCTTAAACTCACTTGGTCCACTTCTGACATCTTTCTTCCCTTTCTCGATTCCTCTGTTTCCATCTCTGGCGACAAACTGTCTACCGTTATCTTTCATAAACCTACCAATTCCCCCAGCTATCTTGACTATACTTCTTCCCATCTTGTCTCCTGTAAGAATGCCATTCCCTTTTCTCAGTTCCTTTGTCTCTGCTGCATCTGTTCCGGGATGAGGCTTTCCTTTCCAGGACATCCTCCTTCTTCAAAGAACGGTGTTTCCCTTCCTCCACCAGTGACGCCGCCTTCACTGCATCTGCTCCATTCCCTGGACATCCACACTCACACCATCTTCCTGTGGCCTAAGCAAGGATAGACTTCCTCTTGTCCTCACCAACCAGCCCATGAGCCTCCTCATCCAACACATCATTCTCCACAACTTCCACCATCTTCAATAGGCCCCTATCATTAAACATATCTTTACCTGCCACCACCCCCCCACATTCTGAAGAGATTGCTTCCTCCATGATTCCCTTTTCCATTTGTCCCTCACCACTGATCTCTCTCTTGTCACTATCACTGCAAGTGACAGGAATGCAGTAACTGCCCTTTTGCCTCCTCCATCACCTCTATTCAGAGCCCCGAACAGTCCTTCCAGGTGAGGCAACACTTCATCTGTGAATCTTTTGGGATCATCTCTTGCACCTGGTGCTCCCAATATGACCTGCTCTACATTGATGGGACCCGACATAACTCGGAGGACCGTTTTATCAAACACCTCTGCTCCATCTGCAGTAAGCGGGATTTTCCAGTGGCCAATCATTTTAATCCCTAGACCCATTCCCAGTCTAACATGTCAGTCCACGGCCTCATCTTCTGCCACGATGAGACCGCCCGGGGGGGTGGGGGGTGGAAAAACTCCTCCTCATACTCCATGAAGGTAGCCTCCAAGCTGATGTCATGAACATCGATTTCTCCTTCCCATAATTTTTTTTTCTCTCTTCCTTCCCTCCAGTAAAGTTATTATTTTTATCTCCCCTTCTTTATACCCCCTCTGGGTCTTTTACCTCTTCTCCTCACCTGCCTATCATCTCCACCTGTTGCCCCTCCTGCTTCCCTTTCTCCCATGGTCCACCCTCCTCTCCTATCAGATTCCTCTTTCTCCAACCTCTTGCCTTTCCTTCCACCTATCACTTCCGAGCTTCTTACTTCATTCCCCCTCCCCCACCTACTTGGTTTCATTTATCACCTTCCAGCTTGTCCTCCATCTCCTCCCCCAGTCTTTTTTTGTGAGAGAATTAGAAATCACCTAGTAGGAATAAGTAAATAAACAAATTAAATCTTCAACTTCGTTTTTGACAGAAATAAGGCCAATAATTAATTTTATTAAATGAGAAGTTTGCTACTTGGGCTACATTGAAAAGAAAGAATTATGTATCACACTGTACATAATTCCAAACTGTCCAAACAAAATCCATATGATTAATGAAATTACTTACAAAGGATTTTTATTTTGCCTGGATTTTTAATTTAAGTGACACTGTGGGGGTCATAATTTTTACAGCTGCAAGGGAGCTTGTTTGTACTAGATCCAAGAAATACCACAAAGAAATATGCTTTCATACAGTTTACTGAGGAATTGTTATACCACACAGAGTGGTTTCTAGTTCTGAAGCACACCTGCTTTTCTTGCAAAGTATTCCCACTTGTACATAAAACAAAAGGTCAAGCTTTCATGTCTGCACAGGAAGGGAATAGCTTCTGCACTGCTTGAGATTCGTCTATTTCCCCCATGTTCATTTTGATAAAACTATAGGCTCGGGTAAAAAGCGGGGACAGCAGCCAGTAACAGACTTTTTATGGCCCATCCAATTCCATATTTTGTTACTGCTGTAAAGCCTGAATGAAACTTTCTGAAGTGAAGCACCCTAATTTTTAAAGTCCTGATGAAGGGTCTCTGCACAAAATGTCAAACGTTTATTCCTCTGCATAGATGCTGCTTGACTTGCTGAGTTCCTCTAGCACCTTGTGTGGAAGAAGCCATGTGCATACATTCAGTGGCCACGTTATTAGGCACATCTATACATTGCTTGTTAATGAAAATAAAAGCATATAGACATGGTCAAGAGCTTCAGGTCAAGTTCAAGTTTAATTATTGTTCAACAATACATGAATACTCATGAATACAGCCAAATTACTCTGGAGCCAAGGTGTAAAACACCGTAGCAACAGTCATACACAGCACAAGGCACACATTGCACATATAAGACAGCAGTAAACGACAGTCATGCAAAAAATATGTAGTCCAAGTTCCTGAGTCCATGAGTATTGCAGCAGGCTGCAGTCGAGCACAATAATCTTGTCTTCTGCCGAGTGAACACTGGAGGGCAGCACTGCACTGACTCCAGCCTGTGCGCCACACCACACCACACCACCTCCAGGACCCTGGTGATGTGCTCTGACCCCGTCACCTCTATTCTGGGCAGTTGCCATAAAGCGACACCACAGCTATGACCGAGGCCATGCAGCTCCCTTGCCATCCACGCTGCCATGTGCCAATAAACCAGTGATACAGACTCGCAGTATTCCACATTAACAATGTCCATCAGGGTCCTGAGGCCACAAGGAAAGCGACCGTTAGACTGCACACCTCCTTCGCACACCCGCTCAGACGATTCTCTGACGCAGGCAGCAGCACGATCCACACCAAGTCCAGCTCCTTCAGTTTCTCCACCAACGAGTAACTCACTGACAGGGTCGACCTGCAGTGCTTTAAGTTCCTAATGTCGAGCAAGGTCTTGTGATCGTAAAAAATATGTTTAAAAAGACAATACCACCTTTGGCTGGCCCTGTAGAAGCCACTGCTTCCAAGCACGTCACCAGTGTTGTTCAGACCAAACATCAGAATGGAGAAAAATATGTGATCCAAGTGACTTTGACCACAGATGATTGTTGGTGCCAGACAGGGGTGTTTGAATATCTCGGAAACTGCTGATCTCCTGAGATTTTCCTGCACAACTGTCTCCAGAGTTTATAGAGAATGGTGCGAAAAATGAAAATGAAACTGAGCAGCAGCAAATGTGCTTTGTTTTGTTAATGAGAGAGGTCAGAGAAGAATGGCCAGTCTGGGTCAAGCTGAGAAGAAGGCAACATTAACTTAAATAGCCACATGTTACAACAGCGGTGTGCTGAAGGGCATCTCTGAACACGCAACACACTGAACCTTAAAGTGGATGGGCAACAGAGGCAGAAGATCATGAACATATACTCAGTAGCCACTTTACTGGGTACAGGAGGAATCTTCTATCTTGAACATGAACATGACATGGTATCTCACAAACAACCTGAACTTCTCTGCATCACCAACTGTAAGAAAGCAAAGTAGCAATTCCAGCATGGCATACAATGTAATAAACGTAATAACAGTGTCTTGGGAGACATCTCATTGGTGATTCACTTTGAAACTTATTACATTCAGTAAATGAGTGATTTCGAACTTCTATAATGACCTGAAATGCCAGCAATGTTTCTCCACACTTGCTGCCCATCCTGCTAACAATTTTCAAGGTTTTGTTTATTTGAAGCAACACACATGAAATGCTGGAGGAATGCAGCAGGTCAGGCAACATCTATGGAAAGAAATAAAGAGTTGACATTCCGGGCCAAGACCTTCATCAGGACTGTAAAGGAAGGTGGAAGTTGCCAGAATAAGAGGTTAGGAGAAGGGGAAGGAATGCAAACTAAAAGGTGATAGGTGAAGCCATGTGGGTGGAGGAGGATGTAAGAAGCTGTTAGGTGATAGGTAGAAAAGGTAAAGGGCTGGAGAAGAGGGAATTTGATGGGAGAGGCGAAAGGGGAACGTCGACTCAGATCATGAGAGGCCTGCTTCGGGCATTTTCATGCCTTACAAAGCGCAGATTGGAAGTCTATGTGGGGCGCCACTCCTCACACAGGCACTAGAGCAATGTGTGATTAAGTGCCTTGCTCAAGGGCACAAACACGCTGCCACAGCTGAGGCTCGAACTAGCGATCTTGAGATAACTAGACGAATGCCTTAACCACTTGGCCACATGCCCAACAAAAATGAAGGAGAATAGACAAGGAGAAAAGGGAAGGAGCAGCTGCACCGGAGGTTGAGGTGGTGATAGGCAGGTGAGGAGAAGCAGACAGGTGAGAGGGGAGCCAAAATGGGGTATGAAAGAAGAGGGAAGGGGGAAGGGGATGAATAACCAGAGGTTAGAGAAAACAATGTTCTTGCCGTCAGGTTGGAGGTTACCCAGACGGAAAATGAGGTTTTGCTCCTCCAACCACAGAATGGCCTCATCATAACAATAGAGAAGGTCACGGGCCATATGTCGGAATGGGAATGCAGATGGGAATTAAATTGTTGGCCACCAGAAAATTCTGTTTTTTTTGCAGATGGAATGAAGGCTCTCGCAAAGCGGGATTGCGGATGGACCAGCTATTACCTTATTTTATTTAAGAGATTTTAAAAGCAATCAATAAACATTGCATTTTAAACTAGTAAACCATTGGAATGTGGAAATAGCAGATTGGAAGATGTAGACCTAAGAGCAGAATTAGGCCATTTGACCTATTGAGTTGATCTGCCATTCAATCATGGTTGTTTTGTTTTCCCCCTCGATCCCATTCCCCTGCTTTCTCCCCATAATATTTGATACCCTTACTAATCAAGAACCTATCAACCTCCGATTTAAATATACCCAATGACTTGACCTTCAAAGCTGTCTGTAGCAATGAATTCCACAAATTCACCACCCTTTATCTGCAGACACACCCAACCCAGTTCTAAACACATTCTACTGGAGCACAATCAAGAGTATCCTGATCAGTTGTTACTGTCTGGAATAATAATTGCAAGGCATCTGATTGTAAGATCATCGCAGTCTCTCCCATGCCCGCCCCCCCCACCCCCGCCATTCAGGACATATGTAAGAAATGTTGTATTTGCAGAGCGCTCAGTCTTGTCAAGGACCCCCACCCATCTTTCCCACAATCTTTTTGACCCCCTACTGTCAGGCAGAACAGGCCTCAGTATAAGAAAAAAGACTGTTAGCCTGGGTTAGCCTGGCCTTCTGCATTCACCAGCAACTTTGATGTGTTAGTCTGGGTAGCAGCTTCTTCCCCCAGGCTGTGAGACTTCTCAACACCCTGCTACCACCCTGTACACATTATTTATGCCAGCGGCAGTAGCATTATATTGTTGTTTATTTAACTACATGGCATACATGTACTCTATGTCAACTTGTACATCTACAGCACATTATTTATGTGCTGTATGTGATATATGTCCTGTGTTTTGCACTTTGATCCCAGAGGAACATTGTTTTGTTTAGCTGCATATATGTGTACCATTGAATAAGAATTAACTAAAACTTGAACTTGAACTCTTTGTCCTCTTTCTTCTTAAGGCCAACACCCCTAATGGGGCATTGGCCATTGACAGCAGCTCAACAGAGTTCCCTGTCCTGGGCCAATTTTTCAGGTTATTCCTAGGAGTAGCCTATCTTCAATGATCTTTCCTCTCTGAAGGATGAGGTCTTTAGACCTTCTGTTGATGTCTCAGATAGTACTAGGATTTTACAGGATTGGGTTGCTAGCCTGATGCCCAACCCTCCCCTTTCACAGCCAAAGTTTGTGACCATCAGTGGTGGAGCGGAACTTGAACTCTGGCATAGAAATTCCTCCTCATCTCTGTTGTAAGGGGATGTCCTTTTATTCTGAGGCTATACGCTCTGGTCCTAGATTCTCCCACTACAGGAAATATCCTCTCCATGTCCACTCCATTCAATATTTGGCAGGTTTCAGTGAGATTCCCCCCACACCCAGACCCCATCATTCTGCTAACTCCAACGAGTACAGACCCAGACTCATTAAACTCTCCTCATACGTTAACACTTTCATTCCCAGAATCATTCACATGACCCTTCTCTGGACCCTCTCCAATGCTAGTGCATCCTTACTTACATATAGAGACCAAGAAGTACTCACGGTGCTCCAAATGCAGTCTAACAAATGCTTCACAATGAATTATTTCTGAAGCAAAGCACGTCAAAAACAAGGAAAATAGAGAAAATAATAGATGTTGGTTTTAATTATTCCTTTATTTATCTTGTTGGAAGCACATTTACTTCCACTGGCCAGGCATGTTTCTTTTCTTTTAATGTGGTTATGGAATGACATGAAGGAAACTGAAGCCTCTCGGAAGCCCCGTGGAAGTGATTATTAACGATATGACAGGAGATGTGGTTCAGCACAGTTGGAACCTCTCCATAATCTCCAACACAGCATCAAACTGTGAAACATCATGCAGAGTAACAGCCCACAGGAATGCAAATCATCTGCTGTATGAAAGGGGGAAGCTGGCAGGTGGCCCTATCCCATTCATCTACTGTCAGTCCCTCCTCTCCCCTCGAACCAGCAACTCATCTGGTAAGGCTGATTACTACCTTCAGTTAACTAAACACATACACATACACAAACACATGCACAAACATACACACACACAAGCACACACATGCAAACGCAGCACACACAGACACACACATACAAAAACATACACTCACATACAGACACAAATACATGCACACAGATGCAAACGTGCACACAAATACACACACACAAATGCATGCACACAAATGCAGACACGTAAGTACACACAAACACACACGCTACTGCATGCGCACACACACACACACACACACACACACACATACACAAACACACATACTCAAATGCACACACACACAAACATGAACTCACAAATGCACACAAAAACACACACAACTACATACATACACATAAATGCACACACACACACACACACAAACACACACATACTCAAATACACACACACACACACACACACACACACACAAAACTTGGTCCATTTCTTGCCATGGAACCATTCAGTTCTCCTTTTGAAAGGAAAGGAAATATCATGTGCAAATATCCTAAATTCTAAGACTGGGGGCCAGTCTTGATAGAAATTGTTTCCATTTTCTCCTGTGCAGAGATGCTTGGTGGGGAACTCATGGCGTTTTCCTGCAATAGAACAGCACATGTGCTTCCCATTCAGTTAATCATAGTATTAAAGGGTGGCAGAGGAAAAACTGTTTGACTTTTCAATACGCTAAAATGGCATGTATACACATGGGCACAGTGTGAGAGTTACAAAGCCATACTTCAGCAAGCAGATCTTAATGAATGTCAGCGAAACCTTGACATAATGTTCACTCTTATCAGAGCATCTGTTATATTGCACCACTCTGACCTTGGAAGTATTAAGCAAAGAGATTTTTTAAAATATGTACAATTTGCGGTTGTAAGACTGACAAGACGAGGACAAAAATATTAACAACAGCTGGAGTTAGGGGGTCATCCAGTCAATGGTGTCAATATCAAAATCTAATGTTGTATCAGTCATTCACGCAGCTTGTTGTGGAAATGACTGCATGGTTAATTAATTTATTTTATTTATTTCAAGATACGGCACAGAACAGGCCCTTGCAACTGCATCGCCTGGCTGAACAATATCTAACCAGCATCAGTTGCATGAACTAGTGGGCCCATTGGACACTGGACTGTGCTTAGAGTGAACAGTTTTTAAATAGTGTCAATTGGGAGATTTTTACATTGATAGTTGGTGAGAAATAAACAGTAGATGCTCTGGAATTGTTATGCTCACTGCAGTTTCAAGTATTCCGGCTTGGAGATACCAGAAATGGATGGAAGTGAAAAGGAAATGGTTTCATGCATTCAACAAGTTAGGAACTAGTTAGAATTTGAAAGTCTGAACAATCATCTTGAATGTTACAATAAAAATGAAGATTTTGGAGGATGCAATCATTGATAGCATTACATGAAAACAGTCCATCATCTGCACTTGGTGTCTGTGCTAATTTTAGACCAGAAGACCATAAGACATTGGAATGGCCATTTTAGCCCATCCAGTCTGCTCCACCATTTCATCTTGGCTGATCCATTTCCCATCTGAACCCCATTCTCCTGCCTTCTCTCCATAACCTTTCATGCCCTGACTTATAAAAAATCTATCTACCTCTGCCTTAAGTACACCCAATGACCTGGCTTCCACAGCCACCTATGGCAATGAATTCCACAGATTTGCTACCCTCTGACTAAAGAAATTCCTTCTAATATCCATTCTAAATGGATGTCCCTATATTCTGAAGCTGTGTCTCTGGTCCTAGACTCTCCCACTATTGAGAACAAACTCTCCACAGCCACTCTATCTAGGCCTTTTAACATTCGATAGGTTTCAATGACAACCCCTCTCACTCTTCTCAATTCCAATGAGTATAGAGACCCAGAGCCATCAAGCACTCCTCATATGATAACCCTTTAATTTCCAGAGTAATTTTCACAAACTTCCTTTGAGCTCTCTCTAATGCCAGCAGATGCTTTCATACAAGGTGCTGGTAGATACTCCATCTGTTCATGATACTCCAAGTGATACCTCACCTGTGCCTTATAAAGCCTCAGCATTACAACCTTGTTTTTATACTTTAGTCCTCTCAAAATGAATGCTAACATTGCCTTCTTCACCACCGATTTAACCGGCAAGTTAGCCTTAGAGAATTCTGCACAAAGATTCCCAAATACTGTTGCACCTTGGATTTTTGAATTTTCTCCCATTTAGAAAATAGTCTATGCTTTTATTCCATTGGCCAAAGTGCATGACCATACATTTCCTGACACTGTATTCCTTCTGCCACTTCTTTGCCCATTCTCCTAATCTACCTCAGTCCTTTTCTGCAGCCTCCCTGCTTCCTCAACACTACCTTCCTCTCCACCTATCTTCATATTGTCCACAAACCTGCCCACAAAGCCATTGATTCCATCATCCTTGACACAGAACGTAAAAAGAAGCAGTCCATGCACCGACCCTGAGGAACATCACTAGTCACTGGCAGCCAATCAGAAATGGCTCCTTTTATTCCCATTCCTTGCCTTTTGCCGATCAACCAATGCTCTATTGATGCTTGTATATGTAATACCATGGGCTCTTATCTTGCTAAGCAGCCTCATATGCAGCACCTCGCAAAAGCCTTCTAAAATCCAAGTACACAACATCCACCAATTCTCCTTTGTCTATCCTGCTTGATACTTCCTCAGAATTTTGTTCATTTATAGTGAATCAAAAGAACACGGTAATGTTTTGGTTGTCTGTCATATTCGATAATGACAACGAAATCTGTGCATAAGACTTTTTAAAGTGGAAAAGCTGTTCCACTGGGATAGTTGGAAATTTGGGTTCAGTGGTACAAGTATTTGTCACAAATTGGGGTTTTCCTTGGTTGCCATTGGTAACAATGACTTCTTCTGTACCTTATCATGCCTTTCGCTCTCCACAAAGCATTGCACAGCACCTTCTTAGCCATTTGTTCTTACTGTTGATCTCATCCACCCCACCAACAACAGCTAATTTCACATGCTAAGACAGATATGACCCTAGTTCAGTGAGGTATGAAACTCACTGGCCACTCTCACCTGTCAAAATGGTTCACAAGGGTGTGGCCGCCAATTCATGCTATTTGGAGCCACAGGTGAGAGATGGCTGTCTGGTGGAGACCAAAGGTGAGTGACATGCTCCAGAATGAACATAACAAGCCCTTTCACAGGGGTGCTACCCCTCCCTGAACACCCCACAGACAGCAGAGAACACTAGATGAATTCCTCTGTTGATAACTATTAGGAAATAATAGAGTTTTATAGTACTGTAGTGGCATTAGTAGTGTTTTAATTTGTTCTGTATTTGCTTTAAGTAAATAATTTGTCACTCAGTTAAATGGTATGTTATCTTTTTTATACCCTTTTAACTATTTCCAATGAACTTTGGCAAATTGAGGCAGCCTCTTCATTGGACCAAAATGTATTGGTCCCAATATGTCCAATTAACCGGAATCCACTGTGTGTGTGTGTGTGTGTGTGTGTGTGTGTGTGTGTGTGTGTGTGTGTGTGTGTACAGTATATAGTCCCAAATAAATGAAGGAAATCCCAACTATTTTCTTGATCCAGTCTTTGTTCTTTGAGCTGTCCCAATTAGCCAATGGTCCAATTAACAGGAATCCACTATATTTATAGTACCTAATAAAGTGGTCTCTGAGTTTACACCCTCCTTTGATGTTGTTTCACTATTTCCCCACCCCCTGAATCTGATCCTGCATGGGGAAAATAGTGATACAGCATCAAGGAAGGATACATGAGAGTAAACTCTATAAATTAATGTATTAAAATAAACATAAGATCCCTGAATATGGATCGACGCTGTATTATTAGTTAATTATTTATGAAGGCAGAATAATAATTCAGCACTGAATAGATGGGCCAAAAGATGTATTGGAGGTACCCAATAAAGAGGCCAGTGGGTGCATGTTTGTGGTCTTTTGTTGTTGTAGCCCATTCACATCAAGTTTCGACATGTGGTGTGGAGAAGAGCATCTCTTCTCCACATCACCATTGTAACGTATGGTTAGTTGAGTTACTGTCGCCTTCCTGTCAGCTTGAACTAGTCTGGCCATTCTCCTCTGACCTCTCTCATTAACAAGGTATTTTTGCCCACAGAACTGCTACTCACTGGATTTTTTTTTTAATTTCTCGCATGATCCTCTGTAAACTCTAGAAATTGCTGTGGGTAAAAATCCCAAGAGATTTCTGAGATACACCACCTTGTCTGGCACCAACATTCATTCCATAGTCAAGATTACTTAAAATCACATTTCTTCCCCATTCTGATGTTTGGTCTGAACAACAATTGAATGTCTTGACTTTGCCTGCATGCTTTCATGTATTGAGTTGCAGCCACATGATTGGCTGATTATACATTTGCATTACCAAGCAGATGTACAGGTGTTCTTAATAAAGTGGCTACTGAGTGTATGTGACAATAATAAACCAATTTACGGATTTACCTGTTTGCTATTACCATAAACCAGAGAAAAATGCTCATAAAGGAAGTTCCCAAGTGACCCAATAACATAATGTTAATCCATTAAAAATCAAATTTAATCCATAAAAAATGCAGTGAGTATGATATTCTGGACATTGCCCCTTGTGGGCTGGTTAGAAGTCACTATTGGGACAAGGATGAGGCACTTAGAGAGTCGTGGCGTAATACAACATGGAAACAGGCCCTTTGGCTAAAATGATCTCAGTTATAGGGAGAGGGTTGGCCATGCTGGATCTTTATTCCTTAGAGCACAGAACAGCAGTGACATCTCAGCAGGATTATAAGATCATGGAAAGTACGGATATGTTAGATCGGGGAATTGAAAACCAGAAGGAATAGATAAGAGAAGAGGGGAGAGGTAAAAAAGAGACCTGAGGGGTAACTTCTTTACACAGAGAGTAGTGAATATCTGGAATGAGCTGCTAGAGGAAGTGGTCAGGGCGGGTACAAATGTAACATTTAAGAGGCATTTAGATAGGTACATGGACGGGAAGGGCTTGGGAATTATGTGCCAAACACAGGCAACTGGGACTAGCAGGGAGGATGCAGTGTTCGGCTCCCATCCACTGGAGTGCTATTTTTCCAAAGGCATATCCTGGCAGGGAGTGCATGCTGGAAAATAGCTGGCACACTTCAGTGGTTTGAAAATCACAAGACCTCAATGTTCCAATGTGCAGTCCCAGTGGAGACGGCTCCATCTAGGAACAGGAATGCAGAGAATCAGTCTTGAACTTAGAACTTTGTGCAGATTCGGCTCACCAACTAAAATTTTGACAAACTTCTATGCTCAGTGGAGAGTATCGCAGCCTGGTATGGAAACACCAATGCCCAGGAATGGAAAAGTCTATGGGAAGTGCTGGACACAGCTCACCACAGGCAAAGCCCCCCCCTACCATTGAGCATATTTACAGGGAGCACTGCCACAAAAAAGCAGTGTTCATTATCAAGGACCCCCCCTTCATCCAGGCCATGCTGTCTTCTCACTACTACAATCGGGCAGGAGGTGCCAAAGCCTCAGGTCCCACACTACCATGTTCAGGAACAATTATTAGCCGACAACCATCAGACTCCTGAACTGGTGACTTCACTCACCTCAACACTGAACTGATTCCACAACCTACAGACTCACTTTGAAGGACTCGACAACTTATGTTCTCAGCACTGTATTATAATTTATACTTGCACAATTTTTCTTTTGTGTGTTGGTTGTTGGTCAATCTTTAGGTGTAGTTTTTCATAAATTCTATTGTATTTATTTTTCTGCCAATGCCTGCACAATTGAATCTGAAGGTAGTACATGGTGGCATATGGTACATACTTTGATAATAAATTTACTTTGACTTTGAAGCAGTTTCACACCTGAATCAAATTAGAAAGTTTTCATTGATGCTGTTACTGCTGTTCACCAACACCAATTCTGCTGTACAATCAACAGTAAAGATTATGACTGTATCTGATTAGCACTAGAACAATGTACTAGTAATTTAACAGGTGGGGAGGGCAATGTTTTATTCTAACTCCTGCGGCTTGAGAGAGTTGCCTGCTGAGTTAATAGGCATATTAAAACTGTATTTAACACATGAATACCCTAGTTATGTTAAGATTGTAATGGCGTACTAATTCGTTTTATTGTACCCTTAGGCTCAATTCCTGGATTCATTTGACCTAGATGTAATCACTACCTTAAGAATATATACACTTTGCCTAAGAGGAATATAATTATATTCTTTACCTTCTAGTTTGAATGTGAATATCCTAAAGCACTGAAATTACTCAGTAATAGAATATTATTTTGCTTTTTTGTTTGAAATCTTACGTTATCAGCCCAAATTCAGCAGGTCAAATGTTTCAGAACATCGAAGACAGGACATAGAAAATGGAAGATGGAAGAGTACAGCACAGGAACAGTCCCTTCAGCCCATGATGAGTGTGCTGGCCAAATGGGGTGTAGAATTGTTCTTTTTCTTCTAGTTTAAAGCTGCTTTAAAGTTGCTACAATTGTTCCACTTCCCAAGAAAGACAAGATCACTGGACCTAATGATTATAGGCCAGTCGCTCTGACTTCAGTAGTTATGAAAACCTTTGATGTTGACCTACCTTAAGTCCATTACTGATCCTCTTCTTGACCCGCTACAGTCTGCTTACAGAGCAAATCGCTCAGTTGAGGATTCAGTCAATTTGAGCCTTCATAACCTTCTTCAATACTTGGATTCCCCCAACATTTACAGTATGTGAGGATCTTCTTTGTGGATTTTAGTCCCACCTTCAACGTAATTGTTCTGGAGTTGCTCCACAGCGCGCTAACCAAGCTAGCTGTACCCTACAGAATCTGTCGGTGGATTACGAACTTCCTGACAGGAAGGAAGCAGTATGTAAGGCTGGGATCCTACTTGTCTGATCCAATGCCTATACGCACAGGCTGTCTCCAGGGCTAAGTTCTTTCATCTCTCCTGTTCTCACTTTATACAAGTCCATTAAAATCCTAAAGTTTGTGGATAACATGACTGTTGTTGGTCTCACCTCAATAATGATGAGACCTGTTTTCTAAGAGAGGTGGACCGTCTTGCAGCATGGTGTGCTCATAACAACTTGAGCTTACTGATATCAAGACAGTGGAAATGAGGTTTGACTTCCACCGACAACTCCTACCTGCCTCGCCCCACCCTTGAAAATAAATGGTCAGGCTGTATCTGAGTCATTCACCTATTCACCAAATTGACATCAGGGAGACTCTATAACCCCATCATTACCAGGACTACATGTCCTCTCCAAAGCTTCTTTCCTGTAGCTATCCTGCTTCTCAACAAAACTCACTCTGGTGTGATACCCTAACAGTCCCTGCACAACATCTGATAAACAGTCTTTCCTGTTCTCCTTGTTTTGTTGATAATTATTTAGTCTGTTCATATATTCACATTTATTTAAGTCTGATTATTGACACTTCTGCATACATGTGACTGTTCTATTAATTGTTGTTTGCTCATGGCTGTTTGCACTATTGTCTTGTAAGTTGCTTGCTGCTATTGTGTTGTCTGTTATGGCACACCACTATGTTTGAGCAGTTATTCTCCTCAGAAGGCTACTGTGCTTGAGCGGTCGCTCTCCTCGGTAGGTCACTGTGTTCAAGTCGCTCTCCTCGGTAGGTCATTGTGTTCAAGTTGCTCTTCTTGGTAGGTCACTGTGTTCAAGTCGCTCCCCTTGGTAGGTCACTGTGTTCAAGTCGCTCTCCTCGATAGGTCACTGTGTTCAAGTTGCTCTCCTCGGTAGGTCCTTGGTAGGTTACTGTGTTCAAGTTGTTCCCCTTGGTAGGTCACTGTGTTCAAGTCACTCTCCTTGGTAGGATGCTGTGTTCAAGTCACTCTCCTTGGTAGGATGCTGTGTTCAAGTCGCTCTCCTCGGTAGGTCACTGTGTTCAAGTCACTCTCCTCGGTAGGTCACTGTGTTCAAGTCGCTCTCCTTGGTAGGACGCTGTGTACAAGTCGCTCCCCTTGGTAAGTTGCCGTGTTCAAGTCGCTCTCCTTGGTAGGTCACTGTGTTCAAGTCGCTCTCCTTGGTAGGATGCTGTGTTCAAGTCACTCTCCTTGGTAGGTTGCTGTGTTCACGCCACTCTCCTCGGATGGTCGCCGTGTTCAAGTTGCTCTTCTTGGTAGGTTGCTGTATTCACGTCGCTCTCCTTGGATGTTCGCTGTGCTTGAGTGGTTACAGATTTATTGGAGTACTGGTGTGGACTGGAGTTCATATTGGCCTCCTTCAGTTTTTTGTTTTCTTTCTTGTTGCTGATTGTCATGTTGGGGGTTTGGGTTTGATGTCCTTATTGCCGTTTTCTGAGTGGGAGATATGTTTTTTTTTTGTGCAAGGGAGGGTGTTGGGTGTTTGAGGTTTGATGTTCTTGGTGCTGTTTTTTGTGTGGGCTGTCTGTTAGTTTTTGTGCAAGGGAGGAGGTTGAAGGTTTGGGGTTTGCGAGTTTCTTTTTCTTTTTTTGTGAGGGGAGTGGTTGATGTCTTTCTTTCAACGGACTTCGTGGTTTTTTTCTTTGTTTCGTGGTTATCTGGAGAAGAGGAGTCTCAGAGTTGTACTCTGTATACATACTTTGATAATAAAATGAACATTTGAACCTTTGAACCTTTGAATTGTTGGTTGTTACTGCATTGTCTGTTACGGTATTGTCCTCTGTTTTATGCTTGGCACTGAACCACAATCAGTCCTGATATGTTTCCATACTGGCAATAAAGTGATTCTGATTAACTTTCCTATGCTTGCTGGTATTTTTATATAATCACCTACGCTCTGTGGCCACTTTATTTGGTACCTCCTGTATTCTCGTGCTCTTCTGCTGCTGTAACCCATCCACTGCAAAGTATGAGATAATGGGCATTCAGAGATGCTTTACTGCACACCATTGTTGTGATGCATGTTCATTTAAATTACTATTGCCTTCCTGTCAGCTTGAAACAGTCTGGTGATTCTCCTCTGACCTCTCTCATGGTCAAGGCATTATCACTCACAGAAAGGCCACTCACTGGATGGTTTTTGCTTTTCTCACCATTCTCTGTAAACTCTAGACATTGTTGTGCATGAAAATCCTAGGAGATCAGTTGTTTCTGAGATACTCAAACCACCCCATCTGGTATCATTAATCACTACACAGTCAAAATCACTTAGATCACATTTCTTTCCCACTCTGATGTTTGGTTTGAACACCTGAATCTCTTGACAATGTCTGCATGCTTTCATGCATTGAGTTACCACCACGTGATGGGAGGATTAGATATTTGTATTAATGAGCAAGTGTACAGGTGTACCTAATAAAGTGGCTACTGAGTGTTCTCGAGGAGAATGTAAGATGCAGATCATCCAATGCCATTCTAGTGTCCCTTCATTCCGTCTCTTTCCCCTCCCCAACCCTGACAACCCGGTGAGTCTTACAACTGTGGGAAAGAAGTTGCCCCTGTGCCTTATGGTAACTTTGTATCCTCTGCTCGTCAGGAGAGGGGAGAAGAGAGAATCACAATGAATTACATTGCCTGCTTTCCTGAAGCAGCAGGAAGTGTAGATAGAGTCAGGGGAGGGGAGGCTGGTTTCTGGGATGCTCTGAATTGTGTTCACAGCATCTTTCCCCTCCACCATCAGATTTCTGAACAGTCCATGAATCCATGAACACTATCTCACTATTCCTCTTTTGCATTTTCTGTTGCAACTTATAACAATTTGTATGTATTATGCTCTATTGCTGCCACAACACAGCAAAGTTCATGACATAAATGAGTAACAATATACCTGAATCTGATTCCAATTCAGACTCAGATTCTGAGCTGCCATAACCAGTGGTTGAGGTGGGCACAACATGATAAAAAATTCAAAGTTCAAAGTTGGTTTATTATCAATGTACATATATGTCACCAAATACATCCTTGTGATTCATTTTCTTACAGGTATTCAAAGTAGAACAAAGAAACACAATGCAATCGATGAAAAACTACACAAAGACCAGTAAGCAACCAATGTGCAAAAGAACACAAACTGTGCAAATATAAAACAATACTGAAAACACATCAATAATATTGAGAACATGAGTTGTGGAGTCCATAAGTTGTGGAATCAGTTCAGTGTTGGGGTGAAGTGAAGCTATCCATGGTGGTTGCATGGTATTAACTGTTCCTGAACCTTGTGGTGAGGGGATTAAGGCTCCTGTACATTCTTCCCAATCGCAGCGGTGAGAAGAGAGCATGGCCTGGTTGGTGGGGCTGTTGAAGGATGAATGCTGCTTTCTTGAGGCATATATCAAGGATCAAAGAGGACATGCCAAATGTCTTTAGTCTCCTGAAGAAGTAGAGGTGCCAGTAAGCTGTCTTTTTCATGTCCTCAACATGGCTTGAACAGAACAGACTATCGATGATGTTCACGCCTGACGAACTTTGGAACTTTTCAGCTTGCATTTTGGCGGGAGTAGCTGCACCAAAAAGACTGGAGAAGCTCAAAGACGTGGGTCTCCACCAAATTCTCCAGGGCCATTCCTGGATGGGCAGCACACACTGGATAATTTCCTTGGAAATGCCTTTGGGTGAGACCAGAACTAGAGATCATAGGTTTAGAGTAAAAGGTGAAACACCTAAGGGGATCCTGAGGGGGGCACATCTACATGGAGAGTTGTTGCAGGAAAGTAGCATCCATCATCAAGGACCCCCACCTTCCAGGCCATGCTCTCGTCTTGCTGCTGCCATCAGGAAGGAGGTACAGGAGCATTAGGACCCACGCCACCAGGTTCTGGAACAATGATTACCCCTCAGTCAGGGTCTTGAAACAGAGGGGATAACTTCACTCACTCTAACACTGAACTGCTCCCACAAACTACAGACTCGTTTTCAAAGCTTCTTCTTTTTATGTTCTTAGTTTTTATTGCTTATTTATTATTATTATCATTATTATTGTTATTATTTTGTTCATTTCTTATGTAAATGCCTGCAAGAAAATGATCTCAGGGTTGTATACTGTCTCACACACATTCATATATATATATATGTGTAACCCTTAGGTCCTATCAGCTGCGTAAGTCTAGGGAAGACAACCTCTGGCCCCACCAAATGTGTGAAATTGAGGTGCAAAACCTTCTGTGTGTGTGGATGCTGCATGATGTGTTACCCTGTTACAAATCAATAAAACGAAATAACAGACAGTACCTCATATGCAATTAAACGATTTAGCTTTATCAATCTTAATGTGACCAAAGGGTTAGTAAAATAAAACAAAAAGGATAGGGCAGATTTTAATGAAACAATATAATGTGCACAAGTTGGAGCTCACGGTTTCGGTTCTGCTGGTACTCCATCGATTTCCCCGGACTTTGTCGACTCCTGGCCCCACTCCAAGTCCATTCCTTTCTGGTGTCTATGACCGCTCCGTTCTGGCATCTTCTGTCTTCATCTTCCAGCGAACAAAAGACCCAGATCACCTCGGTCTCAGGCACACAACACGGAAAAAACAGTTCCTTCATTGGACGATGCACATTCCAAAGTCCCCGTTATCTGTAGCGATAACCCAAACACTGCTTCTACAGAAAGACTATTACATTAGCAGTGAAACCTTTCCCAGGGTGTTACACTCTCCCCCGACCAAATTTAGTCATGTCCTCATGACATTCAGGTAACTTGCCAACCCTTCATGCAAAGTACAAAGTCCAACCCTGGTGTAAAAGGTAGTGACATGCTTGCCAAAGCAGCAGGGGGCCACACTTTGTTCCCCCAGTGCTACATAGGCCAGCCTATCCGGTGGTGTCCTGATTCTTTGTGACCTCTGTACCCCCTCATCCACTTCTTCATGTTCCGACACTACTGGGGATACTTCTGGTCTACCTTGCGAGGCCTCCCCCGGTCTATTACTCGTTCCCTCCTGCAATACGGACCCCTCTGTCCCTTAGCTGAGCCCTGCTTCATCCCTTGCAAGGTCCCGCTGAAACCCAGGCTGTCCACAGATAGCACCCTACACCCCTACAATTTCACCTGACTCAGCGTGAGAAGGGTTGAGAATCGGTGGGGAGCTAGCAAAAGGCATCATTTACCACACCCCCATTCCCTCATCCTCCAAATCAGTATCCCATCCAGAGGCGGGGGCTGGTCTATCTTCTCCTGCTGTGGGTCCGTCAGTCACCCCACATTGCCACAGGGTCCTCTTACTAGGTGTGGGCTCCAGGTCAGGCTCGGGGTCAACCTGCACCTCTTGTCCCAGAGGTAGAAGGTGGTTCCAATGGAGAATCATGACAGGCCCATTCCCATCCTCTGGTTTCACCTGGAAAACTGGTACGTTTGACATCTGACTCTCCACTACGTAGGGCGTATATGCCCAAAGGTCAGCCAACTTAAGCTTCCCAGGTTGCCCCAAATTCCTTATGAGGACTCGGTCTCCTGGCATGAGTTGGGAGAACCTAATCTTTTGATCATACCTCCTTTTATTTCCTCGATACCGTTTGGCAGCTGCGACCTCAGCTAATTCATAAGCCTTTTTCAGCTTCCTTCTCATATCAGGCACATACTTCAGATAAATCTTTGGTGGTAGGTCTTCCTCGCCAGTCCCAAAACAAAGGTCAATGGGCCAAAGGTCAATTTGCCTCGCACCTAAACATCAGATAATAAGACGAGTGCCCGGTAGCTTCGTTTCATGTACAGTTATAGCAGTGGACCTGATGTCCAATATGTGACTGCACTTGTTCTTCTTGCTGATTTCCAAGATTCCAAGCATGTCCAGCAAGGTCCTATTAAACTTTTCTGGTTGGGGATCGTCCTGAGGGTGATAAGGAGTAGTCCTTGACTTCTCAACTCCGAGCATCCTCAGTAACTCATGTATGAGCCTACTCTCAAAATCCCGTCCCTGATCACTATGTATCTGCCTGGGGAGGCTATAATAAATGAAATACTTCTCCCATAACATTTTGGACACCCTCTGATCCTTGGTAAGGAAAGCTTGCACATATCTGGTGTAGTGGTCTGTGATGACTAAGACATTCGCCATGTTGCTGGCATTGAGTTCTATTGACAGGAAATCCATCCACAGGCCCCAGGGGCAACGGAGCTGCCCTCGTAGGCAGCGTCTTCCTCCACATGCATCGAATGCACGACTTGCAGTATTCTTTGACCTCTGGCTTCCTTTGGGGCCATTAAAACCGACTCTGAGCGATCCATAGGCCTTCTTAATCCCTAAATGTCCAGAATCATCATGAAGTGACTTCAACACAATCCTCTACTACTTCTCAGGCAGAACCAGCTGGGAACGCTGACGTCGGTCCGGGGCGGACGTGACCCGGTTTGGGATCTGGTTCCTCAACTCCAATCTGGGCCGTCCTCTCAGTAATGGAGGCACCGCAGCCTGTTTTGTCTTCTCCACTTGGGCCATGTCTTCCTTTTTGACCGCTGACTAAATGGTATCGATGCCCGGGTCATCTCGCTGAGCAGCTGCCACTTCCCCGGCACTCAATTCCAGTAAATGGTTTGTCTTCAGAGCAGTCAGGTTACAGTAAACTTGTGGTGTGGCATCATCAGAATCTCCCAGTTGATCTACTGCTCGATCCTGCCCTTGCCTTCCCTCTGCCTTCACCGTGATGGCAAACTATCACATGGCTTTCACTCCCGGGGCAGGAATGCTCTCCCACTCTTCGTCCCTGTCCAGCCCTTCATGCACATGTTGGAACAAAGCATCCGCATCAATGTTCCTACTTTCCGGCCGGTACTTCAGGCTGAAATCATCGGCAGACAGCGCTGCCAACCACCGATGGCCTGTGGCATCCAATTTCGCTGAGGTCGGGATATACGTTAGGGGATTGTTGTCCGTCCTCACCTCAAACTTGGCACCATAGAGATAGTCACTCAACTTATCCACCACAGCCCATTTCAACGCCAGAAACTCCAACTTGTGCGTGGGATAGTTTTTCTCAAAGGGCAACAGACTCCGGCTGACATATGCAACAGGTCTCAACCCAGAGCCCTGATCCTGATACAGGACACCCCCTAAACCCTCCCTGCTGGCATTGTATGCAGCACATACGGCAATCAGGAGTCTGAAAAACCCAGCGCAGGTGTCTGGGTCAGCATCTCCTTCAGCGACTGGAAGGCCTCTTCACATTTCACATCCCACCTCAGTCCAAAAGGCTCCGAAGGGCTAAAATACTCTTTATCCTCCTCTCCTTTTGTCCTCCTCCCTTTCTTTCCAAAGGGAGGGTAACCACACAGGAGCTAATTTAAAGAGTGACTTACTTTCGCATTGCCCTTCCTGAACCTCCGGTGGTGCTTACAGAGCCAAAGGAATGAGCACAAGGCGCTCACAGTCTGGGGCCTTGGCCATGTGGTCACCGCCCCTACCTTAGATAGATCTATAGCTACTCCATCTTATGAGACAATGTGCCCAACATAGCTAACAGACGTCTTGCACGATTGGAGTTGTCCAGGGCAAGTTTTAACCCTTCAGCTTTCAGGTGGCCCAGCACCTTCAGCAGCCTCGCTTCATGTTCCTCCAACGTGGACCCAAACACTATGAGGTCATCCAGATACACCAATACCTCATGAAGTTCATATCCCCCACTGTTTTTTCCATGACATGGTGGAAGGTTGCAGGGGCTTCCGATATGCCCTGGGACGTCCTCTCGAACTGGAAGAATCCCAGTGGACATATAAATGCTGTCTTCCCTTTGTCAGCTTCACTCATGGGGATTTGGTAATATCCACTCTTCAAGTCCAGCACACTGAACCACTTCGCACCACTCTGACAAGCCAGTGCATCTTCGATCTTCGGGACCATATACTGATCAGGGAAGGTGCGCCTGTTCAGAGTCCTATAGTCCACACACATGCATACCTTCCCATTCTTCTTCCTGGCCACTACTATGGGGGATGCATAGGGACTCCTGGACTCAGTGATGATCTCAGCTTCCTTCAACTTACACGAATGCTGTCAACGTCTTCTACCTCTGCAGGGGCCAGTCGCCGTGACCTCTCTCAGAATGGGGTGTCCTCGGTCACCTGGATAGTGTGGCGAGTGCTCTTGGAACAACCCACATCAAACACGTCAGTGAAAAAGACACCTTCCAGTTTCAACATCTTCTCTACCAACCTCCTCTTCCAACCCGCAGGTACCGGGGAGTCCCCAAAATTGAATGATTCAGCAGTCAACTCTTCCCCTTTTCCAGATAGTTTCTCCCCAGCCTGTCTCACAGAGACACTAGACATTACTGTCACCGGGAAAAGATGCGCCAGGGGCATCCCCCGCTTGAAGGTGACCCTCCTCTTCGTAGTGTTCCTGACAATCACTGCCATCCTGTTTGCCTGTACAACTGAGGGCTTCTGCAATCCGGGCCTCACCAGTACCCCAGCAGGCACTCCAGATTCCTCTTTGTGGTCTTCCAGAGCATCCACCAAGACGGCCTCGCCCTTGGGCATTCCAGGAAATTTGGGGTTTCCCATTACTCTCACTACTTCCCCGGACCGTAACATCATTGGCTTTGACTGGGTGAACCACCCAGTCCCTCGTCTAAGCTCGTTATCCAGCCCAATGCAGCCACGCACTTCCTCAAAAGCAGCTTGAAACACTGGGTGAACGGACAATGTTCTCAGGAATCTCTCTTCAACTTTCTCTTTGCAAGCTCCCATGAGCCTCCTCACAATAGGAGTGTTGGTTCTCACAAGAATTGAAACGCCGCCTTTCTCAACGGGGTCCAAACAAACTAGAGCTAATGTATCAAGGTCCTTAGCCACTCCTACATCGGCCTCCGAAAACTCCAGCTTCACTGACAAATAACCATCATACAGATAATCACCCGCACTATGACCCCAGGTTTCTAGTGCATTACATGGCGTCAATGGTAAATGCGTCAAATACTGGCTGGAAAATGAACGGTACAGCAAAGTGACCTGCGACCCTGTGTTGAGCATGGCTCTAGCATAAATGCCCTCTATCTGTAGCAATACACTGGAGCTTGGCCCCACTAAGTCTTCAGGAATATGTCTTTTTGCTTTCGGGTGTTCCTTGATATATTGCTGGGAATGTGTTCCACCCAATATGCCAGGCCATCCCCTCACTGGGTGTCTTTTAAGTTTTCCCAATGACTCTCTCTGCCTAGGTACCCAGGGGCTCACTCTCCGAGGGGTTTCCAGTCATTCACACTCCCGCCTGAAGTGCCCCTCTTCACCACAGTTATAACAGACAATACCGGCCGCTCCCCTTCTTGTGTGACACCAACTGCTAGCAGCCCTCCGCATAGTCCATCACCTTAGAGGATTCACCTCCCTATCAGCTACATCATATGGAGGGTCACACCCACTGATAACAACCGAGACACCTCAGTTCTCTACTCTGCCACGATCTCCCCTACCACTCCCCAGGGTAGGCTATCCGTGGTCACTTCACTGCAGGGGACCACTACCGAGGACTGTACCCTGCTGACAGAGGCCTTCCACGCCTCCAATGAATTCTCCCCCTCCCGTACTTCTCTGATCAGCTCAACAAACAAGGGAGGGAGATGCGTCTTACAAGACATTCGGAGACCCCAAGTGATCAGGTTCTGTGACTGGGTGCCTTTTGCTATTTGGTCCATTCTTAACTGATCCACCTCAGCCGTCTGAATGACCCCTCTACGCTGCAAGCAATTTAGCTCCCTCTCTAGCTGAAAGATGTTGGCAGAAAGCTTCTCCCCCTTCTCCTGACACATGTTCTGAAACCCGGTCATGAGCTCCACTGGGCTTCCTGTCACACCAAACACCTTCATGTAGGTTGCAGAAGTGGCAAGGGGATTCTGTGCCTATATGGCTCTCACAGCGTCAGCAGCTCGCCCTCTCAAACTTCCAACCAATTGCTGTTGTTTTACATCATCAGAGCACTGCCACTCATCCAACAACTTGAGGGGTCTGCTCCCCCCAAGTCTCATATCCTCTTCCACTTTAGAGGTAGGCTTCATTCCTGAGAATAGGTGGAGCCTACGATAGCTGGGACTTTGGACCTGGACAGTTTTCCATTTATTCGCCAGAGAAGTAAGGGAGGATACTAACTCAGAATTCTTACTCTTCACTGGGGGATGGGGACTCATTAGACATTCCAAATCAGACTATTCCTTCCGCTCGCTAAGCAGAAAAGAGAGAACCCTGTCCTTGAAGTCTCCACCCCAAGTTACAGGAGACAGGACTTGCGATTCGGCCCGCTCACCTACATGCTCCTCCTCCCAGAAAGTATGGACAGTTCACAGCCCCTCTCTCCTTGGGCCCCAATAGTACCAGACAGTTCCACTGCCATTACATTAGCGCTAGTCTGAACTAAGACAAGGTCTGTGCCCGCCATTTTATCAAACCTCTGCTCCACCATCATAACTTTGCCTGCAGCTTGAACAGTACTTAAAAGTTGAATTAACAATTCATCAGGAGCACGAGTATCTACCCCACTCAACACGAAAACGTTCGTTACCGGTAACCCCATGGATGCACACACCGCTCGATCCCGGCAGCAGCCATACCCATGTTTCATAATCATTTCACCAGACAATAGATTAGCACAGACTTAAGCACACAGCCCACTGGTTCAAAGCTCAGGGCAATCATATAGCATCCAACGAAATCATTCCTGGACGATACCACAAAATTACAGACAGGACACCATATGCAATTAAACGATTTAGCTTTATAATTCTTAATTTGACCAAAGGGTTAGTAAAATAAAACAGATAGGAAAGGGCCCATTTTAATGAAACAGTATAATATGCACAAGTTGGAGCTCACAGTTTCGGTTCTGCTGGTATGGTCCTCCATTGATTTCCCCTGGACTTCATCGACTCCAAGCCCTACTCCAACTCTACTCCTTTCTGGTGTCTACGACCACTCCTTTCTGGTATCTTCTCTCTTCATCTTCCGCCGAACAAAAAAACCAAGATCACCTCATTCTCAGGCACTCAACAAGAAAAAAACGTTCCCTTCATTGGATGGCGCACATTCCAAAGCCCCCGTTATCTCTAGCCATAACCCAAACACTGCAGCTACAGAAAACCCATTACATTAGCAGTGAAACTTTATATTTATTTATGCATTTACTTTGAACTTTGAAGTTGCCAAGTTTATGATAAGTTTATCTCTTTTGGCTTTGAAACCAACCAAAGTATTTCAATTTTATCTTCATTTAACTTTAGGAAATTATTGCTCATCCAATAATGGATGAGATGTTCTAAAGTGCCTGTTTCTATGCTGTAGTTCTCAGTGACTCTATTGATAAATGCGAGTGTGATGGGATTTCATGCTGAATTTCAATGAGCAATTTTGTTTATTCATAGAAATGAACCTCTGCCCAAAGAGTTGTGTTAGAAACCAGTTGGGAGAAGCCAACTTTCCATAATCTGAGTGGGAAGCAATTAACTAGTGACCTTATCCTGCACAAATATTGTTGTAAGCTTGTTAATACAGCTTTCAGCAACCTTTTCATTAGGGTTTATACAGACCCCTACCGTGATTTTTTTTTGGAGCTGTCAATATTTTTTTTTGTTCCCTATGACGTTTTGAGGTCATATTTCCCTAACCAATGCCTGTTCAATAAATTATGGCCTTTCTGTTTTCAAATTAGGAAATTTTCAACATATCAGAAAGGACATCACAGCTGATAGATCCTCAGCCACACAGTTCCAGGGACCTGGTTTAACCCTGACTTCTGCTGCTGTCTGTGTGGAGTTTTCATGTCCTCCTCTCACTCCATGGGTTTCCTCTGGGTGCTCCTGTCTGATCCCTCATCCCAGTGACGTGCAGTTTAGAAAATTAACTGGTCATTGCAAGTAACCCCCAGTGAGTAGGTAGATGGTAAAATCCGGTGCTGGTGGTGGGGTCGAAGGTGCAGAAGTTATTGAGAATGTGAGAATGGAAAATGCAGGATTAGTGTAAATATCATGGTGATGCTCAGCATTGAATCTCCCAAAAGGCCTATTTCTGTGCTTTACCATATATCTCTACAAGAGTTTACATGCATTCTGTTATAGATATTATAGCTTATATCCAGATTGCAGCAAACATTTCTTCTATAATTTGCCATATCAAAGGTTTTTCAGTTTGGTTCATTGGATTAAAGTGGTGGACTGATTCACAGGCACTGTAAATTGTTTTATTATTGTCACAAGTATTAAGGTACCGTGGAAAACTCCTCTTGCATGCAGTCCATACAGATCCTTTCATTACAACTGTGTACTGAGGTAGTGCAAGGGAAAATAATAACAGTTCAAAATTCAAAGTAAACTTATTATCAAACTACGCATATGTTACCATATACTGCCGTAATATTCATTTTTTGTGGGCATTCACAGTAGATACAAAGAAACGCAAAAGAAGAGATGTACTGGAGTTGTAATATCCAACAGCGACTGCAGAGTGTGCAGCCGGGTGGGCTGAAAGAAGCAGCGAGAGGAGTCTCCCTTTGAAGTAGAAGCTGGAAACGTTTCAGAGTTTGTAGAAATTAACCAGGAAGTGGCACATAAGACCATCAAGAACCTACCTATCTCTGCCTTAAATACACCCAATGACCTGGCCTCCACAGCTCTCATGGCAACAAATTCCACAGATTTACCACCCTCTGACTTAAGTAATTTCTCCGCACCTCTGTTCTAAATGGATGTCCTTCAATCCTGAAGTCGTGCCCTCTTGTCCTAGACATCTCTGTATTGTATATGAAGATATACATTCAAAAGTAGCAGTAGTCATAAATCTTCTTCATTTCCCCATACTGGCCCCCTTTCATCTCTCCTCCTCACCTGCCTATCACCTCCTCCTGGTGCCATTCCTCTTTCCCTTTCTTCCATTGTCCACTCTCCTCTCCTATCAGATTCCTTCTTCACCAGCCCTTACCTTTCCCAACTATCACATCCCAGCTACTTACTTCATCACCCTTCCCCCACTCAACTGGCCTCAGCTATCACCTTCTAGCTTGTTCTCATTCCTCTCCTCCCACCTTCTTATTCGGCCTTCTTCTCCCTTCCATTCCAGTCCGGATGAAGAGTCTCGGCCCAGAACATCAACTGCTTAGTCATTTCCATAGATGCTGCCTGACCTGCTGAGTTCCTCCAGTATTGCTCTAGATTTCCAGCATCTGCAGAATCTCTTGTGGTCATAAATCACGGTCTCAGAGAAAGCGAGCACAAAGAGCTCCCTGTGAAATGTAGCAATAAGAAACACATTTTATGCCCATTATGGTAAATATCGCTGAAACCCAATTTACTGGTTCACTTCTCAAACCAAAAACATTACGTTACTTCAACAGGATACTGTGGTCCAAGGAATCAAAGGAACAGAACCTCCGTTTGAAATTAAGGCGTTTAAAGATTCTGAAAGGCCTTCTCAAAGCCAGTGTAGTGGGTATAGCAGGATGCTAGGCTTCACTGCACCAGATCAGGAAAACGTCTGATATTGAAACCTTGAAAACAAATCCAGCTCACACGGATGACTTATCTTGGAAGAGTTGTAGTCAAATGATCGAGCACCTGAACTTGACAGAATGATTCACATTGGTGATAAGCATTAGACCAGTTTCCAGAAGCACAGCTGAACCCCTTCCACATCCACCTTGCCAAAAATAACTCTTCCAAAGCTTGATTACCTTGAGAAATAAATACCTAATGTAAACGCACATTATAACACAGACAGTTCTATATGTTTCTAATAACATTATCAGTATCTAAGAACCCGATATGCAAGCTGGGTTCAAATCAAAATAACTGGTGTATGAACACCAGGAGAGATCTGACCTACGCTGCTCAAGTTCCAGTTTGGTGTGGTTTCAACATAAAAAATAAAATAGTATGGTACAATACAGGCCCTTCAGCCCAGGATGTTGTGCCAACCTTTTAACCTACTCCGAGCAATTAACCCTTCCCTTCCACATAGCCCTCCTTTTTCCTTTCATTCCTGTGCCCATCTAAGAGTCTCTTAATGACATTTAATGTATTTGTCTCTGCCATGCCACACACCCACCATCAGAAAAAAACTACTTCTGATAGCCCCCCTAAATATTCCTCCAATATTCTTAAAATTATGAGCAACACGCACACAATTGCTGGAGGAATTCAGCAGGTCAAACAGCATCAATGGAGGAGAATGAGCAGTTGACATTTTGGACCGAGACTCTTTATCAGGATGAGAAAGGAAGGGGGCAGAGCCAGAATAAGAAGGAAGGCGGGAAGGGGAAGATTACAAGCTAGCAAGTGATAGATGAGACCAGGTGAGGGGGAAGATGGGTGGGTGGGGGAAGGAGTGTGAGATAAGAAGCCGGGTCGTGATAGGTGGAAGAGGTAAAGGACTGAAGAAGGACTCAGATAGGAGAGGACAGTGGACCATGGAAGAAAGAGAAGGAGGAGGGGAACCAGAGGGAAGAGATGGGCAGGTGAGGAGAAGAATTGGGTGACAGGGATTTCAATCCTGGGAAAAAAGCACTAGCTCTGTGATTGGTTTAGACTCAAGTTTGAATCATATCAGCACTTATTGTTCGCCATAGAATCACTGAGCAATAGTAAACAACTGAGCGTTGAGTCGACGCAACTACTGCTTGCCAGCCAACATGCCCCATTCAAACTAGTCCTTTTAAACCTTTTCTATCCATGTACCTGCCCAACTGTCTATTAAATATTGTTACTTTACCTGCTTCAACCACTTCCTCTGGCAGCTCATTCCTTATTAGATTAGATCAAATTTATTTATCACATGCACATCGAAGTGTACAGTGAAATTAGTCATTTGCGTTAAGAACCAACACAACACAAGGATGTGTTGGGGCCAGCCTCCAAGAATCGCCACACATTCCACCGCCAACATAACCTACCCACAATGCTCAGCAGAGCAACATGCAACCAGCGTACAACAACGGCGACAACAATGACTCAAAGCGTGTTCTTTTCCAAACCTCCACTTCCCCACTCGTATATACATTCAAGCCGCTAACCCCAGACAGGGCATCTCCTGGCCTCTGACCTTCAGCCTTTGGTCCAGGCCTCAGAATTGCAGAATCTTATCATTGTCGGTGTAAAGAAGATGTCTCTTAGGTCCCTTTTAATTCTCTCCCCTCTCACCTTAAACCCATGCCCTATGGTGTCTGATTCTCTTTCTCTGGGAAAAAGCCTGTGCATTATTCTTGTCTTTATCCCTCATGATTTTCTATACCTCTATAACTATACCCCGTAGTCTCCTATGCACCAAGGAGTTAAGTCCTAGCCTGCCCAAACTTTCCCTATAATTCAGGTCCTCGAGTATTGGTAATGTTCCGGAAAATCTTCCTTACACTCCTTCCAGCTTAGTGGTGCCTCTCCTTAACGGGGTAAGCAAAACTGAAGAGACAAAAGGGCAAGTCAGTCAGCACATCCAGACTTTGAGCCTGGAGGTCAAGGTCCTATCATTGGCTATTTCAGGAAGATCACAGCTTATAAGTCGATTGGAAGTCCAGAAGTCAAAGCCCAATGGTTGAAGCCTGGAGACTGGAGAATGAGGGACTGTCCTGGAGTTGGAGGACTGCCTCTGTGTGTGGGTGAGTGGGAGGGAGGAGCAGGGCTTCTTTTGCTGTTGTTCTTTTCTTGCTCGTTGTGTTCTTTGTTGTTCTTCTTTTCCATCCTGTCCACCAGTGACACCTCTTTCATGGCATTTATCTCCCACCTTTAAAGGAGTGTTTCTGGAATCGTTATGCCTGGTGTGCTATTTTGAAATTTCCTCGAGACAGTTCACGCAAGCAGACAGTACAGAAGCAGTAATGTTAATGGACACAAGAGATTCTGCAGATTGAGCAACATGCACCAAATCATTAATGTAACACTATTAATGTACCAGTGACTCAGGTTCAATTCTCTATCTGTAAGGATCTTGTGCACTCCCTGCGTGACCGCGTGGGTTTCCTCTGAGTGCTCTGGATGGGTTTGCAGGTTAATTAGTCACATGGATGTAATTGAAGGTGCAGACTGGTTGGGTCAAAAGGGTATGTAACCATGCTGTTTCTCTAAATAAAATGAAACTCAGCAAGTCAGTCAGCATCTATGGAGGGAATGAACAATTGATGCTTCAGGCTGAGACACTGCATCAGGACTGGAAAGGAAGGAGGCAGAAGTCAGAATGGTTTGGTTTGGTTCTGCTGATTGATTGTGGCTTCGGTTTCCCCCCCCCCCCCCCGCCGCCTTCCAATCCTGATGAAGAGTCTCGGACAGAAACTTTCATTGGTAGCTATGACTGAGAGCTTTGAGACTGGCGCGAAGCCATTAACTGGTTTGCATCTTCCTTGATGGAGCTCCTTATTGTCGCTGGAGTTATATTAGATGCTTGTATTTCAAGAGCCCAGATTCAAGATTCAATACTTAGATTTATTTATCACGTTATTCAAAATAAACAGTGAAATGTGTCAAGGGAGGAAGGGAGGAAACAATCATCTGAAAAAGAGATGTTCTTTTGTAAACCACTGTTGTAATGCATGGTTAATGGAGTTACAGTCATCTTCCTTACAGTTTAAACCAGTCTGGCAACTCTCCTCTGATCACTCTCATTAATGGAGCATTTTTACCACACAACTGCCACTCACTAGATGTTTTGTGTTTTTCACACCATTCTCTGTAAACTCTAGAGACTGTTGTGCTTGAAAATCACAGGAGAACAGTTTCTGAGCTGTTCAAACTACATGGTCTGGCACCAACAATCATTCCACAGTCAATGTCACTTTGATCACATTTCTTCTCCATTCTGATGTTTGGTCTGAACAACTAAACCTCTTGGCTTTGTCTGAATGTTTTTATGTCCAGAGTCGCTGCCGCATGATTGGCTGATTAGATATTTGCATTAATGAGTAGCTGTATAGATATACCTATTAAGAAATGGCCAATGAAAATATATAGGCGCTTATATAAATATAGAAGCAAACATAAGAAAGTTAAACTACAAGAAAATAACAATTCTATATCCCAATCCAACACTGAAGTATCATTGAAATCAAATAACATTCAAAACATCTCAAGCGATTTGTCTTTCCTTCACTGAAAGAATGAGAGGGTAATGGACAAAAAGAGATCTATTCATCTCTCATCCTTTTCTAAAAGAAGGCACAGGCTCTCCCAAATTATCTGAGTTGTGTGTGTGTGTGCGTGTGTGTGTGTGTGTGTGTGTGTGTGTGTGTGTGTGCGACACTGACCTCTGTATTTCATAGCAACAGCTTTCAACAGGAAAGCAGTGGGGCCAGAGAAGATGCACATGTTAAATGGAGGATCAACATCCCTCTATAGAAAGCATTTCCACTGTCTGTGACGGTATCAGAAATCTCAATGCAATCTGATAAAAGAGCCAAAAAGCCATTTTTATTATTGGGAAAGATCTAAAGACATAAATAATCGGCAGCAAAGAAAGGTAACTTGACCTGTTATCTGTAAATCACAGGTGATGAGAGAAACGAGAGGTGAAAGATGGCAGAACAAGGAAAGCTTTAAACTGACTCTATTCACTCAAGTAAATTTAGCTTGCTGAGAAACTTTCCTGCTCTACAATATGCATTCAGCTTTTGGAGTCATTGAGTCATAGAATACTATAGCGCAGAAACGTCTGTGCTGAGCTATTACTCTTCTAGTCCCATCGACTTGCATCCAGACCATCGCCCCTCACACCCCTCCCATCCATATACCTATCCAAATGTCTCTTACATGTTGAAATCCAACCCGCATATCTACCACTTCCACTGGCAGCTCATTCCACACTTCTGAGCGAAGAAGTGCCCTTTCATGATCCCCTTAAATATTTCACCTTTTACCCTTAGCCCATGACCTCTAGTTCCAGTTTCACCCAACCTCAGTGGAAAATTCCTGCTTGCATTCACCCTATCTAAACCCCTCATCATTATTATACCTCTATCAAATCTCCCGTCGTTCTCCAACACAGAAATAAATGAAGTCCTGACCTGTTCAACCTTTTCATACAACTCAGGCCCTCAAGCCCTGGCAGTATTTTCTTTAAAGACCTGAACAGACATACCAAGTGGCTGCTTGAAATTTTTAATTATGATCTGTGTATGAAACTAATTAAAAAAATGGAACTACATCAAGGTGTGCTTCAAAATAAATAGCACATTCAAAGTGATTCACTCTAATATGACAATAGACTGCTTGTGCATAAGCCAGTGACGTTATTGTTTTGTCAGAGATCTCTTGGCTTTAGGCAAATTACATTATAATAACATCATTATTACAGGATGCAGGTTAATTTGTGTTTTTATACAGAGTTAGTGGATATACAAGTTTACTATTGTGTGAAAGTAAAGATAAGAACAGTCTTGGAAAAAGGGTGCGTCTTAACCCCGGCATATTATTGACATTCCTTGGCAGAAAGAGGGAAAAGTAGACAAAAGGATAATTGTTACCCGATAACTCAACTGATGCTGCTGCAACTGTTGAGAGCAAAATATTAGCCGTAATGGTGATAATTGTTTCAAAAACTTATGCATTTAATGAGAATTGTGCAGTTAGTACTTACAAAACTATAGATTACATTCAGTGGCTGCTTTCTGCATGTAGTAAAGTGGCCACTGAGTGTATGTTCATGGTCTTCTGCTGCTGTAGCCCATCCAGTTCAAGGTGCAACATGTTGTGCGTTCAGAGTTGCCCTTCTGCACAACATTGTAACCCATGGTTAGCTGAGTTACTGTAACCTTCCTATCAGCTTGAACCAGTCAGGACATTCTCCGACTTCTTTCATTAACAAGGCTTCTTCGCCCATGCATCTGCTACCTACTGGATGATTTTTGTTTCTCGCACCATTCTCTGTAAACTCCAGAGACTGATGTACGTGAAAGTTCCAGGAGATCAGGAGTTTCTCAGGAGAACCCCGTCTGGCACCAACAATCATTCCACAGTCAAGGTCACTTATATCACATTTCTTCCTCATTCCAGTGTTTGGTCTGAACAACAACTGAATCTCTTGACCATGTCTGCATGCTTTTATGCATTGAGTGCCTGCCATGATTGGCTGATTAGATATTTGAATTAATCAGCAGGTGTACAGGTGTGCCTAATAAAGTGGCGACTGATTGTATTTTACACAGACTCTGTCTCCTTTCCTACAAAGTTAATGGCAGTATTCTTAGCCATGTGGAGGAACAGAAAAATCTTCGGGTTCAGGTCTATAGATCTCACAAAGTTGCCACCCAAGTTAATAAGTGGTTAAGAATGCATATGGTGTTTTGGCCTTCATTAATCTGGGAGAGTGGCGTTGAGTTCTAGAGCTGCAAGGTAACATTGCAGCTCTATAAAACCCTGATTAGACTATACCTGGAGTATTGTGTTCATTTTTGGTTGCCTCATTATAGGAAGGATGTGGAAGCTTAAGAGAGGGTGCAGAGGAGATTTTTCAGATGCTGACTGAATTAAAGAGCATGTCTTATGAGGATGGATTGAGTGAGCTAGGGTTTTTTTCTCTTTAGAGTGAAAGAGGATGAGAGGTGATTTGATAGAGGTGTAAGAGGTATACGTTGAGTGAATAGCCAGAGAGATCTTTTTTCCCCAGGGCAGAAATGGCTAATACAAGAGGGTATAATTGTAAGGTGATTGGAAGAGAGTATAGGGAGAATGTCAGAGGTAAGAGAATAAAAGATACAACTGAAATTTCCCAGAATAATAAATAGGAAAAGCATATAGAGAGTATATGTCAGGGACACAAGTCACATGTGGTGAGACTATAGAATACAAGGGTGGTTACATTCATATACAAAGATTTCCATTGTTCTAATTTATGTAATGAAATCCTCCTCAGAGAAACAGTTGCTTCATAGCATTATTCTCTGCCACTCCTTCTGGGATTTAAAAGTTGGCAGGACACCATGTTGTAATAAGAACATGACATTTTGTTCTTCAGCACAATTATTTTTTCAATTCAAGTACAGATGCTAAAAAAAGCTTCAGCAACGAACCTTAATCATTGGAAGGTTTTAAATTATATTGGTGCTAATTAAATTGTTCCTTCCTAATTCCATTAAAAGTGGATTTATTACATACATGAAGTATTTTTCAAATAAAGGTTTGATCCACTGCTTTATTTCCAGCCTAATAAACTCAGTACTGCCACACTGCTCAAACAATTTATTGAGATTGAAAGCCAAGTTTCATGAGCCTGCATTGTTAGTGTATAAAACTTCCACAAAGAAGGCACAGCACTGCCTTTACTTTCTTAGAGGCTTGCCCAGATTCGGCATGTCATTTAAAACTTTGACAAACTTCTATAGATGCACAATGTTGACTCATGGCACCATGGTCTGGAATGGAAACACCAATGTCCAAAATCGAACTAATCCACGGAAAGTGGTGGATATGGCCCAGATCATCATAGGCAAAGTCCTCCCCATCATTGAGTATATCTACAAGGAGCGCTGGCACAAGAAAGCAGCATCCATCATCAAGGAAACCCCCACCACCACCACCACCAAGCAGACTTTCTTCTTGCTACTACTATTAGGCAGGAGGCACAGGAGCCTTAGGTCCCATACCACCAGGTTCAGGAACAGGTATTGACCACCAGGCTACTGAACCAGTGTGGATAACTTCACTCACCTCAACACTGAGTCGATTCCACAATCTACAGATTCACTTTCAAGGACTCTACAACCCACAGTCTGGTATTATTTATTTTTTTATTTGTACAATGTATCTTCATTTGCATATAAGTTGTTTATCAGTCTTTGTTTAAACATAGAACATAGAACATAGAATAGTACAGCACAGTGCAGGCCCTTCGGCCCACAATGTTGTGCCGACCCTCAAATCCTGCCTCCCATATAAGCCCCCACCTTAGATTCCTCCATATACCTGTCAAATGTATTAATTAATTATGTATAGTTTATCATAAATTCCATTGTATTTCTTTATTTTCCTGTAAATGCCTGCAAAAAATGCATTTCTTGGACCACAGTTCAGCATTCAACACCATAATTCCCTCCAGGCTCAACAAGAAGCTCAGAGACCTCGGCCTTCACCCTGCCTTGTGTAGCTGGATCCTGGACTTCCTGTCAGATCACCAGCAGGTATAAGAGGCTCCTTCGTCTCTGCCCCTCTGACTCTCAACACAAGTACCCCTCAGGGCTGTGTACTAAGTCCCCTCCTTCACTCTCTGTATACCCATGATTGTGTCACCACCCACAGCTCCAATCTGCTAATTAAATTTGCTGACGACACTACACTCATTGGCCTAATCTCAAATAATAATGAGGCAGCCTACAGGGAGGAAGTCATCACCCTGACACAGTAGTTATGGACTACAAGAGGAATGGAGACAAGCTAACTCCTATAGACATCAATGGATCTGGGGTTGAAAGGGTGAACAACTTTAAGTTCCTCAGCATAAACATCACCGAGGATCTCATGTGGTCTGTACATACCAGCTGTGTGGTGAAAAAGGAATAACAGCGCCTCTTTCACCTCAGATGATTGAAGAGGTTTGATATAGCCCCCCAAATTCTAAGAACTTTCTATAGGAGTACAATTGAGAGCATCCTGACTGGCTGCATCACTCCCTGATATGGGAACTGTACTTCCCTCAGTTGCAGGACTCTGCAGAGAGTGGTGTGGATGGACCAGCGCATCTGTAGATGTGAACTTCCCACTATTCAGGACATTTACAAAGACAGGTGTGTAAAAAGGGTCTGAGGGATCATTGGGGACCCGAGTCACCCCAACCACAAACTGCTCCAGCTGCTACCATCCAGGAAACGGTACGGCAGCATAAAAGCCAGGACCATCTGGCTCCAGGACAGCTTCTTCCAGCAGACCATCACACTGTTTACTTCATGCTGACGCAACTGTATTTCTTTGTTATATTGACTATCCTGTTACACATAATATTTATTATTAATTACTATAATTGCACATTGCCACATTTGAACAGAGACGTAGCATAAAGATTTTTCTCCTCATGTATATGAAGGATGTAAGTAATAAAGTCAATTCAATTCAAAGTACTTTGATAATAAATTTACTTTGACTTTGACTATTAACAAATTTCCAGGAAGACTGATCCAGAATTAAAAGATTTACGGCTGGACCCACTTTTCCTTGAGAAAGGGATTCAAAAATTAGAGGGCACAAAAATAAGTTGAGAAGGCAGGGATTTAAAACAGACCTAAAGGTAGCTCAGTAGATCAGGCAGCATCTATGGGAATGAATAAATAGTTGTGGTTTGGGCCTGAGACCCTTCATCAGCACTGGAAAGGATTGGGGAAGAAGCCAGTATAAGAAGATGGGAGGAGGAGAAACAATGCAAGCTAGATGGGGAAGGTGAAGCCAAGTGAGAGGGGAATGAGGTAAGAAGCTGGGAGGTGATCAATGGAAAAGGTAAAGGTCCGGAGAAGAAGGAATCTGATAGGAGAGCAAAATGGAACATGGGAGAAAGAAAAGAAGGAGGGACACCAAGGGGAGGTGATAGGAAGGTGAGGAGAGGAGGTAAGAGAGGAGCCAGAGTGGGGAAATGAAGAAGAGGGAAGGGGAAAGGAGAACGAAATTACTGGAAGCTGGAGAAATCGATGTTCATGCCATTAGGTTTCCTAAAGTTAACTTCTACACACAGAGTGTAATGTGTATGTGGAACCAGTCAGAGAATGTGTTTGAGGCGGATAGAATAACAATAGTTAAAAGACACCTTAACTGTAACATAGTAACTCTTGAACTGGTACGTGAAGAGGAAAAACTCAGAGCCGGGGTTGACAGATTGAGAATTGAGGATGTGCTAGGAATATCCTGCCGGTATCGCCAAGTTTCCAGCACCAACATAGCATGCCCACAGCGTAACAACCCTAACCATATGTTTTTGGAACGTGGAAGGAAACCGGAGTACCTGGAAAAAACCCATGCGGTCATGGCGAGAATGTACAAAGCAACAAGAATCAAACCCCCATATTACACTGGTGCTGTAGAGTGATTGCACTAACCATAATGGCAGTTCTTACTGTGCACTGCTTTTCACTTGCATTGGCCTCAGGTTGACTGGTGAAGAGCTAAGACAGTGTGTTCTGATTCTTCTAAATCTGCCTGATATACGTGACGAAGGGTCTCGGCCTGAAACGTCGACTGCACCTCTTCCTACAGATGCTGCCTGGCCTGCTGCGTTCACCAGCAACTTTGATGTGTGTTGGTTGATATACGTGACATCTCATTTCTGCCTCCCAACAATTTGTCAGAGTTTGCAGAATTTGCTCATTAAGTCCACGTTAAACTTACCATCAAAGCTAAGAGCCAATAAGTAATCTGCGTACCAAAGCTAATTGCTTATGTCATGTCACTTAAGCTGGGGATGAAGGAAGGTAAATAGCTCCAGTTCTTGCCTGGTCGTTACTTGGAGATACAGCATGATAATAGGCCCTGAAAGCCCTGTGAGCTTGCGCCACCCAATTACACCTATGTGATTAATTAATCTGCCAATCCGAACCCAGAAACCTTTGAATGTTGGAGGAAACCAACGAGCCCAGAGGAAAGCAACACTCTCATGGGAAGAATGTACAAACTCCTTACAGACAGTGGTGGGAATTGAACCCGGGTTGCTTGTGCTGTAAAGCATTACACCATTCGCCATGCTAACGTGTCACCCTACGTGATGCAAAATCCTCCCATGAAGGTAAAGTACTTATAATCAAGAGAAAATCGGCAGGTGCTGGAAATCCAAGCAATGCACACAAAATGCTGGAGGAACTCAGCAGGCCAGGTAGCATCTATGGAAAAGAGTACAGTCAAAGTTTTGGGCTGAGACTTTTGAGGAATCAGAGTTAAGAGGTGGGGGAGGGGAGGAGAGAGAAACACGAGGTGACAGGTGAAACTGGGAGGGGGAGGGATGACGTAAAGAGCTGGGAAGTTGATTGGTGAAAGAGATACGGGCCTGGAGAAGGGGGAATCTAATAGGAGAGGACAGTAGGCCATGGAAGAAAGAAAAAGGGGAGGAGCACCAGAGGGAGGCAAGGATAAGGTAAGAGAGGGAAAAGGGGATGGGGAATGGTGGTTGAGCGGTGGGGGGGGGGCAGCATTACTGGTAGTTCAAGAAAACGATGTTCATAAAATATTTAAAATTGTCTTCAGAACACCTTTTCTGCACAAAATCTTTCTTTCAACATCTGAACCGATTCTCATTCCCCTTCCTTTTCCATCCTTCCTGCTTCCTTCTCTACATTCCTATCTCATTGGTTGAGGCAAAACACTGAGACGTGCATCTTTCAGACGCGGATTCTTTTATTTATCACATATGCATTGATACAGCAAACAAAATGCACCATTTGCATTTACACAAACTTAATAAGACATTGGTTTGACAGCACTTCAAAGTTCAAAATACATTTATGTCAAAGTATGTATACTATATACAATCTTGAGATTTGTTTTCTTATAGCAGAACACACAAAACAAAGAAACTCAATGAAAACCAATTTTAAAAAGACTGCCAAGCACCTAATGTGCGGGAAAAAAAGAAGAAAATGTGTAAACGATAAAAAGTAAACAAATAACATTCAGAACTGAAGTTCACGAAAGTGAATCCACAGCCACAAAGCCAGCTAGTCGTTGCAGCTGGTGCAGGAGCCGTTAGTTGAAGGCCACAGCTTCAGTTCAGTACAGATATGAGTAAACCCCATAGAACAGCAAGCTGAACACTAGCCCTCTGGTCCCTCACCTCAGGCCCTGACACCCTAACCTTTTCAAGTTGACTCAGTGTTTAAACCATCAGCTTGTTCCTCACACTTGGAGCCAGGCCTTGCCACTCCAATTTGACCCCAAGTCTGCTCCAGCAATAACCAATCATCAGATCATTCCAAACCCCACCTCCTGGATCCAGATAAATTCTAACCTTTTCAGCTTGGCTCGGTGCTTAATTTGGCCAAACATGGGCTCATTTCTCACTCTTGGACCCAGGTGCCACCGCCTCGATTCAGCACTTGAAGTACCGTGAGCAGTTTTGGGCCCCTGTGTAACAAAGGATGTGCTGGCATTGAAGAGAGTCCAGAGGAGGTTCACGGGAATATACCAAGAATGAAAGAGTTAATGTACAAAGAGGGTTTGATGGCTCTGGGCCTGTACTCGCTGTAGTTTGAAAGAATGAGGGGTGTCTTATTGAAACCTATCAAACATTGACAGGCGGACATGGAGAAGGTGTTTCCTATATTAGGAGAGTCTAAGATCGGAGGGCATAGTCTCGGAACAGAAGGACAACCCTTTAGAACAGAGATGAGGAGGAACTTCTTCAGCCAGAGGATGGTGAATCTGTGGAATTCATTACTACAGGTGGCTGTGGAGGCCAAGTCATTGAGTATATTTAAAGTGGAGGTTGGTAGGCCCCTGATTTGTAAAGGTATCAAAGGTAAGAGGGAAAAAGAGGAGAATGGAATTGAGAGGAATAATAAATCAGCCATGTGATCAGACTCATTGGGCTAAATGGTTTAACTTTGCTCCTACATCTTATGGTCTTATGGTCTGAGGATGTGCTGTGGGCAGCCCACATGTTTCAGTGCCAATGTAGCATGCCCACAACGTTCAGCAGAACAACACATAACACAACAAAATAGGATATACCAAGCAACTAAACAAAACAAGGTCCATTCCTCCCTCCCACCCACCCTTCGTCTCATTTTTTTTAAATAACATTATTTGTCATGTCCCAATCCATTGTATCCAATGTCACTATATGTGGTTACTCTATGTTTGCCTACCCACTGAAAGTTTACCACAGAAATTTCTACCAGATTACAAGGGGAACAAAAATGTTGGAGACAGAGCAATTGAGGCTGAAAAACAAACAGGATCATCATAAAAAATAAAACCAATGGGACGCAAGAGTATTAAAATGCCAAATTTCAAGATGACATTAATTAAAATCAGAATCGGAATCTGGTTTAATCTCACTGGCATATGTAATCAAATATGTTGTTTTGTGGCAGCAGTCCACTGCAATACATAATAATTAAAATATACATAAATTACCATAAGAAATATGTTTTTAAATTAGATTAAACAAGTAGTATAAAAAGAGCAAAAATGAAAACAAGATTGAGGTATTGTACATGGGTTCATTGTCCATTCTGAAATGTGATGGTGGAGGGGATTAATATGTAACCTCAGGCTCCTGTACCTCCTCCTTGATGGTAGCAATGAGAAGAGGGCATGCCCTGGTTTTCTGCGATATTTAATGACAGATACACCTTTCTGAGGCATCGCCTTTTGAAGATGTCCTCAGTGCTGGGGTGGCTTATGCCCGTGATGGAGCTGGCTGAGTTCACAACTTCCTGCAGCTTTTTTCAATCCTGTACTGAGGCCCCTCCATACCAGACAGTGATGTACCCAGTTAGAATGCTCTCCATGGGTACATCTGTAAAGATTTGCTCCAGTCTTTGGCATTCCAATTAATGGAATATTTTCAGTAAGTTGCATGAATTAATTGCCCAAGTAGATGTCATCAGGTCATGCATATTCTCGAGGTGATTAATAAAGATTCCAGTTCAGATGAAAGGACTCAGCCCGAAACATCGATTGTCCATTTCCCGCTAAAGATGCCGCCTGACCTGCTGAGTTCCAACAGAATTTTGGTATTGGAAACACAAGCGATTCTGCAGATGCTGGAAATCCAGAGCAACACACACAAAATGATGGAGATAATTGCCCCTCCCCATCCCAAGGCCACAGACTGTTTCGTCAGAACTAGCTGAATATAAATCCTTCCTTTCTGAATTAAAAAAAAGCGTTTTGCTTCAGAAGCCTTGGTGAGCTCAGTATAATTTTTGTTTTTCTCCCTGGGGATTTTCAACTCCCTTTTCGCAACCCATGTGGCACCATGACGCCATCTACTACCCCTTTCAATTATAATTCACAACTAACTGCATTAAATCAGCCCTGTTTGAGCATCTGTTGTCATCTGTATGCATTGCCATTCAGTTAATGTGCAAACTATTTGCTAGTCACTGATAGAGTTGCCTACAAATCCTCCTTACTTAAGAACAGGCTCTTCATTACATTGGTCCAACTTCCAGCTGGTGAACTTTGACCAGCATTTGGTGAACCAAAGTAATTAGAAAAACAATTCCAAATGAAATTAGTTAGTTCTTTTCCAAAACAACTGAACAGCTGCAGGCATATGTTCTGAAGTGGATCATAATTGTTTCCATGGGGTTGATATCATGCTGCCATCATTTTATCAATAACTAAGATTGTACATTTCGTCAAACATCCTTCCAAAATGGATAAAGAAATAAAAGGAGAGAGAGAGATCAGCTTTATTTGTCACATGTACGTTGAAGCATCAAAACACAGTGAATTTCGTAGCGTGCATCAAATCAAGTCAGCAAGGATTGTGCTGGGAACAGCCCACTTCCAGCACCGACACAGCATGCTCACAACTCAACAGTACATCTTTGATCTGTGGGAAGAAGCAGGAACACACAGAGGAAACCCATGTGGCCACGGGGAGAATGTACAAACTTCTTACAGACAGCAAACAGCTAGTCCTGACAAAGGGTCTCAGCCCGAATCGTCAACTGTACCTCTTCCTATAGATGCTGCCTGGCCTGTTGTGTTCACCAGCATTTTGTGTGTGTTTCTTACAGACAGTGGTGGAAATCAAACCCCGATCGGTGATCACTGGCTCTGTAAAGAGATTGTGCTAACTGCTATGTTATCATACCAGAACAAAACAAAACACATCAGGCCCTATTAATTGTATCAAAAATATACCAGAGATCAAGGACAAAAGAAGGACTTTGCGGTGATATTTTCATGCATGCATAATCTAGATTCAAATATAGGCTGGTTGTGTTTATTGTTATTTTGGCTGCATCTTTATCTGACCTGACCCTTTTGTTCAGAGTGAAGTTTCAGCACCAGAATGCAATATTTTAAAAATCACTCCTGAAATGATTGAAACAGAAACAACTGTTGATTGTAAAAACTTGTGTATTTTAATTAATGTGGGCATGTGATGTTGGTGCCAGAATATGTGGCGACACTTGCAGGCTGCACTCAGCACAGAGTCACAGAGCTCCGCGGCATGGAAGCAGGTTCTTCAGCCCATTTACTCCATACTAAACTGCTGTTCTGCCTAGTCCCCTCCACCTGCACCTGGATCATAGCTCTCCATAACCTGGATCACAGCATGGGCTTATCCAAACATCTTTTAAACATTGAAATTGAGCCTGCATCTACCACTTTCACAGGCTGCTCGTTCTACATTCTCACCATCCATTGAGTGCAGAAGTTCCCCCTAATGTTCCCTTAAATATTTCACCTTTCATCCTTAACCTATGACCCCTAGTCTCACCCAAACTTGGAAAACGCCAGATGCGTTTCACTTTATGTTTTGATGTTTATGTGATAAATAAATAAATCTGAATCTAAATCTGAATCTGAACCTTTTGTAGTTCTTAGTACAAAGAGGCAGTAGCAAAGTAGATGTTGTTTCTGTAACACTGAAGGGAAATTTGAATGGGTGCAGTACATAGATGAGAGAAGCAAGGGGGGTGTCTATGGTCTAGGTGCAGGCAGGTGGGGATCAGCATGGACCAAATGGGCCAAAGGACCCATTTCTGCATTGTCGTACTTTATGAGTCTAAACTGCAAATTGTTACTGCTCTCATGAATAAGGCATTATTCAAACTATTCTAGGTGTTAATTAACCAAATAAACTACATTCCTCAGTCACTGTTTTATTTCGGACATTAAACCAGGGTTAGCACTCCAATGAGAACACAAGAGAGAGTAGTACTAGGCATCACGATGGACTCCGACACACTGAGCACAGGTGCCCACCCGGGTTTGGGTGCTCAGCCAGCTGCTGTCCACATTGCTGACTCGTGATGGCACTGGCAGATCCAGCTCAAAGCGGATCATCGAGTTTGCTGATAGTACAACAGTGGTTGGCCTCGTCAGTCACAATGATGAGTTGGCATACAGACGGAACAGCATTTCTCTGGACCACGAGGCACCCACAGAGCACATATCACACACATCACATAAAACAAAATATTACCACAGATAAGTTACTAAAATATAATTCGATATGTATGTAGTGCACAGCACTAGGATGTGCTGGGGACAGCCTACAAGTGTTGCCATGTGTCCAGTGCCAACAAAGCATGCCCACAATGTTCAGCAGGACAACACAAGCAACATCAATAATAACAGAACACCAGCATTAAACCAAGCCCTTTCCCTTGCTCCCAGCCTCCCACTCACACTCACAGGCTGTCCTCCAATCCCAGGACAGGTTACCTCTGTGCCTCTAGCCTCCAGTGAATTCAGGGTCTCCTGGACATCCCCAGTGGTCTTGCGGACTCGCAGACTCAGGGCTTTTGCCAACGTGTCTCGACTTCCAGACTTCAGATCAACTTTCAAGATTTGATCTTCGGTATTGACCCCAGGACCTGCCGATGATGGGTCCCCGAACTCCAGACTCAATAACCTAGGGGATCACCAGCCCTCGTGTCTTCTTCCCGCACGGACCACCATTCCTGGGACCGCTGACCTGGCTTGACTCACTGACCTAAGGGGGGCTAGAGCGTGGGGCACCAGCCCTTGTCCTCACTGGCCTACATCCGCAGCACTTGCCAGCCCGACATCTGTTCACAGATATCCTTGATTATCAAGTTAATTAAACACTGTAAATTCATTAGTGTAAGGGAATGGCAAAAAGGAAAGATGGTGAGGATAAGCATTTAAGTGGCAGAGTTACAGAGAAAATAAGGAGTGTGGGAATGGGACTGATGGGGGTTGCACTGCTGGGAGTTTAGATGGCCCTGATGTACAGAAAAACCTCCTCCAGTGTCATACAAAGTAGCTTTACTTTCCAGTGTCTCCAACCATCACACATTAACATGAAGGCTCAAGTTTTAGTTGCTTTTTAGAGATTACTTTTGGGTTCATGGGGATAGTTTTGGGGACAAGGAGGGGAGTTAAGGGACAGGTTAGTATTTTAGGGACTAAGATGGGGGGAATTAGAGGAATTAGAAGACAGGTCAGAGTCTTAAATCTTAAACCTCCACTCTGCTTTTGAAGGTCAATGATGTGGACTTGGGACGTCCATGAACTGGTCTGTGCTCTCTCAGGGTCACTGAACTGTCATCAGGTTCCAGAGCCAGAGTTTTATGTGGGCAAGAGAAACAAGATCTGATAGGCCCCTGGGTTCGTGAATCGGTGAGACTGGAGTTCAAGGCCAAGTACTTGGGTCCCATTATCAGCGGATCCAGAGTTTGAGGCCTGGTGTTCGGTGCTAGGCATGTTCTGGGATCAAGAGTCAAGGGTCAAATTCGAAATCTGTTAGTTGAGGCCGGTGAGTCAGAGCCCTGGGCCTGCAAGTTTCTGCGAGCCCACTGAGGGAGTTGGCAGCCCGATGTCTGCGTGCCCACATCGAAATCTGGGACCGCTGGAATGCGGAGGACAAACAAAGCAGGCTGTCTCAGGGTTAGAGGACTGTGTATATGTATGGCTGGGAGGAGGGAACAGGGACTTGTCTTGCTGTGGTTGTTTTGTTGCTTGTTGTGTTCTGTGTTGTTCTGCCAAGCATTGTGAGCATGCTGTGTTAGTGCCAGAATGTGTGGCGACACTTGCGGGCTGCCCCCTGCACATACTTAGGTTGTGCTGATTGTTAACGTAATCAACACATTTCACTGTATGTTTCAATGTACACATGATAAATAAAATTGAATCTTGAGTCTTGAATCTTGAAAGCAGTCTTTAAAGTTACGTCACTTGTGGAACCAGTAGTGTGACAACACCATATACAAGTTTGCTGATGACACCACTTTTGTGGGCTGTAACAAAGGTGGTGATGAATCAGCATACAGGAGGGAGATTAACAACTTGGCTGAGTGGTGTAATAACAAATACCTGTCACTCAATGTCAATAAGACCAAGGAACTGATTGTAGACTTCAGAAGAGGAAAACCAGAGGTCCATGAGCAGTAATCATCGGAGAAACAGAGGTGGAGAGGATCAGTAACTTTAAATTCCTGAGTGCTACCATCTCAGAGGACCCTTCCTGGACCCATCATATAAATACTATTTTGAAGAAAGCATGACAGTGCCTCTACTTCTTCAGGAGTCTGCGGAGGTTTGGCATGCCATCAAAAGCCTTGGCAAACTTTTGTAGATGTGGGTGATGGACGGGGGGATGAAGTGTGGCCGGGGCAAGAGGGATGAAGTGAGAAGCTGGGAGGTGATAGGTGGAAAAGGTAAAGGACTGGAGAGGAAGGAATTTGATAGAAGAGGAGAATGGACCAGGGAGAAAGGGAAGGAGATGATAGGCGGGTGAGGAGAAACGGTAAGAACTGGAGTGGGGAAATGAAGACGGAAGGGAGAGAGAAAAAAATCAGTTTTCTTTCTTTCCCAAGCAAACACTTCTGTGTGGTATTTCAACCAAGCACCATGATTAGGACCTGACTCAGTCCCTAGGAGAGGCAGTGAGGCATCCCTGCAGCCACAGTACACAGCTCTTTTACTGGAAATCAAATACTCAAAACCTTGGAGGAATTGGTGGTTTGCCATTTTCGGATTTGCCTCTTCTTAGTTCAAATGGAAAATATTGAACCATGTTTACAAAACAGAGCACTTAATTCACAATAGAAAAGCACGCCAGAGGGGCCAAAGAAATGATTCTGTTCAGTTCTGGTCACCACATGCAAAATATCCCCAAAATGAAATAAGCTTCAGACGCAAGTGTAAAGACAATCTGAGATGAAGAAATGCAAGGCAAAATTAAAACATTCAGTTCCTGGGGGATAAAAGAGATTAAGATGACCCTCATGAAAGAATGCAAAGACTAATTATTTTTACTTTTGAAATACAGCATGATTACAGGCCGTTCTTCCCCAAAGAGCCTGCAAAGTTACAGCAATATGATTAATAAACCTGCAAACCCGTATGTGGGAGGGCACCAAAACACCAAGAGGAAACCCACGCAGTCACAGGGAGAACAGGGAAACTGAGAACAGACAGTGACGGGAATTGAACGGGGATCTCTGGGGCTGTAAAGCATTACACTAAACACTACACTGCCAGGCTGGTTGGTAAGATTAATAAGCAATGTTGACCAATAGAAGAAGAAGTGGGAATGAATACAATTATAGAGAGTGAGGGGTCTCTGAATGCGACAATCTGTGGTCAGATGAACCAGGTGCAAGAACAGTAAATGCAGGTAACAAGGAGACTTTGGAAGGAGAAACCAGTCAGCACCCTGGCTACGGAACTCATCCCTAGAACTAGGAGAGAGTGGAGAAACTACAGACTTCAAAAGAGGATGATGGGGTCGAAGAAGAGGCTGGATGGTGAGGTTGGGTCAGTACTGTGGTGAGGGAGGGGTTGTGTATGTACTGTGGTGAGAGAGGGCTTGTGTCTGTATTGTGGTGAAAGAGGGGTTGAGTCTGTACTGGGGTGAGAGAGGGGTTGTGTCTATACTGGGGTGAGAGAAGGATTGTGTCTGTACTGTGGTGAGAGAGTGGTTGTATCTGTACTGGGCTGAGAGAGGGGTTGTGTCTGTACTGTGGTGAGAGAGGGGCTGTGTCAGTACTGGGGTGAGAGAGGGGTTGAGTCTGTACTGTGGTGAGAGGAGGGGTTGTGTCTGTACTGGGGTGAGAGAAGGGTGGTGTCTGTACTGGGGTGAGAGAGGGGTTGTGTCTGTACTGGAGTGAGAGAGGGGTTGTGTCTATACTGGGGTGAGAGAAGGATTGTGTCTGTACTGTGGTGAGAGAGTGGTTGTATCTGTACTGGGGTGAGAGAGGGGTTGTGTATGTATTGGGATGAGAGAAGGGTTGTGTCTGTACTATGGGCAGAGAGAGATTGGGACAGTACTGTGCTGAGAGAGGAGTTATATCTGTACTGGGGTGAGAGAGGGGTTGTGTATGTATTGGGGTGAGAGAAGGATTGTGTCTGTACTGTGCTGAGAGAGGAGTTATATCTGTACTGTGGTAAGAGAGGGTTTGTGTCTGTACCGCAGTGAGAGAGGGGTTGGGTTGGTACTGTGGTCAGGGACGGGTTGGGACAGTACTGTGGTGAGAGAGGGGTTGTGTCTGTACTGCAGTGAAAGAGGGGTTGGGTTGGTACTGTGGTCAGGGAGGGGTTGGGACAGTACTGTGGTGAGAGAGGGGTTGTGTCTGTACTGGGGTCAGAGAGGAGCTGGGTCAGGTCAGTGGTCAAAGAGGTGTTGGATCAGAGGCCAAGGAGGTGTTGGGTTAGTGGTCAGAAAGGGGTTGTGTGTCAGTTCTGTGGTCAGGGAGGGGTTCAGTCATTACTCTGGTCAGGGAGAGCTTGTGTCCGTGGTCAGGGAGGAATTGGGCCATTTATGCGGTCGGGGAGGGGTTGCATCAGTCCTGTGGTCAGTGTGGGGTTAGGTCTGTACTGTGATCAAGAAAGGGTTGGGTCAGTACTGTTATCAGGGAAGGGTTGTGTCTGTATCGCGGTGAGAGAGGGGGTGTGTCTGACTACAATACAGACTCAACCCCTCTCTGACCACAGTATAGATACAACCACTCTCTCACCACAGTATAGACACAACCCTTCCCTGACCACAGTACAGACACAACACCTCTCTCACTACAGTACAGACACAACCCTTCCCTGACCACAGTACAAATACAACCACTCTCTCACCACAGTACAGACACAATCCCTCTTTCACCACAGTACAGATACAACCCCTCTCTTACCACAGTACAGACACAACCCTTCCCTGACCGCAGTATAGACACAACCACTCTCTCACTACAGCACAGGTACAACCCCTCTCATACCACAGTATAGACACAACCCCTCTCTCACCACGGTACAGTCGCAACCCCTCTCTCACCACAGTACAGACACAACCCCTCTCTCGCCACAGTACAGACACAACCCCTCCCTCACCACAGTATAGACACAACCCCTTTCTTACCCCAGGACATACACAACCCCTCTCTCGCCACAGTACAGACACAACCCCTCTCTCACCCCAGTACGGATACAACCACTCTTTCACCACAGTACAGACACCACCCCTCTCTTACCACAGTACAGACACAACCCCTCCCTCACCACAGTATAGACACAACCCCTTTCTTACCCCAGTACATACACAACCCCTCTCTTACCACAGTACAGACACAACCCCTCTCTCACCCCAGTACAGACACAACCCCTCTCTTACCACAGTACAGACACAACCCCTCCCTCACCACAGTATAGACACAACCCCTTTCTTACCCCAGTACATACATAACCCCTCTCTTACCCCAGTACAGACACAACCCCTCTCTCACCCCAGTACGGATACAACCACTCTCTCACCACAGTACAGACACAACCACTCTTTCACCACAGTACAGACACAACCCCTCTCTTACCACAGTACAGACACAACCTCTCCCTCACCACAGTATAGACACAACCCCTCTCTTACCCCAGTACATACACAACCCCTCTCTTACCACAGTACATACACAACCCCTCTCTCACCCCAGTACAGACACAACCCCTCTCTTACCCCAGTACATACACAACCCCTCTCTTACCACAGTACAGACACAACCCCTCTCTCACCACACAACCCCTCTCTTACCACAGTACAGACACAACCCCTCCCTCACCACAGTATAGACACAACCCCTCTCTCACCACAGTACAGACACAACCCCTCCCTCACCACAGTATAGACACAACCCCTCTCTCACCACAGTACAGACACAACCCCTTCCTGACACAATATAAACACAAACCCTTCCTGAGCACAGGACTGACACAATCCTTCCCTGACCACAAAACTGACACAACCTTTTCTTGACCACTGAACCTAACCACTCCCTGACCACAGACTGACCCAGCCTTACGCTGACCACAGTACAGATTGAACCCCTCCCTGACCACAGTACTGATCAACACCTTCCCTGACCATACATACCGACCCCTTCCTAAACACAGACCCAACCCCACATTGAATATATTACTAACTCAACCCCTTCCTGACCTCTGACCTAACCACTCCCTGACCACAGTACAGATCAAACCCCTCCTTGCCTTCAAAACAGCCCAAACCTCACCCTGATCACAGTACTAATCCAACCCCTTCCTGATCACTGAGCTGACCCAACCCCTCTCTGACCACAGTACAGATATAACCCCTCCCTGACTATAGTAGCAACCCAACCACTCTATTTCCAAAGTACAGACCCAACACCTCCCTGACCACATTAGGAAGCCAACCCCTCCCTCTCCACAGTAGACAACTCTCTCAGACCACAGTACTGTCCCAGCCCCTCCCTGAATAAGTGACAGAACCAACCCTTCCCCAACCACAGTAATAACCCAACATTTCCCTGACCACACTTCCGACCCCTCCCTGACCACCATACCCATCCAACCCAAGCCCACCCTGAGCACTGGCCCAACATTATCCTGTCCACAGTACAGTCCCAACCCATCTCTGACCAAATGTGTACACATGTACTCCCTTTAAACTCACCGGGATTCCATTCCCTTTAGACACACCGGGATCCCGTTCCCCTTAGACACGCCGGGAACCCGTTCCCTTTAGATTCGCCGGGATCAGTTCCCTTTAGATTCGCCGGGATCCAGTTCCCTTTAAACTCACTGGGATCCCGTTCCCTTTAGACACACCGGGATCCCGTTTCCTTTAGACACACCGGGATGCCAATCCCTTTTGATTCACCAGAATCCCGTTCCCTGTGCTTCCTTTAAACGCAAGACAAGAAAATCTGCAGATGTTGGAAATCCAAACAACACACACAAAATGCTGGAGGAACTCAGCAGCATGCCTGGACTGTGTGTCGCTCCCTTTAAACTTACCAGTTTTGTTGGAAAATGTGTTATTCTACGTTGTAATATCTTATAAAAAGTAAATTTATGGTGTGTCTGTGTAGAACTTGGAATAGTCCGGAAATTCTGAGTGTGCCCGATCAACGGACCTTGCTGTAAAATTACATTGTCAACGGGGCAGATTCGTTAAGCCCAAATCCCAACATGCGCAGCCATCTCTTGTAAAAATTAATTTTTATTTTGTTGTAGTATTTTGATAAAGAGGTGTTAATATTTTGAACTGCTGGACTGAATAGATGCAAATAACTAATTGGAACACATTTGAAAATTGAAAGTCTCCAAAGGAATTGTAGCATACTTCAAATAATGTTCATCAAGTTTGTAGATATACAGTACATTATGAATAGGGCAATTATTACACAACATTTTTACCTCTAATATTACATGTGGTACATATTAAGAAAGAGATGATGTAAAAATATTTTTAAATCCCTCTGTTTAATAAAAATATATATAGCAGGAAATCAGATAAGTTAAACTATTTACCACCTTTGCAATGTTTGTACCATAGAGAAAAGCTTTGCCTAAAATTGTACCAGTTCTCAGCTCTACTGAATAAATACTTAGTCGACCACAGTTGTCTTGTGCACTACCAGAAGGGACTGAGGACACCTGTTTAATTTTCCTGTAGTTTAATTGAAAGAAATAAATTATAAGCACAGTAAGTACTATATACACAATACTGTACATTAAGCACCTTCAAACCCAATTTGGAGTCATTTGGTTTAAGGACTGAATTTTTAATTGGATCTTCATTCCACTTGAATTTATGTTAGTGGCATCCGCAAGATCTTACCACCATGTTTCGATATTTCTTCAATATAACATTTGAACTGTCATCAAAGTACAGCACAGAGATTGCATTTAGCTTGGTTGGTGCACAGCAAGGTTTGGGGACGTTGTCAGGGAACATCAAATGAACCTGCAGAAGCAAAGAAGATAAGACCATCAAATACAGGAATAGAATTAGGCCATTTCACCCATCGAGTCTGCTCTGCCATTCAGTCATGGCTGATTTATTTTCACCTTCAACCCCATTTTCCTGCTTTAGAGCCATAGAGTCATAAAACACTACAGCACATTAGGCCCATCTAGTCCATGCCAAACTATGAATCTGCCTAGTTCCATAGACCTGCACTTCAGCATAAATCCCATACCACTCCCATTCATGTACCTATCCAAACTTCTCTTAAACGTTGAACGCAATCCCACATCCAACACTTACACTAGCAGCTCATTCCACACTCTTTCCACCCTCTGAGTGAAGAAGCTCCCTCTCCTGTTTCCCTCGAACGTTTCACTTTTCACCCTTAACCCAATACCTAGTCTCACCTAACCTCAGTGGAAAAATCCTACTTGCATATACCCCTCATAAGCCTGAAAGGGCTGAAGGTAGATAAGTCACCTGGACCAGATGGACTACACCCCAGGGTTCAGAAAGAGGTAATTGAAGAGATTTGTGGAGGCATTAGTAATAATCTTTCCAGAGTCACTAGATTCTGGAATAGTTCCAGAGAATTGTAAATGTCTCTCCATACTTTAAGAAGGGAGGGAGGCAGAAGAAAGGAAATTATAGGCCAGTTAGCCTGAGTTCAGTGTTTGGGAAGATGTTGCAGTCCATTATTAAGGATAATTATTAAGGTTTTAGGGTACTTAGAGGGGCATGATAAAGTAGGTCAAAGTCAGCATGGTTTTATTAAGAGAAATCTTGCCTGACAAAACCGTTGGAATTCTTTGAGAAAATAACAGACAGGATAGACAAAGGAGACTCAGTGGATGTCGTTTACAGTATAGTACTTGGATTTTCAAAAGTCCTTTGACAAGGTGTCACACTTGCCCAACAAGATATGAACCCATGGTATTACATGAAAGAAACCAGCATGGATAGAAGATTGACAGATTGGCCAGAGGCAAACTGTTGGAATAAAGAGGGCCTGTTCTGGTTGACTGCTGGTGACAAGTGAGATGCTTCAGGGGTTGGTATAGGGATAAAATCTTTTCACATTATATGTCAATGACTTGGATGAAGAAAGTAGATCATAGACCATAACCTATAGGAGAACAATTGGGCCATTTGGCTCATCAAGTCTGCTCTACTTTTTCATCATGGCTGATCCAATTTTCCTCTCAGCCCACATCTCCTGCCTTACCCCCGTATCCATTCATGCCCTGATCAAACAAGAATCTATAAACCTCTGCCTTAAATAATTAAGACTTGGCCTGTACAGATGCCTGTGGCAAAAAAATTCCACAGGTTCACCACTCTCAGAACCGAGGCAAGGAGAGGCAGAGTCAAGGCTGTGAGACGTGGACCTGAGAGTGAGGAACGAGCTGAAGTTTGACTGATTGAAGCACCAGGCCAGATTGGAAAGGTAGGGTATGGGCCAAATCAAGCTGGCGGGACTCAGACCTGACAACACACAGAAGCGGTCAGGCCCAGGTCCGAGAACAAGGAAGGACCGATTTAAGCGCCGGACCAGATTGGAAAGGTCAGGGTATCAGGACTGGAGGAGGGGGACAGGCCGGTGTTCAGCTTGCTGCTCCCCAAGGCTTACTTATTGCTGCACTGAACTGAGGCCGTGGCCTGCAACTAACGGGTTCCTGGATCAGCTGCAGTGATGACTGGCTTCATGTCTGTGGGCTCACTTTCATGAATTTCAGTTCTGAATGTTATTTGCTTATTTCTATTGTTTGCATGCTTTGTTTTTTTTCCTGCACATTCAGAGTTTGATAGTCTTTTTTTAATGTGTTCTATTGGGTTTCTTTGTACTGTGGCTGCCTGTAAGGAGACCAATATCAAGGTTGTATATAGTATACATACTTAGATATTAAATATACTTTGAATGTTGAACTTTGGTAGACGGAATAAAGGGTTAGACAAATTTCTAATCAGGGAGAAAATGTTAAAAAATCAGAGGTGCAATGACTCTTGGGAGTCCTTGTGCAGGATTCCCTAAAGGGTAACTTGCAGGTTGAGTCTGTGGTGAGAAACACAAATGCAATGTTAGCATTCATTTCGAGACAACTGGAATATACGAGCAAGGACGTGATACTGAGACTTTATAAGACATTGATCAGACTAAATTTAGAGTATTGTGAGCAGTTTCGGAGCCCTTTTCTAAGAAAAAATGTTCTAGCATTGGAGAGGGTCGAGAGAAGGTTCATGAGAAGGATTCTGGAAATGAAAGGGTTAACTTATGAGGACTGTTTTGATTGCTCAAGGCCTGTCCTCACTGGAGTTTAAAAGAATGAATGGGAATCTCAGTGAAACCTATCAAATATTGAAAAGTCTAGACAGAGTGGATGTGGAGAGGATGTTTCCTATAGTGGATGAGTCTCGGACCAGATGACACACCCTCATAGTAGAGGGTGATCCCTTTGAAACAGAAATGAAGAGGTGTTTCTTTAGCCAGAGGGTGGTAAATCTGTGGAATTCATTGTTACAGATGGCTATGGAGGCCAAGACATTGAGTATATTTAAAGCAGAGGTTGATAAGTTCTTGGTTAGTCAAGGCACCAAAGGTTCTAGGGAGAAGGTAGGAGAATGTGGTTGAGAGGGATAATAAATCAGCCCTGATGGAATGGCGATCAGACTTGATGTGCCAAATGGACTAATTCTGTTACTTCGTTTTGTGGTCTTGTGTCTTATAATTTTGTATACATCCCTTCATTCTCCTACATTCCAGGAAATAAGGTCCTTATCTATCCAACCTTTCCCTATAATTTAGGACCTCAAGTCCTAGTAGCATGCTTGTAAATGATCTCTGCACTCTTTCAATCTATTAGCTACCCTTCCACATAAGCTTTGATAAACATGCTTGGAGAGATTCACTACGGTAACTGGCCCTTTGGCCCATTGATTCTGTGTCAAACCCCACTTTTTCAATTCTCCCCATACTCACACTCAACCACACACCAGGGGTAATATACAATGGCCGATTAATAAACTACCCCACACATTTTTGTGAAATAGGAGAGAAGCTGGAGAACCTGGAGGAAGTCTGTGAGGCAGGTCGTACAAGCTGGACACAGACAAAACACAAGGTGGGGATAAAGCCTGGGTCTCCAGCATGCCATGGCAGTGACTCTAGCCATAGCTGTGCCATTGTGCTACCCATAAACAGTCTTATTAAAACAATCATACCCAGAGAAAAGCAAAGATTGCTAGGTTGCTTCACTGGCTTTCAAGAGCTAATAGTGTGACCCACAATGCAAAAACTGAAAGAATTCACAGCCCATTTACAGTCTGGTGAATCAGAATCAGGTTTATTATCACTGACATATGTCATAAAATGTGCTGTTTTGTGGCAACAGTACAGTGCAAGAAGTGACATTGTACTATAAACTACAACCAAAAATGAAATCAATAAACAGTGTAAAAGAGGAACAGTGAGGTAGTGTTCATGAGAAAGTGAACAATTCAAGGCTATGATGGTGAAACAGAAAAATCTGTTTTAAAATGTCAATCAACATCATTGATCTACAATGTAACTACGACTTGGGCAATTTCCATTTCCTTCAGGATCAATGCACTGCACTCTGCTTTGCTGAGAATGGTGGTAACTAGCTTGCCAAAAAATGGTTGTGACTCTCAAGTAACAACAGGCAACCAATTTCACGTGGCACCTCCAGCTTGCTTTTCATTGTAGCTGGTTTCGAATGAACACTTGAACCAAAGTATCACAGAACTACAGTAGTGAGAGGGGGCCCAAAGCTGAAACCCAAAGGTGCTATTCCATCTTCTCATTGCACGGAATATTCAATGCAGGACTTTTTAACATCTGCAAATTATTTTTATTTTTTTAATTTTGGAGATAAAGCAAGGAACAGGCTCTTCTGGTCCACTGAGCCACACTGCTCAGCAACCCACCGATTGAACCCTAGCCTAATCACAGAACAATTTACAGTGAACAATTAACCTACTAACTAGTAAGTCTTTGGACTATAGGAGGAAACAAGAGCATCTGGAGGAACCCACGTGGTCACAAGGAGAACGTAAAAATTCCTTACAGATGATGCCAGAATTGAACAAATTCTGGAACACCTCAAGCTAAACATTATGCTGCTGTGGTGTTGTGGGTATCTTTGTACTTATTGTATAATGCAATGTATATGCAATGCTGGAATTTTTAAAATATCTGCAAGCTATCTTTTTTTTGTCAAATTATCAACAGGAGAACTTCCAGACCTGCTATCACAGCAAAAGTGGGAGGCAGGGGGAATTGAAGAATTGATTGTACATTTTTATTGTGTCAGTGTTCAAACATATAAATAACGAGACTGACATAGCTGTGGGATCTCTTTAAATGCAACTTAATCCTGTGTCATCACCACTTTGTTGAATTAGCTGGATACTGTTTATTCTACAATATAATCACTTTTGAGAATCACTTGTTAGTCAGTATGCACAAAGTTAAGGGCAGGTTCAATCCAAATTTTCACTTTCAGGATACAAATTATCCATGCAAATAAATTAATTGAAGATACCTGGACTAGAAATTAATTACAGGTGGCGACACAAAGCAGGTGAAATCAAGCCAGCCACCCAGTATACAGTGTTAACTCCATTTACCGCCATGGGTCTCAATAGCTAGCATTGCAGAGCAGGGTGCTCAATTCAATACCATAACCTTAACACCCAGCTTGGAGGAGCATTCTGCCTGTGTAGCCTCCATCCTGATGGCATGAATACTGATTTTCCTAACTTCAAGAATTTTTTCCCTCTGTCCCTCTTCTGTCTTTTTTCCATTCCCCATTTTGGTTCCCCTCTCATCCCTTCAGTTCTCCCTGCATTCTCCTGGTGCCCCTCCTCTTTCCCTTTCTTCTACAGTCCACTGTCCTCTTCAGATTCCCACTTCTTCAGCCCTTTACCTCTTCCACATGATGAAAGATCTTGGCCCCAAACATCAACTGTTTATTCCCCTCCATGAATGCTGCCTGACCAGTGGAGCTCCTCCAGAGTTTTGTGCGTGTTGCTCAGTTTGTATCCACCCCTCCCACAACCTTACTATTCTGTCTTCTTCCCCCTTCCTCGCCAGTCCTGAAGGGTCTCAGTCCAAAGCATCAACTGTTTACTTTCCTCTCTAGATGCTGCCTGACTTACTGAGTTCCTCCAGCATTTTGTGTGTGTGGGCGTCTGTGTTGCTCAAGATCTGCAGAAACTCCTGTACAGTATGTATGCACGTATGTACTTATCGATTTATTTTACTTCGAGAACAGGCCTCTCCATCCCAATGAGCTGCACCACTATGAAACTCCCACATGACCCTAATGACAAGGCAATTTACAATGACCAATGACTAGTACACCTTTGGAATGTGAAGAAAACTGATGTACACAGTGGAAACTCATGGGGGTCAAGGTCGTAATGTACAAGCTCCTTACAGACGGCATCGGAATTGAACTCGGAACTCTGGAACACCCCGGGCTGTAATAGCATCATGCTAACCACTACAATACTGGGGCACCACCACCTATGACAGGACTATGCCCCTTGGTTTTCTTCAACTTGTCTGCAAAGAGGTGAAACTTCATCTACCAGTACATAGATGGTGTAAAATGTATTAACAGATCTGTAAAATCCAAGTTTGGAATCCAACTTTTATGAGAACAACACGTACCAGTGTTTGGACAATTGCATGGTTTGTAGCATTCATGTGCGCATTGAGTGGAAAGGAGCATTCGCCATCGCAGTAAAACGCAGCATATCCTTCTGGAGCTATGATCCAGTCCTAGGAACATAGTTCAGAAAAGTTACACTATCATTATTTTGAAACAATAATAACTGCATTTTAGAACACAGAACATAGTACAGTATGCGCAGTACAGGCCCATGAGCCACAATGTTGTGCCAATCTTTAAACCTGCTCTAATGCTTCGTGCCATTTTAAAAGTCTCTTTCCCCAGGCAGCAAATCTGATCAACCATTCTAGTCAGCCGCTTCCCCCACACTCTCCTCTATCTATTACCCCCGCCACTGCACTGAAAACACTTTTAACCACATTTTAACCACATTTTATAATGCTGTTTACATTGTAAATACATAATAGTATATATTTATTTATGCATCCTTTAACCTCTAACTTTATTAGATTTTTTCTATTCCATTCTTTATTTTTATAATTGTTGAAAGTTGTTTTTTGTTGCAGATCATGCCAACACATCACAGCAAATTCCTAACATGTAAATGTATCTGGTGAATTAAAGCTCATCCTTGATCCTTGACCTTTGATCAATCTAACCCTTCCCTCCCCCACATAACCCTTCCATTTCTATCATCCATGCACCTATCTACCAGTTTCTTAGAAGCCCTTAACATATCAGTCTCTACCGTCACCCTGAAAGGGTGTTCCTTACACCCAACACTCTGAGTAAAAAACTTACTTTTGACGTTCCCCCTATACTTTCCTCCATTCACCTTAAAACTGCACCCCCTGGTATTACCTATTTCTGCCCTGGGAAAAGGTCGCCGTGTGTCCACTCGATCCATGCCCCTTATCATCTTGCACAACTTTATCGAGTTACCTCTCATTCTCCTTCACTCCAAAGAGAAAAGCCCTAGCTTGCTTGACCTATCCTCGTAAGACATGGTCTCCAACCCAGGCAGTGTCCAATTTTGACAAAGACATGCATGGGAGACTGGTCAAGAAGGTTCAGTAGCTTGGCATTCAGGATGAGGTAGTAAATTGGATTGGACATTGTGTAGTGGACAGTGAGGAAGGCTATCATGGCTTGCAGAGGGATCTGTATCAGCTGGAAAAATGGCCTGAAAAACAGCATAGAAACAGTAATCTACAGCACATTACAGGACCTTCAGCCCACAATGTTGTGCCGACCATGTAACCTACTCTAGAAACTGCTTAGAATTTCCCTATGCATTGCCCTCTATTTTTCTAAGCTCCATGTACCTACTCAAGAGTCTCTTAATACATCCACCTCCACCACCGTCGCCAGCAATACATTCCACGCACCCACCACTTCTGTGTGAAAAACTTAACTCTGACATCCCCCCTGTATCTACTTCCAAGCACCTTAAAACGATGCCCCCTCATGTTAGTCATTTCAGCCCTGGGAAAGAGCCTCTCACTATCCACACGATCAATACCTCTCATCATCTTATACACCTCTATCAGGTCACCTCTCATCCTCCATTGCTCCAAGGAGAAATGGCCAGGTTCACTCAACCTATTCTCATAAGGCATGCTCTCCAATCCAGGTAACATCCTTGTAAATCTCCTCTGCACTCTCTCTATAGTATCCACATCCTTCCTGTAATGAGGTGACCAGAACTGAACACAGTACTCCAAGTGGGGTCTGATCAAGGTCTTATATACCTGTAACATTACATCACAGCTCTTGAACTCAATCCCATGGTTGATGAAGGCCAACACACTATACGCCTTTTTAACAACATTGTCAACCTGCACAATAGCTTTGAGTGTCCTATGACATGGACCCCAAGATCTCGCTGATCCTCCACACTGTCAAGCGTCTTACCATTAATATTATATTTTGTCTTCAAATTTGACCTACCGAAATGAACCACTTCACACTTACCTGGGTTGAAATCCATCTGCTACCTCTCAGCCCAGTTCTGCATCCTATCGATGTTGCGCTGTAACCTCTGACAACCCTCCAGACTATCCACAACACCTCCAACTTTTGTGTCATGAGAGTGTGGAATGAGCTGCCAGCACAAGTGGTTCATGTGAGTTTGATTTTAATGTTTAAAAAAATTTGGATGGGTACATTGATGGTAGGGGTATGGAGGGATATGGTCCCGGTGCAGGCCGTTGGGAGTTGGCAGTTTAAATGGTTTTCAGCATGGACTAGATGGGCCAAAGAGCCTGTTTAGAAACATACAAATATAGAAAACCTACAGCACAAAACAGGCCCTTCGGCCCACAATGCTGTGCCAAACATGTACTTATTTTAGAAGTTACCTAGGGTTACTCACAGCCCTCTATTTTTCTAAGCTCTACGTACCTATCCAGGAGTCTTTTAAAAGACCCTATTGTATCTGCCTCCACCACCATCGCTGGCAGCCCATTCCACGCAATCAAAGTGGAGTCTAACCAAGGTCTTATATAGCTGTAACGTTACCTCACAGCTCTTGAACTCAATCCCATGGTTGATGAAGGCCATTTTTGTGCTGTGCTTCTCTATGATTCTTCCTGGTAAACCTCCTCTGCACTCTCTCTAAAGCTTTGACATCCTTTCTATTGTGAGCTGATCAGAACCGAACATAATATTGCAAATGTGGTCTAACCAGTTGTGTATAGAGCTGTAACATTACCTCACGGCTCTTGAACTTAATCCTCTGACTAATGAAGGCCAACACGCCTTCTTAAACACCCTATCAACTTGTGAGGCAACCTTGAAGGATGTGGATTCCAAGATACTTCTGTTCCTCGACATTGCTAAGAATCCCACCATTAACCCTTCACTCTGCCTTCATATTCAACCTTTCAAAGTGAATCACTTTACACTACTTGAGGTTGAACTCCATTTGCCACTTCTGCAGGCTATCAATGTCCCTTTTTATACAATACTACAAAAGTTTATTCACTCATGAAAAAACACACAAGGATCAGGGATTTACAAAACTAGTTACAATATCAAATTAAAATACAGTTACTATCATCCACAAAACACTCAATATCCTGGGGGGCAGCATTCTCAGAACTCCCCCACTGTGCCCATAGATACCGCAAGCTCCTCTCCAAGGACACTCGGGCACGAATGTAACTTCAGAAGAGAGGCAGGTAGTTGGCTCAGGCAAAGCCCTCGACTTCCACCGCATGAGCTTGCAAATGGGCATCTTGGCCAGGCCCAGGATCAAGTCTACCTGTAGATTCCCTGAGCGACCCATTCCCTCTGTAGTGGGTGACCATAGATCAGGAGTGCAGCCAGAACATGAGGAACAACCCCTTCAGTTACTCAAACAGGGCCTGCAAACTCTCATACTCCATATAAACAAAGTACACAGACTCCTCCCAGCCACAGAAAAGACAGGTGGATGGGGTATCAACACTATCCACTCAATCTGCATTAAACTTGTCCATATTAAACTCAATCTGCCATTTCTCTGCCCATATTTCCAGTTCATCTACTTCCTGCTCTACCTTTTGACAAACCACCTTCATTTTCCACATTTTCCACCAGTTTTCCTGTCATCTGCAGTGTAGGCCATATTCATTGCTCCAACTGCGGAAAATGTGGTAAGGGAAGGGTTAACATAATGTCCAGGCAAGGGTAGATTACAGATAGAGTGCAGTCAGCACAGGCAAGGAAGATATTTGAAGTGCATAGTTTCTGTCTGCTAAGCAGGTCATCGGAGTCATTTCACTTGCTGAAGATGAGATAAGAATGTAATGAAAAGATGCGAAACACACACGTAACCAGCTAAGGCACAATTATTTTACCAGCTTCAAAACATTCTATTTCGCGCACGTCTGCCCTCAGCCCAAGCCCCCAACAGGGTTCCTCTTGTCCTCACCTACCACCCCACCAGCCTCCGCACCCAACATCTAATTCTCTGTAACTTCTGCTATCTCCAACGAGATCCCACCACCAAGCACATCTTTCCCTCCCCCGACTTTCTGCTTTCTGCAAGGATCGCTTCCTACGCGACTCCCTTGTCCATTCGTCCCTCCCCACCGATCTCCCTCCTGGCACTTATCCGTGGAAGCGGAACAAGTGCTACACCTGCCCCTATGCCTCCTCCCTCACTACCATTCAGGGCCCCAGACAGTCCTTCCAGCTGAGGCGGCACTTCACCTGTGAGTCTGTAGGGGTCATCTACTGTATCGGGAGCTCCCGGTGTGGCCTCCTGTATATCAGTGAGACCCAACACAGATGGGGAGCCCACTTCATCAAGCACCTATGCTCTGAACTCCAGAAAAAGCAGGATCTCCCAGTGGCCACCAATTTTAAGTCCACTTCCCATTCCAACATGTCAGTCCATGGTCTCCTCTACTGTCACAATGAGGCCACACTCAGGTTGGAGGAGCAATACCTTATCTTCCATCTGGGTAGCCTCCAACCTGATGGCATGAACATCAATTTCTTGAAATTCAGGTAATGCCCCCTCCCTTCTCCACTCCCCATTCCCATTTCCCTCTCTCACCTAATCACCCCCCTCTGGTGCTCCTCCCCCTTTTCCTTCTTCCACGGCTTTCTGTCCTCTTCTATTAGATTCCTCTTTCTCCAGCCTTGTATCTTTTTAAGCAATCAACTCTCCAGCTCATTACTTCACCTCTCCTCCCTTCCGTTTCACCTATCACCTGGTGCTTCTTCCTCCCCTCTCCCCACTTTCTTACTCTGACTCTTCATCTTTTTTTTCCAGTCCTGATGAAGGGTCTTGGCCAGAAACACCCTCTGTACTTTTTTCCATAGATGCTGGCTGGCCTGCTGAGTTCCTCCAGTATCTTACATGTGTTGTTTGGATTTCCAGCATCTGCAAATTTTCTCTTGTTTAAGTATATCATCAGTTGTTAGCTTGTACTTTCTGTTGACTTTAACACCTGCATTGTGAATGGTGATTGATTTTGCAAGTAAAGAATTCAAAGATACAAATTTACCAAAGGGTGAATATCGGTAACTACTTGCCAATTTTGTGCAAAAATGGCATTTCCCTGTTCAGAATTCAGAGAAGCATGGTGACAGGTGCTCTGCTGTTCTCGTGCACAAGTAAAATAAAATATGATTGAGGAATGAGTGCAAGTCCTCAGAGTTCAGTTAACCGGTGCCAAAACTTCAGAGGAAACCAGAATATAAAATAACACTCCAAGAACACGACAGAGACGGAGGGGAAAGGAACTCTCTACCTGCCATCCCAGGTCCCGGAAGCTGACGTAGAGTTCATGCTTCTTGCATGCTTGTTTCTGCTCACTGGTGTTGTAATCTGTTGAGTGAAAGATAAACTTCAGCCTGCAGTTTAAGCAAAGTAAATTTATTATTAAGGTGCACATTTGTCACCATATACTATCCTGGGATTCATCTACTTGCAGGCAATCACAGAAGAACCACAAACAACCAATGTGCAAAAGAAAACCAGCTGTGCAAATAATAAGCAAGTAAAAAGATAATATTGAGAACATATGCTGTAGCGATCCTTGAAAGAGAGGTTGTGGAAACAGGTGAGTGATGTTACCCACACTGATTCAGGAGCCTGACGATGGAAGGGTAATAACTTTCCTGGACCTGGTGGTGTGGGACCTAGGCTCCTGAATCTCCTGCCCAATGGTAGTAGTGAGAAGAGAAAATGGACTGGATGGTGAGGATGCTCGATGATAGACGCTGCTTTCCTGCAGCAGTGTGGACAAGCTGACTACGCATCCAATAGCCCAATCCTGATGCTTATTGAGAACTTCACTGAGCATCCAGATCCACATAGACACTTACTGCTTCCAAACTTGAAAAATGCAAATTTAGATATACTTACCCTAATTCTTAGACCATAAGACCATAAGACAGGAGCAGAATTGGGTTATTTGGCCCATTGAGTCTGCTCCGCCATTCAATCATGACTGATTTATTATCCCTCTCAACCCCATTCTCTTGCCTTCTCCCCATAACCTTTGATGCCCTTACTAATCAAAAGCCTATCAACCTCCACTTTAAGTATACTCAATGGTCTCCACAGCTGCCTGTGGCATTAAATTCCACAGATTTACTACTCCCTGGCTAAAGAAACTCCTCTTCATCTCTGTTCTAAAGGGATGTCTTGTATTCTGAGTCTGTGCCATCTGGCCTTTGACTCTCCCATGAACGGAAACAAATGCTGAAGCAGCTCAGTAGGTCAGGCAGCATCTACGAAGAGGAATAAACAGTCAACATTTTGGACTGATACCCTTCACCAGGACCAGAAAATAAAGGGAATGAAGCCAGAATAAGAAAATGGGGGAGGGGAAGTAGTACAAGCTGACAGGCGATAGGTAAAGCCAGATGAGGGAGGTGGTGGGTGGGGAGGGGAGCAGCGATGAAGTGAGAAGCTGGGAGGTGATAGGTGAAAGAGGTTAAGGGCTGAAGAAGAAGGAATCTGATAGGAGAGGGGAGTGGACGATGGGGGAGGAAGGGCACCAAAGAGAGGAGTAGGCAGGTGAGGAGAAGTTAATAGGTAAAAGTGGAGCTAGAATGGGGAAAAAGATTCCCATTCCGACATGTGTGTCCATGGCCTACTCAACTGTCACAATGAGACCACACTCAGGTTGGAGGAGCAGCACCTCATAATTCCTTCTGGGTAGCATCCAACCTGACGGTAACTTCTCCCCCTCGCCCTTACTCCTTCTCCATTCTTTCTCCTTACTAACCGACCCTTCCACTTCCAATTTGATTGGAAAATTGATCATTCATTAAAATACTGACCTCGGAAATATACTGTATATATTTGACTCATACTTTTAAATATGTTTTTAATTATCACAATTAAAAATAACATTTTTGTTATTCTGTTTCAATTGAGTCTTAAGTACAGTATTTAAGACACCCAAAATAAGTTTTTTACTCTATCAAACATAATCATACTCATTATCCATAAACAATGTCATTACTATTTGGGGAAGCAGAAAGGAAAACAAACAGAGGATTGACTATTGTGTGAACTGTACGGAGAATTAAGCACAGTTTTCAATCTCTTCAGCAACTTACAAAACTTTGCCCAAGTAGCTTATTGGAGCCTGAAATCCATAAACAGGAAAGTGCTGTGTTTTGCTTTTCAATCTTTTTTCTTGTGTATATGTAGTAGAGCCCATAATGAATGTTCTTGAGCAACACCACACAATGCATTTGGGTAGCTTCGAACCTGAAGGCATGTATCAATTTCTCTATCTTCCGGTAATTAATCCTCCCTCACCCTCTCCCTCTCTTTTTTCATTTCCCATTCTGGCTCCTTCTTACCTGCCCCTTACCTCCCTCTGGAGTACCTCCTCCTTCCCTTTCTGATATGATCCACTCTCCACTCCTTTCAAGTTCCAAATCTGCAGCCTTTTCCACTAACCACCTCCCAGCTTCTCACTTCATACCCCTACTTACCCACCTTCCTCCTCACCTGATCCCACCTATCACCTGCCAGCTTATGTTCCTCCTGCTTCTTCATTCCTCCATGTTCTCATTCTGGCTTCTCCCCATTTCCTTGCCAGTTGTGATGAAGGGCCTTGGCCCAAGATATTGGCTCTTTATTCCTCTCCATAGATGCTTCTTGACCTGCCGAGTTCCTCCACATTTCCAGCATCTGCAGAATACCTAGTGTTTATGAAACATTCTTAACATATTTATGTCCATACATGGCCTCCTCTACTGCCATGATGAGGCTAAACTATGGTTGGAGGAGCAACACCTCATATACCGTCTAGGTAGTCTCCAGCCCCTTGGTATGAACATAGAATTCTCCAACTTCCGGTAATTCCCTCCCCCTCCTTTCCCCTATCCCTATGTCTCTCTGCCCCTCCCCCAGCTGCCTACCTCCTCCCTCTTGGTTCCGCCTTCTTCTACTACCCATTGTGTTTTCCCCTATTCTTTCTTCACCTTTCCTGCCTATCCCCTCCCTGCCTCCCTTCCCCCCACCCCTTTATCTTTCCCCTTACTGGTTTTTCACCTGGAACCTACCAGCCTTCTCCTTCCCACCCTCCCTCCACCTTCCTTATAGGGCCTCTGCCCCTTCCCTCTTCAGTCCTGACGAAGGGTTCCGGCCCGAAACGTCGACCGATCTTTTCCATGGATGCTGCCCAACCTGCTGAGTTCCTCCAGCACGTTGTGAGTGTTGCTTTGACCCCAGCATCTGCAGATTATTTTGTGTTTACTTAACATATTTTTGTCATGGATGGGGTGCAGGATCACAGAACAGATTTCAATATTACATTAACTAACTTGACAGGAATAGTTTTGCTTTCTTGCTGGATGTTTCCAGCATATTTTTAAGTTTTCTCAGAGTTCGATTCTCAGTGCTTGTAGAATCCAGTTTACCATGGTAAGCAGCATGCTCTGATAACTAACCATGCCCTGAGGTCTACTTTCATAAAATACAGGCAAATCTGACTGCCAATGTATACTCTCGGAAGCAGGAAGTTAGAAGACGTTCTTGTCATCTAACTCTTTAATTATACTTCTGGTAAATGACTACTGATTAGGACCTATTTCTGTAATGTAAATGAATCACAGTTACCACATCATGGTTTTAATCAAATCATCAGTACCTACAGTGAACACTGGGAAAATTTGGAATGACAGATACATTGAAGAGAAAATGTTTTATAGAAGGTCAAAGTTGGCAGCATGAAATCTATATCACACTGGACATAACATCCTCTAAGAACAGGAACCTGGTTTAACTGTGGTTGGATATGTCACAAACTTATAATAAGGAAACTGAAGCAGATTTAATAAGACCATAAGACCAACATTCAGTCATTCAGCCCATCGAGTCTGCTCCACCATTTCATCATGGCTGATTTATTACCCCTCTCAACTCCATTCTCCTGCCTTCACCCCATAACCATGGAGGCCCTTACTAATCAAGAACATGTCAACCACTTTAATTATATCCAATGACTTGGCCTCCACAGCTGTCTATGGCAATTAATTACAGATTCAACATCCTCTGGCTAAAGAAATCCTTCCTCATCTCTGTTCTAAAGAGATATCCTTGTATTGTGAAATTCCAGCAACACACACAAAAAGTGCTGGTGAACGCAGCAGTTCAGGCAGCATCTATAGGAAGAGGTACAGTACAGAGAGAATCATGGGATGGGAGGCCTAGGGAAAAAGAAAGAGGGGGAGAAGCCCAGAGGATGGGCAAGGAGTTATAGTGAGAGGGACAGAGGGAGGAAAAAAGAGAGAAAAAAAGGGGAAAAAATGATAATAATAAATAAATAAATAAATAAATAAGGGATGGGGTACGAGGGGGAGATGGGGCATTCACGGAAGTTAAAAAAGTCAATGTTTATGCCATCAGGTTGGAATATGAGGTGTTGTTCCTCCAACCTGAGTGTGGCTTCATCTTTACAGTAGAGGAGGCCGTGGATAGACATATCAGAATGGGAATGGGATGTGGAATTAAAATGAGTGGCCACTGGGAGATCCTGCTTTCTCTGGCGGACAGAGCGTAGGTGTTCAGCAAAGCGGTCTCCCAGTCTGCGTCGGGTCTCGCCATTATATAGAAGGCCGCATTGGGAGCACCAGCCGACTGACAGGTGAAGTGTCGCCTCACCTGGAAGGACTGTCTGGGGCCCTGAATGGTGGTGAGGGAAGAAGTGTAAGGGCATGTGTAGCACTTGTTCCGCTTACAAGGATAAGTGCCAGGAGGGAGATCGGTGGGGAGGGATGGGGGGAACGAATGGACAAGGGAGTCGCATAGGGAGTGATCCCTGCGGAAAGCAGAAAGTGGGGGGAAGGAAAGATGTGCTTAGTGGTGGGATCCCATTGGAGGTGGCGGAAGTTACGGAGAATTATATGTTGGACCCAGAGGCTAGTGTGGTGGTAGGTGAGGACAAGGGGAATCCTATTCCTAGTGGGGAGGTTGGGGTGAGAACAGATGTGCGTGAAATGGGAGAGATGCGTTTGAGAGCAGAGTTGATGGTGAAGGAAGAGAAGCCCCTTTCTCTAAAAAAGGAGGAAATTTGTCTCCAGAGATAGAGACAGAAAGATCAAGAAAGGGGAGGGAGGTGTCAGAAATGGACCAGGTAAACTTGAGGGCAGGGTGAAAGTTGGAGGCAAAGTTAATGAAGTCAATGAGCTCAGCATGCGTGCAGGAAGCAGCGCCAATGCAGTCGTCGATGTAGCGAAGGAAAAGTGGGGGACAGAAACCAGAATAGACTTGGAACATGGATTGTTCCACAAAGCCAACAAAAAGGCAGGCATAGCTGGGACCCATACGAGTGCCCATGGCTACGTCTTTGGTTTGGAGGAAGTGGGAGGAGCCAAAGGAAAAATTATTAAGAGTAAGGACTAATTCTGCTAAACGGAGGAGAGTGGTCGTAGAGGGGAACTGGTTAGGTCCGGAATCCAAAAAGAAGCGGAGAGCTTTTCCCCCTCCCCCTTTTCTTTCTCCCTAGGCCTCCTGTCCCATGATCCTCTTATATCCCTTTTGCCAACCAACTGTCCAGCTCTTGGCTCCATCCCTCCCCTTCCTGTCTTCTTCTATCATTTCAGATCTCCCCCTCCCCCTCCCACTTTCAAATCTCTTACTAGCTCTTCTTTCAGTTAGTCCTGACGAAGGGTCTCGGCCCGAAACATCGACTGTACCTCTTCCTAGAGATGTTGCCTGGCCTGCTGCGTTCACCAGCAACTTTTATGTGTGTTGCTTGAAATTCCAGCATCTGCAGATTTCCTCGTGTTGGAGCTTTGAGACCTTCCTGGTGGGGGATGGAGGTATAGAGGGACGGGACATCCATGGTGAAAATAAAGCGGTGGGAGCCAGGGAACTTAAAATCATTGAAAAAATTCAGAGCGTGAGAAGTGTCATAAACGTAGGTAGGAAGGGATTGAACAAGGGGGGATAAAACAGTGTCGAGGTATGCAGAAATGAGTCCGGTGGGGCAGGAGCAAGCTGAGACAATGGGACTACCTGGACAGGCAGGTTTGTGGATCTCGGGTAGGAGGTAGAAACAGGAAGTGCGGGGTGTGGGAACTATAAGGGTGGTAGCAGTGGATGGGAGATCCCCTGAGCTGATAAGGTTGGTGATGGTGTGGGAGACAATGGCCTAGTGCTCCTTAGTGGGGTTCATGATCAAGGAGTAAATAAGAGGAGGTATCCGCGAGTTGTTGCTGTGCCTCGGCAAGGTAGAGGTCAGTACGCCAGACTACAACAGCACCCCCCTTATCGGCGGGTTTATAGTAAGGTTAGGATTGGTGCGGAAGGAGTGGAGAGCAGAGCATTCGGAAGGAGTGAGGTAGGAATTGGAACAAGGTGTGGTGAAGTCGAGACTGTTGATGTCCCATCAGCAGTTAGCAATAAAAAGATCCAGAGCAGGCAGAAGACCAGAGCTGGATGTCCATGAAGAGGAGGAGGGTTGAAGATGGGAGAAGGAGTCATCGGTGGGGATGGGAGAGTCCTTGCCAAAGAAGTAGGTTCGAAGACAGAGCCGGCGGAAGAAGAGTTCAGCGTCATGGCGAGCCCGGAGCTCGCTGAGGTGTGGGCGAAGGGGAACAAAGGTAAGCCCCTTACTGAGGACAGAACGCTCTGCCTCAACAGTTGAAGGTCGAAGGGGATGGTAAAGACCCGGCACGGATGAGAAGTGAGATCAGAGGGGGGAGGGGGAGGGAGGCTGGTGGTGTCAGTGGAGAGGGGAGGGTTGGGGTGAAAGGAAGATAGCGCCTCTGAGGGCCCAGGAGCTGTCGGTGGGATCTGAGGGAGATGGGGTTGCAGAGTGGTGGTGGGGGAAGGAGAGACGGGAGTCACAATAGCAGCTTGTGAAGACCCGGCCTGGAGTTCAAGGCTGGAGTCGCAGTTGGTGGTTGCGCAATCACCTTGAAGGTGTCCATGGTCAACTCCTTGCCCATCCTCTGGGCTCCTCTCCCCTTTCTTTCTCCCTAGGCCTCCCGTCCCATGATTCCCTCCCTTCTCCGGCCTCGTATCCCTTTTGCCAATCAGCTTTCCAGCTCTTAGCTCCACCCCTACCTCTCCTATCTTCTCCTATCATTTCGGATCTCCCCAGCCCCCTCCCACTTTCAAATCTCTTACTACCTCTTCTTTCAGTTAGTCCTGACGAAGGGTCTTGGCCCGAAACATCCACTGTACCTCTTCCTATAGATGCTGCCTGGCCTGCTGCGATCACCAGCATTTTTTGTGTGTGTTCCTTGTATTGTGAAACTGTGTCCTCTGGTCTTGGACTCCCACACTATAGCAAACATTCTCTTTGTGTCTATTCTCTCCAGGCCTTTCAATATTCAATAGGTTTCACTGAGTTTCCCCCTTATTCATCTAAACTCCAGCAAATACAGGCCAAAGCCATCAAATGCTCCTCATACGTTAACCCTTGATGGTCTTTTCATTATCAAAGTCATAAGGTCATAAAGTTATAGAGCACTACAGCAGAGAAACAAGCCTTTCAGCCCATCTGGTCTGTGCTGAACTTCTATTCCGCCTCGTCCCATTGCCAAGCACCTGGATCATGGACCTCCATGTCCCTCCCATCAAGTACTTATCCAAACTTCTCTTTAATGTTGAAATTGCACCTGTACCCATTATCGCCACTGACAGCTCATTCCACACTCTCACCACTCTCTGACTTTAATTCTTTTTTAATATTTCTTTTAAATTTCCATGTAAACAAAAGAAGCTAAATAAAGAGACAAATTTGGTCACCATTCCAATCAATCAAAGCAATAAGAAAGAACATGTGCAAAGTTTGGTCAGCAAGTAATTATAATAGGAGATGAAATTGTAAAGGACTTTCCAAGAGACCTGGGAAAGATGACGTAACTTTGTTCCTTAACTTCAGGTACAAGATTAGGCTTACATACCTCCAGGGCCGGATAATCTTGAGGAATCTTGAGAGCCGCTGGACTTGTTACGATTTTGGTTTTTGCGTTTGCTGTTGGCAGCCCTGACAGAACGGAGCAGTACCTCACTGGCTTTGAAAAAGGCCACCATGAAGGGCTGCTTGGACTGTGGTCCATGTCTTCCTATTAGGCCAGCTGATCTAATGTTAATAGTCCGACCTGAAAGGAATGCAAAGGCAACCTGAGTGTATGCAAATCTTCAGAGGAAACATCAATCCTCACAGCACAGGAATAGGCCCTGCGGGCCTCAGCATTGTAGCAAACTAACTAAGCCAATACACCTACTCCCTTGTGCCTACACAATGTCCATATCCCTCCATTCCCTGCACATTCATGTGCCAATCTAAGAGTCTCCTAAATACCTCTATGGTGCTTGCCACCATTCCTGGCAGTACATTCCAGGCACCCACCACTCTCTGTGTAAAAAATTTGCCTCATATATCCCCTTTGAACTACTCTCAGCTTAAATGCATGCCCTCTCAGCTTAAATGCATGCCACCCATTACTAGTCTCTCTGGCCCTGGAAGAAAGGCACTGTTTGTCCACTTCTTTCGTGACCTCCTGAGCAGCATGATAGCACAGTGGTCAGCACAATGTTCTACAATGCCAGGTGATCACCAATCAGACATCAATTCCCCCCACTATTTTTAGGGAGTTTGTACGTTCTCTTCGTGACCACGTGGATTTCCTCCAAGTGCTTCATTTCCCCTCCACATTCCAAAGGCATACAGATTAGTGTTACTGAGTTGTGATCATGTGAGCTGGTGCCAGAGGCAGGACGACACTTGCAGGCTGCTCCCAGCACGTTCTCTGACGGTACTGGTCATTGACACCAATGATGCATTTCATTGTGTGTTCCAATCTTTCAACGTACCCGTGACAAATAAAGCAGATCTTATCTTATGTTATAAACTTCTACGCCAAACCATCCTACAACATCTTTTCACAGGAGCTTTTGTACACGTGTGTGTGAGTGGGTGGGAAAGGAGCTGGTTCTGCTGTCATTGTTTTGGTTTATTGAGGTTGTTGCTGCTTGTGCTGCCCTGATGAACACTGTGAGCATCTGTGTTGGCGCTGGAATGTGAGGTGACACTCGCAGGCTGCCCCCAGCACACCCTTAGGTTGTGTCAATTGTTCACACCAATGACACACTTCATTGCATGTTTCAATGTACATGTGATAAATAAATGAATCTGAAATTGCCAATTAAGTGCACGGACTCCAAAAAGATTATTCAGATTTGTAACAGTCAACACAGTAGTTCTTCTTTCTCACTTAGCTTGTTATAATCTTGCAGGTTTCAAGAGTGAACTGATAGAGCTACCGTTATACAGCTTCAGCTACCCGAGTTCATCCCTGATCAGTGATACTGTCTGTGTGAAGTTTGCATGGTTTCCATGTGACTGCATGCGTTTCTCCCGAGAGCTCCAGCTCCCTCCCACATCCCAACCACGTGCTGAATGGCACGTTTATTGGCCACTGTAAATCATCTCTAATGTAGACCAGATGGCTGGAAAATGGAGGAGGGGAGAGAGTTGATCAAGGATCAAGGATCCAGGTGAAAGCAGATATGGAATAAAATGTGCATAATTATATAAATATTAGCATTGTATTGTAAAAAGTAGTTAAAAGTGTTTACAGTGCAGTCCAGTGACTGAGGTAATAGAGGGGGAGGGGTGGCTAACCAGAATGGTTGATCAGACTAACTTCCTGGGGGGGGGGGGGGGAGGATGAAAATTCTATGATGGCGTTTTTTTTTGTTTTAATAGCCCTATAGTGCTTTCCAGAAGGGAGCTTTCAGAAAAGGCAGTTTGCATTGGAGGGTAGTGTCCGCAATGATTTTTCCTGCCCTCCTCTTTGCCCTGGGCACAGTGATGGTAGACTGCAGCCAATGACCTGATAGTTGATGAGAAAAACTGGGCCAGCAAGATTGTCCTTCTGCCTCAGGACTGGCTGAGGACGGGTATGGGGATGCCGCTGACAATACTTACAGATGGTGCACCCAGGTGAGTAAGGTTTGGCCTAAAACATTGAGCTTACCATTTGGTTTGGTTTAGCAATTAGGGAACAGTTTCCCCATTTAGGTTTTTTCTGAGTAACCGTGATCACTAATATTTTACCGACATGTCTACCAATTCCATGCGTAGATATTTATGTTGGCAAAGTAAACAATTTATTTTACAAAATATGAGTCTCATTTTTCACTGTAAAATGTGGCACAGTGAGACTGCACAGCTGCTCATAACAAACACTTTCCAAACCCAATTCAAGGGACTGAACCTGAAACAGGAAACTGACATTTCCTCCCCTCCCCCCCGCCTCCTTTTACTCCCCCCACCCAGCTCCTTGTTGGCATTCCATGATCAAGCAGTTTCCTGCCGAGAAATTTGCACAAAATAGTTTTGCAATATGGAGAATTTCTGAGTGGCAGGGTCTCTGGGGTGGAATGGTAGCACAGTCAGAATTCAATTCCTGTAAGGGGTTTGTCATCCCCATGACCGAATGGATTTCCTCAGGATGCTCTGGTTCCCTCCCACATTCCAAAGACGTAGGGGGTAGGGCTAATGAGTTGTGATCATGCTATGTCAGCACTGGAAGAATGGCAACACTTGCAGCCCCCACTATAATCCTCGGATGCAAAGCAACGCATTTAGGACATAGGACAGTACAGCATACGATGTCCATGATGTTGTGCTGACTTATATAAACACACTTCACAATCAATCTAACCCTTCCCTTCTACACAGCCCATAATCCAGCATTTTCCTTAAGATTCTCTTAAATGTCTGCCTCTACCACGGTATGTTTGATGTGCACATGATAAATAAAGCCAATCTTTATCTCTTTAGCTGTTGTAAAGGAATCTGCCTCCCAAATGTGCTATCAAGTTTTCATCTTGTCTAATGAAAAGGCTTGTATTGATTCATATGAGGACAATTTAAACAATTAATCTATTAAGCTACCTTTAAAGGCAATGCTTAATGGTGCTAAAAGCCAGAGTCTGTACTTTGCTAGTAAATGTTCTATGCTGGCCCATGTGAATGGAGTCGTTTTATTTGTGGTTACAGCCGTTTCCATTCTATTTCCACTGTTACAAACATATTAATTCAGATCTAAACTTCCTCCGCCTGGCAGCCTGTCAGCTGTAGAAGAGAAATTACAAACTCCAGCCCAATGGCTTTCCTTGAAATAGCCCACTTGTACAACTTTTACAACATGTTTGTTCAGGTGCTCCACTTTAAATTAGTTTAAGATGTTTCCCAATGAAACCAAGCACAACTCCACTAAAAACAAGTGAGTATCTTAATGAATATGTGCAGCTGCATCACCTATCAAAGAAACCTCGACTGCACCTATCAAAGAAACTTCCACATCACTTTTCAGAAGTATCTTTGCAAGGTTACAGTAGACACTTTATAATTAAATGTCTTAGAAGTATGGACTATGAAAAAATAAATTAGATTACTTTCATTTAATTTTACTTGGTCCAAAATCAACAGATGACTTAATGCGCATTCAAAAGGAAAACTGCAGACATGTATTTTTGCCCGTAAAAAGGTCTTTTTGTTGGACTCCGTCAAAGCTTAATCTTCAGAAGGACGTGAGTCTCTAGCCATACATGAAAATGGCTAAGCTTTGGAAATTGGCCCTCAGACACAACGACAGAGAAAGTGCCTGATGTTTTTAAAAGTCTCTATTTTTTTTTCTTGCCCATTTTGTCCTTTTGCCCCCGCATCCACCCCCATCTTTATGGGGCAACTGTTATAGAGCCAATGCTTCTCAGGAAGGGCTGCATCACTAAAGTCTCAGGAGCATCACCATCTAGTATGGAGAGGCCACTGCACAGGATCAGAGAAAAGCTGCAGAGGATTGCAAACTCAGCCAGCTCCATCGTGGGCACCATGGCCATCAGCCTACCCAGCATCACGAACATCTTCAAAAAGCAATGCCTCAAAAAGGCTGCATCCACATCAAAGAACTTCACCACCTCGGACATGCCCTCTTCTCATTACTACCATTAGAGAGGAGGTACAGGAGCCTGAAGACACACACTGTCTCAGCAACGGCTTCTTCCACTCTGTCATTAGATTGCTGAACAGACAATGAACAATCCCCATGACCGCTTCTCACTATCTTATAAAACATTTAAAACATTTTTTCTCACCCCTTATGGGTGGTACCTATGTGTATTTTACCCTCAATCTTAGGTCCTCTACCAGAGGCCTGAGAGCTTGGGCGTTCAGCACAGGATCCTTGCTGTTCCTAGTAGTGTGCTCTTCTGGACCGAGATCTCAGATGCTAATCCCGGGGTTTGTTGGAGCCACTCTCCCAGTCCAGGTGTCACAGCCACAAGTGCTCCTATCACCACCAGGATTATTCTGGCTTTAACCTTCCACTTCCCTTCTATCTGCTCTTTCAAGCCCTGCTATTTCTCCAGCTTCTTATATTCTTTCTTCCTGATGTTATTTTAATCTGGGATTGCCACATCTATTACGATTGTTTTCTTCTGTTCCTTGTCCAGTATTACTATGTCTGGTTGGTTGGCCAGTACCTGCTTATCAGTCTGTATTTGGAAGTCCCTCAGGATCTTAGCTCTGTCATTCTCCATGATCTTCTCGTGTGTTTCCCATTTGGACTTGGGAGTGTCCAATCCATACTCAGTGCAGATATTCCTGTGCATAATTCCTGTAACCTGGTTGTGCTGTTCAGTATATGCTGTCCCTGCCTGCATACTCAGTGCAGATGTTCCTGTGCACAATCCCTGCATCCTGGTTGTGCTGTTCAGTGTATGCTGTCCCTACCTGCATCGTGCACCCTGCTGGACGGTTTCAGAGGATTCCTTGCACAGTCTGCATCTTGGATCTTGCCTGGTGTGATAGACCCCTGCTTCTATTCAGCACCTGTTCTTGTGTAGCCGTGACCAGCACCTGTGTGCTGTCCCTCAGCCCTGCCATGTCCAGGCATTGGTAGGACATTCACATGTCAGCCACCTCCGATATCTGGCGATGGTACATCCCGTGCTGTGGCTTGTCCTGTCATGGCCTCTGGTTCTCTGGCTCTGCTTCACCCACTTCCATTTCCATATCTCCTATCTGTTGTCTGAGGTATTTTCATAGGTCGTCCTTAGGGGCCATCATCCTGACATACCTATGGATGTTTCGTACTTCTTCCAGGACTGTGGCCTTGACACTTGCAAGTCTCCATCCTCCTTTATTCTGGCAGGTGCTGATGAACCCAAAGGAACGGCAGAGACCAATAACGTTTGGCACTGGCAGTATCACAGGAGTTGCAAGTTGATGTTGAACTCAACATAATGGACTCCAGCTCTGGATTTTTACTCAGGGTTAACTTCCGAAGCCTTCCAAATGAGTGGGTATAGTTCCAAGGCAGTGGAGGTTTGAGATTAATGTTTTCCTTTTCCTAGACGAGCTTTTCCTAGACAGCTTGTCCACAGCTGACAAGCCACATCTGCCTGAAGCGACTTGTTCTAAGGCACTAATAACCCACATTTGCCCCTCTCCTGTCAGTAGAAATGGTTCCGCCGGGCTTAGTAACTAAGCTACATGTGAAGGTCAGGAGCTGGACTTAGTTGTCAGAGGCTATTTGAGGCACACACCATTGGAGCATTTAAAAGGTAGTGTGAGTCTATCCTTACTATCTCCCTCAGCTTTGACTACCTTAAGGAACCTATATACACGCAGTGGATTCTGATTAGTTGGGCCATCGGTTAATCAGGCAACCGCTTATTTGGGATAACGCTAAAAGAAAAACAACAATCGAGAAAATAGCCAGGATTCCCTTCATTTATTTGAGGCACTATGCCACTTAATTGGGACAGAGGACTGTTGCCGAACTATTTCTAACTAGCATCAATCACGTTCACTTGTGCGGCCATTGGACACTGCACCATGCTTAGAGCAAACAGTTTTTAAATGGCATTAATTGCTTGTGTTTATGATCAAAAAGCAGTGATTTTTGTCAGTAACACTTGGCAAGAGATAAACAGTAAGACAATTCAGAACTGTTTTGCTCACTGTGGGTTCAAGTATTCAGGCTTGGGGATGCCAGAAACAGCCTAAGACAATACAGAACAAATAGTTTTTAAATAGCTTCAGTTGCGTGTACTTGTGTTATGTTATCCATCTGGGCTGATGGATGCCAATTCAAAAAGCAGTGATTTTTGATCATTTTGTTTTTTATTTTGACTTGATGCAGGAAGGGAATGAAGACACATTATCTGCCCTAGGTATCTGTGCTGATTTTGTTCTGCAGCAATGAAATCTTCCATCGATAACTATCAGGAACTAATACACATTTTTATAACATTGGTAGCGTTCAAATTTCTTCTGTAGTTCATTTAAATTCACAATTTGTTACTTAGTTAAATGATAGTTTGTCTTTGTTATGCTCATTAACTATTTCCATGAAACCTCAGCTAATGGAGCTAACCTGGCCTTTGCCTACTATTGTTTTACAAGCTTTACACATAGTAAATGGTGCACGCACACAAGCAGTGAATGGCTGAACATCTTTTTAGATGTCGAGTGGAAGACCTTATGGTCAATGCCCCTGGGTCAGCATGTCTGGAAGTCAGAGGCCAGTCTCTGCCGATCCGTGAGTCCAGATCGGGGACTCAAAGTTGAAGGCCCGGAGGTGGCCTGTCCTGGGGTTGCAGGCCTGTCTGTATGTTTGAGTGGGTGTGTGTTTGGGAGGGAGGAAAGGGGCTAGTTTTGTTGCCGTTGATGTTGTAGCTAGTTTTGCTCTGCTGATCATTGTGGACATGCTGCCTTGGTGCCAGATGTGTGGTGACAATTGCGGGCTTCCCCCAGCATGTCCTTGAGTTGTGCTGGTTATTAACACAAATGACGCATTTTGCTGCATGTTTTGATGTACGTGTGATAGATAAATGGATTTGAATCTGAATCAGAACCTGGCTTCAGACATCATCCATCCACATCTTCTACAGGGAATCAGACTGCAGGCAAGAGTGAAGAGCCAGGCTGATTTATATGAGTGACCCAGGTGGAAACAAGATTCATGTAGGACGGAATCAGAGAGAAGCACACCCTTTGGCCTGCCTCATCCATGCCGACCTGAGCTAGTCCCATCTGCCCACTTTTGGCCCATACCCCTCCAAATTTTTTCCATTCCTCCCAGATGCCTCCTAAAAGGGTGCCACTCTAGCACAGTGGTTAGTGTGGTGCTATTACACCTCAGCCAGTCGGAGTTCAGAATTCAATTAGAATCATAGAACACCACTTCACAGAAATTAGGCTTTCAGCCCATCTCGTCCATGCTGAACAATTAATCTGTCCAGTCCCATCGACCTGCATGGGGACCATAGCCCTCCAAAGCCGTCCCATCCAAAATTTTCTTACATGTTCAAATTGAACCTGCATCCACCACTTCCTCTGGCAGTTTGTTTCACACCCTCACCATTCTCTGAATGAAGAAATTCCTCCACATCTTCCCCTTAAACATTTTACCTTTCACCCTGAACCCAGGGCCTCTTGTTCCAGTCTCACCCAACCTCAGTGGAAAAAGCCTGCTTGCATTTATAATTTTGTATACCTCTATCAAATCTTCCCTTATTCTTCTACACTCTAGGGATTAAAGTCTCAACCTATTCAACTTTTCCTTATAACGCAGGTCCTCAATTCCTGGCAAAATCTTTGTAAATTTTCTCTGCACTCTTTTAATCCTATTGACATCTTTCCTATAGTTACAGTAGGTGGCCAAAAGTACACACAATACTCCAAATTAGGCTTCACCAATGTCTTGTACATCTTCAATGTAACATCCCAATTCTCGCGCCATCTGTAAGGACTTTGTATGTCCTGCCTGTAAATGCGGGGGTTTCCTCTGGGTGCTCCGGGTTCCTCCCATGGTCCAAAGTCGTACCGATTAGTAAGATAGTTGGTCATAGTCCATTTTCCTGTGATTAGGCTAGTATTAAATAGGTGGGTCACAGCTCATTGGGACAGAAGGGCCTGTAATGTGCTTTGTCACTAAATAAATAAATAAATAAATGCTGTAATTGTATCCACCACTAACACTTTCTCTGGCAGGTTGTTCCATCTATCCACCTCCCTCAAACTGAACAACTTGTCCAACAGGTACCCTTTAAGTCCTTCTCCTCTCACCTTAAAATTAGGTCCCCTAGTTTTAGATTCCCACCACAGTGATTTCACCAAAATGTCCTCACTGTCTAGTCCATGCCATTTCTTGCAACTACCATCAGGCAGAAGGTACAAAACCCAGACATTCCACACCACCAGGTTCAAGATCAGCTTTAGCCATTTGGTTGTTGAACCAACCAAAGACGTGCGATTTAGTAGGTTAATTGGTTGGTATGGGTTCGTGGGCTGAAGAGCTCCTTACTGTGTTGTATCTTGAAATAAAACCCCAACCACTGCATTTTGCTCACTTTGCACTAAAATGGCCTTTTATTTTCCTTTTGTTCTAGTTGCATGCTTTCTTGAAAGAATTGTGTATAATTCATGTTTGGTTGATAATTTTTCTTGTGAATGCAGCTTATCTGATGCTATGTGCCCGAGATGCTGCTGCAAGTTTTTCAATCAATCTCTGTCTACATGCAATTGTGAAAACAGCAAAAAATTTGACTTTTAACATTTTGGAGTTTTTTTTTTTACCCCTAATTTGAGATAAAGACTGAAAAGTTAGTTTCAGAGCTGCATAAATACAAGTATAGTAGACATTCTTCCCTTCATCTGGTTTAGGTGCAGAGTTTAAACTCCAGCCAAATGAAACTCTATTCAACTCCAAAGTGTGGTCAGCTTTTCTGCTCTGCTACTGAGCTAACATTGCTTCTTGTTCTGAAACAAGGTGGAACAGATTTGGAGCTGAGGTCATTTGCTAGTTACCGCTCTACCCTTGTACAATATGGGTGCAATACTGCTTAGCGCTGTGATGTGAGGTTCAGCAGGGTCATAACCTCAGGGAAGAAGCTCTTCCTGTGCCTGCTGGTGCAGGAGCGGAGGCTCCTGTAGCGTCTACCGGATGGGAGGAGAGTAAAAAGTCCATGGTTAGGGTGAGATGCATCCCTGATAATGCTTTTCGCCCTGCCCAGGCAGCGTTTATGGTAGACGTTCTCAATGGTGGGCAATTGGGTGCCGATAATCCTCTGGGCAGTTTTCACCACATGCTGGAGTGCTTTGCGGTCCGATACAGGACAATTGCCACACCACACTGAGATGCAGTTGGTGAGTATGCTCTCAGTGGTACAGCGGTAAAAGTCTGTCAGTATCCTGGGACAGAGGTGAGCTTTCTTCATGCTCCGCAGGAAATAAAGGTGCTGTTGCACCTTTTTTTTTATCAGGATGGAGGATTTCAGGGACCAGGTGAGATCCTCGGATCTATGGGGCCCAAAACTGCTCACAGTACTCCAAGTGAGGCCTCACCAGTGCCTTATAAAGCCACGGCATTACGTCCTTGTTTTTATATTTTAATCCTCGCGAAATGAATGTTAACATTGCTTTTGCCTTCCTCACCACCGACTAAAACCCACAAGTTAACCTTTAAGAAATCCTACACGAGTACACTGCTTTGTAAAGGGTACTTTACCTTAAGCTCCCTAATCAAACCTGGTTCATTTCACAACACCCAATCGTGAATAGCCTCTGCCCTAGTAGGCTCAATCACAAGCTGCTTTAAAAAGCCATCTCGAAGGCATTCTACAAATCTTCTCACTTGTGATCCAGTACCAACCTGATTTTTCCAGTCTTACTGCACACTGAAATCCCCCATGACTATCCTAACATTGTCTTCTAGACATGTTGTAATTTGTACCCCATATCCTGGCTACTGTTCGGTGGCCTCTATATCGCTCCCATCACAATCTTTTTATTGTTGCACTTTCTTAACTCTACCCACAAGGATTCTACATCTTCCTATGTCATCTCTTTCTAAGGATTTGATATAATTTTTTACCATCAGAGCTACGCCATCCCCTCTGCCTACCCTCCTGTCCTTTCAATACAAGGTCCCAACTATAATCTTCCAACCATGACTCAGTGCTACCTTCATCGTCATACCTGTCAATGTCTAACTGTACCATAAAATCATCTACCTTATTCTGTATACTGCACTTTTCAAATCTGTCCCCATGTTACACTGCAACTCATCTCACTGTTTGCAATTTTACCCTATCATCTGCCTGCCCTTCCTGACAGCCTCACTACACATTGCCTCTGTTTGTAAACCGACTGCTCGATCCTCAGTCCTACCACTCCGGTTCCCATCCCCCTGCCAAATTAGTTTAAACCCTCCCCAACAGCTCTAGCAAGGGTATTGGTTCCTCTCGTGTTCAGGTATAACCCATCTCTTTTGTGCGGATCATACAGTATCTTCCCCCAGAAGAGATCCCAATGGTGCAGAAATCTGAAGTCCTACCCCATGCACTAGCTCCTCAGTCACACATTCATCTGCCAAATCATCCTATTCTTATCCTCCCTGGTGCATGGTACAGCCAGCAATCCAAAGTTCACTACCCTGGAGGTCCTGCTTTTCAGCTTTCTACCTAAGTCCCTAAATTCTCTCTTCGGGACTTCCTCCCTTTTCCTGCCTCTGTCATCAGTACAAGTATGTGCCCAGAAGCCTGGCTGCTCACCCTCCCTTTTTAAAATGTGGTGAACCTGATCCAAGGCATCCCTGACCTTGGCACCTGGAAGGCAACATATCATCCAAGTACGTCTTTCACGTCCACAGAATCTCGTATCTACTCCTCGAACTATGAAATTCCCTATCAGTATTGCAGTACTCTTCTCCTCCTTCCTTTCTGAGCCACAGCACCAGACTCAGTGCCAGAGACCCAGTAGGTCATTTCCCCCCACCACCCCCCACCCCCAGCAGTATCTAAAGCAAGTATACTTAATATTGAAGGGAACGACCACGAGGTACTCTGCACTGGCTGCCCATTTCCCTGCCTTCTCCAAGGCAACTGCCCCCTGCAACTTAGCAGTTAAAAATGTAAAATGTCTGAAACTCAGTTCCGCCCTAGATCAAGCCATGTGTAGTTTTGATGGAAGTTCGTTGGACCATCAGGGCCTGTTACCGTGCTGTATCGCTAAATAAAATAAAATACCTCATTATGATGTTGCACTTTATTGTTTACCTGCACTGCACTTTCTCTGTAGCTGTTACACTTTATCCTGCATTCTGTTATTATTTTGCCCTGCATTACCTCAATACACTGAGTAAAGAATTGATCTGTGAGAATAGTGTGCAAGACAAGTCCTTCAATGTATGTTGGTACATGTGACAATACTAAACCAATTCCAATGATGCTGTGATCACCAGAATCAAAGATCAGCCTCTGCTGTGATTTGACCCCAGGGCTAAGGTTAAAAGGTCAACCTGTCATAATTGAGAATATGTCACGAATCTTTAAATCAAATTTAGCTCCTGCATTAATGAGAACTCCTAATTCAAAAGCAGTGCACACAGCTCAAAGTTGTGGTGTATGATACCACTTTACAATTACTTGTTTCACTGTAGGATACTTACTGCTGTTGCTTTAGCCTTGGTGTTTAAATCATTAAAATAGCCTTAGATTAAATACAGCAGTTCCAAGGAAATATTTTGGTTTCATTAGCAAGAACATCATCAGTCATTTTTCAGTGCAATCCTTTTAAAACGTTTGTATTTTGTGTCCTGATATCTCCTTGTGGGACAATGTGTAAGATCAGGGTAGTCTTACATAGAACAAAGTACAGCACAGTACAGGCCCTTTGGCTCACAGTGTCGTGACAATCATTTAACTTTTTCTAAAATTAATCTAACCATTTCCTCCCACATTTTTCTTTTTCTTTCATCCATCTGCCTTTCTATGAGTCACTTAAATGTCCCCAATGTACCTGCCTCTACCACCACTCCTGTCAGCATGTTCCACACACTCACCACTTTCTGTGTAAAACTCCTAACTCTGACATGTCCCCTACACTTCCCTCCAAACACTTTAAAATCATGCCCTCTCGTATTATCCATTTTTGCCCTCGGAAAAGGACTCTAGCTGCCCACACAATCTGTGCCTTTTATCACCTTGTACACCTCCGTCAAGTCACCTCTCATCCTCCTTTGCTCTTACGAGAAAAGTTCTATCTCACTCAACCTATCCTTATAAGACATGCTGTCTAATCCAGATAGCATCCTGGTAAATCTTGAGCCTTAAAATATTAAAAGAAGACTCAAACACAGATCAGTCCTATAACTAGCCATGTCCAGTTTGGACCGAAAGTCTCCAGCCAGCTTGCCAGCTGGTTCGCTGGAGGCAAGTCTCTCAGTTTTAATGAGGCTTTTCTTTTTATCTCCATTTTAGGCTTATAACCGGAGATTCAGGAGGTCCATTGTTTTGGAGACTTGGAATGGGATGTGATGAGACCTTTGCTAACACTTACGTTCACCAAACCCCAAGCTGACCAATTTCTGTTCCTTTTATCATTTGTACACCTTATCATCTGCTCTTAACATCTTGTATAGAATGACTGCACCTGTTGCTCTCTATCCCACCCCATCGACCCCCATCACCATGGTAGCAGCTTCCAATCTTCCACCATGATCAGATCCGTAATAGAATAGCCTGATGGTGGGAGGTGAGATGTGGTCCCACTGGAGACCAGTACAGCATAGGAATAGGCCCTTCAGTTCACCATGTCTGCATTGACCATGATGCTGAATAGATCTAATGTCACCCACCTGCACATAGGTCCATGTCCCTCCATTCACTTCATGTTCATGTGAATTGGTTCAGTCCCTAACTTCAGTGCTGTCTGTGTGGAGTTTGTATGTTCTCCCTGTGATCATGTGGCTTTCGTCCAGGACACTACAATTCCTACACACATCTCGAAGATGTGTGAGTTAGTTAGTTAATTGGCCACTGTAAGCTTTCCCCATTGTGTCAGTGAGGGTGAGATTCTGGGTGGAACTCATGAGGATGAGGGGTGATTAAAATGGAATTATTGTAGTTTAAGTAGATGGTTGACAATTGGCGCTGGGTAGATGGGCAAAGGGCCTGCTTCTGTTCTGCATCTCCTGATGACTTTATGATCAAACTCCTCCGTCATCAATCCCCCATTCACAAGGATGTTTCTGGGTTTGAGGACCTGAGTTACACAGAAAGGTTAAATAGAATAGGATTTTATTCCCTGAAGCATAGAAGAATGAGGTATTTGACAGAGATATACAAAATTATGAGGGGTAAATGCAAGCTTCTTCCACTGAGGTTTGGTGAGACCAGAACTAGATGTCATAGGTTAAGGGTGAACCTGGTGGTGTGGAACTTCTGCTTTCTTTAGCGGCAGTAGAATTAAAGATGTGCTTTTTGTTTTATCTTTGGTCTCCTTGACAGACCAGCTCCATGTCACACCATGCTCCCTTGTTATAAACTTGGCCTTTCTCCCCAGGGCTGATCCTGAACCAGATGGTTCAAATCTTGGCCGCACTTGGTCCACTGCTGAGCTTCAGAATATCTATCTCACACCAACACTGGGGCAATTTATCACCACCTCGGCGATATCACTGATTCTGCCCATCTACTGCTAACTCTCATACTTTTCTTCTAGACTCTGTAACAGTGACTTATTAATCAGGACAGATATGAGAAACAGAATCAGAACTAGTCCCTGATAGACCAAGAGTTGGTCTGTACTGTTCTGTTGCTGAGGTAGGATTAGAGTTCTGCAGGTCGGTTCAAGAACCGAATGGTAACTATTCCTGAATCTGCTACTCTAGAACATCTTGGCAACGTAAGTGCGTATATCATGGGAAGCAGGCACTCAGCCATAGGCTTGGCAGTGGGTATTGGAAAAAGATCTGAGCTCAAATCTCACAACACAGCATGTGTTTCCATTGAAGTATTTAACTCAACCTCCTGCATTATGTCTCAGAATCAGGTTTATTATCACTAACATATGGCATGAAATTTGTTGTTTTGCGGCAGCATTACTTAAGATATACTATAAATTATAATAAGAAATAGATATATATATAAACTAAATAAGCAGTGCAAAAAGAAAGCAAAAACAGTGAGCTAGTGTTCATGGGTTCATGGACTGTTCAGAAATCTGATGGCAGAGAGGAAAAAACTGTTCCTAAACCTTGAGTGTCTCCTGTCCCTGACGGTTTTAATGAGAAGAGGGCATGCCCCAGATGCTGGAGGTCCTTAATGAAGGATGCCACTTTCCTGAAGCATCATCTTTTGAAGATGTCCTTGATGGTAGGGAGGCTAGAGCCCACAATGGAGCTGACTGATTCTACATCTCTTGCAGTTCTTTCCGATCATGTGCAGTGGCCCTTCCATACCAGTCGGTGATGCAACCCGTTAGAATGTTCTCCACAGTCTAACCCAGTCATCATGCTAACATTGGCAGAGATCAGTTCCAGGTCTGCAGGTGGACATTGTGGACAATGTGACCCCACTACATTGAACTCTTAAGATAGAAGAAAGGACCTATTTACAGTTACCCATAGAAAGGGAAGGCTGAAAGAAGAAAAGACCAAGCAAGGACTGGAAAAGGGGCAACATAATTGTGTAACCAAGAGACAATGTTTCAGAACATGTGTTTAAACCAAGTGACAGAAATAAACCAGAGCAGCTATTACTAAAAAAAATTAAAAGAGGACACAGCAGTGTGTATAGCATCCAAAACAACACTGAAGGAAATAATTTACAAAGCAGAACCAGATGTAGTAGGAAGGACTGAATCACCAACTACATGAAGAACATAACTAGCAACTAAAAGTAAAAATAGCAGGGTGTAATGGCCCAGGAATCCAATTTGCGAAGAGTAACATTCCTCGGTGCTATGTTAACGGAATTTTATCTGAAGTCCAATCAGTGAATGCGAAGGGGAAAGTCTGCGATCTTCCAAAGGCTTTCCGAAAATTCAGCATCCAGTTCCAAGCACACAAAGTGTTCTTCTAGATGGCAGTCTCTGAGGTCCATGGTGTGATGTTTGTCTGGGTGCTGTCCCTGTTTCTATTTCCCACTACAGTCAGGGGATAATGTGAGAAACTGAAAGGTGATAGGTTGGAAAGGTAAAAGGCTAAAGAAGAAGGAAATGGTGCCTAGGGAATTCAGGGAAAGTTTGGGGAATGGTTGAGTCTAATAAGAACTCGATTATGCCAAAATTTCTGTTTCCCATTCCAACACTGACTTTATTGTGGCTTAGCCTAACAGTGCATAAAGTCAAAGGTTATGCACCAAAGCAAGCCCTTTGGCCAACTGACAACCATTAAGTACCAATCAATACTAGTCCAGTTTTACCAGTACTTGGGCTATAGCATTCTCTGCCTTGGTGATTCCAGTTTAAGTTTGGGCCCCTCTTAACTGTAAGAGTCATTGAGTGATATAGCACTACAGCACAGAAACAGGACTGCTGAACTTTTATTCTGCCTAGTCTCATTGACCCACATCTGGACAATAGCCGCCACTCTCCCTTCCATCCAAGTACTTATCCAAACTTCTCTTAAATGTTGAAATCAAATCCACATCCACCGATTCTGCCAGAAGCTCATTTCACCAAGCTCTGAGTGAAGAAGTCCCCCCTCAGGTTCCCTTAAATATTTCACCTTTTATCGTTAACCCATGACCTCTAGTTCTAATCTCACCTAATTTCAGTGGAAAATACCTATTTGCATTTACCATATCTATACCCCTCATAATTTTGTATACCTTTGTCAAATCTCCTTAATTCTCCTGTGTTGCTTTCAATCTCTCTCTATAATTCAAGTCCTGGCAACAGCCTTGTAAGTTTTCTTGACCTCATTAGGATGTAACACCTTCCCGTCCATGCACTGTACTTTCTGTAGCTGTTACACTTCATTCTGCATTTTTGTCAATTGCATTTGAGAAACATCCATTGTGCATTTCCTGAAACATAATTAATCCTCCAGAGCCTTTTATATAGACTAGATACCCTGAGTTATATCTGTATTGGATTAAAATAAAGGAGTTTTTACGGAGTTTTTACTGATCAAATGTATTGAGATACATCCCAACTGTTGGAATACCCTGCTGATAAGAACTTTAGGGTGACTAGGGAATTTTGGTGACCCTGCTTTGTTGGTAAATTCTGGCACTGCAGCAAATTACCTGCGTAAATGGTCTTGAATGACACCAATGCTCTTGAATGATAAAGTCTATAAAAAGTAGAGGATACAGCCCAGTCTACCACAGGTAAAGCCCTCCCCACCATTGAGTACATCTACATAGAGCACTGTCGCAGGAAAGCAGCACCTATCACCAGAGAGCACCACCATCCAGCCCATACTCCCTTCTGGTTGCTGCCATCTGGAAGGAGGTACAGGAGCCTCAGGTCTCAGGAACAGCTATTACCCTTCAACCATCAGGCTCTCGAATCAAAGGGGATAACTTCACTCACCCCCTACACTAAAATGTTCTTTCAACCTATAGACTCTACATCTCATGTTCTCAATATTTATTGCTTATTTATTATCATTATTATTTTGCTTGTGTTTTTGTTTGTTTCTTTGTATTTACTGTGAATGCCTAGATGAAAACAAATCTTGGGGTTGTATATGGCGACATGTATGTACTTTGATAATAAATTTACTTTGAACTTTGTTGCACTTTGAACTAACGCATGTGCAATGGAAGGCACAAGTCCTGAGTTTAGCATCAGATATTGCCATAGGTCTCAGAGTGCTCTGCTGATAGTCTCCCTGCTGAGTCTAGCAATAAAGCTCCATCTTGCAGAGGTCCTCAACATTTATACTGGGGAACCAGATCTCTGACTTGCTGCCAGGATTGGCCCAGCAACATTTATTTCAATGTCTAACTGCTGGAAAGAAATGGAGACAGAAGGCATGTATTTTCTGTTTTTTTAATTTAAGATTTTAATTGAACTTCCTTTAATTTTATTTAAATGTTTCTACTTTTTTAATCCCTTATTTCATTATTAGTCGCTGTAAATAGTTTTTTTAACTTAAATTTTAAATAAATAAAAATACGACGTATTCCAAAAGTCAGAGATAATCAGAAATGTTTAAATGTCCTGATTTGACAGACAGGTGACAAAGCTGGGGACAGGGCTTTGCTAGCTGTCAAAATTGTTAGGGAGACAAAGTTTTTCTTCTGAGCTGCCCAATATGGTGACACTGCTCAAAGCCTCACCACTGGTATCCTGGACACATCAGGATAGATGGTCAGCACTTGATCAGGTAAATTTGGTGCAAAGTAATAATATACCAGCAAATCCAACCCACTGCATTACCATTATATTTTCTTTTGATGAATGTCAGTGATGTGGTATTGTGGTTCTGCGTTTATGGATTAGACTATTGCATTTAAGGTCTGAGGACTTTTTCAGACTAATGGTTTTTATATTCTATGCTTTTTATTGCCCGTTTCTTTTCCATTTTGTTGTGTGAGGGGAAGGTATTTGTAGGTTGATGTTCTGTTGTGTTCTGTTTGTTTTTTTGTTCAGGGTAGGGGTTGTATTTTTGAGCGTCGTTGTTCCTATTCTGTTATGTATGGAGGGGGCAGAGGGGGGCTTGATGATTGGGATGCCATTCTTTTTTGTGCAGGGTAGGTTTGATGTTTCTCTCTGAATGAATTTCCTCTTCTTTTCTTTATTTCATGGCTATCTGGAGAAGACAAATTTGGATATGGATACTTGCTTTGATAATAAATGAACCTTTGAACATTTTGAACCCTTGCAATACCTTCCGCTCCAGTCTCTGAATCAAAAGGAAAGGCTGTCATCAGAGCACATGAGCTACCTGACCCAACGAGTCTGCTCTGTCCTTCAACTGTGCATTAAATATGTCTAATGAGCTGGCCTCTCCTGCTTCCCTGGGCAGAGAATTCTTCAGATTCACTACACTCTGGGAAAAGCAGTTGCCCCTCATCTCCGTTCTCAATCTATTTCTCTGAACCTTAGGACTGTCCCTTAGTTCTCGTCTCACCAGTGGAAACAACTTTCCTACCTCTACCTTATCTATTCCTTTCATAATTCTATAGACAGTAGATTCCCGTTAATTGGGTTATCAGTTAATCAGGTTGCCGCTTATTTGGGTCAACTCTTAAGGAACAAAAACAAGTTTGTTTATATGGGACACTTGCCAAAGCAGTTGTAACTAGTGTTAATCACACACACTAGTGTGGCTGTCAGACGCTACACCGTGCATAGAGCAGGCAGTTTTTAAATAGCATCAGTTACATGTGCTGTGTTCAAAAATCAATTAATTTTGAATGTTACAATAAAGATTAAGATTTGAAGGATGCAATTATCGATAGTATTGTGTGAAGGCAGTCCAATACCTGCACTAGGTTTCTGTGCTGATTTTGTTCATTGTGCACTATGGATGAATTCCTCCATCGATATCTTAGGAACTAATACACAGTTTTATAGCACTACACTCATTTTGCCTGTTTTATATCTTTTTAACTATGTCTATGGATCTTCAGCTAATTGGGGCAGCCACTTAATTGGGCCAAAATGTGCTGGTCCTGCTGTCATAGAAGTACAGCACAGAAACAGGGCCTTCGGTTTATGCTGAAACCATTTAAGCTGCCAATTCCAATCAACCTGCACTGAGACCATAGCCCTCCATAACCCTATCATCCATGTACCTATCCAAACTTCACTTAAACATTTAAATCGAGCTCACATGCACCACTTGTGATGGCAGCTAATTCCATACTCTCCCAACTCTCCAAGCGAAGAAGTTTCCCCTCATGTTCCCCTTAAACTTTTCACCTTTCACCCTTAACCCATGACCTCTGCTTGTAGTCTCATCCAACCTCAGTGGAAAAAGCCTGCTTGCATTTACCCTATCTCTACCCCTCATGATTATCAAATATCTTCTCAGTCTTTTACATTCTAAGGAATACAGTCCTAAGCTATTCAATCTTCCCATATATCTCAGATCCTCCAGACCTGGCACCATCCTTGTAAATTTTCTCTGCACTCTTTCAACCTTGTTTACATCTTTCCAGTAGGAAGGTGAATAATACTGCAGAAAATACTCCAAATTAAACCTCAACAGTGTTTTATACAACTTCAACATAATATCCCATATCCTGTACTCAGTAAACACACACAAAATGCTGGAGGAAATCAGCAGGCCAGGCAGCTTCTATGAAAAAGTAAACTATTGACGTTTCAGGCCAAGACCCTTCATCAGGACTGAAAAAAAAGATGAGAAGTCAGAGTTCAAGAGTGGGGGATGGGAGGAAGAGGTATAAGGCGGTAGGTGATAGGTAAAACTGGGAGGGGGAAGGGTGAAGTAAAGAGCTGAGAAGTTGATTGCTGAAAGAGATAAAGGACTGGAGAAGGGGGAATCTGATAGGAGAGGGTAGAGACCGTGGAAGAAAGGGAAGAGAGAGGAGCACCAGAGGGAGATGACGGGTAAATAAGGAGAAAAGAAGAGAGAGGGAAATGGGAATGGGAATGGTGAAGGAGAGGAGGTGGGGCAATTACCAGAAGTTCAAGAAATCGATGTTCATCCCATCAGGTTGGACGCTACCTGGACAGAATATAAGGTGTTGCTTCTCCAACCTGAGTGTGGCCTCATCGTGGCAGTAGAGGAAGCCATGGACTGACTTGTTGGGTTGGGAATAGGTAGTAGAAATGAAATGGGTGGCCACTGGGAGATCCCAGTTTTTCTGGCAGATGGAGCGTAGGTGCTTGGCAAAGTGGTCTCCCAATCTATGTCAGGTCTCACTGATATACAGGAGGCCATACCAGGAGCACCGGATACAGTGGATGGCCCCAACACACTCACAGGTGAAGTGTCATCTCACCTGGAAGGATGGTTTGGGGCCCTGAATGGTAGTGAGGAAGGAGGTGTAGGGGCAGGTGTGGCACTCGTTCCACTTGCAAGGATAGGTACCAAGAGGGAGATCAGTGAGGAGGGACAAATGGAGAAGGAAGTCACGTAGGGAGTGACTCTTTTGGAAACCAGAAAGTAGGGAGGAAGGAAAGATACGCTTGGTGGTGGGATCTCTTTGGAGATGGCCACCCAATTCAATTCTATTTCCCATTCCCATTCCAACATGTCAGTCTATGGCCTCCTCTATGGCAGCGATAAGACCACACTCACATTGGAGGAGCAACACCTTGTATTCCATCTGAGTAGCCTCCAAGCTGATCATTGATATAGATGGCAAACAACAAAGGACCCAGCACCAATCCCTAAGGCACACCACTTGTCACAGACTGCCAGGCAGAGATGCAACCATCTACTACCAGTCTCTGGCTTCTCCAACAAAGCTAATGTCAAATCCAATTTGCTACCTCATCTTGAATGCTGAGAAACTGAACATTCTTGACCAACCTCCCATGTGGGACCTTGTCAAATACCTTGCTGAAATCCATTTAGCCAACATCCACTGGCTTTCCTTCACCCACTTTCCTGGTAACTTCCTCAAAAAATGCTGTAAGATTGGTTAGGCATGATTCACCACGCACAAAGCCATGTTGACTGTTCTTAATCAGTCCATACCTATCCAAATACTTACATACCCAGTCCCTTAGAATACCTTTCAATAACTTTCCCACATCTGACATCAGACTCACCAGCCTATAATTTTCAGGTTTATGTTTAGAGCCATTTTTAAACAGCAGCACAACATTGACTATTTTCCAACCCTCTGATACCTCTCCTGTGGCTAAGGATAAATTAAATATCTCTGCTAGGGCCCTAGCAATTCATACACTTCTTCCCGTAGGATCCAAGGGAACATCTTGTCTGGTGATTTATCCAATCTGATTTGCCTTAGGATAGCGACCAGCTGCTCCTCTGTAATCCAATGTCCATGAAGTTGATGCCACTTTGCCTCACTTCTATAGACTCTGTGCCCATTTCTCCAGTAAATACAGATGTAAAAAAGTTATTTAAGATCTCCCCCTCACACAAGGAAACCTGCAGATGCTGGAATTTCAAGCAACACACATAAAAGTTGCTGGTGGACGCAGCAGGCCAGGCAGTATCTCTAGGAAGAGGTACAGTTGACGTTTTGGGCCGAGACCCTTCGTCAGGACTAACTGAAGGAAGAGCTAGTAAGAGATTTGAAAGTGGGAGGGGGAGGGGGAGATCCAAAATGATAGGAGATGACAGGAGAGGGAGGGATGGAGCCAAGAGCTGGACAGGTGATTGGCAAAAGGGATATGAGAGGATCATGGGGCAAGAGGCCTAGGGAGAAAGAAAAGGGGGAGGGGGGAGAAAGCCCAGAGGATGGGCAAGGGGTATAGTGAGAGGGACAGAGGGAGAAAAAGGAGAGAGATAAAAAGAATGTATGTCCACAGCCTGTCCTCATCCATGCTTACCAGATTCTTTCTGATACCATCAACATTGTTCTTCCTCCAATTTAGTACCTCAACCTGCAGACCAGACCTATCTTTTTGCATATTTACTTTGAAACTAGTGGCATTGTGATCACAAGATGCAAAGTGTACCCCTACACTACTATAGCCCCATTAATGTGGCAATACACACAAAATGCTGGAGGAACTCAGCAGGCCAGGCAGCATGTGTGGAAAGGAGTACAGTCAATGTTTAGGGCTGAGACCCTCACTCAGGGCTTTCCTTCGATACAGCTCAGGACAATAGCTGCACCATGCTCAACCTTTTGATTCCTGACTTTGCCTGAGGTCTTGCCAACATCTACCTCCACAACATCCTCACTAACTGCTCTGGCACTCTGGTTCCCATCCCGCTGCAACTTTAGTTTAAACCCCACCATGCAGCATTAACAAACCTTCTCACTAAGATATTAGACCCCCTCCATTTCAGGTGCAAACCTGCTTTTCTATGCAGGTCCTATCTTCCCTGGAAGAGAGTCCAATCCAAAAATCTTACGCCCTCCCTCCTACACCAACTCCTTAGCCACATGTTAAGCTGTATAATCTTCCTAGTTCTGCCCTCACTAGCAATCCAGCGGTCACAACCCTGGAGGTCCAGTCCTTTAACTCAGCACCTAACTCCCTGAACTCTCCATGCAGGACTTCATCACTTGTTGTACCCATGCAGTTGGTACCTACATAGATCATGACCTCTGGCTGTTCACTTAAGGTTGCTGAGGACTCAATCCAAGATGTCCCAGACCCTGGCACATGGAAGGTAACACCATTCAAGGAACCTTGTTCTTGCCCATAGGACTTCCTTTCCATTCTCCAAACTAACAAATCCTGATTTTTCCATAGCTTGCCTCTTCTTACCCCTTCCTTTCTGAGTTACAGAGCCAGAGACCTGACCACTGCAACTTTCCTCTACTAGGTCATCCCCCTGCCCAACAGTATCCAAAGTGATATGCCTGTTGTTGAGGGTGGATAGCCACAGGGGTATACTGCACTGGGTCCTTAACCCTTTCCCCTTCCTGACTGTCACCCAGTTTCCTGTGTCCTGCACCTTGCGTGTAACTACCTCTCTATATATTCTATCTATCAACCCCTCAGCCTCCCGAATGATCAAGAGTTCATCCTGTTCTAACTCTAACCCCTTACGTGGATTGTTGGAAGCTGCAGCTGGATGCATTTCTCACAGTTGTAGATGTCAGGGACACTGGATATTGCCCAATTAACCAGAATCCACTGTATTTCTATCAGAACCCCTCTCATTCTTCTGAATTCCAGCAAATATAGTTCCAGGCACCTCAATCCCTCCTTATAGGCTAACTCCCACATCACGGGATCATCCTGGCGCAACCCCTCTGCACTACCACCAAGGCCAATATATCTTTGATCAAGTAGCGAGACCAGAACTGCACACAGCACTCCAGGTGCAGCCTCACCAGTGCCCTGTACAGTTGCAACGTAACCTTCCCATTCTTAATTCTATCCATTCTGGAAAGATTCTGGGTCACCAAACCGAGGCTCGAGTCAGAGAATTCTGTTTTCTTGAAGCTGTTAACCCTCAGTTGAAAGAATAAACTGAGCTGTCTCCACCTTACTCAAATGGACTTTATAGCTCCCTCAGCTTTATTTGAAGAAGTAGATGGGAGTTTACCAAATGACGTGGCCAACGTTGTTCCCCTCAGTTGTACTCAACTTGGTTTGTGAAACCATTTCATGAAATTTTGCTGTGCGAAAAATGTTCCTGTCCATAACCACAAAGCAGTACAATTTGTCACACTGAAGTGTTTCCTGGATACAGTTTGATGCTCTCCCCTGTCTCCAACAGAACCTGTGCAGTTGAATGTAGGCTCTTTATAAAATGGTAACTACACCTTCCCAGAGAGCACACCCAAGATAAGTTTCAATAATGATCACAATTTGTTTCCATCAACCAATAACATACCATCCATTATTTCCACACAAAGCTGCAAGCCCAGGTTATGTTGTGGGTTCAGTACCCAGTGATTGCTGGTAGCTGTGATGTCGAACACAAGCCATCCACCCTCTGATGCTCGAATTTTTTTGCTGTCCAACAGGAAGAGGTCGGCGTCCCTGGTTGACAGAGAAACAGGCAGCAGTGAGTTCCAAAGTTAAGGTTGAAAACTTTCCATGTTCCCAGTTAGTCCCAAATTGATTCATCGTGAATATGTTCATGTTCAAGTGTAAATCACCAGATTATCACAAAATGTATTGGAGCCACTCATCAGGCCAGGTAGCATCTGTGGAAAGAGAAATGGTTAACATTTCAGGTCTGTGAGTCTTCTTTGAAATGGAAAAGCAAGGAAGCAGCTAGCTTTTAAGTGTTTGATTAGCAAAAGTAATTTTTGTTTAGTCGGCCCTAAAGAGCAGAATCAGAATCAGATCTATTATCACTGACTTACGTTGTGAAATTTGTTGTTTTGAGGCAACAGTACAGTACAATACATAAAAATCTATAAATTACAAAAAGAAATACATATATATTAAAAATTTAATTTAATGTCCCATAACTATGCTATTTAGCAACACATTACACAGAGAAGATTTATCTATTTGTATGTCAACTCACTTGGTCTCACCCTATTAGAGATATTCCTTTCTTTCAAACCATCCCTACTCCATCTTTGTACACTCTAAAGCCTACCATTTTGCTCTCTCTCTTCCCCAATTCTGACAGAATCTCAGCCCTGAATAATTAAACACTTCTCTCTTCACAGTTGCTGCCAGACTTGCTGAGTGTTTCCAACACATTTTTATGTTTTAATTTCAGATTTTCAGCACTTGCAGTTTTGCTTTATTGTCACTAGAATATCTGATGTTGATTGAAAAGTAACTATCAGGCATCAGAACTTCAAGCTGTCCCATGAAGTATTTTGCATCCACCTTCATAGGGAGATTGTGTTTCAATTTGGGCTTTTAAAAGACCATGCCTCCAATAACATCTTTCCTAAAGCACAAACTAGAGACTCAAACCTCTTTCCCTTTATTCCATGGTCTAATCTCCTCTCCTGTCCAATTTCTTCTTCTTCAGCTCTTTCCCTCTTCCATCTATCACCTCACAACTTCTTACATTATTTCCCACATACACACCTCCCCCACCTTCCTACCTTCCCCCCTCACCTGGATCCACCTACCACCCACCAGCTCGTTCTCCTCCATCTACCCTAACCGTTTTATTCTGGCTTTTGCTCTTTTTTTCGGGCCCCAATATGAAGGATATCAACCCCAAACCAACCTGATGGCATGAACATTGACTTCTCTAACTTCTATTAATGCCCCACCTCCCCCTCATACCCCATCCATTACTGCCCATCCTCTGGGCTTCCCCCCTCCCCCTTTCTTTCTCCCTAGGCCTCCTGTCCCATGATCCTCTCATATCCCTTTTGCCAATCACCTGTCCAGCTCTTGGCTCCATCCCTCCCCCTCCTGTCTTCTCCTATCATTTTGGATCTCCCCCTCCCCCTCCCACTTTCAAATCTCTTACTAGCTCTTCTTTCAGTTAGTCCTAATGAAGGGTCTCGGCCCGAAACGTCGACTGTATCTCTTTCTAGAGATGCTGCCTGGTCTGCTGCGTTTACCAGCAACTTTTATGTGCGTTGCCTAAGCATCGATTGTCCACTCCCCTCCATAAATACCACCTGACCCACTGAGCTTCTCCAGCATTTTTTTGTGTGCACATTCAATTAACAATCATTCCAGCATCTCCATCAAACACATCCAAAAAATGTTGACACACGGTACAGATTTACTCTGCTAAAAGATGAAAGGATTGAGATATCTCATAAAGTACATTGACAGGCATCAACTCCAGCCCTATTCCACCATCAGAAATAAAGCCCACCTCTTTTACAAATGTCAGAACACCTGGGTCATCTGCTGAACATCAGTACACATCTGTCTCAACGGCAACAACCCGTTACTCCGTTCAACAAAAATGTGCTCAAAGGCCCATCCATTCCCCAGGTAGAGCCATGCCATCTACATCCTGTCATAAACAGTCAGATTGATCAATACCTCCACCCGTTAACACACTGCACCACTCCCCACCATTAGTACCCAGCGTCATGTTATCAACACACAATCAGTGTGCACTCTGTGGCCATTATATTAGGTACCACCTGGTCCATGGTCTTTTGCTACTGTAGCCCATCCACTTCACAGTTCGACATGCTGTGCATTCAGAGATGCTCTTCTGCAAATCACTGTTGTAACGTGTGTTTACATGAGTTACTATTGCCTTCCTGTCAGCTTGAACCAGTCAGGCCTTTCTGGTCTGGCCTCTCTCATTCACAAGGCATTTTCACCTACAGAACTGCCACTCACTGAATGTTTTTTTTTAGTTTTTTTGCACCATTCTCTTTAAAGTCTAGAGACTGCTGGGCACGAAAATCCCAGGAGATCAGCAGTTTCTGAGATACTCAAACCAGCTGCCTGGTACCAACAACTGGATCAAGGTCACTGAAATCACATTGCTTCTCCATTCTGATGTTTGGTCTGAGCAACAACTGAACCTCTTGACCATGTCTGCATACTTTTATGCATTAAATTGCTGCACATAATTAGCTGATTAGATATTTGCAATAATACGCAGGAGAACAAGGATACTTAATAATCTGGCCATTGAGTGTACGCATATAGGTCAGGATTGCTTTTATATTTGTATTTATTGTGTGTTTTTGTGTTTTTCTTGTGTTCTTTATGTTTATTGTGCTTTCTTATGTGGCATCGGGTCCAGAGTAACAATCATTTCATTCTCCTTTACACTCGCATACTGAAGGATGACAATAAACTATCTGAAATTTTGAGTTGTGAAGTGGCACACAAACCAGTCATCGCCCAATTCTCCTAGCTTCCAAGAATGCTTCTGAGTGAAAATACATTAAAGGGACAGCTGTAAAAATGCCACAGCAGTATGAGGGATTGACAAACCAACTGCCAGCCTACCCCTGGAGCTAACTCCCCACCACAAACACCCAACTAATGATAACTATAGTAGGCCCAGTGCTGCTCCAGCAGGCAATACTGATTACCCTCTCATTTCAATCTTCTTGTGTCAGTATTTAATAATAAGAATAATCTTATTTGTAGAGCACTGTTCATACAGACGATGTAGTTCAAAGTGCTAAGCAATGGGATAAAGTGCAAACATGACAAGAACATTTAAAACATAAAAATAAACATAAAAATAAAAGACAAAAAAGATGTTAGTTCAAAGCAAGTTTAAATAAATAGGTTTTGAGCTGAAGCTTAAAAGTGTCAACTGAATCTGCATCATTTCTAGTTTTAGGTGCTGAATACCACAGTTTAGGAGTGTAGTTCAAAAAAGCTGATCTGCCAATTATCTTTTGAGGGAGATTGTCTAAATTTAAAAGGCGGGCGGAAGAAGATCTGCGAATTTGGGAGATCTGGGAGATTATAAAGTGAAAACGATGATGTACTCTGGTCCCAGACAATTAAGAGCTTTAATAACAAGTAATAGTACTTTAAACACAACTCTAAAAGATATAGGACACCATTGTAGAGTAGGTAGTATGGGACTGATACGCTCCCTCATCCTGGTTTTGGTTGAAGGTCTAGCACCGGCACTCTGAATGAGCTGAAGTTTGTCAATAGATTGCTTTGGAAGGCCAGTATAAAGTGTATTACAGTAATCTAGACTATTCAATATAAAGGTGTGAATTAGTTTTTTTCAGCATCATTATGTGACAGAAATAGAGATACCTTTGCAATATGTCTTAGGTGCAGAAATGCTGCCCCAGCCACGTTCTTAACGTGAGATTTAAAACTCAAATCTGAATCAAGGATAACACCCAGGCTTGTAACTTCTGATGTTACAAGGGGAGCCAAGTTCCCAAGTTTATTGGGAAGTTTATCTCTTTTGGCATTGGGACCGGCCAAGAGTATTTCAGTTTTATCTTCATTTAGTTTTAGGGATATTTTTCTGTGCTGCTGCTCCAGCGACCACACAAGGAGGACTTTTCTCACCTCCCCTGGGTGCTTCAGAGATGGCAACTGCCTGATAATCACTACAGCCTTGACCTGTCACTACAGAAATGGTCAAATGGTCAAAAAAAAAGGTTCCAGTGCCTAATAAATCGTATTCAGTGCTCTCTGGAGCCTGAAATGGGAAATCACTGACTAATGGCCAGTGTGTTTTTAAACTGCAAGATAGCTGGTAATTAATTAAACATGTCTCTTGTGATGGTTCTTTCAGTGTAACCAACTAAAATAAACATTCCCAATCTCAGGGGTGATTAATGGGCTCGGGGTCTTTGATTTTACTATTTTGCTATTAACTTATTAGAGGCAGGAACACATTCTATAAGAAGGTGAAGGCAAGGATAAGTCAATGGAAAATTCAAACACTTAGTAATTTTGTTACTTCTCTTCAAATACAGTACTGAGTTCTTGAGCCAACCAGCTAAACTCTAATCACTACAGTTTTGGAACACAATGACCACTTCACTCACTTTCAATTAACATGGACTTTGATTTTTTTTGTTCTACTGCTGTTCTTTCTTGTAAGAATTGTGTATAATTTGTGTTTGATTTATTGTTTTTCTTGTGAATGCTGCTTATCTGGTGCTCTGTGCCTGTGATGCAGCTGTAAGCAAGTTTTTCATTGCACTTGTGCAGTGATGATGAACTTGACTTTGGCTTTAATTTACAGCAAAAGGATATGCAGGCAGCATTGTAGCATAGCGATAGGCATAACACAATGACTACACCTGCTGTAAGATCAGGGTTCAATTCCTGCCACTGTCTGCAAGGAATTAGTATGTTCTCCCCATGACCACATGGGTTTCCTTAAGGTGCTTCAGTTCCATCCCACATTCCAAGGACGTACGGGGCAATTCCTGCCACTGTCTGCAAGGAATTAGTATGTTCTCCCCATGACCACGTGGGTTTCCTTAAGGTGCTTCAGTTCCATCCCACATTCCAAGGACGTACGGGGCAATTCCTGCCACTGTCTGCAAGGAATTAGTATGTTCTCCCCATGACCACGTGGGTTTCCTTAAGGTGCTTCAGTTCCATCCCACATTCCAAGGACGTACGGGGCAATTCCAGCCACTGTCTGCAAGGAATTAGTATGTTCTCCCCATGACCACGTGGGTTTCCTTAAGGTGCTTCAGTTCCATCCCACATTCTAAGGACGTCAGTGAGCTGAGGACATGTTATGCTGGCGCTAGAAGCATGGCAGGCTGATTTGATTTGAAACAAACAACACATTTTGCTGTATGTGTAGATGTACATGTGACAAATAAAGCTAACCTTTCTTTCATTACTTCATATTTTAACCTCAGTTTCCCACCAGTAAGACATTCAAATAGAGAGCTGCTGTTTTGAAATTGTAAATAGCTTTGTTCATTAAGGCTTACCTAGTGAAAGAAAAACAAGGCAAGATAATTAAAATTTACTGACCTCTATCAAACACCAACATCCTGGAAAGGTAATATGTTTTGTACATCTGAATGTGTGAATGCCTGTGGCTCAAAATAATTGAGATTATTCATCTAGATTGTGAGATAGCAGATGGAGTTCAATCTGGAAAAGCGTGAAGTGATTCACTTCGGAAGATCAAAAGTTCAAGTACATTTATTATTAAAGTATGTGTACCATAGTTACTTTAGGTTTTTATCACCGAGGGTGGTAATGGGAATAAGCTCCCACTATCTAATAAATGCTACCAATGGCATGTGTCTCAAATAGTCTCTGACAACCAAGTCCAACTCCTGGCCTTCATGTGTGGCTTAGGTACTAAGCCCAGTGGAACCATTTCTACTGACAGGAGAAGGGGCAAAAGCAAGTTACTGATGCTTTAAAACCAGTCGCTTCGGGCAGATGGGGCTTGTCAGCCATGGTTGGCAAGTCATCTAGGAGAAGGAAATCACAGATCTCAAATCTCCGCTGCCTTATAGCTATACATACATTATAAAAGCTTCAGGAGTAAACGTCGAGGAGAATATCCGGAGCTGGAGTCACCACTACAGTCGTTGAGTTGAACACTGACTGGCAATGCCTGCAACACTGCTGGTGCCAAGCTGTGTCAGTCTCTGCTGTTCCTTTGGGCTCGTCAGATGCCTGGAGAGGGGGAGCTTGCTACATGGCAACAGCTTGTCTTCCATATTGTATTGCCCTGAATTGCATAGCACGACAGCTTGGTCACAACATCCATGGTCGATGCTGACTGACAGAAGCCTCAGATGTATACCATATTCAAACCTTGAGATTTATATTCTCGCAGGCAGTTACAAAACAAAGAAACACAGCAGAACCCATGAAAAACACTACGCAAGAAATACTGTCGAACATTCAATGTTTCAAAAAAGGACAAATTGTGCAAGTAATAAAAAAGTAAACAAATTATACACAGAACAGGAATCGCAGTGTCCCCAGAAGTGAATCCGTGGCCATGGAGCCAGTTCAACTCTGAAGTGACACAGGAGCCGATGACAGCAGGCCACAGCTGCACAGTCAGTTCAACACTGAGGCGAGTGAGCTGAACATCCTTTCATCCTTCACCCTCAACCTCGACTCCTTATTCTTTTTAATCTGACTCAGTGCTTAAATAGCTAAACATTGGCTTACTTTTCGCACTCGGGTCCAAATCCTGCCACTTCATTCCAGCCCAAACTTTCAATCTGGCCTGAAGTCCTTTCCAGCAATGGCCGCTGTGGCGGTATCTGCATTCTTGAGAGACCAAATTGCTGAATCATTCAAGATACCGGATCGTTCAGACGGTTCAAAAGCACAACTCCCAAAGACAAATTACAGGCTGCAGCAATGTATATTTAGTAGAGTAGTTAGTAGTATAGTTTGCTGTTGACAAAACATTGCCCTATATTGCCAGTACCATCTTGGAGGGTCAAATTTGAAGGCAGAATATAGGATAAATGGCAGGATTCCCAACAGTGTGGAGGAACGTGAGATCTTGAGTTTTATGTCCATAGGTCCCCCAATGTTGCCACACAAGTTGATCAAGTGGCTAAGAAAACATATGGTGTATTGGTCCTCATTAGTCCAGGGGACTGAGTTCAGAAGCCGTGAAGTAATGTTGCAGCTCTATGAAACCCTGGTTAGACCACACTTGGAATATTGTGTTCATTTCTGGTTGCATCATTATAGAAAGAATGTGGAAGCTTTAGACCAGCGGTCCCCAACTACCGGGCCGCGGAACATTTGCTACCGGGCCGCGAGGAAACGATATGATTTGGCGATATGAGTCAGCTGCACCTTCCTCATTCCCTGTCACGCCCACTGTTGAGCTTGAACACACGCGAGGTCATTAACAGCACGTCATCCATGTCAGCGCGGGAAGAAGATCAACTCCTCGAGCTTGCAAATGACGGCGGGCTGAAAAGTATGTTTGACATAACATTTCTGCTGGCATTATGGATCAAAGTCAAGGCTAAATATCCTGAGATAGCCACGAAAGAACTGAAAACGTTGCTTCCATTTCCAACATATCTCTGCAATGAATGCGACTAAAACTAAATAGACTGGACATAAGGAACCTCCTTCGACTATCGCTGTCTCCCATCACCCCTCGATAGGACCGTCTTGTTGCAGGGAAACAAGCCCAGGGCTCCCACTGATTCAGCGATACTGGTGTGTTGCAATAATTTTATATGTTCATACGGGGAAAATATGTGCTGTGTGTTTAATATCCAAACGTTACTTAAAATGTTATGATGCTATTGACTGATAAGTGACTTATATTAACCATATAACAAATTACAGCACGGAAATAGGCGATCTCGGCCCTTCTAGTCCATGCCAAAAGTTACTCTCACCTAGTCCCACTGACCTGCACTCAGCCCATACCCCTCCATTCCTTTCCTGTCCATATACCTATCCAATTTTTCTTTAAATAATATCGAACCTGCCTCTACCACTTCTACTGGAAGTTCTTTTGTGACGAGAATACACATAAATTAAGGTGCTTGCTGGCCTGGGATAGCACCAGTGGCATCAGCAGTTGGTCTGCCACCTGTCCTCAGGGGAGGGAGAGATAAGGCACACAATGAAGCAGCATTTGGAGGTGTTAATGAAGGAGCCATCAGTCTGGGTATTGTCAAGATTGGCTCCCCCTTTGAACCCTGAACTGTTTGAAGTGATGGACAGGCGATCTGGAGATGTGTAATGAAGGGACAGGAGAGAGAGCTGTCTAGAGCGGCTCCCCCTTTGAACCCTGAACTGTTTGAAGTGATGGACAGGCGATACTCCAGCAGGGGGATAAAAAGGGACAGGTTCACTAAGGCAACACACACACGACACCCGAGGTAACGAGACCCTGGAAGCGGTGCGCCTCTCACAAGTCGGTGGGAAGCATCGGGCCATAAACGCACAGGGTGGAAAGGTACGATCAGCGGGAACCCGGTGTGTGTCCGCCCTCACTTGGGTGCCGGGTTCACTGCAGAGGATCGACCGCATCTGGAGGAGGGGTCACAGTCGGTGACCTCAGGTGACATCACAAAGGACTCGCCCGAAAGCTGCTTGTGAGCAATATCGCCGGTCTGTGAGTGGAAGCCGTGTCTGAATGATCAGTCGTTCTCGTTCTCTCTCTCCTTCCCCCCACATTGTCCATCGCCATGGCAACGATTACTGCGAACTGAACTAAATTGAACTGGACTTCGTGTCACTTTGAAATTGGTCATTTACCCCTAGACAACGATAAAGCTTGATTGATCCTGTTATCTTAATTCTGTGCACATGTGTGTTTATTATTGCTGAACTGTTGCATTTATTATTCTTTCGATTACTGTGTTGCTTGTTTCTTTAATAAAACTTTCTTAGTTCTAGTAATCCAGACTCCAACTGAGTGATCCATTTCTGCTGGTTTGGCAACTCAGTTACGGGGTATGTAACACTTTCAACACTTCAAGCTCCCCGTCCTCCCCTGATGATTGACTCATCACTATATTCATGCGAGGAAAATATGCGCTGTGTGTTTAATAGTAAATTCGTTAGATAAACCCTTTTAGAAACGAAATTGAGTGTATTAGCCCCTTATTACCAATATTCCAGTTGTGATGAACACCCCCACCCCCAAACAGAATCGCCAAAAACGCTTTGCAGAGAATAATATCGGCAGGTACACGCATGCGCAGGTCACACATGCTCACTGGTGCCCGCGCCAAGGCTTCAAGGTCATTGTAGTCTTTCTTTGACTGCTACTCTTGTCCGTTGGCAACCCTACCCCCCCCCCCCCCCAGGGTTGGCCGGTCCACAAAAATATTGTCAATATTAAACCGGTCCGCAGCGCAAAAAAGGTTGGGGACCCCCGCTTTAGACAGTGCAAAGGAAATTTACCACAATGCTGCATGGATTAGAGAGCATGTCTTATGAGGAGAGGTTGAGCGAGCTAGGACTTTTCTCTTTGGGGTGAGCAGATTGAGAGGTGATTTGATAGAGGCATACAAGATGATAAGAGGTATAGACATCTGCACTTGATAAGAGTGACACTACAACCAATCCAAAGGCATTCATCCATTATTTTACAAAATTAATCTGAACTAATAAAAATCAAACAGCGTAGAAGTGTAATAACTAACTGTTTTGGCCTGTGCACAAAGAATTGCAATTTCTACTCATTTCTACTCAGTGGCTACTTTATTAGATACCTTCTGTACCTAATAATGTGGCCAGAGCTACATTCATGGTCTTCTGCTTCAGTAGCCCATTCACTTCAAGGTTCAATGTGTTGTGCATTCAGAAATGCTCTTCTGCATGTCGTTCTTGTAACGCATGCTTATATTAGTTACTGTTGCCTTCCTATCAGCTTGAACCAGTCAGGCCATTCTCTTCTGAGCTCCCTCATTAATAAGGCATTTTCACTCACAGAACTGCCACTCACTAGATTTTTCTATTCCTACACCACTCTTGTAAACTCTGGAGACTGTTCTGCATTCAAATCCCAGGAGATCAGCAGTTTCTGAGATACTCAAACCACCCTGTCTGGCACCGATAATTATTCCATGATCAAAGTCACTTAAACCATCTTTATTTCCCATTCTGACATTTGCTCAGAACAATAACCAAACCTCTTGACCATGTCGGTATGCTTTTATGCATTGAGTTGCTGCCACATGATTGGCTGATTAGATATTTGCATTAACAAGTAGATGTACAGGTCTACCTAATAAATTGGCCACTGAGTAATGAGACCATCTTGTAATGCATTTATGTGTATGGTAATAAATTGCATTTGTTTTTAGTTCTTGAATTAATTCCACCCTTCTGCATTATTGCAGTGCAGTCTTTTCTCACAGCATCATAAAATAGTTTATGAGAATTTAATGACAAATGTAATTAAATGAATATGTTACCTTTTAGTATATTCTTTAATAACCTGGTATATGGTAATCCTGAAGGTATCATTTTCATATCTGCTGTTGCTTCGGTCTTTGTAAATGCGGAATTCTGCTGCTGTAACTGCCTCGCCTTCAGGAATTTGTGTGAGATCAAATCGGAATTCCTTGTAGTGTCTTCGTTGGTGAGAGAAGTACTTGTCTCTTTCAACTAAGATAAGGAATAATAAGAAGAAAATAACAGTTGGCATCTGTTACAAACGCAAGAGATTCTGCATGCGCTGGAAATCCAGAGCAACACACACAAAATGGTGAGAGAACTCAGCAGCTCGGACAGCAGATAGATGTAATCACAAGGGAGGCATACCAGCACCTTTTCTCTCTTAGAAAGTTAAGGAAGTTTGGCTTGTCACCGAACACTCTAACACACCTCTGCAGATGTACTGTTGAAATCACTCTGAATGATTGCATCACAGTTTGGTACAGCAATTAGAACGTGCAGAAAGTTAAAAAGCTGCAGAGTGGGGAACTCAGTCCAGTACATCACAGCCACATTCCTCCCCACCACTGATAGTATCTACAAGAGACACTGACTGAAGGAGGCAACATCCATCATCAAAGATCCCCACCACCCAGGATATACGATTTTATCGCAGCTACCATCAGTCAGGAGGCATTACTTCCTACAAAGTGAAACCCAATAGCATGAATGGCAGCGATGCTTCACTACCAGATGAACTCAACGCCTTCTATGCACGCTTTGAAAGGGAGAACACAACTACAGCTGTGAAAATCCCTGCTGCACCTGATGACCCTGTGCTCTCCGTCTCAGAGGCCGATATTAGGTTGTCTTTAAAGAGAGTGAACCCTCGCAAGGCGGAAGGTTCCAATGGAATACCTGGTAAGGCTCTGAAAACCTGTTTCAACCAACGAGCAGGGCTATTCAAGAAACATTTTTAACCTCTCACTGCAACGAGCAGAAGTTCCCACTTGTTTCAACAAAGCAACAACCAGTACCTACGAAGAATAATGTGGGCTTCCTTAATGACTATCACCCAGAAGCACTCACATTGAAAGTGATGAAATGCTTTGAGAGGTTGGTCATGACTAGACTGAACTCCTGCCTCAGCAAGGACCTGGAACCATTGCAATGTGCCTATCATAAAATAGGTCAATGGCAGACGCAATCTCAATGTCTCTCCACATGGCTTTAGACCACCTAGACAGCACAAACACCTACGTCAGGATGCTGTTCATCGACTATGGCTCAGTATTTAATACCATCATTCCCACAATCCTGATTGAGAAGTTGCAGAACCTGGGCCTCTGTAGCTCCCCCTGCAATTGGATCCTTGACTTCCTAACCGGAAGACCACAATCTGTGTGGATTGATGATCACAGATCCTCCTCGCTGATGAACAATACTGGGACACTACAAGGGTGTGTGCTTAGCCCACAGCTCTGCTCTCTATATACACATGACTGTGTGGCTAGGCATAGCTCAAATACCATCTATAGATTTGCTGACGATACTACCATTGTTGGTATAATCTCAGGTGGTGACGAAAGGGCGTACAGGAGTGAGATATGCCAACTGGTGGAGTGGTGCCCCAGCAACAACCTGGCACTCAACGTCAGCAAGACAAAAGAGCTCATTGTGGACTTCGGGAAGGGTAAGACGAATAAACACATACCAATCCTCACAGAGGGATCAGAAGTGGAGAATTTACCTGGGGTTACACATAGTCCTCTATTTTTCTAAGCTCCGTATACCTATCCAGACGTCTCTTAAAAGACCCTATCGTATCCACCTCCACCACCGTCGTTGGCAGCCCATTCCATGCATTCACAACTCTCTGCATAAAAAACTTACCTCTGACATCTCCTCTGTACCTGCTCCCAAGCGCCTTAAAACTGTGCCCTCTCATGTTAGACATTTCAGACCGGGGAAAAAGCCTCTGACTATCCACACGATCAATGCCTCTCATCATCTTATACACCTCTATCAAGTCACCTCTCATCCTCCATCGCTCCAAGGAGAAAAGTCCAAGTTCATTCAACCTATTCTCATAAGGCATGCCCTCCAAACCATGTAACATCGTTGTAAATCTCCTCTGCACCCGTTCCACGGTTTCCATATCCTTCCTGTACTGAGGCGACCCAGAACTGAGCACAGTACTCCAAGTGGGGTCTGACCAGGGTCCTATAAAGCTGCAACATTACCTCTCAGCTCCTAAACTCAATCTCATGATGATGAAGGCCAATGCACCTTATGCCCTCTTAACCACAGAGTCAACCTGCGCAGCTGCTTTGAGCATCCTATGGACTCTGACCCCAAGATCCCTCTGATCCTCCACACTGCCAAGAGTCTTACCATTAATACTATATTCTGCCATCTTATTTGACCTACCAAAATGAACCACCTCACACTTACCTGGGTTGAACTCCATCTGCCATTTTTCAGCCCAGTTTTGCATCCTATTAATGTCCCACTGTAACATCTGACAGCCCTCCACCCTATCCACAACACCTCCAACCTTTGTGTCATCAGCAGATTTACTAACCCAACCCTTCACTTCGTCATCCAGGTCATTTACAAAAATCATGAGGAGTAGGGGTCCCAGAACAGATCCCTGAGACACGCCACTGGTCACTGGCCTCCATGTAGAATATGACCCATCTCCAACCACTCTTTGCCTTCTGTGGGCAAGCCAATTCAGGATCCACAAAGCAATGTCCCCCTGGATCCCATGCTTCCTTATTTTCTCACTAAGCCTTGCATGGGGTACCTTTTCAAATGCCTTGCTAAAATCCATATACATTACATCTATGGCTCTACCTTCATTAACGTGTTTAGTCACATCCTCAAAAAATTCAATCAGATTCGTAAGGCACGACCTGCCTTTGACAGAGCCATGCTGACTATTCCTAATCATATTATACGTCTCCAAATGTTCATAAATCCTGCCTCTCAGGATCTTTTCAATCAATTTGCCAACCACTGAAGTAAGACTCACTGGTCTATAATTTCCTGGGCTATCTCTACTCTCTTTCTTGAATAAGGGAACAACATCTGCAACCCTCCAATCTTCCGGAACCTCTCCCATCCCCAATGATGATGCAAAGATCATTGCCAGAGGCTCAGCAATCTCCACCCTCACATCCTACAGTTGCCTGGGGTACATCCCGTCCGGTCCCGGTGACTTATTCAACTTGATGCTTTCCAAAAGTTCCAGCACATCGTCTTAATTAATACCTATATGCTCAAGCTTTTCAGCCCACTGTAAGTCATCTCTACAATCGCCAAGATCCTTTTCCATAGTGAATACTGAAGCAAGGTATTCATTAAGTACCTCTGCTATCTCCTCCGGTTCCTTACATCTTTTTCCACTGTCACACTTGATTGGTCCTATTGTCTCGCATCTTATCCTCTTGCTCTTCACATATTTGCAGAATGCCTTGGGGTTCTCCTTAATCCTGTCTGCCAAGTGCTTCTCATGGCCCCTTCTGGCTCTCCTAATTTCCTTCTTAAGCCCTTTCCTGCTAGCCTTATAATCTTCTACAAAGTAGATCTCTATCATTACCTAATTTTTTGAACCGCTGGTAAGCTTTTCATTTCTTCTTGACTAGATTTACAACAGCCTTTGTACACCACGGTTCCTGTACCCAACTATCCTTTCCCTGTCTCATTGGAATGTACCTATGTAGAACTCCACGCATATATCCCCAGAACATTTGCCACATTTCTGCCATAGATTTCCCTGAGAACATCTGTTCCCAATTCATGCTTCCAAGTTCCTGCTGATATCCTCATATTTCACCCTACTCCAATTAAATGCTTTCCTAACTTGTCTGTTCCTATCCCTCTCCAATGCTATGGTAAGGGAGATAGAATTATGATCGCCATCTCCAAAATGCTCTCCCACTGACAGATCTGACACCTGACCAGGTTCATTTCCGAATATCAGATCAAGTACAGCCTCTCCTCTTGGAAGCTCATCTACATTTTGTGTCAAGAAACCTTCCTGAACACACCTAACAAACACTACCCCATCTAAACCCCTCGTTCTAGGGAGATGCAAATCAATATTTGGGAAATTAAAATCTCCCATCACGACAACCCTGTTATTATTACACCTTTCAAGAATCTGTCTCCCTATCCGCTCCTCGATGTCCCTGTTACTATTGAGTGGTCTATAAAAAACACTTAGTAGAGTTCTTGACCCCTTCCTGTTCCTAACTTCCACCAACAGAGACTCCATAGACAATCCCTCCATGACTTCCCCCTTTTGTGCAGCCATGATGCACAACTCTGATCAACAGTGCCACACTACGACCACTTTTTCCTCCCTTCCAATCCCTTCTGAAACATCTAAAGCCTGGCACTTGAAGTAACCATTCTTGCCCCTGAGCCATCCAAGTCTCTGTAATGGCCACAACATCATAATTCCAAGTACTGATCCACGCTCTAAGTTCATCCGCTTTGTTCATGATTCTCCTTGCATTAAAAAAGACACATCTCAAACCATCGGTCTGAGCTCATCCCTTCTCTATCACCTGCCTCTCCTCCTTCTCACACTGTCTACAAGCTTTCTGTATTTGTGAGCCAACCGCCTCTTCCTCTGTCGCTTCAGTTCGGTTCCCACCCCCCAGCCATTCTAGTTTAAACTCTCGCCAATAGCCTTAGCAAACCTCCACACCAGGATATTGGTCCCCCTGGGATTCAAGTGCAACCCATCCTTTTTGTACAGGTCACGCCTGCCCCAAAAGAGGTCCCAATGATCCAGAAATCTGAATCCCTGCCCCCTGCTCCAATCCCTCAGCCACGCATTTATCCTCCACCTTACTCTATTCTTATACTCACTGTCTGTCACAATGGCAGGCCTTTGGGAGCAAGGGTGGACCCAAATGCAAGACACATCTTGTGAGGTTACTTAGGTTTAGTTTATTGTACGATACCAGGAGAGCAAGACAGAAGCAGGAATAGCGAACAGGATAAAGACTCAGGACTATGACTAGGCTGGGACCAAGGGTCTGGGCTTGGACTCGGAATCGGCTCCTAGAACTAGAGGAGACATGAGGAGGCTAGGGTATGGACTCCGAGCCCGAGACTGGGCAAGGACCCAGCACCTGGGTCTTGCCTCAGGCTCGGATCCCAGAACCAGGCATGGACGTGACATAGGCTAGGGAGAGGAGGAACATGGAAACACAGAGCCTCGGTCTAGGGGAGCAGGTACATGGAAGCATGGACACATACACAGAACACAGAGCCGGGACCCCTCCTTGGGTACAGGACATAGGGCCGGGACTCATGATCCTCCGCAGGGCAACGGCCTGATTTACCCCACGGAGGTGAGGACAAGACAAGACAGAACATGACCCCCCGCGGGGCAATGGCAAGACGGCCAGACCTACTCCACGGAGGCGAGGACAAGACAAGACAAGACCAACACGAATGAACACCAGACAGTACCTATCTAGCTCCGGTGATGGAACTAGACCGAAGTGCAGGTGGGGGCTGCAGACAAGGGCTAGAGGCAAGAGGGGCAGAGAAAGGATTCAGACAAGGGGGTAGGACAGGAATCACAGACCGCCAGGGCCAGGATTTGACTTGGTACTTGAACGCCGCCCGGAGCCAGGACTTGACTTGGAGCCTTCGGGTAGTGGCGAGCTCTCAACTCGGCCCGGGAACAGTAGACAGCGGTTCATGATTCCCTCCGGCGGGTTAACTGACGGACCCACCCTGTAAGGAAACTTTGCAGGCTCGCTTTGGCGAGGTAACTGGACAGGGTTGCTCCGGTGAGGAAAGGCAAATTACCGGCACTCGCTTCGGCAGAGACCAGGCTTGCTTCGGCCAGATGACATTGGCACGCCGGGACTTTGCAGACACTCCTGCACCAAACTGCTGAAAGCCGGAGACTATAAACTACCGGTTCAGCTGAGTGTTAATTGCCTCTGATCACCAAAGTCGAGGGACACAGGAAAACAGGGAATCAATGGTCCGGATCGTAACATAAACAAGCTAAATTTAAAAGGACCCCGATCCGGTCCATGACACTGTCACGTGGCACAGGCAGTAATCTTGAGATTACTACCTTTGTAATCATTTCCTTCGCCCCCACCTTCTTATTCAGGCTTCTTCCCCATTCTTTTCTAGTCCTGACGAAAGGTCTCAGCCCAACATGTCAACTGATTATTCCTCTCCATAGGTACTGCCTAACCAGTTAAGTTTCTCCGGCACTGTGTGTGTTATTGCTGAAGGTCACCACAAGTATAAGGACTTTTACATTTGAAAGTGTGGAACAAGCTCCCAGCAGAAGTCGTAAATGTGGGATCAATTGCAACATTTAAGAGAAGTTTAGATAACTACATGGATGGGGGGGATATGGATGGCTACGATCCAGGTGCGAGTTGACGGGACTAGGCAGAATAACATTTCAGCGCAGACTAGATGTGCCAAAGGGCCTCTTTCTGTGCTGTAGTACTCTATGACTAAGTCTTTGACAGGTTGTAAAAATAAAATTTGCATCTATCTTGTCTGAATCTCTTCTTTCCGAAGCTATTTGTGAGTGTGCTAGATATTTTTGTCCAGAATATAATTGGCTCCAGCAGCAAGATTGCCAGCTGTTTCTAAATTTTGACGTCTAGGGCTTGTTGCGTGTGAGCAGCTCTACTGATAAACAAATGCACCATTCCATAAACTAAGCTCATTTGGATATACAATTACATCATGAAAAAGAGAGGCCATTCAACTCAATGCCATGAGGTGTCTCTTTTACGATTCTAACATCTAACATTTTTGAAGGACCAAGGAGTTGATTGTTGACTTCAGGAAGAGGAAGTCTGGAAAACATAGACCAGTCCTCACCAAGGGATCAGCAGTGGAAAGGGTGAGCAGTTTCAATTACTTGTGTGTCAACATCTCATACGATCTATCCTGAGCCCACCAATCATGAAGAAGGCACATTAGCATTTGCACTTCATGGGGAATCTTAGGAAATCTGGCTTGTCACCAAATAACTCTTACAATTGTCTACAGATGTACATTGGAAACAGTTCTGACTGCGTCACAACCTGGTATAGAGGCGCCAATACACAGGATCAAAGGAGGAAGCAGAGGGTTGTAGACTCAGCTAGCTCCTTCACGGGCACCACCACCGAAGACACCGTCGAAAAGTGATGCCTCAAGAAGGTGGTATCCATCATTAAGGTCTTTCACCATCTCAGAAATGCCCTGTTATTGCTACCATCAGAGAAGTACAGGATACTGAAGACTCACACTCATTGTTTTGGGATCAGCTTCTTCCCGTCTACCATCAGATTTCAGAAAGGTCCTTGAACTTTGAACACTACCTCTTTTATGCTATAGCAACTTTTTTAGTCTTACACTGTACTGCTGCCACAAACAACAATTTATGTGATTCTGATTCTGAGATTTAGTTTTAAATAATTGCATTATACCTTAAGTTAAGTTAATTTGAATATATAATTACATAGTGAAAAAAGGACAATTCATCTAGACTAATTCCCCTCATAATATTTGAAGAAGTCCTCCCTGTGCTTTCAGTTACTTACTCTTTCTCTATGGGGTTTACAGTTTTCTCATTTCCTTTCTTAATGTTACTATGCAGTTGATTTTCCCATCCTTACAGACAAAACCACTCACCTCCTGTCCAATTACTTGTCCCCAACAATTTCTAAAAGAAAATTGGTGTTCTAACTAAAGATAAAGAGTAGCTTTATTTGTCACATGCAGATCGAAACATTGAAACAGACAGTAAAATGCATCATTTGCATCTATAATCGACACAGTCTGAGAATGTGCTGGGGGCAGCCCACAAATATCATAGAACATAGAAGATAGAGTAGTACAGCACAGTACAGGCCCTTCGGCCCACAATGTTGTGCCAACCCTCAAACCCTGCCTCCCATATAAGCCCCCACCTTAAATTCCTCCATATACCTGTCTAGTAGTCTCACTAGTGTATCTGCCTCCACCACTGACTCAGGCAGTGCATTCCACGCACCAACGACTCTCTGAGTAAAAAACCTTCCTCTAATATCCCCCTTGAACTTCCCACCCCTTACCTTAAAGCCATGTCCTCTTGTATTGAGCAGTGGTGCTCTGGGGAAGAGGCGTTGGCTATCCACTCTATCTATTCCTCTTATTATCTTGTACACCTCTATCATGTCTCCTCTCATCCTCCTTCTCTCCAAAGAGTAAAGCCCTAGCTCCCTTAATCTCTGATCATAATCCATACTCTTTAAACCAGGCAGCATCCTGGTAAATCTCCTCTGTACCTTTTCCAATGCTATCGCTATGCTTCTGGGCCCAACATAGCATGTCCATAGTTTACTCGCCCTAACCCATACATCTCTGGAATGTAGGAGGAAACAGGAGCACCTGCTTGCTCCTGCTTGGTCTCGTTAGCGGGAATCAAACCATGATTAGTGATCACTGGCACTGTAAACCAATTGCGCAAAACACTACGCTGCTGTGGTTAACTGCAAATGATACGTTTAATTCTGGTTGCCTCATTATACTGTGGAGCGTCATGGTAGCACAGGCCATTAGAGATTGGAGTTCAGTTCCAGCGTCCTCTGAAAGAAGGTTTGTGCGTTCCTTCCTGTGTGTGTGTGGGTTTCTTCCCGTAGTCCAAAGATGTACTAGTTAATAAGTTAATTGGTCATTGTAAATTGTTCCATGATTAGGCGAGGGCTAAATCAATGGGTTGCTTTGTGGCACATCTCAAAGGACCTGTTCCACACTGTATCTCTAAATAAAATAAAACAAAATAGTAGGAAAGATGTGGCAGCTTTGAAGAGGGTGCGGAGGAGATTCACCAAGATGCTGCCTGGATTAGAGAGCATGAGTATCAGGATAGGTTGAGCAAGCTGGGGCTTTTCTCTTTGGTGCCAAAGGAGGTTGAGAGGTGACTTAATTTAAGCGTAAAAGATAATAAGAGGCATAGATTGAGTGGACAGCCTTTTCCCATGGTGGAAATGACTAATATGAGGGTGCATAATTTTAAAATGATTGGAGGAAAGTATAGGGGGTGTCAGAGGTAGGTTTTTAAACTAAGAGTGATAGGTGCACAGAATGCGCTGCCAGGCAGGTGGTAGAGGCAGATACGTTGAGGACATTTATAAAACTCTTAGATAGGCACATGGAAGATTGAAAAATGTAGGGCTATGTGGGAGTGAAGGTTTAGTTTGATCTTAGAGTAGGTTAAAAATCAGCACAACATTGTGGGCCAAAGGGCCTGTACGGTAATGCTCTATGTTCTGTCTTCTGAGCTCTTATCCACCTGAAATGAAACTTCTGTCTCCATAAACACAAGAGACTCTGTAGATACTGGAATTCCAGAGCATTACACAAAATGCTGGGGGAACTCAGCAGGTCAAGCAGCATCTATGGAAATAAATAAACAGTCGATGTTTTGGGCTGAGACCCTTCATCAGGACTCAGCCCAAAACATTAACTGTTTATTAATTTCCATAGATACTACCTGACCTGCTGTGTTTCTACAGCATTTTGTGTGTGTTGCTTCTGTGTCCATATGTTATAAGGCATGTTATCTACATTAAAAAGAGACAAGTCAATGCTTCCTTGAAGGAGTGAAATTTGGTACAAGAGCACACTATCTTTCAGTAACTTTCAGAGCATGTACCATTTTATGAAAACAGAACAGAGCTTTCTTTAAAAGTGGTTTAAGGCTACACCCATGTCTGGTTTCAAATGTTCTCATTTCTGAAAGGAACGAAAGCTGTGGTCTTGAGATGTGTGGCCAGTCTCTTCAAAATGCATTGCTGGGATGCTGAGTTAGTGTGTAGGGTATGCGGTTACAGACATATGGACTGCACACACTCTCAATACGGCTGTCTTGAGAGGAAACATAAGGATGGTGGTAGCAGCTATGGATAAGATCCAACATATGTCAATGTGCATTCTAACTTTGCTTACCCAGCAGTCTGACCAAGCTTCTTTCAGAATGTTCTGTGGGATTATTTAAAAACCTTTTGAAACATAAGAAAATAAGACCTTAGGACATAGGAGTAGAATTAGGCCATTCGATCCATCAAGTCTACTTGGCTATTCAGTCATGACTGATTTATTATCCCTCTCACTCCCTTTCTCCTGCCTTCTCCCCATAACCTTTGACACCCAACAGGAAAGATATTCGTAAGATTGAAAGAGTGCAGAGAAAATTACCAATGACTTGAGGACCTCAGTTATAGTGAAAGGTTGAATAGGTTAGAACTTTATTCCCTAGACCATGGGAGAATGAGAGGATATTTTTGATTGAGGTATACAAAGTTTTGAGGGGTATACAGTAAATACAAGCAGACCTTTTCCACTGAGGTTGGGTGAGACTAGAACTAGGTCATGGATTAAAGGAGAAAGATGAAATGTTTAAGGGGAACTTCTTCACTCAGAGGGTGGTGAAAGTGTGGGACGAGCTGCCAGCAGAAGTGGTAGATGCAGGTTTGATTTCAACAGTTAAGAGAAGTTTGGATGGGAACATGAATGGGAGAGGTATTGAAGCCTATGGTCCAGGTGTGGGTCAATGAGACTAGGCAGATTGATAGTTCAGCACGGACTAGATGGACCAAAGGGCCTGTTTCTGTGCCTGTAATGTTCCATGACTCTATGACTATGACCCGTACTAAGAAAACCCCCGTAATGTCAGATACAGAAATCTTTCCTTATTAATTGTACCATTCTTACAGCTGATAGAAAAGCACCACAGAAAGTTGATTTATGTGAGGAAAAATGTTATTTTCAAAGACATTTCTGGCTCTCAGATCTTCGTGCTTCTGTTACCGCAGTTTCTTTTATCCATAGTGGAGCATGACGAGAATGAAGTGCTGATTTCTTCTTTAATCGCATGATAAACGAGGAGTTATTTACTCAGAAAAGGTTTCGTCAGAAGAGCAATCATGCATGAAGTGTGGGAGGTGTATGTGTTTTCCCACACATTAATTAATGACAAATAAATCAACACTGCAAGCTTGCAAGTTCAAAAAAATGTGAAAACGTGCTTTGAAAGAGAAAACATATGGAATTAACCCAACATTTCAAATTCAAAGTCAAAGTAAAATTCATTATAAAAGTACATATATGTCACCATAAATGAAATTTTGAATTTATTTTTTGCAGGCATTTACAGGAAAAATAAGTAAATACAATAATATTTGTGGAAAACTATACATAAAGATTGACAAACAACTAATGTGCAAAAGAAGATAAATTGTTCAAAATAAAAAAATAATACTGAGAATGTGAGTTGTAGAGTCTTTTAAAAGTGAGTCTGTAGGTTGTGGAATCAGTTCAGTGTTGGGGTGAGTGAAGTTAGCCACACCAGGTCAAGAGCCTGATGGTTGAAGGGTAATAACTGTTGCTCAGCTGGAGGTGTGGGATCTAAGGCTTCTGTACCTCCTACGAATGGTAGTAGTGAGAAGAGAGCAGGCCTGGATGGTGGGGGTCCTTGATGATGGATGCTGCTTTCTTGTGGCAGCACTCCGTGTAAATGTGCTCAGTGATGCCGAAGGTGTTGCCTGTGATGGACTGGACTGTACCCACCACTTTCCATAGACATTTCCATTCCTGGGCATTGGCGTTTCCATACCAGGCTGCGATGCAATCAGTCAGGATACTCTCCACTGTGCTCGTCAAAGATTTTGGTAACATGCCAAATCTACACAAACCTCTAAGAAAGTAGAGGTGCTGTTGTGTCTTCTTTGTGATGGCACTTATGGGCTAGTCCCATGACAGCTCCTCTGATATGATAATGACAAGGAATTTAAAGTTATTGACTCTCTCCACTTCCCATGCCCTAATGAGGGCAGGCTCATGGACCCCGGCTTCTTCCTCCTGGAGTCACTAATCAGCTCTTTGCGGGTTTCTCTTTATATTTTTTGAGCATTTTAAAAAGTGAATGCATTATTAATAAAAGACAATCAATCTATTCATTATAACAGTTCTGTGTTATTCCAATACAATTCTGGTACTTTTGCACTTTTATTAGTTGTCATATTTTAGTATTTGTCACACTTATTGCAAAAGATACAAAGGGAATGCAATAAAAAGTTTTGTAAGCAATGACATTCAGTTGACTATCTTCGAAAACAGCACAGACCTGTTTTAAATCTAATTATTCAATTTGACTTTTATTTCTACTGCTACCAGATGAAGTTTTGTTCAAGTTCAGTTTATTGTCATTCAACGGTACAAATGTATACAGCTAAATGAAATGACGTTCCTCCAAACCAAGATGCAACATAGTACATATAATACATAAACACAACACATAAAGCGATATTACCACAAATAAATTAACAAATAATAAGGTGCATTTACCACACAAGCTAAAAAGTTAACAGTATAGCACTGCTGGAGCTTCATACATGATGAGACCTAGATGGTGGTGGAGAGTTCAGTAGTCTCAAGTCCTGAGGGAAAATTCTGGAAAGATAACAACCCAGCAAGAGAGAGGGAGGTACAAGGTACAAGGTATAGAGTCACAAAGTCATAGAGAAGTACAGCACAGAAACAGGCCCTTCGGCCCATCTAGTCCATGCCAAAGCATTTAAACTGCCTACTCCTATTGACCTGCACCAGGACCGTAGCCCTCCATACCCCTACATCCATGTACCTATCCAAACTTCGCTTAAACATTGAAATCGAGTTTGCGTGTGCCATTTGGCTGGCAGCTGATTTGACACTCTTACGACCCTCTGAGTGAAAAAGTTCCCCTCATGTTTCCCTTAAACTTTTCACCTTTCACCCTTAACCCATGACCTCTGGTTGTAGTCCCGCCCAATCTCAATGGAAAAAACCTGCTTGAATTTACCTGATAAATACCACTCATAATTTTGTATATCTCTATCTTCTACATTCTAAGGAATAAAGTCCTAACCTATTCAATCTTTCCTTATAACTCAGGTCCTCCAGACACTGAAACATCCTTGTAAATTTTCTCTGTACTCTTTCAACTTTATTTACATCTTTCCTGTAGGTAGGTGACCAGAACTGCATGCAATACTCCAAATTAGGCTTCAACAACATCTTGTACAACTTCAACATAACATCCCATCTCCTGTACACAATACTTTGATTTATGAAGGCCAATGTGCCAAAAGCTTTCTTTATGGCTTCATCTATCTGTGATATCATATTCAATGCGTTATGATCCTGTATTCCCAGAGCCCTTTGTTCTATCACACTCTTCAATGCCCTACTGTTTGCAGTGTGAGACCTGCCCTGGTTGGTCCTACCATTGCATCGCCTCACACTTGTCTGCATTAAATTCTGTTGGCCATTTCTCAGCCCATTTTTCCAGCTGATGCAGATCCCTCTGCAAGCCATGGTAGCCTTTCTCACTGTCCACCATACCCCTAATCTTGGTGTCAGTTAGACTTTGCTGCACCTGAACTGGAGTATAAGAGTAGGGAAGTTTTATTCCCCTGATATATTGTCTTTTTGAGGATGCTGCTGTGTAACCAAAACAAGAACAGACTGATGCACGTCTCTGTTCTGATAAGTTGACTGTTTCTCTCCCCACAGACACTGCCTGACCTGCTGAATGTTTACAGCATTTTTTAATTTTGTTTCAGATTTACCTCGTGTGTGGGGCTTATTCTCACCCACACCTTGTCATCAAGAATCAAGGATGAGGATCAACTTTATTTGCCATATACATTTATTAGGAATTTGCTGTGCTGTGTTGATCAGGGCATGACATGCAACAAAAAACAACAGAAACAAAGACTGACAAACAAATTCCACAAATTCAGGTTGTGGAATCAGTTCAGAATTGAGGTGAGTGAACTTATCCACACCAGTTCAGGAGCCTGATGGTTGAAGTGTAATAACTGTTTCTGGACCTGGTGGTGTGGGACCAATGTGCACAAAAATCTTGTGCTGTGCAGTTTTTTGCCCAGTGACAATAACATGTATGCACTGAATTTTATATATTAGAGGTATTTGTTTTAACAGCTAGCAAAATACTGTCAATAAGAACTTTGATTTCTGAGTTTGATCATTTTTTTCTCTCATTCAGCTGCATTCGCACAAAATATAGGTAACAGACTGTCTTTAAAGAGAGTGAACCCTTGCAAGGCAGAAGGTCTCGATGGAGTACCTGGTAAGGCCCTGAAAACCTGAGCCAACCAACTAGCGGGAGTGTTCAAGGGCCTTTGCAACCTCTCGCTGCTATGGACAGAAGTTCCCACTTGCTTCAAAAAGGCAACAATTATACCAGTGCCTATGAAGAATAATCTGGACTGCCTTAATGACTATCGCCTGGTAGCACTCACATCGACAGTGATGAAATGCTTTGAGAGGTTGGTCATGATGAGATTGAACTCCTGCCTCAGCAAGGACCTGGACGCATTGCAACTTGCCTATCGCCACAATAGGCCAACAGGAGACGCAATCTCAATGGCTCTCCAAACGGCTTTAGGTCACCTAGACAACACAAACAACTACGTCAGGATGCTGTTCATCGAATATAGTTCAGCATTTAGGACCATCATTCCCACAATCCTGATTGAGAAGTTGCAGAACCTGGGCCTCTGCACCTTCCTCTGCAATTGGATCCTCAACTTCCTAACCAGAAAACCACAGTCTGTGGGTATTGGTAATAACATATCCTCCTTGCTGACGATCAACACTGGCGCACCTCAGTGGTGTGTGCTTAGCCCACTGCTCTACTCTCTGTATACACATGACTGTGTGGCTAGGAATAGCTCAAATACCATCTACAAATTTGCTGATGATGCAACCATTGTCGGTCAAATTTCAGGTGGTGACGAGAGGGTGTACAGGAGTGAGATATGCCAACTAGTGGAGTGGTGCCACAGCAACAACCTGGCACTCAACGTCAGTAAGATGAAAGAGCTGATTGTGTAGTTCAGGAAGGGTAAGACGAAGGAGCACATACCAATCCTCACAGAGGGATCAGAAGTGGAGAGAGTGAGCAGCTTCAAGTTCCTGGGTATCAAGATCTCTGAGGATCTAACCTGGTCCCAACATATCGATGTAGTCATAAAGAAGGCAAGACAGCGGATATACTTTATTAGGAATTTGAAGAGATTTGGCATGTCAACAAATACACTCAAAAACTTCTATAGTTGTACCATGGAGAGTATTCTGACAGGCTGCATCACTGTCTGGTATGGAGGGGCTACTGCACAAGACCGAAAGAAGCCGCAGAAAGTTGTAAATCTAGTTAGCACCATCTTCGCGGCCCAGAGGATGGGGACCACTGTATTAAGCCATTCCACTTTAAATGAAATAGCAGTTCTTTTGCACCTTATGCCCTTTGTTTCTTTGGAATTTGACCTAGTGAATCAATAATTTCTTCAGTAAAAACAGTACAAGTGAATCATTTCTAAAATCTGCATGCAAATTATCGTAAGCTCCACGTTGTCAACACCATCCACACCAGAAACTGGAAAAAGAAATGTGATTGTGCATGATCGTGAAATATACTTAACATGCCAACGAGATAGAGGGTGTTTAAATTCCTTTGTGCTCTAGTAGTAAACATGTGCACACCTTAGAGGGAACACTGTGTGGGACCAAAGGCTCTTGTACATCCTGCCTGATAGTAGTAGCGAGAGAGAGCATGGCCTAGACTTACTTTGCGGGCCAGGCTTATTCTCATCCCTCCCGCATATGATCAAAGGTCAGGATCAGGATGGAGAATCAACTTTAATCCCCATACTAGGAATTTGCTGTGGTGTGCCGGTGCAATATGCAGCAGAAACAACAACATTCAACAATTATAAAGAAAAAGATTTATATCAAACTAAAGTTAAATGTTGAAGTACGGATATGGAATAAAATGTGCATAACTACATAAATACCAGCATGTAAACAGTGGCTTAACGCATTTACAGTGCAGTGACTGAGGTAATAGATGGAGGGCAGTAACGGGAGGACTAACTAGAATGGTTGATCAGATTTAACTGTCCAGGGAAAGAAACTTTCAAGATGGTGCAAAGTTTTCATTTTAATAGTTCCATAGCACTTCCCAGAAGGGAGCTTTTGGAAAAGGCAAAATGATGACATTACACCACTCAAGGCTCTGTTCCCATTCATAAACAGGAGGTCCTCCAAAAACAGTTGGCGATAGGGCATCTGCAAAACATGAATGTTCACTCGGTGGCCACTTTATTACGTACATCCGTACACCTGCTTGTTAATGTAAATATCTAATCAGCCAATCAAGGAAGGAGGAGAAGATGGCGACGTGACACAGCTCGCAGCGGCCACTCCGGTGAATGATATCTGTTATTTGTCAGGTAGGGTGCCGTACACAATCCTGATTTGATGGAGACAGACGTGAGAGCACAGAGGAACATCTGGTGAAACTTCTGAAATGCCTGGTTTGCCGCCGCTGCTGCTGTGTGATCCAGAATCTCCGGAGGGGAAGGCCCCGAGTCCTCGGCTTTGCTTGTTGCTTGGCAGCTGGGGCAGGGTCGAAGCGCTCGGCAGAGGTGGTGCTCGGTGCTCAGTGTCGGAGGGGTGGTCGGAGGCTCAAAGTTTTCGGACGGACTCAGAGTCAGCTGCGGTTGGGTGCTTCCAATGCATAGGCAAGTTTGCAGCACTTCCGTCTGCGTGAGATGATGGGCCTATAGGGACTTGAGACTTTTTTTACCGTGCCCATGGTCTGCTCTTTATCAAATTACGGTATTCCTTTGTACTGTTTTAACTATATGCTATAATTATGTGGTTTTGTCAGTTAGTCTTGGTTTGTCCTGTGTTTCTGTGATATCTTTCTGGAAGAACATTGTATCATTTTTTAATGCATGCATCTCTAAATGACAATAAATGAGGACTGAGTGTCCTCATAATCTAATCTAAATGGCAACATCTCAATGCTTAAAAGCATGCAGACATGGTCAAGAGGTTCAGCTGTTGTTCAGACCAAACATCAGAATAGGGAGGAAATGTGTTCTAAGTGATTTTGACCATAGAATGATTGTTGGTGCCAGACAGGATGGTTTGAGTATATCAGAAACTGCTAATCGCCTGGGATTTTTATGCACGACAGCTTCGAGTTTCTACAGAAAATGGTGCAAGAAACAATATAAGATTCAGTGAGCAGCAGCTCAGTGGGCAAAAATGCCTTTTTAGTGAGAGAGGGCAAGTGAGAATGGCCAGACTGGTTCAAGCTGGCAGGAAGGTGACAGTAACTCAAATAACCATGTGTTACAACAGTGGCGAGCAGAAGAGCATCTCTGAATGCACACACATTGAACCTTGAAGTGGATGAGCTACAGCAACAGAAGACCACAAACATACCCTCAGTGGCCACATTATTAGGTACAGGAGGTGCCGAATAAAGTAGCTGCTGAATGTATACTTATCCCCAACGTGGTCAGATTGGCATTGTAACAATTTCTAGCCCAAGCTGTTGTCCAGAACTTTACACGTTATTCTTTTTGATAGATACAGCGAGTTGCAACTAGATTTAGCCACGTGAGATCGAGGTATCTTTCTACACCAACGTGGTATCATTGTTCAGGGTGCTACATAAATGCTGTCCTACCCTCCGTGGAGCAGATTCACCCCGAGTAATCGGTCCGTTAAAGTGAGACACAAGAGATTCTCCAGATGCTGGAAACCTGGAACAACACACAGAGAATACTGGAGGAATTCAGCAGGTTAGGCATCTATGGAGAGGAATGAACAGTAACCATTTCGGGCTGAGACCCTTCATTAGGACTTCATTAGAAACTGAAGCTGAGGGGGAGAAAGGAACCAATCTTCAGGGGCACAGGTTTTAATACAGAACAGTATAGCACAGAGAACCCCACCGCAGCCTACGAAGTTGTGCCGACCTTTTAACATACTCCACGATCAATCTAACAACAATCTATCCCATACTTACTGTAGTTAAGAAGAAAGAGGAGGGATCTCAATATCAAATATTGAACGTCCTAGATAGTGTGGATTTGAAGAGGATGTTTCCTACAGAGGAAGAGTCTGAGACCAGAAGGTGCAGCATCAAAATAGAGCAACATTCATTTAGAACAAAGAAGAGGAGGAATTTCTTTAGCCAGAGGGTGGTGAATCTGTGGAATTCATTGCTACAGGTGGCTGTGTAGGCCAAGTCATAGGGTATATTTAAAGCAGAGGTTGATGGGTTCTTGATTAGTCAGGGCATCAAACGTTATGGGGAAAAGGCAGGACAATGGGGTAGGGAGGGATAATAAATCAGCCATAATGGAATGGCAGAGCAGACTCAATGGACTAAATGGCCTAATTCTGCTCCCATGTCTTATGGCCAACGAATTTAACCTGTTCTTTAACAGATTTGACATTGTGGCCCCTGCCCATCCCCCACATGATTCATCTGTTGTCGGCCCCCAACCAACACATACTCCACTCTCCCCTCCTACCCCTCCTCACAGCACCCCCCCACCTTGCTCCCATGATTACACCCCCTTCCGCACATGAAACCGCCACGGTGGGCTTCACAGCTGAACAGGTGAGAGGACAGCTGAAACGTCTCCACCATAAGCAAGGCTGCAGGCCTGGATGGTGTCAGCACTAGGGTGCTCAAAGCCTGTGCCTCCCAGCTATGTGGAGTACTTCACCATGTCTTCAACCTGAGCCTGCATCTCCAGAGGGTTCCTGTGTTGTGGAAGACGCCCTGCCTTGTCCCTGTGCAGAAGACGCCACGCCCCAGCAGCCTCAATGACTACAGACCGGTGGCATTGGCCTTCCACATCATGAAGACCCTGGAGAGACTTGTTCTGGAGCAGCTCCGGTCTATGGTCAGGCCACACTTAGATCCCCTCCAGTTCACCTACCAGCCCCGACTAGGGGTTGAGAATGCCACCGTCTACCTGCTGAACCATGTCTACGCCCACCTGGACAAGCCAGCGAGCACTGTGAGGGTCATGTTTTTTGACTTCTCCAGTGCGTTCAACACCATCCGCCCTGTTCTGCTGGGGGAGAAGCTGACAGCAATGCAGGTGGATGCTTTCCTGGTGTCATGGATTATTGATTACCTGACTGGCAGACCACAATACGTGTGCTTGCAACACTGTGTGTCCGACAGAGTGATCAGCAGCTCTGGGGCTCCAGAGGGGACTGTCTTGTCTCCCTTTCTCTTCACCATTTACACCTCGGTCTTCAACTACTGCACAGAGTCTTGTCACCTTCAGAAGTTTTCTGATGAGTCTGCCATAGTTGGATGCATCAGCAAGGGAGATGAGGCTGAGTACAGGGCTATGGTGGGAAAATTTATCTGCAGCTTAATGTGAAAAAGACTAAGGAGCTGGTGGTGGACCTGAGGAGGGCTAAGGCACCAGTGACCCCTGTTTCCATCCAGGTGGTCAGTGTGGACATGGTGGAGGATTACAAATACCTGGGGATACGAATTGACAATAAACTGGACTGGTCAAAGAACACTGAGGCTGTCTACATGAAGGGTCAGAGCCGTCTCTATTTCCTGAGGAGACTGAGGTCCTTTAACATCTGCCGGACGATGCTGAGGATGTTCTCCGAGTCTGTGGTGGCCAGTGCTATCATCTTTGCTGTTGTGTGCTGGGGCAGCAGGCTGAGGGTAGCAGACACCAACAGAATCAACAAACTCATTCATTATGCCAGTGATGTTGTGGGGATGGAACTGGACTCTCTGACAGTGGTGTCTGAAAAGAGGATGCTGTCCAAGTTGCATGCCGTCTTGGACAATGTCTCCCATCCACTACATAATGTACTGGGTGGGCACAGGAGTACATTCAGCCAGAGACTCATTCCGCTGAGATGCAACACTGAGCGTCATAGGAAGTCATTCCTGCCTGTGGCTATCAAACTTTACAACTCCTCCCCACCCTGAGCCGATAGGCTGGTCCTGGACTTATTTCTATCTGGCGTAATTTACATATTATTATTTAATTATTTATGGTTTTATATTGCTATATTTATGCTCTATTCTTGGTTGGTGCAACTGTAACGAAACCCAATTTCCTTCGGGATCAATAAAGTATGTCTATCTATCTATCTATCCATTTTAAAACCAATTTCAGAAAAATGCACACCAGATCTAAGTCAGGCATCTAACTGTACGCAACCAATTCCCATTCAATCCTATTGTAAAATAATTCTGATCCAAGCATAATATGTAGACAAAAATCTTCAATCCAAGCAAAAACTGTTCCTCAGTTAATTGGTTTACAAAGGTGAGTGTATTAAGTACAGCAGAATCAGAATCAGCGTTATCATCCCTGACGTGTGCCGTGACATTTGCAGTTTTGTTGTAGCAGTACAGTGCAACTACTACTATGTCAACTCAGGCCTAGGGGGCCGGTGTCGGGCATAGGCAAGACAATGCAATATATAAAAAATAACTATAATATACTGTATATACACCCAGTGGCCACTTTAATAAGTACTCCTATGCCTAATAACTTAGCCACTGAGAATATACTTGTGGTCTTCCACTGCTTCTTAAGGTTTGACATATTGTGCATTTAGAGACACTCTTCTGTACACCACTGTTTTAATGCATGGTTATTTGAACTACTGTTGCTTTCCTGTCAGCTTGAATCATTCTGCCTCTTCTCCTGTGACATCTCTCATGAATAAGGCATTTTCATCCACAGATTGCCACTTACTGGATGTTTTTTTGTTTCTCGCACCAATCTCTGTACACTCTGGGGATAGTTGCGCGTGAAAATCCCAGGAGAGCAACAATTTCTGAGACGCTCAAACCACCATGTCTGACACCAATCATTCCACAAGTCACTTAGATCACTTTTCTTTCTCATTCTGATGTTTGGTCTGAACAACAATGGAACCTTTTGACGATGTCTGCATGCCCTTATGCATTGAGTTGCTGATTAGATTAACGAGCAGGTGTACAGGTGTGCCTAATAAAGTGGCCACTGAGTATACATAAAAATACTATGTTACAATAAGAATGTAAACACGAGGAATTCTGCAGATGCTGGAAATTCAAGCAACACACATCAAAGTTGCTGGTGAACGCAGCAGGCCAGGCAGCATCTCTAGGAAGAGGTACAGTCGACGTTTCGGGCAATAAGAAATAAGTTAAAAAGTCATGTAGAAAGAGAGCAAAGTACTAAAGTAATGTTGCACAAGACACTGAGTGTGTGTATTCAGGCTCCTGTCCCTCATCCCTGATGGTAGCAATGAGAAGTGGGCATGTTCTTTTTGTCATCATTATCAAAGTATCTATGCCATCCACAATCTTGAGATTTATTTTACAACATGAACTCACAAAAAAACAAAGAAATACAGTGGAATCCATAGAAAACCACACACAACAAAGACCAACAAGCATCCAAATTGTACAAATACTACATAGACCATGAGCTGCACAGCCCCAAAGGTGAGCCCACAGGTTGACTATTGTTATCTCCCCTTTATAAAACTCTGTCCCACGTGTCACATTTCTTGGCAGTTTGGTAACACTTGAGAATTGGGTTTTCCCTCTGACGGAGAGTATTGAATCTTATGATTTTGCCTTATATCCATGAACATTTTGCACAGGAAATCTCAACCGGAATAAATTTGCAACTTTTCAGCAAGGACACCATAGTGCCTACTGAAAATAGAACAAAATCACTTCTTCCTTCTCGTATGCTTCATGACTCCACTTTAAATGACTTGCATGCATGTTGCCAAGGCTTGAGGGACAGAATGAAAGGGAGCGGTTGGGCGAGCTCCGACTCTATTCCTTGAAGCATAAAGACCGAAGGTAATTTTAATGGAAGTATTATTCAAAATGTAAAGTTCAAGGTAAATATATTTTCAAAGAACTTATATGTTACCACGTACTAACTCAAGATTCATTTATACAAGAGCTTCTGCAGGTGCTGGAAATCCCAGCATTTTGACTGTGTTGTTTAAGGCTCATTTTCTTGCAGGCATTTACAAGAAAAATACTATAGAACTTTATGAAAAACTATCCATAAACAGACAAAGAAGATAAATTGTGAAAATAAAGATAATGAGTTGCAATGAGTCCTGGGAAGTGAGTCAGTAGGTTATATAATCAGTTCATAGTGGTGATGAGTGACGTTACCCATGGTGGTTCAGGAGCCTGATGGCTGTAGGATAATATCTGCTCCAGAACCTAGTGGTGCAGAACCTAAAGTTTCTGTACCTCCTGTCCAACGAGAGTACAAAAAGAGAGCATGGCCTGGATGTTAGGGCTTTTTGATAATGGGTACTGCTTTCTTGTGGCAGTGCTTTATGTAAATGTACTCAATGGTGGGGAAGGCTTTGCCTCTGATGTTATCAGCTGTATGAAATCATGAGAAGTATAGACAGAGTAAACACTCTCAGTAATTTTCCCGAGGCTGGGGAATCAAGAACTGGAGGACGTAGATTTAAAATGAGAGGGGGAAGATTTAATAGGAGCTTTAAGGGCAACCTTTTTACAAAGAGGTGGCATATATGTGGAATAAGCTGCCAAAGGAAGTGATTGTGACAGATAAAATAACAACTTTTAAAAGACAGTTGGACAGGTACACAAATCAGAAATGTTTAGAAGGTCTGGGCCAAATGCTGGCGAATGAGACTAACTGTGAATTTATTTTGAACATTGAACTTTGGATAGGGCATTTTGGTTGGCATTGACCACTTGGCCTGAAGACGAAGTGAGCAGTGTCCTGATGAAGGGTCTAGGCCTGAAATGCCAACTATTTATTCCCCTCCATAGATGCTGACTGACCTGCTGAGTTCCTCCAGCAAATTATGTGTATTGCTCAAGATTTCCATCATCTGCAGAATTTTTTGTCTTTATGATTTGTTGCTCTGCAGTGAAGTCTCTTCAAGGTATGCCTACCCTGAGGACATTTAAATCTTCACTTCAATGGGAATTTAGTGAGACTCTTGCTCACTGCTCACCCTCTGTTATCTCTGCTGCACTCCCAGTGCAGATGAAGGGAATGAACCTGAAATATTTAATAGGTGCTGAATATTGTGGGCATGCTACATTGGCACCAGAGTGAGTGACAACACTTGTGGACTACCGCCAACATATCCTTGGGTTGTGTCGGTTGTTAATACAAATAAGATGCATTTCACAAAGTGCTTCTCTGTATGGTGTGATAAATAAATGAATCCGAATCAGAACTTGAAGGGCAACACTTTTTTACACAAAGGATTGTTTGTGGGTGGATTGAGCTGCTAGAGCAAGTGGTGGAGGCAGATACAATAACAACTTTTAAAAGACAGTTGGACAGATTCATGAATTGGAAAGGTTTAGAAGGTAAGTGGATTCCCTGATCAGCATGAACCAGTTGGGCGAAAGGCCTGTTTCTGCGCTATGTAACTCAGAGCCTTTATGAGGATATGGATGTAATAATATAATATTATATAATATAATCGGAGTGAAGGGATATGGGGAGAAGGCAGGAAAAGGGTACTGATTATGGATGATCAGCCATGATCACAGTGAATGGTGGTGCTGGCTCGAAGGGCTGAATGGCCTACTTCTGCATCTATTGTCTATTGTCTATTGTCTATTGACTTGGAAACTGGAGATTTCCTGGTCAAAGTCAAGTATGCTGAGCAGGCCATAAACACAAGAGATTCTGCAGATGCTGGAAATCCAGAGTAATAGATACAAAATTCTGGAAGACTCAGCAGCTCAGGTGACGTTTCAGGCTAAGACCCTTTATTGCAACTCATGATGATGGGTCTCCTCCCAGAAGACGATTGTTTATTCATTTCCATAGATGCTGCCTGACCTGCTGAGCTCCAACAACAAACAACAGGAATTCTGCAGATGCTGGAAATTCAAGCAACACGCATAAAAGTTGCTGGTGAACGCAGCAGGCCAGGCAGCATCTCTAGGAAGAGGTACAGTCGACGTTTCAGGCCGAGACCCTTCGTCAGGACTAACTGAAGGAAGAGTGAGTAAGGGATTAAGTAAATGCTCCTCCAGCATTTTGCGTTTGTTATTGTAGGTTGAGCAGGTTGAGTCTTTATTCTTTGGAGTGAAGGAGACCTAGAGCTAGATAAAATCATGAGGGACACAGATAGCATTAACGTGCACAGTGTTCTTCCCATGGCTGAGGAAATCAAACACTGGGTGACACAGTTTTAAAGTGAGAGGGAAAAATTTAATACGAGTTTGAATGGCAACTTTGTTTACACAGAGGGTGGTTTGTATGTAGAATGAGCTACCAAAGGCAGTTGTTGAGGGTAATACAATAACAATTTTTAAAAGACAGTTGGACAGGTACATGGATAGGAAATGTTTAGAAGGCTCTGGGCCAAATGGTAGCAAATGGACTAGCTTGAATGGACATCTTGGTTATGATGGACAAGCTGGGCCAAACGGCCTGTTTCTGTACTGTAGGATTCGGTGTGTTGGACAATGCAAGCAGAGATGCACAGCTGTTAAAGTTTATGCACTGGGGTGCTCTTTCACAAATAATCAGGTTAGTGGATTAGTAGTTGAGTGGGCAACCCAACTTTAGTTTCAATAGATCCAAATGGAAGCAGCAATTAAAGAGTTCTAAGCAGATGTGCAACCCAGAACCACCCATTCTCAAACCAAAATCCACTACAAAAGATTTCTCCTTCAAAGACACTCTGCATAAAGTATCAACCTGGTTGACTTTTACATGTGAGCAGCTTGGAGAGATAAATATCTTAGAACTTCCTTCTGCTACTGCAACAAATCAGATTAATTATGATCTTAGGGTCATAGAGTTCAACAGAATAGAAGAAGGCCCTTCAGCCTTTTGTCGTAAGGTCATAGTCATAGCACATAAGCATGCCATTTGGTCCATCTAGTCCATGCCAAAATGTTGCTCTGCCTAGTCCCATCGACCCGCACCTGGATCATATCACCCCATAGCCCTCCCATCTATATACCTACCCAACTTCTCTTAAATGTTTCAGTGGACCCCGTTTGCACCACTGCCAGCTCGTTCCACACTCGCAACATCCTCTGAGTGAAGGAGGAAGCTCAAAATTTAATTTTAGAGATTTACTTTTGAAACATTCAGAGGCAACCATAGCCAGAATTATTTTAAACTCTTGCTAATTTTCCCCCTCTCCTTTAATACCTTGTAAAGGTGTAAACTTCTTTTGGAGGAGACCATGCTGCATATGCAATGATAAAGCAACACACATCAAAGTTGCTGGTGAACGCAGCAGGCCAGGCAACATCTCTAGGAAGAGGTACAGTCGACGTTTCAGGCCGAGACCCTTCGTCAGGACTAACAAAGTCCTTCAGTCCTGACGAAGGGTCTCGGCCTGAAACGTCGACTGCGCCTCTTCCTATAGATGCTGCTTGGCCTGCTGCGTTCACCAGCAACTTTGATGTATGTTGCTTGAATTTCCAGCATCTGCAGAATTCCTGTTGTTTGAGAAATAGGAGCACTTAGTTTTGTATCAGCTCAATAGTATTAAGTGTTATTTGGTAATTGAAGAGACTCTTGCTCAGTATTGTACATCAAACCCCTGAAACATACAGTGAAATATGTTGCTTGTGTGAAATCTATGCAGCAATGGTTGTGCTGGGCAACATAGAATGTCCACGTCTTTGGACTGTGGGAGGAAACCGGAGCACCTGGAGGAAATCCATGTGGTTAAAGGGAGAAGGTACAAACTCCTTACAGGCGGCAGTGAGAATTGAACCTCAATCGGTAATCACTGGTCCTGAAAAGCAATTGCACTAGCTGCAACATTATATGCTTCTTAAATATCCTGGCAGTCCTTCTCAAGATCAAGAAGCATCACTGGACAGTTGGCAACATCAATATGAGATGGCCACATGTGTTATAATGTGTACAACTTAGCCCTAGACAGGAAGAGAGAAGAGCTCAGATCTTCCATAAAGGATAAACCAATCCAGACAACCAGGCAGAAAGCAAATCATGTTAAGGAAGCCTGTATAAAAATATCAGAACGAGGGAAACACAAGAGGTTCTGGAGGTGCTGGAAATCCAGAGCAACGCGCACATAATGCTGGGGGAAATCAGCGGATCAGGAATAAAGAGTCAATATTTCAGGCTGAAAGTCTTCCTCAGGACTGGAAAGGAAGGGGAATGTCGCAAAGAACAAGTGAACCCAAACGCAGGACACAGACATAGAGGTAGAGTAATCTAAAGTGTGCTTATTAACTGTTACAGGGAAGGCAAGGTAGCGAGGATTAGGCAGAGGAACACCGAGGAGTGAGCGAGGCTTGACCGGGGATCAAACCCGGGTTGCTACGGTGGGAACACGGCGTTTAACCACCGAGCCAATGGAGAGTGTAGGCGGGCGGCGGAAAGAGGCAGAGCAGGAATGCAGACCAGGGTGCGAGCGTGGCTTGAGGACAACAGCAGGCGGGAGGATGAACGGGAAGATAGGCGACATGCAATGCTCCTATTAACACGAAGAGTCAGAGTTAACACCGGCAAACCACAGCGCAGAAACAAAACTTAGAATTCTCAATTCCAAGCGGCCGACAGACAGGGTTAACACAGGCAAACAGCGTGGAGACCAAACTTCTAAGTTGCCAAGAACGTGAACAACCCACAGGCTGAATCAACAATCTGGCGATGAGTGGATGCAAAGCTGGGATATTTATGCTGCAGGTCTTGATGAGAATCAAGTGTGCTGCAGTCAAAGGGAATTAGGAGAAAATGGGGAATTAATGGTCGGGACCATGACAGGGAAGAAGCCAGAATAACAAGTTGGGGGGAAGGAGTATAAGCTAGAAAGTGATAGGTGAACGTAAACAAGTGAAAATCTACAGATGCTGGAAACTCAAGTAACACACACAAAATGCTGGAGGAACTTAGCAGGCCAGGCAGCATCTATGGAAAAGAGTACAGTCAACGTTTTAGGCTGAGAACCTTCAGCAGGCCTCAAACTTCCAGCATTTTGTGTGTTAGTTAGGTGATAGGTGAAGCCAGATGGATGGGGGAAGGGGCATGAAGTAAGAAGCTGGGAGGTGATAGGTAGAAAAGGTTATAGGTTGAAGAAGAAGGAATCTGACAGGAGAAGAGAATGGACCATGGGAGAAGTAAAAGGAGGAGGGGCACCATTGAAAGCTGGTAGGCAAGTGAGGAGAAGAGAAGTGGTAATGGGGATCCAGTGTTGGGAATGGAAGAAGAAGGAAGAGGGAAGTGGAAAAATGACCAGAGGATGGAGAACTTGATGAATATGAGGGGTTGCTCCTCCAACCTAAGAGTGGCTTCATCATGGCAGTAGAGGAGGCCAAGGACTGACATGTCAGAATGGAAATGGAATGGGAATTGGAATTAAAAGGGAGGCCTTTTGAGTACTGATAAAGGGTCACAGCCTGAAATGTCAACTCTTTATTCCTTTCTTGACCCGTTGAGTTCCTCCAGCATTTTGTGTGTGTTGCTATTGAAATAGGGGAAGAGAAGCCAGATAAAGAGATTTGTTTACTGAAGCATAATTTCAAAGTCATTGTTCTTTGTGTCTTGCCAATAAGCAAGGACTATCATTTTAAATTCTGTGAATGGCTGGCCTTTGGTTTGCGGGCAGTGATGTGTAAATATCACAATTAGAGTGCCGTGAACACACAGTTGATGGTTCATAATAGGGGTGGCCTGAAGGAGACTGATCTGCACGAGAAGGATAAAAATATCCTTGTCAGTTATCCTTTCTTCAATAAACTGTAAACTGACCCGGCAGTTGCTTAGCCACTGTGAATAAACATTTATTATATTCATGTGTATTTGTTTCCTGTTACATAAACAGGTTTGGTACACATGGATTAACCTATATATTCTAAAGTTTCACCACTGACAGATTTAGGATTGAATGCAGACAAATAATCAGCACATCCGTTAAAAATTCCGATTATTTTGTCTGCGTCCATTTTCCCATTGTACAGTTTAAAATAACTATCCTGTACAATATTCTTTGGGGGCAATTAAATAGGAACTTTTTTTATTTTCTTGATATACTGCCAATCTTTAAACAAGCCTCTAGCTTTATCTCAAACAGAGGTTTATGAGGAGGCAAATAAACTTTCCTGGTGAAATTTTTTGAAAAGGACTTCCAGTTTAACAATAACCACATGTATTTAATGTATTGAACTCTCATAAAGGGATCATTTGCCACAAGTAATGCCCTAGACTTCAGGATTGACTACATTATAGATCTTACTGACTCAACATTATATTCTGCTATCTTAAACACAAAAGATTGTGCAGATGCTAGAAATCCAGAGTAACACACAGTTTACTGACCTCCCCCAGCATTTTGTATGTGTAACTCTTCATCCTGCTAACTTTTGGCTTCTATAACTATGACTAACTGGAATTGCCTTTGAAAACATTTCATGGCTTATTTAAGTTAATTACCCAATTCTTTGTCTTTCTGATCTATCAAATTTTATGTTGTAACTTAATCGCTGAGCTGCCATTAAAAATTGAAGCAATGGATTAGTACTGGTAATCAACCCCAAAATTAACTAGCTAATAAATTACATATCATTTATTTAAGAGATTTCACTGTATGAATTAGCACAAGTTTGAAAATTATTGCTTATTCTTACACTGTCTATTTCAGTGTTACCGTTTGTTGTCTATAGGTCAACAGCAAAATCTACCTTTGTTCTCTTTGTCCCACTCCCATCGGGAAGGAGGCTATGTAACATCCACACTGGACCACCAGACTCAAAAACAGTTACTTTCCTCAAGCAGAAAGGCTGATCAACACCTCCACCCACTAACCCAGCCCTCCATACCCCCAACTGCCACGACTTCATCATTTCCCATGAGTCACCTTATGTACAGACATTCCTATGCCTAGATTTATGGATATACAATTAATCTATGTACAGGTATAGATTGATTGTATGTCCATAAATCTAGGCACAGGTATATAAGTTCTCTTATATATTTATATTTATTGTGTTTTAAAAATTATTATTGCGTTCTATATCTCACAGTGTTTTTTGTGCTGCATTGCATCTGGAGTAAGGATTATGGTATTTCATTCTCCTTTACACTTGTGTGCTGGAAATTATTTTAAACAATTTTGAATTGTGAATTATTGAATCTTATATGGGATGTAGGCATAGTTAGCATTGCTATTTGTCGTTGATGAGACAAGCTGCCTTCTTGAACCATGGTTCACGGTGTCTAAGTAATGTTAGGCAGGGTGTCCCATGACCGGAGCAGAACAGTGGTGCAGTGGGTAAAGTTGCCTCACAACTCCAGACAGCCAGGTTCGATCCTCACACCGGGTGCTGTACGTGAGGAGTCTGTCCATTGTCCCTGTGACCACATGGGTTTCTCATAGGTCCTTCAGCTTCCCCACACATCCTTTCAAAACAGGTTAGTAGGGTATGATGGGGTTGTACTAACAAAAGGTCTTGGATTCCTCTCCATAGATACTGCCTGACATGCTGAGTTCCTCTGGCATTCTGTGTGTGTTACTCCACCATCCAGGCCTTGCTCTCTTCTCACTGTTGCCATTGGGAAGGAGGTGCATAAGCCAAGAACAGCCATTACCCTTCAACCATCAGGCTCTTGAACCAGCATGGATAACTTCACTCACCCCAACAGTGAACCTATGGACTCACTTTCAAGGACTCTACAACTCATGTTCTCAAAACTATTTATTACATATTTATTTATTATTATTATTTTATTTTTATTTTTGTGTTTGCACGTTTGTCGTCTTTTGCATATAGCTTATTTCTCCCTCTGCGTTTGTGTAGTTTTTGATTGATTCTACCGTGTTTCTTTGTATCTACTGTAAATGCCTGCAAGAAAATGAATCTCAGTGTGGTATATAGTGACATATACGTTCTTTGATAATAATTTACTTTGAACAATGAACTTTGAACTTGACCGGGCTTCAATAAAGGAACACATTCTTAATAACACAGGGCATCATGGGAATCAATGCAAGTAGAGAATTTAATATTTTGATCTTCTTTCACAACCCCCATCCCTACCTCCTCCCAATGCATCCACATAAAAAATGTAGATTTCTTTCCAGGTCACTTGAGGGTTCTGGAGTTACTACAGTTGCAGTAATTTTGTTAATTTGAACCAGAGATCCAAAATATGAAACATGCTGTGTGACAGAGAAGCTGCAGACAACCGTAGAAGCCTGCACTGTGGGTCAGGGGTCAAAGTTACCTCAATGAAAGAAGTTTGTCTTCTTACACACATTGGTTGTTTGTCTGCCTTTGTTTGTGTGTAGCTTTTCATTGATTCTATTGTGTTTCTTTGTATCTCCTGCAAATGCCAGCAAGAAGATACATCTCAGTCTGGTATATAGTGATAAATACATACTTTGAATTTTGAACTTTCAACATAGCTTGCCATTGCCTGCTCAGGCTGAAAGCTAACCATTCAGCTAAGGCATGCCACTCAGGGACTTGTGCTGATATTATTTTGTGACTGTAGACGCTACCATAACTCTATGTGCTGTGTGTGACTACTTGTACTGTGTTTTGCCGTTGGCTCCAGAGGAATGCTGTTTCATTTAACTGTAGACACTAGAATGCTGGAATGGTAATTAAACTTGAACTTGAATTTGAACTTCAACTTGAACTAAAGAGCTCCAGTTCCAAAGGTACAAACGTTTGTAGATGAATTCCACAATGTATCCAGCAGGCTGCTGTTTACTGATTACAGCTTGGCATTCAACACCATCATCCCCTCAGTACTGATCAACATCCAACACACTTCAAAACCTGGGCCTTGTACCTCCTTTTGTGCAACTGCATCCTTGACTTCCTCAGCAGGAGATCACAGTCAGTGTGGATGGGAAATAACATCTCCTCCTCGATGACAATCAACACAGGCTCAGCTCAAGAATGTGTACTTAGCCCACTGCTCTACTCTCTTACATTCATGACTGTGTGGCTAGGCACAGCTTTGCTAGAAGACACATACTCAATGTTTTCGGAACAGCTTCCTCCCCGGGATCACGGGATCAATGAACCCGTGAATACTACCTTCCTATTCGTCTTTTGCTCTGTTTACTTATGTATTTCTGTAATTTGTTTCCGTCTTGCATTGTACTGCTGCCACAAAACAACAAATTTCACAACATATATCAGTGATAATAAAGCTGATACTGAACCTACTTAGAAAATTTAAAAAAGTTAAATATATAAGAATATATAAGAGTATCTCTGGAGCTTACTGCTAAGATTTCCATTCTACTTACAAGGAAGGCCAGGAGATTTCACCCTTTCAGCCAGGAGCGACTTAAGTTTATTAAGTTTAGGAATCAGAATGCACACTTAGCATATATAAGTAGGTCTAAATGGCCTCTGGTCATTATGATGCTAGCATCTGTAGTAAATATTACATGAACTACAATAACGGCTTCCAATTAACTATTTTTCAATTAAATTAATTTGCATTAAATGAAGAGCACACTGTGAATTTCATGAAGCTCTGTAAACCTGTTGCACCAACAGAATTTCTTTGGTGAAAAGACAGCGGATAAAAGGTAAAAGTGACAGAAATAAGAGATTCTGCAGATGCTGGAAAATCAAGAGCAACATGGAGGAACTCAGCAGGTCAGGAAGCATCTATGGAGGGGAAAAAATAGTGGACATGTCAGGCCGAGTCCCTTCATCAGGACTGGAAAGTAAGAGGGAAAATGGCAGACTAAGAAGGCAGGTTCAGAGGGAGAGGTACATGCTAGCAGTGATAGGTGAAGCCAGGTGGTGAGTGGTGGGGTAGAAATGAAGTAAGAAGCTGGAAGGTGATAGGTGGAAGAAGTAAAGGACTGAAGAAGAAGGAAACTGACAGGAAACGAGACTGGAGCATGGGAGAAAGGGAAGGAGGAGAGGCAGTGAGCAGTTGAGGAGAAGGAGAATCCTCCAGCAAAGCCAGCTGCAGGTTATCTGCAATGTGTGGCAATTCTTGCCACTGATAATGAACTGGTCATAAGTTAGGTAAGGACCTTGTGGAAACTGGACATTCAGTACTCAACTTATTCAGTAAACATACTTTGTGCATTCTTTTAGTCAACCCAACTGTAAAATAAATAGTTGAAAAAAATGAAACCAAAAATAATTTCCATCCTTAAACCCGCTCAGTTGTTAATGGGATTTATGAATTCTTACACAAATTATTCTAGTGTAGTTAAGTATGTATATTTGTTATTCCTTGTAAAGCTTCCTGCCTATATCTCTCACACAGACCAAGTTTAACTCTTGCTTGTGAATTTGCAAATAATTTAGATTAAGTCGATAGGATTTTTGCCTCTGAAGTTTGGAATTCTTGACCTTTCCCACAGGAGGTGGGTGTCCAAACACTGGGAAGAGATCGACTGATAGAGTTGGGACTGTTATTTACTCGTTTTGCGCTCTAATACTGCTTCATCATTCTTTAATTCCTGACTGTTGTCTCCTTCACAATGTCACTTCCCTCGTTGAATTACTTCCAACCCTCAATTCTGCCTCCCTACGAAGTCATTGAAAGGCAGAAGTCACTCAGCAGTGCGTGTGGATATGATAACAGATGATAGTTGGAGGAGATCACCTGCCATAAAGTCATGAAGAGATACAGCATAGAAACTGTCACACCAAGCCATGCCAACCACCAAACATGTAGACTGGGTGAACCAAATTGGTAAAGGTGCTGAGGAAGAGGATTTCTTGGAATGTATGCGGGATGGTTTTTTGAACCAACATGTCGAGGAACCAACTAGAGAGCAGGCTATTCTGGACTGGGTTTTGAGCAATGAGGAAGGGTTAATTAGCGATCTTGTCGTGAGAGGCCCCTTGGGTAAGAGTGACCATAATATGGTGGAATTCTTCATTAATATGGAGAGTGACATAGTTAATTCAGAAACAAATGTTCTGAACTTAAAGAGGGGTAACTTTGAAGGTATGAGACGTGAATTAGCTAAGATAGACTGGCAAATGACACTTAAAGGATTGACGGTGGATATGCAATGGCAAGCATTTAAAGGTTGCATGGATGAACTACAACAATTGTTCATCCCAGTTTGGCAAAAGAATAAATCAAGGAAGGTAGTGCACCCGTGGCTGACAAGAGAAATTAGGGATAGTATCAATTCCAAAGAAGAAGCATACAAATTAGCCAGAGAAAGTGGCTCACCTGAGGACTGGGAGAAATTCAGAGTTCAGCGGAGGAGGACAAAGGGCTTAATTAGGAAGGGGAAAAAAGATTATGAGAGAAAACTGGCAGGGAACATAAAAAGGAACTGTAAAAGCTTTTATAGATATGTAAAAAGGAAAAGACTGGTAAAGACAAATGTAGGCCCCGGCAGACAGAAACAGGTGAATTGATTATGGGGAGCAAGGACATGGCAGACCAATTGAATAATTACTTTGGTTCTGTCTTCACTAAGGAGGACATAAATAACCTTCCAGAAATAGTAAGGGACAGAGGGTCCAGTGAGATGGAGGAACTGAGCGAAATACATGTTAGTAGGGAAGTGGTGTTAGGTAAATTGAAGGGATTGAAGGCAGATAAATCCCCAGGGCCAGATGGTCTGCATCCTAGAGTGCTTAAGGAAGTAGCCCAAGAAATAGTGGATGCATTAGTGATAATTTTTCAAAACTCGTTAGATTCTGGACTAGTTCCTGAGGATTGGAGGGTGGCTAATGTAACCCCACTTTTTAAAAAAGGAGGGAGAGAGAAACCGGGGAATTATAGACCGGTTAGCCTAACGTCGGTGGTGGGGAAACTGCTGGAGTCAGTTATCAAGGATGTGATAACAGCACATTTGGAAAGCGGTGAAATGATCGGACAAAGTCAGCATGGATTTGTGAAAGGAAAATCATGTCTGACGAATCTCACAGAATTTTTTGAGGATTTAACTAGTAGAGTGGATAGGGGAGAACCAGTGGATGTGGTGTATTTGGATTTTCAAAAGGCTTTTGACAAGGTCCCACACAGGAGATTAGTGTGCAAACTTAAAGCACACGGTATTGGGGGTAGGGTATTGGTGTGGGTGGAGAATTGGTTAGCAGACAGGAAGCAAAGAGTGGGAATAAACGGGACCTTTTCAGAATGGCAGGCGGTAACTAGTGGGGTACCACAAGGCTCAGTGCTGGGACCCCAGTTGTTTACAATATATATTAATGACTTGGATGAGGGAATTAAATGCAGCATCTCCAAGTTTGCGGATGACACGAAGCTGGGTGGCAGTGTTAGCAGTGAGGAGGATGCTAAGAGGATGCAGGGTGACTTGGATAGGTTGGGTGAGTGGGCAAATTCATGGCAGATGCAATTTAATGTGGATAAATGTGAAGTTATCCACTTTGGTGGCAAAAATAGGAAAACAGATTATTATCTGAATGGTGGCCGATTAGGAAAAGGGGAGGTGCAACGAGACCTGGGTGTCATTATACACCAGTCATTGAAAGTGGGCATGCAGGTACAGCAGGCGGTGAAAAAGGTGAATGGTATGCTGGCATTTATAGCGAGAGGATTCGAGTACAGGAGCAGGGAGGTACTACTGCAGTTGTACAAAGCCTTGGTGAGACCACACCTGGAGTATTGTGTGCAGTTTTGGTCCCCTAATCTGAGGAAAGACATCTTTGCCATAGAGGGAGTACAAAGAAGGTTCACCAGATTGATTCCTGGGATGGCAGGACTTTCATATGAAGAAAGACTGGATGAATTGGGCTTGTACTCGTTGGAATTTAGAAGATTGAGGGGGAATCTGATTGAAACGTATAAGATCCTAAAGGGATTGGACAGGCTAGATGCAGGAAGATTGTTCCCGTTGCTGGGGAAGTCCAGAACGAGGGGTCACAGTTTGAGGATAGAGGGGAAGTCTTTTAGGACCGAGATTAGGAAAAACTTCTTCACACAGAGAGTGGTGAATCTGTGGAATTCTCTGCCACAGGAAACTGTTGAGGCCAGTTCATTGGCTATATTTAAGAGGGGGTTAGATATGGCCCTTGTGGCTACAGGGGTCAGGGGGTATGGAGGGAAGGCTGGGGCGGGGTTCTGAGTTGGATGATCAGCCATGATCATAATAAATGGCGGTGCAGGCTCGAAGGGCCGAATGGCCTACTCCTGCACCTATTTTCTATGTTTCTATGTTTCTATGTTTCAAACATCCATTTACACTAATTTAGTATTACAGGAAAAGAAAAGTTCAAAGTTCAAAGTAACTTTGTTATTAAAGTACATATATGTCCCCGTATACTACCCTGAGGTTCATTTTCTTGCAGGCATTCACAGCAGAACATAGAAATAAAATAGAATCAGAATGAAAAAGTACACACAGACGAAGACTGAAAACAACCAATGAGCAAATACAAAGATAATAGAAAATAAATAAATAAATAAATAATACTGAGAACATGAGTTGTGCAATAGATTCCTTAAAAGTGGGTTGTGGACTCAGTTCAGTGTTGAGCTGATTGAAATGACTCACACTGGTTCAGGATCCAGGTGGTTGAAGGGTTAAAGTGTGAGGAGCTTTTGATGGCTTTGGCCTGTACTTGCTGGAGTTCAGAAGAATGAGGTGGGTCATATAGAAACCTATCAAGTATTGAAAGACCTCAATAGAGTGGACATGGAGAGAATGTTTCCTATGGTGGGGTAGCCTAGGACCAGAGGCACAGCTTCAGAATACAAGGATGTCACTTTAGAACAAAGATGAGGCGAAATTTATTTAGCCAGAGGGTGGTGAATTTGTGGAATTCTTTGCCACAAGCGGCTGTGGTAGCCATGTCATTGGATACATTTAAAGCAGAGTTCAACAGGTTCTTGATTAGTAAGGACATTAAAGGTTATAGGGAGAGGCAGCTTGAGAGAGATAATAAATCAGCCATGATATGATAACAGAGCAGACTTCATGGGTTGAATGGCCGAACTCTGCTCCTGTATCTTACGGCCTTATGGTCTTAAGCTGACTTGGAAACATACCACCAGTCCTTCAATGTCTAAATCCTCAGCTGCCTCCCCAACTACACCATGAAATCGAAGGGTTGCCATGGTTTACAAGGCACACCAGCAATTTTCTCAGACACCGCCATTTTATCAAGTGTAAGTTATCGATGGGCAGTAAGTGGTGGTCTTGCCAGCAGCACAGTCCCTCCAATCAAAAAAAAACAAATTTAACATGTAGGACAAGTATTTTTCTTTGATTCCAATTGAAGTATTTTTTTCCATTGGAATAAGTATTTACCACCCACTGAAAATGTATAATGTTCAGAATTACATTCTCCAAAACCAGAGAAATAAAACATATGTGAAGCTCTGCTTCACGGACAATACACCTACAGTCTGTGCTTCATTAGTAAACTTTATTAAAATTTTAAAGTAAATTGTTTAAGCTGTATGAAGTTCACTCCCTTTATCAGACCAGGGAGTGCGATACAATACTGAAAGAAGCCATTTTGCTTTGCAGATCCGTTGTCTCTTTGATAGAGATACCCAATTAATCTCACACACTCCCTCTGACCTCACGGCCTGGCACGTTTCTCCTCTCAAGTGTGCCCTTCCGAGCATTATTATTGCAGTGCGTTCCAGATCATAGTAAAAAAAATTATACCTTTCTCTCTATTTGTTAATTATCATAAATCCGTGGCCTCGTTACCTGATCCTCTGCCACTGCAAAGAGTTTCCCCTTACTGAATCAAGCCACTCAGGATTTTGACTCCCTCCATTAATTTTTCCTTTAACCCTCTCTGTTCTAAGGAGAACAGCTGAGGTCTCTCCAATGTGTCATCGCTGGTAATATTTTAGCAAATCTCCTTTGTTTTACAAAACTACGAAAGTTTATTCAAGCACAAAATACAGCACCAGGGATTTACACGACCATTAACAATCTCAAATTAAAATATGGTTACTACTAGCTATAAAATACTCAAGTCCCTGAGGGGCCCACTATTCCCATAAATCCCCCATTGTACCCATAGTGACCACATCCTCTCTCTCTCTCGAAGGACACTCAGTTACAAGCATACTAAGAGGAGCAGGCAATTGGCTCAGAGAGAGCCCTTGACTTCCCGTTGACTGGACCCATAAATGGCCATCTTGGCCAATCCTACCAATAGATCCCCTGTGCAACCTGCCCCCTCCTCCCCCTTCATACTCTTGCACTCAGTCCAAGAAACAGGTATTCTTCCTAAAGCGTGCTCCCTGGTGTAAGACACAAATTCTTTGTTAATATCCAACCAATGATTTATCAAGTTTTACTTTAACACTCTTTTCCTAGCACTGACTTTTTAAAATCTACCTGTACCTGCTCCCTTTAAAACGTTTGCACAATGCCGCCCTGCCCCCACTGGATTTCTCTATTCCGAACTCTCTCTCCATTCCTCCAACTTTAAACTCAGACTGTTTTGTTTGCATTCCTAAGGCACATAATGTTTCAAAACCCTGTCAAAAGCAAGTTAATGAATCACACCAGGGGAATCCTCATAGCGAGAAAATAGCTTTCAAGGGAAACAATCAAAGTTCAAAGTTCAAAGTAAATTTATTATCAAAGTACATATAGAAACATAGAAACATAGAAAATAGGTGCAGGAGTAGGCCATTCGGCCCTTCGAGCCTGCACCGCCATTTATTATGATCATGGCTGATCATCCAACTTCAGAACCCCGCCCCAGCCTTCCCTCCATACCCCCTGACCCCCATAGCCACAAGGGCCATATCTAACTCCCTCTTAAATATAGCCAATGAACTGGCCTCAACTGTTTCCTGTGGCAGAGAATTCCACAGATTCACCACTCTCTGTGTGAAGAAGTTTTTCCTAATCTCGGTCCTAAAAGGCTTCCCCTCTATCCTCAAACTGTGGCCCCTCGTTCTGGACTTCCCCAACATCGGGAACAATCTTCCTGCATCTAGCCTGTCCAATCCCTGTAGGATCTTATACGTTTCAATCAGATCCCCCCTCAATCTTCTAAATTCCAACGAGTACAAGCCCAGTTCATCCAGTCTTTCTTCATATGAAAGTCCTGCCATCCCAGGAATCAATCTGGTGAACCTTCTTTGTACTCCCTCTATGGGAAGGATGTCTTTCCTCAGATTAGGGGACCAAAACTGCACACAATACTCCAGGTGTGGTCTCACCAAGGCCTTTTACAACTGCAGTAGTACCTCCCTGCTCCTGTTCTCGAATCCTCTGGCTATAAATGCCAGCATACCATTCGCCTTTTTCACCGCCTGCTGTACCTGCATGCCCACTTTCAATGACTGGTGTATAATGACACCCAGGTCTCGTTGCACCTCCCCTTTTCCTAATCGGCCACCATTCAGATAATAATCTGTTTTCCTATTTTTGCCACCAAAGTGGATAACTTCACATTAATCCACATTAAATTGCATCTGCCATGAATTTGCCCACTCACCCAACCTATCCAAGTCACCCTGCATCCTCTTAGCATCCTCCTCACTGCTAACACTGCCACCCAGCTTCGTGTCATCTGCAAACTTGGAGATGCTGCATTTAATTCCCTCATCCAAGTCATTAATATATATTGTAAACAACTGGGGTCCCAGCACTGAGCCTTGCGGTACCCTACTAGTCACCGCCTGCCATTCTGAAAAGGTCCCGTTTATTCCCACTCTTTGCTTCCTGTCTGCTAACCAATTCTCCACCCACACCAATACCTTACCCCCAATACCGTGTGCTTTAAGTTTGCACACTAATCTCCTGTGTGGGACCTTGTCAAAAGCCTTTTGAAAATCCAAATACACCACATCCACTGGTTCTCCCCTATCCACTCTACTAGTTAAATCCTCAAAAAATTCTGTGAGATTCGTCAGACATGATTTTCCTTTCACAAATCCATGCTGACTTTGTCCGATCATTTCACCGCTTTCCAAATGTGCTGTTATCACATCCTTGATAACTGACTCCAGCAGTTTCCCCACCACCGACGTTAGGCTAACCGGTCTATAATTCCCCGGTTTCTCTCTCCCTCCTTTTTTAAAAAGTGGAGTTACATTAGCCACCCTCCAATCCTCAGGAACTAGTCCAGAATCTTACGAGTTTTGAAAAGTTATCACTAATGCATCCACTATTTCTTGGGCTACTTCCTTAAGCACTCTAGGATGCAGACCATCTGGCCCTGGGGATTTATCTGCCTTCAATCCTTTCAATCTACCTAACACCACTTCCCTACTAACATGTATTTCACTCAGTTCCTCCATCTCACTGGACCCTCTGTCCCCTACTATTTCTGGAAGATTATTTATGTCCTCCTTAGTGAAGACAGAACCAAAGTAATTATTCAATTGGTCTGCCATGTCCTTGCTCCCCATAATCAATTCACCTGTTTCTGTCTGCCGGGGACCTACATTTGTCTTTACCAGTCTTTTCCTTTTTACATATCTATAAAAGCTTTTACAGTTCCTTTTTATGTTCCCTGCCAGTTTTCTCTCATAATCTTTTTTCCCCTTCCTAATTAAGCCCTTTGTCCTCCTCTGCTGAACTCTGAATTTCTCCCAGTCCTCAGGTGAGCCACTTTCTCTGGCTAATTTGTATGCTTCTTCTTTGGAATTGATACTATCCCTAATTTCTCTTGTCAGCCAAGGGTGCACTACCTTCCTTGATTTATTCTTATGCCAAACTGGGATGAACAATTGTTGTAGTTCATCCATGCAACCTTTAAATGCTTGCCATTGCATATCCACCGTCAATAGTGTCATTTGCCAGTCTATCTTAGCTAATTCATGTCTCATACCTTCAAAGTTACCCCTCTTTAAGTTCAGAACCTTTGTTTCTGAATTAACTATGTCACTCTCCATCTTAATGAAGAATTCCACCATATTATGGTCACTCTTACCCAAGGGGCCTCTCACAACAAGATCGCTAATTAACCCTTCCTCATTGCTCAAAACCCAGTCCAGAATGGCCTGCTCTCTAGCTGGTTCCTCGACATGTTGGTTCAAAAAACCATCCCGCATACATTCCAAGAAATCCTCTTCCTCAAGCACCTTTACCAATTTGGTTCACCCAATCTACATGTAGATTGAAGTCACCCATTATAACTGCTGTTCCTTTATTGCACACATTTCTAATTTCCTGTTTAATACTATCTCCGACCTCACTACTACTGTTAGGTGGCCTGTACACAACTCCCACCAGCGTCTTCTGCCCCTTAGTGTTACGCAGCTCTATCCATATCGATTCCATATCTTCCCGGCTTATGTCCTTCCTTTCTATTGCGTTAATCTCTTCTTTAACCAGCAACGTCACCCCACCTCCCCTTCCTTCATGTCTATCCCTCCTGAATATTGAATATCCCTGAACGTTGAGCTCCCTTCCCTGGTCACCCTGGAGCCATGTCTCTGTGATCCCAACTATATCATAATCATTAATAACAATCTGCACTTTCAATTCATGCACCTTATTACGAATGCTCCTTGCATTGACACACAAAGCCTTCAGGCGCTCTTTTACAACTCTCTTAGCCCTTATACAATTACATTGAAAAGTGGCCCTTTTTAATGCTTGCCCTGGATTTGTCGGCCTGCCACTTTTACTTTTCTCCTTTGTTCTTTTTGCTTCTACCCTCACTTTACACCCCTCTGTCTCTCTGCACTGGTTCCCATCCCCCTGTTGTGAACTAACCTCCTCACGCCTAGCCTCTTTAATTTGATTCCCACCTCCCAACCATTCTAGTTTAAAGTCACCTCAGTAGCACCCGCTAATCTCCCTGCCAGGATATTGGTCCCCCTAGGATTCAAGTGTAACCCGTCCTTTTTGTACAGGTCACGCCTGCGCCAAAAGAGGTCCCAATGATCCAAAAACTTGAATCCCTGCCCCCTGCTCCAATCCCTCAGCCACGCATTTATCCTCCACCTCATCGCATTCCTACTCTCACTGTTGCGTGGCACAGGCAGTAATCCCGAGATTACTACCTTTGCGGTCCTTTTTCTCAACTCCCTTCCTAGCTCCCTATATTCTCCTTTCAGGACCTCATCCCTTTTCCTACCTATGTCATTGGTACCTATATGTACCACGACCTCTGGCTCCTCACCCTCCCACTTCAGGATATCTTGGACACGATCAGAAATATCCCGGACCCTGGCACCAGGGAGGCAAACTACCATCCGGGTCTCTGGACTGCGTCCACAGAATCGCCTATCTGACCCCCTTACTATCAAGTCCCCTATTACAACTGCCCTCCTCTTCCTTGCCCTCCCCTTCTGAGCTACAGGGCCAGACTCTGTGCCGGAGGCACGGCCACTGTCACTTCCCCTGGGTAAGCTGTCCCCCCCAACAGTACTCAAACAGGAGTACCTGTTGTTAAGGGGCACAGCCACCGGGGTACTCCCTATTACCTGACTTTTCCCCTTCCCCCTCCTAACCGTCACCCACTTGTCTGCCTCCCGTGGCCCCGGCGTGACCACCTGCCTGCAACTCCTCTCTATCACCTCCTCGCTCTCCCTGACCAGACGAAGGTCATCGAGCTGCAGCTCCAGTTCCGTAACGCGGTCCCTTAGGAGCTGCATCTCGATGCACTTGGCGCAGATGTAGACGTTCGGGAGGCTTGGAGACTCCAGGGCCTCCCACATCCGACACCGAGAACAGCAAACTGCCCTCACACTCATACTGCCCCTCTCCTCAAATAACAACAGAAAATGAATGCCAAACCTTCCTCGCCTCGCCCGTTTCCGCCTAAGCCCGTTGAGCCGAAGCCCTTAAGTCTTCACTCTGCTCCCGGTTCACTCCGCAGCCCGCTCTATGAGGCTTTGTTCCTTTTAAATCTGCCGCACTGCACAGCCTGACGTCACACGCCTGCGCAGTCCCGCCTCTCAGAACGCCGTTGGAGAGAAAAAATAACGAAAATTTCAAAAATGTCTTTCTCGGCACTCCCACTCAGACTCTCAGACTCCTTCTTCGAATCTATGTTACTATATGTTACTATATAGAATATATGTTACTATATACAACCCTGAGATTCATTTCCTTGCAGTCATTCACAGTAAGTACAAAGAAAAAAGCAAAATAATATAATAATAATAATAATAAATAAGCAATAAATATCAAGGACATGAGATGAAGAGTCCTTGAAAGTGAGTCCACTAGTTGTGGGAACAGTTCAATGTTGGAGTGAGTGAAGTTCTTCCCTCTGGTTTAAAAGTCTGATGGCTGAGGCATAATTACTGTTCATCAGGTTCCTGATAAGGATATTGGCCTGAAATGTCAACTGTTTATTACTTTCCATGGAGACTACCTAACCTGCCTGACCTACTGAGTTCCTCCAGCATTTTGTGTGTGGTGCTCTAGATTTCTAGCACCTGCAGAATCTCTTGTGTTCAGGTAAATGAAACAAGTGTGTACCCATGGAAAATTTGGTAAAGGGAAATGGATCATGGAAGCATAGATTAATGCCACATTGAAACAGGTCCTTTGCCCTGACTCGTGCATAGTGATCAAAATGCCGATATTACGCTCATATCCCCAACAAGCAACTCACTCAGCTTTGGGCACCACCGGACATTCAGCTCTCTCCCATTGCTCCAAGTAGCTGTTTGCATGTGATAGCAGCGACAGCGTGATGCACCACTTCGACAGGTGGCTAAACCAGGTGAGAGTAGCAGGTGGGCCTCATACTCTGTAAAGATAAGGAGATGCCTACCCTAATATGTAAAGTCAGTTCCAACAGACTGGATGAACGAGATCAAAAGTGAGATCCAATGGCCAGGAGCACTGCATGGAGAGTGAAGGACATGACAAGGCACAGACAAAATCATGCCCATCCACTCCAAATGTGAAGACCATTAGTATCACTGGACCAGGTCTTCCAAGGTCAAGAGAGTGGAACTGACCCAGTGGAATGGCATTTCCACTTTAAAATCTCTCCCACAAAGGTCTGCTGTCATTATTGGAAACAACAGCCTATATCCCTCAAGAACTATCCATATACATGTCCAAATGTCTTTTTAAATATTCAAGGAGATTCAGATCAGGCAGAATCTATGGAGAGAAAAAACAATTGACATTTGGGGCCAAGACCCTTCATCAGGACTGAAATGTTAATTGTTTCCTTCCCTCCATAGATGCTGCCTGGCCTGCTGCGTTCCTCCAGCATTTTGTGTGCCTTACTCTAGTTTTCCAGCACCTGCAGAATCTCTTGTGTTTATCTGTTAACTGTTGTTATTTTACCCGTTTCAACCACTTCCTCAGGCAGCTCAGTCCAAATGGACACACCACCATCTGCATGAAGATGTTGCCTCTTAGGTCCCTTTTAATTCTTTCCCCTCTCACCCTCACTGCCTCATTATTCTCCTTTTGTGGGATCTACTTTTGTTTTGTAGCTTGGAGTAATTCGTATGTCTTTCACTGGACACAGAATGACAAATTTCACAGCATATGTCAATGATAATTAGCCTGATTCGGATTCACCCTAGAGTAGACAGCTTTTCCCCAGGGTGGCGAGGGTAAATGCAAGAGAGCGTTATTTTGGAGGGAAGTATAGAGGGAATGTCAGACGTGGGTTTTTTACACTGAGAGTGGTGGGTATGTGCACTACAGGGGGAGTGGTAGAGGCAGATACATTAGGGGCATTTAAGAGACCCTTAGGTAGGCACATGGATTATAGAAAAATGGAGGGCCTTGGAAGGAAAGTGTTAGATTGATTTAGAGCAGATTAAAAACTCAGCACAACATCATGGGCTGAAGGACCTGTGCTTATGCTGTACTGTTCTATTCTCTATTTGTGGACAAAATCCCAAAGTGGAAAATCAGACAAAGCAAGAGCCTCGGCCTGAAACATCGATAGATTATTCCCTTAGGTTTATTCCTACTTAGCTAAAATGGATCTGGATAGGATGCTGTCTATGATGCATCAGTAAAAAGTTGGTGAGGGTCAAAGGGGACATGCCAGATTTCTTTAGTAGAGGCACTGGTGCCCTTTCTTTCCATGACACCTCCATGGCTGGATTAGGACAGGCTATGAGTGACGCTCACTCCAAGGTACTTGAAACTTTCAACCAATTCAACCTCAGCACCATTGATGTAAACAGGAGCGAGGAAATGCCCCATTTCTTTAAAGTTTTTGACATGCAAATAACTGCCTTGGTCTGCAAAAGCTGTTCATTGAGGCCTCAACACTTAAATTTTGTTCTTGAATAAAGAGCCACACAAATTTTTGACCTCATTGCATTTCACGTATGCCATGACTATTACAGGAACAATAACAGAGCAGTGGGATGAAATGTTTTTACCGAGTCACATTAACTGACCCCACTGAGGCGGTAAATGTGTGCACTCAAATGCCTGTGCAAAAAGAAAACGGGCTTTCCATGTAGGAAGCCCATTTGATTCATCTACCATCAGGAAGGAGATACAGAATTCTTGGGTTGCACCCCACCAGGTCTGGGAACAGTTATTACCCTACAACCATTATGCTCCTGGACCGTTGTGGATAACTCCACTCACTGCAGCACTAAGCTGATCACCAGACACAATCTCTGGACTCTACAACTCATGTTCTCAGTATTATTTATTTATTATTATTCTTTGTTTATTTTTATATTTACACAATTTGTCTTCTTTTGCACCTTGGTAGCTTGTCAGTCCTTGTTTGTGTTTTCCATTGATTCTATTGTATTTCTTTGTTCTACTGTGAATGCCTGCAAGAAAATGAATCTCAGGGTAGTATTTAGTGGCAGATACATACTTTGATAATAAATTTACTTTAAACTTTAAACATTGATTCACCACATGATCAGCTGGCTGCATACACACTTGTCACTTTCTCACAATCAATCTGATATGGTTCATATACTTTCAGCAATGGATTTCTTCAGCAACTGATCACACCACGCTCCACAATTTCATCTCCGCAGTGTTCTATTTTCTTCTGGCCATTGAACCGGACATGAACTGTGAGCTGCATCACACAAAAGTGGACACTTACATGCCAACCGACACTGACCCCACGTGCCTGCATTAGGACTGCATCCTTCTATGCTTTCTATATGCTGTATGTATTATGGAGAATCAATAATCAGCTGTGGCAAGGTACCAAAGCGGTTAGCACAATCACATTTCTATGCAAGCGATCCCCAATTGAGGGTTCAATTCATGCTGCTGTCTGTAAGGAATTTATCCATTATCCATGTGACCTCGTAGGTTTCCCCCAGATGTTCAGGTCTCCTTTCAATTTCCATGGGCATAGAGGTAAGTTGTGGGAATGTTACGTTGGCACTGAAAGCGGGGCAACCCTTGCAGGCTGCCCCCAGCATAGTCCTCACCGAGCTGATTTGACGCAAAATGACTCACTTTCCTGTATGTATCAATGTACAAGTGACAGATAAACCTAATCTTTAAATCAGTAAATTATTGATTTACATTTACCACAACAAAATACAAACTTTGTACTTTAGAAAGAACTTTTACAATGTCGCCTGCTATGACATGACATACACGTAGAATGTCAGCCAAAAATGAACTGTTTGAGCAAAACCATACTGAAACAAACTCAAAGCTTAAAGTAAATTTATTATCAAGGTACGTATATGTCACCATATACTCTGTTCAGATTCATTTTCTTGCAGTCATTCACAGTAGAGCAAAGAAATATAATAGAATCAATATAAAACAACACACAAATGAAGACTGACAACAACCAATGTGCAAAAGAAGACAAACAGTGCAAATTCAAAAAAATAATATTGAGAGCATGAATTGTAGCGTCCTTGAAAATGAGTCCATAAGTTGTGGAATAAGTTCAGAGTTGAGGTGAGTGAAGTTATCCACTCTGTTTCAAGAGCCTGATGGTTGAAGGGTAACAACTGTTCCTGAGCCTGGTGGTTTGGGACCAAAGGCTCCTGTACCTCCATCTCAATGGCAGCAGTGAGAGGAGAGCATTGCCTGGATGGTGGGGGTCACTGATGATGAATGCTGCTTTCTTGTGGCTGTGCTCCTTGTAAGTACACTCTAGAAAGCTGTTGCCTCAGAATTATTCCCCAGTTGATAGCACTAAATGGTAGCATCTGTGTATTTTACTCTGCCAATGAGATTCATTCCATTGACTTTGGAGTAGATTTCAGAGGTAGAGTACAAAGTATGGGCTCCTCACTGTGTTATATATTATTAGACATCAATAGTCCAGTGTTGCGTTCTGTAAGAACAGCAACATTGAAACAAAACCATTTGAGCCCCGATTCATTTACTGTGCCTGTGGCAATTCTGGCTTGTTGTACTCCAATTCAAACGTCAAACCTGCCCTAGCTGTCATCCCTACAGTCTAATATGCAACATTTCAAAAGCTCTGGACTCATTTCCTAAAATATACTCAACTATTTACATATTTCTTCCAAGAAGCCCTTTAAAATTACCAAGAGGAAATTGAGGAAAAGTTAAAATTAAATCCTTCAAGTTCGTGAAATATTTTAATTTGTTACATGTGCTTGTGAAATCCTATCAGCCATGAATCCAAATAAAAGCATCAGCACTTGGGGTTTGAGCAAAACCAAACTGGAGAAAAGAAGAAACTGAAAGAGGATTGAAGATATAAATTAGTAGGAAGCAGTCAATGGAATGCACTTCTGCTTTCACTCAACAGTAAAATATTTTATCTGAATGTACTGGCCAGTCAAGAAAGCTTTGTCAAAATAAACCGGGCAAGTGGCTATAGTCATTTTGCATTACATTCCCTGAAACACAGAAAGCACATTCCAGGCAACACACACAAAACACTGGTTGAACTCAGAAGGCCAGGCAGCATCTATGGAAAAGAGTATAATCAACTTTTCAAGCCAAGACCTTTCATCAGGACCCTTCGTCAACACATAGAACATAGAACAGTACAGGCCCTTCGGCCCACAATGTTGTGCCGACCCTTAAACCCTACCTCCCATATAACCCCCCACCTTTAATTCCTCCATATACCTGTCTAGTAGCCTTTTAAATTTCACTAGTGTATCTGCCTCCACCACTGACTCAGGCAGTGCATTCCATGCACCAACCACTCTCTGAGTAAAAAACCTTCCTCTAATATCCCCCTCGAACTTCCCACCCCTTACCTTAAAGCCATGTCCTCTTGTACTGAGCAGTGGTGCCCTGGGGAAGAGGCGCTGGCTGTCCACTCTATCTATTCCTCTTAATATCTTGTACACCTCTATCATGTCTCCTCTCATCCTCCTTCTCTCCAAAGAGTAAAGCCCTAGCTCCCTTAATCTCTGATCATAATGCATTCCAATAATTTTAAACTTCCAATATTGCAGCGACATTAGGCATAGAGTAATAGAACACTATAGTACAGAAACAAACCTTTCGGCCCAGCAAGTCCATGCAGATTCTGCCTAGTCCCATCGATCCGCACCTGAACCATAGCCCTCCATACTCCTCCAATCCATGTACTAATACAAACTTCTTCTAAATGCTGAAATCAAACCCGCATCTTGTTCCACTGTCACCACCCTCTGGATGAAGTAGTTCTGTTTTCCATGTTCTACAGATGTACTGTTGAACTAGTCCTGACCGGTTCCATCACGGTCTGCTTCTGGCAATTCAAATGCACAGGAAGATAAGAAGCTGCAGGAAGGAGTGAACTCTGCTCAATACATCACAGGCACGTCCCTCCCCTCCATCGGTAGTATCTACAGGAGGCGCTGCTTCAGGAAGGCAAACTGCATCATCAAACATCCCAGCCATCCAGGACATGCCATCTTGACACAGCTACCTTCAGGCAGGAGGCACAGGAACTTGAATCCCACACCAACAGGTAAAGAACAGCTATCTCATTTCAGCCACTCAGTTCTTGAAACAACCATCACAACTCTAATCACCACAATGTAACAACACCATGACCATTTTGATCACTAAAACAAACTTCGTCTTTTTTCCAGTTCTCATTGTGATTTTTCTTGTAAGAGTTGGTATAATCTATATTTAGTTTGCTTTTCTTGTCATGCAGCTTATCTGAGGCTCTGTGGTAGAGGCATATACATTATGGACATTAAAGAGACTCCTAAGTAGGCACATGGATGAAAGGAAAATGGAGAGCTATGTGGGAGGAAGGATTAGATTGATCTTAGAGTAGGGTAAAGGGTTGGCTAAACATTGTGGACTGAAGGGCCTGTACTGGGCTATACTGTTGTATTCCCTGTGTTCTCTGTGCTGATAACAATAAATTTGACCTCGAAATTTTTTTAGCAGACTCAATGAGTTTAAAGAGATCAGGAAACACACAACCACTCAGGAGCCTAGTTCATAACTCACTCACGCTCTGAGCTCTCAGCTCACATTCCACACTAATGAGTGAGCCAGAGGCCGTACCACCAGATATCCAACCAATTTAATTACTATTATTGGTGATTTGCTGCACTTGGGCTAGAAAACGTGTGCCAACATGCCTGAGAAATCACAACATTTCCAAACAGTTTGTACCAACAGCCCTTTTGCCCAGAATGTTCACAGGGCCACAACCCAGCAGAGATTTTCCTGAACTAAACTGGTTCTAATCTGAGGCCCCACAACAGCACACGTCCCCTCAAATATAAATTCAGTAAAACAATCTGACAAACACAATTCTCCCATCAGACTGGTTCCAAATGTCAAAGAGACAGAGAGAGATAAAGCAGTAAAGGTGAGAGGAGGTAATTTAAAAAAATACATGAGGGGCAGGTTTTTTACTGCGAGAGTGTTGGGTGCTTGGAATGTGCTGCCTGGGATGGTGGTAGAGGCAGATACATCAGGCATTTTTAAGAGACATTTACATAGGTACATGAATGTGAGGAAAATGAAAGGATATGGACATTGTGTAAACAGAATGGATTAGCTTAGCAGGCCATTTGGTTACTAATTTAATTGGATTGGCACAACATTGTGGGCTGTACTGTTCTAAGTTCTGTGTTCTAAAATAGGCCCCACAGCCAATGAGTCCACATCAACCATCAAGCCCCATTTTTACACTAATCCACTTTATGTTCCCCACACCGTACAATCTCATTGGCTCACCCCATATTCACTTTACTATGATGAAATGCTATTTATAACATGTACACTCAGTGGCCACTTTATTAATGACATCTGTAAACCTGTTAATTAATGTAACTATCTAATCAGCTAATCATGAGTCAACAACTCAGTACATAAAAGCACGTAGACACGGTCAGAAGGCTCAGACCAAAGATGAGAATGGGGAAGAAATGTGATCTAAGTGACTTTGAACATGGAATGATTGTTGGTGCCAGACAGAGTGGTTTGAGTATCTCAGAAAATGCTGATCTCCTGGGATTTTCACCACAACAGTCTTTATAGTTTACAGAAAATGGTGTGAAACTAGTAGCAGTTAGGTCCTCGCTATTACAGGTCAGAGCATTAGAGTTCAGAGTTCAATTCCGGCACCGTCGGTAAGGAGTTGGTACATTCCCCCCCACCCCCCCCATGACCGCGTGGGTTTCCTCCAGGTGCTCTGGTTTCCTCCCACAATCCAAAGACGTACAGATGAGTGGTGAATTGGTCATTGTAAATTGTTCTGTGATAAGGATAAAAAGGTGTGTTGAGGGGTGGCGCAGCTCATTGGGCCGGGAGGGCCTGGTCCGTGCTGTATCTCTGAATAAAATAACATAGTGTGGATTGTACACAAAATAAAGTTTTTCACTCTACCCCGGTACATGGGGCAATAACAAACCAATTTACCAAATCTTAACTTACATTCACAGGGGTAAGTGACAACAGCCCTGCACAAGGCTGCAGGCTTTTGAAGGAAGTTTTCTAATCCTTAGTTCATGCAATTGCATAATTATTGGCCTTATGTAATTGTGTGGGTTGTACAAAATTAAGCACTTTATTGTTTGCAAGACTTTTATGAGTTGTATTAAGATTTCCAAATGTATTTATGTTGGAAAGTGTTCTAAATTTCCATGTTTAATCTTTTCCAAAACATTGATTCCTTTCACGCCACCTCTTTATAAGTTACAGGGAAGAAATTCTTAATTCAGTTCTTTACAACAAACTGTACAATAAATGTATTAAAACTCACTGGTTCCTGCTGATTTTCAGAGCTAATCACCTCATAGCATCATGCAGCACTACAACTTAGAAACAGGCCCTTCAGTCCATCTAGTCTGTGGCAAACTGTTATTCTGCATAGTTCCGTTGACCTACACCTGGACCATAGCCTTCCTGAGGTACACACACAAAATAGTGGTTGACCTCAGCAGGTCAGAGAGCATTTATGGAAGGGAATAAACAGTCAATGTTTTAGGCCAAGGCCCTTCATCGGGACTGGAAAGGAAGAGGGATGAAGCCAGAATAAGAATTTGGGGCAGGAGAAGGAGTACAAGCTGGAAGGTGACGGGCGAGACCAGGTGAGAAGAAAGGTGGTGGGTGGGAGTGGTATATGGTGAGAAGCTGGAAGGTGACAGGTGAGACCAGGTGAAAGGGAAGATGCCGGGTGGGAGTGGGTATTTGGTGAGAAGTTGGAAGGTGACAGGTGAATCCAGGTGAGAGGGAAGATGCTGGGTGGGAGTGGTTTATGGTGACAAGCTGGTAGGTGATAGCTGAGACCAGGTGAGAGGGAAGGTGGTGGGTGGGTGTGGTATATGGTGACAAATTGGAAGGTGACAGGTGAGACCAGGTGAGAAGGAAGATGCTGGGTGGGAGTGGTATATGGTGACAAGCTGGGACACAAGAGATATAGCAGAAGAGGTAAAGTGCAGTAAAAGAAAGAGTCTGATACGAGAGGAGAGTGGACCATGGGAGAAAGGGAAGGATAAGGAGCACCAGAGGGAGGTGATGGTCTCGGCCTGAGACCATCAACTTATTGTTTATTCCCTTCCATAGATGTTGCCTGCTCTATTGAGTTCCTCCAGCATTTTGTGTGTGTTGCTCTAGATTTCCAGCATCTACAAAATCTCTTGTGACTATCACAGTCCTCCATACCCTTTCCATCCACGTACTTATCCAGACTTCTCCTGAATGTTGCTATAGAACCCATACCCACCACTTCCACCGGCAACTCAATCCACTCTCACTCCACCCTCTGAGAGGTGTTGGAGCCTCATCACCTCCAATGTTATACAACTATTACATACTCACTCGGACATAATGGGAGGAAGGGAGTTGGGAAGGAGTGAAACTGTCTTCATTTATTTATTTAGAAATACAGCATGGAACAGGCCCTTTCAGGTCACTGAGCCACACCACTCAGCAACCCACCAATCTAACGCTAGCCTCATCACCGGATAATTTGCAAAGACCAACTAACCCACTAACAGGTACGTCTTTGGACTGTAGGAAGAAGCCAGAAGACTCAGAGGAAATCCATGTGTTCATGGGAAGCAACATACAAATTCCTTACAAACAGCACTAGGATTGAACACCAAGCTCCAACTCCCCGAGATGTAATAGCGTCACGCTAACCACTAACTCTACGCTGGCTTGTAAGTTTGAATATTCATTATCTCCAATGTACTGTCTATCTCCAGTGTGTAACTTTGTGCACATTAAGTGTATTCCAAGAAAAAAATGGTGCAATACGACAAACCCAATCCCAAAATTATATGCAAGATGGAACTGTGCACATGGTGATGTAGTAGTTACCGTGATGCTATTACAGCTCCGGGCACTGGAGTTCCAGGTTCAAATTCCAACGCCATCTTTAAATAAGTCTGTCTGTATGGGAATGCATGGGTTTCCTTTGGAGCTGCAGTTTCTTCACACAGTCCAAAGACGTACTGGATAGTAGGTTAATTGTCAATTGTAAATTGCCCTGCGATTAGATGAGTGGGTAGCTGGTGGTATGGCCTGAAGGTCTGGAAGGGTCTGATCCACACTGTATCTCTAAATAAATTTACCTTATTCTCTGCTTTTCTGGGGACTGTGTCTACACATTTAACAGCTTATGCTTACACATATTCCATGTGTTCCAATGCATGTTCACTGTGTGTGCATTTTGTGTTCACATATACATACTGCTGTTTTCACATATACTCTTTTCTGACCTCCTTATGCAATTGGATCCTCGATTTTCTCATTTGCAGACACCAGTCCATTTGGATTGGCAACGAGACCTCCTCCATAACTGTGTCCAGTTCTGGTCGCCTCACTATAGGAAGGATGTGGAAGCATTGGAAAGGGTACAGAGGAGATTTACCAGGATGCTGCCTGGTTTAGAGAGTATGCATTATGATCAGAGATTAAGGGTGCTAGGGCTTTACTCTCTGGAGAGAAGGAGGATGAAAGGAGACATGATAGAGGTATACAAGATATTAAGAGGAATAGATAGAGTGGACAGCCAGCGCCTCTTCCCCAGGGCACCACTGCTCAGTACAAGAGGACATGGCTTTAAGGTAAGGGGTGGGAAGTTCGAGGGGGATATTAGAGGAAGGTTTTTTACTCAGAGAGTGGTTGGTGCATGGAATGCACTGCCTGAATCAGTGGTGGAGGCAGATACACAAGTGAAATTTAAGAGACTGCTAGACAGGTATATGGAGGAATTTAAGGTGGGGGGGGTTATATGGGAGGTAGGGTTTAAGGGTTGGCACAACATTGTGGGCCAAAGGGCCTGTACTGTGCTGTACTATTCTATGTTCTATGTTCTATAATCTACATCAGCATTGGTGCATCGTAAGGCTGTGTGCTTAGCCCCTGCTCTACTTGTTTTAGCACAGCTCCAATGCCATATTTAAGTTTGTTGGTGGCCGTAGGCTAAATCAAAGGTGGTGACGAATCAGCACCAAAGGAGGGAGATTGAAACTCAGGCTGAGTGGTGCCACAATAACCTCTCACAGCATCAGCAAGACCAAGGAGCTTATTGTTAACTTCAGGAGGAGGAAAATGGAGAACTATGAGCCAAGCTTCATCAAAGATGGAGAGGGTCAGCAACTTTAAATTCCTCTCTGTTTTTATTTTCACTATTTTTATGTTTTCGGTGTTTTTATGTTCATTGCTTATTTATTTATTTGTTTTCTCTTTTGTTGTCTTTTGCTCATTGTTTGTTTGTCAGCTCTGTTGGGTGCAGTCTTTCATTGATTCTAACATGGTTCTTGGATTTACTGAGTATGTCACAAGAAAAATAATATCAGGGTTGTACATGGTGATATATGTACTTTGATAACAAATTTATTTTGAGCATTGAACACATTTACACGGAGTTACCTCTAACCAGCTTCTCTTTTACGCAGGAGCTAAGGTCAAAAGGTCAAAGACCAAGGTAAATTTATTATCAAAGTTTGTATATGTCACCACCTTTTCCCACTGAAATTTACAGGAAAATATAGTATTACAATAGGATTTATGAAAAATATACCGGTACATAAACAAAGACTGACAAACAACAAACATGTAAAAGAAGACAAATCATGAAATTCGTTCATATTGTGCAAATAATAGAAGAAGTAAGTAAATAATACAGAACTGTGGCGTCTGTTTAGTGTTGAAGTAAGTGACGTTATCCACACTGGTTCAGGAACCTGATGGTTGCAGGGTAATAACTGTTCCTGAACCTGCTGGTGTTGGGACCTATGGCTAGTGAGTGCTTCAGGTTGATGAATAGTTACCTACTATATAGTTCATGATCTTAGTATTACTTATTTAGTTTTAAATGCATATTTTATCTTCTTTTGTCCATTGGTTGCTTGCAGTCTTTGTTTAGTTTTGCTTAGTTTTTCATAAATTCTATTGTATTTCTTTATTTTCCTGTAAATACCCACAAGAAAATGAATCTCAGTGTAGCACATGGTAACATATATGTACTTTGATAATAAATTTACTTTAACATTTGACATATGGGTCAAGACCTTTCACCAGGACTGAAAGACAAAGGGGAGATAGAGAGTATAAAGAGGGGAGGGGAAGGGGTTCAGCAAGAGCTGGTGGTTAATGGATGGATCCAATTAAGGAGGGGTGAAAGGCAAATGGAGACAGAAGGATGGAAATTGCCACAGAGGCTGGGAGGTGATAGGTGGAAGTGACAAAGGGAGGTAGGTAATGGAATCTGATAGGAGAAGGTGGAGTGTAAAATAAGTGAAGAGAAGTGGAGAGGGAGAAGCATACATGAGTGATGGCCAGATGAAGGGGATGGAGGAGGAGAAAAAGAAAAGGTAATGGGGTTAAGAGGAGAGAGAAAATGGAACAGAGGGGAGACATTTTTTAGAAGATTTAGGAGTATGTTGTTAAGATTTTTGCAATAAGTTTTGGAGTGCAACTTGGAAAGGAACAAGCTACAATCTCCAGGGGTTTGAAAGAGTATGAGGCAATTACATTGAAAGATATAAGTTTCAGAGAGTGATTGACATGGTCATAGCCAAAAGACTGTTTCTGCTGGCTGCAGAGATTGGAACTGAGAGTGCGTGTGGTTAGTCTTAGGGTGAAGGATCGGTCAATTTTAAATCAGGAGAAATTGTTGATGCAAGGGCTTCTGAGTGTTTGGAATTCTTTACACTTGTGAGCTGTGGGTGGTTTACTATTAAAAACATTCAAGACAAAGATCGATTGGGTTCTTAGGGAAGGGAGATATACACTTTAGGAAGGAGGCAGAAAGGAATATAAGGTAAAATGAAGGCTTACAGGAAGGAGGCAGGGAAGAGCCAATTAACAGCCACAAGCTGAATGTCAGATCAATGACCAGCATGGCCCATTCTCACTGCTCCTACTTTCTCATTAACTTGTTATAACTTATTTATCCTTTTTTGTATTTGCAGAGTTTGTTGACTTCTTCACTCTGGTTGAACACCTTAGTTGGGTGGTCTTTCATTGACTCTGTTATGGTTATTATTCTATAGACTTACTGAGTATGCCCACAGTAAAATGCATTTCAGACTTGTATATGGTGATATGTATGTACCTGGATAATAAAATTTACTGAGAACTTTAAACTTTTTTTTTGTGAAAGATTAACTTTATTTGTCACACGTGCATTGAAACATACAGTGAATTGTGTTGTTTGCATCAATGATCAACACAGTCTGTGGGGGCAGCCCATAAGTGTCACCACATTTCGGGCACCAACATAGCATGCTCACAACTTACTAACCCTAACTCGTATGCCTTTGGGATGTGGGAGGAAACCAAGGCATCTGGAAGAAACCCACGAGGTTATGGAGAGAACGCACAGACTCCTCACATACAGCAGTGGGAATTGAACCCTGAATGCTGGCACTGCAAAGCCTTATGCTAACCGCTATGCTACTGTGCCGTCCTTCCTGAGCCTGAAGGATAAAAGGAACAAGGATCTAGAGATCAAATATTTCATTCTGGGGCCAGAATGAAACACTTAATCCCTGGATCTTTGTTTACTCCCCCTATGAATGGCAACAGGGTTGCCATGACACACAGCCATTTCGTAAAACCCAGATGCCTGACCAGCTGAGGGAGGGCCCCTGTTGTTTGAACACTCCTCCACAGCTTCAGAGATTGCCCAGTGAGTGCCAAGAAACCTGCTACATGTTCCAGGGCTTACTGGAAGATGCTTTGTTTCCTGACTTCAAACTGAAACCAACCGAAAAGCTTGCCAACACCTTCAGAACCATTAGCAACCTGGTCATTGGCAGAATGCATTATGCAGCTGTTTCCTAAGGCTCTGCCAATACACAGCCCAGTTTATTCCTATACGTTTAGTAATAAGGCTGTTTAAACCAAATTAGTCACGCTAATATAGCTTACGAAAGAACTTCAATCTCTGCCAGTGTCTCAAGAGGCAGAGGTTGTTTGCCTCCAGTGATCAGTTTCTCCTTTCCAGGTTTGCATAGTATCCTGGCTGGCTGCATCTCAGCCAGGTATGAAAACACCAGTGCCCAGGAATGGAAAAAACTACAGAAAGTGGTGGACAGAGCCCAGGCCATCACAGGCAAAAACCACTAAGCTCATTGACATAGAGTGCTGCCTCAGGAAACAATAGACAATAGGTGCAGAAGTAGGCCATTCGGCCCTTTGAGCCAGCACCACCATTCACTGTGATCATGGCTGATCATCCACAGTCAGTACCCCGTTCCTGCCTTCTCCCCATATCCCTTGATTCCACTATCTTTAAGAGCTCTATCTAACTCTTTCTTGAAAGCATCCAGAGAATTGGCCTCCACTGCCTTCTGAGGCAGAGCATTCCACAGATCCACAACTCTCTGGGTGAAAAAATTTTTCCTCAACTCCATTCTAAATGGTCTAACCCTTATTCTCAAATTGTGGCCTCTGGTTCTGGACTCCCCCAACATCGGGAAAGTTTCCTGCCTCTAGCGTGTTCAATCCCTTAATAATCTTATATGTTTCAATCATATCCCCTCTCATCCTTCTAAATTCCAGTGCATACAAGCCCAGACACTCCAATCTTTCGACATATGACAGTCCCGCCACCCCAGGAATTAACCTCGTGAACCTACGCTGCACTCCCTCAATAGCAAGAAGGTCCTCCCTCAAATTTGGAAACCAAAACTGCACACAATACTCCAGGTGTGGTCTCACCAGAGCCCTGTACAACTGCAGAAGGACTTCTTTGCTCCTATACTCAACTCCCCTTGTTATGAAGGCCAACATGCCATTAGCTTTCTTCACTACCTGCTGTACCTGTATGCTTACTTTTAGTGACTGATGAACAAGGACACCTAGATATCGTTGTATTTCCCCTTTTCTTAACTTGACACCATTCATACAGTAATCTGCCTTCCTGTCCTTGCCACCAAAGTGGATAACCTCACATTTATCCACATTAAACTGCATCTGCCATGCATCTGCCCACTCACCCAACCCGTCCAAGTCACCCTGCATTCTCATAACATCCTCCTCACATTTCATACTGCCACCAAGCTTTGTGTCATTTGCAAATTTGCTAATGTTCCTTTTAATCCCTTCACCTAAATTATTAACGTATATTGTAAATAGCTGCAGTCCCAGCACTGAACCCTGCGGTACCCCACTGGTCACCGCCTGCCATTCTGAAAGGGAACCGTTAATCCCTACTCTTTGTTTCCTGTCTGCCAACCAATTTTCTATCCATGTCAGTACCCTACCCCCAATATGTGCTCCAATTTTGCCCACTAGTCTCCGATGTGGGACCTTATCAAAGGCTTTCTGAAAGTCCAGGTACACTACATCTACTGGCTCTCCCTTGTCCATTTTCATAGTTACATCCTCAAAAACTTCCAGAAGATTAGTCAAGCATGATTTCCCCTTCATAAATCCATGCTGACTCGGACCGATCCTGTTACTGCTATCCAAATGTGTCATAATTTCATCTTTTATAATTGACTCCTGCATCTTCCACACCACTGATATCAGGCTAACTGGTCTATAATTCCTTGTTTTCTTTCTCCCTCCTTTCTTAAAAAGTGGGATAACATTAGCTACCCTCCAATCCACAGGAACTGATCCTGAATCTATAGAACATTGGAAAATGATTACCAATGCATCCACGATTTCTATAGCCACCTCCTTAAGTACCCTGGGGTGCAGACCATCAGGCCCTGGGGATCTATCATTTTTCAGTTCCATCAGTCTATCCAACCCCATTTTCTGCCTAATGTGAATTTCCTTCAGTTCCTCCGTTACCCTTGGTCCTCTGGCCACAATTACATCTGGGAGATTGTTTGTGTCTTCCCTAGTGAAGACAGATCCAAAGTACCTGTTCAACTCGTCCGCCATTTCTTTGTTCCCCATAATAAATTCACCCATTTCTGTCTTCAAGGGCCCAGCTTTGGTCGTAACTAATTTTTTCCTCTTCACATACCTAAAGAAGCTTTTACTATCCTCCTCTATATTCTTGGCTAGCTTACCTTCATACCTCACCTTTTCTCCCCGTATTGCCTTTTCAGTTATCTTCTGTTGTTCTTTAAAAGTTTCCCAGTCCTCTGGCTTCCTGCACATCTTTGCTATGTTATACTTCTCTTTTATTTTTATACTGTCCTTGACTTCCCTTGTCAGCCACGGCCGCCCCTTACTCCCCTTAGAATCTTTCTTCCTCTTTGGAATGAACTGATCCTGCACCCTCTGTATTATTCCCAGGAATACCTGTCATTGTTGTTCCACTGTCATCCCTGCTAGGGTATCTTTCCAGTCAACTTTGACCAGCTCCTCCCTCGTGTCCATAGTCCCCTTTGTTCAACTGTAATACTGACAATTCCAATTTTCCCTTCTCCCTCTCAATTTGTAGATTAAAACTTATCATATTATGGTCAATACCTCCTAATGGCTCCTTTACCTCGAGGTCCCTGATCAAATCCGGTTCATTACACAACACTAGATCCAGAATTGCCTTCTCCCTGGTAGGCTCCAGTACAAGCTGTTCTAAGAATCCATCTCAGAGGCACTCCACAAACTCCCTTTCTTGGGGTCTAGTGCCAACTTGATTTTCCCAGTCTACCTGTATGTTGAAATCCCCCATAACAACCGTAGCATTACCTTTGCGACATGCCAATTTAACTCTTGATTCAACTTGCACCCTATAACCATGCTACTGTTTGGGGGCCTATAGATAACTCCCATTAGGGTCTTTTTGCCCTTATAATTTCTCAGTTCTATCCATACTGACTCTACATCTCCTGATTCTATGTCCCCCCTCGCAAGGGACTGAATATCATTCCTCACCAACAGAGCTACCCCACCCCCTCTGCCCACCTGTCTGTCTTTTCAATAGGACGTAATACCCTTGAATATTCACTTCCCAGCCCTGGTCCTCTTGCAGCCATGTCCCTGTTATTCCTACAACATCATAATTGCCAATTTCCAACTGAGCCTCAAGCTCATCCACTTTATTTCTTATACTTCATGCATTCATATATAATACTTTTAATCTATTACTCCCCTCACCTTTCACATCAATTCCTATTGCACTTGGCCATACTTTCCGATCCCTTCCTGCGCTTTCTGCCCCGTTAATTCTGTTGTCTTTCTTAACTTTTCTTATTCTCTCTTTCTCTTTAACTCCATCCTTATATTTCCAGGAAAGCAACCTCTAAAGACCTCCACCACCCCACCAGCAAGGCTGCGCTCTCTTCTCACTGCTGCCGTCGGGGAGGAGGTACAGGAGTCCCACACCACCAGGTTCAGGACAATTATTACCCTACAAACATCGGGCTTCTGAACCACTGTGCATAACTTTCCTCACCTCAATATTGAAATGATTCCACAACTTATAGGCTCACTTCTAACTCAGGCTCTCAATAATTATTTATCTATTTAGCTATCTATTTATTTATTATCATTATATTTTGCACATTGTTTTAGTCTTTGTTTATGTAAAGTTTTTTCATAAATTCTATTTATTTTCCTGCAAATGTCTGCAGGGGACTGAATCTCAAGGCAGTACATGAAGACATATACATAGTTTGATAACACATTGACTTTGATTTCATTTGTTTAGATGTAAAGGCAGTTTCAAATCCAATGAAACAGAAGTTCTCAAACACGAGGAAATCTGCAGATGTTGGAATTTCAAGCAACACACGTAAAAGTTGCTGGCTCCAGTTCTAGCTGGTTCTAGTTTAATGTAGAGATTGTCCCAGGAAAACTGCATTACACAGGAGAGAGGGAAACATTGAAGCCCCAGTACTCATAATAACATAAGAACATGAGAAATAGGAGCAGGAATCAGCCATCTGGCCCGTCGAGTCTGCTCTGCTATTCAATAAGATCATGGCTGATCTGACCATGGACTCATCTCCACCTACCTGTCTTTTCCCCAGAACCCTTAATTCAACCTACAATGCAAAAATCTATCCAACTATGTCTTAAATATATTTACTGAGGTAGCCTCCACTGCTTCATTGGGCAGAGAATTCCACAGATTCACCACCCTTTGGGAAAAGCAGTTCCTCCTCATCTCCATCCTAAATCTACTCCTCCGAATCTTGAGGCTACCTCCCCTAGATCTAGAATGGGACTCCCACTCGATCTCTATCGAGCCAGTCCTAGTCTCAGATATATAGCACTGCAGCAATAATGAGCCCTTGATGAGAAGTGAGTGGCAATTGGAACCAACACCCAGCAGAAAGGAGTCAGTCAGCGTCTATTATTAAGGAAGCACATTGTAAGTATAATAAAATTGTACAGAGTCAATATGAATTTTTTAGAGTTGTAGAGACCTACAGAGAAGAAACAGGTCTTTTGGCCCACTATGTCCATGCTAACCCATCCATACTAATCCCAGTTTAGATTTGTAGAGTCACAGAGTGCCACAGCACAGAAACGGGCCTTTCAATCCATTTTGCCAAACTATTATTCTGCCTAGTCCCAACAACCTGAACCTGGACTGTAGCCATTCATACCAGTCCCATTGCAGTACCCATTCAAACCTGTTAATTGTTGAAATCATACCTGTATCCACCACTACTGCTGGAAGCTTGTTTCACACTCTCACCACCCCCTGAGTGAAGAAGTTCCCCCTCATATTCCCCTTAAACATTTCACCTTTCACCCATAAACCATGAACTCTAGTTGTAGTCCCACCCAAAGTCAGTGGAAAAAGCCTGCTCATATTTATCCTATCTATACACATCATAATTCTGAATTACATTTCCTCTCATTCTCCTACACTCCAGTGAACAAAGTCCTAGCCTATTCAACCTTTCCCTATAACTCAGGTCCTTAATCCTAGCAACATTCTTGTAAATTTTCTCTGAACCCTTTCAAACATATCGATATTTTGCCTGTAAGTAGGTGACCAGAACTGCACACAATACTGCAAATTAGGTCTCACCAACGTCTTATACAACTTCAATATTTCACGTCTGCAAACTATTGTCAGAACAGGAATGCCACAGATCAGAAACATTCACAGTTTCTCTTTCCACAGATGCTGCCTGACCTGCTAGGTTTTCCCAGTATTTTCTGTTTCTGTTGCAGATATCCAGTGATTGCAGTTCGTTTGATTTTTATTTAAGACTGCGGTAATAACAGGTTTTGAGGTCAGTCCCTGTTGGACTGCCAAATCATCCAATCTCCATCCAGAATTGAGATTTATGAGATCGCCTGCAATATGTTAGGCTTCATACTTCCGAAACACCAGAAGGCTATTCAAAGGTGAACATAACGACTTTTGTTGAGGGAGCCAAGTTTCTGAGGGTTCTGCCTGGAAGAATCACCAACTTTGGCAACGGCCGGTCTCAGGATGTCCTGTCAGGTAATCACCAACTGCAAAGGATAGCCATTGACGTAAGGTCTTACCAGGGTGTATACAGTAAACAAGCATCTCTGTATGAGAAACATGTTAATGTACACTCAGTGGTCACTTTATTTAATACCTCCTGTACCCAATAATGTGGCTACTGAATGTATGTTCATGGTCTTCTGCTGCTGCAGCCCATCCACTTCAAGGTTCAAAGTGTTGTGCGTTCAGTAATGCTCTCCTGCACATCACTGTTCTAACAGGTGGTTATTTGAGTTACTGTTGCCTTCCTGTCAGCTTGAACCAATCTGGCCATTCTCATTTGAACTTTCTCATTAGTGAGGTGTTTTTGCCCACAAAGCTACCACTCACTGGATGCCTTTCACTTCCTTCACCTTTCTCTGTAAACTCTGGTGCATGAAAACCCCAGGAGATCGGCAGAGTCTGAGACACTCAAACCACCCTATCAGGCATCAACAATCATGGTCAAAGTCACTTAGATCACATTTCTTCCCCATTCGGATGTTTGGTCTGAACAACAACAGAACCTCTTGACCATGTCTGCATGCTTTTATGCATTGAGTTGCTGGCACGTGATTGGCTAATTAGATATTTGCATTCACAAGGATGTGTATAGGTGTGCCTAGTGAAGTGGCCACTAAGTGTACTTGCCCTGTGTTGTAGACTTATAGCTACGTGCACTTAAGATCTATCTTGCTCTAAAGCCTAAATGGTGCCAATATGATTCTCACGCATATAACTACAAGGAAACAAATAACAGTACTCCTCACAGCCTCAGTACTGGGTTTGAATACTCTCTCTCGAAGGCCCAATCCAGTGGATATGTTCATTTAGCTATAGGAATGCTCTGTTGCACAGAACATTGTCCCTCTTTTCTAGTGGATGTAAACACTTCGAAATACATAGTCAGAGGGCATAATACTTTAATGATTAAGTTCATGAAGTATGAACTCCTGAAGCAGAAGTGAGCCAATCGTGATATTGGACAATCATCCTCCTTTCACAGTCCTTGTATAACAAGCAAAATAGATAACCATCAGAAATGGGGTAAAGATCACTCTGCTCAGTACACACTGCAGTCTATATAAAACACTGACACCTTGCTCAAGATTCAAGATTCACGATTGTTTAATATCATTTCCAGTACACAAGTGTACAGGAGAATAAACTGATTGGGGAAAGTAATTGTTTTTGAGTCTAGAGGTCCTGAGGTTGATGCTACATAGCCTCTTCCCTGATGGGAATGAGTCCATGAGCAGGGTGGGTAAGATCCTTCAGAACCCTTTTCTGGAACCTTGCTGTATATACTATGTGTCTTTGATGGCGGTTAGGCTGGTGCTAGTGATGCATTGGGCAGTTTTGACTGCCCGTTGTAGAGCCTTCCCGTGCTGCAATGCAGTTTCTGTACCAAGCACCCTGGTTAAAAAGCTTGACATGATGCCATGATTGAATGGCAGAGTAGGCTCGATGGGCCGCATGGCCTACTTCTACTCCTATATCTTATGGTCTTATGGACAGAAAGGGTGTGATTTTAGAAAAGAAAAAGATAATTTCTTTTTAATTTTGTTTTGAGATACAGCATGGTAATAGGTCATTACCGAGGGCTAACAGCAATGCTAACAGGGCTTACCGAGCAACCTCAAACTCACAACATTTCAAGTTTTTCACGAGGTCCCTTCAGGGACAAAAGGGGTGATTCACTTCTTCTTTCATCATGTTTAATAACAGCTTTGTTTTGCTTTTTAGGTGGCTGTACACAATAAAAGATGGTAAATTGTCAACAGCCCAATGGGCAGGTTCTTTTGAACGATGTGTCCATTTAGTTCTGATGTATGAATGATGTACATTCACATTTTATTTTATTTACTGATACAGCACAGTTACAGGCCCTTCAGGCGCAATGAGCCTGCGCTGCCCAATTACACCCATGTGGCTAATCAACCTACTAATCCTTAGGCGTTTGGAACGTGAGAGGAAACCGGAGTACCCAGAGAAAACCCATGCGGCAATGCTGAGAACATAGAAACTCCTTCGGCACAGTGGCGGGAATAGAACACTGGTTGCTGGCGCTGCAGTAATGTTACACTAACCGTGCCGCCACGTTGTTGGTGAACACTGCCCACTGCTCCTAGGGTGATCTGTTCTGGGACCTCTACTTTTCGTGATTTTTATTAACGACCTGGATGTGGGGGTAGAAGGGTGGGTTGGCAAGTTTGCAGATGACACAAAGGTTGGTGATGTTGTAGATAGTGTAGAGGATTGTCAAAGATTGCAGAGAGACATTGATAGGATGCAGAAGTGGGCTGAGAAGTGGCAGATGGAGTTCAACCTGGAGAAGTGTGAGGTGGTACACTTTGGAAGGACAAACTCCAAGGCAGAGTACAAAGTAAATGGCAGGATACTTGGTAGTGTGGAGGAGCAGAGGGATCTGGGGGTACATGTCCACAAATCCCTGAAAGTTGCCTCACAGGTGGATAGGGTAGTTAAGAAAGCTTATGGGGTGTTAGCTTTCATAAGTCGAGGGATAGAGTTTAAGAGTCGCAATGTAATGATGCAGCTCTATAAAACTCTGGTTAGGCCACACTTGGAGTACTGTGTCCAGTTCTGGTCACCTCACTATAGGAAGGATGTGGAAGCATTGGAAAGGGTACAGAGGAGATTTACCAGGATGCTGCCTGGTTTAGAAAGTATGCATTATGATCAAAGATTAAGGGAGCTAGGGCTTTACTCTTTGGAGAGAAGGAGGATGAGAGGAGATATGATAGAGGTGTACAAGATAATAAAAGGAATAGATAGAGTGGATAGCCAGCACCTCTTCCCTAGGGCACCACTGCTCAATACAAGAGGACATGGTTTTAAGGTAAGTGGTGGGAAGTTCAAAGGGGGTATTAGAGGAAGGTTTTTTACTCAGAGAGTGGTTGGTGCGTGGAATGCACTGCCTGAGTCAGTGGTGGAGGCAGATACACTAGTGAAGTTTAAGAGACAGGTATATGGAGGAATTTAAGGTGGGGGCTTATATGGGAGGCAGGGTTTGAGGGTTGGAACAACATTGTGGGCTGAAGGGCCTGTACTGTGCTGTACTATTCTATGAAGAATACTGTCCACTGCTCCTAGGGTGAAGAACACTGCCCACTGTTCCTAGAGTGAAGAACACTGCCCACTGCTCCTAGGGTGAAGAACACTGCCCACTGTTCCTATGGTGAAGAACACTGCCCACTGCTCCTAGGGTAAAGAATACTGCCCACTGTTTCTGGGGTGAAGAACACTGCCCACTGCTCCTAGGGTGAAGAACACTGCCCACTGTTTCTGGGGTGAAGAACACTGCCCACTGCTCCTAGGGTAAAGAACACTGCCCACTGTTCCTATGGTGAAGAACACTGCCCACTGCTCCTAGGGTAAAGAACACTGCCCACTGTTTCTGGGGTGAAGAACACTGCCAATTGATCCTAGGGTGAAGAACACTGCCCAAAGTCAACCTGCAATAATGACCTTGACTCAAAAAATTGATTTTGAACTTTGAAGATTGATTTCTGCTGGTTACGGGTAGAACATACAAGCACCTTAGAGACAGTGCTGCAATTGAACCCAGGTCACTGGCGCTGCAATAGCATTATGCTACCTTCTTTGGTATTACGCCATCCATTTTCTACCTAAAGTTTAGAAAGCACACAGATGCTGGAAATGTGAAGCAAAAGTAGGAAGGCTGGAAATACTCAACAAGTAGGTCACAACCACACAGAGAGAAAAAACACGCCAAACATTTCTGAACCCAAGAATTCCCATTGACCATAGCCCTCCATACCCCAACCATCCATGTACCTATCCAAACGTCTCTTAAATGTTGAAATCAAGTTTTCATGCACCATATACACTGGCAGCTCATTCCACACTCTCACACCCTTCTGAGAGAAGAAGTTTCCCCTCATCTTCTGATTAAACTTTTCACCTTTCACCCTTAACCCGTGAACTCTAGTTGTAGACTCACCCAACCTCAGTGGAAAACACCTGCTTGCATTTACTCTACGTACACCCCTCATAATTTTGTATACCTCTGCCAAATAGAAACATAAAAACATAGAAAACCTACAGGCCCTTCGGCCCACAAAGCTGTGCCGAACATGTCAATACCTTAGAAATTTCCTAGGGTTACCCATAGCCCTCTATTTTTCTAAGCTCCATGTACCTATCCAGGAGTCTCTTAAAAGACCCTATCATATCCACCTCCACCACCATCACCGGCAGCCCATTCCACGCACTCACCACTCTCTGCATAAAATACATAACCCTGACATATCCTCTGTACCTACTTCCAAGCACCTTCAAACTGTGCCCTCTCGTGCTAGCCATTTCAGCCCTGGGAAAAAGCCTCTGACTATCCACACGATCAATGCCTCTCATCATCTTATACACCTCTGTCAGGTCACCTCTCATCCTCCGTCTCTCCAAGGAGAAAAGGCCGAGTTCACTCAACCTACTCTCATAATGTATGCTCCCCAATCCAGGCAACATCCTTGTAAATCTCTTCTGTACCCTTTCCACAGTTTCCACATCCTTCCTGTAGAGAGGCAACCAGAACTGAGCACAGTACTCCAAGTGGGGTCTGACTAGGGTTCTATATAGCTGTAACATTACCTCTTGGCTCCTAAACTCACTCCTATGATTGATGAAGCCAATGCACTGTATGCCTTCTTAACCACAGAGTCAACCTGCACAGCAGCCTTGAGTGTCCTATGGACTCAGACCCCAAGATCCTCCACACTGCGAAGAGTCTTACCATTAATACCATATTCTGCCATCATATTTGACCTCCCAAAATGAACCACTTCACACTTATCTGGGTTGAACTCCAACTGCCACTTCTCAGCCCAGTTTTGCGTCCTATCAATGTCACGCTCTATCCTCTGCCAGCCCTCCACACTATCCACAACACCCCCAACCTTTGTGTCATCAGCAAATTTACGAACCCATCCCTTCACTTCCTCATCCAGGTCAATTATAAACATCACGAAGAGTAGGGGTGCTAGAACAGATCCCTGAGGCACACCACTGGTCACTGACCTCCATGCAGAATATGACCTGGCTACAACCACTCTTTGCCTTCTGTGGGCAAGCCAATTCTGGATCCCATGTCTCCTTACTTTCTCAATAAGCCTTGCTTGGGGTACCTTATCAAGTCTTTTAATCTTCTACATTCCAAGGAATAACGTCCTAACCTAGTCAATATTTCCTGATAACTCAGGTCCTCCAGACCTGGCAACATCCTTGCAAATGTTTTCTGTACCCTTTCTGGTAACTTCCTCAAAAAACCCTATAAGATTGATTGGACATGACCGACCATGCACGAAGCCATGCTGACTATCCCTAATCAGCCCGTGTCTGTCCAAATACTAAAATATCCAGTCCTTTAGAATACCTTCTAATAACTTTCCCACTACTGATGATTTAAAATTTCCCGCTTCTCTTTTGGCTCCACATATTGCTGAGCATTCTGATCTTGGAGAGGACTACTTTTGCCATTTGCAATTCTATTGCTCTTAACATATCTGTAGAATCTCTTATGAATCTCCTTCACCTTGTCTGCCAGGGCAAAGGTTTCATGTCTGCTTTTAGCCCTCCTGATTTCTTGCATTTCTTATACTCCATAAGCACCCCACTTGTTCCAACCTGCCTATACCTGCTATGCACCTCCTTTTTTTCTTAACCAGGGCCTCCATATCACCCGAAAACCAGGCTTCCCCAGGCCTGTTATCTTTACCTTTTATTTTGACAGGCACGTACAAGCTTTGTACTCACAAAATTTCTCTTTTGAGGGCCTCCCACTTACTAAGTACAGCTTTGCCAGAAAACAGCCTGTCCTAATCCATACTTGCAGATAATTTCTGATACCATCAAAGTTGGACTTTCTCCAATTTAGAATCTCAACCCGCGGACTTTCTCTTTTTCAATATTTACTTTGAAACTAATGGCAGAAGCAGAGAAATCCCACCTGCCTCTTGGAGCTGCTGTTTGTCTTGTTTCTGATCTTGATAAAGTTGATCGTGTGCACTTGAAGGATATGCACAGACTATGCACTATTTTAATAGCGCATGTTATGATTTTATAACTTTTGCACTTAATTATTTGGTGCAAAGTTCTAAAATCATAACATGCGCTATTAACATATTGGTATTGATATTGGTTTAATATTCTTGCATGAATACTGTCCATGAGATACAGTGAATACTTCCATGCAGATCAAATCTTTCCACAGTTCACTAAGCTAGGACAAGGTAAAACAATAACGACATGGAATAAAGAGTAAAAGCTACAGAAAGAATGCAGTGCAGGTAAACAATAAAGTGCAAGATGATAACGAGGTCCGTAGATTGAGACCAAGAGTCCATTGTGTCAAACAAGAGGTCCGTTTATGACTCTAATATCAGTGGGATAGAGGCTGTAAAGTCAAGATCTGTACCTTCTGTAGCAAAGTTAATTGAAAAGCATGTTCATACAGATCAGACCATTACACACTGCACTGAGGTAGTACAAGGTAAAACAAAACCGATGCAGCATAAAGCATAAAAGCTGCAGAAAAAGTGCAATGCAGATAAAAAAAAAGTGCAAGATCATAACGAGATAGACCATGACGTCAAGAATCCACCTTATTGTACAAGAGGTCGGTTTCAGAGTCTGATTACAGCAAGCAATACACAAATTGCTGGAGAAACACAGCAAGTCAGGCAACATCTATGGAGGGGAATATACAGTCAATGTTCTGGGTCAACAGAGGAGAGAAGATGGTTTATTCCTCTCTGTTGATGCTCCCTGACTTGCTGAATACTCCAGCATTTCCAGTCATCTTTTGGAAATAGTGTCTTTGCTGAGACATAAGGGATGGCAGATGCTGGGATCCAAAGCAACAATTTGCTAGAAGAACTCAATATTGAGCAGAATCTGGGGGAGGAAAGGGACTGTCAACGCTTCAGACCTGATTTTGACCCAAAGCATCAAAACTGCTTTCCTCCCGCAGATGCTGCTCGACCTACGGAGTTCTTCCAGCAGTACTACACTTGCAGTCCTCTCCCTGCGTCTTTTAGAACAGTAGCTACTCTGAATCGACTCTATTCTATAAAGAATAAAAGAAATACCTTCTGTGGTTTACTGAGATTTCCAAGCACTTGCCTTGAAGTTTCCAGAATGTTCATAAATCAAAGTTGCAATTGATTGCATTTGTTTTTGTAAGTTGACTTCAAAAATTCGACACCAGCCATCTTATTTCCTTGTTTCCCCTTAACCTCAGACTAACAGCTCCCAGTGGAGAAGAGGATGGAGAAAGCAATCATAATTCCCAAAATGAAGCAATGAATCAAACAGATTTTTTTTATTTCAAATAACTGGCAGAAAAATAAACATTTCGAAGCATAGAGCACTACAGGACAGACACAAGCCTTTTGGCCTATCTAGTCTGTGCCGAACTGTTATTCTGTCTAGATGCATCGATCCACACCTGTACCATAGCCCTCCATAACCCCCCCACCATGTACTTATCCAAACTTTCCTTAAGTGTTTCAATCAAACCCACATCTACCAGTTCCTCTGGCGGCTCATTCCACACTTGCACCAGCTCTGACCAAAGAAGTTTCCACTAAGGATCCCCTTAAATAATCCACCTTTCACGCTTATTAGAGGACCCCTGTTCTAATTTCATCCAACCTCAGTAGAAATGGCCCTATCTAAACCCTCATAATTTTGTATACCTCTGCCAAATCTCTACTTATTCTCCTTCATTCCAGGGACTAAACTCTTAACCTATTCAACCCTTCCCTATTGTTCAGATCCTCAAGACCTGGCAATATTCTTGTAAATTTTCTCTACAGTCTTTCAATCTGATAAACCTGATTCTGATTCTGACCTTCATGTACAAGGGCCCTTTGTTCTTGCCACAAGGTCACCACCCTATGCAGTTTCCCATCAGGAAGGAGGACTGAGACGGAGCACAAAAATTGGTCAAAGAGCATCTAATCCAACATTTGCAGAAGGTGGCAAAAGATGAGGCGACAACATCTGTTCATTAACTCAGAGAGCAGCAACTCAGATTAGGCCAAAATTAGGGCACCAAAGTAGCGTAGCATTTGGCGCAATGCCATTGTCGCTCAGGGCATCAGAGTTTGGAGTTTCATTCTGGCGCTGCCTGTAAGAAGTTTGTATGTGGCTTTCCTCCAGGTGCTCCGGTTTCCTCCCAGAGTCCAAATGCAGACTGGCTAGTGAGTTAATTGGTCATTGTAAAATTGTCTTCTGATTAGGGTAGGGTTGTATCAGTGAGATGCTGGTGGTGCGGCTCAGCAGGCTGGAAGGGTCTGTTTTGCGCTGTGTCCCAAATAAATAAAAATGTAAAAATAAAATAAAAAGGATGCTAGATTCGCCTATGATGAAAGGTGAGCCCAAGCTGTTTACTTAGAATCAGAATCAGGTGTTTCAACACTGACATATGTACAGTGCAATACATAAAAATTATCATAAGTTACAATAAAAAAATAAATAGTGCAAAAAGGAATAACGAGATAGTGTTTATGCGTTTCGAAATCTGATAGCAGAGGGGAAGAGGCTGTTCCTAAAACATAACGACGGCAAGTTAGATTAATGTACAAGGAAGTTGAAGTACTAAGGAGGCAAAACCAGAAAAAGGGGAGAAACTAATGAAAATTGAGGGAAAGTAGAGTAAACTAAAAATAAACATGCCAATGGAATGGGTTACATTGTGCGTTCAGCAGAGAGTGCTGCCACAGATAATATCATGACATCGCGTATATGCTTCTGGCCGGATTCCTGGCAGTGTCAGTATGTTGGCTGGTGGTGTGACATCTGTAGAAATATAAATTTTATTCCTGCTGCTCTTGGATTACACAAGCCTGAGCCATGAGTCAAATCTCAATGCAAAAACGATGTTCCACAACTCATGTTCTCAGTTGTTACTTCTTTGCTTTTTTTAAATTAGTTGCCATATTTATCTTTTGCGCATCAGTTGCTTGTCAGGTTTGTTATGTATAGATTCTCATAAATTTTATTGTATTTCTTTATTTTCCTGTGAATGCCTGCGAAAAATGAATCTCAAGGCAGTATTGCTAATCAATTTACTTCGCATTTGAAATTTGAACAATTAATGAAACAGCATAAGAAAATACTTACTAAATAAAGCCTGTATCTGGAACAACGCTCAACTCAAACTGACTTGTTTTTGTCCAGTGTAATTTTATTCCCTGGCACTTGCAACCCACCTAAAACACATTGGGGCTATATTAAAATAGCTCCTAAAGGGGTGCAGTGATTGAGAAATGGGATTAACCCTGCATACATTGCTTTAGGGGCAGTCAGTGTTCTGATTTCACGTTGATTTTTGCTATTGCATGCACACCCTCCTAAGGGTGCTACTAAATGCCTCAGCGGGATTCCCAACTTCCAAACATAGAACATTACAGCATAGTATAGGTCCTTCAGCCCATGATGTTGCACCGACCCCTTAACCTACCCCAAGATCAATCTAACCCTTCCCTCCCCACATAGCCCTCCATCTTTCTTTCACCCACATGCCTATCTATCAGTCTCTTAAATGTCCATAATTTATCTGCCTCTACCACCACCCCTGACAGCAAATTCCACACACACACATCGCTCTGCACAAAAAACTTACTTCTGATGCCCTCTCTATAATTTCCTCCAATCACCTAAAAAGTGTGCCCTTTCACACTGGCCATTTCCGTGCTGGGAAAATGTCTCGGGTTGTCCACTCTATCTATGCTTCTTATCTTGTACACCTCTATCAAGTCACCTCACCTTCCTTCACTCCAGAAAGAAAAGCCCTACTTAGCTCAACCTTTCCTAATAAGACATACTCTCTAATCCAGACAGCATCTTGGTAAATCTCCTCTGTATCCTCTCTAAAGCTCCCACATCCTTCCTACAATGGAGAGATCTGAGAGGTTACCTCTTGACAACTCCTCCCTCACTTCTGTGGGGTTTACATCCCTCCACCTCCATAGTTCCTTCACTAGAAGGACTTCACTGTATGAGGGAATTAGCCCACCTCTACCTTCTCCATAATGCTGGTTTCACCAGTGATACTCAGAACTTGTTGGATGAACAAGTAGAAGTGCAAAGAAGTCCCTCAGCAGGAGACTGGATCAACCTTCACCCCACCCCCATTGTTCAAAGAGCATTCTGTCCCCCTGAGCCTCAGTGAGAAACAGCTGTTCTTCGCCACGGGTGGACTGGTTGGCGGTCACTAACGTGGACCACAGCATGGGAACAGGCCCTTTGGCCCAGCTGGCCCATGCAGACCACACCATCCTCCCTGCTGCTCCCAGTTACTTGCCTTTGACCCATAACCCTCCAAGCCTCTCCCCTCCATGTTAGTTAGTTAAGCCCGTCACCCCTACTCTGGGACAGGCCACTGACAGCGGCTCACCAGTGTCTTCTCTCCTGGGCCAGTCTTCCAAGTTGTCCCCAGATGTATCCCATCTTCAAAGGACCTTCCTCTCCCAGGGATGATGGCTTCAGGGCTTCTGTTGGCATTTCTTGTAGCACTAAGTTCTTATGGGATGGGGTTCCGCTCCATGTAAATGTTAAATGTTGCAGTTGTACCCTCCTCAATCACTTCCTCTGGCAGTTCATTCAGGTGCTCACTACCCTCGGTGTAAAGAAGTTGCATCTCAGATGCTTTTAAAGAGCTCCCCTCTTATCTGGTACTACACCCCTCTAGTCTTGGGCTCACCAGCTCTGAGCAAAAGACTATGACTGGTCACCTTCATGATTTTGAGATCGTCACTCATTTTTCTGCCCTCCAAGGAATAAGGCATAACCCCACAACTCAGACCAGTTGGGCCAAAAGGCCTGCTTCCAAGCAGCATGATCCTACAACCCCAGTTGCCTCATCCTTGTCCCGTTAGTAAGCTCTAAGCAGTGGCAAAGCTGGCCAGTGTCAGCACCGGACTTTGAGGCAAATGGTCCCTGGTTTGAATCCTGCTGGCTCCTTGTACACTTTCCATCCATGCTGGGTTGAGCATCGAGCTAGCAAGTTGGCCTCGTAAAAAAAGACAAATGCTAAGGAAACAGCAAAAAATGCCGCCTGATGCGCCACAAGGCAGGTAAAGGAACAACAACCAGTGGCAAAGAGAAGGTGTTTCTCACTGAAGTTCAGGGGCTTGGAGCACCTTCTGAACAATGAGGTGGAGGGCAGGGGTGTCAATCAATCATGGTAAATCCTTCCCAACCCACAGAATGATGATGGTGGTGAAAATGTCAACAATGGGATCTGCGAATTTAGATCCATAATTCCTTGCAAGTGGTGTTACAGGTGGATAGGGTCATGAAGAGAGCTTTGGTTGCATTGGCTTTCCTAAATCAGAGCATTGAGTACAGGAGTGGACGTGTTATGTTGAAGCTGTATAAGACATTGATGTGGCCAAATCTGAAATATTGTGGCATTCCTGCTCACCTACCCATAGGAAAGATACCAATAAACTTGAAAGTGTTCATAGAAAATTTTAAAGGATGTTGACGGGACTTAAGGACCTGAGTATTAGGGAAAGTTGAATAAATTAGGACTTTTTCCCTGGAGCATAGGAGAATGAGAGGAGATTTGATAGACACATACAAAATTATGAGGGGTATAGATCGGGTAAATACATGCAGGCTTTTTCTAGAGAAATTGAGTGAGACGAGAATAAAGGATTTAGCGTCAAAGGTGAACTGTTTAAGGAGAACGTGAGGAGAACTTCTTCACTCAGGGGGTGGTGAGAGTGTGGAACAAGCTGTCACTGAAGTGGTGGATGCGCGTTCAATTTCACCATTTAACAGAAATTTGGATAGGTACATGGATGGGAGGGATACGGAGGGTTATAGTCCACCTGCGAGTTGATGGGACTAAGCAGAATAAGAGTTTGGCATGAACTAATCTTGAATCTTTAATCTTCACAGCACAGGAACAGGCCTTTCAGCCCAACATATCCATGCCGACATTGATACAAATATAATTAACCCCGTCTGGCTGCACATGATCTCTATCCCTCTATTCCCGGCCTACGTCTAAATGCATCCTGTGTATATTTTCATGTTGTTCCAAGATATACAAGTAAGTGTGCGGCATGCTTCCATTGTCCTTGCATACACTTTGTATCTGAAAGGTCTATTTTTAAAAATAAGGTATATATTTAATAATATTTGGTTAAATCTCACTGAATGGGTTCGTCTTGGGAGTTCCTTTTTGTCTCTGCCTCAAAGTAATAACATTAATGTGATGTACACAGATGGCAAGCAGAATGATTCTACTTTAATTTGAGACCGGATCCTGCTGTGGGCCCTGCTGGCTGAGTTTGTGTTAGTGAAATGGATAAGAATGATAAAATTCTGGAAGCAGCAGACCCACATCAGACATTCATGTGGCAGATTTTAAAGTCTGCTTTTCATGTATTGTTGATTTGACAGAGGTGTACAAGATGATAAGAGGCCTAGATTGAGAGCATACCCAGAGACTTTTTCCTAGGATGGAAATGAGAGGACATAATTTTAAGATGATTAGAGGAAAGAATAGGGGAGATGTCAGAGGTAAAGTCTTGCACAGGTTTGTGTGTACATGGAACACAGTGCTAGGAGTGGTGGTGGAGACAGGTACATTTGGGAAATCTAGGAAACTCTCAGATAAGCAAATGGATGAATAGAATATTGGAAAGCTATGTAGGAGGGAAGGATTAGATTGATCGTAGACTAAATTAGCTCAACGTTATGGGTTGAAGGGCCTGTACTGTGCTGTAATGTTCTATGTTCTACTATATGTTGACTCTTGCCTTTTATTTATTCTTTTAAATTCTCTGTTTATTCTAACATTTCTTTTCCCATCATGCATCAAAAGATTCAGGCAAAGGTCAACTCAAGTCAAGTCAAGGTCAAATCAACCCACAAGAGCGGGAAAAATAATCAAGATGCCAGACGGACTTGGCAGGTCAGGCAGCATTTGTGGAGGGAAATGGACAGGTGATGTTTCGGGCTGGGATCCTCCATCTGGACTGAAAGAGAAAGGGGAATAGCCAGTATAAAGAGATGCGGAGGAGAAGTTGGCAGGTGAGGAGGAGTGATACACAAATGGAGTAGGGGGAGAGTGGGAATGTCTGGAAGGTGATGGGTGGAGGGATCAAAGGGCTGCAGACAGTGGAATCTGAGGGAAGATGGAGCATGTAACCCAATAATGGAGGTGGGAAGAGAGGATGGTGGGGAGGAAAGAATCCAGTGGAAAAAGTGTGTGGGTGATGCGCAAATGGAGTGGGTGAAAGAGAGGATTTAAACAGGACAATGGAGACTAGGGTGGCTGTAGGATGAACTGGGTAGACATGGACGGGACAGAAGGGGAGCCAAAATCCTTCAAATTCAAGATTCAACATTCAAATGTACTTATCATGTTACTGTATGTTGAAGCATACAGTGTAACGTGTTGTTTCTGTTAACAACTAACACACCCAAGCATGTGCTGGGGGAAGCCCATAAGTGTGGTCACATATTCCGGCACCAAGATAGCATGTCCACTATACCCACAACTTCTGCCAATATTCTTAAATTTATTTAGCACTGACTAAAGAAACCAAGTTTATGTCACAGTAAACCTACTATATATTCCCAAGCATAGAATGCTAAGGGACCATAATGCTAAGGGATCAGCAACCATATTATTTGTGCAGAGATTAGAATTCCTGATGTCCTTCTACAGCCATTATTTCAACATGATGCTAGCCCATCCCAGCACAAAAATTCCTGTCTGCCAGTTTGTTACATCAAAAACGCCAGGGAGCTCAAGCAAAATGAAATGGGGCATGATGAAGTCTTGATATGGGATGGCCCAAGGCTTTGCACAGATCTTGGGGACCATCATCAAGTACAACAGTTATCAGATCAATCAGCAAGCTATGGTTATAGATTGTTATCATGGAAATCACGGTGTTCATACACAGCTGCTGTAAGAGAGGCGTAAGTGGCTTTAGTACATAGAACATAGAACATCACAGAACAGTACAGCACAGTACAGGCCCTTTGGCCCACAATGCTGGGCTGACCTTTTAACCTACTATAAGATCACTGTAATGCTTCCCTCCCACACAGCCCTCCATTTCTCTATCATCCATGTAAGTATCTAAGGGTTTCTTAAATGTCCCAAATGTACCTGCCTCTAACGCCCCCATTGGCAGCACATTCCACACACCCACCACCCTCTTGGTATAAAATCTATATCTGATATACCCCCTGCCCTTTCCTCCAATCACCTTAAAATTTTGTGCCCCCTCTTATTAGCTATTTCCACCCTGGGAAAAAGGCACTGACTGTTACTCTATTATCTTATACACCTCTATCAAGTTGCCTCTCATCCTCCTTCACTCCAAAGAGAAAAGCCCTAGCTCACTCAACCTATCCTCACACGTTGTGCTCTCTAATCCAGATATCAGCCTCACAAGGCATTCTCCATGAAGAGAATCCACCCTGACATCCTGGATTAAGTCCCGTGGCTGGAGAACATCATACTCAACTTGAATGATTGTACTACTCATCACTTGGGGCGGCAGGGGGGTCATGTACAAACTTTTTCCCAATATCAGTTTATTCATTCCTCCAGTAGAACTTGCCTCCAGTATGTTCACCACTTCAAACATGATAGTTTGACTCCTACTAGTTTGCTTTCCTGTCTCCTGCCTTTTTGCCACATGTCTTTTCTAATTGTTCCTCACTCCAATATCGCAGTTGTTTTAAAGGAATAAACATTGTTTATTCTGGCGCTGGTCATGGAAAAATATTTCCTGTGTTGTCACCATCCCCTCTGCACTCAGAGAGGATTGGTATTATGCTAGGAAACAGTGCTCTGCACATGAGATCAAATATAATTCCTTGGAGTGCCATGCGAGGCTACTGAAAACGACCAGTAAGGTCAATTACAGTAACTGACATGCAGAAGAACTGACTTTAATCAGTATTCACAAAGCACTGCACTATTCCCAGATGTGGTACAGAACAGTATTGCAGATATTATGGAAATAGTTTCAGCACTGCCACATTACAGACCTCAATAGATTCCACAACTTCCTTTCAGCTCATGTCTATAAATCCAAGAACTGAAGCTATATATCATCAGAGAGCCATCAACGTTTTTAACTGCAGGTTGTCTCTGCTTAACATGACCCCAATTTTCAAGGCATGCTTTTATCGTAGATGGCCTTTCATCTGCACTTCCTTTGCCACCACATTTCATAGATGGCCCACCAGAAGCTAGAGACCTCCGTAAATGTTTCCACCCATGAAGAGCATTCACCGAAACATTCAGTGCCTTGGCATGACCTGAAGGCTTCATGTGTGACTTCTGCACTCCTATTTTCCCCCCCAAAGGAATGAATTTTCAAGTAGCAAAGTAAAGGGGCACATACTCTCCCAGCATGTTAAAGCATTACATAACCTATGGAATGAGTCAGTGAAGCTGCTGGAAGTCCCCCAGCCAACTCTGTGGAAATTGTCTTTTGTTAATTAGATTGCACATGGATGATAGAAAAATGGGGGGGGAATATATGGGAGGGAAGGGTTCACCTGATTGCATAACATAGAACATAAAACTGTACATCACAGTACAGGCCCTTAATCTTTTAGGCTAAAAGATTGGCACAACATTGTGGAATGAAGAGCCTGTAATGTGCTGTACTGTTTTATGTTCTATGTAAAGAGTCCTTGAAAGTGAGTCTGTAGTTTGTAGAATCAGTTCAGAGTAGTGGTGAATGAAGTTATCCATACTGGTTTAGGATCCTGATGGCGTAGGGTAATAACTATTCCTGAACCTGGTGGTATGGGACCTAAGGCTCCTGTAGCTCCTTCCTAATGGTGCAAGGCAGCAGCAGAGTCAGGACTGATCCTGGATTTCTGGTGCTGTGAGACACCGGGTCTACCTGCTGCGCTACTATGCCGCACTCTATGCGGCTGTGAACTCCTTGACCAGATACAGAACACAGGAAATGTCTTGTTCCAGAGCATTGATTCCCCTCTAAGCACACAAAATCACTAAATCATTTTGAAAAGTACTAAAGTCGATTTTTAAAAAGTTTGGCACAGTGTTGTTCTTAAGATTGGGCCAAATGCATACCTAGAGTCCAACAGCTCTGGAGCAGAACTTTGTTTACCATGGCAAGCATTCACCAGAGTGAATGTTTCAATACATCATATGCAAGCGTTCAGGCTGACAGTTTGTTGAAATAAAGAAAGCAGGAAGGCCAGTTACAACTGAGTTAGCAAAGTCTGCAGCTACTGTATCCTCAACAGTAAAGGTCTAGAAATTGGACAGGACCCTAATGCAAGCACGATTCAGTTGAAGCAATAGCTGCAGGTGTTGAAGACATTGGCAGTGAGCCCAGACTAAGTCAGTCCATTGGCCTGATTTGTATTGTATTGAAAATAGAATCAGGCCCCTCATGCCAACTATCCTCTTGAATTATATCATGGCTAATCTTGTACTTTAGCACGATTCTTCTGCACTAACCTTACTGACTGATTGACTTGATAGCCAAAAAACAATAAAGTCTACCCACCCTGCAAACTGCTTTTTCCAAAAGCTTCCTTCTGGAAAGCACTTACAGGGCTATTAAAACAAACACTTCACGCCATTTTACAAGTTTATTCCTCCAGGCAGTTAATCTGATCAACTATTCTAGTTAGCTCCCCAAACCCCTCTATCTGTTACCTCAGTCACTGCATTGCACTGTAACCACTTTCAAACTACTATTTTAAATGCTGTTTATACTGTAAATACATGCTGGTTTTTATGTACTGTATCTATGCACATTTTATTCTGTATCTGTACTTTATCTTTCAAAAATTCCTTATTCTTTATAATTGTTGAATGTTGTTGTTTTTGTTGCATGTCATGCTCTGATCAACGCGCCACAACAAATTACGAATACATGTAGATGTAAGTGGTGAATAAAGTAGACCCTTGATAAAGTAGATCCTTGGCTTTACTCCATGACAGTCTCCAAAGCTCTCTTGGATTGGGAATTCCAAAACTTTACTTACCTCTACGTGCAGGGATTTCATTTCGCCTCTGTTCTGACTAGACCATAAGATAGAAAAGCAAAATTAGGCCATTTGGGGCCACCATTGGTTGATTTTTTAAAATCCTATCCACCATCTTCTCCTCCAAACCCTTAACACTCTCACCAATCAATACCCTATCAATCCCAATTTCAACATAAAACCATAAGTCAAAGGAGCAGAATTAGGTCATTCGGCCCATTGAGTGTGACCTGCCATTTGATCGTACCAGTTTTATAATCCCTCTTCACTCCATTCTCCAGCCATATCCCTGTAACCCTTACTAATGAAAAATATATCAAACTCTGTTTTAAATATATCCAGTGAGTTGTCCTCCACAGCCATCTGTGGCAATGAATTCCACAGATTCACCACCCTCTGGATAAAGAAATTCCTCTTAATCTGAGTTCTAAAGGATGTCCCTTTACTCTGAGGCTATGCTCTTGAATCATAGACTCTCCTGCTAATGGAAATATCCTCTCCACGTTTCCTCTATCCAGGCCTTCCAGTACCCAGTAGATATAGACTTATCACAAACATAAGAGATTTTGCATATGCTGGAAACACACAAAATTGTGGAGGAATTCAGCAAGTCAGGTAGCATCTGTGGAGTGGAATTGACATTTCAGGCCAAGACCCTTCATCAGGACCTAATATTGCCTATAGTCCCAGCATGCCAGTATCTGGAACTCAAATTATAACAATATCCCTGTTGACTCTTACCAGTTTTATTGATGTACCATAGAAAATGTATTACTTCACATTTTTCTGAATTGAACTCCATCTGCCACTTCTCACCCCAATTCTGCATCCTGTTAATGTTCCATTGTAACCTACAATGTAGCCTTCTGTCCACAACTCTACCAACCTTCACATCAACTGCAAACTTACAAAGTACGAAGTAAAATTTATTATCAGGGTACTGTACATACATGCCATCATATACAACCCTGAGATTCTTTTTCCTGTGGGCATACAGTAACTATAAACAGGACCAATAGACCACAAGCTGTGCAAATGTAATTATAAATAAATAGCGATAAATAACGAGAACATGAAATAACAAAATCAAGAGTCCTTAAAGTGAGATCATTGGTTGTGGGAACACCAGAAATAGAATGAGTGTAGTTATCCCCTTATCTTCAAGAGCCTGATGTCTGAGGGGTAGTAACTGTTCCTAAACCTGGTGATGCGAGTCCTAAGACTCCTGCACTTTCTGCCTGACGGCAGCAGTGAGAAATAAGCATGGGCTGGTTGGTGAGGATCCTTGCTAATGGATGCTGCTTTTCTTTGACAATGTTTTACGTTGATGTGCTCAGTGGTTGGGACTGCTTTATCTGTGATGTACTGGGCCGAATCCATTACTGTACCGTTTATAGGATTTTTCCACTCAAAGGCATTGGTGTTCCCATACCAGGCCATAATGTAGCTAGTCAGTACAATTTCCACCATCCATCTATAGGAATTTGCCACAGGTTTTGATGACATGCTGAATCTCTGCAGACTCCTGAGGAAGTAGAGGCGCTGTCGTGCTTTCTTTCCAATTACATTTATATGATGGGTCCAAGACAGGTCCCCTGAGATACTGACACCCAGGAATTTAAAATTACTGACCCTCTGCACCTCTGATCCTTTGATGAGTGCTGGCTCATTGACCTCTGGTTTCCCTCCCCTGAAGTCTACAATCAGTTCCTCGGTCCTGCTGACATTGACTGAGAGGTTGTTGTTATGACACCACTCAGCCAAATTTTCAATCTCCTTCCTGTGTGCTGATTCATCACCAACGTTGATGCAGTCCACAACAGTGGTGTCATCAGCAAACTTGAATATACTAACCCATACTTGCACTTCTTCATCCAAGTCATTTACAAAAATCACAAAGAGCAGGGTTCCCAAAACAGAACCTTATGGAACACCAGTATTCACAGACCTCCAGGCAAAACATGCTCCATCTACAACCAGCCTCCTCCTTCTGTGAACAAGTCAATTCTGAATCCAAAGATCAAATCGTAGAGGAGTGGGAATGGAGACGTCTCTGGACAGTGGGCTCCTTTCCAAGGTCAAGTTTATTGTCATCTTCACAAGTACATGTGTGCACAGGTGCAATGACAAAGTTACTTGCAGCTGCATCACAGGCACAAGTAGGCAGCATTCACAAGAAAAACATAAAGTAAACAACCATACATGTCACAGTCCAGCCTGTTGACTCTGCATTTTCTTTTAATACCCTTTTCCCCGTGTCCTACCGGGCTCCTTGATTAAGGAACCTGATTCTGATCTGAACCGGCAGCATAAAAACTCCAGCTTACATCCACTCAGGGCTGGACCATCACCTGCACATTCCAGGCCGCTGAGAATGGTGGATTCTAAGTTGTTTCGTTGCCTGGGGTTGCTTCGGGAATTCTGTCCCTTCATGTCCAGTTAAGTGATTGCCGGCTATTTGCCACTACTCCAAGTCAAGATACGAATTGTCTTTGTTGGTTGGTTTTGTCATCTCGTGTCCAGCTGAGTATTGCCGGCCATTTGCCGCTACTCTGAGTCAAGATACGAATTGTGTGTTCTATACTCTAAGTTCTGTTCTCACACTGGTTGCCTGTGTTAATTTCCCCCGGTGTTGATAGGAGTAGGGCATTCTGCCCTCTGTTCTTTCCCGGCCATGCTCATTCCCTGGTTCACATCCCCGCTCTGCCTAAGTCCCGTTACTAAACGCCAGAGTCTTGCTGTAGTGACCCAGGTTCGATCCTCAGTCCAGCTTCACTTGCTCCTTGGCTCCCCTCGTCCCCCAGTGTTCCTTGCAACTATTAATAAACACACTTCTGTTAATGCTACCTACATGTCGGTGTCCTGCACTCGGGTTTGCTTCCAACGCTCCTCTAACAATACACCACTTTTACAAGGAAAACAATCAGAACAAAAAAAGGTCCATTATATTCATAGTGTTGCTACACTGAGGTAGTGATTAGGAGTAGGCAGGTTGGTTCAGGAACCAAATGATTGAAAGGGAGCAGCTGTTCTTGAACCTGGTGGTATGGGGATTCAGTTTACTGTACCTCTTGACCGATGGTAACAGTGATACGATGGCATAGCCTAGATGGTGGGGACCTTGGGTGTTGGATGTTGCCTTCTTGTAGCAGCGACTCCTATAGATACTACCAGTGTTATGGAGAGATGTGCCCGTGATGTATTGGCTAAGTCCATAACTCTCTGCATCTTCTTATGTTCCTGTGCAATCAAGTTTTCATACCAGACCATGATGCAACCAGTCAGAACACTTCCAACAGTGCATTTGTAGAACATAGTACAGTAAAGGCTCTTCGGCCCACAATATTGTGCCAGCCCTTTAACCTTCTCTAAGATTAATCTAATCCTTCCCTACCACATAGCCCAATATTTTTCTATCATTCAAGTGCCTATCTAAGAGTCTTAAATATCCCTAATGTATCTGCCCCTATCACCACCTTTGCTAGCTTCATGCTCTCCATTTCTGCTACAAGCTTGTTTTTTTCGAATTAACTGGAGTTAAATTCCCCATCTCCCCTAATGGGATTTGAAATGTCTCCAGATCAACAGGCCTAGACCCTGGATTGCTAGTCCAGTATCTTAACCCCATGCTGTTAAAGAGCATCAAAGCTCACTCTGACCTCAACACTGATCCACTGGAAGCCAACTTCCACCAGCAGTGGCAACAACAACAAAAACAAAACTGTGTATTTATGTAGCACTTCTAATGTTGTGAAATGTCCCAAGTCTCTTCACAGTAGAAATAGCAAATAGAAATTAACATCAAGCTACATAGGGATAAGAGGCCAAGAGCTAGATCAGTGGTAAGCTAACAGAAGATTCACAAAAACTGGACAAAGAAACTTGCATAACTTTAGGAGGGGATTCCCAGAGCTCAGGCCTCTACAGATCAGTGAAAGTAATGTTAATGTTTCCAAGAGCACAGAAGTCAAAGTAAGTTTATTTTCTAGTGTAGGATACTACCCTGAGATTCATTGTCTTGCTGGCATTTACAGGAAAATAAAGGAATACAATATAATTTATGAAAAACTATACATAAACAAAGACTGACAAACAACCAATGCGTGAAAGAAGGCAAAATATGCAAATAAATAAATAAATAAATATTACTGAGACCATGGGTTGAAAAGTGATTGCATAGGTTGTGGAAACAGTTCAGAGTTAAGGTGAGTGAAGTTATCCATGCCAGTTCAGGAGCCTAGTGGCTGTAGGTTAATAACTGTTCCTATACAGGGTGATGTGGAACCTACAGCTCCCCAACCTCCATCCTGATGGCAGCAGCAAGAAGAGAGCATGGTTCTTGATGGTGGATGATACTTTCTTGTGGTATTGCGACAAGTAAATGCACTCAACGGTGTGGAAGGCATTGGCTCTGATGGACTGGACTGAACCCACTACATTCTACAAATTTTTCCATCGCGGAGCATTAGTGTTTCCGTATCAGATTGGGATGCCATCAGTCAGGATACTCTCCAATGTGCAACTATAGAAGCTTGTCAAAGTTTTTGGTGAGATGACGAATCTATCCAAGTTTCTAAGAAAGTAGGGGCTTCTTGGTCTCCTTTGTACAAAAGTTGTCCCTTCTTTGTAATGGCACTTATGTGCTGATCCCAGGACAGATCCTCTGATAAGAACGAGTCAAGGAATTTAAAGTTCATGACCCTGTCCACCTCCAATAATTACAGATGGATCTGCAGCATCAGCACAAAGCAGGACTGAATCTGGAACCTCCTTAATCTGTGCAGCTCACTGCCACAGTAACAAGGAACAAAAACCTTTCACTACAGAAAGCCAGTGAAGGCCAGGGTTTGTCTGCAACCAAAACATGTCTCTCAGCCATGTGACTCATTCCCATAACTCATGCTGGCACTCATTAATAAAAGAGGAAAAATATACACTCTTCATATAAATCACCTCTGGGCCTTTTGAAGATTTGTGAAAGCACTCCTGTTAGCTTAGTTGGCCTACATAAGAACATAAGAAATAGGAGCAGGAGTAGGCCATCTGGCCCGTCAGCCTGCTCCACCACTCAATAACATGGTGCTGATCTTGCCATGTATTCATCTCCACCTACCTGCCTTTTCCCCATAACCCTTAATTCCCCTACTGTGCAAAAATCTATCCAACCTTGTCTTGAATATATTTACTGAGGTAGCCTCCACTGCTTCATTAGGCAGAGAATTCCATAGATTCACCACTCTTTGGGATAAGCAGTTCCTCCTCACCTCGGTCCTAAATCTACTCCCCTGAATTTTGAGGCTATGTTCCTAGTTCTAGTCTCACCTACCAATGAAAACTTTTTTGTCTCTATCATATCTATCCTTTTCATGATTTAATATGTTTCTATAAGATCTCCTCTCGTTTTTCTGAATTCCAGCGAGTACAGTCTCAGGCGACTCAATCTCTCCTAGTGGTCCAACCCCCCTCATCTCCGAAATGTACCTGGTGAACCGCCTTTGCACCGCCTCCAAAGCCAGTATATCCTTCCTCAAGTAAGGAAACCAGAACTGCACGCAGTACTCCAGATGTGGCCTCACCAGTACCCTGTACAGTTGCAGCATAACCTCCCTGCTCTTAAATTCAATCCCTCCAGCAACGAAGGCCAACCATTTGCCTTCTTAATAGCCTGTTGCACCTACAGCAAACCAATCTTTTGTGATTCATGCACAAGCACTCCCAAATCCCTCTGCACATCAGCATGCTGCAATTTTTTACCATTTAAATAATAATCTGCTCTTTAATTTTTCCTTCCAAAGTGGATGATCTCACATTTACCAACATTGTACTCCATCTGCCAGGCCCTTGCCCATTCACTTAACCTATCTATATCTCTCTGCAGACTCTCCGTACCTTCTGTACAATTTGTTTTTCCACTCAATTTGGTATCATCAGGAAACTTAAATACACCACACTTGTTCCCCTATTCCAGATCGTTAATGTATATCGTGAAGAGATGCAGGCCCAGCACCAACCCTGTTACCAGGTTCGGATATGGCCCAAGTGTGGGGTGAGAGACACTGAAGCAGGTCAATAGTTCACAGACTTTAATATGAACAGTGTTAAAGGGAAAATAAAACAATAAATGCTAAGCCAAACAGGGCCATTAACTAAAACTCTCAAAAGGGAAACCAAGCTTACACTGCGGCTGAAAAGATCAACTAAACATTAAACGAATACCGCCAGTCTTTAGAGACAGTTGACTTGACAGTCCAGTATCTCAGGGAAGGCCAAATGCAAAACAGCAACGAAGCGTTGATATGCTCTGTCCAAGTCTCAACAAGCACTACGATGACAAATATGGAGTTTAAATACTATCACTATTAAATAATAATTAGCTGACATGTGCAAGTTCACAAGCGCTGAATCTGTGGTTGTGACAAGCCCCTGTGGCACACCATGCACAACTGATTGCCAACCAGAGTAACACTCATGTATCCCAACTCTCTGCTTTCTATTAGTTAACACATCCTCTATCCATGCTAATACATCACTCCCAACTCTATGTATCCTTATCCTATGGATAATTCTTTTATGTGGCACCTTATCGAATGCCTTCCGGAAATCCAAGTAAATAACGTCCATCTGTTCCCCTCTATTTACTGCGCTCATTATGTTCTCAAAGAACTCCAGTAAGTACTTTAGGGATTCTGCAGATGCTGATCATCCACAGCAACACATACAAAATGCCAAAAGAGCTCACCAGGTCAGGCAGCATCTACGCAAGGGAACAATTTTGAATCTTGAACTTTAAACGACCAGTTGAAGGAGGGAGGAAAAGGTGACTGAATTATCTTCTTCGTACATTTCATAGTGGTCAGCTTTTGGGCCAAAACCCTTTAACAGGAATCCCAATGAAGGGATAAAGAGCCGATGTTTCAGGCCAAGACCCTTCATCAGGAATCCTAAATGGTTCCAAAGTCCGATGAAAGGTCTTGGCCCAGAACATCAACATTTTATTCCTCTCCATAGATGCTGCCTGACTTGCTAAGTTTTATCATTTTCAATTTGGCATCCGTATCTTGGGAAACCTACTGAAGTGTTCCTAGGCCCAAAGCCAATGTTGCTTTGCAACTGACCACTGTGAAATGTACAAAGAAGACACTTCAGCCAACTTTTCCTCCCTGCTTCAAATGGTCATTCAAGATTCAGGGTTCAAAATTGTTTATGGCCATTCTTCAAGAAATGATTGTTACTCCAGATCTCCAGAAGCGGGAGGAGAAGATGGCCATGCGACGCAGCACGCGCAGCTCTCCGGTGAAATGATATCGTATTTGTTAAATAGAGTACCATGCACAATTCTGATTTGATGGAGACAGACATGAGAAGGCACAGAGGAACATCTGGAAATTTCTGAAATGCTCAGTTCGCTGCTGCTGCTACTGTGCAATCAAGAATCTCTGGAGAGAAGGCCCCAAAATCCCCGGCTTTGCCTGCTGCTGGCGACCGAGGCTGAGGTCGAAGTGTTCGGCAGAGATGGCATTCGGTACTCGGTGCCAGAGGGCTGATCAGAGCTCGAAGTTTTCGGATGACTCAGAGTCGGACTGTGGTCGGGCATGGCAGGGAGAGTTTTCTTCTTTCTCCCGTCTGCATGAGATATGGGACTTTCGAGAGACTTTAAACTTTTTTACTGTACCATGGCCTGTTCTTCATCAAGTTATGGTATTGTTGCACTGTTGAAACTATATGTTGTAATTATGTGGTTTTTGTTAGTTTTTCACTCTTGGGCTGTCCTGTGTTTCTGTGATATCACACCGGAGGAATATTGTATCGTTTCTTAATGGATGCGTTACTAAATGACAATAAAAGAGGACTGCATATCCTCATACTCTAATCTAATCTAATCATCATCATCTGTTCATTACACCGCTAGCGTTTAGGACAGCAATGAAGGTCCTCCACTTCTGCCTGCCCTTAGCCATCTTCTTTATTGTGCCCCCAGAGTGGTTCAGGGTCCTCATTTCTGCCGCTATGGTACGGCACCAAAAACACAATGAAAGAGGTTTAAAGAACACAATAACTATACAATAAATATAAGTAAATAAGATTAGTTTATAAACAGTGCATAGATTGATTGTATGTACATAAAGTTGCACTAGGTACAGGTGCATCCGTACATAAGACGACTCTGACAGGAAATGATAAAGTTGTGGTGACTCCGTCTACTGACAAATTCTGATGTTTTACTGTTTGGATGTACAAATAAAGCTGATCTTTAAAACCTTTGATGTACCACCTTTGCACACTCACAGCTCGCCACTTCAGAATGTTTAAAGTGCAACTGTACAGCTAACTTTGCCTTAGACATTCACAATTCGTATTTCACTTCAGTTTCTTGGTCTTGGATAGAACAGAACTTCTTGTCTCCCTCTCTTGCTCCCTTATAGATTACGTACAGAATATTGTGATTGCCCCTATCAAATATTGCTACGGTTGAATAGAGCTCAGTTTAGCCTATTGTTAGGACTGATGATTAGACCAGTGCGTATATTTCCCATCATTACTAAATTACCATCACATCTGTTACTATTTAGTAGATTTTTTTTCTCTACAATACTGCCACAAAGAGAAAAAAAATATTTGTCCTGGAAACCCAGCTAGCTCTTTGAGATGACTGCAAAGAATTTGCTGCTGGTTAAGAAATTTGATACTGACATTGGGATTTGATAATGTAAGCTCTTGAAAAAAAATCGCAAAACACACCCCTCCGTCCCCTCTTCCCCAACCCCCACACTCCATTTTCGTTAATTTACAACAGGAAATAATTAAGTGCAATTACCAACAGGTCAGATGGTCATCTGATAAGAATAGTCCAGATCAAGCAGTCAAGGAAGGTCACCATTACTTATTTCAATTGATGTTAACCAAAGTAAATAATGGGAGATTCCCCCACAATCACTACCAAAGTACAAAAACTGATATAATGTTGGTTTTTTAATATAGTTTTAATAGATCAGCAAAAAAATGTCTAAACGGAAGCTTTTGACTTTAAAAACATCTAATAAATAGAAAATTTCTGAATGGACAATGAACCAATCCATGAACACTGCTTCACATTTTTCGCTACGTATATAACATTTATATATATATATATATATCTTATTGTAGTTTATGTTTTTTTATATATTGCACCAACAAATTTCACAACATATGTCAGTGATATTAAACCTGATTCTGATTCTAATTCTGAAAATAAGGAGTTCACAAGACTCAGTTACGAGCTGTAATCTAAGCATGGGGTATAGATGGCATCATAAATTTCAGTGACAAGGCTTGAATGGTTTATAACCTTCAACTGTATCTGAGGTTAGATTACAGCATTAAATATGCTCCGTTCTTCACTGTTTTCCCCTTTACCGGCCTTATCTGCTTGTGGGCTTCTTTCTTCATTGTTTCAGGTTTGACAGCAAGAACTCGCATTTTGATACATGACACTGACAAAAAAAAGGGATCTGAACCATTTTTGCTGTGATCCTAGCAGGATTTGCGATAATTGTCGCAACAGCAGAATGAATCACAAAGTGGTAAGAATAAAGTGCTTGCAAAACAGGAAAGTGCAATGGGCCATCTGAAACTGTTGCTAGGAATAAATATAAAAGTAAAATATTTAGCAAAGTAAATAAGTGTTTGAAAAAGAAGTTATTGTGATGAATCCTAAATTATTGGAATTCTGAAGTCAGAAGGTTAACCCATATGACCATACGATATAGAAACAGAATTCAGCCATTCAGTCCATTGAGTCTGCTCTGTCACTCCATCATGGCTTATTTATCTATCTATCTATTTATTTATTTATTTATTTAGGAATACACCACAGAACAAGCCTTTCTGGCCAATGAGCCACACCGCAACCCACCTATTTAACCCTAGATTAATCACATGACAATTTCCAATGACCAATTAGCCTACTATCCAATATGTCGTTGGACTGTGGGAGAAAACTGGAGCATGCAGAGGAAACCCAGAGGCTCAGGAAAGGATGTACAAACTTCTTACAGACAGCGTCAGAACTAAAATCCAAACTCAATCCCCCGAGCTGTAATAGCTCGGCACTAAATGCTACTCTACAGTGGCACCCCACTATCCCTCTCGACCCCGTTCTCCTGCCTCCTCCTCTCATAACCTTTGGTGCCCTCACTATTCACCAGAATCTAGTGTACTATCCGAGAGGGCCACATGTGTATAATTAGTCCAATTACTTTTAAAGAATGCAATAGAACAGTCCCGAAAGCATTAACTACGATGTAACAAGGAAAAGGCATTGCATGGTAAATATTCTTTCTTATGAATAAAATTTATTTTTATAAAAGATTTATTCTCCCCTCTCAATCCTATTCTCCTGCCTTCTTCCCATAACTTTTGACGGCCTCACTAAACTAGAACTTATCAACCTCTGCTTTTAATATACTCAATGATTTGGCCTCCATAGACATCTGTGAAAATGAATTCCACAAATTTACCACACCCTGGCTAAAGAAATTTCTCCTCATCTCTGCTCTAAAGAAACATGCTTCTATTCAGAGCTTGTGCTCTATGGTCATAATCAAATAAAAGTCATAGGCAGCATTAAAGCAAAAGAGAGGGCATATGAAATGGAAAAGGATTGTGGGAAGCTACAGGACTGTGTTCAGTGCACCCGGATCAGGCCTTGCTGCTAAGCCAGAGTGAGTGACGTTTCAAAAAGAGCAGGAGCCAGGGGATCACGGCAATTTTGGTTATGCACCTGTCCCATCTTAATGTATTTGAAAAATACTTGACAAAAACAATTATTGTAACAAATTCTCCACATTCTGCAATCAGAAGGATAACACATCAAGTTTTTTAGATGAGGCTTAGCTTTCTTTAAAGAGTCTGATTTCTACTTTTCTTTCTCTCTTCAGTTGCTGAAGATATTGACAAAAATGCAGAGTTAAGAAGGGCCTTCTACATATCAACATGGACTTCCAGCATAGTTACCCTTCCTAAACTAGGGGCATTTGAGCTCATTTGTTGTGTCAACTCTACAAAGTTCAAAGTAGATGTATTAACAAAGTACATATATGTCACCAAATGCTACCCTGAGATTCATTCTCTTGCAGGCATTCACGGTCGAACAAAGAAAACTTAAGGACAGTTAGACCACCAATGTGAAAAAGAAGACAAACTGTGCAAATACAAGAACAAATAATAGTAATTAAATAAATAACGCTGGCAGTGTGAGTTGTAGAGTCCTCGAAGATGAGTCCATAGGTTATGGACAAGAGTTGAGGCAAGGGAAGTTACCTACACTGATTCAGGAGCCTGATGATTGAAGGCAATAATGGTTTCTGAACCTGGTGATGTGGAACCTAAGGATCCTGTACTTACTTCCCCAATAGCTGCAAGGTTAATGAGGAACCAGCAATCAAACCTAGAGCTCCCTTCTGGTCTGTCATGTAGGATTCACAGTGCAGAAGGAAGCTGGTTGGCTGAAACTGGGAGCATTTTGTCTCCACGTGGGGCTCAGTCCCACCTCTCCGTGCCCCCCAGCATTCGAACCCTTCCTATTTCACTGATTCAGTCAACAGTAGGAGCCCCATCATCAATAAACCTGGGCAAAATGAGACACTGATACAATGTCAAAAGAAGCCTAATGATTAGTGCAGCACTTTACAGCGTCAGCTAGCACTGATCAGGGTTCAGCTTCTGCCATTGTCTGTACAAAGGTTGTCCATTCTCCACGTAACCGGATGGGTTTCCTCTAGGACCTGGAGTCTAGGTCCTCCAACTTCCTCCCACATTCCGAGGATGTAACAGTTAAGGTTAGTAAGTTGTGAGCATGTTATGTTGCTGCCAGAAGCATGGTGACACTTGTGGGCTGTCCCCAGCACATCCTCGGAGTGTGTTGGTCATTGACGCAAACTACCCATTTCACTGTATGTTTCAATGTATTGTACATGTGACAAGTAAAGCTAATCTAATCTAACTAAGTGAAATTTTCTGTAGGTTTTACGCTATATTCTGCATTGTTATTGTTTTACCATATTATAGTTCAATGCAGTGTGTAACGATTTGATCTGTATGGACAGTATGCCAGACAAGCTTTTCACTGTACCTTCGTATGTTTGATAATAATAAACCAATATCAATTCCAATAAACTCCAGTTAGTACCCTTCTTTCCCCTATCTGGAAACACAAGAGTTATGTATGTGAGATCTGCAAATCGGCAGGAATTGTACCATTGAACATTAAATCCATTACAGAGAAGGATTATCCATAATCGGAACATATTGTAGTCACAGATTAACTGCATCCTGTGGATGTGTGAGTGATTGATTTTTGCACTACTATCCACCGCTACCTCATGCTACTGCCACACCCTGAGATCCAGGCTTGCCACAGTTGTGTGATGGCAATAGGTTCACTGTCCGCAAAGCCCTAAACTCAAAGGGAGATTTAAAGCTATATCCCATATAGGTATCTCCATTGCCTCACCATGCCACTGGATCCGGGAGGGGATGTCGAGGAGTGGGTCTGGACCTGTGCAATCCCCTACTCACCTAAAATCCATTCACACACGCTGTTCCTTTCTGATCATCATCCTATGGGATGGATAGCGAGAGAGAGAGAGAGACACAGACAGACAGACAGACAGACAGAGACAGAGACAATACTGTATCCACCTACTCTTCAAGGACTAACTTACTTCCCTGTCCAGTCCCTAGGGTGAGGTGTAGCTGCCAATACCCACTACTTGAGTGGTATTCCCTCCCCCACCTTTCTACCAAAGAGGAGATACTTCCAGCTAACAAAGTAATTTGAACACAGTTTATTTCATTTTTAATGATATATGTTTAAAGTTAGAAAAATAGTTATTAACAGACATTGAAAACTCACAGAGGATTTCTGATTAATAAAAGATTTCCAAATTACAAAGAATTTCGAAACTCAAGTACATTTCTTACAAACTAAAAGAACATATCAACAAGTTGTCCATCACAGAAACCGAAGGTTTTTTTCAGTCTGTCATTCTCCTTGAATTCTTAACAATCCCAATACTTTCTAACATTTATACTGTTTTGCTCACAACACACACAAAAGTTCCTAGTGAACGCAGCAGGCCAGGCAACATCTCCAGGAAGAGGTACAGTCGACGCTGGGCTTCCCCTCTCCCCCTTTCTTTCTCCCTAGGCCTCCCGTCCCATGATCCTCTCATATCCCTTTTGCCAATCACCTGTCCAGCTCTTGTTTCCATCCCTCCCCCTCCTGTCTTCTCCTATCATTTCGGATCTCCCCCTCCCCCTCCCACTTCAAATCTCTTACTACCTCTTCTTTCAGTGAGTCCTGACGAAGGGTCTCGGCCCAAAATGTTGACTGTACCTCTTCCTAGAGATGCTGCTTGGCCTGCTGCGTTCACTAGCAACTTTTATGTGTGTCGCTTGAAATTCCAGCAGATTTCCTCGTGTTTGCGTTTTTAAATACTGTTTTGCTACTAGGTTATCCACTTGTGAAGTTTTCTGGGTACATTTGCTGGGATAAAGTAATTCACACCAATGGCCTAAAACCTTCTGGGACAGAGATCACAAACAACTAGAATTAATACTGTGAGGGCTGACACTCTTGAGTACACAAATATCCCAACTATCAATTGATCAACATACCTGTGACCATGTTTGATGTGCTAAGTGACAAAATCAGTCTGGTCAGCAAGCTTCCTTGAACTCAGCCACAATGATGCATATAACTTAACCAATGGTGTCTGGTTTGATGCAGGCCAACCCCATTGTTTTACGTTGGTTACACATGGGCCTACAAGACATTATTGTTTACTTGTTTACAACAAGAAACTGAGCCAGGAATATTGGTTAACAGTTTAACTTTGTCACAAATAACTCTGACCCTTTGGAAAGGTCACGCTGCTGTGCTAGAAAGCTGAGATTAGCAATAAAGCTCTTGGGGTCTGGAAAGTGAAAATCCATCACAGTTGCATGTCAGTTTGGGTCCCATAAGGGAAGTCATAGTAGTTACTCTCCCTGCTTCACCGTCTGGCATGGAGGTGCCAATGCACAGCATCTGAAGAAGTTGCAGAAGGTTCTAAACTCAGCCAGCTTCAAATTGGGCCCTATCCTCCCCACCATCAAGGACATCTTCAATAGGAGATACCTCAAAAAGGTGGCATCCGTGATTAAGGTCACCTATTATCCAGGGCATTCCCTGTTCACATTATTACTATCAGGGAAGAGGTGCAGAAGCCTGAAGCCACATATTCAATGTTTTAGGATCAGCTTCTTCCTCTCCCGTGTCAGATTTCTGTGCAGTCCAATGACCCATTAACACAACTTCTCTATTTTTGTTCTATCTTTGCATTACAGTATTTATTTTTATATACTGTATAATTATTGCAATTTATAGTAATGTTTATATATTGCACTGTGATCTCATGATGGCCTTGCACCTTATTGTCTGCTGCACTATATTATGCGTTGTTACTCTTTTACGCATTCTACTTCAACGTGATGTGTAATGATTTGATCTACGTGGACAGTAATCAAGACAAACTTTTCACTGTATCTCGGTGAATCTGACAATAATAAACAATTCCAATTCCAATTCCAATTCCAAGCAGAACGTAGACAACTCTAAACTCCTGCTGGATGTGTTGGCATTGAAGGGGATCCAGAGAGGTTTATGAACAACAGTCATTGTGGGAATGAAAGCATAAATGAATGAGGAGCATTTGATGTCTCTGAGCCTGTACTTGCTGGAGTTTGGAAGAAATGGGGGGGGGGGCGGGAGGATTTCATTAAGCCTACCGAATGTCGAAAGGCCTAGATAGAATGGATGTACAGAGATTAGTTCCAATAGTAGGAGGGTCGAGGACCAGGGGCACAGCCTCAGAATAAAAGGATGTCCCTCCAGAACAGAGAGGAGGAGGAATTTATTTAGCCAGAGGGTGGTGAATCTGTGAAATTCACTGCCACTGACAGCTGTGGAGGCTAAGACATTGTGTATAATTAAAGCAGAGTTGATAGGTTCTTGATTAGTTAGGGCATCAAAGCTCACAGGGATAAGGCAGGATAATCAGGTCAAGAGAGAAAATAAATAAAAATAAAAATATGTTTTGTTGGCATGCTATGTTGGCATTGGAAGCGTGGCAACATTTGCGGGCTGCCCAGCACAATCCTTGTCAATTTGATTTGACACAAATGACGCATCTCATTGTATGTTTTGATGTACATGTGACAAATAAAGCTCATCTTTTTTAATCGTTAATATTTAAATCAATGGTGATCAAATGTAGAGCAGACTCAATGGGCCAAATGGCCTAATTCTGCTCCTATGCCTAATGGCTTAATGGTTTCATTAGTTGCTGTCTGTGCACTTCTAAATACCAATATAGAGCAGGTGCTAGGTAGTCAGAGGTCCTGTCTTGTACAGGTGACGGGAAACAAGGGTGCCTTTCCCTATTTGGGTGGGCTTAAAAGATTCCATGGCATTGCTTTGCAGAAGAGCAGAGGAGTTCTCCCCAGATTCTTGGTCAATAATAATCCTCAGACAAGCCTCTGTCATACTGGTGTGTCCAAAATCTGGTGCACAAGTTAGTCATCAAATTCCCTCGCAGCAACCCATCAGAGAAAAATGAAGCACCTTCTTCAAAAGGGCAAGAATTATACCAGTGCGCAAGGAGAGTGGTGTAAGCTACCCTTAGTGGCTATCATCCAGTAACACCCACATCTATGAAATGCTTTGAGAGGCTGGTCACGGCGAGAATCAACTCTAGTCTCAGGAAGGACCTGGCCCCACTGCAATCTGCCTGTGGCCACAATAGATCTACAGCAGACGCGATCTCAATGGCTCACCACGTGGCCTTGGATCACCTGGACAGTGTAAATACCTATGGCAGGATGCTATTAATTGACTATAGCTCAGCATTTAAGCAGCATAGAGGCTAGCGCAACAGCTCGAGAATTCGGAGTACAATTCTGGCTCCATCTGTAAGGAGTTTGTACGTTCTCCCCATGACTGCGTGCTTTCCTCTTGGTGCTCTGGTTTCCTCCCACAATCCAAAGATAAACCAGTTAGTAGGTTAATTGGTCATTGTAAATTGTCCTGTGATTAGGCTAGTGTTAAAATAAATGGATTTCTGTTTGGAGTGGTTCATTGGGCTAGAACTGCTGTATCTCCAAATCAAAACAATCACATTTCTTCCCCATTCTGATGTTCAGTCTGAACAACAGCTGAACTCATGACCATGTCTGCATGCTTGCCACCACATGATTGGCTGATTAGATATTTGCATTAATGAGCATGTGTACAGGTGTACCTAATAAAGTGTCCACTCTGTGTAAATTTTAAAGAATGCCATAGGATGTCCCGATCAAGTCTTTTCTTTTCCTACTGACATTGATCTAAATTCAAACCAGCGGAGTAAAATGACTACAAATATATTGCATAAAGCATAAAGGTCTGAAATGTGCATTCATAGCCTTGGTATTAAAGTTGTTTGACTGGATATTAACAGGGCATTTTTCATAAATTCTTCTTTGTCATTTTAATAGAGAAAATAACCTGTTTAAAATTAAAAACAATGTGTCTCCTCCAAACTGATGGACAGAAAAAATGAGAAGTGGTGTATTCCCCACTGGTATCCCACAGTGTAATTTCATGGTTTGCATTATTAGCAATATCCATGAATGACAGGGATAAAATTGGATATTATCGACTCCCCAGACTAAACTTAGTACAGAGAACTAAGATCTGAGGTTCTTCAGAAGTCGAGAATGACACATAAAGCTTGTTGCTTCTGCCATTTTTATTAAGCACCTAAAAGACCAAAGTAATAAGGAAAGGGGAGTGGTGAAAGTGGAGCCTAGTAGCAAGGGAGAGGTGAAGACGAAATGAAAGAGACTGATCCAACGTGGACTGGGTTTATTCCAGAATGCTAATTTCATTGAATTTCCATAGACAACAGTTAACCAATAAGATAGCCCCTATTCAAGTGATGCAATACCACCACTGAAACCAAGAACTTTCTAGAAACATACAGAGGAACTGGAAGCACTAGAAAATCCACTGAACAATGACAAGTATGTAGGCAATTATATAAAAACGCAAACAAGCATGAAAGAGTTAAACTACAAGGATATAACAATTACATAGACTAACCCAACAATCCAGGTCAAGTGTATTCATTTACATTGGATCAGCAAGCTATGGATGTTGACATCAATACTTACAACAAAGAAATGGGCCTTTCATTCCACCAAGTCAATGCTAGCCCACAACCATTCATTTACATAAAACTACATTGACCCCATTTTTCTTTACCCCACAACTACCAATTATCAGCACAAGAGATTCTGTGGATGCCAGAAGTCCAGAACAACATGCACAAAGTGCTGGAGGAACTCAGAAAGTCAGGCAGCATTTATGGAGGGGAATAAACAGTTGACATTTCAGGCTGAGGTAATTCATCAGGGCAGGAGAGGAAGGGGGCAGAATGAAGGGTCTCAGCCTGAAGCATCGCCTGCTTGTTTCTGTCCCTGGATGCTGCCCGACCTGCCGAGTTCCTCTGTCAACCTGCAGCAGCATTCATCTCAACAACTACACCCCACGGTCCCAGAATTGACCCTCACCCACAATAGGGCGATGAGTAGTTAGACATTTGATGGGGCAGAACTCTTCATTCTAATATTTCAATCCGTCAGGAGCATGCTTTAAATCTAACTACCGCTGACCGGAATTTCGAGGATCTGCAAACCTGGCTTTGAAATAAATGTGAGCAGCAGAGATGAGCTCTTTATGTAGGACACCCGTGAAACAGAATTGCTTCCCCCGACCCAATAACTAAAAGTATTATGTAACATTCTTTCTGGGTCAAATGTCATGCCTTTTCCCACAGGTCCTGTTGGTTCATCTCCCCACTGTTCCCATCTGCCCTCCCCATCTCCAAAATGTGATTCCATGCTCTACCTTCCTCTCCTGTCAGATTCCACAGTTGCCTCCACCAATCACCTTCCAGCCTCTGTCACTATTCACACTATCCCCTCCTTCATCTGCCTATTGCTCCTCCTCACTATCAACTCCGAGCCTTCAGCACTGTTCCCGCTCTCCCCTTCTCCATCTTCCTGCCACCCCTCCTCACCAGGATCCACCTACCGCCTGCCACCTCGGGGCCCCTGAAGGCGCATGAGAAAATAGGCCAAGCCAGCATGGTTTCCTTAAGGAAAAATCTTGCAGGGCCAGTCTGTTGGAATTATTTGAGGAAATAACAAGCAGGACTGACAATGGAGAATAGGTGGATATTGTGCACATAGATTTTCAGAAGACCTATGACAAGGTTCCACACATGAGACGGCTTAACAAGAGAAGAGCCCAAGGTATTACAGAAAAGGTGGATGCATGGATAAAGCAGTGGCTTAATGACAGAGGCAAAGAGTGGGAATAAGGAGAGCCTTTTCTGGTTGACTGCCATTGATTAGTGATGTTCCACAGGGGTCTGTGTTGGGACCCTTCTTTTTATGTTGTACATAAATGATTTGGATGATGGAATTGATGGCTTTGTGGCCAAGTTTGTGGATGATACAGAGATATGTGATGGCCAGGTAGTACTGTGAAAGCAGGGAGACTGCAGAGGACTTAGACAGTTTAGGAGAATGGGCAAAAAAGTGGCAGATGGAATACAGTGTTGGGAATTATACAGTCATGCACTTTGGCAGAAGGAATAAAAGCTAAGACTATTTTCTAAAGGGGGAGAAAATTCAGAAGTCCGAGGTACAAAGGGACTTGGAAGCCCTCGTGCAGGATTCCCTACAGGTTAACTTGCAGATTGTGTCAGTGGTGAGGAAGGCAAATGCAATGTTAGCATTCATTTTGAGAGGACTAGAATATAAAAATAAGGATGTAATGCTGAGGCTTTATAAGGCGCTGGTAAGGTCTCACTTGGAGAATGGTGAACAGTGTTTGGCCCCTTATCTAACAAAGGATGAAATGACATTAACTCAAATAACCATGCATTGCAACAGTGGTGTGCAGAAGAGCATCTCTGGACATAAATATATTGAACTTTGAAGTGGATGAGCTGCAGAGGCAGAGTCACAATGCCACTTTATAATGTGCAGGAGGCACCTGACAAAGTGGCCATTGAGTGTATTGATCACAGGAGCATCGAAACCAACAGTGAAATGCATCATTTACGTAAGCAACCAGCACAACTTAGGCCTTTATATGTGCTTCATAATTGACACCTTGCAAACTGCTTTAATTTAAGTCAACATAGCACTTATATTACAAACCATGTTTTCCAAACCAACTAAATTAGAAATAAGGAAATGATTTCTGAGTTATAAGCATGCTACAAACAAGAGAAACTCTGCAGATGCCGGAAATCCAAGCAACACACACAAAACGCTGGAGGAACTCAGTAGGCCAGGCAGCATCGACGGAAAAAAGTACAATGTCTCGGCCTGAAGCCCTTCGGCATTTTGTATGTGTTCAAAGTATGCCAGTGGACATGCTTATGACTCAGAAATCGTTGCCACACATGTTCAAAGGTGTTGCAACATATTTTGGCACCAACATAGCATGCCCACAATCAACAGGTTTTAGTATTAAAAATCAAAATCTTCCTCTTCAGTCACAGCTATAAAACAGCACCCCTTAACGATGTGTGCACATAATGTATATTTCATAATCACAGTGGTCTTTTCAGTGTCAATCACTTTGTATAGAATAAATGCAAACAACCATAAAAATAAAGGCAATCCTCCCAGAAGGACATTGTATAGAATTATCTTGAAAAGAACTTTTAATGATGAAAAGAACCCTTTTTACCAAAAGGTCTTTTCCAGGTAACTATTGAGTCCTTGATAGCAGGTAACAGTTTTAGAATATAAGAACATAAGAAATAGGAGCAGGAGTAGGCCATCCGGCCCATCGAGCCTGCCCCACCATTCAATAAGATCATGGCTGATCTGTCCGTTAACTCAGCTCCATCTACCTGCCTTTTCCCCATAACCCTTAATTCCCTTACCATGTAAAAACCTGTCTAACCGTATCTTAAATATATTTAGTGAAGAAGTCTCAACTGCTTCCCTGGGCAGAGAATTTCACAGATTCACCACTCTCTGGGAAAAACAGTTTCTCCTCATCTCCGTCCTAAATCTTCTCCCCTGAAGCTTGAGGCAATGTCCCCTAGTTCTAGTCTCGCATACTAGTGGAAACAACTTTCCCACTTCTATCTTATCTACGCCTTTCAAAATTTTGTATGTTTCTATAAGATCCCCTCTCCTACTGATACTTTGAAGTATTGTTAATATGTGATATGCAATCTAAAGCGCTAAAGGGTCACAACCCAAAACATTGACTGCTTATTCCTCTCCGTAAATGCTGCCTTACTTGCTAAGTTCCTCCAGCATTCTGTGTTATGAAAAGACTATCCTGCCTCATCTTCATTTGAAGCATCTCATTTGATTCTGTAAATAACTGTGTTTCCAAGTATCTTCACATATTCATTTACCGAACTAATCCTGTTTAGAAATTGTTGAGATTTGCCTTTCCATTTGACGTAAAACCAAGGAGCCGTGTGTTTCTTTATTTCATCTGGGACATGGCTTCTTCTCATTACTGCCATTCGAGAAGTAGTTCAAGAGTCCGAAGACCCTCACTCAACATTTCCGGAACAGCTTCTTTGCCTCCACCATCAGATTTCTGAACCCATGAACCCATGAACACTGCCTCAGTATTTTGCTCTCTTTTTGCACTACATGCAACAAAGCATTGTTGAGGATCCCTACCACCCATCCCACAATGTCTTTGACCCACCACTGTCAGGAAGGAGGTACAGAAGCATCAGGACTAGGACAGCCAGAATGAGTAACAGCTTCTTCCCTCAGGCTGTGAGATGAATGAATACCCTGTCATCACCAGGGCATCGAGCTGTTACTGTTTACCTGTGCTGTGCACTACATGCATTTTGAATTATATTTTATAAACTTATTTATGGTAATGTTTTGTTTTATGTGCTGTGTGAGTTACACCGTGGTCTGGAGGAACGTTGTTTTGTTTGGTTGTATATATGTACAGTCAGATGACAATAAACTTGAACTTGGATTAATTTTTTTTATATTTGTTATTGTAACTTACAGTTTTGTTTTATGTATCACTGCTGAAAACAACAAATTTCATGATGCATCAGTGAAAATAAACCTGATTCTGATATGCCTCCAGTAATGAAGTTGGATACATTTTCAACGGATGGCCACGCTCCACCCATGAATCTATTTAACCACATTTAAAATTGGATCCCTGAAAGCTGCTTTCGATAAACAGGAAATCATCGCAGTTCTACCTTGTAACCAGGAATATAACCACAAGAGATTCTGCATATGCTGAAACTGTTCACATACAATGCAGTCCATCACAGATAAAGGGTTTCCAACCTTTGAACACTTGTGTCGTAGGAAAGTAGCATCCATCATCAAGGACCCACAGGGTCCTGGCCCTGCTCTCTTCTTGCTGCTGCCACTAGGAAGGAGGTACAGGAGGCTCAGGACATGCCACCAGGTTCAGGAACAGTTACTGTCCCTCAGCTATCAGGTTACTGAAGCAGATAGGATAACTTCACTCACCTCAACCCTGAACTAATTCCACAGCCTATGGATTCACTTTCAGGGACTCTACAACTCACGTTCTCAATAGTTATTATTTATTTACTATTACTATTATTTTATTTGTATTTTTTGTATTTGAACAATTCATTGACTTTTGCACATTGGCTGTTTGTCTTGGTTGTGTGTGTTTCTTTGTATTTACTGTGAATGCCCACAAGAAAATAAATCTCAGGGTAGTATATGGTGACATATACTGTATGTACTTTGGTAATAACTTTACTTTGAACTTTGAAATTCTTCTCCATAGATGCTGCCTGACCTGCTGAGTTCCTCCAGTATTTTTGAGTGTTACTAGGAAGCTCGGTTTTCAAGCGACTCAGGCAAGATGTTATATTTCAAAACTCCAAAGTAATTACAGACCTGTCAGTGATTTCAGTGAGGATTAGGGAATCGCCGCAGAAGCTTTGATATTTAGAGGGTATTATCAATTCTTACAAGTAAATGTTAGTCATCTGTCTTTGTAGAATCGGCTACTCTGATTATAATGAGTGACACTAAAGAATGCAGATGGCCCCTTAAACTACTGGAGTAACAAAAGTTCTTTTAGCTTTGGGGGAAATAGGATTGCAACAAAATTAAACTCCACTTCACATCGCCCCCACCTTTACTGGCAGCAGTGGAGAATTCATGGGAAATAATTAGAAGGGTTTGAAACTGGGTGGTTGGCGTGAATTCTCCAGGGAAGCCTTTATTCGTGCTTCATAATTGACACCTTGCAAACGGGTTTAATTTAGGCCAACATAGCGTGCTTTAGTCCAGATTATCACAGAACATCTTTTCCAAACCAGCTAAATTAGGTATAAGGAAACGACTTGTGAGTTGAAAGCATGCCAGCGGAATCCAAACAGACCTGTGTCTACAGTGCTTGCTGCTTGCGGAACCGTCTATCAGTGAGGCTCCTAATTAAAGAGAGTTGTTTGCACAAGACACTCACACCGATGTCGCTTCAGAAAATAGCGACTTCTTGCCAAGTTACTTCAGTAACATAATATACGCTCCAACTGGGAACGCATAGTGGGCCGGTAATATAAAGGCTGTCATCTCAAAGAGATACAGTGTAAATAGATTAGATCAAGCATTTTCTTGCCTCGAGATCTGCTGTCTGAATTGTGCAAAGATCCCTAAAATATAAACTCAGGAGCCACTGTATTAGGTACGCCTGTACACCTGCTCATTAATGCAAATATCAAATTAGCTGATCATGAGGCAGCAACTCCATGCATAAAAGCCTTGCAGGCATGGTCAAGGGCAAAGAGATGTTTGGTCCATATCTCAATGGGGAAGAAATGTGGATGGTTTGCAGCAACAGAAGACCACAAACATACACTCAGTGGCCACTTTATTAGGTATGGGAAATACCTAATAAAATAGCTGAGTGTAGTTAAAAACACGGGATCGAGTGAAACTTGGCTGTGTGGATACAGAATTGGTTTGCCCTGAGAAGGCACAGGGTGTTCGGAGATGGAATGTATTCTGCCTGGAGGTCGATGACCAGTAGTGTTCCGCAGGTGATCTGTTGTGGGACCCCTGCTCTCTAAATGACATGGATGAGGAAGTGGAAGGGTGGCGTAGTAAATTTTGCAGATGACGGTGAGGTTGTGGATAGTCTGGAGGGTGATTGTAGGTTGCAGTGGGACATCGACAGAATGCAGAGCTGGGCTGAGAAGTGGCAGATGGTGTTCAACCCGGAAAATGTGTGAAGTGATTTACTTTGGAAGGTCTAATTTGAAGGCAGAATTCAGGGTTAGGGGCAGGATTCTTGGCAGTATGGAGGAGCAGAGGGATCTTGGGGACCATATCCGTAGTTCCCTCAAGGTTGTCGTGCAAGTTGATAAAGGTTGCTATGGTGTATGTTCGATTTTCTACACGATACATATTTATTTGGGTTTCCGCGTTGGGCTCTGACTTCGAGGCGAATTGCTCTGGCATTCTGGTTTTCTTGGACTGAATAAGCCGCTCCTTCTAACTCTGTGACTGCAGCGCGAATTGCTCCGACACGAAGTGGTTATCCCACGTGAGTGTTACAGTAAATCTGATATTCTGGGGTTCTGTGTAAACCGCCGCTCTGCTCACTAAACGAGTCCGTCGCGATCTCCCTCTAAGATAACAAAGTGAGCAGACTTGTAGGTAGTTTCCCGAATCGAAGACTCCTCTTACAGAACTACCCCGGAGAAAACAAAGAAATCTACGACCCAGTTTACATATGCATTCTTTCTCAATTTGCTGACAGCTTCTAAGGAAGTTCGATCACTTATTATTACAAATTACTTTGACAAGAAACGCAACTTCAGTACATCAATTAGTTTTGCTGACAAATGCGTTTTTAAGTGTATACACTCGATCAGCTTGCCAAGACTTCCTACAACAAGATAGGATTCCCCTATATTTTCTAACGGCTTTTCTTCTCAACCCATTTTTTCCGCGGATTCTGTCATTGCGTTTGAAAGATTTTGTGCAATACGTAACCGCGTTTTTTTCTGTACAGAAAACAACGTTTCGTACTGTTTATGAACAATTTTGAAAACACGTTGAAGGTAATTTTAACTAACACTGTGTGTGTTGCTCAATCGAGGCATCCTCGGCTTTAGCAGCCGGAACTAGCAAACTTCATCGCGAAGTACCTGTTCAAAACTTTTAAGTCGGCAATTATTGAAAATTTCAATAACGTGATATATAAGCGTTCAAGATACTTTGACGATTTTTGCTTGTGAGAAGCATTTTGTATTCGTCGATCTTTTCGCGCAGGTGCCCAGCCACCCACAATTAAAGGACTTCCTTCAAACCCACTTTGCTCCCGTTTGTTTCACGGGATGTTACCGCTCTTTCACACCTTACATAGACCGTGAGACCTCTGCTCCCATCTGAAGTTCATTGTGCAGCCATAAACAACGAACGGGCGTCCTCACAAAAATCGAGCGGTAAAACACCTCTCGCTTCGGAGGGCGAAGGCTTGAAGGGAAACTGCCGAGTATATTAGAGATGGATTTGGATATAGGTTAGACTAGACTGCGTAGTCAGTGTGCGAGGCGAATAGGTGTGAGACAGATAGGCAGCCGGATAAAGTGATAGACACATAGATCGATCGATAGATAGACGTAAGCACACACACACACACACACACACACACACACACACACACACACACATAAATAGATAGATAGGTAGGTAGATGGATAGATAGATAGATAGGATATGAGTGCACACGTGTGTCTGATAGATTTCTGATCGATTTAAACAGTGTGATAGAGAGAAAGAATAGACCAGTATGTGAACGGGGTCAATTACGTAAACTACCACCTGAGATACTAATTCAAATTTGACAAACTATACTGCATACAATGTAACAACTTTGTTTATCAGTTGACTTTGCGGCCGGCAACGTGAGATGGAAACGCGGCTGTGGGTACGCTTCTAATATACAGCTGCGGGAAGGAGGGAGCTGGTTACCTAGATTCACGAAGCTCATGACCATGTCAGCGTCGTTGAGGAAGTTGGTGTCGTGCGGGCTGGCGAGCGATGGGCTCTGTGTGGCGAGAGCGGCGCGGTAAGGCACGGCACTCCTGGCCGCTCCTCGCTCCGCCTCTTGCTCGCTGGACATCGCATTGTACAGATCCAGCATGAAGAGCGGCGCGGACGAGCTGTGCTTCCCCACCGAGAAGGGCCGGGGGCGGTGAGGAAGCCCCAGGATGGAGAGTATCTCCCTCTGAATCTCCCTCCTCTCGTGGTTCCGCAGGCGCCTGTAAATGAAGCTGGAATGAACGTGGTGATCGGCAAAATTCCCCTCGGCGCTTCCCAGGAACAGACTACAGACAAGCCACAGTCCCAAGGTGGCCTTACAGAAGCCTAGTTTGTTCATTGCAGTAGTATCTCTCTCGTTTTTTTCACTCGATGAATAAATGAAGTTACACTGGCCGTGGTCTACCCCTCGGCTTCCCGCGTTGTCTCCAACCACTGCTCCACTTCCCACTCATGAAGTCCCGATCTGCTCCGGGCGTTAGCTGTCAGCGCTCATTCCGCCGCCTGCGAGTTCCTCTCTCCCTTTCCGAGCGGGATTTCTCGACTGTTGTCGGTGTCACTCCAACAAGGCGCACCGGTGGCCGCGGGGAATTCTCCGCTGGCCCTTCTCTCCTCGCCGTTTAATTAACAGCAGGGCAGGGTATGGAGTGCGTTGGTCACTGAGTGCAGGCTTACTTGACTCCTCTCTCTCTTTCCCTCTCTGAACTGCGCGCTCCGCGCTCTAGCCTCTAGCTGGCGCAAGTACCGCCAACCCTTCCCACCCCCACTCCTCCTGCTCACCCTTTCCCTCCGCACTCTACACCGTGGGTGCAAAGCCCCGAATCAATCCCGCCACGACAGTCCTTCGCCAGCTACGCTCTTGCTGAGGTTCCTTCCTTAATTTAAATGCAAGAGTTTGGAAATCAAAGTAAATGTATTATCAAAGTACGTATATAATAATTGTAACAATAACTTATTTATAGAGCTCGTTTCATACAAACAATGCAGTTGAAAGAGCAAACATGGAAATGAAGGACCATCATCTTTTCTTGCAGGCATTCACAGAATGACAACGAAATACAATAGAGTCAGAAACAGTTACTTCACCCAAGCCGTCATGTCGGGCTGATCAGCACCCCCACCCATCGCCACTACTTTATCATTTCCTGTCAGTCACCTTATGTCCAGGTACACACGAAGGATTCTGCCGTTGCTGGAAATCGAGAGTAACACACATAAAATGCCGGAGGGATGAACTCAGCAGGTCAGGCAGCATCGATGGAAAGACGTTTCGGGTCGAGACCCTTCATCAGGACTCTTACGTACAGATGCTCCTGTACTGAGCGTTGCTTCACGTACATACAATCAGGCGATGTATATAAGCTAATCGTATTTACTGTATCCTGTTCTATTGCGTTTTTATGCTGTATCGGATCGGATCATTTTGTGTACTGAAGAATGACAATTGTCAATTTCGTAAATGAAATCTTGAATTTACGGGAAAAAACTGTACATTAATAAGGACCGACAAAATGGTTAAGTCTTTCAAAAAGCAAGCGATACATTTGCAAGCATTTATCACCTAACGTTAAAAGAACTGTTTTATTTCCACGACGCACGGTTTAGTTTCTAATTTATTATTTATTGTTTCTCATCTCAAGCTGGTACGGGCATAGCCAAGCACACTCATTTCTCAATAGCTAGGAACTTTCGGACTACTCTAGTGGTACTGTGGCTTTCTGAAGATTTACATAGACATTACTGTGCAGTCCTAACTGGTTAATGCTGTTGTTTCTGGGATGATACTGGTTCTACATATTACTACTGGGGCAATGTATACCCTGGTCATGTTCCAGTCTTTCAAATTCTTCTATTAATTCAGCATATTTCTGGTGATTTTCACTTATTGATTTCTGTAAGTTATGTGTTTGGAATGGCTATATATTAAATAAGTTGTTCTTGTTCGTTTATCCTGTAATATTATATCCAGATGGTTATTATGGATTGTCCTATCTGTAATAACTGATGGGTCATAATATGATCCGTGGTATTCTGACTCTAAAACTGGATCGGGCTTGTATTTATAGTAAGGTGTGATTTCATTAATGAATTTGTATGTTAAAGCAGGATCTTCTCTCTTTTTGTATTTGCACAGTCTGTTGTCTTTTGCACACTGGTTGTCCCCCTGTTGGTGCGGGTTTTCATTGATCCTATTATGGTTATTGGACTGATTGACTGTGCCTGGAAGAAAATGAACGGCAGGATTGTATATGGCGACATAGATGTATTTGATAATAAATTTACTTTGCACTTTGGTGAATTTGTTCTAGCAGTACTGGATTTTACACATGAACCGAGAGGAGTTCTTCCGTTTGATTCGGGGCTTGCATTGCGTTGTAACCAGAGCTCCATACAACGGGATCCAAAGTTCAAAGCGCCTATGTGTCACCATGTGCTTTCCTAAGATTCTTTTTCTTGCTGGTATTCATAGTAGATACAAAGAAACAAAATAGACTCAATGAAAAGCTGCACAAAGGCGGACAAACAACTAATGTGCATTAGAGGACAAACTGCAATTACAAAGAACAAGTGTTTTATTTGTTTTATTAAATATTTTGTCTCCCCCATCTCTCTTCTGAAACCAGTCGGGGAGCGGGGCCCAGGGAGTGTTAACGTGTGGGATCTCCCTCTTAACGGGTGAGGGCGCCGCTACCGCAGTAGAACGCACCGTTTTGAATAGAAACAGCGGGTTAAGTGGTCAGCGGGTCAGGCAGTATCCGTGGAGGAAAAATCGGTTCACGTATTAGGTCGCTGCTGCTCGCTGGACAGCACTGTCTCGCTGTAAATGAAAGCTACCCTCTCAACTGTAAACTGATCTGGTGGACGCTGCCTTCAAATCCTGGCCACGCTGCCCAAAGGAGACAGAGGCAGACATCCTGACATTTATTGCTCTAACACCAGGACAGATGTATGACTGCAGAAGGGTAGAAACTAATGAATTGCTTACCCAAACGAAATAATCTGTGGAGAATTGGAGAATTTCCCAAGTCTTTTACTCCTCCACACCTCCCCCCATCCCATTTTCTTCAGCCCCCTTGCAATTCGGCAGGTAGCCATTACTAAGGCCTCTTCTCATAACAGATACACCCTCCTCTCAGAATCAGGTTTAATATCACTGGCATATGTGGTGAAGTGTGTTGCCTTTGCAGCAGCAGTACATACTAATAGAAAAATAACTCAATTACTGTAAGTATATATATTAAATAATTAAATTAAATATTAAATAGTGCAAAAAAGAGAAATTAAAAAGTATGATCATGGGTTCGATATCCATTCAGAAATCGGATGGCAGAGGGAAAGAAGCTGTAGCTGAATCACTGAGTGTGTGCTTTAGGCTTCTGTACCTTCTTCCTGATGGTAGCAATGAGAGCTAGGCATAACCTGGGTGATGGGGGTCCTTAATGATGGATGCCACCTTTTTGAGGCATTGCTCCTTCAAGATGTCTTTGATACTATGGCATCTACTACTCATGATGGAGCTGACTAAGTTTACAACTCTCTGTATCTTATTTTGATTCTGTACAGTAGCCCCCTCCCCCCCCACAACCCTCACACCAGGCAGTGATGCAGCCAGTTCAAATACACTCCACAGTACATTCGTAGAAAATTGCAAGAGTCTTTAGTGACATACCAAATCTCCTCAGACTCCTCAAAAATATAGCTACTGCTTTGTCTTCTTTGTAGCTGTATCGATATGTTGGGTCCAGGTTAAATTCTCAGAGATGGTGACACCCAGGAACTTGAAATTGTTCATTCTTTCCACTTCTTATCCCTCTATGAGAGTTGGTGTGTGTTCCCTCATCTTACCCTTTTGGAAGTCCACAATCATCTTACTGATGTTGAGTGCCAGGTTGTTGCTGCAGCACCACTCAACTAGCTGATATATCTCACTCCTGTATGCTCTCTCGCTACCATCTGAAATTCTGCCAACAATAGTTGTATCATCAGCAAAGTTATAGATGTCTTTGAGCTGTTCAAAGTTCAAAGTAAAATTTATAATCAGAGTACATACATGTCACCACATACAACCCTGAGATTTTTTTTCTTGTGGGCATACTTAAACAAATCTATAGAACAGTAAGTGTAAGTAGCATCAATGAACAACAGTGCAAAAGCAAATATAAATAAATAGCAATAAATAACCAGTATGAGAGAGGGAGGGAGGGACGGAACACCGACTCAGACGATGAGAGGCCTGCATCGGGCATTTTCATGCCTTATAAGGCACAGATTGGAAGTATGAAATAACATGAAATGAAAGAGCATGAAATAACAAGATAAAGAGTCCTTAATGTGAGACCATCCCTTGTGAGAACACTAGAAATAGAATGAGTGTAGTTACCCTTTTGTTCAAGAGCCGAATGGCTGAGGAGTAGTAACTGTTCTTGAACCTGCTGGTGCAAGTCCTGAAACACGTGTACCTTCTACCTGATGGCAGCAGCGAGAAAAGAGCATAGCCTGGCTGGTGAGGATCTTTGATGATGGTTGCTACTTTTCTACAGCAACACTTCATGTAGGGAGAGCCTTACTCGTGATGTACTGGACTGAATCCATTAGTTTTTATAGGATCTTCCACTCAAAGGAATTGATGTTCCCACACCAGGCTGTGATACAGCCTAACCACACAGCCTTGGGTGTAGGGAGATAGAGCAGTGGGCTAAGCATGCACCCCAAGGTGCACCAGTGTTGATTATCAATGAGGTGGAGATGCTATTTCTGATCTGCACAGATTATGGTCTTCTGGTTAGGAAGTTGAGGATCCAGCTGCAGAGGGAGATACGGAGTCCCAAGTTCTGGAGCTTTTTAATCAGAACTCTTGGAATGATTGTGTTAAACTCTGAGCTGTTTAACACAATAACAAGCATCCTAACGTAGGTATTTGTATTGTCCAGGTGATCCATGAAGAGCCAATGAGATTGCATCTGCTATAGACCTATTGTGGTGATAGGTAAATTGCAATGGGTCCAGGTCCTTGCTGAGACAAGAGTTCATTCCAGCAATAACCAACCTTTCAAAGCATTTCATCACCATAGATATGAGTGCTACTGGATGATAGTCATTAAGGTGGCTCACCCTGCTCTTCCTGGGTATTGATATAATTGTTCTCCTTTTGAAGCAGGTGGGAACTTTTGACTGGAGTATTGAGAGATCAGAAATGTCTTTGAACACCCCTGCCAGCTGGTTGGCACAGGTCTTCAGATTCCTACCAGGTACTCCATCAGGGCCCGTTGCTTTGTGAGGGTACACCCTCTTGAAAGACAGCCTGATGTCAGCCAGCAAGACAGAGATCACAGGGTCACCGAATGCTGCAGGGATCCTCATAGCTGTGGTTTTATTCTCCCTTTACAAGCGAGCATAAAGGGCATTGAACTAATCTGGGAGTGAAACGTCACTACCATTTATGATGTCAGGTTTCGCTTTGTAGGAAGCAATAGCCTGCAAACCCCGTCAGGGTTGATGTGCATCTGATTCCGCCTCCAACCTCGTTCAGAATTATTCCTTCGCTCTTGAGATAGCCTTCTGCAAGTCGTACCTGGTTCTCTTATACAGACCTCGGCTGCCAGGGTTGAATGCACAGATCTTGTAACTACCATCGGGAAGGAGGTACCGGAGCCTAGAGACAGAACTCAAAGATTCAGGAGCATACAGTTTCTTCACTCCACCATTATATTTCTGACTGTGCATGAACCCATGAATGCTAACTTATTCCTTTTTTTGCACTATTTATTGTGGTAATTTATAGCAATTTTCTGACTTTGTCTTGTACTTATTAAGATTCAGATTGGCCTTATTTGTCACATATACATCAAAACATGCAGTAAAATGCATTGTTTGTGTTATCAACAGTCCAAGGATGCGCTAGGGGCACCCCACAAGTGTCGCCATGCTTCCAGTGCCAATGCAGCATGTTCAAAACTTACTAAGCCTGAATAACCCAGAACTCTTTGGAATGTGGGAGGAAACCAGAGCACAAAGAGGAAACCCATACAATCACAGGTAGAATGTACAAACTCTTCACAGACAGCGGTAGGATATGAGCCCAATCAGTTACCGCTGACACTGTAATGTGATTGAGCTATCTGCCCTGTTACTATACCACCCTGATGAAGGGTCTCACCTGAAACTTGACTCTTTATTCCCTTCCCTAGAGGCTGCCTGACCCGTTGAGTTCCTCCAGCATTTTGCGTGTGTTCCTTGTTTGGAATTCCAGCATCTGCAGATTCTGCTGTGTTTAAAATTTCATGTCATCGAAGTCAATGGCAATAAATCTGATTCTGACTCTTTTTCAAGGGCTCTACAACTCATGTTCTCAAAATTATGTATGATTTGTTTATTTATTTTTGTAACACAACATTTATTTTTGTATTTGCATATTTTGTTTTCTTTTGCACATTGGTGGTTTCTCCATCTTTGCTGATGTGTACTTCTTCATTGATTCCATTGTATTTCTTTGCATCCGTGAATGCACACAAGAAAATCAATCTCAGGGTAGTAACTGCTGACATACATGTTCTTTGCTAATAAAGTCATTTTGAACTTTAAACGTAAAAATTTGATTCTGATTATTCTCTTCCTTTAACACATGCCAAATTCGCCACATGGCTGGCATTACTGTTGTCATATGGGAAGGCCTGTCATTTGTCTGATTTCTTTTGTATGGATTTCTGTTTTTCACCAGGTTAAAGTGTAGCAGTTTATTATCAGTTTATTATTATAGTGGGTGCTGACATTCAGAGAAAAATGCTTGCATGCCTTCCAGCCAGATCAGGCCATACATAAGTACATCCAGGTAATAAAAAGAAGTTGATGCAGAATATTCACATCTTCATCGAAAGGATGTGGAAGTCTTAGTGAGAGTGCAGAGGAGATTTACCAGGATGTTACCTGGACTAGAGAGACAAGGACAAGCCCATAGGGCCCATCAAATCTGCTCTGCCATTGCATCTTATCTTATGAGGATAGGTTAAGTGAACTGGAGCTTTTCTCTTTGGAGTGAAGGAGGATGAAAGGAGACCTGAGAGAGGAGTGCAAGATGATAAGAGGCATAGATTGAGTGGGCAGCCAGAGACCTTTTCCCAGGGCAGAATCCGTTAATACCAGGGGGGCATAATTTTAAGATGATTGGAGGAAAATATACTGGAGATGTCAAAGTAAGTTCTTTACATCGAATAGTAGGTGTGTGGAACACCCTGCCAGAGTTGGTGGTAAAGGCAGATACATTTAAAGGCATCCATTAGTCTTGTGAGACCATGGATCTGCGCCTGGAAAGTCTTCACTCTGCAGGACGCAGGCCTGGGCAAGGTTGTATGGAAGACCGGCAGTTGCCCATGCTGCAAGTCTCCCCTCTCCATGACACCGATGTTGTCCAAGGGCCGATACAGCTTGGCACCAGTGTCATCGCAAAGCACTGTGTGGTTAAGTGCCGTACTCAAGGACACAACATGCTGCCTAGGCTGGGGCTCGAACTCACGACCTTCTGGTTGCTAGTCGAATGCCTTAACCACTTGGCCACGTGCCCACACTCAGATACATTAGGGGCATTTAAGAAACTCTTAAGTAGGCACATGGATGATAGCAAAATGGAGGGCTATGTGGGAAGAAAGGCTAGATTGGCCTTAGAATAGATTAAATGGTCCTTCCGGACCTTCAAGCCAAACCTTCCAGCAATCCTTCGATTTAATCCTAGCTTAATCACAGGACAAATTACAATGTCCAATTAACCTACCAAATGGTGCAACTTTGGACTGTGGGAGGAAACTAGAGCACCCAGGGGAAACCCACGCGGTCACGGGGAGAATGTACAAATTCCTTATCGGCTGTGGCGGGAATTGAACCTGGGTTGCTCGTACTGTAAAGCATTGTGCTAACCACCACACTACTATGCTGCCCTCTCTCAATGGTTTGAATGGCCTAATTCTGCTCTGATGTCTTATGGTCTTGTGGTCTCATAGTCCAATGCTCTCCTTCATACCTCTAATGACCAGTGTGGGCATGGTCCTTGATTTTGTTGATGTCGCCAAGTTTACACCAGAGTCATTGTCATGGACAAGGCTAGTAATTATCATCCATCCCTGTTTGAAAAGGTAATTTTGGTAACAAAGGTAACTTCTGTCACTGTGACCTTTGTAACACAAAATAAAAATAATGCAGATGCTGCACTCTGAAATAAAGGAAGAATTACAATTCATTGTGCTGGAAGTGCTCCAACAGTTCACATTGACAACAAGTTCATGTTTAAATTCAAGTTCATTGTCCATCAACTGTACACAGGTATACAGCTAAATGAAACAATATTCATCTGTGACCAGTGTGCAAAACACAGTACATATAACACATAAGATATTAACCCAATAATATTAACAGATAACAAAAGTGTTTTGTAGATGTACAAGTTGACATAAGGTGCATGTATGGCATACAGTTAAATGTACACCAGTATAATGCCACTGGCGCTGTGATGAAAATGTGTACTGGGTGCTGGCAGAGTGTTCAGAAGTCTCACAGTCTGGGAAAGGAGCTGCTACCCAGACTAACAACCCTTGTTTTTATACTGTGGTACCTTCTGCCTGACGGTAGAAGGTCGAAGAGACTGTGAGATGGGTCTAGACAACATCTCCTCCACAAGCACCAGCAGCATAGGTGCACCACAAGGCTGTGCGACAAGCAGCCTGCTTCGCTCACCTCACACCTAAAACAAAGACAGGTTCCCAGACCAGTGTGGGTAACTTCACTCACCTGAACTCCAAAAAGATCCCACAACCTGAAAACTCATTTTTCAAGGACTCATGTTCTCAGTATTATTTATTTTCTGATTTGTTTTTTTGTATTTGCATGGTTTGTCTTTTGCACATTGTTGTTTGTCAGCCTTTGTCTGTAGTTTCTCATTGATTCTATCGTATTTCTTTGTTCTGCGGAGAATTCCTGCAAGAAAATGAATCTCAAGGTAGTGTATAGTGCCATATGCATACCTTGATAATACATTGACTTTGAAACTTTGAACATTGAAACAGTACTTGGATGTTCCTGTGTTTGGAAGCTCATTGAACCAAAGGGGATAACTTCACTCAACTTCACTCACCCTCCCATCACTGAAATATTCCCACAACCTATGAACTCACTTTCGAGGACTCTTCATCTCATGTTCTAGATATTTATTGCTTATTTATTTATTTATATTATTATTATTTGTTTATTATTGTATTTGCACAGTGGTTGAACTCCCAAGATGATGTGGTCTTTTATTGATTCTGTTATGGTTATGATTCAGTGCATTTTTTGAGCATGCCCACAAGACAATGACAGGGCTGTACATAGTGTGTGTGTATGTATATATATACACACACACACTTTGATAATACAGTAAATTTACTTTGAACTTTGAATTTCAAACATGTGCTACACCTGTCCTTACACCTGCTCCCTTACCTCCATTCAGGGCCCCAAACAGTCCTTCCAGGTGAGGTGGTAATTCACCTGCTGGTCTGTTGGGCTCACTTATTGCATCCTGTACTCCCAGTATGGACTCCTCTACATTGGAGAAGCTCGATGCAGATTGGGCAATCGCTTCATGGAGAACGTTTGTTCTGTCCACCACAAACGACAGGCTCTCCCTTTGGCCACCCATTTCAATTCGACTTCCCATTCCCATTTTGACATCTGTCCATGCCTTCCTCTGTTCCCATGATTGGAGGAGCAACACTTTATATTCTGTCTAGATCACCTCCAATCTCATTGAAACCTAACGAATGTTGAAAGGACTAGATAGGGTGGATGTGGAGAGGATGTTTCCTATGATGGGGATATCCAGAACTAGAGGGCACAGCCTCAAAACTGAGGGGTGACCCTTTAGAACGGAGGTAGGGAGGATTCTTTTTTTAGCCAGAGTAGTAATTAGTATGCCCTGCCACAGACTGCGGTGGAAGCCAAGTCTATCCGTATATTTAAGGCGAAAGCTGATTGTTTCCTGATCAGTCAGGGCATCAGAGGATATGTTAAGAAGGCAGGTGTAGAGGTTGAGTGGGATTTGGGCTCAGACATGATGGAATGGTGGAGTAGGGTCGATGGGATGAATAGCCTAATTCCATTCCTATGTCTTATGGTCTAATCTGACAGCATGAACATTGATTTCTCCAACCTCCGGTAATTTCTTCCCCTCCTTCTTTGTCTCTTTTTCCATTCCTGATTCTGGTTCCCCTCTTACTCCTTCTCTTCCCCTCACCTGCCCACTGCCTCCCTCTGGTGTCCCTCCTTCTTCCCGTTCTTCCATGGCCCACTCTCCTCTCCAGAAGACTATTGCACCATGTGACTACAGGGGCATAATTACATAATTAGGCCAATTGGCCCATCAGGTCTGCTCCACCATCCCATCAGGGCTGATTTATTATCCTCTTTAACCCCATTCTCCTGCCTTCTTCCCGAAACTTTTAACACCCTGGCTAATGAGAACATTTCCTGGAACAAAGGCAACAGCAGTAATCGAAAGGTTACTCTGGGGAAATTCAATGAGCAAGATGAAGACCATCCTTGTTCAAATTTTTAAAGATTAGCTTTACTTGTCTCCTATCAGATTCCTTCTTTTTTAGTCCTTTACCTCTTCCACCTTTGACCCAACTTCTTACTTCACAGCCCCTCCCACATCCATCCAGCTTCCCCCTCATCTGATCTCACCCATCACCTGCCAGCTTGGGCTCCTCCCGCCTCTCCCCGCCGTCCTTTCCAGTTCTGAAGAAAACACCAACTGTTTATTCCTCTCCATAGAAAATGATTTTTCAGAAAAATATGAAGTAATAAAATGGTGCATTGATAAAAACTGGTAAGACTCAATGGGAACCTTGTTATAACTTGAGTTCCAGATACTGGAATGCCTGGAGTATAGGCAGTGACAGGTCCTGGTGAAAGGTCTCAGCCCATATCGTCGACTGTTTATACCCTTCCATAGTTGTTACCTGACCTTCTGGGTCCTCCAACTTTTTGTATGTGTTTCACAAAGCCTCCCATTACCTGGCATTTTAATACTTCAGCAACACACAAAATGGTGGAGGAACTCAGCGGGTCGGGTGGTGCCTATGGAGACCTTTCAACAGAACAGAAGGAACCTCTCACTTTCTGCAAGGCTTCTCCAAGACACTTCATCATCTCAGCCTGAAACGTCAACTGTTTATTTCCCTCCATAGATGCTGCCTGACCTGCTGAGTTCCTTCAGCATTTTGTGTGTGTGTTGTTCTAGTACTCAATTATATCGATTTGATCACAGGATAGGTGACAGTGGGATGGCCCAGCATTGATTGGCTCTCTCTAATCGCTCCCAGAATGTGACATTGCTGGGTCATGTGTGGGCCATCCCAGCTGAGGACAGGGATACAGGAGCCTCAGGACCTGCACTACCAGGTTCAAGAACAGTTATTACCTCTCACTCATCAGGCTCTTGAACCAGATGGGATGACTTTACTCAACTTCACTCACCCCAGCACTGAACTGTTGCCATATTCTATAAACTCACTTTCAATGACTCTTCATCTCATGTTCTCGATTCTTGTTGATTATATATTTATCATTATTATTGTATTTAATTTTTATATTTGCACAGTTTGTTGTCTTTTGCGCATTGGTTGTTGACTGTTCTGTTTGGTGCAGTATTTTGTTGATAATATTGTGTTTCTTGTTATTTGCTATGATTGCCCGCAATAAAATAAATCCCAGGGTTGTATGTGGTGATATACAGTATACGTACTTCGATAATAAATTTACTTTGAACTTCCTTCCTCAATAATATTGGTGAACTAAATGGGTTCATTGTAACAATTTAGTATTTTATAATTATTGTTAAGACATTGTTTTGTCTTAAATCCAGACTTATTTAATTACCAAGCTGCCAGTCTGGGTCATGAACACGTGCCTCAAATGCACAACCCGGAACTGTGAACATAGGTTTATCTGAGAACTACTACAATGTCCCAAACACCCAGGGCACATCCCTAATCACTACCTCGGTACACAGACACCATGTAACACTAGACCATCTTACATGACCTACCTTTCTAATTGTGTTCTTTCTTGTACAGACAAACTTCTATAGACGCACAGTGGAGAGTATCCTATCAGGTCGCATCACAGCCTGGTGTGTAAACGCCGATGTCCAGGAATGGAAAAGTCTCCAGAAAGTGGTGGATAAAGTCCAGTGAATCTCAGGCAAAGCCCCCGCCATCACTGAGCACACTTACAAGGGCATCCACAAGAAAGCAGCATCCATCATCAAGGAGCCCCTCCATTCAGGCCATGCTCTCTTCGCGCTACTGCCATCAGGCTTGAGGTTACAGAAGCCTAGGGTCCCCTACCACTGGGTTCAACTGTTCAGGAACAGTTATTATCATCCAGCCATCAGGCTCCAGTACTACGTGTCAGTATTTAGTCAGCACTTCTCTGAATTGGTTTATGACATACAGACTCGCTTTCAAGGACTCTTTACAACCCATGTTCTCAGTATTATTTTTATTTGCAGTTTATCTTCTTTTACACATTGGAGGTTTTGACGATAGATGCCTGTGAGGAAATTAATCTAAAAATAATGTATGGTGACATATAAGTACTTTGATAATAAATTTACTTTATTAATTTGATAAATGTATTTAATTTTGAAATTTAATTTATGTTTCTCTTTTGAATGTTTTTTAAAATTTAGATATACAACACAGAACAGGCCCTTCTGGCTCAATGAGCCACACCTCCTAGCAACCTACCTATTTAACCCTACTCTAATCATAAGACAATTTACTTTGGCCAGTTAGCCTGCTAACTGGTACGTCTTTGGACTGTGGGAGGAAACCGGACCACCAGGAGAAAACCCACACACTCACAGGAAGGATGTACAAACTTCTTACAGACAGTGTCACAACTGAACTCTGTACTCCAACACCCTGAGCTGTCATAATGTCACACTAATCGCTAAACTACTGTGACACCCATTCTGTGATCCCCTAGTTTGATAAGATGTCTCTTGGGCTCACAATCTACCTCTCCATGGCCTTGCACCTTATTGTCTGTCTTTCTCTGTGATATTCCCTTATTGCTGACACAAGAGATTCTGCAGATGCTCAAAATCCAGTGTAACACACACACACACACAAAATGCTGGAGCAGCTCAGCAGGTCAGGTAGCATAAATGGAGAGGAATAACCAGTCAACATTTTAGGCTGAGACCCTTCATCAAGACAGGGTTATGTTCTGTTTGTTAGATTAGAGATCATCCACAAAAGGAATCAAAGGGGATCAAGATCAAAAGGTTTGGGGTCCAAGTGTTGCCTTAAACAACAGAGCGAACTGGTGGCCACCAGAGACGTTATCTTTTGGTGCAACAGAAACTCAAGTTCCCCACTGATTACATATTCCAACAACCACTCTCACTGTGCCTTAACTTGCCTTTTCACATATCATCTCCAGTCTATGCCAGCTCCCAATTAATGTTAGAGTTCCCAGCAAATCCCTTCATGAATTACCCCTCCTGCCTATCTCTGTATTCTCATCCAACTGCAAATTCCTTTGAGATACTGCATACATTCAACTTGTAATCTTTGATTGGGTTCGATTTAATTTAATGAGCATCTCAGCAACCCTCCCTGAACTTCACCTCTCTGCTTTTCCTTCCTCCTTTAAAAGCTTCTTAATGTCTTTTAATTCACCAATGTCTCTGAACCAGGCAGCATCCTTTTACGTCTCCTCTGCACCCTCTCTAAAGCTTCCACATCCTCCTGTAATGAAGTGACCAGAACTGAACACAATTCTCCAAGTGTGGTCTAATCAGAGTTTCATAGAGCTGCAGCATTACTTTGTGGCCCTTGAACTCAATTTTCTCACTAATTCAAAAGATTCAAACTACATTTATTATCGAAATATGTGTGCAGTATACAGCCCTGAGATTCGTCTTCCCCACAGACAACCACAAAAGAAAGCTGTGGAATCCATTCAAAGAAACACATGAACCACCCCCTCCCCATGCATTAAAAACAAATTGCACAAATGGCAACAAAAAAGAATGACCAAAAACACAGAATATAAAACACAAACAAACGAGTCCATATTCATCAAAGTTGCTGGTGAACGCAGCAGGCCAGGCAGCATCTCTAGGAAGAGGTACAGTCGACGTTTTGGGCCGAGACCCTTCGTCAGGGCTAACTGAAAGAAGAGTCAGTAAGAGATTTGAAAGTGGGAGGGAGAGGGGGAGATCCAAAATGATAGGAGAAGACAGGAGGGGAAGGGATGGAGCCAAGAGCTGGACAGGTGATTGGCAAAAGGGATATGAGAGGATCATGGGACAGGAGGGCCAGGGAGAAGTAAAAGGAGGAGGGGGGGGAAACCCAGACGATGGGCAAGGGGTATAGTCAGAGGGGCAGAGGGAGAAAAAGGAGAGAGAGAGAGAAAGAATGTGTGTATATAAATAAATAACGGATGGGATACGAGGGGGAGATGGGTCATTAGCGGAAGTTAGAGAAGTCAGTGTTCATGCCATCAGGTTGTAGTGGCCACACATTTTAATTCCACATCTCATTCCCATTCTGATATGTCTACCCACAGCCTCCTCTGCTGTAAAGATGAAGCTACACTCAGGTTGGAGGAACAACACCTTATATTCCGTCTGGGTAGCCTCCAACCTGATCCATAGTCTGACCCTCTGACTATACCCCTTGCCCATCCTCTGGGTTTTTTCCCCCCTCCCCCTTTTCCTTCTCCCTAGGCCTCCTGTCCCATGATCCTCTCATATCCCTTTTGCCAATCACCTGTCCAGCTCTTGGCTCCATCCCTCCCCCTCCTGTCTTCTCCTATCATTTTGGATCTCCCCCTCCCCCTCCCACTTTCAAATCTCTTACTGACTCTTCCTTCAGTTAGTCCTGACGAAGGGTCTCGGGCCGAAAAGTCGACTGTACCTCTTCCTAGAGATGCTGCCTGGCCTGCTGCGTTCACCAGCAACTTTGATGTGTGTTGCTTGAATTTCCAGCATCTGCAGAATTCCTCGTGTTTGAGTCCATATTCAGTTCAGCTCATGTTCATTATCTGCAGGCTGCTCCAATTCAAAATTGCCCAAAAATAGCAATAGAAAAAGGAGCGATTAGAAACCAGAAAACACATCGTAATGTGAAATACAGTCCAATCCACAAACTGCCTTGCTCCAGCATCATCCTCCAACAGCATCGAGGGAGAGAGAGAGAGGGACCTTCCTTCAGTAGCGGCAAACAAGGGGCTGGTAGATGGTGCTGAACACTCACTCGCCTTTCATAATCACCTCCATGTTTTCAATCTTCCTCAACACTTCAGTCAGCGAGAGCAGCAAGAAGTGCAGCTGATCATGGGCTCGCGCCCCATCTCCAAGCTGTTTAGCCTTGTGAGGCCACTCGTCTCCCAGAACCCTCTTGGAGACAGCAAAGTACCGGGTCACTCAATTGGCCTGAAACACACCATTAAACTGTAGATCACAGGCTCCAACAGTACCACAACCACATTTGAAAGAAAAAGAAGATGCAAAAGAAGTGAAAGGAACAGTTTCATGGACCATCTTGAAGATGTTGCCCATGGTAGCGTTGTTCGCTGGCGCCATCTTGCCAACACACCATAGGCTTTCTTAATCACCCTCTCAAATTGTGTGACAACTTTGAGGGATTTCTGTACATGGTCCCAAGATCCTTCTGTTCCTCCACTGCTAAGAATCCTGCTATTGTAAAGCCATGATAAGTGATTGATTAATCCTACGTTGTCTTTTAACACCACCGTGGATGGTCCCAAGCCCAGCTGTGAAAGGGGAATGTTGGTATAGGAGCTAGTAACCCCATAAAAGCTGCAGAAACACTGACAGAAGCTCTAAAAACCTCATCTCTGGGAGAGGAAGGATCTAGAAAGATGAACTATACCTGGGGACAACTTCAAAAATGTGCCCAGGATAGAGGACTCTGGCAAGCTGATGTCGGTGGCCTATGCCCCAGTCAGGGTATTGGACTTTAGAAGAAGAAGACTTTCTTTTCCTTCAATGATTATAGTCAATATTACAAGTACCGCATAGTGAATATTAAACCATATTATATGGGCTCATATTTGCACATCTGAACATTTTATGAAATGCCTAATTACATATGGGAGAATGTAATTATGTGCTGATGCCATAATGCCAAAGATTCTGCAAAGCTTTATCCTTATGAAATCAGTACAAGTATATACTTCCATGGATCAGTGAGATTCTCTAAAAAGTGTGCATTTTCTATTGAGCCTTCCTTCCTGCGAGGACGAAGAAAATTCATTTACAAGAAGAGTCATGAAGTCCTGTTTCAAAGGACGAATTGTCAAAGTGGCCACCTGCCTGAAAGCCTCACCATTTTGATGTGAAAAGAGAAACCAAAAAGAGAAAGGAACTACTGCTTATGGAATTCCTTTTATGAACTTAGGACAAGATTGTAAGATCATAAAAAGTAGGGGCAGAATTAGGCTATTTGGCCCATTAACTCTGATCTGCCATTCCATCACAGCTGATTTATTATTCCCTTTAACCCCATTCTCCTGTCTTCTCCCTGTAACCTTCAACACCCTGACTAATAAGAACATTTCCTGAAACAAGAGCAGCAACAGTAATTGAAAGATTACTCTGGGGAAATGCAGTGAGCAAGGTGAAGACCATGTTTGTTTAAATTTTTAAGGATTTTTTATAGATTATCTTTACTTGTCTCCTATCAGATTTCTTCTTTTTTAGCTCTTTAACTCTTCGAGCTTTGACGCAGCTTGTTACTACACCTTCCCACCCACACTGACCCCACCTTCCCCCCACCGTCCAGTCTCACCTATCACCTGCCAGCTTGTACACCTCCCCCCTCTCCCTGCCTTCTTATTCCTGCTTCCCCACCTTCCTTTCCAGTTCTGAAGAAAACACCAACTGTTTATTCCTCTGCATAGAAGATGATTTTTCAGAAAAATGTGGTAATAAAATGGTGCATTGATAAAAACTGGTAGGAGTCAATGGGAAGATTGTTATAATTTGAGTTCCAGATACTGGAGTACAGGCTGTGATAGGTTCAGATTAAGGATCTTGCCCCATAAAGTCGACCATTTATTCCCTCCATAGATGTTGCCTGACCTGCTGGATCCTCCAACATTTTGTGTGTGCTTCACAAATCTTCCCATTATCTGGCATTTTAATACTTTAACAACACACACAAAATGGAGAAGGAACTCATCAGGTCAGTCAGCATCTATGAAGACCTTTCATCAGGACTGAAGGATCCTCCCACTTTCTCCAAGCTTTCTCCAAGACCCTTCATCATCTCAATCCGAAATGCTGATTGTTTATTCCCCTCCATGAATGCTCTTGAACCAGAGGGAATAACTTCATTCGACTTCATCACCCCAACATTGACCTGTTTCCATATTCTATAAACTCACTTTCAAGGTCTCTTCGTTTCATGTTCTCGATATTTATTGCTTATTTATTTATTATTATTATTATTATTTCATTTTTATATTTGCACCGTTTTTTTACTTTTGCACATTTGTCTGACTTTGTTGTGTGTGGTTTTTCATTGATTCTAATGTGTTTCTTTGTTTTTACTGTGTATGCCTACAAGAAAATGATTCTCAAGGTAGTATATGGTGACATACAGTATATGTTGTCTATAGCAATGAATTCCACAGACATATCACCCTCTGGCTAAATAGATTCCTTCTTCCAAGTTTCCTTAAAACTGTATCCTTACCTTTTATTCTGACAGGAACATACAAACTCTGTACACTTAAAATTTCACTTTTGAAGGCCTCCCACTTACCAAGAACATCTTTACTGGAAAGCAATCTGTCCCAGTCTACACTTGTCAGATACATTCTGATACCATCAAAATTGGTCTTTCTCCAATTTAGAATTTTAACCCAAGGACCAGATCTATCTTTTTCCATAATTACCTTGAAACTAATGGTGTTAAGATCACTAGATACAAAGTGTTCCCCTACACAAATTTCTGTCAACTGCCCTGTCCCATTCCCTAACAGAAGATCTAGTATCATCTCTGTCTAGTTGCGGCTCCTATGTACTGATTAAGGAAACTTTCCTGAACACATTTGACAAATTCTATCCCGTACAACCCTTTTATAGTATGGGAGTCCCAGTCAATATGTGGAAAGTTAAAATCACCTACTATCACAACCTGAAACAAGAGAAAATCTGCAGATGCTGGAAACTTGGCGGAAACATTGACTGCACTCTTTTCCTTCGATGCTTCCTGGCTTGCTGAGTTCCTCCAGCATTCCATGTGTTATGCTTCCTGAAGCTGTCTGTGATCTCTCTACAAATTTCCTCCTCTAAATCCTGTGGACATCTGGGTGGTCTACAATATAATGCCATTAACATAATCATACCTTTTGTATTCCTCAGTTCTACCCACAAAGCCACACTAAACGAGCTCTCCGGTCTGTCCTGTCTGAGTACTGTCATGACATTTTCCCTGACTAGTAATGGTACATCTCCCCCTTTAATCCCTCCTGCTCTATCATGTCTAAAACAACAGAACCCTGGAACATTGAGTCACCAGTCCTGTCCCTCCTGAAAGCTAATCCCACTAATGACTACAATCCACATGCTGATCCATGCCCTAAGCTCATCTGCCTTTCCTGCAATACTCCTTGCATTGAAATGTATGCAGTTTCGAGCATTCATCCCATCATGCTCAACCTTTCAATTCCTGACTTTGCAGGCTGTACAAAACTTCTACATGGAAAAATTCTGCATAAAAATAGCAGTTTCCTATTCCAACTTGAAACCAGTGACAGGGGCCCACGACAGGTCTCCTTGTGCACAAATGAACTAAGAAGAACGCTTGAGTGGTAAGAGTGCATGTGCTCTGGGACCAGTTATTTTACTTATTGAGGTAATTTATTTTAGTATCGGCAATGGCAGTTACTTTGACAATGTGTTGCACTGGAAAGTGTGACGACACTTGTGGGCTTGCACCAGCACATCATTAAGTTTTGTCAGTTGTCAACACACACAACGCATTTCACTGTATGCTTCAAAGTGCATGTGATAAATAAATAAATCTGAATCTGAAAGGCGCGTTGTAAACGCAAGAGATTCTGCAGATGCTGGAGGTCTTGAGAAACACAGAGAAAGTGCTGTAGAAACTCAGCAACTCGGGCAGCATCTATGAAGAGGGATAAACAGGCGACTTTTCTGGCCAATGACATTCATCAGGACTGGTAAGGAAGGGGACAGAGCCAGAATAAGAAGGTGGGGTGAGAAGGAGGAGTGCAAACTGGCAGGTGATAGGTGAGACCAGGTGAGGGGAGGATGGGTGGATGGAGGGGATGAAATAAGAAGCTGACAGGTGATATGTGGAAGAGTTAACAGGCTGTGTAATTATGCAATGCACAGTTGTGGCGAAATGGGGTCTTGGCATGGAACAGTAGGCCCATAAGCCAGTCCTCATTGGGGGATCAGAGGTAGAGAGGGTCAGCCACTCGAAATTCCCTGGTATCATCATTTCAAAGGACCTGTCCTGGGCCCAGCACGCAAGTGCAATTACGAAGAAAGCATGGCAGTGCCTCTACTTCCTTAGAATTTTGCGAAGATTCAGTATGTAAAACTTTGACAACTTCTATAGATGTGTGATGGAGAGTATATTGACTGGTCGCATCACAGCCTGGTATGGAAACACTGATGTCCTTGAATGAAAAACCCAACAGAAAGTAGTGGATATCCCCCAGTTCATCATGGGTAAAGCCATCCCAACGTTGTTGCAGGAAAACAGCATCCATCATCAGGGAGCCCCACCACCCAGGTCTCTTCTCACTGCTGCCATCAGAAACAATGTACAGGAACCTCAGGTCTCACACTACCAGGTTCAGAAACAGCTATTACGCCTCAACCATCAGGCTCGATCTAGAAAGGATAACTTCACTCAACTTCTCTTGCCCCATCACTGACCTGTTCCCATAACCTATGGGCTCACTTTCATGGACTCTTCATCTCATGTTCTCAATATTTCATGGAACCATCTTTTGGACTTCTTGTTGAGGAATCCTGCTGAAGAGTCTCGGTTGGAAATGTCGACTGTACTCTTTTCCATAGATGCTGTATGGCCTGCGTTTTGTTTGTGTTGCTTGGATTTCCAGCATCTGCAGTTTCTCTCTTGTTTTTTTTACTTCTTTTATGTCTTTTACGTTTGTTTTTCATCTTGAATGTGATTTTGGAAATGTTGGAGCCCGTGTTTTGCTGTTTGGAGATCGTTTGGGTGCCTCAGTGCTAAGCAGTCTCCAGGAGGATTCCAGGAGACAAAAGTAGCATGCGTGAGCCACGTAGTGGGCAGGCTGCGGGACGGGGCACAAGCCGATGTTTGGCTCCATTTCACTGATTAAAGCTTCCATTGTTTGCTGACTAAAACGGCGAGGGTGATTGAAGCATCGAAGTGTGTGCAGAGGGGGAGCAGCAGCTGTCTGTCTATTGATTGCTCTGTACTGGAGGGGGAAAGGTTTGCTGCAGCGCCTGGAGAGCGTTGCCCAGGTTGTTTCTGTGTTTTGGACGTGGACTTAGACTATAAAATCTCTTTTTCAGTCTTACAGTTTTAGATTCTGTGTTTTTTTGCCTGATCTTCTCAGAGTTTTTTTTTTGCGGGGAGATGGGATTTGAGGGTTGAATATCTTGGTGCCTTATTTTTTTTTCTTGGTTTCATGGCCACCCGGAGAATGAAAAATTTTAGACTTGTATACTTTGATAATAAATGAACCTTTGATATTTATTGCTCATGTACATATTATTACTTTTTTTCTCTTTTGTATTTTCTCAGTTTGTCCCTTTTGCATGTTGGTTGTTTATCTGTCCTGTTAGGTGCGGTCTTTCATTGATTCCTTTATGGCTCTTGGATTTACTGAGTATGCCCACAAGAAAACAAATCTCAGAATTATATATGGTGACATATAAGTACATTCATAATAAATTCACTTTGAACTTTGAACTCTGAACTACATGGATAGGATTCCAATGTTCTTTGCTGTACAGCCGTACATGTGACAATAATTAGCCAATTATCAGCTACCAAATCCGGAAACAGGCTGCATGTTATGTTCTCAGGATGTCCCAGTGTGTTCTCAGCAGTAGCTACTTATTTATCTATTTACCATGGGGTGCCACAGTAGCACAGCTGTTAGTGCGACTCTATTACAGCTCAGGATATCAGGGTTCAGAGTTCAATTCCAACACCATCTGTAAGGAGTCTGTTTGTTCTCTCTGTGAAATGCAAGGGTTTTCTTCAGGTGCTCTGGTTTCCTCCCACAGTCCAAAGACATACCGGTTAGTAGGTTAATGGGTGATTGCAAATTGTTCTGTGATTAGTCTAGGGTTGAATTGGGGATTGTGGGGCAGTGTGACTCAAAGGGCTGAAGGGCTTATACTTTGTTGTATCTCAATAAATATCTATTTATTTATTTATTTATTTATCTATTTATTTATCTCATTTATTACTATATTTGTCTGTCTGTTTTTTTCTGTACTTGCTCAGTTGGTCTTTTGCACATTGTTGTTTGTCAGCCTTTGTGTGTAGTTTCTCATTGATTTGATTGTATTTCTCTGTTCTACTGTAAATGCCCACAAGAAAATGAATCTCAGGGTAGCATGTGGTGATATGTACAAACTTTGATAATAGATGCGCTTTGAACTTACTGTGAAATCAATGCTATTCACACAGCCTCATCTGAGGTCATTACGCAGTTCGTTTCCGCACTCTAAATACGTCTAACTCTTATCTGCACCATTGACTTTGGATCCAGGGTAGGAATAAGTGCTTTATTTGTCTCATGAACATTGAAACATACAGGGAAAGGTTTTGTTTGCATCAATGACCAACACAATTCAAGGACATGCTGGGGGGAGCCTGCAAGTGTCGCCATGCTTCTGGTGCCAACATACCATGCCCACAACTCACTAACCCTAACCAGTACATCTTTGGGATATGGATGGAAACCAGAGCATTTGGAGAAAATCCATATGGTCATGGGGAGAACGTGCAAACTCCTTACAGGCAGCAGGGGGAGATGAGTCATGCAAGTTAGAATGGTCAGGACTTCAAGGGAAGAAGATAGGACAAGTCTAACGAGCCTACAGTTTCATGCTCAATCCCTTTCTCCAACTAAAATCAGCCTTTGTGTGCAGGCATATGTAGAAATGTAAGTGTGAATAAGACTTCAATCTTATTACTCACTCTCATTATTTTTTCTAATTTCCAAACCCCACCTGAAAAAAAATCGCAATTATTTACACTATAGTTCAGTCACAAGTGTAGTCAGCATTCATTAGACAATTGGCAATAAGGCATGTACTTGATGGATTTTAAATTCATCAAGTCAGATGGTAAAAGCATTGAATTTATAATGTTGTGCTTCACAGAAAGGGTAACAATGAGCTTTATTTATCAAGTATACATGATCAACCTGTCAAACTTCAGCCCATGCCACTCAGGGACTTGTGCTAGTTTTATTTTGTGTCTGTGCGTGCTGCATTGTAGCTACATGTGCCATGCGTGACTATATGTACTGTGCTTTGCACCCTTTTGGATTTTGGCCCCAGAGGAATGATCTTTGGTTCAGCCGTGTACAAGTGAATGGTTGAATGACAATAAATGTAAATCTGAACCTGAAACATTGAAACATAGAGTGAAATGTGTCGTTGGCTTCAAATCAAATCAGCAAGGATTCTGCTGGGCAGCTCCCGAGTGTGGCCACGCTTCTGAAGCTAACATAGCATGAATACAGATCAATAACCCTAACTCTAACCGTATTCCTTTGGAATGTGTGAGGAAACTTCTGAAGCTAACATAGCATGAATACAGATCAATAACCCTAACTCTAACCGTATTCCTTTGGAATGTGTGAGGAAACTTCTGAAGCTAACATAGCATGAATACAGATCAATAACCCGAACTCTAACCGTATTCCTTTGGAATGTGTGAGGAAACCGGAGCACCCGGATGAAACCCACACCATCACGGGGAGAACATATAAGCACATTATGGATCATGGCGGAAATTAAACCTTGATCTGTGATTGCTGTAAAGTGATGTACTAACCACAATGCCACTGTGCCACCCAGAAACAAAAACTGCAAAGAGAAATTAATCATTTTAAGGTTTGATATAAGAAATCTCTCAATACAATGAACAGTATTGACCCGAGTCTTATTACACAGTCATCAATTCAAAGTAAAACACATGACATTACTGACCACGGAAAAATATAATTTGCTCTTTTGTGGTTGACCACAGGATGTTTTAATAAGCCACAAAAATGATCATCTGGTTATCAAAAAATTTTAGTTGAGACACTGACCACTGGTTTGGAAAAAACTAAACCAACAACTATACTGAGGCATGTACTGTGTCTGTTTTATGTCCTGCTTTCTTATTGTAAATCTTTTTTATTTATTATTTATTTAGAGACAGCGTGTGGAACAGACCCATCCAGCCCAACGAACTGCACTGCCAGCAACCCATCTATTTAACAATAGCCAAATTAGTTTACAATGTCCAACTAACCTACTAACCAATATGCCTTAAGAATATGGGAGGAAACCAGAGCACCCAGAGGAAACCCACGCGTTCACGGGGAGGATGTAGAAACTCCTTACAGACTGCACCAGAATTGACCTCCAAGCTCCAACATTCCAAGCTGTAAGAGCGTCTTGCTAACCACTATGCCACCATGCTGCCCCGTGAACTCATACGTTCAGCGGCTACTTTATCAGGGACTTCCTGTATCTAATAATGTGGCTCATGAGTGTATGCTCGTGGACTTCTGCCGCAGTAGCTCATCCACTTCAAGGTTCAACATGTTGTGCATTCAAGGATGCTCTTCTGCACAGCACTGTTGTAAGGCCTGGTTTTTTGAGTTACTGTCACCTTCCTGTCAGCTTGAACCAGTCTGGCCATTCTCCTCTGACCCCTCTCATTAACAGGACATTTTCACCCACAGAACTAGCACTCATTGGAATTTTTTTGTTTTTCACACCACTCTCTACTGTAAGCTCTAGAGACTGTTCTGCATGAAAATCACAGGAGATCAGCAGTTTCTGAGATACTCAAACTACCCCATCTGGCACCAGCAATCATTCCACAGTCAAAGTCATTTAGATCACTTTTCTTCCCCGTTCTGATGTTTGGTCTAAACAACAACTGAATCTCTTCTTCTTCTTCTGGCAGTTTAGATGTATCTAGGTGTATTACTGCCCTCCACAGGATGTATAATTAATTATAGAATTCCAAGAAACTCAAATTCTCAAATATAAACTAGTCACACGTATAAACTGAATAATAAACTCTTCAATCAGATGGTGGTTCTCTTGGTGGCCAAACAAGGATTTAATACAAAAACAAAATACACTCAGACAGAGTCAGACAGCCTCTTGAACAACATGCTTCTTTCAATCTTATATCACTTACAACTCAGCAAAACATGATGAACTGTCTCTGGACTACCACAGTCACATAATCCAGTAGGATGTTTTCCTGTTATCTTTAAATAAACAATGCCCCAACCTAAGTCTTGTTAATTTCACCATATCTCTACGATTTAGAAAGTAACGGTCTGAGACCTTTTTAACTGGTGAGTGACTAGAAAAGAAATGTCTTCCCTTTAATTCATTTTTCCAGTCCTCCTGCCACTTCTTCTCTATACCTTTTTTTATCCTACTTCTCCATTCTACTCTGCCTAGGGGAACTCTAATTTCTACTTGTCTGCTCTGTAAGGAAGACTTTGCAATGCCATCCACGATTTCATTTCCCTCCACCCCAGCATGCCCAGGTACCCATGTAAATCTACTTCACAACCCATCTTCCCTACTCTAAACAACACTAAGAGAATCTCAATAACTATGTCAGGACAAGCTTTTGATTTATTTCCTTTTATAGCCTCCAAGGCAGCAGAAGAATCCGAACAGATGATAACCCTGCATGGTTGAGAGTCTTCTATCCACCATAAGGCCCAGAAGATTGCTAATAATTCTGTTGCAAAGGCAGAAACACCAACTGAAACCCGGTGACCAATCTTAACTCCAAGTTGAGACACGTACATCCCAAATCCTGCCCTACTGCTCTCTGGGTCCACTGAGCCATCAGTAAAAATCTTCAGATCAGATCCCCAATTATTATTTAAATATTTATTTGTGATCGACACTGTTGAAATTGCTCTGTTTCCTTGAAGCTGAATAAGGAGGAATAGGTCTACTTCTGGTTCTGGCAAAAGCCAAAAGAGAACAGGTGGCAAGAAAATTTGGTCAGCTATGTCTTCCTCAATCATTTTCAATTTCACAGCCCAGTTATTAAATCTAAAAATGGGTAGCTTTTAATTTTACTTTGGCGCTCCGACTTTCCCTGCAAAAGACACTTTGGTGGACAGCTGTGATTGAACCCATTTAGTTTTGCCCAATACTGCAGGCCCAACCGAACTCATCTTAAATACAGAGGCACTTCTCCCATCTCCACACATAATGCTGGGACTGATGTTGTTCTAAAAGCTCCACAACAGAGTCTAAGTGCTTTGGACTGCACAGTGTCTAGTTTTCCAAGCACTGCTGTAGCAGTGGAACCATAAGCAATACAACCATAATCAATAACTGATCTAATCATAGCTAGATATATTAAGTACATAGCTTCCCACCCTGCTCCCCAGTCGCATCCAACAATACTTCACATAACATTTAAAACTTTCTCACACCTTCCAATTGTTTTATCTATATGAACCCTCCAAGTAAGTCTTTCATCAAACCAGACACCTAAAAACTTGAATACCTTGACTTTTTCAAATGGGGAATCATATAGACACAATTGACAATCAGGAATCTTTCTTTCTAAAGCCAAAAATCATGTATTTGGACTTAGAAGCAGAAATCCTGAAATGCCATTCATTAGCAAACAACAGGAATTCTGCAGATGCTGGAAATTCAAGTAACACACATAAAAGTTGCTGGTGAACGCAGCAGGCCAGGCAGCATCTCTAGGAAGAGGTGCAGTCGACGTTTCAGGCCGAGACCCTTCGTCAGGACTAACTGAAGGAAGAGTGAGTAAGGGATTTGAAAGTTGGAGGGGGAGGGGGAGATCCAAAATGATAGGAGAAGACAGGAGGGGGAGGGATGGAGCCAAGAGCTGGACAGGTGATTGGCAAAAGGGAATACGAGAGGAACATGGGACAGGAGGTCCAGGAAGAAAGACAGGGGGGTGGGGGGGACCCAGAGGATCGGCAAGGGGTATATTCAGAGGGACAGAGGGAGAAAAAGGAGAGTGAGAGAAAAAATGTGTGTATAAAAATAAGTAACAGATGGGGTATGAAGGGGAGGTGGGGCATTAGCGGAAGTTAGAGAAGTCGATGTTCATGCCATCAGGTTGGAGGCTACCCAGATGGAATATAAGGTGTTGTTCCTCCAACCTGAGTGTGGCTTCATCTTTACAGTAGAGGAGGCCGTGGATAGACATGTCAGAATGGGAATGGGATGTGGAATTAAAATGTGTGGCCACTGGGAGATCCTGCTTTCTCTGGCGGACAGAGCGTAGGTGTTCAGCAAAGCAGTCTCCCAGTCTGCGTCGGGTCTCGCCAATATATAAAAGGCCACATCGGGAGCACCGGACGCAGTATATCACCCCAGCCGACTCACAGGTGAAGTGTTGCCTCACCTGGAAGGACTGTCTGGGGCCCTGAATGGTGGTAAGGGAGGAAGTGTAAGGGCATGTGTAGCACTTGTTCCGCTTACACGGATAAGTGCCAGGAGGGAGATCAGTGGGGAGGGATGGGGGGGACAAATGGACAAGGGAGTTTCGTAGGGAGCGATCCCTGCGTAATGCAGAGAGAGAGGGGGAGGGAAAGATGTGTTTAGTGGTGGGATCCTGTTGGAGGTGGCGGAAGTTACGGAGAATAATATGTTGGACCCGGAGGCTGGTGGGGTGGTAGTTGAGGACCAGGGGAACCCTATTCCTAGCGGGGTGGCGGGAGGATGGAGTGAGAGCAGATGCACGTGAAATGGGGGAGATGCATTTAAGAGCAGAGTTGATAGTGGACGAAGGGAAGCCCCTTTCTTTAAAAAAGGAAGACATCTCCCTCGTCCTCGAATGAAAAGCCTCATCCTGAGAGCAGATGTGGCGGAGACGGAGGAATTGCGAGAAGGGGATGGCGTTTTTGCAAGAGACAGAGTGAGAAGAGGAATAGTCCAGATATCCATCAGGAAGGTCTCAAAGCTCTACGCTTCTTTTTGGATTCCAGACCTAATCAGTTCCCCTCTACCACCACTCTGCTCCGTCTAGCGGAATTAGTCCTTACTCTTAATAATTTCTGCTTTGGCTCCTTCCACTTCCTCCAAACTAAAGGTGTAGCTATGGGCACCCGCATGGGTCCTAGCTATGCCTGCCTTTTTGTTGGCTTTGTGGAACAATCTATGTTCCGTGCCTATTCTGGTATCTGTCCCCCAGTTTTCCTTCTCTACATTGACGACTGTATTGGCGCTGCTTCCTGCATGCATGCAGAGCTCGTTGACTTTATTAACTTTGCCTCCAACTTTCACCCTGCCCTCAAGTTTACCTGGTCCATTTCCGACACTTCTCTCCCCTTTCTAGATCTTTCGGTCTCTGTCTCTGGAGACAACTTATCCACTGATGTCTACTATAAACCTACTGACTCCCACAGCTATCTGGACTATTCCCACCACTAAGCACATCTTTCCCTCCCCCCCCTCTGCATTCCGCAGGGATCGCGCCCTATGAAACCCCCTTGTCCATTCGTCCCCCCCATCCCTCCCCACTGATCTCCCTCCTGGCACTTATCCGTGTAAGTGGAACAAGTGCTACACATGCCCTTACACTTCCTCCCTTACCACCATTCAGGGCCCCAAACAGTCCTTCCAGGTGAGGCGACACTTCACCTGTGAGTCGACTGGGGTGATATACTGCGTCCGGTGCTCCCGATGTGGCCTTCTATATATTGGTGAGACCCGACGCAGACTGGGAGACCGCTTTGCTGAACACCTACACTCTGTCCGCCAGAAAAAGCGGGATCTCCCAGTGGCCACACATTTTAATTCCACATCCCATTCCCATTCTGACATGTCTATCCACAGCCTCCTCTACTGTAAAGATGAAGCCACACTCAGGTTGGAGGAACAACACCTTATATTCCGTCTGGGTAGCCTCCAACCTGATGGCATGAACATCGACTTCTCTAACTTCCGCTAATGCCCCACCTCCCCTTCGTACCCCATCTGTTACTTATTTTTATACACACATTCTTTCTCTCACTCTCCTTTTTCTCCCTCTGTCCCTCTGAATATACCTCTTGCCCATCCTCTGGGTTCCCCCCCCCCTTGTCTTTCTTCCCGGACCTCCTGTCCCATGATCCTCTCGTATCCCCTTTTGCCTATCACCTGTCCAGCTCTCGGCTCCATCCCTCCCCCTCCTGTCTTCTCCTATCATTTTGGATCTCCCCCTCCCCCTCCAACTTTCAAATCCCTTACTCACTCTTCACTCTCACTCTTGAATTGATTATGGGGAGCAAGGACATGGCAGACCAATTGAATAATTACTTTGGTTCTGTCTTCACTAAGGAGGACATAAATAATCTTCCAGAAATAGTAAGGGACAGAGGGTCCAGTGAGATGGAGGAACTGAGCGAAATACATGTTAGTAGGGAAGTGGTGTTAGGTAAATTGAAGGGATTGAAGGCAGATAAATCCCCAGGGCCAGATGGTCTGCATCCCAGAGTGCTTAAGGAAGTGGCCCAAGAAATAGTGGATGCATTAGTGATAATTTTTCAAAACTCGTTAGATTCTGGACTAGTTCCTGAGGATTGGAGGGTGGCTAATGTAACCCCACTTTTTAAAAAAGGAGGGAGAGAGAAACCGGGGAATTATAGGCCGGTTAGCCTAACGTCGGTGGTGGGGAAACTGCTGGAGTCAGTTATCAAGGATGTGATAACAGCACATTTGGAAAGCGGTGAAATGATCGGACAAAGTCAGCATGGATTTGTGAAAGGAAAATCATGTCTGACGAATCTCATAGAATTTTTTGAGGATGTAACTAGTAGAGTGGATAGGGGAGAACCAGTGGATGTGGTATATTTGGATTTTCAAAAGGCTTTTGACAAGGTCCCACATAGGAGATTAGTGTGCAAACTTAAAGCACACGGTATTGGGGGTAAGGTATTGGTGTGGGTGGAGAATTGGTTAGCAGACAGGAAGCAAAGAGTGGGAATAAACGGGACCTTTTCAGAATGGCAGGCGGTGACTAGTGGGGTACCGCAAGGCTCAGTGCTGGGACCCCAGTTGTTTACAATATATATTAATGACTTGGATGAGGGAATTAAATGCAGCATCTCCAAGTTTGCGGATGACACGAAGCTGGGTGGCAGTGTTAGCAGTGAGGAGGATGCTAAGAGGATGCAGGGTGACTTGGATAGGTTGGGTGAGTGGGCAAACTCATGGCAGATGCAATTTAATGTGGATAAATGTGAAGTTATCCACTTTGGTGGCAAAAATAGGAAAACAGATTATTATCTGAATGGTGGCCGATTAGGAAAAGGGGAGGTGCAACGAGACCTGGGTGTCATTATACACCAGTCATTGAAAGTGGGCATGCAGGTACAGCAGGCGGTGAAAAAGGCGAACGGTATGCTGGCATTTATAGCGAGAGGATTCGAGTACAGGAGCAGGGAGGTACTACTGCAGTTGTACAAGGCCTTGGTGAGACCACACCTGGAGTATTGTGTGCAGTTTTGGTCCCCTAATCTGAGGAAAGACATCTTTGCCATAGAGGGAGTACAAAGAAGGTTCACCAGATTGATTCCTGGGATGGCAGGTCTTTCATATGAAGAAAGACTGGATGAACTGGGCTTGTACTCGTTGGAATTTAGAAGATTGAGGGGGGATCTGATTGAAACGTATAAGATCCTAAAGGGATTGGACAGGCTAGATGCGGGAAGATTGTTCCCGATGTTGGGGAGGTCTAGAACGAGGGGTCACAGTTTGAGGATAGAGGGGAAGCCTTTTAGGACCGAGGTTAGGAAAAACTTCTTCACACAGAGAGTGGTGAATCTGTGGAATTCTCTGCCACAGCAAACTGTTGAGGCCAGTTCATTAGCTATGTTTAAAAGGAAGTTAGATATGGCCCTTGTGGCTACAGGGGTCAGGGGGTATGGAGGGAAGGCTGGGTTCTGAGTTGGATGATCAGCCATGATCATAATAAATGGCGGTGCAGGCTCGAAGGGCCGAATGGCCTACTCCTGCACCTATTTTCTATGTTTCTATGTTTCTATGTTTCAGTTAGTCCTGACGAAGGGTCTCGGCCTGAAACGTCGACTGCACCTCTTCCTACAGATGCTGCCTGGCCTGCTGCGTTCACCAGCAACTTTGATGTGTGATGCCATTCATTAGCCCAGTTTTCAACTGATCTTAAAGCCTTTTGTACCTGCTTTAATATATACTTGACATTTCTTCCTCTTTTCCAGATTGCACCATCGTCTATAAACAACGATTTGCCAAATCCTGTCCCTACCTGATCAAAGATATTGTTTATCATGACATTAAAAAGCACTGGACTAATGACACTTCCTCGAGGGGAACCATTACCTATTGTAACCGACTTGGAGCTTGATCCGCCTATTCTTACTTGAATCCTTTCCTTAAGGAAATCTTTGATCCAATTAAACATTCTACCTCTAATTCCCACATATCATAGAGTTTAATTAATAAGCCATCCTTCCATAGTGAGTCATATGCTCTTTCAATATCTAGAAATACACTTACCATTACTTCTCTATTTTGAAATGCTTTTTTAATATCATGATCTAAAAGGGCAACAGATTCCATTGTTGATCTTCCAGTTCTAAGATCATTTTGATAGGCAGCAAAATGTCCCTTATTTTCTAAAAAATAAACAAGTCTGTTGGTGACCATTCATTCCATAGTTTTACAAAGCACTGATGTTAAAGCTATAGGCCGATGTCTATCCACGGCCTCCTCTACTGTAAAGGTGAAGCCACACTCAGGTTGGAGGAACAACACCTTATATTCCATCTGGGGAGCCTCCAACCTGATGGCATGAACATTGACTTCTCTAACTTCCGCTAATGCCCCACCTCCCCCTCGTACCCCATCCGTTATTTATTTTTATACACACATTATTTCTCTCACTCTCCTTTTTCTCCCTCTGTCCCTCTGACTATACCCCTTGCCCATCCTCTGGTTCCCCCCCCTTGTCTTTCTCCCCGGACCTCCTGTCCCATGATCCTCTCGTATCCCCTTTGCCAATCACCTGTCCAGCTCTTGGCTCCATCCCTCCCGCTCCTGTCTTCTCCTATCATTTTGGATCTCCCCCCTCCCCCCGCCACTTTCAAATCTCTTACTCGCTCTTCCTTCAGTTAGTCCTGACGAAGGGTCTCGGCCCCAAACGTCAACTGTACCTCTTTCTAGAGATGCTGCCTGGCCTGCTGCGTTCACCAGCAGCTCTGATGTGTGTAGGCCGATATGAACTAGGACTAGACGCGTCTTTACCTGGCTTTAAAACTGGAACTACCACCGCATGCTTCCATTCTACTGGTAATTATGCTTCTTTCCACACTGAATTAAACAATGCTAGAATTTCTATTAATACAGAGTCATCTAAATGCTTAAGCAATTCATAACACAGTCCATCCCGACCAGGAGAAGTGTTTGAACCTGATTGGACAGCTTCCAGCAATTCCTGAAGGGAGAAAAACAAATTTATGGAGCTATTATCATCCAAACTCCTGTCCAATTTCCAACTTTCCTTTAATATAATTTCCTTTCTCAAATCACCTGGCTCTCCAGAACTGTGTAACGCTTGGAAAACCTCTACAAACATATCAGCCTTTTCCTTACTGGTTACAGCTTCAATATCTCCTTCCAGCACAGCTGGGATAGATGGTTTTCTATATATCCCTGACATTCTGTGAATGATCATCCATAGCTGCTTTATAGGTGTCTCAGGGCCCAGGGTTCCACAAAATCTTCTTCAACTATCCCCCTTTGCATTTTTAATTATTCTCCTTGCTACTGCTCTTTCCTTTATATACTCCATAACATTATCTAACACTGGGTACTTTCTTAATTTCCTGTAAGCTCTATATCTGTTTCTTACTGCAATATCACAATTTTTATTCCACCACGGAACTAATGCTCGAGCCTTAGGGACATTCCGTAGCAGAATAGTCAACTGAACAACTTTATGAATTACAGAACAGATTAGATTAGATTAGATTATGAGGACACGTAGTCCTCTTTTATCGTCGTTTCGTAATGCATGCATTAAGAAATGATACAATATTCGTCCGGTGTGATATCACATAAACACAGGACAGACCAAGACTGAAAAACTAACAAAACCACATAATTATAACATATAGTTACAACAGTGCAACAATACCATAACTTGATGAAGAACAGGCCATGATGACAGTAAAAAAGTTCAAAGTCTCTTGACAGTCCCACATCTCACGCAGACGGGAGAAGAAAGAAACTCTCCCTGTCATGCCTGACCACAGTCCGACTCTGAGTCTTCCGAAAACTTTGAGCTCTGGTCCGCCCTCCAATACCAAGTACCGAGCACCATCTCTATCCGAGCGCTTCGACCTCAGCCTCGGTCACCAGCGGCAGGCAAAGCCGGGGATTTTGGGGCCTTCCCTCCAGAGATTCTCGATTGCACGGTAACAACGGCAGCGAAACCAGGCATTTCAGAAATTTCTCCAGATGTTCCTTTGTTTCTCACGTCTGTCTTCATCCAATCAGAATTGTCCATGGCTCCTATTTAACAGATACGATATCATTTCACCAGAGAGCTGCGTGCGCTGCATCGTGCTGCCATCTTCTCCTCCCGCCTTTAGAAATTCATTCCAATTGTCTATGGAGCCCTCGCTATCAATCTCTTCTATTATATCCACAACTTTCTCCTGGTACTCATCCCAACGGGCCAAAGAAAAATTATACCTAGCAGCCCTCTCCTCAACTTCTACTATCAAATTCCTACCAAATCTACATAATATAGGATAGTGATCACTTCCTAGTGTGTATCTGTCCATAACATCCCATTCCCTGACCCTGGCTAAGTTTAAGGAAGTAATTGATAAGTCTAAGTGACTACAACTATTCTTTACAATATTAAATCTTGTAGGCCTTCCATCATTTAGAAGTACTATGTTGTATTTATCTCGAAACTCCTCTACCACCACTCCATCACTATCTTTACTTTCACTACCCCATATAGGATTATGAGCTTTGAAATCTCCAACCCAGATTACTGGGGATCTTACCTTATTCATAATTTCATCAAAATCTGATAACATCATATTACCTGGATTATAAAAGTTAATCAAAGTTGTTTGACCACAAGAGCTCCAAACCTCCATAGCCACAATTTCAAGGTTAGATTTAAACTCAAGTCTTCTAAACTGGAGTCCTGCTTTTATGAAAGTTGCACACCCTCCACCAGATTTACCCGTTCTGTCAGCTCTCAAACTATCATATCCAGGGATCACAAAATCTAAACGAGGCTTTAACCATGTCTCCTGTATACAGATCAAATCAGGCTTATCTTTAAAAGTTCCAACAAATCATTTTAATTCTTGACCATTTGCAATTAAACTTCTTGCACTCCATTGTAATATTAAAAACATCTAATTATCAGCCTCTTCATCCACATAAAGCTCCTCCACACTCTCTGACCCTAACAACTGGGAAGTATTCAGTGATTATTTCTCTGTCATATACTCATGTAATTTTTCCGGTAGAACCTGTATCATATCAAGAAATCTCTCTGCAGCTCCAACAACTACTTTTATCATATCCGACCTCTTGGTTGTAGTTTTAACCCCGACCAGTAAATCAACAACAAACGCCAAAAAAAGACTCTTAGTCATCAACAACATGTATGAAGGAACCATTGTTGGAGAACGCGGAATGTGCTGACTCCCCATCATTCCAATCTTTTCTTTTCTCTCTATCAATTTTCTTTCCTGCCTCGGCATATGATATTCTTTGTTGGTTACTAACAACCTGAATCTGCTTTGCCTTGATAAAATACTCACATCCTCTGAACGCCGCTACATGGTCCCCTCCACAGTTAGTGCATTTAGGTGCCGCTGCCTTGCATGCTTTAATATCATGATCCTTTAATATCATATCATTGGATTAGCAAAAAAATACTTCAGAAAGAAATCGGGGGACTAAAAGAAAACATGAGGTTGCTTTGGCAGTCAAGGTGAAGGATAATCCAAAGAGCTTCTACAGGTATATTAAGAGCAAAAGGATAGTAAGGGATAAAATTGGTCCTCTTGAAGATCAGAGTGGTCGGCTATGTATGGAACCAAATGAAATGGGGGAGATCTTAAATGGGTTTTTTGCGTCTGTATTTACTAAGGAAACTGGCATGGAATCATAAGGCAAACAAGTAGTGAGGTCATGGAACCTATACAGATTGAGGAGGAGGAGGTGCTTGCTATCTTGAGGCAAGTCAGAGTAGATAAATCCCCAGGACCTGACAGGGTATTCCTTTGGACCTTGAATGAGACTATTGTTGAAATTGCAGGGGCCCTGGCAGATATATTTAAAATGTCGGTATCTACAGGTGAGGTGCCGGAGGATTGGAGGATAGCTCATGTTGTTTAGTTGTTTAAAAAAGGCTCTAAAAGTAATCCAGGAAATTATAGGCCGGTAAGTTTGGTGTCGGTAGTAGGTAAATTATTGGAAGGAGTACTAAGAGATAGGATCTACAATTACTTGGATAAACATGGACTTATTAGGGAGAGCAAACATGGCTTTGTGCGTAGTAGGTCATGTTTAAACAATCTATTGGAGTTTTTCGAGGAGGTTACCAGGAAAGTGGATGAAGGGAAGGCAGTGGGTGTTGTCTACATGGACTTCAGTAAGGCCTTTGACAAGGTCCTGCATAGGAGGTTAGTTAGGAAGATTCAGTCGCTAGGTATGCATGGAGAGGTGGTAAATTGGATTAGACATTGGCTCAATGGAAGAAGCCAAAGAGTGGTAGTAGAGAATTGCTTCTCTGTGTGGAGGCCTGTGACTAGTGGTGTGCCACAGGGATCAGTGCTGGGTCCATTGTTATTTTTCATCTATATCAATGATCTGGATGATAATGTGTTAAATTGGATCAGCAAATTTGCTGATGATACAAAGATTGGAGGTGTAGTGGACAGTGAGGAAGGTTTTCAAAACTTGCAGAGGGATTTGGACCAGCTGGAAAAATGGGCTGAAAAATGGCAGATGGAGTTTAATACAGAAAAGTGTGAAGTATTGCACTTTGGAAGGACAAACCAAGGTAGAACATACAAGGTAAGTGGTATGGCACTGAGGAGCGCAGTAAAACAGAGGGATCTGGGGATCTGGGGATCTGGGGATCTGGGGATCTGGGGATCTGGGGATCTCCCCTCCCCTCTCCTCCCCTCCCCTCCCCTCCCCTCCCCTCCCCTCCCCTCCCCTCCCCTCCCTTCCCCTCCATTCCATTCCACTCCACTCCACTCCCCTCCTCTCCACTCCACTTCTCCCACCATCAACTGAATCTCCTGACCATGTCTGCAGGTCTTACGCATTCAGTTTCTGCCACGTGATTGGCTGATTAGATATTGGTATTAACAAGCAGGTGTGCAGGTGTACCCAATAAAGTGGCCACTTAGTGTACCTGAATGGTTTCAATAGATCATCTTCTGGTTAAGATAATGTTGAGCTCTGATATCTATCGAGATCATGACTCAGACTTGATTGTTTATAAATTTGTAGCAATAGTTTTGGAGACAGAGTGGGGAGTTAACAATCAGGTTATGGTTTAGGGACAGGATATAGGATCAGAGGTCAGGCTGGAGTCCAGGTTAGAGTGCAGCACCATTGAAGGCCACGGGAAGATGTCTGGATGGCATGCACTGCAGTCAAAGTCTGGTGGACCCCCCAGGTAAGCCGGAGGATCAGAGGTCCATGCAGGCATGAGGCAAGCGGGTCGATGACCCGCTGGCTTGGCAAGTCAGTGAGAATGGAGTTCGAAGTCTCGTCGTCAGTGAGCCCACTCGAGGCTGCAGCCTGTCCTGGGGATTGAGGCCTGACTGTGTATCTGAGTAGGTGTGTGAGGCAGCAGCCCTAGAGTTGGAGGTAGGGTTGCCAACTGTCCTGTATTAGCTGTGATATCCCATATATTGCGCAGCCCTCCAGTGAAAAATAGGGGCCATGGACAATTCTGATTTGATGGAAAATGGACGTGAAAGCACAGAGGAACATCTGGAGAAATTTCTGAAATGCTCGTTCGCTGCTGTCGTTACTGCACGGTCGGAAATCTTTCGGAGGGTAGGCCTCAAAATCTCTGGCTTTGCCTGCTGTTGGCGACCGAGGTTGAGGTCGAATCGTTCGGACAGAGATGGCGCTCAGTACTCGGTGTCGGACAGCTGATCAGAGCTCGAAGTTTTTGGATGACTGAGTCGGACTGTGGTCAGGCATGGCAGGGAGAGTTTTTCTTCCTTCTCCCGTCTGCGTGAGACGTGGGACATTTGAGAGACTTTGAACTTTTACTGTGCTCATGGACTTCTTCATCAAGTTATGGTATTGTTGCACTGTTGTAACTATATGTTATAATTGTGTGGTTTTGTCAGTTTTTTCAGTCTTGGTATGTCCTGTGTTTTGTGATATCACACCAGAGGAAATATTGTATCATTTCTTAGTGCATGCATTACTAAATGAAAATAAAAGAGGACTACATGTCTTCATAATCTAAATTGGTTTCTCCCATACGGGACCACCTTTGTCCCTTATTTCCCCCGCTAAGGTAGAACATTCCTATGAAACCATTCGTAAGCCAAAATCGCGTTAAGCAAAGAAGCAATTACCAGTAATTTATATGGGAAACATTTTTGAGCATTCCCGGACCCAAAAAATAACCTATCAAATCATACCAAATAACACATAAAACCTAACATATAGTAAAAGCAGGAATGATATGATAAATACACAGCCTTTATAAAGTAGAAATAATGTATGTACAGTGTATCAGAATCCGGAAGATTAAGCCAAAACTGATTTGTAGAAAAAATCAGCACGTACACATATGTGCACGTCACACATGTGCACACAGGTGCTCGCGCAAGGCTTCATGGTCATGGTAGTCTTTCTCGGGGTAAACACTGTCCCGTATTTGACTGCTACTTTTGTCCCTTATTTGGGAGTGAGAAAGTTGGCAACCCTAGCTGGAGGCCTCTCTGTATGTGAGTAGGTGAGTGAGGCAGCCTGCCCTGGGGATGGAGGCCTGTCTGTATGTGAGTAGGTGAGTGAGGCAGCCTGCCCTGGGGATGGAGGCCTGTTTGTATGTGAATAGGTGAGTGAGGTAGCCTGCCCTGGGGGTGGGGGCCTGTCTGTATGTGAGTAGGTGAGTGAGGTAGCCTGCCCTGGGGATGGAGGCCTCTCTGTATGTGAGTAGGTGAGTGAGGCAGCCTGCCCTGGGGATGGGGCCTGTCTGTTTGTGAGTAGTGTAGGAGGGAGGAAAGGGGCTTGTTTTGTTGTTTTTGTTTTGTTGTTATTGTTGTTGCTTGTGTTGTTCTGCTGAACATTGTGGGCATACATTTCTCACAGGCTTACACAGTAGAACTGTCAAGGTTTTGAGCCAACACTGTTCATCAGAGCAAAAATGATTTGAATTAATGACTTTTGATTGAAGCCATTTGAAAGAATGAAAAAAATTGATATGTGAAATGAAGAAAAACATAGAGGAAGCAATATCCTATCAGTTTAGCTGACTATTCAGTACCAGTAGAAGTGAAACAGTTTTGAACTGTGGCAAAATGATTCTGGCCAAGCATTCAGATTCAGATTTATCCATCACATGTAAATTGAAACATCGGTGAGATGTGTTTTTTGAGTTAACAACCAACACAGCCAAAGGATGTTCCAGGGGCCACACATTCTGGTGATGCCCACGATGCTCGGCTGAACAACACAAGCTGCAACAACAGCAAATCACGCTCCTTTCCCACCCACCCGCTCACACACCCACACAGGACTCCAACCCCAGGACAGGCTGCCTCTGGCCTTCAATCCCTGGCCCCAGACTCTGAAGCTCCCAGATACTGGGCCTCCAACATCCATGAATTGAAAGTCTTCCAGTGAAGAAACATAATAAAAAGTATCAAACATCGCAAAGGAACAAATTAATTGTTTTATACTTATGTGTAATCCTTTGATATTTAAAATTTATTGGAAGATTTAACTTTAATTCCAAGAGAAAATAACGATGACTTTATATCTGAAATGTTTGGAGAGTGTTGCCGAAATATGGTAATCTGGCGCCATCAGGTGGCCAAGCCCAGAGGCTGCACCAGAGGTCCACATGCAGGTGTCGAGGTGAAGGGGGCTCAGCTTGAATTATCAACAGTCCATTTCCCTCCACAGATGCTGCCTGACCCACTGAGTCTGAGTACTCCGGCATCTTGTGTGTTCCTCCACAGGTATAAAATGATGGTTTCACTTTACCCAGAGGAAGATGGCACCAGCGAACAATGTGACGAAGTGTGACATCCTCCAGATGGTTCACAAAACTACTTCTTTCACTTCTTTTATATCTTCTTTTTCTTTTAAATGTGGTTCTGTTCTGTTGGAGCCTGTGATCTACATTTTGGTGGTGTGTTTTCAGACCGATTGAGCGGTCTGGCGCTTTGCTGTCTCCAAGAGGGTTTGATGAGACTTTGAGCGAAGTGTGTGATCTCAAGGCCAAGAAACTGAGCCCAAGATCAAATCCATTTCTCACTGATCCTGACCCATTAAAGCATCGAGGAAGATTTAATTTCAACAAGGACAAGAGCAGAAGTTGGCCGGGTGTTCAGCACCATCTACCTGCAGGTCTCTGATCCCTCTCTCTCCCTCGCTCATGCTCCCAGAGGAAGACATCCGTGTCTGATGGTGTCTCTCTCCCTCTCACCTACTGCTCCCAGAAGAAGGTCCCTGCATTTGAATTCTCATTCTCTCTCTCTCTCTCTCTCTCTCTCTTTCTCTCTCTCGCACTCGCTCTCTCTCTCTCTCACGCGCGCTCTCTCTCTCTCTCTCGCACTCGCTCTCTCTCTCTCTCACGCGCGCTCTCTCTCTCTCTCTCGCACTCGCTCTCTCTCTCTCTCTCTCTCTCGCTCTCGCTCTCGCTCTCTCTCTCTCTCTCTCTCTCTTTCTCTCTCTCGCACTCGCTCTCTCTCTCTCTCACGCGCGCTCTCTCTCTCTCGCACTCGCGCTCTCTCTCTCTCTCTCTCTCTCTCTCTCTCTCTCTCTCTCTCTCTCTCTCCCTTTTGCTTGATGGTACCAGAGTCCAGGGTCTTGGGCAAGGGTTAATTGATGTGGTTTGTGGATTGGACTGTGTCGTTCACATTACGATGTGTTTCTGATTTCTGGTCACTCCTTTTTTGTTGCTATTTTGTGTGATTTTGATCAGGGTGACCTGCAGATAATGAATGACACAGCACTAGATTGAATTGAACTGAGCTGAACTGAACTGAATATGCCTGTCCTCTTCTGATAACTTTGTAGGTTGGTGTTTTATGTTATGTTTTTTTTGCTCTTTTTTTGCTGTTTGCGTGATTTGTGGGGTTTTTTTGCACAGAGGGCGCTTGGCATTTTTCTGTGAACGAGTTCCATGATTTCCTTTGTTTCATGGATGTCTGTGGGAAGACAAATCTCAGAGTTGTATACTGCGTACATACATTGAGAATAAATGTACTTTGAATCTTTGAATCAACACAAGATGTACGTCAGAAATGTAAAATGACCAGAAGGTTCAACCCAGGCCTCAGAGGGAGGAGACTGAGGGTCCCAGAGGGAGTGACTGAGGGTCTTGGGTGGAACACAGAAACTGGATCCCCACCGGGACTCCTGTCAACATGAGAACAAGGGCCCATTGTGGTATCAGAGAACACAGAAACAGGATCCAGTGAGTTTTTAGAGATCATTGGAACTGGACTCCGGTGAGTTTTTATAGAACACAGAAACTGGATCCCGGTGGGTTTTTAGAGAACATGGTAAATGGACCCCAGTGAGTTTTTAGCGAACACAGGAACTGAGGCAGTTATGTTTTGTAACTCTAAAACACAGTATACTATTGAATACAACTACCGCATAGAAATCCACAGCAAAGTAAATTTTAAATTGTTCCATTCAGGTCTAAAGTCCTATGAAGGATTTCTTACTCTTGTGGGATAACGTCTTTCCTGACAAGGAGGTGGTCACTTTGCTTGGCAGGAAGAGGCCTTTGTCTGCGAAACAATCTCAGGTTTTGAGGCCTGCTCCGTGGTGGTTGTAGGGGTGGACTCTGGGTCTGACAGTTCTGGACATCTTTCTTCTTGAACAATTGACTCTGCTCTCCTCAGCTGATTAATGCATCAATCAGTTAAGGAGAGAGTCATTGTTAGAGAGAAAGGTCTCCAGATGATATCTGATGCAATCTCCACTGTGTAGGAAAGTGGTCCAGTTCTGTCCTTAATCTTTCCAAGTACCAACTTTTGATCACCTCTGTAGTCCCTCTCTAGGACTGCTTGTCCAGGAGTGAAACATCAGCACTTCTTCCTTGAGGAGCTCTCGGCTGTTTGTCCTGCATACCCCTTCTGAGATTGGGTTTGAGGAGCTCCAAGCGTGAGCACAAGGGACGACCCAGGAACAGCATAACTGGTGAGTTGTTAGTTGTGGAGTGTGCTGCATTGTGACATGCGAAGAGAAAATTGGCGAGCTTCTGACTCAGTGTCAGTGTGGCGTGTTATCCTGATGTTATTCGAAGTGTGTTCTTTAGACCCTGGACAAAACTTTTCCACTGAGCTATTTGTAGCTGAGTGGTACAGTGCCAATTTAATATGTCTTATTCCATTCATTTTTCAGGAATGACTGAAACTGTTCTGTAACAAATTGTGGTCCATTGTCATTGAGAAGAGGCTTAACACACCAACGGTGTGGGAGGTTGTAGTGGATGTTATTCTGAACACATCTGACCACCTTGTAGCTACATCCATTACTACCAAAAGAATCTGTGTTCATGAATGGTCCAGCAAAATCCACATGAATCCTCTGCCAGGGCAATGCAGGCCGTTCCCAGGGATGAAGAGGCACCTTTGCATCTTCTGGACGTGTTGGCATCCCAAACAGTGCAATGCAAGCTGCTCGTTCTGGTGATCTATCCCAGGCCACACAAACAAAGCTTTTAGCCAACAGCTTCATTGTGACCACACCTAGATGACGGCATGTAGCTCCCCCAGCACTTTAGCTGTCAGCTTGGATGGTACAACAACCCTAAATCCACATGTATGGCAACCTCCGTCAAGAACAAGTTCATCCCTGTGCTGGTAAAAATGAGGGAACTGGAATTTCAGCTGCACATTCCGGCCATTTTGGGTGGCCACATAGACCTGAGACAGTGTGGGTTCATTTCTGGCTTCCATTTGTATCATCTCTGCTGTAATAGGGCAACTTTTGATTTGCATTAGGGAGAATATATTAAGAAGAAGATCCTCTTTTGTAAATTTTTCAGGCATGTCCTTTTGCAAGGGTAAACAGGACAATCTATCATCATTTTCATAATTAGATGTCCTCTTGAATTTGATCCTGTAATTGTGTACTCCAAGAAACAGAGCCCATCTCAGTATTCGTGCTGTTGCTGTTTGTGGAACACCCTTCTGTGAATTGAAAATAGACACTAAAGGTTAATGGTCAGTAATGAGGGTACACTCACACCCATACAAGTACAAGTTGAAACATTTTACACGCCAAAGCAGACTCAAGGCCTCTCTGTTAATGTGCATAATTTTTCTTTGCAGCAGTAACAAAACGTGATGCAATAGCTATGGGCATTCACTTGGATAGAAATGACGCAACAGACTTTTAACATTGCAAATCAGCGAGTTGTTTGCTACGTCTCCCTTCTCGCTGTGAAACAGGGACACCTCTTTTTCCCTTATTAAGGAGAGAGAACGCCTGTGGTAAGTTCAATTAGTAGTAGTCTTTGGGGTACAAGTCTGTGTCTTTATTGAGGCTTTGCTGCATGCTTGAGTGCTTGGTGGGGGGGGGGCGCCAATGCTTTTTTTGCTGGTGGGGGAGGGAGAATCGTTGCTTTGCTGCTGCTTATGTGTGGGAGGGGAGCTGGGGAGGACCTTGGGGTTCTGATATTTAACTGTCATTCATTCTTTGAGGCATTCCTCTGTTTTCGTGGATGTTTGCTAATAAAAAGTATTTCAGGATGTATATTGTCCACATTTCTCTGACATTAAATGTACTATTGAACCTCTGAACCTTTGAACCATCACTCATAACATGTGATATGACTGCACCTATACCATAAGGCGAGGTATCACAGGCAAGCTTCATTGGACGATGTGGATCATTGTGTGTGAGTACAGTGTCTGACATTACCCTTCCTTTATCTATTGGAAAGCCACCTCACACTGCGTTGTCCATTGCCATTTCCTTCTGTTCTGTAGTAATGAGTTCAAGGGGTTGAACATGATAGTCAGGCTTGGCAGGAACCTGTTATAGTAATTGAAGAATACAAAAAAGGACTGCAACTGTGACCTGTCCTTTGGGCTTGGGGCATCCACCACTGCTTGAATTTTCTCTGCACATGTGTATAAACCTTGAGTATCAATGGTGTAACCACAGTAAGTGATGTTTGGATTGAGGAATTCACATTTGTTGCATTGTGCTCTGATCCCACAATCCCAGTCTTTTTAACTGTCAAGATTTTGGAGATGTTCCTTACTGCTGAGATTTTGGAGATGTTCCTTACTGTCGAGATTTTGGAGATGTTCCTTACTGTTGGGATTTTGGAGGTGTTCCTTACTGGTAACCATGATGTCATCCAGGTAACACTGAGTGGTGGGCAGCCTAGCAGCACCTGGTCCATAGCTTTCTGCCAGAGTGCAGGTGCAGATGCTATTCCAAAAATGAACTTATGATGGCAATAAAGCCATTTGTGTTTACGGTGAGAAACACTTTGGACTCTTCTTCCATCTCCATCTGTAGGTAGGCCTCAGTAAAGTCCACTTTGTCAATTTTTTTCTCCTCCAGGAAGGTTTGTAAAGATATCCTCTATCCTGGGCAGAGGGTATTGATCTAATTCAGTATTGGGTTGATTGTGACCTTAAAATCACCACAAATCCTGATAGACCAATTCTTCTTGGCTACTGGCACCACTGGCATTGCCCATGGGCTCCACTCTACCTTGGAAAGAATTTCTTCAGCCTCCATGCGATCTAGCTCTCTGGCTACTTTATCACAGGCGGTATAGAGAACCAGGCTGGCTTTGTAAAACTTGAGTGTGGCATTTTCTTTGAACACGAATTTATCCTTAATTTGTTTGTGTTTTCCAATGGTATACTTGAATACTGCCATGGCATCATCGAGTATTTTTCTTACTACACTCTCAGTTGACTCTGTTGCAGGAGATGTGGCTTGTAAATAGTGGATAGATCTCCAAACAAGTTGTAGTTGTCTCAGCCAATCACAGCCCAACAATGCTGGCCCTCCTATTTTTACCACATACAAGCCCAATGTAGCTTGTTGGATGTTGTATTTCACTTTTACAAATGTCATTCCCACAGGAATTATTTTTCTCCAGTATACGCTCTTGTTTGGATATCGCAGGCTTCAGTTCAGTATCTCTGAAATGCCATTCAGATTCATGTTGTGGAATGACTGAAACAGCTGAGCCAGTGTCCAATTCTATTTTAATTAATTTACCATTTACTTCTGGTGTAAGCTCTATTGCTTGTCTCTTGTTAGTTTTCATATTGTAAATCTCAAGTCTATTCAGTCCTGTGTCATTCTCATGAAATTTTTCATCAACAGCATGCAGATTAGTGCTTGTTTTGAAACTGTAAATTGACCTTTTTTTCTTCCTTCTGCCGTATATTTATTTTTATCTTCCCAATATGCTGTTTGTATGTGATCTACTTTGTTGTATTTTCTGCAAATTTTATCTTTAAATCTGCATTGATCTGGCATACAGAGCCCCTGCCAAAACAATAACACAATTTATTCGGTTTAGGATTAGACATTGCAATTTTGTTCATGTTCACTTTCATTCCTGACTGCAACTCAGTTGAGTCTCTGGCTGCTGGTTCCATTAATACAGTGATTTTAACTGCTCTTTTAAATATGAGTTGTGTTTCAGTTAGGATCCATTTTAAAATGCTTTCTTGTAAGATTCCACAAAGTAAAAGATCTCTCAGTATATCTTCAATCCCATCACTGAACTGACAACGCTCTTCAATTCAGCCACATACATGGAAATAGATTCCCTTTCCTTTTAATTCTGCTTATGAAACTTAAAGCATTTAGCAATCAACAGTGACTTGGGTTCTAAATGATCTTGCATTATTTTCACAATAACAACAAAGTTCATCTTGGCTGGTTTAGCTGGAGCAGTTTCTAAGCAAGCTCTATGTCTTTCCACCTAATGCACAACAAAATTGGCACTGACTTTTCATTGGCTATTTCATTTGCTTCAAAATATTGCTCAATTTGCTCAGTATACAATATCCAGTTATCCCTTATGCAATCAAACACATCCGTCTTTCTGATGTAGCCAGCCATTTCTCTTTTTTTATTTATGTTTATTATCATCTAGTACTCACTGTTTATGAACTATTGAATTTCATCCATTCTCTGCCTTTTTTTAACTCGACAACCTCTGTCCCAGTCAAAGAGTCAAATGCTGTGCTTTATTTTTTGCTTAACCGTTTCTCTCCTCTTGTGAATAAAGCATACTACACTTTTTAAAACTTGAATGATTCGCTGTGCTTAAACATGTAGGTAGCCATCTCGGGTTAATTTTAAATCTTACCTGTCACCACTGTTATGTTTTATAAGTCCAAAACATTAAACCAATTGAAAGAAAAACAGAGTCTGGTATAAGATGTGTATGTTTCATTTTACTTTAGCAAAATGTGGTGGTCTGTCCTAATTACATACTTTTACATATAACCCATAATGAATTATGTAAACAACAAAGAATGCTTAATCAAACATTCAAACATGGGGGTAGAAGGGTGGGTTGGCAAGTTTGCAGACGACACAAAGGTTGGTGGTGTTGTAGATAGTGTAGAGGATTGTCAAAGATTGCAGAGAGACATTGATAGGATGCAGAAGTGGGCTGAGAGTGGCAGATGGAGTTCGACCCAGTGGAGTGTGAGGTGGTACACTTTGGAAGGACAAACTCCAAGGCAGAGTACAAAGTAAATGGCAGGATACTTGGTAGTGTGGAGGAGCAGAGGGATCTTGGGTTACATGTCCACAGATCCCTGAAAGTTGCCTCACAGGTGGATAGGGTAGTTAAGAAAGCTTATGGGGTGTTAGCTTTCATAAGTCAAGGGATAGAGTTTAAGAGTTGCGATGTAATGATGCAGCTCTTTAAAACTCTGGTTAGGCCACACTTGGAGTATTGTGTCCAGTTCTGGTCACCTCGCTATAGGAAGGATGTGGAAGCATTGGAAGGGGTACAGAGGAGATTTACCAGGATGCTGCCTGGTTTAGAAAGTATGCATTATGATCAGAGATTAAGGGAGCTAGGGCTTTACTCTTTTGAGAGAAGGAGGATGAGAGGAGACATGATAGAGGTGTACAAGATAATAAGAGGAATAGATAGAGTGGATAGCCAGCGCCTCTTTCCCAGGGCACCACTGCTCAATACAAGAGGACATGGCTTTAAGGTAAGGGGTGGGAAGTTCAATGGGGATATTAGAGGAAGGTTTTTTACTCAGAGAGTGGTTGGTGCGTGGAATGCACTGCCTGAGTCAGTGGTGGAGGCAGATACACTAGTGCAGTTTAAGAGACTACTAGACAGGTATACGGAGGAATCTAAGTTGGGAGCTTATATGGGAGGCAGGGTTTGAGGGTCGGCACAACATTGTGGGCCGAAGGGCCTGTACTGTGCTGTACTATTCTATGTTCTAAGTTCTATGTTCAAACAATATACAGTATACAAACAATATATATCAAAAAATATCCCCCCAAGAAGTTTTTATGTTTCATTGTTTTATAACATTGAAAAACAGTGAATTTAATTTGGCTTTTTGACACTGATCAACAGAAAATGACTCTTCCATGTCAAAGTGAAAACAGATCTCTACAAAGTGATCTAAATTAATTACAAATATAAAATACAAAATAATTAATTGCAAAAGATTTTACTCCCTTCAAGTTAGCATTTAGTAGATGCACCTTTGGCAGCAATTACAGCCTTAAGTCTGTGTGGATAGGTCTCTATCAGCTCTGCACAGCTGGACACTGCAATTTTTCCCCATTCTTCTTTACAAAACTGCTTAAGATCTGTCAGATTGCTTGGGGATCGTGAGTAAGCAGCTCTTTTCAAGTCCAGCCACAACTTCTCAATTGAGTTGAGGTCTGGACTCTGACTTGGCCACTCCAGGACATTAACTTTGTTGTTTTTGAGCCACTCCTGTGTAGTTTTGGCTTTATGCTTGGGGTCATTGACTTGCTGGAAAACAAATCTTTTCCCAGATCACAGTTCTCTTGCAGACTGCATCAGGTCTTCCTCCAGGATTTCCCTGTATTTTGCTGCATTCATTTTACTTTCTACCTTCACAAGCCTTCCAGGGCCTACTGCACTGAAGCATCCCCACAGCATGAAGCAGCCACCACCATGCCTCACAGTAGGGATGGTGTGTTTTTGACAATGTGTGGAGTTTGGCTTACGCCAAACATAGTGTTTAGTCTGATGGCCAAAAAGCTCAACTTTGGTTTCATCAGACCATAGAACCTTCTTCTATCTGACTTCAGAATCTCCAACGTGCCTTCTGGCAAAACTAGCTGAGATCCCATGTGAGCTTTTCTCAACAGTGGCTTTCTCTTTGCCACTCTCCCATAAAGCTGTGACTGGTGAAGCACCCGGGCAACAATTGATGTATGTGCAGTCTCTCCCATTTCAGCCACTGAAGCTTGTAACTCCTCCAGAGTTGTCATAGGTCTCTTGGTGGCCTCCCTCACTCGTCCCCTTCTTGCACAGTTTTTGAGGATGGTCATATTCTTTCCATTTCTGTTTTTTATGATTTAAATTTTATTGAATTCTTTTACAAATTTTTCTCTGAACCCCTGAGTCAGTGCTGACGTTATGTAAATCATAGCTTACAAAACATAAAATTATCCATAAAATAAAAAAACAAACATGGCAGAAATAAATATCAATATAATAACCATGTGTGTCTATTTAGACCTCTAATAACATAAAAGACTGCCATTCAGCAATATGCTTTACCACTACATTCCCCACTATTTACCCCCCAGGAAACCTAAATATTTGCCCCATTTTTGTGTATAGATGGCCAATCTATCGAACTGTTGGTATGTCATGCATATAGATGCACCATAGAAAGCATTCTTCTAGGGTGCATCACAACCTGGTATGGAAGTTGTCCTGTCCAAGACCGGAGGAAGCTGCAGAAGACCACGAACACGGCGCAGCACATCACACAAACTAGTCTTCCGTCCTTGGATTCACTTTACACTGCACGCTGTCGGAGCAGTGCTGCCAGGATAATCAAGGACACAACCCACTCAGCCAACACACTTTTCGTACCTCTTGCCTCCGGGAGAAGGCTCAGGAGCTTGAAGACTCGTATGGCCAGATTTGGGAACAGCTTCTTTCCATCTGTGATAAGACTGCTGAACGGATCCTGACCCGGATCTGGGCCGTACCCTCCAAATATCCAGACCTGCCTCTCGGTTTTTTTGCACTTCCTTACTTTCCATTTTAATATTTTCTATTTATGATTTATAATTTAAATTTTTAATATTTACTATCGATTTGTAATCCAGGGAGCGGGATGCGCAGAATCAAATAGCACTATGATGTTTGTACATTCTAGTATCAATTGTTTGGCGACAATAAAGTATAAAGTTCAAAAGCTGCCACTTTGACTACTTCTATGACCCACTCCTGGTCCCCCCAAGTTCCTGCAACCTCTAAATATAATTTGTCTTCTTACCATTATACTTGTCTGGATCCAATTTTGAGAGTGTTTATCCCCAAGTAACCCAAGTGTGTCTCCCAAGACAAAAAGTCTGGAGCAGAAAGGGAGTTGAATACCCAAAACTTCACCAATATACATAATCCAAAATTCTTGAATTCTGGGACAGGACCAGAGCTCATGTACTAAGTCCCCTTTATCCGTCTCACAGTACCAGCATTCAGGGGTGTTTTTCAACCCTAATCTATGTAATCTTGCTGGAGTCCGATAGGAACGGTGTAGAATCTTAAACTGAATAAGGCGCACCCTCAGGTCTCTTGACATTGTTTTGACATTTTTGCAAACTTTGTCCCTTTGCCTTGTCTTAAAAGTCACACTCAGGTCTTTTTCCCATGCTCTTTTAAGACCCAACAGAAATTTGTCCCCAGAGATTTGTGTTAAAGCTGAATAATAAGTTGATGCTTCGTGACCTTTACCATATGCAGCCAGTACAGTAGACAGTATCGTAGCAACTTGTGGGGGTTGCTGTGTAGAACCATAAGTTGTATGTAGCAAATGACGCAGTTGAAGGTATCTCCAAAATTGTGACCTAGAGATAGCGTACTGTTGGGTTAATTGATTAAAAGATTTTAAACTATTACCATTATAAAGGTCTCCCAATTTAATTATACCTTTCCCTTGCCATTCCCTCCAGAAGAAAGGGGACTTATCAATACACAACTTTGGATTCATCCAGATACTCGAGGCTTCATTCAAATATGGATTAAGTTTAAATAATCTGGCTAGTTTATTCCAGAACAAATGCATATGCGATATAATTGGGTGAGACCTTGCCTCAGGAGGTAACTTGAGAGGCAAACATTGGAATGGAGGGATGGGAGGAAGAGCAGAACACTCAATACAATACCAAGGAGGTGCTCTCTCTCTGTGCTAAATGTTTAAGAGTAAAGGCATAGTAGTAGTATATTAACTTTGGCAAACCTAAGCCCCCCTCCTTCGACTGGCAATTGTAATTTGTTAAAGTTTAAGTGTGGGCGTTTACCATTCCAAATAAAAGCCTTAATTATTTTATCAAATTGCTTAAAATATGTTAATGCCATTTGCGCTGGTAACGATTGGAACAGATAATTAACCTTTGGAATACTATTCGTCTTCAAGGCATTTACTTTTCCCGACATTGACAAATACAATGATGACCATCTGTCTACATCACATGAAATTCTCTGCAATAATGGGTCAAAATTACCCTTTCTGAATCCTTCAGTTGAGGGGGAAAATTAATACCTAAATATCGCATACCCTTCCTTAGCCAGTGAAATTGGCCTGGGAAAAAAGCAGATGCAGGGCAGTATGCAGTCAACAGTACTGCATCCGATTTCGTCCAATTAACCTTATAACCTGAGAATCTAGAGTAAGACTTTATAATGTTAAAAAGACATGGCACCGACCGGCTATGGTCCGACACAAATAATAAAATTTCATCCGCATAAAGCGTAAACACGAGGAAGTCTGCAGATGCTGGAATTTCAAACAACATACATAAAAGTTGCTAGTGAACGCAGCAGGCCAGGTAGCATCTCTAGGAAGAGGTACAGTCGACGTTTCAGGCCGAGACCCTTCGTCAGGACTAACTGAAAGAAGAGCTAGTAAGAGATTTGAAAGTGGGAGGGGGAGGGGGAGATCCAAAATGATAGGAGAAGACAGGAGGGGGAGGGATGGAGCCAAGAGCTGGACAGGTGATTGGCAAAAGGAATATGAGAGGATCATGGGACAGGAGGCCTAGGGAGAAAGAAAAGTGGGGGGGGGGAGAAACCCAGAGGATGGGCAAGGGGTATAGTGAGAGGGACAGAGGGAGAAAAAGGAGACAGAGAAAAAGAATGTGTGTATATAAATAAATAAATAATGGATGGGGTACGAGGGGGAGGTGGGGTATTAACGGAAGTTTGAGAAGTCAATGCTCATGCCATCAGGTTGCAGGCTACCCAGACAGAATATTTTAGATTAGATTATGAGAACACTCAGTCCTCTTTTATTGTCATTTAGAAATGCATACATATATTAAAAAATGATACAATGTTTCTCTGGAGTGATACCACAGAAAACAGGACAAACCAAAGTCTAACACTGACAGAACCACATAATTATAACATGTAGTTACAGCAGTGCAAAGCAATACCATAATTTGATGAAGAACAAACCATGGGCAGGGTAAATAAAGTCTCAAAAGTCCCCGAGCCGATCGACTTCCGAGCCCCCGATAGCAGCAGCAAAAGGGAGAAACTCCCTGCCATAAACCTCCAGGCACCGTCAACTTGCCGATGCCTTGGAAGCAGCCGACCACAGCCAACACTGAGTCCATCCGTCCGAAAACTTCGAGCTTCCGACCAGCCTCTCCGATAGAGCCTCCCAAGCGCCATCCTCTGCCGAGCGCCTTCAACCTCGCCCTGGCCGCTGAAACACGCAAAGCTGAGGATTTCAGGGCCTTCAGCTCCGGAGATTCTGGTTACCACACAGTAGCAGTGGCAGCAAAGTGGGCATTTCAGAAGTTTTCCACTGTGCAGCCAGATTCAAGGAGAACCTGATCATTAAATTTGCAGATGATACCACAGTGGTGGGGCTCATCAGCAAAAATGATGAAACAATGTACAGGGAGGAGGTCAAACACCTAGAGAGCTGGTGCCGGGATAACGACTTGATGCTTAATGTCACCAAAACCACGGAGATGATCGTTGATTTCAGATGGTCTCAGCCTGAGCACACACCCCTCAGCATCAGCGGCTCCACAGTGGAGAGAGTGGAAAACATCAAGTTCCTTGGGGTGCAGATCTCGGACAATCTCACCTGGTCCAGGAACGCCACTGGGATTGTGAAACAGGCCCAGCAGAGATTGCACCTTCTGAGGAAGCTTAAACAAGCATCACTCCCCACTAACATCTTAACTACATTCTACAAGGCGTGGTTGAGAGTGTGCTGACCTTTTGCATCACAACCTGGTACTCCAGCTGCAGTGCTGTCGACAAAAAAGCCTTGCAGAGGGTGGTTAGGGGAGCAGAGAAGGTTACTGGGGTCTCCCTACCTTCTGTCCAAGACCTCATTCAGAGTCGATGCCTCCAGAAGACATGGTACATCATTAAAGACCCCTCACACCCTCTCCATGAACTGTTTGTTCTTCTGCCATCAGGCAAATGTTATAGGAGCATCAAAATTAAAACCACAAGGCTACTAAACAGCTTCCTCCCACAGGCAGTCAGACTGCTAAATAGCTGCTCTACCTGACTCTGCTTTGGACACTTTTAGCTTGCACTGGACACTTATAACTGATTTTAACTGACATGTGGCTATTGTGTTTTACTATTTATTGTTAAGTTTATTATTTAGTGTTGTGTTTGTTATGTTATGATTGCACTGCTCCTGGGCAACGCTGTCTCATTCTGCCCTGCAGAGCTGATGTACGGTTAGAATGACAATAAAGTTTTTTGAATCTTGAATCTTGAATGTTCCTCTGTACTCTCACGTCTGTCTCCATCAGGATTGTGCATGGTCCTCTACTTGACAAATAACAGACATCACCACTGAAGTATAAGGTATTGTTCCTCCAACCTGAGTGTGGCTTCATCTTTACAGTAGAGGAGGCCGTGGATAGACATATCAGAATGGGAATGGGACATGGAATTAAAATGTACGGCCACTGGGAGATCCTGCTTTCTCTGGCGGACAGAGCGTAGGTGTTCAGCGAAACAATCTCCCAGTCTGCGTCGGGTCTCGCCAATATATAGAAGGCCACATCAGGAGCACTGGACACAGTATATCATCCCAGCCGACTCACAGGTGAAGTGTCACCTAACCTGGAAGGACTGTTTGGGGCCCTGAATGGTGGTAAGGGAGGAAGTGTAAGGGCATGTGCAGCACTTGTTCTGCTTACAAGGATAAGTGCCAGGAGGGAGATCAGTGGGGAGGGATGGGGGGGACGAATGGACAAGGGAGTCTCATAGGGAGCGATCCCTGCAGAAAGCAGAGGGGAGGGAGGGAAAGATGTGCTTAGTGGTGGGATCCCATTGGAAGTGGTGGAAGTTACGGAGAATTATATGTTGGACCCGGAGGCTGGTGTGGTGGTAGGTGAGGACAAGGGGAACCCTATTCCTAGTGGGGTGGCGGGAGGATGGAGTAAGAGCAGATGTGCGTGAAATGGGGGAGATGCATTTGAGAGCAGAGTTGATGGTGGAGGAAGGGAAGCCCTTTTCTTGAAAAAAGCAGGACATCTCCTTCATCCTGAGATGAAAAGCCTCATCCTGAGAGCAGATGCAGCGGAGATGGAGGAATTGCGAGAAGGGGATGGCATTTTTGCAAGAGACAGGGTGAGAAGAGGAATAGTCCAGATAGCTGTGAGAGTCGGTAGGCTTATAGTAGACATCAGTAGGTAAGCTGTCTCCAGAGATAGAGACAGAAAGATCTAGAAAGGGGAGGGAGGTGTCGGAAATGGACCACGTAAACTTGAGGGCAGGGTGAAAGTTGGAAGCAAAGTTAATGAAGTCAACGAGCTCAGCATGTGTGCAGGAAGCAGTGCCAATGCAGTCGTCGATGTAGCGAAGGAAATGTGAGGGACAGGTACCAGAATAGGTTTGGAACATAGATTGTTCCACAAAGCCAACAAAAAGGCAGGCATAGCTAGGACCCATGCGGGTGCCCATAGCTACACCTTTAGCTTGGAGGAAGTGGGAGGAGCCAAAGGAGAAATTATTAAGAGTAAGGACTAATTCTGTTAGACGGAGCAGAGAGGTGGTAGAGGGGAACTGGTTAGGTCTGGAATCCAGAAAGAAGCGGAGAGCTTTGAGACCTTCCTGATGAGGGATAGAAGTATATAGGGACTGGATATCCATGGTGAAAATAAAGCGGTGGGGGCCAGGGAACTTAAAATCATCGAAAAGTTTCAGAGCGTGAGAAGTGTAAAGCATCAGTTTATGAACCTGTCCTCCCACAGATATCCCTATAAAGTTCTCATTCTCTCTGACAGCCGCTGCCAGGGGCTCCAAAGCTAGACAGAACAACATTGGAGATAGAGGGGAACCCTGTTGGGGACCCCTTTTAAGAGAGAAGTAAGGTGAAATGTAACCACTAGTTTGAACCGCTGCTTCAGGGTTATTATATAACAGTATTCTTTCCATTTCTTGATGATTGACTTAACTGTACTCCAGTGGATATTCAGTGACTTGGAAATTTTCTTGTATCCATCTCCTGACTTGTGCCTTTCACTAAACTTTTCGCAGAGTTAGTCAAAATGTTCTTTTGTCTTCATGGTGTAGTCTTTGCCTGGATTCTGACTTACCAGCAGTTGGACCTTCCAGATACAGATATATTTTTACTACAATCAATTGAAACCTCTTGACTGCATATAGGTCTCCAAAATCAGATCAGATCCATTTAACTAATTATGTGACTTCTAAAACCAATTGGCTGCACCCATGATGATTTGCTGTGTCATATTAAAGGAGGAGGGGAGTGAATCAATTATTTTGTGTTTTATATTTGTAGTTAATTTCGATCACTTTGTAAAGATCTGTTTTCACTTTGACACAAAAGAGTCTTTTTCTGTTGATCAGTGTCAAAAGAGCCAAATTAAATCCATTATGATTCAATGTTGTAAAACAATAAAACATGAAAACTTCTAAGGAGAGGTGAATATTTTTTATAGGCACTGTATTACAATTTACTCAAATATTACTGAAATATTAAGCAGTCCCCGTGATTATTTAGAAGTAACAGGAATTGGGTCAAGGTGGGTTTGTAGGGATCACAGTAACCAGATTTTAGTGACCACAGGAAATGAGGCCCTGGTGAATTTTTAGAAGTCACAGGGATCGGTGGCCTGATAAGTTTTAGGTGATCCCAGGAAACGGGTCCCGGTGAGTTTTTAGAGAACACAGGAACTGTGGCCCTGTTGATTTTCACCAACAAATGGCTGCTGCTGAACATCCAAAATAAAATCAGAAAATGCTGGTGATATGATGACCAGTATACACCAATAAGAATTAGCAGTGGGAGTCAGCTACTCAGCCTCGCCAGCTCTTCCACGCAGTGTTAACCACATTATCGTAGTGCAGGAGGCACATACAGACCAGAGCCGGTAAGGCAAGTAGATCTCTCCATTGCAGAACAGTAAGGATGGATTTTTAACAACGCTAACATTTCATGCTCTCTACTGACACCAGCTACTCATTCTGATTTAAATAACTGAGTTTGCATCCACTTGTTGCCAGATCGTTGTTCAGCCAGTGTGGTAATTAACATTCCCGGCCACTTAGGATTGTGTATTCTAAGTTTTACTTCAGTACCAAGGTTTACCTGGGCAATTCTGTCTCTCCGTGTCAAGAGAAGGATTTTAAGTTTTACTTCAGTTTACCTGTCTCTCTGTGTCAAAATAAGTATTCTAAGTTTTATTTCAGTATCGAGGTTTACCTGTGTAACTTTGTCTCTCCGTGTCAAGAAAAGTATTGTCCAACGCTTGCCTTTCTACGCTCTGTGTCAATATAAATTCTGCCTGCCTCCTGCTTTCCTGTTCACCCTCCTGTTTGCCGTTTAGCTCCAGCCACGCTCACACCCTTGTCTTCATCCTAACTCACTCTCCATGCTAGTGTCCTGTGTTCGGGTTCGCCCCGTTCCTTGCAACACTGCCAGCTACGGCTGATGAGCTACATCTGTCCAAAGTGATCAGTTTTAAGACGTCAGTAATCTGGCCTTTGCCTATTCTCCTGTCTGTAGAAACGGTTCCGTCAGGCTTAGTAGCTAAGCCATACGTGAGGGCCGGGAGCTGAAGGTGGTGTCAGAGGCAATTTGAAATGTATGTCATTGGGAGCATTTAATAGGTAGTGGGAGCTTCTTCCCACTACCCCCTCGCTATCCTGCACCCCCCCCCCCCACCCCGGCTATGTCAACCTAAGTGAAGTTTATTCACACACAAAATACGCAAAATGCAAACATCAGGGATTTACAAGACTATTAACAATTTCAAATTAAAATATGATTGCTACTATCTATAAAATTTGCCTGGGGAGCCCACTTTCCACAACATCCTCCACTGTACTTAGAATGACCACATGCTCCCTTTCTGAGGATACCCAGGAAAGAGAGGCAGGCAGTTGAATGGCCACCTTGGCCAGGGTCACCAGTAGATCGCCTGAGTAACCTGTTTCCCCCACCCCCCCATACTGTAACTGGCTCATTTGCCCAGATTCCAACTTGCTTAGCCACAGACACTCTACCATACTATATCTTTAATATTACTAGCTGGCCTGTTAACAAACAGACTGCCAGAAAATCAAGGTGGCACTGCCAATATCTGCAATAGCAAAGGGTCCTTATGTAAACCAGAGTCATGGGGGCTGGTGCTGACAACTCCACATCGTTGCTAGGCCCCGCTATGGTCAACACAGCCCATCAATAACATTCCCCACAATACATGCCGAGAGACCAGCACTCTTTCCTGTTTTCGGTCGGTTTCCATAGGGAAGTTAATTAAATCTCTGGTCAAGCGGACAATTCTGACCGCCTCCTATGGTGTGCACAGCCGGCTGTGGGATTTGACAGACACCTGACCGTGGTCCTCAGAGAATGGAAGTGAAGGAACTCAAGGCAGCCATAACTTTCTCAGATATCGACTGCTCCTTCCCTGCCTTTTAGTTTATTATTGTCTCATGTACTGAGGTACGTTAAAAAACTTTGCTTTTCATGTCATCCATCACACTTCATCACATCAGTGCATTGATTTGGTACAAGGGAATTGCAATAACAGAGTGCAGGGTCCAGAGGAAGCTCACGAGAATGATCCTGGGAATGTAAGAGTTAACGTATGAGGAACGTTAGATGGCTCTGGGCCTGTACTCACTGGAGTTTATGAATGAGGGGGCATCTCATTGAAACCTATCAAGTATTGAAAGGCACAGGTAGAGTGAACATGGAGGGGATCTTTTCTCTCATGGAGGAGTCTAGGACTAGTAGGCACAGCTTCAGAGTGTATGGGTATCCTTTTAGAACAGTGATGAGGAGGAATTTCTTTGGCCAGAGGTGGTGGATCTGTGGAACTGACTGCTACAGGTGGCTGCAGAGGCCAAATCATTAGGTATATTTAAAACAAAGGTTGATAGGTTTTTGATTAGTCAGGGTGTCAAAGATTATCGGGAGAAGACAGAATGGGGTTGAGAGGGAAAATAAGTCGGCTATGATGGAATGCTGGAGTGGACTTGATGGGCCAAATGGTGTAAGTCTGTTCCTGTGTATTATGGTCTTATAATAGTCAGATTCAGATTCATTTATTTATCACATGTACATCGAAACAGACAGTGAAATGCATTGTTTGCGTTAACAACCAACACATCCTAGGGATGTGCTGGTGGCAGCCTGCAAGTGTTACTACACATTCCAGTGGCAGCACAGAATGCCCACAATGCTCAGAAGAACAACACAGAACACTACAAGCAATAAAACAGCAGCAAAAACAAGCCCCTTTTCTCCCTCCCACCCACCCAGACACACAGACAGTCCTCCAACTCTGGAACAGGCCTTCAATCTCCAGTCTCCAGGCTTGGACCATTGGGCTTTGACTTCCAGACTACCAATCAACCTTTGAGCTCCAGTCTTCAGTACTGATCTCAGACTAGACAACGATAGGGTCCCAAACTCAAGGCTCAGTCCAGGTGCACTGACTGACTGTCCCTCATGCCTCCTGCTTGCAAGGGTTCTTGGTCATTAGCCTTAAAGTGCAGAGCGGTAGCTTGGACTGTGGATGTCCAGTTACAGAGAAGGTGCAAGGACACAGTGAGGTAGATTGTCCATCTTTTTGTACAAAGAGTCCATTCAAAGGAGGAGCATGGTGGCGTAGCATCTGGCACAACACTTCACAGTGCCAGGTTTTGTAATTAGGGTGCAATTCTCGCTGTTGTCTGTAAGGAGTTCGCGAGCTCTCCCCATGACCTCATTGGTTTCCTCCAGGTGCTCCAGTTTCATCCAACCTGCCGAAGGTGTATAGGTCTGGGTCAGTTAGTAATGGCCATGCTCCATGCTATGTTGGCACCAGAAGTTTAGCGACTTGCAGCGGCCCCCAGCACATCCTCAAACTGTGTAGACCGTTGATGCAAATGCCACATTTCACTGTGCGTTTCGATGTACGTGTGACAAGTAAAGCTAATCTGTCTTAATAGCAGGATAGAAACTGTCCCTGAGCCTGGTGGCACGTGCTTTCAGGCGTTTGTATCTTCAGGGAGGGGGTTGGGAGAAGAGAGAATATCCGGGATGGGTGGATATTTGATTCTGTTGGCTGCTTTACTGAGGCAGGAAGTTTCTCCTAATCTCCGCACATCCATCCTGTCAAGAAGCCCTTGATTCTTTCAGTTAAACACCTTTACATCTTTCTACACTCTAGAGGATACAAACTTAGAAACAAAGAAACGTAAAAAACCTACAGCACACTACAGGCCCTTCGGCCCACAAAGTTGTGCCGAATATGTCCCTACCTTAGAAATTACTAGGCTTACCTATAGCCCTCTATTTTTCTAAGTTCCATGTACCTATCCAAGAGTCTTTTAAAAGACCCTATCATTTCCACCTTCACCACCATTGCCGGCAGCCCATTCCACGCAATCACCACTCTCTCCGTAAAAGAACTTACCCCTGACATCTCCTCTGAACCTACTCTTCAGCACCTTAAACCTGTGTCCTCTTGTGGCAATCATTTCAGCCCTGGGAAAAAGCCTCTGACTATCCACACGATCAGTGCCTCTCGTCCCAGAGAGTCCAGTCCTTCATCATAAGGCAACATGCCCATTCCAGGTATCAGTCTGGTAAACCATCAGTGAGCCACTTCCATTAGGTAAACATCGTTCCTTACACATCGTACTCCACATAGCACTCCACATTTACTAATGCCCTATGTAATGGTGGCACAACATTACTGGTAAGATCTTCCAGTAAGAGGTGGCACCTACGAATGCAACAGACTCTCAGGGGCAGCAAAAGTTGCTTTTTTCCTTGTAAAATTGTTTTTTTTTTATGATCGAAACACAACTCTACTCCAAGAAGATTGGGTACTGCTGTGCTACTCCATCAGTGAGCTGCTTGTTGATCGGATTAGCTGGGCTAGTGTCGGCAGCACGGCCGACTGAGGTGTCGAGGGGGCCGGTCGGGATATCGGAGGAGCACGCCGGTGTGTCGGAGGATCCGGTTTCAGTGCAGAGGAGCAGACCTGCCCGCTACTCGGAAGCATCAAAATTGGTGCAGTATAACCGTGGGAGATTGTCTTGGGTATTTGACTTGTGATCACAAGACTCTGTTGGACAGTGATAATGTAAGTTGGCACAGGCCAGTTACCCTTGTCTGATGGAGGGACAGACAACATTGGAGCTGTGTAGCCATTGATGGTACCAAGAACTACGTCCCAAGCCTCAGGTTTGCCTGCTGCTGCAGACCAGGTGAGAGACACAGAAGCATTTACAGCGTGGCATCCAAGTTCTTGTCTTGAATACTGTTTGCGCAGATCAAATCATTAGACAATGCATTGAGATAGTTAAGGTAAAACAATAACAATGCAGGATAAATAGGCTGTGGAAGCAAAGTCTCCAGCCTGAATTCTAATATCCCTGTTCCTAAACCCTGACCTCTGAAAAGACGGAACAGAAGATCAGACTGGGCCCAGAATACCTCCCCAGCACATACTTACCATGTGTTGGTGTTAAATGCAAATGCTGCATTTCACTGTACTTGTGATAAATAAATGAATCTGAATCTGAGAGTATGCTGAAGAAGATGCCTACTGCACATCAATTCATGAGTGATGTAATAATCACCATGAAAGATTATTAATGCATACCTGGAGAATTTCCTAATTTCAAGAGCGTGTTTGTGGCCATGTGGACACACTGCGCAAGAGGACATGGATCATGTCCTCCATATGTTGAGGCATTCAATTCCAGTGCCACTCTCCTCCCACCCACATGTCCACACTCCTTGATGTTAAATAGAGGAGATCCAGGGCTTTAAATCATCTCTTCAATATCTTATCTTTGAAAGTTTTGATTCAGAATTGGAGTTGGAGTTGGAGTTGGTTTATTATTGTTACATGTACCAGGGTACAGAGAAAAGCTTGTCTTGCATAGTGTTAGAACATAGAACAGCATAGCACACAATGATGTGCTGATCTTTTAAGCTATTCTGTGATCCATCTAACCCTTACTCCCACACATCCTCCATTTTTCTTTCACCTATGTGCTTATCTCAGAGTCTTTTCAGTATCCCTAATACATTTGTCTCTACCACCACCCCACAGCGTGTTTCCACATGCCCAACAATCTCAGTTAAAAATAACGTTTACCCCTGACATTTCCCCTATATTTTCCTACAAATCATCTTAAAATTTGCCACTTCCACCCTGGAAAAAAGTCTTTGGTTGAAATACTCTATGAATGCCTCTTACCATCTTGAACTCTTCTATCAAATCACTTCTCATCCTCCTTTGCTCTAAAGAGAAAACCTCTTGCTTGCTCAACTTTTCATTATAAAACATGCTCCCTAATCCAGGTAGCATCCTGGTCAATCTCCTCTGCATCCCCTCTAAAGCTTTCAGATTTATCCTATAATGAGGCAATTGAACTGAACACAATACTCCAAGTGTGCGCTACTAGAATGTTATAGAGCTGCAACATTACTTTGTGGTTCTTGAACTCAATCCCCCAACTAATGAAAGCCAACACAGCATCCAGATCAATTCGTTGTCTTACCCTCAGGTTCAGCCGGTGGCGTTAGTCTTCGGAAGACAGTCTCTGGCCCTGCCAAACGTGTGGAATCTGAGGTGCAAAACCTCCTGTTTGTGTGGATGCTGTGTGATTTGTGACCCTGTTACAAATCCATACCATGAAATAACAGATAGTACACCATATGCAGTTAAACGATTTAGCTTTATAATTCTTAATTTGACTAAAGGCTTAGTAAAGAAAAACATAAACAAAAGGGCCTATTTTAACGAAACAGTCTGATGTGCACAAGTTGGAGCTCACGGTTTCCCTTCTGCTGGTCCTCCATCGATTTCCACGGGCTTTGTCGACTCCCGGCCCCACTCCAAGTCCACTCTGTCCTGTTGTAAACGATCTCTCCTTTCCGGCATCTCTCTTCATCTCTCATCAAACAAGAGAACCAGATCACCTTATCCTCAGGCACACAAGAAGAAAAAAACACCTCCTTCACTGGACGGCACACATTCCAAGGCCCCTGATATCTCTCGCCATAACCCAAACACTGCTGCAACAGAAAATCCATTTCACTGGCAGTGCTTCTACAGAAAGACCATTACATTCGCAGTGAAACCTTTCCCAGGGTGTTACACTCACAAAGTAAAACAACAACAGAATGCAGAATAAAGTGCAACAGCTACAGAGAAAGTGTAGTGCGGATAGATAGTGAGATGCAAGGCTAACAAAATAGATAATGAAAGATTAAAAAGATTAGCCTTATTTGTCACATGTGCATGGAAATATAAGTGAAATGCATCATTTGCATCAAATTAAATCAGAAAAGGTTGCGCTGGACAGCCCACAAGTGTCACCACCCTTCATAAATACTATAAAGAGCAGTAAATAGTAAAAAAAAACTAAATTAAATTAATATTTGGTGTGACCATCTTTGCCTTTAAAACTGCATCATTGCTCTTAGGTACACTGTTGTGCATCTTGAGAAGAAAACCGGTTGGTATGATCTTGGAGAACTTGCCACAGTTCTTCTGCAGAGTTTGGCTGTCTCACTTGCTTCTATCTCGCCTGGTAATCCCAACAGCCCGGATGATGTTGAGATCAGGATTAAAAAGTCTAGGATGCCTAAGACTTTTGCACAGTATTGTATATCATGTATTCCTTCACGGTATACATTCAATGTTCACCTTATTAGGTACCTCCTATACCTAATAAAGTGGCCGCTGAGTATACCTTCCATGGTCTTCTGCTGCTGTAGCCCATACACCTCAAGGTTCGACTCGCTGTGCATTCGGAGATGCTCTTCGGCACAGCACTGTTGTAAGATCAGTTTATCTGAGTTACTGTCACCTTCCTGTCAGCTTGAACCAGTCTGGCCATTCTCCTCTGATGTATCTCATTAAGAAGGCCTTTTCACCCACAGAACTGTCGCTCATTGGAGGTTTCTTATTATGTTTTTTTGTACCATTCTCTGTAAACTCTAGAGACTGTTGTGTGTGAAAATCATGGGAGATCAACAGTTTCTGTGGTACTCAAACCACCCAGTCTTGCACCAACAGTAATTCTGTGGTCAGAGTCACCTCGGTCACATTCCTTCCCCATTCTGATGTTTGGTCTGAACAACAACTGAACCTCTTTCAAGGTCTGCATGCTTTTATGCATTGAGTTGCTGCCACATGACTGGCTGATTAGATATTGTTGCATTAACAAGCAGGTGTATTGTTGTACCTAATAAAGTGGCCACTGTGTGCATGTCGGTGATAACTGAAGCAACACAAGCATCTATCATGAGTGACACTAGCAGAGTGAGGCAGTTATGTGTGAAACTGTGTTTGGTGAATGAAGTAGGCACACAGTACAGGCAGAGGCAGAGGAGATACTGAACCTTAACTAAATTCTAATACCCAGAGATGCCAGCAGAGGGGAGCAGACAAATGCAGAATGTTCTACAGAGTAGAGGATGATAATCCAACTACTCAAAAAACACAAGACATTCTGGAAATCCAGAATACTTTCCTGATGGAGGGTCTCAGCCCAAAACATTGGCTGTTTATTCCTTTCCTTAGATGCTGCCTGACCTGCTGAGTTCCTCCAGCATTTTGTATGTGTTAATTTGGTAGTGCCAGAATGGCATATTTTCTGAACAGTTGGATACTGGATTATTTGGATGCTATTATTATTCTATTCTATTCTATTACTATTATGTATTAATATTGATTCCATTTACTAATACCCTAATAATGTTTTAATTCCAAACACAGGAGATGGTGCAGATGCTGGAAATTCAGAGCAACACTCACAAAATGCTGGAGGAGCTCAACAGGTCAGGCACCTGTATCGAGGAGAATAAACAGTTCACATTTCAGGTCAAGATCTTGATGAAGTCAATGTGGCTACAAGGTTCCTGATGAAGGGTCTTAGCCCGAAGCGTTGACTGTTTATTTCCCTCCATAGATGCTATCTGACTTGCTGAGTTCCTCCAGCATTTTGTTTGTGTTGCTTTCGAGTCACTTTTTTTGTGTTACACAATTGTGAAATAAATGTTCCAGTGAATGTGTTCATTTTAAATAGAGCACTGGAACAGGGACCCAAAAAGTTTAAACTCAAGATGGGAGTGTGGTCCCAGTGATCTTAAAAGGACCCTGCGAATGGTCACCCCTCAGTTTAATGTAAGTGTGGCAACAAGGGATGTGGGAACGGGGCCCCAGTAGGACAGATTCAGACCGAGCGGGATCTCCAACAATCAGATAGCTGGTTATCAGAGACTTTACGTAGTGAGTGAGTGATAAGTAAGTGTGCCTGTGTATAGTGAATGGTGCAGAAAGACGCCAGCACTGAGTATTTTTTAATATTAATGTAACATTTGAAAGAAATCAATGCAAGTATTGTAAAAATGTGAATAAATAATTTTTTCCTTAATAACAGGGTCATGAGCAGAGGGAGGTCTATGGTGAGTGAAAGGGACCTATGAATCCCTCCAGTTCTTGAGAATGGTGATGGCTATTGGAAAATCACATAAGGCATTGTTCAGACTGCACTTGGAGTATAGTGAGCACTTCTGGACCTCTTATTTAAGAAAGAATGTGCTAGAATTAGAGAGGGTCCGGAGAAGTTCATGAGAATCATCCTGGGAATGAAAGGGTTAATGTACAGTATGAGGAGTTTTTGATGGCTCTGGGCCTGTACTCACTGGAGTTTAAAAGAATGAGGGGGGAATTTCATGGAAACCTGTTGAATATTGAAAGGTCTAGGTGGTGTGGATGTTAAGAGGTTCGGAGGGAACAGCCTCAGAATAGAAGGATGTCCATTTAGAACAGAGGTGAGGAGGAATTTCCTTTGCCAGTAGGTGGTATATCTGTGAAATTCATTGCCACAAATGGTTGTGGGGGCCAAGTCATTGGGTATATTTAAAGTGGAGGTCGATAGGTTCTTGATTAATAAGGACATCTAAGGTTACAAGCAGAAGGCAGGAGAATGGGGTTGAGAGGGTTAACAAATCATCCAAGATAGAATGCCAGCGCAGACTTGTTGGGTCAAGTGGCCTAATCCTACTTGTGCGTGTTACGCTCTTAATGTGTTATGGAAAGCAGGGGCTGCAGAAACATTCCCGGCCGTAGTGACAGCCAGACCCAGAAAGAAGGAGAGTGTATTCACTGCCTTATTCACAGCCTAGAGTGAGGAATAGGAGCCCCAACTCATTCTCATCCTGAGTTAGCCACCCTTGAGGAAGCCAGTTTTCCCTCCTTGTACAGTAAACTTAATGATTACGATCAAACTGCGGATGCTCCCAGTGTGATTCATGTGCTGTGGTAAATGCATTATTTAGTTACAGCTTTGATTAATATTCGCCATTTTTACTCCCGACAGGCGTTCCCATGTGTAAGGTCATCCATACTTGAATGTTGTTTTTGTTTGACTCAGGGAGTACATCATATTTGACCGTGCTATAAACAAAAGAGATTCTATAGAAAGTGCTGGAGGAGCTCAGCAGGCCAGGCAGCATCTATGGAGGAGAAGAAACAGTCAACGTTTGGGGCCAAGACCCTTCATCAGATGGGACTAAGCAGATTACTAGTTTGGCACAGAGCAGATGGGCTTATTTCTATACTGTAGTGTTGTATGACTCTGACTCTGTCAGGACTGGAAAGGAAGGGGACAGAAACCAGAATAAGATGGTGGGGAAGCGGGAGGAGTACAAGCCAATGGGTGATAGGTGAGAGAGATGGTGAGTGGGTAGGGAAGAGGGTTGAAGTGAAAAGCTGCGAGGTGATAGGTGGAATAAGTTAAGGGCTGAAGAAGAATGAATCTGATAGGTGAGGAGAGTGGACCGTGGAAGAAAAGGAAGGAAAAGGGGCACCAGAAGGAGGTGATGAGCAGGTGAGGAAAAAAGAAGGTGGTAAGAGGGAAACTAGAATGGGGAATAGAAAAAGAGAGAAGCGTTAACACGAAAGGCTAACTTTTTCAATTGTCACAGATGCTGACTGGACTCATAGGTGTTTGGAGGATTTTCTACATTTATTTGAATCCATGTGGACAGTCTATGGAATTCATTGCCACAAACAGCAATGGAGGCCAAGTCATTGGGTATATTTAAAGTGGAGGTTGATGAGTTCTTGATTAGTAAGTATGTCAAAGGTTATGGGAGAAGGCAGGAGAATGGGGTTGAGAGGTATAATAAACCAGCCATGATGGAGCAGAATCGATAGACAGAATGACCTAACTCTGCTCCTGTCTTATGTTCTTATGGTCTATTTCAGATTCCCGGAGGTTTCCTGGTTTTAGAGATACGATCCTGAGGCAAACCAGGAGGCAGAGGAGGAGCATCTGAGGAGATACAAGATGAGCAATGCCACAGTACTTCCTGGCATTTGACTGGTGTATAAAATGAAATTGATTAATTTGTCATGGACCATAACTTGAACTTCCACGTTGACAAATGCAGTGCTGTGCAAAAGTCTTAGGCACATATATATAGATAGGGTACCTAAGACCTTTGCACAGTACTGTGTTTGTCAACTTGGTGCAGAGAGTGAGTTTGTAAATATGGTGAGAAAAAAGGATGTTGGGTATGGAGTGCCACAGGAGGGATGTGGGACAGGTGGCAGAAAAGGAGTGCCGGATGGGGGGTGGTGTGGGTGTAGACACAGCACTCTTGAGACACCAGGCACTGTTGTTTAATACCAAACAATTGGTTTATTGATCATTACAGAATGTCCCTCTGGTGCTTTCCACTCACTTCCCTCTTCCTTCCCCTTTTCCCAACCATGATTCCCCTTTTCTTAGCCCCTTCCGACTGTCAATACACAAAAGAGACCCATATCACAATCCAGTTTATCATCACTCACATATGTCATGATTATTTTTTTTGCAACGGCAGTACAATGCAACAGAAAAAATTACTACAGTGTTGTGCAAGATGTCTAGGCACCCTAGCTATATATGTATGTACCTAAGACTTTTGCACAGTACTATACACTAATGAATGTAAAGACATTGCACAGTTTAATAGAGGCATCACAGTTAATGTATTCACTAATGAGATCAGCCCCTTGTAGTTGGAAACTAATAAATGAATGATTTTGTGGTGCAAAGGTTCCATCAGTGTGTTACACATCTACTTAATTTCATATTACTCTCATAAAAAAAGGCAATCTGTTCAGGCTCCAGACCCTTTGGGGAGTTGGTTCCTTCCTTAATGTGGCCAGAGTTTGAGTCGTCACATAACTCAATCCTCAGGAGAAACACTTTGTGCAATGCATGGTATAGAGTTCAGGACAGGATTGTCACAGCTGATGTGAGATTCCTCAGGGTTGGAAGGTTAATCTTTGCTGCTCACAGAAGAGCTCAGCTCAAACATGAACCATTGGCTGATCCGCTGCATTGCTCCACTCCCCACGGTTCCTCTCTAAACTCAGACAGCTCCATCGTGTGCCTTCCCACCATCGGGGACACCTTCAAAGGACGATGCCTCCAGAAAGCAGTATCCATCATTAAGGACCTCCACCATCCAGGACATGCCCTCTTCTCTTACTACCATCGGAGAGGAGGTACATATAGATACATAAACGGAGAAATTCATCCAGTGTACACTGCCATGGTCTTTATTAGATTAGATTATGAAGACACGTAGTCCCCTTTTATTGTCATTTAGTAACGCATGCATTAAGAAATGATACATTATTTCCTCCGGTGTGATATCACAAAACACAGGACAAACCAAGACTGAAAAAACTGACAAAACCACATAATTATACATATAGTTACAACAGTGCACAATACCATAACTTGATGAAGAAAGTCCGTGAGCACAGTAAAGTTCAAAGTTTCTCAAATGTCCCACATCTCACGCAGACGGGAGAGGGAAGAAAAACTCTCCCCTCCATGCCGACCACAATCTGACTCTGAGTCATCCGAAAACTTCGAGCTCTGATCAGCTCTCCGACACCGAGTACTGAGCGCCATCTCTGTCTGAGCGATTCAACCTCTTTCTCGGTCGCCAAAAGCAGGCAAGACCAGGGATTTTGAGGCCTACCCTCCAAAAGATTCCTGACCACGCAGTAACGACAGCAGCGAATGGGCATTTCAGAAATTTCTCCAGATGTTCCTCTGTGGTTTCACGTCCATTCTCCATCAAATCAGAATTGTCCACGGCCCCTATTTAACAGATATGATATCATTTTCACCGGAGAGCTGCGTACGCGCGGCACGCTGCCGTCTTCTCCTCCCGCCTTGAATGAACAAAATCAGTGCAGACACCTAGCGTAGATAATGGATTGCCTTCACACAATGCTTTTGATGATTGCTTCCTCCAAATCTTCATTTTCATTTTAACTTTCAAGATGATTGTTGATACCTTCAAATTCTTTGTAGTTCCTAACTTGCTGAAGAAGTGAAATCATTTAATTTCCACTCCTGACCGTTACTCGTTCTCCAAGCTAAATGCCTGAAGCCAAAGTGAGCAAAATAGTTCTGAATTGTCTTCCTGCTTGTTTTTCACCATCCATCAACGACTAAAATTACTGCTTTTTGAACACAAACAAACTCAACTGATACTATTTAAAAGCTGTTCGCTCTAAGTACAGTGCAGTGTGCCTAATAGCCACGCAACTGATGCTGGTTAGAAACTGTTTGGCAATGGTCTCTTGTCCCAATTAAGCAGCGTAGTGTCCCAAATGAACAAAGGAAATCCCAGTTATTTTCTCATTTAGTTTTTGTTCTATAAGAGTTATCCAAACTCAGAAGCTGCTCTCATTAACCTATGTCCAATTAACCCGAACCACCATATATGGGGTGGTTTGAGTATCTCAGAAACTGCTGGGATTTTCATGCAGAGTAGTCTCTAGAATCTACAGAGAATGGTGTGAAAACTAGAAACATCCAGTAAGCAGCAGTTCTGTTGGCGAAAACGCCTTGTTAATGAGAGAAGTCAGAGAAGAATGGCCAGTCTGGTGTAACCTTCTCATATGTAAACTTGGTTTGTTGGCTAACTCTGCTAACATCCACATGACTCATGGTGAGAAAGCCACCTTTCATAAACAATATACGTCCAGGGTCGGTATGATTTATGGTTCAACCAAACAGGAAAGTTGGGATGTTCTGATTGATGAACATTGATTGTTGCGAATGCCATGCAAAGTTATCATTCACCAGAAACTTAACAGATCGTGCACCAGCATAAAATTATACAGAAATATATATTTACCAAATTTACAGGTACAGATAAAAAAACGAAAGGGCCGACTATAGTTATATCAGTCCAATATGCACGTAAACATTGGAGCTCATTTCTTGAGTAGTCGGGGATATATCACTTTACTCATGCACTGGACTCAACATCTGTGTGAAAGCACACACCACAGCCAGAACTTCCCTTGAAGACCACTTCAAATGATCTGGCTCTTTCAGAAGTATTGGCCCTTCTTCCTTGGAGCCGTTCATCTGCACAAAGGACTTCTTACAATGGGGACTCTCCTTCAAACGACATTCTGCAGCATCTTCCCTTGTGCTCCCACCAAAAAAGACCCCAAACCAGACCACCGTCCTTCAGAAAAATTTTCCTGTCCAGCTTTCTGGAACCTTCTCTCACATCCCACAATCCTGATTGGCTGACATAACATTCCTAAGTTGGACAACATGGCTCCTTATCTTTAGACAAGACCAGAACACTCTTACCAACAGCGCACACTAGTTTTACACAAAAATGCTAAAATACCTCACAGCGTAGCGGTAGAAATCTTAACCAGGTCATTCCACTTGTTTAAGCTGACAGGAAAGTAACAGTAACTCAAATAACCGCATATTATAACAGTGTTGCACAGAACAGCATCTCTGAATGCACAACATGTTGAACCATGACGTGGATTAGCTTCAGTAGCAGAAGACAATGAACATACAGAAATACACTCAGTAGCCACTTTATTCGGAGTACTCAGAAGAAACCCAGGTGGTCACGGAGAGAAGGTAATAACTCCTTACAGACAGCAGTGGGAATAAACCCCAATCTTACAGCTGGTGCTGTAAAGCATGGCACTAACTACTCCACTACAATGCTGCCCTAAGGATTGTTAACCCTTGGCACAAGGAATGTCCGTCCTTTAAGAAAGCCTCCACCATATCTGTCAGTAAGTCTCAGAAGGTATTGTCTGTCCCTTTGGTAATCACCAGAAGTCCGGCTGTAGTGAAGTGATCATCTCTCTCCAGGAGCCAGAAGAGGGCTGGTATTGCTTGTTCGTGCCTTTGGAAATGGACTGAAGAGCTTCAACTGAGTATCAAACCATTGGGAGCAGCAAGAAATTCAACAGGTCATTTGCGCTCTTCTGAGTCATCATCAGTCACACAGCATTGAAAGACACCCTTTGGCCCAACTGGTCCATGCTGACCGTGTAGTCCTGATAAGCCAGTCCTATTTGTCAGCATTTTCCGCATAGCCTTCTAAACCTTTCACGTCTGTGTACCTGTCCAACTATCTTTTAAATATTGTAATTTTACCTGCTTCAACCACTTCCTCTGGCAGCTCATGACACATACATAGATACCGCTGTTTAAGTAAAAAAAAATCTGCCCCTCAAGTTCCTATTAAATTTCTCCCCTCTCACCTTAATCCTATACCCTCTAGTTCTTGTTTCCCCAACACTGGGAAAAGACTGTATGCATTCACTCTTTGTCAGTCCCTCATGATTTTATAACCTCCATAAGGGAACCCAATCACAGAAACCTCCATTAAATGTCATCAGTCTCATAGAGTTAGAAACAGGTAACAATGGTTTAAAGTGCAAGAGATGGAATAGCCAAATTTCCCAGCTCCAGCATCTTCCCCTGTCCACTCGATGTGAGGCGTGTCATAAAAGGACGCACATTTGGAAAGAGTTTTTTCCAGGGAATTGCAGATAGGGTGAAACTGCTACTTAGATTTGGTAGGACGTAGGAGGGACAGCAGTCTGGGAACTAATAGAGGGCTGGGAGAGGCGCAAGTTATTTCAAACTTCTTAACATGATCTAAGGTTCCTAAGGCTGTCATAGCTAGGGAGGGGAGTGTTGGTGGTGGTGTAGTGGGGATAAACTCCCACAACTTATTAAATGCTCCCAATGGCATGAGTCTCAAATAACCTCTGACAACTAAATTTAGCGCCTTTCCTTCAGTGTGGCTTGGCTACTAAGCCCAGTGGAACTGTTTCTACTGACAGGAGAAGAGGCAAAGGCAAGTTACTGGTACCGAAAAATAGACCGTTCAGGCAGATGGGGCTCGTCAGCCAAGGTTGGCAGCCCAATTCGGAGAAGGAAAACTCTGATCTCAAACCTCCGCTGGCGTGCAGCTATACCCTCTCATGGTGAAAGCTTCGGGGGTTATCAGTGAGGAAAAATACAGAACCAGAAACCCGAAGACAGTCCTATAGTGAGTTCAATGTTGACTGGCAACTCCTGCGATGCCACTGGTGCTAAATTGTATTGGTATCTAAGTTTCAAAGTATCAAAATAAGTTTTATTATCAAAGTACACATATGTTTCCATATATAACCCTGAGATTCATCTTCTTGTGGCATACTCAATGATAACCTTAACAAATCAATGAAAGACTGCCCAACTAGGGCACTCAACTACAGTGCAAAAGCCAAGAAACTGCGCAAATACAAAAAGACATGATAATAATAAATAAACAAGAAATAAATATCGAGAACATGAGATGAAGAGTCCTTGAAAGTGAGTCCATAGGAACTGGGAACATTTCAATGATGGGTAAGTGAAGTTATCCCCTTTGATTTCATTAGCCTGATGGTTGAGGGGTTATCACTGTTCCTGAACCTGGTGGTGTGAGTACTGAGGCTCCTGTACTTTCTACCTGATGGCAGCAGCAAGAATAGAGCATCTCCTGGGTGGTGGAAGTCCTTGATGATGGATGCTGTTTCCCTTCGACAGCATTTCATGTAGTTGTGTTCAATGGTTGGGAGGGTTTTACATGTGATGTACTGGAACATATCCAATACTTTATGTAGGATTTTCCATTCAAGGGCATTGCTGTTTCCATACCATTCTGCCATTCCTTTGCATTTATCAACTGCATGGAGAGGGGGAGCCTGCTGCACGGGCAACAGCTTGCTCTCTATACTGTACTGCCCTGGCTTGCATATCAACTTCCATGCAGACAGCTCAGACGCAGCATCCACGGTTGACTCCGACCAACAGAAGCCCTTTTACCCTGCCCACTATTCAATTATAGGAGTCTGCCTCTGTTTACCAACATGTCCCTTTCATTTCAACGGTGTCTACCTAGCCCCAGTGTTTCCAGCGAGTTTTATATCTATTAACAACAGGGGTTTGGGGCAGGCTACGAGAATGTAGCCAAAGGATAATTGTTGGAGGAACTTGGAGACAGAAGAATCTGGAGCAAACAAAAAACCAGTCTGCTGGAGGGACTCAGTGGTCAGCTGGTGCTTGTGGAGGCAGAGAGAAGAGTTGATGTTCCAGGTCAAGAGCTTTCATCAGCAGAGAGATGTGGCTTTGTTTCCTGGAAATCAATCACTTCCCAGACAGTTCATTGGTATGTAGTTCTAGCCACAACTACATCAAAGTTCAAAGTAAATGTATCATCAAAGTACATATATGTCAACATATACAATCTAGAGATTTGTTTTCTTGCAGCTACAGTAGGTAAATCCAAGAACCATAACAGAATCAATGAAAGACCACACCCAACAGGAAAGACAACCAACTGTGCAAATACAAAATACAAAAGAAATAATAAATAAATAAACAAACAAACAAGCAACAAGTATTGAGAACATGAGATGAAGAGTCCCTGGAAGTGAGTCCATAGGTTGTGGGAAAAGATCAGTGATGGAACAAGTGAAGTTATCCCCTCTGGTTCGAAAGCCTGGTGGCTGAGGGGTGGTAACTGTTCCTGAACATGGTGGTGTGAATCCTGAGGCTCCTGTACCTTCTTCCTGATAGCAGCAAGGCCTGAGTGACAGGGTCCCTGATGATGGATGCAGCTTTCCTATTCAATGGTGGTGAAGGCTTTATCTGTGATTTACTGGGCCATATCCTCTACTTTTTTAGGATTTTTCTATAGACGATTGGCTAACTTAATGTTAACTAAAGCTGTTGTATGCCTGTGTCTGGTCATTCGACTGGCATTTTATATTGAAGCAAGTTATGGAGATTGGTGGGCGGAAGATATTGGGGAGAGAGATGCTGGTGGGGAGTGATGGAGCAATATGAAGGGGAGGGGGATAGACCAAAATCAAGAAGGGAAAGAAGGGAGGGTGGTGGAGAGATAGTGAGGAGAGTGAAATGGGGCAATGTGGAACTGGTGGGTCAAAAATGTAAATGTTAACATGGAGGACGCAAAGGAAATATATACAAAATAAGACCATCAACTTCTCTGGTTATTTTGTTTACAGAAATGAAAAGGAAAAGGGACTCAGGTTTCTTGTTCCTCCATTTGCAAATACAAATTTTAAGGGAGTGATCTCCAAGATGCTCTGCACTGTAAACCTACTTTATATTCTGGTCTTCTCCCAGCCCAAATCCCTTCTGAGCTCCCCAGTGTTCCAGAAGCCTTGATTATTGAATGAAGAAAGATGATAATAGCCTACATTGGGTACTAGCCTACAAAGTAACCAGGACATCTTCAGGGAGCAGTGTCTCAGAAAGGCAGCGTCCATTATTAAGGACCCCCAGCACCCAGGGCATGTCCTTTTCTCACTGCTACCATCAGGTAGGAGGTACAGAAGCCTGAAGGCACACACTTAGCGATTCAGGAACAGCTTCTTCCCCTCTGTCGACCGATTCCTAAATGGACATTGAACCCTTGAACACTACCTCACTTTTTAAATATATATTATTTCTGGTTTTTACGTGATTTTTAATCTATTCAATATACGTATACTGTAAAAATTGATTCACTTATTTATTTATTATTATTTCTTTCTTCTCTATTATGTATTGCAATGAATTGCCGCTGCTAGGTTAACAAATTTCACAACACATGCCGGTGATAATAAACCTGATTCTGAGCTCAAATCCTACCATGTCAGCTAGATAAGTTGTTAAGAACTCCACTGTTCTTTGAAATGGCTCTTGTGATTTTTATAGCATGGTACTTCTAAGAACGCAGCAATCCCTTACTGGCCTAATGATCTAGTTTGCATAAATTAGGCATGTCATCAAAAACTTTGATAGTCTTCTAGAGATGCACAGTGGGGATTATTCTGACTGGTTGCATTGTATGGCCAGGCAATGCCCAAGAATAGAAAATCCTACAAAAAGTGGTGGATGCATCCCCATCCAACACAGGAATATCTTCCCCATCACTGACCACTTCTCACACAACAGGAATTCTGCAGATGCTGGAAATACAAGTACTTGTCCCCCACTTCTCCTTCGTTACATTGACGACTGCATTGGCGCTGCTTCCTGCACGCATGCTGAGCTCGTTGACTTTATTAACTTTGCCTCCAACTTTCACCCTGCCCTCAAGTTTACCTGGTCCATTTCCGACACCTCCCTCCCCTTTCTAGATCTTTCTGTCTCTATCTCTGGAGACAGCTTATCCACTGATGTCTACTATAAGCCTACTGACTCTCACAGCTATCTGCACTATTCCTCTTCTCACCCTGTCTCTTGCAAAAATGCCATCCCCTTCTCACAATTCTTCCGTCTCTGCCACATCTGCTCTCAGGATGAGGCTTTTCATTCCAGGATGAGGGAGATGTCCTCCTTTTTTAAAGAAAGGGGCTTCCCTTCCTTCACCATCAACTCTGCTCTCAAACGCATCTCCCCCATTTCACGCACATCTGCTCTCACTCCATCCTCCCGCCACCCCGCTAGGAATAGGGTTCCCCTGGTTCTCACCTACCACCCCACCAGCCTCCAGGTCCAACATATTATTCTCCGTAACTTCCGCCACCTCCAACGGGATCCCACCACTAAGCACATCTTTCCCTCCCCCCCCGCCGCTTTCCGCAGGGATCGCTCCCTACGTGACTCCCTTGTCCATTCATCCCCCCCCATCCCTCCCCACTGATCTCCCTCCTGGCACTTATCCTTGTAAGCAGAACAAGTGCTACACATGCCCTTACACTTCCTCCCTTACTACCATTCAGGGCCCCAGACAGTCCTTCCAGGTGAGGCGACACTTCACCTGTGAGTCGACTGGGGTGATATACTGCGTCCGGTGCTCCCGATGTGGCCTTCTATATATTGGCGAGACCCGACGCAGACTGGGAGACCGCTTTGCTGAACACCTACGCTCTGTCCGCCAGAGAAAGCAGGATCTCCCAGTGGCCACACATTTTAATTCCACATCCCATTCCCATTCTGACATGTCTATCCACGGCCTCCTGTACTGTAAAGATGAAGCCACACTCAGGTTGGAGGAACAACACCTTATATTCCGTCTGGGTAGACGCCAACCTGATGGCATGAACATTGACTTCTCAAACTTCAGTTAATGCCCCACCTCCCCCTCGTACCCCATCCATTATTTATTTATATACACACATCCTTTCTCTCATTCTCCTTTTTCTCCCTCTGTCCCTCTGACTATACCCCTTGCCCATCCTCTGGGTCCCCCCCGCCTTGTCTTTCTCCCTGGGCCTCCTGTCCCATGATTCTCTCATATCCCCTTTGCCAATCACCTGTCCAGCTCTCGGCTCCATCCCTCCCCCTCCTGTCTTCTCCTATCATTCTGGATCTCCCCCTCCCCCTCCAACTTTCAAATCTCTTACTAGCTCTTCTTTCAGTTAGTCCTGACGAAGGGTCTCGGCCTGAAACGTCGACTGTACCTCTTCCTAGAGATGCTGCCTGGCCTGCTGCGTTCACCAGCAACTTCGATGTGTGTTGACTGAGCACTTCTGCAAGGAGCACTGCCACAAGAAAGCAGCATCCATTATCAAGGACCCTCATCGTCCACGTCTCACTGCTGTCTTTGGGCAGGAGGTGCAGATACCTTAGGACCCACACCACTAGGTTCAGGAACCTGAACTAGAGTGGGTAGCTTCACTCACTTCAACTCTAAATTAACACCACGAACTGCAGACTCACTTTCAATGTTGCTGCAGCTCCTGTGCTCATTATTTATTTATTTATGTGCACAGTTTACCCTCTTTTGCACATTGGTCGTTTGTCAGTGTGTAGTTTTTCATTGATTTTATTGTATGTCTTCATTCCACTGTGAATGCCTTCAAGATAATGAATCTCTGGGTAGTATATGTTCACATATCATACTTTGATAATAAATTTACTTTGAACTTTGAAGTTGATTTAGAATTTTACACTCAAACCTCAGTAAAGATTTACACAAACCTGCAGGCTTCTGACTCAAAGGCATGAGTGCCACTAAATCAGCTGCTTCTGACACTAAATAGGCGATGTTGGAGAAAAATCTGTTGAACACATTAATTTCCAACACAAAGAACAGATGCGGCTACCCTTTGGTCAGAAAGGACTATAAGATTGGATTTTGGAAACAATTCTCATTCTTGCCATGCTGAATGAAATATTATTTATTATTGAGAGGCTTTGTTTTGAGATTTACACATGACCAATGTTGAGGGAAAAATCATCTTAATGTTTTGATATGAATTAATATTTTAGTTTATTGATGAAAAGATTAAAAATCAGTTTTATCTGTCATACATACTAAACATATAGTGAGATGCGTGATTTTGCATCAAGTCCGACTAGCGAGTGCTTGGGGCAGCTCACACCTGTCGCCATGCTTCTGGCACCAGTATAGCATACACATACTTACTAACCGTAACCCTAACCTTACATCTTAGGAATGTGGGAGGAAAGTGGAGCACTGGGAAGAAACCCACACGGTCATGGGGAGAATGTACAACCTCTTTGCAGACAGCGGTGGGAATCAAACTCAGGCTGGTGATCGCTGGCATTGTAAAACATTACACATTAACTGCTACACTATCATTCTTTTAAAAGTGAATTCAGTCAGCTTCTGGGAACATCGGGCTCTGGCGTTTTACTCATTAATTGGCTGTTGTGCTGATATATTACAGCAAAAATCATATGGAATTAAAATCAGCCCGTCAGGGGTGACATGTAAATCCCTGCAGCCATTTGTTCAGAACCGCACCTACGTGAGCAGTTCTGGGCACATTACAATATGAACAGTGGATTTCCGAACTACATACGCACTCTCCTTAAATACACCCACAGAGAGCACCATGGTAATTACGCATTTATTCAAACATGCATACAGTATATGCTTACTATTAATGACTATCGAGGGGAAGGACCCCTGTCTCTGGTGACGCCCATCACTACAACTCCACTGTTCTATGTAGTTGACATTACTATTGGATTATAGTTGTCACATGTACCCAGATACAGGGGAAAGCTTTTGTTTCTGTCCCATCAAGACAGATCATTCCATACACAAGTCATTGAGGTTATTAAAAAGAAAAGCAGAATGCAGAATATAATGTTGTGGTTACTGAGAAAGTCAAAGTCAAGGTAAATTTATTATCAAAATACTTATATGTGTCTAAGGAGATGGTGCAGGAAAGAAGGCTTCAAATTTTTGGATCATTGGCCACTCTTTCAGAGAAGGAAGGACTTATACAGAAGGAATGGTTTGCACCTGAATTATAGCGAAACTAATATCCTAGTGGGAGGGTCTTCTCATCCTGCATGGAGGATGGGGGTTTAAACTAGAGTTGCAGGGGGATGGGAACCAGAGAGCCAGAATAGGTAGTGGAGTTGTTGTGGAGACAGATGTTGTTAAGCCTACATACAAAGTCAGGAATCAAAAGGTTGAGCATAATGGTGGGAATAATGTTCTGAGCTGCATATATTTCAATGCAAGAAGTATTGCAGGACAGGCGGATGAGCTTAGGGCATGGATCAGCACATGGAATTATGACATTTTAGCCATTAGTGAGATTTGCTTTTAGGAGGGGCTAGACTGGCAGCTCAATCTTCTGGGTTTCAGTTATTTTAGACATGATAGAGAAGGAGGGATTAAAGGGGCAGGTGTGGCACTACTAGTCGGGGAAAGTGTCATGGCAGTGCTCAGTCAAGACAGAATGGAGAGCTTGTCAAGTGAGGCTTTATGGATAGAACTGAGGAATAAGAAAGGTATGATTACTTAAATGGAATTATATTATAGACCAAGCAACAGTCCACAGGATTTAGAGGAACAAATTTGTAGAGAGACTGCAGACTGTTGCAAGAAACATAAGATTGTGATAGTAGGTTATTTTAACTTTCCACATATTGACTGGACCATCCATACTGTAAAATGGCTGGATGGGAAGAGTTTGCTAAATGTGGGACCCAAAACTGCTCACAAAGTTCTAAATGTGGTCTGCCAAATGCCCTACAAAGCCTCATCAAAATATCTTTGCTTCTGTATTCTAGTCTTCTCAGAATGAATAGTAACATTGCATTGACCTTCCTTACCACCTACTCAACCTGCAAGTTAACCTTTAAGGCTTCCCTCCACAAGGTTCTCAGACGTCTTTGCACTTACAGTTTATGACTTTGCTCCTTGTTTAGGAAGAAGTCTATGCCTTTACACAACACCCAATTGGCAATTACCTTTTTTAGTGGGTTCAACCACAAGCTGCTCTAAAAAAAAACATTTCATAGGCATTCTACAAATTGCTTCTCTTGGGATCCTACACCAACCTGATTTTCCCATCTTGCCTGCATACTGAAATCCTCCATGACTATTGTAACATTGTCCAATTTACATGCCTTTCCTGTCTCCCATTGTAATTTGTACCCCACATCCTGGCACTGTTCTGAGGCCTGTATATAACTCCAATTTGGCCAGAATCTCACGTGGACCAGCTATAATAGTACTGCAATTACAAGAGGAGGTCAGAGGTTGGATATTTTGCAGCAAGTGCTCACTTCCACAGGACCATACGACCATAAGACATAGGAGCAGAATTAGTCAATTTGGTGCCTTGAGTCTGCTCTCCCATACCATCACAGCTGATTTATTATTCCTCTCAACTCCATTCTCCTGCCTTCTCTTCATAACATTTGATGTCCTGATTAATGAAGAACCTATCAACCTTTGCTTGAAATATACCCAATGTCTTGGTCTGCACAGCCGTCCATGGCAATGAATTCCACAGATTCACTGCCCTCTGGCTAAAGAAATTCCTCCTCCTCGCTGTTCTAAAGGGATGTCCTTCTATTCTGTCTGAGAATGTGCCCTCTGATCCTAGACTCTCACACTATTCAAAACATCCTGTCAATGCTCAGTCTATCCAGGCCTTTCAGCATTTGATAGGTTTCAAAGAGATCACCCCCTCATTCTTCTAAACTCCAGTGAGTACAGACCCAGAGCTATCAAAAGCCCCTCGTATGTTACCCCTTTCGTTCCTGGGATCATTCTCATGAACCACATCTAACCTTTTTCAACACCAACACATCTTTTCTTAGACAAGGGGCCCAAAACTGCTCACAACACCCCAAGTGAGTTCTGACCAATGCTTTGCAAAGCCTCAGCATTACATCCTTGATTTTGTATTCTAGTCCTCTCAAATTGGATGATAACTTTACTCACCACCAAATCAACCTGCAAATTAACCTTTAAGGAATCCTGTACAAGGACTCCCAAGCCCCTTTGTACCTCTGATTTTTGAATTTTCTCCCGTTTAGAAAATATTCCACTCTCTATTCTTTCTACCAAAGTGTATGACACTGTATTCCATCTGCCACTTCTTTGCCAATCTGTCTAAGACCTTCTGCAGACATCCTGCTTCCTCAATACTACGACCTATCTTTGTATCATCCACAAACCTGGCCACAAAGCCATTAATTCCGTCATCCAAATCATTGACGTGTAATGTGAAAAGAAGTGTTCCCAACACCAACCCCTGCGGCACACCACTAGTCAATGGCAGCCATCCAGAAACAGTGCCTTTATTCTCACTCTTTGCCTCCTGCCAGTCAGCAAATCTACTATCCATGCTAGTATCTTTCCTGTAATACCATGGGCTCTTATCTTGTTAAGCAGCCTCATATGTTGCTTCTTGTCAAAGGCCTTCTGAAAATCCAAATAAACAACATCCACTGAATCTCCTTTGTCTATTCTGCCTGTTATTTTCTCAAAGCATCCCAACAGATCTCTTACACTCCTAGTCTCTCCACCATCTACCAGACACAAGTGTGTTGGAATGCAGTCCTTGCAATCCCAGCAACCCTACTATCTAGGACAGAACAGCCTGCCTTTGTTACGTCCACCCACCCCTTCTTGGAATCAAAATCCGGTTTATAATCACTGAAGTATGTCCTGAAATTTGTTGTCTTGTGGCAGCAGTACACGTTGAATACAAAAATTACCATAAGTTACAATATGAAATATAAAAAAAACAAATAGATAGTACAAAAACAGAGCAAAGAATGAGGTACTGTTGGTGGCTTCATGGCTCGTTCATAAATCTATATCAACCTGCTCTCATAAGACATGCTCCCCAATCCAGGCAACATCCTTGTAAATCTCCTCTGCACCCTTCCTATAGTTGACACATCCTTCCTGTAGTGAGGCGACCAGAACTGAGCACAGTACTCCAAGTGGGGTCTGACCAGGGTCCTATATAGCTGCAACATTACCTCTCAGCTCTTAAACTCAATCCCACAATTGATGAAGGCCAATAAACCGTATGCCTTCTTAACCACAATGTCAACCTGAGCAGCAGCTTTGAGTGTCCTATGGACCCGAAGATCCCACTGATCCTTCACACTGTCAAGAGTCTTACCATTAATATTATATTCTGCCATCATATTTGACCTACCAAAATGAACCACCTCACACTTACCTGGGTTGAACTCCATCTGCCACTTCTCAGCCCAGTTTTGCATTCTATCAATGTCCCGTTGTAACCTCTGACAGCCCTCCACACTATCCACAACACCCCCAACCTTTGTGTCATCAGCAAATTTACTAACCCATCCCTCCACTTCCTCATCCAGGTCATTTATAAAAATCATGATCCCTGAGGCACACCACTGGTCACTGACCTCCATGCAGAATATGGCCCATCTACAACTACTCTTTGCCTACCGTGGGCAAGCCAATTCTGGATCCACAAAGCAATCCCATGGATCCCATGCCTCCTTACTTCTGAATAAGCTTTGCATGGGGTACCTTGTCAGATATCTTGCTGAAATCCATATACACTACATCTACTGCTCTACCTCCATCAATGTGTTTAGTCACATCCTCAAAAAAATTCAATCAGGCTCGTAAGGCACGACCTGCCTTTCACAAATCCATGCTGACTATTCCTAATCATATTATGCCTCACTAAGTGTTCATAAATCCTGCCTCTTAGGATCTTTTCCATCAATTTACCAACCACTGAAGTAAGACTCACTGGTTTATAATTTCCTGGGCTATCTTACTCCCTTTCTTGAATAAAGGAACAAGATCTGCAACCCTCCAGTCCTCCGGAACCTCTCCTGTCCCCATTGATGATGCAAAGATCACCGCCAGAGGCTCAGCAATTTCCTCCCTTGCCACCTACAGTAATATGGGGTACATCTTGTCCAGTTCCAGTGACTTATCCAACTTGATGCTTTCCAAAAGCTCCAGCACAATCTTCTTTCTTAATATCTATATGCTCAAGCTTTTTAGTCTGCTGTAAGTCATCCCTACAATCGCCAAGATCCTTTTCTGTAGTGAATATTAAAGCAAGGTACTCATTAAATACCTCTGCTATCTCCTCTGGTTCCATACACACTTTTCCACAGTCACACTTGATTGATTCTATTCTCTCACATCTTATCCTCTTGCTCTTCACATACTTGTAGAATGCCTTGGGGTTTTCCTTAATCCTGTCCGCCAAGTGCTTCTCATGGCCCCTTCTGGCTCTCGTCATTTCATTGTTAAACTCATGCTTCCTGGCCTTATAATCTTCTTGATCTCTATCATTACTTAGTTTTTTGAACCTTTCATAAGCTTTTCTTTTCTTCTTGACTAGATTTACGATGGCCTTTGTACACCACGGTTCCTGTACCCTACCATCCTTTCCCTGTCTTGTCACAAATATCCCCTGAACATTTGCCACATTTCTTCCGTACATTTCCCTGAGAATATCTGTTCCCAATTTATGCTTCCAAGTTCCTGCCTCATATTTCCCCTTACTCCAATTAAATGCTTTCCTAACTTGTCTGTTCCTATCCCTGTCCAATGCTATGGTAAAGGAGATAGAATTGTGATCATTATCTCCAAAATGCTCTTCCACTGAGAGGTCTGACACCTGACCAGGATCATTTCTCCATACCAGATCAAGTACAGCCTCTCCTCTTGTAGGCTTATCTACATATTGTGTCAAGAAATCTTCCTGAACACACCTAACAATCTCCACCCCTTCGAAACCCCTTGTACTAGGGAGATGCCAATCAATATTGGGGACATTAAATTAATCTGCAATCAGAAAGATGTTTAATTTCCAACTTGTTTTTGTCCTAATTTCCTTTACCCTAATGGGGGAGTTTAAAACCAGAGGGCACAATTTCAGAATAGAGACGTCCCTTTAGAACAGAGTTTAGGAGGAATTTATTTAGTCAGAGGCTGGTGAATCTATGGAATTAATTGCCACTGATGGCTGTGGACACCAACCATTGGATGTATTTAAAGGAGAGGTTGATAGGCTCCTGATTAGTAAGGGCATCAAGGATTGCGGGAAAAAGGCATGAGAATGGGTTTGAGAAGGATAATTAATCAGCCGCGATTGAATGGCAGAACAGACTCAATCAACTGAACGGCCTAATTCTGCTCCTACAATATATATTATGGTCTTAAAATTAATCCAATATTTTTGAAAGGATAAAGGAGTACTTTGAAGGACTCCTAAGTCACAAGTTGATTGTCACACATAACCTGGTCAAATCTGTCACATGGCACTGTGAGGAAAAATTTCCCATTGAATGGCTACCATTAAAAAAAAATCTATCTCACGCAGACAAAAAACGTGAAAAGCGAAGAATAAGGAAGCAAGCTGGCATCTTCTTCCTGTTACTTCAGAAGTCTGCTGGAATTCAGGTCTATTTCATGAGATAACAGAATGCATCAACAGGTTGAAAAAAGAAGCGCACTGGATTTTTTTTTGTTTATCACAACAGTGTCTATAATCTCTAGACACTGTTGTATGTGAAAATCTCAGGATGTCAGCAGTTTCTGAGATACTCAAGCCACTCCGTCTGGCTCCAACAATCATTCCATGGTGAAAGTCACTTTGATCACATTTCTTCCCTCATTCTGATGTTTGGTCTGAACAACAACTGAACTTCTTGACCATGTCAGCATGTTTTTATACATTGAGTGGCTGTCACATGATTGGCTGATGAGATGTTTGCATTAATGAGCAGATGTACAGGTGTACCTAATAAAGTGTATAATATCCGCATAAGATCAATTAGGGATCATGCAAGATGGGACAGCTTTTTACCACTTCAAAAAGTAGTAACCTTAAATGGTGTAACAAGATTCAAAAAGTGGGTATGTTTAAAGTGGAGGTTGATAGGTTCTTGATAAGAAAGGGCATCAAAGGTTATGAGGAGAAGACAGGAGGATGGGGTTGAGAGAGATAATAAATCATCCTTGATAAATTGGTGGAGCATACACAATGGGCCAAATTGTCTAATTCTGCTCCTATGTCTTACAGTCTAAGGTATTTCTAAACTATTTTGTTTAGCAGCTGAATGGCAGTTTTAGGTGCACAATAGTCACTTCCAGGTCTTCTCATTGTGGTTGGGAATCAAGAGGATGGTGGAAATTATCAGACAGAATATGCAGCTTAGCACTCTTTGTAAATATGCATGACTGTAGAGAGTGGAGTGCAACTCAGAAGACAGAGCCTCACACACGAGCAAAGTGAAGCAGGATAGTGCTTCGCTGAGTAACACACACAAAATGCTGGAGGAGAGGAACAAACAATTGATGTTTCAGGCCAAGACCCCTCATCAGGACTGGAAAGGAAGGTGGGAAAGCCAGAATAAGAAGGTGGAGAGTGGTACATGGGGGCAGGTGATAGGTGATAGGTGAGGCCAGGTGAGGATGGAAGATGGTTTGGTGGGGAGGGGGAATGAAGTGAGAAGCTGGGAGGTGATGGGTGAAAATAGTAAAGGGCTGAAGGAGGAATCAGATAGAAGAGGAGGGTGGACCATGGGAGAAAGGGAAGGAGGAGGGGTAAAAGAGGGGGAGCCAAAATGGGGAAGGGAAAAACAGAAAAGGGAGAGGGGAAGAAATTACCATAAAGTAGAGAAATAGATGCTCAAGGCATCAGTTTGGAGGTTATGCAGGCAAATATGAGGTGTTGCTCCTCCAATCTGAGAGTGGATGCTTCATTGAGTTCAGTGAGAGTTACCACCATGGGGAGATAAAAATGTTACTGAGTATCAAGGGCTAATAACTTGGTTAATGGAAATGAAGGATCTCGACTGGTAATATCAAATGGCCGCTTATTTGGTCAATATCTCGTTAAAAATTGGCTGTTGGATTTTATTCATTGTATCAATGACTACAGTGCAGTAGTGCTTAATAATAATTAAACAAATACAAACACAATAGATCCTGCCGCTGCTGGAAATCCAGCAACACGTACGAAATGCTGGAGAAACTCAGCAGGTCAGGCAGCATCAGCGGAGGAGAATAAACAGTCAGCGTTTCATGCCGACACCTGATGAAGGATCTGGACGGAAAACCTTGATTGTTTACTCCCCTCCATGGATGCTGCTTAATCTGCTGAGTTCGTCTAGCATTTTGTGTGTGTTAATCGTACAACTGCAAGGGTCAAAATCTATTTAGATGAGCACATGGATAGGAAAGGTTTCTAGGAGTAGCTCAAGTAGACAAGGTACTAAGCATGGACAAGATGAGGGAAAGGATATGTTTCAAGAGTCGCGGCCCGAAACATCGACTGCCCATCTCCTTTCTTAGACGCTGTCTGACCCACTGAGTCCCCTGGCATTTTGTGTGTAAGGCCTGTTTCCGTTATGTTTAACTCTGCATTTACAAGCTACAGGGTCCTTTGGGATGAATGCACAACAATGTCAACGATGCCATATAAATGCGCCTTTATTTTATAACTATTTCTGCGCACAGATGTTCTTCCTCCAGCCAATAATCTGATTGACGGGACAGGTTCGAAGCGATGAATTAACAACCCCCTGGGCCCCAGCAGAACACCATCTGACTGCAAGGAAACAGCAGGCTTCTCTCCACTCACAGTACCAAAACGACCGGCGACATAGGTGGCAGAAAATCCTCGAAAAGATCATTTAACTTTTGATCATTTGGCCCAGCCAGTGACCGGGAGCTTGGATGCTTAATGAGGCTCTTCGGGCAGTAGCGGTTGTACGTGGAATTCGACATCTGAAGCGGATTCAGCCATGAACAGATACGCAGTAGAGAGGAGACGACGTAGTACTTTCCCAGGACCACCAGACTCAAAAACAGTTACTTTCCCCAAGGATCAACACCTCCACAACCCAACCACCACTACTTTATCATTTCCTGTCAGTCACTTTATATAACTCCCGTGCCTTGCATCACTTTATGGAAGCAAAATCAATATATGTATATATACTGATTGTGTATCGTATGCTATCGTGTGTGTGTGTGTGTGTGTCTTTAGCTGCATCTGATCCGGAGTAACAATTATTTCGTTCTTTACACTTGGGCACGGGATATGATATTAAACAATCTTGAACCTTGAGTGTCCGAGAAGAAGCGAATGACTATGTTGGAAGCGGGAATAGAAACAGTTGATGGAGTTGCGTTAAAACCAGGACTGTGTGGACACGATGTGTTCATTCCATGCTGTAGCCTTTCCGTGATTCATTGTTGTGCTGCGCGCTTGACTCATGATTCAGAATCCTGTGCCTTGGCGACCACTTTCTGCTCTCTGCACCTGTCACAGGCAAACGGCCTCTGCTACCAGCTGTTGTATTTAACCCCGACTATTCCTATCCCAGAGGAAGGCCCTGCTTTTTAACTTGTGGCTGGCTTCTGATCACGGGGCCATGGGCACCTCCCAAGGCCAAACTCCCCAAGTCCTTGGGGCAACACAGCAAGACCCTTCTTCCTACAAACTTTTCTCCTCCATAGACGCTGCTGGCCCATTGAGTCCCTCCAATGCATTCCAAAATAAAGATTACATTCATTTGTCAATTGTACATCGAAACATAGTGAATGCGTCATTGCGTAAAATCAAATCAGCGAGTATTGTGCTGGGGGCAGCCCGCAAGTGTCGCCAAGTTTCCCGTGCCAACATGGCATGAACCCGTGTCGAGGACGCTGAAGTAGCGCTGCGCTAAAAGCTATGCTGCCGTGTCGCCGTGCACAAGAGAGACAGCAGGTGCCCGAATTATGGAGGCAGCAGATACACAAACTGGAGGAACTCAGCAGGCCAGGCAGCATCTATGGGGTGGAACAACCAGCCGAAGTTTTTCAGCCCGAAACGCCAACTGTTCGTTTCCCCCCGTAGACGCTGTCCGACCTACTGAGTTCCTCTAGCGTTTTGTGAGTGCGTTCCTTCGGCGAACAGTTTTGCTCCGAATACCTGCATCTGCAGTCCTCTGTGTTCCTCTACGCCAACCCTACCCGCACCCCTCTGTCCACAAACATACACATACTGCTCCGTGGCAGTGATCAGATTTGTCCTCTCTTTTGAGTTAATCTTGATCGAAGGGTACATCAGCGGCATTTGGGACTGGGAGCGGAGCCGCACCTTTAAAGGCGCAGCACTCCGTAGGGCGGCAGCCTGAAATGGTAGCGGTGCAGACGCGGGTCCGGGTCCAGACCTCAGGGAAAGGGAGGCGGGCAAGGGGGCAAACAGATACCGCCTGATATTCACCCAGGGGTGTCTCAGAAAGTCCACCTTGGCAGGCCACAGCGGGGCAGCGTCTCGCCCGTGTGGCTCAGTGGTGAGTCCCCTGACTGGGCGAGTCCGGTGTGTGTGTGTGTGTGTGTGTGTGTGTGTGTGTGTGTGTGTTTGTGTTTGCTTTGGGTACCTAGAGCAGGAACTGAACGGTACCCGAGATCCGCCGTCAGTCACCCAATCCTCCGGCCGCGACTCCCGAGCATTTCGGGGCGAGTGTCGGTTTAAAAAGGTGGGTATCTCCCCACCCACTCACCCCTCCTTTGGTTTCTTCTAGTTGCCACACCGACCCCCGGGCGGGAAATTGGGAACTGGATAGCCGCCCGGCGCCTGGCACAACCCAGGGGGAGGACGGACTTGGCACCAGCGTGGACTTGGCGTTCGCCATCGCCACTCTCCCAACCAAAGCCAGCGGCTCACACTGTCTCTGCCCAAGGGATCGTTAACCCCTGCAATCCTGGCGTACCTTCCAGCGCTTTGAAGCAGGCAAAACCCCTCCCGAACAGGAGGAGGAGGAGGAACGGGACAGCAGGCTCGGCGTTAATCAAGAGAGTGAAGTGGACAGAGCCTCTTCGCCACTACTGCCCCGGCGGCTCGATGCCTCCGCTTCAGGCTCCTTCCCCGGGCGCCTGATGCGATGCCCCGCAAACACAGCGATGCGAGTGGGCTGTGGAGGGAGAACAGCCCCGGTGCCAGAGGGAAGAGTGCAGGCGGGGACGGGTTCCGGCTGCAGGAGGTGGCAGCGAGCGACGTGGAGACCGGCCTGAACCCGGGCTCCGAGCGGTGCGGCGGCCGTGACGGGACGCTGCCGCTGACCAGCGAGGGGAAAGGACCGAATGTGTTGATCAAAGCCCTGGAGAGGCGCCGGAGTAACGCGCGCTACCGCAAGGTCCAGAATCTGCTCTACAACGTCCTGGAGAGACCCCGGGGCTGGGCGTTCACCTACCACGGGTTCGTGTGAGTAAACTCGCCTTCCGGATGTGCGCGGGACCCCACTTACTCCATCTGATAGAGAAGTGAGGTGGGGGGGGGGAGTGCTCTTTTACATTCTGTTTTGTCGGTCATACTTTTGTGTTTGCCCGGCTTACGGAGACAGTAGGACCAGACCAGATTTCCGCACTGGTCTCTTTATTACACCACAGATATGAGCGGACTAAGCTGAGTGCTGGTCATTTAGGGCATAACGGAGTTTCCCTCTCCAGCTGCGGTTGTTCGGCGTCGAAGGACATAGTCCCGCTGTCGATCTGTTATTAATATGAGACAGCAAGTTCAAGTTCCTCTGAACGGGGTGACCTCGGGGTAATGTAACAGGGGGACGTTGACCAGAAGACGGGCGCACCGGTGTTTTCTCTACCAGAAGGGCACGTTTCCCACGAAGTGCTTTCCATTCAAACGAACTCATTGTTTATTGCCCGTGGTAAAACTCACAGGGATCTCACCGGGCCGGAGCTGAACTCCCGACCGGGACTGTACCCAGCTGTTGGCGAGGCCCGCAGGTCCGCAGCTCGACCCTCGAGGAGAGGTCGACTAGCGAGTGGAAACCGGGAGCGCTGTTCCCCGCACGGAAGGCGGACCCTGCAACAGGTCTTTGGAGAAAGCTGGGAATTTATTTCCTGTCGCGGGGTGCTGATCGTTGGTCAGTGGAACGATAACTTTATTTCGGCGGTATAGCGGTTATTTTCTTCTCAACTCTGCACAGTACGGAATGGGGTTCGTGCAGTGAAAAAGTGAACGCGCTTAGTCTTGGTGCGGCTGTGACCTACAACACATCGGTTCGGCTTATCACAGTTTGTGACTACAATGTATAACGATTGACCATGAGCGAGATTCCAATGGTATGAAAACAAAAACGAATGCTGTAAGTACTCACCAGGCCAGGCCGCGCCGCACCTGCTAATTTGTTTAATATTGTCACAGTGAAAAACTTTATTTTGCATGCTATCCATACAGAGAGAATCATAGGCTCACCTTTGACCCATCTAGTCTGTACTTACTGCCCGTTACGACGCTGGCGTATAGGGTAGCATTGAAGATCCTCCATCTCCGGCGGTGTTCAGGGCTTCCGCGTCAGTAGCTTCTTCTCCGTTTTCACTACTGTCAGTCATGCAAGCCCTGGGTGGAGACTCAGGAACACCATCGCACTCAGATGTAGAAGGATTCTGCATTGCTGTTTCCGTAACAGTTTTGTTTTATCAGTCAAGCTTGTTAGCCCTGAGTTGAACCCCCGAACCCGGAGGACTGGTAGACCACTCTTGGTCTGTCCTCCACCTGCTTGGCATGGGTGACCCTACCAAGAGCCAAACGCATGAAGCCCTGACTCCAGCCTCTATAGCTCTCCGAGTCACTGACAAGGTTGTGATCCTTTTGGAGAATCTAGTCTGTGCCGAACCGTTAATCTGCCTAGTTCCATCCACCTGCAAACGGACCATAGTTCCTATCATCCATGTACCGATCCACATTTCTCTTTAATATTGGAATCTATCCTGTATCCACCACTCGAGCTGGCAGTTTGTTCCACAATCTCACCACACTCTGAGTGAAGGAGTACCCCCTCATATTCCTCTTAAACATTTCACCTTTCACCCTTAACCTATGACCTCTAGTTGTAGTCTCACCCAGTGGAAAAAGTTTGCTTGCATTTGCCCTATCTATGCCCCTCATAATTTTATCTACCTCTATCAAATCTCCCCTCAATTTTCTACATTCTAGGGTATAAATTGCTAACCTATTCAACTTTTCCCTTTAACACAGGTCCTCAAGACCAGACAAGATCTTTTAAAAATTTTCTCTGCAGTCTTTCAATCTTATTCACATCTTTCCTTGTAGGTAGGTGACCACAACTGCACACATTACTCCAAATTAGGCCTCATCGAAGTCTCATAAAATTTCAACATGACATCTCTTCTCCCAGAGAGTTGTGGAGGTGTGGAACGAGCCACCTCAGAAGGCAGTGGAGGCCAATTCTCTGGATGCTTTCAAGAAGGAGCTAGATAGGTATCTTATGGATAGGGGAATCAAGGGTTATGGGGGCAAGGCAGGAACCGGGTATTGATAGTAGATGATCAGCCATGATCTCAGAATGGCGGTGCAGGCTCAAAGGGCCGAATGGTCTACTTCTGCACCTATTGTCTATTGTCTATTGTCTGTACTGAATACATTTAATGCATTAATTTATGAAGGCCATTGTGCCAAAAGCTTTCTTTGTACCTGTGATGCCGATTTCTGGGAATTATGGATCTGTGTTCCCTGATCTCTTTGTTCCATGGCACTTACCAGTTCCCTGTCGCTCACTGCATACGACCTTCCCTGGTTGATCCTCCCATAGTGTAACTCCTCACACTTGTCTGCAAAAAATTCCATCTGCCATTTTTCAGCCCATTTTTCCAGCTGGTCCAGATCCCACTGAAAGCTTTGATAGTCTTTCTCGCTGTCCACTACACCCCCAATCTCAGTGTCATCTGCAAATTTGCTAATCCAGTTTACCACATTATCATCCAGATTGTTTATATAGATGACCAACAGCAACAGACCAAGCACCAATCCCTGCAGCCCGCCACTAGTCAGAGAGGAAACCATCTGCTACCACTCTCTGGTTTCTACTGTGAAGTCAATGTCCAATCTAATTTACTACCTCATCTTGAATGTCAAGTGACTGTACCTTTGTGACCAACCTCCCATGTAGGACCTTGATAAAGTCCATACAGACAACATCCACTGCCTTGCCTTCATCAACTTTACTGGTAACTTCCTCAAAAAACTCTAAGATTGGTTAGACACAGCTTACCATGCACAAAACCATGCTGACTATCGCTAATCAGTTCCTGTTTATCCAAATACTTATAAATCCTGTCCCTTAGAATTCCTCCCATAACTTACCCACTACTGATGTTAGGCTCACTGGCCTATAATTTCGTATCTTATTATTAGAACCTGTCTTAAACAATGGAACAATATTAGCTGTCCTCCAAACCTCCAGCACCTCACCCATGACTAAAGATAAATAGGCCGCTGTAATTTCGGCACTAGTCTCCCATAGGGTTCGAGGGAACACCTTGTCAGGCCCTGGTGATTTGTCCACCTAATTTGCCTCAGGACATCAAACACTTCCTCCTCTGTAATCTGAATAGGATTCATGACCCTGCTGCTGTTTTCCTCACATCTATAGACCCTCTCTGTCTCCTGAGTAAATACAGATGCAAAAGATCCTTTTCAGATCTCCTCCATCTCGTTCAGTTCAATGCATAGAATAACATTCTGTTCCTCCAGAGCACCAATTTTATCCCTTGCTGTCCATTTGCTCTTAATAATTTTGTAGAAGTCTTTAGGATTCTCCTTCACTTTGTCTGTTACAGCAACCTCACATCTTCTTTTAGCCCTCCGAATTTCCTTCTTAAATATTCTCTTACACTCAAGTACTTCATTTGCTGCTACCTGCATATACCTGCTACGCACTTGCTTTTTTTCCTCAATATCTCTTAAAAACCAAGGTTCCATAGACCTGTTATCCTTGACTTTTATTGTGATAGGAACATTCAAACTCTGTGCTCTCCAAATCTCACTTTTGAAGGTCTCCCATTTGCCAAGTACCCTTTTGCCAGAAAATAACCTGTCCCAGTCCACACTTGCCAGATCCTTTCTGATACCATTAAATTTTCCATTTTCTCCAATTTAAAATCTCAACCCAAGGACTGGAACCATCCTTTTCCGTATTTACCTTGATCTAATGGCATTATGAACATTAGCTGCACAAAATTCTGTCACCTGCACTGTCTCATTCCCTAATAGGAGATCTGGTATCACACTTTCTTTAGTTGGGACTTTTATGTACTAATTAAGGAAACTTTCCTGAACACATTTGATGAACTCTTTTCCATCCAGCCCTTTTTGTCCTGATTGAGTACTGTAGTGACATTTTCCCTGACTAGCATTGCTACCCTCCCCTTTTAATCCCTCCTGCTCTATCATATCTAAAGCAACGGAAACCCAGCATAATCTTGCCCCTCCTGCAATAGCTACAATGCCTGAAACTCTACTTTAAACCCCTAACCTACCCTCACCCCTGGCAGCACTAGTGAATCTTCCTATTGGGACATTAGTCATTCTCCAGTTCGAGTACAAACTGTTCTTTCTGCACAAGTCGAACCTTCCCTGGAAGAGAGCCCAAAGATCCAAAAATCTAAATGCCTCCCTCCTGTACCAAATCCTCGATGTGATCATTTCATCACATCAGTGCATTGATGTAGTTCAAGGGAAACAATAACAGAATGCAAAATACATGCAGTGACCACTTTATCAGGTACACCTGTACACCTGTTTGTTAATGCAAATATCTATTCAGCCAATCACGTGGAAGCAACTCAATGCATAAAAGTTTGTTGACATGGTCAAGAGGTTCAGCTGTTGTTCAGACCAAACACCAGAATGAGAAAGAAATGTCTTCTAAAGGACTATACTCACCTCAACTCTGAACAGATTCCACAACCTACAGACTCACTTTCAAAAACTCTACAATTCATATTCTCCATATTATTTATTTATTTATCTATGTGTCTATCTATTTATTGTATTTGCACAGTTTGTCTTCTTTTGCACATTGGTTCTTTGTCAGCCTTTGTTTTGTGTACAGTTTTTCATTAATTTTATTGTATTTCTTTGTTCTACTGTGAATGCCTGCAAAAAAATAATCTCAAGGTGGGATGTGATGACATATACAGTACGTACTTTGACAATAAATTTACTTTGAACTGTAAATGCCTGTCTCCAGGCTTTTTGACTCACTGCTGAAACAAGAGGCACACACTAGTGCCCCTCCATCAATTCTCCCCACCTTTACCTTTCTAATTAAAAATTAAAGATTAGATTTATTTGTTACATGTACGTTGAAACACACAGTGAAATGTTTGTGATGTACTGCAAGCTGCCCGCAGCACATTGCAAATGATGATGCAAACAACACGTTTCACTGGATGTTTTGTGCTTCAAGGTACATGTGACAAATAATCCTAATCTTTAAGAAATTCATTGTTTTGCATAAATGACCAACACTGTCCGAGCATGTGTTGCTGTACCAACAGAGCATGCCCAAAGCTCACTAACCCTAGCCCATATGTCTCAGGAATGTGGGAGGAAACCGGAGCCCCCGGGCGAAACCCATGCACCAACAGGGTGAATGTACAGACTCCTTACAGGCAGTCGCAGGAATTGAACCCTGGTTGCTGGTACTGTAATAGCATTTTGCTAACTGCTACACTATTATGCCACCACACCTACCCTTCATTTTGCCCTCTTCAGACCATAGTGGAGTCTCTCATGCCAACCTCACGGCATCTCCTTTGATCTCTCCTCAGTCGTATTTTGGTTTGTAGCCCACATCTCATCTGTGAAAGCTCATCAAAACCACATTCTTCTCCACTCATTCTCATCCCTACTGCCAGTACACTACCCATGGGATGACATCTTTGCCATAGAGGGAGTACAGAGAAGGTTCACCAGATTGATTCCTGGGATGGCAGGACTTTCATATGAAGAAAGACTGGATGAACTGGGCTTGTACTCGTTGGAATTTAGAAGTTTGAGGGGGGATCTGATTGAAACATAGAAACATAGAAACATAGAAAATAGGTGCAGGAGTAGGCCATTCGGCCCTTCGAGCCTGCACCGCCATTTATTATGATCATGGCTGATCATCCAACTCAGAACCCAGCCTTCCCTCCATACCCCGTGACCCCTGTAGCCACAAGGGCCATATCTAACTTCCTTTTAAACATAGCTAATGAACTGGCCTCAACAGTTTGCTGTGGCAGAGAATTCCACAGATTCACCACTCTCTGTGTGAAGAAGTTTTTCCTAACCTCGGTCCTAAAAGGCTTCCCCTCTATCCTCAAACTGTGACCCCTCGTTCTAGACCTCCCCAACATCGGGAACAATCTTCCCGCATCTAGCCTGTCCAATCCCTTTAGGATCTTATACGTTTCAATCAGATCCCCCCTCAATCTTCTAAATTCCAACGAGTACAAGCCCAGTTCATCCAGTCTTTCTTCATATGAAAGACCTGCCATCCCAGGAATCAATCTGGTGAACCTTCTTTGTACTCCCTCTATGGCAAGGATGTCTTTCCTCAGATTAGGGGACCAAAACTGCACACAATACTCCAGGTGTGGTCTCACCAAGGCCTTGTACAACTGCAGTAGTACCTCCCTGCTCCTGTACTCGAATCCTCTCGCTATAAATGCCAGCATACCGTTCGCCTTTTTCACCGCCTGCTGTACCTGCATGCCCACTTTCAATGACTGGTGTATAATGACACCCAGGTCTCGTTGCACCTCCCCTTTTCCTAATCGGCCACCATTCAGATAATAATCTGTTTTCCTATTTTTGCCACCAAAGTGGATAACTTCACATTTATCCACATTAAATTGCATCTGCCATGAGTTTGCCCACTCACCCAACCTATCCAAGTCACCCTGCATCCTCTTAGCATCCTCCTCACTGCTAACACTGCCACCCAGCTTCGTGTCATCCGCAAACTTGGAGATGCTGCATTTAATTCCCTCATCCAAGTCATTAATATATATTGTAAACAACTGGGGTCCCAGCACTGAGCCTTGCGGTACCCCACTAGTCACCGCCTGCCATTCTGAAAAGGTCCCGTTTATTCCCACTCTTTGCTTCCTGTCTGCTAACCAATTCTCCACCCACACCAATACCTTACCCCCAATACCATGTGCTTTAAGTTTGCACACTAATCTCCTGTGTGGGACCTTGTCAAAAGCCTTTTGAAAATCCAAATATACCACATCCACTGGTTCTCCCCTATCCACTCTACTAGTTACATCCTCAAAAAATTCTATGAGATTCGTCAGACATGATTTTCCTTTCACAAATCCATGCTGACTTTGTCCGATCATTTCACCGCTTTCCAAATGTGCCGTTATCACATCCTTGATAACTGACTCCAGCAGTTTCCCCACCACCGACGTTAGGCTAACCGGCCTATAATTCCCCGGTTTCTCTCTCCCTCCTTTTTTAAAAAGTGGGGTTACATTAGCCACCCTCCAATCCTCAGGAACTAGTCCAGAATCTAACGAGTTTTGAAAAATTATCACTAATGCATCCACTATTTCTTGGGCCACTTCCTTAAGCACTCTGGGATGCAGACCATCTGGCCCTGGGGATTTATCTGCCTTCAATCCCTTCAATTTACCTAACACCACTTCCCTACTAACATGTATTTCGCTCAGTTCCTCCATCTCACTGGACCCTCTGTCCCTTACTATTTCTGGAAGATTATTTATGTCCTCCTTAGTGAAGACAGAACCAAAGTAATTATTCAATTGGTCTGCCATGTCCTTGCTCCCCATAATCAATTCACCTGTTTCTGTTTGCAGGGGACCTACATTTGTCTTTATCAGTCTTTTCCTTTTTACATATCTATAAAAGCTTTTACAGTCCGTTTTTATGTTCTCTGCCAGTTTTCTCTCATAATCTTTTTTCCCCTTCCTAATTAAGCCCTTTGTCCTCCTCTGCTGAACTCTGAATTTCTCCCAGTCCTCAGGTGAGGCACTTTCTCTGGCTAATTTGTATGCTACTTCTTTGGAATTGATACTATCCCTAATTTCTCTTGTCAGCCACGGGTGCACTACCTTCCTTGATTTATTCTTTTGCCAAACTGGGATGAACAATTGTTGTAGTTCATCCATGCAACCTTTAAATGCCTGCCATTGCATATCCACCGTCAATCCTTGAAGTGTCATTTGCCAGTCTATCTTAGCTAATTCATGTCTCATACCTTCAAAGTTACCCCTCTTTAAGTTCAGAACCTTTGTTTCTGAATTAACTACGTCACTCTCCATGTTAATGAAGAATTCCACCATATTATGGTCACTCTTACCCAAGGGGCCTCTCACGACAAGATCGCTAATTAACCCTTCCTCATTGCTCAAAACCCAGTCCAGAATAGCCTGCTCTCTAGTCGGTTCCTCGACATGTTGGTTCAAAAAACCATCCCTCATACATTCCAAGAAATCCTCTTCCTCAGCACCTTTACCAATTTGGTTCACCCAGTCTACATGTAGATTGAAGTCACCCATTATAACTGCTGTTCCTTTATTGCACACATTTCTAATTTCCTGTTTAATACCATCTCCGACCTCACTACTACTGTTAGGTGGCCTGTACACAACTCCCAGCAGCGTCTTCTGCCCCTTAGTGTTACGCAGCTCTACCCATATCGATTCCACATCTTCCCGGCTTATGTCCTTCCTTTCTATTGCGTTAATCTCTTTTTTAACCAGCAACGCCACCCCACCTCCCCTTCCTTCATGTCTATCCCTCCTGAATATTGAATATCCCTGAACGTTGAGCTCCCATCCCTGGTCACCCTGGAGCCATGTCTCTGTGATCCCAACTATATCATAATCATTAATAACAATCTGCACTTTCAATTCATCCACCTTATTACGAATGCTCCTTGCATTGACACATAAAGCCTTCAGGCGCTCTTTTACAACTCTCTTAGCCCTTTTTAATGCTTGCCCTGGATTTGTCGGCCTGCCACTTTTACTTTTCCCCTTTGTACTTTTTGCTTCTACGCTCACTTTACACCCCTCTGTCTCTCTGCACTGGTTCCCATCCCTCTGTTGTGAACTAACCTCCTCACACCTAGCCGCTTTAATTTGATTCCCACCCCCCAACCATTCTAGTTTAAAGTCACCTCAGTAGCCCCCGCTAATCTCCCTGCCAGGATATTGGTCCCCCTAGGATTTAAGTGTAACCCGTCCTTTTTGTACAGGTCACACCTACGCCAAAAGAGGTCCCAATGATCCAAAAACTTGAATCCCTGCCCCCTGCTCCAATCCCTCAGCCACGCATTTATCCTCCACCTCATCGCATTCCTACTCTCACTGTCGCGTGGCACAGGCAGTAATCCCGAGATTACTACCTTTGCGGTCCTTTTTCTCAACTCCCTTCCTAGCTCCCTATATTCTTCTTTCAGGACCTCATCCCTTTTCCTACCTATGTCATTGGTACCTATATGTACCAGGACCTCTGGCTCTTCACCCTCCCACTTCAGGATATCTTGGACACGATCAGAAATATCCCGGACCCTGGCACCAGGGAGGCAAACTACCATCCGAGTCTCTGGACTGCGTCCACAGAATCGCCTATCTGACCCCCTTACTATCGAGTCCCCTATCACAACTGCCCTCCTCTTCCTTGCCCTACCCTTCTGAGCTACAGGGCCAGACTCTGTGCCGGAGGCAGGGCCACTGTCGCTTCCCCCGGGTAAGCTGTCCCCCCCAACAGTACTCAAACAGGAGTACCTGTTGTTAAGGGGCACAGCCGCCGGGGTACTCCTCATCACCTGCCTTTTCCCCTTCCCTCTCCTAACCGTGACCCACTTGTCTGCCTCCCGTGGCCCCGGCGTGACCACCTGCCTTCCACTCCTCTCTATCACCTCCTCGCTCTCCCTGACCAGACGAAGGTCATCGAGCTGCAGCTCCAGTTCCGTAACGCGGTCCCTTAGGAGCTGCATCTCGATGCACTTGGCGCAGATGTAGACGTCCGGGAGGCTTGGAGACTCCAGGGCCTCCCACATCCGACACCGAGAACAGCAAACTGCCCTCACAGTCATAATGCCCCTCTCCTCAAATAGCAACAGAAAATGAATGTCAAACCTTCCTCGCCTCGCCCGCTTCCGCCTAAGCCCGTTGAGCCGAAGCCCTTAAGTCTTCACTCTGCTCCCGGCTCACTCCGCCGCCCGCAAACTACGCTGCCCGCTCTATGAGGCTTTGTTCCTTTTAAATCTGCCGCGCTGCACTGCCCGACGTCACACGCCTGCGCAGTCCCGCCTCTCAGAAAGCCGTTGGAGAAAAAAAATAACGAAAATTTCAAAAATCTCTTTCTCGGCACTCCCACTCAGACTCTCAGACTCCTTCTTCGAATCAAATCCGAAACGTATAAGATCCTAAAGGGATTGGACAGGCTAGATGCAGGAAGATTGTTCCCGATGTTGGGGAAGTCCAGAACGAGGGGTCACAGTTTGAGGATAGAGGGGAAGCCTTTTAGGACCAAGATTAGGAAAAACTTCTTCACACAGAGAGTGGTGAATCTGTGGAATTCTCTGCCACAGCAAACTGTTGAGGCCAGTTCATTGGCTATATTTAAGAGGGAGTTAGATATGGCCCTTGTGGCTACAAGGGTCAGGGGGTATGGAGGGAAGGCTGGGGTGGGGTTCTGAGTTGGATGCTCAGCCATGATCATAATAAATGGCGGTGCAGGCTCGAAGGGCTGAATGGCCTACTCCTGCACCTATTTTCTATGTTTCTATGTTTCTATTATTTATTACAATCATCCAATTCGCTGTGTAGGAATGCAAAAAACAGCCAATCTTCTTGCGTGGGGATATTAGTGACTGCAAGGGAACTGTCCCGTTGAGTTCCCACATGTAACTGATGTACTTCAATATGCATCAATGCAAAGACTGTGGTCCAGAGATCAAAAGCAAAGGAAATTGTAGATCATGTACCTGGGGTAGCGCTCAGTCATACAGATTATCAGAGATCCAGAGATTACAGTATAAAATCAGGAATGAGGGACTTAATTACAGAAACAAGGTGCAGAGTTGTTTCAACAATGAGGAAAAAGGACATTATAGTGCTGATCAAGGCAGTATCTTCAACCATTGAATTTCCATGATTGCTTCAATGAAGAATATTAAAGGTTCTGAACTACTTTCTGAGTGGAACTTCAAAGTTCAAGGTAAACGTATTATCAGAGTACATATATGTCACCGTATACTATGCAGAGATTTATTTTCTTGCGGACATACACAGCAGATACAAAGAACCACGATAGAATCAATGAAAAACTGCACTTAAACAAAGTCAAACAACCATTTTGCAATTGATGACATATTGTGCAAGACATTCAAGATTGTTTAACGTAATTTCCTGTACACAAGTGTAAGGAAAACAAATTAATTGTTTCTCCAAATCCATTGCAGACAAAAAAAACACCAAAGATAAAGAACACAATAATAGTAATAAGCTTGCAATAAATATAAAGACCATAAGATATAGGAGCAGAGTCAGGCCATTTGGCTCATTAAGTCTGCTTCACATGAGATACATACTGTAGGTTGATTGTATGTCCATAAAGTGATGCTGGGCTGTACCTAAGGTGACTGACGGAGAATAATAAAGTAGTGGTGGAGTTAGTGGGTGGAGGTGTTGATCAGCCTGACTGCTTGAGGAAAGTGACTGTTTTTGAGTCTGGTGGTCCTGGTGTGGATGTTAAATAGCCTCCTCCCTGATGGGAGTGGGACCAACAGTCCATGAGCAGGGTGTAACTTCATGATCTTTTCAGATGCTACTGGCCCTTTTCTGGCACCTTTCTGTATACATGTCTGTGATGGAGGGTAGGCTGGTGCCAATGATGTGTTGTGCAGTTTTGACTACCTCTTGTAGAGCATTCCGGTCCACCACAGCGCAGTTTCTGTTCCAAGCAGTGATGCAGCTTGTTAGGATGCTTTCTACTGCACATCTGTAGAATCACGTAAGTATGGTTTTGCAAAGTCCAGCTCTCTTCTGCCTCCTCAGAAAGTGGAGATGTTGGTGAGCTTTCCTAACTCTGTAGGATGTGTTCTGGGACCATGAGAAGTTGTGTGTGATGTCCACTCCCTGGAGTCTGCGATTTCAAACTGCTGTGCTGCAATTGGAAAGGATGTGTGAGTGGTGTGAGTTCTCCTGAAGTCGATAACCATCCCCTTTGCCTTGTTGACATTAAGGAAGAGGTTATTTGCCTGGCATCAGGCCTTGAGCTCTTCCACCACCTCTCTGCAGGCCAAATTATCCTTGTTGGGGATGAGCCCCACCACTGTCATGTCATCGGAGAACTTGACGATGTGATTGCCCGGGTCTTTGGCTGTGCAGTCATATGTGAGCAGAGTGTACAACAATGTTCTCATACATACAGGCAAATGCAAAAAGAAAAACTAAATAATAATAAATAAGTGATAAATAATATTGAGAATAAAAGTTGCTGAGTTCTTGAATGTGAGTCCATAAGTTGTGGAGTCAGTTTTGTGTTGGGATGAGTGACGTTATCCCTTCTGGTTCAGCGGCCTGATGGTTGAGGGGTAACTTTGTCTTATCTCTGTTTCAAACTTATCACTTGGAGACTGTGAAGTCTTGTTCTTGGCCCTCAGTTAGGGAACATATTTACCCTATCAAACCATGTAAGAATTTGTTTATGTTTCATCTGATTCACACAATCAGATGCAAATGTGCAACAAGTTACAATTCTTGAACATGAACAATGTGTGAACAACGTATTGCCTTTGCCTCTCTGGGTCTCCAGGGGGAGCAAAGTTGGCACCTCTGGTATCTGAAATCCAGGTTGAACATATAGATGGTTCTCTGGAAAAGTAGCCTATAGGGTAAGTAAAAGTGAACAATGCTCTTAAGACAATGAAAGGGCTCTCCATATTGACTGAGGAAAATTAAAAGAAACAACTTTAAGATAATGCACATTTGAAAGACAGGGTTCTTTTGCCACATAATAATAGAGCTGTGGAGTACTCTCCAGTATATATAGAGGAAAATCTGGCTTAGGAACCTCGGGATTGACATGGAGAAGGTGCAGCACAGATTCACCAGAATATTGCCAGTGCTAAATTGCACAGACTGATATTGCATTCCCTTTAGTAAAGAAAATCAAAGTGCAACCATATCGAAGTGTTCATCATGATTTTGGGATTTGGTAATTAAGACAGAAAGAGCTATCTAAACTCCAAGGGCATAGATTAAAGGAGCGAAATTTTAAGAATATGCAATGTGGAATGACAAATGGACAGTTCTGCCCCTTGTGGCTGCACCACCGATCAATAAAGTCATGACAAATCTTTCACTTTGTGCTGGATTCTGATGTCTTTAGTCCAAAGTTCTTCTGGAAATTGAGAAAGAGTCATAAAAGGTGGGGGTAAATCAGCTAGATTATTAGCATATAAATTACGAAAACAACAAGCAGACAATACAATTCATAAAATAAAGAATCCAAAGACAAAGCTTGTGGAGAGTACAATAGGGAAAATTCAAGAGAGTTTTGAAACGTATTATCGAGAGCTGTACTCCCAACCCTGGGCCCCCAATGAGCCCTATATAGACAGTGTATTGAATTTTTTAGATCTACCTAAACTTACAGATTTACAAAATGAAAGTTTATTAGAACCAGTAACTGTCAAAGAACTGAACGTGGCCATCTCTCGGTTAAAGGCTGGAAAGTCCCCGGGTTCTGATGGGTTTATCTCAGAGTGGTACAAGTCCCTGAAGACACAGTTAGCCCCATTACTACTTAACACCTTTAATTGGATCTTGCAGAGAGGAGAAACTCCACCTTCCTGGAGAGAAGCAATTATTTCAGTTATTCCTAAAGAGGGTAAAGATAAACTAGAATGTGGCAATTATCGGCCAATTAGTGTTCTTAATTTAGATTACAAACTATTTACATCTATATTAGCGCACAGATTGGAAAAGCTTTTACCTGGCCTAATCCATTTAGACCAGACTGGATTTATTCAACAAAGACAAACACAGGACAACATAAGGAGAACTTTGCACATATTAGAACAGGTTAATAAGAACGAGACAGAGACAATGGTAGTAGGATTGGACGCTGAGAAAGCTTTTGATTCGGTTAGTTGGGCATTCCTATACAGAGTGTTAGAAAGATTTGGCTTTCAAGAAAGGTTTATTAAAGTAATTCAGACTCTGTATGACAGCCCAACAGCCCGAATTAAGATAAATGGGGACCTCTCTGACTCCTTCATTTTAGAGAGAGGCACTAGACAGGGATGCCCAATTTCTCCTCTCCTTTTTGCGCTATATATTGAACCACTTGCCCAACTAATAAGACAGAGCGAAATCGTAAAAGGTATCAAGGTGGCAGGGATTGAACAGAAAGTGGCGTTATTCACAGATGATGTTTTGGTCTATCTGAGTGAACCAGAAAAATCATTTATAGGATTGTTTACACTGTTGGATGACTTTGGGAAAATATCAGGTTATAAAATAAATGTAAAGAAAACGCAGGTTATGTCCCTAAATTATACACCATCCAAAAAATTGCAGGATACATACGATCTTAAGTGGGAAGCTAAATCATTAAAATATTTAGGAATAACCCTGCCGAAGGATCTTTCAACACTGTCACAGGTAAATTATGGGCCATTAATCTCAGAGATAAAAGCAGATATGCATAGATGGAATCTTATCCCCTTTTTAAGTTTAAATTCAAGGATAAATACTATAAAAATGAATATTCTTCCTCGGTTATTATATCTTTTCCGTACTTTACCAGTGGAGGTGGATGATAATCAATTCAGGGAATGGGACAAATGGATTTCCCGCTTCATTTGGCAAGGAAGGAAACCTAGAATTCGATATAACACTTTACAGTTAGGGAAGGAAAGAGGAGGTATGGTTCTTCCTTGCCTGAGAAATTATTTTTATGTCTCACAGATAACCCCTCTGTTATATTGGTGTAATAGGGAATATAAGGCTAGATGGAAGGAAATAGAATTTGGATTAGTTGACAGTTTTCCTCTTCAGGCCTCAATAGCTGACAAAGGATTGATGGCCCAGTTGGAAAAATTTAATAATGCTTGGATAAATCTTACATTAAAAGTATGGCAGAAGGTGGTTAATTCATGTGGAATTAATAACATGCTAAAACTCTTTAGATGGTGTGCATATGATACCGAATTCCTTCCCAACAGAGGAGATAAAAGATTTGAGCTATGGATAAAGAAAGGTCTTACAACCTACCTCTCATTTATAGATAAAAGAGTATTACAAAGTTTCCAAATCCTGCAGGACAAACATGGCCTAGAACATAATGACTTTTTTAGGTACCTTCAAATACGAAACTATGTTAACCAGAGTTGTAGATATACAGACCTATCAACAGTAGAATTAGAATTTTTCAAGATTCTGAATTCGGCTTGCAGTTCAATACCTAGTAAATCAGTTTCTCGCCTATATAATGCACTCTCCCATGCTAAAAATGTAAATACACTGTATATTAAAGAGAAGTGGGAGAAAAAAGCGGGGTTGGTACTTTCAGAGGAGGCTTGGGGGAAAATCTGCAGCTTTCAATGGTCCTCGACTAATTCTTTGACTTGGAGAGAACATTGTTGGAAAAACATTATAAGATACTTCAAGACCCCATATCAGGAAAAATATAAAGATACAAATGTGATGTGTTGGAGAAGGTGCGGCTCTAAGGAGGCAAATCATTTTCATATTTTCTGGGATTGCCCTAAATTAAGTCTATTTTGGGAAGGTATTCATAGACCATTAGTTAAGGTACTTAGGTCCCAGATACCTCTGAACTTTGAGACGCTCTATTTGGGGCATGTATTGTTCCTTGAACAGAAGGAAGATATAAAGTTGCTGCAGGCCCTCTTAGCGGCAAGTAAGAAATCAATCACTAGAAAATGGCTAAATCCAATACCACCTACATTAGAAGATTGGTACGAAATTATCTTGGAAATATTTAAAATGGAAAAGTTGACCTACTCCCTGAGAACTGAAAAAGAAACATTTTATCAAATCTGGAATAAATAGATTGAATATATAACCCCAATGCGAGCAGACTTTAGATGACTCTCCTAATGATTTATATTGCTCTTCTCATCAACACAGTAATATTGCTAACGTAAGCACCCCTAGTCTAAATGTTTGTTGTTGTTTTTTTTTGGAAAATAGAGAATTAACACAAGTAAAGGGAAAGATTTGGGAAAGGGATAAAAAAAATGAAAAAATTAAGTAAATAAGTACATAGGGATTGGATAATTATGTCTGCGGGCAGGAACAAGCACGAACAAATTGGGATATAAACACCTACAATGGTTGGTATATAGGCTTGTATGCAACATTTTGGACCAGTGGAAATGGTCCAGAAGGGTTGTATGGAAACTATTATTACCATTTTTCTTAACAACTAATTTCATTACTTAGCCTAATAGGTTAGATTTACCACAGTACATAATTATCTATTTAAATGTTTATTTTGCTTTTATATCATCTCAATGTGTACTTAAGAATGTATAAATAATTGTAGTTTTATACATATAAAAAAATGGAAAAGGTAAAAAAAAAGGTGTTGCTTCATGATCATTTTATTAAGCTCTAATAGGGGGACCAATATCTTGGCGGGGAGGTTTGCGAAGTCTACTGGGGAGAGTTTAAACTAGAATTGTTGGAGGGTGGGAACCAAACTGAAGAGACTGGGGAAGAGGCGGTTTACTCACGAGTAGAGAAAGCTTGGAGACAGTGCGAGAGGGAGGATAGACGGGTGATAGAGAAGGGAGGCACTCAGACCGATGGTTGAAGATTGTCTATTTTAACGCGATGGGTATTGTGAACAAAGCGGATGAGCTTAGAGTGTGGATCAGTACTTGGAGCTATGATGTGGTGGCCATTACAGAGACCTGGATAGCTCAGGGACAAGAATAGTTACATCAAGTGCCGGGTTTTAGATGTTTCAGAAAGGAGAGGGAGGGAGGGAGGGAGGGAGGGAAAAGAGGTGGGGGTGTGTCACTGTTGATCAGAGATAGTGTCATGGCTGCAGAAAAGGTGGATGTCATGGAGGGATTGTCTATGTAGTCTCTGTGGGTGGAGGTTAGGAACAGGAAGGGGTCAATAACTCTACTGAGTGTTTTTATAGGCCGCCCAATAGTAACAGGGATATCGAGGAGCAGATGGGGAAACAGATCCTGGAAAGGTGTAATAATAACAGATTTGTCGTGGTGGGAGATTTTAATTTCCCAAATATCGATTGGCATCTCCCTAGGGCAAGGGGTTTAGATGGGGTGCAGTTTGTTAGGTGTGTACAGGAAGGTTTCTTGACACAATATGTAGATAAGTCTACAAGAGGAGAGACGGTACTTGATTTGGTATTGGGAAATGAACCGGGTCAGGTGTCAAATCTCTCAGTGGGAGAGCATTTTGGAGATAGCGATCATAATTCTATCTCCTTTACAATAGCATTGGAGAGAGATAGGAACAGACAAATTAGAAAAGCGTTTAATTGGAGTAAGGGGAATTATGAGGCTATCAGGCAGGAACCTGGAAGCTTAAATTGGGAACAGATGTTTTCAGGGAAAGGTATGGAAAAAATGTGGCAAATGTTCAGGGGATATTTGTGTGGAATTCTGCAAAGGTACGTTCCAATGAGACAGAGAAGTTGTGGTAGGGTAGGGTGGTGTATAAAGGCTATAGTAAATCTAGTCAAGAAGAAAAGAGAAGCTTACAAAAGGTTCAGAGAGCTAGGTAATGTTAGAGATCTAGACGATTATAAGGCTAACAGGAAGGAGCTTAAGAAGGAAATTAGGAGAGCCAAAAGGAGCCATGAGAAGGCCTTAGGGGGCAGGATTATGGAAAACCCAAGGCATTCTACAAGTATGTGAAGAGCAAGAAGATACGACCTATCAAGTGTGACAGTGTGAATGGAACTGGAGGAAATAGCAGAGGTACTTAATGAATACTTTACTTCAGTATTCACAATGGAAAAGGATCTTGGTGATTGTAGTGATGACTTGCAGCATACTGAAAAGCTTGAGTATGTAGACATTAAGAAAGAGGATGTGCTGGAGCTTTTGGAAAGCATCGTTGGATAAGTAGTTAGGACCAGATGAGATGTACCCCAGGCTACTGTGGGAGGCGAGGGAGGAAATTACTGAGCCTCTGGCAATGATCTTTGCATCATCAATGGGGACGGGAGAGGTTCCAGAGGATTGGAGGGTTGCGGATGTTGTTCCCTCATTCAAGAAAGGAAGTAGAGATATCCCAGGAAATTATAGACCAGTGAGTCTTGCTTCAGTGGTTGGTAAGTTGATGGAGAAGATCCTGATAGGCTGGATTTATGAACATTTGGAGAGGCATAATATGATTAGGAATAGTCAGCATGGCTTTGTCAAGGGCAGGTCGTGCCTTACGAGTCTGATTGAATCTCTTGAGGATGTGACTAAACACGTTGATGAAGGTAGAGCAGTAGATGTGGTGTGTATGGATTTTAGCAAGGCATTTGATAAGGTACCCCATGCAAGGCTTATTGAGAAAGAAAAGAGGCATGGGATCCAAGGGGGCATTGCTTTGTGGATCCAGAACTGGCTTGCCCACAGAAGGCAAAGAGTGGTTGTAGACGGGTCATATTCTGTATGGAGGTCGGTGACCAGTGGTGTGCCTCAGGGATCTGTTCTGGATCCCTTACTCTTTATGATTTTTATAAATGACCTGATGAGGAAGTGGAGGGATGGGTTAGTAAGTTTGCTGATGACACAAAGGTTGGGGGTGTTGTGGATTGTGTGGAGGACTGTCAGAGATTACAGCGGGACATTGATAGGATGCAAAACTGGGCTGAGAAGTGGCAGATGGAGTTCAAACCAGATAAATGTGAAGTGGTTCATTTTGGTAGGTCAAATATGATGGCAGAATATAATATTAATGGTAGGACTCTTGGCAGTGTGGAGGATCAGAGGGATCTTGGGGTCCAAGTCTATAGGACGCTCAAAGCTGCTGTGCAGGTTGACTCTGTGGTTAAGAAGGCACACGGTGTATTGGCCTTCATCAACCATGGAATTGAATTTGGGAGCTGAGGGGTAATGTTGCAGCTATATAGGACCCTGGTCAGACTCCACTTGGAGTACTGTGCTCAGTTCTGGTCGCCTCACTACAGCAAGGATGTGGAAACCATAGAAAGGGTGCAGAGGAGATTTACAAGGATATTGCCTGGTTTAGGGAGCATGCCTTATGAAAACAAGTTGAGTGAACTCAGTCTTTTCTCCTTGGAGCGACAGAGGATAAGAGGTGACCTGATAGAGGTGTATAAGATAATGAGAGGCATTGATCATGTGGATAGTCAGAGGCTTTTTCCCAGGACTGAAATGGCTGCAACAAAAGGGCACAGGTTTAAGATGCTTGGCAGAAGGTACAGGGGAGATGTCAGGGGTAAGTTTTTTACACAGAGTGGTGAGTGCGTGAGAATGGGCTGCCAGCAATGGTGGTGGAGGCAGATACGATAGGGTCTTTTCAGAGACTCTTGGATAGGTACATGGAGTTTGAAAAACAAAGGGCTATGGGTAATCCTAGTAATTCCTAAGGTAGGGACATGTTCAGTACAACTTTGTGGGCCGAAGGGCCTGTATTTTTCTGTAGGTTTTCTATGTTTCTAATAAAGAGAATTAGAAATGCAGAGGAGCGGAAGTCCTGTGCTAAGAACAAAGGACAGAAAAGACTAAAGAAAGAAGACTAAAGATGATGGGGCGGCATGTTCTGCTCTTCTTATACCCATAGACAAGAAACATTCCTTTCAAATTTATATATAAGAGTTAACCAATCAGATAGACTCCACTCAAACAATGTGATACCAAGAGAAGCTTCCAGAATCATGTGAAGAACTGTAACCAATAGGGGCACGCTGAACAATTGTATATACATATTAAACAGTTGCATGTATATAAGTAGTTATATAAAATACTAGCAGGCATAAAAGTTAAGCTGTAAAGAAAGTAATGATTATACAGTCTAATGTAATATTTGGCTTCACTTTCCTTTTTTTTCGTCTAATCCAAATATTCCTTGATTCACTTGGCTTCCAAAATATATCATTCTCTCTCCTGAATATATTCAGCTACTAAACTTCCATAATTTCTTGGATGGAGAATTATAAAGCTTCACTTCTACCCTGTGAGTGCAACGTTATTTTATCTCAGCCTTTGAGACTGTCAAGTCTCTCCTTGGCCCTCAATCAGGGAAAGCACTTAACTGATCAAACCATTTAACCAATCTACGTATGACTCTGTCTGGTTATGGAACAATCTCCATCCAAGAATCTGGTAAACCCATGTAGTACTCCCTTGAACGCAATTCTTTCTTAGTTAGGCAAACTAGATCTATTATTTTTTAAATTGTTTATTAAAAGGTCCAAGCCTTTCCAGCCCAACAAGCCCACACCACCCAATTACACCCACGTGATGAATCAACCTTCTAATCCATATATCTTTGCAATGTGAAAGGAAACCAAAGCACCTGGAGGAAACTCACACAGCAAAAGGGTGCTCCTTAAAGACAACAACAGAATTGAACCTGGGTTGTTTGTGCTGTAATAATGTTACACTAACCGTGCCACACACAGTGCACAGTATTCCAGATGCAGTCTTCCATACATACTCAGTGACAGCTCAGAACTTAAATCCTGTCAGACCAGGGGTCTCAACCCAAAATGTCATCTGTCCATTTTCCTCCACAGATGTTGCCTGACCAACTGAGTTCCTCCAGCATTTTGAATAGTGCTTCAGATCTTAGCATCTGAAGTTTCTTGTGTCTCCATTTCTCAAATCATCTTGTAGTTAAAGCTATTTGGTATTGGTTTATTGTCACATGTATGGTTATAGTGAAAGGCTTGACTTGTACTGTTCATACAGATCAAATCATTACACAGTGCATTGAGCTAGAATAAGGTAAAACAATAATAATGCAGAATAAAGTGTAAAACCTACCAAAAGAATGTAGCACCGGTAAATAATAAAGTGCAAGATCATAAAGGAGTAGATTGTAAGACCAAGAGGCCGTGCTAGTATACAAGAGGTCTGTTCAAGAGTCTGATAACAGTGGGGTCGAAGCTGTCCTTGAGCCTGATGGTGTGTGCTTTCAGGGTTTTGTATCTTCCGCCTCATGGGAGTGGGGGAAAAGTGAGAAAGACCAGTGTGAAACTGGAGTCTTTGATAATGCTGGCTACTTGACCAAGGCAGTGAACAGTATAGACAGAGTCCTTAAAGGCTTCCTTTGATATGACTTAAGAGTCCATAGCTGGTTCCTGTGACGTATTGAGCTGTGTTCGTAACTCTCTGCAGTTTCTTGCAGTCACATGCAGAGCAGTTGCCATACCAAGCCGTTATGCATGCAGACAGATTGATTCCTATGATCCAGCAATTAAAAATTGGTAAGAGTCGACAGGGCTGAATTTGCCTTTTCATCGTTTGCCAGAACTACATGTTAGTTTCAAGTGGTTTGTATATAAGAACGCCCAGGAACCTCCAAACAGCAACAGTATCCAATCTCTTACTATTTAATAAAACTCACAACTAATTTGGATGACTTTGCATTTTTCCAGTTCGAACAAGGTGACTCAAAAAAGAGGTGAGCAAGCACTTCTGATTTCAAGTGCAGTGCCATTGAAAAGATTTGGAGATTTTTCCTAGACAAGATAATGAAGGGCCACTAAACTGCGGCTAGTTGATGAGGAGAGGTTAAATTATTAATGTAAGAGTAGATGGGAATCAGAATCAGGTTTATTATCACTGATATGTAGTGAAGTTTGTTGTTTTGTGGCAGCAGTACCTCAAATATACTGTAAATTATAATAAGAAATATATATAAAAAAGATAAATAAGTAGGGCAAAAATAGAGAGGTAGTGGGTTCATGGGTTCATTGCCATTCAGAAACCTGCTGGCAGAGGAGAAGAAGCTGTTCTTAAAACATTGCGTATCTTCAGCTTCCTGCACCTCCTCTCTGATGGTAGCAATGAGATGAGAGTGTGTTCTGGGTGGTGGGTGCCCTTAATGAAGGATGCCATCTTCTTGAGGCATTGCCTGTTGAAGACGTCCTCAATGGTGGGAAGGCTAGTGCCCATGGTGGTGCTGCAGATGGTGATGCAACCAGTTAGATTGCTCTCCTCAGTACATCTGCATAAATTTGCTTGTCTTTGGTGACACACCAATTCTCCTCAACCTGCTAATGAAATATTGCCACTGGTGTGCCTTCTTCATAATTTCATAATTAAGGGGTAAACAGTGGACACTGAGACGTCCAGAGGAAAGATAAAGGGGACGACATGTCATACACTCAGTGGCCACTTTGTTAAGGAGCTCCTGTACCTAATAATTTGGCCACAGAGTGTGTGCTCGCGATCTTCTGCTACTGTAGCCCAGGGCTGGATGTGTTGTGCAGAGATGCTCTTCTACACACTACTATTGTAGACGTGTGGTTACTTGAATTACTGTTGCCTTCCTGTCAGTTTGAACCAGTCTGGTCATTCTCCTCTGACCTTTCTCTTTGACAAAGTGTTTTTGCCACAGAACTGCGCTTACTAAAGGTTATGTATTTTTTTCACCATTCACTGCAAGTTCTAGAGACGGCTGTGTATAAAAATCTCAGGAGAGCAGCAATCTTTGGATACTTTAACCACCCAGTCTGGCATCAACAATCATTCCACAGTCAAGGTCACTTAGTTGCTCTGCATTGAGTTGCTGCCACATGATTGGCTGATTAGATATTTACAGTAATGAGTGGGTGTACAGGTGTACCTAATAAAATGGCCATTGAGTGTGCTTCTGGATTGAGGTATCTGGATGGAAAGGGTTTCTCTGTAGAGCAGTTAATACAATGTGTCAGACACTGAAGGGACAAATGGGGGGAGCATGTCACAAACTGTATAGGGAATAGTGGGGAGTGCTTCCGGAACTATATGGGGAATGGGGGGAAGTGTATCAGGAACTGTAGGGGGAATGGGGGGAAGTGTATCAGGAACTGTAGGGGGAATGGGGAAAGTGTATCAGGAACTGTGGGGGGAATGGGAGTAGTGTGTCAGGAACTGTAGGGGGAATGGGAGTAGTGTATCAGGAACTATAGGGGGGAATGGTGAAAGTGTATCAGGAACTGTAGGGGGAATGGGGGTAGTGTATCAGGAACTGGTGGGGAATGGGGGAATGGGGAAACTGTATTGGGAACTGTAGTGGGGAATGGGGGTAGTGTATCAGGAACTGATGGGGGGAATGGGGAAAGTGTATCAGGAACTGTAGGGGGGAATGGGGGTAGTGTATCAGGAACTGGTGGGGAATGGGGGAATGGGGAAACTGTATCGGGAACTGTAGTGGGGAATGGGGGTAGTGTATCAGGAACTGATGGGGGAATGGGGAAAGTGTATCAGGAACTGTAGGGGGGAATGGGGGTAGTGTATCAGGAACTGATGGGGAATGGGGGGAAGTGTGTCAGGAACTGAAGGGAAATGGGGGAAATGTATCAGGAACTGACAGGAGAATGGGGGAAGTGTGTTAGGAAATGTAGTACGACTGAAACATTGCATTGTAGGCACTATGGATGAGTATTAGTGAGACTATATAAATCTGGTAAACAAATTATTTTTGTTCAAATTATTCAAATTTCTGAAATATTCAACCCTGTACTGTTGTTGAGTAAATGTTTCAGGCCATTGATCTTTAATTACTTGATACTTAATATATTTCTGTCAATTTCTCTTTATAATTTGATGTTAATTACAGTTGTATTTGTTTTGAATAATCTCAAAATTCTGATTTTAAGAACAGGCAGAGTGAAGCTGCCTGAGGTAATACATGTCAGCAAGTCTGGTTTAGATAGGGAGAGCTGGATTTAGAAAACCCTGTGTGAACGAAAGTAGGTCTGAGTGATAATAACTGTGATGTACTCCATTTCCACTTTATTAGGTACCTAATAAAATGGCCATTGAGTATGTTCATGGTTTACAGCTCCTGTAGCCTGCCCACTTCAAGGTTCGATGTGTTATGCATTCAGAGATACTCTTCTACACACCATTATTATAATCAAAGTTCAAAGTACATTTATTATCAAGGCATGTATACATTATACAACCTTGAGATTCATCTCTGTACAAGCAATCACAAAATAAAAACAAAAGAACCCATAAAATAAGATTGACAAGCACCCAATGCGCAGAGGAAATAAAACACATTGTGTAAACAATAAAAGTAAGCACAAACAAGGGAAAATATGCAGGAGCTGGAAATCTGAGCAACACACTCAAAATGCTGGAGCATCTCAGCAGGCCAGGCAGCATCTATGGAAAAGAATACAGTCAACATTTCGGGCCTAAACCCTTCGGCAGGAATGGAGGAAAACTGCTGAAGAGTAGATTTTAAAGGTGGGGGGGGAGAGAGCAACACCAGGTGACAGGTGAAGCCTGAAGGGGAGGGATGAAGTAAAGAGCTGGGAGGTTGATTGGTGAAACAGACGAAGGCCATGGAAGAAAGAAAAGGGGGTGGAGCACCAGAGAGAGGCGGCGGGCAGGCAAGGAGATAAGGTGAGAGAGGGAAAAGGGGATGAGAAATGGCGAAGTGGGGGGATGGGGGCAATACTGGAAATTCAAGAAATCGATGTTCATGCTATCAGGTTGGAGGCTATCCAAACGGAATATAAGGTGTTGTTCCTCCAACCTACGTGGGGCCTCATCATGACAGTGGAGGAGACCATGGATGGACATACTAGAATGGGAAGTGGAATTAAAATGGGTGGCTACTGGGAGATCCTGCTTTCTCTAGCGGACGGAGCATAGGTGCTCAGCGAAGTGGTCTCCCAATACGTAAACAAATAACATTTAGACGTAAAATGAGTCCTCAAGCACGAAGCCAGAAGCAGCTGGAGCAGGCCACGGCCTTAGCCTCAGTTCAGCGCAGAGCCGAGTAAATGTCACGGAGCAGCAGCAGAACCAGTCAAACCTTTATCTCTGGTCCTTGCACCCTGCTTTCTCAGTACATCTGGCCTGGCGTTTAAATCATCCAAACAGCTCGCTCTAACACTCTGGCCCTGTCGCATCGCTACGCTCTGGGCCTGGACCCTGACCTCACTTTTCGGCCTATATCTGACCTTTTCAAGTCAGCCCGGACCCTATAGCAATCAAATCTCTCTCTCTGTTTAGGAAGGCAAGACTTGAATTTGCCTCTCCTCCGCTCCAACTTTGTTGCATTCCATTCGCCATGACTTTGCCTCGAACAGACCTCAATCTCACCCCAATTTTGCCTCGCTCCTACATGCTTCGGCCCAGCCTCGCCTTTGCTCACCTCTTCATTGTTTGCAGTGATCATTTACCATAATTTTTTTTACAGAAAAGGTTTTATTAATGAAATATTTAGTTATATTCCTTGTTTTGTTAACCACCAGTAATTGGTCGCCTGCCTTCAGTAGTGCCACCTTAAACTGTACGATCGGTCTAGTGCCTGGTTATTTGAGTTACTGTTGCCTTCCTGTCAGCTTGAACCAGTCTGGCCTTTCTCCTCTGACCTCACTCATTAACAAAGCATTTTTGCCCACAGAACTGCCACTCACTGGATGATTTTTGTTTTTCACACCATTCTCTATAAACTCTAGAGACTCTTGTGCATGAAAATCCCAGGCGATCAGCATTTTCTGAGATGCTCAAACCACCTGTAAGGAGTCTGTACCTCCTGCCTGTGGAACGTATGGGTTTCTCGGGGTCCTCCAGCTTCCTCCACAGCCCAAAGACGTACCAGGTAGGTTAACTGGTCATCGTAAATTGTCCCGTGATTAGTTTAGGATTGGAGTCTTCAAGGGTTGCTGGATGGTGCAGCTCAAAGGACCTATTCTGTGCTGTATTTCTAAACAAATAAATATATGTCTACATTCTTTTATACATTGGTTTGCTGCCATATGATCGGCTGATTAGATATTTGCTTTAACGAGCAGGTGTACCTAAAAAAGTGGCCACTGTGTGATTTGTTTTGTTTATATGTGAAGGAAGAATAATGGGGCAATATCAGATGGATCTTCATGTAAATTACACATTAACAACCCTTTACTGACATTATTCTGTGGAATTTATCTGACCAGTATAATTAGCCCATAATGGAATCTGCATCCAGGCTGCAGACCTGCGCAATCCATTGATGCTGTCAAATGTGGAACTACAAAATTTTCACACACCAGGACAGAAAACGTGAACCAATTTTGGCTGGGAAGAATGGAAAGCATATTAGGTGGTGGGTGGGAAAAGAAACTTGCAAGTACAGTATTCTAGCCTATGATTTTGTCTTAGGCTTCAGGCTAGTATATTCTGGCTTCTTCCCCCATTCTTTCCTGTTCTAATGAAGGGTCTCGGCCGAAATGTACCTTTTATTCCTTTCCATAGATGCTGCCTGACCTGCTGAGTTACAGCAATTATGGCTAGTATATTGTTTGCTATGTTGGGAATGATTTTAATATTAAAGATCAGATTAGTTTTCTCTGCCCCAAGCAAATCAAGACATACTGTGAAATGCGTAGTTTGCATCTGAGAATGTGTAAGGGGCAGTCCTGAAGTTTCGCCAAGCCAACATCACATGACCATAACTTAGTAACCCGTACGACTTTGGAATGTGAAGGAAAGCGGAGCACCCAGTGGAAACCCACACAGTCACAAGGAGAAGGTACAAACTCCTTACAGAGAGTGACAGGAATTGAACCTTGATCACTGGCACTGTAAGTGCTACACAACCATGATCTGCCCATTATGTCTACTTTAATCAGCTGCATATTTAAGCGTTTCCCACAGCCTTATCCTTTCTTTACCCTAGACATCTGTTCAATATTCTTCCTTCACAAGATGACAAAAACTATAACCTTTCCATGCCAAACTAGTGCAGGAAACCTGTGACAATTCACTCAAATGCCTGACTGAGTAGTTTCAACTCAAGTATCACATGGATAGTATTGGATTCTGATGGTTTTAATCCAAGGCTCGTTTGGAAGTCAGAAAGAGGCACAAAGCTTGTTGCTTCATGATTATTTCATTAACCTTTAATAGAACAGAACAAAAAACATTGGAAACTGGACAGTGATGGAGGTGATAGGCAGAGTGAAGGGAGAGAAAAGCAAAAAGACAGCACTGATGTGTGGTCAGCTCTTTTTATACCCAGAGATAAGAAACAATCCATTCAAATTTGCAGATAGGAGTCAGCTAATTAGATGGCCCCTTTTCAAATAATGCACTGCCAGAGAAGGTTCCAGATCTTTCCAGAATCATGCAAACGCAACCACTAGAGGACACACTAAAAAACTGCATATACATACCGTGGTCACTAGGAAACATACTAAACAGGTACACATATATAACTGGTTACAAAAATACAAGCAAGTAATTAATTGTTAAGCTGCAAAGAAAATAGCAATTAAACTATTCAATCTAACAGTAGTAACAAGACATCTCAAGGATATCCATGCTTAATATCCCAGCTGCTTACTTCCAAAGTTCAAAGTAATTTTATTATCAAAGTATATATATGACACCATAAAGAACTCTGAGATTCATTTACTTGTGGGCATGCTCAATAAATTCAACAACCATAATAGAATCAGTGAAAGACCACACCAAAAGGGCAAACATGATGGACTGGGCTGTATCCACTACTTTTTGTAGGGTTTTCCATTCAAGGGCATCGGTGTTTCCGTACCAGGCTGTGATGCGACCAGTCAGAATATGGTTCACCACAAATCTATAGAAGTTTGTCATATTTTTAGATGTCATGCCAAATCTTCGCTGGCTTCTAAGGAAGTAGAGGCACTGTCATGCTTTCTTTGTAATTGCACGATAAATTTTACTTTATTCTCTAAAATTTTATGTTCACAATTCCGATTGTTTTTGGAGAGGAACACCGAATGTGTGGTCTGGGCTATATCAGTGCAATGTAATTGCAGAGGTCAATAGTGGCCATTGTTAACATCATCCATAATTACATTTTATGAGTTTACATACACATCAGTACGTGTGTAATGTAAACAAAGTGCTGGTGTATATACACAACACATAAAATAAATACAAATGATAAAATATAAATAATAAATTCATACAGTACAGGCCATTTACACATTACAAACACTAACTTACAGACTCCCCTGTATACAAACTAGATCTTACAATTTTATTAAATTCAAAAGTATAAAGACTGTGAGACTGTAAGTTACAGGAGCAGAATTAGGCAATTTGGCATTGAGTCTGCTCCACCATTCAACCTATTATCCCTCTCAACCCCATTGTTTTTCTTTCTCCATTAACCTTGACAATCTTACTAATCAAAAAACATATCAGCCTCAGCTGTCTGTGCAATGAATTCCTCATGTTCGCCACTCTCTGGTTAAAGAAATTCCTCTATATCTCTGTCTGACCCTGTGTTCTCTAGTCCTAGAATCTTCCACTATGGAAAACATCCTCTCCACATCCACTCTATCTAAGCCTTTCAATATTTGCTGGGTTTCAATAAGATTCCTCCTCATTCTTCTAAACTTCAGTGAGTACAAGCCCAGAGTCACTAAGCAGTCCTCGCACATTAATCCTTTTATTCCCAGGATCATTCTTGTTAAACTCCTCTGGACCCTCTCCAATTCCAGGACATCCTTTCTTGTATAAATCACAATACTCCTAGTGTTGTCTAACCAATGCCTTATAAAGCCTCAGTATGCACGTATCTGGGATATACGGCATAGAAGCAGAATTAGGTCACTTGGCCCTTTGAGCCTGCTCCGACATTCCTTCATGGCTGATTTCTTTTCCATTTCCCTGCAAAGTATGGAGAGTGGTGTGTGCATGGTCCACACTGTCAGGAGCGGTTGTAGGGGCAGATACATTAAGGACATTTAAGAGACCCTTAAGTACATGAATGATGGAAAAATTGAGAGCTACCTGGAAGGGAATAGTTAAATTGACCTTAGAGTAGGTTGAAAAGTCAGCACTATATGGTGAACCAAAGAACTTGTACTGTGCTGTACTGCCTATGTTATATTTTCATTCCTGAAGATACCTGAACTAGTTTCCCTCTCTTTCCACTTTCAATTAATTCTCTCTTTTATCATTTCTGTGTGCCGCTGACACCATACATATAATACTGTGCAGGGGTGGTACCAGATCAAGTGGTTTTTGTGTATTTTACAGTATTAGATTTATGTACATCGGTAAAATTGGAATCTCGGGATGGCTGGTACAGTATATGTCATAGGTTAAATGGGACATTGTAGGATGCAGAGCCGGGCTGAGAAGTGGCAGATGGAGCTCACTCCGGAAAAGTGTGAAGTGATTCACTTTGGAAGATCGAACTTGAGGGGAGAGCACAGGGTTAATGGCAGGATTCTTAGCAGTGTGGAACAGGGAGATCTTGAAGTCAACATCAATATCCCTCCAAGTTGCCAGCAACTTTTTCCTAAGCAGAAATGGCTAATAGAAGTGGCCATAATCTTAAGGTGATTGGAGGAATGGATGTCAGAGGTAAGTGTTTATTTACACAGAGAGTGGTAGGTGTGTGGAATGCATGCTGGGCTGGTGACAGATGTAGATACTGTCCATTAGGTACATTTGCAAGACTCTCAGATAGGCACATGGATGACAAAATGGAGGGCCATGTGGGAAGGAAGGATTAGATTGATCTTGGAGTTGGTTTAACAACATTGTGTGCCAAAGGACCTGTACTGTGCTGTACTGTTCTTTGTTCTATGTTCTATGTTTGTACAATATAGTGACAGTGTGCCTTCATATTCTACATATACCCTGTATATGATTTATTAGTCACCATCTGTATATCTGTAACATATTCCATACTCATGCATCTATCTCTCCAAATCAGCTCTTCTCGACAGTCATTCTGTGGGACATTTTATACCCATTCTCCATCATCATAGCCTCTCACTGCATTCGTTGTAGTTTAGGCAACTACTTAGCAGTTTTCGAAAGTTGAGGATAAGGTATCTCCAGATTTGTACCAAATGTGTAGGAAGAATGATCTGATGGATTCATATCAGAAGCTATTTATTCTACCGTAAAATCGAAAAGGTGAAATAAGGACGACATTCAAGACTCAACAATTGCCATGCAAGATATATTTCATGTTGTATAAACGCTAAAGTACTTCAGCCGATGGGGATGAGAATCAGAATCAGGGTAATTATCACAAATGCACAGTGTGAAGTTTGTTGTTTTATGGCAGCAGTACAGCGCAAGACATGAAAGTATCTAATTGACAATAAAAATGAATAAATAATGCAAAAGAGGAATTGGTTCATGGACCATCCAGAAATCTGACGGTGGAGATGAATAAGCGGCTCCTAAAACACCGAGTCTGTGACCTCAGGCTCCTGTACCTCCTCTGTGATGGTAGCAATGAGAAGAGGACATGTCCTGAATGGTGAGCCATCAGTTATGGATTCTGCCTTCCTGAGGCACTGACTTTTTAAGGTGTCCTCAGTGTTGGGGAAGGATGTGCCCTGCGATGGAGCTGGTTACGGCTACAACCCTCTGCAGCCCCTTGCAATCCTGTGCACTGGAGCCTCAGGACCAGATGGTCCTGGATTTCAAATAACAATAGGAGAGCATACAGGAGCTAGATATACCAGCTAGTTGAATGGTTAAGCAGCAATAACCTTGCCCTCAACATCAGTAACACCAAAGAGCTAATTGTGGACTTCAGAAAGGTTTAGACGAGGGAACATGAACCAGTCCTCAAAGGGAACCAGAAGTGGAGAGAGTGAGCAGTTTCAAGTTCTTGGGTGTCAATATCTCTGAGGATCTAAAACGGTCCCAACCAATTGAGCTCCGACCAGCGACCATTCTGGATATTAGAAGGATATTAGGAGGAGAGGATTTCACTCAGGTCCACTGTCCAGGTGGAAAAAAGCGACGGTCGCAGCAGCGTAACTGAACTGAACAGCGACCAATCCGGACATCAGAAGCTTGAGAGGAGGAGATTTCACTCAGGTCCACTGTCCGAGTAGAAAAGGCAGCGTTGGATCTCGGCAGCGTAATTGAGCTCCGACCAGCGACCATTCTGGATATTAGAAGGATATTAGGAGGAGAGGATTTCACTCAGGTCCACTGTCCAGGTGGAAAAAAGCGACGGTCGCAGCAGCGTAACTGAACTGAACAGCGATCAATCCGGACATCAGAAGTTTGCAAGGAGGGATTTCACTCAGGTCCACTGTCCGAGTAGAAAAAGACAGTGACAGATCGCAGCAATGGAATTGAGCTCTGAACAGCGATCAATCAGTATTTCGGATTGATCAGCAAGAGCAAATTGAAGGAAGGCAGAGGCAATCACAGCAGCCGTCGCTGTAGTGGACAGAGTTAGAGTGCTGTTCTTCAGGCTTTAATTCTTCCAGGTTTTAGTCAGAAAGAAAAACTGTAGGTAGATTTTTCCCCTTCCCTTCTTTATATTTGCTCAGTAGAGATGCCTGGGAGGATAGTTGAATTCTCCTCTTAAGGGATATGGGAAAGCAGAGGGATCTCCAGTATCCCTGATGACTACAACTGCGAGACGTGCCTCCAGCTGTAGCCTCTGACAATCCACCTTAAGGAGTTGGAGCTGGAACGGGATGAATTCCGTATCACTTGGGGGGCTGAAGGGCTCATAGATGGGACATACAGAGAGGTAGTTACACCCAAGGTGTGGGGCGTATGAAAGTGGGTCAGAAGACAGTCAGAAAGGGGAAAGGGATTAAGGAGCCAGTGCAGAATACCCCTGTGGCCATCACCCTCAGCAACGGCTATATCACTTTGGATACTGTTGTGGGGGGGGGGGTGGCGGAATGTCCTAACAAAGGAAAGTCAGGGAGGTGGGTTCTCTGGCACTGAGTCCGGCTGTGTGACTCAGAAGGGAAGTGGGTGAAGAGGTGCGCTGTGCTGATAGGGGAACGGACAGGAGGTTCTGTAGGTGAGAACGAGATTCCTGGTCGCCATGTTGCCTCCTGGGTGCTAGGGTCCGGGACAACTCGGATCTAGTCCTCAGCATTCTTCAAGTGGGAGGATGCACAGCCAGAGACTGTGATCTTGTCCAATTACATGGATGGTCCTATCCAAGTAAATGGACAAGACCACAGGGAGTTCAAAGAGTTAGGTGCTCAGTTAAAGGGCAGGACCTCCAGGGCTGTGATCTCAGGATTGCTGCAGAAGTGAGGCCAGATCTAGGAAGATTATACAGCTTAAAACATGGCTAACGGGTTGTGTAACATAGAAACATAGAAAATAGGTGCAAGAGTAGGCCATTCGGCCCTTCGAGTCTGCACCGCCATTCAGTATGATCATGGCTGATCATCCAACTCAGAACCCTGTACCAGCCTTTCCTCCATACCCCCTGATCCCTTTAGCCACAAGGGCCATATCTAACTCCCTCTTAAATATAGCCAATGAACTGGCCTCAACTGTTTCCTGTGTCAGAGAATTCCACAGATTCACCACTCTCTGTGTGAAGAAGTTTTTCCTAATCTCGGTCCTAAAAGGCTTCCCCTTTATCCTCAAACTGTGACCCCTCATTCTGGACTTCCCCAACATCGGGAACAATCTTCCTGCATCTAGCCTGTCCAATCCCTTTAGGATTTTATACGTTTCAATCAGATCCCTCCTCAATCTTCTAAATTCCAACGAGTATAAGCCTAGTTCATCCAGTCTTTCATCATATGAAAGTCCTGCCATCCCAGGAATCAATCTGGTGAACCTTCTTTGTACTCCCTCTATGGCAAGGATGTCTTTCCTCAGATTAGGGGACCAAAACTGCACACAATACTCCAGGTGTGGTCTCACCAAGGCCTTGTACAACTGCAGTAGTACCTCCCTGCTCCTGTACTTGAATCCTCTTGCTATAAATGCCAGCATACCATTCGCCTTTTTCACCGCCTGCTGTACCTGCATGCCCGCTTTCAATGACTGGTGTATAATGACATCCAGGTCTCGTTGCACCTCCCTTTTTCCTAATTGGCCACCATTCAGATAATAATCTGTTTTCCTGTTTTTGCCACCAAAGTGGATAACTTCACATTTATCCACATTAAATTGCATCTGCCATGAATTTGCCCACTCACCTAACCTATCCAAGTCACTCTGCATCCTCTTAGCATCCTCCTCACAGCTAACACTGCTGCCCAGCTTCGTGTCATCCGCAAACTTGGAGATGCTGCATTTAATTCCCTCATCCAAGTCATTAATATATATTGTAAACCACTGGGCCTTGCGGTACCCCAGTAGTCACTGCCTGCCATTCTGAAAAGGTCCCATTTATTCCCACTCTTTGCTTCCTGTCTGCCAACCAATTCTCTATCCACATCAATACCTTACCCCCAATACCGTGTGCTTTAAGTTTGCACACTAATCTCCTGTGTGGGACCTCGTCAAAAGCCTTTTGAAAATCCAAATATACCACATCCACTGGTTCTCCCCTATCCACTCTACTAGTTACATCCTCAAAAAATTCTATGAGATTCGTCAGACATGATTTTCCTTTCACAAATCCATGCTGACTTTGTCCGATGATTTCACCGCTTTCCATATGTGCTGTTATCACATCTTTGATAACTGACTCTAGCAGTTTCCCCACCACCAATGTTAGGCTAACTGGTCTATAATTCCCTGGTTTCTCTCTCCCTCCTTTTTTAAAAAGTGGGGTTACATTAGCCACCCTCCAATCCTCAGGAACTCGTCCAGAATCTAAAGAGTTTTGAAAAATTATCACTAATGCATCCACTATTTCTTGGGCTACTTCCTTAAGCACTCTGGGATGCAGACCATCTGGCCCTGGGGATTTATCCGCCTTTAATCCCTTCAATTTACCTAACACCACTTCCCTACTAACATGTATTTCCCTCAGTTCCTCCATCTCACTGGACCCTCTATCCCCTACTATTTCTGGAAGATTATTTATGTCCTCCTTAGTGAAGACAGAACCAAAGTAATTATTCAATTGGTCTGCCATGTCCTTGCTCCCCATAATCAATTCACCTGTTTCTGTCTGTAGGGGACCTACATTTGTCTTAACCAATCTTTTTCTTTTCACATATCTATAAAAGCTTTTACAGTCAGTTTTTATGTTCCCTGCCAGTTTTCTTTCATAATCTTTTTTCCCCTTCCTAATTAAGCCCTTTGTCCTCCTCTGCTGAACTCTGAATTTCTCCCAGTCCTCAGGTGAGCCACTTTTTCTAGCTAATTTGTATGCTTCTTCTTTGGAATTGATACTATCCCTAATTTCTCTTGTCAGCCACGGGTGCACTACCTTCCTTGATTTATTCTTTTGCCAAACTGGAATGAACAATTGTTGTAGTTCATCCATGCGATCTTTAAATGCTTGCCATTGCATATCCACCGTCAACCCTTTAAGTATTATTTGCTAGTCTATCTTAGCTAATTCACGTCTCATACCTTCAAAGTTGCCCTTCTTTAAGTTCAGAACCTTTGTTTCTGAATTAACTATGTCACTCTCCATCTTAATGAAGAATTCCACCATATTATGGTCACTCTTACCCAAGGGGCCTCTCACGACAAGATTGCTAATTAACCCTTCCTCATTGCTCAATACCCAGTCTAGAATAGCCTGCTCTCTAGTTGGTTTCTCGACATGTTGGTTCAAAAAACCATCCCGCATACATTCCAAGAAATCCTCTTCCTCAGCACCCTTACCAATTTGGTTCACCCAATCTACATGTAGATTGAAGTCACCCATTATAACTGCTGTTCCTTTATTGCACACATTTCTATTTTCCTGTTTAATACCATCCCCACTCTCACTACTACTGTTAGGTGGCCTGTACACAACTCCCACTAGCGTTTTCTGCCCCTTAGTGTTACGCAGCTCTACCCATATCGATTCCACATCCTCCCGGCTTTATTTCCTTCCTTTCTATTGCATTAATCTCCTCTCTGACCAGCAACACCACCCCACCTCCTTTTCTTTTATGTCTATCCCTCCTGAATATTGAATATCCCTGAATGTTGAGCTCCCATCCTTGGTCACCCTGGAGCCATGAATCTGTGATCCCAACTATAATTGTTATTCATTAATAACAATCTGCACTTTTAATTCATCTACCTTGTTACGAATGCTCCTTGCATTGACACACAAAGCCTTCAGGTGTAGGTGCGATTAATGTCCTGAGCTGCGTATATTTCAGTGCAGGAAGAAGTAGTGTAGGAAAGGTGGATGAACTTGGAGTATGGATCAACACCTGGAATTATGACATTGTAGCCATTAGTGAGACTTGGTTGCAGGAGGGACAGGACCGACAGCCTAATATTCCGGGGTTCTGTTGTTATAGACATGACAGAGCAGGGTGAATTAAAGGACGACGGGTGGCTTTCCGAGTCAGGGAAAGTTTCATGGCAGTGCTCCATCAGGACAAGCGAGAGAACTCGACTAGTGGGGCATTATGGGTGGAACTGATAAATAAGAAAGGTATGACCACATTAGTGGGTCTACATCACAGTCAACCCAACTGTCCTAGGATTTAGAGTAACAGATTTGTAATGAGATCGCAAATTGTTGCAAGAAACAATCGTTGTTACAGTCGATAATTTTAACTTTTCACATATTGACTGGGAATCACATACTGTAAAAGGACAAGATGGGATAGAGTTTGTCAAATGTGTTCAGAGAAGTTTCCCTCATCAGTACGACAGTGTGCGATACTGGAACTGTTATCAAGTGACAGAAGTTTGCGCAGGGGAATGCTTTTCATCCAGTGATCACAATGAGATTAGTTTCAAAGTAAATATGCAGAAAGTTTGGGCTGAGAATCTAAATTGGAGAAAGGCCAATTTTGATGGTATCAGAAATGATCTGACAAACATGGATTGGGACAGGCTATTTTCTTGCAAAGGTGTACCTGAAAAGTGGGATGCCTACAAAACAAAATTTTGAGAGTACAAAGCTTGTCAGAATAAAAGGTAAAGATATGTCTCGTGAACCTTGGTTTTCAAGAGATGTGAGGCCCTGATTAAGAGAAAAAAGGAGGTAGATAACAGGTATAGGCAAGGAGGAACCAGTGAGGTGTTTCTGGAGTAAAGAGATGCAAAAGACACTTAGGAAAGAAATCGGAAAGTCTAAGAGGAGGCATAAAGTTGCTCTAGCAGATACGGTGAAGGGGAATTCTACAAATGTGTTAAGAGCAAAAGAATTGCGAGGGACAAACTTGGTCCTGTGGAAGACCAGAACGGTAATTCATGTGTGGAGCTAGAACATTTGGGGGAAATCTTAAATGAATCCTTTGCATCTGTATTTACTCAGGAAGTGGATACAGAATCTATAGATGTGAGGCAAAGCGGTGTCAACTTCATGGACCCTGCACAGATTTCAGAGGAGGAGGTTGTTTCTACCCCGAGGCAAATCAGGGTGGATAAATCCCCAGGGCCTGACAAGGTGTTTCCTCAGGCCCTATGGGAGACAAGTGCAGAAGTTGCCAGAACCCTTGAAGAGGTACTTAAAACATCCTTAGCATCAGGAGAGGTGCCAGAGGATTGGGGGATGGCCAATATTTTTCTGCTGTTTAAAAAGGACTCTACACATAAATGAGAAAATTATAGGCTGGCGAGTCTGCCATCAGCTGTGGGAAAGTTATTGGAAGGTATTCTAAGGGACTGGATATATAAGTATTTGGATAGACACAGACTGATTAACGACAGTAAGCATGACTTTGTGCATGGTAGGTCATGTCTAACCCATCTTATAGGTTCAATAGGTACATTTAATGTCAGAGAAATGTATACAGTATACATACTGAAATTCCTTTTCTCTTCGCAAACATGCATGAAACCAGAGGAGTGCCCTAAAGAATGAATGACAGTTGAACATTAGAACCCCAAAGTACCCCCCCCCCAGCTCCCCCCTCCCACACACAAGCAGCAGTATGGCAACGACCTCCCCCTCCCCACCAGCAAAAAAGCATCGGCACCCTCCACTAAGCGCTCTAGCGTGCAGCAAAGCATCAATAAAGACACAGACTTGCAATACCCCAAAGACTACTCATTCACCCAGTATTCGACATACCACAAGCTCTCTCTCTCTCCCCAAAAAGGGAAAAAGAGGTGTCCCCATTTCTTATAGAGTTTTTCTCGGAAGGTACCAGGAAAGTGAATAGAAAGCAAGGCAGTAGATGTTGTCTACGTAGACTTTAGTAAGGTATTTGACAAGGGTTGCCTCTCTGACTGGAGATCTATGACTAGTAGGGTACCACGGGGATCAGTGCTGGAACTTCTGCTGTTTGTCATCTAGATCAATGATCTGGATGATTATGTGATTAACTGGATCAGCAAATTTGCAGATGACACCAAGATTGGGGGAGTAGTGGACAACAAGGAAGACTATCATGGCTTGCAGCTGGATTTACTTCAGCTGGAAAAATGGGCTGAGAAATGGTAGGGGCAACTTAATGCAGACAAGGGTGAGGTTTTGCACTTCAATAGGACCAACCAGGGCAGGTCTTACACAGTGAATGGCAGGGCACTGAGGAGTGTGGTAGAACAAAGGGATCTGGGAATTCATAATTCAATGAAAGTGATGTCACAGGTAGATAGGGTCATAAAGACCCCATATGGCACATTGACCTTTATAAATCAATGTATTGAGTACAGGAGACAGGATGTTGTGTTGAAGTTGTACAAGACATTAGTGAGGCCTAATTTGGAGTACTGTGTGCAGTTTTGGTCACCTATGTACAGGAAAGTTGTAAACAAGGTTAAAAGAGCATAGAGAAAATGTACAAGGGCATTGTTGGGTCTGGAGGACCTGACTTATAAGGAAAGTTTGAATAGGTTAGGACCGTATTCCTTAAAATGTAGAAGATTGAGAGGAGATTTGAAAAGAAGTATGTAAAATTACGAGGAGTATAGATGGGGTAAATGTAAGCAGGTTTTTTCCACTGAGGTTGTGTGAGACTACAGCCAGAGGTCATGGGTTAAGGGTGAAAAGTGAGAAGTTTAAGAGGGAGATGAGGGGAAACTTCTTCACTCAGAGGGTCAAGAGAGTACAGAATGAGCTGTCAGCACAAGTGGTGCATGCGAGCTTGATTTCAATGTTTAAGAGTAGTTCAGATAGGTACATGGATGGGTAGAGGTATAGAGGGCAATGGGCCCAGTGCAGGTCGATGGGAGTAGGCAGCTTAAATGGTTTCAGCAAGGACGAGATGGGACCCTGTTTCTGCGCTGTACTTTTCTGTGACTCTCTGCCTCTTTATCAATGCAGTTATAAAGAAGACAAGACAGTGGCTATACTTCATTAGGAGTTTGAGGAGATTTGGTTTGTCACCTCTACACTCAAGAACTTCAACAGATGTACTGTGGAGGGCTTTCTGACCAGCTGCATCACCCTCAATGTTGGGGGGGGGGAGGTGGTTATGGGGTACTGCACAGGATCAAAAGAAGCTACAGAAAGTTGTAAAATTAGTCAGCTCCATCATGGGTACTATCTTCCAAGACATCATCAAGGAGTGGTGCCTCAGAAAGTTGGCCCCCATCATCTCGGACATGCCCTCTTCTCATTGTGACCATCAGGAAGGAGGTACAGAATCCTGAAGGCTCACTCAGCAATTCAGGAACAGCTTCTTCCCCTCTGCCATCGATTTCAAAATGGACGTTGGACCCATGAACCTCACTTTTTTATTATTTGTTTTTGCACTACTATGTTTACTTTAACTGTTTTATATACATATATCTACTTGCTGTAATTCATTTATTATTCTTTTCTAAATTTATCATGTATGGCATTGTACTGCTGCCACTAAGTTAACAAATTTCATAACATGCTGGTGATATTAAACCCAATTCTGACTCTGAAATACCAAGCAATTCAGGCAGCTTCTGTGGGGAGAGAAACAGAACTGATGAAATGGTACCGTAGTTTCATTGTACACAGATATTACCTGAGCTAGCAAGCATCTCCAGCATTTTAAAACAAACATTTCAGAACGAATGAAAGAGAACTGAGGAATTAGAAAATAAAATGAGAGTAGGCTCCTGAGTAACAGGAAAATTAACTGTTAAAGATTCTACTGGTATTTATGAAGGAAGTAATTGGTTAGGGTTAATGTGGATTCCTTACAGACTAAGGTAAGAGAAATTATATTGGGAAAAGAGAAAATGGTAGAGGAATTAAACTAATAAATTGTATCTGTCCTCAGGGGAGAAGACAAAGAAATCTCTTGGAATTAATGGAGAGCTAAACTCTAAAATGTACAAACAGTATAAGGATCTCAAAGAAATTAGCATTACTTAAAAAAACAGTATTATAAAACTCATTTACAATTATTTACAATATGCATTAATGATTTAGATGAAGGGATTAAAAGTAACATTAGCAAATTTGCAGACGACACAAAGCTGGGTGACAGTGTGAAATGTGAGGAGGATGTTATGAGAATACAGGGTGACTTGGACAGGTTGAGTGAGTGGGCAGATGCAGTTTAATGTGGATAAATGTGAGGTTATCCACTTTGGTGGCAAGAACAGGAAGGCAGATTACTATCTGAATGGTGTCAAGTTAGGAAAAGGGGAAGTACATCGAGATCTGGGTGTCCTTGTTCATCAGTCACTGAAAGTAAGCATACAGGTACAGCAGGCAGTGAAGAAAGCTAATGGCATGTTGGCCTTCATAACAACGGGAGTTGAGTATAGGAGCAAAGAGGTCCTTCTGCAGTTGTACAAGGCCCTGGTGAGACCCCACCTGGAGTATTGTGTGCAGTTTTGGTCTCCAAATTTGAGGAAGGACATTCTTGCTATGGAGGGAGTGCAGTGTAGGTTCACTGGGTTAATTCCAGGGATGGCGGGAATGTCATATGTTGAAAGATTGGAGCGACTGGGCTTGTATACACTGGAATTTAGAAGGATGAGAGGGGATCTGATTGAAACATATAAGATTATTAAGGGATTGGACACGCTAGAGGCAGGAAACATGTTCCCGATGTTGGGGGAGTCCAGAACCAAAGGCCACAGTTTAAGAATAAGGGGTAGGCCATTTAGAACGGAGTTGAGGAAAACTTTTTCACACAGAGGGTTGTGGATCTGTGGAATGCTCTGTCCCAGAAGGCAGTGGAGGCCAACTCTCTGGATTCTTTCAAGAAAGGGTTAGATAGAGCTCTTAAAGATAGCAGAGTCAACGGATCTGGGGAGAAGGCAGGAACAGGGTACTGATTGTGGATGATCAGCCATGATCACAGTGAATGGTGGTGCTGGCTCGAAGGGCCGAATGGCCTACTCCTGCACCTATTGTCTATTGTCATTGGGGCTGAATGTAAAAAATCCCTTCTACCTTGATGAATTACGTCCAAGGATTTTGTTGGACTAGAACAAGGCTGTCATCTTCCAAAATTCCATAGATTCTAGAATGGTTCCCACCGACTGGAAGGGTTCAAACATTCTCCCACAATTTAAGAAAGGAGGGAGAAAGAAACACAAAATATTGGAGGAAATCTGCAGGTCAGGCAGCATTTATGGAGAGGAATAAATAGTCGATGTTTGTGGCTAAGAACCTTCATCAGAACTAGAAAAGAAGGGGAAGAAACCAGAATAAGAGACTGGGGGGTGGGAAGGAGCATAAGCTGGTAGGTAATAGGTGAGACCAGATGAGGGGGAAGGTTTGTGGTTAGGGGAGGAATGATGAGCTGAGAAGCTGAGAGGGGATACTTGGAAGAGGTAAAAGGCTGAAGATGAAGGAATCTGATAGTAGAGAAGTGTGGTCCAGGGGAGAAAGGGAAGTAGGAGAGGTACCAGAGGGAGGTGTTGAGCAGATGAGGAGAAGGAAAGGGATAAAAGGGGAGTTAGAATAGGGAATGGTAAAAGATGGAGAGCGGGGTGGGAGAAACTATCGGAATGTTGGCCAGAAAGAACTACAGTCTGCAAATCAGTGAATTCAAATGAATCAAGGGCAGTGGAAGCAGACAGACCAATTGCCTCTGTTCTTGCCATGAAGGAGGAGATGGAGGCTGCAATTTTATGAAGAAACTGTGTTCTCCATTTTGTGAGTTAGTGGCTTGGCTTGATCAGTGTTTCAAAGTCCACACAATGATGCCTCAGCTAATCTGCTGAACCAGGGATCATTTCCAAACAAGAAGTTATTTGTGAGGTGTTCTTTAGTTGGATATAACATGCGGGTTTTGACTGTTGGGGTCTGAATCTGTTCTGTGTGATTCAAGATGGTTGCTGAAAGACCCATAAGTTACTGATTGTCACTTGCTGGGAAGAGGCAATTAAAGGATGCTGGCCAAGAGCCAATAAAAAAGGTGTTAAAGGTCAGGCACATGACCTGCAGCCAATAACACTGCAATGTAACATCTGAATTGGTAAAGAAAAGCATACAAAAGCAGACACTTCAAGAGTGTTGGTGGCAGTAACTCTGTAGGAGACCAAATATCGTGGATGTGAGGTGCCCACATACACGTGGAGATTTAAAATGGGACTGCGAGGAACATGTGGCCAGCAGCAGAAACTCCCTTTTTAACTGGTATCATAATTTCTGTACCTGAGCATTCATGGAAAGTCAGGAAAACTCAGTTGGTATGCACACAGGTATTGGTTATATAAGTTCACGTGTTCTGCCACTGAGACAATAAAGGACTTGTAGGTAAATACAGATCTCTCTGTGCCTCACTGATCCTTATTGCAAGAAGTGATTCTTGTAACAGGAAGCTAAAGAAATCAACATTCATGCTACCAACTTGGGGCTACACAGACAGAATATGAGGTGTTGCTCCTCCAACCTGAGAATGGCCATATCATGACAGTAGAGGAGGCTATGGACCAACGTGTCAGAATGGGAATGGGAAGTCAAATTGAAATGCATGGCCACTGGGAAATCCCACCCTTTGTAGCAGACTTTTGGGAGAGGGAAGATAGGGAGCAATGAAAACAATGAGGGGAAAATAGTGAAATCTTAGATTAAGGACATGGGACCAGAGAACTTTGGAAATAGTAATAGAGTCAGCATAGACATGAGTGACCAAATGGTCTACATAGATTAATGAAAGGGAAACAATGTTTGGCAAATCCTTTACACAAGAAGTTTTACAGCTACTGTAGACTTTCCAGATTCTACAAATGATGAAAATCTTGAGCAACAAGCACCAAATACTGGAGGATCTCAGCAGGTCAGACAGCATCTCTGGAGAGAAATAAAGAGTTGCTGTTTTCATCTGAGACCCTTCGTGGGTCTTAGTGCTGCCAGACCTCCTGAGTGCCTTGTGTGTGTTGGAAAATCTATTAGAGTTTTCTGAGACTTTTAATGTGAATTTATTGAGAAAAATAGTTGATATAGTGTATTTGGGCTTTCGGAAGAGCATTGATAAGGTGCCACATTAAAGAATATTAAATTTAATTATTTTATATATTGTTGGGTTGTTGTATAGTGTAGACTGAAAATTGATGGAATAAAACAGGAATAACTGATTTAGTTTTGGCTGTGAGCACTGAGATGTCAGAGATCAGGGCTGGGACCATTGGGAAAGTGGAAAGGAGTATGCTTTGCTGATGTTTTGTTGCTTATTGTGTCCTGTGTTGTTCTGCCAAGCATTGTGGGCATGTTATGCTAGCACTGGAATGTGGGTGACACTTGCGGGCTGCCCCCGGCACATCCCTATGTTGAGTTGGTTGTTAATAAAATGACGCAGTTCACCGTATTTTTCGATGTACATGTGATAACTAAATCTGAATCTGACCACTTGCTCATGATGTTCGGGACGAGGGTAATATGTGCGACGTATCTAAACTTGTTGGTGAGTAAAAGCCAGGTGGCTGTGAGGAAGGGCAGCGAGTTTTTGAGATGTTTCAGGCAGGTTTAAGTAAACAGGCTGTGGCACAGCACATGGAATATAATGTGAACAAATGTAAGCTCATCCCCATTGGTAGGAATAAACTAGAGAGGCAGAGATATTTTAATTGGTAAAAGAGAGAACCAGATGTCCTTGTACACAAATCACTAAAAGTTGACAAGCAGATACAACAAGCAATTGGGAAGGCAAACTATATGTTGATCTGTATTGCAAGGAGACTTTGCATGGCTCATGGTTTCTCGAACGAGGGATATACTAGCAACAAAGGGACTACAGGGTAGGTTCACCACACTGCTTCCAGGAACGGTGGGTTTGTATCTAAGGAGAGAACAAGCAGACTACATCTCTGGAATTCGGAAAGATGAAAGGATAATCTCAAAATCAAGTTTATTACGACTGAAATATGTCATAAAATTTGTTGTTTGTGGCAGGTCATAAAAAAGTATACCATAAGTTATAATAAATAATGCAAAAAGAAGAATAACGAGGTAGTGTCGATGGACCATTCAGAAATCTGATGACTCAGTGTTAATTAATCAGAGTTTGCAGACAGCAAGATCCGACGAACAGCAATGAGTTTGACAATGGTATTTAGAGCAAGACCTTTGACAGGGTACTGAAAGAAACAGTGCCAATGGATCTTTTCACAGTGCTGATGAGGTCTGATCTTCCGTGGAGTCTTGTTTAGGAGTAGTGTTTAACAGATAGCACAGAGTATGTATCATAAAGTAACCAGAAACTGTTGATTCAACAGAATAGAGAATCAAACTTAGTTTCTTCAGTACCTCCTTTTATAGCTGGAGGTACAGAAGCCTCAGGTCCCACACCACCAGGTTCAAGAACAGTTACTACCCCTCAACCATCAGGCTCTGGAACCAGAATGGATATTTCGAGATGGCACAGTTTTAAGGTGCTTGGAAGTGGGCACAGAGGAGATATCAGGGGTAAGTTTTTTACGCAGAGAGTGGTGAGTGCGCGGAATGGGCTGCTGGCGACGGTGGTGGAGCTCAGAAGAATAGAGGGCTATGGGTTACCCTAGGTAATTTCTCAAGTAACGACATGTTCGGCACAGCTTTGTGGGTCGAAGGGCCTATATTGTGCTGTAGGTTTTCTATATTTCTATGTTTCTATAACTTCACTCACCACAACTCAACCTACAAATTCACTTTCAAGGACTTTTTTACAACTCATGTTCTCAGTATTTGTTTTTGCACTATTTGTCTTCTTTTGCACATTGGTTGTTTGTCAGCCTTTGTTCATGTATAGCTTTTATTGTATTTCTTTATTTTCCTGTAAATGCCCGCAAGCAGATGAATCTCTCAGGAACAGTCAGTGGCCACTTGATTAGATACACCTGTACATCCACTCATTAATGCAAATACCTAATCAGCCAATCATGTGGCAGCAACTCAATGCATAAAAGTATACAGACATGATTAAGAGGTTCAGTTGTTATTCAGACCAAACATCAGAATGGGGGAAGAAATGTGATCTAAGTGACTTTGATTGTTGGCGCCGGACAGGTGGGGTCTCAGGAACTTCTGATCCCCTGTGATTTTCATGCACAACAGTCTCTAGGGAAAGGTGCAAAAAACAGAAGAGAGCTTCCTGTGATCAGCAGTTCTATGGGCAAAAACACCTTGTTAATGAGAGAGGTCAGAGGAGAATAACCGGACTGGTTCAAGCTGACAGAAAGGCGACAGTAACTCAAGTAACCACTCGTTTCAACAGTGGTGTGCAGAAGAGCATCTCTGAACACACAACACATTGAATTTTGAAGTGGATGGGCTACAGCAGCAGAAGATCATGAACACGCACTCAGTGGCCACTTTATTAGGTACAGGAGGTACAGTGAGTGTACACCACTTGGAAAATAAATTTTAGTTTGACCTTATTAATGAAATTCAAGACATCAACAGCTGGACATCAAGTTACCTGTAATGTTATTCAGAAAAACAAACATTAAACATAACCTTTACACAATTTTTACAAGAAAAAGAACATAATTAGAACAAAAAAAAATGAATGTTCTTGGGTTAAATTTCCCCATGTAAAAAAATTCTCAGGCTTGTGAACCACTTCAAGAATCCCTTGGTATAGATCGTATTTGTCCATTTGAGCACCACTGTTGGTGGTTATTCCTTGGTCATTGAGATTATTCACAGCACAAAATGAGTTTATTTAGGACAGTAAGGAGAGTGAACGTGTTGTACCAGTCTACACTGGAGGATCTGTGGTGAGATGGTCAGCAATTTTAAACTCTCAGGCATTAACACGCTGTATCAGATGACCTGTCTTGGGCCCAGCACATAGATGCAATCATAATGACAGGGCACCAACATCTTTACTTTAGGAGGTTTGACTTGCTGCTGAACACTCTAACAAGCGTCTATAGACGGACTGTTGAAAATGTCCTGACTGGCTGCATCATGGATGCACAGGAACATACGAAGCTGAAGAGAGTCATCGACTCAGCCCAAAGCATCACGGGCACATCTCTACCCGCCATTGGTAGAGTCTATTGGATGTGCTGCCTCAAGAAGGCAACATCCATCATAGAAAGATTCCCCACCATCTGGACCATGCCATCTTCTTGCAGCTACCACTGAGCAGTAGGTACAGAAAACAGAAGTCCCACGTCACAAGTTTCAAGAGCAACCACTTCCCTTCAACTATTCAGTTCTTGAACCAACCAGCACAACCCCAATCATTACCTCAGTACAGCAACACTATGACCACTTTGATCACTTTGAACTTTGTTTTTTTTTTGTTCTAATTATGTTTTTTTCTTGTAAAAATTGTGTAAAGGTTATGTTTAATGTTTGTTTTTCTGAATAACATTATGAAACTTTAATAGCATTATGTTTTTAATAAAAACATGTTATGTATTTAACATTATAATGCTTATCTGATGTCTGTGCTTGAGATGCCGCAGCAGGTAAGATTTTTATTACACATACCCACAAATGTACTTGCGCAGATGATGTAAACTTGACTTTTGACAACTAACAAAAGTAGAGACATTTTCTTGCATTTATATTAGATGTTGTTGGAGAGTCTTTGACTTTATTTTCTCTCCAAGCTTAGTCTGACCAGTTCCCATCCATCTCAAGATTTCACAGTACGGGCCCTTCAGCCCATGATGCTATGCAAAGCTTTCAACCAAGATCAATTCCTTCCACTTCCCTCCAACATAGCCCTCCATTTTTCCATCATCGCCTTGCCTGTCTAAAAGTCATTTAAATTATCTCTAATGTCTCTGCCTCTATCACCACCCCTGGCAGGGCATTCCACACACTTAAACATTTCCTGTGTAAAACAAAACTATATCTGACATGCCCCCCCCATACTTTTCTCCAATCACATTAAAGTTATGTAGCTTGGTATTAGTCATTTCCACCCTGGGGCAAAAATCTCAGGCAGTCCACTCAATCTGTGCCTCTTATCATCTTGTACACCTCTATCAAGTCACTTCTCTAAAGTATTGCACTGAAGTATGATAAGAAGCTTCACTCAGAGGAATGCAAGGACCTGTTAAATGGCTTCACCAAGTGGACCACATGAAATTAGGTAAGATTCAGCATAGAGCTCAGTTAAAACCTTGTAAAACTGCTGTAGATTCTAATTCCACCTGACTCTGCAAGATTTCTGAATATCATCTAATTGTTCATATTAAAATATTTAATATTCTTCCCACATGCCACCAAAATTTCCCAGTGCAGCTATCATTGTACTTTATGGTGGACAAAGAACAATTGTAAATGGTTTATAGATCTTATGAAGCCTAGCGTGATCATAAAGAAGAAGGTAATTCGATTAAAAACAAACAGCATAGTTTTTTATTTAAAGTGCTGAGGAATGTGTTTCCTGCTACAAATTACCATTTAATAATCTTAATGCACAAAATCAAGAGATTACATGTATTAACATATTTTAGGATGTTGGAATTTGAATTGAGCAGTGTAGGAGGGTAGAGGGTATGGGAACATTGGGATCTTCCTGCACTGAGAATAATTATCGATGCCTTGAAACTGAATCATGCAGCATTTTGTTTTCAAGTTCTACACAATTAGAAGGCAAATGCAATGTTGGCATTCATTTTGAGAAACATTAACTGTTTATTCCCCTCCATAGATGCTGCCTGACCTGCTGAGTTCATCCATCATTTTGTGTGTTATTCTAGAACATAAAAGCAAGAATGTAATGCTGAGCTTTTATAAGGCATTGGTCAGACTACACTTAGAGTATTGTGAGCCCAATATCTAAGAAAGAATGTGCTGGCATTGGACAGGGTCCAGAGGAAATTATGAGAATAATCCCAGGAATGAAAGGATTAATGTATGAGGAGAGTTTAATGACTCTGGGCCTATATGCGTTGGAGTTTAGAAGAATGATGGGAGGTTCTTTACCAAATATTGAAAGGCCTCAAAGGAGTGGATGTGGAGAGGATGTTTCTTATGGTGAGGGAGTCTAGGACCTGAGGGCATAGCCTCAGAATACAAGGGCATCACTTTAGAACAGAGATAAGAAGGAATTTCTTTTGCCAGAGAGTGGTGAATCTGTGGAATTCTTTTTCAGAGGCCAAGTCATTGGATTGATTGGTTCCTAATTAGTAGGGGCACCAAGGATAGTGGGGAGATGGCAAGAGAACAGGGTTGAGAGATTCAGGATTCAAGATTTAAAATTCTTTAATTTCATTTCCAGTAACCAAGTGTAAAGGAGAATGAAATAATTATTATGGTGGATCTGATGCAGCACAAAATACACAATAAGATAAAGAACGGTGGATATGCAATGGCAAGCATTTAAAGGTTGCATGGATGAACTACAACAATTGTTCATCCCAGTTTGGCAAAAGAATAAATCAAGGAAGGTAGTGCACCCATGGCTGACAAGAGAAATTAGGGATAGTATCAATTCCAAAGAAGTAGCATACAAATTAGCCAGAGAAAGTGGCTCACCTGAGGACTGGGAGAAATTCAGAGTTCAGCAGAGGAGGACAAAGGGCTTAATTAGGAAGGGGAAAAAAGATTATGAGAGAAAACTGGCAGAGAACATAAAAACAGACTGTAAAAGCTTTTATAGATATGTAAAAAGGAAAAGACTGGTAAAGACAAATGTAGGTCCCCTGCAGACAGAAACAGGTGAATTGATTATGGGGAGCAAGGACATGGCAGACCAATTGAATAATTACTTTGGTTCTGTCTTCACTAAGAAGGACATAAATAATCTTCCAGAAATAGTAAGGGACAGAGGGTCCAGTGAGATGGAGGAACTGAGTGAAATACATGTTAGTAGGGAAGTGGTGTTAGGTAAATTGAAGGGATTGAAGGCAGATAAATCCCCAGGGCCAGATGGTCTGCATCCTAGAGTGCTTAAGGAAGTAGCCCAAGAAATAGTGGATGCATTAGTGATAATTTTTCAAAACTCGTTAGATTCTGGACTAGTTCCTGAGGATTGGAGGGTGGCTAATGTAACCCCACTTTTTAAAAAAGGAGGGAGAGAGAAACCAGGGAATTATAGGCCGGTTAGCCTAACGTCGGTGGTGGGGAAACTGCTGGAGTCAGTTATCAAGGATGTGATAACAGCACATTTGGAAAGCGGTGAAATGATCGGACAAAGTCAGCATGGATTTGTGAGAGGAAAATCATGTCTGACGAATCTCATAGAATTTTTTGAGGATGTAACTAGTAGAGTGGATAGGGGAGAACCAGTGGATGTGGTATATTTGGATTTTCAAAAGGCTTTTGACAAGGTCCCACACAGGAGATTAGTGTGCAAACTTAAAGCACATGGTATTGGGGGTAAGGTATTGGTGTGGGTGGAGAATTGGTTAGCAGACAGGAAGCAAAGAGTGGGAATAAACGGGACCTTTTCAGAATGGCAGGCGGTGACTAGTGGGGTACCGCAAGGCTCAGTGCTGGGACCCCAGTTGTTTACAATATATATTAATGACTTGGATGAGGGAATTAAATGCAGCATCTCCAAGTTTGCGGATGACACGAAGCTGGGTGGCAGTGTTAGCAGTGAGGAGGATGCTAAGAGGATGCAGGGTGACTTGGACAGGTTGGGTGAGTGGGCAAACTCATGGCAGATGCAATTTAATGTGGATAAATGTGAAGTTATCCACTTTGGTGGCAAAAATAGGAAAACAGATTATTATCTGAATGGTGGCCGATTAGGAAAAGGGGAGGTGCAACGAGACCTGGGTGTCATTATACACCAGTCATTGAAAGTGGGCATGCAGGTACAGCAGGCGGTGAAAAAGGCGAACGGTATGCTGGCATTTATAGCGAGAGGATTCGAGTACAGGAGCAGGGAGGTACTACTGCAGTTGTACAAGGCCTTGGTGAGACCACACCTGGAGTATTGTGTGCAGTTTTGGTCCCCTAATCTGAGGAAAGACATCTTTGCCATAGAGGGAGTACAAAGAAGGTTCACCAGATTGATTCCTGGGATGGCAGGTCTTTCATATGAAGAAAGACTGGATGAACTGGGCTTGTACTCGTTGGAATTTAGAAGATTGAGGGGGGATCTGATTGAAACGTATAAGATCCTAAAGGGATTGGACAGGCTAGATGCGGGAAGATTGTTCCCGATGTTGGGGAGGTCCAGAACGAGGGGTCACAGTTTGAGGATAGAGGGGAAGCCTTTTAGGACCGAGATTAGGAAAAACTTCTTCACACAGAGAGTGGTGAATCTGTGGAATTCTCTGCCACAGCAAACTGTTGAGGCCAGTTCATTGGCTATATTTAAGAGGGAGTTAGATATGGCCCTTGTGGCTACGGGGGTCAGGGGGTATGGAGGGAAGGCTGGGTTCTGAGTTGGATGATCAGCCATGATCATAATAAATGGCGGTGCAGGCTCGAAGGGCCGAATGGCCTACTCCTGCACCTATTTTCTATGTTTCTATGTTTCTATGTAACACAATAATCATTTAAAAAAAACAATAAATATAAATACATAGAATGATTGTATGTCCGTAGAGGGTTGCTAGGTTCAGGAGTGTCTGTACATAAGGTGATTGACAGGAAATGATAAAGTAATGGTGGTTGGAATTGTGGAGGGCTGGAGGTGTTGGTCAGCCTTACTGTTCGGGGAGAATAACTATTTTTGTGTCTGGTGGTCCTGGTGTAGATGCTACACATCCTCCTTCCTGATGGGAGTGGGACAAAACCATCCATGAGCAGGGTAGGTGAGATCCTTTATGATTTTACTGTTCCTTTTCTGGCACCTTTCTGTGTATATGTCTTTGTTGGTGGGTAGGGTGGTGCCAGTGATGCATTTGGCAATGTTGACTACCCGTGTAGAGCCTTCCTGTCCACCACAGTGCAATTTCCATACCAAGCAATTATGCAGCTCGTTCAGATGCTCTCCACTCTGCATCTGTAGAATTATGTGAGTATCAACATGCATAGTCTAGCTCGCTTCAGCCTCCTCAGAAAGTTTTGCTGTTTGTGTAGTATGTGTTCTGAGACCGTTGTGTGTAATGTGCATCCCAGGCGTTTGAAACAGCTCACAGTTTCCACTGCTGTGCAGCGAATACAGAGGGGTATGAGTGTGCAAGTGGTCCTGAACTCAGTAATCAGCCATGATGAAATGGGGGAACAGACTCAATGGGCCATAAATGTGAGGAACAAGAGGACTTCAAAGAATGGCTGCAGTAAGGATATAAGTGTCAGTGTTTGGGTCTTTGTACCAGGGAAGAGAAAGGGGGGAAAGCCCCACCAGAGATTCTGTTAGTGTTATCTGAAACCTGGAAAAGTCAATGCTCATACCGTCAGGCTGCTGAGCAGCTTGGCGTTTTTCCTCTGGTTTGCATCAAGCCTCTCTCTGGTAGTGGAAGGGGCAGAGTTTGGCACCGAACAGGTTGGAGAATTGAAATGGTGTGCAACTGGCCTACTGTGAACAGAGCGCAGGTGCTTTGTGAGCTAGTCACCCACTCCAGCATCAGCCATCTCTTGTATCTCCCTTAAACGAGTCGCTCTAGGACAGCCACCGACCGGCTTCAGAGCAGGAGATGCAGAGGAAGCAGCAGCTCTCGTGATGCAGTGTCCCGCTGCCTGAGCACAGGGAGGGGTCTGCCCTGCAGACATCACAATCTCTGGCACTGAGGTGTGTCATGCAGAAAAACTATGAACATCGAAAGGGAGTTGCGGACATCATGGAAATCAGCCTCCCCTTCATAGACTCTAGACTTCTGTCTGCCTCGGTAAAGCAGCTAACATAATCAAAGACCCCAACCAACTCTCTTCTTCCATTTCCCACCAGGCAGCAGATATAAAAGCCTGAAAGCACGTACACCAGATTCAAGGACAGCTTCTGTCCCGCTGTTATCAGACTCTTGAACAGACTGCATACGATAAAATTAAATCTTGACGTCACATTCTGCCTCGTTATGATCTTGCACTTCATCGTTTACCTGTATTGCACTTTCTCTGTAACTGTTACACTTTACTCTGCATTCTGCGATTGTTTTACCTTCTGCTATCTCACCGCACAGGCATAATGATTTGATCAGTATGAACAGGATGCAAGGCAAGTTTTTCACTGCATCTCGATACATGTGACAACAATAAGTACTCCATTTTGAGTACTGTTGGGGGGGGATGACCTCTCTGGGGGAAGCAGCAACGGCCATGGCTCTGGGTCTGGCCCTAGGGCTCAGGAGGGTAGGAAACTGAAGAAGATGGCAGCAGTAAATAGTAGCCAATCTGTGGGGCTGAGATTGCAAAGGGAGCTGGAAAAGACATGTAATAAGGGTAATGACACAATTGTAAGGGGGGGCTTCAATATGCAAGGGGATTGGGAAAGTCAGGTTGGTATCAGATTGCAAGAGGGGGAATTTGTTGAATGCCTAAGAGATGGCTTTTTAGTGCAGCTTGTGCTTGAGTCTACTCAGGGAAAGGCTATCTTAGATTGGGTGTTGTGTAATAACCCAGATCTTATTAGAGTGCTTAATGTAAAGGAACCCTTCGGAGGCAGTGATCATAATATGATCAGAATCAGAATCAGGTTTATTATCACCGCCATGTGACGTGAAATTTGTTAACTTAGCAGCAGCAGTTCAATGCAATGCATAACCTAGCAAAGAGAGATAAATATATAAATAAAATAAAAGATCATAATCCTAAATAAACAAGTAAATCAATTACGTATATTGAATAGATTTTTTTTAAAAGTGAAAAAACAGAAATACTGTATATTAAACAAAAGTGAGGTACTGTCCAAGGATTCAATGCCATTTAGGGATCAGATGGCAGAGGGGGAAAAGCTGTTCCCGAATCGCTGAGTGTGTGCCTTCAGGCTTCTGTACCCCCTTCTTGATGGTAACAGTGAGAAAAGGGCATGCCCTGGGTGCTGGAGGTCCTCAATAATGGATGCTGCCTTTCTGAGACACCACTCCCTAAAGATGTCCTGAGTACTTTGTAGGCTAGTACTCAAGATGGAGTTGACTAGATTTACAACCTTCTGCAGCTTCTTTCAGTCCTGTGCAGTAGCCCCTCCATACCAGACAGTGATGCAGCCTGTCAGAATGCTCTACATGGTACAACTGTAGAAGTTTTTGAGTGTATTTGTTGACATGCCAAACCTCTTCAAACTCCTAATAAAGTATAGCCGCTGTCTTGCCTTCATTATAACTACATTGATATGTTGTGTTCAGGTTAGATCCTCAGAGATCTTGACACCCAGGAACTTGAAGCTGCTCACTCTCTCCACTTCTGATCTCTATGAGGATTGGTATGTGTTCCTTCGTCTTACCCTTCCTGAAGTCCACAATCAGCTCTTTCGTCTTACTGACCTTGAGTGCCAGGTTGTTGCTGCGACACCACTCCACTAGTTGGCATATCTCAGTCCTGTACGCCCTCTTGTCACCACTTGAGATTCTACCAACAATGGTTGTATCATCAGCAAATTTATAGATGGTATTTGAGCTATGCCTAACCACACAGTCATGAGTATAAAGAGAGTAGGGCAGTGGGCTAAGCTCAAGCCCCTGAGGTGCACCAGTGTTGATCATCAGTGAGGAAGATATGTTATTACCAATCCGCACAGGCTGTGGTCTTCTGGTTAGGAAGTCGAGGATCCAATTGAGAGGGAGGTACAGAGGCCCAGGTTCTGCAACTTCTCAATCAGGATTGTGGGAATGATGATATTAAATGCTGAGCTGTAGTTGATGAACAGCATCCTGACATAGGTGCTTGGGTTGTCCAGGTGGTCTAAAGTTGTGTGGAGAGCAATTGAGATTATGTCTGCCGTTGACCTATTGTGGCAATAGGCAAATTGCGATGGGTCCAGGTCCTCGCTGAGATAGGAGTTGATTCTAGTCATGACTGAAGCATTTCATCACTGTCGATGTGAATGCTGCTGGGCGAAGGCAGCCCACATTATTCTTCTTAGGCACTGGTATAATTGTTGCCTTTTTGAAGCAAATGGGAACTTCTGTCCGTAGCAGCGAGATGTTGAAAATGTCCTTGAATACTCCCGCTAGTTGGTTGGCACAGGTTTTCAGAGCCTTACCAGGTACTCCACTGGGACCTTCCGCCTTGTGACGGTTCACTCTCTTTAAAGACAGTCTAACATCGGCCTCTGAGACAGAGATCACAGAGTCATCAGGTGCAGCAGGGATCTTCACAGCTGTAGTTGTGTTCTCCCTTTCAAAGCGTGCATAGATGGCGTGGAGTTCACCTGGTTGTGAAGCATCACTGCCATTCATGCTATTGGGTTTCGTTTTGTTGGAAGTAATGTCTTGCAGATGCTGCCAGAGTGCTGTGCATCTGATGTCGTCTGCAACCTCGTTCAAAATTGTCTCTTCACCTTTGAAATAGCCCTCCACAAATCATACCTGGTTTTCTGCTACAGGCCTAGGTTGCCAGACTTGAATGCCACAGATCCAGCCTTCAGCAGACGACGTACCTGCTGGTTCATTCAAGGCTTTTGGTTTGGGAATGTACAGTAAGAATTTGTGGGCACACACTTATCCACACGGGTTTTAATGAAGTCGGTAACACCTGCAGCGTACTCATCCAGGTTCGAAGATGAATCCCTGAATACAGTCCAGTCCACCGATTCAAAGCAGTCCTGTAGATGCTCTTGTGCTTCCCTTGTCCATACCTTCTTGGTCCTCACTACTGGTGCTGCAGTCTTCAGTCCCTGCCTATACTCAGTGAGTAGAAGTACAGCCAGGTGATCAGACTTCCTGAAGTGAGGGCATGGAATAGCACGGTAGGCATTCTTGATGGTGGTGTAGCAGTGGTCCAGTGTGTTGTTTCCTCTGGAATTGCAAGTGATCTGTTGATGGTAGTTGCTTAGTGATTTTTTTCAGACTGGCTTAGTTAAAATCTCCCAAAACGATGGTGAAGGCGTTAGGGTGCGCTGTTTCATGCATGTTGATCCCATTGCTCAGATCATCTAAAGCCTGCTTGACATTAAATTCATACTGCAATTTGAGGGGGAGAGGCATAACTCACATGTATCCATATCACAATAGATTAAAGGGAATTACAGAGGCATGAGAGAAGAACTTACTCGGGTGGATTTGAGGAGGATACTGGTGGGGATAAAGGCAGAGCAGAGATGGCTGAAGTTTCTGGGAATAGTTCACACAGCACAGGATAGGTATTTCCAACAAAGGAAGTTCTCAAACGGCAGGGGTAGGCAACTGTGGCTGACGAAGGAAGTTAAGGACTGCATAAAAACCAAGGAAAAGGACGTGCAAGGTAGCAAAAGTGAGTGGGAAGTTGATTGATTGGGGAGCTTTAAAATGATGAAATATGAAATAAGGAAAGGATGAAATATGAGGCAGACTAGCCAGTAATATAAAGAAGGATACCAGAAGTTTTTTCAGTTATATAAAGAGTATAAGGAAGATGAGAGTTAATATTGGACCACTGGAAAATGATGCTGGTGAGGTAGTAATGGGGGACAATGAAATGGCAGATGAACTTAATGGGTACTTTGCATCTGTCTTCACTGTGGAAGCCACTAGCAGTGTGCCAGAGGTCTGTGTGTGTCAGGGATCAGAAGTGAGTGCCATTGCTATTACAAAGGAAAAGGTGCTAAGCAAATTCAAAGGTCTTAAGGTGGATAAGTCATCTGGGCCAGATGGACAACGTCCCAGAGTCCTGAGAAATTTTGCTGAAGAGATAACGGATGCATTGGTCATGATCTTTCAAGAATCACTCGATTCTGGCATGGTCCTGGAGGACCGGAAAATTGCAAATGTCACTCCACTCTTCAAGAAGGGAGGAAGGCAAAAGAAAGGAAATTATAGGCCAGTTAGCCTAGACTCAGAGGTGGAGAAAGTGTTGGAGTAAATTATTAAGAATAATGTTTCAAGATACTTGGAGACTAATGGTCAGCATGGTTTCTTTAAAGGGAAATCTTGCCAAACAGATCTGTTAGTGTTCTTCAAAGAAGTAACAAGCAGGGTGGACAAAAAAGAGGCAGTGGATGTCATTTACTTGGACTTTCAGAAGGCACATGAGGATGCTTAACAAGATAAAATCTTATGGTATTACAGGAAAGGATGTGTTGTCATTAGAGAGAGTCCAGAAGAGGTTCACAAGGATGATTCCGGGAATGAGGGGATTAATGCATGGTTAACAGGAGGCAACAAGTGGGAATAAAAGGGGCCTTTTCTGGTTGGCTGCCAGTGACTAGTGGTGTTCCTCGGGAGTCAGTATTGGGACCACTGATTTTCACATTGTTTATCAATGATTTAGATAATGGAATCGTTAGCTTTGTGGCAAAGTTTGCAGATGATACAAAACTTGGAGGAGGGATAGCTAGTGCTGAGGAAGCAATGCAATTGCAGCAGGACTTGGAAGTCCTTGAATTGCAGCAAATTGTAAGAAAGGGCAAAAAAGTTACAGATAGAATACAGTGTTGGGAAATGTATGAATACATTTTGGTAAAAGGAACAATAGTGCAGACTATTATCTAAATGGGGGGAAGGTTCAAACATCAGAGGTGCAAAGGGACTTAGGAATCATCATGCAAGACTCCCAGAAGGTTAATTTACAGGTTGAGTCTATGGTAAAGAAGGCAAATGCAATGTTGACATTTATTTTAAGGGGAATAGAATATAAAATCAAGGAGATAATGCTGAGCCTTTATAAGACACTCGTCAGGCCACACTTGGAGTACTATCAACAGTTTTGGGCCCCATATCTCAGAAAGGATGTGCTGTCATTAGGGAGAGTCCAGAAGAGGTTCATGAGGTTGATTCCAGGAATGAGGGGGTTAACACATGTGGAGCAATTGGCAGCTTTGGGCCTGTATTCACTGGAAGTTAGAAGAATGTAGGAGGATCGCATTGAAACCTACCGAATGTTGAAAGGACTAGATAGGATGGGCGTGGAGAGGATGTTTCCTGTAGTGGGACCGTCCAGAACTAAAGGGCACAGCCTCAAAATTGAGGGGTGACCTTGTAGAACAGAGGTAAGGAGGATTTTTTTTAGCCAGAGTAAGTCTTTGGAACGCTCTGCGACAGACTGCGGTGGAGGCCATGTCTGTGGGTATATTCAAGGCGGAAGTTGATCGTTTGTTGATTAGTCAGGGCATCAAATGATATGGCGAGAAGGCAAGTGTACGGGGTTGAGTGGGATCCAGGATCGGCCATTGATGGAATGGTGGAACAGATTCAATGGGCTGAATGGCCATATTCTCCTCCTATGTCTTACGGTCTTATGGTCTAATAAACCTAATTGCAGTGTAATGTAATAGTTGGGAGTAACACACAATATCCTGGAGGAACTCAGCAGGGCATGCAGCATCTATGAAGGGGAATAAAACAGTTGACATTTTGGGTCAAGACCCTTCACCATCTCCGGATTTTTGCCGATCTGTTCCGAGGCTTCGCTTCTTGATTATTGTTTTGTTGCTCGTGGACTAGTAGATCACATTTCTCCACACCATTTTATGCTAGAGGTCATGGATATGACCAGTGCATGCAAGCCAATGTCATCAGCTGTGTGTCTGACAGATTGTGATAGTTGGCAGTGCTGAAGGGAATCCTGACGTCAGTGGTCTGGTCTAATTCCCAATGGGCAACAATGGACCTGAAAATTAATTTACCAAGGAATAGTTGCTCTTGTACACATTACAGGCTGGTCCAGTATCGAGGCACCAGTTTCAACTCCCTTCCTCCATCCCTCCAAACAAAGGAATAATATGGAGAACTTTGGGAAATTATGACTAAGTCATCTGAAATTTCATCAACTTTACTTTTAACATCCAAGGGTGGGGACCTTCCCTTCCTGAAGATCTATTTATTTTATCTGCCAAATTTCTCTTTGTTAACATTCTTTAGGCTGGTAATAACCCGGCGCTCTTTCTCAACTTATTTTATGTCACTTGCACCACTGATACTTTGTCTTCATCTTTCACTGTGAAAACACATCACTCAGCCAGACAAACAACAGAAAGGTGTAAAGGAGCATGTGAAACACTCCTCAATGCAGCCTGGGTTTCTTCACAAGAGGAAGGAAGAGGAGAAACTAAAAAATGTTGAAGTCCTTTGCCTGAATAAATTCACCCTTAACCCATCTTTATTTAAGAAAATTCAGCAATGTTTAGGAGCATTGAGGTTGCTGGACTAGGATTATTGGCCTGGATTTCAAATTTGGCCGCAGTCAGACACAATTTGGCAGGAGAAAGAGGATATAAAGCATCTAATTAAACAAAAGTGTATGGAAAGGTTAGATAAATATAACTGTGGAAATGAACTGCTATTGTTTCACACTCTTACCTAAAAGAGGATTCCTTTTAGTCACCATATGCACCTAGTTATGTTTAGATAAGCAAAGTCATTTCAGGCAGTGGGAAATGTTGGAGAAAATATGGATTGTATTCCTGTTTTTCTTCCTGAATTAAAGAACTTGGGGCACTTTAATGGATGAACAATGGCATCTCTTTCATCAACAAGCTAACACAGTGAGCGGTTGATCTGTGCTCTTGACCACCTTACAGGAGCCTGAAGACACGCAGAGACTCATCTCAGGAACAGCTTCTTCCCCTCTGCCATCAGATTTCCGAATGGACAATGAATCCATAAACACTACCTCACTATTTTTAACCACAAGAGTTTCTGCAGATGCTGGAAGTCCAGAGCCACACACACACACAAAATGCTGGAAGAACTCTGCAGGTCAGACAGCATTTATAGAGAGGAATAAAGAGTTGATGTTTTGGGCTGAGACTCTTCACTAGGACTGGAAAGGAAAGGGGATGAAGTCCCCTCTTTTTGCAGTACTTATTTAATTGATTTTTATATACAAAGTTCTTATTGTAATTTACAGTACATTTAATGCATTGCACTGTACTGCTGCGACAAACAGCAAGTTTCATGACGTGATATATGTCAGTGATATTAAACCTGACTGATTCTGACTCTGACTCTGACTCTGATTTGGGCAGTGCATGAAGTGGATACATGGAGTGACATCAAACAACTTCCAGAATTTTATTTGACATAACTTACAACCAGTGCCACTACACCTACAAGCCCCATGAGAATCTAATCACTTTAGTGAGAGGTTCCATTGGTAGAATTTATAATTTATTTTTACTGCAAAAAGATAACCTCTCACTAGAGATTAAACAAGATTGGGAGAAAGAACTTAATATGACTTTTGTTAACGAAGATTGGTTGCGAGTTCTGAAAATGGTTAATTCTTCTTCGATATGTGCCAATCATTGTTTAATTCAATTTAAAAGTGTTCACCGTTATTATTTATCAAAGGAGAGGCTATACAAAACATTTCCTAATATAGACAATTATTGTGATAGGTGTAAAAATGAAGTAGCTACTTTGTCACATATGTTCTGGTCATGTCCCTCATTGAAATCTTTTTGGAAATCTTTATTTTCTACAATTTCTAAAGCTTTGAAAATTAATTTACAACCTAATACATTGACTGTTCTATTTGGAATAGTTCGGCATCATATTCGGGGCATTTCATTTTCAAACCAATGTGTAATTACATTCATTACATTGTTGGCAAGAAGGGCTATTTTATTGAAGTGGAAAGATACCTCCGCTCCTACAATAACTCAATGGTTTTCCCAAGTAATGTTATGTCTTAGTTTGGAAAAAATTAGAAGTAGAACTTTTTGAGAGAAGGTGGGGCTCTTTTGCCAAATATTATCATTTAATTTGAATTAATTTATATGGTTTCTTTCCAATTTTATGTTATATAATTGTGATTTGGCAGTTGTTGTTATTTTTTTTTCCTCTTTTATATATATATAGATGATTGTAAGACGTATTGCTCCAGGAGTTGGTTCCTAATGGGGTTTTTTGGGTAGTTAGTGGTTTTTTTTTAGTTAGTTGGGGTTCTCTTTTTTCCTTCTTTTTCTTATATAATTTTTTTTCATTAGCATATACGAGTTTTTTTCTTCAGCTTTATTAATTATATATATACTAATTTGTTGAACTTTTGTATTTTATAGCTGTAGAAGATTATATATCAATAAAAAGATTTTTAAAATGAAATGAGAATCAAATCACTCACCAGTTTTTCTCTTGCTAATTTTTATCAATGCGCCATAGAAAGTAACCTAGCCGACGCATCATGACTTGGTACGGCAACTGCTCTGCCTGTGACCACAAGAAACTGCAGAGAGTTGTGGGCACAGCTCAGCACATCACAGAAACCAGCCTCCCCTCTATCGACTCTGTCTATACTTCTCATAGCCTGCATTCTTGACCATCTAGTAGCATTAACAGGATCTGTACAATATACAAATGTGAAAGTTGCTAATAGAAAAGTTTGGGACCACACAACAGGTTGGCAGCTGAAAGAGGAAGACAGTCTGTTCAGGACAGAGTCAGCTTTTCCAATGACACCTTCAGGGAAAGATGTACCCAGTCCAGGGTTCCTAGCAACAGGGATCGATCATATTGGCAGTCTCAAAGATCCCAGGAGTTTTTTTATAGCTTATTAAATTTTGGGATCACTGATAGGGCCAGAATATTTTAGCCACCCATGTTCCTGAGACCCTATTAGTGAGACATCATTAAAACATAAGAACTCAAAGCTAGAGCAGGATATTCAATCCCTCTGGTCTGCTCTGCCTTTCAAGAATGAAGGATCAACTTTATTCATTGTGTACAGTTACATGTATTAGGAATATGCTGTGGTGTTTTGGTCAGGGTGCAACATGTAACCACAAAAATCAACATTCAAAATTATAAAGAATAAAAAATTATATAAAGAATAAAGTTAGTTAAAGTACAGATATGGAATAAAATGTGCATAAACACAGAAATACCAGCAAGTGTTTACAATTTAGAAGATTGAGGGGGGATCTGATTGAAACGTATAAGATCCTAAAGGGATTGGACAGGCTAGATGCGGGAAGATTGTTCCCGATGTTGGGGAGGTCCAGAACGAGGGGTCACAGTTTGAGGATAGAGGGGAAGCCTTTTAGGACCGAGATTAGGAAAAACTTCTTCACACGAGAGTGGTGAATCTGTGGAATTCTCTGCCACAGGAAACTGTTGAGGCCGGTTCATTGGCTGTGTTTAAGAGGAAGTTAGATATGGCCCTTGTGGCTACAGGGGTCAGGGGGTATGGAGGGAAGGCTGGGTTCTGAGTTGGATGATCAGCCATGATCATAATAAATGGCGGTGCAGGCTCGAAGGGCCGAATGGCCTACTCCTGCACCTATTTTCTATGTTTCTATGTTTCTATGTTTCTATGTACACATTATAAATATAGTTTGAAGTGTTTACAGTGCTGTGCAGTGACTGAGGTAATAGACAGAAGGGGTGGGGCAGAAAATTGAATGGTTGATCAGATTAATTGTCTGAGCAAAGAAACTTTTAAGATAGCATAAAGTTTTTAATAGCCTTATAGTGTTTTCCAGAAGGGAACTTTTGGAAAAGACGTCTTGTTGGATGGGTAGTGCCCACAATGAATTTTCCTGCCCGCTTTTTTGTCCTAAACAAATATGATCAAGGCTAACCTTATACCTCAATACTACCTTCCTACACTAATGTCATATTGTTTTAGGGGTTCCCAAGTTTTTTGACGCCATGGACACCATATCATTAACTGAGGGGTCCATGGATCCCAGGTTGGAAACCCCTGTTAACGCCTTAGAATCTATCGATACCTTTCGGTAGTGTACTGAGTGATTGCGCCACCACGTCACTTTTGAGGAAAGATTTCCAAAGATTCACCACCCTCAGGGTAAAGAAATTTATTTTCATCTCTGTTCTGAATGGTCAGTCTTCAGTTTGAGAATAGCCCTTGTTTCCAGACAGCCAGGGAAATATCATCCAGAAAAATCACTGACGTGGCACAGTTGTGTAGTGGTTAGCAGAATTCTACTACAACACCAGCAACCTGCATTCAATTCTGCCACTCTCTGTGAAAAGTTTACATTATCCCTGTGTCTACATGTGTTTCCTCCCAAGTTGAGAGAGAAAATAAATCAGAGCAGAATTGATGGGTGGAACAGCCTGTTTCCCACTGCTATGTCTTGGGTCTTATAGACTCATTACCATTTAGAATTGGAATTAGAATTACTTTATTTTTGTCAGATTTAACAAGATACTTTTCCCTAGGGTAGAAATGGCTAATATGAGGGGGCATGGAGGACAGTGCATGGAACACACTGCCAGTGGTGGAGGTGAAGGTGGATACGTCAGACAGACAGCAGAATTAGTCCATCAAGTCTGCTCTGCCATTCTATCATGGCTGATTCATCATTCCTCTCAAACTCATTCTCCTACCTTCCTTTGATGCCCTTACTAACCAAGAACGTATCAATCTCCACTTTAATTATACCCAGACATATACATTAGGGACATTTAAGAGACTCTTAGATAGGCACAAGGATGAAAGAAAAATGGAGGGCTATGACGGAGGGAAGAGTTAGTTTGATCTGGAAGTAGGTTAAAAAATTGGCACAACATTGTGGGCCAAATGATCTGTATTGTGCTGTCCTAACTAACTGTGCTCTACCATTCTGGGTTATATGTTCTATAAAGTGAAAAGCTTGCCTTCCGTGCTATGCTTACAGGACGGCACATTACACAATGCATTGAGGGAGTGCAGGGAAAACAATAACAGAATGCAGAATAAAGTGTGACAGCTACAGAGGAAGTGCAGTGCAGGTCAACAATAAAGTTCAAGGTCATAACAAGGTCAGAAATCAGATGTTGTTGAGGAGGAGGGGATGAAGAGAATGGAGGCATTGTCAGTGATAAAGCTGCAGACCACAACTCTCATGCCAATTACCTTTAGAGCTGGCAGAAGAGAGTCCAGAGGAGGTTCATGAGAATAATCCAGGGAATAAAAGGGTTAACATATGAGAAGAACTTGATGGCTCTGGGCCTGTACATGCTAGCGTTTAGGTGAGGGGACATCTTATTGAAATCTATCGAATATTGGAAGTTCTAGATAGAGTGGACGTGGAGAGGATGTTTCCAATAGTGTGGGAGTCTAGGACTAGGGTACAGAGACTCAGATTAGAGGGATATCCCTTTAGAACAGAGGTGAGGAGGAACTTCTTTAGCCAGAGGATGGTGAATCTGTGGAATTCATTGCCACAGGCAGCTGTGGAGGCCACGTCAGTGGGTATATTTAAAGCACAGGTTGATAGGTTCTTGATCAGTAAAGTCAAGAAAAGGTTTCAGGGAGAATAGGGTGTGGAGAGATAATAAATCAGCCATGATGGAATGGTGGAGCAGACTCGATGGGCTGAATGGTCTAACTATGTCCCTATGATTTATGATCTTAAGAGAGATTGATATGGAAACAAATCAAAACACAGAGATACAGCCACATCAGTGGAGAGAAGTACAATAAAAAAGAACAAGAATTCTGCACCTGAAACCTTGGCTCTGTTCCATCTCTCAGAGATGCTGCCTGAGCTGCTGAGTACTTTCCACATTCCCATGTCGATTCTTTATTCCCCTCCATAGATGCTGCCTAAACTGCCGAGTTCCTCCAGCATTTTGTGAGCTTTGCTCTCAATTTCCGGCCTCTGCAGAATCTATCTCTGGTGTTTGTTATTAACCTGCTCTCCTCCTTGTGAAGGTTCTGCCATCATGCTTTGGGATAGGAGGTTCCTGGATTTCAACCCAGCAGCAAAGAAGAACCAATGCCACACACATAAATGCTGGAGGAACTCAGCATGTCAGATGGCATCTAGACAGAGAAACAGTCACCGTTTTGGGCCAGGACCTTTCATCTGTTGATGAGTAACAGTGTTGAATATCCTCTATTTGGGCATTAAGGAGCAAGTTCTTGTAATGAGAAGGGGCCAGTAGGGAAGAGACTGGCATTACCTGGAAAGAAATCTGGAAGTGGGATTGATGAGAATATGAAAAAGCAACACAAGCAGTCCCTTTATTTGAGTGAGAGTGGATGAACAAGTGGAGAAAGAATGTGGCATTGTAATAATGGTTAGCCCATAAGACCCTACGATATCGGAGCAAAATTGGGCTATTCAGCACAATGAATCTATTCTGCCATTCTATCACAGCTGATCTATTTTCCCTTGTAATCCCATTCTCCTGCCTTTTCCCAGTAATCTTTGATGCCCTTACTAATCAAAGACCTATCAACCTCTGCTTTAAATGTACCCTATGACTTGTCCTCCAAGAGTTACACAGATTCACCATCCACTAGCTAAAGGGATTCCATTTTACCTCAGTTCTACCCTCTATTCTGAAGCTGTACCCTCTAGTCCTAAACTCAACCACTATAGGAAACATCCTCCCCCCATATTCTCTACCTAGGAGTTTTAATATTCAAGAGGTTTCAATGAGATCCCCCACCCCCACCCCATTCTTCTGAATTCCAGTGAGCACAGGCCCGGAGCCATCAAACGCTTTCAATATGTTAACCCTTTCATTCCCCAGGAAAATTCTCATGAGCGTTCTCCAATGCCCGCACATCCTTTCTTAGATATTGGGCATAAAACTATTCACAATACTCTAAGTGTGGGATGACTAATGCCTTAAAAGGTCTGTACCGAATTTCACCTTTATTAAGCATTTACAACGTGCTCTGTGCCATTCTGCTTTACTGAAGATACTTTGTGCACGTACTGGAACCGCAATGGGTTTATTATTGCTACATGTACCAAGGTAGAATTAGAATACTGTATACGTTTCTAAATGATTTGTGTGACTGCCATTCATACACACATCTTTTCAAAACTTAAGTACGTTCAGGTAGTACAAGCGAAACACAATAATAGTATGCAGAAGTTAGTGTTGCAGTTACTGAAACAGTGTAGTGCAGGTAGACATGCATGTACAAGGGCCATGATGAGATACATTGTGAGGTCAAGAGTCCATCTTTAATGTACAAGAGTCAAGCATCTTTACTTTGTCCATCACAAAAGGCAGAATTTCCCATGGCCACCCATTTCAATTCGACTTCCCGTTTCTAGTCCAACATGTTGGTCCACGGCCTCCTCTGATGCCACAAAGAGACCATTCTCAGGTTGGAGGAGCAACATCTTGTACTCTGTCAGGGTAGCCTCCAACCTGATGGCATGAACATCAATTTCCCTAACATTCTGTAAATTCTCCCCCTTTCCCCTCTTCTCATTTTTCCATTCCCCATTCTGACTACCCCTTACCCCTTCCCCTCTCCTCACCCAGTGGCGCCCCCCTCCTTCCCTTTCTCCCATGATCCACTCTCCCGTCCTATAAGATTCCTTCTTCTTCAGCCCTTTACCTCTTCCACCAATAACCTCCCAGCTTCTCACTTTGTCACTGTCCCCTATCCATCCACTTTACCCTCACCTGTTTCAACCTGCCAGCTTGCACTCCTCTCCCTCACCCAACCTTCTTATTCTGGCTTCTTCCCCCTTCCTTTCCAGTCTGGATGAAAGGTCTTGGCCTGAAATGTTGGCTGTTTATTCCCCTCCATAGAGGCTGCCAGACCTGCTGAGTTCCTCCAGCATTTTGTGTGCATTGTACAAGAAGTCTGTTCAGTTTGGTCTAATGTGCATTGCTGAGGCATGGGAACAGGGACACTAGGAAACCAAGAAAAACCAGATCTTTCTCCTAGTTTATCAGTTATTTAGACCATAAGACAAAGGAAGTAGGCCGTTCGGCCCATCGAGTCTGCTCTGCAGATTTGGTCAGAAATTCAGGATAAAAGAAGTTAAACCAAAGTTGCATTTACAAATAACTGAAATGATGCTTCACGGCCATGAAACTGGGAACTCGTGAGTGTCTGCACCGAGTCCAAACTCCAGTTCATGCACTCTTTGCAGTTTGGAGCTAGTGCCTGACCTGCCTATGGAAAGTGGTGGACACAGCCCAGTCCATCTTAGGCAAAGCCCTTCCCACCCACCATTGTGCACATTTACACGCAGTTCTGCCACAAGAAAGCTGCATCCGTCACCAAGGACACCCACCATCCAGGCCATGCTCCCTTCCCACTACTACCAACCGGTAGGAGGTACAGGAGCCTTCAGTCCAACACCACCAGGATCAGGAATAGTTATTACCCTGCAACCTGAACTGGCGTGGATAACTTCACCGAAGTGACTCCACAATCTACAAACTCACTTTCAAGGACTCTTTACAACTCATGTTCTCAGTACATTTTTATATTTTTGTTTGCACAATTTGTCTTCTTTTTCTCATTGGTTGTTTGTCAGTCTCTGTTTATATGTAGTTTTCATAAATTCCATTGCAGTTTGTCATTTTCCCACGAATGCCTACAAGAAAATGAATCTCAGTATAGTATGTACTGAGATATATGTATTTTGATAATAAATCTGACTCTAACTTTTTTGATATTTAATGCGCTTTTTGAATAACATGAGCTGAAAGACCTGTCCCTGGCTCAGGGATCAGAAATCATTGGACTGATGTTACATACACATTTTAGAAAAGTATTTATCAAGGTGCCTAGAATTAGGCTTGGATGACTATGAAGGTTCTTGGTCCTCCACATCATTGTATCGCAAGCAGTGGTAAATCGAAGCAACTGGACTAGAAGATGTTTCCCCTGTTTTTGAAAAACAGGTGGTTTTAAAGAGAGAGATTAAAGAAGCCATCTTTGTCAAAATGGAAAACCCATCCCCGAACAGAGGAGGTGGGGTACAACACCAGCTCTCAACTACTTACAGTGTAGTCCGAACATCTCTACCCCGGCATCTCCACAACAGCTCACACCTCCATTTATGCAAAGATAAGGCTAATGGCTGTCTCATTACCTCTACCACTCTTAATGACCCTCATGTGATTGCTAGATCTTTAAACAACTCACAGAGTTTACAAGCTGGAAAACCACCCACCATGGATCAGAACTGAAGAAGCCTCTCGGATGAGTGATGAAACATCTTCTAAACAACACAGCAAATCCAGTTGCCTTGACTTACTAGTGCTTGATAGGCTTGGATAATTTTCCAAGTGTTTTGCCCAGAGTAAACAGTGTGTATTTTTGAAATTGTGGCAGGGATTATGGGGCTATAATTGAGGCAGCATCAGGTGATCGGAGAAGCCCTGCCATTACATTGTGACATGATTGCCTGGCAGCTGCTGGTTCACAACAGACTCGAATTTGCTGAGAGTGGTGTGTGAAGAACACACAATGTCGGTAAAGCATGACTCAGCCAGTAATCTGCAGCAAGGAAGAGATTCCCTGTGTATAGCATGCTGTCATAAATTGCAGGTAGTTTGTACTACTCTAATCAACACAACAAAATGCATCAGGGCCATGTTCTCTTCTCGCTTCTACCATTAGGCAGGAGGTACAGGAGCCTTAGGTCACACACCATCAGCTTCAGGAACAGTTATCACCCTGCTATATATATATATGTTAATACTTTCTTTCCCTCCCACAATCATTCTTGTATATCTCCTCTGGATCTAGTCCAATGCCAGCACATTGTTACTTAGATATGGGGCCCAAAACTGCTTACAATATTGCAGTTGAGTATTATTAGTGCTTTATAAAGCCTCAGCATTACATTCTTGGCTTTATATTCCAGTCCTCTTGAAATGAATGCTAATAATGGATTTGCTTTCCTTACTATCAACTCAACCTGCAAGTTCACCTTTAGGGCATCCTACGGGAGGATCCTAAGTTCTTTTGCACATCTAATTTCTGAATTCACTCCCCATTTAGAAAATAGTCTACACCTTTGTCCATTCTACCAAACTTCATGACTATTCACTGCCCTACACTGTATTCTATCTGTCATTCTGCCCATTCTCCTAATTTGTCCAGGTTCTTCTGCAGACTCCCTACATCCTCAGTGCTAACTGCCCCTCCACCTATCTTAATATCATCTGAAAACTTGACAACAAAACCATCAATTCCATCATCCAAATGATTGATATATGACATGAGAAGAAACGGTCCAAACACCAACTTCTGCAGAACACCACTAGTCGCTGGCAGTCAACCAAAAAAGCCCCACTCCTGCCAATCAGCCAATCTTCTTCTTCTTCTTCTTCTTCTTCTTCTTCTTCTTCTTCTTCTTCTTCTTCTTCTTCTTCTTCTTCTTCTTCTTCTTCTTCTTCTTCTTCTTCTTCTTCTTCTTCTTCTTCTTCTTCTTCTTCTTCTATTTCCGGCTGTTCAGATGCATCTAGGGTTATTACAGCCTTCTGCAAGATGTATAATTGATAACTTCAAGGAACTCAAGTTCTCAAATATAACCTAGTCTCACGTATAAACTGAATAATAAACTCTTCAATCAGATTTTGATTCTCTTGATGGCCAAACAAAGATTTAATAGAAAACCAAAATAAATTTAAGCCAGATAGCCTTTTGAACAACATGCTTCTTTCCATTTTGTATCGATTACAGCTCAGCAAAACATGCTGGACTGTCTCTGGACTACCACAGTCACATAATCCAGTAGGATGTTTTCCTATTATCTTTAAATAAACAATGCCCCAACCTAAGTCTTGTTAATTTCACCATATCTCTACGATTTAAAAAGTAACAGCCTGAGACATTTTTAACTAGTGGGTGACTAGAAAAATAATGCCTGCCCCTTAATTCATTTTTTCCGATCCTCCTGCCACTTCTTCTCTATACCTTTTTTAATACTACTTCTCAATTCTGCTCTGCCTAGGGGAACTCTAATTTCTACTTGTTGCTCTGTAAGGAAGACTTTGCAATGCCATCCACAATTTCATTTCCCTCCACCCCAGCATGCCTAGGTATCCATGAAAACCTAACTGCACAACCCATCTTCCCTACTCTAAACAACACTAAGAGAATCTCAATAACTGTGTCAGGACGAGCTTTTGATTTATTCCCTTTTATAGCCTCCAAGGCAGCAGCAGAATCCAAACAGATGATGGTTGAGAGTCTTCTATCCACCATAAGGCCCAGAGGATTGCTAATAATTCTGTTGCAAAGACAGAAACACCACCTGAAACCCGGTGACCAATCTTAACTCCAAGTTGAGACACGTACATCCCAAATCCTGCCCTACTGCTCTCTGGGTCTACTGAGCCATCAGTAAAAATCTTCAGATCAGATTCCCATTTATTATTTAAATATTCATTTGTGATCAATGCTGATGAAATTACACTGCTTCCTTGAAGCTGTAAAAGGAGGAATAGGTCTACTTCTGGTTCTGGAAAGAGCCAAAGAGGGATGGGTAGCAAGCAAATTTGGTTAGCTATGTCTTCCTCAGTCAGTTTCAATTTCACAGCCCAGTTATTAATCAAATCTAAAAATGGGTATCTTTTAATTTTACTTTGGCGCTCCGACTTTCCCTGCAAAAGACACTTTGGTGGACAGCTGTGATTGAATCCATTTAGTTTTGCCCAGTACTGCAGGCCCAACTGAACTCATCTTAAATGTAGAGGCACTTCTCCCATCTCCACATAATGCCGGGACTGATGTTGTTCTAAAAGCTCCACAACAGAGTCTAAGTGCTTTGGACTGCACAGTGTCTAGTTTTCCAAGCACTGCCGTAGTAGCGGGACCATAAGCAACGCAACCATAATCTATAACTGATTTAATCATAGCTAGATATATTAAGGACATAGTTTCCCGCCCTGCTCCCCAGTCGCATCCAGCAATACTTCACATAACATTTAAAACTTTCTCACACTTTCCAATTGTTTTATCTATAGGAACCCTCCAAGTAAGTCTTTCATCAAACCAGACACCTAAAAACTTGAATACCTTGACTTTTTCTAGTGGAGAATCATATAGACACAATTCAAATCAGCCAATCTATCCATTCAATTTCTTTTATGTAATACCTTGGGGTGTTATCTTAATAAGGAGCATCATGTGATGCACTTCTTCAAAGGTCTTCTGAAAATCCAAGTAAACAACATCCACTGACTCTCCTTTTTCTCTCCTGCCCGTTATTTCCTCAAATAATTCTAACAGATTTATCAGGCAAGGTTTCCTCTGAAGGAAACCTTGTTGGCTTTGGCCTACTTTATCCTGAGCCACCAAGTACCCTGAAATCTCATCCTTAATAATGGACTCCAACATCTTTCCACTCACTGAAGTCCAGCTAACTGGCCTATAACTTCTTGACATTTGTCTCCCTCCTTTCTTAAAGAGTGAAATTACATCTGCAATTTTTCAGTCCTCCAGAACTGTTCCACAATCTAGTGATTTTTGAAAGATCACTACTAATGCTTTCACAATCTCTTCAGCTATCTTTTTCAGAACTCAATGATGTAGACCATCTGGTCCAAGTGATTTCAGATCTTTCAGCTTCCCAAGGAACTTGTCACAACCAGCAGTTGTTTGAAAAAGTTTTTTTTTCAGTTAGTCTGTGGACTGTATTTTCTCAGTGTCACCTTGTGGGTTTGCAGTGTCCTTGGATTGTTTACTTTTTATGTCAAATTGTCTTTGGACTAGCTCTGGGTTTTCACTTTGTTTTGCAGTTGTCTCATTTGGTATCATGGGGATTGTTAAGCTTTCTTTGTATTTATCACTTTTATTCAAATTGGGATAATTTAATTAGCACGGTATTTTCAATGTCCTGTATTGTAGTTGATGGTTTTGGGGATTATTGCTTCATCTGGACACCAATGTTATCTGTTTGGTCCTGAATTGCTTCATGCTGCAGGGTGTATTTCAGGGGGGCATACCCAACTACTCTTTGCTGGATCGTTGTGCTCCCTTGTCTGGTGAAACTCAGACCGAGTTCTTCTAAGTATTGTGAGTGACTTCAGTTCGTCAAGGTTCTGTATAGTTTGCCTGAGCTCTTGTTAGTTTTTCTGGTTTATTTCTGTAATAAATCTTTTATTTTGTTTGAATTACTGAAGTCTCTGTGATTCCTGCACGAGTTTGCTCATGACCGTCACGCAACTTCTCCTTAGTATTAGTGACTGCATTCACTTCTGCTCCCTAACAGCCTCAAACTTTTGGCATACTGCTGGTGTCTTCCACAGTGAAGACTGATGCTAAATACTTATTCTGTTTGTCCACCACTTCTTTGTCCACCATTACTAACTCTCCAGTGTCATTTTCCAGCATTCCAATATTTTTGCCTCTATTTTACTCTTCATATAGCTGAAGAATCTTTTGGTATCCTCTGTTATATATAATTGGCTAGCTTACCTTTATATGTCATCTTTTTTATCTTTATTGCTTTGTCTGTTGTCTTCTGTTGGTTTTTAAAAACTTTGCAAATCTGTAGTTTCCTACTCAGTTTTGCTATGCTGTACGCCTTCACTTTTGCTTTTACGTTGTCTTTGATGTCCTTTGTCTGCCATGGTTGTCTGATCCTCTCTTTGGAATGATTCTTCTTCTTTAGGATGAACCAATCTTGCATCTTCCAAATTATTCCCAGAAACTCCAGCGATTGCTGTTCTGCAATGATCCCTGCTAGTGCCCCCTTCCAATCAACTTTGGCCAGGTCCTCTCTCATGCCTCTGTAGTTCCCTTTACTCCACTGTAATATTGATACATCTGATTTTAGCTTCTCTCTCTCAAATTGAGGGTGGATTCTATCATATCATTATCACTGACTCCTAAAGATTCCTTTACCTTAAGCTCCTAAGTCAAATCTGATTCATTACATAGGACTCAATCCAGAATTGCCTTTTCTCTAGTGGGCTGCACCACAAGCTGCTCTAAAAAGCCATCTTGAAAGCATTCTACAAATTTCTTCTCTTGAAATCCGGCACCAGCCTAATTTTTTCCCTTCTGCCTGCATATTGAAATCCCTCATGACCATCATAATATTGCCCTACTACACGCTTTTCCTCTTTCCCGTTGTAATTTGTAGCCCACATCCTGGCTCTGTTCGGAGGTCTGTATACAACTCTCATCAGTGTTTTCTCACCCTTGCAGATTCTTAATCTACATCTTCAGATCCTATGTCTCTTCTTCCTAAGGATTTAATTTCTCTTTTTTTGCCAACAGAGCAATCCCACCCCCTCTGCTCACCTGCCTGTCCTTCTAATACAATGTGTATGCTTGGACGTTAAGCTCCCAGCTGTAATCTTTCAACCATAACTTAGTGCTACCTATAATGTCATACTTGCCAATTTCTAACTGCGCTACAAGATCATCCACTTTATTACATATACTACATTCAATCAAATATAACACCTCAGTGCAGTGTTCACCAGCCATTTCAATTCTGTATTCATGTTGCCTGAGGTTAGAGTCTCAACCCATTCTAAGTTAATTGACTGATTCTTTGTCCTGGAAACCTCTGTAACCTCTCATTCATTCTCCTTCCCTTCTATTGTTCTCAGGTTTCATTAAAACCGTTGTTCTAACTTATTTTAATCATCTCGTAACTTCTATTTTCTTTACTTCAGACACTGTTCCACCTTCAATCCTCCATGTCAACCTCATCCTAATTTAATCCAAATTCATCTCTCTTTAGTTTACTTTTGAATCAGAATCAGGATTATTATTACTGACATATGTCATGAAACTTGTTGTTTTCTGGCAGCAGTACAGTGCAATACAGAAAAAAATACTGCAAGCTACACTAAGTACTGTATATTAAAAAGTAAGTAGTGCAGAAAGAGAGCAAATGAATGAGGTAGTTTTCATGGGTTCGTGGACCATTCAGAAATCTGATGGCGGAGAGGAAGAAGCTGATACAATAACATAGAGTGTGTGTCTTCCGGTTCCTGTGTCTCTTCTTGATGGTAGTAATGAGAAAAGAGCATGTTCTGGTTAGCGAGGGTCTTTAATGATGGATGCCACCTTCATGAGGGATTATCTATTGAAGATATCTTCAAGGCAACACTGTAGATTATGAGGTCAAAAATCCATTCTATGTAACTGTTAGCTAGTCTTATAACAGCAAGATGAAGCTATTCCTGAGCCAGGTTGTTATGTGCTTACCAGACATACCACCCGCAAAAACTCATTTCAGGGAGGTAGCACTATCAATTTGCAGGAGGTGGGATGTCTGCAATAGAGTAGCTCCTTAGCAGCTAGCCAGCTGTGCTAATGAACAAATGTCACCTGTTTAACTCACCTCAACATGTCTTTTACGGTCTTAACTCACCATTGACAATAGAAAAGTCACTGTTGCAAACAGTGCAGCGAGCAACACTGTCATTATTTTTGACCCCTATTATGCAGGGGTACACTTTAGTGTAGTCTGGGGTGACGTACGTTTTATATTTTCTTTTTTTTTTGAATACTCTGCCAGGACACTCGCTCTCACACTCTCTCTCTCTCTCTCTCTCTCTCTCTCTTGATCTTACGGTCTCTCTCTCGCACTCTCTCTCTCACACTCTCGCACTCTCTCTCTCTCTGTCTTTTGCTCTCACATTCTCTCTCGCGCTCTCTCTCTCTCTCTCTGTCTCGTTCTCTCTCGCTCACTCTCAAAAAAACTGATTTCCGGGATATTGTATATAATTTGCGGGCACCGGGGAGCTACTATCAATATGCGCGAGACTCCCGGAACTTCTGGGAGAGGTTGCTTTCTGTTCGATAGGAGAGGGAGAAGAGAAAATGTCTGCAGTAGGTACAATCGTTGATTACATTAGCTGCTTTACCGAGGCAGAGAGAAATGTAGATAGAGTCCATGGAGGAGAGGCTGGTTTCAGATTAGCTCTATTTGTCGCATGTACAGTACATCAGAACATACAGTGAAATGCATCATGGTTTGCCACGTGCTGGGGGTGGCCCACAACTGTCACCATGCTTCTGGTGCTAACATAGCGTGCCTACAACTTAATAACCTTAACTCCTACATCTTTGGAATGTGGGAGGAGCTCGAGCACCGGGAGGAATCCCATGTAGTCCTGGGGAGAATGTACTAACTCCTTACAGAGGTGGTAATCCAACCCCAGTTAGTGATCACTGTGCTGCAAGGTGATCACACTAACCGCTACATTATATTTACATTTACTAATAAGGTGGTCAGTGAGGGTATTTCTGCATGTTCATGGTCTTCTGTTGCTGTAGCCCAACCACTTCAAGGTTCACCATGTTGTGTGTTCAGAGATGCTGTTCTGCACACCACTGTTGTAACACGTGGCTATTTGAGTTGCTGTCGCCTCCTGTCAGCTTGAACCAGTCTGTCCATTCTCCTCCAATCTCTCTCATTAACAAGGTGTTTCCGGCCACAGAACTGCTGTTCACTGGATTTTTTGTTTCTCTCATCATTCTCTGTAAACTCCAGAGACTGCTGCGTATGGAAATCCCAGGAGATCAGCAGCTTCTGAGATACTTATACTACCCCCTCTGTCACCAACAAACATTCCACGGCCAAAGTCACTTAGATCACATTTCTTCCCCTTTCCGACGGTCGGTTTGAACAACAACTGAACCCCTTGACCATATCTACATGCGTTTTATGTATAGAGGTTGCTGCCACACAATTGGCTGATTAGATATTTGCAAAAACGAGCAGATTTACACGTGTATCTCATAAAATGGCCACTGCGTGTATGGAGAAAGTGCGTGCAGGCAGACAATAAGTTGTGAGGACTATGGCAAGGTAGATTGTGAAGGTAGTGTACAAGCCTATCTTATCATACTAGGGCACTGTCTAATAGTCTTATGACAGTGAGAATGAGGCTGTCTTTGTACCTGGTGGCACTGCATTCACAAGGAAACGGTTTCATAAATGTTTATCGCAGTGAGGAACAGGAGGTTCACTTTAGAAGGGTATTCTAAAGACTACCAAGTAGTGAGAGGGAAATAGGAAATCTGCATCAAATGATAGAGATATGATCAAACTACCAAGTAGTCATTAGAGGGTAGTTTAATCACCTCAACACCAATCAGGACAGAAGTAAAGGAGGACAAGTGGTTTCTGAGCAACACACACAAAATTCTGACTCAGCAGGTCAGACAGCGTCTATGGAAGGGAATAAACAGCTGATGTTTCTGGCCGAGGCCTTTCTTCCAGAATGGGAAGAAAGGGGGAAGAAGTCAGAGTAAGAAGATGGCGGAAGGGGAAGGGGTACAAGCTAGAAGGTGATAGGTGAAGCCATGTGTGGGGTAATGTAGCTGAGTGAGGGAGGGGTATGAAGTGAGAAGCCGGGAGGTGAGAGGTGGAAGAGGTAAAGGGCTGAAGAGAAAGGGATCTGATAGGAGAGGAGAGTGGACCATGGCAGAAAGGGTCAGAGGAGGAGCAACTGAGGGAGCAGATTGGCCGATAAGGGAAGAGAACGGGTGAGAGGGGAGCCAGAATGGGGAATGGCAGAGAGAAGGGGGAGGGCTGAGAAATTACCAGAAGTATTGAAGTCCATGCCATCAGGTTGGAACCTCCCATCTTCTCACTTCACCAGTGCCCCCCCCCCCAGCCTGCCTCTCCCACCCACCTACCCTTCTCATCTAGCTTGTACTACTTCCCCTTCCCCCCCCCACACTTCTTATTCTGGCTTCTTCCCCCCTTCTTTCTAGTCCTGATGAAGGGTCTCGGCACAAAACATTGACCCTTTATTCATTTTCATAGATGCTGCCTGACCTGTTGAGTTCTTCCAGCATTTTGTGTGTCTAGCATCTGAAGAATCTCTTGTGTTTATCAAGTGGTATCTGAATTTGTTCAAGATAGCTACCTTATGTATCTCTGGTGCCAAATGACCTTAATATTGTTTCAAATATTTTGTTTCAGTCAGTTTCACAATTCTTTCTCTTCATACAATGTCACTGGACCTCACTTTCCATACAAGATGTTTGATCCTCTCTCTCCCCAGACAATGTGTTTGATGCTCCCTTCCCGGACAATGAGACTGATTTCTCCCCAGCCTCTGGGTGATCTCTGAGCCTCTGCATATCCGTGACCAAAGACGGTAACATCCAGCAAACACCAAGTTCCATATCTAAGAGGTTCCCTTGTCAATAAGAAACTGGGAAAGTGACTTGCAGGCTGTGAACTGAGATGATGGGATTGAAAGATCTAACTGATAAACACAGGAGATTCTGCAGATGCTGGAATTCCAGAGCACCACACTCAAAATGCTGGAGGAACTCAGCAGGTCAGACGGCATCTAGAGAGAGGAATAAAGGGTCAACCTTTTGGACAAGTCCCTTCATCAGGACCTGATGATGGGTCTTAGCCAAAAACATTAATTGTTTAAGACCTATCTAATGCTTGTTTCTGTCTGATCTGGGGGGATCTAGTCAGTTGAATTAGGCTATGTAAAGGCAAAGGGAAAAACTGGACAGATTATAGCTGTTAATTAGCTGAGTTAAACAGGTAGATGGAATGACCAACATGCATTGGGATCACATTAGCTTTCACCTAAATATCTCACCTTCTCACAGAGTTATAATAGGAGTTATAGAGTTCACTGCAGTTACAGGAATAATTCACCAAAGTTAACATGATTGCAGGAACAAATCACTGTTACAAACTAATGTGCAACTAATTCACCATGGTTACCGGTATTGTAAGCAGAATTCAGTGAGGTTAAAGCTGTTGAAAGAACAATTTACTCATATTACTGCTATTGATGGAATAATTCATCAAGGTTTCAGAAATGTATACCTCAGAGTTTACCATGACTGTAAACCCAGTCTGTCACAGGCAAGGCTGTCCCCAACACTGAGTACATGTACAGGAGCACTGCCACAAGAAAGCACCATCCATCATCAAGCACAAACACTATCCAGGCCATCCTCTAGTCTTACTACTGTAGCAGGATCCAGGGTCCCAGGTCACCAGGTTTAGGAACAGTTATTACCCTTCAACCATCTGGCTCCTGAACTAGTATGGAGTACTCACTCACCTCACCTTTGAACCGATTCCATGACTTTACGGACTTACATTCAAGAACTCTACAACTCAAGTTCTCAGTATTATTTAATGAAGAACATAAGACCATCAGACATAGGAGCAGAATTAGGCCATTTGGCCCATCGTGCCTGCTCCGCCATTTCATTGTGGCTGATCCAGTATTCCTCTCAGCCCCAATCTCCTGCCTTCTCCCTATGTCCCTCCATGCCCTGAATCTGTCAACCTCTACCTTTAATACACATAAAGACTTGGCCTCCACAGCTGCCTGTGGCTACGAGTTCCACAGATTCATCACTCTCTGGCTAAAGAAATTCCTCCTCTTCTCTGTTCTAAGAGGATACCCCTCTATTCTGAGGCAGTATCCATTGGTCTTAGATTCTCCCACCATAGAAAGCATCCTATCCACATCCACTCTATCAAGGCCTGTCAGTAATCCATAGGGTTTAATGAGGTCACCCATCATTCTTCTGAATTCAAGTGAATACAGGCCTAGAGCCTTCAAACACTTTTTATATGACAAGCTGGTCGAACCCAGAATCATTATTGACTTACTTAGTTATTTTTTCTTTACATAGTTTGTTTTCTTTTGCACGTTGGTTGTTTCTCTGACTTTGTGTGTAGTTTTTCATTGACTCAATTTTGTTTCTTTGTTCTACGGTGAATGCCTGCAAGAAAATGAATCCTAATGCAGTACGTAGTGACATGTACTGTAGGTATTTTGATAATAAATTAACCTGAAACTCTGAAGTATAATTAACTAGTGTTACCAAAATAATCAGAGTAATACAACAATGTTCCTTCTGGTATAGAAATGATTCACACAAGCTTCTAATACTGTGGGACTAATTCACTGGGTTTACAGTCGTATACAAGTGTGTCCCCAAAGAATCATTCAGAGTCTTCCTCAGACTGAACCCCTGGATGAACTATGAGATCCGCAATCTGCTGAGGACCAGATCAGAGTCATTTAAGTCTGGCATCCAAGAAAGTTACAAGAGCGGTAGGTACAATCTCTGGAAAGCCACCTCATGGGCGAAGTGGCAATTGCAGAGTAAATTTGAATCAATGAAGGATGCTCACCAGCTGTGGCAGGGCTTGAATGCTATCACCTCCTACAAAGTGAAATCAAGTGACAGGGGTGACAAAGGGCTTCGCTCCCAGAAGAGCTCAATTCCTCCTCTGCTCACTTTAACTGTATAAATATGGCAGAACCATCACGAACTTCCACTGCCCCAGATGACCTTCTGACACCGGTGTGAAGGCATCCTTCAGGAGGTGAACCCACGGGAAGTATTTGGCCCAGCTGGAGTACCTGGCCAAGAATTGGAGTCCTGAGCTGATCAACTGGCTGAAGGGTTCACTCTTGCTATGGCAGTTTGAGGTACCCAGCTACTTCAAGCAGCTTCAATTACACTGATGCCTAAGAAGAATATGGTAACCTGCATCAATGACTATCATCCAGTAGCACTTACACCTATGGTGATGAAGTGTTTTGAGAGGCTGGTGATGAAACTTCCAAACTTCTGCCTAAGAAGCAATCTGGATCTGCTCCAATTTCTCTACTGTCACAACACGTCCACAGCAGATGCCATTTTATTAGCTTTTCACTCAACCCTGGAACATCTGGATAGCAAAGATACATATATCAGGAGGCTCTTTATTGACTACAGCTCGACGTTCAATACCATTATCCCCTCAAAGCCTCAATATCTCCTTGTGCAATTTCCTCACTTGCAGACCCCAGTCAGTTCAGATTGGCAACAACACCTCCTCCACAATCTCCATCAGCACAGGTACACCACAAGGCTGTGTGCTTAGCCCCTGCTCCAGTTGCTTTACTCTTATGACTGTGTGGCTATGCACAACCCCAATGCTATATTTAAGCTTGCTGACAATGCCACTGATGCTTGCTGAATCACAGGTGGTGACAAATCAGCATAGAGGAGACAGATTGAAAATCTGGCTGAGTGGTGTCGTAATAACAACCTCTTACTCAATGTCAGCAAAACCAGGGAACTGATTATTGACTTCGAGAGGAGGAAACCAGTGGTCCATGAGCCAGTCCTCACTGGGGGATCAGAGGAGAGGGTCAGCAACTTTAAACTCCCCTGTGTTATCATTTCAGAGAATCTGTCCTGGGCCCAGCATGCAAATGCAATTATAAGAAAGGCACAACAGCACCTCTACTTCCTTAGAAGTTTTCAAAGATTCAGCACGACATCTAAAACTATGACAAACTTCTATAGATATATGTTGGAGAGTATATCGACTGGATGCAACACAGCCTGGTATGGAAACACCAATGGCCTTGAATGGAAAATCCTTCAAGCGGTAGTGGGTACAGCCTAGTCCATCACGGGTAAAGCCCTCTCCACTACTGAGCACATCTATACAGAATGTGTTGCAGGAAAGCAGCATCCATCAGCAGGTCACCCCACCGCTCAGGTCATGCTTTCTTCTCACTGCTGCCTTCAGGAAGAAGATACAGGAGCCTCAGGATCAGGAACAGTTATTACCCCTCAGCTATCAGGCTCTTGAACCAACGAGGTTAACGTCACTCAACTTCACTTGCCCCATTACTGAACTGTTCCCACAACCTATTGACTGACTTTCGAGGACTCTTCCTCTCAAGGTCTCAATATTTATTACTATTTTTTTTCTCTTTTGTCTTTGCACAGTTTGTTGTATTTTGCACACCTGTTGGGTGCAGCCTTTCATTGATTCTATCATGCCTATCGGACTTACTGAGTATGCCCGCAGGAAAACAAATCTCAGGGTTGTATATGGTGACATATCCGTACTTTGATAATAAATTTACTTTGAACTTACTTTAAACTCTGAACTTTGAACTTTGATTACAGCAATTGACTGATACTCACACTAAGTGCAATTTATGTCCACATGTTGGTCCTTAAAAGTAGAAGTGACTTGGTACAGCTGTAATTTTGCTTTCCGATTGGAAGCTACCATTGCAATTTTAAATCTAACTTGATCTTTGTCTGTTAATCTGGGCTGTCCTCCAATGCAGCCAACATCATAATTGCTAGTGGCAGAAATGCTCAAAATAACCAGACTTCTTTTTATTTTGGAACCACACTTACTGGAAGCTTGAGATTCTGAATGGAATAAAATGTGATCGTAAAACTGAACTTCCAATAAAGCTCAATGGGTGGGCTTCCAGCTGGCTGAGCCATAGATTTGTTGGGCTGCCCTGTGTCCACTGATAGAGCTACTCTCCATGTAGCCTCTAACCTGACAGTATGAACATCAATTTCTCTGTCATCCAGTAATTTCTCCTCACTTCCCCTTCTCTCTTATATGTTCCACATTCTAGCTCCCCACCTACCCATCACCTCCCTCCAATGCACCTCCTTCTTCCCTTCCTCCCATGGTGCACTGTCCTGTCCTATCAGATTTCTTCTTCATCAACCTTTTACCTATTCCACCTATCACCTCCCAGCTTCTTGCTTCATATTCCCTCCCCCACCCACCCACCCACCTGGTCTCATCTATCACCTGCCAGCTTGTACCTCTTCTCCTCTCCCCACCTTTTTTATTTTGGCTTCTTCCCCCTTCCTTTCCAATCCTGATGAAGGGTATTGGCACGAAAGCCTGACCTGCTGAGTTCATCCAGCATTTTGTGTGTGTTGCTCTGAATTTCCAGCTTCTGCAGAATCTCCTGTGTTTATTCTCCATGTGATATATCCTTAGATGATGCAACTTTCAGGTAGGATTAATGATTGAGAGTAAGAATCCTTGATCATTCTTTTCATCTTCCTAGTTTGGCTTGAAGGAGTTTAATTCAAGACCAAAATTATTTGCTATTGTTCAATGGTTTGGATCTTGTTCCAGCTTTCGTAGTTAGCATTCAAGAGTCAAGATTGTTTAATGTCATTTCCAGTACACAAGTGTAAGGAGAACAAAATAATTGTTACTCCGGATCTGATGCAGCCCAAAAAATACAATAAGAGTAAAAAAAACACACTAAATATAAATACATCTGATGGCTTGTATGCATACATTGATTGTATGTCTATCAAGTGACGCTAGGCAGAGTATATTCATTTTCAAGGACCCTTCATCTCATGTTATTAATATTTATTGTTTATTTATTATTATTATTATTTCTTTCTTTTTGTATTTGCATCAATTTTGTCTTTTGCACATTGGTTGTTCGTCTGTCCTGTTTGGTGTGCCCTTTCATTGATTCTTTTGTGTTTCTTGGATTTACTGTGGTTGCCCGCAAGAAAATGAATCTCAGAGTTGCATAAGGTGACATATATGCACTTTAATAATAAATTTACTTTGAACTTTGATATCCCTCTATCGAGGACACCTTCAAAAGGCGATTCCTCAAGAAGGCGGCATCCATTTTTAAGGTCCCTCACCATCCAGGATATGCCCTCTTCTCATTGTTACCATCAGGGAGGAGCTACAGGAGCCTGAAGACACGCACTCAATATTTTAGGAACGAGCTTCTTTCCTTCTGCCATCAGATTTCTGAAAGGATCATGAACTCATTATCACTACCTCACTTTTTGTACTACTTATTTATTTTTAAGACCATAAGACCATCAGACATATGAGCAGAGTTAAGCCATTCAATCCATCATGTCTGCTGTGCCATTCCGTCATGGCTGATTTATTACCTCTCTCAGCCCCACTCTTATGTCTTCTCCACGTGACCTTTTATACCCGAACTAACCAAAAACTATCAACCTCTGCTTTAAGTATACTCAATGACGTGGCCTTCACAGCCATCTGTGGCCATGAATTCTAAAGATTCTCCGCTCCCTGGCTAAAAAAAAGTCCTTTTCATCTCTGTTCTACATCCCTCTGCTCCAGTCACTTTCCCTCTATTCTGAGGCTGTGCACCCGCTACAAGAAAGATCCTCTCCACATCCACTCTTTCTAGGCCTTTCAATATTCGATAGGTTTCAATGAGATTCACCTTATTCTCAACGCCAGTGCATACAGGACCAGAGCCGTCAAATGCTCCTCATATGTTAACCCTTTCATTCCTAGAATCATTGGTGTGAACCTCCTCTGGATCCTCTCCACTGCCAGCACATCTTTTCTCGGATAAAGAGTTCAAAACTACTCACAATAATCCAAGTATTGTGCTCTAACCACTGCCTTAAAAAGCCTCAGCATCACATCCTTGCCTCTTGAAACGAATGCCAACATTGCATTTGCCTTCCTTAACACCAACTCAACCTGCAAGTTAATCTTTAGAATGCTGCACGAGGACTCCCAAGTCCCTTTGCACCTCTGATTTTTGAATTTTCTCCCCGTTTAGAAAATAATCTACTCCTTTATTCCTTATACCAGTGTGCATCTGCCACTCGTTTGCCCATTCTCCCAATCTGTCCAAGTTCTTCTGCAGAGTCCCTGCTTCCTCAGCACCACTTTGTATCGTCTACAAACTTGGCCACAATGCCCTCAGTTCTGTTATCGAAAGCAATGAATATCACATGAAAGGAAGTGATCCCAATACCGACCCCTTTAGAACACCTCCAGTCACTGGCAGCCAACCAGACTTTTATTCCCACTCTTTACCTCATGCCAGTCAGCCAATCTTCTATCCCATGCTAGTATCTATCCTGTGATACCATGGGCTCTTAACTTGCTAAGCAGCCTCACATGCTGCACCTTGTCAAAGGCCTTCTGAAAATCCAAGTACACAGCAGCTACTGACTCTCTTTTGTCTAAACTGCCTATTTCCATAAAGAATTCCAACAGATTGTTAGACAAGATTTCCCCTTAAGGAAAGCATGCTGTCTTTGGCCTACTTTATCATGCAGCTCCAAGAACACTGAAACCTTATCCTTAATCATGGACTGCAGCATCTTCCCAACCTCTGAAGTCAGGTTAACTGGCCTATAATTTCCTCTCTTCTGCCTCCCTCCCTTCTTAAAGAGTGGAGTGCCATTTGCGGTTTTCCAGTCCTCAAGAACCATTCCAGAATCTAGTGATTCTAGAAAGACCTTTACTAATGCCTTCACAATCTCTTCTGCTACCTTTTTCGGAACCCTGGGATGAAGTCTACCTGGACCAGGTGACTTAAATTTAATATATTTCTTATTGTACCTTTTGGGATTTTTTATGAGTTGCACTGCACTGCTGCCACAAAGCATCAAATTTCATGACACTAGTTTTCGACTCACCTACACAGGGCAAGAGACTGTCACCATTCACCTTTATCTACACCCCTCATAATTTTATAAACAATTAACAGGTCACCCCTTCACTCCACAGAAAGCATTCCAATCCTATCCAGTCTCTCATCGTAACTCAAGCCCATCAATTTTGGTGAAGGATTGCCTGGATAGGACAATTCCAGTCCTGATAATAGGCCTCGGCCTGAAACATTGACTCCATATTCTTTTCTATAGATATTGCCTGATCTGCTGAGTTCCTCCAGCATTTAATGTGTGTGTGTTTTATTCTATATTTCCAGCATCTGCAGAATCTCTTGTGTCTACCAATCCCAGAAACATTTTTGTGGATTTTTGTTTGCTTAATCACAACCTTCTTTTAGTATGGCAACTGGAGATGCACTTAATATTCCAAGTGTGGTCCTTGGATAGGAAAGTTTTAGAGGGATATGTAGGAAAATGGAACAAGCTTAGATGGGCATCTTGGGTGGCATGGACAGGTTGAACTGAAGGGCTGTATGTCTCCATGGCTCTAAGTGTAGTCTCACCAACCTCTTGCATAGCTGTAACATGACATGACATGGGCTAAGGGTGAAAGGTGAAATGTTTAAGGGGAACATGACGGGGAACTTCTACACTCAGAGGGTGGAGAGAGTGTGGAACAAGCTGCCAGGGGTTTGATTTCAACATTTAAGAGAAATTTACATTCAGTAAGTACATGGATGGGAAGAGTATGGAGGGCTATGGTCCAGGAGCAGGTTGATGGGAATAGGCAGGTTAATAGCTCAGCATGGACTAGATGGGCCCGAGGGCCTGTTCCAATGGCTCTTATAGTCAATGGCCCATCCAATGAAGGTGAACATATCATACACATTATTCACCACACTGTCTAACTATGTCAACACTTTGCCTGTTTTACAACACTCCTTGCTATTCACTATGTATGTTTTGCCCTGGTTTCCAAGATTTAATGTATCACTTTGAACTTGTCCGAGTTCCTTTGTCCGCTTTCCCAGCTAATCTAGCTTCTGTTACACAACCGTCTTCACTCTGCAACACACCACCAATTTTGGTGTCATTTGCTAAGTTAATACTTATACTAATTCAGGAGCCATGAGGTAATGTTGCTGCTCTATAAAATCCTAGTTATACCATACCCTGGGTATTGTGTTCAGTTCTGGTCGCCTCATTATAGAAAAAATGTAGAAGCTACAGAGAGGGTGCAGAGGAGATGTACCAGGATGCTACCTGGATTAAGAGAGCATGCCTCATGTAGATAGCTTGAGTGAAGATCACCTCTTTTCACAAAATCAGGACGGTTACAAGCTTTTGATAGCAGATCAAGAGCTAGACAAAAACCACATTCAACTGGATAAGTGGTGGGGAATAAAATTAGAAACAACTTTGCTTTCTCCCAGAGCTGAAGAAACATATTTTGAATATCACTAGTTATCCAGAAATTTTGCTTACTGTGTTTGAATTTTGCTTGAGCTGTTATATCACTCTGCAGCTTAATAAAGACATTCTTGCAATGTGGTGCCAACATCATTCACACTCACCCCAAATGGATCCACCACCCAATCTGGAATATGCATCTCCAGCCAGACTCTGAACTGAAATACCATAGCAGTGTGCAGGTGTTTAAAATGATCAAACTACACAATCAGATCATCATCTTGCAATTCTATATTAAGAGTAGGAAGTGAAGGAAATTGCATAAACTCAGCATCCAATATTGTTGCTGAAAGGTTTGAGTTTTCCAAGGAAAGAGGTAATAACCCCTTTGCATGATATGAGATTGCAGTTTTTCTCCTTATAACTGTTCTCTTAATAAATTCAATTTTTCAAATATATCGGACAGGTAAAATATGTCAGGCATTGCAGCGATGATTTGTTTCCCAAGCTGCTTTTCAATTAGGAATGCTAAAATACTTTCAAGAAAATTAAATTAAGCTTCCTTTCAGAATATGATTAGTATCATGTATTTAAAGGAAGTTGTAGACTTCACATGTTTTCCCTTCTGCAGTTCAGCCAGTTTGAGCAGATAACGCCACAGCTGTAACTGCTGCCCTCACATCATGTTTTATAAGTATTGTGACCCGCACAGGTCAGTAAAAAGCAAACAGAATCAGCCTTCTGCTGCACACTCGCTGACTGGCCTTGCTGCAGACAGTCCCGCCTAATCTGCGTTTTTGTGATCTGGGTGTGGATGTGTAGCGGGTTCAGCGGGCTGCCCTGCAGGGTTTGAACAATGATTCCCGCATGGCCGAGCAGGAGCAGAGATAACGGTTGACATGCCACCACCAACCCAACCCCCCCCCCCATGTACACGCACACACTCACAGGATAAACTGTTTGGCCAGCTTATTTGCTTATTTTTCCATTCATTTCATTTGTGGTTCCAATCAAATAACTGTACATATACACTATTTACAAATATAAAACACAAAATAATTGATTGCATAAGTATTCACCCCTTTTAAAATGACACACCAAATCATCACAGGTGCAGCCGATTTGTTTTAGAAGTCACATAATGGAGATATGTCTTTGGAGACCTGTGTGTAGTCAAGGTGTTTCAATTGATTGTATTAAAAAAAATACCTGTACCTGGAATGTCCAACTGCTGATGAGTCAGTACCCTGGCAAAAACTACGCCATGAAGCCAAATGAACACTCCAAGCAACTCCATGAAAAGGTTATTGAAAAGCGCAAGTCAGAGATGGATACAAGAAAATTTCCAAGGTACTGAATATCCCTTGGAGTACAGTTAAGTCAATCAATAAGAAATGGAAAGAATATGGCACAGCTGTAAATCAGCCTAGAGCAAACTGACCTCAAAAACCAAGTGACCATGCAAGAAGGGGTTGAGTGAGGGAGGCCACCAAGTGACCTGCGACAATTCTGGAAGAGTTATGAGCTTCAGTGGCTGAGATGGGAGAGACTGCACATACAAAAACTACTCCCTAGATGCTTCACCAATTGCAGCTTAATGAGAGAGTGGCAAAGAGAAAGCCACTGTTGAAAAAAACTCACATGAAATCTCAGCTAAAGCTTGCCAGAAGGCATGAAGAAGACTCTGAAGTTAGTTGGAAGAGGTTCTATGGTGAAGCCAAAATTGAGCTTTTTGGCCATCAGACTAAACTCTATGTTTGGCTAAGCCAAACACCGCACATCATCAAAAACACACCATCCCTGCCATAAGCATGGTGGTGGCTGCTTGATGCTGTAGGAAGGCTATGTGAAGGTAAAGGGTAAAATAAATGCAGCAAAATACAGGGAAATTGGGAAATCCTGGAGGAAAACCTGATGCAGTCTGCAAGAGAACTGTTATCTGGGAAAAGATTTGTTTTCCAGCAAGTCAATGACCCCAAGCATAAAGCCAAAGCTACACAGGAGTGGCTCAAAAACAACAAAGTTAATGTCCTGGAGTGGCCAAGTCAGAGTTCAGACCTCAACTCAATTGAGAATTTGTGGCTGGTCTTGACAAGGACTGGTCACTCATGATCCTGATGCAATTTGACAGAGCTTGAGCAATTTTGTAAAGAAGAATGAGGAAAAATTTGCAGTGTCCAGATATGCAAAGCTGATAGAGACCTATCCACACAGACTCAAGGCTGTAATTGCTGTCAAAGATGTATTTACTAAACACTGACTTGAAGGGGGTGAATACTTATATAATCAATTATTTTGTATTTTATATTTGTAATTAATTTAGATCACTTTGTAGAATTTTTTTTCACGTTAACACGAAAGAGTCTTCCTGTTGATCAGTGTCAAAAAAGCCAAATTAAATCCACTATGATTCAATGGTGTAAAACAATAAAACATGAAAACTTCCAAGGCGGGAGGTGAATACTTTTTATAGACACTGAGCAAAGAAATTTGCTGTGGTCTGTTGTGCGGCATGCCAAAAAATTCAACAATTATAAAGCATAAAGAATTATATAAAAGTTTGAGCTTAAAGCACAGATATGGAACAAAATGTGCGCAAGTTCAATATATAAATACCAGCATCTATTTACAATGTACACAGCATTTTAAAAAGTAGTTTCAAGTGTTTGCAGTATAGTGAATCTGTTGGAGGTGAGGTTTTGCTCCTTACAGAAAACAGAAGAGATTCTGTCAATGCCAGAAATCCAGAGTAATACACGCAAAATACTGGAGGAACTCAGCAGGTCAGACAGCATTTATGGAGAGGAATAAGGAGTCTACATCTCCAGCCAAGACTCTTCATCAGGACCGGAAAAGATGGTTACCAGATGGATTAAAAGAGGGGAACCTTTCATTGAAATATATACATCCTTCCTTATATACACATTCCTCCCCTGACTTGACAATTGTGATAACAGCAAGCTGGGCTTCAAGGATGTAAGGATTAGCTAGAACTCCCTTTCTGTGTACCCTTCTGGTAACTCTCCAAATAAAATGAAAACAGAAACGAGCATTTAAATCCATCTCATTCTGCTCAAAGATATTCACCGAAATAATTTCATTTCCCCTTCCCGTTTGGTGGCAAAGATATTTCAAGAGGATCACTGTTGAAAGGCTATTCCCTGACCATTTAAGTGGTAAAAGAGCAATTCTGGTTTGGTTTGCTTCATTATTATTATTGTCACATGTACAGTGAAAAACTTGTCTTGCATCCTGTTCATACAGATCAACTCATTACACAATGCATTGAGGTAGTACAAGGTAAAACAATAACAATGTAGAATGAAATGTAAAAGTTATAGAGAAAGTACAGTGCAGGTACTGGAAATAATAAAGTGCAAGATCAGAATAAGGTAGATTGGGAGGTCAAGATTGTATCTTATTATGGAAGAGTTCCATTCATGAGTTTGGTAACAGCGAGATAGAATGTTCTGTCCAAAGGGAGAGGAGAGGAGAGAAGAGAGAATGTCTGGGGTGGGTAGGATCTTTGATTACACTGGCTCTTTTACCATGGCAATGTAGAAGTGCAGTCAGTCCCTGGTGGGAAGACTGGTTTCCATGATATGTTGATCTGGCTCCACAAAGACCTGCAGTTGCTTGTAGTCACAGGCCATACCACGAGCAGATGCCATAACAAGCCATTATGCATCCAGGTTTTTTTTATTTTCTTTTTACACACGTTGTTTGTTAGTCTTCATCTGTTATGTACTGTTTTTCATAAATTCTATTGTATTCCTTTCTTTTTCCTATGAATGCTTGCAAGAAAATAAATCTCATGGTAGTATATGGTAATATATGTATTTTGATAAGAAATTTATTTTGAAATTGAGATAGAATGTTTTATTTGGTGCATCAATAAGAGCTATTACAGGTCAACAGGGACATGTTGAATTTCTTTAGTCTCTGATTTCAAATAGTTGAAATGGTTCAATTTAATATCAGGAAATATATACAGTATACAACCTGAAATTCTTACTCTTCGCAAATATCCACAAAACAAGAGACCCCATAGAAACATCAGAACCCCAAAGCCCCCTACCCCTCCCATTGTACAAGCAGCAGCAGAAGCATTGACCCTACCCCTCCCCCAACTTGTACCAGTAGAAGCACCAACCGCGCCCCCCCCACTCCCCCATCATGCAAGCAATCGCAAAAGCCCCTAAAGAGGCCGTGACCTAGGGTCCACCAAAGACTACAGTCCGTAGCCCAGCACTCTGGTATCTCTGCCAGACTCTCCCTCTCTATTGAGGGGGAGAGTGGTTGCTCCTGCAATAACGAGAGCGGACACCAGCAACTCGCTGTTCCAGTGTTACAATCTTCCGCATCACTTTTCCAAGCCCTCTATCCCAGGGACCAGCAGGCTCTCACTCTTCATCAAAAGGGAGAGAGATGGATTGCTCAAGTACAGAGGCTTTCTTCCGACAGCAGCACATACCCGCTGCTGTCTCGATATTTCAGTCTCCCATGATGCTTCAATCGGCGAAATCGACGAGGAACCGGGTTGTCTATATCCCTCTGAATATACCTCTTGCCCATCCTCTGGGTCCCCCCCCCCATCTTTCTTCCCGGACCTCCTGTCCCATGATCCTCTCGTATCCCCTTTTGCCTATCACCTGTCCAGCTCTCGGCTCTATCCCTCCCCCTCCTGTCTTCTCCTATCATTTTGGATCTCCCCCTCCCCCTCCAACTTTCAAATCCCTTACTCACTCTTCCTTCAGTTAGTCCTGACGAAGGGTCTCGGCCTGAAACGTCGACTGCGCCTCTTCCTATAGATGCTGCTTGGCCTGCTGTGTTCACCAGCAACTTTGATGTATGTTGCTTGAATTTCCAGCATCTGCAGAATTCCTGTTGTTTTTGTCTATAGGGCCACTCCCTGAAGGCACACATCTTCTAGGTCGTTCTTGAAGTTAACGAAGCACCAGGCCGCACAGCCGGTCTGAAAACCCACTGCTTGCAATAACTGTAGTTTGGTCACAGACTCCGACAGAACCCCAGCCACCTCGTAAAGAAGGGAAAGACATAAGAGAAGAAGAAGAAGCTGTTTTGTGGACAATTTGGAATAAGTCATCTGGGTCTACAAAAGCCATTGGCGCCATCTTTCCTAGCTCTACCTCCTCCTCCTTCTCTTACGAAATGGATTGCCATTAGATATTGTCTCACAAGTACTAAAATATAATGTCACTCTTCCCTGAATATTAGATTATCCCTCTGTATTACAATGGGATAGCCTTTCATGGGCTGTAACCCCCTTATAACTGGGTGAACTGTCTGTATAAAGGTTACCAATCTTTGCATAATGGAAACAACTCTGTGGTATAATGAGATGCCTTTCTCTGAACACAGGGCTGTCTCCCTGTGCCTAAGAGCATGGCTCATTTTCTAAGCCTGTCCTTCTTGTGTAAAGAACTCACTCTTAATCCAAACTCAGTCCAAATTTAGATTCTTGTTTGGTCAGGGCATGAAGGAATACGGGGAGAAAGCAGGAGATTGGGGCTGGGAGGAAAATTTGTTCCGCCATGATGAAATGGCGGAGCAGACTCGATGGGCTGAAGGGCCTAGTTCTGCTTCTATATTTTATGGTCTTATAGTCATGTGGTCAAATTTGGCCTCTCTATATAATAGAGTATTGCTCTCTGTACAACAAGCTATCTCCCTCTGCATAATAAACTGCTGCTGTATAAATGGAGTGCCTGTCTATACTTGATTGATTTCCAGTTAAAGTTTAATGTCACGAACACACATACCCAGGAAATAAACACTATCAAAATAAGGTTCCTACAGCAGCAACACGGTGCACGACAAACATAAATTACATTAATCAATATGATTTATAAACAACTTTACACCACAAAATCAATAAAAGTAGACATGGTGGCAATAGAGCCAATTGAGGGGAATGTTATCTGAAGTAGAATTTTGATTTTTTTTAATATTATTTCAAGAACCTGATGCAATGGGGAAAGAGTTGTTGTTGAACTTTGAGGTGTGAGCCTTCAGGCTCCTGTACCTTCAGCCTGATGGAGGGAACGAGAACAGGGGATGGCCTATATATATTTTCATTTTCTTTCTCTCTCTCTCTCTCTCTCTCTCCCCTCTTCCCTCTCCCCCACCATCTCCCTCTCCTTCCCCCTCTTTCTCCCCCTCTCCCCCTCCCCCTCTGCCTCTCCATATAATGTGGTAAAAGGATAAAACTAGACATGAGACAGTCACTGGCATTGACCAGAAACCAAATCCAGATGTGGCAATGTTGTACCCAACACAGATGACTGTACAAGTCCTGCTCTTGGAAAGGGCTGGATTTTAAGAAGTTAGGGCTGTCCGTTCCGGGTGCTGATCTGTTACTTGGTGTGGTTATACTCAGGGAATCATACCTATGTGTGAGGTTGCTGCATCTTGGTCTTTGCTCACTAAGTATGTGGTGTCACTGGTATACAGGCATGAAAAGTCCACTGGGACTCCTCATGGCACAGGCAGTGAATAAGCTGGCAAATACTAAAGGACATGGTGGCTTGAGTGGGTCTGTAGCTCATGACTAGCTGCTGGCAGGTCTAATACCCAGTGAACAGCATGCAGTACTCCGAGCTAAGCAGCCTCACAGCCAGTGGAGTCAGACCAAAGTTTTGTAGTTCTGCCATTTTTGCCTGTCGTAAGTGTCCTGACTGACTGTTGCATCACGGTCTGGTTTGGCAATTCAAATGCACAGGGACATAATAAGCTGCAGAGAGTAGTGGACTTGGTCCAATACATCATGGTCACGTCCCTCCCACAATCAGCAGTATCAACAGCAGGTGCAACATCAAGAAGACATCCACCATCAAAGGCCCCTACCATCTGGTCCGTGCTTTCTTTTCACAGCTCTCATCAGCCCAGAGGTACAGAATGCCGGGGTCCCACCCCACCAGATTCAAGGACAGTTACCTCCCTTTAATCCATTCAACCTTCCCTGAGCCAAGTAGCAGAACACTTACCACTACAGCTTAGCAACTCCGTGGTCACCTTTCACTACAACGGACTTTGCTTTTTGTTGTTCTACTTGTGTCCTTTCTTGGAAAAATTATATTCAATTGATGCATTGCTGTAAATGCTGCTTACCCAATGCTCTGAACCTGTGATGCTGCTACAAGCAAGGTTTTCATTGCACTTGTGCATATGAGAGTTATTAAGTTCTATATTGTATGAAGAGATGTTTGAATAGTGAAAAGAATGTGAGGGAAATGGAAGGATGTGGGCATTGTTTAGGCCGAAGTGATTAGTTTAGTTGGCCATTTGATTACTAATTTAATCAGTTTGACGCTGTTCCTGTGCTATTCTGTGCTGTTCTATGTTCTATAATAAACTGGGCTTTGACCTTGATACTAAGGAAGCAGAAGGAGGGCAAGGTCTACATTGGATGATTGGTGGTGGAGAGGATCAGCAGACTTAAGTTCCCAGATGACCCAACACACAGAGGAAAAAGCACCATTGAATTTACTTTCTTGGGAAGTTGAGGAAGTTTAACTTGTCACTGAACAAACTTCTACAGTGTACTGGTTGCATCATAGTCTGGTACAGCAATTCGAATGTGCAGAAACATAGGAAACTGCAGAGAGTAATAGACTCAACCTTACACATCATGGGCACATCTCTCCTCAGAACCGGTAGAGTGTAAAGAAAGCACTGCCTTAAGATTGTCAACATCCATCGTCGTGAATGTCTGTTGTTCATGTAATTGTTGCCTACTCTGTGTTATGACTATCTGGAGCAGACAGAAAACTGCAGAAGTTACATTCTAAGTGGATCATTGAGGGACCCAAATCTGAATGGTTTGGAATGGTCAAAGTGCTCCAAATCAGTGATGACATTAATTAATGTGTTAGTTAATTTTAGTTAATTAAGGTTATATTAATGATGGGATATGTTGAGAGATGTGCTTTAGAAAAACTGTCAGATTTCATAAGAGAGCTATTATGCATTGGAGAGCTAACATATGAAGTATTAAAAATTGAATTCCTGCATGGGAGGAAGCCAAAGTGATCATCAGGACCTTCCATCTATCACTGCCGTGCCAGGGGCTCAGGAAGTGATGGAGAGAAACATGCTGCATTCCAGTGTTTATTGCCCACTATTGGTTTTCCCAGAATTTTTAACCCGCAGAGTTGTGGTAAACCATGTATATCTGTCTGGACATGCCTGGACACACCCCTCTGCTGACTGCTCCTGTGGCTACTCCCACAGACCCCTGAATAATAGATAGATAGATAGATAGGTATACTTTATTGATAATAAAGGCGATTCTGTCACTGCTCCTCCCTCAGTCCAGGACAGATACTCAGCATGGACGTTGGTCCATTTACTGTAAATAAAAGCCTTTCAGTATTTACTCTACTTCCAGTCTTTTGGAGTAATTGATAGTGCATCAAGAGTATCAAATGTTCAAGAGTAAGTGAACATCAAAAGCCTAGATGCTGCAAATCCAAAATACATCCAATAGACATTAAACAAGATAATTTAACACTCATTGATAGTCTTCCTCTTTACAGCTTCTTTCTACTGCATGAATGGGTAATGACATCGGCTTGGAGATGAAGGAGTTACCTGCCAGATTATCCAGTAGGCAGGGCTAGCTTCATCAGGGCCAAAGCCCTTGCCTGCCCATCGGATATTCCCCCGTCCATTGGGTTCTTATCTCACCAAAGTGGCAATCACTGTAGTTTCTGTTAATGCTGTTATTTTCTCCCCACCCCCATAAAAATTCCAATACTCCAGCATCCTATTGTTGGAAAATCCCGATGGTTTGGCTTTTGTTCACTCATTGGTCCAGATTGGGACTGGTGGCCAAGAAGTGAACTGGATGTATGTTTGGCTACTGGGTGATAATAACATCTAATAGTCTGGGAAATCCGTTGGTCCATCTCAGACCATCAAGCTCTTGAACCAGAGGGGATAACTACTCAAATTTACTTGCCCCATACTCAAACTTACTTGTCCCACAACCTAAGGACTCACTTTCAAGGATTCTTAATCTCAATTTCTCGCTATTTATTGCTTATTTTTTCCTTTCTTTTTATATTTGCACAGTTTAATGTCTTTTACACATTGGTTGTCTGCCCTGTTGCTGCAGTCTTTCATTGATTCTATTATGGTTATTGGATTTATTGAGTATGAAAATGAATCTCAGGGTTGGATATGGTGACATACTATATTTGTCAGTAATAAATTTACTTTGAACTTCGAACTTTTCAACTTTGATCAGATTATCAAAGTTTTACCCTGATGGCACTAAAGGCAGCTCATAATCAGGATCAGAAACAGAATCACATTTATTATCACTGACATACGTCATGAAATTTGTTGTTTTGCAGCAGTTAATTGCAATACTGAAAATATACTGTAAATTACAAGAAGAAATATATATATATATATACACTTAAAGAATTAAATAAGTAGTTCAGAGCCAGAGCAAAACTAGTGAGATAGTGTTCATGGATTCATTATCCACACATAAGTCTGATGATGGAGGGGAAGAAACTGTTCCTAAAGTGTTGAGTGTGTGCCTTCAGGCTCCTGTACCTCCTCCCTGATGGTAACAATAAGAAGAAGACATGTCCTACATGGCAAAGGGTCCTTAATGCTGGATGTCTCCTTCTTAAGACATTGCTTTTTGAAGATGTCCTCGATGATGGAGTATAAAAGGCTTATTGAAAATATCTCAATATAATGTACCTTTTACACATCATTATTGTGGCAACAATTATGATCTGTTTTTCTTCCTTGAAGTTTGCCAAGTCGTTTTCTCACTTTAATGTCAAAGTAATGTAGATGAATTTTACTGTAATTCAGTGATACTGTACCCTACATTATAGTAAGAAATTTTGTATGAAAATGGGTTTGGTGACCTCAAAATTCAATTTTGATAAATTTATTATCAAACTGTGAAAATGTTACCATATACTACTTCAAAATCCATTTTCTTGCAAGTATTTAGAGGAAAAAAAGAAATTCAATAGAATTACAGAAAACTATACACAAACAAAGACTGACAAACCATGTGTAACAGAAGAAAGATTGTGCAAATCAAAAAATACAGTAATACTTAGAGCATAAGTTGTAAAGCATCCTTGAAAGTAAGTCTGTATGTCATAGAATCAGTTCAGAGTAGTAGTGAATGAAGTTATCCACACCATTTCAGGGTGGTTGATGTTAATGGCTATGGGGTAATGACTGTTCCTGAACCTGTGGTGTCCGACGAAAGGTTTCTGTACCTCCTGTCTGATGGTGGTAGCAAGAAGAGAGCCTGTCCTGGATGGTGGGGGGGTTTGAAGGTGGATGCTGTTTCCCTGTGGCAGCACTCCCTGTGAATGTACTCAATGGTGGGGAGGACTTTGCCTGTGATGGGCTGGATTGTGTCCTCCACTTTCCGTAGCCTATTCTGTTGCCGGGCATCAGTGTTTCCATACCTGGCTGTGTTGCAACTAATCAGGATACTCTGCACAGCATTTCCATAGACGCTTGTTTTTGGCAACATGCCAAATCTACACAAAAGACTTTTATTCATCCATATTTTGTGTTCTTGAAAATTTTCGAACGTGTTAAGTTCAATCACAGCATAGAGTCGTAGAGCACAGCAACAGGCCATTTGGCCCATCATGACCATGCTGGCCATCAGGTGCCTATCTGTACCAATCCCATTTATGGGTACTTTGTCTGCAGTCTACCAATGTTTGAAGCAGCCTACTATAACAATGACAAACATCGGTTTTACATGTGTTCCCTGGAATAGATACAATCACTACAACATCATGTGTGGAGATTCACACACTTACGTACTGAGACTATTACGCACACACTGCTCTTTCACGCTGGTGAGTGTGGTATCACACTTGTACCTATGATCATTTAGTTTGGCTCAAGTGTGGCTAAGAAATGTAGTGCCTCAAAAAGGTGGCATCCATCATTAAGGATTCCCCACCACCCAGGACAGGCCCTCTTCACATTGCTACTATCAGGGAGGAGGTATAGGTGTCTGATGACACACAGAAATAAATATTACCATTGTCTGGTGGCATTAACATCAACCATCATGAAATGCTTTGAGTGTCTGGTCATGCAGCATATTAAAACCTTTCTCCCAGCTACATTAGACCCTTTCCAGTTTGCTTAGTGCACAAATCATTCCACCAAAGATGCAATAGCGTTTGCCCTCCACTCTGTCCTGCCCCACCTGGAAAATGGGGTCTCATATGCCAGTCTGCTGTTTATAGACTTCAGTTCGGTGTTCAACACCATCCTGCCCCAGAAACTGGTGGGGAAACTGTCCTCACAGGGTCTCAACACCTCCCTCTGCAGTTGGATACTGGACTTCTGAACAGTAAGGGTGCAGTCTGTCCATGCGGGCAGCAATGTCTCTGGTCCCATTACGCTCAGCACTGGTGCTCCCCGAAGCTGTGCGCTGAGCCCGCTGCGGTTCACACTCTGACATAAGACCGTGTCACAGGATCCAGCTCAAACCACGTCATCAGGTTTGCAGATGACACAACAGTGGTTGGCCTTATCAAGCTTGATGACGAGACGGAGCACTGAGAGAAAGTGGAGCGGCTGGTGCACTGGTGTGAGAAGAACAACCTAAGCTTGAACATGGAGAAGATAAAGGAAATCATTGTGGACTTCAGGAAGGTGCAAACGATCCATTCCCCTCTGCGAATACAAGGCTCCTCCATCGAAAGTGCACCAAGTTCCTGGGAGTTCACATCACAAATGACCTCACCTGGTCCCTTAATATCACCTCCCTGAACAAGAAGCCACAGCAGTGCCTCCACTTCCTGAGAAGATTGAGGCAAGCAAGGCTTCCCACCCCCATCTTAACTGCATTTTACAGGACCACCAATGAAAGTATCCTGATAAGTAGCATCTCCATCTGGGATGAGAGCAGTCGAGCATTGGACCAGAAGTCCCTGCAAAACACTGACAGGATCAAAGGGGCCTCTCTACCATCCATCAGAGATATTTATCAGGATCATACCAAACACAGGGCCCTCAGTATTATTAAGGATCCTACGCATTATCCAGCATCCTCTTTGACTTTCTACCATCAGGCAGGAGACTCTGATGCATAAAAACAAGAACGGTCAGGATGGGAAGCAGTTTCTTCCCCCAGGCCATTAGGCTTCTGAACTCCCTGCCGCACTGTATTCGAAGTGTCACTGGTTAATCTGTTCCAGTACCAAATTTAACACTAATGCACTTTAATTTGTTATTTATGTGTGATTCATCTACAGATTTTATCTTTATCTTCATGAGTTATCGTGTGTTATCTGTGTTATGTGTACTACTAAGCTTTACATGCTGGTTCGGATAAGCATTGTCTCGTTTCCGTACACATTATATAATTATATATGTTATGTACATGTGTACAGTTAATGACAATAAACTTGACTTGGATATAGTATATTTTATGCATTGCACTGTACTGTTGCCAAAATACAACAAATTTCATGACTTATGTATGTGACAGTAAACCTGACTCTGGTTTGCAGAATGCACACATCATTAATGCAGTTAGTATTAAACCATCACAGATTCCATCCAACATCAACTTGATTCTATTCAGAGTTCTGATCACTTCCCAATTAACAATTAAACCCAAGATGAGTTAGTCATGCATTTAACATGGGAAAGTGACCTTTATCCATTTTGATAATTCCTTTAAATCCTTTATTTTGCAGCAACATGCATCAATTTTAGTTTCAGTGCAGCAATAGTTGCAAATTGTCACAGTCAGAAATTTGGTGTCTGCATTTTCGACACTGGGTGACCAAGAGAACTCTCAATGAGCTCTCCATTTTATTTTGTACCGTCTGCAGCAAGATGTGGTCTTCATAATTTGGTATGACTTGTATTCCTTAAAAAAAAAACAGAATGTATTTCCCCCAGAAGACCTTTCAATTTCTCATTGAAATGCACATTAATTCATGATATAGAGGCACCAAGTTTAAATAGAAAATTAATTGTCGAAGCTGAACTGGGACAAACTGATGTTATCACCATCCCCCAGTGTAAGGCACAACTGGCGTGTGTTTATTGTACATGTTAGTGGGTATAACATCCCACTGACATTAGTAGGACCCAAAATGGAGTATTGTGAACAGTTTTGTTCCCCTTATCTAAGAAAGGATGTGCTGTTATTGGAGAAAGTCCAGAGGGGATTCACAAGAATGATCCCAACAATGAAAGGGCTAATATATGAGGACCGTTTCATGGCCTGTTTTTGCTGGAGTTCAGAAGAATGAAGGGGATTTCATTGAAACCTATCGGGTATTGAAAGGCCTCGATAGACTGTAGAGGGACAGATTATTTCCTATAGCGGGGGAGTCTTAAACCAGAGGGCACAGCCTCAGAATAGAAGGATATCTGGTTCTGTATTTATTATTTCAGTATTTTTTGAGTAATATTGTAAATATTGCTTTATTAAGCATTCTTGTTCATTTAAATAATTCATTACGGCTTATATGTAAAGATAAATGAATTTCATATGTTATGATGCTACCATGTGATATGTGTGCACCTCGCTTAAAATCAACTCGAAGTTAGACTCCCATCTCTCAACTCCCTTGTCTTCCTTTGAATTATCCTTTGAAACATAACAGTGGCAACGAGGTATTTTTAAAATGAACCCGAGACGGCTACCGACTTGTGGAAGAGCAACGAGACATTCAGGTTTTTAAATGTGCTTCGGAAGGGAAGGACAATCAAATTTTTTTTTAAAAGGCAGAAAATGGAAGAATTCACAGGTTCATAACCAATGAGTATTGGGTGATAATAATCATAAAAAAAAGATCAGAAATGGCTGGCTATATCAGAAAAATAGAAGTATTTCATTACATAGCAGATACTGTAACAGCATTTTATATACGGAATGTATTGAGCTGTGCTTTAAAGCATATGGAATAGCCAACAAGAAACAAGTACCAGTTTTGTAGAGTGCATTGGATTTAAAAGCATGCAGTCTGCTTAGGAGTTTGACTGTTCCAACCAAACCAGCAGAAATGAGCTTTGTTGATGTCATGAAAGTAATGCAGGAACATTTAGAAGTGAAACTATTGTTGCCTGCAGAAGGCAGTTATAACTGGAGTCAAAAGGAAGGGAAGTCCATTTCAGTGTACGTGACTGAATTGAAGAGATTGTCTGAGCATTGTCAGTTCAATGATGGGCTTAATGATGCACTGAGAAATTGTTTGGTTTGTGGAATCTGACAAGAAAGTATTCAAAAAAGGCTCCTGACTAAAGCACAAGTTACATTTAAAAGGGCAGTTGAAATAGCTGTATCAATGGACACCACAAACAGAGACACAAATGAGTTGCAGTCAGGAACGAACGTGAACATGAACAAAACTGCAAGGTCTAAACAGAAACCAGCTTGGCTAAAAAATTTGTGTTACTCTTGTGGCAGGGTCTCAATGAAACCAGACCAATATAAATTTAAAGGTGAAACTTGCAGAAAATGCAACAAAGTAGGTCACGTACAATGGGCATGTTGTGCAGACAAAAATAAATGGACTGCACAGAGAAGAGGAAAAGATAAAAAGTCAGGTTCTAGTTTCAAAAAGTGCACTAATCTGCATGCTGTTGATGAACATTCTGGTGGTGAGATGCGAGTAACACAGGGAATACGTAGACATGAGACTCACAATGTGAAAACTAACAAGAGACAAGCAATATGGCTCATACCAGCAGTGAATGGTAAATTAATTAAAATAGAATTGGACACTGGTTCAGCTGTTTCAGTCATTCCACAAAATGGGTTTGAATGGGATTTCAAAGATACTGAACGGAGGCCTGCAGATATCCAAAGAAGAATTTATACTGGAGAAAAGATAACTCCTGTGGGAATGACATTCATAACAGTAAAACACAACAACTGACAAGCCACATTGTGTTTGTATGTGGTAAAAACAGAAGGGACAGCATTGTGGGGATGTGATTGGCTGAGACAACTACAACTTGATTGAATGCCATCAAGCTATTTGCATACAATATCCTCTGCAATAGAGTCAGCTGAAAGCAAATTAAGGAAGGTACGAAATGATGCCACAGGAGCGTTCAAGTATGTTACAAAGCCCGTCTTGTTCCTTATACCATCTGTGATAAAGTAGCCAGTGAGCCAGATTGCATGGAGGCTAGAAGAATTATTTCCAAGGTTGAATAGAGCCCATGGGCATCACCAGTTGTCCCAGTAGCCAAGAAGAATGGGTCTGCCAGGATCTCTGGAGATTTTAAGGTCAACAGCAACCTAGTACTGAAAATAGATCAATGCCCTCTGCCCAGTATAGAGGATATGTTTGCAAACCTTTATGGAAGGCAACACTTCAGCAAAGTGGACTTGGCTGTGATACGTACGTACTTCAGTTAAAGTAAACTCCACGTTAAGCTCTCATCTCTCAGCTCTCTTTTTTCTTTTGAATTAGCTTAATTTTTTGGAGTTACAAAACATAACATATCCCTTTGGGGATTTTTTTTTAACCAGAGTGTGGTGAATCTGTGGAATTCATTGCCATAAACAGCTGTGGATGCCAAGTCATTGGGTATATTTAAAGTAGAGGTTGATAGGTTCTTGATTAATAAGGGTGTCAATGTTTATGGAAAGAAGGCAGGAGATTGAGGTTGAAAGGGATAATAAATCAGCCATTTTGAAATGGCAGAGCAGATTCAATGGGCTGAATGGCCTAATATTACTCCTATGTCTTATGGTTTTATTGTCCTAAAAGATTCAAGATTCAAAGTGCATTTATTGATAAGGTATATATGCAGTATACCAGTGGGAGGTGGTTCTTTAGCACTGCTGGCCCACCACCTCGAAGGAGTCTTGATCATAAGCGGGCCGAAACTCCTGAAGACAGGTGGCAGATCAACTGATGATCCCACTGGTGATAGCACAGGACATTTAACATCTTAGTCCATGTGTATTTTGTAACTCTGCAGTATACAACCTGAGATTTGTCTTCTCACAGACAGCCATGAAACAAAGAAAACCATGGAAACAGTTTAAAGAAAAACATCAAACCCCCCAACATGCAAAAAAAGAGAACAAATCACTCAAACAGAAAAAGCAAGCGAAAGACTCAGAATATAAAAACATCAAACTACAAGGTCATCAAAATGGTCCAGGAGTGTTCAGTTCAGCTCAGTTCAGTTCAATCTTGCGCTCTGTCATTTGTTGACTGCAAGCCACAGAGTCAGTCCACCCCGATCAAAATCACAGAAAGTAGCAACCAGAAACCAGAAACATCAAAATCAGAATCAGCTGCCTGTGTCGTGAAATTTGTTAACACAGCAGCAGTAGTACAATGCAATACACGATAATATTTATACTAAATAGATTAAAAATAGTGCAAAAACAGAAACATTATATATATTTTAAAAAGTGAGGAAGAGTTCAAGGGTTCAACGTCCATTTAGGAATCGTGGCAGAGGGGAAGAAGCTGTTGCTGAATCACAGAGTGTGTGCCTTCAGGCTTCCGTACCTCCTTCCTGACTGTAACAATGAGAAGAGGGCATGCCCTGGGTGATGGGGGTCCTTAATAACGGACGTCACCTTTCTGAGGCGCTGCTCCTTGAGTGTCTTGGGTGCTACGGAGGCTGGTACCCAAGATGGAGCTGAGTAATTTTACAACTTTCGGTCCTGTGCCCCCAATGCCAGTCATACCAGACAGTGATGCAGCCTGTCAGAAGCTCTCCACAGTACAACTATTAAAGTTTATGAGTGTTTTAGTTGACAAACTAAATCTCTTCAAACTCCTAATGAAATATAGCCACTGTCTTGCCTTCTTTAAAGCTGCATCGATATGTTGGGACCAGGTTAGATCCTCAGAGATCTTGACACCGAGGAACTTGAAATTCCTCACTCTCTCCACTTCTGATCCATCTGTGAGGATTGTTTTATGTTCCCTTGTCTTACCCTTCATGATGTCCACAATCAGCTCTTTTGTCTTATTGACATTGAGTGCTGTGACACCACTCAGCCAGCTGGCATATCTCGCTAATGTACGTTCTCTCGTCTCGATCGAATATTCTACCAACAGTGTAATTCATAACATGAATTACAGAGTCCAATCCACAAAATGTGGTCGATTAAACCTTCCCAGGACCCAAAACTCCAGCACCATCAAATGAGAGCGAGAGACTGATCAAGTACAGGCACCTTATTCTGGGAGCAGCGAGCGAGAGTGAGAGAGAGAGACCGGTTCCACGCAGGCATCTTCCTCGGACCACAGCGAGCGAGAGGGAGAGAGAGAGACCGGTCAAACGCAGGCAGACAACACTGAACACCTGCTCGGCTCTGTTCTTATCCTCGTTGATTTCAATCTTACTCGATGCTTTAATCCTTGAGATCGGTGAGAAGTGGAGTCGAGCATGGGCTCACGCCCTGTCTCCAGGCTTCTTAGTCTTCAAGCCACGCACTCCACTCGAAACCTCACTGGACTCCCTTGGAGATGGCAAAAGTGCCAGACCACTCAATGCACCCGAAAACACACCATAAAAATGTAGATCAGCGGCTCCAATAGTAGCAGAATCATACTTAAAAGAGTAAGAAGAAGTAAAAGAAGTGAAAGAAGTAGCTTCATGAACTGTCTGAAGGAGTTTGCCTTTGGTCAGTTTGTTCCCTAACGCCACCTTCTTCACAGGCCGTGGCTACAGTCTGATGAAACAAAGAGGACAAAACATTCAGTCTCTCTCCTGAAAATTGCTTGTTAAGCAACCTTCTTCTTGACCTGCAAGGAGAGGATGGTAAACGCTAACCCAGCCCTAAAGCGAAGTATTTAAGTGTAATCCACCATGAAGCTGCCTGATTAAGCATACCACACATTAATGACCAGTTTTTAATTGTGTTCCTAGTGAGAGCTGATAATTTATGCATGACTCAATCTGAATCCGTGAACTGGTTAAAGCCAGGTTCATGTGGGGGTGCACATAAAGCTGGAGGTTTAACTATGATCCATGTAAGGCCTGACGTTTAATTTTGTTGTTGATAAAAATGAGGTATATATCATTGATTGTATGTAATGCCAGATGTCTGACCGGTGTAAAATTAGTGCATTGAACTGTAATCCAATTAAAATCAGGTATTAACTGTGATCCAATATAAACCTTCACCCTAAGCCATGGTTCAATATAGAGCTGACTTTAAAAGTAATCCATTATAATAATGTGTAATAACCATGATCTAATGTAGAGCTGAGTGTTTAAAATTATTCAAGGATGAAGATAAGTGGCCAGTGTTAAGCCAATTCTTTACCTTAAAGATTAGCTTTGTTTGTCACATGTACATTGAAATATCGAAACATTCAGTGAAATGTGTTGTTCTGGGTTGGAGGTTTGCACTGGGGGCAGCCTGCAAGTGTCACCACACATCCCACAACTCAGTAACCCTAACCCTAACCATTCGTCCCGGAAATGTGGGAGGAAACCAGAGCACCTGGAGGAAACCCATGCAGTTATGGGGAGAACATACAAACTCTTTCCAGGCAGCGGCAGAATTGAACCCCAGTCTTACAGCTGGTGGTGTAAAGTGTTTACGCTGACCACTATACTATCATGCCACCTTACTGATGTCTAATGTAGAGCTAAGTGTTTAAAGTTAGTCATGGGAGAAGTTAAGTGTCCAGACTAAAGCCAAGCCTTTACCTGTCAAACAACATACAGCTGCATCGAGCAGTGTTCTAATACTAAACCATGTGTTAACTAGGATATAGTGCAGTCTGAGAACTCGCCAGTTTAAAGGGACCTTAAGCACAGTCTAGCACAGTCCAGTACAAAGTAAATGATATATACCTCGTGTAACCTTGATCTGGTGTTCAATGTCGTTTAGGGGTTAAACATGTTGAAATGTAAAAGCAGGAATTTATCCATGGTCCCATCTGAAGTTGGGTTTTTATCCATCCTGCAGTCCAAAGGGGGGAATCTCTCCATGCTATAGTGTAAAATTGATGCAAGGTCAGGTCATGTGCAGCAACTGTTCACAGAGAGCAGAGGGAATCAAACCTGACCAGTGATCACTTGGGCTGTAAAGCAACTGCACTAACCATTATGCTGCTGTGCAGAGGAACCACGTGAGTAATTAATTTCAGCAGCGGCTCTGTGATGTTTACATTGTCTTTGTGTATTAGCGGGCACTTTATTAGCCACCTCCTGTACCTAATAAAGTGGCCATTGAGCGTATGTTCATGGTCTTCTGCTGATGTAACGCACACAAAATGCTGGAGGAACTTAGCAGGCCAGGCAGTATCTATGGGAAAAAGGTACAGTTGACATTTCAGGCCAAAACTATATTTTTTTCCATAGATGCTGCCTGGCCTGCTGAGTTCCTGCAGCATTTTGTGTGTGTTGCTCATATTTCCAGCATCTGCAGGGTTCTCTCATTTTCAGCTGCTGGAGCCTATACACTTCAAGGTCTGAAGTGCTATGCATTCGGCAATGCACTTCTTCACAAAACTGTTGTAACACGTGGTTATTTTAGTTATTGTCGCCTTCCTGTCAGCTTGAACCAGTCTGGCCTTTCTCCTCTGACCTCTAACCTCGCTCATTAAAAACGTGTTTTTTCCCACAGAACATGGATGATTTTTGCTTTGCACACCAATCTCTATAAACTCTAGAGAGTGTTGTGTGTGAAAATCCCAGGAGATCAGCAGTTTCTGAGAGACTCAAACCACCCCATCTGGCACCAACAATCATTCCACAGTCAAAGTCACTTAGATCACATTTCTTCCCTATTTTAATGTTTTCTCTGAACAGCAACCGAACCTCTTAACCATGTCTGCATGCATTCATGCACTGAGTTGCTGCCGCATGAATGACTGATTAGATAGAGTATTTGCATTAACGAGTAAGTGTATTGGTGTATCTAATAAAGTGTCCATTGAATATAGAAGCTGCCAGGTTGTCTGTCAGGCTCACTGAGAAATACCTTTACAAGTCTTCTGCCTTGCATAAGTCAAGTTCTTTCAGATATAAAGTTTGATTTTTACTACATTACTGGATATTATCCAGCACCTTAGTGAATGAATGAGAGAAAGCCACTGGGCTGTTGATATGGTTAGAAATGCTGATTGAGAGGACTATGAACCTTGCACGTATTGCCCCAGGTTCATCTAGTGTGAATCCTCCCAGTTACAGTAAACAAGTGCAGAGTCATAGAGCCAAGAGCATGGAAACAAGCCCTTCGGTCCATGATGTTGTGCCAATTTTATAACCTACTCTCAGACCAATCTAACCCTTCTCTCCTACATAGCCCTCAATTTTTCTATCATCCAGGTGACTATCCAAGAGTTTCTTAAATGTCTCTTACATAGCTGCCTCTACCACCAACCCTGGCAGAGTGTTTCACCCACCCACCACTCTCTGTGTAAAAAACCTACCTCTAACATCACCCCTACGCTTTCCTCCAATCACCCTGAAATTATACTGCCCTGTAATAGCTATTAGCCATATCGCTCTCCAGCTTTCCTATCGATGTGCCTGCCCTAGAGTCTTCTAAATGTTGTTAATGTACCTGTTTCAACCACCTCCTCTGGCAGCTCGTTCCATATATGGATCAACCTCTGGGTGAAAACGTTGTTCCTCGGGCCTCTATTTAATCTCTCCCCCCTCACCTTAAACCTGTGCCCTCTAGTTCCTGATTCCCCAACCCTGGGGAAAAAGACTGTGCACATTCTCCTTATCTGTGCCCCTCATGAGTTTACAAACTTCTGTAAGGTCACTTCTCAGCCTCCATCATTCCAATGAATAAAGTCCCAGCCTGTACAGTCTTTCCTTGTAACTCAGTCCCTCCAGTCCTGGCATACATAGCTGTGTGCCAAGAGATGGTAAATCATACTATTCAAATAAGAGAGGATGTGATAAAACAAATTTAAGAAACCCAAGCCACATAGTCAAAGGGCACTGCTGCACAGAAACAGGCCTTTGGTGTTGGCCCAGCTAGTCCATGTCAACTCAGTCTTCTGCCTGAGCCCATCTACGTGCACCCGAATCACTGCCCTCCAAACCTTTCCCAATCACGTACCTATCCAAACTTCTCTTAAATATTACAACTGAAATCGCGTCGACCACTTCTGCTAGCATCTTGTTCCACACTCGCACCACCCTCTGAGTGAAAAAGCTTCCCCTCAGGTTCCTCTTCAATATTTCACCTTTCACCTTAAACCTATGAACTCAAGTTCTAGTTTCACCCAACCTGAGAGGGAAAAGCCTGCATGCATTCAGAATTAGAATCAGTTGTTTTGCAGCAGCAGTACAGTGCAATACACAAAAAAAACTATAAATTACAGTAAGAAATATATTACCACAAAAAGAGAACAAAAATAGTGAGGTAAGTTCATCGATTCATTGTCTGTTCTGATGGCAGAGGGGAAGAACCTGTTCCTAAAACCTTCAGGCTCTCTGATGGTAGTAATGAGAAGAGGGCATGTCCTGGGTGATGAAGGTCCTTAAAGATTGATGCTGCCTTTTTGAGCTTTGCTTTTTGAAGAGGTCATCGATTGTGAAGTATAAAAGGTTCAATTGAAAATATCTCACCATACTCACCCTAATTATCTCTCTCATTATTTTGTTTACCGCTGGATTTTCAAGTAAGCAAATAACGAAAGAAACGCAAGGAAGAGCTTAAAGACTTTATTGAATCGGCTCTGGCAAACAAAACAGAACAAATGTCTTTGTAAGGATGTTATTGTATCTCATTGATCACTAGGGAAGAGAATTATACCATTCCAATAAGATCCTCAAACGAGCCCCTGGAGAGTGCATTACATGCATTACAACTCATTAGAGCAGGCATAGAAATGTAACAGTTTACAGTCCGTTAAATGATCCAGAATCCTTCAGTATCTTTCAATGGAGCTAAGATTGTCAGCAGGTAAATGCAGTTCTGAAAATTTCAAGAACCTGTTCTGAGAGGAATAGATTATTTGTTGAAATAGGAAATAATTTGTGGAACTAGGAAATAATCTACTTTTGAAGAACTTGGACACAGCAATACCTACATCAAGCTGCTGTTTATCAAATCGAACTCAGCATTCAACACCATCATCCTCTCAGCACTATTCAAGAAGGTTGTCAGAGGTGATAATGGGACATTGATAGCATGCAGGGCAGGGCTAAAAAGAGGCAGATGGTGTTCAATACAGACAGGTATACTTCGGAAGGTCGATCATGAAGAAAGAGTACAAAGTTAATGGCAGGATTCTCAGTACTGTAGTTTGGAAGAACAAAGTGATCTAGGTGATCCCTCAGAGTTATTGCACAAGTTATAGGGTGGTTAAGAAGACGTATGGTGTATTAGCCTTTATTAATTTAGAGCTGGAGCTCAAGAGCCATGAGGTAATGTTGCAACTGTATAAAACACTGGCTAGAATTGTCTCAGTTCTGGTCGTCTCATTATAGGAAGTGTTAAAGAGAATGCAGATGAGATTAATCAGGATGTTGCCTGGATTAAAGACCATGTTTTATGAAGAAAGGCTGAGCAAGCTAGGACTTTTCTCTTTGGAGTGAAGGATGTGACTTGATAAGTGACAGCATCCTGGTGAATCTCCTCTGCACTCTCCCTAAAGCTTCCACATCCTAACTATAATGAGGCAACACAATATTCCAAGTGTGGTCAAATCAGATTCATACAGAGCTGCAAGATTACCTCATTGCTCTTGAACTCCATCAAGGCTCTCCATTGTTTGGGGTCGATCACGCATTTTGCGTCCTAACTATCTATGTGATATGCAAACCGTATGCAAGGCAGAGCAGTAGGCTACGAAGAACAAATTGGTGCCCATGCAGCAGGCTTCCGCTCTCCATGGAGCTGATACATCCAAGGCCATCAGACCTACTACAGCTGACTGTACTCTTTTCTATAGATGCTGCCTGGCCTGCTGTGTTCCTCCGGCATTTTGAATGAGTTCCAACAGACCTTACATTCTTTTAACCATCCCAGTGAAACTTCATGGGAAATGGTTGCAAGCACATCAGACTATGTGTAAAGTCCCTTTAGAGGACTTCTAAAGATGAAAACACTTTATTCTGCACTCTGTTATTACTCTCTCTTGTACTTCCTTAATGCAGTGATATGATGGATTGTCTGGATGGATGGTATGCAAAACAAAGTTTTTTCACTGTACTTTAGTTTTGTTTTATATTCCCGTTTGAGCTGACAGGTCTTCTTTCGCTGGCCTCTTAAATTTAAACAAGCTCCTAAACTGTGAAGGTCATTACCTAAAACTGTAAGAGATGTTGTCTCAGTTGACACTTTTAAACACCGGCTCAGAACCTATTTGGTTAACCTTGCTTTCATCTAACATTTTTTTTCTTTTATTTTTATGTTTGGACTTTATCCCTTTGAACTGCATCATTTGTCTAAAAAGTGCTCTATAAATAAGTTATTATTGTTATGTTTTCATTTTTTTCTCAGCTCAAGCTGGTAAAACCTGAGGTACAGGCATAGCCAAGCACACTAATTTCTCAATTGCTAGGAATTTTCAGACTATTCTAGTGATGTTTAGTATTGTGGCTTTCTGGAGATTTACGTAAGTATTTCTGTGTAGGCTAAATTGTTTAATGCTATTATGTAGTGACTTTGGGATTATACCAGTTGTAGATATTACTATTGGGACAATGTATACCCTGTTCATGTTCCACAGTCTTTCAATTTCCTCTTTTCATTCAGCATATTTCTGGTGTTTTTCACTTATTAATTTCTGCTTGTTATGTGTGTTTGGAATGGCTATATCTATTATTTATCCTGTAATATTATATCCAGTTGAATATTATGGATTTTCCTATCTGTGACGATGGATCAGTCATAATTTAATTTGCAGGGCTTTAACTCTAAAACTGGCTCAGGCTTGTATTTATAGTAAGATATGGTTTCTTTCATGAATTTTTATTTTAAAGCAAGATTTTGGTGAGTGATATTCATCACTTGATTATGCCTGTATAAGTAATCAGATTGTGTTAAACTGCTACAGGATCCTGTAATGTGTTGGATTGTTTATTATTATTTTTTTTTCTCAGCTCAATCGGTAAAACCTGAGATACAGGAATACCAAACTCACTTCTCAATTGCTAGGAATTTTCGGACTATTCTAGTGGTGTTTAGTTTTGTATTTTTCTAGAGATTTATATAGATATTGTTGTGTAGGCCGAATTGTAGTATTATTATTATTATTGTTTGATTTTTTTTCTCAGTTCAAGCTGGTAAAACCTGCCAAGAACAATCATTTCTCAATTGCTAGGAACTTTCAGACTATTCTAGTGGCATTTAGTATTGTGGCTTTCTGGAGATTTACTTAAGTATTTCTGTGTAGGCTAAATTGTTTAATGCTATTATGTAGTGACTTTGGGATTATACCAGTTGTAGATATTACTATTGGGACAATGTATACCCTGTTCATGTTCCACAGTCTTTCAATTTCCTCTTTTCATTCAGCATATTTCTGGTGTTTTTCACTTATTAATTTCTGCTTGTTATGTGTGTTTGGAATGGCTATATCTATTAAGTAAGTTGTTCTTTCTTGTTTTCCCTGTATTATTATATCAGGAGGTTATTATGGTTTGTCTTATCTATAGTAACAGATCTACCATAATATAATTTGTGAGACTCTGACTCTAAAACTGTATCAGGCCTGTATTTTCAGTAAGATATGTTTTTTTATGAGTTTGTATTTTAAAGCAAGATTTTGATGAATGATGTTTGTGCCTGTGTAAACAATTAGATTGAGTTAAACTGCTACAGGGTCCTGTAATGTGTTGGATTGTTTCTAGTTTCTTAGCATTTCCCATATTTATCATTTTGAATTTGTTGGTTTTTAATTCTGTATTTTTGATCATTTCTTGTGTTAACCATCTGGTCCTGTATTGCCATAAGGAACCCTTCTGTTTCTGGGAAGAGATCTCCAACTCTGAGCCAGGAATTTGACACTTTCTTGTCAACATTTAGTCTCCTCAAATCATGGGGATGTCTTGCAGAGAGAGTCATGCTCTTCCATTGGTTAACATTTTCTTCAATAGTGATAATTTCGTCATTTAAGTTTAGTGGTGTGTACCTCTTATCAGAATTGCAAATGTTCACATGGAGAGCTGAATCCTGTTTTCATCAGAGATTTTATCTCACTGTTGTGTAAATGTTTTTGCATCTGCTATTCTTCTTCCTCCTTCTGTCCTAGGTAGTGTTAATCTAAGTGCATTCAAGTGTACATAGTGTTTTCTAAAATTTGTTAATTCATTTCTTATTTTTCATGGTAAATTTTCCAGGTTGGTTTCTGACAAAGATATTATGCCGAAAGAATATGTCAATGTGAATATAGCAAAAGTGTCAATTATCTTTGTTATATGTTTACTATTGAACTCTGTTTGGCAGATTTTCTTAAGCCTTGAAATCAATTCTGTTGAACTATGACCTATCACACTATCATCTATTTTCTTTGCTTGCTGATATCCCAGACACTTACATTTCATTTTCATCCATTGGTTGTTTTGTATCCTGCTGCTCTGTTTTGCATTCTACTACCTCTATTGCACCTTTCTTTATGTTTAATATTCTGCACTTAATTGTCCAAAGTTCATGTTTATATCTTCAGAAAATAGTTCTACCATTTGAATTAATTGCTTTAGCTTTACTGATGAAGGAGCATATAATTTCAAGTTGTTTTGTATAGTAGTTGTATCACGGCATAATTCATTTCATTGTCTCTGATTTGATACCCTGCTTTCATCCAATTATGTAAATTAAAGAATGAGTTTACAGCAAGACAAAACCATAGTGGGCTTAGAGAGTCACCCCGAAAAATGCCTTGGTTTACTTTGATAACAGTGGTTGCTCTTTTTTGGTTGTGAATAGATAGGGTGATTATGGTATGCCAATGCCTCATCAGATGTTGTTGGAATTTCACAAGTATTGTGTGTAGTTTGTACCTACTAAGAACTTCCATTAACCATGAGTGTGGGACAAAATCAAATGCTTTTTGGGAGTCAATATAACAACATGAAAGATTTCTATTTTTCTGCTGGGCTTGATTTAGAATTACAGAATCTATTATCAGTTGTTCTTTTCATCCTTTCATACCTTTACAACATCCTTTCTGCTCTTTTGTAAGTATATTATGGTTATCTAAGTGAGTGATGATCAGTTGCAAGATGCATGATGTTCCTATTTTCTATATAGTTTTTAAACAAGTAATAGGACGCTATCTTCATAGATCATTTGTGATTTCTCCTTTAGGTAAGAGATATGTTTTACATTCTGTGAATAATTCAGGCACTTCTTCAGGATTTTTAAGAAATTATTATTATTATTATTATTCTGTAAGAATAATAAACCAATTTGGCAATTTACTTATCCAGTAAATAAGTCAGTTGATACAACTTCTTCTTCCACTGTTTTCATGTAGAAAGTCTGCCTCTGTAAGAAATGGTATTTTGTACAATTCTTTCTACAATGTATTTTGTTGGTCTAAGTTGCCAACCTTCCTCCTGTTATCCTCATGAGTAAATGAGTACTGGCCAAGGTTTAGGCCACCACTCAGCAGGAGAGGGGGTGACTCACCTCCGGCCAGTTCACACAATTGACTGAGCTGGCCCCCAGTTCCTAGCTCCTGCTCTGTAGTGTCATTACACTTGTGGCTAAACCAGGGGAAATTTACTTCTCTGTGCTGCATTGAAGTCAGTTTGGGAGAGGTGTTGGATCACGCTGAGGACCTCAGGAAGTCTGGCAAATTGACAATGGTGCCACTTTTAATTATTTTCCACAGAGAGTGGTGAGTATGTGGGATACACTGCCGGGGTGGTGGTAGAGGCAGTTACATTAGGGAAAGTTAAGAAACTCTTAGCTAGGCAGATGAATGATAGAAAAATAGAGGGCTATGTGGGAGGGTAGAGTTAGATTAATTTTAGAGTAGATTAAAAGATGGCACAACATCCTGGGCCAAAGGGCCTGTACTGTGTTGTAATGTTCTATCAAGGCATCGGTAGAGTGGACAGCCAGCACTTTTTCCCAAGGCAGCAGTGACTGATAAAAGAGGCAGACTTTTAAGGTAGTGAAGGAAAGTGAAGGGGGGAAGTTAGAGAGAGGTTTTCTACACAGAGAGTGGTAAGTACATGAAGCGCACTGCTGGGGTGGTGGGAGAGGTACACTAGGGACATTTAAGAAACTTTTAGACAGGCACATGTATGAAAGAAAAATGTGGGAGGGAAAGGATAGGCTGATCTTGGAGAAGATTAATAGGTTGACACAACATCGTGGGCCGAAGGATTTGTACTGTGCTGTGATTTTTATTTTATTTTATTTTGCTTATTTAGAGATAAAGAGTGGAACATGCCCTACCAGCCCAGTGAGGCACACCACCCAACAACCTACCTATCTGACCACAGCCTAACCACAGGACAATTCACAATGACCAATTAACCTTTGGACCGTGTTCAGAAACAGGAACACCCGGACAAAACCCACGTGGTCACAGGGTGAACGTACAATCTCCTGACAGACGGTGCTGGAATTGAACTCTGAGCTCCAACACTGTAAGAGTGTTGTGCCAACTGCATCTCTACCAGGGCCCCCTATGTTCTATGTTCTTTGTTCAGTGCTCTAATAACTAATAGGACCAACTTGGAGAAACAGTAGGAGGACCACTGAGAGGTGTGTAATACCTCGGAAATAATTTGGGAGAGAGCAGTCAAGCAATGTGGCTGAATGAACAGATGATGCAAAGATATTCAGACCATTGAGATGTGTAGGATGGGCAACAGAGAAATTAGAACATGTTGCACAATATTAGACAGAGGCAGATAAAAGTAAATACAGAGCAATGCAAAGTAATTCACACAGGGGTAAAAATATCCAGGATGGGGCTGATCTGAAAACAGAGCATCCCTTATGGGGAAGGAAAACTATCTGGGAGCCCTAAATTTAATGTTACCGTGAGTAAGGTAAGTCAGATTGGGCTTAGGATCCATTTAAAAGTTAATATTGAGCTAATGCATTCAATGAAATGTGCACAGTAAGAGTATACAGAGGGGTGGAGTCAGAGATGAAGGTCGCCTAAGGATAAAGGTTCATGAGCGATTAACTTGATTTGTCACGTTCATTGAGACATCAAAATATACAGTGAAGTGCCTCGTTTGTGTCAATATCCTACACAGCCCAAGGTTGTGCTATGGGTAGCCTGCAAGTGTCACCATGCTTCCGGTTCCAACATAGCATGCCCACAATATGCGTCACTTTCCTGGAAAGTGGAAAGAATGTGAGAGCACCCAGAGGAAACCCGCGCAATTATGGGGAGAACCTACGAACTCCTTACAGACAGTAGTGGGAATTAAACTCTGATCTTCCAGTTGCTAGAGCTGTAAAGAATTACACAAACTGCTACATCACCATGCCACCCTAGTTAATGCAACAGTGAGTAAAGTAAACAGAACAGACTTAAGATCCACTAAAAAGTCAATATTGCGCTAATCCTGACTGCACTGGTCATTGACACATTTCATTGTACTTCAATGTACATGTGACAGATAAAACTAATCTTGAGGTGAGAGGAGAGAGATTTGTTAGGAACCTGAGAGGAATTTTTTTCATCCAGAAAATGGTCTGTATATGGAATGAGCTGCCAGAGGAAGCGGTTGAAGGTACATTAACAACATTTTGGACAGGTCTTTCCTTCCCCAGCACTTGGTCAGGTCCATGGATAGGAAAGGTTTAGACTCTAAGCTCTAAAGTGTCACTCTAAACCTTAGAGTGAAATGGGCCAGGTATGGGCAAATGGGAAACTTGGTCAACATGGATCAGTTGAGCCAAATGGCCTGTTTACATGACACTATAGCTATAAGAGAGCTCGTGATGATGGAAAGAACTGGACCTCTGTAGCTCCCTCTGCTACTAGGGATCCTTGACTTCCTCACTGGGAAACCACATTGTATGCATATTGGAAGTAACATCTACTCTTCACTGATAAACGACACTGGAGCACCTCAAGGCTGTGTGCATAGCCCACTGCTGTCTTTCTGGATAGGCACAGCTCAAAAGCCATCTATAAATTTGCTGATGACACAACTACTGTTGGCAGAATTTCAGATGCTGACGAGAAAACGTTCAGGAGAAAGATAGATCAGCTGGTTGAGTGGTGTGGCAGCAATGATCTTCCACTCAACGTCAGTAAGGCCAAGGAATTGATTATGGATATCAGGAAGGGGAAGTTGAGGGAACTCACACCAGTCCTCACCGAGGAATCAGAAGTGGAAAGGGTGAGCAGTTTCAAGTTCCTGGGTGTTAACATCTCTGCTGCGCCAAACATATTGATACAATTACAAAGAAGACATAACTGTGGCCATACTTCATTAGGGATTTGAGGAGAATTGGTATGTCACCAAAGACATCCACAAATTTCAAAATATGTACTGTGGAGAGCATTATAACCAGTTGCATCTAGTGTGGGGGTACCATTACACAGGATGTAAAAAGCTGCAGAATGTTGTAAACCCAGCTGCCTCCCACCAGGGCACTAGACTGCTCAGCATCGAGGACACCTTGAAAAAGAAATATCCATCGTTAAGGACCCTCATCACCTAGAATGTGTTCTCATCTCATTGCTACCATCAGGGAGGAGATACAGGAGCCTGAAAAGACACACTCAATATTTCAGGAACAGTTTCTTCAAATTTCTGAATGGCCATTGAACCCGTGAACACTACCTCGGTATTTTTCCCTCTCTTTCTGCACTAGTTATTTAATTTAATTCTTAGTGTAATTTATAGTTGTTGTTATTATGTATTACAATGTACTGCTGCCACAAAACAGCAAATTTCTTGATATTTGCCAGTGAAATTGGACCTGATTTTGAAGAATTGGGTTAGGACCAGCAATTAAAAACTGGAAAGGAAGGTGTTAAGAGTAGTGATGTGGTGCTGGATAAAGGGTGAAGATGAGGTTGATTGTGATTAACTGGTTCACCTTGACTGAAATATTTACAGTTTAGGGGACCTAAAGGTACATAAGTCACCTGGACCAGATGAACTGCACCCTAGGGTTCTGAAAGAGGTAGCGTTAGACAATAGACAATAGACAATAGGTGCAGAAGTAGACCATTCAGCCCTTTGAGCCTGCACCGCCATTCTGAGATCATGGCTGATCATCTACTATCAATACCCGGTTACTGCCTTCTCCCCATAACCCTTGATTCCCCCATCCATAAGATACCTATCTAGCTCCTTCTTGAATGCAATGAGATGGCGGTGGCATTAGAAATGATCTTTCAAAAATCTCTAGACTCTGGCATGGTGCCAGAGGACTGGAAAATTGCAAATGTCACTCCACTCTTTAAGAAAGGAGGGAGGCAGCAGAAAGGAAATTATAGACCGGTTAGCCTGACCTCAGTGGTTGGGAAGATGTTAGAGTCAATTGTTAAGGATAAGGTGATGAAGTACGTGGTGACACAGGACAAGGTAGTACAAAGTCAGCATGGTTTCCTTCGGGGAAAATCCTGCATGACGAACCTGTTGGAATTCTTGGAGGAGATTACAAGTAGGATAGATTAAGGGGATGCAGTGGATGTTGTATATTTGGACTTTCAGAAGGTCTTTGACAAGGTGCCACACATGAGGCTGCTTACCAAGTTAGGAGCTCATGGTATTACAGGAAAGTTACGAATGTGGTTAGAGCATTGGATGATTGGTAGGAGGCAGCGAGCATGAATAAAAGGATCCTTTTCTGGTTGGCTGTCAGTGACTAGTGGTGTTCCGCAGGGATCGGTGTTGGGACCACTTCTTTTTATGCTGTATATAAATTATTTAGATGATGGAATAGATGGCTTTGTTGCCAATTTGCTGATGATACGAAGATTGGTGGAGGGGCAGGTAGTGTTGAGGAAACAGGTAAGATATAGAAGGACTTAGACAGATTAGGAGAATGGGCAAAAAAGAGGCAAATGACATATAATGTTGGAAAATGCATGGTCATGCACTTTGGTAGTAGAAATAAATGTGTGGACTATTTTCTAAACAGGGAGAAAATGAAAAAGTCTGAGATACAAAGGGACTCGGGAGTCCTTATGCAGAACACCCTAAAGGTTAACTTGCAGGTCGAGTTGGTGGTGAGGAAGGCAAATGCCATGTTAACATTCATTTCAAGAGGTTGAGAATACAAGAGCAAGGATGTGATGCTGAGGCTTTATAAGGCACTGATGAGGCCTCACCTTGAGTATTGTGAACAGTTTTGGGCCCCTCATCTTAGAAAAGATATGCTGGCATTGGAGAGGGTCCAGAGGAGGTTCACAAGGATGATTCCAGGAATGAAAGGGTTATCATACAAGGAACGTTTGATGGCTCTGGGTCTGTACTCACTGGAACTCTGAAGGATAAGGGGGGGATCTCACTAAAACCTTTCGAATGTTGGAAGGCCTAGACGGAGTAGATGTGGAAAGGATGTTTCCCATGGTGAGAGAGGCTAGGTCAAGAGAGCACAGCCTCAGGATACAGGGGCGCTCTTTCAAAACAGAGATGCAGAGAAATTTCTTTAGCCAAAGGGTGGTGAATTTATGGAATTTGTTGCCACATGCAGCTGTGGAGGCCAGGTCGAGGGTGTATTTAAGGGAGAGGTTGTTAGGTTCTTGATTGGACATGGCATCAAAGGTTACAGGGAGAAGGCCAGGAACTGGGGTTGAGGAGAAGGGAAAAAAAGGATCAGCCATGATTGAATGGCAGAGCAGACTTGATGGGCCAGATGGCCTAATTCTGCTCCTATGTCTTATGGTCTTATGGAATATGGGCACTGTGGAGGCAATGGAAATTATATTAAAATTAAAACCTCTATTTTCGTAGAAGTTTGTATAGATTCAAACTTATATAGATGACAGCGGACAGTGTCGTCACTGGTTGCATCATGGCCCAGTATGGAACCACCATTGTCCAGCAATGGAAAGTTCTTCAGAAAATGGTGGCTACAGCCAGTCCATCACTGGAAAAGTCCTCCCCATCATTAAGCATATTTACAAAGAGCACTGCCACAAGAAAGCAGTTTCCTTCATTAAGGACCCCCGCCATCCAATCCATGTTCTCTTCTCACCACAACCATTGGGCAAGAGGCCCTACATCACCAGATTCAGGAACTGTTGTTACCTCACAACCATCAGGTTTCTGAACCAGCATGGATTACTTCACTCATCACAACTCTGAACTGATTCCACACCCCTCAGACTCACTTTCAAGGACTCGCTATTACTTATTTATTTATTTTTTATTATTTTTCACAATTTGTCTTTTGCTGTACATTGAATACTTGCCAGTCTTTGTTATTTATAGTTTTACATAAATTCTATTGTATTTATTTATTTTTCCTGTAAACGCCTACAAGAAAATGAATCACCGGGTAATATATATAAACATAGAAACATAGAAAACCTACAGCACAATACAGGCCCTTCGGCCCGCAAAGTTGTGCCGAACATGTCCCTACCTTAGAACTACCTAGGCTTTACCCATAGCCCTCTATTTTTCAAAGCTCCATGTAGCCATCCAGGAATCTCTTAGAAGACCCTATCATATCTGCCTCCACTACCACCACCGGCAGCCCATTCCACGCACTCACCACTCTCTGCGTAAAAAAATTACCCCTGACATCTCCTCTGTACCTACTTCCAAGCACCTTAAAACTATGCCCTCTCGTGCTTGCCATTTCAACCTTGGGGAAAAACCTCTGACTATCCACACTATCAATGCCTCTCATTATCTTGTACACCTCTATTCGGTCACCTCTCATCCTCAGTCGCTCCAAGGAGAAAAGGCCGAATTTACTCAAGCTATTCTCATAAGGCATGCTCCCCAATCCAGGAAACATCCTTGTAAATCTCCTCTGCACCCTTTCTATGGTTTCCACGTCTTTCCTGTAGTGAGGCGACCAGAACTGAGCACAGTACTTCAAGTGGGGTCTGACCAGGGTCCTACATAGCTGTAACATTATCTCTCAGCTCTTAAACTCAATCCCACGATTGATGAAGGCCAATGCACTGTATGCCTTCTTAACCACAGAGTCAACCTGCATAGCAGCTTTGAGTGTCCAATGGACTGGGACCCCAAGATCCCTCTGATCCTCCACACTGCCAGGAGTTTTACCATTAACGCTATATTCTGCCATCATATTTGACCTACCAAATGAACCACCTCTCACTTACCTGGGTTGAACTCCATCTGCCACTTCTCAGCCCAGTTTTGCATCTTATCAATGTCCCTTTGTAACCTCTGACAGCCCTCCACACTATTCAAAACACCCCCAACCTTTGTGTTATCAGCAAATTTACTAACCCATCCCTCCATTCCATCATCCAGGTCATTTATAAAAATCCCAAAGAGTAGGGGTCCCAGAACAAATCCCTGAGGCACAACACTGGTCACCGACCTCCATGCAGAATATGACCCGTCTACAACCACTCTTTCCCAATCTACCTGTATATTGAAATCCCCCATTTCTCTTGTAACATTGCCCTTTTGCCCTCCACAAAGCAATGTTCCCTTGGATCCCATGCCTCCTTACTTTCTCAATAAGCCTTGCATGAAGTACCTTGTCAAATGCTTTGCTGAAGTCCATATACAATACATCTACGGCTCTACCTTCATCAATGTGTTTAGTCACATCCTCAACAAATTCAATCAGGCTCGTAAGGCACGACCTGCCTTTGACAAAGTCATGCTGACTACTCCCAATCATATTATGCCTCTCCAAATGTTCATAAATCCTGCCTCTCAGGATCTTCTCCATCAACTTACCAACCACTGAAGTAAGACTCACTGCTCTATAATTTCCTGGGCTATCCCTACTCCCTTTCTTGAATAAGGAACAACATCCACAACCCTCCAATCATCCAGAACCTCTCCCATCCTCATTGATGATGCAAAGATCATTGCCAGAGACTCAGCAATCTCCTCCCTATAGACTGGTGACATATACATACTTTGATAATAAATTTACTTTGACTTTGACTCTCACCAGTGATCATGGTGTCCGCAGAAGGAAAGGTGAAACTCAACTAATGCCTCCAGAAACTTGCAATCACTGTGGTTTTCCTCAGCTCTGATCAATATGATCAGAACATCTGGTCGCTAGTCCATCTCCTAAACACAGGAGATTCTGCAAACTCTGGAGATCTTGAGTAACACACACAAAGTTCTGGAGGAACCCAACAGGTCAGGCACCATATATGCAGGGGAATAAACAGTCGATATTTTGGGCCGAGTCCTGATAAAAGGTCTCAGCCCATAATGTCAACTGTTTATTCCCCTTCAGAGAGGTGAACTTGATGGACTGTGGACTTTTCCAGCTGACAGGGTATTAGCATTGGTTTATTGTTTTCACATGTGCCAAGATACAGTGAAAGGCTTGTCTTGCAATACTGTTCATACAGATCAAATCATTACACGGTGCATTCAGTTAGAATAAGGTAAAACAAAAAAAATGCAGAATAAAGTGTGAAAGCGACCCAAAAAGTGCAGTGCAGGTAAATACTAAAGTGCAAGATCATAATGAGGGAGATAATGAGACCAAGAGTCTGATAAGACTGGGATAGAAACTGCCCTTGAGCCTGATGGTAGGTGCTTTCAGACTTGTCGTATCTTCTGCCCTTTCAGGAGAGGGAGAAGAGAAAATATCTGCGGTGGGTAGGGTCTTTGATTATCTTGGCTGCTTTCATGAGGCAGCAAGAAGTGTAGACAGAATCCATGTAGGGGAGACTTTTTCTGGCGGAGACAAGGAACAAGAATAGTAGTTTCAGCGGAGTGAAATTGAGCTAATGGGTGCCCTTTGATTATGGGCTTCATAAGGCTATGACAAATCCCATGAGGTTCTGCAGTAAAAGGCCAGTAGTTCAGTGTTTAGGAATTCAGTGGCAATTTACTGAAGGGTGAGTAACTGATCAGAAATAGTGCGCTGTTGTAAGGCGCCACATTGACTACTGCCTCCCAGAGAGCCGACCACAAAAATGGAGTAAGTTTTATTTTTAAACACTTTTCACTGGGTGTTTCTGACTATGAGGGAAAGATGGGAAAGAGAGTAGAAACCCCTGAAACAGAAGAACCTGAGCATCCAGTACCAGAGAATCGGAAACAGAACCAGATCAGGTTTATTCTCAGTCGTCGCGTCATTATGTAGACCCGTTTATTAATGCATATGTCTCATCAGCCAATCGTGTGATAGCACCTCAATGCATAAAAGCATGCAGACATGGTCAAGAGGTTCAGTTGTTGTTCAGACCAAATATCGGAATGGGGAAGAAATGTGATCCAAGTGACTTTGACCATGCTGGACAGGATGATTTAGGTATCTCAGAAACTGTTGATCTGGGATTTTCATGCACAATAGTCTCTAGAGTTTACAGAGAATGGCGCAAAAAACAAAAACAACATCCAGTGGGTGGCAGTTCTGTGGGTGAAAATGCCTTGTTAATGAGAGAGGTCAGAGGAGAATGGCTAGACAGGAAGGCAATAGTAATTCAAATAATCACATGTTACAACAGTGGTGTGCAGAACATCTCTGAATGCACAACATGTTGAACCTTGAAGTGGAAGGGCTACAGCAGCAGAAGACCATGAACATGCACTCAGTGGCCACAGGAGGTCCTATTAAAGTGGTCACTGAGTATATTTCGTGAAATTTGGTGTTTTGTGGCAGCAGTACCTTGGAAGACATAAAAATTACTGTAAATTATAATAAAAAAATAAAATCATAAATAGTATTAAAAAGGAATAGTGAGGTAGCATTCATGGGTCCATGGACCGTTCAGAAATGTGATGGCGGAGGGAAAGAAACTGTTTCTTAAATGCTCAGTGTGTGTCTTCAGGCTCTTGTAGCTCCTCCCTGATGGTAAGAGAAGAGAGCATGTCCTGAATAGTGAGAGTCCTTAATGGTGGATACCACATCCTTGAGGCACTTCCTCAGTAGTGGGGAGTGTTGTGTTCGTGGTGGAGCTACCTGAGCCCACGACCCTCTGCACCCTCTTGCAATCCTGCGTATTGGAGCTTCCACACCAGGCCGTGATGCAGCCAGTCAGAGTGCTCGCCACCGTACCTCTGTAGTATTTGCAAGTCTTTGGTGACATATCGAAACTCCTCAGACTTCTTATGGGGGGGGGGTAAGGTAGAGGTCAGTGGCACTGGAGATCCCTCATGAGAACATGATGACAAGATAAGGGCAGCAGAGTATTTAAAATTAAGCAGCTGCAGCATCAAAAGACATTCCACTGATCTCCTGGAAGAGCTTCAAACACTCTCCACGTCCTTTGATTCCAAACTGCCTCACGATAATATCTGATGGCAGTTCTCACCATTCTCAGCTGGAAAAATCTCCAGTCCTTAATCTCATTACAGCTGCCAGGTTTGATTTTTCTTTCATTCCGCATTCCATGAGGTGCTGAATCTGCAATTTGTCCCTCAGCTCCTCACACTTCTCCCTCGTCAGCCCACAGAACCACTGGGCAGCAGACATGGGGGCAGCAGACATGGCGTCACCAGGCCTGCGACCAGTTCCATTGAGTTCTGCACCTTTGATGGAATTTTAAGTAATTTAAATTTTAAGGAATTATACACATTAGTATGGATCTTTCTTGCCTCAGTGTGTTCACTGTGACTGTAAAATGCCGCCCCCCCCCCCACCATAAGCCATATCCCCTCCGCAAGGGCTCCCCACCATCTTCTCCCTCACTTTGGTCCCTCCTATCTCACAGTGGTCCCTCCTGGGCCCTCACTGTGAGCCCTATTCTCTCATTATATCCTTCCTCCCTCACTGGAGCCCTCCTCCCTCTTTCTGTCCCACCTCCCTCACTGTGTGTCCCTCCCTCCTCCCTTTTCATGGTCCCTCCTCCCTCACTGTGGCTCTCCTTCCTCACTGTGGGCTCTCCTCTCTCACTGTGGTCCCTCCTGGGTCCTCCGCCTCTCTCCTTTAGGCCATGTTCTTCACCATCTTCTCCTCTTCCCTCACTGTGACCCTTCTAATCTCACTCCGAGCATTCTTTCCTCAGCATTAACTTTTTCCTGTTCTGCTAGTCACCTTGCTCCAGTCCTTTTCTTGGGGATCTTTACACCAATCCCCTAAATCGACCTTGGCTGATGCTATTGGGTCTTGTCCATTCACCTTGGGCCTTTCCGCTCACCCCCTTACTGAGTGCTCTTGTTAAGAGGTAAACTCGTCTGTTACTGTCACAGGTACCGAGATAGTGAAAATCTTACCTTGTGTACCCTTCATACTGATCAATTTATCACAGATGCATTGCGTTAGACAAAGGAAAACAACAACAGAATGCAGAATAAAGAGTTACAAGGGGACAACAAATTGCAAGACTATGACAGTTTGTGAGGTCAAGACTCCACCTTTATCTTACAAAAGGTCTATTCAATAGTCTTGTAACAGTGGATAAAAGCTGTTCCTGAAGCCTGGTGGTATGTTTGTATCTCGATGGGAAAGGGGAGAAGAGAGAATATTTGGTGTGGGAAGGGTCTTTGGTGGCTGCTTTGTTGAGGTAGTGAGAAGTGTAGAAAGATTCCCAATGTATGCTCCACCCTCCCACTGCGTGCCCTCACTGCCTCTATGATTTGAGTCTTGCTCCTTCATTGTCCTCCCACTGTGTTACCTACCCCCTACACCATCTGCTCCACCTCAGCACAGTAGGTCATATTTTAACACCAGGTAATGTGACCCTTCACTTGAACTACAGCTCCCTCAAGTGGCCAATTCAGATTGTACATCCTGGCTGAACATGAATGTGCAGTGAGCAAGTGAGCAAAACAGCTACAAAATAAAGGTCAAATTTGAAGGCAGAGCACAGGGTTAATAACGGGATTCTTAGTGTGGAAGATCAGAGGGACTTGGGTACACATCCAAAGATCCCTCAAAGTTACCATGCAAGTTGACAGGGTGGTTAAGAAGGCAGACAGTGTGCTCCTCTTCATTAGTCGGGTGGGGGCAGGCGGGGGATTGAGCTCAAGAGCCATGAGGTAGTGTTGCAGCTCTATAAAACCTTGACTGGACCACACTTGGAATATTATGCTCAGTTCTGGTCACCTTGTTATAAGATGGATGTGGAAGTTTTAGAGAGTGCACAGAGCAGATTTACCAGGATGCTGCCTAGATTAGAAAGCATGTGTGATGAGGATAAGCTGAGAGAGTTAGAGCTTTTCTCTTCAGAATGGGGGAGGATAGAGACTACATGACAGAGCCATACAGGATGATAAGAAGCATAGATTGAGTGGAAGGCGAAATGGCTAATACCAGGGCAAAATTTTAAGGTGATTGGAGGAAAGTGCTGTATAGAGAGGATATCAGAGGTAGGTTTTTACACAGAGAATGGTGGGCACATGGAGCACCCTGCCGGGAGTGGTGGTAGAGGGAAGTATAATCGGGACATTTAAGAAACTCTTAGACAGGCACATGGATAATAGAAAAATGGAGAGCTATGTAGGAGGGAAGGGATAGATTAATCTTAGAGTAGGTTAGAGGGTCAGCACAACCTAGTGGGCCAAACAGCCTGTACTGTTCTAATGCAGAATGAAGTGATACAGCTGCAGAGAAAGTGCAATTCAGGTAGGCAATCAGGTTCATGGACATTTTGAAAAGGGTTGAGAGATCAAAAGTTCACCTCTGCCATACAGGACTATTCAATAATCTTATAACAGTAGGGTAGAAACTGTCCTTGAGCCTGATGGTGTGTGCTGTCAGACTTTTGTATCTTCTGCCCAATGGGAGGGGGGGAGAAGCAGGAATGTCAGGGTGGGAGGGTTGCTTAATTATGATGGCTGATTTTCCAAGATAGCAAGAAGTGTAGTCAAAGTTCATCGTTTTCCCGTGGGATTTTCAGTAACATTGGAAACATTTTGCTGGCAAAAGTCTCTTTCTGTCGGCATCAAAACCCCTATATAGTCTCCAGTGTGTGTTTCGGCCTCACTGGTCTGGAAAAGGAGAGTTTTTGCTTCCCGACAGAACAATCTTTTACTTGGTCTGCAGTGTACACGGTGAAGCTGACTCAGAGCAGTATTACACCAGGGAACCTGAAAACATGCTTCCAAGAATATCACAGCTGTAGCTTCTAATCCTCTGAGACTTGTAAATGAATTCCTCGGCTGTAAGGTTAATTGGTCCATCCACCCCTTGTCTCGCTTTCTTAAGCTTTTTCAATAGCTGAGAGGAATGTAGAATATCACCGTCATCATTTTTCAGGAATAGTTTTCGAATCATGAGAGCTTCGGAAAATAGCAACAGAAGAGACTACAAATGCTGACATGTGGATCATCAAGCAATCTACTGGAAGAACTCCCAAGGTCAAGCAGCATCTGTGGTGGGGACGGAATTGTTAACATTTCTGTCCTGATCCAGGGTTTCGGCCCAGGACATTGACAATACCTATCCTCCCACAGATGCTGCACAGGTGGTGACCCTGTGGAATTTAGTGCCATAGACAGCTGTGGAGGCCAAGTCATTGGGTGTACTTAAAGTGCAGGTTGATAGGTTCTTGATTAGTAAGGGCATCAAAGATAGAATGACGGAGCAGAAGCAGACTCGATGGGCCAGATAGCTTAATTCTGCTTCTATGTCTTATGGTATTATGGTCTTAACCTGCTGAGTTTCTTTGTCAGATCGTGTGTTGCTCCAGATTCCAGTATCTGCAGTCTTTTGCATCTCCAACTGATGTTGGAGATTTGCCCCACATGAGTTCCATTATGGTTTTCTTCAATGTTATATTAATTTTGGGAAGCCCCAGTCATTAGTTTTGTTGGAATTGGAACTGGAATTTCACTAAGATACAGTGAAAATCTTGTCTTGCTTTCTATTTTTTCCAGATTAATTAATTACAACAGTGCACTGAGGTAGTACAAGGTAAAACAATAACAGTTTGCAGAATAAAGTCAGAGGAAGTGCAATGCAGGCAGACAATAAGGTGCAAGATAATAATGAGCTGAATTGTGAGGTCAAGAGTCCAACTACTGGTACTAGGGAACTGTTTAATAGTCTTATAACAATCAGATAGAAACTGTCCTTAAAGCCCAGCGGTACGTGTTTTCAGGCTTTTGTTATCTTCTGCCTGATGGAGAGAGGAGAGGGGAGAAGACAGAAAGTCCGGGTCAGTGAGGTCTTTGATTATGCTGCATGCTTTACTGAGGCAGTGAATAATGTAGGCAGAGTCCATACTACTTAAGATCCACAAACCCGATTGTCCAGGTAGACCCATTGTTTCAGCTTGTTCCTGCCCCCCACTGAACTCATATCACCATACCTCGACTGTTTTATCCCCCCTATTTCAGTCCCTTCCTACCTATATCTGTGACACTTCACATGCTCTTGATCTTTTCAATGATTTCAAGTTCCCTGGCCCCATCATCTTATTTTTACCGTGGCTGTCCAGTCCCTATACACCTCCATTCCCCAACAGGATGGCCTCAAAGCTCTCTGTTTTTAACTGGACAGCAGACCTAACCAGTTCCCCCCTACCACCACTCTCCTCTGCCTAGTGGAACTTGTCCTCACTCTAAATAATTTCTCCTTTGGCTCCTCCCACTTCCTTCAAACAAAAAGGGTAGCCATGGGCACTCGCATGGGTCCCAGCTAAGCCTGCCTGTTTGTCGGCTACGTGGAACAGTCTATGTTCCAAGCCTACACTGGTGACCATCCTGCACTTTTCCTACACTACATTGACGACTGCATTGGTGCTACTTCCCGCACCCATGCTGAACTCGTCAACTTCATCCACTTTGCCTACAACTTCCATCCTGCCCTCAAATTCACCTGGTCCATTTCCAAAACCTCTCATCCCTTTCTTGATCTCGCTGTCTCTATCTCCAGAGACAGCTTATCCACCGATGTCTATTACAAACTCACAGCTACCTGGATCATACATCGTCCCACCCTGCTACTTGTAAAAACGTCATCCCTTTCTCTTAATTCCTCCATCTGCACCACATCTGCTCTCAGGATGAGGCTTTTCATTCTAGAACAAAGGAGATGTCCTCCTTTTTCAAAGGGCCTTCTCTTCCTCCACCATCAACGCGGCCCTCAACTGCACTTCTTCCATTTCAAGCACGTCTGCTCTTACCCCATCTTATAACCATATAACCATATAACAATTACAGCACGGAAGCAGGCCATCTCGGCCATTCCAGCCCATGCCGAACTCTTACTCTCACCTAGTCCTACCAACCTGCACTCAGCCCATAACCTTCTGTTCCTTTCCTGTCCATATAGCTATCCAATTTAACTTTAAATGACAACATCGAACCTGCCCCAGCCACTTCTGCTGGAAGCTTGTTCCACACATCTACCACTCTCTGAGTAAAGAAGTCCCCCCTCATGTTACCCCAAAACTTTTTCCCTTTAACTCTCATGTCCTCTTGTTTGAATCTCCCCCACTCTCAATGGAAAAAGCCTATCCATGTCAACTCTACCTATCCCCCTCATAATTTTCTTTCTTTCTTTTCAAATCTTTTTATTGTTATATTATATAAAAGAAATAACATGAGTACATTGAAGTAACAACACTTACAATGTCTCAAAAAAAATTATCTTAAAGATTGAAAAAAATTATGATAACAAAAAAAACCTACTAAGCAGAAAAAGTGAGAAAAAAAGAACCCATTAGGTGTACAACCCCGAAGCCATGCGTCATACAAAAAGCTTCTAAAAATAGACATCAAACCGCCAGCACAAAAAGAAAATATACCAAAAAACTTACAATTAGATCGTGGAAAAAAATCTATCAATTAGCTCAAATGATAATAACGAGCAAATGAGCCCCATCTTTTCTCAAAATCAAATAAAGGTTCAAAAGTTCGACTTCTAATTTTCTCCAAACTAAGACATAGCATCACTTGAGAGAACCATTGTGACAAAGTGGGAGCTGATGTATCCTTCCACTTCAACAAAATGGCCCTCCTAGCTATCAATGTAACAAATACAATAACATATTGGTCAGACACAGAAATGCCATGAATATTTTAAGGAATTATTCCAAAAAGCACAGTTAATTTATTAGGTTGTAGACTAATTTTAAGTGCTTTAGAAATTGTTGAAAAAAACGACTTCCAGAACTGTTCCAATATAGAACAAGACCAAAACATATGTGTCAGTGTAGCTATCTCAGTTTTACAACTATCACAATGACTATCAACATTAGAAAAGATTTTAGAAAGTCTCTCCTTCATCAAATGATAACGATGTACAATTTTAAATTGAATCAATGAATGGCTAGCACAAATTGAAGAAGAGTTAACCAACTTCAAAATCCGCATCCAATCCTCCGTCATAAAAGTCAAATTGAGTTCTTCTTCCCAATCCTGTTTAATCTTAGATAAAGGACGCTTATCCCACTGTAATAATAAATTATAAATTCTTCCAATAGAACCCTTGATCGAAGAATTCGTACTCATAATAGTATCTAACAGGTCAGCCTCCAATATGTAAGGAAAATTACTTAAGTATGTTTGTAAAAAATGTCTAACTTGAAGGTATTGCAGAAAGTGTGAGTATGAAAGAGAATATTTATCAATTAATTGTTCAAAAGACATCAATCTATCTTCTTTAAATAAATCCAAAAAAGAATTAATACCTTTATTTTTCCAAAGTAAAAAAATTGGATCACTCAAAGAAGGCTTAAAAAAGTAATTTCGATAAATTAAACTACAAAGTTTAAATTTTTTAAGATTAAAAATCAAGCCCCCCCCTCAAGCTTCTACGCTCCAAAGAATAAAGACCCAACTTGTTTAACCTTGCTCTGTAACTTAGGTGATGAAACCCAGGTAACATTCCAGTAAATCTTCTCTGTACTCTCTCTATTTTGTTGACATCTTTCCTATAATTCGGTGACCAGAACTGTGCACAATACTCCAAATTTGGCCTCACCAATGCCTTGTTCAATTTCAACATTACATCCCAACTCCTATACTCAATGCTCTGATTTATAAAGGCCAGCATACCAAAATCTTTCTTCACCACCCCATCCACATGAGATTCCACCTTCAGGGAATTATGCACCATTACTCCTAGATCCCTCTGTTCTACTGCATTCTTCAATGCCCTACCATTTACCATGTATGTACTATTTTGATTAGTCCTACCAAAATGTAGCACCTCACATTTATCAGTATTAAACTCCATCTGACATCTTTCAGCCCACTCTTCTAACTGGCCTAAATCTCTCTGCAAGCTTTGAAAACCTACTTCATTATCCACAACTCCACCTATCTTAGTATCATCTGCATACTTACTAATCTAATTTACCACCCCATCATCCAGATCATTAATGAATATGACAAACAACTTCGGACCCGGTACAGATCCCTGAGTCACCGGCCTCCAATCTGACAAACAGTTATCCACCACTACTCTCTGGCGTCTCCCATCCAGCCACTGCTGAATCCATTTTACTACTTCAATATTAATACCTAACGATTGAACCTTCCTAACTAACCTTCCGTGTGGAACCTTGTCAAAGGCCTTACTGAAGTCCATATAGATAACATCCACCGCTTTACCCTTGTCAACTTTCCTAGTAACCTCTTCAAAAAATTCAGTAAGATTTGTCAAACATGGCCTTCCACGCACAAATCCATGTTGACTGTTCCTAATCAGACCCTGTCTATCCAGATAATTATATATACCATCTCTCAGAATACTTTCCATCAATTTACCCACCACTGACGTCAAACTCACAGGCCGATAATTGCTAGGTTTACTCTTAGAACCCTAATCTTCCCCCCCCCCACACACACCCTACTAGGGATAGGGTTCCTCTTGTCCTCACTTACCACCCACCATAATTCTCCAAAACTTCCACCACCTCCAATGGGATCCCACTACCAAGCACATCTTTCACTCCCCCCACCCCAACTTTCTGCTTTCTGCAGGGATTCTTCCCTACATGACTCCCTTGTCCATTCTTCACTCCCCACTGACCTCCCTCCTGGCACTTTTCCTTGCAAGCAGAACAACTGCTACACCTGCCCCTACACCTCCTCCCTCACTACCATTCAGGGCCCTAAAGAGTCCTTCCAGGGGAAGCAACACTTCACCTGTGAGTCTGTTGGGGTCATATACTGTGTTTGGTGCTTCCTGTATATCGGTGAGACCCGACGTAGATTAGGAAACCACTTCACCAAGCATCTATGCTCCATCCACCAGAACAAGTGGGATCTCCCAGTGGCCGCCCAGTTTAATTCCACTTCCCATCCCCATTCCACTATATGCATCCATGACCTCCTCCACTGTCGTGATAAAGCCACACTTAAGTTGGAGGAACAACACCTTATATTCTGTTTGGGTAGCCTCCAACCTGATGGCCTGATCGATTTCTCAAACTTCCAGTAATGCCCCCCATCTCCCCCCTCACCATTTCTCATCCCCTTTTCCCTCTCTCACCTTATCTCCTTGCCTGCCCATCGCCTTCCTCTGGTGTTCCCCCTCCCACTCATTTTCTTTCTTCCGTGGCCTTCTGTCTCTTTCACCCATCAACTTCCCAGTCCTTTACTTCATCCCTCCCCCTCCAGGTTTCACCTGTCACCTGGTGTTTCTCTCTCCCCTCCCCCACCTTTTAAATCTACTCCTCAGCTTTTTATCTCCAGTCCTGCCAAAGGGTTTCAGCCCAAAACATTGACCATACTCTTTTCCATAGATGCTGCCTGGCCTGCTGAGTTCCTCCAACATTTTGTGTGTGTTGCTACTTGTTTTGATGCTATATTTTTCCATCCATCGCTATTGAATATCTCTTATGAGGCAATTTGGCCCATCGAGTCTAGGTCAATTCCCAGAGCAAACTCAATCCCCCACCCCGTTACTTATCCTCCCCCACAGTCCTATCAATTCCATTCAGGTTCTACCTCTCACCAACATACAAGAAGTGATTCACAGTGGCCAATCACCATACCAGATCTTGTGCCGCTGCGATGTGAGAAGCAACACACACAGTCACATGGACAGCACCTGAAATCAGGACTGGATAGCTGGTACTTTGACTTCCCAGCTCAACCAACCAAGCAGCTGCGTTGTCCAACTTTAAGTGCTTTTGCAAAGAAATTGTACATCATGTCACCAGTTAGTTATTAAATTTAAAATATCCCTGTTGTCAGTTTTCAGGAGCCCCAGACTACTGCTGACTACCACTGTTTCCTGGTGACACAAGAGATTCTGCAGAAACTGGAAATCTTGAGCAAAATGCTGGAGGTATTCAGCAGGTCAGGCAGCATCTAAGGAGTGATAAAGGGCCTTGGTCTGAAATGTCAACTGTTTATTCCCCTCTGTAGATGCTGCCTGACCTGCTGAGTTCCTTCATCATTTTGCGTGTGTGTGTGTGTGTATGTGTGTGTGTGTGTGTGTGTGTGTGTGTGTGTGTGTGTTACCATTGGTTGATTTCATTTATTTATTTATTTAGAAATATCATGTGACAACCGGCACCTCTGGCCCAATGAACCCACACCACCTAATTACACCCATCTGACCAATTAACCTTTTTACCCACACATCTTTGGAATGTGGGAGGAAACCAAGGCACCCAGAGGAAACCCACACGATCACGGAGAGAATGTGCAAACTCCTAAAGAGAGCGTCAGGAACTGAACCCCCATCACTGGCACTGTAATATCATCATGCTACCCATTACTCTACCACACCAGATTCCTTGTGTTGCCTTTGGTTTCCATTCCCTTTCATTTGTAGCTGTTACTGTCTGTTTAATTGCACTCAGAGATCTTGTGTCTTTCCCAGACAGTTCCGGAGTGTCAACATCTCCGAAGATCTATCCTGGGTCCACCATATTGATGCAATTACAAAAGAGCTACCGTGACAACCATGCTTCATTAGAAGTTTGAGGAGACTTGGTCTGTCACCAGAGACTTTCACACATTTCTACTTTGAAGAGAATTTTAACTCATCTGGCATCACCATCTGGTTTGGAGGGACCACTATACAGGACCAGAAAAAGCTGCAGAGATTTGTAAACTGATCCAGCTCCATCATGGGCACCAGCCTCCCTAACACTGAGGACACCTTCAAAAGGCGATTGCTCAAAAAGGCAGCATCTATCATTATCAATCCCCCATCATCCAGGACATACCCTCTTCTCATTGCTGCCATCAGAAAGGAGCCTGAAGACACACACTCAACGTTTCAGAAACAGCTTCTTTCCATCCGCCAACAGATTTCTGAATGAACAATGAAACCATGAACACTACCTCAATATTTTTTATTCTTTTTTTTGCTCTCTTTTTGCATTACTTACTTAATTATTTTTTACATATTTCTTATTGAAATTGATAGCTTTTTTATTCTTATGTATTGCGATGTACTGCTGTCATAAAACAACAAATTTCATGACACAGGTCAGTGATGTTAAACCTGAACCTAACTGATTCTGATTCTTCACTTGGATCTGTGCTGATGTGGTCAGTTTATGTGCTTTCTCTATCAGTTTAGTGTTGATCTGAATCATTCCTTTCTTCGACAGTTGGAATTCTCACCACCTCGGGTTTTAATCTGGTTCTGAGTCACATTTACATTCTTATTTGAACACGCCGCACTGATCCATTTGCCCTTTGACTGGTTTTCCTAGGTTACCATGGATGGTCTCCATGGCATCACATGAAAGTCAGCTTTCCCCAAACCAAGAATCTTAATAGCTGATTAACATTTATCCCTTTCAAAAGTACAATGAAATCAGTCATGTTATGGCTGTTACTGGTTAAGTGTTCATACAGTTTTAGACTGTTAGTCTAATCAGACTCATTACTCACTATGGAACTTAAAATAGATTATTGTCTTGTTGGTGGCATGATATATTATTGCAAAAGACTATCCTGAATCCACTTGGGAAATTCACTAAACTTCCAAAAGTGGAATTGATAAATTGTTCGTTATTGTCACATGTACCGAGATGCTGTGAAAAGCTTTTGTGTGCCATTTCAAAGCAAGCAAGGCTGCGTCTCTGCTTTCTTAGAAATTTGTGTAAATTCAGCATGTCATCTAAAATTTTGACATACTTCTATAGATGCACAGTGTAGTGTATTCTGAATGATTGCATCTTGGCCTGGTATGGAAACACCAAAGCCCAAGAACAGGAAAGCCTATGCACAGTGGTGGATACATCCCAGTTCATCACAGGAAAAGCCTCCCCACCATTGAGTACATCTGCAAAGAGCACTGCTACAAGACCATAAGACATAGGAGCAGAATTAGGCCCTTTGGCCCATCAGGTCTGCTCCACCATTCAATCATGTCTGATCCTTTTTTCCCCTTCCCCACCCCATTCCCTGGCCTTCTCCTCGTAACCTTTGATGCCATGTCCAATCAAGAACCTATCAATCTCTGCCTTAAATACACCCAATGACCTGGCCTCCACAGCTGCCTGTGGTAACAAATTCCATAAATTCACCACTCTCTGGCTAAAGAAGGCAGTATCCATCATCAAGGACCCTCACTCTCTAGGCAATTCTCACTGCTGCCATCAGGAAGGAGGTACAGCAGCCTTAGGTCCCGCATCACCAGGTTCAGGAACAGTTATTACCCTTCAACCATCAAGCTCCTGAACCAGCGTGGATAGCTTCACTCACCATAGCACTGAGCTGATCACTGAACATCACCTATGATTCACTTTCAATGACTTTACAACTCAGTTGTCACTATCATTTATTTATTTATTATGATTATTTTGTTTCACATAGTTCACCTTCTTTTACTCATTGGTTGCTTATTGATCTTCATGCGTAGTTTGTTATTGATTCTACTCGATTTTTTGTTCTATTCTGAATGCAAGCAAGAAAATTAATCTCTAGGTAATATTTAGTGATATATTCCCACTTTGATAATAAATTTACTTTGACCTTTGAACATCTAAGCAGTTCATCACATTGAGATAGCAAAAAAGAAATGAGAACAGTGTTGCAGCTGCAGAAAAGGCAGTGCACAAAACAGTGAGGTAGTTTGGGGGATCAAGAGTTTACCTTTTATCGTACGGGAGGGCTGTTCAAGTATCTGATAACAGTGGGATAGAAGCTGTCCTGAGCCTGGTGGAATGCGTTCTCAAGCTTTTGTATCTTCTGCCTAATGGGGGAGAAGAGAAGAGAGAAGCTGGCTTTTGATTATGTCGGCTGCTTTCCCAAGATGGTGGAAAGCTTTGATAGCGTCCAGAGAGGGGAGGTTGTATTTGTGAGGTGCTGAGCTGTGTCCACAACTCTCGGCAATTTCTTGTGGTCACGGACAGAGCAGTTGCCATAACAACCATGACGCACCCAAATAGGATGTTTTCTATGGTGCATCAGTAAAATTTGTTTTGGGTCATCGGGGACATGCCAAATTTCCTTACCATCTGAGCTACTCTGCCTGCAAAATCAAAGTACATTTATTATCAAAGTATGTATATACAACCTTGAGATTTGTCGTCTCACAGGTAGCTAGAAAACAAAGAAACTCAGTAGAACCCATTAAAACACAAGAAGACCGTCAAACACCTGACATGCAAAGAAAACAAAACGTGTAAGCAATATAAGTATTCCAAACTACTCAAAAAGTATTCAGTAATAGTATTCAGAACTGAAATTCACAAAAGTGAGTTCACACTGTGATAGTTGCAGGCCACAGTCACATTTCAGCACAGAGATGAGTAGAGTTGAGTATAACTGAATTGAATACAACCTCCAGAATGTTAAAATCCCCAGTCATATTTGCTGTGTAATTCCTACATTTTGTATGCAGGAACTTCACAGGTGTCATTTCTATTTGAGTGGATAGCTTGTGTTTCTTAATTCTTCCCACAGTCTCCAGGTCCTGCATATTTCATCTATCCTTTCCTCATCATCAGAGAGATCGCAGTCCCTTCAGCTGGTACGGGCAAGTAAGTCTGAGGGCAGAGGATGAAGGAAGTAGGAAGGAGGGAAGGGGTGGCAAATAGAAAGACGAATTGGGAGAGGGGTTTGATGAAGGGTCTCTTCAGAGCAGGTGGTTACTCGGGAGCTTGGATGTTAACAGGCATGTGTAGAGAATGTCATACAGAATGGAAAAAGGCCCTTCAGCACATCAAGTCAGTGTCGACCAACAAGCACCTATCCTGCACTTACCTCATTACGACCCCCCCTCTATTCCCATCAAGTAACCCCCTTCCCCCACAGATTCTACCCTTCACCTACACACTAGGGGCAAAATACAGAAGCCAATTAACCCACCAGACTACCTTGGGAAACCTATATGATCACAGGGAGAAAGTTCAAACTCCACACAGAGGCCCGGATTGAACCCTGGACACTGGGGCTGTGAGGCAACGGCCGTGTCCACTGCATCACTCAGTGGACAGCTGAGAGGGAGGAGAAGGGGATGTTCAGGTTGACGCCTGTGTGGGGAGGAAAACTGGCTCAGGCTAGTGGTAAGAGACTCAGAAAGGAGGAGGGAGGGTCTGAGGAATGATGAATTGGGAATTCCTATAGTAGGGGAGTCTAGGACCACAGGGCACAGTCTCAGAATGCAATGACATTCCTCTAGAACAGAAATGAGGAGGAATATCTTTAGCCCAAGGGTGGTGAATCGGCAGAAATCATTGCCACAGATGACTGTGGAGGCCAAGTCATTGGGTATATTTAAAATGGAGGTTGATAGGTTCTTGATTAGTAAGTGCATCAAAGGTTTTGGGAACAAGGAAGGAGACTGGGGCTGAGAGGGATAATGAATCAGCCACGATGGAGTAGCAGAACAGACCTGATGGGCCAAATGGCCTAATTCTTCTCCTACATCTTATGGTCTTATGAGTCTGGAATGTGGAGACTCCCGCAGTCGAGTGGCAGAACAAAAGCAGGATTTGTGGACAAAAGCAAATGCCCAAAACATTGACTGGTTATTCCCCTCCATATCGGCCACCCGATCTGCTGATTTCCTCCAGCACTTTGGGAATGTGCGTTGCTCTGGATTTCCAGCATCCGCAGAAACTCTCGTGTTTAAAACAAGTGCTTTCTTGGCCAATCGAACTGTCCCCGTGACTGGAATGGGGAAGGAAGCTTATGCCACAGAGACTCTTTTCCACATCATTTGAAGTGTAATTAATCACTTGAGTTGGCTTGGATACGATTGTAGCCTCATTAGTGGAAACATGGAACTTTTTGTTTGCACCAACTGGCAATACGATTACTCAAGGCTTAAACAAACGTGCTTAGCACTTAGGAGGTATGTGTTTTGTTCTCCTGGCTGTGCACAGTGGTTCTAGGTACAGACTGAGAGCGCTAGATTATTGAATTAACTCGGTAATTCATCAGGATCCGCATTAAAGTTCAAAGTTCAAAATAAATTTATTAGCAAAGTACATGTATATCACCACATACAACCCTGGGATTCATTTTCTCGCCGGCATTCGCAGAAAATACAAAGAAACATAATGGAATCAATGGAAAGCCGCACACAAGATGGACAAACAACCAATGTGCAAAAGACAACAAATCGTGAAAAAACAAAAAGAAAGAGAAAAATAAGTAAATAAATAAGCAAAACATATCGAGAACATGATACGAAGACTCCTTGAGGATGAGTCCATGGGTTGTGAGAAGAGCTCAGTGTTGGGGTGAGTGAAGTTATCCCCTCCGGTTCAAGGGCCTGATGGATGAGGGGTAATAATTGTTCCTGAACCTGGTGTTGTGAGTCCTAAGGCTCCGGTATCTCCGCCCTGATGGCAGCAGTGAGAAGACAGCATGGGCTGGATGACAGGGGTTCTTTATGAGGGAGGCTCCTTTCCTGTGACAATGTGCTCGATGGTGAGAAGGGCTTTAGTCACTATGGACCATGGTGGATTCAAGCTGCTTTGTCTGGATTGTTAGCCCGTTTCCACAATTAGTAGTCCAGTATGCTGCCCCACCCTTCGGTGACACAATAGCGCAGCGGTTAGTATAACATTAATACTGTGCCAGCAACTCAGGTTCAATCCCCACCACTGTCCTTAAGGTGTTTGCAGATCCTTCCCGACGACCTCATTAGTTTCCTCCAGGCACTCCAGTATCCTTAATAACGTACAATTTAGGATTAGTCGATTGTGCACATGCTATGCTGGCGCCAGAAGCATGGCGGCACTTTGGGCTGCCCCCAGCTCATCCTCAGACTGTGTTGGTCATTGCTACGAATGATGCATTTCATTATAAGTTTCAACGTACTACACATGTGCCAAATCAAAGTAATCTTAATCTTCCTCTTAATAAAGAGGGGTAGAGCAGCTATTCAGAAAATTGTTGGAGTCTCAGATAGCATAGAGCATTGTCAAAGGATGCAGAGGGACAGATCAGTGGGAAAGTTGGGCGGGGGTTGAGGGCTGCCCCCAGCACATGTTTGGAAACTGTTGATCATTGTCGGAAATGACACATTTCACGATATGTTTTGATGTGCATGTGACAAATAAATCTAATCTTTGTAATGGAACTGATAGTTAAAACTTCTGTAAAACTCCAATAATCGGTTATGAAGCTGCTTGAAAGCCCCAGTCGGCACACGAGGTGAGGTTAGCCTCACTGCCCGTCACTCAATAAGACCTCAATTCCTGAGTTCACTCTGAACTCAACTGGAGTACGATGCAAAACACATAAAATGCTGGAGGAATTCAGCAGGTCAGGCAGCATCTATGTGGAGGAATAAACAGTTTATGTTTCAGGTGGAGACCTTTCATCACGAATGGAAAGGAAGAGGGCAGAGGCCAGAGTAAGAAGGTGAGGTATAGGGAGGAGTACAGGCAGGAAAGTGATAGATTTTAACTCTGCCCTGTGGGGAAATAGGATGTGGGAGGTGAAGTAAGAAACTGGGAATGAATGCTATTTATTCCCTTCAATAGTCACGGCCTGATTTGCTGAGTTCCTCCAGCATCTTGTCTGTGTTGCAGAAGGTTTGCAGCATTTGCAGAATTTTCTGTGTGTATAGCCGTCGCTGGAGCCTGAAGGTCAAGCGGCCACCTAATCTGCTAAAATTGGTGAGTTTCCTCAGGCAAAGGGACTGAGCACTGCAGCAATCACAGGGTTAGAAAATTGGCAGCTCTGTGCAAGTGAGCACTGGGTGCTGCTGAGGCAGGACGTGGGAATGTGTTTAGAGTTGTCACACAGGACAGAGAGAGATTCTTGTCGTGCTGTGTGAATTTGCTTTAACCCCAGTCAGCTGAATCATATTTTTGGTCCATTTCTTTGCAGATTACTTTGTCCTTAATGGGGAGGTGGAGTTGGCAGATACACAATAACGTAAACTTCTTAATCCACCTCAGAAACCAGCCATCAATTTTGGCTCTCTTCAGAATCTAAATCAGGTTTAATATCACTGACATACATCACGAAATTTGTTAACACAAAATAATCTGCAGATGCTGGGGTCAAAGCAACACTCACAACACGCTGGAGGAACTCAGTAGGTCGGGCAACATCCGTGGAAAAGATCAGTCGACGTTTCAGGCGGAACCCTTCGTCAGGACTGAAGAGGGAAGGGGCAGAGGCCCTATAAGGAAGGTGGGGGGAGGGTGGGAAGGAGAAGGCTGGTAGGTTCCAGGTGAAAAACCAGTAAGGGGAAAGATAAAGGGGTGGGGGAAGGGAGGCAGGGAGATGACAGGCAGGAAAGGTGAAGAAAGAATAGGGGAAAACACAATGGGTAGTAGAAGGAGGCAGAACCAAGAGGGAGGTGGTAGGCAGCTGGGGGAGGGGGCAGAGTGACATAGGGATAGGGGAAGGGAGGGGAAGGGAATTACCAGAAGTTGGAGAATTCTATGTTCATACCACGGGGCTGGAGACTACCTAGACGGTATATGAGGTGTTGCTCCTCCAACCTGAGTTTAGCCTCATCATGGCAGTACAGGAGGCCATGTATGGACATATCTGAATGGAAGTGGGAAGCAGAGTTGAAGTGGGTGGCTACTGGGAGATCCTGTCTATTGTGGCGGACGGAGTGGAGGTGCTCGACGAAGCGGTCCCCCAATCTGTGTCGGGTTTCACCGATGTAGAGGAGGCCACACCGGGAGCACTGGATGCAATAGGTGACCCCAACAGACTCCCAAGTAAAGTGTTGCCTCACCTGGAAGGACTGTTTGGGGCCCTGAATGGTGGCAAGAGAGAAGATGTAGGGACAGGTGTAGGGACAGGTGTAGCACTTGCGCTTACAGGGATAAGTGCCAGGTGGGAGATCGGTGGGGAGGGACATGTGGACCAGGGAGTTGCGGAGGGAACGATCCCTGCGGAGAGGGGTGGAGAGGGAAAGATGTGCTTTGCGGTGGGGTTCTGTTGAAGGTGGTGGAAGTTGCTGAGGATATTGTGTTGGATCCGGAGGCTGGTGGGGTGGTAGGTGAGGACAAGGGGAACTCTGTCCCTGTTGTGGTGGCGGGAGGATGGGGTGAGGGCCGAAGTGCAGGAAATGGAGGAGATGTGGGTGAGGGCATCATTGATGACGGCAAAAGGAAAACCACGATCCTTAAAGAAAGACGACATTTGAGATGTCGTGGAACGGAAAGCCTCATCCTCAGAGCGGATGCGGCGGAGACGGAGGAACTGGGAATAGGAAATGGCATTTTTGCATGTGGCAGGGTGGGAAGAGGTATAGTTGAGGTAGTTATGAGAGTCAGTGGGCTTGTAGAAGATGTCAGTGGACAGTCTGTCTCCAGAGATGGGGACTGAGAGATCGAGAAAGGGGAGAGAAGTGTCAGAGATAGACCAAGTGAATTTGAGGGCTGGGTGGAAGTTTGAAGTAAAGTCGATGAAATTGATGAGCTCAGCGTGGGTGCAGGAAGCAGCACCAATGTAGTCGTCAATGTACCGAAGGAAAAGTTGGGGAGCAGTACCAGAATAGGTCTGGAGTACAGACTTCTACATAACCAACGAAGAGGCAGGCATAGCTAGGGCCCATGCGAGTTCCCATAGCTACACCCTTGGTCTGAAGAAAGTGGGAAGAGCCAAAAGAGAGGTTATTGAGTGTGAGAACCAGTTCCGCCAGCTGGAAGAGGGTAGTGGTGGTGGGGAACTGGTGAGGTCTATTATCCAGAAAGTAGCAGAGGGCTTTGAGGCCTTCTTCATGGGGAATGGAGGTGTATAGGGATTGGACATCCATAGTGAAAATGAAGCGGTTGGGACGGGGAACTGGAAGTTATTGAAAAGGTGGAGGGCATGGGATGTATCCCGGATGTAGGTGGGGAGAGACTGAACTATGGGTGACAAAATGGAGTCCAAGTAGGCAGATACAAGTTCGGTGGGACAGGAGCAGGCAGAAACTATGGGTCTGCCGGGACAGTCAGGCTTGTGGATCCTGGGGAGGAGGTAAAACCAAGCGGTACGGGGTGTGGGAATAATGAGTTTAGTGGCTGAGGATGGAAGGTTTCCAGAGTTGATAAGGGCAGTGATGGTACGGGAGACAATGGTTTGATATTTTTTGGTGGTGTCCTGTTCCAGGGGTAAGTAAGAGGAGGTGTCAGAGAAATTTGTTGTTTTGCAAAATGGTGCAATATATAAACATACTATAAATTATAATAAGATATATACAGTGGATTCCAGTTAATTGGGCCACATCGGGACCAGTACATTTTGGCCCAATTTAGCGGCTTCCCCAATTTGCCAAAGTTTGTGGAAATAGTTAAAAAGGTGTAAAAAATGACTAACTACTATTTAACTGAGTAGCAAATTATGTATTTCAATGAAATACAGTACAAATTAGAACATTATCAATACTTCTACAGTGCTATAAAACTGTATATTAGTTCCCAAAAGTTATCAACAGAGAAATTATGATGCTATGTCTTTTGACTGACTATAAATGAATAAAATCAGTGCAGACATCTACTGTAGATGATAGACAGCCTTCACACCATTTTCGGTGATTGACTCCTCCAAATCTTCATATTCATTGTAACATTCAATATGATTGTCAATACCTTCAAATTCTTCATAGTTCCGAACTTGTTGAAGTAAAGAAATCGTTTCATTTTCACTCCTGGTCATTTCTGGCATCTCCAAGCCTGAATACTTGAAACCACTGTGAGCAAAATAACTTTGAATTGCCTTACTGCATATCTCTCGCCAACAAAAATCACTGCTTCTTTAACACAAACATGTGCAAATGGCACTATTTAAAAACTGTTTGCTCTCAGCACAATGTAGTGTCTAACAGCTACACAAACGCAAGCGATTGATGCCATTTAAAACCTATTCAGCCAATTAAACAAAGGGAATCCCCACTACTTTCTTGATTCACTTTTGTTCACTAAGAATTGTCCCAAATAAACGACTGTCCCAATTAACCGATGACCCACTTAAACATGTACTGTGTATATATAATATATTAATATATACGGATATGTATCTTGGAAACAAGATAGCACAGTCACAGCGGGCTTTCTGGCTTAAATCAATGGTAAAATTTCTTGTCCTTTTTGTCTTTTCTGTGACTGAAAAGCACACTGCTGATCACAGAGAACACTAAAATCTGCAAGTCTACCTCGCTAACGAGTAGAATAACAAAGGTTTTGTGCAGTTATGGACTAACGCAGGGAGCAGGTCCTCGCTCCGCCTCGCAGCCGGCTAGAGGTACCTGAGGAAGCAGCTGTCAGAAGCAGTGCATGAGAATGCAGAAGTGCAGTAAGCGTATCAGTATTCGAGCAGGAATTAGAGTGAATTCCTGCTGGCTCACGCTCCCAACAATTCTATTCGCTGACGTTCATTCAGCAGAGAATAAACTGGATTACCTACATCTGCATCTGAAGCAGAGGGAGATGAGGAACTGCTCTACAATCATCCTGATAGAAAAGTGGTCGCAGGGCATCACTCCATACTTGGCCAACTGGCTAGAATGCCTAACCTCCTTTCGGGCGGGTAAAAATGCTGTGACCTCGGGCAAGACCCATGCAAGAGGCCTGTGTGTCTATGTCAATAAGAACAGTTGTGTGAACATCTTGGTAGTAACAGCCCACTACTCAAGCAGATAGAGTTTTTAATGGTGAAGTGCAGGCCCTTGTACTTACCGAGGGAGTTCACTGCCATTGTGATTATTGCTGTTTATATCTGGAGAAGCACTGCAAGAGCTCTACAATGCCATGTGCGATCTCGAAGCTACTCATCCCAAAGGTGGCTTCATTGTTGCTGGTGACTTCAATCATGTCAACTTAAAAACAGTCCTATCAAAGTTCTACCAGCATGTCAACTTCACAACCAGAGGAGAGAAGATATGAGACCTGGTTTGTACCAAGGCTGACCCTGCCCTTCCCCACCTAGGATAGTCAGACCTTATATCCGTTTTGCTAATGCCTGTGTACAAACCACTGGTTATATGAGTCCTGACGAAGGGTCGCGGCCTGAAACGTCGACTGCACCTCTTCCTACAGATGCTGCCTGGCCTGCTGCGTTCACCAGCAATTTTTATGTGTGTTGCTTGAATTTCCAGCATCTGCAGAATTCCTGTTGTTTGCGGTTATATGAGTCAAACCAGTTTACAGGGAGATTAGATATTGCCTTCAGATCAGGGGACAGGAAGATTCTAAGGACAATAAGAGCCACACACTCTCATGCCATTAGGAATAGGTACACACTAAAAATTCACAGACATCTTTTGGCACTTGTGGCAAGATACAGAAACCATAATCAATTATAAGTCCACCCTGCACATCAACGACAGTGGTGCCTCCCTTCCTGACAGGCTTAATGCCTTCTATGTACTATTTGATGCATTGAATGCTATGACACCGAGGAAAACCCCTCTCCTGCTGAGGAACAGGCAGTCTGTCTGGCCGCAGACAAGATGAGGAGGATCCCAGACAGGGTAAACCCATGCAAAGCTGACCTGGTCAGATGCTGGGAGCATTGTTGAGGATCCCTACCACCCACCCCACAATCCCTTTGACCAGCTACCATCAAGAAGGAGGTACAGAGGATCAGGACTAGAACTGCCAGACCAGGCCACAGCTTCTTCCCTCAGGCTGTGAGACAGGAAGATAGGATCGTAAAGAAAGCTTTTGGCACATTGGCCTTTATAAATCAATGTAAATAGTACAGAAGATGGGGTGTTATGTTGAAGTTGTATAGAATGTTGGTGAGGGCTAATATGGAGTATTGTATGCAGTTTTGGTCACCTACCTAAAGGAAAGAGATAAATAAGGTTGAAAGATTGCAGAAAAAATTTCCAAGGATGTTGCTGGGTCTGGAGGACCTGAGGATAAGGAAAGATTGAGTAGGTTCAGACTGTATTCTTTAGAATGTAGAAGAGCAAAAGGAGATTTGACAGAGATATACAAAATTATGAGGGGTATAGACTGGGTAAATACAAGGAGGCTTTTTCCACTGAGGTTGGGTGGGACTACAACCAGAGGTCATAGGTTAATGGTGAAATGTGAAAAGTTTAAGGGGAACATGAGGGGAAACTTTTTTACTCAGAGGGTCATGAGAGTGCGGAAAGAGCCGCCAGCACAAGTGGTCCATGTGAGCTTGATCTCAATGTTTAAGAGAAGTTTTGGATAGGTGCATGGATAGAAGAGATATGGATGGGTACGGTCCCAGTGCAGGTCAATGGAAGTAGGCAGTTTGAATGTTTCAGCATGAACTAGATGGGTTGAAGGGCCTGTTTCTGTGCTGTACTTCTTTATGACTCTATGATTCTGTGACTAATGATTAGCCTGCCACCACCAAGGTCTCATCACTAGGGCAGCGATCTGTTTACTGTCTACTGCTTACCTGTGCTGCTCACTACATGCACTTTCAGCTACATTTTATTAACTTACTTTGGTAATATGTTGTTTTATGTGCCATGTGTGATATACATTTTGTGGGTGCACCATGTTCCAGAGGAATGTTGTTTCATTTCATTGTATATATGTACAGTCAGATGACAATAAACTTGATCTTGAACTTGAACTTGATATATATATCATGGGTTTATTGCCCGTTCAGAGATCTGATGGAGGAGGGGAAGAAGCTGTTCCTTAAATGTTGAGTTTTTTTTGTCTTCAGGCTCCTGTATCTCCTCTCTGACAGTAGCAATCAGAAGAGGACATATTCTGGGTGGTGGGACGTCCTTAATGATGAATGCCACCTTTTTGAGGCATTGCCTTTTGAAGATATCCTCTATAGTGCTGCCCATGATGGACTCTATCTTTATAATAGCACTGAGGTCAGATTTAAACCCTGTTAAAATGTTAATCAAGAGCTCATGTTGACAGACGCCCAAATGTGGGAGAGACCAGGCTGTATAACTGAACTCTGCATCACCCGTATGGGTCCTAGCTATGCCTGCCTTTTTGTTGGCTTTGTGGAACAATCTACGCTCCGTGCCTATTCTGGTATCTGTCCCCCACTTTTCCTTCGCTACATCGACGACTGCATTGGCGCTGCTTCCTGCACGCATGCAGAACTCATTGACTTTATTAACTTTGCCTCCAACTTTCACCCTGCCCTCAAGTTTACCTGGTCCATTTCCGACACCTCCCTCCCCTTTCTAGATCTTTCTGTCTCTGTCTCTGGAGACAGCTTATCCACTGATGTCTACTATAAGCCTACTGACTATCACAGCTATCTGGACTATTCCTCTTCTCACCCTGTCTCTTGCAAAAACGCCATCCCCTTCTCGCAATTCCTCCGTCTCCGCCGCATCTGCTCTCAGGATGAGGCTTTTCATTCTAGGACGAGGGAGATGTCTTCATTTTTTAAAGAAAGGGGCTTCCCTTCCTCCACTATCAACTCTGCTCTTAAACGCATCTCCCCCATTTCACGTACATCTGCTCTCACTCCATCCTCCCACCACCCCGCTAGAAATAGGGTTCCCCTGGTCCTCACCTCCCACCCCACCAGCCTCCGGGTCCAACATATTATTCTCCGTAACTTCCGCCACCTCCAATGGGATCCCACCACTAAGCACATCTTTCCCTCCCCCCCTCTCTCTGCATTCCGCAGGGATCGCTCCCTACACAACTCCCTTGTCCATTCGTCCCCCCCATCCCTCCCCACTGATCTCCCTCCTGGCACTTATCAGTGTAAGCGGAACAAGTGCTACACATGCCCTTACACTTCCTCCCTTACCACCATTCAGGGCCCCAAACAGTCCTTCCAGGTGAGGCATCACTTCACCTGTGAGTCGACTGGGGTGATATACTGCGTCCGGTGCTCCCGATGTGGCCTTTTATATATTGGTGAGACCCAACGCAGACTGGGAGACCGCTTTGCTGAACACCTACGCTCTGTCCGCCAGAGAAAGCAGGATCTCCCAGTGGCCACACATTTTAATTCCACATCCCATTCCCATTCTGACATGTCTATCCACGGCCTCCTCTACTGTAAAGATGAAGCCACACTCAGGTTGGAGGAACAACACCTTATATTCCGTCTGGGTAGCCTCCAACCTGATGGCATGAACATTGACTTCTCTAGCTTCCACTAGGCCCCACCTCCCCCTCGTACCCCATCTGTTACTCATTTTTATGCACACATTCTTTCTCTCACTCTCCTTTTTCTCCCTCTGTCCCTCTGAATATACCTCTTGCCCATCCTCTGGGTCACCTCCCCCCGTCTTTCTTCCCGGACCTCCTGTCCCATGATCCTCTCGTATCCCCTTTTGCCTATCACCTGTCCAGCTCTCGGCTCTATCCCTCCCCCTCCTGTCTTCTCCTATCATTTTGCATCTCCCCCTCCCCCTCCAGCTTTCAAATCCCTTACTCACTCTTCCTTCAGTTAGTCCTGACGAAGGGTCTCGGCCTGAAACGTCGACTGCGCCTCTTCCTATAGATGCTGCTTGGCCTGCTGCGTTCACCAGCAACTTTGATGTATGTTGCTCTGCATCACTTGGTTGCTTTTGTTTGGCTGCGGGGAGTGAGACTAAAGACCAGCTGAGAGAATAAAAATCGATCATCTGATTAATCCAGATATCGGCCTCCATATAGTTGCTCTGGACCATAGCTGCACAGCTCAGGGTTAGCAGAGGGGCTGATTGAATTTCAGTAACAATAAATGCTGTACTCTGGTAGGAGGAATACCCCTGGAGAAAGAGAACTCAGAGCTGCTAGAGGTGTGCTGCTATGAATCGCACAAAGTAGCAATGCCACACTTCTGTTCAGTAAAATAAGTGTCAAATCAAGTGCTGAGGTTGGTTTCCCGAGGTATGGAGATGAAAAGCAAGATGATAAACGCAAGAGTTTCTGCAGATGTTGGAAATCCAGAGCCACGCACACTGAAAATGCTGGAGGAACTCAGCAAGTCAAGCAGCATCTATACTTATTGCCCGTTACATCACTGGCATTTAGGGCAGAAATAAAGGTCCTTCATCTCTTTCTGCCCTTGGCCATCCTGATGTAGAAGGATTCTTCATTGTTGTTTCTCTAACAGCTTTGTTTGACTGGTCAGGGTTGTTAGCCCTGAGCTGAATCCCCAAACCTGGAGGACAGTGGACCACTCTCAGTCTGGCCTCCACCCTTTGACCTGTCTGGCATGGGTGACCCTATCAAGAGGCAAAGCACACAGCCCTGACTCTAGCCAGCATAGCTCTCTGGGTCATTGAGGCACACAAACCTCCAAACTATGACAAGATTATGGTCCTTTTGGAGAAAACAGCTTCGATGAAGGGGTAATGACGAGATCCAACATCGTCTTAAACGCCTGGAACAGCTTTTGGACGTCTCCGAACAAGAGTCTTCATGATCGTGACATCTGAACAGACATCAAAATGTTAGTGTACAAAGCAGTGGTAATCCCAACGCTCCTGCATGCATCAGAAACCTGGACAACATACCGACGACATCTGAAAGCACTTGAAAAGTTCCATCAACGCTGTCTTCGAAACATCTTAAATATCAGCTGGGAAGATAGAAGAACCAACGTCAGTGTGCTAAATGAAGCAAAAACAACAAGCATTGAAGCCTACGTCATCAAGAACCAACTAAGATGGAGCAGTCATGTTGTTTGGATGAAAGACGAACATCTGCCGAAACAAATCTTCTACTCCTTGCTTAAAAAAGGCAAAGGTAAAAGAGGCGGACAACAGAAGAGATTCAAAGACATCTTAAAAGCCAACATGAAGAAATATAACCTCAACATCAACAATTGGGAAACTAATGCCAAGAACAGGAAACTCTGACAAGCCATCATCCGAGAAGGAACAGCAACTTTCGAAGCCAACAGATGTGCAGAATTAGAAGAAAAGAGAAGAAAATGAAGAGAGGCAGCAACAACCAAAGTCCAATCTGCCATCTGGAGCTACCTGTCCTGAATGCAGAGGAACTTTCAAAGCCAAGGTTGGACTCATAAGCCACTTGAGAGCCCATAAGTAGATCAACAGAGCGAAAACCATCATCCTCGACCTCGAGGGATAGCCACCACCATGACAATAAACAGTCGACATTTCATGTCGAGATCCTTCATCAGGACCAAGTCTCAGCCTGAAACATTGATCGTTTACTCCCCACTGTAGATGCTGCCTGACCTGCTGAGTTCCTCCAGCATTTTGTGTGCATTGTTCTGGACTTCCGATGTCTGCAGAATCTCTTGTGTTTTGGTTTTCTGAGTTGTGTTTCCATGTTACATAAAGGACTGGAGATGATAAAATCTATGCTTTCCTACTTTATGGGGTTACAAACTTACTGTAACCGTCAATGATGCACCCTGAGCAACCCACCCCCCCCCCATCTCTCTCTCATTCATTCTCAACTGTCTACGGCCACTTCATGTTTCAGAATCAGTGACATATGCTGCCAAATTTGTTGCTTTGTGGCAGCAGTACGGTTCAAGGCATTAAAATGACTAAACGTTACAGAAATAAATAAATAATACAAAAGAGGGAGGTAGTGTTCATGGATTTATAGACCATTCAGAAATCTGATAAATGCAACAGATTCTGCAGATGCTGGAAATCCAGAGCAACACACACACACACACACACACACACACGCACACGCACACGCACACGCACACGCACACGCGCACACACACACACACACACACAATGCTGGAGGAACTCAGCAGGTCAGGCAGCATCTATGGAAATGAACAAACAGTTGATATATCAGGCCGAGACCCTTCATCAGACTGGATAGGAAGGGGAAAGAAGTCAGGATAAGAAGGTGGGGTAGAGGGGAAGGAGTACAAGATCGAAGGTGATAGGTGAAGCCAAGTGTGCAGGAAGGTGGGTGGGTGGGGGAAGGGGATTGAAGTAAGAAGCTACGACGTGATGGGTGAAAGAGGTGAAGGGTTGAAGAAGAGAGAATCTGATGGGATAGAACAGTGGGCCATGGGAGAAAAGAAAGGAGGTGGGGCACCAGAGGGCAGTGATGGGCAGGTGAAGAGAAGGGGTAAGTGGAGAATTAGAATGAGGAATGGAAAGAGAGAGAAGGCAGAGGGGGAGAACTTACTGGAAGTTAAACGGTGTTCGTGCTGTCAGGTTAGAGGCTACACTGACTGAAGATGAGGTGTTGCTCCTCCAACCTGAACGTCGCCTCATTGTGTCAGTAGGGGAGGCCACGAACCAACATATCAGAATGAGAATAGGAAGAGGAATTAAAATGGGTGGTCGCCAGGAAGTCTCGCCTGTCGTGGCAGGCAGAGGAAATGCTCTTGATTAATTGGTCTCCAATGGCAGAGGGGAGGAAGCTCTTCCTAAAACATTGAGTGTGAATCTTCAGGCACCTGTACCTCCTCCTTTTTCTTCCCTGAGCTTATCATCAAATATCTTTCCACATTCAGTCGCCACATCAATAGCACACTCTCCACTAAGTATAGTTTTCAATACTGGATGCCATAAAGCAATTCTGTATTCTATAGTACTGAGATCATAGGACTAACATTCTCCCTAAGACACTTGGCTACATAAATACAACACTCACTTATTAACCGTTCTCTGTCACTTACCTAATCCCTGTTAACATCTCACACACCTTTCACCTAGTTTCCTGTCTGCACAGTTATACTCTCCAGAGCCAACTTGTTATGTTTCTGGTCGCATCATTCCTGTCAACATTTCCACCACCCCCCCCGCCCCCCTGTAATTTCCTGTCCTTTCTGTCACACTTCCCTCATCCAACCTGGTGACATTCCTGCATGCTGTTCATACAGATCAAATCATTATAACACTGACGTAGTACAAGGAAAAGGAATAACAGAATATCTCACTGTGACCCTTCTAATCTCAGACTGTGCTTTCCTTCCTCCACGTCAGACTTTCCCATTCCACCAGGGCTTCTCTGACTCAACTTCCTCCAGTCTCCATCGTAGGTACTTCTACCTACACCTACTCACCAGTGTGGGCCTCAAGAGAGCATAAAACCATAAGACATAGGAGGAGATTTAGGTATTTGACCCATCAAGTCTTCTCTGCCATTCCATCATGGCTGATTTATTATTCCCCTCAACCCCATTCTCTTGCCTTCTCTCTGTGACCTTTGATGCTCTTTCTAATCAAGAAACTTCCAAACCCTGCTTTAAATAAACCCAGTGACTTAGCTTCCACAATCATCTGTGGTGATGAATTCCACAGATTTATCTGCTGGCTAAAGAAATTCTTCCTTATCTCCATTCTAAATGGATATCCCTCTATTCCAAGGCAGTGCCCTCTGGTCCTAGACGTGCCCATTTTAGTAAATATCCTCACCACATCCACTCTATCTGGGCCTTTTAATATTCGATAGTTTCAATGAGATGCCCCCCTCATTCTTCTAACTCCAGCGAGTACAAAGTTCAAAGTCAAAGTACCTTTATTATTGAAGTATGTATACTATATACAACCTTGAGATTTGTCTCCTTACAGACAGCCACAAACCGAAGAAACCCAATAGAACCCATTAAAAAAAGACTGTTTGACACCCAATGTGTAGGAAAAAATAATCATGCAAACAGTAAAAATAAGCAAATAACATTCAGAACTGAGGTTCACAGAGGTGAGTTCACAGCCACTGTCACAGCCGATCCAGGAGCCTGTTTGTTGTAGGCCACGGCCTCAGTTCAGTGCAGAGACAAGTAAACCTTGCGGAGCAGTGAGCTAAACACTGGCCCATTCCTCACCTTTGGCACTGACACCCTAACCTTTTCAATCTGGCCTGGTGCTTAAATCAACCAAACAGTGGATCGTTCCTTGTCTTGGACCCTGGCCCTGCCGCTTTGATACACTCTCAGCCCCAGGACTCACCGCCTCAATTCAGCCTGGTGCTAAAATTGGTCAAACCTCAGTTTGATTCTTGTTCTTGGGCCTGGACCCTGCAAAATTCAACTTTTCCTCGCCTCGATTCTGCCGCTTTGAGTTGCTTCCAGTCCATTCCAGTAGCCAAACACTGACTTGTTCCTCACTCTTGGGTCTGGGCCCCACCACCTCAATTCGGCCTGTATATACCAGGCCACAACCATCCTGCACCTTTGAGACTTCAGTTCATACTGAAAAATGCCAGGTCATTCAGGCAGTTCAAAAGCTCAACTCTGACAGGGAAGTTACGGGCTCTTGATTACAGTGATCATTTTACAGAAAAAGTGTGAGTAATAAAGTAGTTATTAGCTGTGTTTGTTGCCAGCAAGTTATCGTTGTGCTTCACTAGCACCATCTTAAACCACTGGCCCAGAGCCATCAAACACTCTTCATATTTTAACCCTTTCATTCCTGGCATCATTCTCGTGAGCCTCCTCTGGACCCTCTCCAATGTCAGCAAATCTTTTCCGAGGTAAAAGGCCCAAGACTGCTTACAGTCAAGTGCAGGCTGACCAGTGTCTTATAAAACCTCAACATTACTTCATTGCTCATATATTCTAGTCCTACCAAAATAAATACTAACATTGCACTTGCCTTCCTTACCACCGACTCAACCCACAAGTTAACCTGTAAAGAATCCTGCACAATCTTCTCTTATAGAGTCTTGTCCATTCACCTTAGGCCTCTTCTCTCACCCCCTTACGATGTGCTCTTGGTAACCGGATTATTATCGTCACATGTGAAAAATGTGTCTTGCATACTGTTCATTCAGATGAGATCATTACACAGTGCACTGAGGTGGAACAAGGAAAAAGCAGTCACAGAATACAGTTTCAGAGAACATTTGAGCAAAAAGGTGTAGGGCCATGATGAGGTAGATTGTGAGGTCAAAAGTCCATCTCATCATACAAGGTATACACTCAATAGTCTTATGACAATAGGGGAGAAGATGTTCTTGAGCTTTGTTGTATCTACTGCCTGACAGGAGCAGAGAGAATGTCTATGGTGGGTGGGGACTTTAACAATGTTGATTGCTTTACTGAGGCAGCATGAAATTTAGAGTCCATAGAGGGGAGTAACTCAATGGAGAGTCTCGACCCAAAACAACAAATGTTTATTCATTTCCATAGATGCTGCTTGACCTGCTGAGTTCTTCCAGCGTTTTATTAGTGTCATGAAATGTGTTGTTTTGTGGCAGCAGTACAGTGCAATACATTAAAAATTACCATAAATTACAATAAAAAGCTGAAGTGTGCAGAAGAGGAATAACGAGGTAGTGATGAGCAACACACAACCTGGTGGAAGGAAAGTAGTTGTCAATATTTCAAGCTGGAACCCTGAATGCTCTTCCAGGGCACCAGGCACAGTAGCAATGTTTAAGAGACATGTAGACAGGTACGTGCACTGCTCCTGAATGGTCGCATTTACACTTTATTCCACATTATTATTGTTTTACCTTATTCTAGCTCAATGCACTGTGCAATGATTTGATTTGTATGAACTTAGCCTGAATTGCTGACTGTTCATTCCTCTCCATAGATGCTATCTAACCTGCTGAGTTCCTCCAGCACTCGTATGAGTATACTCCAGATTTCCAGAATCTGCAGAATCTTTGTGTCCATCGTGGGGAGGCTGGTTTCCCACAATTCTCTGCAGTTTCTTAGGGGCATGGGCAGAGCAGTTGCTACATCAGGCCCATTAAGCATCTGGACTGGGTAGTTTCTTTGGTGAGGGTCAACGAGTTCATGTACAACTTCTTTAGCTTCCTGAGGAAGTAGAGGTGCTTGTGCACTATCCATTCCCCTCCTCTTACACTGCCTGACCCACTGAGTTCTTTCAGCATTCTGCAGGTGCTCTGCATATCGAGGTTGTGGATTTATGGATGAACCTCTTCAATGCTTTTAAAGTGGACACTTGCAAGAGAAAAAGGAGTTGTGTTGTTCAATCAATAAGTAAGAAAAGCCTTTTTTCTAGAACCTGGACCAACAAGGATGAAGAATTCCACACCATCCAGATTTTGTATTTTTCACTGCTGTTGAACTTTTATATTGGTGAGGAGAACAAAACTCCCACCAAGACCAGAATACACCTAAAGACAAAGATAAAGATAAAGATTAGTTTTATTTCTCACGCATACATCAAAACGTAAAGTGAAATACGCTGTTTGGACAGTCCGAGGATTGTGCTGGGGGCAGCCCGCAAGTGTCATCATGCTTCCAGGGCCAACATACCATCCCCACACCTTAACCCTAACCCATACGTCTTTGGAATGTGAGTGGAAACCGGAGCACCCGGAGGAAATCCACAGGGTTACAGGGAAAGTGTATAAACTCCTTACAGGCAGTGGCGGGAATTAAACCCTAATCACTGATTACAGGCACTGCAATAGCGCTATGCTAACCATTACACCACCAAGCCACCCCTAACAGGCACTCAGACATCCAGAAACTGGGCTATAAGACACCAGGAGTGGAAATTGGAGCAGCATTTTGTCAAGGTTTTGTCTCCGATCAAAACACAGCTGTGGTGCTCGGTTTCCAAGCTCGTCCATCATTTGGAACTGTATGTTCTCAACTACTTTCTTATCAAAGTATCTGTTTCAAACTGACCTACCACCAAGCTTCCAGAGTGACAAAGTGCAACTGCACCCAGTTACTATTACTAAACATGAGGGGGCTGTTGGCGGTAGGGTTTTTTTACGGAGAGTGGTAGGTTCATGGAACACCCAGCCTGGGATGTGGTAAGGCAGATACACTGGGGCATTTTAGAGACTCTTAGATAGGCACATGAATGATAGAAAAATGGAGGGAAGGGTTAGATTGATCTTGGAGTAGGTTAAAAGGTCGGCAGAATATTGTAGGCAAAGACTCCTGTACTGTGCTGTATTGTTCTATGTTCATATTGTTACTCCTGTGATCACTTTGCTCTAAAATGGACTTCGACTTGTTTGTTCTAATTGTGTTTTCGCTTGAAAAAATTGTCTTTAATTTATGTTTTCCTACGAAATGCTGCTTATATGATCCTACATGCCCATGATGCTGCTGTTTGTCTATAAGACCATAAGACATAGGAGCAGGATTAGGCTATTCAGCCCATCGAGTCTGCTCTGCTATTTCATCATGGCTGATCCATTTTCCTCTCAAATCCTATCTTCTACCTTCTCCTCGTAGTTTTTGACACCCTGACTAATCAAGAACCTATCAACATCCACTTTAAATACACCCAGTGATTTGGCCAATGATTTGACGTACGGATTAGGGTTTTCATTACCTTTGTGCACGCACGTACTTGTGCATGTGACAGTAAATTCAGCTCAGGCCTGACTTTGAAACTGCACTGAGATTATTTGGATCTGGTGATGTTTGTCAGTGATGCCCATGTACAGAAGGGAGTGCAGAGTTCACTGCTCCTTTCAGAATTGGTGATGGCTGAATTGTTCCAAACATCCATCTTAGGATTCCGTTAATCTTTCAGACCTGCTCTCCCCACGCGCCCTCTGCCCCCCATACTGGAATAACATTCTTCTGCACATGTGCTCTCCTGATTGAATGACTGCACAGGATTCACACTTGAGCTCCAGTGTCTGGGAACATTGAATGTTGCTGAAGCCTTATCTCAGCATATAAGTTTCAGGCATGAATCAGAGTCAGATTTATTATTGCAGAATTATCTGACGCAAATTTGTGGCAGCAGTACAGTGCAAAGACACACAACTGCTATAAATTACACAATAAATAAATGGTGCAGAAGGAAAGGAATGATGAGGTGTGTTCATAAGTTTATAGTCCATTCAGAAAACTGATGGCGGAGGGAAAAGTGCTGGTTCTGAAGGGGTGAGTGTGGGTCTTCGGGTTCCTGTACCTCCTCCCTAATTCTAGTAACGAGAAGAGGGTATGCCCCAGACGGTGCGGGTCCTTAATGATGGATGCTGCCTCTGCTTGAAATTGTCCTCAATGGTGGAAGAGTTATGCTTGTAATTGAACTGCCTAAGTCTACAACCCTTGGCAACCTCTTTACAATTCTCTGCATTGGAGCTTTCGTAACAGACAGTGATGCAACCACCCAGAATGTTCTGCACCGTGTATCTGTAGGAACCTGTAAGAGTGTTCAGTAATATACAAATCTCTTCAGACCCCTAATGAAGTAGAACGCTGGTGTGTCTTCATCGTGATTACATCAATGTGCTGGGCCCAGGTTAGATCCTCTGAGGCCCTGACATCCAGGAACATGAACCCATCGCACCTCTGACCCCTCAGTGAGGACTGCTGCCACGGTTGGTAAGTTTGCAGACTCTCATAGAATGCTCCGTAAAATCAATCAGCCACTGATCTACAAGTCTTGGCAAGATTGTTGGGGTATTTAAAAAGGAAATAGAAAAATTCTCAAAAGATTGGGGGGGTTGGGATTGTGGGCTTTGTGGAATTAGCACACAAGAGGAACTGAGGTCTGTGGCATGTCAGCCATGATCACATTGAATGGTGGTTTAGCTCAGAGGGGCAGAGTTGCCTACCCTGCTGCTGCTTTGGAACATAGAACTGTACAGCACAGTAAAGGCCATATGGCCCATGATATTGTAATAGACTCTTAACCTTCTCTAAGAGCAATCTAACCCTTCCCTCCCACATAGCCGTATATTTTTCTTTCATCCATGTGCCTATCTATGTCTCTTAAATGTATCTGCCTCTACCGATCACCAACCCAGGCAGTGTGTTCTAGACACCTCCCACTGTCTGCGTTAAAAAAAACCTACCCCTGACATCGCCCGCCTCTATACTTTCCTCCAGTTCGCAATTCCAAGCCCACTGGAGGCTGGAGAGAGCCTGTCCGGAGGACAGTGATTGTGTGTGGGTGGGAGGAAAGCGGCTTGCTTTACTGCTGTTATTTGTTGCTTGTTATGTTCTGAGTTGCTCTGCCGAGCATTGTGGGTATGCTGTGTTTGCACAGAAATATGTGGCAACACTTGCTGGCCACCCCTAGCACATCCTTAAGTGGGTTGGTTGTTAGCGCAAGCAAAGCATTTCACTGTATATTTTGCTGTGTATGTGATAAATAAATAATCCTGAAGCTGAATCTGAAACCCCTTAAAATTATACCCCTTGGTATTAGCCATTTTAGCCCCGGGCAAAAGAGGCTGGCAGTCCACTCAGTCTGTGCCTCTTCTCATTTTGTATGCTTCTATCAAGTCACCTCTCAGTCAGCCTTCTTGCACTTTAATGCAGAAGTAGTAGATGATTTCTGAAAATTGTGAAACTTGCTGGTCCTTCCTGCTGCTAAACACTTCATCATTCGTATTGACCATAATCTCACCTGCAGCATTAAGATCGGTTTTGCAATCACTGCAGTTAAATCGATGTATGATCTGTTTACACCTTATTTCCGTTGGGCAAGAATGTCATGTGAGCTAATGTCCATCTCAATATGGCAAATGTACAGTAAGTAAACAATTCGCATGTTCAATAGGACAGAAACTTGTGGGCTGCCCCCAGTACATCCTTAGGTTGGGTTGTCTGTTACTGCAAATAAGACCATAAGACATAGGAGCAGAATTTGGCCACTCAGCCCATCAAGTCTACTCTGCCATTACATCATGGTTGATTTATTATCCCTGTCAATCCCATTTTCCTGCCTTCTCTCCATAACTTTTGACACCTTTACTCATCAGGAACCTATCAACGTTTGGTTTAAACATACCCAATCACTTGGCCCACACAGCCATTTATGGCAATGAATTCCACAGATTCACCACAAATCTGGCTAAAGAAATTCCTAAACAACAGGAATTCTGCAGATGCTGGAAATTCAAGCAACACACACGGCAAAGTTGCTGGTGAACGCAGCAGGCCAGGCAGCATCTCTAGGAAGCGGTACAATCGATGTTTCAGGCCGAGACCCTTCATCAGGACCTCTTCATCTCTATTCTAAAGGAACATCATTCCATTCTAAGGCTGTGCCACCTGATCCTAGACTCCCCCACTATTGGAAACATCCTCTCCACATCCACTCTTTCTAAGCCTTTCAATTTTCGATGTTTCAATGAGAACTCCTCTTATTCTTCTAAACTCCAGCAAGTACAGGCCCAGAGTCATCAAATGCTCATGATACATTTCACAGTATGTTTCGATATACATGTGATAAATAAATTAATCTGAATCTAAAATATGCACTTTGGCATCCGGACTTTGTGCATTATGGAGATTAATTTTGGATTTTTTTTCACACCTTATGTTTTCTTCTGACATTTGACCATTGAGTTCATGCTGATTTTCAAAGCAATCCCATCAACTCTATTCGCCTAGTTATTTCCCCGTAATCTTTCTTCTCTCCATTCTGAATCTCCTGCCCCTCCCACTTACATGCAGGGTAATTTGCAGCAGTGAATGAATCTTCCAATCTAGCAAATTTTGGGGATGTAGAAACAAACCAGAACTCCACAGGCAGAGGTGGGAATTGAACCGGGGTCACTGGGGATGTGAGGTAGCTGTGCCATTCAGCAGTCTAACTTCCATCAATTAAATGTTGCAAGCACAGAAATATTGTGTGGGGTCTAATGTCCCTGAGTTCTTGTTAGTAATTTCTTGCAGACTATAGAACGCAGAACAGTACAGCACTGCACAGGCCCTTGGGCCCACAATGTTGTGCCAACCTATGTAAATTTACTCCATGAACAATCTGACCCTTCCCTCCTGAACAAACCACAACCGTCCATTTCCCTTACATCCATGTGCCTTCCTCAGAGTCTCTTAGATATCCCGGTTGTATCAGTCTCAACCACCACCCCCGACAGCGCAATCCAGTCACCCACAACTCTGTGCAGAAAACCTGCCTCTAACATTACACACAAATTACTGGAGGTACTCAGCAAGGCCTGATGTCAGGTCTCGGTCCAAGACGTTGACTGTTTATTCCCTCCATTGATGCTGCCTGACTTGCTGAGTTCCTTCTGCACTTCATTTGCATTGTGTGTTCCATCTGCAGAATCTCCAGTGACTATCACTGCCATCTCCCCTAAACCTTCCTCCACTCACCTTAAATAGATGTCCTCTGGTGTTGGCTTTTGCCCTCCTTGGATAAAGGTGCTGATTAACCACTCTATCTATGCCTCTTCTAATCATATACCTCTATCAAGTTGTCTCTCACCCTCCTTTGTTCCACAGAGAAAAGCCTTAGCATATTAAACTGCTTTTATTTTCCCAGTATAACATCACGTGATTCAGCAAAATGATGGTACGCTTGCTTCAACAATTCGCTGTCGGTAAATATTCATTTGTTTTTTGTTTATCTATTCATTGATTGATTGATTGATACAGCACACCAGCAGACCAGTCCAGCCCAATTAGCTCATGCCTCCCAAATGTACCTGACCACACGGGTTTCTTCCGGGTGTACCAATTACCTCCCACATTCTAAACACGTATAAACTCCTGACAGACCACGGCGAGAATTGGACCCTGGCCGCTGACACTGTAGTGTTACACTAACCACTACACTATCATACCACCCTTCTTGAGATAGCCTTCAGTTAATGCTCTGCGTGTGAGGTGGGCTGGTTTTATGTTTATCTGATACAGATGGTGCAGACCAGAGTTGTATTGTTTTCCGACACTTTGGAAAGTTTGCTTTCACACCCAGTTCTAATGAATTAATTCTCTGCCATCAGATATTGTCACTTTAAATCATGTGAGTGTGTAAGTGCTTGTTGCTGACTGGACTGCAATGGAGCGGAGGGTACACACCAGGGGGTCAGAGGGGTAAAGGGTCAAAGGCCAGTTAGGCTAACCTCCATGGTTGGGAAAGTGTTGGAATCTATTATAAATGATGAGGTTTCCATCCTTGGACTAACTTTACACCGCATGCTGTCGGAGCAGTGCTGCCAGGATAATCAAGGACACGACCTACCCAGCCAACAAATTTCTCGTCCCTCTTCCCTCCGGGAGAAGGCTCAGGAGCTTGAAGACTCATACGGCCAGATTTGGGAACAGCTTCTTTCCAACTGTGATAAGACTGCTGAATGGATCCTGACCCGGATCTGGGCCGTACCCTCCAAATATCCGGACCTGCCTCTCAGTTTTTTTGCACTACCTTACTTTCCCTTTTTCTATTTTCTATTTATGATTTATAAGTTAAATTTTTAATATTTACTAATTTTTACTATTTTTAATATTTTTAATATTTGATATTTGTAATCCAGGGAGTGGGAAGCGCAGAATCAAATATCGCTGTGATGATTGTATGTTCTAGTATCAATTGTTTGGCGACAATAAAGTATAAAGGTTTCAAAGTACTTGGAGACTAACAATAAAATAAATCAAAGTCAGCGTGGTTTCTGTAAAGGGAAAGAGTCCTTCTGTAGAGTGTTCTTCAAGGAAGTAACAAGCAGGGTGGACAAAGGAAAGGCAGTGGATGTCATTTACTTGGTTTTTCAGAAAGTATTTAATAAGCTGCCACACATGAGGTTCCTTAACAAGATAAAACCCTATGGAATTACAGAAAAGATACTGGAATGGATAGCAGAATAGCTGATAGAGGAGGAGGCAGCTAACGGGAATAAAAGTGGCCTTTTCTGGTTGGCTGTTGGTGACTAGTGGTGTACCTCAGGGATCAGTATGGGGACCAATACTTTTCACATTGTTTTTTTAATGACTTAAATAATGGAATTGATGGCTTTGTAGCAAAGTTTGTGGATGATATGAAGACAGGTGGAGGGGTAGGTAGTGCTGAGGAAGCAATGTGTTTGCAGCAAGACAGACAAATTGTAAGAATGGGCAAAAAAGTGTCAGATGGAATACAGTGTTGGGAAATATATGATAATGCATTTTGGTAAAAGAAACAATGGTGCAGACTATTATCTAAATTCTAAATGGGGAGAAGGTTCAAACATTAGAGGTGCAGAGGGACTTAGGAGTCCTTGTGCAAGATTCCCAGAGGGTTAATTTACAGGTTGAATCTGTGCTAAAGAAGACAAATGCAATTTTGGTATTTATTTCAAGGGGAATAGAATATAAAAGCAAGGAAGATAATGCTGAGCCTTATAAGACACTAGTTAGGCCGCACTTGGAGTATTGTCAACAGTTTTGGGCCCCATCTCTCAGAAAGGATGTGTTGTCATTGGAGAGAGTCTAGAAGAGGTTCACAAGAATGATTGTGGGAATGAAACGGTTAACATATGAGGAGCATTTGGGCCTGTACTAGAATTTAGAAGAATGCGGAGGCATCTCATTGAAACCTATCAAATGTTGAAAGGATTAGATAAGGAGGATGTGGAGAGGATGTTTCCTCTGGTGGGGGGTAAGCAGAATGAGAGGAGACAGTCTCAAAATTGAAGGGCGACCCTTTAGAATAGAGATAAGTAGGAATTTTTTTTAGCCAGAGAGTAGTAAATCTGTGAAATGCTCTGCCACAGACTACGGTGGAGGTCAATTCCATGGGTATATTTAAGGTGGAAGTTGATAGTTTCCTGGTTAGTCAGGGCATCAAAGGCTATGGCGAGAAAGCAGGTGTAGTGGTTGAGTGAGATCCGAGATCAGCCATGATGGAATAGCACGGAAGACTCAATGGGCTGAATGTCCTAATTCTGCTCCTATGTCTTATGGTCTTCTGCCATATGAACATTTACATTGAATGAGACTCTTTCTCCGTCACCAGCATCTCCTCCTCTTCTGTCTTATTCACCTGTGAAGTCACTGCTCTGAAATCTCTCTCCCATATCCTTTCTCATTCCCTCAATTCGATTTCCTCACAGGCACCTGGTTTTCTCACTCTCACTCTATAGAGAGAGAGAGGCAGAGAGAGAGACAGAGAGAGAGAGAGAGAGACCTGTGAGTGAGTGTGTAATGTAAAGATGGGCTTGACCTTTCTTAAAAAAACAACTGTCTCCATCTCAATAGCAGGTGCAAGTTTTATGAAGTGTTACCAATTTTTCACACAAGTCCCAAAATGTGAAAATATATGTTCAGTGAGAGAAAAAAGAATTATATACAATATAATATTTACACAGACCAACCGATATCCAACTCTTCCTCAACCTAGCTCACAAACACCTACCACAGTTAGGGTCTCTTTCCAGCCACTATATCAGAGAAAAGAACCAAAGATGCCTGTTTCCCAGCAGGGGGACGAAACTGAAAACTACCTCCTGGAATTCGAGCGCATGACAAGAACATGGAAATGGGCACAGGAGGAATGGACCCGTCAACCTGTGCCTCTGCTCACAAGCAAATCACAGGAGGCTTACAGTGTGATGGGCGAGGGCCAGTCTAATCACTATGGTGTCTTAAAGGATGCACAACAGGAGAAATCTGATATCTCACCAGAGTCCCACCAGCAGCAGTTCAGAACAACCACAACTCCACCAGGAGAGACACCCACCAAGACCTATCACCGCCTTGAAGGACTATGCCATCACTGGATACGACCAGAGCAGAGCGCCAAGGAGCAGATTTCAGAGGTGATCATCTTCATGTCCTTCCCCATGACATCCAGATCTGGGTCAGAAGACATGAGCCAGATAGTAGACTGACAGCAGCGAAACTGGCCCTGCAGTATATCAATGTCTGCTGAGGGAGCCCCCAACAACTCCACTCTTCAGCCCAGAGAGGTACTAAAGATCAATCCTGTTGGGACACTTGAGGTAACCCTGTTTGGTCGGGGAGTAAAATGGGAAGTGACAACCATTACCAACACCCGTTTTCACTGCCAGCAGCCAGGCTATAAGACATTAGTGTTGCCCTAGTTGACAGGGTCTATTACTTGTCAAGGGAAGGTTATAGTGCTGGATGGGGGATGGGGGGGTGATAATTCTGCTTGCTATGAAATTACTGTAAATAGAAAAGTACAGGCATTTTTAGACACAGGAAGTTCCATGTCTTTAATTAAGAACCTTGTATCAGACAGCAGTATTAATTACAGTGACTGCACCCATATTCAATGTGTTTACAGAGACCATAAATGGTCTCCTATGACAGAGGTCACTGTGATTGTAAAAGATCGAATGTAATTATTGAATGTTGGGGTGATTGACTGTTCGCCTGGGAACATAATTTTGGGAGGGATCTGCCTGTGGTAGATGATTTTTTAATGATTACAATATGCTTTCAGTCATGACCTACCATCAATGTGTCATGTCTGGTGGTCACCCAGAACCGAACAAAAGCTGGTTTGTAGCCACAGCTAGACTTATGTGATAGAGAGTGTGAAAGTGAAGTTAAAGGGCCTACAGAATCACATTGGCAATGACACGTAAAGAAGCAGTTGGGTTGTCCTATTCCTGATGTTGAGGTACGGGGTTGATGTCATTGAATGGAAGGTGCCTGATAATATTGCTCCTTTCAAAGCTGATGATACATCTCTGAAACCATTATTTGACAAGACCTACGGGGGAGAGGCCAAGCCTTATCATTATAGGGAGGAATATGTTGTGGAGAATGGCGTTCTGTATGTGAAGATGGAATGGATGAGTGTTTGGTTGTCCCAACACAATGCAAACCATCAGTGTTACACTTGGCTCACACCATTCCATGGGCAGGCCACCTAGCACTCCAGAAAGCATGCATGCACCTCTCTGCTTGTTTCTTTTGGACCCATTGTTGTCCAATCATACTGTTCAATGTGCCCCATCTGTCAGAAAACCAGTGCTGTCCCCAGGTCTGATAGAGTCCCTCTGTATCTATTGCTGGTGATTGGCACCCCATTCCAGCACATCGCAATGGACATCATAGGGTCTTTGGAGAAGAGCGGTGCGGGGTACCGGTATATCTTGGCCATCTGCATCTATGCAGAGTATCCAGAGGAATTCCCATTGTGACCCATCACACCACCCAAGGTGATCAGCGCACTGGTTCAGCTGTTCTCCAGAGCTGGCATCCCAGTGGAGATACTTACAGACCAGGGCACCACTTCACCTCCCAGCTGATTCAGCAGCTGACTATCACTGCTATAAAGACCAGCCCTTATCATCCACAGACTGATGGGCTTGTTGAACTCTTTAACCAAACTCTCAAGAACATGCTGAGAAAGTTTGTAACAGATATAGCAAGGACTGGGACACATGGCTGCTCTTCTTATTATTTGGCTAACGGTTGGTGCCACGAGCATCAACAGGATTTTCATTTTTTGAACTGTTGTACAGCTGGCATGTCCAGTGCCCACTGGACCTGCTGAAGAAGAAATGGGAGGCACCAACCATAATGTAGTCAGAGAAAGGGATTGTGCAGTATGTAGTACAGATGTGAGAATGCCTGAAGCAGTACAGGGAGGGAACCAAAGAAAACCTCCCGAAAGCCCAACAGAACCAGAACAGGTGGTTGGGGATAGTGCCTAACTGTGGTAGGTGCTAGATAGAGGAAGGAGTTGAGTATCTGTTGATCTGTGCAAATACTATATTTTGTATCTGAGTAAATATATAATATGTTATATTGTTTTTCACTGTATGTATATTTGTGTGTAAGAGTGTGCGTGTGTGTGTTTGTGCGTAAGAGTGTGTGTGTGTGTGTGTATAGAAACATAGAAACATAGAAAATAGGTGCAGGAGTAGGCCATTCGGCCCTTCGAGCCTGCATCGCCATTTATTATGATCATGGCTGATCATCCAACTCAGAACCCCGCCCCAGCCTTCCCTCCATACCCCCTGACCCCCGTAGCCACAAGGGCCATATCTAACTCCCTCTTAAATATAGCCAATGAACTGGCCTCAACTGTTTCCTGTGGCAGAGAATTCCACAGATTCACCACTCTCTGTGTGAAGAAGTTTTTCCTAATCTCGGTCCTAAAAGGCTTCCCCTCTATCCTCAAACTGTGGCCCCTCGTTCTGGACTTCCCCAACATCGGGAACAATCTTCCTGCATCTAGCCTGTCCAATCCCTTTAGGATCTTATACATTTCAATCAGATCCTCCCTCAATCTTCTAAATTCCAACGAGTACAAGCCCAGTTCATCCAGTCTTTCTTCATATGAAAGTCCTGCCATCCCAGGAATCAATCTGGTGAACCTTCTTTGTACTCCCTCTATGGCGAGGATGTCTTTCCTCAGATTAGGGGACCAAAACTGCACACTCCAGGTGTGGTCTCACCAAGGCCTTGTACAACTGCAGTAGTACCTCCCTGCTCCTGTACTCGAATCCTCTCGCTATAAATGCCAGCATACCATTCGCCTTTTTCACCGCCTGCTGTACTTGCATGCCCACTTTCAATGACTGGTGTATAATGACACCCAGGTCTCGTTGCACCTCCCCTTTTCCTAATCGGTCACTATTCAGATAATAATCTGTTTTCCTATTTTTGCCACCAAAGTGGATAACTTCACATTTATCCACATTAAATTGCATCTGCCATGAATTTGCCCACTCACCCAACCTATCCAAGTCACCCTGCATCCTCTTAGCATCCTCCTCACAGCTAACACTGCCACCCAGCTTCATGTCATCCGCAAACTTGGAGATGCTGCATTTAATTCCCTCATCCAAGTCATTAATATATATTGTAAACAACTGGGGTCCCAGCACTGAGCCTTGCGGTACCCCACTAGTCACCGCCTGCCATTCTGAAAAGGTCCCATTTATTCCCACTCTTTGCTTCCTGTCTGCTAACCAATTCTCCACCCACACCAATACCTTACCCCCAATATCGTGTGCTTTAAGTTTGCACACTAATCTCCTGTGTGGGACCTTGTCAAAAGCCTTTTGAAAATCCAAATATACCACATCCACTGGTTCTCCCCTATCCACTCTACTAGTTACATCCTCAAAAAATTCTATGAGATTCGTCAGACATGATTTTCCTTTCACAAATCCATGCTGACTTTGTCCGATGATTTCACCGCTTTCCAAATGTGCTGTTATCACATCCTTGATAACTGACTCCAGCAGTTTCCCCACCACCGACGTTAGGCTAACCAAATGTTTGTGTGTGTGTGTCTCCAATTCTCCTTCTCTCACTGTCCGCATTGATCACTTGTCCAGCCTCCTGCTGTCCATTTCTCTCCCTCTACCTTGGACTTGCTCTTGCATTCTCTTTCACTCAATAAATTGCCCAACAATTAGAAAGAAAGATTAAATTAATATAATTTACAATTTCCATCCCTTAATTTCATTGTCTTCGTTTGCATTCTCTATGGCAATTTCTATTTCTTTCTTTATACCCATCTTATTCTCAGTCTCTATCAACACATTCCTTTCTCAGTTGAAGTCTTTGGCTCTCCCTCTCCCCTTCTCTTCCCTCCCTCTCTCACTTCCTCTGCTCACTGTTTTTCACTTTTTTCCAATTTTTCATCTCTCTCTCTCTCTCTCGCTATCTCGCTATCTCACTATCTATCCCTGGTAGGCTCTCTGTGTCTCATTGATTCCATCACATCCAATGTTTAGTTTCATCTTTTATTGTCTCTCACTCCCACTGCTAGGTTTCTCACACTTTGCCAATTTTGCAAGCTTTCAGCTTACAGCTCCTGCAGGTTTAAATTGTCCAGCCTGATTCCAGCTCCCAGCGATCAGCTCTGTTAGAACCTGGTCTCTGTGCTGTCGCCTGCTCTGAAGAACAGCCTCTCTTCAACATCCTTCTAATCCTCCAACTGCAAGTATCGGGCAACACGGTAGCATAATGATTAGCATAATGCTGTTACAGTGCTAGCGATCCAGGTTCAAATCAGCCGCTGCCTGTAAGCAGTTTGTATGGTCTTCCCATGACCACATTGGTTTCCTCCGGGTCCTCCCACAACCCAAAGACATGCAGATTAGTAGGTTAACTGGTCAGTTGGGTGTAATTGGGTGTCATGGGCTCATTGAGCTGGAAGGGCTCATTATCATGCTGCATCTCTAAATAAAACAAATAAATATACTTGTGATGTTGTACCAAATGATTCAAAAGCTGCTGCTCATAAACAGTATCAAAGTGCAGAATGCCATTTGTTACTATGTAACTAGAGTTTCAAAGAACTTTAGTTAGGCCATATCTGGAGCACAGCATGCAACTCTGGTCACCCCATTGTAGGAGAAATGTTAAGGCTTTGGAGAGAGTGCAAAAGAGATTTACCAGGATGCTATCTGCATTAGAGGGTATATGAGATAAGGAGAAGTTGGACAAACTTGGGTTGTTTTTGCTGGAGCAGTGGAGGCTGAGGGGAGACCTGACAAAGATTTATAGGATTGTGAGAGGAATAGATAGAGTAGACAGACCGTATGTTTTCAACGTTCAATACTCAAAGTAAATTTATTATCAAAGTACATATACAGTATCTCACTATATGCTGCCCTGAGATTCATTTTCTTGTGGGCATTCACAGTAGAACAAAGAACTACAATAGAATCAATGAAAAAATCAGTCAGTCAGTGGCTGCCATCCCGAATCCAGGGTTGGTGGCTCTGCACCTCCACCTTCTTCGATCTTGCGACAGCACAGAGTACAGCCTCTCCTCCAGTTTGTTCTCGCTGGCCACCTTGGCACTGCCCGCCACTGCCCGCGCCGAACTTGAGCCCGAGGCCATGTCGGCCTCCAGCCACGGCCGCTTCTTCGAGTTCAGCCCTTCCTTAGGCGGAGGCCTTGGGCAGGTCCAGGCACACGGTGCAGCGCCCAAGTTCATCACGTCTCTTCTAACTAGGTGCATAGCATAAGATTTGTAGATACATGGTGAGGCTTTAATCTCTTCCACGGAAGATGGCCGTTGGCTCACAAGGAGCTCATCCGTCCTTTGTCAGGTCTTGTTTTCTTCAGTCCTGCTGGGTGTCCTCACACCCTCCTCACCAGACTAAGTCCAGTGGGGGAGCCGGCCCAAGTCGCCGACCACTCGACCACGGCTCCCAGCCGAGCGCCGGGCACCTGCTCCCCACCAAATCTCTCCGAGCGTCCGGCAACACGGCCTCGGGCTCAAGTTCAGTGGGGGCGGCGGCGGGTGGTGCCAGGGCAGCCAGCGAGAACAAACTGGAGGAGAGGCTGTACTCGGTGCTGTCACAAAACTACACACAAGCAAAGACTGATAAACAACCAATGTGCATAAGAAGATAAACTGTGCAGAAATAAAATAAATAAAAACATAACTAAATAAATACTGAGAACATGAATTGTAGAGACCTTGAAAGTGAGTGTACAGGTTGTAGAATCAGTTCAGTGACAAGGTGGTAAAGTTATTCATGCTGGTTCAAGAGCCTGATGGTCTAACGGTAATAGCTCATCCTGAACCTGGAGGTGTGAGACCTAAGGCTCCTATATCTTCTGTCTGATGGCGGCAGCAAGGAGGGAGCATTGTCTGAATGGTGGAATCCTTGATGATGGATGCTGCATTCTTGTGGCAGCTCTCCTGGTAGATACGCTCAACAGTGGGGAGGGCTTTTCCTGTGATGGACTGAGCTGTATCCACTAACTTTTGAAGGCTTTTCCATTCTTATGCATTGGTGTTTCCATACCAAGCCATGATACAACCAGTCAGGAGACTCTCCAGTGTGCATCTATAGAAGTTTGTCAAAGTTTTAGATGACATGGTGAATCTGTGCAAACTTCTAGGAAAGCAGAGCTATTGGCATGCTTTCTTTGTGTTGGTACTTAATGTGCTGGTCCCAGGGCAAATCCTCAGATATGAAACCACTGAGAAATTTAAACTTATTAAGCCTCCCCACCTTTGATTGTCCAAAGAAAACTGACATGGAATTCTGGTTTCCTCCTCCTGTAATCAATAATCAGCTCTTTGGTTCTGTATATATTGAGTGAGAGATCGTTTTTGTGGCACCATTGGACCAGATTTCCAGTCTTCCTTCTATAGGAAAATTTGTCACTACCTGTGACTTGGCCGGCAATGGTGGTGTCAGCAGCAAACTTAAATATGGCATTGGAGCTGTACTTCACCTCACAGTCTTAAGTATAAAGCCAGTACAGCAGTGGGCTATGCACACAGCCCTATCTACATGTGTCGCCACTTTCAATGAATTATGTATCTGTATTCCCAGACCTTATGTTCAGTTTTTGTTTGATATCCCTTCATGAAGGTGTTGGGACACTCTGCTACAATAAAGGCAAAAGATAAAGTGTAGTTGTTGTTCATAGAACTGTACACAGAGGTGGGATTTTGTCCATGCCAACTGTGATACTATGCAGGGGACACGGTAGCGTAGTGGTCAGTGTAAAACTATCACAGCGCTAGTGATCAGTGATCAGGCTTCAATTCCTGCCACTGTCTGTAAGGAGTCTGTACATTCTCCCTGTCACCGTGCAGGTTTCCACCAGGTGCTCTGGTTTTCCCTTGCATTCCAAAGACCTGGCGGTTAGGGTTAGTAAAGGTGTGGGCAGGCTACAGTATGCTGGCAATAGAAATGTGGCGACACTAGGGCTGCTCCCAGCACATCCTCGGACTATGTTTGTCGTTGACACAAATGACATACAGTATGTATGTTTCTGTATGTACTACACCCCTTTACTGTATGTTTTGACAAACATGTGACAAATAAAGCTCGAACACGAGAAAATCTGCAGATGCTGGAAATAAAGTAACACACACAAAATGCTGGTGGAACGCAGCAGGCCAGGCAGCATCTATAGAAAGAAGTACAGTCAACATCTCGGGTCGAAATCTTTCGTCAGGACTAACGGAAAAAAGAGATAGTAACAGATTTGATAGTGGGAGAGTGGGGGGAGACCCAAAATGATAGGAGAAGACAGGAGGGGGAAGGATGAAGCCAAGAGCTGGGAAGTTGATTGGCAAAAGGGATACAAGGCTGGAGAAGGGAGAGGATCATGGGATGGAAGGCCTTGGAAGAAAGAAAGGGGGAGGGGAGCTCCAGAGGAAGATGGAGTTCAGGCAAGGAGTTATGGTGAGAGGGAGAGAAAAAGAAGACAAAAAAAAGAGTGAGTGAGTAATAAATAAATAAATAGCTAAGGGATGGGGTAAGAAGGGGAGGAGGGCATTAACAGAAGTTTGAGAAATCAATATTCATGCCATTAGGTTGGAGGCTACCCAGACAGAATATAAGACCTTGTTCCTCCAACCTGAGTGTGGCTTCATCGCGACAGTAGAGGAGGCCATGGATTGACATATCAGAACGGGAATGGGACGTGGAATTAAAATGTGTGGCCACCGGGAGATCCTGCTTCCTCTGGCAGACAGAGCGTAGGTGTTCAGTGAGACCTGATGCAAACTGGGAGACCGCTTCGCTAAACACCTATGCTCTGCCCACCAGAGGAAGCAGGATCTTCCAGTGGCCACACATTTTAATTCCACGTCCCTTTCCCATTCTGATATGTCAATCCATGGCCTCCTCTACTGTAAAGATGAAGCCACACTCAGGTTGGAGGAACAACACCTCATATTCCGTCTGGGTGGCCTCCAACCTGACGGAATGAACACTGACTTCCCCAACTTCCGTTAATGCCCCACCTCCCCCTCATACCCCATCCGTTATTTATTTATTTATTTACTTACTTACTTACTTACTTACTTATTTAATTATTCTCTTCTTTTTTTTTCTTTCCCTCTCACTATAACTCCTTGCCTGTTCTCCATCTTCCTCTGGTGCTTCCCTCCCCCTTTCTTTCTTCCAAGGGCTTCCGTCCCATGATACTCTCCCTTCTCCAGCCTTGAATCCCTTTTGCCAATCAACTTCCCAGCTCTTGGCTTCACCCCTCCCCCTCCTGTCTTCTCCTATCATTTCGGATCTCCCCCTCCCCCTCCCACTTTCAAATCTTTTACTATCTCTTTTTTCCATTAGTCCTAACGAAGGGTCTCGACCCGAAATGTCGACTGTACTTCTTCCTATAGATGATGCCTGGCCTGCTGCATTCCACCAGCATTTTGTGTGTGTTGACAAATAAAGCTAATCTGTTTGATATCCTTCTATGGAGTGTGTTGGGACACCCTGCTACATTGAAGGCAAAAGATAAGTTGTGGTCGTTACTCATAGAAATGTAGAGTACAGAGGTAGGCCCTTGGCCACCCTATCCACACTAATCCTATTAGCTCATATCCCTCTATCCCTTTCCCATCTAACTAGCTGTCCAATTCCTTTTTAAACATCACTGTTGCTGCTGAGAGATCTTCTGTGACATCCTGTTTTGAACACTCAGAACTTTTGTTCTGAATCATTACAATTCCCAAGTAGATTTGATATCTGCAGCAGAAAATATTGCTGAAGATTAATCAGTGCCCAGCAATGTTGCTGACTCAGCCGTCCTGGAACAACATTGGTTATGTCAGCCTGACTGTGCAGCTTAATTCATTGCCTGCATGCTGTCAGGTTCTTTAAGTCCCCAGACAGTGACATCTGCACCAAAGTTTCATTGAACAGTGATCATTCACAGAAAATCATTCAACAGGGATCGTTGTCAGGATGAGCAAAAAGGAACAGTATGTAGTGGTTTAAGGTGTAAAAGGGAGGAGTGGGGACCACCTCCATATGAGACCAGTGACTGGTTGCATGGTGTAGAGTAGGTGGCAATAAACGCTGGGCAATCTGCCCTTGGGCTTTCATGCTGTTTTGACCAACCTGAGCCCAAGCCACTGATGCAATCACGAAGAAGGCACACCAACAGCTCCACAACATGCTTGAGGAGATTCAATCCATCACCAAAGTCTCTTGCAAATTTCTATAGATGCACGGTGGAGGGCATTCTGACTGGTTGCATCAGCACCTCGTACAGAGCCTGGAATGCAGAAGATCGCGAGAGGCTACACAGGATAGTGGACTCAGCCTGCTCATTAAGGGCACAGTCCTCCACACCATCGATGACATCTTCATAGGGCAGTGCCTCAAGAATGCAGTATCCACCACTACAGAGCTTCCTCATCTGGGACACGTCCTCTTCTTATTTCTACCGTCACCAAGAAGTGCAGGATCCTCAATGTTTTAGGAACTGCTTCTTCCCCTCTGCCATGTAAATGATCCACAAAACCTTGAACACCATCTTGCTATTCCTTTATTTTTTGCACTATTTATTACTATTGAAATAGTAAAATGTATAAAGCATGCAGACATGGTCAAGAGGTTCAGTTGTTATTCAGGCCAGACATCAGAATGGGGAAGAGATGTGATCAAAGTGGAATGATTGTTGGTGCCTCGTAAGTCTGTAGAGGCTTGTCGATCCTGCCACTGCCATCACAGGCACAAGCCTCCCCCCCCATCAAGAACATCTGCAAGAGGCGCTGCCTCAGGAAGGCAGCATCCGTCACTAGGAACCCTCACCGTCCATTGCATCCTTACTACTACCATCTGGCAGCCTGACTACCCACACTCAACAATTCAGAAACAGCTTCCTCCCCTCTGCCTTCAGATTGCTGAATGATCCATGAACCCACCAGCACTACTTCATTATTGCTATACTTTGCACTATAAATAAACAGTGAGCAACACCCACAAAATGCTGGAGGCACTCAGCAGATCAGGCAGCATCTATGGAGAGGAATAAACAGTCGCCGTCTCAGGCCAAGACCCTTCATCAGGACAGGAAATGAAGTGGCAGGGGGGAGCTAGAATAAGAAAGTAGGGGAGGGAGAGTGGTACAACCTGGCATATGATTGATTTAACTTTGCCTGTACTTAACCACATTATATATGGAATGTCACAGTAACGTAACACATTACTGATCCAGCAAAACAATGGTTCAGTTCCACTGCTGCCTTTTACGAGTTTCTACATTCTCTCCGAGACCCCATGGGTGTCCTCCGAGTGCCCTGGTTCCTCCCACATTCCAAAGACATGTGGTTAAGGTCAGTGAGTTGTGGGCATGCTATGTTGGTACCAGAAGCATGTGACACTAGCGGGCTGCCCCCAGCACATCTTTGGACTATGTTGGTCATTGACACAAATGACACATTTCATTGTGCGTTTCGATGCTTTGATGTATTGCACATATGGCAAATAAAGCTATTTTTATTATTTATATACTTAGAGATACAGTGAGGAATAGGCCTTTTCAGCTCGATGAGTCACAATGCCCAGCAGTCCACCTACTTAACCCTAGCCAGTTCCATGTTGTATCTCTAAAATGAAATAAAATAAAATCCATTCAAGAGCCTGATAGCAGTGCGATAGATGTTGTCCTTGTGTACACTACTAAGTACTGAGATCCTTTGTTCTACCAGCAGCTGCTGTGATGGTGTTGGGTTCACTGTCCATAAAGGCCTAAACTCAAAGGGAGATCTTAAGCCCTAACTGATCTCAGTGTCCATGGATACCCTCACTATCGGGAGGTTATACTGCATCTATTACTCTTCAAGGGCTAGCTTATTTCCCTGTCTAGTCTCTGTGACAAGGTCTAGATGCCATACCCACTATTAGAGTGAAGGGTCTCCCGCCCCTACCAAAGAGGAGATACATACAGCTAACAATATAGTTCAAATGCAGTTTATTTAATTTTTAATCAGAATCAGGCTTAATATCACTGGCATGTGGGAGTGCACATCACACACGACCTGTCAGGGTCCCAGAATACAATCTACACAGTCAGGAAAGCTCACCAACACCCTTACTCTCTAGGGAGTCTGAAGGGAGCTGGGCTTTGCACATCCACGCAGTAGAGAGCATCCTAACAAGCTACATCAGTATATGATATGGAAACCAGTGTGGCAGACAGGAAGGCTGTACAATGGGTAGTCAAACCTGCCCAACACCTCACTGGCACCAGCCTAACCGCCTCAAAGACATATATACAGAAAGGTACTGGAAAATGGACAGTAACATTATAAAGGACCCCACATACCCTGCTGATGGATAGGAAGGAGGCTATGTAACTTTCATGCCAGGACCACATTTTTAAAAAAGGGTTATTTTCCCCGAGCAGTAAGACTGATCGACACCTCCACCCACAAACTCCACCACTACTTTATTATTTTCCATCAGTCATCTTATGTATTTATTTATATACAACGCAAAATAGGCCCTTCTGGCCCTGTGAGCTGCACAGCCCTGCAACCCCCAGTTTAACCCTAGCCTAACCACGGGATAATTTACAATGACCAAGTAACCTACCAGCTACTACGTCTCTGGACTGTGGGAGGAAACCCATGCATTCATGGGGAGAACGTACGAACTCCTTACAGGTAGCAGTGGGAATTGAACCTGGGTCACTGGTACTGTAAAGCGTTGTGCTAACCATACACTATCTGGAATCTTTTGTCCGGAATGACTGGTCTTGTTGGAATGATATGTTCAAATGATTTCACTGGGTTCGCCCGTTGGAATATTCTTTCGCATTTGAATGCTTCGCTGGAAGTTTTGGCTTGTGGGAATGTTATGACTTGTTGGAATGCTTTGTCCTATTGGATTGTTTAATCCTGTTCAATTGGTAAGTTGAAATGATTTCAGTTATTTTGCCTTATTGGAACGTCTGGTCCGTTTGGATCACTTTGAGCTTTTGAAATGTTTGCTTGCAATGCTTGATCTTATTGGAATCATTGGTCTTGTCACAATGGTGTGTTGGTACGATTTCAGTTGTCTTTATTGTAATGTTTCATATTCTCCTAATGCTTCGCATTGGAATGTTTTGTCTTGGAATGATTGGTTTGTTGGAACAATTTAAAGTGTTTTGTCCTGTTGGAACGTATTGTTGTATTGGGATGTTTTATCTTGTTAGATTGTTTTGTCCTGTCTAAATGTTTTATCCTATTAGAACAATTCATCCTGTGAAATGTTTGAGAAAATAGAACATAGAACAGCACTGTATAGGTCCTTTGGCCCAAGATGTTGTACCAGTCTTTTAACCAACAGTAAAATCAATCTAATCCTTCCCTCCCTCATAGCCTCCATTTTCCTATCATCCATTTGCTAATTAAGAGTATCTTAAATGTCCCTAATGTATCCACCATCCCTGACAAGGCATTCCATACACCCACCACTGTCTGTTTAAAAAACTTACCTCTGATATCCACCCTATACATTTTTTTTTCTTCTAATCATCTTAAAATTATGCCCCCTTATATTAGACATTTCCTCCCTGGGAATAAAAGTCTCTGACAGTCCCTTTGATCTATGCCTCTTACCATCTTTACACCTCTATTAAGCCACTTTTCATACTCCTTCACTCCAAAGAGAAAAGCCCTAGCTCGCTCAACCTATCCTCATAAAACATGCTCTCTAATCCAGGCAGCATCCTGATAAATCTCCTCTGCACCCTCTCTAAACCTGCCACATCCTTCCTATAATGAGTCGACCAGAACTGAACATAATACTCCAAGTGGGGTCTAACCACAGTGCTATAGAGCTGCAGCATCACCTTGTGGCTCTTGAATTCAATCCCCCATCCAATGAAGGCCAACACACCATACGCCTTCTTAACAACAAAATTGCATAGCAGCTTTAAGGGATCTTTGGATGTGGCCCCCATATCCGTCTGTTCCACCACACAGCTAAGAACCCTACTATTAGCCCTGTATTCTGCTTCCAAATTCTCCTTCCAAAGTGAATCACGTCACACTTTTCCAGTTGAACTCCATCCGCCACTTCTCAGCCCAGCTCTGCATCCAGTTAATGTCCCGTTGTATCCTACGACAACGTTCTACACTATCCACAACTCCACCAACTTTACACATTCTGCAAACTTACCAACCCACCCTTCCACTTCCACATCAAAGTCTTGTGGAATGTTCTGTCTTGGAAAGCTTCCTGGAATATTTTACCCGTTGGAATGCACATTTGTTTGAATGTTCATCCTCATTGCAATGATTTGTTGAAATTTTTTGACTTGTTAGAATGGATTATCAGTGCGCTATTACCTGGTGAAGTGCAATCTTGTACAAATATTTATTCCTGTTAGCATAGGTTGTTGGAATAGTTTCCCTGCTGAAATGTTTTGCTTTATTGGAATTATACTAGAGTATTTGGATTATCGACTGTTTGGTTGAAACCAAAGCTCTCCTGCTGACTTCAGTAAAAGGCCACAATGTAATGTAATAGACCACATAAAAGGAATAAATATAAATGGGAAGAAATGGTGATGAACAGTATAGGTCTAAACTATGGCATGAAGAGAAATATCCAAGCATCAATTCTTCCATTCCTGTGGTTGAATTCAGATTCATTGTGCATCAAAACAAACAGTAAAAAGCATCGTTTGTATTAACACCTAGCACACCCTAAGGATGTGCTGGGGGCAGCTGTCAAGAGTCACCGTACATTCTGGTGCCAACGTAATAAGCCCACCATGTTTGGCAGAACAACAGGAACAGCAGCAACGACAACAACAGCAAAACCAGCCCCTTTCCCACACACATACGCACGCGCGCACACGTACACACACGCACGCACGCACACGTACACACACGCACACACGCACACGTACGCGCACATGTACGCACACACGTGCACGCGCACAGGCACACACACACACACACACACACACAAAAACACACAACGCACACCACCACCAGTCCTAGCACAGGCCACCTTGGCTCTGACCACAAGTCCTTGGCCCAGTCTCTCAAACTCACAGACTTTGGGCCTCCAACCTTCAGTTCCTGGCTGAACTTGAAAATTTGCAAAACACCATCCTCTGGAAATGTCAACCAAGGAGCTTTGACCTTTGATCTTCGGGCCTCAACTTCTGGAATCACTGACTTCAGTTTGCAAACTTCAGACTTTGACCTCTGAACACGCCAATCCACAAACATCGACCTCTGGACTTCAGTGACTGCACAGCTTGTTCCCTTGCCTTGTATTTCACCCACCTGATTTGATTTGCTGGCAGAGAACTCCAGTACTTAGTCTCTAATATGGTTAGGGTTTATTGTACTAGGTGCAGACTGGATGACCTAACTCAAAAGAGATTACAGTGAATCCCATACTTCAGCAAGGTGTTTCTCACAGAAACAAGGATGATCCCAGTGGGATCAGCACTGTAAATCAATATCGAACGGTACAGCATAGTCAAGGCCCTTTGGCCCATGAAGTTATGCCAACCTTTTAACCCACTCTAAGTTCAATCTTGTCCTTCCCTCCCAAATAGCCCTACACTTTTCTATCATCCATGCTCCTATCTAAGAGTTTCTTAAATGCTCCTAACGTATGTATCTCTCTCTACCATACCCCTGACACACACCCTCCGTTCTCAGTGTAAAAAAACTTACCTCTGACATCCCCCCCATCCCCACCGATACCTCCCTCCAATCAACTTAAAGTTATGTCCCCTCCTATTAGCCATTTCCTCCCTGGGGAAAGGTTTTTGACCAGTCAATCTATACCTCTTACTGTTTGTACATCTCTGTCGAGTCACACCTTATCCTCCTTCGCTCCATAGAGAAAAGCCCAAACTGGCTTAACCTATCCCCATAAGACATGCTCTCCAATCCAGGCATCATCCTGGTAAATCTCCTCTGCACCTTCTCTAAGGTTTCCACATCCTTCCTATAATGAGGCAACCAGGTTAAGGTGCCACTGGTGGAGCTCAGCATTGCTTGCTGGTGGCAAATAAAACAAAGAAAACAACTAAACACTTTATTAATCCCACTTCTGCTAATCGACCACTGCAAACAATAGACTGGAACTTCCCCGTCGGTGTTGAGCTTTTGAACCACCTGTACGACCTGCCGTTTCTGCAGTGGGAACTGGTCTCAAAGGTGCAGGACAGCTGTGGCTTGGTGTGTACAGGCTGAATTGATGCAGTGGGATCCGGTCCAGAGAGTAGGGAATGAGCCAATGTTTAGCCATTGTTGGAGCAGACTTGGAGGCCAGTCGATGCAGCAGAGTCGAGGCAGGGGGCCTGGACCCGGGCCTGAGAGTGAGGGAAGACCTGAGGTCTGATTGATTTAAGTGCTGAGCCGAATTGAGGTGGTGAAGCACTGGCCAGAGAACGTATCAAAGCGGCAGGGTCCAAGTCTGAGAGCAAGGTCTGAATGATCTAAGCTCCAGGCCAGATTGAAAAGGACAGGATGTCAAGGCCAGAGGTGAAGCATGGGCTGTTCAAATCACTGCTTCGTGAGGTTTCCTCATCTCTGCACCAAACTGTAGCTGTGGTCTGCAGCTATCACAGTGTGAATTCACTTTTGTGAACTTCAGTTCTGAATACTATTTGCTTACTTTTAAAGCTTGCACATTTTTTTTCTTTCTTTCTCTCCGCACGTTGGGTGCTTGACGGTCTTCTTGTATTTTAATGGGTTCTACTGAGTTTCTTTGTTTTGTAGCTGCCTGTAAGGAGACGAATCTCAAGGTTGTATAAAGTACTTCGACAATAAATGTACTTTGACTTGACTTTGACTTTGACAGAACTGAACACTGCACTCCAACTATGGTCTAACCAGATTTTATAGAGCTGCAACAATATCATGGCTCATGAACTTAATCTGAAATATCTAAAAAAAAGACAAGTTTTGCAGCGGCAATTGTCCAAGTTAGGCTCCAAGTGAAATCACCACATCACCAGAATTGGTGGGTACCACAAATGGGAGCACTGGATACAGTAACGGGTATGGGACGAGACAACAAAATCATCTGTGCTACTGCAGACTTTTGATCCCTGCCAAAGGTTCTCAGTGACCATGCTGAGAGAGTATTGTGGTGAATCTCCAACACTCAAGAGGTCAGCGCCATCCAGGCCAAAGCAACCTGCTTGCTTGCTTCACCATACTTGGTCACTTCACCAACGTAGACGTTCGCACTCTCCAACAAATCAGAATCAGATTTAATATCACTGGCATATGTCGTGAAATTTGTTCTTTTGCGGCAGCAGTACATTACAATATATAATAATAAAATACTATAAATTACAACAAGGAATATATATTTTTAAAAATTAAATTAAATAAGTAGCGCTATAAGAGAGCAAAAAAAAGGTAGTGTATGTGGGTTCATAGCCCATTCTGAAATCTGTTGGCAGAGGGGAAGAAGCTGTTCCTAAAGCATTGAGTATGTCTTCGGGCTCCTGTACCTCTTCCTTGATGGTAGCAATGAGAAGAGGGCATGTCTTGGGTGATGGGGGTCCTTAATGATGGATGTCAGCTTTTTAAGGCATCACCTTTTGAAGATGCCCTCAGTGCAGGGGACACATCAAACTCCTGATGAAGTATAGCCATTGCCGTGTGTTCATTGTGATTGCTTCGATATGTTGGGCCTGGATAGATCTTCAGGGATGTTGACACCCAGCATCCACCGTGCACCGTGCCCAAAAACAAACTACGGTTGCTCGATAAGAATTCATCGACAATACTTCCCAGCTCCGTCAGCTCAGCCATCTGGGACAATGAGGGCAGCAGCATTTGGTGACGCCACCACCTGTAGGTTCCTCTCTAAGCTCCATGCAACCCTGACTTGGAAAAGCGTTCAACTCCAAATGCAGTGCCCCAGCAAGACTTCGACAACGTTCAAGTGTGGGGTGATAAATAGCAGGTAACTATGGTGCCAGGCGGAGTCCATCTCCTACAAGTGAAGATGGACTGCATCACCACCTGCAGCTTCCCCTCCAAGTCACACACTATCCTGACTTGAAGATACTGGGCCCACATCTGGGACTCCCTACCCAACAGTACGGTGGGAGCACCTTCACCACCATGTCAAAGGCTCACAGTTCAACCTAAATTTATTATCAAAGTACATACCTGTAAGTGTAACAAATACTTCTTGGAATTTACTTATTTTTTATTTTTTTTATTTAGGGATACAGGATAGAGTAGGCTCTTCCAGCCCAATGAGCTGCACCACCTAGGTACCAACTTATTTAACCCTGGTGTAATCACAGGACAATTTACAATGACCAATGAACCTGTTAACCAGTACGTCTTTGGACTGTGGAAGGAAACTGGAGCACCCAGAGGAAGCCCGCGCGCTCACAGGAAGGGCGTGCAAACTTCTTACAGCGAATACCGGAATGAACTCTGAACTCCGAACTCCGATGCCCCAAGCTGTAATAGCCTTGCACTGACTGCTACACTACTGTGGTGCCCCACATTTTCTTGCGGGCATTTACAGGAGAAACAAAGAAATACAATACAATCTACAAAAACAGCCTACATAAAGACTGATAAACGACCAAGGTGCAAAGGAAGACAACTGTGAAAATAAAACAATTTATACTGAGAACCTGAGTTGTAAACAGTCGTCAAGTGGGTCTGTAGATCATAGAATCAGTTCAGAGGTGTGGTGATCCATCCCGACTCAAGAGCCTGATCATGACTGTTCCTGAACCTGGAGGTGTGTGACCTGAGGCTTCTGTACCTCCTGCACAATGACAGTAGCAGCAAGAAAAGGGCATAGTTTAAATGGTGGGCTGGCCATGAAACATCAAAATCCTGTTCCCAGAAAGGGATAAAATAGAAGCCAATGCAAACTCCTTACTCTTTATCTAATTTAAAGTAGATGTTGTCCTGATGAAAGGTATCAGCCTGAAATGTCAGCTCTTTATTCCTTTCCATAGATAAAAACATAAGATCATGAGACCATAAGACATGCTGTATGCCATTCAGCCCATTGAATGTGTTCCACCATTCTGCCATGACTGATTTATTATCCCCCTAGCCTCATTCTCCTGTCTCTCCCTGTAACCTTTGACACCCTGACTATTCAAGGACCTATCAACCTCTGCTTTAAATATACTCAATGACATGGCCTCCACTGCCATCTGCGGCTGACCTGCTGACTTCCTTCAGCATTTTGTTTGTGTTACTCTAGTATTCGTTTGTCAAATCTCCTGTCAGTCTACTTTAACAAGGCCAACTTACTGTGTCTACTATTGACACATTAATTGCACTAACACTTGGCCAGAGCTGCCTAAATATATCCTTCTCTACAGTGACAAAGTCTGACCACAGACTTCACCACGGAGGACTGTTGAGGGAATCGGGTAGCATAAAGGGTTAAATGTTTGCATCTCCTTCAGTTCTGTGAGTCAGAATTCTGTGAGAATTATCCCACACAACTGAATACCAGAGGACATGCATTTAAGGTATGAGGGGGCAAGTTCAAAGGAGATGTGCAGGGCAAGTGTTTTTTACACAGAGAGTGGTGGGTGCCTGGAATGCACTGCTGTGCATGGTGGTGGAAGCAGATGTGATGAAGATGTTTAAGGAGCTCCTGGACAGGGACATGGTTTCTGTATTAGACTATGCTGCTGCCACAAAACAACAAATTTCACAACCTATGTCAGTGATAACAAATCCGATTCTGATTCTGAATGTGGAAGTAATGGAGGGAAATGGACATTGTGTTGGCAGGAGAGAATAGTTTAGTTCAGTATTTAATTACTCATGTAATTAGTTTGAAAGGGACAGATGGGCTTGAAAACATTCCCCCTAGGCCCTGACTTTACTTGCTTCCGGCATGCTGGTAATGATCGTCCCTCTGAAGTTTGCATGAAATGTTTAATTAGTTTGGCACATCATCGTGGGCTGACTGGCTTGTTCCTACATGGTGCTGATCTATGTTCCTTGTTCTCTGTGAAGAAGAGTGCCTGTGGAGAAGGAAAAGCAGTCTAGAGAGTCCTGGATGAACTATCCAATTCTGCTGACGTCCTTTGAGCTGATACAATATATTGACTGTTTCTCTCTCTCCAGGGATATCAATTGACCCGTTGAGTTTGTTCTGTATTTTCTAATTCTGTTTTTGGATTTCAAGCATCTGCATTTTTTTTTTGCTCCAACCAGATCAATACTCTGCCATGTTCCTTGGGCTTTACTGTTCTGTACCCAGACTGCAACTGGACTCCAGCCAGCTTCTGTGCCCCAATATTCCCTGTTAATTCTGCTTGTCTAATCTGCCTCCAAAACTATCTCCTTATAGTAAGCAGATACAAGGGTTCGATGGAACAGATATAATTCCCCGCTTCAGTCATAGAAAGACACTGGAGTGGGAGGCAGCCCCGATTGCCTAGGGAGCAGATATTCTGTATGAACCAGATATTCTGTATGAACCAAAATGCTGGCATTTATAGCGAGAGGATTCGAGTACAGGAGCAGGGAGGTACTACTGCAGTTGTACAAGCCCTTGGTGAGACCACACCTGGAGTATTGTGTGCAGTTTTGGTCCCATAATCTGAGGAAAGACATCTTTGCCATAGAGGGAGTACAAAGAAGGTTCACCAGATTGATTCCTGGGATGGCAGGACTTTCATATGAAGAAAGACTGGATGAACTGGGCTTGTACTCGTTGGAATTTAGAAGATTGAGGGGGGATCTGATTGAAACGTATAAGATCCTAAAGGAATTGGACAGGCTAGATGCAGGAAGATTGTTCCCGATGTTGGGGAAGTCCAGAACGAGGGGTCACAGTTTGAGGATAGAGGGGAAGCCTTTTAGGACCGAGATTAGGAAAAACTTCTTCACACAGAGAGTGGTGAATCTGTGGAATTCTCTGCCACAGGAAACTGTTGAGGCCAGTTCATTGGCTATGTTTAAGAGGGAGTTAGATATGGCCCTTGTGGCTACAGGGGTCAGGGGGTATGGAGGGAAGGCTGGGGCGGGGTTCTGAGTTGGATGATCATAATAAATGGCGGTGCAGGCTCGAAGGGCCGAATGGCCTACTCCTGCACCTATTTTCTATGTTTCTATATTCATTCTTTTCAGCAGCATCATCTCCCCTCTGTGGTAATCCTATCATGGTAATACAAAAACACACAAACACACACATAGAGACACACACACTCTCACGCACACACACTCGCACACTCACACAGACACTCACACTCACGTATGCACTCTACAACACCCATATACACACACACACACACACACAAACATGCACACTCTCATACATATGTTCATTCCACTAACACACACATATCCCACAGACGTACACTGGCACACACAGAGGCATGTACACAGGTACACATACCAGCACGGACATATAAATCCATTCTCACACATACAAACATGCATACATACCATAAATTCATGTATATGCGTACAGGCACTCACACACTCCACACACACAGGCATGTGCACGCGCACGCGCGCATACACGCGCGCATACACACACACACACACACACACACACACACACACACCACTTTCTATAGCCTTTTCCATAGCAGGCTGTGATGCAACCAGTCAGGATGCTCTCTGCTGTGCATCTGTAGAAGTTTGTCAAAGTTTTGGTGACACGCCAGGTTTCTAACATTTGCAGAATCTCCTGTGTTTCCAGTGAAATGCTTGTCTTGCACACTGCTCATATAAATCAGATCACTACATTGAGGTAGAACAAGGTAAAATTATAGCAATGAAATGTAAACACAAGAGATTTACGGATGATGGAAATCGAAAGCAACACCCACAGAATGCTGGAGGAACACAATGGAATGTAGCTGCCTCACCGTCACTTGCTTCTCTTGTCACAACTTATTATAAAATATTTCCTCCTTCTGTTCAGTGCCAGCTTACCAAGCTATGGGGTTGGTAGTTTGTAGTTCCAAGAGTAGATTTTATCCACTGAAGCTGGTGAGAGAGAGGGAGAGATGAAGTACTGGTGATAGGTGTCTGTTGTCTATTCAGCCCTGGTAATAGTTTCTCTTTGATAGAGAGGTTAATTTTATGTACATTGAATCATACAGTGAAATGCATCATTTTGTGACAATGACCAACACAGTCTGAAGCTTCTGGTGACAATGAACTAACCTGTACATCTTTGGAATGTAAGAGGAACCTGGAGTTCCTAGAGGAAACCCACGCAGTCATGGGGAGAACATACAAACTCCTTACAGATGGCGGGGGGGATTGAACTCTGATCGTTGGCCCTGTAGAGCGTCACACTCACTGCTACTGGGCCTCCCAGCTTTATGCATAGCTGTAGTTCAGTTTGCCTCTGCAGCATGCCTACATTGAGAGTTAGGGACAGGGGACAGATGGGCTTGAAAACATTCCCTCTAGGCCTTGACTTTAATAGCTTCCGGCATGCTGGTAATGATTGTCCCTCTGGAGTTAGCGTGAAATGTTTTGCCTCTGGGTGTGTAGGTGACGGACAGGTAATCTTCCAACAGCTGAACCTCTCGTTTTTCCTCTTCAAGGGGGCTGATGGCAAATGGGTTACATCCCCATGAGGAGTTTTATGAATAATTCATCAGATGGAATGTCAAGTGATCTGTGGCTCAGAGAGTTATTAATGGAGTGGGCATTTTGGTTGCGTAACTTCGTTTGGGTTGATCAGCAGTCACTGACTCTCCCTCAGCACTGCAAGTGATAACATCACCCTGACTCAGCACCTCCCTTCTGCCTTCAGCTCATTAACATTTCCTTTACTGGATCATCAGCAAGAAGATTCAAGATTCAACATCGTTTATTCTCATTCTTCAGTACACAAGTGTAAAGGAGAATGAAATCATTTTTAATCTGGATCCGATACAGTATAAAGAACACAATAATTATAAAATAAAAGGCAGTCCTATAAAATACAAGATAGAGGTAACTGTTGAGTGTAACCATATATACATAAGATTAATTTATATATACACTGTAGACTAAAATCCCTAAATAAAACAGTCTCTACACACCTTGTCCCATCTTGTCATTCCTTTGGATATATGAATGGAAGCTTCCTTTTACACTAACCTTTGGTACGCTGAGAGATTTCATTTGGTGATTAACTATAGCACAGGATCTACAAGGAAAAGAAATGGGGCAATGGGATTTGGAATACAAAAGACCACAAATAATCAAACAGTCTAATACTGAGAGCACGAGTTGTAAAGTGTCCCTGAATGTCAGTTTCCAGAGTCTCTAGGTCATAGAATCAGTTCAGAGTACTCGTTACCTACATCCTTTCAGGATCCTAATGGTTGTGAGAGTAATAACTATTTCTGAACCTGGTTGTGAGGGCAGCAGGGTAGCATAGTGGTTAGCGCATCACATTATAGTGCCGGCAATCACCAGCTAGGGTTCAATTCCCGCCACTGTCTGTAAGGTAGGGAATTTGTTCAATCTCCCCATGACCAGATTTTCTCCAGGTGTTCCAGTTCCCTCCCACATTCCAAAGACATATGGGCCAGGGTTAGTAAATGATGGGCATACTACATTGACAGTGGAAGCATAGCAATACTTGCGGGCTGACCCCGGCACAACGTTTGCTGATTTGATTTGACAACATCTGTGGGATCCCCAGCACAATCCTCACTGATTTCATACAAAGGACACATTTCACTCCATGTTTCAATGTAATATAACAAATGAAACCAAACAAACAGCTGGGAATATTGGGAGAGGAATCAGGAAACAATTTCATCCTGATCTTATTTAATGAAATGGATGAGGGGCAGGAGTTGCTGGATAGTGACGAGGGGGGTTGTGATCAAGAGAGGAATTACTGGAGAATGGACTCCTTGTACTGGAGAGAATCATTGGGTAATGTTGCACTAGAGTGTAAAATTGTTTCTTCTCTTGTAGTTTAACTTTTCCTGTGCTTGCTTGTATCTTTATTAGATACCGCCAGTACCTAATAAAGTGGCCGCAGGAGTGGGACCCAGTGTAGTCTTCTGCTGATGAAGCCCATCCACTTCAATGTTTAACATGTTGTGCATTCGGAGATGCTCTTCTGCACACCGCTGTTGTAACGTGTGGTTATTTGAGTGACTGCCACCTTCCTGTCAAGTTGAACCAGTCTGGCTATTCTCCACTGATCTCTCTCATTAACAAGGCATTTTCACTCACAGAACTGCCACTCACTGGATTTTTTTTTGATTTTCGCAGTTCAGTATCTGGAGTTTGTTTTTATGTAAACTCTAGACGCTGACGTGTGTGAAAATCCCAGTAGATCAGCAGTATCTGAGATATTCAAACCACCCATCTGGCACCAACAATCATTCCATGTCAAAGTCACTTAGATCACATTTCATCCCCATTCTGACATTTCATCTGAGCAACAACTGAACTTTTTAGCCATGTCTGCAAACTTTTATGCATTGAGTTGCTGCCATATGATTGGGGGATTAGATATTTGCATTAACAAGTAGGCGTACAGGTGTACCTAATAATGTGGCCACAGGGTGTATTAGTAAAACATTACAACATTATTTATAGTTAAATATTATTAATTATATATGTTTTAATAATAATAAATACAATTTACAGTATTATTTAATATTAAAATATTATTGTTTGGTGAATTTTCCAGCAGTTGTAGTACAGGTGATTCTGTATTTTTCTAGAAGTTTCTCAGTTTTTTTTTGCAGCTGGTGTCATGTCCCTTGAATCAAGCTACTTCATAAGTTATTTGTTATCTTTCTACTTTGAGCTAGTTTTTATAGTGCAAGACACAACAACTTTTTTCTTTGTCTTCTTTTCCTTGTTTCATTTTTCCTTCCTTTACACTTAAAAAGAGGCCGTAAGCACTTAGTCTTATGCCTCATTCCTGACTTGAGAAGAACCGTTGGGTCACAAAATCAGCAAGATCCGACAGAAGCATGGATCTGTGAAGGTGGGGTAGTGCAATGTCACCACTGGTAGATAAGCTGCCTCAGAACAACAGAGACCCGGGTTGAATCCTGACCTCTAGTGCTGTCTATGTGGAATTTACACACTCTGCCTGTGACCGTGTGGGTTTCCTTGCACAATCCACAGGCATGCAGGTGACCAGGTTAATTGGCCTCATGAATTCAAATTCAAATTGATTATCATTGACATATGTCATGAAATTTGTTGTTTTGTGGCAGCAGAACAGTGCGATATATACAAATTACGATAAGAATATATTGAATAATGAATACTGTAGTGCAAAAGAGAGAAGAATAATGAGGTAGTGTTCATGGGTTCCTGCTCTGTTCAGTAATCTGAGAGGAAGAAGCTGTCCCTAAAATGTTGAGGGTGTGTCTTCAGGCTCCTGTACATCCTCCCTGATGGCAGTAATGAGAAGCAGGCACGTCCTGGGAGGTGAGGGTCCTTACTGATGGATGTCACCTTCTTTAGGCATCACCTTTTTACACTTCAAGCAACATACATCAAAGTTGCTGGTGAACGCAGCAGGCCAAGCAGCATCTATAGGAAGAGGTGCAGTCGACGTTTCAGGCCGAGACCCTTCATCAGGACGAAGGGTCTCGGCCTGAAACATCGACTGCGCCTCTTCCTCTAGATGCTGCTTGGCCTGCTGCGTTCACCAGCAACTTTGATGTATGTTGCTTGAATTTCCAGCATCTGCAGAATTCCTGTTGTTTACCTTTTTACACCTGTTAGTATCTTTTGTGATATAGCAAATCTCTCTAAACTCCTAACGAAACAGAGCTGCTGGTGTCCTTTTTCAAAATTGCATCAATATGTTAGGCCCAGGATAGATCTTCAGTGATGTTGATACTGCTGAGGAGAACTGCTGCGTGCCCCTATGTTTAGATGATTGGTAGAAAATGGAAGAAGTTGACAAAAATGTGGGCAGAATAGAAATTGATTGATGTGGGATGACATAAATAGATGGTTAGCGCTGGGTAAGGGCTTAGTTGGCTCTTTCTGCCCTGTATGAGTCTATGAGCTGAGGAATTGAAAATCAGAATGTTTATTATTGTCATATGTACCAAAGTCTTGTCTTGCCTACTATCATACAGATCAATTCATTACACAATGCATTGAGGTAGTACAAGGTAAAACAAGAGCAGTATGCAGATTGGATGCCCTTGAATGGAAAAGCCTACAAAAAGTAGTGGATACAACCTACCATTGAGCACATCTGCATGGAGCACTGTCGCAGGAAAACTCACCCCCACCCAGTCATGTTCTCTTCTCACTGCTGTCTCTGGAATGAGGTACAGGAGGCTCAGGTCCCACACCATCAAGTTAAGGAACAGATATTACTCTTCAACCAACAGTCCCTTGAATCAGAGGAGATAACTTTACTCAACTTCGCTCAGCCTAACAGTGAACTTCCAAGGACTCTTCTTTTCATGTTCTCGATATTTATTTCTTACTTATTTATTATAATTTTTTTGCACGTTGGTTGTTTGTATGTCTCGGTCATTCTTTCATTGATTGTATCATGTTTCCTTGTATTTACTGTGAATGCCCACAAGAAAATGAATCTCAGGGTTGTATATGGTGAAATATATGTACTTTGATAATAAACTTACTTTGAGTTTTCAGCTTTTGAACTTTGAGAGTGCAATAGCCACAGGATCATCAGTGAGCTTACCAATTATACCTCATAGCAATCACACGTTCATATCCAAATGAAAGAGCATGCTCTGTGCTTTATCTCTAAACAAAACAATATCCAAGGCACAGAAGAGCGACCTTGAACAAGACTCGTAGATAGTGAAAGAGAGGAGTTACTTAGCATTCAGGATGAGATGGTTAATTGGATTCAGCATTGGCTTAGTGGGAGAAGCCTGAGCCAGGGAGGCCTGAGACTAGTGGTATGAGGCAGGGATTGGTGCTGGATCCATTGTTGTTTGTTATCTATAGCAACAATCTGGATGATGATGTGGTAAAAAAGATCAGCAAATTTGCAGATGACCGCAAGATTGATGGTTAGTGAGGAAGGCTATCAAGGCTTGCAGCAGGATCTGGACTAGCTCAAAAAATGGCCTGAAAAATGACAGGTGGAATTTAATGCAGACCACGTGAGGTGTTGCATTTTGGGAGGACAAACCAGTGTAGGATTTACACAGTGTACTAAGGAGTGCAGCAGAACAAAGGGAGCTTGAAATACAGATTCATAATTCCTTGAAAGTGGCGTCACAAGTGGGTAGGGTTGTAAAGAGAGTTTTTCAGCACGTTGGTCTTCATCTCTCAGAGAACTGAGCACAGGAGTTGGGATGTTATGTTGGAGTTGTGTAAGATATTGGTGAGGCCAAATTTGGAGTACTGTGTGCAGTTCTGGTCTCCCACCTCCAGGAAAGATATCAATAAGATTGAAAGGGTTCAGAGAAAGTTCACAAAGATGTTGCTAGGACTCGAGGACCTGAATTATAGAGAAAGCTTGACTTTGTTCCCTGGACCATGGAGAACAAGAGTAGATTTGATAGAGGTATACAAAATTATGAGGAATATAGATAGAGTAAATGCAGGCAGGCCTTTTTCCACTGAGATTGGATGAAATTGGAACTGATAGGTTAAGGTTGACAGGTGAAGTATTTAAGGGGAACCTGAGGAAGAACTTCACTCAAAGGATGGGGTAAATGTGGAACGAGCTGCCAGTGGAAGTGATGCAGTTTCAATTTCAACATTTAAGAGAAGTTTGGATAAGTACATGGATGGGAGGGGTACAGAGGGTTACGTTCCAGGTGCGGAACAAAGGGACTAGGCAGAATAATCGTTCAGCATGGACGAGATAGGTCGTAGGGCCTGTTCCTGTGCTGTAATGCTCTGTGACTCTATGACTAGGAGTCACTGAACAATAATCTGGGGCGAGTTCATGGACAGCTGATGGGAGCCGTAGACTCTGAATGGTGAACAACAGGCAACCCCCTTTCCATTATTCTCCTTGAAGCAATCACACTAAAACAGCATGTCCATTCATTGCCATTTGTGAGAGCTTCCAATTTGCAAATTAGTTGCCACATATCCCCACATTATGACACTCCAAATGTATCGACTTGGTTACAGGTTATTAGGATATTCTGTGGTTATGAAATACCTTACAGAATCATATATTCCCTCTTTGCCCGTCTGTTCCTCTATGATGCAGGGGGAATATTTGCAGTCAACACATCCACGGGATGCTTCTATCTGTGTCAGACAAGATTTGAAGCACTCCTTAATTATCTCTTATTTGCATAATTTATTCATGTTGGGTCTGAGGTTGAACTCTTTCCTTTATTTCCTCTCAGCTCTCTATTTAATTATCCTAAACTGAATATTTCAGCACTCTTTTCCATCTCTGGTGACCTGTGTTTCTTTTAAATTCCAAAAATACTCTTTAAAGAAAGGATAAGTGCATTATAATGTATTATAAACAGAGAAATCACTCTTCAGGAAATATGCAACAGATAATCTTGGTTACATACAAAGGGTAGCACAGCAGGGACTTTTGCTTCATATCTGAACAGGGACAAACTTATAATTAGACAGAGAATTGTAGTAGAAACCTATTTGGAATACACAAACCAAGGGATATCGTTAACTTGGGCTCCAGCTTACCTGCACTCCACCTTTACATTAGCTTTTACCCTTTATTCTGCATTGTTCTGCCTTGCTCTGCCTCAATACATTGTGTAATGGACAATATACAAGTTCTTCGCTGTCTCTTACTACATGTAAACCAACAATTAGTCCAATCCATCACAAGCAAAGCCCTCCTCACCACTGAGCACATCTACAAGGAGCACTGCAGTACCCATCATCAGAGACCCCCACCATCCAAGCCATGCTGTCTTCTCACCGTTGCCATCAGGTAGGAGGTACAGGAGCCTCAGGACTCACACCACCAAGGGACCTAAGGCTCCTGTCCCTCCTGCCCAATGGCAGCACTGAGAAGACAGCATGGCCCGGATGGTGGGGGTCGTTGATGTTGGGTACTGCCTTCTTGTGGCAGTGCTCCTTGTAGGGAACAGTCATTACCCTTCAACCGTCAGACTTCTGAACCGACTTGGGTAATTTTGCTCATCTCAACACAGAACTGATTCCACAACCTACAGACTCATTTTCGAGGACTCTGCAACTCATGTGCTCAGTATAAAAGGGCCAGTAACATCATGAAGAACCCCACCCAGCCTGCTCATGGACTGTTTGTCCAACTCCCATCAGGGAGGAGGCTACATAGCATCCACGCCAGGACCACCAGACTTGAAACAGTTACTTTCCCCAAGCAGTAAAGCTGATCAACACTTCCACCCACTAACCCACCCCTTCACTATTTTATCATTTCCTGTTTATCACCTTATGTTCAGGCACTCCTGTGCCTAGCATCACTTTATGGACATTTATATTTATTGTGTTTTCCTATTATTGTGTTTTCCCGTGCTGCATCAAATCTGGAGTAACAATTATTTGGTTCTCCTTCACACTTGAGTTCTGAAAATGACATTAAACATTATACAATCTTAAACATTGAACAATCTTATTTATTTATTTGCACTATTTGCCTTTTGCACATTTGTTGTTTGTCACCCTTTGTTTATGTTTGTTTTTCATAAATACTATTATATTTCTTGATTTTCCTGTAAATGCCAGCAAGAAAACAAATCTCAGAGTTGTATATTGTGACATATATGTACTTTGATAATAAATTTAGAAACCATAGAAACCATAGAAACTACAGCACAGAAACAGGCCTTTTGGCCCTTCTTGGCTGTGCCGAACCATTTTCTGCCTAGTCCCACTGACCTGCACACGGACCATATCCCTCCATACACCTCCCATCCATGTATCTGTCCAATTTATTCTTAAATGTTAAAAAAGAACCCGTATTTACCACCTCGTCTGGCAGCTCATTCCATACTCCCACCACTCTCTGTGTGAAGAAGCCCCCCGCTAATGTTCCCTTTAAACTTTTCCCCCCTCACCCTTAACCCATGTCCTCTGGTTTTTTTCTCCCCTTGCCTCAGTGGAAAAAGCCTGCTTGCATTCACTCTATCTATACCCATCATAATTTTATATACCTCTATCAAATCTCCCCTCAGTCTTCTACGCTCCAGGGAATAAAGTCCCAACCTATTCAACCTTTCTCTGTAACTGAGTTTCTCAAGTCCCGGCAACATCCTTGTAAACCTTCTCTGCACTCTTTCAACATCATTTATATCCTTCCTGTAATTTGGTGACCAAAACTGAACACAATACTCCAGATTCGGCCTCACCAATGCCTTATACAACCTCATCATAACATTCCAGCCCCTATACTCAATACTTTGATTAATAAAGGCCAATGTACCAAAAGCTCTCTTTACGACCCTATCTACCTGTGACACCACTTTTAGGGAATTTTGTATCTGTATTCCCAGATCCCTCTGTTCCACTGCACTCCTCAGTGCCTTACCATTAACTCTGTATGTTCTACCTTGGTTTGTCCTTCCAACGTGCAATACCTCACACTTGTCTGTATTAAACTCCATCTGCCATTTTTTAGCCCATTTTTCCAGCTGGTCCAAGTCCCTCTGCAGGCTCTGAAAACCTTCCTCACTGTCTACTACACCTCCAATCTTTGTATCATCAGCAAACTTGCTGATCCAATTTACCACATTATCATCCAGATCATTGATATAGATGACAAATAACAATGGACCCAGCACTGATCCCTGTGGCACACCACTAGTCACAGGCCCACACTCAGAGAAGCAATTCTCTACCACCACTCTCTGGCTTCTTCCATCGAGCCAATGTCTAATCCAATTTACCAGCTCTCCATGTATACCTAGCGACTGAATTTTCCTAACTAACCTCCCATGCGGGACCTTGTCAAAGGCCTTACTGAAGTCCATGTAGACAATATCCACTGCCTTCCCTTCATCCACTTTCCTGGTAACCTCCTCAAAAAACTCCAATAGATTGGTCAAACATGACCTACCACGCACAAAGCCATGTTGACTCTCCCTAATAAGTCCCAGTCTATCCAAATGCTTGTAGATTCTGTCTCTTAGTACTCCCTCCAATAACTTACTTACTACCGACGCTAAACCTACTGGTCTGTAATTTCCCGGATTACTTTTCAATCCTTTTTTAAACAACGGAACAACATGAGCCACTCTCCAATCCTCCGGCACCTCACCTGTAGAAAGCGACATTTTAAATATTTCTGCCAGAGCCCCTGCAATTTCAACACTAGTCTCCTTCAAGGTCCGAGGGAACGCCCTGTCAGGTCCCGGGGATTTATCCACTTTAATTTTCCTCAAGACAGCAAGCACCTCTTCCTTTTCAATCTGTACAGTTTCTATGGTCTCACTACTTGATTCCCTCAATTCCATAGATTTCATGCCAGCTTCCATAGTAAATACAGACGCAAAAAACCTATTTAAGATCTCCCCCATTTCCTTTGTTTCCACACAAAGCCGACCACTCTGATCTTCAAGAGGACCAATTTTATCCCTTACAATCCTTTTGCTTTTAATATACCTGTAAAAGCTCTTTGGATTATCCTTCACTTTGACTGCCAAGGCAACCTCATGTCTTCTTTTAGCCCTCCTGATTTCTTTCTTAAGTATTTTCTTGCACTTCTTATACTCCTCAAGCACCTTATTTACTCCCTGCTTCCTATACACGTCATACAACTCCCTCTTCTACGTTATCAGAGTTGCAATATTCCTTGAGAACCAAGGTTCCTTATTCCTATTCACCTTGCCTTTAATACTGACAGGAACATACAAATTTTGCACTCTCAAAATTTCTGCTTTGAAGGCTTCCCACCTACCGATCACATCCATGCCAGAGAACAACCTGTCCCAATCCACGCTTTTTAGATCCTTTCTCATTTCTTCAAATTTGGCCTTCTTCCAGTTAAGAACCTCAACCCTAGGACCAGATCTATCCTTGTCCATGATCAAGTTGAAACTAATGGCGTTATGATCACTGGAACCAAAGTGCTCCCCTACACAGACTTCTGTCACTTGTCCTAACTCATTTCCTAACAGGAGATCCAATATTGCATCCCCTCTAGTTGGTCCCTCTATATATTGATTTAGAAAACTTTCCTGAACACATTTTACAAACTCTAAACCATCTAGACCCCTAACAGTATGGGAGACCCAATCAATATATGGAAAATTAAAATCCCCTACCACCACAACTTTATGTTTCCTGCAGTTGCCTGCTATCTCTCTGCAGATTTGCACTTCCAATTCTCTTTGATTATTGGGTGGTCTATAATACAATCCCACTAATGTGGCCATACCTTTCCTGTTTCTCAGCTCCACCCACAAGGACTCAGTAGACAAGCCCTCTAATCTGTCCTGCCTGAGCACTGCTGTAATATTTTCCCTAACAAGCAATGCTACTCCCCCACCTTTCATTCCTCTGCCTCGATCACATCTGAAACATCGCAACCCTGGAATATTAAGCTGCCAGTCCTGCCCCTCCTGTAGCCAAGTTTCACTAATTGCTACAACGTCATAATTCCACGTGTCAATCCACGCCCTCAACTCATCCGCCTTCCCCGCAATACTCCTAGCATTGAAATATATACACCTCAGAAGATTTTTACCACCACTCACAACCTTTCTATTAGTGGATTTGCTTGAACTTTTAACATCATTTATTTTCACCCCAGCCACACTGTCAGCTCTGGTACTGTGGTTCCCATCCCCCTTTGAATTTGACTACTAATACCAATATCAATACTTTCAGCTGAAACATTTTTGATGTTTCCAAACACTTTGCCAAAATGTCGACTGTTTATTCCTCTCCATATCTACTGCCTGACTGACTGAGCTCCTCCAACGTTATGAGTATGCTGCTCTGGATTTCCCAGCATCTGCAGAATCTCTTGTGTTCATAATTAGAGTTATGCTCAGTGTACTGTAAGCAAAGCTGGGGAAGATTAGGTAGGTAAAGATTATGCTTAGGTTCAAAGTATGCATTAAATTTTCGATTAAATGTAGCAAGAGTGTTAATGTTACAATTAGATTACCTTGGGAATGATTATGTTCAGCCTTGGAATGCTGTGTATTGAGATGGGGTATGTGTTATATTTCAGATCAGCAAATTCTAAGGTTTATTGTTAGGATGCTGAGTACTAATAGGCTTATTAGTAATGTTAAAATCAGGATTGGGAGTATGATTAGGATTCAGGTTTGGCTGCTTGTTGAGATGAGTGTTAGAAATGGCGAGCCCCTTTATTTTCATGGACTGAACCTGATTGTAATATTCCTGGAGAATATCCCACTATGTTGGAATTCTATCAAGCTCAAAAATATTTATCTCTTGCAGTGGACCTGCGCTTAATAAAACACAGTGGAAACAATTGATTTGTTTCCTCTAACAAGGTGACAGCAATAAACAATTGTCTGGTTATGAGAAAATTTAAATCTTGACGTATTCCCAGTTGGCAGTCCATTGGTATAAGCAAATCTTCTATTTAACACTTTCAGTTCCATGCTAGTAATGGGAACCCTTAGCCAATTTCATTCCACCTCATTAAATTTGTGCATGAGTCTTGTTTGGTTCTCCCTTCTCTTGTTGGCCAATACCATGGTGAAAGCCAGAGCTAGTGCCAGCCCCAGTGCCAACATCATTGCCAAAACGAGGATCAGCTGACTGACAGTGCCAGGCAATCAACAAAGCTCACCAACACTCCTCATTTCTGAAGAGGTTGAAGGGAGTTGAACTTTGCACATCTATATTCAATTCATTCCACAGGCATGCAGTGGAGAGCATCCTAACGAGCTGCATCACTGCATGGTATGGAAACTGCACTGTGGCAGACAGGAAGGCTCTACAATTGGGAGTCAAAACTGCCCAACATATCACCAGCATCAGTCTACCCGCCATCAAAGAGATATATGCAGAAAGGTGCTGGAAAAGGGCTAGCAATATCATGAAGGATCCCACCCACCCTGCATATGGACTCTTTGTTCCCCTACCATCCGGGAGGAGGCTACGTAGCATCCATGCCAGGAAAACCAGACTCAAAACCAGTTACTTTCCCCAAACAGTAAGACTGATCAATACTTCCATCCGGTAACCACCCCACCCATACCCCCAACCACCACCACTTTATCATTTCTTATCAGTTACCTTATGTACAGACTCTCCTGTGCCTACATCACTTTATGGACATACAATCAATCTGTGTATCTATCTTATGTATATCTATTTATTGTCTTTTATTATTGTTCTTTATATCTTACTGTGTTTTTTTTTGTGCTCCATCTGATAGAGTAAAAATTATTTTGTTTTCCTTTACACTTGTGTACTGGAAATGACATGAAGCAATCTTGCATCTTGAATCTTTAATCAATGAGCTGGTGGTTGTGGTTCCCCTCTGCTGGTCAATCTGTAAACAAACAAAATGGCCAGTGATTCAGGTAGGGAATTGAGAGTGACTGAAAACCTGTGAAAGTACGGCAAGTTAGATTAACACACAGTGCACTGGACTAACTTCCACCTATCACCTCCCTACCTTGTTAATTCCAGTTATCACCTACCACCCTCGTTAATTCCAGTAAGCCTTATATTTCCACCTATCACCTCCCATGCTTTTTACTTCCACCAATCAACCTCCCACCCTTGTTACTTCCACCAATCACCTCCCACCCTTGTTACTTCCACCAATCAACCTCCCACCCTTGTTACTTCCACCAATCACCTCCCACCCTTGTTACTTCCACCAATCACCTCCCACCCTTGTTACTTCCACCAATCACCTCCCACCCTTGTTACTTCCACCAATCAACCTCCCACCCTTGTTACTTCCACCTATCACCTGCCTGACAACACACAAAAAATGCTGGAGAAACTCAGCAGGTCAGGAAGCATCTATGAAAATGAATAAACAGTCAACATTTCATGCGAACACCCTTCTTCAGGACAGGAAAGGAAAGGGGAAGATACCAGAATAAGAAGGTAGAGTGAGGGGAAGAATACAAGCTAGAAGGTGATAGGTGAAGTCAGGGGTGGCCATTGAAGTGAGAAACTTGGAACTGACAGGTGGAAAAGGTAAAGAGCCAGAGAAGAAGGAATCTGATAGAAGAGGAGAGTGGACCATGGGAGAAAGAGAAAGATGAGGGGTACAAGGGGAAGGTGATAAGTAGGTGATAAGGAAAGGGAAGGGGGGCACAGTAGGGAAATGAAGAGGGAGGGGTAAAATTAACAGAAGTTGGAGATATTGATGTCCATGACATCAGCTTGGAGGCTACTTAGAAGGAATATGAGTGTGGCTCCTGGTCATGTCACTTCCACCTATCACCTCCCAGCTTCTGAAACCATTCCCACTCTCCTCTCCCCTGTCCACCTATTCTCCACCCCCTCACCTGGATTCACCTACCACCTATCATCTTTCACCCATTTTTACACTGGCTCCCTAACCCCTCATTCTCGACCAAATCTACTGTCCATTTCCCTCCACAGATGCTGCCTGACTCACTGAGTTCCCCTAGCTCTTTGTGCATTGCTTCAGATTCAAAAATCCGTAGTCTCTTGTTTCTCCAGAATGAATTAGAGCTGTCCCTGTAGCCACATGGTCCCAGGAAGTACTTAGACACTCCTCATAGACAGCAGCGAGAACTGGGACCCAGTCTCTGACACTGTGATTGCTTCAGGCGTCAGTGGCCACTTTATCAGATATACCTATACATCAGCTTGTTAATGCAAATATCTAATCAGCCAATCATGTGACAGCAACTCAATGCATAAAAGCATGCAGACGTCATCAGGAGGCTCAGTTGTTGTTGAGACCAAACTCCCGAAAGGGGAAGGTATATGACCTAAGTGATTTTGACCATGGATAGATGGTGCCAGACAGAGTGGTTTGATTATCTCAGAAACTGCTGATCTCCCAGGATTTTCACACATAAATCTCTAGAGTTTACAGAGAATGGTGCAAAAAACAAAAAAAAAAATCCAGTGAGCAGCAGATCTGTGGGTGATAATGCCTTGTTAATGAGAGAGGTGAGAGGAGAATAGCCAGACAGGTTCAAACCAAGCATTACAGTAGTGCTGTGCAGAAGAGCGTCTCTGAACGCACAACACATCAAACCTGAAGTGGATGGAAAGCAGCAGTAAAAGACCACAAGCATACACTCAGTGGCCACTTTATTAGGTAGAGGAGGTATCTAGTAAAGTGGATGGACTCTACTGAGTATATATCAGAAGTGAGTTCCTTCCTGCAGGACAGTGGAAACAAAATGAACTGGATAAACAGCATCAGAAGGGGGGAGACGGTGAGGCCACAAGAAATACGTAGGGAATCTGAATGAAATAGAGAGCACAGCCATGTTCTGATACAGTTCCTTCCAGCTGGCCCAGATGATAGGAAGTTTTCCCTTCTCGAAAGGAAGCTGAACACTGACCTTAAAACATATACTCATATTAATAAATCAAGGAATTCAAATCCACATCCTGGTGAAGAGATGCTTGAGTTTAATGTTACAGCACATCCCCCATCCCATTACCCACCACCTCCCCCACCCCACATTTGCCGCAAGGAAAAAGAAGCTGCATTCACTTTCAGCAGATTAAAAATAGCTGGCATTGTGTTTCGCTGTGTTATTCTCAGGCAGCATAACAAGCCACCAGAGACAGGCACAGGCAGGACCCTCCGTCGTCATATTCCTCATGCTTACTTTGTTAAAACAAGGGGCTGCCCACTTAATGAGGTGGTATTTATATAAAAATTACAACTGAGTAAATGGGCTGAGCAATGGCAAATAGAGCTCAATTCAGATAAATGCTTAAGTGTATTAGATGATAAGGAACAAGGACCTTTTTCTTTGGAGCAAAGGAGGATGAGAGGTGAATTGATAGGGGTGTTTAAGAGGCATAGTTTGAGTGAGCAACCAGTGACTTATCCTCAGGACAACAACGACTAATACGAGGGGGCATAATTTTAAGGTGAATGGAGGGGATCTCAGAAGTAGAATTTTACACAGAGAGTGGTAAGTGTGTGGAATGCACTGCTGGGGTAGTGGTAGGGGCAGGTACATTAGGGACATATAAAAGACTCATGAATGAGGATAAATGGAGGGCTGTGAGAGAAGGATCAAACTGACCTTGGGGTAGGTTAAAGCACAACATTGTGGGCAGAAACGCATATACTGTGCTGTACCGTTCTGTGTTCTGTTTTCTAACTATAAAGTGTTGCATTTGTAAACACGAGGAATTCTGCAGATGCTGGAAATTCAAGCAACACACATCAAAGTTGCTGGTGAACGCAGCAGGCCAGGCAGCATCTCTAGGAAGAGGTACAGTCGACGTTTCAGGCCGAGACCCTTCGTCAGGACTAACTGAAGGAAGAGTTAGTAAGAGATTTGAAAGTGGGAGGGGGAGGGGAGATCCAAAATGATAGGAGAAGACAGGAGGGGGAGGGATGGAGCCAAGAGCTGGACAGGTGATTGGCAAAAGGGGATATGAGAGGATCATGGGACAGGAGGCCCAGGGAGAAGGAAAAGGGGGAGGGGGGGGGAAACCCAGAAGACAGGCAAGGGGTATAGTCAGAGGGACAGAGGGAGAAAAAGGAGAGAGAGAGAAAGAATGTGTAAATAAATAAATAACAGATGGGGTACGAGGGGGAGGTGGGGCATTAGCGGAAGTTAGAGAAGTCAATGTTCATGCCATCAGGTTGGAGGCTACCCAGACAGAATATGAGATGTTGTTCCTCCAACCTGAGTGTGGCTTCATCTTTACAGTAGAGGAGGCTGTGGATAGAAATATCAGAATGGGAATGGGATGTGGAATTAAAATGTGTGGCCACTGGGAGATCCTGCTTTCTCTGGTGGACAAAGCATAGGTGTTCAGCAAAATGATCTCCCAGACTGCGTTAGGTCTCGCCAATATATAGAAAGCCACATCGGGAGCACCGGACGCAGTATATCACTCCAGCCGACTCACAGGTGAAGTGTCGCCTCACCTGGAAGGACTGTCTGGGGCCCTGAATGGTGGTAAGGGAGGAAGTGTAAGGGCATGTGTAGCACTTGTTCTGCTTACAAGGATAAGTGCCAGGAGGGAAATCAGTGAGGAGGGATGGGAGGGGACAAATGGACAAGGGAGTTGCATAGGGAGCGATCCCTGCGGAAAGTAGAGATGGGGGGAGGGAAAGGTGTGCTTAGAACCATAGAACCATAGAAACTACAGAACAGAAACAGGCCCTTTGGCCCTTCTTGGCTGTGCCGAACCATTTTCTGCCTAGTCCCACTGACCTGCACACGGACCATATCCCTCCATACACCTCCCATCCATGTATCTGTCTAATTTATTCTTAAATGTTAAAAAAGAACCCACATTTACCACCTCGTCTGGCAGCTCATTCCATACTCCCACCACTCTCTGTGTGAAGAAGCCCCCGCTAATGTTCCCTTTAAACTTTTCCCCCCTCACCCTTAACCCATATCCTCTGGTTTTTTTCTCCCCTTGCCTCAGTGGAAAAAGCCTGCTTGCATTCACTCTATCTATACCCATCATAATTTTATATACCTCTATCAAATCTCCCCTCATTCTTCTACGCTCCAGGGAATAAAATCCTAACCTATTCAACCTTTCTCTGTAACTGAGTTTCTCAAGTCCCGGCAACATCCTTGTAAACCTTCTCTGCACTCTTTCAACCTTATTTATATCCTTCCTGTAATTTGGTGACCAAAACTGAACACAATACTCCAGATTTGGCCTCACCAATGCCTTATACAACCTCATCATAACATTCCAGCTCTTATACTCAATACTTCGATTAATAAAGGCCAATGTACCAAAAGCTCTCCTTACGACCCTATCTACCTGTGACGCCACTTTTAGGGAATTTTGTATCTGTATTCCCAGATCCCTCTGTTCCACTGCACTCCTCAGTGCCTTACCATTAACCCTGTATGTGGTGTAGTGGGATCCTGTTGGAGATGGCAGAAGTTACTGAGAATAATATGTTGGACCCGGAGGCTGGTGGGTTGGTAAGTGAGGACCAGGAGAACCCTATTCCTAGTGTTGCATTTGGAAAGTTAGATCCAGGACTCCCACGGAGAAAGGGTAGGACCCTGGGAAATGTTGTAGAACAGAGGGATCCTGATGTACAAGAGGAGTCAGAGGTGGAGAGGGTGGTGAAGAAGGCTCTTCATAAGCCAGGACACTGAGTACAGAAGTTGGAAGGTTGTGATGCATTTGTGCAATTCACTGGTGATGTTACACTTGGTCACCCTGCTATAGGAACAATGTTATTAACCTGGAAAGAGTGCAGAAAAGATACACAGGATGTGAAGGACTGAGTTAGAAGGAGAAGTTGTTCAGGCTAGGAATTCATTATGTGGAGCATAGGAGACTGAGTGGTGATAGTTATTTATTGATTGATTGATTGACATACAGCGCAGAGTAGGCACTTCTGGCCCTTTGAGCCATGGCACCCAGAATCCCACAATTTAATCCTAGTGTAATCACGGGACAACTTACAATGACCAATTAACCAGTATGTCCTTGGACTGTGGGCGGAAACCAGAGCACCCGGAGGAAACCCACACAGTCACAGGGAGAACGTACAAACTCCTTGCAGACAGTGGTGGGAATTGAACCCAGGTCACCTGTACTGTAAAGCGTTGTGCTAACCACTATGCTACTATGCTGCCCCATCTTATAGAGGTGTATAAAATCATGAGGGGCTGGATAGGGTGAGTGGACTCAGTATTTTTCCCAGGGTTGGGGAATCAAGAACTAGAGGTTTAAGGTGAGAAGGGAGAGATTTAATAGGATCGTGAGAGGTATCTTTTTGTTACACCGAGGATGGTCAGTATATGGAACAGCTGCCAGAGAAGGTGGTTAAGGCAAGTACAATAACAACACACTTGGGCAGGTACGTGGGTAGGAAAGGTTTAGGGGATATGGGCAACACATTGGCAAAGGGACTGGCTTGGATGGAGCAGGTTGGTCAGCACGGACCAGAGGGGTAAAGGGCCTGTTTTCATGCAGTATAAGTCTATGATTAGCTTGCAGAAGGAAACATGAGCTTAACCCTGGCTGAACGATCCTTTCATCAGTTTTACTGTTGTGTGGCTGAGTTGAGGAGCACATTGGCTGGGATGAAGTTATTAGTGGCTGACGTCTGGAGTTGGTGAGGGCGATCTGGACCTCTAAGCCATCCCAGGGGTACGGGTAGGTTATGCAGTGTAAGGGATTCCCCGCGCGCATCTCTGAGGAAAAGCTGAGCAGATGCCAGAGTACCATTCTCCAAGCCTGGCACGGGCCCAAAACTGATGTCCGCACCTGCTCTGAGCAGGGGAGACGAGAGACAAAACTGGAGGCAGAACTGAAAGGGAAGGGCCATCTGTGGGAACCTTCAGATGAGCTACACCTTTAGTTATAAAGGAACTTCAGTTATAACACCGTTCCTTTCTCCGAGTAGTAAGGCTGATCAACACCTCCACCCACTAATTCACCCACCACTATATCATTTCCTGTCAGTCACATTAAATACAGTCACTCCAGTACCTAGCATCACTTTATGGACATATAATCAATCTATGTACGCAAGCTATCTTATCTATTTATATCTATTGTGTTCTTTATCTAATTGTGTCTTTTTTGTGCTGCATCAGATCCAGAGTAGTTATTATTTTGTTCTCCTTTACACTTGGAAATGACATTGAACAATCTTGAATCTGGAATCTTCTGGTTTCAAGAGTTGTGGAGGGCAACTATTAATTATTGGAGGGGAGGGGTTGATAAAGAGGACGTGGAAAAATCTGTCAGGGAGCCAGGGAGGACAGAAAGGGGTTCTGGGGACAGGCTGTGAGTATTTTAAATCAAAGTTAAGGGGAAAAGTGAGGTTATGAGCAGGTTAAAGTGCATAACAGAAGGAGAAGATGGCGGCATGACGGGTGGCTGTATCGGAGGGGCTGGTCGGAGGCGCGAAGTTTTCGGACGGATGGACTCAGTGTTGGCTGTGGTCAGCCTCTTCCAAGGCATCGGCAAGTTGATGGTGCCTGGAGCTTTATGGCAGGGAGTTTCTCCTTTTGCCGCCTGCTATCGGGGACTCGGGAGTCAATCGACTCGGGGACTTTTGAGAATTTTTTTACCGTGCCCATGGTTTGTTCTTTATCAAATTATGGTATTGCTTTGCACTGCTGTAACTATATGTTATAATTATGTGGTTCTGTCAGTGTTAGTCTTTGGTTTGTTCTGTTTTCTGTGACATCACTCCGGAGAAACATTGTATCATTTCTTAATGCATGTGTGCATTTCTAAATGACAATACAAGAGGACTGAGTGTTCTCATAATCTAATCTAATCTAATAAATAGAAATGTTATAGAGTCATGGAGCACTACAGCACAGAAATGGACCCTTCAGCCCATCTAGTCTATGCCAACCTGTTATTCTTCCTAGTTCCTTCAGCCTGCACCTGGACCATAGACCTCCATAGATTTCCCATCCATGTACTTATCCAAACTTCTCACATGTTCTGCACAGCATTGTGGGCAGAAGGGCCTGTATTGTGTTGTAGGTTTTCTATGTTTCTAGATGTTGCTATCAAATCTGCGTCCACCAGAGCTCATTCCACACTCTGAATGAAGAATTATGGAAAATAAAGATTTGGATTTATGAAGAGCCTTTAAAAATCACCGGAGATCTCAAAGTGATTCACAGTTGATGGACTTTGCTGTGAAGAGCCTGAGCTATGTAACAGAGGAAGTGCAGTGGTCAGTCTGCACATGGTAACAGCAGCCAGGTGACCCAAGCCTCTGAGACTGACTGAACGATAACTACTAATGAGGGACAAAGTGAGCAACACGGTGACGTATTGGCTTGTGCAGTCGTGCTACAGCGTCAGTAATCACCAAATGAGCTTCAATTCCCTCCGCTGTCTTTGCACATTTCCCCCATGACCGCGTGTTTTCCATCCCGGTGTCTCCGTTTCCTCCTACATTCCAGGTAGGGTTAGGGTCAGTGAGTTGTGGACATGCTGTGTTAGTGCACTTGCGAGCTGCCCCCAAGCACAATCGTCGCTGATTTGATTTGACACAAACGACACATTTCACTGTATGTTTCCACGTACTTGTGATCAATAAAGCTGATCTCTGTCTCTGCTTACCAGGTGATCAGGGATGAATCCACTGCCACCTCTCCCCGCACTCCCTCTAGTGGAATGAAGGCTTAGTCTAGAGCATCAGGATTTTAACCTGAGGTTTTACAGAAATGCATGTCTACCACTTTCCAAGCTGGATCACATCCACACCCACTTAAAGAAAGCACCTATCTCCGTATCTTTTTCTCCATGGTGTACATGCAGGGATCTGCTAGAGTCGCTGGGATCATACCAAATCTCTTCAAACTCCAAATGAAGTATAGCCACTAGTGTGCCTTCTTCGTAATGGGGGGAGGGCAGATCTCATTAAAACCTATTGAATATTTAAAGGCCTAGGGAGAGTGGATGTGAAAAGGATATTTCCCATAGTGGAGAAGTCTAGCATCACAGCCTCAGAATAGAGGGGTGTCCCTTTAGAATAGAGATGGGGAGGAATTTATTTAGCCAAAGGGTGGAAAATCTTTGTCATTCATTACAACGGATGGATGCTGAGGTCAAGTCATTGGGTATATTTGAAGCAGACGTTGATTAGTAAGGGTGTCAAAGTTCACTTACGAGCCTAATTGATTTTTTTGAGGATGTGACACATTGATGAAGATAGATCAGTAGATGTAGTGTATATGGATTTCAGCAAGGTATTTGATAAGGTACCCCACTAAGGCTCATGAGAAAGTAAGGAGGCATGGGATCCAAAGGGACATTGCTTTGTGGATCCAGAATTGGCTTGCTCACAGAAGGCGAAGAGTGGTTGTAGACGGGTCATGTTCTGCATGGAGGTCGGTGAGAAGTGGAGTGCTTCAGGGATCTTTTCTGGGAGCCTTTCTCTTCGTTATTTTTATAAATGACCTGGATGAGCAAGTGGAGGGATGGGTTCATAAATTCACTGATGACACAAAGTTTGGGGGTGTTGTGGACAGTGTGTCAGAGGTTACAGCGGGACATAATAGGATGCAAAACTGGACTGAGAAGTGGCAGGTGGATTTCAACCCAGATTAAGTGTGAGGTTAAATATGATGACAGAATATAGTACTAATGGTAAGACTCTTGGCAGGGTGGAGGATCAGAGGGAACTTTGGGTCTGAGTCCATAGGACACTCAACGCTGCTGCGCAGGTTGACTGTGTGGTTAAGAAGGCATATGGTGTATTGGGCTTCATCAGCAGTGGGATTGAGTTTAAGAGCCGAGAGGTAATGTTACAGCTATGTAGGACCCTGGTCAGACCCCACTTGGAGTACTGTGCTCAGTTCTGGTCACCTCACCACAGGAAGGATGTAGAAACTATAGAAAGGGTGCAGAGGAGATTTACAAGGATGTTGCCTGGACTGGAGAGCATGCCTTATGAGGATAGGTTGAGTGAACACGGCCTTTTCTCCTTGGAGAGGTGGAGGATGAGAGGTGACCTGAGGGAGTTGTATAAGATGATGAGAAGCAGGTATCATGTGGATAGTCAGAGGCTTTTTCTCAGAGCTGAAATGGCTAACACGAGAAGGCATAGTTTTAAGGTTCTTGGAAGTAGGTACAGAGGAGATATCAGTGTTAAGTTTTTTACGCAGAGAGTGGTGATTGCATGGAATGGGCTCGCCAGCAATGGTGGGGGAGGCAGATACAATAGGGTCTTTTAAGAGACTTCTGGATAGGTACATGGAGCTTAGAAAAATAGAGGGCTATGGGTATCCCAAGGTAATGAAGTAAGTACATGTTCGGCACAGCATTAAGTGCCGAAGGGCCTGTATTGTGCTGTAGGTTTTCTATGTTTCACAGGGAGGAAGCAGAATGGCATTGAGAGGGATAATAAATCAGCCATGATGGACTGGCAAAGCAGACATGATGGGCCAAATGGCCTAATTCTGCTCTTATGTGTTATGGTCTAATTGCATCAATATGTTAATTATATCAATATGATAGATCTTCAGAGCTGTTGACAGCCTGGAACTTCATCCTGCTCACCTTTTCCACAGGTGACTCCTTGATAAGGATCGGTGTGTGTTCGATAAGGATTGATCTGTGTTCAATAAGGATGGGTGTGTGTTCGATAAGGATTGGTCTGTGTTCAGTAAGGATGGATGTGTGTTCGATAAGGGTCGGTGTCTGTTCAATAAAGATTGGTGTCTGTTCCATAAAGATTGGTGTGTGTTTGATAAGGAATGGTGTGGGTTTGATAAGGGTCGGTGTGTGTTCGATAAGGATTGGTGTGTGTTCAATAAAGGTTAGTGTTTGTTGGATAAGGGTCGCTGTGTGTTCGATAAGGATCGGTGTGTGTTTAATAAAGATTGGTGTTTGTTCGATACGGATCGGTGTGTGTTCAATAAGGATTGGTTTTGTTCGATAAGGATTAGGGTTAGGGAGTGGATAAGGGGTGGTGTGGGTTTGATAAGGATTGGATTGTGTTCGATAAGGAATGGTGTGTGTTCGATAACGATCAGTGTGTGTTCATAAGGATTGGATTGTGTTCGATAAGGAATGGCGTGTGTTCGATAAGGAATGGTGTGGGTTTGATAAGGATCGGTCTCTGTTCGATAAGGATTGGTGTGTGTTCGCTAAGGATTGGATTGTGTTCGATAAGGAATGGTGTGTGTTCGATAAGGAATGGTGTGGGTTTGATAAGGATCGGTGTCTGTTCGATAAGGATCGGTGTGTGTTCAATAAGGATTGCTGTGTGTTCGATGGTGTCAGTACCAGGGTGCTCAAAGCCTGTGCCCCTCAGCTATGTGGAGTACTTCACCATGTATTCAACCTGAGCCTGAGGCTCCGGAGGGTTCCTGTACTGTGGAAGATGTCCTGCCTCATCCCTGTGCCGAAGACGCCGTGCCCCAGCGGCCTCAATGACTACAGACCGGTGGCATTGACCTCCCACATCATGAAGACCCTGGAGAGATTTGTTCTGGAGCTGCTCCAGTCTATGGTCAGGCCACACTTAGATCCCCTCCAGTTCACCTACCAACCCCGACTAGGGGTTGAGGATGCCATCGTCTACCTGCTGAACCATGTCTATACCCACCTGGACAAGCCAGCAAGCACTGTGAGGGTCATGTTTTTTGACTTCTCCAGTGCGTTCAACACCATCCGCCCTGCTCTGCTGGGGGAGAAGCTGACAGCGATGCAGGTGGATGCTCCCCTGGTGTCATGGATTCTTGATTACCTGACTGGCAGACCACAGTACGTGTGCTTGCAACACTGTGTGTCCGACAGAGTGATCAGCAGCACTGGGGCTCCACAGGGGACTGTCTTGTCTCCCTTTCTCTTCACCATTTACACCTCGGACTTCAACTACTGCACAGAGTCTTGTCATCTTCAGAAGTTTTCGGATGATTCTGCCATAGTTGGATGTATCAGCAAGGGAGATGAGACTGAGTACAGGGCTACTGTAGGAAACTTTGTCACATGTTGTGAGCAGAATTATCTGCAGCTTAATGTGAAAAAGACTAAGGAGCTGGTGGTAGACCTGAGGAGAGCTAAGGTACCGGTGACCCCTGTTTCCATCCAGGGGGTCAGTGTGGACATAGTAGAGGATTACAAATACCTGGGGATACGAATTGACAATAAACTGGACTGGTCAAAGAACACTGAGGCTGTCTATAAGAAGGGTCAGAGCTGTCTCTATTTCCTGAGGAGACTGAGGTCCTTTAACATCTGCCGGATGATGCTGAGGATGTTCTACGAGTCTGTGGTGGCCTGTGCTATCATGTTTGCTGTTGTGTGCTGGGGCAGCAGGCTGAGGGTAGCAGACACCAACAGAATCAACAAACTCATTCGTAAGGCCAGTGATGTTGTGGGGATGGAACTGGACTCTCTCACGGTGGTGTCTGAAAAGAGGATGCTGTCTAAGTTGCATGCCATCTTGATCAATGTCTCCCATCCACTACATAATGTACTGGGTGGGCACAGGAGTACATTCAGCCAGAGACTCATTCCTCCGAGATGCAGCACAGGGCGTCATAGGAAGTCATTCCTGCCTGTGGCCATCAAACTTTACAACTCCTCCCCTGGAGGGTCAGACACCCTGAGCCGATAGGCTGGTCCTGGACTTATTTCATAATTTACTGGCATAATTTACATATTACTATTTAACTATTTATGGTTCTATTACTATTTATTATTTATGGTGCAACTGTAACAAAAATGAATTTCCCCCGGGATCAATAAAGTATGACTATGACTATAAGGATTGCTGTGCGTTCAATAAGGATTGGTGTGTGTTCGATAAAGATCGATGTGTGTTCAATAAAGAATGGTGTGGGTTTGATAAGGATCGGTGTCTGTTCGATAAGGATTGGTGTGGGTTCAATAAGGATTGGTGTCTGTTCGATAAAGATCGGTGTGCGTTCAATAAGGATTGGTGTGTGTTCGATAAGGATCTGTGTTTGCTCGATAATGAATGGTGTGTGTTCGATAAGGATTGGTGGTGGTTCGATAAGGAATGGTGTGGGTTCGATAAGGATTGGTGTGGGTTCGATAAGGAATGGTGTGTGTTCGATAAGGATTGGTGTGAGTTCGATAAGGATTGGTGTGTGTTCGATAAGGAATGGTGTGTGTTGGATAAAGATTAGTGTGTGTTCGATAAAGATTGTTCTGTGTTCGATAAGGATTGGTGTGGGTTCGATAAGGATTGGTGTGGGTTCGATAAGGATTGGTGTGTGTTCGATAAGGAGTGGTGTGGGTTCGATAAGGATTGGTGTGGGTTCGATAAGGAATGGTGTGTGTTCGATAAGGATTGGTGTGGGTTCGATAAGGATTGGTGTGTGTTCGATAAGGAGTGGTGTGGGTTCGATAAGGATTGGTGTGGGTTCGATAAGGAATGGTGTGTGTTCGATAAGGATTGGTGTGGGTTCGATAAGGATTGGTGTGGGTTCGATAAGGAATGGTGTGTGTTCGATAAGGATTGGTGTGGGTTCGATAAGGATTGGTGTGTGTTCGATAAGGAATGGTGTGTGTTGGATAAAGATTAGTGTGTGTTCGATAAAGATTGTTCTGTGTTCGATAAGGATTGGTGTGGGTTCGATAAAGATTGTTCTGTGTTCGATAAGGAATGGTGTGTGTTCAATAAAGATTGTTCTGTGTTCGATAAGGAATGGTGTGTGTTCGATAAAGATTGGTGTGTGTTCGATAAAGATTGTTCTGTGTTCGATAAGGAATGGTGTGTGTTCAATAAAGATTGTTCTGTGTTCGATAAGGAATGGTGTGTGTTCGATAAAGATTGGTGTGTGTTCGATAAAGATTGTTCTGTGTTTGATAAGGAATGGTGTGGGTTCGATAAGGATTGGTGTGTGTTCGATAAGGAGTGGTGTGGGTTCGATAAGGATTGGTGTGGGTTCGATAAGGAATGGTGTGTGTTCGATAAGGATTGGTGTGGGTTCGATAAGGATTGGTGTGGGTTCGATAAGGATTGGTGTCTGTTCGATAAGGATTGGTGTGTGTTCGATAAGGAATGGTGTGTGTTGGATAAAGATTAGTGTGTGTTCGATAAAGATTGTTCTGTGTTCGATAAGGATTGGTGTGGGTTCGATAAAGATTGTTCTGTGTTCGATAAGGAATGGTGTGTGTTCGATAAAGATTGGTGTGTGTTCGATAAAGATTGTTCTGTGTTTGATAAGGAATGGTGTGGGTTCGATAAGGATTGGTGTGTGTTCGATAAGGAGTGGTGTGGGTTCGATAAGGATTGGTGTGGGTTCGATAAGGAATGGTGTGTGTTCGATAAGGATTGGTGTGGGTTCGATAAGGATTGGTGTGGGTTCGATAAGGATTGGTGTCTGTTCGATAAGGATTGGTGTGTGTTCGATAAGGAATGGTGTGTGTTGGATAAAGATTAGTGTGTGTTCGATAAAGATTGTTCTGTGTTCGATAAGGATTGGTGTGGGTTCGATAAAGATTGTTCTGTGTTCGATAAGGAATGGTGTGTGTTCGATAAAGATTGGTGTGTGTTCGATAAAGATTGTTCTGTGTTTGATAAGGAATGGTGTGGGTTCGATAAGGATTGGTGTGTGTTCGATAAGGAGTGGTGTGGGTTCGATAAGGATTGGTGTGGGTTCGATAAGGAATGGTGTGTGTTCGATAAGGATTGGTGTGGGTTCGATAAGGATTGGTGTGGGTTCGATAAGGATTGGTGTCTGTTCGATAAGGATTGGTGTGTGTTCGATAAGGAATGGTGTGTGTTCGATAAGGATTGGTGTGTGTTCGATAAGGAATGGTGTGTGTTGGATAAAGATTAGTGTGTGTTCGATAAAGATTGTTCTGTGTTCGATAAGGATTGGTGTGGGTTCGATAAAGATTGTTCTGTGTTCGATAAGGAATGGTGTGTGTTCGATAAAGATTGGTGTGTGTTCGATAAAGATTGTTCTGTGTTTGATAAGGAATGGCGTGTGTTCGATAAGAATTGGTGTGGGTTCACTAAGGAGTGGCTTTGTGGTTCATTTTGCAGATGATATGAAGATAGGTGGAGGGGCAGATACCCTTATCAGCTCCGGAGACCTTCCATCCTCAGCCACTAAACTCATAATTCCCACACCCTGTACCACTCGGTTTTACCTCCTCCCCAAGATCCACAAGCCTGACTATCCTGGTAGGCCCATAGTTTCTGCCTGCTCCTGTCCCACCTTGCTTTTATCTGCCTATCTGGACTCCATTTTGTCACCCATAGTTCAGTCCCTCCCCACCTACATCCGGAATACATCCCATGCCCTCCACCTCTTCAATAACTTCCAGTTCCCCGGTCCCAACTGCTTCATTTTCACTATGGATGTCCAATCCCTATACACCTCCATTCCCTATCAAGAAGGCCTCAAAGCCCTCCGCTACTTTCTGGATGGTAGACCTCACCAGTTCCCCACCACCACTACCCTCCTCCGGTTGGCGGAACTGGTTCTCACACTCAATAACTTTGCTTTTGGCTCTTCCCACTTTCTTCAGACTAGGGGTGTAGCTATGGGAACTCGCATGGGCCCTAGCTATGCCTGCCTCTTCGTTGGTTATGTGGAACAGTCTGTGCTCCAAACCTATTCTGGTACTGCTCCCCAACTTTTCCTTCAGTACATTGACAACTACATTGGTGCTGCTTCCTACACCCATGCTGAGCTCGTCAATTTCATCAACTTTACTTCTAACTTCCACCCAGCCCTCAAATTCACTTGGTCTATCTCAGACACTTCTCTCCCCTTTCTCGATCTCTCGGTCTCCATCTCTGGAGACAGACTGTCCACTGACATCTTCTACAAGCCCACTGACTCTCATAACTACCTCTTCCCACTCCACCACATGCAAAAATGCCATTCCCTATTCCCAGTTCCTCCGTCTCCACCGCATCTGCTCTGAGGATGAGGTTTTCCGTTCCAGGACATCTCAAATGTCCTCCTTCTTTAGGGATCATGGTTTCCCTTCTGCTGTCATCAATGATGCCCTCACCCACATCTCCTCCATTTCCCGTACTTCGGCTCTCACCCCATCCTCCCGCCACCACAACAGGGACAGAGTTCCCCTTGTCCTCACCTACCACCCCACCAGCCTCCGGATCCAGCACATTATCCTCCGCAACTTCCGCCACCTTCAGCAGGACCCTACCACTAAGCACATCTTTCCCTCTCCATCCCTCTCTGCTTTCCACAGGGATCGGTTCCTCCGTGACTCCCTGGTCCACACGTCCCTCCCCACGGATCTCCCACCTGGCACTTATCCTTGTAAGTGCAAGTGCTACACCTGTCCCTACACCTCCTCTCTTGCCACCATTCAGGGCCCCAAACAGTCCTTCCAAGTGAGGCAACACTTCACTTGTGAGTCTGTTGGGGTCATCTATTGCATCCAGTGCTCCCAGTGCGGCCTCCTCTACATCGGTGAAACCCGACGCAGATTGGGGGACCGCTTCGTCGAGCACCCCGCTCCGTCCGCCAAAACAAACAGGATCTCCCAGTAGCCACCCACTTCAACTCTGCTTCCCACTCCCATTCAGATATGTCCATACATGGCCTCCTCTACTGCCATGATGAGGCTAAACTCAGGTTGGAGGAGCAACACCTCATTTACCGTCTAGGTAGTCTCCTGCCCCTTGGTATAAACATAGAATTCTCCAACTTCCGGAAATTCCCTCCCCCTCCCTTCCCCTATCCCTATGTCACTCTGCCCCCTCCCCCAGCTGCCTATAACCTCCCTCATGGTTCCGCCTCCTTCTGCTACCCATTGTGTTTTCCCCTATTCTTTCTTCACCTTTCCTGCCTATCACCTCCCTGCCTCCCCTCCCCCACCCCTTTATCTTTCCCCTTACTGGTTTTTCACCTAGAACCTACCAGCCTTCTCCTTCCCACCCTCCCCCCCACTTTCTTTATAGGGCCTCTGCCCCTTCACTCTACAGTCCTGACGAAGGGTTCCGGCCCAAAACGTTGACTGATGGTTTCCATGGATGCTGCCCGACCTGCTGAGTTCCTCCAGTGTGTTGTGAGTGTTACTAAGGACTGGTGTGTGTTCAATAAGGATTGGTGTGGGTTTGATAAGGATCGGTGTGTTTTCGATAAGGATTGATGTTTGTTCGATTAAGGATCGGTTTGTGTTCGATAAGGAATGGTGTGTGTTCGATAAGGATTGGTGTATGTTCACTAAGGAATGGTGTGTGTTCGATAAGGATCGGTGTGTGTTCACTAAGGAATGGTGTGTGTTCGATAAGGATCGGTGTGTGTTCGATAAGGATTGGTGTATGTTCACTAAGGAATGGTGTGTGTTCGATAAGGATTGGTGTATGTTCACTAAGGAATGGTGTGTGTTCGATAAGGATCGGTGTGTGTTCGATAGGGATTGGAGTGTGTTTGATAAGGATTGGAGTGTGTTTGATGAGGATCGGTGTGTGTTCTCCTGACTTTGCCTTCCTGAAGTTCACTATCAGTTCCTTGGTTTTACTGACATTCAGTGCATATGAGTAGAACATAAGTGGAACATATTTAGTAGGGTGTCGTTATTATTGTCAATTTACTAAGAGCCTCATTTGTTACTATAAGGTCTTATCCATTGAATTTGGGCCTTTCATATCACCCCCTTACTAAGTGCTGTTAGTAATTGGTAACTGTTTTATTATTGTCACATGATTTGAGGTACAGTGAAAACAATTGCCTTCCATACAGATCATTTCATCGGTACAAGGCAAAAACAACAGCAGAATGCAGAATAAAGTGTTACAGTTGAGGAGAAAGTGTAGCTCAGGAGGACAATAAGGTGCAAGTTCATGAGGTCAAGAATCCATTCAGTTGTCTTAGAACAGCGAGGCTGAAGCTGCCCTTGAACCTGGTGGTGTCTGCTTTCGGGCTTTTGCATCTTCTGCTCGATGGAAGGCGGGAGAAGAACAAATGCCCAGGATGGGAGGGGTCTTTCAATTATGCTGGCTGCTTTAATGAGGCAGTGAGAAGTGTAGACAGACACAAATCTGGAAACTACAGCCTGGTGTGTCCTGGGCATTTATCTTCCAAGTGCCCTGACCTCTTGATCAATTTACAGTCCTGCACTTTGATGCTTTGAGGTGGTCCATAAACACGGGCTGCATTAAAACCTTCCTTCAGCACCCCCCACCTTTCCCTACGCCGTTACACACACCCATTGGATTGTGAATGTTAGAAAGACGCAGAATCAGGTTTATTAACACCGACATGTGTCGTGAAGTTTGTTAAACAACAGATTAAACAGGTCATTCTATTTGGAAGAAAGCTTTAGTTTTCCTGCAGGATAGCCCTCTAACATTTCCCTTGGCCTGTGTTTCACAAATCTTTGTTTACATTGATCGTGCTTTGGTTGACTCTTTCCTGAAGACTGCAGAATTCAATTCTTTTTAAATACTCAAAGCACTGAGCAGGCAGGAAAAATCATTATGGGCACTATCCACCCAGCAAACTGCTATTTCCAAAAGCTTCCTTCTGGCAAGTGCTATTCAAACAAAAATTCACGCCATCTTAAAAGTTTCTTCCCCCAGGTAGTTAATCTGATCAACCATTCTAGTTAGCTGCACCCTCACCCACTCTATCTACTACCCCCCCACTACACTGCACTATTTTTATAATGTTGTTTACACATAAATACATGTTGTTTTTATGTACTTATGCACATTTTATTCCAGTTCCATATATTAATCTCGAACTTTATCTTTTTGTATACTTCCTTATTCTTTATAATTGTTGAATGTTGTGGGGTTTTTTTGGTGTATGCCACGCCTGACAGCACACCACAGCAAACTCCTAACACATGTAAATACGCATGGTGAATAAGGTTGATCCTTCAACCTTATCAAGGGGTCAGCAGTGGAAAAGCGTGAGCAGTTTAAAGTTCCTAGACGTGAACATCTCAGAAGTTCTATCCTAAGCGCAACATGTTGAAGCAGTTACAAAGAGAGCACACTAGCGGCTACATTTTATTAGGAGTTTGAGAAGATTTGGTATGTCACCAAAGGCTCCTGAAAATTTCTACAGTGGGGAATATTCGAGCTGATTGCAGCACCATCTGGTATGGTGTGGCCACTGCACAAGATTGAAAAAAGCTGCAGAGGATTTAAACTCATCCAGCTCCATCACAGTCACTAGCCTCCAGGGCATCAAGGACATATTCAGAAGGCAATGCCTCGAAAAGGCGGCATCCATCATTAAGGAGCCCATCAACCAGGACATTTAGAATTTAAATTTATTTAAAATCTTACAACCATCCCACAAGGTGAGGGAGTAAAAATCTTTGTGTTATGACTCCGTTGCAGTGTACAGACATGTGAATTTAAAAGTCTAATGTTTTGTAGAAAGAAACTGTCCCGTAGCCTGTTGGTCCTGGCTTTAATTCTGCGGTACCGTTTGCCAGACGGAAGCAGCTGAAACATATGATTGGGATGACTGGTGTCCCTAATGATCTTTCAGGCCTTCTTTCTGCACCTGCTGCTATAAATGTCCTCAATGGAAGGAAGATCACATCCGCAGATGCGCTGGGCTGTCTGTACCACTCTCTGCAGTGCCCAGTGATCAAGGTCGGTGCAGTTCCCGTAGCAGGTGGTGATACAGCCAGTCAGGATGCTCTCATTGATGGCCCTGTAGAAGGTCTTGAAGATTGTGGGACCCATGCCGAACATCTTCATTCACCTGAGGTAGAAGAGACACTGGTGTGCTTTTTTGCCACAAAGTTGGTGTGTACAGTCCAGGTGAGATCATCGGTAATGTGTATACTGAGGAACCCGAAACTATTGACCCCCTCAACTGCATACCCATTGATGTTGATCGGGGCGAGCCCGTCTCTATTCCTCCTGTAATCCACATCAGCTGTTTTGTTTTTTGGACATTGAGGGTGAGGTGGTTATCCTGGCACCACTATGTCAGGGTGTCAACCTCTCCTCTGTAGGCTATCTCAACACTGTTAGAAATAAGGCTGATCAAAGTTGTGTCATCTGCGATTTTGATCAGCAGGTTGGAGCTATGTGTGACAGTACAGTCGTGGGTGTAAAGGGAGTAGAGAAGGGGACTCAGAATATAACCCTGGAGGGCACCTGTGTTGAGGATCAGAGGGGCAGAGGCGAGGGTGCCCATCCTTACCACCTGTCGGTGATCCAAAAAGGAGCCGAAGATCCAGCTGCACAAGATGGGGCGCAGATCGAGGTCTCTGAGCATCCTATCAAGGCTGGAGGGGATTATGGTGTTGAATGTTGAACTGTAGTCCAGGAACAGCGTTCTAATGTATGCATCCTTCTTCCCCAGGTGAGTGAGGATGGTGTGTAGTTCCGTGTCTATGGTATCATTGGTAGATCGGTTCCATCAGTAGGCGAATATTAGGGGGTCCAGTGTGGGCGGTAGCACGCTGCAGGTATAGTCTTTAACCAGCCTCTCAAAGCATTTGCTTATAATTGAGGTGAGTACGACAGGGCATCAGTTGTCCTCTTCTCATTACTAGTATCAGAAAGGAGGTACAGGGAGCCCGAAAACACAGCTTCTCCCCCTCTGCCATCAGATTTCTGAACAGACAGTGACCCTGTGTACACAACCTCACTAATTTTTGCTCTCTTTTTGCACTATCCTTATTGTAACATCATATTTTTTCAGCTCTTATGTCTTACTTTATGAATATATTGACTGGTTTAGAAACACCAATGTCCTTCAATGGAACATCCTGCAAAAAGTAGTAGATACAGCCCAGTCCATCATCAGTATAGCCCTCCCAAACATTAAGGACATCTATATGAAACGCTGTCACAGGAAAGCAACATCGGTCATCAAGGACAGCCACCACCCAGGGTAGTCTCTCTTCTCACTACTGCCATCGGGAAGAAGGTAGGTGAGCCTCGGGTGTCACATCACCAGGTTCAGGAACAGTTACTACCCTTCAACCATCAGGCTCTTGAACCAAAGGGGATAACTTCACCCAACTTCACTTGCCCCATCATTGAAATGTTCCCACAACCAATGGAGTCAGTTTCAAGGACTCTTCATCTCATGTTCTCGAAGTTTATTGCGTATTTATTTATTATTATTTCGTTTTTTGTATTGCTCAGTTTGTTGTCTTTTGCACTCTGGGTTGAACACCCTAGTTGGGCAGTCTTTCATTGATTCTGTTATGGTTATTATTCTATAGATTTATCGAGTATGTCTGCAAGAAAATGAATTTCAGGATTGTATATAGTGACATACAGTATATGTACTTTGATAATGAATTTACATTGAACTTTGAACTTTTGAACTTTATGATCTTATCAGATTTCTGAATGGTCCATGAACCCATGAACACTATCTCATTGTTCACCTTTTGCTCGCAAAATGTCAGATTTTATGACATATGTCTGTGATTAAAAACCTGATTCTGGTTCTGATCCTTGACAGCTCAGGTACTGGAAAGGATTGAAAAAAAAATGAGCAGTTGTCCCATCTCATCTCTAATACCTCCTTTATGCACCAGTCAATTGCTCTGCAATGACATTGACCAATTAGCGCCAGATTGCTAGTCTGTTGGGAGCCAGAGTTGCTGACGGAGACAGAGGTGTGCACTAGTGACTCTTTGCAGTGTGTAGACTCCAGGCTTTTCAAGAAGTGCAATTAGTGAAAAGGTAAAGTTGAAGCAATCTGTGTCTGTCTCTGCATCTTTGAAGAACTATTCTAATAAGCACAGTTCTGCTACTTCTGTAGCAAATCAATGATTTGGCTCCAGCCATTGCGCTCTTTGATTTACAGAATTAATGGATTGTGCTGTGGAAGTTGTGGCAAGGCAAGGGTTAAGATAATGTCCAGGCAAGAAAGGTCTTTGAAGAGCTTCCCTTGTTATAGCGGGCTACTGGAGCCATTTGGCAATGGAGACAAGCTAAGGATGTAATCGAAGGATACAGGCACACACACCAACTAGGGGACAATTACTTTACTAACTTCAAAATATCATCATTTGTTAGCCTGTAGTTTTTATTGACTTTTAAGCCCTTGTGTTGTGAATGGCAATTGACCTTGCCCTGTTCAGACTTCAGAACAGTGTGATGATAGGAGCTGGGATGCTCTCCTTGTGCACAAATAAAATAAGATATGATTGAAGAATGTGAGTTTTCGGAATCCAGTTAATTGGCAACAACAGTGCCTTAGTTACCCTGCTGAATCAATTTAAGCAGCTCCCACTGAATTTGTCCGTGAAGCGTTTTGAAAGAGATCATTTTATCTGGCTTTATTAACTTTCATTTCCTTAAAATTCTTTCATTTCTGAAAGGGAGCCTTGAGGTGTTGATGAATATCAAGATGCTTGAACTTTGAAGGGAGTGAACAGATGGCAGGGAATGGAGTGCCTCAGATGGTTTATCCAGTCCATTGAGGCTAACTGTAGATGAACAACAATACCCCAGACATACAGCTCCATTGTACTTCACTGAGACATGGGCACAACACATCTTCAGTCAGGCTTGTGACGAGGCTTAACTGCTGCATTTATGCGATGTGGGAATATATTAGAGAAGTGAACACCATGACAAACATTACTGGACCAGTAGCCAAACTGCTTGTAGACAGTTTCTGTAAATCTCAGAGCAAACTTGTAAAGACAAAGGGGCATTGTGAAGAGTGAGAGAATGAAAAAGAGGAAACAAAAAAAAAGCTTGCATTTTATTTTTATTTTAGAGATAGGCTTCAATGTTTTTGATGTACATGTGATAAATGAATCTGACCTTCACTGTGAGCTCAAGTAGGAAACTAGCACACTCCCTTCCCTTCATTCTATTCTTTTATTTTGAGTCACAACACAGTAATAAGCGCTTCCAGCAGAAACGTGACATATGAGAACAGGAGCAGAATTGGGCCACTTGGCTCATAGGATCTGCTCCACTATTTCACCATGGCTGATATATTATCCCCCTCAATCCCATTTTCCTGCCTTCTCTCCATAACCATTAATACCCTTATGATTCAAGGACCTATCTGTTATGTTTTGCAGCTCCAGAAACTAATCAAAAGTGAAACACAGGAGCTGAGGATGCACATTTACTTAGTTTTCTCTTCTTTAGTAAGGCATGCACATATGACGTGATGGTGTGATGACATATGCCATTCATGTACTTTTACATATAACCCATAATGAATTATGTAATCAAACACGGAATACTTAATCAAATAATCTATTTACAATATTATTCAAATATTACTGAAATATTGATGACACTACACTCCTCCCTGCTTAGCTATAAACTACCAAATCAAAATAGAATACATACCTGTATCAACTTAAACTTGTCACATATTGCTCTCCAGTCATCCGTATCAATTATCTGGATGATAATTTGGTTAACTGGATCAGCAAATTTGCAGATGACACTGAGATTGAGGATGTAGTAGGCAGCAAGGAAGATATATATACACACACACAGTATATCTGTTGCTGAGGGAGATGGCCATGAGTGTAGTCTGCACTGGCTCCTTAACCCCTTTATCTTTCCTGACTGTCAGCAAATTTCCTGTGTACTGCACCTTGGGTGTAACTACCTGTCTATATGTCCTATCTATCACTCCCTCAGCCTCCCGAATGATCCAGAGTTCATGCAGTTCCAGCTCCATATCCTTAACTCAGAGTGTTAAAGGTTCCAGCTGGATGCACATCTTTCAGGTGAAGTTGTTAGGGACACTGGAGGTCTCCCTGCCTTCCTACATCCCACAAAAGGGACATTCAACTTTCTTGCCTGGCATCCCTACTGTCTAACTGAGCAAGTATAAAGAAAGAAAACAATAAATAAACTGGGGAGGGGGGTAAACAAATTTACAGCTTTTTCCCCTTCTCTCACTCAAGCCTCTTCCTTGATGAAGAGCTAAAGCCTCAAATATACATAAAACAATGATATATATATAAACAACACATAGAGTAGATACACAGTATAATATACTATATGATATAACTATTATATAGACATAGTAAATTTTAAATTGTCCCATTGAGGCCTAAAGATTTAATCAATGTGGAAGATTCCTTACTCTTGTGGGATAATGACTTTGCTGCCAAGGGCCAGGTGGGGTGGGGATGGGGCTTCACTCTGCTTGGCAGGTGAAACTTGTGGCTGAAACAGGCTCACGTTCTGGGGCCTCCTCTCTGGTGGATGTAGGAATTGATTCTTCAACTGCAGGAAGTGATTCTGACAGTTCTGAACACCTTTCTTCTCGAACAATTAACTTTGCTTTCCTTAGCTGATGATTGTGTCGTCTCTAGGTGAGATGAGACACAATCTGCACTGTGTAGGAAAGTGGTCTAGATCTGTCCTTAACCTTTCCAACTACCCACTCTGTGATCATCTCTGTAGACCCTAACCAGGACTGCTTGTCCAGGAGAGAAACATCGAACCAGGCCATTCCCAGGGATGGAGAGACACTGTTCTCAACATCTTCTGGATGTGTAGGCATCCTGGACAATGCATGGCAAGCAGCTCAATTTGCTGATCTATCCCAGGCCACCAGACAAAGCATCAAGCCAATGCTTTCATATTGACCACACCTAGATGACTGGCATGCAACTCCTCCAACACTTTAGCTCTCAGCTTGGATGGTACAACAACTCACAATCCCTACATAAGGCAACCATTTATTTTTGTCTGGCAATGGGTCAAAGGCTTTCTTATGGCCCTATCTACCTGTGATGCCACTTTCAACAAGTTATATTCCTGTATTCCCAGATCCCTTTGTTCCGCTACAGTCCTCAGTGCCACACTGTTCGCTGTGTAAGACCTACCCTTGTTGGTCCTACTGAAATGCAAAGCTTCACACTTGTCTGCGTTAAGTTCCATCTGCCATTTTTCAGCTTATTTTTCCAGCAGATGTAGATCCCTCTGCAAGCCATGATGGCTTTCCTTGCTGTCCACTACACCCCAATCTTGGTATTATCCACAAACTTGCTAATTCAGTTAACCACATTATCATCCAGATCATTGATATAGATGACAAACAACAAAGGACCCAGTACCGATCCGTGCAACACACCACTAGTCACGGGCCTCCAGTCAGAGGGGCAACCCTCTACAACCACTCTCTGGCTTCTCCCACAAAGCCAATGTCTAATCCAATTTACTATCTCATCCTGAATGCCGAGCGATTGAACCTTCTTGACCAGTCTCCCGTGCAGGACCTTGCCAAAGGCCTTACGAAAGTCCATGTAAACAACATCCACTGCCTTGCTTTCATCCAATTTCCTGGTAACTTCCTCAAAAAATTCTATAAGATTGGTTAGACACGACCTGCAGCGCACGGAGCCATGCTGACAATGCTTAATCAGATGATGTCCATCCAAATACTTATATATCTGGTTCCTTAGAACACCTTCCAATAACTTTCACACAACTGATGTCAGGCTTACCAGCCCTTAATTTCCTGGTTCTGTTTAGAGCCTTTTTTATGCAATGGGAATTGGCTATCCTCCAATGCTTTGGTACCTCTCCTGTCACTAAGGATGTTTTAAAAATCTCTGCTAGGCCCCCAGCAATTTCTGTACTTGCTTCCCAAAGGGTCTGAGGGTATACCTTGTTAGGCCCTGGGGATTTTTCCACCCTGTTTTGCCTCAGGGTAGCAAATACCTCTTCCTCTGTAATCTGTCGCTTTGCCTCACCTCTATAGGTTCTGTATTTGTCTCCTGAGTAAACACAAATGCAAAGAATGCATTTAAGATCGCACCCATCTGTTTTGGTTCCACACATAGATTACCATTCTGGTCTTCCAGAGGATCAACTTTGTCCCTAGCAATCCTTTTGTTCTTAACATACCTGTAGAATCCCTTAGGACTCTCCTTCACCTTGTCTGCTAGAGCAACTTCATGCCTTCTTTTAGCCTTCGGAATTTCTTTCTTAAGTACAGTCGACATTTCGGGCCAAAACCCTTCGGCAGGACTTGAGAAAAAATACTGAATAAATTTGAAAGGTGGGGGGAAGGAAGAGAGAAATGCCAGGTGATCAGTGTAACTTGGAGGGGGAGGGATGAAGCAAAGAGCTAGGAAGTTGATTGGTAATAGAGACAGAAGGCCATGCTTTACCAATCAACTTCCTAGCTCTTTGCTTCATCCCTCCCCCTCCAAGTTTCACCTATCGTCTGGGCATTTCTCTCTCCCCTCCCCCCATTTTTCAAATCTAATCCTCAGCATTTTTTCTGCAGTCCTACCGAACCCGCGACTGGTACTTTTTTCAATAGATGCTGCCTGGCCTACTAAGTTCCCCTAGCATTTTGTGTGTGTTGCTCGGTTTTCCAGCATCTGCAGATTCTCTCTTGTTTGTTCTTTCTTAAGTGTTCTCTTGCATTTCTTGTACTCCATAAGCACTCCATTTGCTGCTGCTTCACTATTCCTACTATCCACCTCCTTTTTTCTCTTAACCAGGGCCTCAATATCTCTTGAAAATCAAGGTTCCTTGTTATCTTTGCCTTTTATTCTCAAAGGCACATACAAGCTTTGTACCCTCCACATTTCCAAGTACACCTTTGCCAGAAGCCAGCCTGTCCCAATCCACATGTGCCAGTTCATTTCTGATACCATCAAAGTTGGTCTTTCTCGAATTTAGAATCTCAACCCATGGACCAGAGACCAGACCTATCTCTTTGCATATTTACTTTGAAGCTAATGGCATTGTGGTCACTGGATGCAGAGTGTTCCCCTGGACAAACGTCTGTCTCCTGCCCTGACTCATTCCCTAAAAGCAGATCCAGTATCACATGCTCACTCACTGGGACTTCTACATATTAATGAAGGAAATTTTCCTAAACACATTTGACCAAGTCTATCCCATTGAGCCCTTTTACATTATGGAATTCCCAGTCAATATGTGGAAAGTTAACATCACCTGCAATAACAACCTTATGTTTCTTGCAGTAGTTGCGATTTCTTTACAAATTTGTTCCTCTAACTCCCTAGGACTGTTGGGTGGTCTGTAATATAGACCCATTAACATGATTATACCTTTCTTGTTTCTCAGTTCCACCCATTACGCCTCACCAGTCAAGTTCTCCAGTCTGCCCTGGCACGGAACTGTTGTGACTTTTCCCTGACAAGTAATGCCACCCCTCCTCCTTTAATCCCTTCCACTTTACCGCATCTAAAACAATGAAATCTCAGAATATTGAGCTGCCCAACCTACCACTTCTACAACCAAGTCTCACCAATGGTTACAACGTCATAATTCCAGGTGTTGATCCATGCCCAGAGCTCATCCGCCTTTCCTACAATACTTCTTGCATTGAAATATACACACTAGACGTACCATGCTCAACCTTTTGATTCCTAACTTTTTCTGAGGACTTACCAACATCCGCCTCCACAAAGTCTCCACTAACTGTTCTGACACTCTGGTTCCCATGCCCCTGGTGGGGAAGGAAGGTAGCTAGAAGATGTAAAGGAAACCCAGGTGGGTAGGAAAAGTAAAGGGCTGGGGAGGAAGGAACCCAATAAGAGGTATGTGGACCATAGGCGAAAGGGATGGGTGAGGTGATAGGTTGGTAAGACGAGGTAAAAGACCAGAATGGGGAATACAAGAAGAGGGGAGGAAAGGGGAAAATGTTTTACCAGAAGGAGAAATCAATGTTCATGCCATTAGGTTGGAGGCTACCCAGACAGAATATAAGATATTGCTTCTCCACCCTGAGAGTGGCCTCGTTGTGGCACAAGAGGAAGCCATGGACAGGCATGTTGTAACAGGAATGGGAATCAGAATTAAAATGTTTGGCCACTGGGAAGAAGGAAAGGAGGTGCTCAATGAAGTGGTCTCCCAATTTACAATGGGTCTTACCAAAGTAGAGGAGACTGCATCGGGAACACTGAAAACAATGGACAGACCCCAGCAGATTTGCAAGTGAAGTGTTGTCTCACCTGGAAGGACTTTTTTGGGCCCTGAATGGAGCTGAAGGTGAAGCTGAATCCTTTTGATTCTGCTTATGAAACCTAAAGCATTCTGCAATCAACTGTGGTTTCATATCTAAATGTTCCTGCATTAAGTTCACAACATCAGCAAAGCTCATTTCAGCTGGTTTGGTTGGAGTACTTAAACTTTCAAGCAAACTGCATGCTTTTCCACCTATTGCACTCAGCAACACTGGCAATCATTTCTCATCAGCTATTTCATTTGCTTTAAAATACTAATCAGTTCATTCAGTATACATCATCTAGTTATCTGTTGTGCAATTGAACGCATCTATATAGCAGATGTAGCCAGCCATTTCTGCTTTTGTTTATTTATTATTATTATTATTATTATCATCACCTGGCACTCACTGTTTACGAACTGTGAACTTCATCCATTTTCTGTCTTTTTTTAACTCGATCATCTCTCCCTATCTGAAGAAAATAACATGCGGCACTTTTTTAAACTCAAATATTTCTCCTCTTTCAAAAAAAAAACGTGCTGCTTTTAGCAGATAGATAGTCATCCTGGGTTCATTTTAAATCTTCCTCATCACCACTGTTATGATTTCTAACTCCAGAAACTAATCAAAAGAAGAACTTGAGAGCCAAGTATACTCAAGTACTTAGTTTTCTTTCAAACATTCTATTTACAATATTACTTAAATATTACTAAAATATGAATGTGCTATGCTACCTTCCTCTGCTTTAAATATACCCAATGAGTTGGCCTCCATAGCTTAGGTATTTGATAATAAATTTACTTGAAACTGAACTTTACCACAGCTCTCATTTCCCAACAACTCCTTCATCATGAGATTCAATCTTAGGGCCAGAGCTAAACCATCAACTTAGAAAGTTGGAAATATGGAAAAGTGATGCCTCAAGGAACAGCTTCGTCCCCTCCACCATCAGGTTTATGAACTCCTCCTCGCTACTTTTTCTCTTGTTTTTGCATTACTTCATTATTTTTTAAGATTTCTTATTGTAACTCATAGTAATTATTTTATGTATTGCACAGACTGCTGAAATTTCATGACATATGCCAGTGATTCACCATTCTGGCTATGCTTTCTTCTCACTGCTGCCATCAGGCAGAAAGTACAGAAGCTGTAGGTCCCACACCACCAGGTTCAAGAGCAGTTATTACCCTACAGCCATCAGGCTCCTGAACCTGTGTGGATAACTTCAGCCACCTCAGCACTGATCTGATTCAACAACCTATAGACTCGCTTTGAAGGACTTGACAACTCAGGCTCCCAGCATTATTTATTGACTCGTTTATTTTGATTTGCACAGTTTTTCTTTTGCACATTGCTAGTTTTTGTATATAGTTTCTCACCGATCCTATTGCATTTCTTTGTTTTCTGTGAATGCCTGCAAGAAAATGAATCTCAAGATAGTATATAGCGACATATATGTACTTAGATAATGAACTTAATTTGAATTTTGATAACTGACACCAATTCTGATTCTGATTCTGACTCTGGATAAGGAACCATGCGTTCTTGTTTGTTGTTGATACTAAGGTTGTCAGCCATATAAGCACTGGTACTCAAGACCAAAAATATTCTAACCCTTGTGTCCAATCAGACAGCTGGAAGCATTAAATTACAAAGAAACAATGGATTAAGTCAATGGGAAAAGACATAGCAAATGGATTTCAAGGTAGCCAAATGTAAGATTCTCTACATTTGGCTCAAAAAGTACAGAATACTGCTAAACAGTAAAAAGCTAAAACCAATAAAGGTTCAAAGAGCCTTAAAGGTTTATATGCATGGATCATTAAACCATCACTAATAGATACAAAAAATAATCAAAAAGGCAACAATGTTTAAGATGACTAGTAAAAATATTGGAAGAGTCATGGTACGCAGTAAGCCTTTTTCAAACAGATGAAAAAAGTGGTAGATATGGTTTGAAAAGTAACCTTCAGGAGGGAAATTGAAGAAATATCTGAAGTTTTACAAATGGCAGGGAAAGAGCAGGAGACTGGGATTAATTTGGCATCTAAGTGCTAGCACAGCATAATGGCAGTAACGGCCTCTTGTGCTTAAGATGGAATGAATCTTAATGGGGTGGCACAGTAGTGTAGTGGTTAGCACAATCACGCGTTACAACAGCGGTGGTCACCAATCGCGACTCAGTTCCCACTGCTGACCTGTAAGGAGTTTGTACATTCTCCCCATGGCCACATGGGTTTCCTCCGAGTGCTCTAATTTCCTCCCACTTTCAAAAGATGTACAGTTAGAGTTAGTGATTTGTGGGCATGCTATGTTGGTGCCAAAAGCATGGTGACACTTGTGGGCTGCACCCAGCACAATACTTGATTTAACACAAGCAACCGATTTCACTGTATGTTTCGATATGCATGTGACAAATAAAGCTAATCTTATTAATCTTTAATAAGGCAGAATATTTCAGTGTTGAGACGCGTTTTAGTAACAAGGCTGAGTTTCCGAGAGAAGTATTGTGGTGAATTGAGATTTGTTCTCCCTCTTGAACTGCAGACGTTGATGAGGGATAAAGACTCAGTTCTTCACCGCGGCTTCAGTAGCAGCTGCTAGGAGCACTTTGAATTTAGTGACGGACAAATTGGAGGTGCAAGCATTAATTCATAAATCAGTGAGGGTCTGTGGTAAGCGGCAACAGCTGAAAATCCCAACCAATCCACTCCAACCCTCAGCATGTTAGATATCCCTTTTCCCTGGGGAAAGTTGGGGATTCCTGGTTGGGATTGCCAGGGAGGAGTCAGGAACAAAAACAACAGCTGCCTCCTGTCCATCAAAGCACATGGACAGACGGCCTTGCAAGAACATAGAACAGTTCTGTCAGCCATCCTCCAAACTTTCTGGCTTCCTCCCAGATCCTTTTCAGGCCTGATGAAGGGTCTCAGCCCAAAATGTGGACTATTTATGCCTCTCCATAGATGCTGCCTGACTTCCTGAGTTCCTCCAGCATTTTGTGTGGCGTTGCTCCGGATTTCCGGCATCTACAGATCTCTAGTGCTTATGAACATAGTACAGTGACACACAGGGACAGGACCTTCAGCCCACGATGACGTGCATGAAATTAAATACTTATTCTATTTTACCTACACAAGGTCCATATCTCTTCATTCTCTGCACATCCGTGTACCTAAAAGCCTCTCGTGTATCTGCCACCCTCACAACCTCCGGCAGTGGATTCCGGGCACCCTCCACTCCAGTGCAAAACACTTGCCACGTATCTCCTTTGAACATGCCCCCCACCCCTGCGCACATTAAATGCATAACCTCTGGTTTTAGATGTTTTTACCCTGGGAAAAAGATTGTCTACCCCACCTATGGCCCTCATAACTATTACTATTCGGGACACAGCACGGTATTAGGACCTTTCAGCCTAATGAGGCCGCACTGTCCAATGGCACCCCTGTGACCAATTAACCTGCTGCCTGATATGTCTTTGGAATATGGGAAGAAATCGGTTAAATAAATAAATCTGAATCTGAACCTAAGGCCGTTTCATTCACTTTGCACTAAGGTGGGCTTCGTTTTTTTTTAGTTCCGGCTGTGTTCCTGTGAATGCTGCTTATCTGATGCTCTGCGTCTGTGATGCTGTTTGCGGTAGGATTTTCACTGTACCTGCGCACACGTGACTTTGCCCACATCAGTAAGTTCGACATTGACCCAGCTCCTCAGTGCCCTGTGGCATCAGGGTATCGCACTGTGACTCTTCTGCACAGCGCCTTTGATGATGGCAGCTCGGAGGTTCAGTGCACCCCTCGGCACACACTCCTGCACGTGGAATGCGCCGGTCGGCAGCATTCATCCTTTGACGTCTCCTTACACCGGAAGACCAGCAGGTTTCAGGCAGATCAAAGAGCATCTTTCACCGCATGGATGTTTGTCTCAGTGTGTGTCCCTGGGAACTGCCCGTCGAACATAGAGTCCTCTGTTATGCAGCTGCTCAGGACAAACCTCGGCAAGGATTACCGCATCATTTTCCAGGCCATCTTGGCAAAAGCACAGTCTAAGAAGAGGTTGGCTATTGTCTCATCCACGCCTCAGCCATCGCAAGAACAGCATACATTGGGAGTGAGGCCCTGGCCCTGCAGGAAGGATCTGATGGGGAGAGCCCTTCTTACTGCCCCTTTTTAATTTCAAAGATCAATTTTATTCGTGATAAAATATGTATTCAGATTCATTTATTATCCAATGTACATCAAAACCTACAGCCAACACAAACTAGAATGTGCCGGAGGCAGCCAGCAGGTGTCACCTCACTTTCTGGCGCCAGCATAGTATGTTTGCAATATTCAGCAGAACAACACAGAACACAGCAAAACAGAATATGTAACGAAGCAACAAGAGTGAAACAAGCTCGTTTCTCCCTCCCTTCCACCCCCCCCCCACCCACGCAGTCCTTTAACCCCAGGACAGGCCTTCTTCTTCTGCCTGCAGCAGACTCGTAGCTTTACAGACACTGGGCCCTGACTTCCCCAGTGGAGTCACAGAGATTTGTAGACACGGGCTCCGCTCATCAGGCCTCAACTTCTGGACCCGATCAACCTCAGGCTTTGGTCTGGACTTCCGACTGATTTTCAGGCTTCAATGTACACCTTCAGTCAACCTTTTGGTTTGATCTTCAGTATTGTCCCAGGATTTGCAGATGATGATGAATGAGGACCCTGGATAAGAGCCCAAACTCCCAGCATCGAACCCTGGACTTATGATGACGGGACCACAAAAACGAGGCCTTAAACTCAGGTCTCGCCAATGTTGGGACCCTAAATTTCCTCGCTGGTCTGTGGACCCAATATCTGACCTCTCCTAACTGTTGGCCTTCAAACACAAAGCAGAGGCTTGGGCACTGGCATGTCCTCTAATTCCCCCAAATCCCTGTCCCTAAACCTGAATATGACCCCCTAAACTCCCCTCTTGGTCCCCAAAGCCATCCTTACAAATGACAAACCAAAAAGGAAAACCCAAATAAGTAGTTAAGTCTGAGTCATGACCTCAATGGAGACCACATCGCCATCTTGAAAGTTCAACAGAACTTGAGGTCCGCGTGTGTGTGTGTGTGTGTGTGTGTGTGTGTGTGTGTGTGTGTGTGTGTGTGTGTGTGTGTGTGTGTGTAGAAAAAGCCCATAGATCAAAGGGTCATCTCTTACACATCTCCTTGGGATGAACTATAACAAGGACCTTTCTCCAGACCAACTGAGCAAGTCCAGGGTCTGCAAAGGGGTGAGGTGAGTAACCGGGGTAGTATATATTGGTAGTGACATTCTGACTGTTCAAGAAGGAACAGACCAGAAGGACTCATCTCTCATGTCAATCAGAGAGCCAGCAATCAGCTAATATGTAAAAGTCACTCCCTGAACAGTTTATAACCTGGTCCTGGATTACAGACACAAGTGAGAAAATGATATGATTGTGAAAGGGGCCAGAGGGGGCTGTTAATGTAATGTCTGTTTGTGTTTGGAACAGCTGCTGGTGATTTTATTGCTTATTGCTTGCCCCTCATTAAATGTTCTCTGCTGGAGTCCCACTCTTGAAGTTCAGATGGTAGAGTAAGGAGCTCTTTAATCGGCTAATTTAATGACAGCCATTTATTTAATTGTCCTATTACGATTATACAGAAATGAATCTCTATTATACCAGCAGTTTTCGTGGAAGTATTGTCCACAGATTTGCTTGCTTTTCTCCATATGGTAGGCATGGTATTGAATGATCCATTTCCTCAAGTATCCTTTCAAAACTAAATCAGTGACAATCCCCCAATGATCGACCCTGGCCCAGCTCCCTGACTCGATGCTCCAGAGGGAGGAATCTGTGTGTATGTAATATTTCAATAATATTTGAGTAATATTGTAAATATATTGTTTGATTAAGCATTTTTCCTTGTTTACATAAATCATTACAGGTTATATTAAGAAGTATGTGTGTCATGGTTCAGTCAACGATGCCCAACACAGGCCTCTCATGGTCTGAGTCGACGTTCCCTCCCCATGGTCCAGTCCGTGAAGTCCGCATTCCAGTTCACGGTCCAGTCCGTCAATTCATTATTCCGGGTTTTCCCTTGTTCCATTGGGTGCCTTAATTGAGGCACCTGATTCTAGTTTCAGGCTGGCTACATAAATAGCTCCTGGATTCAACTTCGGCTGCTGGGGTACAGGTTTTTTTTTATACAGGATATGACGGATAAACAGGTATAGGGTACTAGGATGGCCAAAGATGGGAGGATAAAGTGTGTGTGTGTGTGTGTGTGTGTGTGTGTGTGTGTGTGTGTGTGTGTGTGTGAGTGTGTGAGAGAGAGAGAGAGAGAGAGAGAGAGAGAGAGAGATTGGGTGAAGGGATTTAGAATGTAAGTCTATTGCACGTTCTGGAGTAGAAGGTGGAGGTAATGCACCATTAAGCTGGGTGCCAACTGCCGTAAAGCAAGATGGAGAGAGAGAGAGAGAGCTACGGCCACTGGACTGTTCCTTTCCCCTCCCCATCTGAATCCCTGGCAGTTACTTTGGCAGTTTATCTCAACAGTTACTTCAACACTAACCTTCATCTGTAATCTTTGTCTGTTACCTTCGCCTGCTACCTTGCCTGTATCACCATCTAGTTCAACCACCGGAGTGAGACCGGAGCCTTGCCACGACAAGATAAGGAACGATCTATCGTTGAGTTTGGAACTGTCTCTTTGTGTCCCTGTGTTTAGTGTCCATGTCAAAGAAGAGTCCCAGTCCTAGGTCCTGTTCCCAAGGAGGGGTCCTGACTCTGTAGAGCCCCTGCCCTAAGTCCTGTTCCGAAGGAGAGGTCCTGGCTCTGTGTTCTGTGTACAAGTCCCGGCCCTATGTCCTGTCCCCAAAAGGGGGTTCCAGCTCTGTGTTCTGTGCTCCAGTCCGTGTTCCTGTGTTCCAAGACCAAGTCCAGGTGCCATGTTCCAGCCCTGTCCAAGTCTGAGCTTCATGTCCTCACCCAGTTCCGGTGCCTCTTCCAGTCCATGTGTCTTGCCCAGCCCAGGAGTACCTCGCCCAGCCCAGTGCTGGAGATTCCTCCTCCTGTGCTGGGGTACCTCATCCTGTCCTTGCCAAGATCCTAGTCCCAAGTCCTAGCCTAGTCCCGGGTTCTGGTTCCAAGTCAATACCCAGGTTCTGAGTCCCAACCAAGACCCAGGTTCCGGGTCCTTGTCCAGGCTCTGGTTCTGGAGTTCTAAGTTCCTAGCCCAGGCTCCTAGCTCCTTGTCCTGGTCCCACTTTCCTAGTCTTAGTCCTAGCCCAGGCCCGGTGTCCTTGTCTCGTCCAGGGCCTGTGTCCATGTCCAGCATCGTTTCTTCCTGACTTCCCTTGCTTTCTTGATAAACCTTGTCCTGTTCCTAGAACTGCAGTGTCTGTGTCTTGCATTTGGGTCTCCTCCCAGTGCCCCCTTGTAACAGAACAGTCCAGCCATACATGGACCCAGCAACGCAGACACTGTCATTTAACTCTCGCCATCCTGGGTTCCCTTCTGTTGAATAACCCCCCACCCGCCCGGGTGGTCCATAGTCCAGGAAAGCCTGTTAGATCACTAGGAGGCTCCCATAGAGGGGGAGTACTGTCATGGTCTGGTCCGTGAAGTCCGTATTCCGGTTCACTATTCTGTCTATTCATTATTCTGGGTTTTCCTGTTTTCCCTTGTTCCATTGGGTGCCTTAATTGAGGCACCTGATTCTAGTTTTGGGCTGGCTACTTAAATAGCTCCTGGATTCAGCTTCGGCTGCTGGACTGTTCCCTCCCCCTCCCCCTCTCCCTCTGAATCCCTGGAAGTTACTTTGGCAGTTTATCTCAACAGTTACTTCGGCACTAACCTTTGTCTGTAATCTTCATCTGTTACCTTCGTCTGCTACCCTGCCTGCAACCTCGCCTAATTCCTCGCCTGAATCACTGTCTAGTTCAACCGCCGGCGTGAGACTGGAGCCTTGCCACGCCAAGATAAGGAACTATCTATTGTTGAGTTTGGAACTGTCTCTTTGTGTCCCTGTGTTTAGTGTCCATGTCAAAGAAGAGTCCCAGTCCTAGGTCCTGTTCCCAAGGAGGGGTCCTGACTCTGTGTAGAGCCCCGGCCCTAAGTCCTGTACCGAAGGAGGGGTCCTGGCTCTGTGTTCCGTGTACGAGTCCCGGCCCTATGTCCTGTCCCCAAGGAGGAATCCCGGCTCTGTTCTGTGTTCCTGTGTTCAAGTCTAGGGCTCTGAGTTCCTGTGTTCCAAGACCAAGTCCAGGGCTCTGAGTTCCTGTGTTCCAAGACCAAGTCCAGGGCTCTGAGTTCCTGTGTTCCAAGACCAAGTCCAAGGCTCTGAGTTCCTGTGTTCCAAGACCAAGTCCAGGGCTCTGAGTTCCTGTGTTCCAAGACCAAGTCCAGATGCCGTGTTCCAGCCCTGTCCAAGTTCTGAGCTTCATGTCCTCATCCAGTTCCGGTGCCTCGCCCAGCCCAGGAGTACCTCGCCTAGCCTGGTGCTGGAGATTCCTCATCCTGTGCTGGATCGTCCCCATCCAAATCCTCAACAGTTTACCTCGATAGTTTACCTCGGCAGTCATCCCGGCCCTGCGTCCAAGAAAGGGTCCCGGCCCTGAATCCTAGAAAGGGTCCCGGCCCTGCGTCCTAGGAGGAGTCCCGGCTCCGTACCAAAGAGCCTAACCAAGCCGAGTCCAAGAGCTGAGCCAAATCTAGCCCAGGACTACCTTGCCCAGCCTGGTGCTGGAGATTCCTCATCCTGTCCTGTAGCCACGTTCTGTCCTTGCCAAGATACTAGTCCCAAGTCCTAGCCTAGTCCCGGGTTCTGGTTCCAAGTCAAGACCCAGGTTCTGAGTCCCAACCAAGACCCTGGTTCCGGGTCCTTGTCCAGGCTCTGGTTCCGGAGTTCCGAGTTCCTAGCCCAGGCTCCTAGTTCCTAGTTCCTCGTCCTGATCTCACTTTCTTAGTCTTAGTCCTAGCCCAGGCCCGGTGTCCTTGTCTTGTCCAGGGCCTGTGTCCATGTCCAGCATTGTTTCTTCCTGCCTTCCCTTGCTCTCTTGATAAACCTTGTCCTGTTCCTGGAACTGCAGTGTCTGTGTCTTGCAATTGGGTCTCCTCCCAGTGCCCCTTGTAACAATGTGATGGGCATATGTTATTATGCCATTGTGTCATTAGAGCACACCTTATTAAACGTAAAAACAAAGAATAGATACACTTATTCCCAGTCCCGTGTTCTTCTTTTGATCGGTTTATGAAGTTGTAAAACATAACAGTGGCAACAAAGAGGTATTAAACAAACCCAAAATGACTACCCACCTGTTGAAGTGTAGCACGACATTTGAGTTTTAAAAAAAGACAGGAAATTGACAAAGTTAATGGGTTCACGAATAATGTGTTCTGGGTGCTAATACATACATACATACATACATACATACATACATAAATAAATAATCAGAAATGCTTGGCCATCTTGTAATCAAAGATGGATGTGTTTGATTACACAAGAGATCTGGTTCATGAATACTGAGTGAATTGAGTAGTATTTTGAAGCAAATAAAATAGCCAATGAAAAATGAATGCCAGTGTTACTGAGTGTAATAGGTGGAAAGTTTGCTTAGAAGTTTGACTGCTCCAACCAAACCAGTTAAATTGGGCTTTGTGCAGGGATGAACTTGCCCTTGATGGAGGATGCATTATGTGGGTATTAAGAATTGTTGTACCATCCAAGCTGAGAGATAAAGTGTTAGAGGAGCTACATGTTGGTCATCTGGCATGGTCAACATGAAAGCATTAGCTCAAAGCTTTGTCTGGTGACCTGGGATAAGTCTGCAGATCGAGTACCTTGTCATGCACTGTTCAGAATACCAACATGTCCAGAAGATGCCAAGAGCAGCATCTCTCCATTGCTAGGAATAGCCTCCATTGGATAGTAAATGTCTAGAAGGCTATGGGCCAAACGGAGCTAGCTGCAATGGCCACGGTAGCTAGAGGTTAGCATATACTCAAGTCATCTTGTATATTTAAAGTGGAGGTTGATAGGTACTTGATTAGTAAGAGCATCAAAAGTTAAGGGAAGGAGACAGAGCATGGGATTGAGAAGGATAATAAATGACCCATGTTTGAATAGCAGATAAGACTCCTAAATCGCATGGCTTTATAGTCTTTTGGCTTGGGGATTGGGTCTGTCCAACAATCAACCATGATCAAAGGGCAGAGCAGACTCAATGGGCCAAATGGCGTAATTCTGCACTATGTCTAATGGTCTTTCTATTCTGAATCTGTAACCTCTGGTCCTAGACTTCCCCACTCTATCTAGAATTTTTCAATATATGGTAGGTATGCCAGCCTTGGGCCCGAGTCACTTTGTTACATAAAGTACTGCTGTCTTGTAACATGGAGCAACAAGGGTAACAGAGACAAGGTCTGCTTACCCACTCAGCCACTGCCAAAATCACTAGCATGCGTGCATTTTCGATATTAGTACTTGGGGAGTGATTAAGACTGTAAAACATTTTTGATATTTGTTGCAAATACGCAGTGTATGAACCACTTAAGCACTGAGCTTCCCAAATACGGTTCATGTCACATTCTCCCGCTCTGAACCACGTCTTTTGCCATCTGTTCGACTTACAGATGGAGCCTGAATTTAAAGGAGAATCTGTAAGGGATGATTCCATGTTCTAAGCCTACACTGGTAACACACACAGAAAAAATGCTGGTGAACACAGCAGGCCAGGCAGCATCTATAGGAAGAGGTACAGTTGACGTTTCGGGCCGGGACCCTTTGTCAGGACTAACTGAAAGAAGAGATAGTAAGAGATTTGAAAGTGGGAGAGGAAGGGGGAGATCCAAAATGATAGGAGAAGACAGAAGGGGAGGGGTGGATCTAAGAGCTGGAGAAGGGAGAGGATCATGGGATGGGAAACCTGGGGAGAAAGAGAAGGGAGGAGGGGAGCCCGGAGGGTGGAGAGCAGGCAAGGAGTTATAGTGAGAGGGACAGAGAGAGAAAAAAAAGACAGAGAGAAAAAAATAAAAACATATTCAAAATATATTTCATATTCTTTTTTATTACAAACAAATAAACAAAAAAAACAGCATATCTACAAAATCCACAACCTTGTCAAAATCAATTTAAATATTGAGCAGCAAAACGGAGAAAAAATATAGAGGCAAAAGTAAACCTACACAGCAGAGGTGCACTGCACCAAAAAACCTCAGTACTCACCCCGTAAGAAAGTCCAATACAGGGCCCCATATCCTTTCAAAGATGTCCCCTCTGTCCTCATTACATAGTCTCAGTCTCTCCAAATGTAAAGTCTTTGCCAGTTCTCTCAGCCACAGATCATACGTAGGCACAGAGTCCATTTTCCACATTTGCAGGATTAACTGCTTAGCAATCACCATGCCAGACAATACAGCCATTTTCTCATACTTACTGGCTGAAGATAGAGAGCTTGTTGCTCCAAGGACGGCTATGAGCTGGTCTGGTTCCCACCGCTTCCCAAAAGCCTCAGAGAAACAGTGAAAAATACTTTTCCAGTATGCATAAAGCTTACAACATGACCAGAATGAATGTGGCAAGTTACTGTTCACAGATTTACATCTATTACAAACTGGTGAAACATCAGGGTAGAAACTGTGCAACTTTTCTTTGGAGTAATGCAGTCTATGTATTGTTTTAAACTGTATAAGTCTGTGTCTGACGTTGACCGAACAATCATATATACTCTTTAAGCACTCATCCCAGACCTCCTCTGTCAGTTCTATACCCAATTCATCCACACATGCCTGTTTAAGACCTGCAGTGTTCACCCGAGCTACACTATGTAGGATCTGATAAAAATAGGATACCGCACTACGAGTAACAGGATCAAATTTATTTATTGCCTCCAAGGACTCATGTTTGTCTAAAACTTCAAATATATTTCCTATCATAATCTTGAATTTGTAAATATCTAAATAAACTGGATTCAGGGATATTGTAAACTGCTTGTAACTGCGCAAATAAGGCAAAGTTTCCATTAATATATAGGTCACCTACACTACAGATGCCTCTCTGTTTCCAGGTAGAAAAAACAGTATCATTCAGGCCAGGCAAAAAGGAATGATTGTCACAAATCAGAGTGTTAATATAAGTTTTTAGGGCCTTAATGTGTAGTTGAATCTGCTTCCAAATTCTTACAGTGCTGCCAACCACAAAGCTGTTACTAAAATGTGACTTATCAACTGCAGTGGGGCTATTAAGGAGAGCTGGTAGGGAAGTCTTCTTACAAAGCACTCGCTCGATGAGTAACCATGCTGGGCACGAGTCTGAGGTAGAGGGTGGGCCTTTTTACCACCATGCAAGAATGGATAGGTGGGCAGCCCAGTAATACATTGTAACGTCCAGTAGAACAAAACCACCTGCTTCCTTGGGCTTTGACAAGTGCTTTTTAGTCATTCTAATGGCTTTATAATTCCAAATGAAGGGTATAATAATTGAATCCAATTGCTTGAAATATGACAGAGGAATAAAACATGGAATTGACTTGAAAAGATGAAGAAATCAAGGCAGTACAATCATCTTGATTGGGTTAACCCTCCCCACCAAAGAAATTGGAAGGGTTTTCCAAAAGTCAATATTGCGTTTAACCTGCTCACCTTTGTTTCGCCAATTCACTCGCAAAAGGTCATCTGGGTTTTTCGTAATAGTCACATCAAGATGGGAAAAATTATCTTAAGTTATTTTAAAGGGAATGTACTGTAAATATGCTGTATTAACCACTGCAGTGACTGGCATTAGTTCACTCTTATCCCAATTAATAGAGAAACCTGAGAAACTACCAAAATTATTAATTAGAGTCAGAAGGGCGGGTGTTGATGTTTTTGGGCTGGAGATATATAAAAGGACATCGTCAGCGTATAACGAAAGGTGCTGTTTATGTCCATGCATATCAATGGGAGATATCAAAGGGTCCTGTCGGATGCTAACAGCCAGTGGCTCAGTGATAACTGCAAACAAAAACGGAGGAGGGGGCAGCCTTGATGAGTCCCACAATGAATTGCAAAAGGGGAGGAAATATTCTGATTAGTGATAATAGAAGCAGATGGGTGTGAATAAATTATCTCTATCCATTTAATGAAAGATGGTCCAAATCCAAATTTCTTAAGTGCAAACATACTAAAAATATATTAAACAAATAAAGAAGGGATGGGGTGTGAAGGGGCAGAGGGGCATTAACGGAAGTTAGAGAAGCCATCAAGTTGGAGGCTACTCAGACGGAATATAAGATGTTGTTCCTCCAACCAGAGTGTGGCTTCATCTTGACAGTAGAGGAGGCCGTGCATAGACATATAAGAATGAGAATGGGACGTGGAATTAAAATGTGTGGCCACTGGGAGATCTTGCTTTCTCTGGCAGACAGAGCATAGGTGTTCAGCAAAATGGTCTCCCAGTCTGCGTCGAGTCATGCCAATAAATAGAAGGCCGCACCGGGAGCACCGGACGCAGTATATCACCCCAGCCGACTCACGGGTGAAGTAGCGCCTCACCTGGAAGGACTGTCTGGGGCCCTGAATGGTGGTGAGGGAGGAAGTGTAAGGGCATGTGTAGCACTTGTTCCGCTTACAAGGATAAGTGCCGGGAGGGAAATCGATGGGAAGGGATAGGGGGATATGCTGTGCCCGGTGCTCCCGGTGTGGCCTTCTATATATTGGCGAGACCTGACACAGGCTGGGAGACCGTCTCGCTGAACACCTACGCTCTGCCCACCAGAGGAAGCAGGATCTCCCAGTGGCCACACATTTTAATTCCATGTCCCATTCCCATTCTGATACGTCTATCCACGGCCTCCTCTACTGTCAAGATGAAGCCACACTCAGGTTGGAGGAACAACACCTTATATTCCATCTGGGTAGCCTCCAACCTGATGGCATGAATATTGACTTCTCTAACTTCCGTTAATGCCCCTCCGCCCCTTCACACCCCATCCCTTATGTATTTATTTATTTTTTTTTATTTTTTCTCCCTCTCTCTCTTTTTTCTCCCTCTGTCCCTCTCACTATAACTCCTTGCCTGCTCTCCACCCTCTAGGCTCCCCTCCCCCCTTCTCTTTCTCCCCAGGCTTCCCGGCCCATGATCCTCTCCCTTCTCCAGCTCTTGGCTCCATCCCTCCCCTCCTGTCTTCTCCTATCATTTCGGATCTCCCCCACCCCCTCCAACTTTCAAATCTCTTACTCTCTCTTCTTTCAGTTAGTCCTGACGAAGGGTCTCGGCCTGAAACGTCGACTGTATCTCTTCCTAGAGATGCTGCATGGCCTGCTGTGTTCACCAGCATTTTTTGTGTGTGTTGCTTGAATTTCCAGCATCTGTAGAGTTCCTGGTGACTGGTAACACACCCCAGCTTTTCCTCTGCTTCACCAGTGACTGCATTGGTGCTGCTTCCTGCACCCAATTTCATCAACTTTGACCCCGAACTTCCACCATGCTCTCAAATTTATTTGGTCCTTCTCTGACATTTCTTCACCCTTTCTAATCTCTCTATGTTCGGCTCTCGATCTACTGGCATCTTTTACAAACCAATTGACTCTCACATTTATCTTGACTATACTCTTCCCACCCTCTCACTTGTAAAAATGCTACAGTATTCCCTTCTCTCAGTTCTTCCTCTGTCTCTACCACATCTGTTCTTAGAGTGAGGCTTTCCATTCCAAAAGATCTATGTCCTCTTTTTTTCAAAGAACAGGGTTTCCCTTCCGCCACCATCATTACTGCCCTCACCCACATTTCCTCCATTTCCCAGACATCCTCACGCCATCCTCCCACCATCATAACAAGAGTAGAGTTCCCTTTGTCCTTTCCTGCAACCCCACGAGCCACAGTGACAGCACATTATTCTCCATAACTTCTGCCATCTCCAATAGGATCCTACCACAAAGCAACAAAACATATCTTTTCTGCCAATACGCCCCCCCCATCCGTTCTTCGCCTTGCATAGGAATCTTTCTGTAAGTGACTCCTTTGTCCATTCATCCCACCCCACTGATTTCTATCTTGGCGCTCATCCTTGCAATCTGGATGCCCCTACCATTCTCCCTCACCACAATTCAAGGCCACAAACAGGTGACGCTTTACCTGCAAGTCTGTTGGGGTCATCTATCGTATCCAGTGCTCTTGGTGTAGCCTTCCTTACGTCAGTGAATTCCAACACAGATTGGGGGAACCACTCTGTTGAGCACCTTCACGCTGCCTGCTGCCAATAACAGTGGCTACCCACTTCAAATCAACTTCTGTTTACATTCTGACAAATCTGACCATGGCCTCCTCTACTGCCATGATGAGGCCAAACTCAGGATGAAGGAGCAACAGCTTATATTTCAACCGGGTAGCCTCCAACCTGATGACATTGGCATTGCTTTCTCTAATTTCTGGTAATTTCTCCCTCCTCCTTCCTTCTCATTTTTCCATTCCTCATTCTGGTTACCCTCTTAATTCTTCTGTTCTTCTCACCTGCCCATTGCCTCCCTCTGGTTCCCATCCTCCTTCTCTTTCTCTGACAGTTCACTCTCCTCTCCTATCAGAATCATTCTTACTCAGCACTTTATCTTTTTCACCTATCACCTCCCCGCTTCAACCTCGAAACGGTTTATTCCTCTCCATAGATGCTGCTTGACTTGCTGGGGTCCTCCAGAATTTTGTGTGTGCTACTCTGGATTTCCAGCATCTGCAGAATCTCTTTCGTTAATCAAAACTGCACACACATACAGAGCTTGCCACTTGTTGGACCATTGTTCTTCACAGTGAGAAACTAGCTCAGACATTGGATCTTTCAGTTGTGTGGTTCAATCTCTAGTATTAGGATGTACAATCAATATGGATAAACAGCTTTTTTATAATGCATCTCATAAGCTACTAGACCCACACAGACTTTGGTAACTGGTTTATTATTGTCACATGTGTCAAGATACAATAAAAACATCAGTTTTATTGATGCACTATACATAGCGTTCTGTATGGATGCATAGTTAGTTGGTACGCAACTGTTCTGTACGTCAAGCTGCAGAGAGCTGTGGACACAGCTCAGCACATCACGGGAACCAGTCTCCCCTCCATGTCTATATTTCCTGCTGCATCTGTAAAGCAGCCAGCATTAATCAAAGACCCAACCCACCCTGGACATTCTCTCTCCCATCAGTTAAGAGAAAGCACATTCCACCAGCTTCAAGTACAGCTTCTACCCTGCTGTTATCAGATTCCTGAATGGACCTCTTGGGGCGTCACAGTCACGTATCAGTTAGTGTAACACTCTTACAGTGCCACAGGCCTGTAAAGAGTTGGTACATTCTCCCCCTGACTGCATGGGTTTCCTCAGGATGATCTGGATTCCTCCCACCATCCAAAAGGCTAATAGATCACATGGGTGTTAATGGGCTGTGCAGGCTTATCGAGCCAGAAAGACCTGTTACCGTAAAGTCAAAATAAAAGATGGACTCGGCCGCATAATGTGCCTGGTTATGATCTTGCACTTTATTGTTTACCTGCACTGCATTGTTCTCGGCAGCTCTTACACTTTATTTGTTGTTGTTATTGTTTTACCTTATTCTAGCTCAATGTACCGTGTAATGACTTGATGTGAATGAACAGTATGCAAGACAAGCCTTTCACTGGTTCTCAGTACATGTGACAATGATAAACCGATACCAAAATACCGAAATCTTTGTTTCACATGGATACTGGTCTGGGTTTGCACTAAACCAACACTCCAGGTGTAGACAGTTCTCAGAGCAATTTCAGAGTAAAGGGTTTTGCATATGTACTGAGAGTCTGCTGATTCAGCTCATGACGATTTCTAAAATTCAGTGGAATTTGCAAATGTGAATCTTTTCCAAAAGCTCCCTTCTGAAAAGAACTATAGCTATTAAAACAAGAACTTCATGCCATCTTAAAAATTTCTTCCCCCAGGTAGTTAATCTGATCAACCAATCTCACTCCTCCCCACCCCCTCTATTTATTACCTCAGTCACTACACTGCACTGTAATAATGCTGGTTACATGCTGGTATTTATGTATTTATGCACATTTTATTCCATATCCATACCTTAACCTCTAACTTTATTTTTTGTATAATTTGTTATTCTATATAATTGTTGAACATTGTAGTTTTTTGTTGCATGGCACTCCAACACACCATGACAAATACTTAATACATGCAAATGTAGATGGTGAATAAAGCTAATACATTTGAAAGTTGAAGTTTGCTCACTATCTCCTTATGGCAATATTTTTACTGTAATTTCAAAGTAAAGGTCAGCTTCAAAATTCAGTTCAAGTGCACTTGCGCAATTGCTAAAGTAAAACTGTACCCAGAATCAGCAAATTCAGAGTCAGATTCAGATTCAGATTTTGATTTATTTGTCACATGTGCATTGAAACATAAAGTGAAATGTGTTATTTGGAAATGTATCAGGTAGGAGGTACAGAAGCCTTTGGTCCCACACCATTAGTTTCAGGAACAGTTATTACCCTACAACCATCAGGCTCCGGAGCCAGTGTGGATAACATCACTCACCACAACTCTGAACTGATTCTAGGAGTCCTGATGAAGGGTCTTGGCCCTAAACATTGATTGTTTACGCATTTCCATAGATGCTGCCTAGCCTGCTGAGTTCCTCCAGCATTTTGTGTGTGTTTTGCTTGGACCTACAGACTCACTTTCAAGGAGTCAAAAACTCATATTCTCAGTATTATTTTTTTTATTTACACAATCTGTTTTCTTTTGTCATTTGTCAATCTTCATTTATGTATAGATTTTCATAAATTCTATTGTATTTATTTTCTTTTCTTGTGAACGCCTGCAAGAAAATGAATCTCAAGGTAGCATGTGATGACATATATGTACTTTGATAACTAAATTACTTTGACTTGGACTTTGAATCAACAAAGATGTGCTGGAGACAGCCCGTGTCACCATACATTTTGGCACCAACATAGCACAGCTACAATATTCAGCAGAACAGCAGGAGTAGCAGCAACAACAACAAAACAAGACAACAGCAAACTAAGCCTCTTTGCGATCCCTCACACACCCAGATAGGCCGCCAACCCCAGGAGAGGCTGCCTCTGGGCCTTCAGTCCTTATCCCTGAATTCTCAAACTTCCAGACGTCGGGCCTCCAACTCTGCACTTGATCCCAAGATGCCAATCATGGCTTGATATTTTAATATTTAATAAAATCTTGTGCTTTAATTTTTCATTTTCTGTTCAGCAGGTTAGTTGTGTCAAACAGAGGGATGACGCTAGCAAGGACTCCTCCGATCACTCGCTCTGAGGTTTCAAATCCTCTTTCTCCATTCCATTGCATGGTGCTGTAGTGGTCAGTGCAATCACTTTACAGCGATAAACGATCAGGGTTCGATCCCATTGCTCTCTATAAGGAGTTTGTATGTTCTCCTCATGACTGTATGAGTTTTCTATGGGTGCTCCGGTATCCTCCCACATTCTAAAGATGGACGGCTATGGTCAGAAAGTTGAGAGCATGCTATGTGGCACTTTAAGCATGGCGATACTTGTGGGCAGCCTCCCAGCACAATCCTCGCTGATTTAATACAATGTGTTTCACTTACATATGACAAATAAAACTAAAGTTCCTCTTTATTTAATCTTTTATCTAATAATTTCCAGTACTGTACTCAACCACTTCAACTGTGCTCAGTCCCAACCAGGCTGGCCCCCACCCCCCCAGCTGTCAACATTCCCTCTGACTGACGCCCTCCAGCCGCAGCCCTCCCCTAACTAGCCATTTTTCTGACTGATTCCTCTTTTTATTGACAGGTTCCTGCTGGTCTTTGGCTGTTTGGTTCTGTCTGTGCTCTCTACAATCCCGGAACACGCCATTCTCGCTTCACACTGTCTCTTCATCCTGGTGAGAGCCTCATATTAAATTCTTTCTCATGGGCGGGGAGAATTCAGTTACAGATCACTGAATCCACTGTGCGTGCGTGGACAGCAGGATCATCAAATCCTTCTGACCAGCGATCCGAGTTCAATTCCCGCCACCGTCGGCGAGGGGTTTGTACATTCTCCCTGAGTGCATGTGTTCCCACTGGTGCTGCAGTTCCCCCCGACATTCCAAAGAAGCAGAGGTGAGCAGGTGGACTGGGTGTGCCTGGGCAGCACAGGCCCTTTGGACTGGAAGGGCCTGTTACCGTGCTGTATCTCTTTGAGGGCTGTCATCCTGTTGTACTGCAGAGGCTTGTGAGTTCCTGAAAACCCAGGACAGATGCCATTTGGAGTTTAGTCATCTGTCATTTAGCACCTGCTGGGGCCACCCATGGCGTAAGGTCAAGGGAGAGTCTCGGGCAAAGAGCGATCCAGCCAAGACCTCAGAAGTGCAGCTGGTTGTGACGGAGAAAGGCTGGAGGAGGGCTGGAGCAGTGAATGATCCCCAGTCATCTTGGCTTACATAATACAAAATACTCTGCAGATGCTGGGGTCAAAGCAATACTCACAACACACTGGAGGAAATAAGCAGGTCAGGCAGCATCCGTGGGAACGATCAGTCAACGTTTCGGGCCGGAACCCTTCGTCAGGACTGTAGAGGGAAGGGGCAGAGGCCCTATAAAGAAGGTGGGGGGAGGGTGGGATGGAGAAGGCTGGTAGGTTCCAGGTGAAAAACCAGTAAGGGGAAAGATAAAGGGGTGGGAGAGGGAGGTGATAGGCAGGAAAGGTGAAGAAGAAATAGGGGAAAACACAATGGGTAGTAGAAGGAGGCGGAACTATGAGGGAGGTGATAGGCAGCTGGGGAGGGGGCAGAGTGACATAGGGATAGGGGAAGGGAGGGGGAGGGAATTACTGGAAATTGAAGAATTCTATGTTCATATCAAGGGGCAGGAGACTACCCAGATGGTATATGAGGTGTTGCTCCTCCAACCTGAGTTTAGCCTCATCATGGCAGTAGAGGAGGCCATGTATGGACATATCCGAATGGGAGTGGGAAGCAGAGTTGAAGTGGGTGGCTACTGGGAGATCCTGTCTGTTTGGCGGATGGAGCGGAGGTGCTCGACGAAGCGGTCCCCCAATCTACGTCGGGTTTCACCGATGTAGAGGAGACCGCACTGGGAGCACTGGATGCAATAGATGACCCCAACAGACTCACAAGTGAAGTGTTGCTTCACTTGGAAGGACTGTTTGGGGCCCTGAATGGTGGCAAGAGAGGAGGTGTAGGGACGGGTGTAGCACTTGCGCTTACAGGGATAAGTGCCGGATGGGAGATCCATGGGGAGGGACGTGTGGATCAGGGAGTCGCGGAGGGACCAATCCCTGCAGAAAGTAGAGGGGGTGGAGAGGGAAAGATGTGCTTAGTGGTGGGGTCCTGTTGAAGGTGGTGGAAGTTGCGGAGGATAATGTGCTGGATCCGGAGGCTGGTGGTTCCTCCCTCCTGGTTCCGCCTCCTTCTACTACCCATTGTGTTTTCCCCTATTTCTTCTTCACTTTTCCTGCCTATCACCTCCCTCTCCCACCCCTTTATCTTTCCCCTTACTGGTTTTTCACCTGGAACCTACCAGCCTTCTCCTTCCCACCCTCCCCCCAACCTTCTTTATAGGGCCTCTGCCCCTTCCCTCTACAGTCCTGATGAAGGGTCCCGGCCCAAAACGTTGACTGATTGTTTCCACGGATGCTGCCCAACCTGTTGAGTTCCTCCAGCGTGTTGTGAGTGTTGTCTTGCCTTATATACCACTGCACCCTGGCCCCCATCTGCCAAGGACCGTGTGGTGGCTGCCCATGCATCAGCCTCCCCATGTGAAACAAAGTCACGCACAGGCATTCTCCATTAAGGAAATCCACCCTAACATCCCGGATTAAATCCCGGAGCGATCAAAATGTGGTGAGGTGGGCGGGATTATGAGCTCTGTAAGCCCCTAGTCCCACGTTGCATCAGAATATGTGGATCCTGGATTGGTCTCTACATCCATCAGAAGACCTAATAGACAACCCCTTAGGAGAACATCATACACAACTTGAGTTATTGCACTACTATCTGTAAATAAATAAAGAAAAAGAAGGGAAGAGACTGTGAACGTTTCCTTCCTGAGCTCACAGTGAAAATCAGAATCATTTATTTATCACATGCACATCGAAACATACAGCGAAATGCATCGGTTTAGTTAACAACCAACACAACCTGACAATATGATTGGGGGCAATGTTCATCGCATTTTAACTGTATATTTTTAGTGGCTTGTCAAACCTGAAATCAAGGCAGCTATAAACCTAGTACAACTGTTAAGGGCCAAAATTGGACAGCAGGTTGAAGAAACTGGATTGTGGCAGTGAACCAAAAAATTAGTATTATATTTGTATAAAATTACTACTGACATCACTCGCACATTCACCCATCAGTCACACTCAATAACTATTAATAACTCAGATCCATCAGCAATTAATAAAGCCTCAAACCATTCATCTGCACATCCATCACTCACACCTGTCAACCATTCACATTTCCACCATCTTCTTGTTTCTCAGGTACTGCATGCATGCATCACTCCTTGACATCTTGCATATTCATAAATCCTCCTCTACTTCCTGTGTTCCCACAGCCATCATAGCTGTTCACCATCCACTAGGAGCACACTATAATTACAGTATATGGCACAGGTTGTCTTCTTTTGCACAATGGTTGTTTGTCAGTCTTCGGTTGTGGGTAGAATTTCAATGACTCTGTTGTATTTCTTTATCCTACTGTGAATGCCTGCAAGAAAATGAATCTCAAGGTAGAATATGGTGACATATGCGTTCTTTGACAGTATTTACTTTGACTTTAGCACCCTTGACACAACAAAATCACAGAAATGATATCAGTAAAACCAAAGTGACACTGGAACAAAGGGCCACAAAGTAAGCAGGTCACAGGTGAGTAAGTGCAGCTTGACAGAAGTGTGAACCACCCCCTATCACCTTTTTGAAGAATGATATGAGACTGAGGAGCAGTAAATGGTCACATCTGTATTTTAGACACTCAACTGCCACTTTATTAGGTACACCTGTACACCTGCTAGTTAATGCAAATATTTAAATCAGCAAATCATGTGGCAGCAACTCAACCCATAGAAGCATGCAGGCATGGTCATGAGATTCAGTTGTTGTTCAGACCAAAGATTCGAAAGGGGAAGAAATGTGACGAAAGTAACTCTGACCACGGAATAATTGTTAGTGGCAGACGGGGTGGTTTGATTATCTCAGAAACTTATGATTGTGAGGCTAACCACAGCTTCAATGCCATATTTAAGTTTGCTGACAACACCAGTGTCATTGGTTGAATCAAAGGTGGTGATGAATCAGCAGGGAGGAGGGAAATTAAAAATCTGATTGAATAGTACCACAACAACAACCTCTTACTCAATGTCAGCAAAAACAAAGAGCTGATTATTGACTACAAGATGAGGAAACCAAAGGTCCATAAGCCATTCCTCATCGGGAGATCAAAAGAGGAGAGGGTCAGCAACTTTAAATTCCTTGGCATTATCACTTCAGAGGATCTGTCCTGGGTTCAGCATGTTAGTGATATTAAAAAGAAAGCACAGCAGTGACCCTACTTCTTTAGAAGTTTGTGAAGATTCGGCAAGTCATCTCTAACTTTGACAAACTTCTATAGGTGTGTAGTGACTGGTTCCATCACGACCTGGTGTGGAAACACCAATGCCCTTAAATGGAAAAGCCTACAAAACAGTAGTAGGTACCTACTACTATTAAAGCCTACAAACATTATGGATAAAACCCTCCCTACCACTGAGCACATCTACATGGAGCACTGCACAGGACAGCAGTATCCATCATCAAGGACCTCCACCATCCAGGCCATGTTCTCTTCTGGCTGCTGCCATTAGGAAAGAGGTACAGGGGCCTCAGGACCCACACCCCCAGGTTCAGAAACAGTTATTACCCTTCAACCATCAAGCTCTTGAATCAAAGGGAAAAGCTTCATTCAACTTTGCTCATCCCAATACTGGACTGTCCCCAAAACATATGGAATCTTCATCTCATGTTCTCAATATTTATTGCTTATTTATTTATCATTATTATTTTGCTTCTTTTCTTTTTGTATTTGCACAGTTTGTTGTCTTTTGCACATTGGTTCTCCATCTTGTTGTGTACAATTTTTCATTGATTTTATTGTGTTTAGAGTCATTGAGTTCTAGAGAAGCACAGCAGTGAAACTGGCCCTTTGGCCCATCTAGTCCATGCCAAAACCATTTAAGCTGCCTCCTCCCATCAACCTGCACCAGGACCATAGCTCTCCATATCCCTACTATCCATACACCTACCTATCCAGATTTCTCTTAAACATTGAAATCGAGCTCGCATGCACCACTTGTGCTGGCAGCTCATTCCACACTCTCATGACCCTCTGAGTGAAGAAGTTTGCCCTCATAGAAACCATAGAAACCATAGAAAAACTACAGCACAGAAACAGGCCTTTTGGCCCTTCTTGGCTGTGCCGAACCATTTTCTGCCTAGTCCCACTGACCTGCACACGGACCATATCCCTCCATACACCTCCCATCCATGTACCTGTCCAATTTAATCTTAAATGTTAAAAAAGAACCCACATTTACCACCTCGTCTGGCAGCTCATTCCATACTCCCACCACTCTCTGTGTGAAGAAGCCCCCCCAATGTTCCCTTTAAACTTTTCCCCCCTCACCCTTAACCCATGTCCTATGGTTTTTTTCTCCCCTTGCCTCAGTGGAAAAAGCCTGCTTGCATTCACTCTATCTATACCCATCATAACTTTATATACCTCTATCAAATCTCCCCTCATTCTTCTACGCTCCAGGGAATAAAGTCCTAACCTATTCAACCTTTCTCTGTAACTGAGTTTTTCAAGTCCTGGCTACATCCCTGTAAACTTCCTCTGCACTCTTTCAACCTTATTAATAACCTTCCTGTAATTTGGTGACCAAAACTGAACACAATACTCCAGATTCGGCCTCACCAATGCCTTATACAACCTCATCATAACATTCCAGCTCTTATACTCAATACTTTGCAATACTTTGATTAATAAAGGCTAATGTACCAAAAGCTCTCTTTACAACCCTATCTACCTGTGACGCCACTTTTAGGGAATTTTATATCTGTATTCCCAGATCCCTCTGTTCTACTGCACTCCTCAGTGCCTTACCATTAACCCTGTATGTTCTACCTTGGTTTGTCCTTCCAACGTGCAATACCTCACACTTGTCTGTATTAACCTCCATCTGCCATTTTTCAGCCCATTTTTCCAGCTGGTCTAAGTCTCTCTGCAGGCTCTGAAAACCTTCCTCACTGTCTACTACACCTCTAATCTTCAGATCATCAGCAAATTTGCTGATCCAATTTACCACATTATCATCCAGATCATTGATATAGATGACAAATAACAATGGACCCAGCACTGATCCTTGTGGCACACCACTAGTCACAGGCCTCCACTCGGAGAAGCAATTCTCTACTACCACTCTTTGGTTTCTACCATTGAGCCAATACTAATCCAATTTACCACCTCTCCATGTAGACCTAGCGACTGAATTTTCCTAACTAACCTCCCATGCGGGACCTTGTCAAAGGCCTTACTGAAGTCCATGCAGACAATATCCACTGCCTTCCCTTCATCCACTTTCCTGGTAACCTCCTCGAAAAACTCCAATAGATTGGTCAAACATGACCTACCACGCACAAAGCCATGTTGACTCTCCCTAATAAGTCCCTGTCTATCCAAATGCTTGTAGATTCTGTCTCTTAGTACTCCCTCCAATAACTCATGTTCCCCTTAAACTTCTCAGCTTTCTCCCTTGAGTTATGATCTCTGGTTGTAGCCCCACCCAACCTCAGTGGAAAAAACAGCTTACGTTTACCATCTCTAGGAAGAGGTACATCTCTAGGAAAAGGGGGAGGGGGGAAAAACCCAGAGGGTGGGTAAGGAGTATAGTCAGAGGGACAGAGGGAGATAAAGGAGAGTGAGAGAAAGAATGTGTGTATATAAATAAATAACGGATGGGGTACGAGGGGGAGGTGGGGCATTAGCGGAAGTTAGAGAAGTCAATGTTCATGCCATCAGGTTGGCGGCTACCCAGACGGAATATAAGGTGTTGTTCCTCCAACCTGAGTGTGGCTTCATCTTTACCTCTTCCTAGAGATGCTGCCTGGCCTGCTGCGTTCACCAGCAACTTTGATGTGTGTTGCTTGAATTTCCAGCATCTGCAGAATTCCTCGTGTTTACATTTACCATGTCTATCCTCCTCATTATTTGCATACCTCTATCATATCTCCTGTTCTATGTTCTAAAGAATATAGTCTGAATCTATTCAATCTTTTCTTATAACTTAGGTCCTCCAGACCCAGCAACATCCTTGTAAATATTTTTTCTGCACTCTTAACCTTGTTTAAATCTTTCCTGTAGGTAAGTAACCAAAACTGCACATAATACACCAAATTAGGTCTCACCGACGTCTTGTACAACTGCAACACAACATCCCATCTTCTGTATTCGATACTTCAATTCATAAAAGCCAATGTACTAAAAGCTCTCTTTACGACCCTATCTACCTGAGATGCCACTTTCAAAGAATTATGTACCTGTATTCCCAGAACCCTTTGTTCTACCACACTCCTGAGTGTCCTACCATTCATTAACTATGACCTACCCTGGTTGGGCCTACTGAAGTGAAAAACCTCGTACATCTGCATTAAATTGCATCTGCCATTTTTCAGCCCAATTTTCCAGCGGATGCAGATCCCTCTGCAAGCCATGGTGGCCTTCCTGACTGTCCGCTATACCCCCAATCTTGGTGTTATCAGCAAACTTGCTGATCCAGTTAACCACATTATCATCCAGATCATTGATATAGATGCAAACAACAAAGGACCCAGCGCCGATCCCTGCAGAATCTCCACTAGTCACAGGCCTCCAGTCAGAGAGGCAACCTTCTACTACCACTCTCTGGCTTCTCCCACAAAACCAATGTCTAATCCAATTTACTACCTCATCCTGAATGCCGAGTGATTGAACCTTCTTGACCAGCTTCCCAGACAGGACCTTGTGAAATGCCTTACCAAAGTACATCCACTTTCCTGGTAACCCTCAAAAAATTCTATAAATTTGGTCAGACATGACCTACCACATATGAAGCCACGCTGACTATACCTAATCTGTCTATTTCTATCCAAATACTTGTATATCCGGTCCTTTAGAATATCTTCCAATAACTGATGTCAGACTCAGCGGCCTATAATTTCCAGGTTTCTGTTTAGAGCCTTTTTTAAACAGCGGAACAACACTGGTTATCCTCCAATCCTCTGGTACCTCTCCCGTCACTAAGGATATTTTAAATATCTCTGCTAGGGCCCCGGCAGCTTCTGCACTTGCTTCCCAAAGGAGCCAAGGGAACAACTTGTCAGGCATGGGGATTTATCCACCCTGATTTGCCTCAGGGTAGCAACACCTCCTCTTCTATACTGGATCCATGAAGTCGACGCTGCTTTGCCTCACCTCTGTGCAGGAATTCATCTCCATCTGTTTTGGCTTCACACATGGATTACCATTCTAGTCTTCCAGAGGACTAATTTTATCCCTAGCAATCCTTTTGCTCTCAACATACCTTTAGAATACCTGAAGAGTGCCTAATGTAGACTCCCTGTATACCCATGACTGTGTGGCAACCCACAGCTCCAACCTGCTAACTAAATTTGCTGACAGCACTACATTGATTGGCCTAATCTCAAACAATAACGAGGTGACCCACAGGGAAGAAGTCATCTTTCTGCTTCAGAATACCTGCTTCAAATTATCCACCATTGTCCCTGTACCAAAAACAGACCAAGGTAACATGCCTGCACGACTGGCGTCCTGTCGCACTCAACTCAATAATAAGCAAATGCTTTGAGAGGCTGGTCAAGGACTACATCTGCAGCTTGCTACCACCCAAACTGGACCCCCTACAATTCACCTACCGACACAACCGATCGACAGACGACACGATAGCCACTGTTCTACGTACCTTTCTTACTCATCCGGAGAAGAAGGATGCTTATGTGAGAATGATGTTCTTGGACTACAGTTCAGCATTCTACTCCATAATTCCATCCAGCCTCAACAGAAGCTCAGAGACCTCGGCCTTGACCCTGGACTTCCTGTTAGATCACCTGCAGGTGGTAAGAGTGGGCTCCCTCACCTCCACCCCTCTGACTCTCAATACAAGAGCCCCTCAGGCTGTGTACTAAGTCACCTCCTTTACTCCCTGTATACCAATGACTGTGTCGCCACCCACAGCTCTAATCTGTTTATTCAATTTGCCGACGACACTACATTGATTGATCTAATCTCAAACAATAACGAGGTGGCCTACAGGAAAGAAGTCATCTCTCTGACACAGTGGTGTCAAGAAAACAACCTCTCCCTCAATGTCACAAAAACAAAGGAGCTGGTTGTGGATTACATGAGGAATGGAGACGGGCTAACCCCTATTGACTTCGATGGATCTGGGGTTGAGAGGGTAAACAGCTTCAAGTTCCTCGGCATCCACATCATCGAGGACCTCACGTGGTCTGTATACACCAACTGTGTGGTCTCATATATGTGAAGGATGTAAGAAATAAAGTCAATTCAATTCAATTCCTTCACCTTGTCTGCGAGAGCAACTTCTTGCCTTCTTTTAGCCTTCCTGATTCCTTTCTTTGAATTTGCTGTGAAGGCCCACAAGAAAATGAATCTCAGGGTTGTATACATGTACTTGGATAATAAATTTTCTTTGAACTTTGAACATGAATGTTTGTAGATAATATAAAGTCTCTGGGCCTATGCTCACTGGAGTTTAGAAGAATAAAAAAGGATCTCTTTGAAACCTATCAAATATTGAAAGGCCTAGATTGAGTGGACATAGTCAGGGTGTTTCTTTTCATGGGAGAGTATAGGACCAGGGGGAACAATTTCAGAATACAAGGACCTCACATTAGGACAGAGATGAAGAGAAATTTCTTCAGCCAGAGTGTGGTGAATCTGTGGAATTCATTGCCACAGACAGCTGTGGAGGCCAAGTCATTGAGTATATTTAAAGCAGAGGTTGATAAGTTCTTGATTCGTAAAGGTTATGAGAAGAAGGCTGGAGTTGAGAGGGAAGGAGTTGGAGCTGGAATGGAGTTGAGAGGGAAAACAAATAAGCCCTGATTGAATGGCAGAGCAGACTGAGTATGTCGATTGACCTAATTCCACTCCTATGTCTTATGGCCTTATAATTTGCCGCACAAGTTAATAGGGTGGTTAAGAAGGCATTAGTCATTGGATTGAGTTCAGAGCCGTGAGGTAACTTTGCAGTTCCATGGAAGCCTGATTATCATGGCATAAGCTGTGAAACGTGTTGTTCTGTGGCAGCAGTACAGTGCGTGACATTAAAAATTGCTATAATTTGCAGTAAAAATAAGGATAAAGAGTGCAAAAGAGGAATAATGAGGTAGTGTTCATGGACTATTTAGAAAACTGATGGCAGAATGGAAGAAGCTGTTCCTAAAACGTTGATGTTAGTAATGAGAAGAGGGCACGTCCTGGCTGGTGAGAGGGGCCTTAATGATAGAATCTTGAGACACCGCTTTTTGAAATTGTTCTTGATGATGGGGAGGTTGGTGCCCATGATTCAGATGTCTCTGAGTTTACAACCCTCTGTGCATCAGAGTGTCCTTACCAGGCTGTGATGCAACCAGTCAGAATGCTAACCATAGTACATCTGTAGAAATTTGCTGGAGTCCCGTTAACACAGCAGATCTCCACAAGCTCCTAGTAAAGTATAGCTGCTGGCATGTCAGTTTTGTGTTGAGCCCAAGAAAGATCCTCTGAGATTTTGATAGCCAGGAATTTGAGAGGATGTAATGGTGATGCTGTTGAAAGTGAGGCAAATGGGCATGTCTACTGGATTATGCTGATCTTTTGTGCAATGGCAGATGGAGTTCCATCTTGGCATGTGTGCGGTGATGTAATTTGGGAAGACTAATATGGGTGGGGCATACACTAGGGCACTAGGGAGTTTTGAGGAACTGACAAACCTCAGTGCACAAGGATCCCAAAAGCTGGCAACACAGGTAGATAAGATGGAGGAAGAAGAGCTCATTGTCATGTTCGAACTTGGAATTCATTGAGAAGGTGGTGAAGGGGATGTCTGACTTTCTTAGGGTGAGATGAGAGATGTCAGAGGGAGAATGAAAAGAGATTTGGAACTTCCAACCTATGGGAATACTGTAGAATTTCGAAGGAGTCCATCAAACCACCTCCCAGCTTTCATCTTTCTACGGATATAATAGTATCACAGTAGCTTAGCGGTTTGTGCAACACTTTATAGCACCAGTGATCAGCAATTGTGCTTCCATTCCCACCACAGTCTGTAAGGAGTTTGTACATTCTCCCTGTGACTGTATGGGTTTCCCCACATTCCAAAGATGTACAGGTTAGGGTTAGTAAGTTGTGGGGATGTTATGTTTAGTCTCAGAATCATGGTGACACTTGAGGGCTGACCCACCAGCACACCCTCAGATTATGTGGCCGTTGGCACGAACAACACGGTTCATTGTGTATTTTGATGCTTCAATTTACATGTGACAAATAAAATGGATCTTTAAACTTTCTCTAATGTTTGAAGATAGTTTTGTTTATATTTATTAATAGAGAGCAATAGATATTCATGTTCAAACCAAATTTATTATCAAAATACATATATGTCACCATATACAACCTTGAGATTCTATTTCTTGCAGACATTCACAGTAAATACAAGAAGCACAAGTGAGTCAGTGAAAGACCGCAGCCAACAGGATGGCCAAACAGCCAATGTGTAAAAGACAATAACCTGTGCAAATACAAAAAAAAGGACAAAAAAGAAATAAGCAATAAATATCGAGAACATGAGATGAAGAGTCCTTAAAAGTGAGTCCATAATCTGTTGGGCGAAAAAAGTTGAGTGAAGTTATTTCCTTTGGTTCCAGAGCCTGATGTTTGAGGGGTAATAACTGCTCCTGAACCTGATGGTATGTGCCCTGAGGTATCTCCACATTCTTCCTGATGGCAGCAGTGAGATGACAGCAACGTCCAGGTGGTGGAGTCCTTGATGATGGATGCTGCTTTCCTGAGATAGCACTCCATGTAGATGTGTGCAATCGTGGGGAGGGTTTTTACTCAGAATCAGAATCAGGTTTATTATCACCGGCATGTGACATGAAATCTGTTAACTTAGCAGCAGCAGCTCGATGCAATACATAATATAGAAGAAAAAAAATAATAATAAATAAATAAATCAATTACAGTATACGTATATTGAATAGATTAAAAATCATGCAAAAACAGAAGTACTGCATATTAAAAAAAGTAATGTCCAAGTGTTCAACTGTGGAGATGAAGCCACACTCAGGTTGGAGGAACAACACCTTATATTCCGTCTGGGTAGCCTCCAACCTGATGGCATGAACATCGATTTCTCTAACTTCCGCTAAGGCCCCACCTCCCCCTCGTACCCCATCTGTTACTCATTGTTATGCACACATTCTTTCTCTCACTCTCCTTTTTCTCCCTCTGTCCCTCTGAATATACCTCTTGCCCATCCTCTGGGTCACCCCCCCCCTTGTCTTTCTTCCCGGACCTCCTGTCCCATGATCCTCTCGTATCCCCTTTTGCCTATCACCTGTCCAGCTCTCGGCTCTATCCCTCCCCCTCCTGTCTTCTCCTATCATTTTGCATCTCCCCCTCCCCCTCCCACTTTCAAATCCCTTACTCACTCTTCCTTCAGTTAGTCCTGACGAAGGGTCTCGGCCTGAAACGTCGACTGCACCTCTTCCTATAGATGCTGCTTGGCCTGCTGCGTTCACCAGCAACTTTGATGTATGTTGCTTGAATTTCCAGCATCTGCAGAATTCCTGTTGTTTCCAAGTGTTCAACATCCATTTAGAAATCAGATGGCAGAGGGGAAGAAGCTGTTCCTGAATCGCTGAGTGTGTGCCTTCAGGCTTCTGTACCTCCTACCTGATGGTAGCAGTGAGAAAAGGGCATGCCCTGGGTGCTGGAGGTCTTTAATAATGGACGCTGCCTTTCTGAGACACCGCTCCCTGAAGATGCCCTGGGTACTTTGTAGGCTAGTACCCAAGATGGAGCTGACTAGATTTACAACCTTCTGCAGCTTCTTTCCGTCCTGTGCAGTATCCCCTCCATACCAGACAGTGATACAGCCTGTCAGAATGCTCTCCACGGTGCAGCTATAGAAGTTTCTGAGTGTATTTGCTGACGTGACTAATCTCTTCAAACTCCGAATAAAGTATAGCTACTGTCTTGCTTTCTTTATAACTACATCGATATGTTGGGACCAAGTTAGATTCTCAGCTATCTTGACACCCAGGAACTTTAAACTGCTCACTGTCTCCACTTCTGATCTCTCTGAGGATTGGTATGTGTTCCTTCTTCTCACCCTTCCTGAGGTCCACTATCAGCTCTTTCGTCTTACTGATACTGAGTGCCAGGTTGTTGCTGTGACACCACTCCACTAGTTAGCGCTTCTCACACCTGTGCGTCCTCTGGTCACCACCGAAGATTCTACCAACAATGGTTGTATCGTCAGCAAAGTATTTGAGCTATGCCTAACCACACAGTCATGTGTATATAGAGAGTAGAGCAGTGGGCTAAGCACACACCCCTGAGGTGCACCAGTGTGGATCCTCAGCAAGGAGGATATGTAGTCACCAATCCACACAGATTGTGGTCTTCTGGTTAGGAAGTCGAGGATCCAATTGCAGAGGAGGTACAAAGGTCTGCAACTTCTCAATCAGGATTTGGGAATGATGGTATTAAATCTGATGAACAGCATTCTGACAGAGGTGTTTGTGTTGTCCAGGTGGTCTAAAGTCGTGTGGTGAGCCATTCAGATTGTGTCTGCTGTTGACCTATTATGACGATAGGTAAATTGCAATGGGTCCAGGTCCTTGCTGAGACAAGAGTTCAGTCTAGTCATGACGAACCTCTCAAAGCATTTCATCACTGTAGATGTGAGTGCTACCAGGTGATAGCCATTAAAGCAGCTCACATTATTCTTCTTACGCACTGGTATAATTGTTGCCTTTTTGAAGCAAGTAGGAACTTCCACTCATAGCAGTGAGAGGTTGAAAATGTCCTTGAATCCTCCTGATAGTTGGTTGGCATGGGTTTTCAAAGCCTTACCAAGTATTCCATCGGGACCTTCCGCCTTGCAAGGGTTCACTCTCTTTAAAGGCAGCCTAACAACGGCTTCTGAGACAGAGATCACAGGGTCATCAGGTGCAGCAGGGATTGTCACAGCTGTAGTTGTGTTCTCCCTTTCAAAGCGTGTATAGAAGGCATTGAGTGCATCTGGTAGTGAAGCATCGCTGCCATTCATGCTATTTGGTTTCGCTTTGTAGGAAGTAATGTCTTGCAAACCCTGCCAGAGTTGCCATGCATCCGATATTGCCTCCAACTTCATTTGAAATTGTCTCTTCGCCCTTGAAATAGTCCTCCGCAAATCATACCTGGTTTTCTGGTACAGGCCTGGGTCACCAGAATTGAATGCCACAGATCTAGCCTTCAGCAGACAATGTACCTCCTGGTTCATCCACGGCTTTTGGTTTGGGAATGTACAGTAAGTCTTTGTGGGCACACACTCATCCACACAGATTTTAATGACATTAGTAACAACTGCAGCATACTCAACCAGGTTCAAAAATGAATCCCTGAATACAGTCCAGTCCACTGATTCAAAGCAGTCCTGTAGGTGCTCCTGTGTTTCCCTTGTCCAAACCTTCTTGGTGCTCACTACTGGTGCTGCAGTCTCCAGTCTCTGCCTATACTCAGGGAGTAGAAGTACAGCCAGGTGATCAGACTTCCCGAAGTGAGGACATGGAATAGCACAGCAGGCATTCTTGATGGTGGTGTAGCAATAATCCAGTGTGTTGTTTCCTTTAGTATTGCAAGTGATCTATTGATGGTAGTTCTTAGTGATTTTTTCAGACTGGCCTGGTTAAAATTTCCCAAAACAATGGTGAAGGCATTAGGATGCACTGTTTCATGCATGTTGTTCACATTGCTCAGATCATCTAAAGCCTGATTGATATTGGCCTGAGGTGGAATGTAAACTGCTACCAAAATGACCCCGGAGAACTCCTGTGGTAGGTGAAAAGAGCGGCACTTAACTGCTAGATATTCCAGGTCTGGTGAGCAGAATTGGGACAGCACTGATATATTTGTGCACCAAGAAGAGTTGATCATGAGGCATACTCCTCCACCTCTGCTTTTGAGAGACTCCATAGATCTATCCTGACGGTGTATAGTAAACCCGTCAATCTGAATTGCTGCATCGGTACGGAAGGGGTTAACCAGGATTCCATGAGACAATGGACACACGCGGTCCTAATGTCCCTCTGATTCAGTAACCTAGCTCTGAGATCATTGATTTTATTCACCAGAGACTGCACGTTTGCTAGCAAGATAGTCGGTATAGGGAGTTTAAAACCCCATTTCCTTAAACGCACTTGTAACCCCACTAACCCCACTCTGCAGCCACTCTTCTTCCATGGTAATCTATGTGGGCACCTCCAACCACAATCGGTGTTGTTTCCATCAGTCTTAAGCAGCAATAGTTTGTTTAAACACATTAAGGTATCTTTATTGACTATACTGACCTTGGAAGCAGTTGTGCTTTTTAGCTGTATCAGGCTGAAACGAGAATATTTAATCATATCCATTGAGAGTACTGCTGCTAATCAAGTCACCCCTAGGCTCCCCGGAACTCGTGATAGCCTGGGCCGTATCCACTGCCTTTGTAAGATTTTCCATTCAAGGGCATTGGTGTTTCCATACCAGGCTGTGATGTAACCAATCAATATATTCTCCACCACAAATCTATACAAATTTATCAAAGTTTTAGATGACATGCTGAATCTTCATAAACTTCTAAGTAAGTAGAGGCACTGCCATACTTTCTTTGAAATGTTACTTCCATTCTGGACACAGGACAGATCCTTTGAAATGATAACACCAGGGATCTTCTGATCCTCCAGTTTTCTCCTCCTGAAGTTGCTAATCAGCTCCTTGGTCCTGCTGACATTGAGTGATGGTTCAGTGTTGTAGCACCACTCAGCGAGATTTTAAATCTTTCTCCTAGATGTTGATTAGTCACTACCTTTGATTTGGCCAACATTTCTGGTGTCATCAGCAAACTTAAATATGGCATTTAAGCTGTGCTTAGCCACACAGTCATAAATGTAAAGTAAGTAGTGCAGAGGGCTAAGCACACAGCCTTGTGGTGCATCTGTGCTGATGGAGATCGTGGAGGAGATGTTACCAATCCAAACTGATTGGCTCTGCAAGTGAGGAAATCAAGGATCCAATTGTACAAGGAGGTATTGAGACCAAGATCTTGAAGCTTATTGATTAGTTTTGAGGAGATGGTAGTATTAAATGCCAAGGTGTAGTTAATGAAGAGTATCCTGATGTATGCACTTTCAATGTCCAGATGTTCCAGGGTTGAGTGAAGAACCAATGAATTGGTATCTGCTGTAGAATGTTGCTCCAGTAGGTAAAATGGAATGGATCTAATTCACTTCTCAGGCAGGAGTTGATATGTTTCATCACCAACTTCTCAGAGCACTCCATCACCCTGGATGTTATTGCTACTGGGTGATAGGCATCGAGGCAGGTTACTGTATTCTTGAATTATACAGGCACATTACCATAAAGTACCTGCACAATCGAAGCCTGCTTGAGCAGGTGGGTACCTCAGACTGCTGAAGCAAGAAGTTAAAGATGTCTGTGAACACTCCAGTCAGCACTCAGCTGGGTACCTCATCTGGGCCAAATAATTTTCGTGGTTCACTTTCCAGAAGGATGCTCTCATGTCAGCCTCAGAGACCGGAATCACAGGTTTATCGGAGGCTCTGGGAGTTCTTGAAGGTGCCTCCATATTTTGATAGTCTAAATGAACATTAAAGTCATTGGGCTCATCTAGGAGTGAAACCGTGTTGTCACTTATGGTGAGTATGATAAACACAAGAGATTCTACAGATGCAGGAAATCCAGAGTAACACACTCAAAATGATTGAGGAACTTAACAGGAAAGGAATAAGGAGTCGACATCTTGGCCCAAAACATTAACTCTTTTTTTCCCTTTTATAGACCTGTTGAGTTCCTCCAGCATTTTGTGAGATTAAAACATGATTGATTATGTGGTATCATCCTGTGTTCATTGATCCAGCCTTGTTCTATTGCTGCTATCCATGGGGTCAGCAAGGCTGTTGGATGCTGTTAATGGGAACTGGTCTCGATTACATTTTCTGTTTGTGTGACAGGAATTTGTGATGATCGTGGTGTTCGGACTGGAGTTCATCATGCGGATATGGGCGGCGGGCTGTTGCTGTCGGTATCGTGGGTGGATGGGCCGTGTTCGCTTTGTGCGGAAGCCTTTCTGCATCATTGGTAAGTGCCTGCCCGAGTGAGGAAGAGTTGTGGAAGTATTGCCAGGTCTACCAATAGGGGGTAGTGGCCGATTATTTGGAGCAACACAGGCATGGATGTTGGTCCTGAGTTAAGACCATAAAACATAAGTGCAGAATTAGGCCATTCAATGTCTGCTCCACCATTCCACCATCACTGATTTATTATCCCTCTTAACCTCATCCTCCTGTCTTCTTCCTGAAACCTTTGACACCCTTATTAATCAAGAACCTATCAACCTCTTCTTTAAATGTACCCAGTGATGGTGTCCACAGCCACCTGTGGCAATGAATTCCTCAGATTCACCACCCTCTGTGCAAGAAATTCCTCCTCACCTCTGTTCTAAAGGGACACTCTCCTATTCTGAAGCTGTACCCTCTGTTCCTAGACACCTCCGACATGGGAAATGTGCTCTCCATGTCCACTCTATCTAGGGTTTTCAATACTCAATAGGTTTCAATGAAACACTCCCCCCCCCCATTTTTCTAAACTCCAGTGAGTTCAGGCCCAGTGCCATCTAAAATCTAAAGTTCCTATACATTAACCCTTTTATTCCTTGGATCATTCTCATGAACCTCCTCTGAAGTTGTCCAGAGACTGGAGGAACAACACCTCACATTCCATCTGGGTAGTCTACAACCCAATGGCATGAACATGGATGAGTGGGGTATGAAGGGCTGTGATCTGACTGAGGACTAGGCAGTAAAGCAGGGTAGTACAGACTGGGTGGGCCGAAGGGCCTGTTTCTGTGCTGTAGCACTCTATGACTCCAGCATTCCATTCCATTTCCTTTCTGATGGCAGCAGTGAGCTTGGCCTGGATAGTGAGGGTTCTTAATGATCAACAGTGCTTTCCTGGGACAGTACTCCATGTAGATGGTCTCATTGGTGGGGAGAATTTTACCTATGATGCACTGGGCTATATCTGTCACTTTTTGTAGGCTTGCCCATTGAGAGGTATTGGTGTTTTCATACCAGGCCAGTCAATGTTGCAACCAGTCAATATTCTTTCCACTGCACCTAGATAGAAAATTGTCAGAGTCCACCTGGATTTCTCCCTTGGCCTACCCTTCCAATTCCCTTCCTCCTTCTATTTCCATCTGCTCCTCATCCCTCCCTCATCTGATTACACCAATCACTTTCCAGCCTCTGTCTCTACCTTCCCACCTACTCCACATAGTAAGATATATCTTGCTAAGTGAGGGTCCAAGGGTAGGGATTGTCAACAATTCTTCCCCAACACACTCACCCACCCCACAGATGCTGCTTGACTCTGATTGGTGGGGGAGGCAGAAGAAGTAAGAAGCAGCGAGGTGATAGGTGGAAGGGGTGAAGGGCTGCAGGGCTGAAGAAGAAGTAATCTGATAGGAGAGGAGAGTGGACCATGGGAGAAAGGGAACAACAAGGGAAACCAGAGGGAAGTGATGAGCAGGTGATGAGAAGAGCAGTGAGAGGGTAATCAGAATAAGGAATGGAAAAAGAGTGAAGGACGGAGGGGGAGAAATTACCAGAATTTGGAGAAATTCTTGTTCATACCATCAGGTTGGAGGCTACCCAGACAGAATACTTTGCATGACTGGCCAGCATTTTGTATGTGTTGCTCTCCAAGGTGTATTTGTAGAAATTTGCAAGAATATTCTGTGACATACCACAAAGATTTTGTATCGCTGCTTACCAAGGAAGACATCTACCACAAGCCTCCACAGGCAAAGGGGTTGCCAGGATACTGGCTGATGTAAAAATAGACAAGAAGTGCCAATGGAAAGGGTGATGGAAATTCCAATGGATGGCATCCAATTAAATTAAAGATTTGCTTTATTTGTCACGTGTACATCGAAACATCACAACATGAATTGCGATGCTTTGTTTGCATCAAAGCAGAGAGGATGGTGATGAGTAAAGGGCTCTCCAAGGATCATCACCTTGACGCAGTCTGGTGGAGAGGCTTGTGCGTTCCTGAGATCCCGAGAGCGATGACATGTGGAGTTTCGCCATGTGGTGCTTCACTCCTTGTCACCTTTGGTGGTGAAGTCAAGGCGGAGATTCCAGACAAAGAGCAATCCAACCAAGACCTCAACAGTGGAACTGGCCATCTTGTACTCCATGCCACTGGACCCCGACCCTGACCCTGATCTGCCAAGGACCGTGTGGTGGCTGCCCATGCATCAGACTCCCTACATTAAACAAAGTTACACATAGGCATTCTCCATTAAGGGAATACACTCTAACATCCTGGTTATGTGGATCCCGGATCAGCCTCGATAGCCAGCTGAGGACCCAACTAAAGGTAACCCCTTTGGATAACATCACATGCAACTCAAGTGTTTGCACTCCCACAAATGATGGGGTAGTAGATTGTTTAAAGATAAAAGATAAAGACGAGCTTTATTTGTCACATGCACTGCACACCTAAACACAGCGAGAAGCATCATTTGCATCAATGACCAATGCAGCCCAACGACGCACTGGGGATATCCCACAGGTGTCGCCACACTTCCAGCACCAGCGTAGCAAGCCCACAACTTACTAACCTTAACCATACACCTTTGGAATGTGGGAGGAAACTGGAGCACGCGGATGAAACCCACATGGTCACGGGAAGAATGTACAAGCTCTTTACAGACAGCTACATGCATTGAAGCCCAATCAGTGATCGCTGGTGCTGGCGCTCTAAAGGCATGCAATAACCCCTACGCTGACTGTGCTGCCCAGGTGCGGATACTGGTTTGTTCCAGGCAGTGAAATTCTTCCAAACCACTTAGTTACGAGGCTGGCACAAGATCGGAGAACAGGAAGGAAGGATAACTGGTCAATGAAGGAGATGGAGAAGTTTCTAGAAATGAGAAGCTGGGAAATTATTAAAATCAGAATCAGAATCAGGTTTATTATTACTGATATACGTATGTTGCCAAATGTAATGTTTTGCAGCAGCAGTACAATGCAATACATAAAATATACCATAAATTACAATAAGAAATATATATTAAAAATAAATAAATAAAGCCAAAAGAGAGCAAAATTAGTGAAATAGTGTCCAAGATTCATTGTCCATTCAGAAATCTGATGGCAAAGGGGAAGAAGCTGTTCCTAAAACATTGAGTGTGTGTCTTCAGGCATATGTACTTCTTCCTTGATGGTAGCAACAAGAGGGCATGTCCTGGATGGTAGGGTTTCTTAATGATGGATGCCACATTTTTGAGGTATCCTCAAAGGTGGGGAGTCTAGTGTCTGTGTTGGAGCTGGTTGAGTTTACATCCCACCACAGCTTTTTCCAAACCTGTGCATTGGCACCTTCATATCAGACAGTGATGTAATCAGTTAGAATGCTCTCCATGGTACATCTGTATAAGTCTGATAGATTAGTAACTGAATTAGATTTGTAACTAAATTAAATTAGTGATTAAATTAGATTAGTAATTCAGTGTGACAGCATGATCTAAATTCACAAGGGCCAATAAAGATTTGGAAAGGACCTTTAACCCAACTGGTTAAAACATCCTTCAAGCCTCCACCCTTCCCATTTTCTCCACCTGATCAACATATTCTCCTACCCTTTTATCCTCTATAGCACCAATTAATGATGTCAAACTACCTCACCCTGCAAGTAGAGTTTCTGAATCAGATTAAGCCAAGTCCATTCCTGCGCAGTCCTGATGAATTACTGCAGATTTACTCTCAGGAATTTTTAAGTTAAATTCTATCCGGCAAGGTAAAACTGGACTTCAGTGAGTAATGAGGTGGTAAACAGGTCCATTTGGAAGAGTCATTAATACTGTTACCAGTTGCCAAGGTGACAGTGTCAATAAATCTTGGAAAAGAATTGTCTAAATGAAGTTCAAACATTTTTCTGGAAATTACAGTGACCCTGCTTAGACACACTCAATTCCAGATTATTTAACTGTGCACAGTGTAAGGAGAAGCAAATAATTGTTACTCCAGATCTGACGCAGCACAAAAAAAACACAAAAGTTAAAGAACAAATAACAAGTTAAAAACACACAATAAATATAAATATATAAAATGGCTTATATACACAGTTTGATTGTATGTCCACTGACAAGAAATAATAAAGTAGTGGTGGAGTTAGTGGGTGGAGGTGTTGATCTGCCTTACTGCTTGGGGAAAGTAACTGTTTTTGAGTCTGGTGGTCCTGGTGTGGATGTTATGTAGCCTCCTCTCTGATGGGAGTAGGACCAACAGTCCATGAGCCAAATGGGTGGGATCCTTCATGATGTTACAGGCCCTTTCCCAGCACCTTTCTGTAGGTATGACCTTGATAGCATGTGGGCTCGAATACATTATCTAAATCAGCGGTCCCCAACCACCGGGCCACGAGGAAACGATATGATTTGGCGATAGGAGTCAGCTGCACCTTTCCTCATTCCATGTCACGCCCACTGTTGAGCTTGAATGCACGCAAGGTCATTACCCGCGCGTCATCCATGTCAGCGCGGGAAGGAGATCAACTCCATGAGCTTGCAAATGATGGCGGGCTGAAAAATATGTTTGACATAACATCTCTGCCAGCATTCCGGATCAAAGTCAAGGTTAAATATCCTGAGATAGTCGGGAAAGCACTGAAAATGTTGCTTCCATTTCCAACATATCTCTGCAAAGAATGCAACGAAAACTAAATTGGGGAATAGACTGGACATAAGGAACCCCTTCGAGTATCGCTGTCTCCCATCACCCCTCGATAGGACCGTCTTGTTGCAGGGAAACAAGACCAGGGCTCCCACTGATTCAGCGATATTGGTGCGTTGCAATGATTTTATATGTTCATACGAGGGAAATATGCGCTGTGTGTTTGATATCCAAACGTTACTTAAAATGTTATGATGCTATTATAAGTGACTTATATAACCATACAACAATTACAGCATGGAAATAGGCAATGTCGGCCCTTCTAGTCCGTGCCGAACGCTACTCTCACTTAGTCCCACCGACCTGCACTCAGCCCATAACCCTCCATTCCTTTCCTGTCCATATACCCATCCAATTTTTCTTTAACCTCTACCACTTCTACTGGAAGTTCGTTCAACACTTCAAGCTCCCCTGTCCTCCCCTGATAATTGTCTTATCGCTATATTCATGCGAGGAAAATATGCGCTGTGTGTTTAATATTAAATTCGTTAGATAAACCCTTTTAGAAATGAAATTGAGTGTATTAGCCACTTATCACCCATATTCCAGTCGTGATTAACCCACCGCCGCCGCCAGAATCGGCAAAAACAATTTTTAGGAAATCTGCACGTAAACGCATGCGCACTGGTGCCCACGCAAGGCTTGATGGTCATTGTAGTCTTTCTTGGGGTAAACCCAACGTATTTGACTGCTACTCTTGTACGTTGGCTACCCTACCCCACCCCCGGTCGGCCAGTCCGCAAGAATATTGTCAATATGAAACCAGTCCGCAGTACGAGAAAGGTTGGGGACCCCTGATCTAAATGGTACACAGGAACAGATAATGAAATTTTAATTTTAAACAAGCATTCAATTGACCATCAATGTATTGTTTAAATGGGATTTGGGGTAACCTGTGAAATGACTCCCTAACTTCAAAAACTGAAGGGACAAATATTTCATGCCAGAGGCATCAGTAATTCAGGATGACACACATAAGATGCCGGAGGAGCTCAGCAGGTCAGGCAGCACGTAAGACATTGAATAAACAATTGATGTTTCGGGCTGAGACCCTTCATCAGGACAGGAAAGGAATGAGGAAGAAGCCAGAATAAGAAGTTAGGAGGAAGGGAATGAGTGCAAGCTGGCAGGTGACAGGTGAGACCAGGTGAGGGGGAAGAGGATGGGTTGGGGATGTAGGATGAAGTGAGAAGCTGGAAGGTGACAGGTGGAAAAGGTAAAGACTGAAGAAAAAGGAATCTCATAGGAGAGAAGAGTGGACCATGGGAGAACAGGAAGGAGGAGGTGCACCAGAGGCATGTGAGAAGAGAAGCGGTAAGAGGGGAGCCAGAATGGAGAATGGAAAAAGAGAGAAGAGGGGGAAGAAATGAACAGAAATTAGAAAAATCAATATTCATGCCATCAATTTAGAGGCTACCCAGACAGAATATGAGGTGTTGCTCCTCCAACCTAAGAGTGGTCTCATTGTGGTAGTAGAGTTCATGGACTGACATGTTGGAATGTGAATGAGAAGTAGAATTAAAATGGTTGTCCACCAGGAAATTCCATCTGTTGTGGTGGATGGAGCGAAAGTGATTCAGGATGCATATCACCAAGGTGTTGTACATTAATGTGGTTTCATTAGAGAAAGAAGGGAGGAAAATAAACAAAAAATCTGCAGGCACTGGAAATTTGAAGTCAAAGGCAAACAACACAGGAAGCACTTGACGGGTCAGACAGTACCTGTGGAGAAACATTAGCAGCAAATAAAATGCTGGAGGAACTCAGCAGGTCATGTGGAGGGAATTGTTCAGTCCATGCTTCAGGATAAGACCCTTCATCTGGACTGTCAGAAACACAGGGTTCTGAAAAATGAGCAATATCCAGCCAAGGATGGTTTACAGATAATGGCGGTTAACCCAGGCAAGAAAAGTCTTTGAAGAGCATAGCTTCCCTTTGTACAGCAGGGAACCTGAGTCATTTGGCATATGGAGACAAGATGAGGATGTAACAGAAGAATGCAAGACACACACAATTATTTTACTAACTTCACAGTTAGTTTAGGTTATTAACTTGTAGTTTCTAGTGACTTTAAACTGATGGTCACTGTATTATGATGGTCATTGATCTTGCAGATAAAGAATTTGAACATACAGTGTTCATCAAATGGTCAATAATTGAATCCACTAGTCCATTCTGTATAAAAGTTGCATTTCTCTGTGCAGAACTGTCTGGTGACAGGGACCATGCTGTTCTCCCTGTGCATCAGAAAATGAAGTGTGATTGAGGAATAGAACATAGAGAACATAGAACATAGAATAGTACAGCACAGTATAGGCCCTTCGGCCCACAATGTTGTGCCGACCCTCAAACCCCACCTCCCATATAAGCCCCCACCTTAAATTCCTCCATATACCTGTCTAGTAGTCTCTTAAACTTCACTAGTGTAACTGCCTCCCCCACTGACTCAGGCAGTGCATTCCACGCACCAACCACTCTCTGAGTAAAAAACCTTCCTCTAATATCCCCATTGAACTTCCCACCCCTTACCTTAAAGCCATGTCCTCTTGTATTGAGCAGTGGTGCCCTGGGGAAGAGGTGCTGGCTATCCACTCTATCTATTCCTCTTATTATCTTGTACACCTCTATCATGTCTCCTCTCATCCTCCTTCTCTCCAAAGAGTAAAGTCCTAGCTCCCTTAATCTCTGATCATAATGCATACTCTCTAAACCAGGCAGCATCCTGGTAAATCTCCTCTGTACCCTTTCCAATGCTTCCATATCCTTCCTATAGTGAGGTGACCAGGACTGGACACAGTACTCCAAGTGTGGCCTAACCAGAGGTTTATAGAGTTGCATCATTACCTCGCGACTCTTAAACTCTATCCCTCGACTTATGAAAGCTAACACCCCATAAGCTTTCTTAACTACCCTATCCACCTGTGAGGCAACTTTCAGGGATCTGTGGACATGTACCCCGAGATCCTTCTGTTCCTCCACACTACCAAGTATCCTGCCATTTACTTTGTACTCTGCCTTGGAGTTTGTCCTTCCAAAGTGTACCACCTCACACTTCTCCGGGTTGAACTCCATCTGCCACTTCTCAGCCCAATGAGTTTAAGTTTTCAGAGTCCAGTTAATGAGCAACAACACCAGTGCATCCTTAGTTCCCGTTGGTAGTTAACACAAACTATTTCAATGTATGTATTGATGATTAGAGACATAGAGTACTGCAGCACAGAAACAGACCCTGGCCCTCCACTGCCTGTAAGTTCTTCTCTTTGCCAACAAGTGATCCCATTACTCCAATTGTTTCAAAATAATGAATATGTTTCAAATGCTGCAGCAAAACTCCGTGCATGGGAACGTGAAATAAATGTTTAATGAGTGCTTTGTCAACAGTACATTTACATAATAGAAAGTTGGCTATTTTTGCGCATTATTGCAATGCTGCACAAAACAAAAATCCAGTTCTCTGAATGCAGCTCTACAGAATTGAATGAACTCCATATTGGCTTCAAAAAGTTTGTAGATACAGTAGGTAGTAGATGGATAGATAGATAGATAGATAGATAGATAGATAGATAGATAGATAGATAGATAGATAGATAGATAGATCAACAGATAAAGGTATCATCACCACCCAGGCCATACTCTCTTCTCACCACCGCCATCAGGAAGGAGGTATAGGAGCCTCAGGACCTACCCCACCAGGTTCAGGAATAGTTATTACCCTTCAACAATCAGGCTCTTGAAACAGGGGGGATAAATTCATTCAACTTCACTCACCCCATCACTGAACCGTTCACACATCCTATGGACTCACTTTCAAGCATTCTTCATCTCACGTTCTCGATATTTATTGTTTGCTTGCTTGTTTATTTATTTATTTATCTGTCCATCTACCTACCTATTTATTTATCATTTCTTTTTTTTCTTTTTGAATTTGCACAGTTTGGCATCTTTTGCACATTGGTTGTTTGTCTTATATGTGGTCTTTCATTGAATTTATAATTTTTTGGGGATTTACTGTAAATGTGCACAAGAAAATGAATCTCAGGACTGTATATGGTGACATATATGTACTTTGATAATAAATTTACTTTGAACTTTGAGGTACATAGGTCTGCACACATGCATGTATGCAGATAGGGGTGCAGGTAAATATGCATAATGCAAGGTTACACACGAGTAGAGGTACATCCCTCAGCAGCATTACTTATTATCTGCAGCTCAATAAAAGATCATAAACCCAACATATCACCTAACTCCATCTTGTCAAAATTTGCTGTGGATAGAACATAATCTTGTATACCTCTATCAAATCTCCCCTCATTCTCCTATGTTCCTATTCAACCTTTCCCTATAGCGCAGGTCGTCAAGACCCAGCATCACCAACTTTGCAAATTTTCTCTGCGCTCTTTCAATTTTATTGATATCTTTCCAGTAGATGGGTGACCAGAACTGCACACCATGCTCCAATTTAGGCCTCACCCGTGTTTTATACAACTTCAATATAACATCCCAACTCCTGCACTCAATATACTGATTTATGAAGGGCAGTGTGCCATTGAGTGAGCTGGTCTAAAAGTTCAACTCATTGTCCTGCTTCAATACTGACAATCCTTTGTCCTGTTTTTCGCAAAATAGGTTCGTATCCAACAGTTGTAAAGAGAGCTTTTGGCATATTGGCCTTCATAAATCAAAGTATTGAATTCAAAAGTTGGTGTGTTATGTAAAAGACATCGGTGAGGCCACATTTGAACATTGTGTACAGTTCTTGTCACCTACCTACAGGAATGATATTAATAAGATTGAAAGAGTACAGAGAAAATTTACAAGGACGATGAGAGGATTTGAGGTGCTGAGTTACAGGGAAAGGTTGAACAGGTTAGGACTGCATTCCCTGGAGTTGAGGAGAATAAGGGGAGATTTGTTAAAGGTACAGTGGATTCTGGCTAAATGGGACCTCGGCGGGACTCATACAATTTGGCCCAATTCAGCAGCTCTCCCATATAACCATATAACAATTACGGCACGGAAACAGGCCATCTCGGCCCTTCTAGTCCATGCCAAACTCTTACCCTATCCTAGTCCCACCGACCTGCACTCAGCCCATAACCCTCCATTCCTTTCCTGTCCATATATCTATCCAATTTAACTTTAAACGACAACATAGAACCTGCCTCAACCACTTCGCTGGAAGCTCATTCCACACAGCTACCACTCTCTGAGTAAAGAAGTTCCCCCTCATGTTACCCCTAAACTTTTGCCCTTTGACTCTCAATTCATGTCCTCTTGTTTGAATCTCCCCCCACTCTCAATGGAAAAAGCCTATCCACGTCAACTCTATCAATTCCCCTCATAATTTTAAACACTTCTATCAAGTCCCCCCTCAACCTTCTACGCTCCAAAGAATAAAGACCTAACTTGTTCAACCTTTCTCTGTAACTTGCGAGATGAAACCCAGGCAACATTTTAGTAAACCTCCTCTGTACTCTCTCAATTTTATTGACATCTTTTCTATAATTCGGTGACCAGAACTGCATACAATACTCCAGATTGGCCTCACCAATGCCTTATACAAATTCAACATTACTTCCCAACTCCTATACTCAATGCTCTGATTAATAAAGGTCAGCAAACCAAAAGCTTTCTTCACCACCCTATCCACATGAGATTCCATCTTCAGGGAACTATGCACCATTATTCCTAGATCCCTCTGTTCTACAGCATTCTTTAATGCCCTAACATTTACCATGTATGTCCTATTTTGATTAGTTCTACCAAAATGTAGCACCTCACATTTTTCTGCATTAAACTCCATCTGTCATCTTTCAGCCCACTCTTCTAACTGTCCTAAATCTCTCTGCAAGTTTTGAAAACCTACCTCATCATCCACAACACCACCTATCTTAGTATCATTTGCATACTTACTAATCCAATTTACCACCCCATCATCCAGATCATTAATATATATTACAAACAACATTGGACCCAGTACACACCGCTACACACGGTCCTCCAATCTGACACACAGTTATCCACCACTACTCTTTGGCGTCTCCCATCCAGCCACTGCTGAATCCATTTTACTACTTCGATATTAATGCCTAACGATTGAACCTTCCTAACTAACCTTCCGTGTGGAACCTTGTCAAAGGCCTTACTGAACTCCATATAGACAACATCCACCGTTATACCCTCGTCAACTTTCTTAGTAACCTCATCAAAAAATTCAATAAGATTTGTCAAACATGACTTTCCACACACAAATCCATGTTGACTGTTCCTGATCAGACCCTGTCTATCCAGATAGTTATATATACCATCTCTAAGAATACTTTCCATCAAATTACCCACCACTGACACCAATTAGTTGAAGTTTCATGGAAATAGTTAAAAATGTATAAAAAACACAAACTAATTTTTAACTGAGTAACGAATGATGTATTAAAATAAATACAGAACAAGTTAGAACACACCCAATACTTCTGGTGATTGTCCATCTTACATGAAAGCTGTGTGGAAGTGTTTTTAAAGCGGAGCAGTTCACTCTCTCGACCTGGGAGGTCTGGGTCCAATGATACAAGTAGATGTCACAACTGGGGTCTTCCGTGGCTGCAGTGGATAAACGTGACTTCCTCTGAGCCCCGTCATGCCCTTCACTCTCAATGGAGAATTCAGAGCCTCCTTCGGAGCTGTTGGACCTCCCTGTAGCTCTCGTCTGCCCAGTCCACCAGAGCAGACTTCGCATGCTATGACCTGCATGTCCTTCTCTCACTGTGGTAGGAGACCCACTGGCTACCCTCACTTGGTTAAGTGGTGTACTGGAGTGTGGCCACTGTCACATACAAACAGCTACTTGGAGCCACAGGTGAGAACTGAGTGTCTGCGAGGACCGAAGATAATGTTCAAGATGATTGTCAATGCCTTCAAATCCTTTGTAGTTCCTAACTTGTTAAAGCTGTGAAATCATTTTACTTTCACTTCCTGCCATTTCTGGCATTTCCAATGCTTAAAACGACAGTGAACAAAACAGTTCTGAATTATCTTACTGCTTATTTCTCGCTAACTATCGATGAGAGTTCCTTTTTTGAACACAAACACATACAAAATGACGCTATTTAAAAACTGTTTGCTCTGAACTTAGTGTCGCGCCAATCGGCCACACAAGTGCACACCACTGACATTAGCTAGAAACTGTTGGGCCATAATCTCCTGTCCCAATTAAGCTGTACTGTGTCCCAAATAAATGAAGGGAACCTCAACTACTTTCTCGATTAGTTTTTGTTCTTGAAGAGTTGTCCCAAATAAGCAGCTGCCCCAATTAATCAATTGCCCAATTAACAGGAATCCACTGTACATAAAGTTATGAGGGGTTTAGAACAGGTAAATGCAAGTAAGCTTTTTCCCACTGAGGTTGGATGAGACTAGACTAGAGGTCATGGGTTAAGAGTGAAAGATAAAAAGTTTAAGCGAAACCTGAGGGGGAACTTTTTCACTCAGAGGGTGATGTGAGTGTAAAACGTGCTACCAGCAGTGGTGTTGGATGCAGGTTCAATTTCAACATTTAAGAGAAGTTCGGATGGGAGGGATATGGATGGCTACTGTCCAGGTGCTGATTGATTGGTCTATGCAGAATAATAATTTGGCATGAACTATGTGGGCCAAAGATCCTGTTTGTGCTGTAGTCCTCAGTGACTCTATGACTACAGTGGACTAACAGGTAAACAACACCTTGATCTATGAGTGTTGTCCTCCTTTACCAGTTAATTCAACACAACACATCATATTTCTCTGATTAATCATCCAGATATAAGATGAATTTCAAGATAAATTTTTGTCTATCACTTGTACATCAAAACATACAGTGAAATGTGTTGTTTGCACCAATGGCCAGCATAGTTCAAGTATGTGCTGGGGGCAGCCCACAAGTGTCACCATGCGTCTGGCACCAACAGAGCATGCCCACAACTCACTAACCCTTTACTCACCCAACGAAGGGTCTTGGCCCAAAATGTTGACTGTTTGCTCCTCTCCATAGATGCTGCCTGACCTGCTGAATTATTCCAGCATTTTGTGTGTGTTACCCTTTACTAACCTGCACATTTTTGTAATGTAGGAAGAGGCCAGAGCATGCAGTCATGGGGAGAACAGACAAGTTCCTTTCAGGCAGCAGTGGGAATTAAACCCTGATCTTCCAATCACTGGTGCGGTAAAGCATTACACTAACTGCTACACTACCATACAGCCCCAGGAAGAGTCTCGAGTTAAATCTGAGTAGGATATTGCGAGTATGCTGTCTTAATATAGGCAGGTGGGGGTGAAGCCTATGAGATTTATATATTTATGCATATTTTATTCCATATCCATACTCTAGGTTTATATTTTATAAAATTCTTTATTCTTAAATATTGTTGTTTTTAGTGTTCATTGCACGGACATATTAGGGCACCATGGTAGCACTTAGTGCAACGCTATTACAACTTGAAGCATCGGAGTTCAGACTTCAATTCCAGCATCCTCTGTAATAAAGTTCGTACATTCTTCCACATGTGCGGGGGTTTTCTCCGGGTGCTCTGGTTTCCTCCCACAGTCCAATAACATACTGGTTAATCGGTTAATTGGTCATTGCAGGCTGTCTTGTGATTAGGCTAGAGTTAAATCGGTGGGTTGCTGGGTGGCACGGCTTGGTGGGCCAAAAGGGCCTTTTCTCCAAATAAACGAAATTAACACAACACAACAATTTCCTAACACATAGAAACATAGAAAGCCTACAGCACAATACAGGCCCTTCAGCCCACAAAGCTGTGCCAAACATGTCCTTACCTTCGGGTTACCCATAGCCCTCTATTTTTCTAGGCTCCATATACCTATCCAGAAATCTCTTAAAAGACCCTATCGCATCTGTCGTTGGCAGCCCATTCCACGCATTCAGCACTCTCTGCGTAAAAAACTTATCCCTGACGTCTCCTCTGTACCTACTTCCAAGCACCTTAAAACTGTGCCCTCTTGTGTTAGCCATTTCAGCCCTGGGGAAAAGCCTCTGACTATCCACATGATCACTGCTTCTCAGTACCTTGTACACCTCTATCAGGTCACCTCTCATCCTCCGTCGCTCCAAGGAGAAAAGGCCGAGTTCACTCAACCTATTCTCATAAGGCATGACCTCCAAACCAGGTAACATCCCTGTAAATCTCCTCTGCACCCTTTCTATGGTTTCCACATCCTTGCTGTAGTGAGGTGACCAGAACTGAGCACAGTACTCCAAGTGGGGTCTCGCCAGGGTCCTATATAGCTGCAACATTACCTCTCGGCTCCTAAACTCAATCCCACGATTGATGAAGGTCAATGCACCAAATGCCTTCTTAACCACAGAGTCAACCTGCGCAGCTGCTTTACATGTAAATATATACGGCGAATAAAGTTGATCCTTGATTCTTTCGGTGTGGAGATTGCAGATGAGACCATGACTACTGTGATGAACAGGAGGCAGTCTGACAGGAGGAACTCTGGGGAGATCCAAGGAGAATCATTTCCAAAATCACACAGGCAGCACTTTTGAAACGTGTACTTACTTCAGCAATGGGCAATCAACCCACAACCCAAGAATAAATAGTAAAATACACAGTGGGATAGCTGGCGTGTATCCAGGGTGAAGGAAGAGAATGGTAACTTTTTATAGTAAAAAAAGACACAAAGTGTGTCGGTAGCCTCTGATGCATCTCTCTGATTTAAAACATGCTGCAATCCCTCTATCCCAAGTGCTCTTGGTAGGGTGGAGCCAGATAGAAACATAGAAAATAGGTGCAGGAGTAGGCCATTCGGCCCTTCGAGCCTGCACCGCCATTTATTATGATCATGGCTGATCATCCAACTCAGAACCCAGCCTTCCCTCCATATCCCTGACCCCCGTAGCCACAAGGGCCATATCTAACTCCCTCTTAAATATAGCCAATGAACTGGCCTCAACTGTTTCCTGTGGCAGAGAATTCCACAGATTCACCACTCTCTGTGTGAAGAAGTTTTTCCTAATCTCGGTCCTAAAAGGCTTCCCCTTTATCCTCAAACTGTGACCCCTTGTTCTGGACTTCCCCAACATCGGGAACAATCTTCCTGCATCTAGCCTGTCCAATCCCTTTAGGATTTTATACGTTTCAATCAGATCCCCCCTCAATCTTCTAAATTCCAACGAGTACAAGCCCAGTTCATCCAGTCTTTCTTCATATGAAAGTCCTGCCATCCCAGGAGTCAATCTGATGAACCTTCTTTGTACTCCCTCTATGGCAAGGATGTCTTTCCTCAGATTAGGGGACCAAAACTGCACACAATACTCCAGGTGTGGTCTTACCAAGGCCTTGTACAACTGCAGTAGTACCTCCCTGCTCCTGTACTCGAATCCTCTCGCTATAAATGCCAGCATACCATTCGCCTTTTTCACCGCCTGCTGTACCTGCATGCCACACACTTTGCAATAAAATTTGACTAAGCACTTTTTAATTGACAGGCTGCTTTGCGATATAACTGGGCTCATTCCCCACAATGCACCTCCTCCAATCCTGACATCCTGAAAACTCTTGCCCCGAAACAAGTTTATAACCCTGAAGTGATATAAATGAAGGATGTAGATACTCAAGATGGCACCAAGCTGTGACCACCGTTGAGGTCGCAGCTCAGTTTTAATTGTTTTTTCCTGGTTTTTTGGGGTTTGAGAAGATAGTTTTGTGGACAGAGGGGTGTTGGGGATACATCAATCAATAAGGCCTAGTGTGGGAGTTCCATCATCAGCAGGTCCAGAGTTCAAGGCCTAGTGTTCAGTGATCAACACCAGAGGGTCAAATTGCAAGTACGGAAGTTGAGGTCTATTGGATGGAGCCCTGTGTCTGTAAATCTCTGTGAACACTCTTGTCTGATGGGAAACCAAGATCACTGGAGGCTGGAGGCCGAAGAAGATGGTCTGTTTTGGGAATAGAGGACTGTTTGTGCATGGATGAGAGGGAGGTTTTTTTTTGTTGTTTCATTGCTTGTTGTGTTCTGTTTTGCTGTGTTCCTATTGTTCTGCCAAACGTCATGGGCATGCTATTTTGGCGCCGGAATCTGTGGTGACTCTTGCAGGCTGCCACCAATACACCCTCAGGTTTGTTGGTTGTCAATGCAAACAACACATTTGACTGTATTTTACAAAGTACGCTTGATAAATAAACTTGAATCTTGAATCTTCTGTTCTGAATCAGAAAATGTGTCCCAGCCTCAAGTTTCTACTCTGGGTCCACGATCAACCTGGCACAAAACAAACTTGCTTTCTGAAGTTAATTTTTTTTCTCTCTTAAGTTTGCTTGACAGCTTATTTGCATACTGCTGAAAGCAATATTTTTGAATATATCAGTGTAATAACCTGGTGCAGTTTTATTAATTCATTTGCAAATTGTTTTCCTGCAAAATTGTAAGCTTTTTTAACCCAAGTGGCTAAACTTTGGTCAATGACTTACTTCTTTTAACGTATAACTTTCAAGTAGTATCTAGGCCCAGTTAGGTTTATGGGACTACAGTAGCCAGATTCAAAATCAAATTAAAGATCAATGGTCAGAGATTTCAAATGTTAAACACATGAGATTCTGCAGATGCTGGAAATCTTGAGTAACACACACAAAATGCTGGAGGAACTCAGCAGGTCAGTCAGCATCAATGGAGGGGAATGAACAGTTGATGTTTCAGGCCAAGACTCTTCGTTATGACTGAAAAGGAAGGAGCCAGAAGCCAATGCAGGTACCTGAGATCATCGCTGCAACCTTCTTCACTGTCCACTCTATTAATTTTGGTGCCATCTGCAAACCTACTAGTTATTGCCACCTACATCCTCATCCAGATCCTTAATATAGATGACAAACAACAGGGGCACCAATCCCTATGGCACACCACTGGTCACAGGCCTCCAATATGAAAAACAACCCTCCCTTCCCACCCTCTGGCCCATTCCCTCAAGCTGGAACTCCCACTGGAAACCATGTGATCTAACCTTCTAGACAAGCCTTACCATACGTTGGGTGAGATGGAAGTCAGTTACCAGGTAGCCACCCACCAAATGTGGCCTCTGCTGCCTCTATCATGATATTCAGCTTCAGATTCAGATTCATTTATTTATCTCCTGTACATCAAAACAGGCATCAAAGAGCATCATCTGCGCCAATGACCAACTCAAGAATATGCTGCGGACGGACCACAGGTGTCACTACACGTTCTGGTGGCAACATAGCATGCCCACAGTGTTCAGCAGAATAACAACAACAGCAACAGCAAAACAAAATAAAAAAAATACAAGCAATTCTGCAGTTGTTGCAAATCTAGAGTAACACACACAAAAGGCTGGAGGAACTCAGCAGGTTAGGTAACATCTGTGGAAAGAATTAGAGAGTCAACATTTCAGGCTGAGAGCCTTTATCAGAACAGCAAAACAAGCCCTTTCCTCCCTCCTACTAACACACACACAGAAGTCTCCTACCCTAAGACTGGTATCTCCACAGTCCCAGACTGGCAAATATCAAAGCTCCAGCTGACCCAGGGCATTGACCATTGGATCTTGACTTCAGGACTCGTCAACATTGGTATTCAACCTTCGGGCTTTGATCTCCAGTATGGACTATATTACATAGCCCTGAAATCACAAACATCATCAGGCCTGTGACTTCCAGACACACTGACCCAGCGGCTTTGACCATCGGGCCTCAATGTTCGGAATCACCTACATTGCTATTCAACATTTGGGCTTTGATCTCCAGTATTCACACCAAGACTTGCGAACCACAAGACTTGGAACTCCAGGCCCCAAACTCACATGGTATTTGAGGCCCAGAGTTTAATAGATATTCTTTCCATATTCCCCCTTACTCGCTCACGGATCGATTTAAGTTTCACCTCCCTTTCTAAAGTTCCCCCCACTTGTTTTGTCCATGTGCACTGTCCGACAGCTGAGGGAGAAGCTGCTCTTGGAAGCAAACCCACCTAGAAGTGACTCCTTACAAACAGACCACTTAGCATTCATTTTAAGAAGGCTAAAATATAAAAGCAAGATTGTAATGCTGAACCTTTATAAGGCATTGGTCAGACATTGGGCCCCTTATCTAAGAAGGGATGTGCTGGCATTGGAGAGGATCCAAAGAAGGCTCATGAAAATGATTGTGGGAATGAAAGGGTTAATATACAAAGAGCATTTGACAGCTCTATCCCTGTACTTGCTGGGATTTAGAAGAATGAAGGGGAATTTCATTGAAACCTTCCAAATATTGAAAGGCTGAGATAAGAGTGGAGGTGGAGAGGAAGTTTCCATTAGTGGAAAAGTCTAGGACTAGAGGGCACAGCCTCAGAATACAAGGTTGTCCCTTTAGAACAGAGATGGGAGTGAATTTCTTTAGTTTGAAGATGCTGAATCTGTAGGATTCGTTGCCACAGACGGCCGTGGAGGTGAAGTATTTGGGTGTATTTAAAGCGGATGGTGATAGGTTCTTGATTAGTAAGGGCATCAAGGGATATGGGCAGAAGGCTGGAGTCTGGGATTGAGAGGGATGGTAAATATGGTTCAACATGTCCATGTTACCTGGTTCAGCATTGTGCTGAGTTCTCCTATGGGATAGGAGCAATGACACCTGCAGTTTGTGAAATCACTGCATAACATCAGAAAGCACAGCCCACAGCAGATCTCCTCTTCTCTTCCCGGCATCCTGATACCATGCCAGAACATTCTCACCAATAAATCATCTTCAGCCTGAAATTATGAAACAGCTGTTTTCCCTTCACTAACTGGAAAGCTGATAAACTCTTATCACAACATGTGCCAAATTAAAAGATCATTTCAAGCATTTCTCAAAGTTAAACATTCCTCAGGGATTTAATTAGATCCAATTCATATCACAACTGTAAATGGTGAGAGTTTGTTTTGGCTTGAAATGTAGAAAACGAAAGCTACATAGAACCGTCACTTGATGAAATCTATTGTTAAATTCTAACACACTCCAAAGAGTTAGGAAGGATTATATTGCCTGGGATGAGAGAAAAATTAGACCGTGTTATGGCTGTTGTATACCAGCTGATGGCATGAATGGTGAGGGTGCAAAGGCATTGATTCATACAGCATAGAAACAGGCCACTCAGCCCATCTTGCCTATGCTGACTATTGCATCTGTCTATATGAATCCTATTTGCCTGCATTAAGGTTGCATCCTTCTATACACTGTGTATTGAAGCTTCTATCTAAGTGTCTCTTAAATTTTGTGACTGTACCCACTTCCGACACCTCCTCTGGTACATTCCAGACAACAAGGATACTGTATTGGACGGCACTGTAGTATAGCAGTTAGTGTAATGTTATTACAGCGCCAGCAACCAGGATTCAACTCCATTGCTGCCTGTAAGGAGTTTGTAAATTTTTCCCATGACTACATGGTTTTCCTCTGGGTGCTCTGGTTTCCTCCCACATTCCAAAAGACCTAAAGGCTAGAAAGTTGTGGGCATGACACTTGCGTGCTGCCGCCATATACCTCTCACTATGTACTATCTTCAGATTCGTTTTCTTGCAAGCATTTAGAGGAAAATAAAGAAATACAATAGGATTTATTGTGCAAAATTGGTGGTAGTGGGAATGAGAAGAAAGGATGGCCTGGATGATGAGGGGCTTGATGATGGATGCTGCTTTCTTGTGGCAGCGTTTTTTATAGATGTTCTCAATGGTAGGGAAGGATTTGCCTGTGATGGACTGGGATGTATCCATCACTTCCTGTACTTTTCCATTCCTGGGCAATGGTGTATCCATATCAGGCTGTGATGCAACCGGCCACTGTGCATCTATAGAAGTTTGTCGAAGGTTTAGATGACATGCTGAATCTACACAAACTTCAAAGAAAGTAGAGATGCTGTCACAACTTCTTTCTGATGGCATTTATGAGCTGGTCCCAGTACAGGTCCTCCGAAATGTTAACACTAAGGAATTTAAAGTTACTGACCCTCTTCACCTTTAACCCCCTAATAAGGACTATCTCATGGACCTCTGGTTAGGGCAGCTTTCACGTGAGAAGGGAACTTCGTTAAGCCCTGGTTTAAACTGACTCCGATCTCCTTGCCCTCTACAGATATCATCGTACTGATCGCCTCCATCGCAGTCATTGCCGCCGGCACTCAGCAGAACATTTTCGCCACATCTGCCCTCCGTAGTCTTCGCTTCCTGCAGATTCTCCGCATGGTGCGCATGGACCGCCGAGGGGGCACTTGGAAGCTGCTGGGCTCCGTGGTCTATGCACACAGTAAGGTGGGTGAGCGGGGTCATCGACCACACCCCATCTCATCTTACCACCCCCCATCATATTCCACTAATTGTACGGCAGCACAGAGGTTAGTGCAATTGCTTTACAGTACCAGTGATTACCAATCGGGTTTCTACTCTGTGAAACAAATCTGCCACAGAGACACCAGACTTCGATGCAAAAATCAGTTTCCTTTTGCCAGAGGTTACACTACATTTTTTTAAGCAACAAATAATCTGCTGTCAAAACTCAGCAGGTCAAGCAGCATCTGTTTCAAAGTTCAAAGTAAACTTATCATCAAATTACATATATGTCACCATGTACAACCCTGAGATACATTTTCTTGCAGGCATTCATAGTAAATAGAAAGAAGCACCGTAGAATCAAGGAAAAACTGTATGTGACAGAGATGGGAAAACGACCAGTGTGCACAAGACAATTATCTATGCAAGCACAAAAAGAAAAGAATGATAATATTAATAAATAAACAAATAAATAGATAAATAAACAATATATCTCAAATAGACAAGTTGTAGATGTTAAGTCTTGTAACCCCAAAACTAATTGAAAGGAAAACAGCAAAAGAACCGGGAGATAACTTGTATATGTTCATTTTTTTACTTCAAGTGAGGCACGCACGGATCATGCGGTAGTGCCATGACTTACGCAATTCACTTATTTTTACATATAACCCATAATGAATTATTTAAACAAACAAAGAATGCTTAATCAACAGTATATTTACAAGATTACTCAAGTATTACTGAAATATTAAAGATAAAACACTCCTCTCTGCTTAGCTACATTCTCCAGCTCAATAGAGGAGGATCCATCTCTACTTATACACACAATATATTATAGAATACAACTAGAGGCATCCACAGCCTAGCACATTTTAAATTTTGCCATTCAGGCCTAAAGATTTAATCACTGAGGAAGATTTATTACTCTTGTGGGATAACGTCTTTCCTGACAAGGGGAATCACCGGTTGGCAGGTGAGACTTGTGGCTGTGAAACATCCTCAGGTCCCAGGGCCTCCTCCATGGTGGTTGTAGGTGTTGACTTTGAGACAGCAGGATATGGTTCTGACAGCTCAGGATACCTTTCTTCACATTCCTTTTTCTTCTAGTTTGTACATCTTGATATTTGCAAGGCCCATTTAGTACACTGGAGTATTCTCTTATTAATCCTTCAATTGCTCCCTTTCCATCGTGATCTCTCTTCTTCGTTTCCTTATCCACAACATCATCTGAAAAACCTTCTGTTTTCGTATCACCATTGGGTCCTTTCTTTTTGCTCTTCCGTTCATCCAGCTGGGCTTTGGTCTTTGCAACTACTTTGACAAGCAGCTTTTTGTCTCCCACTTGAAGTTCATGAAATAACCTTAATGCATGCAGAGTCAATTTTGGTTCTCTATACTCACAAAAGCCAAATGCTTGCAACTTTACTGAAGCTCCTTGAGCTCTCTTCCAGCTTAAAACCAAACCACATTTTGCACACTGCCTATAAGAGGCTTTCTCAGATATGTTGCCTACAACAGTGGTCCCCAACCACCAGGCCGCGGACTGGTACCGGGCCACAGAGCATTTGCTACCGGGCCGCGAGGAAACGATATGATTTGGCGACATGAGTTAGCTGCACCTTTCCTCATTCCCTGTCACGCCCACTGTTGAACTTGAACGCACGCAAGGTAATTACACACGCGTCATCCATGTCAGCGCGGGAAGAAGATCAATTCCTCGAGCTTGCAAATGACGGCGGGCTGAAAAGTATGTTTGACATAACATCTCTGCCGGCATTCTGGATCAAAGTCAAGGCTAAATATCCTGAGATAGCCATGAAAGAACTGAAAACGTTGCCTCCATTTCCAACATATCTCTGCAATGAATGCAACGAAAACTAAATAGACTGGACATAAGGAACCCCCTTCGAGTATCGCTGTCTCCCATCACCCCTCGATAGGACCGTCTCGTTGCAGGGAAACAAGCCCAGGGCTCCCACTGATTCAGCGATCCTGGTGTGTTGCAATGATTTTATATGTTCATAGGGGAAAATATGTGCTGTGTGTTTAATATCCAAACGTTACTTAAAATGTTATGATGCTATTGACTGATAAGTGACTTATATAAACATATAACAATTACAGCACGGAAATAGGTAATCTCGGCCCTTCTAGTCCGTGCCGAAAATTACTCTCACCTAGTCCCACCGACCTGTGCTCAGCCCATACCCCTCCATTCCTTTCCTGTCCATATACCTATCCAATTTTTCTTTAAATAATATCGAACCTGCCTCTACCACTTCTACTGGAAGTTCTTTCGACACTTACTTCAAGCTCCCCATCCTCCCCTGATAATTGACTTATGCGCTGAGTTTAATATTAAATTCGTAGATAAACCCTTTTAGAAACGAAATTGAGTGTATTAGCCCCTTATTACCAACATTCCGGTCGTGATGAGCACCCCTCCCCCCACCGAACAGAATCGCCAAAAACGATTTGCAGAGAATAATATTGGCAGGTACACGCACGCGCAGGTCACGCATGCGCACTGGCGCTCGCGCAAGGCTTCATGGTCATTGTAGTCTTTTTCGGGGTAAACACAACGTATTTTTTGACTGCTACTCTTGTCCATTGACAACCCTACCCACCCCCCCCCCCCCGGGTCGGCCGGTCCGCAAGAATATTGTCAATATTAAACCGGTTCACAGCGCAAGAAAGGTTGGGGACCCCTGGCCTACAAAAACTGTTGTAGTCAGATCACTGCTTTCATCACTCTTGGAGCAGTATGGTCCTTCCTTCCTTTCTATCCAGAGGCACAGAGGTTGGCACCAACACCTGTTTACCCTCTGTCGGGCAATAGTTCAGGGTGTACAACATGGAGACTGTTGTGGCATCATCCAGTACTTTTCTTAATTCACTTTCAGTTGACTCTATTGCAGGAGTTGTGGCATACAAGTCGTGAATGAATCTCCAATCAAGTTGTTGCTGCCTCAGTCAGTCACATCCCACAATACTGGCCCTCTTGGTTTTACCACATGCAAGCCCAAGATGGCTTGTTGGTTGTTGTATTTCACTGTTACAAATGTCATTCCCACAGGAGTTATCTTTTCTCCAGTATAAGTTCTAGGTTGGATATCTGAAGGCTTCAGTTCAGTAGCTTTGAAATGCTGTTCAAATTCATTTTGTGGAATAACTGAGACAGCAAAGCTAGTTTCCAATTCCATTTTAATTAATTTGCCGTTCACTTCGGGTGAAAGCCATATTGCTTGTCTATTTGTCTATTGTTAGTCTTCACATTGTAATTCTCAAGACTACTCAATCGTGTGTCATTCACAACATTATCAGATTTTTCATCAACAACATGCAGGTAAGTGCTCTTTTTGAAACTGTAGCCTGATTTTTTATCTTTTTCTCTTCTCTGTGCAGTCCATCTATTTTTGTCTTCCCAACACGCTCTTTGTATGTATCCTACTTTGTTGCATTTTTTGCAAGTTTCACATTTAAACCGGCATTGGTTTGGTGTATGTGAACCCTGGTCACAAGAGTAACATGATTTGTTTGGCCAGGCAGGTCTCCATCTGGACACTGCAATTTTGTTCACGCTCATTTTCATTCATAATTGTGTCTCTGTTTGTTGTGTCCATTGACAGTGCTATTTCAACTGCTCTTTTAAATGCAAGTTGTGCTTGCTTCCATTAGGAGCTATTTTTGAATGCTTTCTTATCAGATTGCACAGACTAAATGATCTCTCAGTGCATCCTAAGCCCATCACTGAACAGGCAATGCTCAGACAATCTCTTCAATGCAGCCACATGTTCTGAAATGGACTCCCCTTTCTTTTGATTCCACTTATGAAACCTAAAACATTCTGCAATCAACAATGGTTTTGGTTCTAAATTTTCCTGCATTGCTTTCATGATATCAACAAGGTTAATTTCAGCTGGCAGTCAAACTTTGAAGCAAATTGTATGCCTTAAAATGCAATGCACTCAGCAAAATTGGTACTCATTTCTCATTGGCTATTTCACTTGCTTCAAAATACTATTCAAGTAGCTCAGTATACATGAACCAGTTACTCATTGTGTAAACAAATGCATCAATCTTTCCAAAGTAGCCAGCCAGTTCTGCTCATTTTTTAATGATTATTATCATCCTGTACTCACTATGAACCTGTGAACTCTTCCATTTCCTGCCTGATTTTAAACTCGATCGTGTCTTCCTTGCCGAAGAACACATACTGTGCTGCTTCTTTTAAAAACTTTTTTTAACTGCACCTCCACGGGTAGGTCGACGTCTCTGGTTTGTTTTAAAAATACCTCATCGCTACTGTTATGTTTTGTAACTCCAAAACATAAAAACTAATTGAAATGAAAGCAAGAGAGCCAGGAGATAACTCGTGTATTCTGTACTTACTTTAACTGAAGTGCACACGTACAGTATCATGTGGTAGCATCATGACATTCGCAATTCACTTTTTTTACATATAACCCATAATGAATTATCTAAACAAACAATGCTTAATCGACAACTTTTTACAAGATTACTCAAATATTACTGAAATATTAAATACACAACAGTAAAGTTTTGAAAAGTGAATCCATCGGTTGTAGAATCAGTTCAGTGTTTGGGTGAGTGAATTTGAGTAAAGTTATCCTCTCTAGTTCAAGAGCCTGATAGTTGAGTGGTAATAATTGTTCCTGAGCCTTGTGATATGGGACTTGAGGGTCCTTTACCTCCTTCCTGATGGCAGCAGTGAGAAGACAGTATGGCCTGGATAGTGGTTGGGGGACCTTGATGATGGATGCTGTTTTCCTGCATTAGCACGCCTTGTAAATTTGCTCAATGGTGGGTTGAGTTCTACCTGTGATGTACGGGGTGGTATTCACTACTTTTGTTGGGTTTTTTTTTCCCCTTCTAAGAGATTGGTGTTCCCATATCAAGCTGTGACGCACCCAGACAGTATACTCTCCACTGCGCATCTATAGAAGTTTTTCAAAGTTTGAGATGACAAGCTTTGCAAACTTCTAAAAAAGTAGAGGCGCTACTATGCCTTCTTTGTAATGGCAGTGACATGCTGTCCCCAAGGCAAATCTTCTGAAATGATAACACTGAGGAATTTAAGGTTGCCGACTCTCTCCAGCTCTGATCTCCTGACGAGGACTGGCTCTTGGACCTCTGGTTTCCTCCTCCTGCAGTCAATAACCAACTCCTTGGTTTTGTTGACATTGAATGAGAGACCATTGTTGTGGCCCCACTCAGCTAGATTTTCAATCTCCCTCCAGTATGCTGATATATCACCACCTTTGACAGCGATGTCATCAAAAAACTTAAATATGTCAAAAGTCAAAGGTTCATTTGTTTATCAAAGAATACAACTCTGAAATTCTTCTTCTCCAGGTAGTCATGAAACTAAGAAAGAAAAGAAAGGCAACATGGTCATCAACCCCCAAATCCCACCTCCCCGCACAAAAAAAATGAACAAAACAGAACAGACACATCCCCCAAATCCCCTTCCTTCCCCACACAATAAAAATGAGAAAGATAGGGTGAAAAACACAGAATATAAAAAACTATAAAACTGAAAAAAAGTCTATAGTTTAAGTCCATATCCAAAATGCAGAAAAACCTGAGCAACACTCTCCAGCACAGTAACAGGTTCTGCCGTCTCCAGGACAGAGCGATCAAACGACAGGCAGCCAGCGCTCACCCTCTGCACTCACCTCGATGCTTCAACCTCCCCCGTCAGTTTACTCGGCACACAATGGAAGATTTAATTGGTGAAATGAAGTCAAACATCAGCTTGCCCCCCATCTCTCAGCCTGCCCACTACAAGGTTCATGCACAATGCCTCTGTCTCCTGGAATCCTCTCAGAGACTGCAGAGCGCTGAAGCACCCAAACAATCTCCAAACTTCCACATTCACCACGATGTTTCAATCTCCCTCCCACTTTAATCGGCGAAGTGGAGTCAAACATCGGCAACACTTCGTTCTGCGGCCTGCCCGCCATGAGATTCGCTCACTCCGGCCCTGCCTCCCAGGATCCTCTCAGAGACTGCAGAGCGTTGGAACACCCAAACGGTCTCCAAACAGCAAATCACAGGCTCCAACAGTTCCAGAATCACATTCAAGATGAAAAACAAATGTAAAAGATATAAAAGAAGTGAACTATATGGCTTCATGATCTATCCAGAAGATGTCAACTGAAGGAGCATTGTACACAGTTGCCATCTTGACAGGGTCGGATCAAACCTCTGTATCAGGACCCTGCACCCACCCTGATTCAGGGCTACACAGTATTGTAGCAGTTCGCGTAACACCTCACTTTGTTGTTGTTCTGTTTTGTGCCTTGTGGTGCATCAGGCGACAGTTTTGCCGTTTCCTTAGCGTTGGTCTGTTTTTTATTAACGAGCCAAGTTGCTAGCTCGACGCTCAACCCAACACGGATGGAAAGCATACAAGGGGCCGGCCAGATTCGAACCTAGGACCATTCACCTCAAAGCCCGGTGCTGATGCTACTACACCACCAGCCGACAGCGTAACACTTTACATTGCCATCAATCACTGACTGTGGTTCAATTCCCACTGCTGTATGTAAAGAGTTTGCATGTCCTCCTCATGAATGAGTGGGTTTCCTCTGGGTGCTCTGGTTACCTCCCATATTCCAAAAATGTACAGGTTAGGGTTAGTGAGTTTTGAGCGTGCTCTGTTGGTGCCGAAAGTGTGGCAACATTTGCAGGCTGCTCCCAGCACATCCTTGAATTGTGTTGGTCACAAGACAATGCACTTCACTGTATCTTTTCCTGTATATGTGGCATATAAAGTTAAGCTTTAATCTTGCACCGGGATTTTACTCACTTATAACCTGACCACCTTTCCAAACTAACCCCTTCATTTTACACTCCTGTTCTGAGGCAAGAGGAGAGGTTAAAGTTCATAGTTCCCATCTCTACGTGGTGAACATTACTGGCCAGGACTACCCTCATGTTGGAATAATGCATAGAAAGAAGGTTTCAAAACAGAAAGCCACTCTTCACCGGGATCCTAAAGGTTCTAGGGGAACAAGGTACTGCATCACCTTGGCCAGAACACCAGGACCCGAGTATACAGCATCTAGGGATAGGAAACACGAGGTCAGTCAAGAGAGAAGTCTCTTCAGAGAGATGGTAGAAAGGGGTTAGTGCAGATGACAAAGTAAATTGGAGTTAGCATTGAGCAACACAAATTAGTTCCTTTTATAAAGTCAGTTTCTTCCCCCAGGCAGTTAATCTGATCAACCACTCGATTTAGCCCCACACCATCCCCCTCTATCTATTACCCCTGTCACTGTACTGTAAACACTTTAAACCACATTTTATAATGCTCTTTATTCGGTAAATACATGGTAGTATTTATGTATTTATGCATATTTTATTCCATATCTGTACTTTAACCTCTAACTTTATATTAGTCTTTATTCTTTATAATTGTTGAATGTTGTTTTTCTTATTGCATGTCAAGCCCTGACCAAAACAAAACAGTATGTTCCTGATACATGTAAATGTACAGTATCTAGTGAATAAAGCTGATCCTTAATCGGAATCAGAATCAGGTTTATTATCACTGATGTATGTTGTGAAATTTGTTGTTTTGCAGCAGTAGTACTGTGCAATACATAAAATATACTCCTCAGTTCATGAACTGCTTTCAGAAATCTGATGGCGGTGGGGGAGAATCTGTTCCTAAAATGTAGATCTTTAGTTTCCTGTAGGACCCTCATGGTAGTGATGAGCAGAAACCATGTCTTGGGTAGAGGGTGTCCATAATGATGGATGCCACCTGTTAGAGGCATTGCCTTTTGAATGCGTCCTCAGTGCTGGGGAGGCTAGTGACCATGATGGAGCTGGCCGAGTTTACAGACCTCTGCAGCCCTTGCAGCCACTGCAATACGATGTAGTGATCTTCTATATTGTTTTCTTTATTCATGTGAAAATTGGCCAGCATTTATTAGCCCCTGTACAAAGGAACCAATTACAAGTCAGCATCGATAGATCTGGAGCCACATAGACCAGAGCACATAAGGACAGTTGATTTCCTCTCCTAAATGGCATTAGTAAGCTTTTACAACTATCCGGTTACTTCAGAGTTATTGTTGTTGATGCTAGTGTTTAATTCTAGATTTATTTATGAGCACATGAGAAAATTGATGCAATGTGTGAGCATGTAATTGAAGCCTCAGGAAGGACAGCTGGTGTGGTACCTCTGGTTCCAAAGTCCAACCACCAGAGGGGATTTTCCACATCTCGTGTCTGGGTCTGTTGCCATTGATAGAGACTGATTCTTGGGATTAGTCAACAATCCACTATTCACATATCAAGTAGCTCCCAGAATGGTCAAAGGAAAGCAGTTGCACTGTGTGCATTTCCATCTGGAAATTCCTGAGGTACTGTGGACCACTTCCAGAATATAATATTTCCCAACTTACTCATTAACCAATGAATCACCAGGTTGATTTCGCACACCAGGGAATCGAACTCAGATTCAGATTTATTTATCGCATCTATGTTGAAACATACGGTGAAATGTGTTGTTTGCGTTAACGAGCAACACAACCTAAGGATGTGCTGGGGCAGCCCGCAAGTGTAGCCAACATTCTAGCACCAACATAGTATGCCCACAACGTTCAGCAGAACAACATAAGCAAAAGAACAGCAACACAAAACAAAACGACAGTGGAACAACCCCCTTTCCTCCCTCCCACCCACCTGCCAACTCACACAGTCAGGCCTCCAACCACAGAACAGGTTGCCTCCGATCCGCCAACCTACAGTCCCTGGCCCAGACTCAGAGGATTGCAGACATCAGGCCTCAGGTTTCCCTTCATGCCTCTGCCTTCTGACTCACAGACCCGGATAGACCCTGAGAATCAAAGAGGAGATCATCATGCCTCATTGCACTGTTTGCATGTGTTCTGCCTGGTGCTGTCCTTCATTACTTAAAATATATGTAGGAGAGTTACAGTATGATGTAGTTGGAGAGGCGTCTGGAGTTCGCTCTGACCCAGGAGATGACATGACAGGTGGGAACAAAGCTTCTAAGATTTTGTATCCTACTCTGGTGACCTTGAGGAAGGAGACAGAGAAGAAATATCTTGTGCAACAGGATAACAGGAAACCCTCCTCACTGTGGCTGTCAGTGGCATGATTCAAATCCTAGGCACCGGGAATCAATTGTGAAAGACCTTCATTAACACACACACACACACACACACACACACACACACACACACACACACATACCCATATCAGTGAATGCATTGCCAAGCAGAACTATGGAACACTTTTGACACAGAAGGCCATTCACTCATGGACACAGTGGAAAGAAGCAGTCCGGCCTAACTCATCTTCGAACACTGGCCCTTAACCCCAAAGGCCATACCTACTCCAGTACACATCCTCCACCTGCTTTATGCTGGCTCTCAACCCCTGTGCTGTTAGAAGACCCAGCAAACACTGACACCGTGTTATTAGACCATAAGACAAGGCAGCAGAATTAAGCCATTCAGCCCATCAAGTCCTCCGCTGTTTGATCATGGCTGAATTATTATCCCTCTCAACCTCATTCTCCTAACCTCTTCCCATAAACTTACTAATCAAGATCCTATCAACCTCTGCTTTGGATATACCCAATGACATAGCAATGAATTCCACAGATTCACCACCATCTACCTAAAGGAATTCTGTTCTAAAGGGACGTCCTTCTATTCTAAGGCTCTGCCCTCTGGTCCTAGACTCCCCTTCTATTGAAAACATCCTCTCCACGTCCACTCTATCTAGGCCTTTCAATACTTGATAGGTTTCATTGAGCTCCCCCACCCCCCCCCATTCTTCTAAACTCCAGCGAGTACAGGCCTAGAGCAATCAAGTGGCCTTATATGTTAATCCTTTCATTCCCAGGATCATTCTCGTGACCCTCCTCGGGACTCTTTCCCAACGCCAGTGCATTCTTTCTTAGATTGCTTAGATGGGCAACACAGTCACGTTGAGGTTAGTGCGACACTCTTACAGCTCGGGGCATCGGAATTTGGAGTTCAATCCCAGTATCCTCTGTAAGAGTCTGTACATCCTTCCCATAAAATTCATGGGTTTTCTCCCGGTGCTCTGGTTTCCTCCCACAGTCCAAAGACATACAGGTTAGTAGGTTAATTAGTTATTGTAAATTGTCCCATGACTAAACTGGGGTTAAATTGAGGATTGCTGGGCAGCACAGTTTGAAGGGAACAGCACCGCCCAGACTATGTCACAAAATAAATAAATAGATAAATAGATATGACCCCCAAACTGTTCTCAGTATGGCCTGACCAACGCCTTGTTCTGTCTCCCTGCAGGAACTGATCACGGCGTGGTACATCGGATTCCTGGTGCTCATTTTCTCCTCGTTCCTTGTCTACCTGGTGGAGAAGGATTCCAATGTGCAGTTCGCCACATACGCAGACGCTCTGTGGTGGGGCACAGTGAGTTCAATCTTCTGGGCTTTGAAACGGGTTCTTACCAGAAAGGGAAATACAGAGCCATTGACCTCAATATGCTAAACAATCTGTCTCTGCCGTTCCACATGTGGTTATCACCAGGACACCAAATGTCAGCAGGTCATGGGGAAACTCTGGATGCTTACCTCCCAATTTCCAATCAGGGTCCCTTCTGACAGCCCCAGCTCTCCCCCCACACTCTTCTGACACCTTCTCACTCTCATTTTTCTCTTTCCCCTCTGCTTTTCCTTTATTCCCTCTCTCTTAATCTCTTCATCGTCCTTCTCCCTCTCACTCTCTTAACCTGCTTTCCCTGTCATACTCTCTCCCTCTCTCTCCCACTTACTCTCTCCCCATCATTCTCTCCCTCTCTCTCCCCATCACTCTCTCCCCTCATTCTCTTCCCATCATTCTCTCTCCCTCACTCTCTCCCCCTCACTCTCTCCCACTTACTCTCTCCCCATCCCTCTCTCCCCATCACTCTCTCCCCCTCATTCTCTCTCCTGCACTCTCTCCCCCTCTCCCACTTACTCTTCCCCATCACTCTCTCCCACTTACTCTCCTCACTCTCCCCTTCACTCTCTCCTCCTCACTCTTCCACCCTCACCCTCCACCTCCCTAACCCCAAACCCGACCCTCTCCATCTTCTTCTTCCCATCACTCCCATCAATACCCTCCCTCTCCCTGTCTTCCACCTTGATCCTCATCCTCTTCCCATCTCCCTGACTGATTCCCAACCTCACCCTGTCTCCCACATCGATCCTACCTTATTCCTGTTTCCTAACCCAATCCTATCCTCTCCCTGACCACCACCTTGATCTCCATCTCCCCTACCAATTAGCACCTTTGCCCTGTCTCCCACATCGTTTCCACCTTCTCACTCTCTCTTAATCCAATCCCCATCTTCTCCCTGTCTTGCAAGCTCTCTGACTCCTATCTCCCATGTCAAACCCCATCAACACCTGAGAAAAATTCTATAACTTTTAAAAACCCATAAACTCTATCATTGTAAAGAAATAAGAAATTGGCAAAGTCATTGTGTATATTTAAAGCAGATGATGATAGGTTCCTGACTCTTAAGGTGGTCAAAGGTTTCAGAGAGTTGGCAGGAGAATGAGGTTAAGAGGAAAATAAATTTCCCATGATCAAATGGCAGAGTAGCCTCGATGGGCTGAATGGCGTAATTCTGATCCTATGTCTTATAGTCCAATGGTCGAAAAGGGACCATGGTCTTACGTGGTCTTATGGTCTTGGTGGGAACCACATGTATTCACAGGCTGTAAAACATAATCCTTGTTTTACCCCTAGATCACACTGACAACCATCGGCTATGGGGACAAGACTCCCACCACCTGGCTGGGGAGGCTGCTGTCGGCTGGATTTGCCCTCCTTGGGATCTCCTTCTTCGCACTTCCTGCGGTAATTACCCTGCCAGGTTGGGGAGAATGTGAGCAGACAGGTAGAATGAAACTGGAGTATGGTCACTCCATCTGTGGTGCTGAGGTGACTGCATTACAGCGGGAGCCGGAGATCTACACTACAAGAGGAGCGATAGATTAAGAGCAGGAGCAGCTGTAATCAGCATTTAACCATCTGCTTTCCAGTCCTCCAAAGAGGAAATAATGGTTGGAGGGATAAGTAATGCAGACTCCCAGATGATGGCAGGAGTTAAAGGGTTAAATGGTGAGGTGGCTCCCCTCAGACTATAGTCGCCATGAGCACAGGATGGCTCTAAATGAAGAGTTAACTAAAATGATCAGCAAGCAGGTACATGGATCAGAGAGATTCAGAGGGATATGGGGGGAATTGGGACTAGCTTATCAGAAACACAAGATGCTGAAAATCCAGAGCAACACACACAAAATGCTGGAGTAATTCAGCAGGTCAGGCAGCAGCTATGGAGGGAAATGAACAGTCAACATTTCAGGTTGAGATCCTTCATCAAGATTGGAAAGGAAGAGGGCAGAAACCAAAATAAAAAATGAAGGAGGAGTACAAGCCAATAGGTGATAGGTGAAACCATGTAAGGGGGATGAGGTGGGGGGTATGTGGGTGGGTGGGAAGGAGGGATGAAGTAAGAAGCTGGAAGGTGATAGGTGGAAAAGGTAAAAGGCCAAAGAAGAAGTCTGCTAGGAGAGGAGATTGGCCTATAGCAGAAAGGGAAGGAAGAGGGGCAGCAGAAAGGGGTGATGGGCTGGTGAGGGAGATGTAGATGTAACTGGATGTGTTGTGGAAGTGGACTGTGCTGTTTCCACGAGGAGTGGAGTGTGGCACATGGACCTGTACAGTCTCAATCCACACGGTCCTCCATTTGCCAGGCAAAGGACCCACCTTTACCCATGCCGACCAACACTCTTATTGAAATGGCTCCTTATGGTTCAGCTGGGAGCCACACACGATTCAACAAATACTGGCAGTCAGAGTGGCTCTTGGCATTAACACAGAACCAGTGAGATTGAGAGGCTTGTCAAATCAGGGGTTCCTTATCTGTGCACTTATCAGAGCTTCATGCTCATGAGATAGTTGAGAGAATTTAAAGGTGGGATTCACCCACGTCCACAGTCCACAGCAGCTTAAACCATAAAGCATAGGAGCAGAATGTGCCATTTGGCTCATCGAGTCTGCTATGCCATTTGACTTACTGTCCCTCTGAACTCCATTCTCCTCCCACTCCCACAAGGTAATGGCGGAAAAGACGATGCGCCTAAACCAGTTTCTATAGCTTATGGTCTCAGGAACTATCCTGTGAAGAGTTTGTACCCTAGACTATTCCAGGGTGATAAACAGGAATGAATTTTATTTGTCTCTTGACTTCGAAATGTACAGTAAAATGTGTCTTTTTGTGTCAACGAGCAACACAGTCCAGGAATGTGCTGGAGACCATGTCGCCATGCTTCTGACACCAGAATAGCATGCCCATAACTTACTAACCTTAACCTGTACGTCTTTGAAATGTGAGAGGAAACCGGAATACCTGGAGGAAACCCACACAGTCATGTGGAGAACATACAAACTCCTTACAGACAACGACAGAAATCAAATCCCGACCGGTGATCATTGACACTGGAAAGCGATTGTGCCTCCCCATACCCTTCTTGGAGAGCCAACCCAACAGATGCTTTAGGGAGTCAATCTGACTGTCCCCACGTTCCATAGATTAATCTAGGCTAAGAAATTTATGGTTCCATAAACCTCTATATCCAGCCAAGTCCTGAAAATGCTTTCAGTCATTGACTACTTTTTACATTTGAGAAACTGTCATAGAAATAATCAAACAACACACATAAAAGTTGCTGGTGAATGCAGCAGGCCAGGCAGCATCTCTAGGAAGAGGCGCAGTCGACGTTTCAGGCCGAGACTCTTTGTCAGGACTAACTGAAGGAAGAGTGAGTAAGGGATTTGAAAGCTGGAGGGGGAGGGGGAGATCCAAAATGATAGGAGAAGACAGGAGGGGGAGGGATGAAGCCAAGAGCTGGACAGGTGATTGGCAAAAGGGGATACGAGAGGATCATGGGACAGGAGGCCTAGGGAGAAAGACGGGGGGGGGTGACCCAGAGGATGGGCAAGAGGTATATTCAGAGGGACAGAGGGAGAAAAAGGAGAGTGAGAGAAAGAATGTGTGTATAAAAATAAGTAACAGATGGGGTACGAGGGAGAAGTGGGGCATTAGCGGAAGTTAGAGAAGTCGATGTTCATGCCATCAGGTTGGAGGCTACCCAGACAGAATATAAGGTGTTGTTCCTCCAACCTGAGTGTGGCTTCATCTTTACAGTAGGGGAGGCCGTGGATAGACATGTCAGAATGGGAATGGGATGTGGAATTGAAATGTGTGGCCACTGGGAGATCCTGCTTTCTCTGGTGGACAGAGCATAGGTGTTCAGCAAAGCGATCTCCCAGTCTGCATTGGGTCTCGCCAATATATAAAAGGCCACATCAGGAGCACCGGACGCAGTATATCACCCCAGCCGACTCACAGGTGAAGTGTTGCCTCACCTGGAAGGACTGTCTGGGGCCCTGAATGGTGGTAAGGGAGGAAGTGTAAGGGCATGTGGAGCACTTGTTCCACTTACACGGATAAGTGCCAGGAGGGAGATCAGTGGGGAGGGATGGAGGGGGGACGAATGGACAAGGGAGTCACGTAGGGAGCAATCCCTGCGGAATGCAGAGAGGGGGGGGAGGGAAAGATGTGCTTAGTGGTGGGATCCCGTTGGAGATGGCGGAAGTTACGGAGAATAATATATTGGACCTGGAGGCTGGTGGGGTGGTAGGTGAGGACCAGGGGAACCCTATTCCTAGTGGGGTGGCAGGAGGATGGAGTGAGAGCAGATGTACGTGAAATGGGGGAGATGCGTTTAAGAGCAGAGTTGATAGTGGAGGAAGGGAAGCTCCTTTCTTTAAAAAAGGAAGACATCTCCCTCGTCCTAGAATGAAAAGCCTCATCCTGAGAGCAGATGTGGCGGAGACGGAGGAATTGCGAGAAGGGGATGGCGTTTTTGCAAGAGACAGGGTGAGAAGAGGAATAGTCCAGATAGCTGTGAGGGTCAGTAGGCTTATAGTAGACATCAGTGGATAAGCTGTCTCCAGAGACAGAGACAGAAAGATCTAGAAAGGGGAGGGAGGAGTCGGAAATGGACCAGGTAAACTTGAGGGCAGGGTGAAAGTTGGAGGCAGAGTTAATAAAGTCAACGAGCTCTGCATGCGTGCAGGAGGCAGCGCCAATGCAGTCGTCGATGTAGCAAAGGAAAAGTGGGGGACAAATACCAGAATAGGTATGGAACATAGATTGTTCCACAAAGCCAACAAAAAAGCAGGCATACTAGGACCCATACGGGTGCCCATAGCTACACCTTTAGTTTGGAGGAAGTGGGAGGAGCCAAAGGAGAAATTATTAAGAGTAAGGACTAATTCCGCTAGACGGAGCAGAGTGGTGGTAGAGGGGAACTGATTAGGTCTGGAATCCAAAAAGAAGCGTAGAGCTTTGAGACCTTCCTGATGGGGGATGGAAGTATATAGGGACTGGACATCCATGGTGAAAATAAAGCGGTGGGGGCCAGGAAACTTAAAATCATTGAAAAGTTTAAGAGCGTGAGAAGTGTCACGAACATAGGTAGGAACGGATTGAACAAGGGGGGATAAAACCGTGTCGAGGTATACAGAAACGAGTCCGGTGGGGCAGGAGCAAGCTGAGACAATAGGTCGGCCAGGACAGGCAGGCTTGTGGATCTTGGGTAGAAGGTAGAAACGGGAAGTGTGAGGTGTGGGAATTATAAGGTTGGTAGCAGTGGATGGGAGATCCCCTGAGCGGATAAAGTCGGTGATGGTGTGGGAGACAATGGCCTGGTTCTCCTTAGTGGGGTCACGATCGAGGGGTAAATAAGAGGAGGTATCCGCGAGTTGTCGCTGTGCCTCGGCAAGGTAGAGGTCAGTACGCCAGACTACAACAGCACCCCCCTTATTGGCAATCTCCTGTCCCAGGATCCTCTCGTATCCCTTTTGCCTATCACCTGTCCAGCTCTTGGCTCCATCCCTCCCCCTCCTGTCTTCTCCTATCATTTTGGATCTCCCCCTCCCCCTCCAACTTTCAAATCCCTTACTCACTCTTCCTTCAGTTAGTCCTGACGAAGGGTCTTGGCCTGAAACGTCGACTGTACCTCTTCCTAGAGATGTTGCCTGGCCTGCTGCGTTCACCAGCAACTTATATGTGTGTTGCTTGAATTTCCAGCATCTGCAGAATTCCTGTTGTTTGCATAGAAATAATCAATTTAATTTAGTTGCATGACACTATTACAGCTCGGGGTGGCAGAGTTCAGAGTTCAATTCTGGCTTCCTCTGTAAGAAAGCTTGTACAATCTTCCCATGTGCACATGGGTTTCCTCCAGATGCTCTGGTTTCCTCCCACAGTCCAAAGAGTTAGTAGGTTAATTAGTCATTGTAAATTGATCTGGAATTAAACTAGGGTTAAACCGGTGGGTTGCTGGGTAGCTCGACTTAGTGGGCCGGAATGGTCTGTAGGTTGAAATAAACTAATTTTCTTCTCCCCACTCCCCCCTCCTGTTCAATAATTCTACTATCGAGTACATTAGTGTTTTAGAACATAGAACACAACGGTAGAGTAGAGGCCCTATGGCCCCTAATGTCCTGCCAACCTTTTAACCTACTTTTAAGATCCTTAACCCTTCCCTCCCACATAACCCACTATTTTTCTTTCTTTCATGAGCCTATCTAAGAGACTTTTAAAAGTCCCTAATGTATCGGCCTCTTCCATCAAAAATGGCAGGGTGTTCCATGCACCCACCACATTCTGTGTGAAAAAAACTACTTCTGACATTTCCCACCCCCCACCCCAATACTTATCTCCAATCACCTTAACATTATGCCCCCTCGTACTCCACCCTGGGAAAAAGTTTCTGGCTGTCCACTCTATCTGTGCCTCTTGTCAACTTATACACTTCTATCAAGTCACCTCTCATCCTCCTTCACTCTAAAGAGAAAAGCCTTAGCTCATTTAACCTTTCCTCATAAGAAATGCTCCCTAATCCAGCATAATGGTAAATCTCAGCATCCTCTTTAAAAGAATATATAAAAAGAATATTTATAGGCATCCGTTAGTCTTGTGAGACCATGGATTTGCACCTTGGAAGGTTTCCAGGGCGCAGGCCTGGGCAAGGTTGTATGGAAGACCGGCAGTTGCCCATACTGCAAGTCTCCCCTCTCCACGCCACCGATGTTGTACAAGGGAAGGGCAATAGGGCCGATACAGCTTGGCACCGGTGTCATCACAGAGCAATGTGTGGTTGAAAAGAATATACTGTATATGTAAATAAATAAACAGTGCAAGAAGGAAGCACCATTCAGAAATCTGATGGTGGAGGGAAAGAAGCTGTTCCTAAACTGTTGACTGTGTGTCTTCAGGCTCCCACACCTCCTCCCTGATGGTAGTAATGAGAGGGGTCGTGTCCTAGATGTGGGAGTACTTCATGATGTACACTGCCTTCGTGATGCATCACCTTTTGTTGATGTCCCCAGTGGGGGGGGAGGCTAGTGCTGTCTGCAGCTTTTTCCAATCCATTGTTTCATTCAGACAATGTGGATTATGGAGCAAAATGATGGAGCTGTTCAGATGTTGCTGGACTAGAACGGGAAGGCAGAAGCAGGAAGCTGGTTGGGAACCAAGCCACGCGTGTGGGCATCTAACCAGTTAGAGCAAGCACAACTGACTGCTTTCTTGGTCTTTCTCACAGGGGATCCTCGGCTCAGGGTTTGCCTTAAAGGTTCAGGAACAGCATCGGCAGAAACATTTTGAGAAGAGGAGGCATCCAGCAGCAAGCCTCATTCAGGTAGGTCCAGAACGAGAATGGTGTCGGGAACGTCAGTCCGTTTGGACACGGCAATGATTAAATAAGAATATCGACGCGAGAGGCTGCAGAGCAACAACCTCCTAAAGGAATTCAGTGAGCAAAGGCTATCGGGGGAAAGGGAGTACCGACATTTTAGGTAGAAGATAAGATTAGCTTTAATTGTCACATGTACGTCAAAACTTCCCCCTCACAAATGCTGCTCATCCCACTGATTTCCCCTCAGTTTAAGTTGGTGCTACCAAAGGTGTGCAACAGCTTACTGGTAGTTGGAAGGGCAAGAAATTCGACTAAAAGCATTACTAATAACACCTTTTCTAAAGAAAATTGTGGTAAACTATCACCACAAACAAGGAAGAAGCATGTGGAGGCAAAGCTGATTTGAAGGATGAGCCATGCTAGTGCATTGCAAATCCAAGGAGCAACGTGTTGAAGACAGAGTTCTTATCGCCGTCAGAGATTTGGAGAGGAGTCAATGCAGAAGAGTTTTGATGCCAGTCCACCTAAACCAGGTGAGAGGTTGGATTCCTCCAAGCGCCGAGCCGATTCAGTGAGATCGAGAACGGCTTTGGGCTGGGCGGGGTCTAGGTCCTAGAATGAGGCACTACCTGCTGCTTGGACTATTTAAGCACCAGTGCAGATAGACTAGAAAGCCCAACAGTCGGGCTGCATTCACTCACTCTGTCCATTCATCTCTTGGTGGTGAAGTAACTGCTCCAGCCACTGAGCCACTGAGACCAAGGCTTGGACCTACTCCAGCTGAGCTGGGGAGTGGATCTAAGGACTTATCTGGTTTGGAATACTGTCGCTTGCTTCTATTGTTTGAAACATTGTTTTTTTTTTCTCTTTCTCTATCTCTGCACAGTAGTTTTGGTCTATTTTTAATTGAGTTCTTCAGGTTTCTTGCTTTGTGGCTGCCTGTAAGCAGACAAATCAAAAAGTGTATAATTGAAATATTCTTTGATAATAAATGGACTTTGAATCTTGTTATCTTCGAATTGAACATACAGTAAAATATGAAATAGAAACATAGAAAACCTACAGCACAATACAGGCTCTTCGGCCCACAAAGCTGTGCCAAACATGTCCTTACCTTAGAAATTACCTAGGGTTATCTATAGCCCTCTATTTTTCTGAGCTCCATGTACCTGTCCAGGAGTCTCTTAAAAGACCCTATTGTATCTGCCTCAATGACCATCACCGGTAGCCCATTCCACGCACTCACCACTCTCCGTGTAAAAAACTTACACCAACATCTCCTCTGTACCTACTTCCAAGCTCCTTAAAACTGTGCCCTCTCGTGCTAACCATTTCAGCCCTGGGAAAAAGCCTCTGACTATCCACACGATCAACGAGCAACATAGTCTGAGGATGTTAAAAGTTAAATGTACATTTATTATCAAAATACATATATGTTTCATTTACAAACATGAGATTCATTTTCTTGTGGGCATACTCAATAAATCCAAAATAGAATAATAACCATAATAGAATCAATGAAAGATTGCACCAATTGGGCACTCAACCAATGTGCAAAAGACAACAAGCTGCAAATACACAAAAAAAGTAGTAATAAATAACTAAACAATAAATAAGCAATAAATACTGAAAACATGAGTTGAAGAGTCCTTGAAAGTGAGTCCATAGGTTGTTGGAACATTTCAGTCATGTGGCAAGTAAAATTGAGTGAAGTTATCCCCTTTTGATTCAACAGCCTGATGGTTGAGGGGTTTATAACTGTTCCTGAACCTGGTGGTGTGAGTCTTGAGACTCCTGTACCACCTTCCTGATGACAGCAGCGAAAGGAGAGCATGTCTGAGGTGGTGGGCATCCCTGATGATAGATACTGCTTTTCTGCAACAACGTTTTATGTAGACGTGCTCAGTGGTGGGGAGGGCTTTACCTGTGATGGACTGGGCCGTGCCATACCCACCACTTTTTGTAGGCCATACAGTTCTCAGTGTAAAGTGAGTAGATCAGGGAGATAAGCACACAGCCTTGTGGTGCAGCTGTGCTGATGGACATTGTGGAGGAGATCTTGTTCCCAATCCCAGCTGACAGTGGTCTGCAAGTGAGGAAATCCAAGATCCAGTTACACAAGGGGGTATTGAGGACAAGGTCTTGAAACTTATTGATTAGTTTTAGGGGGGGTGATGGTATTGAATGTTGGACTGTAGTCAATGAAGAGCATCCTGATGTATGCACTTTTGCTGTCCAGATGTTCCAGGGTTGAGTGAAAAGCCAATGAGATGGTATCTCCTTTTGATTAGTTGTACCGATAGGCAAATTAGAGCAGATCAAAGTTGCTTCTTAGGCGGGAGTTGATGTGTTTCATCACCAAACTCTAAAACATTTCATCACTGTGGAGATAAGTTCTACTGGGTGATAGTCATCGAGGCAGTTTTCCATGGACTTCTTAGGCACTAACAAAGCCTACTCGAAGTAGGTGGGTTCCTCATTCTGCCAAAGCGAGGGGTTTAGATCTCAGTGAACATTCCAGCCAGTTGATAAGCACAGCTCTTTAGTACATGGCTAGGTATCCCATCTGGGAGGCTTATCGTGGGTTCAACCTTCTGACGGATACTCACATGTCAACCTCAGAGACGGAAATCACAGGATCATTGGGGGCTGTAAGAGTTCGTGATGGTTCCTCCATGTTTTGACAGTCAAAACAAGCTTAGAAGGCATTGAGTTAACCTGGAAGTGAAGCCCTGTTCTCACCAATGTTGTTTGATTGTACTTTATAAGAAGCAATAGCATTCAAGCCCCGTCACAAATATTGAGCATCCTTCATTGAGTCAAGTTTAAATCGAAATTGCTACTTCACCCAGAAGATGACTTTCTGGAGATCATCCCTGGACCTTTACTAACTTTCTTGATCACCAGATTTGAATAGCTCTGATCTGGTCCTCAGTTGATTGCAAATCTCATGGTTAATCCAGGGCTTCTGGTTGGGATTAACAGCTTTTATAAAGTCTGTGACAACCATGGTGTATTCATTCAGATCTATAGATGAGTCCTTGAACACCGCCCAGTCCACCAACTCAAAGTAATCCTATAGCCGCGCCCCTGCCTCCCAGGATCACCTCGTTGTTGATCTAATCTCTGGAGTTTTGCTCTTTAGCCTCTGGCTGTGTGCAGGTAGGAGAAGGACAGCCAAGTGATCAGATTTCCCGATTTGTGTGCTAGGGGTAGCCCAAAAGTGTCGCTATTCCTTCAACGCCGACATAGCATGCCACAATTAACTAATCCTAAACCACACATCTTTGGAGTATAACAGAGGAAATCAGAGTACCTGGAGGAAATGCACATGGTCACAGGGAAAGTGCACAAACTCTCTACTGACAGTGGCAGGAATTGAACCTCAATTGCTGGCACTGTAACTCATGACACTAAATGCTACACTAATATGTCGCCCTATGGCATCAATGAGGGGTGTGGATGTATGAGTCTTTATTATATAGAAGTAACATCTTATAAATTGTCTTCAGAAGAATTGCTGTATGAATTGAATTGACTTTATTACTGACATCCTTCATATACATGAGGAGTAAAAATCTTTATGTTACATCTCTGGCTAAATGTGCAATGTGCAATTTATAGTAATTTATAATAAATAATATGGACAACAGGAAGTCAATATAATATAGAAATACAGGTGTGTCAGCAGGAGTTAAGCAGTCTGATGGCCTGGTGGAAGAAGCTGTCCCGGAGCCTGCTGATCTTGGCTTTTACGCTGTGGTACCGTTTCCTGGATGGTAGCAGCTGGAACAGTTTGTGGTTGGGGTGATTTGGGTCTCCAATGATCCTTCAGGCCCGTTTTATACACCTGTCTTTGTAAATGCCCTAAATAGTTGGAAGTTCACACTTACAGATACCCTGGGTTGTCCGCACCACTCTCTGCAGAGTCCTGCGATTGAGAGAAGTACAGTTCCCATATCAGGCAGTGATGCAGCCAGTCAGGATGCTCTCAATTGTGCCCCTATAGAAAATTCTTAGAATTTTGGGGCCCGTACCAAACTTCCTCAACTGTCTGAGGTGAAAGAGGTGCTGTTGTGCCTTTTTCACCACATAACCTGTATGTACAGACCACGTGAAATCCTCAGTGACATTTATGCCAAGGAACTTAATGCTGTTCACCCTCTCAGCCCCAGATCCATTGATGTCAATAGGGGTAGCCTGTCTCCATTCCTCCTGTAGTCTACAACCAGCTCCTTTGTTTTTGCAACATTGAGGGAGGGGTTGTTTTCTTGACACCATTGTGTCAGGGTGATGACTTCTTCCCTGTTGGCTACCTCATTACTATTTGAGATTAAGCCAATCAGTGTAGTGTCATCAGCAAATTTAATTAGCAGGTTGGAGCAACACAGAGAGTAAAGGATGGGACTCAGTACACAGCCCTGAGGGGCAGCTGTCTTGAGGGTCAGACAGGCAGAAGTGAAGCAGCCCACTCTTACCACCTGCTGGCGATCTGACGGGAAGTCCAGGATCCAGTTACACAAGGCAGGGTGAAGGCCCAGGTCTCTCAGCTTCTTGTCGAGCCTGGGAGGAATTATGGTGTTGAATATTGAACTGTAGTCCAAGAACAGCATTCTTACATCAGCATCATTCTTCTCCAGATGTGTAAAGATGGTGTGTAGAGCTGTGGCTGTTGTGAAATCTGTTGATTAGTTGTGTTAGTAGGCAAATTGTAGGGGGTCCAGTGTGGGTGGCAGCATGCTGTAGATGTAGTCCGTGACCAGCCTCTCAAAGCGTTTGCTTATTATTGAGGTGAGTGCAACAGGATGCCAGTCGTTCAGACATGTCTTTTTAGGTACGGGAACAATGGTAGATGTTTTGAAGCAGAAGGGCACTCTGCATTGGGAGAGGGAGAGATTAAAAATGTCTGTAAACACACCTGCCAGTTGTGCCATGCACATCCTGAGTACCTGCCCTGGGATGGTATCCAGTCCGCAGCCTTGCAACTGTCCACTCGTTGGAAACACCTGAGTACTTCGGCCTCAGAGATGACCAAACTGCAGGTCGCATCAGCTGTAGGTCTCCTCAGGGGCTCAGTATTGGCAATATTGAATCGAGAGTAAAAAAGATTTAGCTCATCTGGGAGAGAGGCAGCTATGTTGGAAACTCCACTTCATTAAGCTTTGAAGTCTGTGATGGCGTGCAGATCTTGCCATAAGCTGCGTGTGTTGTTGGTGGAAAGTTGTGCCTGGATCTTGTCTCTGTATTGCTGTTTTGCTGCTTTGATGACTTTGCGCAGATCGTAGCTGCATTTCTTGAGCTCCTGCTAATCACTGGCAACGTAAGCTCCGTGTCGCGCAGTAAGTGCTGCTCGCACGGAACTGTTGATCCAGGGTTTCTGGTTTGGATAGACCCTGACCAATTTCCAGGGGACAATGTCCCCGATGCACTTCCGGATGAAACTCGTGACCCCTTCCAAACTCGTGACTCAGAGACATCCTCATCATAGAAGACATTCCAGTCGACGTCATCAAAATGGTATCTTCCATGACCTTGTGTTATTCAAGCTGCTCACCGTATCACTGAAATTACAACTTGCTACACCTTCGCAGTACATCTTTGGAATTGGGAGGATAATGATAGGACCCGTAGGAAACCCCACACTTTCACAGGGAGAACATGCAGACTCCTTACAGACAGCACCAGACACTGAACCCCGAGAGACTGCTGGTGATGTAAAACAATTGCGCCTACCACTACACTGCCATGCTTCCCCGCATCAAGATGGATGCAGGGCCCTGACACAGGGATTTGACCCGAAACGTCGACAATTCCTTCCCCCTCACAGATGCTGCTTGACCTTCTGAGGTGTTTCAGCAGATTATTTGTTGCTTAAAGAAATGTAGAATAGCCTCTGCCAAAAGACAGTACTGTTTTTAATGAAGTTCGGTATCTCTGTCACAGATTTGACTCACAGAATAAAACAACAGTGAAGACTCAGGATGCAATAGAAACTGATCTGTAGCACTTTAGTAAGGCAGGGTACTATAACATCCTAGCTTCTTATTTCATCCCTCTCCCTCACCCACCCTCCTTCCCCCTTACCTGGCCTCACCCCTCACCTGCCAGCTTGTGTTCCTCCCCCTCCCCCCACTTCTTATTTTGGCTTTTAGAGGAGGGCTCTACAACAGGAGTCAAATCTGGCACCAGCCTAGCCACCATCAAGGTCGTATATACCGAAAGGCGCCGGAGAAAGGCCAGTGACCCTCCCTGCTCATGGACTGTTTGTCCGACTCCCAGGAGGAAGGAGGCTACATAACATCCATGCCAGGGCCACCAAATAGAAAAAAACAGTTACTTTCCCCCAAGCAGAAAGGCTAATTGACATTTCCACCCACTAACCACCACTTCACACCCCCAACCACCACCACTTTATCATCTCCTGTCTGTCACCTTTTGTACAGACACTCCTGTGCTTAGGTGTCACTTCGTTGACATGTATTTAGCTATTTTATGTACTTATATAAATTGTGTTTTTTTTATTGTGTTCGTTATCTTATTTCGTTTCTTTCTGTGCTGCATTGGAGCCAGAGTAACAATTATTTCATTCTCCTTTACACTTGTGTCCTGGAAATGACAGCGATCATGAATCTTGAAACTTGAATCTTGAATTTGTTCCCCCTTCTTTTCCAGTCCTGACGAAAGGTCTTGGGCCGAAAAGTTAGCTGTTTATTCCTCTGCATTAATGCTGTCTAACCACATTCCTCCTGTAGTTATCCACACACAGATATTTAGTTCATTTGGCCTTCTCTACTGAGGCCACTCTACAGTTAGAGGAGCAACACCTCACAATCTACCTGGGTAGCCCCCAACCTAATAGTATGAACATTGATTTCCCTTACTTCTGGTAATTTATCACAAGCCTCCTCTTCTCTCTTTTTCCATTCCCTAATCTAGCTCCACTCTCATGCCTCTCTTCTCTTCACCTGCCCCCCTCCTTCCCTTTGTCCCATGGCCCACTGTCCTCTTCTATCAGATTCCTTCTTCTTCAGCCCTTTACCTCTCACAACTTCTAACTTCATTCACCCCTCCTCCACTCACCCACCTTCCCCCTCACTTGGTCTCACCTATCACACACCAGCTTGTCCTGCCATGTCTCCTGGTCCTCTGGCTCTGCTTCACCCACTTCCATTTCCATGCCTGCTGACTGTTGTCTGAGGTATTCTCCTAGCAGGTCATCCTTAGGGGCCATCTTCCTGACATGAACATGGAAGTTTCATATTTCTTCCAGGATTTTGGCCTTGACACTTCCAAGTCTCCATCCTCCTTTATTCTGGCGGGTATACAGTTGCTCGACATTGCACTTTGGGTGGAATCCTCCATGTATTGGTAATAGTTTCTGGGTCTTGATGTCAGCAGCTTCCAGCTCATTCCTTGGCCAGCACACTATTGCAGCTTGGTATCTGGTGACTGGTAGGGCAAATGTGTTGATGGCTCTGATCTTGTTCTTCCCGTTCAGCTAGCTTTACAGTGTACCTTTCCAGGGCATTAACTTTCCAGAAAGTTAATAGAAGCAAATAAGTTTATGACTTCGTTATAACAGTATTATTCTTTCTCTTTAATCAATTTTCTTCTATCAGAATTCTGTGGGTTAAAGGGTTAAACCTAGCCTGTAGAAGACAGTATTTATGTGCTTCTGTAGAGATTTGCTCCTATGCCTTCACAGATCTTTCGGAACACTATGACCCATACTTCAAACACCATTCTTTCAAATCCTTCCTCAGTGACTGGGCAGTGTCATCTGCCAAGTGCGAACTTGGAATTCAGAGCATTCCAGTGTGGACTTGAGCCCATCCCACATTCCAGCACAGAACTCAGGCCTCAGCTGCAATAGAGCATCCCGTTTTATTTTATGTTTGTACAGAATGGAGCGCCATGTGTCAGTGGTGCAAAGCACAGAAGCTGCAGGGATCATCTTTCATTGCAAAGAAGGAAATTAATTAAGCAGCAAGGGCATGTTTCAGAAATTAAACTTGTTTTCTCTCAAGTATAGAAGATTAAAGAAAGATCTAATAGCATTTTCAGAAGTGATTAAGAGATTTACTTGGGTAGAAGGAAAGCAAGCCATTCCTTAGGTGGGGAATCAGTTACAAACAGATCATTCAGGATGAACGGCTTCACACAAGCAACGGTGGAAATTGAGAAAGTGGTCAAAGTCAAATTGGCTTAGGTTAGGGTTGTTACATTTATTATTTGTGATTGATAAAGAGGTACAGGAGCCATAGGTCCCACACCACCTGTTTCAAGAACAGTTATTACTCTTCAAGCATCAGGCTCCTGAACCAAAGTGGATAACTTCACTCACCTCAACACTAAACTCTCACCTTACCTGCCCATCACCTCCCTCTGGTGCTCCTCCCCCTTCCCTTTCTCCCACAGCCTTCCACCCTCTCCTTTCAGTTTCCCCTTTCTCCAGCCCTTTATCTCTATCACCAATTGACTTCCCAACTCTTAACTTCACTCCCCCCTCTCTCCAATTTCACCTATCAGCTACTACTTTGCAGCTCTTCCTGTCTTCCCCTCCCCCCACCTTTTTACACTGACTTCTAATCTCTATTTTCCAGTCCTGATGATGGGTCTCAGCCCAAAACATCGACAGTTTACTCTTTTCCATAGATGCTGCCTGGCCTGTTGAGTTTCTCCAGCATTTTGTGTATAATACTTTGATTTCCAGCATCTGCAGATTTTCTCTTGTTTGTGTCACAACCTATGGACTCACTTTCAAGGACTCTACAACTCATTTTCTCATTTATTTACTCTCTCTTATATTTTCACAATTTGCCTTCTTTTGCACATCGGTTGTTTGTGTCTAGTTTTTCGCTGATGCTATTGTTTTTCTTTTCCCTACTGTGAATGCCTGCAAGGAAATTCATCTCAAGGTACTATATGGTGACATATAGGTACTTTAATAATAAACTTATTTGAACTTTGAAGAGGAGAGCGAGTTCAGTTTGGTAATAGGAAAGAGTCATAGAGAACTACAGAACACGGTCTTGTTGGCAATGAGTAAGAGGTTGTTGTTATGGCACCACTCAGATTTTCAATATATGCCAATTCACCAATATCTTTGAATCAGCCTAAGACAGTGGGGTCATCAGCAAACTTGAATATGGCATTGCAGCTGTACTTAGCCACACAGTCATAAGTGTAAAACAGGTAGAGCAGGGACTAAGCACACAGCCTTGTAGTGCACCTGTGCTGACGGAGATTGTGGAGGAGATGCTGTTGCCAATCCGAACTGACTGGATCTGCAGGTGAGGAAATCCAGGATAAAATTGCACAAGGAGATGTTGAGGCCAAGGTCTTGGAGCCTATTGTTTAGTTTTGAGGGGATGATGGCATCGAATACCAAGCTGTAGTCGATAAAGAGCCTCCTAATATACGCACCTTTGCTGCCCAGATGCTCCAGGGTTGAATGAAGAGCCAATGAGATGGCATCTGCTGTGCACCTGTTGCTCTGATAGGCAAATTGGAGTGGATCTAAGTCACTTCTCCGGCAGAACTTGTTATGTTTCAGCACCAACCTCTCAAAACACTTCATCACTGTGGATCTAAGTGCTACTGGGCGATAGTCATTGAGGCAGATCACCATGTTCTTCTTGGGCACCGTTATAATTGAAGCCGGTGGGTTCAAACCCTGCCAAAGCAAGAGCTTAAGCATCTCAGTGACAGAGAAGATACAGGAGCCGGAGGCCACGCACGCAATGAACGTTTCAGGAATGTTCCACCATCAGATTTCTGAATGGTCAATGAACCCATGACTCTACCTCAGTTTTTTGCACCACTTATTTAATTAAATTTTCATTTTTATATCTACTTCTTATCCTGACTTACAGGTTTTTATTATTATGTATTGCAACGTACTGCTGCTGCAAAAACAACAAATTTCACGACATATAGTATGCCTGTGATATTAAACCTGATTCTGATTCTGATTCTGAAGAAAGGCAAATGGAGTGCAAAGTGTTGGGTTCTGGAAAGTCATATCAAGGTAGGACTTTCATAGTGAATAGATAGGCCTGTAGAATGTTGTAGAACAAAGCACCCATGGAGTACAGGTACATGATTCCCTGAAAGTGGAGGGTGGTGAAGAAGATTTTTGGCACGCTGGCTTTCAGAAGTCAGGGCACTGAGTATTAAAGTTGAATGATCATGATGCAGTTGTACAGGATGCCAGTTGGATAATTATAGGTCACTCTGGTTTGGAAAAAATGTTATTAAACTGCAAAGAGTGTAGAAAAGGTTTATAAGGATGTTGCCGGGACTTGAGGCACTGTGTGATCAAGAGTAGTAGGAAAAGCTAGGACTTTATTTCTTAGAGTGTAGGAGACTAAGAGATGACCTTTTAGAGGTGTATAAAAATCACATAGATAGGGTGAATACACTCAGTCTTTTTCCCAGGATTAGAGAATCAATGACTAAATGGTGTAGTTTCAGGGAGGGACAGGTCCTGATGAAGTGTCTCATCCTCAAATATCGACTGTTCATTTTCTTCCATAGATGTGTTTCTCCTGCATTTTGTGTGTGTTGCTATAGGTTTAAGTTGAGAGAGAGAACATGTAATATGAACTTTAGGGGCGACATTTTAACACAAAAGGTGGTATGTCAGAGGAAGTGGTTGAGGCAGCTACAATAACAAGTTTTAAAAGACACTTGAGCAGGTACATGGATTGGAAAGGTTTCGAAGGTTATGGACCCAACACTGACAAATGGAACTAGCTTGCATGGAGCATCTTGATTGGCAAGGATCAGCTGGGCCGAACAATCTGCTTCTGTGCTGTCTAAGTTTATGACTCTACAATTACACAATTTGGTTGGTACGTCTAGCCTCAGGTTTAAGTTGCTCTATCTAGAAACTTCCTTCTATTCCCTCTACAGATCCTTGAGACACAGTGTTCCACTCTTCAGGCAGTAATCTTTACTAATTTTTGTAACGCACACAAAAGGAAGGATGAGAAGATGGCGGTGCAATGGCGGCATGCGCGGCCACTTCGGTGATGATGTCTGTTATCTGTCAAGTAGGGGACTGTGCACAATTCTGACTTGATGGAGACAGACGTGAGAGCATGGAGGAACATCTGCAAAACTTCTGAAATGCCCGCTTTGCTGCCGCCTCTACTGTGTGGTAACCGGAATCTCTGGAGCTGAAGGCCCCAAAATCCTCGGCTTTGCGTGTTTCAGTGGCCGGGGCGAGGTTGAAGGCGCTCGGCAGAGGATGGCGTCGGGAGGCTGTATCGGAGAGGCTGGTCGGAAGCTCAAAGTTTTCAGACGGATGGACTCAGTGTCGGCTGTGGTCAGCTGCTTTGAAGGCATCGGCAAGTTGACGGTGCCTGGAAGTTTATGGCAGGGGGTTTCTCCTTTTTGCCGCCTGCTACCGGGGACTCGGGAGTCGATCGACTCGGGGGCTTTTGAGACTTTATTTACCGTGCCATGGTTTGTTCTTCATCAAATTATGGTATTGCTTTGCACTGCTGTTACCATATGTTATAATTATGTGGTTCTGTCAGTGTTAGTCTTTGGCTTGTCCTGTTTTCTGTGATATCACTCCGAAGAAACATTGTATCATTTCTTAATGTATGTATGCATTTCTAAATGACAATAAAAAGAGGACTGAGTGTTCTCATAATCTAATCCAATCTAAATTACTGAAGGTTCTCAACAGGTCTGGCAGCAACTGAGGAAAGAAATAAAGAGTTGATGTTTTTGTCCGAGACCCTTCATCAGGACCGGAAAGAAAGGGGGAAGAAGCCAGAATAAGAAGGTGGGGGGAAGGAGAAAGAGTACCACCTTAAGGAGATAAGGTGAAGCCAGGTGAGGGGGAAGGTAGGTGGGTGAGTGGGGGAGAGGATGAGTAAAAAACTAGGAGATGGAAATGGTAAAGGGCTGAAGAAGAATAAGTGTGTTAGGGGAGGAAAGTGGAACATGGAAGAAATGGAAAGAGGAGGAGCACCAGAGGGAGGTGAAAGGTATGTATGGAGAAGAGATCAGAGGGAAACCAGATTGGGGAATGGAAGAGGAGAAAAGGAGGAGGCAAAAGTTACCTGAAGTTAGGAACTAGATGTTCCTGCTGTCAGGTTGGAGACTACTCAAACAGAATATGAGGTGTTGCTCCACCAACCTGAGAGTAGCTTCATCTTGGGAGTAGAGGAGGCCATAGTCCGACAAGTCAGATTGGGAATGAGAATTGGAAATAAAATGGTCGTCCACCAGGGCACTGAGAAATCCTCTTTGTTGAGGATGAAGGGAAGATGTTATGCAATTGACTTCATGGTACCAACTTTAGCAGCCCCCTTCTATTAATTCTACATAGCATTGTGCTTGGTTTGTTTAAATGTAGAAATTGTTTCAGCAGAATATTATCTCAACAAAGATTGTTCCCGATATGAAATAGTTGGTTCAAATGCAAGAGATCACTTCAGTTATATGAAGAATAATAGCAGGGACGATGAGGGGCATCCATTCTGTGCTTGGCATTTGGCTAGATTTTAAGTTTTATTAATTTAGAGATACAGCGCAGAACAGGCCCTTCCAACCCAACAAGCTGCTCTGCCCAGCAACCCACCTATTGAACCTGAGCCTAATCACAGGACAACTTACAATGATCATTGAACCCGCTAGACAGTACATCTATAGATTGTGGGAAGAAACCAGAGCTCCTGGAGGAAACCCACACGCTCATGGAAGAACCTACAAACTTTCTTACAGAGGACACCGGAACTGAACTCCAAACTCTGACATCCCCAAGCTGTAATAGCGTTGTACTAACCACTATGCTACTGTCACATCCAAAAACAATAGTATTTATTAATTGATGAGATTTTGTTATGGTATTGGTTTATTATTGTCATATGTACTGAGATACAGTGAAAAGCTTGTCTTGCTTACTGTTCATACAGATCAAATCATTACACAGTGCATTGAGCTGGAACAAGGTAAAACAATAACAATGCAGAATAAAGTGTAACAGCTACAGAGCAGAGCAGGTAAACGATAAGGTGCAAGATCATAGCGAGTAGATTGTAAGGTCAAGAGTCCATCTTATCGTACAAGAGGTCTGTTCAAAAGTCTGATAGCAGCAGGGTAGAAACTGTCCTTGAGCACGGTGGTACGAGCTTTCAGGCTTTTGAATCTTCAGCCCAGTGAGGGAGAGGAGAAGGTACAGTGAAATATGTGAGAGAGAGCTAGTGCCTGACATCAATCCCCATATAAAACAGTAGATTAGAAACCAAATCTCCCTTGTCTTGTGATTTCTTTTAACAGCAACTTTGGACCGATTTGACGCTGGTCTTGTTTTGTGCTTCCTTCCTACCCCACTCACCTTCCCCTAAACCCAAGGCTGCTTGGCGGTTTTACTCCACGGATGGGAGTCGCACCTACCTGCGTGCTACCTGGCGATTCTACGAGAGCATCCTGTCACCGATCAGGCATGTATCAAGTGCTTTGATCATGAATGCACCACACATTTGAATTGTTTTCACTAATCTGCTTTTCTTTTCCATTTTTGTTTTATATCCCCCATTTCCGTTCCCCCCACCCCTCCCTCCCGGCCTTGTTTATTTCTCTATATATAAGCATCTGCACGTAGTATGTGTGGCATAGTTATGCTGCTGATGATGAGAACTTGGTTTCCATAGCAACTTGGAAGCCATATTTGAACGCCTTGCATATCTGCAGCCCTGCAAAGTAGGTACAAAAATGGCAGCCGGTGTTGTATGTTGGCATCTGTGTTCCTGCTTCTGGTTATCCCTTCCATGTGTTCTGAAGCTGACTCCCGTGTCCTTGCTGCAGCTGTCCGAATAGTTATTGGCAGGATCCAGTGTCCCCTGCACCGGAAAACCACTCCCATCGATGGAGTGAAAACAGAAATGTGCAGAATTTCTCCACTCAATTAAAACAGAGTTTTATTTTTGTTGGAAAGTCAATAACGAAACTGAAAAATGCTGGAAATCTGAACTAATTGCCTTTGACCTTTGACTTTTGACATATTGATAATTGCTGGAAACACTGGTCAGACAGCAACCTCGGAGAGAGAAGCAGGGCTAATACTTCTGTGGTGTAGGGTCTCAGACATGAAATGTTAACACTGTTTCCCCTCACACACACACACTGACTTTCAGAAATACTAAATTTTTCCAGTGTTTTCTATTTTTATAGATTTTTTTAAAAAATCTTAAATGTATCAATAGGAATTTGAATCAATTCTCACTGGAAATAAATAATAGATGTGGTCATACTATAGGGTTCAGGGTCATTTACACTGACCATTATCACTCCCCATTCCACATGGGCAGTTATTGTGAAGTTGTTAGCCACAGGTTTATGGGTTTCAAGGCACGTTACTGGTCTGAATAGTCTTTTTATAGGGGCAGAATAGAGAAAGAGAGAGAGAGAGAGAGAGAGAGAAAGAGCGAGACAGAGAGAAAGAGAGAGAGAGCTTTGCTCTGAATCTAACCTCTCCTGTCCCTACACGAGAAGTTTTTGGTGGAACGGCTATCAATTACTGCATGCCCAGTTTTGTGACAGCATTCCTGAGTTAATTCGTTCTGTGAAGAGTAAATGTCATGAACAGAGCAAACACAAAAAGAGAAATAATGTATGAGATCATGAAAAGGCAATGTAACTTCATTGGACATGCTTGACATCGGTGATTGGGAAGTTGTTGGAGTCGATTGTCAAGGATGAGGTTACGGAGTACCTGGAGGCATATGACAAGGTAGGCAGAACTCAGCATGGATTCCTTAAAGGAAATTCCTGCCTGACAAACCTATTACAATTTTTTGAGGAAATTACCAGTAGGCTAGACAAGGGAGATGCAGTGGATGTTGTATATTTGGATTTTCAGAAGGCCTTTGACAAGGTGCCACACATGAGGCTACTTAACAAGATAAGAACCTATGGAATTACGGGAAAGTTACATACGTGGATAGAGCATTGGCTGATTGGCAGGAAACAGAGAGTGGGAATAAAGGGATCCTATTCTGGTTGGCTGCCGGTTACCAGTGGTGTTCCATAAGGGTCAGTGTTGGGGCCGCTTCTTTTTACATTGTACATTAACAATTTGGATTATGGAATAGATGGCTTTGTGGCTAAGTTTGCTGACGATACGAAGATAGGTGGAGGGGCCGGTAGTGCTGAGGAAACTGAGAGTCTGTAGAGAGACTTGGATAGATTGGAAGAATGGGCAAAGAAGTGGCAAATGAAGTACAATGTTGGAAAGTGTATGGTTATGCACTTTGGCAGAAGAAATAAACGGGCAGACTATTATTTAAATGGAGAGAGAATTCAAAGTTCTGAGATGAAACGGGACTTGGGAGCCCTCGTACAGGATACCCTTAAGGGTAACCTCCAGGTTGAGTCAGTAGTGAAGAAGGCGAATGCAATGTTGGCATTCATTTCTAGAGGAATAGAGTATAGGAGCAAGGATGTGATGTTGAGGCTCTATAAGGCACTGGTGAGACCTCACTTGGAGTACTGTGGACAGTTTTGGTCTCCTTATTTAAGAAAGGATGTGCTGATGTTGGAGAGGGTACAGAGAAGATTCACTAGAATGATTCCGGGAATGAGAGGGTTAACATATGAGGAACGTTTGTCCGCTCTTGGACTGTATTCCTTGGAGTTTAGAAGAATGAGGGGAGACTTCGTAGAAACATTCCGAATGTTGAAAGGCATGGACAGAGTGGATGTGGCAAAGTTGTTTCCCATGATGGTGGAGTCTAGTACGAGAGAGCATGACTTAAGGATTGAAGGGTGCCCGTTCAGAACAGAAATGCGAAGAAATTTTTTTAGTCAGAGGGTGGTGAATCTATGGAATTTGTTGCCATGGGCAGCAGTGGAGGCCAAGTCATTGGGTGTATTTAAGGCAGAGATTGATAGGTATCTGAGTAGCCAGGGCATCAAAGGTTATGGTGAGAAGGCAGGGGAGTGGGACTAAATGGGAGAATGGATCAGCTCATGATAAATGGCGGAGCAGACTCGATGGGCCAAATGGCCGACTTCTGCTCCTTTGTCTTATGGTCTTATGGACATGTGATTAGGAAAGAGGAGTTAGAATGCCCAGTAATTATGGGAAAGGTTGAAGGGAAGAAAGGAAGAGGAAGACAAAGACAAATAATGATGGAGACAGCAGCGAGAGAACTGGTAATGAATATCCATGAATTGATCCACTTGTCCCGAAACAGGAGTGTGTGGGCCATGGCAGTCAAAGCTCAAAATGGGCACGGCACCTGATGATGATGATGAAGAGTAAATGGTTAAAATGAAAGGGCACAGATCAGCAAGTGTTGACAACAAGGGGTGAGAGACAACTGGATCCCGTCAACACTATTTATCTAGTGTTTTATTTGCATGGCGTGAATTTAGGACGATAGTTAAGAGCTTTCCTGGCTGCACTCTGGGGAGGGAGTGCCACAGATACACACACACCCATGCACACACACATTCACACACATCCACATGCACACACACATTCACACACACCCATGCACACACACATTCACACACATCCACATGCATACACACATCAAACACTAGCAGCATGCACACACATGCACATATATAAATGTGCACACCACACACACTCATACACGCAAACACATACATACACACACACACACTCTTATATGCACACACGCAAGCACATACACAAACACACACGGATTGTGTGAAGTGCAGAGGGAAAAGAGGAGGGCTCCAAGCCCATGAAGAAGAAGGGATGGGGAGGAGGGTGAGGAAGAATGAGGAAAGAGAGTGAATGGGGTTCCTCTGCCCTCCCCGGGAGTGCAGGATTGGAGCATGCATCCTATGCAGTCCCTCTGGTGTGGCCCTCAGTCCCTCATGCTTTGCCTCTTGTGCTGGCTGCTGCATTTACCTCTGACCCACTGCTTCCCACTGCCAGTTTTGCGCAGTTCTACTTAATGTGCCCCAGCTTCTTCTGCAAGTGGGTTTGACAAGAGCTGTCCACTATCCTGGGGTGAGCTGGGAGATGACTACGTCGGTTATAATGACTTCCTATGCGTGAAATTGTTCAATCACTGTTTCTTTTCATTGCCTTCTGTATGACACTGTTTCCTTTTGCCAACTAACCCTGAAGAAAAGACCAAGGAGATTCCTTCGCCAGGTTTGTTCCCTCTTACCAAATAGTAGAAACCGCGCAAGATATTTCATGTTTATATTCAGGTCCTCAGCTTTTACAATCTCACTGCAAGCCGGTATAAATCCTGTTAAAGGAGTGAGGAAGTTGTGATTGACATGACAGGGAGATTAAGCTATTCCCCTTTCCCCATCCTTCTTCCTCTAAAGTGAGTTTACTTTGTTAAAAGATTTGTTCCCTAACCCACTTCCCAATTGGTTCAGCCCAAATGTCCAGGTGCGTGTGAGGATATAGTGTGATGAGTTTGTCTGGCCTGTAATGAAATGAGCATCCTTTGCCCAAGAGGAAACAGAGTGCTGAAGCCCACTGCCAGCCCAAAGTGTAAAGGCCGTTAGATATAGGAGCAGAATTAGGCTATTCAGCCTATTGTGTCTGCTCCGCAATTCAAACATAGCTGATTCATTATCTCTCTCAACCCCATTCTCCCCATAGCTTTTGACACCCTTACTAATCAAAATTCTGTCAACCTCCACTTTAAATATACACAATGACTTTGCCTCCACAGCCATCCGTTGCAATGAATTCCACAAATTCACCATTCTCTGGCGAAAGAAATTTCACCTCATCTCTGTTACATAAGGAGGTCCCTGTATTCTGAGTCTGTGCCCTCTGGTCCTAGACTCCCCCCACAGCTAATGTCCTCTCCACGTCCACTCTATTGAGGCTTTTTGGTAGGTTTCAATGAGATCCCTCCTCATGCTTCTAAACTCCAGTAAGTACAGGCCCAGAGCCATCAAATTCTCCTCATACATTAATCCTTTCATTCCTGGGATCACTCCCATGAACTTTCTCTGGACTCTCTCCAGCCTGCACATCCTTCCTTAGATGAAGGGCCTAACATTGCTCACAATACTCCAAATGCAGCCTGACCAGTGCCTTATAAAGCCTCAACATTACATCCTTGCTTTTATATTTCAGTCCTCTCAAAATGAATGCTAACATTTCATTTCCCTTCTTTACCAATGACTTAACCTACAAGTTAACCTTTAGGGAATTCTGCATAAGGACTCCCAAATCTCTATGCACCTTTGATTCCTGAATTTTCTCCCCATTTAGAAAATATTCTATGCCATTCTCCCTTCTACCAAAGTGCATGGCCAAACACATCCCGACACTATATTCCATCTGCCACCTCTTAACCCATTCTCCTAATCTTTCTAAGTCTTGCAAACTCCCTGCTTCTATAACCCTACCTGTCCATCCACCTAACTTCATATTGTCCGCATACTTAGTCACTTAGCTGCTGTACATAATTATGCTCCCTCCGCACCCAAGAATTCGTCTTGTGCTCTGCGGCCCCTAGGTCTCAAACATCCTTTTATAATCAACCGGTTCTAAGCCATCGGGTGTTCAGCAAGAGCTGAAGTGCCAACAGGAAATTGATCCCCGATATTGAGATGGCAGGATTAGCCAATCCTGATATAATGTCCTCTATCCGCATTATAAGGGAGGCTCCCCACCCCAGGCATGCATTATCCCTTACCCAAAATACAAGATTGCTGTGAAAGGTGATAGGAGGAAGGAAAGATTATCGTCAGACATGATTACTCGAACTGTTTGGTGCATTGGTCCGTTTTTAAAATACTCCTCTATCTCCCCTCACTTCCTAGTAAGCCCTTTAATAATAAGCAGAAGCTCTCCAGGACATACACCTCCCGGAAATATAGGTATCCAGTATCTGCTCACATGGTCTTTGGGAATGCCACTAACAACAGCTGCATGCTCAATTATCCCCTACTGCTCTATTAAGGGGCTTTCATATAAAACTTCCTAGAAGCTTTAATTGTTTATGGGACTGTTTGCTTGGTCTTCCCTATTCTCCATTCTCCCTTCTCCCTTCCTCTTTCTCTTTCACCTGTCCCCGCCTTCCTTTTACCCGCTCTTACCTTGCTTGCTGGTTGCAGATCCCAACTACCTAGGATGGACTATGGTAGCTGCTTTTCTCAGCATTGCCCCCAGTTCAATGCAGAAATGGGACAAAGGTCTCTCCCGGTTACTGAACAGCACTCAGGAAGATTCTTGTAATGATACCCTACAGCCATAATGGCCCCCCATGAAACCCATTGGCTGGATTTTGTGTTAGAGTTGGCCATCAGCACTCACCATCCCTACACTGAGAACCAAACAGCAAGTTCTTTAAGCACACATGGGCACTTAAAATGAAAAAGTATACCCGATCTTCCATTTTATCCTACTGGGAAACATGCGATTGAGATACTCAGTGATACAAGCCTAATGCCTTTGTATGATAGGCAGAAAATGTGCCAAAATGAGTTTCAACCTGTTCCTTCTTGTCTTTATTTTAATCTTCTTAACTATCTTTAATCTTTTTAGTATTAATCTACATCAGACAATTTCTCTGGAGTTGAACATTAACTTTTACAGCCATGGACCCTCATTTTTTTTCAAGTTTTACTTATTATTGGAGAGTTGAGATTTTTTTTTAACCTTACAGCATGTATTACTGATATTACTGAAATGACTAGCAGGAAGTGCAGGGAAAACCCTGTAGAAGGTTTGTGGGTAAATACAGGTACAATGAAAGGGCTATTATTCACCACATATAATAAAACGCTGCCCATGATGTGGGGCTGAATCTCTGACTGGGGACTGTTCATTAACTGCAGGGCCTGTTCGCACCCTTAGCTGTCTGCAAGGAATGCATGTGTTTAACTGCACACCTCAACCTGACTTCTGTGCATTCTGCATGCTCACAAACTGTTGCATTTAGCATGAAGCTTCTGTCATTTGAGTCCTGCTCATCGCTCACAAGAAGCAGACAGCCAAGAATTTGGTACTTGTGACGTTGAATGGAAGAGGCTTCGCGGTCCAGAAAACATTTGGCAAATCACTAGTCAGATATAGTTCAATAGTCATCCAATTCCCTTGTTACAATCTTATCCTTGTGATAAATCGTTCACTTTCTAACAACCCTCTGTACTGAGGCATTTCCTTGCACCATTCCCCCTGATTCTTCCAGGACTAATCCTCAGACAGAGCTCTTTATTATTGAACTCCATGCTTGGAGCAAGTTTAAACAGCTTTGTAAAATTGGAATCTTCCAATTGATTTACTTAATTTCTACCATATGATGTGACTGGAACCTTTATGTGGCTACTTTGCGGTAATTTGTGTTTAGCACATTTCATAGGGCATGGTATAACTATTCCCTGGTAACAGGAGTGACATATGCTCAGTGACCACTTTAGTAGGTACACCTGTACACCTGCTCATTGACGCAAATATCTAATCAGCCAATCATGTGGCAGCAACTCAATGCATAAAAGCATGCAGACATGGTCAAGAGGCTCAGTTGTTGTTCAGCCAAAACATCAGAATGGGGAAGAAATGTGATCTATGTGGACTTTTACTGCGGAGTGATTCTTGGTGCTAGACGGGGAGGTTTGAGTACCCCAGAAACTGCTGATTTCCTGCGATTTTCACACACAATAGTCTTTAGAGTTTATAGAGAATGATACAAAAAAAAGCAACAAAAAAAATTCCAGTGAGCGGCAGTTCTGTGGGTGAAAAGACCTTATCAATGAGAGAAGTCAGAGGAGAATGGCCAGACTGGGTCAAGCTGACAGGAAGGCGACATTAATTCAGATAGCCATGCAATACAACAGTGGTGTGCAGAAGAGCATCTCTGAACACACAACATGTCAAACCTTGAAGCGGATGGGCTACGTCAGCAGAAGACCACAAACATGCACTCAATGGCAACTACTTTATTAGGTACAAGGAGATACTTAATAAAGTGGCCGCTGTGTGTAGCTGCACATTTTAACTCTTAAGGACAGTGGGACCTATGAGTCCATGGTTCCCAGGGTAATGAAGAAGGCTCTACCTTCATCAGTCAGAGCATTGAATATAACAGTTGAGATGTTATATTGCAGTTGTACAAAAAAATCGGTAAGGTCACATTGAGAATAGTAGCTTTGGCCACTGTGATAGAGGAAAGTTCAAAGAAAAGATGTGCTGGCATTGGAGAGAGTCCAGAGGAGGATCATCAGAATTATTCTGGAGATGAAAGGGTTAATGTATAAAGAGTGTTTGATGGTTCTAAGCCTGGCTGAGAGAGATAATAAATCAGCCATGATGTAATGGCAGAGCTGACACAATAGGCCAAATGGTCTAATTCTTTTCCTATGACTTATGGTCTAAATTGCCATTCAGGTGGAAAGAGTGTAGAGGAGATTTGCAGGGACATTGCTGGGAGATGGAGGACTGTGTTATGGAGGAAGAAGATAGAACTAGTGCATGGAATATCACGGCACAGTGCAGACGATGTTGTGCCAACCTTTTAACCTACTCCAAGATCAATCAAACCCTTCCCTCCCATTTAGCCTTCCATTTTTCTTTCATCCATGTGCCAATCTCAGAGTCTCTTAAATACCTCTAACGTATCTGCCTCTACCACCACCCCGGCAGTGCATTCCACGCACACACCACTCTCTGTTCCTCCACACTGTTAAAAATCCTGTCATTAACCCTTTACTTTACCTTGAAGTTCAACATCCAAAGTGAATCGCCTCACACTTTTCCAGATCAAACTCCATCTGCCACTTTTCAGCCTAGATCTGTATCCTGTCAATGTCCCATTGTAACCTAGTGACACAAGTGTTTGGTTATGGCCCAAATACAGAGGGAGAGACGCTGAAGCAGATGAACACTTCACCGAATTTTAATAAGAACTGTAGAACTGTGCAGAACAAAAGGAAAAACAATTAAAGCAGGGCTAACAAGACCATTAAATAGAACTCTCAAACTGATAACTAATGCCAATACTGCGGCTCAAAACCAGTAGCTTAAGGCTAAATAAACACCCCTCCTTTACAATGTCAATCCAACTGGTAGTCTTCGTTCCCTGAACAAGGATAAAGGTAGCAAGGAGTGTTGACATTGCGGTGCTTTAGTCAAGACTCAACAAGACTGAAATCAGAGGAAAGGAATTAACTACAACCACAACTACAAATTAGCTGAAACGTGTACACTCACCAGCATGTCTGCCAACCCTGTTCAGCAGCCTACTCCCTGATTTCATGGCAGAGTCCGTGGTTGTGGCAGGGCCCCACTTCCTAGGCGCTGCTCCCAAGGCACCAGAGACCTGTGCCCGCTGGAAGTCCCGGATGAGACACTGGTCCAGGGTGTCATTGGCTGGAACACAAGAATGTTCCCTGGGACCATACCCCTCCCAATCCTGGACCCTGCCCCACACCAGGCGAGATACAAGGAGGCGCCGCACAGAATAGACCAGGGACCCATCCACCGAACAGGGAGGTGGGGGGGCTGACTAGAGCAAGGGAGGAGGTAGTCACTGGAAACATGAGAAAATGGATCTTCATTAATGATTGGAGCTGCAGCCTATATGAAACTCTGTTGATAGCCTTCTCCACTACAAATGGTCCCACATAGTTGCAGCTCTCAACTTTCAAAAGAAGATCTTTAGACACCAGCTGGACTTACTCCCCTGACTTGAGGGGTCTCACCTGTCAGTGTATCAGGCATATTGCTTCTGAGTGCACAGCAGAAAAGCCCTGGCCCATCTCCATCTGTGCTTGTAATGTTGGAACAACTGTTCAGCAGCAGGAACTCCCACATCAGTCTCTTGCTCGGGGAAAAGCAGTGGCTGGAATCCTTCCAGGCATTCAAAGTGGGACATGCCAGTGGAGGTTATTGCGACAATCTCTGCCCAAACCATTTGGAAACTCCAGGACGTGGGGTTGAAAGAGACACAGCCGCGCGCATGGTTGTCTCCAGCTCCTGATTCACTCCCTCAGTCTGTCCATTAAATTTGTGGTGGAAACCAGATGAGAGGTTGGCTGTGGCTCCAAAAAGGGAACAGAAGGCCTTCCAAAAATGGGCCATGAACTGTGGTCCTCGATCAGACACTGTGTGCTGAGGGAAACCATGCAGCCTGAACACATACTGAACCATGAAGGTGGCAGTATCATGAGCTGACGGGAGCTTGGGGACTGCTTTATAGACCCAGTCCACAGCTACCAGGATGGTAGTGCTCTCATCTGATGGAGGCAGAAGAGTGCTGAAATCCACCGAGAGATGGGACCAGGGGCAGTGGCCAGCAGGGTGCTGACATGATGTCTTACTCTGGGCACAAGTGGGACAGGCAGAGATGAAGTCGTTGACATCCTGGGACACAGACGGCCACCAAATCATTTCTTTATAAATTCCAAGGTCCATTGAGTTCCTGGATGGCCAATCAGATGGGAAGAGTGACCCCACTCCAGTACTCTGGGGTGCACCATGGTAGGAGCAGACAGTTGTTTGGGAGGTCCCCCACCTGGGCCTGGATCTGAGCGTTGAGCAGCTCTCACATCTGCCAAATCACTGGAGCTGCAATGCATGAGCAATGTATGATGGGTTCTTGACTGGCAATGTCCTCAAATGCATCAAACTGACGGGAGAGTGCATCGGCCTTGGTATTCTTGCTGCCAGGATGGTAGGTGAGGGTGAAATTAAACCAGGTGAATAAGACAGCCCAACCAGCTTGACTGGAGTTGAGTCTCCTTGTGTCCCAAATATTCTAAGTTTCAAAGGTTCATTTTATTATCAAAATATGTATACAGAACACAACTCTGAGATTCATCTTTTCCAGGTAGCCAGAAAATACAGAAACCATGGAAGTAGTTGAAAAAAAGACATCAATCACGAAAAGCAAAACTCGCAACCCCCAAACCTCCCCCCAGATCCCTCCCTTGCACAAAAATTAACAGATCACCCAAAACCACAGCTCGCAAATCAGCAATAAGAAAGAATGGGTAAGAACACAAAAAAAAACATAGAACTGAAGGAGGTCAATATGAGCTACAGTCCAATCCATAAATCTCAGAATTTCGATAACATATCTAAAATCATCAGAACCCAGCATCCAAGGGCATCGGGACACAGCATTTCAATAACATAGGAGCATAAGAATAGGAGCAGGAGTAGGCCATCTGGCACGTCAAGCCTGCCCTGCCATTCAATAAGATCATGGCTGATCTGACCATGGACTCATCTCCATCTACCTGCGTTTTCCCCCTAACCCTTAATTCCCCTATTATGCAACAATCTATCCAACCTTGTCTTAAATATATTTACTGAGGTAGCCTCCACTGCTTCATTGGGGAGAGAATTCCACAGATTCACCACTCTTTGGGAAAAGCAGTTCCTCCTCTTCTCCATCCTGAATCTACTCCTCCAAATCTTGAGGCTAGGTCCCCTAGTTCTAGTCTCAGCTACCAGTGGAAACAACTTTCCTGCCTCTATCCTATCTATCCCTTTTATAATTTTATGTTTCTATAAGATCTCTGAGGGAAGCATCTCAACCAGCAGCCCCACCGAGTGAAGCAATACCAAACAGCAGCCACTCCGAGGGAAGCGACACAAACCAGCTAGCCCTCCAAGGGAAGTGACATGAACCAGTGGCCCCTCCAGGAGCATTGGGACCCACTGGACCCTCCAAGGGAAGTGATATGAATCAGTGACCCCTTCAGGAGCACTGGGACCCACTGGAACCTCCAAGGGAAGTGACATGAACCAGTGGCCCCTCTGAGGAAGTGACACAAACCTCTGGCCCCTTCAAGGGAAGCAACACAAACCTGCGGCCCCTTTGAAAGAATCAACACAAACCTGCGGCCCCTTTGAGAGAACCAACACAAACCTGCGGCCCCTTTGAGAGAACCAACACAAGCCTGCGGCCCCTTTGAGAGAACCAACACAAACCAGCAGCCTCTTTGAGAGGACCAACACAAACCAGCTCCCCTTCGAGGGACCCAACATGAACCAGCGGCCACTCAGAGAACTACTCACTCTCTTCCGCATTTGCCTCAAAGTTTCAATCTTTCTCAAATGTAGGAGAGCCTCTTGTCCAGACAAGAAAGGGCTGCTCTACCCCTTCCAGCCAGGATCACTATTCTTCCAGGGCTTTCCTGACAGCTAGAAGTTCTCAGTAGTAACATTCAGCAGGGATCAAGCAATGGGAAAGAAAAGCACAGGGGTGTAGCCGATTATCCACAGAATAGCACTGGAAGAGTACAGCTCCAATGCCAACACCTGAGGCATCAAATCCAATGATGAATGGATGGGATGGGTCTGGATGTTGCAGCATCGGGGCACTGGTGAAGTGCCACTTTAGTTCTGAGAATGTTTTGACTGCTTCACTTGTCCATAGGAATCCTGCAGAGGTCTTCTTGGTGGCCGCGATGGAACTGAAGTTTCTGATGAAGCAGCAATAGAAGTTTGCAAAGTCTATTGCCCGCCTTGCCTGGTTGACCGTACATAGTTTAGGCTATACTGTGACTGCCCGGAATTTACATGGGTCCATTTGCACATTGGAAGAGGTAAGAATATAGCCCAAAAATGACACCACTTCTTTATGGAACTCACACTTCTCTGGCTCAGCATAAAGGTCGATCTCGAGGAACCATCTGAGAAGCCTCCAGACATGCCGGATGTGTTCCTGGCAAGAGCGGGAATAGTTAAGAATATTGTACAAATACTTGAAACTAAGCTGATTCAACATGTACCAAAGCTCATCATTGACTAGGCCCTGAAAAAGAGCAGGAGCATTGGCCAGACCAAAAAGCATCACATAGTGGCCAATGGAGATGTTGAAAACTGTCTTCCACTCATCCCCCTCTCGGATTTCACAGATCTAGTTTGGAAAATATCTTTGCTCCTTGGAGACATTCAAATGCAGAGACAAGCAGGGGAAGAAAGTAGTGGTTCTTCACAGTGACATTGTAAAGTGGCCAATAATCAATGCATGCCATCCTACTTGCTCACAAAAAAGAAGCCCACCCCTGCTAGCAAAGTTGACAGATGGATAAATCCTAAGGCCAATGACTCCTTAATGACTCCATGGACACTGTTTCAGGACGAGAGAGGGTAAACAGCTGACAAGTAACCGGTAAGAAGTCAATGGCGTAGTCGTATGGCCGGAGTGGAGGAAGGTAGATGGCTTTCTTCTTACTGAACACCTCAATAAGAGCATATTCAGCCTGAACACCAGATAGATCCATACTAATAGTCGGTACAGGAGGGGATATGATGACAGGGGCTTGAGCTGGGCTCAGACAGGTAGGTAGACATTCTACACTATCCACAACAAAACCAACCTTCATATCTTCTGCAATGGGAGGTTGAGCAGAGTTGAGCTTTTTTTCACTGGAACATGCGGGGGTGATGTTCTAGGTATAAAATCATCAGGGGCATAGATAGGCTGAATGTGCAGTCTTTTCCCAAGATTGGGGAGTCAAGAACTAGAGAACATAGGTTTAAGGTGAGGGGGAAAGATTTAAAAGGAAACTGATGAGCAAATTTTCCTCCCAGAGGGTCATCAGTATATGAAATGAGATGCCAGAGGGAGTGGTTGAGGCCGATACATTAGCAACATTCTGAAGGTACATGGATAGGAAAGGTTAGTAAGAGCATCAAAGGTTACAGGAGGAAAGCAGGAAAATGGGATTGAGAAGGTGAATAATTCAGCCATGGTGGAATGGCACAGCAGCAGACTTGATGGGCCAAATGACCTAATTCTGCTCCTATCGTATGTCTTATGGTCTAATGTTCTTATGAACAAACATATTCAGAGTGTACAAACTTAGTCTGAATATCCTTGATGTATTTGAACACCACTGTCCGAGGGGACTCAGGGTACAGTGTTAAGCAACAGCAGTTGTTGAGGAGTGGCTGTGATTTGATCAAAGCCCCACCCCCATGGTTATATCCCCAGCAAGTGACATCCACACTGTCTGCTAATAGTGATCTACTAAGCTCTACAATGCAGATAATGAGGGTTTCTACCAGCCATTCCCAAGGAATAATGCAGCCTATTCAGACTGAAGTTCGAGTTGAAGATCAAGTTTATTGCCATCAGACTGTACATAGATACAATCAAACAAAACAACGTTCCTCCGGACAAAACATACATCACACAGAGCACATAACATAAAATAACACTGCAGAAGAGTTAATAAAATACAATTCATCGTGCACAGCTTCAAAGCATCAAAATATACGCACAGAAAAATGCCTCATTTCTGCATCAACGACCAACCACAAGCATCACCGTGCTTCCGGCTTCACCACCTTCTAACTCTAATTGGTATGTCTTTGCAATGTGGGAGGAAACCAGAACACCTGGGGAAACCCACATGGTCACGGGTAGAATGTACAGACTCCTTACAGAGAGCAGTGGGAATTGAATCCCAATCTTACACTGTTACTGTAAAGCATTATGTTAACCACCATGCAACCATGCTGCCTGCCCCTTAGGTTAATTAGTAGATTAACTGGCCACATAGGTGTAATTGGGTGGCACGAGATCATTAGGCAGGAATGGCCGGTTACCATGGCATAATAAAAAAATAATAAGGATCTTGCAGGCTTTTATAACAATGTGACTGTCTGGAAGCATCGAATGCAGCATCTCCACAGCTTTGCGTATGACCCCTCATTGTGAAGTGTTGCAAGGCTCCCCTCTACAGGAGCAGTGTCCTCGCTGGCTGCAGCATTGCGTTGGTACGGAAGTTGCAAGGCATCAGACCGCAAGACCCTACAGAGGATAAGAAAAAACAGAGAGGAGTGGGGAAGGCAGGAGAATATCACAAATAGTGGGGTCCTCCCCCAATATTTGTGACATTCTGCTGCCTCCTCCTCATATTTGATGCCTTTACTGATCAAGAACCTATCAACCTCTGCCTTAAATATAGCCGACTTCTTGGCTTACACAACTGACTGTGGCAATGAATTTCACAGATTCACCACCTTCCACTTAAAGAAACTCCTCTTCATCTCTGTTCAAAAAGGACATCCTTCTATTCTGAGGCCGTGTCCTCTGATCCTAGACTCCTTCACTATAGGAAACATCCTCTCCACATCCACATCCACTCTTTCTAGGCCTTTCAATATTCAATAGGTTTCAATGATATCCTTCTTCATTCTTCTAAACTCCAAGGAGTACAAGCACAGAGTATTAAAAGCTCTTTCATTCCTAGGATCATTCTTGTGAACTATCCCTGGATCCTCTCCAATGCCAGCTCATCTTTTCTTAGGTAAGAGGCAAAAAACTGCTCACCATATTCCAAGTAGAGTCTGATGAATGCCATATATCATTTGTGGTTCTGAATGAATACATGATGGTTGTCACAGACTTTATAAAACAGTTGAAGATGAGTGTGTCCCCACAGATCATTCAGTCTTCCTTATCAAGAAGCCCTGGATGAACCATGAGATCCACTATCTGCTGAGGGCCAGATCTGTGGCATTCAGTTCTGGCAACCAAGTAAGATACAAGAGGTCAGGTGCGATCTCCAGAAAGCCATCTCACGTGTGAGATGGCAATTCTGAACCAAACTTGAATCACCGAAGGATGCTGGACAGCTGGAGCAGGTCTTGAATGCTATTACCTCTTACAAAGTAAAACCACGAAACATAGGTGACAGCAAGGCTTCACTCCCAGAGAAGTGGTGTATGGGGTGTCAGGGAGGGGTAGCACCTCTGGTGGGGGAACATGTTGCATCCTTTTTAAGGTGGTTAGTCCACCTTTGGTCCCCACCTGGCACTCAGCTCTCACCTGTGGCTCCCCATAGCTGTTTGCATGCGACAGCGGCCACACCCCAGGCAACGGCTTCGACAAGCCGGCTAAACAAGGTTGAGGGTAGCCGAGGGGTCTGAAACCCTCAGTGAGACAGGGAGTTGTCTATCCCAGCATGTGAAGACAGACTCCGGCGGATTGAGCGGACGAGACCAATGGAAGGTCCAACGGTCAAGAAGGCGGTCTCTGCAAGCGTCGTGGAACGTGTAGAGCAGGACAAAACACAGAAGACGTCCTGATCATCCACTGCGTCTAGTCCCATCTCCAGTCGTCTAGACTCTGTCTTGCCACTGGATCCAGATGGGAATTGGGAAGAGAGAGTGAGGCTGACGCTGCGCAACTCTCCCTCACTTAAATCCAAATCACGCGCTAGTCTCGACACCATCATAATGGTGTCGAGGTCCTCATCAATATCAACGATGGACGAACACAACAACAACACTTCCAGGGAAACTCAATGCCTTCTATGCTCGCTTTGACCATCTAAACATGGAAGAATCTTCATGAACTCCCACAGCCCCCAAAGACCCTGTGAGTTCCATCTCTGAGGCTGACATGAGAACATCCTTCAAGAGGATGAACCTATGGAAAGCATCCAACACAGGTGTGGTACCAGGCCAAGTACTAAAGACCTGTACTTAGCAACTGGATGAAGTATTCACCAATATCCTTAACTGCTGGCTTTGGCAGTCTGAGATACCCACTTGCTTCAAGCAGGCTTCAATTATACCAGTGCCTAAGAACATGGTAAACTGCCTCAATGACTATTGTCCAGTAGCACTTACATCCACTGTGATAAAATGCCTTGAGAGGTTGGTGATGAAACGTATCAACTCCTAACTGAGAAGCAACTTGGATCCACTCCAATTTGCCCACTGTGACATAGGTCCAGAGCAGATGCTGTTTCACTGGCTCTTCATTCAACCCTGGAACATCTAGACAGCAAAAATGCATACATCAGGAAGCTCTTTATCGACTACAAAACCATCATCCCCTCAAAACTAATCAATAAGCTTCACGATCTTGGCCTCAATACCTCCTTGTACAATTGGATCCTCGATTTCGTCACTTGCAGACCCCAGTCAGTTCGGATTGGCAACAACATCTCCTCCACAATCTCCTTCTCCATCAGCATGACACTGTGTGCTTAGCCCCTGCTCTACTCGCTTTATACTTATGGCTGTAAGGCTAAGCACAGCTCCAAAGCAATATTTAAATTTGCTGATGAAACCTCTGTTGTTGGCCAAGTCAAAGGTGCTAACAAATCAGCATATAGGAGAGAGTTTGAAAATCTGGCTGAGTTGTACCTCAACAATAGCCTCTCAGTCAATGTCAGCAAGACCAAGCAGCTGATTATTGACTTCAGGAGGAGGAAACCAGAGGTCCATGAGCCAGACCTCATCAGGGGATCAGAAGTGGAGAGGGTCAGCAGTTGTAATTTCCTCAGTGTTATCTTTTCAGAGGATCTGTCCTGGGCCCAGCATGAAAGTGGAGTTATGAAGAAAACACAGCAGCACCTCTACTTCTTTAGAAGTTTGCGAAGACTTGGCATTAAATCTGAAATTTTGACAACTTTCATAAATATGTGGTGGAGAGTATATTGACTGGTTGCATCATGGCCTGGTATGAAAACATCAATGTCCTTCAAAGAAAATCCTACAAAAAGTAGTGAATACGGCCCAGTCCATCACAAGTAAAACTCTCCTCACCGTTGAACACATCTACATGGAGTGCGGTCACAGGAGAGCAGCGTCCATCATCAGGGACCTCTACCCCCAGGACATGATCTCATGCTCTCATCTCACTGCTGCCATCAAGAACAATGTACAGAAGCCTCAGGATCCAAACCACTGGGTTCATGAAGTTATTACCCCTCAACTATCAGGCTATTGAACAGAGGGGATAATTTCGCTCAACTTCATTCGTCCCCTCACCGAAGGACTATTCATCTAATGTTCTTAATATTTATTGCACATTGATTTATTATTATCTTATTTTTTTCTCTATGCATTTGCACTTTGTTGTTTTTTGCACATTGATTGTTTGCCTGTCCTATTGGGGTGTGTTTTTTTATTGATTCTATTGTGTTTCTTGGATTTACTGTATGGAAGAAAACAAGTCTTGGGGTTCTAGATATATATATATATGTGTGTGTGTGTTTGTGTGTGTGTGTGTGTGTGTGTGTGTGTGTGTACTTCCAGAATAAATTTACTTTGAACTTCGTACTTCATCAAGCCTCAGTACATCATTCCAGCCACTATTCACATACTGACTCTCTGTTTCAGACCCTCTGTTAACTCACTCTTTCATCTTTCCATTTCTCTGTGCTTCCAGCAAAAGGGGAAATCTTCTATTCTGCAAAGCATTTAGAGTCAAGCAGCCTGCGGAGAGAGACCGAGAGTCAGAATCAAAATCAAAATCAGAATCTGATTTATTGTCACTAACAAATGTGCAATTTGTTGAATTAGTTGTTTTGTGGCAACAGTACTGTCCAATACATAAACTAATAAACTATAAATTACAATAATATATATAGGTAATTAGCACAAAAAGGGAGCAAAAATAGTGAGGTAACATTCATGGATTCACAACCCATTCATAAATCTGGTGGTGGAGGGTAAGAAGCTGTTCCTAAAATATTGAGTAAAAGTTTTCAGACATCCTCTGAGATGGTAGCAATGAAAAGAGGGCATGTCCTGGGTGGTGTGGGTGCCACCTTTCTGAGGCATCGCCTTCGGAATTTGTCCTCGATGGAGGGGAGACTAGTGCCCATGATGGACAGATAAAGACAAAATTGATCTGTTGACACTTCATTACAGGAATAATATTCCATACCTTTCCTGTCTTTCACCGCATAGCTACAAATTAAGTTTTAAGGATCGGGTACGAATGGCCAGCCCCAGGGGTCAGGGAGTGAAGGGCAGACAAGCCTCGCTCGGCGCCGACCGCCCATCACCTAGCAACGAACCCACCGCGGAGACCAGCCCCAGCAAGATGCAGAAGAGCTGGAGCTTCAATGACCGGACTCGACTGCGACCTTCACTTCGATGTAAGACCAGTCAGGCACGGGGCACCTCATCCGGTGAGAGAGTGACGGCGGCATTCCGTGGGGACACTCTGGGGGGATGGGAGAGTTGCCACGGGGAGGGGAAATGAGGAGATTGGAGCCAGATCAGGTTGTGGGGCACTCCAGGAGAGTGGAAACAATCCCTAGCCATCAGGAAAGATATTCCGGGGTACTGGGAGACAGATCTTGAGAGTGGTGGGAGAAATGTCACAGGTCATAGGTAACGGCCATCTGGGGCAATGGAAGAGATGATCGGGAACTTTGGGGGTCACTAGAGAATCAGAATTAGAATCAGCTTTATTATCACTGATATATGTCCTGAAATTTGTTGTTTTGCAGCAGCAGTACAGTGCAATAGATTTAAAAAATTACTATAAGTTATGATAAAGAGTAGATTTTAAAAATTAAATAAGTAGTGCAAAGAGGGAGAGATCTTCTGGACACAAGTGATTCTGCAGATGTTGGAAATCCATAGCAAAACACACACAAAATGCTGGAGGAATTCAGCAGTTAAGGAAGCATCTATGGAGGGGAATAAACAGTCAACATTTCAGGTAAAGGGCTGTTTATTCCTTTCCATAGATGCTGCCTGACCTGCTGAGTTCCTCCAACATTTCGTGTGTGTTGTTCGAGATCTTCTGGGCCATGGGGATGGACATTCTGCAACAGTAGTGAAGACCCTTGGGGGAAACCTTCAGGGACACTGGGAGAGACACCTTGACCAGAAGGGAGAGACTGGACAGTGAGAATGGAAAAAGCTGAGCTTGTTCTCTTGCAAATCTTCCTAAATTGGGTCTCAAACACCACTAGTCACTAACAGGACATCGTAGACATTGGACTACTGTGTTATGGGGACAATGGAGTGGATTGTGGAAAAACTGGGGGTAGGAGTGGAGGACAGATGTTCGGGGGTAGAGCAGAACATTACATTAAAACATTACAAGAAAGAATTGTCTGTGTGAAAGTAAGGGGTTTGAAAGGGATTGTATTCCTTTCAGATTTACTACTCTTCCCCTTCCAAAGTTCAACATGCAAAGTAAATTTATTATCAAAGGACTTATATGTCACCTTGCGTTACCTTGAAATTCATTTTCTTGCAGGCATTGATAGTGAAGCAAAGAAATACAATAGAATTAATGAAAAACTACACATAAATACTGACAAAAACAATATGCAAACTGCAAATTAAAAAAAATAGATGACTAAATAAATAATGCTGAAAAGTTGAGTTGTAGGATCCTTGAAAGAGAGTCCATAGGTTGTGGAATCTGTCAGTGTTGAGGTGAGTGAAGTTACCCACCATGGTTCAGGAGGCTGATGGGTGAAAGGTAATAGATGTTCCTGAACCTAAAGGCTCCTGATAGCAGTATTGAGAAGAGTCCATGACCTGGATAGCGGAGGTCCTTGATGATGGATACCGCTTTCTTGTGGCAGTGCTCCTTATGGATGTGCTCAGTGGTGGGGTGGGCTTTTACTGTGATGGACTGGGCTATATCTACCACTTTTTGTAGGCTTTCCCATTCTACATATTTCCACACCAGGCCCGAGTACTTGACGTTTCTGCTGGGAGGATGTCGCAGTGACATAGTGCTCTATAGAAACCATCATGCTTGATGGTTTCTGAATATCCTCTGAGGACCTTGTGTTGTGTTGTGTTGTGTTGTGTTGAACTCTGAACTTCTCAGAGAATGGATTATCCCTTGAGTGTTGAGTTTAGCATGTAGGAGAAATCAAGTATTTATAACAAGCAAAGTTCATTCTTCTGGTTTATGCAGAATTGTGCAGTGGGAAATAACCATTTTGTTCATTTCTTCCACAGATGCTATCATGTCTCCAGATGAAGGCTTTGATGAGAGGGCAGTTCACCCAGAGCTCTTTGTTGAGGAGCTTACACCCGTGTTCAAAACTGTGATTAGAGCCATTAGGTACAGTCTCATGGGAGATTGATTTGGTCATTATTCCTCTCCTGCTTCCATCTGCCTACCCCACCTCTCTTTTTTAGGTTCCAGTGCTTCATCTTCCTTTCCAATCAGATTCCATCATTGTTGCCTCCACCCAATCAGATTCCAAAACCCCGAGACATTTGTTGCCTCCACCTATCACCTCCAATCTTTTCTACCCTTCCTTCCTAAATCTGCATATCAACCCTTCTCATCTAATTCCACCCATCTCCTACCAGTTCTTACCCAACCTCACCCCCAACATCTTCATACTAGTCACCTCCCCTCTATCTTTTAATCCAGCAAAGGGTCTCGACCCAAAACACCAACTTGTCTGTTTCCCTCCACAGATGCTGCCTGACCCACTGAGTTCCCCTAGCAGTTAGTTCATGGCTGGGGATAGGGTGACCTTCTGTAGGTTGGTGAACTAAAATGAACGGTAATCAGAGGTAGAGCATCAGCTATTTCTATTCTGTTTTAATGAATTGGTTGAATGTGCTGAGTGTAATGCACTTGGGTTTACTAGTGATACATGGATAACTATCCAAGAAAGGGAAATGTTAGAAAGATGCAGAGAATCAAAGAGTCCAAATCAGAGCCAGGTTTATTATCACTGACAATTGTCATCAAATTTGTCATTTTGTGATAGCAGTACAATGCAAGACATTAAAGTTACTGTGTTATAGGTAGATAGATAAACAAACAAAATGATTAGGTACGTAAATTAACAGATAAACAAACAAATAAATAGAAAGAAAGGAAAAAGGAAGAAAGGAAGAAAAGAAGGAAGGAAGGAAGAAATTACCTATTGTTGGCTGATTGATGGGGATGGACTCATGTGATTGGTAAACTCTCAATTGGATCACATGCTAGCAGATGAATTCAACAGACTGTGAGCTTGATCATCTGGTACCTTTCTGTTCTTTTATCCTTTTCCAGACTTTTTCCAATTGCATTCCCATCCATTGAGATTCATTGAGTTTTTCTCTGCTTAATTCAGTCATTGGTTAAAATGAAGAATTCGATGAACCTAGTCAATTAGACCCTAAATCCAGATAACTGCTTATGATGTGATCCAAGGGTAGATTAAAGATTAAAGATTAGCTTTATTTGTCACATGTACATCAAAACACACAGTGAAATGCGTTGTTTGTGCCAATGGCCAGCACAGTCCGAACATGTAGTGGGAACAACCTACAAGTGTCGCCATGTTTCTGGCATCAAAATAGCATGCCCATGACTAACTAATCTGTACATCTTTGGAATGTGGGAGAAAACCAGAGCACCCGGAGGAAACCTATGCGGTAATGGGGAGAATGTACAAACTCCTTCCAGACCAGTGAGAATTGAAACCAAATCACAGACACTGTAAAGAATTACGATGACTATTCACTATATGCCGAAGGATGCTAGGGGAACTGATGAACAGTTACACTCAAATGACAAACCTAGTCAGAATACTGATAACTGACTCATTTCAGAGGAGCAACACCTCATATTCTGCCTCCAACCTGATGGCATGAGCATCAATTTCTCTAACTACCAGCAATTTCTCCCCTCACCCCTCTCTTTGTTTCATTCCTCATTCTGGCTCCCCGTTCACCCATTCCCTTCTCCTCACCTGCTGATCTTCTCCCTCTAGTTCCTCTTATCCTTCCCTTTCTCTCATGGTCCACTCTACTCTCCTATCAGATTCCTTCTTCAGCACTTTACCTTTTCCACCTATCACCTCCCAGCTTCTTACTTCAACTCTCTCCCCCACCCACCTGGCTTCACCTATCACCTTCTAGCTTGTACTCCTTCTCCTGCCTCCCCCCCCACACCTTCTTATTCTGGCATCTTCCCCCCTTCCTTTCCAGTCCTGATAAAGGTTTAGCCCAAAACATTGACTTTTTATTCATCTCCATAGTTGTTGCCTGACCTACGGAGTTGCTCCAGCATTCTGTGTTTGTTGACTGACTCAATTATCTGGGCGTTTTGCAGGTTTATGAAGTTCCATGTTGCAAAGAGAAAGTTCAAAGAGACTCTGCGACCGTACGATGTGAAAGATGTGATTGAGCAATATTCGTCTGGACATTTGGACATGCTCGGTAGGATCAAAAGTCTGCAGTCACGGTGAGCGTGCCTTCCAAAAACTCCACCTAATCCAGATTGAGTTGACAGCTACTGGTTCATTTTTAGGACTCTTGGAAGAGTGTGAATACTCGTTAAATTTTGGGTTGACACTCCCACTGCACTGCTAATGCACCATCAGAGATCTTGTTTGCCATTTGCATTATTAAGCTGGAGTCTGCCCTGCCCCTCCCACCCCTCCCTCAGGTGTCCATTAAAGGTTAACACACTCACAAACTGCTGCAGGGACTCGGCAGTTCAGTCAGCATCAGTGAACGGAAAGGAACATCCATTAAAGGTCCCATGGATCCATCTGGACAAGGCATTAGGCTAGAGTCCAGGCCAACACCTATCCCTCGTCTGCAAACAGAATCAAAACATTAAAACCTCTTATCCTTCCCTTTCTCCCACTGTCTGTTCTTCTTTCCTATCAGATTCCTTCTTCTCCAGCCCTTTACCTTTTCCGCCTATCACCTCCCAGCTTCTTAAGACAAAGCAGAATTGGGCCATTTGGTCCATCAAGTCTGCTCCATTATTCTATCATGGCTGATTTATGATCATCCTCAAGCACTTTCTTCTGTCTTCTCCCCGTAACCTTTAACAAACTTACTAATCAAGAAGCTATCAACCTCTGCTTTAAGTGTATCTGATGAAACATAGAACAGCACAGCAGAGTACAGGGCCTTTGGCCTACAATGTTGTGCTAACCCTTTAACCTGTTCTAAGATCAATCTAATGCTTTCCTCCCCCATTGTCCTCCATTTTCTGTCATCCATGTCCCTACCTAAGAGTCTCAAAATATCTCAAATGTATCTAACTGTACCGTTACCCCTAACAGTGAGTTCCATGCATGACTACTCTGTGTAAATAAAACTTAGCTCTGACATCCCTCCCCCAGACATTCCTCCAATCACCTTGTATTAGCCATTTCTGTCCTAGGAAAAAGTCTCTGGCTGTCCACTCAGTCTACATCTCTTATCACCTTGTACAACTCTCTCAAGTCACCTCTCATCCTCCTTCGCTCCATCTTCTTCAACTGTCATTTCTACCTTTGACCTCCAGCTTCTGACATCATTCTCTTCCCCCCAACACATAACCTGCCAATCACCACCCACCCCCCCCCCCAGCTGGATCCACCTATCAGCTGCTCCACCGCTTTCTTTCCAGTCTGCTGAAGGGTCTCTACCTGAAATATCAAAAGTCCATTTACCTCCATAGATGCTGCCTGGCCTGCTGAGTTCCTCCAACTCAAAGTCAAAGTCATAGAAAATTTTTTTACCGTGCCCATGGTTTGCTCCTTATCAAATTGCAATATTGCTTTGCACTGTTGTAACTATATGTTATAATTATGTGGTTTTGTCAGTTTTAGTCTTGGTTTGTCCTGTGTTTCTTGTGATATCATTCTGGAGGAACATTGTATCATTTTTTAATGCATGCATTTCTAAATGACAATAAATGAGGACTGAGTGTCCTCATAATCTAATCTAATCTAATCTATTTATCAAAGTACGTATGCATTACCATATAGTATCCTGAGATTCATTTTTCTTGCTGGCGTTTACAGAAAAATTAAGAAATAATATAGAATTTATGCATAAGTAAAGACGGACAACCGAAGTGCAAAAGAAGACAATTTGTGCAATTAAAAATAAATAATACTGAGAACATAAATTGAAGAATCCTTGAAAGTGAGAGTAGGACTAGGCTGCACCTGTCTGTTGAAAATCTTCCTAAGGTGGGTCTCAAACACCACTGGGTCTCTAACAGGACATTGTAGACATTGCACTACTGTGTTACAGGGACAATAGGGTGGGTTGTGGAAAACCTGGGGTTTAGGAGAGGAGAACATATGTTTGGGGGTAGGGCAGAATGTTACATTAAAGCATTACAAGAACAGTTTGTCTGTGTGAAAGTCAGGAGAATATAAGGGGTCATCATCGTGCCACAGAATTCCTACTCTTCCCCTTCCAAAGTTCAAAGTAAACAAATTATCAAAGTACATATATGTCGCCATGAGATTCATTCATAGTGGAACAAAGAAATACAATAGATTCTCTGAAAAACTGCACACAAAGAATGGTGAACAACCAATATGTAAAAGATGACAAACTGCAAATACAAAAACCAAATAATTAATAGACAGATAAATAAATAAATAATGCTGAAAAGATGAGTCGAAGGGTCCTTGAAAGTGAATCCATAGGGTGTGCAATCAGTTCAGAGTTGAGGTGAGTGAAGTTATCCATGCTGTCTGAGGACCCTGATGGTTGTAGGGTAATAACTGTTCCTGAATCTGGTGATGTGGGACCTAAGGCTCCTGTACCTCCTTCTCAATGGTAGCACAAGAAGACAACAAGGCCTGGACGATGGGGGTCCTTCATGATGGATGCTGTTTTCTTGTGACAGGGCTCCTTGTAAATGTATTCAGTGCTGGGGAGGGAGGGCTTTGCCTGTGGTGGACTGGGCTGCATCCACCAATTTCTGTATGTTTCCATGCAACCTGTCCATTTGGAATGTTACATCCTCTGTGCATTTAGGTAGAGTCTCTCAGAAACACCATTGCACCCCCTCCCCCCACCATTCCCAAAGCTATGACTTGGGCAAATAAGAGCTTACAGTGGGTGGACCCTGGGAGTTTAATTAACAACTGCCATTTCTTTATGAATTTAATCTTATCAGAGTATATACATCAGATATGATTTCATACGACGCTTTCTTGGTGTGCAGTTATAAACACAAGGGATTCTGCAGATATTCAAAATCCAGGGTAACATGCACATAATGGTGGAGGAACTCAGCAGGTCAAGCAGCATCTATGGAGAGGAACTAGCTGAGTTCCTATAGCGTTTTGTGTGTTAAATAGGTGTAATTCTCGACTGCTTTGAACTAAAGTGACAAAATTTTTTCCAAGTTTATATGCAAGTATCCTGATCGTGACATTTCGGGCCAAGACCCTTCATCAGGGCTCAGCCCAGCTTCTCACTTTCTACCCCACCTCCCCCACCCCACATTCCCCCTCACCTGGTCTCACCTGCCACCTGCCAGCTTGTGCTCCTCTCCCTCCCCATCTTCTTATTCTGGCTTCTTCCTCCTCCTTCCCAGTCCTGATGAAGGATCTCAGCCCAAAACACTGACTCCCAAAATTCTGCTCCATAGACACTGCCAGACCTGCTGAGTTCCTCCAGAGTTTTGTGTGTGTTGTTCAAGATTTCTAGTACCCGCAGAAACTTTTAGAGCCATAAAGTGCCACGGGACAGAAACAGGCCCTTCAGCCCATCTAGTCCATGCAAAAATATTATTCTGCCCAGTGCATCTTTTATTTATAGTTTCCAGAATTTGTTCACACCTCCTACCTAGCGTTGGCACACTGTCCTACTGTGTTTTCATATACCCTGTTACTATATAGAAGAGTTCCTCTTGCCAAGCACCAGTTTGTCACTATAAGATTTCCTGTCATAGTCAATATTACAGCTGCTTGTACACCTAACATCACAACGTACAGGTTTCCCCTGCCAGCCGAAGGCAGAGCGTTCCTATGAAACGGTTCATAAGCCGAAATGTCATAAAGCGAAGAAGCAATTACCATTTATTTATATGAGAAAATTTTGTGAGCGTTCGCAGACCCAAAATTAACCTACCAAATCATGACAAATAACACATAAAACCTAAAATAACAGTAACATATAGTAAAAGCAGGAATGATATGATAAATACACAGCCTATATAAAGTAGAAATACTTCTCTACAACAATTGCCTGCACAGATCTCCATAGTGAAAATCTCACGCAAGCGCTGTCAGCAGAAAATCGCACGCAACCGTTGTTGGCATAAACGCGCTCTCCAGTAACCTTTAAGCTATGAGGCTGCCAAATCTACCAAATAACACTCAAAAATACACAGCCTATATAAAGTAGAAATAATGTACGTACAGTGTAGTATCACTTAGCGGAATCAGGAAGACAGCTTGCCGAGCACACTGATAATGGTGTGTTAGACTGAGTCGTCGCAGGTTGGGTGGTGCAGTGGCCCCCACCCTCCGGGCCGCCGACCTGATACATTGCCGCGAAGAACGCAGCAGTAGCCGGGAGGCACACAGCACATCTTTAAGAAACAAGCCGAAATAAACATGCTAATTAATTAGGTGCCGCCGACACATAATTGTCGGCCCAGATCAGAGGAGACGCAATCGGAAATCGGCACTGACCTGGGCCGACAATTACGTGTCGGCGGCACCTAATTAATTAGCTTGTTTATTTCGGCTTTTTTCTTAAAGATGTGCTGTGTGCCTCCCGGCTACCGTTGCATTCTCCGCGAATCGGTACAGTATCTGTCTGGGGCCCGGGGGGTGGGGTGGTGGAACACGGGGGTGTCATCTCATCATCGATCAGGGCAGGCAGCTCATCTTCTCCTATGACTGCCCGCCTCGATGTCAAAGATCGAGGTTCGTCGTCTGCTGTGGCTGATGTGGAAGGCTTGCTTGACTGCTGAGCCTCGCGCATTTTTCTATCATATAGTTGTTTGTAAGGACTCAAACCATCCTGAAAATATCCCCTAAACCTACGTACCTTTTCAAAATTAAAGTCGTACTTTATCATTGCAGCGAAAATCTCACGCAGTTGCTTCATGTTCAGTTCGCTACTGCATTCGGTTTCGATTATTATCCTTTCCTCTTCCAATTGCATCAGCTCTTCATCTATCAGTTCTTGGTCACGGGATGCCAAAACCTCTTCAACATCATCTTCGTCAGCTTCCACAAGCCAAACTCACGTTGTCCTTGCTTTGTTCACCACAATCGAAACGCTTAATTATGTCTAGTTTTAAGCTAAGTGTAACACCCTTATGAGCTCTTTTAGGCTTTTCTGATACCTTAGAACACATCTTGCTAATGGCTGCTCACAGGCATGTGTTTAAGCAATGCCATTCCGAATCCGGGGGAGAGCGGCTGCTCGGGGCACGCACTGCCTTTCATCGCGCACTGATTTTTTCGCACGCTGATTTTTTATCACACACTGCCTTTCTTCGTAACAGTGAAAGCACCTTCTGAAAGCAAAAACAGGGTACTAATGTAGGTCTTTCGTAACAGTGAGGTTTCATAAAGCGAACGTTCGAAAAGCGGGGGACACCTGTACATACAAAAAGTCTGTGTATACAGTATAAGCTAATCTTATGTACCGTATGTACAGCCACATTCAGACAGTTAATTGGACATTGTGTTTTATAGGATTAATTTTACATTCATATTTATTGTGTCTTTTGGGTTTTAATTGTGTTTTTTTCCCTGCTAATTGTGTTTTCTATCGCTACATCAGATCCGGAGAAACAATCAGTTTGTTCTTCTTTACACTCGCCTACTGGAGAATGACAATAAACTGTCTTGAATTTTGAATCTTGTTTGTTTCATTTAATTCAGCGTGGATCATATTCTTGGGAAAGGACAGTTCACAACAGAAAAGCGTTCTCGCGAGAAAGGACCATCGGACAATGACATTGCTGCTGATCTTAGTATGATGGGACGTGTGGTAAAAGTGGAGAAACAGGTAACAATATTGATTCCTTGGAAATAACTCCACTGGCTCTCCCAAAATGAAAACAGTTTTTGTGTGAAGGTGAAAGACCCTTAGGATGATAGATATGCATGAAGACTCCATATGGGCTGTCAAGATTGGACTGGGTAAAATGCTGGAAGAACTCAGCAAGTCAGGCAGAATAAACAGTCAATGCTTCAGGCCAAGACCCTTCATCAGGAGTGGGAAAGGAGGAAGAAGCTGGGGGGAGGGGAAGGAATACAAGTTGGCAGGTGACAGGTAAGACCAGGTGAAGGGGAAGGTGGGGTGGGGAAGGGGAAGATGATGTGAGAAGCTGGGAGGTTATTGTTAGAAGAGGTAAAGAGCTGAAGAAGAAGCAATTTGATAGGAGAAGGCAGTGAATCATGGGAGAAAGAGAAGGAGGAGGGGTACCAGGTGAGAGGCAGGTGAGGCAACGGTAAGGGATGAGAGGGGAACCAGAATGGAGAATGGAAAAAGAGAGAAAGAGGGAGTGAGGAGAAATTACTGGAATTTAGAGAAATCAATGTTCATTCCATCAGGTTGGGGGCTAGCCAATTGGAAAATGAGGTGCTGCTCCTCCAACCTGAGTGTGGCCTCATTGTGACAGCATGGGCTGAAATGTCAGAATGGAAATTGGAAGTTAAATTGAAATAGGTGGCCACAAAAAAATTCCATCTTCTGTGGCCAGCACAGAGCCTCTTATAACCACCAGTAACATTTGTCTTTGCAGGTACAGTCCATTGAGTCAAAGCTTGATGCGCTCTTGGACGTCTACAGACAGTGTCTGCGGAAAGGGTCAGTCTCGGCGCTGACTCTTGCATCCCTGCAGATGCCTTCGCTGGAGCTCGATCAAACTTCTGATTATCAAAGTCCAGTGGAAGGGCTCAGCTCAGCCCGACTTAGCAACTGTACATCAAGATCTACCAGTGCCCGGGGACTGCAGCTCATCCTCACACCAGATGATCCAAGTGGCCCCTCTTATGGACACGTCAGCCTGACCACCCAGCCGCAGGCTGTTCCCAGTACCAAGGGTGACAGACCCACAATGGCAGTGCCTAATCCAGTGGTCCCACCTTCTAAGGAGACAGTGACATCTCAACAGTTGCCATCCTTCCAGACCACCAGCGGGCCGCTTCCTCTCCAGATCATTCCCGTCACTTCACAGGGGTTTGATTCCAATATCACCACATGCCTTGTCTCTGGCCAAAGGGCAGACCTTAGTTTCACTCAGGACACCCCATGGCGGCGGAGTCAGAGTGCAGAGAACGAATCCCTGGTCAATGTTTGCCCAGCGACGGACAAACCTTTAGAACACTCCCTGTCTGTGCAAAATCTGATCCAGCCCACTCACGAACTGAGGGTGCCATTCACAGACAGGAACCACAGGAGCGCCAGAGCATGTCAAGAGCACTATCCCAAATGGACAGCATCGCGATTCTTGGTTGGAGGTGAGGAGGTCAGCCCAGAAATATTTGAAAGCGCAAATCCAATGAGGCCTGGCGTGCCCAGAACGTCACGAGTCATTGAACAAGCAGAGGACCCAGTAAGGTCCTTGAGCATGTCTCCAATTCATCTAAAGTGAGAACAAAAGAAACCTCCCTTCCACAAGTCTCCAATATGCATTGTCTCTTGGACTGTCTTTGCCTTTGAGACAAATCATGAAACTTTCTAGTGTAACATAGCGAACAAATGAAAGAGGCACTTATGGGTCTAGTTGCATGAATAAATGCATGCCAAATTGAAAATGAGATTGTTTTAAAGTATTGTGGGAGCAGCTTGTTTCTTTGATAAATCAGGAATTATTTTTGTAACAAATGTGCATAGAGGTAATTTGATGATGTTCCAGTGAATAGTTCAGGGATCTGGACTGATTAAGACTACTTTTATTTACAGTACAGTTGTGTCTTCAAACTTCTGTGGTGTTTATGATACCCTGTCATCCCATCCAGGTAAAAACCCCTGTTTATATCAGAAGGGTTTCTCTGCTTCATTTGAGGTACAAAAGATAGACACATTCTTTATGAAAAATGTTTATAAAATATTCAACATTACTTTGAAAGATAATTGCTGAATATTCTGTTGAACTTCTTATTTTAAGGTTCAGGTTGTTTGAAGGACCTTTCTGTGCAGAGAGAAGTGTCAGAACAGCCAAGGAGGCAGATGGTGATGGAGCACCACTGATAGTGTGATGTTCAACTCTGAATGCACTGTATGATGATCTAAATAATGTGGCTTCCTTTGAAGCAGACCCTGCCTTGGACAACCTCTTTTCCAATAGAATAAGATATTAATGCCTCACTAAAAAAAAACAAAGACTTATTGTAGAATGCTTTGTATATCATTTTCTTAATGTATGTATAAGAGATGCTGATATTTGTACTGATTAGATATATAATATCAAGTTTGAACAGCAGCCTGGCTGGTAGATCCAGATGCTGCTCTGAAGCACAATTTGCTGAGCAATTGATCATATTGTAGAAAACTAGAATCGTACAGTGCAGAAAGAGGCCATTCGGCCCATTGTGCCTTTTCTGTCTGTTTGAAAGAGCCATCCATACAATCCTACGCCTCCTTCCCTGAGTGAAATTTGTTTTTTCAGTTATTTATCTTAATTCCTCACACAAAATATAATTGAATTTACTTCTTCCCTCTTTACAGTCAGTGCATCTCTAACAACTTAGTGTGCTCATTGTTTACTTTAGACCATAAAACCATAAGACAGAATCAAAACCAAAATTAATATCACTGAAGTATGCCATGAGATTGTTTTGCAGCAGCAGTGTAGTGCAATACATTTAAATACAACAAGTTACAGGAAGAAATTATAAATAACCCAATTCTCCTGCCTTCTCCATAATCTGTTGCACTTACTAATCAGCCTATTAACCTCTACTTTAAATGTACCAAATGACTTGGCATCCACAGGTATCTGCAGCAATGAATTCCACAGATTCACTACCCTCTGGCTGATGAAATTCCTCCTCACCTCTGTTCCAAGGAGAAGTCCTCGTATTCTGAGGCTGTGCCTTCATGTCCTAGACTGTCCCACTCAAGAAAGCATCCTCTCCACATCCACTCTATCTAGGCTTTTCCCCCTTCATTCCTCTAAACTCCAGTTAGTACAGGGCCAGAGCCATCAAAAGCACCTTGTACTTTAACCCTTTAATTCCCAGATCATTCTCGTGAATCTCCTCTGGACCCTCTCCAATACCGGCACACCCTTTCTTAGATAAGGGGCCCAAAACTGCTCACAATACTCCAAGTGCGGTCTGATCAATGCCTTATAAAAGCTCCACATTACATCCTTGCTTTTATATTCTAGTCCTCTCAAAATGAATGCTAACATTGCATTTGCCTTCCTCACCACTGACGCAACCTGAACGTTTTGCCAACTATCTTTAAGTTTTACCTTTGGCCAGTATAACCTTCAGGATTTTGAACAGTTTTGTTCAGTCCATCCTCAGGCTTATCCATGGTGAGATGAAACTGACCAGAAATCTGTTAAACAGACTTTAGATAATCAACCCTATTCTCTTACACTTTCCTCCATAAGCTTTGATCAGGAAACTATCCCCATTACTTACCCAGGTCCCATATAGCACATCCAACAGTACAATACAGAGGCAATCCCTTCAGCCCACAAACTAATTAAATTAGCGATTAAATGCCTAACTAAACTAATCACTTGTGACTTTACAGCATATTCCACCAATCTCTACGCATTTACGTGCCTGTCTGAGAGCCCCCTAAACACCTCTATATGCCTCCACCAGAACCCAAGCCAGCACATTCTAGGCACCCACCATTCTCCACGTAATAAAACTTTCCCCTCAAATCTCCTTTGAACTTATACCCTCTCACCTTAAACATGTGCCCTCTATTAGACATTTGGACACTGGGAAAAAGGTACCAGCTCTCGCTTCTCTATCTATACCTTTAATAATCGTATAAATTTCTATCATATCTGGTGCCGTTCTAATATATCTGCTGGGATCTTTTTCCAGGGTTTGACATCCTCTCTGTAGTGTAGTATCCAGAAATAATCACAGAGAGCTAACAGGGACCTAAACATTGATTTACATAGACCGATGGACTGATCTGTACACTGCTGAGGACAGACAACAGCAATCGGACACCTCCTCTTACTTAGCCCTGAATCAGGACCCCAATGCGAAACATTAGACCACTGTCTCCTGCACTATCGCGACCCATTTATAGAGACCCCCATCACCTCAGAATTCTCCCTTCTACAGCCTCTAACTTCATTGTTCCCCAACACTCCCTCCCCCCACTGCCCATTTCTACCTCCAACCCTAATCCTGATGAAGAGTCTTCATCCAAACTATTGACTGTCCATTTCCCTCCATAGATGCTGCCTGACCCACTGAATTCTTGTGTGTTGGTGGTTTATGAAGGTTTTGCTTAGTGCTCCTCCTGTACTTGTATCCACTTGTATGAAAGCACAGAATTTCATACTTATTTTAAGCTGTTTTTCTAACTTAGTCGTGCCGCTTTCAAACTCGTGTTGTAAACTTCCAGGCTTGCACAGGAACAGCCCTTCGGCCCAACTAGTCCATGCCAAACTGTTATTCTGCCTGGTCCCATCAACTCAAACTGGTCCATAGCCGTTCACTCCCTCCCATCCAAACTTCTCCTTAACGTTGAAATTAATCCCGCATTTACCACTTCTGCTGACAGCTCATTCCACACACACACCACCCTCCGAGTGAAGTTCCCCCTCAATATCTCACCTTTCACCCTTTAACTACAACCTGCAGTTCTCATCTTACCTAACCTCAGCATGTCTATATACCTCATAAATTTGTATACCTCTTTCAAATCTCCCCTCATTCTCCTACACTCCAGGGAATAAAGTCCCAAGCTATTCAGTCTTTCCCTATAACTCATGCTCTCAAGTCCTGTCAACATCCCTGAAAATTTTCTTTGTATTCTTTCAGTCTTGTTGATATCTTTACTGTAGGTAAGCGACTGGAACTGCACACAATACTCCAAATTTGGCTACACTAATATCTTATACAACTTTAACATAACATCCCAACTTCTGTGCTCAGTACTCTGATCTATGGAGGCCTATGTGTCAAAAACTCTCTTTAACGCCTTATCCACCTAAGACACCTTTTTTGAATGAATTATGGATCTGTATTTCAAAGGTTTCAAAGGTACATTTAATGTCAGAGAAATGTACACAATATACATCCTGAAATGCATTTTCTTCCCAACCATGCACGAAAAACAGAGGAGTGCCCCAAAGAATGAACGACAGTTAAATGTTAGAACCCCAAAGTCCCCCCCCAGCTCCCCTCCTTCCCGTGCATAAGCGGCAGCAAGCAACGATCCTCCCCTCCCCCCACCAGCAAAAAAAGAAAAAAAAGCATCAGCACCCACCACTGAGCACTCAAGCGTGAGCAAAGTAACTGCCAGGACACGGACTACTTGTTCACTCGGCATCCAACATACCATGGGCTCTCTCTCTCTCCCTAATAAAGGAGAGAGAGATGTCTCCGTTTCACAGCGAGAGGGGAGACATAACAAACAACTCATTGGTTTACGATGTTAAAAGTCCATTGCGTCACTTTTTCCGAGCTCTGTGCCCAAAGATCTCGGGTCTCTGGGCACACAGCCTTAGATCTTCCATCTCCCACAACACTCTAGTCTTCTGCTTGGACACCGACCTCCGATCCCCCCATCTCCAGAGCCACGAAAACTCGGTCCTCCGAAGGTGAGCTAAGCCCTTAGGCCGAACCCTTGGCATGCCAAACAACGGCCAGTTGTGAAACCCCAAGAGCGGGTCCCATTCCCACAAAGAACCATAGTCAGCGTATAACTCCAGATCAGGGTCTTCAAAAGAACCCTGAAAGGGAAAAATAGAGATTTTCAGACACTTTGCAGACACTGCCACTTCTATCCTAACAGGCTTAATATGTTCAGTTCACCTCTTAGATTTACAAGGGGTGATTAATAAGTTCGTGGCCTAAGGTAGAAGGAGTCAATTTTAGAAAACCTAGCACATTTATTTTTCAACATTGTCCCCTCCTACATTTACGCACAGTTAGTCTAGCGGTCGTGGAGCATACAGATCCCTTCTTTGTAGAAGTCAGTGTCTTGGATCTCCAGAAATGGTCCACAGCAGGGGTGATTGATAAGTTTGTGGCCTAAGGTAGAAGGAGGTGAGTTATTCAGCTCTCGTTACATACACGTGCAGTTCAACTCGTTGAGTGAATATGCAGAAAGTTTGAAATTAATAACTCATCTCCTTCTACCTTAGGCCACAAACTTATCTATCACCCCCACGGTGGACCACTTTCTGAAGGTCCAAGACGCCGACTTCTACAAAGAAGGGATCTGTATGCTCCACGACCGCTGGACTAAATGTGTACATGTAGGAGGGGACTATGTTGAAAAATAAATGTGCTAGGTTTTCTAAATTTGACTCCTTCTACCTTAGGCCACGAACTTATCAATCACCCCTCGTACACTCAGTGGCCATTTTATTAGGTACCTCCTGTGCCTAATGAAGCGGCCATGAGTGTATGTTCATGGTCTTCTTCTGCTGTAGTCCATCCACTTCAAGGTTCAATATGTTGTGTCTCAGAGATGCTCTTCCGCACACCACTGTTGTAATGCATGGTTATTTGAGTTAATGTCACCTTCCTGTCAGTTTGAACCAGTCTGACCATTCTCCTCTGACCTCTCATTGAGAAGGTCTTTTCACCCACAGAACTACTGCCTACTGAACGCTTTTTGTTTCTTGTACCATTCTCTGTAAATACTAAAGATGGTTATGTATGAAATTCCCAGGAAATCAACAATTTCTGAGATAAACCACTGCAACAGTCATTCCACAGTCAAAGTCACCTAGATCACATTTCCTCCTCATTCTGATGATGGATCTGAACAGTAACAGCACCTCTTGACCATACCTGCATGCTTTTATGTTGCCATATGATTGGCTGATTAGATATTTGCATTAATAAGCAGTTATACAGGAATATCTAATAAAGTGGTCACTGAGTGCACGGACGTATAAAAATCAATCATCAATTAAAGGCCTTGCAGCCTTCTCAACCACTTTGTTACATAATTCTATCAACTTTGTTAAACGTGATATACTTTCAACTCAGGGGTTCCCAACATTTTTTGTCCCATGTATCCTTATCATTAACCGAGGGATCCATGGACCCCACTGTTTCAATTAATCCATGATGGTTTTCATTTAATAGTTCATGAATTTCTCGGGAGCAGTTAATTTGTTATCTCTGGAAACTTCAGCAATCCTGAGGTAAGGATGACTGATCTTTCAAGACTAGCTTTCATCCTCAGCAAAAATGACCTGCTCGAGGAACTCAAGATGCAGACCAGATCAAGGGATTTAACCCAAGATGTTGACTATCCATTATTCTTCCACAGATCTAACAGCATCTGTGGAAGGACAATGGATAGTCAATATTTCAGGGTTGAGACCCTTCATCTGGAATGCATCTCGAAACCAGTACAGATGAAGGATCTCAGCCCAAAAGGCTGACTGTCCATTTCCCTCCATGGAAGCTGCCTGACTTGCTAAGTTCCTTCAGCAATTCATTTCCTTTTTGAGCATCTGCAGTTTCTTGTGTCTTTGGATTTCATCCCCTCCCTTTTATGAACAAGGATGTTCCAATTCTCTACTACCAATCTTCCCAAGAAGAATTTCAAATCTATAGCCACCCATCCAGACCTTTCTGAGTTCTACCAAATTTGGAAGTGCTCCCAGCTCCTTACTTCATATCCCCTGCCCAACCCATCCTCCCACCTTCCTGGTCTCACCTATCACCTTTCCTTCCCTCTCCCCACAAACCTTCTTATTCTGGCTTCTCCCTGCTTCCTTTCTAGTCCTGATGAAGGGTCTCAGCCTAAAATGCCAACTGTTTATACCCTTCCGTAGATCTTGCCTAACTTGCTGAGTTCCTCCAGCATTTTGTGTGTGTTTGGAAGCACTTCCTGTTTTTCTACTTTAATTGCAGCCAATTTGTCTACCTTCTCATTCCCTGAGACATTACCAATATACTTTTTTACAGTAGCAAATCTATGGTCTGTTTCTTCCTGAATATCTTCCTATAAGTCCCTAATTAATCCCTTACATTATTTGACTAACCTATTACCATTTATGAAAAACTTTTGTGTCCCTTCACACATTGTTTATGATTTCAAATGCTTCCTTGTCTATTGAACTGGTAAATCTACCCTGATTCTGGTCCTCTAGAACCTGAAGGTCAAAGTTGTGTTTCTTCGAAAATCGTTCAGAATATTCGTACTCAGAACACAAAATGCCATTGAAGCTTGTAGTATATATGGATTGGAGAACTGAGGCTTGATTTAATTTAGTTGTTATTCTCATCGTAGAGTTAATTTGATGATACTCTTTGCAATAACATTCACAACACTCCAGCATTTAAGATCTTGGGTCACTAAGCAGCTCCTCTGTCAAAGTGTTTTCTGCTTAATTGTTCCTTATTGTTTTCCATGTCTAAACTGAATGATACTGTGACAATATTCCTCCTGTAGAAATATCCTCCACAAGCCCAACTTAAAAACTACATTCAGCATTGCATTCGTCTCTCTTAGACATTAGCACATTCCAAGAACTCCTTTCCTACCTTGCCCTTGTTTCTTGCTGTTCATATAAAAGAAACCTTTCATTATCTCTATTTCTATTCTTCTTCTTTATCACCCCTTCTGGGGCATAGGCACCAACAACAGCTCGCCAGAGTCCTCTGTCCAGGGCTAGTCTTTTAAGTTGTCCCCAGCTGTAGCTATCTTCTGAAGATCCTTCATCTCCCAGGGATGAGATCTTTGGCGCTTTGGTTGGCAATTCTCCAACTCTGGGTTTTTACCGATGGAGTTGCTAGCCCCATGCCCAACCCTCCTCCTTCTGCAGCTGAGCTTGGGACCATCCATGCCAGAGTTACTAATTTATTACTTTAACATATTTATGCACAAGTAACTACATAAGATCAAAGCATCCCAATGCCACTTCTGTTTTACTCTATCAATATATGAGACAGCTCTGTGAGAAATGGATTTATTTAACATCTCAGAATAACATCCTACTTGACACGTACAGGAAATCTAAAGTAATTGCCCAGATTCTTAAAAATTGTAACAATGGAGTCTCCATTTTCATTCAGTAAAAATTTGGTCTGTAAATTTTGTGAGATGTACAATACATAAAGAACGAACAGATTTTCCAGCCGATGACATTTTATTTCACATTTCTTCCTTGTTTGCCCTTCTTATTTGATCTGATATTGATCCTAAGTACTGAGGGTAACTCCCTAGTGTAAGGAAGAGTACTGGCAGATAATGAAGCTCTTTTATCCTCACCTTTAATTGTACATAATGTCAATTCAAATCCTGTTTAATAGTGTTTAATAAATTGTTTTAATGAGTAATTTATTATGTAGAGCTGGGTCATTTTGCCTTAAATGACCTGCTTGAGAGCCGTCTTTAGATTACTTTAATTTATTTTGTTCCATGGCAGGTTGATTCTATCTCCAGTAGTAAGGTAATGATTTCTTTTCCAAAAATATAATAAACCACGAAAAATTGAACACTGTTCCTATTTATTCTTTGACACTTCCTTTTGTGTTTGTAAAGAGCATGTTTAATTAGTCCCAGTATTTTGGAGCTGATCTCACTTAAAGAACCCATTTTATTTTCTAAATGGTGTGCTTCCATCAGCCAGGATACCTGCAGAAAGTTGGAACCAGTCATTGAATGATGTTGAAACTGGGGGTTTAGATGTGTAAAAAAAAATCAGGAAAAGAAGGGACAGAGGAGAAAGGAAGAGCAGCTAAATTCTGAATTCTTTGAAGTGGGTCTTCAAAACAGCAGCACATAATATGAGGCGGCAAATGGTACAGTAGGTAGAGATGTTTCCTCCCAGCGCCAGAGACCTGAGTTTATTCCCAAACTCCAGTGTTATCTGTATGTTCAAAGTTCAAAGTAAATTTAATATCAAAGCATGTATAAGTTACCATAAACTGCCTTGATACTCACCTTCTTGCAGACATTTACAGGAAAGATAAAGAAATACAATAGAATCTACCAACGACTATATATAAACAAAGAGTCAGAAACTCAGAAACAAAGACACTGTTCCTAAAATGTTGAATGTGTGTCTTCAGGTTCTTGTGCGTCCTCCCTGATGGTAGTAATGAGAAGACGACATGTTCTGGGTGGTGAGGGTCCCTGATGATGGATGCTGTCTTTTCAGGTTTCACCTTTCGAAGATGTCCTCAATGTTGGGGAGGCTAGGCCCATGATGGAGCTGGCTGAGGTTACAGCCCTCAGCAGCTTTTTTCCCATCCTGTGCAGTGGCCCTTCCATACCAGACAAGGATGCAAACAGTTAGAATGCTCTCCACGGTACATCTGTAGCCGCAGCAACCAATAACCAGTGTGCAGAAGAAGACAAACTGTGCCAATAAAGAATATTTAAAATAAAAATAAATAAATAAATGGTTGCACATCGTTATGCTTTGTAACTCCAGAAACTAATCAAAAGAAAAACAGGACAACCGGAATGATGGTCTATTTAGCTTTCTTTAGTGAGGCGCGCACATATGACGTGATGACATAATGACAAATGCCAATCATGTACTTTTACATTTAAATTGTAGTGAATTATGTAAACAAAGAATGCTTAAGCAAGCAATATACTTATAATATTACTCAAATATTACTGAAATACTGAATACACTACACTCCAACTTAGCTATAAATTCCAAATCAGTATAGATTGCATCTCAACACAAACGTGTGACATATTGCTCTCTACCATGTATCAACCAACACACATATATACACTGTTTACTATATAATACAACCACTATATAGACATCCACAGCAAGGGAAATTTTAAATTGTCCCATTTCAGCCTAAAGATTTAATTGCTGTAGAAGATTTCTTACTCTTGTGGGATATGTCATTCCTGACAAAGGGTGTCACTCTGCTTGGCAGGAGAGGCTTGTGGCTGTGAAACAATCTGGGATTCTGGGGCCTCCTCTGTGGTGGTTGTAGTAGTTGACTCTGGGACTGCAGCAAATGGCTCTGACACCTTTCTTCTCCAACAGTTGACTCTGCTCTCCTTATTTGATCAATGTGTCATCTGTAAATGATATCAGATTTAACCAATTTCCCCCAGGATCAATAAAGTATGACTATGACTATGACTATGACTATGAGATGTGATCGCCACTGTGTAGGAGAGTGGTCCAGCTCTGTCTTTAATCTTTCCAAGTACCCACTTTTGATCACTTCTGTAGTCCTTCACCAGTTCTGCTTGTCCAGGAGTGAAACATCAAACCTCCTTATTTCAGGAGCCTTCAATTTGTCTGAGCAGTTTGTCCTGCAAACTCCTGCTGAGATTGGGTTTGAGGAGATCCAAGCGTGAGGGTGAGGGAGTACCTAGGAATAGCATAGCTAGTAAGTTGTTGGTTGTGGAGTGTGCTGCACTGCAACATGCAAAGAGGAAATTAGCGACTATGGACTGTTCAGTGTTAGTGTAGAGTGTTCTGCTGATATTGCTCACAGTGAGTTCTTTAGACTCCAAACAACCCTTTCTGCCAAGACATTTGTAGCTGGGTGATATGTTTTACTCCACTCATTTTCAAGAATGACTGAAACTGTTTCACCATGAACTGTGATCCATTGTCACTGACTAAAGTGTTCTGGAACACCGGTACTTGAGAAGAGGCTTTTCAACATATCAACAGTGTGCAAGGCTGTAGTGGAGGCTATTGGGAACATATCTGACCACTTTATAGTTGCATCTACTACTACCAAGAATTTATGCCCATAAATGGTCTAGCAAAATCAACGAGTCCTCTGCCGGGGCAAGGCAGACCATTCCCAGGGATGGTGGGGCACTGCTCTTGGCAACGTAAGGACGTGTGGGCATCCCTGCATGGTAAACTGCTTAATGAGCTGATCTATCCCAGGTCACCAGACAAAGCTTCAAGCCAATGCTTTCATTTTGGCCATGCCTAGATGACTGGCATGTAACTCCTCCAACACTTTAGCTCTCAGCAGGAATGGTACAAAATCTCTCAATCCCCACATAAGGCAACCCTCTTTCATCCTGGGTGCTGGTAAAAATGGGGGAACTGGGATTTCTGCTGCACATTCCAGCCATTTTGTGTTGCCATGTGGACCTGAGACAGTGTGGGGTCTTTTCTGGTTTCCCCTTTGATCATCTCTGCCAAAATAGGGAGACTTTCAATTTACGAGAGGGAAAATATATCAAGAGGAGTGTTCTCTTTTGTAAATTTTTCAAGAATTTCCTTTTCTAAGAGTAAATGGGACAGTCCATCTGCATTTCCATGATTAGTTGTCCCTTTGAACTCAGTCTTGTACTTACGTTCTCCAAGAAACAGAGCCCATCTCTGCATTTGTGCTGCAGTTAATGGAATGCCCTTCTGTGGATTGAAAATAGACACTTCTGCTTGATGATCAGTAATGAGGGTAAACTCTCTCCCATAAAAGTGCTGGTTGAAATGCTTTACACCCTAAACCAGTTTCAAGGCCTCTCTGTTAATCTGCACGTATTTTTTCTCTGCAGCAGTAAAGGAACATGATGGAAAGGAACATCATGGGATGTTCCCTTCCATCATTTACAACATGATATGATTTCACATATGCCACAAGGTGAGGCATCACAAGCAAGCTTCACTGAACAATGTCCATCATAATTTGTGAGTACAGTGTCTGACGTCACCATTTCCTTTGCCTTTTGGAAAGCCACCTCACACTGCTTTGCCCATTGCCCGATCTGCAGTAATGAGTTCTAGGGATGAAACACAGTAGTCAGGTTTAGCAGGAACTTGATATAACAATTGACAAATCCTAAAAGAAACTGCAACTGTGCCATGTCCTTTGACCTTGGGGCATCCACCACTGCTTGAATTTTCTCAGAATACTTGTATAATCTTTGCGCATCAATAGTGTGACCACAGTAAGTGATGCTTAGTATAAAGGATTCTCACTTGTTACGTCATGCTCTGAGCCCATAATCTTCTCATCTTTGTAACACTGTCTTCAGATTTTGGAGATGTTCCTTGTCGTCCTCGTCCTCATCCAGGTAACTCTGAGTGTCTAGGGAGCCTTGTAACACCTGGTCCACAGCTTTTTGCCAGACTGCAGGTGCAGATGCTACTCCAAAAATAAACATATACAGCAATAAAGCCCTTTATGAAATGTTTATGGTGAGAAAAACTTTGGACTCTTCCTCCATTTCCATCTGTACGTGAGTTTCAGCTAAGTCCACTTTGCTGAAGTGTTTCCCTCCAGAAAGGTTTGCAAAGATATCCTCTATCCTGGGCCAAGGATATTGATCTACTCTCAGTACTGGGGTTGATGGTGATCTTAAAATCAGCACAAATTCTGACAGACCCATCAATGTTCCCTTTAATTTGTAATGACCAGTGTTTACAAAAATCTTTTGCTGTGCAATTTTTTTGCCTTGTTACAATAACATGTACGCACTGAATTTTATATATAGAGGTATTCATTTTAACAGCTCACAAAACAGTGTCAACAAGAACTTTGATCTCCTCTGGGTTTGATCGTTTTTGCTCTTGTTCATCTGCACTCTCACAAAACATACATAGCCAGCCTGTCAAGGGGAATGAGGGATTTTCTTGCCAGAGCTTTTTCACACCATCCGTATGTAATTTGCTTGCTAAATGATGCTTTAAGAAGTCAAGTTCCAATATCACTCCATTTCTTCCCACTTGCAATTTCTCCAGCAGCTTTTGTATTGCGACAATACATGCAGGTAACTCCAGTTTCTGTTTCGTACATAAATATTTTTTGTAGCTTCACACTCCTGACCTCATGAGCTTTCGGTGCAGCAGCTTCTACTGTTTTATTAAGCCATTCCGCTTTAAATGAACTTGCAGTTCTTTTGCACTTCACACCCTTTGCTTCGTTGGAATTCAACAAAGTGAGTCAATAATTTCTTCAATAAAAACAGTATAAATGAGCCAGTTCTAAATTCTGCAGACTCCACATTGTCAACACCATCCGCATCAGAAACCAAAAAAGGGAACATGATTGTATACAATTGTGAAATATACATAACATGTCAATGAGTTAGAGAGTGACAAACTTCTGCGCACAGTTTAAATTCCTTTGTGTGTTAGCAACAAAAGATGTGTGCATGCACACATGCGCACACCTTAGAGCAGCGGTCCCCAACCACCGGGCTGCGGACCAGTACCGGGCCGCAGAGCATCCGCTACCGGCCCACGAGGCAGCGATATGATTTGGTCAGCTGCACCTTTCCTCATTCCCTGTCACAGCCACTGATCAACCATTACGCATACGAGGTCATGACCCACGCGTCATCCGTATCAGGGCGGGAAGGCGATCAACTCCTCGAGCTTGCAAATGACGACGGGCTGAAAAGTATGTTTGCCATAACATCTCTGTCAGCATTTTGGATCAAAGTCAAGGCTAAATATCCTGAGATAGCCACGAAAGCACTGAAAACGTTGCTTTCATTTCCAACATTTTTCTGCAAAGCGGAGTTTTCTGCAATGAATGCAACGAAAACTAAACTGCGGAATAGACTGGACATCAGGAACCCCCTTCGAGTATCGCTGTCTCCCATCACCCCTCGATAGGACGGTGTTGTTAAAGGGAAACAGGCCCAGGGCTCCCACTGATTCAACGATATTTGTGTGTTGCAATGATTTTATATATTCATACGGGGAAAATATGTGCTGTGCATTTAATATCCAAATACTACTTAAAATGTTATGATGCTATTGACTTATAAGTGACCTGTATAACCATATAACAATTACAGCACGGAAACAGGCCATCTTGGCCCTTCTAGTCCATGCCGAACGCTACTCTCACCTAGTCCTGCTGACCTGCACTCAGCCCATAACCCTCCATTCCTTTCCTGTCCACATACCTATCCAATTTTTCTTTAAATGATCATATCGAACCTGCTTCTGCCACTTCTACTGGAAGTTCATTCAACACTTCAAGCTTCCCTGATAATTGACTTATTATATCTATGCGAGGAAAATATGTGCTGAGTGTTTAATATTAAATTCGTTAGATAAACCCTTTTAGAAACAAAATTGAGTGTATTATCCACTTATCACCTATTTTCCAGTAGTGATTAACACCCACCCCCATGAACAGAATCGCCAAAAAGGATTTGCTTGGGAGGTGGGGTGGGGAGGGAGGAATTGGCAGGTCACGACGCGCATGCGCGTCGGTGCTCACGCAAGGCCATGGTCATTGTAGTCTTTTGAGTAAACAACGCAGTTGACTGCTACTCTTTTTCGTTGGCAACCCTACCCGCTCCCCTCCCCCCAGGTCAGCTGGTCCGCAAGAATATTGTCAATATTAAACCGGTCCGCAGTGCAAAAAAGGTTGGGGACTCCTGCCTTAGAGAACATTGAGACTCATACTTCTTGGTTACTGGGACCACTGGCATTGCCCACGGGTTCCACTCAACCTTGGAAAGAATCCCTTCAGACTCCATGTCATCTAGCTAAATGGCTACTTTATCATGTATGGTATATGGAACAAGATGGGCTTGAAAAACTTGGGTGTAGCATTTTCATTTAATTCCATTTTACCCTTAATATGTTTGAGTGCTCCAATACCATCCTTGAACTCTGCTGTGACATCATCCAGTACCTTTTTACTTTGCTTTTTGTTGACTCTATTGCAGGGGATGTGGCATGCAAATAGTGGTTAGATCTCCAATCAAATTGTAGTTGTCTTAGTCAATCATGCATCCACAATGCTGGCCCTCCTGTTTTTACCAGATACAAACCCAATGTGACTTGTTGTTTGTTGTATTTCACTATTACAAATGTCATCCACACAGGTGTTATATTTTCTTCAGTTCTAAGTTGGATGTCTGCAGGCTTCAGTTCAGTATCTTATTCCTTCTTCTCCAGCTCTTTACCTTTCCCGCCCACCTGGCTTCACCTATCACCTTCCAACAAGCCTCCTTCCCCTCTACCTACCTTTGTATAGCGCATCTTCTCCCTTCCATCTCAGTCCTGAAGAAGAGACTTGGTTTGAAATGTTGACTTTCTATTCATTTTCATAGATACTGTCTGACTTGCTGTGTTTCTCCAGCATTTTGTGTACGTTGCTTTGGATTTCCATCATCTACAGACTTCCTTGTGTCCTTGAAGTGCCATTTAAAATCATTTTGTGAAATGACTGAAGCAACCGAGCCAGAATCCAATTCCATTTCAATTAATTTACATTTCTGGTGTAAGTCATATTGCTCATCCATTGTTTTCATATTGTAAATCTCAAGGCTATTCAGTCCTGTGTCACTCTCACCATTAACAGTTTTTGAAACTGCAACTTGACTTTTTATCTTTTTCTCTTCCCTGTGGAGTCAATTTATTTTTGTCTGGCTGACATACTCTTTTGTATGTGTCCTACATTGTCGCATTTTCTGCAAGTTTCAGTTTTAAACCTGTATTGGTCTGGTGTATGTGAATCCCCGCCACAACAGTAACACAATTTCATCAGCCAGGCAGATTTCTGCTTAGACGTGGCAATTTTGTTCATGCTCTTTCATTTCTGACTGCAACTCAATTGTGTCTCTAGCTACTGTTTCCATTGATACAGCAATTTGAACTGCTCTTTTAAATGTGAGTTGTGTTTCAGTTTGGAGCTGTTTTTGAATGACTTTGTCAGATTCCACAAGCTAAATGATCTATCTGGGCATCATTAAGCTCATCACTGTACTGACAATGTTCGGACAATTTCTTCAATTCAGCCACGTAAGCTGAAATGGACTCCCTTCACTTTTGATTCCACTTATGAAGCAAGCATTCTGCAATCAACAATGATTTTGTTCTTAAATGTTCCTGCATTACATTCATGATATCAAAAACAAGCTCATTTCGGCTGGTTTGGTTGCAGCAATTAAACTTCTAAGCAAACTGTATGCATTTCCTGCCACTGCCTGTAAGGAGTTTGTACATTCTCCCGGTAACCATGTTGGCTTCCTTCGGGTGTTCTCGTTTCCTCCCACAGTCCAAAGATGTACAGTTGGTAGGTTAATTGGTCATTGTAAATTGTCTCATAATTAGGCTATGATTAAATCAGGGGATGGCTGAGTGCGTGGCTCAGAGGGCCAGAAGGCTCTATTCCGTGCTATAAGTAATCAATAAATAAGTAAATTTTCCACTTATTGCACTCAGTAACACTGGTACTCACTTTTCATTGGCGATTTCATTTCCTTCAAAATATGCACAATTCATTCAGTACACATCATCCAGTTATGTTTTGTGCAATCAAACATGTCTATCTTTCTGATGTAGCCAGCCATTTCTTATTCATTTATTTATTATTACTATCACCCTGTACCAATTGTTTATGATCCCATGAATTTTGTCCATTTTCTGCCTTTATTTTTAACTTAACTATCTCTCTCCCCATCTGAAGAAACATGTGCTACACTTCTTAAACTCAAATGTCTCACAGCGCTTCAACAGGTAGGTAGTCATCTCATGTTCATTTTAAAACTTCCTCCTTGTCACTGTTATACTTTGTAACTCCAGAAACTAATTGAAAGAAAAACACAGGAGCAGGAATGATGGTCTATTTACAATCAAGAGAAAATCTGCAGATACTGGAAATCCAAGCAACACACACAAAATGCTGAAGGAACTCAGCAGGCCAGGCAGCATCTATGTAAAAAAAGTACAGTCATAGTTTCTGGCCAAATGTCCTGCCGAAGGGCCTCAGCCCGAAACGTCAATGATACGATTTTCCATAGATGCTGCCTGGCCTGCTGAGCTCCTCCAGCATTTTGTGATGGTCTATTTAGTTTTCTTTTTTTGGTGAGGTGCTCACACATGATATGGTGATGTAATGACGTATGCCATTCATGTCCTTCATATATACCGGTATATCACATAAGGAGTTACGTAAACAAAGAAAGACTGTTTAGTCAAATACAATATTTACAATATTACTCAAATATTACTGAAATATTAAATACATTATATACATGATTGTGTGGGCTAACCCCGTGTGTTCTGGTTTCCTCACATCCCAAAGACAGGAAGACTGGCAGGTTAACTGGCCGCCATGAATTGCCACTAATGTGTAAGTACATGGCACAATTGGTCTCATTCCTCCCATAATTTCTGCTCAAAAATGGTCAGCTCTGTATTTCAACTGTACCTCATTTAAGACCTATCCCCACACACTCTGAAAGTAACCAACAGAGACACCAACCTCTGAGGGATGAAATAATAGAAGGATTACTTTAACATAGATATTAATTTGAAAAACAAAATCGTTGTTCCTTTACATGCCTTATGGCATATTGGGTGGCAATCTTGCCGTTTCTTTAACACTCGTGTCTGTTTTTTCTTGAAGCCAAGTTGCTAGCTCGATACTCAACCCAACACGGATGGAAAGTGTGCAAGGAGCTGGCCAGATTTGAACCCGGAACCACTCACTTCGAAGGCCAGTGCAGATGCCCATGACACCACCAGCTACCATTTGAAATCATTTGCGTTCGATAAATCTTAAAGAAGTTCTGGAAAAATCTGGGGTTAGAAGAGATCAAGCTGTAAAGGTCCTGGTTAGACCACACTTGGAATATTGTGTTCAGATCTGGTTGCCTCCTTGTAGGATGGATGTGGAAGCTTTAGAAAGAATGCAGAGAAGATTCCTTCTGTGTTCCTTCGGACCATGTGGGAAGCAAGTGCAGAAGCTGCAGGTGCCCTCGCAGAGATATTCAAAACATTCTTAGCCACAGGTCAGGATTGTAGGATAGCAAATATTGTTCCATTTTTTAAGAAAGGCTCTAAAAATAAGCCAGGAAATTATAGGCCAATGAGCCTGACACCTGTAGTGGCCAAGTTATTGGAAGTTATTCTAAGGGATCAGATATATAAGCATTTGGATAAACAGGGATGAATTAGGGATAGTCAACATAGATTTGTGTGGGAGGTCATGTCTAACAAATCTTACAGTTTTTTGAGGAAGTTATCAGGAAAGTTGATGAAGGCAAGACAGCAGATATTGTCTACATGGACTTTAGCAAGGCTGTTGACAAGGACCCATATCGGAGGTCGGTCAAAAAGGTTCAGTTGCTTGACATTCAAGATGAGGTAGTAAATTGGTAGTAAATTTGTGGGAGAAGCCAGAGAGTGGTAGTAGATGGTCAGCTCTCTGACTGCGAGTGTTGCAGGAATCGGTACCGGGTCTATTGTTGTTCGCCATCTATATCAACAATCTGGATGATAATCTAGTAAACTGGATCAACAAATGTGCAGATGACACCAAGTGGACAGCAAGGAAGACTATCAAAGCTTGCAGCGTGATCTGGACTAGCTGGAAAAATGGGATGGAAAATAGCAGATGGAATTTAATGCAGACAAGTGTAAGCTGTTTCTCTTTGGGAGGATAAACCAGGGTAAGAATTACATGATGAAGAGCAGGGCACTGAAGAGTGCGGTAGAACAGAGGGATCTGGGAATATAGATCCAAAATTCTGTGAAAGTTGTGTATCAGGTAGATAGGGTGTAAAGAAAGCTTTTGGCACATTGGCCTTCATAAGTCAAAGTATTAAGTACAAGAGGTGGGATGTTATCTTGAAATTGTATAAGGTAATAGGGAGGCCTAATTTCGATATTGTGTGCACCTACCTACAGGAATGATGTCAATAAGGTTGAAAGAGTGCAGAAAAATTTGAGGACCAAAGTCATAGGGAAAGGTTGAGTAGATTAGGACTTTATTCCCTGGAGCGTAAAAAATGAGGGGAGATTCAAATAAGGTATACAAAATTATGAGGAGTATAGATAGGGTGAATGCAAGCAGGCCTTTTCCACTGACATTGGGTGAGAGTAGAACTAGAAGAGAGTAGGAGAAGAGAACTAGGAGAGTAGAGTTATGGGTGAAAGGTGAAATGTTTAAGGAGAACATGAGGGTGAACTTCTTCACTCAGAGGGTTGTGAGAGTGTGAAATGAACCGCCAATGAAAGTGGTTGATGTAGGTTTAAGAGAAATTTGGATAGATATATGGATGGGTGGTGTATGGAGGCCTAGGTCCAGGTACAGGTCAAAGGAACTAGGCAGATTAATCGTTTGACATGGACCAGATGGGCCGAAGAGCCTTTTTCCATGCTGTAGTATTCTTTGACTCTAACTCTATGACTTAATTGGGGCCAGTGACATTTTTAAGGGTACTTAGATCCCAGAGGCATTTCTCCCTCCTGCCTCCTGACATTGACCAACTCATCTGTTAAGAAACAATCTGTTACAAAATATCAGCAGTATATTCAGTATGGTTTTGCTTCTCGGTCTCAATGTATGTTTTAATGTTGGCTTTCTGTCTGATATTCACCAACTTTCCTCAGTTTGCCCAGGATGAGAGGTGGTTTGATAGAAGTGTACAAGATGATAAGAGGCATAGAAAGAGTGGACAGCCAAAGACTTTTTCCACAGGGTGGAAAAGGATTATACAAGGGGCATAATTTTAAGGTGATTGGAGAAAGGTATGGGGGTTATCTCAGACATAGGTTTTTTTATAGGGTTTGTTGGGTATGTGGAATGCACTGCCAGGGATGATGGTGGAGGTAGATACATTAGGGTAATTTCAGAGACTCCTAGATAAGCACATACTGTAGATGATAAAAAAAATGGAGGGCTACAGTAGAACTAGAAAATTTGTGAACCCTTCAGAAAGTTCTCTATTTCTGCATAAATATTATCTAAAATATGATCACATAAGTCCTAAAGCTAGATAAAAAGAACACAATTAAATAATACCACATAAAACATTATACTTGTTCATTTATTTATTGAGAAAAATGATCCAATATTACATGTATTTGCCAGAAAAAGTATGTTAACCATTGTTTTCAGTAACTGGTGTGACCCCCCCTTGTACAGCAATAACTTCAACCAAACATCTCCAGTAATTGTTGATCAGCCTTACACATTGGCTTGAAGGAATTTTAGGCCATTCCTCCTTTCAAAACTGCTACAACTCAGATGTTGGTGGGCTTCCTTGCATGAACTGCTTGAGGTCCTTCCATAACATTCCTACAGGACTAAGGTCAAGACTTTGACTCGGCTTTTCCAAAATGTGAATTTTCTTCTTTTTAAACCATTCTATTGATGATTTATTCTTGTCTTTTGGATCATTGTCTAATTGCATTATCCAATTTCTATTAAGCTTCAGGTGATGGACTGCTACCCTGACGTTCTCCTGCAAAATGTCTTGACACCATTTTGAATTCATCATTCCCTCAACGATTGCAAGCTGTCCAGGCCCTGAGGCAGCAAAGCAGCTCCAAACAACTAGTTCCTTCCAACATGCTTCACAGTTGGGATGAAGCTTTAGTGTTGGTGTGCAGTGCCTTTTTTTCCTCCAAACAGAGCAATGTGCATTTCTGCCAAGAAGTCCTACTTTTGTCTCATTTAACCACAGAACTTTGTCAAAGAAGCATTGTAGAAAATCCAGGTGGTCTTTTGCAAACTTGAGATGTGCAGCAATGTGTTTTGGGAGATAATGGTTTCCTCCGTGGTGTCTTTCCATGAACACCATTCTTGTTCAGCAGCTTAGCAAGTTTTAGAGAATTTAGCAAGTTCTAGAGATTTCTGCAGGTTTTTTTGTTGTTATCTTTGGGTTCTTTTTCACCTCCTTCAGCATTGCACATTGTGCTCTTGGAGTGATCTTCAGAGGATGCCCTCTCCTTTACCTTACTTTACTTTATTGTCGCCAAACAATTTATACTAGAGCGCACAATCATCACAGCAATATTTGATTCTGCGCTTCGCGCTCCCTGGAGTACAAATCGATAGCAAATAGTAAAAATTTAAATTATAAATCATAAATAGAAAATAGAAAAAGGGAAGTAAGGTAGTGCAAAAAAAATGAGAGACAGGTCCAGATATTTGGAGGTTATGGCCCAGATCCAGGTTAGGATCCATTCAGCAGTCTTATCACAGTTGGAAAGAAGCTGTTCCCAAATTTGGCCGTATGAGTCTTCAAGCTCCTGAGCCTTCTCCCGGAGGGAAGAGGTACGAAAAGTGTGTTGGCTGGGTGGGTCGTGTCCTTGATTATCCTGGCAGTACTGCTTCGACAGCGTGCGGTGTAAAGTGAGTCCAAGGACGGAAGATTGGTTTGTGTGATGTGCTGGGCTGTGTTCACGATCTTCTGCAGCTTCCTCCGGTCTTGGACAGGACAATTTCCATACCAGGTTGTGATGCACCCTAGAAGAATGCTTTCTATAGTGCATCTATAAAAATTAGTGAGGGTTTTAGGGGACAGGTCAAATTTCTTTAGTTTTCTCAGGAAGTAAAGGCGTTGGTGGGCCTTCTTGGCAGTGGACTCTGCTTGATTGGACCAAGTCAGGTCATTTGTGATATTGACCCCGAGGAACTTAAAGCTTTTGACCTGTTCCACTTGTGCACCACCGATGTAAATGCGGTCATGCGGTCTGCTACTCCTTCTGCAGTCAACAACTAATTCCTTCGTCTTGCTGACGTTGAGGGATAGGTTATTGTCTTCGCACCATGCCACCAGGTTCTTAATTTCCTCTCTGTACTCAAACTTGCCATTACCCGAGATACGTCCTACAATTGTGGTGTCATCAGCAAACTTATATATTGAGTCCGATGGAAACTTGGCTACACAATCATGGGTGTACAGTGAGTACAGCAGGGGGCTGAGTACACAGCCTTGTGGGGCACTGGTGCTCAGAGTGATTATAGAGGAGAGTTTGTTCCCTATTTTTACAGCCTGGATCCTGTCTGTGAGGAAGTTGAAGATCCAGCTGCAGATCTGAGTGCTGAGGCCCATGTTCTGGAGCTTAGGAATCAGTTTATTTGGAATGATGGTATTAAAGGCAGAGCTGTAGACCAATGAGAAGGAGCCTTACATATGCGTCTTTGTTCTCCAGGTGTTCTAATGAGGAATGTAGGGCCAGAGAAATGGCATCTGCCATTGACCTGTTGCTCCGGTAGGCGAATTGCAAAGCGTCGAGGTTGATCGGTAGGCTGTGGTTGATGTGTGCCATAACCAATCTCTCGAAGCACTTCATAGCAATTGATGTCAGAGCCACAGGTCGATAGTCATTCAGGCATGCCACCTTGCTAGGGAGAGACCATAAGACCATAAGATGTAGGAGCAAAATTAGGCCATTCAGCCCATCGAGTCTGCTCCATCATTCCATCATGGCTGATCTCAAATCCCACTCAACCCCATACACCTGCCTTCTCTCCATAACCTTTAGGAAACTATCAATTTTCGCATTAGATATACCGATGATCTTGGCCTCCATGGCTGTCTGTGGCAGAGCATTCCACAGATTCACTACTCTCTGGCTTAAACAATTTCTCCTTATGTCTGTGCTAAAGGGTTGCACATCAATTTTGAGGCTGTGCCCTCTAGTTCTGGACATCCCCACGATAGGAAACATCCTTTCCACATCCACCCTATCTAATCCTTTCAACATTTGGTAGGTTTCAATGAGATCCTCCCGCATTCTTCTAACTTCCAGTGAGTACAGACACAAAGCAGCTAAATGCTCCTCATACGTTAACCCCTTCATTCCTGAAATCATCCTCATGAACCCTCTCTGGACTCTCTCCAATGCCAACACATCCTTTCTGAGATATGGGGTCCAAAACAGTTGACAATACTCCAAGTGCAGCCTTACAAGTGTCTTATAGAGGCTCAGCATTATCTCCTTGCAGTTATATTCTGTTCCCCTTGAAATGTATGCCAACATTGTATTTGCCTTTTTTTTACCACGGACTCAACCTGTTAATTAACCTTCTGGGACTCTTGCATGAGGACTCCTAAGTCCGTCTGCACTTCTGTTGTTTGATTTTTTTTCCCATTAAGATAATAGTCTGTGCTTTCGTTTCATGTACCAAAATGCGTTATCATACATTTCCCAATACTATATTTCATCTGCCAATTTTTCCCCATTCTTCCAATTTGCCTAAGTCCTGCAATCACATTTCTTCCTCAGGACTACCTACCCCTCCACCTATCTCCGTATCATCTGCAAACTTTGCTACACAGCCATTAGTTCCATTAACTAAATCACTGACAAACAATGTGAAAAGTAGTGGTCCCAATACTGACCCCTGAGGAGCACCACTAGTCACCAGCAGCCAACCAGAAAAGGCCACTTTTATTCCCACTGGCTGACTTCTGCCTGCAGCCATTCCTCTATCCATGCCCGTATCTCTCCTGTAGTACCAGAGGGTTTTATTTTGTTAAGCAACTTCATGTGCACACCTTATCAAATGGCTTCAGAAAATCGAAGCAAATGACATCCACCGCCTCTCCTTTGTCCACCCTGCCTGTTACTTCCCTGAAGAATTCTTACAGATTTGTCAGGTAAGACTTCCATGCCGACTTTGACTTGTTTTGTCATTAGCCTCCAAGTACCCTGAAACCTCATTCTCAGTAATGGACTCCAGCACTTTCCCAACCACTGAGGTTAGGCTAACTGGCCTATAATTTCCTTTCTTTTGCCCTCCTCCCTTCTTGAAGAATGGAGTGACATTAGCAATTTTCCAGTCCTCCAGAACCATGTGATTCTTGAAAGATCATAAACAATGCATCTGCTATCTCTTAAGCAACCTCTTTCAGGACTCTGGGATGTAGTTCATCTGGTCCAGATGATCTTTCAGTTAGCCTAGCACTTTTTCGTGTGTAATAGCAATGGCACTCACTCCCGCTCCCTGACACTCACAGACCTCTGGCACACTGCTAGTGTCTTCCACAGTGAAGACAGATGCAAAGTACCCATTAAGTCCATCTGCCTTTCCTTTGTCCCCCATTACTACCTCGCCAGCATCATTTTCCAGTGGTCCAATATTAACTCTCACCTCCTATTACTCTTGATATAACTGAAAACACTTTTAGTATCCTGCTTTATATTATTGGCTAGTTTGCCCTTATATTTCATCTTTTCCCTTCTTGTAGCTTTTTTTGTTACCTTTTGTTGGATTTTAAAAACTTCCCAATCAACCAACTTCCCACTCACTTTTGCTTCCTTATATGTCATTTCCTCGGCTCTTATGCAGTTCTTAACTTCCCTTGTCAGCCATGGTTGCCTACCCCTGCCATTTGCGAACTTCTTCTGTGCGATATATCTATCCTGAGCCCTGTGAACTATTCCGAGAAACTTCAGCCACCTCTGATCTGCCGTCATCCCACCAGTATCCTCCTCCAGTCCACCTGGGCAAGCTCGTCTCTCATGCCTCTGTAATTCCCTTTATTCCATTGCGATGCTGATACATGTGACTTATGCTTCTCCCTCTCAAACTGCAGTATGAATTCAATAATTTTATGATCACTGCCTCCTAAGGGTTCCTTTACATGAAGCTCCCTAATAAGATCTGGGTTATTACACAATGCCCAATATAAAATAGCCTTTCCCCGAGTAGACTCAAGCACAAGCTGCTCTAAAAAGCCATCTTGTAGGCATTCAACAAATACCTTCTCTTGCGATCTGACACCAACCTGATTTTCCCAATCCCTTGCATACTATTAAAGTCCCCCGGTGCAATGGTGTTATTAGCCTTATTACATGCCTTTTCCAGCTCCCTTTGCAATCTCAACCCCTCATCTTGGCTACCTCTGGAGGCCTGTATATGATTCCCGTAATGGTCTTCCTATCTTTGCAGTTTCTTAACTCCACCCACAAAGATTTGACATTCGCTGACCTTATGTCACCTCTTTCTAAAGATGTAATTCCATCTCTTACCAACAGAATCAACAGAGTCACACCACGGCCTATGCCTTCCTGCCTGTCCTTTCAATACAAAGTATATCCTTTGACCTTCTTTCAGCCACAACTCAGTGATGCCCACAGCATCATACCAACCAATCTCTAATTGTGCGATGAGTCCACCCAACTTTTTTGTGAACGCTACGTGCATTTAAATATGGCACCTTCAGTCCTGCATTCTTCATCCTTTTGAATTTTGCCTCTGTGGTGCAATTTAACTCATTGCACTGTCTGCATTTGTACCCAATCTTTGGCTTGTCCTTCCTTACATTCTTATTACGCCCATCATCTACTTGTAAACCTAGTAGCTCATCCTCAGCTCTACCATACTGGTTCCTAGCCCCCTGCAATTTAGTTTAAACCACTCCCAACAGAGTTAGCAAACCTACCTGCAAAGATATTGGACACCTCATATTCAAGTGCAACCCATCCCTTTTGTACAGGTCCCACCTGCCCCAGAAGAGGTTCCAATTATCCAGAAATCTGAATCCCTACCCCGCTCCAATTCTTCAGCCACACATTTATCTGCCACCTCATTCTATTCCTATCCACACTGTCACATGACACGGGCAGCAATCACAAGATCATTACACTTGAGGTCCTGCTTCTCAACTTCCTTCCTAACAACCTGCATTCTTTTTTCAGGACCTCCTCTCTTTTTCTACCTATGTTGTTGGTACCAATATGTACCACAACTTCTGGCTGTTCACCCTACCTTTTCAGGATATTGTGGACACGTTCAGAAACATCATGGACCCTGGCACCACATTTTTGTAGAAGATATTATCCCAGAGGTTCACATATTTTTTCCAATACGTACACTTGATACTCCTTGGCATTTTTTCTCCAGTCCTGCTGAAGGGATTCGGCCCAAAACGTCGACTGTTCTTTTTTCCATAGATGCTGCCTGGCCAGCTGAGTTCCTCCAGCATTTTGTGTGTGTTACATGTAATATTGCATCATTTTTCCCAATAAATATATGAACAAGTATAATGTTTTTGTGTTATTTATTTAATTGAGTACTCTTTATCTAGTTTTAGGACATGTGAAGATCCGATCACATTTTTGGTCATATTTATACAGAAATAGAGAAAATTCTGAAGGGTTCACAGACTTTCTAGCACCACTGAATGTAGGAGAAAAGGGCTGGATTGTGGGAGGGAAAGAGTAAATTGATCTTAGAGTACAGTAACTGTTCGGCACAACATCATGGGCTGAGGGGCCTGTACCATGCTGTACTGTTCTATGTTCCGTGTTCCATGCCCAGTGAACCGTTTGCTAGCTTTTCTGCCCAGCTAATTTGTCTTGGCTCTTCTGAACCCAGCCCTCTACACTCAGCGTGATCAGCCTCTCGTTCAATGTTTTTCTTGCACCATGTTGAAGCAATTGTTTCGCTAACTGTATGCCAACTTTCACATCCGTTGTTATGCCTACTTTGTGGTTCCTAGAATTAAATCAAGCTACAATTGCCTCCTCCTTGCTCTGAGCATAAACTAGGGGAGAATACAGCCCGGGGTGCACATGTTCCCTAATTTAATTATATCCATCGCCTTTACTCCAGTGAGTTTTCTTTTGTTACCCTACTGCACACCTGTATTGCCTTCAGATGCTTATGCATCTCCCAATCTACCACTGAGTGAGTCTGACTGGGAATCCAGAAACGCCCTTGGGCGTCCCATTGCAAATCAAATCTGCACCACACCAATTACTGCAAAGTTACACAATCAGAATCTGAATCAGGTTTATTAACATTGACGTGAAATTTGTTGTTTTACGGTAGCAGTATAGTGCAAAATGTAAAAATTACTGGAAGTTATAAAATAAATATCTGAGAGCCAGACTCTCCTATCAGTGGGAAACAAAGGAATGTAATGTTTTGTGCTTTGTGGCGACCTGGCTGACGGAGGAGGTACCGGATCACTCTGTCGAAACCTCTAATTTCTCTCTGTTCCAGGCAGACAGGTTGAAAACCCTCACTGGGAAGAGTAAATGAGGAGGGGTACGCTTCATGGTCAACAGTGCTTGATGCGACCCCCAGAATGTGCATGCACTCAAATCCTTTTGTTCCCCAGAACTGGAATACCTGGTGCTGCTGTGCAGACCCTACTGGCTGCCTAGGGAGTTCATGGCTGTTATCATCACAACAGTGTACATTCCGCCATAGGCTGATATGACCTGGCTCTCAAGGAACTGTACAAGACCATCAACACGCTGGAGACTGCACACCCAGAAGCTGCCTTCATCGTCGCCCATGACTTTAATGGAGCTTCAAAAAATAGAGGGCTATGGGTAACCCTAGGTAATTTCTAAGGTAAGGACATGTTCGGCACAGCTTTGTGGGCCGAAGGGCCTGTATTGTGCTGTAGCTTTTCTATGTTTCTAAATACTGAAAAAGTGTTTGTGGATCATTCAGAAATGTGATGGTGATGGGGAAGAAGCTGTTCCTCAAACATTGAGTGTGGGTTTTCAGACTTCTTTACTTCCTCTCAAAGGTGGTAACAAGAAGAGAGCATGTTTCAGTTGGTGAGGGCCTTAATGTTGAATGTTACTTTCTTGAGGCGGTGACATAAGACCATAAAACCATAAGAAATAGGAGCAGAATTGGACCCCACTCAGCCCATCCTCTTGTCCTTGACGGTGAAAAGGTTTGTGTCTGAGATGGAGCTGACTGAGCCTACACCTTTCTACAGCCTCTTTCAGTCCCGTGCATGGGAGTCTCCATACCAGGCAGTGACGCAACCAGTTAGAATGCTCTCCACCGTACATTTCCCAAGAGCCGTCGGTGAAATGTCAAGTCTCTTCAAACTCCAAAAGAAGTAGAGCCACTGGTGTGCCTTCTTCGTGCTTCCATCAGTGTGTTAGGCCCAGGATAGATCCTCTGAAAGATTTTATGGATGTCCAATGAGAATCCAAATTGGGCTACAACTGTCCAAAAGGAAATCCATATGATGCACAGAGGTGTTCAACTGAAAATACATGCTCAGCTAGGGATTTGCAGAGCTCTAGTGGTATCCCACTGTAATTCAGTATTAAACCTCTGGGTAGAACATAGAACACAGAACAGTACAGGCCCTTTAGGCGACAAAGTTTTCTGGACCCTTTAACCTACTTCAAGGTTAACCTAACCCTCCCCTTCCCCATACTGTAACCATCCAGTTTTTTTTTCATCCATGTGCCTATCTAAAAGTCCCTTAAATATACCGCCACCCCTAACAGTGTCTTCCAAGTACCTACCATTCTCTGACATTCCTTCTATAATTTCCTCCCTAAATCTTATGACCTTTGTATTAGACACTTCTGCCCTGGGAAAAGGTGGCTAGCTATCCACTCAGTTTATGCCCTATCATCTTACACACCTCTATCAAGTCACTTCTCATCCTTCTTCTCTCCAAAGAGAAAAACCTTAGTTTGCTCAACCTAGCTCCATAACACATGCTTTCTAATCCAGGCAGCATCCCAGTAAATCTCCTCTGCACACTCTCAAAAGCATCCACAAACCTTCCTATAATGAGGTGAACAGAATATGGTCTAACCAGGGTTTTATAGAGCTGCAACATTACCTTGCAGCTCTGGAATTCAATCCCCTGACAAGTGAAGGCCAACACACCAAACGCCTTCTTAACCATCTGAGCTTAAAGATAAGTTTTCTGATGTCCCATTGCGTTTGCAGGGCAGTACTGTTTGGTTTCATAGAAGTCTATTTGGGAATGGGCTACACTGGCAGGTGTGGTGTCCATTCATAAGTTCATCTGTCTGGTGCATTATTCAATTATTACAAATTAATTGTTTCAGATGAGGAAGGTGCTGAAGTGGCTTAATATATATATCCTGCTGGAATTGAGGTACCACGGTAGTGTAGCAGTTAGCGTGACTATATGACATCTTGGGGCATTGGAGTTCAGAGTTCAATTCCGATGTCGTCTTCCCAGTGCTCCAATTTTCTCCCTCAATCCAAAGACGTACCGGTGAATAGGTTAATTGGTCATGGTAAATTGTCCTGTGATTAGGCTAGGGTTAAATAAGTGGGTTGCTGGGCAGTGCAGCTCATTGGGCAGGAAGGGTCTGTTCCGTGCTGTACCTCTAAATAAAATAAATAACTAAATCAAATATATTGGAGTGCACAAGTGAATTGAAGAAACCTATCTGCAGAGTTTGTTGGGGTTCTTTTATGACAATGCATATTGTTATATTATTTGTATAATAACAGTGTATATACTGCTCTGGGGTTCACATTCACATAGGAAGCTCCCTCTTTTATTCTCTGTACACCCATAGCTGCGTCGCCACCCACAACTCCAATCTGTTAATTAAATTCACAGATGATACTACATTGATTGGCCTTATTTCAAATACCAACAAGGCAGCCTACAGAGAAGAAGTCATCACTCTGCCACAGTGGTGTCAAGCAAACAACCTCTCCCTCAATGTCGTAAAAACAAAGGAGCTGGAGGAATGGAGACAGGCTCACCCCTGTTGACATCAATGGATCTGGGGATTAAGAGGGTGAACAGCTTCAAGTTCCTCAGTATACATATCACCGAGGATCTCACATGGTCTTTACATATCAGCTGAGTGGTGGAAAAAGCACAACAGTGCCTCTTTCACCTCAGATTGTTGAAGTTTGGCATGAGTCTCCAATTCCTATAGTCCGTGACCCAGTAGGGTTGGTCGGTACCATCTGAGGGGAATCATGCTTATAGTGATTTTTCGCAAAGTAAACATCTCTAGAGTTAGAAAATATATGATAGCATTGCACCAGTGGTAGATTTATGTGTGTTATCATGCATTTTATAACACTACCCTAAAATAAGCGTTTCTGAAAGGTGGCCAATATAAAGTACAACAGTTAAAAATACACTAGGGCTAAGATGTTAACTGTCCTATGCTATCACCAGTGGGATCATCAGTTGATCTGCCACCTGTCTTCAGGAGTTTTGGCCCGCTTATGATCAAGACTCCCTTGAGGTGTTGGGCCAGCAGTGCTAAAGCACCACCTCCCACTGGTGAGCTTAAAAACTTGGCATCTGCCTCTATCGGTCACTTCCATCAAACAGATAGTCTGCTCTTCAGGTACCTATGCAACTACTGAAGGGTTTGCAAGATATGTATAACTATCTGACTATAACTGTATAACTGTCTGACTATCTGCCCCTCTGGACATACTTAGTCCACACCCATGCTGATCCTTTCTCTGCTGCCTCAGCTACAGCCCTGCTGGTTGACTTGATCTCTCTTCTGGTGAAGCCAAGGTCACGCAGCCACTTCTGGAAAGTGAATGCAATAAACCCACGGCAGCCTACTTCGAATGGATAGCATGAGACCTTCCACCCTCTGTCTCTACACTCTGATCTTCATTCTGCATACTTGGTTAACTTGCACTCATGGGCTTCATTGATGTTGTCTTCCCAGGGGACTGTGAGTTCACCAGTAACCACTTCTCTACTGGTGTCAGATCATACGATTATATCTGGACACAATGGGGTGAAAGCTATTTGCTCCGGGAAACTGCCTTTCCCCTCCAGGTCGGCCTTGACACACCAATCATTGGCTGCAGAAAGTATGCTTGATCGTGAGCCTGTGCTGTACACCTTTGACTTGGAGCCTTCTTTCACAAATGATATGCGATGTTCTGTGCAGCATGGGGCATGAGATAAGTTGTGCTGCAGTACTCTCTGCTCAACCGCCTCTATCACAACTTTGAGAACGTTGTTATGTCCCCAAGTATACGTGCCGCTGGAAAGATTGACTCTGCACGCACTCAAAATTTGTTGAAGTGTTCCCTTCTCGCCACAAGCAGCACACCTGTCTGTCTTATCTTCATATCAGGTGCTGAGGTTGGCAGGTGTTGGGAGCAGATCGTACGCTGCTCTGCATAGAAAAGAAATGCGGAGCGGTTCCATCTGCCACAGAACATTCCAAGATAAATGTCGTTGTTCAACATTTTCCCACCAGGTCCAAGCCTCTTGTTTGGCCAGGCCAGCTGTTTTAGCTAACCTCTTCTCCTCTTCTACCTCTCATACTTCTTGTGTTACAAGCTCACGGCGCTCCTTACCTGTAGAAGATGACCATCACTTGTGGGTTGTCCACCAAAGTCCCTGGAGGCCTAGCTGGATAGCCCCAACCGTCTCCTTGTGCTTCAATCTAGACTCTGCCTCATCAACTGCTACACGGGCTGACCACTTCCTGCCTAATCTCACATCCGGCTGGGTGTTCTTGATGACAGGGTCTTTTGAGTCTTGAAGCATCAAGAATGATCTTACCTTGGCAACTTTGACCTCTTCAACAAGGGATTGCACTGGGATGGTAAGCTTTGTCTGGCTACTGTGGATTGCAACAATGGTGAGGCTGCTCGGTACTCCAAGCCACTTCTTCACATACTTGTTGATCTTCCGTTCCATTGCCTCAACATGGGACATTGCCACTTCATAGACAGTTAGTGGCCATATTATCCGTGGCATCAGTCTGTACTGCAAGCACCACAACTTCAACTTGCCAGGCAAGCCACATTTGTCAACAGACATCAGACCTCTGCTGATCTGTTCTCCTGTCTCTTGAACCCTCTTGGTGTTTCTCAGCTCCTCTGTGTACCATCACCCGAGGCTCTTAACTGGTTGGTCCTGAATGGATGGAATCTCCTCTCCACAAAGGATGAAATGAAAGTCAACCAGTTTTCCTCTCCTCAGAACAAGGCTCCTTGACTTCTTGGTCTTAAACTTCATTCTTCCCCAATCCATTAGCTTCCCCAATCCATAGTCTAGATAGTACATTTTCCACTGCCTCCATGCTGGGACCCAAAAGGGTGAGATCGTCCATGAATGCTCGTATTGGTGGTAACTCTCCTCTGCCATCAAGTGCGACACCTGGTCCCAGTGATTCTGCAGCCCTCACAATGACCTCCATGGCTGACACAAAAAGGATGGGTGAAATCATACATCCCATTGGGATTCCAACATCCAAGCTCTGCCACCTAGTTGTAAACTGCTGAGTGGAAAACCTCATCCGGAAATGGTTGTAGTACTGCATAACAAAGTTCCTCACCTTAGCAGGAATCCATAAGAATTTCATTGCAATCTCAATCAGGACATGGGGAACAGAACCATACGCATTTGCCAGATCAAGCCAAACTACAGCCAGATTTCTTCTCAACCTTTTTGACTCCTGGATGGTATGCCATATCATACTAGAATGTTCAAGACATCCTGGGAAGCCTGGTATTCCTGCCTTCTGCACAGATGTATTTACTGATCCATTCGCTATCACAAATGAAGATATTCTTTCCGCCAAAATGCCAAACATAATCTTCCCCTCGACATTCAGGAGTGAAATTGGTCAGAACTGATTCAATGTAGAAGAATTCTCTTCCTTCAGGATGTATACTCCTTCAGCCTCACTCCATGACAAAGGAACAACACCTTGTCTCCACACCACCTTCAACAATCTCCACAAGTATTTCCTCAGCTCCTCACACTTCTTGAACACCTTATACAGCACTCCATTAGGTCCTGGCACTGAGCCTGACCTTGCCTTTCTGACGAACCGTTCGACTTCTGCCAATTTGGGTTCTGACAGATCGAACTTCACTCCTGGCTTGGTAGGCTTCTCAAGCCCTGAAATGTCAAGCAAAGAAGCCTCCCGCTGTTCGTTAGAGTAAGTGCTTGCCAGGTGATCCTCAAGTTCTTTTTGAGAGATGAAAAGCTGCTCGCTCTTACTTTGTTCAAACAGTTTCTTTGTGAAATCATGAGGGTTCTCAAAGAACGACTTTCTTGCCTTCTCTCTCTTCTTTCTCTTTTTACATTGTGACTCTGCATGATGGAGTGATGCTAACTTTATTCAAAAATGCTCTCAGAGATCAGCAAGCCCTGGCTTGTCATCCTCACTTGCTACCTTCCACCTCTGTCTCAATGATCTAAGCTCTCTCCTCAACCTACTGGCGCCTGCTTGGTTGCTGTGTAGGTTTTGCTTTCTTCAACTCAACCAAACCAAACCTGTACTTTCCAACATCGTAATTCATATCGCCCATCACTTCCAACTTTCTCTTTGATGTTCCCCCAAGAGTGTTCTCCAACATCATACTGATATCCTCATCAAATACATGCCAAGCCTTCTCATCTGCCATTGCTGGCCACTTGACCTTCCTCTTCTTCTCTACCTCCTCACCACCGCCATCATGCGAAGGATCTACCTGGGTACTGTGGTCTGAAACCTGACCTGGGTTATCTCTCATCTGACCTGGAGTATGATAGTCATAGTCATAGTCATAGTCATACTTTATTAATCCCGGGGGAAATTGGTTTTCATTACAGTTGCTCCATAAATAATAACTAGTAATAGAACCACAAATAGTTAAATAGTAATATGTAAATTATGCCAGTAAATTATGAAATAAGTCCAGGACCAGCCTATTGGCTCAGGATGTCTGACCCTCCAAGGGAGGAGTTGTAAAGTTTGATGGCCACAGGCAGGAATGACTTCCTATGACGCTCAGTGCTGCATCTCGGTGGGATGAGTCTCTGGCTGAATGTACTCCTGTGCCCACCCAGTACATTATGTAGTGGATGGGAGACATTGTCCAAGATGGCATGCAACTTAGACAGCATCCTCTTTTCAGACACCACCGTGAGAGAGTCCAGTTCCATCCCCACAACATCACTGGCCTTACGAATGAGTTTGTTGATTCTGTTGGTGTCTGCCACCCTCAGCCTGCTGCCCCAGCACACAACAGCAAACATGATAGCACTGGCCACCACAGACTCGTAGAACATCCTCAGCATCGTCCGGCAGATGTTAAAGGACCTCAGTCTCCTCAGGAAATAGAGACGGCTCTGACCCTTCTTATAGACAGCCTCAGTGTTCTTTGACCAGTCCAGTTTATTGTCAATTCGTATCCCCAGATATTTGTAATCCTCCACCATGTCCACACTGACCCCCTGGATGGAAACAGGGGTCACCAGTACCTTAGCTCTCCTCAGGTCTACCACCAGCTCCTTAGTCTTTTTCACATTAAGCTGCAGATAATTCTGCTCACACCATGTGGCAAAGTTTCCTACCGTAGCCCTGTACTCAGCCTCATCTCCCTTGCTGATGCATCCAACTATGGCAGAGTCATCAGAAAACTTCTGAAGATGACAAGACTCTATGCAGTAGTTGAAGTCCGAGGTGTAAATGGTGAAGAGAAAGGGAGACAAGACAGTCCCCTGTGGAGCCCCAGTGCTGCTGATCACACTGTCGGGCACACAGTGTTGCAAGCACACGTACTGTGGTCTGCCAGTCAGGTAATCAAGAATCCATGATACCAGGGAAGCATCCACCTGCATCGCTGTCAGCTTCTCCCCCAGCAGAGCAGGGCGGATGGTGTTAAACGCACTGGAGAAGTCAAAAAACATGACCCTCACAGTGCTCGCTGGCTTGTCCAGGTGGGCGTAGACACGGTTCAGTAGGAAGACGATGATGATGACTCTCTCCAGAGTGGATCGCTGTGGCTTGTGAATCAGTGGTTGAAAAGCATCTGTGCTTAGTGAAGTAATCTCATCTTCATCCACTGGGATGGAATAGCACCTCAACTTTGCTTGGTGGACTTGTACACCTTTAATGCTGGAAAACACTCTCCCACACCAACACACTGGACACTCAGAGCCTCTTATCCTAGCTCTTGGTTGTAGCCGTTCCCTGTAATTAACTGTATCCATATATATTCAACCTAGTAGTATTTTGTCATCAGTGATCCTTCAACATTGAAATTTGTCACAATGCTGAAATCAAGCGCTTTTCATCAAATGTTGTTATAAAATTCTACATTGAAAACTATATCATTGGTGGCACTGGCAGTACAGTGCCCGATTTCAGTAGAGTGAATCATTTCATTTTTAGAAAAATATTTGTCTGTTGTTTATTTTGGAAAAGTCAATAAAAACCCTAGATCACATATAATCACATGGATTTGTGGAGAATTTATTCAGGAATTCAAATAAATAATCACTTTCTGTATATATTCCATATTAACATCAGTACAGCAGAAAATGTTACCCCACCCCGCAAAAGGTAAAAAACCGTTGTATCAAATCAAAGCAATCTTAAGCTTTTCTCATAGCATATAGAATTACAGTACAATAATTCAAATGTGGGGTTACACACGGCCATAACCTAGGCCCCATTTGGTTGTAAAATGAATATATTTAATCAAAGACTGCTTTCCATACTTCATAACCTATTAATAATCACAATAATTTTCCAAGTCTTCCACATCTTCATCTGAACTTTCCACACTCTCTGAGGTGGATGCCTGATTCTCACAGTCTGCCAATGTACACATGTCAGTACACCTGAGGCCATTTGCAACACACATACATCTTGGGGGTGAACATTTTTTTGGACAGTTACAGGCCAGTAAATCCAGGACAGCATTGGGTGCTGGCTGGCCTTCCATCAAGTGCACCACCAACTGTTCAGCTTCCTCTTCTCTCTCCATCTGCCAACAGGGCTTGGCACTTGTGGGTCCTTCTCCAAACATCTTCTCCATATACCAGCCTAGTAATTGGCTCGTTGTGCATGTTTTGTTAAGCAGTCCTTGCATGGTGGGAGTTGATGACTTTCGATTTCACCTTTTTTGGCACAGAAAAGGTGATACCTGAGCTCATTGACCTTGGTGGTTGATGCTTTTGGGGCACACAGGAGACACGTAAATGCCTCCAGTTTGTCCATAAGTTCTGGGGAGAGGTCCCATTCCTGAACAAACTCTAAGAATGTGTCTTGAGTTTCCCTGTTGCTGGTCAGAAGTTTTAGGGCACTTGTCTTCCCTTTACCTGCAAAAGCGCTTACAGTATCACATCCTGTATATGCGTGCAACCCAACGAGAGTCCGACAAACCTCTATGCCAACAGTGGCACAACCTTCCTGATGTCTACAAGCCTTGTACGGGTTCTAGTGCCACACTTCTGGAACAACGGGGCCTCAATCTTGTCACAAAATGCTAAAGACGTGACAAAGACATCTGTGTCTTCTGAGCAGATCATTACAGATTGGTATCCCTCTCTTGTGGCATGGGCAGCATGGAGAAGTTGGTGGCCATCTGCTCCTTCTTGTTGACACTGAAGAGCTGACAGCTCCTCACTGTCTTGAGATGTGATTCTGTAACATTTGTCATTCACTGTTGTATACAGAATCTTTTCCTGTAGCTTTGCTCTGCACTCCACCTTCCTCCATTCACGGACTATGAAGCTAATGAGACTATTTTTGTTACTGACTTTGGTCAGGCAGCTCCTCCACTGCCTCACCATCTGTGTACCTGTGATACCTTGCAACTCATGACCACTCTCTTCACCCCATAGAGATCTTCCACTATTCTTGATAGAGCTACCACTGCTGCAATGCTATCATATATTTTCTAGCACTAGGCGTGTATACCTTGCCAAAAATTACTATAAGAATTATTTCCCCCAGATGGTACTGGTGGCCCAAATTTGGGGTCCTGGCTCACGGACTAATACTAAGGACTTTCTACAGGAGCACAATTGAGAGCATCCTGACTGGCTGTATCACTGCCTGGTATGGAAACTGTACTTCCCTCAATTGCAGGGCTCTGCAGAGAGTGGTGCGGACAGGCCAGCACATCTTCCCACTATTCAAGACATTTACAGCAACAGGTGAGTAAAAAGATCCTGAAGGATCATTGGGGACTGGAGTGACCCCAACCACAAACTGTTCCAGCTGCTACCACCCAGGAAACGTAACGCAACATTAAAGCCAAAACGAACAGGCTCGGACGGCTTCTCCCACCAGGCCATCAGACTGATTAATTCACACTGACACAAATGTATTTTTAAGCTATATTGACTGTTCTGTTGTATATCTTACTGTACATACTAATTACAATTTACTATAATTTGCACATTGTACATTCAGAGGGAGACTTAACAAAGATTTTTACTCCTCACATATGTGAAGGATGGAAGAAATAAAGCCAATTGGATATCAGGAATGCTGATGGGTTTTGTTCTGCACTGATAGATTTGAGGTGTGCTGTTGGGATCAAAGTCTGTTGATAGTTGTACTGTCTACCAATATTGGGGGTGCTAATGGGGTTAGGGTCTTAATGTGTCCTTAGGTGACCTATTGGGACTGGCTTGTCCTTTTCATGACTGGGATTGAGACCCCACGATGGGGACGGGGTGGGGGCGTTTTTATTGGGATTAGGGTGTACTAATGATTGTGGTGTCCAGTTGGGTCTGGAGTTGCGCTGAAATTGGGTTGTTCCATGGTTGGAACGGAAGGGGCCACACTGGCTGGGATTAAGAGCGTTCCCAAAGTGTCGCGCGCCCGGACACCACATCCCGCTCGCGCCTGATATTGGGCGCCCAAGCGGTCACTGCAATTAGCGCGCAGGCGCGGGTGGGCAAGCGATGTCGGACTGGGAGGGGGAGAGCGACGGCGAGAGGAGTTTGAAGCCTCGCGTCGAGTGGCGGCCGCCTGCGCCCAGCCGTGCTCCTGTGCGGCCCCTGGGTCAGAGCTACGAGCTGGGGTCCGGTGACTGGAAGGGATTCCGTGGACAGTATGGCCGGGGTCGGCAGCGGGTGGAGCGGACAGGGGCTTGGGAACGAGGCGGTGGGGCTGAGCGGTCGGGGTCGTCCTCCCCCCTCAGCTTCTACATGGAGAGCACGGCGGTGGGCACCGTGATAGGTGAGGGTCAGAGTCAAACACCTGGGTGTGGGAATTAAGGTTAAACACTTGGGTGTGGTGCTACGGTTTAAACACCCGGATGTAAGGGTCAGGATAAACATAGGTATGGGGTGAGTAAAATACCTGCGTATAGGGCTGAGGGGAAAACCGAGGCATCAGAGTTAGGGTAATCATCCAGACGTGAGAATAAGGGTCAGTGGTGAACACCCAGGCTTGAGGATGAGGGTCAAGGTTAAGCACCTGGGTGAGAGAGTCAGGATCTAACAAACGCCAAAGGTTATTTACATATTTAAGACAACTGTTATGATTTCTAGGATAAATAAAATGAGATATTAGCTTTTGGGTTTTATGAAATGCCCTGATGTGGATATCTGCGATTTGAAAAATCAACCAACCACCTTGATAATTTAGTTAAAAATCTTTGCTTGCAAGTTAAGCATCATCCATCTGAGGGTTTAATGTCATCTTCCACGCATATTTAGGTCGTGGAGGATCGAAAATACGTGACTTGGAAGAAGCATCAGGATCAAAAATTCAGGCAAGGACTTTTTGAGAACTCTGCCAAAGCTGACATTAGTTCTGATCAAGATCAGTGAAATGATTGTAGAACGTTTTTGTTTTCCCCTCACTCCCTCCCTGCCCCTTCCAAAAAATCAATGGCGTGCCTTTGTTCTCAGTTGTGGTCACCTCATAAGAAGGATGTCCAAGCTTTAAAGCGGATACAGAGGAGATTTATCAGAATGCTGCATGGATTAGAGAGCATGTCTTATTGAAAATAGGTTGAGCGAGCTAGGGCTTTTCTCTTTGGGGTGAAGGAAGATGAGAGGTAATTTGATAGAGGTGTACAATGTGATAAAAGATATAAATTGCAGGGATAGTTAGATACTTTTCCCAGGGTGGAAATGGCTAATACCAGAGAGCATAATTTAAGGTGATTGATGGAAATAGAGGGGATGTCAGAGGTGGGTTCTTTATACAGAGTGGTGAGTGCATGGTATACCCTGCTGGTGTAGTGGTAGAGGCAGATACAATAGAGACATTTAAGAAACTCTTAAGCATTTGGCGGATTAAAAAATAGAGTGTTATTGAGAGGGAAAGTTTAGATTGATCATAAATTTGGTTAAAAGGTCAGCACAATATTTGGGTCAGAAGGCCTTTACAGTGTTGTAGTGTCTCATGCTTGTTTTCCTGATTGTATGGCTGCACGTAAGGGACTTCTAGTTTAGTTTAAATCACCTGCTGCTCAAAGGTGTGGCAATATTTGGCACATTAGTACCAATCACTTGACTTACAGAATTGCTACTGGCCTTGTATATGTCTGTGGTCTGAACCAGCCTTACTGCTCCATCCAACTATTTGAATTGTTTGTCTCCAGTCCCATTATCATTGGGTTGAGAAAAGTAGCGCTGTGATCTGGAGAAGCTATTTCAGGAGGTATTGAAGAATGGCATTTCTCATTTTATACTATAGTGATCCTTGTAGCCCCTTGAATCCATGTTGACTCTCCAGAGGCTTCCCCTTGTTCCCATCTCCCCCACTTCTTTCTCTGTTACCTCCTCTCATATGCCAATCAATTCCAGCCTGATCATCCTGCTATCCATCTATATTGTAGGAAATTTACAGCAGCCAGTTAACCTACCAACCAGCACAGCTTGGGATTGTGGTGCAGTGAATTTATTTGTCACATAGCCTGCAGAAAGGATGCTGCTTATAACAGGAATAATGTTCTGCTAACTGCACTAAACATTCTGACAGTTTTAGGTCTCGAATATAATGATACTGGCTTTGGTAAAAGCGTCATTTAATCAACCTAAACTGATCATTTTTTTTCTCAATCCCATTCTCTCACTTAGAAAATAAGATAATGGAGAAGAATTAGGCCATTTGGCCCATCAAGTCTGCTCCACCATTTCATCGTGGCTGATCTATTTTTCCGCTCAGCCCTAATCTCCTGCCTTCTCCTTGCATCCCTTTGTGCCCTGATGAATCAAGAATCTAACAACCTCTGCGTTAAAGACTTGGCCTCCACAGCTGCCTGTGGCAACAAATTCCACAGATTCACCACATTCTGGGGAAAGAATTGCTTCCTTATCTCCGTTCTTAAGGATGACCCTCTATTTTGAGGCTGTGTCCTCTGGTGTTAGACACTTCTGTCTAAGGAAACATCCTCTCCACATCCACTCTATCAAGGTCTTTCACCATTCAAAAAGTTTCAATTAGGTCACCCTTCATTCTAAATTCCAGTAAATGCAGTGCTTTTATATTCTAGTCCTCTTGAAATGAATGCTAACATTTCATTTGCCTTCCTCACCATAGACTCAGCCTGCAAATGAACCTTCAGGGCATTCTGCGCAAGGACGCTCAAGTCCCTCAGTTTTTTGTATTTTCTCACCATTCAGAAGATAATTAACTGTTTCTTTATTCTACCAAAATGCGTGACCATTCATTCTCAACACTGTATTCCATCTGCCATTTCTTTGTCCATTCTCCTCATCTGTCTGTCCTGTAGCTTCCCTGTTTTCTGAAAACTGCGTGCGTCCTCCCATCTGTCATCGTATCGTCTGCAAAGTTTGCAACAAAGTCATCAATTGCATCATCCAAATCATTGACATATATAGTACAAAGAATCGGTCGCAACACAGCCCCCTGTGGAACACCACTGGTCACTAGCAATCAGCCACTACTTTATCCATGCTAGAATCTTTCCTGTAATACCATGGGCTTGTAGCTTGTTAAGCAGCCTCGTGTGTGGCACCTTGTCAAAGGCCTTCTGAAAATTGAAGTACACAACATCAACCGATTCTCCTTTGTCTTTCCTGCTTGTTATTTCTACAAAGAATTCCGACAACATTTGTCAGGCAAGATTTTCCCTTGAGGAAATCATGCTGACTATGGCCTATTTTATCATGTGCCTCCAAGTACCCTGAGACCTCATCCTTAATAATTGATTCCAACATCTTCCCAACCGCTGAGTTCAAACTAACTGGCCTATAATTTCCTTTCTCCTGCTTGTCTCCCTTCCTGAAGAGTGGAGTGACATTTGCAATTTTCCAGTCTCCCAGAACCATTCCAGAATCTAGTGATTCTTGAAAGATCATTATTAATACCTCCACAATCTCTTCGGCCACCTCTTTCAGAACCCTGGGGTGTACACCCTCTGGTCTAGGAAACTTGTCTCCCTTCAGAGCTTTCAGTTTCCCAAGAACCTTCTCTCTAGTTATGGTAACTTCACACACTTCATAGTTCCTAATACCTAGAACTTCCAGCATACTGCAAGTGTCTTCCACAGTGAAGACTGAAGCAAAATAATCAGTTCATCTGCCATTTCCTTGTCCCCCATTGCTACTTCCCCAGTATCATTTTCCAGCAATCCTTTATGCACTCCTGCCTTTCCTTTACATTTTATGTATCTGAAGAAACTTTCGGTATCCTTTTTAATATCATTGGCTAGCTTACTTTTGTATTCCACCTTTACCTTAATTACTTTTTTAGTTGTCTTCTGTTGGTTTTAAAAGCTTCCCAATCCTCTAACTTTCCACTATTTTTTTGCCTTCTCTTTGGCTTTTATGTTGGCTTACTTCTCTTGTTAGCCATGGTTTTATCATCTTGCCTTTAGAATACTACTTTCTCTTTGGGATCACAAATGAGAAAATCTGCAGTTGCTGGAAATCCAAGCAGCACACTCACACAAAATGCTGTAGGAACTCAGCAGACCAGGCAGTATCTATGGAAAAAAGTACTGTCAACATTTTGGGCCAAAACCCATCAACAGGACTGGCGAAAAAAGCTGAGGAGTAGATTTAAAAGTTTGGGGGGTGGGGTGGAAAGAGTGAAACACCAGATGATAGGTGAAACTTTGGCCGGGGGGGGAGTGATGAAGTAAAGAACTGGGAAGTTGATTGGTGAAAGAGACAGACGGCCATGGAAGAAAGAAAAAGGGGGAGGAGCACCAGATGGAGGCAGTGTCTGGGTAAGGAGATAAGGTGAGGGAGGGAAAAGGGGATGAAAAATGGTGAAGTTGGTGGGGGGGTGGTGTTGGGAGGCATTACTGGAAATTTGAGAAATTGATGTTCATGCCATTAGGTTGGTGGCCACCCAGACAGAATATAAAGTGTTGTTCTTCCAACCTAAGTGTGGCCTCATCACGACAATGGAGGAGGCCATGGATAGACGTGGGAATGGGAAGTGGAATTAAAATGGGTGGCCATTGGGAGATCCTGCTTTTGAGATGTAATGTCCTATGCCCTCCAATTTGCTTCCAGAAATTCCAACCATTGCTGCTCTGCTGTCATCTCTACCAGTGTTATTTTCCAATAAATTCTGGCCAACTTCTCTCTCATGCCTCTGTAATTTCCTTTACTCCACTGTAATACTGATAGATCTGACTTAAGCTTCTCAAAATTCAGCGTGAATCCAATCATATTATGATCTCTTGCCTTTAAGGGTTCTTTTACCTTAAGCTTTCTAATCAATTCCAGTTCATTGCTCAACACCCAATCCAGAATAGCTGATCCCCTAGTGGGCTCAATCACAAGCTGCGCTGAAAAGCCATCTTGTGGGCATTCTAGAAATTCCCCCTCTTAGAATCCTGCACCAACCTGATTTTCCCAATCTACCTGAATATTGAAATCCCTACAAATATTGTAACATTGCCCTTTTTGGCTCGATTTTCTATTCCCCATTATAACTTGTAAACCACATCCTTACGACTGTTTGAGGGTCTGTATGTAACTCCCTTCAGGGTCTTTTTACCCTTGCAGTTCCCTAGCTCTATCCACAAAGATTCAACACCTTCTGATCCTATGTCATTTCTTTCTGATAATTAAGTTGTTTTTTTTTACCAACAGAGCCACGTCACCCCCTCTGCCTTCCTACCTGTCCTAACGATACATTGCATATCCATGGACACTAAGCTCCTAGCTATAATCTTTTTTCAGCCATGAGTCAGTGATGCCTACAACATCACACTTGCCAATCTGTATCTGTGCTACAAGTTCATCAACCTTATTCTGTATACTGCTCATATTTGAATATAACACCTTTCGTTCTGTATTCACCTTTTTCAATTTTGTCTGCCTTTTACATTGCAACTCATTCTGTTGACTGCAATTTTGCCCTAGCCCCTCCTTGCTCAGAGTCTCAATATACGTTGCCTCTGTTTGTAGACCAACTACCTCATCTTCCACACTATCACTTTGGTTCCCATCCCCCTGCCAAATTAAACCCATCCAAACAACCCTAGCCAACCTGCCCATAAGAATATTGGACCCCCTTTGGTTCAGGTGTAACCTGTCCCTATTGTACGGGTCATGCCTTCCCCAGAAGGGATCGCAGTGATCCATAAATCTGAACCCTTGCCCCCTGCACCAGTTCCTCAGCCACATATTCACCTGCCAAATCATCCTATTCTTGCCCTCACTGGCATGTGGCACAGGCAACAATCCAGAGGTTACTACCTCTGGAGGTCCTTTTTCTCAGCTTTCTACCTAGCTCCCTAAAATCTCTCTTCAGGATCACCTCATCTTGTCTACCTACAGTATGAAACTGGTGCCAATATGTACCAAGACTTCTGGCTGCTCACCCTCTTCCTTGAATGCCATGGACATGGTTTGACACATCCCTGATCCTGGCACCAGAGAGGCAGCATACCGTCCAGTGTCTCTATCGCGCCAACAGAACTTCACGTCTGTTCCTCTGACTAAGGAATTTCCTATCAACACTGCAGTCCTCTTCATCTCTCTGCTCTTCTGAGCCACAGCACCAGACTCAGTGCCAGAGACCCAGTCTCTGTTGCCCCCCGCCCCCGGTAGGTCGTCCCCCTCAATGGTATCTAAAGTTATATGCTTATTATTGAGGGGAATGGCCACAAGTGTACTCTTTGTATTTCCCCTCTTTCTCTTGACAGTCACCCAGTTGCTTGTCTGTGGCAACCTTTAACCCCCTTACCAATCAAGATCCTCTGTATCTCTGTCATAAATGACTTGCTTCCATACTTGTCTGTGGCAATGAATTCCACATATTCACCACCCTCTGGCTGAATAAATTCCTCATTTCAGTTCCAAACAGACATCCTTCTATTCTGAAGTTGTGCCCTCGCTTGCTGGACTTTCCTACAAATGGAGATCCTCTCCACGTTCATTCTGTCCAGACCTTTCAGTATCCAATAGGTTTCAATGAGATTTCCTCTCATCTTTCTGAACTCTATTGAATACAGGTTCAGAGACATCAAATGTTCTTCATATGTTCAGCCTTTCATTCTTGTAAACCTCCTCTGAAACCTCTCCCAAGGCCAGTGCAGCCATGCTTAGACATGCGGCCCAAAATTGCTCTCACTATTCCAAATGGTGCCTTTCCAACGTCTTATAAAATCTCTGTAGTACATCCTTATTTTTATCTTCTAGTCCTCTCGAAATTACTACTCATTCAACCTGCAAGTTAACCGTAGCGGTGCCCTGAAGAAGTAGGACTCCCAAGTCTCTTTGCACCTCTGATTTCTGAATTTTTTTTCTCCATTTAAGATGGTCTACACCTTTATTCTCCTTACGAAATAGCATTCCAACTTCCATCTCTTTATCCATTCTGACAACCTGTTCAAGTCCTCCTACAGACTCTTCCCTACGACACTACTCATTCCTCCACGTTTGGTACTCCACTAGTCACCTACTGAAAGGATCCCTCAAAGTCGGGCAAAATCTCCCCTTAATGAAGCTGTGCTGATTTTGCCCTGTTATATACTTCCAGGTACTCTGTAATTTCAGCCTTGATAATGGACTCTAAAATCCTACCAACCACCTAAGTCAGGCTAACTGGCCTATAATTTAATGAATTTTGTCTCCCTCCTTTCTTAAACAGAGGTGTCAAGTTTGTGTATCTCTGATCCTCTGGAACTCTCCCTGACTCAAGTGATTCTTGAAAGATCACTACTAATGCCTCCACAATCTCTTCAGCTACTTCTGAGCTGTACTTCATCTTGTCTGGATGACTTATCCACCTTCAGACCATTCACCTTCCTCAGCACCATCTTCTCTGTAGTAACAGCCATTACACTTTCTTCTTGAATTTCTATCATGTTACAGATGTCCTTCACTGTGAAGACTGATGCAAAGTATTTTTGTTTCTTTACTATTTACCTGTTTCCTATTACAGGTGTCCCCCGCTTTTCGAACGTTCGCTTTATGAAATCCCAATGTTACGAAAGACCTACATTAGTACCCTGTTTTCGCTAACAGAAGGTGTTTTCACTGTTACAAAAAAATCAGCCCGCGATAAAAGGCAGCGCGCGCCCCGAGCAGCCGCTCTCCCCCGGATTCGGAACGGCATTCTCGCTGGCATTGCTTAAACACGGGCCTGTGAGCAGCCGTTTGTAAGATGAGTTCTATGGTATCGGAAAAGCCTGAAAGAGCTCGTAAGGGTGTTACACTTAGCGTAAAACTAGACATAATTAAGTGTTTTGATCATGGTGAACGAAGTAAGAACTAAGTGAGTTTGGCTTGTGGAAGCTGACGAAAATGATGTTGAAGAGGTTTTGCCATCCCATGACCAAGAACTGATAGATAAAGAGCTGATGCAATTGGAAGAGGAAAGGATAACAATCGAAACCGAATAAGTAATGATAAAGTATGACTTTAGTTTTGAAAGGGTACGTCGGTTTAAGGGATATTTGCAGGATGGTTTGAGTGCTTACAAAGAACTGAATGTTAGAAAAATGCGCGAGGCTCAGCAGTCGAGCAAGCGTTCCACATCAGCCACAGCAGACGGCGAACCTTGACCTTCGACATTGAAGCGGGCAGTCATAGGAGAAGATGAGCTGCCTGCCCTAATGGAAACAGACGACGAGATGACACCCCAGTGTCCCACCACCCCAACACACAGGCCGCGGACAGATGCCGATTCACAGAGAATGCAGCAGTGGCCGGGAGGCACACAGCACATCTTTAAGAAAAAAGCTGAAATAAACATGCTAATTAATTAGGTGCCACCTGGCACGTAATTAATTAGCATGTTTATTTCGGCTTTTTTCTTAAAGATGTGCTGTGTGTCTCCCGGCTACTGCTGCATGCTTCGCGGATCGGTATCGGTTCGCTGCCCGGAGGGTGGGGGCCACTGCACCACCCAAACTCCGACAACTCAGTCTAACACACCACCATCAGTGTGCTCCGTGCTTTCCCAATTCCGGTAAGTGATACTACACTGTACATATATATTGGCTGTGTATTTTTATGTGTTATTTGGTATGATTTGACAGCTTCATAGCTTAAAAGGTTACTGGAGAGCGCTTGCGCCGTGTTTTTGCCGATAGCACTTGCGTGAGATTTTCGCTACGGAGAACAGTTCAGGCAGTAATTGTGGAAAAGTATTTCTACTTTATATAAGCTGTATATTTACCATATCATTCCTGCTTTTACTATATGTTACTGTTATCTTAGGTTTTATGTGTTACTGAGCATGATTTGGTAGGTTATTTTTGGGTCTGCGAACGCTCACAAATTTTTCCCATATAAATAAATGGTAATTGCTTCCTCGCTTTACGACATTCCGGCTTATGAACCGTTTCATAGGAACGCTCTATCTTTGGATGGCGGGGGAAACCTGTACCACTAATCTAGCATCATTTTCAAGTAACCAATGTCTACTTTCGCACCTCTCTTGCCTTTCATGTACCTTTATATCTTGGAATCATATTTTATATTATTGGCTAATTTATCCTTATACTATGGGTGGCCATGGTAGCTTGGTGGTTAGCACTACACTACAGTGCTGGTGATCACTGATTGGGACTCAATTCCCACTGTTGTCTGTGAGGAGTTTGTACATTCTACCTGTGACTGCATGGTTTTCTCTGGGTGCTCTGGTTTCCTTCCACATTCCAAAGATGTCCTCTTTAGGGCTAGTAAGTAGTGGGCATGCTGCATTTGCACCGAAAGCATGGCAACACTTGCAGGCTACCTCAGCTCAATCCTCAGACTGTTGGTCATTGACACCCATGATGTATTTCACTGTAATGTATGTTTTGATGTTTCGATGTACATATGACAAATAAAGGTAAGCTACTTCCATTTCAACTTCTCATAGTTTTTTTTATTAGTCCTCTGGCTTTTAAAAACTTCCAGTCCTCTGTCACCCCATTAACTTTTGCCATGTCATATGCTTTCTCTTTTGTTTTCATGCTCTCCCTGACTTCCCTTGCCGGCCACAGTTACCTTGTGCTTCCTTTAGTGTGCTGCTTCTTCCTATCATGTTTGAGCAGCATAATAAACCGTGTAAGTGTTATGTTTCTCATGTCAGAGATGGAAGGAACTGTTGCCTATCTCACTAAGCGTACAGCCAGGTTTGGAGTATTTTGAGTGTACATCAGTGGCATATTTGAGCTCCATGTACCCGTTCTGGGGTACAGGGTTTATTCAGTGTATACTCTATTTATAGACAAAAATATATTTATATTTGTATACAGGGCAGCACAATTAATGTAGTGGTTAAGAACACTTAGACTGGTGATCTGGTTCAATTCTGCCACTATATAAGGAGTTTGTGCATTCTTCCCTTGGTCACATTGCTTTCCTTCCATACTCCAAAGACATGCAAGTCACATGGATATAATTGGGAAGCATGGGCTTTTTGGGCCGGAAAGGCCTGTTACAGTACTGTATCTATAAATAAACTAAAAAATAAACATTTTTCATGACAGATACTAAAAGGTGATGTTGAAGTTGAGGTGAAGCTTTTTGGCAGCCATGAGGCCCAGCTGAAAGCTAAAGAACTGATTCAGAATCTAATTGAGAAGAGAAATATAGATTATCTGAATGGAGTAGGAAGGATTTATCGAGGTATGTCTGAATAGTCCTTGATTTTTCTTTTAACATGATTTTTGAAATTGAATCAAGAGTATCATATTGCTTTAAAGTTGTCAGGGACTAATGTGTATGTTTTATATTTGTTCTTTGATTTGGGTGTGGAAGGAGGTGTTAGCTGAAAGTTTTTGTGATAAAACAGATCCCAGGATTTGGTTCTTAATGCCACCAATGTCAGCCTGGATTTTAGAGCAGACTTTATTGTTTCTCTCCATGTGTTATATGAACTGTCGTTCAATATTCTCAGCACTTCGATATATTGGACACTCTGTCATATTGTGTGGTGTATTGTCAGTTTGTGTAGACCCATGCTAGCGAGAGTCCATAGGGGCTTGTCCCATTCCCAGCTGGGAAGAGGCAACGCAGCATCCACGCCAGGATCAGTAGACTCAAAGCAGTTACTTCCCCCAACCTGTCAGGCTCTTCAACATCTGCACCTATTAATCCCCTTCTTTCCACCCCCCCCCTCCACCACCACTACTACATAGCATCACCTAAAGACACTTTATGTGCATATAATCGGTCTATGTATATAATAGTTACTTATACATTTTATTTTGTAGGATTGCTGTTAGATTTGCTGTGAGTTTCAATTTTTTATTGTGTTTTTATGCTTATTGTGTTTATGCTGCATTAGGTCTGGAGTAATAATCATTTTGCTTTCCTTTACCCTTGTGTACTGAAGAATGACAAATAATCTTGAATCTTGAAAATCATTGTCTTGTCACATTTGTCTGATCAACCTGTGCTAACAACTCCCAACATAAGAACTTCATCTCCTTCAGAAATCGGCACTAAATGATTGCCTTCTTGCTTTCCTTTCTGCCCATCCTTCAAAGGTGTTGCTTCAAAGATCGGCAGCAGGTCAGTCACTTCTTCAGTTGCATGTGGCCGCGCAGACTCGACCCGTCCTATGATTAACTGGAGTTCGGTGCGTGAGAACAAGGAAAAATACAAAGCTATGAAGTGGGCTGGTAAGTATTTCCCTCTGCTTCAATTAAGCACTGAGGCTGTGGTCATCAGTATGGGCAAGCCTGATGCCCTTCATCCATGTCAAGAGGATCCAGAGTAACAGCTTTCTCCTCTTGCTTTAAGGTCTTTCGCCTATCAAAAAAAACTTCTATATCGAAGCTGAGTCAGTCATCAATATGACACAAACAGAAGTTTCCAATTGGAGGTAATTTAGTACAAGAATCTGATATAAATTCCAAATTTTAATTATTTCATAGCATCTTTGAATGAACTGAACTTGAGTCTGAATGAGTAGAAATATTATTTACTTCCCCTGTTTCCTTCATTCTCTGCAAGAAGTTAACTGGCAATCTGGTCTGAGACTAAAAATCCAAGTTGTCTCACTAGACTGCAACTTCATTCAAATGGTGGGATGCAGAAAAATGATTTTCCACACTAAGTGATACACACAAAATGCTGGAGTAACTCAGCAGGGCAGACAACATTTATGAAGAGGAATAAACAGTCAATGTTGTAGACCTCATCGAGAGCTGAAAGGAAGAAAAGAAGAAACTAGAATAAGAAAGTAGAGGAGGGGAGAGAGTAAAGATAGCAGGTTGAAACCAGGTGAAGAGGAAGGTGGGTGGAAGAGGTGGGATGAAGTGAGAAGCTGGAAGGTGATGGGTAGCAAAGGTAAAGGGCTGAAGAAGAAAGAGAGTGGATGTTTGGGGCCAAACTGCTGAGTTCTTCCAGGATTTTGTGTGGATTTCCAGCACCTGCGGAATCTTTTGTGTTTAGTTATGGTGATAGGTCTAGCTCTCTTGTATGAGCAAGAAGGCTGTGCTATAGGAGAATGTAAAGATCAGAGAAAGTTTTATAGCAGGAGTAGTAGAGTTAGTTCTTCAAATATGTTAAACAGTGAATCTGTATGATGTATTAGGTGGGTGTGAAAGATCCCACAGCACTACCTTGAGGAGATGTTTTCTCCTGTGCTGTTGCATAAGACAAAGGAGCAGAATTAGCCCATGAGGCATTAGGAGCAAAATTAGGTCATTCAGCCCAATGAGTCTAGTCCACCGTTTCATCATGGCTAATCATTTCTCTCTTAACCTATTTTATTGCCTTCTCCCTATAACATTACATGCCCTGACTAATCAAGAACCTATCAACCTCTGCCTTAAATGCACCCAGTGACCTAGCCTCGGTAGCCGCGTGTGGCAACAAACTCCACAGATTCACCCTCCTCTGGCTAAAGAAATTCCTCCTTGTCTGTGTTCTAAATGGACAATCCTCTATTTTGAGGCTGTGCCCTCTGGTTCTAGAGTTCCCCCACCAAAGGGAACATCCTCTTCAGATCCACTCTATCTAGGCCTTTCAATATTCAGTAGGTTTCAATGAGATCCCACCCCCCCAAATAAAAACTATTCTTCTAAATCCCAGCAAGTCCAGGACCACAGCCTTCAATCACTGCCCATATGTTAACACTATTATTCTCATAAACCTCCCCTGAACCCTCTCCAATGTCAACACATCCTTTCTTAAATAAGAGGCCCAAAACTTCTCACGGTACTCCAAGTGAGGCCTCACCAGTGCATTGTGCAGCCTCAGCATTGCATCTTTGCTTTTATATTCTAGTGTTCTTGAAATGAATGCTAACTTTGCAGTCACCTTCCTCACCACCAACTCAACCTGCAAATAAACCTTTAGGGAACTCAGCACATGGACACCCAAATCCCTTTGCAACTCTGACTTTTTAATTTTCTCCTTGTTTAAAAAATAATCTTTGCTTTTATTGCTTCAACCATTGTGCATGACCATACACTTCCTTACACTGTATTCCATTTGCCACTTTGCCCATTCTCCTTTATCTGTGCCCTTATGTAGCACTTCTGCTTGCTCAACATTACCACAGAGCCAGCAATTCCATCATCCAAATTATGGACATACAATGTAGAAAGGAGTGGTCTCAACACAAACCTCTGTAGAACACCACTAGCATTCAGCAGCCAATTCAAAAAGGATCCCTTTATTCCCACTCTTTGCCTCCTGCCAATCAGCCAAAGCTGTATCCATGCTAGTGTCCTTCCTGTAATACCCGGCTTTTATCTTGTTTAGCAGCCTCATGTGCAGCACCTTGTCAAAGGCCTTCTAAAAATCCAAGTACACAACATCCACCGATTTTCATTTGTCTATCCTGCCTGTTCTTTCTGCAAAGAATTCCAACGGATTTGTCAGGCAAGATTTTCCTTTGAGGAAACCAAGCTGACTTGGGCCTCTTTTGTCATGTGCTTCCAAGTACCCTAAAACCACATTCTTAGTGATCGATTCCAACATCTTCCCAGCCACTAAGGTCAAGCTAAATGACCTATAATTCCTTTCTTCTGCCTCCCTCCCTTCCTGAAAAGTGGAGTGATTTTCCTGCCCTCTGCAACCATGCCAGACTCTATTGATTCTTGAATGATTATTACGAATAGAAACATAGAACATAGAAAAACCTACAGCATAATACATGCCCTTCGGCCCACAAAGCTGTGCTGAACATGTCCTTACCTTAGAACTACCTAGGCTTAGCCGTAGTCTTCTATTTTTCTAAGCTCCATGTATCCATCCAGGAGTCTTTTAAAAGACTATCGTTTTCGCCTCCACCACTGCCGCCGGCAGCCCATTCCACACATTCACCACTCTCTGCGTAAAAAAACTTACCCCTGACATCTCCTCTGTACCTACTTCCAAGCATCTTAAAACTATGCCCTCTCGTGCTAGCCATTTCAGCCGTGGGAAGAAGCCTCTGACTATCCACATGATCACTGCCTCTCATCATCTTAAACAACTCTATCAAGTCACCCCTCATCATCCGTCGCTCCAGGGAGAAAAGGCCGAGTTCACTCAACCTATTCTCATAAGGCATGCTCCCCAATCCAGGCAACATCCTCGTAAATCTCCTCTGCACCCTTTCTATGGTTTCCACGTCCTTCCTGTAGTGAGGCGACCAGAATTGAGCGCAGTACTCCAAGTGGGGTCTAACCAGGGTCCTATATAGCTGCAACATTACCTCTCGGATCTTAAACTCAAGCCCATGATTGATGAAATGCACCATAGTACACCATATGCCTTCTTAACCACAGAGTCAACCTGCGCAGCAGCTTTGAGTGTCCTATGGACTTGGACCCCAAGATCCCTCTGATCCTCCACACTGCCAAGAGTCTTGCCATTAATACTCTGCCATCATATTTGACCTACCAAAATGAAGCACTTCATACTTATCTGGGTTGAACTCTGTCTGCCACTTCTCAGCCCAGTTTTGTATCCTATCAATATCCCACTGTAACCTCTGACAGCCCTCCACACTATCCACAACACCCCCAACCTTTGTGTCATCAGCAAATTTACTAACCCATCCCCCCACTTCCTCATCCAGGTCATTTATAAAAATCACAGAGTAGGGGTCCCAGAACAGATCCCTGAGGCACACCACTGGTCACTGGCCTCCATGCAGAACGTGACCCGTCTACAACCACTCTTGCGTTCTGGGCAAGCCAGATCTGGATCCACAAAGCAATGTCCCCCTAGATCCCCTGCCTCCTTACTTTCTCAATAAGCTTTGCATGGGGGTACCTTATCAAATGCCTTGCTAAAATCCACATACACTACCTCCATGGCTCTCAACGTGTTTAGTCACATCCTCAAAAAAATTCAGTCAGACTCGTAAGGCACGACCTGCCTTTGACAAAGCCATGCTGACTGTTCCTAATCATATTATGCTTCTCCAAATGTTCATAAATCCTGCCTCTCAGCATCTTCTCTATCAACTTACCAACCACTGAAGTAAGACTCACTGGTCTATAATTTCCTGGGCTATCCCTACTCCCTTTCTTGAATTCGGGAACAACATCCGCAACCCTCCAATCCTCCGGAACCTCTCCCGTTCTCATTGATGTAAAGAGCATCACCAGAGGCTTAGCGATCTCCCTCATTTCCAACAGTAGCCTGGGGTACATCCTGTAAGGTCCCGGTGACTTATCGAACTTGATGCTTTCCAAAAGTTTCAGCACATCCTCTTCCTTAATATCTACCTGCTGAAGCTTTTCAGCCCGCTGCAAGTCATCCATACAATCGCCAAGATCCTTTTCCGTAGTGAATACTGAAGCAAAGTATTCATTAAGTACCTGTGCTATTTCCTCCAGTTCCATACGCACTTTTCCACTGTCACAGTTGATTGGTCCTATTCTCTCATGTCTTATCCTCTTACCCTTCACATACTTGTAGAATTCCTTGGGGTTTTCCTTAATTCTGTCTGCCAAGACCTTCTCATGGCCCCTTTTAGCTTTCCTAATTTCATTCTTATGCTCCTTCCTGCTAGCCTTATAATCTTCAAGATCTCTATCATTACCTAGTTTTTTGAAGCTTTCGTAAGTTCTTCTTTTCTTCTTGACTAGACTTACAGCAGCCTTTGTACACCACGGTTCCTGTACTCAACCATTCTTTTCCTGTCTCATTGGAACGTATCTACACAGAACCCCATGCAAATATCCCCTGAACATTTGCCACATTTCTTTCGTACGTTTCCCAGAGAACATCTATTCCCAATTTATGCTTTGAAGTTCCTGCCTGATAGCCTCATATTTCCCCTTACTCCAATTAAATGTTTTCCTGACTTGTTTGCTCCTATCCCTGTCCAATGCTATGGTAAAGGAGATAGAATTGTGATCACTATCTCCAAAATGCTCTCCCACTGAGAGATCTGACACCTGACCAGGTTCATTTCCAATACCAGATCAAGTACAGCCTCTCCTCTTGTGGGCTTATCTAGATATTGTGTCAGGAAACCTTCCTGAACACACCTAACCAACCACCCCATCTAAACCCCTCACTTTAGGGAAATGCCAATCAATATTTGGGAAATTAAAGTCTCCCGCCACAACAACCCTGTTATTGTAACACACATAAAAGTTGCTGGTGAACGCAGCAGGCCAGGCAGCATCTCTAGGAAGAGGTGCAGTCGACGTTTCAGGCCGAGACCCTTCGTCAGGACTAACTGAAGGAAGAGTGAGTAAGGGATTTGAAAGTTGGAGGGGGAGGGGGAGATTCTTCCCGGACCTCCTGTCCCATGATCCTCTCGTATCCCTTTTGCCTATCACCTGTCCAGCTCTTGGCTCCATCCCTCGCCCTCCTGTCTTCTCCTATCATTTTAGATCTCCCCCTCCCCCTCCAACTTACAAATCCCTTACTCACTCTTCCTTCAGTTAGTCCTGACGAAGGGTCTCGGCCGGAAATGTCAACTGCACCTCTTCCTAGAGATGCTGCCTGGCCTGCTGCGTTCACCAGCAACTTTTATGTGTGTTGCTTGAATTTCCAGCATCTGCAGAATTCCTGTTGTTAACCCTGTTATTGTTACTCCTTTCTAGAATCTGTCTCCCTATCTGCTCCTCGGTGTCCCTGTTACCATTGGGTGGTCTATAAAAAACACCCAGTAGAGTTATTGACCCCTTCCTATTCCTAAATTCCACCCACAAAAACTCCATAGACAATCCCTCCATGACTTCCTCCTTTTCTGCAGCGGTGACACTATCTCTAATCAACATATTTTACTGTATGATTGAAATATTCTTTGATAATGTACTTTGAATCTTGGAATCTTTGAATTGAACTTACAGTAAAATATGTCGTTTTGCATCAATGAGCAACATAGTCTGAGGATGTTCAAAGTTACATGTACATTTATTAATGTAATACATATGTTTCATTTACAAACTTGAGATTCATTTTCTTGTGGGCATACTCAATAAATCCAAAATAGAATAATAACCATAATAGAATCAATGAAAGATTGCACCAATTGGGCACTCAACCAATGTGCAAAAGACAACAAGCTGCAAATACACAAAAAAAGTAGTAATAAATAACTAAACAATAAATAAGCAATAAATACTGAAAACATGAGTTGAAGAGTCCTTGAAAGTGAGTCCATAGGTTGTTGGAACATTTCAGTCATGTGGCAAGTGAAATTGAGTGAAGTTATCCCCTTTTGATTCAACAGCCTGATGGTTGAGGGGTTTATAACTGTTCCTGAACCTGGTGGTGTGAGTCTTGAGACTCCTGTACCACCTTCCTGATGACAGCAGCGAAAGGAGAGCATGTCTGAGGTGGTGGGCATCCCTGATGATAGATACTGCTTTTCTGCAACAATGTTTTATGTAGACGTGCTCAGTGGTGGGGAGGGCTTTACCTGTGATGGGCTGGGCTGTGCCATATCCACCACTTTTTGTAGGATTTTCTGTTCAAGGACATTGCTGTTTTCATACCAGGCTGTAATGCAACCAGGCAATATATTCTCAACCACACATCTATAGACTGAATACACCACACATCCAGAGACCCAGTCCCCCCACCCCCGTTTCCCCCCCTCCAAAATTATCCAACTGATATACCTGTTATTGACAGGAACAGCCACGGGGTACTCCATACTGACTATTTCCCTTCGTCTCCTGATGGTTTCCCATTCACCTACCTCCTGCAACCTAGGGGTGACTCCCTCACTGTAGTTCCCATCTATCATCTACTCAGTTTCCCTTATGAACCGAAGGTCAAAAGTTGCAGCTCCAGTTCTTGATAACATGTTTTCTGAGGAACTGCAGCTTGGTGCGTCTGACGCAGGGGTGGTTATTCAGGAAGCTGGATGTCTCCCAGAATTCCCATCTCTCACAGAAAGAATAAAACACAGCCATGGAGCCGTTCTTAACTAGCTGCCCTAACTATACACTTACAGATGAAAAATGAGTAGAAAAAAGCTTACCAAATATCACCTTGCCTGTTATTGACAAAGCCTGTTGAGCCAAAGCCAAAAGTCTACCCCACTCTTAACACTGCCCCACTCTAGCAATGGCTTCTATACTTGCCCCTGCTTTACTTTTATTTGGCCTTGTTAATGAATCCTGAACATCAACTGGCTGCTGTTCAAGCTCGGATAAATCAGTCACAAAGTGCTGATTTTTAAAGCTCTCTCCTGGACCTGGATGAAGATACCTTTACTATTCAGCTCTGAACTCCGATTGCCCACTGTTCAAACTCCAAAAAAAGGGCTGCAAAACACTGATTTTTTTTTTTAAAGCTCTCTCCTGGACCTGGGTGAAAGCTATTCAGCCTATCAAATCTGCTCAACCTTAGATAATGGCTAATCTGTTATCCCTCTCAACCTCATTGTCCTGCCTTCTTCCCATAACCTTTGCTCTTACTAAACAAGAACCTATGAACTTCTGCTTTAAATGTACCCAATGCCTTGTCCTCCACAGCTGTCAATGGCAAGGTATTCCACAGATTCACCACACTTTAGCTAAAGAATGACCTCCTCATCTCTGTTCTAAAGGGATATTCTTGTATTCTGAGGCTGTGCCCTCTGGTCCCTCATGATAGGAAACATTCTCTCCACGTCTGTTCTGTCTTGGCCTTTCAATATTTGACAGGTTTAAATGAGATTTCTCTTATTCTTCTAAATTCCCGTAATTACAGACACAGAGATATCATACACTTCTCAAACTTTTAACACTTTCATTCCTAGGACCATTCTTGCAAATCTCTGGTCCGTTCCTACCCTGCTGTTCCTCGGCTGGTAACATCAGATTGGATATCCATTTATTTCTCTCCTAGCTGTTTTTGTAGTTTTGCAGTGTGTAAAATGACTGCATTTAAGAGTATAATTGGTTATGAAGTGCTTTGGAACACTTAGCAGGTGTGAAGAATGCAGGAAGTGCGTATTTTTTCATGTTTATATGCTCCATCTGGAAAGGGAGGATGAGTTTAGTGAGTCTTGGCCAAAAGTTGGGCATTTCAAAGTCGAAGAAAATTTATTAACCAAGTATATATATGTCACCATATACTACCTTGAGAGATTCATTTTCTTTCAGGCATTTACTGGAAAATAAACAATAAGATTTGTGAAAAAGGATGCATAAATGAAGACTGGCATTATTTATTTATTTGCAAAATTTGCAGAGAACCTGCGTTATGGAGTCCTTGAAAGTAAGTTCGTAGGTTGTGGAATCAGTTCGGAGTTGAGGTGAACGAAGTTATCCATGCTGGTTCAGGAGCCCACATTTGTAGGGTAATAACTATCCTTGAAGATAGTGTGTGAGCCCTAAAACTCCTGTATTTCCTGTCCAATGTTAGATTATGGCCTGAATGATGGGGTCCTTGATGATGGATGCTGCTTTCTTGTGGCAGCGCTCCTTGTAAATGTTCTCAGTGCTGGGGAGGGCTTTGCCTGTGATGGACTGGACTTTGTCCACCACTTTCTGTCTCCTTTGGTGATGTTGGATTGTCCTTGGACTCAGTGCTTCGGACAATTGGGTTTAATTCCTAACCACTAGATTTAATGCGGTGTCCAGGATAATGTGTTTGCGCTTTGACTGTTATCAGCTATGGGCATGCAGTCTGTTTTATGGAATGTCTGTGATTCCTCGCTGACAGCAAAGGAAAATTACTGCTTTGCTATCCTTGCTTTCTGTCTTTGTCCTAATTCCTGCACTAATATCGATAATCATTCTAGCAGATGTAGACCTTCTTGGCCAGTCACATCCTACTAAACACCTTTATTGCTGTGTTTCTTGGAAAGCTTCAGCACCTACCTAATATTATGAGAGGCAAAAATAGGGGAGATGGTCAAAATCTTTCTCTCAAGATCAGGATTTGAAAAACTAGAGTGCATCGTCTTTAAGCTGAACGTTGGCGTTATAAAGGAGATCTGGAGGGGTAAGCTTATTTTGCACCGATAGCGATTGATATCTAGAGACCTTTTTCTGTGTTGTAGCACTCTGTTACTCTGAGGATGTTGATTAGTGGGATGATATTTGGAAGGAAATAGCTATGAAAAACATATTTTGGCTCCAGGTGTGGGAGGAATTTTTACAGAAGAGTGTTGAGCAGACCAAGGTCAGGAGTTACTTATGCTAGTTTTTTTTCCAGTTACATCAACATTCCAGTCTCTGAAGAGTAACTTCAAGCAAGTTTTAATTCTAGACAGGAAAAGCAGATAGCTGTACAGTCTTTGTCACACTCTTGGAAAGAATGTTGGATTTACAGTTTACAATTTTCATCGTCTTTCTCTCTGAGGTGTATGTGGTCCTTCACACCTTCCTTTGATCTGTGTTGATTTATTTTGATTGGTCAATTCTGTCTAATCCATGTTAAATTGAATTGAAAGTGTGTGAAAAGTCTCAGTAATGTTAACTTTATTTGAAATTACATACAAGGCAATTTTACTTGGAATAGAACATAAATTACCTGAGTACACAATATTCCAGTTAGATTTTTTTTTACCAGTAGCATAGCAGGTAGCAACATGCTTTACAGCAAATAGTTGTAAAACTGGGGTTCAATTCTCACTGCTGTAAGGAGTTTGTATATTCTACTTGTGACCATGTGTGTTTTTTTCCTGGATGCTCCAGTTTCCTCCCACATTCCAAAACATACGGTTTGTGGTTAGTGAGTTGTGGGCATGCTATGCTGGCAGCAGAATCGTGATGACACTAGTGGGCTGCCCCAGCACATTCCTCACTGAATTGATTTAACACAAATGACGCATTTCACTGTATGATTTGATGTTTATGTGACAAATAAGGCTTTTTTTTCCCTTTATCTTCAATATCACTTTATGCTGGAGAGCTGACGGGCTAGAATTCTGTTCATTACATACATAATTTGAGTGAAGAGGGCAAAAACAATGAAAATGGTGAAAGAATTTAAAGTATAAATTATGCTTATCATATATTGAGTTTCTGTGATGTGTTGCACTGATTTTATTTTACACTGGTTTAAAAACTGATTCCATCCATAAAACAGGATGTGTGCCTTCAGACTGGTGCTAGAAGTTAAGATGGACGTTACCGGAGCAGGACAGGTTTTAAAAGCTAATAGATTTAAAGGAAGACGAATAAGCTGATTATTGTATTCTCATTTTACCAAGAAGTGGATCTTTATAGTTTTTATGTTTTGTAATTTAAAACTGATGTATTGACACCCAAATTTAAAAACGTATTTTTAACTGTATTAACAGAACTGCATTAAGTGACCACTGATATATTAAGGCTTGGCAGAATCTGATTCGTTTAATTGACAGGGGGAAAATGATTTATTGACATACATTGATTTTTGAACCATGCACAAAATAAGATGGGGACAGACAGTTAATCACATGTTAATTTTTTTGAAATGAAGTACAAACTCCTTTAGATCTTTTTGCACTGTATTGTGCATTAGCTTTTGGTAAGTTTGTATAGGGGTGTAATGGTAATTAGTTCACTGAAGGAAATGTTTATTTTATTATTATAGTAAGAAAGTTGGACCTGTGCAGTAAATGACAGGCATGTTAACCATATGAAAGGTCTCTGTGCTTTTAGTGTCAAAGTGTGAGCTGGAGGGTAAAGGTGATTTAGGAGTAATGCTCAATTATGAAGATTATAAGTGCATGTTAAGCAAATATCTATTAGTCTCATCTCATGCCTGGTATTTTTTATTTTGTTTAATTTATCCCTGTAAATGTTGTTTCATTGAATTGAGCATAACAGTTAGTTCGACTATTACAGCTTGGAGCATGCATGGTGACACTTACAGATCATGCAGAGACTGTGTTGGTCTTTGATGCGAAACAACATATTTCACTATATGTTTTGATGTTTCAATATGCATGTGACAGATAATTTAATTGAGCTTCATTTCAAATGCACTCAGTGGTTCAGGCAGTAATTGTGGAGGTAAGTGAACAGTCTACATTTCAGACCAAGACCTTTCATCAGGACTAGAGGTTTAGAGACTCAGTGCAGAGTTTTTCTGAAATAAATATTAGCTTATTGTCACATGTACATCAGAAACACACAGTAAAATGTGTTTTTTTTTGCATCAATGACCAACACAGTCTGAGATGTGCTGGGGACAGCCTACAAGTGTTGCCATGCTTCCAGTGCTAACATAGTATGGCCAACTATGATACTTATTTATTTAAAGATACAGCAAGGTAACAGGCATTTTCAGCCCAATGAACCTGATATGATCAGTCACCGATACATCTTTGGATTGTGGGAGGAAACCCACGTGGTCACAGGGAGGACATACAAACTCCTTACAGACAGCAGCAGGAACTAAACCCAAGTTGCAGGTTCTGTAATAGTGTTACAGTAGTAATACCCGCTATACTACTGTGCTGCCCCAAAAGTGAATTCTCCGCTTATCTTCCCTTTAACTTGTTTATGGGATGTGGGCATTGCTCTCCAAACCTAACAGAACATGAATTGAACGGTTTGCTAGGCCACTTTGGAGGGTAGTGAAGAGCCAAAGGCACTGAAATGTGTCAGAGTCCAAGAGGATGACAGACTTGCTTTCATGAAGGACATTAATGTATCAAAGCTTTTTTTGATCCATTAACTTCACGGTCATGATTACTGATCCAAGTTTGTCCAAACATCATCTATCTATCAGAATTTGGCTTCTGTGACTAGTCTAATATCAAATCTCCAGGCCATTATACCAGCCTCTGAATGGTAGCTTAGTAAATTACCAACGCACTACTACAGTAGTGGTTGTTTGACCACAATTAAAGCAAAAGAAAATTGATGAGATCCTGCCCACGAGGCCATTGTGGTTGAAGATCTGTATTATGGAAAAGCAGTTGCTGGCAGCTTGCCATTCAGATGTTCTCGTAACCAGCACTATGAGATGTCTCTATCTTGGCGAAAGGTTTGGACCTAAAATGTTGACTCTTTATTTACTTCCATAGATTCTGCCTGACTTGTTAAGTTCCACAGTATTTTGTGTGTGTTATGCGATGTTTCAACAAAATCCCTTACTGGAGTATGCACCACTACCTCCCCATAGTAATTATACTGACAGTAATGTTACATAGTGTGCGTTATCTTTATAAGCCATTGGTCAGACCACACTTGGACTATTGAGTAGTCGTCGGGGCCCTGTATCTCAGAAAGAATGTGTTGGCATTAGAGAGAGTCTGGAGGAGGTTCACGAGAATTATCTTGAAAACGAAAGGGTTAACATGTGAGGAGCATTTGATGGCTCTGGGTCTGTACTCACTGGAATTTAGATAATTGAGGGATCTCTGATACCTACAGAATATTGAAAGGCCTAGATAGAGAGGGCATGGAGAGGATGTTTCCAATAGTTATAGTCTAGGACCAGAAAACTCAATCTCAGAATAAAGGGTCTTCCCATTAAATCAGAAATGAGGAATTTCTATAGCAAGAGGGTGGTGAGACTGCCTAATTCATTGCCTATGAATAGTTGTGGAGGCGATGGGTAAATTTAAAGCAGGGGTTGATAGGTTCTTGAATAATAAGGGCAGCAAAGGTGACATGGAGAGGCAGGAGAATGGAGTTGAGAGGGATATTAAGTCAGCCAAGATGGAATGGTAGGGCAGACTGGATGGCAATTGGAGAAATAGGGCTGAGGATGGGGTAGTTGGTTTACAAACAGGGCCACTATGCTGTGATACTGTTACCAAGGATGATAGGGCAAAATTGCAGTCAACGGGATAAGTTGCAATGTTAAAGGCAGACAAGAAAAAAATCGAAAACTGAATACGGAACAGAAGGTATTATTGGAATGCACACAGTATACAGAATAAGGTAGATGAACTTGTAGCATGTAAGATGTGTGGGCATCGCTGAATCATAGCTGAAAGAAGATTATAGCTGGGGACTTAATGTCCAAAGATGCACATTGTATCAAACGGACAGGCAGGTAGAGAGGGTGGGGTGGCTCTGGTTTTAAAAAAGTCATCAATCATTAGAAAGAAATGAACGTGGGATCAAAAGGTGTAGAATCATTGTGGGTAGAGCTAAGAAATGCAAGATTAAAAAGACCCTGATGGGAGTTCTGTTCCATCCTCCAAACAGTAGTAAGGATGTGGTCTATCAATTACAACGGGATAGAAAATGCATGTCAAAAGGGCAACATTACTATAGTCATGGGGGATTTCCATATTCGCGTAGATTGGGGAAAATCAGTTTGGTGCTGGATCTCAAGAGGGGGAATTTGTAGAATGCCTATGAGATGGCTTTTTTGAGTAGCTCATGGTTGAGCACACTAGGAAATCAGCTATTCTGGATTGGGCGTTGTGCAATGAACCAAAATAGATTAGAGAGCTTAAAGTAAAGGAATTGGTGTTTGAGCAGCAGCTAATCAACATTTGGGATTGATTAGCAAGAACAAATTAAAGTTAGACGGGGAGAGCAGAGTGGCCATTGTTGGAGTTAGAGTGGGGATTTTGAGGCTTTAACTCGTTGAGGCTTCAGCAAACGAAAGTGAAAAAGCTGTAAGTACATTTTTTCCCCCCACAGTTTGTTTTTCCTTCTTTATATTTGCTCAGGTAGAACAGTAGAGATGCCAAATAGTGAAATTCTTCTCTCAAGGATGTAGGAAGTCAGGAGGACCTCCAGTATCCCTGGCCACTACACCTGGAAGAAAAGAAGTGCTTCCAGCTGCAGCTTCTACCACTCCCTGTTAAGGAGTTGGATCTGGAAGTGGATGAATTCCAGATCATTCAGAAGGCTGATGGGGTGATAGAAAGGACATAGAGGTAGTGCAGGATACAGGAAACTGGGTGATAGTCAGGAAGGGGAAAAGGGTTAAGCAATCAGTGCCCCTGTGGCCTTCACCAATGAGTATACCACTTTTGATACTTTTTTTTTGGGCTGAGGGGGAGAGATAACTTAGCAGAAGAAAGACGCAGCAGTCAGGTCTCTGGCACAGAGTCTGGCTCTGTGACTCAGAAGGAGAGTGGGATAAGAGATGAGCTCTTAAGGGGTTCATTCATTAGGGGAACAGAAAAGAGATTCTGTGGACGAGAACAAGATTCCACCCAGATGCCAGGGTCAGGGACATCTCAGGTGCATCTGCAGCAGTCTTATGTGGGAAAATGAACAGCCAGAGTTCATAGTCCATGAGGGAATGGATAACATAGGAGGAGCGATGAGGTTCGGCAAAGTGAGTTCGGGAGTTAGGTGCCAAGTTAAAGAGTGGGGCCTCCAGGGTAGTGAACTCAGGATTACTGCCACATGCCAGTGGGGCCAGAAGTAAGATGATAGAACAGTTTAATATGGGGCTAAGGAGTTGATGTAGGAGGGTGGGTGTCAGATTTTTTGATCATTGGGCTCTCTTCCAGGGAAGTTGGGAGACTCTTTGCACCTGAACTAGAAGGGGACTAATATCTGAGTGGGAAGATTTGCTAGTGCTGCACAGTGGGGTTTAAACTAGAGATGCAGGAGGATGGGAACCAGAGTGGTAGAACAGATGATGGAGAAGTTGTGGAGATAGATGTTGTTAAGATTTCAGACAGAGTCAGGAATCAAAAGGTTGAGTATGGTGTGACTAATGTATATTTCAATACAAGAAGTACCGTGGGAAAAGTGGATGAGCTTAGGCCATGGATCAATACCTGGAATTATGATATTTTAGCCATTAGTGAGACTTGGTTGCAGGAGGGACAGGACTGGCAGCTCAATATTCCAGGGTTCCATTCTTTTAGACACAACAGAGTGGGAAGGATTAAAGGAGGAGGGGTGGTGATACTGGATAGGGAAAATGTTACAACAATGCTTAGTCAGGACAGATTGGAGAATTCTTCTACTGAGGTGTTGTTAGTGGAACTGAGGCATAAGAAAGGTATGATCGCATTAATGGGGCATATTACAGACCACTCCAACATCCAAGGGATCTAGAGGAACAAATTTGAGGAGAAATCGCAGACAGTTGCAAGAAACATAAGATTATTACAGAAAACACACACAAAATGCTGGTGGAACTCAGCAGGCTAGGCAGTATCTGTGGAAAAGAGTACAGTGGACGTTTCAGGCCAAGACCCTTCATCAAGACTGGAGAAAAAAAGATGAGTCAGAGTTAGAATGTGGTTGAAGGGGAGAAAAAACACAAAGTAATAGGAGAAACTGGGATGAGGGGATGAAGTAAAGAGCTGAGAAGTTGATTGGTGGAAGAGATACAGGGCTGGAAAAGGGGGAATCTGATAGAAAAACATAGAAACATAGAAACATAGAAAATAGGTGCAGGAGCACCAGAGGGAGGTGATGGGCAGGTAAGGAGATGAGGTGAGACAAGGGAATGGTTGGGGGGTGGGCGCGTTAACGGAAGTTTAAGAAATTGATGTTTGTGCCATCAGGTTGAAGGTTATCCAGATGGAATATAAGGTGTTGTTCCTCCAACCTGAGTGTGGTCTCATTGCAACAGTACAGGAGGCCAAGGCCTAACATGTTGGAATGGGAAATGGAATTAAAATGGGTGGCCACTGGGAGATCCTGCTTTTCTGGCAGACAGAGCGTAAGTGCTCGGCAAAGTGGTCTCCCAATCTTCGTCGGGATACAAAAAGTTTCTTCAGATATATAAAGGGTATAGGAGCGGCGAGAATAGATATCGGACAGCTGGAAACTGATGCTCGGGGGGTGGTAGTAATGGGGAAACAAGGAAATGGCAGACAATCTTAGTAAGTATTTTGCATCAGTCTTCACTGTGGAAGAAACTACCAGTATGCCAGAAGTTCAAGAGTGTCAGGGGGCAGAAGTGTGTAAAGTTGCCTTTGCTAGGGAGAAGGTGCTTGGGAAACTAAAGGCTCTGAAGGTACATACATCACCTGGACCAGACGGTCTTCACCCTAGGGTTTTGAAAGAGGTGGTTAAAGATATTATGCAGGCATTAGTAATGATCTTTCAAGAATCAATGCATTCTGGCATAGTTCCAGAGGACTGGAAATTGCAAATGTCACTACATCATCACGATGTGAGAGAAGCAGAAGAAAGGAAATTATAGACCAGTTACAAACAAGAGAAAATCTTTTGGGCAGCATCTATGTAAAAGAGTACAGTTGACATTAGGAAGATGTTGGAGTTGATTGTTCAGGATGAGGTTTCATGGAGGCACATGATAAAATAGGCCATAGTCAGCATGGTTTCCTCAAGGGAAAATCTTGCCTGATGTACCTGTTGGAATTCTTTGAAGAAATAACAAGCAGGATAGACAAAGGAGAATCAGTGGATGTTGTTCTTGGATTTTCAGAAGGCCTTGAAAGGTGCCACACATGAGGCTGCTTAACAGGTTAACAGGTCATATTACAGGAAAGATACTAACATGGAGAAAGCAATGGCTGATTGGCAGGAGGCAGAAGAGTGGGAATAATGGGAGCCTTTTCTATTTGGCTGCCACTAACCAGTGGTGTTCCATGGGACCGCTTCTTTTTGCATTATATGTCAATGATTTGGATGATGGAATTGATGGCTTTGTGGCCAAGTTTGCAAACGATACGAAGATGGGTGGAGGGTCAGATAGTTTTGAGGAAGTGGAGAGGCTATGAAAGGAATTAGACAGATTAGCAGAATGGGCAAAGAACTGGCAGATGAAATACAGTGTATGGTCATGTACTTTGGTGCAAGGTGAGTTGAAAGTCCTCGAGCAGTTTAGGTGGTGAAGAAGGCAAATGCAATGTTAGCATTTATTTCAAGAGGACTAGGATATTAAAGGAAGGGTGTAGTTCTGAGGCTTTAGAAGGCGCTGTTCAGGCCTCACTTTTATTGTGAGCAGTTTTGGGCCTCGTATCTAAAAAAGGATGTACTGATGTTAGAAGGGGTTCGAAGGAGTTTAATGAAAATGATTGTGGGATTGAAAGGCTTATCATACGAGGAGCATTTGATGGCTCAAGTCCTGTACTCACTGGAATTCAGAAGCATGAAGGAGGATCTCATTGAAACCTATTGAATGTTGAAAGGCCTCGACAGAGTGGACAACAAAAAAGGTATTTCCTATAGTGGCTTTGAACACTACCAACACACATCAAAGTTGCTGGTGAATGCAGCAGGCCAGGCAGCATCTCTAGGAAGAGGTACAGTCGACGTGTCAGGCCAAGACCCTTCGTCAGGGCTAACTGAAGGAAGAGTTAGTAAGAGATTTGAAAGTGGGAGGAGGAGGGGGAGATCCAAAATGATAGGAGAGACAGGAGGGGGAGGGATGGAGCCAAGAGCTGGACAGGTGATTGGCAAAGGGGATATGAGAGGATCATGGGACAGGAGGTCCGGGGAGAAAGACGGGGGGGGAGGGTACCCAGAGGATGGGCAAGGGGTATAGTCAGAGGGACAGAGGGAGAAAGAGAAAGAATGTGTGTATAAAAATAAATAACAGATGGGATACGAGGGGGAGGTGGGGCATTAGCGGAAGTTAGAGAAGTCGATGTTCATGCCATCAGGTTGGAGGCTACCCAGACGGAATATAAAGTGTTTTTCCTCCAACCTGAGTGTGGCTTCATCTTTACAGTAGAGGAGGCCGTGGATAGACATGTCAGAATGGGAATGGGATGTGGAATTAAAATGTGTAGCCACTGGGAGATCCTGCTTTCTCTAGTGGACAGAGCGTAGGTGTTCAGCAAAGCGGTCTCCCAGTCTGCGTCGGGTCTCGCCAATATATAGGCGGCCACATCGGGAGCACCGGACGCAGTATATCACCCCAGCCGACTCACAGGTGAAGTGTCGCCTCACCTGGAAGGACTGTTTGGGGCCCTGAATGGTGGAAAGGGAGGAAGTGTAAGGGCATGTGTAGCACTTGTTCCGCTTACAAGGATTAAGTGCCAGGAGGGAGATCAGTGGGGAGGGAATGGGGGAGACGAATGGACAAGGGAGTCGCGTAGGGAGCGATCCCTGCGGAAAGCGGGGGGGGGGAGGGAAAGATGTGCTTAGTGGTGGGATCCTGTTGGAGGTGGCGGAAGTTACAGAGAATAATATGTTAGACCCAGAGGCTGGTGGGGTGGTAGGTGAGGACCAGGGGAACCCTATTCCTAGTGGGGTGGCGGGAGGATGGAGTGAGAGCAGATGTGCGTGAAATGGGGGAGATGCGTTTGAGAGCAGAGTTGATAGTGGAGGAAGGGAAGCCCCTTTCTTTAAAAAAGGAGGACATCTCCCTCGTCCTGGACTGTCCTCACCTACCACCCCACCAGCCTCCGGGTCCAACATATTATTCTCCATAACTTCCACCACCTCCAATGGGATCCCACCACGAAGCACATCTTTCCCTCCCCCACCTCTCTGCTTTCCGCAGGGATCGCTCCCTACGCGACTCCCTTGTCCATTCGTCCCCCCCATCCCTCCCCATTGATCTCCCTCCTGGCACTTATCCTTGTAAACGGAACAAGTGCTATACATGCCCTTACGCTTCCTCCCTTACCACCATTCAGGGCCCCAAACAGTCCTTCCAGGTGAGGCGACACTTCACCTGTGAGTCGTCTGGGGTGGTATACTGCGTCCGGTGCTCCCGATGCGGCCTTCTATATATTGGCGAGACCTGACGCAGGCTGGGAGACTGCTTTGCTGAACACCTACGCTCTGTCCGCCAGAGAAAGCAGGATCTCCCAGTGGCCACACATTTTAATTCCACATCCCATTCCCATTCTGACATGTCTATCCACGGCCTCCTCTACTGTAAAGATGAAGCCACACTCAGGTTGGAGGAACAACACTTTATATTCCGTCTGGGTAGCCTCCAACCTGATGGCATGAACATCGACTTCTCTAACTTCCACTAATGCCCCACCTCCCCCTCGTACCCCATCTGTTATTTATTTTTATACACACATTCTTTCTCTCACTCTCCTTTTTCTCCCTCTGTCCCTCTGACTGTACCCCTTGTCCATCCTCTGGGTTCCCCCCCCCCCACGTCTTTCTCCCCAGACCTCCTGTCCCATGATCCTCTCATATCCCTTTTGCCAATCACCTGTCCAGCTCTTGGCTTCATCCCTCCCCCTCCTGTCTTCTCCTATCATTTTGGATCTCCCCCTCCCCCTCCAACTTTCAAATCCCTATCTCACTCTTCCTTCAGTTAGTCCTGACGAAGGGTCTCGGCCTGAAACGTCGACTGTACCTCTTCCTAGAGATGCTGCTTGGCCTGCTGCATTCACCAGCAACTTTGATGTGTGTGGCTTGAATTTCCAGCATCTGCAGAATTCCTGTTGTTTGAACACTACCTCACTTTTTTAATATACAGTATTTCTGTTTTTGCACAATTTTTAAAATCTATTCAATACGTGTAACTGATTTACTTGTTTATTATGTTTTATTACTATTTTTTTCTTTCTCTGTGCTAGATTATGTCTTGCATTGAACTGCTGCTGCTAAGTTAACAAATTTCACATCACATGCCAGTGATAATAAACCTGATTCTGATTCTGGGAGAGTCTTGCAACCAGAGAGTGGTGAATCTGTGGAATCACTGCCGCAGGTGGCTATAGAGGCTAAGTCATTTGGGTATATTTAAGACCAAGATTGATGGATTCTCGAGTATGAAGGGATATGAGGAGATGGATCAGCCATGATGAAATGGCAGAGGAGGCTTGATAGGCCAAATGGCCTCATTCTGCTCTTATGTCTTATGGTCTCTAATCACTAGAGCTTTAAAGGGAGTGGAGCACTTAGCAGTGAAATCAGAAACTTAGAATGTGTATCGATGGATAAAGAAATTTCATAGTGGATTCAAAGGGTGGTGAAGCTGTGGATTTAATCGCCACAGAAGGCTGTGGAGGCCAAAACATTAGTCATAGTCATACTTATACTTCATTGATCCCGGGGGAAATTGGTTTTCGTTACAGTTGCACCATAAATAATTAAATAGTAATAAAACCATAAATAGTTAAATAGTAATATGTAAATTATGCCAGGAAATAAGTCCAGGACCAGCCTATTGGCTCAGGGTGTCTGACCCTCCAAGGGAGGAGTTGTAAAGTTTGATGGCCACAGGCAGGAATGACCTCCTCTGACGCTCTGTGTTGCATCTCGGTGGAATGAGTCTCTGGCTGAATGTACTCCTGTGCCCAACCAGTACATTATGTAGTGGATGGGAGACATTGTCCAAGATGGCATGCAACTTGGACGGCATTCTCTTTTCAAACACCACCATCATAGTCCAGTTCCATCCCCACAACATCACTCTCCTTACGAATGAGTTTGTTGATTCTGTTGGTGTCTGCTACCTCAGCCTGCTGCCCCAGCACACAACAGCAAACGTGATCGCAGTGGCCACCACAGACTCGTAGAACATCCTCAGCATCATCTGGCAGATGTTAAAGGACCTCAGTCTCCTTAGGAAATAGAGATGGTTCTGACCCTTCGTAGACAGCCTCAGTGTTCTTTGACCAGTCCAGTTTATTGTCAATTCGTATCCCCAGGTATTTGTAATCCTCCACCATGTCCACACTGACCCCCTGGATGGAAACAGGGGTCGCCGGTACCTTAGCTCTCCTCAGGTCTACCACCAGCTCCTTAGTCTTTTTCACATTAAGCTGCAGATAATTCTGCTCACACCCTGTGACAAAGTTTCCTACCGTAGCCCTGTACTCAGCCTCATCTCCCTTGCTGATGCATCCAGCTATGGCAGAGTCATCCAAAAACTTCTGAAGATGACAAGACTCTGCAGTAGTTGAAGTCCAAGGTGTAAATGGTGAAGAGAAAGGGAGACAAGACAGTCCCCTGTGGAGCCCCAGTGCTGCTGATCACTCTGTCTGACACACAGTGTTTATAGGTATATTTAAAGTAGAATTTTAGTTTTCTAGTTTTTAAGGGTGTCAGGTGTTACAGGGAGAGGGCAGGAGAATAGGGTTGAGTGGAAAAAATAAATCAGCATGATCAAATGTCAGAGCAGAATTGTTACTGGCCCTTGAAGGCTACTTTCAGAAAAGTGGAACACAGTGAATGTGTAGTTTTGCTGAATACTTCCCCACGTCATAACTAATTGAATTATATTTCTGGGAATATCTTTACCATATTTGTGCCTCATTAGTATACCTCTTTAGTATACCTGTGGACCAAAATGTAACTGAGAATGTGTTACGATTCCACTAACAAAGTCAAGTCTATTTTCATATGATAAACATACTTGCAACAGCATCACAGGTACATAGCATCATAAACAACACAATTTTTAACAAGAAGGAACACAATTGGAACAAAAAAAAACAAGTCTATTTTAGTTGGTCCATTTTTGTTCAAAGTGTTTAGAGTGATAAAGGTGTTACTAAACTGAGATGGTGTTTGATGTTGTGCAAGTTGGTTCAAGAACTGAAAAGTTCAAGTAGCTGTTCTTGAGCCTAGCTATTGTGGGACTTCAGGCTCCTGTATCTCTTTCCATGATGGTAGTAAAGAGAAAATGGCATGTCCCAGATGGTTGGAGTCCTTAATGATGGATGAGGTACCATCTTTTGAAGATGTCGTAGATGGTGGGAACAGTTTTGCCCGTGGTGGAGCTGCCTGAGTTTACAAACGTCTGCAGCCTTTTGTGATCTGAGCGTTTTCTAATGTAAAATTTCTAATCATTTTTCAATGTTAAAGACACAATTTATAATGTAATATCTGCCAACAACTGGTGAGAGTATTCAAGGACATCTTCAATCTCTCACTGCTGCAGTTGGTGGTTCCCATTTTCTTCAAAAGGGTGACAATGATACCAGTACCCAAGAAGAACAGGATGAGCTGCCTCATTGATTATCACCCAGTCGCACTTGCATCTACTGCGATGTAGTGCTTTCAAAGGTTGATCATGGCTGGACTCAGCTCCTGCCTAAGCAAGGACCTGGACCCACAGCATTTGCCTGTTGCCACAATAGGTCTACAGCAGATGCAGTCTCACTGGCTGACCACTCAGCAAAGGATAACCTGGACAACAGCAATACCTCAGGCCACTGTTTATTGATTACAACTCAATGCTCAACACAATCATACTCTCAGTTTTAATCACCAAGCTCCAAAACTTGGGTCTCGGCCTGAAACGTCGACTGCGCCTCTTCCTATAGATGCTGCCTGGCCTGCTGCGTTCACCAGCAACTTTGATGTATGTTGTTCCAAAACTTTATCCTCAGTATTTTCTGCTGCAACTAGATCCTTGACTTCTGGGAGACCAGTTAATGTGGATCATAAATAACATCTCACTGGCAATCGACACTGGCACACCTCAAGGATCCATGCTTAGCCTACTGTTCTACTCTGTCTACACCCACAACTGTGTGGCTAGGTAGAACTCAAATACCATCTATAAATTTGCCGGTGACATGACTGTTCTCAGCAGAATTTCAGATGGTTATAATGAGGTGTACAGGAGCGAGATGGATCAAAGTAGTTCAAAGGTCAAACTAAGTTTATTATCAAAGAACATGTTACCATATGCAACCCTGAAAATTGTTTTCTTGCAGGCATACACAGTAGATTCAAGAAACACAATAAAATTAATGAAAAACTACACCCAAAAGGACAGACAGCCAATGTGCAAGACAACAAACTGTGCAAATACAAAAGTAAAACAAACAAATAAATAAACAAACAAACAGACAATATCGAGAACATGAGATGAAGAATTCTTGAAAATTAGTCTGTAGGTTGTAGGAACAGTTCAGTGATGGGGTGAGTGAAGTTATTCCCTCTGGTTTAAGAGCCTAGTAGTTGAGAGGTGATAACTGTTCCTGAACCTGGTGGTGTGGAGCCTAAGGTTCCTGTACCACCTTACTAATGGCAGCAGTGAAAAGAGAGCATGGCCTGGGTGGTGGAGGCCCTTGATGAATGATGGTGCTTTCCTGTGACAGTGCTCCACTTAGATGTACTCGCTGTTGGGGACGACTTCACATGATGGACTGGGCTGTATCCACTACTTTAGTGTCACAGCAACAACCTTGCACTCAATGTTAGTAAAACCAAGAAATTGATTGTGGACTTTAGGAAAGAGGAGTCAAGGGACCATACACCAATTCTCACCAAGGAGTCAGCAGTGGAAAGGGTGAGCAGTTTCAAGTTGATGCAATTACGAAGAAGGCATGACAGCTGCTACATTTAATTAGGAGATTAAGGAGACTTGGTATGTCACCAAAGACTTGCAAATTTCTACAGATGTACTGTGGAAATCATCTGATTGGTTGCATCACCCTCTGGTATGGAGGAGCTGCTGCGCAGGATTGGAAAAAGCTGCAGAAAGGTGCAAACTCAGTCAGCTCTCATCAACACGAGCCTCCCCAACATTCAGGACATCTTCAAAAGATGATGGCTCCAGGGTGGCATCCATCATTAAGGACCACCATCACCCAGAACATGTCCTCATCTCACTGCTGCCGTCAAGGAGGATGTACAGATGTCTCAAGCCCTGCACTCAACATTTCAGGAACAGCTTCTTCCTCTGCCATCAGATTTATGAATGGACAATGATCCCATGTACACTACCTCACTTTTGTTTTCATTTTTTACTCTCTTTGCACCACTTAGTTAATTTTTCATGTAACGTAATTATTGTAATTTATAGTTATTATTATGTATTGCAATGTACTGCTGTCACAAAACAACAAATTTCATGACTGAAAAGGAAAGTAACAAAGACTGGAATGAAGAAGATATTAGAGGATAAAATAGCATGGGCCAGTGCTGGTTCAACATGCTATGTAATCCTCTGTATAAATGCAGCCTTATTATTCAGCATAGGAAGTTAAGTATCTGTGCATTTTGCACTCTAGTGTTACATCAAAAATTCAAGACCCAATTAAGCAGGCTGATATTGGTGATTTGTTCGAGGGACTCCTTAGAGTTGCCATAGGTCTTGGGGTAGTGAGACCCAGGGAAACGTAAGGCTTTAAGAAAGTTTGACAAAAAAAAAGGAAAGGCAAGCTAAATTGATATCATCTCTCTCTCCATTGTATATTAAATAATCCAGCACCTGTCAAATCTGGTACCTGCCAGATAACTGAGCATTTATTGCAAATTCCCTGTTCTGAAGGAATGCCATTGCAACCTTCTAGGGGAGTAACCTGTGTACGACAGTCTGTTGCTTGTTCTATCAAAGTTCTGACTTTACACTCGCCACACCCTACAATGCAAGTTCTTTCTACACACATTCTTTACTTTCTTTCCTAGAAATGACATCTTAGAATCCCTGAGTCCTAAGTTTCAGGTCATTACCCTTGACGGATCAAGTGTTAATTGTTATATATATAATATGTCTGTACACACCTCTGACATCCCCCTACTTTCCTCCAGTCACCTTAAAATTATGCCTCCTTGTATTAGCCATTTTCACCCGGTAGGTAGGTCTCTGGCTATCCACTTGATCTATGCCTCTTATCTTTTACAGCTCTATAAAGTTGCCTGTCATTTTGTACTTCAAAAACAAAAACATTAGCTTAATTAACCTATCCTCATAAGGCATGCTGTAAAATCTTGGGAGCATCCTGGTAAATCTCCTCTACACTCTCTCTAATATATCCTCCCTATAACAAAGTGACCAGACCTAGTTGTTAAGAAGGTGTATGGTGTGTTGGCAGTTGTTAAGAAGGCATTTGGTGTGTTGGCATTCATCAGCCATAGGATTGAGTTCAGAGCCGTGAGGTAATATTATAGCTATATAAGAACTTGGTCAGACCCCACTTGGAGTATAGGTTTCCCCCGCTATCCGAAGGTAGAATGTTCCTATGAAACGGTTTGTAAGCCGGAATGTTGTAAGGTGAATAAGCAATTACCATTTATTAATATGGGGAAAAGTTTTTGAGCATTCCCAGACCCAAAAAATAACCCACAAAATCATGCCAAATAACACATAAAACCTAAAATAACGGTAACATATAGTTAAAGCAGAAATGATATGATAAATACACAGCCTATATAAAGTAGAAATACTTTTCTGCACTGTCTACTGCAGCAAAAATCTTTCGGCAGCGCTCTCGGCAGAAACACTCTCTCCAGTAACCTTTAAGCTATGAAGCTGCCAAATCATACCAAATAACACATAAAAATACACAGCCTATATAAAGTAGAAACAATGTATGTACAGTAGCCAAACTCACTACTGCCATATTTATTGTTGATGGTTCGAAGCCTTTAAAATCGTTCACTGCTTCGGGACACAGTTTCCTCCAAACGCCATTTCTCATCAAGACTATTAGCCTATCAAGAGCATCTCCAATGTTGGTGATTGCCAATTTTATATTGTCTTCTTTCCAGATCTCTCGCAAAGACACTTCAGAGATACCCTCTGTCAATGGTACTTACAATAAAACACATCACATTTTGCGTATAGTAAGCCTTAATTGTGGCTATTAGGCCTTAGTCACACGGCTGCAGCAACGATGTCGTATTCGGCGGTAAGAATGCAACACGAATGTTACCACCATACTCGGTAATGCCAGGTGGATGAGCAGCACAATTATCGACAATCACAAGGTTATCAAGGTTATTTTCTGTACAATATTTTTCAACAAAAAGACTAACGTATCCACTCGTGTACTCAGAAAAAAGCACTTGGGTATTCCAACCACTTGGATGTGAACGGAACACAATGGGAAGTATTTTCTTATCAACGCCTTTAAGTGCCCTTGGATTTTCTGAATGGTATACTAGTAGAGGATTAAGGACAGCATCACCAGTGGCGTTAATAATAGGCATTAGGGTAAACATGTCCTTCGATGCCTTGTATCCTTTAGCCTGTTTTTCTTCTATCGAAATAAATGTCTCGCTCAGCAATTTTTTCCAATAAATTGCAGTCTTGTCACAGTTAAACACTTGCTTATACGAATAACCACTTTCTGTAATTATTTTCTTCAGTTCTGCTGGGAACTTTTCAGCAGCTTCAGTATCAGCCGAAGCACTCTCTCCAGTAAACGTTAAACTATGAAGCTGCCCTCACCTCAGAAACTGATCAAACCACCCACGACTACCTTTAAATTCCACTTTTGCAACACTTTCAACACCATCGTCTGGTGCTTTCTGTTTCAGCTTATTAAAAAGACTGACTGATTTCTCCTTAAGTATAAGTAAACTTAACGGAACACCACGCTTTGTACACCCATCAATTCACTCAAGCAATAGACTTTCCATTTTATCCATTATTGGATGCCGACTAAGAGAGACCACTTTGTTGTGAGCAGAACCAACAGTAACATCGGCAGCTTTCAAAATTCTTTCTCTCTGCGTATAAATAATGTGAATGGTGGATGCAGGCAAGTTCAACACATGGACAATGTCCTTACTTCGTTCACCATGATCGAAACGCTTAATTATGTCTAGTTTTACGCTAAGTGTAACACCCTTACGAGCTCTTTTAGGCTTTTCCGATACCTTAGAACTCATCTTGCTAACGGATGCACAAAATAAATCGAGATAAAGCACGTATTTAAGCACTGGCGGCTGGAATGAAGTTCCGGGGGAGGAGCTTGGCTGTTCGGGCGTGCGCTGCCTTTTTTCGTAACAGTGAAAACACCTTTTGTTAGTGAAAAAGGGTAAGTAATGTAGGTCTTTCATAACAGCGAGGTGTCGTAAAGCGAACGTTTGGAAAACGGGGGCCACCTGTACTGTGTTCAGTTCTGGTCACCTCACTACAGGAAGGATGTGGATACTATAGAGAGAGTGCAGAGGAGATTTACAAGGATGTTGCCTGGATTGGAGGGTGTACCTTATGAGAATAAGTTGAGGGTACTTGGCCTTTTCTCCTTGGAGTGACAGAGGATGAGAGGTGACCTGATAGAGGTGTATAAGATGATGAGGGGCATTGATCGTGTGGATAGCCAGAGGCTTTTTCCCAGGGCTGAATGGCTAACACGAGAGGGCATAGTTTTAAGGTCCTTGGAAATAGGTACTGAGGGGATGTCAGGGGTAATTTTTTCACACAGTGATGGGTGCGTGGAATGCACTGCCAGTGATGATGGTGGAAGCGGATACAATAGGGTCTTTTAAGAGCCTCTTGGATAGGTACATGGAGCTTAGAAAACTAGAGGGCAATGCGCCAGGGAAATTCTAGATAGTCTCTACAGTAGGTTACATGGTGGACACAACATTGTAGGCCGAAGCACCTGTAATGTGCTGTAAATTTATATGTTCTATTAACTAATACTACTTGCATTCACCATTCTCAGCATCTGTACCAATGTATTGCTCTTGTTCCTGAAATTTGACATAAGATGCGTCAAAGAGAATATTTCTTCTAATGTGATCTCATTACAGAGGCTGTAAAAGCCTCTCAGGACTCTATGGTTTTTACTCCCCTAAAGCTTCAGAACTGGGTTAGGGTTGGAGATAGAAGATTAGAGAGTAATCAATTCTTTCCAAGTGTGTTTCTTTTAATCAAGTTATGCAGAGTCTCAACTGTTTATTTTCTCTGTACTGTCATGCTTGTTTTAATAGAAAGCAAAATAACAATGTAACGTGTGAAGATATGACTGAAGGTACAAAGCGACAAATTCCTAATCCAGTATGCACATTTATGGAAGCTTTCCAGCATTATCCCGAGATTATGGCAAATATTAGGAAAGTTGGGTTCCAGTGCCCTACTCCAATCCAGGTATGAAAACTTCACTTTGTATTCAACCAGATTCTGATTTATCAGAACCAGTTGCTACAATCTAATTTTTCAAGCAATACCAGTGAGATTTGGTTTAGTTATCTGTGGAATGTGCTTATGCTTCAGTCTCAAGCGTGGCCAATAATTCTGATGGGGATTGATCTGATTGGGATAGCACAGACTGGAACTGGAAAAACTCTGGCATATCTCTTACCTGGGTTCATCCACCTGGACCTGCAGCCAACGTAAGTTTCTTGGTGTTTTCCACGATGCCTCGTGGCAATAACATCCCACCTCCTTTCTTCTTAACCCTGTCAGATTGTTAACCCTCTTGTGTCCAACAGTGATAAAAGAGCCTCAGAGCAGCCATTTAGCTGTGTTGACCTGTATTGTGCTGAGCGGAGAGGTGAACCCTGGTGCTTTTCCAATGGTGCTTTTCTCAATGATCACCCCACCATACTGCTGAAATCTGGTGCAGCCAAGCCTACAGGGTAAGGCTGAGTTCACAGTGACTCACAGAGCAATCCCAGTGACTGGCAATATTGAGACAAAGTCAGGAGTTGAAACATAGCACATACACTCAGTGCCCACTTTATCAGGTACACTTGTACACCTTGTTAATGTAAATATCTAATCAGCCAATCATTTGGCAGCAACTCAGTGCACAAAAAGGTCGCCTCATTATAGGAAGGATGTGGAAGCATTGGAAAGGGTACAGAGGAGATTTACCAGGATGCTGCCTGGTTTAGAGAGTGTGCATTATGATCAGAGATTAAGGGAGCTAGGGCTTTACTCTTTGGAGAGAAGGAGGATGAGTGAGGTATACAAGATATTAAGAGGAATAGATAGAGTGGATAGCCAGTGCCTCTTTCCCAGGGCACCACTGCTCAATACAAGAGGACATGGCTTTAAGGTAAGTGGTGGGAAGTTCAAGGGGGATATTAGAGGAAGGTTTTTTACTCAGTCATTGGTGCGTGGAATACACTGCCTGAGTCAGTGGTGGAGGCAGATACACTAGTGAAATTTAAGAGACTACTAGACAGGTATATGGATGAATTTAAGGTGGGGGGTTATATGGGAGGCAGGGTTTGAGGGTTGGCACAACAACGTGGGCCGAAGGGTGTGTACTGTGCTGTACTATTCTATGTTCTGTATGTTCTAAAAAGCATGCAGACAGCGTCAAGACGTTCAGTTGTTGTTTTGACCAAACATCAGAATGGGTAAGGAACCGTGAAATGATTGTTGGTACCAGATGGGGTGGTTTGAGTATCTCAGAAACTACTGATCTCCTGAGATTTTCACATACAACAGTTTTGAGAGTTTACAGAGAATGGTGCAACAAACAAAAAAACAAGTCTGGTGTGTGACAGTTCCATGTGTGAAAACACCTTGCCAGAGGTCAGAGGAGAATGGCCAGACTCGTTCAAGGGACAGTAACTCAAATAATCAAACATTACAATAGTGGTGTGCAGACGAGAATCTCTGAACACACGTTGAACCTTGAAGTAGATGGTTCACAGCAGCAGAAGACCACAAACCTATTCATCAGCCATTTTATTAGGTACAGGAGGTACAATGTTGTGCCAACCTTTTAACATAGAGTTGCCGGTTAGAGTTTCAGCACCAGTAGTGAGGACTAAGAAGGTATGGACAAAGAAAGCACAGGAGCACTTACAGGACTGTTTTGAATCAATGGACTGGACTGTATTCAGGGGTTCATCTTCGAATCTGGATGAGTATGCTGCAGTTGTTATCAACTTCATTAAACCTGTTTAGATGAATGTGTGCCTATAAAAACCTGTACATTCCCAAACCAAAAGCCATGGATGAACCAGGGGGTTCAGCATCTGTTGAGGGCTAGATCTGTGTCATTTAGGTGTGGCGACCCAGGTCTGTACAAGGAAATGAGGTATGATTTACGGAGGGCTATTTCAAGAGTGAAGCAACGGTTCCGAGCAAGGTTGGAGGCAGCATCAGATGCATGGCAACTCTGGCAGAGTTTGCAGGACATTACTTCCTAAAAAGCGAAACCCAGTAGCACGATTGGCAGTGATGCTTTGCTACCAGACAAGTCTAATGCCTTTTATGCTCATTTTGAAAGGGAGGATATAACTACAGCTGTGAAGATCCCTACTGCACCCAGTGACCCTGTGAGCTCTGTCTTGGAGGCTAATATCAGGCTGTCTTTCAAGAGAGTGAAACCTCGCAAGGTAGCAGGCCCCGAAGGATGTATGGTGGGTGTATTCAAGGACATTTTCAACCTCTCACTTCTACAGTAGGAAGTTCCCACCTGCTTCAAAAGGGTAGCAATTATACTAGTGCCAAGAAGAATAGCGTGAGCTATTTAATGACTCTTGTTCAGTAGTATTCACATCTATGGTGATGAAATGCTTTAAGAGGGTGGTCATGGCTAGAATTGACCCGTCTCAGCAAGGACTTGGACCCACTGCAATTTGCCTATCGCCACAATACGACAGACACAATCTCTTTGTCTCTTAGCCTTGGTTCACCTAGATAATACAAACACTTATATCAGGATGCAGTTCGTTGACCATAGCTCAGCGTTTAGCACCATAATTCCCACAGTCCTGATTGATAAGTCACAGAACCTGGGCTTCTATCTCCCTCTGAAATTGGATTCTGGACTTCCTAACCAGAAGGCCACAGTCTGTACGGCTTGGTAATAATATATCGTCCTCGCTGACGATCAATATTGGCACACCTCAGGGATGTGTGCTTAGCCCACTGCTCTATTCTCTATATGTGTGGCTAGGTATAGCTCAAATGCCATCTATAGATTTGCTGATGATACAACCATTGTTAGTAGAATCTCAGATGGAGATGACAGATATACCAACTTGTTGAGTAGTGTCGCTGCAGCAATCTTGCATTCAATGTCAATAACAATAAAGAACTGATTGTGGACTTCAGAATGGGGAGGACAAGGGAGCACAAACTAATCCTCATTGAAGGATCAGAAGTGGAGGGAATGAGCAATTTCAGGCTTCTGGGTATCGAGATTTCTGAGGTTCAAACCTGGTCCCAGAATATTGATGCAACTATATAGACAGCAGTTATATTTCATTAGGAATTTGAGGAGATTGGTTTGTTACCTAAAGCACTCAAACCATGGAGATCATTCTGACAGGCTGCAACACCGTCTGGCACGGTGGGGCTAGGGCACATAACTGAAAGAAGCTACAGGAAGTTGTAAAATTAGTCGGCTCCATCTTGGGTACTATCCTCCATAGTATCCAAAACACCTTCAAGGCAAGGTGCCTCAGAAAGGAAGTGTCCATAATTAAAGGTTCCCATCACCCAGAGCATTCCCTCTTTTCATTGTTACCATCAAGAAGGAGGTACAGAAGTCTGAAGGTATACACTCAGCGATTCAGGAACAGTTTCTTCCTCTCTGCCATCCAATTTCTAAATGGACATTGAACCCATGAACACTAACTCACTTTTTTATTATTTCTGTTTTTGCACTATTTAATATACATATATATTTACTGTAATTGATTTACTTATTTATTTTGCAATATTGTCATGTATTGCATTGTACAACACGCAATCCAGAATAGTTATCTACTAGTGGGCTCAGCCCTGAGCTGCTCCAAAAAGCTATCTTGTAGGCACTCTAGAAATTCCCCCTCCTAGAATCCAGCACAAACCTGAGTTTCCCAATCTATTGAAGTCTTGCATGACTATTGTAACATTGCTCTTTTGGCACGCATTTTCTATCTCCTGTTGTAATTTGTATGCCACATCCTTACTGCCGTTTGGGGGTCTGTATTCAATTCCCATCAGGGTCTTTTTACCCTTGCAGTTCATTAGCTCTATCCACAATGATTCAACAAGTTCGGACCATATGTCACTTTTTTCGAAGTGATTTGATTTCTTCTTTTACCAACAGAGAAACACCACCCCGTCTGCCTTCCTGCCTGTCCTTTCAGTGCAGTATATATCCTTGGACATTAAGCTCCCTGCTATAATCTTTCAGCCATGATTCATTAATGCCTACAACATTATACCTGCCAATCTGCAATTGTACTGCAAGTTCATCTACCTTATTCCATGTACTTTGCACATTCAAATACAACACCTTCAGTCCTGTATTCACCATTTTCAATTTTTGTCTGCCTTTTACGTTGCAACTCATCCTATTGACTGCAGCTTTGCCCCATCAGCAGCCTGTCCTCACTATACATTGCCTCTGTTTGTGAACCAGCTTCAGCGCTATTATCCACTCTTCCTACAATACTTCTTGCATTGAAGTATATGCAGCTCAGGACACTAAGTTGCACCATGCTCAACCTTTTGATTCCCAACTTTGTATGAGGTCTTACCAATGTCTGCCTCCACAATCTTTCCACTAACTGTTCTGGCACTCTGGTTCCCAGCCCCCTGCACCTATAGTTTAAACCCCACCATGTAGCATTAGCAAACCTTTCTGCTATGATATTAGTACCCCTGCAGTTCAGCTCCAAACCATCCTTAATCTGATTGATATGGAATTTAAAAGGATCAGGAGGGCATTCTGAAGATTCATTTGCATTTCTGTGGGTAGCATGAGAGCATCAGTTGCAGATCATTTTCTCATTAGGCAAAAATCGGGATGGGGGGGTGCAACTGGACAGCATGGCTAAATACCTGTTAGTGCAATGTTTTACAGGACTAGCAATCAGTACTGTCTGTAAGGAGTTTATACATTTTCTGAGTGCTTCTGTTTCCTCCCACAGTTCAAAGACATGCAGGTTAGGGTTAATGAGTAGTGGGCGTGCTGTATTGGCACTGAAAGCACGGTAACACTTGCGGGCTTTCGTCAGGATATCCTCGGACTGTGTTAGTCATTGACTCAATAACCCATTTCACTGTAACCTACTGAGTTCCTCCAGAACATTTTGTGTATTTTGTGGTATGTTTCAGTATTCAATATGCATGTGCCAAATAAAGCTAATCTTTATCTTTAAAACAAAATGTTATTTAATGCAGGTGTGGAATATCCAATAAGTGGGAACCAGTGAACTTAATGGAGGAGGATAAATATTTGGAAACAGAAACATAGAAATCCTACAGCACGATACAGGCCCTTCAGCCCACAAAGTTGTGCCGAACATGTCCCTACCCTAGAAATTACTAGGGTTACGCATAGCCTAGTGTTTTTCTAAGCTCCATGTACCTATCCAAAGGTCTTTTTAAAGACCCTATGGTATCCACCTCCACCACCGTTGCCGACAGCCCATTCCACGCACTCACCACTCTCTGCATAAAAATTTGCCCCTGACATCTCCTCTGTTCCTATTCCCAAGCATCTTAAACCTGTGCCCTTTTGTTGCAGCCATTTCAGCCCTGGGAAAAAGCCACTGACTATCCACACAATCAATGCCTCTCATCATCTTATACATCTCTATCAGGTCACCTCTCGTCCTCCGTCGCTCCAAGGAGAAAAGGCTGAGTATCACTCAACCTGTTTTCATAAGGCATGCTCCCCAATCCAGGCAGCATCCTTGTAAATCTCCTCTGCACCCTTTCTATGGTTTCCACATTCTTCCTGTAGTGAAGCAACCAGAACTGAGCACAGTACTCCAATTGGGTCTGACCAGGGTCCTATATAGCTGCAACGTTACCTCTCGGCTCCTAAATTCAATTCCACGATTGAGGAAGATTTGATAAAGGAAGATTGAAATGGGACTGAGGGTATAGATCTCTCAGAGCAAGAGGGAGCACAAATCACAGTTCTTTCGGAGAGGGAAAAGCGATTGCTGGGGAATGTGGAACCAAACTAAAGAATGTATTTGATCACAGGGCATTGAAAACTGGGTATAAATGTTGTAATCTTTGAGATCCAGCATGCACTGCAGTGAACTGAATCTGCCATTTCTGCTGCAAAGTTCAATAAATGAGCAGTCATATGAATATCAAAATTATAACATAATGCTGAAGGAATTCAGTAGATTAGGCAGCATCTATAGAAGGGAATAAGCAGCCAATGTTTTGGACCAAGTCCCTTCATCAGGACTGGAAAGGAAGGGGGCACAGTAAGATGGGGGAAATGGGAAGAGCCCATTCGGTGCTGTACAGTTCTATGTTCTATTCCACAATGCCTCGGATAATTGGTTTGCTGTAATTTACATCTGAAGTCAATGAATGAGGAAGACTCATTCTTGGATATCTAATCTTCTGAATTTTTTCCGAAGCTTGCTGGGAACTCTTAAGATGAATCAATACTTTTAGCATAAAACCAAGTGTTGATATTTTCAATGATTGTTAATATGAATGAATATAAACATTGTAGCTAGGTTCCTCTTAAGAATTACGTGCCTCTATTTGTTTTGAGATCATAAAGTTCATCTGTCTGAGTGGGGTAGTCATCTGCAGATTACACTGTGCCCAAAATCTGTAACTGCTCTACTTGTTTTCAGGCATCGAGACAAAAGTGATGGCCCTGGAATGCTGATCCTCACACCAACTAGGGAGCTTGCTCTTCAGATACAGGAAGAGTGCAACAAGTACAGCTACAAAGGGATTAAGAGGTATTGATTGCTGTACAAGTATTTTAAATGCAAAAGAGTTTTTGTATATATATGGTGTTAGGCATGGATTAGTTAATAGATATTTTCCTTGGAGTCAGTAGGTTATGATAGAGACCCACTTATGGGGCCTGAGAACAAACAAAATTCGCGATGACCAGCCAGATAAATATTGCTGGAGCATTGTATTGTTGGGTGTCATCTTTCAAATGAAACATTCATTCAAATTCCCATCTACCCTTCTCCAATTGATTGAAAAGATCCAGTCATTCTGCCTCAACCTCAGATAATCTATTGTTCAAAATCTTACTGGTTCAGCACCTGGCTCATTTGGGTCCTGTTTACCTTGCTCCCATTAAACTCAGCTATGTCCTGTGTCCCTCGCTCACTTTAAACTCAGCAGCAGCCGTCTCCCCCACTCCCATTAAGCGCACCGGTTCACTGTAAAATTTATTATATGGTGTAACAACTATCTTAATAAAAAGTCAATTAGAAGTATATTTGGCGTTACTAGGAGTAGGCTGCAATGGTCTGGAAAACCTGCATCACAAAGCTCTGTGGAATTATTAGAGTTTTACCACATCTCACATGATAGTCACTTAATTGGCCAGGACTTCCTCAAGCCCGGGGTCAACATTTCTGAAATCAAGCTTGTATGCTGTGCTGTGTATGTTTTGACATAAATTTGTTCCATAAGGATATCATCATCATCAGTTTGTACTGAGGCACTTTATGTGTAGATTATCCTTTTTTAAAGTCAAAAAAAGACCATTTCATTAACTTTGATTTCAATAACTGTCAAAGTTACTGAAACATCTTTAGAAGCTAAATATAACCATTGATGTGATATTGAAAATGAGAAAAAGTGGTAGCACTGCTGCAAATTTTAATGACTGACAATGAAATTACTTCATTGATTGGGTGAGGGGTAGTCAAGCAGTGGAGATGTCATGGGTGCATTTATTTAGTCATGAGTGTTTAATCGACTATAGAAGCTGCACTAACAGTAATGAAATTAAATGATAAAGTGATTAGCTTCACAAAGGCAAGGTTTTGGCAAGGTATATTAACTTTCATTGCAGTAAACATATCAGTTCATGTGGGAAAGGTAGAGAACGCTGGTGTCTGCGTGATGGTTTTCTGTGGTAACTTTAGAAGCATTAAGAAGATCACACAGTATCTGTGAAGGAGGTATCAGAGTTACTGTTATAGCTCACCTTAGAACTTGTATCCATGGCTTCTTAAGGTGCTGAGTACTTGCAGTGATTTCACTCTTTACCTCATGTTTCCAGCATCTCTAGAGTTTTGGATGAAAATGTAACAAGCTCCTGCCCATCACTGGAGCATGGAATTTAGAATAATGAGGAGGGATCTCATTGAAACCTATTTGAATATTGAAAGGTCTGGATCGAGTGAATGTGGAAAAGATGTTTCCTATAGTGGGTGATTCTAGGATCAGAGGATGCAGCCTCAGAATAGAGGGACATCCATTTAGAACAGAGATGAAGAGGAATTTCTTTAGCCAGAGGATGATGAATCTGTGAAATTCATTGCCACAGTCGACTGTGGAGGCTAAGCTATTGGGTGTATTTAAAGTGAAGGTTGATAGGTTTTTGATCAGTAAGGGTGACAGAGGTCATGGGAGAGGCAGGAGAATGGGGTTGTAGACTGTATGGGGTGAATGGCCTAATTCTGCTTCTATGTTTTGTGGCATAGTGGTCTTTTTATCATATCAGTAACCGGAAGTGATGACCTCCTTCCTGGAAATGTTTCTCAACTGATCACCCAGAAGCTTGCAGCACTAACTTGCAGAACATTATTTCACCATTGCCTGTCCATTTATACAGGTAAAATCAAGAAACCAGTTAATGTTTTCAGCGATTCCATTTCAATATAACCTGCTCTTCAATGTTACTCCTTAAATATAGCCAAAGATCAGGATTAGAGTATATTTATCACATGTACATCGAAATGCATTGTTTGCATTAACAACCAACACAGTTAATTATGTGCTGGGGTATCTCACAAATTGCAGAATTTCAGTGTCCTAAGGAGAATTTCACTCTGAGAATTTGGGTTCTGAATCAATTTATTTGAATGGATTTTTGTTTTATTAATTTCAGAGAGGCTTTAAATATTCCTGTGTTCCCAACTGTTTGGTTTAGTTACAAAATGTTTTATTTTGCAGTATTTGTATTTATGGAGGAGGAAGCCGTAAAGATCAGATTAAGTTCATTACAGAAGGAGTGGACATTGTTATTGCAACTCCCGGGAGGCTGAATGATCTTCAGATGAACAACTGCATTAGTTTGAAGAGCACAACATATTTGGTCAGTGAATAGGGGAACTGAAGCAGTGTTAACCCAGTGTCCATAACTGCATTCTATTTAGAATTGTTAATAAAGCAGAGTGAATGTGGTCCTGGTCTGGGTGTTTCATAGTGATCATGTTTATTGTACAGGCTCTGTGCCAATGGCTCACAAAACTAATTCAAGAGTGAATAGTTTGTAATTTCTTCACTATCATCACTATCAAGTTTCAATGAAGAAAGATGTTTTGTTTTTAAGTCAGGAGAGAAATGAAGTTTGGGGGTATCTACCCAATCTAGAAACTTCATACCGTGTATTTCTCTGAGCATGAGTCTCTATGGCCCATTGATTTTGTGCTGGCTCACAAAGCAATCATATCAATCCAAATCTTTACTCCCACCCCCAATTTCCTTAGATTTTTTTCTTCTGATACTCCATTATCCCACCTACCCGAGGGCCAGTTTACCCATTTAACCATGTGTTGGGTTAGAAAATACAAAAGCCTGAAAGCACGTATCACCAAGCTCAAGAATTGCTTCTGCACCAGTGTTATAAGACTATTGAATGGTTCCCTAGTACAATAAGAGTAGACCCATGACCTCACAGTCTGTTTCATTCTGACCTTACACCTTATTGTCTATCTGCATCACACTTTCTCTGTAACTGTAAAACTTTATTGTTTTACCTTGTTCTGCTTGAGTGCTCTGCAATGAATTGATGTATGAACAGTATGCAAGACAAGCTTTTCACTCTTACTTTGGTACATGTGATAATAATAAACCAATTCCAGTTCCAACGGGATATGGAGGGAAACAGGAGCATCTGTAGGAGCATGTAATCTCCACACAGACAGCATTGTAGTTCAGGAATTAACCTGGTTTGCTGGAGATATGAGGCAGATGTTTTGCTGTTGGAAGATTAACAAAGTGATGGGCATTTTTTTTTAATAAAATGAGACAGAAACAAAATCCTCTGTCACTATCAAGAGGAGCAAAGGATATGAAAGAGCTATCTGAACAATAATTTTCTCTTCATGTTACTATTTTACAAGGCAGTATGAAGGTAGTACCTCCTACTCTGTTAGTGAGGGAACAATTATGGACACATATATTTAATGAACCTCTTGGGTGCCCAAAACGCATTAGATTATAATTACCTATCCACCCCAGTTAAAGTGTTTTATAGGCAGATATAATAGTGACATTGCAAACAGCAGCTGAATTGCTCATGGCATAATCACACAACCTTTAATCTAATCACATCACTCTAGCTAAAGATTGTGATAAGTCCATAATTTTTCTTGCTAAGTTTTTCCACTTCTTCCTTTAAAGGTGTTGGATGAAGCAGATCGAATGCTGGATATGGGATTTGAACCTCAGATTATGAAGATCATTTTGGATATACGACCGGATAGACAGACAATTATGACCAGGTATAAAATACTACTTGGTATACTCTGGTTAATTTTCTGGCAAAAGAAATCAAGCCTCTGCTTGATTTGGTCAAAAAAAAATCAAATGCATGTTCTCAGTGCTTCATCACTTGGCAGTAGAGGGATATGTGGAGAGTTTGATGGAGGTAAGATCAGGTCCCTTCTGACTGTAGTGTCATAGAACGCTGCAGCACAGAAACAGGCTCTTTAGTCCATCTAATCCGTGCTGAACTATTAACCTTGTAAACGCAAGATTCTGCAAATCCAGGGCAACATAAACAAAATGAAAGGTCTCAGCCCAAAGCATCAGCTCTTTATTGCTCTGCATAGATGCTGCCTGACTTGCTGAGTTCCTCCAGCATTTTGTGTGTATTGCCCTTTTCATTGTCCCGACGTTGATAGCAGAGCTGACCAGCCCCTTTCCATTGGCAGATTAATTTTATTTATCTAGTAATAGTGTCATCTGGCCCAACAGACTTGCATTGCCCAATTACACCCATGCTACCAATTAACCTACTAACCTGTATACCTTTAGGATGTGTGAGGAAACTGACACAGTCACTAGGAGACCATGCAAACTCCTTTCAGACCGGTGGAATTAAACCTGGGTTGCTGGCTTTAAAATAGTGTTATGCTAACTGCTATGCTATGCTGCTGTCTCATTTTTAAATATTTAACAATGCTAAAAACAATGATGGTGCTGTATCTTAGCATCACAAACATCAGTCTGGAGCACCACCTACTATGGATTGCTCAAATTAATGAACTCAGAATAATTCACTTCTCTATGTCAAATGCCAACTGGTGGCAGCTGCCTCACAGAAGCTGTTATCCAGCCTTGTGTTTAATTTTATTTCTTATTTATTTTATTTAGACTTAAAGTGCAGAACAGGCCCTTCTGGCCCAACAAACAGCACTGCAGCAGCCCACCTATTTTAATACTAGCCTAATCACAGGACGATATACAATGGCCAATTAACCTATTAACTAGTACATCTGGACTGTGGGAGAAAACCAGAACACCTGGAGGAAACCCATGTAGTTCACGGGGAAAATATACAGACTCCTTACAGATGGTGCTGGAAGTGAACTCCAAACTCTGGAATGTCCCAAGCTGCAATAGCAGTCGCACTCGCCGCTACGCTACCATGGCACCCTCTTTCAGAAACTGATGAAATGGGGTAATGTGAGTAATTCCACATTATAGCTGTATGTATAGAAATGGCTATGCATCATTGAGATCAGTGTTGCTTTCCCTTTACTGGAGCAGCTTGCTTATGTTCTATGTTTATGGGTGTATAAAGAGAGGATGGGAGGATAAATACAGGGCCCTGGTGGAGGACTTTGTCAAATGCTGCAAGCTGATTCATCTGCAGCTCAACAAAGGAGATGGTGATGGACTTTAGGAAGACCAAGCCTGCATTGCTCGCTGTTGCTATTAATGGTGAGGATGTGGATGTGGTGAGCTCATACAAGTACCTGGGGTGCCCCTGGATGACAGACTTGGGTGGAGCACCAGCACAGAGGCTGTGTACAAGAAGTGCCAGAGTTGCTTTTACTTCCTAAGGAGACCATGGTCCTTTAGTGTGCAAGCCTCTCCTTCACATGTTCTACCAGTCTGTTGTCACCATTACAATCCTCTATGTGGTGGTGTCCTGGGGCAATGGCATCAACACAGGTGATGCCAACAGGCTCAATAAACTGATTAGAAAAGCTGGCTTTGTTGTAGGAATCAAAAGCTGGACACCTCAGGCTGTGGTAGAACAAAGGACCCTATGGAAAATCGTGGCAATCCTGGACAATGTTTCTCACCCTCTGAATGCCACCTTGGCTGAACTGAGGAACACTTTTAGTAATAGACTAAGACAACTGCGCTCCTCCAAGGAGCGCTATATGAGGTCATTCTTGCTGTTGGCCATTAATTAGACTGTAAGTGAGGATCCCCTCCCCCCCCCCCACCGTTGGGCTATTTGTGGTAACATTTTTTATTCTTCCTTATAGTGCACTTGTAATGCTACTGTGACACAAATTTCCTTTGGCATCAATAAATCTACCTATGCTAGAGATATTACAGTGTTGTTAACTCTTTCTCCTCTCACTCCAGTGCAACGTGGCCTAACGGAGTTCGGAGATTAGCAAAATCCTATCTAAAGAATCCAATGATGGTTTATGTAGGAACGCTTGATTTGGCAGTAAGTAAAGTTTATTGTAATTTATTCCGTACTTGAAAGAAAATTAATACAATTTGACACCCCCAGCCTCCCCCCTCCCCCCAAAAAACACCCCAACCCTCCCCTCTCCACTGACACCCCCAGCCTCCCTCCCCCAAAAAACACCCCAACCCTCCCCTCTCCACTGACACCCCCAGCCTCCCCCCTCCCCCCAAAAAAAAAACTGATGAAGGGTCTTGGCCTGAAATGTCGACTGCACCTCTTCCTAGAGGTGCTGCCTGGCCTGCTGCGTTCACCAGCAACTTTGATGTGTGTTGATACAATTTACATTGCAGGAGCAGCTTTGCAAATAGAGGCATCTATCAGTTTTGAAGTACACTAAGTGGCAACCACTATGCTCCTCCAGGGAAGCCAGGAATGACCTCTGCTGCCCTTCCCACTGTGCCAAGAGGCTGATGCAAGTCACTGCCTCCTGCTTCTACACCAATTGACTGCTGTGTCTTGACATGAGGAGACCACCGGTGTTGCGTGCCCTGGGGTAACATCACTATTGAGATGTTAGGCTTGTTACTACACCCTAGACAGTACGTGGAGTGATGGGGATTAACACTGGCTGCTCTGTAGTGACAGACAAGTCATAGAGCACAAGAGCACTGAAACAGGCCCTTCAGCCTGTCTGCTCCATGTCAACCTGATCTTCTGTCCCATCTACCTGCACATGGAGCATAGCCCTCCATACCCCTCTCATCCATGTATTTATCCAAACTTCTCTTGTATGTTGAAGTAAAAGACTAAAGATTAACCTCGTGGGAATTAGCGAAGTTCGTTGGATAGGTGCTGGAACATGTCAGATTAGAAATAAAACACTAGTTTATTCTTGTGGAACATCCCATACTAATGGAGTAGGAATTCTTATGGATGAAAACATAGCAAAAAGTGTTTTAGGACATTGGGCAATATCGGAAAGAGTGCTGCTTGTTAGATTCAGAGGACAACCATTTGATTTAGCAATTATATAGGTATATGCACCAACAACAGATGGAACAAATGAGGATATAGATGAATCTATGAAGAGTTTGAACAAGCAAAGAATGGATGCAAATCTCAAGATATTGTTATTGTCATGGGAGATCTAAGTGCTAAAGTAGGACAAGGTGCTGATGGAAATACCATAGGAAAATTTGGACTAGGGGAAAGAAATGAAAGAGGTGAGAAATGGGTAGAATAGTGCAAGATGAATAATCGGGTCATTATGAATATCTACTTTAAAAACCATCCAAGATGTTTGTGGACCTGGAAAAGTCCAGGTGATAACACTAGAAATCAAATTGACTTTATTACTATAAACCAAAGATTTAGAAACTCAGTGACTCAATGCAAAACATATCCAGGTGCAGACTCTAATAGTGACCATAACCCAGTAGTATGTCATGTAGAAGTAAAACTTAAAAAACTAAAGAAGCAAAAACCTGAACAATCCCTTGACTACTTGCAATTAATTAAAGAAGAAAACTAAGACAAAAATTTACAATTGAAGTAAGGTTTCAAAGTCTAGAAATAGAATCTGTTGAAGATGATAGCAATCATGCAGAAATGAAATTTAACTCTCTAAAGGATGCCTTGGTAGAATCAGCAAAGTTAGTGATTCCTAAAAAAGAAAAAAGCACAAAGAATAAATGGATGACAGATGAAATCAAAAATCTAATGGAAGAAAGGAGACGGAAGAAAACAAATAGTCCTGACGAAGGGTCTCGGCCTGAAACGTCGACTGCGCCTCTTCCTATAGATGCTGCTTGGCCTGCTGCGTTTACCAGCAACTTTGATGTATGTTGCTTGAATTTCCAGCATCTGCAGAATTCCTGTTGTTTGCGTAAAAATCCTATAGAATATAATTTATGTCAAAAAGCCAAAGAAGAATGGTTAAATCAGGAATGTGAGCAAATAGAAAGAACCCCTATTACTGATCCAAAAAGGTTACATCAACAAATCAAGAATATCACTGGTAAAAAGCTCCTCTGTTCTTCAGGAGGGTGTTTGAAAGCAAAGGACAGTACCATTATCATGGAAAAAGATGAGATTATGAACAGATGGACTTGAGTATATTCAGGAATTGTTTGAAGACGATCGAGGCGAAAAACCAGAAATTAAGAACATTGAAGGTCCAAGTATTTTAAAATCTGAAGTTCGTAATGCAATAAATATGATGAAGAAAGGAAAGGCAGCAGGTCCTGATGAATTAGTAATGAAACAAATTATCGCCCTAGAAGATTATGGAATTGAAAAACTTACTCATTTAATCAATGACATTTATGAGACTGGAATAATACCAGAAGAGATGAAAAAAATCAGTATTTATCACTCTTCTTAAGAAAGCTGGAGCAATAGAAAGTAAGATACAAGCTGAAATAGGCAAGAACAGTATGGTTTTGTGAAAGACAAAGGTACAGGAAACACAGTATTGATGTTAAAGATACTATCAGAACAAGCTATTCAAGTGCAAAAAGATTTGTTTGGTTTATCGACTACACGAAAGCATTTGATAAAGTGAAGCACAGTAAGTTATTTGAAATATTACAGAAGACTCTCGATCTAGATTCGAAAGACCTCCGCCTAATCAGAAATCTGTACTGGGAACAAACTGCCGCTGTAAGAATAGATGGAGAAGTGAGTCAGTTTGCGAAAATCAAGAGAGTCGTTAGACAAGGGTGTGTCTTCTCCCCTGATTTAATGTGTACAGTGAAACAATGTTACAAAAAAATAAGAGACATCTTGGGAATCAAAGTTGGTGGTGAAAACAATAATTTCAGATATGCAGGTGACACTGTTAATTGCAAGTACGATGGAAGAATTACAACACTTAATTGATATAATTGTTGAAGAAAGTGCAAACATGGGTCTGTCTATCAATTGCAAAAAGACAGAACGTATGGTGATATCCAAAAAGAAAGAGAATCTTATCTGCAGGCTGAGAATAAACAGGGAAGACAAGTACAGAACTTTTGCTACTTAGGAAGCTGGGTGACATCAGATGGCAGGTGCAACTTGGACATCAAAAGAAGAATAGGGATGGCAAAAGAGACGTTTACGAGAATGGAGAGTGTACTGACCAATACTAAACTAGGCATGACAACCCTCCTCAGAGTACTGAAATGTTACGTTTATCCGGTTATGTTATATGGCTCAGAATGTTGGACAATATCTAGTAACATGAAGAAACGAATTGTAGCAGCAGAGATGTGGTTTTTGAGGAGGATGCAAAGGATATCATGGACGAAACGAATATCTTAATGAGGATGTCATGAACAGAGCAAACTAAAAAAGAGAAATAATGTATGAGATCATGAAAAGGCAACATAACTTCATTGGACATGTGATTAGGAAAGAGGAGTTAGAATGCACGGTAATTATGGGAAAGATTGAAGGGAAGAAAGCAAGAGGAAGACAAAGACAAATGATGATGGAGACAGCAGCCAGAGAACTGGAAATGAATACCAATGAATTGATCCACTTGACTCGAAACAGGAGTGTGTTGGCAGTCAAAGCTCAAACTGGGCATGGCACCTGATGATGATGTTGAAATTAAACCCACATTCTCCACTTCTACTGGCAGCTTGTTCCACACTCTCAACATCCTCTGAATGAAGAATGTCCTCCTCAGGTTCCCCTTAACCCATTACCTCTAGTACTAGTCTCACACAACCAGAGGGAAAATAATCTCCATGAATTTACTCTGTCTATACCCCTCATAATTGTGAATACTTCTAAAAGATTTCCTCTCATTCCCTTGCGCTCCAGGAAATAAATTCCTAACCTGTTCAACCTATCCCTGTAACTCTGGTCCTCAACTCTTGGCGACATCCATATAATGTGGGAGAAGCTACAGGATCCAACCAGGCTGGGGGGGATGGGGGGAGTGGAAATCCCACATGATGGCTTGGACTCACTATGTCTGTCACAGTGTCGTTTTAAGCTCCAGCATTGAGTGGTTGCATTACTTATCCTAGCCTGCCGAAGGTTAGCCTCTCGCCTCCGAACTATGAGGCAATTCATGGCTGAATTTCCTTAAATGGCTGTCCTGATGGGTGATTCACTTTCAGAATTTAAACAAGAGGACCAAGAATGCTGTAATAATTGAATGCTCTGCAGAGTAGCATTAAGTGTAGTCCAGTGTATAGCAGCAACAGAATGAATGTACCTACAGAACAGACAAAGCAAGGGAGCATATGTAGGATAATATCTAATTGTGTTTCTGGCAGGCAGTAGAGACAGTGGAGCAAAATGTAATTGTTATCCCTGAAGAAGAGAAAAGAAACTATGCACTTCACTTCATCGAATGCATGAAACCAGAGGACAAAGTCATCATTTTTGTTGGAAAAAAGATCATGTAAGTACTGTAGCACCTATGTGAGAGCAGTGGTTCTTTGCCTTTCTTCAAATCTAGTTCATGCAAGCTTACAGGGACATTGTGTTTCTACATGGGGGGGAACACATGCTGACAGCTGACATGTGTTTAAACTAATTTGGCAGGGAGGTGGGAACCAGAGTGAAGCGACTCAGGAAGTTAGAAACAGGAAGGGGTCAATAACTACTGGGTGTTTTTTATAGACCACCCAAAAGTATCAGGGACATTGAGGAGCAGATAGGGAGACAGATTCTGGAAAGGAGTAATAATAATAGGGTTGTCGTGGTGGGAGATTTCATTTTCCCAAATATTGATTGGCATCTCCCTAGAACAAGAGGTTTAGATGGGGTGGAGTTTGTTAGGTGTGTTCAGGAAGGTTTCCTGACACCACATGTAGATAAGCCTACAAGAGGAGAGGCTGTACTTGATCTGGTATTGGGAAATGAACCTGGTCAGGTGTCAGGTCTCTCAGTGGGAGAGCATTTTGGAGATAGGGATCACAATTCTATCTCCTTAACATAGCATTGGAGAGGGATAGGAACAGACAAGTTAGGAAAGTGTTTAATTGGAGTAAGGGGAAATGTGAAGCTATCAGGCAGGAACTTGGAAGCATAAATTGGGCATAGATGTTCTCAGGGTTATGTACAGCAGAAATGTGGCAAATGTTCAGGAGATATGTACGTGGCGTTCTGCATAGGTGTGTTCCATTGACACGGAAAGAATGGTAGGGTACAGGAACAGTGATGTACAAAGACTGTTAAAAATCTAGTCAAGAAGAAAAGAAAATATATGGCATATATGATGGAACAATATAGTATTAATGGTAAGACTTTCCAGTGTGGAGGATCAGAGGGATCTTAGGGTACGAGTCCATAGGACCTTCAAAGCTGCTGTGCATGTCACTCTGGTTAAGAAGGCATACAGTGCATTGGCCTTCATCAACCGTCGGATTGAGTTAAAGAGCCGAGAATTAATGTTACAGCTATATAGGGCCCTAGTCAGACCCTACTTGGACTACTGCGCTCAGTTCTGGTCACCTCACTACAGGAAGGATGTGAAAACTATAGAAAGAGTGCAGAGGAGATTTACAAAGATGTTGCCTGGATTGGGGAGAATGCCTTATGAGATTAAGTTGAGTGGACTCAACCTTTTCTCTTTGGAGTGGTGGAGGACAAGAGGTGACCTGAAAGAGGTGTATAAGATGATGAGAGGCATTGATCATGTGGATAGTCAGAGGCTTTTTCCCAGGGCTGAAGTGGCTACAAGGGAGGGCACAGTTTTAAGGTGTTTGGAAGTAGGTACAGAGGAGATGACAGGGATAAGTTTTTTACGCAGTGAGTGGTGAGTGCGCGGTATGGGCTGCCAGCAACGATGGTGGAGGCAGATACAATAGGGTCTTTAAAGAGACTCCTGGATAGGTACATGGAGCTTAAAGAAATAGAGGGCTATGGGTAACCCTAGGTAATTTCTAAAGTAAGTACGTGTTTGGCACCGGATTGTGGGCCAAAGAGCCTGTATTGTGCTGTATGTTTTCTCTGTGAAGATTGCACGCAGTCAGACTGTCAGGAAGGGCAGGCAGATGATAGGACATTATGCAGACAGAAGTGTGAGCATCAGTGCATTAGGGATGCAGAATTAAAAAGAGTACAGTACTCAAAAGTGTTAAATCACAATGCACGGTGTATAAGAAATCAGGTGGATGATCTTGTTGCACTATGACAGATAGTCAGGTATGGTGATGTGGCTATTGCTGAATCTTGGATGAAGGATGGTTGTAGTTGGGAGCTAAATGTCCAAGGTTACGTATTGTATCGGAGGGATAAGAAGGTAGGCAGAGGGTGTGGCATGGCTCTGCTTGTAAAGAATAGCATCAACTCTGTAAAAATGTGACATAGGATCGGAAGATGTTGAATCCTTGTGGATTGAGTTAAGAAACTGCGGGGACTTCCGGTAGCGCTCATGGAGTGAAGTCGCGTTCTTGACTCGCTCCATTACCTGTTTGTCTCCAGCTTTGGACCGTTCGGCTCTTTTACGGACCTTACCTAATAAATCTGCAACTTTGGTTAACTCATTTCTTTCTGATTCTGGGTCGACGGACATTTGGCGCTTTTTGCATCCTCAGGAAAAAGATTTTTCTTTTTTTTCACATGTTCATCATTCCTATTCAAGAATTGATTATTTCTTTATTGATTCTCGTCTTATTCCCTCAGTGATTAAATGTTTTATGATTCTATAACCATTTCGGATCATGCTCCACTTAAGCTTTCTATTAAAATTCTGGCCAATATACAAAATAATAGACAATGGCGTTTTAATTCGCTGTTGCTTCAGGACTCGGACTTTGTTAACTTTATGAATGAACAGATTGATTTTTTTTTACAATTAACTATACAGAGGATATTTCTGTTAACATTCTTTGGGATACTTTTAAAGCTTATATTCGTGGTCAGATTATCTCGTATTCTGCTGCTTTAAGGAAGAAGCAGAAGCAGCAGGAGTTGGTAATTGTGGACAAGATTAAGGAAATTGATAAGAAATATGTTATAGCTCCTTCTGAGGAGTTATATAAACAAAGAACTGAACTTCAAATGGAACACAGTTTATTACTCTCGTCCTCAATTGTAAACCAATTAAAGAAAACAAGAAGTGAATTTTATGTACACAGTGACAAAATTGGTAAACTGTTGGCTAATCAATTGAAGTCTAATTATGCTAAATCTCAAATTAATCAGATTTATAACCAAAATGATCGACTAATATTTGATCATGTGGGGATTAATCAAACCTTCCGTGATTTTTACTCTTCCTTATATCAATCAGAGTCTCCTCGAGATTCTAAATATATGAATGATTTTTTAGATAATTTAGACTTCCCTGAGATTTCACAGGATATGGCTTCTATGTTAGATACTCCTATTACCATGGATGAGATTAAGAATGTTATTTTCTATGAATTTGGGGAAAGCTCCTGGCCCTGATGGGTTTACCGTAGAATTTTATAAATGTTTTGCTCCTTCATTAATCCCTTGGCTTTGTAGGGTTTTTGAGGCTTCATCGAAACTTGGTAAACTTCCTGAATCTTTTAATAGAGCGTCAATTTCTTTAATATTAAAGAAGGATAAAGATCCTGCTCAATGTACATCTTATAGACCAATATCTTTATTAAATGTTGATTCTAAAGTTTTTTCTAAGTTATTAGCAAATAGATTAGAAAAAGTACTTCCCTCTATTATTTCGGAAGACCAAACAGGTTTTATTAAAGGTCGTTACTCTTTTTATAATATTCGTACACTGTTAAATATCGTTTATACTCCCTCACAAAATGTTCCTGAGTGTGTTATCTCTTTAGATGCCGAGAAAGCTTTTGATAGAGTAGAATGGCCTTATTTATTTAAGGTGCTTGAAAGGTTTAATTTCAGCTTGAAATTTATATCCTGGATTAAACTCTTATATTATTCTCCTGTGGCCTCGGTCCGTACTAACTCTTTAAGTTCACCTTTTTTCTCTCTTTTTCGAGGTACTCGACAAGGCTGTCCTTTTAGTCCCTTATTATTTGATATTGCATTAGAACCTCTTGCAATTGCCATTCGGGAATCTCCAAATATTACTGGGATAACTCGGGGCTTAAAGTCCCATAAATTATCACTCTATGCTGATGATTTACTTTTATATATTTCTAATCCTCAAAAATCCATCCCGGTTGTTTTAGAGTTATTAGCACAATTTGGTCTTTTTTCAGGTTATAAATTAAATCTTAGTAAGAGTGAACTCTTTCCGATTAATAAACAACTTCCCTTATATTATAAATTTCCATTTAAATTGATTAATAATTATTTTTCATATCTTGGGATTAAAATTACTTGTAAATACAAAGATTTATTTAAGACTAACTTTTTACCATTAATAGACCATATTACTCAACTTTCATCTAAATGGCTTCCTTTATATTTAACTTTGATTGGTCGTATTAACGCAGTTAAGATGTTTTTTTTGCCAAAATTTTTATATATATTTCAGGCGTTACCAATCTTAGTTCCAAAATCTTTTTTTGACAAAGTTGACTCTAAAATTTCTTCATTTATTTGGCAGAATAAAAACCCAAGACTGGGTAAAATACATTTACAGAAAGCCAAGAGAGATGGAGGCTTAGCATTACCTAACTTTAGATTTTATTATTGGGCAATTAATATTCGACATATGAAATTCTGGTTACTGGACCAGGATATACTATCCATTCCTAAATGGGTAGCATTGGAATTACAATCTGTTCAGGGTTTTACACTTGGCTCTATTTTAGGTTCCTCTCTTCCTTTTGATTGGAAACGCCTTAAACAGGTGTCTAACCCGATAGTTAAATATACCTTGCGTATTTGGTTTCAATTCAGAAAATTTTTTGATCTTAATCAATTTGGGTTAGCGATTCCTATTTTAGGTAATATATTTTTCCTCCTTTTACGGATCGTGCTTTTCAAATTTGGAAGACTAAGGGTATTTCACGGTTTTTGGATTTATTTTTAGATGGTTTCCTTATGCCTTTTGAACAATTATCTAATAAATATAATTTATCAAGAATACATTTTTTTAGATATTTACAAGTTAGAAATTTTCTAAGTACTATACTTTCTTCCTTTCCAATGCTCCTTCCTGCATATATTTTAGATACTATAATCAACCTTAATCCATGTAGAAAGGTGCATCGGCTATGATTTATAATATTATTATGAAACTAGGAAAGCTCCATTTGATAAGATTAGGGTAGATTGGGAACAGGAATTGGGGTTTACCATTTCTGTGGATGACTGGGGGCAGATTTTACAATTAGTCAATACTTCCTCTATCTGTGCTAAACATTCCCTAATTCAATTTAAAGTTGTTCATAGAGCACATATGTCCAAAGATAAGTTAGCGCGCTTTTATTCTCATATTAATCCTTTTTGTGATAGATGTTCGGGGCAGATAGCCTCTTTAACTCATATGTTTTGGTCTTGCCATACTTTGGAAACTTTTTGGAGAGACATTTTTAATATTATCTCCAAGGTATTGAATATAGATATCTCTCCTCACCCTATTACTGCTATCTTTGGACTACCTAAAATTTCCAGTAATCTCTCCCCTTCAGCCCGTAGAATGATTGTATTTCTTACTTTAATGGCGAAAAGATGTATCTTACAACATTGGAAAGAGCTTAATGCTCCAACCACCTTTTTTTGGTTTTCTCAGACGATGTTATGCTTGAACTTGGAGAAAATTAGAAGCAATTTTTATGATTCCTCACTTAAATTTGAACAGACTTGGAGATCTTTTATTCAATATTTTCATTTAATGTAATATATACCCTTGTTTTTTTTCACTGTTTTTAATGGAGGTCGGGATTGAGGACGTGATTTTAAGTTTAACTCTGTTTGGTTTCAAGTTAGCCCATTGCTTTGCTTTGCTTTTAGTTAGTTGCACGGTGGGTTTTTTTTGGGGGGTTTTTTTTTCTTTTTTTCCATTGATATATATATAAAATCAGTATACTATTATGTTACCTCGGTACGTTATGTTTAAATTACATTGTTTGTAGTATTTTTTTTGTATTAATACCTTCTGTAATTTTATTATATTCTAACAATGTATTAGTGTCTATATGGCTTACTTTTTTGTATACTTATTTAATAAAAAGATTTAAAAAGAAAGAAAGAAACTGCAAGGGTAAAAGGACCCTGATGGCAGTTGTATACAGGCCTCTGAACAGTAGCAGGAATGTGGACCTCAGATTACAACAGGAAACAGAAAAAGTGTGTTACAAGGGCAATATTATGATAGTCATGGGAGATTTCAGCATGCAGGTCAATTTGGAAAATCAGATTGGAAATGGATCTTAAGAGTGAGTTTTTGAATGCCTACGAGATGGCTTTTTAAGAACAGTTTGTTGCTGAGCCTACGAGGGCATCAGCGATACTGGATATATACTGCATATAATGAACCAGAGGTGATTAGGGAGCTTAAGGTAAAAGAACCCGTAGGAGGCAGTGATCACAATATGATTGAGTTCAACTTGAAATTTGATAGGGAGAAAGTAAAGTCTGACATGGCAGTACTTCAGTGGTGCAAAGGAAATTATAGTGGAATGAGGAGAAGTTGGCCAAAGTAAATTGGAAGGAGATGCTGGCAGGGATGACAGCAAAGCAGCAATAGCTTGAGTTTCTGGGGAAAAATGAGGAAGGTGCAGGATAGATGTACTCCAAAATTGAAGAAATACTCAAATGGTAAAATAGTACAACCGTGGCTGACACGCGAAGTCAAAGCTAATGTATAAGCAAAAGAGAAGGCATACAACAAAGCAAAAAATAGCGGGAAGGCAGAAGATTGGGAAGCTTTTAAAGCCCTATAGAGAGCATCTAAAAGAATCATTAGGGAAAAGATGAAATATGAAATACATAAAAAAAGAGATGAAAGTGGGGTATAGGACCGCTAGAAAATTAGGCCAGAGAAAAAATAACGGGCAAAGGAATGGCAGATGAACTAAATGAGTATTTTGCATTAGTCTTCACTGTGGAAGACACTAGCAGTGTGCCAGATGTTGAAGGGTGTGAGGGAAGAGAAGTGAGTCCAGTTACTATTACAAGGGAGAAGGTGCTCAAAAAGCTGAAAGGCCTAAGGGTACATAAGTCATCTGGGCCAGATGAACTGCACCCTAGGGTTATGAAAGGGGTAGCAATAGAGATTATGGAGACATTAGTGATGATCTTTCAAAAATCATTGGACTCTGGCATGGTACCAGAGGATTGGAAAATTGCAAATGTCATTCCACTCTTTAGGAAAGGAGGAAGGCAGCAGAAAGGAAATTATAGGCCAGTTAGCCTGACCTAATTGCTTGGGAAGTTGTTAGTCATTTGTTAAGGATGAGGTTATGGAGTACTTGGTGACACAGGACAAGATGAGACAAAGTCAGCGTGGTTTCCTTGAGGGAAAATTGTGCCTGACGAACTTGTTGGAATTCTTTGAGGAGATTACAAGTAGGGTAAGTAAAAGGGGTGCAGTGTATGTTGTATGTTTGGACTTTCAGAAGGCCTTTGACAAGGTGCCACACATGAGGCTGCTTACCAAGTTAGGAGCCCATGGTATTACAGGAAAGTTACTGGCATGGTTAGAGCATTAGCTGATTGGTAAGAGGCAGCAAGTGGGAATAAAAGGATCCTTTTCTGGTTGGCTGCCAGTAACTAGTGGTGTTCGTAGGGGTTGGCATTGGGACCGCATCTTTTTATGCTGTATATATATCAATGATTTAGATGATGGAATAAAAGGCTTTGTTGCCAAGTTTGCAGATGATACAAAGATTGGTGGAGGAGCAGGTAGTGTTGAGGAAACCAGTAGGCTGCAGAAGGACTTAGATTAGGAGAATGGGCAAGAAAGTGGCAAATGAAATACAACATTGGAAAATGCATGGGCATGCACTTTGGCAGTAGAAATAAATGTGCAGACTATTTTCTAAATAGGAGAAAATCCAAAAGTCTGCTTTGGAAAGGGACTTGAGAGTCCTTGTGCAGAACACCCTAAAGGTTAACTTGCAGGTTGAATCAGTGGTGAGGAAGGCAAATGCAATGTTAGCATTCATTTCAAGAGGTGTAGAATACAAGAGCAAGGATGTGATGCTGAGGTTTTCTAAGGCATTGGTCAGGCTTCACTTTGAGTATTATGAACAGTTTTGGGCTCCTCATCTAAGAAAAGATGTGCTGGCATTGGACAGGGTCCAGATGAGGTTCACCAGGCTGATTCCTGGAATGAAAGGGTTATATGAGGAATGTTTGATAGCTCTGGGTTTGTACTCGCTGAAATTTAGAAGGTTGAGGAGGATCTCAATGAAACCTTTTGAATGTTGAAAAGCCTAGACAGAGTATATATGGAAAGGATGTTTCCCATGGTAAGGGAGTCTAGGGCAAGAGGATACAGCCTCAGGATAGAGGGGCGTCCATTTAAAGCAGTTGTGGAGAAATATCTTTAGCCAGTGGTAAATTTGTGGAATTAATTACCACAGGCTGCTGTGGAGGCCAGGTCGTTGAGTGTATTTAAGGCAGAACTTGATAGGTTCTTGATTGGACATGGCTTCAAAGGTTACAGGGAGAAGGCCAGGGAGTGGGACTGGGGGGGGGGGTGGGGAGAAAAGGATCAACCATGATTGAATGACAGAGCCAGACTCAATGGGCCAAATAGCCTGATTCTGCTCCTATGGTCTTACGGTGTTTGACCCATGATCAAGTTATTATCGTTGAATCTGGTTTGGTAAATTCCATCAGATGTTTCTTTACTGCTGTAGACAATGGTGTCTCAATCTCTGCCAGGCACTAATCTGCCTCGGGATGTACTGAGATCAAATGCTTTGATTGCAGTAGGAACCTCCTTATATTTCTTGACTTCAGGATGTTAAAAAGCATATCAAATCTGAACAGGTGCTATTGATGTGTAACACATCAATTGCTGGAGGATCTCAGCAAGTCAGGCAGCATCTATGGAAGGGAATAAACAGTCGACATTCATGCTGTGACCTTTCATCAGGTTCCAATAAGGCTCTTATCCTGAAACAACGACTGTTTATGACCCTCCGCAGATGCTGCCTATCCTGCTGAGTATCTCCGGCATTTGTGTGTTGCTCTTGATTTCCAATATCTGCGAAATCTCTTGTGCTGTTGAGGTGTAGTGTGGTTGTGATGTGATATTGAGCTAATCCGCATCATAGAACTCCATGATTAGTACTGTGAATAATGATCATCTATCTAAGTTGACTTGTTAACTAAGGAAAATTCATCAGCTAGTACACTGGAGAACTTACCTACTTATAGGACATAGTAGCAGAATTGGTTATTCGGCCCATTGGGTTTGCTCCACCATTCCATTATGGCTGATTTATTATCCCTCTCAACTCCATTCTCCTGCTTTTTCCCCATAACTTTGCCTTTTCTAATTCAGAACCTATCGACCCTTTACAGAAAGAAATGAAAATAAAGGAATTATTTGGCTTTCCATTGAATCAGTTTCTCTTTCTGACTGGCAGGAAGGAAGATCTCGTCCAGAAGCACCAATGTTCATTCCTTTCTATAGCCTGACTTGCTGAGTTCCTTCAGTACTTTGAATGTGGTACTCCAGATTTCTAGCATCTGCAGAATCGATAGTGTTTCTAATTGGATTAATCTTTGCAACAAGTCAACAAAGCATAATGAGCTCAAATGATTATGTCCTGTGCTATAAGATGTACAATTCTAAAATTAAAAAATGGATTCTGGTCGCCTGGTTTGAACTATAGAAGTTCTTCCCTTAAGATCAGAACTTTAAGAAAAATTTACCCTTGAGTGAGAATTGCTGAGCCACACTTGATCCACTGTTGTTCCTGTGATCAAGGTGTTGTACAAAGATTTCCAGGCTTTTGACCCAGAAATAGGGTGATATGTGACTTATGAGTAACTAGAGTTCATTTGGGAGAAGGATGTTTGACTGAAATTGATCCTGTAAGCTATGTCAGCAATGGAGAGAATAGAAGATTCATTGTCAAAGGACTGGATTTTTGAAGAATTGGGTGTTGTCCTGAATGTTGTCAAGCTGGTTCTCAAGCTATTTAAGAGATATTAACGCTTGAATCATACGGACCTGTGGGCAGTATTACACATACTCGTATGCCTTTAAACAAGACAACTTGATGTCCTCTGTCACCTTTCCAGTTTCCAGCTGCTTATTCCTAACCAGTTTATCTCCATCATAGATGTACGGTTCTCCATCCCATGTCAGGATGGTCTGAGGGCGCTCATCTTCTAGAGCAGGGTTTCCCAACTTTTTAATGCCATGAGCGAATACCATTAAGCAAGGGATCTGTGGACCCAGATTGGGAATCCCTGTTCTAGAGGGACTCACTGAAGATCCTAACTGGCCCCTTCCTCTGCCACTGGTGCACCATGGCTGTAGCATGTATGGATTGAACAAGGAGCACAGCCATTGTCTATCCCCAGTGTGGAAAAGCCATCGCCAACGTGTTCAATCTCCTAAGTTGTACACCATCCAGGATGGTTACTTGATCATCGCTGGGTCAAGATGGATCTCCGGGTTAAATATTAACTTATAGATATTTTGATATTAAATTTACTTTAAACTTTTGAACTTTGAAAATCAATCAAGTCCTTTACTTCTCTTGGATCCTAATGCTTTTGCAATCCAAAGGTTCTTCAGAGGTCAAGAAAGAGGTGTAAACTTGCTTATGGCTGTTTTATCAAGTGTCTTTACAAGGATCTACCTCTTAGTGATAATGATCAGAGAGACACAGAGAATCTATAATTACTGACAGATAGCCTCAATGGAAGGGCATGCAAATTTACGCAACCAAATACTTGTGTGCAGTCCTAAGTTTTCCTGACCTTCCATGAAGTTAAAGAATAGAAGAGGTTATACCAGTAAAAATAGTCTGCGCTGGCCATGTGTTCCTCATGGTCCCACCCCATTCTCCACATATCTGTGGGTGCTCCACAACTGTGATGGTTGGTTTCTGGTGATTGGAGAGTTGTCACTATTTTGCATTCAAAGCGTCTACTTTTATATTTATTCCTTACCAGTTCAAATATTGCATTTCATTGTTGTTGGCTATAGGTCATCTGACTGATCTATAATACCTTATTAGCTCTGGTTCAAAGGTTAAACAATTTCATGCCTTGGGTGACTCATGTTCTCCTCTTTGCTGGTTCAAACCGTTTGACCAAGATAACGAGATTACCTCTGAAAACCTGCCATTGTACACAATACACATGTAGCCCTCCTGGCAAGCCTCAGGGTCATTCAGCTCGCTGTCGTCTAGGGAAAAAGCCCTCGGCCCCGCCAAACTGGGTAATTAGTTTGTGTGGATGCTGTGTGATGTACCCCACCCCACCCAAATAACAGAGAATACACCAGGTACAAATAAATGAATTACAGTTTATAGATATTACTGGAACTATATAATTAATAGAGATAAAATATAAAAGGAAAATAAAAGGCACCACACTTATCAAAGTTAAATCTCTTCGTGCACGAACAGTTGGAGCTCGGGACCCTCCTTCTTCACCCTGCGATCCCCTCGGACAACCTTGACCTGCCGCCTGGGACCAACAACGGTGGTCGACCAGACGCTCCACATGAGTCCGTCTCCGTCTCCTCTCCTCGCTGAACACCCTGGACCTCGGACTCCTGATCGGGGTCTGACCCCGTTAGCCGACTCACAGCACCTTGTCCATTCTCATTCATTCTCTCTCTCTCTCTATCTCTCTCTATCTCTCTATCTCTATCTCTATCTCTCTCTCTCCCCCCCCCCTTCTGCCCAAACAATAACTTACAGACACACAGAAAGAATAACATCTATCCCAATTGGTTCGTTCACCCTTTATCAGTAACATAATCCAAACAAACTGCTAGCAGGAGAACTTTCTCAGCAGTTAACATAACAAAGAAGCCATTTCAATTATAACATAATGGAGAAGCCATTTTAATTAGCCTATGCAGTAACATAAAAGAAGAAACCCCTTACACACAGATTATCTAAGAATGGTCTTGGGTTTAACAGATCAATAGCAGAAACTCCTTGTGTCCACATTTCGTTGCTCTAATTAGATTATCCCAGAGCAAGGTCAGTTCTCAAACAGTTCACAAGATGGAAGTTAGCAACTTCACAAAATGGCAGCCTCCATCTCTTTCAAGCGCATGGCAAGAACAAAGACAATTGGTTTGTCTACTTCCACTGCCCCTGATTCATTTAAATTCTCTAATTTGTAGACTGTATTTCTCTTGATACTACTTTGCTCTTCTAACTGTTGGCCAGAAAGAACTAAAGAGAAGACTAGAAAGTAGTCATGGTCTTCTCATACCAGACTAGAAATGAGCAGAAATTCCATTGATAACATTTAGACAATAAAGTAGCCAGTTTCAAGTAGCAGGATGCTGCCCGGATTAGAGGGGATGTGCTATAACAACAAATTTGAGTTGTTCTGTCTGGAATGGCAGAGGCTGAGGGCAGATCTGATAGAGGTTTATAAGGTTGAGAGGCATGGATAGAGAGGACTATCTTTTTCCCAGGGTGGAATTGTCTCATACCAGAGTGCATGCATTTCAGGTGAGAGGGGGTAGGTTCAAAGGAAATATGAGGGACAAGATTTTTCTTACACCGAGTGGTGGATGCCTGGAATGCTGTGCCTGGGGCTGGTGGTAGAGGCTGCTGCTCTAAGGGCTTTTAAGAGATGTTTACAGAGGCACATAAATGTTAGGGAAATTTAAGGATATGGACATTGTGTGGGCAGAATGGATAACTATTCGATTACTAATTAAATGGTTCAGCAAACATTGTGGGCTCAAGGGCCTGTTCCTGTGCTGCACTGTTATATGAAACCAAGAAGTTTCCAGAAAAATGCAGAGGCAACTGTATTGTAATTACTGGAAAATTTACTGAATAATTACATATATTCAGGAGATTATATAAAAAATACAAGCATAGGAAAGTAAAATTACATAAAAATACATGCAAAATAACAAATCTACATCCCAATCCAGCTCTTCAGAAAAATGGGAGTACAGGTATCCCCCGCTTTTCGAACGTTCGCTTTACGAAACCTCGCTGTTACGAAAGACCTACATTAGTTACCTGTTTTCACTAACAGAAGGTGTTTTCACTGTTACAATAAAAGACACCGCGCGCCCCGAGCAGCCAAGCTCCTCCCACGGAACTGCATTCTAGCCGGCATTGCTTAAGCACGTGCCTGTGAGCAGCCGTTAGCAAAATGAGTTCTAAGGTATCAGAAGAGCCTAAAGAGCTCGTAAGGGTGTTACAGTTAGCGTAAAACTAGACATAATTAAGCGTTTTGATCGTGGTGAACGAAGTCAGGACAAAGTGAGTTTGACTTGTGGAAGCTGATGAAGATGATGTTGAAGAGGTTTTGACATCCCGTGACCAAGAACTGATAGATGAAGAGCTGATGCAATTGGAAGAGGAAAGGCTAACAATCGAAACAATGCAATAGCGAACGGAAAAGCTCTTTCAGGCTTTTCTGATACCTTAGAACTCATCTTGCAACCGACTGCTCACAGGCATGTGTTTAAGCAATGCCGGCGAGAATGCAGTTCCAAATCCAGGGAAAGCGGCTGTTGGGGGCGCGCGCTGATTTTTTCGCGCACTGATATTTTTCCGTAATAGTAAAAACACCTTCTGAAAGTGAAAACGGTACTAATGTAGGTCTTTCGTAACAGTGAGGTTTCGTAAAGCGAACATTCGAAAAGCAGGGGACACCTGTATCAGGGAAAAGCTGGTAACTATGCCTGTGATGTCCCTATTTGCAAATGATTTTCCTATAAACTATGACTTTTTTTTAATTGTACAGAATATTTTGTCTCATTTCTACTGAATCAAAACATTAAATGAGATATGGTTCTAATGAATCTTTCGAAAGACTTGATTCTTGTAGATAAAATGGAATTCTCTTGTGGCAGTGAAGTTGCTGGTTTATACATGTGACAAAGCTAATTTTTAGAAAGGTCTTTAAATCTTTACAAGAAAGCTGATCGATAAGCTTTCACATTGCTTTAAGATCAGAATGAGTGTTTCTTTCTGTGTGCAGGACTTCACCACCTGATCTTTATTTTTTTTCTTTCCTTTCTTCTGAGCAGTCCATCAGTTTCAAGGATCACTTACTTCCTCTCTAGTTTTCTAGATTCTGAGGTGGCTGATGAGGCTGGTATAGAAATCACTGTCCATTACATAGAAGAGGCAGTCTGTGGCTAGGATCATGGGCACTTTATGACCTGGTGTATTTGTCACATGCACATTGAAACTTGCAGAGAAATGCATTGTTTGTGTTAACAGCTAACAGAACCCAAGTATATACTGGGGCAGCCCACAAGTGTCACCACACATTCTGGCACCAACATAGCATGCCCACAATACTCAGCATAACAACACAGAACACAGCAACAAAACAACAGCAAAACAAGCCTCTTTCATCCCTCCTACCCACTCACACACGCCCGGTCCTCCAGCCCCAGGAAAACTGCTTTCAGGCCTCCAGTCCTTGACCTCGCAACCTCATAAATAACTGGCCTCTACCTCTGGGCAAGCTAACACAGGGCTTCAGCCTTTGTGCCACTACTTCTGGACACACCAACTTCAGTCTTCAACTTAAGGGCTTTCTACCTCCAGGCTTTGTCAATCTTTAGATATTGACCCCAGCATTCACTGATCGCAGGTCTTAACTTCAGGTCTTGACCCCAGGACTTGTCAGTCATGCATTTGACCTTCGGTCTTCAACTTCCGGACTTGTGCAGACTTATAACCCTGGTAATCTGGGGAATTGCAGGCCCTCCTGACTCCCATCCATACAGACTTCTGAACTGGGAACCAGTGTCTGACTTGGGGATTGCTGTTTTCCTCAACACCTGCAGAACCAACCTCTGGGATAACTGGCCTTCAACCACAGAGTGCTCAAAAGGGTCTTCAGACACATCTGTGAGTCTTCTTCTCCGCCCTTCTGGTAACCAACACCCACGATAGGACTCAGGAGTGTCTATTTCAGAAGTGATGTCCAGGGCATGTGAGGGATGTGGCCAATGGAGAGAAATCAGGGGCTCCGTGTTGGGAATCCTGGCCCAAGAGGTGACACTGATTTTGGTTCCCTTCGCCGATAGGTTATGCAGACAACATTTGTAGTATTTTGTCCAGTGCCATGAAATGCCTACTATAAGTAGTTCAGGCCTCTGAAACAGAGATGAAGGCACTGCAGCCTGGTGCACCAAGAGTTTAATGCCAGGCGCAGGTCATGATCTTACCTTTTTCTTCAACTGATCAGAGACCATGCTGGTGTATTGAAAGTGATAGTAAATTTCATCATGTGGAGAGGGTTGGGAGAGATACAGATGCCTCAAGATCCACAGTGGAACTTTCAGTGTTAGTGCCATGAGGACAAATGTTTAGCCCCAATATGGCAAGAAGTAACCAAATGTTTGTTAATTTAACATTTAGTATTTTACCCAAGAAAGAAAATGATGGAACCAATACTGCAGTGAATTATCAATTAGCCTGTGCAGAGTTCTTGACAATGGAGGTCAGTGCGGGTGAAACTGTACTACCACTTGTTCACATTTTCAATAGGATGGCATGCAGAACCACTGAGACGGAGTTTTTTTTTATGAAGAAGGATTGATGTTGTAAACTTAACTTGTTCTAGAGCTGATGACTTATCAAGTGACTTCAGCCTCCAGGGGATCCCAGTCCAGTCTCTTCACGGTAATCGGGAACAGTGTGACCGAGAACAGGCACTCAATGATTTCAAAGAAGGTATGTTAAAGGATGATTTCTGATGTCACAAATCATTTTGGGTTGATGTATTTATCCATGACATAGGATTTATGCACCTTTAGGGGAAAACTGAGCAGTTGCTGAACCTCAAAATGATTAGATTTAGCTTTATTATTTTTCATCCTCTTTCTGTGATACTCCCTTGCTCACCTTGTAATGTGGAATTTGTTAACTTGTTACCAAGTGTGTGAGGATGCCCAACAGTGATCATAGATTATGTCATGTAACCAAACTCAAGAACAGATTATTGGAGCACTACCGCACCGAAGTAAGCCCTTCGGCCCATCTAGTCCATGCCAAAATGTTATTCTGCCGAGTCCCATCAACCCGCACTTGGACCATAGCTCTCCATACCCCTCCTATCCATGTACTTGCCCAAACTTCTGTTAAATGTTGAAATCGAAACTGCATCCACCATTTCCGTTGGCAGCTCATTCCACACTCCCACCACCTGCTCTAGGTGAAGAAGTTCCCTCCTCAGGTTCTCCTTAGGTATTTCACCATTACACTTAATCCGTGGCTTTTAGTTCTAGTCTCTCCCGAACTCGATGGAGAGCAATTAAAAGAGCCCCAAGTTGTCTCAATACTTATTTTAACTTAAAGAAAAAATTTGAGAGGAGATTGGGTTGTTGGCACAGTTTAGATGTATTGCTAAAGCACTGATCAAATAATCTTCCTTATCTCTGACCGCCCCATCTATTCACACAGCCCTTTCTTGGGTGAACATAGAAATCTACAGCACATTACAGGCCCTTCAGACCACAATGTTGTGCCAACCATGTAACCTATTCTAGAGACTGCCTAGAATTTCCCTGGCGCATAGCCCTCTATTTCTCTAAGTTCCATGTACCTATCGAAGAGGCTCTTGAAAGACCCTGTTGTATCCGCTTCCACCACTGCCGTTGGCAGTGCATTCCACACACCCACCACTTTCTATGTGAAAAACTTAGCCCTGACATCCCCTTGGTTCCTATTTCCAAGCACCTTAAAACTGTGTCCCCTTATATAAGCCTCAGACGATCCACATGATCAATGCCCCTCAATGTCTTATACACCTCTATCAGGTCACCTTTCATCCTCCGTCACTTCAAGGAGGAAAGGCCAGGCTCACTCAACCTATTCTCATAAGGTATGTCCTCCAATCCCGGCAGCACTCTCTCAATAGTCTCCACATCCTTCCTGTAGTGAGGTGACCAGAACTGAACACAGTACTCCAAGTGGGGTCTGACCAAGGTCTTACATTGTTGTAACATTACCTTATGGTACTTGAACTCAGTCCCATGGTTGATGAATGACAACGCAATATACACCCTCTTAACACTGTCAACTGCGCAGCAGCTTTGAGTGTCCTATGGACATGGACCCCAAGATCTTTCAGATCCTCCACAATGCCAAGAGTCACCATTAATATTAATATTCTTTACAGTGCTTTGAATATTCTTGTAAATAAAGTATTCTGACAAGTTGTATTACTTCCCCTTTGCTGGGTCTGAGGAATTGTTTGCTGTGGGAGGCTATGATGTTGAAGTCTGTGTGTGAGAGTTAGGAAGGCAGAATTTTCAGGATGCGGATTCTGGAGGAGCTGTGGTGTGGACGACGCAGGGGAAGAGTGGAGGATCCTGAACCTAGGATATGATGTGATGAGAGCAGAGGAGGAGAGTCAAAAGCCAGGAGATTTTATAATCTGATTGTGATATAACAAGTCCGTAGATGACATCACCGGAAAGTAAGAGAACATAAAACACTATTGCACTATACAGGGAATTCAGCCCACAATGTTATGCCAACCTTCTAACTTGCTGTAAGATTAATCTAACCCTTCCCTCCTACAAAATCATCCATTTTTGATATCATCCATGTGCCTAGGAGTTTCTTAAATGTCCCTATTTTATCTGCCTCCTTCAACACACTCTACACTTTCCTCTAATTGTCTTAAAATTATGCACCCTGCTATTAACAATTTCCATCCTGGAAAAAAGAACCTCTGGCTATCCACTCGATCCATGCCTTTTATCATCTTGTACACCTCTATCAAGTCACCTCTTGTCCTTTGCTTCTAAGAAATAAACCCTCACTCACTCAACCTGTCCTCATAAGAATTGATCGCCAATCTAAACAACATCCTAGTAAATCTCTCTGCACCCTCTCTAAAGCTTCAAGGGAATATGGAAGGAAAATCGGAAATCTGAAATTAAATGCTGAGGCTTTATAAAGCATTGATCAGACTGCATTTGGAGTATTGTGAGCAGTTTTAGGCCCCATATCTAATAAAGGTCATGCTGGCATTGGAGAGGGTCCAGAGAAGTTCACGAGAATGATCCTGGGTTTGAAAGGGTTGATATATGAACAGCATTTCATGGGTCTGGACCTGTACTCAGTGGGGTTTAGAAGATTAAGTGGACATGCAGAGGATGATTCCAACAGTAAGGAAGTCCAGGACCAAAGGGCACAGTCTCAGAATACAAGGATGTCCATTTTAAAAAAGAAATGTTAGATTTTGGGTTGTGACTAAAGGAAAACTGGCTGGAGTCACTTAGCCTTTTCGTGTAAGGGTGTTTATTGGGTGTGTCAAAATAAAAATTACAAAAATTAGCAAAAATATTGAAAAGAAAATTGCCAAAGATAACTACCAGAAAACACAATAATAGTTCCATACTATTTTGGTCCAGTGTGAACTCTTGGCAGCCCTGATCTCCCTCTTACTGAGAGCAAAGACCCTGATTTTTAATTACCCATCTTTAATTACCCACAAAGATAACTTGAGACTAAACGTGAATTAGAATATGATGCACCTCACAATGTAGTTACAATCATATGACAAAATAAACAGAAGTATCTATCTGAAATTCAATATACAAACAACATATACACACTTGCACATCCCAATTACTAAAGAAATTGAATATTTCAGCTGTGTATGGCAGGAAAGGCACCATAACGTCAACTCAAGTGCATCAGCTCAGTTTAATAGGTTTCAATAGGTACATTTAATGTCAGAGAAATGTATACAATATACATCCTGAAATTCTTCTTCTTCATAAGCATCCACAGAAACAGAGGAGTACCCTGAAGAATGAATGACAGAACCCCAAAGCCCCCCCCCAGCTCTCCCCTCCCATGCATAAGCAGCAGCAAAGCAGTGACCCCATTCTGAGAATATACCAGGGAAGACAGCAGAATGACGAGTGAGTTAGTGTGTTTGTTTACAAAGTGCCCTCCATCACAAATGAGGAGGAATTTAGCCAGAGGGTGGTGAATCTGTGGAATTCATTGCCACAAATGTAAAGTCATTGAGTGTATTTAAAGTGGGGGTTAATAGCTTCTTAATTAGTAAGTACTCTAAAGATTATGTGAGGAATGCAGGAGAATGGGGTTGAGAAGGAAAATAAATCAGCCATGGTTGAATGGTGGAGCAGCCATGATGGGCTGAATGGCCTAATTCTGTTCCTATGTCATATAGGACTAGACCCACTGAATAATTGCTTGTGGTGAAATTTTTAGCAGTGGTAGTTTATTGATGTGATAGTTAGGAGTTGGTAGGCACCAATTATGAAGAGTGTGTTAAACCTCTAACTTCTTCCCAGATCTTATTACCCCATGATACTATGATTATTTATGAAGGTAAGTATTGTGTGATCGACGCTAGACCTCAGCTCTTCCCATGGCACTCTGAGATGCCCTCTCATTAGTCCTCACACCAGCCACCATTTCTTCAGAACAGTAATGATTTATGAAGATTAGCTTTATTTTTCAGGTATACATAAAAACACAGTGAAATGTGTCGATCAAATGTATTTCCATAATACCATAAAATATAGGAGCAGAATTAGGTATTTGGTCCATTGAGTCTGTCCACCATTTCATCATGGCTGATCCATTTTTCCTCTCCGCCCCAATCTCTTACCTTTCCACCCCCTCCCCCCATATTCCTTCATGCCCTGACCAATCAAGAATCTATCAATCTCTCCCTTAAATATACATAAGTTTCTGCCTCCATAGCTCCTTGTGGCAGCTAATTCCACAGATTCACCACTCTCTGGCAAAAGAAATTCCTCCTCAATTCCATTTCAAAAAGACAGCCCTCTATTCTGAGGCTGTATCCTCTGGTCTTAGATTTTCCCACCATAGGAGATATCCTCTCCACATCCACTCTATTAAGGCCTTTTCACCATTCGATAGGTTTCTATGAGGTCACCCCTCATTCTTCTGAGTTCTCATGAATACAGGCCTAGAGCCATCAGATGCTCTTCATATGACAAGCTATTCAATCCTGGAATTAATTTTGTGAATGTCCTTTGAACCTTCTCCAGTTTCACCACATCCTTTCTAAGATATGGGGCCCAAACCTACTCACAATACCAAAAGTGAGACCTTATAAAGTATCAACACTATGTCCTTGCTTTAATATTCTAGTCCTCTTGAAATGAATGCTAACATTGCATTTGCCTTCCTCACCACAGACTCAACTTGTAAATTAGCCTTCAGGAAATCCTCTGCAAGGACTCCCAAGTCTCTTTGCACCTCAGTTTATTTTTCTCCATTCAGAAAAGTCAACCCTTTTGTTTCTTCTATTAAAGTGCATGACCGTACATTTCCTGACACTATTCCATCTGCCATTTCTTTGCCCATTCTCCTAATCTTTCTAAGTCCTTCTGTAGCCTACTTCTTCAAAACTACCTGCCCCTCCACCTAACTTCATACTATCTGGCAAACTTTGCAACAAAGCCATCAATTCCGTCATCCAAATCATTGACAGATAACCATATAACAATTACAACACGGAAACAGGCCATCTCAGCCCTTCTAGTCCATGCTGAACTGTTACTCTCACCTAGTCCCACCAACCTGCACTCAGCCCATAACCCTCCATTCCTTTCCTCTCCATATATCTATCCAATTTAACTTTAAATGACAACATCGAACCTGCCTCAACCAGTTCTGCTGGAAGCTCGTTCCACACAGCTACCACTCTCTGAGTAAAGAAGTTCCCCCTCATGTTACCCCAAAACTTTTGCCCTTAACTCTCAACTCATGTCCTCTTGTTTGAATCTCCCCCATTCTCAATGGAAAAAGCCAATCCACGTCAACTCTATCAATCCCCCTCATAATTTTAAACACTTCTATCAAGTCCCCCCTCAACCTTCTACGCTCCAAAGAATAAAGACCTAACTTGTTCAACCTTTCTCTGTAACTTAGGAGATGAAACCCAGGGAACATTTTAGTAAATCTCCTCTGTACTCTCCCAATTTTATTGACATCTTTCCTATAATTCGGTGACCAGAACTGTACACAATACTCCAAATTTGGCCTTACCAATGCCTTATACAATTTTAACATTACATCCCAACTCCTATACTCAATGCTCTGATTTATAAAGGCCAGCATACCAAAAGCTTTCTTCACCACCTTATCCACATGAGATTCCACCTTCAGGGAACTATGCACCATTATTCCTAGATCCCTCTGTTCTACAGCATTCTTCAGTGCCCTACCGTTTACCATGTATGTCCTATTTTGAATAGTCCTACTAAAATGTAGCACCTCACATTTTTCAGCATTAAACTCCATCTGCCATTTTTCAGCCCACTCTTCTAACTGGCCTAAATCTCTCTGCAAGCTTTGAAAACCTACTTCATTATCCACAATGCCACCTGTCTTAGTATCATCTGCATACTTAATAATCCAATTTACCACCCCATGATCCAGATCATTAATATATATGACAAACAACATTGGACCCAGTACAGATCCCTGAGGCATACCGCTGCACACCGTCCTCCAATCTGACACACAGTTATCCACCACTACTCTTTGGCGTCTCCCATCCAGCCACTGCTGAATCCATTTTACTACTTCGATATTAATGCCTAACGATTGAACCTTCCTAACTAACCTTCCGTGTGGAACCTTGTCAAAGACCTTACTGAAGTCCATATAGACAACATCCACCACTTTACCCTCGTCAACTTTCCTGGTAACCTCATCAAAAAATTCAATAAGATTTGTCAAACATGACCTTCCACGCACAAATCCATGTTGACTGTTCCTAATCAGACCCTGTCTATCCAGATAATTATATATCCCATCTCTAAGAATACTTTCCATCAAATTACCCACTGCTGACGTCAAACTCACAGGCCGATAATTGCTAGGTTACTCTTAGAACCCTTTTTCAACAATGGAACCACATGAGCAATACGCCAATCCACTGGCACCATCCCCGTTTCTGATGACATTTGAAATATTTCTGTCAGAGCCCCTGCTATTTCTGCACTAACTTCCCTCAAGGTCCGAGGGAATATCTTGTCCGGACCTGGAGACTTATCCACTTTTATATTCCTTAAAAGCGCCAGTACTTCCTCTTCTTTAATCGTCATACTTTCCATAACTACCCTTCTTGTTTCCTTTACCTGACACAATTCAATATCCTTCTCAGTGAATACCGTAGAAAAGAAATTGTTCAAAATCTCCCCTATCTCTTTTGGCTCCGCACATAGCCGTCCACTCTGATTCTCTAAGGGACCAATTTTATTCCTCACTATCTTTTTGCTATTAATATAACTGAATCCAAATCCCTTTGGATTTATTTTCACCTTATTTACCAAAGCAACCTCATATCTTCTTTCAGCTTTTTTAATTTCTCCAAGCTGCCTATATTTATTGTAGATCCCTCTCTTTTTCCGAACCAAGTTTCCAATATCCCTTGAAAACCATGGCTCTCTCAAACTTTTAACCTTTCCCTTCAACCTAACAGGAACATAAAGATCCTGTACCCTCAAAATTTCACCTTTAAATGACCTCCATATCTCTATTACATCCTTCCCGTAAAACAAATTGTCCCAATCCACTCCTTCTGAATCCTTTCACATCTCCTCAAAGTTAGCCTTTCTCCAATCAAAAATCTCAACCCTGCGTCCAGTCCTATCCTTCTCCATAATTATATTGAAACTAATGGTAGTGTGATCACTGGACCCAAAGTGCTCCCCAACACATACCTCCGTCACCTGCCCTATCTCATTCCCTAACAGGAGATCCAACACTGCTCCTTCTCTAGTTGGTACCTCTATGTTTTGCTGCAAAAAACTATCTTCCGCTCATTTGACAAACTCCAAACCGTCGAGCCCTTTTACAGAATGGAAACGTAAAAAGAATCTGTCTCACCACAGACCCCTATGGAACACCGCTAGACACCGGCAGCCAACAGAAAAAGCTCCATTTATTCCCACTTTTTGCCTCCTGCCAATCAGCCACTGCTTTATCCATGCTAGAATCTTTCATGTAATACCACAGGCTCATAGCTTGTTAAGCAGCCTCATGTGGAACCTTGTCAAAGGCCTTCTGAAAATCCAAATACACAACTGATTCTCCTTTGTGTATCCTGCTTGTTATTTCTACAAAAAATTCCAACAGATTTGTCAGGCAAGATTTTCCCTTGAGGAAACCATGCTGACCATGGCCTATTTTATCATGTGGCTTCAAGTATCCTGAGACTTCGTCCTCAATAATGAACTCCAACATCTTCCCAACCACTGAGGCCAAACTAACTGGCCTATAGTTTCCTCCTCCTGCCTCTCTCTCTTCTTGAAGAGTGGAGTGACATTTGCAATTTTCCAGTCTTCCAGAACCATTCCAGAATCTAGTGATTCTTGAAAGATCATTACTAATGCCTCCACGATCTCTTCAGCCACCTCTTTCAGAACTCTGGTGTGTATGCCAATTGGTCCAGGTGACTTAACTACCTTCAGACCTTTCAGTTTCCTTAGAACCTTCTCTTTAGTTGTGGTAACTTCACACACTTCATGCTCCCTGACACCTGGATGAGCTGCCACCATACTGCTGGTGTCTTCCACAGTGAAGACTGATGCAAAATACTTATTCAGGTCATCTGTCATTTCATTGTCCCCCATTACTATCCCTTCAGCATTGTTCTCCAGAGGTCCGATATCCACTCTCTGTTACACCTTGTGTATCTGATCCTAAACAGCCACAAAAAGGTGATGAGTTGCTGGTGTCACATAAACAAAGCATCAGAAACCTGTCAGACAACTGTTGACAGGGAACCAAGCTCAGGGGCACTGGGTCAGGAAATGGCATGGACATAAGAGAGACTGAATCCACAAAGTTGTTGGGGAGTGGGAGTAGGATTCAGAGTCTGGAGTAGGGTGGGAGGGGTTGAGGGCTGAGTCCAGTGTGTGTGTGGTGAGGTGGGAGTGAGGGAGGGGTTTTTCGGAAATGCATTTGATTTCTTCAAAATGACTGCAAGCTCCTCTTCCCTGCAGGCAGAGTTCGGATTCTTATCGCAACAGATCTTGCTTCGCGTGGCCTTGATGTGCATGATATCACGCACGTATTCAATTTTGACTTTCCTCGCAATATGGAAGAGTACGTGCACAGAATTGGACGGACCGGCAGAGCAGGGTAGGTATTGGTTTGTGCTGCTGTGGACATTGGTTCCAACCCTGAGTTACCTGATGAAAGGTGTCAGCCTGAAGCATTGACTGTTTATACCCCTCCGTAGGTGCTGCCTGACCCACTGAGTTCCTCCAGCATTTTTGAGTTCTTCAGGTTTTCCAGTATTTTGTGTTTGTGGTTGGTTATCCAGTCCTTCACTTAATCTTGTATTTACTACCAGCTAATTCCCTTAGGTTATTGGTGTGAAAACGCCAGCCCATTGTCCCTCTAACCAAGAGCAATTACTGGCTCTTTTACTTTTCACAGGGCCAAGTTGTAAGCTTCCTTCAATGCTGTATACTTCCCAGTACTTCATGCAGATCCCCAGGATTTTATGGAGTCACTTTTGTTTGAAATGTATTCTGTTCCCTTTTCAGGCGCAAGGGACAAGCTATAACACTTGTTACAAGAAGCAACTGGAGATTTGCTGCTGAGTTGATTGGAATTCTGGAACGATCGAGTCAGGTATATTTTAGTTCTGTTGGCATTACACTTCAGTAACTCATTGGTCAGTTCGACTTGCTTTCCTATTCCATCAGGAGCAGGTGAATGGGCTTTGTTTTAGTGTATGCTGAGCACCAGTTGCAAACTGAATGAATTTGGATGAAATGATGCCCCAATTTATGGCTGAAAAGCTTAAAAGAGAGATCTACGTTTAACACAATTTGAAGTATCTTCTACACCTCATCTTTCATAAGATGTTCACATCTTAAGATCATATCACATTACGTAAGATAAAGGAAAATCCTTTCAGTTGGGATTGCACTAGCAAATCATCCAATCCAACTTTTCATTAAGTAGTTCCGTCATGGTGAGTGGTGAACTGAATAGAATGTATCCAGCATTAAAGGCGAAAGGGTGGCCTGATAGAGGACATGAGTTTATGAAAGAGTTTGATTGGTTAGATTTTCAGAATAAGGTTCAATTTATGAGGGAAACCAAAGGCAACTGAATCAGAATCAGGTTTAATATCACTGATATTATTCATTGATGAAGTGCGTCGTGGTAGTGTAGTGGTTAGCGCAATGCTATTACAGCTCGGGGCATCTGGGTTCAGTTTTAATTCCAGCACTATTTATAAAACATTTGTACGTCCTTTCCATGAGTACGTGTGTTTCCTCCAGGTGTTCCGGTTTCCTCTCACAGTCCAAAGACGTACCAGTTAGTAGGTTAATTGGTCATTGTAAATTATCCTGTAGATAAGCTAAGGTTAAATAAGTGGGTTGCTGGGCTGTGCGGCTCATTGGGTCAGAAGGGCCTGCTCTGCATTATATCTCTAATTAATTAATTCATTGACTTGCATCATGAAATATGTTGTTTTGCGACAGCAGTACAGTGCAATACAAAAAAAAATCACAATAAGTTACAATAAGAAATATTTTTAAAGCTGACTAGTGAGGTTCATGGTTCATTCAAAAATTCTTATGGTAGAAGGGAAGATGTTAGAAACAGAAATCTACAGTATATTACAGGCCCTTCAGCCCACAATTTTGTAAGCTACTCTAGAAACTGCCTGGAATTTCCCTACCACATAGCTGTCTATTTTTCTATGCTCCATGTACTTATCTAAGAGTCTCTTAAAGGACCCTATCATGTCTGCCTCTACCATCATCACTGGCAGTGCATTCCACGCACCTACCATTCTCTGTGTGGAAAGACTTGCATCTGACATTCCCCCTTCTACCTACTTCGAAGCATCTTAAAATCATGCCCCCTCATGTTAGCCATTTCAGCCCTGAGAAACAACCTCTGGCTATCCACACGATCAAGACCCTTCATCATCTTACACACCTCTCATCCTCGATCATTCCAATGAGAAAAGGCCAAGTTCACTCAACCTATTCTCATAAAGGCATGCTCTCAATTCCAGGCAACATCCTTGTAAATCTCCTCTGCACTCTCTCTATAGTATCCACATCCTTCCTGTAGGGAGGTGACCAGAGATGAACATAGTACTCCAAGTGAGGTCTAACTAAGGTCTTGTATAGCTGTAACATTACCTCAAGTCTCTTGAACTCAATCCTACAGTTGATGAATGCCAACACACCTTAAGCCTTCTTAACAACACTGTCAACCTGTGCAGCAGCTTTGAGTGTCCTATGGACATAGACCCCAAGATCCCGCTGATCCTCCACACTGCCAGGAGTCTTACCATTAATATTATATTCTGTCTTCAAAATTGACCTACCAAAATGAAGCACTTCACACTTACCTGGGTTGAACTCCATCTGCCCAGTTCTGCATCCTATCAATTTTGCATTGTAACCTCTGACAACCCTCCAGACTATCCATAACACCCCCAACTTTTGTGTCATCAGCAAACTTACTAACCCACCCTTCTACTTCCTCATCCAGGTCATTTATAAAAATCACAAAGAGGAAGGTCCCAGAACAGACCCTTCTGGAAATGTTCATGTTGTTCCTAAAACATTTAGCAAGTCTCTTGGGTTTCCTGTACCTTCTCCCTAATGGTAGTAATGAGAAGAGGGCATGTCCTGGATGGTGGGGATCCTGAATGATGGATGCTGCCTTCTTGAGGTATTGCCTATTGAAGATGTCCTTGATGGTAGGATGCCTGTAATGGAGCTGGCTGAGTTTACAACTCTCTGCAGTTTTATTCGACCCTGTGCATTGGAGCCTCCACATCGGATTGTGATGCAGCCAGTTAGAATACTCTGCACAGTACCTCTGTAGAAAATGTGCTGTAGACATACCAAAGCTCCACAGACCTCTAATGAAGTATAGCCGCTGACATGCCTTCTTCATAATTGCATCAAGATGTTGGGCACAGGATAGATCTTCAGGGCTGTGGACACCCAGGAGCTTAAACTGCTCATCCTTTCAACTGCCGACCCTCTCAATGAGGACTTGTGTGTGTTCTCCCAACTTCCCCTTCTTGCATTTCACAATCAGTTCTTTTGTCTTAACTGCTGTTGAGTGTAAGGTCATTGTTGCGATATTACTCAACCAGCTGGCTGTAAAAAAAAATATGGCAATTAATAAATCCAATGGACACAAGCTTTAACTCAAGATTAGGAAGAATATAGAGCTTGCTACCGTGATTAATAGTTAAGATGAAAACAGATGAAAAGATAAATGAGTTTACTGAAAGGATAGCACAGTGGTATGAGAGAGGTGTAGACTATAAACACAGATGTAGATCAGTCAGAATGAATGGTCTGATTCAAGTTCATTTGTCACTCAACCATATAAATATATACCACCAAACAAAACAACTTCCCTCCAGATCAAATTGCGCAGCACATCACATATTGCTCACACACAACACATAAAGTAATATTATCACAAATAAGTTAACAAATAATAAAATATATTCTAGAAGATTGACATTTAACATAAGGTGCATTTATGACTCAAGTTAAAAAGTAAATAATATAATGCTTCTGGAGCTTCACACATGATGAGACTTGGGTGGTGGCAGGGAGTTCAGTAGTCTTATGGCCTGGGGGAAGAAGCTGTTTCCTATTCTAATAGTCCTTGACCTAATGCTGCAATACTTCCTGCCTGATGGTAGGATGTCAAAGAGATTGTTAGATGGCTGGGAGGGATTCCATGCAGTAAGCTGCTGTAGTCCTGTCTATGCGTCTCTGTCAGCCATGTGAGTCTGTTCTCTTGCTTCACTACCACAACCCTGTTCAGTTGTATAACTTCTCACGTGCAGCCAGTTCCTGTAGAGTTACTGATGATGGCTGAGAGGTACAAACAGGACAGAATGAAGAAGGAGTACGATCGGGAGATGGCAGCCTCCTCTAATGAAAGACACGGAGACCACAGGCGTGGCCGCAGGGACTGGAACAAAGTAAGATCAGTAATCACAATTCCAGCTGTTCTGTGTTCATGCATCTTTAAAAATCAGGCTATTCCTTGATTCAATATTTGAATCTTTTGTTTTTGCTAATTGTTAGTGATGGTCTCTGACCAAGTTACTGTAGTACGACTAATGATGGTGGCACTTGCACTGGGAAAGATGTCTTTCTCAGTGAAAGAAATAAGTCAGGAAACAAAAATTTGAGGATTATTTTTCTTCAAAATTACCTCAAATGATAGTGAATATTAAAAGCAAGCATTTTCAGTTGCTACACACAAAATACTGGAGGAAATCAGCAGGCCAGGCAACATCTATGGAAACGAGTCAACAGTCGTCGTTTTGGGCTGAGACCCCTCCTGATGAAGGGTCTTGGCCCAAAACATCAAATGTTTACTCTTCCATAGATGCTGCCTGTACTGCTGAGTTCCTCTAGCATTTCGTGTGTATTACTTTAATTTCCAGCATTTGCAGATTTTCTCTTGTTTGAGTTTCAGTTGATTAAAGCCAAACATTGGGATAATTTATACAAATTTTTATCTTTTCAGAGAAACTAATGTGATGACCCTGTAATCTATTATAATGGAAAAATAAAACCTGAATTCTGCTGCACAGGAAAATGCAAGTTCCTATCCAGACTCTAGCCCAAAGTATGTGAACACTACATTTCACTTTTCACTATTTGAAAATATTTTCTTTGGATGATTTTTTTTGGTAAGCATGTTGTTTTCTACCGAGACTGCTCCTTGGCCAAAGGTGGTGGATGTAGTTCCACCCTGTGGCAGAGGTGCTGTCCCTGTATCTTGATGTTAGCTTTCTGGAAAGTTATTGTATATTATTCAAAGATGAATAAACATAAACTCATATTAAAAACACTTGTCAGTGTATAATCTGTTATATTTAAGGTTCAGGAGCATCCTGTGTTCAGATTTCCTAATGTAGCATAATACATCCTTATGCTGGTAGAGTTCATGCATTTGGCATATTGCATTATAGAAGTGGAGTTTGTAGGAACCAGTGCTGCATTGACTAAGGTCTCATTTTGTGCTTTGGATAAGACCTGACATTAATGCCTAATGTATGTAAATCAACCTCCCTTGCTTCAGCAATGAACAGGCTCTGCGCAGGCTTGAATATGAGTATGTCGCCACTGATGCATCTGTTCAGTAATCTTAGAAGGTTAAGCTTAACCCAAAGTTCAAGTTCAAAGTAAATTTATTATTACTGTATATGTACAGTCTCGTATATAAAGTTAGGATGTCTTAAGATTTTTGCAACAGTACTGTAGTAATTTTATATATTGCACTGTGCTGCTGCCACAAAAACAAATTTCATGACATATGTGAGAGATAATAAATTTGATATTGATATTGGTCAATTGTGGACTGTGAGTGGGAAGGGGGTAGGGAATCATAGTTAGGAAAGGGGGGAGGGAGCAGGAATCACCATAGATACATTCTGTAATGATCAGTAAACCAATTGCTTGAAATCAAATGACCTTGCCTGGTGTCTCAGGGCTGAGTGTGTTTACACCCGCACCACTCCCAGCCCCTGGCAGTCCTCTACCACCTGTACCACACCCCTCCCAAGGGGCTTCACCTTTGCCTTTCCCTGACAGAATGTAGGAGGTTAAAATACCTATTTGGTTTCTGTGAATGATACCTGGCTAAATAATGATGAATTTCTGGCTTGACCATGAAGTTCAGGAACTTATTGCCCTTCAACCTATCAGGCTCCTGAACTAGTGTGTCAGATTTACAAACTCACTCTCCACTCAGTGTTGACAAATACAGTACTGAATGTCACTATATACTACCCTGAAATTAATTTTCATGTAGGCATTCACAATAGATACAAAGTAACACAATAGAATCAATGAAAAGCTGCACACAAAGACAAACAGCCAATGTACAAAAGACAACACATAGTGCAAATATTTTCTAAAAAAACAAAATAATAATAAATAATATTGAGAACATGAGTTGCAGTGTCTTGAAAGTGAGCCCATAGGTTGTGGAATCAGTTCAGTGTTGAGATGAATTAAATTATCCCCGCTGGTTCAGGAACTTCCACAACTTGGTAGCCAAGCCAGAAATTTATCATTACGTACCCAGATATCATTCACAGAAGTAGAATAGGATTTTTACCCTGTGGCTTCTCCTACACTCTGTCAAGGAAATGCTGTTCAGCAAGCTGAAAGTTAAATTCTGTTCAAAGTACTTTTGCAACTTCCCTTTCTGTATTTTTTTTTGCAACTGTTAGACTTAAATTTGAGAGTTTTTGCTGGAGGGGAATTGAAAGTGCATATCATCAACAACATTGGCATTTGTGGTGTTCTGCAGTACGTAGATTCTTCACCTCCCTTAACACAATTTTAATTAGGTATGCAAAATTCTGTCCTCTGAATCTATCCATCCCTTCTTCCCTCCCTTTATGATTTAGAGTGTAAAGTACAAGTCCATCACTGGTAAAGCCCCCTTTCCCCCACCATCCCTCGCCAATTGAGCACATGACATGGAGCACTGTCAGAAGGAAGTGGCCTCCATCATTAACGATCCCCACCATCTGGGCCATCTCTCCTCTCACTGCTGCCATCAGAAAGGGGGTACAGGAACCTTAAGATCCACGCAGCCAGGTTCAGGAACAGTTATTTCCCCTCAACCATATGATTCTTAAACCAGAGGGGATAACTTTTTCAATTTCATTCACCCCATCACTGAACTGTTCCTGCACTCTGTGGTCTCCCTTTCAAGGACTCTTCATCTCATGTTCAGAAATGGTTTAAATAGTTCTACTTAATATCAGAGAATGTATACATTATACAACCTTAAGTTCTTGCTCTTTGCAGACCTCCACGAAACAAAAAAGCCCAAGGTGAATGACAGAAACATCAGAACCCCAAAGCCCCACACACACACACACACACAAGCAACAGCAGAAGCATCAAACCTCCACTTGCACCAGAAGCACTGACCCCCTCCCCGCCATACAATCAATAACAAAAGCCCCCAAAGAGTCCGTGATATAGAGCCCATCAAAAACTACCGTCCATCCCAACACTTAGGACTCACCAACCTATGAGTTCAAACTATGGACTCACTTTCAAGGTCTTCATCTCATGTTATTGCTTATTTATTTATTATAATTATTTTTTTGGATTTGCACAATTTTGCCTTTTGACATTGGTTGTTTGTCATGTTAGGCTGGTCTTTCATTGATTTATTATTTCTTGTATTTCCTATGAATGCCCACAATAAAATGAATCTCAGGGTTGTATATGGTAACATATACTTTGCTAATAAACTTACTTGGAGTTTTGTTGAACCTTGAACTCATACCCAATGATTTTCTGAAGGATGGCTACTAAGGTTTTCTTGGAAATGAACCAGGCATTTGGTGCACAGCAAGGTCCAACAAAGAGCTGTGTAACTATGCCTATTGTGTGCCTACTGAAGTTAGGCCAAGGCACTGGGTACAGCTACCCCTCATTTTGAAATAGACGGGAAAGATCCTAAAGTGCAGACTGAGAGTAGACAGACAGTGTAAAATTACCTTCAGAGGGCAGCATCAAGGGCAGCATAACACATAATAGAATGATAACCATAATAGAATCACTGAAAGGCTGTGCCAACTTGGGCGCTCAACTAGTGTACAAAAGGCAACAATCTCTGCAAATACAAAAAGAAAGAAGTAACAAACAATATTGAGAACCTGAGATGAAGAGTCCTTGGGAAGTGTGTCCATAAGTTGTGGGGACATTTCAATGGTAATGTTGAGTGAAGTTATCCCTGCATTGATTACAAACCTACCGTGTTCCAGAGCCCAATGTATTCTCTGGAATCTGGGCAGTCACCAAAAGTTGGGTAGGGGAAGTTTGCTGTTGAAGCTTGGGTCTTGGTTCTAATTCTGTAGCCAACATGCTGTTCCTTCATGTCCCTTCACTTCTCTAGATGAAGTCATGACCCATTTCTTCATGCAGTTCCGGGGATTCCTAGCAAATCTATGGCTTGGGTTAGCTTCCCTCACTAATGGCTTGAACGGAAGTGCACCTAATGGGGTCACTACACCAATTCAGTGAAATGCCAAATCAGTTGAGAGGGGGAAATGGTGAATGTTACGATGTGTATCTACAAAAAAAAGTGAACAGCTGTATAGTTGTTAAAACATCAAGTGCTAAATGAGACCACATCAGATCCAGGAGCATACTTTACCGTGTTATCTTCATTGAAGCTTCAGTAATCTGCAATTACTCGGTGTACGGGCTAATATCACAACCAAAACCCATTTATTCTCTTTACGTCCAGAAATATTTCTTATATTTATTTAACTTTTGAACTGGCACTCAAACTTGTATTCCTGGTGAGCAGAAAAGACTTAAGATTAAGGAATTTATATATTTGCAATGTAACTAACTTTGTCCCACTCCCATCAGGGAGAAGGCTAAACAGCATCCACGCCTGGACTACCAGATTTAAAAACAGTTGCTTTCCCCAAGCAGTAAGGCTGATCAACACCGTTGCCCACTAACCAATGCCTCCACACACCCCCACCACTACTACCTTATCATTTTCTGTCAGAGTTACCTTGTGTACAGACACTCCTGTTCTTAGCATCACTTTATAGACATACAAATAATCTATTGTACAAACACTTGCTTATGTAGTTATTTTTTTTATTATTGTGTTCTTTATCTTATTCTTTTTTTTTTGTGCTGCATTGGATCCAGAGTAACAATTATTTCATCTCCTTTACACGTGTGTACTGGAAATGACAATACAAATGACATTAAACGATCTTCAATCTTTAAAGAAAGGTTATATTTAAAGCAAAGGTTTATAGGTTCTTGATTAGTCAGGGTGACAAAGGTTACAGGGAGAAGTACAGGAGGATGGGGTTGAGAGAGATGATAAATCAGCCATGATGGAATGGCAGAGTAGTCTCAATGGGCTAGATAGTGTAATTTTGCTCCTATGACTTGTGGTCTTAATCTGAGACCATAAGACATAGGAGTAGAATTAGGCCATTCGTCTGTGGTAATGACAATCTGGAATCATTTGTTAATGCAGTGGTTCACATACAAACTAACATGTAAGGTCAGTTTCAATTATTCACTATCAGTAATTGACAGATGTTTAAATAAAGGTTTTAATGAAGGTTGAAATCATATTTAGGCAAAGTAACTGGTTTAACCACATCCCAAGAGTCACCAAACTGGTTATTTGCTTTTTATATTTAAAAGTATATCAAAGATATCTTGGTGAATCCAAAGTAGATCTCATGTAGCTGGGGAGCTACACTTTGTTCAGTTTTGTTTCATTTCCAACCAAAAACGCAAGACGTACAATAAACAGAAGTAAGCAAGTATTTATATATAGAAATTAGAAACTTGTAGGGAAATAGCAGAAGATCCTGTTGCTGTACTTATGACATAGTTACATGAATAGGAAATAGAAACTGAGGATTCAAAGGAGATTAGTCAAGCTTGCATTGGTACAAATGGACCAGGACCAACAAAGGTGGCCATTGTATATTTTATTTCCAGCAAGAAATAAATAGAAATGTGCACTTTTTATGTCAGGCTTGTATTTTCCAGTCCATGTCATATCTGGGCAGTAGATTAATAATAGTGAAAGCAGACATTATTAGATTTAGCCACTCACCCTAGTTCAGGATGCAGTGCTGCTCTTCTAATGTGCCATGCCTTTGATCACTGCTATAAATGTCATTATTACCTTACTACTAAATCCATTCATCTATCTAGTATCTGCTTGAGGCTGGAACAAGTTGTGTGCAACCTGTATCTTATTTAACTCCAAAATGAGCTTTTGCACCTGTGTACTTTGCTGAGGCAATCTGTTCCCACCTCTAACTCCGACCCTGACCCTCCACGTCTCATCTGGTGCTAAAACTCACATCTGTGCCTTTTATAACTACACACTTGACTACCCTGGTGCCTTGTCAGCTGGCTTCCTCCATTCCCTCCTCTGTAGACATGTGCAAAAAGAAACCACTGACGTTGGAAATGCCCATCAGGTCAGGTAACAATTGGTGGACAGACTTTTCAGCACAGATGCTATCTGACCTCAGAGAACATAGAACATAGAACATAATGATAGATCTAATGAGCATTTCCATCATTTTCTTTTATTTCAGACTTCCAGAAACTACTCTGCTCTCCATCTCAGTTTCCCAGCAGTCCATTTTTTGCTTCTATTCTCATTCATCCTTCTCTCAACTCCTCCTCCAGACAGATCAGCTATGATGAACAAGTCCTCACCATCCTCTTTCAAGTAGCATCAGTATCACCTTGATTCTCCTGGTCTGCATCCTGTTACAGACATTTCCTTTGCTTGCCCCACAATGCCCCTTCTCAACTTACATGCTTACTTTCTCAATTTCTCCCAATTGTGATGAAAAGTCAGAACCTGAAATACTAACTTACACAAAAGCCACTACCTTAACTCCAAGATTTTCCAAAGTTTACCCCCAATCATCAATCTCCTGAACAAGCATGGATAACTTCACTCACCTCGACACTGAACTAATTCCACAACCTATGGACTCATTTTCAAGGACTCTACAACTCATGTTAACACTTACTTATTACATATTTACCTATTATTATCTTTTTCTTTTTGTATTTGCACAATTTGCTGGCGTAAGGTCCTGATGGAGTATCTGGTATGGCTCTGAAAACCTGTGCCAACCAACTAATGGGAGTATTCAAGGACATTTTCAGCCTCTCACTGTTATGGGCAGAAGTTCCCACTTGCTTCAAAAAGGTAACAATTATACCAATGCCCAAGAAGAATAATGTGAGCTGCCTTAGTGACCATCACCCAGTAGCACTCACATCTACAGTGATGAAATTCTTTGAGAGGTTGGTCATGGCTAAAATGCTGCCTCAGCAAGGACCTGGACCCATTGCTATTTGCCTACCTCCACAATAGGTCAATGGCAGATGCAATCTCAATGGCTCTTCACACGGCTTTAGACCACCTGGACAATACAAACACCTGTGTCAGGATGCTGTTCATTGACTATAGCTCAGCATTTATTACCATCATTCCCACGATCCTAACTAAGAAGTTACAGAACCTGGGCCTCTGTACCTCCCTCTGCAATTGGATCCTCAACTTCCTAACCAGAAGACCACAATCTGTACGGGGTGGTGATATCATATCCACCTCGCTGACGATCAACACTGGCGTACCGCAGGGGTATGTGCTTAGTCCACAGCTCTATTCTCTATATACACATGACTGTGTGGCTAGACATAGCTCAAATACCATCTATAAATTTACTGATGATACAACCATTGTTGGTAGAATGTCAAGTGGTGACGAGAGGGTGTACAGGATATGCCAACTGGTGGAGTGGTGCCACAGCAACCTGGCACTCAATGTCAGTAAGGGGAAAGAGCTGATTGTGGACTTCTGGAAGGGTAAGAGGAAGGAACACATACCAATCCTCATAGAGGGATCAGAAGTGGAGAGAATGAGCAGTTTCAGGTTCTTGGATGTCAAGATCTCTGAGGATCTAACCTGGTCCCAACATATTGATGCGGCTACACTTCATTAAGAGTTTGAAGGGATTTGGTATATCAACAAATACACTCAAAACCTATAGATGTACCGTGGAGAGCATTCTGACAGGCTGCATCACTGTCTGGGATGAGGGGGGGAGGTGGGCTACTGCAGAGGATTGTAAATTTAGTTGGCTCCATCTTGGGTACTAGCGTTCAAGGAGCGGTGTCTTAGAAAGGCAGCAGCCGTTATTAAGGACCTCCAGCACCCAGGGTATGCCCTCTTCTCGCTGATGCCATCAGGTAGGAGGTACAGAAGCCTGAAGGAACACACTCAGCGATTCAGGAACAGCTTCTTCCCCTCTGCCATCCGAGTCCTAATTGGACACTACCCCACCTTTTTAATATATAGTATTTCTGTTTTTTGCACAATTTTTAATCTATTCAATATACATATACTGTAATTGTTTTAGTTATTTATTATTTTTATTTTGTTTTTTCTTCTATATTATGTATTGCATTATACTGCTGCTGCTAACAAATTTCACATCACATGCCAGTGATAATAACCCTGATCCTGATTCTGATTTTGCTCGTTTGCTGTTCTTTGTATATAGATTTTCATTGATTCTACTATATTACTTTGTATTTACTGTGAATGCCACCAAGAAAATGAATCTTAGGGTGACATATGCACTTTGACAATAAATTTACTTTTGAACTTTTATTTAAAATCATCTTGCCCCAAACTATTCTGCAAGTCTCTTAGACTCATCCTTTGTGTGCTTGCTGTCAGCTCCCAGTTCAACCCACCTTAATTTTAAACCTCTCATCCTTGTTTTCTATTTCCTCCATAATCCCAGGGGTCACCAGTTCTATAATTACAGAAGACTTACCCATGTTCTCCAATTCTAGAATCTTAACCAACTCTAATTTTAACCAGTATGCCAGAAATTCCGGAGGAACTCAGCAGAAGGGGTAGACGTGCAGAGTTTCTCCACCGATTTGTGTATACTGGTCAAAATTTTCAGCATTTGCAGAATCTCCTGTTTCTAATTTCAACCCCTCCTCTGTTGATGGCAGTGTCTTCTGTTGCCATCTAATGGAGAATGGGATTGAGAAGGAAAATAAATCAGCTATGATCAAATAGTGGTGCAGACTCAATAGGCTGAATGACTTGATTCTGCTCCTATGTTTTATGTCCATGACCCTCATCTCTAGAATTCCCTTCCCAAAAACTCTGAACCGCTCCTCCCTTGAACTCCATTTATAAACTTGTTTCAGTAGACTTCTGGTTATTTATCTCAATTTTTCCATTAAAGGCAAAATTCTGTTTGATAATATTTCTGTGAAGGACCTTGGGTTTCTTTTTCTTTCTATAAAAACATAACTTGTTTATTTGCAGTACGATAACAGGCCCTTCCAGCCCATCGAGCCCACACCATCAGATTACAGGCATGCGACCAATTAACCTTCTAACCTGACTGTGGGAGAAAACTCACATGGTCATGGTTAGAACAAACAGGCTCCTTACAGACAGCAGCATGAATAGGTCGCTAGTGCTGTAACATCGTTACAGTAACTGTAAAGCTACCATGCTGCCTTCTAATGTTTGCTCCACTTGGATCCCATTCTTTTCTTTGCATCTTTGATTTGGCTGTATAGGAACTTAAATTTAGTGTTTGATGCAAATTTGTTTAAAATGTATCTGCTTTCTTTGTTCAGTCAAAATTTTCTAGTACAGAAGAAAGCCATTTTCACATTCTTTTAGGCCAACTCACCAAGTCATGCAGTAATACTTCCTTTCCTCATTTTCTCTATCATCCTGCGAATCTCCGCTCTTCAAGTAACTATCCATTCTCTTTTGAATGTGATTTTGAATTTGTTACCACCATCCTCTGACCAGTGTTTTTCAGATCCTATCATGTTTAAACACAAAAGTCACGCAACTGTTTCTCCTAGGGTATCTTTGCCTGTACAGGTTTCCCCCGCTATCCGAAGGTAGAGCGTTCCTATAAAACCGCTCGTAAGCTGAAACGGCGTAAAGTGAAGAAGCAATTACCATTAATTTATATTGGAAAAATTTTTGAGCGTTCCCAGACCCAAAAAATAACCTACCAAGTCATACCAAATAGCACATAAAACCTAAAATAACACTAACATATAGTAAAAGCAGGAATGATATGATAAATACACAGCCTATATAAAGTAGAAATAATGTATGTACAGTGTAGTTTCACTTATCAGAATCGGGAAGATTGAGTCAAAACCGATTTGTAGGAAAAAATCAGCACGTACACGCATGCGCATGTCATGTATATGTAGCTACGCATGCACAGACACCTGCCCGCACAAGGCTTCATGGTCATGGTAGTCTTTCTCAGGGTAAACACAAGTTTAAAGTGGGTGTCTTTTTTTGTAAAATCGAAATATTGTAAAGCGAACGTTCGGAAAGCAGGAGACACCTGTACCTCAAAAGAAGTCATTTGGTTACAAGTCCATCTTAAAGATCAGCTTTATTTTCCATATATACATCAAAGCATCATAAAGTGAAATGCACCTTTTGTGTCATTGTCCAATACAATCCGAAGACAGCTCTGGGGCCAGCCTGTAAGTGTCACCACAAATTCCAACGCTAACAAACCTAAATATACTGTACATCTTTAAAATGTGGGAGGAACCCCACATGGTTATGGAGAGAACGTACAAGCTCCTTACAGACAGTGGCGAGAATTGAACCCTGACTGGTGATTACTACCACTATGCTATTGTGCTGCCCTGGTGGTAAGTTTCCTTCTCCCCTGTCATTCAGGTAAACCTCAGCAGTCTCAGACAGGAGAGGCTTTTCTAAAGATTCATGTCACTTTTGTGCAATCCTAGTAAGGCTAATGACATTAGACACTGGTTTTTAAACAGCCTTCCCAACTTGTACTGCTGCTTATTAAAATCACAAGCCAAATCACTGTGACTGCAGATTTACCCCGAAGATAGGAAAGTTTTTTGCTCTCTCTTTCTCAATGAAATCTAGAAGGCGCTTTCTACTTCTGGAATCAAATTTCTGAGGGCCATAGAGATTGCAGGTGGGGATGAAGAAGTGAGGAAGGTTTGCACTTTTCAGATGTTCAGTGAAGTCGTCTAACAGCTGCAGGAAGCAGTCAGCAAGGTCTTCAAGACGCCACATGTCATCACTGGGTCTTTTGACGCATGCGTGGAGCAGAGTTGTCTTTGCGTGGTATGAGCAGACGTGTGCCAATATACGAGGATGCTGCTGCTTCAGTTTCTCAATGAGGTTTTTCAAAAGCTTCAAACAAGATTTCCTATAAAAATGAAAGCAGTTTCAGTATAATGTGCCAATTTTTGTCCATCTCTCATAAATCTCAAGCCTGATGAAACCACAAGCTCTCACACATTTTTAATATAATGGGGGTCAACAAAAGCAATGAATATCAGCACACAAAATTGTGGATGAACTTGGCAGGTCAGGCAGCATCTACGGAACTATATAAACAGTCAACATTTCACACTTTGACTCTTCATTAGATATGGAAAGAAAGTGAGAAGAAGCCAGAATAAGAAGGTAGGGCAGAAGAGAATGAGTATAAGCTGGCATATGATAGGTGACATCAGATGGGTGTGGGAGAGAAATAGGAGCAGGAGTAGGCCATCCAGTCCATCGAGCATACACCGCCATTTAATAAGATCATGGCTGATCTGACCCTAGACTCATCTCCATCTACTTGCCTTTTCCCCATAACCCTTAATTCCCCAACTATGCAAAAATCTATCCAACTTTGTCTTAAATATATTTACTGAGGTAGCCTCCACTGCTTCATTGGGCAGGGAATTCCACAGATTCATCAGTCTTTGGGAAAAGCGGTTCCTGTTCATCTCAGTCCTAAATTTACTTCCCTGATTCTTGAGGCTATGTCCCCTAGTTCTAGTCTCACCTATAAGTACAAATACCTTTCATAATTTTATATGTTTGTATAAAATTTCTTTCTTCTGAATTCCAGTGACTACAGTCCCAGGTGACTCGATCCCTGCTCATAGTCTAACCCCCTCAGTCTGGAATCAACCTGGTGAATCTCCTTTGCACCACCTCCAAAGCCAAGTATATCCTTCCTCTAGTAAGGAGACCAGAACTACACGTAGTACTCCAGATGCAGCCTCACCAGTACCCTATGCAGTTGCAGCGTAGCCTCCCTGCTCTTAAATTCAGTCCATCTAACAATGAAAGCCAACAGGCATACTGTGATTAGGAATAGTCAGCATAGCTTTGTGAAAGGCAGGTCATGCCTTATGAGCCTGATAGAATTTTTTGAGGATGTGACTAAACACATCGATGAAGGTAGAGCAGTAGATGTAGTGTATATGGATTTCAGCAAGGCATTTGACAAGGTACCCCATGCTAGGCTTATTGAGAAAGTAAGGAGGCATAGGATCCAAGGGGAAATTGCTTTGTAGATCCAGAACTGGCTTGCCCACACAAGGCAAAGATTGTAGACGGGTCATATTCTGCATGGAGGTCAGTCACCTGTGGTGTGTCTCAAGGATCTGTTCTGGCACCCTACTCTTCATGATTTTTATAAATGACCTGGATGAAGAAGTGGAGGGATGGGTTAGTAAATTTGCTGATGACACAAAGGTTGGGGGTGTTGTGGATAGTGTGGAGGGCTGTCAGAGGTTACAACGGGACATTGATAGGATGCAAAATGTGCTGAAAAGTGGCAGATGAAGTTCAACCCAGGTAAGTATGAGGTGGTTCATTCAGGTAGGTCAAATATGATGACAGAATATAGTATTAATTGTAAGACTCTTGGCAGCGTGGAGGATCAGAGGGATCCTGGGGTCGGAGTCCATAGGACACTCAAAGCAGGTTGACTCTGTGGTTAAGAAAGCGTATGGTGATATGGCCTTCATCAATTGTGGGATTGAGTTTAGGAGCTGAGAGGTAATATTACAGCTATATAGGACCCCGGTCAGACCCCACTTGGAGTATGTTTTTTACGCAGAGTGCTGAGTGCATGGAATGGGCTGCCAGCAATAGTGGTGGAAGGAGATACAATAAAGTCTTTTCAGAGACTCCTGGTACATGGAGCTTAGAAAAATAGAGGGCTATGGGTAACCCGAGGTAACTTCTAAAGTACGTACACATTTGGCACAGCATTGTGGGCCAAAGGGCCTGTATTCTGTGTTCTATGTTCTATCTATAAAAGGATCAAGGAAAGATCAGTTAAGAGTGCAGAAAATGACAAACTGTGCAAATGCAAATATAAATAAATAGCAATAAAAAAATGAGAACATGAATTAGCAAAATAAAGAGTCCTTAATGTGAGATCATTGGTTGTGGGACCATCTCAGTAGATGGACAAGTGAGTGTAGTTATTTCCTTTTGTTCAAGAACCTGATGGTTAAGGGTAGTAACTGTTCTTGAATCTGGTGGTGGGAGTCTTGAGGCTCCTGTATCTTCTATCTGATGGCAATAGAGCGAAAAGAGCATGGTTTGGGTGGTGGGGATCTCTGATGATGGATGCTGCTTTCCTCTGACAGCATTTCATGTAGATGTGCTCAATAGTTGGGAGGGCTTTACCTGTGATGTACCAGCTGAATCCACTACCTTTTTTTGGATTTTCCATTCAAAGGCATTGGTGTTCCCCATACCGGGCTGTGATGCAGCCAGTCAGTACGCTCCCCAACATGCATCTATAGAAGTTTGTCAGAATTTTGATGTCATGCCAAGTCTCTGCAGGCTGCTAAGGAAGTAGAGGTGCTGCCGTGCTTACTTCGCAACTGCATTTACTTGCCAGGTCCAGGACAGGGCCTCTGAAATAGTAACACCCAGGAATTTAAAGCTGTTAACCCTCTCCACCTGACCCTCCAATGAGGACTGGCTCATGGACCTCTGCTTTCTCTTTCCTGAAGTCTACAATCAGTTCCTTGGTCTTGCTGATATTGAGTGAGAGGTTGTTGTTATGACACCATTTTGCCAAATTTTCAATCTCCCTCTTGTATGCTGATTAATCACCACCTTTGATACGGCATGTCAAAAGGCAATCTTACGTTAGTCATGGGGGATTTCAGTATGCAGTTAGATTGGGAAGATCAGGTTGGGGCTGGATTCCAAGAGGAGGAGTTTGTAGAATGCCTTTGAGATAGCATTTTAAAACAGCTCATGGTTAAGCCTTCAGGGGATCAGCTATTCTGGATTGGGTGTTGTGAATGAAGTGTAATTGATTAGAGAGTATAAATTAAAGGAACCCTTAGGGGAAAGTGATTGTAATGTGATAGAATTCACCATGCAATTTGAGAAGGAGGCTAAAGTCAGATATTACATCAGTATTACATTGGAGTAAAGGGAATTACAGAGGCGTGAGAGAGGAGCTGGCCAAAATTGATTGGAAAGTAACACTCGCAGGGATGATGACAGAGCAGCAATAGCTGGAACTTCTGGGTGCAATTCAGAAGGATATATACATCCCAAAGAGGAAGATGACACATGTCTGACATGAAGTTAAGCCAACATAAAAGCCAAAGAGAGGACATATAATAGAGCAAAAATTGGTGGGTGGGGGGAGTGTTAGAAGATTGGGAAGCTTTTAAAAACCAACAGAAGACAACTAAAACAGCCATAAAGAAGGAAAACTTAGTACAAAGGTAAGCTAGCCAACAATATTGAAAAGGATACCAAATGTTTCTTCAGATATAACCATATAACAATTACAGCACAGAAACAGGCCATCTCGGCCCTTCTAGTCCGTGCCGAACTCTTACTCTCACCTAGTCCCACCAACCCGCACTCAGCCCATAACCCTCCATTCCTTTCCTGTCTATATAGCTGTCCAATTTAATTTTAAACGACAACATCTAACCTGCCTCAACCACTTCTGCTGGAAGTTCGTTCCACACAGCTACCACTCTCTGAGTAAAGAAGTTCCCCCTCATGTTATCCCTAAACTTTTGCCCTTTAACTCTCTTATGAAGTGTGAAAGAGAAGCAAGAATAGATATCGGACCGCTGGAAAATGATGTTGGAGAGGTTGTAATGGGGGACAAGGAAATAGAAGATGAACTGAATAAATATTTTACATCAGTCTTCACTGTGGAAGAGACTAACAGTATGTTGGAAATTTGAGAGTGTCAGGCGGCAGAAGTATGTAAAACTACCATTTCTAGGGAGAAGGTGCTTGGGAAACTGAAAGGTCTGAAGGTAGATAAGTCCCCTGGTCCCGATGGAATGCATCCCAGGGTACTGAAAGAAATGGCAGAGGTTATAGTTGAGGCTTTGGTGATAATTTACCAAAATTCACTCGACTCTGGGCAGGTCCTGGCTGATTGGAAGGCGGCGATTATGAAACCACTGTTCAAAAAAGGATGTAGGCAAAAGGCAGGTAATTATAGGCCAACTAGTTTAACATCTGTAGTTGGGAAATTGCTTGAAGCTATCATTAAAGAATAGTGAGGCATCTGGAAAGAAATGGATCCATCAGGCAGATGCAGCATGGATTCAGTAAAGGCAGGAATTGCTTGACAAATTTACTGGATATCCTTGAGGATTTTACAAATGTGTGGGACAGAGGGGAACAGACGGATGAAATTTAGTTGGATTTCCAGGTGTTCGATAAGGTGCTACAGAAAAGATGGTAATGCAAGGTCATCCACTTTGGAAGAAAAAAATAGAAGATCAGATTATTGTTTAAATGGTAAAAGATTGCAGCATGTTGCTGTGCAGGACTTGGGAATGCTTGTGCTTGAATCACAAAAGGTTGGTTTGCAGGTGCAGCAGGCTATCAAGAATGCAAATGGAGTATAGCAACATAGAAAACCTACAGCACAATACAGGTCCTTCGGTCCACAAAGCTGTGTCGAACATGTCCTTACCTGAGAAATTACCTAGAGTTACTCATAGCCCTCTATTTTTCTGAGTACAATATACCTGTCCAGGAGTCTCTTAAAAGACCCTACCGTAACCGACTCCATCACCGTCGCCGGTAAAAAAAACTTATCCCTGATATTTCTTCTGTTCCTACTTCCAAGCACCTTAAAACTGTGCCCTCTCGTGCTAGCCATTTCAGCCCTGGGAGAAAACCTCTGACTATCCACATGATCAATGCCTCTCATCATCTTACACACCTCTATCAGGTCACCACTCATCCTCCAATGCTTCAAGGAAAAATGGCCGAGTTCACTCAACCTATTCTCATAAGGCATGCTCCCCGATACAGGCAACATCTTTGTAAATCTCCTCTGCACCCTTTCTATACTTTCCACATCCTTCCTGTAGTGAGGTGACCAGAATTGAGCACAGTACCCCAATGTGTCTGACCAAGGTCCTATATAGCTGTAACATAACCTCTCAGCTCTTAAACTCAATCCCACAGCTGATGAAGGCCAATACACCATATCCCTTCTTAACCACACGGTCAACCTGTGCAGCAGCTTTGAGTGTCCTATGGACTCGGACCCCAAGATTCCTCTGATCCTCCACACTGCCAAGAGTCTTACCATTAATACTAATATCCTGCTATCATATTTGACTTACCAAAATGAACCACCTCACACTTAACTGGGTTGAAATTCATCTGCCACTTCTCAGCCCAGTTTTGCATCCTATCAATGCCGCACTGTAACCTCTGACAGCTCTCCACACTATCCACAACACCTCCAACCTTTGTGACATTAGCAAATTTACTAACCCATCACCCATCATCACTTCCTCATCCAGGTCATTTATAAAAATCATGAAGAGAAGCGGTCCCAGAACAGATCCCTGAGGCACACCACTGGTCACCAACCTCCATGCAGGATATGACCCGTCTACAACCACTCTTTGCCTTCTGTGTGCAAGCCATTTCTGGATCCACAAAGCAATATCCCCTTGGATGCCATGCCTCCTTACTTTCTCAATAAGCCTGGCATGGGGTACCTTATCAAATGCCTTGCTGAAATCCATATACACTACATGTGTGTGTGTGTATTTATATATAATCTGATAATAAAAATTACTTTGAACTTTGAATACTTTTGACCTCCAATTGTAATTTGTAAACAACATCTTTGCTACTGTTCGGAGGTCTGTATACAACTCCCATTAGAGTCTTTTTATCCTTGCAGTTTCTTACCTCTATCCACAACAATTCTACACCTTCTGATCCTATGTTACCTCTTTCTCATCATTTGATTTCAATTTTAATCAACAGACCTCTGCCTACGTACCTGTCTTTCAATACAATGTGAATCCTTGGATGTTAAGATTCTGGCTGTTTCAGCCACAGTTCAGTGATGCCCACATCATAAATGCCAATCTGTAACTGTGCTACAAGTTCATCTACCTTGATTCCATATATTGTATGCATTCAAAAACACCTTCAATCCTGCATTCATCACCCTTTTGATTTTGTCCCAATTTTACATTGCAACTCATCTTGTTGACTACAGCTTTTCCCTATCATTAGCCTCTCCTTGTTAGCAGTTTCACTACACAACAACCCCATCACTCCAGTTCCCATCCCCCTCCCAAACAGAAAGGGTAAGAGGGGAGCCAGAATAAGAAATTGAAAAACAGAGATGGGGAGGGGAGAAAAGAAATTACAAGAAGATAGAGAAATTTCTATTCATGCCATCAGGTTGAAGACTACCCAGTCCCAATGAAGGATCTCAGCCCAAAACGTTGACTATTTACACCTCTCCATTGATGCTAAACGGCATACTATGTTCCTCTAGCATTTTGTGTATGTTGCTCTGGATTTCCAGCATCTGCAGATTCTCTTGTGTTTATAACAGCACTTAACTGTAGAAAATGCCAAAGGCACACCCTGCGATGTCCACATAATGACATGACAACAGGAATGTGTAATTATAACCCAAGATGGCATTCCTAGCTCCTGGGCCATCTGGAAGACCATGTAAGGAATCTGGAGCAGCAGCTGGATGACCTTTGACTCATAAGGGAGAATGAGGCAGTCATAGATGAGAGCTACAGGGAGGTAGTCACACCTAGGCTGTCGAAAGCAGGTCGTTGGGTGACAGTCAGAGGGGGGAAAGCGAAGGTGAGCAGACAGGTAGTGCAGAGCATCCCTGTAGCCATTCCCCTGAATAATAAGTTTACCATCCTGGATACTGCTGGCGGGGATGACCGATCAGGTGTGAACCATGGTGGCAGGGCCTCCGGCACTGAGTCTGACCCGGTGGTGCAGAAGCGTGGGACGGAGAAGAGGAGAGCTGTTGTCATTGGAGACTCTATAGTCAGGGGAGCAGACAGGAGATTTTGTGGACATGAGAAGGACACCCACATGATTTGTTGCCTCCCGGGTGCCAGGGTTCGGGATGTCTCTGGCCGGGTGCACGACATCCTGGTACGAGAGGGAAAGCATCAGAAGTCGTGATATATGTTGATACCAACATGTATGTTGATACCAACCATAGGCAGGAAGAGGGATGAGGTCCTGAAGTGTGAGTTTCAGGAACTAGGCAGAAGGCTGAAGAACAGGACCTCAGGGGTGACGTTCTCAGGATTGCTGCCAGTGCTACGTGACAGTGATGGTAAGAATTGGAGGAGATGGCAGTTGAATGCATGGTTGAGGAGTTGGTGCAGGGAGCAAGGTTTTAGATTTTTGGATCATTGGGATCTCTTCTGGGGAAGGTGGGACCTGTACAGATTGGAGGGGTTGCACCTGAACTCGAGGGGGAGCAATATCCTTGCAGGTAGGTTTGCTAGCATGGTTCGGGAGGGTTTAAACTAATTTGCAAGGGGGATGGGACCCAGAGCGATAGAGCAGTGAAAGAAGTGCATGGAGTAAAGCCAGATCTAACATGCAGAGAGGCTTTGAGGAAAGAGAAGCAGAATAAATGGTGTAAAGACAGTAAGGTAGAAGGGCTGAAATGTGTGTACCTCAATGCAAGAAGCATCAGGAACAAAGGTGATGAACTGAGAGCTTGGATACATACATGGAATTATGATGTAGTGGCCATTACAGAGACTTGGCTGGCACCAGGGCAGGAATGGATTCTCAATATTCCTGGATTTCAGTGCTTTAAAAGGGATAGAGAGGGCAGAAAAAGGGGAGGAGGGGTGGCATTACTGGTCAGGGATACTATTACAGCTACAGAAAGGGTGGGTAATGTAGCAGGATCCTCTTTTGAGTCAGTATGGGTGGAAGTCAGGAACAGGAAGGGAGCAGTTACTATATTGGGGGTATTCTATAGGCCCCCTGGTAGCAACAGAGATACAGAGGAACAGATTGGGAGGCAGATTTTGGAAAGGTGCAAAAATAACAGGGTTGTTATCATGGGTGACTTTAACTTCCCTAATATTGATTGGCACCTGATTAGTTCCAAGGGTTTAGATGGGGCAGAGGTTTGTTAAGTGTGTCCAGGACAGATTCCTGTCACAGTATGTGGACAGGCCGACCAGGGGGAATGCACTAGATCTAGTACTAGATAATGAACCGGGTCAGGTCACAGATCTCTCAGTGGGTGAGCATCTGGGGGACAGTGACCACCGCTCTCTGGCCTTTAGCATAATCATGGAAAAGGCTAGAATCAGACAGGACAGGAAAATTTTTAATTGGGGAAGGGCAAATTATGAGGCTCTAAGCCTAGAACTTGCGGGTGTAAATTGGGATGATGTTTTTGCAGGGAAATGTACTATGGACATGTGGTTGATGTTTAGAGATCTCTTGCAGGATGTTAGGGAGTGAGGAAGATAAAGAATGGTAGGGTGAAGGAACCATGGGTGACAAGTGAGGTGGAAAATCTAGTCAGGTGGAAGAAGGCAGCATACATGAGGTTTAGGAAGCAAGGATCAGATGGGTCTATTGAGGAATATAGGGAAGCAAGAAAGGAGCTTAAGAAGGGGCTGAGAAGAGCAAGAAGGGGGCATGAGAAGGCCTTAGCGAGTAGGGTAAAGGAAAACCCCAAGGCATTCTTCAATTATGTGAAGGAAAAAAGGATGACAGGAGTGAAGGTAGGACCAATTAGAGATAAAGGTGGGAAGATGTGCCTGGAGGCTGTGGAAGTGAGCGAGGTCCTCAATGAATACTTCTCTTCGGTATTTACCAATGAGAGGGAACTTGATGATGGTGAAGACAATATGAGTGAGGTTGGTGTTCTGGAGCATGTTGATATTAAGGGAGAGGAGGTGTTGGAGTTGTTAAAATACATTAGGACAGATAAGTCCCCAGGGCCTGACGGAATATTCCCTAGGCTGCTCCATGAGGCGAGGGAAGAGATCGCTGAACCTCTGGCTAGGATCTTTATGTCCTCGTTGTCCACGGGAATGGTACCAGAGGATTGGAGGGAGGCGAATGTTGTCCCCTTGTTCAAAAAAGGCAGTAGGGATAGTCCGGGTAATTATAGACCAGTAAGCCTTACGTCTGTGGTGGGAAAGCTGTTGGAAAAGTTTCTTAGAGATAGGATCTGTGGGCATTTAAAGAATCATGGTCTGATCAGGGACAGTCAGCATGGCTTTGTGAAGGGCAGATCGTGTCTAACAAGCCTGATAGAGTTCTTTGAGGAGGTGACCAGGCATGTAGATGAGGGTAGTGCAATGGATGTGATCTATATGGATTTTAGTAAGGCATTTGACAAGGTTCCACACAGTAGGCTTATTCAGAAAGTCAGAAGGCATAGGATCCAGGGAAGTTTGGCCAGGTGGATTCAGAATTAGCTTGCCTGCAGAAGGCAGAGGGTCATGAGTACATTCAGATTGGAGGATTGTGACTAGTGGTGTCCCACAAGGATCTGTTCTGGGACCTCTACTTTTCGTGATTTTTATTAACGACCTGGATGTGGGGGTAGAAGGGTGTGTTGGCAAGTTTGCAGATGACACAAAGGTTGGTGGTGTTGTAGATAGTGTAGAGGATTGTCAAAGATTGCAGAGAGACATTGAAAGGATGCAGAAGTGGGCTGAGAAGTGGCAGATGGAGTTCAACCCAGAGAAGTGTGAGGTGGTACACTTTGGAAGGACAAACTCCAAGGCAGAGTGCAAAGTAAATGGCAGGATACTTGGTAGTGTGGAGGAGCAGAGGGATCTGGGGGTGCATGTCCACAGATCCCTGAAAGTTGCCTCACAGGTGGATAGGCTAGTAATAAAGCTTATGGAGTGTTAGCTTTCATAAGCTGAGGGGTAGAGTTTAAGAGTTGCGATGTAATGATGCAGCTCTATAAAATTCTGGTTAGGCCACACTTGGAGTACTGTGTTCAGTTCTGGTCACCTCACTATAGGAAGGATGTGGAAGCATTGGAAAGGGTACAGAGCAGATTTACCAGGATGCTGCCTGGTTTAGAGAGTATGCATTATGATCATTGACTAAGGGAGCTAGGGCTTTACTCTTTGGAGAGAAGGAGGATGAGAGGAGACATGATAGAGGTGTACAAGATAATAAGAGGAATAGATAGAGTGGATAACCAGCACCTCTTCCCCAGGGCACCACTGCTCAATACAAGAGGACATGGCTTTAAGGTAAGGGGTGGGAAGTTCAAGGGGGATATTAGAGGAAGGATTTTTACTCAGAGAGTGGTTGTGCGTGGAATGCACTGCCTGAGTCAGTGCTGGAGGCAGATACACTAGTGAAGTTTAAGAGACTACTAGACAGGTATATGGATAAATTTAAGGTGGGGGTTTATATGGGAGGCAGGGTTTGAGGGTCGGCACAACATTGTAGGCCGAAGGGCCTGTACTGTGCTGTACTATTCTATGTTCTATGTTCTGTGTTTACTCTACAACAACACAAGGTACAGGGCCTGCTTTGAGTAGCCTGGCAACCATCAACTAATTCTGACAAAGCAAAAATCCACAGTGCCACCTGTAATTCGTGCAACTTGTTATTTTAAGATTCAAGATTCAGGATTGTTTAATGTTACTTCCAGTACACAAGTTTAAAGGAGAACAAAGTAATTGTTACTCCAGATCTGATGCAGCTCCAAAAAAAACCACCAAAAATAACACAATAAGATAAAGAACACAATAAATATAAATGTGATAGATAGGTAGACTGACAACAGAGGACTGATAGATATATATAGTGCTGTGCAAAAGTTTTAGGCACATATATATAGCTAGGATACCTAAGAGGTGGTTGGGAAACAGAAATAAAGAGCACTTACAAACACGATACAAAACATCTGGTGGAACTAATCCTCACCCTCCATAATTTCTCCTTAAGCTCTTCCCATTTCTTTTAAACCAAAGGTGTAGCCATGGGCACTCACTTCGGTCCCAGCTATGCCTACCTTTTTGTCAGCAACATGGAACAATTCATGTTCCCAGCTTACACCGGCAATGCTCCCCAACTCTTCTTACACTATATTAACAACTACATTGATGGTGTTTCTTGCATCTATGCCAAGCTCTTTGACTTCTTCAACTTTGCCTCCAACTTACACCCTACCCTTAAATTTACTTGGTCTATTTCCAACACTCCTCCCTCCCCTTTCTTGATCTCTCTGTTTCCACCTCTGAAGACCGATTTCTTGTATAAACCTACTGACTCTCACAGCTTCCTGAACTATACCTCTTCCCTCCTTGTCTCTTGTAAAAATGCCATCCCCTTCTCTCAGTTCCTCTGTCTCAGCCACATCTGCTCTCAGGATGAGAGTTTTCATTCCAGAACCAATGAAATGTCCTCCTCCTTCAAAGAAAGGGGCTTCCCTTCCTCCACCATCAATGCCATCCTCACTCCATCCTCCTGTTGCCACCCCAAGGATAGGGTTCCTCTTGTCCTCACCTACACCCCACTAGCCTCTCTGTTCAGCACATAACTCTCCGTAACTTCCACAATTTCCATTGAGATCTCACCACCAAGCACATATTTCCCTCCTTCCCACTTTGCACTTTCCACAAGGATCGTTCCCTAGTCCACTCATCACTCCCCACTGATCTCCTTCCAGGTATTTATCCTTGCAAGCAGAACAAGTGCCACATCTGCTCCTATACCTCCTCACTCACTACTATTCAGGTTCCCAAACAGTACTTCCATATAACCATATAACAATAACAGCACGGAAACAGGCCATCTCGGCCCTTCTAGTCCATGCTGAACTCTTACCCTATCCTAGTCCCATCGACCTGCACTCAGCCCATAACCCTCCATTCCTTTCCTGTCCATATAGCTATCCAATTTAACTTTAAAGGACAACATCAAACCTGCCTCAACCACTTCTGCTGGAAGCTCATTCCACACAGCTACCACTCTCTGAGTAAAGAAGTTCCCCCTCATCTTACCCCTAAACTTTTGTCCTCTAGTTCTCAAGCCATGTCCTCTTGTTTGAATCTTCCCCACTCTCAATGGAAAAAGTCTAACCACGTCAACTCTATCTATCCCCCTCATAATTTTAAACACCTCTATCAAGTCCCCCCTCAACCTTCTACGCTCCAAAGAATAAAGACCTACCTTGTTCAACCTTTCACTGTAACTTGGGAAATGAAACCCAGGCAACATTCTAGTAACACAACATCAAAGTTGCTGGTGAACGCAGCAGGCCAGGCAGCATCTCTAGGAAGAGGTACAGTTGACGTTTCAGGACTTGGCCTGAAACGTCAACTGTACCTCTTCCTAGAGATGCTGCCTGGCCTGCTGCGTTCACCAGCAACTTTGATGTGTGTTGCTCGAATTTCCAGCGTCTGCAGAATTCCTGTTGTCAACATTCTAGTAAACCTCCTCTGTACTCTCTCAATTTTATTGACATCTTTCCTATAATTCGATGACCAGAACTGTACACAATACTCCAGATTTGGCCTTACCAATGCCTTATACAAATTCAACTTTACATCCCAACTCCTATACTCAATGCTCTGATTAAAAAGGCCAGCAAACCACGTTTTCTTCACCACCTATTGGATTTATTATTAATAATTATTATTAATATTATTAATAAATTGTATTTTTTTAAATTGTAAAAATTGTAAAATTAAAATTAATAAAATATTGTTAATATTGTCATATTACAAAGTAATACTTCCAGGTGAGGCAACATTTCACCCGCGAGTCTGTTGGGATCATCTACTATTTCCAGTACTCCTGGTGTGGCCTTCTGTATATCGGGGAGACTGTTAGGGCATGTTTAGGGTTCGGACATGAAGTGAATATTTGCTTCAGTGAGCAACATTCAGATCTGAATATGCATTGAAGATTAAATCTAAAATGCACCTCGGAACAATAGGTAGACAACGCTGATTTAAATTTGTTATCTGTGTGTATTTGGGTGTTGTAGTATGGGTGCAAAGGAGGGAGGTAAGAAAGGGGCATGTAGTTCAAAGGAAGGATTGTAAATCTGGATTTGTTTGAATTGTCCTGAATTTTTCTTTGATCGTTAGCACATAAGATGTTGTGTAGGGCTGGGCCAAGCAGACCTTCTTCCAACGAAAAGGGTTTCAATATGGTGCCTGCTGTACCTTACTTTGTCCAATAAATAGGCTGCTTCATATCTACCACTACTTCTCTCCAGTAACTTCATTCACGCAACTCCGGTTGTCAGAAGTGGGATACCGTCTTGCGACCCATCGTGTGACGAGTGATCTTAGCAGGCTAAGTGGGTGAGTTGTTTTTAAAATTAGCATTCACACTTGGAACAGTTTGGGTTAGTGGTACAAAGGAATGTGAGGTATCAGGAACGTGGAGCGCTGAATTGGTAGATATAAAAGGTGTATGTGCATGTGCGTTTATGTAAGAGACAAAACTTTGTGGTGTTAATTTGATGAGATGGAGTCACCTGTTGTCATGGGTGGTTATTGAAGGTTTGGGACGCCAGTGGGGGCATATACATTCATTCCAGGAGCTGCATTTTAGCATATGCATTTTGCGTGTATGTGCATGCACATGCACCTTGGTGTAACAATTAGATGTAAAGGAATACAGCAGGCATCATGAGTTTAGACTCACTTAAGAGGTAGATTACAGAGTACATACTCTGCCGGTTTAAGTGTGTACTGTTTAACCTGTACCCATCATTTATGTTTACGTTGTATGGGAATTGTTGTGGAGATATTTCAGGGAGAGGTCTTACCCAGATGTGCCTACCAGGATGGCACCTATTGAGGTCAAGCAACATCAGGTTAAGAGCCCTGATGATCCAAGCCAGCCCTTGATCCTGATAATGACCATTCATAAGCCCTTTGCCCCCGGGAAGAAACAAAGCATTTTGTCGGGGTTGCTTTCACTTAAAATTCCATGTAGGAATTTGGAAAACTGGTGCAAGCTGAAGGAAATGGTTAAAATTCACAAGATGCACCCTAAAGATATACATGTGTTTGGTAAAAGAGAATAATGTGGGGCAGTATGGCCACGGGGTGCAGGATGGTCTAGAAGCAACTACCGGGAACACCAGCAATGAAGAAAGATATTGCAGTTTTAAAGGGGAAATGAGGCAGTGTCGGGGGCAGGGGGGTGAGGTGAGAGTAACTGAGGAACATAATATCAGTGGTTCAGAGAGCCGATGAGCCGGCCGTGGATTATGCAGAACATAAACATGAAGCATATGAGGGAGTTTTCAGGGCTGCATAATCCAGGGAGGGATGACCGAGTCCTCCTGAAAATGATGAAGGAAGGCCTGAGCTCAGCCCAGCAAGAAGTTTTAGATTTAGAGATAGCAGTGGGGTCAACCTATTCTGCGTTAGTTTCATGGACCAGTAAGAAAGACCAAAGATAGTGCAAGAGCAATTGTAAAGTGGCTATAGTGGATGCAGCTGTTGTGACATCACAGAGAGTTTGCTTTGTGTGCCAGCAACTAGGACGCCTAAAGGACTGCCGGATCTCATAAAACAGTAAAGGAGTTAATAAGCTACAGCTGTGGTCCATCAGGACATAATTGGTGGCAGTGTCTAAAAATGAGGAAGGAAAAGCAGAGTTAACCAAGTATGCAGAATGAAGATCAGAGTGTAGAGACAGAGGGTGGAAGGTCTCATGCTATCCATTCGAAGTAGGCTGCCGTGGGTTTATTGCATTCACTCTCCAGAAGTGGCTGCATGACCTTGGCTTCACTAGAAGAGAGATCAAGTCAACCAGCAGGGCTGTAGCTGAGGCAGCAGAGAAAGGATCAGCATGGGTATGGACCAAGTATGTCCAGGGGGGCAGATAGTCAGACAGTGTATACATATCTTGCAAACCCCTTCAGTAGTTGCATAGACACCTGAAGAGCAGACTATCTGTTGGATGGAAGTGACCAACAACTCTGATAGAGGCAGATGCCAAGTTTTTAAGCTCACCAGTGGGAGGTGGTGCTTTAGGACTGCTGACCCACCACCTCGAGGGAGTCTTGATCATAAGCGGGCTGAAACTCCTGAAGACAGGTGGCAGATCAACTGATGATCCCACTGGTGATAGCACAGGACAGTTAACATCTTAGTCCGCGTGTATTTTGTAACTCTGGCAGACATGCAATCTCTCACCCAATCAGTGCCCAGTCTGACCAAACTAACTGCCAATCAGATCATAGAGCGAGTGAAGATGGTTTCTAGGTCAGAAAAAGAGGTGGCGGAGGCCCTCCCAGACAGCACTCTTGTGGCCTGCAGATGCACACAACAGCATTGTTAGGGGATCAACAATGCGATATATTAGATGACACAGGGGCATCAATTTGGATAACTGACCTACTCTCGCCAACAACCAGACAGGCTATTTATATTACAGGTGTAGGAGGCGAAACAGTGAAAGCTAAAAGAAGCAAGTTGCAGATACTCAAAATCAGCAGGGTGCAGCTTCCAGTGGATTTCTGAGTCTGTCCAAATAATCCTTGGAATAGACATCCTAAGGAAAGCAGGGCCTGTTATAAATTCAGGAAAGGGAGAAATAACATGGACAAGCGAGGGGCAGCGAACACATACAACCTACAGAATACACAACGTAGCCTGCATAGCCACAGCTGCTTCGATCATCAGAGACTGGAGCCAGGATGGTGTCCATGGGTTACTTTCAGTCTGCAGCAGTCTGGGGTAGACCCAAGCAAGATTATGGTCGAGTAAAGAAACGTATAAGATCCTAAAGGGATTGGACAGGCTAGATGCAGGAAGATTGTTCCCGATGTTGGGCAAGTCCAGAATGAGGGGCCACAGTTTGAGGATAGAGGGGAAGCCTTTTAGGACCGAGATTAGGAAAAACTTCTTCACACAGAGAGTGGTGAATCTGTGGAATTCTCTGCCACAGGAAACTGTTGAGGCCAGTTCATTGGCTATATTTAAGAGGGAGTTAGATATGGCCCTTGTGGCTACGGGGGTCAGGGGGTATGGAGGGAAGGCTGGGGCGGGGTTCTGAGTTGGATGATCAGCCATGATCATAATAAATGGCGGTGCAGGCTCGAAGGGCCGAATGGCCTACTCCTGCACCTATTTTCTATGTTTCTATGTTTCTAAAGATAAACCCAGTTAAAACAGAGGGGAGGCACACAAGTGTCAAATGGAAATTGCAAGTAGTGGAGATACTTTATGAAAACTGCTTCAATATTCACCATGGAAAAGGACCTTGGTGATTATAGAGATGACTTACAGTGGACTGAAAAGCTTGAGCATATAGACATTAAGAAGGAGGATGTGCTGGAGCTTTTGGAAAGTATCAAGTTGGATAACTCACTAGGACCAGACGAGATATACACCAGGCTATTGTGCGAGGCAAGGAAGGAGATTGCTGAGCATCTGGCAATGATTTTTCTGTCATCAATGCGGATGGGGGAGGTTCCGGAGGATTGGAGGGTTGCAGATATTGTTCCCTTATTCAAGAAAGGGAGTAGGGATAGCCCAGGAAATTATAGACCAGTGAGTCTCACTTCAGTGGTTGGTAAGTTGATGGGGAAGATCCTGAGAGGCAGGATTTACGAACATTTGGAGAGGCATAATATGATTAGGAATAGTCAGCATGACTTTGTTAAAGGCAGGTTGTGCCTTACAAGCCTGAATGAATTTTCTGAGGATGTGTCTAAACACATTGATGAAGGTAGAGTGTAGATGTAGTATATATGGATTTCAGCAAGGCATTTGATAAGGTACCCTGTGCAAGGCTTATTGAGAAAGTAAAGACGCATGGGATCCAAGAGGACCTTGCTTTGTGGATCCAGAACTGGCTTGCCCACAGAAGGCAAAGAGTGGTTGTAGACGGGTCATATTCTGCATGGAGGTTGGTGACCAGTGATATGCCTCAGGGATCTGTTCTGGGACCCCTTCTCTTCGTGATTTTTATAAATGACCTGGATGAGGACGTGGAGGGATGGGTTAGTAAATTTGCTGATGACACAAAGGTTGGAGGTGTTGTGGATAGTGTGGAGGGCTGTCAGAGGTTACAGTGGGACATCGATAGGATGCAAGACTGGGCTGAGAAGTGGCAGATGGACTTCAACCCAGATAAGTGAGAGGTGGGTAATTTTGGTAGGTCAAATATGATGGCAGATTATAGTATTAATGGTAAGAATCTTGGAAATGTGGAGGATCAGATGGATCTTGGGGTCCGAGTTCAAAGGACACTCAAAGCTGCTGCACAGGTTGAGTCCTGACGAAGGGTCTCGGCCTGAAACGTCGACTGTACCTCTTCCTAGAGATGCTGCCTGGCCTGCTGTGTTCACCAGCAACTTTTATGTGTGTTGCACAGGTTGACTGTGTGGTTAAGAAGGCATATGGTGTATTGGCCTTCATCAACCGGGGGATTGAGTTCAAGAGCCAACAGGTAATGTTACAGCTATATAGGACCCTGGTCAGAACCCACTTGGAGTACTGTGCTCAGTTCCGGTCCCCTCACTACAGGAAGGATGTGGAAACTATAGAAAGGGTGCAGAGGGGATTTACCAGGATGTTGCCTGGCTTGGGGAGCATGCCTTATGAGAATGGGTTGACTGAAATTGGCCTTTTCTCCTTGGAGCAACGGAGGATGAGAGGTGACCTGATAGAGGTGTATAAGATGATGAGAGGCATTGATCGTGTGGATAGTCATAGTCAGAGGTTTTTTCCCAGGGCTGAAATGGCTAACGTAAGAGGGCACAGTTTTAAGGTGCTTGGAAGTAGGTACAGAGGAAATGTCAGGGGTAAGTTTTATTTTTACGTAGAGAGTGGTGAGTGCGTGGAATAGGCTGCTGGCAATGGTAGTGGAGGAGGATAAGATAGGGTCTTTTAAGAGACTCTTGGATAGGTACATGGAGCTTAGAAAATAGAGGGCGATGGGTAACCCTAGGTAATTTCTAAAGTAAGTACATGTTTGGCACAGCATTATGGGCCGAAGGGCCTGTAATGTGCTGTACATTTTCTATGTTTCTATGGAAACAGAGCAGGAAGAAGATATCGGTGTGAAGGAAACACCCCTGGAAGAGGAAGCAGAGGAAATTTTTGTAACTGGGTCTCGGAGCTATGTAGATGAGTAGCCATGGACTGGGTGGGCTGTGGTGAAGGAACCAAGTGAAGAATTAGTTTCACGATCAATGCCAAGGGTTTGCTCAGATCAGGTGGCGGAACTGGTGGCCCTGATAGAAGAACTGTGCTACGGTAAAGGTCGACAAGCAAGTATATATACTGACAGCCAGTATGCCTTCAGGTTGTACATGATTATCTGATAGCATGGGCATGACGAGGATTTGTAACAACAAGTGCAGGTATTCATCTCAGGCACCTAATACAACTGCTGGAAGCAGTGAGTCTGCCAGTAGAGGTGGCAGTAAGTAAAGTAAAATCCCACCAGAAAGCAATGAGTAAGGAGCAGAAAGGAAGTGAGTGGACAGACATCAATGCAAAGAAGGGAGCAGAGGAACGAGGCAATTGAAATTGCAAGTGTGCAGGAAGAAACAACTGAAGCCAGTTTAATAAAGTTATATGAAGAGGTGGTGGCAGGAAAGGATAAAGGAGGGACCAGCTGGGAGCTGGACCCATGGTGAAGAAGGAGTTGTAGTGGCCCCACCATGCATTAGGCAGATGCTACTGAAGTTATATCATGTGGTGATGTACCAGAGAAGGCAAAGCATGATTTTGACTCTCCTGCAGGACTGGTGGTGGCCAGGGATGGGTGGGGATGTTGAGAAATTCTGCCGCCATTTCACCATTTCTGTTCAGCAGAACCCTGGTAAAGGCATAAAGCTACAGCTGGCGAACCAGCCATGGCCAAGGGGACCCTGGGAAAACATCCAGAGGGTCTTCTAAAAGGCAGGAAGAAAAACTAATGTCTAATAATTATGGATCACTTCACCCAGTGGGTAGAGGCTTTCCAAACAAGGGACTGTACTGCCAGCACTGTGCATGGGTTCTCCTCCCAAGGTGGGGAACCCCAGTCCAGGTGGACTCACATCAAGGAGCACATTTTACAGGGAAATGAGATGTCCTACCACCCTCAGAGTTCAGGAATGGTAGAAAGGATAAACCAAAGAATCAAGAATGCCTTAGCCAAAGTTATAACCGAGATGGGAAAGACATGGGTTGATGTATTACCAGGAATCCTGACGAGATTGCGAGCAACCCCGAACCGCATGTTAGGTCTCAGCCCCTACGAATTATCGATGGGGCAAACAATGTGATTCCCTTATGGGGTAATTACGGGTTGCAGTGAGCCTGGGACTTGCAGGGATAGAATAACACAGTATGTGAAGGACCTTTCTACCCAACTTAAAGTGTTGAAGGACTAAGCAAAACATCAGTAGCATACTGTTAATTAAAGAGAGCCGGAAGGAAAGGAGATAGTTCTCCCACAGCCAGGTGACCAAGTCAAGGTGATGACGCGGCCTGAAAGGGCAGGGATTGCTCCCAGATGGATAGGTCTACAGATGGTGCTTTTAACAAGAGACACTTGTGTCTGTGTGCAGACTCGGCGAGGCAGCCAATGGAAACTCTGACCCCAGGTTAAACCGTACAATTCACCTTCTTGTGGCCTCAACAGACAGAGAGAGGGACCATGTAATTACAGAGAATCTAAGAGATGAACACCAGCTGGCCACACCAGACCTAACCACAGTTGATAGAAACACACCCACAGCAAACTCGAAGACAGAAGACGCCGAGCATGTGACAGAAACCCGTGAATAGCATGCTAAAATTTAATGGTAACGGCACTCAGTAATGAAGGCTGGTTGTTGAAGGTAGACCATTAGTTGAATAACATAGAATAGAAAATATACTGGGGAAAATAGCTGGGGAGGAATTTAAGTTAAAGCAGAGACATCAGGTTCCACAACGTTGATGGCATGGCAGACTGAGAACAATTGCACACTGCATTTGAAGGCAGTCACCCCCAGACCCAATTGGGAGTGAATACAGATGAGCTGGGGCCTTTCAGCAGTCGGTTCAGTTTGGAAGTGGGTGCCACTAGGGAGAGATGCTTGCAGTCATTCAAATAACAGACCACCCCAACTTCTTCTTGTACATCGATGAGAGGGTCTGTGAGCCTGGTACATTTACCTTGCTGGTGCCCTTGGAAAGAGATAATGAAGGGGTGAAGACAAGGAATGTAATTAAGCTGCAGTTGGCCAACAGGGAAAGAGCCAACAAGTATATGAATGAAGCTGCATTTCTGAAGACTGTTGTTCATATTTCTAGAATAATCTCTCTGCTTGGCATTTTATAGGTAGCCATTAGTAGATGTAGATACACATAGAGTAATTGGAATGGTTCCAAAGTAGGGAATTTCTGCTCTCCTATTCGAGTAGATCCTCCTCAAGGTTGGCCTTTCCTGGTACAAATTTATTTTATCCAGGAAGCTTAAAAGCAGGGACTGTTAGGTCATTTTTGGGGTTAGGACATAAATTGAATGTTGACTTCAGAGACCAACCTTCAGATCTGAATATGCATTGAAGATTAAATCTAAAATGCAACAATGAACAATGGGTAGGCAACGCTGATTTAAATTTGTTATTTGTGTGTACTTGGGTGTCTGTAGTGTGGGTATGAAGGACAGAAAGGGGTGTATAATTCAAAGGAAGTATTGTAAATCTGGATTTGTTTGAATTGTCCTGAATTTTTCTTTGATCTTTAGCACATAAAATGTTGTGTAGGGCTGGGCCAAGCAGACCTTCTTCCAACGAAAAGGGCCTCAATATGGTGCCTGCTGTGTCTGTTTTGTTGAATAAAGAGGCTGCTTCATATCCACCACTACTTCTCTGTGGTGACTTCATTCACACAACAACAGAGGCATGACGTAGATTGGGAGTCAGCTTCACCGAGCACCTACACCCTGTCTGTCAGAAAAAGCAGGATCTCCCAATAGCCACCTACTTCAATTCTACATCCCATTCCCATTCCAACTTGTCAGTCCATGGCTTTCTCTTCTGCTATGATGTGGCCGCACTCAGATTGGAGGAGCAACATATTCTGTCTGGGTAGCCTCCAATCTGATGGAATGAACGTCAATCGATCGAACTTCCAGTAAATCCTCCTCCCCTTCACCTTTCGCCAATCCTCTCCCCCTCTATCATCTTATCTCCTTACCTGCCCATCACCTCCCTCTGGTGCTACTGCCCCTCTCCTATCAGATCCCCACTCTTCCAGCCCTTTATCTGTCACCAGTCAACTTCCCGGATCTTTACTTCAGCCCCTCACCAGGTTTCACCTATTACCAATTACTTCTTCCTCCCCTCCCCCACATTCTTACTCTAGCTTTTCGTACTACTTTCCAGTTTTGATGAAGGGTTTCAGCCCAAAACGGCAACTGTTTACTCTTTTCCTGAGACCTCCACACCCAGCACTAAAGAACTAGAATGTCTCTGGTGCTTCCTGCTCCCTCCTCTCTCTCTCTTCAACCATGATTCCCCTCTCCCTGCCCCCTTACTACTCTCAGTCCACAATAGAGACCCATATCAGAGGCAGGTTATGAAATTTTTTTTTGCTGCAGTGGCAGCACAGTGCAATACATAAAGTTGTCCTGTTGGGTTTGGTCTTCCACTGATTTTATTGCATTTCCTGTATTTACTGAGATTGCCTGCAAGAAAATGAATTTCATGTTGTATATGGTGACGTATATGCACATTAACAATACATTTACTTTCAACATTGATTGCCTGTCCATAAAGTGACATTAGTCACAGGAGTTTCTATGCACAAGGTGATTGACTGGAAATGATAAAGCAGTGTTGGTGGAGTGAGTTAGTGGGTGCAGGTGTTCATAAGCCTTATTCCTTGGGGAAAGTAACTGTTCTTGAGCGGTCCTGGCACAGATGCTACACAGTCTCCTTGCCCAGAGTGGGGCAAACAGTCCATGAACAGGATGGCTGGGACTGGGACCTTTCATGATGCTTCTGGCCCTTTGCTAGCACTGTTCTGGATATACGTCTTTGATAGTGAGTAGAGAGAAAAAAATATAGGAAATGGGAACAAACACAACAAAACAAACCTGCAACACTTGGGCGATTTATTCTCACAGCAAATCTTTGCGCTGCCATGGTTCATGATCATCTTCTTCTCAATGTGCGAGAACGAGATTCGCCACATTTCTGCAACAATTAAAACAGAGTTGAAATCGCGACAAATGCTGTTAACCATGCTATTTGGCAGCTGTCCCTGTGACACCACCCCTTTGACTGTGGACTCTGGTAAAAGGCTTTGTGTTGTGACTGGGTTAGACTGACCCATATGCATTCCTATTCCTGTAAAAGCCATTAATAAAACAAATAGATCTCAAATTTCAAGGGAACATTCCACAGGGCTTTCTCTTCATGCTGCCATAAGGTTTGCAAACAGAAACTACACTTACAGGTACGCCGGCTATTCTGCTGATATTATAGAGCAAACATAAGAACTGAAGACATTCCAACAGTAATTTCACCATCCCACAATACTCAAGCAAATTCTTTTGTACAAGTGAACATGGAAAACATTATCTCATTCTGTAGGTGGGGGCAGGTGGCTTGCTCATTATGTATAACAATAAATTATATTTAAAGTGCTTTGAATACAGCAAAATGGATAGAAGTTTGGCTGACAGACAGGAGGCAAAGAAGGATTCCTTTTCTGGTTGGCTGTCAGTGTGTGTTTCACAGGGGTTAGTGTTGGGACCGCTTCTTTTCACATTATATATCAATGATTTGGATGATAGGATTGATGGATTTGTCTCAAAGTTTGGGGATGATATGAAGATAGGTGGAGGGCTCATGGTGCTGAGGAAGCAGGGAGTCTGCAGACAGATTTAGATTAGAAGAATGGGTAAAGAAGTAGCAGATGGAATGTAGTGTCGGGAAGTGTACCGTCATGTACTTTGATAGGTTGAACAAAGGAGTAGACTATATTCTAAATCGTGGGAAAATTCAGAAATCAGAGGTGCAAAGGTTTTGGGAATCCTCATGCAGCATTCCCTAAAGGTTAACTTGCCAGTTGATTCGGGAGCCATTGCAATGTTAGCATTCATTTCAGGGACTAGAAAAGCAAGGATGTCATGCTGAGACTTTATAAGATATAGATCAGATGACACGTGGAGTATTGTGAGCAGTTTTGGGTTCCTTATCTAAGAAAAGATGTGCTGGCAATGGAGAGGGTGCACAGGAGCCTAGTTACTTGTGCCATTCTCCACTGACGAGGCATTTTCGCCCAAGAACTGCTGCCTACTAGATTTTATTTTGTTTTTCACGCCATTCTCTGTAAACTCTGGACACTGTTGTGCATGAAAATCCCAGGAGATCAGCAGTCTCTGAGATACTCAAACCACCCCTTAGCTTAAAGAGGGTGCCTTATGAGAATAGGTTGAGTGAACTTGGCCTTTTCTTCTTGGAGTGACGGAGGATGAGAGGTGACCTGATAGAGGGGTAATAGATGGTGAGAGGCATTGAGCGAGTGGAAAGCCGGAGGCTTTTCCCCAGGGTTGAAATAGCCAACATGAGGGGGCACAGTTTTAAGGTGCTTGGAAGTAGGTACAGAGGGGATGTCAGGGATCAAATTTTCACAAAGGGAGGAGTGGGTGCATGGAATGCACTGCCAGCGGTAGAGGTGGAGGCAGATACAATAGAATTTTTTAAGAGACTCTTAGATAGGTATACAGAGCTTAGAAAAATATAAGGCTGTGCGATAGGGAAATTCTAGGCAGTTTCTAGAGTAGATTTCATGGTTGGCACAACACTGTGGGCCAAAGGGCCTGTTATGTGCTGTAGATTTCTATGTTCCATGTTCACCCCGCCTGGCACCAACATTCATTCCACAGTCAAAGTCACTTAGATCACATTTCTTCCCCATTCGGATGTTTGGTCTGAACAACAACTGAACCTCTTGACCACGTCTGCATTCTTTTATGCATTGAGTTGCTGTCACATGACAGGCTGATTAGATATTTGTATTAACAAGCAAGTGTACAGTGTACTTAACAAAGTACCCACTGAATGTATATTTACTAAGATAATTGAAACACTATGGTCATGACCTATTTGCCTTCATTTTCTGCTAATGCAATTTTTTAGAAACGTCTGTGGTAGCACACCTTTCTGTGATTCAATTTGGACTCCTTCTGTATTCTCAAGTGGCTGTTGTTTTGGCACCAGATAAAATGGCTTTCGTCTGAATTCACTCCTGACCTTGTTTCCCAACCAGTTTTCAATTTTCAGACCTTCAGTCGTGCTTTGTGGCCAGCTCTGTGACGTCACTTCCAGAGCTAACACCATGTCCAGCGAGATCCATCCGCTGTCTCCCTCAATCGCGAGTGTCACAGCTGGGCTTCCCGATTTCTTCCTTTCCATCTTTATATTGTATCCTGTAAACACTGACACAGAAATGAGTAAACCTCTCTTGAGCTTTGATTACAGAAGAACTCTGGCATGGATGGCCCCAAGCCTGGCTGCAAAATGAACATTGGGCTAGCGACCTCATCCCATAGAAACCCAGAACTACAGAATAGCTCCAAAGGCCTCCTCCCTGGGTCAGAATGGGCCTTTGCCTGGAAGACATATGATGGGCTACACCTGGAGACATCTTGAAAGACTGGCCAAGGACAGAGGACTCTGTTGTTGTGAGCTGTTGTTGGCCTATACCCCAGTAGAGGTGATGGGCTAACTAGCTTTGATTACAATAGGTAACTACAACATGATCCATGAATAAAATATCCAGATATGGCAGATGGAACTCAATGTAAACAAGTATGAAGTGTTGCACTTTGGGAGGACGATCTAGGATAGAACTTACACAATGAAAGCTGGGGTATGAGGAGCGCAGTACAACAGGGGGATCTGGCGATACAGATCCATAATTCCTTGAAAGTGGTGTCAACATGTAGATAGGGTCATAAAGAGAGTTTTTGACACATTGGCCTTCATAAACCAAAGTACTGTGTACAGGAGATGGGATGTTATAAGACCTAATTTGGAACATTGTGTGCAGCTCTGGTCACTTACCGACAGCAAAAGTATCAATAAGATTGAAAGAGTACAAAGAAAATGTACAGAATGTTGCCAGGACTTGAGTTACAGGGAAAGATTAAATGTTAGAAGAATAAAGGGAGATTTGATAGAGGTATACAAGATTTTGAGGTGTATAGATAGGGTAATTGCAAGCAGGCTTTTTCCACTGAACTTGGGCAAGACTAGAACTAGAACTGTTTGGTTAAGGGTGAAAGGTGAAATATTTCAGGGGAACCTGAGGGTGTAGAGAAGTTTGGATAAGTACATGGCTGGGGAGTGCATGGAGGACTATGGGTCAATAGGACTAGGCAGAATAATAGTTCAGCAAGTACTGGATGGACCAAAGGGCCTGTTTCTGTGCTGTGGTGCTCTATGACATTAAATAACTTAGTAGATTCCTCTACTGTAGTCACTGAGAAGAAACAAAGCCATACTGAAGTGACCAGTGGTCTGATCCTTATCCTGTTTGGAAGAACCTGGAGATTGGGCAGCACCAAAGACCTCAGGCTACGTCCACACTACGCCAGATAATTTTGAAAACGAAGCCTTTTCTCTTCGTTTTGACCTTCCGTCCACACTGAAACGGCGTTTTCAGCCCCCGAAAATGGAGATTTTCAGAAACGGTCTCCAGAGTGAATAAATCTGAAAACGCCTAATATACGTTGCAGTGTGTACGGGGTAACCAGAGCTTTTTAAAACCGCTGTCATGACATGCTGGAACAGATGGCGACAGCCCGGCATTTCATTGTTTTCTTCTTCTTATTATTATTATTATTACTACTTTATTATCGCCAAACAATTGATACTAGAGTGTACAATCATCACAGCGATATTTGATTCTGCCCTTCGCAGAACCTAACAATTTCAGAACAGACGGCAACGAGACTGAAGCCAGAAGGGTTAGAAATGTACTCACCAAATACTTTAACCCATAGCTTACTGAATAAATAGGTATACTCACTTTACCCTGTTTTCTGTCCTTGCTTGTATGAAGGTGGTTTACCTATTTATGCAAGTTCTTCTCTGACAATAGATGTGTAACAGCCTAATGTAACATTGTATGGAAATACAGGATAACACTGATGCAGACGTTTTATACATTTGACAAGGTGCTTTACTAATGCAACAGAGTTTTAGTCAGTTTTTCAATGTTCGTCGTCAGCCGGGTCATACTGTCCGTGAACTCCCTGTCGGTTGCCTCCATACGCTCCAGTATTTGTTTTTTTTTTAGTTTTAAGTCCTCCTGCACGAGAGCCAATTCCTTTTAAGTTTTTCTACTCTGTAACTGGACAAACACGCACCAAGTATATCATTTCCTCTTTGCTTGTTTTCTGTGTGTCCTGCGCATGCCCAGTAGGAGGAGATTCGCCCAAATATCCGTCTAATGTGGACAGAGATATTTTGAAAAAAACTTAGTGTGGACGCCTACTGTTTTTACTCGAAACCGGCGTTTTCAAAATTATCCAGCGTAGTGTTGACGTAGCCTCAGTCACTGAATGTGTGGGATTTGCAGTTTCTCCCTGTAACTATTGTTTCTTACCACATTCCAAACATGGGCAGGTTGTCAGCCTAATCAGCCATTGCAAATTACTGTAAAGCCTGATTTATACTTCTGCGTAACTGGACGCCGTAACATACGCACGTTGGGAGCATTTATACCTGTGCGTTGGTGTGTCTGCATCACACGGCAATTCGCGCAATTCACGCATGCGCACTCACCTGCCCGCACGAGGCTTCATGGTCATGGTAGTCTCGGGTAACAAGACGCGAGCGTCTTTTCTTGTGCGAAATGTGTCCTCCATAATTTCGGAGGTCTGTAAGGCTTTATGGAGAGCATTGCAGCCAAAGTTCCTTCTCTGCCCTTCAGTCGCCCAGTGGGAAGCTACTGCAGCGTAGGACGACATGCGATGCTACCAAGCGGATCAATCACAGTTGTTGCGTTTTGCGTTGCCGCGATGCACAGTTACATTTTGAGAGAGGTGCGCGTTGCAGCAACGCAAGCTCTCGCGTAGGGCTCCGCGTCGGTTTTGCGGCAATGCAGACTTTACGGCGACTCGTTGACGCAGAAGTATAAATCAGCCTTGAGTGCAATGTGATAAGTAGAAGCTTGTGGGGAGGGGGGAGGGTTAGTGGGAACATAAGGATTAGCAGACATCCCACCTCTCCCAGAAGTTCCAGGAGTCTCCCGCATATTAATAGTGGCTCCCTGATGCCCGCAAGTTATATAAAATGTCCCGGAAATCAATTTTTTTGAAAGAGAAAGTGAGCGAGAGAGTGCATGAGAGAGAGAGAGAGCGCGAGTGCGAGAGAGAGAGAGACCGCGCGTGAGAGAGAGAGAGCGAGTGCGAGAGAGAGCGAGAGAGAGAGCGCGCATGAGAGAGAGAGAGCGCGCGAGAGAGAGAGAGCGTGCGTGAGAGAGAGCGAGTGCGAGAGAGAGAGAGCGAGTGCGAGAGAGAGCGAGTGCGAGAGAGAGAGCGAGTGCGAGAGAGAGCGTGCGTGAGAGAGAGAGCGAGTGCGAGAGAGAGAGAGAGTGCGAGAGAGCGAGAGAGCGCGTGAGAGAGAGAGCGCGCGTGAGAGAGAGCGAGTGCGAGAGAGAGAGTGCGTGAGAGAGAGTGAGTGAGAGAGAGAGAGCGCGAGAGAGAGCGAGTGCGAGAGAGAGCGAGTGCGAGAGAGAGCGAGTGCGAGAGAGAGAGCGAGTGCGAGAGAGAGCGAGTGCGAGAGAGAGAGCGAGTGCGAGAGAGAGCGAGTGCGAGAGAGAGAGCGAGTGCGAGAGAGAGAGAGCGAGTGCGAGAGAGAGAGCGAGTGCGTGAGAGAGAGAGCGCGCGCGTGAGAGAGAGAAAGAGCGAGTGCGAGAGAGAGACCGCGCGTGAGAGAGAGAGAGCGAGTGCGAGAGAGAGAGAGAGTGCGAGAGAGAGAGAGAGCGAGAGAGAGAGCGCGGGTGAGAGAGAGAGAGCGCGCGAGAGAGAGAGCGTGCGTGAGAGAGAGCGAGTGCGAGAGAGAGAGCGAGTGCGAGAGAGAGAGCGAGTGCGAGAGAGAGAGAGCGAGTGCGAGAGAGAGAGCGCGCGTGAGAGAGAGAGAGCGAGAGAGAGCGCGCGCGTAAGAGAGCGAGTGCGTGAGAGAGTGCGAGAGAGAGCGCGCGTGAGAGAGAGGAGAGTGAGAGAGAGAGAGAGCGAGTGCGAGAGAGCGCGTGAGAGAGAGCGCGTGCGAGAGAGCGTGCGTGAGAGAGAGAGCGAGAGAGAGAGCGTGCATGAGAGAGAGCGAGTGCGAGAGAGAGCAAGTGCGAGAGAGAGAGAGCGAGTGCGAGAGAGAGCATGCGTGAGAGAGAGAGAGCGAGTGAGTGCGAGAGAGAGCGAGCGAGTGCGAGAGAGAGCGAGTGCGAGAGAGAGAGCGCGCGTGAGAGAGAGAGAGCGAGTGCGAGAGAGAGAGAGCGAGTGCGAGAGAGAGCGTGCGTGACAGAGAGAGAGCGAGTGAGAGAGAGAGAGCGAGTGCGAGAGAGAGAGCGAGTGCGAGAGAGCGAGAGAGCGCGTGAGAGAGAGAGCGCGCGTGAGAGAGCGAGTGCGAGAGAGAGAGTGCGTGAGAGAGAGAGAGCGAGTGCGAGAGAGAGAGAGAGAGAGCGAGAGAGAGAGAGAGCGAGTGCGAGAGAGAGAGAGCGAGTGCGAGAGAGAGAGAGAGCGAGTGCGAGAGAGAGAGAGCGAATGCGAGAGAGAGCGAGTGCGAGAGAGAGAGCGAGTGCGAGAGAGAGAAAGCGAGTGCGAGAGAGAAAGCGAGTGCATGAGAGAGAAAGCGCGCGCGTGAGAGAGAGAGCGAGTGCGAGAGAGAGAGCGCGTGTGAGAGAGAGAGTGAGAGAGAGAGAGAGAGAGAGCGAGTGCGAGAGAGAGAGCGCGCGTGAGAGAGAGAGAGAGTGAGTGAGAGAGAGAGCGAGTGCGAGAGAGAGAGAGCGAGTGCGAGAGAGAGCGCGTGAGAGAGTGCGAGAGAGAGAGAGCGCGTGAGAGAGAGAGCGAGAGAGAGAGCGTGCGTGAGAGAGAGAGAGCGAGAGAGAGCGTGCGTGAGAGAGAGAGCGAGTGCGAGAGAGAGAGAGCGAATGTGAGAGAGAGAGCGCGCGTGAGAGAGAGAGCGAGTGCGAGGGAGAGAGCGAGTGCGAGAGAGAGAGAGCGAGAGAGAGAGCGCGCGAGAGAGAGAGAGCAAGAGAGAGAGAGCGAGTGCGAGAGAGAGAGCGCACGTGAGAGAGAGAGAGAGCGAGAGAGAGCGAGTGTGAGAGAGAGAGAGAGCGCGTGAGAGAGAGAGCGCGCGTGAGAGAGAGAGCAAGTGCGAGAGAGAGAGAGCAAGAGAGAGAGAGCAAGTGAGAGAGAGCGAGAGAGCGAGTGCGAGAGAGAGCGCGTGAGAGAGAGCGCGCGAGAGAGAGAGCGAGTGCGAGAGAGAGAGAGCGCGTGAGAGAGAGCGAGAGAGAGAGCGCGAGAGAGAGAGCAAGAGAGAGAGCGAGTGCGAGAGAGCAAGAGAGAGAGCGAGTGAGAGAGAGAGCGAGTGCGAGAGAGAGCGCGTGAGAGAGTGCGCGTGAGAGAGAGAGAGCGAGTGCGAGAGAGAGAGAGCGCGTGAGAGAGAGAGAGAGAGAGAGAGAGAGAGAGAGAGAGAGAGAGAGCGCGAGAGAGAGAGAGAGAGCGAGTGCGAGAGAGAGCGAGCGCGGGAGAGAGAGCGAGTGCGAGAGAGAGAGAGCGCGCGCGTGAGAGAGTGAGCGAGTGCGAGAGAGAGAGCGAGAGCGCGTGTGAGAGAGAGAGAGAGCGAGTGCGAGAGAGAGAGAGAGAGAGCGAGCGCGCGTGAGAGAGAGAGAGAGCACGTGTGAGAGAGAGAGCGAGTGCGAGAGGGAGAGAGCGAGTGCGAGAGAGCGAGTGCGAGAGAGCGAGTGCGAGAGAGAGAGAGCGCGAGAGAGAGAGAGCGCACGTGAGAGAGAGAGAGAGCGAGTGCGAGAGAGAGAGAGAGAGCGCGCGTGAGAGAGAGAGAGAGAGCACGTGTGAGAGAGAGAGAGAGCGAGTGCGAGAGGGAGAGAGCGAGTGAGAGAGAGAGCGCGAGAGTACGCCATGGCAGTGATCCAAAAAAAGAAAATATAAAACATACGTCACCCCAGACTACACTAAAGTGTACCCCTGCCTAATAGGAGTCAAAAATAATGACAGTGTTGCTCGCTGCGCTGTTTGCAACAGTGACTTTTCTATTGCCCCTGGTGGGTTAAAATGTAAAAGACATGCTGAGGTGAGTTTAACAGTTGTCATTCATTCATTAACCAATTTCCCCCAGGATCAATAAAGTATAGAAACATAGAAACATAGAAACATAGAAAATAGGTGCAGGAGTAGGCCATTCGGCCCTTCGAGCCTGCACCGCCATTTATTATGATCATGGCTGATCATCCAACTCAGAACCCAGCCTTCCCTCCATACCCCCTGACCCCTGTAGCCACAAGGGCCATATCTAACTTCCTTTTAAACATAGCTAATGAACTGGCCTCAACAGTTTGCTGTGGCAGAGAATTCCACAGATTCACCACTCTCTGTGTGAAGAAGTTTTTCCTAACCTCGGTCCTAAAAGGCTTCCCCTCTATCCTCAAACTGTGACCCCTCGTTCTAGACCTCCCCAACATCGGGAACAATCTTCCTGCATCTAGCCTGTCCAATCCCTTTAGGATCTTATACGTTTCAATCAGATCCCCCCTCAATCTTCTAAATTCCAACGAGTACAAGCCCAGTTCATCCAGTCTTTCTTCATATGAAAGACCTGCCATCCCAGGAATCAATCTGGTGAACCTTCTTTGTACTCCCTCTATGGCAAAGATGTCTTTCCTCAGATTAGGGGACCAAAACTGCACACAATACTCCAGGTGTGGTCTCACCAAGGCCTTGTACAACTGCAGTAGTACCTCCCTGCTCCTGTACTCGAATCCTCTCGCTATAAATGCCAGCATACCGTTCGCCTTTTTCACCGCCTGCTGTACCTGCATGCCCACTTTCAATGACTGGTGTATAATGACACCCAGGTCTCGTTGCACCTCCCCTTTTCCTAATCGGCCACCATTCAGATAATAATCTGTTTTCCTATTTTTGCCACCAAAGTGGATAACTTCACATTTATCCACATTAAATTGCATCTGCCATGAGTTTGCCCACTCACCCAACCTATCCAAGTCACCCTGCATCCTCTTAGCATCCTCCTCACTGCTAACACTGCCACCCAGCTTCGTGTCATCCGCAAACTTGGAGATGCTGCATTTAATTCCCTCATCCAAGTCATTAATATATATTGTAAACAACTGGGGTCCCAGCACTGAGCCTTGCGGTACCCCACTAGTCACCGCCTGCCATTCTGAAAAGGTCCCGTTTATTCCCACTCTTTGCTTCCTGTCTGCTAACCAATTCTCCACCCACACCAATACCTTACCCCCAATACCGTGTGCTTTAAGTTTGCACACTAATCTCCTATGTGGGACCTTGTCAAAAGCCTTTTGAAAATCCAAATATACCACATCCACTGGTTCTCCCCTATCCACTCTACTAGTTACATCCTCAAAAAATTCTATGAGATTCGTCAGACATGATTTTCCTTTCACAAATCCATGCTGACTTTGTCCGATCATTTCACCGCTTTCCAAATGTGCTGTTATCACATCCTTGATAACTGACTCCAGCAGTTTCCCCACCACCGACGTTAGGCTAACCGGCCTATAATTCCCCGGTTTCTCTCTCCCTCCTTTTTTAAAAAGTGGGGTTACATTAGCCACCCTCCAATCCTCAGGAACTAGTCCAGAATCTAACGAGTTTTGAAAAATTATCACTAATGCATCCACTATTTCTTGGGCCACTTCCTTAAGCACTCTGGGATGCAGACCATCTGGCCCTGGGGATTTATCTGCCTTTGACTATGACTATGACTATTAGCATAGCTAACGTTATATAAACTAGCTGGCTAGCTGCTAAGGAGCGGCAGACATCCCACCTCTCCCGGAAGTTCCGGAGTCTCCCGCAAATTGATGGTGCTACTTCCCTGAAATGAGTTTTTGTAGGGTGGGATGTCTGGATTCGTGTTAATGGGCAGTGATGTTCAGGGCAAACAAGATGGGCCAAATGGCCTGCTCCTGTGCTATATCTTTCTATGGGTCTCTATTAGACCAGGAAGAAGTAATTCATCTCTAGTGTCCCTTCACTACCTACATGGCCACAGCTGATTTACTTCTCAACTATGTTAACCTGCTCTTCCTCCACAATCTCGGATATGACCATCTGAATTGACCGTCAAACATAAATCAATACCACAGCTCACCGAATCCCTTCCAGTTGTGGATCGCATTGGCACAATTGCCACCAACCCTTCAACATGCAACTGTTAAACCCCAAGAGATTCTGCAGATGCTGGAAATCCAGAGTAACACACACAAACTGCTGCAGAATTCAGCAAATCAGGCAGCATCTCTGGAGTACGAATAAAGAATTGACATTTAATCTACCCTATAGGTGCTGCCTGACCTGCTGAGTTCCTCAGAAATTTTGTGTGTGTTTCTCTACAACTTCTAAGCTCTTGGATGAAGTCCTGAGGAGGACAGTCATCACCAGATGTCCTTGCAGCAAAGCACAATCCAGAATCCACTGTACCATAAGCAAGTTGTCTGACAGTGTAGTAAGGTGTAAATTATGCATCTGCCAACCAACCTGTCAACGACTTTATTGCGTCCATTATGAGTTTCCTGAGGCAAGAAAGCATCTTTTCAGCTGAAAGCATTCCGTCATCAGAAACAAATGAAGCGAGAGGGTTCCTATGAGCACATCTCTTAAATGCAACTTGGTAGAAAGCACCTTCAGAATCTATCTCTTCATACTCGATTCTTTCAACGGGGACTGTGATCATTACATCAAATTCGTTTGGTTCTGAAATCTGTAGAGGTCAGAGATTTAGAATTAAAATTAAGCTCATCTTTCAAGTCAACTTTCATCCCAAAAACCTTCCTCAGTACTTTATGAAGGGCAATTTCCATCTGCAAAACTCCAATCCATTGTTCATTTGCCTCTAATGCCCACTTTCCCCAATACCTTAGTGTGAGATAAACTGTGCAGTTAATCATACTTTATCAAGCATCAAATGGCCCCCAGCCTTTGACTGACATGAAGTGTGACTTCTCCCACCTGGACTTTTTCTCTCCCAGCATTACACAGTACAATGATGTAGCATGCAGCAAAATACTGCATGAATCTACTGTACAAGAATGCTGTACAGTGTGGCCTCCTCAATATCGGTGAGACACGACATAGACTGAGGGACCATTTCGCATTGAGCACTGTTGCATCATCCACCACAAAAGGCAGCGTTTCCCAGTGGCCATCTATTTCAGTCTGGTTTCCCCATTCCCATTCTGACATGTCAGTCTATGGCCACGATGAGGCCATACTTGAGTTCAAAGAACAACACTTCATATTCTGTCTGGATAGCTCCAACCTGATAGCATGAACATTCTGACTTCCGGGAACTTCTCCCCTCTCCCTCCTGCTGCCTTCACAGACAGCAAACACAATACCATCACACTGTCTGGACGGGATCATTGCATGGAAGTCAATGCAAAGCCCAAACTTTACAATTTCAAAAGTCTGGAAGGCGAACGATCCTTCAGCTGACGAGAGGCTGAATAGTCAATGTTAACACAGGAGATTCTGCAGGTGCTGGAAATCCAGAGCAACACACGCTAAATGCTGGAGGAACTCAGCAGGTCAGGCAGCATCTATGAAGGGAAGTAAATGTTTCCAGCCGAGACCCTTCATTAGGATGGTTAATGTAAACTGCTGGAAAATAAACCCATAAAGGCACCAGTGGAAGGAAAACACAAACTCACTTTTAAAAAGCTGATCTCTGTCACTCACACCAGTGGTTCTCAATCTTTTTCTGCTCATGGCTCACTTATCACTTTTATTTACCTCTGTGGCCCCACCCTCCAGTAGTTGTTAAAGTTTTATTCAGTCAATTGTACTAGTTATTCTAATATATTCAATATTTATGTTTCAGCTTACAAGTACTATTAAATGTTAAATATATTCTTACAGGTGTATATGAAAAATAAAACTACTTCAAAGCTCTGAATACGATACACTATTGATAATATATCTAATATTTTTCAACCAGCAACAACAAAAAGCACTTCATATCATTACTTTGGGTATTTAATGACATCCTTGTGACTGATGCAAACCAGCAAGTTTTTGAATAACACACATAAAAGTTGTTGGTGAACACAGCAGGCCAGGCAGCATCCCTAGGAAGAGGTACGGTCAACGTTTTGGGCCGAGACCCTTCGTCAGGACTAACTGAAAGAAGAGCTAGTAAGAGATTTGAAAGTGGGAGGGGGAGGGGGAGATCCGAAATGATAGGAGAAGACAGGAGGGGGAGGGATGAAGCCAAGAGCTGGACAGGTGATTGGCAAAAGGGTTATGAGAGGATCATGGGACAGGAGGCCCAGGAAGAAAGAAAAGGGGGAGGGGAGAAACCCAGAGGATGGGCAAGGGGTATAGTGAGAGGGACAGAGGGAGAAAGAGGAGAGAGAGAAAAAGAGCTTCCTGCACGCATGCTGAACTCGTTGACTTCATTAACTTTGCCTCCAACTTTCACCTTGCCCTCAAGTTTACCTGGTCCATTTCTGACACCTCCCTCCCCTTTCTAGATCATTCTGTCTCTATCTCTGGAGGCAGCTTATCTACTGATGTCTACTATAAGCCTACTGACTCTCACAGCTATCTGGACTATTCCTCTTCTCACCCTGTCTCTTGCAAAAACGCCATCCCCTTCTCGCACTTCCTCTATCTCCACCACATCTGCTCTCAGGATGAGGCTTTTCATTCCAGGACGAAGGAAATGTCCCCCTTTTTTAAAGAAAGGGGCTTTCCTTCCTCCACCATCAACTCTGCTCTCAAACGCATCTCCCCCATTTCACGCACATCTGCTCTCACTCCATCCTCCCGCCACCCCACTAGGAATATGGTTCCCTTTGTCCTCACCTACCACCCCACCAGCCTCCGGGTCCAACATATAATTCTCCGTAACTTCCACCGCCTCCAATGGGATCCCACCACTAAGCACATCTTTCCCTCCCCCCCCCCCCGCTTTCCGCAGGGAACGCTCCCTACGCAACTCCCTTGTCCATTCGTCCCCCCGACTGATCTCCCTCCTGGCACTTATCCTTGTAAGCGGAACAAGTGCTACACATGCCCTTACACTTCCTCCCTCACTACCATTCAGGGCCCCGGACAGTCCTTCCAAGTGAGGCGACACTTCACCTGTGAGTCGGCTGGGGTGATATACTGCGTCCGGTGCTCCCGATGTGGCTTTCTATATATTGGCGAGACCTGACGCAGACTGGGAGATCATTTCGCTGAACACCTACACTCTGCCCGCCAGAGAAAGCAGGATCTCCCAGTGGCCACACATTTTAATTCCACGTCCCATTCCCATTCTGATATGTCTATCCACAGCCTCCTCTACTGTAAAGATGAAGCCACACTCAGGTTGGAGGAACAACACCTTGTATTCTGTCTGGGTAGCCTCCAACCTGATTGCATGAACGTTGACTTCTCAAACTTCCGCTAATGCCCCACCTTCCCCCTCGTGCCCCATCCGTTATTTATTGATATACACACATTCTTTTTCTCTCTCTCCTTCTTCTCCCTCTGTCCCCCTCACTATACCCCTTGCCCATCCTCTAGTTCCCCCCCCACTTTTCTTTCTTCCTAGGTCTCCTGTCCCATGACCCTCTCATATCCCTTTTGCCAATCAACTGTCCAGCTCTTGGCTCCATCCCTCCCCCTCCTGTCTTCTCCTATCATTTCGGATCTCCCCCTCCCCCTCCCACATTCAAATCTCTTACTAGCTCTTCCTTCAGTTAGTCCTGACGAAGGGTCTCGGCCCGAAACATTGACTGTACCTCTTCCTAGAGGTGCTGCCTGGCCTGCTGCATTCACCAGCAACTTTTACGTGTGTTGCTTGAAATTCCAGCATCTGCAGATTTCCTCGTGTTTAAGTTTTTGAATATCCAGTTTCAACTTGGTTAAAGATAATTGAAGATCACCTTTTTTTCACAATATCAGGACTGTTTAGAGCTTTTGAAAGCAGGTGAAAAGCTCAACTAAAACCACATTTAACTAGATAAGTGGTGGTAAATCCAATTACAAACAACTTTGCTTTCTCCCGGAGCTGAGTAAACTTATTTTTGAATATCACTAGTTATCCAGAAATTGTATTTCAGTTTTCGTTTATTGTCATTTAGAAATGCATGCATTAAAAAAAATGATACAACGTTCCTCCAGAATGATTACACAAGAAAACAGAGGACAAACCAAGACTAAAACTGACAAAACCACATAATTATAACATATAGTTACAACAGTGCAAAGCAATACCATAATTTGATAAAGAGCAGACCATGGGCACGGTAAAAAAAAGTTTCAAAGTCCCGATAGACTGATCATCCCATGCAGGCGGCAGAAGGGAGGAACTCTCCCTGCCATGAACCTCCAAGTGTCGCCTACTCACCGATGCAGCATCACTGGAAGCAACCGACTGCAGCGGACTCTGAGTCCGTCCGAAAACTTCAAGCCTCCAACCAGCCCCTCCGACACAGCCTCTCCGAGCACCATCCTCTGCTGAGTGCTTTGACCCCGCCCCAGCCGCCAAGCAACAAGCAAAGCCGAGGACTCGGGGCCTTCCCCTCCGGAGATTCTGGATCACACAGTAGCAGCAGCAGCGAAGCAGGCATTTCAGAAGTTTCTCCAGATGTTCCTCCGTGCTCTCACGTCCGTCTCCATCAAATCAGGATTGTGCACGGCACCCTACTTGATAAATAACAGACATCACCACCGGAGTGGCCGCTGTGAGCTGCGTCACGCCGCCATCTTCCCGCCGACAGCTGCCTTTGAATTTTGTTTGAGCTATTCTGCAGGTCAGAAAGACATTCTTGCAATGTGGTGTCAACATCATTCACATTCACCCCAAATGGATCCACCACCCAATCTGGAATATGCATCTCCAGGCAGACTCTGAACCAAAATTCCTTATCAATGTGCAGTTGTACACCTGTGTCGGGATGTCGTTCATCGACTATAGCTCAGCATTTAATACCATTATTCCCACAATCCTGATTGAAAAGTTGCTGAACCTGGGTCTCTGTGCCTCCCTCTGCAATTGGATCCTCAACTTCCTAGCCAGGAGACCACAATCTGTGCAGATTGGTGATAACATGTCCACCTTGCTGACGAACAACACTGGCGCACCTCAGGGGTGTGTGCTTAGCCCACTGCTTTACTCTCTAGATACACATGACTGTGTGGCTAGGCATAGCTCAAATACCATCTATAAATTTGCTGATGATACAGCCATTGCTGGTAGAATCTCACGTGGTGATGAGAGGGCGTACAGGAGTGACATATGCCATCTCGTGGAATGGTGCTGCAGCATCAACCTGGCACTCAATGTAAGTAAGATGAAAGAGCTAATTGTGAACTTCAAGAAGGGTAAGACGAAGGAACACATACCAATCCTCATAGAGCGATCACGTGGAGAGAGTGAGCAGTTTCAAGTTCCTGGGTGTCAAGATCTCTGAGGATCTAATCTGGTTCCAACATATCGATGTAGTTATAAAGAAGGCAAGACAGCAGCTACACTTCATTAGGAGTTTGAGGAGATTTGGCATGTCAACAAATACACTCAAAAACCTCTATAGTTGTACCATGGAGAGCATTCTGACAGGCTGCATCACTGTCTGGTATGGAGGGGATACTGCACAGGACCGAAAGAAGCTGAAGAAGGTTGTAAATTTAGTCAGCTCCATCTTGGGTACTAGCCTACAAAATACCCAGGACATCTTCAGGGAGCGGTGTCTCAGAAAGGCAGCGTCCATTATTAAGGACCTCCAGCACCCAGGGCGTGCCCTTTTCTCACTGCTACCATCAGGTAGGAGGTACAGAAGCCTGAAGGCACACACTTAGCGATTCAGGAACAGCTTCTTCCCCTCTGTCAACCGATTCCTAAATGGACATTGAACCCTTGGACACTACTTCACCCTTTTTTTCAATATACAGTATTTCTGTTTGTTTTTCACTTTTTTAATTCTATTCAATATACGTATACTGTAATTGATTTACTTATTATTATTTTTTTTTCTCTTCTTTATTATGCATTGCATTGAACTGCGGCTGCCAAGTTAACAAATTTCATATCACAAGCCGGTGATAATAAACCTGATTCTTATTCTATATAATCAGATCATCATCTTGCAATTCTATATTAAGAGTGGAAAGTGAAGGAAATTGCATAAACTCATCGTCCAATATTGTTGCTGAAAAGTTTGAGTCTTCCAAGTAAAGAGGTAATAGCCTCTTTGCATGATAAGAGATTGCGTTTTTTTTTCCCTAGTAACGATTTGTTTAATAAATTCAGTTTTTCATATATTTGGCAGGTAAAATATGTGGCATAGAAGTGACAATCTGGTGCCAAGGTCCTCATCACCTAGAAATGTTATAATACTTTCAAGAAAAGCAAATTAAGCTTCCTTTCAGAATATGATAAGTATCATGGATTTAATGGAAGTTGAAGTGCTAGATAGTGATGCAGTTATAGATTTCGCATGTTCTCTCTTCCGCAGTTTAGCCGTTTCCAGCAAACACTACAGCTGTAACTGCTGCCTTTGCGTCATTAGAGAAGTCAGTGCAAGGCAAACAGAATCGCTGATTGGCTTGTTGCAGGCAGTCCCGCCAAATCTGCATTTGGTGATTTGAGCGTGGATGTGGAGCGGGGCTCCGCGGGCCGCCCTGCAGGATTTGAAATGATTCCTGCATGGCCGAGCAGGAAACAAGACAACGGTTGACATGCCGCCACCCCCGCACTGACACACACAGGCTATATTGCCTCATTTGCATCAGGCACATTTTCCCATTGGTTTCATTGAGGATTCCAATCAAATCACATATGTTCGTTTACTTTTCTTTCTTTATATATTTTAGTAATATTTCATTAAAACGGTAAACATATGGCTCATTCAGAAATTCCCCAGTTTCTTGTGTTTATTTTTACTTGTGGCCCGTACGGAAATCGGGATGGCCCCTTGGGAAGACAAATGGTTCACCACTGGCTCAGAAGGCCAGCCACACTTACCTTCACTTTTTCATAGTAACTACCACTTGGCAATTTAGCGATGGACGCAAATCCAGGATATTTTTTAATGGAACGCAACAAATGGTCCACCACCTCGTTCACCATTCTCGCTGCTTTGGATCGCTCATCCGATCTAATCCGCAGATATTCGAGCACAGTCTTCAGCAGTTTGCTCAGGTCCCCAGATCCGTCGCTGCCGACAGTGCGCGGAGTCCTGATGACTTCGGCTCTCCCAGCCCTGTCAGCAATGTTTCCCTTGTCAACAGCAGTCCTGCCGGAAGCGGCAACAGCCCTGTCGGGAATTATTTGCTTGTCATCTGCAACTTTGATGGGAATGATTTTCTTGTGTCCAGCAGTCCTGCCAGAAATATTTCTCTTGTCACCAGCAAACATGCCAGGGATTATTCCCTTGTCACCAGCAACCGTACTCGGATTTTTTTCCTTCTGAACAGTAGCCCTGCCGGGAATTATTCCCTTGTCACCAGCATCCCTACTGGGATGTTTTTCCTTCTGAACAGCGGCCCTGCCGGGAATTATTCCCTTGTCACCAGCATCCCTACTAGGATTTTTTTCCTTCTGAACAGCAGCCCTGCCGGGAATATTTCTATCGCCTCCAGAAGCCTTGCTGGGAATGGGGGTGACACCATTGTCAGCAATAGATCTGCCGTTGCCGGCATACTTTTCACTTCCGACTCTCTTCTTGCCGCCGAGATCTGCGGGGCTGTTGTTTTCAGCGCCAGCAACTTTGCTGTGGCCCGGCCGCCTCTCTGGGTTTTCTCCTCGGTGGCCCTTGGGCTTGGTGCCGGTAGCCTTGCCACATCTGGCGGGCTTATCCGGAGCGGTGCTGATCTCTAAGTGACCGGCTCCTCTCGGTGCCTTATTCTGGCTCATCTCCAGCTCCTTCAATAAGGCGGCTCCAGTGTAACGGGTTCCTAATGCGGAGCCTCGACAATTCACGCCCCTCACAGACGCTGCTCGACCGCTGCTTTCTTCTCGCAGACTAGGCGTTCTGAACCACCCCCCCCCCCACCCCGACTCTCACGGTCTCGGGCCCCGCCCCACGTCAGTTTCCGGTCCCAAGCCCCGCCCCTGCCAGTACGTCCTGTCAACCTCTGCAGGTAAGCAAGCATCTTTGGAGAGTAATGAAGAGTTGACGTTTCGGGCCGAGGATCTTCATCAGGTTTCCTATCCCAAGCTACGACCCCGTCAATCCTCACCCAATCCCCATCTCAACACAAATCCTGCCGTCAGTCTCCATTCCAGGCACCCCCAATCGACAAACCCCGCCTCCATCAATCTACCGTCCCAAGCCAAATCCCCGTCAACCTCCTCACGCAAGCCACACCTCTCTTCGAAAGCCGCATCTATGAGAGACACCAAATTTGACGGTGTTGTACTTTATGTTGATCTGCCCATCGCTATTTAACTTTATAAGAAAAAAAGAGGACAGGGTAGGTGACAGACTTGTATAGGGGAACACTTTGCATCTAGCGATCAGAAATGCCATCAGTTTCAAAGTAAGTATGCAAAAAGACAGGTCTGGTCTGTGGGTTGAGATTCTAAATTGGAAAAAGACCACTTTTGATGGTGTGGGAAAAGGATTTGGCAAGTGTGGATTGGGATGAGCTGGTTCTGGCAAATGTATACTTAGTCAGTGGAAGGCCTTCAAAAGTGAAATTTTCAGAGTACAAAACTTGTATGTGCCTGGCAGAATAAAAGGTAAAGATAACAGATTTAGGAAACCTTGGGTTTCAAGAGATACTGAGACCCTGGTTAAGAAAAAAAAGAGCATAGCAGATATAAGCAGGTAGGGACAAATGAGGTGCTTGTGGAGAGTATAAAAAAGCAAGAGAACACTTAGGTAAGAAATCAGGAAGGCTAATTGAAGGAAAGAGGTTGCCCTAGCAGACAAGGTGAAGGGGAATCCTGAGGGATTCTACAGATACGTCAAGAGCAAAAATTGGTGCTCTGGAAGATCATTCTAGCATGTTGCCAAAAGAAATGGGGGGAGATCTTAAGTAGATATTTTGCACCTGTATTTACTCAGGAGATGGTCACAGAGTCTATAGAAGTGAGGCAAAGTAGCAACAAGTTGATGGACCCTATACAGATTACGGAGGAGATGGTGTTCGCTGTCTTGAGGCAAATTAGGGTGGATTAATTCCCAGGGCCTGACAAGGTGTTCTCTTGGACCATGTGGGAGGCAAGTGCAGGAGCCCCAGCAGCGATATATTTACATCATCCTTACCTGCAGGTGAGGGAAGGTATTCTAAGGTACTGGATACATGATTATTTGGATAGATGGTTACTGATCAAGGACAGTCAGCATGACTCATGTCTAACCAATTTATAACATTTTTTGAGGATATTACCAGGTAAGTTGATGAAGGCAAGGCAGTGGATGTTGTCTACATTGACTTTAGCAAGGCATTTGACAAGGTCTCGCATGGGAGGTTGGTCAGGAAGGCACAGTCACTTGACATTCAAGATGAGGTGGTAAATTGGATTAGACATTGGCCTTGAGGGAGAAGCCAGAGGGTGATCGTAGATAGTTGCCTCTCTGACCGGAGGCCTGTGACTAGTGGAGTGCCACAAGGATCAGTGCTGGGCCCTTTGTTGTTTGCCATCTATACCAACGTTCTGGATCTGGATGATAATGTGTTTAACTGGATAAGCAAATTTTCAGATGAAACCAAGATTGGGGGTGTAGTGGATGGCGAGGAAGATTAACAGAGCTTGCAGTGGGATCTAGACCAGCTGGAAAAAATGGGCTGAAAAAATGGCAGATGGAATGTAATGCAATGCAGACAAGTGCAAATGTTTGCACTTTGATCGGACCAACCAGGATAGGTCTTACACAGTGAATGGTAGGGCACTGAGAAGTGTGGTAAAACAAAGGTAACTGGGAATACAGGCCCATAATTCATTGAAAGAGGCATCACAGGTAGACAGAGTGGTACCATTTGCCTTCATAAATCAAAGTATGAGTACAGGAGATGGAATGCTATGTTGAAATTGCATAAGACGTTGGCAATGCCTAATTTGGAGTGATGTTTGCAGTTTTGCTCACTTACAACAGGAAAGACGTAAATAAGGTTGAAAAGGTACAAGGATGTTGCTGGGACTGAAGAACCAGACTTGTAAGGAAAGAATGAATAGGTTAGGACTAAACTCCTTGGATCGTAGAAAAATGAGGATCGATTTGCGAGAGGTATGCAAAATTATGAGGATTTTAGATAGGGAACAGTTCCCACCTTCCCTGGAAAACTGTCCAATTATCTATAAATCTGAAGCCCTCCCTCCTGCACCATGTCTTCAGCCACGTGTTGATCTGCTCTATCTTACTATTTCTAAACCCGCCTGCACGTGGCACTGGTAGCAAACCTGAGATTGCTATCCTGGAGGTCCTATCCTTTAACTTGGCGCCTAACTCCCTAAACTCACCTTTCAGGACCTCCTCACTCTTACTACCCACGTCATTGGTCCCTACATGGATCACAACATCCGACGGCTCACCCTCCCTCTTGAGAATACTGAGAACTTGATCGAGATATCACGGACCTTGGCATCAGGGAAGCAACAGACCATCCAGGATTCTCGATCTCTTCCACAGAACCTCTTATCTGTCCCCCTAACTATCGAATCCCCTATCACTACTGCTCTTCTCTTTTCCCTCCTTCCCCTCTGAGCTGAGGGTTCAGTCTCGGTGCCAGAGACACAACCACTGCAACTTGTCCCTGACAGGTCGTCCCCATCAACAGTATCCAAAACGATGTACTTATTATTGGTGGGAATGGCCACAGGGGTGCTCTGCTCATTCAGAGGCTTTTTCCCAGGGCTGAAATGGTTGCCACAAGTGGACACAGATTTAAGGGAATAAATGGGAATAAATCAAAGTGAGCACGTAAACAATATACCGTGAGTTTGGAAATGCAGAACAGTAATCAGACGTGCACAACAGATCAGGGCTAAGCAGGTTGTCCCATTCCAGCAAAAACAGCAAAAATTGCTGAGCCAATATCATAGATGGATGGCAGACATAGACAGGAATTGAGTTAACTGAATTTGTAGAGTTCAATATTTAGTCCAGAATGCTGGTACATGCCCAGACAGAGTATTCCCCAAGCTCCTGAAGAACTTCATTGTAACACTGCTGAGGGCCAAGGATGAGATGGTCAGAGCGGGAGTCAGATGATGAATTGAAATCACAAGGGCTTCTGCAGATGCTGGAAATTTTAAGTAACACACACAAAATGCTGAAGGAACTCAACAGGTCATGCAGCATCTGTGGAGAGAAATGAACAGTCGACATTTCAAGCTAAGACCCTTCATCAGGACTGAAGGATCCATTTTCTCCAGGCCATCTCCAAGACCCTTCATCATCTCAGTCCAAAATGTCAACTGTACCTTTCCCTCCACTGATGCTGCCTGACCTGCTGAGTTCCTTCAGCATTTTGTAAACACTGCTAAAGTATTAATGTGCCAGGCAATGGGAAACACAAAACATGCTGGAGAAACTTGGCAGACCAGGCAGCATCTATGAAGGGAAATAAACAGTTGATGTTTCAGGTCAAGAATCTTCATCAAGACTGGAAAGGAAGGGGGCAGATGCTAGAAAAGGTTGGGGAGGGGGCAGGAGGAAGCGTATGAGCTGGCAGGTGACAGGTGAGACCAGGTCGAGGGGGAGGTTTTGAGTTACTGCTGTGTCCTGAATGTAGGTGTTGCAGAGTGATTACCCAATCTAAATTTTGCACATCTTTGGCACGGGGGAAGCCAGAGCAACCAGAGAAACCCACAGGGAGAATTGCAAACATCGTTTAGGCGGCACCGAGGTCAGGATTGTAATATTTTCTTTCTTACTTTCAGGATTTAAGTCACATTCCTCCATATCTCCATACCCCTCAATAGCCACTGGACTTTGGTTACATACTCTTTGCCATCTCTAACAAGAGTAAAGGATGAAGATTGGGGTAGTGAAGATAATTCAAATTATCAGTGTCAGTACTATCACTTTTTAAAGTTAACAAGAAATTTGTACTGATTGTTATTCTAACCATGTTACATGGTGATACACTTGTTATTCTGTAATCTATTTCATTGTTGCAGTGAGGAATGTACCCTGGTGTTACATGATTAAAGACCATTGCTCACCAACGCCACACCTTGGGCTACCTGTCAGCTCATGACCATCAGGGCAGTTGTTGGATACGGGATCTAGAAGTTTCAAATATCTGGTTTCTCCCTGACATGATCCCAATTTTTACATCAAAGGAATCCTATGCAGAGGCATCACACCTGGGTATGACAACTGCTCTGTGCAAGACTGCAAGAAATTATAAATGCAGCATAGTGCATCGCTCAAATCAGTCTCCCCACCACTGACTCCATGTACACTCCCTGCTGCCTCGGGAAAGCAGACAACATAATCAAGGACCCCTCCCCACCCTTGTCATTCTCTCTTGACCCTTCCTCTCAGTTATGAAAGTACATAATACCAGATTCAAAAACAGCTTCTATCCTGCTGTAATTCGACTTTTGAATGAACCTTTCACATGTTAAAAGATGAACTCTAGAACTCTGATCTGTCAGTCCTACTCATTTTGGCCCCTGCACTCTCTCTCTGACTGCAGTACTATACACTGCATTGTTTTATCGTGAACAACTCTATGCCACAGTTGTATTGACAAACAAACAAAAGCATCTCACTGTATCTCAATACATTTGACAAAAATGAACAAAATCCGATATATTCTTTGAACAGTCAGAATCAGTTCCTGACCTTTTTTGTAAAATTTCTGTTTACTTTATGGCAAGACATTGAAGTTACAATAAATCAATGTGGAATAAGGAAGTAATGTTGATGGATTCATGGACCGTTCAGAAATCTGTTGGCAGAAGGGTGGAAGCTGTTCCTGAAATTTGAGTGTGGGTCTTCGGGCTGCTGTAATTCCTCCCCAAGTATCAATGAGAAGAAGGCTGGACCAGATGGCAAGGGTCCAGATGGCTTGAGACACTGCCTTTTGACACTGTCCTAGATGGTGGGGAAGGTTGTACCCAAGGTGGTGCTGTGTGAGTTTTCAACTCTCTGCAGCCTCTTTTGATCCTGCACATTGGAGATTCCATACCACACTGTGATGCAACGAGTCAGAATACTCTCCTCTGCATATCTGTAGAAACTTGATAAGTCTTGGATAGTATACCAAATCTCCTCAAACTCCTGATAAAGTATAAATGCTGGCATACTTTCATCATAATTACATCAATATGTTGGGCCCAGGATACATTCTCTGAGATGTTAATGCCCAGGAACTTGAAGTTGTTCACCCCTTCCTTCAATAAGATTTGGTGTGTGTTCCCTTGATTTCCTCTTCCTACTGTCCACAATCAATTCCTTGGTCTTGCTGATGTTGAATTTGAGGTCACTATTGCAACACTATTCAACCAGCTGATCTATCCAGCACTGTTCACCTCGTCACCATCTGACATTCTACCAACAAGGTTGTGTCAAACTTATCGGTGGCATTTGAACAGTGCCTAGCCATACTGTCATGAACGTAGAGAGGGTAGAGTAGTGAACTAAGCACTCTTCCCTGATGTGTGCCCGTGTAGATAGTTGTTCTTGGTAATCTGCTTTGATTGTTGTCTCCTGATAAGGTAGTCAAGGATACAGTTGCAGAAGGAGGTACAGAGGACCAGGTTTTGAAGCTTGTTGATAAGTACTTAAGGGATGATGGTATTGAAAACTGATAAGTAATCGATAAGTAGAAACCTGTTATATGTATTGGATGTCGGAGTGGTGTTTGGGGGGAGGGGGTTGGTGAGGGAGTTGCTACATGATAGGCCCTTTGCACTGGGTCTTATATGCGGTCTCTGGCTACCACATTGCTTTTTTACAACATAAAACAACAAACACATACTGGTGAACCAGTGTATTCATTGGTAGATCAATGTAGTATTTCAGTTACTAACTGGAGAGCTGCACTTTGCTTCGTTTCCAACCATAAACCAGAGGAACAATGTGGAGAGTATCCTGACTGGCTACATCATGGCCTGATATCGAGACACCAATGCCCCTACTCAAGGACTCTACAACTCATATTCTTAATGTATTATTTTTTGATCTGTTTTTGTACTTTACCAATTTATTTTATTTTGCACATTATCTGTTTGTCAGTCTTTGTGTACAGGTATAGTTTTTCATTGATTCTATTGTATTTCTTTGGTCTAATCTGAATACTTGCAAGAAAATTACTCTGAAGGTGGTGTCTGGTGACATACATGTAGTTTGGTAATGAATTTACTTTGTACTTTGTACCTCACCAGAAGTTTATCCAGATTCCCATCATTGTTGGGTGCTATTCTAATAATACTCATGAGATATGAGATTTGATACTGATATTTAAGCAACTTATGTTGCCACTTATTAAAATCTCAGTCCGAATCACCCTGACTTACCCTGAAGATAGGAAAGTTATTTGTTCTTTCTCAATGAATTCTAGCGGGCGAATTCTACTTTTTGAATTAAATTTCCGAGGGCCGTAGAGATTGCATGTGGGGATGAAGAAGTGAGGAAGGTTTGCACTTTTCAGATGTTCAGTGAGGTCATCAAACAGCTGCAGGAAGCAAACAGCGAGGTCTTCAAGACGCCACATGTCATCGCTGGGTCTTTTGACACATGCGTGGAGCAGAGTTGTCTTTGCGTGGTATGAGCAGACGCGTGCCAATATACGAGGATGCTTCTCCTTCAGTTTCTCAATGAGGTTTTTCAAAAGCTTCAAACAAGATCTCCTATAAAAGGGGAAGCAGTTTCAGTGCAACATGCCAATTTTTGTCCATCTTCCCCGAATCGTAAGCCAATGAAATCACAACCTCAGAAGTCACACTGCACATTTTTAAATATCAAGAATCAATGTGAACAGTATCAACAAGCTATCCTACAGTGGGAAGGGACAAAAACATACCCACAATGCACACATCATGATAACACAGAGGCAGGAGTATGGGATTATAACCCAAGGAGGCATTCCTAGCTCCTTTACTCTACAACAGCACCAGGCACAGAGTCTGCTTGTGTAGCCCGGTAACCATCAATTCTGAGAAATCAAAAACCCAGAGTAGCACCTGTCAGTCCATGCAACTTGGTACTTTCACTGGCATTGTGACGATTTTCAGTGTGCACTGTGTCTCACAGGCAAACCTGCTCCCAGTTAGTGCCTCTCAGCAGGCGTGGAACCCTTGAGAAATAAAATCACCCTGACTTACCACTTCTCGTCACTATCTCTGTGCACAGAGTTTGCGGTTAAACGGAGGATCAGACCTGACCATTTAAAGACTCCCTCACTGATTCTTCTTCCACGTGTCCTTACAGGATATACTGAAATGGTACCACACTACAAGTCTCCCGCCCTGGATAGTCTCTTTTCTCCCCCTTCCATCACAGATTAAAAAAAGATTGAAAACAACATACCAGCAAGCTCAAGAACAGCTTCTATCCCACTGTTATATTACTCTAGAACAGAGCTCTTCTACAACAAGAACAAACAATTGAACCTCCACTCCATCTTGTCATGGCCCTTGCACCTCATCTAAATTGGTAAAAAAAATATTATTGTCACATTTACAGTGAAAAACTTGTCTTGTGTACCATTAATACTAAGCAATTCATTACAGAGTAAATTTATTATCAAAGTATGTACACCATACTGTGGTCAGTGGCTGCAAGATGAAGTTGATGGCTCCAGAATCTCTAAGGCCTTGCACAAAAGAGTATTTAATGAAGAGTGGGTAGAAAAAAAGCCTCGGCTAAAAAAGAAGAGCATATGCCCTCAAGACTTTGCAAAGCATCAGTTAGAAATATTGTAAAGATGTGGAAGAAGGTCTTGAGGTTGGATGAGACTAAAGTCAAACTTTTTGGCCTCAACAATAGGTGTTATGTGTGGCCTAAATCTGATACTGCGCATCAGCCAGGTAACATCATCCCCAATGTAAAATATGGTGAAGGTGACTGGGACAAGGGACATAGGCAAGGATGGTTAGGGCACAAGTGTTGGACTATCTGAGACTAGAAATGAGACGCAATATGAGTCGAAAAGAGGAGAGAGTTCTAAGGGAAAGGCTAGGCGAGAATCCGAAGGAGAGCTAACAATTAAGCACTGAACCTCAGTTCAGATGTTCTTCAAATATTAAATTGCTGGCACCAAGACATGGCTGCCAATTAGCAAGACAGGCCTGAATCCTTAAAGGGCCTCACCTGCTCTCCATGTTCCAGAGAGTCAGAGCACCTCAACTCCAGAAGCTGACGGATGCATATCGTACTGGGACCCCTTCCCCCATGGCCGACTCCTGATGGCCCTGGTTGCTCAGAGAGTCGATGATGGTAGCCAGATCCAAGATGTCTCTTTCAGGAACCCAGCACCATTTCTTGGGTCCGAATCCTTCACAGAACACCCCAAACAGTTCATGAAACCAGAATTCTTTTTATGGTGAAGGCATGTTCCCGTCAACAAATCTATGTGGTGGTGGGTCTAAAGAACTGGTGCTTCCAGGTTTTAATTTGGAAATGTGGAAAGTGGGATTGATCTTGAGGGTCCTGGGGAGCTGCGGCGGTGGCGGGGGCGGGGAGGAGGGTTGGGCCACTGGATTTACTTGCTTGAGATCCTTGAAGAGTCCAGTGAACTTGGGCACCAATTTCCTAGACTCCACCCAGAGAGGCAAATCCTGATTAGCCAGCTAGACCTGTTACCCAGGCTGCAAAGCTGGTCCCTGTCTTCTCTTTCATTTCAGCCTTCCGGGTAGAGGCCAACAAAATCTCCCTTGTCCTAGTCCAAAGGTAGTAATCTTGTGATTGTTTTCTGTGCCATGTGACAGTGAGGATAGGAATAGAATGACTGATAAACGTGTGGCTGAAAAATTGGATCGGGGGGCAGGGATTAAGACTTCTGGATAACTGGGATCTCTTCTGGGGAAGGTGGGACCTGTACAAGGGGTAAGTTGCACTTGAATCTGAAGGGGAACAATGTTTTTGTGAACAGGTTTACTGGAGCTGTTGGGAGCGGTCAAAGCTAATATGGCAGGGGGATGGGAACCACTATGACAGAGCTAAGGATGAGCCAGCTGGATGTAACATGAATGTAAGGAAGGACAAGCCAATGATTGGGTACAAAGGCAGACAGAGCAGACAGAGTTAAATTATACCTTCAAAAGGGTGAAGAATGCAGGACTGAAGGTACTGTATTTAAATGCACGTAGCATTTGGAACAAGGTGGACAAACTCATCGTGCGACGTTGTGGGCATCACTGAGTCATGGCAGAAAGAAGGCCATAGTTGGGAGCTTAACAAAGGATATACTTTGTATCAAAAAGACATAGATGGTGGTATGGGTCTGTTGGTAAGAGATGGAATTACATCTTTAGAAAGAGGTGACATAGGGTCAGAGAATGTTGAATCTTTGTGGGTGGAGTTAAGAAACTGCAAGGGTAGAAAAACTATTATGGGAGTCATATATAGGCCTCCAAATAGTAGCCAAGATATGGGGTTGAGATTGTAAAGGGAGCTGTAAAAGGCATGCGATAAGAGTAATGACACAATTGTGAAGGGGAACTTCAATATGAAAGAGGATTGGGAAAATCAGGTTGGTGTCGGATTGCAAGAGAGGGAGTTTGTTGAATGCCTACAAGATGGATTTTGAGAGCAGCTTGTGCTTGCGCCTTCTCAGGGAAAGGCTATCTTAGATTGGGTGATGTGTAATAACCCAGATATTTTTAGGGAGCTTAATGTAAGGGAACCCTTAGTAGACAGTCATAAACAAGAGAAATTCTGCAGATGTTGGAAATCCGAGCTACACACACAAAATGCTGGAGCAACTCAGCAGGCCAGGCAGCACCTATGGAAAAAAGTACAGTCAACGTTTCAGGCCATGGGGTACATGTAGACTAATGACAAAATAAGTCAAAGTCAGCAAGGTTTCTATAAAGGGAAATCTTGCCTGACAAATCTGTTAAGAGTTCTTCGAGCAAGTAACAAGCAGGGTGGACAAAGGAGAGGCAGTGGATATCATTTACTTGGATTTTTGGAAAGCATTTGAAAGCAGCCATACATGAGACTGCTTAGAAGATAAAATCCTATGGTGTTACAGGAAAGATACAGGCATGGATAGACAAATAGCTAGCAGGCAGGAAGCAGTGGGTGGGAATAAAGAGGGCCTTTTGTGGTTGGCTGCCAGTGACTAGTGATGTTCCTCAGGGGCCAGTATTGGGACCGCTGCTTTTCACATTGTTTCTCAATGATTTGGATCATGGAATTGATGTCTTTGAAGCAAAGTCTGCAGGTGATACAAAGATAGGTAGAGGGGTAGGTAGTGCTGAGGAAGCAATGCAATTGCTGCAGGACTCAGACAAATTGGAAGAATGGGCAAAATATGGCAGATGGAATACTGTTGGGAAATGTATGATAATGGATTTTAGGTAAAAGCAACAATAGTGCAGACTGTTATCTTAATGGGGAGCAGGTTCAAACATCAGAGGTGAAAAGGGACTTGGGAGTCCCCATGCAAGATTCTCAGAAGGTAAACCTATAGGTTGAGTCTGTGGTAAAGAAGGCAAATGCAATGTTTCCATTTATTTCAAGGGGAATAGAATATAAGCACAAGGAGATAATGCTGAGCCTTTACAAGACACTAGTCAGGCTGCGCTTGGAGTATTGTCAACAGGTTTGGATCCCATACCTCAGAAAGGATGTGTTGTCATTGGGGAGAGTTCAGGGAGCTCACGAGGATGATTCCGGGAATGAAGGGGTTAATATATGAGGAATGTTTGGCAGCTTTGGGCAATGAGTTTGTCCAAATGGTACACACATTTAAATACAGCACCTTTAGTCCTGCATTCTTCACCCTTTTGAATTTTGCTTCTGTGGTACATCTTAATTCTTTGCTCTGTCAGCATTTGGACCCAATCATTGGATGTTACATCATCTACTTGTAAGCCGCTAGCTCATCCTCAGCTCCGTCATAGTGGTTTCCATCCCCCTACCATATTAGTTTAAACCACTCCCAACAGCTCTGGTAAACCTGCCCATGAGAATATTGTTCCCCCTTGGATTCAGGTGCAACTCGTCCCTATTGTACAGGTCCCACCCACCCCAGTAGAGGTCCTAATTATCAAAAAATCTGAATCCCTGTCCCCCCACTTCCAATTCTTCAGCTATGCATTTATCTGCCACCTCATTCTATCAACCTGATCCAACAAGTCTGGCAAGATCTCAAGAGTACTGTCAACTGCCACTCTCCAACTAACCTGGGACAGCTTGAGCAATTTTGTAAGGAGGAATGGGCAAATGTTGCTCCATCACATTTTACTAATCTAATAAGAGACATTGAGGAAAAACTACCACTGTAATAGATAGAGGAGGTGGTTCAATTAACTACTGAGCATTCATCAACAGAAAAAGACTCTTTCGTGTCAATGTGAAAACAGATCTCTACAAAGTGATCTAAAGTAATTACAAATATAAAACACAAAATAATTGATTGTCCCTTTAATATGACACACAAAATCATCACTGTGCAGCCAGTTGGTTTTAGAAGTCAACATATTTAGTTAAATGGAGGTCTGTTTTTGGAGACCTGTCAAGGTGTTTCAATGGACTGCAGCAAAAGTACACCTATATCTGAAGGTTCAACTGCTGGTGAGTCAGTATCCTGGCAAAAACTACACCAAGCAACTCTGCAAAAAGGTTATTGAAAGCACAAGTCAGGAGGTAAATACAAGAAAATTTTCAAGTCACTGAATATCCCTTGGAGTACAGTTAAGTCAATCAGTAAGAAATGTAAAGCATATGGCACAGCTGTAAATCTGCCTAGAGCAGGCCGTCCTCAAAAACCGAGTGACCATGCAAGAGGGGACTAGTGAGGGAGGTACCAAGAGACCTATGACAACTCTGGAGGAATTACAAGCTTCAGTGGCTGAGATATGAGCGACTACGCATACCACAACTGTTGCCTGGGTGCTTCACCAGTCACAGCTTTATGGGAGAATGGCAAAGAGAACAGCACTATTGGAAAAAAACTCACATGAATTCTCAGCTAGAATTTGCCTGAAGCGTTTGAGAGACTCTGAGTCAGCTGGAAGATGATTCTATGGTTTGATGAAACCAAAATTGAGCTTTTTGGCCATCAGACTAAATGCTATGCACATCATGAAAAATGGACTATCCCTACTGTGAAGCATGGTGGTGGTTGCATCATGCTAGAGGGATGCTTCTCTGCTTCACGCCCTGGAAGACTTTGTGAAGATCGATGGTAAAATGAATGCAGTATATACGGGGAAATCCTAGAGGGAGACCTGATGCAGTCTGCAAGAGAACTCTGTCTTGGGAGAAGATGTGTTTTGCAGCAGGACAATGACCCCAAGCATAAAGCCAAAGCAACACAGAAATGGCTTAAAAACAACAATGTTAATGTCCTGGAGTGGCCAAGTCAGAGTCCAGACCTCAATCCAATTGAGAATTTGTGGCTGGACTTGAAAAGGGCTGTTTACTCATAATCCCCATGCAATCTGACAGAGCTTGAGCAGTTTTGTAAGGAATGGGGAAAAATTGCAGTGTCCAGATGTGCAAAGCTGATAGAGATCTACCCACACAGACTCAAGGCTGTAATTGCTGCCAAAGGTGTATCTGCTAAATACTGACTTGAAGTGGGTAAATACTTGTGCAATTAGTTATTTTGTGTTTTATATTTGTAGTTAATTTAGATCACTTTGTAGAGATCTGTTTTCACTTTGACATGAAAAACTCTTTTTCTGTTGATCAGTGTCAAAAAAGCCAAATTAAACCTACTGTGATTCAATGTTGTAAAACAATAAAACATGAAAACTTCCAAGGGGGTGAATACTTTTTTATAGGCATTATGTGCTGGATTGAAACTATATATGCTGTGTGTGACTATATCTTCTATGTATTGCCCCTTGGTCCCGGAGGCATGATGTGTTGCTTAATTGTATACATGTGCATGGTTGAATGACAATAAACTTGAACTTGATCTGAGTGTATGCTCACAACAATATTTATTTATTGTGGACATGGCATATTTATGGGTAATGATTTTTTTAAACATGAATGCTGTAACATACCTTTCTGTGATTCGGTTTGGGCTCCTTGTGCATTCGCAAGTGACTTTTGTTTCAGCACCAGGTAAAAATGGCTCCCGTCTGAATGGACTCCTCACCTTCCATCCCAACCAATTTTCAATCTTCAATCCGTTGGTGGTGCTTTGTGGCTTCACTTCCGAAGCTAACACAATGTCCAGCGAGATCAGCCCATATTCTCCCTCAGTCATGTGCCACAGCTGAGCTTACTGGCTTCTTCCTTTTTATTTTCATATGGGGTCCTGTCAAAAAAAATGACACTGAAAATAGTAGATTTTTCTAACCTTTGAATACGGCATTAACTGCAACAATAATGTGATCTAAGAAGAAAGGATCTAGACATGAAGTAGCCTTACTCAGTTCCAAGATTTCTCTACGGTGGTCACTGGGAAGAAGCAAAGTCATGGTGAATCAACCATTAACCGCCCTGGTCAGATCTTTTGGGAGATCTGGGAATAGGGCAGCACAGTGGTGCAGTGAGTAGGGCCGCTTCCTAACAGCACCAAAGATCCTGGTTCATTCCTGACCTCAGGTGCTGTCCGTGGGAGTTTGCATGTTCTCTCTGTGATGTGGGCTTCTCACATTCTAAAGACAGCAGGCTTAAAGTCTAATTGGCCACTGTAAGTTGCACTAGGATGGCCTTATTTCAGAGCATTGTGTAAGAAGACCATGAAACGTTTCTTCACGAAGGAGAAGGTAAGTGGAGCTGAAGGGCGGAAGAGACAAAAGTTGGAGGCTGAGGAAGCCAAGAAGTCAAGCAAGTTCTTCATGCTCTTCTTTGAAAAGCCCGGAACAAGTGGTTCAACACATTCCATCGAGTCGCCTGCACCTGCTACAAGTTTGTTAGAATCCGAAGGTGGATCAAGTACAAATGCATCACAAGCCAAGGAGGAAGTCAAGTCAGATAAATCCAAGTATGATGAGATTAAGAGTGAGGCTGCCACTGAGAACATGGACATGACAGGAGGGGAAGACGATGGTGGTGGTGGTGATGTTGAGTTTATTGACGAGATGTTACCTGACGAGGTTGAACCTGATGACACTGAACCGAGTGAAGTGGATGGTGTCAAAGAGCCTCGAAATGTCATACGAGAAGTGATTGAACAGCATGACACTGGACTTCTGAAGTTCGACAAGGATAAAGGAAAAGCAATTCTGCCTGACCTGATTCATTGAGAACAGAAATAATAAAGCTGGGTTCAAAGTATTTCCAGAACAGTGAGGGGCCTTTCCTACCAACAAATAACCGCTCAGTGAACAAAACTTAGTTCAAAAGGAAATTGGGAAATGGTCGTGGTGAGGAAGTGACTCGCTCATGACTGGTCTATTCCCCTTCTAAAAAGTCTGCATTTTGTATCTGTTGTCTTCTCTATTCCCGGTCAGAGCATCAATCCTCATTGGAGCAGCACCTGAAAGGATTAGTATTCATGAAAATGCCAAGAATCATCGGGATTGCTTCACACAGTGGAAAGAAATGGAAAGGAGTTTAGCTGGAAACAGAGGGGTTACTCTCGCGGTATTTCAGTCACAGATTGAGAAGGAAAAGCAGAAGTGGTGTGATATCTTGATGAGAATCCTTCACTGCATAAAATTCCTTGCGACTCAGAACCTGACTTTGCGAGGACACAGGGAGTCACTTCAGCTAGACGATGACTCCAATGTGAGAAATTTCCTTGGCTTACTGAAACTACTGGCCATCTTTGACCCTGTCATACAAGAAGGCCTCACTCATTTGGAAAGTCATCCTGGATCCACGTCTTACCTTTCACCAGGTGTCCAGAATGAATTCATCCACATGATGGCATCCACTGTTCACCAGAGTTTACTGAGAAGAATTCGTAAAGCTAAGTACTATGGTCTCCTGTTCATCTCGACTCCTGATCAGGCACACCGTGAGCAGTTATCAGAAGTAGTGAGGTATGTGGAAGTTGATTTTGAGAGGAAAACAGTCCATGTTAGAGAGTCCTTCCTTGGTTTTATCCAGATAAGCCAGAAGGATGCTGAGAGCTTGGTTGAAGACATCTTGAAACAGCTAGAGAAGGACAAAATAGAGCTACAAGATTGTCGGTCACAGTGCTATGATAACACTGCTGTGATGGTTGGACACAGAAGTGGTGTTCATCAAAGAATAAGTGAGAAAAACAACCTGGCAGTGTTTGTGAATTGTGACAATCACTCATTCAACTTGGTGGGTGTACATGCAGCCAAGCATGATACAATGATGGTCACATTTTTTGGAACCTCTACGTGTTTTTCTCTTGTTCAAAACACCACTGGGAAAAACTCAAAAACACTGTGCCTGTGGTTTTTAAGTCGGAGTCCAAAACCAGGTGGAGTGCAGGACAGAAGCAGTGAAGCCTGTCAACAAGTACCTTGAGGAGATACTTCAAGTTCTCCAGGATGTGACAGACAATGAAAACGAGACCAGTGAAACAAGAAGTGACGCAAGGCAGCTGTACAACCGCATGTTGAGTTACGATTTTCTGATTTTGCTAGGATTTTGGAACAAAGTACTCATTCGCATTGACCGCATTCATAAGAGGCTGCAGAATCCTAGCATCAACTTCCACGATGCTGCCCTGGATTTGAAAGCCCTCCGAGATCATTTTTATGATGAAAGAGAAGTGTTGGTCAGTGAGTCACTCGAAGAAGGAGTCGGTCTCTGTCAAGAATGGAATATTGAAGTTGAAAGACATCAGAGACTAAAGAAATGAATGGCTGATGAGAACTCGAGAGACGCTGGGTTAACAGCTAAGGAGGAAGTGGAAAGAGTCATGAAGGGAACACTCAACCATCTTCACAGAGAAATGGATGAAAGGTTCGCTCGTTTGCACAACACTGACGCCAAGTTTGGGTTCCTCCTCGATGGCGAGGGACTGTGTTACGGCGCCTAAAGGAGTGTGAAAATTTGGGCGAATTGTACAGCTCTGATGTTGATGGACAGCAGCGATATGAAGAAATTTTGGATTGCAGAATGTTGCTATCAAGGTGGGTCAACATGAAAATATCAAGGCCTGAAGAGCTTCTTGAATTTATTGTTCACTATGGAGATGACAGTGTCTTCCCCATCTTCGCATTGCTATTCAGATAATGCTAACCATTGCAGTTTCCATCGCCAGCTGTGAGAGATCATTCAGCAAGTTTTGAGAGCCTCTCAAATACTTTCATATTTAAGAGCCTCCATGGATCAAGGCAGACTCCGTGATCTTGTTCTGCTGAGTGTAGAAAGAGAAGAAACTGGAAAAAACTGACTTTGATCACATCATAGACCAATTTGCATCAGTGAAAGCCAGGAAGGTGCAGTTATAATGTTCATGTAGTGCCATAATTTGTTAATTAAAAGACTAACAAGCTTGACTTGTATTTTTGAGCTGATATTATGGTAAAGTTATCTAAAAGATAATTAAAAGTTCAAGTTTATGGTTATTCAACCGTACACATGTATACAACTAAACAAATCAATGTTCTTTTGGATTAAGGTGCAAAACATACAAAACATATATCACATACATCATATAAAATAATATTAACATAATAATATTAAAATATTCTGTAGTTATATAAGGTGACATAAATTGCATATACAGCGTATACAGTACTTAAACATACAATGTATACTGCTACTGGCGCCGTCATTGTGTATACTAGGTGGTAACAGGTGTTCGGAAGCAAGCAGAGGGGATTGGTATAAAATAGTTGGTAAATACCCCTCAACCGTTTGGATGGGGGTCAACCAAAACCCAAAGGTTTCACTTAGAGGAAATATGTGACAAAATATTCCCTTATCTGACAGAAAGCCTAAATATTAAACTAAATGGGCGCCACGGTAGCGTAGATGTTAGCGCGACTTCAGTACAGCTCGGGCGCTTCCGGAGTTCAATTCAGGTGCCATCTGCAAGGAATTCGTAGGTTCTCCCCCGTGAACCGCATGGGTTTCCTCTGAGTACTCCGGTTTCCTCCTACAGTCCAAAGACGTACCGGTTAGTAGATTAATTGGTTACTGCAAACTGTCATGTTATTACGCTAGGTTTAAATCGGTGGGTTTCCTGTTCCACGCTGGATAGATAGGTGGATGTGGATCTGCCCTTACGCCAGGGAATTCACATAAAAAACACTCAGCGGAAGGACAGGATAAAAGCGCTGAAAAGTTATTTCTTTCGCTCAGATGAAAGCTCACCTTTATGTTTAATAACTCCCAATTGTCAATGTCTTAATGGATGCAAATTTGGGATCGTTCCCGATGGTCCACCACCTCGCTCATCCGATCTAATCCGCAGATCCCAGAGCACCATCTTCGGCAGTTTGCTCAGGTCTCCGGCTCCTTCCGCTGGCGACAGTGCGCTGAGCCCTCCTGACTATCGGATCCCGTCCTCGGCATCTCTCCGGTCACTCGCGGCTCTACTGCCGCCCTTCCCCTTTATGGCAGCAGATTTGCAGGTGTCGGTGATTCTTCCACTTCTGCCACCGTTCTTGGCGCCGGGATCTGCAGGATTGTTGTTGGCTTCACCACTGGCGACGCCGCTAGGTCCCGGCACCGCTCCGGATCTCCCCCTCGGTAGCCTTTGGGCTTGGCCGGAGCCGTGCCAGCCCCCGAGACCCCGGCCTCTCTCGGTGTCTGCTTCCGACTGACTCATCTCCAGCACCTTCACAGAGACGGCTTCAGCGCAACGAGTTTACTGCAGCGCAAAAAAAAAGACGCCGAAAGAGTCTCCCTCCAGATTATCCGGTCCCCAGTAAGTACTGTTTTACCTTCCGTCAAATTCCCGCCCAAAATCGAACCATTCTGACACTCGCTTTCGTCAAACGTCCGCCCAAAATCTGAAGCAGGGTGAATTAAAATAACAGGGAGATGTTAGGTAGAAGAACCTGTTTGGAGAGGAGAGTCGACTGTGGGAGAACGGGAAGGAGGGGGAGGAGAATGCTAGAGCACCAGAAAAATCCATGGGGAGAATGTGCAAACTCCATGCAGATGACACTGTCGGGAATGTGAAATGTTTTCTCTTCATCTCAGGATTTAAGTCGCGCTTGTCAATATCCATCTCTCAGTAGCCACCAGACTTGGGTTACATACATTTTGCCGAATCTAACAAGAGTACAATTGAAAATGAAGGGCAGGGCAGCAAAAGTACTTCAAAGAATGGTTTCTGTACCAGCTCTTTCAGAGAATCGTTTGCAATTAATTAATAAGAACATAGAATGTTGAATGGTACAACCCAGTAAAGCCCCTTCAGCCCATAATGTTCTGCTGCCCTTTTTAAGATCAATCTTGTGTAACAGAAACTGCAAGGTATTGGACTACAAGACACTATGGAGGATAATAAAAACCGCTGAAAGGATCACTGGGGTCTCCTTCCCCCTTATTTGTGACATTTTTGCTGGGGATGTTGCATACAAAAGCCCCGAAGCATTGTTGAGGATCCCTACCACCCATCCCACAATCTCTTTGACCCACTATTTTCAGGAAGGAGGTACAGAAGCCTCAGGAATAGGACTTCCAGACTGAGTAACAGCTTCTTCCCTCAAGCTGTGAGACTAATTAATACCCTGCCATCACTGAGGTTGCGTCACTAGGACAGTAGAGCTGCTTGCGGTACTGTTTACTGTTTATCTGTGCTGTGCATTACATGCACTTTGAATTATATTTTACAAGGATGTTACAAAGAGGTTTTTTTAATGTGCTATATAAGCACAAGTGTGTGGGCATGTGGCCAAGTGGTTAAGGCATTGGACTAGCGACCTGAAGGTCGTGAGTTCGAGCCCCAGCCGAGGCAACGTGTTGTGTCCTTGAGCAAGGCACTTAATCACACATTGCCCTGTGACAACACTGGTGCCAAGCTGTATGGGTCCTAATGCCCTTCCCTTGGACAACATTGCTGTTGTGGAGAGGGGAGACTTGCAGCATGGGTAACTGCTGGTCTTCCATACAACCTTGCCCAGGCCTGCGCCCTGGAGAGTGAAGACTTTCCAGGCGCAGATCCATGGTCTCGCAAGACTAACGGATGCCTTTAATAAGCACAAGTTGCTGTTCAATCTTTGCTCACATTTTGATCCCAGAAGTCTGTTCCCGCTATCCTTTTGGACAGTATATTTCAACTCCTATCGCGTGTACACAGAACTATGCCTCACCAGAGCATTGCACACAAAATGCTGGAGGAATTCCACAGGCTAGGCAGCATCTATGGAAATGAATAAACAGTCGAGAGTGGCAATAAGAGATTTCACAGAGACGAGATTCTTTGGGCATGATAGAGACACCCAGGTGGTATGTTGCCCTCCCCCCAGGTTACAGGGTCAGCGATGTCTCGGATTGGGTTCACAGCATTTTAAGGGAGGGAGGGGAGCAGCCAGAAGTCTTGGTACACATTGGAACCAAAGGCATAGGTAAGAAAAGTGATGAAGGACATTCTGAAGAGAGATTTTAGGGAGCTTGGTAGAAAGCTGAAGAACAGGACTTCCAGGACAAACATCTCTGGAGGTCTGCCTGTGCCATACACCAGTGAAGAGAATGATAGGATCATTGACAGATACACAGTATTCATGGCTGAGGAACTGGTGCAGGAGGCAGGGGTTCAGATTTATGGATCATTGGGATCTCTTCAGGGGAAGGTGTGACCTGTACAAAAGGGATGGGTTACACCTGAAAACAAAGGGGACCAATATCCTAGCAGGGAAGTTTGCTAGAGCTGTTTGGGAGGGTTTAAAGTAATTTCGCAGGGGGATGGATACTCAAGTGATCATGATGAGGATAACATAGTTGGTTTACAAACAGAGGCAGAATGTAGTGAGAGTGCTAGCAAAGAGAGGATGATGATAGGGCAAAATTCCAATAAAAAGATGAATTGCAATGTAACAGGCAGACAAAATCAAAAAGTGTGAATAAAGGACTGAAGGTGTTAATGTTTAAATGTGCACAGTATATGGAATAAGGTAGATAAACTTGTAGCAAAGTTACAGTTTGGCTTGTATGACATTGTGAACTTCACAGAATCGTGGCTGAAAGATTATAGCTGGAGCTTAACCTCCAAGGATACATTTTGTATTGAAAGGACAGGCAAGTAGACAGAGCAGGATGGGTGGTTTTGTTGGTAAAAAAAAATGAAATCAAATCATTAGAAAGAACTTCTTCAGATTTATAAAGTGTAAAAGGGAGGCAAGAGTAGATTATCAGACCGCTTGAAACAATGCTGGAGAGGTAGTAATGGTGGACAAGGAAATGACGGATGAACTGAATATGTACTTTGATTCAGTCTTCATTGTGGAAGACATTAGCAATATGCCAGAAGTTTGAGTGTGTCAAGGGCAGAGGTCCGTAAAGTTACCATTACTAGGGAGAAGGTGCTTGGGAAGCTGAAAGGTCCAAAGGTAAGTAAGTCACCTGGACCAGTGGTTTACACCTCATGGTTCTGAAAGAGGTGGCTGAAGGGATTGTGGAGGCATTATTATTAATCTTTCAAGAGTTAACAGATTCTGGTATTGTTCCAGAGGACTGTAAAATTGCGAATGTCGCTCTGCTCTTCAAGGGAAAAAAAAAGGCAAAAGAAATTATAGGTCATTTAGCCTAACCTCAGTGGTTGGAAAGATGTTGGAGTCAATTGCTGAGGATGAGGTTTTGGGGTACTTGGAGGCAGCATTGTTTCCTTAAGGAAAAAGCTTACCTTACAAATCTGTTGGAATTCTTTGAAGAAATAACAAGCAGGATAGACTTCTCCAATCCTGCCAAAGGGTTTTGGCCCGTAATGTCCACATACTCTTTTCCCAGATGCTGCCTGGCCTGCTAAGTTCCTCCAGCATTTTGTGTGTGTTGCTCAGATTTCCAGCATCTGCAGATTTTCTCTTGTTTGTGATTGGATTACTTCTCTGCGAAGTCTCTTCCAGGGATGCCTACCCTGAAGAAGTTCAAATCTTCCCTTTGATGGGAGATCAGTGAAACCCTCTCTCGCTGCTCCCTCGCTGTGATCCCTGCTGCTCTCTGCGTGCTTACCCAGACCCACTACTATAGCCATGTATCCTTTCTGGAAATATGTCTTCGCCGCCAGCTTGTCATCTGTGTTTCTCTACCCCCGCCCACCTTTTAAATCTATTCCTCAGCTTTTTTCTCCAGTCCTGCCAAAGGGTTTTGGCCCGAAATGTCGACTGTACTCTTTTCCTAGATCCTACTTGGCTTGCTGAGTTCCTCCAGCATATTGTGCGTCTTAGACAAAGAAGAAATGGATTTTCAGAAAGCCTTTGACAAGATGCCACACATGAGGCTGCTTAACAAGAACCCATTGTATCACAAGAAAGATACTAGGGTGGATAGAGAATTAGCTGATTGGCAGGAGGCAAAGAGTGAGAATAAAGGGAGCCTTTTCTTATTGGCTGCCGGTGACTAGTGGTGTTCTACATGGATCTGTGTTGGAATTGCTTCTTTTTATGTTGTGTGTCAATGATTCAGGCAATGGAATTGATGACTTTGTTGCAGAATTTGCTGACAACACAAAGGTAGGTGGAGGGGCAGGTAGTTCTGAGGGAGCAGAGAGCGCAGGACTCAGACAAATTAGGAAAATGGGTAAAGAAATGGCAGATAGTGTCAGGAGTGTATGATCATGCACTTTGGTAGAAGAAATAAAAGCATAGTCTATTCTATTAAATGGAGAGAAAATTCAAAAATCCAAGGTGCAAAGGGACTTGAGAGTTTTCATGCAGAAAAATTGATTCCGGTATTGAACAGCTTGTCATATGAGGAGCATTTGATGGTTCTGGGCCTCTACTCACTGGATCCAGGAGAATGAGGGGCAACCTAATTGAAACCTATCAAAGGTTGAAAGACCTCAATAGAGTGGATGTGGAGAGAATGGTGGTGGAGTCTAAGACCAGAGGACACAAGCTCAGAATAGATGGATGTCCTTTTAGAATGGAGATGAAGGAGAATTTCTTTAGCCGGAGAGGGGTGAATCTGTGGAATTCGTCGCTACAGGTGGCTGTGGAGGCCAAGACATTGGGTATATTTAAGGCAGAAGTTGATAGGTTCTTGATTAGTCAGGGCATGAAGGGCTATGGGGCGAAGAGCAGGAGACTGGGGCTGAGAGAGACACGGAGCAGCCATGAAGGAATAGCGGAGCAGACTCATTGGGCCAAATGGTCTAATTCTGCTCCTATATCTTATGGCTGATGTTTCGGGCCATGAGCCTTTATCATGACTATCAAGGTATGCTTCACCGGGGTACTTTTGCCAGTTAACTCAAATCCGAATCACCTAGTTACTACTGTTAAGGGAGAACAATTACTAAGACAACCAAAGAGAGTGTAATGCCCTGGTTCACATCTGTACTGTTATGCTGTGGAAAGTATTTCACTTAGCAGTCTGTTCTGCTTTCACCCTGTTTGGGTTATTGTTGAAGATAAGGGATAATGTGGAGTATGTGCTTTCCAAATAGGAGGAGGTTTACTTGGTGAGGGACAATAAGGTTGGTCTTGGGCTTTTGTTCGTCGGGACATGAAGAGAGAAGATGTTGGGAAGAACCGGTGGGAAACCCATTTGTTCGAGGTGGATTGTGAGTGACATTCGGAAGGTGGTGTAGGTGTTCATACTGACCGAGGGCCCAGCACGTGAGTGACAGAGAAGTTCAAGATGAGCTCCAATTTGTCCACATTTGACTGTTTAATTAGAATGGGACCTTTTCTTTTTGTTATTCTTTACTAACCCTTTAAGTTACGATTCATAAATATAATTCCTTTAATTGTATGCAGTGTACTATCTGTCATTTCGTGGCACTAATTTGTAACAGGGTAGCAAATTACAAGGCATCTACACAAACCGGGGTTTCGGGTGGGACAAGTCGTCTCAATCTCACAAGTTTGGTGGGACTCGAGAATGTCTTCCCTAGACTTACGCAGCCAAGGAAACCAAGGTGTTTCAAGAGTATATAGAACTTTATTAGCGCTTATATAATTGGCACTGGGAAGAATCACTAATGGTCTGTTCCCTTAATGCATCTTTTATACACAGTGAGGAATCACATTCCAAAACCCAGATAAGAAAGTAATTTAAACTATGATGTTCTTGAAGCATTATTGCATTTCATCGCATCTTATTCTAAGTTTCTCAATTATCTTTGTACATATTTATATATTATTTAGAGATACGGCATGGAACAGATCCTTCTGGCTCAATGAGCTGCACCACCCAGCAACACAGCTACTCAACCCTACCCTAATCACAGGAAAATCTTACTATGACCAATTAACCTACCAACCTGTATGTCTTTGGACTGTGGGAGGAAACCAGAGCACCCAGAGGAAACCCACACATTCTCAGGGAGCAATGTACAAATTTCTTATTGAGGCCATTAGAATTGAACTCTGTACTCCCAACACCCCAAGCTGTAATAGTGCTGTGCTAACCACTACACTACCATTATAAAATACTAACAGCAATTAATGTTTAAGGAATATTGGTTTAACTTTAATGTTCCCTTGGTACACACTTGTGCAAATCATTCATTTCAGAAGAAGCAGTATTCAGAAACAACATAAAATTGAATTGAGAGTTAAAGAGACCAGAAAACGCAACTGATGAAAGATAGCATGTGTTTGGAATAAATTTGCATCAAGCAGCTTAAGATTAATAGCCCATGACTTGCCTCCTGAAATTCAATATGATATTTCAACACCTCACCAGGATTTTTAAAAAGGGTCCACAACACTGCTCTGTACTCCTATTCTAATAATCCTCATGAGTTTGGATACTGATTTTTAGCAACTTGTATTGCCACTCATTAAAATCCCAAGCCAAATTACTGTGACTGCCGATTTTTCATAAAGATGGGTAAGTTTTCTGTTCTTTCTTTCTCAATGAATTCTAGCAGGCAAATTCTACATTTTGAATCAAATCTTTGAGGGCTATAGATATTATAGGTGGGGATGAGGAAGTGAGGAAGGTTTGCACTTTTCAGATGTTCAGTGAAGTCGTCTAACAGCTTCAGAAAGCAGACAGCAAGGTATTCAAGACAGCACATGTCATCATTGGGCCTCTTGGCACATGCATGAAGCAGAGTTGTCTTTGCGTGGTTTGAACAGACATGGGCCCAGTCAGAAGAGCACTTTTTCTTCAGTGCCTGGATGAGGTTTTTCAAAAGCTTCAAACAGCGTTTTCTACAATATGAAAACAGTTTCAGTACAATGTTCCAAATTTTTTTTTGTCTGTTTTTCTCAGATCATAAACTGGAAGAAATTGCAACCTTTTGTTCAATCATTCAACAAATATTACTTTTAAAAAATCAACCTATGGAGCAAGTATTGACCCTGCCTACAATTGACCACCCAGTTGTAGAAAGGGTCAAAGGTACATCACACAAAGTCCACATCATGACATGACAGCAGGAATATAACACAACTCAAGATGGCAATCCAGGCCCCTTTATTCTACAACAGCACAAGGCACAGAGCCCAGTTTGAGTAGCCTGACAACCGTCAACTAATTCAGAGAAATCAAAAATCCGGAGTGGCAGCTGTTGGTTCATGAGACTTGCTATTTTAGCTAGCAGAGAGACCATGTTCAGTTTGCCAGTGTGTCTCACAGGCTAGCCTACACCTGTTGATCACAGCAGGCACGTAACCCTGGGGGAGGAATACCACTGAGCTCCCATTTTGTTTATAAATCACAACTTCTGTGCAAAGAGTTTGCAGTTAAAGGGGCTGAGATTAGACCTGATCAGCCAAAGTCTCCCTCATTGGCTTGTACTGTGGTGCAGTTTTAGTGCACCTGTGTGCCTCCACAGAATGCAGTAAAACTGCACCACAGTACAAGTCTTCCACCCGAGTCATTCTCTCATCTGACCCCCTTCCATCAGGCAAAATATATAAAAGCTTGTAAAAGCTTTACTCAAGAACTGCTTCTATAACCACCTTTACTCTTCTCAGTTGATGTGTCTGTACCTCTGTTTCAATGTGTTTCTTTCATTCTTGTGTCCAACTGCCAGTTGTAAAGATAATTATTATCATAATACCTCTTGCCACCATTCAGGGCCCCAAACAGTACTTCCAAGTGAGGCAACACTTCACTTGTGAGTCTGTTGGGGTCATCTATTGCATCCGGTGCTCCCAGTGCGGCCTCCTCTACATCGGTGAAACCCGACGCAGATTGGGGAACTACTTCGTCGAGCACCTCTGCTCCGTCCGCCAAAACAGACAGGATCTCCCAGTAGCCACCCACTTCAACTCTGCTTCCCACTCCCACTCAGGTATGTCCATACATGGCCTCCTCTACCGCCATGATGAGGCTAAACTCAGGTTGGAGGAGCAACACCTCATTTACCGTCTAGGTAGTCTCCTGCCCCTTGGTATAAACATAGAATTCTCCAACTTCCGGTAATTCCCTCCCCCTCCCTTCCCCTATCCCTATGTCACTCTGCCCCCTCCCCCAGCTGCCTATAACCTCCCTCATGGTTCCGCCTCCTTCTGCTACCCATTGTGTTTTCCCCTATTCTTTCTTCACCTTTCCTGCCTATCACCTTCCTGCTTCCCCTCCCCCACCCCTTTATCTTTCCCCTTACTGGTTTTTCACCTGGAACCTACCAGCCTTCTCCTTCCCACCCTCCCCCCAACCTCTGCCCCTTCCCTCTACAGTCCTGATGAAGGGTTCCGGCCTGAAACATCAACCGATCTTTTCCACAGATGCTGCCCGACCTGCTGAGTTCCTCCAGCGTGTTGTGAGCATTGCTTATCATAATACCCTTGTTTAACACTCCGTCACAGATCACAAACACCAGAGACTCTACAGAAGCTGGAAATACTGAGCACCACACAGAAAATGCTGGAGGAACTCATCAGGTGAAGCAGCATCTATACAGAAGGTTAGATTCAACTTTATTGTCATTGTGCCAAGTACAGATACAAAGCCAATGAAATGCATTTAGCATCTGACCAGAAATGCAAAGAATAGTGTTATTTACAAAATAACTGCAAATAAAAGAAGTGCTACAGCACACAGATATAAAAGTACTGAGAGTACAATACGGATGCAATACTGCTTAGCGCTGTGGTGTGAGGTTCAGCAGTGTCACAGCCTCAGGGAAGAAGCTGTTCCTGGGCCTGCTGGTGCGGGAGCAGAGGCTCCTGTAGCACCTACCAGATGGGAGGAGAGTAAAAAGTCCATGGTTAGGGTGAGATGCATCCCTGATAATGCTTTTCGCCCTGCCCAGGCAGTGTTTATGGTAGATGTTCTCAATGGTGGGCAATTGGGTGGCGATAATCCGCTGGGCAGTTTTCACCACATGCTGGAGTGCTTTGCAGTCCGATACAGGACAATTGCCATCCACACTGAGATGCAGTTGGTGAGTATACTTTACTTTATACTTTTTACTTTATTGTCGCCAAACAATTGGTACTAGAATGTACAATCATCACAGCGATATTTGATTCTGCGCTTTACACTCCCTGGATTACAAATATTAAATATTAAAAATAGTTAAAATTAGTAAATATTAAAAATTGCTCAGTATGCTCTCAATGGTACAGCGGTAAAAGTACCATTTTATAAACAGTTGATGTTTCAGGCTGAGACCCTTCATCAAGACATGTTATTAGTTCCTGAAGAACTCTTAGCCTGAAAAGTTGACTGATTAAGTGCTTTGAGAAGTTACATAGAAAACCTACAGCACAATACAGGCCCTTCGGCCCACAAAGCTGTGCCAAACATGTCCTTACCTTAGGAATTACCTAGGGTTACCCATAGCCCTCTGTTTTTCTGAGCTCCATGTACCTGTCCAGGCGTCTCTTAAAAGACCCTATCGTGTCCGCCTCCACCATCGTCGTCGGCAGCCCATTCCACACACTCACCGCTTTGCATAAAAAACTTACCCCTGACATCTCCTCTGTACCTACTTCCAAGCACCTTAAAACTGTGCCCTCTCATGCTAGCTATTTCAGCCCTGGGAAAAAGCCTCTGACTATCCGCACAATCAATGCCTCTCATTATCTTGTACACCTCTATTAGGTCATCTCTCATCCTCCGTCGCTCCAAGGAGAAAAGGCCAAGTTGGTTATGGCTAGAATCAACTCCTGTCTCAGTAAGAAGCTGGGCCCACTTCAATTTACATATTGCCATAATAGGTCTACAGCAGATGCGATCCCATTGGCTCTTCACGTGGCTTTGGATCACCTGGACAATACAAATACTTACATTGGGTGCAGTTTATTGACTACAACTCAGCATTTAACACAATCATTCATACAGTCCTGATTGAAAAGATCCAGAACCTAGCCCTCTGTAACTCTTTCTGCAACTGGATCCTCTACTTCCTCACCAGAAGACCACAGTCTGGGTGGACTGGAAATAACATCTCCATCTCTCTGACAATCAACACCGGCACACTACAAGGATATGTGCTTAGCCCACTGCTCTGCTCTTTCCACACCCATGACTGTGTGGTTAGGCACAGCTGAAATGCCATCAATAAATTTGTTAATGACACAATTATTCTTGGCAGAATTTTAGATGGTGATGAGAGGGCATACAGGAGCAAGATATACCAGCTAGTCGAGTGGTGTCGCATAAACAATCTTGCACTCAATATCAGTATGACCAAAGAATTGATTGAGGACTTCAAAAAGGGTAGGCTGAGGGAACACACACCAGTCTTCACAGAGGGATCAGAGGTGGGAAGAGTGATCCATTTCAAGTTCCTAGGTGTCAACATCCCTGAGGATCTATCCTGGGCCCAACAGATCAACACAGTGACAAAGAAGGGATGACAGCGGTAGATTTCATCAGGAATTTGAGGAGATTTGGTATGACACCAGACACTTGCAAATTTCTACAGACTTATCATGGAGAGTATTCCAACTGACTGCATCACTGTCTGGTGGGTGGCAGGGGGGCTACTGCACAAGATTGAAAGAAGCTGCAGGAAGTTGTGAGCTCAGGCAGCTCCATCATGGGTACTAGCCTCCATAGCCACCAGGCCATTTTCAAGGAGCGATGCCTCAAAAAGGCAGCATCCATCATTAAGGACTCCCCTCACCCAGGACATGCCCTGATGCCTTTGCCACAGTCAGGAAGGAGGTACAAGAGCCCGAAAGCACACACTCAATGATTCAGGAACAGCTTCTTCCCCTCTGCCATCAAATTTCTGAATGGACATTGAACCCATTATAGCAATTCATTTTTCCCCCACACAAGTAAAGCATGGAATAATCTTCATCCTACCACAGTCACTCAACCAAACCAAATAAATTTAAGGCAGCTTTTCTTCTTCAAAAATCTCCTTCTTAAGCCCACCCTCCACCACCTCCTGTTTAAATTCCATGTGGAATATTTTGGAGGATCAAGAACCAAGAACCATGTCTACTATACCTCACTATTTTTTTGCACGACTTATTTAATTTACTATAATAAAAAGCGTCTATCGGAAACCCACTTGTAGACTTGTACCTTAACAATCTGGTATTTCTTCAGGATCCTGTCTTTTGGGACTGCCTGATAAAGGAAGCTATTGAAATAAAACTAGAGGAAAAGAATTTTAACTGGTAAATGCAAATCAGTTTTTGTTCGCATCAAGCCGCTGCTTGGCAATAACCGTTAATGTTAGCATTTTGCGTTTTAGAAACTAATCTTTGTCTCTCTCATCTGATTTGAACAATTTTTAGGGTGCAGTTTCACGAAGTCTCATCTTGAAAATGGAAAAAAAACATTTCATTTTGGAAAGGACCGGAGAAAACCCTAAAATAGTTTGCTTTTGATGAAAAGGGAACAATAAAATAGTTCCTTAGTTTAAAAACACACCAGATCCTGAAAAAAAATAAAGGGACAAGCAGTCCAACAGAGAGGAAAAAAAACTGACAAGTGGTCTGAGAGGAAAAAGGCTATGAAGGGTTGGTACTAAGCATCCAACAAGAAAAAGGCAAAGTGTGTTCAGCTCATCATATATTTGTGAGGAATTGTGAAGCAGCAAAGAATCAAGAAAATTTGTGAACAAGAAAGTGAGGGAGAAAGGACCAAGAAACTAGAGAGTGAGAGAGGAGAAAGAAGGAAAGAAAGAAAGAAGGAAGGAGACATTAACATTAACCCAGGCCCAAAATCTCAGCACCATGGACATAAACCAAAGTACTTGTGTGGTTTGTGCTCGTATGCTGTTAAGGATTATGGCATTCAGTGCTCGATGTGTACAAATTGGTTTCATTTTCATTGTTCTAATGTGTCCGATGATACTGTTAATTTTCACTTCAAAAACTTAAGTGCCATTTGGCTATGCCCAGTGTGTGATGTCATTAACTTCGCAAGTTCATTTTTGATTCATCAAACGACCTTGCAAGTATGCTCAACTTGAGTAACTGCTTTGAAAGCCTTGCATCCTTGAAAGAAGACTCTGATTGTGATGAATGGAACCATGCAATTTTAAGATCATCCAGCCCAAATTGTGCTGGTCATTTACCCAAAATAATCCTGAAAAAAACTGCTTCTGGGTGGACTTGTGTAATGACACCCAAACCCTCCTCCACTGAAATGTGTGAAGACAAAAGATGGCTGGACCATTGTTGGGAAAGATGGTAAGAGCAACACCCCCATTGATGACAATCCCCAGCCCTCCCCTTCCGCTAGCACTAACTGTAAATATGTTGACGGACAAAGAAATGCACACAATGCTTGCAATAAAACTCAAAATACTAAAAAAGACAGTGCTCGCAAAGATATTAGTAAAAATAATGGGATTAAAATTGCTATCATTAATTGCCACAGTATAAAAGGAAAATCGGCTGTGATTAATTCATTTATTGAAACCGAAAATACTGACATTTTAATCGGGACTGAATCTTGGCTTGATCCTTTAATTAAATCTGAGATATTCCCTCCTCATTTTCAAATTTTTAGAAGGGACAGAAACTCTCAAGGAGGCAGTGTTTTTATCAGTGTGTACAATACTGTTCCTTGCTTTGAAAGAACTGACTTAGGCAGAGACTCTGAGCAAATTTGGTGTCAAGCTACACTTCAGGGACAAATGGTGCAGATCGGGAGTTTTTACCCTCCACCTGATGCTACGTCCGGGCCTCTTTTAGATCTTGAATCAAGCATTTCCAAAATAAATGCCTCGTCGCGCTCTCCGTTTATTATCCTGGGGGGTGATTTTAATGTCCAGGTGTAGATTGGACTGATGGCACACATAGTGAACCAAAAGGTGCTCTTCAGGAAGCCCTGGCTGATTTGTTTCTGAAAGATCATCTGTCTCAGCAAGGTACTTTTCCTACCAGACATGATGATACATGTGGTGCTAAAAACACCTTAGATTTATTGCTGACTTCACATCCAGATTTAATTTCGGAGGTTTCACCCAGTGCTGGAATCAGTGGTCATTTTATTATCCAAGCAAAACTGCACACGAAGATTAAAGTTCCCCCTAAACCACCTCGTAAAATTCCACTTTGGAGAAAGGTGAACAGTGAGGAATTCAAGGACTTAGCAAAACAACTTGGGAGAGACTTCTTTAACTTACAACCAGACAAAAGATCTGTTGAAGACAACTGGGTGTGGCTGAGAGACTCACTAAATGATATTGTTATGAATCATGTTCCTCGTAAATTTATTAAGGGCCGTATGCGTTCTCCTTGGTTTTCAGCGAAATTATCTTTGTAGTAAGAAAGAAAAACTTTACATCCGTGCCAAAAAAAGTGGTACAAGACTGGACTGGGACAAGTTCACCAGAGTGCAGAAGCAAGTCGACCGTATCATTAGGAGTGCTCATAAACAACATGTTTCCTCAATTCTTGAGGGAGAGCATCCTAAGGATTTTTGGAGATATGTGAAATCCAGACGGACAGACAACACTGGTGCCCAGATACTAAAGGTGAACAACTGTGATCACTGAGGACCAGGAGAAAGCAGAAGCTCTTGAAAACCAATTCCAAGACGTTTTTACCCGGGAAGATGCGGAACCTTCATCTTTTCCTGATCTACCGCCCAGCCTGTATACTGATATGCCTTCAATCGAAATTGAGGTTGAAGGTGTCAAAAAGTTACTGCTCAACATCAATACGACAAAAGCTATTGGGCCAGACCAGATTCAGAATCAAGCCCTTAAGATCGCAGCTGAAGAACTAGCTTGGGTCCTGCATTTTATCTTCCAGCAGTCACTCAACTCAGGTGATCTTCCTCTGGACTGAAGAAAGGCAAACATCACTCCTCTCTTTAAGAAGGGTCCAACCACCAACCCAGCAAATTATTGTCCTATTTCTTTAACAAGCACTTGCTGTAAACTCTTGGAGCATATAATTGACAGCAATCTGATGAGGTACCTTGGCAGACGCAATATTCTTGCTGACAACCAGCATGCTTTTAGGAAGCATACATCATGCAAGTCTCAGCTTATCCTGACAATAAATGACCTGGCCAAGAATTTTGATAACAAAATCATCAATGATTTAGTAGTGCTCGACTTCTCCAAAGCATTTGATGTTATTCCCCACCAAAGATTACTTAGGAAGCTCGACTTCTACGGTGTTCGCTCCGATACTGAAAGGTGGATTTCTAGTTTCTTGGCAAAACGTCTTCAACATGTGTGTGTGAATGGAAAAAGTTCTAAATGGCGTCCAGTGTTAAGTGGTACACCCCAGGGTACAGTGCTGGGCCCACATTTGTTTTTACTTTACATTAATGACATCCACAAAAGAGTCACAAGCACCATCAGACTTTTAGCTGATGGTTGTTTGATATACCAGCCAATTAAGTCAACCGATGATGAAGATGCTCTCCAAAATGATCTTGATAGTATGGTTGAGTGGTCTCAACAACGGGGCATGCAGTTCAATCCTTCCAAATGTGAAACCATGCGTGTCACCAGGAAGAGAAAACCAGGTAAAACATCATATAAAATTCTAGGTGTCCCCCTTGAAGAAACCAAACATATCAAGTATCTTGGTATTAAAATCCAGAATGATCTACGCTGAAATAGTCAGACGCATCATGCAACAGGAGTCCTAAATTTTTTGAGATGCAATTTTCATCATTGTTCAGCTTCAGTTAAGAAGAAATTGTACCTTACCATTGTTAGGCCACATTTGGAATATGCAGTTGCTGCATGGGACCCACACACAAACAAAAACACTACTTCCATCGAGCGAGTCCAAAGACAGGCAGCCCGATTTGTCACAAATACCTATGAGAGAGAAGCGAGTGTCACTCAACTTTTAAATTCATTGAAGTAAATTTAAAGATAGACATGAAGCACACCGCCTGACCTGTTTTTACAAAATGTTAAATGGTCAGCTCGACATAGTCTACCAATCCCACATCAAACCCAAGCCTGTTAGGAGCAGACGAGGGCACTCAACTCAATTTGAAATACTAACTACCAAGTCAGATGTATACAGCAATTTATTTTTCCCCCACACAATTAAAGCATGGAATAACCTTCATCCTACCACAGTCACACAACCAAACCCAATTAAATTTAAGGCAGCTTTTCTTCTTCAAAAATCTCCATCTTAAGCCCACCCTCCGCCACCTCCAGTTTAAATTCCATGTGGAATATTTTGGAGGATCAAGAACCAACCAAGATAACAAACACAAAGGATTCACTCTCAGCACCGGAATTTGATTGTAAACAAGGTGGGAGAGTGGAAACCTGATTGGATGAGTACTAGCCAATCAGGAGGGACGGACCACAGGGTATGAATACCACTGGACTAGACATGCCCAGGCATCATCCCTGATGAAGATGGTGGAGTTTGGCATTGTAACATCAGTTATATTTTTTTATTCTTGACTAAGGATTGAGAGTCAACAAATGATTTATTGTAAATAACTTTATTTTTTGAATAAGGACTCAGAGTCAACGAATGGTTTTTGTAAATAATTTTATTTTGTAATATTTATGAATAAAGTATATTTTTGGAGTAAAAAAATCAGTTATAATTGATACCTGTACCCGACTGGAAGCCCGAGAAGAATTTATTCATCACATACAGTGGGAAAGCACTGGATCTTTTTTAAAACTAATATATATATATATATATATATTCTTACTGTAATTCAGTTTTCATTATGTATTGCACTGTACTGCTGCCGCATAACAACAAATTTCACATCATGTGCCGGTGATATTAAACCTGATTCTGTCTTGTACACTTGTGAATCCCATTATTTGCATAGTTAAGTACCGAGCATAATACATATTTCAGGTGTTAATAACCAATTAAATCTATGTGTTAAAGGGCAATAATACTTGAGTATTAGTCAAATAACTGTCCAGTAGCCAGTATTGCCCTAGAATCCTCCATCTGCATCTTTACTTGGTCTGTTTGATGACCCTGGTTCCAAGGCTCAAACAGAAAAGCTGTACAAGAGTTGGCCTTTCACAGGCCGTGGTCAGCCTGGGTGACTTCATTATGTCTAAACACTGTCTCTGTCAGCTAATCATCCTGCTTTTGTCTTACTGAACACATAGAAAAGGCTGTACAAAGTGCCTGTGCTCTATTACCACACTATTTTCACCTTTTCCTTGCTGCAACTTGCACACAGTGAATGGTCACGTAGTAACTCTTTGGTCTCCGTGTGACCATATGTCTCCCTACCTCATGAGAGGCATAACGGAAGCTTCTGGATTCACACCTCATGGGTTTTGATCAGTCACTTCCTCCAGCCACCATAAACAGAGGACAGGGGAGTAACATGCAGAGGTGCAGAACAATATCACTATCTTGTACTTCTTGGTAGAGAGAAAGAAAATTATGGAAATAGGAGCAAACACAGCATTACGTACTGTAGTAAAAGCAATGCAGCAAACCTACAACATTTGAGTGAGTTTTCCCCACAGCAAATCTCCTAGCTGCTATGGTTCTTCAGCATCTTCTTCTCAATGTGCGAGAATGATATTAGCCACATTTCTGCAAGGATTAAAACAAAAGTTGAAATCCCAACAAATATTATTAACCATACTGTTTGGCAGCCCTCCCTGCACCACCAACCACTCCACTTTGGATTCTGGTACAAGACTGTGTAATGACTATTAGATGAACAGACCCACATGCATTCTATTCCCATAAAAGCCATTGTTAAATCAACGTAAGACCATAAAATATAGGAGCAGCATTGGGCCATTTGGCCCATCAAGTCTGCTCTGCCATTTCATCGTGGCTAATCCGATTTTACTCCCAGTCCCAATCTCCTGCCTTCTCCCTGTATCCCTTCATGCCCTGACCAATCAATAGATCCTGTGTTTCAAAGGAAGATATCTGTGTGGCTACCTTCCACTGGGCTTTCTTTTCATGCTGTCGTAAAGTTTGCAAAGATGCAACAGAATCTACTTTTTCAAGCACGCCTGGCTTTCTGCTGACATTATAGGAGAAAACAGAAGAACTGAAGAAATTCCACCAACAATTCCACTGCCCCATGCCCACAAAACTCAAAATAAAATTTTGTGCACATGAACATGGAGAACATTTCAATCTGTAGATGGTGGGGGGGGGAGGATGGTTTGCCCATTGTATATAACAACAAGAAATTCTATTTGAAGTTACTTTAATACAGCTAACTGTCCTAAAGCATTTTCATAGAAGTGTAATCTAACAAACTTTGCAATACCACCGAAACAGGTCCATGGTGGATGCCATCTCCCTGGTCCTACTTTCATCTCTGGAGGATTTGAATAAAAGACACCTACTAAAGATTCCTATTTATTGACTACAGCTTTGCTTTCAATATCATAATTCCAAACAAACTCATTGGTCTGAGACTCAGTACAACCTTTTCAAGTATGCGGAATTATGTTCCACATAGCCATTGAAAAGGCAGACATAGCTGGCTACACCTTGAGTTTGCAGAAAGTGGGAGGAGCCACAAGAGAAATTGTTGAGTGTGAGGACCAGTTCCACCAGATGGTGGAGGGAAACCTGTTGGGCCTATTTTCGTGAAATAAGTGGGGAGATTTAAGGCCTTTCTGATGAAAGATAGAAACGTATAGAGACTGGATATCCATGGTGAAAATGAGGCAATTTGGACCAGTGAACTAGAAGCTGCTGAAGAGACCAAGAGCACGTGAAATGTCTTGGATGTACGTGGGGAGGGACCGGACCAAGGGGGATAAAATGAAGTCGAGATCTGCGGACATGAGATCAGTGGAGCAGGCAGACACAACGGGCCTGTCCAGACAGTCAGGTTTGTGGATCTTGGGTAGGAAGTAGAAGTTAACAGTGCGGAGTAAGGGAACTACGTGTTTGGTAGCAGTGGATGGGAGATCTCCAGAGTTGGAGATCATCCTCATGAAGACATGTGCCTTTCTAAATGCAATACTTTAACCTTCCATATGCAGTATTGTAAAAAATTTGAACTATCAAATATTGAAAGGACTAGATAGTGTGGACAGGCAGAGTATGTTTCCAATAATGGGAGGGTCTAGGATGAGAGGGCACAGCCTCAGAATAGAAAGACGAGATGAGGAGGAATTTCTTTGGCCAGAGGGAGATGAATCTGTGGAATTCATTGCCATAGATAGCTGTGGAGGCCAAGTGATTGGGTCTATTTAAAGTGGAAGTTGATAGGCTCTTGGTTACTCAGAGCATCAAAGGTTATGGGCAGAAGGCAGACTAGTGGCGTTGAGAGGGAAACTAATTCAGCCACAATTGAACGGTCAATGGGCCAAATTGCCTCATTCAGCTCCTATGTCTTATGCTATGAAGATTACAGTTTTGTTGCCATATGCTCTTGCATAACAAATTGAGGCTTCAAGAAGTTATTGTAGACAGGTCTTTCCAGGGAGCTAACAATCCAGAACTTGACAATGAAAACAGAAGGTAGGCACAATATATAAGCAATCAGAAGACCACAGAACTGGAATATGGTCACCTATCAGGAGCTGGTAACATGTCTACTGTAGTGCACAATGCAAGGCACATCAACAATCATTTATGCTTAGCTTGAGACCTGTGAATTGATAGTATCTTAAATTATTTGTAATAGTAGTTACAGTATTAACAATGTCTGCTGAAAGTAAGGTGGCCTCTGTTAGTTGGGGGCACCCATAGGTGTTGCGTCCTAGCTGTCATATGCAAGCCAAGGCAGTACCCTATGGAGAGCTAGCTGTTACCCATGCAGCAGGTGCCCCCTCTCCATGCAGTTGATGAATCCAAAGGAATAACAGAGACTAATACATCTTGGCAGCAGCGACATCGTAGAAGTTTCCAGTCAGTGTTGAACTCAACGTAGGACTGCCTTCGGGACACCAGCTCCAGATTTTTCCCCTCGGGGTTTACTCTGGAAGCCTTCCCTATGAGTGGGTATAGACACAAGGCAATGGAGGTTTGGGATCAGAGTTTTCCTTCCCCTAAATGAGCATCCACTGAATTCTGGTTTTGTATTATGGATTCTCTAGCTATGTCTGAACTCTGCCTAGGACGGTCCCAAACCTGGCTGTGAGATTTGTGCATGAGGCTAGCAACCCCATCCCATAAGAAAAACCCAGAACTACAGAAACGTCAATAGATGCTCCAAGGACCTTATCGATGGGAGAGAAAGGATCTTTGAAGATGGGCTACACGTGGGGATAACAGGAGACTGGCCCAACTGGAGAGCCGCAATCGGTGGCTTATGGCCCAGCAGGGATGAAAAACTTAAAAAGAATCTATGACTGGATACTGTAATGACATGGATGGTCATGAAGGAATGGAGTAGATAAACTATTTCAGAAATCACAGATACTATTGAAAGACAAGGTAGTTACCATTGTCACAACCACACAGTGTGGTGTTGAATTAAGACTATATAATTGTTATTTTCTTTACAGTTTAACAATTCATACCTGCTTGTATTTATATACCTACCTATATACACGTAATCTTTCAGTATGTTGCCTAGTGGTCACAGTAGGTATATTCAATTGTTCAGTATGTCCCCTAATGGTTACAGCTCTAAGTATTATTCTGGAAGCTTCTCTGGGGTAGCATTATTTAAATTGGGACTATTGATTGGTTAATTCTTATTTACAAATTTGAATGGAATGTCTCTTATCTATGGCAAGAAGAGCTGAACACATCAGCCTTCCACCTTTAGTCTTTCTTTACTACTTCCTTCCCTTCACGTACTGTCCATTTCCAACTCTTTGTTCTATTAGCACTTAATAAAATGATTGTGAAACAACAAATTTTATGCCTTATTCTTGACTTCCAAAAGAGACTTGGAACAAAGCATCAAAAGCCAACAGTGGCATTGCTGACTATGATACATCAATTTACTACTCTAGAACAGGAACATACATCCCACTGTGGATATGGCACATTTGCTTTTCAGTTTGGACTCCTTCCACATTCACAAGTGGCTGTTGTTTCAGCACCAGATAAAATGGCTCCCATCTGAATTCAATCCTGACCTTGTTTCCCAACCAGTTTTCAATTTTCAGACCGTCATTGGTGTTTCGTGGCCAGCTCTGTGACGTCACTTCCAGAGCTAACACCATGCCAGCGAGATCAGCTGATCATTTCCCTCAATGTCGAGTGTCACAGCTGGGCTTCCCATTTTCTCCCTTTACATTTTTTATATTGAATACTGTGAACAACGACACTGAAATGAGTAAACTTCTCTAAGCTTTGATTACTACAACATGACCCAGGAAGAGGGCATCCAGACATGAAATGACTTTACTCAGTTTTAGGATTCTGCTACTGAGGACACTTGGAAGAAGTGAAGGCATGGTGAAGTGACCTGTGGTCAGATCCTTGTCACCAGACCCTGGGGGTAGGGCAGCATGATGGTGCAGTGAGCACAGCTCCTCCCTCACTGCAGCAGAGACTTGGGTTCAATCCTGACTTCAGTTGTGATCTGTGTCAAGTTTGCACATACTAATGAAGTGGGTTTCTACCAACACTTGAAAGAAAGTGCGGATGAAAAGACTATCATAACTTACCCTCATTATGTAAGTGAGTGGTAAAATCTTACATGGGACAGGTGGATTGGGAGTTCATGGGAATGTGAGAAGTCTAAAATGGGATTAGCCTACGGTTAGTCTAAACAATGGCAATGGTCAATGCAGGCAAGATGGGCCAAATGGCATGTTCCTCTCTATGGGTCCATAATAGACTAGGATGGGGTAATTCATCTCCAGTGTCCCTTCACTATCTACAGGACCACAGTTACTTAATTCTCAATAAATATGAGAAAGTCTACAGATGCAGGAAATCCAAAGGTGGACAAACTTGTGGTGCAATTAAAGATTATCAGTATGACGTTGTGGGATCACTGAGTCGTGGCAGAGAGAAGGCCGTACTTGAGAGCTTAACATCAAAGGATACACTTTGTATCAAAAGGACAGGCAGGAAGGCACAGGCAGTGGTGTGGCTCTGTTGGTAAGAGATAGAATTACATCTTTAGAAAGAGGTGACATAAGGTCAGAGACAGTTGAATCTTTGTGAGTGAAGAACCTGCAAGGGTAAAAAAAAACCATAATGTGAATCATATACAGGCCTCCAAATAGTAGCCAAGATATGGGGTTGAGATTGCAAAGGGAGCTGGAAAAGGCACAATGATAATAATGATAATGTCACAATTGTAATGGGGGACTTCAATAGGCAAAGGAATTGGGAAATCAAGTAGGTGTCAGATCGCTAGAGAGGGAATTTGTTGAGTGCCTATGAGATGGCTTTGTTTAGAGCAGTTCATGCTTGAGCCTAGATCTTATTAGGGAGTTAAACATAAAGAAAACTTTAGGATGCAGTGATCATAGTACAATTGAATTCATACAGCAGTTTGAGAGGGAGAAGCACAAGCCAGATGTATCAGTATCACAATGGAATAAAGTGAATTACAGAGGCATGAGAGAGGAGCTTGCCCAGATGGATTGGAGGAGGATACTGGCAGGGATGACAACAGAGCAGAGATGGCTGAAATTTGTGGGAATAGTTCACAAGGCGCAGGATAGATATGTCCCAAAGAAGAAGGTTTCTTAAATGGCAGGGGTAGGCAACCAAGGCTGATAAGGAAAGTTGAGGACTGCATAAAAGCCAAGGAAAGGGAAGCTTTTAAGATCCAACAAAGGGCAACTAAAAAAGTTACAAGAATGGAAAAGATGAAATGTAAGGGCAAACTAGTCAATAATATAAAGCAGGATACTAAGTTTGTTCAGTTATATAAAGAGTAAAAGGGAGGTGAGAGTTGACATTGGACCACTGGAAAATGATGCCAGTGAGGTAGTAATGGGAGACAAAGAAATGGCAGATGAACTTAATGGGTAGTACGCATCAGTCTTCAATGTGGAAGAGACTAGCAGTGTGCCAGAGGTCTGTGAGTGTCAGGTGTTACGAGAATACACATAAAATTAAGATGTTTGCTGGCCTGGGCTAGCATCAGTGGCATCAGCAGTTGGTCTGCCACCTGCCCTCAGGGGAAGGAGAGATAAGGAACAATGGAGCAGCGTCTGGAGATGTGTAATGAAGGGATGTGGGAGGGAGAGCTGTCTGGAGCGGCTCCCCCCTTTGAACCCTGAACTGTTTGAAGTGATGGACAGGCGATACCCCAGCAGGGGGATAAAAAGGGACAGGTTCGCTAAGACAGACACACACGCCACCCGAGGTAACGAGACCCTGGAAGCGGTACGCTTCTCACGAGTGGGTGGAAAGGTACGATCAGCGGGAACCCGGTGTGTGTCCGCCCTTGCCTGGGTGCCGGGTTCACTGCAGAGGATCGACCGCATCTGGAGGAGGGGTCACAGTCGGTGACCTCAGGTGACATCACCAAGGACCCGCCCAAATGCTGTTTGTGAGCCATCCCGCTGGTCTGTGAGTGAAGCAGTGTTCTGAATGATCAGTTGTTCCTATTCTGTCTCTCTTCCCCCACCTTGTCCATCGCCATGGCAACGATTACTGCGAACTGAACTACAAACTGGACTGAACTTTGAGTCATTTTGAAATTGGTCATTTAACCCCTAGACAACGATAGAGCTTGATTGATGCTGTTATCTTAATTCTGTGCACATGTGTGGTTATCATTGTTGAATTGTTGCATTTATTATCCTTTCGATTACTGTGTTGCTTGTTTCTTTAATAAAACTTTCTTAGTTCTAGTACTCCAGACTCCAACTGAGTGATCCATTTCTGCTGGTTTGGCAACCCAGTTACGGGGTACGTAACACAGGGAATAGAAGTGCCATTGCTATTACAAAGGAAAAAATGCTAGGCAAACTCAAAGGTCTTAAGATGGATAAGTCACCTGGACCAGATGAACTACTTCCTAGAGTCCTGAGAGAGAACAGATGCATTGGTCATCATCTTGCAAGAATCACTTGATTCTGGCATGGTCCTGGAGGACTGGTAGATTGCAAATGTCACTCACTCCTTAAAAAGGGAAGAAGGCAAAAGAAAGGAAATTGTAGGCCAGTTAGCCTAACCTCAGTGGTTGGGAAATTGTTGGAGTCTATTATTAAGGGTGAGGTTTTGGGGTACTTGGAGACTAATGACAAAGTAAGTCAAAGCCAGCATGGTTTCTGTAAAGGGAAATCTCGCCTGACAAATTTGTTAGAGGTCTTCAAGGAAGTAGCAAGCAGAGTGGACAACGAAGAGGCAATGGATGTCATTTACTTGGATTATCAGATGGCATTTGATAAGGTGCCACACATGAGGCTACTTAACAGGATAAAATCCTATAGTGTTCTTTCTAGGAAAGATACTGGCATGGTTAGAGGAATGATTGACAGGCAGGAGACAGCGAGTGGGAATAAAGAGGGCTTTTTCTGGTTGGCTGGCAGTGACTAGTGGTTTTCCTCAGGGGTCAGCATTGAGACCACTACTTTTCATGTTGTTTGTCAATGATTTGGATAATAGAAATGATGGTTTTGTGGCAAAATTTGCAGATGATACGAAGATAGGTGGAGAGGTAGGTAGTGCTGAGGAACCAATATGATTGCGGAAGGACTTAGACAAATTGGAAAAATGGGCAAAAAAGTGGCAGATAGAATACAGTGTTGGGAAATATATGATAATGTATTTTGGTAAGAGGCACAATAGTGCAGACTACTTTCTAAATGGGGAGATGGTTCAAACATCAGAGGTGCAGAGGAATTTAGGAGTCCTCGTGCAAGACATTCAGATGGTTAATTTACAGGTCAAGTCTGTGGTAAAGCAGGCAAATGCAATGTTGGCATTCATTTCAAAGGGAATAGGATATAAAAGCAAGGAAGTAATGCTGAGCCTTTATAAGACACTAGTCAGACCACACTTAGAGTATTGTCGACAGTTTTGGTGCCCCATATCTCAGAAACAATGTGTTGTCATTGGAGAGAATCCAGAGGAGGTTCACAAGGATTATTCCAGGAATGAAGGGGTTAACATATGAGAAGTGTTTAGCAGCTTTGGGTCTGTACCCATTGGAATATACAAGAATGCAGGGGGATCTCATTGAAACCTACTGGATGTTGAAAGGACTAGACAGGGTGGATGTGGAGAGGATATTTCCTCTGGTGGGGATATCCAGAACTAGAGGGCATAGCCTCAAAATTGAGTGACTACCTTTCAGAACAGAGGTAAGGAGGATTTTTTTTTAGCCAGAAGATAGTCAATCTGTGGAATACTCTGTCACAGACTGAGGTGAAGACCAAGTCCGTGGGTATATTTAAGGCGGAAATTGATAGTTTCCCGATTGGTCAGGGCATCAAAGGATATGGTGAGAAGGCAGGTGTATGTGGTTGAGTGGGATCCAGGATCAACCACTGATGGAACGGTGGAGCAGACTCAATGGGCTAAATGGCATAATTCTGCTCCTATATCTTATAGTCAAAGCAACACACACAAAATGCTGGAGGAACTCAACAGGCAGCACCTATGGAAATGAATAAACAGTCGACATTTCGAGCCTAGACCATTAACCCACTTTTCCTCCACAATCTCAAGTAAACAAGACCATTCGAATTGAGTCTCAGATTTTTTAACCACCAACCAACAATTCCATAGCTCCCTCCAGGTACGGACGAAGAAATGTCACAACCTTTTAACATGAAACTTATAAACTCTTGGATAAAGTCCCAGGAGCCAGTCTTTACAGGAAACCATCAGAACAAACCATGATCCAGAAACAAAATGATGCACTCTACCATATAGAAGTTGTCTTGCTATATAATAAAGTGGAAATTATATATCTGCCAACTAACCTTTAAAAGATTTTGCTGCCTGTTTTATGAATTTCTCGAGATCTTTTTTAATGAGGTCCCTGAGATGAAGCATTTTTTCAGCTGAAAGTACTCCATTGTTAGAAACAAATGAATCAAGAGGACTGGAACTTATTGGTCCCTGAAATACAACTTGGTAGAAAGCACCTTTAGAATCTGCCTGTGTACAGCTGATTCCTTCAACGGGGACTGTGATCATTATATCAAATTCATTTGGTACCGAAATCTACAGAGGTCAGAAATTTAAAGTTAAAATGAAGCTCATCTTACAAGTCAATTTTCACCCTGAAAAACTTCCTTCCCACAAGCCGTTGCCTTCAACAAATCATCCAGTTCCTTCAACCCCTATCTGATCTTAGCAAACACATATACCACTCTCCTTAGCATTTTCTGAAGGTCAAGTTCCCTCTTCAAACCAATGGTCCATTGTTCCCTTTTTCCTCAAAAGAGAATGAAAATCAAAGTAAATTTATTATCAAACTACATAAATGTGACCATATATTACCTTGAGATTCATTTCATTGCAGGCATTTACGGGAAAATTTTAAAAAACAGAATTTATGAAAAACTATGCATATGCAACTGGCTGCATCACCATCTCTGGTATTGGAAAGGGGCTACTGCACAGGATCAAAAGTTGCAGAAGTTGCGAACTCAGTCAGCTCTATCATAAGCACTAGCTATCTATATATACTATCTATTCCTATATCTAGTATATTGTCCACTGATAGCTCTGTTGGCAGAAGGGTAGAAGCTGTTTCTAAAATGTTGAGTAAATGTCTTCAGGCTCCTGTACATCCTCTCTGATGGGAGCAAGGAGAACAGGGCATGTTTTGTGTGACTGAGGTCCTTAATGATGGCTGCCACCTTTTTGAGGCATTGCCTTTTGAAGATGACCTCAAAGCGGAGGGCAGTAGCAATAAGGAATTCCATAGTTAGAGAAACAGACAGGAGATTCTATAGACGTGAGACACCCGGATGGTATGTTGCCTCCCAGGTGCCAGGGTCAGGAATGTCTTGGATCAGGCCCAAAGGAAGAGGGTGTACAACTGAAGTCATGGTATGTATTGGTACCGATGACGTAGGTAAGAAAAGGAGTGAGGTCCTGAAGAGAGCATATAGGGAGTTAGGTAGAAAGCTGAAAAGCAGAACCTCAAGGGTAATAACCTCTGGATTGCTGCCTGTGCCATGCACCAGGGAGGGCAAGAATAGGATGATTTGGCAGATGAATTGGTTCAGGGGACAGAGTTTCAGATTTCTGGATCATTGGGATCTTTTCAGGGAAGGTATGACCTCTACCAAAAGGACAGATTACACCTGAACTCCAGGGTAACCAATATCCTTGTGGGCAAATTTGCTAGAGCTGTTTGGGAGGCTTTAAACTCATTTGGCAGGGGAATGAGAACCGAATGGATGGGGCTGCAGATGGGGCAGTTGGTATGCAAGTAGATACAATGTATAGTGAAACTGTGAGGAAGGATAGTCAGATGATAGGGCAAAATTGCAGTCAGGAGGATGAGTTGAAATTTAATATGGGGGTAAAATCTAAAAGGGTGATGAATACAGGACTGAAGGTGCTATATTTGAATGCAAACAATATATGAAAAAGGTAGATGATCTTGCAGCGCAGTTAAAAATTGGCAGGTATAATGTGTGGCATCATTGAGTCATGGCTGAAAGAAGATCATATTTGGGAGCTTAATATCCAAGGAAACATGTATGTCAAAAGAACATCAAGGGCATGAAGTGGCTTTGTTGGTAAAAAAAAAATCAAATCCTTTGAAAGAAATAAGATACACAAGTTCAGAGCATCTATGTCCATAGAGCAAAGAAACCATAAGGGTAAAAAAAACCTTGATGGGAGTTACTGTATATACAGTCCTTCAAACTATAGCCAGGATGTGGGATATAAATTACAACAGGAGATAGAAAAGTCATGTATAAAGGGCAATGTTATGAATGTCATGGGGAAATTCCATTGTGCAGATGGACTGGGACCCATCATCAGGTTGGTGTTGAATCCCAGGGAAGGAATTTGTAGAATGCCTATGATATGGTTTCTTAGAGAAGCTTGTGATTGATCCCAGTAGGGGAAAGGCAATTCAGGATTGGGTGTTATCTAATGTACCATATTTGATTCGGGTGTTTACGGTAAAGGAACCTTTATGAAACAGTGATCATAATATGATATAACTTACCCTACAGCTTGAGAGGAAGAAGCTAAAATCGTATGTATCAGTTTTCCAGTGGAGTAAAGGAAATTACAGAGGCATGAGGGAGGAGCTGGCCAAAGTTGACTGGAAGGGGACACTAGCAGGGATGACAGCAGAACAGCAATGGCGAGTGTTCCTGGGAGCAATTCAGAAGGCACAGGATATATTTATCGTAAAGAAGGAGGAAGGGAAGGAACAAGGGAAGTCAGGGACAGTATAAAAACCACAGAGAGGTAATATAATACAGCAAATACTGGAGAGAAGTGAAAGAATAGGGAAGCTTTTACAAACAAACAAGAGGCAACAAAAAAGCCATAGGCAAAAATCACATGAAATATGAAAGTAAGCTCACCAATAATATAAAAGAGGATACCAAAAGTTGTTCTTTTTCCCAGATATACAGTCCTGTGCAAAAGTTTTAGGCACATATATATAGCTAGTGAGTAGAAAGTGAGTTTGTAAATCTGGTGGGAACAAAAGATATTGCAATAGTGAGGACAGAGTGCTGCAGGAGGAGTGTGGGACAAATGACAGGAGTGCAGACACATCCAGCTCTGAGACACCTCTGTGCCAGGGTTAGGGATGTCTTGGATCACATCCACAGCATTTTGGAGGGGGACGGAGAGCAGCCAGACATCCTGGGAAATATTGGTACCAATGACATAGGCAGGAAAAGCATGAGGTCCTGAACAGAAAATTTAGAGATCTCAGTGGAAAGCTGAGAAGCAGAACGTCCAGGGTAGTAATTCCTGGATTGCTATCTGTGCCACACGTAAGTGAGGGTAGAAAAAGGATGATTTGGCAGATAAATGTGTGGCTGAGAAGTTGGTTCAAGGGGCAGGGCTTCAGGTCTTGGATCACTGGGATCTCACCTGGGGGAGGGATGACCTGTTCGAAAGGGACAGGTTGCACCTGAACCCGAGGGAGACCAATATTCTCGTGGGCAGGTTTGTTAGAGCTGTCAGAGAGGGTTTTAATTAATTTGGCAGGGGGATGTGAACCAGAGTGAAGGAACTCAGGATAGGACAGATGACAGAACAAAATTACAGCCTGCAGGTTGAGTATCAATGCATTAGGGATGCAAAATCAAAAAAGGGTAGCAAATCCAGTACTCAAAGTGTTATATCAATGCACGGAGTATAAGAAATAAGGTGGATGATCTTGTTGCACTTTTACAGATTGTTGGGTATGAGATTGTGGCCATCACTAAATCATGGCTGAAGGATGCTTGTAGTTGAGAGCTGAATGTCCAAGATTACACAGTGTATCAGAGGGATAAGAAAATTGGCAGAGGGTGTGGCTCTGCTGGTAAAGAATGGCATCAAATCAGTAGAAAGATGTGACATAGGATCAGAAATTGAATCCTTGTGGGTTGAGTTAAGAAACTGCAAGGGTTAAAGGACCCTAATGGCAGTAGCTGGGATGTGAACCATAGATTACAACAGGAAATAGAAAAGGCATGTCAAAATGGCAACGTTATGATAGTCATGGGAGATTTCAACATGCAGGTCGATTGGGAAAATCAGGTTGGCAATGGATTCCAAGAGAGTGAGTTTGTTGAATGCCTATGAGATAGCTTTTTAGAGCAGCTTGTCATTGAGCTTACTAGGGATCAACTTTACTGGATTGGGTATTATGTAATGAACAAGAGGCAATTAGGGAGCTTAAGGTAAAGGAACCCTGAGGAGGCAGTGATCTCAATATGATTGAGTTCGACATGAAATGTGATAAGGAGAAAGTAAAGTCTGATGTAGCAGTATTTTAGTGGTGCAAAGGAAATTACAATGGTATGAGAGAGAAGTTGGCCAAAGTAAATTGGAAGAAGATGCTGGCAGGGATGACAACAAAGCAGCAATAGCTTGAGTCTCTGGGAAAAATGAGGAAGGCGCAGGATAGATGTACTCCAAAAACAAAAATACTCAAATGGCAAAATAGTACAACCATGGCTGACAAGGGAAGTCAAAGCTAATGTAAAAGCAAAAGAGAGGGCATAAAACAAAGCAAAAATTAGCAGGAAGATAGAGAATTGGGAAACTTTTTTAAAAAATCATTAGGAGGGAAAAGATGAAATACGAAAGCAAGCTAGCAAACAATGTCAAAGTGAATACAAAGAGCTTTTTCAAGTATATAAAAAAATAAAAGAGAAATGAGAATGGATACAAGGCCGCTAGAATACGAGGCCACAGAAATAGTAACAGGGACAAGAAGATGGCAGATGAACTAAATGAGTATTTTGCATCAGGCTTCATTGTGGAAGACACTAGCAGTGTGCCAGGTATTGAAGGATATGAGGGAAGAGAAGTGGGTGCAGTTACAATTACAAGGCAGAAGGTGCTCAAAAAGCTGAAAGACCTAAAGGTACATAAGTCACTCAGACCAGATGAACTGCACCCTAGCGTTCTGAAAGAGGTAGCAGTAGAGATTATGGAGGCATTAGTAATGATCTTTCAAGAATTCGTTGGCCCCCGGCAATGTTCTGCAGGATTGGAAAATTGCAAATGTCACCGCACTCTTTAAGAAAGGAGGGGAGGGAGGCAGCAGAAAAGAAATTATAGACCAGTTAGCCTGGCCTCAGTGATTAGGAAGATGTTGGATTCAATTGTTAAGGATGAGGTTAAGGAGAACTTGGTGACACAGGACAAGGTAGGACAAAGTCAGTATGGTTTCCTTAAGGAAAAATCTTGCCTGACAAACCTCTTGGAATTCTTTGAAGAGATTACAAGTAGGATAGATAAAGGGGATGTATTGGATGTTGTATATTTGGATTTTCAGAAGGCCTTTGACAAGGTGCCACACTTGAGTAACACACACAGAATGCTGGAGGAACTCAGCAGGCCAGGCAGCAGAACCACGCCACCGCCTTTGCCGACCTTCCTATCCCTCTGATACAACGTGTGACCTTGGACATTTAGCTCCCAACTACAACCATCCTTCAGCCACAATTCAGTGATGGCCACAACATCATACCCAACAATCTGTAAAAGGGCAACGAGATCACCCAACTTATTTCTGATTGTGCATTGAGATATAACACTTCGAGTAATGTTGACTGTACTTTTTTCCATAGATGCTGCCTGGCCTGCTGAGTTCCCCACCATTTTGTGTGTGTTGCTTGGATATCCAGCATCTCCAGATTTTCTCGTTTGCCACACATGAGGCTGCTTACCAAGTTAAGAGCTCATGGTATTACAGGAAAGTTACTAGCATGGTTAGAGCATTGGCTGATTGGTAGGAGGCAGTGAGTGGGAATAAAAGGATCCTTTTCTGGTTGGCTGCCAGTGACTAGTGGTGTTCCGTAGGGGTCGGTGTTGGGACCACTTCTTTTTATGCTGTGTATCAGTGATTTAGATGATGGAATAGATGGCTTTGCTGCCAAGTTTGCAGATGATACAAAGATTGGTGGAAGAGCAGGTAGTCTTGGTGAAACAGGAAAGCTGCAGAAGGACTTGGACAGATTAGGAGAATGGGCAAGAAAGTAGCAGATGAAATACAATGTTGGAAAATGCATGGTCACGCACGTTGGTAGTAGAAATAAATGTTCAGACTATTTTCTAATTGGGGAGAAAATCCAAAAATATGAGATGCAAAGGGATTTGGGAGTCCTTGTGCAGAACACCCTAAAGGTTGACTTGCAGGTTGAGTTGGTGGTGAGGAAGGCAAATGCAATGTTAGAATTCATTTCAAGAGGTCGAGAATTGCAGAGCAGGGATGTGAGGCTTTGTAAGGCACTGGTGAGATCTCACCGTGAGTATTGTGAACAGTTTTGGTCTCCTCATCTAAGAAAAGATGTGCTGGCATTAGAGAGGGTTCAGCGAAGATTCACACAGATGATTCCAGGAATGAAATGGTTATCATATGAGGAATGTTTGATGGCTCTGGGCCTGTACTCACTGGAATTTAGAAGAATGGGGGGGGGTGGGAATCTCATTGAAACCTTTCGAATGTTGAAAGGCCTAGACAGAGTAGATGTGAAAAGGATATTTCTTATGGTGGGGAACTCAAGGACAAGAGTTTAAAACAGAGATACGGTGGAATTTCTTTAGCTAGAGATTGATGAATTTATGAAATTTGTTACCACGGGCAGATGTGGAGGCTAGGTTGTTGGTTGTATTTAAGGTGGAGATTGATGAGTAGGGAAAAAAGGATCAGCCATGATTGAATGGTAGAGCAGTCTCAATGGGCCAAATGGCCTAATTCTGCTCCTATGTCTTATGGTCTTAACTAGGATTGTCGGAAGGCCTTTGACAAGGTGCCACACAAGAGGTTGCTAATCAAGATAAGAACCCATGGTATTACAGGAAAGGTACTAGCATGTATAGACTGTCAAGAGGCAATGAATGTAAATAAAGGGGCCTTTTCTGGTTGCCTGCCAGTGACTAGTGGTTTCCATAATGGACTACTTCTTCTCATGTTATATGTCAATGACTGAGGTGACAGAACTGATGGTTTTGTGGCCAAATTTTCAGACATGAAGATAGGTGGAGGGGAAGATAACACTGAGGAAGCAGGGGAGCTGCCAGAGGCCTCAAACAGATTAGGAGAATGGGCAAACAATTGGCAGATGGAACATAGTGTAGGGAGGTGTACTGACATTCACTTTGATAGAAGGAATAAATGTGTAGACTATCTTTTAAATGGAGAGAAAATTCAAAATTCAGAGGTGCAAAGGGACTTGGGAGTCCTCATGCAGGATTCCCTAAAGATTAACTTACAGGTTGACTCAGTAGTAAGGAAGGCAAATGCAATGTTAGTATTCATTTTGAGACGAGTAAAATAGTAAGGATGTAATGCTGAGGCCATTTAAGGCATTGGTCAGACTGCACTTGGACTATTCTGAGCAGTTTCGGGCCCCTTATCTGAAAAAGGTTGTGCTGGCTTTGGAAAGGGTCCAGAGGAGGTTCACGAGAATGATCCTGGGAATGAAAGGGTTAATGTATGAGGAGCGTTTGATGGCTCTGGACCTGTGCCTGCTGGAGTTTAGAAGAATGAAGGGGGATCTCATTGAAACCTATTGAATATTGAAAGGTCTAGGTAGTGAATGTTTCCTATAGTGGAGGAGTCTAGGACCAGAAGGCACAGCCTCAGAATAGAAAGATGTCCATTTAGAACAGAGCTGAGAAGGAAATTCTTTAGCCAGAGGGTGGTGAATGTATGGGAATCATTGCCACAGACAGCTGTGGAGGCCAAGTCATTGTGTATATTTAAAACGAAGGTTGATAGTTTCTTGATTAGTAAAGGCATCAAAGGTTGTAGTAAGAAGGCAGGAAAAAGAGGTTGAGAGAAATAATAAAACAGCCATGAAGGAATGCTGGAGAAGACTTGATGGGCCGAATGGCCTAATTCTCTTATGTCTTATTATCTTTTCGTCATCATGCATCTAAGCCCCACCCAGTTTTTAATTGGCTTGAAGTGGGAGCAACCCTCCCTATTACACAGTACAATGGTGCAGCTTGCAACAAGTAACTGAACGACATGTTGGACAGGCTAAAGCCCAATTTATACTTCTGCGTCAAATGTATGCCATAGGCACCACGTACCCTACGCCGTACAGTGACGTGCACCTCCCCAAAAAAGTACTCACACGTCGTGGCGACGCGGACCGCAACAATTGTGATTGGTCTGCTTGGTAGCATCGCATTTCCGGTTGCTTTTCTCCGCCAGGTCTGTACACTGATGCAAAATAAATGGTTGGAGACGATGAATCAAATCATCAAATCTACCTGCCAACATCCGAAAATATTTGAAATGCATTTCCTCGTCCATGTCTCTCACAAAGAAACTCAACACATAGCAATCCCACCGCCAACTAGCGTTTTGGCGGTGAATTGCAGAGAGCGACGCAGACACAACTACGCATGCTCGCTATGGCGTAGGGGTATGCAAAAGTATAAATCAGGCCTACGGCATAGCCCGTACGTACAAGTATAAATCACGCTTAAGATCTATCCTGCCATTGGCTTTTCTACTTCTATACTTTTGTATTTATTCATTTTGGGCATGTGGATATCGCAGGCAAAGCCAACACCTATTTCTAATCAATAAAATCAAACTGTGAAAATTATTAAGAGCCAAAGGCCCACCAGTAGGCCAGATGAGGTGAAACTGACTCTCGACTTCTCTCCTGAAAAGTCAGTGGTGAACCAGATAGCTTTTGATGTCTATTTGATTAGTTTCCTGCTTACTGCTATTGAAATGAATTACTTCTGTACTACCAAAATTTTTAATTTAATTTTCCAAAACTCCCCAGAAGAAATCTCCTTACAGGATTCATACTTGCTGTTTTTAAAATGAGACACACAAAACACTGGGGCAAACTCAGCGAGTCAGGCAGCATCTGTGGATGGAAACGAGAACAGTCAACGGTTTGGGCCCAGAACCTTCACCAGGGCTAAACATGAAGGGGGGAAGAAGGGTAGGAAGGAGGCTTGTTTGGCTATTGTTTCGTTTCTGTTGCTCAAAGTTGTTTTGCTGAGTAATGAGAGCAAGCAAAGCTGACACCCCTTAAACGTTTAAGTTTCCCCTTAAATACTGCACCCTAAATATTTTATCTTTCACCCCTCAGCGGGAAAAGCCTACGTGCCTACACCCTATTTATATCCCTCATAATTTTGTATACCTTTATCAAATCTCCCCTCATTCTCCTACGTACCAATTACTGTAAACCAACCCGAGCGCGGGAAAATTAAAGCTATCCAGCATGAAAAACACACTAAAGACATGACTTCCATCTCTCAGACGGCCAGCCACACTTACTAACTACCACTTCGCAACTCATTAATGGACCCAATGTTGAAACCGCTTCCAATGTAAGGCAAAAAATTATCCATCACCCCGTTCACCATTCTCGATGCTTCAGATCGCTCATCCGATCTAATCCGCAGATACTCGAGCACAGTCTTCAGCAGTTTGCTCAGGTCCCCAGATCCGTCGCTGCCGACACGTGCCTGGGACAGGCAAGTCTTCTGTGCCACGAGCAATCTTCCTGGGAATAACGTCCTCATCAGTAGTGGGTCTGCGGGTGTCCGTGCTCCCCCCACCGGCGCTATACGCGCCGCCCATTATCAGGGCCACCCGCTTGCTCATCCCCAGCTCCAAGACCCGAGCCCAAACGTTATCCCCGCTGTCTCAAGTGCAAAGTGTCGTTTGTGATTTTCCTGCGCTTAACAATATCCGCCCCACCCATTTCGTGCTGTAAACTCCGCCACCCCCCACCCCGGGCTTTCTCACGTAAGAATAAGATCAAAACTTACTGGAAATACCTAGCAGGTACCTGGGAAACCCCCGTCGGATCCTTCTGGTTATCGACCAATATCATCAACATACCATTTGTGAAAACTTGTGGAACGTCTGGTAACAGAGTGGTTGAATTATATTTTGGAAAAGAGAGATGATATAGTGTTTTATCAGAGCGGATTTCAGAAGGGTAGAATGACTTTGGATTCATGTTTTAAATTTAGAATATGATATTAGGAAAGCATAGCTAAATAAAGAAGCTGTAAAAGCAGTATTTTTATATTAAAAAATATGATATGTTATGGAGGGAAGGTCTTTTGATTAAGTCAGGGTAATTAGGAGTGAGATGAAGGCCATATAATTTTTTTCTTAGATTCTTATTTGGACGGTCTTGCAGGTAAGGGCAGGTGAGGTGTATTTAGGCTTCTATAGGATAGAGAATGGGACCTCACAAGGCAGTATTTGTAGCCCTTTATGATTAAAGCTATTTTCTCTGAGATAGGTACTGGGGTGGGTAAATCACTTTTTGCAGATGATGGAGCTTCATGGACTAGAGGTAGAAGTTTAAATTTAATTGTATATAGGATGCAATTAATAGAAACATAGAAACATAGAAAATGGGTGCAGGAGTAGGCCATTCGGCCCTTCGAGCCTGCACCGCCATTTATTATGATCATGGCTGATCATCCAACTCAGAACCCCGCCCCAGCCTTCCCTCCATACCCCCGACCCCTGTAGCCACAAGGGCCATATCTAACTCCCTCTTAAATATAGCCAATGAACTGGCCTCAACTGTTTCCTGTGGCAGAGAATTCCACAGATTCACCACTCTCTGTGTGAAGAAGTTTTTCCTAATCTCGGTCCTAAAAGGCTTCCCCTCTATCCTTAAACTGTGGCCCCTCGTTCTGGCCTTCCCCAACATCGGGAACAATCTTCCTGCATCTAGCCTGTCCAATCCCTGTAGCATTTTACACGTTTCAATCAGATCCCCCCTCAATCTTCTAAATTCCAACGAGTACAAGCCCAGTTCATCCAGTCTTTCTTCATATGAAAGTCCTGCCATCCCAGGAATCAATCTGGTGAACCTTCTTTGTACTCCCTCTATGGCAAGGATGTCTTTCCTCAGATTAGGGGACCAAAGCTGCACACTCCAGGTGTGGTCTCACCAAGGCATTGTACAACTGCAATAGTACCTCCCTGCTCCTGTACTCGAATCCTCTCGCTATAAATGCCAGCATACCATTCGCCTTTTTCACCGCCTGCTGTACCTGCATGCCCACTTTCAATGACTGGTGTATAATGACACCCAGGTCTCGTTGCACCTCCCCTTTTCCTAATCGGCCACCATTCAGATAATAATCTGTTTTCCTATTTTTGCCCCCAAAGTGGATAACTTCACATTTATCCACATTAAATTGCATCTGCCATGAATTTGCCACTCACCCAACCTATCCAAGTCACCCTGCATCCTCTTAGCATCCTCCTCACAGCTAACACTGCCACCCAGCTTCATGTCATCCGCAAACTTGGAGATGCTGCATTTAATTCCCTCATCCAAGTCATTAATATATATTGTAAACAACTGGGGTCCCAGCACTGAGCCTTGCGGTACCCCACTAGTCACCGCCTGCCATTCTGAAAAGGTCCCGTTTATTCCCACTCTTTGCTTCCTGTCTGCTAACCAATTCTCCACCCACACCAATACCTTACCCCCAATACCGTGTGCTTTAAGTTTGCACACTAATCTCCTGTGTGGGACCTTGTCAAAAGCCTTTTGAAAATCCAAATATACCACATCCACTGGTTCTCCCCTATCCACTCTACTAGTTACATACTCAAAAAATTCTATGAGATTCGTCAGACATGATTTTCCTTTCACAAATCCATGCTGACTTTGTCCGATGATTTCACCGCTTTCCAAATGTGCTGTTATCACATCCTTGATAACTGACTCCAGCAGTTTCCCCACCACCGACGTTAGGCTAACCGGTCTATAATTCCCCGGTTTCTCTCTCCCTCCTTTTTTAAAAAGTGGAGTTACATTAGCCACCCTCCAATCCTCAGAAACTAGTCCAGAATCTAACGAGTTTTGAAAAATTATCACTAATGCATCCACTATTTCTTGGGCTACTTCCTTAAGCACTCTAGGATGCAGACCATCTGGCCCGAGGGATTTATCTGCCTTCAATCCCTTCAATTTACCTAACTCCACTTCCCTACTAACATGTATTTCGCTCAGTTCCTCCATCTCACTGGACCCTCTGTCCCCTACTATTTCTGGAAGATTAATTATGCCCTCCTTAGTGAAGACAGAACTAAAGTAATTATTCAATTGGTCTGCCATGTCCTTGCTCCCCATAATCAATTCACCTGTTTCTGTCTGCAGGGGACCTACATTTGTCTTTACCAGTCTTTTCCTTTTTACATATCTATAAAAGCTTTTACAGTCCATTTTTATGTTCCCTGCCAGTTTTCTCTCACAATCCTTTTTCCCCTTCCTAATTAAGCCCTTTGTCCTCCTCTGCTGAACTCTGAATTTCTCCCAGTCCTCAGGTGAGCCACTTTCTCTGGCTAATTTGTATGCTTCTTCTTTGGAATTGATACTATCCCTAATTTCTCTCGTCAGCCACGGGTGCACTACCTTCCTTGATTTATTCTTTTGCCAAACTGGGATGAACAATTGTTGTAGTACATCCATGCAACCTTTAAATGCTTGCCATTGCATATCCACCGTCAATCCTTTAAGTGTCATTTGCCAGTCTATCTTAGCTAATTCACGTCTCAAACCTTCAAAGTTACCCCTCTTTAAGTTCAGAACCTTTGTTTCTGAATTAACTATGTCACTCTCCATCTTAATGAAGAATTCCACCATATTATGGTCACTCTTACCCAAGGGGCCTCTCACGACAAGATTGCTAATTAACCCTTCCTCATTGCTCAAAACCTAGTCTAGAGTAGCCTGCTCTCTAGTTGGTTCCTCGACATGTTGGTTCAAAAAACCATTCCGCATACATTCCAAGAAATCCTCTTCCTCAGCACCTTTACCAATTTGGTTCACCCAATCTACATGTAGATTGAAGTCACCCATATAACTGCTGTTCCTTTATTGCACACATTTCTAATTTCCTGTTTAATACTATCTCTGACCTTACTACTACTGTTAGGTGGCCTGTACACAACTCCCACCAGCGTCTTCTGCCCCTTAGTGTTACGCAGCTCTACCCATATCGATTCCACATCTTCCCGGCTTATGTCCTTCCTTTCTATTGCGTTAATCTCTCCTTTAACCAGCAACGCCACCCCACCTCCCCTTCCTTCATGTCTATCCCTCCTGAATATTGAATATCCCTGAACGTTGAGCTCCCATCCCTGATCACCCTGGAGCCATGTCTCTGTGATCCCAACTATATCATAATCATTAATAACAATCTGCACTTTCAATTCATCCACCTTATTACGAATGCTCCTTGCATTGACACACAAAGCCTTCAGGCGCTCTTTTACAACTCCCTTAGCCCTTATACAATTATGTTGAAAAGTGGCCCTTTTTAATGCTTGCCCTGGATTTGTCGGCCTGCCACTTTTACTTTTCTCCTTAGTACTTTTTGCTTCTACTCTCACTTTACACCCCTCTGTCGCTCTGCACTGGTTCCCATCCCTCTGTTGTGAACTAACCTCCTCACGCCTAGCCTCTTTAATTTGATTCCCACCCCCCAACCATTCTAGTTTAAAGTCACCTCAGTAGCCCCCGCTAATCTCCCTGCCAGGATATTGGTCCCCCTAGGATTCAAGTGTAACCCGTCCTTTTTGTACAGGTCATGCCTGCGCCAAAAGAGGTCCCAATGATCCAAAAACTTGAATCCCTGCCCCCTGCTCCAATCCCTCAGCCACGCATTTATTCTCCATCTCATTGCATTCCTGCTCTCACTGTCGTGTGGCACAGGCAGTAATCCCGAGATTACTACCTTTGCGGTCCTTTTTCTCAACTCCCTTCCTAACTCCCTATATTCTCCTTTCAGGACCTCTTCCCTTTTCCTACCTATGTCATTGGTACCTATATGTACCATGACCTCTGGCTCCTCACCCTCCCACTTCAGGATATCTTGGACACGATCAGAAATATCCCGGACCCTGGCACCAGGGAGGCAAACTACCATTCGGGTCTCTGGACTGCGTCCACAGAATCGCCTAACTGACCCCCTTACTATCGATTAATAAGGTCGAACAGTGGGCATATAGATGGGGTTTTGAGCTTTCAGTAGCTAAAACTCATTGTGTGTTTTACAAAGAGGATCAATAGACCTGCACTTGATATGAAATTATGTGGTCAAACTCTTGAAGTATCAGAATTCTTGGCATGTAACTGGATAATAAGCTGATATGGAAGCACTGTATCAGTAAAATAATTGATAAATGTAAAGGAGCATTTAATATCCTCAGGTATCTATGTGGGTATTCTTGGGGTGCTACATGAAAATCTCTGTTAACCATTTATATTTGTTTAATTAGATCTGTTCTTGATTATGGTCGTGTGGCTTATGGATCAGCTTCATCTTCAAATTGAAAAATGTTTGTATGTGATTTAAGCACAAGCTTAAAGACTGTGTTGGGCTGCAGTAAGGCCATCTGCTGTTTCAGCTTTACTGGTTGAAATGGAACAATTACCCTTACAGTTGTGGAGGATGAGGTTGATGTTAACATACAGGATTAATCTGAGGGGGCAAAGAAATGATCTTCCTGTTAAAGATGTGCTGGAAGACTGTTGGTAACATTGCAAGAAGAATGTTTTTAGTTTTGAGTGGCTGGGTGCTTATCACGCTAGGACATGGGTTTGCTGGATTACGTAATTTGTCTTGGTAACCTCAACGTGGTTTTTTCCAATGACTTTAATTGATTTTAGGTTACATAATTTTATGAAGTTCAAGGTCCTGATATGCCTGAGAGCCTGTTGGTTCATCAGTACATTAAGGAAAAGTATTGTGATATGTTAACCATTTTTTACTGATGGATCAAAAGATAATTTAACTGGCAATGTTGGTGTGGCTGTTTTTGTGCCTGAATTGCAGGTAACAATAAAGAAGTGTCTTCCTTACCATTTATCAGTATATACAGCAGAAATGGTTGCCATTCTTTTGGGCTTACAGTTGGTGGAGGAAATTTGTCCTTGCAAAGTTGTAGTTTGTTCAGATTCTTTCTCCATTTTGACTGGTCTTAAAACAATAGATCAGGTTGAGTGCTGGAAGCTCTTCATAGTTTACTTCATATTCAAAGTAGTGGTTTACATGATTGCTCTTTATGGGTCCCTGCACATAGAGGAGTCGAGGGAAATGAGCAGGATGATTGTTTGGCCAAAAACGCTGTTAAAAGTGGATATAGACCTTTCACTTAGCAAATCAGAAGCTGAGGGTTTGGTGGGACAAGACCTGTGGGATAATGCACATGAGGGGGGACACATTTACAGAACACATAAAACCTCTGGGTTGATGGGAGAAGGGGTAAAACAAGAGGGAAGATATTATTATTCCTTATCTTGTTGGAAAACATCACTCTGGGGTGTGTAGGTTTTGTTGTCATTATGAAACAGTTGAACACATTCTATAACAATATAAAGCATGTAAGTTTGAAAGAAATCAAATGCAGGCTTCACTACTGTTTTTGGAGGTTGATTAGTTTTCATTTTAAAACTTTGCTAAGTTGTGGAAGTGACTTTAATTTAATTCACATTATTGACTTTCATTATTAACCATCTGTAGGGCTTTTGGGGGTATCTGAGAGCCAAGCAATCACATGATTTAATCCTAGTCTAATTATGGGATAACTTGCAATGACCAATTAACTTATCAACCAGTACGTCTTTCGACGGGTCACTGGTACTGTAAAGTGTTGTGCTAACTACTATACTACCATGCCGCTGCAGAGATCCATTTAGAACACAGATAACGAGGAATGTCTTTAGCCAGATGGTAGTGAATCTGTGGAATTCATTGCCACAGATGGCTGTGGAGACCATATTGGGTATACTTAAAGAGGAAGGTTATAGGTTCGTGATTAGTCAGGTTGGTAAAGGTAACAGGGATAAGGCAGAAGAATGGAGTTCAGAGGGATTGGTGGAGCAGATTCAATGGAGCGATGACCCTAGTTCTGCTCCTGTGTCTGGTCTTATGTTTACCTGCTAAATTGGTGAATGGGAATAAATGAAAGTGAACAAATGGACAAAATAACACAAACAATGTACTGTGGGAGTTATGAAATCAGAGCAGGAAAACAGGTTAACAGCATCCTCCACTTCCCAGCGAGAGAAAGCAAATGAGCCAGTATCAAAAATGCATGGAAATGCATCTTTACACCAGGTAAATCTGGGGGGCACCTCTGACCATACTCTGGCATGGATGGTCCCTAGCCTGGTGTGAAAGGAAGAACTCTGAGTATGGAGCTAGCCTTCTACTTTTCAAAGGGCAGTGTGTCTTTGCAAATCTCTCTCTAAAATGTCTGTGGGAGTACTGGTCTTTAAAGGGAGAGATAGGTTGATAATTTCTTAACAAGCAAAGGGATAAAGGGTTAACACAGAAAGTGAATGTGAAGTTATAATCAGATCATTCAAAATTATACAAAAATTACAATACAAGTTTGAGGGCATCTGTATGAACTTATTGCAGAAAATTACAGCACAGTACAGGCCTTTCAACATAGATGGTCACAAGCCCAGCTGTGAAAGAGGAGATTTGTACATGGGGCTAGCAGTCCCAGTGCCACAGTAACACTGACAGAAGCTCCAAAGACCTCATCACTAGGAGAGGAAGGCTTTTCAAATATGGGCTGCACCTAGAGACAACTTTAAACTTTGGCCCAGAATAAAGGACTGTGGCAGAGCTGCTGTCAGCGGCCAATGCCCCAGTAGGGGTGATGGTCAGAGTTACCCCTGACCATCCTAATCTCCACTGGAGGTATAAAGGGATTGACAACCTTCCACCTTGATCCAGGACCCAACCCACTCCTGTGTCATTCTTCCATCCTATAGACATAAGATTTGCTTCTTCGACACTAGTTTAACTAACTTTTCTAAGAAATAATTAAGATATTTAGAGGAAATCACAGAAGAAGTCTCCTTGAAAGACATGGATTTGGTAAATAAAACACAACAATTAAGGCAAATGAAAGTAAAAACGTAGAGCAGATAGAGAGCTTGTAATGATCAAGATTCAGTAGCATTCTTCAGTATTCGAACTCCACCACTGGATGGTCCCAAGCCCAGCTGTAGAAGGAGGAGGGTTGAGCATGGGCTAGTAACTCCATCCCGGAAAAGCCCAGTGCTACAGAAGCGCCAAAGACCTCATCCCTGGGAGAGAGAGCATCTTTGAACATGGGCTACACCTGGGGATAACTGTCAGACCAGCCCAGGACAGAAGACTTTGGCGAACTGCTGTTGGCGGCCTATGCCTCAGTAAAGGTGATGGGCTGATGTAAATGGGTAAGTTCAGTACATCATTGTTACTCCAGATGCAGTAATCATAAAGAGCACCATAAAAAAAACAAACAAAAATACACTATAAATACAAAAGGAATCTATAAAACACTATGTTCAAGCAACTGTTTGAGTGTGGCTGTATATACATAAACGGGTTGTGTGTGCATAAAGTGCCACTAGGTACAGGAGTATCTGACATAAAGTGACTGACAGGAAATGCTAAAGTGTCTCTTGGCAAGAGGAACTCTTCTCGTAGCAGCAGGGCATATGAAAACACAGTAAGAGAATGACTGTCAGTGTAGGAATGAAGTATGGAATGTAACTATAAAGTTATCAGTGCATGGGGTAAGAAGAGTGCTGAAGGGCTTGTGGAGGAGTAGCAGATGTGTATATGTGGGGTTTCATTACCATTAGCATCTTAATTAACTTTATTTCCCCCACAAGGTCTAGCTGTTGAGTGATTTAGCCCTCTGACAATTACCAGAACTACCAGATTTCCAGTCTGGGCCTGCCTGGTATTTCCTGTCAGAAATTACCTCCACCCAGGTAACCATGGTAAAATAGTCCCGAATGCACCAATGAGTAATAGAATACTCCCAGAAGTTTCTCCAGAGATTTCTAAAAATGCTAATACATTCAATATTTTTATATTTCTTGTAATCTCCTTACAAACAGACACACACACTACAATTTTTATAAGATATTGCCACCTACCACAACATAAATATTGGCACAGTGCCAGTACCCTATCCTGTGGGGCGTGCCTTTTCTGATTGTCGAAAGTTGCTTCAGTTGTGATTAGTTAGCTTAGAAACTGCAGCTGCTTTTCCCGTTGGTTAGCTGCCTGATGTCCAGTTTCAAATACAGTATCCTGGGTATAAAGTAGCACGTGGAAGGAACTTGCTCTCTTCTTCCTTTGTTTAAGGCACGACAATTGGGAAGGTATGCTCTGTGCACACTTTTAACTAGGTATGTTTATTGATTATTCAGATTTGTGGTGTCTGTGACTTGGAAATACAAATGTTTGGTCGAATTTTTACTGTTTGTAAACAAATGGTTAATATAACAGTGCATTTCCTGCCTCACTTCCTGGACCCATGAACCTGGTTCAACATTACATGCCTCGGTCTAGCCAATGATGATAACCAAAGAGCTGATAAATGCTGACACATCCCTGGAATGCTGAAATCCTAAGAAAATTCAGTGATGCACCCAACAAACCCAAAGACTGATCGGAAGTCCAGAAGTCAAGGTCCATTGGCCAAAGCCCCATGTCTGTGAGTCTCTGCACATCCGCTAGAGAAGTTAAAGGCCCATTTTCTGTGAATCCACAGTCCGTTTGAGTTTGGAGGCTGAAGACAGCCTGTGTTGGGGCTAGAGGACTGTGTATGTGCCCATGTGTCTAGGAAGGGGGCTTATTTTGCTGTTATTGCTTTGTCCCTTGGTACGTTCTGTGTTGTCTGCTGAGTATTGTAGGCATATAATGTTGCTGCCAGAATGTGTGGTGACATCTGCGGGCATCCCTCAGCACATCCTCCAGTGTGTGATTGTTAACACAATTGATACATTTCACCAGATCATTTGCAGAGACCCCTTAAAGATTTCTTACTCAAAAGAGACGCACATAGTCAATAGTGATACATTTCCTGTAATCCCTTAGCACAGTCTAAGGTATTTATCAATAAAGGCAAAGGATGTAATCTTTCTACGAACAGGTAACAAAATGTAAAAGGATGTAGAACAAAAGGGACAATGATTAGGGAAATTACAGTGCAGTGTAAAGAAGGCTAAGAAGGTCATCAAATATTTTGCATTTGCGTCTACTGCAGATAATGGCACGCCTCTACTTTCTGAGGGGGCTGAATAGAGCTGCGCTATGCACATCGATACTCAAACTTTCTTCAGATGCGCAATGGAGAGCATCCTAACAAGCTGCGTCACTGCATGGTACAGAAACTGCACTGCAGTGAACAGGAAGGGTCTACAATGGGTAGTCAAAACTACCCAACGCATCATCAGCTCCAGTCTACCTGATACCAAGGACAAACCTACAGAAAGGTGCTGGAGAAGTGACATTAACATCATGAGGGATCCCACCCTGTTCATGGACTTTTCGTCCCATTGCCTTCAAGGAGGAGGCTATGTAGCATCCACGCCAGGACACCAGATTCAAAAACAGTTCCTTTCTCCAAACAGTAAAGCTGATCAACACCTCCAACCACTAACCCACCCCTCCATGCTCCACCCCCCCCCCACGCCACTACTTTATCATTTCGTGGCAGTCACCTTGTGTACAGACACTCCTGTGCCTAGGTGTCACTTTATGGACATACAGTCAATCTATCTATATATAAACTATCTTACGTATTTATATTTGTTGTGTTTTTATTATTGTGTTCTCTATCTTATTGTCATATCTATAGTTCTTTTTTATGCTGCATCAAATCTAGAGTAACAATTATTTTTAAGTGTAATGGAAATGACATTAAACAATTTTGAGTCTTGAAACTGAAGGGGAACCAAGGATCATCAACCAACAAATATGACTACAGAGACAGTGAGTACTGGAGAAATTTATAGGACCAAAACAGCCAATTCTCCTGGACCCCGAGAGCCTGGATCACTGGTTTCTAAAAGTCAGTTCAAAGTTCAAAATAAAATTTATTATCAAAGTAAGTATATATCACTATATATTACCTGAGATTTATTTTCTTGCAGGCATTCACAGTAAATACAAAGAAGCACAATAGAATCAATGAAAACACGCACAATAAATATGGACTAACAACCAATGTGTAAAAGACAACAAACTTCAAATTCAAAAAAAGAGAAAAAAAGTAATACTGTAAATAAATAAGCAAAAAATATCATGAGTATGAGTTTTATAATCCTTAACAATGAGTCCATAGATTGTGAAATCAGTTCAGTGTTGGCAATGAATGAAGTTATCCTTTCTGGTTCAAGAGCCTGGTGGTTGAGGGATAATAATTGTTCCTGAACCTGGTGTTGTAGGACCTGAGGCTCCTGTATCTCCTTCCCAATGGCAGTAGCAAGAAGAGAGCATGGCCTGGGTGTTGGGTGTCCTTGATGATGGATGCTGCTTTCCTGCATTAGTAACAATCTCACAAAATTCCATGAATTCGAGAACAGTATCAATAGACTGGCAAGGAGTACTGCAATTTAAAAAAGTAATCCCTTCTCTCATTTCTATTCTCCACTGCAATTTAAGAAGAGATCACAGAATTACAGATCACAGCTTGACAACTTTGTCATCAAAAAGTGTTAACAATGTACTTAGAAAATTGTAATATTAGCTGGAGGCAATTTTATTTTAAGAAGGGAAATCATGACTGACAAATATAAAAGTTTATGGTTGTAACCAGCAGGGTGGGTAATGAGGAAAACATGGTGCATACTGTGTGCCTGGATTTTCAATGATCATTTTCTAAGATTCCAGAAAAAAACTTTTTTATATAACATAGGGGTTGATGGGGTGAGGAGCAGTACATAATAAAGAATGGAAATAAAAGGTTCATCATCAGATTGACAGACTGTTGTTAGTATCATGCAAAAGGAGTCTGTATCAGCTGCACTGAAGGTGACAAACCAATTTATGGGCATGAGTGAAAAGATAGAGTGCGATATGTTCAATGGAGTGTAATCCACTAAATTCTTTGAAGGAACTAAGTTAATTGGAAAAGTGAGCCATGAGGTTGCATTCATGGTTTCCATGGTGACCATGAGGTTGCATTCGTGAGAAATAGTGGTGGATGCAATGCAGTCCAGTCCATCAAAGGCAAAGCCCTCCTTGCCATTGAGAGTGGTGTTGCTATAAAGACCTACTCTGTGCTGGAATCGCTAAATAAATAAATATTTATAAGGAGTGCAACCACAAGAAAGCAGTATTCATCATTAAGAACCCCTACCATCTAGGCCATGCTCTCCTCTTGCTACTACTATCGGACAGGAGGTGCAGGAGCCTTGGGTCCGATGTCACCGGGTTCAGAAACAGTTATGAATTTTCAACCGTCAGACTCCTGAACCAGGGTCGATAGCTTCACTCATCTCAACTTTGAGCTAGTCCCAGAACCTATAGACAAAATCAAAAAGGGCGCTGAATACAGGACTGAAGGTATTATACTTGAATGCACACAGTATATGGAAAGGTGGATGATCTTGCAGCACAGTTAGAGATTGCCAGATATTATGTTTTGGGCATCAACGAGTTGTAGCTGAAAGAAAATTATAGCCGGCTGTTTAACATCCAAGGATACACATTGTATCAAAAGGATAGGGCGGGTAGGCGGAGTGGATGAGGTAGCTCTATTGGTTAAAAAAAGAAATCAAATCCTTAGAAAGAGGTGACATTGGATTGGAAGATATAGTATCCTTGTGCATAGAACGAAGAAACTGCAAGGGTAAAAAGACCCTGATGGGAGTTAATACAGATGACCAAACAGTAGCCAAGTATGTGGGCTACAAGTTACAACAGGAGATAGAAAAGGCATGTCACAAGGGCAAGATCATGACAGTCATGAGAGATTTCAATACACAGGTAGACTGGGAGGTTCAGGTTGATTGTGAACCCCTAGGGGAGAGATTCTAGAATGCCTACAAGCTGGCATTTTAGAGCAGCTCGTGGTTCGGCCCACTAGGGAGTCAGCTATTCTGGATTGGGTGTTGTGCAATGAACCAGAAGTGATTAGAGAGCTTAAGGTAGGGGTTCCCACACCCCTAGCTTAATAGTATTGGTCCATGGTACAACAAAGGTTTGGGAACCCCTGGCTTAAGATAAAGGGAGCCTTAGGGAGTAGTGATCATAATATGATAAAATTCACCCTGAAATTTGAGAGAGAAAAGTTAAATTCAGATGTATGCATGTTACGGTGGAATAAAGGGAATTACAGAGGCATGAGAGAGGAAATGGCCAAAGCTGATTGGAAAAAGTCACTATCTAGAAATTTTAGCAATGGCTGGAATTTCTAGGAGCAATTCAGATGGTGCAAGATATGTACATCCCAAGGAAGAAGTATTCTAGAGGCAGGATAATGCAACCATGACTGACAAGAGAAGTCAAAGTCAAGGAGGGTGACTTAGCAGAAGTCGTGGTACATATTGGTACCAAAGGCACAGGCAGAAAAAGGGAGAAGGTGCCAAAAACATAATACAGGGAGTTAGGAAGGAAGCTAGAGGCAGGACCTCAAGGGTAGTAATCCCAGGATTGCTGCTTGTGCCATGCAACAGTGGGGATAGGAATAGAATGAGGTGGCAGATAAATGCGTGGCTTTAAGAATTGAAGTAGGAGTAGGGATTCAGATTTCGGGATCATTCGGACTTCTTTTGGGGCAGGTGGGACCTGTACAAAAGGGATGGGTTGCACTTGAATCTGAGGAGGACCAATATTCTTGCAGGCAGGTTTACTAGAACTGTTGGAAGTGGTTTAAACTAGTATGGCAGGGCAATGGGAACCGTATGATAGTGCTGAGAATGAGCCAGCAGGTTTAAAAGTAGATGATGGATGAAACATGAATGTAAATAATGACAAACAAATGACTGGGTACAAATGCAGACAGAGCAAAGAGTTAAATTGTACCACAGAGGCAAAATTCAAAAGGGCAAAGAATGCAGAACAGAAGGTGCTGTATTTAAATGAGCATAGCATTCGGAATAAGATGGACAAACTCATGGTGCATTTAGAGATTGGTCAGTATGACATTGTGGGCATGATTGAGTTGTGGCTGGAAGAAGTCCACAGCTGGGAGCTTAATATCAAAAGGTATTCTTTGTATTGAAAGGACAGGCAGGAAGGCATAGATGGTGGTGTGGGTCTATTGGTAAGAGATGAATTACATAATTAAAAAGAGGTGACGCAGAGTCAGAGAAAGTTGAATCTTTGTGGGTGGAGTTAAGAAACTGCAAGGGTAAAAAAAGTATTATGGGTATCATATATAGGCCTCCAAATAGTAGCCAAGATGTGCGGTTGAGTTTGCAAAGGGAGCGGGAAAAGGCACTTAATAAGGGTAATGTCACAATTGTAATGCGGAACCTCAACATGCAATGGGATTGGGAAAATCAGGTTGGTGTCCAATCGCAAGAGAGGGAATTTGTTGAATGCCTATGAGATGGCTTTTTAGAGCAGCTTGTGCTTCAGCCTACTCGGGGAAAGGCTATCTTAGACTGGGGGTTGTGTAATAACCCAGATCGTATTAAGGAGTCTAATGTAAATGAACCTTAGAAGGCAGTGATTGAATTTGAGAGGGAAAAGCATAAGTCAGATGTATCAGTATCACAATGGAATAAAGGGAATTATAGAGGCATTAGAAAGGAGCCTCACCAGGTGGACTGGAAGAGGATACTGGTGGGATGACGGCAGATTAGAGGTGACTGAAATTTCTGGAAATAGTTCACAAGGTGCAGGATAGATATATCCCACAGAAGGTGTTCTCAAATGGCAGGGGTAGGCAACCGTGGCTGACAAGGGAAGTTAAAGACTACATAAAAGCCAAGGGAAGGACATATAAGGAAGCAAAAGTGAGTGGGAAGTTGGATGATTGGGAAGTTTCTAAAATCCAACAAAAGGCAACTAAAAAAGTTATAAGAAGGGAAAAGATGAAATATGAGGGCAAACTAGCCAATAATATAAAGCAGCTTACTGTACTATAAGTTTGTTTTTTCAGTTATATAGAGTAATGGGAAGGAGAGAGTTGATGTTGGACCACTGGAAAATGATACTGGTGAGGTAGTAATGGGGGATAAAAAAATGGCAAATGAACTTGATAAGTACTTCAGTCTTCAATGTGAAAGTCACTAGCAGTGTGCCAGAGGTCCGTGAGTGTCAGGGAGCGGGAGTGAGTGCAATTGCTATTACCAAGGGAAAATGCTATGCAAACTCAAAGGTCTTGAGGTGGATAAGTCACCTGGACCAGATGGACTACATCCCAGAGTCCTGAGATAGGTTGCTAAAGAGATATTGGATGCATTGGTCATGATCTTTCAGAATCACTTGATTCTGGCATAGTCCTGGATGACTGGAAGATTGCAGTGTCCCTCCACTCCTTAAGAAGGGAGGAAGGCAAAAGGAAGGAAATTGTAGGCCACACACACAAAAACTGCTGGTGAACACAGCAGGCCAGGCAGCATCTATTGGAAGAGATACAGTGGACGTTTCAGGCCGGGACCCTTCGTCAGGACTAACTGAAAGAAGAGATAGTAAGAGATTTGAAAGTGGGAGGGGGAGGGGAAGATCCGAAATGATAGGAGAAGACAGGAGGGGAGGGATGGATCTAAGAGCTGGAGAAGGGAAAGGATCATCGAACGGGAAGCATAGTAGTCATAGTCATAGTCATACTTTATTGATCCCAGGGGAAACTGGTTTTCGTTACAGTTGCACCACAAATAATAAATAGTAATAGAACCATAAATAGTTAAATAGTAATATGTAAGTTATGCCAGTAAATTATGAAATAAGTCCAGGACCAGCCTATCGGCTCAGGGTGTCTGACCCTCCAAGGGAGGGGTTGTAAAGTTTGATGGCCACAGGCAGGAATGACTTCCTATGACGCTCTGTGCTGCATCTCGGTGGAATGAGTCTCTGGCTGAATGTACTCCTGTGCCCACCCAATACATTATGTAGTGGATGGGAGTCATTTACCAAGATGGCATGCAACTTGGACAGCATCCTCTTTTCAGACACCACCGTGAGAGAGTCCAGTTCCATCTCCACAACATCACTGGCCTCACAAAAACACACGTAGGCTTCTCTAAAAGTTCGTTTGCAGTTTGAGTCGGTGGTGAGGAAGGCAAATGAAATGCTTGCATTCATTTTGAGAAGACTAGAATATTAAAACAAGGATATAATGGTGAAGCCAGGTGGGTGGGAAAGGCAAATGGCTGGAGAGGAAGGAATCTAAGAGGAGAGGAGAGTGGAACTTAGGAGAAAGTGGAGGAGAGGACCTGGGGGTTGGGGGTAGGTAAGAATCAACAGGTGAGAAGAGGTAAAAGGCCAGAGTGGAGAATAGAGAAAGAGGGGAGCAGGAAGGATTTTTTTAATCGGAAGGAGAAATTGATATTCATGTCATCAGGGTTGAGATTACCCAGACGCAACATAATGTGTTGTTCTTCCACCCTGAGGTGGCCTAAGAGGAGGGCATGAACCAACATGTTGGAACAAGAATGGGAATCAGAATTAAAATGTTTGTCCACCAGGAAGTTCCACTTTTGGAGGATGAAGCAGAGGGGCTTAACGAAGTGTTCTCCCAACTTATGATGGGTCTCACCAGTGTAGAGGAAGCCACATCGGGAGCATCGGACATAATAGACGACTCCTGCAGATTCACAGGTGAAGTGTTGCCTCACCTGGAAGGGGTATTTGGGGCCCTGAGGAGGAGGTGAATGGGCAGATGAACCACTCAGGCTGCCTGCAGGGAGATTAGTGGGGAGGGACAAATGGACAGAGGAACCATGCAGGGAGTGATCCCTGTGGAAAGTTGCGGGGGGGGGCGCGGGAGAGGTAAAGATTTTTTTTGTGGCAGGATCCCTTTGGAGATGGCAGTTGCGGAGGATGATGAGTAGGATGTGGAGGTTGATGGGGTGGTAGACAAGGCCAAGGGGAACTCTGTCACACCTAAGGTGCTGAGAAGATGGGGGGAGCACGGATGTTCAGGAATTAAGACCATAAGCAGGAGCAGAATTAAGCCATGTGGCCCAGCAAGTCTGCTCCACCATTTCATCATGGCATATATTTTCCCTCTCAGTACCAGTCTCCAGCCTTCTCCCCATATCCCTTCATGCCTTGACTAATCACAAGTCTCTAGACCTCTGCAGTAAATGTACCCAATGACTTGGCCTCCACAGCCACCTGTGGCAACAAATTCACCACTGTGGAAATGGAAGAGATATGGGTGAGGGGTGAGGGCAGCATTAATAGTGGAGGGAGGGAACTCCTGTTCTTTCAAGAAGGAGGACATCTCTGATGTCCTGGAACAGAAAGCCCGCGTTGTGGGGACAGATGTGGCAGAGGCGAAGGATCTGAGAAAAGGAAATAGCATCTTTACAGGAGATACGGTGGGAAGAGGTATAGTCAAGATAACAATGGGAATCAGTAGGTTTATAAAAGATGTCTGTTGACAGTTTGTCTCCAAAGATGGAGACAGCGAGATCGAAAAAGGGGAGGGAGGTATCAGAGATGGACCAAGTGAAGTTAAGGGCAGGGTGGAAGTTGGAGGCAAAGTTGAAGAAACTGATGAGCTCAGCATGGGCCCATGAAGCAGCACCAATGCAGTTGTCAATGTAGCAGAGGAAGAGTTAGGGAGTGTTACCGGGGAAGTCTCGGAACATGGGCTGTTCTACGTAGCTAACAAAGAGGCAGGCATAGTCTGCTCTCTTCTGTCTAGCAGAACCGGTCCTCACCCTCAAAAATGTTTCCTTCCGCACCTCCCAGTTTCTTCAAACTTGAGGGGTAGTCATGGGTACCCACATGGGCCCAATTTCATCAATTTTGTGTGTGTCACCATATCAACAAGATGCTATTGCAGGGGACCTCTGAAGAGAAGGTTTCCGAAGCTCTTAATATGTGCAATTGAGGGAATAGGGAATTAACCTTGATATCATATAGGGCGCAGCTACAACTATTCATTCTCTGGAAATACAATCGACCAATGGCAATAGGATAATTTCCCATATAGTCAGAAATAAGATCCTAAACATAGCACACCTTATGACAAAACAAGATACCCTATTTGACCATGCCCTTCCAACCCTTGTAATCTGTGACCAGAAAGAAATATATGTGGCCCAAGCAACAATCAGCTTTTGCCTGCTACTAGGCGTGAGTAGAAACCAGAAACACAGGCAGGGAACTTCTTTGTCGCTCTGTGCCCTGACCTTCCCATTAGGGATGGGTACTCTCTAATGCACAACAGAGTTCTATTGTCAAGTGGGCATGGTATATTTCTGAATGAGCTTCAATGGGACTAGATGCAATTGCAACTAAAATACATGAACTGGTTGCTGAGTCCCTTCAGGCTATGTCACTCATGCCTAAAGCTACTCTGGCCTGTTGCATGGGGCGTTCTCTTTGACCTTCTAACTTCTGCTCAGCAGCAGCATATTTAGTTTACCGATGGCTCCGTGATATGGAAGATGGTGGAAGGCCACTATCTTAAACTCTCTCACCCAACAGGTTTTGAAAAAGGAATGCTCTGACGAATAGAGTAAATATGCGGAGCTCATTGTAGAACATATTACCATTATGCGTGAAACCGAAAAGGCCCATATTTATACTGATTCTTGGTCTTTGGCTAATGGACTTGCTGTCTCATTGCTCCGGTGAAACCAGTAGTCTTCTAATACTGTGGTCATCCCTTATACGTAGCAGAGTTATGGAAAGACATTTGAAACCGTTAAAGTTTGCCATAGAACATAGGGAATAGTACAGTACAGGAACAGGCCATTTGGTTCACAATGTTGTGCCGAACCAGCTAAAAAGCAAATCAAGAACACCCAAACACTAAACTCTCCTACCTACACACCATGTCCATATCCCTCCATCTTCCTTACATCCGTGTGCCTGTCCAAACTTCTCTTAAAAGCCTCCGATGTATTTGCCTCCATGCATTCCAGGCATCCACAACTCTCTGAGTGAAAAAACTTACCCCTCACGTCCTGCTTGAACACACCCCCCTCACCTTTAATAAATAGCCTACGGTATCAGACATTTCAACCTGGGAAACAAATACTCTCTGTCCACTCTTATCAATGCCTCTCATAGCCTTGTAAACCTCTATCAGATCTCCCCCCAGCCTCTGACACTCCAGAAAAAACAACCCAAGTAAATCCAGCCTCTCAAAACCAGGCAGCATCTAGTTAAACCTCTTCCGCACCCTCTCCAAAGCCCTAACATCCTTCCTATACTGGGCGACCAGAACCGTACGCAATACTCTAGATGTGCCCTAACCCGAGCTTATAAAGTTGCACATAACCTCCTAACTTTTGAACTCTGTGCCTTGATTAATAAAAACAAGCATACCGTAAGCCCTTTTAACCCCCTTATTGACCTGTGTAGCCACTTTCAAGGAGCTATGAACTTGGATCCTAAGATCCCTCTGCTCAGCAACACTGTTCAGGATCTTGCCCTTAAAAGTGTACTGTCCTACTGAGCTGCAACATCTCACATATATCTGGGTTAAACTCCACTTGCCATTTCTCAGCCCATATCTGCAACTGATCTATATCCTGCTGTGTTCCTTACCAGTCTTTTACACTATCCACAACTCCACCAATCTTGGTATCACCCACAAACTTACTAACCCACCCAACTACATTTTCATCCAAACAACAGGAATTCTGCAGATGCTGGAAATTCAAGCAACACACATAAAAGTTGCTGGTGAACGCAGCAGGCCAAGCAGCATCTCTAGGAAGAGGTGCAGTCGACGTTTCAGGCCGAGACCCTTCGTCAGGACCTGCACCTCTTCCTAGAGATGCTGCCTGACCTGCTGCGTTCACCAGCAACTTTTATGTGTGTTGCTTACATTTTCATCCAGGTCATTTATATACATTACAAACAACAGAAGTCCCAGCACAGATCTCTGTGGAACTCCACTAATTAAGGACCTCCAGCTCAAATAAGTCCCTTCAACCATAACCTCTGCTTTTTTTGCTCAAGCCAGTTCTGAATCTGAACAGCCAATTTGCCTTGGACCCCATGTATTTTAATATTCTGGATTAGCCTCCTATGAGGGACTTTGTCAAGTGCCTTACTAAAATCCACATAGACGATATCTACTGCCCAACCCTCATCAATCTCCCTCATCACCTTGTCAAAAAACTCAATCAAATTGGTAAGGCACAACCTGCCTTGCACAAAGCCATGCTGATTAGGCCATGGGTTTCCAAATGCTCATAGATTCTATCCCTAAGAATTTTCTCTAGCAATTTCCCTACAACTGACATGAGACTCACGGGTCTATAGTTCCCAGGATTTTCCCTTGTTCCCTTCTTAAATAGAGGTACAACATTAGCCATTTGCTAGTCATCTGGGACCTTGTCTGTGGCAAGAGAGGACACAAAGATACAGGTGAAGGGCCCAGCAATCTCATTCAATAACCTGGGGTAATTCCCAGCAGGCCCTGGGGACTCAGCTACCTAAATGCTCATTAGGAGGCCCAACACTCCCTCCTCCTTGACCTCTAAATGCCCCCATGTATTTATACACGCAACACTGATCTCCTGGTGCTCCATATCCTTTTTCTTGGTAAATACTGAAGCAAAGTACTCATTAAGTACCTCACTCACATTCTCTGTATCCGAGAAAATATTCCCCCCTTTATCCTTGGGAGTCCCACCCTCCACCTAGTTATCCTCTTGCTCTTGATGTACATATAGAATGCATTGGGATTCACTTTAATTCTACTTACCAAGGTCTTTTCATGGCCCCTCCTGCCTTTCCCAATTCCCTCCTTCAGTTTTTTTTCTGGCTTCTTTATACTCCTCATGTGTTTCATTTGATCCTAACTTCCAAGGCTTTACGTACTTTTCCTTTTCCTTCTTGACTAAATTCATCACCTCTCTGGACATCCAAGGATCTCTTATTCCATTCCCATCCTTCCTTCTAACAGGAACATACCTTTCCTGTATTCTGTGCCATTGATCTTTCAACAGCCTCTACATGTCTGATGTGGACGTGCCAGAGAAAAGGTGTTCCCAATTAATGCTTCTTAGTTCCTGCCTATTGCCTTCATAATTTTCTTGAAAGTTGTTCTGGATACACTTAACAAATTCGGCCCCATCTAAACCCCTTAGACTAAGAAGGTCCCAGTTTATATTAGGAAAGTTGAAATCCCCCGTAACAACCCTATTATTTTTACATATCTCTTTAATCTGATTACATATCTTTTCCTCAGTGTCCTGGTTCTTTTAGGGGGTCTGTAGTACAATCCCATCCTTCCTATTCCAGAGTTCCAACCAAATGGACTTGGTGTGTGACCCCTCCGTTATGTCTCCCCTGAGTGCAGCTGTGATATTGTCCCTGATTAGTAGTGTAATTTACCTCATCCCTCTTTTACCTCCTCCACTACCTTTCTAAAACTTTGAAAACCTGGTACGTTAATCATCCATTCCTGTCCCTCTCCCAACCAAGTTTCAGTAATGGCTACAACATCATAGTACTGATTCATGCTCTAAGTACATCACCCTTACCCATAATACTCCTAGCATTAAAATCTACACATTTCAAACTATCCAACCCATCATAACTGTTATTTTGATTTTGCCTTTCAATAGTTTTCCTGATATCTACCTTGTTATCTGATCCTTCCATTACTGACCTGGGACTCCAGTGCCCAGCCCCCTGCAAAACTAGTTTAAACTCTGCTGAGTAACATCAGCAAACCGTCCAGCCAGGATATTGCTTCCCCTCTAGTTCAGGTGCAACCTATCCCTCTTGTATAGGTCACCCCTTCCCCAAAAAAGGTTCCAATGATCCAAGAACTTGAAACCCTGTCCCCTGCACCATCTCCACAGCCTCTCATTCATCTGTGTTAATATCCCATTCCTACCTGCACTAACCTGTGGCACAGGGAGTAATCCGGAGATTACAACCTTGGAGATCCTTCTCTTCAGTCTCTTTCCTAACTCTATATACTCACTGCGTAGGACCTCTTCCCCTTTTCTGCCTATGTCATTGGTGCCAATATGCATGAAGACCTCTGTCTATTCCCCCTCTACAGCTGCTGCAATACATCATGGACCCTAGCACCTGGGAGGCAACATACCATCCTGATGCCTCTTTTGCAGCCACAGAATCTCCTTTCTGTCCCTTATAACTACCTGATTTTACAATTCCCTGCCGAGCCTCAGTGCCACCAGCCTGGCTGCTGCTGCGATCTTATGGATCATCCCCCCAGCAGTCTCCAAAAAAGTATACTTGCTGCTGAGGGGAATGGCCATAGGGGAACCCTGCACTGACTTCCTAATCCCTTAGATCTCCTGGTGGATCTACTCTCTCCCGGTGAACCCCATTTACTGTCTGAAGCCTGTACTCTGGGTGTGGCCACCTCTTCAAAAGTCTCCTCTATACTGTAATACCTTCAGCCTCCCAAGTGGTCCTGAGTACATCCAATTCCAGCTCCAACTCCTCGACTTAGTCAGTCAGGTGCTGAATTTTGCTGCCCTTTCCACAGATATAGTCATTGTTGTGGCATGGATGAAATCACCAGAGAGACAGAGTTACTGGTAGATACAAAGCAGCTTCTTTATTCGATACAACAAGGTACAGCAGGCATCATACGGACAGAGACGCCTTCGGTAGAAAGGTCTGCTAGCCCAATGTGGGCTCGATATTTATATGCTAAACACAAAGGGCAATCGCTATTTACAAAGTTATAGACAATGCATCCTTTTGAAACTACATACAAAACATCACACCTTCTGATTTCATCCTTTCCTCCCAATGCCAACATGTCTGGGTTGGTACTCACAGCCTTTAGGAACACACGTCAAATCCACAATACATTTATTTGCTATTTTACGTGCTAACATAGAGAACAATTAATATTTATAAAGTATAGATAACGCTGTCTTTGAAACTACCTGTAAACTTCACACTTCCATCTGCAACATCTGGCTAGTATTCTGATATTCACAGCTTTTAGGAAATGCATTGTGAACTCAATCCACAGTACTTTGTCAAACAGAAGACTGGTGGCCAAAGTCACTTGAGTGTAAACGAATCATCTACCCAAAAACTCACTCGAACAGTCATCAGGGAAACCATCAGGTATCCTGAATTCCCATGCCGGCACCTATTTTAAAGATAATTCATCAATGACGAGATTTATCAACATCGCAGACAAACTTGCTTATGTTGATGCAGTGGCATCTAACCCTCAGCCTCAAATAGCCTTATTGCCATTGCTCGGTGGGCCAATGAGTCTTCTGGTCATTTGGCGTACAGGGTACCGTGGATTGGTCTAGGCAGCAGGGATTATTTCTTCCCACCAATATAGCTTGTACACCAGTAGGGAATTGTGGGCTATATTTACATAGGACCACCAGCTTCTAAAATGTCCCTTGGCTGACATTTGCTATGGGTGTACCCCTGCTCAGATGCAAATAAATTATGTCAGTCCTCCTCCTGTACAGAAGCGATTCCGGTATTTCCTGACTATGGTGAGCTCTTATTCTGGTCTTTTGATGGCAATCCCGACTGTTAAAGCTAATCAGGATGGTACCCTTCAGGGATTAGAATATCTTGTTTCTGTATACAGTGAAATTCAATCTGATAATGGTTTGCACCTTTTAGGTTTCAGGGTACAAGGGTAGACTGTCTCTAATGGTGTATGGGGGGTTTTCCATGTCCCCTATTATCCTCAAGCCAGTGGCTTGATTGAATGAATAAATGGCCTATTAAAACAAACAGTAAATTAATTTACTTACTCCTGCCCATACCTTATCTTTGTGATTACCTGTCCTTCCCTGTGCTTCCTATAATTTGAACATCCGCCCATTGAAAAGAGGTAGTCCCTTTTTGTTAATGACAGGACAATCTATTCTTTTTGTTCCTGATCACACAACTGAACGCAGTGATAAAGTGCCAATTTAGTTCTGCAAAAGGAGTAAAGTATGGGTGACATAACTGTCTTGCCCTCCAGTGGTTATTGCTGATGGACAAAGAAGTACATACTGGGTGATAATACGAGGACAGACCCATGCTGTGTGTTGTTAAGGGTAAACTGACTAAGAGAGAATAAAAACATTTCTAACTATCTTTTTCAGAATCAGAATTAATATCACCGGTATATGTCATGAAATTTCTTAATGTAGGGGCAGCAGTACAATGCAATACATTAAATGTAAGTCAGTTACAATAAGTATATATGTACAGCATATTAAATAGTTAAATTAAAAATAGTGCAAAAACAGAAATAATATATAAAAGTGAAGTGGGGTTCATTGATTCAATGTCCATCTAGGAATCGGGCAGCAGAGGGGAAGAAGCTGTTCCTGAATCGCTGAGTGTGCGCCTTCAGGCTTCTGTACCTCCTACCCGAAGGTAACAATGAGGCCTGTCCTGGGTTACAGGGGACTTTAATAATGGACACCGCCATTCTGAGGCATCGCTGCATGAAGATGTCTTGGATACCAGAGGTTAGCACCCACAATGGAGATGACTAATTTAACAACTTTCTGTAGCTTCTTTTGATCCTGTGCAGTAGCACCCTCCTCCCCCATACCAGACAGTGATGCAGCCTGTCAGAATGCTCTCCATTTGTAGAGGTTTATGAATATTTTAGGTGGCAAACCAAATCTCTTCTAACTCCTAATGAAATATAGCCACTCTCTTGCTTTCTTTATAGCTGCATTATGTTGGGACCAGGTTAGATCCTCAGAGATCTTGACACCCAGTACAACAATGGTTGTATCATCAGTACATTTAGAGAAGGCATTTGAGCTATGCTAGCCACACAGTCAAGGGTATAAAGAGAGAAGAGCAGTGAGCGAAGCACACATCTCTGAGGTGTGCCAGTGTTGATTAGCGAGGAGATTATTACCAATCTGCACAGATTGTGGTCTTCTGGCTAGGAAGTCAAGGATCCAGTTGCAGAGGGAGGTACAGAGGCCCATTTTCTGTAGCTCATTGATCAGGACTTGTGGGGATGATGGTGTTAAATGCTGAGCTATACTCAACGAACAGCATCCTGACATAGGTGTTTATATTGTCCAGGTGATCCAAGGCTGTGTGAAGAGACCTTGAGATTGTGTCTGTCATACTCCATCGCAGCCTGTTGCCTTGCAGGGGTTCAATCACCTAAAACAGCCTGACATCAGCCTCCAAGACAGAGATTGTAGGGAACTGGGTGCAACAAGGGTCTTCACAGCTGTAGTTATATTCTCCCTTTTCACTGCTGCCATTCATGCTATTGGATTTTGTTTTGTAGGAAGTAATGTACTGCAAACCCTGCCAGAGTTGACATGCATCCGAAGTCACCTCCAAACTCACTCGGAACTGTTGCTCCGCTCTTGTAGTAGCCTTCTGCGAGTCGTACTGTACCTGGTTTTCTTGTACCTTCCTGGGTCACCAGACTTAAATGCCACAGATTTAACCCTCAGCAGAAAAACCAACCTCCTGGTTCATTCACGACTTTTGGTGGGAATGTGCAGCAAGTTTTCGGAGGCACACATTCATCCACAGATGTTTTAATGCAGTGGTCCCCAACCACCGGGCCGCAAAGCATGTGCTACCGGGCCGCGAGGAAACAATATGAGTCAATTGCACCTTTCCTCATTCCTTGTCACGCCCACTGTTGAACTTGAACACACGAGGTCATTACCCACGCAAGGACATCAGTCGGTCATTAACCTACAACTACTCGATGAGTAAAAAACATCGCTTGAGAGTTCCTTTGGAATGAAACGATGATGATAACGCAGAGACAGCTGAGGCCGAGACAGCAAAAAATAAGAAAGCTTCAACAGAAAATGCGACGAGTCATACATAAAATATGGCTTTATTGCGACCAGTGACTCGCACGCTCCAAGGCCCCGTGTGTGATATGTGGAGACAAGCTGTCTAATGAGGCAATGAAGCCCTCAGAACTGCTTCAGCACCTTGAGTTCAAACACCCTGCACTCAAAGACAAACCCGTTGAGTTTTTTGAGCAGAAAAAACATGAGCAAGCGGAACAGAAGCAAGTGCTGAGAGCCACCACCTCCACAAATGCTGCTGCTCTGAGAGCGTCGTACTTAGTGGCTAGCCGTATTGCTAAAGCTAAGAAGCCTTTCACTGTTGGTGAAGAATTGATTCTGCCTGCTGCCAAGGACACGTGCTGTGAACTGTTGGGAGAAGCTGCAGCTAACACAATGGCACAGGTTTCTCTTTCAGCTACCACAGTTTCAAGGAGAATCGATGACATAGCGGAGGACATCGAAGCACAGCTGTTGGAATGGCTTAACAAGTCTGGTTTCACTACCCGAGTCAGAGAGGTTACTCCGGAATGCCAGTCTACACACTGTGTCACACACAGGGAAATGCTGGCTAGCCAAAAAATGTCACCTGATCTTAACAGCGTATTGAGTGGCGTTGTTGAAGTTATCAATCACATCAAAGCAAAAGCCCTTAACTCATGTCTGTTTGAGCAGCTTTGCGAGGAAATCGATGCAGAGCACAAATGCCTTCTCTTACACACTGAAGTCAGGTGGCTATCAAGAGAGAGAGCCCTGGCCAGGGTTTTTGAGTTAAGAGAACAGCTACAGAGATTTCTTTCAGGAAAAGTCACTACTGGCAGCACACTTCAGTGATGAGGAGTGGATAGCAAAACTCGCTTATCTGTGTGACATCTTCAAACTGCTCAATGAACTCAATTTGTCACTTCAGGGGAAAATGGACAACTGTCTTCAAGTTGGCAAATAAAGTGTCTACTTTCACAGCCAAACTGGAACTGTGGGGATGGTGAGTGGACAAGGGCATATTTGACATGTTCCCAACATTAGCTGGGAATTTGGGAGAGACTGAGGCTCACAGCTGGTGCACGACAGCTGTCAACAGAATTCGAGCGATACTTCCCAACCGCAAATGACCCAAGACGTGCAAAGGAATGGGTCCTTGACCCATTTGTGAATGTCCCCATTGAATCATCCGCATCAACGTGGGAAGATCAATTCCTCTAGCTTGCAAGTAACGGTGAGCTGAAAAGTATGTTTGACATAACATCTCTGCCAGCATTTTGGATCAAAGTCAGGACTGAATATCCTGAGATAGCCACGAAACCACTGAAAACGTTGCTTCCATTTCCAACATCATATCGCTGCGAAGCAGAGTTTTCTGCAATGAATACAACAAAAACTAAATTGTGGAATAGACTGGACATAAGGAACCCCCTTATGACTTACAATCGACTTATCACTATATTCATGCGAGGAAAACATGCGCTGTGTTTAATATTAAATTTGTTAGATAAACCCTTATAGAAACAAAATTGTGTGTATTAGCCACTAATAAGTGACTTATCACCTATATTCCAGTCACGATTAACACCACTTTCCCCCCCTACCCCCCATTGGGTCAGCCAGTCCGCAAGAATATTGTCTATTAAACCGGTCCGCGGTGCAAAAAAGGATGGGGACCCCGTTTTTATGAAGTTGCTAACAACTGTGACATACTCATCTAGATTCAAGATGAACCCCTGAATGCAGTCCAGTTCTTCACTGATCCAAAGCAGTCCTGTAAATGCTCCTGTGTACATACCTTCTTGGTCGTCACTACTGGTGCTGCAGTCTTCAGTATTTGCCTATACTCGGAGTAGAAGTACAGCCAGGTAATCAGACTTTACAAAGCATGGGCGTAGTAAGCACTCTTGATTATGGTGTAACTATTTCTCCCCTTGTTTCTTTTCAAGCAGGAACGTTGCTTTATTTTGTGTTTTGTTCAAAATCGGACTTCTCTTGAGACACTGATAACCTTGTGATTTGTGAAAATGGTAATATTGTTCTGTAAAAAGATTTATATAATGTTGTGCGCTAATTGGGGGCATAGCTGGGCAAAGAACAGGTGACTAGTTATTGACACGTTCACTTGCTCTTGAATTTTGCCTCACTATACCTGATGCCCTGAGGGGTCTAGGAAAGCCTTTTAACACCTTTTGTGACACCAATTAATTGGACAAGATATTAACATATCACTCCAATCCCTAATTCTGGTCTGGCGAGGGTTAGTTGAATTGGTAATCTCTGATTATGCCTCACACTGTAAATACTGTAGATGTAGCTGAGTTTAGTAATGAGATACATAAATTAAATCATGAAATACTTGTTAAAAAGAACTTCTGTAAGGGCATAAACCCATTAGAGAGTTCTTTATTGGAGATGAGCAAATTTAAGGTCTTAAAAGCGTATCAAGATACTACCATTAAAGAACATTTCCTGTTCAGGAATACATGCTGATATCTGTGAACCCATCAGTAGTTGGTTGCTATCTCAGGGAGATAAGAATGTTACAGCTGTCCACGTGGCAGGTGTCTGACTGGCTATCTACTGACCAAATCTGTTGTTGAGGTTACACCTTGGATCTATATAATTTCTCATATTTTAGTATCAATTTTAATCATCCAAGGGATATTGATATGCATTTTCTGACATACTAAACATTTTAAGCAAAAAGAATTCTATGCATCTCTAACCTGATCATATATTCAAGGGATAAAATGTAGCATATAGGATTTGTAAAACAAGGATTGAATAGTCAGGTGGGATGACAACCAAACTCCTAGCATGTGGGATCTGTAGAGTAATGACTGAATGTTTACTAGTGGGATTATAGCTGGATTCTTTCCGAATTTGGATTTATCAAGTATGTATAATCATTAGTGCACTGTGTAAACCAAAGGAGTGCTGTGTGTCATTGACATTGAGAGATTAATGAATAACTAGTAGTTATTAAAGTGTCCAGTTGCTGTATGAGAGTGTACTGAAGACCGTGTTAACAGACAAGGTGTGTTGTTTGAAAGAAACCAAACTGGTACTGGCACAAGAACAAAGGAATTACCTGTCTCTTACTGACCCTGTGCTTATGAAACATGTATATACAGTATGGAGGAAATTTTCCAGACTTTATTGAAAAACACCCAGACCAGAATCACGCTAGGTGCCTGGAACCAAGGGATGTCATGAATCAGAGTTCCACCAACAACCAAGTGGTGACCAGAAATTTTTGTGACTTGCTATCTATAGTATTTTGTGATTTGTGTGTACTATTTTATAATAAATTATGCACAAGCTACTTTGTTGTGCTTGTACACTTATTACATCCCCTATATACTCAAATAATTGGGTCTGATCAACAGTCCGTTGCAGATCCATCATCTGCTGTGGGCCAGATCAGTGACATTCAGGTCTGGCAACCAAAGTGAAGTACAAGAGGTCCAGGTACGATCTCTGGAAAGCCATCTCATGTGCAAAATGGCAATTCCAGATTGAACCAGAATCATAAAGGATGCTTAACAGCTGTAGCAGGGTTGAATGCTATCACCTTCTACGTCATATCACATGATATAGGTAATCTGGGAAGCCTTTGTTCCCAGATGAGCTCAATGTCTTTTATGTTCACTTTGACTATCAAGACATGGAGGCACCTTCACAAACTCCCACAGCCCCAATGACCTGATTTCAGTCTGAGGTCAATGTGAGGCCATCCTTTGCAAGAGTAAAACCATGGAAAACCCAGATGTGGTATCTGGCCAAGTTCTTAAGACCAGTGCTTTAACTGGCTGGATCCAATATTTTTAACCTCTTGCTTGGCAGGGGTACCTATCTGCTTCAAGCAGGTTTCAATATGTCAAAGAACATGGTAACCTGCCTCAATGTCCAGCAGCATCTACATCCTCTGTGAGGTGCTTTGAGAGGTTGGTGATGAGACGTATCGAAACCTGAGAAGCAACTTGGATCTGCTCCATACTGTCATAACAGGTCAACAGCTGAAGCTATTTCATTGGCTCATACATCATGATGCTCTTTATTGACAAAAGCTTGGCGTTCAATACTGCCGTCTCAAAACTAATCAATAAAAGCTTCAAAATCTTTGCCTCAATACCTCCTTGTGCAACTAGATCCTCTATTCCTTCATCTGCAGACCCCAGTTTAGACTAGCAACATTTCTTCCAGTCTTCATCAGCACAGATGCATTATGAGGCTTTGCCCCTGCTCTGCTTTCTTTACACTTGTAACAGTGTGGCTAAGCACTGTTCCAATGCCATATTTAAGTCTGCCGATGACACCAGTCACAGGCAAAATCAAAAGTGATGAATCAGCATACAGGAAGGATATTGAAAGATCTGGCTAAGTGGTCCCAGAACCTCTTACTCAATGTCCAGAAGACCAAGATGCTGATTATTGACTTCAGAAGGTGGTAAACTAGAGGTTCATTGGCTAGTCCTCATTGGGGTACGAGTTGGAGAGGATCAGCAACTTTAAATTCCCCACCTATCATCTTTCCCTTCCTCATCCTGACTTTCTGTAGGGATCACTCCACAACTCCCTTGTCATTTTGTCCTTCCTCACAGCAGCAGCCTCTACATCCATGAGACCTGCTGCAGATCGAGGGACTGCTTCACCAAGGGCTTTTGCTCCTTCTACCACTACAGCCAATATCTCCCAATGGCCACCAATTTTGAGTCCACTTCCCATCTCTATACCAACATGTTTGTCCACACCCTCCTCTACTGCCACATTGAGGCCAGAGCAAATGCCTCATATTCCATCCAATGATCTCCTACCTGATAGAATGAACATCTAAATCCCAGCTATTTCTTCTCTGCCCTTTCCATTTTCTCTCCTACGGTGGTTTCCACACCCGTCTTCCCCTCCCCTACCCATCATCTTCCTCCCTTGTATACTGTCCTCTCCTATTAGATTCAAAGATCCCACCCAGCATAGGATACAAAAACCTGAAAACATGTACCAGCAACCCCAAGGGCAGCTTCTATTCCACTATTAGACTCTTGAATGGACCCTCCAAATGATGAGATGGACTCTTGACTTTATAATCTACCTTGCACCTTGTTATAATTTTGCACTTATTTATCTGGACTGCACTTTTATGATAGCACATCATTTTGTATTGTAAAGTGTTTGGCCACATTCTACCTCAATGTACTATGTAATGATTACTAAGCAAGTCAAGCTGGGAACATGCGACAATGATAAACCAATAAATACCTTTTTCTTCAGCCCTTTACCTCTTCCACCTATCACTTTCTATCTAGAATACAGGGAAATTATATTTTGTTAGGTCAGCAAAAGCATTTAATTTCATAGCAGAACAAATGCATTTAGCTAAACGTCTTCCTACTGTTTTTATTTCTATGTTAACAGTTTATAACAAAGAACATTACAGCATAATTCAGATCCTTTGGCCCATGATGTTGTGCCAATCTTTTAATCCATCAATTCACCTCTTCCCTCCCTTATAATCCTCCATTTTTACTCAGGTAAAAGATCTCTGGTTGTCACTCTATGTCTCTTATCATATTGTACATCTCTATAATCAAGTCACCATCTTTCTTCACTCCAGAGAAAAGCCCGAGCTCACTCAACCCATCCCCGTAAGACATGCCCTCTAGTTAGTCCAGACAGCATTCTGCTAAATCTTCCCTGCACCTTCTTTAAACTTTCACATTCTTCCTATAATTAGGCAACCAGAACTGAATACAATATCAAGTATAAAACCAGTGTTTTATAGAGCTGTAACATTTCCTCAATTACTTTCCACAATACACAACAGGGAAAAAAAAACAGCTTTCTGGCATCAAGACTAAATGCCCAAAGAAACAGAAGTGTGTTCCTGCTCTATCCAACACTAACCAGTTTGAACAAATGAATGGTTAATAGTTGATGATTTGGGTATGTATCCTCTATCAGGACTAAATATTGGGGGGGGGGGGGTCAAGAAACCAGAATAAAAAGGTGGGGATAGGGCAGAGTATAAACTGGCAAATGCCAGCTAGTCCATTATGAAGGGAAAATAGGAGTGCTTGCTCACAATTAATGGCTGCAACCACCACTGTTTCACATGTTATTCCCTACTGGATGAGACAGACTCAAACAACTGTTTTATATTCATCCTTAATCTTAAGATTCTGGAAAACAAAAATACAAGATTCACAGGACCATGGAGAACAGCTACCATAACAGGAGCCACAGAAGCTTTCATTTGGGAGATCCCACACATCTCCAAGTTATAATCTTGATAAAATATGGAATATTAAGGTACTATGAGCAGGCAGCAATGACTGTTGAATATCATTTTGATTTTTAATGATAAACAGAATTAAACATTGAACCTTAAATTACTTTTCAACTTTTGCACAAACAGGCACAACACAATGTGCATGACAGGCAGCAGAGAAAGGGAAACAGGTTCTAACAGTCAATCACAGATCATCATACTGACACTGCAGTAACAATTATCAACTATAAAGCACAGTTTTAGCTAAAACTAAACAAAGTGTTCATACAATGGGCCGTGTCTGTATTCCCTATACAACCTAATTGTCTTAAGGTGGCAATGGGTCAACTATGCAGTGTTGGTAAGGAGCAGACCAAATTCGGTAGATTCATTCCCTCGTTTCAAAATTAGAAAAGCATTTCAACATTTTATATAATTCAGTTGGTGGGTGAACAATGTTGCAAGTTTCATATAATCAATTCCCCAAATTCAGCTAATAATGCAACAGCTAGGGCACATATTATTGCACAGGGAAGGAATAATTATAGACAATTATAGGGAAATTCAAAATTAGATTTTATACCTGGAGAACATTCATTAAACCGACTTACTGGGCAGCTTTAGTACTTGAATCCAGTACTTCCTGTCATTTCACTAACTGCATCATCCACTTTTTCCAACAATCATCTAATTATGAAAATGAAGGAATCAGCCAATTTGGCAAGATTAAATCAACCAGTCCACATTATGTTTAGTAAAAAAAAACAAAGCTGTTTATCCCACAAAAATGCATTTATCCAAGTTTCATTTTCCATGCAATTTAATAGCTGAAACATTAGTTTTAGCAATGATATCCAAAATTTTATGATTAATGCTTTGTTAACAAACTTTGATATCTGGATTTTTCTTTTTAAAAATAGATGTCAAGAAATATGGAATGAATTGAAGGCAGACTAATGTACCTGACCAAACTTTCTGCACCAATCCGATATTCAAAATTGCTTACTCTTTTAAAAAACTTTCAAGTAAAGCCTGATGTAGAGAATGCAAAAAAAATTCTTGGAAAATTCCATAAATTCTGCTCAGGTTAACAATTTTAATTTCATTGATCAAATTGCTGGTCAAGGCATTGGTTGCTCTTTAAAAGTACACTTTTAAAACTAACTTGAACTGCTACATGGAATTAATGTGGTCCACAATCCTTTCCTTCTGAAGTATTTACGATGCATTTTGATTTCTAACCAGTCTTTTATTATGGAGCTTAAATGGTAAACTGTGATTATCTGGTCTAAAACTGGGCCTCCAGTTGAGGAGACTGAAGTGACAGCTGACTGTTGTAACATTCATCTGCCTTTCTGAGCCTTCTGGGCAGATTTGGTGACTTTGCCAGCACCAGTAACCTTCTTCTCTACATTCTTGATGACGCCAACAGCCACAGTTTGCCTCATGTCACGGACAGCAAAACGGCCTGCAAAATTTGGACAGGACATTAAATTTAATTTTGTACAGCAGCACAGGAAAGCAGCAAAATATCAATTCATTTAAAGAGTGATTTAACTTACCAAGGGGTGGATATTCAGAGAAGCTCTCAACACACATGGGCTTGCCTGGAGTCATTTCAACAATGGCAGCATCGCCAGACTTCAGGTACTTGGGGTTATCTTCTATTTTTTTCCCAGACCTACGATCAATCTTCTCCTTTAACTCGGCAAACTTGCAGGCAATGTGAGCAGTATGGCAATCCAAAACAGGAGAATAGCCAGCAGAGATTTGCCCTGGGTGGTTTAAGATAATTACCTGTTTAAGAAATCAGATTAAAATTAATTAATTTTTGGAACTATTCAAATCATTAAAATCTTACAGTAAATAAATGAAATCACATCTCCTTTAATAGGATCAAACCCCAATACAGAGCAAACAGAAATGGTACCAAATCAAGAATACATTTTAAAAAACTGACTTGTGAAGTGAACTTGTCAGCTTCCACTGGTGGATCATTCTTGCTGTCTCCAGCAACATTGCCACGACGAACATCTTTTACAGAGACATTTTTAACATTGAAGCCAACATTGTCACCAGGCAAAGCTTCAGATAGGGCTTCGTGATGCATTTCAACAGACTTCACTTCTGTTGTGACATTAACAGGTGCAAAAGTAACTATCATTCCAGGCTTCAAAAGACCAGTTTCAACACGACCCACTGGTACAGTACCAATACCTGCACAAGGAAAATATAAGAGTCAGCATTCCAAGTCAGACCAGAATCTATTAAAATCAAGGTACAATCCACCACACGTCTACACAAATATCACAGTCACAGATATGTCAATAAATATGAAAAAAAGTTAATTTTTTCCCCAAGAATCAAATTTCAGAACCAGATTCTTCCACCATTGCCCTTCACCTCCATGCAATATCTTATTAGACAATGTGGATAAAACTGAACAATCCTTTAAATTATTAGCTGTCCCAAAGACCAATTTTTCCTCAATTATTTGTTTGCTGACCTTTAGCTTTCTGATGGGATGCTTTTTCACTTATGTTTTTAAAGTGTAATCTATTATTAACTTCCAATATCAAAATTGTGACTGAGTTTGCCTTCAATCAATGCAAGCCAAAATTAAAACTAATACTCACCGCCAATTTTGTAGACATCTTGAAGTGGGAGACGAAGAGGTTTCTCTGTTGGTCGTTGAGGTGGCAAAATAGAATCCAGAGCTTCCAGAAGAGTAACTCCATTAGCACTACCTTCCTTACGGTTGATCTTCCAGCCTTTGAACCATGTCATCTGTGTAAAATAAACACAATTAAAGATGTTATGCATGGAAATATTCTTCTAATACTTCAAGATATCTCAAAAAGGATCTGCTGCACCTCCAGCCATACTATTAAACAAAAAGTATAATACAGCCTTTATTACAAGAATAATTGAAGGTTTAGGATGGGCCTCATCAAGGGATTTTCTGGAACCTCAAGTACTGTCATGCTCTCCAAATAATAAATGCATCAGGAGTGCAGTGAAGCCAAGACAGACTGATCACAGGGATGTCTGCAAACTGAGCTTATGTACGAATTCAGAAAAACGAGTTGCGATCTCATGAAATATGAAAATTTGTTGCAGGATTTGACAGACTAGGTGGTGTCAAGAACCAGTGTCAATCTCAAAATAAAAGGACCTGCAACTCAGATACTTCTTCAAATACATCGTAAATCTTGAGAATTCCCTACTGTAGGAGGCTGTTAAGGCTCAGTCTCTTAGCACATTCAAGACATATCAACAGATTTAGATTAAGGAATCAAGCTGTATGGAGTTGCAAATAAACATAGGACTTAGTTGTAGCTACCTGTCCTTTCAGGTATGCTCAACGATTTAATGAGATTGGTGCTGATCTGATTGGGTTATTCAGGTAAGTGGCACTTAAGTTAAGACTAGCCAAAACTCCACTGAATGGCATTCCTGCTTCTATTTCTTATGCGACGAACACAAAATGCCCAAAGAACTCAGAAGGTCAGGCAGCATCTACGGAAATGAATAGTCAATGTTTCATCCCGAAATGTTGACACAACTATTCATTTCTATAGATGCTGCCTGCACGGAGTTCCTCCAGAATTCTGAATGTGTTTCTTTAGTTTTCCATTACTTACAGAGTTTGTTTCCATTTCTTAGGATCTCTTTTGTTAAGCAGTATGGAATTCAGGTTACCATGGGTAACATCATAACATACTGTTGGCGAAACGTGTTTGCAGCAAAAGAGCCAGCTCTTTAGAATTACTTACATTAGTACTAGAATCCAACATGTTGTCACCATGCCAGCCAGAGATTGGTACAAATGCCACACTATCTGGGTTGTAACCAATTTTCTTGATGTAGGTAGTGACTTCCTTGACAATCTCATCGTATCTCTTTTGACTGTATGGTGGTTCAGTAGAATCCATCTTATTTATTCCAACAATGAGTTGCTTCACACCCAGAGTGTATGCCAGCAGGGCATGTTCCCGTGTCTGGCCATTCTTGGATATGCCAGCCTCAAACTCACCTACTCCAGCAGCAACAACCAGTACAGCACAGTCAGCCTACAAATAAAAATAAAGATGCCCTTCATTTAATGCTAGGGTTTTTCAAAATGTCATATGGCGATTACTGACTTAACACATACTCACCTGTGAAGTACCTGTAATCATGTTCTTAATGAAGTCTCGATGCCCAGGGGCATCAATGATGGTGATGTAATACTTGCTGGTTTCAAATTTCCAGAGAGAAATGTCAATGGTAATGCCACGTTCACGTTCAGCCTTCAACTTGTCCAACACCCAGGCATACTTGAAAGAACCTTTGCCCATCTACAAGAGTAAAATGTAAAATGCAATTAATAGTGCAAAAGTCACACCCTACACAGAAAAGATTATATGACATAATTCCAAATTAAAATTTTTTATGAAGTTTCATGCAGAGGTCACAACCACAATTGTTCTCTTAAACTAGCTAATTACAAGGCCAAACTTAATAGCATGTCACTCTTTTAAGTCTTTGCTAAGATTAGCTAAAAGCATGATCACACATCATCCACCTACAAACTTTCCATGAGACCTAAAGTGGCTTTCCACCTCATCAGTTATGGAAGATATCCTCTGCTGGTGTTAATTGATAAATAACAGAACACAAATATTAGTGTCTAAACATTACTGATAGCACACTTTCAAACTGGGAAATTAAAGGCAAAAATTTGTGAATGTACCAGAGTCGAATTTAGACAACAGTCGTCAATAGCAATGTAGTCAGTGTATTGGAAGCATTGTGCATTTTGTCTGAAGCACATTTGACTTCCAGAATAAATCGAAGAGATTTCTACATTGAATCCTCTTTGCAAATCTTGAGATCCATACACTTCTGGTCTAGAAGGCAACTAAGTATTATGGGGATCAGATAAAAGAAAAGTGTTGTAGCCAAAGATTAGAACTGCGCATTAGATCTCTTACATGCGAGTTATCAAGGCCATGCTGAGTGCTACAATGGAGTAAATTCAATTTTCAAAATAAAGCCATCAATATACAAAACATATGCACCTGGAGCACCTGGACATTGTGGATGCATACATCAGTATGCCCTTCATTTGACTATATAGTTCAATATTCAACACCATCATCTGACTGAAACTAATCGCCAAGCACAAGATCTGGGCCTTGACACCCACTATGTAACAGGATTCTTCAACTTCCATCAGCACAGGTTCTCCACAAAATTGTGTGCTCAGCCCCCCCCCCCCACTCTACTTGCTTTATACTTGATTGAGAGGCCAAGTTTGTTGACCAAAATCAAAAGATGGTGACCAATCAGCATATAGGACAGAGTTTAAAAATCTGAATAGTGCCACAATTCTTAAAGTTACCAACTACAAGATAGGGAGAAGAGAAGCTTCTATAAATGCATCCCAACTCTTGCATCAGGAACAGTTAATACCCTACAACTAACAAGGCCCTTAACCTCAAGAACTTCGCTCACTACAACTCTGAACCGATTCTGTCAAGGGCTCTTTACAACCCCTATTTTCAGTACTATTTCCTTATTTGCACAATATATCTTCAGTTGCATGTACACAGTTTGTACTTTTTAATGTAGTATTCTTTCATTAATTCTATTGCATTTTATTTTTAAGTAAATGTCTGCAAGAAAATGATACATATACCTACTTAGTTAAAATATTGCATTTTGACTCTGATCTGCAATATTTGCAAGAGACTTTGCAATGTATGTATTGAAGATCATGCAAGCTGAACACCAAAACTGAGATCCAAAATGCAAAGTGAATCTCAATATTCAAGCTCCATCTCAGGATACAAATGTAATGATGACTTCTGTAACAAAATGTAATCTTAATACAAAAAGCAATTACAATTAGTATGGCGTTCATCATCTTCAAAAGTACTAAATCAGTGCGCAGATCACTTCTTCAGTACCACCTACCATTAAAATTGTTAACAGTCAAAAAAAAGTTACATTGCATCTTTTCTAGTAAAGAAAGTAAATAAAAGTAATGAAGTTCAATCACCTGTTATGCAATTTAAAACCAATCTACACAAAAGCATGAAATGGGCTGCTGGCAACTGTGGTGGAGGCGGATACAATAGGGTCTTTTAAGAGGCTCCTGGATAGGTACATGGAGTTTAGAAAAATAAGAGGGCTATGGGTAATCCTAGGTATTTTCTAAAGTACATGTTCAGCACAGCATTGTGGGCCAAAGGACCTGTATTGTGCTGTAGGTTTTCTGTTTTTAAAGCCTCAGTACTAGCAATAGCCACTCAAATCCTCACAACCCACCCTCAAATTGTTCTTTACTATGAATTTAGAATTAGCAAATTCTGCCCACTATAGCATTTATATTAATCCAAAATACAACTGCATTAACAGGCTAACAATAGTGAAATGCTGATACAAAGATCCCAACAATTTAATTTCACACTAGACCAGAGGAATTTAACTATCAGTGCCACAGCATGTTCAGGCAAAAGTTAATCTACAAAAACAATCTAATTATAGTTACAACTTAAAATTAAAATACACCTTATTTTCGGTCACAACCCTATTCATTCCCACTTTGAAGACCACAGAGCATTCTTGGATTTCAATGGACAATGAATTCAATAGGAATGGAGAAAAAAGGCGTACAAGCCTGAATTCTGCTCGCTAGAGTTTAAGATGAAACGTCTACAACACTACCGAAGTCACTGGAGTGTTACATTCTCATGGTTCAAAAGCCTGGGCCCAAACAAAAAACGTGTATGCGCTTGTGCTTTAAAGATATTTACTACAATTATATAGGTTATTATCCTACAGAACCATGCTCTTCAGACCTTGTAAAAAAAAATTACAAACCGACATTCCAGATGTAGTTTAAAGGAAATTTTGTGTCCGTGTTACTCACCTCGGCTGCTTCCTTCTCAAACTTCTCGATGGTTCTCTTGTCGATTCCGCCACATTTGTAGATCAGGTGCCCGGTGGTGGTGGACTTCCCAGAATCTACATGACCAATCACGACAATGTTGATGTGGACTTTCTCCTTGCCCATGGCGTTCGCTGGAGGATACTACTGCGGTCCTTTTAAACACTCTAAATTAAATGAAAAGTAAATTTAAAAAACAAATAAAATGGATTCCCGCTGACTAAGATGCCGCGGCGTTAATTGTAATAACTGCACTACTACATAAGAAACGTGGCACTGTACAGGCCACGGCCCGCCATTCCTGTTTGCTCGCCTCCATTTTGACTCGGAGACGACTCCCCGCCCAGTTTCGACACACCGGCCATTTTCTGATTAACGAGCAGCCAAACCAAGTCCTCCGTGTGTAGAAGTGTAGAACGAGGGTAAGGGTGGTCGTACCCACAACTTGGCGTTGAATTCGAGAGGGAAAGGTGGGAACCGGCGCCGCACAACGAACAAGGGCGGAAGGGAATAAGCGCTCGCCGACAGCGAGAGCGGCAAGGGCATACTGACGGCCCACAGTGCTGACGATACTGCGAGGGGGGGAAGCCTTTACCTTGCCCCGCCGACCCCTTTCATCGAGGCCCGGCACCACAGACACCTCACAATGGAAAGTGAAGTCGTCTTCGTCCCCCCTCCCCCCACCCTCAGCGGTCATCGTGGACGTCCTCGGTTTCTCTCTAGCTCGGCAGCCCAAACCACCTCCCTTCATGTACCCAGAGGATGAAAGCTTTTAAAAAAACACAAGGGGGAAAATGGTGGAGAAGGAAAACCCATTGATCCATTATTAGCACCAACCTACCCTCGGCACACACACGCGCGCTGGAGAGACGGGAAGAGAAAGCGACTGCGCCACGGCTTTAAATAGGCACGGTGACGTCAAATTGTTCCCTCCCCCACCCTTTGCCGGGGCCGGGCTGGTTCACTTCACGCTCCGACCTCAACTTCTGCCGACGTGCACGTTAAAGATCTTCAGAATTATTTAATGCTATTTTCCAGTACACAAGTGTAAAGGAGAACGAAATAATTGTTACTCCAGATCCGACACAGCACAAAAAAAACCATAAGATAAAGAACAAAATAAATAAAACAGCTTATATACATAGATTGATTGTATGCCCATAAAGTGACGCTTGGTACAGCTGTGTCTACATAAAGTGACTGACAGGAAATGATGGTGGCGGGTTAGTGGGCGAAGGTGATAATCAGCGTTACTGCTTGGTAAAATTAACTTTTTGAGGCTGGTGGTCCTGGCCTGGATGATACCTAGACTGATGGGTTTGGGACAACAATCAATGAGCATACACACAGACAGGCTGACTGGCGAGCTCGTGTAAAGCTGAGGTTTTTTTTATAAGGCATTGGTCAGGCCGCACTTGAAGTGTTGTAAACAGTCTTGGGGCCCCGCTTGTAGGAAAAGACGTGCTGACAATGTTGAGAATGTCCAGAGGACTTAACGAGAATGATGCCGGGAATGAAAGGGCTAACGTACAATGAGCGTTTGGTGGGATTGTACTCGCTGAAGTTGAGATGAATGAGGCTGGGATCTCATTGAAACATTGAATATTGAAAAATCTAGAATGTGAGTGTAGAGATTACTTCCTATAGTAAAAGTCTAGGACTAGAGGACACAGTCTCCGAATAGGAAAGACGTCCCTTTAGAGCAGAGATGTTGAGAAATTTATTTCACCGGAGTGGTATTCTGTGGAATTCATTGCCAAGACAGCTATGAAGGCAAACTCAATGGGTATATTTAGAGGAGAGATGGGCTCTTGATTAGTACCAGCGTCAACTGTTACAGGGAGAAGTCGGGAGAAAAAGGTTGCGGGAAATAATAAAGCATTTTATTCATAATAACAAGAGAAAATCTGCAGATGCTGGAAATCCAAACAACACACACAAAATGCTGGAGGAACACAGCAGGCCTGGCAGCATCTTTAGAAAAAGGTATAGTTGACGTTTCGGCCTGAAACGTCGACTGTGCTTCTTCTTAAAAATACTGGAGGGATTCAGCAGGCCTGGGGCATCTATGGAAAAAAAAAGTACAGACTTCGTCAGGTCTCAGCCTGAAACGTCGACTGTGCTTCTTCCTATGGATACTGCCTGGCCTGCTGCGTTCCACCAGCATTTTGTGTGTGTTGCTTGAATTTCCAGCATCTGCAGATTTCCTCGTGTTTGTCCTCCGGTATTTTGTTTTGCTTTATTCATAACAACATTATTTACAAGGATAAACAATGCAATTACTTTTTATGATTACGTTTACAGTCTATGCTTTCAGTACTGTCCTATTACATTCCTTAAATCCAATGACTATTGCCATTCATGTTGCCTCTCGCACTGTACACTAAACTTTGCCAGAGACAGTGGTAGAAGCCAAGTCATTGCGAATGTAGATCAAAATAAACTTCATTCATAATTTTTAAAAATTGCATATGTTCTTCATTATTAAGAGTCAAAAGTTACGGTGAGAATGCAGGAGAAGGGTTCAGACGGAAAAATAAACTAGCCATGATAGAATGGCGGAGCAGACTTGATCGCCCAAACGGCCTCCCTCACGCCGCACCCCAGTCGAGCGCGCCCGCTCTCGACCGCTCCCTCCCTCAACCTGCGCGCATCCGGCAACGATCTGCCCCTCCTCCACTCCCTCAACCTGCGCGCATCCGGCAACGATCTGCCCCTCCTCCACTCCCTCAGCCTGCGCGCGTCCGGCAACGATCTGCCCCTCCTCCACTCCCTCAGCCTGCGCGCGTCCGGCAACGATCTGCCCCTCCTCCACTCCCTCAGCCTGCGCGCGTCCGGCAACGATCTGCCCCTCCTCCACTCCCTCAGCCTGCGTGCGTCCGGCAAAGATCTGCCCCTCCTCCACTCCCTCAGCTTGCGCGTGTCCGGCAAAGATCTGCCCCTCCTCCACTCCCTCAGCCTGCGCGCGAACCTAACGCTCCCCTTCCCCCAGCTTGCGCGCCGATATTGGCCTCGGAATTCAAATTTTAACTGCTGACTTTGCCGGCTTCACTGTCGGACACGACGTTTTGAGATGAATCCCCTTCACCCTCCCCGCCGACCGGCGTGTACGAGCAAGGTGAGGCGGGCGGGGACATTAGTACTGCCACGCTCGGCCGTTGGCAGACTTGTGCAGTTACCGTGGCGAGCGCAAGAAAATGTCGGCGGCCACTGGTATATATGGCGTGGTGCAAAATTAAACTGATCCTATTTGCCTGCCTGGTCAACCCTATAGACACGATATATCAATGATGAAATTTTGAGGGAGTTAGATATGGCCCTTGTGGCTAAAGGGATCAGGGGGTATGGAGGGAAGGCTGGTACAGGGTTCTGAGTTGGATGATCATCCATGATCATACTGAATGGCGGTACAGGCTCGAAGGGCCGAATGGCCTACTCCTGCACCTATTTTCTATGTTTCAAACTCCCCCCCCCCCCCGGGAGTAAAACTCATATCTATCTTGAAGAGATCTCTTCAGCTTTCTCCTTCACTTCACTTGGTCTCACCTATCAGCTGCTCATTTGAACTCATCCCCTTCCTCCCACTTTCTATTCCCCTTACTTTCCAGTCCTGATATGTCATAGGAACAGAATCAGGCCATTTGGCCCATTGAACCTCCACTGTTTCATCACGGCAGATTTTATTACCCTTTCAACCTCATTCTTCTGCCTTCTTCCCATAACCTTTGACTGAGTAATCAAGAATCTATCAACCTGTTTTAAATATACTAAATGACTTGGCCTCCACAGCCATCTATGGCAATGAATTCCACAGCTTCACCACCTTCTGGCTAATGAAATTCCTTCTCATCTCTTCTATGCTGAGGCTGAGCCCTCTGGTCCTAGGATCCCCCACTATAGAAAACATCCTCTCCACGTACACTGTAATCTATATGTAATGAAACATGCATTTACAGGTTGACATGGAAAGCTTTAATAAATATTTACATTTGTGTATCCTAGGATAATTAAAGTGTGAGATTGAGTGCCATATATAGTGTTGCATTTAATAAAGGAGGGAGTAAAGGATTCTATACTTACTGCACTTTGCATTGGCTGAAATTCAGAAGATTGAGAATGATATGAGGTTGAGACAACGTTCCAATGTTTCTAAAACACAGTTTAGTTGACTGACATTACAGACACATTTAAGTGTGTCTGCAATACCATTGAACCAAACTGTATTTTACATTCAAGTATCAATTTACATGATCACAAATTTATTGTAAATCTGGGAGATGATCTAAATAAAAATTGTTATTCTAGAATTTATATATATATAATCAGAAAAGCAGGCAATTATGTGCCAAATTTTAAATATAACCAAGCATTCAAAGGACAATAAAAATGCTATGCAAAGGACAATAAAAATGCTATGCAAAGGATAAAAATGATCTATAAAGGATAAATAAAGCATAATCCAAGCAAATGAGATGCAAAGAACATCAAAAATGATAAAAATATCAATAGATTTCTGAATATCAAAGGGATCAAGAGATTATGTAGATAGTCCAGGAAAGTATTACCATGATAAAAGATCTTGTGCTTTTCAGCAATTGCTAAAAGGTATGAAAACAAATCTGCAAGAAGTATCTAAATCACCACAATAACATAGGCTTTTTCTCAGGGGAATTGATATTGTTTACTGTGAAAGCAAATGGTAGACAGATCAGTATTTATGATAGAGTAAGAGAACATCATTTGGGTAAGCCTACTTCATTAGGAAAACAATCTTATCAGCATTAACACAATCAAATAACAATGACCTGCTCAGAAGTGCTTATTTTATTTCATAACATTGACTGTTTCCAGCCTATCAAGTCTATGATAGTTCTAAGAATACATCAATTTAGACTCTCATTTAGTCCAGTAGCAACGCTATTACAGCTTGGAGTTTGGAGTTCAATTCTGTTCTCCGAATGAAGATTGTAAGTTCTTCCCGTGAGAATGTGGGTTTCCTTTGGATGCTCCAGTTTCCTCCTGCAGTTCAAAGATGTGCCGGTTTGTGGGTCAATTGGTCATGGTCAATTGTCCTGTGATTAGGCTTGGGTTAAATAGGTGGGTTGCTGGGTGGTGCAGCTCGTTGGGCTGGAAAGGCCTGTTCTGCACTACACCTCTAAATAAATATTCTCTCTCACATACCTGTCAACTCCATCCACGTTCCTTTATCGTCCACTTATATTAGGGATGGTTTACAATTAGCCTATCAACAGTACCTCTTTGGGTAAAAACAGAGCAGGGACAATGCACAAATCCAACATGAGCAAGATCAGACAGAATTCAGGACTGAAGTCAGATTAAATGATAGCCACACTACCTGCTGTACTGCTGTAAAAAATGGAGAAAATAATGGTACTCAAGTGTAACAAGCTATCAGCACTAGATGGTTGTAACTGAGAGCACTGCATATGCTGCAACTATAAACTTGCAAAAGTTCTCTGAACGCAGGAGCTGGTCCTTCAGATAAGGAGTTATCACAGCAAAATAACTGAGGAACATCATGTTTTTAGAGCAGTGGGGTATAAAGATAGAACTTAATTTTCTAGAAGTGATATTTGATTCCTCCTTAATACGTGCAAAAAGTATGTAGAGAAAAATATCATCTGAAATGGATCGCTATATCTGATCATCCTGACTAGATGTTAAATAATTGGTAAGCCTTGCACTGCGTCATATGCATTCTGGCAGTTTCTTTCCTCTCCCTCCCCCTGCCCTGCTAAGTGCTTGCTTTAAGAGATTTACAAATTGTAATAACATATTGGCTGTCTAATAATGGTGGAAAACATGTTTTACCGCAAAACATGCTCTCTGTAGTTTTTAAATTGTGTCTAGGCTGAAAGGGCACAGAGATAAGCAGGTAGCACCTAGCATCACGGACAAGCAGTGCATAAGGATTTTAAGAGAATAAAAGGGGCAGGGGCATTCTCACTTTCGGCTGAAATCGTGATGAGACGAGACAGAGATAGCCTGATTGATAAATATTCTTTGTATATTATTCGGTACATTTTTGAAACCTTTAATGAGTAGATTTCTTATAACCCTAATAATGTCTTTATAGCCATTAACGTGTGTAAGGACTTCATATGTTTGCAAAAACCTCTTGTTGCTAAATCAGAAAGAACAAGAAACTAATTTTGATACACAGGAGATTATACAAATGTTGGAAATTCAAAGTAACACACAAAATGCTGGTGGACTCAGCAGGTTAGGTAGCACCTGACCTGCTGAGTTCCTCCAGCATTTTATGTGTGTCAACTAATTTAAAAATCTTTTCCTTAAAAGATTGTCAGATAACGATAGAGTACTATGTTACACAATTTGATGAGTAAGATTAAAAATAAGAGAAAATCAATCGAATAAAACATAAGTTAATGTATCCCTCTAATAACTAAAGAGACTTTTTGAATATTTAAGCATGCATTTTATTACACCAAATATATTTTATCTTTATTAATGTATATCCACTGAAGAAAGTAACAAAAGAAATTTGGACTTTTCCCCCAAGAAATTCTCTGTCTTCCCCCTTTCTCCCTTGGTGCACTTGAGGTTATCCAGAATTCTGGCTTCATTCTTTCTGAATTTAAATCAAACACTATTCATGGCTGTTTCATCAGCTACTGGAGTCTGAATCTCTGCTATTCTCTCACTAAATCTCCAAGACTTTTTTCCAAAAATCTCTTCCAAAGTATTCCTTACCAACTGCTCCTCCAACCAAGCCTTCTGTCAATAATTCTTCAATATATATGATTTAGTTTCAACAATTATGCTCCTGTAAACATTTTCTGGTTGTGTGGGTACATTATAAGAGCTACAAAATGAAAATTGTTTAAAAGATATTTTGAAGGAACCAATAACAGAGAAAATTAGTGCACAGGAGTTAAAATTAACAAGAATAAGGATTTTCATACTGATAATTCCTAAATGAAATACGTACTAAGCCTCTGTTCTTCATTAGCACAATTTCTGACAAATTAAAACCTTCAAACGTGGGGTATAAAAGAAATAAAAATAAGGAAAAAACAGATTTCTTTTGCACTAATCAATAATTTTCAGTATTTCCCTCCAAAACCTATCAGTCATTTAAATAATATCCTATTATTACCAAGCATATTATATGTGAAGCCTCAAAGGTATTCAGCTCTGGCAGACTTCATGATTTTGGATATGTAGTAACTGGATCCTTGGTTACAAACTGGAGCAAGTTAATTTGAAGACAATCACTTTTCTTTTTTTATCCCATCCTCCCTTGATAACATGTTGTAGGACTATAATGAAGCTGACAGCTTGCCCAAAGTGCGGCGCTAATATTTACCTGAACAAGTTGGCGGACTACACCACATTGAATTCAGGATCATCCCATGTCGTGCCCTTCAACTACTGCATTGCTGAAGCAAAGGTTTTAACTATTTGTTCCTCCTCCTTGGAAAAAGTACACCAAGGCCAATAATTCTGTTACCCTATGGGAAAGAAAATTTAGCATAGATCTCAGATTGCATCTGGAGATTCCAGGCTCTGCTTAGTAACAAAACTAAACATTAAACTTGCCAGTTAACCCTTCAGACATTAAAATGACTATATCCAATCTGTTCTGGATAAATTGTTTAAAGGATCACATACTTTTACTGTTAAAGTTAACAAAGTTACAAAAGCAATTATAATAAAAATTAGATGACAGTCAAATGTATGCATGGGCAGATTAAAGACAAAAAGTGAATGAAATACTTCCTAGGATCATGTACAGAGAGAAAAAAATAAAGTACTTTTTTCTTAATTATACGGTCAAAGATGTTTCTGGTCTAATCAAGCTAAAATTGTTACTGTTTAATAATACCACTCAAATCCAATTATAATGGTGGCACTATGATAGAAAATCAAGCCTTTATTCATTACTTTTTCTTCTCTGAACCAAACAGGTTAGTCTTTTCCTCCCAATAACTCGGCAGCCTTCTCAGTGAGTTGACCTACACAGATTAAATTTGATTCCTAATATATGCCGAGTTAACTAATCACGGGCAGGTATGTGTTATGGATTAGAAAGAAAAATTGCAAGGCTACCAGCTGAGTTAGACAGCTCTATTATGCTTCCTTCTGTGTTCACTGTTGGAAATAATCAGAACTGAACTCAAACATCACACTCAGTGGGAAATTCATTAGGTACCTATTGTACCTAATAAATTGGCCACTGAGTATATGTTCATAATCTTCTCTTGCTGTAACCTACCCACTTCAAAGTTCAATGTGTTGTGCGTTCAGAGATAATCTTCTGCACACCACTGTCGGAACTTGTGGTTATTTGAGTTATCCACTTTCCTGTCAGTTTTAACCAGTTTGGCCATTCTCCTCTGACATCTCTCATTAAGAAGGTGTTTTCTCCTGCAGAATTCCCACTCACTAGTTTTTTTTTTGCTTTTCACGCCATTCTCTGAAAACTGAGATACTCAAACCACCCCGTCTGGCACCAACAATGATTCCACAGTCAGAGTCACTCAGATCATATTTCTTCCCCATTCTGATGTTTGGTCCAAATAACAACTGATCCACTTGACCATGTTTGCATGCTTTTATGCATTGAGTTGCTGTTACATGACTGGCTGATTATCTGTTTGTATTAATAAGCATGTGTTCAGGTATACCTAATAAAGTGGCCTTTGAGTGTAATTTGTGCCTTTACTTGGGAAAGGAAGAAAATAATACAGAGCATTGAGAAACCAATGGCTATTTCATCCAAAACAAAATCTAGTACATAGGTTAAAGATAGCATTATCTTCATCTTCTTAAGAAGTCTCTTGGGATCAAGGATGATGTACTTCCATTCCAATTTTATTTTATTTTATTTTATGTGTGGGTTCTGAGGTGACTGATGGGGCCAATTAAGAACTACAGAGTTCTCTACAAACAGAGTAGGCTGGAGATACCTGATAGGGCAGGTGGGTAGTTTGTGAGGTGATACCCTCCTTCTGCCATTTAAATAAAGCTTCTAAGTACTCCTGATGCGTGGATTTGAGGTTCTCAGTCCCATCTTGAATGTTCCACCATTTTGAGCAGTTATGTGCCAGCAAATCAGTGGAGATGTTACTTATTTTTGAGACACCTTTTATCAGATCATTTAATCATCTTTTTGGTACTTCTGGTAATCCCTTTCCATGACACAATGGGAAAAAAAGTGTCTGTTTTAGGAGTTTGAAATTGGGCATTTGTAACCATTCTATTGTCCAATAAGTTTGAAGATTTAATACATTTAATAATTACATCCAGAAAATTCTGATTTCCATATCCCAATGTTTCAAATACTTTGCTTTAAGCAGGAAGTGTTTCTTATGAGCAAATTCAATATTACAAATTTGTAAATTCTTTAAATCTTGATGTTCTCTTGGGCAAAAAGCAACTTGAATTTTAGATGTAAACAATACCAAAAATCTACTAAGTTTGAGCATAATTTTTTTTTAGCTTATGTTGTGTACAATACTTTCCGTGCGGCCTTCTCTGCATCAGAGAGATCTGTCGTAAATTGGGGGACTGCTTCGTCAAGCACCTCTGCACCATTCGCCAAAAGCGAGTCTTCCCAGTGGTCAAACACTTTAATTCCAATTCCCATTCCTGTTCCAACGTGTTGATCCATGGCCTCCTCTTTTACCAAGCTGAGGCCACACTCAGGGTGGAGGAGCAACACCTTATATTCCGTCTGGGTACCTACCAAGCTGATGGCATGAATACCAATTTCTCTTTCCGGTGAACCAAAACTACCCCCCCCCCAACCCCTCTATTCCCGACTCTGACCTTTTACTTCTTCTCACCTTCCTATTACTTACCCCGAGTCTCCATGCCCTTCCCTTTCTCCTATTGTCCACTCACCCCTCCTATCAGATTCTTTCTTCTCCAGCCCTTGATCTTTCCCACCCACCTGGCTTTATCTATCATCTTCTAGCTAGCCCTTTCCCCCCTCCCCCACCTTTTAATTCAGGCATCTAGACCCTTCCCTCTTAGCCCAAAACGTTGAATGTACTTCTTCCTATGGATGATGTCTGGCCTGCTGCGTTCCACCAGCACTTTGTGTGTGTTGCTTGAATTTCCAGCGTCTGCAGATTTCCTTGTGAATGTTTTCCAAAGATGCTGCCTGATCTGCTGAATACCTCCAGCATTTTCTCTTTGTTACTCTATCATATTTATGAAGGGAAATAAGCAGTCCTGATGAACAGTCTCAGCCCAAAACATTGACTGCTTATGATACAGCCTGACCTGCTGAGTTCCTCCAGCATCAACGTGGGTGGGTGGGGGTGTGTGTGTGTGTTTTGCTCAAGATTTCCAGCATCTGCAGGACGTCTTGTCTCAGTTCAACAACTATGTCACATTTAACTGCCAATAAAAACAATCTAAAGTCTAAAGATATGAAAAAAAACAAAAAGGATGTACAATCTAGAATTACCCTGTTTTTCATCTTAATGTTGCTGTTGACCCTTCTGGGGAGGAGCAGAACTACGTATTTGATCAAATTAAACTTAAGAGTTGAAAGAGTTAAACTATTCAGAAATGTGTAGTTCTTATGAATGATAAATACAATATACATGCAAACCAGAGGCAGAAAAGGCAAAATATTAAGTTTAAAATTGCTGATTGAGAAACTGGCTATAGACTTTTAGATACTGGTTAATTAGACAAACTTAATAGAACTTACAGTTTAAAAAATCTGGGGAGAGTTTTAATGCAATTTGAAAGATAAAATTAATTGTTAAAATAAATTTGCGATTTGTGATTAATAAAGGAAACAGTTAAGATGAAGTGGAGCAGAGTCTTTGCTATAGCAAAGTATTTTCCTCTTTTCTGGGTAATTAGACTCTGAAAGATCTACTTAAACTGTTGATTTCTAGTACCTTCATTAGGAATGTCTATTTTCTTCTGGATGATTGATAATGTGTTACTTTAGCAAAAACATTTTATTTCTGGTGTACAATTATGCCATAATTTAATGACTAAATTGAAAATTTAACACAAACAATTGATTTAATACAATTTAATTTTATTGCATTAATTTACAGATCTTTTAGAATTTGTGGATACAAATTTTTTCAAACATTTAAAATTTGCATAACAAAAACATGTGAAAGTGCTTTGGTCATTTTTCTTTCTGAATAGCTTCAGAATCCCTGGATTAGGCAGGAAAAGGACAAATAGATTAACCGGTAACCATTATTAGTAGTAACAAAGGATACTCAGCATTGTGGAAGACAAAGAATACAAGTCATATGGTAAATTAACAATACAACCAATCACTCATCATAAATCAACTGCTGGCCTTGATCCTGTGATGCTGGTTGGACATTTTATACATAGGCAACAAAAGCGGTTGGACGGACTGAGGAAGTTCAATGACTTTTAGAACAGTAGGGAGTATCATGTCTAAGACGTAGTTCAGACTTTCCACTGAGGAACACTATCTATCCCCATGTAATTCTGTCCATGCTGTAACTCCTCACCTTTGGACGATGCAAATTTACTCACACAAAGCACATCTTCATGTGATCCTTGCTGATAACATGTTTTCTCTGCCAGAAGTCAACACAGCTCCCTTCAGCAATTGTTAGCTCTGCTTCTTGATAGGACTAACTGATGATTAATGATATTGAATTAAGAGTCTGCTATTGGTTGCCTTCAGCCATTGTTCCTTCTCATTGGCAGAGGGCAGTCTGGTGGTTACTAGAACCAGAGATGTACTGGATGGTAAAGTAGAAATTGGAACCACAAAAAGCCTCGTGGCCGATGCATTTAGAATGTCCATCAATGGACGTGTTTAATGGAGGGATCATGAATTCTCTTAGACCCAAGTCCCTAAACCACATTGGGAGATCGTCAACCACAACGAAATTGTCTCCTGGAAATGAGGGGTTAAGAATTCCCGGGAGGGGATCTGCTCCGTTCTTTATGGAAGGAGAGTGGTTTCCTTTCAGTTGATTTCAATAGATTTTCAAGTTAGTTCAAGATCTCCTGGCTAGCTGTATTTTCTGCGGTCCAGATTTTTCAAACAATGCAAGAGACTGCTGTCCTTTCAGTATTTGAAAAGTTGCTCAGGTTTAAATTCACTTTAGTCCAATACTCCTGGTCTTTTAGCACCTTATGCAGAGGAAGTTGAAACTGGTTCTGTTGTCTATTTGAGGGACCTCATTAACCAGGTCTAGGTTCAGTCAAAACAACAGGTATGAACAGGTCCAGACAGCAGTCAGTCAGAGGTGCTTCTTTCCAAATTAACTACCTCTCCTTTGCTGCTCTGTTCAAGCTCAAGTTACTAGAGAAAAGAGACTGAATGCACAGGATCTGGCATTAAGATTCAGGTCTTTCACGCCTAAAGGGCACAGCAGGGGCTGGAATGTATCCGACATGCTCGATTTAGTATTTGTATTGTTTCAGTTTGTTATGAAATAAAGTTTGTAGGAAAGTAACTTAGGATACATGATCAAAATTAAACATACATTTAGGTCACATGAGAAACATTGATCAGTTGTCTAGGATTGCAAGGTTACAAAGAAATATTCAGTGATCAATTGCCCAGGATTGGACTGTACCTTTCCCAAAAATGGTGAAAAACAGTGCACCAAATACATCAATACTGGCAGCAATGTAAAACACACTTCTCCATTCTGCAAGTGTATGCTGTGGAAATCAAAAAGGAAAACAATAAAACTAAATCCTGTTTTAAGAAACAGACTTAATTTGAAATGTATAGATAATCTTATTCCTGCTGTTAGTATTAAAAAATGCAATATTTTCTCAGTATTGAATACATTTCAAGTTAATTTCCAAGTAGTTGGGTTTATGACTCCATTATAATGAGAAGTAGTTTTGGATAGTCCTGCAAACTATCATAAACTAGCAACACACTTAATTTATAGCTTTATTTCTCAAGGAACAAACATGATTCCCTAGCTCATTGTTGTAATTTCAAATTGATATTATTCAAAAATAGTCTAATTATTCTGCAATATTACACCAAATCCATAATTTCATTACCTAGAAAGATAGAGGCAGCAGTTGCACAGGGGTGCAACTCCTCCCAAGTCATAAACTTTCATGACTTGTAATATCTTGAGATCAAAACCTTGGAACTCTCTACCCAACCATCAGGAGTACTCTCACACTAGGCACTGCAGTGATTTCAGATTATGACTCAGCAGTACCACCTAAAGGATTAGTCATTGATGGACAACGTATTCTGGCTCTGTCAGTTATGCCGTAACAGGCACAAGGCTGTATCAAAAACTATCAAAATCCTAAAGGTTTATCTATTCAGTATGTGACTTCTAATGAGCTAAATTTCTATTTCTCATCATTTCCGAGCCCCATAGAATAGGACAAAAAATTACTTATCTAGAAGTCCACATAAATATTAGCTTTTTAATAACCAGATCTAAAATAACAAGATTTGTGCCAAAACAATCTTAATACATACGTGATTATACATTATTGTTCACTTGATCAAAATATTTAGAATGCTTACATTGTATGTCAAGCCTTTGGCAATAACTGGTCCTACCATTCCAGGAATTGTGGCAAATGTGTTGGTGATCCCAAGTAAGATTCCTGCATATCTAACAACCACAAGATACATAATTTAAGTTCAGTGATATATGTACAAAATATAAAAATGCAAGAGATTTTTCTCCCACTCTCTGAAACAATGATACAAGATGCACTGCAGCAACTCACCAAGTGTCCTTCAAAAGCAGCTTCCATACCTATAACCAGTTAGGAGGACAAGGGCAGCAAAAGCATAGGAACATCCACATCTAAAAGTTAGCTTCCAAGACTTACACCATCTTGACATAGAAATATAACACTATTCCTTCACTGTCACTGGGCCAATATTGTGTAACTCTCTCCCTAAAAGCATCATGGATATCCCCACATCTCAAGAACTACACTAGTACAAGAAGGCAGGTCAGCACCACCTTCTGATGGGCAATTAGATGTCTACTCAGCCTGCAAAGCCCACATCTCTTGAGTGAATATATTAAAAATTGATGATGCTCATTTGAATTTGCTCTTTCTAATGAATCACACTCAATGATAGGTTGCAGTCTAACTTCCAGAATCTATGTTTTTCTGCAGGTCCGCCAATTAACAACCACAAAGGAAACGGATGAATGGCACTCAAATATCCTTGTGCTTCAGAGTGAGAAAACAAACTCATGCAGATCTCACCTTCACTCCCTTTCCAATTGAAACCACACTGAACTGTGAGCAAACCAACTGCATTCTGCAGAAAGCAGAAAACTGAACCATACATGTTTAAAATGTAGGAGTAGCCCATCATGTTCATGCTAGCGGCACAATAGCTTAATGGCTAGTGTAAATGTTTTACAGCGCTAACTATAAGATCGAGACTCAACTTCCAACGCGGTCTCTACGGGGTTTGTACTCATCACTACGTGGACCTCCAGGTGCTCCAGTTTCCTCCCATATTCCAAAGACGTACAGATTAGGGTTAGTAAGTTGTTGTTACTTTGTTCCAGAAGCATGGCAACACCTCCAGCTGCTCCCAGTACATCTCGGACCATGTTGGTCATTGACACAAATGGCACATTTCATTGTATGTTTCGATGCAAATGTGACAAATAAAGCTAATCTTTTCTATTTAGCTCCTTAATGCAGCAATCCAAAATAAATCCAACTGCTCTACACATCATCTGCAGTGAAAAAGACTAAGGAGCTGGTGGTAGACCTGAGGAGAGCTAAGGTACCAGCGACCCCTGTTTCCATCCAGGGGGTCAGTGTGGACATGGTGGAGGATTACAAATACCTGGGGATACGAATTGACAATAGACTGGACTGGTCAAAGAACACTGTGGCTGTCTACAAGAAGGGTCAGAGCCATCTCTATTTCCTGAGGAGAATGAGGTCCTTTAACATCTGCTGGATGATGCTGAGGATGTTCTACGAGTCTGTGGTGGCCAGTGCTATCATGTTTGCTATTGTGTGCTGGGGCAGCAGGCTGAGGGTAGCAGACACCAACAGAATCAACAAACTCATTCGTAAAGCCAGTGATGTTGTGGGGATGGAACTGGACTCTCACGGTGGTGTCTGAAAAGAGGATGCTGTCCAAGTTGCATGCCATCTTGGACAATGTCTCCCTTCCACCAAGATGCAACACAGAGCATCATAGGAGGTCATTCCTGCCTGTGGCCATCAAACTTTACAACTCCTCCCTTGGAGAGTCAGACACCCTGAGCCAATAGGCTGGTCCTGGACTTATTTCCAGGCATAATTTACATATTACTATTTAACTATTTATGGTTTTATTACTATTTAATTATTAATGGTGCAACTGTAACGAAAACCAATTTCCCCTGGGATCAATAAAGTATGACTAAGACTAATTTTGAACCAATTTCTTTTTGTGAACTTTATTATGTCTCTAACCCATCAATCTAGACTCTTCAACTAGTATTATCAAGTTGTTCATGTTTAAAAATGTTAAGTATTTCTATGGAATGCTCAATTTCCCAGTTCTACTATTATTTTAAGTGCCAGTGAAGTTTTAATTACAAGCCAGCAGCTTTCGTGTCCATTTTCTCATGAATCACTACACTTATTGATCATCAGGGATTGAGCAGTGGAGAGGGTCAGTAACTTAAAATTCCTCGGCATTATCATTTCAGAGGATTTGTACTGGATTCATCACACAAAATGCCATTATGAAGGCAGCAAGACACAGCCTCTACTTTCTTAGAAGCGTGTGAAGATTCAGCATGCCATCTGATACTTTGAGATCTCTGTAGATACACAAGGGAGAGTATATTGAGTAGTTGATCCATGTTTCCATATCCACAGTTTGATATGGAAACACCAGTAGCTTTGAATGAAAAATCCTCCAAAAAGTAGACGATACAGCCAGTCCAACAGCAGTAAGGCCGCCCCCCCCCACCCCACCATGGAGCATATCCTCAAAGATTGTTGTTGCAGGAAAGCAGTTTTCATCATCAAGGTCCCCCACCATCCAGGCCAGCTTTCTTCTCGTTGCTGCCGTCAGGATGGAAGTACAACAGGCGTAGGTGCCACATAGCCTGGTTCAGGAACAGTTATTACTCCTCAAACTATCAGGCTCCTGAACCAGCATGGATAACTTCACTCACCCCAGCACTGAATTGATTCCACAACCTGCGGACTTACTTTCAAGGACTCAACAATTCATATAATAAATAAGTAATAAATATTTAGTATTACTATTTTGTTTTTCTTTTTGCATTTGCAAAATTTGTTGTCTTTTGCAAATTGGCTGTTTATCTGTCTTTGCGTGCAATTTTTCATTAATTCCATTGTGTTTCTTTGTAATTATTGTGAATGGCTTCAAGAAAATTAATCTCAGGGTAGTGTATAGTGACATATACTGTATGTACCTTGACAATAAATTTACTTTGAACTTCAATTTAACTGCATAATTTGTTGTGATATGATTTAAACTGACAACTTCTGCATTACCAGACTCATACTATTATCACAATGACCATAAGATACAGGAGCAGAATTAGGCCAATTGACCCATCAATTGACAACCAACCAGAAAAGGCTCCCTTTATTCCCACTCTTTGCCTCCTGCCAATCAGCCAATGCTCTATCCATGCTAGTATCTTTCCTGTAATACCATGGGCTCTTAAGTTGTTAAGCAGCCTTGTCAAAGGCCTTCTGAAAAACCAAGTACACAAAATCTACCAATTCGCCTTTGTCTATCCTGCTTGTTATATCTTCAGAGTTCCAACAAATTTGTCAGACAAAATTTTCCCTTAAGCAAACCATGCTGACTACGGCCTAATTAATCATGTGCAGGTGTACTCTGCACTGGCTGCCCATTTCCCCTCCTCCTGACATCACCCTGACAGTTACTTGCCTCCTGCAACCTAGGGGTGACTACCTCCCAGTAGCTCCTATCAATCACCTCCCCATTCTCCGTTATGGTGCAGATGTGGTTATCAGTAGACTGGGGGATCCCCCAGAATTCCCATACCTCACACACAGAAAAAAAACACTGCCTTGAAGCCATTTGCACTGCACTATCTGTGCCCTAACAGACCAGTAGTGAAGAATAAAGAAGAAAAAAAAGAGAAGCTTACCTAACCCAGCCTGATCTTGCCAAAGCCACACTAACACTGGCCCCCTTCACAACCTGCCTCATTTGAATTTGCTCTTTCTAATGAATCACACTCAGTGATAGGTTGCAGTCTAACTCCCAAAAACTGCTGTGAAGCATGCCTTTTTAATCTTTAGGGCAAACCTAAGTGAAAAGCTCTCTTCTGATATACCTGCTCAGTGATTGGTTGGAGTCCAACTCCCTTGCTCATAGTCCAATGCTTATGTCAAGCATAAAAACTATGCTTTTAAATATTTGAGTCATTTCAACTCATTTGGTTTTAGTGGTTGTTAAAATGAGTGACTAAAGAAATCAATTTTGTACACATTGCATCCAAATTAGGTATATCTGTAAACCTGATCATTAATGCAAATAGCTAAACAGTCAATCCTCTGGCAGCAACTCAGTGCATAGAAACATGGAGAAATAGTCAGGAGTTCAGTTGCTGCTCAGACCAAACATCAGAATGGAGAAGATATGTGAGCTTTGGTGCCAGACGCGGTGGTTTGAGTACAGGTTGGGTACCGTTTATCCGAAATGCTTGAGCTCAGAAGTGTTTTGCATTTTGAAATATAAAATGAGATAGCCTGGGATCTCCTGATTCCTGACACTGAATTTATGTGCTACTGGTGAGCAGTCTTTGTCTTACACTTGTTCATCACACATACCGTATATACTGATGCAGCTGTTCAGCATGTTAGATTTTCCAGCAATGTTGGCAAACTTATCAAGGAATGCTTCAGGAAACACCTTATCACCCCAAATCTTAAAAAAAATTAATGCCATGTTTTTTCTTAAATTTCTGCAATCCGCCTGCTGAATTACCTTCAATTTTCAGTTCATGATAGATCTTTGCTTGTTTCATGATCAGCACACAGTTAAGTGGCATATGTTCACTCCAACGCTGATGAATCCACTTCAGTACATGATCAAGATCCTAATTTTTTCTCTTCTGCAGTGTTTTTCTATTTTTCATTAACTTCTGTTCATTGCATATGTGAAGCCACTTCTCAGAACTGTCTGTGGTGTGCAGAGACGTGTACATCACTTGGGAACCTTCCTAGCACCTTGTGGAATTTTCTCTTTGTGACATCATGTCAGCTTTCAAAATAATTTTGGATTTCAGAGGTTTTCAGATTTTGGATATAGCATAATAAAATAAATAAAGGCATCCGTTAGTCTTGCGAGACCATGGATCTGCGCCTGGAAAGTCTTCACTCTCCAGGGTGCAGGCCTGGGCAAGGTTGTATGGAAGACCAGCAGTTGCCCATGCTGCAAGTCTCCCCTCTCCACGACATCAATATTGTCCAAGGGAAGGGCATTAGGATCCATACAGCTTGGCACCAGTGTCATCGCAGAATATGTGATTAAGTGCCTTGCTCAAGGACACAACACGTTGCCTCGGATGGGGCTCGAACTCACAACCTTCAGGTTGCTAGTCCAATGTCTTAACCACTTGGCCATGTGCCCACACTGAATACTCGACCTATATTTCAGAAACTGCTGATCTCCTGGGATTTTCCTACACTAGAATTTACAGAGAATGGTGAAAAACAAAATACACGTAATGAGGATCACTTCACCTGTGAGTCGACTGGGGTGATATACTGCATCCGGTGCTCCCGATGTGGCCTTTTATATATTGGCGAGACCCGACGCAGACTGGGAGACCGCTTTGCTGAACATCTACGCTCTGTCCGCCAGAGAAAGCAGGATCTCCCAGTGGCCACACATTTTAATTCCACATCCCATTCCCATTCTGACATGTCTATCCACGGCCTCCTCTACTGTAAAGATGAAGCCACACTCAGGTTGGAGGAACAACACCTTATATTCCGTCTGGGTAGCCTCCAACCTGATGGCATGAACATTGACTTCTCTAACTTCCGCTAGGCCCCACCTCCCCCTCGTACCCCAGCTGTTACTCCTTTTTATGCACACATTCTTTCTCTCACTCTCCTTTTTCTCCCTCTGTCCCTCTGAATATACCTCTTGCCCATCCTCTGGGTCACCCCCCCCCCGTCTTTCTCCCTAGGCCTCCTGTCCCATGATCCTCTCGTATCCCCTTTTGCCTATCACCTGTCCAGCTCTCGGCTCTATCCCTCCCCCTCCTGTCTTCTCCTATCATTTTGCATCTCCCCCTCCCCCTCCAGCTTTCAAATCCCTTACTCACTCTTCCTTCAGTTAGTCCTGACGAAGGGTCTCGGCCTGAAACGTCGACTGCGCCTCTTCCTATAGATGCTGCTTGGCCTGCTGCGTTCACCAGCAACTTTGATGTATGTTGCTTGAATTTCCAGCATCTGCAGAATTCCTGTTGTTTACGTTTAAATTCACTACTGCGAAGCCTCTTCTGATGATGCCTACACCGAAGAAGTTTAGATCCTCTCTTCGACGGGAGTTCAGTGAAACCATCTCTCACTGCTCCCCATCTGTAATTTCTTCGGCTCTTCAACTTTTCGACCACACTTTGACTCAGACTCGCTATCACTGCCATGTATCCTTTCTTGGAACGTGCCTCCGTCGCCAACTTACTCCAGTTGGCTTTAGGATTCGTTTCCAAGCCTCTCAATTTGGACCTTCTGAGGATCCCAGGTACTCACATTTTATTGACTCTGCCTCTCGCCGCTTCTCCCGTCAAGCTCTGAAGGCGACGCTCTCCGCCATGAGGAGGTACTTGGTGTCCCTATCCCAGACCCTTCCACACCTTCGGGACACTTTCTTCACCGTCTGTAATGGTCCTACCCGCTATTTCATCCTCCGTCGGATCCACGCCTGCAATCGCCGTTTTTTTGACTTTGTCATGTTAGGCAAAGATCGTAAGATCTTACATCTACAGACTCCAGAGCCTGCCGGCCCCGACGCTAGCAGGCATGAACTTTCAATTGCGGCGCCTGCCAATGATCTCGGCGGCTCCAACACCTCAGGGCATATTCAAAACCCGGACTCCAGCAACGACCATGGACACCTTCACAGCGATTACGCAACCACCAACTGCGACTCCAGCCTTGAACTCCAGGCCGGGTCTTTATGTGCTGCTGTTGTGACTCCCGTCTCCCCTTCCCCCACCACCACTCCGCAGCCCCGTCTTCCTCAGATCCCACCGTCAACTCCTGGGCCCTCAGAGGCTCCATCTTCCTCTCACCCCAACCCTCCCCTCTCCATTGACACCCCCAGCCTCCCCCCTCCCCCCTCTGATCCCAGCTCTCATCCGTGCCAGGTCTTTACCATCCCCTCCGACCTTCAACTGTCTGAGGCAGAGCGCTCTGTTCTCAGTAAGGGCCTCACGTTTGTCCCCCTTCGCCCACACCTCAGCGAGTTCCGTGTTCGCCACGATGCGGAACTTTTCTTCCGCCGTCTCCGTCTCCGAGCCTACTTCTTCGGCAAGGACTCTTCCACCCCCACTGATGACCCCTTCTCCCGTCTTCAACCCTCCTCTTCTTCATGGACACCCCGCTCTGGTCTTCTGCCTGCTCTGGATCTCTTTATTGCCAACTGCCGACGGGACATCAACCGTCTCGACTTCACCGCACCTTGTCCCCATTCCAACCTCACTCCTTCGGAACGCTCTGCTCTCCACTCCCTCCGCACTAATCCTAACCTTATTATTAAACCCGCTGATAAGGGGGGTGCTGTTGTAGTCTGGCGTACTGACCTCTACCTTGCCGAGGCACAGCGACAACTCGCGGATACCTCCTCTTATTTACCCCTCGATCGTGACCCCACCAAGGAGAACCAGGCCATTGTCTCCCACACTATCAACGACCTTATCCGCTCAGGGGATCTCCCATCCACTGCTACCAACCTTATAGTTCCCACACCCCGCACTTCCCGTTTCTACCTCCTACCCAAGATCCACAAACCTGCCTGTCCTGGACGACCTATTGTCTCAGCTTGCTCCTGCCCCACCGAACTCGTTTCTGCATACCTCGACACTGTTTTATCACCCCTTGTTCAATCCCTTCCGACCTATGTTCGTGACACTTCTCACGCTCTTAAACTTTTCGATGATTTTAAGTTCCCTGGCCCCCACCGCTTTATTTTCACCATGGATGTCCAGTCCTTATATACTTCCATCCCCCATCAGGAAGGTCTCAAAGCTCTACGCTTCTTTTTGGATTCCAGACCTAATCAGTTCCCCTCTACCACCACTCTGCTCCGTCTAGCGGAATTAGTCCTTACTCTTAATAATTTCTCCTTTTGCTCCTCCCATTTCCTCCAAACTAAAGGTGTAGCTATGGGCACCCGTATGGGTCCTAGCTATGCCTGCCTTTTTGTTGGGTTTGTGGAACAATCTATGTTCCGTGCCTATTCTGGTATCTGTCCCCCACTTTTCCTTCGCTACATCGACGACTGCATTGGCGCTGCTTCCTGCACGCATGCAGAACTCGTTGACTTTATTAACTTTGCCTCCAACTTTCACCCTGCCCTCAAGTTTACCTGGTCTATTTCCGACACCTCCCTCCCCTTTCTAGATCTTTCTGTCTCTGTCTCTGGAGACAGCTTATCCACTGATATCTACTATAAGCCTACTGACTCTCACAGCTATCTGGACTATTCCTCTTCTCACCCTGTCTCTTGCAAAAACGCCATCCCCTTCTCGCAATTCCTCCGTCTCCGCCGCATCTGCTCTCAGGATGAGGCTTTTCATTCTAGGACGAGGGAGATGTCTTCATTTTTTTAAAGAAAGGGGCTTCCCTTCCTCCACTATCAACTCTGCTCTTAAACGCATCTCCTCCATTTCACGTACATCTGCTCTCACTCCATCCTCCCACCACCCCACTAGGAATAGGGTTCCCCTGGTCCTCACCTACCACCCCACCAGCCTCCGGGTCCAACATATTATTCCCCGTAACTTCCGCCACCTCCAACGGGATCCCACCACTAAGCACATCTTTCCCTCCCCCCCTCTCTCTGCATTCCACAGGGATCGCTCCCTACACAACTCCCTTGTCCATTCGTCCCCCCCATCCCTCCCCACTGATCTCCCTCCTGGCACTTATCCGTGTAAGCGGAACAAGTGCTACACATGCCCTTACACTTCCTCCCTTACCACCATTCAGGGCCCCAAACAGTCCTTCCAGGTGAGGCATCACTTCACCTGTGAGTCGACTGGGGTGATATACTGCGTCCGGTGCTCCCGATGTGGCCTTTTATATATTGGTGAGACCCGACGCAGACTGGGAGACCGCTTTGCTGAACATCTACGCTCTGTCCGCCAGAGAAAGCAGGATCTCCCAGTGGCCACACATTTTAATTCCACATCCCATTCCCATTCTGACATGTCTATCCATGGCCTCCTCTACTGTAAAGATGAAGCCACACTCAGGTTGGAGGAACAACACCTTATATTCCGTCTGGGTAGCCTCCAACCTGATGGCATGAACATTGACTTCTCTAACTTCCGCTAGGCCCCACCTCCCCCTCGTACCCCAGCTGTTACTCCTTTTTATGCACACATTCTTTCTCTCACTCTCCTTTTTCTCCCTCTGTCCCTCTGAATATACCTCTTGCCCATCCTCTGGGTCACCCCCCCCCCGTCTTTCTCCCTAGGCCTCCTGTCCCATGATCCTCTCGTATCCCCTTTTGCCTATCACCTGTCCAGCTCTCGGCTCTATCCCTCCCCCTCCTGTCTTCTCCTATCATTTTGCATCTCCCCCTCCCCCTCCAGCTTTCAAATCCCTTACTCACTCTTCCTTCAGTTAGTCCTGACGAAGGGTCTCGGCCTGAAACGTCGACTGCGCCTCTTCCTATAGATGCTGCTTGGCCTGCTGCGTTCACCAGCAACTTTGATGTATGTTACACGTAATGAGCGGCAGTTCAGTGGGTGAAAACACCTTATTAATGAGTGAGGTCAGAAGAGAATGGCCAGACTTGTTCAAGCTGACAGGAAGGTGACAGTAATTAAAATAGTTATGTGTTACAACAGTACTGTGCAGAAGAGCATCTCTGAACGCACAGCACTTGGAACTTTGAAGTGGACGAGCTGCAACCACACTGGGTTCCACTTCTGCACATAATAAAAGTGGCCACTGAATGTATAATGAACATGGAAGGTCAAGTATGCCAGTACTACATTTTTACCATAAATAATCTGCTGGAGGAACTTAGCAGGTTGAGCAGCAGCATCTGTGGGGGTGGTGGTGGGGGGGGAAGAAACTGAAATGTTTTTGATCAATTCTTCTTCTCCCCACACCACCCCCCCGCCAACCAGCACAGTTGCTGCTCAACCCAGAGTTCTTCCATAGATTGCTTGTGGTTCCAGATTCCAGCACCTGTCTGCATTTTTGCCATTGCTGCATTAAAATTATTCTTAAAACTTTGACCTATATTCCATTCAAAATGGGAATTTTAAATGATAAAAATATCAGTGCTGTCTAATCTGCCATGGCTAAATCACTGTTGAAACCTGAGCATTTTCTACTAATTTGACATCTGTTTTAGATAATACCAGGACTTTCAAAATGGAGAGTTTTCTGCCTTTAACACCACCATCAATCCTCTGGTCTAAAATATTTCCTCTACACAGCAGGACAATTGGGGGAACAATGGCTGTTGAGGAAAAGGAGGCAAATCAATAGGAGCAGCAGTTGGTCATTCTGTGTCCACCCGACTAAAATTTGCTGGTCTCAATTTTTTTGGGCTCTTTAAAAGTGAGGGTGCGTTTTAAGGGGTAAATAAGCTTTTATACAAATGCCAACATGGCTAACATTATTTCTTCCAGTTTATGTAAGTAACATGAAATTATATAACTAATCTCCATTTTTATATGTTGATTATAAGTAAATTTATTATCAAAGTACATATATGTCACCATATACTAACCTGAGATTCACTTTTTGCAGGCGTTCAAAGTAGATACAAATAAACAGAATAATTGTATTAAGAGCATTTGTGGTATTTCCCCTAACATTAGGGAGATACTACAAAATCACAGATAAAAGGATAAAAGAAATCGCCCAAACATTCCGAGAGCTTCTGATGTTAATTTCAGAAGAACAACAAACTGCTAGAAGTGGAGAAAGCAATTTCTAAATCACTTAAGAAAAAACATTTTGCTAAAACAGGTTCACTTACGATGGAGCAATATCCAAATGATTAATGTTGAATCCAGATATACTGAAGCCTCCTAACGCAGAGGATATTGTTAAAAACAATACAGCCACTTCATAATTACAGCCTATATATCCAGCAGCAACCAGAGACACTGCAGGCCCAATCATACCTACAACAAAACAAAAATTGTTACAGATATTATAAAAGTAAAACCAACTTTCCTTGTTCAGATGCTAATAAATCCTTTGCAGATTTTAGTTACTACATTTAAAAAAAAATTAATTAACCATTGAAATATGGCAAGTGGAACTTTTAAGTATAGGTTTATGGGTGGCATGGTAGCATAGTGGTTAGTGTAACAATTTCCAGTGATTGGAAAACAGGTGTTCAATTCTTGTCACTGTCTGTATGGGGTTTTTACATTCTCCTTGTGATCAGGTGGGTTTCCTCTGGGTGCTCTAGTTTCCCCCGACATTCCAAAAGACACACAGATTAAGGTTAGTAAGTTGTCAGCATGCTATGTTGGCGCTGAAACATGGTGACACTTGTGGGTTGCCCCCAAAACGTTCTCAGAATCATTGATGCCTTTCACAGTATGTTTCCATGTACATATGATAAATAAAGCTAAGCTTTATCTCTTGTGGGGAAAAAAATTACTGGTAATATTTGGTATTGGTTAATGGTAAGCTGGTTAGGCAATGTTGCATTTTCTAGTTGGTAACGATCCGTGTCCTACAGGGATTGCCACTAGAGCCTTAACTTTCAACATTTATATAATAACTTGAAAGGACTGAAGACATGACTGCTAAGTTAGCTGCTTATATAGCTTAGAAATAAGTAGGAAAATACGCTTTGAAGACACAAATAAACCAGAAAGGGATTTAACAAGTTAAATGAGTTGGATAATTGTTGACAAATGGAATGTTGTAGAAAAATATGAAATATGGCAGGAAAAAAATAAAGCAGTATATTCACTAAATGGTGAGAGACTGAAATTTCGAGAGATCTACATGCTCTATTACGATTCACAAAATGGGTAGTACTCAACATTAAGCAATCAGAAAAGCTAACACAATGTCGTTGCTTAATTTTAGGGAAACTGAATACAAATGTACGGAGAGTATTATTCATTTATATGGGACACTGGTGAGCCTGCATCCCGAGTACTGTGAATAGTAGTGGACAGTTTACTTAAGAAAGGCTGTAAATGCTGGAAGCAGCTCAGAGAATTTTTTTTGAGACTGATACTGAAATGAGTGATCAGTTGGAAAGGTTGGATTGGTTCAACTTGTAGGGCTTGATTGAGACATCTGAAATCCTGAGAGTTCTCAACAATAATGGACATGGCAGACATGTTCCTTACAGTCTAGATCGATGGGTAAGGGTCACTCAATTTCATACAGAGGAGACTATTTTTCTGAAATACCCTTTAGTACAAATTATATTCATACAGTACTAATGATCATTCTTTATCTATTATCCAATCATATCCAAGATCTGTCAGTACACCACCCACGCCACCCCCATACCAGAGAGTGATGCAACCTGTCAGAATGCTCTCCACAGTACATCCATAGAAGTATTTGAGTGTTTTAGGTGACAAACCAAATCTCTTCAACTCCAAGTGAAGTACAGCAGCCGTCTTGTCTTTATATTTACAGTGATATGTTGAGACCAGGTTAGCTCCTCAGAGATCTTGACACCCAGAAACTTGAAATTGCTCACTCTCTCCACTTCTGATCCCTCCATGAGGATTGGTTTGTGTTCCCTCATCTTACTCTTTCTGAAGTCCACAATCAGCTCTTTGGCCTTACTGACACTGAGAGCAAGCTTGTTGCTGCGACACCACTCAGCTAGCTGGCATATCTCGCTCCTGTACATCCTTTCATCTCCATCTGAAATTCTGCCAACAATAGTTGTATCATCAGAAAATTTATAGATGGTTTTTTGAGCTATACCTATCCACACAGTCATGAGTATAGAGGGAGTAGAGCAGTGGGCTAAGCACACACCCCTGAGGTGCTCCAATGTTGATCGCCAGCGAGGAGGAGATATTATCACCAATCTGCACAGATTGTGGCCTTCCGGTTAAGAAGTCAAGGATCCATTACAATGGGAAGTACAGAGGCCCAGGTTATGCAGCTTTTTCATCAGGACTGTAGGAATGATGGTTTTAAATGCAGAGCTATAGTCAACGAACGGCATCCTGACATAGGTGTTTGTATTGTCCAGGTGATCTAAGGCCATATAAAGAGCCTTGAGATTGTATCTGCCATAGACCTATTGTGGTGATAAAATTGCAGTGGGTCCAAGTCCTTGCTGAGGCAGGGGTTGATTCTAGCCATGACCAACCTCTCAAAGCATTTCATCACTATAGATGTGAATGCCACCAGGCAATAGTCATTAAGGCAGTTCACACTACTCTTCTGAGGCACTGGTAAAATTGTTGCCTTTTTGAAGCAGATGGGAACTTCCAACCGTAGCAATACGATGTTGAAAATGTCCTCAAATACATCCACCTGTTGCTTAGCACAAGTTTTCAGAGCCTTACCAGGTACTCCATTGGGGCCTGCCATATTGTGAGGGTTCACCCTTCTTAAAGACGACCTATCATCAGCCTCCAAGACAGAGTCACCAGGTGCAGCAGGGATCTTCATAGCTGTAGTTATATTCTCCCTTTCAAAGCAGCAAAGAAGCTCATCTGGTAGTGCAGCACTGCAGTCATTCATACTATTGGGTTTCACTTTAAATACTTCACCGAAATAAGTCCAGGCTGGTCCTGGGCTTATTTCATAATTTACTGGCATAATTTCCACATTACTATTTAACTATTTATGGTTTTATTACTATTTATTATTTATGGTGCAACTGTAACGAAAACCAATTTCTCCCTGGGATCAATTAAGTATGACTATGACTATGACTATTTGAAGGAAGTAAACCCTGCCAGAGCTGATGTGCATCTGATGTCACCTCCAACCTCGCTCGGAATTGTTTCTTCGCTTTTGAAATTGTCCTCTGCAAGTCATAACTGGTTTTCTTGTACAGACCTGGGTCACGAGACTTGAATGCCACAGATCTTGCCCTTAGTAGATGACGTACTTCCTGACTCATCCACAGCTTTTGGTTTGGGAATGTACAGAAAGTTTTCGTAGACACACACTCATCCACACAGGTTTTAATGAACTGCGGCACACTCATCCAAATTTGAAGATGAATCCCTGAATACAGTCCAATCCACCAATTCAAAGCAGTCCTGTAAGCGCTTCCCTTCTTCGTACCTTTTTGGTTCTCACTACTGGTGCTGCAGTCTTCAGACTCTGCCTCTATACTCAGCGAGTAGAAGTACAGCCAGGTGATCAGAGTTTCCTAAGGGAGGGTGTGGAATAACATGGTAGGCAATCTTGATGATGGTGTAACAATAGTCCAGTGTGTTGTTTTCTCTGGTACTATAAGTGATTTATTGATGGTAATTGTTTAGTGACCTTTTCAGGCTGGCCTGGTTAAAATCCCACCAAAATGATGGTGAAGATGTCAATGTGTGCTGTTTCATGGATGTTGATCCCATAGCTCAGATCATCTAGAGCCTGTTGACGTTGGCCTGAGGTGGAATCTATACTGCTAACAAAATGATCACTGAAATTTCCTGCGGCAGATAAAATGGATGGCACTAAATTGCGAGATATTCCAGGTTTAGGGAATATAATTGGGACAACACTGATACATTTGTGCAACAAGAGGAGTTGATCATGAGGCATATACCTCCACCTCTTCTTTTGAGAGAATGAACAGTCCTATCCTGATGGTGTCTGGTGAACCCATCAATCGGAATCTCTGCATCCAGTATGGAAGGGGTTAACCAGGATACTGTGAAACAAAGGACACACACAGTCCTAATGTTCCTCTGAAACAGCACCCAGGCTCTGAGATGTTCAACTTTCTTTACTAGAGACTGCGCGTTTGCCAGCAAGATAGCTGGTATTGGGAGTTGAAAACCCCATTTCCTTAAATGCACCTGTTTCCCTGACCTGCAGCCACGCTTCCCATGTAGAATCCAGTGAGAAGTACAGCTATAATCAGCATTGTTTGTGTTTGTTTTAAGAAGTGATAGTTTATTCAATCACATCAAGACATCTTTATTAACTGTACAGATCTTGGAAGCTGTTGTGATTTTCAACCGCTTCAGGCTGAAACGGGAATACTTAATCATATCCATTGAGCTGTGCTGCACAAGATCGCCATTCCCAAGGTACCCCAGGTGAAAGTCTCCAATCTCCTCTGCACTCTCTCCAGTGCAACCACACTGTTCCCATAGTGTGCAGACCAGAACAGCACCCAATACTCCAAACATGGTCTAATCAATGTTCTGCATAGTTGAAACGCAACACCCCAACCCTTATATTCTATGCTCCAACCTATGAAGGCAAGCATTGCTTTTTTTTTTAAACCATACCATCCAAATGTGTTGTCATTTTCAGGGACCCAAGGTCTCTCTGTTCATCGACATTCCTTAACATCCTACTATTTATTGTATATATCCCACTTTTTGACTTCTCAAAATGCATCACCTCATATTTGTTGGGGTTAAATTTAATCTGCCAATACTCTACTCAACTTTCTAACTGATCTATATCCTGCTGCAGTCTTAGGCAATTTTCCTTGCTATTCATATCACCACACCAATTTTCTTATTAACAAACTTACTAATCATTCCCCTACATTCATATATCCAAAAAATTAAAATATAGTACAGACAGCCAAGTTTTAGCACCAATCCCTCCAGTACATCCCTAGCCACAGACTTTCAATCAGAAAACATTCTTCCACCACTACCCTCTGACTCTTATCATCAGGCTAATTTTTTAATCTAGCCAGCTCTCCTTAGCTCTCATGTGCCCTAACCTTTAGGAGAGATCACCATGTGAGACCTTGTCACATGCCTTACTGAAGTTGACATAGACAACATCAATCATTCTGCCTTCATCAGACTCCTTGGTTGTCTCCACAAAAATGCAATCAAATCGGTGAGACACAATGTCCACATCATAAAACTATGCTGACTCCCTAATTGGACTCTATGGACATAAATCCTGCCACTTAGCATTTTCTCCATTAATTTCCCTACTACCAATACCTCTCCAGTCTGTCATTAGCTGGTTTATCCCTGCTGTTCACTTTAAATAAAGGAACAACATTAGATATCCTAGCTAATTAGTAACTTTATTATTTAACCAATTATTTTATTAATCTGTTGTTATTGGTTTAATCTGTCAATTGTTTTTTAAAAATATATCCTGAACAAGCTCAATTAAACAGGCAGCACTTCCTCAGCAATAAAATAAGCCACCACCCACCCCCCAACAAAATTGAAACAACTTACCTATTAAAGTGCATAGTTTCCGAACAGTAGATACAGTCCAGTTCTGTTTTTTGATCAAGTAATCAGCAATCGTTCCGGCACTGATCATCAATATCCAACAGAAGAGATATGGTAGTGCTGATAAAAGTCCATTCTAAATATAGAAAAAGATTAGCTTTAACAAGAAATATCATAACTATTCTTTATGGAAGTACTGAGTTCGTGCACTGCTCTCGTATGCAGACAAAAAGACATTTCATGTATTCTGTGATTTATGAGATTACTGAACCGTACTTTATATTGGTTTCCTTCACTTTTCGGTGTTTTGTTTCTTGTGGACGATAGGCGGGTGGGTGATCTGTTAATTTTTTTGTGTGTGGGGAGAGGGATTGGGGGTTTGGTGCTACTGTTGCTGTTCTTTCCTTGAGTGAGAGGTCAGGGATTTTTAGTGTAGAAGATCATTGACTGTTATCGTTTTTTTTGCTGTGGGGGGGGTGACTTTGGGGTCTGCGAGTTTAGTTCTTTTTCTTTTTCATGCTGGGTGCGGGGGGGTTGATATATTTTCTTCCATCAACACCCACGGTCTTTCTGTATTTAATGTCTATCTGGAGAAGACAAATATCAAAATTGCATTGTAATGCATACTTTGACAATAAAACGAATCTTTTTGAACCTTTGAATTTTCCCAATAGTGGGCTTTACTTTCTGAAATCATCCAAATGAAATCTTTCAACTGAAATTATCAAGTAAAACCTCAATGAAATTTCCTCCCAAATGATACTCTGTAGTATTAACCCCAATTTTATGTTACACAATATAAAGATTAGCTTTATTTGTCACAAGTACATCGAAAAATACAGTAAAATCAAATAAGCGTGGATTGTGCTGGGCAGTTCACAAGAGCCGCCACACCTCCAGCACCAGTAGAACATGCCCACAACCCACTAATCTTAAACCTTTTGAATGTGGGAGGAAACTAGAGCACCCAGAGAAAACCATGTGATAACAGGGAAAATGTACAAACCCCTTATTGTCAGCGGTGTGAACTGAACTCCAATCTTAGAGCAGGTGCTGTAAAACACTGCAGTAACTGCTAACCTGAATTTGTATCAATATAGGTTCCATTACGTTAGCTTAGTCCCCCATGCTTGAAATTGTAATCTGCAAACTGCCCATGCCCGGATTTATCTGAGCTGAAAGAAAAGGAATCATTTCACTGGCTCTCTGCAAGTCTATTGTGTGGTCTAAACAGTACAGTGGCCTCGGACACCACAGTAAAGGGGTCTCATCCTCAGTAAGAACTGAGATCTGGCAAAGCAGACCACACAACGACAAGACATAGGCTATTCAGCCCATCGAGTCTGCTCCACCATTCAATGTTAGCTGACTTTCCCAACTCAATATCCTGCCTTCTCCCTGTAACCCTTAAAGCCTTCACAATCAAGAACCCATCAATCTGTGCCTTAAATACACCAAATGAATCCAGCTCCACTGCCCAAAGAAATTCCACAAATTCACCATCCTCTGACTGAAGAAATTCACCCACCATCTAAGATATAAAGGGACATTCTTTTATTTTGAGACTGTGTCATGAGGTTTAGCCACTTACATAAATGTTCAGTAATGTTAATTTCTTAAAATATCTTTGACATACACAGCCATCTAAAATCAATTTAAAAGTAGTTAACAAAACATACAAAACATTAAAGTAACATGATTGCTCTGCCTCCTCTACACTCTCTAGTGAAATCAGTGGTCTCTTGGATTCAGCTCCAGATCTGAGCTGGCACAATTCCCCGCCCAACAACTGGATTCCATGTGAAGTCCAGCTGCAGAGTAAACCGACATTTTTTTTTTGGCCCTGAAAATCTGTCAGCAAGTCTCAGACTTAGCCATTTCACAAAATCAGACCCAGAGGAGACAGTCAGAATGATATTAACTAAGCAAATGTCTCAAAAAAATCATGAGCAATGTAATTTATTCATGCTATTCACACTGCTGACACATGACTGCACTACTAGATCCAGTTCAAACTGAATCATCTAGTTTGCAGATGACACAACAGTGGTTGGCCTCATCAACAATGAGATGACATACAGAGTGGCTGGTAGAATGGTGCAAGCACAACAGCTTGAGTCTCAACGTGGACAAGATCAAAGAGATGATTGTGGACTTAAGGTAAGTACAGAACTGACAATTCCTCACCGCACATAAACGGCTCCTATTGTGGAGAGCATTAGAGCACCAAGTTTCTGGGAGTGTACATAACAGATGATCCCTCAACAACCACCTCTTTGGTCAAGAAAGCGCAGAAGAAACCTCACTTCCCGAGGAGATTGAGGCAAAGCTCCCCCACCCCCATTCTAACCAATTTTTACAGGAGCACCATCATGAGTGTCTGACCAGCTGAATCGCCATCTAGTACAGGACTTGCAAGGCATCTGACTACAAGCCCCTACAAAGGACTGCAAAAACTGCTGACAGAATCATCAGAGTCTCTCTTCCATCCATCAGGGATACTTATCTGGAGTGTTGCATAATCAGGGCCATTAGAATTAGCAATGATCCCTCTCATCTATCCAACAATCTCTTTGACTCCCTACCATCAGGAAAGAGGCATTAGGACAAGATTTGTTAGGATGGGAAACAACTTCTTCCCCTAGGCCACAAGACTACTGAACTCCATGTTTCCATCATATATGAACTAACAGTAGCATTATACAGTTTACTTTTTAAACTTTGTATCATAAATGCACCTTATTATGTGTTAGTTTATTTGTGGTAATATTACTTTATTTGTTATGTGTGTTATTTGTACTGTTATGTGTGTTATGTGGCGCAGTGTCCGAAACCATTGTACTGTTGGCACGTGGCCAAGTGGTTAAGGCGTTCATCTAGTGATTTGAAGGTCGCTAGTTTGAGCCTTGGCTGAGGCAGCGTGTGTTTCCTTGAGCCACACATTGCTCTGCGACGACACTGGTGCCAAGCTGTATGGGTCCTAATGCCCTTCCCTTGGACAACATCAGTGGCGTGGAGGGGGGAGACTTGCAGCATGGGCAACTGCCAGTCTTCCATACAACCTTGCCCAGGCCTGCACCCTGGAAACCTTCCAAGGCGCAAATCCATGGTCTCATGAGACTAACAGATGCCTATAAAAATATATTTGTACTGTGTTGTGCAAATCTTGGTCTAGAGGAACATTGCTTTGTTTGGCAGTATACATGTATATGGTTAAATGACAATAGACTGAACATGAACTTGACTCCAAGGAACAGTTGTATATACGACAAACAGTTAAAAGCACTTGAAGAGGTGGATTTGTAAAAGTGTCTTAAAAGATTAAGACAAAGGCAGAGGAGGTTGGGAAGGTAATTCTAAAGTTAAGGTCCTAAATAGACAGTTACCAGTGATAGGAATAAATAGGATGCAGTTTGGAGGAGCACAGAAGATTCAAATACTTACTAGATTGGAGGTAAGGCAGAGCCTTGGAGAAATTGCATTTTTTTGTTGTTAAAGCACTAACAGATCAGGATCTGATGAATAAACAAAACCTAGTACAAATTAAGATCTTGGCAGCAAAATTTTGGATGAACATACATTTATGCAAAGGTGGTGGAACTGTAGAGTCAAATCAATTAAATTTTACTTAAACATCCTCTGGTTTTGCTCACATAAATTACACCATTTAAGAGCAAGATTTCAGAAAAAATAGGCAGATACTTGGCAGGTATAATTTTGAACAGCTGTCTGCCAAATGATACACTTGGAAAGAAAGGAAAAAAATAACAAGCCACATAAATTAAATGCTACAATTTTAAATGCAGGAAGAGAAAGATCTAGTAATTGATATTTTTGGAATTTGACAAGACTTCAGTATATGAGGCCTTGGACTAAGGCATTATATATACCTCATCTAGAGCATCATATGACAATTTTTAGGAAGGCCTTAGAGGGGATTCAGAGAGACTTGGTAGAATATTACCAAGGATCGAGGACTTCAGCTACATGGAGAAATTTCAATCATTTTTCAAAGAAGGATACTAACTGGGAGATACATTCAACATCAAAATAAAGGATTTTGCTAGAGAAGATAGGGAGAAACTGCTTTCTCTGGGAGGATTGCTGATAACCAAAAAAGACAGTAATGTAACCAGCTAAAGAACCAGAGGCAAGATGGAGGATTATTTTTAAATGCAGGGAGTTACAATCTGAAATAAGCTAAAAAGATGTAGCTAACTCAGAACTTTCCTATTTACCACGAGGATACATGTTACACTGGAGGAAGGGACTAGTTACCTGTGGAATTAATATATGAGAGAAGCTTATCACTCAGGTGATCTTAAACTATTGTTCTATTTAAACTGTTGCTCATTTCTACCTTTGAGAAGACAGGCAGATGTTTTATAACTATTGTTCTACTAAAGCTTGTGATTGTGTATGGAAGTCAATGAATTCAAATTTAAATCACATTACCACTAATGCTTTGCTTGCTGTACAAGTTATTGTTCCTAATAGGCTGATGTCACCATACAGAGAGTGGATGTGGAGAGGATGTTTCTAATAGAGGATGAGTCTAGACCCGGGGGCACAAGTACATCCCTTTAGAACAGAGATGAGGAGGAATTTCTTCAGCCAGAGGGTGGTGAATCTGTGCAGGCCAAGTCATTGGGTATATTTACAGCAGCGGTTGATCAGTAAGGGTGTCAAAGGTTACGGGAGTGGAGGGAAAAAAATAAATCAGCCATGATTGAACGGTGGAGCAGACACAATGGGTTGAATGGCCAAATTCTACTTCTCGGTCTTATGGCTTTATACTTACTGAAGTACACAAACAAAAGGCATTCTAGGATAGTCTAAACTGAAATTAGGCCGGCTGGTGGAGCAGTGACATCAGCGCCGGACTCCAGAGCGAATGTTCCTGAGTTCGAATGCAGTCGGGCTGCTCCCAGGCACGCTTTCCATCTGTGCTGGGTTCAGTGTTGAGCTCACAACTCGGCCTCGTAAAAAAAAAACTGCGCTGTGAGAAGGACGTGGGGGACCACTCACACAATCTTTCCTCCAGGACAACCACTTGAAAAAAAAGTGGTCGCCGAGGGTCTGGCAGAATATGGCACACACACAAAAAAAACATTGAAATTAATGAAGTTGATGAGATACCGATCATGAACACTACTAGCGTGGTCTGCTAATAGTTAAGAGGATCTGCTAATAGCTAGGAGAATCCCATATCTGATATCGCTTACCATTGTGATTGCCATCTAAACTGTTTTGCCATAGTATTTACTGGGTATAGCAGCAAGTTTAAACAGACATTTATAACAAGGATCCTATCGTAATTTTGGACTAAATTGATGTCAGAAAAAACTTTAGCCAAGTAGATAAACATGAGAGTTTTCTCTTGTTTTTTTCTGACAGTGATATGAATGAGGATGGATCTCAGCTTAAAGTATTTCATGGGACACAACCAATTATCCATCAGAAATAATTTATCAAAGCGTGAAACAGCTTTAAAAGGCAAAAAATCTTGGCTAATTGTCATTATTGTCTCCTCTAAATTTCACATACAACACAATGCATACAATGACTTTAAACGGCATAGAACAAACCTTTTACACTTACCTCTTTAATGTCAAATTGTAAAATTTCTTCCATGTAGGTTGGAAGCAGTGTTAATAACGTATAAAAGGTCCAATTGTAGCAAAAGTGAGAAACAATTATAGCCCAGAGTGGCAAAGATTTCCATATAGACTGCCATGGTACATTTTTCTTAAAAGAATGCTATGAAAATAGAAAATGAGAAAAAATAAATTTAAAGGAAAAAAGAACACAAATACTATTTAATTCCATATGGGGAACTACATATTTGGCAATGGCACATTATTTTAGATCTGGATTTATTGTTGGCTGGGACTCCCTTCCATTATGCTAATTTAATTGTTATTCAATAAAATTAATTTCTTGTTTTAAGTTCAGCCAATGCTGGTAAGTTGCTTAAAACCCTGCATTTGAGTCACATCATCATAATAAGATCAACTTGTCACAGACAAAGAATAAGAGTTAAAATAATACACACAAGATGCTGGAGAAACTCAGCAGGTCAGACAGCATCTATGGAGAGAAATAAACAGTCAACATTTCATGCCAAGATCCATCACCCACCAGTCTTGATGAAGAGTTTCAGCCCAAAATGTTGACTGTTTATTTCTCTCCAAAAATGCTGCTTGACTTGCTGAGTTTCTCCAGCATCATTTGTGTGCCACTCTGAATTTCCAGCATCTGCAGAATCCGTGTTTATAACTAAATAAAAAGCCGTCATTTCCCCTTCCCTGTCATGAAAGGAAAACAAGGCTTGAATCTGTAAAAATTGCTACCACTAAGTCAAACTGATACCCTTTAGCTAATTCTCCTTGTCAAACTCATATTAATAGGAAAGAATATACTAGTTATGTGCAAACAGATTAACTGAACATACGTTAAAAAATTTTCCCAAGAACACCCTGCCAGTAAAAAGCAGGGCAAAACGGCCTGCTCCACTGACATCAGCATACTGATGGAAGGAGTTGTCGACATTGCCATTAGTAGTCAAAAGAATATGGTAGCATGTTGGCCATCTGTCATATTTGGCAATGACAGCAAAATCTGTACGGAGAGTTTTTAAAGTGAAAAAGCCGTTGCACTGCAATACTAACACTCACTCTTTACCTCAGGAGTCCAGATCCAGTGATACATCACAAATTGGGGTCTTCCTTGATTGTAGTGGATAACCATGACTTCTCACTGTTGATATCTGCCCAGTCTGCCAGAGCTGATTTCACATGCTAGGACAGGCATGTCCCTATTTCATCGGGCTATGAGACCCACCAGCTACCCACACTTTGTTGAGCCCACTTGAAGTGGTGTACGGGGTATGACCACTATCGCATTCAAACAGTTATGTGGAGACACAGGTGAGAGCTAAGCAACCAATGGGGACCTAAGGCTAGTGAGCTTCCCCAAAATGAACTCAACAACCCATTTACAAGAGGTGCTACCCCTCCGAGGACACCTCAAACACAGTAGCGTACACTGGATGAATTCCTCCATCGATAGCTATTAGGAACTAATACACAATTTTATAGAACTGTAGTAGTATTGGTGTGTTCTGTATTTCATTTAAATACCCAAGTTGTGATTCAGTTAAAGAGCTGTTTGTCTTTTTCATACTTTTTAAACTACTTCCATGGTTAATTTAGGGCAGCTATTTAATTAGGCCAAAATGTATTGGTCCCGATTAGTCCCAATTAGCCAGAATCCATAGTACAATGAAAATCTTTGTTTTCATGTCATATATACAGACAGATCACTTCAAAGCACAAGTATATTGATGTAGTACAAAGGGAAAAGTGGCAACAAAATAGAACCATAGAACCATAGAAACTACAGCACAGAAGCAGGCCCTTTGGCCCTTCTTGGCTGTGCCGAACCATTTTCTGCCTAGCCCCACTGACCTGCACACGGACCATATCCCTCCATACACCTCCCATCCATGTATCTGTCCAATTTATTCTTAAATGTTAAAAAAGAACCCGCATTTACCACATCATCTGGCAGCTCATTCCATACTCCCACCACTCTCTGTGTGAAGAAGCCCCCCCTATTGTTCCCTTTAAACTTTTCCCCCCTCACCCTTAACCCATGCCCTCTGGTTTTTTTCTCCCCTTGCCTCAGTGGAAAAAGCCTGCTTGCATTCACTCTATCTATACCCATCATAATTTTATATACCTCTATCAAATCTCCCCTCATTCTTCTACGCTCCAGGGAATAAAGTCCTAACCTATTTTAAAATGCAGAACATAGTTATATAGTTAAAAAGAAAATGCAGCCAAGATAAAGTGCAAGAGCATGACAAGGTGATTGTGACGTCCTTTTAAAGCTCTCAGAACAGTGGGATTGAAACTGTCCTTGAATCTAGTGGTGTGTGCTTTCAAGGTTTAGTATCTTCTGCTTGATTGAAGGGGGGGGGCAAAAGGAGAATAAAGGAGGTTGAGAGGTTCCTTTGATTACGTTGGCTGTTTTCCCAAGGCAGTGGGAAGTGTAGACAGAGTCTATGAGGGCAGGCTAGTTTTCGTAATGGACTGAGCTATGTCCACAACCTCTGCAATTTCTTGTGATCATGAGCAAAGCACTTGCCAAGCCAGTCTGTGATGCCTCTGGATACGATGGTGCATCTATAAAAGTCAGCAAGTGTCAACAGGGACATGCAGTGTTTCCTTAGCCTTCTGAAGAAGGAGATGTTGGTGACCATCGCATCTATGGGATGGGCCCAGGACAGGTAATTGATGTTTACACCTAAGAACCTGGAGTTCTTAATCATCTCCACCTGAGCACCACTGATACAGGGGCATTTGCTCCACCTTGCTTCCTGAATTCAATGGCCTACTCTTTTGCTTTGTTGACATTGAAGAAAAAGTTGTTGACTTGACACCGTACCAGTAGGCTCTCTATCTCTTATTTGTATTCAATTTCATCAATGTTTGAAATCTGGCCCATTACTGTGGGGTCATCTGTGAACTTGTAGAGGAGTAATCTAATTACACATTCATATAGAGAGTTTATAGCGAGTAATGTAAGGGCCTGAAGACGTAATCTTGTGGGGCACTCATGTTTAAGATATTCATTTTGAGTATTGATGTCTATTCTTACTGATTGTTATCTGTGGTCAGGAAGTCAAGGACTTGAAGATGCAACTGAACATGCTAGATGTTTGGAGATGAGTTTGTTTGGAATGATGGTATTGAAGGCAGAGCTGTAGTCAATAGTCTGCACTAGGTGACTTAGTTATGCAAATATTCCAGAGACCAGTGTAGGGCCAAGAAGATGGCAACTGTCGTGGGCCTATTTCTGCGAATTGCAGTAGGTTGATTTTGTCTGGGAGGCTGGAGTTCATGAGCGACGTGACCAGCCTCTCAGCGTACTTTATGATGGTGGATGTCAAAGCCACTGGGCGGTAGTCATTAAGGCATGATATCTTGTTCTTCTTTGGCACTAGTGTGATAATGGTCTCCTAAATGCAGATGGGAACCTCAGATTGGACTGGGGATATGTTCAAAATGTCTGCAAATCCTGCTGATATGCACAGATTTGGTGGACATGGCTGAGGTCTCCATCTGGGCCATACACTTTCCATGGGCTCACTGTCAGGAAAACTGATCTGATATTTACAACAGTTACTGCAGTACATGTGTTTCAAAGGCTCTCAGGGCAGGTGGTGTCATTCCATTGCCTTCAGTTCATCAAGGAGGGATATGCTGTTGTCAAGTGATGCTGTCTGTCTTTGTTCTATAATCTTTTATAAGCGTGCCACAACTGACTGCAGGCTGAGATTTTATTTTGGACTAAGTATTGTCTCTCAGCATCGCAGGTAGCTTTACAAACTTGTACCTCGATTACCTGAAAAAGTCAGAGTCACCCAATTTCAATGCTGCTGGCTTGGACTTAAATTGGGAGAGGATTTCTCCTTGGCTTCCAGTTGATCTGTTCCCTCTATGGTAGAGAATTCCAGGGCTTCACCACTCTTTTAAATTATTGGACCTTTAATTTGTAGCTAAATCCCCTTGTCTGAAACTCTCCCAGTATTGGAAATATCTCAATAATTACTCTGTCAAGACTCCTCAGGATCTTACATATTAGGACCTTATAAGTTTGATTAAGGTCACGTCCCAATTATTCCAAATTGTAATTGTCAGTTTTCTCTTGATAGGATAGCCTTCTCATCACAGTAATTAGCCTCCTTTTGGTATATGGTTTAGTAGACAAGGGGACATAAACTGCACAGTTCTTCAGCTGTGGCTGTACCAACACCACGTACAATTGTAGCAAATCTTCTCTGTTCCTAAACTCCAATCCCTTTGCTATAAAGGCCAAAATGCTGCTAGCCTCGAACTATTTGCAACTTGCTAACGTTTTGAGAACCATGCTCTAGAGCACATAGAAGCCTCCGAATTTCACTCATTTACAATCCACCTTTTGACTTCCCTTACCTAAGTGCAGGAATTCACATACTTTCCAACATTAAACTCCAGCCACCAGGTTTTCATCCAATCATTCAGTCTATCTATATCCCATTGCAGAATCACAATTACAACATGCCCTTCCACCTTTTTTGAATCATTAGGAAATTTGGAAACCTTATCTTTTGTCCCCTCCTCCAGATCATTAATGCAAATAGTAAACCCTTGACGGCCAAGATCCAATCCCAAGGGCATTACACTAGTTACATCCCTCCAGCATAAAAAGGACATATTTATACCAATTTGTTTTCTTTGTGACACCTAGTTTTCAAACTATGCTAATACACTTCCTCTGATACCTTAAGTTCACAATTTATGCATCAGCCTCTTACGTGGCACTCTGTCAAGATTCAAAGAACATTTATTATCAAAGAACGTATAAATTATACACCTTAAGATTTGTCTGCTTACAGGCAGACATACAGCAAGAAACCCGAAGAACCCAAAACCACTGCGCAGAGAAAGAGAAAGCAAAAGAAAAAAAAGCACACAATTATGCAAACAATATAAGCAAGCGACAGCGTTTCAAACCAGGTTGAACCCTTAGATCCACTCCCCAGAGCAGCTGGAGTTTTGGTCTCCAGTAGCACAGCAGCCAGAGCACTTTGCTGCCGAGAGATGAATGAACATTACAGGAGAGCAAGTGAAATTAGCCCAACCCCCACCTCTGGTTCTGACACTCGGGCTTTCCAGTCTGTCTGAACCAACACTTAAATTCTCCAAGCACTGAGTAGTGCCTTGCTTTAGGACACAGATCCCAGTGTAGTGATACACTTGGGCCACCCAGCCTGAAGCTGCTCTCGATCTCACCAAATTGGCTCAGCCCTTGGAGTGATCCAACCTCTCACCTGGGTGAGGTAGATGGGCATTGAACCACATACCTTTAGTAAATCTGAATACATTACATCTAGAATTTCCACTTTACTCAATCTCTCTGAGATATCCTCAAAGAAATCGATCAGATTTGGCCAGCATAACCTACCTTTTATAAAATCACGTTGACCAAGTTTGGCATTCAGGTTTTGTAAATGATTAATTATTTCCTCTTTGATTATTGCCTTCAAAGCCAAATTCCACAAGTGAAACCAGAACAAGTGCCCTTTGATATTAAGAGCACAAAAGAGGAGAAAAGGCTGTGACTTTTGGAGGTCAGCACCCAAGGCAATGCTGTAGGAATTCCTCAAGGTAAAATCCTTGCTGCATCTTCAGCTGGTTCTATCAATGAGCTTTTCCATTTCACAGAATGTTAATTATTGCGAAGTATTCAGTTCTATATGTAGTCTACTAAGTATAATAGTTCAAGTCCAAATGCAACAGAGATGGATAATATCCAAGGCTTAGTTGACTTGATCATAGCATTTTAATTTGATTCTCTGATAATCTGATACAGCACGGTGGGGGAGGCAACAGCCGGGAGGTCAGGTGCAGGGTGGAGGAACCGCCAGCCTGCCAACGCCACCTCCAGCTGCTGCCATCACCACTCAAGCTGCTGCTGTTCCATAGGCTGTTGGGCTTGTCTGCGCTCCGCTGGGCTCTTGTCCTCTTTTTGGTGGGGGGGGCGGGGTCCAGGAACAGCTTCAGATCCTGTGGTGGCGCTGGGGGTCAGCGGCCGCAGTTCCTCAGTCTGGAGCGCTGCATTATACATTGCAGCCTGTGAAGCAGACCGGGCTCCTCAGCCTCAGCTGGCAGCTAGTCAAGAAGAAGGACAATTCTGACTCTAAACCCATACAGATGGAGCTCATTAGCCTTGGCAGGCACTTCCCTTGCAAGGGAAACTCTTATTCCAAAGTGTCGAGGTGTGATGGACAGTCTTGATGTGCGAAGACTCTGGGTCCATGTACAAGCTTTGAGCAGCCATCAACCTTGCTATGGGATAATGGCCCACCTCCTTGTGGGTCAGTCTTGGGAGAGATGAAGGCTAAGGGAGTAAACCCTGACAGCAAATCCAGAGTGGAGTCCATAACATGGCTGGATGGTGTACCCTGCCTCCTCCCGGCAATTACTGGTATCAAATTGTACAGGTTCTAGTTTTCCTTTAGATTATATCAGCAAGGCCAACAGGGAGATCTTGTCATCTAGACAGCCCAAGGTCTCCATACCACCTGCCCAGGCTTTTAGCACTGGAGGTCACTCCAGTGATGTTTGAAGACTTTGGCACAACACAACCAGTGGCAGTTACTGGTTCTAAACTCACACCACTTGGCATAAGAATGAGCACCAGGGGTCACCTCTGATGGTGGGAGAGACAATTGCATCTCTTTGGATAGTTACTGCCCGCCTCATGCTGGGCAACCCCAAACCAGTAAGGCGCTGTCCCACCATGACCTGCCTGCTTCACTGGGTGTGTGGAGTCAGAGACTAACTTCAACAAGCAAGCTGAAACCCAACACCAGACAAGCCTGGAGGAACCAAGAAGGCTCCAGCTCTTCGTATCGCAAGCTGGAATGTCAGGACCATGTGTCCTGGGCTCATGAATGACATCAAACCAGTCAATCAAACACACAAATCTACTGTCATAGACAGAGAACTCTGCAGACTTAATACTGACATTGCCTGCCTTCAGGAGACGTCAGGCAGACAGCAGCTCTATCAGAATCGAACTACACCTTCCTCTGGTGAGGAAAGTCCCAGGATGAGCTAAGACTGTGCGGTGTCGACTTTGCAGTGAGGAAGACACTTGCCACAGCTGTTGAGCCGCCTTTGGGGGGGATAGGCAGAATCCTCACTCTCCACCGTCAGCATCATCTACCTGGTCAACTTCATTAGCGTCTATGCCCCCAACTCTTGGTGCCAGCGCCAAAGATAAAGATCTCTTCTATGGAGCATTGGATGAAGCATTGTCCAAGATATCTAGCGCTGAAGAGTTGTATCTGTTGGGAGACTTCAATGCTAGAGTAGGAACCAACAGCAAGACCTGGCCCAATTGTTTAGACCCACATGAAGTGGAAAAGATGAATGAAAATGGGTAGAGGCTGATAGAACTGTGCTGTTACTATGGATGGTGTGTGACCAACACACACTTCCAGTGCAAGGAGCTTCATAAGGAGGTCTCATGGAGACAACCACGATATCACCACCAGCATCAGATAGACCTTGTCATCACCAGGCATGCAGATTTCAGAAGTGTCCTTATCACTCCCAGCTATCACAGCGCAGATTGTGACATCGGCCACTCCCGAGTAGACAGCAAAGTGAGGATCGCACCAGAGAAGCTACACTACTCTGAGAGGAAGGGTCGACCATGCATCAACATTTTCTGAGCATTCAGTGCCAAGTAAATGCAGAAGTTCATTGACCACTTTGAAGATGCTGTGGCAGTCTCCACCTATGACAACAACTCAATCGAGAGAAAGTGGTACTTTCATCTACAACTCAGCCATCGCTGCGTTCGTAAGAGAGAACGCACACAAGCAGTCTGGTATGATGGAAGCTGGGAAGTAATGGAACTAGTGACTGAAGCCAAAAGAAGAGCCCTCCTTGCCTACAAGAATGATCCCAACACCAGCACCCAAGACGGTCTTAAGGTTGCGAGAAACAAGGCTGAGAAAACTGCGCACTGCTGCATCAACATTACTGGCTGAATTTGTGCAGTAATATCCAGACTGTTGCAGACACAGGGAGGGGATGCACGAGGCATGTCTGAAGGCATCAAGAAGGCCACAGGTTCCTCTGTCAACAACACTGCCCCTCTGAAGACAAACACTGTTTGTCATATCAGCTTCAATGCTGGGTTGAGAACTACGAAGAGTTGTACTCAGCCCAGAATGTAGTCACAAGCACTCAAGGCTATCCCAGATCTACCAGTCATGGAGGAGCTAGATGCACTGCCAACACCAGAAGAACTCAGCAAATCCAGAGGAAACCAAAGTGTTCACAGGGAGAATGTATAAACTTACCAATAGTGGCAGGTAGTCAACCCTGATCTTACAGCTGGAGCTGAAATAGCTTTAAGTTACCCACAAAGCTACCGTTCATCAAATGAAGGAATGAAATAACTTATCCCTTTCTACCTTCACAGAATTATGGACAGAATGGTTTTCCTATAGTAAAGACGCAAGTGTCATGTTGCTGTTGTACAGTAGTTACACAGAACCCTTAAAGAATTTGAAATCATTTGAAATGCTGCAACGTTACAGAAAGCAAATTTAGTGCTAATAAAGCTGACATCGCTTTTTGATGTGACATTGAAGTTAAAGTTCTCAACATGTGTCAACTTTTCTGTGTGACAGCACACATCCTACCTGGCCACGAAGAGAAGATATTATATAGTCTTGCTCAGCATTAGATATTGTTCTGTGGCTTTCTGGTGTGTCACTTGCCAGCCAGAACCATAGCAGACACCAGGAGACCCCCAGTGCACCTGATAAAAATAAATTATTTCATTGCAAAAAAGTAGGCAATCTGTAAATCAAAAGCACTACATATAATCTATACCATCAGTACCAATTTAAAGATTTTTCCAACAAATATGCATTTATAGTAAATGCTTTCCCCTTAGAAATTAAAATTTTGATATGACATGCTGCATCACCATTAATGGCTACAAGTGAAGTGACAGGAAAGCAAAATAATTGCCATGCTTGAAATCTAAATAAATAAAAGAACTGCAGTAATAATTGCAATAACTAATGACTGTAGTAACTAAAACCTACAGAGACCATTGTTGTATCACAAATATTCAAGTTTAAACCGAGAGTATCAGGCACTGAACGATTTTATTTAACAAATTACTGTACTTAAAACATTAAGTAATTCAATCACTAAAGAACATAAAATACTCAGCTCATACTACATTCAAAAAGAATGCTGCTAAAAGAAAGATGCCATTAAGCTGAAAAGAGTGCAAAAAAGACTTAAGGATATTGCCAGGACTCAAAGGACTGAGTTATAGAGAGAGATGGAGCGGGCCACAACTTGGAGTGTAGGAGAATTGGGGGTGATCTTAAATAGATGTGCAACATCCTGAGGGACATAGATTGGGTGAATGCACATAGGTTTTTTTTTCCCAGGGCTGGGAATAATTAGAGGGCATAGGTTTAAGGTAAGAAGAGAGAGATTTAATAGGAACCCAAGGGGCAGCTCTTTCATCCAGGGGGTAACCTATATATGGAATGAACTGCCAGAAGGAGTGGTTCAGGCAGTTACATTAACAAATTTTAAAAACACTTGGGTAGGAAAAGTTTAAAGGGATATAGGCCAAACCCAGGTTAACACAACTAGCTTAGATGGGTATCTTCTTAGTTGGTATGGACGGTTGGGCCAAAGGATCTGTTTCCAAGCTCCAAGATTTAACGATTCGGGTTATTTCCATTCAATTACTCCTCAATAGAAAGAACAGGTCATGATGTTATTTACATTAGCTGAAAATAATATATTTGGCAAATATATTCAAAAGCAAAATAGCCATATAATTAGTGAAGTGTTATCCATTCAAAGTAATAACGCATAAACAAGTGCTTTAATTTCCATTTGGATGTAGCTTGTTAGAGCTCAATACGGAAATCCTTAGACAGATAAAACCACACCAATCAACTGGGTCTCCTCAATTTGGCTGCTTACAGCAGAGGTGGCCAAATAATGCAAATGTCAAAGGGCAAGGAAGGACGTACAAGGATTCCAGCTTCCAGCTGATATCGAACCTATTTTGACAGTACAGAATGAAATCATTCATATACTCTTTTTGAAAATGGCACAAATTCCCATTTACTGTGACTACACATGATATTCTTTTCTCTTGGATAGATGTACTTTACCAGATTCACAGGAATGGTTCTTCCTGCTTTACTGAGTCACATCACTACCTACTCAAATATTATCTTGCTACCTCTATTTAGGTAGGTAGGTAGGAAGGAAGAAAACAACATTTCAATGAGCAGGATTAAATTACAATGCAAAGCTCACACTATGAAATCTTACCAAAGATGTAGAAAACATATGACCAATCCAAGTAATAGCAAATTATTCCAGATAATGGAAGTGAAACAACAGTTCCAAATTGGGCACCTGGAAAATAATGTAATATTTAGAGCCTAGTACATGACTCAAATTTAGGGTAGTAAATATATGTATGTATTTATATTGATGGATCATTGGCTAAATGGAGAAAACTAGCGCATTTATACAATGCCAATAGATAGCAATTCCATATAATACAATCTGGACACACTTCTACCCAATCAAAGACATCAATTAAGGCATCCATTAGTCTTGCGAGACCATGGATCTGCGCCTGGAAAGTCTTCACTCTCCAGGGCGCAGGCCTGGGCAAGGTTGTATGGAAGACCAGCAGTTGCCCATGCTGCAAGTCTCCCGTCTCTACGACACCGATGTTGTCCAAGTGAAGGGCAAGGGCCGATACAGCTTGGCACCAGTGTTGTGGTTAAGTGCCTTGCTGAAGGACACAACACACTGCCTCAGCTGGGGCTTGAACTCACGACCTTCAGGTCGCTTCTCGAATGCCTTAACCACTTGGCCACGTGCCCACAAAGACATTAATAAAGTTACCATATTAGAAAAAGAAGTGAATAGCATTATCACTCAAGAATATGATACATCAAATTAAATTTTATCACTAAAAACTAAAACTCTGCTATGGACGGTCCCAAGCCTGGCTGTGAAAGGGATGTTGGGCATGGGGATAGCAACAAAGCAATAGAAGCTCCAAAGACCTCATCCTTGGGAGAGGAAGGATACCAAGAAGATGGGCTATGCATGGAGAAAACTTGAAAGACCTGACTAGGATAGAGGACACTGGTGAGATGCTGTCTGTGGCCTATGACCCAGTAGGGGTGATGGGCTTCAGTGAGTAAAAAAACTAAAGCCTGACATAGTTATATTTTAATTGTAAAATATACAAAAGTCCAGTCAATACTGCCTCACCTTAAGAGATAGGTGGAGATAAACTTAGCTGGAGCATCTGAGACAGTCACAATTAAAGATTGTCTTGGCATTAGAAGCCATTTTAAAATTCAAGTCATATAATATTATGGAATAAGGTACAACTTTCATAAAAATGTATCTGACACCCAGGAAGACAAACATGCATTATTGTGCAATTATAACCAGTGACATCATTAATAAAATGTTAAATTTGCTCCATTAGTAACACACAAAGATGCTGGAGGAACTCAGCAGGTTAGGCAGCATCAATAAAAAGGAATAAATAGTCAGCACTTTGGGCCAACACCCTTCATCAGGACTGGAGAGGAAGAGGGAAGAAGCCAGAATAAGAAGAAAGGGGGAGGGGAAAACATACAAGCTGGTAGGTGATAGGTGAGACCAGGTGAGGGGGAAGGTGGATGGGCGGATCATCCAAGATCCAAAGTGTAGCATGGCATCCATGCGCCTGTTGGTGCTGCCCTCTAGTGTTCAATCAGTGGAATAACAGGCTGGATTGCTGGGAAACATCAATTTGCGGGATTTGTATTTCAGGGTCTCCAACTAAAAAAGATGTATTTTCTTATGTGATGATGCTTGTTTTTTTTTATTTCTCGCTATTTTGAATGCACATGATTGTTTTTTGCACCTTGGTCCCGTAGAATGCTGCCTCATTCGGCTGTATCCAAGTACAGTTTGAAGGACAATTCAGCTTGATTTGATTTGATGGCCCTGCTCTGCCATCTTGGGTGTGTTGGTTGTTAATGCAAACAATACATTTCACTCCATTTTTCAATGTACATGTGATATACAAATTTGATTCTTGAATCTTCAATCTTGGAGAGGGGTGTAGTGAAGTTAGAAGCTAGGAGGTCATAGGTGGAAAGGGTGAAAGGCTGAAGAAGGAATCTGATAGGAGAAGGCCATAGGAGAAAGAGAAAGAGGAGAGGTTCCAGAGGGAGGTAATGGGCAGGTGAGGAGAAGAGAAGGGGAGCCAAATAGGGAATGGAAAAAGAAAGAAAGGAAAGGGGGAAAAAAAAATCACTAATACTCCATTAGTATCACCTTTGGGAAGGTTAGACACTACATAAATTCCAGTGCAAAGGACAGTTCATGCTTTAAACAGAATTAACTTACCTGCATACGATAAACTGAGAAGCGTGCTCCTTTCTAAAGGAGGTGCCCATTCAGCCCACATTGCATGCATAGCAGGGAAGGTTACACCCTATTAGAAGTAATAAAATAAAGTTCAACCTCATAAATGGGCAACCATAGACTGTCATATTGGGGAAATATATAGAATGTCTAAAGCAGCGGTCCCCAACCACCAGGCCCCGGACCGGTACCAGATCGCAAAGCATGTGCTACCGGTCTGTGAGGAAACGATATGAGTCAGCTGCACCTTTCCTCATTCCCTGTCACGCACTGTTGAACTTGAACATAGGGTTGCCAACTGTCCTGTATTTGCCAGGACATCCCATATATTGGGCTAAATTGGTTTATCCTGTTTCTCCCCTGCTAAAGTAGAGCGCTCCTATGAAACCTCTTGTGCCGAAATGGCGTAAAGCGAAGAAACGATTACCATTAATTTATATGGGAAAAATTTTTGAGCGTTCCCAGACCCGAAAAATAACCTGACAAATCATACCAAATAACACATAAAACCTAAAATAAATAACACTGACATATAGTAAAATCAGGAATGATAAGTACACAGCCTATATAAAGTAGAAATAATGTATGTACAGTATAGTCGGGAAGATGAAGGCAAAATCGATTTGTGGTGGGAAAAAAAATTGGCACGTACACGCATGCGCACACAGGTGCCCGCACAAGACTTCATGGTCATGGTAGTCTTTCCTGGGGTAAAGTGTCCCGGGATTTGACTGTGACTTTTGTCCCTTATTTGGGAGTGAGAAAGTTGACAACCCTAACTGTAAAAGACATATTGAGGTGAGTTTAACCCTACTTGAACACCCACCCCCCCCCATCCCCGTTGGCCGGTCCGCAAGAATATTGTCAATATTAAACCAGTCCGCGGTGCAAAAAAGGTTGGGGACCCTTGGTCTAAAGGATCTACCATCAGCTCAATTATCATATCACAAATTCCATCCACCTCCCTAATTTTTTTTTCTAAATTTAATCTGAATGTGGTAATTTCAGCATTTATTTGAGTGAACCGGATCTCCAGACACCTTCCATCGCCATATGTAAACCTATACACTTCCAACTAAACAATACTGTTCCTATCTATTTCCACCTCAGATCATGTACTGAAATTATTAGTTTTTTAAAATAAATTTGAATATTAACTTGTTCTAATGTTCTCCTTGTTCCTCTCAACTATTTGTGTTGTTTGAAATAATGGCCACTATGCATTTCTCCCACCATCTGCAAAAACCCAGGCTCTGCAATTTCTTCTTCAATCTTTCTGCTTTGTTTTCTTTCTTTAAAATGTTCCATATAACAAATATGTCTTCTTTGGCTTAGTATAAAATTTAAATGAACTACGTAGAACTTTAAATAAAGTGCGCTTTAAATGTGGATCCCGGATCGGCTATCCAGCCACCTAAGGACCAGCCAAAGGAGAACCCCTTAGGAGAAGATCATACTTGACTTGAGTGATTGCCCTAATACACATTAAATGCAATGTGATGTTAAAATAATGAAAAACACTGATTTTAAAAAATTTTTTAAATGATGATAGTCATCTTAGAGAAAAACCCAATAAAATTGCAACAAACGTAACACTGTAAAATTCAAGTCCAGCTCTCAGTCTCCAGCCTTTTGTGTCTCTAAATCTGTGCCAGCTCATATCTGCACAAGCACAGCTGTCTCATTAAAATTAATGGGGGAAAAAAATCATCTAGCAGGAAAATATACAGACATTAATATGAGTTAAGTTACTTTACATATATTTAATTGTTTTTAAATTGTGTGACACATTTGCAACCTTTCAGGAAGAGTGAATGCTTTAACCACTGGTGTGCCCAAGGTCAGTACCTCCCTAGCAGTCAAATACATTAATATGAGAAAATCTGCAGATGGCTGAAAATCCAAAAGAACACACACGAAACACTGGAGGAACTCAGGAGGTCAGGCAGCATCTATGCAAAAGAGTAAACAGTCGACATTTCGGACCGAGACCCTTCTTCAGGACTGGAAAGGAAGAAGTCAAAGTAAGAAGGTGGGGGGAGGGCAGGAAGGAGTACAAGGTGGCAGGGGATAGGTGAAACCGGGGAAAGTAAAGAGCTGGGAAGTGATTGGTGAAAGAGATAAAGGCTAGAGGAGGGGGAATCTGATAGGAGAGGTTAGAAGACCATGGAAAAAAGGGAGAGGAGCACCAGAGGGAAGTGATGGGCAAGTAAGGAGATATGTTGAGAAAGAGAAACAGGAATGGGGAATGGTGAAGGGGGGTGGGGGGGGGAAGAAAGAGCAATTACCAGAAGTTCAAGAAATCAATGCTCATGCCATCAGGCTGGAGGAAGCCATGCACTGATATGTTGGAATAGGAATTGGAAGTGGAATTGAAATGGGTGACTACAGGGAGGTCCTGTTTTTTCTGGCAGACGGAGTGGAGGTGATTGGCAAATTGGTTTCCCAATCTATGTCGGATCTCACCAATATACAGGAGGCCACACCGCGAGCACCAGATACAGAAGATGACCCCAACAGACTCGCAGGTGAAATGTTGCCTCATCTGGAAGGAGTGTTTGGGGCCCTGAATGGTAGTGATTGAGGAGGTATAGGGGCAGGTGTGGCACTTGTTTCACTTGCAAGGATAAGTATCAGGAGGAAGATCAGTGGGGAGGGACGAGTGGACAAGGGAGTCGCATAGGGGGTGATCCCTGTGGAAAGCAGAAAGTTGGGGGGGGCGGGGAGAAGAGAAAATGTGTTTGGTTGTGGGATCCCATTGAAGATGGCAGATATTACGGAGAATTATGTACTGGATGTGGAGGCTGGTGGGGTGGTAGATGAGCACAGGAGGAACCCTATCCTCAGTGTGGCGGCAGGATGATGAGGTTAAGGGCAGACATGTGCGAAATGAAAGAGATGCAGGTGAGGGCAGTGTTGATGGTGGAGGAAGAGAAGCCACTTTCTTTGAAGGAGGACATCTCATTAGTTCTGGAATGAAAAGCCCCATCCTGAGGGCTGATGCAGAGCAGACAAAGGAACTGAGAGAAAGGGATGGCGTTTTACAAGTGACAGGGTGGGAAGTGATATAGTCGAGGTAGCTGTGAGAATCAGTAGGTTTATAAAAGATATCAGTAGATAGACTGTCTCCAGATATGCAGACAGAGAGATTGAGCAACCAGACTGAGGTGTCAGAAATGGACCTGCTGGATGTGGAGGCTAGTGGGGTGGTAGGTGTGGACTTTTTCCTTTGCTACATTGACGGCTACATTGATGTTGCTTACTGTACCCATGCTGAGCTCGTTAACTTTCGTCAACTTTGACTCCAACTTCCACCCTGCCCTCAAATTTACTTGGTCCATTTTTCTCACCTTTCTCGATCCCTCTGCCTCTGTCTCGGGAGACAGCTCATCTACTGATGTCTATTATAAACCCACTGATTTGCAGAGCTACCTGGACTATACCTCTTCCCATCCTGCTACTCATAAGAATGCCATCCCCTTCTCTCAATTCCTCCATCTCCACTGCACTACTCCCAAGATGAGGCTTTTCATTCCAGAACTAATGAAATAGCCTTCTTCAAAGAAAGGGGTTTCTCTTCCTCCACCATCAATACTACCCTCAAACACAACTCTTCCATTTCGCGCATGTCTGCCCTCACCCCATCCTTCTGCCGCCACACTGGGGATAGGGTTCTTCTTTCCCTCACTACCACTCCACTAGCCTCTGCATCCAGCACAATTCTCTGTAACTTCTACTACCTCCAATGGGATTCCACCACCAGGCTTATCTCTCCCTCCCCCTCCCCCCAATTTTCTGCAGCAATCGTCCTTAGTGACTCCCTTGTCCACTTGTCCTTCCCCACTGAAAACAAGTGCCATCCCCTGACCTGCCCATCGCCTCCCACTGGTGCTCCACCCCCTTCCCTTTTTTCCATGGTTTTCTACCCTCTCCAGCCCTTTATCTTTTTCACCAGTCAACTTCCTAGCTCTTTACTTCACCCCCTCTGCCAGTTTCACCTATCACCTGCCAGCTTGTGCTTCTTCCTCCCCTCTCCCACCTTCTTAGTCTGACTTCTCCACTTCCTTTCCAGTTTTGATGAAGGGTATCCGCCCAAAACGTCAACTGTTTACTCTTTCCATAGATGCTACCTGCCCTGCTGAGTTCCTCCAGCATTTTTGTGCGTTGCTTACGATTACTTTATTAAGCGTTACAACAGCAAAGAAACAGAAGAAAGGGGAGAGATTAAAGTACTGTGGTCTTCTCATACCAGAAAATTCCATTGATAAGAGTTAACCAATACGACAGCTAGATTCATTTAACATGACACCCGGCACTGAAACCAAGAAATTTCCAGAAAAATACAGAGGTAACTGTAACCACTGGGAAACTCAATAAACAGTCAGATGTATATAGGTGAGTACACAAAAATATAAACAAGCACAGGAAAATTAAACTACAAGAAAAATAACAATTCTATACCCCAATTCAATAGCAGAGATAGCCCCAACGCTGCACTAAAATATGCTCACATGCTAGGAGCAAGACTACTCATGTAAGATCCATGCACTAATGAAAGGCATGACCTAAAGACAGGTGCACGTCACTGGCAATGGAATGATTATCCAATGATCCAATAGGGAGAGCTCTACCTAAAATGCATATTTTCGAGGTCTTAAACTTGAATATGACAATCAATGTTAGCTATAAAATGTTTAAATATTTTCCATCAACCATGAGGAAATACCTTTGAAATAAATTATCTTTGAAGTTGGTCACTTCCTCCACAAGCATTTTACACTAATATGATCTTTTAACAGTTCTGGTCGCTCTACTATAGGAAGGATGTCGAGACTTTGGAGAGGGTGCAAAGGAGGTTCACCAGAATGTTGCCTGGTTTAGAGGGCATGAACTATAAGGAGAGGCTGGATAAACTTTGGTTGTTTTCTCTGGAGCACCAGAGGCTGAGGGGAGATCTGATAGAGGCTTACAGGATTATGAGAAGCATGGATAGAGTGAGCAGAGAATATCTGTTTCCCAGGCTAAAATGTCTAATACCAGAAGGGATGCATTGAAGGTGAGAAGGACTAGGTTCAAGGGGGATGTGAGGGTTAAGTTTTTTGCTCAGAGGGACGTGGATGCCTGGAACGCACTGCCTGGTATGGTGGTAGAGGCAAATACATTAGAGACTTTTAAGAGACTTTGGATAGGCACATGAATGTAAGGCAGATGGAGGGATATGGACATGGTGAAGGTAGGAAGGACTAGCGTTTGCGTGTTTTTGATTTGCTTTTTAGTAGTTCGGCACAATATTGTGGGCCGAATAGCCTGTTCCTGTATTGTACTATTCTAGGTTTTCAATCCAGTTATTTTTAAATTCCACAACAAGGAGGTGAAGTATGTAAAATCCTTAAAGATTATTGTATCACTCTTAATTCACAATTTTCAAAAGAGATTTGAATAATGCATTGCACTTTATCCAAAAATTACAATTACTGCCGATGGACATCTTTTTTCCTCAAAAATGTTGCATTTTTTGGATACCAAATACATTCATAAAAATTAACTAAACTTTTTTCTGTAGGAAATATTACAGATTTAAACAGAAAATGCTGCAAACATGTTGGCAAGACCGGTGGGAGAAAAGAAAAGTTAATGCTTCAGGTCTTTTGTCAGAACTAACCCAAAACATCAACCGTTTTTCTTTCCAGAGATACTTCTTGACCCGCTGAGTGTTTCCAGCGTTTTTGTTTATTTTCTCCAACATCTGCATTTTTTAAATTTTCATTGCTATACAGATTTAATTGTTTCAATAATGCAAAATTCCTAAACATGAATGACAAGTTAGAACATACCTCTCCCAGACCTTCAATAATCCTCAGTACAATGACATAGTAGGGGCCCAGTTCAGCCACCGGTGGAGTCAACAGTGTTAAACCTGAAGTGCCCAGTATACCAAATCCAAGCAGCAGCTTCCCTCCAAATTTACCAGCCAGATATCCACCAGGAATCTGAGTAACTATGTAACCATAGAAGAAAGCACTAAGGATCCATCCCTGTGTATCCGAATTCCAGTCATATACTTTGCCCTGTTGGAGGCAAGGAGAGGTTTGTATGAAATGTGACATTGGCAAGCTTGTTCACGGTAAAATTTATTTATTTATTTATTTATTTTTTAGAGATACAGTGTGGAACACGCATTTCCACCCAACGAACCACACCACCCTCAAATCCACTTATTTAACAACAGCCTAATCGCAGGACACTTTACAATGGCTGATTAACCTACTAACCAGTATGTCTTTGGATTGTGAAAGAAAACTGGAGCACCTGGAGGAACCCAAGCAGTTCACCGGGAGAACGTACAAACTCCTAAAAGACGGTGCAAGAATTGAACTCTGGACCACCCCGAGCTGTTATGGCACCATGTTAACTAGTATGTTACCATGATAAGACAAGATTAAACTACTGATGTGGATGTAATAAATGAAACAATTCAACAACTAGTTAACACACCAGCACATCAACCACCCACCTCATATATGTAAATATCTATATTTTGAAGTATAATTTGTTCTCAGGGTGAAAGCTATTATCACTCCCTGTCATACCTTTAACAATGGCAAAATTTTCTAAGGAATAAACAATATTTACACTGAGTCATATTAACTAAATGTCAGGATAGATGAACAACTGCTTAATCAAAATAGAAGGTTTTAAAGACCATCCTTGTCAAGTGATAGAGTGTTTAGGAAGACAATTTCAGAGCTTAAGGCTTCAGCAATTTAATAAACAATCAACAATGCTGGAGCAATTAGACACATGAGATTCTGCAGATGCTGGAAATCCAGAGTAACACACACAAAATGCTAGAGGCACTCAGCAGGTCAGGCAGCATCTATGGACAGTCAGTATGGTGGGCCAAGGCTCTTTGCCAGGAAAGGAATGGAAGGGAGAAGCAGTTCCATCAAAGGAAAGCTCTGCCAGAAGCATCGACAGTTTATTCCCCTCTTTAGAAGAAACAAGTACAGTCAAAGATTTTTTACAAAGCCAGAACTGAAGAAGCACAAATAAGGGTTCAGAGGCAGGGAGATTAAGAAAAATCTAGAATGCCAAGGTTACAGAAGGAAAAGCATTAATAAAATGAAAGATATTGCTTCAGCAGAAAGCAACATGGTTTTACATGTAAAGAATGAAGGCTGTATCGGAAAAGATTCCAAGCAACAAAGTTTTATCTGACCTCTAGTGTACCTTACAACTTCACTTTTTGTAATGGGTTATTTATGATCATCAGCTGTACTCACTAGGTGGATGGTGGACTTCCTTTAGTTTTAAATTTAGTAATCCCATTTAGCATGAAATTTGTTAAGCAAATTTGTAGTCCCATAACTTGATGTTCTTGCAGCAAGAAAATAAGGAAGACAAATGTAATGTAGACCATCACTACAAGGGCCAGAGTACAAGGACCAAGTAATGCACAGAAAATGCTGGAAGAACTCAGCAGGTCAGGCAGCTTCTACGAAGGGAATCAATTCCACATCTGCAGAATCTCTCGTTTCTATTGATTTTTCATCTGATTTAAGTGAGAATGTATTTATACTTGAAAAAGAACTGAAACCTCTCTTACTTAATATCTGGGAGTGAAAAGGTTACCATTTGAGATATAACTGAGCAGGAATTAGCAAGTCAGAGGGGTGGCATGGTCCAACTCTACCTCCCTTTCCTAATACTTTGTTTCAATTTTTCATCCCCAAATTGCCAGGAAAACACGGAAATATTACTCTAGCACTTCTTTACCTAACCCCCTTAAACCCCAGCAAGGTGAATGATCGATGCAACTCTATGTACAATGAAGAACATCTTCAACTTTTGTATGTGGGTCTACGGTATTGAAGATCTGTGAAGCGCTGTGTTAGAGCAGCAGTTCCTTAGGTTATTAAACTACTATTTCAGTTTTCTAACAGAGACCCAGGGTGTTTTTCCAGATGCTCCTAATTCATTTTGAATAGTTATGGATCAGGAATGTCCACAAGTACATGAGGATGCTACTGCTGAAAGGTCCTTTAAGCAATCTCTTCCAGCTCAGAGTATGTTTCAGGTGTCTGGGTCAGGAATGCAAGTGATGTGGACTGGTATTCACAACTGACTGAGCATAATTATAACTTCGACATTCTAAGTGTTGGCTTGAGAGAGAACAATGATCCTGCCAATGAACATGAAGAATTTAGTGAAGAAAGTAATAGCTATATTTCTCAATATCCAGGTTGTAGATGATCCATGTACAGTGCCTATAACAAGTATTACTCCCTCCCCCGGAAGTGTTTATGTTTTATTGTTTTACAACATTGAATCACTGTGGATTTAATATGGCTATTTTTGACACTGATCAACAGAAAAGGACTCTTTCATGTCAAAGTGAAATCAGATATCTACAAAATAATATAATTACAAACGTAAAACACAAGATAATTGTTTGCCTTAGTATTCACCCCCTTTAATATGACACACCAAATCATCACTGGTGCAGCCAATTGGTTTTAGAAGTCACATAATTGGTTAAATGGCTATCGCCGTGTGCAGTCAAGGTGTTTCAGTTAATTGTAGTAAAAATACACCTGTATCTGGAAGCTCCAACTGTTGGTGAGTCAGTATCCTGGCAAAAACTACACTATGAAGACAAAAGAACACTCCAAGCAACTCCACAAAAAGGTTATCGAAAAACACAATTCAGGAGATGGATACAAGAAAATGTCCAGGTTACTGAATATCCCTTGGAGTACAGTTAAGTCAATCATCAAGAAATGGGAAGAATATGGCACAGCTGTAAATCTGTCTAGAGCTGGCCATCCTCAAAAACTGAGTGACCATGCACAAAGTGGACTAACGAGGAGGCCACCAAGAATCCTATGACAGCTCTGGAGAAGTTAAAAGCTTCAGTGGCTGAGATGGGAGAGACTGCACATACAATAACTGTTACCCAGGTGCTTCACCAGTTACAGCTTTATGGAAGAGTGGCAAAGAAAAAGCCACTGTTGAAAAAAAAGCATACGAAATCTCATCTAGAGTTTGCCAGAAGACATGTGGGAGACTCTGAATTCAGCTAGAAGGTTCCATGGTCTGATGTAACCAAAACTGAGCTCCCTGGCCATCAGACTAAACGCTATATTTGGCAAACACCACACATCAGCAAAAACACACCAACCCTACCTTGAAGCATGGTGGTGGCTGCATCACGCTGTGGGGATGCTCCACTGCAGCAGGCCCTGGAAGGCTTGCAAAGGTAGAGAGTAAAATGAATGCAACAAAATACAGGGAAATCCTAGAGGAAAACCTGATGCGGTCTGTGAGAGAACTGCACTTGGGAGAAGATCTGTTTTCCAGCAAGACAATGACCCCAAGTATAAACCCAAAGCTACACAGGAATGGCTTAAGATCAACAATGTTAATGTCCTGGAGTGGAAAAGTCAGAGTCCAGACCTCAATCCAATTGAGAATTAGTGGCTGGACTTGAAAAGGGCTGTTCTCTGATGCCCATACAACCTGACAGAGCTTGAATAGTTTTGTAAAGAAAAATGGGGGAAAATTGCAATGTCCAGGTGTGCAAAACTGATAGAAACCTATCCGCATAGATCAAGGATGTAATTGCTGCCAAAGGAGCATTTATTAAAAACTGACTTCAAGCGGGTGAAAAATTATGCAATCAATTATTTTGTGTTTTATATTTGTAATTAAGATCACTTTGTAGAGGATCTGTTTTCATTTTGCCACAAAAGAATCTTTTTCTGTTGATCAGTGTCAAAAAAGCCAAATTAAACCCACTGATTGAATGTTGTAAAACAATAATACATGAAAACTTCCGAGGGGAGGATGAATACTTATTACAGGCACTATCTGAAGAGCACAGGACTGGGATTACTGTGTGTGCTACACTTGGGCTTTTAATTTGAGGAGGAAACTTCACAATTTCTCAAAAGTCAATGGCTTTTGTAAGGGTGTAAGAGGCCTAATCGTTGTTGCTGCTTCTTGCATTCTTCTTCAAAGCACAGAGATTTCGGCGACTATATATCTTGATGGATAGAATCCCCACTGGAAATACACAGTGCCCCACTACTGAGTGCACATCCATCCTTCCCCTTAGGACTGACATTCAGCATTGCAACATCCAACCCAGGAAGATTCACAGCACTTTCACACTGGACTGCACAAGTGTCCAGTAGCATTAATCATTAGTGCAGGTATACATGCAATTGCAAAATTTGAACAATACCTGAAGGCATAACATTAAAGAATTCTTTGCATTCAAAAGTTGATTTCCTAATCAATTGTATTAAGCAATAATTGTGCTATGATTAGGTCAGTTTTAGTAACTTAAAAAATAAATAATTCTATTTGGGTGTACAGGCAAGAGACAGAGCAAAGACCTTACCTTTTTCCCATTATTTTGGTGAGTAACATTGCTGTGTGGTGGACATGCCTCGACACTGTCATTCTTGGGCACAGTTGCATTATCATCCAACATCTCAACCATTGCCACACTGAGATTTACACGTAGTGCATAAACAACAAAAAATCCCCAAAAGGCCAAAATCGCTAGGTTATATCGAGCTGAGCACCAAGCTGGTACTGGAAAAAACATCGAGCACAGTTAATTTATTAGGTTGTAAATTAATTTTAAGTGCTTTAGAAATTGTTCAAAAAACCGACTTCCAGAACTGTTCCAATATAGAACAAGACCAAAACATGTGTGTCAGTGTAGCTATCTCAGTTTTACATCTATCACAATGACTATCAACATTAGAAAAGATTTTAGAAAGTCTCTCCTTTATCAAATGATAACGATGTACAATTTTACATTGAATCAACGAATGGCTAGCACAAATTGAAGAAGAGTTAACCAACTTCAATATCCGCATCCAATCCTCCGTCATAAAAGTCAAATTAAGTTCCTTTCTCCCAACCCTGTTTAATCTCAGATAAAAGACGCTAATCCCATTGTAATAATAAATTATAAATTCTTCCAACAGAACCCTTAATCAAAGGATTCATACTCATAATAGTATCTAACAGGTCAGCCTCCAAAATGTATGGAAAATTACTTAAATATTTTTGTAAAAAATGTCTAACTTGAAGATATTGCAGAAAGTGTGAGAATGAAAGAGAATATTTACCAATTAATTGTTCAAAAGACATCAATCTATCTTCTTTAAATAAATCCAAAAAGAATTAATACCTTTATTTTTCCAAAGTAAAAAAATTGGATCACTCAAAGGCGGCTTAAAAAAGTAACTTCGGTAAATTAAACTACAAAGTTTATATTTTTTAAGGGTAAAAAAATTGCGGAATTGGAGCCAAATTTGTAAAGAATACTTAATCACAGGATATAGGTTTAAATTAATAACTTTAACTAATTGCATAGGTAAAGGAGCTCCCAATAACAAGGTTAAGTAAAACTGTTTTACAACTTTCAGTTCCAGGTCTACCCAAATCGGCCGATCACTCTTATCAACCCAGTATAACCAAAAGACATATATCGCACATTAACAGCCCAATAATACATTCTTAGATTAGGCAAAGCAAGACCTCCATCCTTTTCCAATTTTTGTAAATGATATTTACTAATTCTTGGTCTTTTATTATTCCAAATAAAAGATAAAATAATAGAATCAATCCAGTCAAAAAAACAGGAATATTCTGAAATAAATATAAAGATTTTGGTAAAATCATCATTTTAACTATATGAATACAACCAACAAGTGAAAATGTAAGTGGACTCCATCTACTAAATAAATACTTCATAGAGTCTACGAAGGGAACAAAATTGGCTTTATGAAGATCCTTATATTTTTTAGTAATTATAATACCTAGATATCTAAAAGAGTCTGTAACTCTAAAAGGAGTATTATCATATATAGAGACGAAATCATTTAAAGGAAACAATTCACTTTTATTAAAATTTATTTTATATCCTGAAAAACCTCCAAATTCATTAAATAATTTTAGGAAGGCAGGAATGGATTCGTCAGGGTTAGATATATAAACCAATAAATCATCAGCGTAAAGAGAGACCTTATGCATGGTCTCATTCACAAAAATCCCATGGATATTTTCAGCCTCACGAAGAGCAATAGCAAGGGGTTCTAATATTAAATTAAACAACAAAGGACTTAATGGACAGCCTTGCCTTGTCCCCCGTGAAAGCTGAAAAAAAGGAGACCTACAGCTGTTAGTGACACAGTAGCAATAGGGGCTTTATATATCATTTTAATCCAATTATTAAAATTACCACCAAAGCCAAACTTCTCTAAAACATTGAATAAATATTTCCATACGACTCGGTCGAACGCCTTTTCAGCATCCAAAGATACAACACATTGTGGAGTTTTAAAAGAGGATGAATATATAATGTTAAATAGTCTCCGAACATTTGAAAAAGAATAGCGACCCTTTATAAAGCCTGTTTCATCTTTAAAAATAATTTTACCCAAAATATTCTCCAAGCAATTGGCCATTATCTTTGACAAAATCTTAACATTGACATTCAGTAATGAAATAGGTCTATATGAAGCACAGTCAGTAGGATCTTTATCTTTTTTAAGAATTAAAGAAATAGAAGCCTTATAAAAAGTGGAGGGTAAGTCACCATTCACAAAAGAATCCTTAAACATTTCCAACATATATGGAGAAAGCAACTTTTCAAATTTTTTATAAAATTCTACAGGATAGCCATCAAGTCCTGGGGATTTACCAGATTGCATTGAAAAAATAGCTTTATGAATTTCAGCTTCAGTAATTTGAGCATCGAGAGTTTTTTGATCCTCAGCCGAAATTTTAGGAAAAACAATCTTTCATAAAAAAGCATTCATTTCAGAGGAATCTAACGGACATTGAAATTTATAAGATCTTGAAAAATCTTATTAATTTCTTCACATTCCTGAGCTAAGGTACCATCTTTCCTACGAATTTTCATGATTTGCCTTTTGGCTGCAGCCATTTTTAATTGAGATGCAAGCAGTTTATTATTTTTATCTCCAAACATATAAAATTGGCTCTTTAACTTAAGCAAATATCCTTCAATGGGATGAGTTAATAACAAGTTATATTGTGATTGAAGTTCCACCCTTTGTTTAAATAAATCAGTATTGGGGGAGATTGCATAGATATTATCTAAATCTTTAATTTGTTTTGAAATCCTATCTAATTCTGCTTTAGTTTGTTTTTTAAGTTTAGCTGAATAAGAAATAATCTGACCACGTAAAAATGCTTTAAATGTATCCCATATAACTAATTTACACATACCCCTTAAATCATTAAAAAGAAAAAATTATTTTATCTGGGTTTCAATGAAACTGACAAAGTCAGAATTTTGCAGTAATGTCTGAGACATGCGCCAAGGTGGGTGGGCAAGAATGAATTATCAAATTCAAACGACAAACTCAGAGGCGCATGATCAGATATAGCAATAGCGTCATATTCTCAAGTTTTAACACTAGGCAAGAAGCAGGGATCGATTATAATATAATCGATCCTTGAATATTTTTTATAAACATGTGGGAAGAAAGAATATTCTCTATTATCGGGATGGAGATACCTCCATAAATCAATCAACCCAAAATCAATCAAAAAGGAATTAATAAATGACGCAGATCGATTTGGAAGTCGCTGATTAGTTGAGCTCTTATCCATTATAAGATTTAGGCAGCAATTAAAATCCCCACCCATTATCAGCATATATTCATTTAAATCAGGCAGTAAAGCAAAACCAAACATCAGAATGGGGGAGAAATGTGAACAAAGTGACTTTGACTGTGTTGGTGCCTGATGGGATGGTTTGAGTATCTCAGAAAATGCTGATCTCTTGGGTTTTTCACGCACAGTAGTCTCAAGAGTTTACAGAGCATAAGGTGAAAAATAATAAACACCCAATCAGCGCCGCTTCTGTGGATGAAAATGCCTTTTTGATGAGAGAAGTCAGAGAATGGCCAGATTGGTTCAAGCTGACAGTAACTCAAATAACCATGTATTACAACAGTAGTGTGCTGAAGAGCATCTTTAAACATATAACATGTCGAACCTTGCAGCAGAAGACCATGAAAATGAACTCGGTGGCCAATTTATTTGGTACAGGAAGTACATAATAAGTGGTCACTGAGAGTAAATGTATTTGTATATGATTCTATACTTAAGAGAATAATAACGTAATAGAATAGGAAGAGGAATAGACTACTTGACCCCTCAAGCCTACTCCACCATTTAATTGGCTGTAGATGATCTGCCCAAGGCCTCAGTTCCTCACAGCCCTCAATTCCTCAGTCTTTCAGAAATTAACTGCATCCTCTTTAAATACCTCCAATTCCAGAGTTTCACCACCAACTGCAAGAAGAAATCTCTATGGAGCTCAGTTAACACACCTCCATTTTAAAGCAGGTCACTTTTTATAAGTTTTTGTCACGTGGAAACTGTCACACACCCTTATGTGTTTCAGTAACATCACTCCAACCCCCCCCCCAACACATTCTTCTAAACTCCAAAGTGGATAGATCTGATTTTTTTGAGCCATTTTTCACTGGAATGTAAAACTAAGAACAGTATAGCACAGTACAAGCCCTTCAACCCACGATGTTCTGCCATAATCTTTTAACATACACCAAGATCAATCTAACCCTACCCTCCCATACAGTGCTTTATTTTTGTTTCATGCACGTACCTATCGAAGTCTCTTAAATATCCCTAATGTATCAGTCTCCACCATAATCCCCAACAATGTGTTCCAGAGATCCACTTTCTGTGTTAAAAAAAACCTGACATTCCACCCTCCCCCCACACTTTCCTCAATCACCTTGAAATTACACCCTCCAGTATTAGCCATTTCCACCCTGGCTGTTCACTCTATCCATGCCTCTTATCATCTTATACACCTCTCATCCTGGGAATTAGCCCAGTGAATCTTTTTTGGCTTGCCTCTAATGCTAATGCAGCATTTCTTACATCTGTGTTATGGTACTTCAGGTATTGTCTCATCAACAGCAGTACAACTATAACATTCCTTTTTCTAAATTCCTAACCTCTTAAGATAAAGGCCAGCCCCTGTCCACTAGCTGCATCTGCCTGCTAATCTTTGCAGTTCATACTGAAGACTTAGATCCCTCTATACTTTGCACAGCTGCATTTCTTCTTCACATTGGCCTTCATAAATCAATTGAGTACAGGAGTTGGGATCTTATGTTGATTATTGTGTTCCTTATTGGGTATTTTTTTGTGCTGCATCGGATCTGTAGTAACAATTATTTTGTTTTTCTTTACACTTGTGTTCTGGAAATTACATTAATCAACACCAACAACAAAATTCTCAGTTCTCTTTCTATCTTAATTGATATCTTTCCTGTAGATAGGTGATCAGAACTGTATGCAATCCTCCAAATTTATCAATTAAGATAGAAAGAGTACTGAGAATTTTGTTGTTGGTGTTGTTTAATGTAATTTCCAGAACACAAGTGTAAAGAAAAACAAAATAATTGTTACTACAGATCCGATGCAGCAAATAAATACACAATAAGAAACACAATAATCATTTAAAAATATGATAAATATAAATACGATAGCTTATATACATAGATTGAATATTCATACAGTGATGCGAGGCACGGGGAGTGTCTGTACATAAGGTGACTGACAGGAATTTATAAAGTAGTGGTGGAGGGGAGGGGGGTTAGTGGGTGGAGGTGTTGATCAGCCTTACTGGATACTGCCAGGACTTGAGGACATGAGTAAAAGGGAAAGGTTGAAAAGGTTAGGACTTTATTTCCTGGAGTGTAGAAGAATGAGGGGAGATTTGAAAGGGGTGTGCAAAATTATGAGGGGTATAGAGAGGGTAAATGCAACCAGTCTTTTTTCTGAGTTTAAATGAAACTAAAACTAGAAGTCATGAGTTAAGGATGAAAGGTGAAATGTTTAAGGGGAACATGAGGGGGAACTTCTTCACTCAGAGGGTGGTGAGAGTGTTGGAACAGGCTGCCAGCGGAAATGGGGTGGATGTAGGTTCAATTCCAACATTTAAGAGAAGCTTGAATAAGTACTGTACATGGATGGGAGGGGTATAGGGGCTATGATCTGGGTGCAGGTTGATAGGACTAGGTAGAATAAGAGTTTGGTACAGACTAGATGGGCTGAAGAGCCTGTTACTGTGCTCTAGTTTCTGTGACTCCAAGTCTTCACCCACTCACTCACCCCATCAATAACTTGTCTCAAAATCCAAATATCATCTTGTGTAACATGCCCCCACATCTACTTATTAATTAATACTCATTAATAATATCTCAACATCATTGTTTAATGCCTTACATAGTGTTCCATCCTTAACATAAATAATAAATAGTTGAGGCCCAAACACTACCCTTGGGGCACTCCATTTGTTACACACTTCCATTCTGAAAGAGAGCTGATTATTCTGTCTCTATCTTCAATGTGATAATCATTCTTCAGTCCACAATATCACAATTTTCCCAAATGCAATCTGCTCTGATGTCCCAGCCTTTTATATGAGACACATTGCTAAACGTTGTTTAGATGGGCATTTGAAAGCAGAGACAAAGATTTAGGCATGAATTTGAAATAATGAATTACATTGGTAGGAGGATATCAAACCTTATGATGTCAATGCAAACTAAACAGTCAAATGTCCAACTTTGTCTACGTCATTCTTCTAAGTTCAATTATTTTCTGTATTTTTTTTTCCAAGTTCTTTTAGCTCTCGGTATTTTTAAATTGTCAAGTCTACAATGCCAACATTAGTCTTGATCTATTCTTCTGGAAGGGAAAACTATTTAATTAATGAGATGGATTTCAGTGCAATGCTTTTAGAATAGAAATCAGGAATTCCAAATAGAGCATTCTTTTATCCCAGTAACATTCAATTTCAGAATCACTGATTTCCAACTTTTTAACAGTAACAATAATAATGCTTGCTCTGAATTCAAGAGACCAGTTGTCCAATAGTTTTAGTACTAACGATATTATTTGAAACACGTTCACATTAAGTTTCATCATACAAATTCACTATTTCAATTTATACCATAAAGACTGATTTTATTGAATTAAGATTGGAGACAGGTAGCTGGGTGACTGTCAGGAGAGGGAAGGGGAAAAAGCCTCAGAATGAGCAGAGCACCCCTGTGGCCGTTCCCACCAATAATAAGTACATCATTTTGGATACTGTTGGTGGGGACGACCTACCAGGGACAAGTTGCAGTGGTTGCGTCTCTGGCACCGAGATGGGACCCTCAACTCTGAAGGGAAAGAGGGAAAAGAGGAGAGCAGTAGTGATAGGGAATTCGATAGATAGGGGGACAGATAGGCTCTGTGGAAGAGATCGAGAATCCCGGATGGTCTGTTGCCTCCCTGATGCCAAGGTTCGCAATATCTCCGATCGAGTTCTCGGTATTCTCAAGAGGGAGGGTGAGCAGCCAGATGTCGTGGTCCATGTAGGGACCAATGACGTGGGTAGGAAGAGTGAGGAGGTCCTGAAAGGTGAGTTTAGGGAGTTAGGCGCCAAGTTAAAGGACAGGACCTCCAGGATAGCAATCTCAGGATTGCTACCAGTAACACATGCAGGCGGGTTTAGAAATAGTAAGATAGCGCAGATCAACACGTGGATGAAGACATGGTGCAGGAGGGAGGGTTTCAGATTTATAGATAATTGGGCAGTTTTCCAGGGAAGGTGGGACCTGTTCCGGCGGGACTGTTTACATCTGAACTGGACGGGGACAAATATTCTTGCAGGTAGGTTTGCTCGAGAGGCTCTGGTGGATTTAAACTAGATACAAGGGGGGAGGGGAACCAGAGTGTCGGAAAAGATGTAGGGGAGAAGGAAGATAAAGAAAATAGTAAAGTTGTTTGTACCGTTAATGATAAACAGAGAGCAAGAGGTGGAAAATTTCTTAAATGCATTTATTTTAATGCCAGGAGCATTACAAGAAAGGTGGATGAGCTTAAAGCATGGATTGATACCTGGAAGTATGATGTAGCTATTAGTGAAACATGGTTACAGGAGGGGTGTGATTGGCAACTAAATATTCCTGGATTTAATTGTTTCAGGTGTGATAGAATCGGAGGGACAAGAGGGGGAGGTGTTGCATTGTTTGTCAGAGAAAATATTATAGCGGTGCTCTGGCAGGATAGATTAGAGGGCTCGCCTAGGGAGGTTATTTGGGTGGAATTGAGGAATGGGAAAAGTGTAGTAACCATTATGGGGGTGTATTATAGACCAGCAAATGGGGAGCGAGAATTGGAGGAGCAAATTTGTAAGGAGATAGCAGATATTTGTAGTAAGCACAAGGTTGTGATTGTGGGAAATTTTAATTTTCCACACGTAGACTGGGAAGCCTATACTGTAAAAGGGCTGGATGGTTTGGAGTTTGTGCAGATAGTTTTTTGCTGCAATACATAGAGGTACCAACTAGAGAAGGGGCAGTGTTGGATCTCCTGTTAGGGAATGAAATAGGTCAGGTGATGGAGGTTTGTGTTGGGGAGCACTTCGGGTCCAGTGATCACAATGCTATTAGTTTCAATATAATTATGGAGGATGGGTCTGGACCCAGGGTTGAGATTTTTGATTGGAGAAAGGCTAACTTTGAGGAAATGTGAAAGGATCTAGAAGGAGTGGATTGGGACAATTTGTTTCATGGGAAGAATGTAATAGAGAAATGGAGGTCATTTAAAGGTGAAATTTTGAGGGTACAGAATCTTTATGTTCCTGTTAGGTTGAAAGAAAAGGTTAAAAGTTTGAGAGAGCCATGGTTTTCAAGGGATCTTGGAAACTTGGTTCGGAAAGAGAGAGATATCTACAATAAATATAGGCAGCATGGAGTAAATGAGGCGCTCAAGGAATATAAAGAATGTAAAAAGAATCTTAAGAAAGAAATTAGAAAAGCTAAAAGAAGATGAGGTTGCTTTGGCAAGTACGGAGAAAATAAATCCCAAGGGTTTCTACTGTTACATTAATAGCAAAAGGATAGTGAGGGATAAAATTGGTCCCTTAGAGAATCAGAGTGGACAGCTATGTGTGGAGCCAAAAGAGATGGGGGAGATTCTGAACAATTTCTTTTCTTCGGTATTCACTAAGGAGAAGGATACTGAATTGTGTAAGATAAGGGAAACAGGTAGGGAAGTTATGGAAACTAGATGATTAAAGAAGAGCAAGTACTGGAGCTTTTAAGAATATAAAGGTTCATCAGATGCATGGAGAGGGGGAGCTCACTACATGGGCAACAGCTTGCTCTCCATACCGTACTGCCCAGGCTCGTGCATCTAGACAGCTAGGATGCAATATCCATGGTCAACTCTGACCAACGAAGGCCTTGGTTCAGCAGCTCATTGAATTAAAACCAAGTTTACAACACTTCAACATTCAGGGCAAGTTCCTGATATTAGAAAATGTCATACTCTGGTGTAAGAGGATATTTCCTAATAATATAATAATATGACAATATAGTTTTAAGTACACAGAGCATGAATATGGTACTTAGAAGAAAGATTGGGATGTTAAGTAGAAATTGTACAAGTAATGCCTAATTTGGAGTATTGTGTCCAGTTTTGGTCACCTATCTACAGGAAATTGAACCATAGAAACTACAGCACAGAAACATGCCTTTTGGCCCTTCTTGGCTGTGCCGAACCATTTTCTGCCTAGCCCCACTGACCTGCACACGGATCATATCCCTCCATACACCTCCCATCCATGTATCTGTCCAATTTATTCTTAAATGTTAAAAAAGAACCCACATTTACCACCTCGTCTGGCAGCTCATTCCATACTCCCACCACTCTCTGTATGAAGAAGCCCCCCCTAACGTTCCCTTTAAACTTTTCTCCCCTCACCCTTAACCCATGTCCTCTGGTTTTTTTCTCCCCTTGCCTCAGTGGAAAAAGCCTGCTTGCATTCACTCTATCTACACCCATCATAATTTTATATACCTCTATCAAATCTCCCCTCATTCTTCTACGCTCCAGGGAATAAAGTCCTAACCTATTCAACTTTCTCTGTAACTGAGTTTCTCAAGTCCCGGCAACATCCTTGTAAACCTTCTCTGCACTCTTTCAACCTTATTTATATCCTTCCTGTAATTTGGTAACCAAAACTGAACACAATACTCCAGATTCGGCCTCACCAATGCCTTATACAACCTCATCATAACATTCCAGCTCTTATACTCAATACTTCGGTTAATAAAGGCCAATGTACCAAAAGCTCTCTTTACGACCCTATCTACCTGTGACGCCACTTTTAGGGAATTTTGTATCTGTATTCCCAGATCCCTCTGTTCCACTGCACTCCTCAATGCCTTACCATTAACCCTGTATGTTCTATGTTGGTTTGTCCTTCCAACGTGCAATACCTCACACTTGTCAGTATTAAGCTCCATCTGCCATTTTTCAGCCCATTTTTCCAGATGGTCCAAGTCTCTCATGACCATCTCTCATAACTAACCTCCCATGCGGGACCTTGTCAAAGGCCTTACTGAAGTCCACGTAGACAATATCCACTGCCTTCCCTTCATCCACTTTCCTGGTAACCTCCTCGAAAAACTCCAACAGATTGGTCAAACATGACCTACCACGCACAAAGCCATGTTGACTCTCCCTAATAAGCCCCTGTCTATCCAAATGCTTGTAGATTCTGTCTCTTAGTACTCCCTCCAATAACTTACCTACTACTGACGTTAAACTCACCGGCCTATAATTTCCTGGATTACTTTTTGATCCTTTTTTAAACAACGGAACAACATGAGCCACTCTCCAATCCTCCGGCACTTCACCCGTAGACAGCAACATTTTAAATATTTCTGCCAGGGCCCCCGCAATTTCAACACTAGTCTCCTTCAAGGTCCGAGGGAACACTCTGTCAGGTCCCGGGGATTTATCCACTTTAATTTTCCTCAAGACAGCAAGCACCTCCTCCTTTTCAATCTGTACAGTTTCCATGGTCTCACTACTTGATTCCCTCAATTCCATAGATTTCATGCCAGCTTCCTTAGTAAATACAGACGCAAAAAACCTATTTAAGGTCTCCCCCATTTCCTTTGGTTCCGCACAAAGCCGACCACTCTGATCTTCAAGAGGACCAATTTTATCCCTTACAATCCTTTTGCTCTTAATATACTTGTAAAAGCTCTTTGGATTCTCCTTCACTTTGACTGCCAAGGCAACCTCATGTCTTCTTTTAGCCCTCCTGATTTCTTTCTTAAGTATTTTCTTGCACTTCTTATACTCCTCAAGCACCTGATCTACCCTGTTTCCTATACATTTCATACAACTCCCTCCTCTTCTTTATCAGAGTTGCAATATCCCTTGAGAACCAAGGTTCCTTATTCCTATTCAATTTGCCTTTAATCCTGACAGGAACATACAAACTCTGCACTCTCAAAATTTCCCCTTTGAAGGTTTCCCACCTACCAATCACATCTTTGCCAGAGAACAACCTGTCCCAATCCATGCTTTTTAGATCCTTTCTCATTTCTTCAAATTTGGCCTTCTTCCAGTTCAGAACCTCAACCCTAGGACCAGATCTATCCTTGTCCATGATCAAATTGAAACTAATGGTGTTATGATCACTGGAACCAAAGTGCTCCCCTACACAGACTCCTGTCACTTGTCCTAATTCGTTACCTAACAGGAGATCCAATATTGCATCCCTTCTAGTTGGTCCCTCTATATATTGATTTAGAAAACTTTCCTGAACACATTTTACAAACTCTAAACCATCTAGACTCCTAACAGTATGGGAGTCCCAATCAATGTATGGAAAATTAAAATCCCCTACCACCACAACTTTATGTTTCCTGCAGTTGCCTGCTATCTCTCTGCAGATTTGCTCTTCCAAGTCTCGTTGACTATTGGGTGGTCTGTAATACAATCCCACTAATGTGGCCGTACCTTTCCTGTTTCTCAGCTCCACCCATAAGGACTCAGTAGTCAAGCCCTCTAATCCGTCCTGCCTGAGCACTGCTGTAATATTTTCCCTAACAAGCAATGCTACTCCCCCACCTTTCATTCCTCTGCCTCGATCACATCTGAAACGTCGGAACCCTGGAATATTAAGCTGCCAGTCCTGCCCCTCCTGTAGCCAAGTTTCACTAATTGCTACAACATCATAATTCCACGTGTCAATCCACGCCCTCAACTCATCCGCCTTCCCCGCAATACTCCTAGCATTGAAATATATACACCTCAGAAGATTTTTACCACCACTCACAATATGTCAGTAAGATTGAAAGCGTGCAGAGAAAATTTACTAGGATGCTGCTAGAACTTGAGGACCTGAGTTATAGGGAAAGGTTTAATAGTTTAGGAGATTATTTCCCAGAGCGTAAGAGAAAGAGGGGAGATTATGATAGAGGTATACAAAATAGTGTGGGACGTAGATAGTGGGAAAAGCCTACTTGCATTTACCCTGAGGTTGGGTGAGACTAAAACTAGAGGGATCGGGTTAAGTATGAAAGATGAAATATTTAAGTGGAACATGAGGGGGATCTTCCTCAGTCAGAAGGTGACAAGAGTGAGGAACAAGCTGCCAGCGGAAGTGGAGGGTGCGGGTTAAAAATCAATATTTAAGAGAAACTTGGATAAGTGGGATATGGTCCAGGTGTAGGTCGATGGACTAAGTAGATTAATAGTTCAGCATGGACTAGATGGGCCAAAGGGCCTGTTTCTGTGCTGTCATATTCTATGGCTCTATGACACACTATGATTGCATTTCTTATGATAGGTACCATATCCCAAATGAGCGTATAGTATTTATCATAAGGATGGAAAATACAATCTTTCTTACGGTGAGTACTGCTTGCTCATTTGGGACTGGTGCTCAATTTGATTTGTCTTAGAAATATTAACAAATTAGATGGATTTCAGTAAAATTGGTTTTGCCCACTGAAGATGGCTGGGACTAAAGTGGGGTGGGGTTGGGAGGGAGGACTTAGGTACCTCGATACCTTTTACAGATCTGTTGACTCACACACACTGTTAAACGCTAACACTGAGATACTCAAATGGCAAGAAATGTTGATAAGGCTATTTAAATGACTTAAGACAGTACTGTAAACAGGAATAAATTTTACCAATCATTGATTGCGCTACGGCTGACTTAAAATGTGTCAAGAATGGCATCAAGGTGGTCATCGATTCCAAAGTATTTGTCTGGTATTAAGAAGAGGCTTGTGTGAAGGAACTGAAAATGAAAATCCAGTGAAGGCAGAGGAGAGAAGGTTATAAACAGTTGTTTAAAGATCATTGAATAGTTTTGATATTAAAAATGGAAGTATCAGTTCTAATGCAAGAATCAATAATTACCGAACATAGGTTTAAAGTTTCGTGATAGAAGGAACCCCGGGATTTAACATAATAAATTGTACCTTTCTTGAAATGCTCGAGAAGAAAATTGCATAATAACTTTCAGAAATAAATAACGTGAGAATACATATGCTGGGCTAAGAGGCAAATACAATTTGAGGATCTCTTAAGAGACACACCAGAGTGTGAGAACCTATGGACCATGCACTTGCGTCTATTACAATTTTCATTGTTTTAAATCAGAGCAAGATTCATGGCCGAATTGCACATCGAAAAATTATGTATATCTCTCAAGAAATGGACAGAACTCTAGATCTGAAAAGCGTTAGCCATCTGATCACAGTACCTTATCTCCCAAATCAACTAATGAACTCACTGATAATGACTCTAAACAAAAGAGAATCTGCGGATGCTGGAAAATAGAACACACACAAAATGCTGGAAGATAGCAGCATCTTTGGAATGGAATAAACAGTCGAAAGTCTCGACCTGCAACGTCGACTGTTTCTTCTGCTCCATACATGCTGCCTGACCTGCTGCGTTCCTCCAGCATTTAACAGGGACTCAATGCTGACATAGAGCCTGGAATTGCTACCACGGACCTTTCCTCCTGCGCTCCCCGTTCTGCAGCAGCTGTGCATCCTCCCGGTTCCATTCTTCCATTTCGGAGCAGTCAGCTGAGATCACCAACCGGATCCACTCGCCGGTCATGAGCAGAAATCACTTCCGGCTCCACCGTTTCCAACCGCCCTCAGGATGTCACGAGAGCGTGCACGCTAACTGCTGCTCGTGTACGCCGCGGAGCGCGCACCGAACTTCAGCGAGCAGTGAACCGCGGAGCGCAAAGGAAAGAAAACTTGCCAAATCTTATAAACATTCTGAACGGGAGACTCCTTTCTAATTGCATAGTCTGCAATTCCTCCTCAAAATTATTATTTCAAGTGTACTTAATGAATGTTTTAATGTACAATTTAAGAACAAATCTCTGGCAAGATACAACATTGTTTCGCAACGCACGGGACAGATTAGCCTCGGGAAGAGGTTAGCCTCATTGACGCTACATTGGCAAATAGAGCAGTAACGAAGACTTATCGGATACGTATGTTGTGGAGGATGAACGGCACAAGTAGAGTCTGCCATTCGGAATCAGAATCCGGTTTAATATCACTGGCATATAACCTGAAATTTGTTGGTTTGAGGCAGCAGTAAGTTGCAATAGATGGGATAGTAAGAAAAAATATAAATTACAATAAGATAAATTAAGTAGTGCTAAAAGAGAGCAAAACGAATAAAAGCGAGGCAGTGTACACGGGTTTATTGTCCATTCGGAAAAATGATAGCTTTGAGTGTGTGGCTTCAGGCTCCTACACCTGAAAATTTAACAGTTGGGAAGTTTCTTAAGTCAAATAATAGCAGGAGTATTGTGTACAGTTTTGGTCTCCAAATTTGAGGAAGGACATTCTTGCTATTGAGGGAGTGCAGCGTAGGTTCACGAGGTTAATTGCTGGGATGGCGGGACTGTCATATGTTGAAAGATTGGAGCGACTGGGCTTGTATACACTGGAATTTTGAAGGATGAGAGGGGATCTGATTGAAACATATAAGATTACTGAGGAATTGGACATGCTAGAGGTAGGAAATATGTTCCCGATGTTGGAGGAGTCCAGAACTAGAGGCCACAGTTTGAGAATAAGGGTTAGGCCATTTAGAATGGAGTTGAGGAAAAACTTTTTCACCCAGAGTTGTGGATCTGTGGAATGCTCTGCCTCAGAAGGCAGTGGAGGCCAATTCTCTGGATGCTTTCAAGAAAGAGTTGGATAGAACTCTTAATGATAGTGGAGTCAAGGGATATGGGGAGAACACAGGAACGGGGTACTGACTGTGGATGATCAGCCATGATTACGGTGAATGGCGGTGCTGGTTCGAAGGGCCGAATGGCCTACTCCTGTACCTATTGTCTATAATAACATCGCAAAGATGGGCATGAGACAGAAAATTCCGCAAAAGACAATAAACTGACAGTATTATTGCTTTTGCTGGGGCTCGAGATATATGAGAAAATGTGGAGTCTACAAATCACATAGGTGCGTTGGCAAGGGATAAACCCACCTGACCTTGTCCTCATATATCTACCATCTGCCCACGATAATACTAATAGAAGTGAATGCCACGCAGTCCTTTAGAAGATAAAGTCACGTTTTCAAAATAAGATCACACTCCATTGTGTTATGGTGACTCTAGAATCGTGCCATTAAACTGGGCATCCACCACCTATCAAAAGCAAAAGAACTTTTAAGATGGCCTGAAGTTTTGTTTTTGGCTGTTTGGCAGGCAGTTAATTTGATCAACCATTCTAATTAACCCTTCTCTATCTATTACCTCAGTCACTGCACTGCACTGGAAACATTTTAAACCACATTTTATAATGCTGTTTACATTGTAAATATGTGTTGGTGTTTTGTGTATTTATGCAATTTTTAAACAATTTTATGTAATTGTTATTTATAATTGTTGAATGTTATTGTTTTTTGTCGCATGCGTGCCCTGACTAACGCACCACAGCAAATTCCTAATACATGTAAGTGTATATGGTGAAGAGTTGATGCTTGACGAGTTACCAGCCGCAGGATGTACACCATTGCACTATGCATTATATTCTGGCATTCCCTCACCATCATGGCATGGGATCAAACCTGGTTCAATGTGGATGATAAAAAGACTTACCTAAAAATGAAATAACAATCTGGGAAAGCTACAGCACAGACCTACATAATTCTATAAAGCAAAAAAAAACAACATACATAGGGAAAAAAAGACTAAGCATTCTGTCAAGTAATAAATCAGACCAAAGCCCTGTAATTCTGTTGTGAATGCTACTGGAAGCAGAAAGAAGATCCATCAACATCCCCATCTTCGATGATGATGGATTCCTGCTAAAAACATAGCTGGAGGAATCATAGCAACACACATCAAAGTTGCTGGTGAACGCAGCAGGCCAGGCAGCATCTATAGGAAGAGGTGCAGTCGACGTTTCAGGCCGAGACCCTTCGTCAGGACTAACTGAAGGAAGAGTGAGTAAGGGATTTGAAAGCTGGAGGGGGAGGGGGAGATGCAAAATGATAGGAGAAGACAGGAGGGGGAGGGATGGAGCCGAGAGCCATCCTCCATCTGGACAGGTGATAGGCAGAAGGGGATACAAGAGGATCATGGGACAGGAGGTCCGGGAAGAAAGACAAGGTGGGGGGCTGACCCAGAGGATGGGCAAGAGGTATATTCAGAGGGACAGAGGGAGAAAAAGGAGAGTGAGAGAAAGAATGTGTGCATAAAAAAGAGTAACGGATGGGGTACGAGGGGGAGGTGGGGCCTAGCGGAAGTTAGAGAAGTCAATGTTCATGCCATCAGGTTGGAGGCTACCCATACGGAATATAAGGTGTTGTTCCTCCAACCTGAGTGTGGCTTCATCTTTACAGTAGAGGAGGCCGTGGATAGACATGTCAGAATGGGAATGGGATGTGGAATTAAAATGTGTGGCCACTGGGAGATCCTGCTTTCTCTGGCGGACAGAGCGTAGATGTTCAGTAAAGCGGTCTCCCAGTCTGCGTCGGGTCTCACCAATATATAAAAGGCCACATCGGGAGCACCGGACGCAGTATATCACCCCAGTCGACTCACAGGTGAAGTGATGCCTCACCTGGAAGGACTGTTTGGGGCCCTGAATGGTGGTAAGGGAGGAAGTGTAAGGGCATGTGTAGCACTTGTTCCGCTTACACGGATAAGTGCCAGGAGGGAGATCAGTGGGGAGGGATGGGGGGGACGAATGGACAAGGGAGTTGTGTAGGGAGCGATCCCTGCGGAATGCAGAGAGAGGGGGGGAGGGAAAGATATGCTTAGTGGTGGGATCCCGTTGGAGGTGGCGGAAGTTACGGAGAATAATATGTTGGACCCGGAGGCTGGTGGCGTGGTAGGTGAGGACCAGGGGAACCCTATTCCTAGTGGGGTGGTGGGAGGATGGAGTGAGAGCAGATGTACGTGAAATGGGGTAGATGCGTTTAAGAGCAGAGTTGATAGTGGAGGAAGGGAAGCCCCTTTCTTTAAAAAATGAAGACATCTCCCTCGTCCTAGAATGAAAAGCCTCATCCTGAGAGCAGATGCGGCGGAGACGGAGGAATTGCGAGAAGGGGATGGCGTTTTTGCAAGAGACAGGGTGAGAAGAGGAATAGTCCAGATAGCTGTGAGAGTCAGTAGGCTTATAGTAGACATCAGTGGATAAGCTGTCTCCAGAGACAGAGACAGAAAGATCTAGAAAGGGGAGGGAGGTGTCGGAAATGGACCAGGTAAACTTGAGGGCAGGGTGAAAGTTGGAGGCAAAGTTAATAAAGTCAACGAGTTCTGCATGCGTGCAGGAAGCAGTGCCAATGCAGTCGTCGATGTAGCGAAGGAAAAGTGGGGGACAGATACCAGAATAGGCACGGAACATAGATTGTTCCACAAACCCAACAAAAAGGCAGGCATAGCTAGGACCCATACGGGTGCCCATAGCTACACCTTTAGTTTGGAGGAAATGGGAGGAGCAAAAGGAGAAATTATTAAGAGTAACGACTAATTCTGCTAGACGGAGCAGAGTGGTGGTAGAGGGGAACTGATTAGGTCTGGAATCCAAAAAGAAGCGTAGAGCTTTGAGACCTTCCTGATGGGGGATGGAAGTATGCGTTCACCAGCAACTTTGATGTGTGTTGCTTGAATTTCCAGCATCTGCAGAATTCCTGTTGCTGGAGGAATCATGTTCATCCCGAAATCCCGAGGGAATGATCTATCTCAGCTTCTTTGTGAGATCCCTTAACCTGTTTTTAGCTAATTTAATGAAGTCCACATGATATCAAGCAATGACTGAGAGCACCAGATCTGGCAAAGTTTATGAGACCAGACAACATCCTGACTGTAGTACTGGAGACACGCACCCCAAAGATAGCCACACTTTTAACCTAGCTGCTTCAATAATAGGGGGCAGGGATTCAAGTTTTTGGATCATTGGGACCTCTTTTGGCGCAGGCGTGACCTGTACAAAAAGGACGGGTTACACTTGAATCCTAGGGGGACCAACATCCTGGCAGGGAGATTAGCGAGGGCTACTGAGGTGACTTTAAACTAGAATGGTTGGGGGGTGGGAGTCAAATTAAAGAGGCTAGGCGTGAGGAGATTAGTTCACAACAGGGGGATGGGAACCAGTGCAGAGAGACAGAGGGGTGTAAAGTGAGGGTAGAAGCAAAAAGTACTAAGGAGAAGAATAAAAGTGGCAGGCCGACAAATCCAGGGCAAGCATTAAAAAGGGCCACTTTTCAACATAATTGTATAAGGGCTAAGAGAGTTGTAAAAGAGCGCCTGAAGCCTTTGTGTGTCAATGCAAGGAGCATTCGTAATAAGGTGGATGAATTGAAAGTGCAGATTGTTATTAATGATTATGATATAGTTGGGATCACAGAGACATGGCTCCAGGGTGACCAAGGATGGGAGCTCAACGTTCAGGGATATTCAATATTCAGGAGGGATAGACATGAAGGAAGGGGAGGTGGGGTGGCGTTGCTGGTTAAAGAAGAGATTAACGCAATAGAAAGGAAGGACATAAGCTGGGAAGATGTGGAATCGATATGGGTAGAGCCGCGTAACACTAAGGGGCAGAAGACGCTGGTGGGAGTTGTGTACAGGCCACCTAACAGTAGTAGTGAGGTCGGAGATGGTATAAAACAGGAAATTAGAAATGTGTGCAATAAAGGAACAGCAGTTGTAATGGGTGACTTCAATCTACATGTAGATTGGGTGAACCAAATTGGTAAAGGTGCTGAGGAAGAGGATTTCTTGGAATGTATGCGGGATGGTTTTTTGAACCAACATGTCGAGGAACCAACTAGAGAGCAGGCTATTCTGGACTGGGTTTTCAGCAATGAGGAAGGGTTAATTAGCAATCTTGTCGTGAGAGGCCCCTTGGGTAAGAGTGACCATAATATGGTGGAATTCTTCATTAAGATGGAGAGTGACATAGTTAATTCAGAAACAAAGGTTCTGAACTTAAAGAGGGGTAACTTTGAAGGTATGAGACGTGAATCAGCTAAGATAGACTGGCAAATGACACTTAAAGGATTGACGGTGGATATGCAATGGCAAGCATTTAAAAGTTGCATGGATGAACTACAACAATTGTTCATCCCAGTTTGGCAAAAGAATAAATCAAGGAAGGTAGTGCACCCGTGGCTGACAAGAGAAATTAGGGATAGTATCAATTCCAAAGAAGAAGCATACAAATTAGAGAAAGTGGCTCACCTGAGGACTGGGAGAAATTCAGAGTTCAGCAGAGGAGGACAAAGGGCTTAATTAGGAAGGGGAAAAAAGATTATGAGAGAAAACTGGCAGGGAACATAAAAACTGACTGTAAAAGCTTTTATAGATATGTAAAAAGGAAAAGACTGGTAAAGACAAATGTAGGTCCCCTACAGACAGAAACAGGTGAATTGATTATGGGGAGCAAGGACATGGCAGACCAATTGAATAATTACTTTGGTTCTGTCTTCACTAAGGAGGACATAAATAATCTTCCAGAAATAGTAGGGGACAGAGGGTCCAGTGAGATGGAGGAACTGAGCGAAATACTTGTTAGTAGGGAAGTGGTGTTAGGTAAATTGAAGGGATTGAAGGCAGATAAATCCCCAGGGCCAGATGGTCTGCATCCTAGAGTGCTTAAGGAAGTAGCCCAAGAAATAGTGGATGCATTAGTGATAATTTTTCAAAACTCGTTAGATTCTGGACTAGTTCCTGAGGATTGGAGGGTGGCTAATGTAACCCCACTTTTTAAAAAAGGAGGGAGAGAGAAACCGGGGAATTATAGACGGGTTAGCCTAACGTCGGTGGTGGGGAAACTGCTGGAGTCAGCTATCAAAGATGTGATAACAGCACATTTGGAAAGCGGTGAAATCATCGGACAAAGTCAGCATGGATTTGTGAAAGGAAAATCATGTCTGACGAATCTCATAGAATTTTTTGAGGATGTAACCAGCAGAGTGGATAGGGGAGAACCAGTGGATGTGGTATATTTGGATTTTCAAAAGGCTTTTGACAAGGTCCCACACAGGAGATTAGTGTGCAAACTTAAAGCACATGGTATTGGGGGTAAGGTATTGATGTGGATGGAGAATTGGTTAGCAGACAGGAAGCAAAGAGTGGGAATAAACGGGACCTTTTCAGAATGGCAGGCGGTGACTAGTGGGGTACCGCAAGGCTCAGTGCTGGGACCCCAGTTGTTTACAATATATATTAATGACTTGGATGAGGGAATTAAATGCAGCATCTCCAAGTCTGCGGATGACACGAAGCTGGGTGGCAGTGTTAGCTGTGAGGAGGATGCTAAGAGGATGCAGAGTGACTTGGATAGGTTGGGTGAGTGGGCAAATTCATGGCAGATGCAATTTAATGTGGATAAATGTGAAGTTATCCACTTGGGTGGCAAAAATAGGAAAACAGATTATTATCTGAATGGTGGCCGATTAGGAAAAGGGGAGGTGCAACGAGACCTGGGTGTCATTATACACCAGTCATTGAAAGTGGGCATGCAGGTACAGCAGGCGGTGAAAAAGGCGAATGGTATGCTGGCATTTATAGCGAGAGGATTCGAGTACTGGAGCAGGGAGGTACTACTGCAGTTGTACAAGGCCTTGGTGAGACCACGCCTGGAGTATTGTGTGCAGTTTTGGTCCCCTAATCTGAGGAAAGACATCCTTGCCATAGAGGGAGTACAAAGAAGGTTCACCAGATTGATTCCTGGGATGGCAGGACTTTCATATGAAGAAAGACTGGATGAACTGGGCTTGTACTCGTTGGAATTTAGAAGATTGAGGGGGGATCTGATTGAAACGTATAAAATCCTAAAGGGATTGGATAGGCTAGATGCAGGAAGATTGTTCCTGATGTTGGGGAAGTCCAGAACAAGGGGTCACAGTTTGAGGATAAAGGGGAAGCCTTTTAGGACTGAGATTAGGAAAAACTTCTTCACACAGAGAGTGGTGAATCTGTGGAATTCCCTGCCACAGGAAACAGTTGAGGCCAGTTCATTGGCTATATTTAAGAGGGAGTTAGATATGGCCCTTGTGGCTACGGGGATCAGGGGGTATGGAGGGAAGGCTGGGGCGGGGTTCTGAGTTGGATGATCAGCCATGATCATAATAAATGGCGGTGCAGGCTCAAAGGGCCGAATGGCCTACTCCTGCACCTATTTTCTATGTTTCTATAACAGTTACAACTGATCCGAACCACCTATCTGACAATCTCTTTGACCCACTACCATCAAGGTGGTACAGGAGCATTAGGACTAGCACTGCTGTTTTGTGGGTGAAGCATGATCTGAAGAAATGCTGTTTCATTTGGTTGTGTATGTGTATACACACACACACACAGCCAGATGACAATAAACTTGAACATGAACCTGACAATGTGAAAAACTTCTTGGCTCAGAGAAAGCAAGACAAATATATTCAATTACTACTGTTCAATCAATATAATCTTAATCATATTCAAAGCTATGCAAAGCATTGGCGACAGTGCTAACAAGCAGCACTTATACTCCAATAGCCTAATTACTGGTGCCCATTTTAAATTTTACTAGTAGTGGTCAGTTCTAGCCCTCACCACAAAACTGGTCCAACCAGGGACCAAGGAGCCAAACTCCACAAGGTAACATGAAAGTCTGCTACCTCCACCATCTGAAATGGTGGAGCAGACTCAATGGGCTAAATGGCCTAATTCTTCTCTTACATCTTATGAACCCCAATTATGCAGCCTACACCACTAACAACAAGAGCAACTAGAACCAGAATCAGATTTATTATCCTTAACATACTGAATTTCATGAAATTTGTTGTTATGCGGCAGCAGTACTGTGTGATACATGAAGACTTATTATAGGTTACAATAATAAATATAAATATAAATAATTCAAAAACAGAGGTAGTATTTGAGGATTCATGGACCTCCTGGACCTAATAAAGTGGCCACTGAGTGTATGTTTGTGGTTTTCTGCTGCTGTAGCACATCCACTTCAAGATTTGATGTGTGCATTCAGAGATGTTCTTCTGCACACCTGCGTTGTAATATGGATATTTCAGTTACTGTCACCTTTCTCTCAGCTTGAATCAGTCTAGCCATTCTCCTCTGACCTTTCTCATTGACAAGGCATCTTCACCGCAAAACTGCTCATTGAATGTTTTTTGCTTTTCAAACTATTTTCTCAAAACTCTAGTGTTGTGCATGAAAATCCCAGGAGATCAGCATCTTCTGAGTTATTCAAACTACCCCATCAGGCACCAACAATAATTCCATAGTCAAAGTCTCTTAGATCACATTTCCTCCCCATTCTGATGTTTGAACTGAACAACAACTGAACTTTTTGACCTTCTCTGCATACTTTTATGCATTGAGTCGCTGCCACATGATTGGCTGATAAGATATTTGCATTATGAGCAGTTGGAGCAGTTGGACAGGTGTACCTAATAAAGTGGCCACTGTGTGTATACTCCAGTAACCTAATTACCAGTGCTCTTTTCAAGTTTTGCCAGGAGTGCTCAGCTGTAGCCCCGACCACAAAATTTGTCCAAACATGGACCAAAGAGCCAAACTCCAGACATAGAATCCTAAAGTCTGCTACCTTCATCTTGAACACCACATATGTTGCCTACACCACTAATAAATCAGATTCAGGCTTATTATCACTGACATATATTGTGAAGTTTGTTCTTTTGCTGCAGCAGTACAGTGCAATTGATAAAAATTACTATAGGTTACAATAAGAAATAGAAAAATAAATAAATAATTCAAAAAGAGAACTAAGTAGTGAGCTAGTCTTCGCGAGTTAATGGACCAACCCCAGCATACACAGTTTTTCCTCCAAGATGTTCTCCTTATTTGGAAATACATTTAATTGTCAGTAGATCTATTTTTCAGAGGCTGATGATTTAAGTTATGGAAAAATGCCAAAGAAATTTGAATTAGAGCAGACAACAACAGGGGGAGATGTAACAGAAGCTTCAATCTAAAGAATTCTGGGACTGGTCATGGAAATAATATCCCTGTAATTTACTAATCTTTGTTTAGTGCTGTACTTGGCTGTCATTAGGGTCAGGACAATGGTATGTTAGCATTTGATTCTTGTGCAGGATAAAGAGAAGCCAAGCCTAACTGTGATTATAAATAACTTTGTTACAGTAACATTTGCAGTATTGTGTCCAGTTTTGACTTCTTACCAAGAAGAATACACAAGCATGACAGAAGTACCACGGGTTCCTGAAGGGTTTTCTATAGTCACTACTGAGAGTCTTTTTGCCCATCTGGAAAGGACAGTCACCTGCAGAATTAGAAACCCAATGATAATTTGAATATGCAAACACGAGGAAATCCGCAGATGCTGGAATTTCAAGCAACACACATAAAAGTTGCTGGTGAATGCAGCAGGCCAGGCAGTATCTATAGGGAGAGGAACAGTCGACGTTTCGGGCCAGGACAAAGGGTCTCAGCCTGAAACGTTGACTCTACCTCTTCCTATAGATGCTGCCTGGCCTGCTGCATTCACCAGCAACTTTTATGGTAATTTGAAAATTTTCCTTTTATGAAGAGCGGACAGAGAACAACAGAAGCATCACTTTCCAATTTAATTTGAAAATGAATATAGAATATTCCTTTTCTTCTGTGGTCTACTGCCCTCTGCTATCGATTCCTTCTTCTTCAATCCTTTACCTTTTCCACCTATCACCTCTCAGCTTCGTATACTGTAGCGTATATGGATTTCACCAAGGCATTTGATATAGTGTATATGGATTTCAGCAAGGCATTTGACAAGGTACCACATGCAAGGCTTATTGAGAAAGTAAGGAGGAATGGGATCCAAGGGGACATTGCTTTGTGGATCTAGAACTGGCTTGCCCACAGAACAAAGAGTAGTTGTAGAGGGGTCATATTTGGTATGGAGGTCAGTCATCAGTGGTGTGCTTCAGGGATCTGTTCTGGGATCCCTGGTGTTCATGATTTTTATAAATGGCCTGGATGAAGAAGTGGAGGGATGAGTTAGTAAATCTGCTGATGACACAAAGGTTGGGGGTGTTATGGATAGTGTGGAGGGCTGTCAGAGGTTACAGTGGGACATTGATAGGATGCAAAACTGGGCTGAGAAGTGGCAGATGGAGTTCAACCCAGATAAGTGTGAGGTGGTTCATTTTGGTAGGTCAAATATGATGGCAGAATATAGTATTAATGGTAAGACTCTTGGCAGTGTGGAGGATCAGAGGGATCTTGGAGCCCAACTCCATAGGACACTCAAAGCTGCTGTGCAGGTTGACACTGTGGTTAAGAAGGCGTACAGTGCATTGACCTTCATCAATCGTGGGTTTGAGTTTAAGAGCCGAGAGGTAATGTTGCAGCCAGTAAGGACCCTGTTCAGACCTCACTTGGAGTACTGTGCTCAGTTCTGGTCACCTCACTATAGGAAGGATGTGGAAACCATAGAAAGGGTGCAGAGGAGATTTACAAGGATGTTGCCTGGATTGTGGAGCATGCCTTATGAGAATAGGTTGAGTGAACTCAGCCTTTTTTCCTTGGAGCGACGGAGGATGAGAGGTGACCTGATAATGGTGTATAAGATGATGACAGGCATTGATCGTCTGGTTAGTCAGAGACTTTTTCCCAGGGATGGAATGACTAGTACAAGAGGGCACAGTATTAAAGTGCTTGGAAGTAGGTACAGAGGAGATGTCAGGGGATAAGTTTTTTTATGCAGAGAGTGGAATGGGCTGCCGGCAACGGTGGTGCAGGCAGATACAATAGGGTCTTTCAAGAGACTCCTGGACAGGTACATGGAGCTTAGAAAAATAGAGGGCTATGGGTAACCCTAGGTAACTTCTATAGTAAGGACATGTTCGGCACAGCTTTGTGGGTCGAAGGGCCTGTACTGTGCTGTAGGTTTTCTATGTTTCTTATGTAATCTTTCCCTCTCTCAACTACCTATGCAACTTCCCCCTCATCTGCCAGCTTGTACTCCTTCTCCTCCCTCCACCTTATTCTGGCTTCTTTACCCTTCCTTTAGGGTCCTGATGAACAGCCTAGGCATGACACCTCAAGCATTTATTCCTCTCCATAGATACTGCCCAACTTTGTGGCAGCTGTACAATGCAACATTTATTAATGGAGAAAAACTGTGAATTGCAGTATGAATGTATATATTAAATAGTTAAATTAAATAAGTAGTGCAAAAAAAAGTGAGGTAATGTACACGGGTTCAATGTCTATTCAGAAATCAGATGGCTGGGGGAAGAAGCTGTTCCTGGATCATTGAGTGTGTGCCTTTGGTCTTCTGTATCTCCTTCCTGATGGTTGAACTGGGCATGCCCGGGGTGATGGAGGTCCTTAATGAGGGACGCCACCTTTTTAAGGCACCACTCCTTGAAGATGTCCTGGATAGTACAGAGGCTAGTGCTCATGATGGAGCTGACTAGTTTTACACTCTCTGCAGCTTACTTCGATTCTGTGTGGTAGTCTCCACACCCCCCTCCCCTCCCCATACCAGACGGTGATGCAGCCGGTTAGAATATCCTCCACGGTACATCTGTAGATATTTGCGAGTGTTTTTGGTGACATACCAAATCTCTTCAAAGTCCAAATGAAATATAGCCACTGTTGTGTCTTCTTTATAGCTGCACCAATATATTGGGTCCAGGTTAGGTCCTCAGAGATATTGACATCCAGGAACTTGAAATTGCTCACTCTTTCCACTTCTCATCCCTCTTTGAGGACTGGTGTGTGTTTCCTCGTATTACCCCTTCTGAAGTCCACAATCAGTTGTTTGGTCTTATTGATGTCAAGTGCAAGGTTGTTGCTGCGACACCACTCAACTAGCTGGCGTATCTCTCTCCTGTACGCCCGCTCATCTCCATTGCTGCGACACCACTCAACTAGCTGGCGTATCTCTCTCCTGTACGCCCGCTCATCTCCATTGCTGCGACACCACTCAACTAGCTGGCGTATCTCTCTCCTGTACACCCGCTCATCTCCATTACTGTGACACCACTCAACTAGCTGGTATATCTCTCTCCTGTACGCCCGCTCATTACTATCTGTGATTCTGCCAATAACGGCTGTATCGTCAGCAAATTTATAGATGGCATTTGAGCTGTTTCTAGCCACGCAGTAATGGGTGAAGAGAGGTGCGCCAATATTGATTGTCAGTGAGGTAGAGATGTTATTGCTAATCAGCACAGATTGTGGCCTCCCGGCTAGGTAGTTGAGGGTCCAGTTACAGAAAGATGTACAGAGGTCCAGGTTCTGGAGCTTTTCAATTGGAACTGTAGGAATGATGGTGCTAAATACTGAACTGTAGTCAATACACAGCATCCTGACATAGGTATGACAAAGGCACGTCAGCAGTCATACTTCATTCTGAATTTGAGAATAAATTTTACAAATTTCTACAGATGTAACGTGGAGAAGCACTCTGACTATTTGCATCACTGCCTGATATAGAGGTGCCAATGCACAGGATCAGAAAAAGATGCAGAGAGTTGTAGACTCAGGTAGTTCCATCATAGGCACTGCCTCCCCATTATCAAGGGCATTTTCAAAAGGTAGTGCCTCAAGAGGGTGACACCCATCATTAAGAACCCTCACCATCGGGACATATCCTCTTCTCATTACAGTACTACCATCAGGGAGGAGGTTCAGAAGCCTGAAGACATACACTTAACGATTTAGGAACAGCTTCTTACTCTGCCATATTGGATTTCTGAATGAACCATGAACAATACGTCGCCAGTCCTCTTTTACACTATTTATCTTTATACTAACATGATAATTTGTTATACCTGCGCTGTACTGCTGCCACAAAACAACAAATCTCACAACTTATGTCACTGACAATAAGCCTGATTTGGATTAATGGTCTGCGAACCTTAAAGTGTTGCCAAAGGTGTGCCACCATGTGAGTTCAAAAGAAAGATTATGTGAAGTAAATCTACAGGACCTACTATGTCTAAAATAGCAATGTCTCTTTACGAAGCTATGTGAATGTGTGACAGACCCATCCATCTTTTCTTTTATTTGTTAGAATAGGTTAACATTTTTCTTTAAATTAAATTAAAGAAATTAAAAAATTCCAATCTTGTCAGTTATTTGCAAATATTCTGAAATAGGAAAAGAACAAGCATCAATTTTATTTTTTCCCTGCGTTTGTTCAGGGTTTGTGTTCTTTTGTTACTTTCCTTTACCATGGAACTCCCCTGAGCTTCCTTTATCTTGGAATGGGCGGAGGCCCCTGGGTTGGAATGTTCAGCAGTCGGAAGCAGGCTGTCCTTGCATTGTGAGTGAGGGAGAGAGGGAGGGACAGGGACAGGGACAGGCTATGTGGCTCCAGGTCAATGTGTGTGCAATATGAATATCTCTAATTCCAGATACGAGATTCTCACATTTTAGAGTGAAATGGGCACTTAAGGAAATTGATGTTTTGTGTTTAACTAAAATGGAAATTTTGAGGTTGGTATTTTGGGAGATCCGTCCTGGGTATGACTTTAAATTGCAACCGGTGATGAGGTTCTGATTGGGGACTTCCGGAGCTTGGGGGAAAGTGGAGTTACCCCTTAGTCATTCATTGTTCCCAGGGCAAAACTCAAGTAACACAAAAGAAAATTATTGCCACTTGGAATGTAAGAACCCTATATCAAGCAGGAAGATTGGACAATGTGATAAATGAAATGGAAAGACTAAAAATTAACATCATGGGAATTAGTGAAGTTCGTTGGACAGGTGCTGGAACATGTCAGAATAGAAATAAAACACTAATGTATTCTTGTGGAACATCCCATACTAATGGAGTAGGAATTCTTATGGATGAAAACATGGCAAAAAGTGTTTTAGGACATTGGGCAATATCAGAAAGAATGCTCCTTGTTAGATTCAAAGGACAACCATTTGATTTAGCAATTATACAGGTATATGCACCAACAACAGATGGAACAAATGAGGATTCAAGATATTGTTATTATCATGGGAGATCTAAATTCTAAAGTAGGACAAGGTGCTGATGGAAATACCATAGGAAAATTTGGACTGGGGAAAAAATAACAAAGATGAGAAATGGGTAGAATAGTGCAGGGTGAATAATCAGATCATTATGAATACCTACTTTAAAAACCATCCAAGACACTTGTGGACCTGGAAAAGTCCAGGTGATAACACTAGAAATCAAATTGACTTTATTATTATAAACAAAAATTTAGAAACTCAGTGACTCAATATAATAGTGACCATAACCCAGTAATATGTCACGTAAAAGTAAAACTTAAAAAACTAAAGAAGCAAAAACCTGAACAATCCCTTGACTACTTGCAATTAATTAAAGAAGAAAACTTAAGACAAAAATTTACAATTGAAGTAAGGAATAGATTTCAAAGTCTAGAAATAGAATCTGTTGAAGATGATAGCAATCATGTAGAAATGAAGTTAAACTCTCTGAAGGATGCCTTGGTAGAATCAGCAAAGTCAGTGATTCCTAAAAAAGAAAAAAGCACAAAGAATATATGGATGACAGATGAAATAAAAAATCTAATGGAAGAAAGGAGACCGAAGAAAGCAAATCCTATGGAATATAAGTTCTTAGATAAAAGAAGTTAAAAGCTTATGTCAAAAAGCCAAAGAAGAATGGTTAAACCAGGAATGTTAGCAACTAGAAAGAATCCCTATTACTGATCCAAAAAGGGTACATCAACAAATCAAGAATATCACTAGTAAAAAGCCCCTCTGTTCTTCAGGTGGATGTTTGAAAGCAAAAGACGGTACCATTATCATGGAAAAAGATGAGATTATGAACAGATGGACTGAGTATATTCAGGAATTGTTTGAAGACGATTGAGGAGAAAAACCAGAAATTAAGAAGAACATTGAAGGTCCAAGTATTTTAAAATCTGAAGTTCGTAATGCAATAAATAAGATGAAGAAAGGAAAGGCAGTAGGTCCTGATGAATTAGTATCGCCCTTGAAGATTATGGAATTGAAAAACTTACTAATTTAATCAATGACATTTATGAGACTGGAATAATACCAGAAGAGATGAAAAAATCAGTATTTACACTCTTCCTAAGAAACCTGGAGCAATAAAATGTGAATTACATATGACCATAAGTTTAATGAGTCATATCACTAAGATACTCCTAAGAATTTTGATGACAAGAGCTAAAAGTAAGATACAAGCTGAAATAGGTAAAGAACAATGTGGTTTTCTGAAAGACAAAGGTACAAGAAACGCGATATTGATGTTAAGGATACTATCAGAACGAGCCATTCAAGCGCAAAAAGATTTGTTTGTTTGTTTTATCGACTACACAAAAGCATTCGATAAAGTGAAGCACAATAAGTTATTTGAAATATTACAGAAAACTCTAGATCTAGATTCGAAAGACCTCTACCTAATCAGAAATCTGTATTGGGAACAAACTGCCACTGTAAGAACAGATGGAGAAGTGAGTCAGTTTATGAAAATCAAGAGAGGCATTAGACAAGGGTGTGTTTTCTCCCCTGATTTATTTAATGTGTACAGTGAAACAATATTACAAAAAATAAGAGACATCTTGGGAATCAAAGTTGGCGGTGAAAACATCAATAATTTCAGATATGCGGATGACACTGTGTTAATTGCAAGTACGGACGAAGAACTACAAAACTTAATTCATATAGTTGTTGAAGAAAGTGCAAAAATGGGTTCATCTAACAATTGCGAAAAGACAGAATGTATGGTGATATCCAAAAAGAAGGAGAATCCTATCTGCAGGCTGAAAATAAATGGGGAAGACATAAAACAAGTACAGAACTTTTGCTACTTAGGAAGCTGGGTAACATCAGATGGCAGGTGCGACATGGACATCAAAAGAAGAATAGGGATGGCAAAAGTCACCTTTATGAGAATGAAGAGTATATTGACCAACACTAAACTAGGCATGACAACCCGCCTCAGAGTACTGAAATGTTACGTTTATCCAGTTATGTTATATGGATCAGAATGTTGGACAATATCTAGTAACATGAGGAAACGAATTGAAGCAGCAGAGATGTGGTTTTTGAGGAGGATGCAAAGAATGTCATGGATGAAACGAATATCTAACGAGGATGTCATGAACAGAGCAAGCACAAAAAGAGAAATGATGTATTACATCATGAAAAGGCAACGTAACTTCATTGGACATGTGATTAGGAAAGAAGAGTTAGAATGCTCGGTAATTGTGGGAAAGATTGAAGGGAAGAAAGCAAAAGGAAGGCAAAGACAAATGATGATGAAGACAGCAGCCAAAGAACTGGAAATGAATACCAATGAATTGATCCACTTGACCTGAAACAGGAGTGTGTGGGCCATGGCAGTCAAAGCTCAAACTGGGCATGGCACCTGATGATGATGATGATTTTGGGAGATAGCTTGGTAGAATGGGTATAATGTCAAATGCAGCATTTTCTAACAACAAAAACTTTTGACATCCTGAAGCTCATTTAAAACCGTAACACGGACTCTGTACAGTTAGACACTGAAACGTCATGGTTAAAGCAGTGCAGACACACTACAGTTCAACAGATACAACACTCCTCATTTAAACATCAGTGGCTGGGAAGCTGATGAGAGGATTCATTTGAAAGAACATGGGCTAATTATGGACAGTTAATATAGCTTTTTGCAGGGCAAGTCTGTCTCACAAACTTGAATTTTTTTCAGGTGACAAAGATGATTTATGAGAATAAGGCAGTGGAGATTATCTACAAGGATTTCAGTCAGGCATTTGACAAAATCATTGCCGGGACCGGATGAGATGTACCCCAGGATACTGTGGGAGGCGAGGAAGGAGATTGTTGAGCCTCTGATGGTGATCTTTGCATCATCAATGGGGACGGGAGAGGTTCCAGAGGATTGGAGGTTTGCGGATGTTGTTCCTTTATTCAAGAAAGGGAGTAGAGATAGCCCAGGAAATTATAGACCAGTGAGTCTTACCTCAGTGGTTGGAAAGTTGTTGGAGAAGATCCTGAGAGGCAAGATTTATGAACATTTGGAGAGGTATAATAAGATTAGGAATAGTCAGCATGGCTTTGTCAAGGGTAGGTCATGCCTTACAAGCCTGATTGAAATTTTTGAGGATGTGACTAAACACGTTGATGAAGGACGAGCAGTAGATGTAGTGTATATGGATTTCATCAAGGCATTTGATAAGGTACCCCATGCAAGGCTTATTGAGAAAGTAAGGAGGCATGGGATCCAAGGGGACATTGTTTTGTGGATCCAAAACTGGCTTGCCCACATAAGGCAAAGAGTGGTTGTAAGTGGGTCATATTCGGCATGGAGTTCGGTCACCAGTGGAGTGCCTCAGGGATCTGTTCTGGGATCCTTACTCTTCGTGATTTTTATAAATGACCTGGATGAGGAAGTGGAGGGATGGGTTAGTAAGTTTGCTGATGACACAAAGGTTGGAGGTGTTGTGGATAGTGTGGAGGGCTATCAGAAATTACAGCGGGACATTGATAGGATGCAAAACTGGGCTGAGAAGTGGCAGATGGAGTTCAACCCAGATAAGTGTGAAGTGGTTCATTTTGGTAGGTCAAATATGATGGCAGAATATAGTATTAATGGTAAGACTCTTGGCAGTGTGGAAGATCAGAGGAATCTTGGGGTCCAAGTCCATAGGACATTCAAAGCAGCTGTGCAGGTTGACTCTGTGGTTAAGAAGGCGTACGGTGTATTGGCCTGCATCAATTGTGGAATTGAATTTAGGAGCAGAGAGGTAATGTTGCAGCTATATAGGACTCTGGTCAGACCACACTTGGAGTACTGTATTCAGTTCTGGTCGCCTCACTACAGGAAGGATGTGGAAGCCATAGAAAGGGTGCAGAGGAGATGTACACAGACGTTGCCTGGATTGGGGAGCATGCCTTATGAGAGTAGGTTGAGTGAACTTGGTCTTTTCTCCTTGGAGCGACAGAGGATGAGAGGTGACCTGATAGAGGTGTACAAGACGATGAGAGGCATTGATCGTGTGGATAGTCAGAAGCTTCTTCTCAGGGCTGAAATGGTTGCCACAAGAGGACACAGGTTTAACGTGCTGGGGAAGAGGTACAGAGGAGATGTCAAAGCTAATGTGCTGTACTATTCTATGTTCTAAATTTTTTACTGAGAGAGTGGTGAGTGCGTGGAATGGGCTGCCGGCAACGGTGGTGGAGGCGGATACCATAGGGTCTTTTAAGAGACTTTTAGATAGGTGCACGGAGCTTGGTAAAATAGAGAGGTAAAGGTAAGCCTAGTAATTTCTAAGGTAGGGACATGTTCAGCACAACTCTGTGGGCTGAAGGGCCTGTATTGTGCTGTAGGTTTTCTATGTTTCTAATATCCCTCATTGCTCCCTGCAGCAAGATGTAATATTGGCTCCAGAATATATTGCGATATTTGTAGTTTGTCTCCAGCACATTCATGGCTGTGTTCAAACAACACAATTCACTCACTGTATGTTTCGACATACATGTGAAAAACACATCTGAATCTGAAAAACCTTGTACATTTATGGATGGGCTAAAATGTTTAAGGTCGCATTCATAAGCTGTGTTTGAAAGTAGTGTGCAAAAATTCTGCATGATGAAAATAAAGTTCCATCCTGATGAAGGGTCTCGGCCAGAAACATCAACTATTTATTCCCCTCCATTGATGTTGCCTGACCTGCAGCATTTTGTGTGGGTTGCTCAAGATTTGCTACCCACCTGGCTTCATCCTTCCCCTTCTAGCTGTCTTCCTGACCCTTCCCGGCCTTTTTATTCAGACATCTTCCTCCTTTCCTTTTCAGTCCTGAAGGAGGGTCTTGGTCCAAAATGTAAACTGTTTATTGATGCTGCCTGACTTGCTGAGTTCCTCCAGCATTGTTTTTTTCGTTTGTCTGTCTGTGTGTCTGCGTCTGTGTTTGGATTTCCAGCATATGCAGACTCCCTAATGTTAAGATTCTACTACGAAGTATCTTCGGGGGATGTCTACCCTGATTATGTTTAACTCTTCTCTTCGACGGGAGTTCAACGAGATCCTCTCTCACTGCTCTCTGCTGCCCTCCGACTCTTCGACTACATACTCACCCAGACTCGCTCCTATAGACTCGTATCCTTTCCGCGAACTTGTCTCCATCTTGTTATAAGATTCCTTCCTCTCCAGCCCTTTACCTTTCCTACCCACCTGGCTTCACCTATCACCTTCTAGCTTTTCTTCTTCTCCACCTTTCCTTTCCTTCCCATCCAACCCTCTCCCCGCCCAACCTTTTTTATTCTGGCGTCCATCCCCTTCCTTTCCAATCCCGAAGGAAGAGCCCGTCCCGGGCCGGAACCTCAGCTGTCTATTCATGCCCATACTTGCCGCGGCCCTGGCCCTGCCCCCGCCCGACGTGCTGCCGGGGACACGTGACCTGCCGCCTCGTCTCCGTCAGCTGTTTTGCGACGGCCTCACGACAGTGCCGCAAAGTGACCTTCTAGTTTACGATAGCTGGATTAGAATCTAAAGCAGGCATGGGGAAGCCTCGGAGGAAAGGTTAGTTTTGATGGTGGTCCGCATACGTGTCTGAGGTACAGAGATAAACCGGGACGGGGGTTGTGGAGGTGAGAGGGGGTGCAGAGATGGACTAGGAGAGATGGGGGGAGGGGTTGCAGGGATGGACTAGAAGAGGTGACCGGGGAGGAGTTACGGAGATGGACCGGGACAGAGGGTGCGGGAGGGGATACAAAGATGCAAGGGGCCAGAGGGTCGGGGAAGGGTACAGAGATGGGCTGAGGCAGAGGTGCTACAGAAATGGGCGGAGATAGGAGGGTGGGGGCTACAAGATGGACCGGAGCATAGGGTCGGGGTTTGCAGAGATGGGCAGATGTCTGGAACAGGCGCTGGAGTTCAGAGTACAGTTGGTCTATTGCATGGACTGGGGATCGGAGCTGAACCAGAGTTAGGCAGGGTGTGGAGTCCCAACACCCCTTTTCTCAGTTCCTCCGCCGCATCCGTGTCCAGGATGAGGGTTTTCTTTCCAAACATCAACGATGTCCTCCTCCTTCTTCAAAAATATAGTTTCCCTTTCTCCAGCATTGATGCTGTCCTCACCCGCATCTCCTCCATTTCTCCTACAACTGTCTTCACCCCATCGTCCAGCCACCTGAACAGGGATAAAGTTCCTTATTTACCAACCAATTACCCTCTGATACAGCATATCATTCTCTGCAAATTCCACTAGCTTCAACGGAATCCTTCCACCAAACACATCTTTACCTCTCCACCCACCTCCTAACTCTCTGCTTTCTGCAGAGATTGATTTCTCTGTGATTCCCTAATCTGTTCATCCTTCTCTGGCAAGTGGAAGAAGTACTAGCCCTAAACACGAGGAATTCTGCAGATGCTGGAAGTTCAAGCAATACACATCAAAGTTGCTGGTGAACGCAGCATCTCTAGGAAGAGGTACAGTCGACGTTTCGGACCGAGACCCTTCGTCAGGGCTAACTGAAGGAAGAGCTAGTAAGAGATTTGAAAGGGGGAGGGGGAGATCTGAAATGATAGGAGAAGACAGGAGGGGGAGAGATGGAGCCAAGAGCTGGACAGTTGATTGGCAAAAGGGATATGAGAGGATCATGAGACAGGAGGCCGAGGGAGAAGGAAAAGGGGGAGGGGGGGAAAACCCAGAGGATGGGCAAGGGGTATAGTCAGAGGGAGAAAAAGGAGAGAGAGAGAGAAAGAAAGAATGTGTGTATATAAATAAATAATGGATGGGGTACGCGGGGGAGGTGGGGCATTAGTAGACGTTAGAGAAGTCAATATTCATGCCATCAGGTTGGAGGCAACCCAGACGGAATATAAGGTGTTGTTCCTCCAACCTAAGTGTGGCTTCATCTTTACAGTAGAGGAGGCCGTGGTACTAGACGTCCATTCACCACCTCCCTGATCTCCATTCAGGGCTCTAAACAGTCCTTCCAGGTGAGGCATTACTTCACCTGCAAGCCTGTCAAGGTCATCTACTACATCCAGTGCTCCCTGTGTGGATTCCTCTACATCATTGTGACCTGACGTAGACTGAGGGACCGCTTTGGTGAGAACCTTTGCTCCATCCACAAGAAGCAGGATTTCCCAATAGCCAGCCATTTTAAGTCTAATCCCCTTTTCCATTCTGACATGCTGGTTCGTAGACTCCCCTACTGCAACAGTGATGCCATCCTTGGGTTGGAGAAGCAACACCTTGTATTCTGTCTGGGTAGCCTCCAACCAGATAGCATTAAATCAATTTCTCTAACTTCCGGTAATTTCACCCCCCTTCCCTTTTTTTGTTCTATTCCCCACTCTGTCTCCCTACTCTTCTCAATTTTGTCGAGTCAGTATAATTCCTTCCCTTCTTGTCTTACCCACTTATCGCATCAATCCAACTGTTTTATGCATTATGTCCATTAGTCCACATGTCTTGTCATAATCCCCCAATTCTTAGCCCTCCCCCCACCAAACCCTCAGCTTCTGATTTGCTAAGTGGAAGGTCTATATCCACTTTTAACAGTGATTTTGGCCAAACAATCAACCTGCTCATTTCCCTCAACTCTATGTGCAGGGACTCATAAAAAGCAATTGTGTAGACCGATACCTTAAACATGAAATATACTCTGAAGTGCTTCCAGCAGTAACCTGACACACTGCTAGAATGACTTGTTTTAAGACTAGTCAAAATCGAAAAAGAATTTGAACAAATTATAATTTTGCAAGGACAGATTTCCTCCACCCACTGTAAGCCCAACTCTGCTGTATATACTAATAAAAGGTTAGTAAGATATTTCTTTATTGTTACCTGGAATTTAGGCACGAAAACAGCCACACTGACATTCCCAGTTAAATTATTTTTTGATCCATCAGTAAAAATGGCTAACATATCGCAGTAATTTTCCTTAACATATCGATAAGCTAACCGACTCTCAGGCACGTCATGATCCAGGACCATTAAATCCTGCAATCTAAGAGCAGCTAAAGTCATTTGAAAAACAACAGTGGGGTTACTAAAAAAGCTACAGTGAGACATATTGCATAATCCAGCAAACCTGTATTCCTAGCATGATTAAAAAAAACCCAGCCACCCAAAACTGAAAACACTCTTCTTGTGATGTTCCCAACAGTCTTCCCACACACTTTTAACAGGGTGATCATTCCTCTGCCTCCTCAGATTAATCTAGTATGTTAACAGCAGCTTCAGCCTCCACAACTGTAAGGGTAATTGTCCCATTTCAATCAGTAAAGCCAAAATAGACAACCTTAACTGCACCACAACACAATCTTAAAGCCTGTGCTTGTATCACATCCAGGCATTTTAAATTTGAAGATGAAGCTGGTCCATAAGCCACACAGCCATAATCAAGTACAGATCTAATCAAACAAATATAAATGGTCAACAAAGATTTTCATGTAGCACCCCAAGAATGCCCACAGGGACCTGAGGATATTTACATTTTACATTTGTCAATTATCTTACTGATGTAGTGCTTCCCTATCAGCTTATTATCCAACCACATGCTAAAATATCTTAACAATGACACTTCTTCAAGAGTTTGACCATATGATTTCAAATTAAATGCAGCTCTATTGATCCTCTTTGTAAAACACATAACTTGTGTTTTAGCTACTGAAAGCTTAAAACCTCATCTATCTGCCCGCTGTTCCACCTTACTAATTGTGAATTGCACCCTATCTATAGTTAAATTGAAATTTCTATCTCTGATCCATAAAGCTCGATCATCTGCAAGAAGTGATTTACCCACCCCAGTACCTATCTCAGAGAAACTATCTTTTAATCATAATATTAAATAATAAGGGCCACAAATACTGCCTTGTGAGGTCCCATTCTCTATCTCATAGAAGCCTGAATATACCTTACCTGCAAGACTGTCCAAATTAAAAACACTGAAAAAATTTATATAGCCTTCCTCTCACTCCTAATTTCCATAATTTAATCAAAAGACCATCTCTCATCTCCTTTCAGATTACTTCTTCTTTAGCCCTTTACCTTTTCACCCATCAACTTCCAACTGCTCACTTGATGCCCTCTCCCCCACCCACCTACCTTCCACTCACCCGACTTCACCTATCACATTCAGGCTTGTACTCCCTCCCCCCCCCCCACCTTCTTATTCTAAATTTACCCTCTTCATTCCCATCCTGATGAAGGATCTCAGCTCAAAGTGTTGACTGTTTATTCATTTCCATTGATGCTACCTCATCTGCTGAGTTCCTGAAGCATTTTGTGTGTGTTGTGCTCTCCCTTCAGTTTGGTGTGAATTTTTTTTCTGCTTTGATCTCGAGTCTCCTGGCTGATTTAACACATGGACTTTGCCAGCTCAGGGTGTACTTTCCCCCACCCCAGGGAATTAGATACTACCCTGAATTTAGAGAGGGAAAACCAATGTTATTGATGGCAACTGTAAGGCCAGATATCTAAAATTCCAGGATTGGGGCATCTGCCTCGCAATAGAAGATGAAATATTAGATTAGCTTTATTTACATAAGAAATGGGAGCAGGAGTAGTCCATCTGGCCTGTTGAGCCGTTCCACCATTCAATAAGATCATGACTGATTTGACCATGGACTCATCTCCATCTGCCTGCCTTTCTCCCATAACCCTTCATTCCCTTACTATGCAAAAATCTAACCAACCTTGTTTTAAATATATTTACTGAGGTAGCCCCTACTGCTTATTTGTCACATGTACAAAGGGACATCTCTTTTAAAACGGAAATGAGGAGGAATTTCTTCAGCCAGAGAGAGATGAATCTGGAATTTGTTGGCACAAAGAGCTGTGGAGACCGGGTCATTTATTGGTCATATTTAAGGCAGAGATTGATAGTTTCTTGATTAGAAAGGGAGTTAAGGGGAGAAGGTGGAAGAAAGGGGTTGATTGATTGGTTGAGTAGATTCAATGGGTCATTGACCGAAATCTCCTTCTATACCTGATGGTCTGAAACAAACCTGGTTCACTGAATTCTTACATGTGATTATTTCTTAACTATCTCCTTGGTTTGCGGGAAATTAGGGATGGTGAATAAATAACAATGATGTTCATGTCTTTTTTTCCCCAAGCCCATTCTTCCACCTTCTCCCCTTAACCCCCTTTCCAATCAAGAAACTATCAGTCTATGCCTTAAATACAACAAATAAATGCCCTGGCCTCCACAGTCCTCTGTGACAACGCATTCCACAGATTCACCCGTCTCTGGCTGAAGAAATTTCATAATCAAATAAATAAAAGTTAGTCCAATCACAAACGAGAACATCTGCACATGCTGGACATCCAAGTAACACACAAAATGCTGGAGGAGCTCAGCAGGCGAGGCAGCGTCTATGGAAAAGAGTACAGTCGACGTTTCGGGCCAAGACCCTTCATCGGGACTGGAAAAAGGGATGAGTAGGCAGAGTAAATGGTGGGGGGAGGGGAGAAAGATGCACAAAGTGATAACTGAAATCAGGAAGAGGGAGGGGTGAAGTAAAGAGCTGGGAAGTTGATTGGTGAAAGAGATACAGGGCTAGAGAAGGGGGAGTCCAATAGGAGAGAACAGAAGGCCATGGGAAAAAGAAAAAGGGGAGGAGCACCAGGGGGATGTGAGAGGCAGATAAGGGGATAAGGTGAGAGAGGGAAATGGGAATGGTGAAGGATGGGAGAACATTACTGGAACTTCGAGAAATCGATCTTCATGCCATCAGGTTGGAGGCTACCCGGATGGAATATAAGGTGTTGCTCCTTTTAACCTGAGAGTGGCACTAGAGGAGGTCATAGACTGATATGTCAGAATGGGAATGGCAATTAGAATCAAAATGGGTGGCCACTGGGAAATCCTACCTGTTGTGGTTGACGGAGCAAAGATTTTTAATGAAGTCAGTGACAGCTGTGTTCATTCAGACTCGAAGATGAATCCCTGAATGCTGTCCAGTTCACCAACTCAAAGTCAAAATGAATCAGCTGTGAAGTGAATTGGCAAAGCAGATTCAATGGGCTAAATGGCCTAATTTTGTTCCTATGTCTAATGGTCTCCCTGGTTGAGATCTTATCTTTAGCTTCTATTGGAGCACCTGGGGGAAACCCATACAGTTCTGAGGAGTACGTATAAATGCCATTGCTTGTCAGGGGTTTGTACATTTTCCCCATGACCATGTGGGTTTATCTGGATGCTCTATCTTTCTCCCACATTTCAAAGCCATGCTATACAGGTTAGGATAGATAAGTTTTTTAGGCACTGGAATCATGGTGACACTTGTGGACTGCCCCCTTCATGTTCACAGACTGTGTTGGTTGTTGACGCAAGCCATGCATTTTGACTGTATGTTTCAATGAGACCAATAAAGCTAATCATTTAATTTTTCATCTAGGACAATCTGCTTACAGTAATGTTACACAGAATTTTCTGTGTCAGCAATGTTTTCTAACAGGAATGTAAATAACTTTTTAAAATCTCCTCCAGTGGAATTCAGCCATGCTGAACGGATGATGATGACAATTGCTGATATCCTCAAAGAGCTGGTTGAAGCTCATGAGCAAGGGAAGGATGTCAACCTTAACAAGTAAGTATCTACCCTAGACTATTTTAAAGGCCATAGGAGATAAGGTGAAACTTAGTGCAAACATTTGGAGGTGTTATATTTTGGGAGGGTAAATAAAAGGTAGGATTTACACAGTGTACAGTAGGGCACTGAGGAGTACAGTAGAACAGAGGGAATACTAATCCATAATTCCTTAGAAGTGTCATAACAGATAGGTAAATAGATCTGTAAAAGAAAAAGCTTATGACACATTGGTCTTCATAAATCAAAGTATTAAATGTAGGAGTTGGGATGTTATGTTGAAGTTGAAGAAGACGCTGGTGAGACTAAATTTGGAGTATTGTGAGCAATTCTGGTCACTTACCTACAGGAAAGATATTAATAAGATTGGAAGAGTACAGAGAAAATTTACAAAGATATTGCCAGGACTTGATCTGAATTCAAAAGTTTCAAAGGTACGTTTAATGTTAGAGAAATGTATACAATATACATCCTGAAATGCTTTTTCTTTGCAAACATCCACGAAAACAGAGGAGTGCCCCAAAGAATGAACGACAGTTAACTGTTAGAACCCCAAAGTCCCCCCAGTTCCCCTCCCTCCCGCATGTAAGCAGCAGCAAGCAGTGATCCCCCCCTTCCCCCCCACCGGCAAAAAAAAGCATTGGCACCGGCCACCGAGCACTCAAGCATGAGCAAAGCAGCAGTAAAGACACAGACTACATAGTTCACCTGGCATTAGACATATCACAGGCTCGCTCCCTCCCTAGTAAGGGAGAAAGAGGTGTCTGCGTTTCACAGCGAGTGGGGAGACATAACAAACAACTCGCTGGTTTACGATGTTAGAAGTCCATTACGTTGCCTTTTTCGAGCTCTGTGCTCAAAGATCTCAAGTCTCTGGGCATAAAGCCGTAGATTGTCTGACTCCCCTGACGTCACACTGGTCTCCTGGTGTGACACCGGCCTTCAATCCATCCGTCTCCAGAGCCCCGAGATCCTGAGCCTCCAAAGACGAGCTGAACTCTTAGCCCAAGCCCTTGGCGTGCTGAAAAACGGCCAATTATGAAACCCCAAGAGCGGGTCCCATTCCCACAAAGAACCGTAGTCAGCATGTAACTCCAGGTCAAGGTCTTCAAAAGAAGCCTGAAAGGGAAAAATAGAAATATTAAAGATGGAAATAGAGCTGTTTCTGAAGATGCAAACGAAGGAGTCGCCGTTTAGCGCCATCATCACTACTTTGAAATATAGGGGAAGCTGAAATATTTAGGGGAACCTGTGAAGGAACTTCTTCATTCCGATGGTGGTGAGAGTGTGGATGAGGGTTCAATTTCAACATTTAATAGAAATTTGGGTAGGTACATGGATGGGAGGGATATGGAGGCCTATGGTCCTGTGGGAGGATGGGTCTAGGCAGAATAACAGTTCAGCACACATACTAGATGGGCTGAAGGGCCTGTTTCTCTGCTGTAGAGCTCTATGACTATGGGGGCAGAACTAGGCCATTTGGCCTGTCAAGTCTGCTCCGCTATTCAATCATGGTTGATCTATTTTCCCTTTCAACCCCATTAAAAGCCGATTTAATATTTGTCATAAAACTATCAGAGCCATCTATTTTAATTCAGAATTAGATTATTATCACTATCTTGGATGGTGTGAAATTTGTCATTTTGTAGAAGCAATGCAAATACAAAAAAAAGAAAAAATCATGCAAAAAAAGGGAATAACTAAAGGAATAAGGATGAGGAGAGGTGACTGTAGAGCTTACAAGATGATAAGAGGCATGGATCAAGTAGACAGCTAGAGACTTCACAGGGCAGATACGGCTGATACTGGGGGCATAATTTTAACACAATTGGAAAAAAGTATAGGGAAGATGTCAGAGGTAGGTGTTTTACAAAGAGAGTGGTGGGTGCCTGGAACGTGCATTAGGGACATTTAGGAGACATATAGGCACATGAACTGAAACTGAAGCACCAAGTGAAAGGGAAGGATTAGATCTTAGAGGAGGTTAAAAGGCTGGCCCAACATTGTGGGCTGAAGGGCCTGTATTGTGCTGTAATGTTTTGTGTTCTATAACGGTAGTGTTCATGGACTATTCTGAAATCTGATGGTGGATGGGAAGAAGCTATCCCTGAATCATTGAGTGTGGGACTTCAAGCTCCCTTGCCTCCTCCCTGATCATAGTTACAAGGAGAAGGCATGTCCTGATACTTAGTGATGGAAGCCACCTTCTTTGGGGCACATCCCTCCCACCCCCGAAGATCTCCTCGACATGGGGAGGTATCGAGAGGTTGGATCTGGGAAGATGCTGCCCTAAAGTATGTATGCAGTGGGCCTGGTAATTTTGTTTTGATGAAAGTCCCAGATTGATGCCATCTTCCCATGCCCCATTGACTGTCTTCCACCCCACCTTATAAATTTCCTTGCAGTCACCTCTTCCCCAAGCAGCCTTCCATCTTGTACTGCACCCAGTGTGAGACAAGCTGATATGCCTTCATCTGCAGGTGACCCATCAAGAGATGAGGAACTGCTGCAGGCTTAATCATGGCTCCAGGACAGTACTCCATGCACCATCAGGCCATGCCACTCACGAACTTGTGCTAATATTTAGTGACTGTAGGTGCTATCCTAACCATATATGCTGAGTGCCACGTGTGACTAAATTTTGCACCTCGGCATCAAAGGAACTGTCTTTAGCTGTCTACTTGTGTATGGTTGAATGACAATTAAACTTGAACTTGAATTGGACTTGCACTATGTAGGCCTTTCACTTCCCCCAATGGAGCAGACTGGGAGCTTACACAATGCCATGCAGAATTCAGTGCGACTTCTGAACCTGTTGAGTCCATTATTCATTTAGAACAAGGCTGATTTATCTCAAGACTTCATTTGCCTGTTTTGGCATACCATCTGAGTAACAAAATTGAAATTGATAGATTTTTGTAATTTTTAATTAACACTCTCTTCAATAGATTTTTGGGGAGGGTGTTTCAGTCTCCACAGCTCCTGTGTGACGACATGCTTCCCAGTATCATGTCAGATGGTGTGAGTTTGGTTTTAAGACCACATTAACTTTTCTCACCTATCCCTTTGAATTTATTTCACTTCAATTCAAAATGATAATTCAAGTTACTTGCTGATACACATTTCTCCAGGTGGCATTATAGTGCAGCAGTTGGTATGATGCTATGACGGTGCCAGGAACCCAGGTTCAGTTCCCACCATTGTCTGTAAGGAGTTTGTACGTTCTCCCCGTGACAATGTGGTTTTCCTCCGGTTTCCAAAGATGTATATGTTACAAGGTTAATTGGCCATATGAATGCAATTTTGTGGTGCGGATTTAATAGGAGGAGAAGGGCCTGTTACCATGCATTATCTCTGAAATAAAAATGAAATTAACAAATTAATTCCATACACTTAATGCATTTTTGAATTATATATTATTCATTTATTTATAGTAATATTTTGTTTTATGTGTGCATTTTGAAACAAAGAATGAAGGGACATAGAAAACCTACAGCACAATAGAGGCCCTTCCGTCCGCAATGCTGCGCCGAACATGTATTTACTTTAGATATTACCTAGGGTTACCCATAGCTCTCTATTTTTCTAAACTTCATGTACCCACCTAGGAGCCTCTGAAAAGACCCTATTGCATCTGCCTCCACCACCGTCGCCGGCAGCCCATTCCACGTACTCACCACTCTCTGTGTAAAAGTAAAACTTACCCCTAACATCTCCTCTGTACCTGCTACCAAGCACCTTAAAATTGTGCCCTCTCATGTTAGCTATTTCAGCCCTGGGAAAAAGCCTCTGACGATCCACACGATCAGTGCCTCTCATCATCTTGTACCTCTATCAGGTCACCTCTCATCCTCTGTCACTCCAAGGAGAAAAGGCCAAGTGCACTCAACCTATTCTCATAAGGCATGCTCCACAGTCCAGGCAACATCCTTTCTGCACCCTTCCTATAGTTTCCACGTTCTTCCTGTGGTGAGGTGACCAGAACTGAGCACAGCACTCCAAGTGGGGTCTGACCAGGGTCCTATATAGTTGTAATAATACCTCTCGGCTCTTGAACTTAATCCCACAATTGATGAAGGCCAATGCACTGTATGCCTTCTTAACCACAGTCAACCTGCACAGCTGCTTTGAGTGTCCTGTGGACTCAGACCCCAAGATCCCTTCGATCCTCCACACTGCCAAGAGTCTTACCATTAATTTTCTGCCATCATATTTAACCTACCAAAATGAACCACCTCACACTTACATGGAACCACCTCCTCACATGGAGTCTGGTTTGAACTCCATCTGCCACTTCTCAGCCCAGTTGTCCCACTGGAACCTTTGAAAGCTCTCCACACTATCCACAAGACCCCCCAACCTTTGTGTCATCAGCAAATTTACTAACCCGTCCCTCCACTTCCTCATCCAGGTCATTTATAAAAGTCACGAAGAGAAGGGGTCCCAGAACAGATCCCTGAGGCACATCACTGGTCACCGACCTCCATGCAGAATATGACCCATCTACAACCACTCTTTGCCTTCTGTGGGCAAGCCAATTCTGGATCCACAAAGCAAGGTCCCCTTGGATCTCATGCCTCCTTATTTTCTCAATAAGCCTTGCATGGGGTACTTTATCAAATGCCTTCTACTGCTGTACCTTCATCAATGTGTTTAGTCACATCCTCAAAACATTCAATCAGGCTCGTAAGGCACGACCTGCCTTTCACAAAGCCATGCTGACTATTCCTAATCATATTAAGCCTCTCCAAATGTTTGTTAATCCTGCCGGTCAGGATCTTCTCCATCAATTTACCAACCTCTGAGGTAAGATCTCACTGGTCTATAATTTCCTGCGCTATCTCTACTCCCTTTCTTGAATAAGGGAACAACATCTGCAACCCTCTAATCCTCCGGAACCTCTCCTGTCTCCATTGATGATGCAAAGATCATTATTAGAGGCTCTGCAATCTCCTCCCTTGCCTCCCGCAGTAGCCTGGGGTATATCTCATCCGGTCCCAATGACTTAACCAACTTGATGCTTTCCAAAAGCTCCAGCACATCCTCTTAATGTCTATATGCTCAAGCTTTTCAGTCTGCTGTAAGTCGTACCTAGTTTTTTGAGCCTTTCGTAAGCTTTTCTTCTTGACTAGATTTTCTACACCCTTTGTGCACCATGGTTCCTGTACCCTACCATCCTTTCTGTCTCATTGGAACGTACCTATGCAGAATGCCATGCGAGTATCCCCTGAACATTTGCTACATTTCTGCCGTACATTTCTCTGAGAACATCTGCTCCTAACTTATGCTTCCAAGTTCCTGCCTGATAGCTTCATAATTCCCCTTCCTCCAATTAAATGTTTTCCTGACTTGTCTGCTCTGATCCCTTTCCAATGCTGTGGTAAAGGAGATAGAATTGTCATCACTATCTCCAAAATGCTCTCCCACTGAGAGACCTGACAGCTGACCAGGTTTATATATATGTACAGTCAGATGACAATAAACTTGAACTTGAAAATTCACTATACTCCATATTCTATGTGTGTTGCTAAGCTGGTTAGATAATTTACATAGCTTTGAGCTGTAAGCTTTTTTGTCAAGTCTGTCACATCAGAACAGTGGTAGTGTGATTGCTTAGAGTTTGGGCTTGCCTTCAGAAGATCACTGTGTCAGACTGCTCATGTACAATTCTAGCTTTCCTCAGATGGCTTAGGAAATTCTGCTGTCCTTGTTGACCCTCACCAGATTTTGTAGGTACACTGTATATAGCAAGCTTTCTGCGGGGCTGCATCAGAGTGTGGTATGGTGACTACAGTGCCCATGACTACAAGGAACTGCAGAGTTCTGGATGCTGCTCAGTCCATCCTCCCCTCAAATAACATAGTCTACTCTTTCTGCTGCCTTGGCGAAAGCAACCAACTTTATTAAAGATCCCCTCCCAGTCGTTATCTCTTCTCCCTACTTCAATCAGGTAGAAGTTGAGTATGATGTTGTCCAAAGAGGTTGTCTATTGGAGGGTCCTCAGTTGGCTGTATGGGTTGATACAGGATCCACATATTCTGGCGCACTGGTTTGTGTGGGAGTGGGATTGAGGCTTGAGGTGTCAGGTGATTAGAAACTCAGTCATAGGTTTGTCCCACACAGCAGTCAACTTGTCTGCATTTGGCTCTTCCAGCGTGCTACCAAATGCATTACCCTAAGTGGGAGGAAGTGCAAGTGAAGAGCTGCTTCACCTGAAAGGGCCCTTTTCATCCCTGGATCGATGGAAGTGTAGAGGCTCTTAACTTTCACTTCCTGTCTTACAAATAAATAAGTTTAAGAAAAAGACTTTTGCAGATGGAGATCACTAATAGTGGTGCAGATGAGCTGCAGACAAACTGTCTTCTAAGGAAACTGAGCTGCTCAGAGTTTCATATGGGAAGTTGGAACATAATATGTCACTGCAAGTTTTGGATTCTTATCTGCATCTGCTGAACTCACATTCCAGTGGAGTTGAGTGTTGTTACTTACAAGTTCTTGTTTAAAGTTTTGTGCAAGAAGTCATAGAGCATCACTGCCCGGCCAATTCCACACTCATACTGCCCTCTGAGTGAAGAAGATTGCCCTCAGGTTCCACTTAAATATTTCATCTTTCACCCCTTAACCCATTACTTCTAGTTCTAGTCTCACCCAGCTTCAGTAGAAAAGGCCCGCTTGTGGTAACCCTATCTATAGACCTCCTCATTTTCTGAAGCTCCAAGGAATGAAGTCCTTCATAATTCTTAAATGAAGGCCAAAGTTGCTGATCCAGCTCACCACATTAACATCCAAATTATTAACATAGATGACAAGCAACAACGGACCCAGAATTGAGGTCCTGATGGAGTACCTGGTAAGGCTCTGAAAATCTGTGCCAACCAACTAGCGGGAATATTCAAGGATATTTTCAGCCTCTCACTGCTACAGGTGAAGTTCCCACTTGCTTCAAAAAGACAATAATTATACCAGTGCCTAAGAAGAATAATGTGGGCTGCCTTAATGACTATTGCCCGGTAGCACTCACATCGACAGTGATGAAATGCTTTGAAAGGTTGGTCATGACTAGGCTGAACTCCTGCCATAGCAAGGACCTGGACCCATTGCAATTTGCCTGTCACCACAATAGGTCAACGGCAGACGCAATCTCAATGGCTCTCCACACGGCTTTAGACCACCTGGACAACACAAGCACCTACGTCAGGATGCTGTTCATCAACTATAGCTCAGCATTTAATACCATCATTCCCACAATTCTGATTGAGAAGTTGCAGAACCTGGGCCTCTGTACCTCCCTCTGCAATTGGATCCTCAACTTCCTAACCGGAAGACCACAATCTGTGGGGATTGGTGATAACATATCTCCCTTGCTGACAATCAACACTGGCGCACTTCAGGGGTGTGTGCTTAGCCCACTGCTCTACTCTCCATACACCCATGACTGTGGCTAGGCATAGCTCAAATACCATAGATAAATTTGCTGATGATGCAACCATTGTTGGTAAAATCTCAGATGGTGACGAGAGGGCGTACAGGAGTGAGATATGCCAACTAGTGGAGTGGTGCCGCAGCAATAACCTGGCACTCAACGTCAGTAAGGCGAAAGAGCTGATTGTGAACTTCAGGAAGGGTAAGACAAAGGAACACATGCCAATCCTCATAGGGGGATCAGAAGTGGAGAGAGTGAGCAGCTTCAAGTTCCTGGGTGTCAAGATCTCTGAGGATTTAACCTGGTCCCAACATATTGATGTAGTTATAAAGAAGGGAAGACAGCAGCTATACCTTATTAGGAGTTTGAAGAGATTTGACATGTCAACAAATACATTCAAAAACTTCTATAGATGTACCGTGGAGAGCATTCTGACAGACTGCATCACTGTCTGGTATGGAGTGGCTACTGCACAGGACTGAAAGAAGCTGCAGAAGGTTGTAAATCTAGTCAGCTCCATCCTGGGCACTAGCCTACAAAGTACCCAGGACATCTTCAGGGAACCGTGTCTCAGAAAGGCAGTGTCCATTATTAAAGACCTCCAGCACCCAGGGCATGCCCTTTTCTCACTGCTACCATCGGGAAGGAGGTACAGAAGCCTAAAGGCACACACTCAGCGATTCAGGAACAGCCTCTTCCCCTCTGCCATCCAATTCCTGTTTAATATACAGTATTTCTGTTTTTGCACTTTTTAAAATCTATTCGATATACGTATACTGTAATTGATCTACTTGTTTATTTTTTATTATTTTTATTTAATTTATTATTATTTTTCTCTGCTAGATTATGTATTGGACTGAACTGCTGCTGCTAAGTTAACTAATTTCACATCACATGCCAGTGATAATAAACCTGATTCTGATACCTGCAGCACTCCACTAATCACATGCCTCCAGTCAGAGAGGCAACCAGCTATTACCATTGAGTCTATTAATGATGTTTTCTTCATTTTATTTTAAAAAGAGTGAAAACAAAGATTGCCTCAAAGTATGGACTGACCTCACAGCCCAGGCTTGTGGACATCATCGCAGCTGTGCCTCCTCAGTACAAAAAGGTGCTGGTGCCAAAACTGAAAGCAAAACCTGTACGGACAGCCAGCGGGGTAAGGATTTGTTATGGTGCAAACAAAGAAGTACAAAAGCATGCAATGAGAGCAACTCCTGCTGTCTGAATTATTAAATGGCTGAAACAGAGGTTTATTTTGTTTAACCAATGTGAGTGACTTCACAGTTTGTATGCCTGTTTCCGTCTTTCTGTTTGTTATCGTCTTTGATTACTCGAGTTTCCATTTTTATGAACATTTACTTTCTGGACCCAGCAATCAGATTGCTAACTCTCCCTTCCTCAAAAACAAAAAAGTACGCTGCCTGATTCACTGTATTTTCATTCACATTGAGATTCAGGAAAAGTTTGACCCCCTCTCTGGTAAAATCCATCTGTCTGTCTGTTGAGGGGTTAACAAGAGGACGGAGAAGGTAGAGCACATGTATTTACATGGATCTTGGAACTCTCTCCCGGCACTTATCCCTGCAAGTAGGATAAAAGCTACACTCACCACTACACCGCTTCCCTCATCACCATTTAGGCCCCCAAACAGTCCTTTCTGATGAGACAACACTTCACCTGCGAGTCTTTCGGGTTCGTCTGCTGTATCTGGTATGCCAGTGTGGCCTCCTCTGCATCAGTGAGACCTGACATAGATTGGGGGATGGCCTTGTCGAGGACCTTCGCTCAGTCCACCACAACAGGCAGGATTTCTCAGTGGCCCCCCATTTCAATTCACGGCCCAATCCCATTTCAACATTTCTGTCCATGTTAAGGCCACACTCTGGTTGCAGGAGCAGCACCTCATATTCTGTCTTGGTAGCCTCCATCCTGATGGCGCGAACATTAATTTCTCTAACTTCTGGTAATTTCTCCACACTCCCCCTTCTCCCTTTTTCTATTCCCCATTCTGGCTCCCTCTCATCCCTTCTTCTCAACTGCCCATCATCTCCCTCTGCTGCCCCTCGCCTTCCCTTTCTTCCATTGTCCATTGTCCTCACCTATTACATTCCTTCTTCTTCAGCCCTTTACCTCTTCCATTTATCGCCTCCCAGCTTCTTACTGCATCCCCTACCCCACCCACACACCTTCCCCCTCACTGGGCCTTACCCTTCACTTGTTAGCTTGTACCCCTTTTCCTCTCTGCCATCTTATTCTGGTTTATAAGCCCTTTCTTTCTAGTCCTGATGAAGGGTCTTGGCCCAAAATGTTGACTGTTTATTCCTCTCTGTAGACACTGCCTGATCTGTTGAGTTCCTGCAGCATTTTGTATGTGTTGCACAGATATTGAGTTAATGTTTCCTTCTAAAGGGAGTAGTTACTAAAATGGCTTGCCATCTACGCCGTCTGATCTCCCCACCCTGTTGCCTTTTGACTTCATTTCGAATTTTCAGCAGTTTTCCTTCTGCTTTAAATTCTTCGATTGACAGTTGCTCTTCATTTTTGTGTAGGGATGAGATTCCAATGTGATGGGGATGATTAAATCTTTGGCTGGGTTACTGGATTTTAATTTTGAGCCATCATCCGCTCCTGTAAAAGTCTAACTTGAGCTGCTGTTTGTTTCTCATGAGCTCTCTCTCCTCTCTCAATAGATTGCTGTGGTTGCAGTGATGTGTAAACCACACCGATGTCCTCACATCACCTTCACGGGAAACATTTGTGTGTAAGTACCACACTGTGAATGTAAAGGTTGTTTGCACCTGCACCAACTCTTACATTCAACTTACTTGTCAGAGCTTTGTATTTGAAACTCGAAAAGTCTGGCATTCCATTAATGATTACAGCGCTCAGTATTAAATGTTAAAGTCCAGAACTCCCTGGGCTGGAAGTTGCTAGATAATGCCAGTAGTTTGGTGCTAAATTGCTGACATTATGCAATTCATGAGCAAATGGGATTCTGGGCTGTATGAATAAAGCAGGCCAAGAGCTGTGCAAAGCCTATATGCGACACTGCCTAGTCCCAGCTAATGTATTTTGCCAAAAACACAAGAGATTCTGCAAATGCTGGGAAATCCAGAGTAACACACTCAAAATGCTGGAGGAGCTCAGCAGGTCGTGCAGCATCTATGGAGAGGAATAAAGAGTCTACGTTTTGGGCTGAGACCCTTCATCGGAACTGATGTATGTATAAGTCCTGATGAAGGGTCTCGGCCCGAAACTTAGAGTCTTTCTATAAATGCTGCCTGGCCTGCTGAGTTCCTGGAGCATTTTAGTGTGTTATGCCCAATAGTTAGAATTTTTTCTGTCCTCATTAGAAAGGATACAAAAGCTTTGGAGAGACTTTAACATAGATTTACTTGATTTAGCTTGGGATCTGGGATTTAGTCCATGGATAGATTATAGGAACTAAGTTTCTCTTTGGAGTAGAAGGTTTATAAAATCATGAAATGTTTGAATGATTAAGCCAAGCAAAGTAAGTTCTGATGACTGCAAGCACTAACAGGGAGTTTTATGGTGGTCTGCCAGAAAGCTGAAGTGACATGATTTACTGGTAAATGCAGTCATTCCATCGACGAGGAGGGTTAGGAGCCGAAAGACATATCCTCAGCTTTTTAGGACAGCTCCTTCCCCTCTGCCATCATATTTCTGAATGGACAATTAACCAACCCATGAACATTGCCTTACTATTTGTGCTCTCTTTTTGCACTACTTATTTAATTTATTTTTAAAATATATTTCTTACTATAATTTATAGTACTAACCCTAACCCTGTACGTCTTTGGAATGTGAGAGGAAATCCATGTGGTCATGAGGAGAATATACAAACTCATTACAGACAGCAGTGGGAACTGAGCCCCGATCAATTTTACAACTGGTGCTGTAAAGCCTTATGCTAACCGCTATGCTAACATGTTGCCTCAAGATGATTCAATTACAGAACTGGCTACTTTAATTGAGCAGAGAGCCACAGGAAATAGATAATAAATTGCAGTGAACAGAAGTACCAAAGCAGTCATATAACTTCTTTCCATTTTATAGAGGGGTTTAAATCTTGTTTTGTTAATTCTAGGTACTGCCCTGGAGGCCCAGACTCTGACTTTGAATATTCAACCCAGTCTTACACAGGATATGAGGTAAGAGAGCCTTTGGGGCTGCCAGTTTATTGTTGCTCAGTGATCAATACTTGATTGATGGCTGCTTTGATTGGCAGCCTCTTGGGATTAAGCCTTCCCTTAGCTAGAAAATCAAAGCTACCAATTCCAGCCAAAAACTTTTAAAAAAAGTCCTGAGCAAGATACATCAGATTTGCAATTAGAATTAACTGTATAATCTAAAATCTCATTGAGGATCTGATCATGAGCACCACAGAAACTTAGCTTTGTGTTTCCACTGTTACGAAAACATTTCAGGAATAGGTTCCTCACAGAGTTTGCTATGTCTACTTGGCAGGACTAGAGGGACAGAGTTCTAGAGAGAAGGTGGACTTCATTCCTTGGTGTGTAGGAGACTGAAAGGTGATCTTATTGAGGTGTATGAGCTCAAGAAGGACATAGAAAAGGTGACTGTCTTTCTTGAGTTTGGGGAATCCAAAACTGGAGGCAAAATGCTTAAATCAAAATTCAAAGTAAGTTTATTATCAAAGTAAGTATATATCACTATATCCAACCGTGAGGTTCATTTTCTTGTGGACATTCACCGTAGATCAAAGAAGTACAATAGAATTAATGAAAAACTACAAACAAGGAAAGACGGACAAACAACCGATGTGCAAAAGAAGGTAAACTGTGCAAATACAAAAGGAACAAATTAACAATAACAATAAATAGTAAATAAATAATCCAAACACAGGGAGTAAATAAATAATACTGAGAACATGAGTTGTAGAGTCCTTGGACGAGAGTCCATAGGTTTCGGAATCAGTTTAGTGTTAAGATGAGTGAAGTTTTCCACGCTGGTCCTGCAGCCTGATGGTTAACAGTGAGAGGGGAACTTGAGGGTCAATTTTTTGTAAACTAAGGTGGAATGAGCAGCCAGAGGAAGGATTGAAGCAGGTAGAATAATAACTTTTAAAAGACATTTGGTCAGGTACATGGATTGGAAAGGTTTGGAAAGTGATAGTCCTGACACTGGCAAATGGAGCTAGTCTGAATGGCGCATCCTGGTCAGCACTGGCCCAAAATACCCTAATGCTGTATGACTTTTTAACTGTATCAGTACATCATTCCAGGGGCAAGATTTCACAGGTGTTGCCCTTGAATCATTATATACACTGGTAGAGTACACTTATTTTTTAATCCTTCAGTGATGACTGTAGCCATTTCTCAATACCTCACTGTGTGAGATATTACAAGAAGGTTCCTTTCATGCATGTGCTATCTGTCCACATAGTTGCCCCTTTAATCTTGTGCTCTTTGCCCCTCAGTACTCTTTTTATTTTTTCTTCCTCCATTGTTAGATGTTTCATTAAGGCACTGATGATAGAGAGAAAGTTTTGGAAACATTGTTTTTTCTGTAGAAAGAGAAAGATTAGCTTCATTTGTCACATGTGCATCAAAACATACAGTAAATGCATCATTTTTATCAAATCAAATCAGCAAGAATTGTGCTGGGCAATTCACAAGTACTGTTATGCTTCTGGCACCGACATAGAATGCCCACATTTCACTAACCGTAACGCATACATCTGGAATGTGGGAGGAAACCCACACAGTCACGGTGAGAAGGTACAAACTTCTTACAGACAACAACAACAAGAATTGTGCTCCGATTTTACAGCTGACGCTGTAAAGCCTTCCGCTATCTGCTACCTTACTGAGCCTCACTGAGAAATGGAGATCACTACTGGCAAAAACTGTGGCGCAGTGTAAACAATACCATTAAATAGCTGTTAAATTGAGATAAGCATTACAGCCTAACATGGCTTGTTGGTGTTAACCCATGTTTCCACCTGTCCATTAATAATAAAAACAGAAAACGCACAAAGACTCAGCAGGTCAGGCAGCACTGGTGGAAAGAGAAATGTTAATGCTTCAGGTCTAACTTGTTTAAATGCTTGTTCCTGTCTTTATGAATCAGATTGCAAGACCCTGCAATGGATAGTGAGGACTGCTGAAAACATCTTCGGTGTCTCTCTTCCTCCCCTCACTCAGGACATACAGTATATCAGTAGCACTACATATATGGTACTTCCTGCATTGTCAAAGACTCCTCCCATCCTTCCTATAATCTCTTTGACCTCCTGCTGTCGGGCAGAAGGTACCACAGCATAAGAACTAGGACTCTCAAACTAAGTGAAGGCTTTTTCCCCCCGACTGTTAAACTTCTTAACACCCTGTTGCCATCCTATATACATGTACACCTTCTCTGTAAGCTCTGCTGCCCCCTCCACCCCACTCTCCAACTCACAAGACACATTCTCATTCTGCACTGGTCACGTTTCTTCTTTTGTTGCTCCTGTTTCAATATTTATGTGACTGCTTTTTATTTATATAATGCTGCAAGTAACATTTTACTGTGTCATGTAAACACACACTTGCACTTTCTATCAACCTGTCAGTCTTCAGGCCACACCACCCAGGGACTAGTGCTAATATTATTTTGGGTTTGTGTGTGCTGGAGCGTAACTAAATGTGCTGTGTGTGACTATGTGTACTGTGTTTGCACCTTGGCCCCAGGGGAACGATGTTTCATTTAGCTGTATGGTTGAATGACAATAAACTTGAACTTGATGTAGGATCCTTGATCTGAAATGTTAACTGTTTCTCTTTCCACTGTTGATGCCTGAACAGTGTTCACAGAAAATTCTGCTTTTTGTTTCACATTTCCAGCATCGGCATATTTTGCTGATTCCCACCTTGCCATTATTTTCTTATTGTCTTTGGAACTTGATTTGGCTTCGTTTACATCTTTCCCATTATTTCCTTGAAACAGCCTACCTCAATGCGAGCTATACGTGCCAGATATGACCCTTTCTTACAGACAAGGCACCGTGTGGAGCAGGTACGTGGAGTGAGAGACCAGTTGTAATGTCATACTTGGTTGGTTTGTTTATTATTATTGTCACATACTGAGATACAATACATGGCTTGCATACTGTTTGTACAGATCAATCCATTACACAGTGCTTTGAGGTAAAACAAGAACAATGGAGAATAAAATGTAAAAGCCACAGTGAAATTACAGTGCAGGTAAACAACAAAACGTAAGGACATAATGAGGTGGACTGTGAGGTCAAGACTCCTTATTGTAATGTGTAACCTTTCAATAATCTTATAACAGTGGGATAGAAGCTATCCTTGAGCCTGGTCGTACGTACTTTTACAAACGTTTGTAGGTTTTTGTATCTTCTGCCAATGGAAATGTCCGGGGTGGGGTGGGGGGGGGGTGGTCTTTGATTATGCTAGCTACATTACTGAGGCAATGAGAAGTAGAGTCACGGTTCATGGAGACTGGCTTCCATAACGTTTTGAGTTGTGTCTGCAATTTCTTCTGGCCACATGCAGAGCAATTTCCATGCCAAATCATGATGCATCCAGACAGAGTGCATCAATAAAAATTCGTAAGAGTTGGTGGGGACATGCCAAATTTCTTCAGCCCCCTGAGGAAATAGAGGTGTTGGTGAGTCTTCTTCACCATGACATCAACATGGTTAGACTAAGACAGGCTATTGGTGATGTTTACTCCTAAGAACTTGAAACTCTCAATTTCAATATAGTTGATATAGACAGGAACATGTACTCTGTTCCCCCCCCGCCCCCTTTTCTGAAGTTAATGACCAGATGGACTTTTGACTTCAAAATCTACCTCATTATGACTATACACATTATTGTTTACCTGCACTGCTGTTACACTTTATTCTACATTGTTATTGTTTTTCCTTGTACTACCTCAGTGCACTGTGTACAAATTGATCTGAATGTACAATATGCCAACACAAGCTTTTCACTGTATCTAGGTACATGTGACAATAATTAACAATTTTCAATACGAATGACCACTTTTTTTGTTTTGCTGACATTGAGGGAAAGTTGTCGTCATGATACCATGCCACTAAGCAGTATATCTCCTTCCTGTTCCTAAGTTTCTCCTTCCTATAAACCATAAGACGTAGGAGCAGAATTAGGTCATTGGACCCATCGAGTCTGCACTACCATTCCATTATGGCTGATTTATTTTCCCTGTCAACCCCATTCTGCTTTCTCCCTGTAACATTTGGTACCCTCACTAATCAAGAACTTATCAACCACCGCCTTAAATATACCCAATGACTTGGTTTCCACAGCTGCCCATGGCAGTGAATTCCACAGATTCATCCACCCCCCTCTGGCTAAAGAAATTCCACCTCATCTCTGTTCTAAAAGGATGTCCTTCTAATCTGAGAGGATGTGCCCTCTCTACATCCACTCTATCTTCACCTTTCCATATATTCTGACTCATCATTATTTGAGATACTTGAGTATAAGTGTGATCTGGATATACATAGAATTGTTTTTTTTTAATGATTTTCCTCTAAGTGATGTCACTCTTCCCTCACCCCAAAACTAGATCTTCCTTTTCCACCCTCTTCGGCTAAGCTTATTGACCATGCTTTCATTTTCTCCCGCCTGTCTTGCTCGGTCCATTAAGCAGCCCTCCATGATCACCCTCCATTTTCTCTACTGTCTCCAGCCCCGTCATTTGATTAGTGTAACCTTGGGAGATCCCATAAATGCTTCTTCAGGAAGCTGGAAAAGCTTGGCCAAGGGTACCATTAAAAAAGTGGTTGTGATAGGATGTGGGATTCAGTTTTTTTGTGAATGTGAATCTTGGGAAAAGTGAGCCAGTATAACTGAAGCCAGTTTCATTGAAGTCTTTTTAGCCTTAGCCACATAGAGGAAGTTAGATTGTTTTTGGTTGAACTAACCCATTATGACAATTTACTCTGTCTGATCCATTTAGCTGAAACAATTGGGGCATAGTGTGGACAAAGTCGAGTTCATTGTGATGGGTGGGACATTCATGGCACTTGGAGAGGAGTACAGGGATTACTTCATCCGGAGCCTACATGATGCCCTGTCTGGGCACACCTCCAACAGCGTGGCAGAGGCTGTCAAGTAAGTGTCATAGAGTATTAGAAACAGGCCTTTCAGCCCATCCAGCACATACCGACCTAGTCACATCCTTCCAAACCCCTGTCATCCTTGTATCAGCATTACAGGTAATCATCGCACATAACTAAACTGCTATGATACCATTGTACTTGTCTCAATCACTACAAGATTCAAGCTTATTTGTCATGTGTACGTCAAAACATACAGTGAAATGCGTCATTTGCATGAACTCGAGGGGGAGCAATATCCTTGCAGGTAGGTTTGCTAGCATGACTCAGGAGGGTTTAAACTAATTTGCAAGTGGGATGGGACCCAGAGCGATAGAGCAGTGAAAGAAGTGCATGGAGTAAAGCCAGATCTAACATATAGAGAGGCTTTGAGGAAAGAGAAGCCGAATAAAGGGTCTAAAGGTAGTAAGGTAGAAGAGCTAAAGTGCGTGTACTTCAATGCAAGAAGCATCAGGAACAAAGGTGATGAACTGAGAGCTTGGATACATACATGGAATTATGATGTAGTGGCCATTACAGAGACTTGGCTGGCACCAGGGCAGGAATGTATTCTCAATATTCCTGGATTTCAGTGCTTTAAAAGGGATAGAGAGGGGGGAAAGGGGAGGAGGGGTGGCATTACTGGTCAGGGATACTACTACAGCTACAGAAAGGGTGGGTAATGTAGCAGGATCCTCTTTTGAGTCAGTATGGGTAGAAGTCAGGAACAGGAAAGGAGCAGTTACTCTATTGGGAGTATTCTACAGACCCCCTGGTAGCAGCAGAGATACCGAGGAGCAGATTGGGAGGCAGATTTTGGAAAGGTGCAAAAATAACAGGGTTGTTATCATGGGTGACTTTTAACTTCCCTAATATTGATTGGCACTTGATTAGTTCCAAGGGTTTGGACAGGGCAGAGTTTGTTAAGTGTGTCCAGGACGGATTCCTGTCACAGCATGTTGACAGGCTGACGAGGGGGAATGCAATACTAGATCTAGTACTAGGTAATGAACCGGGTCAGGTCACAGATCTCTCAGTGGGTGAGCATCTGGGGGACAGTGACCACCACTCCCTGGCCTTTAGCATTATCATGGAAAAGGATAGAATCAGAGAGGACAGGAAAATTTTTAATTGGGGAAGGGCAAATTATGAGGCTGTAAGGCTAGAACTTGTGGTTGTGAATTGGGATGTTTTTGCAGGGAAATGTACTATGGACATGTGGTCGATGTTTAGGGATATCTTGCAGGATGTTAGGGACAAATTTGTCCCGGTGAGGAAGATAAAGAATGGTAGGGTGAAGGAACCATGGGTGACAAGTGAGGTGGAAAATCTAGTCGGGTGGAAGAAGGCAGCATACATGAGGTTTAGGAAGCAAGGATCAGATGGGTCTATTGAGGAATATAAGGTAACAAGAAAGGAGCTTAAGAAGAGGCTGAGAAGAACAAGAAGGGGGCATGAGAAGGCCTTGGCGAGTAGGGTAAAGGAAAACCCCAAGGCATTCTTCAATTATGTGAAGAACAAAAGGATGACAGGAGTGAAGGTAGGACCGATTGGAGGTAAAGATGGGAAGATGTGCCTGGAGGCTGTGGAAGTGAGCGAGGTCCTCAATGAATACTTCTCTTCGGTATTCACCAATGAGAGGGAACTTGATGACAGTGAGGACAATATGAGTGAGGTTGATGTTCTGGAGCATGTTGATATTAAGGGAGAGGAGGTGTTGGAGTTGTTAAAATACATTAGGATGGATAAGTCCCCGGGGCCTGATGGAATATTCCCCAGGCTGCTCCACGAGGCGAGGGAAGAGATTGCTGAGCCTCTGGCTAGGATCTTTATGTCCTCGTTGTCTATGGGAATGGTACCCGAGGATTGGAGGGAGGCGAATGATGTTCTCTTCTTCAAAAAAGTTAGTAGGGATAGTCCAGGAAATTACAGACCAGTGAGCCTTACGTCTGTGGTGGGAAAGCTGTTGGAAAAGATTCTTAGAGATAGGATCTATGGGCGTTTAGAGAATCATGGTCTGATCAGGGACAGTCACCATGGCTTTGTGAAGGGCAGATCGTGTCTAACAAGCCTGATAGAGTTCTTTGAGGAGGTGACCAGGCATATGGATGAGGGTAGTGTAGTGGATGTGATCTATATGGATTTTAGTAAGGCATTTGACAAGGTTCCACACAGTAGGCTTATTCAGAAAGTCAGAAGGCATGGGATCCAGGGAAGTTTGGCCAGATGGATTCAGAATTAGCTTGCCTGCAGAAGGCAGAGGGTGGTGGTGGAGGGAGTACATTCGGATTGGAGGGTTGTGACTAGTGGTGTCCCACAGGGATTGGTTCTGGGACCTCTACTTTTTGTGATTTTTATTAACGACCTGGATGTGGGGGTAGAAGGGTGGGTTGGCAAGTTTGCAGATAACACAAAGGTTGGTGGTGTTGTAGATAGTGTAGAGGATTGTCGAAGATTGCAGCGAGACATTGACAGGATGCAGAAGTGGGCTGAGAAGTGGCAGATGGAGTTCAACCCAGAGAAGTGTGAGGTGGTACACTTTGGAAGGACAAACTCCAAGGCAGAGTAGAAAGTAAATGGCAGGATACTTGATAGTATGGAGGAGCAGAGGGATCTGGGGTTACATGTCCACAGATCCCTGAAAGTTGCCTTACAGGTAGATAGGGCAGTTAAGAAAGCTTATGGGGTGTTAGCTTTCATAAGTCGAGGGATAGAGTTTAAGAGTCGTGAAGTAATGATGCAGCTCTATAAAACTCTGGTTAGGCCACACTTGGAGTACTGTGTCCAGTTCTGGTGGCCTCACTATAGGAAGGATGTGGAAGCATTGGAAAGGGTACAGAGGAGATTTACCAGGATGCTGCCTGGTTTAGAGAGTATGCATTATGATCAGAGATTAAGGGAGCTAGGGCTTTACTCTTTGGAGAGAAGGAGGATGGGAGGAGACATGATAGAGGTATACAAAATATTAAGAGGAATAGATAGAGTGGATAGCCAGCGCCTCTTCCCCAGGGCACCACTGCTCGATACAAGAGGACATGGCTTTAAGGTAAGGGGTGGGAAGTTCAAGGGGGATATTAGAGGAAGGTTTTTTACTCAGAGAGTGGTTGGTGCATGGAATGCACTGCCTGAGTCAGTGGTGGAGGCAGATACACTAGTGAAATTTAAGAGGCTACTAGACAGGTATATGGAGGAATTAAAGGTGGGGGGTTATATGGAAGGCAGGGTTTGAGGGTCGGCACAACATTGTGGGCCGAAGGGCCTGTACTGTGCTGTAAAATTCTATGTTCTATGTAACCAACACACCCAAGAGTGTTGAGCGGAGCCTGTAAGTGTTACCACACATTTACATTTCTTTGGATTCCCTCTCTGAATTTACCTCCCTTAATATAAATTTGTAAGACATAGGAGCAGAGTTAGGCCCATTGGGTGCTCCACCGTTTGATCGTGGCTGATTTATTATCCCTCTCAACCCTACTCTTTTGCCTTCTTCCTGTAGCCCTTGACACCCAGACAAATCGAGAACCTATATACCTCCGCTTTAAATATGAGGGGTGATTGATAAGTTCGTGGCCTAAGGTAGAAGGGGTCAATTTTAGAAAACCACAGATCTACTTAACCTCTGGCTAAAGAAATTCATCCTCATCTCTGTTTTAAGTGGATATTCCTCTAATTTGAGGTTATGCCCTCCAGTCCTAGACTCACTCACTATAGGAAACATCCTCTTCACATCCACTCTGTCTAGGCCTTTCAATATCTGATAGGTTTCCATGAGGACCCTCTTTGTTCTTCTGAATTCCAGTGAGCACAGGCTCAGGGCCAGAAATTGGTTCTCATATGCTAACTCTTTCGGTTCCTGGAATCATTCTCGTGAACCTCCTCTGTACCCTCTCCAAATCAACTTGCAAGTTAACCTTTAGGGATTCCTGCTCAAGTACTCCCAAGTCCTTTTTCACCTCTGATTTCTGAATTGTATCCCAATTTAGAAAATAGTCTCTGCCTTTATTCCTTCAATCAAAGTGCACGACTATACATTTCACTGTACTACATTCCATCTCCCACTTTTGCAGTTCTCTTGCAGGCTCCCTGCTTCATGAACACTACCAGCCCCTCAACCTACCTTCGTATTGTACACAAACTTGGCCACAAACCCACCAATTCCATCGTCCAAATCAATGACATATAATGTTAAAAGAAGCGATCCCAACACTGACCCCTGCAGAATGCCACTGGTCACTAACAGCCAACCAGAAAGGAATCCTTCATTTGCACCCTTTGCCTCCTGCTAATCAGCCAATGCTCTATCCATGCTGTTATCGTTCCTTTCCCATGGACTCCTGTTAAGTCGTCTCATGTGTGTCACCTTGCCAAAGACCTTCTGAGAATCCAAGAAAACATCCATGGACTCTCTATTGTTTATCCTGCCATTATTTCCTCAAAGAATTCCAACAGAGTTGTCAAACACGATTTCCCCTTAAGGAAACCATGCTGACATTGGCCTATTTTATCATGTCCCTTCTAGTACCCCAAACCTCATCCTTTATGATAGTCTCCAACATCTTCCCAACCAATAAAGTAAGGCTAACTGGCCTATAATTTCATTTCTTCTGCATCCCTCCTTCTTAAAGAGTGGAGTGACAATTGCAATTTTCCAGTCCTTCAGTACCGTTCCAGAATCTAGTGATTCTTGAAAAATCATTACTAATACCTCCACAATCTCTTTTGCTACCTCTTTCAGAACCCTGGGGTATAGTCCATCTGGTCCAGTTGACTTACCTACCTTCAGACCTTTTAGTTTCCCAAGCACCTTCTCTTTCGTAAAAGTAACTTCTACCCCTTGACAGTGGGCACGTGGCCAAGTGGTTAAGGCATTCAACTACTGACCTGAAGGTTGTGAGTTTGAGCTCCAGCCGAGGCAGCGTGTTGTGTCCTTGAGCAAGGCACTTAACCACACAGTGCTCTGCGACGACACTGGTGCCAAGCTGTATCGGCCCTTGCCCTTTCCTTGGACAACATCGGTGTCATGGAGAGGGGAGACTTGCAGCATGGGCAACTTCCAGTCTTCCATACAACCTTGCCCAGGCCTGCGCCCTAGAGAGTGATGACTTTCCAGGCACAGATCCATGGTCTCGCAAGACTAACGGATGCCTTAAAAACCTCTTGACGCTCTCACAGTTCTGACATTCTGCTAGTGTCTTCCACGGTGAAGATTGACGGAAAATACTTAAGTTCATCCTCCATTCTCAAGTGTAATTTTTTAGCAGTCTAATATCCATTCTCATCTCTCTTTTACTCTTTATAAATCTGAAAAAAAGATTTCATATATTATTCGCTATTTCTTATATATTATTCCAATTTCATTTTTTCTCACTTTATGGCTTTTTTAGTTGTCTTCAATTGGTTTTTAAAAGCTTCCCAATCCCTTATCTTCCCAGTAATTTTTGCAATATTATATCTCTTGCTTTTATGCTGTTTTTGACTTCCCTTGTCAACCATGGTTGCCTCATCCTGCCTTTAGAATACTTCTTCATCTTTGGGATGCACTAATTTCTTCAGAAACTCCAGCCATTGCTGTTCTGCTGCTATTCCTACCAGTGTCCCCTTCCAATCAGCTCCTCTCTCATGCCTCTGTAATTTCCTTTACTCCACTGTAATACTGATGCATTGACTTCATCTTCCCCCTCTCACACTACAGAGTGAATTCTATCAAAATTATGACCACTACCTCCAAAGGATTCTTTTACCTTAAGTACCCTAATGGAATCTGGTTCATTACATAACACCCAGTCCAGAATTGCCTTTCTCTGGAGCTGCTCTGAAAAACCGATTTGTAGGCATTCCACACATTCCCACTTGTGATCCGGTACCAACCAAATTTTCCCAATCTACCTGCATATTGAAATCCCCCATGACTATTGTAATATTGCCCTTTTTACATGCCTTTTCTACCTCCTGTTGTAATTTGTATCCCATAGCCTGGCCACTGTTCGGAGGCGTGTATATAACTCCCATCTTTTATCCTTGCAATTTCCTAACTCTACCCACAAGGATTCTACATCTTCCAATCCCATGACACCTCCTTCTAAGGATTTGATTTCATTTTTATCTAACAGAGCTACTGCAAGCCCTCTGCCTACCTGTCTTTTTGATACAACGTGTACCCTTGGATGTTAAACTCCTGACTGTAATCTTTTTTCAGCCATGACCCAGTGATGTCCACAATGTCGTACTTGCTAACTGAAAACAAGGTCTTCTACCTTATTCCATATACTGTGTGCATTGGAATATAACACCTTCGGTCCTGTATGCATCACCCTTTTTGATTATGTACTCATATTATACTTCAGCTCATTTCACCAACTTCAATTTTGTCCTATCATCTGCCTGTCCTTCCTCGCAGTCTCTCTACACACTACATATAGTTTTATACCAACTGCCCCATCTTCAGCCCTATCACTCTGGTTACCATCCCCAAGCCAAATTAACTTAAGCCCTCCCCACCAGATCTAGCAAATTTGCCTGCAAAGATACTAGCCCTCCTCAGATTCAAGTGTAACCCGTCCTTTTGTACAGGTCATACCTTCCCCAGAAGAAGCATTCATTTGCCAAATCATCCTATTGTGCATGGCACAGTGAGGGTACTCTTATTACCCTTAACGGTACCCATAGTATGTCAACCTGTCTGTTCCATTGTGTACATTGCCTTGCTCCTGTCTGTCCTTTCTTACAGATTTGCTGGTCAGTACATCTACTTTCCTCTGAATCCCTCCACTTTCTCACCTGGTTCCCATTCCCCAGTGCCAAACTAGTTTAAATTTTCATGAGTAACACCAGCGAACCTCCCAGCCAGGATCTTGGTTCCCCTCTAGTTTGGATCCAAACTGTCCCCCTTGTCCAGGTCACCCCGACCCAGAAAAGATTCTGGTGATTCAAGATTGCTTATTGTCATAAATACAATGGATTCTGCAGATGCTGGAAAACCAGTGTAGCACATGCTAAATGCTGGAAGAACTCAGCAGGTCAGGCAGCATCTATGGAAAGGAATAAATAGTTGATGTTTTTGGCTGAGTCCTTTCATCAGGGCTAGAAAGGAAGGAGGAGGGAGAGGTCATACAAGCTAGAGGGTGATAGATGAAAGCATGTGGGAGGGGGAGGAGGATGAAGGGGAGGTGATAGGTGGAAAAGGTAAAGAGCTGGAGTAGAGGGAATCTGATGGAGAGGAGAGTGGATCATGGGAGCAAGGGAAGGAGGAGGGCACCTGGGAGAGTGAAAGACAGGTGAGGAGAAGACATGGAAGCTAAAGTGGGGAATGAAGGAGAGGGGAGCAATATTACCAAAAGTTTAGAGAAATCATTATTCATAGCATCAGGTTGGAGGCTACCCAAACAGAATCTGAGGTGTTATTCCTCCAGCCTGGGAGTGGCCTCATCATGGCAGCATGGACCAACATGCTGGAATGGGAATGAGGATTGGAATTTAAGTGGTTTGCCACAGGAAAATCCTGCTTGTTGCGAATGGAGTAAAGATGCTCGACAAAGCAGTGCTCCAGTCTACACCGCGTCTCACTAACGCAGAGGAGGCCACATCAGGAGCACTGGATATGGCAGACGGTCCCAACAGATATTGCCGTCACCTGGAAGGATTGTTTAGGGCCCAAATGGAGGTGGGGGAGGAAGTGAATGGGCAGGTGTGGCACTTTTTCCACTTGCTGGGATAAGTGCCAGAAGGGAGATTAGTGGGGAGGGATGAAAGAACAAAGGAATCACAGAGGGAGCGATCCCAGCAGAAAGTGGAGAGTTGAGGAGGGGAGATAAAGATGTGTTTGGTGGTCAAATCCCATTGAAAATAACAGAGGTTGCAGAGAATAATGTGCTGGATGTGGAGGCTCATGGGGTGGTAGATGAAGACAAGGGGTACTACATCCCTGTTAAGGCAGCAGGAAAATGGGATGAAGGCAGTTTTACTGAAATGGAGGAGTTGCAGGTGAGGGCAGCATCAATGGTGATGGAAGGGAAACACTGCTTTTTGATGTTCTAGAAAGAAAAACCCAAAGCTGGGTAAAGACGTGCCCCAGAAAAGCAACTGGGAAAAGAGAAGGCATTTTTACTGATGACAGGGTGGAGTCAGTAGGTTTATAAACGATATTGGTAGATAGTTTGCCCTCAAAGATGAAGACAGAGAGTTCAAAAAGGGGAGAGAGCTGTCAGAAATAGACCGAGTTATTGTTATTCGTCAGTTCACAACGTGTAAAGAATGAAATGACTGTCACTCCGGATCAGTGCACTATGAAAAAGAACAGAAACATAGAAAACACAAACTACAAATATAAAAGTAATCCTATAAAACACATTGTACGAGTAACTTGATTATGGTCATATATACAGTACATAAGATTTGCTTATATTCACTTAATGTGGGATGTAGTGGGGTGGTTTAATAGGTGATGGTGCTGATCAGCCTGACGGCTGGTGGGAGATAACTGTTTGCGGAAGGTATCCAAGAAGCTAAAATCCCGTCCCCTGCAGCAGCCGTGCATTCATCTGTACTATCTTTCCATCCCTGCCTTTACTGGTACCTGAAGTTATGTGTAAATTCAGCTGTGACTTACACTAAAATCCCATCAGAAATCAGAAACCATTCTATAACTGTTAGAAAAGTTTATTTTGCAGGATTGATTCATGCCGCAGTGTTAGATGCCACCTTCAAAATTTTGATAACTTTTCAATTCAGCTACCAAACAGACAAATCTGTGGATTCTATTTGTTCCTTGATCCTGATATAAGATTTATAATTTTCCATTTTTTCTAGTTATTCTTAATGTTTCTCTTGATCCATTTGAAAGTTTTCTTTGGGTTCCTCTAGTGCATGAACTTGATATGGTTCATTATTTTTCGACTGAAGAGCATTGGGCAGCATGTTAGAGAAATGCAATAACAGTGCCAGTGACTCAGGTTCAATTCTGCCACTGTCTACAAGGAGTTTTTACGGTTGCCCTGTGTTTGTGTGGGATTCCTTCGGATGCTCTGATTTCCTTCTATATTCCAAAAATGTATGGATCAGTTGGTTAATTGGGCAATGGGTATAACTGAACCCATTGTGTGGAAGGGCCTGTTACCATGCTGTATCTTGACATTAAAAAAATACGTAAATCGGTGATTAAAAATGCTGTCCTCTGGAGTTTGATTCTGATGCATTTAGGTGCTAAGACCTCTTTGCCTAGATGGTTTCCTTGGTTGTAGCACAGAGTCATACCTCTCCAATAGAGATTCTCTATATCTGCATGACTCAGATTTACTTAGTGTCCATTACGCCACTGGTGTTTAGGGTAGCTATGAAGGTCTTCCATCTGACGGTGTTCAGGGCTTGCTTTATCATGCCAGTAGCTTTTCGCTACTGTCAATCATGCAAGTCCCAGGTGGAGACATGGGAACACCGTCACACTCAGATACAGAAAGATTCTTCATTGCTGTTCCCTTAAGAATTTTGTTTTACCTGTCAGGGTTGTTATCCCTCAGCTGACCCGTGGACCGCTCTTGGTCTGGCCTCTATCCCCTGACCTGTCTGACCCTACCAAGAGCCAACACATAAAGCCCTGACTCAAGCCAACATAGCTCTCTGAGTCACTGAGGCATGCAAGCCTCCAAACCGAACAACGAGTTTGTGTTTCTTTTGAAGGATGACTGACGTTGACTGGGAATCTATTTTCTGGCATTAACAGCATAATTCCAGCAGAGGGTACTCCTCTCACACATCCTTCAGGACAGATTCAGACTCAGACTCATTTACTTATCACTTGTAGATCGATAAATAAAGCGAGGTGTGTTGTTTGCATCAACGACCAGCCCGACATAACTGAGGACAGCCACACATTCCAGTGCCAGTAATACATGCTCATCCATATGAGATTGTCGATGAACTGAATATTTAAAGACTCTTCACTGTGCATTTTCAAACAAAGTTTGAACTGAGTCTACGCAGAACAGAGGACTGTCTTGAGTTTGAGTTGAACTGAGAGGGACAGTACGTTGTTATTTAGCAAGCCCCTTGACAGTGTTGACAGACAGAGGGATCCTGGTGTCCAAGTGCCGAGCTCCCTAAAGGTGACTCTACAAGTTGATAGGGTAGTAAACAAGCATATGGAATGCTTGCCTTTATTAGCTGAGAGACTCTCAAGACTCAGGGAGTCATGTTGCAGCTTTATAAAACTCTGGTTAGGCCACATCTGGAGTCGTGCATTGAATTCTAGATGCCCATTCTAGGAAGAATGTCAGGCTTTGGGGAGAGTGCAGAAGAGGTTTACCAGGATACTGCCTGGATTACAGGACAGGTTGTGCAAACATAGGTTGTATTCTCTGGAGTGGCGGAGGCTTAGGGGAGACCTGATAGACATTTGTATACTTAGTTATAAGAGGCACAGATAGAGCAGACAGATGGTTTCTTTTAACCAGGGTTGAAGTGCCTAATACTAGTGTAGCCCCCGGCCAACCTCAGGGTCTCTCGGCTCGCTGTCATCTAGGGAAACAGCCCTCGGCCCCTGCAAACTGGGTAATTAGTTTCTGTGGATGCTGTGTGATGTACCCCACCCTGCCCAAATAACAGACAATACACCAGATACAATTAAATGATTTACAGTTTATAGATATTACTGGAACTATATAATTAATAGAGAATAAAATATAAAAGGCGCCACACTTATCAAAGTTCAATCTCTTCATGCACAAAACAGTTGGAGCTCTGGACCCTTCTTCTTCACCCTGCGACCCCTCGACCGGCCGCCTGGGACCAACAACGGTGGTCGACCAGGCACTCCACACGAGTCCGTCTCCATCTCCCCTCCTCGCTGAACGCCCCGCTCGGGTCCTTCCCCGTCAGTGGACTTACAGCACCTTGTCCATTCTCTGTCTCTCTCTCCCGCCTTCTGCCCCAAAACCCCGCGCATACAACTCTTCCAGATACACCAAAATCATAGCAACTATCCCAATTGGTTAATAGCACCCTGCTATCTGTATTAACCCAAGCAAATGTCCAGCTAGAGACTTTCTCAGCATTTAACATAACAAAGAAGCATTCCCGATTATAACATAACAAAGAAGCCATTTTAATTAGCCTATGCGGTAAAAGACGAAACCCCCTTACACTAGAGTGCAGCATTTAAGGTGGTGGGGAGGGAGGTTCAAAGGAGATGTCCAGGGCTAGTTTATTTTACACAGAGAGTGGTGGATTCCCAGAACGCACTGCCAGGGTGTGGGAAATGTCATCGAGGCAATCAAAAGGCTCTTAGATAGGCACATGAATATGCAGAGAATGGAGGGATATAGACATTATAAAGGCAGAAGGGATTTGTTTAATTAGGCATTGAATTGGTTGGCTACAACATGGACCGAAGGGCATTTCCAATGCTGTTCTGCATTCTAGGAATTATACGAGATGTGATCACCGATGATCAAAGACTTTCTGCACAGATTATTTTAAATTGCAGATCCTGGACTTGGGTGAGTAATGTGGAAGTTGTACTGCAATAGGGTGCAGTTCAGTAGGTTAACAGAACTCACTACCTTCTCTTTGTTGGTGACTTTAGGCATTATTTTGGGGAAAATTGATTGGAAGTGGGGTACTGGCACAGGAAACAGAGACACATATATAACCAAAAAGCTATCGAAGAGAAGGTTGCAGTGATTGCCAAGCTTTAGGGAGTTTCACTCCCACAGGCTTGAAACAGTGTTGTTCAAGGCAGTACAAGTGACTCTTGAGCACTTCTATGCACTTTTTCTCTGTACCGTCAGCAGATAGTAACCAAGGGGAGGTTCCTTACTGACTCTGATGTGGCAGACATGGAAGGAGGGAGAGTGCGATTTTTCAAACAAGGTGTCGAGACATAAATCCCAGTATGGTGCTTACTACGTAGTGACGTAGGTTGGAAGGTCCATGTTTCTGACTGTTGGGGGGGGGGGCAGTGTTGTTGGATCATAAACACGAGAAATTTTGCAGATACTGGAAATCCAAAGCAACACACACAAAATGCTGGAGGAACTTAGCAGGTTAGGCTGCATCTAAGGAAATGAATAAACAGAACTTTTTAGGCCAAGACCCTTCTTTCAGGGCTTGGATCATGATGCTTTTGAGGTACAATATTTGTTGCATACAGCCGTTTTATTAAGTGTTATAAGAGCAAAGAAGTGTGGAGAGAGCAAAGAAAAGACCAGACTAAAAAGTAGCAGTGGTAGTCTCATACCAGATGAGAGATAACAGAAATTCCATTGATAACAATTAACAAATAAAATAGCTAGATTCAAATAGTGTGACACCTACTACTGAAACTAAGAAGTTTCTAGAAAAATACGAAGACAACTGTACTGTAATTACCTGAAAATTCACTGAACAATTACATGCATATACACTCCATGACCACTCTGTTAGATCAGTGCTCATCTGTACACCTGCGCATTAATGCAAATAACTAATTAGCTAATCATGTGGCAGCAACTCAATGCATAAAAGCATGCAGGCGTGGCCAAGCATCAGAATGGGAAAGAAATGTGACTTTGACCATGGAATGATCATTGGTGCCAGATAGTGTGGTTTGAGTATCTCAGAAACTGCTGATTTCCTGGGATTTTCATGCATAACTATCTAGAGTTTGTAGACGATGGTGCGAAAAACAAAGAAAAATCCAGTGAGCGGCAGTTCTGTGGGTGAAGACACCTTGTTAGTTGGAGAGATCAGAGGAGAATGGCCAGACTGGTTCAAGCTGACACTGAAGGCGAGAGTGACTCAAATAACCATGCATTACAAAGCTGGTGTGTAGAAGATCATTGCTGACCACATAACACATTGAACCTTGAAGAAGATGGACTACAGCAGCAGAAGACCACAAATGTACACTGGCCACTTTAATAGGTATCGGGCCACTGAGTGTATAAAAATACAAGCAAGCATAGAAAAGTTAAACCACAAGAAAAGTAACAATTCGTCATCCCAATCAAACAGGGGAAAGAGGTATTATTTGGAAGAAGAGGATGCATTGAGTTTGGGGACATTGCAGATTTTTTCACCCCATGAAACAGTATGTGATCTGGGAGGAAAGGTGCTGCAGGAAGCTTGCAACCTTTGGTTGTTCAATTATAGTCTATATCCAGGAAATATTTCTTTGGTGTATTTCAATTAGCTTCTTAGCAACTGATGATTACATATTGATTGAAGTGCACAATTTATTTGCAGTTAGTATTTTTTCGATTAAGTGATTACTGCAATTATTTGAGTTCTTTATGTTTAAACTCAAATGATTACTTTGTTATAACGCAACGATTTCCCAATCTACGTCAATGTTGTAATTGAATCAGGCAAGCGGAAAATGGGCTGGAAGGAGAGGACGTAAAAACTGAAGGGTCATTCTAATAGCTGGACTGGTAACTGACCGGTAGTTCAGGGACTTACTAACTACAGTTGGCTATAATAATCACAATCACATTTATTATCACTGACATGAAATTATGTGATAAATGTGAAAATCAGTTAGAAAGGGAGCTAAAATGCTTATTTTGCATTAAAATTATTTATTTATTTAAAGATACAGCGTTTAACAAGCCCTTCCAGCCCAGTGAGCTGCATCACCCAGCAACCCATCTATTTAACCCTAGCCAAATCACAGGACAATGTAGTTGACCAATTAGCCTACTAAATGGTACGTCTTTGGACTGTGGGAGGAAACTGGCGCATGCAGAGGGAACCCACTCATGGGAAGGAACGTAAACACTTTTTACAGATGGTGTCAGAATTGAACTCTGAACTCCGACACCCCGAGCTGTAATAGTGTTGCGCTAAACGCTACACAATCTTGGTGCCCCATTTCCTTCCATGTTATACTTCATCTCATGGCTGGGATAACGGGAAATCTTGCCAGTGATGCAGTCTGTACTTCTGCAGGCTTCTTGTGGGTTGTCAATGAATTGCACTAAAATAAGAGAGCAGCTGTATTATACCACAGGGAGCTTGAAGTAACTGTGTCTTAATCTCTTGTCTTGTTCTACAACTCCCAAGTCCCTCATTTCACTCAAAATGTTATTTTCCATTTCAAAATGGAATGATGCCACAGATAGATGAGGTCTGTAAAGAAAGCTTTTGGCACATTGGCCTTCATAAATCAAAGTATTGAGTACAGGAGATGGGATTATATGTTGTAGCTGAATAAGACATTTGCAAGGCCAACTTTAGAGAAATGTGTGCAGTCCTGGTCACCTACCTACAAGAAAGACATCAATAAGATTGAAAGAGCACTGAGAAAATTTACATGGATGTTCCTGGATCTTGAGGACCTGAGCTATAGGGGAAGTTTGAATAGTTTAGGACTTTATTCCCTGGAGCGTAGGAGATATTTGATTGATGTAGACAAAATTGAGGGGGATAGATAGGGTAAATTCAAGCAGTCTTTTTCCACTGAAGTTGAATGAGACAACAGCTGGAGATTATGGGTCATTTGTTCACAAGGTCGCTGATAAGATAGATGAAGATGGTTGGGCCGAGGACACTGCTTCGAGGAATCCTTGGAGGTGTCCCAGGATTGGGCTGAGTAATCTCTGACAACCACAACCTTCTTCCTGTGAACAGGATGATCCAGCCACTGGGACAATTTCCCTTTGGTGCATTTGATTTTACTTTTACCAGAATGCCTCGATGGCATATTTGGTTAAGTGCTGCCTTGATGTGAAGAGCAATCATTGTCACCTCAGTTCCAGAATTCAGTGCTTTGATTCTCATGTGTTGCAGAGGTAGCCAGACTTGAGTTCTGCACTGCTGTCAGTTTGAACTGATGGGGAATAGGAGCTTATCAGGCATTGATCAGACTGCACTTCGAATATTGTGAGCAATTTTGAGCCCTGTATCTAAGAAAGGATATGCTGGCATTGGAGAGGGACCAGAGGATGTTCCCAGAAATGAGGAGTGATTGATGGCTTTGGGCCTATACTAACTGGAGTTGAGAAGAATGCGAGGGTATCTCATTGAAACCTCTCAAATATTGAAAGGCCTAGATTGAATGGATGTGTAGAGGATGTTTCCTGTAGCGGGGGAGTCTAGGACCAGAGGGCACAGCCTCAGAATTGAAGGACATCCATTTAGAACAGAGATGAGAAGGAATTTCTTTAGCCAGTGGGTTATGAATCTGGAATTATTTGCCAAAGATGGCTGTGGAGGCCAAGTGATTGGATACATTTAAAGCTGAGGTTGATAGTGTCTTGATTAGTCAGGGTTCAAAGGTTACAGGGAGAAGGTAGGAGAATGGGGTTGAGAGGGATAATAAATCAGCCATCGAGCAGCAAAATGGATGGGTCAAGTAGCCCAATTCTGCACCTTTGTCTTACGGTCTTTTGGACACCTCATCTCAACAAATTTCAAGCCAGTTATCTGAGTGTAGAATTATAATAGAAGAAAAGTAATTAACTGTACACAGTATCTCCTCTAATCTCCCTGAAAAATGTTTGAATTTTTAAGTATTTTATGTGCCTTTTTGTTACTGACTTCTTGGTGAACCTTGTGGTCCTTGCTTACAGTTCGGATGTGACAGTGACACAGGCACTTTTTGTTGTTTAGCCGTTGCTTCTGGCCATGTGTTCTTTGCCTTGGTGAATGGGTTTTAAACTGATTTCAGGTACTCTGAGCGTAGCAGTACGAAATGCATTGGGATTACGATTGAGACCAGACCAGACTACTGTCTGAAACGCCATCTCAGTGACATGCTGCATTATGGGTGCACGCGATTGGAGATTGGAGTGCAAAGTGTCTATGAAGATGTAGCCAGAGACACTAACAGGTGAGTGTTGCTTGAAACCTAAATGCTTTTCACAGACATTTTCAAAATTATTCCTATTTTGTACCATGTTTGACCTCGACCTTGTGCTAAACTAGTGATATCATGAGGCTGATGCCTCAATATCTATAAAACCGAACTTTGAAAGCAATGTACACTGTGCACTTGCTTCTCTGTTACATTCAACTAAATTGTTGCACTCACTCCAGGGACAGTTTATCCTTCCTGTGGTGTGGTATTCAGAACAGAAGGGGTAATTGTAGCACAGTCATAGCAGGGCAACAAATACACACAAGGGTAGGAACTCTTCTTAATGCAAGAAACTACATTTCATGCCAAGACCTTTCATCAGGACTTAGTCATAGTAGGGCTTTCCACAGGAATTATACTAATACCCTTGTATTGCTGTCCAAATATATATATTGCATTACATTGTTTGAATTCCCTCCTTTAAATTCTCATTCTATCTAGTTATTCAATTAATTTCCTTCTAGATCAATAGATTTCCCACAAATTCATCGTCTTCAAATTCAACACATAATTCCTTGTGAGGGATTTTATAAAGTGTTTTCTGGAAGTCATGTGTAACTTCCATAAGGACTCTTGTGAAGTACAATTTTGAAACAAAATACTATATATCCTTACACAAACAATAGAAAATCTGCAGGTGCTGGAAATCCAAGCAACACACACAAAATGCTGGAGGAACTCAGCAGGCCAGGCAGCATCTATGGAAAAGAGTACAGTCGATGTTTCGGGTCGAGACCCTTCATCTGTCCTGACCCTCCCCACTCATGCTGCCTGACCTACTGGGTTCCTCCTGCGTTTTGTGTGTGTTGCTCTGGATTTCCATTATTTTCAGAATCTTTTGTGTTTGCCATATATCCTTCCTTCCTAAAATACAAGATACTACTGTATTCCTGATTTTTCCCCCTGTTCTATAAGAAACTCGCTTGTGCTTCATCCCTCTTTCCTCTACAACAGATGCTCCCTCCACCCTTGGTTGCCCAGTATTCCTTTGGTTTCACTGATAGCATGATTATTGTACACAAAGGCACGAGAAGTAACTGGGTGATGGAGATGGAAACTGAGTGCAAAGTGAGATAACTGGCCCAAAATTGAGCATAGGAAAAATGATTTTTGAAAAAACTTATGGTTAGGTCTAGATGTAGACAGACGCTTTAAAATTGATACCATTCAGAGACACAGCACAGTAACGGCCCTTCTGGCCCACAACCCTGTGCTGACCAATTAACGGATGAGTCTCTGGAATGTAGAAGGAAACTGGAGCACCTGGAGGAAAGACATGTGATCATGGGATGAATGTACAAACTCCTTAGAGTCAATGGCGGGAATTGAACCCAGGTTGCTGGCATTGTAATAGCATTATGCTCACTGCTACGCTACTGTGTCACTCCCAGTTTGTTGAGATCCGCAGCTTTAACATTTGTAAAAATTGATTTAAGAATAAAGTGACTGACACTAGTATAGGTAGCATAAGGATTTGCCAGCGACTTGGGTTCAGTTCCCGCCACTGTCTTGAAGGAGTTTGTATGTTCTCTTAATAACAGTGTGGGTTTCCTCCTGGTGCTCCAGTTTTCTCTCACATTTCAAAGACATATGGGTTAGTAGATGAATTGGTCACCAGGGTGTAGTTGGGTGGTGTGGACTCATTGGGCCGGAAAGGCTATTATGGTACTGTATCTCTAAATTAAAAAAATGAAGTGATTTGATTTTAAAAAGTTTGTAAGAGACTTTGTAAGTTTGTAAAAGTTTGTAAGATTCGTGTAAGAGAAGATTCAGTCAGATTTTACTTTGGATCCAATTGGTGGTGTTTAACTGCATCCTATTGATGCGTGTCTCTTGGGAACCCACTGCAAAGAAGTCATGAATCATCAGGTTAACACTTGCTTCTCCTCTTCCCTCAGGGGTCACACGGTCAGAGCAGTGTGTGAATCATTTCAGCTGGCAAAGGATGCTGGCTTTAAAGTTGTGGCGCATATGATGCCTGATCTCCCCAATGTTGGTCTGGAGCGTGACATCGAACAGTTCATTGTGAGTGTCCATCATTGCAGTCTTCCTTTGTTCAAGTATCGATCGCAGTTTTACCCACCAATTGTTGTGCATTGGTATTTTGTTGTTGGTTTAATATTGTCACATCGTATAGACAAGACACAGTGAAGAGTTTGTCTTGCATACCATTCATACAGATCCAATCATTACACAGTGCATTGAGTTAAAAAAAAACAATGTAGAATAAAAAGTAAAAGCTTCTGAAAAGGTGCAGTGTAAGTAGATGATAAAGTTCAAGATCATAACGACGTAGATTGTGAGGCCAAGAATCCATTATATTGTACAAGGAATCTGCTCAAGAGTCTGATAACAGCGTGATAGAAACTGCCCTTCTGCCTGGTAGTACCTGCTTTCAGGCTTTCTTGTGCCTGATGGGAAAGGGGAGAAGTGAGAAAGTCCTGGGAGGATGGAGTCTTTGATTACATCAGCTGCTTTACTGAGGCAGTGAGAAGTACAGACAGAGGCCATGGAGGGAAGCCTGTTTCCTGTGATATGCTGACCTGTGTCCACAACTCTCAGTAGTTTCTTGCAGTCATGTGCAGAGCAGTTGCCAAACCAAACTGCTGTGCTGAATTTCTTTAGCTGCCTGAGGAATTAGAGATGTTGGTGAGTTTTCTTGTCTGTGACATCATAAGGAGGAGTTGGTTGAGGTGACAATGTGATTGGCTACTCTGATTGTTCCAAAAGATCAATTCCAGAAGAAAGGTAATAGTCAGTGAACTTGATGTCCAGGCTTCATCTGTGGAAGTGTGACATCAAAGAGGTGATATTAGAATCAAGGAGGGATTTCCACTAACTGCAGTTACCCCCAGAACAGAGGAAGACGGTTGTGTGTGTTGGAGGTGAATAACCCTCAGTCCTAGCACGTCACTGCTCAAGATTGTCAATACTGTATCCCGGAACAAAACACCTTCATCAGTTACCACATTCAGAATGTCATAAAGTCAGAACCCAGTGTGTTCAGTCTGAATTCCAGTTCCCCACGGTTCCATCAGCAACATATTACAACCAATAAAATTTTTGTGGGCGTATGGGTGTAACTGCTCTGAAGCTGTTTGTACGGCCTTATAATGAACATAAGGATTAACATATGAGAAGCATTTGATGGCTTTGAGTCTGTATTTGCTGGAGTTTAGAAGAAAGAGGGGTATCTCATTGAAACCTGTCATACATTGAAAGGTCCAGTTACAGTGGACATGGAGAGTGTTTCCAATAGTGGGAGAATATAGGATCAGAGGGCACAGCCTCAGAATAGAAGGATGTCCCTTTAGAACAGAACTGAGAAGGAATTTCTTTAGCCAGGGAGTGGTGAATCAGGGGAATTCATTGCCACAGAGGGCTGTAAAGGGGTTGATAGGTTCTTAATTAGTCAGGGAGTCAAACATTACCGGGAGAAGGCAGGAGAAGGAGTTGAGAGGGAAAATAGTCAGCCATGATCAAGTGGCACAGCAGACTTGTTGTGCCAAATAGCCTAACTCTGCTCCTATGTCTTATGTCTCATGCAACACACATCAAAGTTGCTGGTGAACGCAGCAGGCCAAGCAGCATCTATAGGAAGAGGCGCAGTCGACTGCGCCTCTTCCTATAGATGCTGCTTGGCCTGCTGCGTTCACCAGCAACTTTGATGTGTGTTGCTTGAATTTCCAGCATCTGCAGAATTCCTGTTGTTTGCGTTCTTATGTCTCATGATCACTCTTGTAGGTTATGGGTTGTCCCATTTAAAATTAACTTGTGTCCACTACTTTTCAAGTGGGCATGAGTTCAGGTCTCCAGGCAGTCTGTTATAAACGTCAACGTCATGCAACACACAGCTCGAACCACATCATCAAGTTCGCCGATGACATGACCGTGGTGGGTCTCATCAGCAAGAACGATGAGTCAGCATACAGAGAGGAGGTGCAGCGGCTAACGGACCGGTGCAGAGCCAACAACCTGTCTCTGAATGTGAACAAAACAAAAGAGATGGTTGTTGACTTCAGGAGGACATGGAACAACCACTCTCCACTGAACACCGACGACTTCTCCGTAGAGATCGTTAAGAGCACCAAATTTCTTGGTGTTCACCTGGCAGAGAATCTCACCTGGTCCCTCAACACCAGCTCCATAGCAAAGAAAGCCCAGCAGCGTCTCTACTTTCTGCGAAGGCTGAGAAAAGTCCACCTCCTACCCCCGATCCTCACTACATTCTACTGAGGTTGTATCGAGAGCATCCTGGGCAGCTGCATCACTGCCTGGTTCAGAAATTGCACCATCTTGGATCGCAAGACCCTGAGCAGATAGTGAGGTCAACTGAGAAGATCATCGGGGTCTCTCTTCCCGCCATTAGAGGCATTTACACCACACGCTGCATCCATAAAGCAAACAGCATTATGAAGGACCCCATGCACACCTCATAAAAACTCTTCTCCCTCCTGCCATCTGGCAAAAGGCACCGAAGTATTCGGGCTCTCACGACCAGACTATGTAACAGTTTCTCCCACCAAGTCATCAGACTCCTCAATACCCAGAGCCTGGTCTGACACCAACCTACTGCCCCTTACTGTGCATGTTGTCTTGTTTATTATTTATTGTAATACCTGCACTGTTTTGTGCACTTTATGCAGTGCTGAGTAGGTCTGTAGTCTAGTGTAGTGTTGTGTTGTTTTTTACGTAGTTCAGTGTAGTTTTTGTATTGTTCATGTAGCACCATGGTCCTGAAAAAGTCTCGTTTTTACTGTGTACTGTACCAGCAGTTATGGTCAAATTGACCATAAAAAGTGACTTGACTGTCTCAGAGCAAGCCTGCGTAGGAAACTGAAATACCACTGTGATACAGTGATCATACCGACAGATGTTTTGAAAATATGCCTACCCTTCATCAGTTCTTAACCTGAACAGTCGATTGTTTATTCCCCTCTTTGGTTGCTGCCTGACCTGCTGAGTTCCTCCAGCGTTTTGTGTGAGTGGCTCAAGATTTCCAGCATCTGCAGAATGTCTTGTGTGGCACACACAAAATGCTGGAAAAGCTCAGCTGGATAGGCAGCACTGATAGAGGGGAATAACTTGCGTTTGTATACTTGAAAATTGCCAGTTTGGTTGTTTCTTTTTGTATTTTGTGTTTGTTTACTTCTGTTCCTACAAAAGTTGTGCAAGAGCAAATTTTCATTCTTGGTAAATTTTTGATAGTGAATTGTGAATTCCATAATGCCAAATTTCTGTTGCCTGAACTGTGATAGTGGGGTGTACGCTGTACAGTCAGTGTTCCTGCGACTTTCAGTACTTCCACCAAATAGTGCTCAACGTAGAGGACATTCTAGTTCATCAGCTGAATGGAGTGGTAGGGGAAGCTTCATGGAGCTTGAAATTCAAGTTGAGGACTCCCAAGGCAATTCCCTGAATATGTATATCATTATCTATAGTGAGATACACTCAGTAATCACTTTATTGTGTATTAGGTACACCTGTACACCTGCTTGTTGATGCAAATATCTAATCACCAATCATGTGACAGCAACCCAATGCATGAACACATGCAGACATGTACAAGAGGTTCTCAAAGTTTAAAATAAACTTATTATCAAAGTACATATATGTCACCATAATCAACCCTGAGATTTGTTTTCATGCAGGGTTTAGTGTTGTTCAGACCAAACATTAGAATGGGGGAACAATTGTGACCTAAGTGGTTTTGACTGTGGAATGATTGTTGGTGCCAGACAGTGTGGTTTGAGTATCTAATGCTGATCTCCTGGGATTTCCCTAGAGTTTAAAGAGAATGGTGTGAAAAATGTAGAACATCCAGTGAGCCACAGTTTTGTGGGCAAAATACCCTGTTAATGAGAGAGGTCAGAGGAGAATGGCCAGACTGGTTCAAGCTAACAGGAAGGTGACAGTGTTGTGCTGAAGAGCATCTCTGAATACACAACATGTCGAACCTTTAAGTGGATGGGCTTCTGCAGCAGAATATCATCAACTAGTACTTAATGGCCAATTTACTACGTACAGGAGGTACCCAATAAAGTGGCCACTGAGTGTGTGCTACACTGAGGATTGATATTATATTTTGCTTGCTAATACTTCTGTGAAGCACCTCAAATACACAACATTAAAAATGCTGTTTAAAGATACAACTAGATAGAATGGAATTGATGATAAATGTTGTAACACAGTTAGAGATAAATGGTTAGACCTAAGTAAGCCAATCTGAGTAAAATAAAGAAGCAAAGAATTTGGTTTTAAGCAGATTCGATCTGGCTGTGAGCATAAATTAGTGTTGAGAAAAGGTCTGGAACAAGTTAATTAGTGTTTCCGTGTCTGCTAATGCAGTTTTGTACAATGAAGAAGAAAGGAAATTTGATTTGCTGTTCCAGGTGGTTATATATCCACTGGTGCGGGGTGTAGGAATCTCAGCTGTGCGAGGCTGATGGTTAGGGTCAATGGATCAATTGGTCTGTCCATCACTTTCAAATATTTATATGTGCATTTGTTACGTTATCCCCAAAGTATTTGCCATCATTTGATATATTCCTGAGAGTGAAAGGGGAAAATGCATAAACCAGGCACTTCCCTATTTTGACAGCCCAGTTCCCTTTCTAACAGATGTGCTGTGGTTGCACAGAGGAGCTGAGCCAGCTGCTTTGGTTTGTTTTGCTGTCTTCCTTGCTTCTCTATATTATGACCAAAATCTTGCTAATGTTAAGTCTCTGTTAGATTAGGGTGTAGAATTATTATTTTTCTTGTATCTCTCTTGTAGTTTAACTTTCCTGTGCTTGCTCATAATTTTTATATAATCACCTATATATGTGTAACTGTTCAGTAAGATTTCCAGTAATTATACTGTAGCTGATTCTGTATTTTTCAGAAGCTTCTCGGGTTCTTCTGTAGTAGCTGTTACACCACTTAAATCTGGCTATTTTATAAGTTAATTGTTATCACTGGAATGTTGCTATCGCTAGTATAAGTATGAAATGGCTACAGCTGCTTTCTTTTTGCTATTTTTTTCTTTGTTCTTAGAACATAGAACATTACAGCACAGTATAGGCTCTCTCACCCACAATGTTGTGCCAACCTTTTAACCTAGTCTCTAATCAATCAATCTAACCCTTCCCACCTGCACAGCCCTCCATGTTTCTATCATCCATGTACCTAGGGTTTTTAAATGTCCCTAATGTATCTACTTCAACCACCACCTCTGGCAGCACAGTCCTTGCAGCTACCATTCTCTGTTTAAAAAAAAACATACCCTTATGCTTTTCTCCAATCACCAGAAAATTATGCCTCCTCATAATATCCATTTCTGCCCTGAGAAAAAAATCTGAATACCCACTCAATCTATACCTCTTATCATCTTATTCACCCTCTATCAAGTCTCCTTTCCTCCAAAGAGAAAAGCCCTAGCTCAATCAACCTATCCTCATAAGATGTGCTCTCTAATCTAGGCAGCATCCTGATAAGTCTCCTCTGCACCCCCACTAAAGCTTCCACATCCTTCCTATATTGAGGCAACCAGAATTGAACGGTGTCCAACCAGGGTTTTATAGAGCTGCAACATTACCTCGCAGCTCTTGAATTCAAAATTCCAATTAACCGCAGGCTTTTTTTAATTTTTATTAATATTTCCTTTATTATTAGTATTAGGGTTTAACACCAGTCACCTTGCTCTCCCAAGTTCAAGTTTATTGTCATCACAGAGTAACCACAGTGTGACACAGCATAGCATTAGAAACCAATCGATTCCATGTACTTCTGAAAACTTGCGATGGTAGTTTACTGTCACTCAGCCATATGCATGCATATACCTAACGAAACATCGTTCCTGTAGGGCCAAGGTGCAAAACATACTACATATAATTGTGCATAGCTCATACAGTTATGATAAAGCATAATACAGTCACAAAATAATACGAGTACAAGTCCCTGAGTGGCTTGGTCGGAAGATTAGTGGTGCATGGGATGTTGTCCTGGAGCCATGTTTCTGTAAGAGTAGCATGCAGCAGTTCCTCATCTCCATTGCAGCATTTCTGGCTGTCATCAGGTTTTAAGCTTGAGTCACTGACTGACTGCATGTCCCTGTAACAACTAGGGAAAGCCAGAGGTGAAATAAACTTTATTGTTACTAAACTCATAACTGCATCAGAGTAATCACAGCACTTAGTGACACATCGTAACATTAGAAACCAATCGATTCCATGTACTTTTGAAAACTTACGATGGTACAGATTACTCATGGCTTTACTGTTTGATTGTGTAGCTTCAAACTGATGAGTAGAAAGATTGAAACAGACGTTCTGTACAGTCAGTGGATGATAAAGCAATGCAAGATGTGATGTAAAGGAATAAATTCCCAGAAACGTAGAAACTGACAATAACAGCTTGTGTAGACAAATAAAGAAGGAAAGATTTTTGAATTCTTGCCCTGATTATTCAATATAATTTTTAAAAATACATATTTATTATAATTTATAGTATTTTTTTATGTCTTGCACTGTACTGCTGCTGCAAAACAACACATTTAATGATATATGTCAGTGATATTAAACCAGTTTCTGATTCTGAAATTTATACGTGTATTACAAATAAAAGACAGTGGAAGAATAAGGAAATGGTGATGAAATAGAACTTCTTTATTGTTCATCTTTATTCAAGAAGCCATTAAAAACCTCCTGAAACAAGCAGAGGTCTAACGTGCTGTTAGAATTAGCATTAGTTAAAAAAGAATGGAAAAAATCTAGTTCGATTAAAAGTTCACAAATCCCGGCACCATGATGATCTTCATACCCAGCTTTGGAAAAGAGTGGCAGTGGAGGTGGTATATGTTCTGTCTCTGTCTTCCACATACTCAGGAACAGTTTCCATTAATTAGAAAGCAGCAAATGTAAACTCAGGATTAAACAAAAGAGAAAGTAAAAAAGCAAGAAACCACAAGATATGATCAAGGCTACAGAGACGTAGATTGTACATTGAGTCTATGCGTCTTAATTGGTAAGGCCAAAGTTGGAGTATTGTGTACAGTTCTGGTCACCAAATTATAGGAAAGATGTCAACAAAATTGAGAGAGTACAGAGGAGATTTACTAAAATGTTGCCTGGATTTCATCTCCTAAGTTACAGAGAAAGGTTGAACAAGTTAGGTCCTTATTCTTTGGAGCGTAGAAGGTTGAGGGGGGACTTGATAGAGGTGTTTAAAATTATGATAGTGTTGACGTGGATAGGCTTTTTCCATTGAGAATGGGGGAGATTCAAACAAGAGGATATGATTTGAGAGTTAAAGGGCAAAAGTTTAGGGGTAGCATGAGGGGGAACTTCTTTACTCAGAGAGTGGTAGCTGTGTGGAACGAGCTTCCAGTAGAAGTGGTTGAGGCAGGTTCGATGTTGTCATTTAAAGTTAAATTGGACAGGAAAGGAATGGAGGGTTATGGGCCGAGTGCAGGTTGGTGGGACTAGGTGAGAAAGAGTTTGGCATGGTCTAGAAGGGCCGAGATGGCCTGTTTCCGTGCTGTAATTGTTATATGGTTATATGGTTAATATCCATGCAGCAGAGTCTGGCTTCCAATAATTTGGGCTTTCTTGCTGTTAGACCAGGAACTCATTTAGGAAAGCCTGTGCTATAGCAGGTATACCACAGTCATCCTATGTTTGAAACAAACCTGAATAGACATCACCTACTGCACAGTGTGAAGTGTGAGACCTGAAACATCAGGGCGCAATAGCAACAGACCTGAACATCGCAATCATAATGAAGGATCACAGGTGCTTTGACATAGATGTCACCACCCTGAATGAGAAACAACAGATAGGAAACAGCCAAATTGAAGAACAGCACAATGGAGTATAAACAAGAAGAGGCATGTTTTCATAGAATGAGTTTGCTGTCAAGAATGTGCTTATTTGGTTTTGGGAGAAGTCAGGAGAATAGGATTGAGAGGGAAAATAAATCAGCCATGATGGAATGCCGGAGAAGGCTCAATGGGCTGAATCTTATCATTCTGCTCCTATGTCGTATGGTCTTATGGAATGCTCATTTTCTCAGTCCCTTGTTCTTACACTGCTTCTCTGCACTGCTCTCTCTTTGGAGATTCAACTGCGGTTCCCTTCAGAATACTCCTTATCTCAAAAACATGCAAGACTCTATAGATGCTGGAAATCCCGAGCATCTGATGAAGAGTCTTGGCCCGAAACATTGACTCTTTATTCTTCTCTGTAAATGCTGCCTGACCCGCTGAATTCCTGTAGCATTTAGTGTGTGTTGTTCTGTACCTCAATAGCAATTTTGCTGTTCTTGAACACAGAGGACTACTGTTACCTGTGTCACACGAGTCTCTCTTTGTTTGTCTTGTCTCCTGATTAATCTCTCATTATTCCAAATGCTCTTTCAATTTGTCTAGCTTTATCTACAACTCATTGTATCTTGTCAGATCTCCATTAATAGCCCTGGTCATGTTTAAGATAAGGCATTTCATCTGGGATACCTTGAGAAAGATAATTTGGAATTTGATATTTAGGTTGGTCTTGCTTCAATCTTTGTGTGTCATCAAAGCTTTCTTCCCTGTGGACCTTGTTTACTCTTCAGCTTCCATTTCTTAGTTACATTTGTAAGTTGGTTTGTTATTGTCACATGTACTGAGATACAGTGAAAAACTTATATTGCATACCATTTATACAGGTCAGTTCAAACTCTTATGCTCCCGGAACAGATCCTACACTATCAGGGAAGCTCACTAATGCCACTGTTTTCTGAGGAGGTTGAAGAGAGCAGGGCGATGCACATCAGTACTCATGACCTTCTTCAGATATGCAGTAGGGAGCATTCTAACATGCTGTATCACTACATGGTCTTGAAACTGCACTGTGGTGGTCAAAACTACCTAATGCATTACTGCCACCAACGATCAGATACATAAACTGTCTTGTGCAGTTATATTTATTGTGTTTTTTATTATTGTGTTCTTTATCTTATGTTTTTTTTGTTCTGCATCAGATATAGGGTATCAATTAAATTTGTTCTGTACACTTGTGTACTGGAAATGACTTGAATTATGAATTACAACAATGTTTTGAGATACTAAGGAAAACAATTACAGAATGCAAAATAAAGATTTACAATTACAGAGAGTGAGCATTTTTGCAGATATGTAACAAAGTGCAAGGTTACAAGCGGGAGATTGTGAGGTCAAGAGTCCAAGTACATTCTAGGGAACTGTTCAATAGTGTTATAACAGTGAAATAGAAGCTAAAACTTGAGTCTGGTGGTATGTGCTTTCAGGCTTTTGTATCTTGTGCCAAGTGGGAGAGGGGAGAAGAAAGATTGTCTGGTATGGGTGATGTATTTGATTATGCTGGCTGCTTTACTGATGAGGAAGATGGTGGCATCCTCATCAATGGACTGAGCTATGTTTACAACTCTCTGCAGTTTCCTGTGGTCACTGGCAGGGATGTTGTCAAGCCATTATGTGTCTAGATAGAATGCTTTCTATGGTGCATTAATAAACATTGGTGAGGGTCAAAGGGGATGTGCCAAATTTTTTTGGCTTCCTGAGGAAGTAGGAGTACTGGTGAGCTTTCTTGTTCATAGCATCTACATGATTGGACTAGGACAGACTATTGGTGATGTGCCTGCAACCCTCTCAAACTCAGGACCAATGATGTAAAGAGGAGCATATGCACCACCCTCTGTCTGAAATCAATGACCAGCTCTTTTGTTTTACTGATATTGAGGGAAAGTGGTTGTCATGACGCCATGTCACTAAGCTTTCCATCTCCTTCCTGTACTCTGAGTCTTCATTTGTTTTAAATTCGCTGAATCAGCCATGCCCAATGTATATTGCCATCTTTGTTCCTATCTCCTGTCGCGCAGGTTCCAAGAATATCTTTTCAAGAAGAACTTTTCTGATAACTGGGACAAAACTGCTGTTTGTCAATCAGTGCGAAATTACTACTTGCATCACAGTCCCAAACAGTTTCCAGATTCCTCTCTTGTACCTGTCTCTTTACACAGACCTTGTGTTCCCACTCTCTTCTTCTCGGTGATTTTCATTTTTTTAAATTTTTGACTGGCTTTTGTTACTTTGTCATGGCACTGTATGTTCTAGCAATTCACTCGCATAGAATTCAACACTTTCTTAGTGCTCCTTAGTCATCAAAGATACATAGGGTGACTTTCTACTTGTCTCGTTCTAAGAATACAGATTCTTCATCCACTGAAGTTCCGAATGCCCCATTCAGATATCTGGAGTGTTTCCAATGGTCCAGGTTCTTTAGAAAGCCTCAGCCATTGATAATCTCTTTTCCATTGGACCTTTGCCTTGCCAAGTCCCTTAAAATTATAACAAAATCCTCCATTGCCAACTTCAGTACCTGGTTACGAGTACACCGTGTTCCTGAAATATAATTCTGAATTGAAATGCAGCCTTAGTTTCTTCTATGCTCCAGCAAATACAGGCCCAGAGAATATTTTATTAAATGGGAATTCATTAAAATAGAATATTTATCACATTCTCTGATGCCAACAAATATGCTGGTGCCGTCTGAGTGTCATAATCAACCTCAGCTTCACTCACAGATAACTATATTTTAATTTTCAATAATGTTGCCCATTTCTGACTGGTTCTATCACTGTCTAGTATGGGGAGGTCACTGCACAGGATCGGAAAAAGATGCAGAAAGTTACAAACTCAGCCATTTCCATCATGGCCATTAGTCTCACCAGCATCGAGGACATCTTCAAAAGGTGATGGCTCAAAAAGGCAGCATCTATCAGTAAGATCCCCATCACCCAGGACATGCCCTCTCCTCATTGCTACAGTCAAGGAGGATGTACAGGAGACTGAAGACACACATTCAACACTTTCGGAACAGCTTTCACCCGTTCGCCATCAGATTTCTGAATGGATAATGAACCCATGTACACTACCTCACCTTTGGTATCATTTTTTTGCCCTCTTTTTGCACTGCATATTTAATTTTTTTATACATTTCTTATTCTAATTTTTAAAAAAATATTTATTACAATGTACTGCTACCACAAAACAACAAATTTCACGACATATGTCAGTGATATTAAACCTGTTTCTGATTCCTCTATGGTTATCAATCGTGAGGAACCTCCTTTAAATATATTCTTCTACTTTCTAACATACCCCATTTCACTCATTTCAGAATCAGAATCGGGTTTAGTTGTCAGTGACGTGCAGTGAAATTTGTTGTTATCTGGCAGTAGTACAGTACAAGCATAAAAATAAACTATAAATTACAAATAATAATGCAAAAATAGAATAGCAAGGTAGTGTTCATGGGTTTATGGACTGTCCAGAAATCTGATGGCAAAGGGCAGAAGCTGTTCCTAAAACATTTGAGTGTTTGTCTCTTCAGACTCCTGTAGGTCCCCATGGTAGTAATGAGAAGAGGGCATATGTCAGATAGTGAGGGTCCTGAGTGATGGATGCCACCTTCTTAAGGCAACACTATTTTGAAGATGTCCTCAATTCAGTTCTCTGCAGCCTTGTTTGATCCTATGCATTGGACCCACTGCATGGTGATGCAACCTGTCAGAATGCTCTCCACTGTACCTCTGTAGAGATTTGCTAGAGTTTTTGATAACATACCAAATCTCCTTAAACTCCTAATTAAGTAGTGCATCAGTGCGTTAGGCCCAGGATAGATCCTCTGAGATGTTAACACCCCAGAACTTAAAGCTGCTCACTCTTTCCATCACTGACCGCCCCCCCAGTGAGGACTGGTGTGTGTTGTCGCTGCTTCTCCTTTCTGAAGTCCACAGTCAATTCCTTGGTCTTGTTGATGCTGAACGTAACTTTGCTGTTACAACATCACTCAACCAGCTAATCTATCTTGCTCCTGTACGCTTCCTCTTCTCCGTCTGAGGTTCTGCTAATAACATGGGTGAATTTATAGATGGCATTTTGTTGTGCTTAGTCACATGTTCGTGAATGTGGAGAGAGTAGAACAACAGGCATCTTGTTTTGAGCTCCTCATATGTCTGTATGCTTTGGTTAACTATGGCTTAATTCAAAATTGTTCATCTAAAGCCATCAACATCAGGAGCAATGGTGGTTAGTGTGTGTGGTGGTGAGGCAGTGAGGGGAGGAGGAATTGTACACTTAGATTTCCAAGAAATCTCAGAATCTTAAATGTATTATCAAAGCACTCATTGGCCATTTTACTAGGTACACTTACACACCTCTTGTTAATGCAAATATCTAATCAGTCAATCAGCTGCACAACAATGCATAGAAGTATGAAGGGATGGTCAAGAAGTTCAGTTGTCGTTCGTACTAATTATCAGAATGGGGGAAGAAATGTGAGCTAAGTGATTTTGACTATGGAATTGTTGTGCCAGATGGTGTGATTTGAGTATCTCAGAAACTGCTGATCTCTTGGGATTTGACACACACAGCAGTCTAGAGTTTACAGAGAATGGTACAAAAAGCAACAAAACATTCAGTAAGTGGTAATTCTGTGGTCAAAGATGCCTTGTTGATGAGGGAGGTTGAAGAAGAATGTTCAGACTTATTCAAGCTGACAGGAATGCGATAGTGGTTATAATGATGATGTGCAGAAGAACATCTCTGAATGCACAACACCTTCATCCTTCAAGTGGGTGGATACAGCAGCAGAAAACCACACCGGGTTCCACTCCTGTACATAATAAAGTGGCCACTTGAGTGTATATGTTACTGTGTACTACCTTGAGATTCATTTTCTTGCAGGCATTTACAGAAAAATAAAGAACTACAATAGAATATATGAAAAACTTCAACCATCAATCTCCTGAATCAGTGTGGATAACTGCACTCACCTCAACTCTGAACTGATTCTATAACCTAAGGACTCACTTTCAAACTCGTGTTTTCAGTATTATTTATTTTACTACATCTTACTTGCACTTTCTTCTTTTGTACATTGAAAAGTCAGTTCAGGATCTTCGGACGTGCTTTCATTGCTGAGTCTTTCACTGCGAATGGGAGAGCCTGGCCAAGTGTTGCTGATGTAGATTTATAATGTGTCATGTTGCCTCTCGGCTGTGCTACTGCAACTGAGCTGGTTCAGATTGGCGTCCAGCCCAGTTTTGTCATGTAACTGGATGGGTAATGAGAGGATAACTCCACTACAATAAGCAGCAGTGACAACACAGTAAGATTAAATGCATTTTTCTGTTTATCAACTAGTCAATGTTTCTCAGTAATAACATAGCATTGATTGTTTAGTATTAATAGGTAAGGAATGATCATTATTGAGATTATTTTCGATTACAGAGGAAACTGAGTGACATTTTCTGTGAGTAGTGTCTCTACTGACAAGTTGCCTAAGTGAGATAGTTGCCTGCATTTGGCCCTCATCCCTCTGAACCTTTCTTGTCAATGTGCCTACCCAAATGTCTTTTAAATGTTGTAACTGTACCTGCCTCAGCCACTTCCTCTTCCATATACGTACCTCCCTCTGAGGGAAAAAAAGTAGCCCCTCAGGACCTTTTAAATTTTTTTGCCTTATTTTATACCCAGGTGCTCTATAAGACATAGGAGCAGAATCAGATCATTTGACCCATGTCAGTTCCACCATTCGATCATGGCTAATTTATTTTCCCTCTTATCCCCTTTCTCCTGCCTTCTCCCTGTGACCTTTGATGCCTTTTCTACGAAGAACCTATCAACCTCTGCTTCAAGTATACCCAGTGATTTGCCCTCCACAGCCATCTGTGGCAGTGATTTCCACAGATTCATCACCCTCTAGCATCACCCTCATTTCTGTTCTAAAGGTACATCCTTGTATTCTGAGGCTGTGCCCTAGTTTTAGACTCCCATATCCTGGGGAAAAGACTGTGGCTATTTAGATTATCTATGCTCCTTATGATTTTATGAATATCTATAAGGTCATTACTCAGCGTCCTACATTCATCTCAGTCTATACCAGCCTCTCCTTATAACTCAAGTCTTCCAGTCCTAGCAACACCCTCATTTAAGCTTTTCCAGTTTAAGCCATTCTTCCATGTAGAAGCTTTAGAGAGGATTCAGAGAAAATTTACCAGGATGCTGCCTTGATAGAGAACTTGTGTTATGAGAATAGTTTGAGTGAGCTAGGGCTTTTCTCTTTGGAGCGAAGGAGGATGAGTGGCAACTTGATAGAGGTGTATAAGATGATAAGAGGCATAGAGGAAGTGGATAGCCAGAGACATTTCCCCAGGATGGAAATTGCTAATACAAGGGGACATCATTTTGAGGTGATTGGGCGAAAGTACAGTGGGATGTCAGAGTTAAGTTTATTACAGGAGACTGGTGGGTGCGTGGAATGCCCTGCCAGGCTTGGTGGTAGAGGCAGGTACATTAGGGAGATTTAAGAAACTCTTAGATAGGCACATGGTTGATAGAAAATGGAGGGTTATATGGGAGGGAAGTATTAGATTGATCTTAGAGTAGGTTAAAAAGTTGGCATTACATCATGGGCCGAAAGGCCTGTATTGTATTGTGTTGTTCTGTTCAATGTTCTGTAACAGGGTAACCAGAACTATACACAATACTCCAAATGTGGCCTTGCCAATAAGTTTTACAGCTATAACATGACCTCCAAATTCCTGTACTGAATTTCTTGGCTGATAAAGGCAAGCAGGCCAAGTGCCTTCTTCACTACCCTGTCTACATGTGTTGCTACTTTCAAGGATCTATGTGCCTAAGTCTCTCAACGACATAGTTTATAAGGGGTATAATCTCCACTCCACTTTGTTTGCATCCTGGGCAGTTTTCACTAGCTACCAGGGAAATATACAGAATGGCCCTGTTGGTTTCTTTTCCAGTGATTTTCAGTGTTTCTTCTGTTTCAGGAGTTCTTTGAAAACCCTGCTTTTCGCCCTGATGGTATGAAGCTGTACCCTACCCTGGTGATCCGTGGCACAGGACTTTATGAACTCTGGAAAACCGGCCGATACAAAAGTTACTCTCCCAGCACATTGGTGGATTTAGTGGCTCGGATTCTTGCACTTGTACCCCCATGGACACGGGTATATCGCGTTCAGAGGTATATTGTGGCAGAATCTTTTATTATGCTTTTTTACATGACAACCACTTTCATTATGCTCTTTTTAAGAAAGGAATAATTATTTTTGTTTGTGTGCGTAAATTAATTTCTGGAGGTATCATAGTACTGAATTTACAGTATTCAGGAGATATGATAAAAATTGCTCTGCAGTTGTTGAAAATAAGATTCATCCAGTCAAACTACGCAACATTAAATGCATCGTTTGTGATGATGTTCAATATAATACCGAACATTGAAAGGCCTAGGCGATGTTTCCAATAGTGGGAGGGTTTAGGTCCAAGGGCACGGCCTCAGAATAGAAAGGTGTCTCTTTAGAACAGAGGTGAGAAAGAAATTCTTTAGTTTGGGGTTAGTGAATCTGTGGAATTCATTGCCACTGATTGCTGTGGAGGTCAAGTCATTGGGTATACTTAAAGCGGAGGGTATTGATTACTAAGAGTGTCAAAGATTATAGGAAGCAGGCACTTGATCTATTTTTATGTTGTCTTTTCTGTAATCTACCAATGGGCCAAAAACTTGAGGAAATTTAGAAGGAAACAGAAAATGTTTAAACATCTGAAGTGCTGCATATCAATTTCTTGGCTGCAATTTCAGGATTGCATTCCAAATGCAAATTTTGTAAACTAACTTAATTGAAGTATATACTGAAAGCTTTTTTAAAAGTTTCATATACTTTAGATGGTATCTTTGCATCTTATTTAATTGCTGTACCAGAAAACATTTGTCTGCAGATCCTTACGTCAGACTTCATTTTGAACAATTATAAAAATGGCATTCTTCATGTTTACAGATGTGAGGTAGGACCATTTTCAAGTGTCTTATCTTGGATCGGGTCCACAGCATTCTAAAGGTGGAGGGTGAACATCTATAAGTCGTGAGACATAAGGTTATGGAAAGAAGGCAGAAGAATTGGGTTGGGAGGGATAATAAATCAAATGATGGAATAGCGGAGCAGACTCGATTGGCTGAATTCTTCTCCTGTTTGTTCTTATGGTATCATAGTACTGAACTTATAGTATTCTGTAGATATCTCAAAACATGCTCTACAGTTTTTGAAAGCAAGGTTCATTCATTCAAGCTATACAACATCAAATGCATCCACATTGTGCTATTTTTCATTTGTGTCCAATGTAATACCGAATATGAAAGGTTGAGTGGGTGTGCAGAGAATGTTTCCAGTAGTGGGATAAACCTTTCAAATATTGAAAGGACCAGATCGAGTGTAAGTTTCCAATGGGCCAAATGGCTTAATTCTGGTTTTATGTCTTATGGCCTTTTGGCCATGTGTTAGGTTACAGTGGATATTCTTTACTTGCATTGTACCCAGTGGTTGGTTGGTTGCTATTCTCCCATTAGAGTTTATTTCCTTGATCTGGTGTCCTTCCCATTACTCACTTAGTAGCTCCATTGACATGAGTGTATCGCATTCAGGGGTACATTATGGCAACAGCTTTACTGAGCTTCACCCCATCCTTCTCCAAGCAGAGCCCTCCGGACAAGCTCACATTCACATTCAAGTTTATTGTCATTCAATTGTACACAAGTATGGAGCTAAATGCAACAATGTTCCTGTGGGACCAAGGTGCAAAACACAGTGCATGTATCACATACGGCACATAAAATAATATTAATACAATAATGTTAAAAGATTTTTTAAGAAGTATTTTATAAATGTACAAGTCATTAAGTGCACATATAATTAAATATACAACGGTGTAATGTTGCTGGCATTGTGGTAAATAGTGTGTACTGGGTGTTAGTAAGAATTGAAGAAATAAGCACTTGTAGCCCCTGGAGCACCATTCAATAACATGTAGCTGACCTTTTACCACAGTGCCACTCTTCTGTACTAGCCCTACATCCATTGATTCTCATAGCAGTTAACACAACAATTTACAGTGGCAGCGATCAGCGATCAGGTTTCAAATCCTGCCGCTGCCTGTAAGGAGTTTGTACGTTCTCCCCGTGACTGTGTGGGGGTCTTTTGGCAGCTCCGGTTTACTGCTGCATTGAAAGGTTGTGTGGGTTAGTGTTAGCAAATTGTGGGCAAGTATTTTACATCAGTCTTCACTGTGGAAAACACTAGCAGTATGCTGGATGTTTTAGAGTGTCAAGGGACAGAAGTGAGTGCAGATGCTATTACTAGGGAGAAGGTGCTTGGGAAACTGAAAGGTCTGAAGCTAGGTAAGTCACCTGGACCAGGTGGACTATACCCCAGGGTTCTGAAAGAGGTAGCTAAAGAGACTGCGGAAGCATTAGTAATGATTTTTCAAGAATCACTAGATTCTGGAATGGTTCTGGAGGACTGTAAAATTGCAAATGCCACTCCACTCTTTCAGAAGTGAGGGAGGCAGGAGAAAGAAAATTATAGGCCAGCTAGATTGACCTCAGTGGTTGGGAAGATGTTGTTAAGAATGTGGTTTCAGGGGGGCGTCACGTGATGACGTGGGATTGAGACGTGTAAATCCAGCTCTCCCGCAACAAGTCAGTAAAGTACCATTTAAACAAAACAAAGTTAGTAAATATTTTCTGAAAACTATTTATAAACTTTGTAAGATTACTTTACGATATGCCTCCTAAACCGCAACAAAAGAAGTCTGCTGTTGCGAAGCAGCCGCGAGATGGGAAGAAAAAAGGGCCTACTGTAACGATGGAGCCTCGGACTCAGGTTGGATCTCCTTCGGTAGAACAGGGAGCAACGGCGGTGGCAACGGCTTCTTCGAAGAAGACACCGGTAATGCGCATGCGCAAAGAAGAGCGCATGCGCAAACCGACACAACACAAACTACAAGAACCGACAGCCACTGCAATTGAAAATGACTCAGAGTCAGAATCGGATTCTGCAGAGAACACAGATGAAGAAGAGGAGGAAGAACTGGAAGCGATTGGAAGTAAAGGAGATGATAGTGATATGAGACAAGCTATATTGCAATTAACGGCTGAATTAAGAAAAGTAAGAGAAGAACTTAGAGATACGAAGATGTGCTATGATAAAGTTATGGCAAGACAGGACAAAATGGATAAGAAGCTTCAGAAGATGGAAAGAGCAATGGGGCATATGAATGATAGAGTGGAAAAAACAGAAAATGATTTGCTTGTCTGGAATTCGGAAAGAAACCGACTCTTGGAGAAAGTGGACATGTTGGAAAATTTTAGTAGACGTAATAATATTAAAATTGTTGGTCTTAAAGAAGGTATGGAGGGAGATAAACCAATAGAATTTTTTCAAAGATGGATCCCGGATGTTTTGCAAATGGAAGAGGAGGTTCGATCAATTGAAATTGAGCGGGCACATAGAGCTTTAAGACCAAAACCAAAAGATGACCAATATCCACGATCGATTTTAATAAAATTCTTAAGATTTCAAGACAAGGAAAGGATTCTACAGGCAGCTGCTCGAGCTGCCAAAGATAGAAAAGGGCCATTGATAATTGGAGAGAACAAAGTTTTTTTCTATCCTGATATAAGTTACGAACTTTTGAAGAGAAGAAATTTAATCCGGTGAAAAAAACCCTATGGGAGCATGGTTATCAATTTACACTGCGTTATCCTGCAACTTTGAAGATTTTTTTGTCTGGTGGAGAAAAAAGATTTTTTGATGATTATCAGAAAGCAGAGCAGTTTGTGCGAGATTCTCTGAAAACTCACCAGACACAAGAACAAACCCAGGAGAGCGAGATAGATTGAAGATGAAGATTGGGTTAAAGAATGGACTTGATAGATATTTGAAGCTAGATGAATGTATAAATATATTATTAATTATACGAGGGGGGTAAGAAAGGTTAAAACTGGAGGAATATTAGTTGGGAATAGTAATACTAATTTTGTTTATATATATATAATGTTTTTTTTGTTGCGGGGGAGCTGGAAGAAGCACTGATCGATTGCTACGCTAGTCATGTGTGCAAGCGTGGCTTTTGCCACGACCCGCGAAATGGAGGGGGGTAGTGTTGTGTATCCTTTCATTCACAACATTAGTGGGGAGGTATTTTGTTTTTTCTTTTTTTGTACTTCTTCTTTCTTCTTTTTTCTTTCTGCCTGGAAGGTTGGGAGGGAGACACATAGCAACATGGTGAAGTTTAAAGAGATTCCCCAAGGAACTATGAAAGTTTAGAAGATAAATAATGTTTTAGATTGGAGTAACTTTGTGAAGAATAATGACTAATTTATTGAATTTTTTGAGTTTTAATGTTAACGGGCTTAATGGACCAGTGAAAAGAAAAAGGATCTTAACACATATTAAAAAAATGAAGATAGATTTAGCTTTTTTACAGGAAACGCACCTAACGGAAACAGAACATCAGAAACTAAAGAGAGATTGGGTGGGTAGTGTTGTTGCGGCTTCATTTAATTCAAAAGCTAGGGGAGTAGCAATTTTGATCAATAAAACGTTACCAATTAGAATACAAAATGTAATAATTGATTCTGCGGGGAGATATGTGATTATACATTGTCAACTTTTCTCTGAATTATGGACTTTTATGAACATTTATGCACCAAATGAAAATGATGCAAAATTCATACAAGAAGCTTTTCTGAATTTGGCGGATGCGCATGAAAAAATATTAATTGGAGGAGACTTTAATTTTTGCTTAGACCCAGTCTTAGATAGATCGACCAAGGCTGTTATAAAATCGAAGGCAGTAAATTTAACTTTATCATTGATGAAGGATTTAAATCTGATTGATATATGGAGAAGAATCAATCCTAAAGAAAGAGACTATTCGTTCTACTCCCATAGACATAAAACTTTCTCAAGGATAGATTTGTTTCTATTATCAGTGCGTATTCAACACAGAGTGAAAAATATGGAATATAAAGCAAGAATATTATCAGATCATTCCCCTTTATTAATGACAATAATAATGGCTGATAAGGAAGAAGTGGCTTATAGATGGAGATTTAATTCAATATTATTAAAACGTCAAGATTTTTGTGATTTTATGAAAAAAGCAGATTCAATTTTTTTTGGATACAAATTTTCATTCAGTGGATAATAAATTTATATTATGGGATGCGATGAAAGCATATCTTAGGGGCCAGATAATAAGTTATACGTCTAAAATTAAGAAAGAATATATGGCAGAACTAGATCAATTGGAAAAAGAGATTACAAAAATAGAAAAAGAATCTCAAAGATATATGTCAGAAGAAAAACGAAAACAACTTGTCAATAAGAAGTTACAATACAATACGCTTCAGACATATAGAACGGAAAAAGCAATTATAAGAACTAAACAAAGGTATTATGAGTTAGGTGAGAGAGCACATAAAATTCTTGCCTGGCAGTTGAAAACAGAACAAGCTTCCAAAACAATAAATGCAATTAGAACAAGGGCAAATAAAATATCTTATAAACCTCTTGAAATAAATGAAACTTTTAAAAATTTCTATTCTGAATTATATCAATCAGAATCCCAAAATGATGTTAATGAGATAGAAAGGTTTTTATCACAAGTTTCTCTTCCAAAATTGAATTTGGAAGAACAGAAGTGATTAGATATGCCTTTTACATTAAAAGAAGTTGAAGAAGCTTTAGGATCACTCCAAAGTAATAAATCTCCAGGAGAAGATGGCTTTCCACCTGAATTTTATAAAAAATTTAAAGATTTATTATTTCCTCTTTTTATGGAACTAATACGTCAAGCAGAAAAAATACATAAGCTTCCAGAATCTTTTTCAACAGTGATTATAATAGTATTGCCAAAAAAAGACAGAGATCCTATGAAACCAGCATCATATAGGCCTATTTCTTTATTGAATACGGATTATAAAATAATAGCAAACATTTTATCGAATAGATTATCTAAATATTTACCAAAATTAATACATATGGATCAAACAGGATTTATTAAAAATAGACAATTGACAGATAATGTAACTCGGCTACTCAGTATAATTCATTTGGCACAAAAAAGGGATGAGAAGAGTATAGTAGTAGCTTTGGATGCAGAAAAAGCATTTGATAGATTAGAATGGGATTTTTTATTTAAAGTACTAGAAAAATATGGGTTAGGAACATCTTTTATAAATTGGATTAAAACTTTAAATTCTAACCCTAAAGCTAAAGTGGTGACAAACTCTCAAATTTCAACACCATTCCAGTTAAAAAGGTCAACTAGACAAGGTTGTCCACTATCACCTGCTTTATTTGTATTGGCGATAGAGCCATTAGCAGAACTAATTAGAATTGATCCAGATATTATGGGTTTTAGAGTTAATCAGGAGGAATATAAAATTAATCTTTTTGCCGATGATGTTTTGATCTATTTAACAAATCCACAATATTCGTTACATAAATTATCTTCTAGATTGGATGAATATGGGAAGGTATCAGGTTACAAAATAAATTGGGATAAAAGTGAAATTTTACCTCTTACTAAAGGAGACTACAGTCAATGTCGATTAGTAACCCAATTTAGATGGCCGGTAAATGGTATAAAATATTTAGGTATAAGACTTGATAATGATCTAAAGAATTTATATAAATTTAATTATTTACCACTATTGAAAAAAATTCAAGAAGATCTTGACAAATGGATGATATTACCAATAACATTAGTAGGTAGAGTCAATGTTGTAAAAATGAATATATTTCCTAGATTACAGTATCTGTTTCAAACATTACCAATACAATTGCCACAGAAATTTTTTCAAGAGTTAAATAAATGTGTGAGAAAATTTCTTTGGAAAGGTAAAATGTCAAGAATATCATTGGAAAAATTGACATGTAAATTTGGGTTAGGAGGGTTACAACTTCCAAACTTTAAAAACTATTATAAAGCAAATCAACTTAGATTTATTGCATCTTTCTTCGATGATCGAAAACCAGCATGGATTAAAATAGAACTAGACAAGATAGGAGAAAATAGACGTGAAGCTTTTATATATAAATGGGAATCTAAATTGATACGGGAAAAGAAAGAATCTCCTATATTAACACATTTGATTGATCTATGGAATAAGATAAATGTTGATAATGAAACACAGAAATCTCTATTAGCAAGGAGACCTTTGTTCCAAAACAGACTTATTCCTTTTACAATGGACAATCAACTTTTATATAATTGGTACCAAAAAGGGATTAAATTTATAGGAGATTGTTTTGAACGAGGTATATTGATGTCATTTGAACAATTAAAGGATAAATATAAAATATCTAATAATACTTTCTTCTGTTACTTTCAATTAAGGGCTTACTTAAAAGGTAAGCTGGGTCAAACAATGTTTTTGCCAAAACCTAATGAAATTGATATTTTAATTCAAAAAGGGAAAATTAAAAATTTTATTTCTTGTATGTATAATTTGATTCAAGAACAGACAATTAAACAAGGAACCCATAAGTCAAAGTAAAAATGGGAAACAGATCTGAATATTATTATTGATGAAACAAATTGGTCAAGACTTTGTCTTGACAGTATGACAAGTACAATAAATGTTCGACTTAGATTAGTACAATATAATTTTTTACATCAATTATATATTACACCACAAAAAATAAATAGATTAAATTCAAATTTTTCTGATAAATGTTTTCGGTGTAATCAAGAAATTGGTACTTTTTTACATTCTACTTGGTCTTGTTTTAAAATTCAACCCTTTTGGATAAATTTAAGAATCTTATTGGAACAAATTACTGCAATTCAACTTCCACATAACCCTGTATTATTTTTATTAGGTGATATTGAAGGGATAAAACCGAAACTTAAATTGAATAAATATCAGAAAGAATTTATAAAAATTGCATTGGCAGTAGCTAAGAAGACAATAGCAGTTACTTGGAAATCTTATTCGTATTTAAGTATGGATCGTTGGAATAATGAAATGGCTAGTTCTATTCCACTTGAAAAAATTACTTATAATTTAAGAGATAAATATGTAACATTTTTGAATATTTGGCGCCCTTATTTACAAAAGATAGGATGGCATATTTAAGTGCTCCGATAAAGACTTTGGTCACTTGGGGAAAGTAACGAATAATTATACCAAATTCATTTTGAATCCCATGGAGCATGTGGAAACCTTCCAATAACCAGGCGGTTCTTTTTTTTTTCTTTCTTTTTTTTCTTTTTCTTCTTTTTTAGGTAGGACTATATATGGGGGGGGAGGGTAGATTCTTTTTTTCATGTATTCTTTTTGAAAATTCAATAAAAATTATATTAAAAAAAAAAGAATGTGGTTTCGGAGCACTTGGAGGCACATGATAAAATAGGCCAAAGTCAAGGTGCCACACAAGAAGCTGCTTATCAAGATAAGAACCCAAAGTATTACAGGAAAGATACCAGCGTTGGTAGAACATTAATTTATTGGCAGTAGGCAAAGTGTGGGAATTAAGGGAGCCATTTCTGATTGGCTGCTGGTGACTAGTGGTGTTCCGCAGAGATTGATGTTGGAACTGCTTCTTTTCATGTTGCATGTCAATGATATGGAATTGATGGCTTTGTGATGAGGTTTGTGGACAATACAAAGATAAGTGGAGGGGTAGATAGTGTTGAGGAAGCAGGGAGGCTGCGAAAAGACTTGGACAGATTAGGAGAATGGGCAAAGAAGTGGCAAATGGAATACAGTGTCAGGAAGTGTACGGTCATGCACTTTGGTAGAAGGAATAAAAGCAGACTTTTTTCCGAATGGGTAGGAAATTCAAAAAGCCAAGGTGCAAAGGGACTTGGCGGTCCTCATACAAGATACCTTAAAGGTTAATTTGCCGGTTGAGCTGGTGATGAGGAGGGCAAATGCAATGTTAGCATTCATTTCGAGAGGACTAGAATATAAAAACAAAGATGTAATGCTGAAGCTTTATAAGGTACTGGTGAGGCCTCACTTGGAGTATTGTGAGCAGTTTTGGGCCCCTTATTTAAGAAACAATGTGCTGACATTGGAACGCTTTCAAAGCAGGCAAGAGTGATTCTGGGAATGAAAAGGTGATTGTATAATGAGCGATTGATTTACTCACTGGAATTTTGAAGAATGAAGAGGGATCTCATTGAAACCTATTGAATATTGGAAGGCTTAGATAGAGTAAGTATGGAAAAGATGTTTCCTATGGTAGGGGTATCTGGGACCCGGAGGGCACAGCTTCAGAATAGAGGGATGTTTGTTTAGAAAGGAGATGAGGAGGAATTTCTTTAGCCAGAGGTTGTTGAATCTGTGGCATCCATTGCTACAGGCAGCTGTGGAGGCCAGGTCATTGTGTTTACATAGGACTGATTTTGATAGATTCTTGATTAGTCAGAGCATGAAAAGATATGGGGAGAAGGCAGGAGAATGGGTTTGAGAGGGAAATGGATCAGCCATGAGGAAATGGCGGAGCAAACTTGATTGACGAATGGTGTAATTCTGTTCCTATGTCTTACAGTATTATGGCTTTATGCCAAGATATGTTGGTTCTGGAAGTGTGGCGACACTTGTGGGCTGCCTCCAGTACATCCTCGGACTGTGTTGCTCATTGATGCAAACATGATCTGTAGATCAGCCCCATTGGCCGTTCTTTCCTTTATATCTATTGAAGTTCTTGATCAGCAAAAATATATCAGTATCAATCTTAAATTTCAAATGAGAACCATCGTCCTTAGCCTTTGAGATAGTTATTTCCATTATTTTTGTTTAAAAATGCACTAGGATTTTTTTTTCTCAATTTCTTGGCTGAAATTAAGCACTCTTGTTCTGAAATGTACCTTGACCCTGTTAAATACCCAAATAATTTAAAGAACTTGGTAAATTCTTTTCAGTTCTCTGTATATAAAGATATATGCATTGTGTACTTATGATTTAACTCACTTTTCTTAGTGTCATTCTGAATGGTGCCACATCTCTTCAACATCAAAATCATCTTCCCTAGAGTATGATGCTCAAATCTGAACCCAGAACTCCAGATGTGGTCTGAATGCTCTGTACACTTGAAGCAATGTATCTTCCTTTTGTATTCTAAACTTTCTTGAGGTGAAGCACCTATATCAGCACCTTAACTTTATTGGTTTTCCAGAGATACTAGTCTCTTCCTACTAAGGAAGTATTTGTTTTTTTTTTCTTTCTTGAACTGAAGTGTACAACCTTGCACTTGACTAAATTGAATTGTTATCTGCCACAGTTTTCCCCATTCATTTAAAATGTCTATCTCTTTGTAAACCCCTGCTTCAATCCACAAGGTTTTTGTTTTAATATCATGAGTGTTTAATACATCAAAGAAAATAGAGAGAAAAAAATTAAATTTCCACATGACATAATGAGATAAAAGAGTACATTGTGGTTCCAGTAATGACCAATATTGGCACAGTTAGATGGGTGTTTTATTCTTTGGGGAATGATAAATATATATACTGGCCAAAGAGTAATCTGTTGAAGAATAATCATTGTGTTCTGTACTGTGAACCATGCTTGAATCTTTTTAAAATCTAATAGAGTATCAGCCCTTCGAGAAATCAAATTTATTGTGTCTTAAAATAGACTAAGCAAAAAAATGATATCTTCACATCACTTGTGCCTGCAGCACTCTAAATTTATTGGCTTCTTGCTCATAAATTGTACCCTTTTTCTGATATCTCTACATTAAAGTAAGTCCGCTATTTTGCCTTGTGTATTGAGTGCCTTTCAATGCATTTGAACTGCTATGGGTCATCCTTTCTCCAAGTACCTGTGTGATGAAATAACAGCTTCCAGGAAGCCCATTATTTCAGTTCTGTAGCTCTGTGGATTTTAAATTGCGATTCATAGTGAGACACATAGCTCAAGATGATGAATTGATCATTGCAGTGTGATAGGCACAGAAGAGCTAAATCCAAAGGGAAGTTCAGCCAAACTCTAGTACAGTAAATTACTGATTTTAAAAGGAAGAATATATCACCCCTGCACCACCTCCCCCTCATCTTTCCAGATTAATGATTTCCTCTATCTGCTTGAACTGATACTGAAAGAGTGTATTCCCCGGTGTAAATGACCCCTTCGAGGGACTGCTGTCATTTTGGGACTCTCTTCTGGTTTGATGACCTATTTATTTTTCAAGATGGTGCTGTTAGCTCTCATTTTAAGCACAACATCTCAAATTATGCAGCATCCTCCCTGTATAGGACTAAAATGCTCTGGGTTACAGGTGTTAAGTTCCTGGGGGACTTGCCATTGTCTTCTGACAAGTGTAACAGGGCCCATTGGAGCCACAACATGAAAGCTTCGGATTCCAGCTGGATAGGTGACCTGGAAGTGCCAGGACGCTGATACATTGATGTGTTACAGGAGGTACCCTTTCACTTAGCAGCAGAGTGCTTTCAAAGTCAGGAACAAGCTTCCACCTGCATCCAACTGAAAGAATCTCTTTGTTACCTCACTGCCTGGTTGTCACAAAAGATAAACATAAACCATAGAACATTACCACACAGTACAGGTCCTTTGGCCCATGATATTGTGCCAACCTTTGAGCCTACTCCACAATTCATCTAGCCCTTTCCTCCCACAAATCCCTCCATTTTTCTTTCATCCATGTGCTTATGTAAGACTCTCTTAAATGTCCCTAAGGTATCTGCCTCCACCACTACCCCTGGCAGTACATTCCATGTATCCAGCACTATTTTCTTTGTGTAAAAGCGTGTTCCACACATCATCCACTCTGTGTCCTGACTCTGATATCCTCCCTGGAATATCCTCCCATCACCTTAAAGTTATGGCTGCTTGCTTAGAATTCTCATTCTTTCTCTTGATTTCTATGGCATAGGAGCAGGATTAGGCTATTCAGTCCATCGAGTCTGCTGTACCATTTCATCATGGCTGATCCATTTTCCTCTCAACCCCATTCTCTTGCCTTCTCCCCATAACATTTCGCACCCTCAGTAATCAAGAAACTATCAACCCTATTGGCTCTTCACATAATCCTGGAATATCTGGACGGCAAAGATGCATACATCTGGATGCTTGTTATCAACTACAGCTCGGTATTCCATGCCATCATCCCCTCAGAACTAATCAGTAAATTCCAAGACCTGGGCTTCAATACCCCCTTGTGCAATTGGATCCTGTATTTCCTCACTTGAAGAATTCAGTCAGTTCAGATTGAGAACAACATCTCCTCCACGATCTCCATCAACACAGGGATGTGTGCTTTACCCCTGCTCTGCTCACTTTACACCTGTGACTGTGTGGCTAAGTACAGCTGCAACACCATATACAAGTTTGCTAGTGACACCACCATTGTAAGCCATATCAAAGATGGTGATGAATCTGCATACAGCAGGAAGATTGAAAATTTGGTTGAGTTGTGAAATAACAACAACTCCTCATTCAATGTCAGTAAGATCAAGGAACTGATTGTAGACTTCAGGAGAGGGAAACCAGAGGTCCATGAGCCAGTAATCATTGGAGGATCAAAGGTGGAGAGGGTCAGTAACTTTAAATTCTTGGGTGTCACTATCTCAAAGAACCTTTACTGGCCCCATCGTATGTATAATTGCAAAGAAAGCATGCCAGTGCCTCTGCTTCCTCAGGAGTCAGCGGAGATTCTGCATGTCATGAATGGTCACAACCCAGAAGTCGATTATACTCTTTTCCATAGATGCTTCCTGGCCTGCTGAGTTCCTCCAGCATCTACAGATTTTCTCTTGTTTGTGGTATCTTGTTTGGAGTAATTGGCTAGCTTACCTTCAGATTTCATCTTTTTCCCCTTATGGTTTTTTTTAGTAACCTTCTGTTGATTTTTAAAAGTTTCCCAATCCTCTAACTTTACACAATTGTTTGCTCTAATATATGCCCTCTCTTTTGCTTTTATGTTGGTTTTGACCTCCCTTGTCAGTCATGGTTGTGTCATCCTGCCTTTAAAATACCTAATCTTTTTTACCTAATCTATCCTGAGCCTACCGATTTGCTCCCAGATTGCTGCTCTGCCATCTTCCCAGCTAGTGTCCCCTTTCAATCAACTTTGGCCAGCTCCTCTTTCATGCCTCTGTAATTTGCTTTACTCCACTGTAATACTGATGCATCAGACTTTTGCTTGTCCCTTAAATTGCAGGGTGAATTCTATCATATTATGATCTCTGTCTTCGAAGAGTTCTTTTACCTTAAACTCCCAAATCAAATCCAGTTCATTACACAATACCCACTCCAGAATAGCTGATCCCTTGTGGTCTCGACTGTAAGCTGCTTTAAAAAGTCAACTTGTAGATATTCTACAAATCTCTCTCTTGGGATCCAGCTCTAACTTGATTTTCCTAATCTACCTGCATATTGAAATCCCCTATGTTTATCGTAACTTTCACCTCTCTTGCTGCAGATGTTGGAAATCGGAAATAAAAACAAATAATACTGGATATGGTCAGCTGGTCAAATAGGGTCTGTGGAGAGAGGCTTGCCATCTGACAAGAGGGCAGCATCGTGCCCACAGACTCTGTAGGACCTTTTGAATGTTACTCGATTTTTCTGGTTTTATTGTAGACTGAGAAAAGTGTTTGTGGAACAGATTGTGAACAATGAAGTCGGGGGATTGAGTTCAAGCGCTGCGAGGTAATGTTGCAGCTCTATAAAACCCTGGTCCCAGCATAATTGGAATATTATGTTCATTTGAAGTTACCTCATTCTGGGAAGAATGTGGAATATTTGGAGAGGGTTCAGAGGAGATTTACCAGGATGCTGCATGAATTAGAGAGCATGTCTTATGAGGAAAGGTTGAGCAAGCTAGCCCTTTTCTCTTTTGAGTGAAGGAGGATGAGAGGTACAGTAACTTGATAGAGGTGTATCAGATGATAAGAGGCATAGGTTGAGTGGATAACAGAGAGCTTTTACTAGAGCGGAAATGGCTAATACCAGGGGGCATGATCTTAAGGTGACTGGAGGAAAGTATACGAAGAATGTCAGAGAGTTTTTTTTTTACACAGAGTGATAGGTGCATGGAACGCACTGCAGGTGTGCTGGTAGAGGCAGATAGATCATGGGCATTTAAGAAACTCTTAGATGGGCACATGAATGATAGAAAAATGAAAGGTTATGTTATAGGGAAGGATTAGGTTGATTTTAGATTAGGTTATCACATACTTGTAGGCTGAAGGGCCTGCACTGTGCTGTAATGTTCTATGTTCTATGATGAATGGGCCTGAGTCGTAGATCATTTCATGCTTGCTGCTTGCAGGGATATTCCAATGCCTCTAGTCAGCTCTGGGGTGGAACACGGAAACCTCCGAGAACTAGCCCTGGCCAGGATGAAAGACTGGGGAACTGAGGTAAGTAGTGAATGGGATTTTTTCTCTTTTACTTTTTAATTCTTCCCAAGCTCTGTGAATGATTTCATAAAGGTGAATCAAAATGTGTGTCATGTGATTAAATAATCCAATAAGACATCAAGAGTAAACAGATATCGCTCATCATACTGTACAAAATTGTAGATCTTGACGGGCTTGATGTAGGAAGGCTGTTTTATCTGACCGAGGGGTATAGGTATCGGACTTGGGGAGCTAGTTTGCCAATAAGTGGTAGTGGTTGTGAACTGAAATGTGGGAAGGTTTTTCACTCAGGAGGTGGTGAACCTTTGGAATTCTCTATCGCAGTGGTCTATGCTGGCTTAAGTTCTTTCAAACCCAATTTGTTTTAAGGAGATTGAGGAAGATTGGGATAGACAATGCTGGGATAGAAGGTTAATGATAATCAATGAATGGTAGAGCAGGCTCAAGGGCCAGAGGTGAGCAATGTGTATACAGGATGATTGAAATGGTCATCATATGACCTCTTAGTCCTGACGAAAGGTTCCGGCCCGAAACGTCGACTCCTCATTTCCACGGATGCTGCCCGACCTGCTGAGTTCCTCCAGTACGTTGTGAGTGTTGCTCTTAGAGCCCAACTTGTGTCTTTTTATATTTATCCTTGCAATAGTCAATGCCAGCATTATTTGCCCATCCCAAACTTCTATTGACGATGGGCTACTTGTACCACTGCAGAGCATCTTGTTGATGTACATACTGTAGCCGCAGAGTGAAGTTAATGAATGAAGTGAATGCTCAACATTCCCAGTGAAGATGGTGGCATTGAGATTCCTTGAGTATTGTTAAAGGTACACTCCTCCAGGCAAGTTCGCAAGATCACAAGACAAAAGAGCAGAAGTAGGCCATTTGGCCCATCAAGACCGCTCCGCCACTCCACCATGAGGTAAACTATTCTCCCATCTAGTTCCAATTTCCGGCTTTTTCCCCATATCCCTTGATACCCTGACTAGTTAGATACTTATCAATCTCCTCCTTAAACACTTCAATATTCTAAAGTTCAGAATATTCTACCCCATTCTTGACGTGCATTTGGGATCAGAAGTTGAACAAATCCCTGCAGAATACCCAGTCTCTGATCTGGTTTAATGACTTCATCTTCTGATATATCTTGTCCACTACAATATTGATTGTGAAGAAATCAGTGATTCCTTGCCATTCAATGTCAATAGGAACTGGTTGGAGATGGAGAAGGTATACAAGATTATGAGCATTATAGATGGGTATATATGAGGGGCATAGATAGGGTTAATGTAAGCAGGCTTTTTCCACTGAAGAATAGAACTAGAGGTTGTCCATTAAGGATGAAAGGTGAAATATTTAAGGGGAACCTGAGGGGGACTTTTTTTCACTCAGAGAGTGCTGCAGGTGTGGAACTGCCAGAGGAAATCGTAGATATAGGTTCCATGCCCAGACTATATTTCAGTAAATCTGATCATTTGACTGTCCTTCTCCTACCTGCATACAGGCAGAGGCTAAAGAGGAAAGTTCCAGATATTAGGACAACAAAGAGGTGGTCGCAGGAGGCAGAGGAGTGGCTATGGGATTGCTTCAAGTCGGTGGACTGGGCTCTGTTCGAAGACTCATCTGCGGATCTGATTGAATGGCTGTCATGGGCTTTATTAAAACAACTGTAGAGGATAAATTCATTCAGAGTCTCCCCCAACCAGAAGCCCTGGGTGAACCACGAGATCCGCAGTCTGCTGAGGGCCAGATCAGAAATATTCAAGACTGGTGACCAAGAAAGTTTCAAGAGCTCCAGGGTATGATATTCAGAAAGCCATCTCATGGTTGGAGTGGCAATTCCTGACTAAACTTGAGTCAACAAAGGACGCTTGACAGTTGTGGCAGGGCTTGAATACTGTCACCCCTTTTAATGTTAAATCAAACATTAGCTTAATGCCTTCTATGCTTGCTTTGACGTCAAAACATGGAGGAACCATCTCGAACTCCCACAGCCCCTGATGATCCTGTGATTTCAGTCTCTGAGGCAAATGCGCAAGTAGCCCTCAGGTGGTTGAGCCCATGAAAGGCATCCAGACCAGATGGGGTACCTGGCCAGGTACTAAAATCCTGTGCCGATTAACTGGCCGGAGTGTTTACTAAGATCTTTATCCTTTCACTTCGACAGTTGAAGGTACCCACGTGCTTCAAGCAGGCTTCAATTTTACTGGTGCCGAAGAAGACCGTGGTACCCTGCCTCAAAGACTATTGTCCAGCAGCACTTGAATCCACACTGATGAAGTGTTTTTAGAGGTTGGTGATGAAACATAGCAACTCCTGCCTGAGAAATGGCTCAGATCCACTCCAATTTGCCTACTGGAGCAACAGGCCCAAGCAGATTCCATCTCATTGGCTCCTCAGTGGACAGCAAAGGTACATACATCAGGATGCTTGTTATCAACTACAGCTCGGCATTCCATGCCATCATCCCCTCAAAACTAATCAGTAAGCTTCAAGACCTTGGCCTGAATACCTCCTTATGCAATTGGATCTTCGATTTCCTCACTTGCAGACCCCAAGTTTGAATTGGCAACCATATCACCTCCACAATCTTCATCAGCAGAGCTGCACCACAAGTCTGTGCTTAGCCCCCTGCTCTACTTGCTTTATACTTATGACTGTGTGGTTAAGCACAGCTCCAATGCCATATTCAAGTTTGTTGATGACACCACTGCCTAACCAAAGGTAGTGATGAGTCAGCATATTGGAGGGAGATGGAAAATATGGCTGAGTGAATGTATACCAACAACCTCTCACTCAATGTCAGCAAGACCAAGGAGCTGATTATTGATTTCAGGAAGAGGAAACCAGAGGACCATGAGTCAGTCCTCATCAGAAGATTGGAGCTGGAGAGCGTCAACAACTTTAATTCCTCGATGTTACTATTTCGGAGGACCTGTCCTGGGCCCAGCGCGCAAGTGCAATTACGAAGAAAGCACGGCAGCGCCTTTACTTCCTTAGGAGTTTGCGAAGATTCGGCATGACATCTTAAACTTTAACAAACTTCTATGGATGTGTAGTGGGGAGTATATTGACTGGTTGCATCACAGCCTGATATGGAAACACCAATACCCTTGAACAGAAAATTCTACAACAAGTGTGGATATGGCCCAGTCCTTCATGGGTAAAGCCCTCCCCACTACTGAGCACACGTACACCAAGCGTTGTCCAGGAAAGCAACATCGATCATATGGAACCCCAGCACCCAGGTCATGCTCTCTTGCCGCTACCACCATGAAGAAGGTAGCAGGACTCATACCATCAGATTGAGGAACAGATATTACCCCTCAACCATCAGATTGCTGATCAAAAAGGAATAACTTCACTCAACTTCACTTGCCCCATCATTGAAATGTTCCCATACCCTATGGACTCATTTTCGAGGAGTCTTCATCTCATATTCTTGATATTTTTTACTTTTTTTATGATTGTTTCTTTCTGTTTGTACTTGTGAAGTTTGTTGTCTTTTGCACACTGGTTGAACACCCAAGTCGGTGCAGTCTTTCATTGATTCGATTATGGTTATTATTCTGTTATGAATTTACTGAGTATGCCTGCAACAAACTGAATCTCAGGGCTGTATATAGAGACACTCACAACGCGCTGGAGGAACTCAGCAGGTCGGGCAGCATCCGTGGAAAAGATCGGTCGACGTTTCCACGGATGCCGCCCGACCTGCTGAGTTCCTCCAGCACGTTGTGAGTGTTGCTTTGACCCCAGCATCTGCAGATTATTTTGTGTATATAGTGACATATGTGTACTTTGATAATGAATTTACCTTGAACTTTGATTTGAACATTTAAGAGAAGTTTAGTTCGGTGCATGGACAGGAGGAGTACAGAAGGCCACGCCCAGGTGTGGAACAAAGAACATAGAAATCTACAGCACATTACAGGCCCTTCGGTCCACAATGTTGTGCAGACCGTGTAACCTATTCTAGAAACTGCCTAGAATTTCCCTACGGCATTGCCCTCTATTTTTCTAAGCTCCATGTACTTATCTAAGAGTCTCTTAAAAGACCCTATTGCATCCGCCTCTATCACCGTCACTGGTAGTGCATTCCACACACACACCACTTCTGTGTGAAAAACTTGCCTCTGACATCCCCTCCTGTATCTACTTCCAAGCACCTTAAAACTATGCCCCCTCATGTTAGCCATTTCAGCCCTGAGAAGAAAGCCTCTGGCTTTCCACACGACCAATGCCTTTCATCATTTTATACACCTCTATCAGGTCACCTGTCATCCTCCAACACTCCAAGGCGAAAAGGCCACGTTCACTCAACTTATTCTCATAAGGCACACTCTCCAATCCAGGCAACATCCTTGTAAATATCCTGTGTACTCTTTCTGTAGTATCCACATCCTTCCTGTAGTGAGGTGACCAGAACTGAACACAGTACTCCAAGTGGTGTCTCACTAAGGTCTTATATAACTCTAACATTATCTCACAGCTCTTGAACTCAATCCCGTGGTTGATGAAGGCCAACACACCATATGCCTTCTTAAAAGTACTGTCAACCTGTGCAGCAGCTTTGAGTCTTCTATGGACGTGAACCCCAAGATCACTCTATCCACCACACTGCTAGGAGTCTTACCATTAATATTATATACTAACTTCAAATCTGACCTACCAAAATGAACCACTTCACTTTTATCTAGGTTGAACTTCATCTGCCACTTCTCAGACCAATTCTGCATCCTATCGATGCCCTCCTGTAACCAATGACAACCCTCCAGACTATCCACAACACCCCCAACTTTTGTGTCATCAGCAAACTTACTAACCCACCCTTTCACTTCCTCATCCAGGTCACTTATAAATGTCCCAGAAGAGATCTCTGCGGAACACCACTGACCACCAACCTCTATGCAAAAATCGAACCATCTACAACCAACTTTTGCCCTCTGTGGGCAGCCATTTCTGGATCCATAAAGCAAGGTCTCCTTGGATTCCATGCCACCACTTTCTGAATGAGCCTTACATGGGGAACCTTATCAGTTGCCTTACTGAAATCCATATATACTACATCTACTGCTCTACCTCTTTAAGTGTTTTGTTACATCCTCAAAGAATTCAGTCAGGCTCGTAAGGCATAACCTGCCCTTGACAAAGTCATGCTGACTATCCTTAATCAGATTATGTCTCTCCAAATGCTGTTAAATCCTGCCTGTCAGGATCTTCTCCAACAACTTGCCCACCACTGAAGTAAGACTCACTGGTCTATAATTTCTTGGGTTATCTCCACTCCCTTTCTTGAACAAGGGAACAACATTTGCAACCCTCCAATCCTCTGGTACTTCTCCCGTCCCTATCAGTGATGCTAAGATCATCACCAGAGGCTCAGCAATCTCCTCTCTCACTTCCCACAGTAGCCTGGGGTATATCTTGTTCAGATACGGCGACTTATCTAATCTAATGCTTTTCAAAAACTCCAGCGCATTCTCTTTCTTAATGTCTATTTGCTCAACCATTTCAGTCCGCTGTAAGTCATCCCCACAATTGCCAAGGTCCTTTTCCGTAGAGAATACTGAAGCAAAGTATTCATTAAGTACCTCCACTACCTCCAACTCCATGTAACATTTCCACTATCGCACCTGATTAGTCCCATTCTCACATGGCTCATCCTCTTGCTCTTCACATACTTGTAAATTGCCTTGGGGTTTTCCTTAATCCTGCTTGCCAAGGCCTTCTCATAGCCCTTTCTAGCTCTCCCAATTTCATTCTTAAGTTTCCTCCTGGCAACCCTGTAATTTTCTAGAGTTTTAACAGTACCTAATTTCTTGAACCTTTGTAAACTTTTCTTCTCTTCTTAAATGTTCCCTGAACATTTGCTGCATTTCTGCCATGCATTTCCCTGAGAACATCTGCTCCCAAGTTTCTGCCAAATAGCATCATATTTCCCCCTACCTCAATTAAATGTTTTCCCAAATTACCCTATCCTTTTCCAGTGCTATGGTGAAGAAGATAGAGTTGTGATCACTACCTCCAAAACGCTCTCCAACCGAGAGATCTGACAACTGACCAGGTTCATTTCCCAAAAATCACCCAGTTGAGTTATTGTCCCCTTCCTGTTTCTGACTTCCACCCACAGAGACTCAGTAGACAATCTGTCCATGACTTCCTCCTTTTCACTGTCCCTGATGCCATGTCACTGTCCCTGATCAGCAATGCCATGCCCCATCTCTTTTGCCTTCCTCCCTGTCCTTTTTGAAACATATAAAGCCCAGCATACTCAGCAGCCATTCCTGCCCCTGAGACATCCAAGTATCTGTAATGACCACAATGTCATAGTATTGATCCATACTCTAAGATCATCCTGCACTATGGGCAACCAAGACGAAATCAGCAATAACAAAAGGAAAAACCTACCCTTCTTACTTGTTTCTTTGGCCTCAGCCTTTTCTCGTCGAAGCCTCTTGAGTCAAAGCTTCTAAGTTCCCACTGTGACTGTAGCCCCCACTCCAATGATAGCCACTGAAATGAAGGCTGCTCTGCTGGACCCTATCTCTCTTTAATGGTTTAAAAAAATAAGAAAAACCACCATGAAAGGGGAAAAAACTCACCGTGTTTAGTGGTGCTCCGCCTGCCTTCCACTGCCGCTGATGCCTCTGACACTCTCAACGCGTGCCAACTGGCTACTGGATTGATGGGACAGTTCAGCAAGGACTTCAGGGGCTGTAGGACCTGTTTCTGTGCTTTAGTGCTCTATTACTCTATGGGTATGGTCTGTCTAGTGCATCGTGTATGTTGCTTGCCAGTTACTAACCCAGGTCTGAATGTAGTCCAGGTATTGCTGAATGTAGACACAGATGGTTTCATCATCTGACAAAATGGACATTTCCCAGTTAGCAATGAGCATCCCCATTCCAATGCAGGAAGAGTCTCAGGTGAAACAGATAAATAACATTTTGAGGAAATTCTGCATTGAAACCAGGGCTGAGTTAGTATGTGTGTGAGATTGGTGGTGGTTTAGGGGTGGGTGTTAAGATGGATGGTATTTTTTTGCTTCTTTATTGTAAAGTTTACCATGTTGCAGGTGTTACAGCTGTACTGAAAAGGTACATGTATTGAAATTGGTTTATTATTGTCACATGTCCCAAGATCGCTGGAACGCTTGTCTTTCATACAAATCAAATACTTTGAGGTAGAACAAGACAAAACAACAACAGGATGCAGAATAAAGTGTAACAGCTACAGAATAAGTGCAATGCAGGTAAACGATAAGGTGCAAAATCATAATGAGGTAGATTGTGATGTCAAGAATCCAGTTTGTTGTACTAGGGAACTGAACATTGCCTGGTTTGGTTTCGGTTTAAGCTGTCATCTGACGCAGTACAATCCAGCTGGTTATTTGTGAGCCTTTGTAAGATTCACAGAATAGGTGGTTCTTTAGATGCTCCCACTGTTTGTGCATTAGGAATTTACTAATTTGTCTGTACCCTTTTCAGTGTCGAGATGTTCGGACAAGAGAGGTTGGAATCCAGGAAATTCATCATAAAGTCCGACCGTATCAGGTAGGCATAGCTCTTAATATGACTAGGTGCTCTCTTTCACAATTTTTAGTCAGATTAGTTATCTTAAAGCTTTCAAACATTGCATTTTTCTTTTGTTTCTGGACTTCTTTTCAGTGCATGATAGGATAACAGATGTAATTGTGAAAGGAAGTTGATGCAGCCATTTAGTGCATTATTTGATAGAAACAGACAGTGCATTTCTAACTATTCAACGAATTAACCAGTATGAAGATATTTATTGCTATCAGTTAGTGAAGTTACCATGACTTCTTAAGCATAGAAACAGAACCATTCAGCACATGGAGTTGATGCTTGTATTTACCTTTCCAGTCTGCAAGTGACACACTAGTGTTTTATTTATTTCTATTTAGAGATACACCATGTAACAGGCCCAACCAACAACCCACCTACTTAACGCTAGCCTCATCGCAGGACAATTTACAATGACCAATTAACCTACTAACTGGTACATCTTTGGACTGTGGAAGGGAACTGGAGCACCTGGAGGAAATCCACGCGTTCAAGGGGAGGACATACAAACTCAGAGGGCGCTGGAATTAAATTCTGAACTCTGATGGCCTGAGCTGTAATAGGGCCCGCTAACTGCTACGTAACCATGGCACCCCATGGTAGTGTTGCAGTTAGCATAATGCTTTGGAGCGCCAGTGACCAGGGTTCAGTTCCTGCCACAGTCTGTGAGGTGTTTTCTCCATGTCTGTGGGTTTCCTCTGAGTGCTCTGGTTTCTCCTCACATTCCAAAGGCGTACAGGTTAGGGTTAGTAAGTTGTGTGTATGTTATGTTGGTGCCACAAATATGATGATATTTGCAGGCAGCCTCTGGCTGTAAAGCATCATTGAATTGTACTGAATGACTAGCACGTGCACAGGTCAAACAAATGTCCAAGTGGGCAGCCTGTCTGCAGTGTTGTCCACAGAAAGTTCACCAAGAGCAGTGTAGACTACACTGGAATTAAGACCAAAAAAAAGGGAGCAGAGTTGGGCCATTCGGCCTATTTATCTGCTCCACCATTTCATTATGGCTGATTTATTATCCTCTCAATCCCAATCTCCTGATTACTCCCCGTGACCTTTGATGGTATTACTAATCAGGAACCTATCAACCTCTGCTTTAAATATACCCAATAACTTGACTTTTATAGTTGTCTGTGGTAATGAATCCCACAGATTCATCAGTCTCTAGCTGAAGAAATTTCTCCTCATCTCTGTCCTAAAGGGCCATCCTTGTATTCTGAGGCTGTGCCCTACGGTCCTAGAACCCCCCCACTATAGGAAGCACCCTTTTCTCATCCACTCTACAGTATCGAGGCCTTTCAGTATTTAATAGGTTTCAATGAGATCCCCACTCATTCTTCTAAACTCTAGTGAATACAGGCCCAGTAACATCAAACGCTGCTCATGCATTAACCTTTTGATTCCGAGGTCATTCTTGAGAACCTCCTCGGGATCCTCTCCAATGACAGCACTTCCTTTCTTAGATAAGTGTGTGAGCAAGGTAAATAAATGTCCCAGTTGAGCAGTCTGTCTGTAGTGCTATCCACAGTAAATTCAGCAAGAGCAGTATGTGCTACACTGGTGAATTCCTTCAGTACAACACTCTGCTGTATGCCATTAGTTCAAGTTACCTGAAAACACAGTGACACTGGTCTAAGAATAAATAAAGGGGAATTTTTGCCAAATTATGGGACCTTTCATCATTGTCTGTTCTGTATTTTTCTCTGGAGGTTAAAATAGAGACTGGCACTTCATCTCCACCTCCACACCCCTCCTCTGTATTTCTGTTCTTTCACCCATTTATATTCTTGTCACTTTAATTGCTTTTTGCTATCAGATTAAAATCAGTGTTCTCCCTGGATGATAGAAATTTGAGTTAAGAGGGAGCATTGAACTCTGACCGAAGTTGTGAAGAACTGGCACAGATCTTTAATTTCTTTACGAACTTTTGATTATCTACCCTTTAGTGGGGAAAATGTTTGGAGCTGCAGCTCAGAGATAAGGTGTGAAGACAAAAAAGGAGAGCTGACACCTAACAGGGATGGGCTCTGATGATCCTTAACAGATCTCAGTAAGTCATCCATCTGCAGAGGGAAAAGCAATCAACTCCTGATAGGACAATTAGCCTAATCTCATTCAATTCCACAGTGAGCATGAATCATGAATAGTTCAGGTAATCAGGCATTTGTACTGTGATCTGCTAGAGTGATTTATTAGTATTTAACTCAATCAGTTTTCTCCAACAGGCACCTGACCCCTATTTATTCAATTCACCCATTTCAATTTGACTTCCCATTCCCATATGTCTAGCGTGACCTCCTCTACTGCCATAATGAGGCCACTCTCAGGGCTATTCTGTTTGGACAGCCTCCAAAACGATGGCATAAACATAGATTGCTCTAACTTCTGGTAATTTCTCTCCCCATGTTTTCTCTTTTTCCATCCCTCCTTCTGGTTCCCCACTCACCCACTCTCCTTACCTGCTCATCTCCTCCTTCCCTTTCTTCCAAGTTCCACTGTTCTCTTCTATCAGGTTCCTCCTCCTTTAACTCTTTTCTACTTCTACCTGTCTCTTCTACTCCCCCCCTCCCCACCCACCTGCTGTCACCTATCACCTGCTTATTCTGACTTTTGCTTCCCTCCTTTCCAGTCCTGATGAAAGATCTTGGTCCAAGGCATTGACTGCTTTTCCCCTCCATTGTTGAATTCCTCCAGCATTTTGTGCACGTTGCTCAAGATTGCCGGTATCTGCAGAATCTCTTATGTTTAGGATTTCTTTGTTAAATTTCCCATCGCTAATAGTTCATGCTGCATTAGATAGGTAATTACAAAGCATGCCATCTGTAGCAGGAGGATCTCTTAACCATTAGGTTAAAGGTCTGAACCTTGTCTGAGCGTATAGTTAATTTCTTTCAGGTAGAACTGGTAAGAAGAGATTACGTTGCAAATGGTGGCTGGGAAACATTCCTGTCATACGAAGATCCTGAGCAAGACATTCTGATTGGATTACTCCGCTTGCGAAAGTGCTCTGAAGAGACGTTCCGAGCTGAGTTGAAGGGAGGAGTCTCTATTGTGCGTGAGCTCCATGTGTACGGCAGTGTTGTACCTGTTAGTGCGAGGGATCCATCCAAGTTCCAGCATCAGGTAAGAATAAAGAATCTGGATAAACTTAATTCCATCAAACTGAGTGCCAGGACAGAAAGTCTTTCCTAAAATCTAAAGGAAGCAGTTATTAATTGTAATGCTATGAACATGAAACACCATTAGTCATTTTCAATCAGGAAAATTTAACAGCAATCTTAATGCCCAGGGTAGTGTTCTAAGCCCAACCCCTCCATCCTAGGCTCAAAAGTGGGGATGTTAACAATGTTCATTTCTATTTCGGGTGGAGACCTGGTGAAACATTGACTGTCCATTCCTCTCCATAGATGCTGCCTGACCAATTGAGTTCCTCCAGCATTTTGTGTGTTGCTCAAGATTTTCAGCATCTGCAGAATTTCTTGTGTCCATTTCCATTTGCAACTTCTCAGAAATGAAGCAGTCTGTATGCAGCAGGATTTAAATGACATTCAGATTAGGACTGAGCTGTGTATGAGCAACATTTGCAGGGTCCGTGCAACAAGTTCAAGTTTAATTGTCATTCATTCATAAATGAATACAGGCAAAGGAAGCAGCATTTCTCCAGAGTCAAGGTACAAAACACAGTACTAGCAGTTATACACAGCACAAAGCACACATAGCACATATAATTACAAAGTGGTGAATAAATATACTGTTTAAAAATAACATAATAATATAGCACATGTCTTTGAGAGCAATGTCCTGTAGATTGATGGTGCATGGGATGATATCAGCAAAACAAGCCCACAGCAATCTGATCATCATGTGCAGCCACAGACAAACACAAGCCAACTTCTCTTCCATGCAGATGAACAGAATCCAGCTTGTCTTCCACGCAGACAAACGCAATCCAGCTTGTCTTCCACGCAGACAAACGCAATCCAGCTTGTCTTCCACGCAGACGAACGTAATCCAGCTTGTCTTCCACGCAGACAAACGCAATCCAGCTTGTCTTCCACGCAGACAAACGCAATCCAGCTTGTCTTCCACGCAGACAAACGCAATCCAGCTTGTCTTCCAGGCAAATGAATGCAATCCACCAGCTTATCTTTCAATATTTATCTCCAGTAATAACTCCCTGTAGCATTTCCAACACTGAGCACTAACTCTGCAGCACTCTGTAAGTCCACAGAAGTTGCCAGTGGTGAATATCTCTGGCTGTAAAGCATCATTGAATCTTACTCAATGACTAGTGTGTGAGCAGGCCAAACAAATGTCATAGTGGGCAGCCTGTCTGCAGTGCTGTCCACAGTAAGTTCAGCAAGAGTAGCGTGGGCTACACTAGAATTAAGACCGAAAGGCATTGGAGCAGAATTGCACCATTTGGTCCATTGAGTTTGCTCCATTTGATTCTGGCTGATTTATTATCCTTCTCAACCCCATTCTCCTGCTATTTCCCGTAATTTTTGTTGGTATTACTGATCAGGAACATATCAACCTCCGCTTTAAATATACCCAATGACTTGACCTCTATAGCTGTCTGTGGTAATGAATTCCACAGATTCACCAACCTCTGGCTAAAGAAATTCCTCCATATCTCTGTTCTAAAGGGCTATCCTTGTATTCTGAGGCTGTGCCCTGTGGTCCTAGTATAGTAGTCCCATTATAGGAGACATCCTTTCCTCATCCACTCTATCTAGGCCTTTCAGTATTTGATAGGTTTCAATGAGAACCCCACTCATTCTTCTAATCCACTACCCACCATCAAACTCCTGAGGCCGGTTGGAGAAGAGCAGTCACTGTACACCACTGAACAGAGGATTAACTGTGCTATCTTACGTCTCACCACTTAGTTCATTACAGAGCACGACGGGAATGTAATAAAAGTTCTCAGTACTTGTATTAGTGCAGTTCCAAAAACAGTTAAATTTAGCTACCTGTACAGTAACCTGCAGAGGGTTGTTGACTCAAAACAGTTCCATCATGGGGCACTGTCCTTCCATCTTCAAAAGGTGATGTCTCAAGAAAATAGCATCTATCATTAAGGACCTTCAGCACCCAGAAGGTGTCCTCTCTCATTGATGAGGATGTACAGAAGCCTGAAGATGCATACTCAATGTTTTAGGAACAGCTGTCTCCACTCTGCTGTCAAATTTCTGAATGGTGCATGAAGCTATGAACACTTCCTCATTACTTCGATCTCTTTTTGCACTGTATTTTTTATATGTTCTTATTGTAAGTTATAATAATTTTTATATCTTGTATTGTACTGCTCCTGCAAAACAACAAATTTACCAGCAAATGTCAGTAACAATAAACAGAAAGCGGCAGATACAGCCCAGTCCATGTCCATCACAGGTAAAGTCCTACTCGTCACTGAGCACATCTCACTGCCACAAGAAAGGAACATCCATCGTCAAGGAGCCCCAGCATCCAGACCACACTCTCTTCTCACTTCTACCATCGGATAGGAGGTCCCACTCCACCAGCTTCAGAAACAGTTGTCACCTACAACCATCAGACTCCTGAACCAGCGTAGATAACTTCACTCACCTCAACACTGAACTGACTCCACAAACTGCAGGTTCATTTTCAAGGATTATACCTCATGTTCTCAGTATGCTTTTGCACGATTTCTGTTCATTTTACACATTGGTTGTTTTTGTCAGTGTTTAGGTGTAAGTTTTCATAAATTCTTTCTTTTATTTTCCTGTAAATAGTGACATATAAATACTTTGATAATGAATTTACTTTGACCTGATTCTGATCTAAACAGCCCACTTGATTGACAGCCCACCCAACAGCCTTAATGTACGCATCCTCTTTTACCAGTGCATCAGAGCTACAGCTAAAATCAATTACAATTCCTTACCAAAGCTGCTGCTACTATTACTAAAACACCTTCCAAGCCCATAATCTTTATCACCAAAGAGGGTAAAAACATCAGGTGTGTAGGAAAGCCACAGCCTGCACGTTCCCCTGGAATGCCCTCCCATAAGACCATAAGATGAGCTCAATCGCTTTAATGCTCGGTTCGATGTTGCTAACTCTGAGCTTCCGAGGAAAGCCACCGCTACAATCTGCAACCTGGTCCTGAGGCTGAAGTACGCAACAAGTGGACAGTCGCAAGGCTGCAGGACTGGACAGCATCCCAGGGCGAGTAATCAGGATGTGCGCAGCACAACTGGCAGATGTGTTTACTGACATTTTTAATCTCTCCCTGTCCCAGTGTAGAGTGCTCTCCTGCTTCAAATTATCCACCATTGTCCCTGTACCAAAAAAGACCAAGGTATCATGCCTGTTGCACTCACCTTAATAATAAGCAAAAGCTTTGAGAGGCTGGTCGAGGATTACATCTGCAGCTTGCTACCACCCTACAATTTGCCTACCGACACAACCGATCAACTGCTCTGCATACCGTCCTTACACATCTGGAGAAGAAGGATACTTATGTGAGAATGCTGTTCTTGGACTACAGTTCAGCATTCAACACCATAATTCCATCCAGGCTCGACAAGAAGCTGAGAGACCTCGGCTTGCACCCTGCCTTGTGCAGCTGGATCCTGGACTTCCTGTCAGATCGCCGGCAGGTGGTAAGAGTGGGCTCCCTCACCTCCGCCCCTCTGACTATCAATACAGGAGCCCCTCAGGGCCGTGTATTAGCTCCCCTCCTTTACTTCCTGTATACCCATGACTGTGTCACCACCCACAGCTCTCATCTGCTAATTAAATTTGCTGATGACACTACATTGATTGGCTTTATCCCAAACTATAATGAGGTAGCCTACAGGGAAGAAGTCATCTCGCTGACACAGTGGTGTCAAGAAAACAACCTCTCCTTCAATGTTGCAAAAACAAAGGAGTTGGTTGTGGATTACAGGAGGAATGGAGATGGATTAACCCCTATTGACATCAATGGATCTGAGGTTGAGCTTTAAGTTCCTCAGCATCCAGATGACCGAGGACCTCACGTTGTCTGTACGCACCAGCTGTGTGGTGAAAAAGGCACAACCACGCCTCTTTCATCTCAGATGGTTGAGGGAGTTTGATATGGGCCCCCAAATCCTAAGAATTTTCTAGAGGGGCATCACTGCCTGGTATGGGAACTGTTCCTCCCTTAATCGCAGGACTCTGCAGAGAGTGGTGCAGACAGCCAAACGCATCTGTAGTTGTGAACTTCCCATGATTCAGAACATTTACAAAGACAGGTGTGTAAAAAGGGCTCGAAGGATCATTGGGGACCTGAGTCACCCCAACCACAATCTATTCCAGCTGCTACCATCCGGGAAATGGTACGGCAGCATAAAAGCTGGGACCAACAGGCTCCAGGACAGCTTCTTCCACCAGGCCATCAGACTGATTAACTCGCATTGACTTGAGTGTATTCTATGTTAGATTGACTGTTCTATTTATTATAAATTACTATGATTGCACATTACCATGTAGACGGAGACATTACGTAAAGATTTTTACTCCTCACGTATGTGAAGGATTTAAGAAATAAAGTCAATAAATAATAATAATAAAGACATAGGAGCAGAATTATGAGTCTGCTATGCCTTTCTATCATGCTTGATTTATTATCCCTCTTAACCTATTCACCTGTCTTTTCCCCATAACCTTTGATGCCCTGCCTAATCAAGAACCTATCAACCTCCATTTTAAGTATCCCCACTGACTTAGCCTCCACAGCTGTCTGTGGCAATGAAGTCCATCAATTCATTATTCTCTGGCTAAAGAAATTCTTCCTCTTCTCTGTTGTAAAGGGATGTTCTTCTATTCTGAGGCTGTGGCCTCTGGTCCGAGCCTCCCCAACTATAGGAAAAATCATCTCCACATATACTCTATCGAGGACTGTCAATATTCGATAGGTTTCAATGAGATCCCCCCCCCCCCACATTCTTCTAAACTCCAGTGAGTATAGGCCTAGAGACATCAAACACTCCTCATAAGTTAACACTTCCATTCTCAGAATAATTATTGTGAATCTCCTTTGGGCTTCCTTCAATGCCGGCACATTTTTTCTTAGATAGGGCCTCAAATCTGCTCACAATACTCCAAATGCAGTCTGACCAATACGTTATAAAGCCTGAGCATTACATCCTTGCATTTATATGCAGTCTTCTAGACAGCATTGTGGAAGTAATTAGTAATAGGGCAATCACTCCAGTTGAGTATGATCTTTTCCTAAGGGGTTGTCTGTTGGTGGACCTTCAGATGCTAGGATATTAGGATGGATTCCCTCAATAGACAACGCTTGTGCATGACTGGGGAGGCTGAAACATGAGCAACCAGCATTCAGTCCTTGACAGATTGCAGTCAGGATCTAGAAACATGGAGTGCAAGATGACTGAGGACTTCTTCATTGCTGCAGCCTTCCTCCATCTTCACTTCTGTTGTGATGTGTCATCATCTTCCACCAGTTCCACCATTGAAGTCTTGGTTGGATCGCTCTTTGTCTGGAACCTCCCCTTTGACCTTTCTGTCATGGGTGACCCTATCAGGAGCTGAGCACCAAATGGCTAAACTCCAGACAGCATTGCCTTCTCAGTGGAAATGAGAGAGGTGTGATTAACGTTGTTAGTGTATATGCCCCCTATAACTAAATCAGAAAATATCATTCCCTTGCTTAGAAGAGTGAAATTTCTAATAACATAGTGCATTGTGCCTTTTTACAATGTACCAGTAAGTTAGAGAATGCTAAACTATTTACCTCAGTAAGAAGTTCTCAAACTTACTTTGAGGAGATGCCATTGTTATAGTATCCAGTAAATTATAAAAACAGATTCTGCAGATGCTGGAAATTCAGAACAATACACACCAATTGCTGGCAGAATTCAGCAGGTCAGGCAGCATCTAAGGAGGGGAATAAACGGTCAACATTTTGGGTTGGGGTCCTTCTCAAGAGTGGAAAGGAAGGGGGCAAAATCAAGAATGGGGGGGTATTGGGAGGAGTACAAGTTGGCGGGTAATAGGTGGAAGACTGAAAGCGAAGAAGAAGGAATCTGATAGGAGAGGATAGTGGATTATGGGAAAAGGGAAGAAGGAGGTAAACCAGAGGCAGGTGATGGACAGGTGAGAAAGGGTAAGAGGGGAGCCAGACGAGGTATAGAAAAAGAGAGAGAAGGAGAAAGGGGATAGAAATTACCAGAAGTTAGAGAAATCAGTGTTCATGCCATCAGGTTGGAGGCTACCCAAATGGAATATGAAGTGTTGCTTGTCCAACCTAGGTGTGGCCCCATCATAGCGGCCAAGGAGGCCGTAGACTGACTTGTCAAAATGAAATGGATGGCTACCAGGAAATCCGGTTTAATGAACCAATAATTAGGCAATGCTTTGCTGTTAACCTCAGTAAGGGTCTCAGCCCGAAACAGCAACTGTTCATTCCTCTCCATAGATGCTCCTGACCTACTGAGTTCCACCAGCAATGTCCAGAGGTTGGCCAAAAGTGTGAAAAAATATCACGTAGAAGGGAATGAATAATTATTTGAAAAATAGAGATGTTAAAGTGATTGAAGAATTGAGACTGCAGCTCTCTCTGTCAGAGAGCTGATGTTGATGTTTTGGGCTGGGTGGTCTTCTCTACTTTGACACTACAAACCAAACTTCTTCAGGAGTGTGTTTGCTTATCGATTCTTGCTGCTTCAGCCCCATTTCCTGTTTTCTTTCTGCCAGGGTTTTGGAATGCTTTTAATGGAGGAAGCTGAACGGATTACTCAAGAGGAGCACGGATCTTCCAAAATTGCAGTAATTTCAGGTAATGTTCACATTCAGCCCCGGCAACCATGCACTTCAAATGATTTTAGATCATGTAGAACATTGCAGACTGTCCTCTCCCTTTACACTACAGTATGCTATTTTATTTCTTCTTGTACATGGTTCGAGTTGGAAAGAGCACAGATCCAAGCAATTGATGAGAACGTAAGGGTTGCTAAGTAGGTTGATGACTTGAGCAAGCCAATCCCAAATGCAATTATTTGCTCCTTTAATTATTACGTTTTGACAAGCTGACTGCCCCATCAAGGGCCTACGAGTAAGCAGCAACGCTAACGTATGTCAGCATTTTATGAACTTGTGCACTGCAGCACAGATGTACAGGATAAACTGGCAGTCAGTTGCTAGTGCAGCTGAATTCCCACATATTCCTTGAGTTACTGCTGTGTCCTTGAATAATTCCCAATCATAGAGAACTCAGGGACCAAATGCACTTTGCATGTGGCCTTTCTGCTTCCTCCAAGCTACTGCTGGCAAGTCCAGCATGGCCCCATTTAAATTTGGTTACTGAACCTCATGAAAGAGCACTTGGAGTATTGTGTTTTATTCTAGTTCCTGAATAGGAAGGATATAGGAGCTTTAGAGAGGATGCAGAGGAGATTTACCAGGATGATGCCTGGATTAGAGAGCATGTCTATTGAGGATAGGCAGAGCAAGCTAGGGCTTTTCTCTTTGGAGAGAAGGAGCATGAGGGGTGTACAAGGTGATAAGGAGTAGGACGGAAATGCCCAATACCAGTGTAATCATTTTAAGGTGATTGAAGGAAAGTATAGGAGGGATGTCAGAATTAAGTTTTTTTTTTACCCAGAATGGTAAGTGCATAGAATGCCCTGCCAGGGCTGGTGGTAGAGACAGATACATTAGGGGCATTTAAGAAACTCTTAATTGGTTTATGGATAGAAAAATTGGAGGGCTATGTAGGAGGGAAGGGTTAAATTGATCTTAGAGTAGGTTAAAAGGTTGGCCCAACATTCTGGGTTGAAGACTCTGCGCTGTGCTGTAATGTTCCATCTTCTGTCTCAACAAGATAGATAAGAGGTCAAGAGTCTACCTTATTGTACGGAAGATCCATTCACTAGTCTTATAACAGTGGGATAGGAACTGTCATTGAGCTTGGTGGAATGGGCTTTCGGGCTTTTGTACCTTTTGCCCAATTGCAGAGGGGGGAAGAGGGAACGTCCAGCGTTGGCGAAGTCTTTGGTTATGCTGAATGCTTTACTGAAGCACCAAAATGTACAGACAGAGGTCGATAGGTAATTCATGAGCAAGAAGTGAAACAACACCACAGGCAAATGAGAATGTGGAGTTGAGGTTAAAAATAAAAATATTTAAAAGTCAGCTTTATTTAGCACGTGTCCATTGAAACATTGAAATGCATCATTTGCGTCAAATCAGATCAGCAGGGATTTTGCTGGAGGCAGCCTGCAGGTGTCCCCATCCTTCTGGTGCCAACATATCCCACAACCCACTAACCCTAACCCCTATGTCTTTGGAATGTGGGAGGAAACCAGAGCACCCAGAGGAAATCCACACAGTCACAGGGAGAATGTATAAACCCCTCAAACAGTGGCAGGAATTGAACCCCACTCTAACAGTTGACTGCTGACTGCGGTAGAGCATTGTGTAACTGATAAGATACCATGCTGCTACAGTTTCAGGTTACAATTATTGAATAGGCTTGAGGGGCCAAATGGCCTTTGCCTGCTTCTGATTCATTTTTCAAAGTGCATGAAAATTAGACTAAATGATGCTCATTATTTTTATTCCATTATGGGATAGGGACATTGCTATCTGCCCGTAATTGGCTCCGCAAATCAGGAACAATTAAGTGTTGAGTACTCTGAGGGTTTCAAGTTGCATTTAGATTAGGGAGGATGATTATGACAGATTTCCTTCCTCAGCATGAGAGAGACAGGAACGAGTACCCCAGCTGTGCTGCCTGCATCACACTCAGGAGAAGCATTTGATCCAAGTGCGAATGGGGACCCTGCTCGTGGTCTTGGTTCATTAACTCAGTGGCAAATTTGCTTTTGTATCATCATTACATTCTGAAAGCTGACATTATTATCCTGGTCCCGGCAGCTCTGTAAATGATAAAAAGCCGAAAGGGAATCGGCAGTGTTCAACACTGAAGGATGTTGGAGATCTCATTATACCTACATGAATTATCAGTGTAATGTACATTGTGGTTCTAATTGGTGAGTAGGGAAGCAACCCAACTAATTTTTGGGCTCTTATTGCTGATTACAGACCAGAGCTATTTGCATTAGATTAAATATAATTGTGTTCTTGGTAAGACATCTGTGTCGTCATGTCGGTGAAAGAAACACTGCTTCCTGGAGCCAGATATATATCAGAATCTGAATCAAGTTTATTCTGTCTGATGTATGTCAGGAAGCTTCTTTTGTAGCAGCAATACGGTGTAATACAGTACATAAAATAAGACCATAAGATATATATTATAAACTGCAATATAGATATATATTATACAATTGCAAGAAAAAGTTTCTGAACTCATTGCAATTACTTGGTTTTCTGCATTAATTACTCAAAATGTGGTCTGAACATCATCTAAGTCACAATAATAGACAAATATAATCTGCCTAAACTAATAATACACAAACAATTGCACTTATTTTGTTAGTACTTAGTACACCATTTAAACAATCACAGTCTAGGTTTAAAAAGTATATGAACCTCTGGGGTAATGCCCTCTGCAAAAGATATTTGGAGTCAGGTGTTCCAATCAATGAGAGGAGATTGGAGGTATGAGTTGTAGAGGTGCCCTGCCCTATAAAAATGTCACACAAAGTCAGGCTACTGACAGAGCCTGCTCTTCTTAAGAAAGATGTTTATGTGCACCATGCATTGATCAAAACAATTTTCAGGGGACCTTAGAAGAAGAATTTTAGAGATGTATGAAGTTGGAAAAGGCTACAGAATATTTCTAAAGACCTGAGTGTTCATCAGTCCACAAGTAAGGGAAATTGTCTACAAATGAAGGAAATTCAGTACTGTTGCTACTCTCCCTAGAGTACAATGTCCAATATTAAAGGAGGTGAAAAAGAACCCAAGGGTAACTGCAAAAGACCTGTGGAAATTTCTAGGACTTGGCAAATTCTCTGTTCATGTGTCCACTATAAGAAAAACACTGAAGAAAATGGTGTTAATGGAAGGACACCACAGAGGAAGCTACCACTCTCCAAAAAAAAAAACATTGCTGCATATCTTGCAAAAGGCAACCTGGTTGTTCCACAATACTTCTGGGACAATGTTCTGTGGACAGATGAGACAAAAGTGGAACTTTTTGGCAGAAATGTACATTGCTATGTTTGGAGGAAAAAGAGCATAGCACACCAACACCAAAACCTCATCTCAACTGTGAAGCATGGTGGAAAAAGCATCATGGTTTGGGGCTGCCTTGCTGCCTCAGAGCCTGGACAATTTGCAATTGTTGAGGGAGCAATGAATTCGAAATTGTATCAAGTCATTTTGCAGGAGATTGTCAGGGTATCGGTCCATCACCTGAAGCTTAATAGAAATTGGATGATGCAACAAGACAATGATCTTTCCCCTCCTCTGGTCTATCTTACCAGCCTATGATACTATCATGGAGTAGATCAATCCCACCGCGATCCCCAAATCTCAACCGTTGTGAGCTGAGCTCAGGCCTTCCTTCAGCATTTTCCGGAAGACTGTGTCATCCGTCCCTGTGCTATCCAACCCCGAATATTCTTCATACACTCCATATTTATGTTCTGCATAATCCATGCTGCCTCATCAGCTCACTGAACCACTGACATTACCACTCCAGTTACTCTCACTTCCCCCCCCAGTTGCTGCCTCACTTTTCCTTTAATGAAGTGATATCTTTCTTCATTTTGTAGTTGTCTGTATGCCTTCCTGCACCTCCTGGGCCATTCTCCCGCATATTCCTCGGGCACTTCACTTATACCAGCACATCTATATCTCTGGAGTGCATCTGGTGAACTTCAGTCATTCCTGAGCTTGCGCCAAAATTCTGTCTTCCTTCAGGCAACTTTAAGTGGAAGCAGCTCTGCTTCTCCTTAGGGGTGAAGGGTTTATGGATGGTTGTAATCGAGGTCAAGGGCTGGCTCAGATCATCAGGGCTCTCGACTTGACATTGCCTGACCTCAGTAGGTGCCAACCCAACAGATATATCCGGGTATAATATCTCCCTCAAATATCTCACACTGCGCAAAGTATAAATGATGGATAAAAATTAAGCATACTTAAAACCACAAAGCATGTGCTCTGCAATCTGCCACTTGTGTGTGTCTGAACTTAGAATGCTTGTTGTATTCCTTTGCATTTAAAACTGTTACACCAAGATTACAGACGTATTCTTAAAACACACAAACACGTCTGCTACTAAACAGTTTCCACCAACGTGTATACATGCACCCCACTGGTATCCCAAATAGTCAGTAACCACCTTCACAACTGGTGGCCCTGTCTCACCAAATTACACAAATGTCTAGTCTCTTACATATACACACATGTATCCACACGCACCACACTACTTTTATATCTACCAGTTCAGCTCTCCACCATGGTTGTGATACTTTGTGGTCCCGTAGTCACTGACCCAAATAGGTCCAAGTGTGAGTGCTAATCTTAAAAAATACCTACCTACTTCACTGCTGAGATTGCTGGCGACATGATGGGTTACGAATGTATCCCAGTCGAGCCCCCGAATGTCATGACTGTGAACAAAGTCGCCAGAGAGACACTGAAGCTGGTGGATATAGAAGTCTTTATTCAGCAAAAACAAGCAGAGGCATCATATTGGAGACACTTTGGGAAGAGGTCTGCCTGACCTGCTCTTACAAGACATTTTTATATGCTAAAGATCAAAGGTAACTGCACGACAATTCTATAGCTGCAATGTATCTACAATGCTTCCTTTGAATGACGTATAATTTTCATACACCTCCATCTTCACACCAACTCTCCAGACACCCTAAATGAATGTTAATCACCACTGAATCTGGCTGCTTTCATGCATATGCAGACATCTGAAGTGAATGGGTGTTTCCTGGTTTGCAATTAACCTCTGTCTGCAGGTTCTAGGAAGAGCATTGCTCAGAACTACATTTAAAATTCAATCTACAATCCATATTCAGGCTTAAGGACTGGTTGCTGTTGAAATGAATACTTGCTATATACCATAACTCCAGAATACATCCTAACAAGTATAGCCACACGTAGCACATATAATTACTATCCAACCCATGCAGTCACAAAATAATATTAGCATAAGTCCTTCAGTGGCACAGCCTGATGATTGACATTTGACATAAAGTGTGAGGTGCATGCTACTGTAAGGCAGCATAATGTTACTGGTGCTATTATAATAAAAGAAACAGTAGTATAAGTATGTGAAATAGCAGCAGTAAAAGATGAAAAGTAACCAGTCTAGGATGAGAGTGTGTGAGTTGAGATGGAAAGGCAGCAAGGCCTTCAGAGAAGGTGTACATGTGTGCTGGGTGACAGGGTGTCTGGGGCGGGGGGCTGGGGAGGAAGCTGTCACGTAGTCTAACAGCTTTTCCAGTTAACCCTACTTTTGTCCTATCCCCTTGCCATCTAAATCGCATCTTAACCTTCTCCTCAAAGTACCATACACTACCTTGAGATTCATTTACTTGCAGCCTTTTACAGGAAAATAATGATACAATATAATTTATGAAAAGCTATGCATAAACACTAAACAAAACCTATACTTAAAGAATGACAAACAAGCAGTGTGCAAAGGAAGACATATTGTGCAAATGAAAGATAAATAATACTGAGAACATAAGTTGTACAGTCTTTGAAACTGAATCTATAGGTTGTGAAATTAGTTCAGTGAAGTTATCCACAGTTCAGGAGCCTGATGGTTGTAAGGTAAGAACTGCTCTTGAACCTGATGGTGTGGGATCTTAGGGTTCTGTACCCTCTGCCTGATGGTGGTAGCAAGAAGAGAGCATGGCCTGGATGGTGGGGGTACTTGTTGATGGATGCTCCTTTCTTGAGACAGCACTCCGTGTAAACGTGCTCAATGGTAGGGAGTTGATCTTTGGTCAACTGAGTCTTTTTGTAAGTCCACCAACCCCCTAATATTCACCCAGCCACTGTCAGCCTTATTGACCATCTGCCTCATGAGTACAGTGGAGCATGTGCCAGATTCCATGGTAACATGACTGCATTCACGAAGAGAATATCGATCTTGAAGAAAAAAAAATTACTGCTGCGTCCAAGATGAAGTATTTTCGGTGTAGTGTCAATAATTGCGTGAATGGTTGTACCAGGAATCCAATTTAGTGAACACCTAAAGAGTGTCCACTAAATTGGACACCCTATAATTACAGTGGTACTATGTCATAAAGGTCACTAGAAATGTTTACTGTTCCTGGATGGCGAAAATGGAATGAATTTTCTTGGGCTCTTGTAGCTGTAGGGAGGGAGCAATGAAAATTGACCATCAGATTCTTCTGTCACCTTTCCACAACATGACTCCTCATCACCCTTAATGACAGTGCAGTGATGTACACTCAGTGGCCACTTAATTAGGTACACCTACTCATTAATACAAATATCTAATCAGCCAATCATGTGTTAGCAATTTAATGCATAAAAGCATGCAGATATGATCAAGAGATTCAGTCGTTGTTCAGATCAAACATCAGAATGGAAAGAAATGTGATCTCAGTGACTTTGACCGTGGAATGATTGTTGGTATGGGGTGGTTTGAGTATCTCAGAAACTGGTGATCTCCTGGGATTTTCACGCAAAACATTTTCTGGAATTTACAGGGATAGTGTAAAAACAAAAATATCCAGTGAGTGGCAGATCTGTGTGCGAAAATGCCTTGTTAATGAGAGAGGTCAGAGGAGAATGGCCAGACTGGTTCAAGCTGACAGGAAGGCGACGGTAATTCAGATAACCACCCCGCCAGGCAGTGCTCTTTTCTCACTGCTGCCATCTGGTAGAAGGTACAGGTACCTCAGGACACTTGCACTACCACGTTCAAGAACAGTTACTACCCCTCAACCATCATGCTCTTGAACAACACTCATTAAAGGACTCTTATCTTGTATTCTCATGCTCGTTATTTGTTGATATTTATTATCTGCACTTGCGCAGTTTGTTTAGTTTACAGTTACTGTTCAATTGGTTTCAAAAGGTACATTGAATGTCAGAGAAAAGTATAGAATATACATCCTGAAATTTTTTTTCTTCGCAAACATCCACAAAAACAGAGGGGTGCCCCAATAGTGAATGACAGTTAAATGTTAGAACCCCAAAGCCCCTCTCCCAGCTCCCCTCTCCCACGCATAAGCAGCAGCAGCAAAGCAATGACCTCCCCCTCCCCCACCAGCAAAAAAGCATCGGCACTGCCCCCCGCCCCACCGAGCACTCAAGCGTGCGGCAAAGCATCAATAAAGACACAGACTTGCAGTAACCCAAAGACTACTTGTTCACCCGGGAATTTGACATACTACAGGTTCTCTCTCTCCCTAATAAGGGAAAAAGAGGTGTCCCCATTTCACAGCGAGAGGGGAGATATAACAGAACAACTCACCGATTATGGTGTGAAAAGTCTGTTGCGTTGCTTTTTCCGAGCTCTGTGTCCAAAGAACTCGGGTGTCTGGGCACACAGCCAGCAACCAGCTCGTTTCTTAAAATCTGCCATCTCCCTCAATGCACCAGGCAGCGGCACCAGACTCAAGTCCGCTCGCCTCCAGAGCCACAAAATTCCGGCACCCTGAAGGAGTGCTAGTCTTCCAGGCCGTGTCCTTGACATATCGAAAAGCAGCTGATCGTGAGACCCTGAGACTGTTTCCACAAAGAACCGAAGTCAGCGTGTAACTCCAGGTCAGGGTCTTCATAAGAACCCTGAAAAGGGGAAAAAAGAGATATTAAAGATAGAAATAGAGCTGTTTCCAAAGGTGCAAGCAGAGGAGTTGCTGTTAGGTGCCATCATCCTAAACTCCGCCCTCTGTGAATATAGATTTGCTATGTATATTCACTAAAGAAGAATCTTACAGTTGCATGTGGAGACATGTATGTACTCTGATAATAATCTTCACTTTGAACTTTAACCATGCATTACCACAGTGGTGGGCAGAAGGACATCCCTGAATGCACAACACATCGAACCCTGAAGCTGCAGCAGAAGACTACAAACATACCAGGAAGTACCTAATAAAATGGCCACTGAGTGTAAGCAGGACATTAAGGGTGGCTTGGGAAAATACTGTTTCTATGTGCAAATACAATTATATAATCAGCATGTTTGACCAAAGCAGGTAGTCAATGTATAAGTGGGCTTTCCATAAGACATAGGTACAGAATTAGGTGGTTTGGTCCATTGAATCTGCTCCGCCATTTCATCATGATTGACTTATTATCCCTCTCAACCATGTTCTTCTGCCTTCTGTCTGTAACCTTTGATGCTCTTACTAATGAAGAACTTCTCAACCACCGCTTTAAGGGACTTGGCCTCCAAACCCTTCTGTTGCAATGAATTTCACAGATACACCACTCTGGCTAAAGACATTTCTCCTCATCTCTGTTCTAAAAGGCCCATCCTTGTATTCTGAGTCTGTGCCCTCTGGTTCTAGACTCCCCCACTATAGGAAACACCTTCTCCATGTCCACTATATCTAGACCTTTCAATCTATGATGTTTTAGTGTAATCCCTCCTCATTCTTTTAATCTCCAGCAAGTACAGGCCTGAAGCCACCAAATGCTCCTCATTAACTAACCCTTTCATTCCTGGGATCATTCTTGTGAACCTCCTCTGGACACTCTCCAATGCCAGTACATCCTTTCTTGGAAAAGGGGCCCAAAACTGCTCACAATACTGCACATGAGTTCTGATCAATGCCTTATAAAGTCTCAGCTTTACATCTTTGCTTTTATATTCTTGTCCTCTCAAATGGAATAGAGTGAATGGAGCTTGGGAATAATTGTATATTATTCTTCACATATTTCCAAAGATCAATTAATGAGCACTCCTATAGGCACAGTTCCATGTGTATAAATCACCTTGCTGCAAAGAAATTACATACATAACAGAATTTTGATTAATTCTCTTCATTTTCTAAAATGAACAGAAAAATACCAAGGAAGGAAGGAGTTACTGGAGCCCATAATGGTTGTTCAGTGAGAGGTTGATTATTCCCTATTAAATGTTTTACCTCAAGGAGGGATGGACAGTATATTTTCCTAGCAATGCACAATTATCATCAGCTGCTGTATATCTCCAGCTTTGGATGAATCAGATATTGAAAGTGCATTTATTAATTGTCTGGTTCGATACCTCCTGTACCTAATAAAGTGGCCACTGACTGTATGTTCGTGATCTTCTGCATTTAGAGATGCTCTTCTGCATACCACTGTTGTAATGCGTGGTTATTTGAGTTATTGTCACTTACTTGTCAGCTTGAACCAATCTGGCCATTCTCTTCTGACCTCTCTCATTAGCAGGGCGTTTTCACCCACAGAATTGCCGCTCACTGGATGTCTTGTTTTTCACTCTGTAAACTCCAGACACTGTCTATGGACCTTGTCTATGAACTTTCAGAGCATCTCTATCAGAGATGATGCAGTAAAACGTGTGAAGTCTGGAAAAATTGTCCATATTCTAAAGCTTACTTTACATGGGGGCATGGATACTTTCTTACCTTAATGTGTTAAAAGCTCTCTTGCAAGGAGAACTCGAGAGTATCATAAATCTGAGTATTGAGTGTAGGAGTTGGGATGTTATGTTGAAGTTGTTTAAGTGGGTGGTGAAGGCCAAGTTAGAAGTATTTTGTGCAGTTCTGGTCACCTACGTATGGAAAAGGTATCAATAAACTTGGAAAGCATACAGAGAGCCTGAGTTATAGATTCTTTGGACTTAAGCACATGAGTTATAGGGAAAAGTTGAACAGATTCGGACTGTTTTTACCTTGCTGACATAGGATCCATTATAAGGGACCCCCACCATCCAGGTCGGGCTCTGTTCTCGCCACTGCCACCAAGAAATAGGTACAGGAGCCTCAGGACTCACATCACCAGGTCAGGAACGGTTATTGCCCCTCAATCATCAGGCTCTGGAACCAGTGGGACAACTTTGCTCAATTTCACGTGCCCCATCACTGAACTGTTCCCACAACCTATGGACTCACTTTCAAATACTGTACTCTTCATCTCATGTTCTCACTATTGCTTATTTATTTATTATTATTATTTCTTTTTTTCTTTTGTATTTGCACAGTCTTTTGTACACTGGTTGCTTATCCATCCTTTTGGGTGTGGTTTTTCATTGGTTCTGTTATGGTTCTTGGATTTATTGTGAATGCTCACAAGAAAAGTATCTCAGGTTTGTATCTGGTGACATATATGTACTTTGATAATAAATTGATTTTGAATGAGGGAAGATTCGATAGAGGTATACAAAATTAGGGGTACAGATGGTGTAAATGCAAGCAGGTGTTTTCCACTGAGGTTAGGTGAGACCAGAACTAGGGGTCATAGGTTGACGGTGAAAGGTGAAATATTTAAGGGGAACTTGAGGGTGGAGAGAGTGCGGAATGAGCTGCCAGTGGAAGTGATGTCTGCAGGATTGATTGCAACATTTAAATTAAGTTTGGATAAGTACATGTATGGGAGGGGTATGGAGGACATTGCGAGTCAATGGGACTGTGCAGAATTTCAGTTCAGAATGAACTAGATGGGCCAAAGAGCCTGGTTCTGTGCTGTACTGCTTTAAGTCAACTCGACTCAATTTGATTTGAAAGGCAGTTTACTGGGTTGGTCAATGTTATTGTTAGCTATTATCATTTACTTGATTTTGAATCTAACCTGAATTTCAGCGATTATAGACATGGCTGAGACTTCAGACACCCCCGTTTAACAGTTGTTATACTTATTGCTAAGAAAACTAAACTGAAGCTGCAGGCAATTTACTAAAATGCTGAGTGACACAGCTTGCCAGCTCATTTACTAACTCAGGAGTATTTCACTGGGTTTGATGTGAGGGCAACACTTGCTGATCGGTGTGTCAAGGATGGACGAGAAAACTGAAATCCATGATCTCCAGTAATAGCTTTAACGCCTCCAAGTAATCAATTTATGCAATCTAGATCCACACACTGATTAAGAGGCTGTGAAAGGATTAACTGAAAGGCTCAGATACAATTTATCAGAGCCAGGGATTGCTGATTCAGTGAGGTACTGTGGAAAAAGTTATGTGAAACATTATTCATTGGGAATACTTCCATCTAATCCTTTAAACGTCCTGCTATATTGTGGAAGTTGCAGCAAGGTAAGGGTTAAGACGATGTCCAGGCGCCAAATAGGCAGTTCCGGCCCAACGAGACGCACTGCCCAGAAACCTATCTATTTAGAACTAGCCCAATCACAGGACAATTTACTGATGAAGGGTCTCGGCCCAGAACATTGACTGTACGCTTTTCCATAGATGCCTCCTGGCCTATTGAGTTCCTCCAGCATTTTGTGTGTGTTGCTTGGCTTTCCAACATCTGCAGATTTTCTCTTGTTTATGATTAAACCTACTAACTGGTATGTCCATAAGACATAGGAGCAGAATTAGGCCATTCAGTCCATCGATGTCTTTGGACTGTGAGAGGAAATTGGAGCACCAGAGGAAACCAACACGGTCACAGGGAGAAGGAACAAACTTCATCCAGATAGCGCCAGAATTGAACTCTGAATTCCACCACCCCGAGCTATAATAGCATAGTGCCAACTGCTATGTTGCCATGGCACCTTTATTAGGTACGGGAGTGAAACCATTATGGTCTTCTGCTACTGTAGCCCATTCACTTCACGGATTGACGTGTTGTGCACTCAGAGATGTTCTACTGCACACCACTGTGGTAACATTTGGTTATTTGAGTTACTGTGGCCTTCCTGTCAGCTTGAACTATTCTCCTCTGACCTTTCTCATTAATGAGGCGCTTTTACCTGCAGGACTGCTGCTCCCTGGATGTCTTGTTTTTCACACCATTCTCTGTAAACTCTAGCGACTTGTGTGTGAAACTTCCAGGGGATCAGCAATTTCTGAAATACTCAAACCACCCTATCTGGCACCAACAATTACTCCATGATCAAAGTCACTTAGATCACATTTCTTCCCCATTCTGACGTTTGGTCTGAACAACTGAACCTCTTGACTATGTTCTGCATGTTTTTATGCATTAAGTTGCTGCCACATGACTGGCTTATTGGATATTTGCATTAATGAACAGGTGTACCTAATTAAGTGGTTACTTGAGTGTATGGTGTGCAGTCAACCTAGGTAAGTGATGCCTTTGTAGAGAGGTCTTTGAAGAGCATAGCTTCTATTTTGCACAGCAGGGGACCGAAGCCATTTGACATTCCAAGACAAGGATACAAACGAAAGATTCTAAGGAATTTGAGCATACACAAGGTTACCAATTGGTCATTATCGGTATCCAGCTAGTCAATTGCTGTATGAAAAAGTAATCTCTCTGATCAAACTTCAGAACAGTTTGGAGACAGGGACCATGCAGTTCTTTGTGTGCATAAGTAAATAAAATGTGATTAAGGAATAAGTGTGACTTTTCAGAGTCCAGCTGATAGGTGACAACAGAATTTGCTTAAATATGGAGGCACAGAGAACCTGCTTTCTGATTGGGTTGTTTTGCATACTCATTGCCAGAACAAAGCAGCTCTGGCCACAAATTAAAATCACATAATTTACACCCAGGTTCTGATTTTACCATTAGTCCCCTCCCTGGATTATACACACCTCACTGCAGGGAACCTGGTCAACATTTACACACACAACTACATTTACCCTTACTTCAGGGGGCAAGATCCCCAACCGGGTCCAGGCTGGAAAGAAAAAAGGCCGAGACTTTATAAGGTATTGATAGGACCACACTAGGAGTATTGTGAGCAGTTTAGGCTCCTTACCTAAGAAAGAATGTGCTGGCATTGGAGAGGGTCCAGAGGAGATTCACAAGAATTATCCTGGGAAAGAAAGGGCTAATGTATGAGGAGTGGTGATGACTCTGGGCCTGTACTTGCTGGAGTTTAGAAGAATATGGGATGGGGGGGTTGGATCTCAGTGAAACCTATTGAAAATTATAAGGCCTAGTTAAAGTGGATGCGGAGAGGATATTTTGTATAGTGGGGGAGTCTCAGATCAGCGGGCACAGCCTCAGAATAGAGGGAGTGCATTTACAACGGAGATGAGGAGGAATCTCTTTAGCCAGACGGTGGTGAATATGTGGAATTCTTTACCAGAGACGGCTGTGGAGGCCAAGCCATTGGGTATACCTGTAGTTAAAGCAAAGTTTGATAGATTCTTGCTTATTAAGGGCATCAAAGGCTATGGGGAGAAGGCAGGAGAATGAGCTTGAGAGGGAAAATAAATCAGCCATGATGGAGCGGTTGAGTAGACTCAGTGGGTAAAATGGCCTAATTCTGCTCCTATGAAATTATAAAATGAAGAAACCTTGAGTGATTGAAATAAAATTCCAACGTAGCAGAGCAACACTGGAGCAACTAGGAAGCTTTTCTGCAATCACTACACACTGTTGAGGCAGAGTGTAAATTTCATGTGAAAATTGCGCTAGAGCTGTTAAAGAAGAACAACACTAAAGATAGGGAAAACAGTACGAAAGGTACTCATTTTCCCTTCCAGCTGTCTAATCACTTCAATATTCGCCAAAAGCTGAAGGGTTTGGTTTGCTTTCAAAAAAATGTTCTAACTCATTTTTAAAAAGTCTGTGGATTAGTCAGGTTTGGAAAGATGGGACTACAGTACAAAAGGACAGAATGTGGTAGAGTTTAAGTATTACTGGAGGCAGCTTATGGAGAACAGAAGATGCTCTCACTTGAACCAAGTTGGAGAGAAAAAACAGAATTTACAAAGAGTTATAAGAATAACTATAAGGTTATAAGAAATACCTTTTACAAAAAACATACCAATTGGCTCCTCTTTCATACGCTTAATACCTTGGGCATTAGAGTAGTGTAGTGGTTAACGTGACGCTATTACAGCTTGGAGTGTTGGATTTTGGAGCTCAATTCCAGTGCTGCCTCTAAGGAGTCTCTGTACGTCCTCCCCGTGGAATGTGCAAGTTTTTCCTGGGTACTCCAGTTTCTTCCCACAGTCCTAAGAAGTACTGCGGGCTTGAAGGGCCAGAAGGGCCTATTCCACACTGTATTGCTGAATGAATAAATAATGTTTAACATGGTGGGTGCACTTGGGCTAGACTTTCAAGTTGCTCCCAGGTATAGCTCATCTTCCTGGTGCAAACTTCCTCTCCAGGAATGAGGTCTTTGAAGAATCCAATGGCATTTCTGTAGCCCTAGGTTTTTATAGGATGGATTTGCTAGCCCATGGCCAACCCTCCTCTTTTCGCAGCCAGTCTTGGGATCGTCCATGGCAGAATTGTCCACTTCATAAGAACACTTGTTTTCCAACTAACCTGCCACTTGTTGCCACTGATGGAGGAGAATCCTCTCAGTTATTCCAGTTGTTTGGAATACACAAATGGCAGTGTGGTGTTGTTGTAGTTAGTGCAACTTCCTTCCAGCTCTAGGGAGCAGGTTCAGTTCTAAATTTGGGTGTTCCCATTGTGAAGTCTGCCTGTGACCTTGTAGATTTCCTTGGGCAGTCCAGTTTCCTACCAGATACTAAAGAGGAGCTGATAGGAGAATTAGCTACTGGTAATTACCATTAGAGTGATTAATTGGGAAAGGAATGGAAGAGGAGTTGAGAATGGCTACCGTGAAAGAAGAGGGTGGAAGGGACAGATGGAATTGCTCTGTGAAGAACTAGCATGGGCCTGATGTGCTGAATGACCTCGTGCACAACAGAACCCAATCATTCTCGCTGCTACCATCAGACATGGGTTCCCAACCTGTGGTCCACGGACCCCTTGGTTAATGGTAGGAGTCCATGGCATAAAAAAAGTTGGGAATACCCCATCAGGCAGGAAGTATAGGAGCCTTGGGTCCCACGCCGCCATGTTCAGGAACAATTATTACCCTAAAACTATCAGGCTCCCAGACCAGCAATGATAACTTAACTGAACCTATTCCACTATCTGCAGTCTCACTTTCAGCTCATGTTCTCAGTATTATTTCTGATCAACCTTTAGTATCGAACCCCGTCCCCAGACTAGCACTCTGGACATGCCAACCATTTTCATATGTTATCTTTTCCTGGCCTCCATGCCAATTCACCCTTGAATAGTTCTTGCTGTAATTCTGACATTTCAAATATTTCTCTCTGAAAATAAGCCTCAAAAAATAACTTTTCATTGTAGATATAATTGAAGAGCAATTGAGCGGGTCAACTTGGCACCACTCTCCTGCAGATTACTTCAAGTTCAAGGTGCCTGCAGTATACAGAAACTAGTTTCCATTTACAAAACATGAGTATGGTTAGGGAAACAAGAATAAACAATAGAATGAGAATCACTGCATGTGTTTGGAGCTGTGCAATTTAACCAGGAAAGGTCTATATTTGACCTCCTGTAGATGTTGGAGAGAATTGACCCGGGAGAATTGCTTTTGCATTTGTAACTGTAACTGACCCTAAAGTGGGCTCCCACACAGGAGTCATTCAGGCTTAGCTTTAGGCCCCTCAAGGCATGGGGGGGGGGGATGGTTACCCTGGCAACATGCACTATGAAGAATATCCAAAGTTCAAAGTAAATTTATTGAAGTACAGATATGTCACCAGATACAACCTTGAGATTAATTTTCATGTAGGCATACACAGTAAATCCAAGAAGCATAACAATCAACGAAAAACCGCACACAACAGGATCGACAAACAAACAATGTGAAAAAGGCAACAAACCATGTAAATACAAAGAACAATAATAATAATAAATAAATAAACAATAAATATCGAGAACATGAGATGAAGAGTCTTTGAAAGTGAGTCCATAGGCTGTGGGAACAGTTCAATGATGGAATGAGTGAAATTATCCTCCCTTGTTTCAGGAGCCTGATGGTTTAGGGGTAATAACTGTTCCTGAATCTGGTGGTGTGGGTCCTGAAGCTCCTGTACCTTCTTCCTGATGGCGGCAGTGAGAAAAGAGCATGACCTGGATGCTGGGGTTCCCTAATGATGGATGCCGCTATCCTGCGACAGCACTCCATGAGACACGCTCATTGGTAGAGAGAGCTTTGCCTGTGATGGACTGGACTATATCAACTACTTTCTGTAGGACTTCCGTTGAAGGGCATTGGTGTTTCCCGTACCAAGCCGTGGTACGACTTAATTTACTCTCCACCACACACCTATAGAAATTGGTCAAAATTTTAGATATCATGTTGAATCTTCACTAACTTCTAAGGAAGTAGAGGCACTGCAGTTCTTTTTTCATAATGGCACTTACCTGCTGAACCCAGGAGTAATGATAACGCGGAAGAATTTAAAGTTGCTGACCCTCTCCACCTCTGATATCCTAGTGAGGACAGGCTCATGAACCTCCGGTTTCCTTCTCCTGTAGTCAATTATCAGCTCCTTGTTTCTGCTGACATTGTGTGTGAGTGTTGTGACACCACTCAGTCAGATTTTCACTCATCACCTTTGATTTGGCCAATGGCGGTGTTGTTGTCGGCAAACAAGTGTAAAGGAGAACAAAATTGTTACTCTATATTCAGCACAAAATAAAGACAATAGGATAATGAATACGATAAATATAAATATGGTAGTTATCCATTGTGTCCGACAATGGGGGGAAACCTGTATGGGAGAGTTTTTTAAAGTGGAAAAACCGTGCACTGGTACAGTTCCACTCTCTCGACCTCAGATTGGTTTTTCTTTGGTTGCAGTGGATGACCATGACATTTTCTGTGCCCTCTCATGCCTTGCCCTCTCCACGGAGACTTGCAGTACCACCTTCCTGTCTCTTCGATCTTACTGTCGGTCTCATCCCCCCAGTCTGCTGGAGCTGACGTTGCATCTTGGGACAGACATGTCCCTGTCTCACTGAGGTATGATGCTGCCAGCTGCCCTCATCTGTTTTGGTCTGTCCATCGAAGTGCTCTATCAGGGTGTGGCCACTGTTGCATGCAAGCAGCTACTCAGAGCCACAGGTGAGAGCCGAGCATCCGGTAGGGGCCAAAGGTAAGTGAACTGTCCCAGAATAGGCACGACAGGCCCCTTCACCAGAGGTGCTACACCTCCATGAACATCCCATACACCCCAAATAATATATAAAAGTGTAAACTAGCTTATAAATGTAGATTGATTGTATGTCCAATAAGTGACACCAGGTACAGTAGGAGGAAAAAGGAAAGATAAGTTGCATCCAGAGTTTCTCCGGTTAGCAGATGATTTTCCTCCATGTCTCTGACACAGTGGGGAACCACTTACGAGGCAAGTTACAGCAGTGGTTTGCCATTGCCTTCTGCCAGGTGAGTTTCCAAAGAGATCACCAGCTCGTAACCCAGCACGGATGGAAAGCGTGCAGGGGAGCCGGCTGGATTCGAACTTGGGACCTTTTGTCCCGAAGTCCGGCACTGATGCCACTACACCACCAGCCAGGTCTACATAAGGAGACTGACGTGAAATAATAAAGTAGTGGTGTTTGGGGTGCGGAGAAGTGGGTTAGTGGGTGGAGGTGTTGATCAGCCTTACTACTTGGGGAAAGTAACTGTTTGAGTCTGGTGGTCCTGGCATGGATGGTGCTTAGCCTTATCCCTGACACACAGTCCATGAGCAGGCTGGGTGGGTTCCTTCATGATGTTGCTGGCCTTGTTCCGGCACCTTTCTGTATATATGTCCTTGTTGTACGGTAGGTTGGTGACAGCGATGTGTTCAGCAGCTTTTGACTAGCCGGTGTAGAGCTTTGCTGTCCACTGCAGTGCAGTTTCCATAGCATACAGTGATGCAGCATACTAGGGTGCTCTCTGCTGTGCATCTGTAGAATGATGTACTGATGTGCATAATCCAGTTCTCTTCAGCCTCCTCAGAAAAGTAAAAAGTAAAGTGTTACAGTACGGTTACAATAGCACTTACTGCCCATTATGCCAGGGACACTTAAGGCAGCAATGAAGATCCTCCATCTCTGGCTGTGTTCAGATCTTCCTTCATGTCAGTAGCTTCTGCTCGATTTTCACTACTGTCAATCATGCAAGTCTCAGGTGGGCACCCAGATGTAGAAGGATTTTCCATTGCTGTTTCTGTAGCAATTTTGTTTTTACCAGTCAGGGCTGTTAGCCCTGAGCTGAATCCCTTGCACCTGGAGGACCAATGGACCACTCTTAGTCTAGCCTCTACACTTTGACCAGTTTGGCATGAGTACCCATACCAAGAGCCAAAGTACAATGCCCTGACTCCAGCCAACATAGCTCTCTGGGTCATTGAGACCCACAAGCCTCCAAACCACGATAAGTTTGTGCTCCTCTTGGAGGTTACAATAGCACAGACCAGGTTTAATCCGTCAATAGAATCTTAACAGAAAGCACATTTTACATAAGAATAAATTTGGGATAGGAGCTATGGTGCTAAATAAACTGGTGAATTGGTTCATTAATCACTGAGCTACAATGAAAAACATCTCCCATCCTCTTCACACAGATCATCTCATTACGACAGTGCATGGAGATAGCATAAGGCAAAACAATAACAGTGCAGAATAAAATGTTGCAGTGCAAAGAACAAGCTGTGCGGGTAGGCAGGAAGGTGTAAGGCATAACGAAGTAGATTGTGAGGTCAAGAATCCATCTAATCGTACCAGGGAAGCATTCATTAGTCTTATAATAGTGGGATAGAAACTGTCCTTGAACCTGGTGGTACACGCTTTCAGGCTATTATATCTTCTGCCTGATGGAAGGGGGCGAAGAAAGAATATCTGGGTTGAGTGGCGACTTTGATTATGCTGACTGCTTTATTGAGGCATTGAGACGTGTAGACAGAGTCCAAAGGGGAAGAGGCTAGTTCTTGAAAAGGGTACTGATGAGAGAGATAAGGGAGACAATGGAGAAGCGTTCAAAATGTTAATGAGAGAGGAGAGAGATTAACGAAAAGAGACACAGTTCCGAGTATTGACAGACCGGTTGCTTTGAACCTGAACTGTTTGAAGTTTGATGGACAGGCGATACCCCAGCAGGGGGATAAAAAAAAACAGGTTCGCTAAAGCACGACACACACCACGAGATCACGAGATAACGAGACCCTGGAAGAGCGGTGTACCCCCACAAGTTGGTGCGAGTTTGGAGGTCTGGTCGCGGGACCGACCATAGACGCACAGGGTGAAAAGGTACAATCGGCGGGAACCTGCTGTGTGTGTCCGCCCTTGCCTGGGTGCCAGGTTCACCGCGGAAGAACGGTCGTATCCGGAACGGAGCGGTCACAGTCAGTGACCACAGAAGACATTAAAAAGGTTCGCCCGAAGGCTAACTGCGAAGAACAAAGGTCTGTCTGAATCAGATTTGCATATTATCTCTCTCTCTCTCTCTCCAACAGCACAACGGCAATTACTGCAAACTGTACTAAGCTGAACTGAACTCTGCGTCACTTGAGACTGATCATTTTACCCCTAGACTGCGATAGAGCTTGTTTGATTCCTATTACCCTAGTTCTGTGTACCTGTGTGTTTTATCATTGCTAACCTGTTGCTTTTATATCCTTACGATCAGAGTACTGTGTTACTTATTTCTTTAATAAAACTTTCTTAGTTCCAGTAATCCAGACTCCAACTTAGTGTCCATTTCTACTGGTTTGGCAACCCAGTTACGGGGTACGTAACAGCGAAGAAAGAATATCTGGGTTGAGTGGCGACTTTGATTACGCTGGCTGCTTTATTGAGGCATTGAGAGGTGTAGACAGAGTCCAAAGGGGAAGAGGCTAGTTCTTGAGGAAAAGGGTAGAGCAGTTGCCATACTAAGCCATGATACATCTGGATAGGATGCTTTCTATGCTGCATTGATAAATTTTAGTAAGAGTCAAAGGGGACATGCCAGATTTCTTTAGCTTCCTGAGGAAGTAGTGATGCTGGTGAGCTTTCTTCGCTGTGACATCAATGTGGGTGGACCAGGACAGGTCATTGGTGGTGTTCACTCCTAAGAAACACTCACTCCCTTGACCTTAGCACCATCGACGTAGACGTATCGTCCCCCTTCTTGAAGTCAACGACCATAACTTCTGCTAACATTGAGGGAAAGGTTGTTGTCATGACATCAGTTCAGTAAGCTCTGTATCGCCATCCTCTATGCGACTCACCGTCATCTGCAAACTGGTAAATGGAGTCAGCTACACAATCATGAATGTATAGGGAGTAGAGTAGGGGCAAGGTACATGTATGTCACCATATTACCTTGAGATCATTTTCTTGCAGGTATTTACAGGAAAATAATCTATTCATAAATAAGGACTGACATAGAATCAATGTGCAAAAGAAATTGTGCAAGTAAAAAAATTAATACTGAGAACGTGAGTTGTAGAGTCCTTGAAAGTAAGTCTCTAGGTTGTGAAATCAGTTCAGTGTAGACAGTAGTTCAGTTATCCACACTAATTCAGGAATCTGATGGTTGTAGGGTATTAATTGTTCCTGAACCTGATGATGTGAGATCTAAGGTTTCTGTACCTCTTTTCCGATGGTAGCAGAGAGAAGAGAGCCAGGCCTGGATGAGTGGGGTCCTTGATAACGGATGCTGCTTTCTTGTGGAGGTGCTCCATGTAAATGTGTTCAATAGTGGGGAGGGTTTGCCTATGACGGAATGGCCTGTGTTTACCATTCCTGGACATTGGTGTTTCCATACAGGCCATGATGCAACCAGTCAGGATACTCTCCACTGTCCATCTATAGAAGTTAGTCAAAGTTTTAGATGAGATGCTGAATCTATGCAAACTTCTAAGAAAGTAGGGTTGCTGTCATGCCTTCTTTGTGATTGCACTTGAGTAGAAAATCCTAGAGAGATAGAGTTGTTGATACATTGCAAAGTGGAGATGAGGCTTTGACGAGATCATGAAAATCCCAACAATGGTTCATTTCCACAGGCACAGAAGTCAATGGCAGATGTTCTATTTTTACTTTTGTGAAACATTAATTGAAATGCACTCACAACATAATATAAAAAAAGTGGTTCTATTGTAGTTTCAAGATTCGCAAGAATGATTTTCAAAATCCTGGGTTTAACATAAAAGAAACACTTGCAGGCTGAAGCTCCCATCTGTGGGGGAAAAATAATGTGATCAGATCTAGTTTTTAAAAATTGGTGATAATCTTATAGATAAAATACTTGCACATAAGATGTTTATGTGAAGTATATTGAAAAGTTCAGATCAGCAGTACAGTGTAATAGCTTCTTCCCCTCTGTCATCTGAACAGACAATGAACCCATGAACACTACCTCACTAGTCCTCTTTTACACTATTTATCTTTATTGTTAGATATGATCATTTGTTATACCTGCTGCCACAAAACAATAAATTTCACAACTTACGTCATTTACAATAAACCCGATTGATTCTAATTTATTAGTCTCTGAGTTGTAAAGTGTTGCCAAGGGTGTGGCATCGTGCAAATTCATTTTAATTTGCACCAATAGAGAGATAACAAAAATAAATGAGCAAATGATAAGGCTATTAGGTGTTTCATTAATCTGGGTTGGAAGGATGTCTGCTTATGTTCCAAAGTAAGAGGATGTGATCAAAAGAAAGCTCTCTTTTTTGCACTACATATTTAATTGTTTTATATATTTCTTATTATAATTTATAGTATAAAGTATAGCAATTTGCTGCTACTGCAAAATAACAAATTCAACATAACAACATACACAAAGTGCTGTAGGAACTCAGCAGGCCAGGCAAAATCTGTGGAAAAAAGTACAGTCGATGTTTTGGGCTGAGATCTCTCGGCGGAAGTTCGACATATGTCAGAGATAATAAACTAATTTTGATTCTGAAATAATAAATGAATCGTGCAAAAGAGTGTTCATGGTCCATGGACCATTCAGAAACTGATGGTGGAGGGAAAGAAGCTCTTCTTAAATCGTTAAGTGTGGGTTTTTGGACTCCTGTACCTCCTCCTCAATGGTAGTAACGAGGAGGTGGACAAATACAAACCTGGGAGCAGAGAAATAGCAAAACAATTAATCCTATGCTTTGGATTCTGCTTTCACAAAGGAGGACATGTAACTTTGCGGTGTATTAGAGAGGGAGAATAAAAGGAAATCGATATTAGTAAAGAGAAATGCATGGAGTTATGGTCACAGGTCAGCACATCACAGAAATAAGACTCTCCTCCAAGAACTCTGTCTAAATTTCTTGCTGCCTCACATAATCAAAGATCCCTCCCACCCTGGCCAGTCTCTTGTGTCTTCTGCCTGGTGAATAAGGAGAGAAAATTCTGAAAGCATGTACCACCAGGCTCAAAGACAGCTTGTACCCCACTGTTATAAAACTAGGACAAGATGGACTGTTTCCCTCACAATTTACCTCAAAATAATATTACAACTTATCATTTACCTGCAATGTAGCTGTTACACTGAGTTCTGCATTGTTACTGTTTTACTGTTTACTACCTCAATAGACTGTGTAATTAATAGATCTGTATGAATTGAATTGACTTAATCACTTACATCCTTCGTATGTATGAGGAGTAAAAATCTTTACGTTACAGCTCTGTCTCAATGTGCAATGTGCAATTTATTGTGCAACTTTAATGTGTAACTTTCCTGTGGATGCAGGAAGGAAACTTGGATGGTAGTTTGCCTCCCAGGTGCCAGGGTCCGGGATGTTTCAGATCGCGTCCAAGATATCCTGCAGTGGGAGGGAGAACAGCCAGTGGTCGTGGTACATATTAGTACCAAAGACATAGGTAGGAAAAGGGAAGAGGTCCTAAAAAAAGACTACAGGGAGTTAGGAAGGAAGTTTAGAAGCAGGACAGCAAAGGTAGTAGTCTTGGGATTACTGCCTGTGCCACGCGACAATGAGAATAGAAATAGAATGAGGTGGAGGATAAATGCGTGGCTGAGGAATTGGAGCGGGGGCAGGGATTCAGATTTCTGGATCATTGGGACCTCTTTTGGGGCAGGTGTGACCTGTACAAAAAGGATGGGTTGCTCTTGAATCCCAGGGGGACCAATATCCTGGCAGGGAGGTTTACTAAGGCTACTGGGGAGAATTTAAACTAGAATTGTTGTGGGGTGGGAACCAAACTGAAGAGACTGGGGAAGAGGAGGTTGGCTCACAAATAGAAAAAGCATATAGACAGTGCAAGAGGGAGGATAGGCAGGTGATAGAGAAGGGACGCACTCAGACCGAAAGTTTGAGATGTGTCTATTTTAACGCAAGGAGTGTTGTGAACAAAGCGGATGAGCTTAGAGTGTGGATCAGTACTTGGAGCTATGATGTTGTGGCCATTACGGAGACTTGGATGGTGCAGGGGCAGGAATGGCTACCTCAAGTGCGAGGTTTTATAGATGTTTCAGAAAGGAGAGGGAGGGAGGGAAAAGAGATGGGGGTGTGGCACTGTTGATCAGAGATAGTGTCACGGCTGCAGAACAGGAGGAAGTCATGGAGGGATTGTCCACTGAGCCTCTGTGGGTGGAGGTTAGGGACAGGAAAGGGTCAATAACTTTACTGGGTGTTTTTTATAGGCCGTCCAATAGTAACAGGGATATCGAGGAGCAGATAGGGAAACAGATCCTGGAAAGGTGTAATAATAACAGATTTGTCGTGGTGGGAGATTTTAATTTCCCGAATATTGATTGGCATCTTCCTAGAGCAAGGGGTTTAGATGGGGTGGTGTTTGTTAGATGTGTTCAGGAAGGTTTCTTGACACAATATGTAGATATGCCTACAAGAGGAGAAGCTGTACTTGATTTGGTATTGGGAAATGAACCTGGTCAGGTGTCAGATCTCTCAGTGGGGGGAGCATTTTGGAGATAGTGATCATAATTCTGTCTCCTTTACAATAGCATTGGAGAGAGATAGGAACAGACAAGTTAGAAAAGTGTTTAATTGGAGTAAGGGGAATTATGAGGCTATCAGGCAGGAAATTGGAAGCTTAAATTGGAAAAAGATGTTCTCAGGGAAAAGTACGGAAGAAATGTGGCAAATGTTCAGGGGATATTTGTGTGGAGTTCCGCACAGATACGTTCCAATGAGACAGGGAAGTTATGGTAGGGTACAGGAACCGTGGTGTACAAAGGCTGTAGTAAATCTAGTCAAGAAGAAAAGAAAAGCTTACAAAAGGTTCAGAGAGCTAGGTAATGTTAGAGATCTCAAAGATTATAAGACTAATAGGAAGGAGCTTAAGAAGGAAATTAGGAGAGCCAGAAGGGGCCATGAGAAGGCCTTGGCCGGCAGGATTAAAGAAAACCCCAAGGTATTCTACAAGTATGTGAAGAGCAAGAGTATAAGACGCGAAAGAATAGGACCTATCAAGTGTGACAGTGGGAAAGTATGTATGGAACCGGAGGAAATAGCAGAGGTACTTAATGAATACTTTACTTCAGTCTTCACTGTGGAAAAGGATCTTGGTGATTGTAGTGATGACTTGCAACAGACTGAAAAGCTTGAGTATGTAGATATTAAGAAAGAGAATATGCTGGAGCTTTTGGAAAGCTTTAAGTTGGATAAGTCGCCGGGACCGGATGAGATGTACCCCAGGCTACTGTGGGAGGTGAGGGAGGAGTTTGCTGAGCCTCTGGCGATGGTCTTTGCATCATCAATGGGGACGGGAGAGGTTCCGGAGGATTGGAGGGTTGCGGATGTTGTTCCTTTATTCAAGAAAGGGAGTAGAGATAGCCCAGGAAATTATAGACCAGTGAATCTTACCTCAGTGGTTGGTAAGTTGATGGAGAAGATCCTGAGAGGCAGGATTTATGAACATTTGGAGTGGTATAATATGATTAGGAATAGTCAGCATGGCTTTGTCAAGGGCAGGTCGTGCCTTACGAGCCTGATTGAATTTTTTGAGGATGTGACTAAACACATTGATGAAGGAAGAGCAGTACATGTAGTGTATATGGATTTCAGTAAGGCATTTGATAAGGTACCCCATGCAACTCTTATTGAGAAAGTAAGGAGGCATGGGATCCAAGGGGACATTGGTTTGTGGATCCAGAACTGCCTTGCCCACAGAAGGCAAAGAGTGGTTGTAGACGGGTCATATTCTGCTTGGAGGTCGGTCACCAGTGGAGTGCCTCAGGGATCTGTTCTGGGATCCTTACTCTTCGTGATTTTTATAAATGACCTGGATGAAGAAGTGGAGGGATGGGTTAGTAAGTTTGCTGATGACACAAAGGTTGGAGGTGTTGTGGATAGTGTGGAGGGCTGTCAGAGGTTACAGCGGGACATTGATAGGTTGCAAAACTGGGCTGACAAGTGGCAGATGGAGTCCAACTTAGATAAGTGTGAGGTGGGTCATTTTGGTAGGTCAAATATGATGGCAGAATATAGTATTAATGGTAAGACTCTTGGCAGTGTAGAAGATCAGAGCGGTCTTGGGGTCTGAGTCCATAGGACACTCAAAGCTGCTGCGCAGGTTGACTCTGTGGTTAAGAAGGCGTATGGTGTATTGGTCTTAATCAATCATGGAATTGAATTTAGGAGCCAAGAGGTAATGTTGCAGCTATAAAGGACCCCGGTCAGACCCCACTTGGAGAACTGTGCTCAGATCTGGTTGCCTCACTACAGTAAGGATGTGGAAGCCATAGAAAGGGTGCAGAGGAGATTTACAAGGATGTTGCCTGGATTGGGGAGCATACCTTATGAGAATAGGTTGAGTGAACTCGGCCTTAGGTGTATAAGATGTTGAGAGGCATTGATCGTGTGGATAGCCAGAGGCTTTTTCCCAGGGCTGAAATGGTTGCCACAAGAGGACACAGGTTTAAGATGCTGGGGAGTAGGGACAGAGGAGATGTCAGGGGTATATTTTTTACTCAGAGAGTGGTGAGCGCGTGGAATGGGCTGCTGGCAATGGTGGCAGAGGTGGATACGATAGGGTCTTTTAAGAGACTTTTGGATAGGTACATGGAGCTTAGAAAAATAGAGGGCTATGGGTAAGCCTAGTAATTTTTTTTTGGCGTGTGTGTGCAATGTTGGCGGGACGATGTCTTTTTCATGCCTTTACAAGGCGTGGAGCGAGAGAGAGACTGTGTGGTACGTCACTCCTCACACAGACATTTCGCAGTATTTTTCCCTTTATTTTATGAGGTCGAGTTGCAATCTCGATACTCAACCTGGCACGGATGGAAAGTGTACTCGGGAGTGGCCCCGACTGGGTTCGAACCTAGGAACCTTTGTTCTGGAGTCCGACGCTGATGTCATTGCGCCACCAGCCAGCCCAGCCTAGTAATTTCTAAGGTAGGGACATGTTTGGCACAACTTTGTGGGCCGAAGGGCCTGTATTGTGCTGTAGGTTTTCTATGTTTCTGTTATACTATGTATTATGTACAACAGGATAGTCAATATAACATAGAAATACAGTTGTGTCAGCATGAATTAAGCAGTCCTGTGGCCTGGTGGTCCTGGCTTTTATACTGTGGTATTGTTTCCTGGATGGTAGCAGCTGGAGCAGTTTGGGCCCTTTTTACACATCTGTCTTTGTAAATGTCCTGAATAGTGTGAAGTTCACATCTACAGATGCGCTGGGCTGTCCGCACCACTGTCTGCAGCGTCCTACGATTGAGGGAAGTACAGTTCCCATATCAGGCAGTGATGCAGCCAGTCAGGATGCTCTCAATTGTGGCCCTGTAGAAAGTTCTTAGAATTTGGGGCCCCATACCAAACTTCCTCAACTGTCTGAGGTGAAAGAGGTGCTGTGGTGCCTTTTTCATCACCCAGCCGATATGTACAGACCACGTGAGATCATCGGTGATGTTTATGCCAAGGAATTTAAAGCTGTTCACCCTCTCAATCCCAGATCCATTGATGTTAATAGGGGTTAGCCTGTCTCCATTCCTCCTGCAATCCACAACCAGCTCCTTTGTTTTTGCGGCATTGAGGGAGAGGTTGTTTTCTTAACACCATTGTGTCAGGGTGATGACTTCTTCTCTGTAGGCTGCCTCATTATTATTTGAGATTCGGTCAAACAGCAAATTTAATTAGCAGCTTGGAGCTGTGGGTGACGACACAGTCATGTGTATACAAAGAGTAAAGGAAGGGGCTTAGTACACAGCCCTGAGGGGCACCTGTGTTCAGGGTCAGAGATGAGGAAGCCCACCCTTACCACCTGCTGGTGATCTGACAGAAAGTCCAGGATCCAGCTACACAAGGCAGGGTGAAGGCCAAGTTCTCTGAGCTTCTTGTCAAGCCCGGAGCAACATGTAAGACAAGCTTTTCACTTTCCTCAGTAAATGTGACAATAATAAGCCAGTCCATCTCCAGGCACTGATAATCTGCATTTAGCAGCCACTTTACTAGGGATTTCCAGTACCTAATAAAGTGGCCACTCAGTGTATGTTCATTTTCTACTGCTGCTGTAGCCCATCCACTTCAAAGTTTGATGTGTTGTGTGTTCAAAGAAGCATTTCTGCACATCACTGTTGTAACACATTACTGTCACCTTCCTGTCAGCTTGAACCAGCCCGGCCATTCTCCTCTGACCTCTCATTAACAAGGCATTTTCGCTCTCAGAACTGCCACACACCAGAGGTTTTTTTGTTTTTCGCACCATTTTCTGTAAATTCTGGCAACTGTTGTGCGTGAAAATCCCAAGAGATCAGTAGTTTTTGAGATACTGAAACTGCCCATCTGGCACCAACAATCATTTCATGGTCAAAGTCACTTAGATCACATTTCTTCCCCCATTCTGATGTTTGGTCTAACAACAGACTTCTTGACCATGCTTTTATACAATGAGTTGTTGCCGCATGATTGGCTGGTAAGATATTTGCATTAATGAGCAGGTGTATAGGTGTACCGAATAAAGTGGTCACTGAGTTTATATTGCAGAATACTAAAGGAAACAGTCGAGAGAATAGATATCTTCCAAAATTCTTTAGACTCTAAAGTAGTTTCTACAGATTGGATGGCATCCGTTAGTCTCACGAGACCATGGATCTGCGCCTGGAAAGTCTTGCTTCAGTCTCTCCAGGGCGCAGGCCTGGGCAAGGTTGTATGGAAGACCAGCAGTTGTCCAAGCAGCAAGTCTCCCCTCTCTATGCCATCGATGTTGTCCAAGGGAAGGGCAAGGGCCGATACAGCTTGGCACCAGTGACGTCGCAGGAGTTGCCAGAGCGAGATTGATAGCAACGTCGGACTGCCTTAGAGACTCCAGCTCCCGATTTGTCCTCAGGGTTTACTCCCGAAGCCTTTCTCATAAGTGGGCATGGCTGCAAGGCAGCAGAGGTTTAAAATCAGAGTTTTCCTTCTCTTAGATGGACTGCCTTCCCAGGCTGACGAGCTCCATCTACCCGAAGCACTGGTTTGAAGGTGCCAGGACCCACCTTCGCCCCCTTCTCCTGTCAGTAGAAACAGTTCCGCTGGGCTTAGAGGCTAAACCACACGAGAAGGCCAGGAGTTGGACTTGGTTGTCAGAGGCTATTTGGGGCGCATGCCGTGAGCAGCACTTTTAGATAGTGGGAGCCCTCGGCTTGACAACCTTGGAACCAGATTGGTGTGTGGCAAATATAACCCACTTTATTATAAAAGGGGGGAAAATTATGGGGAATTACAAACCAGTAAAAGTAACATTACAACAGGGTAATATGTTTAGTGCAGGGGTTCTCTACCTTTTTAAAGTTGTGAAGCCTTATTAACCAAGGGGTCTGTGGACCCTAGTTTGGGAAACCCTGGTTTAGTGGAACAGAGAAGTAATGGAAGTTTGTCTGAAAAGAATGGAGAAGGAAGGTGTAATTAGCCAGTACAGATTATAAACCAACTGGATTACATGATTTGTTGTTCTGTGAATATTACATGACAGTGTCTATGAGAACCCTCTCTAGTTAACTTGCAACTTTGGGATATTCAGGTCATCAGTAGGCTTTACTTTCTATCAGTACAAGACCCTGTACTGAATCTCCTGCTCTGGTCCTGCCACTTGTGAAGTAAAGTATTCCAGGGGTATTTAATCCTGAAATGATTACATTTTGGTGTGAATGTTCACAACTGAGCGGTTCATCAGTGTTCACTGCTTTGACTGCAACATGTAAGCATCGCAAACGGCTGAATTTTTTGGATCAAATCCGAAACTAACCAGTCACAGCTGAAAGCAAGTTTCAGTTCTATTTTAATGTACTGTAGAACATTACAGCACAGTACATGCCCTTCATCCTACAATGTTGTGCCAACCAATATAAACGTACTCCAAGATCAATCTAACCCTTCCCTCCTACATTGCCCTCCATTTTTCTAACATCCTAAGAGTTTCTTAAATACCCGTAATGATCTGCCTCTACCACCACTCACCATTCTCTGTAAAAACAACCTACCTCTCATATTCCAAAGACATGTGGGTTAGTGAGTTGTGAGCATATTATGTTGGTGCCTGAACCATGGCATCACTTGTAGCTGCCCTCAGCACAACCTAGGGCTGTGTTGGTCATTGATGCAAACAACACATTTCACTGTGTATATACATTTTGATATACGTGTGACAAATAAAGCTCATCTTTAAGCTTTTATCTTGTAGAACGTAGAACAGTGCCGGTCCCTGCAGCCCATAATGTACCAACCTATGTAAGTGTACTCTAATGTCATTCTAATGCTTCCTTCACACACAGCCTTCCACTTTCTTCATTGTGGGCTCGTTTCTTCTAATTATACAGCACTGAAATTCTCTGGTTTAAAAAGGTAGTTATATACTTTTGACTATATTTTTGGCATGATGCAGGCTCATACCAAGTGTAAAGTAACAACCACTACCAGGGTAGTTTGTAGTCAAATGTCAAAGGGTTGAAGCTAAGATGTAAATCTAAGCAAAGATGTGGCATGGTAATGTCGTGGCTAATGCAACATTTCAGTGTCGGAAATCAGTGCTCAATTCCTACTGCTGTCTATAAGGAGTTTGTACATTCTCCCACAATTGTGGGTTTCCTCCGGGTGCTTCGGTTTCCTCCCACATTCCAAAGATGTATGGGTTAGGGCATGTCATGTTGGCACCGGAAGCATGGCAACACTTGTGGGCCGTTCCCAGCACAATCCTTAGAATCACTGACAAAAAGCAACGCATTTCATTGCCTGTTTCATTGAATATGTGACAAAGCTAATCTTTTAAGCTGCAATCTTGTACCAGGTTATTCCTACATGTACAATATTGCATCTAAGGCTACGTCCACACTAGACCAAATAAATCCGTAACTGAAGCTTTTTCTCTCAGTTTTGACCCTCTGTTCACACTGAAATGGCGTTTTCTTCCCCCGAAAACTGAGCTTTTCTAAAACACTCTCCAGAGGGTTTAAACCTGAAAACGCCGGTTGGCCATTGTAGTGTGTACGGGGTAACCGGCTAATTTTAAAAACGCTGTCATGACGTGCCGGAACAAATGGTGGTGGCAGTGCGGCATTTCATTGTTTTCTTGAACGCAACCTCCAACACCACAACAACAATATCTGACAATAGATGTGTAACATCCTAATGTAATGTTGTATGGAAATACAAGATAACACTGATGCAGACATGTTTTATACATTTAACAAGGTGCTTTATTAGTGTATTGCTTGTGCAAACATTCAATGGATGCAATTGTCACTTTTGCACAGTAACTCGTTTTATTGCACGTTAAATACAGCAAAATAATACAGAAAGACATGGCAAACAAATGAGGTAACAGCAAATTTCACTTTTGCCCAGTAACAAGCCTTATTGCATTTAGTTGTAGCTGTCGTCCCTTTCATCAATGAAGAGACTTATGGCTGTAGGAAATGTTTCTGGACAAACATGCACCAAGTCTTTCGTTTGGCAATTTCCTTTTAAGTTTTTCTAGTCTGTAACTGGACAAACACACACCAAGTATACCGTTTCCTCTTCGCTTGTTTTCTGTGTGTCCTGCGCATGCCCAGTAGGAGGAGATTCGCCCAAATATCCGATTTAATGTGGACGGAGATATTTTCAAAAATGCCTGGTGTGGACGCCTATCGTTTTTACGCAAAACCGGCATTTTCAAAATTATCCGGTCTAGTGTGGACGTAGCCTAAGTTTACTCAGTGAGCTGTAGTTGCTGCACCTGCAAATGTGTATTGGAAGCCAGATCTGCATTTATCAGGATAGCCGTTTTCTAGATTGCTCTCCACTTTTCCCCACAATTGCCTGTCAGTTGGAGAGATTTTACATAATGATTCAGTGTATGACAATATGCTTTGTAACACTTGAATTAAGAGGGTCCTCTTAATGACTAAGAGAACTGTTCGTGTAATTACAATATAAGGGCTGACAGCTGTGGCAATTGCAATGATTAATGACCCTGCGACATAGATCCCCGGTTGAATCTGCATACTCTAACCTCTACTGAAGTTTCTCCACATAGAGAGTGCAATAACCTGATGGCTAGAGTTCACAATGCTTTGGATATCAACTGAATCAGCATTATTTGTCAACATGGAAATTATTGAACTTGTAATAACATTCTGAATTACTCATTCTTCTTTACACTTGAGGACCACAAGATATAGAAGGTGATTTAAGCCATTCAGTCCATCAGGTCTGCTCTGCCATTCCGTCACGGCTGAGATTTTTTGCCTCTCAACCTCATTCATCTGCCTTCTCCCTGTAATCTTTGACGCCTTTTCAAGAATCTACCAACCTACAATTTAAATATACCCAATGACTTGACTTCTATGGCAATGAGTTCTACAGAATTCACCACCCCCTGGCCAAAGAAATTCTACCTGATCTCTGTTCTAAAGGGACATCCTTCTATTCTGAGGCTGTGCCCTCAGGTCCTACACTCTCCCACTATTGGTAGCATTCTCTGCATGTCCACTCTATCCTGGCCTTTCAATATTCGGTAGGTTTCAATGAGATCCACCCTCATTCTTCCAAATTCCAGTGAGTACAGATCCAGAGTCATCAAATGCTCCTCATATACTAACCCTTCCATTCCCAGAATCATTTTCATATACCTTTGAACCCTCTCTAACATCAACATATCCTTCCTTGTATATGGGGCCCCAAAACTGCTCACAATCCTGTAAAGGTATTGTGATCAATGCCTTCTAAAGCCTCAGCATTACATCTTCACTTTTATTTATTTCATGGAGAGATACAGCACAATAGCGGGCCCTTCCAGCCCAACGAGTCCTGTACATCTCCTTTGAACTTATACCCCCCCACCTAAAATGTACATCCCTAGGAAAGAGATAAAGGGTGACCTCCCCCCTCTTGCTACAGAAATTTACTACCTTACATTATCTATGCTAATCTCCATTTGCCAATTATTTGTGCACTGTTCATATTTATTAGTATCTCCCTGTGACACATTGCCGTCCTGCATGGTATTGATCTTTTCCACACTCTGCCCAGACTGGCGTCATCCACAAAGTTTGAAATTGTGTTTTTGATTAGAGTCTAAATCACTTTTGCCACCCGCAAACTTCCACACGAGCAATGATTCTTCATTCCCATACTGCTTTCTCTTCCAAAGCTCGCTAGCATCCATCTGCCCCCAGTCAGAATCTGTGTTTTTTTAAATCACTGACATATGTCTTGAATTTTATTGTTTTGTAGCAGTACAGTACAATACATAAAAAATTGCTGTGTTACAGTAAGAAATATAAATAAATAAGTAGTGTAATGGCAAGCAGAAAGTGGGGTAATGTTCATGGTCCATGTAAAAACCTGATAGCAAAGGGGAAGAAGCTTGATTGTCAAATGATATTGAGAAGCAGCCCCCTTCTGGCCATTTTGGCTGTTCTGCCAATTAATTAGGTTATAATTAATCAGCACTTCAGCAGATTTTACACACTATTTTATCTTTTGATCCCTGTAGCAACAGAAAAATCTTAAGTCCTGATGAAAAGCCTCTGCCCTAAACACTGACTATTTATTCATTTATTCCTCTCCATTGATGCTGCCTGACCTCCTGAGTTCCTCTAGGTGTGTGTGAGAGTGAGAGCGAGAGACTGTGTGTGTGTGTCCGTGTCTGTCTCTCGTGCTCTCTCTCTCTCTCTCTCCCCAGATTTCCAGCATCTGCAGAATCTTGTGTTTGGAAAAATAGTAAACAAAAACAATTGAAACTTTCAAGCCAAAACATGTCTTGAATGTTTCAATTGATTTTTATATTCAAATCTTTGTGAGGAGAGAATCTGTGCACTGATTGAACAAATATACAGCCTCCCAAGACTGAGCTGATGGACCCTAAACTTGAGAGCAATTTCTTTATAGCCAGAGTAAGGAAAAAAAAATGCCTTTAGCCTGAATCCAGCTAAAAGAGAGAATGAAAGGGCGGTTTCACAGAAAAACTGTTAAACCCACGTGGAAAATATTTTGTTCTGGGCCTTAAATGAATGATCAAGGTCCTTTTTGAAAGCTGAAAGGCAGTTCAGTGCAGTTGGGATTAATGTGCTACCTCAATTAAAGACCGAATTTCCTGTGTTCACTGGGGTGTGAGGTGCTTGCGTCAATACAATTCCAGTAATGTTAATATCCTCTAGCAGGTAAGATTAACGGCTGCCTCTGTTGTTTTTTATTGTTTATGTTGAAACACAGATGTCTGCTAATATAGATATTTCACTTTCCTCCTCTAATGATGCACTGATTGTTCCACTGGCCCATCCTGCCTGATGGCAGTAACTAATTGCCTGCAGAAATGATCAGTGCAGGGTAGTCTGCCGGGATCCTTTCCGTATCGCAGACTGTCATTAGGCTCCATGTAACGTCTGGGTTAATGTCTGCCTCAGTCTTTGGGAACTGTGAGGCAGCTGTTGCAAGAATTTGTGTTGTTATAAGTGAATAGAAGCAGGGATTCAGCAGCTCGAGGTTGAGGTTGTACTTACACTGTTGACCATCTGTATTTTGTAGAACAGTTCAGCACAGCACAGGCCCTTTGACCCACTTTGTTGTGCCAGCCTTTATTTATTTAGGATACAACACAGTAACAGGCACTTCCGGCTCAACAAAATTACACCCATGTGACTAACTAACTCATACATCTTTGGAATGTGGGAGGAAACCCACGCGGTCACAGGGAGAGCGTACAAACTCCATACAGCAGTAGGAATTGAACCTTGGTTGCTGGCGCTGTAAATCTACTCCAAGATCAATCCAATCCTTCCCTCCCACATAGCCCTCTTGTTCTCTATTATCCACGTGCCTATCTGAGAGTTTTTGAATGATCCTATTGTATCTGCCTCAACCCTGGCAGAGCATTCCACATACCCACCACTTTAAAAAAAACAACGCTGGCATTCTCTTCAACTTTATTTCAATCACCTTAAAACTATGTCCCATTTATTGCTTATCCTTCACATCTTTCAATTCTCAATTACAAAAATTTAAGCCTTGAAAGTTCCCATCATCTCCAACATTCATTCCCTTCCTAAAACCTTGTGTGCAAATTAAATCCCTCAGGCTAAAAATATTTAAATATTTCAATCTTTCTTCATTGCTCATACCCTGCAGACCTGAAATAAGTCTTGTTGCCCTTCCCTGAACACTCTGCTGCCTTCATATCCCTTTTGCAAGCAGGTGACAATGTTTTTCTTATGAATGCATATTGATGTAATTTTCTTTTTGTTGTAGGGGTTGGTACAAGGAATTACTATAGGAAGATCGGATACGAATTAGAAGGCCCCTATATGGTGAAGCATCTGAACTGAGTAGCCTCTCTCTCCCTGGAGTTGCTGAACACAAAACTGGGTGAAGGTCCTGATGGGAGGCAGCTGGGCTCTTTTATAAGGAAAGACATCTGCTGTATCACTTCAGGGTGTTAATATTCTGCCGAGGCGCTGATGCCATCACTCCTGGTTTCTGGATATACAGATTATTGTACAGCTTTAGACACAGCGTGATGTATCTTCATTGGATATGTGTACAGATGGTTGATTAATGCAATATGTACTGTTACAGGGGTCAGAGAGTAACCTCAATCTCTGGTACAACCTTCAATTGCCTCCATTATCAATACCCTCACAGTCAAAGGAGGTATTTAATTTATCTCAAAGAAAATGGGGGACTGTATTTGATCAACGTAGAACATTTCAGACCACAATGTTGTACCTACTCCAAGATTAATCTAATCTTTCCCTCCACAGAGCCCTCCTTTTTTTTTCATCCATGGGCCTAGCTAAGGAACTCCTAAATATCCCTACCATATTTGTTTCTGTCAACACCCCTGACATTTCCCACTCCCCATACTTTCCTCCAATTAGCTTAAAGCTATTCCCTCTGGTACTAGCTATTGCCAACCTGGAATAAAGGCACTCTCTTCACCTTGTACACTTGCAGAAGCACAATTATGAAAGTGCTTCTGAATAATCTTAAGTAAAAACAGAACTGTGCACATAAAATTGTGTATTTCAATAATATTACTATGGTATGTTCCCTTAACGTGCCACTGGGAAGTACAAGCTTGGATATTAGAACGGAACAGCACTGTACAGGCCCTTTGGTCTACAATGGTGTGCTGGCCTTTTAACCTACTTGTTACAAACACCTGATAGGGTGTGTTCTCCAGTTACCTTATAAGGTAACTATAGCCTTCAGCCAGGAACAGGTGGTTCCCAACCTTCACCGAGTGTTTCTACTGTTAACCATGACACTCTCCAGTTGGTGGGCCGGTAGTGGTGGCCAAATCACTGCCCATCTGCTCCTGGCTTCCAGCTTCCCTCCTCTCACCTACTCCAAATCCAACAAGATACTCGTATTGCCTCTTCCCCAATCCTATGAGCTGCTTGTTTTTTTGCTCCTTTCATCCAGGCCCAGATCTGATAACAACCACCATGCTGAATTGGTTGGGAAACCTCTGCAGCCGATCTCCACAGGGAACAACCATGCCTGCCATCCCTGGTCTTTACACTCCTGCGGTAAGGGCTGGTACTTCAAGGCCTTTCTCTTGCGGGCCTCTTCCCATCCCTCCTCCCATGGCACAGTCAGCTCAACCAGAATTATTTTCCTGTCTTTGGTTGACCACAGTACAATGTCCAGCCGTAGGGTTGTGCACTACATCTGGGAACCGCAACCTTCGTCCCACATCAACCCTGATCTCCCAGGACCTGGCCATCAAGAGATCAACCCAATGTCTGATGTATTAGCTGCTACCAACACCACCAAAATTAATTATTAAATGATTCAAGCCTTTGCTCCCTATTGGAATGCACTTCCAGGTATGGATCACACAAAATGCTGGAGGAGCTCAGCAGGTCAGGCAGCATGTATAGAAAGGAATAGAGTTGAGATTTCAGGCCGAGACCCTACGTCATAAAGAGTCCTGAATACTGGCCCAAAATACTGACTTTATTCCTCTCCATAGATCGCCTGACCTGCTGAGTTCCTCCAGCATTTTGTGTGTGTTACTTTGGACTTCCAGCATCTGCAGAATCTCTTGGTTCCAGCTATGAATTGTTCCCTTGCTGAAGAACACCATCCCATTATCCTTTTTACTTATCCCATTTGCTCAGTTTTGAACTAGTGCTCAATCCTGCTCAATCTGTCCATGCACAGGCACCGTGTCTGCAGCAAAACAGACTATTCAGTCTACAATATAAAACTCCCTCCATCAGTTGGTTACAAGTGATCTGCTCCCGCCCATCCCACAAATGACTGTAGCTGACCGTGGCACAGGATCTGCTGAAAGGTCTTATCAAATGGTGAGAGACTCTCCTTGCATTGGAGATTCATATTGTAACAGCCAAGATAATCCTTTTCCTGGGAAAATTAAAATCTAATTGTTTTCATCTGTAAACTCAGCAAGTCAGCTGGGCATTTTTAAACATTTTTAATAAAAATACTTTCTTCTCACATGTTAACTTTGAGTATTTAATCCTATCTAGGTGATTTGTAACAGATAGCTTTCACAGACGGCATCCAGTTGGCAGGGGCAAGAACTAATCTTGAATTGTGGCACAGAGCTATAACCTTCTGTGATTTTAAAACTCCAATACTTCGACAAGTGTTGCCTTAAGACTTATTAAGTTTGCCACACTCCTCCTTGGGTTTTTTTTCCCTCCAGTTTGCTCTCTATTACATTCCACTAAAACTGCCCCACATGACCAATAAGAGGCCCTCCGCGCACTTGGGTTGATAGATACGTCTTGTATTCAATATCACACTGCACATTTGCTTCCAGCAAGGCAATCTATCCAATACCTCATGCACTCAACCGTTTTATTGTAGAATAACTACACCAAAGGGAAGCTCATTCATCACGTTAATTCACTCACAGAAAACAAAGTAACAGAACAAACCACTGCAACAATGCTAAACTAAAATCGCTGGTAAGGAACAAAATGAGGACATTCCGCAGGGTGTAACTGACTCCACATCAACAGCTCTCCCACAGACAGATTCTGTCACACATGTCCCAAAGCCTGCCCATTGCTACACTCTGAACAACAGTGGCAAATGTGTTTGGAGGGGAGGCATTGAAAATCAAAATCAGGTTCCTTATTACTGACATATATTGTGAAATTCTCCACGATATACATTCAGTGGCCACTTTATTAGATACAGTGGTGTGATCTGCTGCTGTTGTAGCACATCCACTTCAAGGTTTGATGTGTTGTGCATTCAAGAGGTGCTCTTCTGCACGTCACTGTTGTAACACGGTTATTTGAGTTACTGTCACTTTCCTGTCAGCTTGAAGCTGTCTAGTCGTTTTCCTCTGACATCTCTCATTAACATGTTTTCATCCACAGAACTGCCAGTCACTGGCTGTTTTTCATGCTTTTCACACCATTCTCCGTAAACTAGAGACTGTTGTGCATGAAAATCCCAGGAGATCAGCAGTTTCTAAGATATGCAAACCACCCTGTCTGGCACCAACAATCAAAGGTCAAAGTCACTTAGATCACATTTCTCCCCCCCCCCCATTCTGATGCTTGGTTTGAACAACTGAACCTCTTGACCATGTGTGTATGCTTTTATGCATTGAGTTGCTGCTGCATAATTGGCTGATTAGATATTTGCACCAGCAAGCAGAGTACAGGTGTACTTAATAAACTGGCCACTGAGTACTGGTCACAAAATGGACTCTGTTAATAACCAACTACATCTGTCACCATTTGTCTAGCAATATTCCTCACTACCCAGGATATGCCTTCTCATTACTACCATTCAACTGAGTAACAGATTTTTTAATAGTTTCAACTTAATGTCAGAGAAATGTGTCCAATATACATTCTGAAATAATTCTTCTTCACAAACATCCACAAAAAACAGAGGAATGCCCCAAAGAATGAATGACAGTTAAATGTTAGAACCCTGTAGCCCCCCACCCCTCAGCTTCCCCCTCCCACACATAAGCAGCAGCAAAGCAATGACCCCCTCCCCCACCAGCAAAAAAAAAGCATCTGCACCCTGCACCAAGCACTCCGGTATGCAGCATCAATAAAGACAAACTTGTAGTATCCCAAAGACCACTCGTTCACCCAGTAATTCGACATACCACAGGTCCTCTCCCTAACAAGGAAAAAAGGTGTCCCCTTTTATGCAAATATAATACAGAACAAGTTAGAACATTACTAATACTACAGTATTATAAAACTGTATTAGTTCCTAATATTTATTGACAGAGGAATCAACCCAGCACACATTACCATGTTCTTTTGATTGTCTGTAAATGAACAAAATCAGTGCAGATAGCAGATGTTTTCCCTGTACCCTCTCCTACCCTTTTTCAAAAATTAGATACAGCAAGTTTGGCCTGTACTTTAAAGAAAAACCGAAGTCCTCCATAAACGAGATTTTATAGATGCCGGAAATCCAGAGTAAAACACACAAACTGTTGGAGGAACTTAACAATTCAGACAACATCTACTAAAGAGAATAAGCAGGTGATGGTTCAGGCCAAGAGCCTTCATCAGGGTTGGAAAGGAAAGTGGAAGAAACCAAAATAAGGGAGGGGAGGAGAAAAGAGTAAAGCTGGCAGATGACAGATGAAACCAGACGAGGTGGAGAGATGAAGTGAGAAGCTGGGAGGATAGGTATCACCCACTAAACCATAGGTCTTTGGAACGTGGGAGGAAACCATGCGGTCACACAAGCAACTCCTTAAAGGCAGCAGCAGGAATTGAATCCATTCACTGATGCTGTAATAACCATAAGACATAGGGGCAGAATGAAGCCATGCAGCCCACTGAGTCTCCTCCACTATTTCATCATGGCTTATCATTGCTTTCTCAGCCCATTCTCCAGTGTTCTCGCCACAACCTTTACTGTCCTGACTAATCAAGAACCTATCAACCTCTGCCTTAAATGTGCCCAGTGACCTGGCTTCCACAGCCGCCTGTGGCAATGAATTCCAAATTCACCACTCTCTGGCTAAAGAAATTTCTCATCTGTTCAAAATGGACATACTTCTTGTGCTTGCAAGCCCATCAAACCTGCACACATGGGGCAAGGCAGAGTCATCTGCGTGCCCACTGTGCTCCAAGCGAGGAACCCTGGAGCACATCCTCAGCGGCTGTGCAAGGGCACTTGATGAGGGACAGTACCGATGGAGGCATGATCAGGTCCTGAAGACCATCGCTGAAGCCGTCAGCGCAGGAGTTGAGTGGGCGAAGCGGTCCCGACCCTCCAAGCAGACCATTGCCTTTGTCAGAGCTGGGGAGCAGCCAATACCTACCAAAAGAGCATCTGCAGGCATTCTGACCTCTGCAAGGGACTGGCAGCTGTTGGTGGACCTCGAAGGGCAGCTGAAGTTCCCCAACCATATCGCAGCCACCATCCTGTGACCAGACATTGTCCTAGTGTCTGAGTCTACTAAGCAAGTGGTGTTACTGGAGCTGACAGTCCCACGGGAAGATAGCTTGGAAGAGGCCTTTGAAAGGAAGCTCTCCAAGTACGCAGGTCTGGTCAGCAACTTTCAGCAGGTTGGATGGAGAGCGAGGTGTCTCCCAGTGGAGGTTGGTTGTAGGGGATTTGCAGCCCGTTCCTTAGTCAGAGCCTTCAGCAATTTGGGCATCAAGGGAGAGAGGAAGAGGAGAGCCATCCGCAGTACCACTGATGTGGCAGAGAGGGCCTCAAGATGGCTGTGGCTCAAAAGAGGGAAGCCATGGAGTCATAAGTAGCTAACCATCTGGACACAAGCTGGGGTCTGATCAGCCCCGGCTGGGTCACCTAGAGGAGGTTGTATGATGTTGAAAGACCCGAAACACCCGATGATTCCAGGAACATCACTGAAGATGTGTCCAGAAGCATCAGTAGATGTATGTACACAGACAGTATTCTGAGGCTGAACCCTCTGTTTTTAGACTCCCCCACCAAGGAAAATATCCTTTTTACATCTACTCTATCTAGGCCTTTCAACATTCGATAGGTTTCAATGAGATCCTCATTCTTCTAAATTGTGGTGAGTACAGGCCTCGAGCCTTCAATTGCTATTCCTATGATAACCTTTTCATTCCTGGAATCATTCTCTTGAACCCCTCTGAACTTTCTCCAATATCAGCACATCCTTTCTTAAATAAGTGGCTCAAAACTGTTCACAATACTCCAAAATGAGACCTCACCAATGTCTTACAAATCCTCAGCATTACTTTCTTGCTTTTATATTCTAATCCTCATGAAATGAATGCTAACATTGCATTCACCTTCCTCACCACTGATTCAACCTGCAAATTAACCTTTAGGGAATCCTGCATGAAGACCTTTTTGCACCTCGGATTTTTGAATTTTCCTTCCCATTTAGAAAATAGTCGATGCTTTTATTCCTTCAACCACAGTACATGACCATACACATCCCAACACTGTATTCCATCTGCCATCTCTTTGCCCGTTCTCCTAATCTGTCCAACTCCTTCTGCAGCCTCACTCCTTTCTCAACACTACCTGCCCCTCCACCTACCTTCATATTATTATTATGGTAGAGTTATGGTGCAACTGTAACAAAAACCAATTTCCGCCGGGATCAATAAAGTATGACTATGGCTATATCATCTGCATTAGGATTGGCCACGAAGCCTTCAATTTCACCATCCAAGTTGTTGTCATGCAGCATAAAAAGAAGCAGACCCCTGTGGAAGAACACTAGTCACTGGCGGCTGATCGGAAAAAGGTCTTTTTATTCCCAATCTTTGCTTCCTACCAATCAGCAGATGCTCTATCCATGCTAGTATCTTTCCTGTAATACACTGGGCTCTTAGCTTGTTTAGCGGCCTCATATGTGGCATCTGGTCAAAGGCCTTCTGAAAATCCAAGTACACAACATCCACTGATTCTCCTTTGTCTATCCTGCTTGTTATATCTTCAAAGAATTTCAAACAGATTTGTCAGGCAACATTTTCCCTCAAAGAAACCATGCTGTCTTCGGCCTATTTTGTCATGTGCCTCTAGATGCCCTGAAACCACTCCTTGACAATCAACTCCATCGTCTTCCCAACCACTGAGTTCAGGCTAACTGGTCTATAATTTCATTTCTTCTGCCTCCCTCTCTTCATGAAGAGTGACATTTGCAAGCTTCCAGTCCTCCGGAACAATGCCAGAATCTATTGACTCTTGAAAGATCATTAATACCTCCAGAATCTCTTTGACTCCTCTTTCAGAACCCTGGGGTGAAGTCCATCAGGTCTGGGAGACATCTACCTTCAGGCCTTAAAGCACCATCTTCCTAGTAATATCAGCTGCGCTCACTTCTGCCTCCGACACTCTCAAATTTCCAGAATACAGTTACCTCCTCCACAGTGAAGACTGATGCAAAATACTTATTCAGTTTGTCTGCCATTACTATCTCTCCAGTGTCATTTTCCAGTGGTCCAATACCTACTCTTGCCTCTCTTTTACTCTATATATCTGGAAAAATTCTTGTATCATTTTTGATATTATTGGCTAGCTTACCTTCATGTTTCAACTCCCCCCATGATTATTTTTGTTGCCTTTTTTTTTACATGTCTCTATTCTCAAACTTCTGAGTCCTAACCTCTACTTTTTGCAATATTATATGCCTCCCTTTTTGCTTTTATTTTAGCTTTGACTTCCCTTGTCATCACGGTTGAATCATCTTGCCTTTAGAATACTTCTTTGGGGTGGTTCTACCTTGTGCCTTCTGAATTGGTTCCAGAAATTCCAACCATTACTGCTGTCATCATCCCTGCTAATGTCCCCTTCCAATCAACTTTGGCCAGCTTCTCTCCCATGTCTCCAATTCCCTCTACTCCACTGTAATACTGATACATCTGACTTTAACTTTTCCCTCTCAAATTGTAGGGTGAATTCTATTTTATCATGATCACTGTTTCCGAAGGACCTCTGTACCTTAAGCAGCCTAATCATATCCAGTTCATTACACAACACCCAATCCAGTACTGCTGATCCCCCGTTGAGCACGACCACAAGCTGCTCCAAAAAGCCATCTTGGAAATATTCCACAAATTCTCTCGAGGTCCAGCATCAATTTGATTTTCCTCAATTTGCATGTCAAAATCCCCATGCCGTGTGTAACATTGCCCTTTTGACAATTTTCCATCTCCCGCTATAATTTGTAGACAATATCCTGGTTACTGTTTGGAGGTCTGTAAATAACTTTCATCAGGTCTTCTTACTCTTGCAGTTTCTTAACTATATTTTCCAATCCTATGTCACCTCTTTCTAAAGATTTTATTTCATTTTATTCTTAAAACCAGCAGAGCCCCCTCCTCTGCTTTTGTCTGCCTGCCTCTCCTTTTGATAGATTGAGTATCCTTGGGTATTAAGCTTCAACCACAAATGTCTTTCAGCCATGAATCCATGATGCCCACAATGTCATACCTGCCAACCTCTAACTGTGCTAGAAGATCAACTACCTTATTTCATACACTGCATGCATTCAAATATAACCTTCAATCCTGTATTTGTTACCTTTTTTTTACACTGCAACCAATCCCACTGACTTCAATTTTGCCCAATGATCTGCCAGTCCTTCCTGACAATCTCACTATACACTACCTCTGCTTGTATATCAACATCCCTGTTCTCAGCCCTATCACTCCCGTTCCCATCTTCCCGCCAAATCAGTTTCAACCGACCCCTAAAACTCCGGCAATCCTGCCTGCAAGGGTATTGCCCCCCACACACCTTAGGTTCAGGAGTAGCCCATCTCTTTTGTACAGGTCATACGTTCTCAGAAGAGATCCCAATGATCCACAAATCTGAACCCCTGCCCCCTGCACCAGTTCCTCAGCCACATATTCATCTACCACATTATCCTATTCTTGCCCTCACTGGAATATGGTACAGACACCAATTCAGAGATTGTTACCCTGGAGGTCATGTTTTTCAGCTTCCTACCTCGCTCTCTATCACCCAGTGGTAGCTACATCCACAGTGATTAAGTGTTTTGAGGGGCTGGTGTTTGTCGGCTCCCATCTTAGTGGCAACTTGGATCCGCTCCAATTCGCCTAGCGAAGCAACAGGTCTACAGCAGATACCATTTCATTGGCTCTTCACAAAACTCTGGAACATCTGGACAACAAAAGTGCATACATCAGGATGCAAACACATCTCCTCCACAATCTCCATCAGCACAGGAGCACCACAGGGATTTTAACTTAGTGCCCTGCTCTACTTGCTTTACACCCATGACTGTACATCTCCGACACCATGTACAAGTTTGCTGATGACATCAATGTTGTGGGCCAGATCAAAGGTGGTAATGAATCAGCACACCAGAGGGAGATTGAAAACTTGACTGAGTGGTGTAACAACAACAACCTCTCTCTCAATATCAATAAGACCAAGGAACTGATTATAGACCTCAGGAGAGGGAAACCAGAGGTCCATGAGCCAGTAGTCATTGGAGAATCAGAGGTGGAGAGGGTCAGTAACTTTAAATTCCTGGGTGTCAATATCTCAGAGGACCTGTCCTGGACCCGTCATATAAATATTATTGCGACAAAAGCATGTCAGCACCTCTACTTCCTCAGGAGTCTGCAAGATACAGCATGTCATCAAAAACCTTGGCAAACTTCTACTGGTGTGTTCTGGAAAGTGTGCTGACTGGCTGCATTACGGCCTGGTACAGGAAACCAATGCCTTTGAGTGGAAAATCCTACAAAAGGTAGTGGATTCAGCCCGGTACATCATGAGAAAACCCTCCCTTCCATTGAGGACATCTACATGAAATGTTGCTGTAGAAAAGCTCTTTTCCCGCTGCCGCCATCAGGTAGAAGGTACTGGTGCCTCAGGACTCAGATCACCAGGTTCAAGAACTGTTACTATCCCTCAACCATCAGACTCTTGAACAAAAAGGTCATTTAAGGACTCATTTATCTTTCATGCTCGTTATTTCTTGCTATTTATTTATACCCGCATTTGCAGTTTGTTGTCCATTGATCCCGTTTACAGTTACTGTTCTATAGATTTTCAAAGTATGCCTGCAGAAAAAGAATCTCAGGGTTGTATGTGGTGACATGCATGCACTCTGGTAATAAATTTTACTTTGCCTTCTCTCTTTATAACCTCCTCTCTTTTCCTTCCTGTTTCATTGGCACCAATATGTACCAAGACATCTGGCTGCTCATCCTCCCCCTTTAGAATGTGTGGACACAATGTGAGACAACCCCAACCCTGGCACCTGGGAGGCAATATAACACCTGGGTCCCTCTATTGCATCCACACACTGTCCTGTCTCCTACCACGTATCACCACTACTGTGCTGCCTTGTGAGACAGTAGAGAGGGGGGAAATATCAAAGAATGTTTTTAATGGACATATTGATTGAAGATTTAAAAGAATAAAGCAACACACACACAAAATGCTGGTGGAACGCAACAGGCCAGACAGCATCCATAGGAAGAAGCACAGTCGACGTTTTAGGCCCAGACCCTTCGTCAGGACTTTAAAAGAATAAATCCTTTTTGTTTCAGTTCCCCATTTCCAAGTCTGGAGTTCTAGGTTATTTCCATTTCTACAGTAAGCTTCGGACAAATCCCGGGAATAAAAAAGGTTAACAGACGAGGAACATTTAATTACTCTGGACCTGTACTCACTGGAGTATAGAAGATTGGGGGGTGGTGGGGGGAATCTCATTGAAACCTATCGAATATTGAAAGGCATAAATAGAAGAGATGTGAAGAGGATGTTTCAATGGTGGGGGAGTCCAGGACCAGAGGCCACAATCTCAGAATACAGGGATATCCCATTTTGAACAGAGGAGATATCTCTTTAGCCAGAGGGTGGCCAATCTGAGATGGACAACTGTGGAGGCTAAGACACTGGCTGTATTTAAAGCAGAGGCTGATTAGTAAGGGCATCAAAGATCACAGGAAGAAGGTAGGAGAATGGGGTTGAGAAGGATAATAATCAACTATGATCTAAATGACAGAGCAGATTCGATGGGCCAAATGGCCTAATTATGCTCCTGTGTCTTCTGCTCTTAACATGACACAGACTGTGCTTTTCCGTACTGCTTTTCCAGTCTTGTACAGGGTTACAATATTGTGGGCCATTTCATATATACTCCTAAGTCAGAGACAGAAATCTTCCAGCCTGACAAGAATATTTTTCACAACATCCCCCTTATTGTTCCATAAATCTTCTATGGAAGAGGCTAGTGTGGAAATTAATCTTTAGAGAAATTGCACATAATAATCTATCAAAAAAATACAAGTCAGGCTATTAAGTGGCGATTACACTCACAGGAGATGAATTGCACAAATGTTCCAGCTGTGGAAGAGCACATTGCAATTCCCTCCAGAAAGTTTCGAGCAATTTTGACAGCCATTGTTTAATCTGAATTTCCAAGTGCAGAAAATGAATCACTATCGATTTTCTGGGCTGCCGAGAATAGCTCACATTGTGTGAAGGGACACTAACATTACTTTCCCGGTATCTTAAATGGACAAGTGGTTAATAGGTTTCAGTCATTGAAAGGACACTGCCTTTATGCCACTCACTGAAAGCCTTAACCTTCAGTACCTGAGAAAGGGCAAAAGGTGGGGAAAATTCTGTGCTATTAACCCTATGTACAGGTCATAAAGAAAGCTTTTGACACATTGGCCTTCATAAATCAATGTACAAGTACAGGAGTTGCGATGTTGAAATTATACAAGATGTTGGTGAGGCCTAATTTGAAGTAATGTGTCCAGTTTTGGTTCTCTACCTACAGGAAAGATGCAAATAAGATTGAAAGAGTGCAAAGAAAATTTATAAGGATTTTGCTGGGACATGGCGAAATGTACAGTATCTGAAATACATCTTATGGAAAGTTTTGTTTGATGATGAACTTCAGTAAAAAATAAATTACAAAAGAGAGGGGAGATTTGATAGAGGTATACAAAATTGAGGTATAGATAGGGCAATTCAAGCAGACTTTTTCCACTGAGGTTGAGCGAGACTACAAGAGGTCATGGGTTAAGAGTAAAAGGTGAAATGATTAAGGAGAACAAGAGGGAAAATTCTTCAGAGGGTGGTGAAGGACTATGGAATGAGCTGCCAGCACAAGTGGTGGATGTGGGGGAGGGTCGATTTTAAAATTTAAGAGGAACTTGGAGAGGTCTGTGGATGGGAGGGCTGTGCTCTGGGTGCAGCTCGGTGGGACTAGGCAGATTAATGGTTCAGTAAGGATTAGAAGGACCTGTTTCTGTGCTGTAGTGTTCTATGACACAATGGGCCAAATGGCCTAATTCAGTTCCTACAGTATGGTCTAATTTTAGACCGCAGAGTGCAACACAGGAACAGACCATCTGGCCCACAATGTTGTGCCAAACCAGCTAAAAAACAAATCAAAATCACCCAAACACTAATCTCTCCTACCTACACCATGTCCACATCCCTCCATTTTTCTTACATCCATGTAACTATCTAAGTGCCTCTTAAAAGCCTCATCTATTTGCATCTACCACCATACCAGGCAGCTCATTCCAGGCATCCAGCACTCCAAGCAAAAAGCTTTCCCCTCACATCCCCCTTGAACCTACCCCCTCTCACCTTCAATGCATGCCCTCTGGTATTAATCATTTCAACTCTGGGAAACAGATACCCTGTCCATTCTATATATGCCTCTCATAAACTTGTAAACCTTTATCAGATCTTCTTTCAGCCTCCGACACTCCAGAGTAAACCATCCAGCCTCTCGTGATAGCACATGCTCTCTAAACAAGGTAGCATCTGGTGAACCTCTTCTGCACCCTCTATCAAGCCTCAAAATCCTTCCTATAGTGGGGTAAGCAGAGCTGAATGTGATACTCCAGACGTGGCCTGACCAGAGTTGTATAAATTTACACCATAACCTCCTGACTTTTGAACTCAATGCCTCAACTAATAAAAGCAAGCATTCCATAAGCCTTCTTAAAGATCTTATCGACCTGTATAGCCACTTTCAAGCAACTATGAACTTGGATCCCAAGATCTCCCTGTTCAGCAACACTGTTAAAGATCTTGCCTTTAAGAGTGTACTGTCTGCTTGCATTTGCCCTACCAGGGTGCAACACCCCCCATTTATCTGGGTTAAACTCCATCTGCCATTTCTCAGTCCATATCTGCAACTGGTCTATATTGTGCTGTATTCTTTGCCGGTCTTCTAGACTATCCAAGCAACTCCACCAACCTTGGCATCATTCACAAATTTACTGACCTACCCAACTACATTTTCATCCAAGTTATTTATATACATTACAAACAGCAGAGGTCCACTGATTAGAGACCTCCAGCTCAAATAAGTCCCTTCACCCACTACCCTCCATCTGCTCTGTTCAAGCCAGTTCCAGTTCCCTCAAAATGAATGCCAACATTCTATCTGCCTTCCTCACAACCAAATTCACATGCAAGTTAATGCCAACGATGGCCACTCTGCTAGTCTCTGCCCTTTTTTTAAAAAATTTGCCCTTGATAATATATTACAATTAGAAAATGCAGCAAGTCTGTGAATGTGGCATTTTAAAATTCACTTACAGACTTGAGTTGTCTCCTCTCTTGCTCCCAATTCAACTGGGCTGCCAAGAGCTGATGAAGGCTCCGTTTTAAAATTGAACTGGCGAGAACAGCTATGAACTGGAAAGGTGGGTTATCCGAAATTGCTGAAATCAAACTCAAGAGCCATCATCAAGTTGAAAAATGAGATGCTATCCCAAGCTTACATTGAAATCGAGACCAAAGGCAGGTCAGAGTGGGAGTGGATGGAGAATTGGAACAACAGGAAACAGGAAGCTGTTTGGGGACTGAATAGAGCTGGGCAGTAACATAGTTACCCCGTATTAAGTTCCCCAATGTAGAGGGGCTCACATGTTCATGAGCAGCAAAGCAGCCAATTGCTGCATCGCCATGGGGGGTGGGGGGGGGCTATGGTGGGAAGAGGTTGTGTTCACAGCTTCTGCAGGCATTTTAGTGACTGCAATCTAGTAACCACTTCAGCATCAGTAAAATAATCAGAGTGTCCCTTTCACAGAACAAACAGAACAGAACAGCACAGGTCCACAATGTTGTGCTGAGTTTTTAAACTTACTCCAAGATCAATCTAACCCTTCCTTGCCACATAACTCTCCATTTTCTATCATCCACACACCTATCCAAGAGTTTCTTATATATCCCCAATGATTCTGCTCTACCACCACTATTGGCAGGGCATTCTACACACTCACCACTGTTTAAATAAAAACACAACCTCTAACTCAACTTATTCTCACAAGACATGCACTCTAATCCAGGCAGCATCCTGATAAATCTCTATAACACCACAAGACATTGGGCTGAATGGCCTAATTCTGCTCCGCCATTCCACCATGGGTGGTTCATTATTCCTCTTAAACCCATTCTTCTGCCTCTTCCCAGTAACCTTTGACACCCTTACTAATCAAGAACCCCTCAAACCCTACTTTAAATATACCCAAGGACTTGGCCTCCACAGCTGTCTGTGGCAATGAATTCCACAGATTCACCACCCTCTGGCTAAATAACTTCCACCTCATCTCTGTTCTAAAGAGATGTTCTTCTATTCTGAGGCTGTGCCCTTTGGTCCTAGACTCCCCCACTATAGGAAACACCCTCTCCACATTCACTCTATCCAAGTCTTTCAATATTCAATAGAATCACCCCTCATTCTGCTAAACTGAAGTGAGAACAGCCCAGAACCAATAAACACTATTCATACATTAATCCTTTCATTCTTGGAATCATTCTCATGAACATCCTCTGGAGATTCTACAATGCCAGCACTTTTCTTAGATAAGGGGCCTAAATCTTCTCACAATACTCTCGGCACTGTCTGGCCAACACCTTATAAAGCCTTAGCATTGTACCTTTGCTTTTGTATTGTAGTCTTCTCAAAGTGAATGCTAACCCTGCTTCACCACCAACTCAACCTGCAAGTTAACCTTAAGGGACTCCTGCACGAGAACTCCCAAGTCCCTTTACACCTCTAATTTCTGAATTTTCCCATCATTTAGAAAAATCTATACCTTTATTTTTTCTACCGAAGTGCATGACCATACAGTGCATTCCATCTGCCACTTCTTTGCTCATTCTCCTAATCTTTTAGGATAGATTATGAAATGAATGGGAGGATGTGGATGAAACACAGGAGGAGAACATTTAGTTTAATTTACATCAGAATTGGCAAAATATTGAGGGCTGAATGGCCCACCCAGCACTGTATTGATCTATTCTATGTTTTAAAGCAAAAATAATTTATTTTCACTGGATGTCAGAAGCCGGAGTAGAACTAAGATCATTTTTGACAAAAATGAAGTTAACTTTCAGGTTTTCTTTGGTTAAATCTACTGTTAAACAAAACATTTACAAAAATAAAACTCAAGGGGATCACATACTCAAAGGTGGACATGGGGAAAATGAGACATGGACTGGTTTTAGTTGTCCAAGAGGCACAGAGAAAGAGGTTTCAGATTTTACTGCACCATACCTCTCCCACCACCAATTTCTCCTAATTTGTCCCAGTGTTAATCTAATTATCACCAGTCCAGGAGATTATATTAAATTCAGATGGACCAGGCATTGAACCCATTGTCCCAAACATCTGAATTAAAATGGATTCTGAATTTAGTCTTGCAACCCGTGAAACAGGTCATTAAATCATCAAATTAGATTGCTGGCCACAGTGGATTTAAAATATGAAGAAAACATTGAACTCGAATGGGTCAAGGACAATGGAATTAGACACATCCATTGTCTTTGTTCCTGCCATGTGCTTGGAGATGGAGGCTACCATTTTGTGAAACTATTTTACATCCTCCATTTTGTGAGATGAAGTTGCTTCGTTTTCAGTGTTTTAAAGGCACAATGATGCTTCAGGTAATCTGCTAGACTGGAGATCATTTCCAAATAAGAAGTTATTTGTGAGGTGTTGGACACAACACGCAGGTTTCTGAATGTTGGAGTTGGTGCCTGCCTGGAGTGATTTGAGCTGGCTACCGAAGAGAACAAAGAGCCATAAATTACCAACTGTCACTTGCTGGGAAGAGGAATAAATGGATGCTGCTCCGGAGAAGAGCCAATAAAAAGGTGTTAAAGGTCAATCAGATGACCTACAGCCATTGACACGGAAATGCAATATTTGAATTGGTAAGGAACAAGTATAAAAGTGGACACTTGGAGTGCGCAATCAGTGATAACTCCTGAGAATCACCATTGCGAGGAAGAACCCCCAATGCCAGAGGCCGGGAGAGGAAAGGATCGATCAATTGTCTGGCCAGTGGAAATCCCCCATTTCAGTGTTATAAATTGGACAAGTTGTCTGAGTATTGGTACAGAGGGAACAATAGAATTCGTGTTCTAAGCTGTCGACCTGGGATCACCATAGTTATGTTGTTTGTGCAGACACAGTAAACCGTGAGCTTCGATGAATTACGAGTTGCAAAGTGAATTTCCTAACCTTGTTCTCTTGATGAACAGTCAGCAAGATACTCCAAAGACCAAAACTTGTACTCCATATCAAAATAAATGTACAGATAATAATAAACCAACATAGAACCATTGAACAATTCCCTCACTTACTGTCAATTTATTGGTGGCAGCCTCTTGGCAAGAACCATTAGATTCTTTCAACTCAACTGATGCTCCAATCCTCAATCCACATTCTTCCCATAATGAGGTGACCAAACCTGAACACAGGCAACACAACTTTCTAGAGGAACTCAGGTCAGGCAGCATCCACAGAAATAGATAAACAGTTTTGGGCCAAGAACCTTCATCAGGACTGGAAAGAAAGTGGGAAGATGCCAGAATAAGGATGGGGGAGGGGGAGCAGGACAGGCTAGAAGGTGACAGGTGAAGCCAAGTGGGAGGGAGGAGGTGGAAATGAAGCAAGAAGCTGGGAGGTGATAGGTGGTAAAGGCAACGAGCTGAAGGAGAGGAGAATAAACCATGGGAGGAAGGGAAGGAAGGGGCACCAGGGGAGGTAATTGGCAACTGAGGAGAAGAGGTAAGAGGGCAGAATGAGAAACAGAAGAGGGAGGGAAAAAATTACCAGGAGAAATTGATGTTTATGCCATCAGGTTGGAGGCTACTGAGACAGAATACAAAGTGCTGCTTCTCAAACGACAAGGGAAGTTAGGGATTGTATAAAAGCCAAGGAAAGGGCATACAAGTTAGCAAAAGTAGAGGGAAGTTGGATGATTGGGAAGCTTTTAAAATACAACAAAAGGCAACTGAAAAAGCTATAAGGGAATAGATGAAATATGAGGGCAAACAAGCCAACAATATAAAGCAGGATAGTTTTTTTCCAGTTATATAAAGGGTAAAATGGAGGCAAGAGTGGAATTGGACCACTGAAAATGGTACTGGTGAGGTAGTATTGGGGCAAAGAAATGGCAGGTGAACTTAATGGGTACTTTGCATCTGTTTTCACTGTGGAAGACACTAGCAGTCTGCTAGAGATCTATGAACGTCAGGGAGCAGGAGTGAGTGTCATTGCTATTACAAAGGAGAAAGTACTAGGCAAACATAGAAACATAGAAAATAAGTGCAGGAGTAGGCCATTCGGCCCTTCGAGCCTGCACCACCATTCAGTATGATCATGGCTGATCAACCAACTCAGAACCCTGTACCAGCCTTCCCTCCAAACCCCCTGATCCCTTTAGCCACAAGGGCCATATCTAACTCCCTCTTAAATATAGCCAATGAACTGGCCTCAACTGTTTCCTGTGGCAGAGAATTCCACAGATTCACCACTCTGTGTGAAGAAGTTTTTCCTAATCTAGGTCCTAAAAGTCTTCCCCTTTATCCTCAAACTGTGACCCCTCGTTCTGGACTTCTCCAACATCGGGAACAATCTTCCTGTATCTAGCCTGTCCAATCCCTTTAGGATTTTAGACGTTTCAATCAGATCCCCCCTCAATCTTCTAAATTCCGAGTATAAGCCTAATTCATCCAGTCTTTCATCATATGAAAGTCCTGCCATCCCAGGAATCAATCTGGTGAACCTTCTTTGTACTCCCTCTATGGCAAGGATGTCTTTCCTCAGATTAGGGGACCAAAACTGCACACAATACCCCAGGTGTGGTCTCACCAAGGCCTTGTACAACTGCAGGAGTACCTCCCTGCTCCTGTACTCGAATCCTCTCGCTATAAATGCCAGCATAGCATTCGCCTTTTTCACCGCCTGCTGTACCTGCATGCCCACTTTCAATGACTGGTGTATAATGACACCCAGGTCTCGTTGCACCTCCCCTTTTCCTAATCGGCCACCATTCAGATAATAATCTGTTTTCCTGTTTTTGCCACCAAAGTGGATAACTTCACATTTATCCACATTAAATTGCATTTGCCATGAATTTGCCCACTCATCTAACCTATCCAAGTCACCCTGCATCCTCTTAGCATCCTCCTCACAGCTAACACTGCCACCCAGCTTCGTGTCATCCGCAAACTTGGAGATGCTGCATTTAATTCCCTCATCCAAGTCATTAATATATATTGTAAACAAAGGTCTCAAGGTGGACAAGTCACCTGGACCAGATGGACTACATCCTAGAGTCCTGACAGAGGTTGCTGGAGAGATAACAGATGTATTGATCTTTCAAGAATCACTTGATTTGGACATGGTCGTGGAGAACTGGAAGACTGCAAATGTCACTTTTAAGAAGGGAGGGAGGCAAAAGAAAGGAAATTATAGGCCAGTTAACCTAACCTCAGTGGTTAGGAAAGTGTGGGAGTCTGTTATTATGGATGAGGTTTCAGGGTACTTGGAGACTTAATGATAAAATAAGTCAAAGTCAGCATGGTTCTGTAAAGGGAAATCTTGTCTGACAAATCCACTAGAGTTCTTTGAGGAAGTAACAAGCAGGGTGGACAAAAGAGCGGCAATGGATGTCATTTACTTGGATTTTCAGAAGGCATTTGATAAAGTGCCACACATGAGGCTGCTTAACAAGATAAAATCTTATGGCATTAAAGGAAAGATACTGGCATGTATAGAGGAATGGCTGCATCCAAGGAAACGATCGGTCAACGTTTCGGGCTGGAACCCTTCATCAGGACTGATGAGGGAAGGGGCAGAGGCCCTATAAAGAAGGTGGAGGGTGGGAAGGAGAAGGCTGGTAGGTTCCAGTTGAAAAACCAGTAAGGGGAAAGATAAAAGGGTTGGGGGAGGGGAAGCAGGGAGGTGGTAGGCAGGAAAGGTGAAGAAGGAATAGGGAAAAACAATGGGTAGCAGAAGGAGGCGGAACCATGAGGGAGGTAGTAGGCAGCTGGGGGAGGGGGCAGAGTGAAATAGGGATAGGGGAAGGGAGGGGGAGGGGAGAGAATTACCGGAAGTTGGAGAATTCGATGTTCATACCAAGGGGCTGGAGACTACCTGACAGTATATGAGGTGTTGCTCCTCCAACCTGAGTTTAGCCTCATCATGGCAGTAGAGGAGGCCACGTATGGACATACCTGAATGGGAATGTGAAGCAGAGTTGAAGTGGGTGGCAACCAGGAGATCCTGTCTGTTGTGGCGGACGGAGCGGAGGTGCTCGACGAAGCGGTCCCCCAATCTGCGTCGGGTTTCACCGATGTAGAGGAGGCCACACTGGGAGCACCGGATGCAATAGATGACCCCAACAGACTCCAAGTGAAGTGTTGCCTCACCTGGAAGGACTGTTTGGGACCCTGAATAATGGCAAGAGAGGAGGGTAGGGGCAGGTGTAGCACTTATGCTTACAGGGATAAGTGCCAGGTGGGAGAGCCATGGGGAGGGACGTGTGGACCAGGGAGTCGCGGAGGGACTGATCCCTGTGGAAAGCGGAGAGGGGTGGAGAGGGAAAGATGTGCTTAGTGGTGGGGTCTTGTTGAAGGTGGCGGAAGTTGCGGAGGATAATGTGCTGGATCCGGAGGCTGATGGGGTGGTAGGTGAGGACAAGGGGAACTCTGTCCCTGTTGTGGTGGCGGGAGGATGGGGTGAGGGCATCATTGATGATGGCAGAAAGGAAACCACGATCCTTAAAGAAAGAGGACATTTGAGATGTCCTGGTACGGAAAACCTCATCCTCAGAGCAGATGCGGTGGAGACGGAGGAACTGGGAATAGGGAATGGCATTTGACTCCACTGACATCTTCTACAAGCCCACTGACTCTCATAACTACCTCGACTATACCTCTTCCCACCCCGCCACATGCAAAAATGCCATTTCCTATTCCCAGTTCCAACGTCTCCGCCGCATCTGCTCCCAGGATAAGGCTTTCTGTTTCAGGACATCTCAAATGTCCTCTTTCTTTAATCTTGTGGATTGACATTTCAGAATGGGAATGGGGATAGGAATTAAAATTGCTGGCCAACGTGAAATTCTATGTTTGGCAGCGAAAGTGCTAGACAAAACAGTCTCTACACTTACATTGGGTCTCACCAACAGAGGGGAGGCTGAATCAGGAGAAATGGATACAGTAGCCAACAATACTCCAATACAAGATACTTATAAGAAAAAGGAATGAAAACAATAACGGAAGAAGGAAAGATTGCCAGTGCAGGTGTGGAAGCATGGAATGAAGCAGAGGGATCCAAGCAGTGATGGTCCAGAATAGGGGAGACAGAATGAGAATGTGATGGGGACAACACTTGGTCTTGGAACAGAGGAAAAGATAAACAGAGATAGACTGACCAAAATTAATGTCCATTAAGGGAGAAGATTGAGTATGAGAGAAGTTCTGCAAATTTAACACATTCATCCATGACAATTCATTGAATGGACTGGAATACGGAAGGAAGGATATGATGTTGAGGCTTTAAGGTTTTGATGAAACCGCACTTGGAGTATTGAGAAGTTTTGGGTTCCTTATCCAAGGATGTGATGGCATTGAAGAGGGTCCAGAAGGGGAACATAAGGATGACCCCAGGAATGAAAAGGTTACGTATGAGCAGCATTTGATGGCTCTGAGCCTGTACTTGCTGGAGTTTAGAAGAATGGGGTGGGGGGGGTGGTGGGGGAAGAGGATCTCATTGAAATTATCCAAAGGTCTGGATAGAGTGGATGTGATAGAGGTTTCTAACCATGGGAGTCTAGGACACAGCCTCAGAATAGAAGAACATGCCTTCAGAATGAGGTGGAATTTTTCTTTTAGCCAGAGGGTTGTGAATCTGTGGAATTCATTGCCATAGATGGCTGTGGAGGTCGAGTCATTGGGTATATTTAAAGCAGAAGTTGATTAGCAAGGCCAGACATTACAGGAAGAAGACATAAGAATGGGATTGAGATGGAAAGTAAATCAATCATGATTGAATGGTGAGCCAAACGGCCCAAGTATGCTCTTATGTCTTTTGGAAAGCATTTTCAAATGATACTCCGATCATACCCAATGTCACAAACCATGAAGGGACATGCTGTGCATGGCTGATGTGCAAATGTTGGGTTTTCATTGATGCAGATGTTGAGATCGGCATGATGGCAAACAACATGGTCTCTTATTGACTTTCCAACACTTGGATTATCTCAGCAATGAATCCATCTGCGCATCAATCACTGTTGCAACAAACTGAACAAAGTATGCATGGAGATCTCAAATGGGTTAGGCTTTCCCTCACAACGATGAAGAGAAAGCTGCTTTATTAATACCAATAATATAATTAGGAACAACACAGCAAATTAAAACTTACAAATCAGTAAGATTCCTATCAGGTAGTGGCATTAGCTTATTAATAATTTTACCCCTTCAAATGAAGACCAATGAAGACCCTTGTATAATTCTGGTTTTCTGGTGGAAGATAACTCTTCAAAGCTAACTTGTAAAATACGAGAGTAGATATCGGCTGTGATGATCCTGGCCTGCTCTGCTTTGCAGTGCTGGATTGAAGGACAAAATGGAGGGCATAAAGAGAGAAGGAAGAGTTTGGCCCTCTTCCTGAGGGTCACACAATGAGGGATAAGGTAGTGCCACCAGAGAGCATGCACAGAATTATGTCAATCCACCTCAAAAATGGGTGCACAAAGATCAAAGCTGCCAATTACTTGCTCTTCTAACGGGGGGTGGGGGGGAGAAAAGAGGGAAGGCTTGGGCAATGGACAGAGTACAGAGGCAATTCAGCACTAGACGCACCCTACTCTATTAGTAAGCAGTGCTTTTGAGAATAAGCTTTTACCCAGTGAAAGAGTCTAGAACTGACATCCAACTTTGACCACAGGGTTTGACCACTTGACCCCTTCCTTCTCTCTAGGAAATAAAGATCCTGAAAGAATCCTGAACTTGTAATGATTTATAGAACTGCAGTGGGCACGGCTAATAAACACTTTTCACCATGTATAATAAGCAGTTACACACAAAGGCCATAATAGGCCATTTTTCCATCAGTCATCTCCCCAGATATTAAACTTTCCTTTCCATCCACTTTGAGCTGCAGACAGGAGCAGTCTGGGCATTTACCTTTACATTCTCAGTCTTGTTCCAGTGAATACAAATTGCTGAATTTGAGCTCGCAGGATAAATGCGTCGGGCCGCTCCTGGGGGCTATATGCCAACATGTCTCGTAGAAGCTTCTGGATACCTTTGTTCAGAGCTCGTTTACTGTACATGGGAATTGGAAGTTCTAGGTTGGGATTCTCCACCAATGCCTGTCCCACCGGGACTAAGTTACGTCCTTGAGAAAGATATGCACCTGCAAAAGTGGTCAAGTATTCTGGGTTAATTAGTGTAACTGAACATCATCTCATCCCCTCATCTAAAACATTATTCACCCCCTCAAATCAGAACTTGAATTCTACTGATGATCAAACTGTTGTCAGTTTTGTATTTGAACATCAACTCTGACATTTAAAACAAAGCTCTGGTTTCTCAATTCACACAATATTGATGTTGAGTCAGAATTATAGAGTACTACCGCACAGAAACTGGCTCTTCAGCCCATCTATTCTGTGCCAAACTTAATCTGCCTTGTTGTATTGACCCACACGCAGGCTATAACCCTCCATACCTTTCCCATCCATGCACTTATCCAAACTTCTCTTAAAATGTTGAAATCGAATCCACATCCACCACTTCTGCTGGCAGCTCGTTCCACACTTTTCTCTTCAGTTTCCCCTTAAGTATTTCACTTTTTTCCCTTAAATCTGACTTCTCATTCTAGTCTGGGCAACAGAATAGAAAATGCGGTGCTGGGGTAACAGAAAATACCATATGATAGAGGTTCAGAATTAGGCCTTTTGGCCCATCAAGTTTGCTCCACCATTTCTTCATGGTTGATCCAGTTTTCCTCTCAGCCCCAATCTCCTGCCTTCTCCCCATATCCCTTCAAGCCCTGACCAATCAAGAATCTATCAGCTATGCCTTAAATATGCATAAAAACTTGGCAGAGAATTTCACAGATTGACCATTCTCTGGCTAAAGAAATTCCTCATCTCCATTCTAAAAGGTCTCTTCTCTATTCTGAGGCTGTCCTCTCTGGTCTTAGACTCTCCACATCCACTTTATCAAGGCCTTTCACCATTCGATAGGTTTCAATGAGGTCACCCCTCATTTTTCTGAATTCTAGTGAATACAGGCCCACAGCCATTAAACGCTTTTCATATGACAACCCATTCAATCCTGGAATAATTTTCATGAACCTCCACTGAACTCTCTCCAATTTCAGCACATCCTTTCTAAGAGAAACCTGCTCACAGTCCTCCAAATGAGGCCTCACCAGTGCTTTTTAAAGGCTCAATATTACATTCTAGACCTCTTGAAGTGAATGCTAACATTGCATTTGCCTTCCTCAACCTGCAACTTAACCTTTCGTCCATTTGCACCTCAGCTTTTTGTATTTTCTCTCCACTTACAAAATAGTTAACTTTCTTTTCTTTTACCAAAGTTCGTGACCATACACTTCCTGACACTGTGTTCCACCTACCACTTTTTTTTGCCCACTCTCCTAATCCAGCAGTCCTCAACCACCGGGCCGCAAGGCATTTGCTACCGGGCTGCAAGGAAACAATGATTTGGCGATATGAGTCAGCTGCACCTTTCTTCATTCCCGGTCACGCCCACTGTTGAGCCATTACGCATGCAGGGTCATTATCCACGCGTCATCCACATCAGCGCGGGAGGGAGATCAACTCCTCAAGCTCGCAAATGACGGCGGGCTGAAAAGTATGTTTAACATAACATCTCTGCCGGCATTCTGGATCAAAGTCAAGGCTAAATATCCTGAGATAGCCACGAAAGCACTGAAAACGTTGCTTCCATTTCCAACATCATATCTCTGCGAAGTGGAGTTTTCTGCAATGAATACAACAAAAACTAAATTGCAGAATAGACTGGACATAAGGAACCCCCTTCAAGTATCGCTGTCTCCCATCACCCCTCGATAGGACCGTCTCTTTGCAGGGAACAAGTATTCAGCCCAGGGCTCCCACTGATTCAGCGATATTGGTGTGTTGCAATGATTTTATATGTTCATACGGGGAAAATATGTGCTGTGTGTTTAATATCCAAACGTTACTTAAAATGTTATGATGCTGCTGACTTACAAGTGACTTATATAACCATATAATTTATATATATATATATATATATATATATATATATATATATATATTAATGACTTGGATGAGGGAATTAAATGCAGCATCTCCAAGTTTGCGGATGACACGAAGCTGGGTGGCAGTGTTAGCTGTGAGGAGGATGCTAAGAGGATGCAGGGTGACTTGGATAGGTTAGGTGAGCGGGCAAATTCATGGCAGATGCAATTTAATGTGGATAAATGTGAAGTTATCCACTTTGGTGGCAAAAACAGGAAAACAGATTATTATCTGAATGGTGGCCAATTAGGAAAAGGGGAGGTGCAATGAGACCTGGGTGTCATTATACACCAGTCATTGAAAGTGGGCATGCAGGTACAGCAGGCGGTGAAAAAGGCAAATGGTATGCTGGCATTTATAGCAAGAGGATTCGAGTACAGGAGCAGGGAGGTACTACTGCAGTTGTACAAGGCCTTGGTGAGACCACACCTGGAGTATTGTGTGCAGTTTTGGTCCCCTAATCTGAGGAAAAACATCCTTGCCATAGAGGGAGTACAAAGAAGGTTCACCAGATTGATTCTTGGGATGGCAGGACTTTCATATGATGAAAGACTGGGTGAACTAGGCTTATACTCGTTGGAATTCAGAAGATTGAGGGGGGATCTGATTGAAACGTATAAAATCCTAAAGAGATTGGACAGGCTAGATGCAGGAAGATTGTTCCCGATGTTGGAGAAGTCCAGAACGAGGGGTCACAGTTTGAGGATAAAGGGGAAGCCTTTTAGGACCTAGATTAGGAAAAACTTCTTCACACAGAGTGGTGAATCTGTGGAATTCTCTGCCACAGGAAACAGTTGAGGCCAGTTCATTAGCTATATTTAAGAGGGAGTTAGATATGGTCCTTGTGGCTAAAGGGATCAGGGGGTATGGAGGGAGGGCTTGTGCAGGGTTCTGAGTTGGATGATCAGCCATGATCATACTGAATGGCGGTGCAGGCTCGAAGGGCCGAATGGCCTACTCCTGCACCTATTTTCTACGTTTTCTATAACAATTACAGCACGGAAACAGGCCATCTCGGCCCTTCTAGTCCGTGCCGAACTCTACTCTCACCTAGTCCCACCGACCTGCACTCAGCCCATAACCCTCCATTCCTTTCCTGTCCATATAGCTATCCAATTTTTCTTTAAATGATAATATCGAACCTGCCTCTACCACTTCTATTGGAAGTTCGTTCAACACTTACTTCAAGCTCCCCTGTCCTCCCCTGATAATTGACTTATTACTATATTCATGCCAGGAAAATATGCGCTGTGTTTAATATTAAATTCGTTAGATAAACCCTTTTAGACACAAAATTGAATGTATTAGCCACTTATCACCTATATTCCGGTTGTGATTAACACCACCCCCCCCACCCGAACAGAATCGCCAAAAACGATTTGCAGAAAAAGAAATCGGCAGGTACACGTATGCCCACACAAGGCTTCATGGTCATTGTAGTCTTTCTCTGGGTAAACACAATGCATTTGACTGCTATTCTTGTCCGTTGGCAACCCCCTGGGTTGGCCGGTCCACAAGAATATTATCAATATTAAATATTAAACCGGTCAGTGGTGCAAAAAAGGTTGGGGACCCCTGACCTAATCTGTCTGTCCTTCTGTAGCCTCTTCTTTCCTCAAACTACCTGCCCCTTCACCCATCATCTTGTTGTCTGCGGTCATCAATTCCAGCAGGTGCCAGCAATGGAAGGGTAATTAATGGCAGGTGACCCGGGGAACTGCAAAAACAGGTTAAAGAGGAAACTCAGGCCGGGAAAGGTACAAGACATAACACCCCCGCCCTTAAAAAAAAAAGTTGCTCTGATGCAACCTAAAGCTACCCCCAATGACAGGGATAGGATGTAGAGGAGCAAAAGGCATCTTTTGATTTGGCTTACCAACAACCTGACACATCTGGCATGACCTACAGCTTGTGCTACATCAGGCCTCACAACAGGCCAGGAGAAATGCCTAGGCACATGGTCAAGATTATTGCTATTGCCTAAACGACCAGCAAGGCAATGATCATGAGTCAAATGCAATGTTAGGCCAGTAAACATTGGGAACAACAATTTGATAAACACTGCTCCGATCATCCTGAGAGTCCACTTTCTCACGAACACTCCATTGCCAATAAAATAGCTGAAAGAGACTGCTACAATTGCTTTCGCTGAGAACACCTCTTCAAACAGAGGCGACAAAGAAGGGTCTCTTTTCTCTTCAAGCACCAGCTGTTTACGAGAGGGAAACACTTAGCCAAGCCCTGTTAGAACTTCATCATCTTTGGGCATTAAGATATCACAGAGGGCAGTATCAGGGAGATTGTCAGAGCTCTTGCCTTTGTTTTGATCTTAGACATTGCACGAGTAGAAACACATGCTTTCTTCCTTGATACATCCACTGTCTGGAGAAAAAGAAGAATTTGCTACAGTTTTCACAAAAGCTACAGGCTTCACAGATTTCTGCTTCTTATTAAGCATTGAGTATTCAGCAATTAGATGACCAGGCTTCTTGCAATAGAATACACTGTGGCATTTTCAGATATAAAATTCTTAGCCAAGGGTGAGGCGGGGGTACTGGTTTTAAAGATTGTGCCTGATGGGATAGGCCTTTACCCCTGTACTCTGATTGCTGTTTACTGCCAAAACTGACTTTGTGGGTTAAGACATACTCATCTGCCAATATGGAAGCTTGCTCAAGGATTGATTCCTTTTGCTTACTTAAATAAACAGATACAACAGGGAGGCAGCTCTTAAATTCTTCAAGCAAGATGAGTTGACAAAGTTGTTCTTTAATTTCTACTTGTTGAGCCAAACACCACCAGTCTCTCTGGAAAACTCAACATGTTTTCTGGTCAGGCTTACTATAGCCCCTAAAGCACTGGCGATAAGCCTCAGGAACCAACTCGTAAGATTTTAAGATAGCCACTTTGACCTCATCATAATTCAGGTTCTTTTCAATGCTTAGAGCAGAGTAGGCTTCCTGAGTCTTGCCTTTCAAAACACTATAAAAGCAGAGACGAAACATGTTTAGGTTAATTTGAAGCAATAGCGACCCATTATTGGCATCCTTCTCTGCAGATGGTAGAATTAACTAATACGGCTACCTACATCAAATTCAGAATAATCAGACTTGTGAGCATTCTTAAACTAATTCCTTAACGAAATGTTTGATCTAAATGCATTTGTCGTTCCTTAGCGACTATGGCTGGATGGGAGGCAAGGACCTCAATGTAATAGCTACCACGAAAGAGGATGCTGAGCAAACTTGTGGGCCTGAAGATAAACAAGTCCCCTGCTCCAGGTGGAATGCATCCCAGGGTACTGAAAGAAATGGCAGAAGTTATAGTTGAGACTTGTGATGATTTACCAAAATTCTCTGGACTCCAGGCAGGTCTTGGCAGATTAGAAGACCGCAAATGTCATGCCACTGTTCAAAAAAAGGATGTAGGCAAAAGGCAGATATCTATAGGCTAGTTAATTTAACATTTATAGTTGGGAAAATGCGTAAAACTATTAAAAGAAGAAATAGTGAGGCATCCGGAAAGAAATGGATCCATCAGGCAGACACAGCATGGATTCAGCAAAGGCAGGTCCTGTTTGACAAACTTACTGGAGTTCTTTGAGGATATAACAAGCGCAGTGGATAGAGGGGAACAGATGGATGCTATTTACCTGGAGTTCCAGAAGGCAATTGATAAGGTGCCACATAAAAGACTTATCCATAAGACAAGAATGCATAGAGTTGAGGGCGGGGGGGGGTGATGTATTAGCACAGATAGAGGATTGGTTAACTCATTAGTCCCCAACCACCAGGCCACAAGGAAACAATGAGTCAACTGCACCTTTTCTCATTCCGTCACGCACTGTTGAACTTGAACGCACACGAGATCATTACTCACGCGAGGACATCAGTCAGTCATTAACCTACAACTACTCGATGAGCAAAAAACAAACGTTGCTTGAGTGTTTCTTTGGAAGAGAGAGTAGGGGACATAAAAAGCCTAACGATGATGATAATGCAGAGACAGCTGAGGCCAAGACTGCAAAAACAAAAGCTTCCTTCAACAGAAAAATACAATGAGTCATACATAAAATATGGCTTTTTGCGACCAGTGACTCGCACGCTCCAAGGCTCGTGTGTGTGATGTGTGGAGACAAGCTGTCTAATGAGGCAATGAAGCCCTCAAAACTGCTTTGGCACCTTGAGTCCAAGCACCCTGCTCTAAAGACAAACACATTGAGTTTTTTGAGCAGAAAAGACGTGAGCAAGAGGGATAGAAGCAAGTGCTGAGACCCACCACCTCCACAAATGCTGCTGCTCTGAGAGCGTCATACTTAGTGGCTAGCCATATTGCTAAGGCTAAGAAGCCTTTCACTGTTGGTGAAGAATTGATTCTGCCTGCTGCAAAGGACATGTGCCGTGAACTGTTGGGAGAAGCTGCAGCTAACAAGGTGGCACAGGTTTCTCTTTCAGCTACCACAGTTTCAAGGAGAATCGATGACATAGCAGAGGACATCGAAGCACGGCTGTTGGAATGGCTTAACGAGTCTGGTTTCACTACCCGAGTCAGAGAGGTTGCTCCTGAATGCCAGTCTACACACTGTGTCACACATTGGGAAATGCTGGCTAGCCGAAAAATGTCACCTGATCTTAACAGCGTATTGAGTGGCGTTGCTGAAGTTATCTTTTCTTTTTAAAATCTTTTTAATAATTTTTCCAAAGTTATAAACAAAATAACAATGTTGACACAAAGATTAGAATAATCTTATTGTTAATAAACATATACAGAAAACATTTCAGATGACTTAAAATTCATATATTTTAAATTAATAAGAAGGATTTGGAAAGGTCAAATTACATCATATGAAAATGTAGAACAAATGGTTTCCAAGTTTCTTCAAATTTAACCGAAGGATCAAAAATATCACTTTTAATTTTTTCTAAATTTAAACATAATATAGTTTGGGAAAACCATTGGACTGTAGTAGGAGGCTTGGTCTCCTTCCAGTTCAATAAAATAGATCTTCTGGCCATTAAAGTAACAAATGCTATCATCTGACAGGCTGAAGAAGATAAAGATCTATGTTCTAGCATTGGCAATCCAAAAATTGCCATAATTTTTCCAAAAGAGGACAGGACCAAAACACATGAGTTAAAGAAGCCACCTCAGAGTGACATCTGTCACAAATAGGGTTTATGTGGGAATAAAAACAGGCTAATTTATATTTAGACATATGGGCTCTATACACTACTTTAAATTGTATTAATGTATGTTTAGCACATATGGAGGAAATACTGACTAATTGAAAAATTTTATCCCATTTCTCTATAGGTAGGCAAAGTTGAAGTTCCCTTTCCCATTCATTTTTAATTTTATCAGATATACCTGGCTGTAATTTCATAATTATATCATAGATAGATGTTATTAATCCTTCCTGAAGAGGATTTAAACCTAAAATTTTATCGAAGATATCAGTAGGGTATGAGGTCGGAAAGGTAGGCAACATAGTATTTAAAAAAAATTCTTATTTGTAAATACCAAAAAAAAAGGGATCTAGGCAAATCAAATTTCTTGGATAACTGTTCAAAAGACATGAAACAGTTATCCAGAAATATGTCAGGAAAACATGTTATACCTTTAGTTTTACGTATCAAAAAGGCTTGGTCCATAACCGAGGGTTGAAAAAAAATTAGATATAATAGGGCTTGATAATATAAATTTGTTCAAACCAAAAATTTATGAAATTGAAACCATATTCGCAATGCATGTTTAACTATTGGATTAACCATTTGTTTATTCAATTTAGATAATACAAAAGGAAGTGAAGTTCCTAAAATGGAAACTAAAGAGAACCCTTGTACAGAGTAGCCTTCAAGGTTTACCCAATATGGGCTTGGAGTTATATTCCAATCTTGTGTTCAAAATATTAAATATTGAATATTAATTGCCCAATAATAAAATCTTAGGTTAGGCAGTGCTAAGCCACCATCTTTCTTGGACTACTGTAAGTATTTTTTTTTTACTTAATCTGGGATTTTTGTTCTGCTATATATGAGGAAATTTTAGAATCAATAGTATCAAAAAAGGATTTAGGAATAAAAGCTGGTATTATTTGAAATAAATATAAAAATGTAGGTAAAATAATCATTTTAATAGCATTAATTCGACCAGTGAGAGACAGTGGGGACCACTTAGTAATCAGTTGTTTAACCTGATTAATTAACGGTAAAAGGTTGAACTTGAATAGATCCTCATGTCTCTTAGTAATTTTAACTCCCAAATAAGTAAAATAGTCAGTAGTCACTCTAAATGGAGAACATCTATAAATGGGAAACTGCATATTTAATGGAAAAAGTTCGCTCTTGCCTAGATTCAGTTTATAACCAGAAAAACTACTAAACTAATCAAGCAAAGTTAATACTGCTGGAATGAATTTTCCCGGGTTAGAAATATATGATAGTAAATCATCTGCATACAGTGTTAATTTAGGAGTCTCATTTCCACAGCTTATGCCAAATATATTAGGGGAGTCACGAATAGCAATAGCTAGCAGTTCCAAGGCAATATTGAATAGTGGTGGACTAAGAAGGCAGCCCCACCTAGTGCCACAGAATAGATGAAAAAGGGGAGATCTTTGATTATTAAATACCAAAGCCAAAGGAGTAAAATATATCAGTTTAATCCAAGACATAAATATCGGACTAAAATTAAATTTCTCAAGGGTATTAAATAAATATGTCCATTCAACTCTGTCAAAGGCTTTCTCAGCGTCCAATGAAATAACACATTCTGGAATTCTGGGTGGAGGAGTATAAACAATATTCATTAATCTAATATTAAAAAAGAGTAACGATTTTTAATAAATCTAGTCTGATCAGCAGAAATAATTTGAGGTAATACGTTCTCCAATCTCATTGCCAATATTTTAGAAAAAATCTTAGAATCCACATTCAACAACGACAAAGGCCTATAAGATGCACATTCAGTAGGATCCTTATCTTTAATAATTAGGGAAATAGAAGCTCGATAAAAAGATTGTGGTAATTTACCTATAGATACTGCATCCCTAAAAATTATACATAGCCAAGGAGTCAATGTAGTAGAGAAAAATTTAAAAAAATTCTACTGTATATATTACCTATTATATTACGTAATAGGTATGTCTAGTTTTAAACGTTCATTAGATGATAGTTTTGGAATATTCAATTTCTTTAAAAATTCATGCATTATAGTGGAGTCATCAGGAAATTCTGATTGCTATAAGGATGTATAAAATTCTTGAAAGGATTTATCTATCTCGTCATGGTCAACCATCAAAGTGCCATTTTGTTTATGAATCTTAACAATCTGTCGCTTAACCGAGGCCGATTTCAATTGATTAGCCAATAGTTTCCCAGTTTTATCACCATGTATATAGAATTGACTCTTAGTTTTAGTTAATTGACTTTCAATTGAAGATGATAGTAATAGATTATGTTCCATTTGAAGTTCAACTCTGTTTGTAAAGCTCCTGATTAGGGGCTATAGAATATTTCTTGTCAATTTCTTTAATCTTGTCAACCACTTTAAGTGTTTCATTATTAGTTCGCTTTTTTAATCCAGCAGTATATGAAATCTGTCCACAAACATATGCTTTAAAAGTATCCCATAGTGCCCCACTGGAAATATCCTCTGCAGAATTTGTTGTGAAGAAAAAACCTGTTCCTCAATAAACTTGACAAAATCCGAATCTTGAAGCAAAGTGGTATTAAATCGCCATTGTCTGGAACTAGTAGATGTATCCCTTGACTTAATAGTTTCAACGGTGCATGATCAGAAATAGTAATGGAATCATATTTGCAACCAGTAACAAGTGGAATTAATTGAGAATCAATAAGAAAATAATCAATTCTTGAATAATGCAAACAACAGGAATTCTGCAGTTGCTGGAAATTCAAGCAACACACTTAAAAGTTGCTGGTGAACGCAGCAGGCCAGGCAGCATCTCTAGGAAGAGGTGCAATCGACGTTTCAGGCCGAGACCCTTCATCAGGACTAACTGAAGGAAGAGTGAGTAAGGGATTTGAAAGTTGGAGGGGGAGGGGAGATCCAAAATGATAGGAGAAGACAGGAGGGGGAGGGATGGAGACAAGAGCTGGACAAGTGATAGGCAAAAGGGATACAAGAGGATCATGGGACAGGAGGTCCGGGAAGAAAGACAAGCGGTGGGGGGGGACCCAGAGGATGGGCAAGGGGTATATTCAGAGGGACAGAGGGAGAAAAAGGAGAGTGAGAGAAAGAATGTGTGGATAAAAATAAGTAACAGATGGGGTACGAGGGGGAAGTGGGGCATTAGCGGAAGTTAGAGAAGTCGATGTTCATGCCATCAGGTTGGAGGCTACCCAGACAGAATATAAGGTGTTGTTCCTCCAACCTGAGTGTGGCTTCATCTTTACAGTAGAGGAGGCCGTGGATAGACATGTCAGAATGGGAATGGGATGTGGAATTAAAATGTGTGGCCACTGGGAGATCCTGCTTTCTCTGGCGGACAGAGCGCAGGTGTTCAGCAAAGCGGTCTCCCAGTCTGCGTCGGGTCTCGCCAATATATAAAAGGCCACATCGGGAGCACCGGACGCAGTACATCACCCCAGCCGACTCACAGGTGAAGTGTTTCCCCATCCCTCCCCACTGATCTCCCTCCTGGCACTTATCAGTGTAAGCGGAACAAGTGCTACACATGCCCTTACACTCCCTCCCTTACCACCATTCAGGGCCCCATCCCTCCCCACTGATCTCCCTCCTGGCACTTACCCATGTAAGCAGAACAAGTGCAACACATGCCCTTACACTTCCTCCCTTACCACCATTCAGGGCCCCAGTCCTTCCAGGTGAGGCGACACTTCACCTGCGAGTCGGCTGGGGTGATATACTGCGTCCGGTGCTCCCGATGTGGCCTTCTAATCCCTTACTCACTCTTCCTTCACTTAGTCCTGACGAAGGGTCTTGGCCTGAAACGTCGACTGCACCTCTTCCTAGAGATGCTGCCTGGCCTACTGCGTTCACCAGCAACTTTTATATGAATTCTTGAATAATGATGATATTCATGTGAAAAAAATGAGAAATCTTTCTCATTTGGATGCAAGAATCTCCAAATTTCTGAGATTCCAGAGTCAGTCATAAAAGAATTAATAAGGGTAACCGATTTAATCGGAAGTACTTGATTAGACATGGATCTATCCATCAAAGGATTTAAACAACAATTGAAATCTCCACCCATAATCAACATATAATCATTTAAATTAGGAAGAGATGTAAAGAGATTCTTTAAAAAAAAATCAGGACAGTCAACATTTGGGGCATAACAACTTTTTTGTTAAATAACAAACCAGTAATCAACAAAAATCTGCCATTCGGGTCTGAAACCGTCTCATGGTGCAGAAATGAAATTTATCTTTGGCCTGTGAATTCAAGTGGTACTGTTATTCCTTCCAAAACCTAAAAAAAATGTTGATCATCTTCTTTCCAGACATGAGTTTCTTGTACAAAGATAACGTGAGCATTCATCCTATGGAATACGTTAAAAATTTTCTTCCATTTAATCAGGTGGTTTAAACCATTTGTATTCCAAGAAACCAAATTAATAATCTTATCCATCGTACTGAACTCGAGCATAAGGTGTGTAAACGGTTAACCAGAGTACAAACTCATGACCCCGGAAGAGGAAAAAAGGTCCAAAGAGGAACCGGAAGTTACGACATTTTGGAGATTTTGGTAGTTTCAGATCAGCCGTTTAAAAAGAAAATTAAAAATAAGAACAAAAATGCCTCCCTCCTCCTGCAAAAACCTGGAAAAAAGCCAGAAAGTGGCCAATGCTAAATCTACAGCTAATCTAACCCCATCCTTCCAGAAGGCAACCCAAAGGAAATATGTTTAGCATAAGAAATACCACCCATATTCAAAAAAGTGGGAAAAAAAGTTACTATAAAGGTAAGGAAAAGCTTACAACAATTACGAACATAATATAGTTACTTCTTACTCATATTTCAAAAAAATACAAAAAAAACAGATCAAGCGCCAGTTCATGTTATTGGTTTTTTGTATATAAATGATCGGAAGTGATGCCAAAAAAAAGAGAATTCTAGGAAGAAGAAAACAATCCACTATCTTGAAATATAATATTACTCCAGTAATATTTCAAAAAAAAGAAAACAAGCATTAAAATTGTAACTAAATAACTCTCAAGAAAACATATTAAAGATGAGATTTACAGAATCACTAACAGAAAAGCATACTATCATTTAACGATAAAGAACATACCTGCACTACGAGATCAAGGCAAAAACCCTCAGAATATAAAGTTCTACTTTTACAAACTAAATATTAACTATTTTTAAAAAGAAAGGAAATGAAAAACAGATCAAAGGTGAGGAAGAAAAAAAATGTATTAATTAGTTCTCAGATGGAGACAGATTATCAAGGAAACTTAGCTCCGGTCGGAGTTTTGAATAAGCTACGAGAATTGTCCGGCATAACAACTCTCAAATAAGCTGGGAACAGTAACGCTATTTTATAGCCCTGACGATAAAATTCTGACATCTCTAGCTTAAAAGCCATCCGTTTTTTTCAATATTTCTTGGCTGTAGTCTTCGACAATTCAAAATTTAAAATTTTGAAACTCAATCATGCCTTTCTGCCGAGCAGCTCAAATCACTTGCTCCGTATCATGAACATAACGAAACCGAACAATGACTGGCCTTGGTCTGGCCAGTTTCGCTGGTTTAAAACGTAAAGAATGGTGTACACGGTCTAACAGTGGGGGTTCCTCCAATATACCTGGACCAAACACATCTGCTAACAATTTAGAAAAATATTTAGTTGGATCTCCTGTCTCAACATCTTCAGGAAAACTGATTATTCGCAAATTTTGTCGTCAAGAGCGATTTTCAAGATCAATAGTCTTAGCTTGATAACGTTCCAGCTGTTGAGTTACTGAAGTTAAACTTTTTTCAAGAGCTTCAATTTTTCAATCCCTTTTGCAGCCATCTTCGTCTAGTTCCACGATTCTAATTTGTTGTTAATCGATTTCACGTCTGAACAATTTAAGATCATCTTGAGTGGTTTTCACCACACCTACAATTATGGCAAGTCTTCGATTAACTGTATGGTCTAGAAGTTTCTTCATTGCTTCAGCAATTAGCAGAGCTTCCTTCAATGCTTCAGGATCACCATCTTTTTTCCCGTTCCCTCCAGAGCCCTTTCCGTTTTTAACTTCTTGTCCTCTGGTATGCATTTTCAGTAAGTAAAAGTCGAAGTTCAATGATATATTTGTAGTATAAATCGTTTAGTGTAGGTATAGGTAAAGTGAATGAGTGGTCATATGTTAAAAAGATAAAGGGTGTGGAGCGATGCCAAAATACAGCTCACTCCATGAGCCCCCTGCTGGAAAGTCTGAAGTTATCAATCACATCAAAGCAAAAGCACTTAACTCACATCTGTTTGAGCAGCTTTGCGAGGAAATGGATGCAGAGCACAAACGCCTTCTCTTACACACTGAAGTCAGGTGGCTATCAAGGGGGAGAACCCTGGCCAGGGTTTTTGAGTTAAGAGAGCAGCTACAGAGATTTCTTTCAGGAAAAAAGCCACCACTGGCAGCACACTTCAGTGATGAGGAGTGGATGGCAAAACTCGCTTATCTGTGTGACATCTTCAACCTGCTCAATGAACTCAATTTGTCACTTCAGGGGAGAATGACAACTGACTTCAAGTTGGCAGATAAAGTGTCTGTTTTCACAGCCAAACTGGAACTGTGGGGACAGCGAGTGGACAGGGGCATATTTGACATTTTCCCAACATTAGCTGGGAATTTAGGAGAGACTGAGGCTCACAGCTGGTGCGCAAACACCTATCTTCGCTGTCGACAGAATTCGAGCGTTACTTCCCAACTGCAAATGAGCCAAGACATGCAAAGGAATGGGTCCGTGACCCACTTGTGAATATCCCCGGTGAATCATCCATGTCAGCACGGGAAGACCAACTCCTCGAGTTTGCAAAATGACAGTGGGCTGAAAAGTTTGTTTGACATAACATCTCTGCCGGCATTCTGGATCAAAGTCAAGGCTGAATATCCTGAGATAGCCATGAAAGCACTGAAAACGTTGCTTCCATTTCCAGCATCATATCTCTATGAAGCGGAGTTTTCTGCAATGAATACAACAAAATCTAAATTGCGGAATAGACTGGACATAAGGAACCCCCTTATGACTTATCACTATATTCATGCGAGGAAAATATGTGCTGTGTTTAATATTAAATTCGTTAGATAAACCCTTTTAGAAACAAAATTGAGTGTATTAGCCACTGATAAGTGACATATCACCTATATTCCGGTCACGATTAACACCCCACCCCCAAACTGTTGGCCGATCCACAAGAATATTGTCAATATTAAACCGGTCCGCGATGCAAAAAAGGTTGGGGACCCCTGTGGAAAGCAGAGTTGAGCTACATGGGTATTACTGGCTGGCAATCAGTGGTGAGTGGTGTGCCACAGGAGTCGGTGCTAGGCCTGCAACTGTTCATGATATACATTAACAATCTGGAAGAGGGGACCAAGTATAGGGTATCCAAGTTTGCTGATGCTACTAAATTGAGTGGAAAAGCAAATTGTGCAGAAGATATGGAGAGTCTGCAGACAGATATAGATAGGTTAAATGCGTGGGCAAGGGGCCGGCAGATGGAGTACAACGTTGGTAAATGTGGGGTCATCCACTTCAGAAGGAAAAATAGAAGAGCAGTACTGAAATGTTTACCCCGCCAGGGAACAAAGTTTGTAACCAGATTAACCTTGAAAACAAAAAAGGAAAAATAAAAGAGTGAACCATAGGAAGAACTGATTACTCAATCCATCTGGAACCAGCCCCCCCCCCCCCATTATGTTACAACTTCAGTTCTCAGGAAGTAACAGAGGAGTCAGGCCACAACAGGAATTACAAACAAAAGACATTTATTAAAGTTAAGGTAAAAGGGTGACGTGTGGTGTGGTAGTGCTGGTGCAGAATCTGGGAGAGCGTGGGAGTGGGAGCTGCCTTGTTTTTAGGCAGTCTCCAGCAGGTGCCAGCAATGGAAGAGTAATTAATGGCAGGTGTCCCAAGGAACTGCAACACAGGTTAAAGAGGAAACACAGGCCCGGAAATGTACAGGACATAACACTGGTAGTGGAGTCCTGAGGCACTTGCACCTTCTACCTGATGGCAGCAGTGAGAAAAGAGCATGGGTGGTGAGGATCTTTGATGATGGATGCTGCTTTTTTTATATTATGGCAATATAGATGTGCTCAACGGTTGGGAGGGTTTTTAACCTATGACGTACTGGGCTAAATCCACTACCTTTTGCAGGATTTTCCACAGGCTGTAATGAGGCTAGTCAGAAAATTTCCCACCACTCATCAATAGAAGTTTGCCAAGGTTTTTGATGACATGCTGAATCTCTGCAGACTCCTGAGGAAACAGAGGCACTGCTCTGCTTTCTTCACAATTGTATTTATATATGCACACTCTCTCACCTGGGCTTGTATACAAATTGGCTCATTAGCTAACTCTGCTAACAGCCATGTGATTCAGTGGCAAGAAGGTAACCTTTGATGAGCAACACACATCTGGGGTCGGTATGATTTGGGGTTCAACCAAACCAGAAACTTAGATGTTCCGATTGAGGAACATTGATTGTAGCGAATGTTGTGCAAATACTGCCACCCACATAGTTATCATTTGCCAGGAAATGGCACATTGTACATCTGTATAAAATTACATTGAAAGTATGCTTACCAAATTTTCAACTCTAACAGTTACAGAAAAGGAAAAGAAAAATAAAAGGGCCCACTGCAGATAAACCAGTCTAATGTGCACATAAACGTTGGAGCTCATTTCTGGTCTAGTTGGGTCTATCACTTTACTCACACTCATTCTGTGTGAAGGACACCAGTCACAGTCTGAAATTCCCTCAAACACCATCTTGAATGAACTGGTTAACTCAGGAGTATTGTACTTCCTCCTTGGAGCCATTCACTTGCACAAAGCACCTCTTTCAACTGGATCTCTCCTTTGAACAGCATTCTGCGGCATCTTCCCTCAAGTCCTGCTCCACAGCTCCCACCAAAAAAGACCCCAATCCAGACTATTGTCCTTCAGAAATCTTACCCCGCCAAGCTCTCTAGGATCTTCTCACAGCCCACTGGGCAGAAGGTTACAGCACATACCCAGACAGTCCTGATTGGCTGACACAACTTCCCAAGCTGGGCAACATGGTTCCTATCTTTAGCTGAAACCAAAACACTTATGAGCAGGACACACAACTTTTACAGAAAACAAAAAATAAAATTCCTCACAGCATAGCAGCAGAAATCTTAACCAGGGCATTACATATAATGGGTCCAGAACAGGTCCTCCAAGATAGTGACACCCAGTAATTTAAAGTTACTGACTCCCTTCACCTCTGACTCTCCAATGAGTACTAGTTCATGGACCTCTGGTTTCCTTCTCCTGAAGTTTATAATCAATATCTTGGTCTTATTGACATTGAGTTATTACACCACTCAGCCAAATTCTCAATTTCCCTCCTGTGTGTTGATTTATCATTACCTTTGATAATGGCCCACAACAGTGGTGTCATCAGCAAACTTCTATGTGGTGTTGGATCTGTACTTAGCCACACAGTCATAGGTGTAAAGCGACTGGAGCAAGGGGCTAAACATACATCCCCGAGGTGCTCCTGTGCTGATGGAGATTGTGGAAGAAATGTCTTTGCTAATCTGAACTGACTGGAGTCCGTAAGTGAGGAGATCCAGGATCCAAAAAAAATTGCAAAGGGGCTATTGAGGCCCAGGTCCTGGGGTTTATGATTAGTTTCGAGGGGATGATATTAAATGCTGAGCTGTAGCCAATAAAGAGCATCCTGATGTCAGAAGTCTAAGTCTGGTGGTACGAGTAGTCACAAACTGGGGTCTTTCTTGGTTGCAGTGGATGACTGACTTCCTCTGCACCTCGTCATGCCCTTTGCTATCCATAAAGCGTTGCAGAACCACCTTCAGAGCTATTGGATCTCACTGTAGATCTCATCTGCCCAGTCGGTTGGAGCTGACTTCACGTGCTAGGACAGGCGTGTCCTGTATCACCAGGGTATGAAGCCCACTGACTACCCTCACCTGGTTTTGCACTTGTCAAAGCGGTGTACCAGAGCGTGGCCACTGTCACATGCCAACAGTTCTTGGAGTCACAGGTGAGAGTTGAGTGTCCAGTGGAGCCCAAAGGTGAGTGAGCTGCCCCAGAATTGACTCAATTGACCAGAGGTGCTACCCCTCCCTGGACACCCCATACAGGCTTAACAACAGTCACCATTATAATCACCAAATCTGGTTCTTTAATGTCCTTCACAACAGTACAGGTCCTTCAGCCCACGATGTTGTGCTGACCCTTTAAACTACTCCAGGATAAATCTAATCCTTCCCTTTTACACAGCTCTCCATTTTTCCATCATCCATGTGCCATTCTAAGAGTTTGATAAATAACCCTAGTATATCTGCCTCTACCACCACCCCGGCAACATGTTCCATGCATCCACCACTCCGTATAAAAAGCTGAACTCCGCCAACGTCTCCTCCCCCCGCCCCCGACCCACGCTTTCCTGCAATCATCTAAAAATTATACTGTCTTGTATTAGCCATTTCCACCCTAAAGAGGAGCCGGTTGTCCACTCTATCAAAGCCTCTGACAGATGTCTGCCATCCATACATGTATGTCAGTCCAGACCACCAACATTCTCATCTGTCCCAGTACAAGAGCAAGTAGAGGGATAGGCAGTTAATGCCAGCAACATCCACAAGCCCAGAACAATAAAATGAATTGGGCAATTTGTATAATGGATTACCAATTAGCTTTATTTCATTTTCATTCTCAAAGTACCCCCCCGATGACAAACTGATATGCAGCATGCAATTTGAAACTTGGTGTTTCAAAGACTTGACAGGAAATGCCATTAAAAAAAAAAGAACATTTTAAACTGCAGGGAAATTGGGCATCAAGTTTGTGATCTAGATCTGGGGCATTACTTTTGGAGAAACTGCAGCCAGTTTCTAATCCAGACACACATTGAGTGAAGGTGCAAGGATGCAAGGTAGTGTTATTATTATTGCACTTCCTAATAAATGGTTTTATGATTAACCCTGCACTGAGGACACCACACTTCAGTCTGAGGAGATCTCTGTCTACTGAATGGACCAGTCAGCAGCATCAGGAAAGAGTAGAGGCAGTGATCTCAGTCTCTAGAGCAAAGTAAGAGCATCCTTCAGGGGTAAAGCACCTGGCCTAGGCAGCGTACCTGGCCAACGACTGAAGAACTGTGCTAATCAACTGGCTGGAGTTTATAGATATCCTCAACCTCCCAGTTCAGAGGCTGAGGGACCCATCTGCTTCAAGCAGACATCAATCACACCGGTGCCCAAGAATGTGATAACCTCTCTCAATCTATATCATCCAGTAGCACCAACATGCACTGTCATGACACATATCAACTCCTGCGTGAGTGACCTGGATCTGCTCCAATTTGCCAGGACAACACATAGGAGCAGAATTAGGCCATTTGGCCCATTGAGTCTGCTCTGCCATTTCATCATGGCTCATCTTCTCGCCCCACCCCTCCTCAACCACACTCCCCAGCCTTCTACCTGTAACCTTTGATACAGTGTCCAATCAAGACCTGTCAATCACCACCTTAAATACGCCCAACGATTTGACCTCCATAGCTGTCTGTGGTAAGAAATTCTACAAATTCACTACCTTCTGGCTAAAGAAGTTTCTCCACATCTGTTTTAAATGGGTGCCCTTCTATCTTAACATTATGCCCTCTTGTCCTAGAGGACCACACCATGAGAAACATCCTTTCCACATCTACTCTGTCTAGGCCTTTCAACATTCAAAAGGTTTCAATGAGATTGCCCCTCATCCTTCAAAATTCTAGTGAGTACAGACCCAGAGCCATCATGTATTCTTCGTATGATAATCCTTTCATTCCCAGAATCATTCTTGAGAACTTCTTCTGAATCCTCTCCAATGCCCCAACATCTTTTCTGAGATAAGGAGCCCAAAGCTGTTCACAATACTTAAGGTGAGGTCTCACCAGCACCTTATAAAGCCTCAGCATCACATCCCTGCTCTTGTATTCTAGACCTCTTGAAATGAATGAACATTGCATTTGCCTTCCTCACTCCCGACTCAACCTGCAAGTTAAACTTTAGGTTGTTCTGCACAAGAACTCCCAAGTCCCTTTGCATCTCAGATTTTTGGATTTTCTCCCCATTTAGAAAATAGTCTGCACATTTATTTCTACTACCAAAGTGCATGACCATGCATTTTCCAACATTGTATTTCATTTGCCATTTTCTTGCCCATTCTCCTAATCTGTCCAAGTCCTTCTGCAGCCTACCCCTTTCCTCAACATTACCTACCCCTCCACCAATCTTTATATCATCTACAAACTTGACAACAAAGCCATCTATTCTGTTATCTAACTCATTGACATACAGCATAAAATGAAACAGGCCCAACTCTAACCCCCGCGGAACACCACTAGTCACTGGCAGCCAACCAGAAAAGGATCCTTTTATTCCCATTCGCTGCCTCCTACCAATCAGCCAATGCTCTAACCATGTCAGTAACTTTCCTGTAATGCCATGGGCTCTTAACTTGGTAAGCAGCCTCATGTGTGGCACCTTGTAAAAGGTCTTCTGAAAGTCCAAACATACAACATCCACTGCACCCCTTTTACTTACCCTACTTGTAATGTCCTCAAAGAATTCCAACAGGCTTGCCAAGCAAGATTTTTCCTTGGGGAAACCATACAGACTATCTCCTACCTTGTCTCATGTCAGTCATTAAGTACTCCATAACCTCATCCTAAACAATTGATTTCAATATCTTCCCATCACTGAGGTCAGGATAACTGGTCTACAACTTCCTTTCTGCTGCCATCCTCCTGTCTTAAAAGAATGGAGTGATGTTTGCAATTTTCCAGTCCTCTGGCACCATGCCAGAATCCAACAATTTTTGAAAGATCACTACTAGTACCTGGGCCTTGGTACCTCCCTGTACAACAGAATCTTCAAATTCCACATTAGCAGACTCCATTTAGTATGGATTGGCAACATCTCCACAATCTCCATCATCACTGGGGAACCATAAGGGTGTGTGCTTAGCCCACTGTTTTTCTCACTTTATCCTTCCATTTTCCTCACAGTCATGTACTTATCTAACCATCCCCCAAATGTCACAAATGTGTCTGCCTCAATCACCACCCAGCCAATGCATTCCAGGCACCCATCATCCTGTGTTTTAAAAAAAAAGCTTGTCCCTCACATCTCCTTTAAACTTGCCTCCTCTCGCCTTAAATGCATACCCTCTGGTATTACACATGTCAACCCTGGGAAAAAGATACTGGTCTGTTTGCTCTATCTATGCCTCTTATAATCCTCTATCAGATCTTCCCTCAGCCGCTACCACTCCAGAGAAAACAACCCAAGTTTATCCAACCTCTCGTGATAGCACAGGCAGCATCCTGGTAAACCTCTTCAGCAGCCTCTCCAAAGCCTCAATATCTTTCCTATAACAGGGCAACTCGATGCAGCCCAGCTAGAGTTTTTTCCTAAATTAAAAGCTGCAACTAGTTCCTGAGGATTGGAGGGTGGCTAATGTAACCCCACTTTTTAAAAAAGGAGGGAGAGAGAAACCGGGGAATTATAGACCAGTTAGCCTAACGTCGGTGGTGGGGAAACTGCTGGAGTCAGTTATCAAGGATGTGATAACAGCACATTTGGAAAGCAGTGAAATCATCGGACAAAGTCAGCATGGATTTGTGAAAGGAAAATCATGTCTGACGAATCTCATAGAATTTTTTGAGGATGTAACTAGTAGAGTGGATAGGGGAGAACCAGTGGATGTGGTATATTTGGATTTTCAAAAGGCTTTTGACAAGGTCCCACACGGAGATTAGTGTGCAAACTTAAAGCACACGGTATTGGGGGTAAGGTATTGGTGTGGGTGGAGAATTGGTTAGCAGACAGGAAGCAAAGAGTGGGAATAAACGGGACCTTTTCAGAATGGCAGGCAGTGACTGGTGGGGTACCGCAAGGCTCAGTGCTGGGACCCCAGTTGTTTACAATATATATTTATGACTTGGATGAGGGAATTAAATGCAGCATCTCCAAGTTTGCGGATGACACGAAGCTGGGTGGCAGTGTTAGCAGTGAGGAGGATGCTGAGAGGATGCAGGGTGACTTGGATAGGTTGGGTGAGTGGGCAAATTCATGGCAGATGCAATTTAATGTGGATAAATGTGAAGTTATCCACTTTGGTGGCAAAAATAGGAAAACAGATTATTATCTGAATGGTGGCCGATTAGGAAAAGGGGAGGTGCAACGAGACCTGGGTGTCATTATACACCAGTCAATGAAAGTGGGCATGCAGGTACAGCAGGCGGTGAAAAAGGCGAATGGTATGCTGGCATTTATAGCGAGAGGATTCAAGTACAGAAGCAGGGAGGTACTACTGCAGTTGTACAAGGCCTTGGTGAGACCACACCTGGAGTATTGAGTGCAGTTTTGGTCCCCTAATCTGAGGAAAGACATCTTTGCCATAGAGGAGTACAAAGAAGGTTCACCAGATTGATTCCTGGGATGGCAGGACTTTCATATGAAGAAAGACTGGATGAATTGGGCTTGTACTCGTTGGAATTTAGAAGATTGAGGGGGGATCTGATTGAAAAGTATAAAATGCTAAAGGGATTGGACAGGCTAGATGCAGGAAGATTGTTCCCGATGTTGGGGAAGTCCAGAACGAGGGGTCACAGTTTGAGGATAGAGGGGAAGCCTTTTAGGACTGAGATTAGGAAAAACTTCTTCACACAGAGAGTGGTGAATCTGTGGAATTCTCTGCCACAGGAAACTGTTGAGGCCAGTTCATTGGCTATATTTAAGAGGGAGTTAGATATGGCCCTTGTGGCTACGGGGGTCAGGGGGTATGGAGGGAAGGCTGGGGCGGGGTTCTGAGTTGGATGATCAGCCATGATCGTAATAAGTGGCGGTGCAGGCTCGAAGGGCCGAATGGCCTACTCCTGCACCTATTTTCTATGTTTCTATTACTTCCTGACTTGTTGGTCTGTCCATGTATAGTTTTTCATAAAATTCTGTTGTATCTCTTTTATTCTGTCAATGCCTACAAGAAAATGAATTTCAAAGTACATATATGGTGACATTTATGTACTTTGATCATAACTTTACTTCGACACCATGTAAAGTTGGTAAGAAAGGTATGTGAGGGAAGAGCTGTTAACTTATCATCTGTATCCAGAGTCAATGATTGAGGACAGTGACTGAACATGGTGGTAATTTAATACATTTCTTAGATAATAAATTACTTTGAACTTTGTAACTTCAAATGCTTCTCTGAGAATCGTGGCAGACTTACTATAGGGAGAAACTCCTGATCCATCCTTCCTACCAAAGAGAAGTTTGGTGTGGAGAGAAAAAGTCTGGATTATTCATTCAGAAACAAATACTTAGAAAGTGAAATCAGAAGCAGGTTTACTATCACCGGCATGTGTCATGAAATTTGTTAACTTAGCAGCAGCACTACAATGCACCACATGATAATATAGAAAGAAAAATAAAAGCATATATGTCAAACAGATTAAAAATAGTGCAAAAACAGAAATAATATATATTTGAAAAGTGAGGTAGTGTTCATGGGTTCAATGTTTATTTTGGAATCAGACAGCAGAGGGGAAGAAGCTGTTCTGTCAGACTTCTATACCTCCTTCCTGTCAGTAACAATGAGAAATGGGCAGGTCCTGGGTGATGGGGGTTCTTAATAATGGACGTCACGTCACCTTTCTGAGGCACCGCTCCTTGAAGATGTCTTGTTACTATGGACTACAGTACCCAAGTTGGAGCTGACTAATTTTACAACTTTTTGTAGCTTCTTTTGGTCCCGTGCAGTAGCTCCCCACCCACCCCCCCACACCCAAATACTGTACCAGACAATGATGCAGACTGTCTGAATACTCTCGACGGTATGTCTATAGAGTGAGTGTTTTAGGTGACAAACTAAATCTCTTCAGACTCCTAATGAAATATAGCCGCTGTCTTGTCTTCTTTACAGCTGCATTGATATGTTGGGACCAGGTTAGATCCTCAGAGATATTGACACCCAGGAACTTGAAACTGCTCACTCTCCACTTCTGATTCCCCTTGAGAGTTGGCATGTGTTCCCTCGGTCTTACCCTTTCTGAAGTCCACAATCAGCTCTTCCATCTTACTGACATGGAGTGCCAGAGATACTGACACACAGGAATTTGAAATTGCTCATTCTTTCCACTTCTGATCCCTCTTTGAGGACTGATGTGTGTTTCCTTGTATTACCCCTTCTGAAGTCCACAATCAGTTGTTTGGTCTTAGTGATGTCAAGTGCAAGGTTGTTGCTGCAACACCACTCAACTAGCTGGCGTATCTCTCTCCTGTACGCCCGCTCATCTCCATTGCTGTGACACCACTCAACTAGCTGGCGTATCTCTCTCCTGTACGCCCGCTCATCTCCATTGCTGCGACACCACTCAACTAGCTGGCGTATCTCGCTCCTGTACGCCCGCTCATCTCCATTGCTGCGACACCACTCAACCAGCTGGCGTATCTCGCTCCTGTACGCCCGCTCATCTCCATTGCTGCGACACCACTCAACCAGCTGGCGTATCTCGCTCCTGTACGCCCGCTCATCTCCATTGCTGCGACACCACTCAACTAGCTGGCGTATCTCTCTCCTGTACGCCCGCTCATCTCCATTGCTGCGACACCACTCAACTAGCTGGCGTATCTTGCTCCTGTACGCCCGCTCATCTCCATTGCTGCAACACCACTCAACCAGCTGGCGTATCTCTCTCCTGTACGCCCGCTCATCTCCATTGCTGCGACACCACTCAACTAGCTGGCGTATCTCTCTCCTGTACACCCACTCATCTCCATCTGAAACTCTACCAACAATGATTCTGCCAACAAATCAGCACATTTATAGATGGCACTTGGGCTACGCATAGCCACACAGAAATGGGTATAGAGGGAATAAAGCAGTGAGCTAAGTACACACCCCTAAGTGCACCAGTGTTGATTGTCAACGAGGCGGAGATGTCACCAATCCGCACATATTGTGGTCTTCCAGTTAGAAGTCAAGGATCCAATTGCAGAGGGACTTGCTTACATTTTCTCACCCTTTAGAAGATTCAAGCCAGATAGCTGACAGGGATTATAACATTGAACACCCATGAGGTAGTCCTACAATAGAACTCAATCCAGTAGCTTCATGAGGCCAGGGAGGTCAGGTGTGCAAATTACAGTGAGCTTGTTAACCAGAGGCATAGTGAATTGCATCTCTATGCAGGAATCCTTAGAAAACCCATCACTGAGGTAAAGTTCAAAGTTTAAAATAGATTATTAAAGTATGTGTTATCATATACTACCTTGAGATTAATTTTCTTGTAGATATTTACAGGGGAAAAGATATACAATAGAATTTTATGGAAATCATACACAAAAACTGATAAAAAATGTGTGCAAAAGACAAACTGTGCAAAAAATACTGAGAACACAAGTTATAAAGAGCCCTTGAAAGTGAGTCTGTAGATCACAGCATCAGCTCAGCTGTGGCAAGTCACACACCGGTTCAGGAGTAATGGTTGAAGGGTAATAACTGTTCCTGAACCTAGTCATGTGGGGCCCCAAGGCCAAGGAGAAAATAGACTGCTGCAAATCTATTCCAAAGGCATCAAATTGTCAAAAAAAAACAGGAAAGGCAGTGAAAAGAGCTCATCGCCATTCTACCGTTGACAGAATGACCCAGAAGTCAAAACCTTCCCATGCATTACTTTCTAGGTTGAATTCCATTCATGAATATTGACACATTGAATACAGAGTGATTGCAAGTGGTCCCTGTAAGTGGCTACCCAGGTTGATGTGATGATAAAGGAGTTATACTGCATGCTTGGCTTTATTTGTCAACACACTGAGTTCAAGAGTCAGGAGGCGATGTTGCAGCTTTATAAAACTCTTAGGCTGCTCCTGGAGTATTGAATTTAATTATAATCATCTATTACAGGAAGGATGTGGAGGCATAGGAGAGGGTGTTTAAGAGGTGACCAGGATGTTGTCTGGATTAGGGGGCATAAAGGAGAGGTTGTACTAACTTAGGCTGTTTTCTTTGGAGCAGCTGAGCCTGAGGGGAGACTGATGCAAGTATGCATGGCTGAGCACAGCTAAGACACCATTTATAAATTCACAGATGTCACCACTATTGTTGGCAATCTATCAGATGACTATGAGGCGCATACAAGGAATAGATCAGCAACAACAAACTTGCATTCAGTGTCAGCAAGACCAAGGAACTAATTGTGGACTTCAGGAACAGGAATTCGGGAGAACACACACCAGTCATCACTGAGGGATCAGCAGTGGAAAGGGCGAGTAGCTTCAAGTTCCTGGGTGTCAGCATCACAGAGTATCTATCCTGGGCCCAACAGATGATGTAATCATAAGCACACCACTGGCTATTCTTCATTAGGAGTTTGAGGAGATTGGTATGTCACCAAAGACTCCAGAAAGTTTCTACAGATGCATGGTGGAGAGCATTCCGACCGGTTGCCTGGTAAGGAGGCTCTAATGCACAGGATTGCAAGAGGATGCACAGGATTGCAGACTCAGCCAGCTCCAACCTTCTACCATCAAGGGCACCTTGAAAAGGTGATACCTCAAGGCAGCAGCATCCATCAATAAGGACCCTCATCTTCCAGAACATCACTACCATCAGGGAAGAGGTACAGGAGCCTGAAGACCCACATTCAATGATTCAGGAACAGCTTCTTCACCTTCACCATCAGATTTCTGAAATGTCCATGAACACCTACTGTTTTTGCATTATTTTGTAATTTATAATAATTTGTTATTGCATTCCACTGCTGCCACTAAACACATTTCATATCATATAAGATAGTGACAATAAAACTTTGATTCTGAGACAGACAACTAGCATCTTTCTCTCAAGATTGCGTGTCTAATATTGAGGGCATGCATTTAAGGTAAGAGAGGGCAAGTTCAAAGGCAACGTGTGGGCAAGTTACTTATTTTTTTTTTAAATACAGGATATGGTCTGAAATGCACTGCTAGGGGTGATAGTGGAGCCAGAAACAAAAGAGACTTTTAGGAGGCTTAGACATGCACACGATACAAACATCACGTAGGTAGAAAGGATTAGTTTAGATAATTGTTTAATTACTAGTTAAAATTGGTTTTGCATAGTATCATGGGTTGAAGGGCTTGGTCCTGACTGCAAAGTTCCATATCTGTGCATTCAAATGCAAGGTTGTATTAGTTTTTTAAATTTCACTCTTCCTCTACATGAACAACCTCACTGACTCCTTGCAGACACTGAAGGGTAATTCTTCAAAGGTCTGCCACAACTCAATCCCTTTTTTCCAAAACTCACCAAGCAGTTCCTTCTTGGATTCTGTGTCTCTGAAAGTGATTCTCTCCAGCATGGCCCAGAAGGTGATCCCAAGGGCAAAGATGTCCACCTTGTTCGAATAGTGTCCCTCCCAGAGTTCTGGGGCCATGTAGAAGTCAGTGCCACAGGCTGCAGACACTTGCCACCGGCTCATGCTCCCTTTGCTTTGGCACTTCTTACTCAAGCCAAAGTCAGCCACCTGAAACACGGAGAAGGTCTCATTAGTTCGTGTCCAGCCTTTGAACACCCACTTGAAGATTACTGTTGCTAAATACACTAGGGACATTCATGAGATTCTTATATACTATATAATATGCAAGGACATGGATGAAAGAAAAATGGAGGGCTATGTGGGAGGGATGGGTTGATTTTAGAGTAGGTCAAAATGTCAATACAACATCTGTGCTCCAAAAACAATCTGATTTATTGGAACTTGAAAGTAAATAACTGCCCTACAAACATTGGAATTCTATTAATGAATATTGGAATATTGAGCTCCACTAATGGTGAAAATTGGAAAATTTATGTTTTGTTTAATGGAATCTGAAAGTAAGATGCTCCACAAAGACGACAGGAATTCTTAGGCCCACCGGTGAGGTAATACGGGGCTTTGAAATGTTCAAAGATGACAGCACATAGAAAGTGTATTTGTACAAAAACAAAAGTTAGTTTTTGCTCATGCCCTTCCTCAATTGATGGCATCAGTAATGGCTCCATTGAGAAAGCAGGCTTTTGAAATAGGTTGCAAATCCAGTTCCAGCTGAGATCTAGACCAAGCCTTTAGCACAGAACTGACTGCTGCTGCATTGTTACAGGCACCATCTTTCAGGCGTGTTAAACTGAGCAGCTATCCACTTGGACACAAGATTAATGTTCACTCAGTGTTCGAGGCAATGTTTATCCAAATAAAAAATGAGTGGAACAGATTCTAGCCATCATACTGCTGCTGGAGTTGGCTATATGCAAACTGACAGCCACATTTGCTACAAAGCATAGAGTCAAGAATAGTTTTTTGCTTTAAATATTTTGGGAAGTCCTCAAAGGGAATATAAAGATAAATGGGTCATGGCAATCTCCACAGAAACTGTTGCAATATGAAACCCATTCTACTATCCTACCCATTCCCTTAACTCTCCAAGAAATATATTAAGTGGCACCTTTAAAATCAATGTCTTTCCTAAAGATATTGAACACAAGTCTGTAATACAATTGGTGCAAGACTTCAACTGGTAGCATTCAAGTGGTCACGTCATTCACATCTCTGCTACCAGACTCCCAAGGACATTTTCCAGACTGCTTTACAAAAACACAAGACCATGAGACACAGGAGCAAAATTAGGCCATTCAGCTCATTGAGTCTGCTCTGCTATTCCATCATGGCTGATTCATTTTCTTTCTCAACCCCATTCTCTTGCCTTCTCCCCAGTCAAGAATCTATCAAACTACACTTTAAATATACCCAATGACTTAGACTGCACTGCCATCTGTGGCAATAAATTCCACAGATTCACTACCCTTTGGCTAAAGAAGTTCTTCCTCACCTCAGTTCTAAAGGGACATCCTTCTATTCGGTGACTGTGCCCTCTGGTCCTAGATTTCCCCACTATAAGAAACATCCTCTCCATACGCACTCTATATAGGTCTTTCAATATTCAGTAGGTTTCACCCCCTTCATTCTTCTAAACTCCAACAAAGACAGGAAGAGATTAGATAGACAGTAGAAAAAGTTCAAAGATACACTTAAAGCAGGAAGAAATAAAAGAACTCTATTAACTCCTGGCCCATGATCATGCCAAGTGGAGGAGGACAGTGTTAAGAATGTCAAAGCTATTTATCAGGAGCACACAAAACACTGTGCAAGCTGGAGTACGCCATCTCGCAACATTACCCACCCACTTCATCTGTTATCTCTTGTCCCATGCTCAGAGTCCAAAATTCCCACTCCATTCACCTCAGGATCCAGAGGACTGGAGTGGAAGCAAATGGAGTCAATCCTGAGGGATTGCCCAAGCACTGGAGTGAGATTATGACCATAAAACATAGGAGCAGAATGAGGCCATTTGGCCCATCGAGTCTCCAATGGGCTGATTTATTTTCCCTTTCAATCCCATTCTCCCACCTTCACCTCATAGTGTCATTGCTAATTAAGAACCTATCAACCTCCACTTTAAGCACACTTATGGCTGAGCTGATTTTACAACTGTCATTAACAGCCTCCTTTTAAAACAAATCAAAAGGCAAGCAATGGTCAGAAAGTAGAGGCATCCGGATCAGATCCACAGGACAAACACAACAGGAGTGGGTAGCTTACAGTAGTGTAACAATTACTGTAACACTATTATAATGTCAGTGACCCACCACTGTCTGTAAGGAGTGTGTACTGTCTCCTCATGACCACATGGTTTTCCTTTGGCTACTCAGGTTTCATCCCACATTTCATACATGTACAGGTTAGGGTTAGTGTGTTGTGGGCATATGATGTCGGCGTCAGAAGTGTGGCAACTTTTATGGGCTGCGCCAACACGTTCTTGAACTGTGTTGGTTGCTTGAGTAAACAATGCACTTCACTGTATGCTTTGATATACATGTGACAAATAAACCTGATCTTTACAAGATCTAGGTGTTCTTGTACATCAGTCAAGCACAACGAGATCTAGGTGTTCTTGTACATCAGTCAAGCACAACGAGATCTAGGTGTTCTTGTTCATCAGTCACTGAAAGCAAGCATGCAGGTGCAGCAGGCAGTGAAGAAAGCTAATGGCATGCTGGCCTTCATAACAAGGGGAATTGAGTATAAGAGCAAAGAGGTCCTTCTGCAGCTGTACAGGGCCCCAGTGAGACCACACCTGGAATATTGTGCGCAGTTTTGGTCTTCAAAATTGAGGAAGGACATTCTTGCTATTGAGGGAGTGCAGCGTAGGTTCACAAGGTTAATTCCCGGGATGTCATATGTTGAAAGATTGGAGCGACTGGGCTTGTATACACTGGAATTTAGAAGGCTGAGAGGGGATCTTATTGAAACACAAGATTATTAAGGGATTGGACACGCTGGAGGCAGGAAGCACGTTCCCACTGATAGGCGAGTACAGAACCAGAGGCCACAGTTTAAGAATAAGGGGTAGGCCATTTAGAATGGAGTTGAGGAAAAACTTTTTCCACCTAGAGAATGGTGGATATGTGGAATGCTCTGCCCCAGAAGGCAGTGGAGGCCAAGTCTCTGGATGCTTTCAAGAAAGAGATGGATAAAGCTCTTAATGATAGCGGAATCAAAGGTTTTTGGGATAAGGCAGGAACTGGATACTGATTGTGGATGATCAGTCATGATCACAGTGAATGGTGGTGCTGGCTCAAAGGGCCGAATGGTCTACTCCTGCACCTATTGTCTAACAAATCTTTTTAACAGGAAACAGGAATATGAATAGGAGACATGTGAACAGAAGTAATAAACTAGTAATTTTTAAGTTGGTGGGCCTAACTACAGAACAGCAAGGACCATCGAATGATCTTCAATATATCGGGTACTCCAGTTAATTGGGCCATCGGTTAATCAGGGCAGCTGATTTGGGACAACTCTTCAAGAACAAAAGCTAATTCAGAAAATACCTGGGATTCTGTTTGTTTATTTGGGACACTACGCTGCTTAGTTGGGTCATTCACATGAACTTGCGTGGCTGTCAGACACAACACCGTGCTTTGAGGAACAGCTTTAAAATAGTGCCAGTTGTCTGTGTTACGTACCCCGTAACTGGGTTGCCAAACCAGCAGAAATGGATCACTCAGTTGGAGTCTGGAGTACTAGAACTAAGAAAGTTTTATTAAAGAAACAAGCAACACATTAATCGAAAGGATAATAAATGCAACAGTTCAGCGATGATAAACGCACATGTGCACAGAATTAAGATAACAGCATCAATCAAGCTCTATCGTTGTCTAGGGGTAAATGACCAATTTCAAAATGACTCAAAGTTCAGTCCAGTTTAGTAGTTCAGTTCGCAGTAATCGTTGCCATGGCGGTGGACAACGTGGGGGAAGAGAGAGATAGAATAGGAACAACTCATCATTCAGAACGGCTTCACTCACAGCCCAGCAAGATGGCTCACAGACCAGCGAGATGGCTCACAAACAGCTTTTTGGGCGGGTCCTTGGTGATGTCACCTGAGGTCACCGACTGTGACCCCTCCTCCAGATGCGGTCGATCCTCTGCAGTGAACCCGGCACCCAGGCAAGGGCGGACACACACCGGGTTCCCGCTGATCGTACCTTTCCACCCTGTGCGTTGTCCGATTCTTCTCACCACTCGTGAGAGGCGCACCGCTTCCAGGGTCTCGTTACCTCGGGTGGCGTGTGTGTCTGTCTTAGCGAACCTGTCCCTTTTTATCCCCCTGCTGGGGTATCGCCTGTCCATCACTTCAAACAGTTCAGGGCTCAAAGGGGGGAGCCGCTCCAGACAGCTCTTCCTCCCACATCCCTTCATTACACATCTCCAGACGCTGCTCCATTGTTCCTTATCTCTCCTTCCCCTGAGGGCAGGTGGCAGACCAACTGCTGATGCCACTGATGCTAGCCCAGGCCAGCAAACATCTTAATTTTATGTGTATTCTCGTAACATCTGTTTGTGTTCAAACAGCAGCAATTTTTGTCACTGAGAGTTGGTGAAAAATAAGCAGTAGGACAATTCAGAATAGAAAGGGCTGGGAGTGAAAATGAATCTATTTCACTACTTCAATAAGTTAGAAACGACAAAAAATGAATGCATTGACAATCACCTTGAAAATTAAAGTGAAAATGAAGATGTGGGGGATGTACTTGTCAGCTTCAGTATATGAATGCAGTGCGTTATCTGCACTAGGAGTCAGTGTTGATTTTGATTGCTTACAGGCAAAAGAACATGAAGCAGATGAATTTCACTGTCGATAAATCTTAGGAATTAAAATTTTATGGAATTGCAGTAGCATTCTAATTTGTTCTGTAGTTCATTTAACTATGTAATTTGTTACTCATTGTATTCTTTTGGTAAGTGGGACAGCTGCTTAATTGGGCCAAAATGTACTGGTCCTGATGTGTTCCAATTAACTGCAATTCATTGTATTCATAAATCTGAATTACGGGATTCAGCACAACATATCCCATCTTGCTTAGGATACAAAACTAGGCAAGTAGATAAAGATACAGATTAAATTATTCTTTCTGGAAAGTTTTACACGTTTTTAAAAGCAAGAAAACTTCAATGCTTAGAAACTATTATTTTTGCATTATTTTCCATGGAGAGAGAGAAAAAAAAACACACAATCTTACTGCATTTATAGTATTTGAAGAGACCATAACTTTGGGAAGTCTCTGGACAGGCTGCAAAGTTTAACAAATTATTATTGCTTCTGTATCAATAATCAGAAGTAACCAAACAGTCTTTTGGAAAGGACCCAGAGAAGCCCATGGTACTTAACTCTGACGGAACAGCACAATCTTTAAGACACTCCTGAGATCAGAAATGTAGAAAGGTAAGCAAGTCTATACAATAAGAAACAGCAATAAAGACAAGGATGTAATGTTGATGTTTTACAAGGTTCTGGTGAGACCTCACTTAGACTACTGTGAGCAGTTTTGGCACTCTCATCTTAGAAAGAATACACTGAAGATGAGGTAGTTGGTTTACAAACAGAAGCAATGTGCAGTGAGACTCCGCGCAAGGAGAGGCTGATGATTGGGCAAAGTTGCAGTCAACAGGATGAGTTGCAATGTAAAAAGGGACAAAAATCAAAAAAGATGAATACAGGAATAAAAGTGTAATTAATATTTGAATGCACACTGTATATGGAATAAGATCGATGAATTATAACAGTCACAGATTGGTATGTATGTTGTAGGCATCACTGAATCATGGCTGAAAGAAGATTATAGCTGGGAGCTTAATGTCCAAGGATTCACATTGTATCAAAAGGACAGGCAGGAAAGCAGAGGGGGTAGTGTTGCTCTACTGGTAAAAAATGAAATCAAATCATTAGAAAAAGATGACACAAGGTCAGAAGGTGTTGATTTGTTGTGGGTATAGCTAAGGAACAGCCAGGGTAAAAAGACCCTTATGGGAGTTATATACAGACCCCCAAGCAGTAGTAAGGTTGTGGTCTGCAAGTTACAACAGGATATAGAATATGCATGCCAATAGGGCAATGTTACAATAATCATGGGTGATTTCAGTATGCAGATAGATTGGGAAAATCTGGTTAGTACAGGATTCCATGAGGGGCATTTTTAGAATGCCTATGAGGTGGCTTTTCAGAGCAGCTTGTGGTTGAACCCATGAAGGCTGTACTGGATTAGGTGTTTTGCAATGAACCAGAATTGATTAGAGAGCTTAAGATAAAAGAATCCTTCAGGGAAGAGATCATGATATGATCAAATTCACCCTGAAATTTGAGAAGTTAACATGAGATGTATCAGTATTATAGTGGAGTAAAGGAAATTACAGAAGCTTGAGAGAGAAATTGACCAGAATTGATTGGAAAATAGCACTGGCAGAGATGACGCAGAGCAGCAACGGCTGGAACTTCTGGAAGCAATTTGGAAGGCACAGGGTATATACATCCCAAAGAGGAAGTAGTATTCTAACAGAAAGATGACACAACTGTGGCTAACAAGAGAAGTTAAGGCCAACACAAAAGTCAAAGAGAGGGCATATATTAGAGTGAAAACTAGTGGGAAGTGAGAGGATTTGGGGGGGGGGGTGTGTTAGTTTTTAAATACCACAGAATGCAGCTAAAAAAAAATTAAAGGTGGAACACAAAAGTAAGCTAGCCAATAATATTAAAGAGGATACTGAAAGTTTCTTCAGAAACATAAAACCAAAAAGAGAGGCGAGAATGGATATCAGACTGCTGGCAAATGAAGTTGGAGAGGTAGTAATGGGAGACAAGGAAATGGCAAATGAACTGAATAAGTATTTTGCACCATTCTTCACTGTGGAAGACACTAGCAACATGGTGGAAGTTCCAGGTGTCAGGGGGCATGAAGTGTGTGAAGTTACCATGGCGAGAGGGAAAGCTCTTGGGAAACAGAAGGCTGAAGGGAGACAAGTCTCCTGGACCAGATGGTGTACACATCAGGGTTCTAAAAGAAGTAGCTGAAGAGATTGTGGAGGCATTAGTAATGATCTTTCAAGAATCACTAGATTCTGGAATGGTTCTAGAAGACTGGAAAATTGCAAATGTCACTCCACTCTTCAAGAAGGAAGAGAAGCAGAAGGAAAATTATAGACCAGTTAATCTGACCTCGGTGGTTGGGAAGACATTGGAGTCGTTTATTAAGGATGTGGTTTCAGGGTACTTGGAGGCATATGATAAAACAGGTCATAGTCAGCGTGGTTTCCTCAAGGGAAAATCTTGCCTGACCAATCTGTTGGAATTCTTTGAAGCAGTAACAAGCAGGATAGACAAAGGAGAATCGATTGATGTGTACTTGGATTTTCAGAAGGCCCTTGACAAGGTGCCACACATGAGGCTGTTTAACAAGCTACAAGCACATGGTATTATGGGAAAGATCCTAACATGGAGAAAGCAGTGACTGATTGGAAGGAGGCAAAAAGTGGGAATAAAGGAAGCCCTTTCTGCCTGGCTGCCGGTCACAAGTGGTGTTCTACAGCATTTTGTTGGTACCAATTCTTTTTACGTTTTATGTCAATGATCTGGATGATGAGATAGATGGCTTTGGTGCAAAGTATGCGGATGATATGAAGATAGGAAGAGGGGCAGGTTGTTTTGAGGAAATAGGGAAGCTACAGAAGGACATAGACAGATTAAGAGAATGAGCAAAAAAGTGGCAGATGGAATACACTGTCGGGAAGTGCATGGTCATGTACCTTGGTGGAAGAAATGAAAGGGTTGATTATTTTCTAAATGGAGAGAAAATACAAAAAAAAACTGAGATGCAAAGGGACTTTAGGGTCTTTGTGCAAGATTCCCTAAAGGTTAATTTGCAGGTTGAGTCTGTGGTGAGGAAAGCAAATGTGATGTTAGCATTCATTTTAAGACAACTAGAATATAAAAGCAAAGATGTAATGTTGAGACTTTATAAAACACTGGTGAGGCCTCACTTGGAATATTGAGAGCATTTTGGGCCCCTCATCTTAGAAAGGTTGTTTTGAAACTGGAGTGGGTTTAAAGGAAGTTCACGAAAATGAGTCCAGAATTAAACCGCTCATTATTTGAAGAGCGTTTCATGGCTCCAGGCTTGTATTCACTGGAATTCAGAAGAATGAGGGATGACCTATTTGAAACCTATCAAATGGTGAAAGGCATTGATAGAGTGTATGTGGGGAATACATTTCTTACGGTGGGAGAGTCTAAGACCAGAGGACACAGCCTCAAATATAGAAGGGCATCCTTTTAGAATGGAGTTGGGGAGGAATTTCTTTAGCCAGAGAGTGGTGAATCGGTGGAATTAGTTGCCACAGGCAGCTGTGGAGGCTAAGTTTTATGTATATTTAAGGCAGAAGTTGATAGATTCTAGTTTGGTCTGGGCATGAAGGGATACAGAGGGTGGGGGGGGGGTGGGAGAGGTGGCAGGAGATTGTGACCGAGAAGAAAAATGGATCAGCCATGATGAAATGGCAAAGCAGACTCAATAGGCCAAATGGTTTAATTCTGCTCCTATTATCTTATGGTTTTATGAACATTGGAGAGGGTTCAAAGGAGGTTCACAAAAATTCTGAAATTGAAAGGCTTATCATATGTGGAGTGTTTGATGGCTCTGGTCCCATACCCACTGGAATTCAGAAGAATGGGGGGCGGAAATCACATTAAAACCTATCGAATATTAAAGGCCTCAAGAGAGTGGACATGGAGAGAATGTTTGCTATGGTGGGGGAGCGCAAGACTAGAGAACACAGCCTCAGAATCAGAATTGAGGGTCATCCATTTAGAACAGAGATTAGGAGGAATCTCTTTAGCCGGAGTGGTGAATTAGTGGAATTCTTTGCTACAGGGAGCTCTGGAGTCCAATTCATTGGGTATATTTAAGGCAGAGGTTGATAGATTCTTGATTAGTCAGGGCATGAAGGAAAATGGGGATAAGGCAAGAGATTGGGGCTGTAAGGGAAATGAATCAGTCATGATGAAATGGTGGAACAGACTAGATGGGCCAAATGACCAAGTTCTGCTCTTGTATCTAATGGTCTTATAATACAGAACACATAGGCCGTCAGCTGTGGTAGTGATCTAACTGTACTGGTGAGAATTTCACCACGAGTCGCTCTCAACCCTGCAGGGATAGAAATGAAAAGACATGATGCAAGGAACTGACAATGAAGATTTTATGACAGCATCTGGCCTTATGCTCTGATGGGGAACAAGGGAGTTGTACTCATCCACATCCTCAGCAGGCTCAATTTTAAAAAGGGGATTTTGAACACTAAAGAGGACAATTTATACAGATCCAATTTCATGGGGTCAAGTCATTTTACACAAGGGAAGCAAATTATATTTGACATCAATACTTGACGTATCAGACCTTGTCCTAATAACGAAGCTTTGATCCTTACTAGATGATACCGATGGGTAGGTCAGATTACACAAGTTCAAGAAATCAATAGGAGAAATAACTATACAGAAAAGTACAGATGTTTTTGATCAAGTCAGCAGGTTCAATTTCATGCAACATTGAGGCTCTGGGTGTCCAAAGCACTGGGCGGGGGTGGGGGGGGGTTGCTGGAGTGTACATCAAAACAACATGAAAGTCCCATTCCACAGTCCAAGAACACAAAACCTAACTACCTGGTCAGGTGACTAGCCATCAAGTAGAGACAAATTCCATTCTGTACATTGTCAGCAACTGGGTGTCAAAACCACTTTGAATCACAATCAGGTTCAATGTCACCAGCATATGTTGTGAAATTTGTTAACTTTGCAGCAACAGTACTATGTGATATATGATATAGAAAAAAACTGAATTACAGTAAAATATGTCTATTAAATAGTTGAGTTAAAATAAGCAGTGCAAAAACAAATTTAAAAAAAGCAAGGAGGTAGTGTTCACGGCTTCAGTGTCCATTTAGCAATCAGAAGAAGCTGTTCCTGAATCACTGAGTGTAGGCCTTCAGGCTCCTGTACTGCTTTCCTGATGTGAACAATGAGATGGAGGGATGTCCTGGGTGGTGGGGGTTCTTAATGATGGATGCTGCCTTCCTGAGGCTCTGCTCCTTGAAGATGTCTTGCATACTACAGAGGATAGTACCCATGATGGAGCCGACTAACTCACACCCAGGAACTTGCAATTTCTCACCCAGTCCATTTCTGATTCTAGGAGGCTGATGTGCTGAGCCATTAACTCTCCCTCCAGAGAAACTACATGACCATTTTTTAAAATCGTATGCTGTGGTGGGGGTTGGAACTGAGACTACAGAAATGTAGGTTTTGTAATTAGAGTCAGAGCACAGAAAAAGGCCCTTCAGCCCAGCTTGTTCATGCCAGCCAGGATTCGCTCTCATTCCCACTCACCTTAGTTTTAAAACAGTTGTTTGAAGTGGAGATAGGTGGAGGGGAAGCAGGGAGTCTACGGAGGGATTTAGACAGATTAGGGGAATGGACAGATGGAATACAGTATAGGGAAGTGAATGGTCATACACTTTGGTAGAAGGGCTCACCTTAAGCACAGGTCCTGTGGAATGGCAGGAGACCAGGACATTGTCCGGCTTGAGGTCTCGATGGACGATGTCATTCGTGTGCAGGAAGGCCACAGCCGCACTCAGCTGCTGCATGAAGTTGAGATTCAGGCTGCAGTCTGCAGCTCGACCCAGAAGGTAGTGATTGAGGTTCCCCCCATCACAAAACTCCATCACAAACCACAGGCAGTGGGAGGACTGAGGGTCAAGGCAGCTTTTGCCCTTCAGGCACGTCTCAACGAGGCATAGCTGACTCTCGGATTCCCACAAGCCTCTGGTCATCTCCTGGACAGTGTGACCCCTCTGCAGGATACACTCATCCAGCCAGATCACATTTGAGTGCCTTCTCCTCACACTGCTCAGAGCCCAGAACTCCTGGAGGGCCAACTCAGAGCTTTCAGGAGAGTCACATGGCAATTTTTTCACGGCCACTCTGCCTCCGGCCCTGGCCGCTGCTTCATAGACGACCCCATAACTCCCTCGACCAAGTTCTCGCAGGATCTCATACTTGGGTCCCTGTGCCATCACAGAAACCCACCACTGGCCACAGAGTGCCCCAAACCCAACAGGTTGGTCCACAACCTCAATAAATAGCCATATGTTTTGTCCAGAAAAAAAAGATTAATATTAATCCTTGAAGCAACACCTTCAAAGAATCTTTCTAACACTTCATCAGATGAGACAATATTGTATATTTAAAACTGCCCCAGCCTTTTTTAAAAAGTTTTCCCTTTACTCTGTATTCCTTCTTTTCCAAATCTCCTGGACTCTTCTTAAATTCTGAAAAGGTTCAATTTTACATGCAGTACTTTTGCTTGTAGTTGAAGAGACAAGTTTGCCTATGCTTGGTGAGCTCATAATAAGGGCTGTTCTCCAATCACCTGGGCAAATTGATGAGACTAACGAGGGACTATTTAGGAACCAATAAGGATCACAAAAGGTCACCAGGCCAGCAGCACAAACTGGGTGTCATCAATATGGATTGGGCCAATCAAATGAAGGAACTGCAACCTAAGCATAAATTCAAAATTCAAAGTAAATTTATTATCAAAGTACATATCTATAGATTTATTTTCTTGTGGGCATTTACAGTAGATACAAAGAAGCACAATAGATGGTACCTGTGTAGACCGCTCCTTCAGTTGACATCTTCTGGATAGATTGTGAAACCATATATTTCACTTCTCTTATGTGTTTTACGTTTGTTTTCTGTCTTGAAATGTGATTCTGGAACTGTTGGAATCCGTGATTTGCAGTTTGGAGATTCTTTGGGTGTTTCAGCACTCTGCATACTCCAAGAGGATGTTAGGAGGCAGATGCAGCATGCAGGAACCTTGTGACGTGAAGGCTGCCTGCCGACTGCAGGGCGCGAGCCAATGTTCAACTCCGTTTTGCCAATTAAAGTTTCCATTGTTCGCCGATTAAAGCAACAAAGGAGATTGAAACATCAAGGCAAATGTGGAAAGTGAGCGCTGGTTGCCTGCCTTTTTACTGCTGGTGGGATCACTCTGCTACATAGAGGGAAAGGGCCTGCCACTGTGGCCGGAGCATGTTACCCAGGTTTTCTGCATTTGGAAATGGACTTGGACTATTGACTTCTTTTTCAGTCTTATAGGCTTTTTATATTCTGTGTTTTTCGGCCGATCTTCCTTGTATTTTTCTGCAGGAGGAGGGACTTGGGAGTCAATGTGCCAGATCTGTTTTTGCTCATTTTTTGTGCAGGGAGGAGGGATTTGGAGGCTGATGATAATGCTGCCACTCTTTTCCTTCTTAATTTCATGGCGATCTGAAGAAGAAAAATTTCAGAGTTGTATGATGATGATGATAATGATGGCATCTGTCTGTCTTCCTGAAGTTGCAGGAGGCACATAAATGGGTGACTGTTAGGAGAAATGGAAATATGCAGTTAGAGCAGAGCACCCCTGTGGCCATTCCCCTCAAAAACAAGTATACCGCTTTGAATACTTTTGTGGGGGATGACCTCCTGGAAGAATGCCACAGCAACCGGATTACAGGCACTGACCATGGGTCCCTGGTGCAGAAAGGAAAGAGAGAGATGAAGAGACCAGTAGTGATAGGGGACTCGATAGTGAGAGGAACAAGCAGGAGATTCTGTGGATGTAAACGGGACACCTGGATGGCATGTTGCCTCCCAGGTGCTAGGGTCAGGCATGTCTCAGATTGTGTCAACAACATTTTGAAGACAGAGGGGGAGCAGCCAGATGTCTTGGTACATATTGGTACCAATGACATAGGAAGGAAAAGCAATGAGGTCCTGAAAAGAGAATTTAGAGAGCTAGGTAGAAAGCTGAGAGGTAGTCCAACCATTGTTGGCAGGACCTCCAGGGTAGTAATTTCTTGATTGCTGCCTGTGCGATGTGCCAGTGAGGGTACAAACAAGATGATTTGGCAGATAAATGTATGGCTGAGAAGCTGGTGCAGGGGGCAGGGCTTCAGGTTCTTGGATAATTAGGATCTCTTCTGGGGAAGGTATGACCTATTCAAAAGTGACGGGTTGCACCTGAACCCGAGGGGGACCAATATTCTCGAGGGCAGGTTTGTTAGAGCTGTCGGGGAGCTTTTAAATTAACTTGGCAGGTGGGTGGAAACCAGAGTGATGGGACTCTGGATAGGACGGATGGTAAAAAAGTAAAGATAGCGTACAGTCAGATTGTCAGTAAGGGCAAGCGGCTGATGGGACTTAGCTGCAGCCAACAGGCTGAGCATCAAATCATTAAGGATTCAAAACCAGAAAGGATAGCAAATATGGTACTCAAGGTGTTGTATCTAAATGTGCGTAGAAATAAGGTGGATGGTCTTGTTGCACTATTACAGATTGTCAGATATGATGTTGTGGCCATCACTGAATCATGGCTGAAGGATGGTTGTAGTTGGGAGTTGAATGTTCGAGGTTATATATTGTATCTGAGGGATAGGAAGGTAGGCAGAGGTGGTGGTGTGGCGCTACTGGTAAAAATTGGCATCAAATCAGTAGAAAGATGTGACATAGGATCGGAAGCTGTTGAATCCTTGTGGGCTGAGTTAAGAAACTGCAAGGGTAAAAGGACGTTGATGGCAGTTATATACAGGCTTCTCAACAGTGGCTGGGAGGTGTGCCACAGGTTACGATAGGAAATAGAAAAGGCAAGTCAAAAGGGCAATGTTATGGTAGTCATGGGAGATTTTAACATGCAGGTTGATTGGGAAAATTGGGTTGGTAACGGATCTCAAGAGAATGAGTTTGTTGAATGCTTAAGAGATAGCTCTTCAGAGCAGTTTGTCATTGAGCCTACTAGGGGTTTAGCTATACTGGATTGGGCATTATGTAATAAACCAGAGGTGATCAGGGAGCTTAAGGTAAAAGAACCCTTAGGAACCAGTGATCACAATGTGATTGTGTTCAACTTGAAATTTGATAGGGAGTAAGTAAAGTCTGATGTAGCAGTATTTCAGTGGAGTAAGGGAAATTACAGTGGTATGAGAGAGGAGTTGGCCAAAGTAAATTGGAAGGAGCTGCTGGCAGGGATGGCAGCAGAGCAGCAATGGCGTGTATTTCTGGGGAAAAATGAGGAAGGTGCAGGACATGTCTATTCTAAAAATGAAGAAATACTCAAATAGTAAAATAGTCCAACCATTGTTGACAAGGAAAGTCAAAGCTATTGTAAAAGCAAAAGAAAGGGCATACAACAAATCAAAAATTAGTGGGAAGAGGACTGGGAGGTTTTTTAAAACCTACAGAGAGCAACTAAAAAAATCATTAGAAGGGAAACAATGAAATATGAAAGCAAGCTAGCAAATAATATTAAAGTGGTTAGTAAAACTTTTTTCAAATAAGTTAAAAATAAAAGAGAAATGAGAGTGGATATAGGACCACTAGAAAACGAGGCAAAAGAAATAATAACGGGGGACAAGGAGATGGCTGATGAACTAAATGTGTATTTTGCATCAGTCTTCACTGTGGAAGACACTAGCAGTATGCCTGATATTGGAGTGTGTGAAGGAAGAGAAGTGGGTGCAGTTACCATTACAAGAGAGAAGGTGCTCAAAAAGTTGAAAGACCTAAAGATACATAAGTCACCTGGACCAGATGAACTGCACCCTAGAGGTCTGAAAGAGCATTAGAGATTGTGATGGCATTAAAAATGATCTTTCAAAAATCATTGGATTCTGACATGATGCCAGAGGACGGGAAAATTGCAAATGTTACTCTGCTCTTCAAGAAATGAGGAAGGCAGCAGGAAGAAAATTATAGACCAGTTAGCCTGACCTCAGTGATTGGGAAGATGTCAGAGTTCATTGTTAAGGTTGAGGTGATGGAGTACTTGGTGACACAATACAAAGTCAGCATAGTTTCCTTGAGAGAAAATTCTGCCTGACGAACCTGTTGGAATTCTTTGAGGAGATTACAAGTAGGGTAAGTAAAAGGGGTGCAGTGGATGTTGTGTGTTTGGACTTTCAGAAGGCCTTTGACAAGGTGCCACACGTGAGGCTGCTTACCAAGTTAAGAGCCTATGGTATTACAAGAAAGTTACTAACATGGTTATAGCATTGGCTGATTGGTAGGAGGCAGGATCCCTTTCTGGTTTGCTGCCAGTGACTAGTGGTGTTCCGCAGGGATCGGTGTTGGGACCACTTCTTTTTATGCTGTATATAAATGATATAGATGATGGAATAGATAGCTTTGATACCAAGTTTGCAGATGATACGAAGATTGGTGGAGGGGCAGGTAGTGTTGAGGAAACAGGTAAGATATAGAAGGACTTAGACAGATTAGGAGAATGGGCAAAAAAGTGGCAAATGATATATAATGTTGGAAAATGGTCATGCACTTTGGTAGTAGAAATAAATGTGCAGACTATTTTCTAAAAGAGGATAAAATCCAGGAATCTGAGATGCAGAGGGACCTGGAAGTCCTTGTGCAGAACACCCTGAAGGTTAACTTGCAGGCTGAGCTGGTGATGAGGAAGGCAAATGCCATGTTAGCATTAATTTCAAGAGGTCAAGAATACAAGAGCAAGGATGTGGTGCTGAGGCTTTATAAGGCACTGGTGAGGCCTCACCTTGAGTATTGTGAACAGTTTTGGGCCCCTCATCTTAGAAAAGATGTGCTGGCATTGGAGAGGGTTCAGAGGAGGTTCACAAGAATGATTCCAATAACGAAAGTGTTATCATATGAGGAATGTTTAATGGCTCTGGATCTGTACTCACTGGAATTCAAAAGGATGAGGAGGGACCTCATTGAAACCTTTTGAATGTTGAAAGGCCTAGACAGAGTAGATGTGGAAAGGATGTTTCCCATGGTGGGAGAGTCTAGGACAAAAGGGGCCTCACGATAGAGGGGCGCCCTTTCAAAACAGAGATGTAGAGAAATCTCTTTAGCCAAAGGGTGGTAAATTTGTGGAATTTGTTGCCACATGCAGCTGTGGAGGCCAGGCCGTTGGGTGCATTTAAGGCAGAACTTGGTAGTTTCTTGATTTGACATGGCATCAAAGGTTACGGGGAGAAGGCCGGGAGCTGGGGTTGAGGATGAGATGAGAAAAAGAATCAGCCATGATTGAATGGCAGAGCAGATTCGATGGGCCAGATGGCCTAATTCTGCTCCTGTGTCTTTTGGTCCTATGGTCTTGTGATCTCGAAAGACAATGGAAAAGTGGCACTGGAGTGACCTTTACAGGGCACAAGCCCAGGCGGAAGGTATGGCGATCCTGGGAAGTCCAGTCATCAAGATCCCCCTCTTTGCTTCACTGGTGTCGTCCAAAGTAAAACAAAGCAATATGTTTAGGACCAGCTTACCTGCTGGAGTTGCCGAAAGGATGTTCAGTGACGTCCAGCCGCCTTAGGAACTCCACTCTGGATTTTCCGTCTGGGTTTACTCACGTCGCCTTTGTCTCTCCTGAGGCTGCCCACAAGGCAGTGGAGCTATTTACCCATAGCTGGGGATCTGGTTCACGAGCACCAGGGCATGTCCACACGCCAGAGGGCCAGCATGCTACATGTGCAGGGGTCAGACCTCCTCCACACCCTCTGTAGTTCAGCCTGAGTCCGAAAGGAGTTCAGTTTCTGTGGGTCACCAGCGAGGAGGCTCTACATGAGGCACGAGGCCTGAGGTTATGCACTGGCAGGGAGAGACTTATGCATTCAGCTCTCTTTTTCATGGGACTGCTAGCCAGCGGTGAAAGCTGAAAGCGAGAACGACAAGCACTACCCACTACGTTAACACACTAGACTCGTCACAACAACCATTTGACATACAATTGAGTACTTTGATAATAAATGAATCTTTGAACCTTTGAATCAATGTAAAACTATACACAAACAAAGATGGACAAACAACCAATGTGCAAAAGAAGACCGGTTGGGTGAGTTAGTTATTTAAGCCCATCACCCCTACTGGGGCACAGGCCACTGACAGTAGCTCGCCAGAGTCCTCTGTCCTGGGCCAGTCTTTCAAGTTGTCGCCAAGAGTAGCCCATCTTACATCTTCTAGCTGAATATCTTTCCTCTTTCAAGGATGAGGTCCTTGGGCTTCTGTTGGTGTTTTTAGGGGGTGGTTTTTTTAGCTCCAAGCCCAGTCTTCCTCCTTTTGCACCTGGGCTTGGGACCATCCATAGTGAAGTTGTGGTTGGGTGAGACTAGAACTAAAGGTCATAGGTTGAGGGTGAAAGGTGAAATACTTAAGGGGAACCCCACCACTGTCTGTAAGGAGTTGGTCTGCTCACCCCGTGACCATATGGGTTTCCTCCAGGCACTCCAGTTTCCTTGCGCTTTCCAAAGACGTACAGGTTAGGGTAAGGGTTAGTAAGTTGTGGGCATGCTATGTTGGTGTTGGAAGTGTGGCAACACTTGCAGGCTACCCACAGCACATCCTCGGACTGTGTTGGTTGTTGATACAAACAATGCATTTACATTCTACAGTGTATATGTGACAAATAAAGCTAATCTTTAAGGCACAGGGATTATTAACACGGAACAGCAACTAACATTTATATATCGCCTTGACATAATGAAACAACCTGAAGGTTTTTTAACAGCAGCATTGCCAAGTAAGAGTTTTGCTTATAAAGATTAAATATTTGCATTATTGTCACATGCACATCTGAACATACAGTGGATCGTGTTGTTTGTGTCAAATCAAATCAATGTCACCATGCTTCCAGTGCCAATGTAGCATGCCCACAGCTCATTAACCCTAACCCTAACCCGTAAGTCTCCAGAATATGGGAGGGAAACGGGGCACCAAAGGGACCCACACAGTCATGGGTAGATCGTGCAAACTTCTGGCACATTGCAGAGGGAATCAAACGCCGATTTTACCACTGACACTCTACAGCGCGGTGCTAACCTCTATGATAACGTGCCGCCAGTACCAAGTGACATAAAAGAAATAAGGCACATAGCAAAAGGATGCATGAAAGATGTAAGTTATATCTGAAGGAGCTGCAGGGGCAGAATTCCAGAACATTGGACTCAGGAGGCAGAAGGCGTAATTACTAATGGTGGAATTGGGGGTACAATAAGATCTCAGGGGGTTGTAGAGTAAGAGAAGATGACAGAAGAAAGGGTGAGAGAGGGGTTTGAAAAATCATGAGGCTTTAAAGCTGAGGTGTTGCTTAATTAGGATGCAATGTAGGTTAGTGAGCAGAGATGGTAGGTAAACAGAATTAAACAACCTTGGATACACAAAATGCTGGAGAAGTTCTGCAGGTCCTGGTGAAGGGTCTTGGCCCGAAGCCTCGACTGCTTATTCCTCTCCATAGATGCTGCCTGAGCTGCGGAATTCTTTTAGCATTTTGTATAGATTTCTTGTGTTTTCGTGACCAAAGTGAGAATCATTTGCCCTCTCCGGGCAATCACTATTCCCCTTTGTTAGGCCCAATCACCATCCCAGGAGTGGTCTCCAGTACACTTGTAGAATTTACCATCATTGCTTGCGTCCTTCATTCAGCATTTTAAAGGTTCAGAGGAACTGTGGGCAATCCACGTCAAGTTATCTGATGTGGTGAGGTTCTAGCATATCATTAAGCCACATTGAGCAGTGAATGTCAAGTTCTCTGATGAAGAGGGATGAGAAGGGTTTGTATGTACTTGTTTTCAGAAACAGAACAGACAGCTGCTTTCTTTTTGTGTTTCCCATCTGGTAGATCAATAGTAAACTGTCTCTTGTGCAATTATACAGTGAATGATCTTGGAGATCTGACTACAGCAACAATTAGGAAATAGGTTTGCAGAGTGTATTGTCCAACATCCTGCAGTTCTTATTCACTGCTCAATGTACTTTAATGACAGGCTAGAATCTTGCCACTCCTGTCGATCAGATCTTCCAAAGTGGCTCCCAGTTATCTCTGGTAAGTAATGCTCAAACTTCAAGGTAAAATTCAAAGTTCAAAGTAAATTTATTATCAAAGTACATACTGTATATGTCACCATATACAACCGTGAGATTCATTGTCTTGCGAGTATTCACAATAAATACAAAGAAACACAATAGAATCAATGAAAAATTGCAACAAAGACGGACAAACAACCAATCATGCAAAAGACAACACATTGTGCAAATGTAAAAAAGGAAAATAATAATAACTAAATAAATAAATATCGAGAACATGAGTTGTAGAGTCCTTAAAAGTGAGTCCATAGGTTGTGGAATCAGTTCAGTGTTATTCCCAAATTTATTACCAAGGTATCTGTATGATTCATTTTCTTGCAGGTATTTACAAGAAAATTAAAGAAATACAATAGAATTTATGAAAAACTATACATAAACAAAGACGGACAAACAACCAAGGTGCAGATGAAAAATAATACTGAGAATTAAGTTGTAAAGAATTCTTGAAAATGAATCTGTAGGCCAATCACTCAATCCTTCAACCATCAGGCTCTCGAACCAGAGGGGATAACTTCACTCACCCCATACTGATCTGTTCCCACAACCTATGGAGTCACTTTCAAGGATTCTTCATCTCATGTTCTTGATATATATTGTTTGTTTGTTTGTTTGTTTATTTATTTATTATACTTTCTTTTTGTATTTGCACAATTTGTTGTCCATCCTGTTAGCAACAGTCTTTCATTGATTCTATTGTGCTTCTTGTATTTACTGTGAATGCCTGCAAGAGAATGCCTGCATTTCAGGGTTGTATTTGATGACGTATATGTACTTTGATAATAAATTTACTTTGAACTTTGTAGAATCAGTGTTGAGGTGAGTGAAGTTATCTACGTTGGTTCAAGAGCCTGATAGCTGCAGGGTAATAATTGTTCCTGACCCTAAGAGATTCTGCTGATGCTGGAAATCCAGAGCATTCCATACAAAATGCTGGAGGAACTCAGCAGGTCAGGTAGCATACACTCAGTGGCCACTTTACTTGCTCTACTTAATAAAGTGGCCATTGAGTGTATGTTCGTGGTCTTCTGCTGTTGTAGCCCATCCACTTCAAGTTTTGATGTGTTGTGCATTCAGAGATGCTTTCTGTACACCACTATTGTAAAATTTGGTTATTTGAGTTACTGTCGCCTTCCTATCAGCTTGAAACAATTGACCATTCTTCTCTGACCTATCTCATTAAGAAGGCATTTTCCCCCACAGAACTGCCACTCACTGGATGTTTTTAGTTTCTCGCACCATTCTCTGTAAACTCCAGAGACTGTTGTGCACGAAAGTCCCATGACATCGGCAGTTTCTGAAATACTCAACTCACCCTGTCTGGAACCAACAATCATTGCACAGTCAAAGTCACTTAGATCACATTTCTTCCCCATTCTGATGTTTGGTCTGAACAACAACTGAGTCTCATGACCACATCTACATGCTTTTATGCATTGAGTTGCTGCCACATAATTAGCTGATTGGATATTTGCATTAATGAGCAGGTGTACAGCTGTATCTAATTAAGTGGCCACTGAGTGTTTACAGAGAGGAATAAAGAGTTGACATTTTGGGCCAAGGCTCTTCGTCAGGACTGTGAAGTAAGCGGAAAGAACCCAGAAGAAGAAGCTGAGAGGAGAGGAAAGAGTACTAGCTGGCAGGTGATAGGTGAGATCAGGTGAGGTGGAGAAGTGCTCAAGGCAGATTTGGACACTACAGTAGAGGTGCTGTGCCCTTACTGGGTAAAAGAGCAAGTCTCAACAGACCTTAGCAACTGCTCCCACTATAGAGGCATCACCTCTTGTCTGTCCCAGGAAAAGGCTTCTGCAGGATAATCTGATGAATGATCCAGTAGGCTCTAAACTAAGAGATGAATAAGCAGTCTTCTGCAAAAACAGATCAATACTGACCAAATAACCACATTGCGCTTCATAGTCGAGTAGTCACTTGATTGGAATTGATCTTTGAACATCAACATTGTCAATTATGAAAGAGCCTTCAACAGAGATCCTGTGGAGAATCCTGCAACACTATGGAGTACCAGGCAGGATGGTCAGACTGATCAAGAATTCGTATGAGGGAATATCCTGCAGGATCACCCATGGTAGCTCCCAGCAGGTTTCAGGTGAAGGTAGGAGTCGGACAAGGATGCTTCATGTCCCTTTTCTTGTTCCTTCTGGTCATACACTGGGTCATGAAGACATCTACAGTACAGAAAAAGACTGGGATCCAGCAGACCCTATAGAAACAAGTGGACAACCTGAACTTTGCTGGTGATAGAGCTCTCCTCACCCATACCTGCAAACAGATGCAGGAAAAAAATAACGACCTGGCAACCAACCACATCTACACTAGTGGATCTTAACATTCAGAAAGGGAGAGTTAAAATCCTTAAAGTCAACTCAACATTCAGTCACTCTCAAGGGAAGCCCACTTGAAGAGGAAGAAGCCTTCATCTACCTGGGTAGTGTCATTGATGGACAGGACGGCCTCAACAAGACAAGGATCAGCAAAACTAGGGCCTCCTTCATCCAGCTCAAGAACATCTGGTGCTCCGTTAAGCTCTCACAGCACATTGAGATCAAGCTATGCAAATCCAATATGAAGTAATTTCTTCTGTACAACCAGAGACTTGGAGGACAATGAAGACTATCATTAGGAGTGTGTGGACATTTATTAATATCTGTCTGAGGAAAGGTCTCTGGATCTGCTGGGCAGAAGTACCAGCAACATTGATCTCTGACAGAGAACACACCAGCTAGCCATGGAAGAATAACTAAGGAAAAGAAGATAGGAATGGACAGGCCACACACTGCGTAAGCCAAGTAAAAAATAACCAAGCAAGTGTAAATGTAGAAAGCAGAAAAGAGGCCAGCCAAAGAACACCTGGCCATGCAGTCTTGAAGCTGACACCAAAAAGATGGGCTATACTTGGGTACAACTTGCAAGCATGACCCAGGACAGAGGATTCTGGTATGCTGGTTTCAGCGGCCTTTGCCCCAGTAAGGATGATGGGCTTAATGAACTAACTGGGTGAAGGGGAAGGTGGGTGGATGGGGAGGGGGAATGAAGTGAGAAGCTGGGAGGTAATGGGCGGAAGAGGTAAAGGAATGATGAAGAAGGAATCTGATAGACGAGACGACTAGAGCATGGGAGAAAAGGAAGGAAAAGGGGTGGTGATGGGCAGATGAGGAGAAGAGAGGGTAACTAGAATGAAGAATGGAAAACGAAAGAAGGAGGGAAGGGGGATAGATTACCAGGTTAGAGAAATCAATGTTCATGCCATTGGGCTGGAGGTTACCCAGATGGATTATGAGGTGTTGCTCCTCCAACCTGAGAATGGTCTCAACATGGCAGTAGAGGAGACCATGGACTAATATGTTGGAATGAGAATGGAAAGATGTATTGAAATTGGCAGCCACCAGGAGATCCTGCCTTTTGCATCGGATAGAGCAAAAGTTGCTCAACAAAGTGATTCCCCAATCTGCAATGGGTCTCACCAATATAGAGGATATCGCACTGGATACAATAGATAAGTTTAGCCTCAACTGGAATGACTGGTTGGGGCCCTGAAATGTGGTGAGAGAGGAGATGTCGGGGCAGGTGTAGCATGTTTCCCGCTTACAGGAATAAGTACCGGGTAGATTACCCTCTTATAATTCTTGTTATTATTAATGGAGTCCTGCCTTTTCTCGACATTTACTGGCTCCAGCAGTGAGCTGGGTTCTGAATTAATCTCTGAGTCTCTGAAGCAACACAGGCACAAGATTATGTGCCTAGCACTTGAGATTCACTTTGATCTTTCTCAATGAAAATAATGTTCGCTACAACAGAAGGTAATCCAAGGTGTGGTGGAACATTCTTCACTCTGATTTGTAGCTACTTGTTCAATTAATAAGAATACTTGCAACATTTCAAAAACAGCGAACACCATAAAAACACTGAAGGATAACACTTGTGTCAAATGCAATCAATCCTCTCCAACTTCATGTGAGAAAAAACACATCTCACAATAACAACCATTTGAACATTTGAACCAGCTCCACATCAAAGCCCTTAAGTGTTTGTAACAAATGATGCCCTGGAGAATTAGAACATAGAACTTTAAACAGTACAGTGCAGAACCTTCAGACCAACCTATATAAACCTACTCTATGATCAGTCTAACCTTCCTCTCATAGCCCATAGCCCTCCTATTTTCTTTCAGCCAAGTGCCAAAGAGTCTCTCAAATGTCCCTAATGTACCTGCCTCTACTTCTAACCCTGGCAGTGCATTCCAAGTACCCACCACTCTCTGTGTGTAACAAAAAAAATCTGCCTCTGACGTCCCCTTTATACTTTCCTCCAATTTCTTTAAAATTATACCCTTTCCTATTAGTTACAGGGCTATCAAGAAAGACTCAATATAAAACCTGCATAAAAATCACCAGCATCTGCAGACTTTCTCATGTCTGTAAAAATCACTTTGGTGAGGACAAATTTGATTTACATTGATGTACCATGGAAAATGATGTACATATAGAACAGTACAGGCCCTTCAGCCCACAACGTCGTGCTGTCCCTTGAACCTACTCCAAGATCAATCTAACCCTTCCCTCCAACATAGCCCTCCATTTCTCTATCATCTATGTGCCCCAGCTTCTTAAATGCTCCTAATGTACCTGCCTCGACCTTAAAAGGATGACCTCCAGTATTAGCTATTCTGCCCTGGGAAAAGGGGACTGGCTGTCTACACTGGTTGTGCCTCTTATAATTTTTATGTACGTCCAGAAATATAATTATGAAAATATGCTTCTGAATACTTTAAGTAAAATATATAACGGTGTAAATACACAGAGTTGTGTATTTGCTTAACATTGTTATGCTATTTCTGCAACTACTCGTGCACCAGCCAAATTTCAGTTAATCAGACACTTTCCTCGCTGCCCCTCTGCTAGAACAAGCACCACCAGGTCAAATTTGTTCCCGTTTTCCTCGCCACTCTTTGTTGCTCTCTCAGATCACATAACCAACTTTTCACTCCTCTCATCATTCCCATTCCACCAAAATTAGGCACCCGCCTCACTCGACCCCAGACTGACATTGGCCCTTGGTCCCTCTCCCTCCTTCTGACTACCTTGTCGGCAGGGCTTTCAGCGAACACCAGGACCCCGAGTCCGGCTGCCAACGAATCCGAGTGGCGGCGGGTACACTTGTAAAAGTGACAGTGTAGGGAGAGAGGGAGACGTGGTGGGGATAATGAGAGAGTAGAGTTATGGAGAGTCAGGTGAGCAGAGAAGAAGGGGAGAAGATGAGACTGGTGGGGGGGAAAGGGTGAGTGTCAGAGGGTTGAGAACGAGAGGGAGAATGCAGAAAGTGAGTTCGACAGCGGGTGGGGGAAATAGAGGTGTGAGGATACAAAAACCGGCTCCAGCATCCCTTCTCTCCCTCTCTCTCTGTCTCTCATTGTTCGTGTCCTTTCACACTTTCTTCCATTCCCTCTGTCTCTGTATATCCGTCTCCCTGTCTTTCTCTCTCTCTCTCCAACCCTCCCTCTGCCAGCGCGTGTCCTCTCTCTCCAAGTTAAACACAACTGTAAACACACAGAGAACACTCCAACGCCTAAGTATAGATGGATGCACCAAGTGGGCTTGGGCTCTCTTGAAATCACAGGGTCTGAGTACACTGAAAACCTCGAGTCTACTCAAACTCTCGAGCTCGTTCAGACATATAAAACACCGAGGGCACTTGAAACCTTTGAACGCATTTGGAATCTCTCGAGGATTGTCGCGCACTCACACTGGGTTTTATAGTAAGGGAAGGGCGATAACCTCCGTTGAGGTCACAGCTCAGTTTTAGTTTTTTTTTGTTCGTAGGCATGGGAGCAGAGAGGGGAGTTAAGGGTCAGACTATGGCCATAGGGACAGGGATGGAATTAGAGAACAGGCCGGACGGAGTCTTAAATCGAAGGACAACGACGCGGACGACGGACATCTGCGGACCGAGCCGGGATGTCCGGCCGGCAGATCAGCGTGTATCTCCCTCCACTCCCCTCCCGGATCAGCGCCTTGTCGCCGGGGTCCGGAGTCGGAGTTCCGAGCGGTAAAGAGGAACGAGATCCGATAACCTCCGCCCGTCTCCCGCGATAAGCCAATAGGTAAGACTGGAGACCCCAACACACCCTCACTTGTGTTGGCTGTTAACGCAAACGACGCTTTCCACTGAATGTTTCGATGGACACGTAATAGATAAACTTGAATTTTAATAAATTGCTCCAAAACATGTCAATTTGCTGACTTCTGAATTTAATCCAAACATGCCAGGCAACAGTTAGGCAATACCTACTTGAAAAAAAGTAGTTTGTTAACTTAAATTTGTGAATCACTCTATTTACAAGAGTTTTGTGCTGTAACCCTGATATTGCGAGCTCTCAGAAAGCCACCAGTGCGAAAAGCCACGTTCTGGATCAGAATCAGGTTTAATATCACTGGCATATGTCGTGAAATATGTTGTTTTGCTGCAGCAGTGCATTGCAATACATAATTTAAAACGATAAGTTACAATAAGAAACATATATAATTAAATTAAATACTGTAACTCGTACAAAGAAAGCAAAAGTAGTGAGGTAGTTCGTGTACATGGGTTCACTGTTAGTTCAGAAATCTGATGGCGGTTCCTGAAATGTTGAGTGTGTGACTTCCTTGATGGTAGCAATGAAAAGAGGTCGTGTCCTGGATGATGGGGGCCCTGAATGACGGATACCGCCTTTTTGGGCAATGCCTTTTGAAGATGTGCTCGATGGTGGAGAGGCTACCGTCCGCGAGGGAGCTGGCTGCGTTTGCAACTTCCCGCAGCTTTTTCCAGTCTTCTGACGTGCGCCCCCCCCCCCACACACACACACACACAGTAGACGATGATACAACTAAGCTCTCCACGGTACGTCTGTACCTTTGTGCGAGTCTTTGGTGACGCACCAAGTCTCCCCAAACCCCGAAAGAAATGTTCTGCAGGAGCCTGGGGTCGGACACTGTAACCTCAGTATAAACACTGCACCTTCACAACCACATACTGGAGGGTTCGTTTACCGGAGTTGTGTTGGTTCCCTCCTTTGGAAAAGCAACAAGTTCTGAGACGAGCCTCGGAATCAGATTTATTATCACTCTTTTATATGAAGTGAAATTTCTTGTTTTGCAGCAGCAATACAGAACAAAAACATTATTACAATAATTTACAAAATAATTTTTGAAATTTGTGGCGACACTTGCCCCCAGCACATCTTTATATAGTGTTGGTTGTTAACACAAATGATGCATTTCACTGCATGTTTCCTTGTGACAAATAAACTTGAATCTCGAAATAAATAGTGCAAAATAAAGAATAATGGCGTAATTCCCCATTCTGGTCCCCCCCCCCTTACCCTTGTCTTCTCCTCACCTGCCCATTACCCCTTCATAAGCATTTGGTGTGTGCTACTCTGGATTTCCGGCATCTGCAGAATCTCTTGGGCACTCTGTATGGATTTGATCCGTATGAAAAGACAAGCTTTTCACTTTATCTTGGTACGTGTGACAATAATAAACCAATTCTAACCAAGCAAGCTTGCCATTGTTGGCCACAGTTGTGAAAATGACCAACACCCTTAATGGCAGTGTTTTTTTTAGGGCTCAGTCAGAGTCCCAGGTGGGGATTTCTCAGCTGGCTGCTTATAAATACTCCAGGCTGGTAACAGGTGTCTTATTGTTGGCACATACATTACACCATTTTTGCCCGCAATGCGATAGGTGCAAGTGAGCAAATTCCTGGCTTTAGCATAGTCTGCATCATTCATTTATAGGGAAGGACTCTATGCTAAAGGAACCGTAGGAACTCTTCTGGTGTGTGAAGGAAACCATGATAATATTCAGTGGCATATTAATTACCCCAAACAGATTTAGGAACAACACACAAAAAATGCTGGAGGAACTCAGCAAGTCAGGCAGCATCTATGGAGGGTGATAAACAGTTCACATTTGCATAAGATTATAAGACAGGAGCAGAATTGGGAGTTTCAACCCATCAAGTCTGCTCTGCCATTCCATCATGGCTGATTTATTATCCCTCTCAACCCCATTCTCCTGCCTTCTCCCTGTAACTTTTGATGCCCTTACTAATCAAGAAATATCAATCTCTGTTTTCAATACATCCAACGACTTGGCTTCCACAGCCATCTGTTGCAATGAATTCTACAGATTCACCAACATCTGACTAAAGAAATTTGTCCTTATTTCTGTTCTAAAGGGATATTCTCCTATTCTGAGGCCATGCTTTCTAGACCTAGATTCCTCCACTATAGGAAACATCCTCTGTACATCCACACAATCTATGACTTTCAATATTCAATAGATTTCAATGAGATCCCTCTCATTTTTATAAACACCAGTGAGTACAGACCCAGAGACATCAAACGCTCCTCAAACATTAACCCCTTCATTCCAGGAATCATTCTCATGAACTTCTCTGGACCCTCTTTTCTTATATTTCCCTACATAGGGGGACTGAATCCGTACTGGAAGGGAAGAGGGAATAAGCCTGAATAAACATGTGGGGGAGGGGAAGAAGCAGGTGATAGGTGAGACCAAGTGAGGGGGAAGGTGGGTGGGTGGGGGAGGTGGATGATGTGATAAACTGGGAGGTGACAGGTAAAGAGATTACTGTTAGAAGAGATTCTGCAGATGCTGGAAATCTTGAGCAACACACACAAAATGCGAGCAGTGCAGTTTTGTAGTGGTTAGTGTAATGCTTTAGAGCACCAATGATCAGGACTCAATTCCACCACTGTCTGTTTGTACTTTCTCCCCATGACTGTGTAGGTTTCCTCCAGGTGCTCTGGTTTCCTCCACATTCCAAAGATGTACTGGTGAGAGTTAGTAAGTGGTGTGCATGCTATGTTGGTGCTGGAAGTGTGGTGACATTTTGCGGGCTGCAGTGTGTTAGCAGTTGCTGCAAATATTTCACCTTTCACCCTTAACCTATGACCTCTACATTCAGTCTCACCTAACCTCAGTGGAAAACGCCTGCTTACATTTACCCAATCTACAGCACTCATAATTTTGTATACCTCCATCAAATCTCTCCACATTTTCCTCTGCTCCAGAGAACAAAGGCAGATTAGCAGTTACCATAATGCTATTATAGCCCCCATGACCCAGATCCAATTCCTGCTGCTATCTGTAAGGATCCCGTTCATTCACCCTGTGACCATGTGGGCTTCCTCCAGGTACTCCGGTTTCCTTCCACACTCCAAAGATATGCGGGTAATAGGTTAATGGGACAAATTGGTATAATTTTGTGGCATGGGCTCACTGTGTTGTGCTGTGTCTCTAAATAAAATCAAAAGATTAAAAATAAAAGTCCTAACCTTTTCAGCCTTTCTCTATAACTCACGTCATCCCTCAAGTCCTTGGAAAATTTTCTCTGTACTCTTTCAATCTTATTAATATCTTTCCTGCAGATAGGTGGCCAGAACTGCACATAATACTCTAAATTAGGGCTCACATAAGTCTCATACAATTTTAACATAACTTCCCAACTCCTGGACTCATTACTCTGATTTATGAAGCCCAATGTGCTAGTTTTTGGTTAAGAGGCAAAAGTTTATTTCAGTATGTATGACAAATAAGTGAACTACAGTGCTTAATCCAGACAATTCTCTTTATTAAATTTTATTATTAAGCATTGATCATGCACGAGCGGCATTAGAGTTCATTCTATCTTAGTCCTCTACTGTTGCAGTTGCTGAACCATTGTTGCTCATTCCTTTAATTGCCAATGCCCTCAGCTCTGGTCTTTTTCCTCTAGGGCTCTCCACTTCTTCAATGTTTTCTTTGATGAAGTTTCAGTTATCTGCTCTAACTCTTTAAATAACATGGTGTTAAGTTTTGTCTGATAACATTCCAAAGAGCATTTTGGGATGCTTTATCCTGTTAGAGAAGCCTTGGTAATTTCTGTCCTCACTCTTTCCCTCTCTTTCCATTCCCCGTTCTGGTTCCCTCTCTCATCCCTTTTCTTCTCCTCACCTCCCTCAGGTGCCCCCCTCCTTCTCTTTCTCCCAAGCTCCACTCTCCCCTCCTATTATATTCCTTCTCTACAGGCCTTTACCTCTTCCACATATACTTCCCAGCTTCTCACTTCATCCCCCTTCCGCCCCACCTATCCATCTTTCCCCTTACCTAATTTCACCTATCAATTGCCAGCTTGTTCTTCTTACCCTCCCCCCATCTTCTTATTCTTGCTGCTTCCCCCTTCCTTTTCAGTCCTGATGAGGGTCTCAGCCCAGAACATTATTTCCTTGCTGCCTGGCCTGCTGAGTTATTCCAACATTTTGTGTGTTGCTCTGGATTTCCAGCATCTGCAGAATCTCTTGTGTTTAAAATGAATTATTGTTGTTGAACATTTCTTGGAAAAAGACAGGATGACTTCACATGTCCTGATGAAGCGTCTTAGCCCAAAATGTCAACTGTTCATTTCTCTCCATAGATGCTGCCTGACTTGCTGAGTTCCTCCAACATTTTGTGTGTATTGCTCAAGATCTTACAATTTTTTACAGGTGAACCATGGAGAGCATTCTGACTGGTTATATCACTGTCTGGTGTGGAGGGGCCACTGCACAGAATCAGAAAAAAACTGCTGAAAGTTGTAAACTCAGCCAGTGCCATCATGGATACTAGCTTCCCCAGCACTGAGGATACCTTCAAAAGGCAATGCCTTAAAAAGGCAGCATCCATCTTTAAGGACCCCTATCACCCAGGACATGCCCTCTTCTCATTGCTACCCTCAAGGATGAAGTACAGGAGCCTGAAGATACACACTCAACATTTCAGGAACAGCCTCTTCCCCTCCACCATCAGATTTCTGCATGGACAATGGACCATGGACACTACCTCACTACTTTTTTCACCCTTTTGCACTACTTATTCAATTTATTTTTATATGTTCTTATTGTAATTCATAGTTCTTTAAAGTTTTAATGTATTGCACATACCAATCCTCATAGAGGGATCAGAAGTGGAGAGAGTGAGCAGTTTCAAGTTCCTGGGTGGCAAGATCTCTGAGGATCTAACCTGGTCCCAACATATCAATGTAGTTATATAGAAGGCAATCAGCGACTATACTTCATTTGGAGTTTGAAAAGATTTGGCATGTCAACAAATACATTCAAAAACTTCTATAGATGTACTGTGGAGAGCGTTCTGACAGGCTGCATCACTGTCTGGTATGGAGGGGCTGCTGCACAGGACCGAAAGATGCTGCAGAGGGTTGTAAATCTAGTCAGCTCCATCTTGGGCACTAGCCTACAAAGTACCCAGGACATCTTCGGGGAGCGGTGTCTCAGAAAGACAGTGTCCATTATTAAGGACCTCCAGCACCCAGGGCATGCCCTTTTCTCACTGTTTCCATCAGGGAGCAGGCACAGAAGCCTGAAGGCACACACTCAGCGATTCAGGAACAGCTATCTGATAATCCCCTAATCTCTACTGTTTAGCAATACTATGATCACTCAGAATACTTTTCAACAATTTGTACATTTTTGTTCAATTGTGTTTTCTTGTAAGAATTGTGTATAACATAGATCAGTGCAGCACAGTACAGGCCTTTCAACCCACAATGTTATAACCTACTCCAAGATCAATCTAACCCTTCCCTCCCACATATTTGTCCATCATCCAAGCACCTTTCCTACAGCTTCTTAAATGTCCCTAATGTATCTACCTCCTCCTCCACCCCTGGTACCAACCTATCTGTGTAAAAAAGATTACCTCCGACATACCCCTCTCCTTTGCTCCGATCACCTTAAAATTATGCTCTCTCTTATTAGCCATTTCCACCCTGAAAAAAAGTCTCTATTTGTCTACTTGATCTGTGCCTCTTACCATTTTGTACAGCTCTGTCACGCCACCTCCCATCCTCCTTTGCTCCAAAGTGAAAAGCCTTTGCTCGCTCAACCTATCCTCATAAGGCATACTTTCTAATCCAGACACCATCCTGGTAAATCTCCTCTGCACCCTCTCTAAAGCTTCCACACCCTTCCTATAATGATGTGATCAGAACTGAACACAATATTCTCAGTGTGGTCTAACAAAATAAAGGTTTGATTTCCTTGTGAATGTTACTTATCTGATGTTCTATCCCTGTGATGAGGCCCGCAAGTAAGTTTTTCATAGCACCTCTCCCTCCATACGCGTAATTGTGCAGATGACAATGAACTCCGCTTTGACTTTGACATCGGTATCTGGTGTTTGGGTTGTACTAGATCGATCCACTCTAACTTAATCTAATCATCCAGACCATGTCCCTGAGTTATTATTTACCAGGTTCAGTTCCTGAGTAATACTGTACCCTCATATTACATCACATGTCAGTCGTTTGCCTTTTGTGTGACTCGGCGTTTAATGACTGAGTGATACAGTAAGTGTCGGGGGCAAGCGAGTGACGTGTAAGTGAATATTGGGGGCTAGAAACTGAGTGATGTTTTGGGGAGTGAATGGGTGCTAGGGGCTGGTGTGTGAGTGACGCGGGAGGGAGAGAGTGAATGAGGCAGCGAATGAGCGACGTGTGAGTGACCTAGAGACTCTCCGGGGTCAGTAACCGAGTACAGTACCTCTCACTCGACACGACCGTGTGCTTGAGTGATGTGCCGCTGACTAAACAAACTCAAGGGCCATAAAGCGAGTGACTCTCAGAGGTCGGAGACACAGTGAGTCAGGGACTAGTGACTGAGTAATGTTGTGACTTCGAATGAATGGGGTGAGGGGTTCCGGGAAGCTATTAAAATGCGGCTGTTCCAGCAAGGTACGCACTCTGCCCGCTGACTGATCTGTCTGTGCAAGTCAGGGTATATCAGGAGGGAGTGAGGTACACGGGCAGTGCTAAACCACACAACCTGATTCTGGATTGAAGCGACGGAGCAACTTTGTTGTGTGTTTGTGCGCGCGTATGTATGTGTGTGTGTGAGGGTGAGAAGCGGAGCTTGAAGTACCCGGTCCGCCGACACTTTCAGGTAAGCGACTTGCTCTCAGTTCTCCGTCTACCGCCGGGTCCCGTTCGCTTTAACAACAGTTGCTCGCTCTATTCCTCGTCCTTTATCTCCCGGGCTCGTTCGAACTTCTCCCTGCGAACGCTCGTCGCTGCCCCTCTCTCTCCACCCTCATTTCACTATTCGCTATTTATCCTCATTTCACCATTCACTATTCGCTATTCACCCTCATTTCACTATTCACTATTTCCTCATTCGCTATTCTATTTATTTTATCCTTATTTCCCCTTTGCCGGTCCCTAACTTCACCGGTATCTTCATTCTAAAACATTTTGTCTCCCATAAATTCCCACCATCGCTTGTGCTAGCCGCTCTCCGTTTTAAGTTCTCGGTGTTTCCCCCCACTTTTATCCCCGTTCACTTCCCGGTTGTCGATCGCTTGGACTCCCTGGTTGTTTGTCCAGGTGCCATTTCTCGCCGGAAGCCACTTTCCAAGTCACTGGACAGGGCCACCAGGAGAAAGTGGGGGGTGTGGGAGTGGACAGATGAGACGGTGAGGTCCAGGTCTGTGGATTTCGGGAACGAGTAAACAGGGCTGGGCGTCAAGGAGAGAGCGGGATGGAAGAAGGGTGCTTAAGGGACGGAAATGGGCCTGTCTCAAAGGGTGGCGGGGTCTATCACAGAGTCCCTCGGAACGGTGGGATCTAGGAATGTTCACTGTCCCGCTGTAGAAGATAGAATATTCAGTCCACGATGTTGTGTTGACCTTTTAACCTACACCAAGACCAATCTAACGCTTCCCTCTCACATTTCCCTCTATTTTCCTTTCATCCATCTGCCTAGCTAAGTGTCTATTAAATGTTCCTAATGTATCTGCCTCTACCACCAACCTCTGGCAGCATGTTCCACGTACTCAGCATACTCCGTGTAAAACAACTATCTCTGACATCCGCCCTATACTTTCCTCCAATTACCTCAAAAGTATGCCTTTTCCACCCTGGGAAAAAGTCCCTGGTTCTCCACTCGATCCATGTCTCTTATCATCTCGTACAGACACCTCTGCCAAGTCACCTCTCATCCTGTGTTCCAAAGAGAAAAGTTCAACCTATCCCCTTAAGACACGCTCTCTCATCTAGTCACTACAGACGATAGTGCTAAAGACAGCAATGCAGAAGTTAGCCTGGCCTGTACCTATCGTTGTGTGGACACCGTGGATCCAACTGTTGCACCCAGTCCTCTGACAGCACACGGGGAGTACAAGACGCCCGGAGTGCACACGAATAACCTCCTCTTGAGGGGCAAACGCGGGCAGTCCGCGAGGCAAGGGAAGACGGGGACTTAGAGAGAAAGCTCTAAAAGAAAAAAAGATAAAACGAAAAATGGAAATCAAATAACAGAACGAAATGCAAAAGAAGGGCAGGAATTGCTTGAAATTTGCTTTCATAAGCTGTAATGAACTTAAACTCAATTAGATTTCACGTTCGTTAATACATTGACGTTTTTCACACAAAAGAGTTGTGAAAATTCTGAAATTATTGGTCCCGTCAGGCTGTGGAAGCAGGACATTAATCGATACATGCAAGGTTCGGGCTGATAAATATTTTTATAAGAGAATATTGGTTGGCACAATTGGGATCCTGTGATAAAGGAATGATCTTAATAGAGGATGGAGATGCGGTAGAGAAGGGAAGGAGAGAGAAAGAATTTGAATTGGCTTTATTTCTTACATCCTTCACATGCATGAGGAGTAAAAATCTTTGTTACCTCTCCGTCTAAATGTGCAATATGCAGTCATTGTAATTTATAATAATTTATAATTCAGATTGGGACTAGCAGGGAGAATACAGTAGTGTGATCGGCTGGGGCGAAGGGCTGTATTATGATGGAAGGATCTATTACTCTATGAATGCTGGAAGGGTTGTTTTACTCTATGACTCTAATGTAGTATCAGGGACAACAGTATTGTTTCTTTGTGTGGCCCTCCCTCCTGCAATTACCACGATGTGGTGTGTTTGAACTTGTTGATGGATAATTTGCTCAGAGGATACATACATTGACAACATTATTATTAGCATTATTAATGATACTGGGAACTTAAAGGATTTATGTTTGACAACATAAATAAGGGCAGCATTCCCTTGAACTTGAATAGGTTAGATTTATGCAGTTGAGTTAAGTCGCAACAAGATTCAGAGACACGAGAGACTGCAAATGCTGGAATTTGGTGCAGAGACAATCTGCTGGAAACATTTAGTGGGTCAGGCAGCAGCAGTGGAGGGAAATGGACTGATAATGTTCACTTCCCTCCACTGATAGAACATAGGGCATTACAGCACAGTACAAGCCCTTCGGCCCATAATCTTGTCCTAACCTTTTAACCTACTCTAAGATCAATTTAGCTCTTCCCTCCAATATAGTCCTTCATTTTTCTGTCAACCATGTGTCTATCTAAGAGTTTCTATCTAAGAGTTTCTTAAAAGCCTCTAATGCATCTGCCTCTACCATCACCTCTGGCAGGGTGTCCCATGCACCCACCACTCTGTCAAATCTTACCTCTGACGTTCCCCCCGTACTTTTCCAGTCATCTTAAAATGATGCTCCCTCATCTTAGCCATTTCCGCCCTGGGGAAAAAAAAGTCTCTGGTTGTCCATTTCATCTATCCCTCTTATAAACTTAGTTATTTAAATCACAAAAAAAGATTGAGACACAAGAAAGTGCAGATGATGGAATCCCAAGCAAAAAAAAAACAAGCTTCTGGAGGAACTCAACAGGTCAGGCAGCATCTGTGGAGGGAAATGGACAGTTGACTCATTGAGTTCCTCCAGCAATTTGCTCTAAGAAAAAATTCATTTGGGTAGATTTAGAGACACAATTTCATTTAGCACAGCAATTGAAACAAGGGAACATAATCTTAACATTAGAACCAAGCTATTCAGGAGTGGATGAGGATGGGCTTTTCTCACAATATCTCAGCATGGCCCCCGCACTTTAGTTGTCTACCTGCACCGCATTTGCTCCATAGCTGCTACATTATATTCTGTTTTCCTTTACAACCCCAAAATACTTGCACATGACACTATTTGCCTGGATGACATGCAAATACAAGCTTTTCACTATATCTCGGTACACATGGCAATAATAATGACCTAATACCTTGTTAAACATTGGTCAGACATTTTTCAAAGGGTCCTGAAATTTTGGACTTTCCTTTGCCACAAGATTCCCAATGTAGGTTATCGATTAGTACTTTACAGGGTCAGACAGATTATTTTTAAGTAAAGGTCTAGCAAAATGTGGAGTCAAGGCAGATAGCTGGAAGTAAGGATGAACAATAGCCAGTGATAATCACTCAGTGGCCACTTTATTAGATGCACCTGTACACCTGCTCGATAATGCAGATATCTAATCACCCAATCATGTGGCAGCAACTCAATGCATAAAACATGTTGGTATGGTCAAGAGATTCAATTGTTGTTTAAACTAAATATCAGAATGGGGAAGAGATGTGATCATGGAATGATTGTTGGTGCCAGACAGGGTGGTTTGAGTATCTCAGAAACTGCTGATCTCCTGGGATTTTCATGCACAACAGTCTCTAGAGTTGACAGAGAATGGTATGAGAAACAAGAAAAAATATCCAGTGAGCAGCAGTTCTGTGAGCAAAAACACCTTGTTAATGAGAGAGGTCAGATGAGAAAAGCCAGACTGGTTCAAGCTGACAGGAAGATGACAGTAACTCAAATAACCACACGTAACAACAGTGGTGTGCAGAATGCAGAACATTTCTGAATACATAACATGTTGAACCTTGAAGTGGATGGGCTACAGCAGCTGAAGACCATGAACATGCATTCAGTGGCCACTTTATTAGTTACAGGGGGTATCTAATAAAGTGTCCACTGAATGTATAATAAAGACTTATAGAATAAAGAGTGCTATAATCCCTTATCTAACTCTAGGCCCCTCGAAGCAGTTTATAGTTTGTGCATTAAATTTCTATCTTCTTGTAATTTGCGATAGCCAATTTGCACCACTTCATACTTCCATATACAGTAATGTGCTTTTAGTGGTGGCGATTGAGGGAAACTATTGACTGAGATGTTGGAGATCATTTGCCTGCATTGCCTCCACCACACCGCAGAAACTGGCCCTTCAGCCCCTCCAATCATACTGACTTGATCTGCCTGGTCTCATCTACCTGCCTCCGGACCATATTACAAACGCAAATGTTAACACAAATGATGCATTTCAATGTACGTTTTGATGTAGGTGTGATGATAAGTAAGTGAATCTTGAGATCTGAATCTGAATCTGAAGCAAACCCCTCTTATCCTTTCTGATGTAATGATGTACAGTTGAGTAAAGTTAAGGAAAATGCTTTGATATTATTGTACCTGCGTCAGCCACTTCCTCTGGCAGCTCGTGCATTGTGATGCACACAAAATGCTGGAGGGACTCAGCAAGTCAGGCAGCACCTTTGGAGAAGAATAGAGTTGACCTCGTGCCAGCAGAGTCTACCTTGTGCCAACAGAGTCGACCTTGTGCCAGCAGAGTCGACCTTGTGCCAGCAGAGTAGACCTTGTGCCAAGACCCTTCATCAGAATTGGAAAGGAAGGGGGCAGAAGCCAGAATAAGGTGGTGGGTGGAGGGGAAGGAGCACAAGCTGGCAGGTGATAGGTGAAGCTAGGTGAGGTTGGGGAAGGTAGTTAGGTGGGTGGGGGAAGAGGGAATGAATTGAGAAGATAGGAGATGCAGCATAAAAAAGCACAATAAGCATAAAGGACACGATTGAAAACATAATAAATATAAATTCATAGGATTAGCTTATATACACAGATTGATTGTATGTACCTAAAGTGAAACTAGGTACAGGAGTATCTGTACATAAGGTGACTCTGACAGAAAATTATAAAGTAGTGGTGGTGTGGGTTGGTGGGTGGAGGTGTTAACCAGCTTCGGGGGGAAGTAACTGTTTTGAGTCCGATGGTCGTGGTGTGGATGCTGCGTAGCCTCTTCCCTGATGCAAGTGGACAAACAGTCCATGAGCAGAGCAGGAGGTATCCTTCAAGAATCCCAAGTTTGATAAGAACTCATCAGTGACAGTGGCTGGGGAACAAGGGAAGGCAAGCTCCCAACAAAAGAGTCTATTTTCACAAGTTAATCTAGTGCCACATGCAAACAGATGGTACTCCATGAATGGAGATTAAATTATTAATATTGCCGCAGAAGTACTTGGATAACCACCCACTTGCAAACTAATAACAATTTAAGAGTGTGGACTACTGAAAATAGCCTCTTGCTTCATTGATTTGGATTTCTGCCAGCAGTCTTATTGGAAATGCCTTTCAAGACCAGAAGTCCATTTCTTTTATGCAAGGGCTGCAACTTCTGCATTTATTGTTAATGTATGGCAAGCACTTCACAGCATTCACATTTCCAGGGAGTACTGGAAACACTGAGGAAAATGCTTACTTTAGAACAAACAGGAAGCTTAGCATTGTCTCTAACCCAGAATCAGAATCAGGTTTATTATCACTGACATACCTTGTGAAATTTATTGTTTTGTGCCCCTTATATGAGAAATGATGTGCTGGCATTGAAGAGGGCCCAGAGGAAGTTTACAGGAATGATTCAGGTTAATGCCTGTGGAGCGCTTGATGGCTCTGGGCCTGTACTCACTGGAGATTAAAAGGATGAGGAGGGGATTTCATTAAAACCTAATGAATATTGAAAAGCCTAGACAGAGTTGATGTCGAGGGGATGTTTCCAATAATGGGGGAGTCTAGGTCCAGGGAGTACGGTCTCAGAATACAATGACATCCCTTTAGAACAGAGATAAGGAGGAATTTCTTTAGGCAGAAGGTAGTGAACCTGTGGAATTCATTGCCACAGACAACTGTGGAGGGCAAGTTAATAGGTATGTTTATAGGAAGTCAATATGTTCTTGATTAGTAAGGGCATTAAAAGGTTATGCGGAGATGGCAGGAGAATAGGAGTGAGGGGGAAAATAGATCAGCAATGATCAAAAGGCAAAGCAGACTCGATGGGCAGAATGGCCTAATTCTACTCCTATATCTTATGGTTTTAATGGTTTAGACCATAAGACCATTAGACATAGGAACAGAATTAGGCCATTCAGCCCATTGACTCTGCTCTGCCATTCTATCATGGCTGATCCCAGATCCCACTCAACTGTTTTGTGGCAGCAGTACTGTGCAATGCATAATATACATTATAAATTATAGTGAGAAATATGTAAAGAAGTAGTGCAAAAAGAGAGCAAAGAAGTGAGGGGTTCATAGTCCATTCAGAAATCTGATGGTGAGGGAAGAATATGTTCCTAAAGCATTGATAGTGTCTCTTCAGGCTCCTGCACCTCCTTCCTGATGGTAGTAATGAGAAGAGGGCATGTCCTGGGTGGTGAGAGTCCTCAATGATGAATGAAATGAAATAAGCAACAATCAACGCCCTCTAATTTTTTTAACAGCTGTGTGGATCAACCATTACTCTGAGCAGAACATTTTTACATGGCTTGAAAACTGCATGCAACTTTCAATGACCTTTTTTGGTAGACGGCGTTGGAGTTCAGTAGGCCAGTAGTTTATTAACAAGGAACTACTGGCTTCCATTCTGTGTTTATTGTTACAATTTGTAACGGTATTTTAATTTGAAACACTGACAATTTAAATACATTGAAACTCTAAAATGTTTCAAAGTAAAGATTGCGGTACACTTGTTATTTAAAAAATTTATGGATTATATTCATGAACACGTTATTAATTACAGGATATTCCACAATTATATTAACACAGATTTCAAAATTATATTAACATACTATAAAAGAAAATTCCATTTGCGTGGTAACAACGGTTATGTGTGTGGGAGCATTTCAGTTACTGTGCGACTGCACACTCACGTAGCTTAGAAGGAACAGTGGTAACAATTCACAGCAGCCTTAAGTAGCAAATGCTACAATGGAGAAATCTATTTGGTTGAGTTAGAGGTTGCTAAGAGTGCAAAATCTTTGACTACATCCTCAGATATCATGTACTCTTGAAGGACAGAGCTCCTACAATGAAATACTATATTAGAACCTCATTCATTGGAACTTATTTTCTGAAACACAAGAGGATTAGGTATAGCATCATTTCTATTTGGTGTATCATATCGTTTCCTTATCCATCTCATTTTCTAGTAACTAATGAGGCATAGCAAAGATCGAATGTGAGATTCAAAGAAATGCAAAGTTATATAGCACAGAAATAGTTCCTTTGAGCAATTACATCCATGCCAAATGTTTTTGCCCATCTCCACTAATCCTATTGCCTGCATAAGGTCTGTGCTCCCCTCTGCCTTGTCTTTTTAATGCCTGTCTAAATGTCTCTTAAACAGAGTGATTGCATGTGATTCCACCACCCCCTCTGGCAGCAGGTCCTGGATATCAACTATTTCTGTGTTGGGCCAGAACAATAGTGTTGCAGTTAGTACAAAGCCTTACAGCGACAGTGACTCAGATTCATTACCCGTTGGTATCATTAAGGAGGTTGTACGTTTTCCCTGTGATTGCATGTGTTTTCTCCGGGTGCTCGCGCTTCCTCCCACATCCCAAAGACATGCAGGTGTAATTAGGCAGTGCAGGCTCGCTGGCCCAGAAGGGCCTGTTACTGAGCTATATCTCTGCAAAAATTAAATCACCTCAAACCCCCTTTAAAACTCCTTCTTCTCACCCTTAAACCCATATTCTCTTGTTTTGATAACTATACCAATGGAAAAGAAGATTCTTTCTACCATATCTATGACTCTTATAATGTTATACACATCTATCATGTGCCCTCTCAGCCTCCTTCATAACAGGGAAACCAAATGCAGCCTATCCAATCTCTCCCCATTAGTAATGTCTTCCAATTCAGGCAATGTTTTGATGAATCACAGATTCAGATTCAGATTTATTTATCATATGCACATCGAAATGTGTCATGTTGCAGTAACAACCAACACACCCAAGGATGTGCTGGGGGCAGCCCGCAAGTGATGCCACGCATTCCGGCACCAACATAGCATGTCCATGACGTTCGGCAGAACGACACAAACAGCAACGACAAAAATCAAACAGGACAATGGCAGCCCAAACCCTTTCCCACACACACACACACACACTCACACACACACACACACACACACACAGGCCTCCAACCCCAGGACACCATGTTCTTCCTATTCATTGATTGGGTGTCCATCATACCCAGCGATGACAGAGAAACCTGTGTGGGAGATTTGTTAAAGTGGAGAGGCCTTTGCACTAGGGTAATTCCACTCCCTGGTCCTCAGATTTCCAGGTCCAGTGGTATGAGTTGTAGTCACAACTTGGTTGCAAAGGATGACCCTGACTACTTCTGTGCCCTGTTATGCCATTCATCCACCACACACTCACCACTCTCTGTATAAAAAACTTACCTCTGGCATCCTCCGTATACTTTCTGAAAATCACCTTAAAATTATGCCCCTTTTTATTAGCCATTACCACCCTGGGGAAAAGTCTCTGACTATCCACTTGATTTATGCCTCTTATCACCTTCAATTTTCAGTCCTGAACCTTGGCCATAAAAACCTAAGCTAATGCACTAATACTGTATTGTAAGGGCCCTGCACTGTGTCAGATAGTGTCTTTGAAATGAAAAATTAAACTACAGCCTTGTCTGTTCTCTCAGGAGCCTTTAAATATCTCATGGTACCATTTCCAAAAAGCACTGTAGATCTGTAATACCATCTATCTAACCATAATTACATGCTCCTCTTTGTGGGAGCTTATTATGGACAAATCACCTGCCTGTACAACAGTGTTCACACTTTAAAAGTGCATAATTGGTAATAAGCACATTTGGATACCATGAAAAATGTTTTAGAAAGGCTGTGATGGATATTCACTTTTCATGGCCCTACAGTCTGATTGCTAAACTCAGCTTTCCAGCACATCAGCAATATCTTTCCAAAGGGTTAGGGTTGTTGGTGATACACTTAAATTTTTAACAAATATTCTTTGCTCAGTTTTTTTTGTTCTAAACAAAAACCAGTCTCCAGTTCTTAATGTAAATAGCAAGCAGTTATCAGTTTGGGGATGGGGACACAGATTTGAAAACAGTGTTACAGAATACGGGATGCTAGCCCACAGCCGTGAGGGGTCTGCTTTGCAAAGGGAAGTGACCAATTGTAAATTTCTGCATTAGCCAAACGTAAGACAATGGGGGGGAGGGTGCTATTTCTTTTAGCACATCAAACATGGTTACAAATTGGGATGTTTGCGTACTTTTATTATTCTATATCTGATTCCACCACAGAAAGTAAAGTGACTTATTTGGACTAAATCAGCTTCACTTATAGTACACTAAATTAGTTTTCAAATCAATTTGCATCAGTTCAAAAAATTCAAATGTTTATTTGTTTAACATTGATATTTTAGCTACCAGATGGTTAGTGTTTATACATTTATCTCTGAGAATGAGCTATGAAAATCTTGTGATTTGATTTACTTTATGTATTTCATTTGTAGAAAACAGAACCGTTATTGTTTCAATCACTCCCTCAGCCTTAAATGCTTATTGTTTTATTCATCATATGTCTATATATTTGTTTCATAAGGTCTGAATTCTAACTATTAGATATGTTTTAACTCCAAGGAGATCAGCAATTTGTTTATTTTAGATTTAGACCATAAGAAAAAGCAGCAGAATTAGGCCATTCAGCCCTTCAAGTCTGCTCCACCATTCCATCATGGCTGAGTTAGTATCTCTCTCAACCCCACACTCCTGCCTTCTCCCGTAACATTTGATGCCCTGATTAATCAAGAACTTTTTAACCCCTGCCTTAAATATGCCCAATAAACTGGCCTGCGCAGCTGTCTGTGGCAATAAGTTCCACAGATTCACCACCCTCTGGCTAAAGAAACTTCTTTTCATCTCTGTTCTAAATGAACATCCCTGAATTCTGAGGCTGCACCCTCTGGTTCTGGACTTTTCCACTACAGGATACGTCCTCTCCACATCCATTCTATCTAGGTCTTTCAAAATTTGACAGGTTTCAATGAGATAGCTCTCATTCTTCTAAACTCCAGTGAGTACAGGCCCAAAGTCATCAAACACTCCTCATATGTTAACCCTTTCATTTTTGGGATCATTTTCGTGAACCTCCTCTGGATTTTCTCCAATGCCAGCATATCTTTTAGATATGGGGCTCAAAACTGTTCACAATACTCCAGGTGCAGTCTGACCAATGTCTTATAAAGCCTCAGCATTACTTCCTCACTTTTGTAATTTAGTCTTCTTGAAATGAATGCTAACACTGCATTTGCCTTCCTTACCACCAACTCAACCTGCAAGTTAACCTTTAGGGAATCCTGTAGGAGGACTTACAAATCCTATTGCACCATTGATTTTTGAATTTTCTCCCTATTTGGAAACTAGTCCATGCTTTTATTCCTTCTGCCAAAATGGATGACCTAAGGACCTTCTGAAAAATCCAAGTACACAACATCAGCTGGTTCTCCTTTGGATTTTCAGAAGGCGAGTAATAAGGTGCCACACATGATGCTGCTTAACAAGATAAAATCCTATGGCATTACAGGTGTAATGCTCAGTTATATTATCTCGTATATGCCTAGGGGAAATCCCACCCAGCACCTGCCTCAACGCTTCCCACGGAGTCGGTTGCCACCCGAATCAATCCCAAACATCAATCATCAGCCAGCACACCCAGTACGTTTTACCAAGTACACTTTATAGATATCACTAATTCTATGACATTAACATAAATTCGATACAGAAAAGGAAGTAATGAAGAAAAAAGGCGCCAAGACTTATCAAAGTCCAAGTTCTTCGCATGCAACCGTTGGAGCTCAATCAAATCCGGACAACCACACGAATCCTGTCGACTCACAGCTCGGGACCACCCGAAGTGATCGACCGGAGCCTTTCCGCAAGTCCGCCGTCCTCCCCGTCTCTCCTCTGACTCCCCGTCTCTCCACCGTCCTCCTTGTCTCTCCTCCAACTCCCCGTCTCTCCACCGTCCTCCTCGTCTCTCCTCCGACTCCCCGCCAAAACCCCGTCCCCAGTCATATGATACAGCATTATCATCCGAAAACAAAACAATACATGAACACCCATTGGTTAATAGCACCCTGCTATCTGTATTAACCCAAGCAAATGTCCAGCTAGAGACTTTCTCAGCATTTAACATAACAAAGAAGCACTCCCCAGTATAACACAACAAAGAAGCCATTTTAAATTTAACTTACAAAAAAAAGAAAGACCCCGTACACGGGAAATATACTGGCATGGATAGAGGAATGGCTGACAGCCACGAGGTAGCAACATAGCCTTTTCTGGTTGGATGCTTGTGTCTATTTGTGTTCCTCTGGGGTCAGCATTGAGACTGCTACTTCTCACATTATTTATTAGTGATTTGGATAATGGAATTGATGGGTTTGTGGCAAAGTTTGAGGATGAAATGAAGATAGGAAGAGGGTAGGTAGTGCTGAGGAAGCAATGCAATTGCACAGGACTCAGACAAATTGGAAAAATGGGCAAAAAAGTGGCAGATGGAATACAGTGTTGGGAAATGTATGATAATGCATTTTGGTAAAAGGAACAATAGTGCAGACTATTATCTAAATGGGGAGAAGGTTCAAACATCAGAGGTGCAGAGGCACTTTGGAGTATTCGTGCAAGACTCCCAGAATGTTAATTTACAGGTTGAGTCTGTGGTAAAGAAGGCAAATGCAATGTTGGCATTTATTTCAAGAAGAATATAATATAAAAGCAAGGAGATAATGCTGAGCCTTTATAAGACATCAGTCAGGCCTCACTTGGAGTATTGTCAATAACTTTGAGCCCCATATCTCAGAAAGGATGTATTGTCATTGGAGAGAGTCCAGAGGAAGTTCTCAAGCATTATTCTGGGAATGAAGGGGTTAACATATGAGGAGCGTTTGGCAGCTTTGGGCCTACACTTGCTGGAATTTAGAAGAAATCAGGAGGATCTCATTGAAACCTACTGAATGTTGGAAGGACTTAGATAGGGTGGATGTGAAGAAGATGTTTCCTATGATGGGAGTATTCAGAACTAGAGGGCACATCCTCAAAGCTGAAGAGATTGTAGAGGCATTTGTAATGATCTTGCAAGAATTACTAGATCCTGGAATGGAGTCTATTATTAGAGATGAGGTTTCAGGGTACTTCAAGGGACATGATAAAATAGGCCAAAGTCAGGATGATTTTCTCTAGGGGAAATCTTGTCTGATCAATCTGTTGGAATTCTTTGAGGAAATAACAGGCAGGATAGACAAAGGAGAATCGACGGACGTTGTTTATTTCACTTTTCAGAGTGTCTTTGAAAAGGTGCCCCACGTGAAGTAGCTGAACAAGATAAGAGCCCATGGTATTACAGGATAGAAAATTAGCTGACCAGCAGGAAGCAAAGAGTGGGAATTAAGGGAGCCTTTTCTGGTTGGCTGCTGGTGACTGGTGGTGTGCTGTAGGTGTTGGTGTTGGGACTATTTCTTTTCAGGCTCTATATTTATGATTTAAGAAGGAATTGATGGCTTTGTTGCAAAGAGGGGCAGGTAGTTTTGAGGAAGTAGAGAGACTACAGAGGACTTAGACAGATTAGAAGAATGAGCGAAGAAGTGACAGATGGAATACAGTGTCAGAAAGTGTATGGTCATGTACTTTGGTAAAAGAAATAAAAGTGTAGACTATTTTCTAAATAGATGAAGGGAAAATTCAAAAATCTGAGGGCTGAAGGGAATTGGGGGCTCTTGCGCAGGATTCCCTAAAGGTTAATTTGCAGGTTAAGTCTATGGGGAGGAAGGCAAATGCAAAGTTAGAATTCATTTCAGGAGGACTGGAATATAAAAGCAAGTTTGTAATGTTGAGGCTCTATAAAGCACTGGTGAGGCCTCACTTGGAGTATTTTGAGCAGCTTTGGGCCTCTCATCCGAGAAATGACATCCTGAAACTGGAGAGGATTCAAAGGAGGTTCACGAATATGATTCCAAGATTGAATGGCTTGTCATATAAAAAACATTTAATGGCTCCGGGCCTGTATTCACTTGAATTCAGAAGAAGGAGGGATGACCTCATTGAAACGTATTGAGTGGTGAAAGGCCTTGATAGAATGGATGTCGAGAGTCTAAGACCAGAGGACATAGTCTCAGAATAGAGGGGCATCCTTTTAGTGGAGATAAGGAGGAATTTCTTTAGCCAGAGAGTGGAGAATATGTGGAACTCTTCACCATGAAATCCAAGTCATTGGGTATATTTAAGGTAGAGGTTGATAGATTCTTGATTGGTCAGGGCAATGAGGGATACAGAGTGAAGGCAGGAGATTGGGGCTGAGAGGAAAGTGGATCAGCCTTGATGAAATGGCGGAGAAGACTCAATGGGCCAAAAGATCTAATTCTGCTCTGGTATCTTATGGTCTTATGGCAGCTAATAAAATGGCCACCGTGTGTATGTTCATGGGCTTCTGCAGCTGAACCCATCCACTTCAAGGTTCAATGTGTTGTGCATTCAGGAATGTTCTTCTGCACACCACTGTTGAACCACGTGATTATTTGAATTACTGTCACCTTTCGGTCAGCTTGAGCCAGTCTGGCCATTTTCCTTAACACGGCATTTTTGCCCACAGAACTGTCACTCACTGGTTATTTTTCATTTTTTTGCACCATTCTCTGTAAACTCTGGAGACCATTTTGAGTGAAAATCAGAGGAGATCTGAAGTTTCAAAGATACTCAAGCCAACCTGTCTGGCACAAATGATCATTCCATGGTCAAAGTTTCTTAGATCACATTTCTTCCCCATTCTGATGTTTGATCTGAACAGTAATGGAACCTCTTGACCATGTCTGCATGCTCTTATGCACTGAGTGGCTGATTAGATCTTTGCATTACTGAGCAGGTGCACAGATGTACCTAATAAAGTGCCCACTGAGTGTAAATAGGGTGAATGCATGCAGATTTTTTACCCTCTGGTTGGGTGAGACTAGAACTGGAGGTTATAGAGTGAAAAGCGAAATATTTAAAGTGGAACCTTGTTCACTGAGAGGATGGGCCAAGTGTGGAATGAGCTGACAGCAGAAGTGGTAGATGCAAGTTCTGGTGTAACTTTTAAGAGAAGTTTGGATAGGTAAGTGAATGGGAGAGATTTGGAGGGATATGACTCGGGTTCAGATATATGGGACTAGGTAGAAAATCAACACACACAAAATGCTGGAGCAACTCAGCAGGTCAGGCAGTATCTATGGAGAGGAATAAACTGTTGGCATTTTGAGGTAAGACCCTTCTCAACATTTTATATGTGTTACTCTGGACTTCTAGCATCTACAGGATCTTTTATGTTTATGAAATGCAGAAGATCAGGTTGGCATAGACTAGATGAGCTGAGTGGCCCATTTTGGTGATGTAGTGCTCTATGACTCTATGGCATATTTTCAAAATCAAAATATATGGCAGATGCTTAAAATCTGAAATAATTTTTTTAAAGCTGGAATATTCAGCAGATGAAGTTGCACCCATGGACAGAACATAATTCTGTTGAAATAAACTTGACATGCTGAGTACTTCCAGCATCTTCTGGTATTATTTCACTGTCTTTATTGATAAATATCATTTGGAGAAAGCCTTGTTTTTATTCATTTTAGTGTCTCAGAAATGGAAAGCCTGGTGTTTAATTCAACAGCAAGAACTTGAACTTGAACAAACTGTCTTCGTTTACCACTTTTAACGATTCAAAATGCTCAATGGGAGCACATCAAGCTTAATTGAACACTGAACCACAGATATCTTAACAAAAACCTGACATAAAGCTTGCTTGAAAGTGCTAAACAATGGCCTTTGATGATAATAGGGACCTCAGGAAATAGTCTGGGCTAAAAAACCTGTGGCTGTTGGTTCTACTGTGATGTTCTTCTTGTTGGTCAGCTCATCTCAGAATCAGAATCAGAATCAGGTTTGACATTCTGTTCTGCTATCACCAGAGTCTGGAACCAGAGGGTACTGCCTCAGAATGAATGGAGATAAGGAAGAATCTCTTCAGCAAGAGGGTGGTGAATCCGTGGAATTCATTGCCACAGAATGCTGTGGAGGCAAATTCGCTGTGTACATTCACAGCAGGGGTTGATTGGCTGTGGATTAGTAAGGGTGTCAAAGGCGACTGGGAGAAGGCAGAGAATGGGGTCGACTGGAATAATGAATCATCCATGATTGAATGGTGGAGCGTACTTGATAGGCCAAAGAGCCTGATTCTGTTCCTATATCTTTTAGTCTTATGATCTTATTGTCTGGAATTATCTTAAGACAGTCAAGTGGTTTAACTTTGTTTTGTCAGGCACTGTACTAGGTTAATACTGATAGACTTCCAACACATAATTGTATGTTTTGACGTACAACTGCAAAAGTAGTTAAGTCTCGGAGATCACACAGAACCTAGAGTCATAAATATTATGGACTTGTGATTTTCAACAACAAGCAGTATTATTATGGTCACTGTTAGTGTTAAGAGTCACAGAGCACTATAGCAAAGAAACAGGCCCTTTGGCTCATCTAGTCCATGCCGAATTGTTATTCTGCATAGTCCCATTGACCCGCACCTGGACTATAGTCCTCCATAACCCTCCGATCCATGTAGTTATCCACACATCTCTTAAATGTTGCAGTCAAACATGCATTCATTACTTCTGCTAACAGCTCATTCCACACTCTCACCGCCCTGTGAATGAAGAAGATTCCCCTCAAGTTCCCGTAAATATTTCATCTTTCACTCTTAGCATATGGCCTCTAGTTCTAGTTAGACCCAACCTCAGTAGAAGGTTGGCTGGTGGCGCAGTGAGATCAACGTCAGGCTCGAGAATGGAGGTTCCCGAGTTCGATCCAGTGACAGACTGCCCCCTACACGCTCTCCATCCGCGCCGGGTTGATGTCGACCTCGCAACTTGGCCTCGTAAAATAATACTGCGAAATGTCTGTGCAAGGAGTGGCGTCCCACACAGCCTTTCGAACTGCGCCTTGTAAGGCATGAAAATGCCCAACGCTGGCCTCTCAGGTCTGAGTCGACATCATCATCATCGGTAGAAAAAGCCTGCCTGCATTTATTTCTTCTCATACTATTTATCTCATATCCTCATAATATTGTATTCTTCCATCAAATTTCCCCTCATTCTCCTTTGCTCCAGCGTAAAAACATTCTAACTTATAGAATTACATTCTAACTCATAGGAGGTCATTCCTGCCTGTGGCCATCAAACTTTACAACTCCTCCCTTGGAGGGTCAGATACCCTGAGCCAATAGGCTGGTCCTGGACTTATTTCCTGACATAATTTACAATTTACATATTACTAATTAACTATTTATGGTTTTATTACTATTTAATTATTTATGGTGTAACTGTAACAAAAAACAATTTCCCCCGGGATCAATAAAGTAAGACTATGACCATGACTATGACTATGACTAACTTATTCAAACTTGCCCTGGTTACTGAAATGAGTTTGCTTTACTCTAGGGTATTTAATCACCTGAATATAATTTTCTCAGGAGTTCTGATACAACTTGAGCTCGTCTCTGAATCATTAACTTACACATCTAGTACCATAACCATCTCTGGTTTCTATTTTTACAGACATCTATACCCTCAGTGGCCACTTTATTAGGTACACTTGTATACCTGCTCATTAATACAAATAGCTAATTAGCCTATCGTGGCAGCAACTCAATGCATTAAAGCATACAAAGATAGTTCAGTTGCTCAGATCAAACATCAGAATTCTTGGAACAGATGCAGCAGAGGTGAAACTGAGAAAAAGGAATAGCAGTTTTACAAGAGACAGCGTGGGAAGAGGTATAGTCAAGATAACCACGGGAATCAGCATGTTTATGAAAGATGCCGGTAGGCAGTTTGTCTCCAGAGATGAGACAGAGAGATCGAGAAAGGGAAGAGAGGTGTCACAAATGGACCACATGATAATAAATCTGATTCTAATTCTGATTCTGAACCCTAACCATACATTATTGCAGCGGATTAATGAGGCTTTCTTTTCCAGGACATCAGAGATGTCCTCCTGTCTCAAAGAATAGAGTTTTCCTTCCTCCACAATTAATGTTGCCCTCACCTGTATCTCCTCCATTTCCCAGATATCTGTGTACACCCGATCCTCCCACTGCCTTAGCAGGGATAAAGTTCCTCGTCCTCACCACCCACCCCACGAGCCTCCGCATCCAACACATCATTCTCCACAACTTCCACCATCTTCTAAGGGCTCCTACTACCAAGCATATCTTTACCGCCCCTCTACTCTCCTCTTTCCATAGAGATCGATCCCTCCATGATTCCCTTGACCATTCGTCCATCCCCATTAATATCCCTCCTGGCCGATATCCATGCAAATGAGGGAAATGCTACACCTGCCCATTCACTTCCTCCCTCACCTCCATTCAGGGCCTCAATCAGTCTTTTCAGGTGAGGTAACACTTCCCCTGTGAATCTGTTGTATTCAGTGCTCCCAATGTGACATCCTCTATATTGGTAAGATCCGATGTAAATTGGAGGACCACTTTGTCAAGAACCTCTATTCCATCAGCCAAAAATGGAATTTCCCCATGGCCAACCATTTTATCCCCATTCCCCATTCTAACATGTTAGTCCGTGGCCTCCTCCCCGCCATGTTAAGACTGCCCTCAGGTTGGAAGAGCAACACCTCATATTCCATCTGGGTAACCTCCAATCTTGATGGCATGAACATCCATTTCTTCTTCAGATAATTGTTGTTTTCTTTCCCTATCCCTTCCCTCTTCAATTCCCCACTCTACCTCGTACCTCTGCTCCTCACCTGGCCATCACCTCCCCCTGGTGCCCCCCCCCGCCTTCCCTTTCTCCCATGGTCCACTCTCCTCTCCTATCAGATTTCTCCTTCTGATAATTGTTTGTTTTCTTTCCCTCCCCCATCCCTCTTCTTCAATTCCCCACCTTGCCTCACCTATCACCTTCTTGCTTGTCTTCCTCCACCTTCTTATTCTGGCATCTTTCAACTTCCTGATGAAGGGTCTCAGCCTGAAACATCGACTGTTTATTCCTCTCCATAGATGGTGCCTGAGCTGCTGAGTTGCTCCAGCAGTTTTGTGTGTGCTGGGTTTCCAGCATCTGCAGAATCTCTTGTGCTTATTATCATTGACATAGATGATATGTAACAACAAATTTCACATAATCAAAGTCAGTGATAATAAATTTGATTCTGATCCTGTATATCTCTGGATTGTGGGAGAAAACCGAGAGGAAAGCCACACAGTCACAGGGAGAACGTGCAGACTCCTCACAGACAGCAATGGGAATCAAACCCTGATCAGTGATCACTGGTGCTGGAAAGCAACTGTGATAACCAACACAAGGTCAGGCATTTGTAACACAGCGAAGGCCTTAATGCCATTCCACATGGAAATATCAGTTTGTTTCTCTGTGTTGCAATGAACAGAAGTTGAACATCTTGAAGGAAGTGTGGAGACAGCTGAATGAAGCTGAGGTTTAAAGTGAACATTTTCTTTTCTTGCAGGTGATCCCAACTGAATCAATATGAAGACTTCTCTATTGTCTCTCGCAGTGCTCTTCCATCTAATTCATTATTGCCAGGGAGGCTGTAAGACTGAGTGCCTTACCTGTAACAACCTCTATCAGCAAGAACAGTTCAGTATGTTGGTGAGTCTCAGAATCGCTGACTCCATTTCACTCTCTTACCTTTTGCTTTCACCAGGATGCACAGGAAACTTTTTCCATAAAAGAATGAAATATTTTCCATAAGAATCAGATATGGACCTTGTGAAAGGGAGAACAGGATGGCAAATGGAAGCATAGGTTATAAAATTCTGGGCCCCTTACCTAAGAAAGGATGAGCTGGCACTTAGAGTGGATCCAGAGGAGGTTCACGAGAATGATCCTGGGAATGAAAGGGTTAATGTATGAGGAGCATATGATGGCTTTGGGTCTGTGCTCACTAGAGTTTCAAAAAATGAGGGGAGATGTTGTTGAAACCTGTCAAATATTGAAAGGCCTAGATAGAGTGGATGTGGAGAGGAAGTTTCCTATAGTGGGGGACAGCCTCAGAATAGGATGTCCCTTTAGAACAGAGATGAAAAGGAATTTCTTTAGCCAGTGGGTGGTGAATCTGTGGAGTTTATTGCCACAGATGGCTGTGCAGGCTAAGTCACTGGGCATATTTAATAGGTTCTTGATTAATAAGGACATCAAAGATTATGGGGAGAAGACAAGAGAATGGGGTTGACAGGGATAATAAATCAGCCATGATGGAATGGTGGAGCAGACTCAATTGACTGAATGGCTTAATTCTGCTCCTATATCTTATGGTCTTAACGCCTTCAAAATCTGTATGTGTGCAGGAAGCAACACGAATGCAGTTGTCAATAGAACTGGAAAAAGAGATGAGGGAAGAAAACATGTACTCCACAAAGCAATTGTCATATGATTATGAAGACACGTAGTCCTCTTTTATTGTCATTTAGTAATGCATGCATTAAGAAATGATACTGACAAAACCACATAGCTTGGTCCCATGGAAATTCCCATAGTCTCATCTTTGCTTTGAAGAAAATACATAGAGTTAAAGGAAAAATGTTTGGTGTAAGAACAAGTTAAGCAGAATGAATGAAGAGGTGATGGAGGGGGACTGGTTGGGCCTCTGTTCGAGCAAGAAGTGAAATGCTCCCACATCCATGTTAGAGTACCTTTGGCAGATTTGGAACAAGAGCAGCTTTCTGGAACTTGTAGTTCACTTTCGCACTGTCGTTCCAATATTAATCATCTATTTGCATTCCTCCATACAAATCACTTCTTTCTCTTCAATGGCTCTAAATGCACAATGTAACCTAACAAATACCTTATACCTTAGGTATTTCCTTTGTTCCTTTCACTCTCTCTCCAACATATCTTTGTTTTCTCTCTTTTGCTGTTTAGTTGAAGGGTCACTGACCTGAAACGTTTTCCCCATTTCTTTGTCCACAGGAGCTGCCTTCCCAAATGGATATCATCTGGACTTGCTGGTTTTGCCTGAAAAAGTTCAGACCATACATATATTTGCTTTCCATCCCTAAACCAAAGCCCCTGCTGCAAGTGTTGTTTTCTCCATAAGCTCCCATGTGTTACAGATGCACAGCACACCACCTATGCTACTGCATTTAGTCAACACTAGTTATACACTCAGTGGCCACTTTATTAGGTACCTGTACGTGTGCTTACTTGAGTTACTGTCGCCTTCCTGTCAGCTTCAACTAGTCTGGTCATTCTTCTCTGACCTCTCTCATTAACAAGGTATTTCTGCCCACAGAACTGCCACTCTCTGGATGTTCTTTTGATTTTCACACCATTCTTTATGAGCTCTAGAGACTGTGATGCATGAAAATCCCAGGAGATAAGCTGTTTCTGAGATACTCAAACCTCCCTTTCTGGCACCAACAACCATTCCACTGTTAAGGTGACTTAGATCACATTTCTTCTCCATTTTGATGTTTAGTCCGAACAACAAATGAGCCTCCTGACCATGTCTGCATGCTTTTATGCATTGAGTTGCTGCCACATGATTGGCTGATTAGATATTTGCATTAACAAGCAGGTGTAAGGTGTGCTGAGTGGCCACTGAGTGTACATTTAATACATTTAAGTTTTGTTGTTAATTCACATTTATTTTAAGTAAATTAACCAAAAGAAGCTTCTCCTTATCTGCTGCATCAAACTCCTGCTCCCACTTACACACTGTTTAGATCCATTTTTATAATGTAATCCTAGCAATGTGTGATTGGAGTCTTTGCTTAAGCAGATACCTGATAGCGGAATTCACAATCTGAATCATATTTAAGTGACCAGTGAGCAATCAGTTCCAACTCTCAGGGATTACCCCCTAGTTAGATAGTCATTTACAACTGATGATGGGTTATCAACCTGAAAAATTATCTCTGCTTCTCTCTCCACAGGGTAACTCCAGTATTTTCTTTTTAAATATTTCACATTTCTGGGATGCCCAGTTTTTCCCTTTTGACTTTTTTTCCCACTTACAACTGATGGAATACTGAGTGATTACCCAGTAACAGCTTAACTCTTAATTGATCTAAAGCTGCCCCTGTGCAATTTATGAATTCTATATGAGATTCCCAGTGTCAAAACTAAACTTCATTTTGACCTACCCACATACATAGTATAGAATAGTGCTGGAAAAGGGCCAGTAACAACAGGAAGGATCCCACACACCCTGCTCATGGATTGTTCGTCCCATTTCCATCGGGGGGAGGCTATGTAGTATTCAAGTCAGGACCACCAGACTCAAAAGCAGATATTTTCCCCAACCAGTAATGCTGACCAACACCTCCACCCACTAACTCCACCACTACTTTATTATTTCCCGTCAGTCATCTTATGTACAGCCTAAGCGTCACTTTACGGACATACTATCAATCTATGAATATAAGCTATCTTACGTATTATTACTTACTGTTTTATTATTATTATTATTATTATTGTGTTTTTTTTTGTACTGCATCAGATCTGGAATGGCAATTATTTTGTTCTTTTTTACATACACTTGTGCACAGGAACTGACATTAAACAATCTTGAATCAAATTCTCAATCTTACACCCTCCTTATGATGTGCTCCCCTCAGCATCACGAGGTGTGCTTTATTTCTAGTTTGCAGCTATTCAAATAAAAGCTAATGGAAACTTGGAATTTTGATATGAATATAATAAAAGAATAAGAGCAGGCTATTCAGCCCCTCAAGCCTGCCCAGTCATTTATTAAGGGTTGGCCGATCTATTCAGACCTCATCTCCCGTTCTGTACCAGATCCCCTTTGCCCTCAATTCGCTGATCTTTCAAAAAGAAATCTAATCCATCTTAAATACTCCCAGTGATCCAGACTCCATTACCCACCCAGGGTAGCGGATGCCTGAGGCTCACCACCCTCTGCTCGAAATTCCGATACACTTCTGTTTAAATGACTGCCCCCCGCCCCACCCTTGTAACTATGTCTCCTTATTCTAGACTCTCCCTCAAATGGAAACATCTTGGCATCTGTGCCGTTCTGTTTCCTTGTCCTTTAAAATATTAGATGCCTGAGTTTAATTGGCGTTTTCAAGACCGAATCAGATTTTGTTGGGTGTAAATTATAGAGAAAGGTTGAACAGCTTAGGTCTTTATTCCCTGTAGCACAGGAGATTTGACAACGGTATACAAATTTATGAGGGGTATAGATAGGGTAAATGCAAGCAGGCTTTTTCCCACTAAGGTTGTGTGAGACTAGAACTAGAGGTCATAGGTTAAAGATAAAATGTTTAAGGGGCAATTTCTTCACTGAGAGGGTGCTGAGAGTGTGGAACAAACTTCCAGCAGAAGTGGTGGGTGCAGGTTCAATGGCAACATTGAAGAGAGGTTTGGATAAGTAAATGGATGGGAGGGGTACGGAGGGCTATGGCCCAGGTGCAGGTTGTTGGGACTAGGCGTAATAATAGTTTGACATGGACTAGATGGGTGGAGGGGCCCGTATCTGTGCTGTAGTGCTCTATCAATAATGTAGTGCTGTAATGTAGTAATGTAATAACAATGTAGTGCTCTAAGTATCAATATTGAAAAAAGGCACGTTGATAGGCTTGAGGTGTAGAGCAGCTGTTAACCAACTACACCCAAGAATAGACCTGAGCGGTTAAAAGTCTGCATCCATTTCTCTTCAAATTGATAAAGATATTCATATTATCTTAGTATGTACAGCAATATATTCTGAACATTATTTTCATAATAATGAAGGTGCTCTCTACTCCTTAGTATTTCAAGTCAGGATCAAACTTGTACTTTAGTATTGGAAAACTCGCTCATTCCATGGGGAGGATGTACAAACACCTTACAGAGGGCACTGGGATTGAACTCTGAATGCCAATGCCCAGAGCTGTCATAGCGTCATTCTAACCACTACACTACCGTACTTATATCAAAGTAAATTTATTGTAAAAGCATTGATATGTCACCATATACTACTTTGAGATTCATTTTCTTGATGGATTTACAGGAAAGTAAAGAAACACAACAGAATTTATGAAAAACTATACTAGCAAAAAGGCAATGTGCAAACCATACTGTACCAGCACCATGGTAGCGTAGTGGCTAGTGTGACATTATTAGAGTCTGGGGCGTTCCAGAGTTCAATTCCAGCGCTGTTCTGTAAGGAATCTGTGTGTCCTCCCTGTGTCCAAAAATATACTGGGTTGGTTAATTGTCCAGTGAAAAGACACAAAATTACTTTAAATTACAATATAAAGAAATAGTGCGAAAGAAGGAGTAAAGAACTACATGGGGTATAATGAGGTTCTTGGGTTCATGGACCATTCAGGAATCTGATAGCAGAGGGAAGAAGCAGCTTCTGAGTGTGAGTCTTCAGGCTCCTGTACTTCCTTGCCTGACAGTAGTAATGAAGAAGAAGACAGGTCCCAGATGATGAGGGTCCTTAGCGATGAATGTTGCCTTCTTGAGGTTCTTTCTCTTGAAGGTCATTGATGGTGTAGTGGGTTGTGCCTGTGATGAAGCCTCCATACAAGGCTGTAATATAACTAATCAGAATGCTTTCCACTGTACATCCATAGAAATTATAGTGATGTACCACATCTCCTCAAACTAAAAAGTAGAGTCACTGGCATGCCTTCTTCATTACTACATCAATGTGTTGGGTTCAGGATTGATCCTCCAAGCTGTTCACACCCAAGAACTTGAAGCTGCTCACCCTTTCCACCACTGACCCCTCAATGAAGAATGGTATGTGTTCTCCCAACTTCCCCTTTCTGAAGCCCATAATCAATTCCTTGGTCTCGCTGGCGCTGAGTGTGAGGTTGTTGATGTGATACCACTCAAGTAGCCGATCTACCGTACTCCCACACACCTCCTTGTTACCATCTGATATATTTCTAACAACAGTTAGTTTACAGTGAGATGTCTGATGTAAACACTTAATGTACAAAAGACTGAAATTGCTTGGTAAGGGTATCAAGAATTATGGAAATGTTTTCAAAAGCAGGAAAATGTCATCGAGGTTCAGAATGCACATTATCCAAATGAATAGAGTAAAAGACTCAAAGATCAGAATTATCCATTGTTTTGCAGATTGATTAAATAAGTGATTTAAAGAAAAGCAAAGTTTGAGAAAATTTACAAGAATGGTTCTGGAACTTGAGGACCTGAGTTATACGGAACAGTTAAATAAGTTAGAATTTATTCTCTGGAGTGTAGGAGAATAAGGGGAGATTTGATTGAGGTATACAAAATTATGAGGGGTACAGATAGGGTAATGAAAACAAGCTTTTTCCACTGAGTTTGGATGTGACTAGAAATAGAGGGCATGGGCTAGGGGTTAAAGATGAAATACTTAAGGGATACCTGAGGGGTATCTTCACTCAGATGGTGGTGAGAGTGCAGAATGAGATGCCAGTGGAAATGGTGGATCCGGGGTCAACTGCAATAGTTAGTAGATATTTGGATAAGTGCACAGATGGGAGGGGTATGGAGGACTATGGTTCAGGTGCTGGTTAATGGGGCTGTTTCAGTGCTGTAGATCTTTATGGCTATGACTCTAAATGATTCCCATCATTGAATAACCTGTCTTCTTGTTTTAGGTCTGCAATCTTGAGTGTGAAGGGAAAGTTCCATCTTCTGTCATGTGGAAAAACTGCAGAAAAATCATCTCTCTGTCTCCATTGTTACCTCTGAAACTGAGCACATCTCAAGCTGGCAGTCTGCCTTTTAGCATTGCTGGTGTCTTTGGGACACTTGGCTTGGGAAGTACTCACAAGTTTCTCCGAGCTGTGGAGAATATATCTCCCATTGGCAGCAGAGAAGACATCTATGAAGATAAAGCTGAGGCCACATTTGAGGTGAACAACAGCCCACAAGATACAGTAATGGCTTCAGACAAGAAGTCTTATGACTTCCAAGCAGAGTCACTGGCTTCCAAGCCAAATGAAAGGGCTATGAAGAGGAATCATGATATCAGCAATTCTGTAGAAGGCGAGAAAATTTTCCAGAAGAGATATGGTAACTTCATGGGCGTCAGGAAATCAGCCAAGAAATGGAGCAAACTGATGAAACAGAAAAATCAGAAAAGATATAGCAAATATCTTAAGCAGTATCTTAGGCTGACCTCACACTCTACTGAAGACAGATTACCAGGCAACTTGGCTGCATAAATGTAAGATTGTGAGATTTGGTTTAGCTAATGCCTAGGTTAGTTTACAGGGGAGTCAGCCTTAACTCCAGCCAATGTTATTTTCATTGATGCATTTGATACTGACTAATTTAATCTGGGAGTAAAAGGATCGTCACAACTACCACTCAATATCAATTTTCGAAGTCTCCTTTGCTTCTAGAGGAAAATTAAGATGATAGAGTTCATACCATTAGCTGTTCATTTAAAGAACCATCACAATCTGATAAGATTTTGAGCAGGACATTGACCAGGATTTGTGAGGAAAGTGCATGAAGTGAAATGGTGGCAAACTCAAGGACATAAACTCATCATTGATCAGATCTACCTATAAAAGTTGATCCTTTGAACGTTACAAGCTGCTGCTCTGGAAACACAACAGTTGTTTAACTAGACACATACTCAATGAATCTTCACAGAATCACACACTGAAATAACACAGAAGGTGTGTTAGTTCTTTGATTGAGGTATTTAATAGTATCCTTTTAATATAAAACTGAGCAAAAATTTTACTATTTAAAAATTTTTATCAAATTGTAAGACCGTAAGACCAAAGACATAGGAGCAGAATTAGGCCATTCAGCCCATCAATCTGCTCTGCCATTCCATCATGGCTGATTTATTATCCCACTCAACCCCATTCTCCTGCCTTCTTTGACACACTGATTAATCAAGAACCTATCAACACCCATATTAAATATACCCAAGGAACTGGCCTGCACAGCTGTCTGTGACATGATAACTTTGGCCTATGTTATCATGTCCCTCCAAGTACCCTTAAACCTCATCCCTAATAATAGACTCTAACATCTTTGCTACCATTGAAATCAGGCTAAACTGGCCCATAATTTCCTTTCTTCTACCTCCATCCCTTCTTATAGAGTGTAGTGACATACGCAATCTTCCAGTCCTCCAGAACCATTCCAGAATCTAGCAGTCCTTGAAAGATCATTATAAATGCCTCCACAATCTCTTCAGATACCTTTTTCAGAGCCCTCGAATGTAGTCCATCTGGTCCAGATGACTTATCTACCTTCAAGACCTTTCATCTTCCCAAGCACCTTCTCTTTAGTAATAGCAAATGACACTCACTTCTACCCCTTGACACTCTCACAGTCCTGGCATTCTGCTAGTGTCTTCCATAGTGAAGACTGACAGAAAATTCTTATTAAGTTTGTCTGCCATTCTCCAGCATAATTTTTTAGCAGTCCGATATCCATTTTCATCTCTCTTTCATTCTTTATATATCTGAATAAAACCTTTTTGTATCCTCTTTTATATTATTAGCTAGCTTACATTCATATTTCATCTTTTCTGTCTTTATGGCTTTTTAGTTGCCTTCTATTGATTTTTAAAAGCTTCCTGATCCTTAACCTTCCCACTAATTTTTGCAATATTATACCTCTTTCACTTTTATGCTGTTTTTGACTTCCCTTGTCAGCCATGGTTGCCTGATCCTCCCTTTAGAATATATCTTCATCTTTGGGAAGTTCTTTCTTGTGCCTTCTGAACTTCCGCAGAAACACCAGCCATTGCTATTCTGCCGTCATCCCTGCTAGTGCCCCCTTCACTTCAACTTTGGCCAGCTCCTTTCTCATGCCTCTGTAATTTCCTTTACTCCACTGTAATACTGATACACCTGATTTTAGCATTTTCTGCTCAAACTGCAGGGTGAATTTTAACATATTATGATCACCGCCTCCTAATCATTCCTTTTCCTTCAACTCTTTATTTAAATTTGGATTATTACATAACACCAATCCTGAATTCTGCACTGATTGCAGCCCACTGAAAAGAGCCGAAAGCACTGGAGCTCTTTTTGAACCTCGTGCTGTGTCACTGGCAAACGACTTCTCGCTCTAATTTACAGCCCGCCAATAAGAAATCTTCCTTAATCTCGCAAACATTGCAATCCAATTTGCAGTAAATTCCAGAGTAAAATAGTTTCTCCTCATTTTCCTTTGAATTTGAAGGTCCCTAGTATGGTTAAATCAGTTTATCAGATTGGATAATACATTGAGTTGTTCATTCCCTATCATTATCTCCTGGAAGAGATAAATGGCTAAGTAAGGTAAATCTTTAGGGAGGGTGCAAAGCTGTTTTACCTGGATCCTGCCTGGACTAGACAGCATGTCTTATGAAGACAGGTTAGGTGAGCTAGGGCTTTTCTCTTTGGAGTGAAGGAGGATGAGAGGTGACTTGACAGAGATGTATAAGATGATAAGAAGCGTAGATCAAGTGGAATAGCCTGTTTCCCATTCCATTCTATTCTATTTTATTATGCTAATTATTGTTGGCATGGATGAGAAATTTTAAAAGTCTTACTCTCCTATCATATTCTAAGATGGTCATTTGACTTACTTCTTTTATGAGCATCAGTGGTAAAGTATATTTGTTACCAAATCTGTTCTATTCTTCTATACGAACAAGTCCTTTCCCCACGTCCCACTCCATGGATGATACATAGACTGCTGCTAAGGTCACAGGATGTCAGATGAATCCTTCACTGTCTTACCAAACCATCAATTGAGAGCTCCATTCTCCAGAAGTTACCCACAGAAATATATATCCAAGGAACAAATATTATTGTGACAAGGGCAGTTTATGATAAGCCATTACCCTCTTCATGCTAGTAGGTCACATGAGAATGAAACCAGTGTTTGCAGTTATTTTACTGGACTACAGTTGCCCTAACTATGGCAACCATTAGTTTGGTCTGCTGAAAGGGAGACTTGTATATTCCACTGTGCTGAGCTGAGGTATGTGCATAGCAAAACAGACTCTTTCTCTACATGCTCCCACTGTTATAAAGAGAAGAGATGGTGGACATTGAATTAAGGAGAGGTTCATGGGGTAGAAGGGCAACCACAAGTTAATGGCGATGGTCATGCAGATAGTCTGGAGATATCTGGCAGATGAAAGATGGGGTAATGGGGAGCTGAGGAGATCCACAGAAAAGGCAGGTGAGGATGCAAAGTCAATAGCACTGCCTATTTGGAAGCCTTACCACTTATCAGAATGCTTTTCCAGCTGCCATATTCCTGTGCTATCATGTTTCTGTGCTGATAGCAGAATAATGCTATTTGCCATTTTGCGATGATGTAGTCCCTTGTGGCATGTGTTTGGACTGAGAAATCTGCACCAGGTCAACCTGGCCAATGACCCGTGTCCCATTTACTTCATTTAGAATAACTTCTCCAAAGAGTATGTTTAAAGCAGATATTGATAGGTTCTTGAATGGTAAGGGTGTCAAAGGTCATGGGGAGAAGGTAGGAAAATGAGGTTCAGAGGAATAATAATCAGCCGTGATCAGAAGGCAGAACAGACTTGATGGGCCAAATGGACTAATTCTGTTCCAAAGTCTTATGATTTTGTGCCTCAATCTGAAAACTGTTCCGGAACCTTGTAAAATAGATGTTGGAATATCATTAAACTTGCTATATTAGAAAGCCTATTATGCACATACACAGGATCTAATGTAATATCACTGACATATGTTGTGAAATGTGTTGTTTTGTAACAGCAGTACAGTGCAATACATTAAAAATATACCATACACTACAATAAGGAATCTTTATAAATAAGTAGTGCAAAAAGAGAGCAAAAGTAGTGAGGTAGTGTTCATTGTCTGTTTACAAATTCGATGGCAGAGCGGCAGAAGCTGTTCCTGAGCTGTTCCTGTGTCTTCAGGCTTCCACAGTCTAAAGTCTACAGTCACATGAACTCACTTTTTAGCAATCCCCCATTGTTCCTTCCACTCTTCCGTTGACCGATTCATCATAAAAACTCCAAGTTATATAGCTCTCGTGTTTTAGAGTTCAAGACTGCAAACATTGGCAGCATCCTCTCCCTAATCTAGCTGTAGCCACTGGGATCAGAAAGTAAATATGGGACATAGAAATCTATAAAACTAACTTCTCTACTCAACCACTATTACAACTGAACTATTCTTACTTTTCAACATCAATGTAGAAAATTATCCTTAATAACCTTGTAGTCTTTCACTTATTTTAAAACCTCCTGCCAAAGGCATCCAGCGGAGGTTAGTGGTCCACTGTATTTAAGCCCTGAGGTTTCTTCACAAGCCACACCTGTAATCAACCAATATTTATAAAATATTAGCAATCACAATAATATTAACTCAGCTGCACTGCACCAGCTGGTTATATTCCACGAGTTAACTCCGTATAACTGGAGATAATGCTGGCAACAATCTGGCCCTAGAAAAAAATTGAAAAAAATCAATATATTTCTCTGCCTCAACCAGACCAATTGTTGGTAGGAAAAAGGTCTGATGGGTGGACTTTTTGATCACAGCTTACTTCCCTTTCTGTTGGTACATTTGCTGAAATGTAGGGGATGACTTGATCTTCTTTTTGAAAAGTTATAACTGTGTAATTACTCCCAGATAAAAACAATCTAACCTCTTTCTTAGGACCTATCGTCACACTGGTGAAACTACTAATTCTGGTTTAATGCTATGAAATTCACTCTTTTGTTTAAAAAAATTCCTGAATGAAATTAGTTAACTTACTGGTATTTGCCTTGTAGTGGGTGAGCTATCCATGAATAGACATATTACACTTTGTTTTGTGATTTTCAACAGTAAAGGCTGATTTCCCTTTCAATAGTTGTGATTAGTATAGCTGCTGCATGCTATGTGATCAGCAAAATTATTTCTTAAACTGCTTTTCTTTGATTATGCACTGTTTTTTTGAATCTGATTAAAACAGACATGTTCTTGGTTCAACTAGCTTGCCTGCCTGCAATTCCTCAACATTGAGCATGACCAATAAAGAGAAACTGGTTTCTTTGTCACAACAGCAAAATATTTGTAATGTTGTTTCTACATTTGACCATAGTTTTCAGCATTATAAAATGTACATAGGAAACTATGAATAAATTAGTTTACTATTTATTTACTCTCAGGGTTTCAGGCAGATAATGGTTTACCCAGATTTACTCCTGCACACTCATTTTCCCATGCCTTCAACATTCAACATTGTTTATTGTCATTCTTTAGTATGCAAGTGAAGGAGAATAAAATGATCGTTACTCGGGATCCGAAGCAACATTAAAAATACAATTAGCATACAGAACACAATATAAAAAACAAAAAAAATTATTATTAAAATACTATAAATAATAAATAAAACAATCCTATAAAACACAATGTATAACCAACTGCAAGTGGCCATATATACATAACATTAGCTTATAAACAAGGACTGATTGTATGTACATAAAATGACACTAGGATTACTTGCACAGGAAATGATAAAGTGACAAAGTGACAGACATATTTGAAATTTAAAGTATTTTTTTATCAAAGTACATAAATGTCACCATATACAAACTGAGATTCATTTTCTTGCAGACATTCACAGTAAATAGAAAGAAACACAATATAATCAATGAAAAACTGCATGTGATAGAGATGGATAAACAACCAATGTGCAAAAAGACAACAAATTGTGCAAGTAAAAAAATAAATAATAATAATAATACAGGATAAACATGCAAGAACAACTTACAAACGTACTTAATAGTTATAGCCGTCCGAAACACACATAACTTACAGAAACCAATATGTGAAAAACACCTGAAATATGCTGAAATAAGAGAGGAAATTGAAAGACTATGGAACACGAACAAGGTATACATTGTCCCAATTGTAATATCTACAACTGGTGTCATCCCAGAGGCACTACACAATGGCTTTAAACAATAGGGCTACACAGTAATATCTATGTAAATCTTCAGAAAGCCACAATACTAAAAACCACTAGAGTAATCCAAAAGTTCCTAGCAAATGAGAAATGAGTGTCCTTGGCTATGCCTGTACCTCAGGTTTTACCAGTCTGAGGTGAGAAAAAGAAATAGAAACTAATAACAATATTGTTGCTGTATTGATGACCGAAGTGCATTTGATTCAGTCACATACTCATGGTTAATAGAAGTTCTCAAGATAGATATAAACTACACCCAATACTTGTAAAATTCCTGCAACATCTGATGAAGCATAGGCATGGTAAAATCATCCTATCTATTAACAACAAACTGTTATTAAAATAAACCGAGGCATATTTCAGGGCAACTCTCTAAGCCCACTATGGTTCTGTCTAGCTTTAAACTCGCTCTCTAATTTACTTAATCAGTTGAAAATAGGCCATTAAATCAGTGATAAACAAATGAATTATACCTTAACACACCTATATATGGACAATTTGAAATTATACACTTCTTCAACAGTAAAGCTAAAGCAATTAATTCAAGAAATAGAACTATTTTCTAAAGATATAAACCTGAACTTCGGACAATTAAGTGCAAAACATTAAACATAAAGAAAGGTGCAATAGAGCTAGTAGAATATAAAACAGAGCAGCAAGATGCAATACAACCGAAGGATGAATATGAAATGTGTAAGTATCTAGGTTATCAGCAAGCAAAGAAAATAGATGATAGTGTCATAGATCATAGTTCAATAGTACTTACCTCAAGACTTAAGAAAATCTGCCAAACAGAGCTTAATAGTAAAAATATAACAAAGGCAATAAGCACTTTCGTAATACCCACATTAACATTCTTTTGTCTTAATATATTGGTCCGATCTGGAAAGTTTACAAAGGAAAATAAGAACTGAAATGACGAATGTTAGAAAACACTATGTACACTCAAATGCACTTAGATTAACACTACCTAGGACAGAAGGAGGAAGAGGAATAACAGACACAAAATTTAACACAATAGTTAGATATAACTTCTAAAAATATACTTTAATCAATGAAAACAGGATTCAGCAATCCAAGCGAGCATATGTAATTTTGATAAGAAGTACACACCACTAAACTTAAATGAAAGCACAATGCAGAAAAATTAAGTAATTTTCACTATTGAAAAAATGTTAATCAAAGCAAGAGTATGGTTCTACATGGAAGACATCCCCATGATCTGAGCAGGCTAAATGTCAACAAGGAAGCGTCAAGCGTCTGGGTCAGAGTTAGAGACCTTTTCCCAGAAAGAGGGGTTACTTGTAACATTATAGGACCAGGTGGTTAACATAAAAAATAGAAAAATTACATAATAAAAACCCAACAAATTCAAGCTGATAAATGCAGAAAATTCCAAGAGAAACCACAAACAATCCAACACATTAGAGGATCCTGCAGCAGATTAACTCAACCTGATTAGTTACATAGGCACAATCAAGTGGCAAATATCATTCACCAAAACCTTGCTTTAATATGCACACTCATAAAAGACACCATACCTTACGATAAATACAAGCCTGATCCAGTGTAAGAGTCAGAGTCCCTATAAATTATACTATGACTGATATATTATTACAGATAGGACAATCCATAATAACCATCTGGATATAATATTACGGGATAAACAAGCCAGAACAACTCATTTAATAGATATAGCCATTCTAAACACACATAACATACAGAAACCAATAAGTGAAAAACACCTGAATTAAAAGAGAAAACTGAAAGACTGTGGAACATGAACAGGGTATACATTGTCCTAGTAGTAATATCTACAATTGGTGTCATCCCAAAGGCAATACACAATAGCATTAAACAGTTAGGGCTGTACAGCAATACTTATGTAAATCTCCAGAAAGTCACAATACTAAACACCACTGGAATAGTCCGCAAGTTCCTAGCAATTGAGAAATGGTTGTGCTTGGCTATGCCTGTACCTCAGATTTAACCACCATGAGCTGAGAAAAAATAAAAGTACAACAATAATAATAATCATAAATAAGCAATAACCACTGAGAACTTGAGTTGCAAAATCCTTAAAAGTGACTCCATAGGTCGTGGAATCAGTTCAGTGTTGGAGTGAATGAAGTTATCCCATCTGGCTCAAGAGTCTGACAGTTGAGGGGTAATAACTGTTCCTGAACCTGGTGATGTGGGACTTAAGACTTCTGTACCTCCTTCTTGATAGCAGCAGTGAGAAGAGAGTATATTTTACACATACCAGTAGCATCCACATCCATATACCAGTAGTAAACATTCTATTGATGAATTGATGTCTTAATGTGCATATCATGGTGTACTTCACATTATGAGATCATAAGACATTGGAGCAGAATTGGGCCATTGGCCCATCGAGTCTGCTCCGCAATTCAATATAGGCTGATCCTTTATTTTCCTCTCAACCCCACTGCCCGGCCTTCTCCCAGCAACCTTTGACACCATGGCCAACCAAGAGCCTATCAATCTCTGCCTTAGATACACCCAACGACCCGGCCTCCACAGCAGCCGGTGGTATCAAATTCCACAAATTCACCACCTTCTGGCTGAAGAAATTTCTCAACATCTGTGTTTTGTATGGATGCCCCTCTATACTGAGGCTGCGCCCTCTTGTCCTAAACTCCCCCACTATGGGAAGCATCCTTTCCACATCTACTCTGTCGTGGCCTTTCAACGTTTGAAAGGTTTCATTGAGATTCCGCGCCCCCCCCCATCCTAAATTCCAGCAAGTACAGGCCCAGAGCCATCAAATATTCCTCATATGATAACCCTTTCATTCCCGGAATCATCCTTGTAAACAGTCTCCAATGCCAGCACATCTTTTCTTAGACAAGGAGCCCAAAATGTTCACAATACTTAAGGTGAGGCCTCACCAGTACCTTATAAAGCCTCAGCATCACATCCCTGCTCTTGTATTCTAGACCTCTTGAAATGAATGCTAACGTTACATTTGCCTTCCCCACCACCAACTCAACCTGCAAGTTAACCTTTAGGGTGATCTGCAGAAGGACTCCCACGTCCCTTTGCGTCACAGATTTTTAGATTTTCTTCATGTTTAGAAAATAGTCTGCACATTTATTTCTACTACCAAAGTGCATGACCATGCATTTTCCAACATTGTATTTCATTTGCCACTTTCTTGTCCATTCTTTTAATCTGTCTAAGTCCTACTGCAGCCTACCTGTTTCCTGAACACTACTTGCTCCCCACCAATCTTCATAACATTTGCAAAATTGGCAACAAAGCCACTTATTCCATCATCTAAATCATTGATATACAGCATAAAAAGAAGTGGCCCCAACAGTGACCCCCGGGAAACACCACTATCCACTGGCAGCCAACCAGAAAAGGTTCCTTTTGTTCTTATTTGCTACCTCCCACCAATCAGCTAATGCTCTAACCATACGAGTAACTTCCCTGTAATGCCATGGGCATTAACTTGGTAAGCAGCCTCATGTGTGGCACCTTGTCAAAGGCCTCAAAATTCAAATATATAACATCCACTACATCCCCTTTACCTACCCTACTTGTAACCTCCTCAAAGAATTCCACCAGATTCATCAGGCAAGATTTTCCTTTGAGGAAACTATGCTGAGTTTGTTCTATCTTGTCTTATGTCACCAAGTACCCCATAATCTTATCCTTAACACTTGACTCCAACAGCTTCCCAATCACTGAGGTCAGACTAACTGGTCTAAAATTTCCTTTCTGCTGCCTCCCTCTTTTCTTAAAGAATGGAGTGACATTTATATATTTTCAGTCCTCCAGAACCATGCCAGGGTCCAATGATTGTTGAAAGATTACTAATGCCTCAACAATCTCTACTGCTACCTCTTTCTGAATCCTAGGGTGTAGTTCATCTGGTCTGGGTGACTTATGTACCTTGAGGTCTTTCAGCTTTTCATGTCTTCTCCCCTGTAACAGTAACTACACCCACTTCTCTTCCCTAACACCCTTCAATATCTGGCATACAGCTGATGTCTTTCATAGTCAAGACTGTTGCAAAATACCCACTTAGTTCATCTGCCATCTCCTTGCCCCTCGTTATTATTTCTCCAGCCTCATTTTCTAGAGGTCCTATATCCACTCTCATCTCTCTTTTATTTTGTATATACTTTAAAAAGCTTTTTCTATCGACCTTGATATTGTTTACCAGTTTGATTTCATATTTCATCTTTTCCCTACTAATGATTCTTGTAGTTGCTCTCTGTAGGTTTTTAAAAGTTTCCCAATCCTCTGTCTTACCACCTATTTTTGTGTTGTTTTAACATTAGCTTTGACTTCCCTTGCCAGCCATGGTTGTACAATTTTGCCTATTGAGGACTTTGTTTTTGGAATACGTCTATCTGCACCTTCCTCATTTTTCCCAGAAACTCAGGCTATTGCTGCTCTACTGTCAACCCTGCCAGCATCTCCCTCTAATTTGCTTTGGCCAGCTCCTCTCTCATACCACTGTAATTTCCTTTACTCCACTGAAATACTGTCACATCAGACTTTATACTTTATTGTCGCCAAACAACTGATACTAGAACGTACAATCATCACAGCGATATCTGATTCTGCACTTCTCACTCCCTGGATTACAAATATTAAATATTAAAAATAGTAACAATTAGTAAATATTAAAAGTTTAAATTATAAACCATAAATAGAAAATAGAAAAATGGAAAGTAAGGTAGTGCAAAAAAACCGAGAGGCAGGTCTGGATATTTGGAGGGTACGGCCCAGATCCGGGTCAGGATCCGTTCAGCAGCCTTATCACAGTTGGAAAGAAGCTGTTCCCAAATCTGGCTGTATGAGTCTTCAAGCTCCTGAGCCTTCTCCCGGAGGGAAGAGGGACGAAAAGTGTGTTGGCTGGGTGGGTCGTGTCCTTGATCATCCTGGCAGCACTGCTCCGACAGTGTGTAAAGTGTAAAGTGAGTCCACAGACGGAAGATTGGTTTGTGTGATGTGCTGCGCCGTGTTCACGATCTTCTGCAGCTTCTTTCGGTCTTGGACAGGACAACTTCCATACCAGGTTGTGATCACCCTCGAAGAATGCTTTCTACGGTGCATCTATAAAAATTAGTGAGGGTTTTAGGGGACAGGCCAAATTTCTTTAGTTTTCTCAGGAAGTAAAGGCGCTGCTGGGCCTTTTTGGCAGTGAACTCTGCTTGGTTGGACCAAGTCAGGTCATTTGTGATATTGACCCCGAGGAACTTAAAGCTTTTGACCTGTTCCACTTGTGCACCACCGATGTAAATTGGGTCGTGCAGTCCGCTACTTCTTCTGAAGTCAACAACCAATTCCTTTGTCTTGCTGACGTTGAGGGATAGGTTTTTGTCTTTGCACCATGCGACCAGGTTCTTAATTTCCTCTCTGTACTCAAACTCATCATTACCCGAGATACGGCCTACAATTGTTGTGTCATCAGCAAACTTATATATTGAGTTTGATGGAAACTTGGCTACACAATCATGGGTATACAGTGAGTACAGCAGGGGGCTGAGTACACAGCCTTGTGGGGCACCGGTGCTCAGGGTGACTGTAGAGGAGAGCTTGTCCCCTATTTTTACAGCCTGGGTCCTATCTGTGAGGAAGTTGAAGATCCAGCTGCAGATCTGAGTGCTAAGGCCCAGGTTCCGGAGCTTAGGAATCAGTTTATTTGGAATGATGGTATTAAAGACAGAGCTGTAGTCAATGAAAAGGGCCTTACGTATGCATTTTTATTCTCCAGGTGTTCTAAGGAGGAATGTAGGGCCAGAGAGATGGCATCTGCCATTGACCTGTTGCTCCGGTAGGCGACTTGCAAAGCGTTGAGGTTGACCAGTAGGCTGTGGTTGATGTGCGCCATAACCACATTATTTTCTCCCTATTAAATTACAAGTTGAATTCAATCATTTTGGATCACTCTCTCCTAAGGGTTCCTTTACCTTAAGCTCTCTAATTACCTCCAGTTCATTACATCCAGTCCAGTATAACTGATCCCCTAGTAGGCTCAAAAAAGCCCTATCATAAGCATTCAATAAATTCACTCTCTTGGTATCCATTACCAATCTGATTTTTCCAATCTACCTGCATGTTAAAATCTCCCATGATTGTCATAACATTGTCCTTTTGACATACCTTTTCTATTTTCCATTGCAATCTGTGGTCTACATCCCAGCTACTGCTTGGAGGCCTGTATATAACTACCATCAGGGTCCTTTTACCCTTGCAGTTTCTTAATAGAACCCACAACAATTCAACATCTTCCAATCCTGTTACATCTTTCTAATGATTTGATGCCATTCTTTATCAGCAGAGTCATGCCACTCCCTTTGCCTACCTTCTTATCTCTCCAATACAATGTATAACCTTGGACATTCAGCTCCTAACTACAACCATCCTTCAGCCACAATTCAGTGACAGCAACAACATCATACCTGACAATCTGTAAAAGTGCAACAAGGTTATCTACCTTATTTCTTATACTCCGTGCATTAAGATATAAAACTTTGAGTACTGTATTTACTACCCCCTTTGATTCTGCATCCCTAATGCACTGATACTCACTCTGCTGCCTGCAATTTTGTCCTATCATCTGCTTGCCCTTCCTGACAGTCTGACTGCACACTATCTTTGCCTTTTTTACCATCCATTTTATCCTGAGTCCCTTCACTCCAGTCCCCATCATCCAGCCAAATTAGTTTGAACCCTTCCTAACAGCTCTAACAAACCTGTCCATGAGAATATTGGTCTCCCTTGGATTCAGGTGCAACCTGTCTTTTTTGTGCAGGTCATACCTCCCCCAGAAGAGACCTCAATGATTCAAGAACCGGAAGCCCTGCCCCCTGCACCACCTTCTCAGCCACACATTTATCTGCTAAATCATCCTGTTTCTACCCTCACTGGCACATCGCACAGGCAGCAATCCAGAAATTACCACTCTGGAGGTCCTGCTTCTCAGCTCTTTGCCTAGCTCTCTAAATTCTCTCTTCAGGACCTCTTTGCTTTTCCTTCCTATGTCATTGGTACCAATATGTACCAAGACATCTGGCTGCTCTCCTTCTCCCTCCAAAATGCTGTGGACATGATCCCAGGTGACCCTGGCACCTGAGAGGCAACATAACATCTGGGTGTCCCGTTTACGTCCATAGAATCTCCTGTCTGTTCCTCTGACTATTGAGCCCCTGTCACTACCCCTCCCCTCTTCTCCCTCTTTCCCTCTGGACCCATGCTCAGTGCCAGTACCTGATCTCTGTGGCAATCTCCTCATAGTCTTCTCGAGACATTATTTATCTTAGGGATATATTCAGCACTCGTCTGAGTGCTACTGGTACCATGTAACCCAGTACTACCTTTCGCATGGTTGGGTGGTTAAACCGACTCCCCCACCAGGCTTGCCTGGTGAGGAGGGTGGCTAGACGCCCTGCAGGACGAAAAACAAGACCTGTCAAAGGGCGGATGAACCCTCTCGTAGGGTCAACGGCCATCTAGCAAACACGTGCCGTGAAGCATGGAAAGGGCATCCCTTGCATTGAAGCTTGGTCTGGCCATTCACTGCAACAGAATTTTCCCCAGCCGTCTTGGACCCTACCATGCTGCTGGATCCCGGAGGGGATGTCGAGAGGGTGGGTCTGGACCTGTGCAACCCCCTATTCACCTAAAATCCATTCACGCACACGCTGTTCCTTTGAGGACTGGGGTACCCTGAAACCCCACTAATTGACTGAAAGGAACCATCATCATCCTATGGGAGAGATAGAGATAGAGATAGATTCAGTGTAAAGTGCATTTATTTAAATATCACAGGCTCAAATGTAAAGACATTTTTCTTATCCTGAAAAATGAAAGACCACTCACTGGCGTTGAATGCTTTTTAGTCAATTAGTCAACAGAGAGTAAGCTTATGGTTGCAGGAAAGGATATCTGCTGTCCCTCCCCTCCCTAACTCCACTCCCCACCCTCAGCAGGCGTCAATACTATTAAATCACTAATTTTAAAAGCCCACTGAAAATGAAAATAACTTATTCTCATTCAATTAATTACATAATTTGAAGTGCTGTGAAGTTTGTAATAGTCTTGATAGCAAAATTATCAATGTTTAATATCATCACACTTGAAAGATTTGTTAGAGGTCATCAAAATTATTAAGAGTATAGATAGGGTAAATGCAAGCAGGCTTCTTCCATAGATTGGGTGAGATTAAAACTGGAGGTCATGGGTTAGGGTTGAAAGGTGAAATGTTTAAGGGCAATATGAGTGGGAAGTTTTTCATTCAAAGGGTGGTGAGAGTGTGGAACAATCTGCCTGTGGAAGTGGTATATGGAGGCTCAATTGCAATATTCAACTGAAGTTTTGATGTACATCGATGGGAGGTGGTATGTAGTTCTACAGACTGTTCTGTAATGCAGCCCCAAACTGTTTGAAGACCATTGAAGATAATTCCATGGAGATGAGATCTAATGTTTATTGAGCTGATCCAACCAGATCTGTTATACTGGGGTCTGAATGCAACAGATTTGAGAGCATTAAGTCCCCATACATGAAGGACATGGATTGATCACATAAATCAATTACTTGATTGTAATCCATCATGTCCCAATATCCGTTGATTCCCATTTTAACTCCCTTCTTTCCAACAACATTAAGGGCTGGGGAGAAAGCCCAGTTAAAATAGGAAATAAGGAATATTGGTACATTAAGGATTACAATAGATGAATTTGGGATTGCAGAATGTGTTTGTGAGAAAAGCGATAGGGGTTTCTTACATCAGAAGTGGATGGTGGTGTTCATGTGGAATTAAAGCAAACCTGCACCAATAAAGACAGTCCCTGAATGGGAACACAAAACATTCTGAAGATATTAGAAATGTTTAGCAACACAGACAAAATGCTGGAGGAACTCAGCAGCTCAGGCAGCATCTATGGAAATGAAAAACAGTTGATGTTTCAAGTCGAGATCATTCATCAGAACTCATGCAGCAGAAAAAAAAACTCAGTAAGATAAAGGAGTGTGTGCATGTTGCCCTGAAAGGGAAGGTGTATTGTAGCTGCAACAGGTCCCAGTTTTCTGGAAAGCTGTCTGACACAATGCAGAATAGTGCAAACTCCAACATTTTCCATGACTGCACTGAAAGAGGAAGAGACTGCGATAATGAAATGCCATAACTTAGTCTCAGAACTGCAGCCATTACTTCAAAATCATAATAATGTAATCTGGAGGATATCATGGATGCGCAGAACAAGAATGACAACTGAGTAGTACGATTAAACATATTTTACTGATTGATTTAGTCACTGTACACATGGGGCAACTTACAGTGTGGGAACGATGAACTGGGCCCATCGAGATGCAAAACATGTCCAGTCAAAATCCTGTGCAAAAAGAGAGTGGGCCTTCCTTGCATTGGAGGTTCAATTGATTCACTGTACAATCAATCGGCACTCACTGCATCTTGTAATCGATCCAGTATGGTGCAGAGGATAGTTCCAAAAGCTGCGTTTATAGGTAGTGAGGTAGTGGTTAGAGGTGGTTAATAACCAAGGCAGAGACAAGGGTTGTGTCAATACCATCATCTTAAAGGCTGAGATATGCACAGGTGTCACTGCAAGGGTGTTAGAGCTGATTGTGGACTTCAGGAAGGGTAAGACAAGAGAATACAAACTAATCCTCACAGAAGGATCGAAAGTGGAGAGAGTGAGCATTTTCAAGTTCTTGGGTGGGAATATCTCTAAGGGGCTAACTTGGTCGCAACATATTGATGCAGCTATAAAGGAAGCAAGACAGCAGCTATATTTCTTTAGGAGTTTGAGGAGATTTTGTTTGTCACCTAAGACACTTGAAAACTTCTACAGATATACTGTGGAGAGCACTCTGACTGGTTGCATCACTTTATGGTATGGGGGGAGGGGTTACAGCACAGCATTGAAGTAAGTTGTAGAAGGTTGTAAAAATAATCAGCTCTATCATGGGCACTAGCCTCCATAGTATCCATGACATCTTCAAGCAGTATTGCCTCAGGAAAGCATAGTCCATCATTAATGACCCCCACCGCCCAGGACATGCTCTCTTTTCATTGTTACCATCAGGAAGGAGGTACAGGAGCCTGAAGGCACACACTCAGCAAATCATGAACTGCTTCTTCCCCTCTGCCATCTGATTTCTAAATGGATATTGAACTCATGAACACTATCTTAATACTTCTATTTAATTTCTGCTTTTACTCTACTTATTTTAACTTAACTATTTAAGATACATATAAAATTACTGTAATACAACTTTTTTTCTGTATTTATCATGCATTGCATTGTACTAACAAACTTCGTGACATATGCCAGTGATATTAAACCTGATTCTGATTTCATTGGGATGGGTAATTAAAAGACTGATAGGAATGCTGGATACAATTGGTAAGGCGTCACAAACCTGCAAAGACATTAACGAACTTGCTTCGTATTCTTCACAAGGAATCTGAACTTTTCAGCATTCAAGTGCTAGTAAATTCTTTTGAACAAACAGATGGATTAATGGAGATTAAAGATCAGCTTTATTTGTCAACATGAACATCAAAACATACAGTGAAATGCATCATTTGCGGCAACAACCAACACAGTCTGACTGTATGAATTTCAGTCCTTATGATCCACTGTTCCATACATCAGTCCAGTGAATATTCTATTCTCTTGATAGTAAGCATATCTTTTTTTAAAAATAAAGAAATCAAAACAACGTACAATACTCCAAGTATAGTCTCAAAAAGGCCATGTATGAGTGTAGGAGACACCATTTCTATTGTACTTATCCAGCAATAATGGTCAATCTACCACGTTCCCTCCTAATTGCCTGCTGAACCTAAGGTATACAATAGCTTGCAATGGCTTGAGTACAAGAATATCAGGTCCCTATGAACAACTTCATTTCCAAATTCAGTATCTAGAAAATACTTAATATTTCTGTTTTTATTTATACAAATGTGCAAACTGGACATATTTCCCACACCTGGTACAACAATGCCAAGGATTGAATAAATCACGGATCTTATTAAATGGTGGAACAAGCTGGGAGGTTGGCTGTGCCAACACTGCTCCAGTTTTACATATTCACAGTTGGTTTGTCTATATCCGCTTGAAACATCTTTACATTCTATCACAATCCACACTCCAACTTGATTTGTGTCTCGCTTCTGTGACATTTACCAGGAGCATTGTGGATAAAGGGCCCAAGGAATTGTTGAGGATCCCTACCACCCATTCCACAATCTCTTTGACCCACTACAGCCAGGAAGGAGGCACAGGAGAATCAAGACTCGGACTACCAGACGAGGTAACAGCTTCTTCCCACAGGCTGTAAGACTAATGAATACCCTGCCAAATCAATCATTTAGATAATGCATTAATGCAGAATTGGTGGCAAAAGGGAAGGTGAACCTAGATTTAAATAAAGGTATTGTGAATATTTTCTTTTACAAATTTCTCCACACAGACATCGTAAGACTCAGGCAAAACTGCATGGAACCGTCTACACAAAGCTACATTTACCGAACAAACACAAGAGATTCTGTGGATGTTGGAAATCCAGAGTTAAGTACACAAAATGCTGGAGGAACTCAGCGAATCAGGCATAATCTATTGAGAGGAGTAAACAGCCGACATTTTGGAGTAAGACCCTCATCAGGACGGTTCGAAATGAAGGGTCTCAGTGCGAAAAGTGGACTGCTTATTTCTCATTGCTTGAGTTCCTCTAGCATTTTGTGTGTATATTACATTTACCTTACTTTCTCTTGCTTCTGTCCAACCACATCAGATGCAATATTGTGTGGAGTAGTGTATGTAATATTTTATTAATACTTCAAAATGCCACCCCAGATCGGAGGTGAGAGCCAACTCCTCTCTCCAGGGCACTGAAGCATTTCGTTGCGGTGGTTCCCAGGTACAAAGAGAGGTACGATCCATCGTTTGGCCAATTTAAATGCCTGCCCTGATAGACTGGAAAGACAGGGTGCCGGGATCTGAGGTGAGAACCAATTTCATCACTCTCAGTGATGGCCACTGCTCTTTCCATGGCGCTAAGGCTAAGAAGACTGGCCCGGCTGCCGTGCTCTGTGTCTGCTGATATGATGAACTGATAAGTGAGGTTTTGGGCCTAATCTGGGGTTCAGATCTGAGGACTAATTCTGGTTCGGAATGTTGCTGGTCATTTCAGTTGCTCGGATGATTTGTGTTTTTTTCCCTTTCTCTTGCATATTGGGTGTTAGTCTTTTATTTATTTTTTTTAAATTGGGTTCTTTCAGGTTTCTTGTATGCAAGCAAATCTTAAGGTTGTATTACTTATACAGGTTTCCCCCGCCATCTGAAGGTACAGTGTTCCTATGAAACGGTTCGTACGCCGAAATGTCATAAAGCGAAGAAGCAATTACCATTTATTTATATGGGAAAATTTTGTGAGCATTCGCAGACCCAAAAATAACCTACCAAATCATGCCAAATAACACATAAAACCTAAAACAACAGTCACATATAGTAAAAGCAGGAATGATATGATAAATACACAGCCTATATAAAGAAGAAATACTTTTCCACAATCATTACAGCACTGTTCTCCGTACCGAAAATCTCACGCAAGCACTGTTGGCAAAAAACGGCGCAAGCACTCTCCTGTAACCTTTAAGCTATGAAGCTGCCAAATCATACCAAATAACACGTAAAAATACACAGCCTATATAAAGTAGAAATAATGTATGTACAGTGTAGTATCACTTACCGGAATTGGTTCAGCGCCGAGCACACTGATGGTGTGTTAGACTGAGTCGTCGCAGGCTGGGGTGGTGTAGTGGCCCCCACCCTTCAGGCCGCCAAGCGATACATTGCCGCGAAGCATGCAAGTGTGCAGCAGTAGCTGGGAGGCACACAGCACATCTTTAAGAAAAAAGCCAAAACAAACATGCTGATTAATTACGTGCCAGCTGGCACATAACTGTCGGCCCAGATCAGAGGGGATTGCCGATTGCATCGCCTCTAATCCGGAACGACAATTACGTGTCGGGCAGCACCTAATTAATTAGCATGCTTATTTTGGCTTTTTTCTTAAAGACATGCTATGTGCCTCCCAGCTACCGCTGCATTCTCTGCGAATCGGTATCTATCCGTGGCCTGGGGGTTGGGCTGGTGGGACACTGGGGTGTCATCTCGTCATCGTCTGTTTCCATTAGGGCAGGCAGGTCATCTTCTCCTATCTCTGCCCGCCTCGATGTCGAAGGTCGAGTTTCGTCATCTGCTGTGGCTGATGTGGAAGGCTTGCTCGACTGCTGAGCCTCACGCATTTTTCTATCACACAGTTCTTTGTAAGGACTCAAACCATCTTGCAAATATCCCCTAAACCTACGTACCCTTTCAAAATTAAAGTCGTACTTTATCATTGCAGCGAAAATCTCACGCAGTTGCTTCACGTTCAGTTCGCTATTGCATTCAGTTTCGATTGTTATCCTTTTTTCTTTCAGTTGCATCAGCTCTTCATCTATCAGATCTTGGTCATGGGATGCCAAAACGTCTTCAACATCATCTTCGTCAACTTCCACAAACCAAACTCACTTTGTCCTTGCTTCGTTCACCACGATCAAAACGCTTAATTATGTCTAGCTTTACGCGAAGTGTAACACCCTTACGAGTTTTTTTAGGTTTTTCCGATACCTTAGAGCTCATCTTGCAAATGGCTGCTCACAGGCATGTGTTTAAGCAATGCCGGCGAGAATGCTGTTCCAAATCTGGGGAGAGCAGCTGCTCCGGGCGCGTGCTGCCTTTTATCACGCGCTGATTTTTTCGTGCGCTTATTTTTTATCGCGCGCTGCTTTTTTTTCGTAACAGTGAAAACACCTTCTGAAAGCGAAAACAGGGTACTAATGTAGGTCTTTCGTAACAGTGAGGTTTCGTAAAGCGAACGTTCGAAAAGCGGGGGACACCTGTACATTCTTTGACAACAAACGTACTTCGAATCTTTGAACTGCTTCAGTGTTTGTAGCATATTTCTAAATGATTTGACACAATTTAAAAATGCCTTTCATTGAGATTTACATGTTTCCCTTAAAATGAAACAGAAAATTAATACTTTAACTCACTCAGAGCAATGCAGTTTATTAGATATAATATACATAGCAATCCAATGATTCTTTCACTACAGTCCAAATCCAGTTCACCAACTCGTTGCTACTCTTTGCTAGCCAGCTCGGCCAGTTTAATGGGTGTTCCAGGTGGTTTCATCCTTTCATTGTTCATCACAGCTTCTCTCCGTTTCAGGGACTTGCCATGGTTGGCTCTCAAAGAGCGGGCAGGCTGGAAAGGAGGCAGCAGCAGAGAATACAGCAATACAGCAGAATACTGCTTTTTTCAGAGGTGAGCTATTCTCCTTTTCAACTCTTAAGCAAACAATTACAGGAGAATTCACCTTTCCATGAGAATAACTCTACCATACTGCTGACAAAGCACTAATCTATTTTTATTTTGCCATATGCACACTAAGAACCTGCAATGTACTGAACTGCCATATAAAGGACAGTTAATACTGTAACAGTGCCAGTGACCCATGTTCAATTCCGCAACTGTCTGTAAGGAGTTTATACGTTCTCCCTGTCACTGAATAGGTTTTCTCTGGTTTCCCCTTACATTCTCAAGATGAATGGGTTCGTAGGTTAATTGGTCACATGCATATAATTAGATGGCATGGGCTCACTGGGCTGAAAGGGCCTGTTAATCGTGCTGTATTTCTAAATAAATAACTAAATGAATGAATGAATAAATAAACAAACAAATAAATAGATGAATGCATGAAACATCTCAGGCATAGGAGGGTTATGTGCTTGAGCCCCATTTTAGAGACTTAAATCTATACAGTAATTTACTCTACCTGCGGTATTGAAGGCTACCTGCACTATCCTGGATCCCCCTTTTTCCAATGGGAATTAAAACAGAGTCATAGAAAACTTCAGGGCAGAAACAGGCCCTTCAGCCAATCTAGTCCATGCTGAACTGCTCAAATTGTCTAGGCCCATCGACCTTTACCCAGATCATAGCCCTCCATACCCCTCCTATCCAGGAACCTATCCAAACTTTTGTTAAATGTTGAAAATGAAATCACATCCATCACTTGCACTGGCAGACATTCCACAGTCTCAACTTCCTCTGAGCGGAGAAGTTTCCCCTCATGTTCCTCTTAAACATTTCACCTTTCATCCTTAACTGATGACCTCTAGTTGTAGTCTCACTCGGTGGAAAACCTGCTTGAATTTACCCTGTCTATATTCCTCATAATTTTGTATACCTCTATCAAATCTCCCCTCAATCTTCTATGTTCTTGGGAATAAAGTTCTAACCTACTCAATCTTTCCCTATAACTCTGGTCCTCCAGTCTTGGCAACATCCTTGTAAACACTCTCTATAGTTTTTCAGTCTTACTTACATCTTTCCTGTAGGTAGGTGACCACAACTTCACACAATAATAGAACATAGAATAGTACAGCACAGTACAGGCCTTTTGGCCCACAGTGTTGTGCCGACCCTTAAACCCTGCCTCCCATATAACCCCCCACCTTAAATTCCTCCATATACCTGTCTTGCAGTCTCTTAAACTTCACTAGTGTATCTGCCTCCACACTGACTCAGGCAGTGCATTCCACGCATGATCCAAATTAGGCCTCACCAACGTCTTTCTTCTACAAGTTCAATATTACATCAAAACTCTTGTATTCAATACTTTGATCTATGAAGGTCAATGTGACAAAAGCTTTCTTTATGATCCTATCTACTTGTGACACCACATTCAATGAATTATGGACCTGTATTCCCAGATCCCTTTGTTCTACCACAGTCCTCAGTGCCCTACCACCCACTGTGTGACCTGCTCTGGTGGGTCCTCGCAAAGTGCAGCACCTCAAAGTTGTCTGTATTAAATCTCATCTGCCATTTTTCAGATCATTTGTCCAGCTGGTCCAGATCCTGCTGCAAGTTTTGATAGTCTTCCTCGCTGTCCACTATACTCTCAATCTTGGTGTCATCTGCAAATTTGCTGATCCAGTTAACTATATTATCACCCAGATCATTGATAAGGACAACAAACAACAATGGATTTAGCACTGATCCCTGCATTACTCCGCTGGTCACAGACCTCAAGTCAGAGAGTCACCATCTACTTCCACTCTCTGGCTTTTCCCATAAAGCCAATGTCCAATCCAATTTGCTACCTTATCTTGATTGCCAAGTGACTGAACATTCTTAACCAACCTTCCATGTGAGACCCAGTCAAATACCCTGCTGAATTCCATGTACATAACATCCATTGCCTTTCCTTCATCAACTTTTCTGGTAACATCCTTGAAAAATAACCTACCACACACAAAGCCATGCTGACTATCCCTTATCAATCCCTGTCTATCCAAATACTCTCTTGAAATTCTTTCCAATAACTTTCCCACTACTGATCTCAGGCTCACAGGCCTATAATTTCCTGGTTTATTGTTAGAGCCTTTCTTAAACAGCAGAACAACACCGGCTATCTTACGCTCCTCCGGTACCTCACCTGCCACCAAGGATGATTTAAATATCTGTTAGGGCCCCTGAAGTTTCTGCACTTGCCTCCCACAGGGTCTGAAGGAACACCTTGTCAGGACCTGGGGATTTATCCATCCTGATTTACCTCAAGACAGCAAACACCTTGTCCTCTGTCATCTGTATAGGGTCCATGACCTCATTGCTGCAGTGCCTCATTTCTATAGTCTCCCAATTAAACACAGATGCAAAAAAGTCTACTTAAGATCTCCCCCATTTCTTTTGGCTCCACACATAGATTACCATTCTGACCTTCCAGAGGACTAACTTTGTCCCTTGCTATTCTTTTGTTCTTAACATACCTGTAGAAACCCTTAGGATACTCCTTTACCTTGCCTGCCTTCTTTTAGCCCTCCTAATTACTTTCTTAAATGTTCTCTTGCATTTCTTATACTCAAGCACCTCATTTGTTCATATCTGCCTATAGCTTCCATGCATCTCCTATTGTTTTCTTAACCAGAGCCTCAATATCATACGAAAACAAAGGTTTCCTAAACCTGTTATCCTTGTCTTTTATTCTGAAAGGCACATTCCAGCTTTGTATTCTCAAAATTTCACTTTTGAAGGCCTCCCACTTACCAAGTACACCTTTGCCTGAAAAACAACCTGTCCCAGTCCACACTTGCCAGACCCTTTCTGATACAATCAAAATTGGCCTTTCTCCAATTTAGAATCTCAACCTGAGGACCAGACCTATCCTTTTCTATAATTACCTTGAAATTAATGGCATTATGATTACCAGATGCAAAGTGTTCCTATACACAAACTTCTGTCACCTGTCCTGTCTCATCCCTAATAGCCTATGTGGCTACATCAGCTTTCTCAGGCTGATATAGCTATAGGGACTCAAAAGACCCTTTGGCATTACTTTGAAGAACAGCGGGCAAGTTCTACCACTTTTCGATCATTAATTTTTTTTGGGTGTACATTCCCATATTGACACTGCCTCTGATTTCAACCCCTCAACCAGCATCATTAACAAAATATTTTCTAGTCATTTTCTTATTGTGCACATGCTTACTGTAATGCATATTCTAACTTTGTTACTTTACTTAATTGACTATAAAGTACTCAGCACACTTTAGAGCAGCAGACATACAAGATCTTTCTCTCTTATTGCTTAAAAAATTGCTTATAGATAACATTCTCAGTGCTGGCCAGACTGAACTAAAAATATGAATGAACAAATGATTGACATTGATACTCACAGGGGGAGCTCTTCTGGGTCCGCAAGGAAGCTTTCTGCCCCCTTTCAGTCATTACTGGGATTGCAGGTCGAACTGGTGCTGGTCGAATACCAGCATTCCACTCAGATCTTTGGGTTAATGATCGGACTTCTTCTTTGGAAACAAAACTTCCCATGGCATCACGACTTGCCCAGACTGGACGAAGTTGGCACTTTTGACTTAAGTTAAGGTCAAGAGACCGGCACATCTGAACACAAATCAGGCACAAGAAACAATCATAAGTAGTGCAAATGCAAAAAAATGAGTGTTAGGAGATGTAGAGGAGGCTTGAGTCAAAAGCAGAACAGCAGAGATGATTTAGCAGTAAATGATATTTTACTAATAAACTGTAAAATAACATGCTACAAGGGATCACAAAACAAGAGAAAGCAGTTCACAGTACATTTATTATCAAAGTATGTATATATTATACAACCTTGAGATTCAATTCCTTACAGGTAGCCAAAAAAAAAGAAACCCAAAAGAACCCATTAAAAAAAGTGTCAAACACCCAATGAGCTGAGAGAGAAAAAACTAATTGTGCAAACAATAAAATTAAGCAAATAGCATTAAGAACTGAAGTTTAAGAAAGAGAGTCTGATCACAAACATGAAGCCTCAGCCACGGTTCAGCACAGAGCCAAGTAAACATTGTGGAGCAGCAAGTTGAACCGGCCCATCCCTTTCCTCTGACCCGACACCTTGACCCTTTCAATTTGGCCTGGCACTAACTCATCCAAACACCAGGTCACTCCTCGTTCTCGGACCCAGACTCTGTCGTTTCGATACACTCTGGGGCCTGGACCCCACCACTTTGATTCGGCCTGGCGCTGAAATCGATCAAACCTCGGGTCATTCCTCACTCTCGGAGATGCACCTGCACTTCTCCTTGACTCTATTTCGTTTCAGTTCTGCCGTATCGAATTGCTTCCAAGTCCGCTCCAGCAATGGCCGTATGTTGGCTCACTCCTCGTTCCCTGGTCTGCCGTACCACAACCATACTGTACTTTCAAGACTTTAGTTCATACCGCAAAGATGCCAGGTCATACAGATGGTTCAGAAGCTCAACTCAGAAAGTGAAGTTATAGGCTAGTGTTTGCAGTGATTGATTACCAGAAAAGTGTTATTAATAAAGTATTTAGTTGTTTCCTTTGATTTGTTTGTCACCAATAAGTAGTCGCTGAGCTTCACCAGTGCCTTCTTTAACTGACAAGGCAACAAGGACCCTCCTTACTACGGGCAGCACCCGATGGCGCAAGATGATCTGGATGTGTCCAGCAGAACTCCTCAGTGAGTGATGAATCCAAGATGAAACTGCACAGCACCCAAGACCTCTCCTCTGGGCCATACCTTTCCCAGTCAACCAGGTACGGCACACCTCGTCCACAATGAAGTCAATCCATCAACCGACCAAATGTATACACTGGATCACCTTCCACCATCCTTGATTCTGGAGGTGGATTGAGTGATCCATGGACAATGGGCTTGAGGCAGGACATGTGGAAGGTTACTGTGACCCTGAGGCATAGTGGCAGCTGGAGACGATAAGTGAGTGGGTTGATACAATGGGTAATCTTAAGGGACGAATGAACCAGGGTGAGAGCTTGCAGGAGTCAGCACGCAGGTGCAGATCTCAGGTGGGCAGTCAGACATGGTCCCCAGGCCATAACAGTTTACCTCAGCGCCAATAGTGGCTAACTGCCTGGCAGCTGTAGGCACAGTTAGTGGCTAGAGTGGCCTCTGTGCCCTCATTCCAGCATTCCGACATCAGCGAACCAGGGCCCTGGTGAACAGGACCTCTACCATTAGCTCCTCTGCGCGTAATAATGGTGGCTGGTAGTCATGAAGCACTTCAAAGGGTGACATACCCGTGGCAGAGGAGATACATAGATTGCAGAACAGTTTGGCCCAGAGTAGATACATCTTCTATGTGGAAGGGTTAGGGGCAGTGAAACATCACAGAAACGTCTCCACTTGCTGATTATCTCTTCTGATTGGTTGTTGGTCTACAGATGATAGCCAGAGGACAAACTCACAGAGGGAGCAGAAGGCTTGCCAGAAGCGGGAGACGAATCGTGGGCCCCCATCTTACACTATGTTCTGAGGGAAACTGTAGAGGCGAACTACATGTTAGAGAACTAGGTCCACCAAGTCAGCGGCAGACAGAAGTTTGAGGAGAGCAAGGAAAGGGCGGCATTGTGGAACCAGTCCACCACTGTCATGATCACCATGGCCCCATGGGAAGGTGGTGAACCTGTGATGAAATCCATGGTGATGAGGAACCACAGGTGTCAATGGACCAGCAGGAGCTGCAGGAGACCAGAGGGCTGCTGGTTGGAGGAATTCGACTGGGCACACTGAACGCCGTCATTCACTCATCTCCTTAGTGGATGTGGATCAGGTTGTATGTACTCTGTAGATCCAGTTTGGTGAAGATCTGAGCCTACAGAGTGTTTCAAATGTGCTATCCATCAAGGGAAGAGGGTAGCGGTTCTTAATGGTGATTTTGTTGAGTTCACAATAGTTGATGCAGGGACGAAAAGCCCCATATTTCTTTTTGAAAAAGAAGAATCTTGCACCAGCTAGGGACTAGGAAGGAAGGTCGAATGAAGCTATGCTGTAGTGCTCCAGTGATGTAGTCATTCATGGCTTGGGTCTCAGTAGTGGAGATAGAGAAACGACGACCTCAGGGAGGGGTACTGACCGTGGGGAAGTCAATCGCACATTTGCGTGGTCTGTGAGGTGACAGGGTGGTGGTTTCCTTTTTACTGAAGGCGATGGCTAAGTCATGGATTTCCTGTGGGAGTTGGGGAGGTCGAGAGTTTCCTCTGTCTCCACAGATTTACAGAGTGAAATCAGCTGAAGTTGCAGGCAGGTGGCCTGGAAGGTGGGTCACCAACTCAGCAGTGAACCAGATGACCAAGCAAAGTGAGGGTCTTGAGTGGAAAGCCAGCAGTAAGAGGAGTGTTAGGCGAGTTGATACTGAAGAATTGGATGGACCCCCAGTGCTCTCTGATGCTCATGTGCACAGGCTTGGTGTGCACTCTGACCATCCCAGACCCCCAAGGTACGCCCATCAATGGCTATGGTACAGAAGGAGTGAGAGATAAGCTCCGCTGGGAGTCCAAGCTGCATTTACAGAATCCGATCCAAAAGGTTGCATGCTGCGCCGAAATCCACTAGACCCTCCTGTGAGTAGAGATGTCCGGGCGTGGAGCACAATGGAGAAAATGAGTCAGGCTATGGTGCTGGAACGAGAGGCTGGGGGAGCTTATTGGATAGAAGGCCTCTTGCCTTTACCTGGTGGTGTCATTTTCCTGGACACAGTGGGTACAGTATTTGTTACATGCAAGCGCACAAGTTGTTTCTCCAATGATGCTTAAGCTCTTGGGAGCTAAAGGGAGCTCTCCCTACCTGGAAGAGTTCTGCAGGCATTGATGATGAGAGTCCAGCAACCTGAAATGGTTCTAGGAACAGGACTGGGGTTCTGGCTGATGATCTGGAGGGTCGTTCCAAAAGATGCTTGTTAATTTGGAGGACCAGAGGTCAGTGGGCATCTCCCAGGTACACAGCTAGTCTTTCAAATACTCTGAGGCCGTGATAGTAATGTGCCAGCAGCACTTCCACATTCCAGCCACATTTCATCACAAGGGTCTTGAATTCCACTGTGTTGTCCAGCACCAAGTGTGACACCTGATGCGGGCAAAGTACCTGATCAGCCGTTCCCCCCCTCCTCCCACCATCCCACTTCAGAATGGTTGAAAACCCTGCACATCTCAGTGGTGAATTCCCCATATTTTATTGCAAATGGTAGTCTTATTGTCCCAGCTAGTAGTAACCCATGTCAGAATTCATCCAGTTAGGAGAGAGATCAAGGCAATTTTGGCTTAGTCCATAAATGGCTGGAGCTCGAACTATGAGATACACTGGGACAAGAAGTTGTGGTGTCGGGTTGGAGATCCGCCAAAGCATTTGGACACTGCAATCCAGGGATCAAAGAGAGGAAATTGACTTTCACAGGGTTGCTGGATTGAGACGGAGAATTGGTTGTGAGTGGTGAGTAGATGGTCAATGGTTTCCTGCTGCTTCAGGACCATGTGCTCCTGTTGAAGAGTGACTTCTTTTAGGTGAGCACACTCTGCTGGGTCACTCATCTTGTCAGGAGATGTAGAGGAGGCTTGACCCAGAGCAGGGGAGACGAGATAGCAATATATGATATTTTACTAATAAACTTCAAAATAACAAGCCACGAGGTGGCACAAAAACAAGAGAGAACAGATACTTAATATAACAATATAACAAGTTGCTATGAGCAACTGGTTGAGGCTGGCTGGTTCTATGGGTGAACAATGGACTGTGAATGAGAGATGGGTTTAAATAGACTACAGGTGATGAGTTGGAAACAAGTGGCAGGTGACTTCTGTAGCTGGGAGGTTCAGTCTGTGCAGGCCTGACAATGAGACTGCCATTAGGCAAGGTCCACGGAGATAATGCAGCTCCAGAGAGCAGATTCACTAGGCACATGATGTGGCTACGAGAAGGGAGATACAGGTATTCTGTGTTGGCGATGAAACAATAGAGTTGGAATATTTATGCACAGTTAAACATACTGTAAATGTTCCCATGGTAATTTTTTTTAATATTTTGAAGGGGGAGAGGATGAGTTTTCCCAGTAAATCCACTAATCAATTATTAATCAACATCATTAAAACAGTCTCTGTGGTCATTGGTCCACTGCCGTGAGATCTTGTTGTTCAGGTACTAACTCACACTTCTTAACAGTACAATTGCAATTATACTTCAAGGCTTACAAAAGGATTTGGTATGTTCATGATTATTAAAGGTAATACAGAAATCCATTGCCTGGATTGGGGAGCATGCCTTATGAGAATAAGTTGAATGAACTCGGCCTTATCTACTTGGAGAGATGGAGGATAAGAGGTGACCTGATAGAGGTGTATAAGATGATGAGAGGCATTGATCGTGTAGATAATCAGAGGCTTTTTCCCAGAGCTGAAATGGCTAGCACGAGAGGGCACAGTTTTAAGGTGCTTGGAAGCAGGTACAGAGGAGATGTCAGGGGTAAGTTTTTTTTTTACGCAGAGAGTGGTGAGTGCGTGGATTGGGCTGCCGGTGATGGCAGGGCCAAATTAACCTAAGAGCAAAAGTAGCATATGCTACGGGCCCTGGATTTTCGAGGGTCCTGCCCACACTAAATGCTTGCAAGCTGCAGTCTGGTTCAGCATCTCACCATATTCTCATGACTGTTAGAATGAGTTTTGGGTAGACGATTCATTTAAACTTAAATAAATGACTTCAGCCATCAGTCTTCTGTTCTTTGACAAAGTACTGTGAATTGAGTTCATAACAATGCATTTCCTAAAATCTGTGAACCCAGTTTCATTTGTAACAATGCATCTCTGGCGCCTCTGAGACAAGAATGCTAAGTTTACAGATAGTTGCGAAGACACCATATCTATGCTTTTTGAATATGAATTGTCCTCTATGTTAGCACGTAACATACCAAATAATGTATTATGGATTTTAACTTGCATTCCTGAAGGCCATGAACGCCAGCTTAGGCATACTGGCGCCAGTAGATTGAATTTAATCAAAAGATGTGAAAGCTTCAAAGAATTGTCTATATTTGTAACTATGAACTGTCCTTTGTGTTTAGCAAATAAATATCGAGTCTCAATCACAAGGCAGTTAGACCTGTTCTGCCAGGGATCTCTGCCTGTTGTAATCTTATTTTGTCAAATAAAGAAGCTGCCTTGTGCCTACTGGTAACGCAACTCTCTGTGATTTCATCCACACCACAACAACGATGATCTGGCAACGCTGTTGTTTTCAAGTCGGGGGAGCTGCATGCTGCATGGTACAGTATGTGTGTGCAGGCGTCTGTTGCTTCCTTGCTGTGTCGTGGTATAAATGCTCATGCAAACCAAGGAAGGGGACATAAATCATACCTATCTAAAAGAAAATGTGAGGAATTCATCAATCTGATTGGATCCAGCATACTGGATCACATTATCAGTGAAGTGAAGAAATACAAGTATTACTCTGTTTCATTGGATTTATCTAATGTGGACCAGCTGACTTTGACTGTGCACTACATTTTGCTGTCTGGACCAGTTGAAAGATTTGTTAAGTTTTTGGATATGGAAGGTCATAGTGCTGAACAGCTTGCTCAAAGTTTACTTGACTTTTTAAAGGAAAATGACATTGCTATAAAAGACTGCTGTGGTCAAAGTTATGACAATGCCAGCAACATGAGTGGCAAGTATAGTGGCTTACAAGCACGAATTAAAGAGCTGAATGACTTTGTGGATTACATTCCATGCTTTGCACATTCACTAAATTTGGTTGGAAAATGTGCTGTTGAATGTTGTCAAGAAGCATTAATTTGCTTTCAATTTGTAGAAAGCCTATACACATTATTCTCTGCTTCTACGTATCGGTGGGATCTCCTTTCTGCTGCATTATCTGATGGTGGTGCTCATTTGTCCATTGTGAAAAGAATGTCAGATACCAGGTGGTCAGCTCATGCAGATGCAACAAAAGCACTTTTACACAGCTTTTCTGCAATAAAACAAGTCTTGGATGATATTTCAAATAACAATGATCAGAAGGCAGACTGTCGACAACAGGCTCGTGGACTACTTTCAACTATGATGAAGTTGGAAACAGGAATAATGGTCATATTGTGGGATCAAGCATTACAGCGTTTTCAAATGACCAGTGCTTCTTTGCAATCTTCTGGCCAAGACTTGAACACAGCTTGTGCACTCTATGAATCCTTGCATGGATGTATTCAAGCTATGCAGTCTACTTTTTCAGACATTGAGCAAAAAGCCAAGGATCTGACTAAGTGCGAAGATTATCAACAGCAAACTCGAAGAAAACACAAGCAAAATCACACGTATGATGATTTCAGTGCTTCCAGCACTCTTGATCCACTTGTTGAATCTCAAATGCCTTCTCAGAAGTTTAAAAGCCGAACATTTCTTGCCATTATTGACAGCTTGCTTTCTGCCCTGTCAAAAAGGCAGAAAGCTTATCTAAAGGTGAATGGTGTTTTTGGATTCCTTCCTCAGTTACAGTTGTTTACACCTGAAGAGATCGTAAAGAGGTCATCAAATCTTATTTCTGTAAATCATATCCAGAAGATCTGGAAGAAAGTCTTAATGAAGTATTTGTGCGTTTACTGAATTGTTGAAAACTGATCTTGCTTCTCATATTCTCGTAAATAAGACCTTGTAGAGTTACAGTTGTACAATTTGATAGCTGACAATTCTTTGGAGTCATGTTTTCCAAATGTAGAAAATGCCTTGCACATCTATTTGTCACTCATGATTACCAACTGCAGTGGAGAATGCTCATTTTCAAAACTGAAAAGGATTAAAAATTAACTAAGGAGTACCATGGGTCAAAACGGATTGAACAATCTCATTCTAATGAGCATTGAACATGAACTTCTGTGTGAAATAGACATTTCCAGTATCATCACCAAATTTTCTCATGCTAAATCTAGAAAACATAACTTTTAAATTGCAGTTTTGTTACTTTTGACATTTGAAATTGATACCTACATGTAAGTAATACTATTACTGAAGTGTCAGACATTTGTCATATTATCTGGCTGTACAGCGATGGAGTGGAGGTAGACAGAGTAGGAGGGCTTTGGCTCAATAGGGTTTGGCGATAAAGGGTCGAGGCAATGTACATTACTTGTGTAGAATAGAAACAGGAAGTATGTCTGTGAGGCCGGTGTTCTGTACTGGGTGTCAGATGTGGGATGTCCGGGAGACTCCCAGCCTCCCGGATGGCCACATCTGTGGCAGGTGCATCAAGCTGCAGCTCCTTAGGGACTGAGTTAGGGAACTGGAGATGCAGCTCGATGACCTTCATCTGGTCAGGGAAAGTGAGGAGGTGATAAATAGGAGCTATAGGCAAGTAGTCACACCAGGGCCTTGGGAGACAGATAAGTGGGTAACAGTCAGGTGAGGGAAGGGCAAGAGTCAGATACTTGAGAGTACCCAGTGGCTGTCCCCCTTAACAATAAGTACTCCTGTTTGAGTACCATTGGGGTGGATGGCCTCCCTGGGGGAAGTAACAGTGGCTGCATCTCTGGCACAGAGTTTGGCCTTGTCTCTCAGAAGGGTAGGGAAAGGAAGAAGGCAGCAGTAATAGGGGACTCTATAGTTAGGGTGTCAGACAGGCGATTCTGTGGACGCAGGAAAGAAACACGGATAGTAGTTTACCTCCCAGGTGCGAGGGTCCAGGATGTTTCTGATCACATCCATGATATTCTGAAGTGGGAAGGTGAACAGCCAGAGGTCGTGGTATATATTAGTACCAATGACATAGGTAGGAAAAGGGAGGAGGTCCTGAAAACAGACTAAAGGAGTTAGGAAGGAAGTTGAGAAGCAGGACCTCAAAGGTAGTAATCTTGGGATAACTGCCTGTGCGATGCGACAGTGCATATAGGAATAGAGTGAGGTGGAGGATAAATGTGAGGCTGAGGGATTGGAGCAGAGGGCAGGGATTCAGATTTCTGGATCATTGGGGCAGGCGTGACCTGTACAAAAAGGACGGATTGCACTTGAATCCGAGGGGGACCAATATCCTGGCAGGGAGGTTTACTAAGGCTATTGATCATAAGATATAGGAGCAGAAGTAGGCCATTTGGCCCATCAAGTCTGTTCTGCCATTCAATCATGGGCTGATCCAATTCTTCCAGTCATCCCCACTCTCCTGCTTTCACCGCATACCCTTTGATGCCCTGGCTAATCAAGAACCGATCTATCTCTGCCTTAAATACACCCAATGGCCTGGCCTCCACAGCCGCTCATGGCAACAAATTCCACAGATTTGCCACCCTCTAACTAAAGTAATTTCTCCGCATCTCAGTTCTTAAAAGGATGCCCTTCAATCCTGAAGTCATACTCTCTTGTCCGAGAATCCCCTACCATGGGAAATAACTTTGCCATATCTAATCTGTTTAGGCCCTTTAACATACTGAATGTTTCTATGAGATCCCCCCTCAATCTCCTGAACTCCAGGGAATACAGCCCAAGAGCTGCCAGATGTTCCTCATACGGTAACCCTTTCATTTCTGAATCATTCTCATGAATCTTCTCCGAACCCTCTCGAATGTCAGTATATCCTATCTAAAATAAGGAGCCCAAACCTGCACACAATACTCCAAATGTGGTCTCACGAGTGCCTTATAGAGCCTCAACATCACGTCCCTTGGGAGAGTTTAAACTAGAATTGCTGGGGGGTGGGAACTGAACTGAAGAGACGGAGGAAGGGGAGGTTTGCTCACAAATAGAGAAAGCTTGGAGACAGTGCGAGAGGGATGATAGGCAGGTGATAGAGAAGGGATGTGCTCAGAACAATGGTTTGAGGTGTCTATTTTAATGCAAGAGCATCATGAACAAAGCGGATGAGCTTAGAGTGTGGGTCAGTACTTGGAGCTATGATGTTGTGGCCATTACAGAGACTTGGATGGCTCAGGGGCAGGAATGGTTACTTAGAGTGCCAGGCTTTAGATGTTTCATAAAGGACAGGGGGAGTCAAAAGAGGTGGGGGCATGGCACTGCTGATCAGAGATAGTGTCACAGTTGCAGAAAGGGGGGAAGTCATGGATGGATTGTCTACTGAGTCTCTGTGGGTGGAAGTTAGAAACAGGAGGGGGTCAATAACTCTACTGGGTGTTTTTTATAGACCGCTCAATAGTAACAGGGATATCGGGGAGTAGATAGGGAGACAGATACTGGAAAGGTGTAATAATAACAGGGTTGTTGTGGTGGGAGATATTAATTTCCCAAATATTGATTGGCATCTCCATAGAGCAAGGAGTTTAGATGGGGTGGAGTTTGTTAGGTGTGTTGAGGAAGGTTTCCTGACACAATATGTAGACAAGCCAACAAGAGAAGAGGCTATACTTGATCTGGTATTGGGAAATGAACCTGGTCAGGAGTCAGATCTCTCAGCGGGAGAGCATTTTGGAGATAGTAATCACAATTCTATCTCCTTTACCATAGCATTGGAGAGGGATAGGAACAGACATGTTAAGAAAACGTTTAATTGGAGTAAGGGGAAATATGAAGCTATCAGGTAGGAACTTGGAAGCATAAATTGGGAACACACATTCTCAAGGAAATATATGGAAGAAATGTGGCAAATGTTCAGGGGATATTTGCATGGGGTTCTGGGTAGTTACGTTCCAATGAGACAGGGAAAGGATGGTAGGGTACAGGAACCGTGGTGTACAAAGGCTGTTGAAAATCTAGTCAAGAAGAAACGAAAAACTTACGAAAGATTCAAAAAACTAGATAAAGACAGAGATCTAGAAGATTATAAGGCTAGCAGGAAGGAGCTTAAGAATGAAATTAGGAGAGCCAGAAGGGGCCATGAGAAGGCCTTGGCAAGCACGACCCTATGAGTGAAGAAGTTTCCCCTCATGTTCCCCTTGAACGTTTCACCTTTCACCCTTAACCTATGACCTTTGTGTGTGGTCCCAATCCCAGTGGAAAAAGCTTGCTTGCATTTACCATATCTATATCCCTCATAATTTTGTGTACCTTAATCAAATCTCCTCTCAATCTTCCATATTCTAAGGGATACAGTATTAAACTACTCAATCTTTCCTTATAATGCAGGTCCTTCAGACCCGACAACATCCTTGTAAATTTTCTCTGTGCTCTTTCAACTTTGTTTACATCTTTCCTGTAGGAGTTGACCAAAACTGCACACAATGCTCCAAATTAGGCCTCACCAATGTCTTCATACAACTTCAACATAACATCTCATCTCTTGTACTCAATGCATTGATTTATGAAGGCCAATGTGCCGATAGCTTTCTTTACGACCCTATCTGCATCTGATGTCACTTTCAATGAATTATGAACCTATATTGCCAGATCTCTTTGTCCTACCACACTCCTTAGTGTCCTACCGTTCATTTTGTAAGACCTACCCTGGTTGATCCTACCAAAGTGCAAAACCTCGCACTTGTCTGCATTAAATTCCTTGTGCCATTTTTCAGCCCATTTTTCAAACTGATGCAGATCCGTCTGCAAGCCCTAATAGCCTTCCTTGCTGTCTACTACACCCCCAATCTTGGCTTCATTCACACATTTGCTGATCCAGACACATTCAAGCTTTGTACTCTTAAAATTTCACTTTTGAAGGCCTCCTACTTATGAAGTGCATCTTGCCAGAAAACAGCCTGTCCCAATCCATACTTGCCAGATCATTTCTAAATTAGCTTTCTCCAATTTAGAATCTCAACCAGTGGACCAGACCTATCCTTTTACATATATACTTTGAAACTAATGGCATTGAAGTCATTAGATGCAAAGTGTTCCTATACACAAACTTTTGTCACCCGCCCTGTCTCATTCTCTAATAGCAGATCCAGTATCACATGCTCTCCAGCTGGGACTTCTACATACTGATGAAGGAAATTTCCCTGAACAGGTTTGACAAACTCTATCCCATCTAGTCCTTTTACAGTACGGGATTCCCAGTCAATATGTGGAAAGTTTAAATCACCTACTAAAACAACCTTATATTTCTTGCAACAGTCTGCAATCTCTTTACAGATTTGTTCCTCTAAATTCCTAGGACTATAATGTAGCCCCATTAATGTGGTCATACCTTTTTTATTTCTCAGTTCCACCCATAATGCCTCAGTAGATGAGTTGTCCAGTCTGTCCTGATGGAGCACTGCCGTGATATTTCCCCTGACAAGCAACACCACCCCTCCTCCTTTAATCTATCCCGCTCTGTCACGTCTAAAACAATAGAACCCCGGAATATTGAGCTGCCAGTCCTTCCCGTCCTGCATTCAAGTCTCAGTAATAGCTATGATATCATAATTCCAGGTGTTGATCCATGTCCTGAGCTCATCTGCCTTTCCTATGGCAGGGCTCTGTCAGGACAGATTGGAGAAGCCAGGTGAGTGGGAAAGGTTAAAGTGCTAAAGAGGAAAGAATCTGATAGGAGAGGAAAGTGACCATAGGAGAAAGGGAAAGAGTAGGGGACCCAGGGGAGGTGATAGGCAGTGAGAAGAAGTAAGTGGTGGGTTTGACGGGAATGTTAAAGTCTGGAGGGGAGGGGAGAGGGAAAAGAGGGTGAGGTAGTGAATAAAGGGGATGGAAGGAAGCAGAAATCAAGATTTTAAATGAAGAGAAGGTGAGGGAGGAATGAGAAAATGAAAGAACAAATATCAGAATCAGAATTAGGTTTACTATTGCTGACATTAATCATGAAATTGTTTGTGGCAGCAGTACAGTGCAGGCATAACAAATTACCACAAGCTACAACCAAAAAAAAAGTGCAGAAGAGGAATACTGAGGTAGTGTTCCTGGGTTAATGGATCAATCAGAAATCTGATGGTAGAGAGGAAGAAGCTGTTCCTAAAACATTGAGCGTGGTTCTTCAGGATCATATACCTCCTTCCTGATGGTGGTTCTTAAAATTATCCTCCTGATACCTCATGGTGGCTTGTGCTCATGATGAAGCTGGCTAAGACTACAACCTTCTGTGTATTGGTGCCTACATACCAGATGGTGATGCAACCAGTCAGACTGTTGTCCACAGTACATTTGGAAATTTGCTTGAGTCTTTGGTGACATACCAAATCTCAAAAACTCTTAATGAAGTATAGCCATCGGCATTCCCTCATCATGATTGCATCAAAATGATGGGTCCAGATTAGATCCTCTGAGATATTGATATACAGGAAAGAGAGAGGTTTAAAATAAAAAAAGGAAGAGAAGTAACAAAAATGGAGGTGAAAAGTGACAGCTTGTTGGTTTAATCCTAGCCTTAATGAAAGGTCTCAGCCCAAAATATCAAGTGTTTATTCCCCTCCATAGATGCTGCCTGACTTGCTAAGTCACTCAAGCATTTTGTGTGTAACTTATTGGTTTTATTGTATCATCAATCACAACAGTTTGTACGCCATCTAATATTACTATTTGATGTTGAGTTTTTTTTTATATTCCCTCACATCTTCATTCAGTTTGATAAGTGGACCAACACACAGCGTCGCAAGGTTCTTCTTGACCTGTTTGAAAGATGCTCTGTCTCTCAGTTGAAGTTTTGTGAACAATATTTGCGCAGTAGAGTTCCAATGGAAGCATTGGACTTCACCTGTTTCCTTCCCAGAGTGCTGTCTTTGTACATCTTCTCCTTCTTGGATCCAAGGAGCCTTTGCCGGTGTGCACAGGTAACACTTATGCAGAATTCATTTTTCATTTTCAAGATTTGGATGTTGCTGCCAAGGCCAGTATTTATTGCACATCTCTAATTATCCTTCAGAATGTATAGTATATAGTATAGTATAGTATATATGTATAGTATATAGTATCAGTCATCCTAACACTGAACCGTTCTCACAACCTGTGGACTCATTTTCAAGGACTCTTTTTCTCATTTTCTCTATATTTTATTGCTTATTTGTTCATTTTTCTTTTGTATTTGCAGTTTGTTAATTTTTGCACATTTGTCGTTTGTCTTTTGTATGGTCTTTCACTGATGCTAATATGATTCTTTGTATTTACTGTAAATTCCTGCAAGAAAATGAATCTCAGGATTGTATATGATGACATATACGTACTTTGATAATAAACTTACTTTACTTTGGTCTTTTTGAAGTAGTACTGGAACAAACAAATCTATGGTTTTCTAGATGAGAGTTGATCCTGTCTCTAGAATCTTCTCCAATAATTTCCCTACCACTGATGTAAAGCTCACTGGCTATTACTCTCTGGTTTGTCACTGTTGGCTTTCTTAAACAGAGGAACAATATTGTCTATTCTCCTCTTCATCTGTGTTTAACAAGGATGCAAAGATCTCTATCAAGGCTCCAGCATTCTCCTGTCTTCCTTCTCTTACTGTCCTGGGATAGATCCCATCAGGCCCCAGGAACTTATCCACATACATGTTCTTTGAGTCCCAACTCCCCCTCCTTCATATCAACATGCCCTAAAATAATAGCATATGCAAGTAACTTCCAAGTCCTTCTCCTTGGTAAATACCAATCCAAAATACTTATTTAGTACATCACACACTTTTATTAGTTATATAGTTCCAGTGATCTCACTGAGCATATTATGATCACATTGATCATATAAAGCATGCTACGTTGCCATCAGAAGCATGGCATCACTTGTGGGCTTCCCCCAGCACATATAAACTAGAAAACCTACAGCACAATACGGGCCCTTCGGCCCACAATGCTGTGCCGAACATGTACTGACATCCTTGGACTTTTGTTGGTTGTTGATGCAAATGACGCATTTTACTGTATGTTTTGGCGGTTTGATGTACATTGACAAATAAAGCAAATCTTTATGTCTTTGATTGTAGCTATGCCCTTTCTGCTATCTCATAGGTGAACTGGCATTGGAAAAATCTTGCTGAGTTGGATCAACTCTGGATGCCCAAATGCCTGAGACTAGGTTGGTACATCAGCTTCTCACCTACTCCCTATGAACAAAGAATCTGGAAAAGACATTACATTGAGATGGTGAAGGAGCTGAATGTTACCAAGCCAAAGGTTAGTGACATATCCCAATGTACTTCAGTGATTTGCCGCGTTCATTAATTTGTTACCTGTAAATATTCTTAGGTTATTTGAATATTGATTGACATCTCCCTTTAGCAAGGGGTTTAGATGGGGTGGAGTTTGTTAGGTGTGTTCAGGAAGGTTTCCTGACACAATATGTCGATAAGCTTACAAGAGGAGAGGCTGTACTTGATCTGGTATTGGGAAATGAACCTGGTCAGGTATCAGGTCTCTCAGTGGGAGAGCATTCTGGAGATAGTGATCACAATTCTATCTCCTTTACCATAGCATTGGAGAGGGATTGGAACAGACATGTTAGGAAAATGTTTAATTGGAGTAAGGGGAAATATGAAGCTATCAGGCAGGAACTTGGAAGCATAAATTGGGAACACGTTCTCAGGGAAATGTACGGCAGAAATGTGGCAAATGTTCAGGGGATATTTGTACCATGCAAATATAGGTACATTCCAATGAACAAGGAAAGGATGGTAGGGTACAGAAACCATGGTGTACAAAGGCTGTTGAAAATCTAGTCAAGAAGAAAAGAAAAGCTTACGAAAGGTTCGAAAAAACTAAGTAATGATAGAGATCTAGAAGATTATAAGGCTAGCAGGAAGGAGTTTAAGAATGAAATTGTGAGAGCCCGAACTGGCCATGAGAAGGCCTTGGTGAGCAGGATTAAAGAAAACCCCAAGGCATTTTACAAGTATGTGAAGACCAAGAGGATAAGACATGAGAGAATAGGACCAATCAAGTGTGACAGTGGAAAAGTGTGTAAGGAACTGGAGGAGATAGCAGAAGTACTTAATGAATACTTTGATTCAGTATCCACTATGGAAAAGGACCTTGGCAATTGTAGGGATGACTTACAGTGGATTGAAAAGCTTGAGCATATAGAAATTACGAAAGATGTGTTGGAGCTTTTGGAAAGCATCAAGTTGGATAAGTCTCCGGGACCAGACGAGATGTACCCCAGGCTACTGTAGGATGTGAGGGAGGAGATTGCTGACCTCTAGCGATGATCTTTGCATCATCAATGGGGACAGGATAGCTTCTGGAGGATTGCAGGGTTGCAGATGCTGTTCCCTTATTCAAGAAAGGGAGTAGAGGTAGCCCAGGAAATTTTAGATCAGTGAGTCTTACTTCAGTGGTTGGTAAGTTGATGGAGAAGATCCTGAGAGGCAATATTTATGAACGTTTGGAGAGGCTTAATATGATTAGGAACAGTCAGCATGGTTTTATCAAAGGTAGGTCATGCCTTACGAGACTGAATGAATTTTCTGTGGATGTGACTAAACATGTCGATGAAGGTAGAACAGTAGGTGTAGTGTGTATGGATTTCAGCAAGGCATTTGGTAAGGTATCCCATGCAAGGCTTATTGAGAAAGTAAGGAGGCATGGGATCCAAGGGGACCTTGCTTTGTGGATCCAGAATTGGCTTGCCCATTGTGGTAGAAATGGTTAAAACTACTGTTTGATGGGACACCTGACCATTCTGGAACAGCTGGGCATAAGACTGCTGATGTGTGTCGAGAATAACTTTGGATGATAAGCACAGTACCAGGAACTCCAATTAGTAAGATACTGGGCACCTGGAACCAGGAGGGAGGATATGTCCGGGGGTAAATTATGAGCCCAGATAACAGGGAATGAAGAGGACTGTTAGACTTCCACTGAGAGAATAATTGACATGTCTTTTAAGTGATTGATCATGTACTGATGTCAAACTAAGTGAAGTTGTTTGTCTTGCTGTATAAATATGAGCTCAGTATAACCTAGAATTCAGAGTTCTGGTGACGGTGCAGACTGCTGCAGACTCTCCATGATATCATGTTAATAAACTCTTAAAACGAAACTCAAAGGTACGCTGGGTGTTCTTAGTTAGTGTTTCCATGACAGAATCTGGCAACAAGGGTGGGATCTCAATCGCCTTACTTTAGGAAGGATGTGGAAACCATAGAAAGGGTGCAGAGGAGATTTACAAGGATGTTGCCTGGATTGGGGAGCATGCCTTATAAGAATAGGTTGAGTTAATTCGGCCTTTTCCCCTTGGAGCGACAGAGGATGAGAGGTGACCTCATAGAGGTGTATAAGATTATGAGAGGCATTGATCGTGTGGATAGTCAGAGGCTTTTTCCCAGGGCTGAAGTGGCTAGCATGAGAGGGCATAGTTTTAAGGTGCTTGGAAGCAGGTACAGATGAGATGTCAGGGGTCAGTTTTTTTACTCAGAGAGTGGTGAGTGCATGGAATAGGCTGTCGGCAGCAGTGGTGGTGGAGGTGGAAACGATAGGGTCTTTTAAGAGACTCCTGGATGGCTACATGGAGCTTAGAAAAATAGAGGACTATGGGTAAAGCCTAGGTAGTTCTAAGGTAGGGACATGTTCAGCACAGCTTTGTGGGCTAAAGGGCTTGTATTGTGCTGTATGTTTTCTATGTTTCTATCTCTATTGAGCAAGATCCGAAGAAAGGCTAACTCAAGAGGGCCGAGTTAAATTAAGGGACTGCCCTAGCTAAAATGGGGGTAGGGTCCGGATTAAATGTTAATAGACTCTTAAAATGAACTCGAAGTCACTCTGGTGTTCTTAGTTAGTGTTTCCACGACAGAATGTGGCCGACGAGGATGGGATCTCCAATATGCGAGATCCGAAGAAAAGCTAACTAAGAGGGCCAAGTTAAATAGGGGACTTCCCTAGCTTAAGGGACTGCCCTAGCTGAAATGGGGGCAGTTGCCAGAGACCTCCCTGGGAGAAGGGAAGGTATGGTGTTCTTAGTTAGTGTTTCCACAACAGAATCTGGCAACATGGATGGCATCTCCATTGAGCGAGATCTGAAGAAAGGCTAACTAAAAGGGCCGAATTAAATTACAGGATCACCCTAGCTGAAATGGAGGTAGAGTCCCAAATAAGCACTTAAAACAAAACTCAAAGTCACTCTGGTGTTCTTAGTTAGTGTTCCCAAGACACCCAGAGAAGGCAAAGAGTGGTTGTAGATGGGTCATATACTGCACGGAGGTTGTTCACCAGTGGTGTGCCTCTGGGATCTGCTCTGGGACCCCTTCTCTTCGTGATTTTTATAAATGACCTGGATGACCAAGTGGAGGGATGGGTTAGTAAGTTTGCTGATGACACAAAGGTTGGGAGTGTTGTGGATAGTATGGAGGGCTGTCAGAGATTACAGTGGTACATTGATAGGATGCAAAACTGGGCTGAGAAGTGGCAGATGGAGTTCAACTCAGCTAAGTGTGAAGTGGTTCATTTTGGGGGGTCAAATATAATGACAGAATATAGTATTAATGGTAAACTCTTGGCAGTATCAAGGATCAGAGGGATCTTGGGGTTCGAGTCCATAGAACACTCAAAGCTGCTGTGCAGGTTGACTGTGTGGTTAAGAAGGCATACGGTGCATTGGCTTTCATCAATCGTGGGATTGAAGTTAAGAGCCGAGAGGTAATGTTACAGCTATATAGGACCTTGATCAGACCCCACTTGGAGTACTGTGCTCGATTCTAGTCACCTCACTACAGGAAGGATGTCAAAACTATAGAAAGGGTGCAGAGGAGATCTACAAGGATGTTGCCTGGATGGGGGAGCATGCCCTATGAGAATAGGTTGAGTGAATGCGGCTTTTTCTCTTTGGAGCGGCGGAGGATGAGAGGTGACCTGATAGAGGTGTATAAGATGATGAGAGGTATTGATGGTGTGGATAGTCAAGAGGCTTTTCCCCAGGGCTGAAGTGGCCAGCGCAAGAGGGCACAGTTTTAAGGTGCTTGGAAGTAGGTACAGAGGACATGTCACGGGTAAGTTTTTTTACGCAGAGTGGTGAGTGTGTGGAAGGAGCTGCCGGTGATGGTGGTAGAGGCGGATATGATAGGGTCTTTTAAGAGATTCCTGGATAGGTACATGGAGCTTAGAAAAATAGAGGGCTATGGGTAACCATGGTAATTTCTAAAGTAAGTACATGTTCGGCACAGCATTGTGGGCCAAAGGGCCTGTATTGTGCTGTAGGTTTTCTGTGTTTCTATGTGTCAATTGCACAAACACCTCCTTCCGTTTTAAATTCTACTTCTCTCCAGAAAAATTCATGAGTTATCTGGTCTGTGACAGCAAAAGATTCAGAGGATATTAAAAAAACCTGAGAGGGAAATTTAATCCTCAAATAGTTTACTATCTTAATGTCAGAAATGCTCTTTTTGATTTTTCTTTTTATCAATTAATGAATGTTTGAATCTATTTTCTGGTATTTGAAAGTTTATCTGCAGTAAAAGCATTTTCATCATGAAACTAAAACTAAACCTCATTCTCCTGTAATAATGAAGTGCAGTAAACAGGAATGATCAGTAGATGGCAGAGATGTACCAATTCTGGTTAATTCATCTGCAATTGGTCTCTATGAATGAAAGTACTTGGACAAAAGGGCAAAGTTACAATAACCATGGGGAACTTCAATATGCAGGTAGATTGGGAAAATCAGTTTGCTGCTGGATTACAGGAAGGGGAATTTCCAGAGTGCCTAAGATATGTTTTTTTTTGAGAGGTATGGCTTTTCCTTTAGAAGTATACAAAAATTAGTGGGAAGTTCGAGGATTGGGAAGCTTTTAAAACCAACAGAAGGCAACTGAAAAAGTCATAAAGAAGGTAAAGATGGAATATGAAAGTAAGCTAGCCAGTAATATTAAAGAGAATAACAAAAGTTTCTTCGGATACATAAAGTCTAAAAAAAGGCGAGAGTGCATATTGGACTGCTGGAAAATGCTGCTGGAGAAGTAGTAATGAAATAGCGGATGAACCGAATAAGTATTCACATCTGTCTTCACTGTGGAAGGCACTAGCAGTATGGTGGAAGTTCTAGGTTCCAGAGGTCATGAAGTGTGTGAAGTTACCATAACTAGAGAGCAGGTTCTTGGGAAACAGAAAGGTCTGAAGGCAGGTTAGTAACCTGGACCAGATGGTGTATACCCCAGAGTTCTGAAAGAGGTGGCTGAAGAAATCGTGGTGGCATTAGTAATGATCTTTTGAAAACCACTAAATTCTAGAATGGTTCTGGAAGACTGGAAAATTGCAAATGTCACTCCACTCTTCAAGAAGGGAGAGAGGCCAAAGAAAGGAAACTATAGGCCAGTTAGTTTGACCTTAGTGGTTTGGAAGATGTTGGAGTCATTTATTAAGGATGAGGTCTCAGGGTACTTGGAGGCGCATGATTAAATAGAACATAGCCAACATGGCTTCCTCAAGGGAGTATCTTGCCAGACAAGTTTGTTGGAATTCTTTGAAGTAGTAACAAGGAGGATAGACAAAGGAGAATCGGTTGATGTTGTGTACTTGGATTTTCTGAAGGTCTTTGACAAGGTGCCACATGAGTCTGCTTAACAAGCTGCAAGCTCATAATATTACAGGAAAGATTCTTGCATGAATAAAGTAGTAGCTGATTGGCAGGACGCAAAGAGTGGGAATAAAGAGAGCTTTTTCTGACTGGCTGCCAGTAACCACTGGTGTTCCACAGGGGTCTGTGTTGGGACCTATTCTTTTTACACTGTATGTCAATCATTTGGATGATGGAATTCATGGCTTTGTTGCAACTTTGCAGATGATATGAAGATAGCTGGAGGGGCAGTTAGTTTTGAGGAAGTAGAGAGGCTACAGGAGAATTTAGACAGACTAGGAGAATGGGCAAAAAGATGGCAGGTGGAATCCAGTGTTGAGAAGTGTATGGTCATGCACTTTGGTAGAAGAAATCAAAGAGTTGACTATTTTCAAAATGGAGAGAAAATACAAAAAAACTGAGATGCAAAGGCACTTGGGAGTCCTTATGCAGGATTCCCTTAAGGTAATAACTCGTGAGTTGAGTCTGTGGAGAAGGCGGCAAATACTTAGCATTTATTTCAAGAGGACTAGAATATAAAGACAAAGATGTAATGTATATAAAGCACTGGTGAGGCTTTACTTGGAGTATTATGAGCAGGTTTGGACCCCTTATCTTAAAAAAGGACGTGCTGAAACTGGAGAGGGTTCAAAGGAGGTTCACAAAACTGATTCCAGGATTGAATGGCTTGTCATGTGAAGAGCATCTGATGGCTCTGGAAATGAGAGGAGACCTCACTGAAAGCTATTGAATGGTGAAAGTCCTTGACAGAGTGGATGTGGAGAGGATGTTTCCTATGGTGGGAGAGTCTAAGACCAGGGGACACAGTCTCAGAATAGAGGGGTATCCTTTTTGAACAGAGAAGAGCAGGAATTTCTTTAGCCAAAGGGTGGTGTATCTGCGGAATTATTTGCCACAAGCAGCTGTGGAGGCTGTATTTATGTATATTTAAGGCAGAGGTTGATAGATTCTTGATTGGTCAGAACATGAAAGGATATGAGAAGGCAGGAGACTGGGGCTGAGAGGAAATTGGATCAGCAATGATAAAATAGTGGGGTAGACTCAATGGGCCAAATGGCTTAATTCTGCTTGTATGATCTTATGGTGTTATGGATACCTTACTTATCAATTTGCTGGATATTAATGCAATACTGTGTTCACATTGCAAGTGAATCCATTCTTTCTCCACTTTCTAATTTTCTTATATTTTGTTGCTGTTTATCTTTGCTCCACGTTCCCCAGTGTTGTACAGTATTTCAGTCAGTTTTGAGAATTCAGGAACTAGGTGGACAGTTGGCATGGATGAATAGAGCAATGTCCGCAAGTGATGGTGGACAGCCCATCTGAGAATGCCATTCCTACAAAAGCTGTAAGATATTGCATGGCTACAGAGGTTTATCACGGGATGTACCTGAGAAACCTGTTTAATTATCTACAGAAACCTTAGATTACCTCTTTAGGGCATGAGTTTGGGGTGGTTGGAGATAGAAAACACCATGGTGTAAGTTCAGTTTTGGACTATTTAGAGATCAGAAGACATTATAAGTCAATAGGCCTACAACAGAACCATTTTCAGTGAAGACTGGTGTCAAATAAGCCTGTGCCATTGCCATTGTCTCCATTATCTCTCTCATACATGACCACAATGTAGCATCCTAACTTCACTAAATTTCTCATTACAGTGGCACTAACTTGTAGAACTAATGGAAAACTGTTAAAAGTGCAGAATCAAGGTTGTTCGAATCTGTACCAATGTATTATAGCAAGGGTTAGTAAATTGTGGACCTGCTATGATGGCGCTGGAAATGTGGAGACAATTGCAGGCCGCCCCCAGCAAATCCTCAGATGATGTTGGTCATTGACAAAAACAACTCATTTTACTGTTTGTTTCAATGTACATGGGGAACTGCAGTACGTACTTGACACTAGCACTTGAGCCCACTCAGAGGCCAAGCCCCAAGCTATTGTCAATGCTTTCAATGAAGCTTATGAGACTGCCTTACGCTAAACATCTACAGGCCAATGTCCTCTGTCAACTTGCCTCCACTGAATTACAATGCCTCTTGACAATATTGGTTCAGAGCAAGACTCTGGAAGACATGAGTCTTCCATATACTGGGAGTGATCTATCTGTAAAAATATACATTTTTAATTCATTTCTTCACTGCCTTCAACACACCATCATTGAATCTCAAAGCACAAAGTAAATAACCACTGTCTCAGCAAAATCTTCTAATTCAGAGGGAGGAACAATGAGCCTATGAACGCTGACCAATGTTCCCAGTACTGAAGCCCAAACTACATCAGCTATGAGACAGGATTCATAATCAGAACTATGAATTTCTTGCACAAGATTCCTGAATACTCTATTCTGAAGAAAACATTCATAATAATGAACAAAGCTTCATTGAAGAAATGCATAATTCCTGCTGATTCCTGCTAATTCTCTCCCCTGGCTCATGGGAGAGAAGGAGAATTTGCGATGATATTAAGAACCTTGAGCCGGTACACTGCTGTTTGAAATTCTGCTGTATGAGGTCTTGATAAAATCAGATTAAAAATTTAAAAAGAGAGCAAGATAAAATTACTCTTAAACACTAGGAGCTGAGGGGAAAATTAAACAACTTACAGCAAAATCAATATTCTCATATCTGATCATTGTGAATCTGCAATCAACAAAGGGAAAAGAGTAATCAATTGGATTGTCAAGGCAGAAGCAGAAATAATATGGTACACACATAAGATGCTGGAGGAACTCAGCAGGTCAGGCAGCCTCTATGTTTCAGTCCGAGACACTTCACCAGGACCCTTCATTGAAACGATGACCATTTATTCCCTTCTATAAATGCTGCCAGATTTGCTGTGTACCTCCAAGAAACTTGGAGCAAAAATATCAGAATCCAACAGAATCCATGGAGGGGAATAAACAATCTAGCGTTTCAGGCCTGTCTTCGGGACAAAAGTAATCAGGACAAAGAAAGAAAGTATTGGTGGGCATACCAGTGATTTTACTTTCCGCATCTTATAGTTTGCTGACGGATGTTTCTTTCTGTCATGACTTTGGCGAATAAGATCAGGAGAGGCGCGGCTTCCCTTCTTCTTCCTGGAAAAATAGGCCAACCAAAAATAATATTATTAATTCAATGCACAGCATGCAGAATGAATAAAGTTTTGCAGGGCATCAGATGCCTTAAACAAGATCTCATATTATCTGCAGGAAAATGCATGGGAAATTGTACAATGCAAATATATCCTTATGTGACAGATTACAGAAATGACCACAATTCCAATAAATAATGCCATTAATTAACTTGCTGTACATGCTGAACATTAAAAGGAAGAGCCTATTTTGTCCAATTAAAAATCTATTCAGGCGTTTGATAGTAATCTTCATAAGCATAAGAATAAAATGTGATGAACATTTTCCATAACCTATCCACAAAAAATATTGCCATTCTCCCTCAGAAATAGCTCTCCAAACTGAACTTACTTCTTACCCTCCCTTGAAGAGAAACTACTAATATTTGTGGACTCAGGTTATTTACATGGTGATACACATGTCCAGAGATACATGCCCAAAATCAGGGGCAGACAAGTCAGAAATGACAACAAATATCCATCAGTAAGTTAGCAGCCAGAGGGCTTCCAAAAGCAGGCTTCGCGGGTGATAAAGGCCCTGTATTTCCCTCAACTTTTCTATCTGACCCATGCAGACCTTCTGATGAGAATGGTAATTCATTCAAATCCCTGACTTCTTTCCCTGACCTTCCTGTGGACCAAGAAGAACATTGCTGGTATGGATGAAAATACTCTATTTGCATGCCCCTCACTCTGCACTGGATTAAACTGTGGGCATCTCAAGACAGTAGAAGTATATTTACCACTTCATCAGCAAGTATCTCTACCACTTTAAGACTGGTAAGTGAACACTTCTCCTGGTCTACCAGACAATGACTGCTGGCCTCTGTAATTCAGCCAGAGCGCTGAAGTGTTGCCAGCCTGGGCATCTGCTGATAAGAACATAACTAGGAGCAGAAGTAGGCCATTTGGCCTGTCAAGCCTACTCTGCCATTCAATAAGATCATGACTAATCTGACTGTGGACTCAGCTCCACTACCTGCCTTTTCCCCATAATCCTCAATTCTCCTGTTATGCACAGATCTATCTAACTGTGTCTCGATATACAGTATTTAATGTGTAGCCTGCACTGCTTCCACAGGCAGAGAATTCTACAGATTCACTGTCACTGGGAAAAGCAGCTTCTCCTCATCTCTGTCCCAGGTATATTCTCCTATATCCTGAGGCGGTGTTCTCTTGTTCTAATCTTATCTATCAATGGAAAAAACTTCCCTGTCTCTATCTTCTCTATTCTTTTCATGATTTTATGTCTCTATAAGATCACTTCTCATTCTTCTGAATTCCAGTGAGTATAATCCCAGGTGACTGTGTTTCTCCTCATAGATTTACGCCCTCATCTGTGAAATCAACCCAGTGAACATCTGCTGCTTCACCTCCAAGTAATCTTTCCTCAAGTAAAGAGACCAGAACTACACAGAGTAGTCCACGTGCACTTCACCAGTACCTTATGCAGTTACAGCATAACCTTACTGCTCTTAAATTCAATCTCTCTAGCAATGAAACTCAACATTTCATTTGCCTTTTCCATAACCTATTACACCTGCAAACCAACCTTTTGCAATTCATGCACAGACACTCTCAACTCCTTCTGCACAACCAACAGTATGCTGGAATCTTTCACCACATAAATAATAATCTGATCTTCTATTTTTCCTTCTCAAGTGGATGACCTCACACTTATCAATGTTGTAGTTTATCTGCCAGACCCTTGCTCATTCAGTTAACCTATCTATATCACTCTGCAGACTCTCCAAATCCTCTGCACAATTTGCTTTTCCACTCGTTGTCCACGGGAATGGTACCGGAGGATTGGAGGGAGGCGAATGTTGTCCCCCAGTTCAAAAAAGGTAGTAGGGATAGTCCGGGTAATTATAGACCAGTGAGCCTTATGTCAGTGGTGGGAAAGCTGTTGGAAAAGATTCTTAGAGATAGGATCTATAGGCATTTGGAGAATCATGGTCTGATCAGGGACAGTCAGCATGGCTTTGTGAAGGGCAGATCACGTCTAACAAGCCTGATAGAGTTCTTTGAGGAGGTGACCAGGCATATAGAATAGGGTAGTGCAGTGGATGTGATCTATATGGATTTTAGTAAGGCATTCGACAAGGTTCCACACGGTAGGCTTATTCAGAAAGTTAGAAGGCATGGGATCCAGGGAAGTTTGGCCAGGTGGATTCAGAATTGGCTTGCCTGCAGAAGGCAGAGGGTGGTGGTGGAGGGAGTACTTTCAGATTGGAGGATTGTGACCAGTGGTGTCCCACAAGGATCTGTTCTGGGACCTCTACTTCTCATGATTTTTATTAACGACCTGGATGTGGGGGTAGAAGGGTGGGTTGGCAAGTTTGCAGACGATACAAAGGTTGGTGGTGTTGTAGATAGTGTAGAGGATTGTCAAAGATTCCAGAGAGACATTGATAGGATGCAGGAATGGGCTGAGAAGTGGCAGATGGAGTTCAACCCGGAGAAGTGTAAGGTGGTACACTTTGGAAGGACAAACTCCAAGGCAGAGTACAAAGTAAATGGCAGGATACTTGGTAGTGTGGAGGAGCAGAGGGATCTTGGGGTACATGTCCACAGATCCCTGAAAGTTGCCTCACAGGTGGATACGGTAGTTAAGAAAGCTTATGGGGTGTTAGCTTTCATAAGCCGAGGGTTAGGGTTTAAGAGTCGCGATGTAATGATGCAGCTCTATAAAACTCTGGTTAGGTCACACTTGGAGTACTGTGTCCAGTTCTGGTCACCTCACTATAGGAAGGATGTGGAAGCATTGGAAAGGGTACAGAGGAGGTTTACCAGGATGCTGCCTGGTTTAGAAAGTATGCATTATGATCAGAGATTAAGGGAGCTAGGGCTTTACTCTTTGGAGAGAAGGAGAATGAGAGGAGACATGATAGAGGTGTACAAGATAATAAGAGGAATAGATAGAGTGGGTATCCAGCGCCTCTTCCCCAGGGCACCACTGCTCAATACAAGAGGACATGGCTTTAAGGTAAGGGGTGGGAAGATCAAGGGGGATATTAGAGGAAGGTTTTTTACTCAGAGAGTGGTTGTTGCGTGGAATGCACTGCCTGAGTCAGTGGTGGAGGCAGATACACTAGTGAAGTTTAAGAGACTACTAGACAGGTATATGGAGGAATCTAAGGTGGGGGCTTATATGGGAGGCAGGGTTTGAGGGTCAGCACAACATTGTGGGCTGAAGGGCCTGTACTGTGCTGTACTATTCTATGTTCTTTGTTCTATGTTCAATTTAGTGTCATCAGCAAACATACTGTAGATATGCTATACTTGGTTCCTTCTTCCAAATTGTTAATGCATATCATTCTTGGTCTTTAGCAAGTTTCCTTATACTTACCCAGTTAGCTCAATAGGATCACTGTTGTCCAGGTAGTTGAAACGTATGGTATCTGTTGGGTGTCGGTCTGAACCACGCCAGGGTGGGAGTTCAAGCCGAGCTTTCCCGGGTGGGGAAAGAACTGTGAGCTGCTTCTGCTCTGCCATATCCTTTGATAATGAGTGAACATCCGCCACAATAAATTCTTCTTTAGGTGGTGTCTGGGAACAAGAAGAACCCTGGATTAAGAAGAACTGTAGAATCAGCCCAAAAGTTTCAAAAGGGATTGAAATAGAAAATACTTATAGGTAATTTCCTTCTCACAATTATTATAATGCACAAAGGTATTGTTGTGTTCCATCCATTTTTCAAGTATGAGGTTTAAAATATATTATGATGGAATTACAGAAAAGCAAATTAATACATTAAGCCTTGTGTAACTGTGCTGTCTCTTTAAAAGGGCCATCCAGTTAGAACCCCTTCTCTATCTGTTTATTCATGCACAACAATCAAAAGTGACTACCTTTGAAATCTAACATGCAGCATCATAACTAATTCATAACAAATCAACAGATGTAGGCAACTTGAAGCCAGGAGTAAATCTGACCAGACAAGTTCTGATTGATTAGAATTATATTCAATAAAGTTTGCTTCTGACTTTATCCTTGTGCTTGAGGATGCAATCATCCTCAGGCATAATGATAAGCTCACAATCAATTTTAAGTTGTAATTAATATTCAGTACAATCTGGAGAATGCAACATTGTTTGCCAATTGGTTCACAAACTTAAATGGAAAACAGCAGCCTTGAGACATTTTCCCATTCTAAACATTCCAGTGCCCAGACTGATATACAATTAAAAAAAACTCTACTGGTTTTCAGACCTGCAAAGAGGGTGTACAGCTTGAAGTAGATAGACTACAGCCTCAGAAAACCACAAAATACACTCGGTGGTCACTATATTTTTTCAGTAGATACAGAATAAAATGGGCACTGAGTGTTTATCTATATTTTTTTCCTATTTTTAGAAACAGTGTGTGTTACTCATTTCAATACCGATAATAGAAACATAGAAAACCTACAGCACAATACAGGCCTTTTGGCCCAAAAAGCTGTGTTGAACATGTACTTACTTTGGAAATTACCTAGGGTTACCCATAGCCCCCTATTTTTCTAAGCTCCATGTACCTATCCAGGAGTCTCTTAAAAGACCCTATCGAATCCGCCTCCACCACCGTTGCTGGCAGCCTATTCCATGCACTCACCACTCTCTGTGTAAAAAAAACTTACCCCTAACATCTTCTCTGTACCTACTTCCAAGCACCTCAAAACTGTGCCCTCTCATGATAGCCATTTCAGCCCTGGGAAAAAGCCTCTGACTATCCACACAATCAATGCCTCTCATCATCTTATACACCTCTATCAGGTCACCTCTCATCCTCCGCCGCTCCAAGGAGAAAAGGCCAAGCTCACTCAACCTATTCTCATAGGGCATGCTCCCCAATTCAGGCAACATCTTTGTAAATCTCTTCTGTACCCTTTCTATAGTTTCCACATCCTTCCTGTGGTGAGGTGACCAGAACTGAGCACAGTACTCCAAGTGGGGTCTGACTAGGGCCCTATACAGTATAGCTGTAACATTACCTCTTAAACTCAATCCCACGGTTGATGAAGGCCAATGCACTGTATGCCTTCTTCTTTTTCAATATTTTTATTAATCACTTGCATAGACGAATACAAAATACATTATATTATGAAAACAGAAACAAGATTGAAATGCCCCATAACTATGTAAATTAACTATAATATTGAAAAGGTATATTTTATTCTAATCTAAAGCAAAATCAAAACCCCATAACAAAACAAAAAGTGAAAAAACCAGCTGTTTGGTTAAAAGAAAAAAAATCTCTGACATATAGTCGTAAATTCAAACATACAATAACCATTATCATTGCTGAACAAGTCGACAGTTGTAAAAGTAATTCCAAAAAGGTCCCCATAATATGAAAAAATCTTGTTTAGGTATAGAAATAGAACACCTAATCTTCTCTAGATTTAAACATGACATAACATCAATCAACCAATGGGCATGAGCAGGCGGAGTGGCATCTTTCCATTTAAGCAACAAAACTCTTCTGGCTAAAAGAGAAATAAAAGCCAAAATATGCAAATCATTTGGCTTAAGAGTAAAATCATTTCCTCCAACAATGCCAAACAAGGCAGTCAGAGGGTTGGGTTTAAAGTTTACTTTAAAAAGCTCCGAGAAAGTTTGAAATACTTCTTTCCAAAATTTATCAAGCCGCAGGCAGGACCAAAACATATGAATTAGAGAGGCCTCTTCAACATTACCCCTATTACAGTATGGAGAAAAATCTGAGTAAAAACGAGAGAGCTTATCTTTAATCATATAGGCTCTATGAACCACTTTAAATTGTAAAAGAGAGTGACGCGCACATAACAAAGAGGTGTGAACAAGTTTAAAAATGTCATTCCAAGTATCCTCATCAATTGAAATCTGTAGCATCTGTTAATCATAAGTTGGAACAATTTTATTCATACTGGAACAACATAACACCTCATAGGCCTGATTTTATTCTCACAAGTCAATGAATATGTTGTAAAATAAAAGATCACTCCCTACTCTGTACATAGTTTTCTTCTTTCGATTGTTCTTTCATTCCTCCCCTTTCTATAAGTGTATACCTCAGGTAAGTATTATGTGGAGATTTGTGACAAGTATGATTATATGATATATATGTACAATGTCTGAAATACATCTTGTGGAAATGTTTGTTTGATGATGAAATTCAATAAAAAATAAATTACAAAAAAAAAATCTGTAGGTCTTGTTCCCAGAGGTTTTTAATTTGGTGTAACAGAATGTTTCTCATTGCCAACAACAATACTATAAATATTAGAAATAGATCCATTATGAAAAGGTTTCAAAGTAAAAATTGTATCAATTAAATTCTTATCTGGACATTTAGGAAATGTATGAAGTTGAGAACGCAAGGTGTGACGACAAACCAAGTTATCAGAAGATTGATACTGATGAGAGAGATAAGGGAGACAATGGAGAAGCGTTCAAAATGTTAATGAGAGAGGAGAGAAAGATAACGGAAGAGAAACACAATTAAGAGTATTGACAGACCGGTTGCTTTGAACCTGAACTGTTTGAAGTTTGATGGACAGGCGATACCCCAGCAGGGGGATAAAAAGAACAGGTTCGCTAAGGCACGACACACACCACGAGATCACGAGGTAACGAGACCCTGGAAGAGCGGTGTGCCCCCACAAGTTGGTGGAGTTTGGAGGTCTGGTCGCGGAAACCGACCATAGACGCACAGGGTGAAAGGGTACGATCGGCGGGAACCTGGTGTGTGTGTCCGCCCTTGCCTGGGGGCCGGGTTCACCGCGGAAGAACGGTCGTATCCGGAGCGGAGGGGTCACAGTCGGTGACCACAGAAGACATAACAAAGGGTCCGCCCGAGAGCTAACTGCGAAGAATATTAAAGGTCTGTCTGAATCAGATTTGCATATTCCCTCGCACTCTCTCTCTCTCTCCCTCTCTCTCCCACCAACGGCACAACAGCGATTACTGCAAACGGTACTAAGCTGAACTGAACTCTGCGTCACTTGAGACTGATCATTTTACCCCTAGACTGCGATAGAGCTTGTTTGATTCCTATTACCCTAGTTCTGAGTACATGTGTGTTTTATCATTGCTAACCTGTTGCATTTATATCCTTACAATTAGAGTACTGTGTTACTTATTTCTTTAATAAAACTTTATTAGTTCTGTTAAACCAGACTCCAACTAAGTGGTCCATTTCTGCTGGTTTGGCAACCCGGTTACGGGGTACGTAACAGCAAGAAATCTCTAATTTGTAAATATCTAAAAAAAGTGAGCTTTACAAAGATTATATTTAATACATAGTTGAACAAATGAGGAAAGACTATCTCCAACAAACAGATACTTCTAGTCTATTCCACTCTTTAAAAACTACATCAGTCAAAGAAGGTTTAAAAGAAAATCAGAAAAAATGGGACCAGAGAGTGAAAAACCAAATGAACCAAAGAATTTTCTAAATTGTAACCAATTCCTCAAAGAATGTTTAACTACATAATTATCAGTTAAATTACTTAAGGATAGAGGAATTGAAGAACCAAGAAGAGAAATAATAGAAAATTTATTAACAGAATTAACTTCTGAAGAAACCCAAACCGGACAGTCTTCACAATTAATGTAGTATAACCAAAACCTATGGTAGCGTATGTTGACTGCCCAGTAATAAAACCTAAAACTGGATAGGGCAAATCCCCCATTTTTTCTCATTTTCTGAAGATGAACTTTATTTAATTGGGGGGTTTTATTCTTCCATAAGTAAGAAGACATAATCAAATCTAAAGAGTCAAAAAAGAATTTAGGAATAAAAACAGGTAGGGTTTGAAATAAATATAAAAATTTAGGCAAAATATTCATTTTAATAGAATTAATATGTCCAATCAGCGATAAAGAAACGGGAGACCAACTTGATAGTACCTTCTTAACATATTCTAAAAGAGTGATAAAGATTTCTTTAAAAAGAAATTTATAATTCCTAGTAATTGTTATACCCAAATAAGTAAATTGATTTCTTACAATTTTAAAAGGAAGGTCAGAGTTGACTGATACCAAATTATTCAGAGGAAAAAGTTCACTCTTATGAAGATTGTTTATATCCTGAGAACCGACTAAATTCATAAAGTAATGAGAGTATTGAAGGTAGAGAGGACTCCACATTAGAGATGTAGAGCAAAAGGTCATCAGCATAAAGCGACAACTAATGAGTGACACCCCTCCTTAAAATACCCAAGATGTCAAGGGATTCACGAAATGCAATGGCTAAAGGCTCTAAAGCCAAATCAAAAAGCAAAGGACTCAAAGGACATCCTTGTCTGGTTCCACGTTGGAGATTAAATGGTTTAGAACTCTGAGAGTTAGTAAGAACAGATGAATAAAGTAATTTAATCCATTGAATAAAATTGGACCCAAATTTAAATTTTTCTAATATTTTAAATAAATAATTCCATTCAACCTGGTCAAATGCTTTCTCAGCATCCAAAGAAATCATGCATTCCAAAGTTTCTTTAGAGGGAGAATAAATAACATTCAGTAAACGACGAATGTTAAAATGAGAATAACGATTTGTAATAAATCCGGTCTGGTCATCAGAGATAATAAAAGGCAGAATATTTTCCATCCTATGAGCCAAAAGTTCAGATAAATTTTAGCATCAACATTAAGTATGCCTTCTTAACCACAGAGTCAATCTGCACAGCAGCTTTGAGTGTCCTATGGACTCAGACCCCAAGATCCCTCTGATCCTCCACACTGCCAAGAGTCTGACCATTAATACTACATTCTGCCATCATATTCGACCTACCAAAATGAACCATCTGGGTTGAACTCCATCTGTCACTTCTCAGCCCAGTTTTGCATCCTATCAATGCCCCACTGTAACCTCTGACAGCCCTCCACACTATCCACAACACCCCCAACCTTTGTGTCATCAGCAAATTTACTAACCCATCCCTCCACTTTGTCATCCAGGTCAGTTATAAAAATCACAAAGAGAAGGGGTGGGGGGAGGGGGGAATCGTTGCTCACTGCCGCTTATGTGTGGGGGGCGGGTTGCTGGGGAGGACTTTGGGGTTCTCACGTTTAACTGTCGTTCATTCTTTGGTGAACTTCTCTGTTTTCATGGATGTTTGCAAAGAAAAAGCATTTCTCTGTCATTAAATTTGACCTTTGAACTTTTGAATAGTTCCCTGAGGCACACCACTGGTCACCGACCTCCATGCAGAATATGACCCGTCTACAACGACTCTTTGCCTTCTGTGGGCAAGCCAATTCTGGATCCACAAAGCAAGGTCCTCTTGGATCCCATGCCTCCTTACTTTCTCAATAAGCCTTGCATGGGTACCTTATCAAATGCCTTGCTGAAAACCATATACACTACATCTACTGCTCTTCCTTCATCAACGTGTTTAGGCACATCCACAAAAAATTAATTCAGGCTCGTAAGGCATGACCTGCCTTTGACAAAGCCATGCTGATTATTCCTAATCATATTATGCCTCTCCAAATGTTCATAAATCCTGCCTCTCAAGATCTTTTGCATCAACTTACCAACCACTGAAGTAAGACTCACTGGTCTATAATTTCCCGGGTTATCTCTACTCCCTTTCTTGAATAAGGGAACATCTGCAACCCTCCAATCCCCTGGAACCTCCCCTGTCCCCATTGATAATTCAAAGATTATTGCCAGAGGCTCAGCAATCTCCTTCCTCGCCTCCCACAGTAGCCTGGGGAACATCTCATCCGGTCCCGGAGACTTATCCAAATTGATGCTTTCCAAAAGCTCCAGCACATATTCTTTCTTAATGTCTACATGCTCAAGCTTTTCAGTCTGCTGTAACTCATCCCTACAATCGCCAAGATCCTTTTCTGTTGTGAATACTGAAGCAAAATATTCATTAAGTACCTTTGCTATCTCCTTCGATTCCATACACACTTTTCCACTGTCACACTTGATTGGTCCTATTCTCTCATATCTTATCCTCTTGCCCTTCACATACTTGTAAAATGCCTTGGGGTTTTCTTTAATCCTGCTCACCAAGGCCTTCTCATGGCCAGTTCGGGCTCTCACAATTTCATTCTTAAGCTCCTTCCTGCTAGCCTTATAATCTTCTAGATCTCTATCATTACTTAGTTTTTTCGAACCTTACTTACTTTAGAAATAAAGTACTTACTTTAGAAATTACCATGGTTACCCATAGCCCTCTATTTTTCTAAGCTCCATGTACCTATCCAGGAATCTCTTAAAAGACCCTATCATATCCGCCTCTACCATCATCACCGGCAGCTCATTCCACACACTCACCACTCTGCGTAAAAAAACTTACCCGTGACATGTCCTCTGTACCTACTTCCAAGCACCTTAAAACTGTGCCCTCTTGCGCTGGCCACTTCAGCCCTGGGGAAAAGCCTCTTGACTATCCACACCATCAATACCTCTCATCATCTTATACACCTCTATCAGGTCACCTCTCATCCTCCGCCGCTCCAAAGAGAAAAAGCCGCATTCACTCAACCTATTCTCATAGGGCATGCTCCCCCATCCAGGCAACATCCTTGTAGATCTCCTCTGCACCCTTTCTATAGTTTTGACATCCTTCCTGTAGTGAGGTGACTAGAATCGAGCACAGTACTCCAAGTGGGGTCTGATCAAGGTCCTATATAGCTGTAACATTACCTCTCGGCTCTTAACTTCAATCCCACGATTGATGAAAGCCAATGCACCGTATGCCTTCTTAACCACACAGTCAACCTGCACAGCAGCTTTGAGTGTTCTATGGACTCGAACCCCAAGATCCCTCTGATCCTTGATACTGCCAAGAGTTTACCATTAATACTATATTCTGTCATTATATTTGACCCCCCAAAATGAACCACTTCACACTTAGCTGAGTTGAACTCCATCTGCCACTTCTCAGCCCAGTTTTGCATCCTATCAATGTACCACTGTAATCTCTGACAGCCCTCCATACTATCCACAACACTCCCAACCTTTGTGTCATCAGCAAACTTACTAACCCATCCCTCCACTTGGTCATCCAGGTCATTTATAAAAATCACGAAGAGAAGGGGTCCCAGAGCAGATCCCAGAGGCACACCACTGGTGAACAACCTCCGTGCAGTATATGACCCATCTACAACCACTCTTTGCCTTCTCTGGGTGTCTTGGGAACACTAACTAAGAACACCAGAGTGACTTTGAGTTTTGTTTTAAGTGCTTATTTGGGACTCTACCTCCATTTCAGCTAGGGTGATCCTGTAATTTAATTCGGCCCTTTTAGTTAGCCTTTCTTCAGATCTCGCTCAATGGAGATGCCATCCATGTTGCCAGATTCTGTTGTGGAAACACTAACTAAGAACACCATACCTTCCCTTCTCCCAGGGAGGTCTCTGGCAACTGCCCCCATTTCAGCTAGGGCAGTCCCTTAAGCTAGGGAAGTCCCCTATTTAACTTGGCCCTCTTAGTTAGCTTTTCTTCGGATCTCGCATATTGGAGATCCCATCCTCGTCGGCCACATTCTGTCGTGGAAACACTAACTAAGAACACCAGAGTGACTTCGAGTTCATTTTAAGAGTCTATTAACATTTAATCCGGACCCTACCCCCATTTTAGCTAGGGCAGTCCCTTAATTTAACTCGGCCCTCTTGAGTTAGCCTTTCTTCGGATCTTGCTCAATAGAGATAGAAACATAGAAAACATACAGCACAATACAAGCCCTTTAGCCCACAAAGCTGTGCTGAACATGTCCCTACCTTAGAACTACCTAGGCTTTACCCATAGTCCTCTATTTTTCTAAGCTCCATGTAGCCATCCAGGAGTCTCTTAAAAGACCCTATCGTTTCCACCTCCACCACCACTGCTGCCGACAGCCTATTCCATGCACTCACCACTCTCTGAGTAAAAAAACTGACCCCTGACATCTCATCTGTACCTGCTTCCAAGCACCTTAAAACTATGCCCTCTCATGCTAGCCACTTCAGCCCTGGGAAAAAGCCTCTGACTATCCACACGATCAATGCCTCTCATAATCTTATACACCTCTATGAGGTCACCTCTCATCCTCTGTCGCTCCAAGGGGAAAAGGCCGAATTAACTCAACCTATTCTTATAAGGCATGCTCCCCAATCCAGGCAACATCCTTGTAAATCTCCTCTGCACCCTTTCTATGGTTTCCACATCCTTCCTAAAGTAAGGCGATTGAGATCCCACCCTTGTTGCCAGATTCTGTCATGGAAACACTAACTAAGAACACCCAGCGTACCTTTGAGTTTCGTTTTAAGAGTTTATTAACATGATATCATGGAGAGTCTGCAGCAGTCTGCACCGTCACCAGAACTCTGAATTCTAGGTTATACTGAGCTCATATTTATACAGCAAGACAAACAACTTCACTTAGTTTGACATCAGTACATGATCAATCACTTAAAAGACATGTCAATTATTCTCTCAGTGGAAGTCTAACAGTCCTCTTCATTCCCTGTTATCTGGGCTCATAATTTACCCCCGGACATATCCTCCCTCCTGGTTCCAGGTGCCCAGTATCTTACTAATTGGAGTTCCTGGTACTGTGCTTATCATCCAAAGTTATTCTCGACACACATCAGCAGTCTTATGCCCAGCTGTTCCAGAATGGTCAGGTGTCCCATCAAACAGTAGTTTTAACCATTTCTACCACAATGGGCAAGCCAATTCTGGATCCACAAAGCAAGGTCCCCTTGGATCCCATGCCTCCTTACTTTCTCAATAAGCCTTGCATGGGATACCTTACCAAATGCCTTGCTGAAATCCATACACACTACACCTACTGTTCTACCTTCATCGACATGTTTAGTCACATCCACAGAAAATTCATTCAGTCTCGTAAGGCATGACCTACCTTTGATAAAACCATGCTGACTGTTCCTAATCATATTAAGCCTCTCCAAACGTTCATAAATATTGCCTCTCAGGATCTTCTCCATCAACTTACCAACCACTGAAGTAAGACTCACTGATCTAAAATTTCCTGGGCTACCTCTACTCCCTTTCTTGAATAAGGGAACAGCATCTGCAACCCTGCAATCCTCCAGAAGCTATCCTGTCCCCATTGATGATGCAAAGATCATCGCTAGAGGTCAGCAATCTCCTCCCTCACATCCTACAGTAGCCTGGGGTACATCTCGTCTGGTCCCGGAGACTTATCCAACTTGATGCTTTCCAAAAGCTCCAACACATCTTTCGTAATTTCTATATGCTCAAGCTTTTCAATCCACTGTAAGTCATCCCTACAATTGCCAAGGTCCTTTTCCATAGTGGATACTGAATCAAAGTATTCATTAAGTACTTCTGCTATCTCCTCCAGTTCCTTACACACTTTTCCACTGTCACACTTGATTGGTCCTATTCTCTCATGTCTTATCCTCTTGGTCTTCACATACTTGTAAAATGCCTTGGGGTTTTCTTTAATCCTGCTCACCAAGGCCTTCTCATGGCCAGTTCGGGCTCTCACAATTTCATTCTTAAGCTCCTTCCTGCTAGCCTTATAATCTTCTAGATCTCTATCATTACTTAGTTTTTTCGAACCTTTCGTAAGCTTTTCTTTTCTTCTTGACTAGATTTTCAACAGCCTTTGTACACCATGGTTTCTGTACCCTACCATCCTTTCCTTGTTCATTGGAATGTACCTATATTTGCATGGTACAAATATCCCCTGAACATTTGCCACATTTCTGCCGTACATTTCCCTGAGAACGTGTTCCCAATTTATGCTTCCAAGTTCCTGCCTGATAGCTTCATATTTCCCCTTACTCCAATTAAACATTTTCCTAACATGTCTGTTCCAATCCCTCTCCAATGCTATGGTAAAGGAGATAGAATTGTGATCACTATCTCCAGAATGCTCTCCCACTGAGAGACCTGATACCTGACCAGGTTCATTTCCCAATACCAGATCAAGTACAGCCTCTCCTCTTGTAAGCTTATCGACATATTGTGTCAGGAAACCTTCCTGAACACACCTAACAAACTCCACCCCATCTAAACCCCTTGCTAAAGGGAGATGTCAATCAATATTCAAATAACCTAAGAATATTTACAGGTAACAAATTAATGAACGCGGCAAATCACTGAAGTACATTGGGATATGTCACTAACCTTTGGCTTGGTAACATTCAGCTCCTTCACCATCTCAATGTAATGTCTTTTCCAGATTCTTTGTTCATAGGGAGTAGGTGAGAAGCTGATGTACCAACCTAGTCTCAGGCATTTGGGCATCCAGAGTTGATCCAACTCAGCAAGATTTTTCCAATGCCAGTTCACCTATGAGATAGCAGAAAGGGCATAGCTACAATCAAAGACATAAAGATTTGCTTTATTTGTCAATGTACATCAAACCGCCAAAACATACAGTAAAATGCGTCATTTGCATCAACAACCAACAAAAGTCCAAGGATGTCAGTACATGTTCGGCACAGCATTGTGGGCCGAAGGGCCCGTATTGTGCTGTAGGTTTTCTAGTTTATATGTGCTGGGGGAAGCCCACAAGTGATGCCATGCTTCTGATGGCAACGTAGCATGCTTTATATGATCAATGTGATCATAATATGCTCAGTGAGATCACTGGAACTATATAACTAATAAAAGTGTGTGATGTACTAAATAAGTATTTTGGATTGGTATTTACCAAGGAGAAGGACTTGGAAGTTACTTGCATATGCTATTATTTTAGGGCATGTTGATATGAAGGAGGGGGAGTTGGGACTCAAAGAACATGTATGTGGATAAGTTCCTGGGGCCTGATGGGATCTATCCCAGGACAGTAAGAGAAGGAAGACAGGAGAATGCTGGAGCCTTGATAGAGATCTTTGCATCCTTGTTAAACACAGATGAAGAGGAGAATAGACAATATTGTTCCTCTGTTTAAGAAAGCCAACAGTGACAAACCAGAGAGTAATAGCCAGTGAGCTTTACATCAGTGGTAGGGAAATTATTGGAGAAGATTCTAGAGACAGGATCAACTCTCATCTAGAAAACCATAGATTTGTTTGTTCCAGTACTACTTCAAAAAGACCAAAGTAAAGTAAGTTTATTATCAAAGTACGTATATGTCATCATATACAATCCTGAGATTCATTTTCTTGCAGGAATTTACAGTAAATACAAAGAATCATATTAGCATCAGTGAAAGACCATACAAAAGACAAACGACAAATGTGCAAAAATTAACAAACTGCAAATACAAAAGAAAAATGAACAAATAAGCAATAAAATATAGAGAAAATGAGAAAAAGAGTCCTTGAAAATGAGTCCACAGGTTGTGAGAACGGTTCAGTGTTAGGATGACTGATACTATATACTATACATATATACTATACTATACTATATACTATACATTCTGAAGGATAATTAGAGATGTGCAATAAATACTGGCCTTGGCAGCAACATCCAAATCTTGAAAATGAAAAATGAATTCTGCATAAGTGTTACCTGTGCACACCGGCAAAGGCTCCTTGGATCCAAGAAGGAGAAGATGTACAAAGACAGCACTCTGGGAAGGAAACAGGTGAAGTCCAATGCTTCCATTGGAACTCTACTGCGCAAATATTGTTCACAAAACTTCAACTGAGAGACAGAGCATCTTTCAAACAGGTCAAGAAGAACCTTGCGACGCTGTGTGTTGGTCCACTTATCAAACTGAATGAAGATGTGAGGGAATATAAAAAAAAACTCAACATCAAATAGTAATATTAGATGGCGTACAAACTGTTGTGATTGATGATACAATAAAACCAATAAGTTACACACAAAATGCTTGAGTGACTTAGCAAGTCAGGCAGCATCTATGGAGGGGAATAAACACTTGATATTTTGGGCTGAGACCTTTCATTAAGGCTAGGATTAAACCAACAAGCTGTCACTTTTCACCTCCATTTTTGTTACTTCTCTTCCTTTTTTTATTTTAAACCTCTCTCTTTCCTGTATATCAATATCTCAGAGGATCTAATCTGGACCCATCATTTTGATGCAATCATGATGAGGGAATGCCGATGGCTATACTTCATTAAGAGTTTTTGAGATTTGGTATGTCACCAAAGACTCAAGCAAATTTCCAAATGTACTGTGGACAACAGTCTGACTGGTTGCATCACCATCTGGTATGTAGGCACCAATACACAGAAGGTTGTAGTCTTAGCCAGCTTCATCATGAGCACAAGCCACCATGAGGTATCAGGAGGATAATTTTAAGAACCACCATCAGGAAGGAGGTATATGATCCTGAAGAACCACGCTCAATGTTTTAGGAACAGCTTCTTCCTCTCTACCATCAGATTTCTGATTGATCCATTAACCCAGGAACACTACCTCAGTATTCCTCTTCTGCACTTTTTTTTTGGTTGTAGCTTGTGGTAATTTGTTATGCCTGCACTGTACTGCTGCCACAAACAATTTCATGATTAATGTCAGCAATAGTAAACCTAATTCTGATTCTGATATTTGTTCTTTCATTTTCTCATTCCTCCCTCACCTTCTCTTCATTTAAAATCTTGATTTCTGCTTCCTTCCATCCCCTTTATTCACTACCTCACCCTCTTTTCCCTCTCCCCTCCCCTCCAGACTTTAACATTCCCGTCAAACCCACCACTTACTTCTTCTCACTGCCTATCACCTCCCCTGGGTCCCCTACTCTTTCCCTTTCTCCTATGGTCACTTTCCTCTCCTATCAGATTCTTTCCTCTTTAGCACTTTAACCTTTCCCACTCACCTGGCTTCTCCAATCTGTCCTGACAGAGCCCTGCCATAGGAAAGGCAGATGAGCTCAGGACATGGATCAACACCTGGAATTATGATATCATAGCTATTACTGAGACTTGAATGCAGGACGGGAAGGACTGGCAGCTCAATATTCCGGGGTTCTATTGTTTTAGACGTGACAGAGCGGGATAGATTAAAGGAGGAGGGGTGGTGTTGCTTGTCAGGGGAAATATCACGGCAGTGCTCCATCAGGACAGACTGGACAACTCATCTACTGAGGCATTATGGGTGGAACTGAGAAATAAAAAAGGTATGACCACATTAATGGGGCTACATTATAGTCCTAGGAATTTAGAGGAACAAATCTGTAAAGAGATTGCAGACTGTTGCAAGAAATATAAGGTTGTTTTAGTAGGTGATTTAAACTTTCCACATATTGACTGGGAATCCCGTACTGTAAAAGGACTAGATGGGATAGAGTTTGTCAAACCTGTTCAGGGAAATTTCCTTCATCAGTATGTAGAAGTCCCAGCTGGAGAGCATGTGATACTGGATCTGTTATTAGAGAATGAGCCAGGGCGGGTGACAAAAGTTTGTGTATAGGAACACTTTGCATCTAATGACTTCAATGCCATTAGTTTCAAAGTATATATGTAAAAGGATAGGTCTGGTCCACTGGTTGAGATTCTAAATTGGAGAAAGCTAATTTAGAAATGATCTGGCAAGTATGGATTGGGACAGGCTGTTTTCTGGCAAGATGCACTTCATAAGTAGGAGGCCTTCAAAAGTGAAATTTTAAGAGTACAAAGCTTGAATGTGTCTGGATCAGCAAATGTGTGAATGAAGCCAAGATTGGGGGTGTAGTAGACAGCAAGGAAGGCTATTAGGGCTTGCAGACGGATCTGCATCAGTTTGAAAAATGGGCTGAAAAATGGCACAAGGAATTTAATGCAGACAAGTGCGAGGTTTTGCACTTTGGTAGGATCAACCAGGGTAGGTCTTACAAAATGAACGGTAGGACACTAAGGAGTGTGGTAGGACAAAGAGATCTGGCAATATAGGTTCATAATTCATTGAAAGTGACATCAGATGCAGATAGGGTCGTAAAGAAAGCTATCGGCACATTGGCCTTCATAAATCAATGCATTGAGTACAAGAGATGAGATGTTATGTTGAAGTTGTATGAAGACATTGGTGAGGCCTAATTTGGAGCATTGTGTGCAGTTTTGGTCAACTCCTACAGGAAAGATGTAAACAAAGTTGAAAGAGCACAGAGAAAATTTACAAGGATGTTGTCGGGTCTGAAGGACCTGCATTATAAGGAAAGATTGAGTAGTTTAATACTGTATCCCTTAGAATATGGAAGATTGAGAGGAGATTTGATTAAGGTACACAAAATTATGAGGGATATAGATATGGTAAATGCAAGCAAGCTTTTTCCACTGGGATTGGGACCACACACAAAGGTCATAGGTTAAGGGTGAAAGGTGAAACGTTCAAGGGGAACATGAGGGGAAACTTCTTCACTCATAGGGTCGTGCGAGTGTGCTGCCTGCACAAGTGGTGCATGCGAGCTCGATGTCAACATTTAAGAGAAGCTTGGATAGGTTCATGAATGGTAAGGGCATGGAGGGCTATGGTCCCGTGGAGGTTGATGGAAGTAGGCAGTTTAAATGGTTTTGGCATGGGGTAGATGGGCTGAAAGGCCTTTTTTTCTATGCTGTACTTCTCTACGACACTAAATATACTCAATGAGGTGGCCTCCACAGCCATCCATAGCAATGAATTCTACAGACTCCCCATTCCCTGCTTAAAGAAATTCCTTCTAATCGTTTTTCTGCGCCTTTCAAATTGCCCCCGGAAACTCCAGCCATTGCTGTTCTGCCATGCTAGTGTCCCTTCCTACTTCGGCTAGCTTCTCTTTTATGCCTCCGTAATTCCCTTCACTCCACTGTAATAGTGATACATCTGACTTTATCTTCGTCCTCTCAAACTACAGGGTGAATTCTATCATATTACAATCACTGTCCCAAGGGTTCCTTTACCTTAAGGTTCCTAATCAAATCTAGTTCATTATACAACATCCAATCCAGAATTACCTTTTGTGGGCTCAATCACAAGCTGGTCTAAAAACGTATCTCATAGGCACTCTACAAATTCTCTCTCTTGAGATCCAGCACCAAATTGATTTTCTCAATCTATCTGCATATTGAAATGCCCCACTATTGTGACATTGTCCTAATTACATGCCATTTCTATTTCCTGTTGAAACTTATATCCCATATTCTGGCAACTGTATGCAACTCCCATCAATGTCTTTTTACCCCTGCCATTTTTTTCCACATCTTTCAATGCTACCCTTGGATGTTAAGTTCCAAATTATGATCTTCTTCCAGCCACGTCTCAGTGATGCCCACAATGTCATACCTGCAGTTACCATATCTCTAACTGCGCTACAAGAGTATCTACTTTATTCCCTGGAGTTTGTGTATTCAAATATAACACCTTCAGTCTTGTATTCATTACCCTTTTCAATTTTGCCTCCATGCTAAACCACCATCTTTTGCAGCCGCTCAGAGACTTCCTATAACCTAGCACCTGGGAGGCAACACACCATCCTGGCTTCTCTTTGGTGGCCACAGAATCTACTATCAGATCCCATAACTATCAAGTTTCCTATAACTACCACTCTGCCCAGCATCAGAGCTAGTCATAGTGCCAATGCCCTGGCTGCTGTTGCTGTGCCCTGATAGGTCATCCCACTCCTCCCCACCCTCACCCCCCCAAGCAGTATCCAGAAAGGTATACTTGTTGCTGAGGGGAATGACTACACGGGAACCTTGTACTGACTGCTTACTCCTCTTACTTCACCTTGTGGTCACCCATCTACTATTTGAACCCTCACTGTGGGTGTGACCACTTTAGTAAAAGACTGATTTATGAAGTTTTCAGCTTTCAGATGGTCCTGATTACATCCAGCTCCAGCTCCAGTTCCTTGACCTTGTCAGTCAGGAGCTGAATTTGGGTGCACTTCCTGCAGATGTAATCATCAGGGAGGCCATTAGGCACCCTGAAATCCCACATCTCACAGGAGAAGCATTTAATTGCTTTAACTACCATCCTGACTACAATTGTTATGCCTCTGAATTCTCAGACTTAAGTTCTAGCCTGTGCCTTTTCTCACCTAAATCTGTTGAGCTAAAGCCTGACCACTCTAACACTGCATTCACACAACATTGCTGCTCTGCTCAAAACCTGCTTCTTTTATTGACTTTTGCTAATTAACCCTAGTCACAATTAACCCAAGTAATCTCCGCAGACAAGTCCTCACTTTATAAAACTGCTGCATAGAGTCCATAAGAAACTGTCTCCAACTCACTCCACAACCTTGCACTCTGCAGGCAAGGATGCAGTATATGTAGTTAGTGAGCTTCACCACCTAAAAGGCAGCAAACATCACTTCACATCACACCAATTTGGGATTTAAAAAAACGAGGGAAAGACATAATTAGGAAGAACATTCTAAGGAATGTATTATACAACATTCTTATGCAAGAATGACTGATGTGAAACTAAACCTCTTGTGTTTTGCATTGATTGAGATAAAAGGAATTTTTTGCAAATGGTTCCAGTCCATATTCATGCAAATAACTTTCCATTGTTGTACCATACATTTGGAAAAGAGGTATCAGGATCTGCCACCCAGGCTGAACTATTAGTTACAATCAACTGATTTTCTCTATTGATAGGAAGTCTTACGTACCTGTCACATTCTGTTCTGCATGGAGCTATTACAGAGCTAATAAAAAACCATGCTTGTTTTGACTAGTGGGGTACCGCAAGGCTCGGTGCTGGGCCCGCAGCTATTTACAATATACATTAATGATTTAGATGAAGGGATTAAAAGTAGCATTAGCAAATTTGCAGATGACACAAAGCTGGGTGGCAGTGTGAAATGTGAGAAGGATGTTATGAAAATGCAGGGTGACTTAGACAGGTTGGGTGAGTGGGCAGATGCAGTTTAATGTGGATAAATGTGAGGTTATCCACTTTGGTCGCAAGAACAGGAAGGCAGATTACTATCTGAATGGTGTCAAGTTAGGAAAAGGGGAAGTACGAGATCTAGGTGTCCTTGTTCATCAGTCTCTGAAAGTAAGCATACAGGTACAGCAGGCAGTGAAGAAAGCTAATGGCATGTTAGCCTTCACAACAAGGGGAGTTGAGTATAGGAGCAAAGAGGTCCTACTGCAGTTGTACAGGGCCCTGGTGAGACCACACCTGGAGTATTGTGTACAGTTTTGGTCTCCAAATTTGAGGAAGGACATTCTAGCTATTGAGGGAGTGCAGCGTAGGTTCACAAGGTTAATTCCCGGGTTGGCGGGACTGTCATATGTTGAAGGATTGGAGCGACTGGGCTTGTATACACTGGAATTTAGAAGGATGAGAAGGGATCTGATTGAAACATATAAGATTATTAAGAGATTGGACACGCTAGAGGCAGGAAACATGTTCCTGATGTTGGGGGGAGTCCAGAACCAGAGGCCACAGTTTAAGAATAAGGGATAGACCATTTAGAACGGAGTTGAGGAAAAACTTTTTCACACAGAGGGTTGAGGTTCTGTGGAATGCTCTGCCTCAGAAGGCAGTGGAGGCCAATTCTCTGGATTCTTTCAAGAAGGAGTTAGATAGAGCTCTTAAAGATAGCGGAGTCAAGGGATATGGGGAGAAGGCAGGAAAAGGGTACTGATTGTGGATGATCAGCCATGATCACAGTAAATGGTGGTGCTGGCTCGAAGGGCTGAATGGCCTACTCCTGCACCTATTGTCTATTTTCTATTGTTTCTCAATCAATGTGGAGTTAAGAAACTTCAGAATATAACATAAATATAGGAGGGAGGATTTATTAACAGGAATGTTCTTGTTTAGAAAAAATTGATGTTGGATCTTATGAAAAGGCAGGACTGAATGTTTTACCTTTAGGAAAAGGCTGATCACTATCAATCATCTTTCTATTAGAACTCTCTTTACAACTTCATCCTCACTACTGCCTTAACTCTAACCCTTCTTTTCTGAGATAAAGATAAAAAGATTATTAAATCACATCCACCTCACTCCACTGGTTCATGTTCAAATTCTTTTTCTATTTCTGCAAGGAACATAGAACATAGAACAGGGACAGGCCCTTCAGACCACAATGTTGTGCTGAACCAATTAAATTATTAATCAAATGGCCAACTAAACTAATTCCCTCTGCCTGCACAATGTCCATATCTTTCCACTTTCCTCACATTCATGTGCCTATTTAATTTTTTTTAAAGTCCCAAATGTTTCTGCCTCTATCACCACCTCAGGGATCATTCTTTGTGTAACAAAACTTGCCCCTCACATCTCTTTTGAAATTATCTCCGCTCACCTTAAGTGCATGCCCTCTGGTATTAGACATTTCAACACTGGGAAAAGGATACTATCTGTCAACTCTATGTATGCCTCTCATAATCTTATAGACCTCTGTTCAGCCTATGTCACTCTAGAGAAAACAACCTAAATTTATCCAACCTCTCATTATGGCACATGCCCTCTAATCCAGGCAGCATCCTGGTAAAGCTCTTCTGCTCCCTCTCCAAAGCCTTGACATCCTTCCCATAATGGGGCCAGATACAACTTACCTAGAGTTTTATAAAGCTACAACATAAATTCCTGACTTTGGAACTCAGTGCCTCAACTGATAAAGGCAACCATGTCATATACCTTCCTAATCACCCTATCCACCTGTCTTTAAGGGACTTGCCCTTTGCCTTGTACTGTCTTTTTACATTGGACCTACCAAGGTGCAAAAATTCACAGTTGACTAGGTTAACTTCCATTTGCCACTTCTCCGCCTATATCTGCAAATGATCTATATTCCACAATATTCTTTGCATATGATATGAAGATTGGTGGTGGTGTGGATAGCAAAGAAGAGCGGCAAACTTACTAACCCACCCATCTACTTTTTCATCCAGTAATTTATATACATCATAAACAGCAGAGGTTCCAGTACAGATCCCTGTGGAAGACCATTCAAGTTCAAGTTTAATTGGCATTCAACCATAGAACCATAGAACATTACAGCACAGAAACAGGCCTTTTGGCCCTTCTTGGCTGTGCCAAACCATTTTTCTGCCTAGTGCCACTGACCTGCACCTGGACCATATTCCTCCATACACCTCTCATCCACGTACCTATCCAAGTTTTTCTTAAATGTTAAAAGTGAGCCCTCATTTACCACTTCATCTGGCAGCTCATTCCACACTCCCACCACTCTGTGTGAAGAAACCCCCCACTAATGTTCCCTTTAAACTTTTCCCCCTTCACCCTTAACCTATGTCCTCTGGTTTTTTTCTCCCCTAGCCTCAGTGGAAAAAGCTTGCTTGCATTCACTCTATCTATAACCATCATAATTTTATACACCTCTATCAAATCTCCCCTCATTCTTCTATGCTCCAGGGAATAAAGTCCTAACCTATTCAACCTTTCTCTGTAACTCAGTTTCTCAAGTCCCGGCAACATCCTTGTAAACCTTCTCTGCACTCTTTCAACCTTATTAATATCCTTCCTGTAATTTGGTGACCAAAACCGTGCACAATACTCTAAGTTCGGGCTCACCAATGCCTTATACAACCTCACCATAACATTCCAATTCTTATACTCAATACTTTGATTTATAAAGGCCAATGTACCAAAAGTTCTCTTTACGACCCTATCTACCTGTGATGCAACTTTTAGGGAATTATGTATCTGTATTCCCAGATCCCTCTGTTCTACTGCACACCCAGTACCCTACCATTTACCTTGTATGTCCTACCTTGGTTTGTCCTTCCAAAGTGCAATACCTCACACTCCATCTGCCATTTTTCAGCCCATTTTTCCAGCTGGTCCAAATCCCTCCGCAAGCTTTGAAAATCTTCCTTACTGTTCACTACACCTCCAATCTTGGTACCATCAGCAAATTTGCTGATCCAATTTACCACATTATCATCCAGATCATTGATATAGATGACAAATAACAATGGACCCAGCATTGATCCCTGTGGCACACCATAGCCATAGTCATAGTCATAGTCATACTTTATTGATCCCGAGGGAAATTGGTTTTTGTTACAGTTGCACCATAAATAATTAAATAGTAATATGTAAATTATGCCAGGAAATAAGTCCAGGACCAGCCTATTGGCACAGGATGTCTGACCCTCCAAGGGAGGAGCTGTAAAGTTTGATGGCCACAGGCAGAAATGACTTCCTATGATGCTCAGTGTTGCATCTCGGTGAATGAGTCTCTGGCTGAATGTACTCCTGTGCCCAACCAGTCCATTATGTAGTGGATGGGAGACATTGTCCAAGATGGCATGCAACTTGGACAGCATCCTCTTTTCAGACACCACCGTCAGAGAGTCCAGTTCCATCCCCATAACATCACTGGCCTTACGAATGAGTTTGTGGATTCTGTTGGTGTCTGCTACACTCAGCCTACTGCCCCAGCACACAACAGCAAACATGATAGCACTGGCCACCACAGACTCGTAGAACATCTTCAGCATCGTCCGACAGATGTTAAAGGACCTCAGTCTCCTCAGGAAATAGAGACGGCTCTGACCTTCCTTGTAGACAGCCTCAGTGTTCTTTGACCAGTCCAGTTTATTGTCAATTCGTACCCCCAGGTATTTGTAATCCTCTACCATGTCCACACTGACCCCCTGGATGGAAACAGGGGTCACCGGTGCCTTAGCCTTCCTCAGGTCTACCACCAGCTCCTTAGTCTTTTTCACATTAAGCTGCAGATAATTCTGCTCACACCATGTGACAAGATTTCCTATAGTAGCCCTGTACTCAGCCTCACCTCCCTTGCTGATGCATCCAACTATGGCAGAGTCATCAGAAAACTTCTGAAGATGACAAGACTCTGTGCAGTAGTTGAAGTCCGAGGTGTAAATGGTGAAGAGAAAGGGAGACACGACAGTCCCTTGTGGAGCCCCAGTGCTGCTGATCACTCTGTCGGACACACAGTGTTGCAAGCACACGTACTGTGGTCTGCCAGTCAGGTAATCAAGAATCCATAACACTAGTCACAGGCCTCCACTCAGAGAAGCAATCCTCCACTACCACTTCCATTGAGCCAATGTCTAATCCAATTTACTACCTCTCCATGTATACCTAGCGACTGAATCTTCCTAACTAACCTCCCATGCGGGACCTTGTCAAAGGCCTTACTGAAGTCCAAGTAGACAACATCCACTGTCTTCCCTTCATCCACTTTCCTGGTAACCTCCTCAAAAAACTCTAATAGATTGGTTAAACATGACCTACTACGCACAAAGCCATGTTGACTCTCCCTATTAAGTCCCTGTCTATCCAAATACTTGTAGATCCTATCTCTCAGTACTCCCTCCAATAATTTACCTACTACTGACATCAGACTTACCGGCCTATAATTTCCTGGATTACTTTTAGAGCCGTTTTAAAAATAACAGAACAACATGAGCTATCCTCCAATCTTCTGGCACCTCACCCGTAGATACCGACATTTTAAATATATCTGCCAGGGCCCCTGCAATTTCAACACTAGTCTCCTTCAAGGTCTGAGGGAATACCCTGTCAGGTCCTGGGAATTTATCTGCTCTGATTTGCCTCAAGATAGCAAGCACCTCCTCCTCCTCAATCTGTATAGGTTCCATGACCTCACTACTTGTTTGCCTTATTTCCATTGACTCCATGCCAGTTTCATTAGTAAATACAGATGCAAGAAAACCCGTTTAAGATCTCCCCCATTTCTTTTGGTTCCATACATAGCCGACCACTCTGATCTTCAAGAGGACCAATTTTATCCCTTACTATCCTTTTGCTCTTAATATACCTGTAGAAGCTCTTCGGATTATCCTTCACCTTGACTATCAAAGCAACCTCATGTCTTCTTTTAGCCCTCCTGATTTCTTTCTTAAGTAGTTTTTTGCACTTTTTATACTCCTCAAGCACCTTATTTGCTCCCTGTTTCCTATACGTGTCATACATCTCTCTCTTCTTCTTTATCAGAGTTCCAATATCCCTTGAGAACCAAGGTTCCTTATTTTTATTCACTTTGCCTTTAATCCTGACAGGAACATACAAACTCTGCACTCTCAAAATTTCTCCTTTGAAGGTCTCCCACTTACCAATCACATCCTTGCCAGAGAACAACCTGTCCCAATCCACGCTTTTTAGATCCTTTCTCCTTTCTTCAAATTTGGCCTTTTTCCAGTTTAGAACCTCAACCCGAGGACCAGATCTATCTTTATCCATGATCAAGTTGAAACTAATAGTGTTATGATCACTGGAACCAAAGTGTCCCCTACACACACTTCTGTCACCTGTCCTAACTCGTTTCCTAATAGGAGATCTAATATTGCATCCTCTCTAGTTGGTACCTCTATATATTGATTTAGAAAACTTTCCTGAACACATTTTACAAACTCTAACCCGTCTAGACCTTTAACAGTATGGGAATCCCAATCAATATGTGGAAAATTAAAATCCCCTATCACAACTTTATGTTTCCTGCAGTTGTCTGCTATCTCTCTGCAGATTTGCTCCTCCAATTCTCGCTGACTATTGGGTGGCCTATAATACAACCCCATTAATGTGGTCATACCCTTCCTGTTTCTCAGCTCCACCCATATGGCCTCGGTAGACAAGCCCTCTAATCTGTCCTGCCTGAGCACTGCTGTAACATTTTCCCTGACTAGCAATGCCACCCCCCCCCCACCCTTCATTCCTCTGCTTCTATCACGTCTGAAACATCAGCACCCTGTAACATTAAGCTGCCAGTCCTGCCCCTCCTGCAGCCAAGTTTCACTAATGGCTATAATGTCGTAATTCCATGTGTCAATCCACAGCCTTAGCTCGCCAGCCTTCCCCACAATACTCCCTGCATTGAAATAGACACACCTCAGAAGACTATTACCACCACACACAATCCTCCTATTCGTGAATTTGCATGAACTTTTAACATCATTTAATTTCACCCCTGCTCTAATATCTGCTCTGGCACTCTGGTTCCTACCCCCCTGCAATCTAGTTTAAACCCTCCCTAAAAGCACTAACAAACCTCCCTGCATGGATATTGGTCCCCTTGTAGTTCAGGTGTAACCCATCTCTCTTGCACAGGTCCCAACTGCCCCAGAAGAGGTCCCAATGATCCTGAAATCTGAAACCCTGCCCTTGACACCAGTTCCCCAGCCACGTGTTCATCCGCCAGAGCATGCTATTCTTACCCTCAATGGCACGTGGCACAGGTAGCAATCCTGAGATTACCGTCCTCGAGGTCCTGGTTTTTAACTTCCTACCAAGCTCTCTATACTCACTCTTCAGGACCTCCTCACTCTTTCTTCCTACGTCATTGGTACCAATGTGTCCCATGACATCTGGTTGATCACCCTCCCACTTCAGAATGCTGTGCACGCGATCAGACACATCCCTGACCCTGGCATCTGGGAGGCAACAAATCATCCAGGAGTCTCTGTCATGACCACAGAACCTCCTTTCTGTACCTCTAACTATTGAGTCCCCTATCACTACCGCTCTCCTCTTCTTCCACCCTCCCTTCTGCACCGCAGAACCAAACTCAGTGCCAGAGAGCCGGCTGCTGCTGCTTGTCCCAGGTAAGTCATCCCCCTCCAACAGTATCCAAATCGGTATAATTGCTGTTGAGGGGAATGGCCACAGGGGAACCCTGCTCTGCCTGCCCTTTGCCCTTCCCTCGCCTGACAGTAATCCAATTACCTGCGCGTTGCTCCTTTTGCGTAACTACCTCCCTGTAGCTACTATCTATAAACTCCTCATTCTCCTGAATGATCCGGAGGTCATCCAGCTCCTGCTCCAGTTCCCTAACGCAGTTTGTTAGGAGCTGCAGCTGGATGCACTTCTTGCAGGTGTCGTTGTCAGGGATACCAGAGGTCTCCCTGACTTCCCACATTCTGCAAGAGCAGCATTCCAACATCCTGCCTGGCATTCTCTCTACTTTAAACAAACAAAACAAAAATTACCGGAACCTACCCTTACCTCTGCTTGTTCACGCCGAAGCCTGTTGAGCCAAAGCCATCCCACTCTGCTCCCTCTCACTCTGCCGCCCACTGTATATGGTAGCCTTTTTTTAAACCTTTGGCGCTCTACGTCACCCGTCTGCGCAGCCTAGCCCCTTTTCCCAGAGCAGTGTAAAAAAAAAGTCTTCTCTCCGAGATTCCTACTCCTTCTCTCCCAGCCTCTTGCTCTGATTTAAAAAGACCGTTGAAAATTACTCTCCTTTTTAAACCTTTGGTGCTCTACATCACGCGTCTGCGCATGAATACCCATGTAACCATACATGAATACCCAAGAATACAGCATTACTCCTGGGCTAAGGTGTAAAACACAGTACCTACAGTCTTACACAGCAGAAGGCACATGTAAGAGATCAGTAAAAATACAGTCATGAAAAATATAGGCCAAGATCCTGAGTCCACGAATGTTGTAGCAGTCTGCAGCTGAACACAATATGGCTTGTACTCTGTTGAGCAAACACTGAAGGGCAGGACCAACTCCAGATTGGACTCCGCGCCACATCGTCCCCCAGCACTCTGGTAGAGCGTACAGACTCTCCTGGGCAACTGTAAGTAAGTGACATCGTGGCTTGAGGCCTTGTCCTCACTATGACCGAGGTCACGCTGCTCCCCTGCTGTCTGCCAATAAACCTGTGAATTGGACTTGCAGCATTCCGTAGTAACAATCTCCAACAGGTTCTTACGATCACAAGAAAAGTGACTAAGATGATAACTTGCTGTGAGACCGCCTTTGCGCACTGACTCCTGCAGGTATCAGCACAAGCCACACCCAGTCCAGCTCCTCCAGTTTCTCTGCCAATGAGAAACTCACTGATGGGGTAGACCTGCAGAACTTTAAGATCTTAATGTCCAGTAGTGTCTTGCTATCATAAAAAATGTTCTAAAAAGACAATAACACCTTTGGTTGGCTCCGTAGAAGCCGCTGTGACTGAGCACGCTGCCATTTTACTGGAACCTAGAGTAAGTTCTTTCAACCACTACCCTCAGTCTTCTGTGGACAAACCAGTCCTGCATCACTCTGGATCCCATACATCTTAATTTTTTGGATGAGCCTTCTGTTTGGGATCTTATCAAGCGCCTTACTAAAATCCATGTTGACAACATCCAAACTTCTACTTTCATCATTTACCCTCATCACCTCATCAAAAAACTCAATCAAGTTAGTAATGCACAACTTGTCCCACACAAAGCCAAGCTGGCTCTCCCTAATTAGGCCATGGTTTTCCAAATACATTTCCAAATGCTGACTGCAAAAGACATAACCCTGGCAAAAGCTGCCCATAACATCCTAATGACATCAAATTATGTGCATCTCCTTAGACTACGATATTCCCAAAGTACCTCCCTTTTCTGATTCAGTTATTACCACTTGATCCAATGCAGGTATTCATGTTCCACATTTTCTGTAATCCCTATCTCTTATGCCCTAAAGTTTATTCTATCCCCTACAAGCAAGAAGCAGTAATATTTGTTTACAGAATACTGCTTCTATCTAACTTCTTTGTCCTTCTCCAAGAAGAGAATCAGAAGATGCAATGATCTCCAAGGAAGTGATGCAATGGCAAGAGTTGTAATGTATTGTGTTTCCTATCAGTTACAGTAAAACTCCAACAATCCAAATGCTCAGACTTTGGTATTTCTGGACTGGCAAATTTTCCAGGGTGTTGAATGTTACTCATGGGGTTTGGGAGTTTATAAGGAAAGCTGTAAACATGGCCTTGATTAATTTAAAGAGAATGTGAGAAATTGGGCCCCAGCGAATTTAAAAGGAACTTGTGAATGGGGCCCTGGTGAGTTTTTAAGGAGGGATGGAAACGGGGGCCCTAGTCAGTTTAAAGAGAGCGTGGGAAACATGGTCTAGATAAGTTTTTAAGTATCTACAAAATAAATGCATGGCCCTCTTACCCATTTCCCAAGTAATTCTCCTCTTTCTCCAAAGACCTGTTGTGGGGGGTAGTGGGGGGGAATAAAAAAATAAATTAAACAATCTCTTCTTAACATGAAAAATATTTAGAGCAGAGCCACTAAAAGTCTCCAAGATTTTGTCTATAACCACATCATATAATATAAATATATCACACTGAAGTTGAGAGCCATTCCTTTTAATTATAAAAATCTTCATGTATAGCAAACAGCAACAATCAATGGTTGTGCATAGAAAGAATTCGTTTTCAAAAGGTAGGCTATAAAACAAGGAATGTGTTTTAATTTAAATACTTGATAGTGTAACACCTGTGTATCACCAGTCTTATCATGAGTGACTAGTCACCGCACTCTTTAGAGAAAATCAAATTACACTAGGTGCTAATAGGCCATCAGAAGAATCTAGGTATCAGAAGGAGACAGTGAATAGAACCAACACACCTGTAGAAATAAGGTTTTGTTTATAAGAAAAAAAATAGGTACAAAATATTTACATGAGCAAGAACAATTCAAAATTCAGAACATTCTGTTTAGGTTCCAAATCTCAGATATCAACAAAAGCCAAATTACTGTTTAGTTAGAATCAGCGATATTCATTAGAATAACCTTTCTTACTCCAATTTCTCTAACTAGTTAGATCTAGTGTTATTCCCTATTTAAAAGTTTACAGAAGAAACTTTCCTTTTTACTTAACCCTAGTCAGTTAGAAAACCAAATATAATTCCTATTCTCAAGTAGTATAGTTAACTTCAGTTTCAGTTCCGGGCAGTATATCTACAAGTTTAAATTCAAATTCAAAAATTATACATACACAGTTTAACACCTTTCATGACAATTGTCGAACATGACAACTTAAACAAAGTAAATCTCATTCAGTAACATATCAAAGTCTTTGCAAAAATAATTAGTTCTTGCGGAAAATCAAATTCAGATTCTTCGGATGAAAATAAACTTACACATCCAACTGTATTAAATCCTCTGCGTCATTACACATTTTGTTCCGGCACTGGTTCTTCATTCTGGGGGGCTCGCCATCGTGTTTCTTGGTTCGTTGGAATGAAATAGTTGACCATCCACAGAAAGTCAATTCACAAGCTTGTACAAAGCTTGACCAAAAGCCTTGGTATGATTTTGCAGAACTAATTCCCAACTACACAGCAGGGATTTTGGACACTGGTCTCTGCCGATATTGTCTCGTTATAGCTGCTACATGTTATACCTATAGATTCAATAAATCTTTTATCGCTATTGTCTCTCCTCCAGGGGTTTGACCTTGAAGGTTTCAAGTTAGTAGGATAGAGATGCTCACTATTAATTCCACTCTTAACAGTTTCATGTCTGCAGTTTCTCATCATTGCTGCTTTTCTCTATTTGTCTGTCCTGTGTCCAGCTACGCCCCTCCGTCGCATAGCGTTTTTCTCAAAATCTCTTTTTTAAAAATCGGTAACCTTGTTTTCATCTCTCTGCAGGTAGAACTCTGGGTTTCATTAACCTGGGTTACAACAGAATCATGTGTTTTTGGTAACTGAGTCCCAAACATGGCTTCAACTAGAAATGTGCCAGAGTTCTCACACTAGGACACATCTATCAGCAAGGCAAGCAAGACTGCATTGATATAATAGTTATATGGTAATCTTACTTCATCTGACATAATAATTTGATAAAGTTTGTTGATCATATCCCTGATCATAAAAATCTATCATATGTTAATGCTGGGCATGATAATCCACTTTACAAAACACACACTACAGAATGCAATCCAAATTCTACTTAGGCAATAGCTGTATAACATGAATTATTAAACAGTATACCCTTTGGTAATTTGAAACCTCAACCACTTGCCTTGTCATTGGTAGGCTGATGATTCAGGGGTGTCCATGTGCTCATCTTAGTCTGCATTTTAGGCCCATTCATAATCCTGAGTGGCGCAAATGTCATTTTGAAATGTTTAAATTGTGTTTTCCTTCCTGTATTAAATCATTCCATTCAAATTGGAACTGAAAGATAGAACGTCATTACATAAATTATGAGGCAGACAGCAATTAGAACCACAACCAAGGAAAGTTTTCCACATTCAAACTTAAAGAGAGCTGTTCGGAAAATGAAGGACTTTCAAAAAATTAATGTCTGGAAGTGATCATTTGAATTACAACTGCATTTCATATTTTTGCTAAGTGGTATAGAGAGTTTTGAGGGAAATTTCTCTGTACCAGTTTTGATGAACATAAATTGAATCCCTAACTTTCTGGATCTTTGACTACTTTAAGGGAAGAGACGGAGATGTAAGGTATAACAGAGAGAAAAGTTTCAATTTATTAAGTACAGTTCAGCTATTAAAAATAATCTCTTATACCAAAAGAAAATGATGGCAGATGAGGAGACAGATCCTGAAGGAAGATATTCCTGTGAACTTGTTTAAATTTATTCTCAATCACCATTATTAAAATAGGATATGTTCTATTGTGCAAAAAATAACTGTTGCAGCAACAAATCCCAAAATGTGCTTAAATGACAATGAAGTAAGTTGGGAACACAAGAGATTCTAAAGATGCTGAAAATTCAGAGCATCACACACAAATGCTGGAGGAACTCAGCAGGTCAGGCAGCATCTACGGAAATAATAAAAATTGACGTTTCGGGCTGAGACCCTTCTTCAGGATTAAGGTCACAAAGACACTATATAAAAGCCATTTTTTCTTGATATCTAAGCTGAAATTTGAATTGCCAGTGAAGTCTGGAACAAGACGGCTGCTGACATCACTAGATAGAACCATGTTCTGCAGAAAACCTTAAATGCCTTCAGAAGATAAAGTTACGCAATAAATATTAGATTAGATTAGATTAGATTATGAGGACACATAGTCCTCTTTTGTCATTTAGTAATGCATGCATTAAGAAATGATACAATTTGTTCCTCCAGAATGATATCACAGAAACACAAGACAAACCAAGACTAAAAAAATATTTAATATATATGAAAACTTTCTCAGTTCTATCGAATTTCTAGAATTTCTATAGGTAATTGGAAGATTGCAGATCTCACTACCATTAAATAAAGTTAATAGGGTTAAATCTAAAAATATTGAGGGTGAATTTCATGGAGCATGGGAGCTGGTACAGATCAGATGGGACAAATGTGTTGATTCTCCACTAAAATCAAAGATGAAGGGATCTAATCAAGGTAATGTGCCTATTAGCCTGATCTCTACACTAAATGAATGATAGAACTCAGCTAAATGGTACAGGTTTCAGAAGGGATACCTGACAAGTATCATGAGCAGTCTTGATGCAAACCAGGAAGCCATAGCCTGCCTTTTACTATGCACATCCGCAGCATTGAATTTGAAAATGTGTCCAATTCTTAAACAACACTCAAAATACCAAAAGTGAAATCTTCTACATCCCAGCTCAATTCAACTTCTATAAGGCTTTTGACAGTGTTCTGCTTCAAATTCTATTTGTGATAGATTGGGAAGAACAAGACCTGGATTGTAAGAACTATGCTGAGTGAATACAGATTCAGCAACACATTGGCCCTTTAATTTTATTTTCTATTGCATTGTTTTTGGTCTATGTATTTTACTTAACGATTTTCTCAGCAATCTTGGCAACTAATATTGGCTTTATCAAGTTATTACCTTTTGTTGATTCTGAGCTGGAGTCACTGGGAGTGGGTTACTTGTTTACCCAGAAGTGAGAGTGTTGCCAATAAACTAGGCTGACATCCCTAATTGTAAAGACTCTAATGGGTGAGATATGCATTATTTTCAAATTTGCCATTTGGTTCTTTATATTGATAGAATTTTCCAAAAAGATATCCAGTTAGCTGCTCTTTTCTGGTTTCCTCCCGTATCTTTGCATATTTTCTCCTTGATTTATTCTACTCCCTTTGAACACTGCTAGTTTGTATCTGTACCCATAGCAACATCTTCCAAATGCTAATACAGTAGCTCATTTTATAACAAAATCCTTTTATTGTCTTCAATCAGTCACTTTATCTAAACCTTAGATATCTCTATCTAATGTTCTCAGCCTTCTCTGCTTTAAGGGAAACCATATTATTTTCTCTAGTCTCTCACCCTAACTGCAATCCCTTATTCCTGGACAGTCTGCAGCACCTTGTCCTTCCCAGAGTGTTGTCTGAATTGGATGTGATACTTCAGTTTTATGCACAGTTCCACTATGTCTTCATTTCTATAAGCCTTGTTTGCTTTGTTGATCTGTTCCCACTTTCAAAAAATAGTGCACAGCATCCTAGATTTCTAATTCTTTTGCACTTTCTTTTGAATTAATTAGCATTTAATATTTATCCTCATTTACACCAAACTTATTATTTAACATTTGTGTTAATTTCATTTGCAATATCAATATACAGTAATTTCCAAATCTATTACTATTTTTCTTATCATCTGCATATTTCAGTTTAGAGGTTCTTAACAGCAGACAGGGTTGCATTAACTACCAATCCATAAACCTTTTTTCACTTGTTGCACGATTATGCTAATACAGGGACATAAGAGAAAGAACAAACCTCGAGGATGTATGCTTAATTCGATAAGGCAGGATGAAGGCTGGGTGGGGAGATGCCATGCAAAAGCAGCTACTTAGTTAAATATCCTCAGAAGACTAATCTTGTGCCTAAACACTTAAGTACATGTTTCAGGGAAGATATGTCAGGTAAGAGAGGGTTGGTACCCGTTTTCTCACAAGAGAGGGCAGATGGGGTGAACACATTCAGTTTTTTCCCCCCGGGTCGAAGAATCAAGGATCAATTAAGTTGAAAGGGGAGAGATTTAATAGGATCGTGAAGGGCAACTTGGTCAAAGTTCAAAGTAAATTTATTATCAAAGTACAGTACATGCTGTGTATGTAAACGCAGATTCATTTTCTTCCGGGCATTCACAGTAAATACAAAAGAAACAGAACAGAATCAATGAAAGACCGCACCCAACAGGACAGACAACAACCGATAGGCCAAAAACAACAAACTCCAAATACAAAAACAAAAACAACAATAATATATAAACAAACGATAAACGTCAAAAACATCATATAAAGAGTCCTTGAAAGAAAGTCCAACAGTTTAGCGAAGGGCGAGTGAAGTTATTCCCTTTGGCTCAAGAGCCTGATGGCTGAAGGATAATAATTATTCCTGAACCTGGTGGAGTGGGCGCTGTGGCTCCCGTACCTTCTTCCTGATTGCGGCACTGAAAAGAGAGCATGGCCTAGAATGTGGGGGTTTTTGATGTTGGATGCTTTCTAGTGACAGCGCTCATAATGTCAATTTTTGGAATGAGCTGCCAGAGGAAGAGGCTGAGGCAGATAGATTAACGACACGAAAAAGTACTTGGACAGGTACATGAATAGGAAAGGTTTTATGGGCCAAATGAGACTGAGCTAGACACGCATCAAGGACCGGTTAGACCGAATGACTTGCTTTCATGCTCCTGACTCTATTACCCTGTGGTTGTGGTTGACAGGGTACAAAGATGGGTCTGGCACTTTCTCACCTCTCTGTCTAACAACAATCGATACCATCGCCGTCTCCCGAGTCAGCCTCGCTCGGTTTCCACGGTAACAGCCTCCGCCAGCGCCCCTCCGCAGCGGACCAATAGGGTCTCCGGCACACTGTCACGGGATCAGAGGTGCTGGAACACGTTTCCCGGGTGACGAGTATTATCGCTCACCATTCGCCGTGTTCCTGCAGCCAATCAGGCCTCGTATGGGAGGTGTAGTGCTCGGGTCAGTCGAGCGGTTGGTGAGTGTCCAGCGATGGAAGGTGATCGGTGTTGTGTGAACGGTGAGGGCGGGGGGAACCAATCGTGGCGGTAGTGGTCCGGGTGGAAATGAGTCGGTAAGTCCGGAGTAGTGCAGCTTGGGTCTAACTGGGGGAAGGGCGATGAGGCGAATGGTTGCTGGAGAGAGTGGTGGGGGCAGCAGGTGGGTGATATGTCGGGGGGTGTGCGGGGTTGAAAGAGATTCAGTGAGAAGGGGATTAGGTTCAGAAGCCCAAGGTTTGACGTCTTTGAGCTTGATCTGAAATTACCGGGGCTGCCTACTCCAATATCGGTTAATAAAGTCAATTTGAGTTTATTTTACTGCTTCACTTAATTGATGACAATGGTGTAGGCGGCGCTTGATTCGGAGTTTGGGATCATTCGTGGAGTATGCTCTCTCTAACGCGTCCCCTCCCCCTATTCCCCAAAGGAAAATTAGTGGCATTGTGTTTTTATTTTGTAGGGTGATTTGTTTTCCTGTCTAATTGCTCAAAAATCATGGATATTTCAGTTATTTTTCTTTTAAAGTCCCAGGAATGATGGGTGTTATCACATCTGTAACTTGTTTTATCTCGTTAGACATTTCAATTTTCTTGTGCATTGCTTGAGGGAGAAGCGAAGGTAATATAAACGTGAGCAAAAAGTGATATGCCAGATTTAATTTCGTGCTGAGGCCGATCTGCCTTTTTGAGGAATTAATTTTTGTCAGGTGTAAAGGTTTTTGTCATTTTAAAAATCTAGAAGGACACTTCCCAGTTATGGAGGGGATAAAATGCAAGCATATTCTCCGACCAGTGTCACAAAGGTGGGTGTGGGATCATGGGTGTAACGTAAGAATGTTTTTGATGTACAAAATCTCTACAAAGTGCCCATATTTGAAAGCAAAAACATTGGTAAAGGTGCATAGAAAATTTACGTTTTATTACGTTAAGATAAATGATATTTAAAATGTAGGATCAGGTGCAAACTTCAGAAGAAAAGTTGGGGGAAAATATTTATCACAGAGAGTAAACCTTTTGATTAAAACTATTTCTATGATTTTAGAGTTGTGTAATGGCACACCACTTGTGCTGAAAAACTGATTGTGCAAATTTTCTCAGGTTTTTCCAAGTTTTACATTTTAAAAAAATTGATCTGAGTGGCATAGCAAAGATGTGAATAACGTTTTTATATTTCAGTTTGATTTAATGCAATAATGGAAGATAAAGAATATGAAGGGATGCATTCCCCTGAGCTCAATTTCTCATAATGTTTTAAATTTAAAATTAATAATTCAAGTTGTGCATTTGTAGAAGAATATGCTGAGTTCCCACCACCTTGCATTGCAAAACACACTCTGACCACAGTTCTGACAGACCACTTACCTTGAAATTGTCTTTTTCTTTATCTTTGTGAGCTAATATGAAAATCATAACAGAATAATTAGTCTCTGAATGTTGGGTGCCAGTTCTTTTCTTTCCTTCTCTTGCCTATGGCAGAGCTGAGCAAGGAAGAATCTTGAGATTACAATTGACTACCAGTTTACCAAATGTAGGATTAATAATTTTTTTCTATAAATTGCTTGCCATTCAATGTCGAAATAACAAATCTTGGTAATAGAGGTGGCAAAATGAATTATTATTTTACTTTTTGATGCCTATTGGACTTGTCTGACATAAGAACAAAACACATCAAGTCATAGAATAAAACTCCAAACAGTTTATTTTATTTATTTTTATTTAGAGATACAGCATGGAATAGGTCTTTCGAGCTTCATCACCCAGCAAACCCTGATTTAACCCTAACCTAATCACGGGACAATTTACAATGACTAATTAACCTACTCAATACGTCTTTGGACTGTGGGAGGAAACCAGAGAACCCGGAGAAAACCCAAGCATTCCATGGGGAGGATGTACAGAGACTCCTTAGAGAGGCGTCAAGATTGAACTCCAAACTCTGACACCCTGAGCTGTCATAGTGTTGTGCTAACTGCTATGATACTGTGGCACCCACATTCAATATTGAGCCCAGATTCCTAGTAGATATGAAGTTCACTAATATGGTAAGTTTTTATTACTATTTCAACAAATATTTGGGGATCTGAGCTGGATTGCTAATCAATGCTGATTTGTAGTCAGTTTTTCCTTACAAGTTTCATCCCCACAATGAAGTCTGATTTAAGGCACTGAACATTTTCTCCACCCTGCAGTTTGAACTCATTTTAAGTCTGAGAACTATAACTGAAACTTGAGAATACCATGCAGATTCCTTACAAAATGCATTTGGATATTATTACTTTTTGTCATCGGTTTGCTGTCTTTTGGCAGTGGTATGTCTTAGTGCAAGGCCAGTCTTCATCTGTAGTCTATTATTATGGTATTAATGATCAAGAGATAGTAAGCTAAATTTTTACTACGGCAAGTTGTGAAGCTGAAAAGAAACTTGATCAGGCCAGGTGAGGCGCTAGTGACTTTTGTAGCCATTCTGATTTGTACACAACTCCAGTACGTCTAATAGGTTATCACTTAAGGCAACTCGTACAGCAACAATTTTAATCCATGGTGCATTTATGCTTCCCTGCAATAACAACTTTTTCAACTGTCCCCATTTAAGTATATCTCATTCCTTCAAACTCTCTTTTGCAGCCGTTTCAAGAACTTGGTTATATTGTTGCAAAGATATGATGAAGCTTGGTATCAGAATTCTTGATATACAGAAATACACAAAAAATACAGGCTTAATTTTACTGGAGCATTTTATTTTGTAATTATTTTGTAGCCTTCATATCATGTATTGTACTGTTGCCACAAAACAAAAATTTCATGATGTGGCTGACAATAAGTCTGATTCTGAGTCCCTTATGGGAAGAAGGGAGGAAAATGGGGTTGAGGGATTATAAATAAGCCATGATGGAATGCCAGAAGAGATTCATTGGACTGAATAGGCTAATTTTGCTCCAAGTCTAATGGTTTTATGAAGAAACTTGTGATCATAAAGCGAGAATCTATTGTGACTTTTTGTGAATAGCACAGCATGATGAGCTTTGAAGTTGTCTATCTGTAACAGCAGCAACACTTTCAGTATGCTGGATGAACTCAGTAGGTTGAGCAGCATCAGTTAGAAACGATGAGTTGACATTTCGGGCCAGAACCCTTCGTCGGTCCCGACAAAGAGTTCCTGCCCGAAACGTCGACTCACCGTTTCTAACTGATGCTGCCCGACCTGCTGAGTTCATCCAGCGTACTGAAAGTGTTGCTTTGATCAGAGCATCTGCAGATTATTTTGTGTAACAGCAGCAGATGTTTGGAAAGGAATTGTTTACCTTATATTTTCTTTAGAATTGATGGCTTGTCACCAAACAAGCATTTTGGCATTGCCATGGTATTATTTCAGTTAGCATGGCACTATTAGAGCTCAAGACTTTGGAGTTCAGAGTTCAACTGCAGTGCCAGCTGCAAGAAGTCAGTGACTATGTAGCTTTCCTCTGGGTGCTCTGGTTTCCTCCCACAGTCCAAAGGCTTACTGGTTAGTAGGTTATTTGGTTATTGTAAATTGCCCTGTGATTAGACCAGGATTAAGTAGGTGGGTTGCTGGGTGGCATGGCTTGTTGGGCCAGAAGGGCCTGTTCTGCACTGTATCTCCAAATAAGACAAATTCCCACACTCTGTCCACAGAACAAGGATATAATTAGAATTATCTTGGTGTCTTGGTTATTTTTTTTCTTTTTAAGACATTTGCAATTGGGATTTAAAGTGCCTGATCTGATATACAGAAATAAACACCTTCAGCACAATACTTTGGGTGGGAATGGGAAATCAGATATTAAAATTGTCATTCATTTGCTCCATTCAAAGCTACTGTGGTGCTGCTCACAGTTGTAAACATCAGACTCCTTCAACTTGGAACTTTGTAGACTGGCAATTGTTCCTTCTAATCTGTCCAATAGGTTTAAACCCATCTTGTGTTTTTATATAAACAAAGGTATCAAATAAATCTCCCTTTGAAAAATGATGATCAGTGTAAATTATTTAATTGTCAGAAGTGGAAACTTTCAAGCTAATATCTTTTGGTTGCATATTGCAGATAATTATCCACTCTTTTTTTCTTCACAATATTACATTTAGGATTTTTCCCTGCTCTTAAATTATTGAAGTTATTTTAGTGTCAGTAATTTTGCTGCCATTAGATATTTGGGATGACCATGAAATTGGATTTTTACAACTCCAATTGATGGAACTTGAACTTTGCAGAGTCAGGCAAGATGCATTGACTTGAGTGATAGGGACAAAGATATGGTCAGATACCCTGCATACAGTGTAAACATAACAAGAACTTCAAAGAAATTTCATCCACTGCTGCATAACAGAGTTAATTTGAGACTTAATCTGCTGGTTATTTAAATACATATTCCGGTGTAAACTCTTGATATTCAAATTCTGTGTGTATCTTGTATATTTATGTTTATTATGTTTTTTGATTATTATTGTTTTTTGTTTTTTTGTGTTGTGTGGGATCCAGAGTAACAATTATTTCATTCCCCTTTACACTTGTGTACTGGAAATGATGTTAAAGAAATTTGAATCTTTAATAATCATAATCTTTATGATTATTTATAATTTCCCATGTTAAGTTTTGAAGTTCTGCTTGAAGAAAATACACCCACAATGAGTGCATAGCTTCAAGCAACTGCTTTGATTGAAATGCTATATTAGGTACTTGAAGTCTTGTCCAGTGTTCAATGTCACCTGATACCATCAAACTGGTACCAAAAACGTGCAAATTAATTAGCTGGTGAGAAGAGGGGTTAGTTGGATATTGACCTCATGTATGCAAAATTGTGAATTCACAAACCTCATCCCAGAGATCTGCTTTAAATGCTGCTATTTTCACAGGAGTCAATATTGTCACGGAGGAACCAAAGTTGGTAGCTCTCAAAAAGATGTGGTACCTCAGGAGGTAAGATTCGTTTTGCTAATTTTTGAATATTTTGTGAAGAAGTACATTAATTACAGAAAAAAGTGACTTGTGTGCTAACTGACATGTAAAGTTGGATCATTTACAGAATATGATTCCCTAAAGATGTGCATGATGTTGCATCAAGGCTAGATTAATGGCTTATTATTCTTATTATTATTAACATATTATTCTCCGTAACTTCCGCCACCTCCAACAGGATCCCACCACTAAGCACATCTTTCCCTCCCCCCCCCCTGCATTCCGCAGGGATCGCTCCCTAAACAACTCCCTTGTCCATTCGTCCCCCCCATTCCTCCCCACTGATCTCCCTCCTGGCACTTATCCGTGTAAGCGGAACAAGTGCTACACATGCCCTTACACTTCCTCCCTTACCACCATTCAGGGCCCCAAACAGTCCTTCCAGGTGAGGCGACACTTCACCTGTGAGTCGACTGGGGTGATATACTGCGTCCGGTGCTCCCGATGTGGTCTTTTATATATTGGCAAGACCCGACGCAGACTGGGAGACCGCTTTGCTGAACATCTACGCTCTGTCCGCCAGAGAAAGCAGGATCTCCCAGTGGCCACACATTTTAATTCCACATCCCATTCCCATTCTGACATGTCTATCCACGGCCTCCTCTACTGTAAAGGTGAAGCCACACTCAGGTTGGAGGAACAACATTTTATATTCCGTCTGGGTAGCCTCCAACCTGATGGCATGAACATCGACTTCTCTAACTTCTGCTAGGCCCCACCTCCCCGTTGTACCCCATCTGTTACTTATTTTTATGCACACATTCTTTCTCTCACTCTCCTTTTTCTCCCTCTGTCCCTCTGAATATACCTCTTGCCCATCCTCTGGGTCCCCCCCCCCTGTCTTTCTTCCCAGACCTCCTGTCCCATGATCCTCTCGTATCTCCTTTTGCCAATCACCTGTCCAGCTCTTGGCTCTATCCCTCCCCCTCCTGTCTTCTCCTATCATTTTGGATCTCCCCCTCCCCCTCCAACTTTCAAATCCCTTACTCACTCTTCCTTCAGTTAGTCCTGACGAAGGGTCTCGGCCTGAAACGTCGACTGCACCTCTTCCTACAGATGCTGCTTGGCCTGCTGCGTTCACCAGCAACTTTGATGTGTGTTGCTTGTATTTCCAGCATCTGCAGAATTCCTGTTGTTTTACATTAATGGGATTTGATTTTTGTTAAAAACTGAAAATTGGCACATGGTTCTGAACATACTGTATTTTACCTTTGCCAATGCTACAAGATAATTGACAGGATATTGTAAATATATTCTATGCTGCCCATTGTTTATCAATTGTATAGCATGATTATTTAATAAATAGACCCACAATATATTGTGACCTTAATTACTGACAGGTCTTTACTGCACCATCTAAATCCTCCCTAGATACTAATGACAACCTTGGACCATCTCTGCTTCACCATATTGTTGGGTTTATATATAAGTTGTTGATAAATTATTTGATATGAGGCCCTGAGCAGAGGGCTGTGTACAATACAGCCTGTTTTACAGGAATGAAGTCAACATTTGGTTGACAAAAATAATTTGGTTCACAAAAATAATTTTAGAGTCATTTAGAATAATCTTATGGTTATGCCTGTAGATTGACACATCACACAGTCTCTCTCTCGCTCTGCGTCTTGTAAAAGCCATGAGAAAAGACATCATCACACACACGCACAGACTCGCACGCATGCAGGCACATGCCAAAAAAAAAAGACAGAACAAACATTGGTAGCTTCAACAATAGCAGCAATAGGATCTCAGACACTCAGCAAGTATCCAGCTATATGCTGTAACTGTATGTTTTCCTTGAGTGCAATAATAAGTAATTTAAACATACAGTACCTCCAGGGATTTTGCAGACCAGACACTATTCTGAGATAGTCAGAGTGGTGGAAATAAAAAGCATTGTTTTTTTTTAAAGAAAATTATTTGGATTTGTTTACTTAGCCTAGTTTGTGGGAATGTCGATAAAGATGGTGCCAGTGATTATCAGTGATTTTCTTTGGGTGGCAGAAAATTGATCCAGATTTCCTCTGAAATGTACTACTTTTGAATTACTTTCACTGCCATCTGCAGCATGTAAATTTCCTCTTAACAACGGTCTTCGAAATTACAGTACATCAATGATCGATGGTAAAATGCAGAGCAGTAAGCAGTAAGGGTCATTGCTGTGGCCGAAAACGCAGCAGGAGAGGTGGGATCCAAGCCAGGCTGAAACACAGAAATGAGGCCTCCTCTACCCAGCATCTTGTTGGCATATGTGCAGTTGTTGGAAAATAAGATTGTCAATCTCAGGGCAAGGCTGCTGCATCAGAGACAGATGAGGCAGATCTACAGAGACTTGCCTATCGGCAAACATACTGGACACAGTGGTCAGACCAGAAGGATTTACGATTTTCAGAATTGTTTCAACTGCAAACCCTGGAAAAAGGAGGTGGCATGGGCTTTCTGCTCAATTCCCTTTGGTGTATCGACATAGGGATTATGTTGACCTCTTGTTCCCTTGACTTAGAACACCTAATGGTCAAATGTAGACCATACTATTTGCCTTGGGAGTTCTCATCAGTGATCTTGACTGCAGTTTATATACCACCAGTGGCCGACTATGAGAAAGCACTTGCAACACTGCCCAGTGTCATCTGAAGAAAACAAATGGTCCGAAGCATTTCAAATTACAGTTGGTGACTTCAACCAGGCCTGATTGAAGAAAACCTTGCCCTGTTATCACTAGCATAAGAGGTCCCAACACACTAAACTACTGCTATGATAAGGAATGCCTATCATTCCTTACCTAGACTGCATTTTGACGAATTGGACCAATTAGCTGTACTACTACCTGCATACAGACAGAGCTTAAAAGGCAAGGCTCCAGTGATTAAGACAAATAAAACGTGGTTGCGGGAGGCAGAGGAATGATTACAGGATTACTTTGAGTCAGTGGACTGGTCTGTATTCAAGCACTCGTCTGAGGATCTGAATGACTGCACCAGGATTGTAACAGACTTCAGTAAAACAGCAGTACTTGAGTGTGTTCCAATTTAATCATTCAGGGTCTTTCCCAATCAGAAGCCCAGGATGAACCATGAAATCTGGAATTTGCTGAGGACTAGATCAGAGGCATTCAAGTCTGGGGATCAAGTATGCTATAAGAGGTGCCGGTATGATTTCTGGAAAGCCATCTCATGGACGATGAAGATTCTGGACTAGATTGGAATCAATGAGGGATACTTGACAGCTGTGGCAGGATTTGAATGTCATACCTCCTACGAAGTTAAATCAAGCGACATGGGGATAGCAGAGCTTCGCTTCCTGATGAGCTCAACACCTTCTATGCTCATTTTGATCACTGGAATGTGGAGGAACCATCACATAGACCCACATCTCCCAATGGTCCTTTGGTTTCAGTATCTGAAGCTGACGTGTGAGCTGCCTTCAGGAGGGTGAATCCAAGGAAATCATTCAGTCCTGACAGAGTACATGACCGAGTACTGAAAACCTGTGCTGACCAACTGGCTGGTGTGTTCACAGATATCTTCAACCCCTTGCTTCGGCAAGTGTGTGGGACCCATCTGCTTCAAGTAGGTTTCAATCATAGAAGAGCATGGTAGCCTGCCTCAATGACTATCCCCCAGTGGCATTTAAATCCACAGTGATGAAGTGCTTTGAGAGGCTGGTGTCGAAACATGTCAGCTCCTGTCTGAGTGGTGACTTGGATCCATTCCAATTTGCCTACCAGAGCAATATCAGAATCAGCATCAGACTGTCTTTAAAGAAGAGTGAACCCTCATAAGGCAGAAGGTCCTAATGGAGTATCTGGTAAGGCTCTGAAAACCTGTGGCAACCAACAGCGGGAGTGTTCAAAGACATTTTCAACCTCTCACTGCTACAGGCAGAAGTTTCCACTTGCTTCAAAAAGGCAACAATTATACCAGTGCCTAAGAAGAATAATGTGGACTGCGTTAATGACTATTGCCTAGTAGCACTCACATCGACAGTGATGAAATGCACTCAACGTCAGTAAGAGGAAAGAGCTGATTGTGGACCTCAGGAAGGGTAAGATGAAGGAATAGTCATAGTCATACTTTATTGATCCTGGGGCAAATTGGTTTTCGTTACAGTTGCACCATAAATAATAAATAGTAATAAAACCATAAATAGTTAAATAGTAATATGTAAATTATGCCAGGAAATAAGTCCAGGACCAGCCTATTGGCTCAGGGTGTCTGATCCTCCAAGGGAGGAGTTGTAACGTTTGATGGCCACAGGCAGGAATGACTTCCTATGAGCTCTGTGTTGCATCTCGGTGGAATGAGTCTCTGGCTGAATGTACTCCTGTGCCCAACCAGTACATTATGTAGTGGATAGGAGACATTGTCCAAGATGGCATGCAACTTGGACAGCATCCTCTTTTCAGACACCACCGTCAGAGAGTCCAGTTCTATCCCCACAACATCACTGGCCTTACGAATGAGTTTGTTCACATACACATACCAATCCTCATAGAGGGATCAGAAGTGGAGAGAGTGAGCAGCTTCAAGTTGCTGGGTGTCAAGATCTCTGAGGATCCAACCTGGCCTCAACATATTGATGTAGTTATAAAGAAGACAAGACAGCGGCTATACTTTATTAGGAGTTTGAAGAGATTTGGCATGTCTTGGCAAACTTCTATAGTTGTACCGGAGAGAACTTTCTGATAGGCTGCGTCACTGGTATGGACGGGCTACTGCACAGGACCAAAAGAAGCTGCAGAAGGTTGTAAATCTAGTCACCTCCATCTTGGGCACTAGCCTACAAAGTACCCAGGACATCTTCAGGGAGAGGTGTCTTGGAAAGGCAGCGTCCATTATTAAGGATCTCCAGCACCCACGGCATGCCCTTTTCTCACTGCTACCATCAGGTAGGAGTTGCAGACGCCTGAAGGCACAAACTCAGCGATTTCAGGAACAGCTTCTTCCCCTCTGCCAACCGATTCCTAAATGGACAAGCAAGCTCTGGACACCTTTTTTTTTTAATATACAGTATTTCTGTTTTTGGACTTTTCAAATCTATTCAATATACGTAATTGATTTGTTTATTTGTTATGGTTTATTTTATTTATTATTTTTTCTCTCTCTGCTAGATTATGTATTGCATTGAACTGCTGCTGCTAAGTTGACAAATTTCACGTCACATGCCGGTGATAATAAACCTGAATTGGTCCACAGCAGATGACACCTCATTGGCTCTTGACACAACACTGGACGGCAAAGATGCATGCATCAGGATGCTCTTTATCGATTACAGCTCAGCATTTAATATCATCATCCCCTCAAGACTAATTAGTAAACTCCAAGGCTTGGGCCTCAATACCCCCTTGTGCAATTGGATCCTAGATTTCCTCGCTTGCATACCCCAGCCCAGGGGTGACCAACCTTTTACATTCCATGCGTAAATTTTTTTACTCACGAGTTCAGAAGCGCCATACAACTCTTGTACCCCCATTCAATTCTTGTAAAAATATGTTAATATAGAACTCATGCGTGAAAAAATTGCGTCTGAACTCGTGCGTGGAAAAATTGACACGTGGAATGTAAAAGGTTGGCCACCCCTGCCCCAGTCAGTTCAGATTGACAAAAACATCTTTGACAATCTCCATCAGCACAGGTGCACCACAGGGCCGTGTGCTTCCTCCCCTGCTTTACTCAATTTACAACTATGACTATGTGGCTAAGCAGAGCTCCAACACTATCCAAGTTTGCTGATGACACCACTGTTATGGGCCATTTCAAAGGAGGCGATGAATTGGCATACAGGAGGGAGAATGAAAATTTGGCTGAGTGGTGTCATAACAACAACATCTTACTCAATGTTAGCAAGACCAAGAAACTGGTTGTATACTAAAGGACAGGGAAACCAGAGGTCCATGAGCCAGTCCTCATCAGAGGGTCAGTAATTTTAAATTCCTGGGTGACAGTATCTCAGAGGACACTTCCTGGACCCATCCGATAATGTAATTGCAAATAATGCGCAGTAACACCTCTACTTTCTTAGGGATCTGTGGAGATTTGGCATTACATCAAAAAATATTGTCAAACTTCTATAGAAGGTTTATTGACTGGTTGCATTATGGCCTGGGAACGCCAATGCCTTTGAAAGGAAAGTCTTGCAACAAGTAGTGGATTCGACTCAGTAGCTCATGAAATGCTGTCATAGGAAAGCAACATCCATTATCAAAGATACTCACTACCCAGGACATGTTCTTTTCTTGCTGCTGTCATCAGGTAGAAGGTACAAGTGCCTCAGGACTTGCACCACAAGGTTCAAGAACTGTTGCTACCCCTCAACCATCAGGCTCTTAAACAAAAGAGGGAACTACACTCATCTATTGAAATGTTTCCACAACCAGTGATCTCACTTTCAGGACTCTTTATCTTGTTATTTCATGTTCTCATTACTTATTGCTATTTATTTATATTTGCATTTGCACAGTCTTCTATGTTCTTGCCCTTATATTGATCCTGTTTATAGTTACTATTCTATAGATTTGCAGAGTATGCCCGCAGGGAAAATAATTTCAGGGTTGTATGTGGTGACGTGTGTACTCTGATAATAAATTTTACTTTGAGCTTTGGTATGACAGTAGACTTCAGAATGATTGGTGCATGGTTTTCTGCTCTGATTCCTTGCAAGTGATTCCTGTTGAAAATGTCTTGAATGCAGACAGGGTTTCCACACTGCCTTCCTTATTTTAAACTGAGTAATACTCAAATCTCATCAAAAGGGTTGTTAACACATGTACTCTCATGTTAAGAGTTAACTTCTTGGGGGAAGAGTGCTATTCATATGGGCAATGATCACCTCTGGCTTGTTTGTTTATTTTGCAGGTATTTTAAATGTCCTTAATTGGAGAAGCGAATCTTGTGGTGTGGAATGAGTACTGGTTGAGAATGTTTAATGCTCTGAAAGAGCTATATGGAGATTTTGCCTCACTTCAAAAGTAAACTGTTGACTACCAATCTGGATTTTAATTACCTACTGAAGAATTGTTTTTTGAGGAAGAAAAAGATGCTAATTATTGTACCAGACTAATTCTAGAAAACCAAGGCAGAAACAGAAATGGGAACAAATTTTGGAGTTCAAGCTTGATTGAGCAAAGAAAAGGGTTCAGAAACCCAACATTCAATTAGCAAACCTGTTTTTCCTCTACTAGCATTCAAAGCATTGAACTGTGAAGAAATGGCTGTGAATATTAGGGTGATGATATTGACGCTGTATGCACTGTCTACACTCTTCAGACAAGCTGATGGCCACAGTATGTTTGCCTGTGAGCCTATTTCTCTCAGAATGTGTCGTGACCTGCCTTATAATATGACTTTTATGCCAAATCTTCTAAATCATTATGACCAACAGACAGCAGCCCTGGCAATGGAGGTAAGATGACTTCTTGTTCTTGCTTTTGTAGCACAGCAAGTTTTTATTCTTTGTTAGTATTCTATTTTTTTTTTTTGTTGCCTATATCTTTGACTTCACCACCAGATTTGGATTGTTCAGGACCATGATTTGCACCACTGAATACAAGGTTCTGATTTGCCATAATTACTTCTAGCTTTTTGCTTTCTCCATGCTGATTTGATTGAAAGTTCATAATTTGCTGTAAGAGCGAATATGGGTACTATTGAGTGAGATACTTAAATAAGTAGATATTCCTGTATTGCAAGTAAATATTTGTATATTTTGTCCTAATGTTAAATTTGGTCCTTGTGGTTTCTTGTAAAAAATGAAAGCACAATTTCAGTGTTTGAGTTGGAAAAGATATAGTGTTGGAAGGAAGCTGAGCATAGGATTAAATATTGGTAAGTGATTTTTGACATTTTGGGGCAGTGACAGGAGGAGATGGAATTACTGGCAAAGGTATTGTTCCTGAGTAAAATTTCATGAATTATTGTATTTCTTTTTCTTGGAACAGTAAAGTTGTAACCTCATTGCTGTTAAAATTCTGCATTTTCCTGAAACTTTTATTCTCTTTAATGGTGGCCTTTGAGATTTTCTGTGCATTAATGTTGTGAGTTTGTCTCCAGTAGGGTGTTGGATGTTAGAAATTTCTGGAGCTAATTTTTTCATAATTGTTCAATGGAGAGGAAAAAACCAAAAATAGGAAGTCAACATTTGATTTTTCAATTTGCATTTGGCGATTACAAGTTGAGGTTTGGTCAGTTGCAGGAGAAGGAACAGCCATAATAGCATAGCGGTTAGTGCGGTGTTACTACAGCTCGGACGTTGAGTTCAATTCCGGTGCTGTCCCTAAGGAGTTTGCATGTTCTCCCAGTGGCCATGTAGGTTTCCTGCCGGTGCTCCGGTTTCCTCCTGCTGACAAAGACGTGCCAGTTAGTTGGTTAATTAATCATTGCAAGTTATCCTGTGATTTGGCTGGTGTTAAATAGGTGGGTGCTGGGTAGTGTGGCTCATTGTACCAGAAGGGCCTATTCTGTGCTGTATCTCTAAACTTTGACTGGATTAAGAAGTAAACAAATTGAGTGCTATAGTTTGGAGATTCTTCAATATCAGAAGTGTATATTATCATTTGAAAAAGAACAATGGGTTAATGTAACACACACACACACACACACACACACACATTCTCTCCCCCCTCTCCCCTCTCCCCCTCCCCCCACTCACACACACACACACACACACACACACACACACACACACACACACACACACACACACACACCAGGTCATGCACCATCTATGCAGAGGAATGTTTTGGGTCATGGCCTAACAGGACTTCGTCGGGGTTAATGTTCCTCATTGGAACCATTGATCAGGACTTTCATCTTGTGAGAGGTCCAAAGTAGGATGATGACCCTTGTTCTTTCAGCTGTTCACTAGCCCATCTGTTACCAGCATTTTTAGTTTCAAAAATACGATTTGTCTCACTTGATGATTTTAAATTAGACAAACCAATCTGCTTGCTGTCCTGTTTCCTCTTGCTGGTGTGGATCCTTTGTATGATTTATAATTTATACTATCAAATGTTGGTTTGCCCTAGGCTGTCTTCTGTTGCCAGGCCTTTTGTATTTTGCTTCCTATTCAGTCTCCTGTGAGGCAAGCTCTTGCAACTTTTTTTTTCTTGCACCTGTGTAGTTGGAATCTCAAATTCTCTAAGCTGATTAGGGCTGATCCAAGCCCCAGAGCAATTTTGAAGGAGTAATTTTTGAAGACAGATGAAGCTTAAATTTTCATCCTGAGAATTTCCCTTCGAGAAATTCATCTTCACAAAACATGTTTGTAAGAAATGGGGCAGTATGGTAGTGTAGCAGTTAGCCTAACACTTGCAGCGCCAGCAACCCAAATTCAATTCCAGCAGTATGTACTTTGTCTCAGTGACCACATAGGTTTCCTTCAGGTGTTCTGGTTCCTACTACATTCTAAAGGTGTGCATGTTAGTAGATTAATTGATCAAATGGATCAGTAGGGCACTGCAGAGTGCTGTTGAACTAGGGGATCTGGGAATATAGGTCCATAATTCATTGAAAGTGGTTTCACAGATAGATAGGGTTGTTAAGAAAGCTTTTGGCACATTGGCCTTCATAAGTCTATGTATTGAGTCCAGGAATTTGGATGTTACATTGAAATTGTATAGGATGTTGATGAGGCCTAACCTGGAGTATTGTGTTTTTAAACGCAAACAACAGGAATTCTGCAGATGCTGGAAATTCAAGCAACACACATCAAAGTTGCTGGTGAACGCAGCAGGCCAAGCAGCATCTATAGGAAGAGGCGCAGTCGACGTTTCAGGCCGAGACCCTTTGTCAGGACTAACGAAGGACTGACTCTTCGTTCAGTTAGTCCTGACAAAGGGTCTCGGCCTGAAACGTCGACTGCACCTCTTCCTAGAGATGCTGCCTGGCCTGCTGCGTTCACCAGCAACTTTGATGTGTGTTGCTGGAGTATTGTGTCCCATTTTGGTCACCTACTTGCAGGAAAGATGTAAATAAGGTTGAAAGAGTACAGACAAAATTTCCAAGGATGTTGCTGGCACTGGAGGCCCTGTGTTATAAGGAAAGATTCAATAGGCTGGAAATTTATTCCTTGGAATGTGGAAGATTGAGGGGAGATTTGATAGAGGTATTCAAACTTATGAGGGTATAGATAGGGTAAATGCAAGCAGGCTTTTTCCACTGAGGTTTGGTGGGACTACAACAAGAGGCCATGAGTTAAGGGTGAAAGGTAAAAAATTTAAGGGGAATATGAGGGAAGATTTCTTCACTCAGGTCGTGAGATTGTGGAACGAGTTGCCAGTGTAAGTGGTGCATATGAGCTTGACTTCAAAGTTTAAGAAGTTGGGATAGGTACATAGATGAGAAGGTATGGGTGGCTGTGGTCCGGGTTCAGATCGATGGGACTAGGCAGTTTAAATGGCTCGACGTGGACTAGATGGGCTAAAGGACTTGTTTCTGTGTTGTACTTTTCTTTGACTATGGCTATAATTGGGCAGTGCAAGGTCATTAGGCTGGAAAGGCTGTATTTCTAAATTTAACATGATATATGAAAAACTCTCGTGTTGGATACTATCCTATTTAGGGTCTTGACGCAAAACTTTGCCATTCTCATAGAACGTAGAAATCTACAGCACATTACAGGCCCTTCGGCCTACAATGATGTGCCGACCATGTAACCTATTCTAGAAACTGCCTAGAATATCCCTACGGTGTAGCCCCCTATTTTCCTAAGCTCCATATTCCTATCTAAGGGTCTCTTAAGAGACCCTATTATAACTGCCTCTACCTCTGTCGCTGGCAGTGAATTCCATGCACCCACCACTCTCTGTGTGAAAAACTTACCTTTGACATCCCCCCTGTACCTACATCCAAGCACCTTAAAACTATGCCCCTTCATGTTAGCCATTTCAGCCCTGGGAAAAAGCCCCTGGCTATCCACATGGTCAATGCCTCTCATCATCTTGTCCATTCCCATCCTGCTCATGTTGTTGGGGTAAGACTAACCTTGCTGGTATTAGCATTGTGTATATAACCTATTTAAGTCTTATTTTCCCTTTGTTATGTTTATTACAGTTTTGTGAAAGAAGCTGCTTCAGTAAATGACCCTGAGTTGATGACCTGGCTACTCTTGGTCTCTGTTGGAGATAATTACCTGGCATTGCACCTGACCTGTATTGCTCCCCGTGGAAAAAAAAATAGTGAATTAAACTGCCTGGACCTTCAGTGCAAACTAAAGAGATTCTGCAGATGCTGGAAATTACACACAAAATGCTGGAGGAATTAAGCTGGTGAGGTAGCATCAATGGAGAGGAATAAACTGTTGATGTTTTGGGCCAAGGCCCTCCATCAAAAAACCATTGACTGTTTATTCCTTTCCATAGGTCCTCGCTGTCCTGCTGAGTTCTTCCAGAATTCTGTACGTGAAGCTTTATTACAGTGGATTGGAATAGAATCTCTGTGCTGCCTACTTAATCCATTCAAATTTTAGTAAATCCATAATACTGTGTTAGATTTATTTAGTTTGCCTGGCTGAATGGAACTTTCTGCTTTAAAAGTACATTGTTATAGCTGAGTGATGTTGTTAGCTGAAGCACCGTGCCCAGTCAAATCCAGTCTTTTGTCCTATGTATATGATGTGTTTTCCTTTTCAGTCTCTGTGGAAATGTGCAGTGTGCACGTAAGCTGTGGATTGGATGTAATGAAGGAAAACACTAGCTGCAGGAGACTGTTTACAGCATCAAATGATTGTTTAACAAGTCCTTTTTATCTGCATTTTGTAACAAAGTATATTATATAGTGTGAACTCTTTCATTCTTCTACAGGTGGAAACCAGTGAAACTTGTTGAGTGTTCCTTGGAGGAGTTAACTGAGATTTACAGGATTATTTTTTTCCTGCTTGGCATTGCTGCCTGCTACACCTCCAACAGTGCCCTTAGATCAGCGTAGGGTCATCAGCTAGGGACCACCATTCATTGATGTTTTGCTCCCTTAACCCTAGTACATCTCCTGGGGGCAGAGCAGTGGCAGGGATATTTCCCTGCCACCCCCTGCAACTTTTAGTGGGGTTAGTCAGGCCCCCAATTTCTGTCCTTAGCCACAGCCAGAAGCTGCTTTTTTCTTCCTTTTCATCCATCTCTCTGGTACCTCCTAGCCTCGCTTCAGTCACTGCCACATCACCGAGAAGCCCCAGCATCTTACCTCCACAAGGTAGATGATGGTCCTCCAGCTAGTTTCCTTATACTCAGGTGCCAGCTCAGAGTACTTCAGCCTCTTCCACTCATGGGCAGTCTCCACTGCTTCCTCCCATGGGATTGTTGCCTCAATGAGGACTGTCTTGGTGGCACTAATGATTAGGATTATAAAAGTCAATGGGTAGTTAGAGTTCACAGCTGACCTTGACTGACATTGCAATGAAAGCTCATGGCTTCTTTGGAAGTTTTCTCACACTTGCCATTCAAGTGCACCTCGTTGAGTGTGAATGTGAGAACATGAAAGACACTGTAACAAATATGGCCTGAAGTTTTACATTTCTAATTTTCAGAACAGTTATGAATAAGGGGGCAGCATGAAAAGATGTCTTTTCACCTAGCGCACCTTGACTTGGTAGAAAATTCTCATTTTTATTTCCCACAGCAGCGGCTTGACCTGCTGAGCTTTTCCCGCATTTTTATTTCAAATTTCCAGCAGCTGCCATTTCATTTTAATCCCATGTGACAATTTCAAATGATTGCCATCAAAACATGGTAAACCATCAGATTCTTTAGAGGTATACTTAAAACTAGTCTGGAATATCCATCCTTTCAATTGAGATTGGTGTTGCTGTGGAGATAATTTGTCAGTTAATGGGTTCTAATGGTTAACAGAAATGTAACTGCTGCTGCTCTGTTCTCTGATTGAACTAAAAATAATTAGTCTAAAGAAGAGAATAAATCTTGTTGGTTGAGAAGGAAAAATCAGTAGTGAATATTCTTCAAAATGAAAACGCAAGTGGCTTAAGGGAAGGAATGTGCAGTGGATTCTAGTTAATTGGGACACATTAGGGCCAGAACATTTTGGCCCAATTGAGTGGCTGCTCCAATTAGCCGAAGTTTCATAGGAATAATTAAAAAGATATATTTTTAAAAAGACAGACTACCTTTTTAACTGAGTAACAAATTATGTATTTAAATGAAATACAGAACAAATTAGAACACTATCAATGCTTCTACAGTACTATAAAACTATTAGTTCCTAAGTAATCGATGGAGGAATTTACTCAGTGTACACTGGCACATTCCTTTCATTTTGTTCATTTGTAGCGCAGATACAGAGTGTAGATAATGGACTGCCTTCATACATTGCTATCAGAGATTGCATCCTCCAAATCTTTATTTTCACTGTAACATTGAAGATAGTCATAGTCATACTTTATTGATCCGGGGGAAATTGGTTTTCGTTACAGTTGCACCATAAATAATAAATAGTAGTAAAACCATAAATAGTTAAATAGTAATATGTAAATTATGAAATAAGTCCAGGACCAGCCTATTGGCTCAGCGTGTCTGACCCTCCAAGGGAGGAGTTGTAAAGTTTGATGGCCACAGGCAGGAATGACTTCCTATGACACTCTGTGTTGCATCTCGGTGGAATGAGTCTCTGGCTGAATGTACTCCTGTGCCCACCCAGTACATTATGTAGTGGATGGGAGACATTGTCCAAGATGGCATGCAACTTGGACAGCATCCTCCTTTCAGACACCACTGTGAGAGAGTCCAGTTCCATCCCCACAACATCACTGGCCTTGCGAATGAATTTGTTGATTCTGTTGGTGTCTGCTACCCTCAGCCTGCTGCCCCAGCACACAACAGCAAACATGATAGCACTGGCCACCACAGACTCGTAGAACATCCTCAGCATTGTCCGGCAAATGTTAAAGGACCTCAGTCTCCTCAGGAAATAGAGACGGCTCTGACTCTTCATGTAGACAGCCTCAGTGTTCTTTGACCAGTCCAGTTTATTGTCAATTCGTATCCCCAGGTATTTGTAATCCTCCACCTTGTCCACACTGACCCCCTGGATGGAAACAGGGGTCACCGGTACCTTAGCTCTCCTCAGGTCTACCACCAGCTCCTTAGCCTTTTTCACATTAAGCTGCAGATAATTCTGCTCACACCATGTGACGAAGTTTCCTACCGTAGCCCTGTACTCAGCCTCATCTCCCTTGCTGATGCATCCAACTATGGCAGAGTCATCCGAAAACTTTTGAAGATTGTCAATACCATAATTCTTTGTAATTCCTAACTTATTGAAGTAGTGAAATCGTTTCATTATTACTCCTGGTTATTTCTGGCATCTCCAAGCCTGAAATCTTGAAACTGCAGTGAACAAAACTTCTGAATTGTCTTGCTGCTTATTTCTCACCAACTATCAGTGACAAAAATCACTGCTTTTTGAATACAAACATCTGCAGTTGATGCTATTTAACAACTGTTTGCTCTAAGCACGGTGTAGTGTCTAACGACCACACTCGTGCACGCGTCTGACACCTATTAGAGACTGTCAACATATTAACCTTGGTCATTTAGCTATTTATATAAATGATTTGGATGTCAATGCACAACTCCTAGGGAAAAGAATTGTGGAGTGGCAAATGGGTTTCAATACGGATAACTGTGAGGTGGAAAATCAAACCAGCATAAGATTTGTACAATATAGGGCATTAGAGAGTGTAACAGAACAGAGGGACTTAAAACAAATGCATAGTTTATTGAAAGCCTTGTCACAGATAGACGGTAGTGGAAAAAGTCATGTAGTATGCAGGTCTTCAGTCAGGTCATTGAGTATAGGAGTTGGACGACATAACATCCTAAGTTGTTGCTAGGGCTGCGCTTGGAGTACTGTGTACAGTTTTATCACCCTGTTATGGGAAATGTGATTAAACTGGAAAGGGTGCAAAAAAGATTTGTGTTGAATTTCAGGATTAGAAGGCTTGAATTAAAAAGATGGTCAGGCTAGATCTTTATTCCTTGGAATGTAGGTGATTGAAGGGCAACTTTATAGGTGTTTAAAATTGTGAGGCATAGATATGCTGGACAGTAACAGTCTTCATCCCTAGAGTTGGGGAGAACAAAACTGGGGGGCAGAGATTTAAGGTGAGAGAGTAAAGATTTAGAAGGGACCAGAGGGGCAACTTGTTCACACACAGGCTGTTGAATATGTGGAATGAGCTGCCAGAGAAAGTGGTTGAGGCAGAATCAGTGGTATAACTTAAGAAGCAATTGCATGGGTAGATGGAGGATCGGGGCTTAGACGAATATGGGCCAAATGCAGGAAATTGGGAATTGCAAGCTGGACACTGTTTTTGGTATGGACTCATTGGACTGAATGGCCTGTATACGTGCTGTATTGCTCTATGACTAAACATTACTTGTCTTCCAACAATCTCATTTTCGATTGTGGGTTGAAGTTTGAATCCTGCTGATCCTTTGATCAGTTAGCAATTGATCCTTGCATTTTCATCTTTTTTCTACTTTTTACTCCCCATAACAGACTAAACTAAACAGACTTGACTCGGGTGAGTAGTAATGTCATCCAGGTGGACATTTGGTAATATGTGGGAGTGAGCTGACCAGTCTAACTTGTACTTGGTGAATTTCCTCATACACTCCACAATTAAGACCACAAGGCATAGGAGTAGAATAATGCCATTTGGCCCATTGAGCCTGGTCCCCCATTTCATCATGGCTAATCTATTATCCCTCTCAACTCCATTCTCCTCCCTTCTCCCCATAATCTTTGATGTCCTGACTAATCAAGAACCTGTCAACCTCCATTTTAAATGTACCCAGTGACATGGCCACCACCGTCATCTCTGGTAATAAATTCCACAGTTTCACCACCTTCTGACTAAAGAAATTCCTCTTCATCTTTGTTCTGAATGGATGTCCCTCTATTGAGGCTATGCCCTCTGATCCTTGGCTTCCCCATTATAGGAAATATTGTCTCCACATCTACTCTATCAAGGCCTTTCGATAATCAATATGTTTCAATGAGATCCACCCTCATTCTTCTAAACTCCAGTGAATATAGGTCCAGAGCCATCAAACGCTCCTCGTACATCAACACATCTTTTCTTAGATAAGGGGCTCAAAACGGCTCACAATACACCTTGTGATCTTACCAATGCCTTAAAAAGCCTCATTGCTTGTATATTCTAGTTCTCTTGAAATGAATGCTAACATTGCATGTGCCTTCTTTACTACCAAATAAACCTGCAAGGTGACCTTTGGGGAATCCCGCACAAGGACTCCTAAGTCTCTTTGCACCTCTGATTTTCGAAATTTCTCCCTGTTCAGAAAACTGTCTGTGCCTTTATTCCTTCTACAAAAAAGCATGTCCATACACTTCCCTACACTATATTCCATCTGCCACTTCTTTTCCCATTCTCCCAACCTGTCTAAGTAATTTTGCAGGCTCCCTGCCTCCTCAACACTACCAGCCCCTCCACTTCTCTTCATAATGTCCTCAAAATTTGGCCACAAAGCTATCATTCCATCATCAAAATTATTGACAAATAATGTGAACAGAAGCAGTCCCAACACTCAGCTCCTGTAGAACACCACTAGTCACCGGCAGCCAGTGAGAAAAGGTCCCCTTTTTTCCCCACTCTTTGCCTCCTGCCAGTAGCTGATCTTCCATCCATGCTAGTCTTTCCTGTAATTCCATGGGCTCTTATCTTGTTAAGCAGCTTCATGTGCAGCACCTTGTAAAAGGCTTTCTGAAAATCCAGGTAAACAAATTAACAAGGGTAATTTGACTTATCATGTGGGGTAATTGCACACTTGTGGATTGTCCTGCCCTAATTTGTTTGTCACCCAAATTTATTGGGTAATGTGTAAACGATAATATTTTTAAGTGAAAATGCATAATTGTCTGGGATGTGTAGCTGTTTCCATTTGTTAATAATCAGTTCTTTAGTTTTGGTGATGTTGAGGTCTATGGCAACAATCAACCAAATTACCATTCTCTCTCCTATATGCCTTTTCGTCACCACCTTTGATTCAGCCAATAGCAGTGTTGTCAGGATAACTTCACTCACCTCCACTCTGAACTGATTCCACAACTCTTATGGATTCACCTTCAGAGATTCCACAACTTGCGTTCTTAGTAGTATTAATTTATTATTGTTTGTTTTATTTTGTATTTGTACAAATTGTCTTGATTTCCTGAGGAGACTGAGGTCCTTTAACATCTGTCGGACGATGCTGAGGATGTTCTACGAGTCTGTGGTGGCCAGTGCGATCATGTTTGCTGTTGTGTGCTGGGGCAGCAGGCTGAGGGTAGCAGACACCAACAGAATCAACAAACTCATTCGAAAGGCCAGTGATGTTGAAGGGATGGAACTGGACTCTCTCACGGTGGTGTCTGAAAAGAGGATGCTGTCGAAGTTGCATGCCATCTTAGGCAATGTCTCCCATCCACTACATAATGTACTGGTTGGGCACAGGAGTACATTCAGCCAGAGACTCATTCCACCGAGATGCAACACAGAGCGTCATAGGAAGTCATTCCTGCCTGTGGCGATCAAACTTTACAACTCCTCCCTTGGAGGGTCAGACACGCTGAGCCAATAGGCTGGTCCTGAACTTATTTCCTGGCATAATTTACATATTACTATTTAATTATTTATGGTGCAACTGTAACAAAAACCAATTTCCCCCGGAATCAATACAGTCTGACTATTTACACATTGGTTTGTGTACTTTTCATTGATTCTACCGTATTTCTTTGTTCTACTGTTATTGCATGCAAGAAAATGAATGTGAGGGTACCATATACTTTGAATTATTTATTCCTGCTTTATGTAAAGTGTGTTTTACTGTGTAGATTGTTTTTGGCATAGTGCGTCAGCAGCACATTTTGTGCCCATTAAAATTTGATTTAACTGAATGGGCTGTGGAAATGTGCTTGATGTTGAAAGCTTTTTAGAGAATAATATCTGTTTTATTGTAGCTCGAGTGTCTCAGCAGTAGTTATACTTTTAAAAAATTGAGACGAATTCTGGCAGTGTTTCCAAAGCAAAACATGGTATGCAAATTAACTTGAGAGTAGCTGAGGGTTGAAAATTGTCATAGTGGAAAAATAAGTTTCACAAATATTGTTTAATATGTACGTGGGGTAGGGAGAGTGGGTGGGCTGAAATGGCTCAGAACAAAATTAGAAAGCAGTACAAAGAAATGGATATGTCACTGGAAGAAATTGAATTGCAAAACTTGATCAAAAACATGAAGAATAAAGTCAAGTGGAAGATGTTGTCCCCACCCCCAAGATAAAAATTATTTTAATAAGTTAAACGATTCTACAGCATAGGCATGGAGTAATACAGCACAGAGCAGGTCTTTTGACCCAACTCATCCTTGCCCATCTGAGCTAGTGCCATTGCATAATTGACGCATATCAACTTTCTATTAATGTTCTTATCCAAATACTTTGTTAACCTTGAGCTTGAATGTGTTTGGATATTTTCATAGTACAGTTTTGTCAGTCACAAAAAAAACACTAGCACATTAAATACCATTTGTTTGGTCAGTCTCTGGGTTTTTTCTAATTATCAATACTGTAAGTACAATACTGAAAAACTGAGTAAGAAATTTTGAATATAATTTAAAGGGCAAGGCAAACTATTTGGGGCAGGTGGTTTATGATAGCATTTGTATTCTACTCAAAATTCTTCCAGTCTCTCTCCATGTAATATGTACTTCCCTAAAATGCTGTATGTGTCTTGAGGATAGACAAGGTATGTCTGAAAGGCCCAAGAGAAAATGTGCCCATTGACATATCTGAAACTATGGATCCATGGTTGTAGTAGAAATGATTGTAAAGAGAATTGCAACAGGAATGCTTGAGAAGAAGATGACAAGTAAGCTGATTAGGTTATCAGGTACACAGCTAAAAGAAGGTGACGTAACATCTTTAGGATGATATAATTTTGTCCTTCACACTTCTCAGAGTAAACTAGTTTGATTGTATCATGTCTCAGCATGGATTTGTGAAAGGAAAATCATGTCTGACGAATCTCATAGAATTTTTTGAGGATGTAACTAGTAGAGTGGATAGGGGAGAACCAGTGGATGTGGTATATTTGGATTTTCAAAAGGCTTTTGACAAGGTCCCACACAGGAGATTAGTGTGCAAACTTAAAGCACATGGTATTGGGGGTAAGGTATTGGTGTGGGTGGAGAATTGGTTAGCAGACAGGAAGCAAAGAGTGGGAATAAACGGGACCTTTTCAGAATGGCAGGCGGTGACTAGTGGGGTACCGCAAGGCTCAGTGCTGGGACCCCAGTTGTTTACAATATATATTAATGACTTGGATGAGGGAGTTAAATGCAGCATCTCCAAGTTTGCGGATGACACGAAGCTGGGTGGCAGTGTTAGCAGTGAGGAGGATGCTAAGAGGATGCAGGGTGACTTGGATAGGTTGGGTGAGTGGGCAAACTCATGGCAGATGCAATTTAATGTGGATAAATGTGAAGTTATCCACTTTGGTGGCAAAAATAGGAAAACAGATTATTATCTGAATGGTGGGCGATTAGGAAAAGGGGAGGTGCAACGAGACCTGGGTGTCATTATACACCAGTCATTGAAAGTGGGCATGCAGGTACAGCAGGCGGTGAAAAAGGCGAACGGTATGCTGGCATTTATAGCGAGAGGATTCGAGTACAGGAGCAGGGAGGTACTACTGCAGTTGTACAAGGCCTTGGTGAGACCACACCTGGAGTATTGTGTGCAGTTTTGGTCCCCTAATCTGAGGAAAGACATCCTTGCCATAGAGGGAGTACAAAGAAGGTTCACCAGATTGATTCCTGGGATGGCAGGTCTTTCATATGAAGAAAGACTGGATGAACTGGGCTTGTACTCGTTGGAATTTAGAAGATTGAGGGGGGATCTGATTGAAACGTATAAGATCCTAAAGGGATTGGACAGGCTAGATGCGGGAAGATTGTTCCCGATGTTGGGGAGGTCTAGAACGAGGGGTCACAGTTTGAGGATAGAGGGGAAGCCTTTTAGGACCGAGGTTAGGAAAAACTTCTTCACACAGAGAGTGGTGAATCTGTGGAATTCTCTGCCACAGCAAACTGTTGAGGCCAGTTCATTAGCTATGTTTAAAAGGAAGTTAGATATGGCCCTTGTGGCTACAGGGGTCACGGGGTATGGAGGGAAGGCTGGGTTCTGAGTTGGATGATCAGCCATGATCATAATAAATGGCGGTGCAGGCTCGAAGGGCCGAATGGCCTACTCCTGCACCTATTTTCTATGTTTCTATGTTTCTAAACCTGTTCCCCGATTGAGTAAAAAATGCAAACAGCTTGGCATTACAGTTCTTGGTTTTTATTCTTGGCATGTTTGTTATTACTGAATATCTAGATAAAAACTGTTTAGTGCTCAACAATCAGTACTATTTAACTACTTTTTACAAATAAGTACTTCATAGGAATATTCTCTCAAAATTTATTCAAAAAAGGAAAAATGTATGTCATCTTCAAGCGTTCTTTGAGGATAGAACAAACATGAGTAGATGCAGTACATCTGAGCTTCCAGAATAGATTTGATATGGTATCACATGAGGTTACTGCCTAAAATGAGAGCATATGAGGCTGTTCAGTATATTGGCATGGATGAACTGGTGGCTAACTAACAGAGGATGGTTGGATTATATGGGTGTTTTAACAGATTGTCAGATATGTAACTGGTAGGATGCCACATGGGCCAACAGTGAGACCTTGGCTCTTTATAATCCATATTAGTGATTAGGCTGAAATGCATTATGTCTGCATTACTCATGATATAAAGAGAGTTGGTAAGCTGTGAGGAGGGCAAATAACAGTGCCTTGAGAAAGTATTCAGACTAAACTAGTTTCACATTTTACTGTCTCATTTTCTGAATTTAAAATACATTGAAGTAGGATTTTTGAGCTAATCTACAAAACATTGTGCATCATGTCAAAACAGAAGAAGTCGTCTAAATTTGTCAATAATTTACTTAAAATTAAAATCCCCTTTGTAATTACTATGCTAACTTTCCTCAGGTGCAATACTGCATAATACCTTACCAGCTTACCCAATTTGTTGATGCAGAAAATTGGGAGTTCACTGTTTTCTATGAATTCATAAGAAAAAATACACCCCCCCACCTTTCTGTAAGGTCCAACAGTATGGTATATTTTCAACAGACCTATCCAAAATGAAGACAGAAGAGTATTCAAGACAAGTTGGGGAAAATGATAACAGTAATGGTTCTTCACACGGCCTTAGACCACCTGGACAAACACCTGTGTCAGGACACTGTTCGTTGACTTTAGCTCAGCATTTAAGACCATCATTCCCACAATTCTGATTGATAAGTTACAGAACCTGGCCTCTATACCCCCCTCTGCAATTGGATCCTTGACTTCCTAACAGGAAGACCACAATCTGTGTGGATTGGTGATAAACATCTCCTCCTCGCTGATGATCAACACCGGTGCTCTTCAAGGGTATGTGCTTAGCCCACAGCTCTACTCTCTCTATATCTATATGGCTAGGCATAGCTCAAATGCCACCTATAAATTTGCTGACGATACAACCATCGTTGGTAGAACCTCAGAACCAAGGACCAAGGTATACAAACTAGTGGAGTGGTGCTGCAGCAGCAACCTTGCACTTAATGTCAGTTAGACGAAAGAGCTGATTGTAGACTTCAGGAAGAGTAAGATACAGGAACATATACCAATCCTCACAGAGGGATCAGAAATGGAGAGAGTGAGCAGTTCCTGAGTGTCAGGATCTCTGAGGATCTAACTTGGTCCCAACATATCGATGCAGCTATAAAGAAGGCAAGACAGCAGCTACGTGAGAAATTTGAAGAGATTTGGTATGTCAACAAAAATGCTTAAAAACTTCTGTAGATGTACTGTGGAGAGCATTCTGACAGGCTGCATCATTATCTGGTATGGGAGGGCAGTGGCTACTGCACAGGACCAAAGGAAGTTGTAGAGAGGGTCGTAAATTTAATCGGCTCCACCTTGGATACTAGCCTACAAAGTACCCAGGACATCTCAAGGAGCGGTGTCTTAGAAAGGCAGCATCCATTATTAAGGTCCCCCAGCACCCAGGGCGTGCCCTTTTCTCGCTGTTACCATCAGGTAGGTACAGAAGCCTGAAGGCGCACACTCAGCAATTCAGGAACAGCTTCTTACTCTCTGCCATCTGATTCCTAACTGGTCACTGAACGCGTGAAAAGTACCTCACTTTTCTTATATATCTAATTTCTGTTTTTGCATGATTTTTAATCTATTCAATATATGTATACTGTAATTGATTTCATTATTTTTTTCTTCTCTTCTATATTACGTATTGCATTGAACTGCTGCTGCTAAGTTATCAAATGTCACGACACATGCCAGTGATAATAAACCTGATTCTGAGATGCACAGATCTGGGGAAAGACACAAGGCCATCTCAAAAGCGATGAACATAATTCAGAGCTCAGTACAGTCCATCGTGGAAAAGATATGACTTCCTGTCAGACTCCCTCACTTCTGCCCCTCTGACCCTCAACACAGGTGCCCCTCAAGGCTGTGCCCTAAACCCCCTCTTTTACTCTCTGTACATCCATGACTGTCGCCACCCACAGCTCCAACCTGCTAATTAAATGTGCAGATGACACTACACTGATTGGCCTAATCTCAAATAATAATGAGGCAGCCTACAGAGAAGAAGTCATTTCTTGATGGTGGTGTCAAGAAGACAACCTCTCCCTCAATGTTGCAAAAACAAAGGAGTTGGTTGTGGATTACAGGAGGACTGGAGATGAGCTAACCCCTATTAACATCAATGGATCTGGGGTTGAGAGGGTGAACAGCTTTAAGTTTGTCAGCATTTCACTTCAGACGGTTGAAGAAGTTTCATATGGCCCCCTCTCCCCCCCCCCAAATCCCAAGAACTTTCTACAGGGGCATAATTGAGAGCATCCTGACTGGCTGCATCACTGCCTGCTATGGGAACTGTACTTCCCTCAATCACAGGATTCTGCAGAGTGGTGCGGACAGCCTAGCACATCTGTAGGTGTGAACTTCCCACTATTCAGGACATTTACAAAGACAGATGTGTAAAAGGGGCCTGAAGGTTCACTGTGGACCCAAATAACCCCAACCACAAACTGTTCCAGCTGCCACCATCCACGAAACAGTACCGCAGCATAAAAGCCAGGACCAACAGACTCTGGGACAGCTTCTTCCACCAGGCCATCAGACTGATTGATCCATGCTGACACAATTGCATTTCCGTGTTATATTGACTGTCCTGCTGTACATACTATTTATTATAAATTACTACAAATTGCACATTTAGACAAAGATGTAACGTGAAGGTGTTCACTCCTCATGTATATGAAGGATATAAGTAATAAAGTCAGTTCAATTCAATTCAAACCATTGCCACACTGCCTAGGTCAGGTTGCAAGAGAGGAATGCCACTTGTGAGAAAGGCTAGATAGAAAGATATACTTTATTGATCCCGAGGGAAATTGGGTTTCGTTACAGCCGCACCAACCAAGAATAGAGCATAAATATAGCAATACAAAAACTACAATCAAACAATCAAACAACAAAATGCAAGCTATGCCAGATGGAAATAAGTCCAGGACCAGCCTATTGGTTCAGGGTGTGATGGCTACTGTGATGCCAACAGTCACTCTGAGTGAGCTGCAGAAGTCAGAGTTGGAAAGGAAATTCATGGTTCCAGGCTCGAAGGCCTTGCACAAAAGGGTATATATGGAAGAGTGGCAAGGAAGAAGCCCTGGCTAAAAATAAAAAGCATATCCTTTCTGTAAAGACTTTGAAAAGCATCACTTTGGAGATGCTGCAAAGATGTGGGAGATCTTGTGGTTACATGAGACTAAAGTAGAACATTTTGGCCTCAGCACTAAGCAGTGTGTATGGCATAAATATAATACTGCGCAGCGGCCAGACAACACCATCGCTATTGTATGATGGAGTACAGTTGCAAAAAGAAGTTAGTGAACTCTTTGCAATTATCTGGTTTTCTTCATTAATTACTCATAAAATGTGGTCTGATCATCATTTAAGTCACAATAATAGCAAACACAATCTGCCTAAACTAATTAACACACAAACAATTGTAATTTTCATGTCTTTATTGAGCACATATATTAATTATTCACAGTCCAAGCGGGGAAAAGTACAGTGCGCGAACTATTGTATTTAATAGAGCCTCCTTTAGCAGCAATAACCACCACCAAATATTTCCTGTAGCTGCTGATCAGACTTGCGTGATGGTGAGGAGGAATTTTAGGCCATTGCTCCATACATTTTTCAGTTCATTTCTGGGATGCATTGTATGAAGACCCCTATTCAGGTCATACCACAGAATCTCAATTGGGTAAGATCTGGACTTTGACTTAGCCATTTGTATTGAAAAACATAAATTTTCTTTTTTAAACCTTTCTGATGTTGATTACTGTTGTGTTTCGGATCATTGTTGTATGAACCAACTTCTATTAAGCTTCAGGTGATGGACTGCTACACTGACATTCTGTAAAACATCTTGATACAATTTTGAATTCATTGTTCCTTCAACGATTGCAAGCTGTCCAGGCCCTGAGGCAGCAAAGTAGCCCCAAACCATGATGCTCCTTCCATCATGCTTCATAGTTGGGATGAAGTTTTGGTGTTCACTGCCCTTTTCCATCCCGTCATAGTGGTGTGTATTTCTGCCAAAGCGTTCGGTTTTTGTCTCATCTGCTCACAGAGCATTGTCCCAGAAGCATTGTGGAACACTTAGGTGGTTTTTAGCAAATTTGAGACGTATAGCAATGTTTTTTTTTGGAGAGCAGTGGTTTCCTCCATGGTGTTTTTCTACGAACACTATTCTTGTTCAGTATTTTTCTTATAGTGGACACATGAGGACAGACTTTAGCATGTTGTAAAGATTTTTGCAGGTCTTTTGCTGTTACCTTTGAGTTCTTCAGCATTGCACATTGTGCTCTTGGTGTGATCTTTGCAGGATACCCACTACTAGGTAGAGCAGCGATGGTATGGAATTTCTTCCATTTGTAGACAATTTCTCTTACTGTGGACTGATGAACACTCAGGTCTTTAGAAATGCATTTGTAGCCTTTTCCAGCTTCATGCATCTCTACAGTTCTTCTAAGGTCCTCTGGAAGTTGTTTTGGTTGAGGCATATTGCACATAAACAGATCTTTCTTGAGAAGAGCAAGCTCTGTCAGTAGCCTGACTTTGTGTGACTTTTTTATAGGGCAAGGCACCTCTACAACCCACACCTCCAATCTCATTTCATTGATTGCAACACTCTACTCCAAATAATTTTGTAGAAGGTGTTAACCCAGAGATTCATATACTTTTTTTGAAGCTAGACTGCGATTGTTTAAATGGTGTACTTAATATTGACGAAAAAGTCCAATTGTTTGTGTGTTATTAGGTTAGGCAGATTGTATTTATCTATTATTGTGACTTGGATGAAGAGCAGACCAAATTTTATGATAAATTAATGCAGAAAACCAGGTAATTGCGAAGAGTTTACAAACTTTTACTTGCAACTGTAGTATCATGCTATGGGGATGCTTTTCAGCAGCAGGGACTAGAAATTTGGTGACAATCGATACAAAGATGAATGCTGCTAAATACAGAGACTCTGGGTAAAAGCCTGCTAGTCTCTGCCAGAAAGCTTAAACTGGGGAGCAAGTTCATCGTTCAGCAGGACAATGACCTAAATCACACTGCCAGGGCAAACATGCAGTGGCTTCAAATGAAGAAAATTGATGTTCTTGAATGGCCCAGTCAGAGTCCTGACACTTAATTCGATTGAACATTTCTGGCAAGAGTTTAAGATTTTCGAGGCAGTGTGACTATGGTTAAGGAGCAGCTGTCCACTGTTGCTCCCCAACTAACTTGGCAGAGGTTAAGCAATTTTGCAAGGAGGAATGGGCAAATCTTGCTCCATCACATCATACAAAGCTAATAGAGACTTGTCTAAAGAGACTGCTGGCTGCAAGAGGTGGTTCATCTACAGTGGTACTGGAAAGTTTGTGAATCCTTTTGAACTTCATTCTAAATTTTATTCTGCATAACTATGACCTAAAATGTGATCAAATCTTCAGGTAAGCCTTTAAAGCAGATAAAGAGACCCAATTAAATAAATAACACAAAAAACATTATACTTGTTCATTTATTTATTGAGAAATATGATCCAATAGTACACCTATTTGTTGGAAAAAGTATGTGAACCTCTAGGATTATTTAGATTATTTAGGATTAGGTTCATTTCAAGGGGAAAGTAGTCAGGTGTTTCAATCAATGGGATGACATTCAGGTGTGAGTGTGGGAGACCCCACCCTATTTAAAGACCATAAACCTGGGTTTTTCACTATCAAAGTTGGATTTTCACCACAAGTTTTTGGAAGTGTGCCATGCCTTGATCAAAGGAGATTTCTGAGGACCTTTGGGGGAAAAAAATGTTGTTGATGCTCACCAGACTGGAAAAGGATACAAAACAATTTCTAAAGAGTTTGGGCACAGAAAGGAAGATGGTGTACAAATGGAGGAAATTCAACACCGTTATTACTCTCCCCAGGAGTGGTCGACCAACAAAAATCACTCGAAAAGCAAGGCGTGTAATATTCCAGGAGATCACAAGGAGTCCCAAGGTAAAATCTAAGGAGCTACAGGCCTCTCTTGCATTGGCTAATGTCAGTGTTCATGAGCCTACCATCAAGTAAACACTGAACAACAATGGTGAACATGGCAGGATTGCAAGGAGAAAACCACTACTCTGCAAGAAGAACACTCGCTGCCCATCTAAAGTTTGCTAAAGATCGCGTGGATAAGCCAGAAGGCTATTGGAAAAATGTTCTATGAATGGTGGGGGGGGGGTGCAGGGGGGAGTCCAAAATGGAATTTTTTGCTTAAATGAGAAGCACTATGTCTGGCGAAAAGCAAACACTGCATTCCAGCATAGGAACCTCATCCCATCTGTGAAATGTGGTGGCAATGTCATGGTTTGGGCTTGCTTTGCTGCCTCGGGACCAGGACAGCTTGCCATCATTGGAACTGTGAATTCTGAATTGTACCAGCAATTGACCCAGGTGCCAGGGTCAAGGATGTCTCTGATCGATTGCATGACATTCTGAAGTGGGAGGGTGACCAGCCAGATGTTGTGGTGCACATCGGTACCAATGACATAGCAAGGAAGAGTGAAGAGGTCCTGGACAGTGAGTATAGAGAGCTTGGTAGGAGGTTGAAAAGCAGGACCTCAAGGGTGGTAATCTCAGGATTGCTACCTGTGCTAGGTGCCAGTGAGGGTAGGAATAGGATGCTCTGGAGGAGGAACAAGTGGCTGAGGAACTGGTGTAGGGGGCAGGGTTTCAGATTTCAGGATCATTGGGACCTCTTCTGGGGCAGGTGGGACCTGTACAAGAGAGACGGGTTACACTTGAACCACAGGGGGACCAATATCCTTTCAGGGAGGTTTGTTAGTGCTGTTGGGGAGGCTTTAAACTAGATTTGCAGGGGGATGGGAACCAGAGTGCCAGAGCTGACAGTGTGGCTGGGGTGAAAATAAATGATGTTGAAGGTTTAAGCAAATCCGCTGATAGAAAGGTTGTGAGTTGTGGTAAAAATCTTCTGAGGTGTATATATTTCAATGCTAGGAGTATTGCGGGGAAGGCGGATGAGTTGAGAGCGTGGATTGACACGTGGAATTATGATGTTGTAGCAATTAGTGAAACTTGGCTACAGGAGGGGCAGGACTAGCAGCTTAATATTCCAGGGTTCCGATGTTTCAGATGTGATCGAGGCAGAGGAATGAAAGGTGGGGGAGTAGCATTGCTTGTTAGGGAAAATATTACAGCAGTGCTCAGGCAGGACGGATTAGAGGGCTTGTCTACTGAGTCCTTATGGGTAGAGCTGAGAAACAGGAAAGGTATGGCCACATTAGTGGGATTGTATTACAGACCACCCAATAGTCAACGAGACTTGGAAGAGCAAGTCTGCAGAGAGATAGCAGGCAACTGCAGGAAACATAAAGTTGTGGTGGTAGGGGATTTTAATTTTCCATACATTGATTGGGACTCCCATACTGTTAGGGGTCTAGATGGTTTAGAGTTTGTAAAATGTGTTCAGGAAAGTTTTCTAAATCAATATATAGAGGGACCAACTAGAGGGGATGCAATATTGGATCTCCTGTTAGGTAACGAATTAGGGCAAGTGACAGAAGTCTGTGTAGGGGAGCACTTTGGTTCCAGTGATCATAACACCATTGGTTTCAATTTGATCATGGACAAGGATAGATCTGGTCCTAGGCTTGAGGTTCTGAACTGGAAGAAGGCCAAATTTGAAGAAATGAGAAAGGATCTAAAAAGCGTGGATTGGGACAGGTTGTTCTCTGGCAAAGATGTGATTGGTAGGTGGGAAGCCTTCAAAGGGGAGATTTTGAGAGTGCAGAGTTTGTATGTTCCTGTCAGGATTAAAGGCAAATTGAATAGGAATAAGGAACCTTGGTTCTCAAGGGATATTGCAACTCTGATAAAGAAGAAGAGGGAGTTGTATGAAATGTATAGGAAACAGGGGGTAAATCAGGTGCTTGAGGAGTATAAGAAGTGCAAGAAAATACTTAAAGAAATCAGGAGGGCTAAAAGAAGACATGAGGTTGCCTTGGCAGTCAAAGTGAAGGATAATCCAAAGAGCTTTTACAAGTATATTAAGAGCAAAAGGATTGTAAGGGATAAAATTGGTCCTCTTGAAGGTCAGAGTGGTCGGCTTTGTGCGGAACCAAAGGAAATGGGGGAGATCTTAAATAGATTTTTTGTGTCTGTATTTACTAAGGAAGCTGGCATGAAATCTATGGAATTGAGGGAATCAAGTAGTGAGACCATGGAAACTATACAGATTAAAAAGGAGGAGGTGCTTGCTGTCTTGAGGAAAATTAAAGTGGATAAATCCCCGGGACCTGACAGAGTGTTCCCTCAGACCTTGAAGGAGACTAGTGTTGAAATTGTGGGGGCCCTGGCAGAGATATTTAAAATGTCACTGTCTACGGGTGAAGTGCCGGAGGATTGGAGAGTGGCTCGTGTTGTTGCGTTGTTTAAAAAAGGATCGAAAAGTAATCCGGGAAATTATAGGCCGGTGAGTTTAACGTCAGTAGTAGGTAAGTTATTGCAGGGAGCACTAAGAGACAGAATCTACATGCATTTGGATAGACAGGGGCTTATTAGGGAGAGTCAACATGGCTTTGTGCGTGGTAGGTCATGTTTGACCAATCTGTTGGAGTTTTTCGAGGAGGTTACCAGGAAAGTGGATGAAGGGAAGGCAGTGGATATTGTCTACATGGACTTCAGTAAGGCCTTTGACAAGGTCCCGCATGGGAGGTTAGTTAGGAAAATTCAGTCGCTATGTATACATGGAGAGGTGGTAAATTGGATTAGACATTGGCTCAATGGAAGAAACCAAAGAGTGGTAGTAGAGAATTGCTTCTCCGAGTGGAGGCCTGTGACTAGTAGTATGCCACAGGGATCAGTGCTGGGTCCATTGTTATTTGTCATCTATATCAATGATCTGGATGATAATGTGGTAAATTGGATCAGCAAGTTTGCTGATGATACAAAGATTGGAGGTGTAGTAGACAGTGAGGAAGGTTTTCAGAGCCTGCAGGGGGACTTGGACCAGCTGGAAAAATGGGCTGAAAAATGGCAGATGGAGTTTAATACTGACAAGTGTGAGGTATTGCACGTTGGAAGGACAAACCAATGTAGAACATACAGGGTTAGTGGTAGGGCACTGAGGAGTGCAGTGGAACAGAGGGATCTGGGAATACAGATACAAAATTCCCTAAAAGTGTTGTCACAGGTAGATAGGGTCGTAAAGAGAGCTTTTGGTACATTGGCCTTTATTAATCGAAGTATTGAGTATAAGAGCTGGAATGTTATGATGAGGTTGTATAAGGCATTGGTGAGGCCGAATCTGGAGTATTGTGTTCAGTTTTGGTCACCAAATTACAGGAAGGATATAAATAAGGTTGAAAGAGTGCAGAGAAGGTTTACAAGGATGTTGCTGGGACTTGAGAAACTCAGTTACAGAGAAAGGTTGAATAGGTTAGGACTTTATTCCCTGGAGCGTAGAAGAATGAGGGGAAATTTGATAGAGGTATATAAAATTATGATGGGTATAGATAGAATGAATGCAAGCAGGCTTTTTCCACTGAGGCAAGGGGAGAAAAAAACCAAAGGACATGGGTTAAGGGTGAGGGGGGAGAAGTTTAAAGGGAACATTAGGGGGGGCTTCTTCACACAGAGAGTGGTGGGAGTATGGAATGAGCTGCCAGACGAGGTGGTAAATGCGGGTTCTTTTGTAACATTTAAGAATAAATTGGACAGATACATGGATGGGAGGTGTATGGAGGGATATGGTCCGTGTGCAGGTCAGTGGGACTAGGCAGAAAATGGTTCGGCACAGCCAAGAAGGGCCAAAAGGCCTGTTTCTGTGCTGTAGTTTTTATGGTTTCTACAGGAAAATGTCAGGTATCCATCCGTGAACTGAAGCTCAAGAGAAAGTGGTAATTCAGCAAGACAACGTTCCTAAACACACAAGTCAGTCTACCAAAGAGTGGTTAAAGCAGAAAAAATTTCATGTTTTGGAATGGTCAAGTCATAGTCCTAACCTTAATCCTATAGAAATGCTTGGAACGATCTGAACCAAGCAGTTCATACAGGGAAGCCCACCAACATCCTTAAGTTGAAGCAGTTTTGTGAGGAAGAATGGCCTAAAAGGCATTCTGTAGGACTGATCAACAGTTACTGGAAATGTTTGGTTGAAGTTATTACTGTACTGGGCGGTGGGGGGGGGGGTGTGCGGGGTGGTGGTTACGCCAATTACTGAATGCAAAGGTTCACATACATTTTCCAGCAAATACATGTAATATTGGCAACACACATCAAAGTTGCTGGTGAACGCAGCAGGCCAAGCAGCATCTATAGGAAGAGGCGCAGTCGACGTTTCAGGCCGAGACCCTTCGTCAGGATCTCGGCCTGAAACGTCGACTGCGCCTCTTCCTATAGATGCTGCTTGGCCTGCTGCGTTCACCAGCAACTTTGATGTGTGTTGCTTGAATTTCCAGCATCTGCAGAATTCCTGTTGTTTACATGTAATATTGGACCATTTTTCTCAATAAATAAGTGAAAAAGTGTAATGTTTTTATGTTATTTAATTGGGTTCTCTATCTAGTTTTAGGACTTGCATGAAGATCTGATAACATTTTAGGTCATATTTATGTAGAAATAGACAAAATTCTGAAGGGTTCACGAACTTTATATCACAATTGTAAGTAATGAGCAAAGGGGGAATAAATACTTCTGAACTGCTGATTTTACTTTTTCCTGCTTTACAATTTTCCCTGTTTCTTGGGCTCTACTGTAGAAAAAAGGGGCATGTGATTCACAACTAAAAATTCTCAGTTGAAAGGATCAAAGTCCTTGGTTGTAATGCACATTTATGTGAATAAATGATTGGGGGCCAAATACTTTTTCAAGGCACTCTGGACACTGAATAGGAATAAGGGTAATTGAGTGGGCAAAGATTTGTCAAATGCAGTGCAACTACCCTCCTGACTCCCCAAAGCCTGTCTAGCATCTACAAGGCTCAGGTCAGGTCACTGATCTGGGCCGCCCGTAATTGTCGGCCCAGGTCAGTGCTGATTTCCGATTGCGTCGTCTCTGATCTGGGCCGACAGTTACGTGTTGGTGGCACCTAATTAATTAGCATGTGTTTTTCGGCTTTTTTCTTAAAGATGTGCTGTGTGCCTCCCGGCTACCTTTGCATTCTCCGCGAATCGGTACAGTATCTGTCTGTGGCTTGGGTGTTGGGGTGGTGGGACACTGGGGTGTCATCTCGTCGCCTGTTTCCATTAGAGCAGGCAGCTCATCTTTTATCTGCCTGCCTCGATGTCGAAGGTCGAGGTTCGTCGTCTGCTGTGGCTGATGTGGAAGGCTTGTTTGACTGCTGAGCCTTGCGCATTTTTCTATCACACAGTTCTTTAATAAGGCTCAAACCATCCTGCAAATATCCCCTAAACTGACGTACCCTTTCAAAATTAAAGTCGTACTTTATCATTACTCATTCGGTTTCGATTGTTATCCTTTTTTCTTCCAATTGCATCAGCTCTTCATCTGTCAGTTCTTGGTGTTGGGATGCCGAAACCTCTTCAACATCATCTTCGTCAGCTTCCACAAGCCAAGCTCACGTTGTCCTTACTTCATTCACCACGATCAAAACGTTTAATTATGTCTAGTTTTACCGTAAATGTAACACCCTTACGAGCTCTTCCAGGTTTTTCCGATACCATAAAACTGATCTTGCAAACGGCTGCTCACAGGCTTGTGTTAAAGCAATGCAGTTCCGAATCCGGGGGAGAGCGGCTGCTCGGGGCGCGCTGCCTTTTATCGCGCGCTGAATTTTTTTTCGTAACAGTGAAAACACCTTCTGAAAGCGAAAATAAGGTACTAATGTAGGTCTTTCGTAACAGTGAGGTTTCGTAAAGTGAACGTTTGAAAAGCCGGGGACACCTGATACCATAATTTGATGAAGAACAAACCATGGGCACGGTAAAAAAAAAAGTCCCAAAGTCCCCGAGTCGATTGACTCCCGAGTCCCTGATAGCAGGTGGCAACAGGGAGAAACACCCTGCCATAAACCTCCAGGCACCGTCAACTTGCCGATGCCTTCGAAGCAGCCGACACTGAATCCGTCTGTCCGAAAACTTGGAGCCTCCGACCAGCCCCTCCGATACAGCCTCCTGAGCGTCATCCTCTGCCGAGCGCCTTCGACCTAGCAGTTACCATGCAGTTGCAGCAGCAGCGAAGCGGGCATTTCAGAAGATTTCCAGATGTTCCTCTGTACTCTCACTTCTGTCTCCATCTAATCAGAATTGTGAACGGTCCCCTACTTGACAAATTACAGATATCATTCACCGGAGAGGCCGCGCGCGCTGCCTCGCGCCGCCATCTTCTCCTCCTCAGGAACTACAGTGTTTGAAGAAGGCAGCTCATCACAACCTTCTCAAGGGCAACTAGGGATGGGCAATAAATGCTGGCTCAGTTGGTCATGCCCACATCTCATATATGAATAATTTTTTAAAAAACGTGTAATGTGGGAAAATGAGTTTATCCACTTAGGAAAGACAAATGGAAAATCAATTTGTTAATTAAAGGAAGTTGGTAAAATTAAGCAGTTTGGAGGAACTTGGGATGCTGTACATGAAACAAAGTTAGCAAGTAATTAGGAATGTTATTGGGGCATTGAACTTTATTACGGGGAGTATGGAGTATAAACATTTCAGCAGGGTGCTTGTGAGATGCACCTGGAGTAGTATGTGTAGTCTGGTTTCCGTATTTAAGGCAATAATACTGTGGTTCCCTTGGTAGATTCTTTAGATAAAGATGTTGATGTATGAAGAACATCATGCTGGAAGGTGACACACTAGCATTGGGGTATAGTGGCAGATGGAAGATTGAGGTTCAATTTTCCATCTACTGTCTGTAAGGGCTTTGTACATGTTCCCTGTGACAGTGTGGCTTCCTCCATGTGCTCTGGTTTCCTCCCACTTAGATAAAGGGGAGGAATTTCTTTTCTCAGAGTTCTAAGTTTTTGAAAATGTCTACCTTTTGAGCAGAAGAAGCAGTCATTGAAAATCTAGTCTGGAAGTTGAAAATCTAATATTGAGCCTTCTGTTGGTTGGATTTGACTGTGGATGTTGCGTCCTAGCTGTCTATGAGCCAGTACGCAAGCTAAGGCAGTATGAGCTATTGCTCATGCAGCCAGTTAATCCAAAGAAATGGCAGAGACTGATGTGGCTTGGCGCCAGCTGCATCGCAGAGGTGCCAGTCAGCGTTGGAACTCAACGTAGGACTGCCTAGGTTCTAGCTTTGATTTTTCCTTGGGATTTACTCGCAAAACTTTCCTCAGAGTGGGTATAGACACGAGGCAGCGGAGGTTTGAGATCAGAGTTTTCTTTCTCCTAGATGGGCTGCCAACCATAGCCAACAAGCCCCATCTGCCTGAGGTGACTGGTTTTAAGGTGCTAGTAAACTGCCTTTACCCCCTTCTCCTGTCAGTAGAAATAGTTCTTCTGGGCTTAGTAGCTAAGCCACACATAAAGGCCAGGAGCTGGACTTGGTTGTCAGAGGCTATTTGAAATGGACGTTATTGGGAGCATTTAATAGTAGTAGGGGCTCATCCCTACTACACCCCCCCCCACACCACCCCTTCCCATATCAAGCAATGAAAACCATAAGGAACCAAGACAATTGAATGACCAGACAAGCTCAAAGAATTGATGGTCCTGCTTCTGTTTCCTATTTTATGTAAAAACTCGATCAAAGAAACTGGTTTTAAGGACCATCTTGAAGATTAAAGATTAGTTTTATTTGTCACATGTACATTGAAACATACAGTGAAATGCATCTTTTGTGTCAAATCATATCAACGAAGATTGTGCTGAACAGCCTATAAGTGCTTCTGTACCAACATACCATGCCCATAATTTACTAACCTTTAACCTGTGTTGTCATTGGAATGTGGGAGGAAAACAGAGTACCTGGAGGAAACACACATGGTCATGGGGAGAATGTATAAACTCTTTCAACGACAATTGAACCAGCTGGCTCTGTACAGCATTGCAGTAACTCAGTAGGTTTCAATAGGTACATTTAATGTAAGAGAAATGTATACAATGTACATCCTGAAATACTTTTCCTTTGCAAACATCCACAAAAACAGAGGAATGCCCCACAGAATGAATGAGAGTTAAACGTTAGAACCCCAAAGCCCCCCCACGCATAAGCAGCAACAAAGCAAAAACCTCCCCCACCCCCACCCCCACCAGCAAAAAAGCATCAGTACCCTCCACTGAGCACTAAAGCGTACAGCAAGTATCAATAAAGATAGTCTTTCATAAAGACGGTTAGATGACGTATCACATCACCTCCCAGCAGCTCCTGCAGCCAAGCTGATGCCAAATGTACTGCTTCGCATTCCTTTGGACCACATCCACGAGGCCGAGAGGGGGATCTTGATGTCTGGGCAGCCCAGGATCTCCATATTCATCGCCCAGGTCTGTGCCCAGGCGCATCCATTGTCTACTTAGACGGAGTCATTACATTACAGTACCCCAAAAACTATTGCATTATCGTGCCACCACATTCACCCACTCTCACATGTAGGCATGAAATTTAGATTTAATTCTAGACAGCTAATTGCCTTACTGTGAATGGTAGAATAAGTATAGTAGAACTTTAAGAAGGGGTTGGCATTAGTGATAAAGCAAAGTCCTTGAACTGTTCTAAGCTTGGAGATTAGAGAAGAAAGTATAACAAAAGAGCATGTTGTTAAAATTAGAGCTAAACCATTGAGGACAAACCAGGAAGCATTTTCACATGGGATGATGAATGCCTGAAATTCACTCTCCATGAATAAGTGGGATGCAATTGAAATATTTCTGTTCAGAGTTGCAGAGCAAACTGAGAGGACAGAGTCAACCCCCCTACAGTCCTGTACGTCTTAACAGGAGTCTTTAATTTTTGTAAGTCTAAACAATTTAGCAAGAAAAAGGCAATTATTTTTGGCTTTAGATAAGGTATTTGAAGCTTTTGTGTAATATCTTCAAAGCGATCTGTATTTCATGAGGGAGAGCCCAGTATATCAATATTGTATCGTGTCTGACTTTTTTGCTGCCTTTTGACTGGAATGTTATTAGTTCATATTCCAACAGGTTATTGATATTTAATATCTCCTGATATATTTAAGAGCAAATTCTAATGGGATCTTTTCACTAGAGGTTTTTTTTAAAAGAACATAGAGTAGTACAGCACACCACAGGCCCTTTGGCCTACAATGTTGTGTCAACCTTTAAACCTTCCCTAAGATCAATCTAACCCTTCCTTCCCACATAGCCCTCCATATTTTTTCATCCATGTGCCTATCAAAGAGTCTCTTAAATGTCCCTAATGTATCTAAAAGGAATCAGTAACCTTATATTTAATTGTGCAGTATAGATACAAGAAAAATGTCTGAAAACTTTCAGCTACTAAGATACTAGGTTGGGCATTTAGTAAAGCAGAGATTTCATGTAGAAGTACACACCCTTGTGTCTAATATTGTCCAGACTTGCTTCATTCTATTAATTGAACACTGATTCTATAGCTGTAGGTGTAAGTTTATGTACTTCTTACTAACAGCCCTCATAATCAAATGATTGATTATGACATCCTGCTGTTAGTTCTGAAGGGAACTGCAAGAAACAGTGGGAAAATTGATCATTATTCAAAATCATGAATTTTGACTCTTTCTGATAATGTTGCATAAATACAGGGATTTATCATAAATCTTGAAATTCCAAAGGAAGTTGTGACCATTTGGGGTGCAGTGACTGTTGAGAAGAGAGGGCAGAATTGGGTGATAGATTAATTAATCTCGATGTGTTATAAGTGAGGACTGATAGTTATTTTACATAAAGTAGTAGATAAAGCCTTGTAGCAGGTCATCTAGTCATAGTCATACTTTATTGATCCCGGGGGAAATTGGTTTTCGTTACAGTTGCACCATAAATAATAAATAGTAATAAAACCATAAATAGTTAAATAGTGATATGTAAATTATGCCAGGAAGTAAGTCCAGGACCAGCCTATTGGCTCAGGGTGTCTGACCCTCCAAGGGAGGAGTTGTAAAGTTTGATGGCCACAGGCAGGAATGACTTCCTATGACGCTCTGTGTTGCATCTCGGTGGAATAAGTCTCTGGCTGAATGTACTCCTGTGCCCAACCAGTACATTATGTAGTGGATAGGAGACATTGTCTAAGATGGCATGCAACTTGGACAGCATCCTCCTTTCAGACACCACTGTGAGAGAGTCCAGTTCCATCCCCACAACATCACTGGCCTTACGAATGAGTTTGTGGATTCTGTTGGTGTCTGCTACCCTCAGATTGCTGCCCCAGCACACAACAGCAAGCATGATAGCACTGGCCACCACAGACTCGTAGAACATCCTCAGCATCGTCCGGCAGATGTTAAAGGACCTCAGTCTCCTCAGGAAATAGAGACGGCTCTGACCCTTCTTGTAGACAGCCTCAGTGTTCTTTGACCAGTCGAGTTTATTGTCAATTTGTATCCCCAGGTATTTTTAATCCTCCACCATGTCCACACTGACCCCCTGGAGGAAAACAGGGGTCACCAGTACCTTAGCTCTCCTCAGGTCTACCACCAGCTCCTTAGTCTTTTTCACATTAAGCTGCAGATAATTCTGCTCACACCATGTGACGAAGTTTCCTACCGTAGCCCTGTACTCAGCCTCATCTCCCTTGCTGATGCATCCAACTATGGCAGAGTCATCCAAAAACTTCTGAAGATGACAAGACTCTGTGCAGTAGTTGAAGTCCGATGTGTAAATGGTGAAGAGAAAGGGAGACAAGACAGTCCCCTGTGGAGCCCCAGTGCTGCTGATCATTCTGTCGGACATACAGTGTTGCAAGCGCACATTAATATTAGCATCAAATATTAGAACATAGAACAGTACGACATAGTGTGGCACTTAGCCAACCTTTTCCATGATCAATCTAGCCCTTCCCTCCTACATAGCCCATAAGCCTCTATGCCTATCTAAGAGTGTCCTAACTGTCCCTGTTGTATTGGTTACCATCACCTCTGGCAGTGTGTTCCAGGTACCTACATGTGTGTTTATGTATATATAGATATATATAACTAAAGATATCTCCCCTAAACATTCCTCTGCTCTCCTTAAACAGGTGTCCTCTGTTACTGGCACTGCTGCCCTGGGATAAGGGTGCTGATTTTTCACTCTATCTTTGCCTCATAACCTTGTACACCTCTCATCCTCCTTTGATCCAAAGAGAAAAGCCCTAATTCACTCAACCTTTCCTCATGAGACATGCTCTCTAATCTAGGCAGCATCTTGGTGAATCTCCTTAGTACCTTCTCTAAAGCTTCTACAAATTTCTTATAATGAGGTGACCAGTACCGAACGCAGGTTCTCCAAATATGGTTTAATCAAAATTTTATAGAGCTGCAACATTAACTCATGGCTTTTGAACTCAACCCCTAACTAAGGAAAGCTAGCACACCATACACCTAACTACCTTAACAGCTTGTGTGGCAAATTTGGGGAGTCTCAAGGCCCTCTGTTTCTCCACACTGTTATGAATCTTGCCATTAACCCTGTACTCTACTTTCTAGTTAAATCTTCACACTTTTCTGAATTGAACTCCATCTGCCGATTCTTCACCCAACTCTACATCTTGTCAATTTCCTGTTGTAACCAATGGCAACCTCTTCACTAGCCAGACTTGCAACCTTTGTGTCATCTACAAGATTTACCCACACTTCCACTTCCTCACCCAAATCATTTATAATGATCATAAAGAGCAGAGTCTGCGGAACACCACTAGCTCCATCTACTACTGCCTCTTGCCTTCTCTGTGCAAGCCAATTTCAATTCACTCTGCCAAGTTTCCTTGGATTCCATGCCTTGTAACCTTCTGGATGAGCCTACCAAAGAAATCTTGACAATCATTTTACTAAAATCTGTATACACCACATTCACTGCTTTGCCTTCATCAACTTGTTTTGTCACCATCTCAAAAGACTCATTTAGGTTCGTGAGGCATAACCTGTCCCTTTCATACCCATGATGACCATTCCTAGTAGAACATTTGCTTCTCAAAGTGTTCATAATTCCTATCTCTAAGAGTTCTTTCAATAGTTTTCCATTACTGATGGACGACTCACTATAATCCTGGGTCTAAACGCAAACAACAGGAATTCTGCAGATGCTGGAAATTCAAGCAACATACATCAAAGTTGCTGGTGAACGCAGCAGGCCAAGCAGCGTCTATAGGAAGAGGCGCAGTCGATGTTTCAGGCCGAGACCCTTCGTCTATGTCCTGGGTCTATGGCTTCCTATTTCTGTTACCTTTCTTGAGCAACATTTCCCACCTTCCAATCCTCTGACACCACTCCTGAAAGATCATCATCGCTATTACCCCAGCAATCTCTTTCCTCACTTCCCAGAGTAACCAGGGGTATATCCTGTACACCCTGGGAGCTTATCTATCTTAATGTTTTTTTCAGAATCTCGTGCTCTCTGGGAGTTGTGGTCACGATCTCTGAAATGTTTAGCCACTGAGAGTTCTGTGCTTGACCAGGTTCATTGCCTAGTACTAGATCCAGTATAGCTTGTCTAGTCAGCCTGTTCACAGAAAACAATGTGGAAGTTTGCTGAAGGATTTGAGGTGGAAACAGGCTGGTCAGGTAATCAGTACTGTACATAGCACCAACTTCAGCCCATACCGATGAATTATATGCTGTTTCTGGCCCAGTGAACAGGCCAGCAATTGCTTGTCCTCCCAAGCCTCAACTGGCCCAATACATTGTCTGGTATCCAAAGAATAGAGAGGTAACATGATGTCATTTAATTGGTAACAAGTATCCAGGAAAACCCACCAAATATTCCATAGACAACAGTAGCTCCATTGCAAAGTATTTTAATTCCTTAAGGTGAGGTAACTTGCTGAGGGTGGAGGAGGGGTGTTTGTACAACATAAGGAATTGTTACCATAACTCCTATCTTTACTTTTTAAGGTTCTCTTGTTCACAGATGCAATATTATTTCATTAATACACAGATATATTGGTTAAAGGTTGAGAGAGTTTAAACTTTGAAAGAGTAGAAACACAAAGCTAGAGTTCCACCATCTTAAAAGATTACAGGCATTGCTCTGTCTTTTGAAATCTAGAGCTAACATTATTTGCTGTGTTAATTGAAGTTGGATTTCCCTCTTTTATACCATCCAGTTATACCACCTGGACAACTGCATTAGAGTTTGGGAGTTTTGTAAGGTTAATTCTCTTTGAAGCATGCTGATATCAAGGTGACATCAAAAATGTTTTGGTATGTTAATTGCATAGTCATTTCTTGAAAGGATGACTGGGCTAATTATTGAATTTGCACTTAGATGCTGCAGTTAATGTAAAATGACAAGGTTGTCTACATCAGTGTACAATTTATCAACATAAAATGCTTCCAAATTTAATGAGATTCAGTAAGTATAACTTCTAAAGTTGCTCTCATCAATGCTAGATTCTTAAAAGATAGTTATCAATATTTCCATTGTCTTTCGTAAGATCTGTAGAAATTGCAGAGAAATATTTTTTGGGTCTTTCCCACAAAATGTTCAGCATTGTGGCTCAGTAGATCGTTCTACTGCATTGTGATTCTGTTTCCGTCTCAATCTTCAGTGTTGTCTATGCTGAATTTACATGTTTGGGATTTATTCTTTGGTCTTTTATGTACACAGTCCAGGTTCTTACTGAGGTTTATCTAATTTATCAATTGCTTCACTTCAAAGAATTTTTACCAAAAAAAGTTTTAAATTAGATGCAGAATACTCTCTTCATTGTTTAGATGCTTTTAATCCTACTCATGATCTTTTTTTAAACTAAAATGATTTTTTTAATGATCTATTTGTTATTTTTAAACTAAAATGATTTTTTTTAATGATCTATAATGATTTTGATTATTTTGGAGAATAATTCGATAAAACATTTTATGAAAAGCCAGGAATGTTACAAATCTTTGGATTTTATAGCCTCAAGGATAAGACTTAAAAGTGATCCCAAGTTTACACCTGGTGTTGATATTGAAACAAGAGATTCCAAGCAGTTTTTTTTGACCCAGCACAGTTCCTAACAGTGTCAAGGTATAGAGAGAATGTAAGCTAACCTTTGCACATCATGACCTTCAAAGAGTAAAATTATTTGGTTACTATTATAATGACAATGCTTCATTTATAATAAATTCAATTGGCTCTTAATCAATTTCCTGATTTTTTTTTAATCTGTAGTTTCCAACAAGTTACTTTCTAGGCTACCGGGAAGAACATTGGCAGAAGTCCCTTGCACTTCTCCTGATCCCCATCTTCCTTTTAACATGCTGTCCTCTGAAATTGATTGAATTATTTTAAGTAAGAACTCAAATATAATGACCCCTTGAAACCAACTGTACATTTTAGCATGGCTGATCCAATCTTGGTCTTGGTTCCACTTTTCTACCTGTTCCCCATGACCATTGACTTGACCATAGATTACAAATCTCTGTCTCAACCTTCATTTAGCCTTCGTATCTCTGCAATAAAATTTGGTGAAAATAATTTTTCCCCCATTTTAAAGGTGTGATTGTTTATTCTGAAGCCTCCGGTTCAACATTCCCCTAGGGGGAAGCCATCTGACAACATCTGCCAACATCTGCCTTGTTAAACTCTCGGAATTGTATTTCAATATCCCATACCTTATCAAGTTTGCACTGTTCTTCTAACTTACTGCACTCTTCACTTACTTATTTTGCATCTGAGAATGTCTTAAACCTTTCTAATATGCTGTTTGCTTTTCCATTAGACTTTTGGCTAAATATAGAATATGTAGTTTGTACTACCTTTGAGCAGTACTAAACTAATCTGGCAATTAAGAAATATCCTTAAAACAGCTTTCTTTCCTGAATACCCATGACCCTCTTCCAGATGTTTTCTGCAGATTGCACAAAATTTTGTTTGAATGGAATGGCAGAGGTGGCAGCATAAAATTGTAGCTGGGATTTTTTTTAATGGGCCGCTCCAATTTCGTGACTCCATGTTAGAGTGCATGTGAAATGTAATCTAGTCATAATATAATTAAGAGTATTGCATTTCAGACAGAAACAATTACTAACTGGGAAATTTTGCTGCTGAATGCCAAAGCATTTTGCAGTCGTTGAAATCTGACCCTTGTCTTTTTCAGTTCAAGTTGCTTTTACAGAATACCTTAGAATTATGGAATTGCTTGGTTCTGGAAATGTGTGGTTAAGTTTTAAGATTCAGCAAAACCTATTTTGCACGACACAGTCCAAAGAGACACTGGATTGCACAGAGGGAGAGAGTTTAAAAGCAGTGAATGGGGGCATTCGGCACATTTGGCACGCCACAGTTTCCAAGGAGACATTGGATCGCACTTGACCATAAGACATAGGAGCAGAATTAGGTCATTTGGCCCATCGAGTCTGCTCTGCCATTCAATCATGGCTGATCTTTTTCTCCCCTCCTCAGCCCCACTGCCCAGCCTTCTCCCCGTAACTTTTGATGCCGTGTCCAATCAAGAACTGATTGAGCTTTGCCTTAAATACACCAAATAACCTGGCCTCAACAGCGTCCTGTGGTAATAAATTCCACAAATTCACCACCCTCTGGCTAAAGAAATTTCTCTGCATCTTTGTTTTAAATAGACACTCCAATATCCTGAGGTTTTGCCCTCTTGTCCGAGACTCCTCCACATTGGGAAACATCCTTTCCACAACTCCTTTGTCTAGTCCTTTTAACACTTGAAAGGTTTCAATGAGATTCACAACCCCCCCCCATCCTTCTAAATTCCAATGATTAAAGACCCAGAGCCATCAAACATTCCTCATATGATAACCCTTTAATTCCTGGAATCATCTTTGTGAACCTCCTGTGAACCCTCTCAAATGCCAGCACATCCTTTCTTAAATCAGGAGCCCAAAACTGTTCACAATACTTACGGTGAGGCCTCACCAGTGTCTTATAATGCCTTAGCACCACATCCTGGCTCTTGTATTCTAGACCTCTTGAATTGAATGCAAAAATTTGCCTTCCTCACTACTGACTCTTCCTGCAAGTTAACCTTTCAGGGTGTTCTGCACAAGTCCCTTTGCATCTCAGATTTTTAGATTTTCTCCCTGTTTAGAAAATAGTCTGCACATTTATTTCTACTACCAAAGTGCATGACCATGCATTTTCCAACTATGCATTTCATTTGCCACTCTCTTGCCCATTCTTCTCAACTGTCTAAGTTCTTCTGCAGCCTCCCTGTTTGGTGAACACTACCTGTGCCTCCACCAATCTTTGTATCATCTGCAAACCTGGCAACAAATCTATCTATTCCATCATCTAAGTCATTCATTGTGGAGAAAGATGTTGTTATGCCTACTTACAAAGTCAGGAGTGGAAAGGTCAAGCATAGTGTAAGAAATGCAGGAGAACATTTAAGAAGGAAATTAGAAAGGCTAAAAGAAGACATGAGTTTGCTCTAGCAGGCAAGGTGAAGGAGGATCCCAAGGGCTTCTACAGATATATTAAGATCAAAAAGATAGCAAGGAACAAGGTTGGTCCTCTGGAAGATGAAAATGGTAATCAATGCATGGAGCCAAAAGAGATGGAGAGATCTTAAATGGATTTTTTGCATCTGTATTTACTCAGTAATTTGGCACAGAGTCAATAGATATGAGGCAATGCAGCAGAGAGGTCATGGACCCTACACAGATTATAGAGGAGGAGGTGTGTGCTGTCTTGAGGCAAATTAGAGTGGATAAATCCCCAAGACCTGACAAAGTGTTCCCTCAGATACTGTGGGAGGCTAGTGCTGTAATTACAGGGGCCCTAACAGATATATTTAAAACATCCTTAGCTATGGGTGAGGTGCTGGATTGGAGGATGGGATCAAATCAAATTAGATTTAATTGTCATTCAAACCATACATGATACAGCTGAATGAGACAGTGTTCCTCTGGGACCAAGGTGCAAAAACATACATGCACATTCAAAGTAATGGGAAAGAGGGGATAAAAAGAACATAGTCATGAAAGAAAATAAATTTTTAGACCAAGTTCCTGAGTGACAAGTCCCGCAAATTTCTGCTTCCCGGCAGTCTAGCCTATACTATAATTGTACTGGGAGCAGCACCGAAAGGAGAGGCCACCTCCAACCTAGCCCGCCTGAGCACTCTACAACGCAAGTCAGAGGACTGAGGCCTAGACGTAGCTACAACTGAGGCAACACTGCTGCCTCGACACCTGTCTCCCTACCAACAAGGGAAGCAGGCCTGCAGCAATCAATGTCCAACAGGGTCTTGTGATCATAGAAGAAATATCCAAGACATTCACTCACTATTTCAATGCATATTACCTTCACATTAACTCGAAGGCACCGGCCCTGGTGCTCCAAGTAGCATGCAGCAGCACGGTCTCCACCCAGGTCAGCTAATTTTGTTCTGTTGTTTTAAAACGGCTGTAAGAATAAACCCAGAAATTCTAGGCCAGTGAGCCTGACATCAGTAGTGGGAAAGATATAAGGGGCTGGATATATGTATTTTGATAGACCGATTGATTAGGGATAGTCAGCATGTCTGGCAGTGCATGTTGTCTATGTGGACTTTAGCAAGGCCTTTGACAGGGTCCCTCATAGGAAGTTGATCAAGAAGGTTCAGTGGCTTGGCATTCAAGATGAGGTAATAAATTGGATTAGACAGTGGCTTCCCAGAGGAAATCAAAGAGTGGTTGTTAATGATTGCCTGTCGGAATGGAGGCCTGTGACTAGTGTTGTGGTGCACTGATCAGTGTTGGGTCTGTTGTTGTCTGTCATCGATATCAACGATATGAATGATGATGTGGTAAACTGGATCAAATTTGCGAATGACACCAAGATCGGGGGTATAGTGGACGGTGAGGAAGACTATCAAGCTGAAGGCCATTGAGCTGCAGCTCCAGTTCCCTAACACTATCTCCAAGGAGCTGCATCTCAATGCACCTGAGGCAGATGTGGCTATCAGGGAGGCTGGAAGTCTCCTGGAAATTCCACATCTGACACACAGAACAGAACACTAGCCCTGTGAACATACCCACTATACTTTCAAGAGTTAAATAAGAAAAATAAATAAACTTGCCTACTTTCCTCACCTCTGCCTGTTCAGACAAAGCCTTCCCTCTCTGACTCAGACCACTCCCACAATGACCACTCTGCTAGGCGGTGCCTCTCTTTTATAGAGACTGGGTTTTTCAAGCGACGCTCTGGATCTACATGGGAACACTTCTACTGCGTCTGCACCACCGTCCAGTCAAAGATTCCCACAGAAAGACCCTTCCACTTTTGGACATTCTCTTTTCTGCCCTTTTCAAAAGCATAGGGAACTGAAGAGGATGACGGCAGTAATAGGGGACATTATAGTTAGGGGGACAGAGGCGATTTGGTGGAAGCTATAAAGAAACATAGATGTTCGTTTGCCTCCCAGGTGCGCAGTGTTTCTGAACACATCTACAATATCCTGAAAAGGGAAGGTGAGCAGCCAGAAGTCATGGTACATACTGTTACCAACGACTTAGGTAGGAAAAGGGAGGAAATCCTGAAAGCAGAAGATAGGGAGTTAGGAAAGAAGTTGAGAAGCAAGACCTCAAGGGTAGGAGTCTTAGGATTGCTGCCTGTGCAATAGTGGAGATTGGAATAGAATGAGGTGGCAGATAAATGTGTGGGTGAAAAATTGGAGCAGAGGGCAGGGATTCAGACTTCTTGATCCTTGGGACCTCTTCTGGGCAGGTGTGGCCTGTACAAAAGGGATGGGTTGCACTTGAATCCGAGGGGGCCGATATCCTTACGGGCAGGTTTGCTAGAGCTGATGGGAGTGGTTTAAATTAAAATGGCAGGGGGATGGTAACCAGTATGATAGAGTGAGGATGAGCCAGGTTTACAAGTAGATGACAGGTATAATATGAATGGAAAGAAGGACAAGTGAATGACTGGGTACAAATGCAGACAGTGCAGAGTTAAATTGTACCACAGAGACAAAATTCAAAAGGGCGAAGAATGCAGGACTGAAGGTGCTATAGTTAAATGCACATGGTATTTGAAATAAGGTGGATGAACTTGTGGCTCAGTTAGAGATTGGTCAGTATGATGTGGGCATCACTGAGTCGTGGCTGAAAGAGGGCCATAGTTGGGAGCTTAACATCAAAGGGTATACTTTTTATTGAAAGGACAAACGGGAAGGCATAGGCGGTGCTGTGGCTTTGTTGGAAACGGATGGAATTACATCTTTAGAAAGAGGTGAAATAGGGTCAGAGAAAGTTGAATCTTTGTGGATGGCATTAAGAAACTGCAAGGGTGAAAAACCATTATGGGAATCATATATAGGCCTCCAAATAGTAGCCAAGATGTGTGGTTGAGATTGCAAAGAGAGCTGGAAAGGGCATGTAATAAGGGTATTATCACAATTGTAATAGGGGATTTCAATATACAAGGAAATTGGGAAAGTCAGGTTGGTGTTGGATCTCAAATGGCAAGGGTAGGCAATCATGGCTGACAAGGGAAGTTAAGGACTGCATAAAAGCCAAGGAAAGGGCATAATAGGTTGCAAAAGTGAGTGGGAAGTTGGATAATTGGGAAGCTTTTAAAATCCAACAAAAGGCAACTAAAAAAGACATAAGAAAGGAAGAATTGAAATATGAGGGCAAACTAACCAATAATATAAAGCAGAATACTAAATTTTTTTTCAACTATATAAAAAGCAAAAGGGAGGTAAGAGTTGATTTTGGACCACTGGAAAATTATGCTGGTGAGGTAGTAATGGGGGACAGAGAAATGGCAGATGAACTTAATGGGACTTTGCATCTGTGTTCATTGTGCTAGAGTGTGCTAGAGATCCATGAGTATCAGGGAGCAGGAGTGAGTGACATTACTATTATAAAGGAAAAAGTGCTAGGCAAACGCAAATGTCTTAAGGTGGATAAGTTACCTGGACCAGATGGACTACATCGCAGAGTTCTGAAAGTGGTTGCTGAAGAAATAACAGATGCATTGTTTATTGTCTTTAAAGAATCATTTGATTCTGGCACGGACCCGAAGGACTAAAAAATTGCAAGTGTCACCCCACTCTTTAAGAAAGGAGGAAGGCAAAAAAAAAGGAAATTATAAGCCAGTTAGCCTAACCTCAGTGGGTGAGAATGTGTTGGAGTCTATCATGAAGGATGAAATTTCAGGGTACTTGGAGACTAATGATAAAATAAACTAGCATGGTTTCTGTAAAGGGAAATCTTGCCTTACAAATCTGTTTCTTTGAAGAAGTAACAAGCAGGGTGGACAAAGGAGAGGTGGTGGATGTTATTTACTTGGATTTTCAAAAGGCTTTTGATAAGGTGTCACACATAAGGCTGCTTAACAAGATAAAATCCCATCGCATTACAGGAAAGATATTGGCATGGATAGTGGAATAGCTGACAGGCAGGAGGCAGCGAGTGGGAATAAAGGGAACCTTTTCTGGTCGGCTGCTTGTGACTAGTGGTATTTCTCAGTAGTCGGTATCGGGACTGCTACTTTTCATATTGTTTGTGAATGATTTAGATAATAGAATTTAAAAACCCAAACAACAGGAATTCTGCAGATGCTGGAAATTCAAGCAACACACATAAAAGTTGCTGGTGAACGCAGCAGGCCAGGCAGCATCTCTAGGAAGAGGTGCAGTCGACGTTTCAGGCCGAGATCCTTCGTCAGGACTAACGAAGGACTGACTCTTCGTTCAGTTAGTCCTGACAAAGGGTCTCGGCCTGAAACGTCGACTGCACCTCTTCCTAGAGATGCTGCCTGGCCTGCTGCATTCACCAGCAACTTTTATGTGTGTTGTTAGATAATAGAATTGATGGCTTTGTGGCAAAGTTTGCAGATGGTTTGAAGATAGGGTAGGTAGTGCCGAGGAAGCAATGTGATTACAGCAGGATTTAGACAAATTGGAAGAATGGGGGGGGAAAATGGCAAATGGAATACAATGTTGGGAAATGTATGATAATACATTTTTGTAAAAGAAACAATAGTGATGCGGAGAATATTCAAACATCAGAGGTGCAGAGGTTAATTTACAGGTTCAGTATGGTAAAGGAGGCAAATTCAATGTTGGCATTCATTTCAAGGGGAATAGAATATAAAAACAAGGAGCTAATGCTGAGGCTTTATAAGACACTAGTCAGGCTGCACTTGAAGTATTGTCAACAGTTTTGAACTTCATATCTCAGAAAGGATATGTTGTCATTGGAGAGAGTCCAGAGGAAGTTCACAAGGATAATTCCAGGAATGAAGTGGTTAACATGCAAGGAGGGTCTGGCAGCTTTGGGACTGTACTCACTGGACTTTAGAAGAATGCGAGGGAATCTCATTGAAACCTACCGAATGTTGAAAGGTTTAGATAAGGTGGATGTGGAAAGGATATTTCCTATGGTGGGGGTGTCCAGAACCAGGGGACACGGCCTCAAAATTGAGGAGTGACCCTTCAGAACAGAGGTGAAGAGATGTTTTTTTGCCAGAGAGTAGTGAATCTGTGGAATGCTGTGCCACAGACAGTTGTGGAGGCCAAGACAGAGAAAATTGACAGTTTCTTGTTTGGTTGGGGCTTCAAAGGATATGGCAAGAAGACAGATGTATGGGGTTGAGTGGAATCCGGGATCAGCCATGGTGGAATGGCGGAGTTGACTTGATGAGCTGAATGACTTAATTCTGCTCCTATGTCCAAAGGTCTTATGATCTTTGATTACATTGGCTGCTTTACCGAGGCAGTGAGAAGTGTAGATGGAGTCCATGGAGGGGAGGCTGATTTCTGAGGTTTTGACACAGCTCAGCACATCTCTGTAGTTTTCTGTGGTTACAGGCAGAGCAGTTTTGCCATACCGAGCTATGATGCAAGGGACAGGATACTTTCAATGTTACATCAATTAAAAATTGAGGGTTGGAAATTATACCACATTTTTGTAGCTTCCTGAGGAAGTAGGGCACTGGTGAGCTTTCTTGGAGGTGGCGCCCATGTTTTTTGATCAGTATTGGTGATGTTCACTCCTAGAAACTTGAAATGTTCATCTCTCTTGATCTCAGCACCTTTGATGTAAACAGGCTTGTACACAGCCCCCCTTCTTGAAGTCAATGACCCAGCTCTCACTACTCAAAATCAGTGGCAGAATGAATTTGTTCCAAGTTGCCATCATTTTGTAATAAAAGTCAACATACAACTCGTCTTTGCAATTGTGTCAGCAGTGGCTCAGCAGAAGATACTGAATCAGGATTGAGAGCTCATCCCACTTTAACGAGTACCTTCCAGGTTGGCACACCATTACAGTACAATATTGAGGGGGTTGGAAATGCTTCTTTGCTGAACTATTACTGGGGTTAAGTTGGCAATCAGTGTGTATAAAAATTGGATTGACTGTTAATTCAGAAAAGCATGCAAGAAAGGGGTTTATGTACAACACAATGCTGGAGGTATTTATTGGTTCAGGTCAGTATCTTTGAAAGGATGTTTCAGGTTGAGACCCTTCATCTGAAATGGGTCATCAGAATGGTTTTAGGCTTGTACATTCGTCGTTCATGAAATTGTGTGTATCTTGTTTGTTTTAATTTCTGAAACATTAATGCAGATAACCTCACAATTTTATTATTTACCGGTCAATCACCTTATCTACTGACACCACGGTGCATATATATAAAATCAGTCCATGTTTATAAACTATTTTATGTATTTATATTTATTGTGATGTTATACTGTATCATATTGTGATTTTTGTGCTGTATCAGATCTGGAGTAACAATTATTTTGTTCTCCTTTACACTTGTGTACTGGGAATTACATTAAACAATCTTGAACCTTGAATTGCTCTATGTTAGTGCCAGTGAATAAAATTTGATCTCAGTTGGTGAGTTACAACTTTAGTTACGCTCTTCCAACGACTCATCAGGAAGACACTAGTTTCCATGACAGCCAAACAGCAGTTGTTGGGAAAAGATCTTGTCTGTGGTGTCTGAACAATGAAGCAGGCTGCATCCTTCCAATATGCCTTTTCCATTGACGCATGCAAGAAGTATTTGTTTGCTTGAACAATTGCCTTTTGCCATAATATGATAACTTGAGAGAATAAATTAGGGCCTCAGTGTTTATTTTACATTCCCCTTCTGTGTTGCTGAGCAACTGTTTAAACTCTATCATTTCTTTATAAATTATCTCCTGAGCCTATCAAACCATGGTGAATGCATAACATTAATATCTTTAGAACCTGGATTGGTTACTTAGGCTACGTCCACACTACGCTGGATAATTTTGAAAACACCGGTTTCGAGTAAAAACGACAGGCGTCCGTCCACACTAAGCGTTTTTCAAAATATCTCCGTCCACATTAGACGGATATTTGGGCGAATCTCCTCCTACTAGGCATGCGCAGGACACACAGAAAACAAGCAAAGAGAAAACAGTATACGGTGCGCATTTGTCCAGTTACAGAGTAGAAAAAGTTAAAGGGAATTGCTCTTGGCTCTTGCGCAGCAGGACTTAAAACTAAAAAAAACAAATACTGGAGCGTATGGAGGCAACCGACAGGGAGTTCACGGGCATTATGACCTGGCTGACAACATTGAAAAACTGACTAACTCTGTTGCATTAATAAAGCACCTTGTTAAACGTCTGCATCAGTGTTATCTTGTATTTCCATACAATGTTACATTAGGCTGTTAGACATCTACTGCCAGAGAAGTACTTGCATAAATAGGTAAACCACCTTCATACAAGCAAGGACAAAAAACGGGGCAAAGTGAGTATACTTATTTATTCAGTTAGTCTCTCCGTTTTCGGGGGCCGAAAATGACAGCTCAGTGTGGACGGGAGGTCAAAACGGAGAGAAAAAGCTTCATTTTCAAAATTATCCGGCGTAGTGTGGACGTAGCCTTAGGCATTGAGTAATAAATCAGGCCTTTTAAGTGCAGATCCAATTGATAGAAATGCAATTAGTCTGCACTTCTGTATGTTTTTAGTAATTTGCTACCAAACTCTCTAAGCTAGTCTCTAAGCTATTTTCAAGGTTAGTGTCATTGATTTAAAGTTTGTCAATGGAAGGATTACAGAATCCATGATTTTAATTGTTGCAGTTGCATTGTACAAATTTATTAATTACGGGCAATCTAGGTTGTTGTTGCTCGGTTGATTTGTTTTTTCCATTGCATTACAGACAAGATGTGATGACTCAAAAGAATTTGGACAAAGTGGGGTTAGATGGCAGAAAATAATTAGGCAGGGCTGCTGATGTAATTCATTTACATTAAAAGTCTGTGCCACATTAACTTTCTTTAATTTTTTCATAGGTGTCAGATTTTGATTTTGTGTATTGTTCGACTTGTGACTATTATTTGCATAAGAAACAAAAGAAGGATAGGCTATGCAGTTCCTTGCACCTCATTACCTCTTAATTAAATCATAGCTGATTGTCACCATGCAGTGCAATTTGGCTATTCGAATTCCATATTCCTTGTTTCCCTTAATATACAAAGCTCTTAATCTTTGAATGTAGTCTTTGATTGAGCCACCATAACCTCTTTGAAATTCATTGCCCAAGAGACACTACTTCTAAATGAAGAATTTTCTCCCTCTTATCATGATTGTTGGTTCCTTTGCTTTGATTCTGGACACCCTAGTCAGTGAATTGTCATGCATTGATCTGTTCTGTCAAGCTCCATGAGAATTTTGTATATTTGCAGATCTGAACTCTTGAGAGTGAAAAACCAGTCTGCCTTGCCTCTTTTTATGCATATGAGGACAATTTTACAAGGGAATGATTAATGCAGTTTACTCCAGCTAAGTTGAATAATCATGCATTGCTTAAAAATAAAATTATGCTACGCAGTATTTTTCTCCCTCTCATCAGTCCTATTCTTATCCATGGTGCACTGCTGGTCGTAGTGGAAATATTACAATGTATTTACAACTTCGAAGTGAGGAATAAAATGACACCATGGCAACTGTGATGCTCAATATTTGGCAGATGTTTCTCCGAAATCTCTTTGCTTTTTTTCCCCATTTCCTCTTTCCACAATTAAAGTATCCTGAATTGACAGAGTTATTTTCCACAGTGCAATACATTTGTAAACCAATTGACAAATTGTATGGTAAAGGAATAAAGAACATAATTCTTTTAGGACAAGGCCTTAAAGTTCAAGTTCTATACATTGGTTCCTTTCTACTTCCCCTAATTTCTCTTTGCATTGTTTAATGGGGTGGGGGGCGCTTCCACAATGTTAATCTCAATGAGTGGGAGGGATGGGGCTCAGAGTGAACAGGCTTACTATACAATTGAGTGTATTCCTGAATCTCAAAAGTAGTTCACCTGGGGTTTAATTGGTGGCATATATATACTTTGATAATAAATTTACTTTGAACTTTAAATTGGGTGTTACACATAGATGTTTCGGTGCTGTAACTAGTCCTTTGTTCCAGGATTTGCATTCCATCTGCGGCACAGCTGCATTATCATCAGTAGCTTCACTGCTTGTGGTTTGCCAATTATTTACTGCTATAGGGTCGAAGGATGTCATGGGGTAAAATGGCTGATGTTAAGAGTGTCACTTATCTTTTGTTTAGAATTGCAGTTGTCAAAAATGATTAATAATTTAGTTAATTCTGAGTGTATTGTGCTTGAGAACATTTTGTGTTGGTTGCTCTGTTAACATTCTAGTGATGGAGTTGTAATTACTGAAATGTTTTGAGAATTAGACCATTTGGGCCTCCTGGCAATCAAGCTCTCAAATTCATGCAAAGAAGAAAAGGAGGCATTATATTTAAATTTAGCACTAAGGTCCTTTGCTATCTAATGCCTCTTTGCCTATGAAATATAGCATCACTCTCCCCACTCTGTGAAGAATCTTGACTATCATTAACTTTTACTATTTCGGGTTGTCTCATTGTGTTACCAGTTTTTTTTATTGTATTAATTGCAATTAATTAGAAACTAGAGTTGAGTGGCAAACTAAATCTGGTTCCTAATCACTGTAGTGATCTAGAGTGAATCCTGATCTCTGATGCTGTCGGTGTGCAGGCTGCATTTTTCTCTGTGATTGCTTGAGTTGCCCTTGGGTTGTCTGGTTTTCTCCCAAAAACACCTCTACTTTCTGAGGAGGCTGAAGAGAGCTGGATTGTGCACATCAATACTCATGTCCGTCTACAGATACATAGTAAATATATGCAGTGGACTTCCTCATTAATTGTACCCAGATGTGAAATTAGGCAAGTGCGCATCAACTGCAGTTTTTGGGATGAGTATCACTGAGGAGCTCTCTTGGTCTGTCAACACAAACTTGATAGCAGGGGAGTCAGAGGAGCAACTATACTATCTGAGGTGCTTAAGGAGAGCTAATCTGTCCCCAAAATTGCTGGCCAACTTTTATTGTTGTGCAATAGAGAGCATACTGACCAGGGCCGGTTTGGTGCGGCATCTTATCGTATTCTCACGACTGCTAGAATGAGTTTTGGGTAGACAATTCATTTACACTTAAATAAATGACTTAAGCCATCAGTGTTCTGTTCTTTAACAAAGTACTGTGGATTGAGTTCATAGCAATGCATTTCCTAAAATCTGTGAACCCAGTTTCATTTGTAACAATGCATCTCTGGTGCGTCTGAGACAAGAATGCTAAGTGTACAGATAGATGAGAAGACACCATATCTGTGCTTTTTGAATATGAATTGTCCTCTGTGTTAGTACGTAACATACCAAATAATGTTTTATGGATTTTAACTTGCATTCCTAAAGGCCATGAATGCCAGCTTAGGCATACTGGCGCCAGTAGAATGAATTTAATCAAAAGATGTGAAAACTTAAAAGAATTGTCTATACTTGTAACTATGAACTATTCTTTGTGTTTAGCAAATAAATATCGAGTCTCAGTCACAAGGCAATTAGACCTGTTTTGCCAGGGGTCTCTGCCTACTGTAACCTGTTTTGTCGAATACGGAAACTGCCTTGTTACTGCCCAGTAACGCAATGCTCTGTGATTTCATCCATGCCACAACGACGATGATCTGGCAACGCTGTTGTTTTCAAGTTGGGGGAGCTGCATGCTGCATGATACAGTATGTGTGTGCAGGCGTGTAGTGGCTCCTTGCTGTGTCATGGTATAAATGCAAACCAAGGAAGGGGACATAAATCATACCTATCTAAAACAAAATGTGAGGAATTCATCAATCTGATTGGATCCAGCTTACTGGATCACATTATCGGTAAAGTGAAGAAATACAAGTATTATTCTGTTTCATTGGATTCTACTCCAGATATATCTAATGTGGACCAGCTGACTTTGACTGTGCGCTATGTTTTGCTGTCTGGACCAGTTGAAAGATTTGTGAAGTTTTTGGATATGGAAGGTCATAGTGCTGAACAGCTCGCTCAAAGTTTACTTGACTTTTTAAAGGAAAATGACATTGCTATAGAAGACTGCTGTGGTCAAAGTTATGACAATGCCAGCAACATGAGTGGCAAGTATAGTGGCTTACAAGCACGAATTAAAGAACTGAATGACTTTGGATTACATTCCATGCTTTGCACATTCACTAAATTTGGTTGGAAAATGTGCTGTTGAATGTTGTCAAGAAACATTAATTTGCTTTCAATTTGTAGAAAGCCTGTACACATTTTTTTTCTGCTTCTACGTATCGGTGGGATCTCCTTTCTGCGGCATTGTCTGATGGTGGTGCTCATTTGTCCATTGTGAAAAGAATGTCAGATACCAGGTGGTCAGCTCATGCAGATGCAACAAAAGCACTTTTACACAGCTTTTCTGCAATAAAACAAGTCTTGGATGACATTTCAAATAACAATAATCAGAAAGCAGTGTTGACAACAGGCTCGTGGACTACTTTCAACTATGATGAAGTTGGAAACAGGAATAATAGGCATATTGTGGGATCAAGCATTACAGCGTTTTCAAATGACCAGCACTTCTTTGCAATCTTCTGGCCAAGACTTGAACACAGCTTGTGCACTCTATGAATCCTTGCAGGGATGTATTCAAGCTATGCGGTCTACTTTTTCAGACATTGAGCAAAAAGCCAAGGATCTGACTAAGTGTGAAGATTATCAACAGCAAACTCAAAGAAAACACAAGCAAAATCGCGCATATGATGATTTCAGTGCCTCCAGCACTCTTGATCCACTTGTTGAACCTCAAACGCCTTCTCAGAAATTTAAAAGCCAAACATTTCTTGCCATTATTGACAGCTTGCTTTCTGCCCTGTCAAAAAGGCAGAAAGCTTATCTAAAGGTGAATGGTGTTTTTGGATTCCTTCATCAGTTACAGTCGTTTACCTGAAGAGATTGTAAAGAGGTTATCAAATCTTATTAAATCATATCCGGAAGATCTGTAAGAAAGTCTTAATGAAGAATTTGTTCAGTTTACTGAACTGTTGAAAACTAATCTTGCTCCTCATATTTGCGTAAATAAGTCCTTGTAGAGTTATACCATTTGATAACCGACAATTCTTTGAAGTCATATTTTCCAAATGTAGAAAACGCCTTGCACATCTGATTGTCACTCATGGTCACCAGCTGCAGTGGAGAATGCTCATTTTCAAAACTGAAAAAAATTAGAAATGAAATAAGGAGCACCATGGGTCAAAACAGATTGAACAATCTCACTCTAATGAGCATTGAACATGAACTTCTGCGTGTAATAGACATTCCCAGTATCATCAACAAATTTGCTCATGCTAAACCTAGAAAATCTAACTTTTAAATTGTAGTTTTGTTACTGTTGACATTTGAAATTGATACCTACATGTAAGTAATACTATTACTGAAGCGTCAGACATTTGTCGTATTAGCTGGCTGTACAGCAAATGAAAAAAATGAATTACTTTACTATGCAAGTAAATAATTTATGTTTTAATACTTACGTGCATTTTTTTAAATTTAGGGCCCCTTTATAACATATGCTACAGGCCCCACAGTAGCTTAATCCAGTCCTGACACTGACATACGGAATGGCAATGTTGTCCTAAAGCTGCAGTAAACCAGATCACAAAGCATTCCAGTGGGTAATAAGAATGGCTTAGCACATCATTAGGACTTGACTACTGGACCTGGAGGCAATCTATAACTCTCGGTGCCTACTGAGTGCCTGTAACGTCATTAAAGACCCATCCCATTCTTGGACACTGTTCCATCTCCTGCCATTTGGTAGGAAATACGGAAACGTAGTCAAGGTAGTAAGACTAAGAAACATCTTCCCGAGGACTGTTGTGCAGCTGAATAATGCTCACCATTGGCCTTTGAGTATTGTGGACCATCAAAGTCAATTGTTGCATGTAAATATGGGAATTTTTATAATGTATATTAAGTTGTACCACATACATTGCTTTGCACAGACTGGAGTAGCACAGCAGGTCTTGTTGTCATGAGCAATAACAATAAAGTTCTGTTCTGTTCTAAAGAGCCTCCTAACGTGCAGCATCACAGCATCAATACGTGGTACGGACACTGCACTGCAGCGGACAGGAAGGTTCTACAATACCGCCTAACACATCATCAGCACCGGCCTACCCGCCATCAAGGACGTATATACAGAGAGGTGCCAGAAAAAAGGCCAGCAACATCATGAAGTATCCCACCTACCCTGCTATGGTCTGTTTGTCCCACTCCCATCAGGGAGGAGCTCCAATTGGAAGAAAAAGTTTGTGAACCCTTTGCAATTACCTGGTTTTCTGCATTAATTACTCATAAAATGTGGTCTTATCTTCATCCAAGTCACAATAATAGACAAACACAATCTGCCTAAACTAATAACACGCAAACAATTGTTCTTTTCATGTCTTTATTGAACACATTGTTTAATCATTCACAGTCCAAGCTGGGAAAAGTATGTGAACCCTTGTATTTAATAACTGATAGAACTTCCTTTAGCAGCAATAACCTTCACCAAACATTTCCTGTAGCTGCTGATCAGACTTACACAACGGCGAGGAGAAATTTAGACCATTCCTCCATAAAAAACTGTTTCAGTTCATCAATATTTCTGGGATGCATTGTATGAACAGCCTTCTTTCATTCATGCCACAGCATATCAATTAGGTTAAAGTCTGGACTCTGACTTGGTCATTTGTGTTGGAAAAACACAAATTTTCTTTTTAAACCATTCTGTTGTTGATTTCCTGTTGTGTTTCAGATCGTTGTCTTGTTGATGAACTAACTTCTATTAAGCTTCATGTGACGGACTGCTACCCTGACAATCTGCTGCAAAATGTCTTGATACAATTTCGAATTCATTGTTCTCTCAACGATTGTAAGCTAAGGCAACAAAGCAATCGCAAACCATAATGCTCCTTCCACCATGCTTCACAATTGGGATGAAGTTTTGGTGTACAGTGCTTTTTCCTCCCAACATAGCGGTGTGCATTTCTGCCAAAGATTTCAACTTTTGTCTCATCTGTCCACAGAACATTGTCACAGAGGTATTGTGGAGGTATCCAGGTAGTCCTTTGCAAACTTCAGACATGCAACAATTTTCATTTGGAGAGCAGTGGTTTCCTCCACGGTGTCTTTCTGTGAACACCTTCTTGTTCAATGTTTTTCTTATAGTGGACACATGAACAGAGACTTTAGCAGGTTCTGCAGGTCTTTTGCTGTTACCCTTGGGTTCTTTTTCACCTCCTTCAGCATTGCCTTCATGCTTTTGGTGTGATCTTTGCAGTATGCCCACTCCTAGTGAGACTAGCAACAGTACTGAATTTCCTCCATTTGTTGACAATTTCTGTGGTGGACTGACGAACTCAGGTCTTTAGAAATGCTTTTGTAGCCTTTTCCAGCTTCATGCATCTCTACAATTCTTCTTCGAAGGTCCTCTGGAAGTTGTTTTGATTGAGGCACGGTGCACATAAACAGATCTTTCTTGAAAAGAGCAAGCTCTGTCAGTGGCCTGACTTTGTGTGTGTTTTGTATCGGGCAGGGCACTTCTACAGCCTACTCCTCCAATCTCATCTCATTGATTGGAACTCCTGACTCCAAATGGCTTTTGTCAAAGGCATTACCCCAGAGGTTTACATACATTTCTGAACCTAGACTGTAATTGTTTAAATGGTGTACTCAGTATTCATGAGAAGTACAATTGTTAGTGTGTTATTAGTTTAGGCAGATTGTGGATTTCTATTACTGTGACTTAGATGAAGGTCAGATCACATTTTATGAGTAACTAATGCAGAAAACCAGGTCATTGCAAAGCGTTCACAAACTTTCTTGCAATTGTATGTAGCATCCACGCCAGGACCACCAGACTTAATAACAGTTACTTTCCCCAAGCAGTAAGGTTGATCAGCACCTCACCCACTAACCCACACCACCTCATCCCCACCACCACTTTATCACTTCCTGTCACAGTTACCTTGTGTACAGACACAACTGTGCATAGCATCATTTTATGGACATACAACCAATCTATCAAAAAAAGCTATATCAGTTCATTATATGTATTGTGTTTTAAAATTATGGTGCTCTTCTTGAGTTTTTGTGCTGCATTTACAGTTGTGTACTGGAAATAACCATTAAACAATCTTTAATAGAAACATAATACAGCACAATACAGGCCCTTCGGCACACAATGCTGTGCTGAACACGTTCTTACTTTAGAAATTACTTAGGGTTACCCATAGCCCTCTATTTTTCTATTTTCTAAGCTCCATGTACCTATCCAAGAGTCTCTTAAAAGACCCTATTGTATCCGCCTCCACCACAGTCACCGGCAGCCCATTCCACACACTCACCACTCTCTGCGTAAAAAGAAAAACTACTTACCCCTGACATCCTCTGTTATTACCTCCAAGCACCTTAAAACTGTGCCCTCTCATGTGAGCCATGTCAGCCCTGGAGAAAGGCCTTTGACTCACCACAAGATCAATGCCTCTGATCATGTTATACACCTCTGTCAGGTCACCTCTCCTCTGTCGCTCCAAGGAGAAAAGATCAATCTCACTCAATCTATTCTCATAAGGCATGCTCCCCAATCCCGGCAACATCCTTGTAAATCTCTGCACCCTTTCTATAGTTTCCACATCCTTTCTGTAGTGAAGCAACCAGAACTGAGCACAGTACTCCAACTGGGGTCTGACCAGGGTCCGATACAGATGTAACATTACTTCTCAGCTCTTGAACTCAGTCCCACAGTTGATGAAGGCCAATGCACCGTATGCTGCCTTAACCACACAGTCAACCTGTGCAGTCAACCCCAAGATCCCTCTGATTCTCCACACTGCCAAGAGTCTTACCATTAATACTATATTCTGACATCATATTTGACCTACCTCACACTTACACGAGAAAATCTGCAGATGCTGGAAATTCAAGCAACACACAAAATTATTCCCCCCCACTTTCTCTCTCTCTCTCTTTCCCTTTCACAATCACTCCTTGCCTGCTCTCCATCTTCCTCTAGTGCTCCCCTCCACTTTTCTTTCTCCCGTGTCTCCAGCTTTGTTTTCCTTTGTAGAACACAGCAGGCCGGGCAGCATCTATAGGAAGCGGTACAGTCGACATTTCGGGCCGAGACCCTTCGTCAGGACTAACTGAAAGAAGAGCTAGTAAGAAATTTGAATGTGGGGGGTGGGGATCTGAAATGATAGGAGAAGACAGGTGGGGGAGGGATGAAGCTAAGAGCTGGGAAGTTGAATGGCGAAAGGAGAACAAAGCTGGAGACACGGGAGAAAGAAAGGAGGAGGGTAGCACCAGAGGAAGACGGAGAGCAGGCAAGGAGTGAATGTGAGAGGGAAAGAGAGAGAGAGAGAAAAGGGGGGGGGGTGTAAATAAATAAATAAATAAAATAGGGGATGGGGTAAGAAGGGGAGGAGGGGCATTAGGGGAAGTTAGAGAAATCAATGTTCATGCCATCAGGTTGGAGGGTACCCAGATGGAATATAAGGTGTTGTTCCTCCAACCTGAGTGTGGCTTCATCTCGACAGTAGAGGAGGCCATGGATCGACATATCAGAATGGGAATGAGACGTGGAATTAAAATGTGTGGCCATTGGGAGATCCTGCTTCCTCTGGCGGACAGAGCGTAGGTGTTCAGTGAAATGGTCTCCCGTTTTGCGTCGGGTCTCACCAATATACAGAAGGCCGCACCGGGAGCACCGGACACAGTATATCACACCAGCCGACTCACAGGTGAAGTGTCGCCTCACCTGGATGGACTGTCTAGAGCCCTGAATAGTGGTGAGGGAGGAAGTGTAAGGACAGGTGTAGCACTTGTTTTTATTTATTTATTCATTTATTATTCCCCCCTTTCTCTCTCTCTCTCTCTCTCTTTCCCTTTCACAATCACTCCTTGCCTGCTCTCCATCTTCCTCTGGTGCTCCCCTCCACTTTTCTTTCTCCCGTGTCTCCAGCTTTGTTTCCCTTTAGCCAATCAACTTCCCAGCTCTTAGCTTCATCCCTCCCCCACCTGTCTACGCCTATCATTTCGGATCTCCCCCCCCCCCCCAACCTTTCAAATCTCTTATTTTCTCTTCTTTCAGTTAGTCCTGACGAAGTCTTGGCCTGAAATGTCGACTGTACCTCTTCCTATGGATGCTGCCTAGCCTGCTGTGTTCTACCAGCATTTTGTGTGTGTCACCTCACACTTAACTAGGTTGAACTCCATCTGCCACTTCTCAGCCCAGTTTTGCATCTGATCAATGTCCCGTTGTAACCTCTGATAGCCCTCCACACTTCCCACAATACCCCCAACCCTTGTGTCATCAGCAAATTTACTAACCCATCACTCCATTTCCTCATCTAGTTCATTTATAAATATCACAAAGAGGAGGGATCCCAGAACAAATCCTTGAGGCACTCCATTGGTCACCAACCTCCATTGAGAATATGACCTGTCTACAGCTACTCTTTGCCTTCTGTGGGCAAGCAATTCTGGATCCACAATGCAAGGTCCCCTTGGATCCCGTGCCTCCTTACTTTCTCAATATGCCTTGCATGGGGTACCTGAAATCCATATATACTACATCTACTGCTCTACCTTCATCAATGTATTTAGTCACATCCTCAAAAAATTCAATCAGGCTTGTAAGGCACGACCTGCCTTTGACAAAGCCGTGCTTGCTATTCTTAATCATATTATGTCTCTCCAAATGTTCATAAATATTGCTTCTCAGGATTTCTCTATCAACTTACCCAGCACTGAAGTAAGACTCACTGGTCAGTAATCTCCTGGGCTATCTCTACTCCCTTTCTTGAATAAGAGAACAACATCTGCAACCCTCCAATCCTCTGAAACCTCTCCCATCCCCATTGTTGATGCAAAGATCATTGCCAGAGGCTCAGCAATCTCCTCCCTCGCCTCCCACAGTAGCCTGGGGTATATCTTGTCCGGTCCCAGTGACTTATCCAACTTGATGCTTTCCAAAAGCTCCAGCACATCATCTTTCTTAATGTCTATATGCTCAAGCTTTTCAGTCTGCTGTAAGTCATCCCTATAATCACCAAGATTCTTTTCTGTCGTTGAATACTGAAGTCAGGTATTCCATACACACTCCGGTTCCATACACACTTTTCCACTGTCACACTTGATTTGCCCTATTCTCTCACATCTTATCCTCTTGCTCTTCACCTACCTGTAGAATGCCTTGGGGTTTTCCTTAATCCTGCACGCCAAGGCCTTCTCATGGCCCCTTCTGGCTCTCCTAATGTCATCCTTGAACTCCTTCCTGCTAGCCTTATAATGTTCTAGATCTCTATCATTACTTAGTTTTTTTGAACCTTTCGTAAGCTCTTCTTTTCTCCTTGACTAGATTTACAACAGCCTTTGTACACCACGTTTCCTGTACCCTACCATCCTTTCCCTGTCTCGTTGGAACTCCACGGAAATATCCCCTGAACATTTGCCACATTTCTTCCGTACGTTTCCCTGAGAACATCTGTTCCCAATTTATGCTTCCAAGTTCCTGCCTGATGGCCTCATATTTCCCCTTAATCCAATTAAACGTTTTCTTAACTTGTCTGTTCCTATCCCTCTCCAATGCTATGGTAAAGGAGATAGAATTGTGATCACTATCTCCAAAATGCTCTCCCACTGAGAGACTTGACACCTGACCAGGTTCATTTCCCAATACCTGATCAAGTACAGCCCCTCTTCTTGTAGGCTTATCTACATACTGTGTTAGGGTACCTTCCTGAACACACCTAACATACTCCACCCCATCTAAACCCCTTGCTCTAGGGAGATGCCAATCAATATTGGGGAAATTAAAATCTCCCACCACAACACCCCTGTTGCATCTTTTCAGACTCTGTCTCCCTATCTGCTCCTCGATCTCCCTGGTACTATTTGGTAGTTCATAAAAAAACACCCAGTAGAGTTTTTGACCCTTTCCTGTTCCTAACTTCCACCCACAGAGACTCAGTAGACAATCACTCCATGACTTCCTCCTTTAATCTTGTAAATGTGTGGGTTGAAAAGTTAATTACCCCTAGTTGTAGATGAATTGGATGTAGGGGTTGTGGAAGTCAATGTAAAATAATTTAAATTTGTTATACATTAGAAGTAATGTATAACTGATTAATAAGTGAAAAAGAATTATTTAATGACTTGGAATAGTTTTCCAGTCAAAGATCTTGAATTGATTTATATCATATTATGAATCTATTAGATCAAGTTGAAGTTCAGTTTATTGTACATATGTATACTGCCAAATGAAACAGCATTCCTCTGGATCAAGATGCACAGTACATATGCTCCAGTTTCCTCCCACAGTCCAAAGATGTACCGCTTAGTAGGTTAATAGATTGTCTTCTGATTAGGTTAGGGTTAAATAGGTGGATTGCTGGACTGTGTGGCTCATTGGGCTGGAGGGGCCTGTTTTGTGCTTTATCTCTAAAATAAATAAATAAATACATGCACAACACAAGTTATATGATGGTAAAAATGATGATCTGGTTGTCTTTAAACCTTGCATGGTGTGCTTTTGAATTCTGCAAAAAAATTATATATGCTGTCATTCTTTTTCTCTTTCAGCCATTCCACCCTCTTGTAAACTTGGAATGTTCCCAAGACCTTCAGCCATTCCTCTGTGCAATGTATGCTCCGATTTGCACTGAATATGGGCGAGTTACCTTGCCATGCCGTAAGCTGTGTCAACGGGCATATGTGGAGTGTCATAAACTAATGGAAATGTTTGGTGTAACGTGGCCAGAAGAGATGGAGTGTGTAAAGTAAGCAAACTTTAATCCTCCTGAACCAAAATAAAAAGAAAGCAACAGAAATGATAGAAAATGTTGGAGTTTTTCCAACAGATCTGAAAATTTCTGATGGGAAGATGAAATGTATGACTGAATAAAAGATCATGCCCCAAAACTTTTGCCAGTTTGTTTTTCTTTTTTGCCTGACGTATGGGCTTTTACAATGGTTTCTTTTCACTTCAGGTTTTCACCATATTAGTTTGTTTAGCAATAATCTAGTCTATTTGAGATTTGTACCTTTTATTTCAGGTGCTGTCAGATGCACTGACCTTGTTCACTTGGTATTTGCATAATAGGAAAATGCATATTTTTAAAACTACCATTGCAGGCTTACTAGCATCCTACCTGTGGATTTTATTTTATGGTCATTTGGGTCTTGGCATGTTACAATACATAAAGTGTCACTGTGTCAGTTTTGTCTTTGGGAAATATGTGGCTTTAAAGTCTGAGGTAGGCAGGAGAGAACTATTCCAAGCGATAATCGCCACACGCACCACTTCTTCCACATTGAGTGTAAAAGTGTCCTTCAAAGAATTGACAGTGTCATCTTTCCATTAGTTCTGTACCCAGGAGAATTGCTGAATTTTGTTTTCAATGATAGAAATTGTTTTTCTCAGTAGTTAATTTTCAGTTTGCAAAACGGACCTGACTTTCATACAACACACATCAAAGTTGCTGGTGAACGCAGCAGGCCAGGCAGCGTCTCTAGGCAGAGGTACAGTTGACGTTTCAGGCCAAGACCCTACATCATGACTAACTGAAAGAAGAGCTAGTAAGAGATTTGAAAGTGGGAGGGGGAGATCCGAAATGATAGGAGAAGACAGGAGGGGGAGGGATGGAGCCAAGAGCTGGACAGGTGATTGGCAAAAGGGATATGAGAGGATCATGGGACAGGAGGCCTAGGGAGAAAGAAAAGGGAGAGGGGGGATAAAAGCCCAGAGGATGGGCAAGGGGTATAGTGAGGGGGACAGAGGGAGAAAAAGGAGAGAGAGAAAAAGAATGTATGTATATAAATAAATTATAGATGGGGTACAAGGGGGTGGTGGGGCATTAGCGGAAGTTTGAGAAGTCAGTGTTCATGCCATCAGGTTGGAGGCTACCCAGACGGAATATAAGGTGTTGTTCCTCCAACCTGAGTGTGGCTTCATCTTTACAGTAGAGGAGGCCGTGGATAGACGTATCAGAATGGGAATGGAACATTGAATTAAAATGTGTGGCCACTGGAAGATCATGCTTTCTCTGGCGGACAGAGCGTAGGTGTTCAGCGAAACGATCTCCCAGTTTTCTTTTATACATGTGCCGATTTGCACTAGGTTAAGACCAGGCAATTGTTGAGAATAATGAAAAGGGCAGAAACTCATATTCCACAAATTACCTTGGAATAGGGGATTGCATAGTATGTTTTGAACTGAATTACAATGATGAGGGAAATAAAGCACCATACATCTTGCTGGTAAACTGGATGGAAACAGAATTACCATTTTTCTGGTAGTTTTGTGATCATGGTATTCTAGACTATTTATAACAACCTGTTTCAACCATTAAGCTACAAAAGACATGAAGTCAACAAAGTTCCATTGCCATATTATTTTGTGACACATGAGGCCAGATCTGGTTGTGCTTGTCTTCTGCCTGTCTTGCTCATCCTCTAAGTTTGATACAAAGGTTATTGCCTGCATACCGAAAATTGGCAGATTAGGGAGTTGGTCTTTACACCCAAACATGCTGATACAATGAGAGAAGAAAACATAGCCCAACAGTGAGGGGAAGACACCTTGCATTTACTAAGGACAGATGGGTATGAGGTTGAGCCCAGTGAGACCTGTAGTCGATGGACCCATCTGTTAATAAAGCCATGACCAGTTTGGGAAGTCATGTTCATAATAGATTGACGGCCGTGGAGGTGGAAATCACCTCCAATTCACTATCTGCATAGCTATTCAGATCTCTTGTAATCCTTGGGTTCTTCAAACTTCCTAAATACACATGATTTTGTTAATTTTAGCTAATATACCTCCAAATGGATTTTTTTAAAAATCAGAAATCAATGTATTTAGTGGGAATTGCGTGCCATACATAAATTGGACACTAAGTCTTGCATTTTATTTTTAATGCTCCACAGGTTTCCAGATTGTGATGAAGGGTATCCACGGCAAGCTGACTCTGTTTTGGATGGTGACCCCACAGAAGAAGCCCCAGTGGCTGTTCAGAGAGACTATGGCTTCTGGTGCCCAAGGGAATTGAAAATCAATCCAGAACTTGGCTACTCCTTCCTTGGAGTCACAGATTGCTCACCCCCTTGCCCAAATATGTATTTTAGACGTGAAGAACTATCCTTTGCCAGGTACTTCATTGGGGTGATATCCATTGTCTGCCTGTCTGCCACACTCTTTACTTTCCTCACGTTCCTCATTGATGTGAAACGGTTCCGCTATCCAGAGCGCCCAATCATCTTTTATGCAGTCTGTTACATGATGGTTTCCTTGGTGTTTTTTATTGGCTTTCTTCTTGAGGACACAGTTGCCTGCAACAGAAATGATCCTTCTGTTTACAAAGCATCGACAGTAACACAAGGTTCCCACAATAAGGCATGTACTATCCTGTTTATGGTTCTGTACTTCTTCACAATGGCCGGCTCCGTGTGGTGGGTCATCCTCACCATAACATGGTTTTTAGCTGCTGTTCCCAAATGGGGCAGTGAGGCAATAGAGAAGAAAGCCCTGCTGTTCCATGCAAGTGCCTGGGGGATCCCAGGAACACTCACCATCATCCTCCTTGCCATGAACAAAATCGAAGGGGACAACATCAGTGGTGTGTGCTTTGTTGGACTATACAATGTTGATGCACTACGATATTTTGTCCTGGCTCCGTTGTGCCTGTACGTGGTGGTGGGAGTTTCCTTGTTACTCGCTGGTATAATATCACTGAACCGCGTGCGGATTGAAATCCCATTGGAGAAAGAGAACCAGGACAAGTTGGTGAAGTTCATGATCCGTATTGGTGTGTTCAGCGTTCTCTACCTCGTACCACTCCTTATTGTGATTGGATGCTATTTTTATGAGCAAGCGTTCCGTGCTGTTTGGGAGACAACATGGATTCAGGAGCGATGTCGTGAATACCACATTCCCTGCCCTTACCAGGTATGCACTTCAGCAAAGTCCCCCAAGGCAGTTTGATCTGAAGGATCAAAGGGAAGGTGGCACATTGGATTAAATATTGACTGAATGAGAGAAAGCAAAGATGAACAGTCAGCAGGAATATTAGTGACTGAGCATGTTGTATGCACTGATATTCCTCAAGGTTCATATTTGAGTGATATGCTCCTTGTGAGATTTCTTGTTTATGTCATTTATATTTCTTAAATATTGTTCTGTTGGTACCAACACTAGTAACATGCTTTACCGTGAGGAGGAAAGTTCTGGGCTATACACGGGTATCATTGGACTAGATATGTGAGCAAAAATATTTGCAAATCGAATACAAAATGACAAACTGAGAAGTAATGCATGATCGCTATTGGTGTGTTTGGCGTTCTCTACTTTGAACCACTTCTTATCGTAGTTGGATGCTGTTTCTATGAGCAAGCGTTCTGTACTGTTTGGAAGGCAGCATAAATTGGGGAGGACAAAAAGGGCAAGGGAAAATGTGATGCGGTGCAGGATCCCAAGAAGTGTAGAGGAACAGAGCCTTTTGGAGTGCGCGTCCACAAATCCCAGAAGAAAGCAGAATAGAAGATTGGTGACTTGATAGGAGTCGTATAAAATGATAAGATGCATAGATAGAGTGAACAGCTTGCCAAGGCAGACATGACTAATAATGATTATTTTAATAATTGGATAATTGCAGAAATTGGTACCATGGTAGCATTGCAATTAGAGTGAAACTGATACAGCTCAGAGCGTTGCAGAGTTCAGAGTTCATTTCCGGCACTGTTCTGTAAGGAGTCTTTTCAGGTCCTCCCAGTGGAATCCATGGGTTTTCCCCAGATGCTCCGGTTTCCTCCCACAATCCAGAGATGTAACTTGGACCATCAGCCTCTGCTTTAAATATACTCAATCACTTGGCCTCCACAGCCATCTGTGACAATGAATTCCACAGAATCGCTGCTCTCTGGCTAAAGAAATTCCTCCTCTTCTCTGTTCTAAGTGGATATCCCTCTACTCTGAGGCTGTGCCATCTGGTCCTAGACTCGCCCATTATAGGAAACATCTTCTCCACATCCACTCTATCTAGCCCTTTCAATATTTGATAGGTTTCAGTGAGATCCTCTCCTCATTCTTCTAAACTCCAGCAAGTACAGGCCCAGAGCGTTCAAACACCCTCATATGTTAACTCTTTCACACCCTGAATTATTGTAGTAAACCTCCTCTGGACCCTGTCCAATGCCAGCACATCTTTTCTTAGATAAGGGACCCAAAGCGGTTCACTATTCTCCAAGTACTGTCTGACCAATGTCTTATAAAGCCTCAGCATTGCATACTTGCTCTTATATTGCAGTCTTCTCAAAATGAATGCTAACATTGCATTTGCCTTCCTTACTACCAACTCAATCTGCAAGTTAACCTTTAGGGAATCCTTCACGTGGACTCCCAAATGCACCTCTGGTTTTTGAATTTTCTCCCTGTTTAGAGAATAGTCTACAACTTTATTCCATCTGCCACTTTGCCAATTCTCCCAATCTGTCTAAGTCCTTCTGCAGACACTGTTTCCTCAACACTTCACCTATCTTCATATCATCTGCAAACCTGGGGACAAATCCATCAGTTCAGTCATCTAAATTGTTGGCATATAACGTGAAAATAAGCAATCCTAACACTGAAACCTGTGGAACACCGTTCGTCACTGGCAGCCAACCAGAATAGGCCCCCTTTAATCCCACTCTTTGTCTCCTGCCAGTTAGCCAATCTTCTATCCATGCTAACAAGAGGCATTCTGCAGATGCTGGACATTCAAGCAACACACATCAAAGTTGCTGGTGAACGCAGCAGGTCAGGCAGCATCTCTAGGAAGAGGTACAGTCGATGTTTCAGGCCGAGACCCTTCAGGACTGACGAAGGGTCGAAGGGTCTCGGCCTGAAACGTCGACTGTACCTCTTCCTAGAGATGCTGCCTGACCTGCTGCGTTCACCAGCAACTTTGATGTGTGTTGCTTCTGTCCATGCTAGTATCTTTCCTGTAATACCATGGGCTCTTATCTTAATCAGCAACATATGCGGCACCTTGTGAAAAGCCTTCTGAAAATCCAATTAAACAACACCCATTGACTCTCCTTTGTCTATCCTGCCTGCTATTTCCTCAAAGAATTCCAATAGATTTGTCAGGCAAGCTTCTCCCTTAAGGAAACCCTCATGACTTTGGCCTACTTTATCATGTGTCTCTAAGTACCCTGAAACCTCATCCTTAACAATTCCCAAATCTTCCCAACCACTGAAGTCAGGCTAACTGGCCTATGATTTCCTTTCTTCTGCCTCTCTTTCTTCCTTGAAGAGTGGAGTGACATTTGCAGTCTTCCGGTCCTCCAGAACTATTCCAGAATCTAGTGATTATTAAAAGATCATTACTAATGCCTCCAGAATTTCTTCAGCTACCTCTTTCAGAGCACTGGTGTGTAGTCCATCTGGACAAAGTGACTTTTCTACCTTCAGACATTTTAACTTCCCAAGCACTGCTTTCTTAGTAATAGCAATTACACTCACTTCTGCTCCCTGATATGCTCAAATTTCTGGCATACTGCTAGTGTCTTCTAAGTGAAGACTGATGCAAAATGCTCATTAGATTTGTCTCAAGCAACACACGTAAAAATTGCTGGTGAACACAGCAGGCCAGGCTGCATCTATAGGAAGAGGTACAGTCGACGTTTCAGGCCGAGACCCTTCTGTAATCTCTTGCTATTTCTTCTTTCAGTTAGTCCTGACGAAGGGTCTCGGCCCGAAACGTCGACTGTACCTCTTCCTAGAGATGCTGCCTGGCCTGCTGCATTCACCAGCAATTTTCATGTGTGTTGCTTGAAATTCCAGCATCTGCAGATTTCCTCGTGTTTGCGTATTAGATTTGTCTGCCATTTCTTTGCTCTCCTTTACTCCAGCAACATTTTCCAGCAGTCCATTTACCAGTCTTGCCTCTCTTTTACCCTTTAGATATCTGCAAACTTTTAGTATCCTCTTTTATATCATTGGCTAGCTTGCCTTCATATTTCATCTTTTCTCTGCTTAAGGTTTTTTAGTTGCTTTCTGTTGGTTTTTAAAAGCTTCCCCATTGTCTAACATCCACTAATTTTTGCTATTTTGAATGCCCTAAGACCATAAGATGCAGAAGCAGAATTAGGCCATTTGGCCTGTCAAATCTGCTTTGTCATTTCATCGTGTCTGATCCAAATTTCCTCTCAGCCCAAAGTCTTGCCTTCTCCCCATAGCCCTTCATGCCCTGACCAATCAAGAATCCATCAACCTCTGCCTTAAATATAGCTAAGACTTGGCCTCCATAGCTGTCTACAGCAACTAATTCCACAGATTCACCACTCTGTGGCTAAAGAAATTCCTCCCCATCTCCATTCTAGAAGAATGCCCCTCTATTTTTAGGTTGTGTCCTGTGGCCATAGATGCTCCCACCATAGGAAACATTCTTTCCTCATCCACTATCAATGCCTTTCACCATTCGGTAAGTTTCAATTAGGTCACCACTCATTCTTCTAAATTCCAGTGAATCCAGGTACAGAGCTATCAAGCGCTCTTCAAATGACAAGCCGTTTAATCCTGGTATCATTTTCGTAAGTCTCCTTTGAACTCTCTCCAGTTTCAGCACATCCTTTCTAAGATAAGGGGCCCAAACTACTCAACAGTGCTTTTATATTCTAGTCTTCTGTAAATGAATGTTAACATCCCATTTGCCTTCCTCAGCCCAGATTCAACCTGCAAATTAACCTTTAGGGAATCCTGCACAAGGACTCCTAGGTCCCTTTGCACCTCAGCTTTTTGTATTTTGTCTCCACTTAGAAAATAGTTAAACCGTTCATTTCCACCAAAGCGCATAACCATGCACTTCCTGGCACTGTATTCCATCTGCCATTTCTTTGCCCATTCTCCTAATCAGCCTAAGTCCTTCTGTAGCCAGTCTACTTCCTCAAAACTGCCTGCCCCTCCACCTGTCTTAGTATCATCTGCAAACTTTGCAACAAAGCCATCAATTCCATTATCCAAATCAACTGACATAATGTAAAAAAAATTGGTCCCAACACAAACCCCTGTGGAACACTGCTAGTCACCAGCAGCCAACCAGAAAAGGCTCCCTTTATTCCCATTTTTTTGCCTCCTGTCAATCAGCTACTGCTTTATCTATGCTAGAATCTTTCCTGTTAATACCATAGGCTGGTAGCTTGTTAAGCGCCTCATGTGGTACCTTGTCAAAGGCCTTCTGAGTACACAACATAAACTGATTCTCCTTTGTCTACCCTGCTTATTATTTCTTCAAAGCATTCTAACAGATTTGTCAGGCAACATTATCCCTTGAGGAAACCATGCTGACTACAGCCTATTTTATGTGCCTTCAAGTACCTTAAAATCACATCCTTAACAATTGACTGCAACATTTTCCCAACCTCTGAGGTCAGACTAACTGGCCTATAATTTCCTTTCTTCTGCCTCTCCCTTCTTGGCCAGTAGTTTGCAGTTTTCCAGTCTTCTGGAACCATTCCAGAATCTAGTGATTCTTGAAAGATCATTACTAATGCCTCCTCAATCTCTTCAGCCACCTCTTTCAAAACTCTGGGGTGTACACCTTCTGGTTCAGGTGACTTCCCTGCCTTCAGACCTTTCAGTTTCCCAAGAACCTTCTCCCTACTAATGGTAACCACACATTTCACGATCTTGACACCTGGAACTTCCACTATACTGCTAGTGTCTTCCACAGTGAAGACTGATGCAAAATACTTATTCAGTTTGAATGTCAATTCCTTGTCCAACATTACTCCCTCTCTAGCATTGTTTTCCAGTAGTCTGATATCCACTCTTGCTTCTCTTTTACACTTTATATGTCCGAAGAAACTTTTCATGTCCGCTTCAATATTATTGGCTAGCTTACTTTCCTATTCCATCTTTACCTTAATGACTTTTCTCATTGCCTTCTGTTGGTTTTTAAAAACTTGCCCCTAATTCTCTTAAACTTCCCATCATTTTTGCTCTATTATATGTCCTCTTTGGTTTTTATGTTGGCTTTAACTTCTCTTGTTAACTATGGTTGTGTCATCTTTCCTTTTTCAGTACCTCCTCTTTGGGATATATATATCCTATGCCTTCTGAATTGCTTCCAGAAATTTCAGACTTTGCTGCTCTGCCCTCATCCCTGCCTGTGTTCTTTTCCAATCAATTCTGGCCAACTCCTCTCGTGCCTAAGCAATTCCCTTTACTCCTCTGTAATACTGATACATTTGGCTTTAGCTTCTCCTTCTCAAATTTCAGGGTGAATTCAATCATATGATCACTTGCCCCTAAGGGATCTTTTACTGTCAGCCCTCATTAATCAATTCTGGTTCATTGCATAACACCCAGTCCAGAATAGCTGATCCCCTAGTGGACTCGTCCTCCATTTAGAATTCTTCTTCATCTTTGGGATGTATTTATCCTGCATTTTCTGAATTGCCCCCAGCATCTTCAGCCATTGTTGTCCTACCATTATCCCTGCTATGTCCCCTTCCAGTCAACATTGGCTAGCTCTTCCCTCATGCTCTGTAATTCCCTTTATTCCACTGTAGTACTGATATATCTGACTTCACCTTCTCTGTCTCTCAAACTGCAGAGTGAATTCTATCTTATGACCACTGGCTCCTAAGGGTTACTTTACCTTAAACTCTCGAGTGTTCATGAGGTGACACTGATTTGATAACAGACCACAGCGAATTTTGTATTAGTAATTCCACTATCAGAGCAATGAGGAAAAGTCTCAAACTGTAATCCTCTGCAGTTAATAGCACTTTTCATTGTTTGTGCAATTCTATCATGCAACAGCACAACTGTTTTCAGTATTTCTGTTTTGCTGTTCCAGTTCCATATGTCAAGAAGTCAGAAAAATTACGACATAATAAAAGTCCATTCAGCCCACGTCCTTGCCAAAGTAAAGTCGCCTGATCTATCCCCTCTTTCCATTTCCAGGTCCAAAGTCGTGCAACTATAGATCTCCAAGCAAACATCCAAGTACTTAAATATGAGGAAAAATTTATCTCTACCACCATACGATCAGTCCCACTCTCTTGCCTTGTCCCCCGGATAAGAGTAGCAAGAGTTTTGGACTGATTGTATGAAAAAGTTCTCAACTCGCCAGATCCTACCATTTATTTTGTATCTATGCCCGTGGTTTTAAATACTTAGATAAGGTGTATCAATCTTTGTTGTTTATCTACCCAGGCCCCTTATAATTTTATGCATATCATTTTAGGCCTCCATTCAACCCCAGTATGAAGAGCTACAGCCAAAGTATTGTTTCTTCATATCTAAAATATTCAAATTCTGGCAAGTTGTTTTTTTGCATCCTCCCTAGTAATGTGACCAAAGCTTTATTCAACACTCGGTGCTCTATGCTGTTCTAGCATCACTTCTCTGGTTTTGTATTGTATGTTGTGGCTGAGAAAAGGAAAACATCTTGCTAAGCTGTTAACTCTCTCAAGGTAACACAAGTGAGCCGTCCTGATCTTATACTCTTCCTGATGAAGTACCTGATGGCTCTGGTGGTTGGCATCCCATCCGTGTTCTGGGTCGGCAGCAAGAAAACCTGTTTTGAATGGGCCAGCTTCTTCCATGGGCGCAAGAAGAAAGAGTGAGTTTGCTCCTGTCATTTGTCAACCTTTTTATCAACCAAGAAATGGCAGCATCAGAAACAAGCTCTGTGTGTGTGTGTGTGTGTGTGTGTGTGTGTGTGTGTGTACTTACACTTACTTCCTCCAGTCACCTTAAAATTTGCCCCTTGTATTAGTCTTTTCAGCTATGGGATAAAGTCACTGGGTATCCGTTCAACCTATGCCTCTTATCATTTTGTACACTTTTAGATACTAGCAATACCCAGTTTATTTTTTAAATGCACCTTGCCATATTCTTTATGACAATGAATAAGACCATTTGGCCCATAGTCTATCATTTCAGAGACCAATCTAGTTTCTAATTTCCCCTGTAATTATTCCCACTTTCTGATCAGTTCTACCATCATCATATACTTCAGACAAATTACAGAGCGGTCAGTTAAACTACCAACCCACATTTGTTTGGGATGTTGAAGAAACTGGAGGAAGTCCACACAATATGATGGGCCAGGATTAAATCTGGGTTGCTGGAGCTGTAAGTCAGCATCACAGTTAGGTATGGCACTTTGGTTATCCTTGATTAGGAATGTAACACACTCAATTAAATGCAGTTCATTAATTCTCTGTAAATCAATTTCTGAATCATCCACTATTGCTGGAGCAGCTAATAATAGAAATGGAGCCTCACTCAATCATTTGAGTTGCTGAAAGGGTTCTTAGATTTGACCTTCACTTATGTGCAGTGAGCTCACATATAATTAATCCATAGAGCTACTGAAGCAGGGCTGAAACAACTCCAGAGCCTGTTAACTCAATCCAGGAATCAGGTCAGATGTACTTGGAAACTTAGAATATTTTCTGTTCTAGAGTCATTAAGATACTGGTGAACAAACATGCACTGTGAAATATTTTAGCTTTCAACAATTTTGAGAAGGTGGAGGCAAATACGACTGAGGCATTGAAGAGGCTCTTGGATAAGCAGATGAATGTGCGAGGAATAGAAGAAAATGGGCCTTGTATCGGCGGAAGGGATTAACACAGAAACACAGAAAACCTAAAGCACAATACAGGCCCTTCGGCCCACAAAGCTGTGCCGAACATGTCCTTACCTTAGAAATTACCTTGGGTTACCCACAGCCCTCTATTTTTCTGAGCTCCATGTACCTGTCCAGGAGCCTCTTAAAAGACCCTATCGTATCCGCCTCCACCAATGTCACGGCAGCCCATTCCACACACTCACCACTCTCTGCGTTTTAAAAAAAAACTTACCCCTGACATCTCCTCTGCACCTACTTCTAAGCATCTTAAAACTGTGCCCTCTCGTGCTAGCCATTTCAGCCCTGGGAAAAAGCCTGTCACTATCCACATGATCAATGCCTCTCATCAGGTCACCTCTCATCCTCCGTCGCTCCAAGGAAAAAAGGCCGAGATTACTCAACCTATTCTCATAAGGCATGCTTCCCAATCCAGGCAACATCCTTGTAAATCTCCTCTGCACCCTTTCTATAATTTCCACATCCTTCCTATAGTGAGGCGACCAGAACGGAGCAAAGTACTCCAAGTGGGGTCTGACCAGGGTCCTATATGGCTGCAACATTACCTCGTAGCTCCTAAACTCAATCCCACGATTGATGAAGGCCAATGCACTGTATGCTTTCATAACCATAGAATCAACCTGCTCAGCAGCTTTGAGTGTCCTATGGACTCAGACACCAAGATCCCGCTGATCCTCCACACTACCAAGAGTCTTACCATTAATACTATATTCTGCCATCATATTTGACCTACCAAAATGAACCACCTCACACTTATCTGGGTTGAAAGCCATCTGCCACTTCTCAACCCAGTTTTGCATCCTATCAATGTCCCGCTGTAAACTCTGACAGCCCTCCACACTATCCATAACACCTCCAACCTGTCATCAGCAAATTTACTAATCCATCCCTCCACTTCTTCATCCAGGTCATCTATAAAAATCATGAAGAGTAGGGGTCCCAGAACAGATCCCTGAGGCACATCACTGGTGACCAGTCTCCATGCAGAATATGACCCATCTACAACCACTCTTTGCCTTCTGTGAGCGAGCCAGTTCCAGATCCACAAAGCAATGTCCCCTTGGATCCCATGCCTCCTCCTCCTCCTTCTTCTTCATGTGCCTTGCGTGTTACATGCTTGGGCGATCATGGCTCTGTCCATCGAACAATCCCTTGCAGTATCAATGATATCACACACACATGCCTCCTTACTTTCTCAATAAGCCATGCTTGGGGTACCTTGTTAGATGCTTTGCTGAAATCCATATACACTACAATCTACTGCTCTACCTTCATCAATGTGTTTAGTCACATCCTCAAAAAATACAGTCAGGCTCATAAGGCATGATGTGCTTTTGACAAAGCCATGCTGACTATTCCTAATATTATGCCTTGCCAAATGTTCATACATCCTGCCTTTCAGGATCTTCTCCATCAACTTATCAACCACTGAAGTAAGTCTCACTGGTCTATAATTTCCTGGGCTATCTCTACTCCCTTCCTTGAATAATGCAACAACATCCGCAACCCTCCAATCCTCTGGAACCTCTCCCGTCCCCATTGATGATGCAAAGATCATTGCCAGAGGCTCAGCAATCTCCTCCCTCGCTTCCCACAGTAGCCTGGGGTACATCTCGTCCAGTCCCGGTGACTTATCCAACTCAATGCTTTCCAAAAGCACCAGCACATCCTCTTTCTTAATATGTACATGTTCATGCTTTTCAGTCCACTGTAAGTCATCCCTATAATCGCCAAGTTCCTTTTCCGTAGTGAATACTGAAGCAAAGTGTTCATTAAGTATCTCTGCTATCTCCTCCGGTTCCATACACACTTCTCCACTGTCACACTTGAAAGGTCCTATTCTTTCACCTCTTATCCTCTTGCTCTTTGCACACTTGTAGAATGCCTTGGGGTTTTCCTTAATCCTGTCCGCCAAGGCCTTCTCATGTTCCCTTCCGGCTCTCCTAATTTCTTTCTTAAGCTCCTTCCTACTAGCCTTATAATCTTCAAGATCTCTATCATTACCTAGTTTTTTGAACCTTTCGTAAGCTTTTCTTTTCTTCTTGACAAGATTTACAACAGCCTTTGTACACCATGGTTCCTGTACTCAATCATCCTTTCCCTGTCTCATTGGAACATACTTATGCAGAACTCCACACAAATATCCCCTGAATGTTTGCCACATTTCTTCCGTACATTCCCTCCGTACATTTCCCTGAGAACATCTGTTCCCAATTTATGCTTCCAAGTTCCAGCCTGATAGCCTCATATTTCCCCTTACTCCAATTAAACGCTTTTCTAACTTGTCTGTTCCTATCCCTCTCCAGTGCTGTGGTAAAGGCGACAGAATTGTGATCACTACGTCCAAAATGTTCTCCCACTGAGAGACTTGACACCTGACCAGGTTCATTTCCCAATACCAGATCAAGTACAGCCTCTCCTCTTGTAGGCTTATCTACATGTGGTGTCAAGAAACCGTCTTGAACACACCTAACAAACTCCACCGCATCTAAACCCCTCGCTCTAGGGACATGCCAGTCGATATTTGGGAAATTAAAATCTCCCACCATGACAACCCTGTCATTGTTACACCTTTCCAAAATCTGTCTCCCTACCTGCGCCTCGATGTCTCTGTTACTATTAGGTGGTCTATATATTAAAAAAAAGCACCCAGTGGAGTTATTGACCCCTTCCTATTCCTAACTTCCACCCACAGAGACACTGTAGACAATCCCTGTATGTCTTCCTCCTTTTCTGCAGCCGTGACACTATCTCTGAACAACAGTGCCACGCCCCTCACCTCTTTTGCCTCTCTCTCTGTCCTTTCTAAAACATCTGAAGCCTGGCGCTCTAAATAACCATTTCTGTCCCTGAGCCATTCAAGTGTCTGTAATGGCCACAACATCATAACTCCAAGTACTGATCCATGCTCTAAGCTCATCCGCTTTGTTCATAATACATTGCATTAAAATAGATGCATCTCAAACCATCAGTCTGAGCACGTCCCTTCTCTATCACCTGCCTATCCTCCCTCTCACACTGTCTCCAAGCTTTCTCTATTTATGAGTCAACCGCCTCATCCTCCCGTCTCTTCAGTTTGGTTCCCATCCCCCAGCAATTCTAGTTTAAACTCTCCCCAGTAGCCTTGGCAAACCTTCCCACCAGGATAGTGGTCCCCCTGGGATTCAGGTGCAACCCCTTTTGTACAGGTCACTCCTGCCCCAAAAGAGGTCCCAATGCCAGAAATCTGAATCCCTGACCTCTGCTCAAATCTGTCAGCCATGTATTTATCCTCCACCTCACTCTATTCCTATAGTCACTGTCACGTGGCACAAGCAGTAATCCCGAGATGACTACCTTTGTGGTCCTGCTTTTAGGACCTCCTCCCTTTTCCTGCCTATGTCATTGGTACCAAAATGTACCACGACCTCTGGCTGTTCTCCTTCCTACTTCAGGATATCATGGACGCGATCAGAAACATCCCAGACCCTGGCACCTGGGAGGCAAACTACCATCCGTGCTTCTTTCCTGCGTCCACAGAATTGCCTATCTGACCCCCTAATTATAGAGTCCCCTATCACTGCTGCCATCCTCTTCCTTTCCCTACCCTTCTGAGCCAAATGGCCAGACTCTGTGTCAAAGGTGCGGCCACTGTTGCTTCCCCCAGGTTGCCCATCTCTCCCCCCCCCCCCAACAGTACTTATTGTCAAGGGGTACTGCCACAGGGGTGCTCTCTAGTATCTGACCCCTGGCCTTCCCTCTCCTGATTGTTACCCTTTATCTGTCTCCCCAGGCCCCAGTGTGACTATCAGCCTATAGCTCCTATCTGTCACTTCATCATTTTCCTGACCCAGACAAAGGTCATTGAGCTGCATCTCCAGTTCGCTCGCACGGTCCCTCAGGAGCTGCAGCTTGACGCACCTGGCGCAGATGTGACCGTCTGGGAGGCTGGGAGTCACCCGGATTTCCTACATCTGACACCGAACACAGAACACCGGCCTCGCACACATTCTTCCTGTCTGTATTCTACACAGATAACCTATCTTGCTTCGACCTGTTATCGCCAAAGCCTTCCTACTCTACCTCTCTGTACTCTGTGCTTGCTCTATAAAGCTGTCTCCTTTTAAACTCTTCTCGCTGTTCTCACTGGCTGACGTCCACGCACTTGCGCAGTCGTGCCCCGATTAAACTACTGAAGAATTAACCGTCTCCTTTTAAACTCTTCTCGCTGTTCTCACTGGCTGATGTCCTTGTGCTTGCACAGTCGTTCCCCAAACATTATAGGGGATTAGTTGGCATTTGATTACTAATTTAATTAGTTCGGCACAACGTTGTGGGCCAGAGAGCCTGTTCATACACTGTGCTGTGTCTGTGTTGTAACACAATTTGTAAGAGTTCCAGTGAAGCAGTTTCACCCAAATTAGCATTAGTCCTTGCTTCAGTTTAGAATTGAGGGTGGGAGGAGGAGGTAGACAGTGTGGGGAATTTTTTTAAATTTAGAGATACAGCACAGTAACAATGAGCCCACGTCCGATTACACCCATGTGACCAAATAACCTACCAACCTGTAAGTCTTTAGAATGTGGGAGGAAATATGAGGACTAGGAGGAAACCCACTTTTCCAGATCCTTTGTGTAAGGAGATGTCCTCTCTAAAATGTTCTGGGATCTGCATTACCCTTTCCAAAATGAGTATGTCTAGTGGTAAAACTCCTCACTGTTAAAACAGTAAAAGCTATCTGGATTTCAAAAGTTTACAAAAGTCAAAATTGGTTGGGGGTATGGTGGGGTTGCAAGAGTGAACAGAAGTTTTAGAAACATAGAAAACCTACAGCACAGTACAGGCCCTTCGGCCCACAAAGTTGTGCTGAAATTACTAGGTTTACCCATAGCCCTCTATTTTTCTAAGCTCCATGTACCTATCCAAAAGTCTCTTAAAAGACCCTATGGTATCCGCCTCTACCACCGTCACCGGCAGCCCATTCCACGAATAAAAGTTTTATTTTATTTATTCTTATTATTTATTTATTTATTATGTAGTTTATTTACTTTTTATTTAGAGATGTAGCACAGTCACAGGCCTTTCTGGCCCAACAGGCCCACATTACCCGACTGCACCCATGTAACCAATTAATCTACTGACCAGCACGTCTTTGGAGTGTGGGAGGAAACCCATGTGGACGTGGGGAGAACATATAAACTCCTTACAGACAGCAGCAGAATTGAACCCAGGTCATGAGTGCTGTAAAAACATTTTTGCTGCTGCCCTACCATGTTACCCATTGTTTTTGCCATTGCCTATAAGGAGTTTGTACCTTCTCCGTGGGAATGCATGGGTTTTCCTCACACAATCCCTCATTCCAAGGACGTGCAGGTTATTAGTTTAATGGGTCATATGGGTACATGGGTGTAATTTGGTGGCACAGGCTCGTTGGGCCCAAAGGGCCTGTTACCGTGCTGTATCTGTAAATAAAAATTAATAGGTTATAAATATCAAGATTTGCTGATATATCCAAAAATAGTTGCTCCTAGAATTTTCTCCTCTTTAATTGGGTTCCAAATTAATTCTAGATACCCGTCTTTTTCAATTTCAGTTCTGTTAATGAGAGCTGCCAAGTTTTGCAGGAACCAGAGTTTGCGCAGTCTCTGCTAAGAGATCCAAACACCCCCATCATCCGTAAGTCTCGAGGCACCTCCACCCAAGGAACGTCCACACATGCCTCTTCCCAGCAACTGGCCATGGATGATCAGAGGAGCAAGGCTGGCAGTGTCCACAGTAAGCTCAGCAGTTATCACGGCAGCCTTCACAGGTCGCGGGACGGCAGGTGAGTTAATCGATAGAAACACCACAGCAAACCAGAGAATCAGATTACCATTTGGAATTTCTAAGTTGGATTTCTTTTTGTATAGCTGATGTTGAGTTTCACATTATTGAAACTATTCAGTAATATTGTTTGATATTTTATGTTAAGATAATAAGGTTTGCTAGGGAAGGGCTCAGAAGGGCAGGCTGTGTTGTAAATAGCTTAATTTCTTACACAGAGAACTGTTGGATCCCAATGCTTTTGTGATCCTAAGGTTCTTCAGAAGTCAAAAATAGGGCATAAAACTTGTTGCTTAAGGTCATTTCATTAAATGTTACAAGAGCAAGAAGAAGCATTGAGAAAACAAAGACTAGACTGAAAGTAGCTGTGTTCCTCTTGTACAAGATTTGAGATAACAGCAAATTCCAGTGTTAATTATTAACCTATAAAATAGCTGGAGTGAAGTGGTGTGTCACCTGCGACTGAAAACTAAGTAGTGTCTAAAAATACAGAAGAAATTATATCACTAATGGAAGACTCACTGAACAATTACATGTATGTAGATGATTATATGAAAATGAAAGCAAGTATTCGAAAGCTACAAGAAAAATAATTTATACCCAATCCAAAGAACATACTGTAGATATATATTTATATTTTTAAGGAAATGTATCAATTATAGCTTGAAGGAAGCTATGAGTTTCAACAAAAGGTTTTCTCAGTGCTTGGCTTTAAGCCTTTTCCATGGGTACTTCCTGTTAAATGGACTGAGTGTGGAGGAACAAAGGGATCTGGGAGTTCAGATGCATAATTCCCTCAAAGTGGCGTCACAGGTAGACAGGGTTGAAAGAAGGCTTTTGGCATCCTGGCATTCATAAATCAAAGTATTGAGTATAGGAGTTGGGATGTTATGGTGAGGTTGTGTAAGACATTGGTGAGGCCAAATTTAGAGTATTGTGTGCAGTCCTGGTCACCTAACTATAGGAAGGATATCAGTAAGATTAAAAGAGTGCAGAGAAGATTTACTGGGATGTTGCCAGGTCTTCAGGAGTTGAGTTACAGGGAAAGATTGAACAGGTTAGGACTTTATTCTTTGGAGCGTAGAAGAATGAGGGGGGAGAGATAAATATGAGAAGACATGGCTTTAGGGTGAAAGGGGAAAAGATTAGGGGGAACGAGCTGCCATCTGACGTGGTAAATGCCTTAAGTTTTAAGAATAAATTGGATAGATACACGGATAGGAGAGGTCTGGAGGGTTATGGACTGGGTGCAGGTCAATGGGACTAGCGGAATAAAGTTTCGGCACAGACTAGAAGGGCAGAATAGCCTGTTTTCTGTGCTGTAGTGTTCTATGGTTCTATGGTAATTGTGGAGGTAGAATTTAAAGTACAGTATTGTTTAAAAACGTGCTAACTAATCTCAATGCAAATTGCAAGATAGCGGAACTGAGTTTATATCGATTGTGAAAGATTGAACCGATTGTGACTGCTCTTTAAAGGTGTGTAAACAGAGGGTGAGATCATTAAGTTTCGAGGTTGGTAAGGTAAACACAGAAGGTATTCTCACATCCAAGACAAGGAGCTATAAATAAGATAGTTACAAATAAATGCAAATAAGAAATGAAACTGAGGAACTCACTACCCCAAGAAGGGTTGAGGTGATAGAACAGAGGCTAGATAAACATAAGGGAGAAAGTAATAGTACAATATGTTCTCTGGTTGGATAAAGGATAGAAGGACACAATATTTTGTAGACAATGATAATTAAACAAGTATGGTTACCCATTGCATTTAAGTCAAAGTTCAGCAATGGTAGAACATTTGTATTATATTCAGAAATATGAAGAAGACAACTAGGTGGGATGAGTGTTATGGGAGCAAACTGCGGTGAAGTTTTTAATTTTTGTTCTAGATTCCAGCATCTGCAATCTCTTTAGTCTAGCATTATAAGAAAGATGTTTTGCAGAGAGGAAGCTATGGAGAAAGATTGAAACACTATAGTAAGTTTTTTTTTAAATCATTTTTTAACTCTCCATATTTGCATCATGATAAATGGATGTAGAGCCTCAGATCCATGACCCTGACAGAGGAAATAAGGCCATAAGACAAAGGAGCAGAGGTCGGCCATTCAGCCCATCGAGTCTGCAGCGCCATTTTATCATGAGCTGATCCATTCCCCAATTTAGTCCCACTCCCCCGCCTTCTCACCATAACCTTTGATGCCCTGGCTACTCAGATACCTATCAATTTCTGCCTTAAATACACCCAATGACTTGGCCTCCACTGCCGCCCGTGGCAACAAATTCCATAGATTCACCAACCTCTGGCTAAAAAAATTTCTTCGCATCTCTGTTCTGAATGGGCGCCCTTCAATCCTTAAGTCATGCCCTCTCGTACTAGACTCCTCCACCATGGGAAACAACTTTGCCACATCCACTCTGTCCATGCCTTTCAACATTCGAAATGTTTCTATGAGGTCCCCCCTCATTCTTCTAAACTCCAAGGAATACAGTCCAAGAGTGGACAAATGTTCCTCATATGTTAACCCTCTCATTCCCGGAATCATTCTAGTGAATCTTCTCTGTACCCTCTCCAACGTCAGCACATCCTTTCTTAAATAAGGAGACCAAAACTGCCCACAGTACTCCAAGTGAGGTCTTACCAGCACCTTATAGAGCCTCAACATCACATCCTTGCTCCTATACTCTATTCCTCTAGAAATGAATGCCAACATTGCATTCGCCTTCTTCACCGCCGACTCAACCTGGAGGTTAACCTTAAGGGTATCCTGTACGAGGACTCCCAAGTCCCGTTGCATCTCAGAACTTTGAATTCTCTCCCCATTTAAATAATAGTCTGCCCGTTTATTTCTTCTGCCAAAGTGCATAACCATACACTTTCCAACATCGTATTTCATTTGCCACTTCTTTGCCCATTCTTCCAATCTATCCAAGTCTCTCTGCAAACTCTCTGTTTCCTCAGCACTACCAGCCCCTCCACCTATCTTAGTACCATCAGCAATCTTAGCCACAAAGCCACCTATTCCATAATCCAAATGGTTGATGTACAACGTAAAAAGTAGCAGCCCCAACACGGACCCCCTGTGGAACACTGCAGGTAACCGGCAGCCAACCAGAATAGGATACCTTTTATTCCCACTCTCTGTTTCCTGCCAATCAGCCAACGCCCTATCCACGTATGTAACTTCCCCGTAATTCCATCCACTGCATCTCCTTTGTCTAGCCTTCTTGTAATTTCCTCAAAAAATTGTAATAGGTTTGTCAGGCAGGATTTTCCTTTAAGGAAACCATGCTGAGTTCTGCCTATCTTGTCATATGCCTCCAGGTACTCCATAGTCTCATCCTTGACAGTCGACTCCAACAACTTCCCAACCACCGATGTCAAGTTAATAGGTCTATAAGTTCCTTTTTGCTTCCTTGCCCTCTTCTTAAATAGCGGAGTGACATTTGCAATCTTCCAGTCCTCTGGAACCATGCCAGAATCTATCGACTTTTGAAAGATCATCGCTAATGCCTCTGCAATCTCCACAGCTACTTCCTTCAGAACACGAGGGTGCATTCCATCTGGTCTGGGACATTTACCTACCTTTACACTATTCAGCTTCCTGAGTACTTTCTCTGTCGTAATTGTGACTGCGCACACTTCTCTTTCCTGCCACCCTTGAGTGTCCGGTATACCGCTGATGTCTTCCTCAGTGAAGACTGATGCAAAATACTCGTTCAGTTCCTCCGCCATCTCCTTATCTCCCATTACAATTTCTCCAGCATCATTTTCTATCGGTCCAATATCTACTCTCACCTGTCTTACTCTTTATATACTTGAAAAAGCTTTTAGTATCCTCTTTGATATTATTTGCTAGTTTCCTTTCATAGTTCATCTTTTCCCTCTTAATGACCTTCTTAGTTTCCTTTTGTAAGCTTTGAAAAACTTCCCATCCTCTGTCTTCCCACTAATTTTTGCTTCCTTGTATGCCCTCTCCTTTGCTTTAACTTTGGCTTTGACTTCTCTTGTCAGCCACGGTTTCATCCTTTTTCCATTTGAAAATTTCTTCTTTTTTGGAATATACCTGTCCTGCACCTTCCTCACTTCTCGCATAAACTCTAGCCACTGCTGCTCTGCTGTCCTTCCCACCAGTGTCCCTTTCCAGTCAACTTTGGCCAGTTCCTCTCTCATGCCACTATAATTTCCTTTACTCCACTGAAATACCGACACATCAGATTTCGGCTTCTCCTTTTCAAATTTCACGGTGAACTCAATCATGTTATGATCACTGCCTCCTAAGGGTTCCTTCACCTCAATCTCTCTAATCACCTCCGGTTCATTACACAGTACCCAATCCAGTACAGCCGATCCCCTAGTGGGCTCAACAACAAGCTGTTCTAAAAAGCCATCTTACAGACATTCTACAAATTCTCTCTCTTGAGATCCAGTGCCGACCTGATTTTCCCAATCCACTCGCATGTTAAAATCCCCCACAATTATCATAATACTGCCCTTCTGACAAGCCTTTTCTATTTCCTGTTGTAATTTGTAGTCCACATCACTGCAGCTGTTTGGAGGCCTGTATATAACTGCCATCAGGGTCCTTTTACCCCCGCAATTGCTTAGCTCAACCCATAACGATTCTGCACCTTTCGATCCTACGTCACCTCTTTCTAATGATTTAATATCATTTCTTACCCATAAAGCCACACCACCCCCTCTGCCTACCTGCCTGTCCTTCCGATACACCGTGTGTCCTTAGACGTTCACCTCCCAGAGATAGGCATCCTTTAGTCACGTCTCAGTGATGGCCACAATATCATACCTGCCAATCTGTAGCTGTACAACAAGATCATCCACCTTATTCCTTATGCTACGTGCATTTAAGTATAACACCTTAAGACCAGTATTTGGTACTTTTTGCTTTGATTGCACTGCAACTCATCCCAATGGCTACAAATTTGCCCCATCACCTGCCTGTCTTTCCTGACATCTTTAATGCTCACTATCTTAGATTTATTTCTGTTTTCCCCTTCCTCTGCTCTATCATTCCAGTTTCCATCCCCCTGCCAAATTAGTTTAAACCCTCCCTAACAGCTCTATTAAACCTTCCTGCCAGGATATTGGTCCCTTCGGGTTCAGGTGTAACCTGTCCATTTTGAGCAGGTCATACTTCCCCCAGGAGAGATCCCAGTGATCCAAGAATCTGAAGCCCTGCCTCCTGCACCAGTTTCTCAGCCACGCATTCATCTACCTGATCCTACTTTTCTTGCCCTCGCTAGCACGTGGAACAGGTAGCAATCCCGAGATTACTACCCTGGAGGTCCTGCTTCTCAGCTTCCTTCCTAACTCCTGGAAATCTCTCTTCAGGACCTCCTCCCTTATATCTATGTCATTGATACCAACATGTAGCAAGATAACTGGCTGCTCGCCCCCTCCCCGCAGAATATTCTGGACCTGATCTGAGACATCCTGTACCCTGGCACCTGGGAGGCAACACACCATGCGGGTATCTCTATCGGGCTCACAGAACCTCCTGTCTGTTCCCCTGACTATGGAATCCCCTATGACTACCGCATTCCTCTTCTCCCTCCTTCCCTCCTGCATAACAGCGCCAGGCTCAGTGCCAGAGACCCGGTAACCGTGGGCGTCCCCTGTCAGGTTATCCCCCTCAACAGCATCCAGAACAAGATATTTGTTGCTGAGGGGGACAGCCACAGGGGTGCTCACCACTATCCGGGCATTTTCCTTCCCTCTCCTGACAGTCACCCAGTTTTCTGACCCCTGTAGCCTAGGGATGACTACCTCCCTGTAGCTCCTGTCTATCATCTCTTCACTTTCTCTATTAAGCAGTAGGTCATCAAGCTGCAGCTCCAGATTCCTGACACGGTCTCTGAGGAGCTGCATCTCGGTGCACCTGGTGCAGACATGGCCATCGGAGGCTGGAGGTCTCCCAGGATTCCCACATCTGACAGTCTGAACAAAGCACTCACCCTGCAGGCATGCTATCTAATTCTACAGGAATGAAACAGGAAAAATAAGTCTACTCACCCACGTACCTCGACAAACAGATGAACTTTTTAAACCGTTAGCTCGTACCGTTAGCTGTGAGAGCCCTGCTGTTCCTGTCTGTCCGGGCCGATTCGCCAAGGGGAAGAAAGAGAGTTGCTGCCAAAAATATAGGCCAAACCTACATTGGATTACTTTGTCAGTAATTGTGGTATCTAATTTGTACGTTGAAGATTGTGAAAAGGAATAAATTGTGAAAGCTTAAGGAGAATATTAGCTGGGATTCAGAAGTTTAGTTTATAGTTGCAAGAAAAAGTTCATGAACCCTTTGCAATTACCTGGTTTTCTACACTAGTTACTCATAAAATGTGGCCTGATCTTCATCTAAGTCACAATAATAGACAAACACAATCTGTCTAGACTAATAACACACAAACAATTGTATTTTTCATGTCTTTATTGGACACATTGTTCAATTATTCACATTCGAGGCTGGAAGAATTATGTGAACCCTTGTATCCAATAACAGGTAAAAACTCCTTTAGCAGCAATAACCTCCTGTAGCTGCTGATCAGACTTACACAATGGCAAGGAGGAATTTTAGACCATTCCTTCATACAAAACTGTTTCAGTTCATCAATATTTTTGAGATATGTTGCATGAACAGCCTTCTTCAGGTCATGCCACAGCATCTCAATTGGGTTAAGGTCTAGACTCTGACTTGGCCATTGCAAAACATGAATTTTCTTCTCCTTAAACCTTTCTGTTGTTGATTTGTGTTTTGGATCATTGTCTTGTTTCATCATCCAACTTCTATTAAGCTTCACATAACTGACCGCTACCCTGACATTCTCCTGTAAAATGTCTTGATACAATTTTGAATTCATTGTTCCCACAATTATTGCAAGCTGTTCAGGCCCTGAGGCAGCAAAGCAGCCTCAACCATGATGCTCCTTTCACTATGATTCACACAGTTCGGATAAGGTGTTGGTGTGCAGTGCCCTGTTTCCTCCAAACACAGCAGTGTGCATTTCTACCGGAACATTCAACATTTGTCTCATCTGTCCACAGAACATTGTCCCAGAAGCATTATGGAACATCCAGGTGGTCTGTCACAAACTTAAGACATGCAGCAATGCTGTTTTTGGTGAACAGTGGTTTCCTCCATGGTGACCTTCCATGATCACCATTCTTGTTCAGTGTTTTTCTTATAGTTGACACATGAACAGAGACTTTAGCAAGTTCTAGAGTTTTCTGCAGGACTTTTGCTGTTACCTTTGTGTTCTTTTTCGCTTCCTTCAGCATTGCATGTTGTGCTGTCAGTGTGATCTTTGCAGGACACCCACTCTAGGGAGAGTAGCAACAGTGCTGAATTTCCTCTATTTGTAGGCGATTTCTCTAACAGTGAACCGATGAACACTCAGGTCTTTAGAAATGCTTTTGTAGCCTTTTCCAGCTTCATGCATCTCTACAGTTCTTCTAAGGTCCTCTAGAAGTTCTTTTGGTTGAGGCATGATGCACATAAACAGATCTTTCTTGAGAAGAACAGTCTCTGTCAGTAACCTGACTTTGTGTGTCTTTTTGTATAGAGCAAAGCACCTCAACAACCCACATCTCCAATCTCATCTCATTGATTGGAACACCTGACTCCAAATAGCTTTTAGAAACATAGAAAACCTACAGCACAATACAGGCCCTTCAGCCCACAATGCTGTGCCGAACATGTACTTACTTTAGAAATTACCCATAGCCCTCTATTTTTCGAAGCTCCATGTACCTATCCAGGAGTCTCTCAAAAGACCCTATCATATCTGTCTCCAGTACCGTCACCGGCGGCCCATTCCAAGCACTCACCACTCTCTGCATTAAAAAAACTTACCCCTAACATCTACCCTGTACTTACTTCCAAGCACCTTAAAACTGTGCCCTCTCGTGATAGCTATTTCAGCCCTGGGAAAAAGCCTCTTGACTATCCACATGATCAATGAATCTCATCTTATACACCTCTATCAGGTCACCTTTCATCCTTCGTTGCTCCAAGGAGAAAAGGCAGAGTTCACTCAACCTGTTCTCATAAGGCATGCTCCCCAATCCAGGCAACATCCTTGTAAACCTCCTCTGCACCCTTTCTATAGATTCCACATCCGTCCTGCAGTGAGGTGACCAGAAATGAGCACAGTACTCCAAGTGGGTCTGACCAGGGTCCTATATAGCTGTAACATTACCTCTTGGCTGTTATGCTCAATCCCATGGTTGATGAAGGCCAATGCACCATATGCTTTCTTAACTACAGAGACAACCTGCACAGCACCTTTGAGTATCCTATGGACTTGGACCCCAGGATCCCTCTGATCCTCCACACTACCAAGAGTCTGACAATTAATACTATATTCTGCCATCATATTTGACCTATGAAAATGACCCACCTCACACTTATCTGGGTTGAACTTCACCTGCCACTTCTCAGCCCAGTTTTGCATCCTATCGATGTCCCACTGTAACCTCTGGCAGCCCTCCACACTATCCACAATGCACCCAACCTTTGTGTCATCAGCAAATTTACTAACCCATCCCTCCACTTCCTCATCCAGGTCGCTTATGAAAATCATGAAGAGAAAGGGTCCCAGAACAGATCCCTGAGGCACACCACTGGTCACCAACCTCCATGCAGAATATGACCCGTCTACAACCACTCTTTGCCTTCTGTGGGCAAGCCAATTCTGGATCCACAAACCAAGGTCCCATGGATCCCATGCCTCCTTACTTTCTCAATAAGCCTTGCATAGGGTACCTGAAATCCATAAACATCATATCTACTGCTCTGCCTTCATCAATGTGTTTAGTGACGTCCTCAAAAAATTTAATCAGGCTCATAAGGCACGACCTGGCTTTGACAAAGCCATGCTGACTGTTCCTGATCAGATTATGCCTCTCCAAAGTATTCATAAATCCTGCCTTTCAGGATCTTCTCCATCAACTTACCAAACACTGAAGTAAGACTCACTGGTCTATATTTTCCTGGGCTATCTCTACTCCCTTTCTTGAATAAGGGAACAACATCTGCAATCCTCCAATCCTCCAGAAGCTCTCCTGTTGCCATTGATGATGCAAAGATCATTGCCAGAGGCTCAGCAATCTCCTTCCTCGCCTCCCACGGTAGCCTGGAGAACATTTTGTCCGGTCCCGGAGACTTATCCAACTTGATGCTTTCGGAAAGCTCCAGCACATCTTCTTTCTTAATGTCTGTATGCACAAGCTATTCAATCCACTGTAAGTCATCCCTATAATTGCCAAGATCCTTTTCTATAGTGGAAACTGAAGCGAAGTGTTCATTCAGTACCTTTGCTATCTCCTCCAGTTCCATACACACTTTTCCACTGTCACACTTGATTGGTCCTATTCTCTCACATCTTATCCTCTTGCTCTTCACATACTTCACTTGACTGTCTCTTGAGGCCCTGGTGTGACTGCTTGCCTATAGCTCCTCTCTATCTCCTCCTCACTTTCTCTGACCAGACAAAGGTCATCTTTGGTAGAAGGCATTACCCCAGAGGTTTACATACTTGTTTGAACCTAGACTGTGATTGTTTAAATGGTGTACTCATTATTGACGAGACAAAGTGCAATTGTTTCTGTGCTATTGGTTTAGGCAGATTGTGTTTGTCTTATTGTGACTTGGATGAAGATCAGACCACATTTTATGAGTAATTAATGCAGAAAACCAGGTAATTGCAAAAGGTTCACAATTTTTTTTTCTTGGAACTGTAAATCCACAGTTGGTGAGTCCAGTGGCTTTATTTCTGTCCTTATATCGCTGGTCAGTTATTTTGGTTTTGCATTTCCACTATCAGTGCTCAGAAAATAGGCTGACTCTAGGTAACATCCATCAGATGTGTTCATAAGATTTGGTGGGGTGCTGCTGACTTGAGCTCTACCTTCAACCAGTTCTGGTTACTACCTTGTGAACTGACCAGCTGACTACATGGGCAGTCAGAAGAAACAATTTGATGATATGTGTTGCTTGATGTTTTACCAGATACACACCCTGCAGCTTCAGAGCTCTGGATGAGCGGTTGGTTCATGGCAGTCTTCCAAGGCTGAACGATCAGTCACGGCAGAGCAGCCTGCACCGTCTCAACGAGCAGTCCCGGCACAGCAGTGTCAGAGATCTGACGAACCCAGCGACGCACATCACCCATGGCACTAGCATGAACCGAGTCATTGAGGAAGACTGTACAAGTGCCTAAGTGGTGCCTCAGCGTCAAAGGCAAAATAGTTTACAAAGAAAAAATCAATATAACTGGAGCCAGAAAGATCAGCAACCAAACACAAGGAGATTTCAAATGGCCGCTTGGAGAAACTTGTTTGGAAGCATAACAACTGTTGTAAATTTCAAAGGGAAGGAAGATTACAAGCTGGTGGACTTATTCTCAACGTTGTTCATAAAAATCCAGGAATAGGAATATTGATAGCTCTCGGTTTTTATAGCCTTGTTGTGACATCTTCACATATGTATTCTTGATGCAGAAATTGATTGTAAAGACATTGACCAATACCCCATTTTGGAAGAGAAAAGGGTAAATGTTTGGATTCTCTTTTATTTATAGCTGAACTGGAAAGACAGTAGCATATCTGTTAGTTTTCAAGGTACACATCTCAAACAGATAGAATCCTATTGTTGAAAATAGGATTTATCATAAAGATCAAGTCATGTAATATTGTGTAGAAGTATGTTGCATTTACTTGAAATAAGCTTGGTTTAGAGAAGAGGTTAGTGCAAGATCCATAGCCACTATTCATGTCAGGTCATTGCAATGCTACCTCATAGCATCCTGTCTTAATTTTTTTGGAGAGGAAACATCATTCAGCTATTTGGGCCAATTTATTAATCACAGCATTATTCTATTGATTAACTCGTGCATTGCACTTGATGGGTGTTGGGCAGGTTGATTTGTGAACAGATGTTAGGCGCATGATGTTAATTCAGTAAAAATTGATGACTTAATGTCATAATTATATTGATATCACAGGTTGGTTACCTGCAGCAGATACTAGGGTTCCAGTAATCTATGGTAATGCTTGATCTAATGGCCACCACCATTCCTGAATCCCGGCTTTAAAATAACATCTGGATGAATGGATTCTGCATCTGCTGGGATTGGGATCTTCATCTCCACTGGTTAATAGCAACTTTGGGTTTATTGGGTTTACTACCTTGTTGATCTTTTGCTAATGTCTATCCAAACCAAGTTTAATCTTCAATTGCAGCTTCTCTGGAATGAATTCAGACAAGGTTTTAAAAAGTAAAATCTGTTTAAGGTCTTGCAGTCTTCTCTCCTGTTGACCAATTAACTGAGCCACAGTTCAATTAGGTGCTTTCAAATATTTGTCAGTATTTTCACAAAGGTGCTAGCTGTATAATTAAACCATACCCCTGCTCTGTAGCCTAAACTTTTCTCATTGTAAATGTCACTGCATAGCTCAGTGACAGGTCTCCTATTTCTGATTCTGAAAGTTTAAGCCCTACTCCAGGGTCTGCACCAATCTGGAACATCATCACTGACTGCTGGTTTGGTAATGGTTCCATCTTTTGCATGAGACATCAGTCCAGAGCTCCACACATGAAAGTTGCTGGTGAACACAGCAGGCCAGGCAGCATCTCTAGGAAGAGGTGCAGTCGACGTTTCAGGCCGAGACCATTCGTCAGTCCAGAGCTCCATCTGCTTTCTCATCTTGGCCAATACTTGGCCTCCTCATCTATTATATAGTTGTGTGCAAATTACTTGTTGCAATTCTTACATTGCAACAGTGGCTACCATTTCAGGAATATTTATTTTATTTTATGGCCTTGCGGTTGAGGAGGCATCATGTGTCTGCAAGTTTATTTCTTTCTAGGTAGACTAATGGTCTTAATTTCAAAAGTGTGGTTAATGTACCTGTAGTGAAACAACCAAGAAGTATCTCAGCAAGATCTGAGTCTATCACTTGTTTGTGATCTGGGCTAGATACTGGTGTCCCTTGCAATTATAATTCCTCCATATTTCTGAAGGGATAGTTAACCTTGGATGAGTTGAGGATTTGTTCATAATATATTTAGGAGAGAGAGACCCAGATATAGTCAGCTTTATCAGAGCACTTATCTGAAGCTAGAGGGTTCTTAATGGTTTTGACATTCTTAATTCTCTCTTCATGTGCTTGTCTAGAATCACTGCTTTTTTCAGCTTATCTGAAATCCAAATTCTATAGTTCATGGCATTCCCAAAAGAATCTTCTCAATTTCATCTACTTGTGTTTCCTCCTCCCAGTCAGAGTAAGGATGGAGGTTGCCCTCTACCAGCTTCTGTATTTCCATGAATAATATTGTGTAGCTTCCAGCACTCAACTTCCTCTGCCATTCCAGCTTAGTACTGCAAAGGGACCGATGTTTCTATGACTTTCTGGTTTGCTCAACCATCTCCACTTCTTGTAGCACTTTTCCATTGAGCCGCATGAGATAAAACACCAGTTCTTTACCTCATCCTATCCTGCCCACCAGGAATCCAAACTGTCTACCGAAGAGAAGCCACAGTTCACATGCATCTCCAATTTAATGTATTGCCATCAGTGCTCACGGTAGCTCACCTACTTTGGAAAGACTGAACAGAGATTGGATAACTGCTTTGCAGAACACCTCAGTTAAATTCGAGGTGAATCTGAAATCAAATGACTGGAGGAACTCAGCAGGTCAGGCAGCATTTATGGAGAGGAATAAACATTTGACATTTTGGGCTGAGACCTTTCAACAGGACTCAGTCACCTGTTGCTTCAATTCTCCATCTCAGTCCAAACCTGCTCTGTCTTTGCCCTCTGATGCTTTAGCAGTGTAAGTTAAAGGAACAATTTGTCAGCTTCCAGTTGGCACATGGGGCTCTCTGGATTTGATATTGAATCTAGCAGTTTCAGTTAACTAACTGACCTGTTCTGATGTAAAATCATCCTCCAAAAATAATAATTTTAGTTTTTTCTGCATTCCTTTATTTTAATTTCCAGCAATGAGTATACCACAATTCCAGCATGTTTTTTTTTCTTCTTTTACATTCATTGATCTATTAATTAACACCACTCCAACCTGATAGCATGAACATTGATTTCTCTAAATTCCTATAATTACTCCTCCCACTTCTCTCTTTTTCCATTCCTCATTCTGGCTCCCCTCTTACTCTTCCTTCCCTTTCTCCAATGATCTACTCTCCCTTCCTATCAGATACCAACCTTCAGCCCTGTACCTTTTCCACCTATCCACTCCTAGCTCCTTACTTTATCTCCCCTCCCTTCCTGCCTCCCCTCATCTTATTTTGGCTTCTCCATCCTTTCCAGTCCTGATGAAGAGACTCAGCCTGAAACATCAACTGTTAAGTCTGCTCCATGGATGCTGCTGACCTAATGAGTTCTTCCAGAATTATGCGTGTATTGAGAATGCACTATTTTGTTTTGAGCTGAAGTCAAATCAATGTTCACAGATTTTCTTTGAGGTTACTGGAGATCTGATTTCTTCTTTGATGGCAAAGGCTGAATAGCAACATTTTTATTTCCTCAGTGACCTGAACTCATAAAAATGTTTCTTCCACTGATTTACAAGGACAATTTCTTCCTACTTTTCACAAGTTAATGCTACTCAGCATTTAAGTCTTTATTACCACTGTGATCACAAGATCTTTATTTTTTATTTAGCAGTACAGCGCAGAATAGACCTTTCCAGCCCTTCAAGTCACACTGCTCAGCAACCCCTGATTTAAACCTAACCTAATCAAAGGACAATTAACACTGTATCAATTAACCTACTAACTGGTACATCTTTGAACTGTGGGAGGAAACTGGAGCACCCGGAGGAAATGCGCATTCCAAGAGAAAGTCCTTGCAGCGGACACTGGGATTGAACGCCAACACTCTAAGCTGTAATATTGTTGTGCTAACTGCTACATTCTCGTAGTGCCCGGCTCATAAGATCCTGTTTTCTTTCATGACTAAGTGATTAACTTGATAAAACTGTCCCATCTATTTAAGTGTGCCCAAGAAATTGTACTAACCACTCTCATCCAAGATAGGCACCATGTGCAGCAATCCTTTGCTCTTCTAGTGTCTCTCATCCCAACTTCTGTTTCATTGATAATTTTTCTTTGCCCCAAAGATAAAGTTTAAAGAAGTTCCTAACAAATCAAGGCTTGATATATTTAAAAGACATATAAATGAAAAGGCACAATATTTCAAAATCTTAGAATTTCAAAAGGGAACTATCAAAAGGACTTGAAAGACATTTGGACAGGTACGTGAATATGAAAAGCTTTGAGGGATGTGGGCAAATGGGACTGGCATCTTGATTGACATGGATGAGTTGGGCTGAAGGGCCTGTTACTGTGCTGTCATTGTATGATTCACTGGAGAAATTGTTCCTAATCGTTCCTCATAATTTAAACCTAATCAAGCTTTAATGAAAACACTAGAATGAATGTGGAGCTCTGAAACATGCTGTATTGCTCTATCATTTGGTGAACTGATTATATATAGACTTGGGCTGAAAACAGTAGTTGAGATTAACTATGCAAACACGAGGAAATCTGCAGATGCTGGAAATTCAAGCAACACATACAAAAAATGCTGTTGAACGCAGCAGGCCAGGCAGCATCTATAGGAAGAGGTACGGTTGATGTTTTGGGCTGAGACCCTTCGTCAGGACTAACTGAAAGAAGAGGATTTATTTATTAACTAATTGTGCCACATACTGCATCTTCAACACTCAGTGGCTCCCTTGGAAACCAGTGTGCTGCATCTGTCCTGATCATCCTGTGAAGTTGAATCAACAAAGGAGAGGAACTGCATTTTATCAATTTTGTAATGGGTGCATATCTTCCTCCACATCTACAACAGTTATGACAACCCACCTATTCTAAGGCATCATCAAAACTCCGGGCCAACATAAATTGCAGTCACCACTACCATCTTGCCAGCGGTTTGTTCCAGGTTTGGGTTGCTTGCACTGGTGGTGGCTATGCTCGGTTTATGAAATGCTTTTCATCTCTCGTAAGCATTTTGTGCATCACCTGAGACTCTTCACAATAAAATGCAAAGAAAGGCAACATTAACTTGCACTCACCCCATAAAGAACTTATTTGTTCTCTATAGAATTGTGGCTGGATGTATAGTTTGGTAACGTGTCTTGCCCTACCCCACTCCCCAGGTTTAGCACTTTAACTGAGTGTATAGCTGTTGTGCAGTAGTTGTAAATTAGATTATTTTTAGAGAGCAGTAGATTTTTAATAAAAATAAATGATTTCCCTGTGTCTGTGTTTTTACTTTTAAGTTTTCAGTTCCTTGGACGTTTCGATTTTGTATAGTTGCTACATTCCATTTTGATATGCAGCATTTTAAGGATTCATTCATCCTTCAGGTGTGGGTGCAATGGGTGAGTAGTGGATTTATTGCCCAACTCCATCTTGCTTTGAGCTGAATCAGAATAAGGTTTATAATCTCTGCGATATGGAATCTATTGCAGCAGTACAGTACAATACAATACAAAGTATATTAAAAATTACAATAAGTATATATTTATATCTAAAAATTTAAAAAGTAATGCACCAACAGAGTAAAATTATGTGTTGTTCTAGGACAGAACAGTAATCGGATGGTTAAGGGGAAGAAATTGTTCCTAAAGCACAGAGTACGTGTTCAGGCTCATGTATCTCCTCACTGATAGTACAAATGAGAAGAGGCATGTCCTTGGTGGTTGGGGTCCTTAATGATGGATGCTGCATTCTTGAAGCATTGCCTGTTGAAGATGCCCCTAATAATGGGGAGGCTAGTGTCCTTGATGGAACTGGCTGAGTGTACAACCCTGTGCGGCATTCTTTAATCCTGTTCAGTGGCCCCCTCCATACAGTGATGCAACAATTAGATTGCTCTCCATAGTACTCCTGTAGAAACTTGCTGGAGTCTATTCTGACATAACAAATCTACTGAAACTGCTAATGAAATATAGCTGCTTTGTTATTGCATCAATATGCTGGCCCCAGGATAGATCTTCAGAAATGTTGACACCCAGGAACCTGAGTGACTTTCCAAGCCATTTTTGAGTTGTTTGAAAAGTAAACCACATTGGAGATCTGGGGTCCCTAGAGGCCAGACTGAGTAAGGATGACAGATGTTTTTTTATTCACCACACCCACAGAAAAACTGTGTGCCAGACTGATTTTTTAAAAATGACTATCCAGAATTCTTGCAGTCATTATTAAAAATTTAATTTATTAAAATATAGATTAAATTCCACAGCTGGCATGTAAGATTTAAACTCTGGTACAGAATCCCTGGTGACTTATGTCACACAAGTACCCAGTAGAATAGTGCATTGAAGTTAGCAGTTTATAATGGATCATCCATCCTCTTCATGCCAAATTTTAACAGGTGCCAGTAGAACAAATAAAGCCAGATCATCTACGTACAATCTATTTGCAACTGTTATTTTAAAATTTTGCCTCCTACATGTAAAGTAACTGAAACCTTCAATGAATGTTCTTCCCAGATATTTGTGCTCAAATCAAGTTAGGCTTTCCATCTGTTCTCTGTACTTTGGTTTTAGTTCAGTTTATTTCTAGGCCAACCGGATAGTTTGTTTGCACAGTTTTCAGTGCCTAGAGTGACTCAAAGCATTTTTGACCTCAAATATCCAGGTCAGTGAACTTAGTCTGCATTGCACAAAGTCCAGTCTCCAGCACTATCGTCACTAATTTACCCTGTTTGCTATATTAGAATGTCAAACAATATAGCACAAGAACAGGCCTTCAGCCCATAATACAGTACTGAACTAATTAAATTATATTAGTTTAAGATGTGTACATACATATATATACACACACACACACACACACTGGCATGCAAAAGTTTGGGCACCCCTAGTCAAAATTTCTGTAACTGTGAATAGCTAAGCGAGTAAAAGATGAACTGATTTCCAAAAGGCATAAAGTTAAAGATGACACATTTCTTTAATATTTTAAGCAAGAAAACTTTTTTTAATTTCCATTACAGTTCAAAATAACAAAAAAGGAAAAGGGCCTGAAGCAAAAGTTTGGGCACCCTGCACGGCAGTACTTAGTAACACCCCCTTTGGTATCACAGCTTGTAAACACTTTTTGTAGCCAGCTAAGAGTCTTTCAATTCTTGTTTGGGGAATTTTCACCCATTCTTCCTTGCAAAAGCCTTCTACTTCTGTGAGATTCTTGGGCTGTTTGCATGCACTGCTCTTTTGAGGTCTATCCACAGATTCTCAATGACATTTAGGACTGAGGGCCATGGCAAAACCTTCAGCTTGAGCCTCTTGATGCAGTCCATTGTGGATTTTGAGCTGTGTTTAGGTTCATTATCCTGTTGTAGAAGTCATCCTCTTTTCATCTTCAGCTTTTTTTTACAGATGGTGTGATGTTTGCTTCCAGAATTTGCTGGTGTTTAATTGAATTCATTCTTCCCTCTACCAGTAAATGTTCCCCGTGCTTAACAATTGGAGAGGGGTTCTTTTCATGAAATTCTGCACCCTTTTCTCTCCAAACATACCTTTGCTCATTGCGGCCAAAAAGTTCTATTCAGAAGGTTCAAAGGAACATCTACACAAGCCTAATGCATTTTGGAAACAAGTCCTGTGTATTTTGCAGCAATACATAGAGGTGCCAACTAGACAAGGGGCAGTGTTGAATCTCCTGTTAGGGAATGACATAGGTCAGGTGATAGAGATATGTGTTGGGGAGCACTCCGGGTCCAGTGATCACAATGCCATTAGTTTCAATATAATTATGGAGAAGGATAGGACTGGACCCAGGGTTGAGATTTTTGATTGGAGAAAGGCTAACTTTGAGATGCGAAAGGATTTAGTAGGAGTGGATTGGGACAATTTGTTTTATGGGAAGGATGTAATAGAGAAATGGAGGTCATTTAAAGGTGAAATTTTGAGGGTGCAGAATCTTTATGTTCTTGTTAGGTTGAAAGGAAAGGTTAAAAGTTTGAGAGAGCCATGGTTTTCAAGGAATATTGGAAACTTGGTTCGGAAAAAGAGAGAGATCTACAATAAATATAGGCAGCTTGGAGTAAATGAGGTGCTCGAGGAATATAAAGAATGTAAAAAGAGTCTTAAGAAAGAAATTAGAAAAGCTAAAAGAAGATAAGAGGTTGCTTTGGCAAATGAAGTGAAAATAAATCCAAAGGGTTTCTATAGTTATATTAACAGCAAAAGGATAGTGAGGGATAAAATTGATCCCTTAGAGAATCAGAGTGAACGGCTATGTGCGGAGCCAAAAGAGATGGGGGAAATTTTGAACAATTTCTTTTCTTCAGTATTCACTAAGGAGAAAGATATTGAATTGTGTAAGATAAGGGAAACAAGTAGGGTAGTTATGGAAACTATGATGATTAAAGAAGAGCAAGTACTGGCGCTTTTAAGGAATAAAATAGTGGATAAGTCTCCGGGTCCTGACAGGATATTCCCTAGGACCTTGAGGGAAGTTAGTGTGGAAATAGCAGGGGCTCTGACAGAAATATTTCAAATGTCATTAGAAACAGGGATGGTGCTGGAGGATTGGCATATTGCTCATGTTGTTCCATTGTTTAAAAAGGGTTCTAAGAGTAAACCTAGCAATTATCAGCCTATGAGTTTGATGTCAGTGGTGGGTAAACTGATGGAAAGTATTCTTAGAGATGGTATATAATCTGGATAGGGTCTGATTAGGAACAGTCAACATGGGTTTGTGCGTGGAAGGTCATGCTTGACAAATCTTACTGAATTTTTTGAAGAGGTTACTAGGAAAGTTGACGAGGGTAAAACAGTGGATGTTGTCTATATGGACTTCAGTAAGGCCTTTGACAAGGTTCCACAAGGAAGGTTAGTTAGGAAGGTTCAATCGTTTGGTATTAATATTGAAGTAGTAAAATGGATTCAGCAGTGGCTGGATGGGTGACGCCAGAGAATAGTGGTGGATAACTGTTGGTCAGATTGGAGGCCAGTGACTAGTGGTGTGCATCAGGGATCTGTACTGGGTCCAATGTTGTTTGTCATATATATTAATGATCTGGATGATGCGGTGGTAAGTTGGATTAGTAAGTATGCAGATGGTACTAAGATAGGTGGAGATGTGGATAATGAAGTAGGTTTTCAAAGCTTGCAGAGAGATTTAGGCCAGTTAGAAGTGTGGGCTGAAAGATGGCAGATGGAGTTTAATGCTGATAAATGTGAGGTGCTACATTTTGGTAGGACTAATCAAAATAGGATATACATGGTAAATGGTAGGGCATTGAAGAATGCAGTAGAACAGAGGGATCTAGGAATAATGGTGCATAGTTCCCTGAAGGTGGAATCTCATGTGGATAGGGTGGTGAAGAAAGCTGGCCTTTATAAATCAGAGCATTGAATATAGGAGTTGAGATGTAATGTTGAAATTGTACAAGGCATTGGTAAGGCCAAATTTGGAGTATTGTGTACAGTTCTGGTCGCCGAATTATAGGAAAGATGTCAACAAAGTTGAGAGAGTACAGAGAAGATTTACTAGAATGTTACCTGGGTTTCATCTCCTAAGTTACAGAAGAAGGTTGAACAAGTTAGGTCTTTATTCTTTGGAGTGTAGAAGGTTGAGGGGGGACTTGATAGAGGTATTTAAAATTATGAGGGGGATAGATAGAGTTGACGTGGATAGGCTTTTTCCATTGAGAGTAGGGGAGATTCAAACAAGAGGACATGAGAGTTAAAGGGCAAAAGTTTAGGGGTAACATGAGGGGGAACTTCTTTACTCAGAGAGTGGTAGCTGTGTGGAACGAGCTACCAGCAGAAGTGGTTGAGGCAGGTTCGATGTTGTCATATAAAGTTAAATTGGATAGCTATATGGACAAGAAAGGAATGGAGGGTTATGGGCTGAGTGCAGGTCGGTGGGACTAGGTGAGAGTAGGAGTTCGGCACAGACTAGAAGGGCCGAGATGGCCTGTTTCCGTGCTGTAATTGTTATACGGTCATATGACTGATGAAGTTAAAATAGAACTTTTTGGCCGCAGTCTGTGGATAGACCTCAAAAGAGCAGTGCATGCAAAATGGCCCAAGAATCTCACAGAACTAGAAGGCTTTTGCAAGGAAGAATGGGTGAAAATTCCCCAAACAAGAATTTAAAGACTCTTAGCTGGCTACAAAAAGCGTTTACAAGCTATGATACTTGCCAAAGGGGGTGTTACTAAGTACTGCCATGCCAGGTGCCCAAACTTTTGCTTTGGGCCCTTTTCCTTTTTTGTTATTTTGAAACTGTAAAAGATGGAAATAAAAAAGTTTTCTTGCTTAAAATATTAAAGAAATGTGTCATCTTTAACTTTGCCTTTTGGAAATCAGTTCATCTTTTGCTCACTTAGCTATTCACAGTAACAGAAATTTTGACCAGGGGTACACAAACTCTGTGTGTGTGTGTGTGTGTGTAATAAACCCTAAAGTAGGGCAAAAATGAGGTTTTTTGCGATCTTCGGACACGGAGCTCGAAAAAAACCAACCAAACAAACTTTTAAGATCGTAAACCAGCGGGTTGCTGTTATGTCTCCTGCTCGCTATGAAAATGGGGGACACCTCCCTCTCCCTTACCAGGGAAAGAAAGAACCTGTGGTTTGTCGAATTTCGGATGAAATGCGAAGCTTTTGGGGTAACTTTGGTCTGTGTCTGCTATTGCTTTGCAGACACTTAGGCTCGGTGATGGTACTGATGCATTTTTTTTGCTGGTGGTGGGGGGGGGATCATTGCTTGCTTCCGCTTACGCGCGGGAGGGGGGAGCTGGGGGGTACTTGGGGTTCTCACGTTTAACTGACGTTCATTCTTTAGGGGACTTTTCTGTTTTTGTGGATTTTTGCGAAGAAAAAGCATTTCAGGATGAATATTGTATACATTTCTCTGAGATTAAATTTGACCTTTGAACCTTTGAAAGCAATTTTTTTTTAATGGAGTGAGGTTCATGGGTTCAATATCCATTTAAATGTATACATCTAAAAAGAAATAGATTTAAAGAAAACAAGCCTGAAATTAGCAGTGGCAAAAGAGGGAAAGATTTAACTTGGCCTGATGAAGGGTTTTCCCCACAATGTTGACTCTTTATTGTTTTCCATGGATGCTGGCTGACCTGGTGAGTTCCTCTAGCATTGTATGTGTTACAAAAATTTAAACTTCTATTTTAGCAATCTCTTCATTAACTCATAACATAATTACCTCAACATAGGGAGGGAATATAACATAGAACATAGAATAGTACAGCACAGTACAGGCCCTTCGGCCCACAATGTTGTGCCGACCCTCAAACCCTGCCTCCCTTATAAGCCCCCACCTTAGATTCCTCCATATACCTGTCTAGTAGTCTCTTAAACTTCACTAGTGTATCTGCCTCCACCACTGACTCAGGCAGTGCATTCCACGCACCAACCACTCTCTGAGTAAAAAACCTTCCTCTAATATCCCCCTTGAACTTCTCACCCCTTACCTTAAAGCCATGTCCTCTTGTATTGAGCAGTGGTGCCCTGGGGAAGAGGCGCTGGCTATCCAATCTATCTATTCCTCTTATTATCTTGTACACATCTATCATGTCTCCTCTCATCCTCCTTCTCTCCAAAGAGTAAAGCCCTAGCTCCCTTAATCTCTGATCATAATGCATACTTACTAAACCAGGCAGCATCCTGGTAAATCTCCTCTGTATCCTTTCCAATGCTTCCACATCCTTCCTATAGTGAGGTGACCAGAACTGGACACAATACTCCAAGTGTGGCCTAACCAGAGTTTTATAGAGCTGCATTATTACATCATGACTCTTAAACTCTATCCCTCGACTTATGAAAGCTAACACTCCATAAGCTTTCTTAACTACCCTATCCACCTGTGAGGCAACTTTCAGGGATCTGTGAACATGTACCCCGAGATCCCTCTGCTCCTCCACACTACCATTTACTTTGTACTCTGCCTTGGAGTTTGTCCTTCCAAAGTGTACCACCTCACACTTCTCCGGGTTGAACTCCATCTGCCACTTCTCAGCCCACTCCTGCATCCTATCAATGTCTCTCTGCAATCTTTGACAATCCTCTACACTATCTACAACACCACCAACCTTTGTGTCGTCTGCAAACCTGCCAACCCACCCTTCTACCCCTACATCCAGGTCGTTAATAAAAATCACGAAAAGTAGAGATCCCAGAACAGATCCTTGCGGGACACCACTAGTCACAATTCTCAAATCTGAATGTACTCCTTCCACCACCACCCTCTGCCTTCTGCAGGCAAGCCAATCCTGAATCCACCTGGCCAAACTTCCCTGGATCCCATGCCTTCTAACTTTCTGAATAAGCCTACCGTGTGGAACCTTGTCAAATGCATTACTAAAATCCATTTAGATCACATCCACTGCACTACCCTCATCTATATGCCTGGTCATCTCCTCAAAGAATTCTATCAGGTTTGTTAGACACGATCTGCCCTTCACAAAGCCATGCTGACTGTCCCTGATCAGACCATGATTCTCTAAATGCCTATAGATCCTATCTCTAAGAATCTTTTCCCACAGCTTTCCCACCACAGACGTAAGGCTCACTGGACTATAATTACCCGGACTATCCCTACTACCTTTTTTGAATAAGGGAACAACATTCGCCTCCCTCCAATCCTCCAGTACCATTCCTGTGGACAACGAGGACATAAAGATCCTAGCCAGAGGCTCAGCAATCTCTTCTCTCGCCTCGTGGAGCAGCCTGGGGAATATTCCGTCGGGCCCCGGGGACTTATCTGCCCTAATGTATTTTAACAACTCCAACACCTCCTCTCCCTTAATATCAGCATGCTCCAGAACATCAAGCTCACTCATATTGTCCTCACCATCATCAAGTTCCCTCTCATTGGTGAATACCGAAGAGAAGTATTCATTGAGGACCTCGCTCACTTCCACAGCCTCCAGGCACATCTTCCCACCTTTATCTCTAATTGGTCCTACCTTCACTCCTGTCATCCTTTTTTTCTTCACATAATTGAAGAATGCCTTGGGGTTTTCCTTTACCCTACTCGCCAAGGCCTTCTCATGTCCCCTTCTTGCTCTTCTCAGCTCCTTCTTAAGCTCCTTTCTTGCTTCCCTATATTCCTCAATAGACCCATCTGATCCTTGCTTCCTAAACCTCCTGTATGCTGCCTTCTTCCTCCTGACTAGATTTTCCATCTCACTTGTCACCCATGGTTCCTTCACCCTACCATTCTTTATCTTCCTCACCGGGACAAATTTATCCCTTACATCCCGCAAGAGATCTCTAAACATTGACCACATGTCCATAGTACATTTCCCTGCAAAGACATCATCCCAATTCACACCTGCAAGTTCTAGCCTTAAAGCCTCATAATTTGCCTTTCCCCAATTAAAAATTTTCCTGTCCTCTTTGATTCTATCCTTTTCCATGATAATTATAAAAGCCAGGGAGCGGTGGTCACTGTCCCCCAGATGCTCACCCACTGAGAGATCTGTGACCTGACCCGGTTCATTACCTAGTACTAGATCTAGTATGGCATTCCCCCTGGTCGGCCTGTCCACATACTGTGACAGGAATCCATCCTGGACACACTTAACAAATTCTGCCCCATCTAAACCCTTGGAACTAATCAGGTGCCAATCAATATTAGGGAAGTTAAAGTCACCCATGATAACAACCCCGTTATTTTTGCACCTTTCCAAAATCTGCTCCTTTGTATCTCTGCTGCTACCAGGGAGTCTATAGAATACCCCCAGTAGAGTAACTGCTCCCTTCCTGTTCCTGACTTCCATCCATATTGACTCAAAAGAGGATCCTGCTACATTACCCACCCTTTCTGTAGCTGTAATAGTATCCCTGACCAGTAATGCCACCCCTCCTCCCCTTTTTCCACCCTCTCTATCCCTTTCAAAGCACTGAAATCCAGGAATATTGAGAATCCATTCCTGCCCTGGTGCCAGCCAAGTCTCTGTAATGGCCACTACATCATAATTCCATGTATGTATCCAAGCTCTCAGTTCATCACCTTTGTTCCTGATGCTTCTTGCATTGAGGTACACACATTTCAGCCCTTCTACCTTACTGTCTTTACACCGTTTATTCTGCTTCTCTTTCCTCAAAGCCTCTCTGTACGTTAGATCTGGCTTTACTCCATGCACTTTCACTGCTCTATCGCTCTGGGTCCCATCCCCCTTGCAAATTAGTTTAAACCCTCCCGAACCATGCTAGCAAACCTACCTGCAAGGAAATTGCTCCCCCTCAAGTTCAGGTGCAACCCATCCAATCTGTACAGGTCCCACCTGTAACAAAGGGGTTAGGAGTGCTGCAGTGAATAATTCATCTTTGACCTCCCCACATACTGTCCACCATCTATAAATCTTGTCAGGTGTATGATGGAATACTCTGTACAACACTCAAGAAATTTGGTGTCATACAGGATATAACATCCCATTTGATAATCACGCCAGTACCAATGCACAATGGCAGCAGATTGCATCACATACAGGATGTACTGAACCAAATCAACAAGCCACCTTACCATCTCCCAGGCCCATCCCTTTTAAGACAAACATAAGAGTAGGATTAGGCCATTTGGCCCATTGAGTCTGCTCCAAAATTCAATCAGTTGATCATTTTTTCCCCTCCTCAGCCCCACTCACTGGCATTCTCCACATAATCTTTAATGCAGTGTCCAATCAAGAATGATCAAGTTCTGCCTTAATACACCCAACTACCTGTCGTCCACAGCTACCTGTGGTAATAAAATCCACAAATTCACCACCCTCTGCCTAAAGAAATTTATCTGTATCACTAATTTAAATGGACGCTCCTCTATCCTGAGGCTGTGCCCACTTGTCCTAGACTCCCTCACCACGAGAAACATCCTTTCCACATCTACTCTGTCTAGGACTTGCAACATTTAAGAGGTTTCAATGAGATTCCCCCCTCGTTCTTCTGAATTCCAGCAAGTACGGACCCAGAGCTATCAAACGTTCCTCATATAATAACGCTTTTGTTCCCTGAATCAACCTTTTGAACCTCCTCTGAAGCCTCTCCAAGGCCAGCACACCTTTTCTAAGATGAGGAGCCCAGAACTTCACAATACTCAAAGTGAAGCCTCACGAATACCTTTTAAAGCCTCAGCATAACATTCTAAACTACTTGAAATGAATGCTAACATTCCATTTGCCTTCCTTATCACCGACTTCCCTGCGAGTTGAACATTAGGGTGTTCTGTACAAGGACTTCCAAGTCCTTTTGCATCTCAGATTTTTGGATTTTCTCCCCATTTAGAAAATTAGTCTCCACTTTTATTTTTTACTACCAAAGTGCAGGACCATGCATTTTCCAACGTATCTCATTTGCCACTTTCTCGCCCATTCTCCTAATCTAAGACCTTCTGCAGCCTACCTGTTTCCTCAACAGTACCTGCCCCTCCACAAAAATTCGTATGATCTGCAAACTTGGCAACAATGCCATCTATTTCATCATCTAAATCATTGATATATAGCATAAAAAGAAGCAGACCCAACACCAACCCTTGCGGAACACCACTAGTCACTGGCAGCTAACCAGAAAAGGATCATTTTATTTCCACTTGCTGCCTCCTACCAATCAGCCATTGCTCTAACCATGCCAGTAACTTTCCTGCAATTCCATGGGCTCTTAACTTGGTAAGCAGCCTTGTGAGTGGCACCTTGTCAAAGGCCTTCTGAAAGTCCAAATATACAAAATCCACTGCAGCCCCTTTATCCTACTTGTAATCTCCTCAAAGAGTTCCAACAGGTTTGTGAGGCAAGATTTTCCCTTAAGGAAACCATGCTGACTTTGTCCTATCTTATCCTATGTCACCAAGTACTCCATAACCTCATCCTTAACAATTCACTCCAACATCTTCCCAACCACTGAGGTCAGGCTAACTGGTCTATAATTTCCTTTCTGCTGCCTTCCTTCTTTCTTAAAGAATGGGGTGACATTTGCAATTTTCCACTCCTCTGGCACTATGCCAGAGTCCAATGATTTTTGAAAGATCACTACTAATGCCTTCACAATCTCTACGGCTATCTCTTTCAGAACACCTAGGGTGCAGTTCATCTGGTCCAGATGACCTGTATACTGTTAGGTCTTTCATCTTCTTGAGCACCTCCCTTGTAATAGTAACTGCACTCACTTCTCTTCCCTCACACCCTTCAACATCTGGCACACTGCCAGTGTCTTCCACAGTGAAGACTCATGCAAAATACTCATTTAATTCATCTGCCATCTCCTTGCAACTCCCCCCATTATTAATTTTCAGCCCTCATTTTCCAGCAGTGCCTATATCCATTCTCGCTTTTATTTTTTACATACTTGTAAATGCTTCGATATTGTTTGCTAGCTTGCTTTTGCATTTCATTTTTCCACCCTAATGATTCTTGCAGTTGCTCTCTGTAGTTTCTTGAAAGCTTCCCAATCCTCTGTCTTACTACCAACTTTTGTGTTGTTGTGTGCCCTCTGTTTTGCTTTTACATTAGCTTTGACTTCCCTTATCAGCCATGGTTGTACTGTTTTGCATTTTGAGTATCTCTTTGTTTTTGGAATACATCTATCCTGCACCTTCCATATTTTGCCCAGAAACACACACCATTGCTGTTCTGCTGTCAGCCCTGCCAGCAGCTCCTTCCAACTTACTTTATCCAACTCCTCTCTCATACCACTGTAATTTCCTTTACTCCACTGAAATACTCCTATGTCAGACTTTACTTTCTCCCTATCGAACTTTGAGTTGAACTCAATCATATGTGATCACTTCCTCCTAAGGGTTCTTTTGCCTTAAACTCCCTAATCACCCCCAGTTCATTACATAACACCCAATCTAGTATAGCTGATCCCCTGGTAGGTTCAATGACGAACTACTCTAAAAAGCAATCTCATAGGCATTCAACAAACTCACTCCCTTGAGATCCATTACCACCCTGTTTTTCCCAATTGACCTGCTTGTTGAAATCTCCTATGACTATCATAACATTGACCTTTTACTTCTTTTCTTTTTCTCAATGTAATATGTGGTCCACATTCCAGCTACCATTGGAAGGTCTGTATGTAACTGCCATCATGGTCCTTTTACCTTGCAGTTTCTTAACCCAAAAGGATTTAACCCCTACCAAATGAGTTTAAACCCTCCCCAGCAGCTCTAACAAACCTGCCCTTTTTGCTGCCTTGTCCTCTGCTAGAACAGTAAGGGCTGTAAAAGCCTGAGAATAACTTTACCTCCATGCCACATACCTGGAAATATATCTCAGTTCCTTCAACATCTTCGAATCAAAAACCTGGAACTCACTTCAAACACATTGTGGATATTACCGTACCTCAAGAAATGCATTGATTCACGAAGGCAGCCCCTCAAACTAATCAATATGCTTCAAGACCTTGGCCTCAATACCTCTTTGGATCTTTGATTTCCCACTTGCAGACTCCAGTCAGCTCCGATTAGCAATACCTCCTCAACAATCTTCAACAGCACAGGTGGAGCACAAGGCTGTGTGCTTAGCCCTCTCCTCTACTCGCTTTATACTTATGACTGAAGCTAAGTATAGCTCAGATGCCATATTTAAGTTTGCTGACAAAATCACAGTTGTAGGCCAAATCAGCAAATAGGAGGGAGAATGAAAACGAGAAAATCTGCAGATGCTGGAAATCCAAGCAACACACATAACATGGTGGAGGAACTCAGCAGGCCAGGCAGCACCTATGGAAAAGAGTGAACAGTTGACGTTTCGGGCTGAGACCTTTCATCACCTTGATTGATTCTATTATGGTTATTGGACTTACTGAGTATGCCCACAAGAAAAAGAGTTATATAAGGTGATGTATATGTACTTTGATAATAAATTTACTTAGAATTTTGAACAGCTGATTTAAAAAAAAAATGGGCACTGTATCCTTTGATTCCCTTAATACCTAAAAGTCAATTGATCACTGTCTTGAACAGTGTTGGAGCCTCCACATAGAAAATTCTAAAGATTTATGCCCTATCTTCTTGTCACCCACATCAAATAATTTTCCCTGGTTTTTGAATGCCGACATTTAACAACTCAGAATCTGCTTCTTGCCCTCCACCATCAGATTTCTGATTCCATGAAAACTACCTTTGAGTGTGTCTGATGTTGAAATATCAAAACACCCGATGACCCCAGGTTACATCACTGCTGATGTATCTCAGCATTATTTCTTTCCATTTGCACTATTTATCTTGTAATTTATAGTAATTTTCTGTCTTTGCACTTGTACTGCTGCAAAAAAAATGATATCAGATCAGACAATTTGATAATATACCTGATTCTAACATTCAACGCAGGGGAATCATCAACTCTATATCTACTCTGTCAAGCCTCTTAAGAATTATAATGTTTCATAATTCTGATCTCTGGAGTTTTGGCTTAGTCTGCATAATCCCTCTTTATAAAACAAGCCCCTCAACCCAAATGAATAGTATTGAAGGGCAGATGTGGGTATATAATTTAGTCTGACACATTCAAAAGTGTCTTCCTTATTTTAAAACAATGTTTATTTTTAACTAGAGGTGTCCTCTCCTTCCCTCCCTTGGTCACATTCAGTTCTGGATAATATAGTGGGAGGATAAAGGGCTTTGCAGATGGTGCAAATTCACAGAACTGTACTAAGATTAAATTAGTTTAGAAAAGGGCAAATTTCATAAGCATAATAGCTTTTAGGGAGAAACTATTTTCACTAGAAGGGTAATGATAAACAAAGGAACATGTTGTTATAGACACGAGATTGTGAAGATGCTGGAAATTCAGAGCCACACATACAAAATACAACTATAAGACAGGAGCAGTATTGAGCTATTCAATCATGGTTGATTAATTATCAATCTCAATCCCAGAAATACGCAGCAGGTCAAGCAGCATTTATGGAGAGGAATAAACAGTCAACGTTTTGGGCTGAGACCCTTCACCTGGACTGGAAAGGAAAGGGGAAGAAGCCAGAAATGGAAGGGGGAGGAGTACGAACTGATACATTATAGGTAAAACCATAATATTAAATACTTTGTCTAGTTTCATCCTTTCTCCTCTCGTGGCTTCTCTGAGCTCTACTTGTCCACAAGATTACAAGATTCTAAATGGAGAGGAAAAACAAAACACTGAGGTGCATAGGGACTTAGGAGTCCTTGCACAGGGTTCCTTAAAGGTTAATTTTGAGATTGAGTCTGATGAGGAAGGCAAATGCGATGTTAGCATGTATTTCAAGGGGACTAGAATATAGAAACATAGAAAATAGGTGCAGGAGTAGGCCATTCGGCCCTTCGAGCCTGCACCGCCATTTATTATGATCATGGCTGATCATCCAACTCAGAACCCTGCCCCAGCCTTCCCTCCATACCCCCTGATCCCCGTAGCCACAAGGGCCATATCTAACTCCCTCTTAAATATAGCCAATGAACTGGCCTCAACTGTTTCATGTGGCAGAGAATTCCACAGATTCACCACTCTCTGTGTGAAGAAGTTTTTCCTAATCTCGGTCCTAAAAGGCTTCCCCTTTATCCTCAAACTGTGACCCCTCGTTCTGGACTTCTCCAACATCGGGAACAATCTTCCTGCATCTAGCCTGTCCAATCCCTTTAGGATTTTATACGTTTCAATCAGATCCCCCCTCAATCTTCTAAATTCCAACGAGTACAAGCCCAGTTCAGCCAGTCTTTCTTCATATGAAAGTCCTGCCATCCCAGGAATCAATCTGGTGAACCTTCTTTGTACTCCCTCTATGGCAAGGATGTCTTTCCTCAGATTAGGGGACCAAAACTGCACATAATACTCCAGGTGTGGTCTCACCAAGGCCTTGTACAACTGCAGTAGTACCTCCCTGCTCCTGTACTCGAATCCTCTCGCTATAAATGCCAGCATACCATTCGCCTTTTTCACCGCCTGCTGTACCTGCATGCCCACTTTCAATGACTGGTGTATAATGACACCCAGGTCTCGTTGCACCTCCCCTTTTCCTAATCGGCCACCATTCAGATAATAATCTGTTTTCCTATTTTTGCCACCAAAGTGGATAACTTCACATTTATCCACATTAAATTGCATCTGCCATGAATTTGCCCACTCACCCAACCTATCCAAGTCACTCTGCATCCTCTTAGCATCCTCCTCACAGCTAACACTGCCACCCAGCTTCGTGTCATCCGCAAACTTGGAGATGCTGCATTTAATTCCCTCATCCAAGTCATTAATATATATTGTAAACAACTGGGGTCCCAGCACTGAGCCTTGCGGTACCCCACTAGTCATCGTCTGCCATTCAGAAAAGGTCCTGTTTATTCCCACTCTTTGCTTCCTGTCTGCTAACCAATTCTCTATCCACATCAATACCTTACCCCCAATACCGTGTGCTTTAAGTTTGCACACTAATCTCCTGTGTGGGACCTTGTCAAAAGCCTTTTGAAAATCCAAATATACCACATCCACTGGTTCTCCCCTATCCACTCTACTAGTTACATCCTCAAAAAATTCTATGAGATTCGTCAGACATGATTTTCCTTTCACAAATCCATGCTTTGTCCGATGATTTCACTGCTTTCCAAATGTGCTGTTATCACATCTTTGATAACTGACTCCAGCAGTTACCCCACCACCGACATTAGGCTAACCGGTCTATAATTCCCCGGTTTCTCTCTCCCTCCTTTTTTAAAAAGTGAGGTTACATTAGCCACCCTCCAATCCTCAGGAACTAGTCCAGAATCTAACGAGTTTTGAAAAATTATCACTAATGCATCCACTATTTCTTGGGCTACTTCCTTAAGCACTCTGGGATGCAGACCATCTGGCCCTGGGGATTTATCTGCCTTCAATCCCTTCAATTTACCTAACACCCCTTCCCTACTAACATGTATTTCGCTCAGTTCCTCCATCTCACTGGACTCTCTGTCCCCTACTATTTCTGGAAGATTATTTATGTCCTCCTTAGTGAAGACAGAACCAAAGTAATTATTCAATTGGTCTGCCATGTCCTTGCTCCCCATAATCAATTCACCTGTTTCTGTCTGTAGGGGACCTACATTTGTCTTTACCAGTCTTGTCCTTTTTACATATCTATAAAAGCTTTTACAGTCAGTTTTTATGTTCCCTGCCAGTTTTCTCTCATAATCTTTTTTCCCCTTCCTAATTAAGCCCTTTGTCCTCCTCTGCTGAACACTGAATTTCTCCCAGTCCTCAGGTGAGCCACTTTTTCTGGCTAATTTGTATGCTTCTTCTTTGGAATTGATACTATTCCTAATTTCTCTTGTCAGCCACGGGTGCACTACCTTCCTTGATTTATTCTTTTGCCAAACTGGGATGAACAATTGTTGTAGTTCATCCATGCGATCTTTAAATGCTTGCCATTGCATATCCACCGTCAAACCTTTAAGTGTCATTTGCCAGTCTATCTTAGCTAATTCACGTCTCATACCTTCAAAGTTACCCCTCTTTAAGTTCAGAACCTTTGTTTCTGAATTAACTATGTCACTCTCCATCTTAATGAAGAATTCCACCATATTATGGTCACTCTTACCCAAGGGGCCTCTCACGACCAGATTGCTGATTAACCCTTCTTCATTGCTCAAAACCCAGTCCAGAATAGCCTGCTCTCTAGTTGGTTCCTCGACATGTTGGTTCAAAATAACATCCCGCAAATATAGAAGCAAGGATGTAATGTTAGACTTTAAAGCACTAGTGAGGCCTCACTTGGAGTATTGTGAGCAGTTTTGGGCCCCTTATCATAGGAAGGATGTACTAAAACCGGAGAGGGTTCAAAGGAGGTTCATGAAAATGATTCTAGGATTGAACGGCGTGTCATATGAAGAGCATTTGATGGCTGTGGGCCCCTATACACTAGAATTCAGAAGAATGAGGGGTGACCTCATTGAAATCTATTGAATAATAAAAGGCCTTGATAGAGCGGATGTGGACAGGATGTTTCCTATGGTGGGGGAGTCTAAAATCAGAGGACATAGCCTCAGAATAGAGAGACGTCCTTTTAGAATGGAGATGAGGATGAATTTCTTTAGCCAGAGAGTGGTGAATCTGTGGAATTCTTACCACAGACAGCTGTGTGGGCTAAGTCTTTATGTATATTTAAGGCAGCAGTTGACAAATTCTTGATTGGTCAGGGAGTGATGGGATAGTGAGGTAGGCATAAGATTGGGGCTAAGTGGAAAAAGTAGATCAGCCATGATGAAATGACAGAGCAAACTCGATGGGCTAAATGGTCTAATTCTGCTCCTATGTCTTACAGTCTTATGGTCTAATTACCTTGTGTTCATGCTACCCCAGGGAAGAGTGGCAAAAGTTACTCTGGGACGTAACTAGTCTAGGAATCCAGTGCTTCTGCATTCCACTTGTATGCTTCTGCTGTTAAATTTATTAGGTTGTGGGAAAGAAAAAAATAGAGAGCCAAAGGTCACTTTTTCCCAAATGTCCATTTTTAAGTCACTTTAAGCTTTGCATCATTATAGGTGTGTCCAAGAGGAGAAGATATACATATCACCTTCCCCCGGCAGCTGCTGAAGTTTCTTTTAAAGATCAGATTAGTTTTATTTGTCACATGTATATTGAAACATACAGTGAAACGTGCTGTTTTGCATCAACAACCAACATAATCCGAGGATTGTGTTAGGGCAGCCCACACTTCACTAACCCTAACACTAAATGTACAAACGTACATCTTTGGAATGTGAGGAAACTAAGGGCCCAGAAGAAGCCCACACAGTCATGGGGAGGAAGCACGATCACCTTACAGACAGAGCAGGAATCAAATCCCTATCAGTGATTGCTAGCGCTAAAAAGCGATTGTGCTAACCCCTGTGTCGACCCTGACGTATGGCAGAGAGGCTATTATCGCTGTTAAGGTAATCCAGGAGCAGATTTTAAGCGAGCTTAATATAGTAGTCTTGGCTGCCATCTACTGTCCAATGTAACAGTCCACTCCAGAAGGAATTTTGAAGTTTAAGTTTAACCACTGCTCTCCACCCCTCACTAATGGTCACACTAGTAAAACCTTAACAGGATTTCTTTTAAGGAATTTTTTTTCCTGTTTGAAAGCAAGATAATTGAGAGCGTTGAGTATCTATGTTGCTCTTGATGGAATTGTGATCTCCCAATTCACTCAGACCTCAATTTCAAAATGCCATACAGCACAGAAACAGGGCATTTAGCCCACTCTGCCCATTCTGACCACCAAGTACCTATCTACATTAACCCCATTTACCAGCATTTGGTCCATAATATTCTATTCCTAGCTGATACAGATGCTTATCTAGATACTTTTTTAAATATGAGAGTATTTGCCTCTACCATCAGTACAGCAGTATATTCCAGCTTCCAATCATTTGGGTGGGAAAAAATCCTTCTCAGATCTCCTCTTAATTTCTTGCCCCCTACCTAAGTCTATGTTCTTTAGTTTTAGACACCCTAGCTGAGGGGAAATGTTTCCAACTGTCTGTCATATGCGTCACCTTCCTTTGTATACCTCTAACACAAGGGATCTCAACCTTTTTTTTTACAACATAGACCCCTACCATTAATTGAGGGGTCTGTGAACCTCTGGTTGGGGAACCCATGCCCTTACAGGTTCTGCCCCCAACCACCTTCACTCTTAGGAAAATAAACTCAAGTATCCAATATTTCCTCATTTCTGAGATACTCCATCACAAAGTCTCCTTTGCACCCTCTCTAATCAAATATTTTTCTTATTATTGTGAACCAGAACTGCACTCATATTTCTGTCCCTCAGCAAATGAGGATCTGCACTCCTTATTACTTTTTCATCACTTTACCTACCAGCTTGACTTGTTCATCAAGGTCCCTCTGTTTCTCAGTACATTCTAAGTCCCTAATATTCATTCTAAATGCCTTAATAGTTCTCCCAAAATACATCAGCTCGTACTTATTAGGATTACATTCCAACTGCCCATTTTACCAACTGTTCTACAACATGGTCAATTTTCATGTCAGCTGTGAATATACTATTCATAGCTCCTACATTTATATCAAATTAATTAATATATATAACAGCAAAGATTCCTCCGCTGATTCCTTTGGTACACCACAGGTTACAGGCTTACAATCACTAAAACAATGCTCTATCACCCTCTGCTTCCTAATACCAAGCTAAGTTTGGATTCAATTTGCCATCTTGCGTTGGATCCAACATTCCCTCCTTCAACCCGATATTGAAAAGTCTCGATAGAGTGGATGTGGAGAGAATGCTTCCTATAGTGGGGAGGTCCAAGACCAGAGGGCACAGCCTCAGAAGAGAGAGAAGTCCATTTAAAACAGAGGTGAGGAGGGATTTCTTTAGCCAGAGAGTAGTGAATCTATGGTATTCATTGCCACAAACACCTGTGGAGACCAAGTCATTAGGTATATTTAAAGCAGAAGTTGATAGGTTCTTGATCAGTCAGAGCATCAAAAGATATGGAGAGAAGGCAAGAGAATGGGGTTGAGAGAGATAATACATCAGTCATGATGGAGTGGCGGAACAGATTCAATGGGCTGAATGGCCTAATTCTGCTCCTATGGCTCTTATGATCTTAACCCTATTTTTGCTAACTGCTGTAAGCTAACTTCCCTTCTTGAACATGTTATCTGATTTTAATGTTTCTAATCTAATACTGTCCCACTATTCTTCAAACCTGACATCTCAACCAGTCTTTAGTATGAAAGACATGCCAATCTCCACAAGCAACAGCTTTACAGCTCTACCGTTGTATAGTTATGTGGGTTACATTGGCTTGGTGCCTTTCTTATCCATCCAGTTGTAGCCGAGGATTCATCTGCAATAACATCTCTTATAGTGCCAGGGATCTATCCTTGAACTTCTCTTATTTATCATTTTCACCCTTTTCCTTAACAACACTATTCAAAAATGTATTATTGATTCCCAAGTTTTCATTTGATATATGTGTAACACTCTGTAATGTTCCACTGCTGAGGTAATGGTTTCTCTGTAGCAGAAATATTTGGGTTATGACTAGAGATAACAGGGCATGCTAGCCAATGAACAGGATGTTGTTCTTGTGTGTCTGGGAGCCGGGAATTCGCAGTCTTTTGCCGGGGAGAGATGAGGAGAGAGGACGCGAATGGAGAGAGTTGGTAGACCGCCGGACGGAGTGCACTTGGAGTGAGGGTCCAAAGGTCAGCTCCAACATTGCGCATTAGACTGTTTCATGAGGGCTCTTTTCCTATTTTTTTTTTGTTTTCTTTACTAACCATATAGTCAAATTAAGAATTATAAAGCTCTATAGTTTAATCACATATTGTGTACTGTTTGTTATTTCATGGTACTGATTTGTAACAGGGGACACATTGCGCAGCATCCACCCAAACGAGATTTCTTAAGTTTGGCCAGGCTGGGGGGGCTATCATCTCCTATATTAAGCCACTAGCCGAAGCTGGAATTACATACAATTTCATTTGTCTTGAGCTTTCCACTTTTTTTAAATGAACAGAACTTTCTTCAAATAAACTGTGGGAAGACTAAAGCTACTGTTTTTAACCTCATCACAAACTCTATTTCCTTATGTCTGACTTGAATAGAAATATGTATATCACTAAAATCCAGCTACCTAATACAAGCCCAATGTGTCCTGATTTCATGTGTCAGCTTCAGATCATATTCTGATAAAATTCTGATGTCAATTTTATGAATATCAAAATTATTTGCTTGGCATTACCACACATATCCGCTATTCCAAATTGACATTTGGAGTTTCATCCTCAGACAGAGGAACTCACGTACAAAATTACTTATAGTGATGGGTAGGTATTCAAAATAAATTATCAGTGCTTGAGCTTAGGTCAAGATTTTGTCATATATCTGATTAGATCATTGATAATAACACTGGTGTCATATCTGACCCAAAGATAGACTTTGGAGCATTATATTCATCTCTTAAAAAAACTCCTCTTTTTAATCAATGTATCAGCGCACCTGGTGTTAAAATCCCAATCCATATCTTTGTCACACTTGATTACTCCAATGTACTTTTGCTAGCCTCCCTGTTGGAGGTGATCAAAAGCTCTGATATGAGTAAACACCCGACCTCATAGTTGCTCATCACTCCAGTTTGCATTCTGCCTGTATTGGTTCCCAGTTAAGCAAGACCTTCATACCATGCTTTGATTGTTTCCACCTTCACTGCCATATCTCTAAGCTCTTCACAATCTAAAATATACCAAAATCTCAGCACTCTGCCTATTTTAATTTCATAAAAGTTTATCCAAAGTTAATTGCTCTTCCTCTGGTAACTGTTCTTTCAGATGAAAATACCTACCACCTGGAGTTTACTCCCTAAACCTCACTGTGTTGCTGTTTCTCTTTACTGCTTTGAAACTTTTTGGTTATCTTCCTTCTTTTTGGTTCACCTGAGGTGAAGTGTTGCTAAAAAAAAATTGTCTGACAATGCTCTTATGAAAAATCTTATGATGATTTGCTACATTACACACTCCATATGCATATAGATATACATTATACATATATGTTAAGTTGGTAATGAAATATATTTTCCTCAGTACATACGCATAGTAACATGAAAATTAAATCATATGAAAAGACAACAGAAAATTACTACAGAGTGCAACTTTACTGAAATGATATGAATTATTGTAGTCATTTTTCTTGTCCTGTATTTTTACTTACATTCTAAATTTAATTTCCTACAACTACTACAGTTTCAGAGAACTTACTGGCCAATGCCACAGCAAACTCCATGTCACTAGTCTCAGTAAAGAAGAAGAAATAAACTGTGGTAACCATGAAATTGCATTTGTGTTATGTTATGTTCACAAGTTAATTAGTTCGCAGGTTTCACATTGTACCTCAAAAACTGGGTTCCTTTCATGAATCATTTTGCTTTGTAACTACTCAGAATGAAAATGAATATAGTTTGATTAAAAATTTCTGCCCATGTGCATAGTCTATTGTTCAGTTTCTCATGTTTGGAACAAGGAAATTGTGAAAGATGATATGTGGTTGTACCAGGTGACTTAATGTACTTTTCTATCTAAAGATAGGGAATAACTATTATTTTATAATTTGTAAGTGACTAAATTGGTAAAGCTATCAAGAGCAGACTACCACAATGATAAAAACACAGGCATGTTGAAGCAGTGAGAGAGGTGGTCAATAGTGTATTTTTGTTTAAAACTTGTGGTTTTAACCAAGTTTCTTAGAAGCACTAAGGTTACTCCATTGCTAAATATATTCAATAGCACTGAACTAACAAGTAGTGTTTTTAATCTTTTTCGTTTGAAGTTGTAGGTTCAGTGCTAACTTTCATTCTTTCCAGTAAACAGTATATAAGTTGCAGTTGAAGAAAGAGAAGCTGGTTTTTCTTTTCTCTCAAACTAGCCATCTTCATCAACTTTTTCTGTAGAACATTCACATCATGTTCAATTGTTATCAGATTTTGTTCTTCCTCCTTTCTAAAATGGAAGCACAATGTTAGAGCTTTCCAGAGATTCTTGGTGTCTCACTGTATTTATTCGATGATTTGAAACAATAGCTGAAGTCTCATTAGCTATTAAAGCCTTAAATTCATAATAACCTTCATAGCCATTTTATCCACTCTGCTATTGCTGTCAATCCTTACTCTTTAACATTCTTCCATTTCAATTTCCTACCAGTGTTTTATGGCATCAGTTAAAGACCACGTTGTGAGCCTTGATGGTTTTACACATAGAGGAAGAAGAAGGAATTGAGATTAGTGATATTGGGTTTGAAATTTGGAATTGGAAAGGCATTAATGAGAAACAAGACCATGCTTTATTCACTACCAAGACATGACTGTGTTTACAAAGGCCACAACCCCTAATAGCACATCTACTGAAGAGAACCTAAAGCATTCAATTCCAGGACCTTATCCACAGTCCTTCAGTTGTTATAGAAACATAGAAAATAGGTGCAGGAGTAGGCCATTCGGCCCTTCGAGCCTGCACCGCCATTTATTATGATCATGGCTGATCATCCAACTCAGAACCCAGCCTTCCCTCCATACCCCCTGACCCCTGTAGCCACAAGGGCCATATCTAACTTCCTTTTGAACATAGCTAATGAACTGGCCTCAACAGTTTGCTGTGGCAGAGAATTCCACAGATTCACCACTCTCTGTGTGAAGAAGTTTTTCCTAACCTCGGTCCTAAAAGGCTTCCCCTCTATCCTCAAACTGTGACCCCTCGTTCTAGACCTCCCCAACATCGGGAACAATCTTCCCGCATCTAGCCTGTCCAATCCCTTTAGGATCTTATACGTTTCAATCAGATCCCCCCTCAATCTTCTAAATTCCAACGAGTACAAGCCCAGTTCATCCAGTCTTTCTTCATATGAAAGACCTGCCATCCCAGGAATCAATCTGGTGAACCTTCTTTGTACTCCCTCTATGGCAAAGATGTCTTTCCTCAGATTAGGGGACCAAAACTGCACACAATACTCCAGGTGTGGTCTCACCAAGGCCTTGTACAACTGCAGTAGTACCTCCCTGCTCCTGTACTCGAATCCTCTCGCTATAAATGCCAGCATACCGTTCGCCTTTTTCACCGCCTGCTGTACCTGCATGCCCACTTTCAATGACTGGTGTATAATGACACCCAGGTCTCGTTGCACCTCCCCTTTTCCTAATCGGCCACCATTCAGATAATAATCTGTTTTCCTATTTTTGCCACCAAAGTGGATAACTTCACATTTATCCACATTAAATTGCATCTGCCATGAGTTTGCCCACTCACCCAACCTATCCAAGTCACCCTGCATCCTCTTAGCATCCTCCTCACTGCTAACACTGCCACCCAGCTTCGTGTCATCCGCAAACTTGGAGATGCTGCATTTAATTCCCTCATCCAAGTCATTAACATATATTGTAAACAACTGGGGTCCCAGCACTGAGCCTTGCGGTACCCCACTAGTCACCGCCTGCCATTCTGAAAAGGTCCCGTTTATTCCCACTCTTTGCTTCCTGTCTGCTAACCAATTCTCCACCCACACCAATACCTTACCCCCAATACCGTGTGCTTTAAGTTTGCACACTAATCTCCTGTGTGGGACCTTGTCAAAAGCCTTTTGAAAATCCAAATATACCACATCCACTGGTTCTCCCCTATCCACTCTACTAGTTACATCCTCAAAAAATTCTATGAGATTCGTCAGACATGATTTTCCTTTCACAAATCCACGCTGACTTTGTCCGATCATTTCACCGCTTTCCAAATGTGCTGTTATCACATCCTTGATAACTGACTCCAGCAGTTTCCCCACCACCGACGTTAGGCTAACCGGCCTATAATTCCCCGGTTTCTCTCTCCCTCCTTTTTTAAAAAGTGGGGTTACATTAGCCACCCTCCAATCCTCAGGAACTAGTCCAGAATCTAACAAGTTTTGAAAAATTATCACTAATGCATCCACTATTTCTTGGGCCACTTCCTTAAGCACTCTGGGATGCAGACCATCTGGCCCTGGGGATTTATCTGCCTTCAATCCCTTCAATTTACCTAACACCACTCCCCTACTAACATGTATTTCGCTCAGTTCCTCCATCTCACTGGACCCTCTGTCCCTTACTATTTCTGGAAGATTATTTATGGTAAACAGTGACTAAGTGGGGTAGGTAGAGGTACAGAATTTAGCTGTGGGAGGCTGGCAGTTTGAACTGAGGTTATATTTGGAAGGACAAGAGCAATGAGCACATGTGAGCAGCATCTCCGACTTTTCCACCACATCTTATCATTTGTTGCATCGCTTTGAAAAGTTTAAAGATTCATATCTTTTGTGCATTTTACAAGTGCTTTACAATAAAAAAAAGCATCTCTCCAATGAAGGTGATAGAATTTTGATTGCTTTTGGCTGAACTAGTTGTATAACTTCCCGTCTAACGAAGGATTTGACTCTACTTTAGATCGTAACAATCCATTACATAAAGCCATCCTTTGTGAGGTATAGTGGAAGGTGAACTTATTTTGTTTAAACCTTGGAGAGAATTGTCCACATAAAAGTTCAAAATTATTTGTTAGCAAGATAAAATCATTGTTTTTTTTCCTGTTCTAATTATTTCTGCTGGAACTGTCTTAGGAAAAATATCATATCTATTGTTAACTTTTCTAAACCTACAAAACTAAATTATGATGGGTATAGCCAGGGAAAATGCAAGTACAGTATACTTTTTCCACTAAGGTTGGGTGAGACTAAAACTAGTATAAGGATGAAAGGTAAAAAATTTAAGGGAAACCTGAGGGGCAACTTCTTCACAAATTTGGAATGAGCTTCCAATGGAAGTGGTAGATGTGGGTACATGGATGGGAGGGGTATGGAAGGTATAGTCAATGGGACTAGGCATAATGACAATTTGGTATGGACTAAATGGGCCATGCAATCTGTTTCTGTGTTGTAGTGTCCTGTTACTCTGAATCTACTCAAGACACCAAAATTCAGCCAGAATCCGTCATATTCAGTACCACACTAGTAGGTAATTTTTCTGTATTCTGCAGAGAAAAGAACACATGGTGATTATGGCTGTCTCTTCTGTACATTTTAGGTGTAGCATTCCCTATTGATCTGTTGAAGCTTTTGCTATTGATCAGCTTTCAGGATGCAGCATAGGAGGAGTGATCGTTGCAGGTATCTCTTGAAAAGAGCAAGTCTCTTCTAGTTGCAGCGGAGTGTTGTCACTGATCGAACTGATGGGAATTGGGTGGGAGTGCTCCCAAGGAATTAGAGGCATCTCAACAGTATTTAGAGAGAGGTATGATCTTTGTCCTCTCCTTTAAGTATGGGGTCTTGATGACTTCCCTCATGCAAAGATCAGAAAATTGTACCATCTGGCTCAGAGTAGCAGCAGCAACCCTGGAATGATCATGAGGCTAGGAGACGATAGTGATCAGGACTATACTTTCCATGGATCAGGGACCATGCAAAGTAGGACTTGGGATTTTAGGTCATCACATCTTAAATGAGATGGAAAAGGTAGTACAACTCTTTCAGCCTGGTTTCAGGGGAAATAGGCTGAATAAATGTTGGTTGTTCTTTGACTATTAAGAACTATAGTTTTCAGACCAGTGAGGTTGGACAAGTGAGTGACATCTCTTTGTTTGTTGGTTGTCCGTCATATCCAATAATAACAGGAGATCTGTGTGGAAGAGTTTAAAGTGGAAAAGCGGTCACACGGGACAGTTCCACTCTCTTTACCTCAGAATGTAGCGATGTGCTACACACAGCGCTAGAATAACCACACGGAGTCGGTGAGTTAGAGTTGCGATGAAAGAGATTTATTCAAACTTGGCGGCCCGCTTTAAAGCCTTCCCGTTCCCGCCCTCCTTGGGCGGGACTACTGTGGGGAATGCATATTTCCAGACCCTTTCCACGCGGGATTTTCCCCCTGCTGGTGAAGATGGCCTGGCGCCCTTTTTGCTGCCGGCCCTCTGCCTGCGCACGCTGTTTCGTGAGCCGGTTCGTGGGTGCCAGAAAGTGGGTCGCCACATAACCCCCCCCCCCCAGAACCGGCGATACCTCCCCCAATGTCCACAGTCTGGATCGGCCTCTGTTTAGGAGGTCTGCCCCTGCGCCGTGGTGCCTGAGCCTGGACCGGTTGCGCCAAGTCCACATGGGCCGGTTTGAGTCGGTCCACTGTGAAAACCTCCTCTCTCCCCCCAATGTCCAGCACGAACGTGGACCCGTTGTTCCTGATCACCTTAAACGGCCCCTCGTAGGGCCGCTGTAGCGGTGCCCGGTGTCCGCCCGGTCGTACAAAAAGAAACTTACAGTTCTGCAGGTCTTTGGGTACGCAGGTCAGGCTCTGTCCGTGCTGTGAAGTGGGGATGGGGGCCAGGTTACCGAGCCTCTCCCGTAGTCTGTCCAGGACTGCTGTGGGTTCTTTCTCTTGCCCCCTTGGGGCTGGTATGAACTCTCCTGGGACGACCAGGGGTGCACCGTACACCAACTCGGCCGACAAGGTGTGCAGATCCTCTTTGGGCACCGTGTGGATTCCGAGCAGGACCCAGGGAAGTTCGTCCACTCAGTTAGGCCCCTCCAGGCGGGCCATGAGAGCCGATTTCAGGTGACGGTGGAAGCGCTCCACTAGTCCATTCGACTGTGGGTGGTAGGCAGTTGTGTGGTGTAGCTGTGTTCCTAAAAGTCTGGCCATAGCCGACCACAGGCTGGAAGTGAACTGGGCGCCCCTGTCGGAGGTAATGTGGGCCGGTACCCCAAAGCGTGCTACCCAGGTTGCGATCAGTGCTCGGGCGCAGGATTCGGAGGTGGTGTCGCTGAGCGGGACTGCTTCTGGCCATCTGGTGAACCGGTCTACCATAGTTAGGAGGTACCGCGCTCCTCGCGACACTGGCAGGGGCCCCACGATATCCACATGGATGTGGTCGAACCTCCGGCGGGTGGGTTCGAACTGCTGCGGCAGAGCCTTGGTGTGCCGCTGCACCTTGGCCGTTTGGCACTGCATGCACGTTTTGGCCCATTCACTGACCTGCTTACGAAGTCCATGCCACACGAATCTGTTGGCGACCAGCCGGACGGTTGTCCTGATGGAGGGATGCGCTAAGTTGTGAATGGATTCGAACACCCGCCGGCGCCAGGCTGCTGGGACGACTGGGCGGGGTTGGCCAGTAGCTACGTCACATAGTAGGGTCCTCTCACTTGGGCCTACGGGGAGGTCTTGGAGCTGCAAACCGGAGACTGCAGTCCTGTAACTGGGGATCTCAGCGTCTGCCTGCTGTGCCTCTGCCAGCGCTGCATAGTCCACCCCCTGGGACAGGGCCTGTATGGTAGGTCTGGAAAGTGCGTCTGCCACGACATTGTTCTTTCCAGAGACATGCCGGATGTCCGTCGTGTACTCGGAGATGTAGGACAGATGTCGCTGCTGGCGGGACGACCAGGGATCGGACACCTTAGTGAACGCAAAGGTAAGCGGTTTGTGGCCTGTGAACGCGGTGAAGGGCCTACCTTCTAAGAAGTACCTGAAATGCCGGATTGCCAGGTATAGTGCCAATAGCTCCCGGTCGAAAGCACTGTATTTGAGTTCGGGTGGTCGTAGGTGTTTGCTGAAGAACGCCAGGGGTTGCCAGCGACCCTCGATGAGTTGTTCCAGCACTCCACCGACTGCTGTGTTGGATGCGTCCACCGTGAGGGCAGTAGGAACGTCCGTTCTGGGGTGCACTAGCATCGCGGCGTTTGCCAAGGCTTCTTTGGTTTTAACGAAAGCGGTTGCGGCCTCTTCGTTCCAGGTAATGTCCTTGCCCTTACCTGACATTAGAGTGAACAAGGGAAGCATGGTTCGGGCTGCTGAGGGGAGGAAACGGTGGTAGAAATTCACCATACCCACGAATTCCTGCAAGCCTTTGATTGTGTTGGGTCGGGGGAAGTGGCGGACCGCGTCTACCTTGACGGGCAGCGGAGTTGCCCCGTCTTTAGTAATCCTGTGGCCCAGGAAGTCGATGGTGTCGAGTCCGAACTGGCATTTGGCTGGATTGATTGTAAGGCCGAATTCACTCAGGCGGGAGTAGAGCTGGCGGAGGTGGGACAGATGCTCCTGCCGACTACTGCTGGCTATGAGGATGTCGTCCAAATAGATGAATGCAAAGTCCAGGTCGCGTCCCACCGCGTCCATTAGCTGCTGGAAAGTCTGTGCGGCATTCTTTAGACCAAACGGCATTCGGAGGAATTCGAAAAGTCCGAACGGGGTGATAAGTGCTGTTTTGGGGATGTCGTCCGGATGTACAGGGATTTGATAGTATCCCCGGACGAGGTCTACCTTGGAAAAGATCCTTGCGCCGTGTAGGTTTGCTGCGAAGTCTTGAATGTGCGGCACAGGGTAGCGGTCTGACGTTGTAGCCTCGTTCAGTCTGCGGTAGTCACCGCATGGTCTCCAGCCCCCCGTTGCCTTGGGCACCATGTGAAGGGGGGAGGCCCATGGGCTGTCGGACCGTCGTATGATCCCTAATTCCTCCATCTTCTTGAACTCCTCCTTCGCCAGTCGGAGCTTGTCCGGGGGAAGCCTTTGAGCACGGGCGTGGAGGGGTGGTCCCTGGGTCGGGATGTGGTGCTGTACTCCGTGTCTGGGCATGGCTGCCTTGAACTGCGGTGTCAGTACTGATGGGAAATCCGCCAGGACCCTGGTGAATTCATCGTCGGACAGCGTGATGGAGTCCAGGTGTGGGGCTGGCAACTGTGCTTCACCCAGGGAGAACGTTTGAAAAGTCTTGGCGTGGACTAATTGCTTCCCTTGCAAGTCGACCAGCAGGCTGTGGGCTCGTAGAAAATCTGCCCCCAGCAGTGCTTGGGCCACGGCGGCCAGTGTGAAGTCCCACGTGAACCGGCTAGAGCTGAACTGTAGCCGCACCGTGCGGGTGCCGTAGGTTCGTATTGTGCTGCCATTAGCGGCCCTCAGGGTGGGTCCCGGTTCTCTGTTGCGGGTGTCGTAACTCGTTGGAGGTAAGACGCTGATCTCCGCTCCGGTGTCGACCAAAAAGCGGCGTCCCGACTGCTTGTCCCAGACGTACAGGAGGCTGTCCTGATGGCCAGCCGCCGTAGCCATCAGCGGCGGCTGGCCGTGGCGTTTCCCGGGAATTTGCAGGGTGGTCTGCAGCAGCGGGCCTCCGTGCCCCACCGCTGGTGGTAGAAACACCATTGTTCGTTGGGCTCGCGGCTTGGTGATCTGTGCGACGGATGCCCCTCTCTCTTTCCTGGCATTCCACAGCACATCTGCTCGGGCCGCCACCTCCCGGGGTTTGCTGAAATCTGCGTCGGACAGCAGCAGGCATATGTCCTCGGGCAGTTGCTCTAGGAACGCCTGCTCAAACATGAGGCAGGGTTTGTGTCCTTCAGCCAGGGCCAGCACCTCGTTCATTAATGCTGACGGCGGCCTGTCTCCCAAACCATCCAGGTGCATTAAGCGGCGTGCTCGTTCGTGCCGTGAGAGTCCGAAAGTCCTTATGAGCAGGGCTTTGAATGCTGTGTATTTGCCGTCCTCTGGGGGCGACTGTATAAACTCCTCAACTTGTGCAGCAGTCTCCTGGTCGAGGGAGCTCAGCACGTAGTAGTAGCGAGTGGACTCCGAGGTTATCTGCCGAATGTGGAATTGTGCTTCTGCTTGTTCGAACCATAAATGGGGTCGCAGCGTCCAGAAGCTTGGCAGTTTTAACGAAACTGCGTGAACAGATGCAGCGTCGGTCATCTCTGGTCCAAATATCGTTTGGGCCGTCGGGGTCACCAATTGTAGCGATGTGCTACACACAGCGCTAGAATAACCACACGGAGTCGGTGAGTTAGAGTTGCGATGAAAGAGATTTATTCAAACTTGGCGGCCCGCTTTAAAGCCTTCCCGTTCCCGCCCTCCCTGGGCGGGACTACTGTGGGGAATGCATATTCCCAGACCCTTTCCGCGCGGGATTTTCCCCCTGCTGGTGAAGATGGCCTGGCGCCATTTTTGCTGCCGGCCCTCTGCCTGCGCGCACTGTTTCGTCAGCCGGTTCGTGGGTGCCAGAAAGTGGGTCGCCACAAGAAGTCCTGGTCCAGTAGAACAAGTAGTCATCACAAACTGGGGTCTCCCTTGGTTGCAGTGAATGATGATGATTTCATCCATGCCTTGTCATTCCCTTTGCTTTCCTCAAAGTGTTGCAAAACCATCTTCAAACTATTGACCTCATCTGGCTAATCCATTGGAGCTTAATTCATGTGCTACAACAGGCCTGTCCCTATCTTTTTACTTTGTCTAAATATATTCAATGACTCTACTAACATCATCCTTAAGAATGAGACATTTAAATATGAGTTAAATGGGTGACTCCTTATTTATAAACAGTGAGTCCTAGTTCTAGGTTCTCCCCTGGAGGAAATGAATTTTTAAGGCACAATAGGATCTTAAATCTTTCAATCACATTGCCTCAGACACATCTGAATTACAGCAGATTAAACCTTTTTCTGTACAAACTTCATTAGACAACCTGTTCATTCCAGTTATCAGACTTATAAATCTTGCCTGAGTTGCTTCCAATATGCTTGCATTTTTCAATAAATAATATGACCAATACAATGCACAATACTCCAAGTGTGATCTCACCAATGTCCTTTATAACAGAAGTGTAACCTCGCTACTTTTGTATTCAATGTCCCTCATGTTAAATGACTTAATTCTTAGTGTTCCTAATTACTTGCTAGTCACAATCTGAAAGTAAGTGATTGATCATTCAAGACAGAGATGAAAAGGAACTTCTTCACTTAGAAGATAGTGAACCCTTCAATTTCTTTGCTCGAGAACACTGCAGAAATTCAGTTACTGAATATAAAAAAGACGGATTGATAGATTTTTGAATACTTTGTAAAGAAATAATATGCTTTTTTTGGGAGGAAAATTAAGCAGAGATAAAAGATCAGCCATAATCTTACAATATGATGGAACAGACAAGAGAGGCCAAATAGCCTTCTCAGGAGTAACAGTCTCAGGATATGGGTAGAATATCCTAATGTTTTTTAACTTACAGTCTGCCATTAAGAAGGCAACTCGTGTGAGCTGCTCCGATGGATATAACTCCTGTTTTAGACTACAGCAATGAACAATACAGTAAGCAACATCGTTTTAAGGCGTTTAAAATATCTATCGCTGTTCAACATCGACGATTCTTAGACAGCGGTCTCTGATTGCAAGTGCGGTTCCCCTTTAAGACAGTGGAAGAGAGGATGCCACGCTGTATTAAAAGTTTGTTTAAGGAGAAGAGCGTTCTGACTTCCACTACTGACTATTCTGCTGGTAAATGTACAGTCTCTGATAAATAAAAGCAAAGACCTCAGAGTAAGATTGCTGTACCAGAGGGACATCAGGACTGTTGTGTTTTTTTGTTTTGTGGAGACTTGGCTATCCCTCACCATTCTGGATGTAGTGATACAGCTCACTGACTTCATGATACACCGTCAAGATAGGATTGCTGAGTCTTTCAAAGGCAGAGGAGTTGGGAGTATGCTTTATGGTATATCCTCGTGGTGGTTCTGTCCCAGTCCTGCTCACTCAAACTGAAACATCTTGCAATCAAGTGCCACCCATTTTATCTGCCATGGGAGTTTTCAGCCATCATCTTGGTAGCAGTGTACATTCCACCTCTGGCCTGTGTCAAATACGCTCTAGATTAGACAAACTAAACAGCATAATCAACAGACATGAAACAGCACACCCTAATGCCTTCCACATCATTTCAGGAGATTTTAACTAGGCCAGCTTGAAAAAGCCTCAATAATTATGACCAATATATCACGTATGGAGCCAGAGGATTCAACACACTGAACCACTGTTGTACTACCATCAAAAGAGCTTACCATGCCATCCCATGCCCACATTTTGGAACATCTGATCATCTGGCTGTACTTCTCCTCCCTGAGTATAGGCAGAGACAGAAGACAGCGGCACCAGTAGAAAGGACCAAGACAGTATGGACGAGGGAGGCAGAGGACCGTTTACGGGACAGCTTTGAGTCAGTGGACAGGACTGCATTCAGGGATTCATCTTCGAATCTCAATGAATACACCACAATTGTCGCTGACTTCATTAAAAATTATGTGGATTAGTGTGTGCCTGCCTATGAGAACATACTGTACATACTGGAATCAAAAGCTATGGATGAACCAGAAGATTCATAGTTGCTAAGGGCTAGATCTGTGGCATTCAGGTCTGGTGATCCAGAACTATACAGGAAGGCCAGGTATGGGTAACAGAGGGCTATCTCAAGAGCAAAAGAACAATTTTGATTACGGTTAGAGGTGGAATCGGATGCATGTCAACTCTGGCAGGACTTGCAGGCCATTACTTCCTACAAAGCAAAACCTATCATGAATGACAGTAATGCTTCACTCTTCGATGAGTTCAACACCTTTTATGCACGCTTTGAAAGGGAGAATAAAACTAAAGCAATGACAATTTCTGCAGCTTCCAATGGCCCTGTGATCTCTGTCCTGGAGACCGATGACACAACGATGACAAGAGGGTGAACTCTCGCACAGGCCCTGATGCAATACCTGGTAGGGCTCTGAAAACCTGTGCCAACCAACTGGCAGGTGTGTTCAAAGTCATTTTCAATCTCTCACTGCTACAGTTGTAAGTTCCCACCTGCTTCAAAAGAGCAACAATAATAACTGTGCCCAAGAGGAGAAGGGTGAGCTGCTTTAACGACTGTCGTCCAATAGCACTCACCATCTACTGTGATGAAGTGATTTGAGAGGTATGTTATGACTAGAATCAACTTTTGCCTAAGCAAGGACCTTGACCCACTGAACTTTGTCTATTACCGGAATAGGTCTACAGTGGATGTGATCGCACTGGCTCTTTGTGCGGCCGTGGATCACCTGGACAACACTAATACATATGTCAGGCTGCTGTTTGTTGACTACAGCTCAGCATTTAACACAATCCTACAGTTCTGATAAAAAAAAAGCTCCAAAAACTGGGTCTCTGTACCTCCCTCTGCAACTAGATCCTCAACTTCCTCAACGGAAGACCACAGTCTGTGCGGATCAGAAATAACATCTCCACCTCACTGATAATCAACAATGGCACACCTCAATGATGTGTGCTTAGCCCACTGCACTACTCTCTCTACAAGCATGACTGTATGGTTAGGAACAGCTCAAATGCCATCTATAAAAATGCTGACAACACAACTATTGTTGGCAGAGTTTTATATGGTGACAGTAAGACATACAAGAGCAAGGTAGATCAGCTAGTTGAGTGGTGTCGTGGGAATAACCTTGCACTCAATGTCAGTCAGACCAAAAGAATTGATTGTGGACTTCAGAAAGGGTAAGAAAAGGGAACACAGGCTAGTCCTCCTCGAGGGATCAGAAAGGGAAAGAGTGAGCAATTTTAAGATCCTGGGTGTCAACATCTCTATCCTGGGCCCAGTGTATTGATGCGGTTACAAAGAAGGCATGACAGCAGCTATATTTCATTGGGAGTTTGAGGAGATTTGGTATGTCACCAAAGGCACTCGCAAATTTCTACAGATGTACCACAGAGAGTATTCTAACTCAATGTATCACCATCTAGTATAAGGGGGCCACTGCACAGGATTAAAATGTGCTGCAGAAAGTTATAAACTCAGTCAGCTCCATCATGGGCACTAGCCTCTGCAGCATCCAGGACATTTTCAGGGAGTGATGCCTCAAAAAAGCGACATTCATCATTAAGAACCCCAGCCCCTCAAATGCCCTCTTTTCATTGCTACCATCAGGAGAAGGTACAGAAGCCTGAAGGCACACACTCAAAGATTCAGGAATAGCTTCTTCCACTCTGCCATCAGATTTCTGAATAGACATTAAACCCATGAACACTACCTCACTACTTGTTTTTCTCTTTCTGCCCTGCTTAATTAATTTAACTTTTTAAATATATATGTATAATTCTTACTGTAATTTACAGTTTTTAATATTATGTATTGCAATGTACTGCTGCTGATTAACAACAGGTTTCATAATATATGCCAGTGATATTAGATCTGATTGTGATTCCAATTCTTCTGATATTTAGGAAGAGAAACTTAGTTATATAGAGGATGGTGAAATCTGTGGAGGCCAAGTTACTGAATACATTGATATGAGAGAGATCTATTTCCAAAAAGATATCATTGGGGTATAGAGATAGAGGGAGATAGATAGATAAAAGATAAATAGAGATAGATAGATAGAGAGAAAGAGAGAATGTGTGTGTGAAGGAATGTAACATTAAGAAAGAGAATTAGCCATGATTTTATTGAATAGCAGAGTGGGTTGAAGGCTCAATTGTTTTCTACATTTCTATGTGCATTAAGACAGTACAATCCAATACCTGCTAATGTAACTTTAGGAATTAATATAAAGCTTCTATTATAAATGTAGTCTTCTATTTCTTTGAGAAGAAACACAATTGACAATATACATGTATGTAAAGCCATTATCAATAACAGATACACTGTTATTTATACTGTTAATTGTGGATCAAAGGCAAAAGTGGTTTGCAATAAAACAAGCTACTGATAATTCATCAGACTCACCTTTTAAGTATACCGCCGATTCCTTTGAAATCTAGCATCCTTGTCTTCAGAAATACTTCGATGTCATGGAGATGCTTCTATTTATTAGAATTGGAATTGGTTTATTATTGTCATATAAAGCTTAATCAAATCAATAATTGTTTGAGCAAAGATAATTCAATACTGACAAAGAAGCAAACCACCAGTATGGCCAGAGACTCCAAATGAAAGTAGTTTAAAGTAATTAAATGAGATTTAACCTTCAAAAAGCATTAATCCGCACCACCAAACAGCTGCTGAGCTACGTTAGTCTAATAGACCATATAGTTTTCCTTTACCTCGGTTTCATTATTCAGCTTTTCTCCAAAAACAAAAAATATTTATTGTTGACAATGCTTAAAATTTTAAATTTGTTTTCCTAATTATGTCTTTTGGGAGTTTCAAAATTCTATTCCTCTATAAGTGGGAAAAATGTTTCCCTATCCTAAATACAGATTTAGAGAATGGAATTTATTGGGTTAAAGTGATTTACATGTATTGTCCACAGGGCCCAGGAATTTGAGATGCTGGAAATAAACATTTCCACATTTCTTGAGTGTTACATGTTTTTTTTAATTTGAAATAGGATATATACTGTATTGTTACAACTTGTTTATGAAGCCATATTAGCTTCCTTCCACCTCTGGTAACATCATCTAATATCCATCTATCCCTTTCTCCTTTCTGTATACATACAACTTCCTCTTAAATGCATCTATGAGTTTTGTTTCAACCATTCCTTTGTTAGTACAGTATGTTGAACATTCCCATTGGATAAAGAGGTTTCTTCTGAAATCACTCCTGAATTTATTGGTGGTTATCGTTCACTCAGAGCCCTGGCTCTGAGGTCTCACCCAGGTGCAACAGAAGCGTTCCCATGCAGGTCCAACAAAGAGCTTTAAAATTCCAGTCTCTATAAAAGAGAGGTACCGCCTGGCAGAGTGGTCATCATGGGAGCAGTCATCATTGGAGTAGTTGAGGCAAAGTAGTAAGGCTTTGGCTCAAGAGGGCTTCAGCGAAAACAGGTGGTGGCAAGGTAAGTAGGTAAGTTCACTCCTTATTTCTTATTTAATTGTTGTGCCTCAGCTCCATCAAACTGGGTGTCAGATGTGGGATCTCCTGGAGACCTCCAGCCTCCCTAATGGGCATATCTGCACCAGATGCATTGAAATGCAGCTCCTTAGAGACCATGTTAGGGAACTGGAGCTGCAGCTCAATAACCTTCAGCTTGTTAGGGAAAGTAAAGCAGTGATAGACAGGAGCCTCAGGGTAGTCACCCCAAGGATACAAAACAGGTAAATGGGTGACTGTCAGGAAAAGGAAGGGAGAATGTCAGATAGTGGAGAGCACCCAAGTGGCTGTCCCCCTCAACAACAGGTATTCCATTTTGAGTACTGTTGGGGAGGAGCGAGCTACTTGGGGAAGGCAATAGTGGCTGTGCCACTGGCACTAAGTCCGGCCCTGTGGCTCAGAAGGGTAGGGAACAGAAGAGGATGGCAGCAGTAATGGGGTCTCTATAGTCAGGAGGACAGATAGGTGATTTCCATGGATGCGAGAAAGAAACACAAACGGTAGTTTGTCTCCCAGGTGCCAGGGTCCCTGACTTTTCTGGACGCATCCACAATATCCTGAAATGGGAAAGTGAGCAGCCAGAAGTCATGGTACATATTTGGTACCAACAACATAGGTAGAAAAAGGGAGGAAGTTTTGAAAAAAGAATATAGGGAGTTAGGAAGGAAGCTGAGAAGCAGGACCATAAAGGTAGTAATCTCAGGATTGCTGCCTGTGCCATGTGACAGTGAGGATAGAAATAGAATGAGGTGGCAGATAAATGTGTGGCTTAAGAATTGAAGCAGAGGCAGGGATTCAGATTCCTGGATAACTGGGACCTCTTCTTGGGCAGGTGTGTCCAGTACAAAAGGAACAGGGCACCTGAATCTGAGGGGGCCAATATTCTTGTGGGCAAGTTAACTAGAGCTGTTGGGAGTGGTGTAAACGAATATGGCAGGGGATGGGAACCAGTACGGTAGAGCTGAGAATGAGCCAGCAGATTTACTAGTAGATGATGGAAAAAGCATGAATGTAAGGAAAGTCAAGCCAATGATTGGGTACAAATGCAGACAGAGAAAAGAGTTAAATTGTACCATAGAGGCAAAATTCAAAAGGGTAAAGAATGCAGGACTGAAGGTGCTGTATTTAAATGTGTGATTCATTCAGAATAAGGTGGACGAACTCATGGTGCAATTACAGATTAGTCGGTATGACATTCTGGGAATCACTGAGGTGTGGTTGAAAGAAGGCCGTAGTTGGGCATTTAATATGAAAGGATAAACTTTGTATCGAAAGAACAGACAGGAAGGCATTGATGGTGGTGTGGCTCTGTTGGTAAGGGATGGAATTACATCTTTAGAAACATGACGCAGGATCAGAGAATGTTGAATCTTTGTGGGTGGAGTTAAGGAGCTACAAGGGTAAAAAAAATCATTATGGGAAGCAGATATAGGCCTCGAAAGAGTAGTCAAGATGTGGGGTTGAGATTGCAAAGGGAGCTGGAAAAGTCATGTAATAAGGTTAATGATACAATTATAATGGGGGACTTCACTATACAAGGGGATTGGCAAAATCAGGTTGGTATTGGATCACAAGAGAGGGAATTTGATGAATGCCTATGAGATGGATTTTTAAAGCAACTACTGTTTGAGCTCACTTGGGAAAAGGCTATCTTAGATTGGGTGTTGTTTAATAACCCATACTAAGGTTCCTTCAGTGCTAACTATATTCAATAGCACTGAACTAACAAGTAGTGATTTTAATCTTTTTGGTTTGAAGTTGTAGGTTTGGTGCTAACTTTCATTCTTTCCAGTAAACAGTATATAAGTTGCAGTTGAAGAAAGAAAAGCTGGTTTTTCTTTTCTCTCAAACTTATTAGGGAGTTTAATGTAAAGAACTTTTAGGAGAAAGAAGTTCTCAAATGGCAGGGGTAGGCGACCGTAGCTGACAAAGAAAGTTAAGGACTGCATAAAAGCCAAGGAAAAGACACATAAGGTAGCAAAAGTGAGTGGGGTGATTGGACAACTAAAAAATCTATAAGAAGGGAAAAGGTGAAATATGAGGGCAAACTAGTCAATAATATACAGCAGGATACTAGAAGTTTTACCAGTTATCTAAAGAGTAAAAAGGTGAGAGTTGATATTGGACCACTGGAAAATAATGCTGATGAGGTGGTAATGGGGAACAAAGAAGTGGCAGATGAACTTAATGGGTACTTTGCATCTGCCTTCACTGTGGAAGATGGATAGAGGACTAGCTGACAGGCAAGAGGCAGTGAGTGGGAATAAAAGGGGCCTTTTCTGGTTGGCTGCCGGTGAGTAGTGGTGTTCCTCAGGGGGCCGTATTGGGACTGCTACTTTTCGCATTGTTTGTCAATGATCTGAATAGTGGAATTGACTGCTTTTTTGCAAAGTTTGCTAATGATAGGAAGATAGGTGGAGGTGTAGGTAGTGCTGAGGAGGCACTGCAATTGCAGCAGGACTTAGGCAAGTTGGAACAATGGGCAAAAAAGTGTTGGGAAATGTATGATAATGCATTTGCAAGACTCCCAGAAGGTTAATTTACAGGTTGAGTCTGTATTAAAGAAGGCAGCTGCAATGTTGGCATTTATTTCAAGGGGAATAGAATATAACAGCAAGGAGATAATGCTGAGCCTTAGTAAGACACTTGTCAGGCCACACTTGGAGTATTGTCAACAGTTTTGGGCCCTATAGCTCAGAGAGGATGTGTTGTTATTGGAAAGAATCCAAAGGAAGCTTACAAGGATGATTCCAGGAATGAAGGGGTTAACATATAAGGAACTTTTGGCATCTTTGCACCTATACTCACTGGAATTTAGAAGAACGTGGGGGGGATCTCAGTGAAACCTACCGAATGTTGAAAGGACTAGATAGGATGGATGTGGAGAGCACGTTTCCTATGGTGGGGGTATCCAGAACTAGAGGGCGCAGCCTCAAAATTGAGGGGCGGTCTTTTAGAACAGAGGTAAGGAAGAATTTTTTTTTTAGCCAGAGAGAAGTGAATCTGTGGAATGCTCTGCCACAGACTGCAGTGGAGACCAAGTCCACAGGCATACTTAAGGTGGAAATTGATTGTTTCCTGATTGGTCAGGGCATCAAAGGATATGTTGAGAAGACAGGTGTATGGTGTAGGGTGGGATCCGGGATTAGCCATGATGGAATGGCAAAGCAGACTCAATGGGCTGAATAGCCTAATTCTACTCCTATATCTTATGGTCTACCATCCAGAGGCACTGACCTCAATAATAATGAAGTATTGAGCAGCTATAACAAGAGAGCTATGATGGTGGTGAGCCCAAGTGCAAAGTAAGGTCTAGAATTAACTCAGACTCAAAATAAACAACATAATACAACCAAAATTCAAAGGGAACATCACAAATAGTTGCACTAGAAATGAACTCCTATGATTCAGCATTGAGTGTGTAGCACAAGGCCTTTAAGTATAGATTTTCCATGAATGAGTATGGCAAGCAATAATTGGCAGTCTAATTCTTAAAGGGACAGTGGCAGCTAACCATACTCTAGGGAATTGGAGCGCCAAAACTTGGATGCCTGCTGATGTTCAATCGGGACCATGACAGCAGATGGCCATCAACTGCATTAAATCCTCCCTTCCATCTACATTGGACCACTATCAGTTTTCACCCTAATCAATCTACTGATGATGCAATAGCCTCTGCCCCTCTGCTAAGTCTTGTCCCACATTGAGAATAATACCTCCTATGTCAGAATGCTGAATTCAGTTCGGCATTCAGTATGATCATTCCTCAGAATTTGGTGGGTAAACTGACTTTGATGACCTCTCTCTGTAACTAGATCTTGGACTTCTTGACAGAGAGACCTCAGGCAGTCCGTGTAGGTAGCAATATATCTTGCTGCATTATGTTGAGCACTGGCACCTCCCCCCACCAACCCCACGCCCCTACGTGCTGCTGTTCACACTGTCAACACACAACTACTGCTAGATCCAGTTCAAATCAAATCATCAAGTTCTCTGATGACACAAGAGCATCTGGTCTCATCAGCAACAATGATGAGTTGGCATAGAGAGAGGTAGTAGAACAGCTTGTGGATGGGTGCAAACACAACAAATTGAGTCTGAACATTGATAACACTGAAGAGATAATTGTGGACTTCAGGAAGGTGGAGATTGACCACTCCCTATTGCATACCAATAGCTCCTGCATGGAGAGAGTCAGGAGTACCAAGTTTCTTGGATGATTTCACTTGGATCCTCAACACCACCTCTTTAATCAAGAAAGCACATTAGCGCCTACGCTTCCTGAGGCAAGCGAGGCCCCTGACCCAGTTCTAACCACATTCTTCCAGAGCACCATCGAGAGCGTCCTGACCAACTGTATCACTGCCTGATGTGGAACTTGCAAGGCATCTGATCACAAGACCCTGCAACGGATTGTGAGGACTGCTGAGAGAATCATTGTCGCCTCTCTGCCATCCATCCCAAGACATATACCAGAAGCACTGTCCTTGCAAAGCCTTCAGCATTGTCAGGAACTCTCCCCAACTGTTCACCATTCTCTATGATCTCCTAGCATCAGGCAGAAGGTACTGCAGTATAAGAACAAAGACTGTTAGGCTGGGTTTTATGAACACCCTATTACCACCAGGTACACATTATTTATGACAGCACCAGTGGCATTATACTGTTGTATGTTTAACTATTTGTCATATAGGCACGTTATGTCAACCTGTACAGAATATTTTCTATCTGTTATTATAATTGTTTTAATATTATTCTATGTGCTGTATCTGATACATGTGCTGTGTTTTGCACCTTGTCCCAGAAGAACCTTGTTTGCTGCCAGCGATGGTGGTAGAGACAGATACATTAGGAGCATTTAAGAAACTCTTAGATAGGCACATGGATGATATAAAAATGGAGAGCTATGTAAAAGGGAAGCGACAGATTGGTCTTAGAGTAGATTAAAATTAGTGATAATTTTTCAAAACTCGTTAGATTCTGGACTAGTTCCTGAGGATTGGAGGGTGGCTAATGTAACCCCACTTTTTAAAAAAGGAGGGAGAGAGAAACCGGGGAATTATAGGCCGGTTAGCCTAACGTCGGTGGTGGGGAAACTGCTGGAGTCAGTTATCAAGGATGTGATAACAGCACATTTGGAAAGCGGTGAAATGATCGGACAAAGTCAGCATGGATTTGTGAAAGGAAAATCATGTCTGACGAATCTCATAGAATTTTTTGAGGATGTAACTAGTAGAGTGGATAGGGGAGAACCAGTGGATGTGGTATATTTGGATTTTCAAAAGGCTTTTGACAAGGTCCCACATAGGAGATTAGTGTGCAAACTTAAAGCACACGGTATTGGGGGTAAGGTATTGGTGTGGGTGGAGAATTGGTTAGCAGACAGGAAGCAAAGAGTGGGAATAAACGGGACCTTTTCAGAATGGCAGGCGGTGACTAGTGGGGTACCGCAAGGCTCAGTGCTGGGACCCCAGTTGTTTACAATATATATTAATGACTTGGAAGAGGGAATTAAATGCAGCATCTCCAAGTTTGCGGATGACACGAAGCTGGGTGGCAGTGTTAGCAGTGAGGAGGATGCTAAGAGGATGCAGGGTGACTTGGATAGGTTGGGTGAGTGGGCAAACTCATGGCAGATGCAATTTAATGTGGATAAATGTGAAGTTATCCACTTTGGTGGCAAAAATAGGAAAACAGATTATTATCTGAATGGTGGCCGATTAGGAAAAGGGGAGGTGCAACGAGACCTGGGTGTCATTATACACCAGTCATTGAAAGTGGGCATGCAGGTACAGCAGGCGGTGAAAAAGGCGAACGGTATGCTGGCATTTATAGCGAGAGGATTCGAGTACAGGAGCAGGGAGGTACTACTGCAGTTGTACAAGGCCTTGGTGAGACCACACCTGGAGTATTGTGTGCAGTTTTGGTCCCCTAATCTGAGGAAAGACATCTTTGCCATAGAGGGAGTACAAAGAAGGTTCACCAGATTGATTCCTGGGATGGCAGGTCTTTCATATGAAGAAAGACTGGATGAACTGGGCTTGTACTCGTTGGAATTTAGAAGATTGAGGGGGGATCTGATTGAAACGTATAAGATCCTAAAGGGATTGGACAGGCTAGATGCAGGAAGATTGTTCCCGATGTTGGGGAGGTCTAGAACGAGGGGTCACAGTTTGAGGATAGAGGGGAAGCCTTTTAGGACCGAGGTTAGGAAAAACTTCTTCACACAGAGAGTGGTGAATCTGTGGAATTCTCTGCCACAGCAAACTGTTGAGGCCAGTTCATTAGCTATGTTTAAAAGGAAGTTAGATATGGCCCTTGTGGCTACAGGGGTCAGGGGGTATGGAGGGAAGGCTGGGTTCTGAGTTGGATGATCAGCCATGATCATAATAAATGGCGGTGCAGGCTCGAAGGGCCGAATGGCCTACTCCTGCACCTATTTTCTATGTTTCTATGTTTCTATGTTTCTAAAAGGTCAGTACAACATTGTTAACTAAAGGGCCTGCACTGCACTATAATGTTCTATGTTCTATGGAGTATACATTTCGGTTGAGTCTTAAGCTTTTGGGTGGAATCAGTAATCACAAAGATTAATGGCAGCTTCAATCATAAAATTGTATAAAAACTTTTTCACAGTATTGCATTCAAATACTTACTGCAATTACCATGAGTGTTCTTTTAAGAAATGGAATTGTAGTATGTTCACAATCAAGAATTGTCAGAGGTGCACATAGTTTATATATATAGTAGTGTGCTGCCTGATGATCAAAATAGAAGAGCCAGCTATTGTCCCTCTGCACCAGAACAGCCAGTCGTTCCATAATTATTTGGGATGAGATCTCATCTTGTATTCTGAGAAGAAAAACAAAGATAGCATTAGAACAAATATTGCAAAAAAATTATATGTGTAATATTAACTAATTAACTCCTTAGTGCAGTTGAAGTTATTTCAGACAACTTACAAGAGATTGAACAAATGAAGGGTTCTCTGCTGTGGTGAAAGCCAAGCTGTTTTTCTCTAACCTACCTAGAAATACTTGAGGTCTGGGAGAAATGATTCAAAAATAAAAGTGTTGCTTGGAAAAGTTCAAAACTGAGGTGCTTGTTGTAATATTTTTAAATACTCTGTATATCTGTTTAATAAAGACAGCTTTAAGTTATTTAGCACTTCTAGTCAGAACATTCATATTTCAGATGAAGGACCTGGTCTTCACTTTAAGCAAAGCAATGGACAAAAGTAGCAGCAGCTTCAGTGCCCAAAGTATCAATAGTTAATCTGCATTTGGTTCCTGACTGAAGTATTAGTAGAAATCAAGTGAATCTGAATTGATTGGCCACAAATAATTTGCAGCTTGGTTGGAAGCTATATCTAATATGCAGCATTTGATTAAAAAAAACATCTTTACCTCACTAAAAGCACAAAACCACAATAGGTCTACAGCAGATGCAATCTCACTGGCTCTCCACACAACCTTGGACAATAGCAATGCCTACAACCGTGGCTGACAAGGGAAGACAAAGCTAATGTAAAAACAAAAGAGAGAATATATGACAAAGCAAAAATTAGTGGAAAGATAGAAGATTGGGATGCTTTTAAAAACCTACAGAGAGCAACTAAAGGAATCCTTAGAAGGGAAACAATGAAATATGAAAGCAAGCTGGTAAACAATATCAAAGTGGACAGTAAAAGCTGGTTCAAGTATGTAAAAAATAAAAGAGAGATGAGAATGGATATAGAACCAGTAGAAAATGAGGCCAGAGAAATAATAACTGGGGACAAGGAAATGACAGATGAACTAAATAAGTATTTTGCATCAGTCTTCACCTTGGAAGACACTAGCAGTGTGCCAGATGTTGTAGTGTGTGAAGTAAGAGAAGTGAGCGCAGTTACAAGGGAGATTGTGATAGTATTTAACTCCATACTTGTTGTCGTAGTGCTGTCGAGATTTGGACACAGCAACATTTCGCATTCTGCCTTGCCTGAGAAATTGGACTGTCGAGGCAACTGACTCTGAAGACTAGCGGTATTCGTTTTATTCTTAGTTGTCCTTTTCAGCCGCAGTGTAGGCTTTGTTTTCCATTTGACAGTTTTAGTTAACAACCCTGTTTGACCTAGCGTTTATTGTTTTACTTTCCCTTTAACAATGTTTGCATTAAAGTCTGTGAACTAGCGACCTTCTTCGGTGTCTCTCACTCCGCACTTGGTCCACATCCAAACCTGATGACAGGAGAAGCTGCTCAAAAAGCTGAAAGACCTATAGGTACACAAGTCACCCACCAGATGAACTGCACCATAGAGATCTGAAAGAGGTAGCATTGGAGTTTGTGGAGGCATTAGCAATGATCTTTGAAAAATCATTGGATTGTGGCATGGTGTCAGAGGACAGGAAAATTGCAAATGTCACTCCACTCTTTAAAAAAGGAGGAAAGTAGCAGAAAGTCAATTATAGACCAATTAGCCTGACCTCAGTAGTTAGGAAAATGTTAGAGTCAATCGTTAAGGATGAGGTTATGGAGTACTTGGTGACACAGGACAAGACAGGACAAAGTCAGCATTGTCTCCTTAAGGGAAAATCTTGCCCGACAAGCCTGTTGGAATTCTTTGAGCAGATTACGAAGTGGGATAGATAAAAGGGAGACAGTGGATCTTGTATATTTGAACTTTCAGAAGGCCTTTGACAAGGTGCCACGCATGAGGCTGCTTACCAAGTTAAGAGCCTATGGTATTATAGGAAAGTTACTGGCATGATTAGAGTATTGGCTAATTGGAAGGAGGCAGCTAGTGGGAATAAAAGGATCCTTGTCTCATTGTCTGCCAGTGAGTAATGGTGTTCTGCAGGGGTCAGTGTTGGGACCATTTCTTCTTATGCTGTATATTTAGATGATAGAATAGATGGCTTTGTTGCCAAATTTGTAGATAATATGAAGATTGATGGAGGGGCAGGTAGTGTTGAGGAAACAGGTAGGCTGCAGAAGGACTTGGGACAGATTAGGAGCATGGGCAAGAAAGTGACAAATGAAATACAATGTTGGAAAATGCATGGTCCTGCACTTTGATAGTAGAAATAAATATGTAGACTATTTTCTAAACGGAGAAAGTCCAAAAATCTGAGATGCAATTGAACTTGGGAGTGCTTGTGCAGACCACCCTAAAGTTTAACTTGCAGGGAGAGTCGGTGGTGAGGAAGGCAAATGCCATGTTAGCATTCATTTCAAGAGGTCTAGAATACAAGAGCAAGGATGTGATGCTGAGGCTTTATAAGGCACTGGTGAGGCCTCACCTGGAGTATTGTGAACAGTTTTGGGCTCCCAATTTAAGAAAAGATGTACTGGCATTGAAGAGGGTCAAGAAGCAGTTCATAAGGATGACTCTGGGAATGAAAGAATTATCATATGAGGAAAGTTTGATGGCTTTGGGTCTGTACCCAATGGAATTTAGAAGGATGAGGTGGAATCTCATAGAAACCTTTCAACTGTTGGACGGCCTGGACAGGGTATATGTGGAAAGGATGTTTCCCATTGTGGGGGAGTCTGGGACAAGAGAACAAAGTCTCAAGATAGAGGGGCATCCGTTTAAAACAGAGATGTGGAGAAATTTCTTTAGCCAGAGGGTGGTGAATTTATGGAATTTGTTACCACAGGCAGCTGTGGAGGCTAGGTTGTTGGGTGTATTTAAAGCAGAGATTGATATGTTCTTGATTGGGCATGGCATCAAAGGTTACAGGGAGAAGGCTGGGAATGGGGTTGAGGAGAGGAAAAAATATCAGCCATGATTGAATGGCAGAGCAGACTCGATGGGCCAGATGGCCTAATTCTGCTCTTATGACTTATGGTTTTGTGGCCTACGTCAGGCTGCTGTTATTGATTACAGCACAGCATTCAACACAATCATATCTTCAGTTCTAATCAACAAACTCCAAACCTGGATCTCTGACCTCCTCTGCAACTTGATCCTTGACTTCCTCACTAGGTGACCACAGTCAGTAAAGATCAGAAATAACATCTCCTCACTAACAATCAACACTGGCACACCTCAAAGATCCATACTTAACCCACTGCTCTACTCTCTCTACATCCATGGTTGTGTGGCTAGGCACAGCTCAAACACTATATATAAATTTGCCGATGGCAAATTATTGTTGGCAGGATTCCAGATGGTGTAGAGGTGTACAGGAGTGAGATAGAACAGCTGGTCAAACGGTGCTGCAACAACAATCTTGCACTCAACGTCAGTAAGACCAAGGAATTGATTGTGGACTTCAGGAAGGGGAAGTCAAGGGAACACACACCAGTCCTTTCGAGGGATCAGCAGTGGAATGGGTGAATAGTTTCACATTAGTGGATGTCAATATCTCTGAAGATATCTCTAGGCTTAACATATTGATGCAATTAGAAAGAAGGCACAACAGCAGCTATATTTCCTGAAGAATTTGAGGAGACTTGATATGTTATCAAAGACTCTTGCAGATTTCTAAAAATGTACCATGGAGAGCATTCTAACTGGTTGAATCACCTTCTGGAATGGAGAGGCCACTGCACAGAATCAGAAAAAGCTGCAGAAGGTTGTAAACTCAGCCAGCCCCATCATGGGCACTAGCCTCCTGAGCATCATGGTCACCTTCATTGTATATATAATGAAGAGAACCACTCTGGTCATCATTTTGTTGGGGCTAGACTAATATGTGGGTATGCAAATAGCTGGAGGCCAATCCATGCTCAAAAGGTTCTCTGACAGCCAGGGATCCTGCATCAGGTACAGTTTGTGTTGTACAGTCATTCATATGTTGTTGAAGGCATCCTCTTTGAGATGGACTTAAGGTGGCTGAGGAAAGCTTTGTGGAGATGTTTCTCATCCAACGGTTGTTTGAGTTGGAGCTAAGCAGGGAGCAGTGTTGTGTATTCAATATTTCAATAATATTTGAGTAATCTCATATATATGTAACTCTTGCTTCGGCTAGTGGCTAAATATAGGGGATGATAGCCCCCGGCCTGGCCAAACTTAAGAAATCTCGTTGGGTGGATGCTGCATGATGTGTCCCCTGTTACAAGTCGGTACCCCGAAATAACAAACAGTACACAATATGCGATTAAACGATTAAGTTTTATAACTCTTACTTTGACTATATGGTTAGTAAAGAAAACGAATAATAAAAAAAAGAGCCCAATCTTATGAAACAGTCTATTGTGCAATGTTGGAGCTCACAGATAAGCCAATTGTCCACCATCAACCTCCTCCAATCATCGCTGCCCTTCAGACCCTCGCTCCAAATCCACTCCATCCGGTGGTCTACCAACTCTCTCCATTCGCGTCTTTCTCTCCTCATCTCTCCCTGGCAAAAGACCGCAAAAATCTCTCTTCCAGACTCACAAGAAAGAACAACAGCATTCCAAACCCCGTTATCTCTAGTCATAACCCAAACAATGCTGCTACAGAGAAACCATTACGTTATCAGTGAAACCTTACAGCATGTTACACAACAGTGAAACCATACAGCATGTTTTATATATATATATATATATATATATATATATATATAGAGAGAGAGAGAGAGAGAGAGAGAGAGAGAGAGAGCGCAAGCGAGAGAGAAATCATTCTTGTTCATTTAGTAAGTAATTGCGGGTTATATGTAAAAATACATTAATTGCATGCATCATCACCTTGTGATACATGCACACCTTGTTTAAAGTAAAAGAGGAAGTTACACCGGTTTTTCAGACTCTCTGCATCTTCTTTTTGAATTAACTTAATGTTTTGAATTTATAAAACATAACAGTTGAGTGTGTGCCTCCAGGATCCTGTACCTCCTTCCTGATGGTAGCAGAGAGCAGAGCATGTCCTGGGTGATGGGGGTCCTCAATGATGGATGCTGTCTTTTTTGAGGCATCATTCCTTGAAGATGTCCTGGATACAATGGAGGCTAGAGCCATGATGGAGCTGACTAAATTAACAACTCTCTGCAGCTTATTTCGATCCTGTACACCAGATAGGCTGGCCTACGTAGCACCAGCGGAGCAGATTGTGACCCCTAACATTTTGGGGAGCTATGTCACTGCCTTGTGCACCTGGATTGGACTTAGTGTTTCGCAGGAAGGGTTGGCAAATTATCTCAACATCATGAGGACATGACTAAATTTGGTGGGGGGAGAGTAACATGTTGTAAGGTTTCACTGCTAATGTAATGGCTTGTCTGTAATGTTCCACTGCTAATGTAATGGTTTCTCTGTAGCAGAAATGTTTGGGTTATGACTAGAGATAACAGGACATGTTAGCCGATGAGCGGGATGTTGTTCTTTCTTGTGTGTCTGGGAGCCGGGAATTCAGCTCCCAGTGGAGGTTGGCTGTAGGGGATGCGTAGCCCGTTCTTTAGTTAGAGCCTTCAGCATTTTGGGCATCGAGGGAGAGAGGAAGAGGAGAGCCATCCGCAGTACCACTGATGCGGCAGAGAAGACCTCAAGATGGCTGTGGCTCAAAAGAGGGGAGCCATGGAGTCATAAGTAGCTAGCCATCTGAACACAAGCTGGGGTCTGATCAGCCCCGGCTGGGTCACCTGGAAGAGGTTGTATGATGTTGAAAGACCTAAAACACCCGATGATTCCAGGAACATTACTGAAGATATGTCCAGAAGCATCAATAGATGTATGTACACAGCTGGGGAGAGATGAGGAGTGAAGACACAAATGGAGAGAGTTGGTAGGCCACCGGATGGAGTGGACCTGGAGCGAGGGTCCGAAGGTCAGCGACGATGGGAGGAGGTCGATGGTGGACCATCGGCTTATCAGTGAGCTCCAACATTGCACAATAGACTGTTTCATGAGAATAGGCCCTTTTTCTTTTATTGTTTTCTTTATTAACCATATAGTCAAATTAAGAATTATAAAGCTCAATCGTTTTATCGCATATTGTTTACTGTTTATTATTTCGTGGTACTGATTTGTAACAGGAGACGCATTGCGCAGCATCCACCCAAACAAGACTTCTTAAGTTTGGCTGGGCTGGTGGGGGGGGGGGGGGAGGCTGTCATCCCCTATATTAAGCCGCTAGCCGAAGTGAGAGTTACAAGTGCAGGGTTGTTGCTGTGATACCACTCAACTAGCTGATACATCTCGCTCCTGTATGCCCTCTCTTCACCATCTGAAATTTTGCCATCAATAGTTTTGTCATCAGCAAATTTATAGATGGTATTTGAGCTGTGCTTACCCATACGGCCATGGGTATAGAGCACCACACATACATTTTGTCACTCTTACATCCTGATTGTCTCTCTTCCTGACGTTGCCATAGTCAATTAGATGCTAGTGTATAGAGTAGGGGTGCATCCATGAAGTTCTGTTATGGGTGAGAAGGTGAGAGATGATGTTGGTGATCTGGAGTAGTAGGAAGCTGTTGCAGCAGCTAATGCTGTATTTCCCAATAGCCCCATCGCAGGAGGTGTCGTCAAAGCTCACTCTTGCATTGTAAGTCACCAAAGATGATAACCTTGTCTGCTTTGGTTGCAGTGGCAATAAATGAGACAATTTATTCACAGAGCATAATTTGGATTGGTCATGATTGGGACATAAGTGCTGATAATGGTGACATGCTTCCCATTATGTGATGGGGAGTTCCATTGGCATGAGCTGGTCATTCATGCCCTTTGGAGGTCCAGAAAGCTTGCCAGTGATCTCCATCTGCACTGTAGATCTATGCCCAGCCTCATGTTGGCCTTGATTTCCTCTTCCACTTCAAAAGAATGTGTATCCTGTGCCCTTTTTACAAAATTCACCCACTCCTGCAAGGCAGGTCTCACTCAGAACTATGATATTGATGTTATATTTGGCTTTTTCCCAGTTCTCCTTTGAGGTTTGTCAGCATCAACTCTGTCCAACAGTGTGCACAAATTCTAGGCACCAAGGGTAAGAGGATAGTCCTTAATTTTCTGTTTGATGTACAGTATTTTGACCACTGTGATAGGGTCCCCACCAGCTGCACTAAACTAGCCAGGGAAAGAATGAAGCAGGCTATGTTTAAGGCATTTTTTTCTAGCTCCTTTCTCTTACCTTGGACATGAGCAGTGCATTCCTGAAAAGGGCTGCTCAGTTGTTCAGGCAGCTGCTGAAAGCCACTGTTGCTCCATGTCAGTGGATAATGACACTATGGCCTGAGCCGCCAGTGTGCAGTTTGTAACTACTGCTGCCAGTATACCCACACTTGCTCCTTTGTCGCTAGCATATCGCTACAGGACTTAGGTTAGCTTGGGATGGGAAGGATGGGAAACAAGATTTAGTTTAAAGTGAGGAAGGGTTATGCAGCATCAACTTCACTCACTTGTCTGTATCCAGTGGCAAGGCAGAGTCAAGGCAGCTGGAGATAAAGTCAGATGCAGTGGATGATCATGACATCCTCAGTGCCTCATCATGCTCTAAGTTCTCCACAGCATCTCACTGGGTTCACCTTCCTATTTGTTCAGCTAAATTAGTGGCTATCCCCATGCAGTTTACCAGATCCACATTTGCTAGCTTGGGTAGGAAAGCCCAAACCCTCATGGAGGGTTTAATACCCATCAGTCACCCTCACTTGGTTTACCCTGCTCATCAAAGCAGTTTACAATGTGCAGCTACTGTTGCTAGCAAACAGCTGTTTGGAGCCACAGGTGATAGTTGAGTGCCAAGTGGGGACCAATAGTGGACGAGCTACTCCCAAGGGAGCATGATGCGCCCATCTCATTGGAGATGCTACCCATCCCCGACACCACATACACTGTACTGCTGCCACAAAACAACAAATGTTAGTGGTTTAAACCAGATTCTAAAAACTGTAGATGCTGAAAATTCTAAAAAAAACCAGAAAAAATGCTGGAAAATACTTAGTAGATCAGCATTTATGGAGAGGGATTCAACCAGACAACGTCCAATTCCAGCATTTATTTACTTCAGATTTCCAGGATCTATAGATCTTTCTTTCCAAAATTCACAAACCTTAATTTCATGTCATTTTGTTCATTCTGATGGAAAAAATTCTCTGAAGCATGACTGTGAAATTTCAAGTTGCAAGTTCATCGAAAACAAACTCTTTCAGAATGGTTGGGTTGAGTTGTTCTCCAATCTTGGCAATCCATTTGCAAACATTTATCACCATACAAGGAGACATTATCAGTGCACCGTTCATTTGAGGTGTGTCCTCTGAATACTTGGTCTTTATATACATCAATCAGCTGATTGGTCATCATTATGAAAACTCAATTGTGACATATGGAATTTGTGTGGCAAACTCTGCATTGTGGTCTGGAATTTTGCCCACATTGGCTTACAAATGGGATTGAGGTCTATAAGTTTGTTGCAGAATTGTTTCAATTCAAATACAATTCCAGAATTTTCCTCAGTGTTTACTCCTGAAGCTTTTCCCATGAGTGGGTGTAGCCGCAAGGCAGTGGAGGTTTGACATTGGAGTCTTCTTTCTCCTAGATGAGCTACTAACAACGACTGACAAGGCTCATCTGCCTGAACCGTCTTGTTTTAAGGCACCAATAATCCACTTTTCCCCATTTTCCTGTTAGTAGAAATGGTTCCTCCAGGCTTCGTAGTTAAACCACAGCTGAAGGCCAGCAGCTGGACGTGGCTGTCAGAGACTGTTTGAGACACATGCCATTTGGAGCATTTTATAAGACGTGGCAGTTTATCCCCACTTCCTCCCCAGGCTATGATAACCTTAGGGAACATGGGAGTGAGAGCAGAGACATGAGAAATAGAAGATAGAGGGGAAGCCACAGTCATGATAAAGACAGACATTTGTATAGGTCCTCATTCTGAAAAGCCAAATCAGAGGATGTGTAATGAGATGAACAGAATAAGATGGAGTCATTACAGGACAAATGGTCTCTGCAATTTGAATCATTGAGTCTATTTCTCTTTCTAGAGATGCTGCCTGACTTACTGAATGGTTCCATCATTATCCTTTTTTTTACTTATTTTAGCATCTGTAGTTTTTATTGATTTTCAATGTTTAACAAAGGCCTGGTAAGCAACCACATCTAATTGGACTGCCCATGTAATACTTGGACGGTCTGGAATCAGATACAAACAATACAAAGGAAATATGTCCTCTCCTTACACAAATGGTCACCAAAGTCATTATGCCAACTGCGGCAACAAAAGTGGAACAACAAAACACACTGGTAAAAAACTGTCCCTATTTTCTCCAGGCTAAATGGTCAACAGACACTCGGTTACACCAGGTGCCACAACGTGGCTCCAAAACTTAAGACATTAGGATCACCATCAAAATAAAACAAACTTTGAAGAACATAAAGTTTTAAGTACAGAGAAGGTGTCACTTGTATCACCTCAGGGCATGATAAAACAAACTTTGAAAAACATAAAATTTTAAGGTGTCACCTGTATCACCTCAGGGATGAAGGCAGCTAGGTACAGGGATTCATTCTTAATCTGGTAACCTGATGACATGGGCACAAATTTCTCTAACCCAATAATTTCGCCCTTCTCCCTCCTTCTTTCTTTTTCCATTCCCCATTCTAGTTACCCTCTCACTGCTTCTCCTCACCTGCCTATCATCTCCCTCTGGTTACCCTCCTCCTTCCCTTTCTTCCATGGTCCACAGTCCTCCCCTATCAGATTTCTTTTTCTCCAGCCCTTTACCTCACCCAACTATCCCCTCCCTGCTTCTCATTTCATCCACCTTCCCCCTCACCTGGTTTCACCTATCATTTTCCAGCTTGTACTCCTTTCTCTCACCCCCCCTCCATCTTTGTATTCCAGCTTCTGCCCCCTTTATTTCCAGTCCTGATGTAATATCTCACCCCAAAACATCAACTGTTTATTCCCCTCCATACATGCTGTTTGATTTGCTGAGTTCCTTTATATTTTGTGTGTTGCTCAAGATTTCCAGCATCTTCAGAATCTCTTGTGTTTAATCAATTTTAAAATAACTGAGATTGCAACGCTGGAAGTCCTGCTTTTTAACTTCCAACCTAGCTCCCTAAAATCCTTCTGCATTACCTCCTCCTTATGTCATTTGTACTAATATGGACCACAACCTCTGACTGCTCACCTGCCCTCTCAGAATGTTGTGTGTCTACTACAAGGCATCCTTGTTCTTAGTACCAGGGAGGCCACACACCAAACACACCATCCTGGAGGTTCGACTGTGTCCACAGAAATATCTTTCTGTGCCCCTTACTTTTATTATCACTTGACCTTTTCTTTGCTTTTGCTCAAATATCACTGAACAGAATCAGGAAGTTAATTCAGGACTATAGATAGAAATTTAGATCAACTAGATATTTCTGTTAATATCAGTATTTTTAGTTCAGCTTTCATTGCTACTAATTATATTCCTTAATCACTTCCAATTTTTCTCTTACAAAAATATTCAAGTATTTGATTAAAGGTCAATTATTCTTAATAACGTAATAAATTTACAACTTTAAGTTCATATTAGAATTTTGAACTTACCCAGAAAGTGCTTCAGTTAGCATGGCAACAAATACGTTTTTACAAAAAATACTTCCTATTATTAGCAGGCAAACCAGAATGTATGTCATAAGAGGATCAATATCATGAAATTCTGCATATCCATAATGATGAGGAATAGTAACTTGCAAAATGGTGAAGATTAATGAATGAGATGTCCTCAAATGCTCTGCAATTCCTGCAGAAACAGCAGTAATTTAAATGATTTTCTTAATAAAGATGCTGTAGTAATTTTATGTCTCTAAGGTCATGATTATTCACTTAGAGCTCAGAATCTCTGTGCATTGTTTACAGAATATTTCACTGCTCTGTGTCCCCACTTTGGTTAACTACCTTCTACTCTTTTTTCCATGATTCAGCGTTCATTGCTCCAATGAAAATGAAATGATAAAAGTTTGTTTTCCGGATAAGCTCGTCTCCAAACTCTTATACACAGGACTCTGAGTTCCCTCTGCATCTGGATACTTGACTTCCTGACCAACTGCTGCATTCAGTAAAAACAGGGAACAACATCTCCTTCACAATTACCCTTAATCAGAATCAGAATCGGGTTTAATATCAACGGCGCAAATCATAAAATTTGTTAACCTTGCAGCAGCAGCACAATGAAATATAATAAAAGGAAAAAGACTGCATTACAGTCTATGTTAAATTAAATAAGTAGTGCGAAAAACAGAAATTAAAAATATAGAGATAGTGTTCATGGGTTCAATGTCCAATCAGAAATCAAATAGCAGAGGGGAGAAAGTTGTTCCTGGATCGTTGAGTTTGTGCTTTCAGGATTTTGTATCTCCTTCCCGATGGTATGTCCTGGATGATAGGAGTCCTTAAAGATGGATGCCAACTTTTTAAAGCATCTCTCCTTGAGGATGTCTTGGAAACTGCCAAGGCTAGTGCTCATGATGGAGTTGACTAAGTTTACAACTCTCTGCAGCTTACTTCAATCCTGTGCAGTAGCAACACCCACCCCACCCCCCACCAGATGGAGCCGGTTAGAACGTTCTCCATGGTACATCTGTAGAAATTTGTGAGTGTTTTATGTGACATACCAAATATCTACAAGCTCCTAAGGAAATATAGCCACTGTTGTGCTTTTTTTTGTAGCTGCAATGGTATGTTGGGCCCAGGATAGATCCTCAAAGATATTGACAACCAGGAACTTGAAATTGCTCACTCTTTCCACTTCTAATCCCTCGATGAAGACGGGAGTGTGTTCCCTTGTCTTAACCCTTTCTGAAGTCCACAAGCAGTTCTTTGTTTTACTGATGTTGAGTACAAGGTTGTTGCTGTGACACACTCAGCTAACTACTTTATCTCACTCCTGTACGTCCTCTCATCATTATCTGAGGTTTTGCCAACAATAGTTGTATTGTCAGCAAATTTATCGATGGTATTTGTGCTGTACTTAGTCACACAGTCATGAGTGTAGAGAGAGTAGAGCAGTGGGCTAAACACACATCCCTGAGGTGCACCAGTGTTAATTGTCAGTGAGCTGGAGATGTAGATTCTGGTCTTCTGGTTAGGAAGTTGAGGATCCAGTTGCAGAGGGACTGTATCAATGGTACTGGAGTGGATATGGTTGAGAAAGTTCCTAGGTGTAAATATCACCAACAATTTGTCCTGCTTCAGCCACGTGTGGCAAAGAAAACACAAATAAGGCCTCTACTTCCTCAGTAAGCTATTGAAATTTGGCTTGTCCCCAACGACCCTGACCAATTTTTACAGATGCACAAAGAAAACATACTATCTGAATGCATCATAACTTGGTATGGTAACTGCTCTACCCAAGACCACAAGAAATTTTCAGTGTTAACCAGTCCATCACACAAATCAGCCTCCCCACCACTGATTCCATCTACACCTCCCACTGCCTTGGGAAAGCAGCCAAGATAATCGAGGATCCCTCACAAACACAAGCGATTCTGAAGATGCCGGAAATCTTGAGCCACACAGACCAAGTGCTGGAGAAACTCAACCATCTATGGAGGGATCTCAGGTGAAGGATCTCAGCCAAAAATGTTGACAGTTTATTTCCCTCCATAGATACTGTCTGACTTGCTAAGTTCCTCCAGCATTTTGTGTGTGTTGCTCCAGAATCCCTCACAACCTAATCATTCTCTCTCCTCTCATTGGGCAGAAGACACAAAAGCTTGAGAGCACATTTCATCAGGCTCAAGAACATTTTCTATCCTGCTGTTATCAGACACTGAAATGGACCTCTCAATGAACTCTTGAAATCTTGATCTCCCAATCCACTCATAGTGGCACTTGCATTATAATTGTAAATCTGAACAGCACTTTTCCTGTAACTATATTCTGCATTCAGCTTTTTTTTAACTACTTGATGTACTTATATATGGCATGGTCTGCCTGGATAGCAAACAAATTATAAAGCTTTCAACTATATCTTGGTACATGAGATATTAAAAACCAATATGAATCAATACTCTTAACACCCTAAAGTTTGAATTTAGGACTAAGATAGCATACAGTTCTTGCACTTTTTCTTTGCCTTGAAATCATTCTGCACAATCACTACTTTTTGTTTTTGGAAGAAAATTGTTAAAAATAATGACTAATCCATTTATTTTAACTACTTACCTCCAAAAATAATCCAGAAGGCCATGGTAAAAGCGATAAACATTTCAGAATATAGAAGCAAATATTTCAACACAGGGGTGATGATTTTATGAAGCATTAGAACAAATGGTCCAATGAAACTAAAACAACAAAAATTATATATTTTACTCATCTAGATCTAATTATCAAAACAGTAATCAGAAGTGTAAACAGCACAAGACATTTATATAATATCTCTATTTAATAACTAATTTATACTCACTAATTAACTCCAAGAAAAGCCTGTTCTAGTAGCTCTAGTTTTAAACAAAGAACTAACACTTTTTCACAATTTTACTGTTGCCAGCAAGTCTACTTGTTCAAACATCTCTGTTACATGCCACCTCCAGTGCAGAAAAAACTGGCACTTAATTACTATGTAAACTGGAAAACTTAACAGTGATTAATACAGGACAAATCCTTCCACTTCTCTATCTTTGTTCAGGTCTTTTTGATCACAGTTTATGATGCACTATCATTAGCTTATTTTACACTATATTGTTCAAAGTTCAAAATAAATATATGTATATATCTTCATACACTACCCTGAAATTCATTTTCTTGCAAATCGCACTCACATGGACCACTTGTGCTGACAGCTCATTCCACACTCTCACGACCCTCTTAGTGAAGAAGTTGCCCCTTATGTTCCTCTTAAACTTCTCACCTTTCACCCTTAAGCCTTGACCTCTGGTTGTAGTCCCATCCAACCTCAGGGTAAATGCATGCAGACTTTTTCCACTATCTATACCCCTCATAAGTAGGAGTTTGTTTACCAAGATTTGTGGGACAATAGTGTTGATGCCAAATGGAAACCCAGAAGCAGCATTCTAACACAAGTGTTCTTGTTTTCTAGGTGTATCAGGGCCAGGTACATGACAGATGCTATGACATCTGACGTAGAGCAGTTCTGTCAGTAAGCATATTGATGAATGTCCAGTGTGGTAGGAATGGAGTTTTTGATATGTGCCATTACCAGCTTTTCAAAGCACTTCATGATGATTGGTGTCAGTGCCACCAGGCAGTAGATGTTTAGTTCTGAAGGTGTAGAGTTCTTTGGTACAGGGATAATGGTGCGTCATTTGAAGCATGTGGGTCAACAGCCTAACTAATCACAATTAATTCAAAGATTTACTACATAATTCAAACAATTACTGAACTAGTTTCACAACCTTAAAACTTAGTTAACACAACTCTGTAGTTGCTTTCACAACTTCCAAAATCTACAACTTGTATTTAGGTATTATTTGCTCTCGATGAACCTAGCCGGAATTCAGCTTAAATCTTCTTTAGTGGTTGGTCTCCAGAGTCACTGATTGATGTTGATTATCTCGCAAGGCATATTTTTATGCATTTATGCACAGGGTTTGATGGGCAATTTATGATCTTATTATTTATTATACTATATTTTACTATAAGACAAGTGATTTAAACATGTATTATAATAATAGGAATAACATGCAGTAGTCCAGAACATCTACCACTTCAGCTCCACTGAAGTGCTGAGCCTGTTTAATAGACAGAATTTTACTGCACATTGATCTTGTGTTCCTTGTTGTCTGTAAATTAGTTACTTTAGTTCTTTAACGACAACAGCGACTATCCTTCAGATGTACTTTATTAATTTTAAAGTACTTCAGGGAACTGCAAAAGTGGCGATAGGTGCCATATAAATTATATTGTTTCAATATAAGCAAATTATACTCAGTGGCCACTTTATTAGGTACAGGAGGTGTACCTAATTAGGTACACAGTGTGTATGTTCATGGTATTCTGCTGCTGTAACCCATCCACGTCAGGGTTCAACATGTTGTGCATTCAAAGATGCTTTTCTGCATTCCATTGTTGCAACATATGGTTATTTGAGTTACTGATGCCTTCCTGTCAACCTGAACCAGTTTGGCCATTCTCCTCTGACCTCTCTCATTAACACCCACAGAACTGCCACTCACTGGATGTTTTTTTTTAGCTGTTTTGCAAACTCCAGAGACTGCTGTGTATGGAAATCCCAGAAGATTAAAAGGTTCTGAGATACTTAAACCACCCCATCTGGCACCAACAATTATTCCATGGTCAAAGTCACTTAGATCACATTTCTTCTTCATTCTGATGTTTGGCCTGAACAGCAACAGAACCTCTTGACCATGTCTGCATGCTTTTATGCATTGAGTTGCTGTCACATTGATTGGCTAATTAGATGTTTGCATTAAAGAGCAGGTGTATCTAAGGAATTGACCACTGAGTATATATTCAAAGAGACTTAAATTAGGAACAGGGATACAAATATACATTGCTGCCTATTCAACTCATAGTGCCTTCCAGCCACGTGCTCCTCTTCTGATTTTCATATGTTTGTTGAATAGAAGAACGGCAATCTGTATTCCAAACCTCTGCCATCTGTCTGATATACACGATGCTTTAAAAGATTTTTTTTACCAAAGCCCCACTTTCCCTTTTTTCCCCTTATTTTTCAAGTTTCCAACTTAAAGGGAAACAACTTATTTAAAGTACACGGTAACACCACTAATGAAACACTCCTCTATTGCTTTTGTAGGAACCTTCAATAAATGACAAGGATGGCCATATTTTAACTACGAGTCCATGATTTAAAGAACCAGATGATTTTCAAGTCTGCCAGTGACTACCAGTGGTGAGTAAAGGAAGTGGTTGAACCAGGAGCCTCTTGAGGATGGAGGAGATATTAGCAAGATTGGCAGAATAGTTAAGAAGGAACTTGAACTCAATGATGTGATGAACTCCCAACAGAAATTCAAGGCATACTGTATATATAGTACATGCATATATAATTACCTAAGTACTTGGAAGTACTTCAAGCCATGTAGCCAGAGGGGAATAATGATGACAGCAACAAGTTGTTGATCTAAGTTTCCTAATGTTTCCCTTCTAAGAACCATATTGCTAATCAGGCGGAAGAAAATAAGCAGCAGAATGACATACAATAGCCAGTTGATTAACCTCCTGGAAAATGAAAGATTGCATTTTTCAGTTAGGCATGAATAATGTAAAAATAATAAATATTAGCCTATAAATTACTGTTGCCAATATTGGTTAAAAATAGAAGAGATTTTGTAGATGTTGGAAATCTTGAGCAACGCACACAAAGTCCTGGAGGAACTCAGCGAGTCAGGCAGCATACATGGAGTAGAATAAATAGATGAGGTGTCCTTCAATAGGACAGAAAGGGAAGAGAGAAAAACCAGAATAAGAAGGTGGTGTGGGGAGGGAGGGGGGGAAACGGTACCTTTTTGTTCTGGCTTCTTATCCTCTAGTATTTGAACATGGTACACTGGTTGGAAAACACTACAAATTAAAACAGGACTGAAATGTTAAACCATTTATTTTAAGCGGTAATAGTTTCGTACAATAGCAAACAAAGGAAATTTCATATGGATACATTAAGTTTACATCCAATAACCATTGGTGATTTGTGGACTATAAAGTACAGATATTGTAAATCACAGTCTCATTTGGTTTGATTATCACCATAAGAAATGAGCCAGTATCCTTAACCTTACACATTTTTCAATCACAAAAGTTCAACTGGAACATTGGAAACATCCTAACTGGGCAATATTTTCCATTCATACTTACCTAACCCGCATTACTTACCCAAGTTCTCTGTTGAGACCTCAGCTTCATAAAAATTATTACTCCATTTAAAAGATAGTGGTATTGAACACTGCTGGACTAGAACACTTTCTGATTCTTTGAATCAAAATTGCACCACCAAGAAAGACAGTGCCAGCAATCACTAATGGGGTTCAACTCCCGCTGCTGACTGTTAGGAGTTTGCATGTTCTCCCAATTTTTGCATAGGTTTCCTCCTGGTGCTCTAGTTTCCTCCCACATTCCAAAGACATAAGGGTTAGGGTTAGTGAGTCGTAGACATGCTATGTCAGCGCCGGAGGTGTGGCAACACTTGAGGACTGTCCAGCACATTCGTTGTACTGTTTTGGTTGTTGATGCAATCACACATTTCACAACATTTTAATGTACTTGTGACAAATAAAGCTAATCTCTTTAGATTTTTCAAGACAGAGATGGAGAGGCTGAGTGAAGCTATTACGGGTTATGGACACAGTCATCTTAAGGCAAGGCTAGCAATGGTGAAATGCAAGTGTTTGAACCAGGAGTCTCTGGAGGATGGATTGCCAGAAGAGATAACAGGATGATTGATGGTGGAATTATAAAGGAATTCAAACTCAAGGAAGAGAATTCCAAATTTGAAATGCAGAAAAAGGAACAAATGTAATTCACTAAGTATAATAGTGAAAGAGGCATTATAGGATAGGATGCAATTAGCAGAATTTTGTATGCTCAAGTTCATGTAGACAGAAGCACTGGAAGCCAGCCAGAAAAACAGACTGATTAAAAGAGAGAGAAAAGTGAAAAATCATACTATGGTGGGAGCAGAGAGTCTTGATTATGGACAAGATTTTCGGTCAATTGCATGGAGATGGCAAAAGGCACATGTATTAATATCCTTCTAATATCCTATTCTGCTATCCTTGACAACCCTCGCTGGGGGCATATTTTCAAAACTTGATAAAGACACATTTTACCACTAAATTGCATTATTATCTTAATTTGGTCTGATTTACAACATTCAAAATGAATCTGATACCAATTGTTCCAAGTGTAAGAACTGACCAGAAAGTTGGGCGATAAAAAGGCTTCATTTCAATCAGTTTCTCTAGCCTTTTCTTTAGAAAAGCTTCTTCCTAAGGGAGAAAAATGATATCCACAATAAAGAACTCAAGTCATGAAATCTTTTTTTTAGAACAAGTTAACCAAATTTTTAAGGGAAAGTGTTCGATTTATAAATTACCACAACCAAAACTGTGTATGGAAGGATCATACAAATCATTTGAGAAATTGAAAACTTTTACACTTTTATCTTTGCTAATTTCAATCAATATATTAAATCTCATTTTATTATGATTGCTACCTCCAAATATTTTCTCATTGCTACTTACTGAGCTTTAACCCCAAAAGTAAATTCAATTCCACTTTACTCTTGATAGGCTTGCTACATACTAATATTCTCTTGAATGCCATTCAAGCATTTTTTTTGTCATAGGGTGAGGAACCTGTGGAATTCATTGCCACAGATGGGAGAGGAGGCAAAGTCATTGGGCAGATGAATGCCTGGCTGAGACACTGGTGTAGGGGGCAGGGCTTCAGATTCTTGGATAATTGGGATCTCTTCTGGGGAAAGTACGACCTGTTCAAAAAGGACAGGTTACACCTGAACCCGAAGGGGACCAATATCCTGGCGGGAAAGTTTAATAGAGCTGTTAGGGAGGGTTTAAATTAATTTGGCTGGGGGATGGGAACCGGAATGATAGAGCGGAGGAAGGGGAAAACAGAAATAAATCTAAGATACTAAGCAGTAAAGATATCAGGAAAGACAGGCAGGTGATGGGGCAAATGTGTAGCCATTGGGATGAGTTGCAGTGCAATAAAGTTGCAGTGAAATCAAAGCAAAAAGTATCAAATACTGGTCTTAAGGTGTTGTACTTAAATGCACACAGCATAAGAAATAAGGTGGATGATCTTGTTGTACAGCTACAGATTGGCAGGTATGATATTGTGGCCATCACTGAGACCTGGCTAAAGGATGCATGTCTCTGGGAGCTGAACGTCCAAGGATACACGGTGTATCGGAAGGATAGGAAGGTAGGCAGAGGGGGAGGCGTGGCTTTATTGGTAAGAAATGATATTAAATCATTAGAAAGAGGTGATATAGGATCGGAAAGTGCAGAATCTTTATGGGTTGAGCTAAGGAATAGCAGGGGTAAAAGGACCCTGATGGCAGTTATTTATAGGCCTCCAACCAGCTGCAGGGATGTGGACTACAAATTACAACTGGAAATAGAAAAGGCTTGTCAGAAGGGCAGTGTTATGATAATTGTGGGGGATTTTAACATGCGAGTAGATTGGAAAAATCAGGTCAGCACTGGATCTCAAGAGAGGGAATGTGTAGAATGTCTGCGAGATGACTTTTTAGAACAGCTTGTTGTTGAGCCCACTAGGGGATCGGCTGTACTGGATTGGGTATTGTGTAATGAACCGGAGGTGATTGGAGAGATTGAGGTGAAGGAACCCTTAGGAGGCAGTGATCATAACATGATTGAGTTCACTGTGAAATTAGAAAAAGAGAAGCCGAAATCTGATGTGTCGGTGTTTCAGTGCAGTAAAGGAAATTACAGTGGCATGAGAGAGGAACTGGCCAAAGTTGACTGGAAAGAGACACTGGCAGGAAAGACGGCAGAGCAGCAGTGGCTGGAGTTTATGCAAGAAATGAGGAATGTGCAAGACAGGTATATTCCAAAAAAGAAGAAATTTTCGAGTGGAAAAAGGATGCAACCGTGGTTGACAAGAGAAGTCAAAGCCAAAGTTAAAGCAAAGGAGAGGGCATACAAGGAAGCAAAAATTAGTGGGAAGACAGAGGATTGGGAAATTTTTAAAACCTTACAAAAGGAAACCAAGAAGGTCATTAAGAGAGAAAAGATTAACTATGAAAGGAAACTAGCAAATAATATCAAAGAGGATACTAAAAGCTTTTTCAAGTATATAAAGAGTAAAAGACAGGTGAGAGTAGATATAGGACTGATAGAAAATGATACTGGAGAAATTGTAATGGGAGATGAGGAGATGGCAGAGGAACTGAACAAGTATTTTGCATCAGTCTTCACTGAGGAAGACAGCAGGATACCGGACACTCAAGGGTGGCAGGGAAGAGAAGTGTGCGCAGTCACAATTACAACAGAGAAAGTACTCAGGAAGCTGAATAGGCTAAAGGTCGATAAATCTCCTGGACCAGATGGAATGCACCCTCATGTTCTGAAGGAAGTAGCTGTGGAAATTGCGGAGGCATTAGCGATGATCTTTCAAAAGTCGATAGATTCTGGCCATGGTTCTGGAAGACTGGAAGATTGCAAATGTCACTCCGCTATTTAAGAAGGGGGCAAGGAAGCAAAAAGGAAATTATAGACCTGTTAGCTTGACGTCGGTGGTTGGGAAGTTGTTGGAGTCGATTGTCAAGGATGAGGTTACAGAGTACCTGGAGGCATATGACAAGATAGGCAGAACTCAGCATGGATTCCTTAAAGGAAAATCCTGCCTGACAAACCTATTACAATTTTTTGAGGAAATTACCAGTAGGCTAGACAAGAGAGATGCAGTGGATGTTGTATGTTTGGATTTTCAGAAGGCCTTTGACAAGGTGCCACACATGAGGCTACTTAACAAGATAAGAACCCATGGAAATACAGGAAAGTTACATACGTGGATAGAGCGTTGGCTGATTGGCAGGAAACAGAGAGTGGGAATAAAGGGATCCTATTCTGGTTGGCTGCCGGTTACCAGTAATGTTCTACAGGGATCAGTGTTGGGGCCGCTTCTTTTTACATTGTACATCAACAATTTGGATTATGGAATAGATGGCTTTGTGGCTAAGTTTGCTGACGATATGAAGATAGGTGGAGGGGCCGGTAGTGCTGAGGAAATGGAGAGTCTGCAGAGAGACTTGGATAGATTGGAAGAATGGGCAGAGAAGTGGCAAATGAAGTACAATGTTGGAAAGTGTATGGTTATGCACTTTGGCAGAAAAAATAAACGGGCAGACTATTATTTAAATGGGGAAAGAATTCAAAGTTCTGAGATGCAACGGGACTTGGGAGACATCATACAGGATTCCCTTAAAGTTAACCTCCAGGTTGAGTCAGTAGTGAAGAAGGCGAATGCAATGTTGGCTTTCATTTCTAGAGGAATAGAGTATAGGAGCAGAGATGTGATGTTGAGGCTCTATAAGGCGCTGGTGAGACCTCACTTGGAGTACTGTGGGCAGTTTTGGTCTCCTTATTTAAGAAAGGATGTGCTGACGTTGGAGAGGGTACAGAGAAGATTCACTAGAATGATTCCGGGAATGAGAGGTTAACATATGAGGAACGTTTGTCCGCTCTTGGACTGTATTCCTTGGAGTTTAGAAGAATGAGGGGAGACCTCATAGAAACATTTTGACTGTTAAAAGGCATGGACAGAGTGGATGTGGCAAAGTTGTTTCCCATGATGGGGGAGTCTAGTATGAGAGGGCATGACTTCAGGATTGAAGGGCGCCCTTTCAGAACAGAAATGCGAAGAAATTTTTTTAGTCGGAGGGTGCTGAATCTATGGAATTTGTTGCCACGGGCAGCAGTGGAGGCCAAGTCATTGGGTGTATTTAAGGCAGAGATTGATAGGTATCTGAGTAGCCAGGGCATCAAAGGTTATAGTGAGAAGGCAGGGGAGTGGAACTAAATAGGAGAATGGATCAGCTCATGATAAAATGGCGGAGCAGACTCAATGGGCCGAATGGCCTACTTCTGCTCCTTTGTCTTACGGTCTTATTATGGTCTTATATTTAAAGCAGAGGTTGATATAATGGCTTCAAAGGTTACAGAGAGAAGACAGGAAAATGGGGTTCAGAGGAATTTTTAAAAATCAGTCAGGATGGAACGGCACAGCAGAATCAGTGGACCAAAAGACCTAAGTTTGCTCCTATGACTTACGGTCTTATGGTCTAATTTTGCTCCTTCTGCACACTTTGCTTTGTTACTTTTTCAGGAAATCAAACTCCTCCTATTCCAGCAACATACATCAAAGTTGCTGGTGAACGCAGCAGGCCAAGCAGCATCTATAGGAAGAGGTGCAGTCGTCAGGACTAACTGAAGGAAGAGTGAGTAAGGGTTTCAGGCCGAGACCCTTCGTCAGGACTAACTGAAGGAAGAGTGAGTAAGGGATTTTCCCTTACTCACTCTTCCTTCAGTTAGTCCTGACGAAGGGTCTCGGCCTGAAACGTCGACTGCACCTCTTCCTATAGTTGCTGCTTGGCCTGCTGCGTTCACCAGCAACTTTGATGTATGTTGCTTGAATTTCCAGCATCTGCAGAATTCCTGTTGTTTCCTCCTATTCCAGTCTTGTTATTTTTGCATTTTTCAAAAATGTGCCTGTATTTTTGTTTTAATTTCTCCCTAAATGTTCATGACATATCTCCTACTCCAGCCATATGATTACCTCAGATTAATTTCTTGCTTCAACCCATATTATTTGTTAGCCTTCCTTGAAAATTGTCCTTCCACACAGCTATAACTCTTTCATTAACCAATATTGCTTCCTACATTACTTGTACCTACCACACTTTTTAAACGCATCTGAAAACCCTGTAACCAGGACGGTGGAGCTGCCATTTCTGTCCATCAGTAAGCCATGTTTGTTAATGGCCAGCACAGAAATGGAGATTAGGAAGAAGCATAGACTTGGAGGTACAGTATATCATGTATTACATGTTCTACTGAAAATAGAACACAATTTAGGGACTCTGTTCTGCATTCAGTGAGATGTATTGTATAACATGATATAATGTATCTCCAAGTCTACTTTCGGCACTCTTTTTTTTTGTTTTTTTTTCTACGTTCTCTGCTGTTAACAAGGAGCAAAATATTCTTGAGGTAGCAGAGGTAGTTAAGAATTTAACTTGGCAATAGCAGGAGAAGTTGTTCTCATCTCTATGAAGTCCCTTTGAACCACGCAGTGGAAATAAGACACGAGATCAATTGACCAGTTGTTTTGACGACTAGAGGGAGTTTGAGAGGGATGAATAAAAACAATATGCTATAGTGATTCACAGAAAGTATTGTTCATCTTTTTGATACTTTTTTTTAAGTGAATATCATAAAAAGGCTAGGCGTCCATTTTCACTTAGATAAATAAATAGATAACAGTGCCAGAATGAATGAGGAACATCTCATTTACACTGAGAGAAATTGTAAAAGGAATGGTAACCCAGACAATTTCTATTTGGTGGCTGAACAAATGGGGAAGTATGTCATTAAATATTTTTACAAAAAGACTATACCTGTGGCAAAGCTGGGCTGCAAAACTTTAAGTCATTTTCCAGAGATTCTTGCTGCTGCTGTTGCCAATGATGAAATAAGTATCTTATTTCAAAATATTCATGCATGTCAAGAATTATCAAGTATATTAGTTCAACAAAACAAAAGAGAGCAAGCAAGAATTTCCATAGATCCTGCACAAAGGAAAGAACACTTCATCAGGCTCGATGTATTGAAGATTTTATTTGCAAATTCTCACATCACAAACATTGCTATAAATAGATAACTTCTTATCAAAGTTCTATTTCATGTCAAAGATTTTAAATGTTATTCTCTTGATTCATATTTCAAACTGACGGGAACTATAGAATTTCTTTATTCAGGGGACCTTACTCTAATTAAAAAGTTTATCAGCTCAAATGAACTGTGATAGTTGCTAGCTCATGTCAGTGGCTTGAACATTGATTGCAGATTTCAATTACTTATTAAAAATTGGTGTTATGAACTTCAGTGGTACTTCACACTTACAAATTCACTGTTCACTCAGCTGGATGGTTTGTGCTGAGGGCAAGGTAGGCATGATTCCTCTTCCTCAACTTGAAAGAATTAGTGAATACTCTAATATTGTGATGAAGTGCCTTGGCCCAAAACGCCGACTGTACACTTCTCCATAGATGTTACCTGGCCTGCTGAGTTCCACCAGCATTTTGTGTGTGATGCTATTAGAAGAGTACCCGTTGCCCTATCCATCCTTCTTTCATTCTCAAGGGGTCAGTGGGCCTCAGGTTGGGAACCCCTGGGTGAGAGACAGGGTGAAAAAAGGATGGATAGGGCAAACCCCTGTTCTAACTTAAAACTAATGTTTTCTATCTTTCCCAGCTCTGATGGAGGGTCCCAACGCGAAACACCAACTCTGTATTCCTCACCATAGATGATACCTGACCTGCTGAGTTTCTCCAGCATTTTGTGTGTGTTATCCTGGATTTACAACATCTGCAGGATCTTTTATATCAAACTCATTCCAAAGAGGTTGCTTGACAAACTGAACATCTTTCAGTATTTTCTGCTTTTATTTCAGACTTCCAGAATCCACAATTTTCTTGAATTTCTTTTGCTGTGCTACATGTCTGGAGAACGATCTGGAGGTTTGATAGTTCAAGAAGATGGTGGTCCTGGCAAGTATCTGTGGGTGGATCTGTAGTCAGAAAAGTTTGCAAATGTGTAACGTTGACTTCGTAAACCTCACTTCTGGAGACAAAATTTCTCATAAAGGTTGACATCGGAAGGAGATGCTGCAAACACTGGTTCTTTTAGTTTCTCTTTCTCAGGTCAAAAAGCATACCTGCACTGCTGCTGACACATGAAATTTCCCGCACCCAGTATGACCACCATAGATGCACCTTACCCAAAATCTCTGTGTTAATCGGAACAGTGTTAAGACAGTAGGAAAAAAAAAGTCTCAAACTTTTTAAAAGTAGTGTCCCTTTTTGAAATTAAATTAAATTGAACCGTTTAAACCTTAGGGATCTGTATAGGACTTCAACTTTTCACCATACTTACTAATCACTTGGATAAATGAAAAGTGATCTGCAGACACAAATTTGTAGGTGATACTCATTTTGGGCATGTCACAATAAGTTGTGCAAAGGGCACTGGAGGAGGAATTTCTTCAGCTAGAGGGTGGTGAATCTGTGGAATTCATTGCCACAGACAGCTGTGAATGAATTCATTGCCAGGTACTTGATTAGTAAGGGCGTCAAAGGTTATGTGGAGAAAGCTGGTGAATGGAATGGCAGAGCAGTTTCAATTAATACACATAAAATTGCTGGTGAACGCAGCAGGCCAGGCAGCATCTATAGGAAGAGGTGCAGTCGAAGTTTTGGGCCGAGACCTTTGACGAAGGATCTTGGCCCGAAAAGTCGACTGTACCTCTTCCTATAGATGCCACCTGGCCTGCCGTGTGCTAGCAGCATTTTGTGTGTGTTGCTTGAATTTCCAGCATCTGCAGATTTTCTTGTGGAGCAGTTTCAATTAGTTTAATGGCCTAATTCTGCTTCTATGTCTTATGGTCTAGACTAAATAAATTGACCAAATTGCAACAATTAGAGCACCAAATCAAAATATGTAAACTAATCCATTTTGGATCTAAGAAAGGTAAATCAGACAAGATGACAAAGAGAAGCAAGTCCAATTATATGTATCACTAAAAATAGGTTTTAAATCTCACTGAAATAATGCCTCAATCAGACTCCATCTGGAGTATTGTGTTCAATCATATACATCACAGGAAGGATGTAATGGCCATGAAATGGATTTGGTGCAGTGCACCTTCACAAAACTAAACTCAGACTAAAACATTAGTAGCAGTGTGATCAGTTGAGTATGATGTTCTCTTAAATGGTGTCTATTGGTGGATCCTCAGATAGCTGTAGAGAATGATCTGGGATCCACATATTCTGGTGCAGAGCAGGCAAGAGTAAGTGGTGGTTGTGGTTAGTGATTGAGATTTATGATTGTTCAGTCTCCCCGTTCGCAGCTGCTGCTTGTTCTCTGCAGCACGGCAGAGGTAGTTCTCCTATAGCACAGCTCCATTCTGAACAGATTTCCTCCAGGTGTATCTATTGAGTGCAATGTCTTCCCAGTTTTTAGATGTAATGTTGAATTTCTTCAAGCTGATTTTGATGTTATCCTTTGCCCACCAGGGGCTTGCTAACCTTCCTTCACTGGTGTTGAGTATTTGCAACCTATCTTAGTACTCAATTAGATAGTGCATATACTATGACTCACTGCTTCATGCTTTGAACATGTCTTTATTTCTCATTCTTGCTTCCATGCTCCCTCCATCACGTGTTGTTGTCCCGACTGATGACATCATCACCGTACTTGACAAGAGTCAAACTACATTAACTGATCTTATTTCAATACATGACAACTGGGAATGGTTTGGGAAGACACGAGTTAGGCATCCAGATGAAATAAGGAGCTGGTATTGCTTTATTGCGGTTGAGATGCTGTCCATATTAGCCAACTAATCTATGAAAACACATTGCATGATTCTGGGTTTTATTCCATAGTATTCAGACAATAGTTAAATCAAAATGCTGAACATGAGACATAGACTGACATGAACTGTTTTGTATATGTTAAGAACCTTATCATACTAAATGTTAGTGTTACTTGCCTTTTTAAAATCAGTAAATCTGCTTCTTTCCATGGCAAACAAATACAGAAAAGAACACCAGGAAACAATGAATACAGTATCTGCTGCAAGAAGGGTCAAAGCTTCCATACTATAAAATATAAATGTAAAATATTATAAAATTGTAAGGTCCTTATTTATTTTAAGAAAAGCAATATTTATGAAACCATTTGTATGAGACTCTAAGAACATTATTTTCCTGGTTAAATGACAGTTTAACAATCCATTCTGAATGTAATTTTTTTTTAAGTTCCTTAAGAGAATAGTTGTTTCTGAGATTAGGAAAAAAATCTTTTGTGGGAAATGGCTTCAAAAAAGGTGTCATTGTGTTCAAAAAGTATCCAAAAAGGAAAAGTGTTTCCTCATAAAAATAACTGTCATGATATTAGTATTAGTTCAGCTGCTGTAACTTCTCAACCCATTCATTAATAAAATGATAATTGTGTACTACAGACTCAGAACTCTTAAAATGGTGGTTTCTCTCTAAGACAATCCAATCTTCTGAACATCTGATTTTCTGAGTTCCTCATAGTCAGACACATTGTTCATCAACAGCTTTTATAGCCTTGCCAGTGACAAGCAGCTTTCAGCCACCAGACCAACGATCAGTGAAGTAACTCGTCTTGATGTCTTCACCTCTCTAGTACTTCATCCTACTTTGATTCATTCTTTAAAATAAACATCTGACCAAGGAATATTCAATATTCCTTTGTGTGGTTTAGTGTCAAATTTTGTCCACTACTTTCACTTACCAGTTTTGATTTAGGCAATCTCCAACTGGGAAAAAAATGAAGAAGAAGGAGCTTGCAAGGGTAGAAAGAATAGGTAACGACCCAATCAGAGGAGTGAAAAGAGAAATCATAATTCAAAGGACAGACAGAGAAGGCAAGTCATTGTCAGAGAATAAAATGGGGAGAGGGAGAGGAAGAGGGCAAGGGCAAGGGAGGGAATATAATTACAAAAAGGGGCAGCGAGCTGCAATTGAGTTGGTGCGGGCAAGTGCGGGTTGGGAAGAAAACTGTAATAAAGAGGTTAAGAATTCATGATCCAGGGTAGATAGACAAGCTGTCATATGGCAGGAGGAAGAAGGGTACATGGGGAGAGAAAGTGATTTCTATCTCAGCCAGGGATGAGCAAGGAAATAGGTTGGGAAATGAGGCCACCACTATTTGCATTGTGGTTGATGGGATGGGATTTGTTCAGTGAGAAAGAAGAATGCCCATGTAAATGAATAGAGAGAGAGAGATAACAATTAGGAGCAGAAAGAGAAACCATGATAATGCAGTGTTGGGAGTGAAGATGCTACAATCAAAGAAGTGGGGTGAGAGATTGTGATTGGGAGGTGAAAAGATTAGCAATGAGTGGGAGAAAATTCACAGGGAATATAGTAGAGATTCCTTGTTTGGGATGATGGAGAAAGAGGGGCCACAATCAGGAGGCAGGAGAAAGTTTAGTCACTAGGATTTAGAGAAACAATAGGTTTTAAGTTCATGCTTATTTCTCTAGGTCAACCAAGAATTCCAAAAACTTGTTTACTCCCTATCAACTTTGTGCTAGCAACCTTCCAAAACTGAGTGGGAATTGATAATAAGGGAAATATCTGAATAAAGTTTTCTTTATATTCTTGGATGCAATTTCATGCTGTTGCAAATACAAAATAATTTTTCTCGATGACAATGGATTACAAAAACCAGAATTAATACAAGGTAAAAATTAGGTCAGTATAAAACTCAAAAGAAACTTCCAAAGCAATAAATTAAAAGAAACTTACTGTCCATAAATTTTCCATTTGATATCCACAAATTTTTTAACGACAGGATGACTCGCTAAATTATTCAATTTAAACCAAACAATGAACTGCATCTAGTTAAATCAAAGAAGTTGATTTCAATATGTTTAAAAGGAATGTTACATTGAATTTCAAAATTTACTTTAACATACCTGTTCCTATTGAGAGCTTCAAGTTTCTAGGTGTAAATATCACTGATAGCTTAACCTGTAGACACTAAGGCCAAAAAAAAACTTATGCATGCCCCTACTTCCCAAGGAAATTTAGAATACGAAGCCTCACCAATTTTTATAGAAGGCCCAATAGAAAACAGCCTATCTGGATGCATCACAGCTTGGTATCATAATATTTTTTGCCCAAGACCACATGGAATTGTAGAGTATTGTGGACACAACTCAATTCATCATAAAAACTAGTCTTCCCTCCATGGATTGTGTCTACATATCCCAGCACATCAGGAACGTAGCCAACATAATTAAATACCTCTTCTAACCTACTCATTTTCTCTTCTTCACCCTCCTTCCATCGAGCAGAAGATACAAAAGTTTGAGAACATGCACTCGAGGACAGGTTCTATCCTGCTGCTATGAAACTCTTGAACAGACTTCTTGTATAATAAGGATGAACTTTTGATCTTACAATCTATCTTATCTTGTCCCTTGCACCTTATTGGCTGCATGCACTGCACTTCCTCTGTACCTGTAACAATATGCTCTGCAATCTATTATTGCTTTTTTCCTTGTACTACCTTGATGTTATGTTTTGAAAAGATCTGCATGGATAGCATGCAAAACTAAGTTATGCACTGTATTTTGATACATATAACAATAATAAACTAATTGTCAATTCTCACCTCTGTCATCGAGGTGAAGCATGTTGCACTACTAGAGCACAAACGCCATCCCACCCAGGCAACATTGCAAGCACTAAGGACAGCAAGAAGCAAGGCCAAGGAAACAGCCAGACATTGCGCAAATGACTACTGGCTACAACTATGCGAAAGCATTCAATCATCATTTGACACAGGCAACATCCGTGGAGTGTACAAGGGGATCAAGAAAGCCATTGGGCCAACCCAGAGCAAGACAGCACCATTGAAAACTATAACAGGCGAGACCATCAATGACAAAGGCAAGCAGATAGAGAGATGGGTGGAGCATTACTCTGAACCCTTCTGCAAAGAAAACAGCATCTTGGACAGCGCGCTAGATGCCGTGGAATGCCTGCCTGTCATGGAGGAACTTGATGCATTGCCGACTGCTGAAGAGCTGAGTAAAGCCATCGACAGCCTGCCCACTGGGGAGGCACCAGGATTGGATGGCATTCCACCAGAGGCCATCAAATGCGCAAAGGGCATCCTGCTAAACCATCTGCATGAACTACTGTGCCAGTGCTGGACAGTGGGAGCAGGGCCACAAGACATGAGAGACTGCAACATTGTCACCATATACAAGAACAAAGGGGACAGAAGCGACTGTAACAGCTACAGGAGAATCTCCTTGCTGAGCATTGTTGGGAAGGTCTTCGCCCGCGTGGTCCTGAACAGACTGCAGAAAATAGCCGAAAGGGTATATCCCAAGTCTCAGCACGGTTTCAGGTTGGAACGCTCCACAATCGACATGACCTTCTCCCTTCGACAGCTACAAGAGAAATGCAGAGAGCAAAGACAACCACTCTACGTTGCTTTCATTGACCTTATGAAGGCCTTCGACCTTGTGAGCAGAGATGGTCTGTTCAAAATCCTCACCAGGATTGGTTGTCCTCCGAGGCTCCTCAAGATAGTTCAGTCATTCCACACGGGCATGAAGGGCGTCGTTCAGTTCGACGGCTCTTCTTTGGAGGTCTTCAACATTCGCAGCGGTGTGAAGCAGGCCTGTGTGCTTGCCCCCACCCTGTTTGGCATCTTCTTCACAGTCATGCTGAAGCACGCCTTTGGAACATCAACTGATGGTGTCTACCTCCGCACCAGATCAGACGGGAGGCTGTTCAGTCTGTCCCGGCTGAGGGCAAAAACCAAGGTTCGTGAAGTACTCATCAGGGACATGTTGTCTGCAGATGATTCAGCACAGGCAACACACTCTGAAGAGCAACTGTAACGCCTCATGGACAGCTTCTCAAGAGCCTGCCAGGACCCCAACTTGACCATCAGCCTGAAGAAAACCAACGTGTTGGGCCAAGGCATTGAGCACCCCCCTGTCATTACCATCAACAACTACGAGCTGGAGGTAGTTCATGAGTTTACATTCTTTGGCTCCACCATCACGGACAGCCTCTCCCTAGACCCCAAGATCAACAGACAGATCGGACGAGCAGTCTCAACATTCGCCAGGCTGACAAAAAGAGTCTGGGAGAACAGCAAGCTGATGATGCACACCAAAGTTGCAGTCTACAGGGCCTGCGTCCTCGGCACACTGCTTTACGGCAGCAAGACCTGGAGCCTCTACTACAGACAAGAGCGGCATCTCAATGCCTTCCACCTTCGCAGCCTGAGATGCATCCTGGACATCACGTAGACTAACTGAGTCACCAACAATGAGGTCCTGGCCCGCACCCAGATACCCAGCCTCTTCACCCTGCTCCAACAACACCGTCTCTGCTGGCTAGGCAACATACACTGCATGTCAGACGGGAGGATCCCAAAAGACCTGCTGTACGGGGAACTGGCCTCCGGCAAGAGAGCACAAGGGCGGCCCCATCTTCGTTTCAAAGACGTTTGCAAGAGAGACATAAAGTCACTGAAAATGAAGGTCGAGAGGTGGGAGGACATTGCAAGCGATTGCTCTCACTGGAGGCTGGAACTACGCAGAGGTCTAAAAAGAGGAGAAGAGAAGCTGAGGCTTGCTGCTGAAGAAAAGCGCACTCATCGGAAAAACAGCACCAAGACAACACTGGAGGACAGTGCCTTCAAGTGCAGTCGCTGCAGCCGAGACTGTCACTCCTGTGTGAGACTCTACAACCACAACAGACGCTGCTCTAACACAGACTGAAGCAAGACCTTCCAGGTGCAGATCCATGGTCTCGCGAGACTAACGGATGCCACCACCATGTCAATTACGAAGACCAAGTGATTGGCAACAGCACTTTAAAACTCCTTACGATAGGTGCTTTCGTGGTGATTCCACTGGATGTATTTTTTGAGTTAGAACTGCATTGGGAGTAGCACAGACAAAGCCAAGGACCAGAAGGGAGGCTGCCCAGAAAAAACAAACACTAGCAGATCATACAGGAATGTACAGTGTACAAGGATTCATGCTACTATCTCAAACTCATTGTGGAGCAACTCTCTTGACAATGACTTACGGCGCAAGTGTTAATGGGTTGCCTCTGATTGTCCTAGTCCTGTTTTCAGGCCCCTTCACTTTTAATGTTACGTAATTTCTACACTCTCTTTCTCCCTCTGTCAAAGTACCAACACTGTCTTGAAGTACCGATGTGCAGTCCTCATGTTTTCACTTGGTTTATGGTTGGCAATGGAAATTAATGTTTGTTATTTTGAGCAGCTCCTTCCATCAATGAACAATTTAATGTTGTCTGAAGACATGAAGAGTGACCTTCAGAAAAATTGGGTGCTCCTGTTTCTGCCTGCATTCCAAAGACATACAGGTTCAGATTAGGAAGCGTGGTCACATCTGTGGGATGGTTCCATCAAAATCCTTGGACTGTGTTGGTTGTTGATGCAAACAATACATTTCACTGTATGTTTTGATGTACATATGACTACTGCAGTTGTACAAGGCCTTGGTGAGACCACACCTGGAGTATTGTGTGCAGTTTTGGTCCCCTAATCTGAGGAAAGACATCTTTGCCATAGAGGGAGTACAAAGAAGGTTCACCAGATTGATTCCTGGGATGGCAGGTCTTTCATATGAAGAAAGACTGGATGAACTGGGCTTGTACTCGTTGGAATTTAGAAGATTGAGGGGGGATCTGATTGAAACGTATAAGATCCTAAAGGGATTGGACAGGCTAGATGCAGGAAGATTGTTCCCGATGTTGGGGAGGTCTAGAACGAGGGGTCACAGTTTGAGGATAGAGGGGAAGCCTTTTAGGACCGAGGTTAGGAAAAACTTCTTCACACAGAGAGTGGTGAATCTGTGGAATTCTCTGCCACAGCAAACTGTTGAGGCCAGTTCATTAGCTATGTTTAAAAGGAAGTTAGATATGGCCCTTGTGGCTACAGGGGTCAGGGGGTATGGAGGGAAGGCTGGGTTCTGAGTTGGATGATCAGCCATGATCATAATAAATGGCGGTGCAGGCTCGAAGGGCCGAATGGCCTACTCCTGCACCTATTTTCTATGTTTCTATGTTTCTATAAAACTAATCTCACATTGTTTAATAGAGTATTGTTGCACAATTATCAATAGAAGTGATTGCTGGTCAAGTTCTACTGGTCTCCTCTGGTAAAACTAACAGCCTGTGTTCTTAAAAGACAATGGGTATTTGATTAAATATATTTTTTCCAAGATCACTCTTTTTCTCCAAGGCAGCTCCTTTTTCAGCTTGTCATTTTCTAAAATAATTCTTGAGCAGTTCCCTGGTTCACAATCAAAATTGTATTATAATCAATTCAGCCTGATTAATACAAAGTGTACCCTAATTTATCAATCACATTATATCAAATTTACATTATTGAAATACATGTTATAGCAGAGCTACCTGTATGTCTCAATAACTATTAAGAATATTAATCAAGTGTTACTTACAGATCTCCTTGAGCATTCACATTTTAAATCTATTTGAAATAGGGAAAAAACTATGAAGATTCCATCATTTCATTATTATTTTTAATCAAAATTAAACCATTTTACTGTACACAGAGCATTTCTGCACAGTACAGGCCCTTAAGCCCATGATACTGTGGCAAATCTTTTAACCTACTCTAAGATCAATCTAACCCCCTTCCCTCTACATAGCTCTCCATTCTTCTATGTCCCTACCTAAGAGTTTCTTATATGTCCATAATGTATCTGTGTCTACCACCACCCCTGGCAGTGCATTCCACACATTCATCAATCTCTGTATGATAAAACTTAACCTCTGAAATCCCCTTTATACTTTCTTCCATTCATCTTGAAATTATGCCCCCTCAAATTAGCCATTTCCACCCTGGGAAAAGCTCTCTTGCTATCCACTCAATTTATGCCTCTCGCCATCTTGTACACCTCTATCAAGTCATCTCTCATCTTTTCTCCCCATAGAGAAAAGACCTAGCTCACTCAGCCTTTCCTCATAGACATGTTCTCTCATCCAGGCAGCATCCTGGTAAATCTCCTCTGCACCCTCTCTAAAGCTTCCACATTCTTCCTATAATGAGGTAACCAGAATTGAGCATAATATTTCTGTGTTATTATGTGTGTACATAATAAGGAACTCCAGTTCCCAGTACGTAATGTGGGCTGTTCACCCGGAACTGGAAGTGACATTAGGGAACTGGTGGCACAATCTCAGGTTGAGCTGAAGCCATGATTGTTAATAAGCATGCTAGCCTTTTGACCCACACTGTTTGTCTTTATCAAGAACAAACATAACATGGTGTCAGAAGTCAGGCATGAGGACTAAACTCAGAGGGTAAATGTACTGTGAGTGATTAAGAAAGAGACACTAGGTACTGACAGAGAGAAGCTGTCGGCCAGAGAGCACATTGTGTCCTGAAGCTGCCCTTGTTCACCGAATTCACCAAGGGAAAATCAGATGAGAGCTCAAAAATTCTGCCATGGATAAGTTAAGTTCCTGCATCAAAGCAGCTTACTGGCAATCTAACTGATAATTGGAAACTCTTCTAACAGCGGTTCAATATATATTCAGCAGTAAACAGAGTGGGAGGGGCTGATGAACATTTGAAAGCATCTGTCTTTCTACACATAATTGGTGAAGATGCTTTGAACATCTACAACAGCTTACAAATTGATGAGACAGCCTTGACAGTAGACATACTGATGACAAAATTTGATGTGTATTTTGTCCCCAAGAAAAAACACCAAATTTGAAAAATATAAAGCTTTTCCTGTGACCAGAAACAAGGTTTTAGTTTTGACCAATACTTTGCTGAGCTTCACACACTGAGTAAGTCACAAGGGTCAGCACCTAAAGGCATAGCTACTGATCGTAGAAAAGAGTACAGCCAATATTAGGTCTGACTGCCTGTGATAAGCTCTACATAGTGGAAATAATTTTCAAACTGGCTTCACAGACCAAAGATGATCATGAAACATTCATGAAAGTGTACACAGATGTCTTTGAGGGGTTCAGATGCTTACCTGATGTAACTTGAGAAATAACGACATCCATGAGAGTTCCAGAGAGGTTATGTAAGCACAAAAGCTCCACTTTCTATAGACAGCCATCAATACTCCAGCATTACAATCAAGATGTTAGTGCTAAACGGAGTGATCATGATGAAGAAGTTGCCAGTCTTGCTTCCACATCATGCAGCTTTAGTTCAAAATCTCTTGTCAACTTCCAGTTAAAGAATGGAAATCAAAAATATCTCCATGATCCTCTCCAAAGATGAAGAGGAAATATGAAAAAAAAGATGGACCCAGAGGTCAGAACAATAGCAACAGTTCAACACAAACCAAGAGGATGAGTTGCTATCTATAATACACTACATAGCCAATTGAAGGCACTCTGTGAATTGAAACAGAATCAGTTGGAACTTATGCAAAGACACACTGATCACATGGATGTAATCCAGGTCTCCATTATGAGGCACATGGAGTGAACTATGGTGATACAGTAAGACAAGAACAGAACCGATCAGATAGGATCTTGGCAGAAGGATGTGAAAGAAATTATGTTGATCAGGGATATCAAAAAGACATTAATATAAAGCGCAAATGAGAGCAGGACATTTGTGAAAATGAATAGCAACCAAAAGGGAACATTAAACCAGGGACAGATTGAAAGTGGATGAGTGAATAAGGGACTATTTGCTCATTAGAATTGAAGTTAATGTAAATATCTGTGTTGGAAAGAATTATTGTTTCCTGCAAGTCTATGAGGAGATAATATTGTATTTGTTTTCTTTAAAGGGGGAAGATATGTTATTATGTGTGTACATAAATAAGAACTTCAGTTCCCAGTGTGCAATGTGGGCTGTAAAACCAAAACCAGAAGTGATGTTGGAGAACTGGTGGCATGCACTCAGGTCGAGCTGAAGCCATGACTGTTCATAAATGTGCTAGCGTTTTTACCCATACTGCTCGTCTTTATCAAGAACAAACATAACAATTTCAAGTGTGATCTAGCCAAGGTTTTATAGAGCTGTGGCATTACCTCGTGACTCCTGAACCCAATAGCCCCTATAACACACTATATGCCTTCTTAACAACAATATCAACCTATGTGACATCTCCTCTTGCTGTTCATATTTTACAGGTGTAATAGCATTAATGCCCAAGGTTAGGAAAAACAATAAAATGAACACTTCTCTATGCATCCTTGTCGGTGATATCTAAATATGCTCAGTCTTGTGCGGAAATACATCCTGTTCTACTATTTGCGGTAGATAGGAGCACTGACTTCCCCTGGGTAACAAAAAAAAAGCTTGATTTATCTTGAACTAAACTTTGCAAAACTGCATTCTTGAGCATCCAGTGATACTTTATTTATTTTGACTTTCTGTTCCTCCTTGCCTACAAGAATGTAAACTGAGGCAATCTTCTGGTATTCAATCCGTTACACTGTCCACTGGTATGGTTATACGCTAATGAATCTCCAAAAATGGTAACTTACTGTTGTTACAAATTGGCTCCAAGTGCTTGATATAATACTGTGATTTCAGGGTATCAGGATTATATGAATAAAGCTGATTCAAGCCTTTCTCAGCCTGTGAAGAAATACACTGAATGTAAAATAATGTTACATACATGTGGAGAAGATTTTGTTTAAGGAAGTGGTGTTCAGATAAAACAAATATTTCATGCCTGTCTTCATAAAAGAGGGAACAAAAAAATCTCTCAAAATAACGGAGAAATACAGATTGTGGGAATAAGGAACACAAATAAAATAGAATATTAGTATTAAGGAAATGAATGGGTTTGAGAGTGCTGTCCAACTCATGATTAGGCTGGAGACTGTGAGGAAATAGTAAAGACGGCTCCCAAAAGGAAAGCAGCTTTTGAGAGTCCTCTCTACTACCTTCTCACTAAGTTTTTGAATTAAGTGAATCTATCTAAAGCCAGCATCAAGATCTGCGCTCCCTGGACTGGGCCCTTATTTATGCAAAGAACAACTGTATGCCTTCGGAAGAACTACTGTATCATCCAAAATGTATGCATATGAGTCAAACTTATGCAAGTGGAGTATCTTACACTGCCTATATCCAGGCATTTGAACACTTTAACAAATTAGGCAAACATAGGACTAAGAAGGAAAAATTGAGAATGTGATTTTGACTCTACCCATTGCTTCCGACCTCCCTCTTGGCTATTACTGGTGTCTTTGGCCTCTAACTTAATCACCTCTAGGTTTTCACATCTCTTGGGTTTATCCTCTAACACCCATTAAAAATGTGTTACCTATACTTCAGCCATAAACCAAAGTGCACCAAAAGAAGATAATTGATTATGAAACGGTAGCTACCACAGACATAATATAAGCTTACTACTTAAATGTATATAAAGTGTTCACATAACTTAAGCTGTTTTGCCCTCCAAAGATGAAGATTTCAACTGACTTTTGCAAATGATCAAAATTAATTAAAATAAAAGTCACTTTACTGCAATTTTGCAAATACTGTCCTTATATTTTTGAAGATCATCCTTCAGTTGAGGTATAGTCTTATTCATACTCTGTCACTAAATCTGGCAAAAATATTTCACTTGTTCTCTGTCTTAAAGCTCCTGTATGCAAGACTACAATAAAGACACTAAAGAGATAACAAACCACATCCCCTTGTTGTAATCCTGCATCCCTATTATAACCTTTAATCCTACTTATTACTAGATATGAAAATATCATGTGTGAGGGCTAATGGGATAACTTTTCCAGACACTGAAACGTGCAGCTGTGCCCAGCATTGGCGGGGCCAGAGATTTTTTCTTGCTGGTGCTACAGTGGGGCTGAATTATTCAATGATGGTGCTAAGGGATGTATTATATGGTAATATGTAATCGCAAGGCTAGGCGCGTGGCGTTCAAAAGTCAGTCTCAAGCATTATGTGCCTACTATAAATGCCTCTGTTGATTCACAAGCAACAGCAATTGATAGATCTAATATAGAAGTGAACTGTGACAGTGTCAACAGCATCGGAGACAACCTGGGCTACACAGAGCATAAACAAACAAACCAACAGAGCATCCGACCCACAGCGTACAACATGAATCACGCACCAACCCCGCAATCAGCGTCAAATGCGTGCTTTTCAACTGAAAAACACAACACTAACCCACAATGTCCATTGCTATTCGCATTACATAGACAGACAATGCCAAAAGATACACTGTTATTGAAGTCAAATAAGGCAAACAACAGATGCAAAGCTTTACCAGGAGTTGGACAAATCATACTCTGACCATGCAATACCTCAATTAATTCGGCCACTGAATTTAAAACAAAAATCAACAGAATCACCGCTTGGAAGTCTAAGCAAAACCAGTAGGCTTAATAGCAGTAAATGTAGTATTTTAGGATTTGCAGAAAACATAAGGACTATGGGGTATCCACCACAAAATAATAATTACAATCAGCATTAGTCTAGGACCAAATTTTTTTTTTAAAAATCAACTGCACTCACCTTTGATGTTTCCAGAGAAGCACAATCCGTCTGTTATTGTGATTGGTGGTGAAGGCATCAAGGATTTTCTGGATGTCAAGTGCCTTGGTCCTCCAGCTGTTTATGGCCAACAGGGCCAAGTTGCTGTTCCGTGCATTGCCGCTGCTATTCCTTAGGTAGTTTTTGAGGCGTCTGAGGCAAGAGAAACTCGGTTTGCATGAGGCAGATGTCACAGGCAGAGTCAGTGATATGCAGATTAGTTTGTATAAATCTATAAATGCATCACAGTAGGGTCTCATTAGAGCTGGAAATTCCACTGTGTCATTCACTGTCTATCCTTGCTTTTGTTTTGTTTCCAGCAGACGCCGAACCTGATGTAGCTCTGCAGTCAGGTTCACTTCAGTCACTCCATAGTGTTGGGCCATTGGCCAAAGACAATTCTTGTCTAGGAAGAGCTTGTGTTTGGGACTCAATGCTGAGACTCCAGTCAGAACACCCCCAGTCTCAATTGAGAACCGTCTTTTCATTTCAGTCAGAAGTCTGTCTATAACCAGATAGAAACAGTGCTTGCGAAGGTAATCAGAGGATGTGACAGGTGTGCGTTCAGTTTGGGCCTCAACAACAAAATCATGTAGGCTGCAGGGTGGCTGGGCCTGTCTCCATTCATGTAGTCTGCTCTGTATACTGGCCTTGAAGCACAGGTCCCTAGCTCTTACCTGAATTTCACTCCATGATTCCTCTCCCAGTTTTGCTGAGAGTGCATCGATAACAGACTGAGCCAAGTCCACAGCGGATGAAAGCTCCAAACTGGGAGACATGAACTTGGCGACTTGGAATAAATCCTCAAACAGAGTGAGAAGTAAAGCAAACTGCTCATCGATCGGTCCATTTACAGCTCTAGCCTCCATTTTCCTCCGTGCATTTGGTTGACCCATAATATCCTGTAGTGTAGCTAGAATGGCAGGGGGTGATTTCCTTATAGCCCACAAAGCTGTATACTGCCATGCCCAGTGTGTATCTGAAAATTTCTTCAACTCCACGGGCTGTGCAGTTGATTCCAGTTCTCTCTGTTTCTTCATGAAAAGATCACAGGCAACAGATTTTGAAAAGAAGTTGTAAAGCAGCTGCAGAGTTTCAGAAAACTCACCCACTTGTAGTACATTGCTCACAACATCCACTAAGACAAGGTTAAGTCTGTGAGCATGGCAGTGTATATATAATGCCTGCGGGACCTCTTTCCTGAACCTCTCTTGTACCCCGTTATTGCACCCGGACATCACTGCCGCCCCGTCATAACACTGACCTATGCACACATTCTTATCAATAACACACTGGGCGAGTGTCTGTTCAATGCTTTTAAGAAGTGACTCTGCGTCCAACCCTTCTGCTGGAGTGAAGTGCAAGAATTCTTCAAGCACTGTTTCGTTATTCAAATACCACACCACCACAGATATTTGCTCCATTTTACTCAAGTCTTTACTTTCATCCACCATGATGGCAAAATGTCCAGCCTCCTTGATTTCTGCACTTTTTTGACGTTTGACCATATCTGCATAATACCCATAATTTCATTTTGGATATCGTGATGGGTGTTTTTTGCATTTCCAGGATTGTCCTCTTTTTTTTAAGCCACAGTCTTATCAAACTGTGCAATTACACTGAGCAACTCAAAGTTTCCCCTATTGCCAGATCCATCATCCTCCCAGTGTTATCGCTGGGCAATGCCTTGGCACGCAGTACAGCGTAGTAGAGACTCAACCACTACTTTCATATACTCATGATTTTCTTGGACAATCTTTGCATGTCCTTTAGCAAGCATATTTCCCAATCTCGAACCGTCTTGCTTTCTCAGTATGAATTTGGCCCATGCCTCCATAGCAAACTTATGAGCTGCACTTACATGGTGGGTTTTGAAAGCTGTTGTAGCTTTCCGCCATTTGCAGTAACCGGTGACAGTGAAGGTAGATGAAGCACCTTCAATAACTCCAAGAGACTGAGGTTGGGTAAAATACTGAAAGGCTTCTATTCGCTGTACAACAATACGACCTCCATGCTGAGTGTCTGCCCCTGGACTGAGGGGGAGGGGCAAGGCAGAATCTCCTCTATACAGGAATCTGTGGGAGGAGCCACAGGGACAGTCAGCAGAGGGGCGTGTCCAGACAGTTAACCCAGTTACAACATATATATGGTTTACCACAGTAGACTCAGAATGGAACCCATGTTCTCCACACAAGAAATGCCTGCATGTGAAGCAGAATGTAGTATCTTTTGTGATCGAATATTCCAGGCAGGAGTACAGGTCAAACCAGACATGAATAAAAAGTTTTTTCTGATTGCAAAACTGTTGCGAAGGATACTTTTTCCAATGCTGGCCGACGGGGTCCTTCCTCAAGTTGCTGGCTAACATCGCTAACAGTATTCCCACTAACACTAAGAGCAGCTTCATCGAAGTTCTCTTCCGAATCCCGCTCCATTTCTTGTTCCTCTACTTCGCTCTCACACTCCTTTGATGAACTGCTGTTGTCCTCATCCCCACTTCTTTCTGCATGTCACTTTCAATTAAGCCAGGCTCAGGCTGAGACATCACTGATTCCTCTGGATGAGGTCGTTTTCTCACTAAAAATTGATTCATTTTTCACGCTGGCCAAAATAATGCACGTGCCAGGCCCACGCTAGCTTGTAAAAGTACAATGTGTGTGTGGCATCCGTTAGTCTCGCAAGACCATGGATCAGCCCCTGGATCCTGCACAATGTATGCATACTATCAATCTCTCACGTGACTGGGAGTGAGTGACATCACCACCTTAAGTGATCTTAGATCAGCTTAACTGATCTGAGGACAGCAACAGCAAGACATTGACAACGAAGTTCACAAACGAATAAGCCGAAGTGTAAAGTGGATCTGACCTTCGACCAGCACAGAGTTTATAACTTTATTGTTGTGTGGGTGCTATGGTAATTGGGGGCGCTGTTTCACTAGATCAACTGGAGAAACAAGCTGTATTCAAAACTATACGGAGAAAGCAGCTGCAATTTGTATGTCAAGTTTCAGTTAATTTCTTGGTGGTACTATGATGGTGCTATTGTAATTTTTGCTGGTGCTATAGCGCCAGAAAGCACCACCTCAGCGCCACCACTGGTGCCCAGCGACTGGGATCTTGGAAGCAATTGACTGCTTGGAGGTCAGTATATTGAAAGGGAAGAGGGCTGCCCAAAGACTGGAATCTTCCTATAAGGTTAGAGAAGTAGTTTTGTGGAGCCATTTAACTCTGCACAGCAAAATATCATCTTACAAACCAAAAAAAAACATTTGAATAAAGAGTACCGGTTATGACTCAGGAAATACTTCTCCTGCTTCAGTGATAGATGTTAGTTACTGGTTTAAACAGTAATCTAAATAGATAGATTAGTACTTTTCAGTTGGAAGTGCTGTATCTTCAGCAGATATTAAACTGAGGATATCTGGTACCTAGGTTGAATGAACGAATCATTAAGACCATAATAATTGAGCAGAATTAGGCTATTTGACCCATTGAGTCTGCTCTGTAATTTCATCATGGCTGATCGATTTTTCATCTCAGCTCCAATCTCCTCTCTTCTCCCCATATCCCTTCGTGCCCTGACCAATCAAGAACCTATCACCCTCTGCCTTAAATATACTGTATATACAGACATGGCCTCCATAGTTTCCTGTGGCAACCACTTCTGCAGATTCACCACTCTCTGGATACAGAAATTCCCCTTCACCTCCATTCTAAAAGGACAGCACTCTATTCTGAGGACGTGTCCTTTAGTCTTACACTCCCCACCATAGAAAACATCCTCCCCACATCCAGTCTATCAAGGCCTTTTATCATTCGATACATTTCAATAGGTCACCCCCATTCTTCTGAGTTAATACTGGCCCAGAGCCATCAAATGGTCTTCATATAACAAGTCGTTCAAACTTGAAATAATTTTCGTGAACCTCCTTTCACCCCCCTTCAGTTTTAGCACATCCTTTCTAAAATAAGGGGCCCAAAACTGCTCACAATACCTCAGGTTAGGTCTCACCAGTGCCTTATAAAATCTGAACACTACATCATTGCTTTTACACTCTAGTCCACTTGAAATGAATGCATTTGCCTTCCTCACCACAAACTCAGCCCTGCAAGTTAACCTTTAGGAAATCCTGCACAAGGGCTCCCAAGTCCCTTTGTGCCTTAGATTTTTGTATTTTCTCTCCATTTAGAAAATAGCCAACCCTTTTATTTCTTCTACCAAAGTGCATGACCATACCTTCCCGACGCGATATTCCATCTGTCTTTTATTTGTCTATTTCCTAATCTGTCTAAGCCCTTCTGTAGCCTCTCTGCTTTCTCAAAACTACCTGCCCCTCCACCTATCTTCATATCATCTGCAAACTCTGCAACAAAGCCATCAATTCCATCATTCAACTTAACAGCATATAAAGTACATAAAATCGGTCCCATCAAAGACCCCTGTGGAATGCCACTAGTCACCAAAAGCCAACCAGAAAAGGTTCCCTCTATTCCCACTATTTGCTTCCTGCCATTCATCCACCACTTTCTCCATACTAGAATCTTGCATGTAATACCGTGAGCTCGTAGCTTGTTAAGGAGCCTCATATATGGCACCTTGTCTAATGCCTTCTGAAAATCCAAATACATAACATCCAACAATTCTCCTTTGTCTATCCTGTTTTTTTTTGTCAGGCAAGTTTTTCCCTTGAGGAAACCATGCTGACTATGGGTATTTTATCATGTGCCTCCAAGTATGTCAAAACCACATCCGTAACAATCGATTCCAACATCTTCCCAACCACTGAGGTCAAACTAACTGGCCTACAATTTCCCTTCTTCTGCCTCTCTCCCTTCTTAAAGAGTGGAGTGATATTTACAATTTTCTAGTCTTCCAGAACCATTCCAGAATCTAGTGATTCTTGAAAGATCATTACTAATGCCTCCACAAACACTTCAGCCAGCTCTTTCAGAACCCTGGTGTGTACACCATCTGGTCCAGGTGACTTATCTAACTTCTGACCTATCAATTTCCCAAGAACCTTCTCTCTAGTAATGGTAATTTCACCCACTTCATTATCCCTGACACCTGGAACTTCCACCATATTGCTAGTGTCCTCTACAGTGAGTGGTGCAAAATACTTATTCAGTTCGTCTGCCATTTCCTTCTCCCCCATTACTACCTCTCCAGCCTCATTTTCCAATGGTCCAATATCCACTCTCACCTCTCTTTTACGCTTTATGTATCTGAAGAAACTTTTGGTATCCCCTTTGATATTATTGGCAAGTTTACTTTTGTATTCCATCTTTACCTTCTTAATGACTGTTTCATGCGCCTGCTGTATGTACTTGAAAGCTTCCCAATGCTCTAGTTTCCCACTAATTTTTGCTCTATTATATGTCCTTGCTTTGGCTTTAATGTTGGTTTTGATTTCTTTTCTTAGCCACATTGTAAGGAGGTAAGAAGGATTCTTTTTAGCCAGAGACTAGAGAATCTGTGGAATGCTCTGCCACAGACTGCAGTGGAGACCAAGTCCAGGGGTATATTTAAGGGGGAAGTTAATAGTTTCCTGATTGGTCAGGGCATCAAAGAAGTCAGATATATGGGGCTGAGTGGGATCCAGGATCAGCCATGACGGAATGGCAGAGAAGACTCAATGGGATGAATGCCTAATTCTGGCTCCTACGTCTTATGATTATGTCATCTTGCCTTTGGAATACTTCTTCCTCTTTAGGATGTATATATCCTTTGCCTTCCAAATTGCTTCCAGAAATTCCAGCTATTGCTGCTCTGCTTTCATCCCTGCCAGTGTTCTTTTCCAATCACTTCTGGCCAACTCCTCTCATTCCTCTGTAATTCCCTTTACTCCACCATAATACTGATACACATGACTCCAGCTTCTCCCTCTCAAATTCAGGGTGAATTTGAATTTATTATGATCACTTTCCCCTAAAGGTACTTTTACCTTAGGCTCTCTAATCAATTCTGGTTCAACGAACAGCAGCCAATCCGGAATAGCCGATCCCCTAGTGGGCTCAACCACGAGCTGCTCTAAAAACCCATTTCATAGACTTTCTAGAAATACCCCTGCTTGGAATCCAGAACCAACTTGATTTTCCCACTGTAACTGCTTATTGAAATCCCCATGACTATTGTAACATTGCCTTTGGCATGCATTTTCTATTTCCTGTTGTAATTTGTAGACCACATTATTACTACTATTTGGGGGTCTGTATATAACTCCAGTCAGGGTCTTTTTACCCTTGCAGTTCCTTAGCTCTATCCACAAGGAATTCACACCTTCCAGCCCTACATCATCACTTTTTAATGATTTAATTTCATTTTTTACCAACAGAGCAATGCCACCCCCTCTGCCTGAGCTTTCAATAAGATGTTTATCCTTATACATTAAGCTCCCAGCTATAATCTTCTTTCGGCCATAATTCAGTGATGCCTACAACATCAAACATGCCAATCTGTAACTGTGCTACAAGTTCATCTACCTTATTCCATATTCTGAGCACATTCAAATATAACACTTTCAGTCCTGTATTCACCCTTTTCAATTTTGTCCACCTTGTACATTGTAACTCATCCTGTTGACTACAAATTTGCCCTGTCATCAGCCTCTCCTTGCTCGGAGCCTCACTACACATTGCCTCTGTTTGTAAACCAACTACCTCATCCTCAGCACTATCACACTGGTTCCCATCCCCCTGATAAATCTGTTTAAACCTATCTGAACAACTCTAGCCAAGCTGCCTTCAAGGATATTTGACCCCCTTGGGTTCAGGAGTAACCTGTCCCTTTTGTACAGGTCATGCCTTCCCCAGAAGAGATCCCAATGATTCATAAATCTGAACCCTTCCCCCTGCACAAGTTCCTCAGCCACGTATTCACCTGCCAAATCATTCTATTCTTGCCCTCAACACACATCAAAGTTGCTAGTGAACGCAGCAGGCCAGGCAGCATCTCTAGGAAGAGGTACAGTCGACGTTTCAGGCCGAGACCCTTCGTCAGGACTAACTGAAGGAAGAGTGAGTAAGAGATTTGAAAATTGGAGGGGGAGGGGGAGATCCAAAATGATAGGAGAAGACAGGAGGGGGAGGAATGGAGCCAAGAGCTGGACAGGTGACTGGCAAAAGGGATACGAGAGGATCATGGGACAGGAGGTCCGGGAAGAAAGACAAGGGGGGGGGATCCCAGAGGATGGGCAAGGGGTATATTCAGAGGGACAGAGGGAGAAAAAGGAGAGTGAGAGAAAGAATGTGTGTATAAAAATAAATAACAGATGGGATACGAGGGGGAGGTGGGGCATTAGCGGAAGTTAGAGAAGTCGATGTTCATGCCATCAGGTTGGAGGCTACCCAGACGGAATATAAGGTGTTGTTCCTCCAACCCGAGTGTGGCTTCATCTTTACAGTAGAGGAGGCCGTGGATAGACATGTCAGAATGGGAATGGGATGTGGAATTAAAATGTGTGGCCACTGGGAGATCCTGCTTTCTCTGGCGGACAGAGCGTAGGTGTTCAGCAAAGCGGTCTCCCAGTCTGCGTCGGGTCTTGCCAATATATAAAAGGCCACATCGGGAGGACCGGACGCAGTATATCACCCCAGCCGACTCACAGGTGAAGTGTTGCCTCACCTGGAAGGACTGTTTGGGGCCCTGAATGGTGGTAAGGGAGGAAGTGTAAGGGCATGTGTAGCAATTGTGCCGCTTACATGGATAAGTGCCAGGAGGGAGATCAGTGGGGAGGGATGGGGGGGGAACGAATGGACAAGGGAGTCACATAGGGAGCGATCCCTGCGGAAAGCGGGGGGGGGGAGGGAAAGATGTGCTTAGTGGTGGGATCCCGTTGGAGATGGCGGAAGTTACGGAGAATAATATGTTGGACCCGGAGGCTGGGGGGGTGGTAGGTTTCTGACATGTATATCCACGTATTTCCATTCTGACATGTCTATCCACGGCACACATTTTAATTCCACATCCCATTCCCATTCTGACATGTCTATCCATGGCCTCCTCTACTGTAAAGATGAAGCCACACTCAGGTTGGAGGAACAACACCTTATATTCCGTCCGGGTAGCCTCCAACCTGATGGCATGAACATCGACTTCTCTAACTTCCGCTAATGCCCCACCTCCCCCTCGTACCCCATCTGTTATTTATTTTTATACACACATTCTTTCTCTTACTCTCCTTTTTCTCCCTCTGTCCCTCTGAATATACCCCTTGCCCATCCTCTGGGTTCCCCCCACCTTGTCTTTCTTCCCGGACCTCCTGTCCCATGATCCTCTCGTATCCCTTTTGCCTGTCACCTGTCCAGCTCTTGGCTCCATCCCGCCCCCTCCTGTCTTCTCCTATCATTTTGGATCTCCCCCTCCCCCTCCAACTTTCAAATCTCTTACTCACTCTTCCTTCAGTTAGTCCTGACGAAGGGTCTCGGCCTGAAACGTTGACTGTACCTCTTCCTAGAGATGCTGCCTGGCCTGCTGCGTTCACCAGCAACTTTGATGTGTGTTGCTTGAATTTCCAGCATCTGCAGAATTCCTATTGTTTGCGTTTCTATTCTTGCCCTCACTGGCACGTGGCACAGGTAGCAATCCAGAGATTACTATGCTGGAGGTCGTGTTTCTCAGCTTTCTGCCTAGCTCCCTAAAATCTCTATTCAGGACTTCCTCACCTTATCTACCTATGTCATTGGTGCGAATATGCACCAAGACTGCTGGCTGCTCTCCCTCGATCTTGAGAATGCCATGGACCCAATCTGAGACATTCCTGACCTGACACCAGGGAGGCAACATACCACCTGGATGTTCCTTTGATGCCCACAGAACCCCATCTCTGTTCTTCTGAATAAGGAATCTCTGATAAACACTGCAGTCCTCTCCACCTCTCTGCTCTTTTGAGCCACGGCATCAGGCTCAGTGCCAGAGACCCGGTCACTGTAGCTCCCCCGGTAGTTTGTTCCCCTCACTAGTATACTTATTATTGAGGAGAACGGCCACAGGTGTACTCTCCATTGGCTGTACATTTCCCCTCCTCCTGACAGTCATCCAGTTACCTGTCTCCTGCATTCTAGGGATGACAATCTCACTGTAGCTCCCATCATCTCCTCATTATTGGCCCCTTTTAATGAATCCCTCTTGCTGATTTGGTAACTCTGTAACTCAGAGAAACTGCAGCAAAACTCTGTGCCTTTGAAATTTCAGTCACCCTCCTGATTAAAAGGTACCTCTGTTTACATGGCTGGACGTGGAATGGCCAACTCACAGAAAAAACTGGCACGAAGCTCTTCTAAATCTTGAATACAGTCCTGATTGAAAGGTAGCTCTGTTTACACACTGCCTCTTGCTGATTAGTCACTCCTCAACTCAGAGAAACTGCTGAGAAACTCTGCATTTGAAATCTTGATTGCCTTCCTGATTAAAAGGTAGCTCTTTTTATGCAGTCCTGACATGGACTTGCCAATTCAGAGAAAACTGGTGTGAAGCTCTGCTTTTAAATCTTGTTTTACAAGGAACCTAAGTGCTCATTAGTGTGATTAATAAAGAAATTCAAGGACATCCAAAAATTATTTAGAGCGGAAAGTGACTGTAACTTTCTGACCATATTAGAACTTCAACTGGACTGTTCTGATTACAAGCCATCCTTCTTTACACCATTTATCAATAGATGACATGAATCCCTTGTTACAAGTTTTTCAAATTTTTGCCAAGGAAATTAGGTCATATTGTTCCAACAGACAATCTGCTGGAGGAACTCAGTGATTGTTTGTTGCTACAGGATCCAAGAATTGCATTCTCTCGTACTTCCATACTTTTCTAAGTTGTTAGGCACTCCAGAACAACCATGTTTTTACAGCATGACTGCGATTGCAACAATACTATTTATGGAAGGCCTCCTGAGTAAGCTGCCACCCATTGCTGGGAACCTGTTCCACACCATTCAACTTTAATATTTTTCCAAAATATCTGCTCTTCCCAAGTTCTCCTCAATATTCCAAGTTCATAATCCTGCCAATCTCCTCAAACACCTGGATGTTCAGGACCACCAATAGGTCATAACTCATCTTCTGAATTTCAGTGAATACAGGCTCAGAGCTATCAAATGCACCTCATCCACGAATTCTCCTTTGCATATTCTGCTTGTTACCTCTTCAAAGAATTCCAACACATTTTTCAGGCAGAATTTTCCCTTATGGAAACCGTGGTGATTACATGTATTTTATCATGTGCCTAAGAGTACCCCAAAACCACATCTTTAGCAATCGACTCCAACATATTTGGAACCACTGAGGTCAAACTAACTGATCTATACTTTCCTTTCTTCTGCCTCTCTCCCTTCTTGAAGAGTAGAGTGACATTTTGAATTTTCCATTCCTTAAAAACGACAGAATCAATTGATTCATGAAAGATCATTACTTATGCCTCCATAATCTCTTCAGCCACCTCTTTCAGAACCCTGGAGTGCATACCATCTCGTCCATGTGACTTATCTACCTTCAGACTTTTGAGTTTCCCAAGAAACTTCAGCCTAGTAATGGCAAAGTCTCACGCTTCTGACACCTGACATTCTTGAATTCCAGCATACTTCTAGTGGCTTACACAGTGAATTCTGATGCAAAATACTTATTCAATTTGTCAACCATTTCCTTGTCTCCCATTACTACCTCTCCAGCATAATTTTCCAGTGGTCTGATATCTACTCTCACCTCTCTTTTACACTTTATGTGTCAGACAAATCTTTTGATGTCCTCTTTAATATTATTGGCTAGCTTACCTTCATATTTCATCTCTTCCTTCTTTTTGAGTTTTTTACTTGCCTTCTGTTGATTTTTAAAAGCATCCCAATCCTCTTACCCCACTAATTTTTGTTCTATTATATGCCCTCTCTTTGGCTTTTATGTTGGTTTGACTTCTCGTCAGCCACAGTTGTGTCATGCTGCCTTTAGAATATCAAACTTGAGAAAATCTGCAGAATCTGGAAATCCAAGCAACTGGCATAAACTGCTGAAGGAACTCAGCAGGCCAGGCAGCATCTATGGAAGAGAGTAAACAGTCGATGTTGTGAGCTGAGACTTCGGTTTTGTTATGTATATATTCTGTGCCTTCTGAATTGCTCCCAGAAATTCCAGCCATTGCTGCTCTGCCATCATCCCTGCCAGTGTTCTTTTCTAATCAATTCTGAGCAGCTCCTCTCAAGCTCTGTACTTCATTTTACTCCACTGTAATATTGATACATCTGACTTCAGCTTCTCCTTCTCAAATTGCAGGATGAATTCTACCATATTATGAATACTTGTCCCTAAGGGTTCCTTTACCTTAAGCTCACTAATGAATTCTGGTTCATTGCACAACACCAGTCCAGAAGAGCTGGTCCCACGTGGCTGCTCTAAAAAGCCATCTGATAGGCATTCTATGAATTGCCTCTCTTGGGATCCAGCACCAATATGATACTTCCAATCTACCTGCACATTGAAATCCACCGTAACTATTGTAACATTCCCTTTTGCCATCCATTTTCTATCTCCCGATGTAACTTGTAGACCACATATACTGTTTGAGGGTCTGTATATAACTCTCTTCAGGTTCTTTTTACCCTTATCATTTCAAACACATACAAAAATTATTTAGAGCAGGAAGTGATTGAAACTTTCTGACCATATCAGAACTTTGGCTGGACTGTTCTAATTATAAGTCATCCTTCTTCACACCATCTGTTCATAGATGACATGAATCTCTTGTTCCAAGTCTTTCAAACCTTTGCCAAGGAAATTAGGCCATGTTGTTCCAACAAACAATTTGCTGGAGGAACTCAGTGATTGTTTGTTGCTCCAGGCTCCAACAATTGCATTCTCATGCTTCCATACTATTCTAACTTTAGTTCATTATTAGGCACTCCAGAACAACCACGTCTTCACAGTATGACTGCAATTGCAGCAATACTATTTATGGAAGGCCTCCAGAGTGGGTTGCAGCTCATTGCTAGGAACCTGTTCCACACCATTCAACTTTAATATTTTTCCAACATATCTGCTCTTCTCAAGTTCCCTTCAAAACTCCAAGTTCATAATCCTGCCAATCCTCTCAAACCACCCACCCACCCACCCAAGTCCCAATCTTTAAGCAAGCATCTTTTCAAGGCTCCAGTCCCTGAATATCCTCCTTACACCCTGCTCCAGATCTTGGAACATCCCTCACCATGCAAGGTTCAACTCAAGGATCAACTTTAATCACCATATACATTTACATATTTTAAGAAATTGCTGTGGTATATTGGTGCTCCATGCTACAAAACATTACAATGTTCAACAATTATACAAAATAAAGAATTCTATAAAAATAAAGTTAGAAGAGCAGATATTGAATAAAATGAGCATAAATACAAAAATAGCAACATGTATTTATAATATAAACAGCAGTAGAAAAAGTAGTTTAAAATGTTTACGGTGCAGTGCGGTGACTGAGATAATAGATAGAGGGGGTGGGGATGGCTAACTAGAATGATTATACCCGGCAGGGCTTTGAAAACCTGTGCCAACCAACTGGCAGAGTGTTCAAGGTCATCTTCAATCTCTTACGGCTACAGATGGAGTTTCCGCCTGCTTCAAAAGGGCGACAATCATACCAGTGCCCAAGAAGAGCAGAGTGAGCTGCCTCAATGACCATCCCCCAGTGACACTCATATCTACTGTTCTGAGGTGCTTTGAGAGGTTGGTCGTGGCTAGAATCAGCTCCTGCTGATTCAAGGACCTGGACCTGCTGCAATTTGCCTATCATCACAACAGGTGTTCAATGGCCTTGGATCACCTGGGCAATAATAATACCTACATCAGGCTGTTGTTTATTGATTACAACTCAGCATTCAACAAAGTCGTAGTCCCATTTCTAATCAACAATTTGCAGAACCTGGGCCTATGTATCTCCCTCTGCAACTGGATTCATGACTTCTTCACTGGGAGACCACAATCTATGCAGATTGTAAATAAGCCAAAGACATAAAACCATAAGATATAGGAGCATAATTGTGCTACAAGTTCATCTACCTTATTCCAAATACTGTGCGCAATCAGGTATAATACCTACAGTCCTGTAGTCTTCCCTTTCAATTTTGTCTGTCTTTTATAATGCAACTCATCCTGTTGACTGCAGTTTTACTCTATCTTCATCCTCTCCCTGCTAGAAGTCTCACTACACACTACCTCTGTTTATAAACCAACTATCCCATCCACAGCACTATCACTCTGGTACCCATACCCTTAACAAATTAGTTTAAACCCTTCCGAACAGATCTAGCAAACCTGCCCTCAAGGATATTAGTCCCCCTCAGGTTCAGGTGTCACTTCTGTACAGGCCGTACCTTCCCCAGAAGAGATCCCAATTATCGATAAATCTGAATGCCTACCTCCTGCACCAGCTCCTCAGCCACACATTCGTCTGCCAAATCATCCTATTCTTATCCTGGCACGTGGCATGGGCAGCAATCCAGTGATTACTACCCGGGAGGTACCATTTTTCCACTTTCTACCTAACTCCCTAAAATCTCTCTTCAGAACCGCCTCACCTTTCCTACCAATGTCGTTTGTGCCAATATGTACCAACCTTCCCACTTTAGAATGCCATGGACCCGACCCAAGACATCCCTGACTCTGGAACCTGGGAGGCAACACACCATCTGGGTGTCTCTATCGTGCCCACAGAATCTTGTCTCTGTTCCTCTATTGAATCCCCTATCACCACTGCAGTCCTCTCTTTACCTCTCGTCTCTTCTGAGCTACAGCACCAGACTCAGTGCCAGACCCAGTCACTCCAGTTCCCCTAGGTAGGTTGTCTCCCCATAACAGTATCAGAACTATATATTTATTGATGGGAACAGCCACAGGGGTACACTGCACTGGCTTCCCATTTCCCTTCCTTCTCCTGACAGTCACCCAGCTATTTGCCTTCTGCAACCTAGAGGTGACTACCTCCCTGTAGCTCCTTCCTATCATCTCCTCATTCTCCCATATGATCTGAAGGTTATCGACCTGCAGTTCCAATTCCTTAGTACGTTTTTTGAAGAGCTGCAGCTCAGTGCACCTAGTACATACAGTATGTGATTATCCAGGACACTGGAGGACTCCCAGATTTCCCACATCTCACACACAGAATACACTGCCCTGGAGGTATTCTCGCTGCACTACTCTGCCATAACAGATGAGGAATGAAGAATTAAGAAAGAAAAGAGAAACTTACTAGATACGTAAGTCACCCAAGCCTGATGAGCTAAAGCAACTCAAATTTGGACCACTCACAAGAATGGTCACTCCACTTGTGCTTGTTATTTTTATTCATCCTTTCTAATGAATCCCATGAAGTGATTGTTTGCAGTCTAATTCCTTAAAACTGCCACAAAGTTCTGCCCTTTTACTTTTGAATGTGAACCTGATGGAAAAGGTAGTTCTTTTCTCATACTCCCACTCAGTGACTGGTTGCAGTCCAACAGATAACATCTCCTCCTCGCTGACAATCAACACTGATAAACCTCAAAGATACGTGCTTAGCCCACTACTCTACATTCTCTACATCCACAAGTGTGGGGCTAGGCATACTCAAACACCATCTATAAATTTCCCAGTGACACTACTGTTGGCAGAATTTCAGATGGTGATGATGAGGTGTAATTGGATGGTGACACAGCAACAACTTTGTAGTCAAAATCAGTAAGACCAAGGAATGGATTGTGGACTTCAAAAAGCGGAAGTTGAGCGAACACACACCAGTCCTCATTGAAGGCTCAGCAGTGGAAAGAGTGAGCAGCTTCAAGTTCCTGGGTGCCAATGTCACCGAAGATCTGCCGTGGGCCCAACATACTGATGCACTTACAATGAAGGCATGACAGTCGCTATTTTTCATTAGTTTGAGGAGACGTACCTCATCAAAAACAGACACAAGTATCTACAGACATACTGTGGAGAGCATTCTAACTGGTTGCATCACCGTCTGGAACAGATAGTCAGAAAAAGCCGCAGAAAGTTGTAAACTCAGCCAGCTCTATCGTGGGCACTAGACTGCAGGCAATGCCCTTTATTGCTTTCCTGACAGATCAATATAATTTTCGTATATTGAGATGATGTTGCATCAAACATGACCGTAATGGTTCCATGACACGCAGCACCCAGGCCATGCTCTCTTCTCATTGCTGCCATTAGGAAGAAGGTACAAGAGCCTACGGACCAACATCACCAGGTTCAAGAACAGTTATTGCCCCCAAACCATCAGGCTTTTGAACCAGATGGAATAATTTCACTCAGCTTCCACTTACTCTCCATCTCTGAACTGTTCCCACAACCTATGGACTCACTTTCAAGGACTCTTTATCCTACGTTCTCAATATTTATTGCTTATTTATTATTTTTTTCTATTATATTTCTTGGATTTACTGTGTATATCTTCAAGAAAACAGATCTCAATGTTGTATATGATGACATATGCATATTTTGATAATAAATTTACTTTGAACTTTGAAGCACACTAAATTTCCTGTACTTGAGGCCTTAATCTCTTAAGCCTTTGATCTTTAAACAACACCAGCTATACCCCCATTTATGCTCAAGATCCCTGGACCATCACTATCTCCTCCCAAGGCCCCAATTTCTGGACAGAGGCCACAACCTTTAAGCACTGTATCCACAAGTCATAGTTAGAACCCTGGCAGTCAGTCACTCTGCTCTCTTTTTCCTTCCCTTTCCTCAGTCCTTGGACTTATATTTTCATTTGTACATCCTGCAGTATACAAAGGAAAGTTGCAACAGTGAGCAAGTAATAGCACCTAACTCTTTAGACCATGGGTGCAAAAGACCCATAAGAAATAGGAGCATAATTAGGCCATTTGATCAATTGAGTCTTCTCCTCCATTCCATCATGGCTGATTTATCATTCCTCTCAACCCTATTCTCCTGCCTTCTGCCCAAACCTTTGATCCCCTTACTAATCTGGAAACAATCAACCTCTTTTAAATATACCCAATGACCAGGTAGTGAATCTGCGTAATGAATTTCACGGATTCACGATTCTCTGGCTAAAGAAATTCTTCCTCATCTCTGTTCTAAAGGGTATGCCTCTATTCCAAGTCTGTGCCCTCTGGTCCTGGACTCCCCTGCTGTAGGAAACATCCTCTCCTTGTTTACTCTATCTAGGCCTTTCAATACTTGATAGGTTTCAATCTGAACTCACCCACCACCCCTCCCCCCCACATGTTTTCCTAAACTCCAGCGAGTACAGGCGCAGATTCATCAAATGCTCCGCATACATTAATCCTTTCATTCCTGGGATCATTCTTGTGAACCTCTCCAATGCCAGTACATCCGTTCTCAAACAAGGGGCCCAACACTTCAAACACATATATCTAGTCATCAAAAATTAGGTCATGGCAGCTACATGATCAAAACTGTTGTTAGCACAATAGTCAGCATTAAACTAAAAGTGAAGATTAGTTTCTGGGCCATTATCTTCATTGTTATTTTGTGGGATCATGTTATGAACAAGCCACATTTCCTTGCATCACTATCAAAAAAACCCATCAGTGAAACACCTTGTGATGTCCTTTGCTCGAAAAAGTACAAATTAAATACAGCTTCTTTCGACTGTAATTAGACATTCTTACCATTGAAATGCTGTGTAAGCCAAGTACCAACGTCAACAAGCAAGTGCTAAAATGGGATCCCAAGGGAAAGCAGAAGAAAGACTGGCCAAAGAGCACCTGGTGACACGATCTTGAAGCTGACACCAAGAAGGTGAGCTACACCTGGGGACAACTTGAAAGACTGGCCCAGGACAAAGGACTCTGGTGAGCTACTATAGTGGCCTGTGCCCCAGTAGGGATGATGGGCTTAACTAACTAACTTACCACGGTAGGCATATTCACCATCATGAGCGAGAGAATAGATTGACCTGAACTGTCAAGCGATTTAATGTCAGCACCATAATCCAGAAGTATTTTTGCTGACTCCTGGTGACCTGAAAAATGTGGATTATATTCATAAAAGAATAATTATCTCTTTAAGATTTTTTGTAAGCCAGTTTGAAATTTATTATTCCATTACACTCCACACAAACAATGCAGCTTGCATTTTTTTTTGTCATTTGATTTTTCCCTGTTTTGCTGAACAATTTATACAAACATTGTTAATTGCTACTGGACATACAAAAAACTTGTCATCCAAAGAACACCAAGATCCCATGACAGCAGGTTTTCTATCATTATAATATGGTAAAGTACAACAATAAAAATAAAACAATTTTTGATAATGATTACTACTTATCACATGTAAAATCATTTACTTACCATTTTCCTAAAGTTGCTTACAATGCAAGAAATATTGTTGTTCTTTGTCCCAACCCTCCTACTCTAAGCTATATACCAATATCCTGGCAGGAAAGTTTAATAGAGCTGTTAGGGAGGGTTTAAACTAATTTGGCAGGGGGATGGGAACTGGAATGATAGAGCGGAGGAAGAGGAAAACAGAAATAAATCTAAGATAGTGAGCAGTAAAGATGTCAGGAAAGACAGGCAGGTGATGGGGCAAATGTGTAGCCATTGGGATGAGTTGCAGTGCAATAAAGTTGCAGTGAAATCAAAGCAAAAAGTATCAAATACTGGTCTTAAGGTGTTGTACTTAAATGCACGCAGCATAAGAAATAAGCTGGATGATCTTGTTGTACAGCTACAGATTGGCAGGTATGATATTGTGGCCATCACTGAGACCTGGCTAAAGGATGCATGTCTCTGGGAGCTGAACGTCCAAGGATACACGGTGTATCGGAAGGATAAGAAGGTAGGCAGAGGGGGAGGCATGGCTTTATTGGTAAGAAATGATATTAAATCATTAGAAAGAGGTGATATAGGATCGGAAGGTGCAGAATCTTTATGGGTTGAGCTAAGGAATAGCAGGGGTAAAAGGACCCTGATGGCAGTTATTTATAGGCCTCCAAACAGCTGCAGGGATGTGGACTACAAATTACGACTGGAAATAGATAAGGCTTGTCAGAAGGGCAGTGTTATGATAATTGTGGGGGATTTTAACATGCGAGTAGATTGGAAAAATCAGGTCAGCACTGGATCTCAAGAGAGAGAATTTGTAGAATGTCTGCGAGATGGCTTTTTAGAACAGCTTGTTGTTGAGCCCACTAGGGGATCGGCTGTTCTGGATTGGGTATTGTGTAATGAACCGGAGGTGATTGGAGAGATTGAGGTGAAGGAACCCTTAGGAGGCAGTGATCATAACATGATTGAGTTCACTGTGAAATTAGAAAAAGAGAAGCCGAAATCTGATGTGTCGGTGTTTCAGTGGAGTAAAGGAAACTACAGTGGCATGAGAGAGGAACTGGCCAAAGTTGACTGGAAAGAGACACTGGCGGGAAATACGGCAGAGCAGCAGTGGGTGGAGTTTATGCGAGAAATGAGGAATGCGCAAGACAGGTATATTCCAAAACAGAAGAAATTTTCGAGTGGAAAAAGGATGCAACCGTGGTTGACAAGAGAAGTCAAAGCCAAAGTTAAAGCTAAGGAGAGGGCATACAAGGAAGCAAAAATTAGTGGGAAGACAGAGGATTGGGAAGTCTTTAAAATCTTACAAGAGGAAACCAAGAAGGTCATTAGGAGAGAAAAGATTAACTATGAAAGGAAACTAGCAAATAATATCAAAGAGGATACTAAAAGCTTTTTCAAGTATATAAAGAGTAAAAGACAGGTGAGAGTAGATATAGGACCGATAGAAAATGATACTGGAGAAATTGTAATGGGAGATGAGGAGATGGCAGAGAACTGAACAAGTATTTTGCATCAGTCTTCACTGAGGAAGACAGCAGGATACCGGACACTCAAGGGTGGCAGGGAAGAGAAGTGTGCGCAGTCACAATTACGACAGAGAAAGTACTCAGGAAGCTGAATAGGCTGAAGGTTGATAAATCTCCTGGACCAGATGGAATGCACCCTCGTGTTCTGAGGGAAGTAGCTGTGGAGATTGCCGAGGCATTAGCGATGACCTTTCAAAAGTCGATAGATTCTGGCATGGTTACGGAGGACTGGAAGATTGCAAATGTCACTCCACTATTTAAGAAGGGGGCAAGGAAGCAAAAAGGAAATTATAGACCTGTTAGCTTGACATCGCTGGTTGGGAAGTTGTTGGAGTCGATTGTCAATGATAAGGTTACAGAGTACCTGGAGGCATATGACAAGATAGGCAGAACTCAACATGGATTCCTTAAAGGAAAATCCTGCCTGACAAACCTATTACAATTTTTTGAGGAAATTACCAGTAGGCTAGACAAGGGAGATGCAGTGGATGTTGTATATTTGGATTTTCAGAAGGCCTTTGACAAGGTGCCACACATGAGGCTGCTTAACAAGATAAGAGCCCATGGAATTACAGGAAGGTTACATACGTGGACAGAGCGTTGGCTGATTGGCAGGAAACAGAGAGTGGGAATAAAGGGATCCTATTCTGGTTGGCTGCCAGTTACCAGTGGTGTTCCACAGGGATCAGTGTTGGGGCCGCTTCTTTTTACATTGTACATCAACGATTTGGATTATGGAATAGATGGCTTTGTGGCTAAGTTTGCTGACGATACGAAGATAGGTGGAGGGGCTGGTAGTGCTGAGGAAACGGAGAGTCTGCAGAGAGACTTGGATAGATTGGAAGAATGGGCAGAGAAGTGGCAAATGAAGTACAATGTTGGAAAGTGTATGGTTATGCACTTTGGCAGAAAAAATAAACGGGCAGACTATTATTTAAATGGGGAAAGAATTCAAAGTTCTGAGATGCAACGGGACTTGGGAGTCCTCGTACAGGATTCCCTTAAAGTTAACCTCCAGGTTGAGTCGGTAGTGAAGAAGGCGAATGCAATGTTGGCATCAGTACAGGAGCAGGGATGTGATGTTGAGGCTCTATAAGGCGCTGGTGAGACCTCACTTGGAGTATTGTGGGCAGTTTTGGTCTCCTTATTTAAGAAAGGATGTGCTGACGTTGGAGAGGGTACAGAGGAGATTCACTAGAATGATTCCGGGAATGAGAGGGTTAACACATGAGGAACGTTTGTCCGCTCTTGGACTGTATTCCTTGGAGTTTAGAAGAATGAGGGGAGACCTCATAGAAACATTTCGAATGTTAAAAGGCATGGACAGAGTGGATGTGGCAAAGTTGTTTCCCATGATGGGGGAGTCTAGTACGAGAGGGCATGACTTCAGGATTGAAGGGCGCCCTTTCAGAACAGAAATGCGAAAAAATTTTTTTAGTCAGAGGGTGGTGAATCTATGGAATTTGTTGCCACGGGCAGCAGTGGAGGCCAAGTCATTGGGTGTCTTTAAGGCAGAGATTGATATGTATCTGTGTAGCCAGGGCATCAAAGGTTATGGTGAGAAGGCGGGGCAGTGGGACTAAATAGGATAAAATGGATCAGCTCATGATAAAATGGCGGAGCAGACTCGATGGGCTGAATGGCCTACTTCTGCTCCTTTGTCTTATGGTCTATATGGCTCATATTTATTGCTGATGTTAAATTCAGTACAATTTTATAAAATTTAAGTATTAAGCAGATCTAAATAGATATTTTGCTTTCCAACTTTCTGCCATGAATCCATACGGTCAGTAGCAAAAATGTCCTCTTACTGAAAGCAGAAAAGTGCGAGAAGGAAGTTGGTTTAAGAGATGCATCAAAGGAGTAACTGGGATATACTTTCTATCTTAATAATGATGTCTTAGAAGAATTATATGCATGGATGAAACTATGTAGTGAAGAGACATTAAAAGAACTGCACCTTACAAAAAAACTGAATGTCGAAAACTCTTTGAAACAATAAAATCACACTAATCAGCTCATACTGTATTTCATGAACTGCTTTCTATCTGGATGTTTTTTAAAATGTCTCTATTACCAGTGTGTCTGCTCAGGTGTTCCTCTTCTATTAAAACTATCCTATTGCTGTGCTAGATTGATATATGAAAAATGTGAATGGCTTCACTGTGACTTGAGATTTCTGAGTCCTGAGAGGACTTTCCAACAAGATGCATCCTTATTGCTGGTTTTGAAATAGTTTGATTCCACTAGATAATCAAGAATCTGAGGGAGCCGGTTAGAAGATCACATAACTGTTGTATTCAATATTGAGCGATAGTGCAGAGAACACCAGCACCCTAGCCTTGCAGGATATCCAACTGAACTTTATTGATTAATCTGCTTGTACAGTACGTGAACTCCTTCCATGTGGGTGTGACTAACCGAGTGGCATAGAAATAACCAATTAACTACCACTACATCGCTTAAAAAAAAGAAAAACTAAGTAGATAGAACTGCATTGAAATTATAGTCATTGAAATTAAATGATTCCGTTCACTTTACCCATAGCTCATAACTTATGCTCCCTAGATAAACATAAAAAAGAATTGCCATTATTATACCTGTCTTTCTCTTTGCTTTTAATAGTCTCTCTCTGTTTTCCTCCTTTTTCCATCAATTTCTTTTTTTCTTTACAAACAGTCTCATTTTGTAAAATGTTTTTAACATTAGAATTCTTTTTAAAAAAACACTAAATCTAATAGAGGTCAGGATAGACTACCTAAACATTCTGGCAAAGTAAGAGGATTATTCTGCCTCTTTAGTTACTTGCTCTAAGCTATGAGGCTATGGAGTATATCTCTGTGGTGGGACAAATAAACAATCATATCTGGTATAGTTCCTGGAAGTGTTGGAGCAGATGGAGATTCTTGAACAGGTAAGTGGTCCTTGTCATAAGGATCAGGCCACTCTATTTCTTCCTCTACCTTTCATGGACTTTGTAGGTGTATAAGTGTACGCCTGTTCCACCTGATTTCACCTTGTGATGTTCTGATCACAAATGATCATGGTAGACGCTGCCAGACTATTGTTCCTTTGGTGAACTGACCAAAAGATATAGGAGCAGAAGTAGGCCATTTGGCCCATCGAGTCTGCTCCGCCATTCAATCATGGGCTGATCCAATTCTTCTAGTCATTCCCACTCCCCCGCTTTCACTCCATACCCTTTGATGCCCTGGCTAATCAAGAACCGATCTATCTCTGCCTTAAATACACCCAATGACTTGGACTCCACAGCTGCTCATGGCAACAAATTCCACAGATTTACCACCCTCTGACTAAAGTAATTTCTCTGCACCTCTGTTCTAAATGGATGCCCTTCAATCCTGAAGTTGTGCCCCCTTGTCCTAGACTCCTCTACCATGGGAAATAACTTTGCCAAATCTAATCTGTTCAGGCCTTTCAACATTCAGAATGTTTCTATGAGATCCCCCCTCATTCTCCTGAACTCCAGGAATACAGTCCAAGAGCTGCCAGACATTCCTCATAAGGTAAGCCTTTCATTCCTGGAATCATTCTCGTGAATCTTCTCTGAACCCTCTCCAATGTCAGTATATCCCTTCTAAAATAAGGTGTCCAAAACTGCACACAATACTCCATGTGTGGTCTCAGGAGTGCTTTACAGAGCCTCAACATCATATCTATTCTATACCTCTAGAAATGAATGCCAACATTGTATTCGCCTTCGGCACAACCGACTCAGCCTGGTGGTTAATCTTCAGGGTATCTTGCACAAGGACTCCCAAGTCCCTTTGCATCTCTGCATTTTGAATTCTCTCCCCATCTAAATAATAGTCTTGTAGCGGTGTGCTACACACAGCGCTAGAATAACCACACGGAGTCGGTGAGTTGGAGTTGCGATAAAGAGATTTATTCAAACTTCGCCGCGTGCTTTAAAGCCTTCCCGTTCCCGCCCTCCCTGGGGCGGGACTGCTGTGGGGAATGCATATTCCCAGACCCTTTCGCACGCAGGACTTTCCCCCTGCTGGTGAAGATGGCCTGGCGGCCTTTATAGGGCTGGCCCTCTGCCTGCGCACGCTGTTTCGTGAGCCGGTTCGTGTGTGCTAGAAAGTGGGTCGCCACATAACCCCCCTCACCCCCCAGAACCGGCGATACCTCCCCCAATGTCCACAGTCTGGATCGGCCTCTGTTTGGGAGGTCTGCCCCTGCGCCGCGGTGCCTGGGCCTGGACCGGCTGCGCCAAGTCCACATGGGCCGGTTTGAGTCGGTCCACCGTGAAAACCTCCTCTCTCCCCCCAGTGTCCAGCACGAACGTGGACCCGTTGTTCCTGATCACCTTAAACGGCCCCTCGTAGGGCTGCTGTAGCGGTGCCCAGTGTCTGCCCCATCGTACAAAAAGAAACTTACAGTTCTGCAGGTCTTCGGGTACACAGGTCGGGTTCTGTCCCTGCTGTGAAGTGGGTATGGGGGCCAGGTTACCGAGCTCTCCCATAGTCTGTCCAGGACTGCTGTGGGTTCTTCCTCTTGCCCCCTTGGGGCTGGTATGAACTCTCCTGGGACGACCAGGGGTGCGCCGTACACCAACTCGGCCAATGAGGTGTGCAGACCTTCCTTGGGCGCCGTGCGGATTCCGAGCAGGACCCAGGGAAGCTCGTCCACCCAGTTAGGCCCTTCCAGGCGGGCCATGAGAGCCGACTTCAGGTGACGGTGGAAACGCTCCACTAGTCCATTCGACTGTGGGTGGTAGGCAGTTGTGTGGTGTAGCTGCGATCCTAATAGGCTGGCCATAGCCAATCACAGGCTGGAGGTGAACTGGGCACCCCTGTCAGAGGTAATGTGGGCCGGTACCCCGAAGCGGGCTACCCAGGTTGCGATCAGTGCTCGGGCGCAGGATTCGGAGGAGGTGTTGGTGAGCGAGACTGCCTCTGGCCATCTGGTGAACCGGTCTATCATAGTTAGGAGGTACCGCGCTCCTCGTGACACTGGCAGGGGCCCCATAATATCCACATAAATGTGGTCGAACCTCCGGCGGGTGGGTTCAAACTGCTGCATCGGAGCCTTGGTGTGCCGCTGCACCTTGGCCGTTTGGCACTACATGCACGTTTTGGCCCATTCACTGACCTGTTTATGCAGCCCATGCCACACGAACCTGTTGGCGACCAGCCGGACAGTTGTCCTGATGGAGGGGTGCGCTAAGTTGTGAATGGAGTTGAAAACCCGCCGGTGCCAGGCTGCTGCGACGACGGGGCAGGGTTGGCCGGTAGCTACGTCACATAGTAGGGTCCTCTCACCTGGACCTACGGGGAGGTCTTGGAGCTGCAAACCGGAGACTGCAGTCCTGTAACTGGGGATCTCAGCGACTGCCTGCTGTGCCTCTGCCAGCACTGCATAGTCCACCCCCTGGGACAGGACCTGTATGGCAGGTCTGGAAAGTGCACCTGCCACGACGTTGTCCTTTCCTGAGACGTGCTGGATGTCCGTCGTGTACTCGGAGATGTAGGACAGATGTTGCTGCTGGCGGGACAACCAGGGGTCGGACACCTTCGTGAACGCAAAGGTAAGCGGTTTGAGGTCTGTAAACACGGTGAAGGGCCTACCTTCTAAGAAGTACCTGAAATGTCGGATTGCCAGGTATAGTGCCAATAGCTCCCGGTTGAAAGCACTGTATTTGAGTTCGGGTGGTCGTAGGTGTTTGCTGAAGAATGCCAGTGGTTGCCAGCGACCCTCGATGAGTTGTTCCAGCACTCCACCAACTGCTGCGTTGGATGCGTCCACTGTGAGGGCAGTAGGAATGTCCGTTCTAGGGTGCACTAGCATCGCAGCGTTTGCCAAGGCTTCTTTGGTTTTAACGAAAGCAGCTGCGGCCTCTTCATCCCAGGTAATGTCCTTGCCCTTACCCGACATCAGAGTGAACAGGGGGCGCATGGTTCGGGCTGCTGAGGGGAGGAAACGGTGGTAGAAATTCACCATACCCACGAATTCCTGCAGGCCTTTGATTGTGTTGGGTCGGGGGAAGTGGCGGACCGCGTCTACCTTGGCCGGCAGCGGGGTTGCCCCGTCTTTAGTAATCCTGTGGCCCAGGAAGTCAATGGTATCGAGTCCGAACTGGCATTTGGCTGGGTTGATTGTAAGGCCGAATTCACTCAGGCGGGAGTAAAGCTGGGGGAGGTGGGACAGATGCTCCTGCCGACTACTGCTGGCTATGAGGATGTCGTCCAAATAGATGAATACAAAGTCCAGGTCGCGTCCCACCGTGTCCATTAGCCGCTGGAGCTTCTGTGTGGCATTCTTTAGACCAAATGGCATTCGGAGGAATTCGAAAAGTCCAAACAGGGTGATGAGTACTGTTTTGGGGATGTCGTCCGGATGTACCAGGATTTGATGGTATCCCCGGACGAGGTCTACCTTGGAAAAGATCCTTGTGCCGTGTAGGTTTGCTGCGAAGTCTTGAATGTGCGGCACAGGGTAGTGGTCTGGCGTTGTAGCCTCGTTCAGTCTGCGGTAGTCACCGCATGGTCTCCAGCCCCCCCCGTTGCCTTGGGCACCATGTGCAGTGGGGAGGCCCATGGGCTGTCGGACCGTCGTATGATCCCCAATTCCTCCATCTTCTTGAACTCCTCCTTCGCCAGTCGGAGCTTGTCCGGGGGAAGCCTTCAAGCACGGGCGTGGAGGGGTGGTCCCTGGGTCGGGATGTGGTGCTGTACTCCCTGTCTGGGCATGGCTGCCGTGAACTGCAGTGTCAGTACTGATGGGAAATCCGCCGGGACCCTGATGAATTCATCGTTGGACAGCTTGATGGAGTCCAGGTGTGGGGCTGGCAACTTTGCTTCACCCAGGGAGAACATTTGAAAAGTCTTGGCGTGGACTAATCGCTTCCCTTGCAGGTCGACCAGCAGGCTGTGTGTTCGCAGAAAATCCGCCCCCAGGAGTGGTTGGGCCACGGCGGCCAGTGTGAAGTCCCACGTGAACCGGTTGGAGCTGAACTGTAGCCGCACCATGCGGGTGCCGTAGGTTCGTATTGTGCTGCCATTTGCGGCCCTCAGGGTGGGTCCCGGTTCTCTGTTATGGGTGTCGTAACTCGTTGGAGGTAAATCGCTGATCTCCGCTCCGGAGTTGACCAAAAAGCAGCATCCCGACTGCTTGTCCCAGACGTACAGGAGGCTGTCCTGATGGCCAGCCGCCATAGCTATTGGCGGCGGCTGGGCCTTGGTGTTTCCTGGGAATTTGCAGGGTGGTCTACAGCGACGGGCCTCTGTGCCCCACCGCTGGTGGTAGAAGCACCATTGTTCATTGGGCTTTGCTGCTGAGTCTGGTCTGGTCTGTCGTTGGGCACGCGGCTTGGTGATCTGTGCAACGGATGCCTCTCTCTCCTTTTTGGCATTCCACAGCACATCTGCCCGGGCCGCCACCTCCTGGGGGTCGCTGAAATCTGTGTCGGACAGCAGCAGGCATATGTCCTCGGGCAGTTGCTCTAGGAACGCCTGCTCAAACATGAGGCAGGGTTTGTGTCCTTCAGCCAGGGCCAGCATTTCGTTCATTAATGCTGACGGCGGCCTGTCTCCCAAACCATCCAGGTGCATTAAGCGGCGTGCTCGTTCGCGCCGTGAGAGTCCAAAAGTCCTTATGAGCAGGTCTTTGAACGCTGTGTATTTGCCGTTCTCCGGGGGCGACTGTATAAACTCCTCAACTTGTGCAGCAGTCTCTTGGTCGAGGGAGCTCAGCACGTAGTAGTAACGAGTGGACTCCGAGGTTATCTGCCGAATGTGGAATTGTGTTTCTGCCTGTTCAAACCACAGACGGAGTCTCAGCGGCCAAAAGCTTGGCAGTTGTAATGAAACTGCGTGAACAGATGCGGCGTCGGTCATCTCTGGCCCAAATATCGTTTGGGCCGTCGGGGTCACCAAATGTAGCAGTGTGCTACACACAGCGCTAGAATAACCACACGGAGTCGGTGAGTTGGAGTTGCGATAAAGAGATTTATTTAAACTTTGCGGCCTGCTTTAAAGCCTTCCCATTCCCACCCTCCCTGGGGCGGGACTGCTGTGGGGAATGCATATTCCCAGACCCTTTCCGTGCACGGGATTTTCCCCCTGCTGGTGAAGATGGCCTGGCGCCCTTTTTGGGGCCGGCCCTTTGCCTGCGCGCGATGTTTTGTGAGCTGGTTCGTGTGTGCTAGAAAGTGGGTCGCCACAGTCTGCCCATTTATTTCTTCCTCCAAAGTGCATGACCATACAACATTGTATTTCATTTGCCACTTCTTTGCCCATTCCACTAAATTATCTAAGTCTCTCTCCAGGCTCTCTGCTTCCTCAACACTACCTGCTCTTCCATCTATCTTTGTATCATCAGCAAATTTAGCCACAAATCCATTAATACCATAGTCCAAATCATTGACGTATATCGTAAAAATCAGCAGTCCCAACACCGACCCCTGTGGAACTCCACTGGTAACCGGTAGCCAGCCAGAATAGGATCCCTTTATTTCTACTCTGTTTTCTGCCGATCAGCCAATGCTCCACTCACGCTCATAACTTCCCTGTAATTCCATGGGCTCTTATCTTGCTCATGTGCGGCACCTTGTCAAAGGCCTTCTGAAAATCCAAGTACACCACATCTACTGCATCTCCTTTGTCTACCCTGCTTGTAATTTCCTCAAAGAATTGCAGTAGGTTTGTCAGGCAGGATTTTCCTTTCAGGAAACCATGCTGGCTTTGGCCTATCTTGTCATGTGCCTCCAGGTACTCCATAATCTCATCCCTAACAATCGATTCCAACAACTTCCCAACCACTGATGTCAGGCTAATAGGTCTATAGTTTCCTTTCTGATACCTCCCACCCTTCTTAAATAGCAGAGTAACATTTGCAATTTTCCAGTCATCCAGTACAATGCCAGAATCTATCGATTCTTGAAAGATCATCATTAATGCCTCCACAATCTCTCCAGCTACTTCCTTCAGAACCCAAGGGTGCATTCCATCAGGTCCAGGGGATTTATCCATCCTCAGACTATTAAGCTTCCTGGGCACCTTCTCAGTCGTAATTTTCACTGCACAAACTTCACTTCCTTGGCAGTCTTGAATGTCCGGTATACTGCAGACACCTTCCACTGTGAAGACTGATGCAAAATACACATTCGGTTCTTCTGCCATCTCTGCATCTCTCAATACAATATCTCCAACATCATTTTGTATTGGTCCTATATCTACTCTTAACTCTTTTACCCTTAATATATTTAAAAAAGCTTTTAGTATCTTCTTTGATATTAGTCGCCAGCTTCCTCTCATAATTCATCTTTTCCTTCCGAATGACCTTCTTAGTTTCCTTCTGCAAGTTTTTAAAAGCTCCCCAATCCTCTATCTTCCCACTAGCTCTGGCTTCCTTGTATGCCCTCTCTTTTGCTTTTACTTTGGCTCTGACTTCACTTGTCAGCCACAGTAGTGTCCTTCTTCCCTTTGAAAATTTCTTCTTATTTGGAATATATCTGTCTTGCACTTCCCTCATTTTTTGCAGAAGCTCCAGCTATTGCTGCTCTGCTGTCCTTCCTGCAAATGTCCCTTTCCAGTCAACCTTGGCCAGATCCCCTCTCATGCCATTGTAATTTCCTTTATTCCACTGAAATACCAACACGTTAGATTTTATTTTTTCCCTTCCAAATTTCAATGCGACCTCTGATCACATATTGTGATCACTGTACCCTAAAGATTCTTTAACCTTAAGCTCTCTTATCACCTCCAGATCATTGCACAACAACCAATCCAGCACAGTCAATCCCCTAGTGGGTTCAACAACAAGCCATCCCTTAGAGATTCTACAAATTCTCTCTTGAGGTCCAGTACTGGCCTGGTTTTCCCAATCCACTTTCATGCTAAAATACCCAACGACTATCATGACATTGCCTTTTTGACATGCCTTTTCTATCCCCTGCTGTAATTTGTAATCTACATCCCAGCTGCTGTTTGGAGGCCTGTATACAACTGCCATTAGGGTCCTTTTACCCTTGCCATTTCTTAACTCAACCCATAGAGACTCTACACCTTCCAATCCTATGTCATCTCTTTCCAAAGATTTAATATTATTTCTTATAGAGTCACTCCACCCCCTCTGCCTAGTAACCTATCTTTCTGATATACCATATATCCTTGGACATTCAGCTCCCAATGGCAGCCATCCTTTAGCCAAGTTTCAGAGATGGCCACAACATCATATTTGCCAATCTGTAGCTGAATTTCAAGATCATCCATTTTATTCCTTATGCTGCGTACATTCAAATACAACACTCTCAGTCCAGTATTTGTTGCTTTCTGTTTTAACTGCACCACGACTCTATTGCCCTGTAACTCATGCCACTGGCTTTGATTAAGCCTCATCTCCTGCCTGTTCTTTCTATAATTTCTGTTGCTCACTATCTTTGATTTATTTCTGTTTTCCCCTTCCTCAGCCCTATCACTCCAGTTCCCATTCCCCTCCAAATTAAATTTAAACCCTCCCTAACAGTTCTATTAAATGTGCCTGCTCGGATATTGGGCCCCGTTGGGTTCAGGTGTAACCCATCCTTTTTGTACAGGTCGTACTTCCCCCAGAAAAGGCCCCAGTGATCCAGGAATCTGAATCCCTGCCCCCTACACCAGTCTTTCAGCCAACTAGTCTGAAACCCAAATATCTTCACCACTCCTGAGTAGTGACAAAGATTTTTTTTATGCATCTGAGATCAAGCATGCTCTTTGTTTTCTCATGCTGTATTGTCTCAGAATTTCTCACTTTATCTAAGTCTATTAAGTGAGGTTGGAGAAGGGAAGAAAAAACAGGCAGGCTTGTTCTCAGACTCTGCATATTGACAGCTGTGATGGAATGTAGCATTTGCAAGAGGTGTGGAGCAATAAGCGAGCCTTCAGTAAGAGACTCTAACAGTTTGCACTCCTCTTTCCACTTCTCCATTTGCCTTTGGGTACCATGCACTGCTTGTCTGGTGCTTGAACTCACAGTCCCCAGCAAGCCTTTGAATTCTAAGCAGTTGAATTGTGGGCCGTTGTCTGACACAAACATCCCTGGTATTCCATGGCAAGCAAATAGAGCTTTCAGGTGCTGTATAACTGCTGCTGAGGATGTAGAGGACAGCTTGGATACCTCAACATTCCGTGAGTAGTAATCCACAGTGAGAAGATATATGTCCCTTTTCAAGAAGAAAATCTCTATGACCGCAATTTGCTATGGAAAATCTGGGAATTCTATGAGACAGGGAGGTTCAGCATGACTTTTGTGCAGTTTTCTGCATGCTTCACATTGTTTTACATAATCTCTGAGGTGGGTGCTCAGACCAGCCCACCACATGGATTGCCTTGCTCTGAGGCAATATTTTTCAATGCTTGATATCCCTGGTAAATTTAACTGATGATTTTGGCCATGCAAAAATGTAGTGTCTGGAGCCCTATAGCAGCAAACCATCAAGAATGGTGAGTGTGTCTCTTTTAAGCCAGTAAGGTCTGAGCTCATGAGCTCCTTTTGGAATACTGGCCTTCCATGCTCACAGTATTGCATAACCTTGCTGTGGATTTGGTCCTTTTTCAACTCAGCAAAAATTTCATTCAGTTTATTCTGTGATGCAGAAAAGCTTTCACGTACTTGAACTAAGTAGATGTTAGTATTTTCCATGAGGGTGGAGTCAGCTTCCGTCCACTCACTCTCGCATAGCATCCTCATCAGTGTGTCTGGTCTGGTGAAAGATTTGCTGGAGACATGCTCAATGTCATAGCAGTATCGCATAACCCTCATTCTGAATCTTCGCAGACATGGAAGTAAGTCATCCAAGTTTTTCGAGCTGAGGAGGCTGACAAAATAGTTTGTGGTCTGTTTCAAGTAGGAATTTCATGCCTATCAAGTGGCAGCTGAAGCGTTCACAAGCTCAGGAGAGCTAACATTTCCTTTTCGATTTGGGTGTGGTGTTGTTCAGCAGGAGTCAGTACTCCTGATGCATATGCCACCAAGAACTCCCCCTAGGCCAAAGGAAAACATGTCTGCGAAGACTTTGGTTGCTTTGTTCAGATCAAAGAACACCAATGTTGACGGAGAGATAAGCTCTGCTTTACGTGATAAGAATGACTTCTCCTCTGGTGCATCCTAGGTCTAAACGTTTCTCCATGAGAGGTGGTCACAACATGGCTTTGTTTTCTCTGCCAAATCTGAAATGAACTTTCCCAGCTGGTTTACCATGCCAAGGAAACTATGGATCTCTGACACATTTGTAGGTTAGTCCATGTTCCAAACTCCTGCCAGTTTGTCTGAATCTGGTTGCACTCCATCTGAGGACTGTTGGTAGCCTATGAACTTCACCTCCAATTCTGCAAATTTGCAATTCTTTTTATTCAAGGTGATTCCAGCCTGCTTCAGTTTCTTCAAGGCAGCTTCCACTCTTTTGTCATGTACCTCACTTGACCCTCTGAAAATGAGTATATTATCCATGTAAACATGAGGAAATCTGAAGATGCTGGAAGTTCAAGCAACACACACAAAATGCTGGTGGAACGCAGCAGGCCAGGCAGCATCTATAGGAAGATCCGAACCGTCGACTGTACCTCTTCCTATAGATGCTGCCTGGCCTGCTGCGTTCCACCAGCATATTATCCCTCAAAAATTTGGTTTAAAGGAATTCAGGGGCTGATGAGATGCCAAAAGGGAATCTCTGGAAAGCATAGTGCCCATATAGTGTGATAAAGTTTTTTGAGCTTCTGTGACTTAGAAGCTAATTAGACCTGCCAGAATCCTGAGTTTGCATTTAGTTTGGTGAAGTACTTTGCTCTAGCCAGCATACCCAATGTGTGCTCAACAGAGAGCAGAATAAACTCTCACCTCACTGCACCATTCAATTTTGTTAGACCAACACAGATTCACACTGTGCCATCTGGCTTGGGAACAGGAACAGCGTCGTCACACCAGTCAGTAGGTACATTCACTCTAGTTACAGTATGATGCCAAGTGCCTCCATTCTCTCAAGTTCAGCTTTGATTCTGTTCATCAATGGGACTGGTGTACACCTTGCTGTAGTTAAGAGAATAGGACATCACTCCTGGGCTCATATGGATAAAGTGCTCTTGTTTCAGTACCCTAGGCCTGTGAACAACTCTGGGTACTTCTCCTGCTTGTTTATCACATCCAGCCTTGCAATGTGGCTCAGCTTCTCGATGGCATGTCATTCCAGTAGTGGTGAGAAGAGATTCTGAACATAGACATCCTCTTTTAACTGTTTCTCATTTTTACAAATGGAAGTAGTAAACATTTCTTTAACACTGAACTTGTTTCCCTGGTCCAATGAGCACTTTCTTTGTTGGGTTTAGCGTAATGCTGGTTTCTTTCGCCAGTTTTGTGAACAGACATTCGAGGATGGCTGTGACATCTGCCTCAGTGTCCACTTTGAACATGACTGCCTCATTTTGCAACTGAACTGTAGTACACCAGCCTTATCTATTTGAATCTAGTCACAAGGAAAGCTCTCTCATAATTTGAATCACTGTCTTCTTTGACCTCCTAAAGAACTGTTTTTGAGCAACACTAGCTTTTATAATGGTCAACTCCGTTTCATTGGTGGCATTTCACACCTTTTACTGGACAGAGCTCTTTGACATGGAATGAAGACTCATCGTATCTCCCGCAGTTGGACATTTTACCTGCTCTTTATTTTACTTGTCTGTTTTGTTTGAGCTGAGCTCTACTGTCACTTCTTTCTGACTTCACCTTGTTTGCACCCTTCTTTCTGTTTAGCTTCTAGCTTTAACTAAGTATCATTTTTGTGCCTGACTGTTGTCGACGAACATTCTCACTCTTCTTGACCACAGTAATAGCTTTCTGTACTGTGAGATTTGCATGCAACTTAAGTCTCTCTGACAATTTGGCGTCTAGTGGCCTGACAACAATCCTGTCTCTATTGAGCTCATCTCTCAGATTTCTATATGCATATTTGTCTGACAGGGTATACAATGCTGTGATGAAGTCAATTACACTTTCATCCAGCTCCTGTTTTCTGGAGTTCAACTTTGCCCTCTCATTTACCACATCTCACTTTCCTGTGAAACATTCTTTGAATTTGTCCTGCACTGTTTTGTAGTCCTTTTTCCAAGCATCTGTCAGTCCTAATCCACCCATGATGTCATCTGTTTTGACACCCACGCAGTATACCAGTGTGTTTACTTGCTGTTCTTCCAAAGCCTGAGTGAGATTGCTTGCAACCCTAAATCTCTCAAAGCAGCTGAGCCATCTCTCAAAGTCCCCTAGTTTAGCAAAATCAAATGTTTTAGGAGGCTTTATTAGGTAAGTAAATGTAGGTACTGTAGGTATTTGCTCCACTTTCCTGTTTGTTGGTCTATTTATTATTTTATTTATTTGGACTACAGAAGTCTTCTTTTCTCTCCCTGAGTGTTTGACTGGCTTCTCTGACTTCCCTGACATGTCTGTGTCTCTGTGCACTTTCCCAGGCCTCCAAATTATTACAACATATCCACTTTAGGGTGTAGCCCATATGCGTTGCCTAGCAACTGTGGCCAGTTCTCAGCTCAGCCTCATAGTGCCTACATAGAGCAACTAGCATTGGCAGTTTATGTTAATTAGTCTCCAGATATTTTTCATAGATATATGTAATAAAGAACAGTTTTACTGTAAATTCTGGTTTGTTGGGGATCTTATTTGGTCTGTAGCACTATTTCATTGATGATAACCACTGACCATAAGACCATGAGATATATGAGCAGAATTAGGCCATTTGACCCATCAAGTCTGTTCCACCATTTCATCATGGCTGATCTATTTTCCCTCTCAGTCTTCTCCCTGTATTCCTTCATGCCCCAACCAATCAAGAATTTATCAACCTCTGGCTTAAATATACATAAAGACTTGCCCTTCACAGCTGCCTGTGGCAATGAATTCCACAAATTCACAGCTCTCTGGATAAAGAAATATGTCGTTATCTCTGTTCTAAAAGGACACCCCTCTATTCCGAAGCTGTATCCTCTGGTCCTAAATTCTCCCACCAAAGGTAAGATCCTCTCCACATCCGGTCTATCAAGGTCTTTGAACCCTCTCCAGTTTCAGCACATCCTTTGTAAGATAAGGGGCCCAAAGCAGCTCACAATATTCCATGTGAGGCCTCACTAGTGATTTATAAAGCCTCAACATTACATCCTTGGGGCGTCACGTGATGACGTGGGATTGAGACGTGTAAATTCAGCGCTCCCGCAACAAATCAGTAAAGTACCGTTTAAATAAAACAAAGTTGGTAAATATTTTTTGAAAACTATTTATAAACTTTGTAAGACTACTTTACGGTATGCCTCCTAAACCGCAACAAAAGAAGTCTGCTGTTGCGAAGCAGCCGCGAGACGGGAAGAAAAAAGGGCCTACTGCAACGATGGAGCCTCGGATTCAGGTTGGATCTCCTTCGGTAGAACAGGGAGCAATGGCGGTGGCAGAGGTTGCTCCGAAGAAGACAACGGAATTGCGCATGCGCAAAGAAGAGCGCATGCGCAAATCGACACAACACAAACTACAAGAACCGACACCCACTGCAATTGAAAATGACTCAGAGTCAGAACTGGATTCTGCAGAGAACACAGATGAAGAAGAGGAGGAAGAATTGGAAACGAGTGGAAGTAAAGGAGATGATAGAGACATAAGAGAGGCTGTATTGCGATCAACGGCTGAATTAAGGAAAGTAAGAGAAGAGCTTAGAGATACGAAGAGATGCTATAATAAAGTTATGGAAAGACAGGACAAAATGGAAAAGAAGCTTCAGAAGATGGAAAGAGAAATGGGGCTTATGAATGATAGAGTGGAAAAAACAGAAAATGATTTGCTTGTCTGGAACTTGGAAAGAAACCGACTCTTGGAGAAAGTGGACATGTTGGAAAACTTCAGTAGACGTAATAATATAAAAATTGTTGGTCTTACAGAAGGTATGGAAGGAGAAAAGCCAATAGAATTTTTTCAAAGATGGATCCCGGAGGTTTTGCAAATGGGAGAGGAGGCTCGATCAATTGAAATTGAGCGGGCACATAGAGCTTTAAGACCAAAACCAAAAGATGACCAATATCCACGATCGATTTTAATAAAATTCTTAAGATTTCAAGACAAGGAAAGGATTCTACAGGCGGCTGTTCGAGCTGCCAAAGATAGAAAAGGGCCATTGATAATTAAAGGGAAAAGCGTTTTTTTCTACCCTGATATAAGTTACGAACTTTTGAAGAAAAGGAAGAAGTTTAATCCAGTGAAAAAAAACCCTATGGGAGCATGGTTATCAATTTATACTGCGTTATCCTGCAACTTTGAAGATTTTTTTGTCTGGTGGAGAAAAAAGATTTTTTGATGACTACCAGAAAGCAGAGCAGTTTGTGCAAGATTCTCTGAATATTCACCAGATACAAGAACAAACTCAGGAGAGCAAGATAGATTGAAGATGAAGATTGGGTTTAAGAATGGATTTGTTGGATTTTTGAAGCTGGATGAATGTATAAATATAGTATTAATTATATGAGGAGGGTAAGAAAGGTTAATACTGGAGGAAATTAGCTGGGAATAATAATACTAATTTTGTTTATATATATATATAACTTTTTTTGTTGCGGGGGAGCTGGAAGAAGCACTGATCGATTGCTACGTTAATCATGTGTGCAAGCGTGGCTTTTGCCGCGACCCGTAAAATGGAGGGGGGTAGTGTTGTGTATCTTTTCATTCACAACATTAGTGGGGGGGTATTTTGTTTTTTCTTTTTTTTCTATCTTTTATTTCTCTTTTTGCCTGGAAGGTTGGGGGGGAAACACATAGCATCATGGTGAAGTTTAAAGTGATTCCCCAAGGAACTATGAGAGTTGAGAAGATAAGTAATGTTTTAGATTGGAGTAACTTTGTTAAGAATAATGACTAATTTATTGAATTTTAATGTTAATGGGCTTAATGGACCAGTGAAAAGAAAAAGAATCTTAACATATATTAAAAAAATGAAGATAGATTTAGCTTTTTCACAGGAAACGCACCTAACAGAAACAGAACATCAGAAACTAAAGAGAGATTGGGTGGGTAATGTTGTTGCAGCCTCATTTAATTCAAAAGCGAGGGGAGTAGCAATTTTGATCAATAAAACGTTACCAATTAGGATACAAAATGTAATAACTGATTCTGCGGGGAGATATGTGATTATACATTGTCAACTTTTTTCCGAACTATGGACTTTTATGAATATTTATGCACCAAATGAAAATGATGCAAAATTCATACAAGAAACTTTTTTGAATTTGGCGGATGCACATGAAAAAATATTAATTGGAGGCAACTTCAGTTTTTGCTTAGACCCAGTCTTAGATAGATCAACCAAGGCTGTTATAAAATCGAAGGTAGTAAATCTAACTTTATCATTGATGAAAGATTTAAATTTGATTGATATATGGAGAAGAATCAATCCTAAAGAAAGAGACTATTCGTTCTATTCCCATAGACATAAAACTTATTCAAGGATAGATGTTTTTCTATTATCAATGCATATTCAACACAGAGTGAAAAATATGGAATATAAAGCAAGAATATTATCAGAACATTCTCCTTTATTAATGACAATAATAATGGCTGATAAGGAAGAAGTGGCTTATAGATGGAGATTTAATTCAATATTATTAAAACGTCAAGATTTTTGTGATTTTATGAAAAAGCAGATTCAATTTTTTTTGGATACAAATTTTCATTCAGTGGAGGATAAATTTATATTATGGGATGCGATGAAAGCATATCTTAGGGGACAGATAATAAGTTATACGTCTAAAATTAAGAAAGAATATATGGCAGAACTAGATCTATTGGAAAAAGAGATTACAAGAATAGAAAAAGAATCACAAAGATATATGTCAGAAGAAAAACGAAGACAACTTGTCAATAAGAAGTTACAATATAATACACTTCAGACATATAGAACGGAAAAAGCAATTATAAGATCTAAACAAAGGTATTATGAATTAGGTGAGAGAGCACATAAAATTCTTGCCTGGCAGTTGAAAACAGAACAAGCTTCCAAAACAATAAATGCAATTAGAACAAGGGCAAATAAAATATCTTATAAACCTCTTGAAATAAATGAAACCTTTAAAAATTTTTATTCTGAATTATATCAATCAGAATCCCAAAACGATGTTAATGAGATAGAAAGGTTTTTATCACAAGTTTCTCTTCCAAAATTGAATTTGGAAGAACAGAGGGGATTAGATATGCCTTTTACATTAAAAGAAGTTGAAGCAGCTTTGGGATCACTTCAAAGTAATAAATCTCCAGGAGAAGATGGTTTTCCACCTGAATTTTATAAAAAATTTAAAGATTTATTATTTCCTCTTTTTATGGAACTAATACGTCAAGCAGAAAAAATACATAAACTTCCAGAATCTTTTTCAACAGCGATTGTAATAGTATTGCCAAAAAAGGACAGAGATCCTATGAAACCAACATCATACAGGCCTATTTCTTTATTGAATACGGATTATAAAATAATAGCAAAAATTTTATCGAATAGATTATCTAAATATTTACCAAAATTAATACATATGGATCAAACAGGATTTATTAAAAATAGACAACTGGCAGATAATGTAACTCGGCTACTCAGTATAATTCATTTGGCACAAATAAGGGATGAGAAGAGTATAGTAGTAGCTTTGGATGCAGAAAAAGCATTTGATAGATTAGAATGGGATTTTTTATTTAAAGTATTAGAAAAATATGGGTTAGGAACATCTTTTATAAATTGGATTAAAACTTTAAATTCTAACCCTAAAGCTAAAGTAGTGACAAACTCTCAAATTTCAACACCATTTCAGCTAAAAAGGTCAACTAGACAAGGTTGTCCACTATCACCTGCTCTATTTGTATTGGCGATAGAGCCATTAGCAGAACTAATTAGATTGGATCCAGATATTATGGGTTTTAGAGTTAACCAAGAGGAATATAAAATTAATCTTTTTGCCGATGATGTTTTGATCTATTTAACAAACCCACAACATTCGTTACATAAATTATCTTCTAGATTGGATGAATATGGGAAGGTATCAGGTTACAAAATAAACTGGGATAAAAGTGAAATTTTGTCTCTTACTAAAGGAGACTATACTCAATGTCGATTAGTAACCCAATTTAGATGGCCGGTAAATGGTATAAAGTATTTAGGTATAAGACTTGATAGTGATGTAAAGAATTTATATAAATTTAATTATTTACCACTATTGAAAAAAATTCAAGAAGATCTTGACAAATGGATGATACTACCAATAACATTAGTAGGTAGAGTCAATATTGTAAAAATGAATATATTTCCGAGATTACAGTATTTGTTTCAAACATTACCAATACAATTGCCACAGAAATTTTTTCAAGAGTTAAATAAATCTGTGAGAAAATTTCTTTGGAAAGGTAAAATGTCAAGAATATCATTGGAAAAACTGACATGTAAATTTAGGTTAAGAGGGTTACAACTTCCAAACTTTAAAAATTACTATAAAGCAAATCAACTTAGATTTATTGCATCTTTTTTCGATGATCAAAAACCAGCATGGATTAAAATAGAACTAGACAAGATAGGAGAAAATAAACCTGAAGATTTTATATATAAATGGATACTAAAAAAGGAATCTAAATGGATACGGGAAAAGAAAGAATCTCCTATATTAACACACTTGATTGATCTATGGAATAAGATAAATGTTGATAAGGAAACACAGAAATCTCTATTAGCAAGGAGACCTTTGTTTCAAAACAGACATTCCTTTTACAATGGACAATCAACTTTTATATAATTGGTACCAAAAAGGGATTAAATTTATAGGAGATTGTTTTGAGCGAGGTATATTGATGTCATTTGAACAATTAAAGGATAAATATAAAATATCTAATAATACTTTCTTTTGCTACTTTCAGTTAAGGGCTTATTTAATAGGTAAGCTGGGTCAAACAATGTTTTTGCCAAAACCTAATGAAATTGAAATTTTAATTCAAAAAGGGAAAATTAAAAAATTTATTTCTTGTATGTATAATTTGATTCAAGAACAGACAATTAAACAAGGAACCCATAAGTCAAAGCAAAAATGGGAAACAGATCTGAATATTAATATTGATGAAATAAATTGGTCAAGACTTTGTCTGGACAGTATGACAATACAATAAATGTTCGACTTAGATTAGTACAATATAATTTTTTACACCAATTATATATTACACCACAAAAAATAAATAGATTAAATTCAAATCTATCTGATAAATGTTTTCGGTGTAATCAAGAAATTGGTACTTTTTTACATTCTACTTGGTCTTGTTTTAAAATTCAACCCTTTTGGATAAATTTAAGAGTCTTATTGGAACAAATTACTGGAATTCAACTTCCACATAACCCTGTATTATTTCTATTAGGTGATATTGAAGGGATAAAACCGAAACTTAAATTGAATAAATATCAGAAAGAATTTACAAAAATTGCATTGGCAGTAGCTAAGAAGACTATAGCAGTTACTTGGAAATCTGATTCGTATTTAAGTATGGATCGTTGGAATAATGAAATGGCTAGTTCTATTCCACTTGAAAAAATTACTTATAATTTAAGAGATAATTATCTAACATTCTTGAATATTTGGCGCCCTTATTTACAAAAGATAGGATGTCATATTTAAGTGCTCCGACAAAGAATTTGGTTACTTGGGGAAAATAACGAATAATTATACCAAATTTATTTTGAATCCCATGGAGCATGTGGAAACCTTCCAATATCCAGGCGGCTCTTCTTTTTTTTTTCTCTTTTTTTCTTTTAGGTAGGACTATATACATGGGGGGGGGGAGGGTTAAGGGGAGGGGGGGTGGGTAGATTTTATCTTTTCATTTATTCTTTTTGAAAATTCAATAAAAATTATATTTAAAAAAAATTACATCCTTGCTTTTATATTCTGGTCTTCTTGAAATGAATGCTAGACCGGAAAATCCCCAGGACATCATCTGGAAAGCTAAAGCATCAGCTGCCCCAGGCCCAAGCGGCATACCTTATAAGGTGTATAAGAACTCATCAAAGCTTCTTCGGAGGCTGTGGAAGGTCATGAGAAAGATCTGGGCCAAAGGTACTATTCCATCAAGTTGGAAATTGGCAGAGGGATGCTTTATTCCAAAGGAAGAGGTTTCTTCCACAATGGCCCAGTTTAGGACAATTTCTCTCCTGGATGTGGAATGTAAGATTTTCTTTTCTGTGCTCGCATGAAGGCTGACTTCTTACATGACGCAGAACCGCTATATCAACACATCCATCCAGAAAGGAGGTATTCCAGGCTTTTTGGGGTGTCTGAAGCACACCTCAATGGTTAGCCATTTGATCCATGAGGCCAAGCAGAAAAAAGGCGACCTAACAGTTGTCTGGTTAGACCTCGCGAATGCCTACGGGTCTATTCCACATGACCTCATCCTAGAAGGACTCGACCACTACTACATCCCAGTGGCTATTCGAGACATGATCACCAGCTACCTAGGAGGATTCAAACTCAGATTTACAACAGCCCATTTCACAACTAGTTGGCAGGACCTCCAGAAGGGGATTCCAACAGGGTGCACCATCTCCCCCATCCTATTTATTATGGGAATGAACCTCCTATTATCAGCAGCAGAACATGTCACCCGCGGCCCGACACTGGAGTCAAGCATTGTTCAGCCGGCTCTACGAGGATTCATGGATGACATCACTATAACAACTGTGTCACATGTCCAAGCAAGATGGGTATTGGAAGCCCTGGGTGATGTAGCCACTTGGGTGAGGATGTCCTTCAAGGCTAAGAAGTTCAGGTGCACAGTGATCAGAAAGGGCAAAGTCACTAGCAAGTTTAGCCTCCAGGTTCAGGGTGAGGTCATCCCTTCCATCAAAGATAACCCGATAAAATGCTTGGGGAAGTGGTTTAATGTGTCACTGACAGATGGGGCCAATGTCACCAATGCTGTGAAGCAGACAGAGGAATGGCTGAAGAAGATCGACAAATCCGGACTTCCAGGTAAATTCAAGACCTGGCTGTACCAATACGGCATTCTGCCCAGGCTTCTCTGGCTGTTCACACTTTATGAGTTCCCCATGACTGTCGTAGAGGGCATCGAGAGGAAAACCAACAAGCACCTGCGGAGGTGGTTGGGAGATCCCCCAAGCTTCTCTTCAGTGGGCCTTTACATTCGTTCTGGGCAACTGCAGCTTCCCCTGTCATCTGTTGTGGAGGAATTCAAGGTGGCAAAATGCAGAGCTTTATTAAGCTTGAGAGATTCTAATGATGTCTTGGTAAAGCAAGCAGGCGTGACAACCAGATATGGGCACAAGTGGGCAGCCAACGCAGCTGTGGAGGAGGCAGTGTGTTCTCTGAAGCTGCGAGATATCATCAGCAACCCCTGCGTCGGGCAGCAAGGCCTCGGCTCAGTTCATTTCCAGAAGTGGGGAAACGCAAGCATAAGGAACAGGCGAGACATGATACAGGCAGAAGTACGGATCCGTGAGGAAGAGAAGTGGATTTCAAAGGCAGTGGAACAAGGGTCCCAGGGTTCCTGGACAAAATGGGATCTGCCTAAGCACAAGATCTCATGGGCAGAGTTATGGAGACTGGAGCCCTTCCGTATTTCCTTCCTCTTGTGATCCGTGTATGACACCCTTCCTTCACCATTACATCTGTACACATGGGGGATGAGAGAGGACCTGAACTGTAAGCTCTGTGATCAAAAGGGGACACTGGCTCATATACTGTCCGGGTGTAAAACAGCTCTAACTCGAGGACGGTATAGGTGGTGTCATGATAAGGTGCTTCTGGCTCTTGCTGACACACTAGAGCGGGAGAGATGCAAGAAGAGGACGGCTGGCACAGATTTGAGGAAGGCCATCACCTTCATCAAAGAGGGAGCTAGGCCTTTCGTAACCAAACAACCAAAGCCCAACCTGCTGCTAACGGCCAGGTCCTGGGAGATGAGGGTCAATGTAGGAAGGAGGTTGCAGTTCCCGACTGTGGTGCACACAACCCTATGCCCGGACATTGTACCGTGGTCAACGGAAGACAAGAAAATCATTCTGGTTGAGTTGACTGTGCCGTGGGAGGAGGGATGGGAAGAAGCCCACGAGAGAAAGGCCTTGAAGTACCAGCCCTTACTGCAGGAGTGTATACACAAGGGATGGCAGGCATGGTTGTTCCCTGTGGAGATCGGCTGCAGAGGTTTCCCAGCCAAATCAGCATGGCGGTTGTTATCAGATCTGGGCCTGGACGAAAGGAGCAAAAAACAAGCAGCTCGTAGGATGGGGGAACAGGCAGAACGAGCTTCTTGTTGGATTTGGAGTAGGCGAGAGGGGGGTAGCTGGAAGCCAGGAGCAGACAGGCAGTGATTTGGCCACCACTGACGGCCCACCAACTGGAGAGTGTCGTGGTTAAGGGTCGAAACACTCGGTGAAGGTTGGGAACCACCTGATGACATCTGCTCCTGGCTGAAGGCTACGGTTACCTTATAAGGTAACTGGAGAATGCACCCTAACAGGTGTATGTAACAAATGTAACAAGTAAACTGAATGAGATGCTTTTATGTAAAAATGAAAGATGATCTCATAAAAGACACAAGATTCTCTTGGAACTTGATGGCATATTTGGAGTGATGACACTTCCATGAACAAGGATAAACATACGAATAAACTCTCCTTGGGCTTCCAGCCAGGTACAGGTACAGGTACTGATTCTAATTGACGTTTCAATGACCGACTCTTCCACCTTCATCAGGGATGATGCATGGGGATGTCTAGTCCGGTGGTATATATACCTCCATTGTCCGCTCCCCCGATTGGTTAGTCCTCATCCAATCAGGTTTCCACCTTCTTTACAATTAAATGCCAGGTCTTACTTAGAGCAAGACCTTCGGCTTCGTTAAAGAAAATTTTTTCTACTTTTATTTTGATGGCTTCCTTCTCCAAGCGGTCCCAAAAACCATTGGCAACACACAGCAGTTTTGTACTGTCAAGGTCAATCCTACAGCCATTGCAAATTAAGTTGAGTCCCAGATCACCTTTGACCCACATAAGCTGTGATTTGAGCTTTCTTATGAGTTTGTGAATGGTATTAATCCGGTATTTCTTCAGGATCCTGACGACCCTTCTAGAAACCGTGGAAATATAGGGAAGACAGATGGTAATGATGGGATCCTCCTTGCTGTTAGGTTTCCTGGTTTTTTCATCAGTCCTTTTAAGGACATGATTGATTTCCTTCATCATGTAGCCATTCTGTGGGAACGTCATGCGTAATTGTCTTATTTCCTCATGGAGACTCTCTGGGTCTGAAATAGCTTTTGCACAGTCAATCAAAGATCACCTGGAAATTAGGACAGCTGACATTTACAGGATTCCCTGTGAATGTGGAGCAGTGTATATCGGCCAAATGGGACTCACGGTGAAAACCCACATCAAGGAGCACAGGAGGTGTATCCATTTGGATTAACCAGAAAAATTGGCGGTAACAGAACAGTGCATTTGCAATGACCATAGGATTGACTATGAAGGCACAAAACTACTGTGCTGCGCCAATGGCTTTTGGGACTGCCTGGTGAAGGAGGCCATTGAAATAAAACTAGAGAAAAAGAATTTTAACAAAGACAAAGGTATCACTCTAAGTAAGAACAGGAATTCGATTATAAACAAGGTGGGACAGTGGAAACCTGATTGGATGAGGACTAACCAATCAGGAGGGACAGACGATGGGAGTATATATACCACCAGACTAGACATGTCCAGGTATCATCCCTGATGAAGATGACAGAGTTAGTCATCGAAACGTCAATTAAAATTGACACCTGTACCCAAATGGAAGCCTGAGAAGAGTTCATTCATCATATATATGCCAGGAAAGCACCAGGTCCATTTTTTTTTAGGGTAAATAGAATTACAGGCTTGACATAGGCGTCAGTCATTCAGGAAGGAAGTGTGAAAAATGTTCTTCACCCAGAAAGTCATGAATCTTGGGAATTACTGGTCCTCCCAGGTTATGGCTGGGTTCTGTTCCCGTGAACTGTACATAACCCAGACAGTTCACAACTTGGAAATGTGTTCCACACAGGAAATTCCTGCAGACCCCAGCAAATTCATCCCATGGTCTTCAAAATGCTTATTCAGTTGTATGGTTTGTACATAATTCAGGTGTTTGCAAGCTGGGGGAGTGATTTGAATTTACTGAACAGGCTGTAAAAGCTCAGTCAATGAGTGCATTCAAGACAGGTGGAAACATTTTTGGCTGTTAAAAGCATCAAGAGTTAAGGAGTTATTATAAGAAAGGGGCATTACAGTAAAGAATCAACAAGATCTTACTGAATAGTATAAGGAGACAAATTGCATTTTGAAAGGATCTGTTCTGTTAAGTGACTTTAGCAGGGATGTCATGCTGAGCATCTATAAAACACTGGTCTGGTCTCAGATGTTTTCAGTTCTGTTCTTAAGCTAAAGGACTATGGTAGAAATCTGATAAGTTCTAACAGGTCTTGTATAAAATAAATTAGATACAAGGAGGGTGCCCCTAATTTACTAAATAATCTAGAACTTGGAATCACAGCTTCAGGATACAGGATCTACCATTAAAACTGAGAAAGCGTAAATTATCTTCACCCAGAGGATGATAAACTTGTGGAATTCCCTAACAGAGCAGGCAGTGACAAACAATTCATTTAATATATTCGATAAGGAGGTAAATATGTTTTGGGGAAAGGGGAGAAAGTGAAAACAGAAGTGGATGATCAATGATAATTTTGTTGGTGTGTGAAGCAGGCAGAAAAGGGACAAATGACCTAATCTAGCTCCATTTTCAATATTTCCATGGTCTTCCTCTGTGCTGTCGCTATACTCTATGATTCAACAATTTTCCTGCAATATACAGGAGTTCTGGGAATCATACGTGTCACATTCTTAACAGGTCTCTGAATCCAAACAAATTGTCTTTCCCACTTTATATTTATGAAGGCATTCAGATCTAAGTTGCTAAAACTAACACTGTTCCTTAAATGTTGAGCGGTTTTCTCGACAACCAACTTTCTTGCTATTTTCCCCACACCCCACCAATCAGTCCAATTTCCTACACCACCATTCCCTCAACCTACCCAAAAAGCTCCTCTAGGTTCCTTGAAAGTAGAAAAGAGTGAATGGAAGCTCTAATTCTATTAAGGATGCAATAAAAGTGCATGTCATCTATCTATTGATAGGGAGGAGGTACAGGAGCTGAAGATACACAGTATTTTGGGAACAACTTCTTCCCCTTCGCCATCAGATTTCTGAATGGACCGTGAATCCATGAGCATTACCTCGCTTTTTCCCTCTTTTTGCACTATTTACTTTTTTTTAATGGTAGAAAGAATAAAGGTGTAGATTATTTTCTAAACAGGCAGGAAATTCAAAAATCAGAGGTGCAAAGGGACTTAGGAGTCTTTTTGCAGGTTCCCTAAATGTTAACTTGCAGTTTGAGTCAGTGGAAAGGAAGGCAAATACAACATTAGCATTCATTTCAAGAGGACAAGAATATACGAGCAAGGATGTGATTGATGTTCCTTACAAGGCATTGGTCAGACTGCACTTGGGGTATTGTGAGCAGTTCTGGGCACCTTATTTAAGCAAAGATGTGCTGGCAATGGAGAGGGTGCAGAGGAAATTCACAAGAATGATTCCGGGAATGAAAGGATTAACATAAAAGGAGTTTAATGGCTCTGGGCCTGTACTCACTGGAGTTTAGAAGCATGGGGGTGGGGGGGACATTAAAACCTTTTGAATATTGAAAGGCTTAGACAGAATGGATGTGAAGAGGGTGTTTCCTAAAAGTGGGTGCTTCTAGGACCAGAGAGCACAGCCTCAGAGTAGAGGGATGTCCATTTAGAATAGAGATGATCCCTCAGACCTTGAAGGAGACTAGTGTTGAAATTGCGGGGCCCTGGCAGAAATATTTAAAATGTCGCTGTCTACAGGTGAGGTGCCAGAGGATTGGAGAGTGGCTCATGTTGTTCCGTTGTTTAAAAAAGGATTGAAAAGTAATCCAGGAAATTATAGGCCAGTGAGTTTAACGTCAGTAGTAGGTAAGTTATTGCAGGGAGTACTAAGAGACAGAATCTATAAGTATTTGGATAGACAGGGACTTACTAGGGAGAGTCAACATGGCTTTGTGCATGGTAGGTCATGTTTGACCAATCTATTGGAGTTTTTCGAGGAGGTTACCAGGAAAGTGGATGAAGGGAAGGCAGTGGATATTGTCAACATGGATTTCAGTAAGGCCTTTGACAAGGTCCCACATGGGAAGTTAGTTAGGAAAATTCACTCGCTAGGTATACATGGAGAGGTGGTAAATTGGATTAGACAGTGGCTCAATGGAAGAAGCCAAAGAGTGGTGGTAGAGAATTGCTTCTCTGAGTGGAGGCCTGTGACTAGTGGTGTGCCACAGGGATCAGTGCTGGGTCCATTGTTATTTGTCATCTATATCAATGATCTGGATGATAATGTGGTAAATTGGATCAGCAAATTTGCTGATGATACAAAGATTGGAGGTGTAGTAGACAGTGAGGAAGGTTTTCAGAGCCTGCAGAGGGACTTGGACCACCTGGAAAAATGGGCTGAAAAATGGCAGGTGGAGTTTAATACAGATAAGTGTGAGGTATTGCATGTTGGAAGGACAAACCAAGGTAGAATATACAGGGTTAATGGTAAGGCACTGAGGAGCGCAGTGGAACAGAAAGATCTGGGAATACAGATACAAAATTCCGTAAAAGTGGCGTCACAAATAGATAGGGTCATAAAGAGAGCTTTTGGTACATTGGCCTTTATTAATCAAAGTATTGAGTATAAGAGCTGGAATGTTATGATGAGGTTGTATAAGGCATTGGTGAGGCCGAATCTGGAGAATTGTGTTCAGTTTTGGTCACCAAATTACAGGAAGGATATAAATAAGGTTGAAAGAGTGCAGAGAAGGTTTACAAGGACGTTGCCAGGACTTGAGAAACTCAGTTACAGAGAAAGGTTGAATAGGTTAGGACTTTATTCCCTGGAGCATAGAAGAATGAGGGGAGATTTGATAGAGGTATATAAAATTATGATGGGTATAGATAGAGTGAATGCAAGCAGGCTTTTTCCACTGAGGTAAGGGGAGAAAAAAACCAGAGGACATGGGTGAAGGGTGAAGGGGGAAAAGTTTAAAGGGGACATTGGGGGGGTTTCTTCACACAGAGAGTGGTGGGAGTATGGAATGAGCTGCCAGACGAGGTGGTAAATGCGGGTTCCTTTTTAACATTTAAGAATAAATTGGACAGATACACGGATGGGAGGTGTATGGAGGGATATGGTCCGTCTGCAGGTCAGTGGGACTAGGCAGAAAATGGTTCGGCACAGCCAAGAAGGGCCAAAAGGCCTGTTTCTGTGCTGTAGTTTCAATGGTTTCTATGAGAAGGAATTTCTTCAGCTAGAGGGTTGTGAACCTGTGAAGTTCATTGTCCCGAATGGCTGTGGAGACCAAGTCATTGAGTATACTTAAAGCAAAGGTTGATAGGTTCTTGGTTAGTCAAGGCATTAAAGGTTATAGGAGAAGGTAGGAGAATGGGGTTGAGAGGGATAATAAATCAGCCGTGATGAAACGGCGGAGTGAATTCGATGGGCCAAGTGGTCTAATTCTGCATCCTTGTCTTACTGCTGCTGCAAAACAGAAATTTCCATGACATATGTCAGTGATAATAAACCTGATGTTGATTCTGATTCTGATTTCATGACAGAAGCAGAGTTTATCTTTGCTCCAGAAGCAGGAGCTAAAATGTGGTTGTAACATACACTATAGTGTTTCCACAAACGTAACCTTTGGAGCTATATTTGGTTCCTTACAGAAAACTTTACTGAGTGTATTTTTCACTAGAATTTGGACATCATGTAGAGAACCTTTATCTCATGAAAGCTAATACCAAACAAAACCTGGCAAAATGTAATGCCAACATCCAAATAACAACCCAATTGTTGTTTTAATGGTGTCTAGGAAAAGTGTGTGAGCATAGATTCATCTGAAGGAGTTAGCAAGGCCACAGATCTGAAATCTACTATCAGGGTCCCACCCTCCCTTCAATACAGTTTAATTGAAATACCAGTTAAAACAACATCACCAGGCTAGAACTTTATAGATATAGTTACATTCGCGCCTGCTTTCTCAGTGAATGATTTCTGTTATGCTAAAATTAAAAGGAATGGAATTCTGTTTTAGTCTTTCAGGTGAAGTCGTCATTGCTGACAAGAATAAATTTAAACCCCACACCTCACTGTCGTAAAGAAAGTTGTAATGGGACATCTTATTGAACTGCTGTAAATTTTAAGGACATTACAAGAGTTGTTAGGTAAGAAATTCTAGGAGTTTGAGCAATGCAATGATAAAGGATTGACTGAATATTTCTAAATCAGGATAGAGCGTGATTTGAAATGGATCTTGACGTTGTTTTCATACACCTGCTAGCCCTGTTCTCTTAGATAATAGAGTTTGAAACATGTCACTGAACAAAGCATGGCAAGACTTTATAACCGTTGATTGAGAATTCAAAGAATTTAGTTTATTGACTACAACATGAAGAATGATAACTCAAGTGAATGGCAATGAGGTGAACTAGAAATGAGGTGAACAATGAGTTAATTTATTTGGGTACTTTACAACTCCTCCCTTGGAGGGTCAGACACCCTGAGCCAATAGGCTGGTCCTGGACTTATTTCCTGGCATAATTTACATATTACTATTTAATTATTTATCTTTTTATTACTATTTAATTATTTATGGTGCAACTGTAACGAAAACCAATTTCCCCCGGGATCAATAAAGTATGGCTATGACTATGGCTATTATTAGATATATATCATAACATATGAATCTATTTCTTTTAGAGCAATGGCTCCCCTTAGCACTATGTATGATGTTGTCTACTCATGCACATTGTTCTCTCTCTCTACCTTGCTGCAATGTGAATACACCAGTTGAAGCCATCTCCCGCATCCATATTTTTGTTTAATTGATATGTAGTTTACAAACCTGAATGTCAGGGAATATCACCAACTGTGTTGACAGTTATGGGACGAAACAGTGAGAGTTAAACAGTACAGAAGAAACCCATCACTGACGCTAACAAAGGTATACATGAGTAACAGTACATAGTACGCAGTGAAAAATGTAACTAGCAAAGTCAAGGTGAAAATAACGTGGCAATGGCTTCAGTCGGGAAGATTGACAAATTTGATAGCGCTAATGAAGGCTGGGAGTTGTGTATCAAGAAATTTGAATTGAACTGTAAGGCAAACAACGTGGTTGAGCAAATGAAAGGTCCCACATTTCTTAGGTTAATGGGTGCAAGGACATACAGTCTCTTATGCAACTTAGTAACCCCTGTAAAGCCAGCAAGTAAAATGTTCGACGAAATGGTTACAATTTTACAAAATCACTTGAGCCCTAAACCGCTGGTAATAGCTGAGAGATTTAGAATTTACAAAAGGAACCAGTCAAATGAGAAAGTATTTCTGAATACATTGCAGAACTACACAAACTTTCCCAATACTGTAACTTTAGAGATGGAGTTTCTGATACATTAAAGGGACAGGCTTGTATGTGGCATGAATAGTCAAAGCACTCAAAAGAGGCTACTGCCCAAAAGAGACCGAACCTTAGAATGGGCATTAACTATTGTAATATAATTAGAGACTGCAGCAAAGGATGCAGCTAAACTACAGAAAAGGAATTTAGAATGTGAAATGCACAAAATGTCCCTGAATAGTCCAAAAAGCCAAAAATGTTATCGATGTGGCAAATCCTCCCATGATGCAAATGACTGTCGGTTCAAAGAAAAAGTTTGCAGTAAGTGCCACAGACAAGGTCACATTAAGAGAGTATGCAAGGCAGACAAAAAGCACAACCAAGTGAAAAGTTTCAAACACAAAACTAACAACTGCATAAATTGAAACAGAATCAGACAACATGGAGTCTGACAAAGGTGAACTGTCATGCCTATAACTGCATAGTATTACTGAAACAGATCACAATATAATATGGATCATAATAGAAGTGTCTGGTGTAAAACTGAAAATGGAACTGGACACAGGGTCAGCTTTGTCTATAATTTCAGAGACTGACTACAAAAACTGTTTTCTAAGCTACCGTTCGAGAAGACCTCTGTGATGCTAAAGACTTATACAAGTGAAAAAGTATCTCCCAAAGGCAAACTGAAAGTGAATGTGATGCCTGGAGGCCAAACACAGCATTTAGAGCTTTATGTGTTTGAAAGTGGAGGGCCAGCGCTTTACAGATGTGAATGGTTGAGAAAAATCCAGCTAGACTGGCACTAAATCAAAGCTCTTGATGTGTCATCAACAGGCAACTGCAGCCCAAACGGTAGCACTAACCAGAGACTGTCACAGTTGCTTAATGCTAATGAGAAGGTGTTTGAGAAGGGTATTAGTAAACTCAAAGGCATGAAGACAAGAATTGAACTGGATAAAGCAGCAACACCAAAATTCCATAAAGTGCATCCAGTACCTAACGCACTACATCCTAAAGTGGATGCTGAACTTCAGAGCTTGGAGGCATCTGGAAATCTCTCCAAGATTGAATGGAGCAATTGGGCCACACCCATTGTCCCAGTGATCAAGAAAGGGAATGCCAGAGCTGTTTGCATATATGGAGATTTCAAAGTGAGCATCAACCTGGTGCTGCGTACTGTGCAGTAACCCCTGACATGAATAGAAGACATCTTTGGCAGGCGAGGAGAGGTTTTCAAACGTTGACTTGTCACAAACCTATTTGCAAATAGAGATTGAGGAGTCAAGCAGGAATTTCCTCACAATCAACACTCTCGTCTTTGGCGTTGCATCATCTTCAGCAATTTGGCAAAGAGCAATGGACCAAGTGCTCCAGGATATCCCAGGAACACAATATCACCTTGATAACATCATCGTGACTGGCAAGAATGATGAAAAGCACCTCCAGAATATTGGTAAAGTTCTTACCAGTCTGAGTGAGTATGGACTGTGCACAAAGAGAGTGAAATGTGCGTTTTTCAGGAATGAAATTACAAATTGTGGACTTGTCTTTGACAAGCATGGTTTATATAAGTTGCAAGTGAAGACTGAAGCAGCGCTACAGGTACCAAACTGGATCAACTCAGGTCATATTTGGGACTTGTAAACTACTACCACTGTTTTTTCCTCAAACATTGCTACAGTGCTGCACCCATTGAATGCACTGTTGCAGACAAGAACAAAGTGGGAACGGTCAGAAAGATATGAAAGAACATTCAAGGAAACAAGAGACTAATAATATCAAATGAACTGCTCACCCATTATGACCCATCACTGTCCTTCAGACTGCTATCACATGCTATGAAAGATGGATCTGAACTTCCAATTGCATTTGCTTCAAGATCACTGACAAGTGCAGAATGCAACTAGGCACAGATCGGCTGAGAGGCCCTTAGTCTAGTATGGGGAATAAAGAAGTTTCACTACTACCTCTACGGACAAAATTGTATGCTAGTGACAGATTACCAGCCCCTTGTGTCCATTTTCAATCCCAAGAAGTGCATTCCAGTGATGACTGCTACCCGGTCACAATGTTGGGCATAGTTCCTAGGAACCCACTCTTATGACATAGAGTTCAAACAACACAGCAGTGCTGATGGCTTGTTACATCTTCCACTGTTGGCATCTGAATAAGAAAAGTCTTCATACTGTGACCAGCAGAGGTGTTCCACACCACATTGGTGGACTAATTGCCAGTAACAAATTCCGAAATACAAAGAGAAACAAGGAATGACCTGACATTTTCAAAAGCCTATCACATCACCATGCAAGGATGGCCTGCTCATGGTAACCTTAAGTTTCCAGATTTCTCAATGAGATAAGACCATCTGTCGGTATGTCAAAGAACACTGAAGTGCGGATCTCGTGTTGAGGTTCCGTCTAAACTGTGCACCAGAGTGTTAGAGAATCTGCATGAAGTACAGTCAAGATGAAGAGTTTGGCCCTGAGCTACGTGTGTCATAAGGGGGGCATTGAAGGTGGACCCAAATGCAAGACACTGACACTGAAGTACTAGGAAGAGGACTTGACTAGAGAGCTGGGACAAGAACACAGACTTGGGCTAGGACATTGGCTCGGCAAGCGGGACCAGGACAAGGAACTGGGAACTAGGAGCCTGGGCTTGGACTCCGAGCCGGAGACTGAACAAGGACCCAGAACCTGGGTCTTGACTCGGGCTCGGATCCCGGAACTAAGCAAGGACAAGACACGGCTATAGGACTGGACATGGCTTAGGTTCTTCATGGCGAGGACATGGCAAGGCTTGGGCTCTTCAGAGTGAGGACATGACAAGGCTTGGGTTCGGACTCTAAGCCAGAGACTGGACAAGGACCCAGAACCTGGGTCTTGACTTGGGCTCAGACTCCGGAACTAGGCGAAGACATGACGTGTTCTTGGGAGACAGAACTAGGCGAGGCTACAAGACAGAATGAGAGACTCCTAGGCAAGACGAGGGAACTCCGGCACAGGACGAGGCACATGGACAGGACAGGAACACGAAGCCTGGATTTGGTTGAGAGAGAGACAGGAACGCAGAGCCTTGGTCGAGGGAGAGACAGGAACAGAGCCGGGACCCCTCCTTGGAAACAGAACGTAGGGCCGGGACTCATACACAGAACACTGAGAGATAGATCTCCACTCAAGGTAGCAGCAAACGGCCGGACCTTCCTAGCAAAGGCATGGACACAGAGGCAGTTCCCAACACTAGGTCACAACAAACAGCCAGACCTACCTAGTGAAGGCGAGGACACAGAGACAGTTCCCAACACTAGGTCACGGCAAATGGCCGGACCTACCTAGTGGAGATGTGGACACAGAGACAGTTCAAAACAACAATAGACACTTCCTTATCTTGCTCCAGTGGTTGAACTTGACAGCATTGCAGACAAAGGTTGCAGGCGAGGCAAGGCTCCAGGCGAGGCAGGGGCAGAGACAAAATTCAGACAGGGGGTTTGGACAGGAACAATCCAGCAACCAAAGCTGTCTGTCTGTATCTTGTTTTACAGCAGTCAGCATCCAGCTTAGTGGTGCATTACCACCACCCTCTGCTCTGGAATGTGCACTACACATATATTCTAAATCCCTTCACCCAATCTCACACACACACACACAAACCTACACTTTACCCTCCCATTTTTGACCATCCTAGTACCCTATTCCTGTTTATCCATCATATCCTATAAAAAAAACCCCTGTACCCCTTAAAAACGCTAAAAATACCCGGACGTGCTCTCTCACCCATGCCCAGCAACCCTTTTAATGTGAATTCCTGCACCCCCAACTCCCTTAATTTAATTCTCATCATCTCTCTCTGTATCCCATACTTCCTGCAACACAAAACTACATGTTCTATTGACACCTCTTCCTGACATTCCTCACACAATCCTGTCTGGTGTTTCCCTATCAAGCAACCAAAGCTGAACCAAGGAGTTATTTATGTAGCCAGCCCAAAATGTGAATCAGCTGCCTCAATTAGAGCACCCAACAGTAAAAGGGAAAACTAGAAAACCTGGAATAAGGAACGATGGACCAGACCATGAACTGGAATCTGGACTTCACGGACTGAACTATGACAACATGTGGTGGCTGAGAATAGATAAACAGATTGAAGACTTGGCCAAAAAGTTTAAAATGCACCCCCATAAGCACCATTACACCTGTGGTCATGGCCATTGTCACCATGGCAAAGAGTACATATTAACTTTGCTGGGCCACTCATGGACTCCATGTTTCTGATTACAGTGGATGCTCATAAGAAGTGGTTGAGGTAATACCAATGAAGTCAACCACCTTAGCAATAACTGTCTACACCCTGAGGACTATCTTTGCCAAAAATGGCTTACCAGAACAAGTTGGGAGTGACAACTGACCACAATACACATCAGAAGAATTTCAACTGTTCATGAAGGAAAATAGTATCAGATATTTTAAGTCAGCTCCTCACCTCCCAACAATGAATGGGTTAGCTGAAAGGTTTATCCAAACCTTCAAGAAGTCCATTAAAGCTATGGACAAGGACGACATTTTTCTACAGCACAAGGTGGACAGTTTCCTTTTTGTATATCAGAACCCTGTTTGTGCGGTGACAAATCAAATACCCGCAATGCTGTTCATGAACAGGAATCAGAGATCTCACATGGACCTCCTGAAATCAGATCTACGGAGGGAAGTGCAGAATAAACAGTTCAGCCAGATGCCAAGTGAATCAGCAAAGAACTGCAGGTTGGACAGGAAGTCCTAGCACGTGATTACCGAGAAGACAAACGGACATCCAGTGGAATAGCTACAAGGACTGGACTACTGATAAACACAGTGGATGTTGACAATCATACATGGAGACATCATGTGGACCAGATACTGGATGCTCAACCGATGAACACACCTGATTCAATTGCATCCAACAAGATGGACACATTACAGCCACCGGACTTATCTCTCAGTGATGATCATGTCACAGACAGCAATGTGACACCGACAACTGAGAACGTTGTCATTGACAAAAGACCTAACAAACCTGATTCCACTCCACAGGCCCAGAGGCGCTATCCTGAAAGAAACAGAGTACCACCCGAAAGGCTGAATCTTTTAAAACAGTGAAGTTAGTTATGGACTGTTATTGTGAAAGCATGTTTATTTGAATATGGTTTGTGAAAAGGAAATTGAACATTTTGTACATATACAGTTTTATATTATATTTATCTAAAGAGTGAGAAAGTGTAATGTATGGATCTGTTTCTTTTAGAGCAATGACTCCCTTTAGCACTATACCTGGACTGTTGTCTACACATGCGCATTGATCAATTGTCAATGTATGCACCTGGTTCTCTCTCACCCTTGCTGCAATGTGAATACGCTAATTAAAGACATATCCCGTGTGCATACTTTATTTAATTGATATGTATTTACAAAGACATAACATATTATTAATAATATTTGGCACAAAGAATATTTTGCATTTCCTTAAACTGTATTATAGAATGCATCTAAACTTGTGTAACAGATTTCTGAAAACCCAGGTTTCACATGCAACCAAAAAGTTTATAACAGATTAAATTTTACTTAATGCTTCTTTCACCAAACAAATTATGATATAAATGGTACATATCATTATGGATCCATATTTTTGTTAATCAAATAACTAATCAAAACATACCATATTCAGCTGCTAGAAAAAGTGGTGTCCTTAATCGATGATCTTGCAATTGAATATTAGCACCGTTTTCACACAGATACATTAATGTTCTGGTTGCATTATGCTTCGCCGCATGATGTACTGCTGACTGCCCATCTCTTAAAGTTTTCTTATCAACATTAGCTGTGAGATATTATAAATGAAAATGAGAAACCACTTACATTATCTTCAGTGTTTAAAGAATTTATTAAACTTGGGCTTTAAACCAAAAAGTACAGTATATAACATAGAACAGTACAGCACAGGAACTGTTCCGTCAGGTCAGTCCATGATGCCTATGCCAATCACTTTGTCAAACTAAACTAAACCCATTTGCTTGCACGTTATCTATATCTCTCCATTCCCTGCCTCTCATGTGCCTGTCTAAATATCTTTTAAATATTGACAATGCAGTTGCTTCCACCACACTGTCTGGTAGCGTGTTCCAAAGGACTTAACACTTTCTGTGTAAAAAACTTGCCTCATAAATCTTCTTTAAACTTTCCCCCTCTCAACTTAAAGCTATGGCTTCTAGTATTTCTACTCTGAGAAAAAAGATTCTGACTATCTCAAAGTTCAAAGTAAATTTATTAGCTAAGTATATTTGGCACCATATATTGTACTATCCTGAATACAAAGAAACACAATAGAATCAATGAAAAGCTACACACAAAGATGGACAAACAACCAATGTGCAAAAGACAACAAACCGTGCAAATACTAAAAGAAAAACAAAATAATACTAGATAAATAAGTAATAAATAATATTGAGAACAAGAGTTGTAGAATCCTTAAAAGGGAGTCCATAGATTATGAAACCTATTGGGACCTCAGTGTTGGGTTGAATAAAGTTATCCACTCAGGTTCAGGAGCCTGATGGTTGAGGGGTAATAATTGTTCCAAATCTGGTAGAGTGGGACCTAAGGCTCTTAAACTTCCTTCCTGTTGGTAGCAACGAGAAAAAAGCATGGCCCGAATGGTGGAGATCCTTGATAACAAATGCTGCCTTCCTGAGACAGTACTCCTTGTAGATATGCTCAAAGGTGGAGAGGGCTTTATTTTTATTGAAACATAGAAAACCTACAGCACAATGCAGGCCCTTCGGTCCACAAAATTGTGCCGAACATGTCCCTACCTTAGAAATTACTAGGGTTACCCATAGCCCTCTAATTTTCTAAGCTCCATGTACCTATCCAAAAGTCTCTTAAAAGACCGTATCATATCCGCCTTCACCACCGTTGCTGGCAGTCCATTCCATGCACTCACCACTCTCTGTGTGAAAAAATTACCCCTGACATCTCCTCTGTACCTACTCCCAAGCACTTTAAACCTGTGCCCTCTTGTGGCAGCCATTTCAGCCCTGGTAAAAAGCCTCTGACTATCCACACGATCAATGCCTCTCATCATGTTATACACCTCTATCAGGTCACCTCTCATCCTGTATCGCTCCAAGGAGAAAGGGCCGAGTTCATAAATCCTGCCTTTCAGGATCTTCTCCATCAATTTACCAACCACTGAAGTAAGACTCACTGGTCTATAATTTCCTGGGCTATCTCTACTCCCTTTCTTGAATAAGGGAACAACATCTGCAAACCTCCAATCCTCTGGAACCTCTCCTGTCCCCACTGATGATGCAAAGATCATCGCCAGAGGCTCAGCAATCTCCTCCCTTGCCTCCCACAGTAGCCTGGGGAACATCTCATTTGGTCTCGGCGACTTATCCAACTTGATGCTGTTATGTACCCCTGGGGTTCCTTTTTGCTGTGGACTGTCATTTTAAGGCAAAAGAAAGAACTGAGACTAACTTTTGGATTTCTGCTGAGAGAGAGAGGGGCAGAGTCTGCCTTTCAGCTCGTGTTTACACTTTTACAAGGACACTGACCACTGCTGTCAGCTTTTGGGTTGCCATGGAAAAAGAGAGAGTTGTTCAACACAGACACCTTGTTAAAAAGAGAGAGAGAGGCGAAGACTGCTCACAGTTCGTCTACACTTTTGCAAGGACACCAGCAGCTTCCAAGTTCTTACAGAGAGAGAAGGGAGGAGCTGCTTGATGGACAGTTGGTGTTCAGCACGGTGAGATAAATAGAAGGTCAGCTGTTAGACCTACAGACACATGGTTTTGGACATTGAATGAGCTTTGTTGGGCCCACAGAAAAGGTGGGTTTTGGAAGATCGATCAGGCGGATCGATCAGTGGCTCTCGCAGTGTGAAAAGGGTGTGACCGGTGGGGAGTTATTCGTGTGTCTGACCCTCGCCTGGGTTTATAATTCCACCACAGAAGAACGGTCCCCTTTGTTGTGGTCACAGTCAGTGACTTCTAAAGGATTTCGGAGGACAACGGAAAGATCAACGGCGTCAGCTCACCTGAAGACTCAAATCTCTCTCTCTCTCTCCATCACTATTCAACTAAATACCACGAACTGAACTTTATGCACCATCGTAAGACTATCTATTTACCCCTAGACGTGAAGAAGTGTGGTTCTCATATATTTCCACACATATATATATATTATATGATCATTGCTAACCTGTTTGATATATCTGCATTTATATCACTGTATAGCATAGTTACTAATAAATACCATTAGTTAATAGCAATACTGGACTCCAAAGCGTATTCCATTTCTGCTGGTTCTTTAACCCATCACGGGGTACGTGACAATGCTTTCCAAAAGCTCCAGCACATCCTCTTCTTAATATCTACATGCTCAAGCTTTTCAGTCCACTGCAAGTCATCACTACAATCACCAACATCCTTTTCCGTAGTGAATACTGAAGTAAAATATTCATTAAGTACCTCTGCTATTTCCTCCGTTTCCATACACACTTTCCCACTGTCACACTTGATAGGTCCTATTCTTTCACGTCTTATCCTCTTGCTCTTCACATACTTGTAGAATGCCTTGGGGTTTTCCTTAATCCTGCCCGCCAAGACCTTCTCATGGCCCCTTCTGGCCCTAATTTCCTTCTTAAGCTCCTTCTTGTTAGCCTTATAATCTTCTAGATCTCTAACATTACAGAGCTCTCTGAACCTTTTGTACGCTTTTCTTCTTGACAAGATTTACTACAGCCTTTGTACACCAAGGTCCCTGTACCCTACCATAACCTCCCTGTCTCATTGGAATATACCTATGCAGAACTCCACACAAATCTCCCCTGAACATTTGCCACATTTCTTCCATACCTTTCCCTGAGGACATCTGTTCCCAATTTAGGCTTCCAAGTTCCAGCCTGATAGCCTCATAATTCCCCTTAATCCAATTAAATGCTTTTCTAACTTGTCTGCTCCTATCTCTCCCCAATGCTGTTGTAAAGGAGATAGAATTATGATAGCTATCTCCAAAATGCCCTCCCACTGAGAGACCTGACACCTGACCAGGTTCATTTCCCAATACCAAATCAAGTACAGCCTCTCCTCTTGTAGGCTTATCTACATATTGTGTCAAGAAACCTTCCCGAACACACCGAACAAACTCTACCCCATCTAAACCCCTCACTTTAGGGAGATGCCAATCGATATTTTGGAAATTAAAATCTCCCACCACGACAACTCTGTTATTATTACACCTTTCCAGGATCTGTTTCCCTATCTGCTCCTCGATATCCCTGTTACTTTTGGGTGGTCTATAAAAAACACCCAGTATAGTTATTGACCCCTTGCTGTTCCTAATCTCCACCCACAGAGACTCCGTAGACAATCCCTCCATGACGTCCACCTTTTCTGCAGCCGTGACACTATCTCTGATCAACAGTGCCACGCCCCCACCTCTTTTGCCTCCCTCCCTGTTCTTTCTGGCTTTGTCTGTGATGAACTAGTGTCCGCTACTTTTTGTAGGCTTTTCCGTCCAAGGACATTGGTGTTTTCATACCAGCCGTAATGTACCCAGTCAGTATACTCTCTACCATGCATCTATAGAAGTTTTTCAAAGTTGCTGAATCTTCACAAACTTCTAAGACACTAGAGGCGTTGCTATGCTTTCTTTGTAATGGCACTTAAGTGCTGGACCCAGGACAGATCCTTTGAAATATAATGCTGAGGAATTTAAAGATACTGACCCTCTCTACTTCTGATTCCCTGATAAAAACTGGCTCATGGACCTCTGGATTCCTCCTCCTGTAGAGAATAATCCGTGTTTAGGTTTTGCTCATGTTGAGTGAGAGGTTGTTGCTGTGGCACCATTCAGCCAGGTTTTCAATCTATCTCCTTGATTCATCACCATCTTTGATTTAGCCTACAACAGTGGTCTTAATTATGGCATTGTGGGAATATTTAGTTTAACAGTCATAAGTATAAAGCAAGTAGAGCAGGAGGCTAAGCACTTGTTGTAATTCTTTTAATCTCAATCTCTCTCTCTCTCTCTCTCTCTCTCTCTCTCTCTATCTATCTCATATCAAAGCTAAATTGGCTGAAGTCTGGAATTTTTGCTTTGGCTCTTAGCAGGGTCACCCATGCTAAACATGTCAAAGGGTCGAGGCCAGACAAAGAGCTTCACTGGTCCTCAAGGTCCGGGGATCCAGCTCAGAGCTGAGAACTCTGATTAGTAAAACAAAATTATTTACAAAACCAGCAATGAAAAATCCTTCTACATCTGTGTGCAACCGTATTCCTGAGTCTCTACTCAGGATTTGCATGACTGACAGTAGTGAAAACTGAGAGGAAGCTACTGACATGATGAAGGAAGCCCTGTACACCACCAGAGATGGAAGACTTTCATTGCTGCCCTAAATACTAGCAGCATTATAAGCAGTAAGTAAGTATGTATAGATCTAATTTTATATAGTTCTACCAGGTCACCCCTCATATCAGATTAAATGATTAACCACTGATTAGCTTTGGTCACTGAGTCTCAATAACAAACTATTAGATATTAGTTAACTCTACGTACAATATGAAAAAACAATATTACCTACTTCTGGTGCTGTCATTAATTATGCAGCTAACGTTTCCAGGTACATATCTTGCACTGCTAATATACTTTCCTCTAAATCTCTTGTGATAAGATGAGTCTCCCAAATCAGGACATTTCTTTTGCAATTGATTCAAGTTATTTTTTTTTAAATCTTGCACTTCTAGGTGTGCTTTATATCCACTTATAGCATTCCTACTTCCTGTTATCTCTACTTATGGGGAGAATTCTTATTTAGTCCTTTGATAATGGTGGAAATCAGGCAGATTAACATTTAGGCATACTGTAGCCAAAACTGGATATTGTGAAAGCACAGTAAGATGTGAACCTTTCTGACTGAAAACAGGGAAGAGGGGATTAACTAGTGTAGATGTAAGATATCAAAAATTAATTGCATAATAGTGAGGGTAAAATGATTTCTGGCCTGGAACTGTCTGATAACAACAGTGGAAAGAAATGAAATTTAGGTAGTTTGTTCTGACCACAAATTATACCTAAAATAATAAATTTAGGAAGAGAAAGGGATCCCTTTGGAAAATGAATTAAACTACTTAAATTTATTTTATTTAGCTTACCATTGTTTTTCAATAACAACTCAACAGCATCCACATTATTCACAGCAGATGCAAAGTGGAGTGCCGTTCGTCCCTGATTGTCATGCTGATTGATATCAATATCCTTTGTATACAGCAAATCTGCCAACTCACTTTTGCTTCCACAGGCAGCCTGAAAGTGCATAAGAGCAAAACAAGTAGAAAAAAGAGCATGCCATTTCGATACTTTATGGCCATTTTTAAGGCCAGCTCTATTTTCTTGCACTAAATCCGTACCCATAAATTCCATAAGCATTAAAAAATATATCAACAGTTGTCTTGAATATACTCATAAAAGTTGCTGGTGAACGCAGCAAGCCAGGCAGCATCTCTAGAAAGAGGTGCAGTCGACGTTTCAGGCCGAGACCCTTCGTCAGGACTAACTGAAGGAAGAGTGAGTAACTTTCCAACTCCCTCCAACTTTCAAATCCCTTACTCACTCTTCCTTCAGTTACTCCTGATGAAGGGTCTCGGCCTGAAACGTCGACTGCACCTCTTTCTAGAGATGCTGCCTGGCCTGCTGCGTTCACCAGCAACTTTTATGTGTGTTGCTTGAATTTCCAGCATCTGCAGAATTCCTGTTGTTTGAATATACTCAGCAAGTGACCCTCCATTGTCCTCTTGGACAGAGAATTCTAAGAATCCTGATAAGCCTATAAGACCATAAGACATAGGAGCAGAATTAGACCATTCAGTCCATCAAGTCAGCTCTACCATTCCATCATGGCTGATCCCGCATCCCACACAACCCACACACCTGCCTCCTCGCCATATCTTTTGATGCCCTGACCAACCGGGAAACGATCAACTTCCGCCTTAAATATACACACAAGCTTGGCCTCCTCCGCAGTCAGTGGCAGAGCATGCCACAGATTTACTACTCTCTGGCTAAAAAAATTCCTCCTTACCTCTGTTCTAAAGGGTCACCCATCCCCTCAATTTTGAGGCTGTGCCCTCTAGTTCTGGATACCCTCACCATAGGAAATATCCTCTCCACATTGACTTTATCTAGTCCTTTCAACATTCGGTAAGTTTCAATGAAAATTCCCCGTCCCCCCCAGTATTCTTCCAAATTCCAGTGAGTTCAGACCAAAGCTGCCAAATGTTTCTCATATGTTTCCCTTCTTTCCCAGAATCATCCTTGTGATCCTTCTCTGGACTCTCTCCAATAACAACACATCCTTTCTGAGATATGGGGCCCAAAACTGTTGACAATACTCTGTGCAGCCTAACTAGTGTCTTATAAAGCTCGGCAATAAAATATTGCTTTTAGATTCTATTCCCCTTGAAATAAATGCCAATATTCCATTTGCCTTCTTTACAACAGACTCAATCTATAAATTAACCTTCTGGGAGTCTTGCATGAGGACTCCAAAGTGCCTCTGCACCTCTGATGTTTGAACCTTCTCTCTATTCTGATAATAGTCTGCACTATCGTTTCTTTTACCAAAACGCATTATCATACATTTCCCACTTCTGTATTCCATCTGCCACTTTTTACCCATTTTTCCAATTTGTCTAAGTCCTGCTGCAATCGTATTGCTTTCTCAGCATTACTTACCCCTCCACCTATCGACATATCATCCACAAACTTTGCCACAAAGCCATCAATTCCATTATCTGAATGATTAACAAACAATATGAAAAGAAGCAGTCCCAATACCGACCCTTGAGGAACACCACTAGTCACTGGCAGCCAACCAAAAAAACTCCCTTTTATTCCCACTTGCTGCCTCCTGCCTGTCAGCCATTCAACTATCCATGCCAGTATCTTTCCTGTAACGCCATAGCAGCTTCATGTGTGGCACCTTATCAAACGTCTTCTGAAAATTCAAGTACATGACATCTGCTACCTCTCTCTTGTCCACCCTGCTTGTTGCTTCCTCAAAGAACTCTTTGACTTATTTTATAATTAGTCTCTGTGGTAACTTCTACTTTGAAAAAGGCACACTCGACAACTTCATGCCCAAAGAAACAACTTTATCTCGAACGTCAAAACCGTTATGTATATACAGAGGCTTTTACAACCTGTACGGCATGGCAGGAAAACTATATACAAAGCACACCAGAAGTAAAAAGAACGTAAGTGAAACCCCCTATTATTCTAATTAGTATTAACTTACTTTTAATAATGCTCACATTACAACACTTCTCCCCCTTTAAAATCCAACATTCCCCAAATGTAAAAACTAGTGGTGTTATTAACTTGAGTAACCCTGAAAATTATACTAGTATCTCAACAACAGTTTATCAATACAAAACATCTGGAAAACATGACAGATTCGACATTCAATCTAACAACAACAAATAAAAAACTGTTCCGTCAAAGATTCAGTCTGTCAGGAGGTTTACGAGTGCGCTGTGATCTGCTCAGTACCCCCGGTGACCCAGCAGGCACCGCTGGTGATGGTGTTTTGGGTGGGTCTGGTGTTTTGGGCATGAGAGGGGTCTGTGTGTCTGCGTGAGAATGTCCATCCTCTTCAGGAGACCCCGACTCCTCTGCCAGCGTCTCGCCCTCTGGCAAAGTCACTGGTGGACATGCTTCCGCAGTAGTCTGTCTCACTTTTGCCTTCATGTCCGGGCACAGCAGGTCCAATCTTGACTTGGGCCTACGCCCCACCAGCATCTCTGCTGGAGTGCGTGCAGTTGTAGTCTGTGGCGTGAGGTGGTATTTAAATAGGAAACATGAAAGCCGAATGCTAAGAGAGTCCCCTGTCATCCGCTTCAGGTCTTCCTTCACTGTCTGAACAGCCTGCTCAGCCAAACCATTTGAGGCTGGGTGGAAAGGGGCTGTCCGAATGTGATGAATGCCATTCTGCTGCATGAACTCACTGAACAGCTCACTGGTGAACATCGGGCCATAATCAGTGACCAGAGTGTCAGGCAACCCGTGGACTGCAAACACTTGCCTGAGTTTGTCTATGGTTGAGGGGCCTGTGATGTTGCTCATGATGTGCGCTTCAATCAATGGATTGAAGAATGCGCATCTACCATTTCAAGAAACATCTGCCCCATAAAAAGGCCAGCAAAGTCCAAATGTAGCCTAGACCAGGGGTGGTCTGGCCACTCCCATGGGTGCAAAGGAGCTGGTGGTGGCATATTCTGATTAGTCTGACATTGCGCACATGATATTACCTTGTTCTCCAGATCCTGATCCATTCTTGGTCACCAAACGTAGATTCTTGCAAAGCTTTTCATTTGAGACACTCCTGGGTGAGCCTCATGAATTTCCTCCACAATCTGTGAACGGCCAGGGGGAGGCACGATGACCCTCACCCCCCAGAAAATGCAGCCATTCTGCAGAGTGAGTTCTGTCTCGCATTTGGCATAAGGCCTCCTTTTCTCTCCTTCCACGATTCTGGGCCAACCTTGTAAAATAAAGTCTTGACTTGGGACAGGACTGGGTCCCTCTCTGTCCACTGCTTGATCTGGGTCGCCTTTACAGGTGTCTCTGACAGCCTCTCCAATGAAAACACAGTCTCTGGAGGCACATATGTAGCAACAGGTGTCTCCGGTAAAGGTAGTCGACTCAATGCATCGGCGTTTGCATTATCCCCACCCGCTCTGTACACTATGGTATACTGGTAGGCTGACAATGTAAGAGCCCAACGCTGTATACTGGTTGAGGCTAGCAGTGGGATGCATCTAGTCTCACAGAACAGGCTCAACAGTGGCTTATGGTCCCTATAAATTGTAAATACGCATCCATAAAGGTACTGATGAAAGCATTGACTGCAAAAACAATGGCCAGACCTTCTTTGTCTAGCTGTGAATATCCCTTCTCAGCACTAATCTTCTAGTATCCTGCTTTATATTATTGGCTAATTTGCCTTCATGTTTCATCTTTCCCCTTCTTACAGCTTTTTTTAGTTGCCTTTTATTGGATTTTAAAAGCTTCTCAATCATCCAACTTCCCGCTCACTTTTGCTACCTTATATGCGCTTTCCTTGGCTTTTATGCAGTCTTTAAATTCCTTTATCAACCATGGTTGCCTATCCCTGCCATTTGAGAACAACTTCTTCTGTGGGACAAATCTATCCTGCATCCAGAAACTTCAGCCATCTCTGCCCTACTGTCATCCCCTCCAGTATCCTCCACCAATCCACCTGGGTAAGCTCCTCTCTCATGCCTCTGTAATTCCCTTTATTCCATTGCAATATTGATACATGTGACTTGTGCTTCTCCCTCTCAAATGGCAGTATGAATTTAATATTATAATCACTACCTCCTAGAGGTTCTTTACATTAAGCTCCTTCATAAGATCTGAGTTATTACACAGCACCCAGTCGAAGATAGCCTTTCTCTGAGTAGGCTCAAGTACAAGCTGCTCTAAAAAGTCATCTCATTGTCATTCAACAAATTCGCTTTCTTGAGATCCAACACCAACCTGATTTTCCCAATCCCCTTGCATATTGAAGTCCCCCATTACAAATTGTGTCATTACCCTTATCACATGCCTTTTCCAGCTCCCTTTGCAATCTCAACCTCACATCTTGGCTACTATTTGGAGGCCTATATATGATTCCCAAGCTGTATCGGCCCTTGCCCTTACCTTGGACAACATCGGTGTCATTGAGAGGGGAGACTTGCAGCATGGGCAACTGCCGGTCTTCCAAACAACCTTGCCCAAGCCTGCGCCCTGGAGAGTGAAGACTTTCCAGGCGCAGATCCATGGCCTCTCAAGACTAACGAATGCCTTTAAATATATGACTCCCATGATTTTTTTTTACCCTTGCAATTTCTTAACTCCTCCCACAAAGATTCAATATTTTCTGACTCTTTGTTACCTCTATCTAAAGATGTAATTCCATCTCTTACCAACAGAGCCATACCACCGCCTATGCTTTCCTGCCTGTCCTTTCAATACAAAGTGTATTCTTGATGTTAAGCTCCCAACTATGGCCTTCTTTCAGCCACGACTGATGAAGTGTCTCGCACCAAAACATCCAATGTTTATTCCTCTTCATGAATGCTGCCTGACCTGCTGAGTTCCTTCAGCATTTTGTGTGTTGTCAGAGAGTCTACTTTCTTGGTGAAAAATGTCCTCAAATTTCAGTCCTGAAAATCTCTTAAGACTTTCTTCCATGGTTTAGTTACCCCTGCCAGGGGATACATCATCCCTTCACGTACACTGTCAGCAACAGAATAACTTATTATGTGTCAATAAGATCAATTCTTGTTTTTTTCAAACATCAGAAAGAAATGCCCAATCTGCCAATCTCCCTTCATAGGGCAATTCCACCATCATAAGAATCAAACAGGTGAATGTTCTTTGCATTGTCTTTTCTTTCTGCAGCCAACTATTTGGAATTCTAATAGGGAAGACTGTGCATCTGAAATGGACCAGCTGATCAATTTTAACAGTTTTTAATTACTTGATCTAGCAGCTACATCCCACACATGGAGCAAAATATTATAAAATATAACTTTTCATCCCATCCGCTGTTTTACAATTAACAGTCTTTAAGTTACAAACCCAGACAGACAGCAGCGGCATTTGAGCTTTAATTGTTGACGCTGTAAAGTGTATGCTAACTACTGTTTTACCATGCTGTCCCTATTTAAATAATACTTTATTTTTTTCTTCTACTAAGCTGGACAACATCACACTTATACATGTTCTATTACATCTCCCATGCACTCACTTGACCTGTTTAAATAGCCTTGAAGCCCCTTTGCATTCTCCTCATTGCTCACAATCCCACTCAGTTGTATGTCATTGACAAACTTAGAAAAGTTATATCCTACTTCTTCATCCTATCAGAGATAACGAATGAGAATAGCTATTTCCCAGCATTAATGCCTATTAGTTACTGATTGTCAGAGTTCCTGCTCTTGACATTGAACTAGCATTGGACTGAAAGGGCATCTAACAACCATGATAGAACTGAATTCAATAGGTATCACAGAGTAAGCAGTCCAATGGCACACAGGGAAGATGATAGGTATTGATGGAAGTCCACATCACAGCCTCAGAACATCATTTGAGAAGTTCAATGGGACAGTATACTAAGGCTACGTCCACACTAGGCCAGATAATTCTGAAACTGCTGGTTTCAAGTAAAAACGGCAGGGGTCCACACTAGGCGTTTTTCAAAATATCTCTGTCCACACCAAAACGGATATTTGGGCGAATCCCCTCCTACTGGGCATGCACAGATACGTCCACAGAAAACAAGCAAAGTGGAAACGGTATAATATTTACGTTCCGCGGCGGCGTTGTACTATTTCCATTGGTCAAAAACTAGAGTACCTACAACAACAGCGAAAGAAAGTTTTCAAAAATGTCTTCGAGGAATACAAAGAAAATCTCGGCTGGAAAAAGCAGACCTGACTTCTTCGTTTAGACAGACAATGAAGTCGAGCTGTTTCTGTGAGTTACAAATGACTACAAAGTCAGCAAAGCAGTGAAGAATGTGGAGGGAGATGTTTAACTCCAAATCAGCTATTAATGTAGACAATAAAGTAAACAACACACGCATGAAGCCGTCCTCTACCCAAGATCAACAAGAGAGTGGAATCTTCTGCCGCCAGACCTGCGCAGTATTTCTGACATTCATATTTTTAAAGATAGACTCAATCAAATTAATTTAGGGGACCTAGTCAAAAAAGCTCACTTTACAATTTAACTCTCACGCCATGCACACCGACTATGCGTTGTAACAACCGTCTGGCAGTGCTTGCGCAGTACCAAGCAGAAGCAGAACCAGAACAAGCATTGTTGTTGTGGTGTTGTCGTGACGTTGTTAAATCTCTCCGTGTACCCTGTCCACACTACAACGCGAAACAATCATTTTCAAATTTACACACTCTGGAGAGTGTTTTCGAAAATCTCCATTTTCGGGGGATGAAAACGCCATTTCAATGTGGACGGAGGGTCAAAACGAAGAGAAAAAGCTTTGTTTTCAAAATTATTCGGCGTAGTGTGGACATAGCCTAAGCACAACTGTCTTCAACTGCTTCATTAATGACCTTTCTCTATCATAAAGGAAGAAGTGTTGATATTTGTTAATTCAGAAACATGTGAAAATCTACAGATGCTGAAAATCAGAAGAAACGCACATAAAACCCTGGAGGAACTCAACAGGTGTAGCAGCATCTGTGGAAAAGAGTAAACAGTCAATGTTTCGGGCTGAGACCCTTCATCAGGTCTCATGAAGGGTCTCAACCTGAAATGCTGACTGTTTACTCTTTTCCATAGATGCTACCTGGCCTGCTGATGTTTTTAATTGCAGTGTTAAATTCCATTCAGTAATGAAACCATCTCGACTTGAATGCAGCAGTGATGGACTGATAAGAGGCAAGTAACCATCACTATAAAAGACCCCAGGCAATAACCATCTCCAACAAGAGAGAGTGTAACCAACTACCTTTGACATTCAGTAACACTACCACTGCCTAGTCTCCAATTCTCCACTTCCTGGGAATCACCTCTAAACAGAAACTGAATGTGACCATCCATAAGAACAGATCAGAGACTAAGTATCCTGTGGCAAAGACTATGAAATCCAAAAGCCTTTCTTTCAAGTCTACAGCTTAATGGAATATTCTCCTCTAGTCTGCATGAGTGTGGTTTCAACAACTCTCAGCAAGCTCAAAACCTTCCAAGACAAAGCAGTTTGCTTAACCAGCACTTCGTCCACCATGGTCATTTAGTTCCTCAATCACCAGCACACCAAATACAAAATGCATTACGATTATACACTTATCTCCAAAAGCTCTTCTCAAACCCACCATCTCTGCCACTAGGTAGGTGCATGGGAACACAATCACTTGCAGATTGACCCTCAAATCTCACATCAGAAAGAGTTGGAAATTCAGTTTTGCTGGGTCTAAGGCTAGACCTTACTACCAACAACCTTGTGAGTGTACCTTCACCAGAACAATATCAACAATTCAAAAAAATGGCATTTTTTATCATCCCTAATTGTCCGTGACAAGATTATTTTATTATATTGAAAAGGTATTGTATTATATTGAAAAATACGCATTTCAAAGATATATGCTCTGAAATTTCTCCTTTAAGGTAGAAAACATCTGCTCATAAAATGTAGAAGCAATGCAATGAACATTTTAATGTGTCTACAGAATAAGATATTAAAAACCTTACCTTAAAAAGTTCACTCTGTTTGTACGGATCAGTGAAAACTGGGTCAACTTCGGCTGTTATCTGCTTATTTTATGCAAAAACAAAGCTTAGTAAAATGCAAAGAGAGATATTAGAAAATATGTTACTTTATTCAATATTTGACAATTTTCTCTTAAGAAAAGGCAGTCAGAATTATTAGCACAGGAAAGCAACTACTGACATCATGATGCATAAACATTCTGCCTCCTTTTGACCTGGGAAATACATACAAAATTCATATTGTAACTTGATCAGCATGATTATAACAATCAACCTGCACTGTATTTTTTGTCCACATGTGAAACCAACTGCCTTTCTTAATACAGGGGAGTAGTCAACAGATAGCACTGGTTCAAGCACCATCAATTACTTTGGAGATGGTACCTTGTGATTCCAAGCTGTATGACAGGAAGTCATTCTCAATTTAATTGGAAGACATGGTAGAACAAAAATGACAGAAGGTACTCTGATTTTTCTTTAATGCCTTGGTGGACAAAGTAGTGAACGGAATTGTCCTTTAAATCACTTGCATCTAATGAATCCTTCAGCCAGCCATACTGAAGGCAAAAGCTGAGGTGAACAAAAGAAATCAAACCCTAAACCCAAGAGTGTAGCTGCACAAGAGGTCACTGATTAAAAGCATTGAATAAATCAAATCCCATCTCCAACCAACTGCAACTCAAGACTCAAGTACTATTTAAGGCAATATTCAAGGCAAAAATCTACTGTTTCTTCAGTTTTACAGACCAGCAAAAGATTACTACAAGGATAGCAACATCAAGCACATGGGAACATCTGTTCTTGAGGATTCTCAGGTGTCCTGCAAACTGTATTGGGAAAAGCAGTAATGCATAGTGACATTTCTATTTCTCATTTTTATGAAAAAAAGAGAGCAGATATGACAGCAGAAAATACTGCAAGGTTCCCAAAAAGAATTACGACATTTATGCAGAGTGGATCAGAGCAGTTAACATACATGCTGAATATGTGCACCATGATACAATTCTGATCATTGACACTGAATTGGATCAACTTCCTTCATGTCATGGTGGAAGTACCTTCTCCACTATTGACTGCAATAGTTCAAAGCAATGGCTTATCAACAGCTTCTCAAAAGCAATTAATGATGGACAGATGCATCTTTCTGGGGTTATACAAGAGTAGTTGACTAACTCTGAATTGTCTTTCAGAACAGTCAGCTTAGTCAGCAGTGATACTACTCAGTGATTGCCACATAGGTCTTTCATTGAGAGTGCATTCTGTTGCCCTGCTACCCTCAGTGCTTCTTCCAGTTCTCAATATGGTGCACCAATTCAATAGGTCAGATATGGCAGTATGTGGTAATTAGATTTATTTTGCCTGCTTCATTTAATGGGATTGAGTTGATATTGAAGACTCTCATTTTCATTTCAACTCTTTGCATACCTCTGAAACATCTCTTGTCTACAGATCATGCAGCTGTATTTTATAATTACCTTCTGTTTGGAGAATAATTTTGTCACTTTGGTAAACATCTTCCTAAAATTTTTTCTGGCAATTTAACCAAGCGAAGAATTCAAGCATTATTACATTGTGTTCACTTCTCCAAAGGTCTGAAACTTGGAAAAAAATGTGAATTATAAGCACATGAACAAAATACAAGTTGAAATACTCTAGTATGAGACCCTTCAGAAAAGATTGGTGTCGGATTACAAAAAAAATCCAGAGTGCAGAAATTGTTCCTGATCATAGTCATACTTTATTGATCCCGGGGGAAATTGGTTTTCGTTACAGTTGCACCATCAATAATAAATAGTAATAGAACCATAAATAGTTAAATAGTAATATGTAAATTATGCCAGTAAATTATGAAATAAGTCCAGGACCAGCCTATCGGCTCAGGGTGTCTGACTCTCCAGGAGGAGTTGTAAAGTTTAATGGCCACAGGCACGAATGACTTCCTCTGACGTTCTGTGTTGCACCTCGGAGGAATGAGTCTCTGGCTGAATGTACTCCTGTGCCCACTCAGTACATTATGTAGTGGATGGGAGACATTGTCCAAGATGGCATGCAATTTAGACAGCATCCTCTTTTCAGACACACCGTGAGAGAGTCCAGTTCCATCCCCACAACATCACTGGCCTTACGAATGAGTTTGTTGATTCTGTTGGTGTCTGCTCCCCTCAGCCTGCTGCCCCAGCACACAACAGCAAACATGATAGCACTGGCCACCACAGACTCGTAGAATATCCTCAGTATCGTCCGACAGATGTTAAAGGACCTCAGTCTCCTCAGGAAATAGAGACGGCTCTGACCCTTCTTGTAGACAGCCTCAGTGTTCTTAGACCAGAACAGTTTATTGTCAATTCGTATCCCCAGGTATTTGTAATCCTCCACCATGTCCACACTGACCCCCTGGATGGAAACAGGGGTCACCGGTACCTTAGCTCTCCTCTGGTCTACCACCAGCTCCTTAGTCTTTTTCACATTAAACTGCAGATAATTCCGCTCACACCATGTGACAAAGTTTCCCACCGTAGCCCTGTACTCAACCTCAGCTCCCTTGCTGATGCATCCAACTATGGCAGAGTCATCCGAAAACTTCTGAAGATGACAAGACTCTGTGCTGTAGTTGAAGTCCGAGGTGTAAATGGTGAAGAGAAAGGGAGACAAGACAGTCCCCTGTGGAGATCACTCTGTCGGACACACAGTGTTGCAAGCACACGTACTATGGTCTGCCAGTCAGATAATCAAGAATCCATGATACCAGGGAAGCATCCACCTGCATCGCTGTCAGCTTCTCCCCCAGCAGAGCAGGGCGGATGGTGTTGAACGCACTGGTGTTGAATCATCTTAGTTTGAGCAGTAGAACCAGTGTTTAAGATCATAAGACTATAAGAATTAGGCCATTTGGTCCATTGAGCCCGTTCCACCATTCCATTGTAGCTGATTTAATTTCCCTCTCAACTCCATTCATCTGCCTTCCGCCCATAACATTTAATGTCCTTACTAATCAAGATCCTACCAACCTCAGCTTTAAATATACCAAATGACTTGGCCTCAACAGCCATCTGTTCCAATGAATTCCACGGCTTCACTACCCTCTGACTAAAGAAATTCTTCCTCATAAGTACTTATAAGTAGACTCTCCCCAGGTCATGCAAGGGTTGCAACATCTGGCTCTAGGTTTCATTAAGTCAAAAATGCTGTTGACTGAGTTTGCTGCCAGCTGAGATCGCAAATTGCAGTGGTAGGTTAATTAGCTACAGATTAGTACAGACCTTAATGAATTTTAGATCTTAGTTAGATATCTTAGATATAAGTTAGATAAGTTAATTAGTATCGATCTGTACTACAGATTCAAAACATGAGACCATAAGATATAGGAGTAGAATTTGACCATTTGGACCAAGCCAGACCATGGGATTGCTGGACCAGAAAATTTCAATCTGTAGAACAAAACCAGAAAATGCTGGAAGGCTCCTGAAGATGTCTCTCAGCCTGAAAAGTTGATGGCTTATTCATTTCCATGTATGCTGCCTGACCTGCTAAGTTTCTCTAGCATTTTGTTTTAGATTTCCAGTACTGTATCTGCAGAATTTCTCATGTTTATGAAATGCTGGAAGGACTCAGCTGGTCAAACAGCATCACTGACTAGAGAAACAGAGCAGTCAATTCAGGTAATACTTCATATAAACCATAAACATCAAAGTCAAAATTGAGCTTGTTGACAACTACACAAATTGACAATGTGACAATTATTTAAAAAAATAGAAATCAAAGACAGAAAATAGAAGATGAAGAAATAAATTGAAATGGAAAGTTAGAGCCACATTTATGAAAGAAAGAAAAAAAGTTCCTGAAATTGTTAAATTTTGGGCGCCATGGTAGCATAACAGTTAGTGCAATGCTTGGGGCATTCCAGAGTCTGGTGTTCAATTCTGGCGTCATTTTATAAGAGGTCTTATAAGTTTTATAAGTAGAATGTGTACCAGGTAGGTTGATTGGTTGGGATTAATCAGGGTTGTGGGGTTTTTGGGGCAGCATGGCTCAAAGGGCCAGATGAGCCTACTCTGTGCTTTATTGTTAAATAAATAAAAAAATAAATTCAACAGTGAGTCCTCAGGACTACAATGTGCACAGACAAAACGTGAGACATTGTTCTTCAAGCTTATTTTGGGCATGATCTGAACAATATAGGAACTCACCCTGACCTCCCTATCTTTAGCCTTAGTAACACAAACAAAATGCTGGAGTAACTCAGCAGGTCATGAATCATCTATGGAGAGGAATAAAGAGTCGGCATTTCGGGTCAAGATCCTTCATCAGCTCTAGAAAGTAAGGGGGAAAAAGCAAGAATAAGAAGTTGGGGGTAGAAGAAGCAGTACAAGCTAGAAAGTGATAGGCAAAGCCAGGTGAGGGAGAAGGTAGGTGGATGGGGTAGGAGGGATGAAGTAATCTGGGAAGTGATATGTAGAAAAGGTACAGGGTTGAAGGGATCTGACAGGAGAGGAGCGTGGACTATGAGAGAAAAGGAAGGAGAGGGAAGGTTCCTCCTTCTTCAACCCTTTGCCTCTTCATAGTTGCTGCCTGTCCTGCTGAGTTCCTCCCATATTCTGTGCCAGTTACAATCGATTTCCAGCATCTGCAGGATCTCTTGTATTTATTTATTTAGCCTTATCTCCACAGCCGTAGCGGTATCCTTCCATTCCCAGTACTTTTTCTCTCTTGTTTCCTAAGTACCAGTTTTCTGATTATTTGTTGCCCTGATAATATTGGTCTGCTTCATATCACAGTCATTTCCTGTGTTGCCACCACCCTCCACAACTTAAAAGCACCAGGGTCCCATTCCTTAAAATTTTCCTTTCATTTGACTCCCCAAGGATGCCACCTAATCTGCTTAATCCTTCCAGATATTCTGTTGGTCCAGCCAAGCAGAGTCCACTGCCAAGAAGGCCCATCAGTGCCTTTACTTCCTGAGAAAGCTAAAGAAATTTAGCCTGTCCCCTAAAACCCTCACTAATTTTTATAGATGCATCGTAGAAAGCATTTTTCTAGGGTGCATCACAACCTGGTATGGAAGTTGTCCTGTCCAAGACCGGAAGAAACTGCAGAAGATTGTGAACACAGCCCACACAAACCAATCTTCCGTCCTTGGACTCACTTTACACCACACGCTGTCAGAGCGGTGCTGCCATGATAATCAAGGACAATGACCCACCCAGCCAACACACTTTTCGTACCTCTTGCCTCCGGGAGAAGGCTCAGGAGCTTGAAGACTCGTACGGCCAGATTTGGGAACAGCTTCTTTCCATCTGTGATAAGACTGCTGAACGGATCCTGACCTGGATCTGGGCCGTACCCTCCAAATATCCAGACCTGCCTCTCGGTTTTTTTGCACTACCTTACTTTCCCTTTTCTATTTTCTATTTATGATATATAATTTAAATTTTTACTATTTACTATTGATTTGTACTCCAGGGAGCGCGAAGCGCAGAATCAAATATCGCTGTGATGATTGTACGCTCTTGTACCAATTGTTTGGTGACAATAAAGTAAAGATTTCCAGCATGTAGGTTTTTCCACATTTCGGAGAATTTAAGATTGTTGTCTACTTCTATATACATCTGTAAGCTTTTATTGACCTTAGTCAGAAAAAAAAACAGAAAAAGGGAAGGTGACAAGCAACTGCATGGGGTATTTAAAATAACAATGCCAACAAAGATTTTTTAAAAATCTACACTCATCCCCAAATGGGCTTCAAAGGTTCAAGAAGGTTTAAATTTATTATCAAAGTATACAACTCTGAAATTCTTCTTCTGCAGATAGCACAAAACCAAGAAAGAAAAGAACAGCAGAACGATCATTAACCTCCAATTCCCTCCTCCCAGCATTAAAAACTAACGAAAATGGAACAGGCACATCAAACCCCAAATCCCCCTCCCCCACACACAAATAAATGAGAAAGATTAGGCGAAAAACACAGAACATATGAAACTATAAGACTAAAAAATGTCTATAGTACAAATCCATATCTAAAACACAGAAAACCTGGGTAACATTCTCCAAGCCCAAACTGCAGACTTTTCCCTCTCTGTAGCAGAGCGATCCCACCGGCGATCAGAAAGCAGTCTCCCTTCTCCATTGCAGATCCATTCCTCAGTGCTCAAAAAGCAGACTCCCCTCTCCATTGCAGATCCATTCCCCAGTGCTCAAAAAGCAGTCTCCCCTCTCTGTAGCAGAGCGATTCCCAGTGCTCAAAAAGCAGTCTCCCCTCTCTGTAGCAGAGTGATCAAAAGGCAGGCAGCCAGCGCTCATCCTGCACATTTGCCTCAATGTTTCAATGTGTTCAATCTCCCTTGTCGCTTTAATCGGCAAACAATAGGAGCTTTAATTGATGAAATGGAGTCAAACATCGGCTCACATCCTGCAGCCTTCTCACCACAAGGTTCATGCTGCTGCCTCTGCCTCCCACAATCCTCTCAGAGTCTGCCGAGTACTGAAAGACGTAAGCAATCTCTAAACTGCACATCACAGGCCTCAATAGTTCCAAAATCACATTCAAGGTGAAAAAAATGTAAGAGATATAAAGAAGTGAAATATATTGTTTCATGGTCTATCCAGTTGTCAATCGAAGGAGCTCTGTATGCAGGGCCAATCTTGACCAGAAGTTCTTCCCACCTCTTCCCCTCACCTTGAAAGGTCTATCCTTTTAATTGTTGCCTCAATTCCACCATATTGATGATTGAGCCAAAAAACCTTATCCTGTCTTCACAGTTTATAACTTATACCAATCTTTACTCCTGCCAACTACTCTGACCAGTCCCTAGGCCCAACAACTAATTGCTGCTCGAGACCCTAACATCCATCTGTCTGTCTGGGTGTGAGAAATCCTGAAGTTTGTCTGGTGTGAAAGACCCTACTGTCTGCCTGTCTGTCTATGAGCAGCCCTGTTGGCTGCCTGTCTGTGTGAGAGAAACCCTGATGGCTGTGTGTCTGTGAGGGAGAGACCTTGATGTCTGTCTACCTGGATGTGAGAGACCCTGATGTCTATCTGAATGAGAGAGATTCTGATGTCTCTGAGTGTGAGGCACTTTGATGACTGTCTGGCTGGGTAAGAAAGACCCTGATGTCTGTCTGTTGGGTGTGAGAGCCTCTAATGTCTGTCTGGCTGAGAAACTCTGATGTCTGTCTAAATGTGTGGAGTTCGGACCCCGAAGAGTTAACCCGTTTTTTCCGTTTTGCAGCCAGCTGTCATACGACAATGAAAATATATCATTAGTTGTACCTGAGTCCTGAAGCTGGTGGCACGGGGAAGATGCCAAGAGAGCGGCCTCCGGCTGGACGGTTCAGAGGGTGGAGAGGTGCCGGTTGGAGGGAGCGGAACTGAGAGGAGAGGCGCCGGTTGGAGGGAGCGGAACTGAGAGGAGAGGCGCCGGTTGGAGGGAGCGGAACTGAGCGGAGAGGTGCCAGTTGGAGAGAGCGGAACTAAGAGGAGAGGTGCCGGTTGGAGGGAGCAGAGAGGAGAGGTGCCGGTGGAGGGTGCGGAGAGGAGAGGTGCTGGTTGGAGGGAGCGGAGAGGAGAGGTGCCGGTGGAGGGAGCGGAACTGAGAGGAGAGGCGCCGGTTGGAGAGAGCGGAACTAAGAGGAGAGGTGCCGGTTGGAGGGAGCAGAGAGGAGAGGTGCCGGTGGAGGGTGCGGAGAGGAGAGGTGCCGGTTGGAGGGAGCGGAGAGGAGAGGTGCTGGTGGAGGGTGCGGAGAGGAGAGGTGCCGGTTGGAGGGAGCGGAGAGGAGAGGTGCTGGTGGAGGGTGCGGAGAGGAGAGGTGCCGGTTGGAGGGAGCGGAGAGGAGAGTGCCGGTGGAAGGAGCAGAGAGGAGAGGTGGCGGTGGAGGGAGCGGAACTGAGAGGAGAGGCGCCAGTTGGAGGGAGCGGAGCAGAGAAGTGCCGGTTGGAGGGAACGGAGAGGTGCCGGTTGGAGGGAACTGAGAGGAGAGGCGCCGGTTGAAGGGAGCGGAACTGAGAGGAGAGGCGCCGGTGGAGGGAGCGGAACTGAGAGGAGAGGCGCCAGTTGGAGGGAACGGAACTGAGAGGAGAGGTGCCGGTGGAGGGTGCGGAGCGGAGAGGCGCCGGTTGGAGGGAACTGAGAGGAGAGGCGCCGGTTGGAGGGAGCGGAACTGAGAGGAGAGGCGCCAGTTGGAGGGAGCGGAACTGAGAGGAGAGGCGCCGGTGGAGGGAGCGGAGAGGAGAGGCGCCGGTGGAGGGAGCGGAACTGAGAGGAGAGGCGCCGGTTGGAGGGAGCGGAACTGAGAGGAGAGGCGCCGGTTGGAGGGAGCGGAGACGTTGGGCGCGTGGAGTCAGCGCGCAGGCTGCAGTGGGTACAATTGGCGGGTGGGGGCGATTCACTTTATTCGCTGAGTTTATGTTTCTTTGAGGTCAGTATCCCTCATGTTTTAGCTGGTATGTTGAAAGCAAAAACTTTTTAAAAAATCTTTAAAGTCTTCTGTTGTAAATGTAATTGTAAAATGAACTGCCATTTGATTGGGGAGGATGTAAACATCGTGGAAGTCTGCACTTTTCGAATTCTGCGCCGAATATATTGGTTGAACTGTTTATAATAAAACTGAGAGGATTTTGAACCGATATGATGCAATAATATTTTGCATTTTTCTCATTTGAACTAGATAGAGATAAAATCAATGGCTTCTGTTTGAGAAATGGTGATCAGATAAAGCCGTCGCTGTGCCTGATTTGAAAACCGTGCTGTTAGACTGATTTATTTTCCACTGTTATCCTTCTCAAACTGCTGTTTCCTCCAGGTTAGAGTGCCTGAGAGCGACCGCCTTGAGTGTGGTTCTGGAAATCAAATCTGGCAATTTCTTTCCTCCCTTAAAGATCCTGCTGAGAGCCGGACCTGCTGAGTTCCTCCAGCGGTGTTTCGCCTGTAATCACATCTTGGGATGTCGAAAGACTGCCTTTTGAATAATTTCAATTGCTGCAATTGAAGATGTGGAAAATAAATCAGTTTAACAACACAATCCACCTTACTGTTACCTTCCACTTTATTGTCTGGCTGTACTGCACTTTCTCCATAACTTATTCTTTATTCCGCATTTCAATTGTTTTGACTTGTACTACTTCAAATGCGCCGTGTAATATATTGATTTGTATGAATTTTCATTGTACCTTGGTATGTGTGGCTATTAAAATCCAATTCCATCTCCTTCCATTCTCTAAAATACTGGATAGCTTTTTTTAATGTCAAAATATACCTTATTCACGAATTCAAATGCATGTAATGCAGAACATTTGCATTAACGCTTTAATGACAAATCATGTTAGTCTTTTTTAACAATAACCTATCTTCAATCATCCTTTCTTTACAATGTTAAAGCAAAAGTTATAAGATTTTAACAGATTTTAGTAATTTGCGACTAGTGGCAACTGGAGTATAGCCCTTGAGGGTAGATTGAAAATAAAGTAAAATTGAAACTTTTGGATAGTAATAAGGAATAGCATCCAAAAGTCTGGATTATCAAAATGTTACTGTACTGTATTATGAACAGCATTTTAATAGTCTCTACTAGCCTGTAAACTGAAACATTCTAGCAACATGTAGATTGGTAGGTCACATGCTGTTCTTAAAGTGGTACCATCCTGTATGTAGAATACAGTGGATTCTGGTTAATTGGACCATCGGTTAATCGGGGCAGCCATTTACTTGACAGAACTCTTGAAAAAAATTAAACATAGGAAATATCCGGATTCCCTTCTTTTATTTGGGACATTTTGCCACTTAATTGGGGCAGGAGACAGTTTCTAACTCAGCGGTCCCCAACCACCGGGCCGCGGACCGGTACCGGGCTGCAAAGCATGTGCTACTGGGTTACGAGGAAACAATATGATTTGGCGATATGAGTCAGCTGCACCTTTCCTCATTCCCTGTCACGCACTGTTGATACTTGAACACACGTGAGGTCATTACGCACGCCTCATCCATGTCAGCGTGGGAAAAAGATCAACTCCTGCTTGCAAATGACGGTGGGCTGAAAAGTATGTTTGACATAACATCTTTGCCGGCATTCTGGATCAAAGTCAAGGCTAAATATCCTGAGATAGCCTCGAAAGTACTGAAAACGTTGCTTCCATTTCCAACATATCTCTGCGAAGCGGCGTTTTCTGCAATGAATGCAACAAAAACTAAATTGCAAGATAGACTGGACATAAGGAAACCCCTTCGAGTATCGCCGTCTCCCATCACCCCTCGATAGGACCATCTCATTGCAGGAAAACAAGCCCAGGGCTCCCACTGATTCAGCGATGTTGATGTGTTGCAATGATTTTATATGTTCATACGAAGAAAATATGTGCTGTGTGTTTAATATCCAAATGTTACTTAAAATGTTATGATGCTATTGACTTATAAGTGACTTATAATTGACTTATCACTATATTCATGCAAGGAAAATATGTGCTATGTGTTTAATATTAAATTCGTTAGATAAACCCTTTTATAAAGGAAGTTGAGTGTATTAGCCACTTATCAGCTATATTCCAGTCGTGATTAACACCCCCCCCGAACAGAATCGCCAAAACGATTTGTAGAAAAAATCAGCACGTACACACGTGCGCCCTGGTGCCCACGCAAAGCTTCATGGTCATGGTAGTCTTTCTCAGGGTAAGCTCAACTTATTTGACTGCTACTCTTGTCCGTTGGCAACCCTACCCCCCCCCCGGGTCGGCTGGTCCACAAGAATATTGTCAATATTAAACCGGTCCGCAGTGCAAAAAAGGTTGGGGACCCCTGATCTAACTTGTGTCAGTGGCATGAATTTGCGTGGCCTTTTGACACCACACTATGCTTAGAGCAATCAGTTTTTAAATTGCATTCGTTGCATATGCTTTATGTTCAAGAAGCAATGATTTTTGTCACTGATAGTTGGCAAGAAATAAGCAGTAATTCAATTTGAAACTGTTTTGCTCACCGCGGTTTCAAGCATCCAGGCTTGGAGATGCTAGAAACAGCCAGGAGTGAAAATGAAATCGGGTCTTTTAACCCTTGCAGCTTATTAGCTCTACCCACAATTCTACACCTTCCAATCCTATGCCACCCCTTTCTAAACATTTGATTTCAATTTTTACCAATAGAGCCACCCCCATCTCCTCAACCTACCTACCTGTCCTTTTGATACAACGTGTGTCCTTGGATGCTAAGCACCCAACTATAATCTTTCAACCATGATTCAATGATGTCCACAATGTCATACATGCCAAACTGTAATTATGCTACAAGTTGATCTACTTTATTCCATTTTCAGCATGTATTCAAATATAACACCTTCAGTCCTTTTCGATTTTGTATCCCTTTTACATTGCAACTCATCCCATTCACTGCGATTTTGCCCTATTGTCAGCCTCTCCTTGCTGGCATCTCACTACACACTGCCTCTGTTTGTAAACCAACTTAGCCCTATCATTCCAATTCCCATCCCAGTTAATGGTAGTTTAGATTTCTTATACCTTTTAACTATTTCTGTTATGTTTTGTAACTCCAAAACTAATCAATAGAAAAACACAGGGAGCCCGGGGATAAACATGTCTACTTCGAGATGTGCACATATGAAGTGGTGGTGTAATGAAGTATGCCATTCACGTATTTTACATATAGCCCGTAATGAATTATGTAAACAACAACGAATGCTTAATCAAACAATCTATTTATGATATTACTTACTCTAGCGCAATAACACTTTTCCTGACAAAAGGGGGAGGGGGTCACTTGGCAGGTGAAACTTGTGGCTCTGAAACAATCTCCGGTTCCAGGGCCTCCTCCGTGGTGGCTGTAGGAGTTGGCTCTGGGACTGCGGGAAGTGGTTCTAACCACTGGACACCTTTTTCTGGATGTGTGGGCATCCTGAACAATGTATGGCAAGCTGCTTGATCTGTTGCTGATCTATCACAGGCAAACAAGCCTTCAGGCAATGCTTTCACCAGACTTAGCTCGCCCAACACTTTAGCTGTCAGCTTGGATGGAACAAAAACTCAATCCCCATATAAGGCAACCCCCTTCAAAGGCAAGTTCATCCCAGCACTGGTAACAATGGGGAAACTGGGATTTCTGCTGTACATTGCAGCCATTTTGGTGTGCCACGTAGAACAGAGACAGTGTGAATTCTTTTTGGTTTTCCTTTTGATCATCTTTGTTGTAATAGGGAGACTTTCAATTTGCATTAGGGAGAATACCATAAGACCATAAGGCATAGGAGCAGAATTAGGCCATTTGGCCCAAGAGAAGTCAAGGCATTAAGAGAAGTGTCCCCTTTTGTAAATTTGTCAGGTATGGCCTTTTCCAAGGCGAAACAGGACAATCTATCAGCATTTCCATGATTAGTCATCCTCATTAATTCAATCTTGTAATTGTGTTTTTCAAGAAACAGAGCCCATTTCTGCATCCATTCTGCTGCTTTTAGTGGAACACCCTTCTGTGGGTTGAAAATAGGCACTAATGGTTGATGATCAGTTCTGAGGGTAAACATTCTTCCATACATTTTACACATTGGTTGAAATATTTTACACCCCAAACCAGACTCAAGGCCTCTCTGTCAATCTGTGTGTAATATTTCTCTGCAGTGGAAAGAGAAATGTGATGTAAAGGCTATGGGGTGTTCACTTCCATCACTCATAACATGTGACATGACTACACCTATAACACAAGGCATGACATCGAACACAAGCTACACAGGACAATGTGGATCATAATATGTGGGTACAGTGTCAGACATCTCCATTTCCTTGACCTTCTGGAAAGCCACCTCACACTGCTATGTCCAATGCCATTTCTTTCCAACCTGTAGTAATGAGTTCAAGGAGTGGAGCACAGTGCCCATGTTTGGCAGGTACCTTTTATAGTAATTGACAAATACCAAAAAGGGCCACAATTGGGTCATGTCTTTTGGCCTTAGGGCATCCACCACTGCTTGAGTTTTCTCCTCACACTTGTCTAATCTTGTGCATCAATGTTGTGACCACTAAGTGATGCTTGGTTTAAAGAATTCACACTTATTGTGCCATGCTCTGAGCCCATAATCTTCTCATCTTTCTAACACTGTCTTGAGATCTTGGAGGTGCTCCTTGTCATCCTCACCGGTAATACTGAGTGTCTGAGCAGTCTTGCAGCACCTCGTCAATAGATCTCTGCCAGAGTAAGGCTGCAGATCTTTCTCCAAAAATAAACTTATAATAGCGATAAAGCCCTTTTGTGAGTGTTTATGGTGAGAAACAGTTTGGACTCTTCTTCCATCTCCATCTGTAAGTAGGCCTCAGCTAAGTCCAGAAAGCTCTGCAAAGATATCCTCTATCCTGCGCAGAGGGTATTGATCTAATTTCAGTACTGTACTAACAACATACATCAAAGTTGCTGGTGAACGCAGCAGGCCAAGCAGCATCTATAGGAAGAGGCGCAGTCGACGTTTCAGGCCGAGACCCTTCGTCAGGACTAACTGAAGGAAGAGTGAGTAAGGGATTTGAAAGCTGGAGGGGGAGGGGGAGATGCAAAATGATAGGAGAAGACAGGAGGGGGAGGGATAGAGCCGAGAGCTGGACAGGTGATAGGCAAAAGGGGATACGAGAGGATCATGGGACAGGAGGTCCGGGATGAAAGACAAGGAGGGGGGGTGACCCAGAGGATGGGCAAGAGGTATATTCAGAGGGACAGAGGGAGAAAAAGGAGAGTGAGAGAAAGAATGTGTGCATAAAAATGAGTAACAGATGGGGTACGAGGGGGAGGTGGGGCCTTAGCGGAAGTTAGAGAAGTCGATGTTCATGCCATCAGGTTGGAGGCTACCCAGACGGAATATAAGGTGTTGTTCCTCCAACCTGAGCTATGGGCACCCGTATGGGTCCTAGCTATGCCTGCCTTTTTGTTGGGTTTGTGGAACAATCTATGTTCCGTGCCTATTCTGGTATCTGTCCCCCACTTTTCCTTCGCTACATCAACGACTGCATTGGCGCTGCTTCCGGCACGCATGCAGAACTCGTTGACTTTATTAACTTTGCCTCCAACTTTCACCCTGCCCTCAAGTTTACCTGGTCCATTTCCGACACCTCCCTCCCCTTTCTAGATCTTTCTGTCTCTGTCTCTGGAGACAGCTTATCCACTGATGTCTACTATAAGCCTACTGACTCTCACAGCTATCTGGACTATTCCTCTTCTCACCCTGTCTCTTGCAAAAACGCCATCCCCTTCTCGCAATTCCTCCGTCTCCGCCGCATCTGCTCTCAGGATGAGGCTTTTCATTCCAGGACAAGGGAGATGTCTTCATTTTTTAAAGAAAGGGGCTTCCCTTCCTCCACTATCAACTCTGCTCTTAAACGCATCTCCCCCATTTCACGTACATCTGCTCTCACTCCATCCTCCCACCACCCCACTAGGAATAGGGTTGCCCTGGTCCTCACCTATCACCCCACCAGCCTCCGGGTCCAACAAATTATTCTCCGTAACTTCCGCCACCTCCAACGGGATCCCACTACTAAGCACATCTTTCCCTCCCCCCCTCTCTCTGCATTCCGCAGGGATCGCTCCCTACACAACTCCCTTGTCCATTCATACCCCCCCATCCCTCCCCACTGATCTCCCTCCTGACACTTATCCGTGTAAGCGGAACAAGTGCTACACATGCCCTTACACTTCCTCCCTTACCACCATTCAGGGCCCCAAACAGTCCTTCCAGGTGAGGCATCACTTCACCTGTGAGTCGACTGGGGTGATATACTGCATCCGGTGCTCCCGATGTGGCCTTTTATATATTGGCGAGACCCGACGCAGACTGGGAGACCGCTTTGCTGAACATCTACGCTCTGTCCGCCAGAGAAAGCAGGATCTCCCAGTGGCCACACATTTTAATTCCACATCCCATTCCCATTCTGACATGTCTAACCACGGCCTCCTCTACTGTAAAGATGAAGCCACACTCAGGTTGGAGGAACAACACCTTATATTCCGTCTGGGTAGCCTCCAACCTGATGGCATGAACATCGACTTCTCTAACTTCCGCTAAGGCCCCACCTCCCCCTCGTACCCCATCTGTTACTCATTTTTATGCACACATTCTTTCTCTCACTCTCCTTTTTCTCCCTCTGTCCCTCTGAATATACCTCTTGCCCATCCTCTGGGTCACCCCCCCTCCTTGTCTTTCATCCCGGACCTCCTGTCCCATGATCCTCTCGTATCCCCTTTTGCCTATCACCTGTCCAGCTCTCGGCTCTATCCCTCCCCCTCCTGTCTTCTCCTATCATTTTGCATCTCCCCCTCCCCCTCCAGCTTTCAAATCCCTTACTCACTCTTCCTTCAGTTAGTCCTGACGAAGGGTCTCGGCCTGAAACGTCGACTGCGCCTCTTCCTGTAGATGCTGCTTGGCCTGCTGCGTTCACCAGCAACTTTGATGTATGTTGCTTGAATTTCCAGCATCTGCAGAATTCCTGTTGTTTCAGTACTGTACTAGGTTGATTTTGACCTTAAAATCACCACCAATCCTGATAGACCCATTCTTCTTGGTTACTGAGATCACTGACATTGCCCATGGACTCCACTCAACCTTGGAAAAAAAAACATAGAAACACAGAAAACAGGTGCAGGAGTAGGCCATTCGGCCCTTTGAGCCTGCACCGCAAAGAATTCTTCAGCCTCCATATGATCTAGCTCATTGGCTCTATCATCACAGATGGTATAAGAAACCTGGATGGGCTTTGTAAAACTTTGGTGTGGCATTTTCATTTAACATTGTTATACCCTTGATATGTTTAAGTTTTACAATGCCATCCATGAATACTGCCGAGGCAGTGCTTTTCTTCATTTGATTTTGGTTGACTCTATTGCAAGGGATGTAGCATGCAAATTGTAGATGGATCTCCAGTCAGGTTGTAATTGTCTCAGCTAATCATGACCCCGCAATGCTGGCCCTCCTGTTTTTACAACATACAAGTCCAAATTGGCTTGTTGGTTGTTGTATTTCACTATAAGGAATGTCATTCCCACAGGAGTTACCTTTTTCCCAGGATAAGTTCTTAGCTGGTATCTGCAGTATCTTCAGTATCTTTGAACTGCCAATCAAACTCATTTTATGCAATGACCAAAACAGCCGAGCCAAATGGTTCATATGGTTCTGTTTATTATCAGAAAATGTATACAGTATACAACTTGAAATACTTAATTTTCATAGACATCTATGAAAAAGAGAACCCCAAAAGAATGGATGACAGAGAAACATTAGAACCCCAAAGCCACTCCCCACTCATGCGATAGCAAATCATCAACACAAACTCCTCCTTCTCCCACTCCACCCTTAAGCAAAAAGCGTCAGCACCCAGACCCCACCAAGCAATAGAAAACACCCAAAGAGGGACCATGATCTACAGCCAACAAAAACTATTGTTTACCCGACAGTCTGACGTACCACAGTGTGTGTGTGTGTCTGTCTCTCTGTCTCTCTATCTCTCTCTTTCTCTCTCTCACAAAGGACAGAGAGATGTCACCATTTCACAGCGAAAGGGGAGACTAACAGTCACGGTTACAATGTTACCGTCTGAGCATCAATTTTTATTCCGATATATTCTGACTTCAGAATTGGCAGTAAACTCTCCCTACAATTAAGAGAAAGAGAATATGTGATCACTCTACTACAGAGAGCTCCGTCCACACATCGGCCGCAGCAAAATCCTGATGTTTCTTCTTTCCTTCTTCTAAGAAGAGCATACTGTGGCGAGCATTTAGTCCATAATGACATATGAAGAAGCTCTTTAATCTCAACAACGGTTTTTATTTCTTTTCCAAAAACATACTTTATTCAGAAATATTACAAAATAAAGTTATTTACAAAAAAATTCATTGACTGAGTCCTTATTCAATAAATAAAGTTATTTACAATGAATCATGCATTGACTTTCAGTCCTTATTCAAAAGGAAGATGTTTACAGTAAATTATTCGTTGACTCTCAAACCTTAGTCAAGAATAAAACTTATTTACAATAAAACTATTTACAATAAAAACCAGGCATTGACTCTCATTCCTTTACCGAAGTTCCTTTACGGTCTATACCCTCCCACATTTCCAGCCACTTCTGTGACACTATGTTGATTCATCTATCCACACTGCAGATGAGGGGCACACTCCTCCCCACCTGACCCCTCCCATTCCCATGGGTGACAAACCCTAAACTGTGGTCCTTCCCCAACAGGCCTTCGCAGTGGCTGCACCAAGTTTGAGTGCATCCCTCAGCATGTAATCCTGCAGGCGAGAATGTGCCAGCCGGCAGCATTCAGCCACGGACATCTCCATGTGCTGGTAGACCATCAAGTTTCTGGTGGACCAAAGAGCATCCTTCACCAAGGTGATGATCAGCCAGCAGCACCAAATGTTTGTCTCCGTGTGCGTCCCCGGGAACAGCCGGTAGATCAGAGAGTCCTCCGTTACGCAGCTGCTAGGCATGAATCTCGACACCGTCCCTTCCATCCTCCTCCACACCTTCTTCGCGAACCCATAGTGTGCAAAGAGGTGAGTCATGGACTCCTCCTTATTGCAGTCCTCCCATGGGCAGTGGGGTGTGGAGACGATGTTCCGGGTGTACAGGAGGTTCTGACTGGGAGGGCCCCTCTCACCGCCAGTCAGGCGAGGTCCTGGTGCCTGTTGGTGAGGACTGGCAATGAGGCAATCGTCATAACCGGGGCACCAGGAGCTGACCCAAGTGCAAGACACAGACACTGAAGTGTCTAGGTGTGACAAGGCAGCAAAGGAACAGGGGAAGAAATGACACTGGACATTGACACAGGCCCTAGACGAGGCAAGGATTCAGGGCCTGGGCTAGGACTTGGACAAGAGACACGGGACCTGGACGTGGAACTAGGAACAAGGAGCCTGGACTAGTGACACGGAACTCTGGAACCAGAGCCTGGACAAGGACCCAGAACCTGGGTCTTGACTCGGAACTGGAACCCGGGTCTAGGCTAGGTCTCGTGACTAGGATCTTGGCAAGGACAGGACATGGCTACAGAACAGGGTGTGGATCTCCTGCACAGGATGAGGCACATGGGCAGGACGAGAACACAAAGCCTAGCCTTGGTCGAAGGAGACGGGAACGCAGAGCCTTGGTCGAGGGAGATGGGAACGCAGAGCCTTGGTCAACGGAGATGGGAACATGGAACACAGAGCCAGAACTCCTCCTTGGAAATAGGACGTAGGGCTGGGACTCATACACAGAACGCTGAGAGACAGATCTCCACTCAAAGTAGCAGCAAACAGCTAGACCTACCTAGTGAAGGCGTGGATGCAGGGACAGTTCAAAACAACGATAGACAGTTCCTTATCTTGCTCCAGCAGTTGAACTTGACAGCAGTACAGGCAAGGGTTACAGGCCAGGCGAGGATTTACATTCTAAATCCCTTCACCCAATCACACACCCACACATACCCTAACCTACACTTTATCCTCCCATCTTTGGCCATCCTAGTACCCTATTCCTATTTATCTGTCATATCCTATTTAAAAAACCCTATACGTACCCCTTAAGGAAGCTAAAACTACCCTAACCTGTGTTCTCTCACCCATGCCCAGCAATCCTTTTAATGTGAATTCCTGCACCCACAATTCCCTTAGATTAATTCTCATCATCTCTCTCTGTATCCCATACTTCCTGCAACTCAGAACTACATGTTCTACTGACTCCTCTTCCTGACATTCCTCACACAATCCTGTCTGGTGCTTCCCTATCATTTTCAATGTTTTGTTTAAATGCACAGTGCCCCAGCCTTAACCTAGACCACACAGTTTCCTCTCTTCTGTTTCCACTACCTACCCTAGTACCTGCAACACTCTTTTGTATTTGATATAAATGCCTCCCTTTCCCCTCCCTGTCCCATCTTTCTTGCCACATTCAGTTGATTTTTTCCCAGATTACGCACTTAACCTCCGCTTTACTGATACTAATGTGCATTTCTATATTTTCTTTCTTTAACACCCTCTTTGCGAACTCATCCACCCTCTCATTCCCCTTCACCCTTACATGTGCTGGAAGCCACAGAAATTTTACCTGACCTCCCTGATTTGCAATTCTTGTGACTAACTGAAGGACTTCATAAAGTACATTTTGCCAACCGTTTGAGTGCAAAGACCTTAAGCTTGCTAGAACTGAGGATGAATCTGAGCACATCAACGCTTTGACTGGTCTAGCTTTCTCTACCCATTGCAACGCAACCAACACTGCCAGCATCTCCACTGTATACACCCCTAACTTATTAAATGTTCTTCTACTGATTCCAATTTCTTTTGCTGGTATAGCCACCCCAAACCCTGTCACTCCTGTTTCCGTCTCCATAGCACCATCCGAAAATCTGAGTATAATCACTATACTTTTCCATCACATGACAGTTAAATGCACTTACCAAATCAGTTTTATATTTTCCTTTCCTTTTTACCTCTAACAAATGCCAGTCTATGTCAGGCCATATAAGCTTCCATGGAGCTACAACCAGATAAACTGTTGAAGGACTTATCCTTCGATCAAACACTTCACATTCTTTACCAATATCATTCCCTACCCGACTAAAGGTATCCCTCTGAAACCTCCCATTTTCCCAGGACTCCTGCAACACTCCTTTAGCAGGGTGAGAATCATTGGGTCCCTGCAAATTAGCCCAGTAGTTTGCCAACAATTGCATCCTTCTTAGTTCCAAAAGCATTACTCCCATTTCTACCTGTAGGGCTGACACTGGTAATGTTTTAAAAGCCCCACTGCACACTCTCAAGGCCTGAGCCTGAATCACATCTAGTTTCCTAATAAGAGACCTAACTGCTGATCCATATGCCATATTTCCATAGTCCAATACAGATCTTACTAAAGCCACATACATTCTCTTCAATGCTGAACAACTTGCTCCCCAATCCCTACCAGTCAAATATCTCATCACATTTATTACTTTTTTACATTTCTCCTCAACTTTCCTGATATGGTCTGCCCATGTTAATAGTGAATCAAATACAACTCCCAGAAATTTAAATGATCGAACCCTTTCTAATTCAATCCCATACATCTTTAACTTCTTCCCTACCTCAATTCTTTTCCTGGTGAAAAATACAGTTTAAGCTTTTTCTACTGAAAATCTACATCCCCAATCATAACCCCACTCCACCACTTCATCAATCGCTTCTTGTAGTTTCCTGATTATATGCTCCATGTTCCTGCCTCTTTTCCACAAGGCCCCATCATCCGCAAACAGTGACCTACACTGGTACCTTTGTGAAAACATCATTGATCATAATGATGAAAAGTAACGGGCTAATCACACTGGAAGAGGTACAGTCGACGTTTCAGGCCGAGACCCCTCATCAGGACTAACTGAAGAACGAGCTAGTAAGAGATTTAAAAGTGGGAGAGGGAGGGGGAGATCCAAAATGATAGGAGAAGACAGGAGGGGGAGGGATGGAGCCAAGAGCTGGACAGGTGATTGGCAGAAGGAGTATAAGAGGATCATGGGACAGGAGGCTCAGGGAGAAGAGAAGTGGGGGTGAAGCCCAGATGATGGGCAAGGGGTAGAGTCAGAGGGAGAAAAAGGAGAGAGAGAGAGAGAGAGAAAGAATGTGTGTATATAAATAACGGATGGGGTACGAGGGGGAAGTGGGGCATTAGCGGAAGTTAGAGAAGTCACATGAACATTGACTTCTCTAACTCCCGCTAATGCCCCACCTCCCCCTCGTACCCCATCCGTTATTTATATATACACACATTCTTTCTCTCTCTCTCCTTTTTCTCCCTCTGTCCCTCTGACTGTACCCCTTGCCCATCCTCTGGGCTTGCCCCCCCTCCCCCTCCCCCTTTTCCCTTCTCCCTGGGCCTCCTGTCCCATGATCCTCTCATACTCCTTCTGCCAATCACCTGTCCAGCTCTTGGCTCCATCCCTCCCCCTCCTGTCTTCTCCTATCATTTTGGATCTCCCCCTCCCTCTCCCACTTTTAAATCTCTTACTAGCTCGTTCTTCAGTTAGTCCTGATGAGGGGTCTCGGCCTGAAACGTCGACTGTACCTCTTCCAGTGTGATTAGCCCGTTACTTTTCATCATTATGATCAATGATGTTTTCACTTGTGCACTTGTGCATGAATTCCCGTCTGACTCGCTCCATCTTGGATCCCCAAACGAATCTGAAGACGGCTTGGGTGATTTTCGAGCTACAGGAGCGGGGCACAGGCCACACCTGCGCCAAGTACAGCAGCCCTGAGAGCACCTCACACCTGATGACCAGGTTCTTGCCCGTTATCGAAAGGGAGCGCCCTTCCCACAGTCCCAGTTTCTGTTTCACCTTGGCAGTCCGCTCCTGCCAGTTCTTCTTGCACACCTCGGCCCCTCCGAACCAGATCCCCAACACCTTCACGTGATCAGACCTGATGGTGAAGGGGTCACCGGATCAGTCGGGCCAGCTGCCGAAGAGTATGGCTTCGCTTTTCGTGCGGTTGATCCTGGCCCCCAACGCCAGCTAGAACTGTTCGCAGATGTCCATAAGTCTGCAAACTGACCTCCGATCAGAGCAGAAGACAGTGATGTCGTCCATGTACAGGGAGGTTTTGACTTGTGTCCCTCCGCTGCCTGGCAGCGTCACCCCTCTTATGCCCTCATCCCTCCTGATGGCTTCGGCAAAGGGCTCAGTGCAGCACACAAACAAGACAGGGGAGAGGGGATAGCCCTGCCTGACTCCAGACCTGATGGGGAAGCTGTCTGTTTCCCACCCGTTGACTTGGACTGCACTAAAGATGTCTCTGTAGAGCAGTCTGATCCAATTCCGGATCCCTCCCCAAATAACACACATTAAAGTTGCTGGTGAACGCAACAGGCCAGGCAGCATCTCTAGGAAGAGGTACAGTCGACGTTTCAGGCCAAGACCTCACTCCTTCGGAACGCTCTGCTCTCCACTCCCTCCGCACTAATCCATCTCACTCCTTCGGAACGCTCTGCTCTCCACTCCCTCCGCACTAATCCTCGTTCACCAGCAACTTTGATGTGTGTGGCTTAAATTTCCAGCATCTGCAGATTTCCTGTTGTTTCCCTGCCCAAATCCCATTTTGGAGAGTACATCTGCCATGTACGTGTGCGATATCCTGTCAAAGGCTTTCTCCTGGTCCAAGCTGACCAGACAGGCGTCCGCCCCCCTGTCCTGGACGTAGGCGATGGTGTCCCTCAGCAGCGCGAGGCTGTCCGAGAACTCCCTGTCCAGTACAACACAGGTTTGGTCTGGATGGATCACCTGTCCCAGAGCAGACTTGATCCTGTTGGCGATAGCCTTGGACAGGATCTTGTAGTCCACATTCAGGACAGAGGTGGGCCTCCAATTCCTAATGTCCTCCCTTTTGCCCCTTCTGCTTGTAGATGAGGGTGACGATGTCCTTCCGCATGGATCCTGACATGCAGCCAGCCAGCAGCATAGTGTTATATGCTTCCAGCAGGTCAGGGCCCAGCCTGTTCCACAGAGCCGAATACAACTCGACCCGTAAGCCGTCGCCTCCACGAGTCCTATTCGACCCAGAGGAACGGACGGAGCCTGTTAGCTCGTCCAGGGTCAGTGGCTGATCCAGACTCTCCCGCTTGCCATCGTCTACGAACTGCGTGACAGACGACAGGAAGTTGAGGGAGGATGTGGTGTATGTGGCCCTTCTGTCGTACAGACCTGCATAGAAGGACCAGCAGATCCTCAGTATGTCTGTCTGCGAGGACGCGACTGAGCCATCCTCTTCCATAAGGTTGTGGATCACAGACCTCCCCCAAGCACCTTTTGGAAGGAGAAGCGAGAGCACGTCTCGTCCTGCTCCACGGTTTGGACCATTGATCGGAAGATGAGATCTTGGAGGATTCGGTGGCAAAGTGCTGAGCTTGCCGGCCCTTCACCTCTCGTAATTCCTCCCTGACATCCAGCCCCTTCGGCTGCAGAAGTTGCTGCAACTCTGGAGTTTTCGCAGTTCCCTCTGCCCCTGCCTTGCTTTCTGGATACCCTTGCGAATGAAGAACCTCTTGATGTTCTCTTTGGTGGCTTCCTGTTGGGTTCCATCGGGACTCAAGTGCAGACCAATGAATACTATTTCACCAGGATTTGAAACACTTGCCAGCCCCAGAGGGACGAGGCATTGAGGCAGGCACGAATCCAAATGGCAGGCAGAGGTCTTGCCAGGAAAGGCAGTCAGGCGAGGGCAGACAATCCAGAACGCACAGGCAAAAATCGGGTCCAAGAGCAGGCAAAGTCCAAAACACCGAATCAGGCAAAATCAGCTGGTAGAAGTTGCAATGACAGGCTGGAACGACACCGGTCAGAACTGGGACGATCTGGCAGAGGATGCTAGTCAAGGCGGGGTTTAAATGGACAGGATAATGAGTGAAAATTAGAAACAGGTGGGTGCAAATGAGGAGATAAGCAGGTAATTGGAAGAAGTCCAAAAAGGAAAGGGGCTGGGCCAGAACCTGCATGGCCAGGTGAAAGAAAACAGAAATTCAAGACTGTCGTGATCCATAGCTACCAGCAGAGGCCCTTCGACCCAGTGTTCAGGCTGGACCCTTAATAGCTTCCCACCAGAGAACCGGGGAATCAAAGAAGGCTTTCAAGGTTCTCCAACCTGTGTACTCCTTCTCTAGTTCCTTAATATTTTCTGGGGTCAGCAGCTTAACCTTCAGCTTCCACGTCCCCCTACCTGCCTTCCGGTCCTCCCGTAAGTGACAGGTGGCTCGCAGAAGGCAGTGGTCAGAGAACACCAGCTGACTGAGATGGACGCTGAAAGGAAGAGGAAGTCTATCTGGGAGCGGGGTGAGCCATCCGATCGTGTCCAGGTGGTTTGCGGCTGCGCTCCACCTGTGGGGGTGCCAAAGGCATCGCGCAGCGTGGCTGTCTTCACCGTTTCCATCGGGAGTCTGGAGGTGCTGTCCAGCCTGCCATCGGTGCTGCCGGTTCGTCCAGCCACACCAGTGGTGTAGTTGAAGTTGTTGTTCGTCACCGAAAGTAAGCACGCAGGTACAGCAGGCAGTGAAGAAAGCTAATGGCATGTTGGCCTTCATAACAAGGGGAGTTGAGTATAGGAGCAAAGAGGTCCTTCTGCAGTTGTACAGGGCCCTGGTGAGACCACACCTGGAGTATTGTGTGCAGTTTTGGTCTGCAAATTTGGGGAAGGACATTCTAGCTATTGAGGGAATGCAGCGTAGGTTCACAAGGTTAATTCCCAGGATGTCGGGACTCTCATACCTTGAAAGATTGGAGCGACTGGGGTTGTGTACACTGGAATTTAGAAGAATGAGAGGGGATCTGATTGAAACATATAAGATTATTAAGGGATTGGACACACTAGAGGCAGAAAACATGTTCCCGATGTTGGGGGAGTCCAGAACCAGAGGCCACAGTTTAAGAAGAAGGGGTAGACAATTTAGAACGGAGTTAAGGAAAAACTCTTTCACACAGAGGGTTGTGGTTCTGTGGAATGCTCTGTCTCAGAAGGCAGTGGAGGCCAGTTCTCTGGATTCTTTCAAGAAAGAGTTAGATAGAGCTCTTAAAGCTAGCAGAGTGAAGGGATATGGGGAGAAGGCGGGAAAAGGGTACTGATTGTGGATGATCAGCCATGATCACAGTTAACGGTGGTGCTGGCTCGAAGGGCTGAATGGCCTACTCCTGCACCTATTGTCTATTATCTATTGAAGTGTCCGGCCAGAACAACCGGCCGGGACGTCACCAGCAGCAGAGCGAGCCGCTCGAAGACGGCCCGACGCTCGTTCCGCATGGGGGAGGTGTACACGTTGATCATTCGGAGCGGAGTGCCCCGGCATTTGACATCTGCTACCAGGAGGCGCCCCGCAACCACCTCTCTAACTTGGGTGACTGAGAAGTTGCCTCCCCGTAGCAGAATCCCCAGGCCAAAGGCACGGCAATCATTGCCCCCTGACCACACAGACAAACCCTGGGACCACCACCGTGACTACCTCCGGTAGTTGTGGCGGTGCGGCAGGCCATACTCGTGGAGGAAGGTCACGTCGGCATTCACAGTGTTCAGGTACTGGAGCGCGCTAATGCAACACCCAGTACTCTTCACACTGCAAACGGTTAAGGACGCAAGTTTAAGAGACTAAAAGGGCCCTCCGGGGCTGCCTCTCTTTCTGGCTGCAGGCCACCAGAAGTATTACTGCTCCCGGATTCCCGGAGCTGAGGGGCGCTGCTGATCTCCACTTCCTGCGCCTGGGGGGTGGCCAGCAGACTTTCACTGTTCCCTTGACTCTCCTCCACCCGATTAACTCGCCTCTTCCTCTGCCGGGGTTGCTGGCCACCCCACCGCCTTCCTCCGAGGAAGACAGGAGCCCAGAGGATGTGTTATAATCTACCGCCCTTTTTTTCGAGCTCTCCAATTGCTCCGCCCGCTGTCTTTTGGGCGGAGCCTTCTGAGGCTTTTCCCGTTTGGTAACTACGCTCCAGGCTCCTTCATCTCCCTCGTCCCTCCCCCTCCATGGGCCCCTCCTCAAGCGGTGGGTCCTGGGTGTTCTGCAAGGGGGAGGGAGACCTCGGAGTGGACTCATCTTCCTCCGTTGTTACTGGCGCCGCCTCTGCAGAGACGGCGGGTGCCTCCAATCCACCCGGGGCCTTTTCTATGTTATCATCTCCCCTGGCCACTCATGCGTAGGAGCAGCGGACAGGCCCTGTACAGGTGGCCCGCCTACCCGCAGAGGTTGCAGGACTTGGCCTCCGTGCAGTCCTTGGTGAGGTGTCCCTCCACCTTGCAGTTTCTGCACACCACAGCCTTACACTGGGCTGCGACGTGCCCCGCCTTACCGCCGTTACGGTACACCTTGGGTTGCCCGGCGTAAACCAGGAAGCCCCGGTTCCCTCCAATGGCGAAGACTGAGGGCGGGGGGATGACACAGCCGCTGGTGTCCACTCTCAGCTTCACCCTGACCTGCCTTTTAGTTGTCCATACCCCCAGGCTGTCGATGGCATTCTCACACTTGCCCACGCTCTCCACATATCGCCCTAGGAATGAGAGGACGCCAACGACCGGTACATCGGGGTTGAATATTTGCACCGTGACCGTTTTGTCTTGCTGCGTTGCATCGGTGAAGAGGGGTGCACTTTTAGCTGCAATAGCGGCGCCTCGCTCTCCTTCTCTCCAAATTGCTGGTGCAGCCTCTGCCACCCTGCGGGGTGCTGGGAGGTGACATCAAAGAAGCCAGTGAAATACTGCACGCAGTAGATGTCCTCGGCCATGAATCCACAACAGTCAATCAAGACCTCCGGATGAAGATCTCTCTGGTGAAGCCGGTGCCCTCGTTCTCCTCTCGCACTGTCAGCCTGACAGTGTTCCTGGTTCCCGGACCTCGAGCCGATGCGCTGGTCTCTGCAGCCGTCTCACCACTGTCGTCGCTGGTATAGGGTGTTAGATTGGGAGCCAATCAGCATTAGGATCCACCCCTGCGTCAGCGCGAAATCTTCTCCCGCACCTTCCGATCGCCAAGAGTCCCCACAGATACTACTCTTGATCACGGTTTATATTTTTTTTATTTCAAAATATACTTTATTAAAAAATAAATATATACAATAAACCATTTAATAACTTTCCATCCTTTACATACGTTTCCATTAAAGTCAGTACATATCCATTATTTATGGCCACCCACGTGGCACTCCAGTTGTTCACCTTACCACATCATTGTTGAGGGGTATTCTCCCCGCCACCCGACCCCTCCCACTCCCGCGGGTGAAGAAACCTACACCGTGGTCCTTCCCCACCGGGCCCTTGCAGTGGCTGCACCAAGTTTCAGTGCGTCCCTCAGCACGTACTCCTGCAGCCGAGAATGTGCCAGCCGGCAGCATTCTCCCACGGACATCTCCATGTGCTGGTAGATCACCAAGTTTCGGGCCGACCAAAGAGCATCTTTCACCGAGTTGATGATCTGCCAGCAGCACCGGATGTTGGTCTCCGTGTGCGTCCCAGGGAACAGCCCGTAGATCAGAGAGTCCTCTGTTACGCAGCTGCTGGGGATGAAACGTGACACTAGCCTGTCCATCCTCCTCTACACCCTCTCTGCGAACTGACAGTGTGCAAAGAGGTGGGTCACAGACTCCTCCTCACTGCAGTCCTCCCGTGGGCAGTGGGGTGCGGAGACGACGTTCCGGGCGTACAGGAGGGCTCTGACTAGGAGGGCCCCTCTCACTGCCAGCCAGGCGAGGTCTTGGTGCCTGTTGGTGAGGTCTGGCGCCTGTTGGTGAGGTCTGGCGATGAGGCATTTTGCCAGATGAACTGGACGGTCTGCTCAGGGAACGACCCCAGTGTCCATCACGTTCTTCTCCTGCAGTGCCTGCAGGACATTACGTGCCGACCATTGCCTGATGGACCTGTGGTCAAAGGCATTCTCCTGGAAGAACTTTGCTACGTAGGACAGGTATGCCGGCAACGACCAGCTGACTGGGGCGTTGCGCGGGAGTGGGGCCAGACCCATCCTTCGTAGCCAGGGTGACAGGTAGAACCTGGGCACATAGTGGTACTTGGTGCCCACATACCTGGGTTCTACACACAACCTGATATAGCCACATACGAAGCTGGCCATCAGGGTGAGGGCGACATTGGGGACGTTCTTGCCCCCGTTGTCCAGGGACTTGTGCATGACAGTCCGTCTCACCCACTCCATCTTGGATCCCCCAGACGAATCTGAAGACAGCTCGGGTGATTTCCGAGCCGTAGGAGTGGGGGAGTGCGCCAAGTACAGCAGCCCTGAGAGCACCTCTCACCTGATGACCAGGTTCTTGCCCGTTATCAAAAGGGAGCACCCTCCCCACAGTCCCAGTTTCTGTTTCACCTTGGCAGTCCGCTCCTGCCAGTTCTTCTTGCACGCCTCAGCCCCTCCGAACCAGATCCCCAACACCTTCACGTGGTCAGACCTGATGGTGAAGGGGACGCTGGATCAGTCGGGCCAGCTGCCGAAGAGCATGGCTTCGCTCTTCGTGCGGTTGACCCTGGCCCCCGACGCTAGCTCGAACTGTTCGCAGATGCTAATCAAGCTGCGAACTGACCTCGGATCAGAGCAGAAGACGGTGATGTCGTCCATGTACAGGGAGGTTTTGACTTGCGTCCCTCCGCTGCCTGGCAGCGTCACCCCTCTTATGCCCTCATCCCTCCTGATGGCTTCGGCAAAGGGCTCAGTGCAGCACACAAACAAGACAGGGGAGAGGGGACAGCCCTGCCTGACTCCAGACCTGATGGGGAAGCTGTCTGTTTCCCACCTGTTGACCTGGACTGCACTACGGATGTCTGTGTAGAGCAGTCTGATCCATTTCCGGATTCCATCCCCAAATCCCATTTTGGAGAGCACGTCCGCCATGTACATGTGTGATATCCTGTCGAAGGCTTTCTCCTGGTCCAAGCTGACCAGGCAGGCGTTCACCCCCCTGTCCTGCACGTAGGCGATGGTGTCCCTCAGCAGCGCGAGGCTGTCTGATATCTTCCTGCCCGGTACAGCACAGGTTTGGTCCGGGTGGATCACCTGTCCCAGAGCAGACTTGACCCTGTTGGCGATAGCCTTCGACAGGATCTTGTAGTCCACATTTTTAATTGCGGTAAATATTGGAAAATGTAAACGCATACATTGTATTTTATATGTATTACAGTACTTACTCAACAGTATTTCAGTATTTACTCAAATGCACACATTGTATTTTCTATATTTACTATGTAACCACTGCTAGCTGAATAGAAGGTATTCACTATGTAGCCATGACTTTTGACCTAATCACTATTAATTCATGAAGAGAACTAGAATGAAACCAGTTAGAAAGATAAAGGTGGCAAGTAAGGTGATGAAATATGTGGTAGTATGTCAACACAAGACAAATTAAGAAATAACTGTGGTTAGGGATGAGAGGACACCTGGTCTAAAATGTAAACTAGGACATAATTAAGTTGGGGAGTAAAACAATAGTGGAAAGTCGAGAGCGGACATATTGATGATATGTAATCACAGGCCGACTGGATATGATAATGTAGCTAAGATAGGAAATTGCTATAAAAAATGTTGTATACAAGCCTCGATGGGCAGTCAGCTACTAGCTTTCTGATTGTCTCAGCTTTGATTTGCAAATTAAAGTTTAAAACGTCTTGGCGAGTTTTCTGCGTCTCCTTGTCGTTTGTGAGAAACGAGAAACCACAACAAAATTGGCGTCACGAACAGGATTGGACAGAGACCCGCGAAGAAGGGAACGGCAGATTGGGACGCTTCCCGGTCCCTCGAGGACCCTCACGGGGCTAACAGAATTAAGGGTGCACCCAAGGAAAAAAGATGAGCGCTTTTTGCGATAATTCGGACTAAGAATTCTGTTGGTTTTGGGGGGTCTCGGGGACTCAGAAGTGTGAAGCCACTGCCGATGGGTCTCTCCGATCCAAAGAATCTGGCAGAATTGGGGATAAAAGGAGGCTCAGAGGATTAATCAACAGCATGGCAGTGGGGGTAAGTACGAATAAAGTAATAATAAGTAAGAAAATTCCACGTGGTGTTGGTAAGTCCCTGTGGATACCGCTTCGCACAAAACGAAGGTCTGAACAGGCAGGGAAGGAGAATTAAAAATCCTCGTGAATACCGCCTTAAGAAGTGTAAGGGTCTGCATAGGCAAGGTGTAAAAGGAAAAGGTTCTGTGGATACCACCCTAAGTAGGGGTCTGCATGGGCAGAACGTTATAAGAGATAAAGATAGTTTAATAGATAATTCAGACGCTGGTAAGATAAACCATAAGGCTAGGTATAGAAATAGAGTTAGAAAAATAATATTATCAAATAGGCAAGTCCTGAGATTCTAAAAATACCATAATGGAAAAAGGAAAAAGAGAACAACATGACAGAGAAAGGAACAGCAGTAGAAATATTGAGCAGAAAATTCCCGGTGTGTCAAGGTAAGATCGCGGAAATTTCAGAAAAATGGGAAAAAAGAACTAAAGAACTGGTCACGAAATGGCCAAGAGAAGGAACATTTGATGTAAGCTTACGTGAGGAAATGGAAGCGCTAATTAAAAATCACAAACCCAAAGATAAATCTAAGAAAAGAGAGGGGAAAAGGGAACAAGAAATGGAAGTGTTAAAACTTTTTAGGATGGAGGGAGAAAGGTTAAGAAAGACGGGAAGTATATTAATAGTAAGTAAAAAAGACACTGAGAAATGAAACGAGCAGTCTGATAAAGAAAAGGAGAAGCATAACAGAGAGCCCGCTTCGGCTCTATACCCAGACCTGAAAGACGTAGAAAAACCTCCTTCCTATTATGAGAAAGAAACCCTTAAGCAGTGTCCGATGATAACAGGAAGAGTGGATCTAAATGGAGAAATTAAAGTCTGGGATACCGAGGAGGGAAGAAAGAATCACGAAAAGGAGCAGGAGGAACTACCCAAGGTAATAGAAGAAGACAGGGCAAAGATAGAACAGGAGAAAAGGAAAATAGAAGAAGAGATCAAAGGGTTACAGGAATTAAGAGCAAAAAGGGATGAAGAGAAATCTTTGTTATATGGGCACAGAACTGAACAGGCCAGAGCAGAAGGAGACTTGTCGGGAGAGCAAGAGTTAAGTAGCGAAAGAGAGGGTACGAGAGAGTGTAGGCAGAGGATAGGAGATAGGAGCCTTGAAGGGGAAAAAGAGAGAGTGAAAAGGCAGATATTAGAAACAGAGGGAGAGATTAGGGAATTACAGCGGAGACTGAATTTCCAATGAGAGTTTGAGGATTTCGCATGGGCCAAAGCAAATGCTAGCTCAAGGCAGAAAGAAAGAACTCCACGAGGAGGCCAAGGAAGAAAGGAAACCCCAGAAAGAATCATGTGGCAGCCAGTAAAAACGTGCTCAGAAACAGATGGGGAGTCAGGTGAGGAGGAGAGTCAGGAGATGTGGGAAAGGAAAAGGAGAATGATGCCGTTGCTAGTAAAAGGATTGGGACAAGTACAGTATATTCCTTGGGGACCCCAGGACCTGGAAGGGCTGAAAAACACCCTGCCCAGCCTACATCAGGGTGCCTTTGAGGAAGAAACCACGGGACGAATCTTGGCTATGGGAGATTTAAAGGCGCTGCTGATAAGGTTGATAGGAACCTCCAAACTACAAGAGTTGATGGAAGCGGCTGGCATACAGAATGCGGACAGCACACTGATTGACGGGACCAGATTTGACACAGTGAGGCAGAGGGTATGGGGGGCCCTCAGGGAGCTCTATCCACCCAAAATGGACCCCAAAGCCATGAAAGGGGATCCACTGGGAGACACTGAAAATCCAGCAGCCTATATAGAAAATCAGTTGAAAAGGTGGAGACTGGAAACTGAACAAGAGGTGGAAGGCAACCCATTTATGACTGTGATGTTCCGAAATGCTGTTTTGGATGCGATGCCTCCCTAAGTTAAGTATAAACTTGAGGAAGTGGTTGGACTGATGACAATGACCCCACAGGAATCCAGGGACCACGTAGTCCATGCGGTCGAGAAATATCGAAAAGACAAACGAAAGTTGACTGAGCAGCAAGAAGAAGTGCAAAGAAAGCTGATACAAATGCAACTTGAAGAACTTAAAAAGAAGGAAAAAGAAAAAGGCAAGAAGATGCTGCCAGCAATGACTGATTTAAGCACAGCCGTTGAAATGAATGAAATGCCATTATATGGAGGGACCGGTCATGCCGTAAGACAGAGCCCAGAAAACCCCATGCCAATAATAAATGTCTTTGGGGGTGCTTTTCCACAAATGCCCTATCAGGGACAGGATCGATTTAAACAGCAGCCCAGACAGGACTGGAAATCCCAAGGAGGGGGGCAGAGAGGTTATGGGCAGGAAGGACCAGACCCCGCAGGGCCGAATGGACCCGTGAACCCCTATGGAAGACATTAGGGGTGCCCAGAGAACCCAGGTGGGAAGGGACACTACCCAGTGATAACAAGGGAGGCAGAAGAGGAACCCATTGTTCAGGTTGTGCTAGAAGGGCAGCTGACACCAATGACGATAGATACTGGAGCCACGTATACTTGCGTACAGCCGCAGTCTGCCCTTCACCTTCCCATGTCAGGAAAATTTATTAAGACTGTAGGGTTCTCGGGAAAAACACAGTTGACACAATGTACAGCTCCAGTGAGATTAGGGATGGGCAGCAAAGGAATAGTTTTGCCGATATTAGTGTCCAAAGGAAACGATGCAGTAAAAAAGGGAAATCAAGCTGCAGATGAAGCAGCCAGGAAAGCGTCTGGGTGTACATCCGCTGTTATTGCACCCCAGGTAAGACTAGAGCCGGAACCTATGGTAGAGGACTTAATTGAAATACAGGGAAAGGCAACTTTGGCAGAACAAACACTGTGGAGACGAAGGGGGGGCCAAGCAGAACCCAGAAGACCTATGGACCACAGAAGATGGCCTACTGGTAGCTCCCACCCCTTTACTGACTATCCTGATCTCAGAAGCACATAGGATGGATCATTGTGCAAGGGGGGAAAGTAATAAGGAAAATAAAAAAAAGGATGGATTTTGGTCACCTTATTTACAGGCTTCAGTAGATCATGTATTGTCACATTGTGAGGTATGCGCGCAGAATAATGTTCGGAAAGGAATTACAACCCCAATAGGTCATATACCCGTACCTGAAGGGCTATTTAAACACCTAGTGATTGACTATGTAGACATGATAAAAACAGTAAGAGGGAAAAGATACATGTTGGTGGTAATCGACAGATTCAGCAGATGGATAGAGGCAGTACCCTCGAAAGATCAAGGGGCAGGAACAGTGGTGAAATTCCTGACAAACGAAGTGCTCCCAAGGTTTGGGATACCGACAGAAATTAGCGCAGACAATGGTTCAGCTTTCATCCAAAAAGTGGTCAAGTTAATACTTCAAGCACTGAGAATAAAGCAAAGATTTGAATGCGTGTATCACCCTCAGTCGCAGGGTATGGTGGAAAGAATTAACGGGACCTTAAAAGCCAAACTACACAAAATCTGTGCAGATACTAAACTCAATGGTCGATGCACTAGTTAGCATTAATGAGTTACCGCATGCAGACTAATCGGATGACGTGTCTAACACCGCATGAAATGCTAACTGGAAGGCCCATGCCAGTGCCCCAGTGGAGTGGACCATATAAAGGGCCTAGTTTGGAACAATTGGAATTAGAATTAAAACAATACATGCGGCAATTAACTATGATACATTAGTCTATTTATGCACAGGAAAAACAGAAAGAGCCAGAGATCGATCAAGGGGAAAGACCAATCAAGCCAGGCGATCAGGTCTACGTGCCAGCGTTTCGAACAAAGTGGAACGAACCCAGAAGGGAAGGGCCCTTTACAGTAACCAAAGCATCACCCACCGCAGTTCAAGTGGAAGGACGCTCCACCTGGTATCATCTCAATCACTGCACTAGAGCAATCCCGCAGGTACAGTCAGGTGGACCGCTCGAGGTAAGTGGTGAAGAGGAACAAACAGACAGGTACTAGACTGGCTATTGGCAGAGAAAGGAGGAGTTTGTGTAATGTTTGGGGAACAGTGCTGTACTTTTATACCGAATAACACTAGTCTGGAGGGATCATTTACCAGAGCAATGAATAAACTGAAAAATCTAAGAAAGGAAGTTAAACAAAATGCAGGGTTTGGACACCAGTTCTTTGACTGGTTAAATAGTAAACTAGGAGGATGGGGAGCATAGCTGACCAAAATTGCAGTAACCCTTGGTATTGTATTGCTAAGCTGTGCGGTCATTCTGTGCTGTTTTCTTCCATGCCTCAAGTCGCTTGAAGTGTGTGCTGCAATGAAACAGTTTCCGATGCTCCTGGAAATTGTAGGGTCGAGCCCTACGGAGAAGGAAGCACCGATGATGTATTCGTACAGGCTACGAGACACGCAAGACGAACAGGAGAGAGATGAAATATGTGGGGATTAGACTGTGAAGGCTCCTGAGTCTTTTTCCCTGTCTCAGATACGAAGGGATGGGTTTTTGGCTCAGCGGCCTGGGGAGGTAGGGAGAGAACACTTTGAGTCCTAAGCGCAGGAAACTATAGTTCAACCCAAATTTGGGAGTAAATGCGGGGCTTTATTTGAGCTTTTGTGCATAGACTCTCAGTCCTTTCTCTCTCTGTATGAGACTCTATGGATCTCAAAGGGGGGGATTATATTGGAAAATGTAAACGCATACATTGTATTTTATATGTATTACAGTATTTACTCAACAGTATTTCAGTATTTACTCAAATGCACACATTGTATTTTCTATATTTACTATGTAACCACTGCTAGCTCAATAGTAGGTATTCACTATGTAGCCATGACTTTTGATCTGTTCACTATTAATTCATGAAGAGAACTAGAATGAGACCAAGTAGAAAGATAACGGTGGCGAGTAAGGTGATGAAATGTGTGGCAGTATGTCAACACAAGACTAATTAAGAAATAACTGTGGTTAGGGATGAGAAGACACCTGGTCTAAAATGTAAACTAGGACATAATTAAGTTGGGGAGTGAAAGAATAGTGGAAAGTCGAGAGCGGACATATTGATGATATGTAATCATAGGCCAACTGGATATGATAATGTAGCTAAGATAGGAAATTGCTAAAAAAAATGTTGTATACAAGCCTCGATGGGCAGTCAGCTACTAGCTTTCTGATTGTCTCAGCTTTGATTTGCAAATTAAAGTTTAAAACATCTTGGCGAGTTTTCTGCGTCTCCTTGTCATTTGTGAGAAACGAGAAACCACGACATAAACACAAAACAGACTGGGTACCGTGACCCGGAGAGAGAACCCAACCAGTCTACCACCAACGGAGGAGGTGACTATCACTCACCCCGGTTACAGTTAGGGTGACCCACAAATACACAAGCAAATAACTGTATAACCCAAGCAAAAATATAACAATAAACGAACTGGAACTTCCCACCATAATCCCATAAAAGCATTTTAACACAAGAACAATAAACAGTACAGTACTAGTCATTAGAAATGCAGGGGCGGGCTGTCAACCCGTCCCCACCCAGAACATCACACTGCCCCCACCCGAGGGGTCAGACGTCCCCGGCAACCCCAGAGTCCATAGCAAGGTCCAAAAGTTCCGGTGGGCATTGACACTGCCACCTGTTTGTGTGATGCGAGGGCCAGGGCACCCGGATGTCATTTCCTTCCTTCAGCCTCGCTGGGTTAATGATGGCCAAGGGCTGACACGGTGCCAGCCGGTCCCCCTGCAATACGACTGCCTTCCGCCGCTCAGGCAACTGCACCCAATATACCACATCGGAGATGCGGTCGAGCACCTTTCCCGGCCCCTTCCAGTGGCTTCCACGCCTGGGGAATAGTCCCTTCTTCCGGGAGGGGCAGTAGACCCATACTGGGGCCCCCACCATGTACTACTGCATTGGCACCCCAGACTGGCGGCACTGTCCCTTCTGGGCCTTGCTGGCGTCGCAGCCGTGCACGAACAATTCCTCTTCCCGCCTAAACCCAGGCCAGGCCAGTAGAAGCGTTCACATAGCCTGCCCAACGTCTTTGCAACTCCAAGATGGTCGGCCCCCACCAGCCCATGCACCGACCGCAGCACCATGGCGCAAAGCCCCCGGGGGACCACCAGCTGCAAGGGTCTGTCACCATCGGACAACTGCCACCGCCTGACAGCAAACCCTAGTGTTCCCCACTGCGAGTATAGGGCCTTGGTCTCTGAGTCCAGGGCGGAGACCTCTGCCCACTCCGGCCTCCGTCTCGCAGTCAGTCATTCCCTCACCTGTTCGCTGAGCAACTGCTGGTCCATGGTGCGGAGGTCGTCGGTGGCTGTCCCCTGAAGCGCCGTCACTGTCGCTGTTGCATTGGGCCGCTGTGAAACCGGCGGTGGTTGCCGCTCCTGCTGGGACTGCTTCCTGGAGCTACGCTGCCGGGGAGCCACGCCTTCAACTCCGAGGTAGAGTGTTGCCCCCGACACATCCACGCGGGCCCCCCCAGCGGGACAGCAGGCCCAGGCCAAGGACGCAGGATTCTCGGATGTCGGCGAGCCACACCTCGTGCTCCGGTGCGTTTCTCCCCACTGCGATGCGCAGCCTCCTCTTCCCTCGCATCGCCGCACAGTCACCGGTGACCGTCGCCAGTTGGACCGCCGTCGTTGTCCATCCAGGCGGGGATGGCTGGTCCGTGTTGGGGAGAACACCGGGGACGGATGATAGTGATGGTTGACCCTGTGTCCACCAACGGACGGCATCTGATGCCTTCCACCACGCTGTCCACGTAAGCCTTGCTCTTCACCCAAAACGGCCCACCGGGGGTGGGGGGGGGCGACAATGGAGGGATTCTGCTGGCGGACTCCGGCGGCGCTGCCCGCTCGGCGTTTCCCGATGGCTGCGCTGAGTTGCGACGTGCTGCCGGTGCGTGGCAGCCCCGGCCCAAATGATCTGCCTCACCGCACCGGTAGCAGAGATCGTTTCGTGGCCGGCGGCGGGGTGGGGTCGGCGCGGCGCTGGTCGGAGCCGTCTCACTGGCGAACGCAGCGATCCCCACTGTTCTTTTCAGGACACAGCGATTGTCGGCTGAAGAGCAGACCCCGCGCAGGAGCAGACACGGGTGGAGCCGGTGTGGATTGGCTCGCAATCTAACACTTCCAACCATACAACTGAGATGAAAAAGAGGATGGCTGGAGAGACCTGCGCTTCGACTCGTGGGGCTGGGATCAAGAACACTGTCCGATTGAGTGTTCGGGATCTAAAGGAAGGCAACGGTTTCAGTAGGGAGACTTTTATTCGCAAGGCGCTACTGGATTGCTGTGGCTTCAAGGCGAATGATCTTTACCGCGGCCAGGATTTCGCCGGTGACTACGACGTCACCTTCCGACATGCCGCAGGGGCAGGGTGGCAGAAATTACGTGACTGCTTTCGTGAGAAGGGGAGTGAGGCGCCGCCGTCGCGGCTAAAAGCGCACCCCCTCTTCGCCGACGCAATGCAGCAAGAGAGAACGGTCACGGTGCAAATATTCAACCCCGATGTGCCGGTCGTTGGCGCCCTCACATTCCTAGGGCGATATGTGGAGAGCGTGGGCAAGTGTGAGAACGCCATCGACAGCCTGGGGGTATGGACAACTAAAAGGCAGGTCAGGGTGAAGCTGAGAGTGGACACCAGCGGCTGTGTCATCCCCCCGCCCTCAGTCTTCGCCATTGGAGGGAACCGGGGCTTCCTGGTTTACGCCGGGCAACCCAAGGTGTACCGTAACGGCGGTAAGGCGGGGCATGTCGCAGCCCAGTGTAAGGCTGTGGTGTGCAGAAACTGCAAGGTGAAGGGACACCTCACCAAGGACTGCACGGAGGCCAAGTCCTGCAACCTCTGCGGGCAGGCGGGCCACCTGTACAGGGCGTCCTGCAGGATTCTACGCACAAGTGGCCGGGGAGATGATAACATAGAAAAGGCCCCGGGTGGATTGGAGGCACCCGCCGTCTCTGCAGAGGCGGCGCCAGTAACAACGGAGGAAGACGAGTCCACCCCGAGGACTCCCTCCCCCTTGCCGAACACACAGGACCCACCGCTTGAGGAGGGGCCCATGGAGGGGGAGGGACGAGGGAGATGAAGGAGCCTGGAGCGTAGTTACCAAACGGGAAAAGCCTCAGAAGGCTCCGCCCAAAAGACAGCGGGCGGAGCAATTGGAGAGCTCGAAAAAAAGGGCAGTGGATTATAACACATCCTCTGGGCTCCTGTCTTCCTCGGAGGAAGGCGGTGGGGTGGCCAGCAGCCACGGCAGAGGAAGAGGCGAGTTAATCGGGTGGAGGAGAGTCAAGGGAACAGTGAAAGTCTGCTGGCCACCCCCCAGGCACAGGAGGTGGAGATCAGCAGCGCCCCTCAGCTCCGGGAGTCCGGGAGCAGTAACACTTCTGGTGGCCTGCAGCCAGATAGAGAGGCAGCCTCAGAGGGCCCATTTAGGGGTCGAACCAGTATTGCCTCTCCCTAGGGAGGACGACTCGCAGTACCTGAGCCCTCAGCAGGTGGAAGACTTCACCAGGACTGTGGGCATGAGGGCTCAGAACGGCGAAGGTGAGGACGAAGATCTGTAAAGGGTGATGGACCTTAAACTTGCGTCCTTAACCGTTCGCAGTGTGAAGAGTACTGGGTGTTGCGTTAGCGCGCTCCAGTACCTGAACACTGTGAATGCCGACGTGACCTTCCTCCACGAGTATGGCCTGCCGCACCGCCACAACTACCGGAGGTAGTCACGGTGGTGGTCCCAGGGTTTGTCTGTGTGGTCAGGGGGCAATGATTGCCGTGCCTTTGGCCTGGGGATTCTGCTACGGGGAGGCAACTTCTCAGTCACCCAAATTAAAGAGGTGGTTGAGGGGCGCCTCCTGGTAGCAGACGTCAAATACCGGGGCACTCCGCTCTGGCTGATCAACTTTTAGGCCTCCCCCGTGTGGAGCGAGCGTCGGGCCGTCCTCGAGCGGCTCCCACCGCTGCTGGTGACGTCCCAGCCGGTCGTGCTAGCCGAAGACCTTAAATGTACCATTGATGCAGCTGGACGATCCAGCAGCGCCGACAGCAGGCTGGACAGCACCTCCAGACTCCTGATGGAAACGGTGAAGACAGCCACGCTGCGCGACGCCTTTGGCACCCCCACAGGTGGAGCACAGCCGCAAACCACCTGGACACGATCGGACGGCTCACCCCGCTCCCAGGTAGACTTCCTCTTCCTTTCAGCGTCCATCTCGGTCAGCTGGTGTTCTCTGACCACTGCCTTCTGCGAGCCACCTGTCACTTACGGGAGGACCGGAAGGCAGGTAGGGGGACGTGGAAGCTGAAGGTTAAGCTGCTGACCCCAGAAAATATTAAGGAACTAGAGAAGGAGTACACAGGTTGGAGAACCTTGAAAGCCTTCTTTGATTCCCCGGTTCTCTGGTGGGAAGCTATTAAGGGTCCAGCCTGAACACTGGGTCGAAGGGCCTCTGCTGGTAGCTATGGATCACGACAGTCTTGAATTTCTGTTTTCTTTCACCTGGCCATGCAGGTTCTGGCCCAGCCCCTTTCCTTTTTGGACTTCTTCCAATTACCTGCTTGTCTCCTCATTTGCACCCACCTGTTTCTAATTTTCACTCATTATCCTGTCCATTTAAACCCCGCCTTGACTAGCATCCTCTGCCAGATCGTCCCAGTTCTGACCGGTGTCGTTCCAGCCTGTCATTGCAACTTCTACCAGCTGATTTTGCCTGATTCGGTGTTTTGGACTTTGCCTGCTCTTGGACCCGATTTTTGCCTGTGCGTTCTGGATTGTCTGCCCTCGCCTGACTGCCTTTCCTGGCAAGACCTCTGCCTGCCATTTGGATTCGTGCCTGCCTCAATGCCTCGTCCCTCTGGGGCTGGCAAGTGTTTCAAATCCTGGTGAAATAGTATTCATTGGTCTGCACTTGAGTCCCGACGGAACCTGACAGGAAGCCACCAAAGAGAACATCAAGAGGTTCTTCATTCGCAAGGGTATCCAGAAAGCAAGGCAGGGGCAGAGGGAACTGCGAAGCCTCCAGAGTTGCAGCAACTTCTTCTGCAGTCGAAGGGGCTGGATGTCAGGGAGGAATTACGAGAGGTGAAGGGCTGGCAAGCTCAGCACTTCGCCACCGAATCCTCCAAGATCTCATCTTCCGATCAATGGTCCAAACCATGGAGCAGGACGAGACGTGCTCTCGCTTCTCCTTCCAAAAGGTGCTTGGGGGAGGTCTGTGATCCACAACCTTATGGAAGAGGATGGCTCAGTCGCGTCCTCGCAGACAGACATACTGAGGATGTGCTGGTCCTTCTATGCAGGTCTGTACGACAGAAGGGCCACAGACACCACATCCTCCCTCAACTTCCTGTCGTCTGTCACGCAGTTCGTAGACGATGGTAAGCGGGAGAGTCTGGATCAGCCACTGACCCTGGACGAGCTGACGGGCTCCATCCGTTCCTTTGGGTCAAATATGACTCCCGGAGGCGACAGCTTACGGGTCGAGTTATATTCGGCTCTGTGGAACTGGCTGGGCCCTGACCTGCTGGAAGTGTACAGCGCTATGCTGCTGGCTGGCTGCATGTCAGAGTCCATGAGGAAGGGCATCATCACCCTCATCTACAAGCAGAAGGGGCAAAAGGGAGGACATTAGGAATTGTAGGCCCATCTCTCTCCTGAATATGGACTACAAGATCCTGTCCAAGGCTATCGCCAACAGGGTCAAGTCTGCTCTGGGACAGGCAATCCACCCAGACCAAACCTGTGTTGTAACGGGCAGGAAGATATCAGACAGCCTCGCGCTGCTGAGGGACACCATCGCCTACGTGCAGGACAGGGGGGTGGATGCCTGTCTGGTCAGCTTGGACCAGGAGAAAGCCTTCGACAGGGTATCGCACACGTACATAGCGGACGTACTCTCCAAAAAGGGATTTGGGGAGAGAATCCAGAATTGGATTAGACTGCTCTACACAGACATCTATAGTGCAGTCCAAGTCAACGGGTGGGAAACAGACAGCTTCCCCATCAAGTCTGGAGTCAGGCAGGGCTATCCCCTCTCCCCTGTCTTGTTCGTGTGCTGCACTGAGCCCTTTGCCGAAGCCATCAGGAGGGATGAGGGCATAAGAGGGGTGACGCTGCCAGGCAGCGGAGGGACACAAGTCAAAACCTCCCTGTACATGGACGACATCACCGTCTTTTGCTCTGATCGGAGGTCAGTTCGCAGACTTATGGACATCTGCGAACAGTTCTAGCTGGCGTCGAGGGCCAGGATCAACTGCACGAAAAGCGAAGCCATGCTCTTCGGCAGCTGGCCCGACTGATCCGGTGACCCCTTCACCATCAGGTCTGATCACGTGAAGCTGTTGGGGATCTGGTTCGGAGGGGCTGAGGTGTGCAAGAAGAACTGGCAGGAGCGGACTGCCAAGGTGAAACAGAAACTGGGACTGTGGGGAGGGTGCTCCCTTTCGATAACGGGCAAGAACCTGGTCATCAGGTGTGAGGTGCTCTCAGGGCTGCTGTTCCCTGAGCAGACCGTTCAGGTCATCTGGCAAATTGCCTCATCGCCAAACCTCACCAACAGGCACCAAGACCTCGCCTGGCTGGCGGTGAGAGGGGCCCTTCCTGTCAAATCCTTCCTGTACGCCTGGAACGTTGTCTTCACACCCCGCTGCCCAGGGGAGGACTGCAATGAGGAGGAGTTGGTGACTCACCTCTTTGCACACTGTGGGTTCGTAGAGAAGGTGTGGAGGAGGATGGAAGGGACAGTGTCGAGATTCATGCCCAGCACCTGCGTAACGGAGGACTCCCTGATTTACGGGCTGTTCCCGGGGATGCACACGGAGACCAACATCCGGTGCGGCTGGCAAATCATCAACTCAGTGAAGGACGCTCTTTGGTCAGCCCGAAACTTGATGGTCTACCAGCACATGAAGATGTCCGTGGCTGAATGCTGCCGGCTGGCACATTCTCGCCTGCAGGATTACATGCTGAGGGATGCACTCAAACTTGGTGCAGCCACTGCGAAGGCCTGTTGGGGAAGGACCACAGTTTAGGATTTGTCACCCATGGGAGTGGGAGGGGTCAGGTGGGGAGGAGTATACCCCTCATCAGCAGTGTGGATAGATGAATCAACATAGTGCCACGGAAGTGGCTGGAAATGTGGCAAAGTATAGACTGTAAAGGAACTTCGGTAAAGGAATGAGAGTCAACGCCCGGTTTTTATTGTAAATAAGTTTTATTCTTGACTGCGGTTTAAGAGTCAACGAATGATTTCTGGTAAACATCTTTATTTTGAATAAGGACTGAGGGTCAATGCATGATTTATTGTAAATAACTTTCTTTATTGAATAAGGTGTGATGAAAAACCAAGTTATCAGAAGATTAATGCTAATGAGAGAGAGTTAAGTGAGACAATGGAGAAACATTCAAAATGCTAATAAGAGAGAAGAGAGAGATTAACGAGAAAGCAACACGTTTCAGAATATTGACAGACCGGTTGCTTTGAACCTGAACTGTTTGAAGTTTGATGGACAGGCGATACCCCAGCAGGGGGATAAAAAGAACAGGTTCGCTAAGGCACCACACACCACGAGATCACGAGATGAGATAACGAAACCCTGGAAGAGTGGTTTGCCCCCACAAGTTGGTGGGAGTTTGGAGGTACGGTCGCGGGAACCGACCATAGACTGACAGGGTGAAAAGGGATGATCGGCGGGAACCTGATGTGTGTGTCCGCCCTTGCATGGGTGCCGGGTTCACCGCGGAAGAACGGTCGTATCTGGAACGGAGGGGTCACAGTCGGTGACCACAGAAGACATAAAAGGGTTCGCCCGAAAGCTAACTGCAAAGAACATCAAAGGTCTGTTTTGAATCCAAACTTGCATTCTCTCTCACTCTCCAACGGCACCACAGCGATTACTGCGAACTGTACTAAGCTGAACTGAACTCTGCGTCACTTGAGACTGATCATTTTACCCCTAGACTGCGATAGAGCTTGTTTGATTCCTATTACCCTAGTTCTGTGTACATGTGTGTTTTATCATTGCTAACCTGTTGTATGGGTATATCCTTACAATTAGAGTACTGTGTTACTTATTTCTTTAATAAAACTTTCTTAGTTTCTGTTAAACCAGACTCCAACACGTGGTCCATTTCTACTGGTTTGGCAACCTAGTTACGGGGTACGTAACAAAGGACTCAGAGTCAACGAATGTTTTTTGTAATATTTCTGAATAAAGTATATTGTTGAAAAAAAAACTGGCTCCTCCTCGTCAGTTTCCTCCTCCACCTCGGTGACACAAGCCCGGGTCCGCTGGATGCGGGGCGAAGCTGGAACACTTTGAGGGGCGAAGACCGCTTCCGTTCTCTCTGCCTTGGCCAGCGTCTTGTCCAGCGATGATAGCGACGTCAGGCGAACATGCTGCCCAAGGCGCTACGGCGTCAGCGCCTTTACAAAGGCGTGGAGGGCAAGCTCTTCTTGGGGGCCGTGGGAGGGAACTCGGGGTAACCATGCCGAGCACAATGGCGGAGATCTGCCGCAAGCGCCCCCAAGTTTCCTCCCAAACGGCGCTGTCTACTGCACAGTTCTTCCCTCGTTGCTTCCGCCCACGGCCTCTGCTCGAAACCCCCCTCCACCGCTACTATGAGGGCCCTGTGGTCACACTGCTCCGTCGGCGTTAGGTCGAGGAGGACCGGCAGGGCGTCTCCTTTCAGCGCCAGGGCGTCTCCTTTCAGTGGCAGGGCGAGGTGCACCGCTGTCGCGGTGAGACTCCACCCATTGTGATATGCGGCAAATTTAACTTGCGCCAGGTACTGTCGTATCTGGGGAGCTTCAGGGTAGACCTTGAGGCAGAAATCTTCGAGGACCTTTGATCTTCCTGTTGCTCCGGCGGCGTGTGCCATGGTGCCCATCCTCCCACGGCTACGGTGTCTTGGGTTCTCCGGTGCGGGTCGCTACGGAGGCGAGCCGGTCTGTCCCCCGGGTTGGGGAGCCTGGGTACGCTCGCGCCGTCGGGGCTCCCTGGGAAGGCACGACGCTCGGTTCCCAGGTCCTCCCTCCGGGTCCTGTCTTAACAAGCCCTGCCCGTGGATGCGGGGGAGGCACACTGCTCGGTCCCTCGTCTTATTCCCCAGGTCTTAAGGCACCTGTCCGACATCGTAGCTCTTCAATCACGCACCCCACTCCTGACACCAATGTGGCGAGCATTTGGTCCATAATGACAGACAAGCAAGCTCTATAATCTCAACAAGTTTTTATTGTGGTAAACACAAAACAGGCCAGGTACCATGACCCGGAGAGAGAACCCAACCAGTCTACCACCGACGGGGGAGGTGACCATCACTCACCCCGGTTACACAAGCAAATAACTGTATGACCCAAGCTAAAATGTAACAATAAACGAACTGGAACTTCCCACCATCATCCGATAAAAGCATTTTAACACAAGAACGATAAATACTGGTCATTAGAAATGCAGGGGCGGGCTGTGGACCACACCCCCACCCAGAACGTCACAATACATCTCCTGTACTCCGTGCAATTGATTGTTCAACGCTCTCCGCGTGTCTGGTTAGGACTTGTGGGAAAATAGTTGCTCCCAATTAACTCTTCTTAGTTCCTGCCTAATGCGCTTGTAATTTGCCCTACTCCAATTTAAGACTATCTCGCAAGGAATCCTTATATGTAACTATCTTGAAGGTTAAGGAGCTGTAGTCACTGTTCCCTATCTGCTCGCCCACTGAAAGATCAGGCACCTGATCATGCTCATTACCCAACATGGTGTACCTGCTGTCAAGGACAACCTTTTGGAGGTCTTCCTCAAATGGGATCTGCTTCTTTGGTAGATAACGTCCTCATACAATCTGGGATGTGTGTGTTGAGTCTCTATTGTTGACCGTTTCTGGAAATTGGAAACATAGGCAAACTTGTGCTGACAAGATGGGAATGCCTACAGAAAGTGGTGGATACAACCCAGTCCATCATAGGCAAAGCCCTCACCACTATTGAGTACATTTACAAGGAGCACTGCCACGAGAAAGCAGGTTCCATCATCAAGGACACCACCATCCAGATCATGCTCTCTTCTCATTATGACTATTGGGTAGGAGTATCATGGTCCGGTCCGTAAAGTGCGTATTCCAGTTCACGGTCCAGTCCATTGACCCTCGTTCCAGGGTTTACTGTTTATCCCATTTCTGTTGAGCACTCTAATTGAGCCACGTGATTCCAGTTTGGGCAGACTCATAAATACCTCCAGAGACAAGGGCTTGGTTGCTGGATTGTTCCTGTCTGAATCCCTTCCCTTTCTTCTGTTGCCTTGCCTCACCTTGCCTCACCTGTGACCCTCACTTGCACCTTGTCAGTCTCGCCTTGGAGCAACCTACCAGTGGAGGGCTAGTGCAGTCTTCGAGATATGGATTTGGCTGTTCTGTAGCCTGCTGATGTTACTGGCTGCCTCGAGTCTTGGAGCCACCCTGGATCCACCTCCCTTCCTACTCTGTTGGGTAAGCCAGGCCGTTTGCTGTCACCCTGTGGTTGGTTCTGTCCCTCCCTGTCCCTTGCCACCGTCGGGTTAGAGTCCCGCATCCAGCCCAGGAGTTGCCTTGAAGACGCCGGCCTGCCTCCCAGCCCAAGCCCCAGGACGCCGGCCTGCCTCCCAGCCCAAGCCCCAAGACTCCAGCCTTGTCCTGTCCTGTGGTCATGTCATGTCCTTGCCTGGTTCTGGGGCCCGAGCCCGAGGCAAGACCCAGGTTCTGACTCCTTGTCCAGTCTCTGGCTCGGAGCCCAACCTCAGGCTCCTAGTGCATAGCGCCTTGTCCGAGTTCCCTGTCTTATCCATGTCCTAGCCCAAGTCTGCGTTCTTGTCCCTGCTTCTGGTCTGAATCCTGTCACATCCCTACTCTAGTCAAGTCCTGTTCCTTGTACTTCAGTGTCTGTGCCATGCATTTGGGTCCATTCCCAGCACCCCCTTGTGACAAGGAGATACTGGAGCTTTAAATCCCACACCACCAGGTTCAGGAACAGTTATTCCTTTACAACCACAAAATACTCTGCAGATGCTGGGGTCAAAGCAACACTCACAACACGCTGGAGAAACTCAGCGGGTCGGCAGCATCCGTGGAAACGATGAGTCAACGTTTCGGGCCAGAACCCTTCGTCAGGACTGTAGAGGGAATGGGCAGAGGCCCTATAGAGAAGGTGGGGGAGGGTGGGAAGGAGAAGGCTGGTAGGTTCCAGGTGAAACACCAGTAAGGGGAAAGATAAAGGGGTGGGGGAAGGGAGGCAGGGAGGTGATAGGCAGGAAAGGTGAAGAAACAATAGGGGAAAACACAATGGGTAGTAGAAGGAGGCGGGACCATGAGGGAGGTGGTAGGCAGCTGGGGGAGGGGGCAGAGTGACATAGTGATAGGGGAAGGGAGGGGGAGGGAATTACCCGAAGTTTTACAACCATCAGGCTCCTGAACTGGTGTGGGTCACTTCACTCTCCTCAACTCCAAACTGATTCCACAATTTGCAGGGTGAGAGATCATCTGCTCTCAGGATGAGGCTTTTCATTCTAGAACAAAGGAGATGTCCTCCTTTTTCAAAGAAAAGGACTTTCCTTCCTCCACCATCAACGCTGTCCTTAACTGCATCTTTTCCATTTCATTCACATCTGCCCTTACCCCGTCTTCTGTCATGGTCCGGATCGGCGTCTCTTTAAATTTACTTTGTTTATGTTACGATCCGGACCGTTGACTCCCTGTTTCCCTTTGGTTCCCTGTTTTCCCGTATCCCTCAGCCTTGGTGATTAGAGGCAATTTACTCTCAGCTGAACCGGTAGTTTATAGTCTCCGGCTTTCAGCCGTTCAGCGCGGGAGCGTTTGCAAAGTCACCAAGGTACGGCGTGTCAATATCATCTGGCTGCAGCAAGCCTAGTTTCCGCCCAAAGCGAGTGCCGGTACTTCGCCTTCTCTCACCGGAGCAACCCTGTCAAGTTACCTCGCCAAAGCGAGCCTGCAAGGTTCCTCACCGAGGTGGGTCCGTCAGTTAACCCGCCAGAGGGAATCAAGAACCTGCTGTCTACTGTTCCCGGGCCGAGTCAAGAGCTCGCCACTACCCGGAGGCTCCAAGTCAAGTCCCGGCCCTGGCGGTCTGTGATTCCTGTCCTACACCCCTGTCTGAATCCCTTTTCTGCCCCTCTCACCTCTAGCCCTCGGCTGCAGCCGGCACCTCGGTCTAGTTCTATCAGTGGAGCTAGGTAGGTACTGTCTGGTGTTCTTTCATGTTGGTCTTGTCTTGTCCTCGCCTCCGTGGGGTAAGTCAGGCCGTCTTGCCGTTGCCCTGCGGAGGGTCATGAGTCCCGGCCCTATGTCCTGTACCCAAGGAGGGGTCCCGGCTCTCTGTTCTGTGTGTGAGTCCATGGTTCCATGTACCTGCTCTCCCAAGACCGAGGCTCTGTTTTTCCATGTTCCTCCTCTCCCTAGCCCATGTCATGTCCATGCCTGGTGCTGGGGTCCGAGCCCATTGCAAGACCCAGGTACTGGGTCCTTGTCCAGTCCCGGGCTCAGAGTCCATACCGTAGCCTCTTCATGTCGCCTCTAGTTCTGGGATCCGATTCTGAGTCCTAGCCCAGACCTTAATCCCAGCCTAGTCGTAGTCCTGAGTCCTTGTCCAATTCGCTACTCCTGCTTCTGCTTTGCTCTCCTGGTATCAAACAATAAACTCAATTTAATTAACATCACAAGATGTGTCTTGCATTTGGGTCCACCCTTGCTCCCAATGCCTCCCCACCATTGTGACATCTTCCCGCCTCCCTGCCATGGATAGGGTTCCTCTTATCCTCACCTATAACCCCACCAGCCTCCACATCCAGCACATAATTCTCCAAAGCTTCCGCCGCCTTCAACTGGATCCCACCACCAAGCATGTCTTTCCCTTCCTCCCCACTTTCTGTTTTCCATAGGGATCGTTCCCAACGCAACTCCCTTGTCCGTTTGTCCTTCACCACTGATCTCCCTTCTGGCACTTATCCTTGCAAGTGGAACAAGTGCTACACCTGTCCCTACACCTCCACCCTTACTACCATTCAGGGCCCCAAAAGGTCCTCCCAGGTGAGGCAACACTTCACCTGTGAGTCTGTTGGGGCATATACTGTGTTTGGTGCTCCTGGTGTGGCCTCCTGTACATCGGTGAGACCTGATATAGATTGGGAGACCAGTATGCTGAGCATCTATGCTCCGTCTGCCAGAACAAGCAGGATCTCTCAGTGGCCACCCATTTTAATTCCACTTCCCTTGCCCATTCCAATATGTCCATTCACAGCCTCCTCCACTCTTGTGATGAGGCCACACTTAGGTTGGAGGAACAACACCTTATATTCCGTTTGGGTAGCCTCCAACCTGATGGTATGAACATCGATTTCTCAAACTTCCAGTAAAGCCTCCCCCCACCCTTCACCATTTCCCATCCCCTCTTCCCTCTCTCATGTTATCTTCTTGCCTGCCCATCGCCTCCCTCTGGTGCTCCTACCCCCCCCCTTTCTTCCATGGCCTTATGTCTCTTTCACCAATCAACTTCCTAGCTCTTTGCTTTATCCCTCCCCATCCAAGTTTCACCTATCGACTGGTGTTTCTTTCTCCCCTCACTCTACCTTTCAAATAAACTCCTCAGCCTTTTTTTCTCCAGTCCCTCCGAATGGTTTCAGCCTGAAACTTCCAGTGTGCGTAATTTCATCAATGCTGCCTGGACTGCTGAGTTCCTCCAGCATTTTGTGTGCATTGCCCACGATTTACAGATTGACTTTAAGGGATTCTACAACTCATGTATTATTAATTTATCTAATTTGCAAAATTTGTCTTCATTTGTACATGGGTCGTATGTCAGTCTTTGAGCATGTACAGGTTTTCATAAATCATCTTCTATTTATCTATCTTCCTGCAAATACCTGCAAGAAAACGAATTTCAAGGTAGTAAATGGTGACATATATATATAATTTGATAATAAATTACTTTCATTTTGAGTTTGTCGCTGGAGCCTGGGATAGGGATACAATTGGTGCCGGGATGCAGGAATGTGGCCAGGAATAAGTGTGTTGCTGGAGCTGGGGTCCACGTATGTGGCTGGGATTGGGAAGGGGAGATAGGTCATGGACACAATAGTAGAAAAGTGCAGTAAGATGTTGCCACACAAGTTCATAGAGTGGTTAAGAAGGCATATGCTGTGTAGGCCTTCATTAGTTGGGGGTTTGAGTTCAAGAGCCCCGAGGTAAATGTTACAGCTCTGTAAGATTCTGGTTAGACCACATTGAGTATCGTGTCCAGTTCTGGTTGTTTCGTTATCGGCGATATAGCACAGTAACGAGCCCTACTGGCCCATCGAGCCTATGCCACCCAATGTCACTCAAGTGTCCTACTAACCTACTAACCCGTACATCTTTGGAATATGGAACGAATTTAGAGCACCAGGGGAAACCGCACAGTCATAGGAAGAATGTATGAACTCCTTACAGACAGCAGCTGTATTGAAGCTGGGTTGTTGCTGGCATAATAGCATTGCTGTAACTGCTGTGCTACTGTGTCAACCAATGTCAAAGCAGATTATGGAGGGTGCAGAAGAAATTTACCAGGATGCTGCCTGTATTAGTGAGCGTATTTTATTAGGATAGGTTGAGCGAGTTAGAGCTTTTTGGAGCCAAGGAGGCTTAGAGGTGACTTGATAGAGATTGTGTGAGATGATAAGAGCTTTTTCCCTGGTGGAAATGGCTAATTTCAGGGACATAATTTTCAAGTGATTAGAGGGAAATATAGGGAGGACGTCAGAGGTAGGCTTTTTACACAGACTGGTGGGTGTGTGGATTGCATTGCCGAGGTGGTGGTAGAGGCAGATGTATTAGGGACATTAAGAAACTCTCAGATAGGATGAAAAAAATAGCGGGTTTTGTCAGAGAGAAGGATTAGATTGATCTTAGAGTGGGAAAGGTCAGCACAACGTCATGGGCCAAAGAGCCTGTACTGGTCTATGTTCAGTAAAGATGGCTTCCAGTAGGATGGCAACACGCTTGGTCACTATGACCGCTCTGGTGTAATTGTTCGTCCTTTACGTCTTTCTTATGATTGCAATACGCTGCTGAAGATTAAGAATACCAAGTACTGTGTGTACTTCACTAGAGAGTTATAGGCTTATTGGGTACAATGTCTTCACCTACAATAGCCAACTAGGAAGAAGGGGTCAGAGCGGTGCATGGCCGACCAAACGCTGCAAGTATTTGTCTTAAAAAATTTTCTTGTAATCTCAAGATCCTGTTGGACAGTGATAATATAGAACACTGCAGTCTGGTTCATCGTGAGACCAATGGTGGGGGAGCCGCATGGCCTTGGACGTTGCGTAAACCCTACCCTCATGCCACAGGGTGGCCTGTTACAGCTGAAGGTGGTATGGTGAGCTTGCTTGAATCCATGTTGGGTTGGACCCGGGACCTGCCATCAGAGCTGCTCTCCAACGTTGGCTCCCAGAAGCCAAACTGGATTGAGTTTGCCTGCAGTTGCACCAGCATACGATGAGGAGCTGCTGTGTGCTGGTTCTTGCAGAAATGTGGCTCCAGGGCAGCATCGCATGCATCATCAATCCTCAGGCTAGGCCACTTGAACTTGTGCTAATATTATTTTGTTGTGACTATGTACTATCATAACTAAGTACAGGCTGTGTGTGACTGTATGAACACTATTTCATTTAGCTGTATACATTTCTATGGTTGAATGACAATTAAACTTGAACTTGAAGAGGAACGCAGTAGACAAAGACTCTAGAGCCTGAGCTCACCTGCATGCACGTTTGAGGGTGTGGAATCATGTGTATGAGACAGTGTGAGTGAATATGTGGCAGTATACTGATTCAGTGGAGCCATCTTGGTTCTCTTTAACATTGAATTAATCCATAAGACCATAAGACATAGGAGCAGAATTAGGCCATTCATCCCACGGAGTCTGCTCCACCATTCCATCATGGGCAATATGGGACCCCACTCAACTCCAAACACCTGCTTTCTCCCATAACCTTCGATGCCCTGACCTATCAGGAAATTATCAATTTTCGTTTTAAATATGTCCACAGTCTTGGCCTCCACAGCTGTCTGAGGCAGAGCATTCCACAGATTCTGGCTAAAAAAATTGGGAGGCAGAGTTGAAGTGGGTGGCTCCCACTCCCATTCAGATATGTCCATACATGGCCTCCTCTACTGCCATGATGAGGCTAAATTCAGGTTGGAGGAGCAACACCTCATCTACCGTCTAGGTAGTCTCCAGCCCCTTGGTATGAGCATAGAATTCTCCAACTTCTGGTAATTCCCTCCCCCTCCTTTCCCCTATCCCTATGTCACTCTGCCCCCTCCCCCAGCTGCCTATCACCTCCCTCTTGGTTCCACCTCCTTCTACTACCCATTGTGTTTTCCCCTATTCTTTCTTCACCTTTCCTGCCCATCACCTCCCTGCCTCCCCTCCCCCACCCCTTTATCTTTCCCCTTACTGGTTTTTCACCTGGAACCTACCAGCCTTCTCCTTCCCACCCTCCCCCCACCTTCTTTATAGGGCCTCTGCCCCTTCCCTCTACAGTCCTGACGAAGGGTTCCGGACCGAAACATCGACCGATCTTTTCCACGGATGCTGCCCAACCTGCTGAGTTCCTCCAGCATGTTGTGAGTGTTGCCTTGTATTATTTCTTAATGCATGTATGCATTTCTAAATGACAATAAAAGAGGACTGAGTGTTCTCATAATCCAAGAGGGAGAAGATTCTTTTGATAGTGATAAGTGAAACTTGGACTGGATTTCTGGAAGTCCGTGTAAACTGTATCCACCGAAATTTCCCCTGCTTATTACTTTAGTTACTCACTCAAAAAGCCGGGTTAATTTATTGGAAATGACTTGTGGGATCAACTCGGCCTTTTTTAATTGAAGTTGAGTGTATTGTCGCACACACAAGTCCATGTGCAATGGAAAGTTTACTTGCAGCAGCATCACGGGCATATAACATCAAATAAGCAGTTGTTGCAAGAGAAATATAAATTAAGTAGGGGGCATGGGCATATTGGGCCTGTTGCTGTGCCATTTGACTGTCCAGGAGTCATTGCCTACAATTGTAGCAAAGGAAAAGGAACAATTTTGGGAAATTGCACAAGACGAACAGTGTTTGGAGAGGAGATGATGACAATCAGAATCAGGCTTATTATGACATGAAATTTGTTGTTTTGTGGCAACAATACAGTGCAAAGACATAAAATTACTATAGCTTACAAAGATAACTAAATATTGACAAAGATAAATAAAAATTGTGATGAGAGAAGGAATAGCAAAACTTAGTTCATGAACCATAACAGATAGCAATGAAATACTCTGATTGCCTGGACAAGTGCAGGTCCAACAATTCCCAAGAAACCAGGTTGTTCGGTGCAATGTATGCACTCTAAACACTTCATTCCTATTACCATTGGCTGCAGTATGAACTATCCGGAGAATGCACTGCAGGTACTTGTTTACGCTACTGTGGCATCACCTCCCCATTCTGTGACCTATACCACCAACAGAGGAAGAGAGTCAAAGGGACACCTCTCCTACCAATTGCACACCATGTCTGGTAGGAAATAAATTGTCCTTCCTTCATCTTCAGTGGATTCTAATCCTGTAAATCCCACTTCTGTGATTCTGCAATGCTTCTATAATGGTAGGCTCCTTCCCAACTGCTCTTTGTTAAAGTTTATGCTTCAAATGAGCCTTTTCCTACTCTTCAAAGTTGCTGGCGAATGCAGCAGGCCAAGCAGCTTCAAATCTAGCTCTCCACCTCACGAGCTGCAGTATCACATAACCTATTCTAACCACTCTCAGCAATATGTTTCTTCTGAATTTCCTACTGGGATGATAATCTAATACAAATGACAGATACAACATGAAAATCTAATGAAGGGGTAAATAATCTGACACTGAGGCCGCTCTGATATTTAATAAGTACACAGTTAATCCGTTATTGTACCTCAGACTAAGAAAGGCTAACTTAAAGCTGGCTTTAATATGAGTACTTCCAAGTAAAAACTGGTGTACTTGGGTAGAAGATGTACTAGAACTATATGAAGCCCCTGTTAGATCACATCTGGAATGCTTAACTTGGAGAAAGTGCAGCATATTGGTTTTATATACATTCAGTGGCCACTATTAAGTAATTCCTGTAGATCCATGATCTTCTGCTACTGTAGTGCATCCAGTTTGAGGTTTGAAGTGTTCTGTGTTAAGCGATGCTCTTCCTCAACGTTCCTGTTGAAACGTTTGGTTATTTGAGTTACTGGTGCATTCCTGTCAGCTTGAACCAGTCTGATCGTTCTCTTCTGACTTCTCTCATTAACAAGACAATTTCATCAACAGAACAGGGTGTTTTTTTGTTTTTTGCACCATTCTCTGTAAACATTAGAGACTGTTTTGTCTTGATCCCAGGAGATCAGCAGTTTCTGAGATACTCAACCCACCCCGTCTCGCACCAAAGATCATTCCACAATCAAAGTCACTTAGTTCACATTTCTTCCCCATTCTGATGTTTGGTTTGAGTGACAAATCTTGACCATGCCTGCATGCTTTTATACATTGAGTTGCTGCCACATGACTGGCTAATTAGATACTTGCATTAATGAGCAGGTGTACAGGGTACCTAATAAAGTGGCTACTGAATTTATATAAATAACAAAAAAGTTGCAAAGGAAGGTTATTTGATCAATCATCTATGGGATTTAGAAATTTAAGGGGTTATTCAATTAATATTCTTAATGAAAATTTTAATATATTTTTGTGCAAACAACCCCTGTGCTCCTCAAACCTTCCTTGATCCTTTACATATCTTTAGAGCTAACAAAGGCAGGTTATCCTGGCTTTTCTTTGATGCTTGCTTTTTGCGTTGTGTTATCTTTCTCGTTTCTCATGATGACACAAGGCGACAGTATATGATGACTGTAGTCTTGCAAATAGATATTAAAATGTGGACACAAGACACTGCAAGTGCTGGAAACTGGTGCAGCAATATGAGCTGCTGGAGGAACTCAGCGGGCCAGGCAGCATCTGTGGAGCGAAATATTCAGTCAACACTTCAGGTCAAAACTTTTCTTCTAGACTGAAAGAGTAGAGGGCAGACAGGCAGTATAAAGAAGTGTGAGGGAGGGGAGTCCTGGAGCTGGCACCGCGAGAAAGTGATGGGTTGCTGAACAATTCCTGTGGAAATCCAGAACTCCCAAATGCAACCCATTTTAATTCCCCTACACCTTCCCACGTCAATCTATCTATACTTGGCCTCCTGCACTGCTAGGTGAGGGTACTCTTCCACTTGGACAGTCCACAACCCAGTTGCACGTACATGGAATTCTCCATTTTCAGGAAATATGCTTTCCCTCCTTTCTGCCAGTTTCTTTAACTTTCTGATCTTCCCAGACTTCTTTTTTCCCAAAGCTCCCTGCCCCCTATCACTCAGTTTCTTCCCCTTCCTCCACTATTCCACCCCTCCATCATCCATATATGAATGCCACTGAGTCTCCTAACTGTGCCTTACTGTTCCGAACTGCCCAACATCCCTCTGTTATTTGGTTCCACACTCCTGTCTTATCAGATTCCACAACCCATCATCTGCAAATCATGTCATTAGATCCTAATGAATTTTTCATTTTAAGAGGGAGAAGGACAGCCCAATTTCAATGATTGAATCGACAACTGAATCAGCTTCAATCTTCAATGTCTTGTTGTTTGAAGTTAGCTACTGAATTGAAAGGCGTATGCAATTAGTTTAATACCAAATGTTATTTTGAGTAACAGTTTTCGCCCCTGACTGTCAATCTATTTCCTGTCTTTCTGTGAGTGTGTATACTTGTCTGTTTTGTCTACGCCACATGAGGAACACAAAAATGATGCAGTATATTTACTGATTAACGCACTATAGTGAAATAACTCTTGCTCTAGGTGCATAAATTACTGTTTCTGTTCTTGAACATGTCCTATCTTCCTGATAACTGCTGTGTATTCTCCCGATTTCCCACTTCCTGAATTCCACAATCAATTCCTTGGACTTACAATGCAAGGTTGTTGCTGTGACATCACTGAACTATCCGATCTATCTCACCCTTGTACATTTCATATAGAGATACACCTTCCAGCCCAACACACCGCCCAATTGCACCCATGTGACCAATTAACCTATTAACCTGTAAATCTTTGGGATGTAGAAGGAGACCAAAACACCTGGTGGAAACCCATACAGTCACAGGGAGAATGTACAAATTCGCTACAGACAGTGGCAGGAATCGAACCCAGGTTACTGTTGCTGTAATAGCATTACACTAACTTCTATGCTATTGTACCGCCCAAACGTATATGCCTGGGAACTAACTGGATCATTCTCATGTAGCATAAATATTGTCCAGACATGCAGCATTGCCTCCTTTTGTGTTGTAACTGATCTGTGATATTGAGAAGACCCACATTTATTCTCTTTGATCTACAGCCAACCATGCATTCATAGAACAACCCAATAGTAGCAGGTAAAGAGTCTGTGTAAGTTCACCTAAGAGCCATAGAGAAACAATGCACATACTGTTCAACTTAGCATTACCTGAAGGTGATATTCTTAATAGCATGGGATCTTAAGACCTTGGAATAGAATCAGGCCATTCAGCTCATCGAGTCTGCTCTGCCATTCGATCATGGCTGATTTTTTTTCCCTCAACCCCATTCTCCAGTCTTCTCCTCATAACCTTTGATGCCCTCAAGAACCTATAAACCTCCACTTTAAATAAACCCAATGACTTGGCCTCCACAGCCGTCTGTGGCAATGAATTCCAGATTCATCATCCTCTGGGTAAAGAATTTCCTCCTCATCTCTGTTTTAAAGTGATGTTGAATATTATCCAAGGCACAATTAAGCCCATCCAATAAGCAAAGAAACCAGAAAGGGGATAAGTGCTAAATAAAGTAAGCCTAAAGTATCTGAAAGAGAATAAGAGCACTGGAGCACTTATTCAAGTATCAATCAATAATCCCAACAGGAAATGTACAGAGTTATACACATTTTGAAGAAAGCCAAAATGCATCATAATCAATAGTTGCTAAATCTAATGGCATTAGTCATAATCAGAGTTTGCTTCGGAACAGTGCTCAGATTATTTTTTTAGATTTTTTTGTTGCCTTTGTTTCATAGAACATAGAACAGTGCAACACAGGAACATTCATCCACAATGTTGTACCGAACCAAATAAATTGGTAATCAAATGGCCAACCAATATAATCCCTTCTACAAAATGTCATACCTTTCCATTTTCCTCACATTCATGTGCCTATCTAAACATCTCTTAAAAGTCTCTAATGTATCTAGCTCCACCACCACCTCAGGCACCCCAGTTTCATAAAACGTATTCTCAATGGCCACATTCAATGGAAAATGAAATAGAATCAGGATCAGGTTTCATATCACTGGCATATGTTGTGAGATCTGTTGCTTTGCAGTCGCAGTTTAGTGCAATGCCAGAAAAATTTAAATCTATAAATTATAATAAGAATATATATAGTGGTTGACCACCTCAAATCTGGCAATCAGTAATCTGATTCCACTGCTGGTTTGGACATTATCTTCAGCAGCCTAATTTCAAATTTTCCACTCGCCGTTCCAACACACCCCTACTGTGTTGGTGGTGACATTAGCAGAATCAGCTGTTGACACGGCCTTTAAAAGAAGCAAGTCATTCCTCTGTGTTACCTGGCCTTTATTTTTATAACTTGGGCTTTTCTAGCCCCAGTCATAGCTTCACTGAATAAAGGAAATGCTTCTTGTGGTGTACAGCGCAAACACCATAGGTTATCTATACAAGATAAGATGAAAATTCTGAAAAAACTCCACAGTGGTGTGTCTGTGAAAAGCACATGCGAGTTGTATAACATTGGCTCTTCCACAGTGTATGATATAAAGAAACAAAAAGAAAAGTTGCTCCAGTTCTTTGCTGACATCATCATCATCATCATCATCATCATCAGGTGCCATGCTCAGTTTGAGCTTTGGCTGCCATGGCCCACACACTCCTGTTTCAGGTCAAGTGGATCAATTCATTCGTATTCATTTCCATTTCTCTGGCTGCTGTCTCCATCATCATTTGTCTTTGTCTTCCTCTTGCTTTCTTGCCTTCAATCTTCCCCATAATTACTGTGCATTCTAACTCCTCTTTCCTAATCACATGTCCAATGAAGTTACATTGCCTTTTCATGATCTCATACATTATTTCTCTTTTTGTGTTTGCTCTGTTCATGACATCCTGGTTAGATATTTGTTTCATCCATGATATTCTTTGCATCCTCCTCAAAAACCACATCTCTGCTGCTACAATTCGTTTCTTCATGTTACTAGATATTGTCCAACATTCTGAGCTATATAACATAACTGGATAAACGTAACATTTCAGTACTCTGAGGCAGGTTGTCATGCCTAGTTTAGTATTGGTCAGTATACTCTTCATTCTCGTGAAGGTGTCTTTTGCCATCCCTATTCTTCTTTTGATGTCCAAGTCGCACCTGCCATCTGATGTCACCCAACTTCCTAAGTAGCAAAAGTTCTGTACTTGTTTTATGTCTTCCCCATTTATTCTCAGCCTGCAGATAGGATTCTTCTTCTTTTTGGATATCACCATACATTCTGTCTTTTTGCAATTGATAGATAGACCCATTTTTGCACTTTCTTCAACAATTATATCAATTAAGTTTTGTAGTTCTTCCTCCGTACTTGCAATTAACACAGTGTCATCTGCATATCTGAAATTATTGATGTTTTCACCACCAACTTTGATTCCCAAGATGTCTCTTATTTTTTGTAATATTGTTTCACTGTACACATTAAATAAATCAGGGGAGAAAACACACCCTTGTCTAATGCCTCTCTTGATTTTCGTAAACTGACTCATTTCTCCATCTATTCTTACAGCGGCAGTTTGTTCCCAGTACAGATTTCTGATTAGGCAGAAGTCTTTCGAATCTAGATCTAGAGTTTCCTGTAATATTTCAAATAACTTATTGTGCTTCACTTTATCAAATGCTTTTGTGTAGTTGATAAAACAAACAAACAAATCTTTTTGCACTTGAATAGCTCGTTCTGATAGTATCTTTAACATCAATATTGCGTTTCTTGTACCTCTGTCCTTTACAAAACCACATTGTTCTTTACCTATTTCAACTTGTATCTTACTTTTAGCTCTTGTCATCAAAATTCTTACTTCAGAAGTATCTTGGTGATATGACTCAGTAAACTTATGGTCCTATGAAATTCACATTCTATTGCTCCAGCTTTCTTAGGAAGAGTGATAAATTCTGAATTTTTTTCATCTCTTCTGGTATCTTTCCAGTCTCATTAATTTCATTGATTAAATCAGTAAGTTTTTGAATTCCATAATCTCCAAGGGTGATAATTTGTTCTATTACTAATTTTTCAGGACCTGCCGCCTTTCCTTTTTTCATCTTATTTATTGCATTACGAACTTCAGATTTTAAAATATTTGGACCTTCAACGTTTTTCTTAATTTCTGGTTTTTCACCTTGATCGTCTTCAAACAATTCCTAAGTATACTCAGTCCATCTGTTCATAATCTCATCTTTTTCCATGATAATGGTACCGTCCTTTGCTTTCAAACATCCTCCTGAAGAACAGAGGAGCTTTTTACCAGTGATATTCTTGATTTGTTGATGTATCCTTTTTGGATCAGTAATAGGGATTCTTTCTATTTGCTCACATTCCTGGTTTAACCATTCTTCTTTGACATTTTGACATAAGCTTTTAACTTTTTTATCTAAGGACTTATATTCTATAGGATTTGCTTTCTTCCGTCTCCTTTCTTCCATTAGATGTTTGATTTCATCTGTCATCCATTTATTCCCTGTGCTTCTTTCTTTTTTAGGAATCACTGACTTTGCTGATTCTACCAAGGCATCCTTTAGAGAGTTAAATTTCATTTCTACATGATTGATATCATCTTCAACAGATTCTATTTCTAGACTTTGAAATCTATTCTTTGATCCAAAAATGAGAGCTCACTGTGACTCTGTTGGTCTGGACAAAAATTGTAAGATATTGCTGATTTTAGATAACTGCTCTGCACATCCATAAACAGAACTCTTGGTAAAGAATAATGTTTACGGTATATTGATAGATTAATTCAGCTGACAGGAGAACTGATGAAAGGTCTCAAGCAATGCAGTTTTATTACTAAGCAAGAAATAATGAATGTGTGCAAGTTACAAGCTGAACTAAACAACGAAAGATCAAAATACAGGTTAGCTTGGAGGATATGTTCAGAAAAATAGCTAAGAAAAGCGCAAGACAGGAGTCAACACTTGAAAGTTCAGTGTCGTCAACTTTGGCTCACCCAGATGGGCTGCCACCACCAATATGAGGGGAAGATGGCGGCGCGACACAGCTCACAGCAGCCACTCCGGTGGTGATGTCTGTTATTTGTCAAGTAGGGTGCCGTGCACAATCCTGATTTGATGGAGATGGCCGTGAGAGCATGGAGGAACATCTGGTGAAACTTCTGAAATGCCTGCTTCGCTGCTGCTGCTACTGTGTGGTCCAGAATCTCCGGAGGAGAAGGCTCTGAGTCCTCAGCTCTGCTTGTTGCTCGGCAGCCGGGGCAGGGTCAAAGCGCTCGGCAGAGAATGGTGCACGGAAAGGCTGTGTCGGAGGGGCTGGTTGGAGGCTCGAAGTTTCCGGACGGACTCAGAGTCCGCTGCAGTCGGGTGCTTCCAATGGTGCTGCATCGGCAAGTTGGCGACACTTGGAGGTTCATGGTAGGGAGAGTTTCTCCCTTCTGCTGCCTGCGTGAGATGACGAGTCTATCGGGACTTTGAGACTGTTTTTTTATCGTGCCCATGGTCTGCTCTTTATCAAATCATGGTAATGCTTTGCACTGTTGTAACTATATGTTATAATTATGTGGTTTTGTCAGTTTTAGTCTTGGTTTGTCCTGTGTTTTCTTGGGATATCACTCTGGAGGAACATTGTATCATTTTTTAATGCATGCATTTCTAACTGACAATAAATGAGGACTGAGTGTCCTCATAATCTAATCTAATCACCAGTTCTTGAAGGTGCTGTGCCAACTTCATCACCACCACCAGGTCATGAAGATTCAATTGTCTTTCAGGATGAAACACAAGACATTCTTGATGACCCCCCCACTTTCAGACATGTAACTGTGCTTAGTTGTACAATCCAACTCTTTACATTGGAAGTGGCAATAACCCATCTTCTGATGTAAGTAAATACAGATACCTTGTAATAAATTTACCTTCAATAAATTTCACTTGCTTTTCATTTGTTGTTTCTTTTTTCTTGATTATCTAACTTGTACTATCTACAGGGTACTTTAAAGGCAGTGTGAGGTGATCATCAAGTGGGTTAGAGGTGTTTATTTATTTAATCCTAACCTAACCACCTGTGATTCGGCAAAATCAGTAATCTGGCACTGCACAGGTCCCAATCATTCCAGATTTGTGGTGGTCAACCTGTGTATAATCCAATCTGTTTACGTTTTTCTTTGAAAGTGACTTTGCCTTGTAAGGGTTGTCAGAACACTTCTGTACTTGTATTGAACACATTTTTTTAAATGAGCAAGTATAGACATGTAAAGCTGCCTCTGTGGTGAGATGCAGTTAATAAGTCACCTTGAAAACCAGGGAAAGGGTGGATTATTAAGTCTAGGTTTATGAAAGATTGAAGCAATCTGCCTGGTTAGTCTGGCTGCCATCGGATGTCAACACTTTTCGTTTCTGCCAATGGTTGGACTGATCATTCAAAGCCGTTTTGAATCAGTGGTGAGGAAGCAGGATAACTACAGTGGGTGGTGGTGATGGTGGTGGGTATTAGGGTAAGGATGATTGCAATAGATTTGTGGTTTGTTTCCACCTTGCCCTAACAAAATCACAGTAATTAATTTCTGGAGCATAGCAGCATGAACTAATTGACAGCTTCGAATTAAAGCAAAGAGCTTGCTTTATTAATAAAAACAGAAACTGTGTCACAAACTCTGCAAGTCTGACAACATCTGCATAATAGTAACATTTCAGGTTAATAGCAATGAGCTGTAGTCTTCATCAAAACTGTGGCTTAGATTTAGATACTTCTTAGTTTTTAAATTTGTAGGGATGGTTTTGGGCACAGAGCAGGGTGTTAGCAGTCAAGTTATGGTTTAGGAACAGGGATGAGAGGGAATTAAAGGTCATGCGTGAGTCTAGGCCTCAACTCCACATTGGAGGGCCAGCAAAGTGGACGTATGATGAAGGACTTCTGTGATTGGATGACTGGCCAGCAGACCAGCAAGGACGAGGGTGGATGCCTTCCACCCACCCCCAGTTAGCATGTTGTCATTGGGCTGCGGGATAGAAATTCTGTGTGAGAAGGAGTCATGAGAGCTGGTGCCCCCCACCCCTCACCAGGTACGCGAGTTTGCAAAACGAGAGTCCTAGTGTCTGGGGTCCTGTCGTCGGAAAGTCTGGTGCTTGAGGCCTAGGGTTCATCGTCATTAGAGGGTCCTGGGGTAGATACTGAAGAAATAGGCCCGAAAGTCGATCAGAAGTCTGGAAGTTAAGGCTGGAGGCTGGAGACGGTTTGACCTGGGTTAGGAGGACTGTGTACGTGCATGGGTGGAAGGGAGGAACAGGGCTTGTTTTGCTATTGTTGTTTTGTTTCTTGCTGTGTTCTGTTTTGTTGTGTTCTGTGTTTTTTTGCTGAGGATTGTGAGCATGCAATGATTTTGCACTGACTCCTCCGTGGTCCAAAGGAGGAAGGTTGGGCATAGAGCTAGCAACCTCATTTGGCTATGAAAGGAGGAGGGTTGGGCATAGGGCTAGCAACCTCATCATGTTAAAAACCCAGAGCTACAGAAAAAAGTAACAGAGCTCCAAAGACATCATCCCCAGGAGAGGAAGGATTTTTGATGGGCTAAACCTGGGGACGATTGACAGACTGGCCCAGGACAGAGAGCTGCTGTTGGCAGTCTATGCCACAGTCGGGATGATGGGCTTTAGTAAGAAAGCAAGTTGCCACTGGAATGTGTGGCGACACTTGCAGGCTGCCCCCAGCACATCCTTAGGTTGTGTTGGTTGTTCATGCAAACAATGCTTTTCACTGGCTCTTTTGATGTACCATACATATGATAAATAAAATAAATCTGAATCTGACCATACTCTGTCAAATGCTGTTTCACCAGCCAGGGGTTTCCAAAATTTTCTCTTTGTATTTCAGATTTCCAGCACCTTCAGTTTTTTGCTTTCCAATGTCCCAATGAATGCTGAAATCTGTTTTAATATTTTATGTACATATATTAAAAGTATTAATGAGTTTGTAAACAAATTAACTAAAAGCTTGCATTAAAAAGCACTTTTCACATCTCTTAATGGATATCTCTAAACTCTTATCAGCTAATGAAGTACTTGTGCAACAGCCAATTTGCACAGTAATCTTCCACAAACAACAAGGCGATAATGGAAACATAGTCCATAATACTAATGCTGACTGAGGATATACAGTAAATATTACTCAGGACTCTGTAGACAACTCCTCCATTCTCCTCCAAAATAGTTCAAAGTTTGAAGTAAATTTATTATCAATGTATATATACAGTATGTCACCATATGCAACCCTGAGATTCATTTTCTTGTGGTCATTCACAGTAAATAGAAAGAAACACCATAGAATCAATGCAAACCGTGTGCGCTGGAGTTCAACAAACACCCAATGTGCAAAAGACAACAAGCTGTGCGGATAACAAAAGACAACAAATGTGGGCACGTGGCCAAGTGGCTAAGGCATTGAACTAGTGACCTGAAGGTCGTGAGTTCGAGCCCCAGCCAAGGCAATGTGTTGTGTCCTTGAGTAAGGCACTTAATCACACATTGCTCTGCGACGACACTGGTGCCGAGCTGTATGGGTCCTAATGCTCTTCCCTTGGACAACATTGGTGTCGTGGAGAGGGGAGACTTGCAGCATGGGCAACTGCTGGTCTTCCATACAACCTTGCCCAGGCCTGCGCCCTGGAGAGTGAAGACTTTCCAGGCGCAGATCCATGGTCTCGCAAGACTAACGGATGCCTTAAAAAATGTGCAGATACAAAAAGAAAAGAATAATAATAAATAAATAAGCACTAACTATTGAGTTGTAGAGTTTTTTGAGGTAATGTAAAGAGGGGAAAAAAGAGGTAGTTCAGTCTCTCAAACATGCACCACCATTCAATAAGTCCAAGTCTGATCTAGGGACACACCATTTTCCACCCCAATCTCCGTATCCCTTGTTTTCTTCTGTGCGGACACTGCAGTACCATCAAGGTTCGCTGCTTCTCTAACAACAAACCATGGGCCACCAGTGATCTAAAGGCTCTTCCCAACCACAAAAAGAGAGCCTTTAGATCAGGGGACAGGGAGGAATTGAAACATGTGCAGAGGAAGCTAAAGGAAAAGATCAAGGTGGCTAAGGAGGAGTATGAGAGAGCTGGAGAACAGGCTTGGGCAGGGTAGGACATGGGAGGTGTGGAGAGGTATGAAGAACATCACTGGCTTCAATCAGCCTAGTTGTAGAGCCTCAGAATACGGCCATGAATGGGCTAATGAATAAAATCAATACTTCAATGGGTTCGACAAGTGCCCTCCCGTTCACACCCCCTTCAGCACTCTAGACCAGGCGCAGAGACACCTAATGTTCCCTCAGCACCAACGTCTCCCCGCTTCCCTCCTTACCCCTTGAATTCAACATGTGGATGAGCAACGCGGGCTACCACTGTCTACATCCCTGCCTTGCCCTGTACCTACCATCCACAACACATACCAACTCCTATTGTCCTGATCTTTATCTCCCCCAGCCCTCACCTTCCATCAACCAACTCCCCAGTCATCATGGACTCACCTTCACTATTGAGCAAATGAGAAGGGCTCTGGGGAAACTCAGACATGGCAACGCATTGGAACCAGATGGCGTGAACCCCAAGGTCCTGAAGGAGTGTGTTGAGCAGTTGTGTGAAGCTCTCCAGTACACTTTCAATCTGAGTCTCAGTCTGGAAAGGGTCCTGACTGTGTGGAAAACGTCATGTGTGGTCCAAGTACCCAAGAAGGGCCAACCAAAAGTCTTGAATGACTGCCATCCAGTGATCCTGACCTCACACATCATGAAGACCGTAGAGAAGCTGGTCCTAGCTCACTTCCAGCTCCTGGTCAGATCAGCCCTCGATCCCCTGGAGTCAACAGTGCTGTCATCTACCTGCTGAACAGAGCCTACTCCCATTTAGATGAGCAGGGCAGCTCTGTGAGGATCATGTTTTTTGATTTCTTAAGTGCCTTCAATACCATATAGCCCTCATTGCTGGGGGAAAGCGCCATTCAATGCAGATTGACACTTCCATTGTATCCAGGATAATTAAATATCTGACTGGCAGATCATAGTTTGTGCAGCTTCAGAGCTTCTCTTCTTGTTTACTCTATATACTCTATATACCTCGAACTTTAGATTCAACACAGTCAAGTCATCTGCAGAAATTCTCTGATGACTCAGCAATAGTTGGGTGTATAGAGTGAGGAGGGGAGGATGAATACAGGGCCCTGGTGGAGGACCTTGTCAAATGGTGCAAGCTGAATCATCCGCAGCTCAACATTAGTAAGACAAAGGAGATTATGATGGACTTTATGAAGACCAAGCCTGCACTACTCCTTGGATGTGGTGAGGACCTACGAATACCTGGGGTGCACCTGGATGACTGACTTAAGTGGAGCACCAGCACAGAGGCTGTTTACAAGAAGGGCCAGAATCACCTTGACTTCCTGAGGAGGCTGAGATCCTTTGGAATATGCAGGCCTCTCCTTCACATATTCAACCAGCCTGTGGTAGAACATGCAATGCGGTGGTGTGCTGCAGCAATGGCATCAACGTAGGTGATGCCAACAGGCTCAATAAACTGATTAGAGAGGCTGGCACTGTATTGGAGTCAAACTGGACACACTGAAGGCTGTGGTAGAACAAAGGACCCTACGGAAAATCCTGACTATTCTGAACAATGTTTCTCACCCTCTCCATGCCCCCTTGGCTGAACAAAGGATTACTTTTAGTAATAGACTAAGACAACTGCTCTGCTCCAAAGAGCGGTACATGAGGTTATTCTTTCCCTTGGCCATTAGGCTCTATAATGAATCAACCTTTTTTTAAATTCTTTCTACTTCTCTTCTAATATTTATATCTGTATTCTTGAAATGTTACTGTGACACTGTAATTCCCTTTCAGATCAATAAAGTATTTTTCTATCTATGTATTTCAATATTCAGAAATCTACATGAACTACACGCAGTGGCCACTTTATTAGATACAGGAGTGGAACCCAGTGAGGGGGCTTCTGCTGCTATAGCCCCTCCGCTTCGAGGTTTGGGGTGCTGTGCTTTCAGAGACACTCTTCTGCAAGTCACCTTTGTAATGCAAGTCTTTTTGAGTTACTGACACCTTCCTGTCAGCTTGAACCAGTCTGGCCATTTCCTCTGACCTCTCTCATTAACAAGGCACTTTCGTCCACAGAGCTGTCACTCGCTGGATTTTCTTTTGTTTTTCACACCGTTCTCTTTAAACTCTAGAGACTATTGTGTGTTTAAATCCCAGGAGTGAGCAGTTTCTGAGATACTCAAGCCACCCCATCTGGCACCAACAATCATTCCATGGTCAAAGTGAATTGGGCTGCATTTCTTCCCCCATTTTGGTTGGAAAAACAATTGAACTCTTGACCATGTCTGCATGCTTTTATACAATAAGTTGCTGCCAATTGATTGGCTATTTAGATATTTGCATTAACAAGCAGCTGTACAGGTGTACTGATGAAGTGAGAAGCTGGGAGGTGAGAAGTTGCCCCTTTTTGAGACTATGGTTGCAGTTGTACTGTGAATGGTGTGGAGATGTTTGGATATAGTGCAGGTTCAGGTGGTGGGGAAGATCTGGAAAAGGAAACAAAAATGGATGGTTCAGGTGAGTGCGGGCTGGCAGGAGGTTGTTGAAATGAAGTTCAATCTAGATCTGGAAAATGGAAAAAGAAACATAATGTTGGAGTTATTTCAAGTGATGGAGAAGAAGAGTGGATTTCTTGAAAAAAAGGAAGATTTTAAGGTATCTTTTACATTTGACCCAGAAAAGTCTTCTTCCATCAATCCCATTAAATTAACTAAGGCTGAAATCTGCTAATGGGGAATATAGATTGTGCTTGTACTTTAAGAGGAGGTGATGTGTTAATCATTTGTAAGGATAAGAAACAGTACAAGAAGTCATTATGTTTGAAGACTTTGCTTGGCAAAAATATAGAATCCATGTTGCCTAATGAAACTAGAGGTATTAGGGGTGTTATAACGGGTGTTCCAGCTGGGGATTTCAATAGAAGAGTTAAATCTCTTCTATTTATTGAGAGATAAGGTTAAGGAGGTAAGGAGATAAGGAGGTTGCAAGTAGTTAGATATGAGGAAATGATGGATAATTTATCTGTATTGATTTATTTTGATGAGGTGAAGCTCCCTGATGAAGTTAGTTTTGAGTATATTAGTTATAATGCACGAGTTTACATCCCACCTCTGCTTGGATGTTATAATTGACAGAGATTTGGGCATTTTTCGCAATTTGTCATGGGAAACTAAAGTGTGGTAAGTGTGGTGGAGAACATAAGTATGAAGATTGTGAAGAATGTATAAAGTTTAACTGTTATAGTTGTGGAGGAGAACATAACACAGCTTATAGAGGATATGAAGTGCTTAAGAAGGAAGCCAAAGTTCAACAGGTTAAAGTACAGTTAGGTGAGTCTTATGCCGAGGTCTTGCAAAAAGTTAAACCAAATGTTGATAAAGTATTACCAGTCAGAGAACAGACTGTGAAGTCACTGGATATATGTCAGCATCACAGTTCATTACTAAAGATACTTTACTTGTTGACAAAATTAGGTTTGTGATGTTGATAATGGAATGATGATGGTGAATTCTGCTGCTCAGACATCTAGTCATACTGAGAAAATTAAAAATTATTGTGAAAGCTGCTGAAAAGTATCTTGGTATAACTGTTGTTATGTGAAAGGGTGTAAGCTGAGGTTGTGATGGGTGGGGTACCTGTATCTCAGTCTTCTTGTGAAGATACATAATGGGATTAAGAATACTGCAGTGGAATGCAAGGAACCTGATTTTTAATGGTCAAGACTTTAGGAAGTTTACTTCTGATTTGCCAAATCCTTCCCATGTTGTATGTATTAAGGAAACCTGGTTGTTACCAAATTTAAGTTTTTCTTTGCAGGATTATATTGTAATTAGGTTAGTTGGTGAGAGGGTAGTGTTGTCAGTTTTATGAGGAAACGGATAGGATATAGAATTGTGGACGTGAATGAAGTGTATGAGGCACTTGTAGTGGAAATATTTGATTCAACAGATAGGGGTAGTAAAGTTGTTAATTTTTACAACCCTTGTGGAAAGCTTTCGATTGATTTGTCAGAAAGTATATGTAGCTCTAGCTCACTAGGGATTTTAGCGCACATAGTTCACTGTGGAGTTGTTCATGGAATGATGGTAAGGTTCAAAGGTTCAAAAGGTCATTTATTATCGAAGTATACAACTCTGAAATAATTCTTATCCGGGCATCCATGAAACCAAGAAAGAAAAGAAAGGCAGCATGATAATCAAACCCCCAAATACCCCCTCCCCGCACAGAAAAACAAAACCAGAACAGGCACATTGACCCTGAATCCCCCTCCCCATGCAAAGAAAATGAGAAAGATCGGGGGGGAAAATATAGACTATAAACAACCATAAGACTGAAAAAAAATGCCTATAGTCCAAGTCCACATCCAAAACACAGAAAACCTAGGTAGCACTCTCCAGGGACAGTGGCAGGCTCCTCTTCTCCTGTAGTGGATCAATCAAAGGACAGGTAGCCAGCTCTCACCCCCTGCACTCACCTTGATGCTTCAAACTCCCTTGTTGCTTTAATCAGTGCACAATGGAAGCTTTAATCAGTGAAATGGAGTCAAACATCAGCTTGTTCCCCATCCCGCAGCCTGCCTCTCATGAGGTTCATGCACGCCACCTCTGTCTCCTGGAATCCAAAAGTTCTTTTAGTTATATAAAGGGTAAAAGGGAGGTGAGAGTTGATATTGGACCACTGGAAAATGATGCTGGTGAGCTAGTGTTGGGGAATCAAGAAATGGCAGATGAATGTAATGGGTACTTGGCATCTGCCTTCACTGTGGAAGAGACTAGCAGTGTGCCAGAGGCCCGTGAGTGTCAGGGAGTAGGAGTGAGTGTCATTGCTATTACAAAGGAAAAAGTACGAGGCAAACTCAAAGGTCTTAAGGTGGATAAGTACCTGGACCAGATGGACTACACCTCAGAGTTCCATGAGAGATAACTGATGCATTGGTCATGATCTTTCAAGAATCAATTGATTCTAGTATGGTCCTGGAGGACTGGAAGTTTGCAAATGTCTTTCCACTCATATCTGAAGGCAGGAAAGCAAAAGAAAGGAAATTATAGGCCGGTTAGCCTAATCCCAGTGGTTGGGAAAGTGTTGGAGTTCATTATTAAGGATGAGGTTTCGAGGTACTTGGAGACAAATGATAAAATAAGTCAAAGTCAGCATGCTTTCTGTAAAGGGAAATCTTACGTGACAAATCTGTTAGAGTTCTTCAAGGAAGTAACAAAAGAAAAGCAGTGGATGTCACTTACTTGGAATTTTAGAAGGCTGCCACACATGAGTCTGCTTAACAAGATATGGGAGGGGACTGGCTGACAGGCAGGAGACAGCAAGTGGGAATAAAAGGGGCCTTTTCTGTTTGGCTGCCAGTGACATGGTGTTCCGCAGGAGTCGTGATTGGGACTGCTACTTTTCACGTTATTTGTCAATGATTCGGATAATGGAATTGATGGCTTGTGGCAAAGTTTGCAGATGATACAAAGATAGGTGGAGGGTAGGTAGTGCTGAGGAAGCAATGAGATTGCAGCAGGACAGACAAATTGGAAGAATGGGCAAAAAAGTGGCGGATGGAGTACACTGTTGGGAAATGCATGACAATGATTTTGGTAAAAGGACTATTATCTAAATAGGGAGAAAATTTAAACATCAGAGATGCAGAGACACTTGGGAGTCCTCGTGCAAGACTCCCAGAAGGTTGAGTTTTGTGGTAAGGAAGACAAATGCAGTGTTGGCAATTATTTCAAGAGGAACAGAATATAAAAACAAGGAGATAATGCTGAGCCTTTATAAGAGGTATGGGGTTGAGTGGGATCCAGGATCAGTCATGATGGAGCATGTGGAACAGAACTGATGGGATGAATGGCCTAATTCTGCTCCTGTATCTTATATTCTAATTCTCTCAGAGACTGCCAGGCGCCGAAACACCCAAACGCTCTCCTAGCTTCCAACTCACCTTGATGTTTCAATCTTCCTAGTGGCTTTACTCGTCGAACAATGGAAGCTTTAATCGGCGAAATGGAGTCGAACATTGGCTCGCACTTCATCTCACAGCCTGACCACCCTGAGGTTTGCACACACTGCCTTTGCCTCCCGGAATCCTGTCAGGGACTGCGGAGCACTGGAACAACAAATCACAGGCTCCAATCGTTCCAGAATCACACCCAAGACAAAAACAAACGTAAAAAACATAAAAGAATTGGAAATATACAGTATGATTTCATGACTTATCCAGAATATGTTGACCAAAGGAGCGTTGCACGCCGGTGCCATCTTGACCGCAAGTACGTGGTAATGGTTTGATTGTAGAAGAATTTTTAGATGTTTCCTATCTTGTATGTCTTAATGATGGGAGGGGTATGAGATTTAATGTTCATAATAGCTCTGAACTGCTATAGATTAAACATTAGTTTAGAACATACTGGCTGAAGTGAGTGTGTGGGATGTGATGGCTGATGAACATTGAGGAGTGATCATGTGCCAATATTTATAGGCTTGTGTTTGGATTTATAGAGGGAACAGAAGGCCACTTTTAGGAGGTGGATTTTTGGTAAAGTAAATTGGGAGAAGTTTAAGGTTTTCTGTGATGAATGTCTGACAGGGCTATTGAGGATGATATGGAATTTTGTTTTGAAAGGTTATGTCATATTATTCATCAAACTGTGTAAGAAGTGATTCCTTTTAAAAAGAGCATTAAGAGGAGAAAGGCTGTAGCTTGGTGAAATACTGAGTGTTCAGAGGCGACTAGGAAGAGAAATAAGGCATTTAGGAAAGTTAAGATGTATCACTCTCCAAGTGACCTTATTAAGTATAAAAGTGCACAGGCCATGGTGAAGAAAGCAGTGAAGATTGTGGAAAAGGTTTACTGGAGGTTATATTGTGATAGTATTGGAAGGGGTGTTAAACTTGGAGATGTTTGGGGAATGACTAAGAAAAAGGGGGTGATTCATAGGGATAATAACATTACAGCATTGATTAAAGAAGGTTATATGAATGTTACTGAAGTAGAGATGTTTGAGTTACAGGCTGGTCATTTGCTGCAATTCATAATCAAGATAATTTAAGTAAAGAGGTTAAATAATGTAGGGGTAAGGTCCAAAGTGAATATCCTGATGTGTTGGAAACCAGCTGTCAGCAATGATAGTATTAGTGATGTAACGTTTTCTTTCTGTGAATTTAAAAAGACTAATAATAGTGCAGGTCAGACTTCTCCAGGAAAGAATGACGTTATTGTATATTTAAACTGACAACTCTCTTAGGAAAATATTAAAATTTTTGAATCATATTTGGAGGTTAGGCCATCTCCCCTCCTCATGGAAAATGGCAGTACTAATACTTATCTAGTACTCATTCTAAAACCTGGGAACCCCCCCCCCCACCCATTGGATCCTTCCAGATATAGACCAATATCCTTAACATCTCATTTGTGTAAACTTATGGTGATAGAGAGAGCATTTCAATTATATTTTGGAAAAGAAAGGTGACATAGCGTTTTATCAGAGTGGATTTCGGAAGGGTAGAATGACTGGATTCAGTTTTATGTTTGGAAGATGATATTAGGAAAGCACAGGTAAATAAAGAAGTTGTAATAGCTGTGTGTTTTTACATTGAAAAAGCATATGATATATTAAGGAAGGAAGGTCTTCTGATTAAATCGGGGAAATTAAGAGTGAGAGGAAGGCTATATAATTTTTTTCTGAGTTTTTTTATTTGGATAGTCTATGCAGGTAAGGGTAGTAAGGTCTATTCGGGCTTCTGTAAGATAGAGAATGGGACCTCACGAGGCAGTATTTGTAGCCCCTTATTGTTTAATAGTATGATTAAAATATTTTCTCCGAGATAGATATTGGGGTGGTTAAATCACTTTTTGCGGATGATGGAGCTTTATGAATTAGAGGTAGAAATTTCTATTTAACTGTATGTAGGATGCAATTCACAATTAATAAGGTCGAACAGTGGGCAGATAGATGGGGATTGAAGCTTTCAGTAGCTAAAACACAAGTTATGTGTTTTACAAAGAGGATCAATTGACCTGCACTTAATTATGTGGTCAAACTCTTGAAGAAGTGTCAGTGGTGAGATCTTTCAGCATGTGGCTGGATAATAATCTGACATAGAAGCACCATGTCAGTAAAATAATTGATAAATGTAAAGGAGCATTAAATATTCAAAGGTGTCCATGTGGGTATTTTTGCAGTGCTACAGGAAAATCTCTGTTGACCATTTCTATTTATTTAATTAGATCTGTGCTTGATTATGGCCGTGTGGCTTATGAATGAGCTTCATCTTCAAACTTAAAATGTTTGGACAACTATAGCTTTATGATGTACTGTGGTGCAGTAAGGTCGTCTTCTGTTACAGCTTTACTGCTTGAAATAGGACAATTATCCTCACAGTTGCGGAAGTTGATGTTAACGTACTGGATTAATTTGAGGCAGCAAAGAAGTGATTGCTGGCTTCAAATTATGCATCACTATCCCTTTACTAAAAAAGACCAAGATAACATGCCTGAATGACTGGCGTCCTGTCGCACTCACCTCAATAATAAGCAAATGCTTTGAAAGGCTGGTCAAGGATTACATCTGCAGCTTGCTACCACCCACACTGGACCCCCTACAATTTGCCTACCAACACAACCAATCGACATGTGACGCAATAGCCACTGCTCTACATGCGGTCCTTACACATCTGGAGAACAAAGATGCTTATGTGAGAATGCTGTTCTTGGACTACAGTTCAGCATTCAACACCATAGTTTCATCCAGGCTCGACAAGAAGCTCAGAGACCTCGGCCTTCACCCTGCCTTGTGTAGCTGGATCCTGGACTTCTTGTCAGATAGCCAGCAGGTTGTAAGAGTGGGCTCCCTCACCTCCAGCCCTCTGACTCTCAATACAGGAGCCCCTCAGGACTGTGTACTGAGTGCCCTCCTTTACTCCCTGTATACCCATGACTGTATCACCACCCACAGCTCCAATCTGCTAATTAAATTTGCCAACAACATTACATTGATTGGCCTTATCTCAGACAATAATGAGGTGGCCTACAGGGAAGAAGTCATCACCCTGACACAGTGGTGTCAAGAAAACAAACTCTCCCTCAATGTTGCAAAAACAAAGGAGCTAGTTGAGGATTACAGGAGTTAATAGAGATGGGCTAACCCCTATTGACATCAATGGATCTGGGGCTGAGAGGATAAGCAGCTTCAAGTTCTTTGGCATCCACATCACCGAGGATCTCATGTGGTCTGTACACCCCAGCTGTGTGATGAAAAAGGCACAACAGCGCCTCTTTCACCTCAGACACTTGAGGAAGTTTGGTATTGGTCACCAAATCCTGAGAACTTTCTACAGGAGCACAATTGAGAGCATCTTGACTGGCTGCATCACTGCCTGGTATGGGAAATGTATCTCCCTTAATCGCAGGATTCTGCAGAGAGTGGTGCGGACAGCCCAGCCCATCTGTAGTTGTGAACTTCCCATGATTCAGGACATTTACAAGGACAGGTGTATAAAAAGGGCCCATAGGATCATTGGAGACCCAGGCCATCCCAACCACAATCTATTCCAGCTGCTACCATCCGGGAAGCAGTACCGCAGCATAAAAGCCAGGACCTACGGCTCTGAGACAGCTTCTTCCACCAGGCCATCAGATTGATGAACTCGCACTGATCTGAGTGTACTCCATATTACATTGACTGTTCTATTTATTATAAATTACTATGATTGCACATTGCACATTTAGATGGAGATGTAATGTAAAGATATTTACTCCTCATGTGTGTGAAGGATGTCAATTCAATTCAGAAAGTTGGCAGACTGTTGGGAACCTCACAAGAAGTATGTTTTTAGATTTGGGTGGCTGGGTTCTTGTCACACGAGGCATATGGGTTTGCTGGATTATGCAAAATGTCCCATTGTAGCTTTCTCGGTAACCCCACCTTGGTTTTTTTCCAATGATGTTAGTTGATTTTAGGTTACACAATTTAATGAAGTCTCAGGATTCTGATATGTCTGAGAATCATTTGGTTCATTAATATGTTAAGGAAAATTATACTGATAAGTTAACCATTTTTACTGACAGATCAAAAGATAATTTAACTGGTAATGTTGGTGTGGCTGTTTTGTGCCTAAATTACAGGTAACAATAAAGAAACTTCTTATTAACGATTTATCAGCATATACAGCAGAATTGGTTGCCATCATTTTGTGCTTACAATGGGTGGAGGAAATTTATCCTTGCAAAGTTGTAATTTGTTCAGCTTCTTTTTCGGTTTTGATTAGCCTTAAAACAGGTCTTTCTAGCAGTTGGCCAGATTTACTGCTGGAAGATCTTGAAACTTTTATTTTTTATTCAAATCTTCTTGAAAGTCCCTGCACATAGGGGTGTTGAGGGGGAATGAGCGGCCTGATTATTTAGCTAAGAAGGTTGTTAAAAGTTCAACTGTGGATATAGACCTTCCACTTGGCAAATCAGCAGCTAAGGGATTGGTGGGGTTAAGAACTGGGGGATTATGGCAAGATTTGTGAGATAATGGGCATAAGGGGGAGACACCTTTAAATACATAGAACTGTTGGGATCCAAATCAAATCCTGAGTTTATGATGACCGAAGGAAAAAAGAAGGCGATTGGTTGAAAAGACTTTTGCAAACGTGTTGAACCGAACGAAGCCTTCTTTAGGTGTAGCATGCACGCTCTCTGTAATTACTCCCGTGTCAGTCAAGTGCCGCTATTGCCGGTGAGGCCAGCAGGGGGCGGGCGGGCCGCGGCTCCCACAATGCTCCGGTGTGTGTGTGTGTGGAATGGGTTCAACAATGCGGGTGAGCTGAGACTCGGAGCGATTCCTGCACTCGCATACCACCGCTCTCCTTCATGTGTATTTTTATTTAGTTCACAGCCAAGCTTAGATATTGCATTGAGGTACATAAAACAAATGACCAGATGTCCTCTTGAAAACAAAATAGCAACGCGATCCGGAGCATGTGAGTAATTTTCTTTTTCTGAACCCTGTGTGAAGCTAGGCTGTGTGCGGCGGGCAGACCCGGAGAGCGGAGAGTGAACCGGTCCTGCTTTCTGGACACAGGCCTTTTAGGGACAACGGGCAAAAGCAACTGCAAGTCGCTATCTCGGGGTTTGTTTGTTGCAACAAATTCGGTACAATGTTGCGCCGGGTTTCCTGCCAGAAGAGGTACTTGCCTCGACTGCCTGTAAAATGCACCCTGTCTCCTTGTCATGTTCACCCGCTTGGGGCCTGGCCATTTCCACCTTCAGGTAAAGCTCGCCAGCCGTTCTCGCCTAACTGTGTGTTTGGTACGTCAATCGTTGAATTGGTTCCCAGATTCTGTTATGCGTTAATGGCGATTTAAAACAAACAAGAAATCAGATGTTTGTTTTTAGTTTGCGATCAGCTCTTAGTTAAATGGCACGCAAGCCCGAATGGTTAGTGGTTTCTTCATAATTGGCTGTTTGGTTGGGGAATGTGATCACTTCAGGAGTGTAGTTTCCTGTTAGATGTGGCGTTACGGACAACGAAAATATATTGTTCAAACGTTTTTAGACCTCTAGATACCAGCGTGTGTTAAAAGTTAATTGGGGAGGGATGAATTGTTATTTTACTAGGGTGGCTGCTGATCAACTCGCACAGCATTTCGCAGCTGTGTAAATAAAAATGTTCAATGTCAAATCGTGAAATCGATGCGTTGAATGAGCAAGTACGCTTGTAGACATAAGCCAACTCGTAGATGGATAATAGAGATTTATTTTTGTCACAAGTGTCATTGCCCAGTTCTAGTGTCGTGACACGAAGGGCGTGATTCACAAGTGAACTAGCAGAATCGTGAGAGTAATAGAATTCCAGATTGTTTAATGTCATATCCACTACACAAGTGTAAAGGAGAATGAAATAGTTGTTACTTCGGATCCCATGCAGCACAAGAAAAAACACTTAAGATAAATAACACAATAAATATAAATAGGTAGGATAACTTGTATACATTGTATGTCCATAAAATGAGTTAGGCACAGGGGTGTGTCTGTAGTTGGTGACTGATAGGAAATGATAAGGTAGTGAAGGGGGGGTTAGTGGGTGGAGGTGTTGATCAGCTGTACTGCTTGGGGAAAGTAACTGTTTTTGAGTCTGGTGGTCCTGGCATGGATGCCTGTCCCACTCCCATCAGGGAGGAGGCTACACAGAAAAGAATAGAGTAGATTTCTTCTGGTTTGAAAAGGGAGGTCGATGGTATTGAGAAATTTTGATTAGGCTGGGTAAGTGGATTTGGTGCAGGGACATGATAAAAGATTGATCATGAGGAATACGGACAGAAAAAATACTATTGGTGTAAATGGGGAGCAACACACAAAATGCTGGAGGAACTCAGCAGGTTGGGCAGTATCGATGGAGGAGAATAAAGTCAATGTTTCAGGTCAAGATCCTTCAGGACTGGAAGGGAAGAGGGAAAAGTCAAAAAAAGGTGAGAGGAGGAGGAGTAGAAGCTTAAAAGATGATGGGTTTAACCAGGTGAGGGGAAGATAGGTGGGTGGAGGGGGTATCCAGTGAAAAGCTGGGAGGTGATAGTTGGAAAAGGTAAAGGGCTGAAGAAGAAGGAATTTGATTGGAGAGGACAGTGGACCATGGAGAAAGGGAAGGAGGGGGGGCACCGGGGGAGGTGATAGGCAGGTGAGGAGAAGAGAAATGGTAAGGGGGGAACCAGAGTGGGGAATGGAAGAGGAGGGAAGGGGAAGGGAAAACCAATCAGAACTTAAATAAATGGAGAATTAGAGGAAGTGTGAATGGGCACTTGATGGTCAGTGTGGGCTCTGGGCTGATGGACCAGCATCTGTGTTTTGTGACTCAGTGCAATGTTAACATGTGTTAGTGAATGGGGAAGGGCTACTTGTGTTTCTGTTTCTGTTCCTGCGTTTTCACAGTGGGAGGGGGAACAGAACCAAAGTGTAATTGGATGGTGTGGGTTTGTTAAGCCAATATGGCCTGTTAGCATTCTGTATCTCTAAATAAATAAGTATGAATGTAAAGCCAGTGATGCGTTCAGAACAACACACACAAAATGCTGGGGGAGCTCAGCGTGTCAGGAGGGGATTAAACAGTTGACATTTCATGCTGAGACCCTTCATCAGCACTGTTCAGAACTGATCTACCTAGAGGGCATTGAGAAAATGGCGCTTTTGGGAGGGAGGAGCCAGGGAAAGCAACTGAAACATACGCTGATTGTGCAGCATAATGCAAACGTGGATCACCTGGGCAAAGTATTTCTGCACTGTGACTACTACGTAGAGGGTAGCAGTGGACGGGTCTTAGCCCAGAGCATTGACTGTCCATTACCCCCCCCCACCCCCATAGGTCCTGCCTGAGCCGCTAAGTCCCTCCAGCATTTTGTGTTTGTGTGTTGCTCGAGGGCCGCCATGTCAGTGTGTCTGAATTCCTTCCATATTGTTGGCGAAAGCCATTCTGTGCCTTGGCTCATCTGTCACAGCTGCCTGGGAATTGAGTTCCCAAAAAATAACAAAAGCATTGGAGACTTTTCGAAAGGGCCAGTGCCAGCTGTGAGACATCTTTGTGAAGAATTCCACTTGGTGTTCTGCAGCCCACGAAGCACTTCTGCCTGTAAGTGAATGCTTCCAGCTGGCGCATTTCAGGGTGTAGCAGTACCCCTGCAGAGTCCTTGTGGTGAAGGACCTACTACCACTGAGCACTGAGGGATGGGTCCTGTGTAACAGCCTCTCAGATGATTCACAGGTGCTTTGTTTGAATGGTGTTCACCTCCTTCTGGTATCCCTCCTTCCCTTTCTCCCATTCTCTCCTCCATGGGCCTCTGTTCACTAGAATTCAGAAGAATGAGGGGTGACCTCATTGAAACCTACTGAATAGTGAAAGGGCTAGATGTGGAGAGTCCCAAGACCAGAGGACACAGCCTCAAAATAGAGGGGCATCCTTTGCAAACAGAGTTGAGAAATTTCTTTAGCCAGAGAGTGGTAAATCTGTGGAATTCTTTGCTACAGGCAGCTGTGGAGGCTAAGTCTTTATGTATATTTAAGGCAGAGAACGTAGAATATAGAATACTACAGCACATTATAGGCCCTTCGACCCACAATGTTGTGCCGACCCTCAAACCCTGCCTCCCATATAACCCTCCCCACCTTAAATTCCTCCATATATCTCTAGTAGTCTCTTAAACTTCACTAGTGTTATCTGCCTCCACCACTGACTCAGGCAGTGCATTCCACGCACCAACCACTCTCCGAGTAAAAAACCTTCTTCTAATATCCCCCTTGAACTTCCCACCCCTTACCTTAAAGCCATGTCCTCTTGTACTGAGCAGTGGTGCCCTGGGGAAGAGGCGCTGGCTATCCACTCTATCTATTCCTCTTATTATCTTGTACACCTCTATCATGTCTCCTCTCATTCTCCTTCTCCCCAAAGAGTAAAGCCCTAGCTCCCTTAGTCTCTGATCATAATGCATACTCTAAACCAGGCAGCATCCTGGTAAATCTCCTCTGTACCCTTTCCAATGCTTCCACATCCTTCCTATAGTGAGGCGACCAGAACTGGACACAGTACTCCAAGTGTGGCCTAACCAGAGTTTTATAGAGCTGCATCATTACATCGCGACTCTTAAACTCTATCTCTCGACTCATGAAAGCTAACACCCCATAAGCTTTCTTAACTACCCTATCTACCTGTGAGGCAACTTTCAGGGATCTGTGGACATGTACCCCCAGATCCCTCTGCTCCTCCACACTACCAAGTATCCTGTCATTTACTTTGTACTCTGCCTTGGAGTTTGTCCTTCCAAAGTGTACCACCTCACACTTCTCCAGGTTGAACTCCATCTGCCACTTCTCAGCCCACTTCTGCATCCTATCAATGTCTCTCTGCAATCTTCGACAATCCTCTACACTATCTACAACACCACCAACCTTTGTGTCATCTGCAAACTTGCCAACCCACTCTTCTACCCCCACATCCAGGTCATTAATAAAAATCACGAAAAGTAGAGATAAAAGTAGAACAGATCCTTGTGGGACACCACTAGTCACAACCCTCCAATCTGAATGTACTCCCTCCACCATAACCCTCTGTCTTCTGCAGGCAAGCCAATTCTGAATCCACCTGGCTAAACTTCCCTGGATCCCATGCCTTCTGGCTTTCTGAATAAACCTACCGTGTGGAACCTTGTCAAATACCTTACTAAAATCCATATAGATCACATCCACTGCACTACCCTCATCTATATGCCTGGTCACCACCTCAAAGAACCCTATCAGGCTTGTTAGACACGATCTGCCCTTCTCAAAGCCATCGTAAACACAAAATACTCTGCAGATGCTGGGGTTAAAGCAACACTCACAACACGCTGGAGGAATTCAGCAGGTCGGGCAGCATCCATGGAAACGATGAGTCGACGTTTTGTGCCGGAACCCTTCGTCATGCTGACTGTCCCTGATCAGACCATGATTCTCTAAATGCCCATAGATCCCATCTCTAAGAATCTTTCCCAACAGCTTTCCCACCACAGACTTAAGGTTCACTGGTCTATAATTACTGATAGATTCTTGATTGGTTAGAGCATGAAGGGATATGGGGAAGAGGCAGGAGATTGGAGAGGCAGGAGATTGGGGCTGAGAAGAAAGTTGGATCAGCCGTAATGAAATGGCAGAACAGAATTGATGGGTCAAGTGGCCTAATTCTGTTTCTATATCTCATGGTCCTATCAGATTCCTCCTTCAGCCCTTTTTAACCTACTGTATGTCCTCCTCACTTCACACTTCATACCCCCTCCTCCACACACATGCCTTCTTCCTCATCTGGTTTCACCCATCACTTGCCCCACCCACCTTCTCCCCCCATTCTTTTCCAATCCTGATAAAGGATCTCAGATTAAAATGTTGACTTTTATTCCTTTCTACAGATGCTGCCTGGTCTGCTGAGTTCCTCCAGAATTTTATATGTGTCACTCTATATTTCTAGCATCTGTGGAATCTACCCCCTTCGAACCTTCTGAACGCATTGCCCTCCACTCATTCTGTACCAATCCCAACCTTACCATCAAATATGCAGACAAAGGCGGTGCTGTTGTAGTGTGGTGGACTGACATTTACCTTGCTGAAGCTAGGCTGCAATTCTCAGACACCTACTCAAACCTGCCCCTTGAAGAAGACCCCACTCCGGACCAACAGAAAAACTGTCTCCCATACCATCATTGACCTCATCGACTCTGGAAACTCCCAACCACCGCCGCCAAACTCATGGTTCCCTTGCCCCGCTCTGCTCGCTTCTACCTCCTACCCAAGATCCACAAACCTGACTGTCTAGGTAGGTCCACTGTCTCTGTCTGCTCCTGCCCCACTGAACATGTGTCCTCATACCTTGACTCCATTGTATCCTTTTCCCACCTACGTCCACAACCCTTCTCATGCTCTCGATCTCCTCACTAACTCTCAATTGCCTGTCCCATTTTCGCCATGGATGTCCAGTTTCTATACACTTATATACCTTATCAAGAAGTCCGTAAAGCTCTCTGCTTCTTTCTCAGTAAAAGAACCATGCTCTTTTCTTTCTGGCAGAACTGATCCTCACCCAAAACAATTTTTCCTACAGCTCCTCCCACTTTCTCTAGACCCGATGGGCACCTGCATGGGCCGCAGCCTTACCTGCCTTTTCATTAACTACATAGAACAGTCCGTGTTCTTTGTCTTTCCTGGTAATGCTCCCCAACTCTTCCTCCGCTACCTTGACAACTGCATTGGTGTTGCTTTATGCAGATATGCTGAACTCGTCAATTTCATCGTCTTTGCCTCCTGCTTCCACCCTGCCCTTAAATTCACTTGATCCATTTCTGATACCTTCCTCCTCTTTCTTGATCTCTGTGCCTCCAGAGATGTCCTCCTCCTTCAAAGAACAGGATTTTCTTTCCTCCACTATTGATGCTGCCTTTCCCAAATATTCGTGCTCAGACCATCCTCCTGCCACCCTAATGGTGATAGATTTCTTCTTATCTTTACCTACCACCCCATGAGCCTCTTCATCCAACACATAATTCTCTGCAACTTCTACCATCTCCAAAAAAATCCTACCACCAAACATATCTTTACCTCTCTCTGCTTTCCACAGGGATCACTCCCTCCGTGATTCCCTTGTCGTTTTGTCCCTACCCACCAATCTCCCTCCCGGCACTTATCCCTGCAACTGGCCTAAGTGCTACACCTGTCTTTTCACCTCTTTCCTCACCTCCATTCGGTCCCCAAAAGTTCTTCCTGGTGAGGTACCATTTCACCTGTGAATCTGTTGGGGTCGTCTATTGCGTCTGATGCAGCCTCCGCTACATTGGTGAGACCTGTTGTAAACTGGAGGGCTGCTTCTCAAGCACCTCCACACCACCCACCACAAGCGAAACTTCCCAGTGGTCACACATTTTAATTTTGATTCTCATTCCCATTCCGACATGTCGGTCCATGGCCTCTACTTGTGCCATGATGAGGCCACCCTCAGGATGTAGGAGCAACACTGTATATTCCATCTGGGTAGCCTCCAACCTGTTGGCATGAATATTGATTTCTCCTTCCGGTTAAAAAAAATTCCCTCTCTTCTATTCCCCACTTTGGCCTCTTACCTCTTTTCACCTGCCTACCACTTTCCCCTGGTCTTCCCCCCCCTTCCCTTTCTCCTATGGACCACTCTCCCCTCCTATCAGATTCCTTCCTCTTCACCTCTTTACCTTTCCTACCCACCTTCAAGGTGTCCTCCTTCACCTCCCCCTACTTCCCCCCACCCCTCTTTTCCAGTCCTGAAGAAGGGTCTCGGCCTGAAACGGCGATTGTTTATTTATCTCCATAGATGCTGCCTGATCTGCTGTGCTCCTCCAGCATTTTTTGTGTGTCACATCCTGCAGAATTTCTCTTACTTATGATCTGTAGAATCTCTTGTGTTTATGGTGTAAGAGAATTTATTAAACTGATGCAATGAATCGAGAGAAAGACATCTCCCAGTTTTATTCTTTGTATATTGTATGTGATGAGTACAGTATATTTTTGAAATATTTCTACTGCTGTAGGGAAAAAAATTAGAAGCTAATTTGAGTACAGAAAGATACCACAATCTGTGAATGTGATGATGACAAACTAATCATATTTCAGTCACAAACACGGGTGATTCTGCAGATGGTGGAAATCCAGAGCAACATACACAAAATGCTGGAGGAACTCAGCACGTCAGGCAACATCTATGGAGGGCAATAAACAGTCAATGTTTTGAGTCAAGACCCTTCATCAGGACGTACTTAAGTCACATTGTTTGTTTTTGGGGGGGGGGCTTATTCCAAGCCAGGAGACTAACCCTTCCCTTCCACATAGGCATCCACTTTTCTATCATCCATGTGTCTGTCTAAGAGTCTGTATTTTATCTGTCTCAGTCACCACTTCGAGCAGTGTGTTTCACACACCTACCACTGTATTTTTTTTTAAAAAACTTGCCTCTGACACCCCTCCCCGATACTTCCCTCCAATCACCTTAAAATTATGCACCCTGGTATTAGCTATTTCTGCCTGTCCACTGGATCTATGCTTCTTATTATCTTGCACACCTATATCAAGTCACATCTCACCCTTCTTCGCTCCAAAGAGAAAAACACAAACTTGCTCAACCTTGCCTCATAAGACATGCCCTCTAATCATCCTGGTAACTTTCCTCTGCACCACATCCACATCCTTCTATAATGAGGCAAACAGAACTGAACACAGCATTTCAAGTGTGGTTTAACCAGGGTTTTTACAAGCTGCAACATTGGTTTGCAAATGAATACATCCTTTGGCCCATCTAACCCGCTCCCTTAGCTATTGATAACAATATTTGCCAAATACCAGTTGTTTTTTGTGGCCGTCTTATCATTCTTATATTAACTTGTTACAAATATTTAAATTATTTAATTTACCTGTTGTAAATTGGGGGACTGCTTCGTCGAGCACCTTCGCACCATCCACCACAAGCAGGACTTCCCGGTGGCCAAACGTTTTAATTCCCATTCCCATTCAGACATGTCGGTACATCGCCTTCTCTTGTGCCAAGATTAGGCCATGCTCAGGGTGGAGGAGCAACACCTTGTATTCCGTCTGGGTAGCCTCCAACCTGATGGCATGAACATCGACTTCTCCTTCTGGTAAATAAGTGACCCCCCGCCTCCTCTATTCCCCATTCTTACCTCTTCCCACCTGTGTCCCTGAGTCCCCTCCCATTTCTCTTTCTCCCCTCCTAACAGATTCTTTCTTCTTCAGCCCTTGATCTTTGCCACCCACCTGGCTTCACCTATTACCTTCCAGCTAGCTTCTTTCCCCTCACCCCCCTACCCTCACCTCTTTATTCTGGTAGATTCCCCCTTCCTCCTTAGACCTGAAGAAAAGTCTTGGCCCAAAATGGCAACTGCCTGACCTGTTGAGTTCCTCCAACATTTCGTGTGTGTTGCTATTTTATTTATAGATGTGCTTTATTTGCTGTGTGTACATCAAAACATGCAGTGAAATGCTGTTTTGTGTCAGCAATCGAGAATGTGTTGGCGGCACCCCGCAAATGTTGCCGTGCTTGTGATACCAACGTAGCATGCCCACTGTGTACTAACCCTAACCTGCACATCTTTGGAATGTGGGAGGAAGCTGGAGTACTATGCAGGTTTCATGTTGAAACAGACCAGTGATGAGATTCTGCTTTGACACAAGCAGTTTCTTTCCTGTGCATGTCAAGTTCAAGATGATTTGCATAACCACTATTTTTTTTCTTTCTTTTCAATAAATAGAACCATGCTGCATCTGGTTGAGAGTCAGTAAACTGCTTGTGATACTCAAATCTTATTATTCCATTGGTTGTCTCAGGAATTGAAAGGGTTAATAATGTCTCTGGGCCTGTACTTGATAGAGTTTAGAAGATTTGGTGGGGGTGGGGGGGGGGAAGAATCTCATTGAAACCTATCCGATATTGAAAGTGGCTTGGAGAGGATGTTTACAATAGTGGAATAGTCTTTTAGTAGACGACACAGCCTCAAAGTACAAGGATGACTCTTCAGAATAACCTGAGGATGGTGAACCTGTGGAATTCATTGTCACAGATGACTGTAGAGGCCAAGTCATTGGATATATTTAAAGTGGAGGTTGAGAGGTTCTTGATTAGTCAGGGTGTCAGAGGTTACGGGGAGAAGTCAGGAGAATGCAGTGAGAGAGATAAATCAGCAGTGATAGAATGGCGGAGCAGACTCAATGGGTCGATTGGTCTAATTCTACTCTAATGTCTTCTGGTCTTGCCACATCTTATATCTTGGTAGCAACTTTTTCACCTTTGGGTTGGTGGAGTTCAGTCCGGGGATCTGAGTACATGATATTTAGTGATGGTTCCAGCGCACCACTGTCTAGACTGTGGACTGTTGGAAAAGGCTTTCTTTAGGTGTGAAATTACTGCAAGTAATCTTGTAGCATTATTGGAATAAGAACATTTTTTTGAGTTCTGTCAGATGCCCTGCCTAATATTCATCAGCCAAATTTGTTATTAGGGATCATCTGGTTATTATTAGGTTTTTGTCTGTGGGAACTTAGTCCAAATATGATTGTGTTTTAAAAATATTTTTCAATGGTTTTAAAGAGCTTGGGAAGTTGGATTTTGTTGTTATCATAAATTTAAATAGAGTTTTGTTTTCTTTTAGTGATCAGTATCAGTGGCTGCCAATGCTTCCTTCTGATGGAATCTGAGTGGGAACTACATTATTCAGAGAGTGATGTGAGGGTGAAAGGAGCTGCCGGAGGAAGTGATGGACGTGGGTTCAATTGTAACATTTGCAGGACGGGCCGGACTGTCAGTAGAAGTGGTGGATGTGGGTTTGGTTTTAACTTTTAAGAGAAGTGTGGGTGGGAGAGGTACGAAGGACTTAAGGTTTGGGTGCAGGCCGATGGGATTAGGCGGAATAATAATTTAGCACAGACCAGATGGAGCAAAGGGCCTGTTCCTATGCTGTGATGCTCTATGAATATGCCTACTTACAAATGTTATCCACATTCCTTCAAACAAAAACTTGATACCAAGTTACATTAGGACAGCTGACCAAAAACTGAGTCAAAGGGCCCTCTCTTAAGGAGCCTCTTTGAAGTGAGAGGTCATATTGTGGAGAAGTCAAGGCATTGGGCTCCAGAGGTGTTGGTGAAAATGATGTTTGTAAAATTAGAGGTGCACAACACACCTGGATCAAGGTGTAGAAATAAGAGTTGTAGAGTTGGAAGAGTTTTAGTTATAATTTACTGCAATTGAGAAGCCATGTTTCTTGAAAGAAAAGGTTGGAATTAAAAATTAGAGTGGAATAGTTTAATTATTTTGGGAAGCTGTAATTACAATAGGCCAAGTTTCCGTAAGCAACTTCTATCTCTAAACCCTTATTTGTAATGGATAATCCAAAATGTTGGCAGGAGTTGAACTTGGCTGTAAAGCCTTCAACGTATTGCTGGTAATGTCACGTGACAAGATTCTGGTTGTCTGAAATCCGAGCAGTTCTTTTAGTCAGTGCACCGGTATTGAGGGAGAACTCTCAGTTTGACACCGGTATGTTGATGCATCACAGCTGTGTAAACTGGAATCAGATTGCTAGCAGCTCAGAACAGCAGTGTGCAACGTGACTAATTTATGGAAATGAATTCTGCCTGTACTGTGTTGGGATTCCCAAAGGTCTAATTTGTTGAAGGACAGTGGCAGAATGACTTGATAATTCTTAGTTCACTTAATACAGCCGCAGTGTTTAATAGTCATGAACCTTTGAGTTTCTCACCTGCTCCTCAATAATATTATTTAGTCTTTGTTTGGGCTTCTATTTTAAGGCTTCTGATTTAAAAAAAAACATTGTATATTAATATTGTAGATTGTGAAATGCATTTTATCTTTGTAATGGGCTTACAATCAAAGTACCTCAAATGAATGCAATTTTGAACATTTTTTTAATGGAAAGCCTTGGAATGACAGAAGAGCAAAATGATTTAGGTTCCATTTAATCATCACCTCAAGCTATTGCACAGCTATTTATAATTTTTTTAAAAGGGAAGCAGGTATAACTTCAAAAAGATTGCATTTCTTTTTTCTAAGAAGTCTTATCCAGACCCCACCAGGGGAGCTACAATCAGTTTTGGGTATTGTATTGCAGATTTGACAGAATAACATCAGAACTTGAGTGTTGAATTGTGAGATCAGTTCCTCAAAGAACGTGTTAAGGAACTGGAGCTGCAGCTCGATATCGGTACATTTGAGAAACTGAGAAAATGATAGATACAGAAACTACAGGGAGATAGTCATCCTGAGGTTGCAGGGGGCAAGTAACTGTCTGCCTGTCAGGAGAAGGCAGGGAAATGGGCAGCCAGTGCAGGGTCTCCATGTGGTCTTCCCTGTGTGCTTTGGGGGTTGTATTTTTTTTCTTATTGGGTTCTTTCGGGCATCTTGCGGCTGCCTTTAAGCAAACAAATCTCAAGTTTATATAATTTATACATTCTTTGTTAAATGTACTTTGAATCTTTGAAGAGAGGTGAAGAAGATTACTGTAGTTATAGGAGATTTCATAGAGGAACAGAGTCAAGATTCTGTGGGCATGGTAGACACCTGGATGGTATGTTTCCTCCTTGGTGCCAGGTTCAAGAATGTCTCAGATTAGGTCCGTGGCATTCTAAAGGAGAAGGGTGAACAGCCAGAAATTTTAGTATATATTGGGACCAATGACATAGGTAGGAAAGTGACCAAGTCCTGAGGACAGAACAACAGGAATTCTGTAGATGCTGGAAATTCAAGCAACACACATCAAAGTTGCTGGTGAACGCAGCAGGCCAGGAAGCATCTATAGGAAGAGGCGCAGTCGACGTTTCAGGCCGAGACCCTTCGTCAGGACTAACTGAAGGAAGAGTGAGTAAGGGATTTGAAAGCTGGAGGGGGAGGGGGAAATCCAAAATGATAGGAGAAGACAGGAGGGGGAGGGATGGAGCCGAGAGCTGGACAGGTGATAGGCAGAAGGGGATACGAGAGGATCATGGGACAGGAGGTCCGGGAAGAAAGACGGGGGGGGGTGACCCAGAGGATGGGCAAGAGGTATATTCAGAGGGACAGAGGGAGAAAAAGGAGAGTGAGAGAAAGAATGTGTGCATAAAAAAGAGTAACAGATGGGGTACGAGGGGGAGGTGGGGCCTAGCGGAAGTTAGAGAAGTCAATGTTCATGCCATCAGGTTGGAGGCTACCCATACGGAATATAAGGTGTTGTTCCTCCAACCTGAGTGTGGCTTCATCTTTACAGTAGAGGAGGCCGTGGATAGACATGTCAGAATGGGAATGGGATGTGGAATTAAAATGTGTGGCCACTGGGAGATCCTGCTTTCTCTGGCGGATAGAGCGTAGATGTTCAGCGAAGCGGTCTCCCAGTCTGCGTCGGGTCTCACCAATATATAAAAGGCCACATCGGGAGCACCGGACGCAGTATATCACCCCAGTCGACTCACAGGTGAAGTGATGCCTCACCTGGAAGGACTGTTTGGGGCCCTGAATGGTGGTAAGGGAGGAAGTGTAAGGGCATGTGTAACACTTGTTCCGCTTACACGGATAAGTGCCAGGAGGGAGATCAGTGGGGAGGGATGGGGGGGACGAATGGACAAGGGAGTTGTGTAGGGAGCGATCCCTGCGGAATGCAGAGAGAGGGGGGGTAGGAAAGATATGCTTAGTGGTGGGATCCCGTTGGAGGTGGCGGAAGTTACGGAGAATAATATGTTGGACCCGGAGGCTGGTGGGGTGGTAGGTGAGGACCAGGGGAACCCTATTCCTAGTGGGGTGGTGGGAGGATGGAGTGAGAGCAGATGTACGTGAAATGGGGGAGATGCGTTTAAGAGCAGAGTTGATAGTGGAGGAAGGGAAGCCCCTTTCTTTAAAAAATGAAGACATCTCCCTCGTCCTAGAATGAAAAGCCTCATCCTGAGAGCAGATGCGGCGGAGACGGAGGAATTGCGAGAAGGGGATGGCGTTTTTGCAAGAGACAGGGTGAGAAGAGGAATAGTCCAGATAGCTGTGAGAGTCAGTAGGCTTATAGTAGACATCAGTGGATAAGCTGTCTCCAGAGACAGAGACAGAAAGATCTAGAAAGGGGAGGGAGGTGTCGGAAATGGACCAGGTAAACTTGAGGGAGGGTGAAAGTTGGAGGCAAAGTTAATAAAGTCAACGAGTTCTGCATGCGTGCAGGAAGCAGCGCCAATGCAGTCGTCGATGTAGCGAAGGAAAAGTGGGGGGCAGATACCAGAATAGGCACGGAACATAGATTGTTCCACAAACCCAACAAAAAGGCAGGCATAGCTAGGACCCATACGGGTGCCCATAGCTACACCTTTAGTTTGGAGGAAATGGGAGGAGCAAAAGGAGAAATTATTAAGAGTAAGGACTAATTCTGCTAGACGGAGCAGAGTGGTGGTAGAGGGGAACTGATTAGGTCTGGAATCCAAAAAGAAGCGTAGAGCTTTGAGACCTTCCTGATGGGGGATGGAAGTATATAGGGACTGGACATCCATGGTGAAAATAAAGCGGTGGGGGCCAGGGAACTTAAAATCATCGAAAAGTTTAAGAGCGTGAGAAGTGTCACGAACATAGGTCGGAAGGGATTGAACAAGGGGTGATAAAACAGTGTCGAGGTATGCAGAAACGAATTCGGTGGGGCAGGAGCAAGCTGAGACAATAGGTCGGCCAGGACAGGCAGGTTTGTGGATCTTGGGTAGGAGGTAGAAACGGGAAGTGCGGGGTGTGGGAACTATAAGGTTGGTAGCAGTGGATGGGAGATCCCCTGAGCGGATAAAGTCGTTGATAGTGTGGGAGACAATGGCCTGGTGCTCCTTAGTGGGGTCACGATCGAGGGGTAAATAAGAGGAGGTATCCGCGAGTTGTCGCTGTGCCTCGGCAAGGTAGAGGTCAGTACGCCAGACTACAACAGCACCCCCTTTATCAGTGGGTTTAATAATAATGTTAGGATTAGTGCAGAGGGAGTGGAGAGCAGAGCGTTCCGAAGGAGTGAGGTTGGAATGGGGACAAGGTGCGGTGAAGTCGAGACGGTTGATGTCCCGTCGGCAGTTGGCAATAAAGAGATCCAGAGCAGGCAGAAGACCAGAGCGGGGTGTCCATGAAGAAGAGGAGGGTTGAAGATGGGAGAAGGGGTCATCGGCGGGGGTGGAAGAGTCCTTGCCGAAGAAGTAGGCTCGGAGACGGCAGAAGAAAAGTTCCGCATCGTGGCGAACACGGAACTCGCTGAGGTGTGGGCGAAGGGGGACAAACGTGAGGCCCTTACTGAGAACAGAGCGTTCTGCCTCCGACAGTTGAAGGTCGGAGGGGATGGTAAAGACCCGGCACGGATGAGAGCTGGGATCAGAGGGGGGAGGGGGGAGGCTGGGGTGTCAATGGAGAGGGGAGGGTTGGGGTGAGAGGAAGATGGAGCCTCTGAGGGCCCAGGAGTTGACGGTGGGATCTGAGGAAGACGGGGCTGCGGAGTGGTGGTGGGGGAAGGGGAGACGGGAGTCACAACAGCAGCACATAAAGACCCGGCCTGGAGTTCAAGGCTGGAGTCGCAGTTGGTGGTTGCACGATCGCTTTGAATGTGTCCGTGGTCGTTGCTGGAGTCCGGGTTTTGAATATGTCCTGAGGTGTTGGAGCCGCCGAGATCAACGGCAGGGGCCGCAACCGAAAGTTCATGCCTGCTAGCGTCGGGGCCGGCAGGCTCTGGAGTCCGTAGATGTAAGATCTTGCGATCTTTGCCTAACATGACAAAGTCAAAGAAACGGCGATTGCAGGCGTGGATCCGACGGAGGATGAAATAGCGGGTAGGACCATTACAGACGGTGAAGAAAGTGTCCCGAAGGTGTGGAAGGGTCTGGGATAGGGACACCAAGTACCTCCTCATGGCGGAGAGCGTCGCCTTCAGAGCTTGACGGGAGAAGCGGCGAGAGGCAGAGTCAATAAAATGTGAGTACCTGGGATCCTCAGAAGGTCCAAATTGAGAGGCTTGGAAACGAATCCTAAAGCCAACTGGAGTAAGTTGGCGACGGAGGCACGTTCCAAGAAAGGATACATGGCTGTGATAGCGAGTTTGAGTCAAAGTCTGGTCGAAAAGTTGAAGAGCCGAAGAAATCACAGATGGGGAGCAGTGAGAGATGGTTTCACTGAACTCCCGTCGAAGAGAGGATCTAAACTTCTTCGGTGTAGGCATCACCGGAAGAGGCTTCGCAGAAGTGAATTTAAACGCAAACAACAGGAATTCTGCAGATGCTGGAAATTCAAGCAACACACATCAAAGTTGCTGGTGAACGCAGCAGGCCAGGCAGCATCTATAGGAAGAGGCGCAGTCGACGTTTCAGGCCGAGACCCTTCGTCAGGACTAACTGAAGGAAGAGTGAGTAAGGGATTTGAAAGCTGGAGGGGGAGGGGGAGATCCAAAATGATAGGAGAAGACAGGAGGGGGAGGGATGGAGCCGAGAGCTGGACAGGTGATAGGCAGAAGGGGATACGAGAGGATCATGGGACAGGAGGTCCGGGAAGAAAGACGGGGGGGGGTGACCCAGAGGATGGGCAAGAGGTATATTCAGAGGGACAGAGGGAGAAAAAGGAGAGTGAGAGAAAGAATGTGTGCATAAAAAAGAGTAACAGATGGGGTACGAGGGGGAGGTGGGGCCTAGCGGAAGTTAGAGAAGTCAATGTTCATGCCATCAGGTTGGAGGCTACCCATACGGAATATAAGGTGTTGTTCCTCCAACCTGAGTGTGGCTTCATCTTTACAGTAGAGGAGGCCGTGGATAGACATGTCAGAATGGGAATGGGATGTGGAATTAAAATGTGTGGCCACTGGGAGATCCTGCTTTCTCTGGCGGACAGAGCGTAGATGTTCAGCGAAGCGGTCTCCCAGTCTGCGTCGGGTCTCACCAATATATAAAAGGCCATATCGGGAGCACCGGACGCAGTATATCACCCCAGTCGACTCACAGGTGAAGTGATGCCTCACCTGGAAGGACTGTTTGGGGCCCTGAATGGTGGTAAGGGAGGAAGTGTAAGGGCATGTGTAGCACTTGTTCCGCTTACACGGATAAGTGCCAGGAGGGAGATCAGTGGGGAGGGATGGGGGGGACGAATGGACAAGGGAGTTGTGTAGGGAGCGATCCCTGCGGAATGCAGAGAGAGGGGGGGAGGGAAAGATATGCTTAGTGGTGGGATCCCGTTGGAGGTGGCGGAAGTTGCGGAGAATGATATGTTGGACCCGGAGGCTGGTGGGGTGGTAGGTGAGGACCAGGGGAACCCTATTCCTAGTGGGGTGGTGGGAGGATGGAGTGAGAGCAGATGTACGTGAAATGGGGGAGATGCGTTTAAGAGCAGAGTTGATAGTGGAGGAAGGGAAGCCCCTTTCTTTAAAAAAATGAAGACATCTCCCTCGTCCTAGAATGAAAAGCCTCATCCTGAGAGCAGATGCGGCGGAGACGGAGGAATTGCGAGAAGGGGATGGCGTTTTTGCAAGAGACAGGGTGAGAAGAGGAATAGTCCAGATAGCTGTGAGAGTCAGTAGGCTTATAGTAGACATCAGTGGATAAGCTGTCTCCAGAGACAGAGACAGAAAGATCTAGAAAGGGGAAGGAGGTGTCGGAAATGGACCAGGTAAACTTGAGGGCAGGGTGAAAGTTGGAGGCAAAGTTAATAAAGTCAACGAGTTCTGCATGCGTGCAGGAAGCAGCGCCAATGCAGTCGTCGATGTAGCGAAGGAAAAGTGGGGGACAGATACCAGAATAGGCACGGAACATAGATTGTTCCACAAACCCAACAAAAAGGCAGGCATAGCTAGGACCCATACGGGTGCCCATAGCTACACCTTTAGTTTGGAGGAAATGGGAGGAGCAAAAGGAGAAATTATTAAGAGTAAGGACTAATTCTGCTAGACGGAGCAGAGTGGTGGTAGAGGGGAACTGATTAGGTCTGGAATCCAAAAAGAAGCGTAGAGCTTTGAGACCTTCCTGATGGGGGATGGAAGTATATAGGGACTGGACATCCATGGTGAAAATAAAGCGGTGGGGGCCAGGGAACTTAAAATCATCGAAAAGTTTAAGAGTGTGAGAAGTGTCATGAACATAGGTCGGAAGGGATTGAACAAGGGGTGATAAAACAGTGTCGAGGTATGCAGAAACGAGTTCGGTGGGGCAGGAGCAAGCTGAGACAATAGGTCGGCCAGGACAGGCAGGTTTGTGGATCTTGGGTAGGAGGTAGAAACGGGAAGTGCGGGGTGTGGGAACTATAAGGTTGGTAGCAGTGGATGGGAGATCCCCTGAGCGGATAAAGTCGTTGATAGTTGATCCTGAGGAAAGATGTTAGGGAGCTAGGTAGAAAACTGAAAAACAATCCTGTGGATTGCTGCCTATACACGTGCCTGTGAGGGTAAGAATAAGAGCATTTTTCATATAAATGCATGACTGAGGAACTGGTGCAAGGTGTAGGAGTTCAGATTTCTGGATCATTGGGCTCTCTTCTGGGGAAGGTATGACTTGTACAAAAGGGCAGGTTTGCTCGAGCTGCTCAGGAGGGTTTAAACAAATTTGGCAGGGGGATGGGAACTGGAGTGACAGAGCTGAGGATGGGGCAGTTGGTTTAAAAACAGAGGCAGTGTGTAGTGAGATTGCTGGCAAGGACAGACTGATAATAGGGCAAATTGCATTCAGTGGGATGAGTTGCAATGTAGCGGACTGAAGGTGTTATATTTGACTGCACACAGTATACGGAATAAGGTTGATGAACTTTTAGCATAGTTAGAGATTGGCAGGTGTGAAGTTGTGGGCATCGCTGAGTCATGGCTGGGAGTCAGATTATAGCTGGGAGCTTAACATCCAAGAACGTTGTTTTGAAAGGACAGGCAGGTAGGCAGAAGGGGTGGGGTGGGTGGCTGTGTGAATAAAAATGAAATCAAATCCTTAGAAAGAGTTGACATTGGACTGGGAGGTGTAGAAACCTTGTGGGTAGAGCTAAAAAAAAACTGTAAGGGTATGAAGACCCTGATGGGAGTTGTATCCGGGCTACTGAAGAGTGGTCAGGATGTGTGCTACAAATGACAACGGGAGATAGAAAAGGATTGTCAAAACGGCAATGTTACGATAGTCATGGGGGTTTTCAATATGCAGGTAGATTGGGAAAATCAGGTAGGTGCTTGATCGCAAGGGAGGGAATTTATAGAATGCCTACAAGATGGCTTTTTAGAGCAGATCGTGGTTGAGCCCACTTGGGGATCAGCTATTATGCAAAGTGTTGTGCAATGAACCGGAATTGATTAGAGAGCTTAAGGTAAAGGAGCCCTTGGGTAGGCGGTGATCATAAAATGATAGAATTCACCCTGCAATTGGAGAAGGAGAAGCTAAAGTCAGATGTATCAGCATTGCAGTGGAGTAAACGGAATTACAGAGATGTGAGAGAGAAGCTTGATTGGAAGGGGACACTAGCAGGAATGCCGACAGGGCAGCAATGGCTGGAATTTCTGGGAGCAATTTGGAAGGTGCAGGAGAGATACATCCCAAAGAAGAGGTATTCTAAAGGCAGGATGACACATCCATGGCTGACAAGGGAAGTGAAGGCTAACTTAAAAGCCAAAGAGTGGGCATATAATAAAACAAAAATAATTGCAAAATTAGAGAATTGGGGAAGCTTTTAAAAACCAACAGAAGGCAATCAAAAAAGTTATAAAGAGGAAAAGATGGAATATAAAGGTAAGCTAGCCAATAATGTTAAAGAGGATACCAAAGTTAAAGTAAAAGATAGGCGAGAGTAGATGTCAGACTGCTGGAAAATGATGCTAGAGAGGAAGTAATGGGGAACAAAGAAATGGCTGATAAACTGAATATGTATTTTCTATCAGTCTTGACTGTGAAAGACACTAGCAGTATGCTGGATGTTCGAGAGTGTCAGAGGGCAGAGTGAAGTTGCTATTACAGGTGTCCCCCGCTTTTCGAACGTTCGCTTTACGAAACCTCACTGTTACGAAAGACCTACATTAGTTCCCTGTTTTCGCTAACAGAAGGTGTTTTCACCACGAGAAAAGGCAGCATGCGGAAAAAGCAGCCGCTCCTCCCCCGGATTCGGAACTGCATTCCCGGCGGCATTGCTTAAACACGTGCCTGTGAGCAGCCGTTAGCAAGATGAATTCTAAGGTATCTGAAAAGCCTAAAAGAGCTCGTAAAGGTGTTACACTTAGCATAAAACTAGACATAATTAAGCATTTCGATCGTGGTGAACGAAGTAAGGACAAAGTAAGTTTGGCTTGTGGAAGTTGACAATGATGATGTTGAAGAGGTTTGGGCATCCCATGACCAAGAACTGATAGGTGAAGAGCTGATGCAATTTGAAGAGGAAAGGATAACAATTGAAACCGAATGCAGCAGCGAACGGACCGAAAGTGAAGTCGTCCAGGAACTGACCGTGAAGCAACTGCGTGAGATTCTTGCTGCAATGGTAAAGTACGACTTTAATTTTGAAAGGATATGTCGGTTTAGGGTATATTTGCAGGATGGTTTGAGTGCTTACGAAGAACTGTATGATAGAAAAATGCGCGAGGCTAGCAGTCAAGCATACTGTCGTTTTTCAAGCCTTCCACATCAGCCACAGCAGACGACGAACCTCGACCTTCGCCATCGGGCAGGCAGACATAGAAGAAGATGACCTGCCTGCCCTGATGGAAACAGACGACACCTCAGTGTCCCACCACCTGAACACCTGGGCCGCGGACAGATACCGATTCATGGAGAATGCAGCGGTAGCCGGGAGCTACCCAGCACATCTTTAAGAAAAAAAGCCGAAATAAACAAGCTAATTAATTAGGTGCCACCTGGCATGTAAATGTCGGCCCAGATCAGAGGCGATTGCCGATTGCGTCGCCTCTGATCTGGGCCGACATTTACATGCCAGGTGGCACCTAATTAATTAGCTTGTTTATTTCTGCTTTTTTCCTTAAAGATGTGCTGGGTGCGTCCCGGCCACTGCTGGACCCCTGCATGCTTCACAGATCGGTATCGGTTCGCTGCCCGGAGGGTGGGGGCCACTGCACCGCCCCAACCTCCGATGACTCAGCCTAACACAATCATCAGTGTGCTCTGTGCTGTCTTCCCGATTCCCGTAAGTGATACTACACTGCACATACATTATTTCTACTTTGTATAGGCTGTGTATTTTTACGTGTTATTTGGTATGGTTTGGCAGCTTCATAGCTTAAAGGTTACTGGAGAGAGTGTTTCTGCCAGCAGCGCTTGCGTGAGATTTTCGCTACAGAGAACAGTGCAGGCATTGATTGTAGAGAAGTATTTCTACTTTATATCGGCTGTGTATTTATCATATCATTCCTGCTTTCACTATATGTTACTGTTATTTTTGGTTTTATGTGTTATTTGGCATGATTTGGTAAGTTATTTCTGGGTCTGCGAACGCTCACAAATTTTTCCCATATAAATAAATGGTAATTGCTTCTTCGCTTTACGACCTTCCGGCTTACGAACCGTTTGATAGGAATGCTCTACCTTTGGTTGGCGGGGGAAACCTGTACTAGGAAGAAAATGCTTAGGAAACTGAAAAGTCTAAAAGTAGATAAATCACTGGAACTAGATGGTCTACACCCCAGGGTTCTGAAAGAGGTGGGTGAAGAGATTGTTGTGGCATTAGTAATGATATTTCTAGAGTCGATAGATTCTGGCATGGTTCCGGAGGACTGGAAAATTGCACATGTCACTGCACTCTTCAAGAAGGGAGAGAAGCAGAAGAAAGAGAAGTATAGGCCAGTTAATCTGACCTCAGTGGTTGGGAAGATGTTGGAGTCAATTGATGGTTCTGGGCCTGTACTCTAGAATTCAGAAGAATGAGGGGGGATCTCATTGAAACCTATGAAATGTTGAAAGGCTTCGGCAGAGTGGACGAAATTCAAGAGCCACTACACAAGCTTTAAATAATTGGGACCAGTATCTGAGAGGTTGAAATCAATATATTTTTGATTGTTCAGGATATAAAGCAATAAGCAGCTAAGGTATAGATCAGTGTTTGATTTGAATGGTGCAGCAAGATTAATGGTCTATTGTTGTGAGTAGTCTTTTTGGATAAATCTCTCAGCAATGCACGACATAATAGAGCAAGATTTGCCCATTCCTCCTTGCAAAATTGCTCAAGCTGTGCCTGGTTAGTTGCAAAATGATGGTGAACAGCAATTTTGAGGTCTTGCCAGAGATATTAGATCAGGTTAAGGACAGGACTCAAGGACATCAATTTTCTTCATTTGAAGCCACTTTCCATTGTTGCTCTGGCAGTATGATTTGGGTCACTGTCCTGCTGAAAGACAGATTTCCTTCCCGGTTTAAGCTTTCCGGCAGAAGCTAGCAGGTTTTTATCCAGGATTTCCGTGTTTAGCAGCATTCATTTTCCCATCAATCCTGACTAGATTTGCAGTCCCTACTGCTGAAAAGTATCCCCATAGCGTGATTCTACCACCACCATACTTTACTGTGGGGATGGTGTTACCTTGTTGATGTGCAGTATTAGATTTAGGCCATATGTACCACTTAGTATCGAGGCCAAAGAGATCCACTTTAGTCTTATCCGAACAGAAGACCTTTATCCAAATCTTTACAGTCTCTTCCAAGTGCACTTTGCAAAGTCTTGACAGGAAAGGAAATGCTTTTTATTACTTCTTCCTTGCCACTCTTCCATAAATTCCTTTTTTGTGCAAGGCCTTGAGGATTGCGGAGCCATGAGCTTCATCTCCAGTTGCAGGTACTGACTTCTGTAGCTCACTCAGAGTGATTGTTGGCATCATAGTAGCCTCTCTTACAAGTGCCATTCTTCAGTGACTTAAGTTTAGAGGGGTGGCCTGACCTAGGCAGTGTTGCTGAGGTTCTGTATTTTTTCCACTTTTTTTATGATGGACTGCTCTGAGTTCTGAGGTATATTCAGTGCCTTTGAGATGGTCTTGAACCCTTCCCCAGATTTGTGCTTCTCTATTATCATTTCTGTAATTTACCTTGAATTCTCTGATGTTGGTTTGGTCTGTTGAAAATCTACCATGCTGTTAGACTTTACAGAGAGAGGGGGCATTTATTCAGGTGATCCTCCAATTTTCTACATCAATAAATTTGGTCAGTTGGTGAGGTAGTACACAGTATTGCGCTTAAGGAAAGTTACAATAGTAATTACAAAGGGATGAATACTTTTTCAGCCTCACAATTTTGGTTTTTAATATTTAGTAAATTGTTGACAGGGTTTTTGAATTTTGCTTTTGATTTAACATGATGCATGACGTTTTGTAAATTAGTTGAAAAATCCTTCAATATATTTTAAATTTAGAAAATGAGATGGTAAAATGTGAAACTAGTTATGGGGGTTGCATACTTTTCAAGGCACTGTAAATAATACTGAGAATATAAGTTGTTAGAGTCTTTGAGAGTTAGTCCATAGGTTGTAGAATCGGTTCAGAGTTTGTGACTTTTTGTTTCTTTGTGATTGGGTCTTCGAGTCTATTAGAACTTCTATGGGGAAGTAATAAACAGTAAAAATTAATTAGCCGTTATTCATATTTTGTTGGTTTTTCCTCTTGCAAAAGGCATTTACTATTTTTATTTCAATCATAGCCATAAATTGTCTTAAGTGCGATCTCAACCTCTCTTGTTACCAATCGCTTCATTGTAATGGTTATAGATTTTTGAGATGTATGCAGGAAGGCACCATATGTGTCTTTCGTCACTGATTTTAATTCTTTCCCAGTGGGAAACATGCAGAGGTTTAGTATTTGGCTTGCCTATAATGTATTTTGCCAAGTTGGATTTGAGAAGCAACATTTAATTCGTTGGTTGAAATAAGTGGTCTGTTAGGGTATGAAATTAAAATTCAACTTAACTACTGCCAGTGTTATCGCAATCTGAGTCCAAGTACATATTATTTTTTCCTTAGCTGACTTAGCATAATCATCTTTGTAAATATGATGACCACAATCATAGAACATTACAACACAGTACGGCCCCTTCAGCCGACAAAGTTATGCCGATCTTTTAAGCAGGTCCGAGTTCAATCTGAACATTCCCTCCTGCATAGTTCTCCATTTTTCTATCCATGTGCTTATCGAAGAGGCTCTTGAATATCCATGATGTATCTCTCTACCACCAACCCCCATCGCAGTGTGTTTTACTCTTGTGTCAAAAAAAAAATCTACCTCTGACATCTTCCTATGCTCTCCTCCAATCACCTTAAAATTATGCCCTCCTGGTATTAAGCATTGCCACCCAGGGAAAAAGTCTTTGGATATCCACCTTATCTATGCCTCTTATCAACCTATACACCTCTAGATGCCAGTAATTCCTCCTTGCTTTAATTTGAAGTGGATTGTTCTTTGTACTGAAATTTGAGTCCCCCAACTAAGCTGCATTGGATACTGCAGTGACCATATAGTTATCTTCGGTAGTCCTGATTCCAGATCAATCTTTTCCATGAATATGAACATAGAACAGTACAGGCCCTACAACCCACCATGTTGTCCCAACCTTTTAACCTAATTCAAGATCAACCTCATCCATCTTTTCTCCATTTTTCTATCATCCATGTGCCTATTTAAGAATTTTTAAATGCCCATAATGTATCTGCCTCTATCACCTCTCCTGTCAATACGTTCCATGCATTCTCTACACTGTGTCAAAAAAAAACTACCTCTTACATCTTCCTATACTCTCCTCCAATCACCTTAAAATTATGCTTCCTGGTATTAGGCATTTTCACTCTGGGATCTATGCCTCTTATCCTCTTGTGCATCTCTAACAAGTTAAGTCTCATCCTCCTTCACTCCAAGGTGAAAAGCCCTGGTTTGCTCAACCTATCCTCATAAGACATGCTTTCTAGTTCGGGTAGCATCCTTGTAAATCTACTCTGCATCCCCTCTAAATCTTTCCTATAATGAGGCGACCAAAATTAAACACAATATTCCAAGTGTGGTCTAACCAGGGTTTAATCCTCCACTTTCAATAAACTGAATGACTTGGGCTCCACAGCCATCTGTGGCATTGAATTGCACAGATCCACCATCCTCTGGCTAAAGAAATTACTCCTCATCTCCATTCTAAACTGTCTCCAAAGCATTGAGAGTGTCTCTTTGGGCTCTTCTGGACCGGTATGTGTTCTCCCTACTTCCCCTTCCTGGATTCCATAGTCCATTCCTTGGTCTTACTGTGAGTGCAACATTATTGTTATGAATTAGAATTAAGTTTAGTATCATCAGCATATGTCATGAACTATTTTTTATGGCATCCTAGTGTATGTAGGTTCATTGTCCATTCAGAAATCTGATGGCATCATTCATCCAGCTGATCTATTCCTGTACGCCTCCTCGTCACCATCAGAGATCCTGCAAACAACAGTTGTATCTTTTGTGAATTTATGGTTCTATATGTTGCCTAAACCACCTATCTCTCAGCTGTCCTAGTACCTTCAGGGATCTGCAGAGGTGAGTTTCCTCTGTTGCTGTCAGTATCCTACATTCATTCATCGTTACCCCACCTCCCCCCCAACAATGCATTGCTTTAGGAGTGAATCCCATTTGCCCTTCTAACCAGTCCATTCAGTTTTTTTTCCTGTAGAAAAGGATTTTCTCTTTATTGATGTGACTGCCAAATTTTATATCATTGTAAATTCCTCGAAGAAGTCACATGAGGAGCATTCCATGATTTTTACCTGGAATTATTTTCCGTGTTCACTCTGTACCTTTCTAATTCACTTTTTAATTTAATTCCTGAACCAATATTGGACTCTCAGTTTTGGTGTTTAATTTCCTTTTTGCTCTTTATCCTGTTCTGAATGTTCTTCCATCTGCATTCACAATGGTCTAGTTTGGAAGTTGTTCTTTATGTTTACTATCTTTACAATTCTTCATTGAATTATTTCCCCCTGCTTTGCTGCTAATTTACCTTCCAGTAATTGAAGTTTGCTTTTACTAACTCATATTGCAGCCTGCTAAAATCGACCTCACTGAGTTTAGAATTTCTCTGCTTGATTGGGCTTTTCCAGTAACACAATAACTGTTGCAGTTTCCCAAATGCTTTCCTCCTCCTCCCACTGTTTAATTCACACTTTGGCTTTCCTTCCTACCCCGTACCACCTCACACTACCACCTTTGTTACATATTGATTTTTATAAAAGATCTAGTCTAATTGGCAGTAATTAGCTGGATTATATTTTGTAAACAGGGCGTATGTACATTTCACTGTTACATCTACACTGGAGTCACTTGGCTGGAGGTGTGGCTGGTTCTGAAAGGCAAGTCTTGTAGTGCCACAAACAAGAGAAAATCCACAGATGCTGAAAATCATACATACACAATACACAATGCTGCAGAAACTCAGCAGGCTAGGCAGCATCTATGGAGGAAAAAAAGTACAGTCAACATTTCGGGCCGAAGCACGTTGGCAGGACTGATGAAGGGTTTTGGCCCGAAACATCGACTGTACTTTTGTCCCCATTGATGCTGCCTGGCCTGCTGAATTCCTCCAGCATTTTGTGTGTGTCTTGTTGTGCCACAGTGGGATGTCACCTGGTCCTATAGTCCTTGCTGTATTCTAGCCCTCTAACTTCCTTGGAGTTACATCAAAGGATCTGTACTGGGACCAGCACATAAATGTCATCACAAAGGAGGCATGGCAGCGTCTCCACTTTCCATGAAGTTTGCAACAATTTGACATGTCACCAAAAGCTTTGACAAACTTCTATAGATGCACAGCGGAGAGTATCTTAATTGGTTGCATCAGGGAGCACCACTTCCTAGGAATAGAACAGTGGTGGACACAGCCCAATCCATCACAGGTAAAGCCCTCTCCACCATTGTGTACGTTTACTTGGAGCACTGCCACAGGAAAGGAGCATCCCTCATCTGGCAGGAGGTACAGGGTCCTTGGGTCCCACACCACCAGGTTCATGACCATAAGGCATAGGAGCAGAATTAGGCCATTTGGCCCATCGAGTCTGCTCTGCCATTCAATTATGACTGATTTTTTTTCTTCTTCTCAAACCCATTTCCCGGCCATTTCCCCGTAACCTTTGATGCCATGTCCAATCAAGAACCTATCAATCTCTGCCTTAAGTACACCCAACGACCTGTCCACCACAGCTGCTTGTGGTACAAATTCACCACCCTCTGGCTAAAGAAATTTCTCTGCATCTCTGTTTTAAATGGACACCCCTCTATCTTGAGGCTGTGCCCTCTTGTCCCAGACACTCTCCCCCTGCCCCCCTCACCACCATGGGAAACATCCTTTCCACACCTACCCTGTCCAGGCCTTTTAACGTTCAAAAGGTTTCAATGAGATTCTCCTCCCCCCCTCCGACCCCCCCCCCATCCTTCTAAGTTCCAGCAAATATACACCCTGCGCCATTAAACCTTCCTCGTATGATAACACTTTCATTCCTGGAATCATCCTTTTGAACTGCCTCTGGACTCCCTTCCAATGCCAGCGCATCTTTTCTTAGATGAGGAACCCAAAAGTGTTTACAATCGTCAAGGTGAGGCCTCACCAGTGTCTTATAAAGACTCAGCATCACATCCCTGATCTTGTATTCAAGACCTCTTGAAATGAATGAAAACATTGCATTTGCCTTCCTCACCACAACTCTACCTGCAAGTTAACCTTTAGGGTGTTCTGCATAAGGACTCCCAAGTCCCTTTGCATCTCAGATTTTTGGATTTTCGCCCTGTTTAGAAAATAGTCTGCACATTTATTTCTACTACCAAAGTGTATGACCATCAATAGCATTATTTTCCAACAATAGCATTGTGGTTTAGTAGCATCGGTGGGAGGAAATGATTGGCAATACCCTGCACCAGACCTGTTGACAATTCCATTCTCCCCAGATACTGCTCAACTCCCTCCGTTTCTGCTGTAGATTGTTTACTGCTCAAGTGTTCATCTTTGGTGTATGAGAGGTCCGTTCCAGAGTCTGATAACAGTGGGATCCTCCCGTTTTGTGTTGACTCCATGATTCATTGAATTGTCCTTGAAAAATGCATAAAAATGATACCAAAAGATATCTGCAGCCCATAAGGAGTTAAAACCTACAGATTAACAGAGAGAATGCCTACAATCAGTGCATGAGCATGAATAATTAGGAACAGTTATTACCCTACAACCATTCAGATCCTGAACTGGCGTGGTTAACTTTGATATCCACTACTCTGAACTGATTCTATCACCTATAAACTCACTTTCAAGGACTCTTTATAACTCGTAGTCTAAGTATATTTTTTATTTGGTATTTGTCTTTTGCATAGCGATTGTTTATCAGTCTTTTTCTGTTTATGAATAGATTTTTGTAAATTCTATTGTATTTCTCTTTTTCCTGTAAACGACTGCAAGAAAATGAATCTCAAGATAGTATATGGTAACATACATATTCTATGATATTAAACTTACTTTGAACAGTGAAGTACTGATGTAAGTGCTGCACTGCTGGGGGTGCCATCTTTTAGACAAGAAGTGATGTCAAAATCCTTTGGGTTGTTAGTTAGATGCAAGGAGTTCATTAACACCAGTTAAATGAAAAATGTTTGAGGTCAGTTGAGTGTTTTATTTTAATAAATAATTTTGAGCATTACTTCATCAAGCTACTTAGCTATAAAGTGCTTTTCTGGCTGATCCCAGATGTTGGAATCTTTTCGCTGTGTTTCCCATCATCTTCAGCCTTCTGTTTGTTAATTAGCATTTGTGTCCTTCGGCCAAGATTGTATCTAGCCAAAGATAAAGTCCAACGATGCTGGGAAAATTCACTGAATTAGTCCGTGTCCTTGGAAGGATTTGGCAAGTTTGCCATAGAAAACTGACTGTTATCAGACCTAATAGTTCTCCAGATAGGCCACGTGTGAATTGTAAACCTATTGAATTACAAATTACAAATTCCAGGGCTTTTGCTTTAATATGATCCAATCCACCCTTTTCTTTCAGCGTGTGTCTCACAGACTGTTAAATATCTGTCAATCCTCTGTACAGGAGCTTTCAAAACTAAACAAAATTTGGCAACATGTAGACCATAAGACAAAGGAGCAGAAGTAGGCCATTCGGCCCATCGAGTCTGCTCCGCCATTTTATCATGAGCTGATCCATTCTCTCATTTAGTCCCACTCCCCCGCCTTCTCACCATAACCTTTGATGCCCTGGCTGCTCAGATACCTATCAGTCTCTGCCTTAAATACACCCAATGACTTGGCCTCCACTGCTGCCCATGGCAACAAATTCCATAGATTCACCACCCTCTAAAAGAATTTCTTCGCAATTCTGTTCTGAATGGGCGCCCTTCAATCCTTAAGTCATGCCCTCTCGTACTAGACTCCCCCATCATGGGAAACAACTTTGCCACATCCACTCTGTCCATGCCTTTCAACATTCGAAATGTTTCTATGAGGTCTCCCCTCATTCTTCTAAACTCCAAGGAATACAGTCCAAGAGCGGACAAACGTTCCTCATATGTCAACCCTCTCATTCCTGAAATCATTCTAGTGAATCTTCTCTGTACTCTCTCCAACGTCAGCACATCCTTTCTTAAATAAGGAGACCAAAACTGCCCACAGTACTCCAAGTGAGGTCTTACCAGCGCCTTATAGAGCCTCAACATCACATCCTTGCTCCTATACTCTATTCCTCTAGAAATGAATGCCAACATTGCATTCACCTTCTTCACTACTGACTCAACCTGGAGGTTAACTTTAAGGGTATCCTGTACGAGGACTCCCAAGTCCCGTTGCATCTCAGAACTTTGAATTCTTTCTCCATTTAAATAATAGTCTGCCCGTTTATTTTTTCTGCCAAAGTGCATAACCATACACTTTCCAACATTGTACTTCATTTGCCACTTCGCTGCCCATTCTTCCAATCTATCCAAGTCTCTCTGCAGACTCTCCGTTTCCTCAGCACTACTGGCCCCTCCACCTATCTTCGTATCATCAGCAAACTTAGCCACAAAGCTATCTATTCCATAATCCAAATCGTTGATGTACAATGTAAAAAGAAGCGGCCCCAACACGGACCCCTGTGGAACACCACTGGTAACTGGCAGCCAACCAGAATAGGATCCCTTTATTCCCACTCTCTGTTTCCTGCCAATCAGCCAACGCTCTATCCACGTATGTAACTTTCCCGTAATTCCATGGGCTCTTATCTTGTTACCTCATGTAGCCTCATGTGTGGCACCTTGTCAAAGGCCTTCTGAAAATCCAAATATACAACATCCACTGTATCTCCCTTGTCTAGCCTACTGGTAATTTCCTCAAAAAATTGTAATAGGTTTGTCAGGCAGGATTTTTCTTTAAGGAATCCATGCTGAGTTCTGCCTATCTTGTCATATGCCTCCAGGTGCTCTGTAACCTCATCCTTGACAATCAACTCCAACAACTTCCCAACCACCGATGTCAAGCTAACAGGTCTATAATTTCCTTTTTGCTTCCTTGCCCCCTTCTTAAATAGCGGAGTGACATTTGCAATCTTCCAGTCTTGCGGAACCATGCCAGAATCTATCGACTTGTGAAAGATCATCGCTAATGCCTCCGCAATCTCCACAGCTACTTCCTTCAGAACACGAGGGTGCATTCCATCTGGTCCAGGAGATTTATCTACCCTTAGACTATTCAGCTTCCTGAGTACTTTCTCTGTCGTAATTGTGACTGCGCACACTTCTCTTCCCTGCCACCCTTGAGTGTCCGGTATACTGCTGATGTCTTCCTCAGTGAAGACTGATGCAAAATACTCATTCAGTTCCTCTGCTATCTCCTTATCTGCTATCTCCTTATCTGCCATTACAATTTCTCCAGCATCATTTTCTATTGGTCCTATGTCTACTCTCACCTGTTTTTTACTCTTTATATACTTGAAAAAGCTTTTAGTATCCTCTTTGATATTATTTGCTAGCTTCCTTTCATAGCTAATCTTTTCCCTCTTAATGACCTTCTTGGTTTCCTTTTGTAAGGTTTTAAAAACTTCCCAATCCTCTGTCTTCCCACTAATTTTTGCTTCCTTGTATGCCCTCTCCTTTGCTTTAACTTTGGCTTTGACTTCTCTTGTCAACCATGGTTGCATCCTTTTTCCACTTGAAAATTTCTTCTTTTTTGGAATATACCTGTCTTGCACCTTCCTCATTTCTCGCATAAACTCCAGCCACTGCTGCTCTGCTGTCTTTCCCGCCAGTGTCCCTTTCCAGTCAACTTTGGCCAGTTCCTCTCTCATGCCACTGTAATTTCCTTTACTCCACTGAAATACCGACACATCAGATTTCGGCTTCTCTTTTTCTAGTTTCACAGTGAACTCAATCATGTTATGATCACTGCCTCCTAAGGGTTCCTTCACCTGAATCTCTCTAATCACCTCTGGTTCATTACACAATCACCAATCCAGTACGGCCGATCCCCTAGTGGGCTCAACAACAAGCTGTTCTAAAAAGCCATCTTGCAGACATTCTACAAATTCTCTCTCTTGAGATCCAGATCCCAATCTACTCGCATGTTAAAATCCCCCACAATTATCATAACACTGCCCTTCTGACAAGCCTTTTCTATTTCCAGTTGTAATTTGTAGTCCACATCCCTGCAGCTGTTTGGAGGCCTATAAATAACTGCCATCAGGGTCCTTTTACCGCTGCTATTTCTTAGCTCAACCCATAAAGATTCTGCACCTTCCGATCCTATATCACCTCTTTCTAATGATTTAATATCATTTCTTACCAATAAAGCCACGCCTCCCCCTCTGCCTACCTTCCTATCTTTCCAATACACCGTGTATCCTTGGACGTTCAGCTCCCAGAGACATGCATCCTTTAGTCAGGTCTCAGTGATGGCTACAATATCATACCTGCCAATCTGTAGCTGTACGACAAGATCATCCACCTTATTCCTTATGCTGCGTGCATTTAAGTACAACACCTTAAGACCAGTATTTGATACATTTCACTTTGATTTCACTGCAACTTTATTGCACTGCAACTCATCCCAATGGCTACAAATTTGCCCCATCACCTGCCTGTCTTTCCTGACATCTTTACTGCTCACTATCTTAGATCTATTTCTGTTTTCTCCTTCCTCCGCTCTGTCATTCTGGTTCCCATCCCCCTGCCAAATTAGTTTAAACCCTCCCTAACAGCTCTATTGAACTTTCCTGCCAGGATATTGGTCCCCTTCAGGCTCAGGTGTAACCTGTCCTTTTTGAACAGGTCATACTTCCCCCAGAAGAGATCCCAATTATCCAAGAATCTGAAGCCCTGCCCCCTACACCAGTCTCTCAGCCACGCATTCATCTGCCTGATCCTACAATTCTTGCCCTCGCTAGCATGTGGCACAGGTAGCAATCCCGAGATTACTACCCTGGAGGTCCTGCTTCTCAGCTTCCTTCCTAACTCCTGGAAATCTCTCTTCAGGACCTCCTCCTTTGTCTTATCTATGTCATTGGTACCAACATGTACCAAGACAACTGGCTGCTCACCCTCCCCCTTTAGAATATTCAGGACCCGATCCGAGACATCCCGTACCCTGGCACCTGGGAGGCAACACACCATGCGGGTATCTCTATCGGGGTCACAGAATCTCCTGTCTGTTCCCCTGACTATGGAATCTCCTACAACTACCGCATTTCTCTTCTCCCTCCTTCTCTCCTACACAACAGCACCAGGCTCAGTGCCAGAGACCCGGTCACCGTGGGCGTACCCTGTCAGGTCATCCCCCTCAACAGCATCCAGAACAAGATATTTGTTGCTGAGGGGTACAGCCACAGGTGTGCTCTCCACTATCTGGGCATTTTCCTTCCCTCTCTTGACAATGACCCAGTTTTCTGACCCCTGTAGCCTAGGGATGACTACCTCCCTGTAGCTCCTGTCTGTCACCTCTTCACTTTCTCTAATAAGCAGTAGGTCATCAAGCTGCAGCTGCAGATCCCTGACACAGTCTCTGAGGAGCTGCATCTCGGTGCACCTGGCGCAGATGTGGCCATCAGGGAGGCCGGAAGTCTCCCAGGATTCCCACATCTGACACCCTGAACAAAGCACTAACCCTGCAGGCATGCTATCTAATTCTACAGGAATGAAAGAGGAAAAATAAGTCTACTCACCCACTTACCTCGCCAAACAGATGAACTTTTTAAACCGTTCGCTCGTACCATTAGCTGTGAGAGCCCTGCTGTTCCTGTCTGTCCAGGCCAATTCGCGAAAGGAGGGGGGGGAGAAAAGAAAAGAGTTGGCGCTTCGCTCTCTCCTCTTCCCGTTTACCACCGAAGCCCCGTTGAAGCCAAAGCCCTGCACTCTGCTCCCACTCACTCCGCTGCCCACTCTGACAGCTGCCCGCTGTATAGGGTGGTCTCCTTTTTCAACTCTCCGTGCCGTCCTGTTGACGTCACACGCCTGCGCAGTCTCGCCCTTCTTGCACTCAAAGAAGTTTATAAAAAAACTGCCTTCCTTCAGAATTCAGCTCCCACGAAACTCTGTACTCCCGATCCAAAAGAGAGCCGTTGGCAGCAACCTGCTTTTTTAAACTCTCCGCGCGGTCCTGTTGATGTCACATGCCTGCACAGTCTCGCCCTTCTTGCACTCAAAGAAGTTTATAAAAAAACTGCCTTCCTTCAGAATTCAGCTCCCACGATGCTCTGTAGTCCCAATCCAAAAAAGCAATCCGAAGTAATGCAAAATTTGAAACAGAAAAATAAAAGGATGTAGAATTTGAGTTAGTTAATGAATTGAAGTCTGCAGAAAAGAAGTTTCATCATTTTTTGTTTATTAACATATTGAACAAGACCTTCCTTTTAAAATTGTAGGAAATCAATTTACGTATTTGGGTATACCAATTACTAAGAATTACAAATTTCTTTTTAAAGAAAACTTTATCACTCTTTTGGAATATGTTACGGTACTATCAAATTGGTCTCCCCTTTCTTTATCGCTGATTGGACGTATTAATTCTATTAAAATGAATATTTTGCCTATACTTTTGTACTTATTTCTAGCCCTACCTGTCTTTATTCCTAAATCCTTTTTCGACTCTTTAGATTTGATTATATCTTCTCACTTACGGAAGAATAAAACCCCCTGATTAAACAAAGTTCATCTTCAGAAAGCTAAAAAAAAAAATGGGGGATTAGCCCTACCCAGTTTTAGGTTTTATTACTGGGCAGTCAACATATGCTACCATATGTTTTAGTTATACTACATTAATCGTGAAGACTGTCCGGTTTGGGTTTCTTCAGAAGTTAATTCTGTTAATAAATTTTCTATTATTTCTCTTCTTGGTTGTTCAATTCCTCTATCCTTAAGTAATTTAACTGATACTTAGTTAAACATTCTTTGAAGATTTGGTTACAATTTAGAAAATTCTTTGGGTTATTTGGTTTTTCACTCTCTGGTCCCATTTTTTCTAACTTTTTTTAAAACCTTCTTTGACTGATGTAGTTTTGAAGAGAGGAATAGACTAGGAGGATCTGTTTGTTGGAGATAGTCTTTCCTCATTTGATCAACTATCTATTAAATATAATCTTCGTAAAGCTCACTTTTTTAGATATTTACAAATTAGAGACGACTTGCGTTCTCAACTTCATACATTTACTAAATGTCCAGATAAGAATTTGATACAATTTTTACTTTGAAACCTTTTCATAATGGTTCTATTTCTGATATTTATAGTATGTTGTTGGCATTGAGAAACATTCTGTTAGACAAAATTAAAAACCTCTGGGAACATGATGTACAGCTTTTGATTGATGAGGATACTTGGAGTGAAATTTTTAAACTTGTTCACACCTCTTTGTTATGTGCGCGTCACTCTCTTTTACAATTTAAAGTGGTTCATAGAGCCTATATGACTAAAGATAAGCTCTCTCGTTTTTACTCAGATTTTTCTCCATACTGTAATAGGGGTAATGTTGAAGAGGCCTCTCTAATTCATATGTTTTGGTCCTGCCTGCGGCTTGATAAATTTTGGAAAGAAGTATTTCAAACTTTCTCGGAGCTTTTTAAAGTAAACTTTAAACCCAACCCTCTGACTGCCTTGTTTGGCATTGTTGGAGGAAATGATTTTACTCTTAAGCCAAATGATTTGCATATTTTGGCTTTTATTTCTCTTTTAGCCAGAAGAGTTTTGTTGCTTAAATGGAAAGATGCCACTCCGCCTGCTCATGCCCATTGGTTGATTGATGTTATGTCATGTTTAAATCTAGAGAAGATTAGGTGTTCTATTTCTATACCTAAACAAGATTTTTTTTCACAGTATGGGGATCTTTTTGGAACTACTTTCACAATTTTCGACTTGCTCAGCAATGATGATGGCTATTATATGTTTGAATATAATGTTTGTCAAAGATTTTCTTTTCTTTTAATCAAACAGCTGTTTTTTTTTCTCTTTTTTTCTATTTTGTTATGGGGTTTTGATTTTGCTTTAGATTAGAATAAAATATACCTTTTCAATGTTATGGGGAAATTCAATCTTGTTTCTGTAATATCATAATGTATTTTGTATTCGTCTATGCAAGTAATTAATAAAAATATTGAAAAAGAAGATATTGAACAAGACAATTTGCCTGTTAACTGTATATTCAACGATTGATTTTGGAAAGCAGTACAACTATTGTCCTATGTTTTGCTGATTGTCAGTTTTGACAGCATAATGCATGGGATTCCCCTTCTCCTGTGGCTGTCACTGCAGCTGGAGGAGCCAATAATCATTTGGCCCAATTCTTTGACTCCATTCACACACTCTGGCAAACATCAAGGCTGCTGGCAGATCATCAACTCGGAGAACAATGCCCTTTGGTCTGCCTGAAATTTGCTGGTGTACCAACATATTGTAATGTCCATGCAGGGATGCTGGCAACTGGGACATTCCAGACTGCGGGACTACACGCTGAGAGATGCACTGAAGCTTGGTGCAGCTACTGCAAAGGCTCGATGGGGAAGGACCACAGTGTAGAGTTCTTCTACTGGACAGGGAGGAGCCGGGTTGGAGGCGAAGCCCCTCAGTTATTATTGTAGCAGTGTACTAGCCCAGAGTCCCATGAGTGGCAGACATGCTATTTATGCATATAAATGCAATAGAACAGACTATGAATGTAAAGAATGAAAAGGCATTGAACTGTTTATTCTGGTAAATAATGCTTTTAATATAAATAAAGTTTATTTTGTTTTTTTTTAATAGAAGTCCCATTATAATTGGGATAGTGCATCCAAAGGAAGGGGTTTCCCTTCTCCTGTTACCATCACTGCAGCTGGGGAGAAGTACCTGGTGGAGCCAATGTTGTCCCATTATCATTTTGCTGTATGTTTCAATGGTCATACAGTATAACAAATAATGCTAAGCTTTAAAAAGGTTTTTGTTTACTTTCAGGAGCTGGGCATCTCTGGTAAGGTCAGCATATATCGCCCATCCCTTCTTGCCCTCGAGATGGTGGTAGTGTACTGCTGCAGTCTCAGTGAAGGTACTCCTGGAGTGCTGTTGGGTGGGGTGTCCTAGGATTTAGACGTAGCAATGTGAGGATCAGCTGTATGTTTGCAAATAAATTAGAGGAACTTGTTTAGAGAGAATTGATGTTGAGTCGGTCTGTATTTCCAAGGGGCAAAAACAACAGCCAAAGATGTTCAAAAAATTGTATAAGTCAACATTGAAGTATAGAAGAAAAGTAAAACAAAAACGAAGTATAAATGCAGGTGATGGAATAGAAAAGAGATGCAGACAATGCACAGACAAGTAGAGCAATTTAGTTTGGCATTGTGGTTGGGGCAGATATGGTGGGCCAAAGGGGTTGTTCGTGAGCTGTCATGTTCTATGTAAAGCTTGATGTATCTCCAGGATCCGGCAGCATGGTAACATAGCAATTAGCACAACGTTTAGCACAAAGTGCAGATTGTTATTAATGATTATGATATAGTTGGGATCACAGAGACATGGCTCCAGGGTGACCAGGGATGGGAGCTCAACGTTCAGGGATATTCAATATTCAGGAGGGATAGACATGAAGGAAGGGGAGGTGGGGTGGCGTTGCTGGTTAAAAAAGAGATTAACGCAGTAGAAAGGAAGGACATAAGCCGGGAAGATGTGGAATCGGTATGGGTAGAGCTGCGTAACACTAAGGGGCAGAAGACGCTGGTGGGAGTTGTGTACAGGCCACCTAACAGTAGTAGTGAGGTCGGAGATGGTATTAAACAGGAAATTAGAAATGTGTGCAATAAAGGAACAGCAGTTATAATGGGTGACTTCAATCTACATGTAGACTGGGTGAACCAAATTGGTAAAGGTGCTGAGGAAGAGGATTTCTTGGAATGTATGCGGGATGGTTTTTTGAACCAACATGTCGAGGAACCGACTAGAGAGCAGGCTATTCTGGACTGGGTTTTGAGCAATGAGGAAGGGTTAATTAGCGATCTTGTCGTGAGAGGCCCCTTGGGTAAGAGTGACCATAATATGGTGGAATTCTTCATTAACATGGAGAGTGACGTAGTTAATTCAGAAACAAAGGTTCTGAACTTAAAGAGGGGTAACTTTGAAGGTATGAGACGTGAATTAGCTAAGATAGACTGGCAAATGACACTTCAAGGATTGACGGTGGATATGCAATGGCAGGCATTTAAAGGTTGCATGGATGAACTACAACAATTGTTCATCCCAGTTTGGCAAAAGAATAAATCAAGGAAGGTAGTGCACCCGTGGCTGACGAGAGAAATTAGGGATAGTATCAATTCCAAAGAAGTAGCATACAAATTAGCCAGAGAAAGTGGCTCACCTGAGGACTGGGAGAAATTCAGAGTTCAGCAGAGGAGGACAAAGGGCTTAATTAGGAAGGGGAAAAAAGATTATGAGAGAAAACTGGCAGAGAACATAAAAACGGACTGTAAAAGCTTTTATAGATATGTAAAAAGGAAAAGACTGATAAAGACAAATGTAGGTCCCCTGCAAACAGAAACAGGTGAATTGATTATGGGGAGCAAGGACATGGCAGACCAATTGAATAATTACTTTGGTTCTGTCTTCACTAAGGAGGACATAAATAATCTTCCAGAAATAGTAAGGGACAGAGGGTCCAGTGAGATGGAGGAACTGAGCAAAATACATGTTAGTAGGGAAGTGGTGTTAGGTAAATTGAAGGGATTGAAGGCAGATAAATCCCCAGGGCCAGATGGTCTGCATCCCAGAGTGCTTAAGGAAGTGGCCCAAGAAATAGTGGATGCATTAGTGATAATTTTTCAAAACTCGTTAGATTCTGGACTAGTTCCTGAGGATTGGAGGGTGGCTAATGTAACCCCACTTTTTAAAAAAGGAGGGAGAGAGAAACCGGGGAATTATAGGCCGGTTAGCCTAACGTCGGTGGTGGGGAAACTGCTGGAGTCAGTTATCAAGGATGTGATAACAGCACATTCGGAAAGCGGTGAAATGATCGGACAAAGTCAGCATGGATTTGTGAAAGGAAAATCATGTCTGACGAATCTCATAGAATTTTTTGAGGATGTAACTAGTAGAGTGGATAGGGGAGAACCAGTGGATGTGGTATATTTGGATTTTCAAAAGGCTTTTGACAAGGTCCCACACAGGAGATTAGTGTGCAAACTTAAAGCACACGGTATTGGGGGTAAGGTATTGGTGTGGGTGGAGAATTGGTTAGCAGACAGGAAGCAAAGAGTGGGAATAAACGGGACCTTTTCAGAATGGCAGGCGGTGACTAGTGGGGTACCGCAAGGCTCAGTGCTGGGACCCCAGTTGTTTACAATATATATTAATGACTTGGATGAGGGAATTAAATGCAGCATCTCCAAGTTTGCGGATGACACGAAGCTGGGTGGCAGTGTTAGCAGTGAGGAGGATGCTAAGAGGATGCAGGGTGACTTGGATAGGTTGGGTGAGTGGGCAAACTCATGGCAGATGCAATTTAATGTGGATAAATGTGAAGTTATCCACTTTGGTGGCAAAAATAGGAAAACAGATTATTATCTGAATGGTGGCCGATTAGGAAAAGGGGAGGTGCAACGAGACCTGGGTGTCATTATACACCAGTCATTGAAAGTGGGCATGCAGGTACAGCAGGCGGTGAAAAAGGCGAACGGTATGCTGGCATTTATAGCGAGAGGATTCGAGTACAGGAGCAGGGAGGTACTACTGCAGTTGTACAAGGCCTTGGTGAGACCACACCTGGAGTATTGTGTGCAGTTTTGGTCCCCTAATCTGAGGAAAGACATCTTTGCCATAGAGGGAGTACAAAGAAGGTTCACCAGATTGATTCCTGGGATGGCAGGACTTTCATATGAAGAAAGACTGGATGAACTGGGCTTGTACTCGTTGGAATTTAGAAGATTGAGGGGGGATCTGATTGAAACGTATAAGATCCTAAAGGGATTGGACAGGCTAGATGCGGGAAGATTGTTCCCGATGTTGGGGAGGTCTAGAACGAGGGGTCACAGTTTGAGGATAGAGGGGAAGCCTTTTAGGACCGAGGTTAGGAAAAACTTCTTCACACAGAGAGTGGTGAATCTGTGGAATTCTCTGCCACAGCAAACTGTTGAGGCCAGTTCATTAGCTATGTTTAAAAGGAAGTTAGATATGGCCCTTGTGGCTACAGGGGTCAGGGGGTATGGAGGGAAGGCTGGGTTCTGAGTTGGATGATCAGCCATGATCATAATAAATGGCGGTGCAGGCTCGAAGGGCCGAATGGCCTACTCCTGCACCTATTTTCTATGTTTCTATGTTTCTATGTTTTACGCACCACTGGTCAGCAGTCAGGGTTCAATTTCTGCTGCCGTCTTAAAAAGTTTGTATGTTCTTCCCGTGGCTATATGGGTTTCCTACAGGTGCTCTAGTTTCCTCTCACATTCCAAAGATACAGGTTTGGGTTAGTGAGTTGTAGGCACCAGAAGCATGGTTTCGATCTACGTGTGACAAATGAAGCTTATCTTTACCAGCTGGTTTGTATCTCAGAACGTCATGGAAAATTGCAGATACCTGAAATACAATTTTAAAAACTTCTATTTGTGGCAATAGTTTCTCCTCATGGAGGACCCCTTGGATTTGTAGAATTTACGGGAAATTGCTGGAGTTCGTAGATAGGAATATGCACATTCCGAGTAGGAGGTCACCTTGAGAATTTTCAGCTGATTGATGGCAAAATAGTGTATCCGGATGTTATTTATATAGATCCATGATGAAGTCCCTTTAAAGAACCTGCTGGTCATGTTTGAAGCTTGTGGAATGTGAGACAAATTATTGACCAATTTTATTGATATTGGCTGACGCGGGAGACAAAGGGATAGTGAGCAGTATTTAAAATGCACGACTTGGCTTGTAATGTATAACAGGCATACGTGTTGATTATGGAAACATCAGTGACTATAGGCTCCTTGGGTCATGGGATAAATTGCCACGTATGAGGATCAGCTTCAGTCACCATATGTATTTACAGTTGCGAGAAAAAGTTTGTGAATCCTTTGCAATGACATGGTTTTCTGCATTAATTACTTATAAAATGTGGTTTGACCTTCATCTAAGTCACAATTATAGCCAAACACAATCTGCTTAATAACACACAAATTGTTCTTTTTATGTCTTTATTGAACACATTGTTTAATCATTCGCAGTCCAGACTGAAAAAAGTATGTGAACCCTTGTACGTTTGTATTTAATAACTGGTAGAACCTCCTTTTAGCAGCAATAACCTTCTTCAAACATTTCCTGTAGCTGTTGATCAGACTTGCACTACAAGGAGGGATTTTAATCCATTCCTCCATACAAAACTGTTTCAGTTCATCAATATTTCTAAGATATCTTGCATGAATAGCCCTCTTCAGTTCATACCACAGCATCTCAATTGGGTTAAGATCTGGACTCTCACTTGGCCTTTCCAAAACACACATTTTCTTCTTTATAAACCATTCTTTTGTTGATTTACTCTTGTGTTTCAGGTCATTGTCTTGTTGCATCATCCAACTTCTATTAAGCTTCGGGTAACAGAGCGCTACCCTGACATTCTCCTGTAAAAAGGTCTTGATACAATTTTGAATTCATTGTTCCCTCAGCAGCAAAGCAGCCCCAAACCAGGATGCTTCTTCCACCATGCTTCACAGTTCAGGTGAGGTTTTGGTGTTGGTGTGCAGTGCCCTTCTTCCTCCAAACATAGTGGTGTGTATTTCTGCCAAAAAGTTCAACTTCTGTTTCATCTATCCTCAGAACATTGTTGCAGAAGCATTTTGGAACATCCAGGTGGTCTTTTGCAAACTTGAAACGTGCAGCAATGTTTTTTTTTTGGGCAGCAGTGGCTTCCTCCATGGTGTCCTCCCATGAATGCCATTCTTATTTGATGTTTTTCTTATAGTGGACACATGAACAGAGACTTCAGCAAATTCTAGAGTTTTCTGAAGATCTTTTGCTGTTACTCTTGGATTCTTTTTCACCTCTGTCAGCATTGCAACATTGATCTTTGCAGAACACCCACTGTAGGGAGAGTAGCAACAGTACTGAAATTCCTCCATTTAGACAATTTTTCATACTGTGGTTTGACAAACATTAAGATCTTTAGAAATGCTTTTAGAACCTTTTCCAGCTTTAAGCATCTCTACAATGATCAATGCATGGTGCAGATAAACAGATCTTCCTTGAGAAGAGCAGGCTCTGTCAGTAACCTGTTTTTTTTAATATAGGGCGGGGCACCTGGACAACCCACACCTTCAATCTCATCTCATCAAATAGCTTTTGTAGAGGGTATTACCCCAGATGTTCACATACTTTTTTTCTTGAATCTAGATTGTGATTGTTTAAATGGTGTACTCAATACTGAGGAGAAGGTACAATTGTTTGTGTGTTGTAAATTTGGGCAGGCTGTGTTTGTTTATTATCGTGACATTAATGAAGATCAGACCACATTTTAAGTGTAATTAATGCTGAAAACCAGGTAATTCTGCTGCTCCAATTATGTGAGGTTATTCTTGCCCTTGGCCATTAGGCTCTATAATGAGTCATCCTATAGTCAGGGAAGTGATGACTCCCTCCTGTTAGACTGCTTGTGGTAGCTTATTTTTTTCTTGCTTCTCTTCTAATATTTGCATATTTGTGTAGTTGTAATGGTACTGTGACACTGTCATTTCCTTTGGGATCAGTAAAGTAATTGCAAAGAGTTCACAAACTTATTCTTGCAACTATACATGTGTTAGGGATTTGCTGTGGTGTGTTGGTCAGGGAGTGACACCGTCTCAGGTCCCACACCACCAGGTTCAGGAATGGTTATAACCCTTCAACCATCAGGCTCCTGAACCAGTGAGGATAAATTCACTTATCCCAACACTGAACTGATTCAATAAGCAATCACTTTCAAGGACTCTACAACTCCTGTTTTCAGTATTATTTATTCACTTATTTATTGTATTTGCACAGTTTGTATTTTGCAATTTGGTTCTCAGTCTTTGTGTACAGTTTTTATTGATTCAATTGTATTTCTATGTTCTACTGTGAATGCCTGCAAGAAAATGAGTCTTGTATAGTGACATTTGTATTTTGATAATTTACTTTGAACATGCAACAAAAGCAACATTCAACAATAATAAAGAATAAGTAATTATATAAAAATAAATTTAGAATTACATTTCATTCCTCCGTCCCTTTCTCCATGGTTTATTCTTCTCGCCTATCAGATTCCTTTTTCAGCCCTTCACCTTTTTCACCTATCACCTGCCAGCTTCTCATTTCATCCGATCTTCCCCCTCACATGGTTTCACAATCACCTGCCAGCTTCTCATTTCATCCGATCTTCCCCCTCACATGGTTTCACAATCACCTGCCAGCTTCTCATTTCATCCGATCTTCCCCCTCACCTGGTTTCACAATCACCTGCCAGCTTGTACTCCTCCTCCCTGATCCCCGCCTTCTTATTCTGGCTTCTTCTCCCTTCCTTTCCAGTCCTCTCTTAATTATTTATTATCTTTATTCTTTATTACTATTATTATTACTTTATTTTTCTTCTAGATTATGTATTGTGTTGAACTGCTGCTGCTGCTAAGTTAACAAATTTCACGACACACGCTGGTGATAGTAAACCAGATTCTGATAAAGGGTCTCGGCCTGAAACATTGACTATCTATTCCTCTCTATAGATGTTGCTTGACCTGCTGAGTTCCTCTAGCATTTTGTGTTTGTTCCAATGAAATACAGCATGTTATAATTTGTTCTGTGGCTACTCAAAGCCCTACTTAGACCACGGTTGGATTACTGAGAGTATTTTTGTTAACCACAGCTTTGGAAGAGTACTTTTGGGTCAGATGAACTTTCATATTGATTTACCAAAATACTGCCTGATTCCTAATTTCAAAGTAAATTTATTATAAAATTACATATACAACCCTGAGATTCATTTTCTTGCAGGCATATTCAATAACTCTGTAACCATAATAGAATCAATAAAAGACTGCACCAACCTGAAAAAGAAAGAAATAATAATTAATTAATAAATATTGAAAACATAAGATGAAGAGCCCTTGAAAATGAGTCCCTATGTCGTGGAAACATTTTAATGTTGGGGCAAGTGAAATTGAGTGAAGTTATCCCCTTTGGCTCTGGAGCCTGATGGTTGAGGAGTAATAACTGTTCCTGAACCTGGTGCTGAGTCCTGAAGCTCCTGTACCACCTTCCTAATGAGAAGAGAGCATAACCTGGGTAGTGGAGATCCCTGATGATGGATGTAGCTTTCCTACGACAACATTTGTGTAGATGTGTTCGGTGGTGGAAACAGCTTTACCCATGATGGACTGGGCCGTATCCACTACTTTTTTATTGGGGTGTTGAAGTTTGATTAGAATCAGAATCAAGTTTATTATCACTGGCATGTGGTGTGAAATTTGTTAACTTAACAGCAGCAGCTCAATGCAATACATAATATAGATGAGAGAAAAAATCAATTACAGTGTGTGTATATTGAATAGATTTAAAAAAATGCAAAAAACAGAAATGCTGTATATTTTTTTAAAAAGTGAAGTACTGTAGTGTCCGAGGGTTCAATGTCCATTTAGGAATCGGATGGCAGAGGAGAAGAGGCTGTTCCTGAACTGATGTGTGTGTGTGCCTTCAGGCTTCTGTACCTCCTACCTGATGGTAACATTTTATAGTGTTTTCCATTCAAGGGCATTGGTGATTCCAATATACTCTCCACTACACATTGATAGAAATTTGTCAGTTTTAGATGCCATGCCAAATCTTCTCAAAGTCTAAGGAAGTAGAGGTACTGCTGTGCTTTCTTCTGGGTGTACGGCAGGTACTCTGAAATGATAACACTGAGGAATTTAAAATTGCTGGCCCTCTCCATCTCAGATGCTCCAATGAAGACTGGCTCATGGACCTCTGGGTTCCTCCTGTTGAAGTCAATTGTCAGCTCCTTGATCTTGATGACATTGAGTAAGAAGTTGTTTTTATGGCACCACTCAGCCAGATTTTCAGTCTCTCTCCTAAATGCTGATTTGTCATCACCTTTGATTCAACCAACGACCGCGGTATTGTCAGCGAATTTGAATATGGCATTGGAGCTGTGCTTAGACACAGTGTAAAGCAAGTGGAGCTGGGGGCTAAGCACCCAACTTGTGGTGCACCTGTGCTGATGGAGATCATAGAGGAGATGTTGGCACCTGTGCTGATGGAGATCATAGAGGAGATGTTGTTACCAATCCAAACTGACTGGGGGTCTGCAAGTGATGAAATCAAGGATCCAATTGCACAAGGAGATATTGTGGCTAAGGTCTTGAAACTTATTGATTAGTTTTGAGGGGATGATGGTAAATGATAAGTTGCTTAGCCTAAGCTTTCTATTCCCAGTAATAGAAGGCTAAGGGGTTATTAACGAACTTTTCAAAATACCATGCCAACCTAGGAGTAATTATTTCTGCTAGTTACAATGTCTAAGGTCAGGAGGCATAAAGTCAGGTCAGAAATGCTTCATCTTGCAAATGGCAGAAATTTGGGCTCTGACGAACTACCACAGCAAACTATTTGTTTTCCTTCAGACAGGATTTTTAGAAATATTAAACATTTGTTGCTCCAGTACGTGTTATCACCCTGTTGTTAACTAATTTAAGAGGTGGCACCGTAGTGTAGCAGTTATCGTAACACTTTACAATGCCAGCTGTAAGACTGAGGTTCAATTCCCACCGCTGTCGGCAAGGAGTTTGTATGTTCTCTCTGTGACTATGTGGGCTTTCTCCGAGTGCTCCATTTTCCTCCCACATTCTAAAGGCGTATGGACTAGGATTAGTGAGTTGTAGGCATGCTATGTTGGTGCTGGAAGCATGGTGACACTTGTGGGCTTTCCTCAGCGTATCCATGATGCAAACGTACTTGTAGCAAATAAAGCTAATCTGCATTTTCTGTAACCTCCGAAATGATTTTATTTAATGTCCTAACTGCTGGCTCTTTAACCTAATGCACAATCAGATATAAAAACAACTGGAACAGAATATGTTTGGAATCTTGGAATAATATGGGTGGCGTCTAATTTTTCTCCATTTCAACGCACTTCTGCTCAGACACTGTGCATGCACTGAGTGTTATCCTGATATCTTATTGATTGGTTTGCCTCTTTATGCAATCTATATTCCTCCTGTCATTAACACAGGTGCCAGAATACTCCAGGATTTGTTCTCAACTGATAAGTTTTCTGCAACTTACGGCTTCAGACATTTCTAACGTCACAGGTGTTTTCATCTGCAACTTTACTTTAAGAAATAAACTTCTTGATAAATTTGGGAACTTGGCTCCCCTTTTAAAATCATAAGTAGCAAGCCTGGGTGTTGTCCTTGATTCTGATTTGAATTTTAAATCCCAAATAAAGCCAGAACAGCATTTCTGCACTTAAGAAATATTGCAAAGGTATGTCCGTTTCCATTATGTAATGATGCTGAAAAACATTCACGCCCTTGTATCAAATAGACTAGATTACGGCAATGCACTTTATACTGGTCTTCCAAAGCAATCTATTGACGAACTTGAATTCATTCAGAGTACTGCTGCTAGACTTTTAACTAAAACCAGGATGAGAGTACATATTACTCCCATCCTAACTACTCTGCATTGGCTTCCTGTGTCTTTTAGAATTTTTATTTTAAAGTTCTCTTACTTGTCTTTGAAACTCTGTGGTCTGGGACCAGGGTATGTCACAGAATCACTTTTGTTTTATAATCCTGCTTGGGCTCACAGATCTTCTTCTGCTGGTCTCTTAAATTTAAGCAGTCTCCCTCAAAAGATAATTGGTGAGTCGGCTTTTTTGGAACTACGCTCCTAAACTGTGGATCACAATCCCTCAGTTGAACACTTCAAATGCTAGCTAAAAGCCTACTTATTTAACCTTGCTTTTAACATCATTTTGTCTTTATTTTCATGTCTGCACTTTATTGCACTGTAAAGCATCTTGAACTACATCGTTTGTTTGAAAAGTGCTCTATAAATAAGTTATTATTTTTTTAACTCTTTAATGCCAGTAACATAATTTATTGTTGTGGCTGCCTAATTTATACTACCATTAGTTTTATTATAATAGTGTCAGTAACGTATTGTCTTACATAAATACACACCTCACACTTTATGTCAACCGTCAGTCCTTAGGCTATGCCATTCAGGGGCTTGCGCTAATATTCTTTTGTGACTGTGTGTACCAGATGGTAATTTGCTCTGTGTGACTATGTGTACTATGTTTTTGCACCTTGGTCCCAGAGGAACAAGTTTCGTTTAGCTGTATACATGTGTATGGTTCAATGACAATAAACTTGAATACTTCAGATTCTTTGTAAACCAATCTGGGTCCTAGCCAATGCAAGTAACTGGATGGGAAAGAGAAAGGAGAGATGAAAAGATCAAACAACAGGAATTCTGCAGATCAAGTGGGGAGGGTTGATTAAACAGTAGAAAGCTGGAGATGGAAGGAAATGGAATGTAGGAAGGACAAACAGTTGGAGAAAGTAAGCAAGGAATGACAGGGAGAAATGGGTGTCCTTGACAGGGTGGGCAAGTCCCCAAAGAAGGCCACATCAGTCAGCACCGTGGAGAGTTCATGGGGGCTAATTCAAGTTGCATAGGACTGCATCCCAGTTAGGTACTTTTCAGGAAAACCCATAAACTTTTGCTTCATACCATATTTAGAGAAGAAAGAATTAGACACTTCAATCTAATGGGGGAGAAGTAATCACAGTCCGACATCAGCTTTCAGAGCAGACAATGAATACACTTATTTAAAGCCAGTTATAAGCTCGTTCAGCGAAGACAAAATATCAACTCAATAGAAAAAAACATGTTTGTTTCAGTAGTATTTCAGGGTATGAATTAATTAAACTGTTCTGTGTGAACAATCTAAAGGAAAAATACGCCATTTTTATAGTGTTCCTGACTATTGCCTTGAAGCCAGTCCAGTGATTCATACCCAAGATCACTGCAGCCAGTTAAACACTTTATCAGTGCACTTTAGCCATTATCAATTGACTAGCACCTTAAGCATGTCAATGAAGAGGACATTGAACTTTGAGTGACACGTCAGAGTATCCTTCTATAAATCTTTCCTATACTAACCTCTTTTTCAGCTTTGCCTTTTGGTCTTTGTACAGAAAAGTAAATGGACACGTAATTAATAAGTTACGAAAAGTAAGGATGTTAAAACAGAATGCTGGAAATACTTGGCAGAACAGTCTGCATCTGTGGAGAGAAACACACAGTTTAAGTTTCTAGTTGATAACCTTTCATTCCACCTCTAATTTTATTCATCATGTGAAGGTTAGGAACACTCTCTGTCTCTTTCTTCACAAATGCTGCTTGATTTACTGAGTATTTCCTACATCATCTTTTTTTTAAATTTCAGTTTTCCAGCATCTTCACTTTTTTAGTTTGCATTGCTCAGGAAGGATGATTATATGACCCAGCCTTAACATTAAATTATGGAACGAGTTTATGTAAACTGAACTTGTATTCCTTTAACTATGGAAAATTATGGTGTGATTAACTGAGGTGTTAATGATACTGAAAGATGAATCAGCTTCAATTTTTAAACAAATGTATATTGCAGCATACCATGAAATACGTAATTTGTACTAACAACCAACACAACCTAGGGATGTGCTGGGGGCAGCCCACAAGTGTTGCAACACATTCTAGTGGCAACATAGCATGCCCACAATGATCAGCTGAACAACACAAGCAATAACAACAACAGCAACAAAATAACAGTAGAACAATGCTGTTTTCCTCCCTTCCCACCCACCTGCCTATACATACATACATACATACATACACACACACACACACACACACACACACACACACACACACACACACACACACACACACACACACACACACACACTGGCTCGCCCATAACAAGACTCCAAACTGTGGACTCACCAGTGATGGGAACCCAAACTCCAGATATAGAGATCGATAAAATATATAAAGAAGCTACTTCCTCTGAGACGAGTTGGAGATGATGATGATGATTACCTTGAAAGAATGAATTCTCAAAAGAATGACAATTCACTGGGGGCATAGATTGCAGGAAAAAAATCATTTTTGAGCATCTTTCAGCCAGTCAGCTCAAAGAACTGGGAAGTTGTTTATGTGAAGCACAGGCTGTTTATATAAAGAATGCAACAGCTGGATCCAGTTAATGGCTATGGATGCACAAAGGGTATTGATGAGCTGAAGCACAAGTTCTAGCTGTAGTTACTACAGATACCTGTGGATTGACCAATCCTATTTGATAGAATGGAGAGGAGGCAAGAATGGCTTATTGCAGGAAAGTGATAAAAGATCAGTTGTAAGGAACATGAGCAGAGTGAAATGGTGTAAATAAACATGGACTCTGGGCTAATGGGCCAGCTTTTGTCTTGTGCAACTCTGTTGAATTTGATGGTGGATAATGTTGATATATCTGATTGAAAGGGGGGCAGAATTCCTTGTGCTTCTGTTTGTGTTGAATATGATAGAGGAAAGGTGAGACGTAGGAGAGTGAAGGATGACAGGGGTGGAGAGAAGGGGATGGGAAATGATAGAGTAAGATAGAGTGGACAGCCAGCACATTTTTCCCAGAGCAGCAATGGCTCATACCAGAGGACATCCTTTTAAGGTGAGTAGAGGAAAGTTTAGTGCAGATGTCAGAGGTTTTTTATTAACACAAAGTGCATGGAATGTACTGCTAGAAGTCGCGTTGGTAGAGGCAGATACATTAGGGACATTTAGTAAGATTAAACATTGGCTTTATCGGTCACATGTCATCAAAACATTCAGTGAAATACACTGTTTGTGTCAAATTAAATTGGTAAGGATTGTGATGGGGCAGCTTACAAGGGTCACCAGGCTTCCAACATCAACATAGCATACCCATAATTACTAACCCTAACCCGTCTGCCTTTGGAATGTGGGAGGAAACTGGAGCACCTGGATGAAACTCATGAGGTCATCGGGAGAACGTACAACTTCCTTACAGGCCGTAGCAGGAAATGAACTCACTAAAAGCAGTGCTGGTCATTGCTACTCTACTGTGCTGAGACTTTTAGATAGGCACGTGGTTGAAAGGAAAGTGGACTACTTTTGGGCTGTGTAAGAAGAAAGGATTAGATTAATTGTGGAGTTGTAGTCGGCATAACATTGTATCCCTGCGCTGTGCTGTACAGTCTTATGTTCTGTGAGAGCCGGGCGAATGAGAGAGATGGGTAAAAGGGATAAGGGTGATGAAGAGTTTGGATTTGCAGAATGATAGGAGGGCAGAGATGGGACAGGGTAAGAAAAGTCATGTAGAGCTAGTAATGAGCGCGAGAATAACGGGAGAGAAGAGTCTGGTGAAAGGGATTGTTCAAGATAGAAAGGCGAGAGGAAGTCACCGCTATAGAAGATAAAAGTGACAAAGTCGCCCATGGTGTTTCTTTGTAAGGTATTTCCAAATCGCAAAAGGTTCCCCAGAGCCATTTCAAATAAATGTAAAGTCCCTTCTATTATTTGGCTACTGAAATGAGAACACAATGAATGTGACAAAGGGAAAGTAAATGGACAGTTATAAAGATGCAACACACATCAAAGTTGCTGGTGAACGCAGCAGGCCAGGCAGCATCTCTAGGAAGAGGTACAGTCGACGTGTCAGGCCGAGACCCTTCGTCAGGACTAACTGAAGGAAGAGTGAGTAAGGGATTTGAAAGGGGAGGGGGAGATCCAAAATGATAGGAGAAGACAGGAGGGAGAGGGATGGAGCCAAGAGCTGGACAGGTGATTGGGCCTTGTTCCTTTACAACGCCAACAAATGGGGATGTTAAATTCTAGTATCGAGGAATTACACTGCGTCATTTAGTTTTCCAGTACTAAACAACTCCCAAGATTGGCTGTGTCTGTGAAATGTGGAGGAAGGGAAGTAATGTCCTAAATCATATTCAGATCATTATTCTTAGTGGTAACTAGCATGGTGTCATTGTCATAGTAATACAGCACAGAAACAGGCCATTCAGCCCATCTCTGCCAGGCTGTTCAAGATGCCCACCTAAATAAGTTGATTTGAACTTTTATCCTTGGATCCTTGAACTAGGCCTGTAAAGTATTAGACCAGTAATTAAACATGTATGTTGCTGTAGTTTTAAATATGATAAGAAAATGTCTTTTAATCAATGTATTTTTTGTTTTACCAATCTTCGTTTGTAGCCTTTACTACTGATGTGTGATAAATTCATGCCCATCTCAGATTAGGCATGTTCCTCACCCTCAACAGGGCATGCTACGTGGAGCATGGAAGGGTGAAGGCAGATGTGGTAGAATATACAAAGTTATGAGTGGTGTAGATAGAGAAAATGCAAACAGGCTTTTTCCTTTGAGGGTGGGTGAGACTAGAACTAGAGGCAATAGGTTAAATGTTTAAGGAGAACATGAGGTGCAACGTTTTCAATCAGAGGGTGGTGAGAGTGTGGAACAAGCTCTCAGCAGAAGTAGTGGATGCAGGACTCTTTCAACATTTAAGAGTAATTTGGATAGGTAAAAGATGGGCCGACCAGTGGTGTACTGACTTTAAGGCGGATGGTCCTGAGTTCAAATCCGGCCGGGTCCCATCCTAGGCAACAGCAGTACCTGCACAGAAGAAAGCCCTGGCAATCTACTTCAGTATCTGGCCACGAAAACCCTGTGGACAACTACATTCGCGGGAAAGCGAGCAAAATCAGCCTGACTTTCGCCTCCATACCCGACCCTTGGGCTTCCAGTATATATGTGCTGGTGTTTAAATTGTCCAAGCACCGGGTGGTGCCATGTTCTCGGACCGGGATCCTGGTGCCCCAATATGCTTGGGCCGCCCAGCACAAGGACATTCCCGATCTCACCAAATCGGCTCGGTGCTTGGAGCAACCCAACCTTGCACCTGGCTTCAGGGGGCAGGCATCAAAATTCTTCCACATTGACTACTCTGCAATTCGCTCATTCTATCTCCGGCAGCGATAAGCTCCGTCTGTGAGCCCGGTGGCTCGAACACTATAATGGAATCATACGCTAACAGACACAACTGGGAATGCAAGTCAAGCTGAGACTCACCACAGCACTGCCTAGGACTAAATGGGCTCGGTTGCAAAATATGACATTAAATCAACCATGCATACGGAGACGTGCGTAGGGCAATTACAAAATTAATAGAGTCACCAATGGAGGAAACCAGAACAAGAGGGCACTATCTTAAAGTTCATGGCTGAGATTTGGAAGCTATTATTCAGACAATAACTCAAAAATTCCCCCAACAACTATTATTAAATCATAGAACACTACAGCAAAAGCAGGCCCTTCAGCCCATCTAATCAGTACCAAACTATTAATCTGCCCTTTCAGCCCTTGAACCCGTGTCACCTAATCGCACCCGTGACCAATTAACCTACTAACCTGTGCTTCTTTTGGAACATGGGAGGAAACCAGAGCACCCAGAGAAGATCCTTGGGGAGAACGTACAAACTCGTTGCGGATAGCCGTGGGAATTCAGCCCAGGTCGCTGGGGCTTGTAAAGCTTTACACTAACTGCTATGTTACCCTGTTGCCAGGATTTTTACCAGCTGAGAAAATAACTGCTTGAAGAATAACATGGACTCAGTGGGCCATATGGCCTGTTTCTGTCATTCTGACTTGCTCTCTCTTGCAAGATGTTGCTGAGTGTGATGTGGTGAAGCACTGGTAAACTTTGGGTGGGTTTATTTGTAAACATACTTTAGAGGAAGTTATCTGGTTCAGGGATAGCGGAAAAACAGTTTTCAACAAAATTATCATTTAATCACCCAGCAGAGGGGCTGTTCTTGGAAGAGTTAAACATAAGGTATAGAAGCAGAATTGGGCCATTTGGCGCATCAATTCTGCTCCACCATTTCATCATGGGTGAACCACCTTTCCTCTTAGCCCCAATCTCCTGCCTTCTCTCTATATCCCTTCAACCTCTGCCTTAAACATACATGAAGACTTGGCCTCCACAGCTGCCTGTGGCAAAGCATTCCACAGATTCACCATTCTCTGGCGAAAATTAATTCTGTTTCGTCTTATTTCCTATTATTTAAAACTGCCCAATGTGTCCCCAGCACCAGTCCACCCATATATACAGAAGAGTGCCAGAAAGAGGCCAGCAATATCATGAATAATCCCACCCATCCTACTCGTGGAGTGTTTGTCACACTCCCATCAGGGACAAGGCTACGTATCATCTACACCGTTGGATTCAAAGACAGTACTTCCCCCAACCCATCAAGCTAATCAACACCTCCACCCATTAACCCGCCCCACCATCCCCACAACCACAGCATACTCATTACCTCGTGTCATTGTATGTACATACAATCAGTCTACGTATATAACAGTTACTGGTACATTGTTTTATAGGATTGATTGATATAGGATTGTTTATGCTGATTGTATTTTTTATGCTGCAGTGGATCCAAAGTGACAATCATATTGTTCTCCTTTGCACTCATTCACTGAGGAATGACAATAAACAATCCTGAATCTTGATTTGGAATCTTATTTTTCATCCAAACATTCCCATTTGATACTGTGCTATTGATTCTGTTCCCAACACTTTTCTGAGACAATTCTTTCTTGTTTATAACAACTTACTGATTGGGGTGTGGGGGGGTGGGGGGAAGAAACTTTTCTAGTTACCATCCCTCTTGTTAAGAAAGACAAACTGCAAATATTTTTTAAAAAACTAAGAACATGGGAACTTGGTTTTCATCTCATTTGTTGAAAACAAATGTATGCACATTCATGCTAGTAACTGTAAGATTTTAATTTTCACTTTTATATTTGACCCCTCCTCCCACTGACTTTCCATCATACCTTCTAGATTTCCAGGCAGATCAGTATAAGACCGTAAGAGTTAGGCCATTCAGCCCATTGGGTTTGCTCCATTATTCTATCATGGCAGGTTTATTAACCCCTCAACACTATTCTTTTCCCTTCTCCCTGTAACCTTTGACACCCTTACTAATCAAGAATCTATCAACCTCTGCTTTAAATATACCCAAATGACTTGGCCTCCACCATCGTCTGAACTGATGTGAACTGGTTGCTTGCCATGGAAGACATTTTCGTGTATTTAATATTTGAGTAATATTAGAAATATATTTGATTAAGCATTCTTGTTTGTTTCAATATTTCATTATGGATTATATGTAAAGGTACGTGAAAGGCGTATGTCATGATGCCACCACGTCATAAGTGTGCACCTCGCTGAAAGTAAAAATGAAACTAAGACACATTATTGGCTCTGTGTTTCCTTTCAATTTGTTTTATGTTTTGCAATTCCAAAAGATAACAGTGGCGATGAGGAGGTTTTAATGAATCTGGAAAGACTACTTAACTATTGAAGCGCAATGGGATGTTTGAGTTGGGGGGGGGGAGAACGCAGCAAGAAATAGGCAAGTATAAAAGACAGCTCAGCATGTGTTTCTTTGGGAAAGGACAGAGAAACTAAATTTTTTAAAAAGGCAGAAAATGGATAAATTCGTGGGTTCAGAAACAGTGAGTACTGGGTAATCATAAATTTAAATAAAAGCCCATAAGGCTGGCTGGCTATATCGGAAAGATAGATGCATTCGATTGCACAAGAGATAACTGGAGTTTGTATGGTGAGAGAATTGAGCAGTATTTTAAAGCAAATGGACTAGCCAATGAGAAGCGAGTGCCAATTATGTTGGGTGCTTTGGATTTAAAGGCATATAGTTTGCTTAAAAGTTTAAATGCTGCAACCAAGCCAGCCAAAGTGAGCTTTGCTGATATTGTGAAAATAATACAGGAACTGAAGCCATTGTTGATTGCAGAATACTTTCAGTTTCATTAACAGAGTCAAAAGGAAGGGGTCCATTTCGGCATATGAGGCTGAATTGAAGTTGACTAAGTATTGTCAGTTTAGTGATAGGCTTAAGAAGCACTGAATGATTGTTTAGTTTGTGAAGTCTTCTCACAAGAAAGCATTCAAAATGGCTCCTAACTGAAACACAACTTACATTTAAGTTTAACCCAGATAAGTGTGAGGTGGTTCATTTTGGTAGGTCAAATATGATGGCAGAATATAGTATTAATGGTAAGACTTTGGCAGTGTGGAGGATCAGAGGGATCTTGGGGTCCGAGTCCATAGGACACTCAAAGCTGCTGTGCAGGTTGACTCTGTGGTTAAGAAAGCATACGGTGCATTGGCCTTCATCAATCATGGAATTGACTTTAGGAGCCGAGAGGTAATGTTACAGCTATATAGGACCCTGGTCAGACCTCACTTGGAGTACTTTGCTCAGTTCTGGTCGCCTTACTATAGGAAGGATGTGGAAACCATAGGAAGGGTACAGAGGAGATTAACAAAGATGTTGCCTGGATTGGGGAGCTTGCCTTATGAGAGTAGGTTGAGTGAACTCTGCCTTTTTTCTTTGGAACGACAGAGGAGACCTGATAGAGGTCTATAAGATGATGAGAGGCATTGATCGTGTGGATAGTCAGAGGCTTTTTCCCAGGGCGGAAATGGCTAGCATGAGTGGGCACAGTTTTAAGGTGCTTGGAAGTAGATACAGAGGAGATATCATGGGTAAGTTTTTTACGCAGAGAGTGATGAGTGTGTGGAATGGACTGCTGGTGACGTTGGTGGAGGCAGATACGATGGGGTCTTTTAAGAGACTCCTGGACAGGTACATGGAGCTCAGAAAAATAGAGGGCTATGGGTAATCCTAGGTAATCACTAAGGTAAGGACATGTTCGGCACAGCTTTGTGGGCCGAAGGGCCTGTATTGTGCTGTAGGTTTTCTATTTAAAAGAGCAGTTGAAGTTGATATATCAGTGGAAACTGCAGACAGAGATGCAAGTGGGTTGCAGTCAGGAATGAAACTGAGCGTGAAGAGAATTGCAACATCTAAACAGAAACCTGCCTGGCCGAACAAATTGTGTTACTGTTGTGTCAGGGCTCACAAACACTAGACCAATGAGGGTTTGAAGGCGAAACTTGCAGAAAATGCCACAAAGTAGGACACATACAAAGAGCATGTGAGACAGACAAAAAGAAATGCACTGTACAGGGAAGAAGATAAAAAGATTAAAAAGTCAAGTTGCAGTTTCAAGAAGAGCACTAATCTGTGTGCTGTTGATGAAAAGTTTGACAGATATGAGAGTGACATCATCATTGGGTGGCCTTGAGATTTACAATGTGTAACTAACAATAGACAAGCAATATGATATGCAGTGCAAGTGAACAGCAAATTCATTAAAATGGAATTGGACAGTGGCTCACAGTTTCATTCATTCCACAATATGAGTTTGAACAGTACTTCAAAGTTATTGAACTAAAGCCTACAGATATCCAACTAAGAACTTGTATGAAGAAAAGATAACTCCTGTGGAAATGACATTTGTAACAGTAAAATAGAGCAACAAAGCTACATTGGCTTGTATGTGGTAAAAGCAGGAGAGCATTGTGGGACTGATTAGTTGAGACAACTACAACTTGATTGGAGATCCATCCACCTTTTACATGCCACATCCTCTACAATAGAGTCAACTGATTTTAAAGTGAGTTAAGAAATGTATTAGATGATGTCACAGTATTCAAGGATGGCATTGGAAAACTAAAATATTAGGGGTAAAATGGTGTTAAATGAAAATGCCATACCCAAATTTTGCAAAACCTGCCTGGTTCTTTTTGCCATTGTGATAAAGTAGCAAGGAGGCTGAAGGAATTCTTTCCGAGGTTGAGTGGAGCCCATGAGCAATACCAGTGGTCTCAGTAGTCAAGAAGAATAGGTCTGTCAGGATCTGTGGTGATTTTAAGGTTATCATCAACCTGGTACTGAAGTTGATCAATATCCTCTGCCTAGGATAAAGGATATCTTTGTAAACCTTTCTGGAGGAAGACACTTCAACACAGTGATTTAGCTGAGGTCTCCCTACAGGTGGAGATGAAAGAAGAGTCCAAAGTGTTTCTCACCATAAAAGCTCACAAAGGGCTTTATTGCTATGTAAGGAGAATCCAAGGGCTTCTACAGACATGTTAAGAACAAAAAGATTGCAAGGGACAAAACTGGTCCAATGCAAGATCAGAATGGTAGTGCATGGTGCCAAAAGAGATGGGGATACCTTAAATAGATTTTTTGTGTTGGTATTTACTCAGGAGACAGACACAGTCTATTGAAGTGCGGCATAGCAACAGCGTGGTTATGGACCCTATAGAGACTACAAAGGAGAAGGTATTTTCTGTCTTGAGGCAAATTGGGGTGGACAAATCCCCAGGGCCTGGCATGGTGTTCCCTTGGACCCTTTGGGAGGCAGGTGCAGAAATTGCGAGGGCCCCAGCAGAGATATTTAAATCATTCTCAGTAACAAGTGAGATACTGGAGGATAGCTGATGTTGTTCCACTGTTTAAGAAAGGGTCTAAGAATAAACCAGGAAATTATAGGCCGAGGAGCCTGACATCAGTAGTGCAAAAGTTATTGGAAAGTATTCATGAGACTGGATATATGAGTACTTGGATAGACAAGAAATGATTAGAGATAGTCAGAATGGCTTTGTACGTGGTAGGTCATGACTAACAAATGTTACACAAACAACAGGAATTCTGCAGATGCTGGAAATTCAAGCAACACACATCAAACTTGCTGGTGAACGCAGCAAGCCAGGCAGCATCTCTAGGAAGAGGTACAGTTGACGTTTCAGGCCGAGACCCTTCGTCAGTCCTGATGAAGGGTCTCGGCCTGAAACGTCGACTGTACCTCTTCCTAGAAATGTTACACAGTTTTTTGCCGAAGTTGCCAGGAAAGCTGATGAAGGCACATCAGTGGATGTTGTCTACATGGACGTCAGCAAGGCATTTGTCGAGGTCCTGCATGGGAGGTTGGTCAAGAAGGCTCAGTTGCTTGGTTTTCAAGATGAGGTAGTAAATGGATTAGACATTGGCTTTGCAGGAGAAGCCAGAGAGTGGCAGTAGATGGTTGCCTCCCTGACTGAGGGCCTGTGATTAGCGGAGTGCTGCAGGGATCAGTGCTGGGTCCTTTGTTGTTTGTCATCTAGATTAACTGCACCAGACAATGGCTTTTCCACTTTAAAAACCCTCCCACACAGGTTTCCTGGCATCGTCGGACATGTTGGACAATCACCATATACAGGTTGAAAATGCATTCTATATTGAGTTGGAGCTTATAGCTAAGTAGGGAATAGTGTTGTGTATTTAATATTTCAGCAATATTTGAGTAATATTGTAAATATATTGTTTGATTAAGCATTCTTGTTTGTTTAAATAAAATATGCAAAAGTACGGGAATGGCATGTATCATCGCGCCACCACATCATGTGTGCACTTTGCTTAAAGTAAAAACAAAGCTAGACACTCATTCCTGCTCTGTGTTTCCTTTCAATTAGTTTTATTATTTGGAGTTACAAAACATAACAGACATGTTCTAGTTTCATACTTGAAGATTATTTAAAGTTATGGAAAGATTGAATAGGTTGAAAGTGGAGGAGACTTCTATTAGTAGCTGAAGCTAGAGCTAGAAGCAGTAAATCTGACAGTGATAAATGCAGCAGGAAATTTTGTTTACTTGAATGATTAGAATACGATATATGGTGTCGCAAGGAATTAGTTGAGGGTGTACAACAGGGGAAGCTGGATAAATACAGAGAAGTAAATACAAAGTTGTACTGTGTTAAATAAATCAGCACTTCCTAAATTTGATTGCATAACCTTTGGATTTATAACCGTCTGTGCACCGCAAATGTACATGTCTTGTAGACATGAGATTTTACAGATGCCAGAAATCCATAGTAACAAACACAAAATACCAGAGCAATCAGCAGGTCAGGCGGTATCTATGGAGACAAATAGAGTCAACGTTTCAGTCTGAGACCCTTCAGCAAGATACCTTATAAATGCTCATTGTTGTCCGTCTGTTGTCTCTGCTTCCGTCCACTGTGAGCCTGACCATTCTTTTCTAATTAAATATCTCCTCTGATTTTCTCTTGGGCACTCCTTCTCCCCAGCAATTCTCTCTCCAATTCAATGCACATTTCTGCTGTAATCATGGATCTATAGTTTCATAGATCTGTCATTGTACATTTTCCCTTGTGCCTTGCAGACTTTTCTTGTGTATCCTCAGGTAAACATACAGCATTTTGGGAATGTACATGTTAGCCAAAGAGGGATGGAAGAATCTTGAATAGACTATTAGTGCTAACATGAACCATCTGCCCTTGATGGTCAAAAATGGCCTGTTTTAATTTTACTCAATCTCTACATATATACATAAATACAGTCATAGTAACATGGAATAGACCAGAGACCAAATGGCATTTCATGAACTGATGTGCTTTTTACAAGACTGATAAAACTACTACTGTATAAATATCCAAAGACATTCAAGCTTAAGTGTAACAAGATATTAGATTAAGTTCATGGTTTATATGGCTATTTGTCAAACACGGACAGCACAGTAGCATAGCAGTTATAGTTGTAGTGGTCCTTGAATGTAGTGCCAGTGATCCTGTTACTGTTTGGACGGGTTCTCTCCATGACCCCGTGGATTTCTTCTAGATGTTCCGTTTTCCAACCATTTTCCAAAGATGTCAGGGTTAGTAAGTTGTGGTCGTGCTATGTTGGCACCAGGAGCATGATGGTGCTTGTGAACTGCTCCCAGAACATTTGACGCAAATGATGTATTTCACTGTGTGTTTCCGTATTTTGTTGCACATGTGGCAAATAAAGCTAATTTCTTTTACCTTTTAAAACAACTGGGACTAGCACATTTGGTCAGCATGATGAATTGGGCTGAAGGGCCTGTTTCTGTGCTGTATGACTCTGTCATCCATAGTATACTGATACATCATCAAAAACAGCAGCAAATGGTTGTCTAGTGAGACAGAAAGATGGATCCCTGTTCTCTTCCCTGAGAACTGACCACATTGAGACCAGACCACAGTGCAGACTCTGTATCAAACATGTGGCATTTCCAGTTGGTACTGTTTATTTGCCTAGAATGTATTTCCAAAGAGGTGTTGCCTCTTTCCTATTGCCAAGGTTTGTGATCAGATGATTCATATGGAATGATATAACTGTCTGGCAGAGTCAGTAGGTTGTATTCTACTGAGTCACAAGTTATTGGGTTCATAAGGCTAGACAACTTTCTAGGCTACTGTTCCTAGTGCATCATTCTGATGGTACTTCATGGGTTGAAGGTTTTTCTGGTCTGGTCTCCCTTGTCATCTTCATATCATCATTGCAAGAATGATGGGGGGGGCGGTGGGGGGAAGGAGTTTACAATGGAATGCTGGACAATATCTGTCTCTCTGCCAACAATTCTGAATGAATTTGGTTTTTACTATCGTTTTGTGAGCTTGCTGAATGCAAGTTGGCTGCAGTGTTTTCTGCAGTACTTAGTGACCACAGTTCAAAAGTTATTTGAAGACAAAACATTATAGCACATTATAGGTCCTTTAGCTCACGATGTTGTGTTGACCTTTTAACCTATTCCAAGTTCAATTTAACCCTTCCCACCCATATAGCTCTCCACTTTTACTTCATCCATATGAATTAACAGTCTCTTAAATGTCCCTAATGTTTCTGCTTCTACCACCATGACTGCAGTGCATTTACCACTCTCTGTATAAACAAAAACCCTACCTCTGACATCTCCCCCGTACTTTCCTTCAATAATTTAAAATTATGTTCCCCTGTATTAACCATTTCAACCTTGGAAAAAGGTGCTGATTGTCCACTCTATCTATACCTCTTATCTTTTACACTTCTATCAAGTCCCCTCTCACCCTCCTTTGCCTCAAAGAGAAATCCCCAGATCGTTCAACTTTTCCTCAAATGACATGCTGTGCAATCCAGAGAGCATCTAGGTAAGTCTCCTCTGCACTCTCTCTAAAGCTTCCACATTCCTCCTGTAATGAAGCAACTAGAACTGAATACAGTACTCCAAGTGTGGTCTAACCAGAATTTTATAGAGCTGCAATATTACCTTGTTGCTCTTGAATTCAGCATTACTTCGTGGCTCTCGAACTTAATCCCCCGCCTAATAAAGGCCAACACACCATTTACCTTCCTAACTACTCTATCAATTTGCACAATAACTTGAAGAGATCTATGGATGTGGACCCTAAGTTCCCTCTGTTCCACACTGCTAAGAATCCTGTCATTAACCCTGTGCTGTGCCTTCAAGTTCGACCTTCTAAAGTGAATCACTTCATATTTTTCCAGATTAAATGCCATCTGTCACTTCTCACCCCAGCTCTGTATCTTATCAATATTTGATTGTAACCTATGACAACCTTCTACACTATACATAACCCTTTATCATCATCATTGTAAAGGGTTTTCAGATGTTCTAAGAAGGTGATTGGTAGTATGCAAATATATGTGTAATTTTTTTCAATAATAGGCAATTATTTCTTTCCCCATGGTACTTATTTCCTCCGAGTCTTACCCACTCTGGAATGTGAATAAGCAATGAACAGATTAATGACGATTGCCTTGATGATCTGTACCACTCGGCCGCATTAGTGGGCAATATCACCATCTGTTCAACAACAGCAAAGGATAGGAAATTATTTCTTGGGCTTTGAAAGCTGGCGTTTTTGTCAGGATCAGATGGTTCTGAATGGAATGATTATAACACAATTGGTAAAGGAAGCCTGGATTACCTCTAACCAACTATGTGTTTAAAATCCAGTTCTTAGAGTTCTTTATCTCTTGAGCTCCCAATTTTTGACAGAATGATCAGAAAAATGGGGCAAGGGAAATAGCAATGCCTGGAACTGTCAGTTTAAGATTAGATGCAAAGCTGTTCAGAGTCAGACAGCTGATCAAAGCAGAAGGTGTGTGTTAGAACATGAACATAGGCATTTTGTGTGGAACTCACAGGATTTCTGAGGCAATTAAGACAGATTTTCAGCAGGCAGAAGAAGAAATTCATGGAAATACCCAGAGAATGAGAGATTTGTACCAGTATCATGCACTGCTGCTTTTTACCCCTTTTTAAGTAATGTATTGTCTACTTTCAGATTACCACACTGTTGCTTTAACAGTACCCATAATTCATTCTTAAATAGCTCATCAATTTATGAATATAGGATCCCCAGCGAAGAGCTGGAAGCAGCGTACCTTGGTTTTTCTGAATAAGTTAATTTCTTCCCAACAAAAACATGTTGGGACACAGTATATGAGTAATTTGAGGCATAACTTAATTGCTGTATATTGCATGGAATGTAACATAATAGAAGTGGGAAGCTTGACTCAACAAGTTCTTTGAGATGTTCATATTGTAGCTGTGCTTAGAGGCATTGAGCCCTACAGCACATCTTTGGCTCATCATGCCTACCTGATTTTCTGACCAGTCCCATCTCCATACATGTCATACCTCTCTCATCCATGTACCTATCCAAATTTAAACGTTGCAACTGAACATGACTGGCAGCTCGTTCCACACTCACCACCCTTTGAGTGAAGCAGTTCCCCCTCAGATTCCCCTGAAATATTTTAACTTTCACTGTTAACCTATGTACTCTAGTTCTAGCCTCACCCAACCTGAGTGGGGAAAGCCTGCTTGCATTTATCTTGTCTATGCCCCGTGTACTTTTGTATACCATTATAAAATCTCCCTTCTTTATGAGCTCCAGGGAATAAAGTCCAAACCTCTTCAACCTTTCTGTGTAACTCTGGTTCTCAGGTCCCTCCAATGTCCTTGTAAACTTTCCCTACACACTTTTCAATCTTATTTACATCTTTCCTGCAGATAGGAGACTAGAACTGCGCACAGTTCTCCAAATTCGGCCTCACCAACGCCTTATACAAGTTCAGCATAACACCTCAACTCCCATACTCAATACCCTAACTTATGAAGGCCAGTGAGCCAAAAACTCTCTTTATGACACTATCTATCCGTGATGCCACTTTCACGGAATTATGGGTCTGTATTTCCAGGTCTCTTTATCTACTGCACACCTCAGTGCCTTACCATTCACTATGTAAATCTTATCCTGGTTTGTCCTCCCAATGTACAACACCTCCCACTGGTCTCCATTGCCATTTTTCAGCCCATTTTCTCAGCTGGTCCAGTTCACTTTGCCAGGCTTTGATAGCCTTCCTCTCTGTCCCTGATTATATATATTTGGAAATACAGTGCAGAACAGGCCCTTCCGGCCCAACAAGCCATGCCACCCAGTAACCCTAGTCTAATCACAGGACAATTTACAATAACCTAATTGGTACATCTTTGAACTGTGGGAGGAAAGCAGAGCACATGGGGGAAGCCCATATGCTCACAGGAAGAACATACAAGCTTTCTTACAGAGGATGCTGGAATTGAACTCCAAACCTCAATGCCCTGAGCAATAATCACGTTGTGCTAACCACTATGTTACTATAGCGCCCTATACTTCAGTTGCAGTGTTCCTTAACATTAATAATGCCTCTCCCCATTATACTTCAAGTTGACTTATAAGCATAGATATCCAACACATTTTGAGAACATGCAGAGTGAACAGCCAAATATCTGAAGGCAGGACCAGCAATAGTGAAGTAATTTTAAAATTTGTGTGCACAGGAAACCTGGATAAATGCAGAAATGTCATAGGCTAATGGGATAGGGAAGGTGAGGGGTACAGTGAAAACAAAGGTGATCAACCTAAAGTGACACACACAAAATGCTGGAAGAGCTCAGCAGGTCAGGCAGCTTCTATGGAAAGGAATAAAGCGTTGAATCTCGGGCTAAGACCCTTACTTGGGACTGGAAAGGAAGGGGAAAGAAGCCAGGGTAGAAGGTGGAGGGAGGACAAGCTGGCAGGAGATGGGTAAGGCCAGGTGAGGGACAGGTGGATGGGGGAGTGGGAGGAAGTGAGAATCTGGAAGGTGATAAGTGGAAAAAGTAAGGGACATGAGCATCAACTCCTCTAATTTCTTGTAATTTATGCCCCCTGCCTATCATTTCCCTCTGGTGCTCCTCCTTCCCTTTCTCCCATTTTCTCTGGTCCTACCAGATTCCTCCTCCTTCAGCCCTTTACCCTTTCCACTTATCACCTCCCAGCATCTCTCTCCATCCCTAAGGAAGATAAGAATGATCAAATCAAGAGGTAGCAATGATGAGTGTTCCAGCAGCAGATGGACTGAGATAAGACCAGAGGAGGGTGATATAAGAGCTCTCATAATGCACTGGAGGAACTCAGCAGGTCAGTCAGCATCAGTTGAAAAGATTAGTTGACGTTTCGGGCCGAAACCCTTTGTCAGGACTGAAGGGAGAACTTTGGGGAGGGTTTGAAGAATGCGGGTAGTTGAAAAAAATAGTAATTTTAAAGACAAAGGGGTGGGGGAGGGGAAGCAGGGAGGTGATTGGCAGGAGAACAATGCGAAGTAGTAGAAGGAGGCGGAACTATGAGGGAGGTAATGTGAAATAGGGATAGAGGAAGGGAGGGGGAGGGAATTATCAGAAGTTGGAGAATTCTATGTTCATACCAAGGGGCTGGAGACTACCTAGACGGTATGAGGTGTGGAGAAGATGTGGGTGAGGGCATCATTGATCACCATAGAAGGGAAACCACGATCGTTAAAGAAAGAGGACATTTGAGATGTCCTGGAATGGAAAGCCTCATCCTGGGAGCAGATGCGGCGGAGATGGAGGAACTGGGAATAGGGAATGGCATTTTTGCATGTGGCGGGGTGGGAAGAGGTATAGTCGAGGTAGTTATGAGAGTCAGTGGGCTTGTAGAAGATGTCAGTGGACAGTCTGTCTCCAGAGATGGAGACCGAGACATCGAGAATGGGGAGAGAAGTGTCAGAGATAGACCAAGTGAATTTGAGGGCTGGGTGGAAGTTTGAAGTAAAGTTGATGAAATTGACAAGCTCAGCATGGGTGCAGGAAGCAGCACCAATGTAGTTGTCAGTGTACCGAAGGAAAAGTTGGGGAGCAGTACCATTTTAGGTTTGGAGCACAGACTGTTCCACATAACCATCGAAGGGGCAGGCGTAGCTGGGTCCCATGTGAGTTCCCATAGCTACACCCTTAGTCTGAAGAAAGTGGGAAGAGCCAAAAGAGAAGTTATTAAGTGTGAGAACCAGTTCCGCCAACCGGAGGAAGGTAGTGGTAGTGGGGAACTGGTGAGGTCTATTATCCAGAAAGTAGCGGAGGGCTTTGAGGTCTTCTTGATGGGGAATGGAGGTGTATAAGGATTGGACATCCATAGTAAAAATGAAGCGGTTCACATCATCTCCCTCATAGTTCCACCTCCTTCTACTACTTCGCATTGTTCTCCTGCCAATCACCTCCCTGCTTTCCCTCCCCCACCCCTTTGTCTTTTAAATTACTGTTTTTTTTCAACTGCCAGCATTCTTCAAACCCTCCCCAAAGTTCTTCCTTCAGTCCTGACGAAGGGTTTCGGCCCGAAACATCGACTAATCTTTTCAACTGATGCTGACTGACCTGCTGAGTTCCTCCAGCGCATTATGAGTGTTCTTTTGACAACAGCATCTGCAGATTATTTTGTGTTTATGATATAAGAGCTGCCAGTAGGTAATTTTATCTGCTGTGTGATTGGAATCTTGGCTCAGGGTGAAATGGAACTCCCAATAACAAGCAGGAAACGTATCTTCCTTTGTAGTTAAGCCTTCCTGGGTTTTCTCCTGATTGTTATTTAATACTGACAGCAAGCTTGTAGGAACAGGTTTTAAGTCATTGTGACAAACCTATAAAATATAAGCATAATATAAATCAAGCAACATTTACACATAGTATTATACTTTGATAATACTGTTGGAGAAGGTGTTTCCTGTGATGGAGGGAGTCTCGGACCAGAGAGCAGAGCCTCATCGTAGAAGGACGCCCATTTAGAACAGAGGTAAAGAGGAATGTCTTTAGCCTGAGAATGGTGAATCTGTGGAATTCATTGCCACAGATGGCTGTGGAGGCCAAATTATTGGGTCTATTTAAAGCAGAGGTTGATAGGTTCTTGATTAGTCAGGGCATCAAAGTTTACGGGGAGAAGGCAGGAGAATGGGATTGAGAGGGAAATAAATCATCTATGATTGGTAGAGTGGAATTGATGGACTGAGTGGCTTGATTCTGCTCCTGTGTTTTACGGTATTATATTGTATCAACGATGTTTGTTCTTGACTTTAATCCTATTAAATTTATGGAGAGAGCAGAGCTTCATTTCCATCCTGATTAATGGCAGTTCTCTGGATTAGCTGAGTTCAAATACCGCTGAGGAAAATTAAGCTTGAAAATCCAGGGTGATATTCCGGGTGTAGTACTGTGAGAATGCTCCAATGTCTGATGTAACTCAGAATAAATTAGGACCTCACCAGCCTCCACAGATGGATATGTAGAACCACATGGCTCTAGATGTGGTAATCTCAGTCTTTCGTGCTGACTGGCTTTCAGGCACAAATGCCACTTGATTTAAATAAACAATCTGGTCATTATCACATTGGTGTTTGCAGGGCATAATGTGTGTAAATTGGCCATATTCCTTACATTGCAGTGGTGACTACCCTACAAAAATAAATGTCAGTTTAGTTTAATGTAGATAGGTTTGGATATTCTGAGATGGTGTATGACTCTATATAAATGTATTTGCTTCCTATAATCCTTCTATAATAAACACAGGAGATTCTGCAGATGCTGGAAATCCAAAGTAACACCCACAAAACGCTGGAGAATTTAGCAAGTTGGGCAGCATCTATGGAGGAGAATGAACAGTTGACACTTTGGGCTGAGATCTGTAACACTTAGCTTTATCGATTAAGAACATTACTAAAATCTATTGTGCATTTGTAGGTTGGCCTTTAATGATCAAAGCTCTACTATTTCTTTATTTAAAGATGGGTTTATTTATTTATTTATTTATCCTGGGTGAGTGAACCTTTTCAATAATAGATCCCTTTATGTCCATGTGACCAGAAGAAGTAAAACCAATGGGTACAGTGTTTGGAGCCAGAGTTTTAGGGGAAGGTTTCAGACTTGGACTGCTTAGTCTTGAAAGGAAACATCTGATTGGTGATTTTATCGGTTGTATAAGATACTAAATGGATTTAAAATATTTAAAATTGTGGATTATTTTGAGATAAACTATTTTATGATTATGCTGCAAGATTTGTTACTAAGGCTTTCAAGTAAAATGTACATTAAGAATTGAAAACAACCATAGCTTATATGCATATAGTATCTTTAAACATGAGATGGTGAGCCTCTGTTAATCAGGCACATTGGGACTCTGGCAGTGCCATTTTTTTCCCAATTATTGGATGTTTTATTCATAGGCCAAGGCATTTTTTTTTGCAAATTGTACACAATTTACAAAAAAGAAATGATAGACTGATAAATGATAGAAATGGTAGAATGGTATTTTTTTCCCAGTGTAATTGGTAAACCTCTGGAAAGTGTAGGAGTCAGAACTGGGAAAATTTCGAAGGAGTGTGAGAAACAGGGATTCACTGTGTCTGAAGGAGTGAGACGGGAAGTGTTCTGTGAACTGGATGCTTAACCATTGGGATTTCCAAAGCCACATAGAAGATGTAAAAGGATCTAGTACTTTCCTGGCATATATGGTGAATAAACTTTTCTCAGGCTTCAGCCAGGTACAGGTATCGATTATAACCAACATTTTGCTGTAAAGCTCTGCCATCTTCTTCAGGGATGATGCCTGACACTTTGTAAGCAAGGTGGGAGAGCAGAAACCTGATTGGATGAGGACTAACCAATCAGGGGGGATAGACTATGGGGTTATAAATACCACTGGTTTAGACATACCCAGGCATCATCCCTGAAGAAGATGGCGGAGCTTGTCATCGAAACTGGTTATAATTGATTATAATTGATCAGCCTGAGAACAGCTTATTCCACATAGAGGATAATCAGAATTTTATTGTAAAAACTCAAATTCAGAGGTTAGCAAACAAAATGGAATGTTAAGCCATGCACTGTGGTACATGATCAAAAGCTTGCTTAAAAAGTTAGATTTAGGCAATATCTGAGCTGGCAGGTTACTCCAGCGGGAGGTAAGGCTGCCATTAGTGGAACAATGGATGCTGAGAGTGTGTTGAAAGTCAGAGATGGAGAACCTGAAGGGGACTGATAATTTTAACCTTGCATCTTCATGGCAAAAGAAATGTTAAAATTTGATTTACACATAGGATGGTAGAGGAACTCAGCAGGTTAGGCAGTATTTGTAGAAAGGAATAAGGACTCGACACTTCTGGCTGAGGCCCTTAATCAGGATCCATCAGCATTATTCCTGATGAAGAGTCTCGGCCCGAAACGTTGAGTGTTTATTCCTCTCCGTAGGTGCTGCCTGAGCTATTGAGTCCCTCCAGCAATTTACATGTATTACTCTGGATATCCAGCATTTGCAAAATCTCTTGTGTTTAAAATTTGATGCATTGTGAGGTGAACCACCAGATGTTGCCTGGATTGGGGAGCATGCCCTATGAGAATAGGTTGCGTGAACTCGGCCTTTTCTCCTTGGAGCGATGGAGGACGAGAGGTGTACAAGATAATGAGAGGCATTGATTGTGTGGATAGTCAGAGGCTTTTCCCCAGGGCTGAATTGGCTAGCACGAGAGGGCATAGTTTTAAGGTGCTTGGAAGTGGGTACAGAGGAGATGTCAGGAGTGTTATTTACGCAGAGAGTGGTGAGTGCGTGGAATGGGCTGCCAGTGATGGTGATGGTGGTGGAGGTGGATATGATAGGGTCTTTTAAGAGACTCCTGGATGGCTACATGGAGCTTAGAAAAATAGAGGGCTATGAGTAAAGTCTAGGTAGTTCTAAGGTAGGGACATGTTCAGCACAGCTTTGTGGGCTGAAAGGCCTGTATTGTGCTGTAGGTTTTCTATGTTTCTATTTTGCTTCTTCATACTGTGTGCCAACACAAAATTTCTGATAGATTTCTAGAGGTGCAATCTTCAGAATCATTTATATGCAGTTTGGATGTCAAGTTTCTGGGTGTCAAGATCTCTGAGGACCTAACCTGGTCCCAACATATCGATATAGTTGTAAAGAAGACAGCAACTGCACTTCATTAGGAATTTGAAGAGATTTGGTGTGCGAACACATACATTCAAAAACTTTTATAGACATACCATGGAGAGCATTCTAACAGGCTGCATCACTGTCTGGTTTTGGGTGGGGGGGGGGTGCTACTGCACAGGACCAGAAGAAGTTGCAAAGGGTTGTAAATTTAGTCGGCTCCATCTTGGGTACGAGCCTACAAAGTATCCAGGACATCTTCAAGGAGCAGTGTCCCAGAAGGGCAGTGTCCTTTACTAAGGACCCCCAGCACCCAGGGCATGCCCTTTTCTCACTGCTACCATCAGGTAGGAGGTACAGAAGCCTGAAGGCACACACTCTGATTCAGGAATAGCTTCTTCCTCTCTGCCATCTGATCCCTAAATGGGCATTGAACCCTTGAAGACTGCCTCACTTTTTAATTTTTTTTTGCACCATTCTTAATCTATTCAATATACGTATACTGGTATTGATTTACTTACTCATTTTCTTTTTTCTATATTATGTATTGCATTGAACTGCGGATGCCAAGTTAACAAATTTCATGACACATGCTGGTGATAATAAACCTGATTCTGCAATAATTTGATTTTTGGAGTATTCTGTATGGATGAGTTACTTTGAGCAGAATTGACTACCTTGATAGTAAGTAGTTTTGAAGAGAAACATTAGACTGCAGATGCTGGAATCTGGAGCAACAAACTATCTGCTGGAAGAACTCATTGGGTCGAGCAGCATCTGAGGGAGGAATTGTCCAAGTTTTGATGCAGGGTTTCGACCTGAAATGTCAACAATTCCTTTCCCCCCCACAGGTGCTGCTTGACCTGCTAGGTTCTTCCAGTAGATTGTGTGGTATCAAAGAGTTCCATTTGGACATCCAAATGATAAAGAATCAAAGATGTGCCTGCTCAGCATTCATTCATGGAGTTCCATGGAGTTTCTTTAATTATCCACCTCAAGAGTAACAGAAAATGCCCATCTCACTGGCTTGCCTTAATAAAACGGCAGGCTGAAAAGAGCAGGGGAGTCCTTTCTGTTTTTTTTAACTGGAGTGGGATTTGTGTTTAGTAAGCTGTGGGTGAAGAATCATGATGAGGATAGAGTGTCTGTTCTCTTTGTGCAGTTAGGGCGTCATAGGGCTGGAACAGGTTATAAATACAGGGAACCATGGAAAAATCTGAATCACAAAATGAGGTTTAGTGTTTAATAAACTGTCAGCTTGATTGATATTATTTGTCTAAGGATGTATAAGTGCTTGATTTGTTTGAAGAAACTAACCTGTAATCTTTTCTATTACAGCTGGTGATGCTGCCAACGGAAGCCAAAGTAATGTGAGGTGAGGTGGTGGAGGAAGAGAACAAGATTTTCTATTGCTTTTTACCGTGGCTGTGAGCTGTGAAAACGTAGCTGGACTGCCAATTCAAGATGCTAAGAACCACCGATGGGGACAACCGGCTTGACAGGAATCTGCTATGGTCCTTGGAGACCCTTCATCACCATGGTAGTGGCATCTCCAGTGGAAACAGAGCTGAAGGTGAAAACTGACTGATTTGGATTGGTTTGACATTCTTGAGAGGGGAGAGAGACATTTTAAGAAACGAAGAAAGAAAATGAAATTTCCATTCTATTGGTAAATTGTAAAACATCTTATGGGAGATATCTGAATAAAAGTACACGATGACCCTTTGCTCAGTGAGCGAAATGAGATTTCTCTATCATGGCTTCTGATCAAACGTGATTGTGAGAGGGTTTCATCTCCCCTCTCCCTCTTTTTTTTAAATTTAAACACCTCCTCTCCCCCTCCCCCCCATTCCTGCCAGTTTATAACATGCTACGGAACGGAAGTGTTGGTAATGTAGGGCAACCATGCATGCTACGATGGTCCAATCGCATCCGGTTAACCTGGCTCAGCTTCACCCTCTTCGTCATCCTGGTTTTCTTCCCACTGATTGCCCACTATTACTTGACTACCATTGACAACCTTGACGACTCGGGCCCGCGCATTTTCGAGCCACGTTCTGGCAATGCCCTGTGTGAGGTCAAGCACGTCCAGGACCTGTGCCGCATCCGGGAGTCGGTCAGTGAGGAGCTACTCCAGCTCGAGGCCAAACGGCAGGAGCTCAACAGCGAGATCGCTAAACTCAATCTGAAGATTGAGTCATGCAAGAAGAGCATCGAGAATGCCAAGCAGGACCTGCTTCAACTCAAGAACGTCATCAGCCAAACTGAGCACTCATACAAGGAGCTGGTGGCACAGAACCAGCCCAAGCTCTCGCTGCCAATCCGCCTCTTGCCAGAGAAAGATGAGACCACCTTCCCATTGCCAAAGTCCCCCAACAGCTGCCGCTTGCACTCCTGTTTTGATTACTCTCGATGCCCACTAACGTCCGGGTTTCCTGTTTATATCTATCCACTGGACCAGTATCAATTCAGTAGTCTTATTGATCCGCTAATTAAGCAGGCATTCCAGGCGACTGCTCGGACTAACGTTTATGTTACAGACAACCCCAATGTTGCCTGTGTCTACGTGGTCCTGGTCGGGGAACTACAAGATTCATCAGGCCTGAAGTCCACTGAGGTTGAAAGCCAGTTACACTCACTCCCTTACTGGCGATCCGATGGACATAATCATCTCCTCATCAACCTGTCCAGAAGGTCCCAGACCCAGAACCTGCTCTATAATGTCAGCACAGGCAGGGCCATGGTTGCCCAGTCCATTTTCTACGATGTTCAGTATCGGCCTGGCTTCGATCTCATCCCATCGCCATTGATCCATGCCATGTCCGAGCCTAACTTCCTGGAGATTCCTCCCCAAGTTCCTGTCAAGAGGAAGTATCTCTTCAGCTTCCAAGGAGAGAAACTTGAATCGCTGATGTCCAGTCTTCAGGAGGCTCGTTCGTTTGAGGAGGAGATCGAGGGAAATGCTCCAGCAGATTACGATGATCGGATCATCACCACCTTGAAGGCTGTTCAGGACAGCAAGTTGGACTTGGTGCTGGTGGAGTTCACTTGCAAGAAGCAACCTCGGCCTGCCTTACCAACCGAGTGGGCACTGTGTGGTGAGAGGGACGACAGGCTAGAGCTGTTGAAATTGTCCACCTTTGTATTAATCATAACTCCAGGAAATGTCCACCTGGTTGCTTCTGCTGGTTGTTCCATGAGGCTTTTTGAGGCTTTGGAGGTCGGAGCCATTCCAGTAATCCTTGGGGAACATGTCCAGTTGCCCTATCATAACATGATACATTGGAGTGAGGCAGCTCTGGTAGTGCCAAAACCACGCATCACGGAACTCCACTTCCTCCTGAGAAGCATCTCGGACAGCGATCTGCTCAACATGAGACGCCAGGGCCGTTTTCTCTGGGAGACCTACTTTTCCACCTCAGACAACGTGTTGAGCACCATCTTGTCCACTGTGCGGACCCGGATACAGATTCCTGCTGCGCCCATCGCAGAAGAGCCATCCAAAGAGATCCCTCACAAGACCGGAAAGGCTGCTGGCACTGACCCTAACGTGGCTGACACCGGAGACTTGGACTTAGGACCCGTGGAGACAGAACCCCCTTATGCCTCCCCCAAATACTTGCGGAACTTTACAGTCACGGTCCGGGACACTTACAGAGCATGGAATGCTGCCCCCGGACCTTTCCACCTCTTTCCGCACACGCCACTTGACCCCACCTTGCCCTCAGAGGCCAAGTTCCTCGGATCTGGAACGGGATTCCGGCCAATAGGTGGGGGAGCGGGAGGTTCTGGGAAGGAGTTTCAGGCTGCTCTGGGCGGGAATGTTCCCAGGGAACAGTTTACAGTGGTGATGTTGACCTATGAGCGTGAGGAAGTCCTGATGAACTCTTTAGAGAGACTGAATGGCCTGCCTTACTTGAATAAAGTCATTGTTGTGTGGAACTCTCCCAAGCCGCCATCTGAGGACCTCGTCTGGCCCGAGATCGGAGTGCCTATTGTGGTAAGGATATGGTTCTTACTATGGTTTACTACTGTGTTACGAAACAACCTATTGGTTTACATGCTGCAACGGTAATGCTCTGTGTAGCTGGATTAAAAAGTGATAAGGAGTCAGGTTTTTTAAACCCTTGAAAGCCAAAATTTGATTTATCTGTGCCTTTATGCAAAGGGGCATGCATATTTTTTTTCTTGCTATTGTTATTCCTCACTCAACTAAGTTGAAATCTGCTAAATGAATCTGCAGTTTTATTGATAAATCTCTGCATTTGATGAGCACACACAAGATGCTGGAGGAGCTCATCAAGTCAGACAGCATCTATAGAAGACAGTTGAAACACGTAACAGTCGAAGTTTTGAGCCAAGACCCTTCATCAGAACTGGAAAGAAAGGGGGCAGAAGCAAGAAGAAAAAGGTAGGAGAAGAGGGAGGAGTACAGACTGGCAGCTGGCAAGTGATAAGTGAGACCAGGTGGTAGATGGAAAAGATAAAGGGCGGAAGGAGAAATAACAGATAGGAGAGCACAATGGACCATGGAAAAAAGTGAAGGAGGAGAGACACCAAAGGGAAGAGATGGGCAGGTGAGGAGAAGGGGTAAGAGGAGACAGCAGAATGGGGAATCAGAATCAGGTTTAATGTCACTGACATATGTCATGAAAATGTGTTGCTTTGTGGTCGCAGTACAGTATAATACATCATAAAACTATAAATTGCAATTTAAAAATATATAAAATAAATTAAGTAAGTAGTGCAAAATGAATGGAAAAAGAGTGTTTGATTGACTCTTTGGGTGAACTGGAACATATAAAGTTGTAATTTTGACGCACCCCATTCTGCATTCCTTTTACCTGCTCTCATGACCTAGAACTGTTTTCCTCAAATCTGGGATTTCTTAGCCAGATCCAAGTTTGATTGAAAAAATTCCACCATGTGGAAAGATGCCTCGACCATGACTTGCTGCGTAAGCCGCTCTCCTGTAAATCAGAAGTCTATAGATTCAAGTACCACCTTCAGAGACTCAAACTTAAAATTCCAGTTCTGTAAGGGTGGAAGTCCGTATTGTCAAAGGTAGTGTCTTTTGGATGAGAGGTTCTGTGTGTTTGCACTTGAGTGGATGTAAAATATACTATACCGCTATTCAGTGAGATAATTGTCCCCTGTGTCCCAATTATTGTTTATCTACAGATCTAAAAGCATATCACTGTTAATATGCTCTTACTCTTGTGATGGTATTGGGTTTGCTGATTGCGAAGTTCTACACTCAGATGAAGATCTTAAGCCCTATCCGAAATAGATAGCTACAAGTACCCTTATTAAAGGGAGGTTATGCTGTAGCCACCCACTCTTCAAAGACAAGATCATTTCCCCATTTATCCTCTACAGCAAGTTTAGCTACCAGTTGCGACTATTTGAGCAGGTGGGTCCCACCCTCCCTACCATGGAGGAGATGCTGTTACCTATCAAAGTAGTTTAAACACAGTTCATTTATTTTTAGTGAAACACGTTTACATTTAAATAAAAATGCTTAAATACATTTAAAACTAACAGAGGATTTATATTTTAAAGGATTTCCAAATTACAACTGATTTCTAAATACAAAGGACTTCCAAAACCCAGGTACAATTCCTATAAGCTAAAAAGACACACAAGCAAGTTGCAGAAACATGAGCCGTCCATCACAGAAATCAAAGAAAGAGGAATGGAATCTAGTTCAACCTATTTTTCTATCATTCTTCTTCTTGTTCTTGACCAGTCCAGACAAGCCTGACTACTCTCTCGCACTTATATTCCCTCATTCCACCATACTCCCTCATTCCACTATACTCCCTCATTCCACTTATACTCCCTCATTCCACTTATACTCCCTCATTCCACTCATACTCCCTCATTCCACTTATACTCCCTCATTCCACTTATACTCCCTCATTCCACTATACTCCCTCATTCCACTATACTCCCTCATTCCACCACTTAGGTGTCTACATACATGTGATAATTTTTCAGATACCTTTTGACACAGAATTCCCAGATACCTACATTTAATGCTTTGAATTCTAACTCTTTGAGTACACAAACTTTCCAACTATTGATAGATAAGCTATTTGATGTGCTAAGTAATAGTATTAATCTGGTTTGCAAATTTTCTTGAACTAAATAAATTAGAGTGCAAATTGGTTTGATACAAGCCAATTAACATGCCCCATTTTCTTACACTGTATCAGGTCCCATGCTGTGGGTCAGCAAACTGCTCTATAGACAGTGCTGTTTGCAAAGCTGCCCTTTAAGCTTTAGACCGATTACTGCTTGCCATTTACATGAAGAACTGAAGACTGGCTCCCATTTATAACAAGAAGCTGAACAAAGAATATTGGTTGGAAATTTAACTTGCGCGAAAATAACTCTTTGATTTTTAGAAGTGTCAGCAGCTGTGGTAGAAAGCTGAGCTTGGCAAAAGGCCCCCTGGCCCTGGACAGTGAATATCCATCACACTCTGTGAAAATATCATATATTGCACAACAGCAGTTTACTTAAAGAATATATTTTTAAAATTTAGTGTTTGGACTATGCCCTAGCAATGTCAGCGTTTCCAGTGTCTTATGTAATGGTATGGCAATCATGTATGTTCCTGAACACTTCTGAATCAGAATCAGGTTTAATATTACTGACATATGTTGTGAAATTTGTAGTTTTGTGGCGGCAGTACAAGTGCAATACACAAAAAAACCTATAAATTACAATAAGAAATTTATATTAAAAAATCAATTAAATAAGTAGTGCAAAAAGAGAGCAAAAATAGGGAGGTAATGTCCATGGGTTCGTTCATTGTCTCTTCAGAAATCTGATGGTGGAGGGGAAGAAACTGCTCCTAAATCATTGAGTGTTTCTTCAGACTTGTGTATCTCCTCTCTGATGATAATAATGAGAGAGCATATCGGAAAGAGCATATCTTGGAAGACAGTCTTGTGGAGTGCATTTGTGGACTAAGTGGTGAAGAAGGCTTTTGGCACACTGGCCTTCATCTGTCAGGGCAATGAGTATAAAAGTTGGGAGGTCATGGTGCGGTGGTGCAAGGTGTTAGTGAGGCTCCCCTTGGAATATTATGTTCAGTTTTACTCACCCTGATTTAACTATAATGATTATAAAATGAATAAAAATAATTAAAGAACATTAAACTGGAATGAGTGCAGAGAGGACATACAAGTCTTGAGAGACTGTTTATAGGGAGCGGTTGGACGGGCTTATTACTTTATTTCTTGGAGTACTGTATAGGGGACTAAGAGGTGAACTTCCAAGGGTGTGTAAAATCATGAGGGGCATAGATGGGGTGAATGCTGTCAGTCTTTCTTCCCCATGGCTGGGGATCTAAAAAACTAAAGGGCATAGGTTTAAGGTGAGAAGGGAAATAAGAGGAATTTGAGGGGTCTTTTTTTTTAACAAATTGTGGTATGTATGTGGACTGAGCTGCCAGGAGAAGTGGTTGGGGCAGGTGAGAGGATGTTTCCAATAGTGGGGGCATCTATGACCAAGGGCACAGCCTTGAAATCAAGGACCTCCATTTAGAACAGAGATGAGGTGGAATTTCTTAGCTTGAGGCTGTTGGATCTGTAGAATTTATTGCCACAGATGGCTGTGGAGGCCAAGTCATTGGATATATTTAAGTGGAGAGAGGTTCTTGATTACTAAAGGTGTCAAAGGTTACGAGGAGAAGGCAAGTGCAAGGGGTTGAGAGGATTCTGAGCTAAATGGCTGAATTCTGCTCCTATATCTTATGATCCTGGTACATAAGCAACTTTTAAAAAGACAGTTGGACGGGTAGAAGGTTATGGCCAAATGCTGGCAAATAAGACCAGTGTGGATGATAATTTTGCTCTATATGGATCAATTAGGCCATGGATCTGTTTCCAAGCTCTGTGATTTTAATTGCTGCATTGGATGTCGAATGCAATTTAATGGATTGGCTTCAAATTTCAGGTCTAAAAAATCTCCACTGAAATGGTTTGCTCTCCTTTCAGGTTGTTCACACGGAGAAGAATAGTTTAAATAACCGTTTCCTACCCTGGGACTCGATTGAAACGGAGGCAATTCTTTCTATTGATGATGATGCCCACCTCCGTCATGATGAGATCATGTTTGGCTTTCGGTGAGTGGAACACAACTTTGTAACTGGCTGCTTAGTGACTTCATAGAACAGCACAGCTTGAAGACTATGGCACTGAAATTCCTATTCTCTATTTTTCCTACAGGGTTTGGCGAGAGGCAAGAGATCGAATAGTGGGTTTTCCTGGCAGGTATCATGCCTGGGATATGGCTCACCAGTCCTGGCTCTACAACTCAAACTACTCCTGTGAACTCTCCATGGTACTGACGGGTGCTGCCTTCTTTCACAAGGTATGTTGTCTTCTCCATGTTAGGGTCAAGTTTATTGTCATATACATGAATGCACAGGTGCAGTGACAGGCAGTGTAGCATCACATAAGTGGAATGCACAAGAAAAACATGGATTAAAAGCAAGGATGTAATGCTGAGTCTTTATAAGGCTGCACCGAGTATTTTGAGCAGTTTTGGGCTCCTTATCTAAGAAAGAATGGAAAGGGTCCAGAGGAGAATGATCCCCGAAATGAAAGGGTTACTATATGAGAAGTGTTTGAAGGCTCTGGGCCTGTACTCGCTGGTGTTTAGAAGAATTGGAGGGAAGATCTCGTTGAAACCTAATAAAAATTGAAAAGCCTAGATAGAATGGAAGTGGAGCTGCAGCTTCTATCTCACTCCTGCCTCCCCTCCCCCTTTTCTCCACTAGGTTTTTAGGGGAATTGTAGATGGTCATCTGATGGTCTTCCTCTTCTCTTGCAGTACTATGCGTACCTCTACTCTTATGTCATGCCACAGGCCATCCGAGACATGGTGGACGAGTACATTAACTGTGAGGATATTGCTATGAACTTCCTTGTCTCCCATATCACCAGGAAGCCACCAATAAAGGTTAGTGGTGCCGGGAGTGAAATAATAAATTGGTGCATCATGCCTGTAAGTTAATGAGACCCAACTCAATAAAATTTATTTCTATTATATTTAGAAATACAGCACGGTAAAAAGCCCTTCTGGCCCAATCCATGGAACCAATTAACCTACTAACCCAGGGAGGAATCTGGAGAACCCAGAGGAAACCCATGCAGTCATGAAGAGAACATACAACCTCCTTACAGACTGCAGGGAGAATTGAACCTGGGCCACTGGCACTGTAATAGTGTTACACTAACCACTGTGCTACAGTACGCCAATTGAACTGGAGCGATACTTAGAAGTTATATGATGGTTGAAGGACCAGATCCAGGAATCTTTGGAGTGGGTATGTTGAAGAAAAATTCAGAGTGGAGGGACATTGTAGATATTGGAAGTACAGTCAGGTGCTTTAATAAAAGAACACTGAAGTGAGAGAAGGAGCATTAGTTTATCATAATGCCGAGCAGGTTTGTCATAATACAGTTTGAGGTCACAAACCAGAGCACATAATGGATGAGAGGTGACTTGATGTAGTTTACAAGAGGCAGAGATCTAAAATCAGAAAATGCTTGAAACATTCAACAGGTCAGACAGCATCTATGTTAATGTTACAGGTCAAGGACCCTCCATCAGAAATGCTGAGTGTTTCCACATTTTCTTGTTTTTATTCCATCACTTGTCAGTGATTGAGAGAAAGCTGATAAACACAAGAGGTTCTGCAGATGTTGGATATCTTGAGCAACAGACACAAAATGCTGGAGAAACTCAGCAAGTCAGGCAGCATTTATGAAGGGGAATAAACAATTCGAGCTTTTGGGTTCATCTACTGCAGTCTAATTGGTGAGACGACGTGGACTGCTTTGTCGAGCACCTTCGCTTCGTCCACAACGAGCTGATTTTCCCATTTTAATTCTCCTTTCCATTCCCATTCTGGCATGTTGATCCTTGGCTGCCTCTACATCCACGATGAGTCCACTCTCAGGTTGCAGGATCAACACCACCTATTCTGTCTAGGTACCTTCTATCCTGACGGCATGAACATTGATTTTTCTAACTTCCAGTAATTTCTCACCTCTTCCTCTTTTTCCATTCCCCATTCTGGCTCCCCTTGTACCTCTTCTCTTCTCCTCACCTGCCCATTGCTTCCTTTGGTGTTCCTCCTTCCCATTCTTCTACGGTCCATTCTCCTATTACATTCCTGCTTCTTCAGACCTTTACCTATTCCATTTACCACTTCCCAGCTTCTCACTTCACACACCCACTCACCCACCGACTTTCCCACTCATCCAGTCTCACTTATCACCTGCCAGCTTGTACTCTTTCCCCTCCCCACACTTCCTTATTCTGGCTTCTTCTCCCTTTCTTTCCTGTTCCAATGGAAGGTCTCAGCCTGAAACATCGACTGTTTATTCCTTCCCATAGATGCCGCCAGTATTTTGTGTGTGGTTTGTCTTTTTTGTGACACCAGCATGGTTGGACCAAGACAGGCCACAACTTCCATGGGATTTAGAGGAGCAAATTTGTCGAGAGATCGCAGACCTGTGTAAGAAGTATAACATTGGATAGCTGGTGATCTTAACTTTCCACATATTGACTGGGACTCCCATACCGTAAAAAGGCTGGGTGGGAAAAAATTTGCCAGATGTGTTCAGGGAAGTTTCCTTAATCAGTACATAGAAGTCCCAACGAGAGAGAGTGTGAAACTGAGTCTCCTATTAGGGAATGAGACAGGGTAGGTGACAGAAGTTTGTAAAGGGGAACACTTTTCATCTCATGATCATAATGTCATTAGTCTCAAGGTAAATATGGAAAAGGTCTCTTCTCAGGTTGAGATTCTATATTGGAGAAAGTCCAATTTTGATAGCACCAGAAAGGATCTTACAAGTGTGGATTGGGACAGATTATTTTCAGGCAAAGGTGTACTTGGTAAATGGGAGGCCTTTAAAAATAAAATATTGAGAGCTCAGAGTTTGTATGCTCCTGTCAGAATAAAGGCAAAGATAACAGGTTTGGGGAACCTTGGTTTTCGAGACATACTGAGGCTCTAGTTAAGAGAAAGGAGGTGTGTGCAGAAACAAATGAGATACTTGAGTATAAGAAATGCAAGAGAACACTTAAGAAGGAAACCAGGAGGGCTAAAAGAAGACATGAGGTTGCTGTAGCAGACAAGGTGAAGGAGAATCCAAAGGGCTTCTGCAGATATATTAAGAGCAATAGGATAGCAAGGAACAAAATTGGTCCTCTCGAAAATCAAAGTGGTAATCCATGTGTGGAGCTGAAAGCAATGAGGGAGATCTTAAATGGAATTTTTGCATCTGTATTTCCTCAGGAGATGGACACATATAGATGTAATGCAACAGCGAGGACATAGCCCCTATACAGTTTACAGAGAAGACTTGTCTCGAGGCAAATTAGGGTGCATAAATCTTCCCTCCGACCCTATGAGAGGCGAATGCAGATATTGCAGGGGTCTTAGCAGAGATATTTAAAACATCCTTAGCCGTGGGTGAGTTTCCAGAGGAATGGAGGGCAGCTAATGTTGTTCTGATGTTTAAGAAAGGCTCTAAGATAAACCAGGAAGTTATAGGCCAGGGAAGCCTGACATCAGGAGTGGTAAAGTTATCAGAAGGTATTCGAAGGGACCATATATGTAAGTATTTGGATAGACAGGGACTGAATGGGATGGTCAACATGATCTGACATGGGAGGTTGGTTGAGAAGGTTCAATTGCTTGGTGTTCAAGAGGAAGTAGTAAATTGGATTAGACATTGGCTTCGTTAGAGAAGCCAGAGAGTGATTGTAGATGTTTGCCTCTTTGACTGGAGGCCTGTGACTAGTGGTGCACCACAGGGATTGGTGCTGGGTCTGTTGTTGTTTGTCATCTATAACAACAATCTGGATGACAATGAATACAGACCTGTAATTCCTTGAAAGTAGCATCACAGGTAGATAGGGTCATAAAAGAAGATTTTGGCACATAGGCCATAATTTTGAGTACAGGAGTTGGAATGTTACGTTGAAATTGTATAGGACAGTGGTGAGGCCTAATTTGGAGTATTGAGTCCAATTTTGGTCACCTATCTATAGGAAAGATATCAATAAGATTGAAAGAGAGCAGAGAAAATTTGCAAGGCTGTTGCTGGGACTTGATGCCCTGAGTTACAGGGAAAGGTTGAATAGGTTAGGACTTTGTTCCCTAGGATGTAGAAGATTGGAGGGAGATTTGATAGATTTTCTTCCCTAAAAGATGTGGGTAAACCAGATGTGTTTAGTGACAATTTCAATACCTTGTTTTTGAAATATCAAAAACTGAACTTTGGGAGACTTTCGAGGTTACAGCTCTTTCCTTGTTTAATGCATGTCTCTCTCTCTTCTCCCACAGCTACTGTCCAAGCTGAGAGTCCAGATATGTAACCTGTCCATCTGTTCTTCCACTCCAGGTCACATCCCGCTGGACCTTCCGATGCCCAGGCTGCCCCCAGGCATTATCGCACGACGACTCCCACTTCCACGAGAGGCACAAGTGCATCAATTTCTTCGTCAAGGTCTATGGGTACATGCCGCTGCTCTATACCCAGTTCCGTGTGGACTCTGTGTTGTTCAAAACGCGCTTGCCACACGACAAGACCAAATGCTTCAAATTTATCTGAAGAAGCCCACCACCCAGGGAGGGAGAGGACAAGCAACATCATGCCAGCCTGTTAAGGCTCCACATACACCACCACAAACCCAAGGGGGGAGGAAGTGGGGAAGGTTCACCACATTCTGTCTATCCATAACCTGATTTCATGCTTAGCTGGTTTTGTATTTAATAATAAAAGACTTGGTATGTATAAGCTGATTAAAAATGACAAGCCACTCAGTGGAAATCATGGTGCATGAACTTGCCCCAAATCATGGTCTGGTTTGCATTTTTGTGAACTGATTTGTAATCACAGAGGAAACTGAGATTACATAAACCAAATTGTAGATCAGTGAAAGAAGTCTGCATATTCACCGAATGCCAATCTCACTCTGGCCAAATCTGACTGTGATGTCTTGCTCTTTCTCTGGTGTATTTTTTTGTTCTGTTCAATATGAGATGATGTTCATCAGGAATTGGCTGAAGTGCCATGTGGGGAGTAGGAAATGTGTAAATTGTACCGTCATTTCCATCATTTCTCTCAGCCCCATTGACATTATTAAACGTGAGCAGCTCCACTATGTCTGCAGGTGGTGTGATAATGATGTCATTTCATGGCTGCCCGGACAGTACAATGTTTCTCTAAAAGATATTAAACTTTGGATTTTATTTACAAGGTTGTTACTTTTTTTTAAAATTTTAGCCATGTTGCATTAATTTTTGCTGTTTGAGACTCATAAATTTCAGTCAATGACATGAAATTGGGCTTCTACAAGTGACTGACTTTCTTTGTGTGGTGGCATGAGGGGAGTGTGTCAGTATTTTGATATATACAGATAAACCATCACCTATTAGAAAGGGAAACCTGACTGGCAGGCTGCATAATCTCCTACACTCTTCCTCGATTTGTTGGTGAGGCTATCATTGGAATATTGTGTTCAGTTCTGGTTGCCTCATTATAGGAAGGATGTAGAAGCTTTAGAGAGGCTGCAGAGGAGATTTACTAGGATGCTGCCTGGTTTGGAGAGCAAGGCTTATGAAGATAGGTTGAGCATGCTGAGGCTTTTTGGAGCAAAGAAGGATGAAATGTGACTTTGATAGATGTGTACGAGATAATATTAGGCATAGATTGAGTGGCAGCCAGAGACTTTTTCCAGGGGGAAATAGCCAATACCAGGGGGGCATAATTTTAAGATAATTGGAGGAAAGTTTGGGTGGGGGGGGATATCAGAGCTTATGTTCTTTACACAGAGTGGTGAGAATGTGGAAAGTCCTACCGGGGTGGTGGCAAAGGCAGACACATCTTAGGCATATAGATGAAAAATAAATGGAGGGCTATGCAGAACAAAAGGGTTAGATTAATCTTGGAGGAGATTAAAACAGAGCGGTGCTGTTGTGTGTTCTATGATTATACTATACATTTACTGACAATAAATGAGTTAATTGTCAGAGAAGAAAGGTAAATAACGAAAAGAAAATTGGGATCAGAAGAGACCACAATAAATTGCAATGTTTTGGTTTGATTTGATATGATATACCACATATCCACTGACTATGAGAGTGAGTAACATTCTGGGTTGTGACAATTCACAAATACACTCACTGTATTAGGTACATCTGTACATCAGCTCATTAATGCAAATAACCTCCTCCATCACTTTAGAGAGCAGTTAAGATTACCATGAGACTAGAGTCTATATACGGTACTGTGTAAAGCTCAGGTACGTATTAAAAAATTCTGTAAAGTGAAGATACTTACAAAAATAATGAATTGAAAAGTTTCTGAATATCAAAAGATTTACTATTAAGACCCAGTAAACAGTGAAAAAAGCAAAATCAAGTCAATATTTGCTGACCACCCTTTGCCTTTAAAACTGCATCAGTTCTGTTGGGTACACTGTTGTGCAGTTTAATAAAAAAAAATTGGTTGTTAGGTTGTTCTAAGTGTCTTGGAGAAGTTGCTGCAGTTCTTGCAGACTTTGGCTGTCTCACTTACTTCTGCCTCTCCAGGTAAGCCCAGATAGCCTCTATGTTGAGATCAGGGCTCTGTGAAGGGCATACCATCTGTTCCATAGAAACATAGAAAATAGGTGCAGGAGTAGGCCATTCGGCCCTTCGAGCCTGCATCGCCATTCAGTATGATCATGGCTGATCATCCAACTCAGAACCCTGTACCTGCCTTCTCTCCCTACCCCCTGATCCCTTTAGCCACAAGGGCCATATCTAACTCCCTCTTAAATATAGCCAATGAACTGGCCTCAACTGTTTCCTGTGGCAGAGAATTCCACAGATTCACCACTCTCTGTGTGAAGAAGTTTTTCCTAATCTCGGTCCTAAAAGGCTTCCCCTTTATCCTCAAACTGTGACCCTCGTTTTGGACTTCCCCAACATCGGGAACGATCTTCCTGCATCTAGCCTGTCCAATCCCTTTAGGATTTTATACGTTTCAATCAGATCCCCCCTCAATCTTCTAAATTCCAACGAGTATAAGCCTAGTTCATCCAGTCTTTCATCATATGAAAGTCCTGCCATCCCAGGAATCAATCTGGTGAACCTTCTTTGTACTCCCTCGATGGTAAGGATGTCTTTCCTCAGATTAGGGGGCCAAAACTGCACACAATACTCCAGGTGCAGTTCCTGAACTCCTTGTTCCTTTTTGCTGATGATAGTTTTTTTATGACCTTGGCCATGTGTTTAGAATTATTGTCCTGCTGCACATTTAATTTGGGACCGATCAGATGCCTCCCTGATGGTATTTTGTGATGGAAGAAGATCTGCTTGTACTTCTCAGCATTGAGGATTCCATTAATTCCAGCCAGATCACAAACTCTATTTGCAGAAATGCAGCCTCTAACGTGGAGGGAACCTGCTGTGTTTCACTGTTGGTTGTTGACACTCATCCATGTAGGGCTCGCCAGCTCTCCTATGGACAAACTGCCTCCTGTGTGAGCCAACAACTTCAAATTCTGACTCATCAGTCCAGAGCACTTGCTGCCATTGTTCAGCACCCCAGTCCTTGTATGTTTGTGCATAGGTGAGTCTCTTGGCTTTGTTTCCACTTTGGAGAAAAAGCTTCTTGGCAGCAACTCTTCCATGTGGACCACTTCTGACAAGACTTATCCAGACTGTAGAAGGCTGTATTTGGGTTCTAGTGGTTTCTATGAGTTCAGAGCTGATAGCAATGGTGGACTTCTTCCGATTTAGAAGGGGCAACAGTTTGATGCATCTCTCACCTCTGGCACTCAGTTTCCATGGCTGACCACTGCGTTTCTAGTTCTTAATCTTGCCCGTTTCTTCAGAAGAGATAAGACAGCACATCTTGAAGTTCCTGTCTTCCACAAAATTTCTGCTTGGGTGAGACCTTACTGATGTAGGATGACCACCTTGTGTGGTGTTGGGCTGCTCAATCTTGCTGTGGTATAAGACATGATGATAAGGTTAACATTTTTTGGAAAATGAACGTTTGGAAATTTAAAATTTGCTCTTTTCTACTGACACACTAATGCAGAAGACAACAAATAAACATCTAAAACAATTTATATAAAAAATCTAGGGTGCCTGAGATTTTGCACAGTATTGTATACTGAGTATAGGAAAAGACATCTGGTCATATAACTGAAGAATATTAATAAACCTGAGTTTTTTAAATAAGAGAGTTCAGCAACTTCAGTCACTTTTACAGATAAAGTTCAGCTTTTCACATACACATCACAAAATAGTGAAATGCATTGTTTGAATCATAGAACACTACACCACAGTAATTCCATACCAAACTATTAATCTGCCTAGTCCCATTGATCAGCACCCAGATTATAGTCCTCCATACTCCTCTCATCCATGTACCTATCCAAATTTCTCTTACATGTTGAAATTGACCCCACATCCACTACTTGTGTTGGCACTCTCACTACCCTGAGTGAAGAAGTTCCCCCTCATGTTCCCCTGAATGTTTCACGCTTAACCCATGCTCCCTAATTCTGGTCTCACACAACCTCAGTGGAAACAGCCTGCTTACATTTACCCAATGCCCCTCATAATTTTGTTTACCTCTATCAAATCTCCCCTTATTCTTCCACATTCTAGGGAAGAACGTCCTAACCTATTCAACCTTTCCCTATAATTCAGGTCCTTAATTCCTGGCAACATCCTTGTAAATTTTCTCTGCACTCTTCAATCTTATTTACATCATTCCTGTAGGTAGGTGACCAAAACTGGACACAACACTCCAAATTAGGCCTCACCAATATCTTATACAATTTCAACATAACACCCTGTATTAAATGCATTGATTTATGAAGGCCAATACGCCAAAGCTTTCTTTATGCCCCTATCTACCTGTGACACAACTTTCGAAGAATTATAGATCTATATTCCCAGATCTTTGTTCTACTCTGTGCCCTACCACTCACTGTGTACAACCTACTCTGGTTGGTCCTCCCAAAGTGCAGCATCTCACACCTGCCAGCATTAAATTCCATCTGCCATTTTTCAGCACGTTGCACCAGCTGATCTAGATCCCACTGCAAGCTTCAAGTCTTCCTTGCTGTTCACTACACCCCCAATCTTGGTGTCATGTGCAAATGTGCTGATCCAGTTTACTACATTATCTTCCAGATCATTGATATAGATGACAAACAGACCCAGCACCAATCCCTGTGACACACCACTAGTCACAAGCCTCCATTCAGAGGGGCGACCATCTACAATCACTCTGGCTTCTTCCACGAAATCAATATCTAATCCAATTTACAACCTTGCCTTGAATGCCAAGCAACTGAACCTTCTTGAGCAATCTCCCATATGGGACCTTGCTAAAGTTCATGTAGACAACACCTGCTGCCTTGTCTTCATCAACTTTCCTGGCAACTTCCTCAAAAAGCTCTATAAGATTGGTTATATGTGACTTACTATCGCTGTTCAGTCCTTGTCTATCCCAATACTTAAAGGTCCATTCCCTTAGAATACCTTTCAGTAACTTTCCTATGACTGATGTCAGGCCTACCAGTGTATAATTTCCTCGTTTATTCTTAAAGCCTTTCTTAAACAACAGAACAATGTTGACTATCCTCCAGTTCTCCAGTACCTCACCTGTGGCTAGGAATGTTTTAAATATCTCTGCTGGGGGCCCCTGTTACTTCTGCAAAAGCTTCCCACAGGATCTGAAGGAACACAGTCAGGCCATGGTGATGTCCTTGCAAAGTGCCTAATTATGCACAATCCAATGTCTCCTTGGGACTGGGCATGCAAGTTGTGCTGACTGCTCCTGCTTGCTTCTTTGAAACTCTCTTGCCCTCCAAGCAATCTGGTGTCTCCTTGGAACTGTGTTGGGCAAAAATGTGTCAACAACCAACATAGTCCATGATGTGCTGGGGTCAGCCTGCAAGTGTCACTGTGCTTCCAGCACCAACATAGCATGCCCACAATGTACCAACCTTACAACACATGCAATCATGGCAAGAACATACAAACTCCTTACAGACAGCAGTAGGAAATGGAACCTCGATCAGTGATCACTGGCACTATAAAGAGTTGTACTAACCACCATGCTACCGTGCCACCCCACTAAATGACACACGTGATTTCCTGATCTGTTATCAATCACAGGAGAGGGATCAGAGAGAAAATTTCCAAACTACTTTGTGTATCTAATTGAACACAGGGATTATGATGAACAGGGTCGAGAGGTGGGGTGGAGCGGGTCTCTGGTGCTATGACTCAGAAGAGAAGAGAGATGAAGAGGACTGCAGTGGTGATAGGAGATTCCATAGTAAGAGGGATAAAGACCACATTCTGTGGGTGCGCTAGAGACACCCTCATGGTATATTGCCTCCCAGGTGCCAGCATCAGGGATATCTTGGATTGGGTCCGCAGCATTCTAATGTGGGAGGCAGGAATTCTTAACACATATTAGCACCTAATTTCTGGGAGCAATTCGGAAGGCACAGGAAGTCTGATCTCTGATTGGGAAGATGATGGAGTCAATAATTAAGGATGAGGTTTCGGAGTACTTGGAGGCACATGATAAAATAGGGCATTGTTAGCATGGTTTCAATAATCTGAGGTGCCAAGGGACTAAGGAATCCTCGTGCAGCATTCCCTGAAGGTTAATTTGTAGGTTGAATCACTGGTGAGGAAGGCAAATCTGATATTAGCATTCATTTCTAGAGGACTAGAATATAAAAGCAAGGACGTAATGCTGAGGCTTTATAAGGTAAGGCCTCACTTGGAGTATTGTGAGCAATTTTGGGCCCCTTATCTATGAAAAGATAAACTGACATTGGAGTGGGTTCAAAGGAGTTTACAAAAATGATTCCAGGATTGAAAGTCTTGTATGAGAAGCATTTGATGGCCCTGGGTCTCCACTCACTGCAGTTCAGAACAATGAGGGGTAATCACATTGAAACCTATTGAATGTTGAAAGGCCTTGATAGAGTGGATGTGAGGAGAATGTTTTCTATGGTGGGGGAATCTAAGACCAGAGGACATAGTCTCAGAATAGAGGGGCATCCTTTTAGAACGGAGATGAGGAGGAATTTCTTTAGCCAGGAAGTGGTAAATCTGTGGAATTGTTGTCACAGGTGACTGTGGAGGCCAAGTCATTGGGTATATTGGAGTCATTGGAGGCAGAGGTTAATAGATTCTTGGTTACTCAGAGCATAAAGGGATATGGGGAGACGGCAGGACACTGGGGTTGAGGGGGAAAAAGGATTAGCCATGGTTAAATAGCTGAGCAGACTTAATGAGTCAAATGGCCTAATTGTGCTCCAGTATCTTATAGTCTTATAATAGTAGGCGTGGGTGAAACATCATGGATCAATATGTGTCTGTCAGTTTTCTACATTGATAAGCTTCTCTGAGATGAGATTTTGTGGTTGATGCTGAGAATTATCTGTATTCAGATGTGTACTCTCACATCCATGTGCATGTCTGTACTTACTGCAGTTTAGAAGAATGAAGGGGGATCTCATTGAAATCTTCTGAATACGGAAAAGCCTAGCTGGGGAGAATGTTTCCATTAGTGGGAGAGTCGGCACAGCTTCAGAAAAGAAGGATTTCCCTTTAGAACAGAGATGAGTAGTAACTATTTTGTCAGAGTGTGGTAACCTGAGGAATTTATTGTCACAGATGACTGTGAAGGCCAAGTCATTGGGTATAATTAAAGCAGAGGCTGATGAGTTCTTGATTAGAAAGGCCATCGAAAGTTATGGGGAGAAGGCAGAAAAACAGGGGTTGAGATAATAACTCAGGCATGATGGAATGGCAGAGCAGACTCAATGGACTGAATGGCCTTACTCTGCTCAATGTTCTCAGGAAATAAATTTCTGATTAAATTTTCTGACTTTTTTCCCTTCAGGCACTCTGGAGCCCCTGAAACAGCAACTGTGCAACATCATCACTCCTAGTTCATATTGACAATGTAAGCAGCCACTCACTCAGTGGTGGAAACATGGGGCAATGCAGACAGTGGAAAAAAAAATTGTCCCACAAGCTTCTCATTAGCTTGGTTCCTCACCGTGTGACCTAACCCTACAGGAAAGCTTCTGTTAACCAAGCAGCCCAAGATGAAATTCAGTCCATCACACGCAAAATGCTGTAGAAACTCCGTAAGTCAGGCAGCGTCTATGGAGGGAATAAACAGTTGATATTTTGGTCCAAGACTCTTCATCAGGACTGAAAAGCTTTGTCCTCCTCTACCATGATGATGCCAAACTCAGGTTGGAGCAGCAACACCTCCTATTCCATCTGGGTAACCTCCAATCTGATGGCATAAAAATTGATTTCCCTAATTTCCAGTAATTCCGCCCCCCCCGACCCCTGTCTTTCTCTCTTTTTCCATTCCCCATTCTGGTTCTTTCCTCTCTCTCTCTCCTTCACTTCTCACCTGCTCATAAGTTCCCTTTAATTCCCGTCCTCTTTCCCTTTTTTCCATGGTCCACTGTCCTGTCCTATTTGATTTCTTCTTCTTCAGCCCTTTACCTTTTCCACCTATCCCCTTCCACCTGCTTACATCACCCCCTCCTCCACAACACCTACTTTCCCCCTCACCTGATCTCACCTATCATGTGCCAGCTTGTAGCCTCCCCTTCGAGCCATACCTTTTTACTCTGGCTTCTTCTTCCATCCCTTTCAGTCCAGATAAAGGATCTTAGTCCAAACTGTCTAAGATTTTCATTACAGTTCATAGATGCCGAAGACTTCCAGAAGTTCCTCAAGATTTCCAGAATCATAGAATCTCTTGTGTTATGAAATTTAGTCCTTTGGAACTGTGGCTAGTTCAGTGAAATGTGTCCCTATTAACTCTGCACTTTCCTATAATGTGATTTTTTTTTACTTCTTACATTTCAAACCAGTTAGAGCTCCCTGATGCCTCCAAAGTTCCTACAGCAATAGTGAAAGTGTGTCCTATACACGATAAACACCTGATGCCAAGATTAGACTGGATTTCCTTTGATGTGGAATTCAGACTTTGTTGACAGTTCTTGAGACTTGGCACCCAGACGAAACAACAGATGGGTTGACAAAGCAGGCTAGGAAATGGGGCCTCAAAACTCTTTGATGTAGATTTCATTATGTTTTGAAGTTCAATCCTTGTCCTCCACCATGAATTCAGCCCCTAATGTTGATTCTACTGATCTCTTTACTTCTGCCTCCAAGTTATTTGTTTGCTTTGTGCCTTACATCACCTTTGTTGTAGTAGTGTGATCAGTCAAGTTGAGTATGTTCTCCTAAGACCATAAGACAGGAGCAGAAATAGTCCATTCAGCCTATTGAGTCTGCTCCACCATTCCATCATGACTGACAACAACAGGAATTCTGCAGATGCTGGAAATTCAAGCAACACACATAAAAGTTGCTGGTGAACGCAGCAGGCCAGGCAGCATCTGTAGGAAGAGGTGCAGTCGACGTTTCAGGCCGAGACCCTTCGTCAGGACTAACTGAAGGAAGAGTGAGTAAGGGATTTGAAAGCTGGAGGGGGAGGGGGAGATGCAAAATGATAGGAGAAGACAGGAGGGGGAGGGATGGAGCCGAGAGCTGGACAGGTGATAGGCAGAAGGGGATACGAGAGGATCATGGGACAGGAGGTCCGGGAAGAAAGACGGGGGGGGGGTGACCCAGAGGATGGGCAAGAGGTATATTCAGAGGGACAGAGGGAGAAAAAGGAGAGTGAGAGAAAGAATGTGTGCATAAAAAAGAGTAACAGATGGGGTACGAGGGGGAGGTGGGGCCTAGCGGAGGTTAGAGAAGTCAATGTTCATGCCATCAGGTTGGAGGCTACCCATATGTAATATAAGGTGTTGTTCCTCCAACCTGAGTGTGGCTTCATCTTTACAGTAGAGGAGGCCGTGGATAGACATGTCAGAATGGGAATGGGATGTGGAATTAAAATGTGTGGCCACTGGGAGATCCTGCTTTCTCTGGTGGACAGAGCGTAGATGTTCAGCAAAGCGGTCTCCCAGTCTGCGTCGGGTCTCACCAATATATAAAAGGCCACATCGGGAGCACCGGACGCAGTATATCACCCCAGTCGACTCACAGGTGAAGTGATGCCTCACCTGGAAGGACTGTTTGGGGCCCTGAATGGTGGTAAGGGAGGAAGTGTAAGGGCATGTGTAGCACTTGTTCCACTTACACGGATAAGTGCCAGGAGGGAGATCAGTGGGGAGGGATGGGGGGGACGAATGGACAAGGGAGTTGTGTAGGGAGCGATCCCTGCGGAATGCAGAGAGAGGGGGGGAGGGAAAGATATGCTTAGTGGTGGGATCCCGTTGGAGGTGGCGGAAGTTACGGAGAATAATATGTTGGACCCGGAGGCTGGTGGGGTGGTAGGTGAGGACCAGGGGAATCCTATTCCTAGTGGGGTGGTGGGAGGATGGAGTGAGAGCAGATGTACGTGAAATGGGGGAGATGCGTTTAAGAGCAGAGTTGATAGTGGAGGAAGGGAAGCCCCTTTCTTTAAAAAATGAAGACATCTCCCTCGTCCTAGAATGAAAAGCCTCATCCTGAGAGCAGATGCGGCGGAGACGGAGGAATTGCGAGAAGGGGATGGCGTTTTTGCAAGAGACAGGGTGAGAAGAGGAATAGTCCAGATAGCTGTGAGAGTCAGTAGGCTTATAGTAGACATCAGTGGATAAGCTGTCTCCAGAGACAGAGACAGAAAGATCTAGAAAGGGGAGGGAGGTGTCGGAAATGGACCAGGTAAACTTGAGGGCAGGGTGAAAGTTGGAGGCAAAGTTAATAAAGTCAACGAGTTCTGCATGCGTGCAGGAAGCAGCGCCAATGCAGTCGTCGATGTAGCGAAGGAAAAGTGGGGGACAGATACCAGAATAGACACGGAACATAGATTGTTCCACAAACCCAACAAAAAGGCAGGCATAGCTAGGACCCATACGGGTGCCCATAGCTACACCTTTAGTTTGGAGGAAATGGGAGGAGCAAAAGGAGAAATTATTAAGAGTAAGGACTAATTCTGCTAGACGGAGCAGAGTGGTGGTAGAGGGGAACTGATTAGGTCTGGAATCCAAAAAGAAGCGTAGAGCTTTGAGACCTTCCTGATGGGGGATGGAAGTATATAGGGACTGGACATCCATGGTGAAAATAAAGCGGTGGGGGCCAGGGAACTTAAAATCATCGAAAAGTTTAAGAGTGTGAGAAGTGTCACGAACATAGGTCGGAAGGGATTGAACAAGGGGTGATAAAACAGTGTCGAGGTATGCAGAAACGAGTTCGGTGGGGCAGGAGCAAGCTGAGACAATAGGTCGGCCAGGACAGGCAGGTTTGTGGATCTTGGGTAGGAGGTAGAAACGGGAAGTGCAGGGTGTGGGAACTATAAGGTTGGTAGCAGTGGATGGGAGATCCCCTGAGCGGATAAAGTCGTTGATAGTGTGGGAGACAATGGCCTGGTGCTCCTTAGTGGGGTCACGATCGAGGGGTAAATAAGAGGAGGTATCCGCGAGTTGTCTCTGTGCCTCGGCAAGGTAGAGGTCAGTACGCCAGACTACAACAGCACCCCCTTTATCAGCGGGTTTAATAATAATGTTAGGATTAGTGCGGAGGGAGTGGAGAGCAGAGCGTTCCGAAGGAGTGAGGTTGGAATGGGGACAAGGTGCGGTGAAGTCGAGACGATTGATGTCCCGTCGGCAGTTGGCAATAAAGAGATCCAGAGCAGGCAGAAGACCAGAGCGGGGTGTCCATGAAGAAGAGGAGGGTTGAAGACGGGAGAAGGGGTCATCGGTGGGGGTGGAAGAGTCCTTGCCGAAGAAGTAGGCTCGGAGACGGAGACGGCGGAAGAAAAGTTCCGCATCATGGCGAACACGGAACTCGCTGAGGTGTGGGCGAAGGGGGACAAACGTGAGGCCCTTACTGAGAACAGAGCGTTCTGCCTCCGACAGTTGAAGGTCGGAGGGGATGGTAAAGACACCCTGCCCTCAAGTTTACCTGGTCCATTTCCGACACCTCCCTCCCCTTTCTAGATCTTTCTGTCTCTGTCTCTGGAGACAGCTTATCCACTGATGTCTACTATAAGCCTACTGACTCTCACAGCTATCTGGACTATTCCTCTTCTCACCCTGTCTCTTGCAAAAACGCCATCCCCTTCTCGCAATTCCTCCGTCTCCGCCGCATCTGCTCTCAGGATGAGGCTTTTCATTCTAGGACGAGGGAGATGTCTTCATTTTTTAAAGAAAGGGGCTTCCCTTCCTCCACTATCAACTCTGCTCTTAAACGCATCTCCCCCATTTCACGTACATCTGCTCTCACTCCATCCTCCCACCACCCCACTAGGAATAGGGTTCCCCTGGTCCTCACCTACCACCCCACCAGCCTCCGGGTCCAACATATTATTCTCCATAACTTCCGCCACCTCCAACGGGATCCCACCACTAAGCATATCTTTCCCTCCCCCCCTCTCTCTGCATTCCGCAGGGATCGCTCCCTACACAACTCCCTTGTCCATTCGTCCCCCCCATCCCTCCCCACTGATCTCCCTCCTGGCACTTATCCGTGTAAGCGGAACAAGTGCAACACATGCCCTTACACTTCCTCCCTTACCACCATTCAGGGCCCCAAACAGTCCTTCCAGGTGAGGCATCACTTCACCTGTGAGTCGACTGGGGTGATATACTGCGTCCGGTGCTCCCGATGTGGCCTTTTATATATTGGTGAGACCCGACGCAGACTGGGAGACCGCTTCGCTGAACATCTACGCTCTGTCCGCCAGAGAAAGCAGGATCTCCCAGTGGCCACACATTTTAATTCCACATCCCATTCCCATTCTGACATGTCTATCCATGGCCTCCTCTACTGTAAAGATGAAGCCACACTCAGGTTGGAGGAACAACACCTTATATTCCGTATGGGTAGCCTCCAACCTGATGGCATGAACATTGACTTCTCTAACTTCCGCTAGGCCCCACCTCCCCCTCGTACCCCATCTGTTACTCTTTTTTATGCACACATTCTTTCTCTCACTCTCCTTTTTCTCCCTCTGTCCCTCTGAATATACCTCTTGCCCATCCTCTGGGTCACCCCACCCCCCGTCTTTCTTCCCGGATCTCCTGTCCCATGATCCTCTCGTATCCCCTTCTGCCTATCACCTGTCCAGCTCTCGGCTCCATCCCTCCCCCTCCTGTCTTCTCCTATCATTTTGCATCTCCCCCTCCCCCTCCAGCTTTCAAATCCCTTACTCACTCTTCCTTCAGTTAGTCCTGACGAAGGGTCTCGGCCTGAAACGTCGACTGCACCTCTTCCTACAGATGCTGCCTGGCCTGCTGTGTTCACCATCATGACTGATTTAATATCTCTCTCAACCCATTTTCCTGCCTTCTTCCCATAGCCCTTGATGTCCTGACTAATCAAGAACCTATCGACCACTGCTAAGGGGTTGACTAATGGTGGGTGCTTAGGTGTCTGTAGAGGCTGATCTGGGATCCATTTATTCTGGTGTACTATGGGTAAGGGTAAGTGGTTGGGTTTTTGTGTTGTTCAGTCGCTCCATTCGCATCTGCCCCTGGTTCTCTGTGCACTCATGTAGCGTAGCACCCTCCTGAACAGATTTCTTCCAGGTGTATCTATTGAGTGCAATGTCTTTTCAGGTTTTGGATGTAATATTGAATTTATTCAGGCTGATTTTGATGTTATCTTTGAAGAGTTTCCTCTGCCCACCTAGGGCTTGCTGTCTCTCCTTCAACTGGGAGTCAACAATCTGTTTGGGAAATGTGAGTTAGGCATCCAAATGACATAATCTATCCATAGAACCATAGAACACTACAGCACAGAAAACAGGCCATTCGGCCCTTCTAGTGTGTGCCAAAACTTTATTCCACTAGTCCCATTGACCTGCACCCAGTCCATAACCCTCCAGACCTCTCCCATCTACGTATCTATCCAATTTATTCTTAAAACTTAAGAGTGAGCCCGCATTTACCATGTCAGATGGCAGCTTGTTCCACACTCCCACCACTCTCTGAGTGAAGAAGTTCCCCCTAATGTTCACCCTAAACCTTTCCCCTTTCACCCTAAAGCCACGTCCTCTCGTATTTATCTCTCCTAATCTAAGTGGAAAGACCCTACTCGCATTTACTCTGTCTATACCCCTCATAATTTTGTAAACCTCTATCAAATCCCCCCTCATTCTTCTACGCTCCAAGGAATAAAGTCCTAACCTGTTCAATCTTTCCCTGTAACTCAATTCCTGAAGACCTGGCAACATCCTAGTAAATCTTCTCTACACTCTTTCAATCTTACTGATATCCTTCCTATAGTTAAGTGACCAGAACTGGTCACAAGCTCCAAATTTGGCCTCACCAGTGTCTTACACAACCTCACCATAACATCGCAATTCCTATACTCAATACTTTGACTTATGAATGCCAGGATGCCAAAAGCCTTCTTTACAACCCTGTCTACCTGTGACGCCACTTTCAGGGAATTATGTATCTGAACTCTGTTCCTCCGCACTCCTCAGTGCCCTACCATTTACTGTGTATGTCCTACCTTGATTTGTCCTTCCAAAATGCAACACCTCACACTTGTCTGCATTAAGTTCCATCTGCCATTTTCTGGCCCATTTTTCCAGTTGGTCCAGATCCCTCTGCAAGCTTTGAAAGCCTTCCTCGCTGTCCACAACACCTCCAATCTTAGTGTCATCAGCAAACTTGCAGATCCAATTTACCACATTATCATCTAGATCATTGATATAGACAACAAACAACAATGGTCCCAGCACAGATCCTTGAGGCACACCACTAGTCACAGGCCTCCAGTCTGATAAGCAATCATCCACTACCACTCTCTGTCTTGTCCCACACAGCCAATTTCGAGTCCAGTTTACAACCTCTCCATGGATACCCAATGTCTAACTAACTTCTTCTGAACTAACTTCCCATGTGGGACCCTGTCAAAGGCCTTACTAAAGTCCATGTAAACATCCACAGCCTTTCCTTCATCTATTTTCTTGGTAACCTCCTCGAAAAACTCTACAAGATTCGTTAAACACAACCTACCACGCACAAAGCCATGCTGACTATCCTTAATCAGCCCTCGGCTGTCCAAATACTTGTATATCCGATCTCTCAGACCAACTTCCAATAATTTACCTACTACTGATGTCAGGCTCACCGGCCTGTAATTACCTAGTTTACTTTTGGAGCCTTTTATAAACAACAGAACAACTTGAGCTACCCTCCAATCCTCCGGCATCATACCCGTGGCTAAGGACATTTCAAATATTTCTGCTAGGACCCCTGCACTTTCTACACTAGTCTCTCTCAAGGTCTGAGGAAATATCATGTCAGGCCCGGGGGATTTATTTACCTTTATTTGCTGTAAGGCAGCAAGCACCTCCTCCTCTTTAATCTCCATATGTTCCATGACACTCCTGCTTGTTTCCATATATGCTATGCCAGTTTCTTGAATAAATACTGATGCAAAAAAACTGTTTAAGATCTCCCCCATCTCATGAGGCTCCACACATAGATGACCACTCTGATCTTCCAGGGGACCAATTTTGTCCCTTACCATCCTTTTACTCTTAATATACTTGTAGAAACCCTTCGGGTTTACCTTTACATTAACTGCCAAAGCAACCTCATGTCTCCTTTTTGCTTTCCTGATTCCCTTCTTTAGTATTTTCTTACATTTTCTATACTCTTCAAGTACCTCATTGTTTGTTTGTTTCAAGTACCCCCTTTGTTGCCCATACCTGCTATACCCCTCTCTCTTTTTCTTAACCAGATCGCCAATATCCCTTGAAAACCCAGGTTCCCTATGCCTGTTAACTTTGCCTTTAATCCTGGCAGGAACATGCAAACTCTACACTCTCAAAATTTTGTCTTTGAAGGCCTTTCACTTACTGAACACATCCTTGCCAGAAAACAACTTATCCCAATCCACTCTTCCTAGATCCTTTCTCATTTCCACAAAATTGGCCCTTCTCCAATTTAGAACCTCAACTCGAGGACCAGACCTATCCTTATCCATTATTAACTTGAAACTAATGACATTATGGTCACTGGACCTAAAATGTTCGCCTACACATACTTCTGTCATCTGACCTGCCTGGTTCCCTAATAGGAGATCTAGTATTGCACCCTCTCTCGTAGGTACCTCAATATACTGATTTAGAAAACTTTCCTGAACACATTTGACAAACTCCAAGCCATCTAGCCCTTTCACAGTGTGGGAGTCCCAGTCAGTATGTGGAAAGTTAAAATCCCCTACTATTACAACTTTCTGTTTATTACATCAGTCTGCTATCTCTCTACAGATTTCTCTCTGACTATTGGGCAGTCTATAATACAACCCTATTAGTGTGGTCACACTTTTCCCGTTCCTCAGCTCCACCCATATGGCTTCTGTAGACAAGCTCTCTGGGCTGTCCTGTCTAGGCACAGCTGTGATAGTTTCCCTGACTAGTAATGCCACTCCTCCCCCTTTCATCCCTCCACCTCTATCACGTCTGAAACAACGGAACCCCGGAATATTAAGCTGCCAGTCCTGCCCCTCCTGCAACCAAGTCTCACTAATAGCAATGATGTCGTAATCCCACGTACCAATCCATGCCCGAAGCTCATCTGCCTTACCTACAATACTCCATGCATTGAAATAGATGCACCTGAGAACGTTTCTATCACGTACAAACCTTTGATTTCTGTCTATACATGCAGTCCTCGCATGACCTTTATTCTCCTCCACCTCACTATCTGCTCTAACACTCTGGTTCCCCTCCCCCTGCAAATCTAGTTTAAACCCCGCCGGAGCAGCACTAGCAAATCTACCCGCAAGGATGTTAGCTCCCCCTCCAGTTCAGGTGCAAACTGTCCCATCAGAACAGGTCCCACCTTCACTGGAACAAGGCCCAATTGTCCAGAAACATGAAGCCCTCCCTCCTGCACCAACTCCTTAGCCACGTATTTAGCTGCATTATCTTCCTATTTCTAGCCTCACTGGCACATGGCACGGGTAGCAATCCTGAGATTGCAACCCTGGGGGTCCTGCCCTTCAACTTTGCACCTAACTCCCTAAATGCTCTTTGCAGGACCTCCTCCTCCTTCCTATCCACGTCATTGCTCCCTACATGGACACAACATCCGGCTGCTCACCCTCCCTCCTGAGAATACCGAGGACTTGATCCGAGATATCGCAGACCCTGGCACCAGGGAGGCAACAGACCATCCGGGATTCTCGATCTCTCCCACAGAACCTCTTATCTGTCCCCCTAACCATCGAATCCCCTATCACTACTGCTCTCCTCTTTTCACTCCTTCCCTTCTGAGCTGAGGGTCCAGTCTCGGTGCCAGAGACGCGACCACTACAACTTGTCCCTGGTAGGTCGTCCCCACCAACAGTATCCAAAACGGTATACTTATTGTTGATGGGAATGGCCACAGGGGTGCTCTGCTCTTTCTGTCTATTCCCCTTCCCTCTCCTGACAGTCACTCAGCTACCTGCCTCCTGACTTTCAGGGGTGACTGTCTCCCTGAAACTCCTGTCTATTTCTGCCTCTGCCTCATGAATGATCCGAAGTTCATCCAGCTCAGTTTGTCAGGAGCTGCAGCTGGATGCACCTTTTACAGGTGTAGTCATCAGGGAAAACTGTGCTGTCCCTGACTTCCCACATACTGCATTCACAGCACTCTACTGCCCTAACTGCTGCCTCCATTACCTACTCCTAAGTTAATTAAATTAATTAAAGGAACTTTCCCGGCCTTACCTCACTGGGAGCAGGCTCGTCCTCAGCCTCTGCTCACCGAAGCCTCTCGAGCCAAAGCCTCAAAGCTCCACTCCTACCCTGAGCCACTCACACACTGGCCGTTCCTCTTCAGTTCCCCCTCCTTTTATTTGTCCCTGCTAATTATCTCAAGTACTCACTCCCTCTAATCAACACTCTGTTTAACCCTTCAGTTGCCCTCCACGCTCCTTTTAAAGCACACTCACCTCAGCTGCTTCCCAGCACTCAGCACTCGCTCTCCCGAGCCCCTCGCTCCTCCTCCTGCTGCAACGGTCCTGCGATCACACTGTCCCAAGTCCCCACTCAGCACTCCTTTTAAAGCACATCGGAGTTGGTGTTGCTTTATCGTGGTAGAGATGCTGTTCACGTTGGCCTTGTCCATTTGCTGGTGTTCTTGCTGTAACTGCAAAGCAAGGCAGTAATTTGATTCGTTAGCTGGTTCTGTTTTACATCAACAATTAAACATAACCTAGAAAAGTTGTATTTACATTACATAATATCCTAGACAGAGCAGCCAAGTCTAGTTACACTATACTTTACAACCTGGATCATAGTATGAACTGTTCAGTATTTATTTTAGGGAATTATTAATACGGTGTGGGCAACAAAATTAGAGAAAGAATTTCAATGCCATATTATTAAGAGGATGTGAGGTACAAGGGCAAACTGAAAGGCCACCCCAAGTTGGTGTTCAGAATAATGGGTGATTTATTAATAATTGGTGTGCACCAGAGGATCAATCAAATCTGATCTACCCGAACATGAATTTGGAATAGGTTTTACATTTTCATTTGATGAGATGACCAATAAAATTAAATTATAACAACAGAATGTTAGCTACAGGAAGACTTAATTAAGTAACAGACTAAGTCCTGATTACAGAACAAAATGATTATCCACAAGCCCAACAGCAAATCCAATTTTCTTTTATAACAATGGATACATGCTATAACATATCTAGTGAAGTTCCTGAAACTTGGGTGTCTTCATTGTTGCATTTTATGTCTCTACTTCTCGGCTTTGTCGTTGGTTCCATTATCACATTCCTTCTGACTATTTACTATTTATTAGCTCTCACTATTCTTTCCCCAAAAGCATGAAGGTCCAGGAAAGGTGCATAAGAGTGATTTCTGCAATAAAAGACATAAGTTCCTAGGGCAGATTAGATGACCACAAGAAAGCAGCATCCATCATCAAGTAACCCCATCATCCAAACCATGCTCTCTTCTCGCAACTAACAACTGATAAAAGCTTTAGGACACACCGGGTTCAGCAATAGTTCTTACTCTACAACCATCATGCTCTTGAATCAGTGTGGATAATTTCACTCACTTCAACTCTGAACTGAATCCACAACCTATGGACTCACTTTCAAGGTGTCTGCAACTCATGTTCTCAATATTATTCATTCATTGTTTTCATATTTGCAGTTTTACTTCTTTTGCACATTGGGTGCTTGTCAGTCTTTTTTTAAAATAGTTTTTCATAGATTCTATTCCATTTCTTTGTTCTACTGTGAATGCCTGCAAGAAAGTGAATCTTAGGGTAGTATATGGTGACATACGAATGAAGAATGGAGGGAGATCTCATTGATCCACCGAATACTGAAATAACTGGACAGAGCGGACAAGAGGAGAATGTTTCCACTGTAGGAGATTCAAAGATACAAGGATACAGCCTCAAAATAAGGGTTTAAACACTTTGAGATGAAGAGGGTGGTGAATCTGTGGAATTCATTGCACAGAGGGCTGTGGAGGCCAAGTCAATGGGTATATTTAATGCAGAGATTGGTAAGTTCTTGGTCAGTAAGAGGTGTAAGAGTTGCAGAAAAAGGCAGGATAATGGAGGTTAAAAATGCTTATTTAATGGTAGAAAAGAATTGATGGGCTTAATTCTGCTCTATATCTTGTGAATATATGGTTTTAGCTTGATGTACGTAATCAAGGCTATCATAGCAATTATCTACATTAGTGGGCAAGTTGGAACAGTTACCTTTAGCAAGTTGTATGTTCAGCAAACAACAATTACAGCATCTTAAAACAAAATTTTGTATGGTGCACCGAAAGTAGTGGCATTATTTTTTGTGTATGTACAATTACCTGTGGTTCATGTGGACCGATTGCATACATGGATGCAAGTACACACGTATCAGATGTACACATGTGAATAGCTGTTCCATGTGGTGAAATGGGATGAGACTGGATTGGCCAAAAGGCCCACATCTGTGCTGTGGTGAAGGGGTTTGTTGTTTTCAGTCTGGGCCAGCTTACTCACCTTTGGACCCTACCACACATTCAGCTCTTCCTTTTGGCTCCAAGTAGCTGTTTTCATGCAACAGCGGCCACACCTCTCCGACAGGTGAGCTAAACCCAGAGAGAGTAGCCAGCAAATCACATACCCCAGTGAGCTGGCAACACGCCTGTCCCAGTATGTGAAGTCAGCTCTGGTGGGTGAGATCAACAGTGAGCTCCAATGGCAAGAAGGTGGTTCTGCAATGCCTCGCAGAGAGAGAAAGGCATGATAATGCAGAGTAGTCAAGGTCATCTCTGCAACCGAGGAAGACCCTAGTTTGTGACGACCACTTGTATCACCAGACCTGAATTTCTGAGGTCGAAAGAATGGAACTGCTTCAGTGCAACGGCCTTTTCCACTTTAAAAACTTTCCCATACAGGTCTCCTGTCATTGTTGGATATGACAGACAACCACTGAATGTTCTACCATTCTGATTTGGCAATGATAATGGAAGGAGGCTAAGAAAATTAATAAATCATAAATCTAAAGCATACAAAAAGGCAGAAGTAAACAATAGAGTTGATGACTGAGAACTTGTCAGGAAGCAGCAGGGGGTGACTAACAAAGAGATAAAAATGATTGCAAAAGTAAACAAACAATGAAAAACAGTGGATACATAAAAAAGAAAATGATAGTTAAAGCAAGTGTAGGACCACCCCCGCCCCCCACACCCCTGCCAGAATGAAGTGTGGGATCCCTTGCAAGTGAAAAAGGGAGTGAGGAATTAATAAAGGAAACAAGGGAATAGCAGATAATTTAAACTAACATTGATCTTCACACGCCATCAAGGACACCTTCAATATGCAATGCCTCAAAAAGGCAACATCTGTCGTTAAGAACCCACATCATCTAGGACATGTCCTCTTCTCATTACTACAACTAAAATGGAAGTACAGGAGCCTGAAAACACACTCTCAATATTTTAACAACAGCTCCTTTCCCTCTACAATCTGATTTCTGAACAGGCAATGAACACTATCTCACTTTATGCTCTTTTGTTCGTTACTTATTTGTGTGGTTTTTTTTACTTCTTATTGTAACTTGTACTAATGGGTAGCCTCCAACCTGATGGCATGAACATCGACTTCTCTAACTTCCGCTAAGGCCCCACCTCCCCCTCGTACCCCATCTGTTACTTATTTTATGCACACATTCTTTCTCTCACTCTCCTTTTTCTCCCTCTGTCCCTCTGAATGTACCTCTTGCCCATCCTCTGGGTCCCCCCCCCTGTCTTTCTTCCCGGACCTCCTGTCCCATGATCCTCTCGTATCCCCTTCTGCCAATCACCTGTCCAGCTCTTGGCTCCATCCCTCCCCCTCCTGTCTTCTCCTATCATTTTGGATCTCCCCTCCCCCTCCCACTTTCAAATCCCTTACTCACTCTTCCTTCAGTTAGTCCTGACGAAGGGTCTCGGCCTGAACCGTCGACTGTACCTCTTCCTACAGATGCTGCCTGGCCTGCTGCGTTCACCAGCAACTTTGATGTGTGTTACTAATTTTTTATATTGCATTATACTACTGCCACAAAACAACAAGTTTCATGACTTACATCAGCAATAATAAACCTTATTCTTATTTTGATTCACTGGAAGCATCCCAAAGATCAGGGGTCCCCAACCTTTTTTGCACCGCAGACCAGTTTAATATTGACAATATTCTTGCGGACCGGCCGGCCAGGGGTAGGGGGCGGGGTGGGGGGGGTGGGTGTTCAAGTAGGGTTAAACTCACCTCAACATGTCCTTTATAGTTAGGTTTGCCAACTTTCTCACTCCCAAATAAGGGACAAAAGTAGCAGTCAAATCCCGGGACACTTTACCCCAGGAAAGACTACCATGGCCATGAAGCCTTGCACGGGCATCTGTGTGCACATGCGTGATGTGCGCATATGTGCCGATTTTTTTTCTCCCACAAATCGTTTTTCCCTTCATCTTCCCAACTATACTGTACATACATTATTTCTACTTTATATAGGTTGTGTATTTATCATATTATTCCTGCTTTTACTATACGTTAGTGTTATTTATTTTTGGTTTTATGTGTTATTTGGTATGATTTGTTAGGTTATTTTTTTTTGAGTCTGGGAACGCTCAAAAATTTTTCCCATATAAATTAATGGTAATTGCTTCTTCGCTTCACACCATTTCGGCACGAAAGGTTTCATAGGAATGCTCTACCTTTGTGGGGGAAATACAGGATAAACCAATTTAGCCCAATATACGGGATGTCCCGGCAAATATGGGACAGTTGGCAACCCTATGTTCAACTTCAACAGTGCGTGACAGGGAATGAGGAAAGGTGCAGCTGACTCATATCACTTCCTCACGGCCCGGTAGTTGGGGACCGCTGCCAAAGATAACAAGATAGTCTTGTTTCAAACAGGAAGAAAGAACTTGCAACAATACTTATCAAGAAGGACAAAGTACTGGAAAAACAAAATGAGACTAGAGGCAGATAAATCACCATGGTTTTTCCACCCCACCCCACAAGGGTTTTAAAGGCATTGACTTGTTGCTGTTCTGCCATTGAGTCAGTGTCGACTCATGGCGACCCTATGATAGTTCCTCTAAAAGACTTTTAATCCTTGCAAAGGCAGCTCCTTGTAGATAACATTGCATTCATTACTGTCCTTATTGTGTCCATCCATCTGATTGATGGCCTTCCTCTCTTCCATTGTCCTTCCATCTTGCCGAGTATGATATCCTTTTCCAAGGAGTTGGTTCTTCGCATGATGTGCCCAAAGTACAATAGGTAGAGTCTTGTCATATGAGCCTCCAGAGAGAGACTCAGTTTGATCTCATTAAGAACCGATATGTTTGTTCTGAGGGGTCCACGAGATGCATAGTATTATTTTCTATAAGGTTCGTCCATCGTCATCGATGAGAACCTCCACACAATTAGTACTTTTTTTAAAACGAGGTCGAATCGCTAGCTCAACGCTCAACCCTCAACGAGGCATGGATAGAGAGGGTGCAAGGGAGCTGGCCGGATTTGAACTTGGGATCTCACGCCCCAAAGTCCAGCACTGTTGCCACTACGCCGCCAGCCAGCTTTTATGATGGTGTCGAGACTAGCGCTTGATTTGGATTTAAGTGAGGGAGAGTTGCGCAGCATCAGCCTCACTTTGTCTTCCCAATTCCCATCTGGATCCAGTGGCAAGACAAGAGTCAAGAGGGCTGGAGATGGAACGAGGTGCAGTGGATGACAGGATGTCTTCTGTGTCTTGTCGTGCTCTACACGTTCCACGACGCTTGCAGAGACCACATTCTTAACTGTTGGACCTTCCATTGGTCTCATCCGCTCAATCCGCCAGAGTCTGTCTTCACATGCTGGGATAGACATCTCTCTATCTCACCGAGGGTTTGAGACCCGTCGGCTACCCTCACCTGGCTTAGCCGGCTTGTTGAAGCTGTTGCCCGGGGTGTGGCTGCTGTCGCATGCAAACAGCTACGAGGAGCCACAGGTGAGAGCTAAGTGCCAGGTGGGGACCAAAGGTGGACTAACCACCTTGAAAAGGACGCGAGATGTTCCCCCACCAGAGGTGCTACCCCTCCCTGACACCCCATACACCCCATTTTTCTCTACACCACAATTCAAAGACATCAATATGCTTCCCATCCTCCTTCTTTACCATTCAACTTTCACATCCATATTATGTCATTGAGACCACCATCACCTACACAAGTTGAATCTTTGTATGTAGAGATAGATTCCTGTTTCTAAGGATTTTCGCTAAATCTTTCTTAGTTGTCCTGCCAAGGGCAATTTTTCATTGACTTTTTTGACTGCTTACCACTTCGGTGTTAAGCATTGATCCAAGTAAGTTGAAACTGTCAACCACTTCAATTTCCTCTCCATTGAGATTGAAATTGGTTGTGCAGTTGACATTTCAGGCCAAAACCCTTTGACCTGGCCTACTGAGTTCCGCCAGCATTTTGTGTGTGTTGCTCTGATTGCCAGCATCTAAAGGTGTTCTTTTGTTTGAAATTAGTTGTGCTGCCAGTAGTCATAATCTTAGTCTTCTTCAGGTTAAGGTGCAAACCCATCTTGAGGCTATGTTACTTGATGTTGGTCAGCAGTTGCTTCAGGTCTTCTTCATTTTCAGCCAGTATTGTAGTGTCATCAGCATAATGAAGGTTATTTAAGATTCTGCCAACAATTCTCATCCCTCAGTTCTCCTCGTATACTCCTGTTTCTCTGAAGATTAGTTCAGCACACAAATTGAACAGACACTGGGAGAGAATGCAGCCTTGTCATATCCCTTTAGGGATGTTGAACCATTATTTTTCTCCTTGTTCCATTGAACTGCTGCTTCTGGATTGATGTAAAGATTATGCATGATGATCAAGTGTTCCAGTATGGCCACATATCCTAATGTGTTCCATAGTTCGTCATGATTGACGCAGCCAAAGGCCTTGCTGTAGTCAATGAAGCACATACAGGTGTCCTTCTGGAATTCTTTTGTCTTCTCAAGAATCCACCTCACATCTGCAATGATGACACTTGTTCCCCTTCCTTTGCTGAAACTTGCTTGAACGTCAGGAAGCTCCTGCTCTAAATAAGGTTGAAGTCTTTTCTTAATGATCTTTGGTAAAATCTTCCTGGTGTGAGGAATGAGGGCAATTGTATGATAATTTTCACACTCAATTGCATCACCTTTCTTCAATATTTGTAAAAATACTGATTTCCTCCATTCACTTGGCCATGATGCTGTCTTCCAGATCAGTTTACAGAGCATTGCCAGTATTGCAACAGCTATGTCTGATTGTTGTAGTATTTCAGCTGGGATTGGGACTCCATCAACACCAGGTGCTTTGTTCTTTGTTAGGGCTTTTAATGTTGCTTCAACTTCTTCCTTCATCACCGTTGGTTCCTGATTAGAAGATTTAGGATGATATTCCTGATCCAGTGGATATTTCTGGTATAATGACTCTCAGTATTCCTTACATTGTTTTTTCATCTTCTCAGATTCATTAAGCATAACATCCTGTGCATCTTTCAGCATTCCCATGTGAGGCTGGAATTTTCTCTTCAGTTCTCTTAGCTTTAAAAAGACTGATCTGGACCTTCCTTTGTTATTTTCCTTTCTTACTTTTTCCACACATTTTTGTAGCAGTTTTCTTTGTCTTGCCTACCAGAACATTGGAAAGCTTGACTGAGAACTGCAACTGCTAGCTTTTTCCCTTAGCTATGGCTTCACTTCTTCCCTGTGCAATTTTCAGAGTTTCTTCACTCATCCATTTTGGTCTCTTCTGCGTTTTCACCTTATGCAGAATCTTTTCACACATTTTCTATGCAACATTCTTGATACTTTCCCACAATCCCTCTGTGTCCTATCAGTTGTGTTTAGAGCAGTGAGAAGGTTGTTCAGGCCATCTATGAATTCTGGTGGAATATTTTGAAGATCATATTTTGGTACTCTGACGAAAGGCTTGTGCTTCCTCAACTTTATTTTTGAGCTTGCATATTTGTAAGTTTGGTGGTCGAAGCCACAGTCAGCTCCAGGTTTTGTTTTTGTTGACGTCATAGAATTTTTCCATCCCTGACTTTTGGAGATATAATCTGTTTGGTTTCTGTGTAATCCGTTGGGAGAGGTCAAAGTGTACAGACTGCACTTGAATCATTGGAAAAACATATTTGAGATGAACAAGTTATTGGTTGACTTCAGGGATAGAAATTTGTTGAAGGGTTTCAAAGATCTCAGAGTTTTGTGAAAGCATCAGCAGATTGGAAAACTGCAATCGTGATTCATTTGCTTACGAAGGGAGACAAAGTGAGGGAAACGATAGACTAACTTCTGTTGCTAAGAAGCTGCAGAAGTCTACAATTCAGGAAGAAAAGCTCATGATTTGGAAAAGAAAACCTAATGCAATCAAGGTAAGTTTGTGTTTTTAGAAAAACTTATTTAAAGATACAGCACAGTTACAAGTCCTACTGGACCAACAAGCCCAATTACACACATGTGACCCATAAACCTGTACATCTTTGGAATGTGGGAGGCAACTGGAGCACATGGAGGAAAGCCACATCGCCACATGGAGAATGTACGAAATCCTTATAATCGGGATTGAACTGGCTCCATAACGCTGCTTTGAACGGGACAATAAAACTACACATGTAAGAAGTCCTGCAGCATCTGGTGATCCTGTGATCTCCGTATTGGTAGCCTATGTCAGAACATCTTTCAGGAGGGTGAACCCTTGCAAGGTGCCAGGCCCTGATGGTGTATCTGGTAAGGAATTGAAAACCTATGCCAACCAACTGATGGGAGTATTCAAGGACATCTTCAATCTCTCACTGCTGCAGTTGGGGGTTCTCACCTGCTTCAAAAGGGTGACAATCATACCAGTGCCCAAGAAGACCAGTGCCTCAATGACTACACCCAGTTGCACTCATGACTACTGTGATGAGGGGTTGTTCATGGCCAGAATCAATCTCTGACTAAGCAAAGACCTGTACCAGCTGCAATATTCCTATCGCCACAATAGATCTACAGCAGATGCAATGTCACTGGCTCTCCGCTCAGCCTAAGATCACGTGAATAATAGCAATACCTACATCAGGCTCCTGTTTATTGATTACAGCTTAGCGTTTATCACAATCATACCTTCAGTTCCACTCAACAAGCTCCAAAACCTGGGCCTCTGTACCTCCTTCTGCAACTGGATCCTTGATGTCCTCACTGCGAGATCACAGTCAGAGCGGATCAGAAATAACTTCTCCTTGCTGACAATCAACACTGGCACACCTCACTGCTCTATTCTCTCTACACTCATTACTGTGTGGCTAGGTCCAGCTCCATCGCCATCTATAAATTTCCTGATGACAACCATTGTTGGCAGAATTTCAGATGGTGATGATGAGGCGTACAGGAGCAAATATGGAGCAGCTGGTTGAATGGTGTCACACTCAGTCAGTAAGACCAAGCAATTGATTGTGCACTTCAGGAAAAGGAAGTCGAGGGAAACACACACCAATCCTCTTCGAGGGATCAGTAGTGGAAAGTGTGAGCAGTTTCAAGTTCCTGGGTGTTGACATTTCTGAAGATCTATGCTGGACCCAACATATTGATGCAATTACAAAAAAGGCATAACAGTGGCTAAATTTCATTAGGAGTTTGAGGAAACTTGGCACATCACCAAAGACCCTCGCAAATTTCTCACTTTCAATCTTTTTTTATTGATTTAAAAGAATAAGGATAAATACAACCCAGAGGAGAGGTTATCTCAAATACATATTTCAATAATAGTACAAACAAAAAAAGGAATATACACAGTCAAAATCATATATAGTATTAAGCTAATATAAAGAAAAAAAAAGAACCACTTCTCCTCTTAACAGTTCATAGACAAAAAGACTCAAAATTTCTGTTATTGAGAAAAAAAACACGAAACTAACCTAAAACAAAAAAAAAGGGACAGGGCAGTCCATTTTGAGGATACAGTTAAAAAAAAAGGAAAAGTCCTTCTGGTCAAATCTAAAACTTCACGGAGAAGAAAAAAAATTAACTGAAAAAGTAAGAAGAATTAGATCATATGAAAATATTGAATAAAAGGTTCGCCAAGTTTGCTCAAATTTAAAAGATGTGTCAAACGTCTGACTCCTAATTTTCTCCAAACTTAAACACGACATAATGGAGGAGAGCCAAAAAAAAAACAGTAGGTGGATTGGGATTATTCCAGTACAATAGAACAGCTCTCCTAGCCAATAAAGTTGAGAAAGCTATCATGCATTGAGTGGAAGCAGGAACGTTTCCTGCTGCTGTTGGAATAACCCAAAGATTGCCGTAAATGAATTAGGTTGTAGGTCCAAACCTATGATTTTTGATAATATTCTAAAAACATCTCTCCAAAAATTACTTAACTTTATGCAGGACCAAAACATATGAGTTAAGGTAGCCATCTCAGTGTTGCATCTATCACAGGTAGGATTTATATTAGAAAAAATATGCGCTAGTTTATCTTTTGACATATGCGCCCTGTGCACTACCTTGAACTGAATCAAGGAGTGACGGGCACAGGTAGAGGAATTGTTAACTAAATGACAGATTTTATTCCATTGATTATCTGAAAGTGATTCTTGAAGTTCCAATTCACAAGCACGTTTAACCTTATCTTTAGACATCATTTGTAAATTCAATAGCCGTTTATATATAATGGCTATCAATCCTTTTGAAATGGTTTAAGCTGAAAGATAACATCTATCCTATTTGGTAAAAGGACAAATGGGTAATTCAGTAACAAATAGCGTAAAAAATTCCTGACTTGCGAATATCTAAAAAATTGTGCATTAGGTAAATCATATTTGTCCACTAGAAAAAGACATTAAACAATCCTCTAAAAACAAATCTAGAAAAGTTTTTATTCCCTTAGTTTCCCATGTTAAAAAGGCCTTATTTAAAACTGATGGTTTAAAAAATACAAACGTTTGTAGTTAAAATAGATATTACTAGAAAGAACTAAGTTAATTAAGTCAAAAAAATCTGCGAAACTGAAACCAAATTTTTAATGTATGTCTAACAATGGGACTAAGATCTTGTCTAGCAATCTTAGAAAACAAGAAGGGAAGAGGAGCTCCCAGTAAAGAAGCCAAGGAGAACCCCTTTACCGAGTTCTCCTCCAAGTCCAACCGTGAAGAACAGTCTTGGTTATCTATACAGTGGATCCAAAAAGTAATATAACGAAAATTAATTGCCCAGTAATAGAATCTAAAGTTTGGTAAAGCCAAGCCTCCATCTTTTTTTAATTTTTGCAGTAAAAGTTTACTCAGTCTAGAGCTCTTATTATTCCAGATATATGACAAGATCATAGAATCTATTCTATCAAAAAACATTTTCCGGACAAAGGATGGAACAGCTTGAAACGTGCATAAAAATTTCAGTAAAACTGTCATTTTTATTGCACTTATTCGATCAATTAACGACATCATCATAGGTGACCATTTGGAAAGCATTCGCAAATTTCGACAGGTACACCATGGCCAGCATTCTAACTGGTTACATCACAGTTTTGTATGGAGAAGCCACTGCACAGGATCAGAAAAAGCTGCAGAAAGTTGTAAAGTCAGCCAGCTCCATCGCGGCACTAGCCTCCTCAGCATTGAGGACACCTTCAAAAGGCTATGTCTCAAAAGGCAGCATCCATCATTAAAAACCCCCACCACCCAGGACATGCCCTCTTCTCACTGAGCCTGAAAACACATACTTAACATTCAGGAAAAACTTCTTCACCTCTAAATTTCTAAATGGACAATGAATCCATGAACATTACCTCAGTTTTTTTTTTGCTTTCTTTTTGCACTACTTACTTAATTGAATTTTACGTATATATTTCTTATTGTAATTTATAGTTTTGAAGTCATGTACTGTAATGTACTGCTGCAGCAAAACAATAAATTTCCCAACATACAGTATGTCAGTCTGATTCTGATTCTAACCACTATGCGCTTTATGTAAGGAATGTGGGCTACAAATTATAACAGTAGACTAGACAATGGGGCACCCTTTGAGAGAAGGGTAGTGCAGTCTGATGTGACCAGAATGAACATTAAATTTTCCTGAATGCTATTGCCATCTCTTTGATTTGAAAATTAAAGAAGAAAAACTCAGTTTATTAAAGAAAAAAGATGCATAGCAAGACAAATATGTGACCAGAATGAACATTAAATTTCCCTGAATGCTATTGCTATCGCTTTGCTTTGGAAATTAAAGAAGAAAAACTCAGTGTATTAAAGAAGAAAGACGCGTAGCAAGACAAATATTGCTCCTCCTCATTTAATGAAGGACACTTTTTATGACCACATTTCTGGTTGATCAGCCACCCTTCAGGAATACTCTAACGTTTTCATTTCTTTTTCCCCGGCTTAAAACCACATAAAGTTGACCATGCTGGAATACTGGTTTCAGCAGAAAAATCAGCACATTCCCCATGGTTTGGCCTTGCGCCTTATGTATAGTCCTAGCAAAGCACGACTGTATCGGGAACTGGCTCCGCTGAAGAGAGAAATCTTCCCCTTCTGATAAACTGAGAGTAATTCTTGGGATCATGACAATGTCATTTTTGAATGCACCAATGTTTATCTTTGCTACGATGAGATTGTTGTGCAGTTCTTCCACCATCATTCGCGTTCCATTGCAAAGCCTTGATGGATCTAAGTTCCTTATTGAAATGATGGGAGATCCCCTCTTCAATTTCAGTTTATGTGGTGGCAATCCAGAGAGTTCGACGGAATCAAGGAATTCTGTAGGAAAATGAGTGGCGTTAGCTCCTTCAATTACGGCATTGAAGGAGCAGTATTCTTCCACGATTCCAGAGAAGAGTCTAATATATGTGAAGTTTATTTTTCGCATCATTTCATTAAGAGGAACCAAGATAGAATTCTTCGAGAAGAGTTCTGCAGGATTGTCGAACGTCGGGTAAATGAAATCAATGCATTCTTCCATAGTTTTCACTGACAGAATCATATCTTCAGGTAATTCGATTTCATTGTTTTTATTTTTCTCAATCTTGTCTTCTCCAACATCCAGTAAGAACTCAGAATATTGTCCTTCTCCCTCACTCAATCGCATGTTTATCTTCAATTGAAACTTGATGAAGCTTCTCCATAAGTATGATTTTTTAATGCATGAATTCTCCACATCAGCATAATTTCCGTGTTTCACAACTGCTAGAAGCTGACAGAAATCACCACAGCAAATGGTTAAAATACCCCTGAAGGCCTCATCCTTGTCGCATACATCACGAAGAGTGCGGTTTGCAGCTTCAAAACTCTCCCTCCTAATCATGGGGCACTCATCCCAGACAATAAGCTTCGCATTTTGGAGTAAATTTGCAGTATTGGTGTTTTTATCGATGTTACAAAGGGCATCCTCATTGACTTTGAGGGGTATTTTGTATCGTGAATGCGCTGTCTTACCACCAGGCATCAATGCTGCTGCAATACCTGATGATTCTACAGCAACAGCAACACCTCCATTTCCCCTAACTTTAGTGAGGATCAAGTTGATGATAAATGACTTGCCCGCTCCTCCTGGTGCATCAGTGAAAATCGCTGAAGAGAGATTCCTTTCCAAGCAGTCGCACACATATTCATATACTTCTCTTTGCTGATTATTCAATAGGGGCTCCTTCTGTGAAACAAATTCCTGCTGTTAGTCTCTATTGTATTGCAGTTCACGCAATAGTTCCAGATTGCCAGCGCTTTGAGTAATTGTACCATTTTTTTGTGTTGGCAAGTTATACTCTTCAAATGTTTTGCCAAATTCTCAAGTTTCTCTTGGAAATACAGAAGAGCTTGTCCATGATGCCTCTCATCGATCATGATATCAGGATCATTGATAGTTCTCCTCTCCATTGGTAAGAAATCTTCAGACATTGCATTCTTGAACCAGTTCCATAATTGCTGTGAATTGTTGATTTCAGTGTTTCTTAGCAAGACGACAAACAAATCTCTCATTGCTCTGGGCATTCTTGTTCTCTCTGCCTCTTCCATAGTTTGCTGCCAATGATCGTCAGCTTGCAACAATCCTCTCTCTCTGCAGACATCTTTGAATGATGGAAGGATATCTCCATCATGTGTTTTCAATGATTTGAAAGACACCGGTCCCTTTATGTGATGAAGAAGTCTCAAATAGTAGAGGTCACCACTTCGTGGAGAAACGGTATACACTCGACCCAGAACATTTGCTTCAAAAATCCCGGAGTAGTCCTTCACTTTTTTCCCCATTCTCCTTCTTTCTCATCTCTTATTAGTCCACATGTAGAATCTGGGAATATCTGCATAGTACAGGGTTCTTGCAAATGGATCGCGAGTGCAAAGATCCATGAATTGCGTTAAAGTGGTTCTTGACATATCATTATTCAGTTGTACAGCAGCATTATCTCGAAAGAATACTTGATGCTGTTGGGGAAGGTGCACTTGAAGGCGAACAACAGCTGGTTCCCTCTCATGAATTGGAAATCCAAGTATCAATCCGACAGCTTCAGAGGCCCGATATATCTGCCTGTCAAATACTGTGTGATTTCATCTTCTCTATTCACTCCTCTTCAGGGTATACTTGATCACGTATTTGACGAACCTGACAGATGAGCATATTTCTACATTTAGATGACAATTGAACAGCTTTAATAGTTGGGCATTATAAGCGACCACCCATTCAGAAGTTATAGTTCGACTTTGTCATCCTACTTGATGACCTTGGAATCCTCCCATTTGCACAGACTGTCTCCTATACACAAGATATGAATCATCCCCATACCTTCTATGCTCAATGAATGGCTTCGGGTACCTCTTACTGCATGTACTATTTTGCCAACATGGTGATTTAGAGGTGCAATACAGACCATGTATCATGTGCTTCAGTACCAATTCATGCAGCTCTGTATCTTCATTTGGATCTGGTATTTCTGCTTAAACGAATTTATCATAATCTTGTGGTCTCGGCTTGGATGCCTCATCGAGCCACAGCAGACAGTGCAAATGAGGCAGACCCCACTTTTGGTATTCAACACTTACAATGTAAGGGATACACCTACCAAAGAGACCATCTGTTCCAGTGAGATACTTCATAAACAACTTTCTCTTCAAGTCAAACACTCTCACGATTAAATCTGGCCGATCATTTGGTGGCTGATGCCAAAAAAGATGCTGTTGGATTTCAGGCCAGTTTGGATTGCATGTACAATGAGGCATTACTATACTTCCGTATATACATCATGGCGTCCTGACATCATTCCATCATGTATCTCGGTCCACCAACAAATGTTGAGGAGAGGATGATGCGCCTTCCGATATTTCTGAAATCATCGTCATCATTCAATGCATCAGTCGGGCCTCTGTATGTTGTTGATCTCAAGGTTGCTTGATTCATTCGGATGTAGCTTAGCCTTTCACCTTCAATCTTAGCAGCCATATCAACCCAAGTATTGTTGGAATAGACGTCCTCCTCTGAGAAGGTTATTAAACTCATTCTCATGATTCATTATTCGATACGCATAATAACGCATTGCCATCAGTTTCTTGTTGCTCATCATTCGGAGTTGCTGATGCCAGCCATTGTCTCCAAGTGGAAAGAAAAATATGTATCGAAAGCTGTCATATGAGTGATGGGACTCTGAAATTATTTGCAAATCACCTCCTCATTCTTTCAACACAATGTGTAACACAATCTTACTTCGGGTTTGGTGCTATTTGGTATAATGACAGTGACTTCGTTGGCAATTTGTGCATTAAATCTTCTCTCGTGTTCAAATGCCGATCTCCGGTCAGGATCAATGACAATGGACGCCTCTGGCGTGCCTCGAATTTGTTCTTTTGCAAGGGATGAAATGTACGGGTTTCATTGTCGTAGTAGGTTTTCCAATAATTCAACAATCTCACATTGAATTCCATCATTCTGGAGTATCCCCATTCTCAATTCTATGCTGTCTTAAGGATCCATGAAGTAAATTTGAAGGAATCAGGCTTGCTGGTTCGGGTCTGGAATTAATTGTCCAATGTAATGATGAATTTGGCCTTGAATAATCACAGAAGGATTCCATCGATTCCTAGTTGGAATGACTTCTTTGGCATCAAAGGATGTCATTTGGAAAAGGCAATTGTATTTTCTGATGTTCTTGCTGAACTTGTTTGCAATAGGTTCATCATTGCTGTACAAATTGAGGAGTTCATTAGGTAGAGGCTGCAAATTGCCTATCCTGACTTTTCCCTTCATACAGCAGAAATGTGCAGTTCCTCCAGTGAATAGGAAGGCACGACAGTGAGGGCATACTCTGGTCATCGAACCAACATCAGCAGAAATGTGACGGCATGCGAGTCGTGCATCTTGCCTTGCTCTTTCTCTGTCGAGGTATTGTCGTCTTCAGGAACACTTGCAATAATGACTCTGTGCCGCATATTCTCCAGTTGATCTTTCCTTTTCTCCTCTGTCTCTTCCTCTCTCCTCCTTCTCTGCCCGTTTTTATCATTCTGGAGATGTGCAGCCCTTTCATCCTTCGTCTCCTCATCTCCTCTACCATTTGTTGCTTCTCTCTGATCCTGGAGTTGTGCGGCCCTGGCCTGATCGGATTCTTGTTCTCTCCTCCTTCTGTGCCTATTGTTGTCATTTTGGAGACATGCATGCCTCTCCTCCTCTGTCTTGTCTGTTCTCATCTTTTTTGTCCTGACTCTTTAATCCTGGAGTTGTGCGGCCCTGGCCTCATCCGATTGTTGTTCTCTCCCTCCCCTCTCCTTGTCACTTCCTGATGACGTTTGGCATCATCTCTTGACCATAATGTCCCCCTTCTCTTTCCACGCGGCATAGTTAGGCTATCCATATATTTTTACCCTAATGCTTGATAGAAGATAGGAAGCAGTAACACCAAAGGCTCCAAGATGCTGTTGTTTCTTGATGATGTGGTTGGTGCTCTCCTAAATGGACATGATAGTCCTGCCCTTTTGCTGTGGTTGGTGTGGCTGCTGTGAGCATCGTGAGGTGCTGCTGAGGCTGGCCGTGCACGTGTCGTCGCGGTCTCCATGGAAGGTGGAAGCGACTCTGTGAGCATCGTGAGGTGCTGCTGAGGCTGGCCGTGCACCTGTCGTCGCGGTCTCCATGGAAGGTGGAAGCGGCTCTGTGAGCATCGTGAGGTGCTGCTGAGGCTGGCCGTGCACCTGTCGTCGCGGTCTCCATGGAAGGTGGAAGCGGCTCTGTGAGCATCGTGAGGTGCTGTTGAGGCTGGCCGTGCGCATGCGTTGGGCTGTGGCGTCCCGATTTCCATGATGGCTGATTGGGTCTCGGGTGAAAGGCAGCCTGTTGATTTTTGGCGAATGAGCAATTTTATATGAGCATATAACCCTGAAGTTTGCCTGCATTCTGTAAGTTAATGCATTTTAATTCGATTTAGCCCAAAAAAGTGCCGCTGTAATGCACCGTTTGCGCTAATTGAAGGTCACAAACAGACAGACAGAGCATGAGAGTTTTAGTAGTATATAGATAGAGGCTTTCTAAAGGGGAAATCTTGCTTAATAAATTTGTTGGAATTCTTTGAGGAGATAACAGGCAGGATAGACAAAGGAGAGTCAGTGGATGTTGGTTATTTGGATCTTCAGAAGGCCTTTGATAAGGTCCCACACTTGAGGCTGCTTAATGAGCTAAGAGCCCACGGTATTACAGGAAAGATATTAGCATGAATAGAAGATTGGCTGACTGCCAGGAGGCAAAGAGTGGGAAATAAAGAGGGTCTTTTCTTGTTGGTTGTGGGTGACTAGTGGTAACTGTTAGGACTGTTCCTTTTCACATTATGATTTGGACAAAGGAATTAATGGCTTTGTGGCTAAGTGAAGGGGCAGCGACTGTTGAAGAAGCCAGGTGTCTGCAGAAGGACTTAGACAGATCAGGGGAATACACAAAGAAGGGGTAGATTCCAAGGAAGTCCAATGGAGGTTCCCAAGAATGATCCCTGGAGTGAAAAGGTTAACATATGAGGAGCATTTGATATCTCTGGGCCTGTGCTCACTAGAATTTAGAAGAATGTGCATGGTCATGCACTTTGGCAGAATGAGTAAAGGTGTGGACAATTTTCTAAGTGGGGAGAAGATTCAAAATTCTGAGGGGAAAGAGGTTTGAGAACCCTCATGTAGAATTTCCCAAAGGTTAACTTGCAGGTTGAGTCAGTGATAAGGAAGGCAAATGCAGTGCTAGCATTCATTTTGATGCGCTGGCATTGGAGAGGGTCCAAAGGATGTTCACGAGAATTATCCCAGGAATGAAAGGATTAACATATGAGGAGTATTTGAAATCTCTGGGCCTGTACTCACTAGAGTTTAAAAGAATGAGGGTGGATCTTATTGAAATCTATGGGATACTGAAAGGCCTCAATAGAGTGGATATGGAGAGGATGTTTTCCGAAGTGGGGGAGTCTAGGACCAGAGAACACAGCCTCAGAATTGATGGATGTTCCACATTCACACCACCCTCAGAGAAGATCCTCCTCAGGTTCTCCTTAAAATCTGGTAAAATGCAAACTGCAAACTTAGGATTTCTAAAGCAAATCTTTAGTTCTAAGATTAGTTTTATTTGTCTCATGTGCATGCAAACATCAAAACGTACAGTGAAATGCATCACTTGCTAGGATTGCGCTTGGGGCAGCCATTAAGTTTAGTTAGCCATTTGATTGATTAGGCACAACACTGTGGATGGAAAGGCCTGTTCCTGTGCTGTACTGTTCTACATTTTAAAACAAACTCAAATTATCTGCAGTACAGGTATCCCTCCAACTCCTACTGTTCTCCAGGTTATAGCATTTCTCTTGGTTACTTCTGCCACATTCTCAAGCTGAAACAGATATTGTTAAACAATGAAAGTGTAGGTTTTTCTTCAAAGTTCGAAGTAAATTTATTACCTAAATATGTATATGTCAGCATTTTGTAACTTTTTTGTAACTCTGTCAGCATATACTACCTTGAGATTCATTTTCTTGCAGGGATTCACAGGAAGAAATAAATATAATAGAATGAAAAACTAATACTACGCATATTTATTTCCTATTCTTGTGAGATTTCTTACACTAAATAGGTATCACTGAAGGATTGTTCCCAGTCCCTGTTTCCAGCCCCGAGGCCTTGTCCAGCTATGTGACAGATATTCCATCCCTATGCTTGCAAATCAGAATTTACACTCGAACACAGCAATGGCCTGCCCTGTTGTGGGCTTAACATGATACTGCAGTCTCTGAGCCATTTTGTCTGACTAGGTTAGGCTGGTTAGGTAATTAACACAGAATAGATTCAAGATTGCCTAATGTCATTTACAGGACGCAAGCATAAGGGAGAATGAAATAACTGTTATTCTGGATCCAATGCAGCACAAAACAAACACAATAAGATAAAGAACAGAATAAATATAAATATTCAAGTCCATAAATATTGTATGTCCATAAAGGCACTGGAGCATCTGTACATAAGGTGACTTACAGGAAATGATAAGGTTTGTAAGGGGGGTGTTAAGGTTTGTTAGTGGATATGGGCTAGGATTTGAAGTTTGAATCCAGGACTAACACCATTGTGGCTCTGGGCATCGATTTCCACAGAGGCTGCTTCACCTTTCAAGGGAAGCAAATTCAGATGTTTCCAATAGTGGAAGAGTCTAGAACCAGAGGATACAACTTCAGAGTAAAAGGACATCACTTTAGAACAGAGATGAGGCGGAATTCCTTTAGCCAGAGGATGGCAAAGCTGTGGAGGAGGGTGTGAAGGGGAGTTGGGGGGGGGTGAAGGGGATTGGGGGAGGTGAGAAGAAGTGGAGAGGGAGGAGGGGGGAATGGAGGGGGAGTGGAGTGGAAGGGAGGGGAGAGGGTGTTGGGGGAGGTGGAGAAGGGGAGAGGGGTGGTGGGGGAAGGGGAGAAGGGGGAGAAGAGGGAGTGGGGAGAAGGGGAGAAGAGGGAGTGGGGAGAAGGGGGGAGAAGAGGGAGTGGGGAGAAGGGGGGAGAAGAGGGAGTGGGGAGAAGGGGGGAGAAGAGGGAGTGGGGAGAAGGGGGGAGAAGAGGGAGTGGGGAGAAGGGGCAGAAGAGGGAGTGGGGAGAGTGGGGAGAAGGGGAGAAGAGGAAGCAGGAAGAAGAGGAGGGAGAAGAAGAGGTGTGGTGGGGCGAGAGAAGGGGGTGGCATCGAGAGGAGAGGGAGGGGTGAGACAAAGTGGGGGCGATGTGGATAGGGCACAGGAAGAGGAGGGGGAGAGGAGGTGGGGAAGAAGGGGAAGAAGAGTTGTGGTGGGGCGAGAGGAGTGGGTGGTGATGAGAGGGGTGGGGGCGTGGGAAGAGGGGGTATGAGAAGAGGAGGGATGCTCTAAACAGGAGGTGGATGGATGGGGGGAGAAGAGGGGTTGTGAGAAGGGGAGTGGTGAGGAGAGTGGCAGGGCGAGAAGTGGGGGGGGTGCGAGAGAAGGGGGGAGAAGAGGTGGGGTGAAGTGGGAGAGAGCCAGGGAGGGAGAAATGATAACGATGAACCAGGCAGATGACCGATCTCAGGCCCAGGGGACCACAGCAACGGGATGACCGGGAGTAACCCCGCCTCGCTGCAGTATAAAGGATGATGGGAAGGAAACAGAGCCGGCGACATGGCGGCGGCGATGGTGTAGAGCCCGGCCCGGTAGTCCCCGGCCAGTGACGGACACAGGGTCCGGCATGGGCTGGCAACTGGCTGTAATCCTCCGGCGGGGGGTGTGGGCGGCGATAACTGGCGGCTGTTACCTGGAGCCGCAGCAGAGCGGCTTCTCCAATACTTTCCACCTGTACGTATGGATCGCGCTGCTCGGAGCTCCGTTCGTCCTGCACCTGGTGAGTGTCCGGGAGGGCCCCGAGGGGTGACGGCTTGGGACAGGGCTGCAGCCTGAGGGCAAAAGAGGGCGGGGCCTGGGAGGAGGGCACTCCAGGGCGGGACCTGATGTTACGAAGAGTGGGGTTCTGGAGACGGGTGGTGCCTGTCAGGATGAGGGGCGGAGCCTGAGGTGGGTGTGGTAACTTTGGGGTGGGGCCTGAGGAAGAGTCCTAACTTGAGGGTCTTCCTAACTTGAGGGATGGGCGGGCGGGGTGGAGAACAGATGCAGAGACAGTGATATGGGGGGGGGGGAGTCACCTATTTGTAGGCCCAGGGGACAGCTGCAGTGTTGGGGTCAGCCAGGAGTAAATGTAAGGATAGGGTTAGGAGGAAGTGTAGGGACTATGTCTGGGTCTGGGAGCAGGGACAGGGATATGGATCAGGGTGTGATCTGTGTGGGGGCAAGGTTTCTGTCCACCTGAGGTTCGGAAGTGTACACATGGAAGACAGTTTAATATCATCGAAGTGCTAAAGGAACTCAGCAGGTCAAACAGCATCTGTGGAGTATTCTGTAGGCCCCCTGGTAGCAGATTGGGAGGCAGATTTTGGAAAGGTGCAAAAATAACAGGGTTGTTATCATGCTTGTCATTAACTTCTCTAACGTTGATTGCCACCTGATTAGTTCCAAGAGTTTAGACGGGGCAGAGTTTGTGTGTGTCCAGGACGGGTTCCTGTCACAGTATGTTGACAGGCCGACTTGGGGGAATGCCACACTAGATCTAGTATTAGGTAACGAACTGGGTCAGGTCACAGATCTGCTCCCCGGCCTTTAACATTATCATGGAAAAGAATAGAATCAGAGAGGACAGGAATTTTTTAAATTGAGGAAGGGCAAATTATGAGGCTATAAGGCTAGAACTTGAGGGTGTGAATTGGGATGATGTTTTTGTAGGGACATGTGCTATGGACCTGTGGTCGATGTTAAGGGATCTCTTACAGGATGTTAGGGATAAATTTGTCCCGGTGAGGAAAATAAAGAATGGTAGGGTGAAGGAACCATGGGTGACAAGGGAGGTAGAGAATGTAGTCAGGTGGAAGAAGGCAGCATACATGAGGTCTAGGAAGCAAGGATCAGATGGGTCTACTGAGGAATATAGGGTAGCAAGAAAGGAGCTTAAGAAGGGGCTGAGGAGAGCAAGAAGGGGGCATGAGAAGCCCTTGGTGAGTAGGGTAAAGGAAAATCTCAAGGCATTCTTCAATTATGTGAAGAACAAAAGGATGACAGGAGTGAAGATAGGACCGATTAGGAATAAAGGTGGGAAGCTGTGCCTGGAGGCTGTGGAAGTGAGCGAAGTCCTCAGTGAATACTTCTCTTTGGTATTCACCAATGAGAGGGAACTTGATGACGGTGAGGACAATATGAGTGAGGTTGATGTTCTGGAGCATGTTGATATTAAGGGAGAAGAGGTGTTGGAGTTGCTAAAATACATTAGGACGGATAAGTCCCTGGAGCCTGACGGAATATTCCCCAGGCTGCTTCATGAGGTGAGGGAAGAGATTGCTGAGCCTCTGACTAAGATCTTTATGTCCTCGTTGTCCGTGGGAATGGTACCGGAGGATTGGAGGGAGGCGAATGTTGTCCCCTTGTTCAAAAAAAGGTAGTGGGGATAGTCCGGGTAATTATAGACCAGTGAGCCTTACGTCTGTGGTGGGAAAGCTGTTGGAAAAGATTCTTAGAGATAGGATCAATGGGCATTTAGAGAACCATGGTCTGATCAGGGACAGTCAGCATGGCTTTGTGAAGGTCAGATCATGTCTAACAAGCCTGATAGAGTTCTTTGAGGAGGTGACCAGGCATATAGATGAGGGTAGTGCAGTGGATGTGATCTACATGGATTTTAGTAAGACATTTGACAAGGTTCCACAGGAACCTTTATTCAGAAAGTTAGAAGGCATGGTATCCAGGGAAGTTTGGCCAGGTGGATTCAGAATTGTCTTGCATGCAGAAAGCAGAGGGTGATGGTGGAGGGAGTACATTCGGATTGGAGGGTGTGACGAGTGTCCCACAAGGATCTGTTCTGGGACCTCTATTTTTCGTAATTTTTATTAATGACCTGGATGTAAGGGTAGAAGGGTGGGTTGGCAAATTTGCAGATGACACAAAGGTTGGTGGTGTTGTGGATAGTGTAGAGAATTGTCAAAGATTGCAGAGAGATCTTGATAGGATGCAGAAGTGGGCTGAGAAGTGGCAGATGGAGTTCAACCTGGAGAAGTGCAAGGTGGTACACTTTGGAAGGACAAACTCCAAGGCAGAGTACAAAGTAAATGGCAGGATACTTGGTAGTGTGGAGGAGCAGAGGGATCTGGGGGTACATGTCCACAGATCCCTGAAAGTTGCCTTACAGGTAGACTGGGTAGTTAAGAAAGCTTTTGGGGTGTTAGCCTTTCATAAGTTGAGGGATAGAGTTTAAGTGTCGCGAGGTAATGATGCAGCTCTATAAAACTCTGGTTCGGCCACACTTGGAGTACTGTGTCCAGTTCTGGTCGCCTCACTGTAGGATGGATGTAGAAGTATTGGAAAGGGTACAGAGCGGAATTATCAGGATGCTGCCTGGTTTAGAGAGTATGGATTATGATCAGAGATTAAAGGAGCTAGGGCTTTACTCTTTGGGGAGAAGGAGAATGAGAGGAGACATGATAGAGGTGTACAAGATAATAAGAGGAATAGATAGAGTGGATAGCCAGCGCCTCTTCCCCAGGGCACCACTGCTGAATACAAGAGGACATGGCTTTAAGGTAAGGGGTGGGAAGTTCAAGGGGGATATTAGAGGAAGGTTTTTTACTCAGAGAGTGGTTGGTGTGTGGAATGCACTGCCTGAGTCAGTGGTGGAGGCAGATACACTAGTGAAATTTAAGAGACTACTAGACAGGTATATGGAGGAATTTAAGGTGGGGGGGGGTATTTGGGAGGCAGGGTTTGAGGGTCAGCACAACATTGTGGGCAGAAGGGCCTATACTGTGCTGTACTATTCTGTGTTCTATGAAATGAATAAACAGTTGACATTTCAAGCCAAGACCCTTCTTCAGGACCAGAAAGGAAGGGGAAAGGTGCCAGAATAAAAAGATTGGGGGAGGGGAAGGAGGACTAGCTAGAAGGTGATTGTTGAAGCCAGTTAGGTGGGGAAGAAGGAATCTGATAGGAAATGAGAGTGGACAATGGGAGAAAGGGAAGAGGGAGAGGTACAGGGGGAGGTGATAGGCAAGTTAGGAGGCCAGAGTGGGGAATAGAAGAAGGGGGAGGGGAAAAATCACTGGAAGGAGAAATTAATGTTCATGCCAGCAGGTTGAAGGCTACCTAGACGGAATATGACGTGTTGCTCCTCTGCCCTGAGAGTGGCCTCATCGTGGCAAAGACAGAGGTTAGGGAATGACGTCGGGATAGGAATTAAAATGGTTGTCCACAGGGAAATTCCTGTTTGAGCGGATGAAGTGGAGGTGCTCGACAAAGCAGCTCCCCCCCCCCCCAATTTATGTTGGGTCTCACCAGTGTAGAGGAGGTCGCATTAGGAATACCAGATGGAATTGATGACCTCAACAGACTCACAGGTGAAGTGTTGCCTCAACTGTTTGGCCAGGAGTCTGATATGGGGTGAGGAGCTGCCCTGGGCTGAGTGGCTTGTGAATGAGAAGGCAGTTAGAGTTGGAAAAAGATTAAAGGAAGAAAATGCATGTTTAGGTGAGGGGACAAGTTTGAGAGAAAGTACGTTGCCAGTGGAGCAGATGATGGTAGAGGGAAGGAGGAGAGGAGGTATAAAGTAAGGGGAAAGTATGGCAAGTTTGGCTTAGAAACAGAACATAAAAACTCATTGGAGACTTCATCAGGACCGACGAAGGGACTCATCCCAAAACATCGGCTGTTTATTCCCCTCCATTGATATTCTCCGACCTACTGAGTTCCTCCAGCATTCTGTGTGTGTTGCTCTGACTTTCTGGTATTTACAGAATCTCTCGTGTTTCTGCAAATTCCTTCTATATTACATGTTTACAAGCATGCTTCTTGATGTGCTAAGGGTTGTGTAGGTGAATAGAATCCCATAGTAACATACACAAAATGTTGGAAGAACTCAGCATCTCAGGCAGCATCAATGAAAAGGAATAAAGAGTTGATGTTTCGGGCCAAAACCGTTCACTAGGAGATTGTATGTTCTCCCCGTGACTGCATGAGTTTCCTCTGGGTGCTCTGGTTTTCTCCCACATTCCAAAGATGTACGTGTTAGGGTTAGTAAGTAGTGGACTTCTTATGTTGCCGTCAGAAGCATTGCTGACTGCTGGCTGCCAGGCACATCTCCACGCAAATAATGCATCTCACTGTATGTTTCAATGTACATGTGACAAATACAGCTACTCTTTATCTTTAGATGTAACAATCAAACATCCAATACATTTGTTGTTGAGTTCCTCTCCGCACTTGTGGTGCATCAGGTAGCAACTGTGCTATTTCTTTACCATTTGTCTTTTTTATGAGGTGGAGTTCCTAGATCAACGCTCATCCTAGCACGGATGGAAAGCGTGCAAGGAGCCAGTCCTCAAAGTCCAGTGCTGATGCCAGTACACCACCAGGCGGCTAATTCCTATGAATGGCCGAACTAGTTTCCACTTTTAGTAATTATTCTTTCTTAGCCAAATTATGTACTTTTGATGCCATTCATAAAAATACTGAGGAGATATGGTTACCATATCAAGTGATTTTGTGTATTTTCTGACTTGCGGACCATAAGACATAGGATCAGAATTAAGTCATGTGGCCCATTGAGTCTGCTCCACCATTCCATCATGGTTAATTTATTATCCCTCTAAACCCCATTCTTCTGACTTCTCCCTATAACCTTTAACTCCTTGACTAATCAAGAACATATTAACCTATGCTTAAAATGACTTGGCCTTCACAGCCATTTGTGGCAATGAATTCCATAGATTTACTATCCTCTGGCTAAAGAAATTCCTCTTCATCTCTGTTGTAAAGGGGCGTTCCTCTATTCTGAGGGTGTGCTGTCTGGTCCTAGACTCCCCGACGTATTGGAAACATCTTCTGAACATCCACTTTATCTACTGAAGGCCTTTAAGTATTTAGTAAGTTTCAATGAGATACTAAATTCCAGCAAGTACAGCCCCAGAACCATCAAATGCTCCCCATAGTTTAATCTTCTCATTTCTGGAATCATTTTCATGAACCAAAATCAATTTGTATATGAATGTAAAAATAGAGCCCATTCATAAGTTGGGGATGGCCCGAGCATACAAACTGCACACTGATAGTGCAGGAAAACCATATTGAACCAGGTTTGCTGCTCTATTAACTTGTGTGTAACTCCTCACTATTGAAGGAATAGGCAACTCTAGATGGTAGCAAAGCTCTTCAACGTAGAACAGTACAGCAAAGTACAGTCATTTTGGTTGAAGATGTAGTGCTGACCTTTTAACCTATTCCAAGATCAAGCTAAGCCTTTCTTCCTATATAGCTCCCCATTTTTCTACCATTCATGTGTCTATATAAGAGTTCCTTAAAAGTCCCTGATGTATCTGACTATACCACCATTCCTGGCCACACAAGCGTTCCATGCAACCACCATTCTTTCTGTAATAGGTTTATCTCTGATATACCTCCCCCCCACTATATACTTTCCTCCTATTACTTTAAAATTATACCCCTTGTATTAGCCATTTCTGCCCTGGGGAAGAAGTTTCTGGGTGTCTGCTTGAAGTTTCTGATTCCTATTGAATGCAGTGACTTGGAACTTCATCCAAGGACCAGATAAATTGAGTTGAGTGGGAAAAGCTGTGACCAAAGGAGTTCAAAGGTGAGATCAAGGGTCCAAGAAAGACCTTTTCTATTTGGAAAAGCCTAAAAATTGTTTTAAAAAAAAAAAGAAGAAAAGTAACATGAGAATCAGGATGCACATTCACTGAAAGCAGGATGAAAACTGGTTATTGACACTGGCTTTGAGGGAGGGGTTCAAAGTAGGTTTATTTTCAAAGTACATGTACAAAGTACTACCCTAAGATTCATGTACAAAGTACTACCATAAGATTCATTTTCTTATGGGCATTCATAGTAAGTACCAAGAAACAGAAAAAATAATAGTCATAATAACTAAGCAATAAAGCAGACCACAGTATGTGTGCTTGCAACATTGTGTGTCCGACAGAGTGATCAGCAGCACTGGGGCTCCACAGGGGACTGTCTTGTCTCCCTTTCTCTTCACCATTTACACCTCGGACTTCAACTACTGCACAGGGTCGTCATCTTCAGAAGTTTTCGGATGACTCTGTCATAGTTGGATGCATCAGCAAGGGAGATGAGGCTGAGTACAGGGCTACGGTAGGAAACTTTGTCACATGGTGTGAGCAGAATTATCTGCAGCTTAATGTGAAAAAGACTAAGGAGCTGGTGGTGGACCTGAGGAGAGCTAAGGTACCAGTGACCCCTGTTTCCATCCAGGGGGTCAGTGTGGACATGGTGGAGGATTACAAATACCTGGGGATACGAATTGACAATAAACTGGACTGGTCAAAGAACACTGAGGCTGTCTACAAGAAGGGTCAGAGCTGTCTTTATTTCCTGAGGAGATTGAGGTCCGTTAACATCTGCCAGACGATGCTGAGGATGTTCTATGAGTTTATGGTGGCCAGTGCTATCATGTTTGCTGTTGTGTGCTGGGGCAGCAGGCTGAGGGTGGCAGACACCAACAGGATCAACAAGCTCATTCGTAAGGCCAGTGATGTTGTGGGGATGGAACTGGACTCTCTCACGGTGGTGTCTGAAAAGAGGATGCTGTCCAAGTTGCATGCTATCTTGGTCAATGTCTCCCATCCACTACATAATGTACTGGGTGGGCACAGGAGTACATTCAGCCAAAGACTCATTCCACCGAGATGCAGCACAGAGCGTCATAGGAAGTCATTCCTGCCTGTGGCCATCAAACTTTACAACTCCTCCCTTGGAGGGTCAGACACCCTGAGCCGATAGACTGGTCCTGGACATTTCATAATTTACTGGCATAACTTACATATTACTATTTAACTATTTATGGTTCTATTACTATTTATTATTGATGGTGCAACTGTAACGAAAACCAATTTCCCCCGGGATCAATAAAGTATGACTATGACTATAAATATCAAGAACGTGATTTGAAAAATCCTTGGAAGTGAGACCATAGATTGTGGGAACAGTTCAGTGTTGGGGTGAGTGATCCCCCTGGATCAAGAGCCTGTTGTTTGAGGGTTAATAACTGTTCCTGAACCTGCTAGTGTGGACCCTGAGACTCCTGTATCTCCTTCTGGGTGGCAACAGCGAGAAGAGAACATGGCCTGAATGGTGGCTATCCTTGACAATGAATGCTGCTTTCCTGCAACTGTGCTCATTGGTGGGGAGGGCTTTACCGGTGATGGACTGGGCTGTATCCACTACCTTTTGTTTGTTAAGGGGGAAGGGATTCTGAGGGAGATGGGGAGCAGAGGATCAAGGGTTGGGACAGTGACAGGGACTGCAAGAGTGTATGTCAGAATGAAGTGTCTTGTCCACAAAGGTGACTAGTCAGAGTATGACTAGCGGGGAGTTGGAGTAATCTGATTATGATGGAGCAGACAGCACTGAGGCAACTTTTCCAGAGGGATTTACTGGTGTAAATTTGATTAGGGTTGTTTGTGACAACACAGATTCAGTATCACCCAAAGCAAAATTTTCATCCAAGTAACTGTGATTATTCTATCCTGGCCCTTCTTTCACAGTTTGCTATGTTTCATCTCTCTGTTTGAAAAAGCAAGGGTGACAGCACACAGGAACAAAGTAAGTGCAGTAGCTGACATCCCATACTCTGCTTTTGATCATTCTGCATTTTGTCATGAAGCTTAGCGGACAGGTCACTTAATATTGAGAAGTGCTGGATCCTGATCTCTCCAGCAAGTCAACAACCCAGTACCAACAAAAGCACCTCCAGGTCTCAGGTAGAAGGAGACTGTTCAGTACTTCAGCGATCAACTGTACATGGAATAATAGATATTAACAGCATTCCCAAAAAATGGGTTTCTTCACTGTTCAGCAGAGCAATCGTGAAAGATTGTATTCAGCGACCAGATTAAAGGTGATTGACAAAAGAACCAGAAGTGATACAATTTCAAGTTCAAGTTTATTGTCATCTGACTGCACGTATATACAACCAAATGAAACAATACTCCACCAAACCATGTTGCACATAGAGCACTTTAAACAAAATATTACCACAAATAAGATAATAAAATATAATTTGAAGTACATGTAGTCCGCAGCACAGTAAAGAGTGAACAGAAGACAGTGCAATAAATTGTTAACAGCTTGCTGTCGTAGTGATAAGACTTCAGTGATAGCAGGGTATTCATTAGTCTCGCAGCTGTTACCCAGTCTGGCAGTCTAATCTTGATGCTCCTGTACCTTCTTCCTGATGCTAGTGGGTCAAAGAGATTGTGTGGTGGGTGGTAAGGATTTTCAGCAATGCTTTGAGCTCTTTGTATACAACACTCCTGATAAGTGTCGCAAATGGGGGAGAGACCCCGGTGATCCTCTCAGTGGTTTTCACTATCCTCTGTCGGGTCTTGCGGTCTGATGCCTTACAGCTTCTATACCACACAATGCTGCAGCCAGACAGGACACTCTTGACGGTGTCCTGCAGGAAGCTGTTAGCATGGGGGCCTCGAATGCTTTACTCTTCTCAGAAAGTGTATGTGCACCCCAAGGAACTTCGTGCTTTTCACTTTCTCCATGGCAGAGCCATTGGTGTGCAATGGCACTGAATGGCATTGTGTGGTATGGGAGCTGCAAGGAATCAGACTGTGCCTTCCTGAAGTCCACAATGATCTCTTTTGTCTTGTCTAAGTGGTGGCTCGGGTTGCTGTTCTCACACAACTTCACAAGCCTCTCTATCTCCTCTCTGTATGCTGACTCTTCCAGTCCTTAAAAGACAACAAAGCTCTTGTTCGCTGACTCTTTCTGATCTGTTTTGCAGGCTGCATCTCCTAGCAAAGTCGCTCTTGGAATTTACTGTGGTTTGATAGCTCTCCTTTTTACTGTGATAAAGACGATTAATTATCGACTTCACCTTATGTTTGAAGATGGAGAAATAATACATCAGAGTACCCAGGCTACATCTTTCACAAAGGTTAAGACTGGATCTGGAGGACAGCACAATGATGAATCAGAATTGATGCTTTCTGTTAGTCCTGGGTAAGTGAATAACAATATCTAACCAACCTTAATGAAATGTACATGGAAATGCTCTTGTACCTACAAGATTATGAATAATCTTAATTTTGTTTTGTAGCATCAGCTGTGCCTCAGTGGTAACACCTCTGCTTCTGCTCAGAAGGTTGTGGTTTTAAGGACCTCTCCAGGGCTTTGACAACACAATCCTCACATCCACACTTGTAGTATCTTCGGAGGGAAATAAATAGTCAATGTTTTGGACCGACACCTTTCATTGGATGAAGGGTCTTGGCTCAAATTGTCAACTGTTCATTCCCCTCCATAGATGCGCCCTAACATGCTATGTAACATGCGTACTCTGATAATAAATTTTACTTTGACTTTGCACTGAATGGTGTTCATTTAACTTTTCCACAACTTTATCCATTTTTTTAAGAATGTACTAAGTTTCAGAAGTATGGATTGTTACCACTGAGAAGGTTATGAATTCTATTCCAGAGATTGGAACACAAAAGTGATTCTGACACTCCAGCATATGAATAAGGGAAAAAAACACATATAATTGGAGATGTTTTTATGAAAGCTGCTAAACAGGCCCTGTTATGTATGCGTGGAGTGAGAATGACAGCAGAGTAATGTAATTAAATGTTTTTACTGATTCATGTGAGCAACGGTACACACAGGGCAACATAGTGTTGGAATGGGCCCGCAGAGACAAGGATCATGCACACTTGAAAGCCTGTGCAAAAAGAGAGAGCCCTGCACGTGTAGAAGGCCCAAACAACGCTGCACAATCAGTCGGCGCAAATGCACTTACCACATTCTCGCAATGTGGTTCAGGCACCATCAGCCTTCTCGGGTAGATTGTGTCCTGAATAGGAGCATGGTGCCCTGGGCAATGTTTATCAAAACTATAGCCTCAATGACTATCATCCAGTAGCACTTACATCCATTGTGAGGAAGTGCTTTGAGAGGTTGGTGATGGAGCACATCAACTCTTGCCTGAGGAACAACTTAGATCCGCTCCAATTTGCATTCTGTTGCAACAGGTCAACAGAAGATACCATTTCATTGGATCTTCACTCAACCCTTTTAGAACATCTGGACAGTGAAGATGCTTACATCAGGATGCTTTTCATTGACGGCAGCTCTATATTCAACACAATCATACTCAAAACTAATCAATAGGCTTCAATACCTTCTTGTGTAACTGGATCCTCAATTTCTTCACTTGCAGATCCCAGTCATCATTTGTCTGCCTCTGTTGTGTGTGGTTTTTCATTGATTCTATTATGTTTCTTTGTATTTACAGTGAATGCCCACAAGAAAATGAAGCTCAGGGTAGTATATGTTGACAAATATGGAGATTATATGGTTGTTATCACATTGTGGTTTGTAGGAATTTGCAAATTGGCTGCTGTTTTTCCTGCACTAAATCAGTGACTGTGCTTCAAAAACGGACTTCATAGGCTCTAAATTATTTGGGAAAACCAGAGACTGAACAGTGCTACTAAAATGCAGCCTTTTATTTCCTTTGAATCTGCTTCTGGTAATTCATTTTTCAGTGCATTCCTGATCATTAGAACTTGTCAATATGAACTACACTGCCAACCAAGGGCTTGATCAGGAAGGATCACACGCAATGTTTTAGGAACAGATTCTTCCCCACCACTTCAGATTTCTGAATCGACAATGACCCATGTACACTACCTCACTACTTTTTTTATTTTCCTTTGCATTCTTTTTTACTACATATTTGATTTAGTATGTGTGTGTTTTTATATAAATACATTAAAAATGTGTGTGTGTATATACAGTGGCATGCAAAAGCTTGGGCACCCCGGTCAAAATTTCTGTTACTGTGAATAGTTAAGTGAGTAGAAGATGAACTGATCTTCAAAGTCATAAAGTTAAAGATGACACATTCTTTTCAACACTTAAGCAAGATTAGTGTATTATTTTTGCTTTATACAATTTTAGAGTGGAAAAAAAGGAAAGGAGCACCATGCAAAAGTTTGGGCACCCCAAGAGATTTGAGCTCTTAGATAACTTTTACCAAGGTCTCAGACCTTAATTAGCTTGTTAGGGCTATGGCTTGTTCACAATCATCATTAGGAAAGGCCAGATGGTGCAAATTTCAAAGCTTTATAAATACCCTGACTCCTCAAACCTTGTCCCAACAATCAGCAGCCATGGGCTCCTCTAAGCAGCTGCCTGGCACTGAGAAAATTAAAATAAATGATGCCCACAAAGCTGGAGAAGGCTATAAAAAGATAGCAAAGCATTTTCAGCTAGCCCTTTCCTCAGTTCGTATTGTAATTAAGAAATGGCAGTTAACAGGAACGGTGGAGGTCAAGCTGAGGTCTGGAAGACCAAGAAAACTTTCCGAGAGAACTCCTCATAAGCTTGCTAGAAAGGCAAATCAGAATCCCCGTTTGACTGCAAAAGACCTTCAGGAAGATTTAGCAGACTCTGGAGTGGTGGTGCACTGTTCTACTGTGCAGTGACACCTGCACAAATATGACCTTCATGAAAGAGTCATCAGAAGAAAACCTTTCCTGCGTCCTCGCCACAAAATTCAGCATCAAAAGTTTGCAAAGGAACATCTAAACAAGTCCGGTGGACTGATGAAGTTAAAGTAGAACTTTTTGGCCACAATGAGCAAAGGTATGTTTGGAGAAAAAAGGGTGGAGAATTTCATGAAAAGAACACCTCTCCAACTGTTAAGCAGAGGGGTGGATCGATCATGCTTTGGGCTTGTGTTGCAGCCAGTGGCATGGGGAACATCTCACTGGTAGAGGGAAGAATGAATTCAATTAAATACCAGCAAATTTTGGAAGCAAACATGACACCATCTGTGAAAAAGGCTGAAGATGAAAAGAGGATGGCTTCTACAACAGAATAATGATCCTAAACACACCTCAAAATCCACAATGGACCTCAAGAGGCTCAAGCTGAAGGTTTTGCCATGGCCCTCACAGTCCCCCAACCTAAACATCATCGAAAATCTGTGGATAGACCTCAAAGAGCAGTGCATGCAAGACAGCCCAAGAATCTCACAGAACTAGAAGGCTTTTGCAAGGAAGAATGGGTGAAAATCCCCCAAACAAGAACTGAAAGACTCTTAGACTCTGCAAGCTGTGATACTTGCCAAAAGGGACGTTACTAAGTACTGCCATGCAGGGTGCCCAAACTTTTGCTTTGGGCCCTTTTCCTTTTTTGTTATTTTGAAACTGTAAAAGGTAGAAATAAAAAAAGTAATCTTAAAATATTAAAGAAATGTGTCATCTTTAACTCGATGCCTTTTGGAAATCAGGTCATCTTTTACTTGCTTAGCTATTCACAGTAACAGAAATTTTGACTAGGGGTGCCCAAACTTTTGCATGCCACTGTATGTGTATATGTTTTTTTAAAAGTTAAGTGTGGCAATATACTAATGCCACAAAAAAAAAAGTCAGGACATATGCCAGTGATGTTAATCTTGATTCTGACTACAGTGAAGGGTTCTTCAGCCACTGGAGAAGGAGGGTCCTGGTTGGGTGAAGAAGCCCCTCAATTATAGCAGTAGTATACCACCTCGGGTCCACGTGTGGCTGCAGCATGGAAAGCAATGACTATGAATGTAAAGAATGAAAAGGCGTTGCACTATTTATTCTTGTAATTTTAAAAGTTATGGATAAAATTTATTTTGTTTTAAAAAAAAAATCACACTGCCATCACAATTCAGTACAAGTGTCTTCCTATATTGTGAAGAGCTGTTGAGATCTATGGAAGTTCAGAGTAAATTTATATCAAAGTACAATACTGTACAAGAGTCTTCGGCACACATATACATAGCTAAGACTTTTGTACAGTAGTCTGTTTGTCAGGGTGGAGCACCACAGATTGAGTGCAGGAGAAGTGGCAGAGAAGGAGTGCTGGGGCGGGGTGGTGGCATGAGCACAGACTCACCCAGCCCTGAGACACCAGGCAAGGTCATTTGATTCAAAACGATTAGTTTGTCTCTGGCACTTCTTGCTCCTTCCTCTCTCCCTTCCCTTTGATACACCTCTCCCTATACCCTTCTCACTCTCAGTCCACAATATCGACCCATATCAGAATCACATGTCATGAAATTTGTTGGTTTTTGTGTGATAGCACTACAGTAGAATACATAAAATTACTACAGAATTGTGCAAAAATCTTAGGCAACCTAGCTATGCACGTAAGACTTTTGTACAGTACTGTACCTATGTCATCCTGAGATTCATTTGCTTGCAGACTTCTGTTGCAGTAAGTACAAAGAAGTAGAGTAAAATCAATGAAAAACCGCACACAACAAAGAGAGACAAACAACCAATGTGCAAAAGATAACAATCTGTGAAAATACAAAAAGCAAACACAAACAAAATGTGGTGAATTCTGGTTAATTGGGACACATTGGGACCAGTACGTTTTGGCCCAATTAGCTGAAGTTTCATGGAAATAGTTAATGTGATGTAAAAAAAGACAATCTACCATTTAACTGAGTAACAAATTATCTATTTAAATGATATATAGAGTAAATTAGAATACCATCAATTGCAATACAGTACTATAAAACTGGTTCATAATAGTAATTGATGGTGTAATTTATCCAATGTACAGTGGCATGTTCTTCTGATTGTAAATGCACAAAATCAGTGCAGACATCTAGTGTAGATAATGGACTGCCTTCATACAATGCTATCAATGATTGCATCCTGCAAATCTTCATTTTCATTGTCACATTCAAGATGATTGTTGATACCTTCAAATTCTTTGTAGTCCCTAACTTGTTGAAATAGTGAAATCACTTAATTTTCATTCCAGGCTGTTTCTGTCATCTCCAAGTCTGAATGTTGGAAACTGCAATGAACAAAATGGTTCTGAGTTGTCTTACTGCTCATTTCTCATCAACTATCAAAAATCACTGCTTTTTGAACAGAAGCACATGCAATTGACACTATTTTAAAAACTGTAGTGTCTAACGTCCACACAGTGCATGTATCTGATGCTAGCTAGTTAGAAACTGTTTGATCGCAGTCTTCTGCCCCAATTATGCAGCATAGTGTCCCAAATAAATGAAAGGAATCCCAGCTATTTTCACAATTAGTTTTTGTTCTTTAATAGTTGTCCGAAATAAGTGGCTGCCCTGATTAACTGATTGCCCAATTAACCGGATCCACTGCAATAATAATAAATAAATAATATCGAGGACGTGAGTTGAAGTGACCTTGAAAATGAATCCATAGGTTGTGGGATCAGTCTGGGATTCATGAAGTTCTCCCCTCTGGTTCAAGAGCCTGATGGTTGAGGGGTAATAACTGTTCCTGAACCTGTTGGTGTGGGACCTAAGGGTCCCATACCTCCTTCCTGATGGCAGTAGCAAGAAGAGAACATGGCCTGGGATGGTGGGGGTCCTTGATGACTGTTGCTTTCCTGCGACAGTCGGTATGCTCAGTGGTGGGGAGGGCTTTACCCATGATGGACTGGGCTATATCCACCACTTTTAAATACTGTCAAAACCCTAGCTTGTGCTGTCACAATTCCTGCTGCTAATTGTTTTGATGTGTGACTGCCGTTTGTGGCATTTTCTTTATGACTGATGTCTTGCTGAAGTCGCAGGTATCATGTGCAAGATATCCAACTGACTGAATTCAGTAAGGATAAGTCAACACCACCAGTCCTCCACAGCTCTTGGCAGTCCATGCTTGATCCTGCAGTCAGTGATGATTCGGTAAGTGTTGTTATGGGTCAATACAGATTGTAAAACTAATTGCTTTGCCGCATACAACTGCAATGAATTTTATGCTGACATATTTTCATGCAATATCACCGGACAACAGTCCTCAGGAATTGTTTTTGTTTATGATAGGCCACGAAGCTGAATGCAAATATAATTTCAGACTACTTGTATCACCTAGCAATTTGGCGAAACAAGAAATTAACTTTTATTGAATATAATGTGTTTAATTGTATATTGTGCTAATGCTTTGCAATAGGCCAACTAAGCTAAAAATATTTTGTTGATGATTTTCATTTGTACTCAGTGTCTGAGGTTTCTCACTGAAGTGTCCAACAATAATCATCCAGCATTGATGGATTCCAGTTGCCCTGATGCCATTTCTCCATGACCGCAATGTCCTGGTGAAATCTTTTACTATGAACAGCACCAAGCTTTGCCGGGAAGAAGTCTAAGTGGGAATGCAGAAAGTGACTCTTTAGTGACATGTTCATGGTTTTATATGCTTCAAGCATGTTGTCAACCAGCTGCACCTAGTTCGGTGCTCTGTAGTTGCTAAGAAAACTTTCAACAACATCCTTGCAACACACATCAAAGTTGCTGGTGAACGCAGCAGGCCAGGCAGCATCTCTAGGAAGAGAGACAGTCAACGTTTCAGGCAGAGACCCTTCGTCAGGACTAACTGAAGAAAGAGCTAGTAAGAGATTTAAAAGTGGGAGGGGGAGGGGGAGATCCAAAATGATAGGAGAAGACAGGAGGGGGAGGGATGGAGCCAAGAGCTGGACAGATGATTGGCAAAAGGGATATGAGAGGATCATGGGACAGGAGGCCCAGGGAGAAGGAAAGGAGGGGGGGAACCCAGAGGGATGGGCAAGGGGTATAGTCAGAGGGACAGAGGGAGAAAAAGGAGAGCGAGAGAAAGAATGTGTGTATATAAATAATGGATGGGGTACGAGGGGGAGGTGGGGCATTAGCGGAAATTAGAAAAGTCAATGTTAATGCCATCAGGTTGGAGGCTACCCAGATGGAATATAAGGTGTTGTTCCTCCAACCTGAGTGTGGCTTCATCTTTACAGTAGAGGAGGCCATGGATAGACATGTCAGAATGGGAATGGGATGTGGAATTAAAATGTGTGGCCACTGGGAGATCCTGCTTTCTCTGGCGGACAGAGCGTAGGTGTTCAGCAAAGCGGTCTCCCAGTCTGCGTCGGGTCTTGCCAATATATAGAAGGCTGCATCGGGAGCACCGGACGCAGTATATCACCCCAGCCGACTCACAGGTGAGGTGTCGCCTCACCTGGAAGGACTGTCTGGGGCCCTGAATGGTGGTGAGGGAGGAAGTGTAAGGGCATGTGTAGTACTTGTTCCACTTACAAGGATAAGTGCCAGGAGGGAGATCAGTGGGAAGGGATGGGGGGAGCGAATGGACAAGGGAGTCGCGTAGGGAGTGATCCTTGCGGAAAGCAGAGGGGGGGAGGGAAAGATGTGCTTAGTGATGGGATCCCGTTGGAGGTGGCGGAAGTTATGGAGAATAATATGTTGCACCCGGAGGCTGGTGGGGTGGTAGGTGAAGACGAGGGGAACCCTATTCCTAGTGGGGTGGCAGGAGGATGGAGTGAGAGCAGATGTGCGTGAAATGGGGGAGATGCGTTTGAGAGCAGAGTTGATAGTGGAGGAAAGGAAGCCCCTTTCTTTAAAAAAGGAAGACATCTCCCTCGTCCTGGAATGAAAAGCCTCATCCTGAGAGCAGATGCGGCGGAGACGGGGGAATTGCGAGAAGGGGATGGCATTTTTGCAAGAGACAGGGTGAGAAGAGGAATAGTCCAGATAGCTGTGAGAGTTGGTAGGCTTATAGTAGACATCAGTAGATAAGCTGTCACCAGAGACAGAGACAGAAAGATCTAGAAAGGGGAGGGAGGTGTCGGAAATGGACCAGGTAAACTTGAGGGCAGGGTGAAAGTTGGAGGCAAAGTTAATAAAGTCAACGAGCTCAGCATGCGTGCAGAAAGCAGCGCCAATGCAGTCGTCAGTGTAGCGAAGGAAAAGTGGGGGACAGATACCAGAATAGGTATGGAACATAGATTGTTCCACAAAGCCAACAAAAAGGCAGGCATAGCTCGGACCCATGCGGGTGCCCATAGCTACACCTTTAGTTTGGAGGAAGTGGGAGGAGCCAAATGAGAAATTATTAAGAATAAGGACTAATTCCGCTAGACGGAGCGGAGTGGTGGTAGAGGGGAACTGATTAGGTCTGGAATCCAAAAAGAAGCGGAGAGCTTTGAGACCTTCCTGATGGGGGATGGAAGTATATAGGGACTGGACATCCATGGTGAAAATAAAGCTGTGGGGGCCGGGGAACTTGAAATCATCGAAAAGTTTAAGAGCATGAGAAGTGTCATGAACATAGGTAGGAAGGGATTGAACAAGGGGGGATAAAACCGTGTCGAGGTATGCAGAACCGAGTTTGGTGGGGCAGGAGCAAGCTGAGACAATAGGTCGGCCAGGACAGGCAGGTTTGTGGATCTTGGGTAGGAGGTAGAAACAGGAAGTGCGAGGTGTGGAACTATAAAGTTGGTAGCAGTGGATGGGAGATTCCCTGAGCGGATAAAGTGGGTAATGGTGTGAAAGACAATGGCCTGGTGCTCCTTAGTGGGGTCATGATCGAGGGGTAAATAAGAGGAGGTATCTCCAACTTTCACCCTGCCCTCAAGTTTACCTGGTCCATTTCCGACACCTCCCTTCCCTTTCTAGATCTTTCTGTCTCTGGAGACAGCTTATCTACTCATGTCTACTATAAGTCTACTGACTCTCACAGCTATCTGGACTATTCCTCTTCTCACCCTGTCTCTTGCAAAAATGCCATCCCCTTCTCGCAATTCTTCCGTCTCCGCCGCATCTGCTCTCAGGATGAGGCTTTTCATTCCAGGACGAGGGAGATGTCTTCCTTTTTTAAAGCAAGGGGCTTCCCTTCCTCCACCATCAACTCTACTCTCAAACGCATCTCCCCCATTTCACGCACATCTGCTCTCACTCCATCCTCCCGCCACCCCACTAGGAATAGGGTTCCCCAGTCCTCACCTACCACCCCACCAGCCTCCGGGTCCAACATGTTATTCTCCGTAACTTCCGCCACCTCCAACGGGATCCCACCACTAAGCACATCTTTCCCTCCCCGCCCCCTCTGCTTTCCGCAAGGATCGCTCCCTACGCGACTCCCTTGTCCATTCGTTCCCCCCCCCATCCCTCCCCACTGATCTCCCTCCTGGCACTTATCCTTGTAAGCGGAACAAGTGCTACACATGCCCTTGCACTTCCTCCCTTACCACCATTCAGGGCCCCAGACAGTCCTTCCAGGTGAGGCAACACTTCACCTGTGAGATGGCTGGGGTGATATACTGCGTCCGGTGCTCTCGATGTGGCCTTCTATATATTGGCGAGACCCAACGCAGACTGGGAGATCGTTTTGCTGAACACCTATGCTCTGTCCGCCAGAGAAAGCAGGATCTCCCAGTGGCCACACATTTTAATTCCACATCCCATTCCCATTCTGATATGTCTATCCACGGCTTCCTCTACTGTAAAGATGAAGCCACACTCAGGTTGGAGGAATAACATCTTATATTCTGTCTGGGTAGCCTCCAACCTGATGGCATGAACATTGACTTCTCTAACTTCCGCTAATGCCCCACCTCCCCCTCGTACCCCATCTGTTATTTATTTTTATACATACATCCTTTCTCCCACTCCTTCTTCTCCCTCTGTCCCTCTGACTATACCCCTCGCCCATCCTCTGGGTTCCCCCCCTCCCCCTTTTCCTTCTCCCCAGACCTCCTGTCCCATGATCCTCTCATATCCCCTTTGCCAATCACCTGTCCAGTTGTTGGCTCCATCCCTCCCCCTCCTGTCTTCTCCTATCATTTTGGATCTCCCCCTCCCCCTCCCACTTTCAAATCTCTTACTAGCTCTTTCTTCAGTTAGTCCTGATGAAGGGTCTCGGCCTGAAACGTCGACTGTACCTCTTCCAAGAGATGCTGCCTGGCCTGCTGCGTTCACCAGCAACTTTGATGTGTGTTGCTTGAATTTCCAGTATCTGCAGAATTCCTTGTGTTTGCGTTTTTAAAAACAACATCCTTGAATGCCTTCCATGCGATTTTCTCTGATCCCAATAGAAGTTCTTGGAATTGCCTATCATTGATGACTGGTTTGATTTGTGGACCAACAAAAATGCCTTCCTTAATCTTGGCGTCAGTTATTCTGACTTGAATTAAGAATTGAAATAGCGAATATAGGCAATTTCAGAGAAATGGCATGTGATAGGGAAATTTCATGCGATTTTCATGATTAGCTGTTCTAAATCCACAAGATTCACCCAAAAATATTCAGGAAACAAAATCTTTGTTGTCCAGTGTAGTTGCTTGCTGTACTTTCATCTTGCTTAACCCTGGCGCTCATCATTTGCATGAACTATTCACAGAATCAGTCACAGCTCAGTGTGTGCCTTCGAGTCAGAATGTTGTTGATTCACGTCCAACTCTGGACAGCTGAACACATAATCCATACTGACATTCCTGAGAAGTGCTGCACTGTTGGAGGCGACATCTTTCAAAAAAGACATTAACCTGAGGTCTCATCTGTCCTTAGTTGGATTTTTTAAAAATCCCTACTATCGTTCAAAGTAGAACAGGGGAATTATCCTTGCTGGCTAATATCTATCCTTCAACCTATATTCAAACAAATCATATTGCCATTATAGAATTTCTCTTTGATATATGTATTGTGGCTGCATATTATCTGTATTGCTATGGTGACTATATTTCAAATGTACGTGCATCTGTCGATTTCAGATTTTAAAAATTGCATTAATTTCTGTTTGCAGAAAGGTGTTCTAAATTTTGGTGTTTCCTAATTTCACTTTTGAACATCAGAAGTAGTTTCTCTCTACCTATCCTGTTTGTACTTGTCACCTATGATATTTTACTTCTCTAAGTACTTGGGCTCCAGGCTCTTTCAAAATCTGCAATTTATAACTGCTCATCATTCAGAACATTTTACTTCTATTCTTTTTAGACTGATTTGACTCCACAGAATCCTGTTGCTGCAGTTCATATCATAATATTTTCAATATCGTCCTCTCCTCAGGTCAGATATTATAACTTACCAAACTCATTTGCTGAATTCCATCAAAGTTCATTGCAAGTATGTATGAATATTCAAGATTAATTAGTGAAATGTGTTGTTTCCATTGACAACCAACACAGTCTGAGAATGTTCTGAGAGCAGCCCACCAGTGTCACCATAGTTGTGGCCCCAACATTACATGCCCACAATATTCAGCAGAACAACACGGAGCTAACAGACAACAAGACAGACACAACAACGCTAAATAAACTCCTTCTTTTCCCCTCTTTTCAGCCCCCACCAACTTCGGTCCTTAACAACAGGGATTGCCGTTGTTTGTCCTCAGTGCCTGCCGATCCCCTGTCCTTAGGGATCGCTGTTAATGCTTTGACAGGAGTTGTTTGTTCTGTAGTACTGATGATGCAGTAAATATTTTAAGTAGTCTTCAATTTAGCACAACCTTCATTTATGCAGATGATGTTTTGAGAATGAGTTTAGAGGAAGTTTATGTCCAATTCAAGCAAGAACACCTTTCTTAGACTCATTTAAAAGATTTGCACTAATGTCATACAGTGCTGTAATGCTTCAAATTAGCAGAGAAGCTGGACTAAGAATAAGTAAGAAGTTTGATTTATTTTTCTGATAAAAACATGATTTTCTTTGTAAACATTGGCAGATGTTTGGGTCACACTGTAAACATTCACAAAATGCTGGAGGAACTCAGCAGGTCAGACAGCATTTGTGGAGAAATAAACTCCATGTATGCTGCCCAACTTACTGAGTTCCTCCAAAATTTTGTGCCTTTTAGTCTACATTTCCAGTATCTGCAGAATCTCTTATGTTTACACTATAAACATTGTTTTTCTCAACATTTTCTCATTGTTTTACTGATATTTTTCTGTGTTCCAAATAGGATCTACCAACAAATCCAAAAGATGCAGAAGAACTCAAAGGTACATTCCCTTCTGCAGTGGTTTCTATATCTCTTTATCCTTCTCTCCTTATGCTTTATTTCAGTGGTAGAAAAATCATTGGAAACATTTCTAAGGGACAAGATTTATGGATATTTGGAAGGGCAGTAGCTGATTCATGATTGTCAGCGTGGGGGAAGTCCTTTCTCGCTAATTTCATTGAGTTTTTGGAGGTTTAACAAAGGAAATTGATGAAGGCAAAGTAGTAGATGTTGTCCATGTGGACACTTGACAATATCCTGTTTCAATGTTTTAAAAAATTCAAAGTAAATTTATTATCGAAGTATGTGCATGTTACCATACATAACTATAAGTTTCATTTCCTTGCAGACATTCACGGAAGAACAAAGAAATACAATAGAATTAATTCAAATCTATACTCAAAGTCTTTTGATAGACTGGTTAAAGCATGTTGGTTCCAAGGCAAGCTAGCTGATTCAATCTATAATTAGCTTGATAATAAGATGTGGAGGCAAGTTGTGGAAGGATGTCTTATTGTTTGGATATTTCTGTCCACTGGTGTACCACAGGAATTTGTGTTGGTTCCTTTTCAGTTTGTAATTGTATATTGAAGAGAATGATTGATGAGGGTAAGGCAGTAGACATTGTTGCCATGGACTTCAGCAAGGCCTTTGCCAAGATCCCACATAGTGGGTTAGTCTAGAACATTAGGTCACATAGGATGCAGGTGAGGTAACCACATGGATACAAATTGACTTGTGGGAAGGATATAGAAGGTGGTTGTGGAAGGTTCAAATTGGAGTCCTGTGGCTAATGGTGTTCCAAAGGGATCACTGTTGATTGTTATTCAAATCATTAATATAAATTACAGTGTTGTAATTTGGTAGTTCAGTGCACTGTGAAGAAAGTTAACTAAGGTTACAACAGGATCCAAGTGGACTGGAGAAGTAGACCAAGGCGTGGCAGATGGAATTTGACTGACAAGTGCAAACTATTGCATTTTGGTTAGTTAAACCAGGACAGGACTTGCATAGTAAATGGCGTGGTTAGGAGAGTGTTGGAGAACAGAGAGACCTAGGCGTACAAGTATATTGTTCCCTGAAAGTGGTGACACAGGTAGACAGGGTGCTAAAAAAGCTATTTGACATGCTTGGCTTTATTAGTCAGGCTACTGAGTACAAAAATTGGGATGTCATAATGCAATTATACAAGACATTGGCGAGATCACACTTGGAATATTGTATTTTTCTTTTTTTTCCATTCCTCAATCTGGCTCCCCTGCTACCCCTTCTCCTCACCTTCCCATCACCACTCTCTGGTGCTCCTCCTCCTTTCCATTCTCCCAAGGTCCACTCTTGTCTCCTATCAGATTCCTCCTCCATCAACCCTTTACCTCTTTTACCTCTCACCTCCCAGCTTTTCATCTCATCCTCGCATTTTCCCCCTCACCTGGTCTCACCTATCACCTGGCAGATTTTACTCCTTCCCCTCCCCCCTTCTTATTCTGGCTTCCCCCTTCCTTTCCAGTCCTAATGAAGGGTCTCAGTCCAAAATATCGACTGCTTATTCCTTTTCATAGATGCAGCCTGACTCGCTGAGTTCCTCCAACATATTGTGTGCAGTTCTGGTTGCCTGGCCATAGGAATTAGGATGGAAACGAAGAAATTATTTGAGGATGCGATCAGGACTGCAGGGCTTGAGTTATATGAAGAGATTGGATCGGCTGGGACTTTTTTCCTTGAATTTAGGAGGCTGAGGGTGACCTTACAGATGTACATAAGACTACAAGATGTATGGGTAAGATGAATGGTCACAGTCATTTTCCAAGGGTAGAAGAGGCTAAAGTTAGAGGATATTAAGGTGAGTGAGAAAGAAGTAAAAGGGACCTGAGAGGCAAATTTTTCACAGAGCAGCTGATGGGTACATAGCACAAGCTATCAGATGCGATACAAGTAATATTGATCTCATCATGCCAAGGCAATGTGACTTGATATTTGGATTAAGTGCCATACTAACCCTTGCAATATTTATTTCCACTGTACATACTAGAGAAAGACTTCAGAAGACTTACTGCAACTCAGGAACATAATGATACTCCAAATGAACTCCCTTGCAAAACTCCATTAACTTTAGACAAGGAAAAGAAAGGTAAGAATTCTTTCCTCTTCTGTCACTGTTGATGACTAATGTGATAGAAATTTAAGAGGGGCAGTAGAATAGCTTGTATGCGCCATTCCATCTCTTTGATGTTTGCTTGCCCTCACCATATGGCTGATAAATTTCACTCGGAATTAGAATCGGGTTATGATCACTGACATACAGCACAGTAACAGGACCTTCCAGCCCAATGAGCCTGTACCTGCCAGTTGCACCCGTGGGACAAATTAACCTGCAAACCCGTATGTCTTTGGAATGTGGGAGGAAACTGGAGCACCCAGAGCAAACCCATGGGGAGAATGTACAAATTCAAATTGAACTCAGGGCATTGGCACTGTAATAGCATTAGGCTAACCACTGCACTGCTGTGCCCCCCAAGTGAAATCTGTTGTTTTGTGGCAGCCGTACAGTACATTATATTTAAAAAAAACTATAAGTTATATAAATACATTTAAAAAAAAGAAATTAGTAGTGTAAAGAGTAAGGTAATGTTCATGGTCCATTCAGAAATCTGATGGAAGGGAAGAAACTGTTCCTGAAACATTGAGTGTATATCTTCAGGTTTCTGCACCTTCTCCCTGATGGAAGCAATGAGGAGAGAACATGTCCTGGATAGTGAGGGTCCTTAATGATGGATGTTGTGTACTTGAGGCGTTGCCAAATTAACATCACCTCCCAATTACAATAAGCCCTCAACTCTTTATAAGTGTATCCCCTTTCTGTGCTAAGTTTATCTTAAACTCCTTTTTACTGTTAAATTTATATATTAAGATTATCTTTTGTCTATCAAAATAGATTGTTTTTCTATTTAATTAGAGATAGAGCAGAGTAATAGACCTTTCCAACCTAGTGAGCCCATGCTGCTCAATTACACTCATGTATAATTAATCTACTAACCCTTGTGTCTTTGGACTGTGGGAGGAAACTGGAGCACCTGGAAGAAACCCATGTAGTCACAGGGAGAATCACAAGCTCCTTACAGACAGTGTTAAGAATTGAATCCAGTTGCAGGCACCGTAATAATGTGATGCTAACTGCTACTCTTCTGTGCCATCCTATTATGAACATGGGAATAATTATACAATTTGAAATGCAATGTGGATGCATGTGCAAATTGCTTTGTTAGATTGATCTGTTCACACGTCCGGGGTTTAAAATCATTCTGACCTAGTGTGTTAAAAATGAATTGTGTTCTCTGCAGATCACGTGCTGGACAAAACAACCCCACTGATGCCTTCCGATTCCCCAGTCTGTTTCCATCAGTCGATATCTCCAGATGTAGAACCCAGTGGACAAGGACGGTGTGAATCAGGCAACTTTGAAGAGCCGCCTTTGCTCCTTGCACCATCTGTTCTGCCAGGCCAGTCAGCTGTTGGTCCACTTATAGAAAATGCTGAGAAACCCGACTCATCTCAGATTTGTGCAGTTCCAGATGACTCCAGGACAGCTTTCACCGAGCTGAACACTATGCTCCATTTTCCAAAGCAGCAGGAGTCTGCAGGACAGTTCATAACTAAATTAAACCAGAGCCATCAATGTTCTGATGTGCTGGATACTGAATGCAACTTGATAGTGATCAACGGTGGTAACTCTGAACCGGAACCAATGTACAGCGTGAGTAGTGTTATCGGTGAAAATGTGTCCTGTGCAAAATGTGCCAGTCTCTGTAATAAAACTCAGGGGAATATTGCTGGTCAGATTGACAGCGGGGATCTACAGCCTGCAGGTGAATTGGGTACCGATCTCACAGAGCAAGAAAATCAGGAGGAATCTGAACATAAAGAACTTCCAACTAACAGCAGTTCTTTGGTGAAACCGACAGAGGACAAAGAGATGGAAGTTTACCCTGACAAGGATTCCACCACGTGTCTGATTTGCAATGTGGAGACCAGGACTAATCAAAATAATTCTACTCCTGATACTATGCCAAAAGGGCAAGAGTCTGATTTATTAGACAATCCAGTTATTGGATTGGAGCCACCCGAGGCTGTGAGAAGTGTTGACACTACTAATAATACTAACGTAAAGCCCTCATCCTTTTTATATGTTAATGTAAGTAAAGGGATTCAGGTGTCAGGAACTGATAACAAGTCCATATCAAGATCCGATCTTGTCGTCAGACCAAAGTCTTCCAGTTTTGTTAGGCAGGCGCTCTCCATTCACCAGTATGATAAGCAGAAATCACGGAAACAGATAGACGTTGGTTTGGACTCCAGCCATTGTGCTGGTAATGCAAACTGGGTCACTACAGCACTGTCCAAGGGCAACAGGAGTGAAGATGAGGACACAAATGACCATACTACTTTGAGCAGATCCTCAAGTCTGCAGTCTCATCACAATATTTCAATGGATACCTCTTCTAGTACCAATTCACGGTCTTGCTCTTCCCCAGACCACATTTATCACAACTACCAGAACCAATGTCGGCAGGGTGAGCCAAGAGCAGTGTCCGAGTCATTTTTGAAAGTCATGCATTGCCTGATGGAAAACCAAAGGCAACAGGAACAGCAAGTGGCAGCTGATGGCTCCCGGAAAGCACACATCAGGGTCTTTAATATGGACGGGGGAGCAGATGTGGTCTTCAGCAGGGCATCTGGAGGTAGTGCCAACAATCAGGGAAGGACACTAACCACCTCAAAGTCGGACCTTGAGGCCAAAGAAGGGCAGATCCCGAACGAATCAAACTTTATAGAGTTCATATCTCTGTTGGAATCGATTAATAGTTCAAGAATGAATGCAGTAAGCTGGGCAAGTGACTGTCCAGAGGAGGGCGCCATGGGTGGAGGTATGTTCTGTGCTACATTAGATGCCCTTTATCAGACAGTTGTTAAATTAATACAGCTAATATGTATTTGTTTCTTTTTTTAAATTTTATTTAGGAATACAGCTCAGTGAAGGGTGGCATGGTTGCACAGTGGTTAGCACAACATTTTACAGCACCAGCGATTTACCCACCAGTTCAGTTCCTGCCACTATATGAGGGGAGTTCGTGAGTTCTCCCCGTGACCACGTGGGTTTCCTCCAGGTGCTCCTGTTTCCTCCCACATTCCACGATGTATGATTAAGATCAGTGAGTTGTGGGCATGCTATGTTGGCGCTGGAAGCATTGCGACACTTGCAGGATACCCCCAGCACGTCCTCATACTGTTGGTCGTTGACACAAATGATGCATTTCACTGCATGTTTCAATGTACACCCATGTGACCAACTAACCGACTAACCTGTGAACCTATACGCTTTTGGAATGTACAAGGAAATGGGAGGAATTGAATCTGGGGTTCACTGGTTCTGGAATGATGTTACGCAAACTGCTATGCTACCGTGCCGCCCCATGTTATTTCCACATAGGTGTAGTGAAAGATCCATTTATATCTTATTAAAAAGTTTGCATTTGCATACAAAATCTTATTTCCTGTTTATTTTAATATTCTTTGTGTTTATGTTTCCAGTACAAATTTCTCTATTTCCATTTGTAATGAAAACTTCCTGTCCGCTTGTAATCCGACCACTAGGTGGCAGTGCATTTCTGTTACCACACCCACCCACTAAGCAATGATTAAATCTCGTTCATAAATCTTACTCAGTGACAGAATTTTTCAATGTCTGAAATAAGGATTTTACTTACATTATATAAGAAACACTTTTGTAGTAATTAAATTTGAATGGTGCTTTATTTAAGTGCATGCTTAAGAATCTATCCTTTTTATAAGGAACGGGCTTGTGTTTAATATTTTTGATTACACTTATCTGAATTCTGATGGTGCATCTGTGTATATGCTGTTCTTGAAGGTGTGACTGTTCCATACAGGAGCAGAACAACATTCTTCTGCAGCTTGTGATGGCTCCTGGTGAGTTGCTTGAAGAGCCCAAAAGAAGATTTAAAAAAAAACAGCCTTCTTCAATAGGTAAAATAGCATCTATGGAAAGGAATACAGAGTGAATGTTTCAGCCCGAGACCCTTCATCAGTCCTGAGTTCGTATATTCTCCCTATGACTGCATGGATTTCCTCCAGGTGCTCTGGTTTGCTTCTACTTTCCAAAGATGTACTCTTGGAGTTAGGGTTAGTAAGTTGTGAGCATGCTGTGTTAGCACCAGAAGTGTGCCAGTACTTGTGGGTTGCCTCACTGATTTGATTTGCTGCCCAGCAATGCATTTCACTGTTTTGATGTGATAAATAAAGCTAATGTTTGTTCATGACATGTATGAGCCTCTGTCGCCAGTCAGGGTCGACCATGGATGATGCATCCCTGTTGTCTAGATACACAAGCCTGGGCAGTACGACATGGAGAGCAAGCTGTTGCCCATGTAGTAAGCTCCCCCTCTCCACACATCTGCTGAACCCAAAGGAACGGCTGAGAGCAACACAGTGTGGCACCAGCAGCATCACAGGAGTTGCCGGTCAACATTGAACTCAATGTAGGACTGCCTTAGGGACTCTAGCTCCAGATTTTTCCCTCGGGGTTTACTCCCAAAGCCTTCCCCATGAGTGCGTATAGCCACAAGGCAGCGGAGGTTTGAAAGCAAGAGTTTTCCTCCTCTTAGATGAGCTGCCAACCACAGTCAACGAGCCCCCTCTCCCTAAAGTGACTGGTTTTAAGGCACCAGTAACATGCTTTTGCCTCTTCTGTCAGTAGAAATGGTTCCACTGGGCTTAGTAGCTAAGCCACACATGAAGAGCAGGAGCTGGACTTGGTTGTTAGAGGCCATTTGAGACGCCATTGGGAGCATTTAATGGGTAGTGAGAGCTTGTTCCCTATACCACTCCTGGCTATAACAACCTTAAGGAACCATTAATGTTTACAATCTTTATGTTTATAAACAATGAGTGAAGATAGGTGAGGTGAGACAATTGTTGAATTGAAGATTGATGCAGAGATTGAAAAGGGCAGATTAATAATGGTAAGGAAACATGGTCAATGTTCAGTGAATGTTAAGTGAAGTTTAAGCTGAGGAATGAGATTAGCAAAGATGTATGTTGAGCTAACATCAAGGTGATGCCTCCACCAAATACAAGGAGGATTCTACACTTCTTTGGAACTCAAATGACAGAGACTCCAAGGATGAGTGACATATTCTACTCACAACTCTGAGATCACAACCCCATGTGTCACCCCAAAGTCAGTGTTAGTCATAGAATCATAGAGCACTACAGCACAGTATTGGCCCATCTAGTCAGTACTAAACTACTACTCTGCCTAGTCCCATCAACCTGCACCTGGACAACACCTCTCCATACCCTTTCCCATCCATGTGCTTATCCAAGTTCTCTTAAATGTTGAAATCAAACCCGTACCCGTACTTCCACTGGCAGCTTGTTTAACCCTCTCACCACCCTCTGAGTGAAAAAGTCCCCCTTAAACATTTCACCTTTCATCCATAACCCTTGACCTCTAGTTCTAGTCTCACCCCACCTCAGTGTTATGAATTTTCATACGTAAAGGAGAGTCAGCATTGTTTCCTTAAGGCGAAATCTTACCTGACAAATCTGTTGGAATTGTTTGAGGAAATAACAGGCAAGATAGACAAAGGAGGGTCTTTGGGATGTTGCTTACTTGGGCCTTACAAGGTCCTTACAAGTTGGCACACATGCAGCTACTAAACAAGATAAGAACCCATAGTATTACAGGGAGATAGAATATTGCCTGACTGGCAGGAGGCAAAGAGTGGGAATAAAGGATACCTTTTCTGGTGGGCTGCCTGTGATTAGTGGTGTTGGGATCACTTCTTTTCAAGTATATGTAAATAATTTGGATGATGGAATTGATGGCTTTGGGCCAAGTTTGCAGATGATTTGAAGAGGGGCGGGTTCTGTTGAGGAAGCAGGAAGTCGGCAGAGGGACTTAGACAGATTAGAATGGACAAAGAAGTGGCAGATGGAATATAGTGTTGGAAGGTGTTTGATCATGCATTTTAGTAGAAGGAATAAAGCATAGACTATTTTCTAAATGGGGAGAAAATTCAGAAATCTGAGATGCAAAGGCACTTGGGGGTCCTCATGCAGGATTCCCTAAAGTTTAACTTGCCAGTTCAGTCGGAAGCAAAGAAGCAAATGCAATCTTAGCATTTATTTCAAGAGATCTAGAAAATTTTTAAGAAAGGATGTAATGCTGAGGCATTATAAGGCATTGGTCAGACTGCACTTGCAATATTGTGAACAGTTTGGACCCCTTATCTGGAAAAAGATGTGATGTCATTGGAGAGGGTCCATAGGAGATTGACAAAAATGGTTCTGGGAATGAAAGGATTAATATATGAGGAGCATTTGATGGCTTTGGGCCTGTACTTACTGGAGCTTAGAAGGAGGAGGAGGGATCTCTTTGAAACCTATTGAATATTGAAAGGCCCAGATAGATTGGATGTGGAGAGGATGTTTCCTATAGTGAGGAAGTCGAGGAACAGAGAACACAACCTCAATAGAAGGACATCCATTTAGAACAAAGATGAGGAGGAGTTTTTTTTTAGCCCAAAGGTGGTGAATCTGTGGAATTCATTGCCACAAGCGGCTGCCAAGTCATTGGCTATATTTAAAGTGGAGGTTGATAGATTCTTGATTAGTAACAGCATCAAAGGTTATGGGGAGAACGCAGGAGAATGGGGTTGAGAGGAATAATAAATCAGCTATGATGGAATGTCGGAGCAGACTCAATGAGCCGAGTGGCATAATTCTGCTCCTGCGTCTTATGGCGAGTGTGGTGTGGGGTGCATTGATCAGCTATATACACAAGAACCATTTTTTAGGTACAGGAATTATCTAATAAAGTGATCGCTGAGTGTATATTTGTGGTCTTCTGGTGCTGTAGACCGTCCACTTCAAGTTTTGACACGTTGGTGGTTCAGAGTTGCTCAACAAGCTTGAAAACCTGAGCCTCTATAACTCTCTCTGCAACAACACCCATGGTGTGTGGCTAGGCACAGCTCAAACATCATCTATAAATTTGCTGATGACACAACTATTGTTGGCAGAATTTCAGATGGTGACAAGGAAGCAGACAGGAGTGAGATGGATCTGCTGGTTGAGTGATGATGCAACAACAACGTTGCACTCAATGTCATTGTCAGTAAGACAAAGGAATTGATTGTTGATTTGAGGAAGGGGAAGTCAAAGGAACACACACCAGTCCCTGTTGAGGAATCAGAAGTGGAAAGGATGAGCAGTTACAAGTTCCTGGGTGTCAACATCTCTGAAGGCATATCCTGGGCCCAATATATAGCTGCTGTAATGCCTGCTTTGTTACTGCATCAATATTTCGTCAGGAGTTTCAGGAGACTTGTTATGTCACCAAAGGCCCTTGCAAATTTTTACAAATATACCATGGAGAGGATCCTAACTGGTTGCATCACTGTCTGGTATGGAGGGATCACTGCGTAGAATCGGAAAAAGCTGCAGAAAGTTGCAAGCTTGGCCCGCTCCAATGTGGGCATTGGCCTCCCCAGCATTGAGGACATCTTCAAAAGGTGATACTTTAAAAAGGTGGCATCCATTATTAAGGACCCACATCACCCAGGATATGCCTTCTTCTCATTGCTACCATCAAGGAGGAAGTATAGGACAGCGGTCTCCAACTACTGGGCCGCAAAGCATGTGCTACCGGGCCGTGAGGAAACGATATGATTTGGTGATATGAGTCAGCTGCACCTTTCCTCATTCCCTGTCATGGCCACTGTTGAGCTTGAACACGCATACAAGGTCATTACTCGCACGTCATCCATGTCAGCGCAGGAAGGAGATCAACTCTTCGAGCTTGCAAATGACGGCGGGCTGAAAAGTATGTTTGACATAACATCTCTGCCAGCATTCCAGATCAAGTCAGGCTAAATATCCTGAGGTAGCCACGAAAGCACTGAAAACGTTGCTTCTATTTCCAACATTTTTCTGCGAAGTGGAGTTTTCGACAATGAATGCAACGAAAACTAAATTGCGGGATAGACTGGACACAAGGAAGCCCCTTTGAGTATCGCTGTCTCCCATCACCCCTCGATAGGACCGTCTTGCTGCAGGAAAACAAGCCCAGGGCTCTCACTGATTCAGCGATATTGGTGTGTTGCAATGATTTTATATGTTCATACAGGGAAAATATATGCTGTGTGTTTAATATCCAAACGTTACTTAAAATGTTATGATGCTGTTGACTTATAAGTGACTTGTATAACCATATAACAATTACAGCACGGAAACAGGCGATCTAGGCCCTTCTAGTTCGTGCCGAACGCTACTCTCACCTAGTCCCACCGACCTGCACTCAGCCCATAACCCTCCATTCCTTTCCTGTCCATATAGCTGTCCAATTTTACTTTAAATGACAATATCGAACCTGCCTCTACCACTTCCACTGGAAGTTCGTTCAACACTTACTTCAAGCTCCCCTGATAATTGACTTTTCAGTATATTCATGCGAGGAAAATATGCACTGTGTGTTTAATATTAAATTCGTTAGAGAAACCTTTTTAGAAACGAAATTGAGTGTATTAGCCACTTATCACCTATATTCCATTCGTGATTAACATCCCCCCCCCCGAACAGAATCGCAAAAACAATTTGCAGGGGAAAAAAATTGGCAGGTACACGCATGCGCATTGGTGCCCGCGCAAGGCTTCATGGTCATTGTAGTCTTTTCTGGGTAAACACAAAGTATTTGACTGCTACTCTTGCCCGTTGGCAACCCTACCCTCTCTCTTTCCCCCCCCCCCCCCCAGTTGGCCGGTCCGCTGTGCAAAAAAGGTTGGGGATCCTTGGTATAGGAGACTGAAGACACACACTCAATGCTTTAGGAACAGCTTCTTCCCCTCTGCAACTAGATTTCTGAACAGACAATGAACCCCATAACAGAACCTTATTATTTTTTTTGCTCTCTTTTTACACCATGGTACTGATGCTGATTTTTCTGCACACCACTGTTGTAATACATGATTATTTGAGTTACTGTTGCCTTCCAGTCAGCTTGAACCAGTCTGGCCATTCTCCTCTGACCTCTCTCATTAACAAGGCATTTTTGCCCACAGAACTGCCACTCACTGGATTTTTTTTGTTTTGTTTTTAGCACCATTCTCTGTAAATTCTCAAGGGTGTTGTGTGTGAAAATCCCAGAAGATCAGCAGTTTTTGAGAGACTCAAACTACCCTGTCTGGCACAAACAATCAATCTGCAGTCAAAATCACTTTGATCACATTTCTTCCCTATTCTGATATTTGGTCTGAACAACAACTGAATCTCTTTAACCATGCATTGAGTTGCTGCCACGATTGGCTAATTAGATATTTGCATTAATGAAGAGGTACACTTGTGTTCCTGATAAAGTGGCCACTAATTGTATGTTCAGCTGTCACCTTTTCCCACTGAAAACTTCTCTCTCAAATTCTAACCTTTTCTCTGTAGTTATGCTACCACTAGAATCTGGGCCTGGAAACACGAGGCTGCAAGGCCACAACAGTCAACAGAGGAAATCAGGGAAACAGCAGCGGCAGAATGGAAGAAACAATCCAAGTCATTCTGCAACCTTCTGCTCACCACAGAGGTAAGGTATCATTGTCCTGATGAAGGGTCTCGACCTGAAATATCAACTGTTTATTCCTCCTCATAGATGCTGCCTCACCTGCTGAGTTGCTCCAGAATTTTGTGCTTATTACCCTCAGAATGACTAAAGTGTTTTAGGGTTGAGTGTCACACAAGGAGTTTCATCTGCCTTTACTGTTTGGCTCTGCATTCAGTGTAGAGTGGTACAACTTGCATGTACACAGTGGCCACTTTATTAGGTATCTACTGTTGCTGTTGTAGCCCATCCATTTCAAGGTTCGACATGTTGTGCACTTAGAGTTGCTGTTCTGCACACCGCTGTTGTAATGCATCATTATTTGAGTTGGAGTCGCTTTCCTGTCAGCTTGAACCTGTTTGGCCATTCTTTCCTGACCTCACCCTTTAACAAGGCATTTTCACTCATAGAACTACCACTCACTGGATTTTTTTTTGTTTTTGTCTTTCGCATCATTCTTTGTTAACTCTAGAGAAGGTTGTGCATAAAATTCTCAGGACAAAGGCAGTTTCTGAGATGCTCAAACCACTCCATCTGGAACCATCAATCATTCCACAATCAGTCACTTTGATCACACTACTTTACTTTATTGTCGCCAAACAGTTGATACTAGAGCGTACAATCATCACAGCGATATTTGATTCTGCGCTTTGCGCTCCCTGGGATACAAATCGATAGTAAATACTAAAAATTTAAATTATTTATCATAAATAGAAAATAGAAAAGGGAAAGTAAGGTAGTGCAAAAAAAAAACAAGAGGCAGGTCTGGATATTTGGAGGGTATGACCCAGATCCGGGTCAGGATTCGTTCAGCAGTCTCCATTTTGATATTTGATCTGAACAACAACTGAACTTCTTATGCATTGAGTTGCTGCTACATGTTTGGCTGATTAGATATTTGCATTGCCAACGGCCTAGTTCAGGAAACAATTCTGTATTTATGAATCTGGGCAGTGAATGGTTAAGAATATTTTGGAATTGTTAAGTCGAAAAGAAAGAGCAAGCTTGCTGATGGAGTGATCAGAATCAGGTTTATTATCACAAACGTGCATTGTGAAATTTGTTTTGGGCAGCAATACAGTGCAATACATTAAAAAAACTATAAATTGCAATAAAATTACTGTATTTTAAAAATTAAGTAAGTAGTGCAAAAAAAGTGCAAAAACACTGAGGTAGTTTTCACTGGTTCACTGTCTGTTCAGAAAACTGATGATGGAAGGAAAGAAGCTGGGGAGCTTCCTTAGACCTCTCTGGTCCCAGCCAAAGAGGAACACAAAACAAATACAGGATCTTCAGTCCAACGCGTCCACGCTGACCACCATGCCCTCCCATCTAGTCCCAATTTCTTGTGTTCGGCTTATAGCTCTTTAAGCCCCACCCCTGCATGCACCTATCCAAGTGTTTCTTAAATGATACTATTGTACCAGCCACAACCACTTCCTCTGGCAGCTCGTTCCATGTACTCACCACCTGCATGAAAAGTTGCCCCTTGGGTACCTTCTAAATTTTTCTCTATGGTCCTCTTTTAAATTTTTCTTCTCTCTCCCTAAACTTATGCCCCCCTAGTTTTGGACTCGAAACTACCTTAGAATGTCCAAAACTGGTGAGATAACTATGTATTAACACCTACATGCTGCCTTCTGAGCTAGTGGTAAAGATTTTGTTACAGTGCTAATAGGTGAGAACTTTCTGATTTACCTGACGATGATGGTAAGGGAACAGTGAAGTAATTTGTAGATGGGATGAGTGTGATTTGAGTGATATTTGCTGGTCTTTGCAAGTTTGGAAAATATCATCTAAGCATGACACTTAGATTAGCTTAGCTATTAGCTTCTTATTTATCACATGTACATCGAAACATACAGTGAAATGATTCATTTACGTAAATGACCAAAACAGTCCAAGGATTGTGCTGGGGGCGGCCTGGAAGTGCCCACAATTTACTAACCCTAACCTATATGTCTCTTTGGAACATGGGAGGAAACCAGAGCACCCAGAGGAAACCCACGTGTCACAGGGAGAACTTACAAGGTCCTTACAGACAGTGACAGGAATTGAAACCCAATCTTACACCTAGTGCTATAAAGCATTGTGCCAACTGCTACACTACTGTGTGTGCCCTAGATACTGCAGCTGGACTGTTCTCCTTCTGGGTGAAGTAGGAAATACACTATTCAGCAGTAAGCCAAACTCCACTTAACTGAACATAGGAGTCGGAATATAGTGTTCAAGCTCCAGGTACTTTATTTGGGCAGCAGGCACACGTACAATTGAGTAAGAATAAAAAAGATGATGATTTATTACGATGGCGCAAATAAGGGAAAGATGACATAAGATTGTGTAAATGTGCTTCAGTCTGACTTGAAAACTCTACCAAAAATCAAAATGGCTGTCCTCATGTGATTTCTACTGAATTTCAAATTTAAAGGTGGCAGTGCTATCAGAACTAAAGTCAGAAGCACAATCAGAAAAAATTCGGCAGGGCTGTATTTCAAAGCAAAAGCCTGAACAGCAGCTGTGGCAGCAATGGTGGACAGAGTGAATTCTGAAAGATGGGATACTGACTTTTTCCCCCCTTCTTGGCCCAAAATGTCGACCTTTTTTCTCAGGTTGGAGGAGCACTACTTCATATTTCGTCTGGACAGCATCCAATCTGATGGCATGAACATCAATTTCTCTAACTTCTGGTGATTTCTCCCCCTTCTCTCTTTTTCTGTTCTCCATTCTGGCTCCCCTCCTGCCCCTTTTCTTCTCCTCGCCTTCCTATTGCCTCTATCTGGTGCCCTTCCTCCTTCCCTTTCTCCCATGGCTCACTCTTCTATCAAATTCCTTCTTTAGTCCTTTCACCTATCACCGCCCAGCTTCTCACTTCATTCCCACCCCCCCTTCCCCACCCACCTACCTTCCCTACCCACCTACCTTCCCTCTTACCTGGTCTCATCTATCACCTGCCCGCTTCTACTCCTTCCTCTTCTCCACCCCATCTTCTTCTTCCCTCTTCCTTTCCAGTCTTGATGAAGGGACGCAAGCCAAAATGACAACTGTTCATTCATCTCCATAGATGCTGCTTGACCTGCGGAGTTCCTCCAGCATTTTAAGACCATAAGATCTAGGAGCAGAATTAGGCCATTATGGACACCGAGTCTGCTCCGCTGTTCTATCATGGCTGATTTATAATCCCTCTCAACCACATTCTCCTGCCTTCTCCCCGTAACCTTTGATGACCTGATAAATCGAGAATCTATCAACCTCACCTTAAATATACCTGGCCTGCGCAAATATCTGTGGGAAAGATTTCCACAGATTCACCACCCTCTGGCTGAAGAAATTATTCTTCATCTCTGTTTGAGAGGGCTGTCTAGTCTGAGGCTGTGCCTTGTGGTCCAAGTCACCTCCACTATTGGAAACATCTACTCTATCCAGACCTTTCAATATTAGATAGGTTTCAGTGAGATGCCCCTTTATTCTATGAAGCTCCGTGAGTACAGGCTGAAAGCCATCAAATGCACTTCATATGTTAATCCTTTCATTGGTAGGATCATTCTTGTTAACCTCCCCTGGACTCTCTCCAATGCCAGCATATTCTTTCTAGGAAAAGAAGCTCAAAACATTTCACAGTACTCCCAAGTGCTGAGTGACCAATGCCTTATAAAGCCACAACATTACATCCTTGCTTTTGTATTCTACTCATCTCAAAATTAATGTTAGTATTGCATTTGTCTTCCTTACCACTGGAGTCTACCTGCAAGTTAACCTTTAGGGAATCCTACTCAAGGACTCCCGAGACCCTTGGCACCCTCTAATTTTTAAAAGTTTTCTCCCCATTTACAAAATAGTCAGCACCTTTATTCCTTGTGCCAAAGTGCATGACCATGCACTTCCCTGCATTATATTCCATCTGACACTTATTTGCCCATTGCCCCAATCTGTCTAAATCCTTTTGCAGGCACCCTGTTTCCTCGACACTACCTGCCTTTCCACCTATCTTCATATGATCTGCCAATGTGGCCACAATGCCATCAATTCCTTCATCAAAATCATTGACATACAACGTGAAAAGAAGCCATCCCAATACTGACTCCTGCGGCACGTCACTAGTCACTGGTAGCCAATCAGAAAAAGTCCTTTATTCCTACTGTTTGCCTCCTGCCAGTCAGGCAGTCTTCTATCCATGCTAATACCTTTCCCGTGATACCATGAGCTTTTGTTTTGATAAACAATCTCATGTGCAGTACTTTGTCAAAGGCCTTCTGAAAATCCAAATAACCAACATCACTGACTCTCCTCTAACTATCTTGTTACTTCTTCAAAGAATTTCAATGTTTTGTCAGGCAGGATTTGCCCTTTACAAAATTTTATCATGTGCTTCCAAGTACTTCAAAGTCTCATCCTTAACGATAGACTCCAACATCTTTCCAACCATTGAAGTCAGGCTAACTGGCCTGTGTTTTCCTTTCTTCTTGCCTACCTACCACCTTTAAAAAGTGGAGTGACAATTTTCCAGTCCTCCAGAATCTAGTGATTCTTGAAAGATCATTGTTAATCCCTCCACAATCTCTTTAGCTACCTCTTTCAGAATACTGAGGTGTAATTCATGTGGTCCAGGTGACTTATCTACCTTAAAACTTTCCAACTTTCCAAATTCCCAAAACACCTTCTCCTTAATGATAACAACAACACTTACTTTTTGCCCCCTGACACTGTTGCATTCTGCTAGTGTCTTCCACAAAACTCTTGTTAAGTTTTACTTTGTCTCTCCCCCTTTAATATTTCTCCACTGTAATTTTCTAGTGGTCCAACATCCATCCACTCTTGTCTCTCTTTTACTCTTTATGTATCTTAAAAACCTTTTGTATCCTTTTTTTATGTCAGTGGCTAGCTTACCTTCATATTTCACCTTTTCCCTCTTATTAGCTTTTTTACTTGCCTTCTGTTGTGTTTTTTTTTAAAGCTTCACAATCATCTATCTTCCCACTAATTTTTGCTATATTCTATGTCTTCTCTTTTATGTTGTCTTTGATTTCCCTTGTCAGCCACAGTTGCCTCATCCTCTGTTTGGAATACTGCTTCATCCTTGGAATGTATCTTTTCTGTGCCTTCTGAATTTTCCCCATTGAAACACCAGCCATCGCTGTTCTGCCATCATCCCTGCTGGTGACCTCTTCCAATCAACTTGGCCATCTCCTCTCTCATGCCTCTGTAATTCTCCTTACTCCACTATAATACTGATCCATATGATTTTAACTTCTCCTTCTCAAACTGCTGGATGAATTCTATCATATTATGACAACTTCCTCCTAAGGGTTCCTTTATGTTAAGCTTCTTAATCAAATCTGGGTCATTGCATAATACTGAAACCAGAAATGCCATTGCTCTAGTGAGCTCAACCACAAGCTGCTCTGAAAAGTCATTTCGTGGGCATTCTGCAAATTCCCTCTTGGGATCCAGCACCAATCGGATTTTCCCAAACTACTTGCATATTGAAATCCCCATGATTATGGCAACATTGTCTCTCTTTGTAATTTGTAGCCCAAATTCTGGCTACTGTTTGGAGGCTTGTATACATTTCCCAATGGTGTTTTTTTTTCACCCCTTGCAGTTTCTTAATTCTACCCACAAGGATTCTACATCTTCTGGTTACTTCTTCCTAAGGATTTGATTTCATTTTGATTTTCATTTGACTTCCCATGCCCATCTGCCTACCTCCCTGTCCTTTTAAGCTCCCAACTATGATTATCTTTCAACCATGACTTGGAGATGCCTACAACATCACACCTGCAAGTCTCTTAACTGCGCTACAAGATCATCTGCCTTATTCTGTATACTGTGTGTATTCAAATATAACACCTTCCGTCCTATATTTACTACCCTTTTTGATTTTGGCCCCCTGTTACACTTTATCTCATCCCACTGACTGCAGTTTTACCCTGTCATCTACCTGTCCTTCCTCAATCTCACTACACACTGCATCTAGTTGTATATTAATGCCCCATCCTCAGCCTATCACTCTGATTTCCAACCCTGTGTGAAATTGTTGAAACCCTCCCAACAGCTCTAGTAAACCTGCCTGTAAGGATATTGGCAAACAACAGGAATTCTGCAGATGCTGGAAATTCAAGCAACACACATAAAAGTTGCTGGTGAACGCAGCAGGCCAGGCAGCATCTCTAGCAAGAGGTGCAGTCGACATTTCAGGCCGAGACCCTTCGTCTCGTCAAGTCCTGACGAAGGGTCTCGGCCTGAAACGTCGACTGCACCTCTTCCTAGAGATGTTGCCTGGCCTGCTGCGTTCACCAGCAACTTTTATGTGTGTTGTAAGGATATTGGTCCTCCTTATGTTTAGGTGTAATCCGTCTTTTTTTGTACAGGTCATATTTCCCCAGAAGAGATCCCAATAATCCAGAAATCTGAAATCCTTCCCCCTGCACCAATTCTTCAGTCACACATTCATCCTATTCTCCCCCCCTCCACCCCACCCCCACTGGCACTTTGGCATAGGCAGCAATTCAGAGATTGCTATCTTGGAGGTCCTGCTTTTCAGCTTTCTGCCTAACTCCCTGTATTGTCTCTTCAGGACCTCCTTTCTTGCCTATGTTGTTGGTAACAAATATGTACCATGACTTTTGGCTGCTCACTGTCCCCCTTTAGAACACTGTATAACCAATTCAAGACATCCTTGATCCTTGCACCTGGGAGGCAACATATATTCCAGGTGTCTCTTTCAAGACTCTGCTTTCTGCTCCTCTAATCATGGAATCCTCTATTTCCTCCCTCCCCTTTCCTTCTGAGCAACAGAGCCAGACTCTGTGCCAGAGACTTGGTCACTGCAGCTTCTCCCACCCCCAGTATATTTATTATCGTGGGGAACGACCACAGGGTACTCTGCACGGGCTGCCTATTGCCTTTCCCGACAGTCACCAAGGAACCTACCTCCTGCAACTTAGGGGTGACTATCTCCCCGTAGCTCCTATTTATCGCCTCCTCATTCTCCTGTATGAGCCGAAGGTCACTGAGCTGCAGCTCTAGTTCCTTAACACAGTCTCCAAGGAGCTGCAGTTCGGTGCACTTCATGCAGATGTAGTTATTAAGGAGAATGAAGATCTCCCAAATTTCCCACTTCTCACACAAGGAACATGCTACTGTTCGGATCCATTCTCAGTGCACTATCTATGTACTAACACAATAGTCACTCTGTTTACACCTTCTTTCTTTTTATTGGTCCTGTGCTGATGGCCGCTCACCAAGGAAAAAGCTGAAATGTTCTCGAGCTCTTTTTAAACCTCGTGCTGCATCACCAATGAACAACCTTTCAGTGTTTGATTTCCAGCATCTATGGAAACTGTTGTGTTTATGGGCTGCTGATCAAGCAGTCTTTGTCCTTAAACTGTCAAATTGCTTGCATGTCTTTGAAGCTGCACTCAACCATGTAAGTGGGGGGCATTCAGTAACATTCTTGCCTTGTGAACTGTAAGGGAGGGAAATATTTTGCATAACTAGGAGATAAATCATCTGCTGTGTAAGGTCATATGCTTTCATTCTGGTCCAGCCACTCAATTTATCAAAGACCTTTCATTTCAGAGATCGTTTTATCCATATAATGATTTAATTTAAAATGATGGATTCTCCAAAGGAATAACGTTTGTGTTGCATTAAAAGGTAGTTATATCACCCTTGATTAAGGTTGTTGGAAAATTGGGCTGCAGTGAATTAGGTTTGACAGACTAGCAGTCTCATGCAGACAGGTTAAGTTGGTCAGTACAAAATAAATTGCTGGTCTGAGATTGAAAAAATAAAACTTTTTTAAAAGTTAAGAGGTGTGCATTTTTCCTTTCTGTTTTTTTCAATGCTTTAGTTCCTTATGGCCATAAGGTAAAAGACTTACAGGACAGCTTGCTGGTGCACATTTCAGTACCGTAGTAGTAGTGTGATCACTCGAGCTGAGTACGATGTTCTAATAGGTTGTTTTAAAAAAGATTTCCAGAAAGACGGCAGCACGCTTGGCCGTAGTAGCCTCTCTGGGTCCAAAAATGGTGCAAATGTGTGTCTTAAACATTTTTCTTATGATTGCAAGACCCTGCTGGACATTACCAATACAAAACACTGGAAGTATAGTTCATTGATTCATTGCTGAGACCGATGATGGGGAAGCTGCATGGCCTTGGTTGTTGTTTGTAACAGGCCCTCATGCCACAGTATCATTTGTACGGACACCCAGGAGAGGAGGTGCCGTAGGCAGTGCAGGAGAGAATAGAGGAACGGCGTGCACAATGGAATCCGTGCTGGTGTGGGGATGGCTCCTCCCGTCAGTGTTTGCTCCAGGAAGACAAGCTGGATAACCTACAGCTGACAGCTGAGACAAGCTAATTTACTTGCGTCTGCTGTTGAACTCGTGCTAGATGAGGAACTGCTGCATACTTGTTCTTGCAGAAACATGGCTCTAGGACAACATCCCATCACCATCAAATTTCAGGCTATGCGACTCGGAGACTTGTGTTAATATTATTTTGTGACTGTATGTGTAATTGTAACCATGTGTGCTGTGTGTTATTGTACAAGGGGTGATTGATAAGTTTGTGGCCTAAGGTAGAAGGAGTCAGTTTTAGAAAACCTAGCACATTTATTTTTCAATGTAGTCCTCTCCTACGTTTACACACTTCAGTCCAGTGGTCATGGAGCATACGGATCTTGGACCTCCAGAAAGTGTCCTCAGATGGGTGATTGATAAGTTTGTGGCCTAAGGTAGAAGGAGACGAGTTATTAACTTCAAACTTCCTGCATAATCACTCAGAGTTGACCTGCATGTGCATGTAACGAGAGCTGTATAATTCACCTCCTTCAACCTTAGGCCACGAACTTATCAATCACCCCTTGTATGTTAGTGCTTTGCACCTTGGCCTTAGAGGAATGCTGTTTCGTTTAGCTGTATACATGTGTATGGTTGAATGACAATTTAACTTGAACTTGGATCTCACTTGGCCTTGGGTCACGTGGATAATAGCAATGCCAATATCATGCAACTGTTTATTGACTACAAGTCAGCGTTCAACACAATCATACCCTCATGTTTTAATGAACAAGCTTCAAAACCTGGGCCTCTGTACATCCCTCTGCAACTAGATCCTTGACTTCCTAAATGGGAGAAGACAGTCTACGCAGATTGAAAATAACATCTCCTCCTTGCTGGCAATCAAAGTTGATGCACCTGAAGGATGTGTGCTTAGCCCACTGCTCTACTCTCTACACCAGGGATCCCCAACCTTTTTTGCACTACGGACGGGTTTAATGTTGACAATATTCTTGCGGACCAGCCAACCCCCCCCCCCCCCCCGGTGTTCAAGTAGGGTTAAACTCACCTCAACATGTCTTTTATAGTTAGGGTTGCCAACTTTCTCACTCCCAAATAAGGGACAAAAATAGCAGTCAAATCCTGGGACACTTTACCCCAGGAAAGACTACCATGGCCATGAAGCCTTGCGCAGGCACCTGTGTGTGCATGCATGCCGATTTATTTATTTTTTTTCTCCCCCACAAATCGCTTTTGCCTTCATCTTCCCAACTATACTGTACTTACATTATTTCTACTTTATAGAGGCTGTGTATTTATCATATCATTTCTGCCTTTACTATACGTTAGTGTTATTTATTTTTGGTTTTATGTGTTATTTGGTATGATTCGTTAGGTTATTTTTTGGGTCTGGGAATGCTCAAAAATTTTTCTCATATAAATTAATGGTAATTGCTTCTTCGTTTCACGCCATTTCGGTACGAAAGGTTTCATAGGAAAGCTCCACCTTAGCGGGAGAAATACGGGACAAGGGCGGTCCCGTATGGGACAAACCAATTTAGCCCAATATGAAACAAGGTGCCGAAAGAAGTCTAACTCTGATATGGTCAGAGTTAAGATAATTGATAATATTATCTTAATTAAAATTAATGCTTCTATGTATTCCAAGCAAGAAATTCATGCACATGTGGCCAAATATGTAAATATACTGGAGAGGCGGCACAGCAAGATCTATGCATTTGAATTCGTTGAGAGTGTTAGCTTTGTGTTTCAGAAATGGATAATGGGTGAATTGTGGAACTCTACTTTCCATACACTAAATGCAGACATTTCTGTACATAAAAATTTATTTTAAGTTTTAACTGGAAAATGAAACTTCCTATAGGACTGTGTTTGTGGGTACCTTGAAACTAACTGAATGTGACAGTAGCACAATTGTTGAAGCAATTTAAAAAAAGATATCATCAGCAACCCTAATATTCAAAAATTGGTGATTTTTACGTCAGACAGAGCAAATATTATGTTTGGAAAGAGTAATGGTATGGCAGCAATTATTTGATGAGAAATAAAGCATCTATCTGAGCAATGTTGCACTGCACACAGAGAAGACCTGGGACTAGATGACACATGGAGGGAAAAGCATCAGTTATGCAGGTCATGGAAACACTGCTACAAAACAATGTTTACAATGTTCAGCAGGTCGTTGGTTAAAAAAGGAAAGCTGGAAGAATTAGCTAATATCACAACGTGATGTTATGTCATTTAGACCACCAAACAAAGTAAGATGGCTGTCAAGACATTTTGCTGCTACTGCTTAAATGAGGAATTATGAAGTTTTGATTGGTATTGCAAAGAGCAAGTAAATGGATGTAATAATTTAATTAACACCTACTGTCTGAAGATTTTGACCAATCCATGATATCAAATACCACTAACTGTCTTTAACGATGTTCTAGATCTGGCATCCCTTTGTAAATTCCTTTAGAAAATCTGTTTGAATACAATTGAAGCACTGCAGTATGCAAAAGAAAAAGTTAACAAGTTACAGTCACAGTATGTTAGTGATCCTGTTTATTGGAGTGACAAACTGAAATATCTGCTTGCATCTTTAAGTTCTGATGTACATGCTGCACCTATTATTTGATTTATTCAGTGTCTATGTAATCACTTGGATTATAAATTTCCTTATGATGAGTTAAGAGAATGGTAAGCTTTTGACCCGGTTGCTATTGCAAACGCAACCAATTTTGAATTTGGAAAAGAGGATATTGTACGACTGATAAAATAATACTCACCTATTATTTATGAACTATGACAAAAGTGTTGGCTCAAAAATAGTGCAGAAATACTGTGATTTCAAATTTTGTTTCTGAGAAAGTTGAGACTGGTTCAATTAAGACATTCACTGATGTGTTGAACTATGTGCTTAGAAGCAAAGAAATATTAGAACTGTGGTTGGAACATTTCAAGCTTCCAGTGCTGACTGCGAACATGGATTCAGTTTTATGAATTCAATCTATGAATTCAATAAAAAGTAAATCCAGAAGCAGGCTAAAAGTGGAACCTTTGGATGATAAGAACAGAAGAACTTCAGGAGCAGGCTATCTGGCCCTTCGAGCCTACTCTGCCATTCAATAAGATCATGACTGATTTAACCATAGACTCATTCCCACTACCTGCTTTTCCCCCATAAGCCTTAATTCCCCTAATGAGGATTAAGACATATTTTTAATCTGGATGCAAAACTAATGTGGACAGAGTTCATAGACAATGGTTTTGTAATAAAGACAGACAAGAAAGGTTTACAAATCATGAAAGATTTTCTTTGTACTGTATTTCATTTCTTTCTAATTAATAAATAAAATCAAAAGTATGTGATTTTTCAATTTTCATTCTACATGTTCACAGTATGCATATTACAAAAGAAGACATTTAAAGTGCTGCTCGTTTTCCAAACTGAGTGAATCAAATTAATTAATTAATCAAATAATTCCTGTTCAGAGCAATGGTTGGTCCATGTAGTTGTAAAAAAAAATAAAATAAATTGGAGGGAATGTTGCTTTATACCCAGGATTGTATGGCTTGAAACAGCTCAAATACCATCTATAACTTTGCTGATGACACAATTATTATTGGCAGAATTTCAGATGGTGATGTGGAGGTTTAGAGGATTAAAATAGATCAGCTGGTCAAGTGATGTTGCAGCAACAGCCTTGTACTCAATGTCGTTAAGATCAAGGAATTGACTATGGACTTCAGGAACACACACCAGTCCTCTTCAATGGATCAGAAGTAAAAAGGGCGAGCAATTTCAAGTTCCTGGGTGTCAACATCTCTGAAGATCTATCCTGGACCTTACATATTAATGTAGTTACAAAGAAGACACAGCAGTGAAGTTACCAAACATACTTGCAAATGTCTACTGATGTTCCGAGGAGAGCATTCTAACTGCATTACTGCCTGGTATGGAGGGGCCATTGCACAGGATCAGAAAAATCAGCAGAAAGCTATAAATTGAGCCAGCTCCACCAAGGGCACTAGCTTCCCCAGCATCGAGGATATCTTCAAAAGATGATACCTCAAAAAGGTTGCATTCATCATTAAGGACCCCCCATCATCCAGGATATGCCCTCTTGTCGTTGCTACCATTAAGGAGGAGGTGTAGGAGCCTGAAGACATACACTCAATGTTTCAGAAACAGCATCTTCTCCACCATCAGATTTCTGAATGGACAATGAACCCATGAATGTCATCTTTTGAAGATACTAAAAACTTTTTTAAGTATATAAAGGGTAAAAGAGAGTTGAGGGTAGATACAAGGCAATAGAAAAAAATCACTGGAGATATCGTAATGGGAAATGTAGAGATGGCGGAGGAACTGAATGCATATTTTGCATCAGTGGAAGACACCTGCAGTATACAAGACATTTAAGAGTGTCAGGGAAGTGAAGTATGTGCAGTGAAAATTATGACTGAGAAGGTGCTCAGAAAGCTTAATGGTCTGAGGGTGGATAAATCTCCTGGACCAGATGGAATGCACCCTCGGGTTCTGAAGGAAGTAGCTGGAGAGATTGCGGAGGCATTAACAATGATCTTTCAGGATAGATTCTGGCATTGTACCGGATGACTGGACAATTGCAAATGTTACTCCGCTATTTGAGAAGGGTGGGAGGCAGTAGAAAGAAAATTATAAACCTGTTAGCCTGACATCAGTGGTTGGGAAGTTGTTGGAATCGATTGTTAGGGATGAGATTATGGAGTACCTGAAGGCACATGACAAGATAGGTCAAAGCCAGCATGGTTTCTTGAAAGGAAAATCCTGCCTGACAAACCTTATACAATTTTTTGAGGAAATTACAAGCAGTGTAGACAAAGGAAATGCAGTAGATGTGGTGTACTTGGATTTTCAGAAGACCTTTGACAAGGTGCCGCACATGAGGCTGCTTAGCAAGATAAGAGCCCATGGAATTACAGAGGAATTACTAGCATGGGTGGAGCATTGGCTGATCGGCAGAAAACAGAGAGTGGGAATAAAAGGATCCTATTCTGGCTGACTGCCAGTTACCAGTGGAGTTCCACAGGGGTCGGTGTTGGGAACGCTGCTTTTTACGATATATGTCAATGATTTGGACTATGGGATTAATGGATTTGTGACTAAATTTGCCGATGATACCAAGATAGGTGGAGGAGCAGGTAGTGTTGAGGGAACAGAGAGCCCACAGAGAGACTTGGATAGTTTAGGGGAATGGGCAAAGAAGTGGCAAATGAAATACAATGTTGGAAAGTGTATGGTCATGCACTGGTGGAAGAAATAAACAAGCAGACTATTATTTAGATGGGGAGAGAATTCAAAATGCAGAGATGCAAAGCGACTGGGGAGAACTTGTGCAGGATACCTTAAAGGTTAGCCTCCAGGTTGAATAAGTGGTGAAGAAGGCAATGCAATGTTGGCATTCATTTCTAGAGGTATAGAATATAAGAACAGGGATGTGATTTTGGGGCTCTATAAGGTACTCGTGAGACCACACTTGGAGTATCGTGTGCAGTTTTGGGCTCCTTATTTTAGAAAGGATATACTGACATTGGAGAGGGTTCAGATAAGATTCACGAGAATGATTCCAAGACTGAAAGGGTTACCATATGAGGGACGTCTGGCAGCTCTTGGGCTGTTTTCCCTGGTGTTCAGGAGAACGAGGGGGGGATCTCATAGAAACATTCCGAATGTTAACAGGCCTGAACAGATTAGATATGGCAATGTTATTTCCAATCGTAGGGGAGTTTCGAACAAGAGGGCACAACTTCAGTATTGAAGGATGTCCATTTCAAACTGAGATGCGGAGAAATTGCTTTAGTCAGAGGGTGGTAAATCTGTGGAATTTGTTGCCACGGGCGGCTGTGGAGGCCAAGTCATTGAGTGTATTTAAGGCAGAGATAGATAGGTTCTTGATCAGCCAAGGCATCAAAGGGTATGGGGAGAAGACAGGGGAGTGGGGATGACTGGAAGAATTGGAGCAGCCCATGATTGAATGGCGGAGCAGACTTGATGGGCTGAATGGCCTACTTCTGCTCCTATGTCTTATGGTCTTATAGCCTTATCTCAATATTTTCTTCCTCACTTTTTTGCACTAATTATTTAATTTAATTTTATTTTTTATATGTATTTATTGTAATATATGCTGGCTGGTGGTGTAGTGGCATCAGTGCTGGACTTCGGAGTGAAGGCTCCCGAGTTTGAATTCAGCTGGCTCCTTTGCACGCTTTTCATCCGTGCTGGGTTGAGTGTTGAGCTAGCAACTCGGCCTTGTAAAAATAAGAAAGCCTGCTTAAAAAAAAGTGCCGTCATGACAGCGTCCCGATGACTCCACTCGGAGTTAAGGGCTTTCTTCTACTACTTCTTCTTCTTCTATTGTAATATATATTTTTCATTATTTTGTATTGCAGTGTACTGCTGCTGTAAAACAACAAATTTCACAACATACAGTATACCAGTGATATTAAATCTGATTTTGATTCTGAACTATTGGTGGCTTTTCAGATGGCAGTAGAGCACAATTTACCCCCTTTGCCACTTGGATCATAATCGAGGGTGTTAGGGTGGATTCCTTAATGAAGAACACCGATGTGTGACTTTGCTTAATGTAGGGAGGCTGATGCACGGGTAGCTGCCACGTGGTCCTTCACAGATCAGGGTCTGGGTCCAGAGGCATGGAATGCAATATGACTGAGGACCCTTCACCTCTGCAGCCTTTTTCTGTCTTTATTGCCGTTGTGAAGTGTCATCATCTTTCACCAGCTCCACCACTGTGGTCTTGGTTGGATCGCTCTTTGTCTGGAACCTCCCATTTGACCTTACCACCATGGGTGACCTGACCAGGAGCTAAGTGCCAGATAGCTAAACTCTAGGCGGCATCACTTTCAGGATCTCAGGAATGACAAGCCTCTGCACTACGACAAGTTAACAATCCTTGGAGAAGATGATTCTCAATACTTTACCAAAGACCAGATATACGTGAACGAATGCATGTTCTAGGTAGGAATGAAGGCAGTTTGGGGGAGTGGAATGTCTAAGGCAGGTAAGAAATCCACAGAATGAAGATATTCTTAGATTTCAAGCTCCTCACCCACTGGTGAACCACACCCTTTGTCCCATTGATGTTCATTGCCTTGAGACAGAAGTGAAGTCCTTGCTGCTTTTCCATTATCCCTTCTGGAAGCATTACAGTGCAATTCCAATTTATTGCTTTACAATCCACACTGAAGAGATACTGCAGAAGATTGCCACCTATTTTATGTGTGGTATTTTGTGGATTCTTTGTATTTCTTTATTCCTTCTGTAAAAACCTGTAAGAAAATGAATCTCAGGATAGTACATGGTGTCATACACCCAGTGCTCACTCATATGGCAGCAACTCAATGCATAAAAGCTTACAGACTTGGTCAAGAGGTTCTGTTGTTGTTCAGAGGCCAAACATCAGAACGGGGAAGAAATGTGATCAAATTGACTTTGTCTGTGGAATGATTGTTGGTGCCAGATGGGGTAGTTTGATTATCTCAGAAACTGCTGATCTCTCTTAATATATGGAAAAATATTATAAAATAATATAAACTAGAGAGAGACATTGCAATTCTTAAATGGTGTGCATATGACTCGGATTTTATGCCGAACAAACTGGATGCTGGATTTAAAGACTGGACAGCTAAAGGAGTAACAGCTATTTGCAATATAATGAAAGCAGGAACACTGTTCAGTTTTGAAATGCTCAAAGAGAAACACTTATTAGAAAAACAAGACTTTTATCGATATTTACAGATGCGACGGTATGTTAATAGGACGGTTAGAAATGTAAACAAGGCAAGTACATGCTTGATAGAGCTACTTAGAAAGGCATATAATTCAGACAACGGTAGTAGAATAATTTCAAGCATGTATAAAGGTTTGTCAAATCTTAAAACACATTCGACTTCATACATTAAAGCAAAGTGGGAGAAGGAAGGAGGAATAATAATATCTGAGGAAGACTGGACAATAATATGGAGGTATCAATGGAAGTGTACCAGTTCACAAAAATGGAGGGAGTTCGGGTGGAAAAACTTGATAAGATATTTTATTACACCCTTCCAGAAATCTCATTATGATAGTAACCTCCCTGTTTGCTGGAGAAATGATGGAAATCAAAATGCAAACCATTATCATATTTTCTGGGAGTGCCCCGTTATCAAAGACTATTGGAGTGGGATATTTAAATGTGAAATACCCTTAGAAAGTAAGACCATATATTTTGGGTATATACCTCAAGAATGGTTAAAAGAGATAAATATTTAATGAATATACTGCTGGTGGCTGGTAAAAAGACTCTTACCAGGAAATGGTTATCACAGGAGAGCCCAACTTTAAATGTATGGATGGACACTTACAAAATGGAGAAGATAACAGCATCTGTTAATCATAAGTTGGAACAATTTGATTCATACTGGGAAAAATGGTTTAACTACATAACACCTCATAGGCCTGGTTTTATTCTCACAAGTCAACGAATATGGATGTGCTTAAAGATGGGGAGGGCTTTGCCCCTGATGGACCGGGCCATATCCACCACTTTTTGTCAGATTTTCCATTCAAGGGCATTGGTGTTTCCATACCAGGCTGTGGTGCAGACAGTCAGTATACACATCTATAGAAATTTATTAAAGTTTTAGGTGTCATGCCAAATCTTTGCAATCTTCTAAGAAAGTAGAGGTGCTGCTGTGCTTTCTTCATAATTGCACTAATGTGCTGGGCCCAGAACTGGTCCTCCGAAATGTTAGCATCAAGGGATTTAAAGTTGCTAACACTCTCTACCTCCTATCCTCTGATGAGGATTAGCTCAAGGACCTCTGGTACCCTCTTCCTGAAATCAATAATCACCTTGATTTTGTTGACATTGAGTGAGAGATTGTTGTGGATCCACTCAGCCAGATTTTCAATCTTCCCCCAATATGTTGATTTGTCATCACCTTTGATTCAGCCTATGACAGTGGTATCATGAGCAAACTTGAATATGGCATTGGAGCTGTGCTTACCTACACAATTGTGTGTAAAGTGAGTAGAGCAGGGGTCTAAGCACACAGCCTCGTGGTGCATCTGTACTGATGGAGGTCGTGGAGGAGATGCTGTTGCCGATCCAAACCGACTGGGTCTGCAAGTGAGGAAATCAGGATCCAATTGCACAAAGAAATATTGAGGCCAAGGTCTTAAAGCTTATTGATTAGTTTTGAGGGGATGATGGTATTGAATGCTGAGCTGTAGTTGATAAAGAGCAAACTGATGTATGTATCTTTGCTGTCCAGATGTTCCAGGATCGATTGAAGAACCAATGAGATGGCATCTGCTGTGGTTTTTTGCTTTGGTAGGCTCATTGGAGCGGATCTGAGTTGCTTCTCAGGCAGCAGTTGATAAGTTTTATTACCTTCCTCTCAAAACATTTCATCACTGTGGATGTTAGTGCTACTAGATGATAGTCATTGAGGGAGATTACCAGGTTCTTCTTATAATGGAAGTCTGCTTGACACATGTTACCTCAAGACTGTGGAAGTGAAAAGTTGAAGAGCTCAGTGAAAACTGGTCAGCACTGATCAGCCAGTTGATCAGCATGGGTCTTAGTACTTCGCCAGGTACCCTACCTGGGCTGGATGCTTTTCGTCGGCTCACCCTCTCAAAGGCTGCACGCATGTTGGCCTCAGAGACTGAAATCACAGGATCATTGGGGGCTGCGGGAGTTCTTGATGGTTTCTCCACGTTTTGACAGTCAAAGCGAGCATAGAAAAGCATTGAACTCATCTGGAAGTGAAACCCAGTTGTCACCTATGTTGCTTGATTTTATTTTATAAGAGGTGATGGCATTCAAGCCCTGCCACAACTGTCAATTCAAGTTTAGTCCGGAATTGCCACTTTGCCTGTGAGATGGCTTTCCAGAAATTATACTTCGGTCTCTTATAACTCTCTTGGTTACTGGACTTGAATGCCTCTGACCCGACCTTCAGCAGATTGTGGATCTCGTGGTTCATCCAGGGCTTCTGGTAGGAGAAGACTCTGAATGATTTTGTGGGGCACACTTGGCTACAACTGTTTTAATAAAGCAACACATACAAAATGCTGGAGGAACTCAGCAGGCCAGGCAGCATCTATTGAAAAGAGTGAAGAGTTGATGTTTCAGGCTGAGACCCTTCATCAGAATTTCTCTTTGTTGTCCTAATCGCTAGAGCTTTGCTCTTTTGCCTCTGTATGTATGTAGATAGATGAAGGACAGCCAAGTGATCAGATTTTTTGAAATTCAGTCTGGGCATAGAACGGTAGTCATTCCTTATTTTAGTACAACGGTCGTCTAGTGTGTGGGGTCCTCTGGTGCTACAGGTTATATGCTGATGGTAACTGGACAGGGTTTTCTTCAAACAAGCCTGTTGGTTGATGTCCCTGACTATGATTTGAAATGAGTCGGGATGGACTGTTTTGTTTGGAGATAACTTCATGCAATATCTCAAGTGCTTGATTATAGTCGGCTGCTGATGATATGTAAACTGCGGCCATGGTTATGGAGACAAACTACCTAGGTAAATAGAACAGATGGTATTTGACCATTAGGTGTTGAAGATTGGGGGAACACAAGTTTCACAAAACTGCCACATCAGAGCACCACTGAGAGTTAATCATGAAACACACACTTCCACTTTTTGCCTTTTTGAAATCAACAGTTTGGTGCATACTGTAAATCAAGAAGCCTTCAGGTCTGATCGCCATATCTGGCATGCTGGGAGTAAGCCATGTCTCAATTACACACAGAATACAACCATCTCTCATTTCCCTCAATCTTGCCTTCAGGTCCTCAATTTTGTCCTCCAGTGACTGCAAGTTTGCTTACAAGGTGCTTGGTGGGGTGGGGTGGGGGTAGGTTCTCATTCTTCAGTGTTTCAGCCTGGTTGGAGCCCCCTCCCCCTTGCCTCGCTTTCAGCCATGGCGATGAATCTTTGTCCATTTAAGGGTGCTGTACCTGCTTTCTTGAGAGAAGTCCACCGAGACCTTCTGAAGGTTGTGAAATCTATAGTTCATTAAGTCAATTTAGAAGTTCATTGCTTAAAGGGGAATTATATGCTGGAGATTGCAGTATGAGTAATTCAAAAGAGGTATATTCAGAAGTATTGTATGTAGCCTGCAGAACATCGTTGTGTTTCACCAGCACCATCTGGCAAATATGATCAGAAGGAAAGAGAAAGGCCTCTTTAGTGGAGAATTTCATACAACTACTAAGTGAAATAATTCTTTTCCTTTCTCTCTTGATCCTTTGTTTTCCAGGATAGGTAGATGGATTTTCTCATAGTTTTACCTCAAGTTCAAGTTCAAGTATTTAGTCATTCAGCCATGCACTTGTGTAAAGCTAAGCGAAACAATGTTCCTCTGGGACAAGGTGCAAAACAAAATTTATACAGTATATCACACACAGCACATAAAATAATATTAACAGATAATAAAAGATACCCTGTAGATGTACAAGTTGACATAATTTGATAAAAATTTATTTTCCCTGCATTTATCTTCTCAACCTCCATGAAAGTTTCATCTTTTAATGAGAAAGTCTCAAACATAAAACTCATGTATTTCAAAATTTGCGTTTTCATTCTTAGTCTTAAAGGCTTGAAGGCTATTATATGGAACTTTTGAAACCAAATGACTTGACAAGAATGTATGTAGAGAATGGAAGAGGTTTAGAAAAGGCTGCAAGATGGACTAACAGATGACTTCAATTGTGACAAAGCAATTTGTAAGGGTTGGTTGTTGGGGGAATGAGATGTCTGAAATATGAATAAAACCTAGTCAATAAACATTACTAAAACTTTGTAGAAAGTTGTTTGAAGTTCAAAATAAATTTATTATCGAAGTATGTACTGTATATGTCACCATATACTATCCTGAGATTCATTTCTTGTATGTCGGAGAGTGGCAGGAATGTGGAACTCTCCACCGCAGGGAGAACTTGAACTTTTTAAGGTCTATGAAGGAGGCAGGAATAGAAAGACATACTGAAGAAGTCAAGTAAGAATAGTTGGTTGGATGCTTGTTCAAAAATAGAATACAGCATGAACCAACATATCCTGCGTCAACACTTTACGTGCTTTGAATTGCTTTTATCAGCCTATGCTGGGTTTAATTGAAAGTTTCCATTCTACAGAGAAAAGATCTTGGGCAAGAATATATAACAAACAAAACCAGTTTAAAAAGAAATCCTGTCCTATGTGACCCTTTACAGTTTTAACCTTTGTACCTTAGATTTTATCTATGTTATATACAGTACTCGAAAAGTCTGGATACGTGTAGATGGATTTGCTCATGGTTTTCTTTATTCACAGCTCACAGGATAGTGGGCGAATGCAGAACCATTCTGGTTCATTGCACTGGGGCAGTGTAGGGTGTCCAAGTGTCGGTCCAAGGCACGATGCTTCATCACATCACGATACTTCCATTGGGGCAACACACTTTTTTGTCGATGAACTCGGTAAGTGTTTCTTCAAGTTGACTCTTGATGGAAAGGAAATTGATGGATGTAACTAATTAAAGTTAAATTGGACAACAATTCAGAAAAGGCATGTGTACTACATCTATTATAGAGTTGGAAGTTTCAGATAGTGGCTTCGATAATTTTAAAACTTAATGGAGAAGCAATTCATCTTTGGTCACCAGCACGGAATTTGTGTGGCTGATGTTTGCACTCATTTGTAGGTATTCCGTTCTACTGAACTCAATGCAATATACACTCAGTGGCTACTTTATTAGGTACACCTGTACAGCTTGTTAATACAAATATCTAATCAGTCAATCATGTGGCAGCAACACAATGCGTAAAAGCATGCAGACATGGTTCAAGAGGTTCAGTTGTTGTACAGACCAAACGTCAGAAAGGGAAAGAAATGTGACTTTGACCATAGAATGATTGTTGGTAAAAAAAAGAGTTTGTGTATTACTTGTGAATACCTTATCCAAATAAAAATAAAATTTTTTAAAAAAGGAATGATTGTTGGTGCTAGATGGGGTGGTTTGATTATCTCAGAAACTGCTGATCTCCAGAGATTTTCACGCACAACAGTCTAGAGTTTACAGAGAATGGTGTGAAAAACAAAAATCATCCAGCGATTGACAGTTCTGTCGGCGAAAGTGCCTTGTTAATAATAGAGGTCAAAGAAGAATGGCCAGCCTGGTTCAAGCTGACAGGAATGCAACAGCAACTCAAATAACCACATGCTACAACAGCAGTGTGCAGAAGACCATCTCTGAATGCACAGCTCATTGAACCTTGAAGTGGATGGTCTACAGCAGCAGAATTCCACTAACATACACTCCACAGGAATAGCATCCATAAATCTAGAGAATCTGACAATCGACAGCAAAGTTTTGAGGGTGCTGAATTATTGGATTGGAATCTCTGCCTAAGGTCAAGACTACCGTGTACATGAAGTCATAGGAAAAATCTGTGGTGCAAGAGTCTGAGCTGTGGTTTGATCTTTGGAAATGTGGCAACACTTGTGGGCTAAGCTAATGCTGATTTGATTTCACACAAATGATGCATTTCCCCGTATGTTTCGATGTACATGTGACAAATAAAACTAATCTCTTAGACATTTGTAGTTCTGAAAGAGATTACAAGGATAGGGAACAGTGAGGCCATGGAGAGATTTGAAAACAGCAAAGATATTAAAATTAAGATGAATAGCAGTGTGTTAAGCTTTAGTTGAGAAATACTTTGTAACTTTGTTCCCAGGAGAAGTAAGGTCGTACACATTTGGGCCCAAGAGCAGAGGTTTTGAAAATTCTTTATATCATCAAACAAGTTCAGAACACATTCAAAGTTCATGGTAAGTGTGTCTGACTTTTCACAGTTCCACAAATTTGACAGAATATTGTAACATTTACAATAAACTCTGTCCATTCTTTATATAAAAAAAATACTTCAGTTGTAAGTCATAGCAAACTGAGAGATTAATAATTACATCCTAAGCATTCTTGTGTTGAATCGGCAAATACCCAGCAAAGTCCAGGGATATAGATATAGAAATGCAACTTAATTCTTGAAGTGCTCCAAAGACAGGGAAGCAGTTGCAGGAATTTTCCGATCTTACAGCAATCACTAGAGGGCACTGACTCTCCACTAGTTCACAGTTTACTACCACCTGAATAAGCATGCAGTGATAAATATAAGTAATAATACTGTGAAATAATTGCATTCATTTTAAAAGTGCTAATCACTGCTGCTTCCACTTTTGCCTGTTTACAGGGATGTGCATTTGATATTTTGCTTGTTGCAGGATGTGCATTCATTGGGATGATGTAAGTGCAGAATGATATATGAAAATACAGAAATACCTCACAATATACAAAAACTACAGTGAGCAGTCAGAATAACAGAAAAGGGCATTAGCTACAGTCTACCATCACTGCAGGACTTGTACGTGTCCAGGCCAAAGAAGCGGGAGGAGAAATCATTGTGGACTTTACCTACTCAGCAAACTGCCTTTTACAAAAGCTCCCTTCTGGAAAGTGTCATAGGGCTATTAAAGCAAAAATGTCTGCAATTTCCCCGAAAATTTAGTGAAGAAAGTGGGGGGGAGGGGGAGGGGAGATGGAGACAGGAGGGAGATATGAGCTGCCGGTCCTACCCTCTGACTCTCTCTTTGACCAGGTTTTTGTTTACCTGTTTTATTATCTCTTGCTTTCATTCGCTGTCACCCTGTTCCTAACAATTGTTTAACCTACCTATGCAGGAAACTGCCTTTTCCAAAAGCTCCCTTCTAGAAAGCGCGATAGTGCTTTTATAACAAAAAAATACTTCTTGCCATCTTAAAAGTTTCTTACCCGGGCATTTAATCTGGTTCTAGTTAGATTCTCCCCACCCCCTTTATCTGTTACCTCAGTCATTGCATTTCCTTGAAAAACCTTAAACCACTATTATAATGCTGTTTACATCGTAAATACATGCTGGTATTTATGTATATATGCGCATTTTATTCCATATCTGCACTTTAACCTCTAACTTTATATAATTAGTTATTCTCTATAATTGTTGAATGTTCTTGTTTTTAGTTGCATGTTGCATCAATGCACCACAACAAATTCCTAATACATGTAAATGTATATGGCGAATAAAGATGATCCTTGATGATTTTGGTTCTGAGAAAGGACTAGATAATCTGACAGTCTATGCTTGGAGTGGTGTCTCAGAGCTGAAGTAGAATATCAAGTAATTTAAAGGGATGGGGAAAAGAAAAGATGAACCCACATTGCAGTAACACTTAGCATTTTGTTTACTGATGGGAAATTTAATTGAGGTATTTAAAGTAATACTGGGTAGGTAGAGTAGATAAAAGTGGACCTGTTTCCGTTAACAGTGGTATCAAAACCAAGGGACTAATTCAAAGTAATGGGTGAAATAATTCAGGGGAAGTTATTTTACTGAGAGTGTAACGGGGCTGCAACTCTGGAAAATTGTGAAGTGATTCACTGAAAGGATCATAAGAAGAGTTGTACTCGTGGTCTTCCCAGAATGTTGGGCAATTCCAGGGGATTTCAGAAACTGAGTGCTCAAGAACTGGGACCCTAATGAGTAGAAGGGAAATGTGGAACCAGGACTCAAGTAAGTAGAAGGGATACACAGAAGCTGGGATCCCATTGAGCAGAAGGGGTACACAGGAATTGTGATGGTGGCAAGTCAGAAAGGAGTGTGGGAACTGAGGCCTGTATGAGTCACAGATAATGCAGCAAATGTTCACCTGGCAAGCCAGGTGCTAAGTAGTTGAGAAACAGAATCAAAAACAGGTTTAATATCACTGGCAGATGTCATGAAATTTGTTTTGCAGCAGCAGTACATAGCTATGCATAATAATAAGAAATACTATAAATTACAACAAGAAGTATATGTATAAATAAACAAGTAGTTCAAAAAGAGAGCAAAAAATGAAAAAAATTCATTGAGGTAGTGTACGTGGGTTCATAGTCCATTCAGAAATGTTGTGACAGAGGGGAAGAAGCTCTTCCTGAAATGTTGAGTGTGAGTCAACGTTGAGTTTGATAGCAGATTATCAGAGTTTTATTATTTTCTACAGAGCAACACACTGCACAAAACAGCAATGAAAACAAACATTATAGTAACTTTCAGGTAAGAATTGGATAAACGGTTGAAAAGGAAAACTGATATAGTTGGCTAAATAGTTGAAGAAGAAAGGCATAGAAATGGACTTCTGAATTTCTAGTGTGGACTTGAAGCATGAATGGCTGCTTCTTGTGTGTCCCTGTATAAGGATCTGTCCTCCTCTGACAGAGCTCTTGGTTTTGTCTTCTCTTCTGTTTGCCTTTTTTATTGATGCTTCCTCTCTGTTCATTCTGGGAAAAGGGACGTTCCTCACAACTTCCTGATGTCCAGTTTTTGTGGCAGAATCCACAGTGAGCTATATGATTCTCGGAGTTCAGAGAGTTGTAACCTGATAGTGTCTGTCCAGATAATACTCTGCCTTTGCACTTGACTCTGTTGTAATGTTCAAAGTAAATTTATTATCAAACTACATATATGTCACCAAATACTATTCTGAGATTTATTTTCTTGCAGGCATTCACAGTAGAACAAACAAATGCAATAGGATCAAAAAAATTCTACACACAAGCCAAGATTGACAAGCAACCAATGTGCAAAAGAGGGTAGACTATGTAAATACAGAAAATGTATATAATACTAATTAATTAATTTTAAAAACTGAGAACATGAGTTCTAGAGTCCTTGGAAATGAGACGACAGATTGTGGAATCAGTTTGGTGTTGAGGTGAATGAGGTGAATCATGCTGGTTCAGCAGCCTGATGGTTGAGGAGTAATACATGTTTCTGAACCTGATGGTGTGGGACCCAAGGCTCCTGTATTTCTCCAATGGTAGCAGCGAGAAGGGAGCGTGGCCTGGATGATGGAGTCTTTGATGATGCTTTATTGTGGCGCTCTCCTTGTAGATGTGCTCAATGCTGGGAAGCAGAATGTAGAATGTAATGTAGAGCACGAACATCTGGCTGTTGGACCAGCATCAATAACTTCACTCACCTCAACACTAAACTGATTCCACAATCTAAGGACTCACTTTTGAGAACTCTACTACTTATGTTATCAGTATCATTTATTTACTATTTATTATTATTATTATTTGTTTTTTATTTGCATAATTTGTCTTCTTTTGCACACTGGTTTTCAGTCTTTCTGTGTAGTTTTTCAAAGAGTTCATTGAATTTCTTTGTTTTATTGTGAATGCCTGTAAGAAAATGAATCTCTGGGTAGTATATGGTGTCATATATGTACTTTGTTAATAAATTAGTTTTGAACTTTGAAAGACCTTTTAATTCAAAAAATTATTTGTTTTGCCGTGACATCTAATGACAATAGGCTTTCAACATCTGGCTAGCAGTATATCCAAGAAGCATTAGATGTCACCAAGTCTTTTTCACTGCAGGGATCATCAGTCCAACTCTTCCAGTTATGCTGCAGCTGATGGACACAACAGGGTCGAGGAAAACCCTGATGAGCCACGCCATCGACACCAGCCAGTCATATTGCGGAGAATGCGAATTAGAAGATATTCAGAGGCACGACAGGTGAGTACAAGGGATTCTCGGTTGAATGGCAGGTGTCACCAGGAGATGATTCAAGGTAACAGGAATAGGGTTTGCATAATTGAATGAGGGGGTCCACAAGGATATTTGCATAGAGTTTCAGCAAATCTTTTGCAATTCAAAATGTCTACTCTGCACTTCTAAAAAATCCTTTAAAAGAGATATACCAAAGATGTTTAAAAGTGGAATTAAAAGTGCAGTAACAAACAGGAGAAAATCTACAGATGCTGGAAATCCAAACAGTACACACAAAATGCAGGAGGAACTCAGCAAGCCAGGCAGCACCTATGGAAAAGACAATACACAATGGAAAAAGTGTCCTGATGAAGGGTCTCATCCCAAATCATTGGCTGTACTCCTTTCCATAGATGCTGCCTGGCCTGCTGAGTTCCTCCAGCATTTTGTGTGTGTTGCTTAAAAGTGCAGTAGTTCAGTAGAGATAAAATGTTAGCCCAGTTTTCCTTTCTATGAGTATTGTCTGACTGATTTGAATGCCATCTTTCCCAGTTAATCAGAATTAGGTTTAATAGCACCGGCATATGTTGTGAAATTTGTTGTTTTGTGGCAGCAGAGTATAATAATAACAAAGTATAAATTACAATAAGAAGTATAGTGGACTGTGGTTAATTGGGACACATCTGGACCAGTATGTTTGGTCCAATTAAGTGGCTGTCCCAGTTATCCAAAGTTTCATGCAAATATGTGTATGAAGGTTCTCAGTTATCCAGGTCATTGTACATCAAGCAGTAAATCAAAGCAACTGGACTTGCTGTGTTGTCTAGATGATGTTTCATCCGAGAGGGTTCTTCAGTTCTGATCCATGAGGAGTGGTTTTCTGGCTTATAAACTGTGAGTTGTTTAAAGTTATAGCTATCACATGAGGATTATTAAGAGTCATAGAGGTAATGAGAGGGTCATTAGTCTTATCTTTGCATGAATGGGGATGTGAACTGTTGTGGAGATGCACAGGGTAGAGATGTTAGGACTGCATTGTAGGTCAAGACTCGACTGTATATTTACACCCAAAGGACAATGGACACTCTGTTGATGATAACAATGTGCACTTTTTGGACAGGGAGGACAGGTGATTTGAAAGAGGGGTTAAAGAAGCCATTTTTGTCAAACTGGAAAACTCATCCCTGAACAGAGGGGGTGGGGTGCAACATCACCTATCAGCTACTTGCAATGTAGTCCTAGCATCTCTACCCCAACGTCTCCATAACTGTTCACATCAGGGTTCAATTCCCACCTGCTCTCTGTAGGAGTTTGTATGTTCTCTCCTCCCACATTCCAAAGACGTATAGATTAGGGTTAGTAACTGGTGAGCATGCTGTATTGGCGCTGGAAGCATGGCGACGCTTGCAGGCTGCCCCCAACATATCTTCGGATTGTGTTGGTGATTGAGGCAAATGACACATTTCACTGCATGTTTCAATGTATGTGTGACACATAAAGTGAATCTTTATCTTGTTGAACACCGCTCATTTCATTGCATAGTATCTTTCCTGTCAAACACTGTTGGCTGGTTAAACACTGTCCATCTGATCGAAACCTAACCATCCGTCCAACATTTTCCTTTCCATCAAACATTGTCCATTCTATTGAACAGGGTACTTCCCATCAAACACTGTCCTGCCTGTCAACCGTTGTCCTTCCCATTAAAGCTGTCCAGCCCATCGAACACGATATATCCCTTTGAATGTTGTATTAAGCACAGCCTGTTAGATTAACCATAGACTGTTCTGTTGGGCATTTCTAGCACTGGTAAGTTTTCCATGGAATCATGAAATAAGACCATAAGACATAGGAGCAGAATTTGGTCATCTGGCCTATTGAGTCTGCTCCGCCATTCAATCATGCTGAACCTTTTTTTCCTATCTCCTCAACCTAAATCATGGAATCTCAGAAGCAGAAGAACACAGTTTGACTCTTTATGGAACAATATATTCAGTCCCATGCCCTTACTCTTCCCCCATAGCCCTGCAAACTATTTGCTCTCAAATACCAATCCACTTCCATTTTGAAAGTTTTGTCTGTCTCTCTTTCCACCATTCCAATTGATAATGACTTCCAGATCATAAATGCCCTCTTGGCATTAAAAGTATTTTTTCACCAATTGCTTTGAATTGCTCATTTTCTCTTTACCCTGTACAAGCCTGTCTTTATCTTGCAAAGCAAATCACTCATCAATGTCCTTTGCTTGAGGGAGAATGACCCCAATGTTTACAGTCTAACCTTGTAGTAGAAAGCTGCCATCCTCTGAACCATTCCAGTAAAGCTTTTCCTCCCCAGGACTTTCACATCCTTCTCATGATCTGAATGTAATACTTCATCTGTGCCCTAACCAGTGTTAGATTAACTAGAGGTGGTTAATGTCCTTGTTTTTGTACAAAGACCATATTTCTAGTGCCTGCATTGTTTGAGTATCAGATCCTCTGTTTCCTTACTTGCTCATCCAGTTTCTTTCCATATTTCCTTTTCCAAATTCTTGCTTTTTAAAACATGAGTTTGTTATCACCTGATCACTCGTGGTGGCTATTTTGACTTTGATCTGTCATGTGAAACATGTGTAATTTGAAAGATCCAAGTTCAAGTTCAAGTTTATTGTCATTTGACTGTACACGTCTATGTAGCTAAATGAAACAACATTCTTCTGGGACCAAGGTGAAAATCAAAGTTCATATATCACATACAGCACATAAAATAATGGTAACACAAGAATATTAACAAATAATAAGAAGATATACTGTAGATGTACAAGTTGACATAAAGTACATATATGGCATATAGCTAAATAAACAACAATATAATGCTACTGGTGCTGTCATAACTAATGTGTACTGGGTGGTAGCAGATTATTTATAAGTCTCACAGCCTGGGGAAAGAAGCTGTTACCCAGCCTAACTGTTCTTCTTTTTATACTGCGGTACCTTCTGCCTGATGGTAGGAGGTCAAAGAGATTGTAGGACGAGTGGGAGGAGTCCTTGACAATGCTGAGGGTTCTGCAAACGCAGCGTTTCTGGTATATGTCCTGGATGGGAGGGGGAGGGGGGTTGAGTAAAGAGACCTCAATGATCCTCTCAGCAGTGTTTGCAATCCGTTGCAGGGTCTTGTGGTCAGATGCCTTGCATTTCTATCCATTAACATTAGTCATTTGAAATAATAAAATGAGAGAGATGTGAAATAACTATTGACTCCCTATTGTGATTAACCCCCCCCCACAGTATGTTTTCATCAAACAAGTGTTTTTTAGAATAATGATCATTTACTGTACTACTTGACTCCTTAATTCTCTCTGTTATTGAATGAAATGCTTCCAAGGTGGCATATTTTTCCTAGTTAATTCTGGGTTGGTAATGTGTAAACCCCAGCACAAACTCATACTAAAATACATGAGAAATCTCAATGATCAATAGGTAGATGCTTCCTTTCTTTCTTTTCTTGGATAGTTATTACTAATCACTCTTTACAGTTCCCTAGCTAGTTACAAAAACAACAGCTTGCATTTTTGTGTCACCTGTAGTGTGGTAAAATGTTCCTAAAGCACTTCACTGGAGTGTTGCTGAACAAAAATGGATACTGAGCCAATATCATTGCAGGTAACCAAAAACTCATTCAAAGTGTTTGGCTTAAGAAACTTCAAGAAGAAAAGGAAGACAGAGGGGTTTGGGGAAGAAATTTCAGAGGTTACGATCTTGGCAGCTCAAAGCACAGCCTCCCACTTGCTTATTTCATCTACTTCCCCCACCCACCGGTCTTCCCCCTCACCTGGTCTCACCTATCATCTGTCAGCTTGTACTCCTTTCCCTCCTCCCACCTTTTTATTCTGGCTTGTGCCCCCTTCTTTTCCAGTCCTGATGAAGGGTCTTGGCTTGAAACATCAACTGTTTATTACCTTCTGTAGATGTTGTCTGAGCTGCTGAGTTTCTCCAGCAATTTGTGTGTGTTGCTCAAGATTTCCAGCATCTGCAGAACCTCTTGTGTGTATGATTTGTGATCATTGATGCTGTGATTAGAATTAGAAATTAGCTGGAGGCCAGAATTGGAGAAAGGCAGAGACCTTTTAGGTTTGCAGGAATGGAGGAAGTCACAGAGAAAAGTGGGAGAACAGAACAGGCATGACAAGAGTCAGCATTATGCATCTGAATGACCCCATTCCATACTTTAGGAGACATGAGACATATACACTTATTGGCCACTTTATTAAGTAATTACTGTACCTAATAAAGTAGCTACTGCGTGTATGGTTGTGGTCTTCTGTTGCTGTAGCCCACAAGGTTGTGCATTCAGAGATGTTTTTCCGCACACCACTGTTGTAACACATGGCCATTTGAGTTACTGTTGCCTTCCTGTTCAGTTTGAACCAGTCTGGCCATTATCCTCTGACCTCTCTCATTAACAAGGTGTTTTCACCCACAGAACTGCTGCTGTCTGGACGGTTTTTCTTTTTTGCATCATTCTTTGTAAACTCTAGAGACTGTTGTGTGTGAAAATCTCAGGAGATCAGCAGTTTCTGAGCTACTTAAACCACCCCAGCTGGCACCAATAATGGTTCTATGGTCAAAATCACTTGGATCACATTTCTTCCTATTCTCACATTTAGCCTGAAAATCAAGTGCACCTCTTGCCCATGTCTGCATGCACGTATGCATAGAGTTGCTGCCACATGATTGTCTGTTTAGATACTTGCATTAATGAGCAGATGTAGGGGTGTACCTAATAAAGTGGCTACTGAGTATAAATCAAAGAAGTTGAGTAGGTAGGTCACCTGGCCTTCATGTGATTCATCCTAGTCTGCTGTGGATTACAAAGCAATGTAAGGATCTGTCAGGCAGCACACTGGTCCATTTAACCTTGGTGGTGGGGAAGTATTTAGAAATAATAATTCATTGAAAGTTAATAGGCACTTAAATTAGCTTTATTTGTCACATGTACATCAAAACATACAATGAAATGCATAGTTTGTGTTAACAACACAGTCCAAAGATGTGCTGGGGCAGCCCACAACTTATTAACCCTAACTGTACGTCTTTGGGATGTCGGAGGAAACCAGAGCACCCAGAGGAAAACCACACGGTCGCAGAGAGAACGTACAAACTCATTACAGACAGTAGTGGGAATTGAACCCTGACCGCAATTGCTGATGCTATAAAGCTTTACACTAACTGCTATGACACTGTGCCAGCCCAACTTTTATAGTTAATAAGGTAGAATTAGCCAGATTGAAGTTTTCTTGAAAAGGTTGATGAAGTGTATACAATTATTATTGACTGTGAAGCTTTTCAGAAGGCATTTCAAAAAGTCTATGATAAAAGGCTGGTTAATAGAATTAGGGCTCATGAGTTAAGTGGACCAGTGGATAAAAAAGTTGGCTCAGGGCAGAACTTGGTTATTTGGGCTTTTTCATATTGAGTGCTGTTTCACGGGGTAGCATTGTCATGACCCCTTATTTTCTTGGTAAAGGTTAATGAGCTGGAAACAGTGTCACTATCACTGAGTCTATGCAGATTATAGAAACATAGAAACATAGAAAATAGGTGCAGGAGTAGGCCATTTGGCCCTTCGAGCCTGCACCGCCATTTATTATGATCATGGCTGATCATCCAACTCAGAACTCCACCCCAGCCTTCCCTCCATACCCCCTGAACCCCGTAGCCGCAAGTGCCATATCTAACTCCCTCTTAAATATAGGCAATGAACTGGCCTCAACTGTTTCCTGTGGCAGAGAATTCCACAGATTCACCACTCTCTGTGTGAAGAAGTTTTTCCTAATCTCGGTCCTAAAAGGCTTCCCCTCTATCCTCAAACTGTGGCCCCTCGTTCTGGACTTCCCCAACATCGGGATCAATCTTCCTGCATCTAGCCTGTCCAATCCCTTTAGGATTTTATATGTTTCAATCAGATCCCCCCTCAATCTTCTAAATTCCAACGAGTACAAGCCCAGTTCATCCAGTCTTTCTTCATATGAAAGTCCTGCCATCCCAGGAATCAATCTGGTGAACCTTCTTTGTACTCCCTCTATGGCAAGGATGTCTTTCCTCAGATTAGGGGACCAAAACTGCACATAATACTCCAGGTGTGGTCTCACCAAGGCCTTGTACAACTGCAGTAGTACCTCCCTGCTCCTGTACTCGAATCCTCTCGCTATAAATGCCAGCATACCGTTTGCCTTTTTCACCGCCTGCTGTACCTGCATACCCACTTATCTCTGAGATTGACTGACCTTTTGGGCAGACCAATAGCAAATGAAATTCAATACACCAAAATATGAGGTGGCACAGAGAATCTGCATATGAGAGAAATCTGGAGCAATATGCACAAAATACCGGAGGAACCCAGCAGGTCAGGCAGCATCTGTGGAGGAGAATAAACACTCAGCATTTCAGGCCAAGACCCCTCATCAGACTGAAACATTGACTCTTTATTTCCCTTCATAGATGATGCCTGACCAGCTAAGTTCCTCCAGCATCTTGTGGGTGTTGCTCAAATACAAGTTGGTACATTTTGGCTGAAGTATTGGAAAAAAAATACAGACTAAATGGTTCTAAAATAAGCAGGGGCAGAATAATTGGGCGTAAAAGTCTTTGAAAATAGCTGAATATGTTGAGACCTGGGGAATACAATACTAGGCCACAAATGGAAGGCATCCAATTTTGATCAGCACACTTAAGAAATTATGCAGATGTACTAAGGAGGGTGAAGGTAAGGTTTATGAGAGTGGGAATGGTTCCAGTGAAGAGATTTTTAGCTATTGTACTCCTCCCAAGGAAATTGAGGAGAGATTTGATGGACGTGTGCAATATCAAAATGGGTGTAGATATCTTTGACATTAGGACATTGCTAAATGTGTAGTTAGGAAAACACCAAGAGAGTACCTGAACTGTCATCAGTGCCTTGACAAAGGAGCTTCTGGACCAACCTCGCCCTGGCAGGTAGGGGTCTACTGGACACCAGAAACTGACATGTATAAGATTGTGTATGAGATTATAAGAGGCATAGATAGAGTGGATAGCCAGCACATTTTTTCCCAGGGCAACACTGAGATTAGAGACTAGCTTTATTTGTCACAGGTACATCAAAACATCAAGACACAGAGTGAAATGTGTCAGTCCAACGATGTGCTGGGGACAGCCCACAGGTGTTGCCATGCTTCTGATGCCTACATTAGCATGCCCACAACTTACTAGCCCTAACCTATACATTTTTGGAATATAGAGGAAACTGGAGACAGCCCACACGCTCACAAGGAGAATGCATAAACTCCTTATAGACAGCAGCGGGAATTTAACCCCAATAAAAGAACAGGAAAACAGATTATTATCTGAATGGTGGCCGATTAGGAAAAGGGGAGGTGTAACGAGACCTGGGTGTCATTGTACACCAGTCATTGAAAGTGGGCATGCAGGTACAGCAGGCGGTGAAAAAGGCGAATGGTATGCTGGCATTCATAGCAAGAGGATTCGAGTACAGGAGCAGGGAGGTACTACTGCAGTTGTACAAGGCTTTGGTGAGACCACACCTGGAGTATTGTGTGCAGTTTTGGTCCCCTAATCTAAGGAAAGACATCCTTGCCATAGAGGGAGTACAAAGAAGGTTCACCAGATTGATTCCTGGGATGGCAGGACTTTCATATGATGAAAGACTGGATCGACTAGGCTTATACTCGCTGGAACTTAGAAGATTGAGGGGGGATCTTATTGAAACGTATAAAATTCTAAAGGGATTGGACAGGCTAGATGCAGGAAGATTGTTCCCAATTTTAGGGAAGGCCAGAACGAGGAGTCACAGTTTAAGGATAAAGGGGAAGCCTTTTAGGACCGAGATGAGGTAAAACTTCTTCACACAGAGAGTGGTGAATCTGTGGAATTCTCTGCCACAGGAAACTGTTGAGGCCAGTTCATTGGCTATATTTAAGAGGGAGTTAGATATGGCCCTTGTGGCTAAAGGGATCAGGGGGTATGGAGAGAAGGCAGGTACAGGGTTCTGAGTTGGATGATCAGCCATGATCATACTGAATGGCGGTGCAGGCTCAAAGGGCCGAATGGCCTACTCCTGCACCTATTTTCTATGTTTCTATGTAATAAACCGATTGCTGACGCCGTAAAGCATTATGCTAGCCACTAAGCTACTGTGCTGCCCCAATACCAGAGGACATCCTTTTAAGGTGAGTGGTGGAAAGTATAGGAAGGATGCCAGAGGTAGATTTTTTTAAATACAAAAAGTGTTAAGTACCAGGAATGCACTGTTGAGGGAGATGGTAGAGGCTGAAACATTAGGGACATTTCAAAGATGCTTAGATAGGCACATGGATGAAAGGAAAATGGATGGCTATGGTTTGTGTAGAAGGGAAGGGTTAGATTGATCGTGGAGTAGGTTAAACATCAGGGGTCGAAGATCTTGAACTGTGCTGTATTGCTCTATGTTTTATGTTCACATCACATCAAGTCCTTAGGTAGCTCCTTCCTCCTAACTGTTGTCTTGGAGCTTAGTTTCTTCTTTGTTTCTGTGTCCACACATCTGGAGAGACAAGAGGGGAATGTGAAGCAAAAGAAAAAGAGAAACAAGAGGCTCCTCAAGTTTGCTGTACCATTGAGAGAGTCACTGTCTGAACTAACACAAAGACCCCTTCTTCCTGCCTGGTCCCAGATCCTCTGATTCCATATCTCTTCAAAATTTATTGATGACATTCATCAAATAAGCATCCACAGTAGGTGGAAGAAAACTACAAAGGTTCATAGTAACACACATCAAAGTTGCTGGTGAACGCAGCAGGCCAGGCAGCATCACTAGGAAGAGGTACAGACTGTACCTCTTCCTAGAGATGCTGCATTGACTGTACCTCTTCCTAGAGATGCTGCATTGACTGTACCTCTTCCTAGAGATGCTGCCTGGCCTGCTGCGTTCACCAGCAACTTAGATGTGTGTTGCTTGAATTTCCAGCATCTGCAGAATTCCTGTTGTTAATAGTTCAAGATTTACCATCCAAAGAAACAACTCTGAAACTCAGTCAAACCAATTGCAAACTGTTTTTTGGCTGGTTGTTGAGATTTTGTGTTTAAAGATATCCATTACCATTCATTTCTGAAGGGAGCTGGAGATCGTGAATCAGCTGTTAAAGTAGAAGAGAACTCAAGCTGCAGACAATCTTACAGATTTTGGATCTTACCTGGAAAGTGGGTGGAGATTCATTATGATCGTCTGGCTTTGATGACTTTACTGGACAGGTAAAAGATTTTTGCTTTTAGGTCTCTATAACTTTGTAGCAACACAACATTATTAAAGTCAATATAAAATAATTTATTTTATTGAAATGTGCCAATCATTTTAATTTCAATCCCCATTCCCATTCCGACGTATTGGTTCATGACCTCCTTTACTGTCATGATGAGACCATTCTCAGGTTGGAGGAGCAACACATCATAATCTGTCTGGATAGCTTTCAACCTGATGTCATGAGCATCTATTTCTTAACTTTGGGTAATTCTTCCCCTTCCCCCTTCCCTCTTCTTCAATTCCCTACCTTGGCTCCCTTCTCACCCTTTCTCTTCTCCTCACCTGCCTATCACCTTCCCCTAGTGACCGTCCTCCTCCTTACCTTTTGTCCCATGGTCCACTTTCCTTTTTGTCAGATTCCTTCTTCTCTAGCCCTTTACCTTTTCCAGCTGTCACTTCCCAGCTTCTTGCTTCATCCCCCATGGCCCACCCATCTGATTTCATCTATCATCTTCCAGCTTGTACTCCTTTCACCCCCTCCCCCCAACCTTCTTATTCTGGCTTTTTCCCCCTTCCTTTCCAATCCAGATGAAGTGTCTCGGCCTGAAACATCGACTGTTTTTATTCATTTCCACAGAAGCTTTAAAAAAGTAATTAAGAAGATAAAGATGGAATATGAAAGTAAGCTATCCAATAATATTAATGAGCATAGCAAAAGTTTCTTCAGGTACATGAAGTGTAGAGAGAGGTGAGAGTGGATATTGGACCGCTGGAAGCGATGCTGGAGAGGCAGTAATGGGGGACAACGAAATGGTGGACAAACTGAATAAGTATTTTGCATCAGTCGGTGGAAGACACGAGCAGTATGGTGGAAGTTCCAGGTTCAGGAGTCATGAAGTATGTGAAGTTAACATAACTGGAGAGAAGGTTCTTGGAAACTGAAAGGTCTGAAGGTAGATAAGTCACCTAGAGCAGATGGTGTACACCCCAGAGTTCTGAAGGAGGAGGCTAAGAAGATCGTGGAGGCATTAATAATGATCTTTCAAGAATCTCTAGATTCGGGAAAGGTTTTGGAAGACTGAAAAATTACAAATGTCACTCCACTCTTCAAGGCAGGAGAAAGGAAGCTATAGCCAGTCGATTATTAAGGATGAGGTCTCAGTGTACTTGGAGGCACATGACAAATAGACCATAGTCAGCATGGTTTCCTCAAAGGAAAATCTCGCCTGACAAATCTGTTGGAATTCTTTGAAGAAATAACAAGCAGGATAGACGAAGGAGAGTCAGTTGCTATTGTGTACTTGGATTTTCAGAAGGCTTTTGACAAGGTGCCACACGAAGCTGCTAACAAGCTATGAGCCCATGATGTTACATGAAAGATAATAGCATAGATTAAGCAATGGCTGATTAGCAGGAGGCAAAGAGTGGGAATAAAGGGAGCCTTTTCTGGCTGGCTGCCAGTGACTAGTGGTGTTCCACAGGGGTCTGTGTTGGGACCAATTTTTTTTAAAGTTATATGTCAATGATTTGGATGATAGAATTGATGGCTTTGTTGAAAAGTTTGCAGACAATATGAAGATAGATGAAGGGGCAGGTAGTTTGAGAATGGGCAAAGAAATGGCAGATGGAATACAGTGTTGGGAAGTGCATGGTCATGTACTTTGGTGGAAGAATCAGAATCAAGTTTATTATCATCGGCATGAGACGTGAAATTTGTTAACTTAGCAGCAGTTCAATGCAATACATAATCTAGAAGAGAAAAAAAAGAATAATAATAAATAAGTAGATCAATTACAGTATATGTATATGGAATAGATTAAAAATGTGCAAAAATCAGAAATACTGTATATTTAAAAGAAAGGTGAGGTAGTATCCAAGGGTTCAATGTCCATTTAGGAATCGGATGGCAGAGGGGAAGAAGCTGTTTCTGAATCGCTGAGTGTGTGCCTTCAGGCTTCTGTACGTCTTACCTGATGGTAACGGTGAGAAAAGGACATGCCCTGGGTGCTGGAGGTCCTTAATAATGGACACTGCCTTTCTGAGACACCACTCCCTGAAGATGTCCTGGGTACTTTGTAGGCTAGTACCCAAGATGGAGCTGACTAGATTTACAAACTTCTGCAGCTTCTCTCGGTCCTGTGCAGTAACCCCTCCATACCAGACAGTGATGCAACCTGTCAGAATGCTCTCTACAGTACATCTACAGAAGTTTTTGAGTGTATTTGTTGACATGCCAAATTAACGGGTTGACTATTTTCTAAATGGAGAGAAAATACAAAAAACTAAGGTGCAAAGGGACCTGGGAATCCTTGTGCTAAATTCAATTTGCAGGTTGAGTCTGCGGTGAGGAAGGCAAATGCAATGTTAGCATTCATTTCTAGAGGACTAAAATATAAAAGCAAGAATATAAAGCACTGGTGAGGCCTCACTTGGAGTATTGTGAGCAGTTTTGGACCCCTTATCTTAGAAAGGATGTGCTGAAACTGGAGAGGGTTCAAAGGAAATTGATGAAAGTGATTCCAGGATTGAATAGCTTGTCATATGAAGAGCGTTTAATGGCTCTGGGCCTATATTTGCTGGAATTCAGAAGATTAAGGGGTGACCTCATTGAAAACTATCGAATGGTGAAAGAGTGGATGTGGAGAGGATGTTTCCTTTGGTGGGATAGTCCAAGACCAGAGGACACAACCACAGAATAGAAGGGTGTCCTTTTAGAATGGAGACAAGGAGGAATTTCTTTCACCAGAGAGTGGTGAATCTGTGGAATTCTTTGCCACAGGCATCTGTAGAGGCCAAGTCTTTATGTATATTTAAGGCAGAGGTTGATAGATTCTTGACTGGTCAAGGCATGAATGGATATGGGGAGAAGACAGGAGATTGGGGCTGAGAGGAAAATTAGATCAACCATGATGAAATGGCGAAGCAGACTTGATGGGCCAAATGGTCTAAGTGAGCTCCTATATCTTTTGGTCATTTGATCTTATGGTCTTAAGCTGCCTGACCTGTTGAGTTCCTCCAGCATTCTGTGTGTTGCTCCCTAAGACCATAAAACATAGGCGCTGCATGGAGTCCGCTGCATCATGGCAGATTTATTATCCCTGTCAGCACTATTCTGCCTTCTCCCTGTAACTTTTGACGCCTTGACTAAAGAAGAACTTATCAACCTCTGCTTTAAGTTATACTCAATGACTCGGCCTCCTTAGCTGTCCATAACAATGAATTCCACAGATTCATCACCCTCTGGCTAAAGAAATTCCTCCTCATCTCTGTTCTAAATGGACGTCCATCTATTCAAAGGCTGTGCTGTCTGGTATAGAGTCACCCCTATAGGCAATATTCTCTCCACATCCACTCTATCTAGGCTTTTCAATATTCAAAAGGTTTCAATGAGACCTGTTCCTCCCCCCACCCTGCCGATTCTTCTAAACTCCAGTGAGTACAGGCCCAGAACCATCAAACGTTGCTCAAATGTTAACCCTTTCATTCCTGGTGTCATTCTTGTGAATATCCTCTGGACTGTCTCCGATTCCAGCATATCATTTCTTAGAGAAGGGGCCCAAAACATCTCGTAGTTCTCCAAGTGCTGCCTTATAAAGCCACAGCATCATATCCTTGCTTTTTTATTCTAGTTCTCATGATGAATGCTGATATTGCATTTGCCTTCCTTCTCATTGACTCAACCTGCAAGCTAATCTCTAAGGAATCCTGCACAAGGACTCCTTAGTCCATTTGTGCCTCTGATTTTTGAATTTTGATGCCTTAACTAAACAAGAACCTATCAACCTCTGCTTTAAATATACTCAATGACTTGGCCTCCATAGCTGTCCATAATAATGAATTCCACAGATTCACCACGCCCTGGCTAAAGAAATTCCTCCTCATCTCGATTTAGAAAATAGTCTACAGCTTTATTCCTTCTACCAATGTGCATGACCTTACACTGTACATGTTCCATCTACAACTTCTTTGCCCATTCTCCCAGCCTGTCCAAGTGCTTCTGCAGATTCCTTCCTCAACACTACCTGACCCTAAATCTATGTTTGTAACCTCTGTTAAAATAATGTTGCCTGTTTTCTTAGACTCATGGAACACTACAGCACAGAGATAGGTCCTGTGTCCCATCTAGTCCATGCACCTGGACCATAGTCCTCCATAGCCTTCCATACCCGTCTCATCCATGTACCTACTAATTTCTCTTAAATGTTGAAATTGAACCCGTGTCCACCACTCTTGTTGGCAGCTCATTCCACACTCTCACAACCCTCTGAGTGAAGAAGTTCCCCCTCATGTTTCCTTTAAACATTTCGCCTTTCACTCTTAACCTATGAAGTGGTGGGGGGGGGGTGTTTGCTTGTGCAAAGTTTTCATACAAAATATATTTTGAAACCTAATGAGAAAAATCTGATATTTCAGCAAGATATGAGATAGTTATTTGTCAGCTCACTTCATTTCACCCAATGTCCTGCACTGCAGCTTCCTATCGGCTTCAAGTTTATATTTTCTTTCCATTTCATCTCTTACCATCATTTAAGGAATTGATCTCTCTTTGTATGAATAAGTTTCTGAAATCTGCCCTGAATTTACTAGTTTAAACTTCTGACTTCATATGCTTGGGGGAAGAATTAACTGAAAGTAACTTTCTAGAAAGCAACTTTCCTTCACAATCTTCCATAAAACTCCATGAAAACATCTGTTAGGCATTTCCTCTCAAAATCAAAAAGCATAGATTTCTCACCTTTCTTGGTAATCTGTCTCTACTCCCTCCCACAATCCATTCAATCCCTCCAGTCTATCGCTCAGTTCTCCATTCCAGTTTCCCACTCTGAATAAATTCTTCAGTCCACTTAGACATGCTGACCACTTGCTCCCCCCGGCAAAGTCCAGTCTCTTTCACTCATTCAGTTGTGCACCCTAGCCCTCTCAGTTTCTCTGATCCTTCTCATTCCTTTCCTCAGAGAATTCATCTAAAGACCTGATGAAGAGTCTCAGTCCAAAATGTTGGCTCTTTATTGCTTTCCATAGATGCTTACTGATGTGCTGAGTTCCTGCAGTATTTTGTGTGTATTCCTCCTTGCTGTTGTCAGTTCTTAAGCCTACTTGCTTTCATACTTCAGATTTACGCCAAATCTTATTAGTGCAATGATGCACTTAATGGTGATTTTTATTGAAATTATGTTGAAAAAGAGTACCAGGGATTAATTGTTGATGTTACTTCACCTTATTTTAAGAACATAGAACATTACACCACACTACAAGCCCTTTGGTCACAATGTTGTGCCTTTGTTTTAACCTTTTCTACGTTCAATCTAACCCTTCCCTCTTACATAGCCCTCCATTTCTCTATCGTCCATGTGCATGTCTAAGAGTTTCTTAAATGCTCTAATCTATCTGGCTCTAACACCCCTGGCTGGACATTCCACACGCTCACCACTCTGTGTAAAAAACGTACCTCTGACATCCCCCTATACTTCGTTCCAATCACATTAAAATTATGCCACCTCATATTAGTCACTTCCACCTGTGAAAAAGTTTCTGGGTATCCACTAAATCTGTGCTTCTTAAGATCTCGTACAATTCTATCAAGTTACCTCTCATCCTCTTCTCCAAAGAGAAAGGTGCTAGCTCACTCAATTTATCCTCATAAGACATGCTGTTTAATCCAGGCAGCATCCTGGTAAATCTCCTCTCCATATAACTGGATATGTTTAAAAAACATACCCAGTTTGCACCTCTCTGTTTTTGCTGAATTCTACTTAAACTGGAACAATTTTATAGACATTGCTTGCAAGGTGTGCCTCGGCTCCCATTGTCCTCGGACTTGTTTGGATCATTCACAATCAGCAGGTTCAGTGAGCTTTGCTTCTCTCAAATTCTGTGATACATAAGGTCATGAGGGAATCATATGCCACAAGCACCAGCTCTCACTGAGGTCCTGATGAAGGATCTTGGCCCAAAACATCAACTGTTTATTCCTTCTATAGATACTACCTGACCTGCTGAATTCCCCCAGCATCTTATGTGTGTAGCTCTCCCTGCGGGATTTCTCAGTAGTCAAGGAAACAACCATTGTTCTAGACAATAAACAGAGCTCTCACGTTTTATGCAGGAGAATGCTGGAATTCTAAGTGTCTTGATTTGATACTGGAGTTTGTCCAACATATTAAATAGACTAAAGACTCATGTAAAGATATCTGAGAACAACAGTTGGATAAAACCTTGCTGTACTTTTGCAGGAATCAGGGCATTGGAGAAAATGTGTTATCAGTTTCCTTGGCTGTCCTCGTTGCCCTTCTTGGATTCAGCCTTCTTGACAAGGGGTTTTTCAAGGACATCTCTGTTTTGTGCTTCTGCCTAGTTATTGCTAGCTGCCAATACTCCCTGTTAAAGGTAAGTGTGAGTGATGTTCTGTCCCTTGTTCAAGTAAACCAATCTATTGCAGCTCTTCACACGAAATGCTGGAGGGACTGCAGGTCAGGCTGAAACCCTTCTTCAAGACCAGGTCTCAGCCTGAAACACCAACTGTTTATTCCTTTCCATAGAAGCTGCCTGACCTGCTGAGTTCCTCCAGCATTTTTTGTGTGTTACTTTGGATTTCCAGCAGCTGCGGAATCTCTTGTGGTTGTGTATTGTAGCCCTGACACCTCAAGGACCATCAAGGACTGTTCGCTGCTTCACTAACAGCAAACCAAAGCATGGGTCACCTGTGATCTAAAGGCTCTTCTCAATCACAAAAGGAGAGCCTTTAGATCAGGAGACAGGGAGGAAATGGAGAAAATCGAGGTGGCTAAAGAAGAAAATAGGAGAGAGCTGGAGAACAAACTTGGGCAGAGTCGCACATGGGAAGTGTGGAGAGGCATGAAGAACATCACTGGCTTCAATCAGCCTAGTTGTTACGGACTCAGAATGCAGCCGTGAGTGGATTGATGAGTGAAACCAATTCTTCAATAGGTTTGACAATTGCCCTCCTGTTAAAACACCCACTCAGCACACCAGTCCAGGTACCGAGGCACCCAATGCTCTTTCAGCACCAACGCCTCCCTTCCTCCCTCCTCCCTCCTCCCCCCTCCAGTTCAACATGTGGATGAACAACACAGGCTACCACTGTCTATATCCCCCTTATGCCCTGCACCTATCATCCACACCTCCATATACCAACTGCTTACGTCCTGATCTTCACCTCCCCCAGCCCCCACCTTCCACCAACCAACTCCCCAATCATGGACTCACCTTCACTATTGAGCAAGTGAGAAGGGCCCTGGGGAAACTCAGACATGGCAACGCATTGGGACCAGATGGTGTGAACCCCAAGGTCCTGAAGGAGTATGCTGAGCAGCTGTGTGGAGTTCTCCAGCACATTTTCATTCTGAATCTCAGCCTGGAAAGGGTCCTGACTGTGTGGGCCTAGTATCCAAGAACAGCCAGCTGAGAGTGTTGAATGACTACCGTCCAGTGGCCCTGACCTCACATATCATGAAGACACTTAGAGAGGCTGGTCCTGGCTCACCTCTGACCCCTGGTCAGATGAGCCTTCGATCCCCTGCAGTTTGCCCACCAGGAGCATATTGGAGTCGATGATGCTGTCATCTTTCTGCTGAACAGGGCTTACTCCCATTTGGGTAAGCAGGGCAGCACTATGAGGATCATGCTTTTTGATTTCTCAAGTGCCTTCAATACCATACAGCCCTCACTGCTGGGGGAAAAGCTCTGTTCAATGCAAATTGGCATTTCCATTGTCTCCTGGATAATAGACTACTTGACTGGCAGACCACAGTGTGTGTGGCTTCAGAGCTGTGTGTCAGACATGGCTATAAGCAACACTGAAGCCCCACAGGGGACTGTACTGGCTCCCTTCCTTTTTACCCTGTATACCTTGGACTTTAGGTACAACACCGAGTCATGTCATCTGCTGAAATTCACTGATGACCCAGCACTAGTTGGGTGTATAAAGGGAGAACGAGAGGATGAATACAGGGCTGTAGTGGAGGACGTTGTCGAATGGTGCAAGCTAAATCATCTGCAGCTCAACATCAGTAAGACAAAGGAGATGGTGATGGACTTTCGGAAGACTAAGGTTGCATTGCTCCCTGTGACTATTGATCGTGAGGACGTGGATGTAGTGAGGACCTACAAATACCTGGGGTACACTTGGTTGACAGACTTGAGTGGAGCACCAACACAGAGGCTGTGTACAAAAAGAGCCAGAGTCTGAGGAGGCTGAAGTCCTTTGGAGAATGCAGGCCTCTCCTTCACCTGTTCAACCAATCTGTTGTTGCCAGTGCAATCTCCTATGTGGTGGTGTGCTGGGGCAATGGCATCAATATGGGTGATGCTAACAGGCTCAATAAACTGATTAGAAAGGCTGGCCCTGTTATAAGAGTCAAACTGGACACACTGGAGGCTGTGGTAGAACAAGGGACCCTATGGCAAATCCTGGCAATCCTGGACAATGTTTCTCACCCTCTGGATGCCACCTTGGCTGAACAGAGGAGCACTTTTAGGAATAGACTAAAACAACTGCGCTGCTCCAAAGAGCGCAATATGAGGTCGTCCTTACCCTCAGCCATTAGACTCTATAATAAGACAATCTGTAACTGGGGAAGTAATGACTCCCTCCTGTTGGATTGTTTGAGGTAACTTATTTTTTATTCTTTCTTACTCTCTTCTCATATTTGTATATCTGTGCACTTGTAATGCTACTGTGACACTGTAATTTCCTTTGGGATCAATGAAGTATTTATCTATCTATCTTTCTATCTCTTCTCTTCTGTTTCAGAGTGCTCAGCCTGATCCTGCTTCGCCTGTTCACGTGAGTAATGATAACTGTACCTCAAAGGCCAAAGCCTGGAATGTCACTCAGACACTTTGATTATTCTGTTTAAATGATGGAAGTCCCAAGTGATTTTAATCTTTCAGCCCTGTCTTACCAAAACAGCATCTTGCTCCTGTTGAGCCCTAGTTGTAGAAATTTTCTTTTTCAGTGAATCAGTTCCTGACTGATTTAATGCTTCTCTAGTCCCAAATAGGAATGAATCATTCAAGACAGATTTAGTGAACCAGGTCTTCAAGGAGATCATATTTAAAACATTACTTTCCCTGGTTAATGCACTTAGTAGAATTTGTTCCAGCATTACATGGGGTTGTTAACACAGAATAGTTGGCACAGTAGAGTAGTGGTTAGCACGATTGTTTTACAACACCAATGGTCAGTGATCTGGGTTTGATTCCTATCACTATCTGTACGGAGCTTGTGCATTCTCCCCTTAACTGCATGGGTTTCCTGCTTGTGCTCCAGTTTCCTCCCATATTCCAAAGAAGTACAGTTAGGTTCAGGGTTAGAGAGTTGTGGTTAGCTATGTTGGCACTGAAGCATGGTAACAATTGTGGGCTGCCCTCAACACAATACTCAGACCATGTTGGTCATTGACTCAAAATGACGTGGGGCAACACAGTTGTGTAAGAGTTAGTGTAACAGTATTTATAAATACCAAGATTCAATTCTGTCGCTGTCTGTAAGGAGTTTGTATATTCTCCCTGTGACTGTGTGGGATCCCTTCGGATGCTCTGGTTTCCTCCCACATTCCAAAGACGTGCAGGTTAGTAGGTTAATTGTTTACATGGCTGTAATTGGGTGGTATTAGCTCGTTGGGTTAGAAGGACCTGTGACCGTGCTGTATTTCCATATAATAATAAAATATTTATTCCTACGGTCTCCATTCAACAAAACCCCAACAACATTAACAGTCTTTGTAATGGGTGAGGTCAGAGTATATGTCAAAGAGCAAATTGATGATTGTACAGAAAGTTGGCTGTATATTGTGTTCAATTAAATGGAAGGGTTTACGTTGCATGTGATATAATCAGTAGGTGCATAACACCTTGGGGTTGGAGGGTGTTGAAATATGTTTAAAGGGTGGGGTGTACAGTGCACAAATATTCAATAGACATGACATTGTGGGTGGAGGTGTATAATGGCGTATGATATTTTTTCTGGGTAGGATTTATCAAGGATAAATGTACAGTGAGTACAACATGCAGTAGGTATATAATGCGTTGATATGTTATGGGGTAGGTATACCATTGGCATGGTGTACAACATGCAGTGTTCATGACACAAAATACTGGAGGAACTCAACAATACAGGCAGCATCTATGCAGGGGAATAAATAATCACAGTAACAGAATCCTGATGAAACGTCTCGACCCGAATTATTGACTATTTATTCCCCTTCATAGATGCTACCTGACCTGCTGAGTTCCTCCAGAATTTTACGTGTGTTGCACAAGATTTCCAGCATCTCTTGTGTTTATAATGTTCATGACAGGCAGTGTGCATAATGGAAAGGTGCACATTGGCTGGGTGTAGATAAGCTGTTGTACAGTTGCATGAAAGACATTTATAATGACAGATGTTTACATCTGGGTGTACTACTGGTGACGTGTGCAATAGTTGAGAGGATTATTGGCATAATGTATAAGGGAGGGATATAGAAGGGTGGACATGTCATGAAGGGATTTTATAATATGTGAGGTAAGCCCCTGGTGTGTGTGTGTGGGTGGGTAGTAGGATATGTGGGGCTGATGAGAAAGTGGGGAGAATAGATGGGATTAGTTTTGCTGGGTGGCTGATGGTTGGCATGATCTTGATGGGCCAAAGGGCCATTCTGTTTATTATATTTACTTACAAGATCCAGGGGGAATACCGTTAATTTGAATAATGAGCACTTCTGTTTATGGGCACCATTGCAGCATAATGATTACCGTGATGCTATTGCAGCTCATGGCATTGTAGTTTGGAGTTCAACTGCAGTGTCCTCCATAAGAAAGTTTGTACATCCTTCCCGTGAGAACCTGGTGCTCTGGTTTCCCTCTGCAGTCCAAAGAGATACCAGATAGTAAGTTAATTAGTCATTGTAAATTGGGAGATTTTAACTTTCCTAATATTGACTAGCATCTCCTTAGAGCAAAGGGGTGGAGTTTGTGAGGTGTGATCAGGAAGATTTCCTGACGCAACATGTACATAATCAACTAGAGTAGAGGCTGTACTAGATGTGGTATTGGGAAATGAACCTTGTCAGGTGTCAGATCTCACAGTGGGAGAGATTTTGGAGCTAGTGATCACAACTCTATCTCCTTTACCATAGCACTGGAGAAGGATATGAGCCAACAATTTGGGAAAACATTTAATTGGGGAAGGAAGAAATATGATACTATTAGGCAGGAACTGGGGAGCATAAATTGGGGGCAGATATTCTCAAGGAAATGCACAGCAGAGCTGTAGCAAATGTTCAGGGAACATTTGCATGGTATTCTGCATGGGTATGTTCCATTAAGGCAGGGAAAGGATGGTAGGGTAAAAGAACCATGGTTTACAAAGAATGTGGAAAATCTAGTTAAGAAGAAAAGTTTATGAAAGGGTCAAGAAACGAGGTACTGATAACGTTGTAGAATATTACAAGGTTGCCAGGAAGGAGTTTAAGAATGAAATTAGGAGAGCTAGAAGGGTCCACGAGAAGGCTTTGGCGAGTAGGATTAAGGAAAGCCTGAAGGCATTCTACAAGCATGTGAAGAGTGAGATGATGAGCAGTGTGGAATAGGGCCAATCAGGTGTGAAAGTGGAAACCTGTGTGTGGAGTCAGAGGAGGTAGTGGGGGTACTTAATGCTTCAGTATTTACCAGGGAAAAGGACCTTGACAATTGTGGGGATGACTTACAGTGGATTGAAATGCTTGAGCATATAGACATTAAGAAAGAGGATGTGCTGGAGTTTTTAAAAAGCATTAGGTTAGATAAGTCACCGAGACTGGACAAGATTTATCCCAGGCTACTGTGGGAAGTGAGGGAGGAGATTGCTGAGCCTCTGGCAATGATCTTTGCATCATCAATAAGGGCGGGAGAAGTACCGGATGATTGGAGGGTTTCAAATGTTGTTCCCTTGTTCAAGAAAGGGAGTAGAAGTAACCTAGGAAATTATAGATGAGTGAGTCTTACTTCAGTGGTGAGCGAGTTGTTGGAGAAGATCCTGAGAGACAGGATTTATGAGCATTTGGAGAAACATAATCTTTCTACATTGGTTGTTTGCCCGTCTTTGTTTTAGTGTAGTTTTTCATTGATCCTATAGCATTTCTTTGTACCTACTGTGAATGCCTGCAAGAAAATGGATCTCCAGGTAGTATACGATGCCATTTATGTACTTTGATAATAAATTTATTTTGAACTTTGAATTTTTGCGGGTGGTGAATACAATTCAAATATCTGATTTTCTGATAAGGTGTTTGCTGCACAGGATTTAAGAACAGGGCGAGACCACTCAGCCTTTCATGCCAGTTCTCCACTCAATGAGGTTGCAATTGATCTCATTGTAACCTCAATGAGATCAGACAGAAATGAAGGCAGCACGGTAGCATTGCAGCTAGCCTAAAATTTTATAGCACCAGTGACTGGGTTCAACTCTTGCCGTTCTGTTGGGGTTTGTATGGTCACCCCGTGACCATGTGGGTTTCCTCTAAACACTCTGGTTTCCTCCCACATTCCAGATGTATGTGTTGGGGTTAGTAAGTTTGTGGGCATGCTATGTTTGTGCTAGAAGTTTGGTGACACTTGAGGGATGTCCCCAGCACAATCCTCAGAATATGTTAGTAGTTGACACAAATGATACATTTCACTGTATGTTTCGAAGTACATGTGACAAGTAAAACTTCCAGTAATTACCCCTTCTCTCTTTTTCCATTCCCCAATCAAACGCCCCTCTTACCCCTTCCAATCTCTTCACATGCCTGTCACCCACCTCTGGTGCCCCTCCTCCTTCCCTTTCTCACATGGTCCATTCTCTTCTCCTATCAAATTCCTTGTTCTTCAGCCCTTTATCTTTGCCACATATCACCTCCCAGCTTCCCACTTCAATCTCCCTCCCCACCCACCTCATCTGCCAGCTTCTACTTTTCTTCCCCCCACCTTCTTATTCTCACTTCTTCCCCCTTCCTTTCCAGTCCTCTTGAAGAGTCTCAGGTTGAAATGTCGACTGTTTATTTCTCTCCATAGATGCTGCCTAACTATCTTAGTTCCTCCAGCATTTTCTGAGTGTTACTCTGAATTTCCAACATCTGCTGAATATCTTGTGTTTATCTATATACTACTAAAACTCTCATGCTCTGTCTGTCTGTTTGTGACCTCCAGTTAGCGCAAACGGTGCATTACAGCAGCACTTTTTTGGCTCAATGGAATTAAAGTGCGCTAACTTACAGAATTCAGGGTTATATATTCGTATAAAATTGCTCATTTGCAAAAATCAACAGGCTCCCTTTTAACCTGAGAGCCGATCTGCCATCATGGAAATCAGGATGCGACAGCCCAATGCATGCGCACGGCCAGCCTCAGCAGTGACACCTACCGGAGCAAAAGGACAGGGCAGCTCTATTTCGAGGGGTCACATTCTGCTAATCACCATCAGCATGTGCAGGATTGGGACAGATCTAATAAGAGATAATTAAATCTTATTGTAATGACGTACTTCGAGACACCCATAAAACCCTTTGCTGCTGTCAAAGGACAGCGGTGACTATATCACGTCCATTTAGGAGAGCGCTAACCACATCATCAAGAATAATCAGCATCCTTTGATGTTGCTGCTTCGTATCTTCTATCCAGCATTAGGGTAAAGTTAAGATGGTCAGCCTAATTAGGCCACATGGAAAGAGAAAGGGGACAATACAGCAGAGATGAAGAGACGGGGGATGAAAGGGCTGCACATCTCCAGAATGACAATAACAGACACAGAAAGAGGAGAGAGGAAGAGACAAAGAAGCTGAGAAATGCACATCTCCAGGATCAGAGACAAAGAACAAACAGCAGAAGAGATGAAGAGACGGGGGGATGAAAGGACTGCACGTCTGCAGAATGACAACAAGAGACACAAGGGCGGCAGATAAACCAGAAATGATGCCATCAAAAGTGTCCTTCGTTAAACAAGGAGGAGCTATACTTGCTTTGCTACACATCATTCTTCTTTAATAAACTGAGGTTTTCTACTTCAGTTTCCAAAGCAAACCGATACCAATAGCATTCAGGAAAATTTAATGGACATTCTGGTCACATCAGACTGCACTACCCTTCTCTCAAAGGGTGACCCAACGGATCACCCCGTTGTCTAGTGACAAATAAAGCTAATTCTTAATCTTTAACTCCACATTCCAATACATATCATTTCATCTCCATATTGTAACCTTTTGCTCTTTAAGATTAATGTCAGAAAGCTCTTAGCACAAAGGTAGTCTCTTAAAAGAAAGAGGAATGGGTTAATATACACAGATCATTCTACCCATTTTATCTGTGTGGGCTCTTTGGAAGAACTTTCCATATACACTAATAGTGGTGGAAACTCTGCAATGCTGTTCCTTTTTGAATAATTAACCATTTTCTTTCCAAAACTTAATATTGAATCAGCTCTTTTTAGCAATACATTCCCAGTCATCATTACCTGCTCATTGTAAACAGATTCTCTTAGTTTCCTTCTTGGGCTCTAGCCAGTTTTCTCAAGTCTGTGTCATCTGATTACTGACCATCTCAGTAATGCAAACAATGTAAATATTAACTTTATTTGTCACATCTGCATTGAAACATACAGTGAAATGTGACATTTGCATCAAATCAAATCAACAAGGATTATGTTGGAAGCATTCCACAAGTGTCGCCAAGCTTCCACGGCAACATGCCATCCCCACAACTCACTAGCCCTAACTGCACAGCTTTGGAATATGGGAGGAAATTCACCTGGTCACAGGAGAACATACAGACTCCTTTCTGACATTGGCGGGAATTGAATTCCGGTCAGTAATCATTGGTGCTGTAATAGCATTACACTAACTGCGATGCTACCATGTAGTGGGAATCTATTTTGGAACTCTCATTATATTTTTCATGATCTAAGAAAAGCATCCCAACTTCTCCTGTCTTTCCATGCAATTAAAGTCCCCTGTTGTCAGTACTACTCAAATCTCTGCATCCAGAGTTGGACAGAGATTTCCAGCTGAGGTCTGACAAATGATCTAAAAGGTGTTTTCTTTTGTATTATTTGTTAGGATTCCATGAGCTTGCTTAACTGCTTGTGCTTTCTCTCATGTTTCTCCTAGGGACACAATAGAATTGTTGCATACAGCAGATCTATTTATTTTTCCATCTGCTGTGGCCTTGTGTGGGTTTTGGATCTCGGCAGTAAAAGCACTCGACTTCCATCTTCTACTCTGTATGGATTTAGATTAATGTCTGCTGAAAATTTTGCAACTGCCAGAGATTTTATTATCGGTGAGTCAACATTGGTTTAGCTATGAACATTGCATAGCTTAGTTACCACCATTTCAACATTCAGGTTCCTGGGCATCTTTATTTTGCAGAACCTCATTTCCTTCATTAGCAAAATGGCTTGGCTGAGGATGCACTTCTTGTAGGAGTTGGTAAAATTCCTTCTTCCCCAGAACATACAGGTGCAAACTTTAACTCGGTTTCTCTCTCCGCAAGTGCTGCCTGATCAGACTCCATAGCTAGCTCAAAGCTAGCTAGCTAGCCCATTAACCCACCCCACCACCCTCCACTGCCACTGCAGACAAGTTCAAGTTCATTGTCATCTGACTGTACACATAAACAATAAATGAAACAACAGTTGGTTCGATCAAGCAATTAAATACATCATCTAGTGTCACGTTATGAGCATACAATCGGTCTATGTATATAACAGTTACATGTGTGCTGTGTTTTATAAGATTGCCTTATTGTTTATATTTATTGTGTTCTTTATGCTTAAGGTGTTTTTTTTAATTCTGCGTCGAGTCAGGAGTAACAATCATTTCATTCTCCTTTACACTCGTGTACTGAAGAATGACAATAGACAGCCTTGAATCTTGAATCCTGAATGATCAGTTAAGAAAATTCTGTATTAGATATAAACACGTTCTCATACTCACACTCACACTCACAGCTTAGTATCCAAAGTCTTGAGAAGAGCTTTAAGATAAAATTATTGATGCTACTGACAATGGCTCAACAAACATGCCCAGTAGTCACTAAAAAATATGCTGTTATTGGGAACCAGTGCCTGTCACTTCTCATCTGTTGCTGCAAGCTGTATCTACCATTCCATCTAATTCCATAAACATAAATACATTTTTGTGTGCAGTATTATATATAGCTTTAGGTAAGAGAAGAGGCTAATGTCCATTCAATTCTACACATAAATTGGATAATATTTTTGTACATTCAAGTGACTTCTCAGATTCAATGTCTTGCTTTATGTATGAGCTCTGTAAAACTGCCATGTCTTCTGATAAGTGTACCACTGGGGCTTACAGAGGAAAGTGTAGGAAAGAATATCTTTTTCAAAAAATCAATACAGCTCCCTTCTTTGGCAAAAGATGTGAACTGTCATCCCTTGGGGAATTATGGAGCAATGTTTATGGTTGTGATTAGTAGAAATTATTCTCAGAAGGTGTAGTGAAACCAGATGAAATGCATCATGTTTAGTAATTAGTTTTTGTGTGTATGGCTCAAAACAAGTTACTTTCCACAAGCAGTAAGGCTGATCAACAGCTCTGCCCACTAACCCGCCTCTCCGCAACTCACTACTTTGTTGTTTCCTGTCAGGTACTTTATGAATATACACTCCTGTGTTTAGTATCACTTTATAGACATATAATCAATCTACGTATATAAGCTATATTTTTATTATGTTTTTTATTATTTTGTTCTTTATCTTATTGTGATTTTTTTTTGTGCTACATCAGATCTGGAGGAACAATTATCTTGTTCTCCTTACATTTTACTGGAAATTACGTTAAACAATCTTGAGTCTTGAATAATCTGTAGCTATGATTCTGTATTCTGATTGGTATGATATCTCTATTGCTTCCAAGGGTATTTAAATATGCCTTCTCTTGCTGTACTTTCCCCAAGCCATCAGGCTGATCAACAACTCCACCTATTAACCCACCCTACCACCACTACATCAAGGACTCCTCCTGACACTTCATTCCCCTCTGCACTGCCACTTTACACTTACACTCCACTGCTCATACCCACGCTGACACAATCACTAGTCTACTGTCTCTTCATATGCCTTGCTGCTACCTCTTGCTAAGAGTCACTCGGTCACTTTATCACTTCCTGTCAGCCACCTTATGTACAGATACTCTTGCATCTAGTGGAACTTTGTACACACAATCAGTTTATGTATTTAAGCTAATAAGCATATATGGCCACACTCAAACAGTTATTATATACTGTGTTTTATAGGATTAATTTTATATTTGTATATAATATATAACAAATATAGAATGGATGCCCGGTAGTGTAGCAATTAGCATACACCAGCAACCTGGGTTCAATTCCCGCTGCTGACTGTATACGTTCTCCCCGTGACTGCACAGGTTTCCTCCGGATGCTTCAGTTTCCTCCCACATCTGAAGGATGTGTGGATTAGTAGGTTAATTGGCCACTGGGTGTAATTGGACAGTATAGCAGTTACAGTGCTTTGACTCTAAATAAAAAAATAAAGAAATATTTATTGTGCTTTTTATGCTTATTGTGTTTTATATATTGCATTGGATCTGGAGAAACAATCATTACATTTTCCTTTACACTACTGTACTCAGGAATGAAAATTTTGAATCTGTACAGTTCTTAGATCCCATGTTTCAATTGTGAATATTGCTGGATTTAACCAACATGTCATTTGCAGCCCAGCCTTCAGCAATATCTTGCTGAGTAATCGCTTGTGATCTTTCACAGCCATCGAAAGGGATGGACAGAGCCAGTTTAACTATACAAGTGAAACACTGCCCATAGAGTACCATTGCCTCCCTACAGTGATTGCTCAGCCCTGAACTGCATAAAGTGTGACACTCCCTCATTACTGTCCATCTGACTGTATCATTCTGCCCCACGTCTGTAAAACATGTTGTTACTGCTATCTTTCCAGAAGTGTTGCACTTTCTGAACTGTGTGATGCACTTTTAGCATGGGCCTTCAGATGACTGATTTCATAGTCTGCCATTACTATTGCTCCAGTTCCTTTCATTGTTTCTTGTGCTCCATTTATCTTCTTCTGTTGCCATTGCCCTCAATGTGCCCACTATTACTGTTGCCTTCATTAAGCCCTTTTGTTAATCTGAAAGATCTTTTGTTGTCCTTGCTATGCTGTGTTCTCTATTGTTGTTTATGCTGTGTCCTCTTCCTGTTACTCTTGGTGTGCCCTCTTTTCCTGTTACTTTTGATGAGTCCATTTCCTACCATGCATGCTGTGTCCTCTAGTCCCGTTGTCATCTCCGTGTCCTCTGGTCCAGTTGTCCTTGCCGTGTCCTCTAGCCTTGTTATGCTTGCTGTGCCCTCTAGTCCAGTTGCTCTTGCCTTGTCCTCTAGTCCTCTTGCCATCTCCATGTCCACTGGTCCAGTTGTGCTTGCCGTGTCCTTTAGGTCCAGTTGCCCTTGCCGAGTCCACTAGTCCAGTTGCCCTTGCTGTGTCCTCTAGTCCAGTTGCCCTTGCTGTGTCCTCTGGTCCTGTTGCCATTTCTATGTCCACTGGTCCAGTTGTGCTTGCCATGTCCTCTAGTTATGTTGCCTTTCCATCCCCTCTAGTCCTGTTGCGCTTGCCGTGTCCTCTAGTCCTGTTGCGCTTGCCGTGTCCTCTAGTCCTGTTGCGCTTGCCGTGTCCTCTAGTCCAGTTGCCCTTGCCGTGTCCTCTAGTCCAGTTGCCCTTGCCGTGTCCTCTAGTCCTGTTGTCCTTGCCGTGTCCTCTAGACTTGTTATGCTTGCTGTGTCCTCTAGTCCAGTTGCTTTTGCCTTGTCCTCTAGTCCTCTTGCCATCTCCATGTCCACTGGTCCGGTTGTGCTTGCCATGTCCTTTAGGTCCAGTTGCCCTTGCCAAGTCCACTAGTCCAGTTGCCCTTACTTAGTCCTCTAGTCCAGTTACCCTTGCCGTGTCCTCTAGTCCAATTGCCCTTGCTGTGTCCTCTGGTCCAGTTGCCCTTGCTGTGTCCTCTGGTCCTGTTGCCATTTCTACGTCCACTGGTCCAGTTGTGCTTGCCGTGTCCTCTAGTTATGTTGCCTTTCCGTCCCCTCTGGTCCTGTTGTGCTTGCTGTGTCCTCTAGTCCTGCTGTGTTTGCTGTGTCCTCTAGTCCAGTTGCCCTTGCCGTCCCCTCTAGTCCAGTTGCCCTTGCCGTCCCCTCTAGTCCAGTTGCCCTTGCCGTGCCCTCTGGTCCAGTTGCTCTTGCCGTGCCCTCTGGTCCAGTTGCTCTTGCCGTGCCCTCTGGTCCAGTTGCTCTTGCCGTGCCCTCTAGTCATGTTGCCTTTCCGTCCCCTCTAGTTCAGTTGCCCTTGCTGTGCCCTCTAGTCCAGTTACCATTGCCTTGTCTTCTAGTCCTGTTGCACTTGCTGTGCCCTCTAGTTCTGTTGCCTATGCTGTGTTCTCTGTTCCTGTTCCACCTCTGCATTCCCATTTCCCTCACATTGTATTTTCTCTTCTGTTTCAGGGTTCACACAATGTTTCCCTCTCATTTTCCTCCTGGGTCTTCTTCCACAGATTAACACTTTCTTCACATACTTGCTGGAACAAGTAGACATGCATATATTTGGCGGATCTGGTATGTACATGCAAATTTCTTTTTTATTTGTAAAATAAATACTTTAAAGCCTTGTGAAATATAAATTATGTAGAAAACATTGTGCAAACAATGGTTTCTCGATCCAAAACATCAACTGTTTAGTCCTCTTCATAGATGCTACCTGACCTGCTAGGTTTCTCCTGCATTTTGTGTGGATTAGCCTTCATTTCCAGCATCTGCAGAATCGCTTGTGTTTTAATAAACAACTTGCTTTGTCCAACTGTGGGATTTCTATTTTTCATTAAAACTTTGTACTGAGTTTGCCATCTGTGTTGACAGCCAGTGCAGGTAAGTTTCTCTGGGTCATAGACTTTGGTTAGTGAGAAGAAAACCAATTGAGTTCAAAGTTCAAAGGAAATTTATTATCAAAATTTGTATATATCGCCAATCACTACCCCGAGATTCATTTTCTTGCAGGCATTCATTGTAGATACAAAGAAATACAAAATAAATCAATGACAAACTACGTATTAAGTTGGGCAATCAATGTGAAAATTGCTAGTTTGTTGAGATGGTTCAAATGCATGTTTCTTAAAGGGAAATGACAGGCTGCAAATTGCAGCACTAATAGTCCAGAAGAAGTATATCTAGAAATTTTGTGATCTATGCACAAAACGTCATCATGTACGACCAGCACCATCTTAATTGTAGACAGAGAGGGTGGGTGGCTCTGTTGGAAGCTTTTAAAATCCAACAAGAGGCAACTAAAAAGCTATAAGGGAAAAGATGAAATGAGAGGGCAGACTAACTAATAATGTAAAGCAGGATAGAAACATAGAAAACCTACAGCACAATACAGGCCCTTCAGTCCTCAAAGCTGTGCCGAACATGTCCTTACCTTAGAACTACTTAGGCTTACCCATAGCCCTTTATTTTTCTAAGCTCCATGTACCCATCCAGGAGTCTCTTAAAAGACCCTATCATTTCTTTCTCTACCATCACCACCAGCAGCCCATTCCACGCACTCACCACTCTGCATAAAAAACTTAGCCCTGATATCTCCTCTGTACCTACTTCCAAGCACCTTAAAACTATGCCCTCTCATGCTAGCTATTTCATCCCTGGGAAAAAGCCTCTGACTATCCACATGATCAATGCCTCTCACTATCTTGTACACCTCTATCAGGTCACCTCTTATCCTCCGTCGCTCCAAGGAGAAAAGGCTGAATTCACTCAACCTTTTCTCATAAGGCATGCTCCCTCCCCAATCCAGGCAACATCCTTGTAAATCTCCTCTGTATTCTTTCTGTGGTTTTCACACCCTTCCTGTAGTGAGGCAACCAGAACTGAACACAGTACTCCCAAGTGGGGTCGGACCAGGATCACACAAGTTTTTTCAATTATATAAAGAGTAAAATGGAGGTGAGAGTTGATATTGGATCACTGGAAAATGATGGTGGTGAGGTAGTAATGGGGGACAGAGAAATGGCAGATGAACTTAAAGGGTACTTTGCATCTGTCTTAACTGTGGAAGACACAAGCCGTGTGCCAGAGGTTCATGAGTGTCAGGGAGCAGGAGTGAATGTCTTTGCTGTTACAAAGGAAAAAGTGCAAGGTAAACTCAAAGGTCTTAAGGTGGATATGTTACCTGGACCAGATGGACTACATCCCAGAGTCCTGAATGATCTTTCAAGAATCACTTGATTCTAGCATGGATTCGGAGGGCTGGAAGATTGCAAATGTCACTCCAGTCTTTCCGAAGGAAGGAAGGCAAAAGAAAGGAAATTATAGGCCAGTTAGCCTAACCTCAGTCGTTGGGAAAATGTTGGAGACTATGATTAAGGATGAGATTTCGAGGTATTTGGAGACTGATGATAAAATAAGTCAAAGTCAGCATGGTTTCTGTAAAGGGAAATCTTACCTGACAAATTTGTTAGAGAGTTCTTCAAGGAAGTAAGAAGCAGGGTAGACAAGGAAAGGCAGTAGATGTCATTCACATGGATTTTCAGAAAGTGTTTGATAAGGTGCCACATATGAGGCTGCTTAACAAAATAAAATCCTGTGGCATTACAGGAGAGATACTAGCTTGGATAGCGGAATGGCTGACAGGCAGGAAGCAATAAGTGGGAATAAAAGGGGCCTTTGGATTGGCTGCTGGTGACTAGTGGTGTTCCTCAGGGGTCAGTATTGGGACCGCTGCTTTTCACCTTGCTTTCCTTGGCTGTGTAAGTCTAGGGAAGACCAGTTCTGGCCCAGCCAATCCCGTGAGGTTGAGGCGCGCTCGATTCCACCCCAAACCCCGATTTGAATGGATGCTGTATTATTTGCTACCCTGTTACATATTAATGCCATGAAATAATAGACGATTAAAGGAATTATATTTATGAATGTTAACTAAAGGGTTAGTAAAGGATAACAAAAAGAAAAGGGCCCATTCTGATTAAGCAGTCAAATACACACAAGTTAGAGTTCATCTTGAACTTCTCTGTCACTCACGCGCTGGCCCTCTGTCAACATGAAAGCACACACCACTGTCCGAACGTCACTTGTAATCCATCTCAAACAAACAGGTCTCCCACTGGATCCTATGCTGCGAGCAGTTTTCCCCAGCATCTTCTCTCTTCATCTCCTCACGAACAAAAGCTCCAAGCCCAACCTTAGTATCCCTCACCAGAGAAACCTCCCCGTAATCTAATCATCCTAATTGGATGGCACACGTTTCTCCTCATCGCGTCTTCAACAATAACCCAAACATAACCTGAAAACGAGCAGCACTAAAGAACAGCACAAAAGGAAATACATACAGCATAACAGTAAAAAAAAATGAACCAGGGCATTATGCATTGTTTGTCAATGATTTAGGTAATGAAATTGATAGCTTTGTGGCAAAGTCTGCGGATGATTCGAAAATAGGTGAAGAGGTAGGTAATGCTGAGGAAACAATGCGATTGCAGCAGGACTTGGACATATTGGAAGAAAGGACAAAAAAGTGGCAGATGGAATACAGTGTTGGGAAATATATGATAATGCATTTTGGTAAAAGGTACAATAGTGTGGATTATTACCTAAATGTTCAAACTTCACAGATGCAGAGGGACCCAGGAGACTTTGTGCAAGACTCCCAGAAGGTTAATTTACAGGTTGAGTGTGGTAAAGAAGGCAAAAGCAATATTGGCATTTATTTCAAAGGGGAATAGAATATAAAAACAAGGAGATAATATTGAGCCTTTATAAGCCACTAGTCAGGACACACTTAAAATGTTGTCAGCAGTTTAGAGCCCCGTATTTCAGAAAAAATGTGTTGTCATTGGAGAGAGTCCAGAAGAGGTTCATGAGGATAATTCTGAGAATGAAGGGGGTTAATATATGAGGATCATTTGGCAGCTTTGGAACTGTACTCTGGAATTTAGAAGAATGCGGATGGGGGCGAGAGTGGGTCTCATTAAAACCTACCGAATGTTGAAAGGACTGGATAGGGTGCATGTGGAGAGGATGTTTTCTGTGGTGGGGATATCCAGAACCAGAGGGCACAGCCTCAGAATAGAGGGGTGACCCTTTAGAACAGAGGTAAGGAGGAATTTTTTTTAGCCAGAGAGTAGTAAATCTGTGGAATGCTCTGCTACAGACTGCAGTGTACCTCATGCATACAAGGGGTGATTGATAAGTTCATGGCCTAAGGTAGAAGGAGTCAATTTTAGAAAACCCAGCACGTTTATTTTTCCTACATTTACACACTTAGTCCAGCGGTCGTGGAGCATACGGATCCCTTCCTTGTAGAAGTCGGTGTCTCGGACATCTAAAAAGCGGTCCACAGCACGGGTAATTGATAAGTTCGTGGCCTAAGGTAAAAGAAGATGAGTAATTACTGGCAGACCACAGTACGTGTGCTTGCAACACTGTGTGTCCGTCAGAGTGATCAGCAGCACTGGGGCCCCACAGGGGACTGTCTTGTCTCCCTTTCTCTTCACCATTTACACCTCGAACTTCAACTATTGCACAGATTCTTGTCATCTTCAGAAGTTTTCGGATGACTCTGCCATAGTTGGATGCATCAGCAAGGGAGATGAGGCTGAGTACAGGGCTACGGTAGGAAACTTTGTCACATGGTGTGAGCAGAATTATCTGCAGATTAATGTGAAAAAGACTAAGGAGCTGGTGGTAGACCTGAGGAGAGCTAAGGTACCAGTGACCCCTGTTTCCATCCAGGGGGTCAGTGTGGACATGGTGGAGGATTACAAATACCTGGAAATACGAATTGACAATAAACTGGACTGGTCAAAGAACACTGAGGTTGTCTACAAGAAGGGTCAGAGCAGTCTCTATTTCCTGAGGAGACTGAAGTCCTTTAACATCTGCCGGATGATGCTGAGGATGTTCTACGAGTCTATGGTGGCCAGTACTATCATGTTTGCTGTTGTGTGCTGGGGCAGCAGGCTGAGGGTGGCAGACACCAACAGAATCAACAAACTCATTCATAAGGCCAGTGATGTTGTGGGGATGGAACTGGACTCTCTCACGGTGGTGTCTGAAAAGAGGATGCTGTCTAAGTTGCATGTCATCTTGGTCAATGTCTCCCATCCACTACATAATGTGCTGGGTGAGCACAGGAGTACATTCAGCCAGAGATTCATTCCACCAAGATGCAGCACTGAGCGTCATAGGAAGTCATTCCTACATGTGGCCATCAAACTTTACAACTCCTCCCTTGGAGGTTCAGACATCCTGAGCCAATAGGCTGGTCCTGGACATTTCATAATTTACTGGCATAATTTACATATTACTATTTAACTATTTATGGTTCTATTACTATTTATTATTTATAGAACAACTGTAACGAAAACCAGTTTCCCCCGGGATTAATAACGTATGACTATGACTATGAATTAACTTCAAACTTTCTGCATAATCACTCAGAGTTGAACTGCACGTGCATGTAACGAGAACTGTATAACTCATCACCTTCTACCTTAGGCCACAAATTTATCAATCACCTCTGCTGTGGCCCATCTGGAGGTCCAAGACGCTCTTGTTACATGCATGTGCAGTTCAGCTCTTTGAGTGATAATGCAGAAAGGTTGAAGTTAATAACTCATCTCCTTCTACCTTAGGCCACAAACTTATCAATCACCCCCGCTGTGGATCACTTCTACAAAGAAGGGATCTGTATGCTCCATGACCACTGGACTAAGTGTGTAAATGTAGGAGGGGACAATGTTGAAAAATAAATGTGCTAGGTTTTCTAAAATTGACTTCTTCTACCTTAGGCCACAAACTTATCAATCACCCCTCGTTTATTTAGGGCGGAAGTTGATCATTTCCTGATGGGTCAGGGCATCAATGGATATGGCAAGAAGGCAGGTGTATTGGGTTGAGTGGGATCTGGGATCAGCCATGGTGGAATGGCGGAGCAGACAGGATGGCTGAATGGCCTAATTCTGCTCTTATGTCTTGGTCTTGTGGTTGGTAAAAAATAATGAAAAAGGATCGGAAGATGTCGAATCCTTGTGGATAGAGTTAAGATACTGCAAGGGTAAAATAACCCTGATGGGAGTTATAGATAGACCCCAAAACAGTCCCCAGGATGTGGGATATAAATTTCAATGGAAAATAGAAAAGGCATGTAACAACGGCAATGTTATGGTGGTCATTGGGGCTTTCAGTATGCAGGTAGAATGGGAAAATCAGGTTGGGCCTGGATCCCATAGGAGGGCTTTTTAGAGCAGCTTGTAGCTGAACCCAGTAGGGGAAAGGCAATTCTGGACTAGGCATTGTTTATTGAACCAGATTTGATAAGGGATCTTAATGTTAAGGAACCCTTCGGAGGCAATGATAATAATATGATAGAGTGGTGTCAGTGAACAACGTGACCAGCGGCAACATCTTGCAGATAGTTCACAAAACTACTTCTTTTACTACTACTTCTTTCAAATGTGATTCTACTACTAAGTTGCGTGCGATTGGAACCTGCAGTTTGGTGTTTTTGGACCAATTGAGCGAACTGGCGCTTTGCTGTCTCCAAGGGAGTTTGGTGTTGTTGGAGCGGAATGTGCAGCCTGGAGACAGGCACAAGCCCAAGATTGACTGTACCGCTCTTCTCTGATTGAAGCAATGAACAAAGTAGAAGTCGATGAGGTTTCAATTAAGCTGAATACTCCTGCTTTGAATTTTGATATTCTATTTGTTGTCCGCTTGACTTTTGCTGTTTGTGCAATTTGTGCTTTTTTCACACGGGTGCTTGATGTTTTCTTGAACGGGTTCCATGGTGTTTCATTGTTTTGCATCTGCCTGTGGAAGGACGAATCTCAGAGTTGTATTCTGTATACATACCAGTAATTTGATATTAAATGTACTTTGAATCTTGAATTCACTCTGCAGTCTGAGAGGGAGAAGATAAAGTCGGATGTATCAGTATTATAGTGGAGTAAGGGGCAAGAGAGAGGAGCTGGCCAAAGTTGATTAGAAGAGGAGTGACCTTATTCTAGTCCTATGTCTTGGGAAGCCAAGTTAGTATACATCAGAGGAGGGCAGGAAAATACGTAGATAAGATACTGCAGGTGTTTTCGGCTTCAGGCTCATACCAGAAAATGGTTTGCAAAGCAGGGACTGACATCTGTAAAATGTCAAGTATCAATCACTTAGAGCAGTGAGGTGAAAACTGCTACTGAAATTTGGCAAGGCAAAAGAGCGAAACATGTTCAAAGCCATGGAGTATTTAGGTAAGAGAAAATAAAGACAAACTGGTTTGAAAGCTTGATAACCCCAGGCACAGACTTTCGCTGATTGTGAAAGAAATCAAAAGTGGCATGAAAACAAAAACAAAGGCAGACATCTTAACAACAGTTGTGTGGAAGATGGTGACATGAGAACAAATAGAAAGGAACTAGACAAACTGGGAGAATGAAGTGTAGTTCTTCAGAAAGCAGGGTGAGCAGTGGTGTTGAGATTGTGGTAGCAGTCCGTAGGCTTTTTAATAGATATCTACATGGTACGGCACTTAACAGGTCATTCTGCCTATAATACTGTGCTGACTTGATGCCAATTTATCTTAAAATGTCCTCCTCCTGTGCATCATCCATATCCTGCCATATTAATGTTTCTATCTAAAGCCTCTTAAACTCTACGAAATAGCCTGTTTCCACTACTAACTCAGTAACTCTTTCCAGGCACCAGTACTACCTGCATTTAAAAAAAACCTTGCCCTTCGCATCACCTTCGAACTTACCCCTCTAACCTTAAAAACATATCACTTGGTGTTTGACATCTCTACCTTGGGGAAAAGATTTTGACTGCCTACACTATCTATGCCTCTCATAAATTTAAAAACCTCCCTCAGGTCTCTCCTCAGCCTGCGATGCTTGAGGGCGAACATCTAAGGTTTCTCCAACTTTTCCTTATAACTCATTGAATCCAAAAGTAAACCTCTCCTGTGCCTCTTCATATCCGTCCTATAATGGAGTGAACAGAACTGCTTGCAATATTCCAAGCGTGGTCTGACTGAAGTTTATGTAGGACTTCCTTACTGCTATACTCAGTACACCCACCAGTAAAGGTAAACATGCCTAATGCCTTCTTTACTACCTTATTCACTTACGTAGCATCTTTCAGTGAATTGTGGACCTGAACCCAAGATGCCTCTATGTTAATGCTATTAAGAGGCCTTTCACTAACAGGATACAGTCTCCTTTCATTTGACCTCCCAAACTGCAACATCTCACACTTGCCCAGATGATTTTATTTGTCATTAAATTTTCCCTGAGATAGAGTCATCGAGATAAAAAGCACAGACATAGGTCCTTTGGCACGATTTGTCCATGCCAAATATGTCTTCCTGAGCAAATCCCATGTACCTGCATTTGGTCTATATCTGTCTAAACTGTTCTTATGTACAAATATGTTTTAAACATTGCAACTTGCTGTGGAAGTTAGTTCCATAGATGGTGATGGAGAAGTGCACAAGTAGAAAAGAATCAGACTTGGTCAAAGTAGCATTGCAAACTGGACAGAAATAGACACCAAAGGTGATGAAACATCTGAGTTCTTTTTTTCATTAGAACAGTACAGCACAGCCTTTGGCTCATGATAATCTACCAACTATTTAACCTACTCCTCAATCAATCTAACTCTTCCCTTCCACATAGCCCTCCATTTTTCTTTGATCCATGTGCCTGTCTAAGAGTCTCTTAAATGTCCCTTATAACCTGCCTCTACCTCGCAGTGCATTCCATGCACTTACTACTCAGTGTAAAAAAAACCCTACCTCCGTCACAGCCCTATGCTTCCCTCCAATCACCTTAACATTACCTACCCTCCCCCCTCCACCATATTAGCCGTTTCTGGCCTTTGAAAAAGGCATTAGCTATCTACTCGATATTTGCTTCTTGTCATCTTGTACACATGTATTAAGTCACTTCTTATCCTCTGTCGCTCCAAAGAGAAAAGCCCTAGCTTGCTCAACTTTTCCTCATTAAAACGTGGCTCTATAATCTAGGAAGCATCCTGGTAAACCTCCTCAGCACCCTTTCTAAAGCTTCCACATCCTTTCTATAATAAAGTGACCAGGATTGACCATAATACTCCAAGGTAATACCAGATCTTTATAGGGCTTGCAACATTACCTCACAGCTCTTGAACAATCCCTCGACTAATAAAGGCCAACACACCATATGCGTTCTTAACCTACACCTATCAACTTGTGCAGCAAATTTGAGAGATCTATATGAGTGAAGGATGCAGCAAAAATACTGTCATCAATTTACTGGGAGAAGTTGGGAGAGACAGAGTCTGTGTAGAGCAAAATCACATTTTTATAAGCAGACAGGGACAGCTTGAACCCATGTAGGTTCACCTAACCCAAACCTTTAATTTGGAGGAAGTGAGTGAGGTTAAAGGAGAAGTTGGTTAATATACAGAGCAAGTTTGGCCAGATGAAGTAAGGTGACTGTGCAAGGAGCCTGGTTGGGTCATTGTAAAGAATGAAGCTAAGAACTCTTGGAATACTGGTATGGTATGGTGCAGGGAGAGTTGATACTCATGGGGAACAAAATCAGCTGGGTGCAGCAGGAAACTGTCAAAATGGCAGAGGGCATCAGAGGTATCACAAGTTCAAGTGGAAAGAGATATCAGAGAAAGTCTCTTACTAGCTCTTCTTTCAGTTAGTCCTGACGAAGGGTCTCGGCCCGAAACGTCGACTGTACCTCTTCCTAGAGATGCTGCCTGGCCTGCTGTGTTCACCAGCAACTTTTATGTGTGTTGCTTGAAATTCCAGCATCTGCAGATTTCCTCGTGTTTGCGAGAGAAAGAACAGAATCGGGATGGGAAGAAGTAAATTCTGTGGAAGAACAGACTGAAACAATGGGGCTACCAGGATAAGCTATGCTTGTGGATTTTAGAATATACAGTGCCTATAAAAAGTATTCACCCCCTTGGAAGTTTTCATGTTTTACTGTTTTGCAACATTGAATCACAGTGGATTTAATTTGGGTTTTTTGACACTGATCAACAGAAAAAAACTCTTTTATGTCAAAGTGAAATCAGATATCTGCAAAATGATCTAAATTAATTACAAATATAAAACACAAATAATTAATTGAATAAGTATTCACCCCCCCCTTTAATATTACACACCAAATCATCACTTGTACAGCAAATTGGTTTTAGAAGTCACATAATTAGTTAAATGGAGATCTGTTTTTCGAGATCTATATGCAATCAAGGTGTTTTAATTGATTGTAATAAAAATACACCTGCATCTAGAAGGTGTAACTGCTGGTAAGACACAAGGACACTCCAAGCAACTTCGTGAAAAGGTTATTGAAAAGCACAAGTTAGAAGACTTGAGCAGTTTTGTAAGGTAGAATCGGGCAAAATTGCAGTGTCCATATGTGCAAAGTTGATAGATATCTATCCAAACAGGCTCGAGGCTGTAATTGCTGTCAAAGGTGTATCTACTAAATATTGACTGGAAGCAGGTGAATATTTATGCAATCAGTTATCTTGTGTTATATGTTTGTAATTAATTTAGATCACCTTGTAGAGATCTGCTTTCACTTTGACACGCGAGTCTTTTTCTGTTGATCAGTGTCAAAAAAGCCAAATTAAATCCACTGTGATTCAATGTTGTAAAACAATAAAACATGACAACTTTCTGAGGGGGTGGGAGTGGGGGATGGCTGAATACTTTTTATAGACGCTGTAAGACCATAAGACATAGGAGCAGAATTAGGCTATTCGGACCATTGAGTCTGCTCCGCCATTCTATCTTGATTGATTTATTAATTCTCTCAACCCCATTCTTCTGCCTTCTCCCCGTAATCTTTGACGCCCTTACTAATTAAGAGTCTATCAACCTCAGCTTTAAATATGCCCAATGACTTGGCCTTCACACCCTCCTGTGACAATAAATTACACATATTCACCAAATTTTTCCTCATCTCTGTTCTAAAATTTTGTCCTTGTATTTGAGGCTGTGCCCTCTGGTCCTAGACTCCCCCACTGTAAGAAACATCCTCTCCATGTACACTATATCTAGGCCTTTCAATATTCAATAGGTTTCAATGAGATTTCCCCCCCCCCCCATTCTTCTAAATTTGAATGAGTACAGGCCCAGGGCTATCAAACCTTCCTCAAATGTTAACCCTTTCATTCTGGGGATTATTCTCATGAATATCCTCAGGATCCTCTTCAATACTAGCACATCCTTGCTTAGATAAGGGACCCTAAGCTGCTGATGATCTTCCAAGTGCAGTCTGACCAGTGCCTTGATGGAGAAGTAAGAATGAGCTTCATGTGGTTGCTATTATCTATGGAAGGAATGTCTCCAGAGAAATTAAAATCAATGACTATGTAGGAGACATGCCCAGATGTTTACCAATAGGGTCATGGTCTGAACAGAGAGATGAGGAAGTTTTGGAAAGCAGGTGCTTAGTGTCTGCAAATTAGCTATCAGTCCACCCAACAACACCAATCATATTATTTGATCCTTGGTGAGTGTAGTACTGCAGGTTTGGAGGGAGGCAGGTTGGAGCAAACAGGGCAATAGAAAACATGAGACATCAGCTGGCGGTGAATAAATGTAGAGGGGGTAAGAAGACTGATGGAGCGCTCAAGGTGGATTGCAATTTGCTTTTCAATTTCTTAAAAAAAGGTAAGAAATTACAGTGAACATTTGCATCTATTCAGTACTTTTAACATGGTAAAATGTTGACCAGGAAACAAGAATTTTGATCTTAAACTAAGATTTTAAGACTGGTGACCAAGAAATGTGGGTTTAAGGAGCCTGGGGACACCAGTTAAGATGTGCATAAAATTAAATGAACTCTAGAAATCCAAAGCAACACACTCAAAATGCTGGAGGAACTCAGCAGGTCAGGCAGCATCTATGGAAAAGAGTAAACCATCATCATCTCAGGCCAAGTCATCAACTGTTTATTCTTCTCCCATAGATGCTGCCTGACCTGCTGAGTTCCTCCAGCATTTTGTGTGTGTTGCTTTGGATTTCTAGCATCTGCAGATTTTCTTGTGTTCTCGAGATGAGAAGTAGTTCATTTACATTACACCAGATATGTGAGCTTTAAGTCTGTGTTGGGTAGATGGAATGGTTTAGTGATTGTGGAAAAATTAGTGGTTTAAAAATAAAATAACATCCATAATAATTGTGTTTTCTCAGCTGCAACAGGGCTAATCTCCTCGCTCTATGGCTTTTTCCGCAGTTTACTTGCTGTATGCCTGCTGTATGCTCTGTGTATTGGTACCGTAGAGGTAAGCCATTGATTGGATATTTGAATTGCTAATACAGCCACACCTCAAAATGCATTAAATAAAAGTACTGAATGGAAATAGTAAACTAAAGGAAGAGATAGATAATCTTAATGAGTTTTGCATCATGTTGGAAAAAATAGTATTGCCCATTGAGTCATAGTGTGCTTCAGTATAGAAACAGGCCCACCGGCCTATATAGTCCATGCCAAACTATTTTTCTGGCTAGTCCCTTCGACCCACACCTGGACCACAGTACTCCATACCCCTTCCATCCAAGCAGCTGTCCAAATTTCTCTTAAATGTTGAAATCAAAGCCAAGTCCACCACTTCCGCTGGCAGCTTGTTCCACACTCACACCATCCTTCGAGTGAAGAAACCCTCCTTCATGTTCGTCTTAAACAATTCACCTTTCACCCATAACTTAGTCTCACCCAAACTCAGTGGAAAATGCTTGCTGGCATTTACCCAATCTATACTCCTCATAATTTTGTTTACCTCTATCAAATCTCTCATTTTCATACAGTCCTGTGAACAAAGTTCTAACCTATTCAACCTTTCCCTATAATTCATGTCCTCATTGTTATGTTTTGTAACTCCAAATCATAAATCTAACTGGAGGGAAAAGACATAAGCAATTCACATATTTTTTACATATAACCATAATGAATTGTATAAGCCACAAAGAATGCTTAATCAAACAATATATTTACAATATTACTCAAATATTGCTGATATATTAAATACACAACACTCCTCCCTGCTTAGCTATAAACTCCAACTCAATATAGAATGCACCTCAACTATATACAGAGCATGCTATATAATAGAGCTACTATACAGACATCCACTGCATAATACATTTTAAATTGTCCCATTCAGACCTAAATATTTAGTCACTGTGGAGGCATTCTTACCTCTTGTGGGATAACATCTATCCTGAAAAGGGGGATCGCTCTTCTTGGCAGGTGAGACTTATTGTGAAACAATCTCATATTCTGAGGCCTCCTGTATGGTGATCGTTGGAGTTAACTCTGACTCTGCGGGAAGTCGTTCTGACAGCAGTAGCCACCTTTCTTCTCCAATAATTGACTCTGCTCTTCTTAACTGATCGATTTGTCATCTCAAAGAATGATATCAGACGCAATCTCCACTGTGGAGGAGAGCGGTCCAGTTGTGTCCTGCATCTTTCCGAGTACCTACTTTTGATCACCTCTGCAGTCCCTTGCCAGGACTGCTTGTCCAGGAGTGAAACACGAAAGCTCCTTGTTTGAGGAGCCTTCGATTTGTCGCAGCTGTTTGTCCTGCATACTCTTCTGAGATTGGGATTGAGGATCTGAGTGTGAAAGCAAAGGACAACCCAAGGACAACATAACTGGTGGGTTGTTGGTTGTGGACTGTGCTGTATTGCGATAGGTAAAGAGGAAGTTGGTGAGCTTCTATTTCAGTGTCAGTGTAGTGTGTTCTGCTTGCAGTATGTTCTTTCACTCTGGACAAACCTTCCGCCAAGCCTTGTGTAGCTGGATGGTGCAGTGCAGATGTAAAATGTATTATTCCATTGATTTTTAGGAATGACAAACTGTTCCACAACAAACGGTGGTCCATTGTCACTGACTAGTGATGATAGTGACCTGATGGTGATGAGTGTGACATAGGACTAGTATTCTGGAACACCAGTCCTATGTCACTCTCATCACTATCAGATTTTTTAAACAACATGCAGATTAGTGCTCGTTTTGAAGCTGCCACTTTTCCCTGTGCAGTCCATTTATTTTTGTCTGTCCGACATGCTCTTTATATATTTCCTACTTTATTGCATTTTCCGTAATTTTCATCCTTAAACATTCACTGAACTGGTGTATGTGAGCTCCTGTAATAGTGGTAACCCAATTTGTTTGGTCATGCAGGCCTCTGTCTAGATGGTGCAACTTTGTTCACTCTCACTTTTATTTCTGACTGAAACTCAGTTGCATCTCTGTCTCTGATTTCCATTGATACAACAATTTCAACTGTTTTTTTTAAGTGTAATTTGTGCTTTAGTTAGGAGCCATTTTTGAATGTTTTTTTGTAAGATTCCACAAGCTAAACAATCTCAGTGCATCATTCAGCCCATCGTTGAACTGACAGTGCTCAGACAATCTCTTCAATTCAGCCACGTTTGCTGAAATGGACTCCCCTTCCTTTTGGTTCCACTTATGAAACCTAAAGCATTCTGTAATCAACAATGGGTTGGTTCTAAATGTTCCTGCATTACTTGCACGATATTCAGCAAAGCTCATTTCTGCTGGTTTGGTTGGAGCAGTCAAACTCCTAAGCAGACTGTATGCCTTTAAATCTAATGCACTCAGCAAAACTGGTACTTGTTTCTCATTGGCTTTAAAATCTGCTTTAAAATACTGCTCGGAATGTTCAGTATACATATTCCAGTTATCTGTGGTGTTTGGAACGTGTCAATCTGATCAATGTCGGTAGCCATTTCTGCCCTTTTATTTATGATTGTTATCACCCAGTACTCACTGTTTATGAACCCATGAATTCTTCCATTTTCTGTCTTTTTTAAATGGGATCATGTCTTCCCTCTGAAAAACACGCGCTGTGCTGCTTTTTTATAACTCAAATGTCTCGCTGCACTTCTACAGGTAGCTAGTCATCTCCAGTTCATTTTAAAATACCTTGTTGCTGCTGTTCCGTTTTGTAACTCCAAACATAAATTTAATTGCAAGAATTCCAAAGGATAACTCATATATGTTTGTTTTTGCTTTAAGTGAGGTGTGTACATATCATGTGGTAGCATCATGACGTCTGCAATTCACATATTTTTGCATATAAACATGGTTATGTAAACAACAAAGAATACTTAATCAAACAGTATATTTACAAGATTACTCAAATATTACTGAACTATTAAATACTCATGTCCCGGCAAAATTCTTGTAAATTTTCTCTGCACTCTTTCAATCTTCCTGATACCTTTCTAGTAGATAGCTGAGCAGAACTGCACCCAACGCTCATAATTAGGCCTCACCAATGTCTTATATAATTGGAACATGACATCCCAACTCCTGTACTCAATTTAGAACATAGGACATTACAGCACAGGAACAAGCTTTTTGGCCTAAAATGTTGTGCCAAACCATTTAAATTAGTAATTAAATGGTCAATTAAACTAATCCTTTATGTCTACACAATGTCCATATCCTTCCATTTTCCTCACATTCATGTGTCTGTCTAAACAATTCTTAAAAATCCCTGATAGATTAGCCTTTACCACCACCCCAGGCAGTACATTCCAGGCACTTTCTGTGCAAAAACAAGACTTGTGTCTCACATCTCCTTTTAAAATTACCCCCCTCTCAACTTAAATGCATGCCCTCTCATATTAGACACATCAACCCTGGCAAAAAAGATACTGTCTATCGAGTCTATCTATGTCTCTCAATCTTATAAATTTCTATCAGATCTCCCCTCAGCCTCCACTGCACCAGAGCAACAACCCAAGTTTGTCCAACCTCTCGTTGTAGTTCAAGTTTAGTTGTCATTGTGAACCATACATGAATACAGCCAAATGAAATAGTGTTACTCTGGGGTCAAGGTACCAGAGCCGCAGAGTAACACTATTCACTCTGGACAAACCTTCAGAGGACAGGACAATTTTTAATTGGGGAAGGGCAAATTATGAGGCTATAAGGCTAGAACTTGCGGGTGTGAATTGGGATGATGTTTTTGCAGGGAAGTGTACTATGGACATGTGGTCGATGTTTAGGGATCTCTTGAAGGATGTTAGGGATAAATTTGTCCCAGTGAGGAAGGTAAAAAATGGTAGGGTGAAGGAACCATGGGTGACAAGTGACGTGGAGAATCTAGTCAGGTGGAAGAAGGCAGCATACATGAGGTTTAGGAAGCAAGGATCAGATGGGTCTATTGAGGAATATAGGGTAGCAAGAAAGGGGCTGAGGAGAGCAAGAAGGGGGCGTGAGAAGGCCTTGGCGAGTAGGGGAAAGGAAAACCCCAAGGCATTCTTCAGTTATGTGAAGAACAAAAGGATGACAGGAGTGAAGATAGGACCGATTAAAGATAAAGATGGGAAGATTTGCCTGGAGGCTGTGGAGGTGAGCTAGGTCCTCAATGAATACTTCTCTTCGGTATTCACAAATGAGAGGGAACTTGATGACGGTGAGGACAATATGAGTGAGGTTGATGTTCTGGAGCATGTTGACATTAAAGTAGAGGAGGTGTTGGAGTTGTTAAAATACATTAGGACGGATAAGTCCCCAGGTCCTGACGGAATATTCCCCAGGCTGCTCCATGAGGTGAGGGAAGAGATTGCTGAGCCTCTGGCTAGGATCTTTATGTCCTCGTTGTCCACGGGAATGGTACCGGAGGACTGGAGGGAGGCGAATGTTGTCCCCTTGTTCAAAAAAGGTAGTAGGGATAGTCCAGTAATTATAGACCAATGAGCCTTACGTCTGTAATACACACAAAAAATGCTGGTGAACGCAGCAGGCCAGGCAGCATCTCTAGGAAAAGGTACAGTCGACGTTTCGGGCCGAGACCCTTTGTCAGGACTAACTGAGAGGAGAGATATTAAGAGATTTGAAAGTGGGAGGGGGAGGGGGAGATCCGAAATGATAGGGGAAGACAGGAGGGGGAGGGATGGAGCTAAGAGCTGGAAAGTTGATTAGAAAAAGTGATACGAAGCTGGAGAAGGGAGAGGACAGGATACCTAGGGAGAAAGAAAGGGGGGGAACCCAGAGGATGGGCAAGGAGTTATAGTGAGAGGGACAGAGGGAGAAAAAAGAGAGGGAATAAAGGGGGAAAAGAAAAAAATTATAATAAATAAGTAAATAAATAAATAGATAGATAAGGGGATAAGAGATGGGATACGAAGGGGAGGTGGGGCATTAACGGAAGTTAAGGAAGTCAATATTCATGCCACCAGGTTGGAGGCTACCCAGACAGAATATAAGGTGTTGTTCCTCCAACCTGAGTGTGCCTTCATCTTGACAGTAGGGGATCCTCCAACCTGATGGCATTGGGTAGTCTCCAACCTGATGGCATGCTATCCACGGCCTCCTCTACTGTCAAGATGAAGCCACACTCAGGTTGGAGGAACAACACCTTACATTCCGCCTGGGTAGCCTCCAACCTGATGGCTTGAACATTGACTTCTCTAACTTCCATTAATAACCCACCTCCCCTTCGTACCCCATCCCTTATCTATCTATCTATTACTTTATTTATTTCCCCTTTTTTTTCTCTTTTTTCTCCCTCTGTCCCTCCCACTATAACCCTTTGCCCATCCTCTGGGCTTCCCTCCCCCCCTTTTCTTTCTCCCTAAGCCTCCCATCCCATGATCCTTTCCCTTCTCCAGCCTCATATCCCTTTTGCCAATCAACTTTCCAGCTCTTAGCTCCATCCCTCTGCCTCCTGTCTTCTCCTATCATTTCGGATCTCCCCCTCCGCTCCCCCCCCCACTTTCAAATCTCTTACTATCTCTTCTTTCAGTTAGTCCTGACGAAAGGTCTCAGCCTGAAACGTCAACTGTATCTCTTCCTATAGATGCTGCCTGGCCTGCTGCATTCACCAACATTTTTTATTTGTGTTGCTTGAATTTCCAGCATCTGCAGATTTTCTTGTGTTTGAGCCTTACGTCTGTGGTGGGAAAGCTGTTGGAAAAGATTCTTAGAGATATCATGGTCTGATCAGGGACAGTCAGCATGGTTTTGTGAAGGGCAGATCGTGTCTAACAAGCCTGATAGAGTTCTTTGAGGAGATGACCAGGCATATAGATGAGGGTAGTGCAGTGGATGTGATCTATATGGTTTTAGTAAGGCATTTGACAAGGTTCCACACGGTAGGCTTATTCAGAAAGTCAGAAGGCATGGGATCCAGGGAAGTTTGGCCAGGTGGATTCAGAATTGGCTTGCCTACAGAAAGCAGAGAGAGGGTCGTGGTGGAGGGAGTACATTCGGATTGGAGGATTGTGACTAGCGGTGTCCCACAAGGATCGGTTCTGAGACCTCGACTTTTCGTGATTTTTATTAATGACCTGGATGTGGGGGTAGAAGGGTGGGTTGGCAAGTTTGCAGACGACACAAAGGTTGGTGGTGTTGTAGATAGTGTAGAGGATTGTCGAAGATTGCAGAGAAATATTGATAAGATGTAGAAGTGGGCTGAGAAATGGCAGATGGAGTTCAACCAGGAGAAGTGTGAGGTGGTACACTTTGGAAGGACGAACTCCAAGGCAGAGTACAAAGTAAATGGTAGGATACTTGGAAGTGTGGAGGAGCAGAGGGATCTGGGGGTACATGTCCCCAGATCCCTGAAAGTTGCCTTACAGGTAGATAGGGTAGTTAAGAAAGCTTATGGAGTGTTAGCTTTCATAATTCGAGGGATAGAGTTTAAGAGTCGTGAGGTAATGATGCAGCTCTATAAAACTCTGTCTTGGCCACACTTGGAGTACTGTGTCCAGTTCTGGTCGCCTCACTATAGGAAGGATGTGTTGGAAAGGGTACAGAGGAGATTTACCAGGATGTTGCCTGGTTTAGAGAGTATGGATTATGATCAGAGATTAAGGGAGCTAGGGCTTTACTCTTTGGAGAGAAGGAGGATGAGAGGAGACATGATAGAGGTATACAAAATATTAAGAGAAATAGATAGAGTGGACAGCCAGCGCCTCTTCCCCAGGGCACCACTGCTCAATACAAGAGGACATGGCTTTAAAGTAAGGAGTGGGAAGTTCAATGGGGATATTAGAGGAAGTTTTTTTACTCAGAGAGTGGTTGGTGCATGGAATGCACTGCCTGAGTCAGTGGTGGAGGCAGATACACGAGTGAAGTTTAAGAGACTACTAGACAGGTATATGGAGGAATTTAAGGTGGGGGTTTATATGGGAGGCAGGGTTTAAGGGTCAGCACAACATTGTGGGCTGAAGGGCCTGTACTGTTCTATGTTCTATATCCTAAGGTGCAAAAAACAGTAGCAACAGTCATTCACAGCACAAGGCACACATTGCACATGTAAGACAACAGTGAAATGCAGTCATATTTCCTCACTCCGGAGCTTGGGGAGGCAGGTAAGTGGGTCACAGTCAGGAGAGGGAAGGGCAAGATGCAGGTGCTGGAGAGTACCCAGTGGCTGTCACCCTTAACAATAAGTACTCCTGTTTGAGTACTGTTGGGGGAGACAGCCTACCTGGGGGAAGCAACAGTGGCCACGCCTCTGGCACGGAGTCTGGCCTTGTGGCTCAGAAAGGTAGGGAAAGGAAGAGGATGGCAGTATGAAAGGGAACTCTACAGTTAGGGGGTCAGACAGGCGATTCTGTGGACGCAGGAAAGAAACGCAGCTGGTAGTTTGCCTCCCAGGTGCCAGGGTCTGGGATGTTTCTGATCGCATCCACGATATCTTGAAGTGAGAAGGAGAACAGCCAGAGGTTGTGGTACATATTGGTACCAACGACATAGGTAGGAAAAGGGAGGGGGTCCCAAAAGCAGACTACAGGGAGTTAGGAAGGAAGTTGAGAAACAGGACCTGAAAGGTAGTCATCTCAGGATTACTGCCTGTGCCATGTGAGAATGAGTATAGGAATAGAATGAGGTGGTGGATAAATGCGTGGCTGAGGGATTGGAGCAGGGGGCAGGGATTCAAATTTCTGGATCATTGGGACCTCTTCTGGGGCAGGTGTGACCTGTACAAAAAGGACGGATTGCACTTGAATCTGAAAGGGACGAATATCCTGGCGGGGAGGTTTGCAAAGGCTTTTGGGGAGAGTTTAAACTAGAATTGCTGGGGGGTGGGAACCAAACTGAAGTGACAGAGGAAAGGGAGTTTGGCTCACAAATAGAGAAAGCTTGGAGACAGTGCGAAAGGGAGGATAGGCAGGTGATAGAGAAGGGATGCACTCGGACCGATGGTTTGATGTGTCTATTTTAATGCGAGAAGTATTATGAATAAAGCGGATGAGCTTAGAGCGTGGATCGGCACTTGGAGCTGTGATGTTATGGCCATTACAGAGACTTGGATGGTGCAGGGGCAGGAATGGCTACTTCAAGTGCCAGGCTTTAAATGTTTCAGAAAGGACAGGGAGGGAAACAAAAGAGGTGGGGGCGTGGCACTGTTGATCCGGGATAGTGTCACGGTTGCAGAAAAGGAGGAAGTCATGGAGGGGTTGTCTACGGAGTCTCTGTGGGTGGAAGTTAGGAATAGGAAGGGGTCAATAAATCTACTGGATGCTTTTTATAGACCACCCAATAGTAACAGGGACATCGAGGAGCAGATAGGGAGACGGATTCTGGAAAGGATAATAACAGGGTTGTTGTGGTGGGAGATTTTAATTTCCCAAATATTGATGAGCATCTCCCTAGAGTTAAGGGTTTAGATGGGGTGGAATTTGTTAGGTGTGTTCAGGAAGGTTTCTTGACACAACATGTAGATAAGCCTACAAGAGGAGAGGCTGTACTTGATCGGTTAGTGGGAAATGAACCTGGTCAGATGTCAGGTCTCTCAGTGGGAGAGCATTTTGGAGATAGTGATCACAATTCTATCTCCTTAACATAGCATTGGAGAGGGGTAGGAACAGACAAGTTAGGGAAATGTTTAATTGGAGTAAGGGGGAAAAAGAGGTTATCAGGCAGGAACTTGGAAGCATAAATTGGAAACAGATATTCTCAGGGATATGTACAGAAGAAATGTGGCAAATGTTTAGGGGATATTTGCGTGGGGTTCTGCGTAGATATGTTCCAATGAGACAGGGAAAGGATGGTAGGGTACAGGAACTGTGGTATACAAAGGTTGTTGTAAATCTAGTCAAGAAGAAAAGAAGAGCTTATGAAAGGTTCAAAAAGCTAGGTAATGATAGCGATCTAGAAGATAATAAGGCTAGCAGGAAGAAGCTTAAGAATGAAATTACGAGAGCCAGAAGGGGCCATGTGAAGCACCTGGCGGACAGGATTAAGGAAAACCCCAAGGCATTCCACAAGTATCTGAAGAACAAGAGGATAAGACGTGAGAGAATAGGACCAATCAAGTGTGACAGTGGAAAAGTGTGTATGGAACCGGAGATGGCAGAGGTACTTAATGAATACTTTGCTTCAATATTCACTACGGAAAAGGATCTTGGCGATTGTAGCGATGACTTGCAGCGGACTGAAAAGCTTGAGCATGTAGGTATTAAGGAAGAGGATGTGCTGGAGCTTTTGGAAAGCATCAAGTTGGATAAGTCACCGGGACTGGACGGGACGTACCCCAGGCTACAGTGGGAAGCGAGGGAGGAGATTGCTGAGCCTCTGGCGATGATCTTTGCATCATCAATGCGAATGGGAGAGGTTCCGGAGGATTGGAAGATTGTGGATGTTGTTCTCTTATTCAAGAAAGGATAAGGATAGCCCAGGAAATTATAGACCAGTGAGTCTTACTTCAGTGGTTGGTTAGTTGATGGAGAAGATCCTGAGAGGCAGGATTTATGAACACTTTGAGAGACATAATATGATTAGGAATAGTCAGCATGGCTTTGTCAAAGGCAGGTCGTGCCTTACGAGCCTGATTGAATTCTTTGAGGATGTGACTAAACACATTGATGAAGGTAGTGCCATAGATGTAATGTATATGGACTTTAGCAAGGCATTTGATAAGGTACCCCATGCAAGGCTTATTGTGAAAGTACGGAGGCATAGGATACAAGGGGACATTGCTTTGTGGTCCAGAACTGGCTTGCCCACAGACGGCAAAGAGCGGTTGTAGACAGGTTGTATTCTGCATGGAGGCTGGTGACCAGTGGTGTGCCTCTGGGACCCCTACTATTTGTGAATTTTATAAATGACCTGGATGAGGAAGTGGAGGGGTGGGTTAGTAAATCTGATGACACAAAGGTTGCGGGTGTTGTGGATAGTGTGGAGGGCTGTTAGAGGTTACAGCAGGACATTGATAGGATGCAAAATTGGGCTGAGAAGTGGCAGATGGAGTTCAACCCAGATAAGTGTGAGGTGGTTCATTTTGGTAGGTCAAATATGATGGCAGAATATAGCATTAATGGCAAGACTCTTGGCAGTGTGGAGGATCAGAGGGATCTTGGGGTCCGAGTTCATAGGACACTCAAAGCTGCTATGCAGGTTGACTCTGTGGTTAAGAAGGCATATGGTGCATTGCCCTTCAGCAATTGTGGGATTGAGTTTAAGAGCTGAGCTATATAGGACCCTGGTCAGAGCCCACTTGGAGTACTGTGCTCAGTTCTGGTCACCTCACTACAAGAAGGACATGGAAACCATAGAAAGGGTGCAGATGAGATTTACAAGGATGTCGCCTGGATTGGGGAGCATATCTTATTAGAATAGGTTGAGTGAACTCGGGTTTTTCTCCTTGGAGTGATGGAGGATGAGAGGTGACCTGATAGAGGTAAGGTAATGAGAGGCATTGATTGTGTGGATAGTCAGAGGCTTTTTCCCAGGGCTGAAATATCTAGCATGAGAGGGCATAGTTTTAAAGTGCTAGGAAGTAGGTACAGAGGAGATGTCAGGGGTAAGTTTTTTATGCAGAGAGTGGTGAGTGTGTGGAGTGGGCTGCCGGCGGCAGCGGTGGAGGCGGAAATTATAGGGTCTTTTAAGAGTCTCCTGGATGGATACATGGAGCTTAGAAAAGTAGAGGGCTATGGGTAAGCCTGGGTAATTCTAAGGTAAGTAAATGTTCAGCACAGCTTTGTGTGCTGAAGTGTCTGTATTGTGCTGTAGGCTTTCTATGTTTCTATTTCCCTATATAAACGTATATCAACCAAGTCCCTGAGTCCATGAATATTGCAGCAGTATGCAGTTGAACACAATAAATCTTGTCTTCTGCCAAGCTAACATTGGAGAGCATTATTGACTCCAGCACGGATGCCATACCACACTGCTTCTGGTGGAGCACACCGACGCCAATGCCTCTCTCCTGGGTGGCTGCAAACAGGTAACACCACGGTTTGAGGTCTAGTCCTTGCTACAACCAAGACCATGTAGCTCGCCCCCTGTCCACCCTTGTCATTTACAGGTCATTATCGCACATGCCCTCTAATCCAGGCAATATCCTCATAAACCTCTTCTGCACTCGCTCCAAAGCCTCGACCAAGTTCCTATAATGAGGCAAATGGAATTGTGTATGTTGCCCCCTAGTCAGCCTCAGGCTCGCTCAACTCACTTTCGTCTGGGGGAAGCAGCCTTCAGCCCTGCCAAACTGGGTAATCAAGTTGGTGTGGATGCTGTGTGATGTACCCCACCCCGCCAAGTAACAGACAATACACCATATGCAATTAAATAATTACAATTTATAGATATTACTGGAACTATGTAATTAATAGAGATAAAATATAAAGGGAAAGTAAAATGTGCCAAACTTATCAAAGTTCAAACATGTCGTGCACAACAATTGGCGCCCAAGTAACAGAGTCCTCTTTCCACCATTCGATTCCCTCCGACCACCTCGACCCGCCGCCTGGGACCAGCCATGGTGGTCGACCAGAAGCTCCACACGAGTCTGTCTTCGCCTCCTCTTCTCGCCAAAGACCCTGGGCCTCGGACTCCTGCTCGGGGTCCGTCCCGTCGGCCAGCTTACAGCATCACGTCCACTCTCTCTGTCCCCATCGCGCCTTCTTCCCCAAAGCCAGTGCAACACAATAGCTTACAGACACTCAAGCATATAATAATATCTATCTCAATTGGTTCATTTCCTCTCTTATCAATAGTATAACCCAAACAAGCAGGGAGAGAGAGAACTCCTTACGTCGCAGTTATTTCAGAAAAGCCATTTTAATTATAACATAACAAAGAAGCTATCTTGATTAGCCTATGTAGTGACATAAAAGAAGAAACCCCTTACATATGTGATACTCCAAATGCAACCTAACTAGAATTTTATAAAGCTACAACATAACTTCCTAACTTTTGAATTCAGTGTCTCAACTAATAAATGCAAGAATACCAAATGCCTTCTTAACCACCTAATGTACCTGTATAACTACCTTCAGGGAGCTATAAACTTAGACCCCAAGATCCCTCTACTTATCAACACCGTTAAGGGTCTTGGCTCTTCAACAGGAGACTGTCTGTTTCCCTTTAACCTACCAAGGGTCAACACTTCCCATTTGGACAGGTTAAACTCCATTTGCCATTTCTTTGCCCATATATGCAGCTGATCCAAATCTCACTATATTCTTTGTGAGTCTTCCACGCTATCCACAAAACCATTTTGTATCATTTGCAAACTTAATAACATACCCATCTACATTTTCGTCCAGATTATTTATATACATCACAAACAGTGGACATCCCAGTACAAATCCTTGTGAAGTATCATTAATCACAGGCCTCCAGCTAAAATAAGTTTCTTCGAACACCACCCTTTGTTTTCTATGGGACAAACCAGATCTGAATCCTAACTGCCAATTCACCATTGATTTCATGTATCTTAATATTCTGGATAAGCCTCCCAAGCAGGACCTTGTCAAATGCCAAACTAAAATCCATGTAAACAACATCCACACAATCATCAATCACCCTTGTCTACTTGTCAAAAATCTCGATCAGGTTAGTAAGACACGACTTGCCCTGCACAAAGCCATGCTGGCAATCCCTAACTAAGTAATTGTTTTCCAAATGCTCATAAATCCTATCTCTAAGAATTTTCTTCAGTAACTTCAATGCCACTGACATGATATTCACCGGTCTGTAGTTCCGTGAATTATCCCTCCTTCCCTTCTTGAACAATGGAACAACATTAGCTATTTACCAATCCTCCAGACCTCGCCTGTGGCTAAAGAGGGCACAGAGATAATGGTCAAGGCCCTAGCAATCTCTTCACTTGCCTTTCTTAATAACCTGGGTATATCACGTCAGACCTTGGGATTTATCCACTTTAATGCTCTTTAAGAGATCCAACACCTCCTCTTCTTTTCCTCTAAATGCTCAAGTATATTAATACTCTTTGTACTGATCTCCCTATCCTTAACATCCTTCTGCTTGGTAAATACTAATGTAAAGGACTCATTAAGAACCTCACCCATGTCCTTCACATGCAAACAAGTATTCTCCCCTTTATCCTTGAGTGGCCCCACCCTTTGGCTAGCTTCCGAAGCTTTACATACTTATCCTATTTCTTCTTGACTACATTTATCACCTCCTTCAATATCCAAGATTCTCTTACCTTGCCATCCTTGACCTTCCTTCTGACTGGAATATACTTGTCCTGTACTCTGGATAGTTGGTCTTTAAATACCTTCCTTATGGTGGATGTAGTCTTGCCCAAAATAGTTGTTCCCAATTAATTCTCCCTAGTTAAGACCATAAGACAAAGGAGCAGAAGTCGGCCATTTGGCCCATTGAGTCTGCTCCGCCATTTTATCATGAGCTGATCCATTCTCCCATTTAATGCCACTCCCCCGCCTTCTCACCATAACCTTTGATGGCCTGGCTACTCAGATACCTATCAATCTCTGCCTTAAATACACCCAATGACTTGGCCTCCACTGCTGCCCGTGGCAACAAATTCCATAGATTCACCACCCTCTGACTAAAAAAATTTCTTCGCATTTCTGTTCTGAATGGGCACCCTTCAATCCTTAAGTCATGCCCTCTTGTACTAGACTCCCCCATCATGGGAAACAACTTTGCCACATCCACTCTGTCCATGCGTTTCAACATTCGAAATGTTTCTATGAGGTCTCCCCTCATTCTTCTAAACTCCAAGGAATACAGTCCAAGAGCAGACAAACGTTCCTCATATGTTAACCCTCTCATTCCCAGAATCATTCTAGTGAATCTTCTCTGAACCCTCTCCAACGTCAACACATCCTTTCTTAAATAAGGAGACCAAAACTGCCCACAGTACTCCAAGTGAGGTCTCACCAGTGCCTTATAGAGCCTCAACATCACATCCCTGCTCCTATACTCTATTCCTCTAGAAATGAATGCCAACATTGCATTCGCCTTCTTCACTACTGACTCAACCTGGAGGTTAACTTTAAGGGTATCCTGTACGAGGACTCCCAAGTCCCGTTGCATCTCAGAACTTTGAATTCTTTCCCCATTTAAATAATAGTCTGCCCGTTTATTTTTTCTGCCAAAGTGCATAACCATACACTTTCCAACATTGTACTTCATTTGCCACTTCTCTGCCCATTCTTCCAATCTATCCAAGTCTCTCTGCAGACTCTCCGTTTCCTCAGCACTACCAGCCCCTCCACCTATCTTCGTATCGTTAGCAAGCTTAGCCACAAAGCCATCTATTCCATAATCCAAATCGTTGATGTACAATGTAAAAAGGAGCGGCCCCAACACGGACCCCTGTGGAACACCACTGGTAACCGGCAGCCAACCAGAATAAGATCCCTTTATTCCCACTCTCTGTTTCCTGCCAATCAGCCAACACTCTATCCACATATGTAACTTTCCCGTAATTCCATGGGCTCTTATCTTGTTAAGTAGCCTCATGTGTGGCACCTTGTCAAAGGCCTTCTGAAAATCCAAATATACAACATCCACTGCATCTCCCTTGTCTAGCCTACTGGTAATTTCCTCAAAAAATTGTAATAGGTTTGATAGGCAGGATTTTCCTTTAAGGAACCCATGCTGAGTTCTGCCTATCTTGTCATATACCTCCAGGTACTCTGTAACCTCATCCTTGACAATCGACTGCAACAACTTCCCAACGACCGATGTCAAGCTAACAGGTCTATAATTTCCTTTTTGCTTTCTTTCCCCCTTCTTAAATAGCGAAGTGACACTTGCAATCCTCCAGTCCTCTGGAACCATGCCAGAACCTATTGACTTTTGAAAGATCATCGCTAATGCCTCCGCAATCTCCACAGCTACTTCCTTCAGAACACGCGGGTGCATTCCATCTGGTCCGGGACATTTATCTACCTTTGGTAGGTGGTCACACCGGGGCCACGGGAGGCAGACCAGTGGGTCACGGTTAGGAGGGGGAAGGGGAAGAGTCAGGTAATAGAGAGTACCCCGGTGGCTGTGCCCCTTGACAATAGGTACTCCTGTTTGAGTACTGTTGGGGGGGACAGCTTACCTGGGGGAAGTGACAGTGGCCGTGCCTCCGGCACAGAGTCCGGCCCTGTAGCTCAGAAGGGTAGGGAAAGGAAGAGGAGGGCAGTTGTAATAGGGGACTTGATAGTAAGGGGGTCGGATAGGCGATTCTATGGACGCAGTCCAGAGACCCGGATGGTAGTTTGCCTCCCTGGTGCCAGGGTCCGGGATATTTCTGATCGTGTCCAAGATATCCTGAAGTGGGAGGGTGAGGAGCCAGAGGTCATGGTACATATAGGTACCAATGACATAGGTAGGAAAAGGGAAGAGGTCCTGAAAGGAGAATATAGGGAGTTAGGAAGGGAGTTGAGAAAAAGGACCGCAAAGGTAGTAATCTCGGGATTACTGCCTGTGCCACACGACAGTGAGAGCAGGAATGCAATGAGATGGAGGATAAATGCGTGGCTGAGGGATTGGAGCAGGGGGCAGGGATTCAAGTTTTTGGATCATTGGGACCTCTTTTGGCGCAGGCATGACCTGTACAAAAAGGATGGGTTACACTTGAATCCTAGGGGGACCAATATCCTGGCAGGGAGATTAGTGAGGGCTACTGAGGTGACTTTAAACTAGAATGGTTGTGGGGTGGGAATCAAATTAAAAAGGCTAGGCGAGAGGAGGTTAGTTCACAACAGGGGGATGGGAACCAGTGCAGAGAGACAGAGGGGTGTAAAATGAGGGTAGAAGCAAAAAGTAGTAAGGTGAAAAGTAAAAGTGGCAGGCCGACAAATCCAGGGCAAGCATCAAAAAGGGCCACTTTTCAACATAATTGTATAAGGGCTAAGAGAGTTGTAAAAGCGCGCCTGAAGGCTTTGTGGGTCAATGCAAGGAGCATTCGTAACAAGGTGAATGAATTGAAAGTGCAGATTGTTATTAATGATTATGATATAGTTGGGATCACAGAGACATGGCTCCAGGGTGACCAAGGATGGGAGCTCAACATTCAGGGATATTCAATATTCAGGAGGGATAGACATGAAAGAAAAGGAGGTGGGGTGGCGTTGCTGGTTAGAGAGGAGATTAACGCAATAGAAAGGAAGGACATAAGCCGGGAAGATGTGGAATCGATATGGGTAGAGCTGCATTACACTAAGGGGCAGAAAACGCTGGTGGGAGTTGTGTACAGGCCACCTAACAGTAGTAGTGAGGTTGGGGATGGTATTAAAACAGGAAATTAGAAATGTGTGCAATAAAGGAACAGCAGTTATAATGGGTGACTTCAATCTACATGTAGATTGGGTGAACCAAATTGGTAAGGGTGCTGAGGAAGAGGATTTCTTGGAATGTATGCAGGATGGTTTTTTTGAACCAACATGTCGAGGAACCAACTAGAGAGCAGGCTGTTCTAGACTGGGTATTGAGCAATGAGGAAGGGTTAATTAGCAATCTTGTCATGAGAGGCCCCTTGGGTAAGAGTGACCATAATATGGTGGAATTCTTCATTAAGTGATTCTTCATTTAATTCTTCATTGAGTGACATAGTTAATTCAGAAACAAAGGTTCTGAACTTAAAGAAGGGTAACTTTGAATGTATGAGATGTGAATTAGCTAAGATAGACTGGCAAATGACACTTAAAGGGTTGACGGTGGATATGCAATGGCAAGCATTTAAAGATCGCATGGATGATCTACAACAATTGTTGATCCCAGTTTGGCAAAAGAATAAATCAAGGAAGGTAGTGCACCCGTGGCTGACAAGGGAAATTAGGGATAGTGTCAATTCCAAAGAAGAAGCATACAAATTAGCCAGAAAAAATGGCTCACCTGAGGACTGGGAGAAATTCAGAGTTCAGCAGAGGAGGACAAAGGGCTTAATTAGGAAGGGGAAAAAAGATCATGAGAGAAAACTGGCAGGGAACATAAAAACTGACTGTAAAAGCTTTTATAGATATGTGAAAAGAAAAAGATTGGTTAAGACAAATGTAGGTCCCCTACAGACAGAAACAGGTGAATTGATTATGGGGAGCAAGGACATGGCAGACCAATTGAATAATTACTTTGGTTCTGTCTTCACTAAGGAGGACATAAATAATCTTCTGGAAATAGTAGGGGACAGAGGGTCCAGTGAGATGGAGGAAATGAGGGAAATACATGTTAGTAGGGAAGTGGTGTTAGGTAAATTGAAGGGATTAAAGGCAGATAGATTCCCAGGGCCAGATGGTCTGCATCCCAGAGTGCTTAAGGAAGTAGCCCAAGAAATAGTGGGTGCATTAGTGATAATTTTTCAAAACTCTTTAGATTCTGGACGAGTTCCTGAGGATTGGAGGGTGGCTAATGTAACCCCACTTTTTAAAAAAGGAGGGAGAGAGAGAGAAACCAGGGAATTATAGACCGGTTAGCCTAACATTGGTGGTGGGGAAACTGCTAGAGTCAGTTATCAAAGATGTGATAACAGCACATTTGGAAAGCAGTGAAATCATCGGACAAAGTCAGCATGGATTTGTGAAAGGAAAATCATGTCTGACGAATCTCATAGAATTTTTTGAGGATGTAACTAGTAGAGTGGATAGGGGAGAACCAGTGGATGTGGTATATTTGGATTTTCAAAAGGCTTTTGACAAGGTTCCACACAGGAGATTAGTGTGCAAACTTAAAGCACACGATATTGGGGGTAAGGTATTGATGTGGATAGAGCATTGGTTGGCAGACAGGAAGCAAAGAGTGGGAATAAACGGGACCTTTTCAGAATGGCAAGCAGTGACTAGTGGGGTACCGCAAGGCTCAGTGCTGGGACCCCAGTTGTTTACAATATATATTAATGACTTGGATGAGGGAATTAAATGCAGCATCTCCAAGTTTGCGGATGACACGAAGCTGGGCGTCAGTGTTAGTTGTGAGGAGGATGCTAAGAGGATGCAGGGTGACTTGGATAGGTTAGGTGAGTGGGCAAATTCATGGCAGATGCAACTTAATGTGGATAAATGTGAAGTTATCCACTTTGGTGGCAAAAACAGGAAAACAGATTATTATCTGAATGGTGGCCAATTAGGAAAAGGAGAGGTGCAATGAGACCTGGGTGTCATTGTACACCAGTTATTGAAAGTGGGCATGCAGGTACAGCAGGCGGTGAAAAAGGCGAATGGTATGCTGGCATTTATAGCAAGAGGATTCGAGTACAGGAGCAGGGAGGTACTACTGCAGTTGTACAAGGCCTTGGTGAGACCACACCTGGGGTATTGTGTGCAGTTTTGGTCCCCTAATCTGAGGAAAGACATCCTTGCCATAGAGGGAGTACGAAGAAGGTTCACCAGATTGATTCCTGGGATGGCAGGACTTTCATATGATGAAAGACTGGATGAACTAGGCTTATACTCATTGGAATTCAGAAGATTGAGGGGGGATCTGATTGAAATGTATAAAGTCCTAAAGGAATTGGACAGGCTAGATGCAGGAAGATTGTTCCCGATGTTGGGAAGTCCAGAACGAGGGGTCACAGTTTGAGGATAAAGGGGAAGCCTTTTAGGACCGAGATTAGGAAAAACTTCTTCACACAGAGAGTGGTGATCTGTGGAATTCTCTGCCACAGGAAACAGTTGAGGCCAGTTCATTGGCTATATTTAAGAGGGAGTTAGATATGGCCCTTGTGGCTAAAGGGATCAGGGGGTATGGAGGGAAGGCTGGTGCAGGGTTCTGAGTTGGATGATCAGCCATGATCATACTGAATGGCGGTGCAGGCTCGAAGGGCCGAATGGCCTACTCCTGCACCTATTTTCTATGTTTCTATGTTTAGACTATTCAGCTTTCTGAGTACTTTCTCTTTCGTAATTGTGACTGCGCACACTTCTCTTCCCTGCCACCCTTGAGTGTCCGGTATACTGCTGATGTCTTCCTCAGTGAAGACGGATGCAAAATACTCGTTCAGTTCCTCTGCCTCATCTCCCATTACAATTTCTCCAGCATCATTTGCTGTCGGTCCTATATCTACTCTCACCTTTCTTTTACTCTTTATATACTTGAAAGAGCTTTTAGTATCCTCTTTGATATTGTTTGCTAGCTTCCTTTCATAGTTAATCTTTTCCCTCTTAATGACCTTCTTGGTTTCCTTTTGTAAGGTTTTAAAAACTTCCCAATCCTCTGCCTTCCCACTAATTTTTGCTTCCTTGTATGCCCTCTCCTTTGCTTTAACTTTGGCTTTGACTTCTCTTGTCAACCACGGTTGCATCCTTTTTCCACTCAAAAATTTCTTCTTTTTTGGAATATATGTTTTGCACCTTCCTCACTTCTTGCATAAACTCCAGCCACTGCTGCTCTGCTGTCTTTCCCGCCAGTGTCCCTTTCCAGTCAGCTTTGGCCAGTTCCTCTCTCATGCCACTGTAATTTCCTTTACTCCACTGAAATACCGACACATCAGATTTCGGCTTCTCTTTTTCTAATTTCGCAGTGAACTCAATCATGTTATGATCACTGCCTCCTAAGGGTTCCTTCACCTCAATCTCTCTAATCACCTCTGGTTCATTACACAATCACCAATCCAGTACAGCCGATCCCCTAGTGGGCTCAACAACAAGCTGTTCTAAAAAGCCATCTCGCAGACATCCTACAAATTCTCTCTAACGTTCCTGCCTAATGTTTTCATAATTTGCCCAGCTCCAGTTTAATGCTCTCCTACAAGGTCCATACTTATCCTTATCTAGAGCTATCTTGGAAATTAAGGAGTTGTGGTCACTGTTCCCTAACTGCTCACCCATTGTAAGGTCGGTCACTTGGTCAGGCTCATTACCCAACACCAGATCCAGTATTGCCCCTCCTCTTGTTGGACCATCTGCATATTGATTTAAGAAACCTTCCTGGTTGCACCTAACAAATTTTGCCCCATCTAAACCACTTCCTCTAAGAAGGTCCCAGTTTATATTAGGGAAGTTGAAGTCCCCCGTGACAACAACCCTATTGTTTTTGCACTTTTCCTTAATCTGCTTGCATATCTGTTCCTCAATGGTAAAGTACAACCCCAGCAGAATGATTGCAACCTTTCTCTGTTTGAGTTCTACTAATATGGCCTTAGTTCCATTATGCCCTTTCTGAGAGCAGCTGTGAGATTGTCGCTGATTTGTAGTGCAACTCTCTCTTCTGCTGTTTGACCTCCCTCTTAGAACATCAAAACCCAAGACATTAAACACCTATTAAGCTGTCCCTCTCTCAATCAAGTCTTTGAAATAGATACAACATCATAGTTCCATGTATTATCCATGCTCTAAGTTCATCGCCTCTACCCATAATACTCCTAGCATTAAAATGCACACATTTCAGACTATTCATCCTATTCTATTACTTTACTCCTTTCTGTTTTTACTGGCCCTGGCATCTAACTTTCTCTGCATCCCTCCACTTTCTCTGCATCCCTCCACTTTCTGACCTGTTCCTCAGAGTCCAATCCCCTGCCAAACTTGTTTAAAACCTCCCAAATAGCACTAGCAAACCTCCCAGCCAGGATATTGGGTTCCCTCCAGTTTAGGTGCAACTTTTTCCTTTTATACTGGTCATTCCTCCCCCCTGCACCAGTTCCTCAGCCACTCATTCATCTGAATTGTTATCCTATTCCTATCTTGATCAGTGTGTGGCACCAGGAATAATCCAGAGATTGCTACTTTGGAGGTCTTGCTCTTCAACCTTTCTCCTAACTCTCTATACTGTCTGTGCAAGAGCTCTTTTCTCTTTCTATCTATGTCATTTATGCCAGTGTGCACCATGACCTCTGGCTGCTTGTTCCACCCCCCCACCCCTGAGAATATTCTGCAGCCACTCCAAGACATCCTGGATCCTAGCATCTGGGAGGCAACACATCATCCTGGCTTTCTTGGACAGAACCTCTTTACTATTGAGTCTCCTATCACTATCACTTTACCTTTCCCTGCTGAGCCTCAGAGCTAGCATGGCTGCTGCTGCTGTGCGCTGATAGGTCATTTCCACCCCCCCGACCCCAGTAATTTCCAAAGGGTTATACTTGTTGCTGAGGGGAATGGTCACAGTGGAACCCTGCACTGACTGCTTACTCCTCTAACTTCTTCTGGTGGTCACCCATCTGCTTCCTGAAGCCTGCACTCTTAAGTGTGACCAATTCAATAAAAGTTTTATCTGTGAGGTTTTCAGCCTTCTAGATGGTCCTGCATACATTCAGCTCCAGCTTCAGTTCCTTGACCTTGTCAGTCAGGAGCTGAAGCTGGTGCACTTCTTGCAGATGTAGTCATCAGGAAGACTTATAGGTACCTTGTAATCCCACATCTCACAAGAAGAGCACTCCACAGTCTTAACCATTGCGCCTACACTGAACTAATGCCCAAGAATTTTCTGACCATTAACCAAAAGCTTACCTATTCTTACTGTGCCTTCCCTCAGAAATCTTTGCACTTACCTAGATTACTTACCCAGCCTCTTCTCATCTAACTTGTTATATCCTTTCTCCAATTTTGGCTCCAATTTCTCAAGCTGAAGTTGCACAGTCAAAACAAATGATAACAAGTGACTCAACACCCTTGGCCTCCACCTGTTCTCACTGAAGCCTGTTGAGTCAAAGCCTGACCACTGTAACACTAGCCCATTCCAACAGCAGCTGCTCTTACAATGGTCACCTGCCTTGTTTTTATTGACTCAAATAAAACTCACTCCTGATGAGACTTGTTCTTATAGAAAAGGCGCCTGCAATGCTGTCACTCTCTTACTCGCTACTTCAGAAAATATCTGATTTATGAAGGTCAATATGCAAAAAGCTTTCTTTACCACCTGCTTGCTTTCCTTTTCCTGGTCAAGCCAATGGATGTGGAGTAACTCAAGCAGATATAAATTTGGTTGTGGGCGTCAGTTGAGGTTTTAACTTGGGATAGATCAGGAAGGTGCAAACCAGTGTTTCCTTGCACTGGTCAAGAGAAATGTATATTAGATGATTGTAAATTCTGGGTAAGGACAAAGGTTGTGGACTCAGCCTTCTCCATCACAGGCACTTCCATGTCCAGCATTGAGGACATTTTCAAGAGATGATGCCACAAGGTGGCATCCATCACCAAGGACCCTCACCACCCAATACATACCCTCCTCTCCAAACTGCCATCAGGGAGAAGGTACAGGAGCCTGAAGACAAACCTCAGTGTTTTAAGAGCAACTTCTTCTCCTCTGCCATGAACCTATTATTATTCTATCTCATTATTCCCTTTCATTCTTACACTACTTATTTGATTTGTAATCTAAAATAACTTACGGAAAGATGTCTTTGCAGCAAAAACAACAAATGTCATGCCATATAAGATTCTGATTCTGAAGGTTGTAAATCATAATTAGAAACAGGATGTAAAGTGAGAATATGTAAATTAGGAATTGTAGGCTGACCTGGAAAATGTATAAAAGAAGTTTAAATTAGAATTACTTAAGAGCTGGGCCGGCTGGTGGCGCAACGACATCGGCGCCGGACCCGGGAGCGGAGTCCTAGTCGGATCCGCCCCCGAGCACGCTTTCCATCCGTGCCAGGTTGAGTGTCGAGACTGCAACTCGACCTTGTAAAACAAAGGGAAAATGCTGCAAAAATGTCTGTGTGGGGAGTGGCGCGCCACACAGTCTTTCTCTCTCTCATTCTGCGCCTTGGAAAAAGCCATAAAAAATACATCATCATGGACACACACACGGACGCACGCACAGACTCGCACGTACGCAGGCACACGCCAAAAAAATGTACTTAAGAGCTAAGCATTGTGGGAGAAATGGCACTTATTGCATGCTGTGAGGCTGAACACCAGTCATAGTCAATTCACTCACAGAAGTATGAAAGTATGGGCTTTTACTTAACATCTGTAAAACCAAAGTCATTTACCAACCTGCCCCACTGTACAACACTGCCCTCTGACCAGGAAGGTCCGGAGTGAGACCTTAGAAAATGGAGTTGTTTCTCATATCTTAAGAGCCAGTTCTCAGTGAGTGCAATTGTTGATTATGGCATTCAATATCACTTTCATGTCTGAAGAAAATATTTTGAAGATCAAGACCTCAAATTTGCCACAAAATCCACAATGCATTGCTCAGTACGGTTCATGCCTTCCTATACTCTTTTGAAGAATAATTTTCTTAAACCTGGTACCTCAAAGCACCAGAGAGATACCATAAATGCTGCCTTTGGAAAATCCTCCGAATACATTGAAGGATAAATGAACCAATGTAATTGTTCTCTCCCAGGCAAATACCTGCAACATTGAGGTCTCAGTCATCTCTAATAGGCAGGTCTTATCCCTGACATTAGAGTCCCAAAATAGACTGTCTGCTCTGGGCTCTGTCACAGGAAGAGATCATCACTTGACCAAAGTTTCAAAGATATTCTGAAAAAAAGGGTAACATCACCAATCTGGCACATGACCACTCAAAATGGAGAAGGAGTATTCAGAATTCCTTGAGAATTAGGTCATTGCCTGATTTTGATGGTGGGGACAGGTTGTATTCCCTTTTTTTAGAGAGAATAGGTCAGTATGTGCCATCCTGAGAAGTTAATAAATCTTTATTAAAGCATGTGGTGCATATCTAGCATATAATTGTCTCATCAGAAGCTATGGTGTCTACTTGAAGAAAATGTCTAATCTGGCTTCATGAAACCTGTCTCAAAATATCATTGCCTGAACATTATGATTAGATTCAGATTTAGATTTATTTATCACATCTACATCAAAACAGTGAAATGTGTCATTTGCATTAACAACCAATACGCCCAAGGACACGTGGGGGGTAATCCACACATTCTGGTGCCACCATAGCATGCCCACAATGCTTGGCAGGACACAAGCACCAGTGAAGCAATCGCTGTGCATCTCTCCCTCCCACTCATCCGCGCACATACCACTAACCCCATGACAAGCCATCTTCTTCGGCCTCCAGTGGACTTGTGGATTAGGTACTTCATTTCCAACAGCCATGTAATTGGCAGAGTAAATTATTGAAAGGTCTAGATAGAATGGACATGGTAAAGATGTTTCCAATAGTAGGAGAATCTAGGACCAGAGTGCACAGCCTCAGAAAAGAAGGACATTGCTTTAGAACAGAGATGAAGAGGAATTTCTTTAGCCAAAGAAATCTGTGGAATTGATTGCTACTGACAGCTATAGAGGCAAAGTAATTGGGTGCCAGAATTGAATCCAAACTCCGAAACTCCCCAGGATGCATTGTACTGGCATTGGGTTAACGACATTAAGTGAAGGTTGATGAGTTCTTGATTGGTAAGGGTGTCAAAGGCCACAGGGAGAAGACAAGAGAGTGGGGTTAAGAGGGAAAATCAATCAACCGTGATCAAATGGCAGAGCACACTCAATGGGCTGAATGATCTAATTTATCTAATGATCTAATGATCTATCTCTTTTATGATCAGCGGATCAATGGGCCTATTTCTCTGATGTATCTCTATGAGTCTGTGACCATAAGTAATACAGCAGAAACAGGCCCTTGGACCCATAGAGTTTGCACCAACTAACTGCCATCCATTTATAGTTACCTTGTATTTAAAAATTAATAATAGAAAGAGAAAAGTATTTTTAAAAATTCAGCACTGACGTCTTCAGGCTATTGAAACAGTCCAAGAGATTAAATGTTCCTTACGTTTAAATACTGATTTTGCATCAGTATTTACTCAGGAAACTGGCATAGTGTATATGGAAGGAAGGGAAACAAGCAGGAGTGTCAAGGAACATATAGAGATTAAAGAGGAGGAGGTGCTTGCTGCCTTACAGCGAATAAAGGTAGATAAATCCCCCGGGCCTGACAGGATATTTCCTCAGACATTGAGAGAGACTAGTGTAGAAATTGCAGGGGCCCTGGCAGAAATATTTAAAATGTCCTTAGCCATGGGTGTAGTGCCGGAGGATTGGAGGGTAGCTCATGTTGTTCCATTGTTTAAAAAAGGCTCCAAAAGTAAACCAGGTAGTTCCAGGCTGGTGAGCCTGACATCAGTAGTAGGTAAATTATTGGAAGATGTTCTGAGAGATCGGATATACAAGTATTTGGACAGCCAAGGGCTGATTAAGGATAGTCAGCATGGCTTTGTGTGTGGTAGATCGTGTTTAAGGAATGTTGTAGAGTTTTTTGAGGAGGTTACCCAGAAAGTAGATGAAGGAAAGGCTGTGGATGTTTTCTACATGGACTTTAGTAAGGCCTTTGACAAGGTCCCACATGGGAGGTTAGTTCAGAAGGTTCAGCTACTAGGTATCCATGGAGAGGTTGTAAACTGGATTCGAAATTGGCTGTGTGGGAGAAGACAGAGTCGTAGTGGATGAGTGCTTATCAAACTGGAGGCCTGTGACTAGTGGTGTGCCTCAAGGATCTGTGCTGGGACTATTGTTGTTTGTTGTCTATATCAATGACCTAGATAATAATGTGGTAAATTGGATCAGCAAGTTTGCTGATGATACTAAGATTGGAGGTGTTGTGGACGGTGAGGAAGGCTTTCAAAGCTTGCAGAGGGATCTGGACCAACTGGAAAAATGGGCCAGAAAATGGCAGATGGAATTTAATGCAGATCAGTGTGAGGTGTTGCATTTTGGAAGGACAAATCAAGGTAGGACATACACAGTAAATGCTAGGGCACTGAGGAGTGTGGGGGAACAAAGGGATCAGGAAGTTCAGATACATAATTCCCTGAAAGTGGCATCACAAGTAGACAGGGTTGTAAAGAAGGCTTTTGGCATCCTGGCATTCATAAATCAAAGTATTGAGTATAGGAGTTGGGATGTTATGGTGAGGTTGTATAAGACATTGGTGAGGCCAAATTTGGAGTATTATATGCAGTTCTGGTCACTTAACTATAGGAAGGATATCAGTAAGATTGAAAGGGTGCAGAGAAGATTTACTAGAATGTTGCCGGGTCTTCAGGAGTTGAGTTACAGGGGAAGATTGAACAGGTTAGGATTTTATTCCTTGGAGCGTAGAAGAATGAGGGGGGATTTGATAGAGGTTTATAAGATTATGAGGGGAATAGACAGAGTAAATGCGAGTAGGGTCTTTCCACTTAGATTAGGAGAGATAAATACAAGAGGACATGGCTTTAGGGTGAAAGGAGAAAGGTTTAGGGGGAACTTCTTCACTCAGAGAGTGGTGGGAGGGTGGAACAAGCTGCCATCTGACGTGGTAAATGCGCGCTCACTCTTAAGTTTTGAGAATAAATTGGATAGGTAAATGGATGGGAGAGGTCTGGAGGGTTATGGACTGGGTGTGGGTCAATGGGACTAGCGGAATAAAGTTTCAGCACAGACTAGAAGGGCCAAATGGCCTGTTTTCTGTGCTGTAGTGCTCTATGGTTCTATGGTTCTCTGTTTGATGTAATGTGTTTGGAAGTGTGCAAAGGGCAACAGGTACATAATTATTAAGTCTGTTACGGATGTGTGCATGTGCATGCAGGTGGGTATTCAACATACCTTGTAAAAGTAGGTGAATTTAAATTCCCACATATGCCCCTGGATTTAATACTTCCTTGCAGACAGAGAGCCAGCAACCTTCAAAGCAGCTGCCATCATAATTGAGGGGCTCATTTCTCTTGAGGAAAATAACTATCAAACGTCTGGTGTGCTCCTACCTACAGAGTTTAGCGCATCACCCTGATGTTTAACAGTCTGCTGGACAGGAACGGGCCTCTGTACAGGTTACAAATGCCTGGTCTATGGCCACCCCATGAATGAGCTACCATTATATATCTGGTTCCTTCTCTCTCTCCGCTTTCAGTAATTATTCTTTGTTATTAATCTTATGCGCCTTTGATGCCATTGATCAAAAATAAAATCCAATGTGTTGGTATTTCCGTGGAATAAAGGAAATTGCAATGGTATGAGAGGGGAACTGGCTGAATTTGACTGGAAAGGGACATTTGCAGGAAGGACAGCAGTGCAGCAATGGCTGGAGTTTCTGCGGAAAATGAGGGAAGTGCAAGACAGCTATATTCCAAATAAGAAGAAATTTTCAAAGGGAAGAAGGACACTATCATTGCTGACAAGTGAAGTCAGAGCCAAAGTAAAAGCAAACAAGAGGGCATATAAGGAAACCAGAGCTAGTGGGAAGGTAGAGGATTGGGAAGCTTTTAAGAAGTTGCAGAAGGAAACTAAGAAGGTCATTAGAAACACACATCAAAGTTGCTGGTGAACGCAGCAGGCCAGGCAGCATCTCTAGGAAAAGGTGCAGTCGACGTTTCAGGCCGAGACCCTTCGTCAGGACTAACTGAAAGAAGAGTGAGTAAGAGATTTGAAAGTGGGAGGGGGAGGGGGAGATCCAAAATGATAGGAGAAGACAGGAGGGGGAGGGATGGAGCCAAGAGCTGGACAGGTGATTGGCAAAAGGGATACGGGAGGATCATGGGACAGGAGGTCCGGGAAGAAAGACGGGGGGGGGGAACCCAGAAGATGGGCAAGGGGTATATTCAGAGGGACAGAGGGAGAAAAAGGAGAGTGAGAGAAAGAATGTGTGTATAAAAATAAGTAACGGATAGGGTACGAGGGGGAGGTGGGACATTAGCGGAAGTTAGAGAAGTCAATGTTCATGCCATCAGGTTGGAGGCTACCCAGACGGAATATAAGGTGTTGTTCCTCCAACCTGAGTGTGGCTTCATCTTTACAGTAGAGGAGGCCGTGGATAGACATGTCAGAATGGGAATGGGATGTGGAATTAAAATGTGTGGCCACTGGGAGATCCTACTTTCTCTGGTGGACAGAGCGTAGGTGTTCAGCAAAGCGGTCTCCCAGTCTGTGTCGGGTCTCACCAATATATAAAAGGCCACATCGGGAGCACCAGACACAGTTTATCACCCCAGCCGACTCACAGGTGAAGTGTCGCCTCACCTGGAAGGACTGTTTGGGGCCCTGAATGGTGGTAAGGGAGGAAGTGTAAGGGCATGTGTAGCACTTGTTCCGCTTACATGGATAAGTACCAGGAGGGAGATCAGTGGGGAGGGATGGGGGGGACGAATGGACAAGGGAGTCATGTAGGGAGCGATCCCTGTGGAAAGTAGAGAGGTGGGGAGGGAAAGATGTGCTTAGTGGTGGGATCCCGTTGGAGGTGGCGGAAGTTACGGAGAATAATATGTTGGACCCGGAGGCTGGTGGGGTGGTAGGTGAGGACCAGGGGAACCGTATTCCTAGTGGGGTAGCGGGAGGATGGAGTGAGAGCAGATGTATGTGAAATGTGGGAGATGCGTTTAAGAGCAGAGTTGATAGTGGAGGAAGGGAAGTCCCTTTCTTTAAAAAAGGAGAACATCTCCCTCGTCCTGTTGTTTGTGTTTTTAAAGGTCATTAGAAAGATGAATTATGAAAGGAAGCTGGCAAGTAATATCAAAGAAGATACTAAAAGCGTTTTAAGTATATAAAGGGTAAAAGAGAGTCGAGGGTAGATATAGAACCAATAGAAAATGACGCTGGAGATATTGTTATCAGAGATGGCAGAGGAACTGAATGCGAATTTTGCATCAGTCTTCACAGTGGAAGACATCTGTAGTATACCAGACATCCAAGAGTGTCGGGGAAGTGAAGTTTGTGCAGTGAAAATTATGACTGAGAAGGTGCTCAGGAAACTTAATGGTCTGAGGCTGAATAAATCTCCTGGACCTGATGGAATGCACCTTAGGGTTCTGAAGGAAGTAGCTGGAGAGATTGTGGAGGCATTAACGATGATCTTTCAAGAATCGATAGATTCTGGCATTGTACCAGATGACTGGAAAATTGCAAATGATACTCCGCTATTTACGAAGGGCGGAAGGCAGCAGAAAAGAAACTATAGACCTGTTAGCCTGACATCAGTGATTGGGAAGTTGTTGGAATCGATTGTTAGGGATGAGATTACAGAGCACCTGGAGGCACATGACAAGATAGGCCAAAGCCAGCATGGTTTCCTGAAAGGAAAATCCTGCCTGACAAACCTACTGCAATTCTTTGAGGAAATTAGAAGCAGGATAGACAAAGGAGATGCAGTAGACGTGGTGCACTTGGATCAGAAGGCCTTTGACAAGGTGCCGCACATGAGGCTGCTTAGCAAGATAAGAGCTCATGGAATTACAGAGAAGTTACTAGCATAGGTGGAGCGTTGTATGGTCGGCAGAAAACAGAGAGTGGGAATAAAGGGATCCTATTCGGGCTGGCTGTTGGTTACCAGTGGAGTTCCACAGGGGCTGGTGTCGGGACCGCTGCTTTTTACGATGTATGTCAATGATTTGACTACGGTATTAATGGATTTGTGGCTGAATGTGCCAATGATACAAAGATAGGTGGAGGAGCGGATAGTGTGGAGTAAACAGAGAGCCTGCAGAGAGACTTAGATAGTTTAGGAGAATGGGCAAAGAAGTGGCAAATGAAATACAATGTTGGAAAGAGTATGGTCATGAACATTGGTGGAAGAAATAAATGGGCAGACTATTATTTAGATGGGGAGAGAATTCAAAATGCAGAGATGCAAAGGGACTTGGGAGTCCTTGTGCAAGATACCTTAAAGTTTAACTTCCAGGTTGATTCCGTTGTGAAAAAGGCAAATGCAATGTTGGCATTCATTTCTAGAGATACAGAATTTAATAGCAGGGATGTGACGTTGAGGCTCTATCAGGTACTTGTGAGACCACATTTGGAGTATTGTGTACAGTTTTGGGCTCCTTATTTTAGAAAGGATGTACTGACATTGTGGAGAGGGTTCAGAGGAGATTCACAAGAATGATTCCAGGAATGAAAGGGTTACCTTATGAGGAACATCTGGCAGCTCTTGGGCTGCATTCCCTGGAGTTCAGGAGAATGAGTGGGGATATCATAGAAACATTCCGAATGTTAAAAGGCCGGAACAGATTAGATATGACAAAGTGATTTCCCATGGTAGGGGAGTCCAGGACAAGAGGACATGACTTCAGGATTGAAGGACATCCATTTGAAACAGAGATGCAGAGAAATTACTTTAGTCAGAGTGTGGTAAATCTGTGGAATTTGCTGCCACGAGCGACTGGGGAGGCCATGTTAATGGGTGTATTTAAGGCAGAGATAGATAGGTTCTTGATCAGCCAGGGCATCAAAGGGTGAAGGCTGGGGAGTATGGATGACTGGAAGAATTGGATCAGCCCATGATTGAATGGCGGAGCAAACTCAATTGGCCGAATGGCCTACCTCTGCTCCTATATCGTATGATACAGTGTAAGTGCAGTTATTATATGGAGTGATTTTTGTGTGTTTTTCAGCTTATGAGCAAAAAAAAACCTTGTTTATTACCTGGAGACAGACTGTATGGGAAAATTCTGAAGAATCTTTAACTATTATTAACTGGGACAGCACAGTAGCGTAGCAGCTGTTACAGCGCCAGCAACCTGGTTTCAATTCCTGTTGCTCTCTGTAAGGAGTTTGTACGTGCTGTCCATGACCACATGGGTTTCCTTGGGGTGCTCAGGGTTCCTCCTACATTCCAAAGACATACATAGGGTTAATGAGTTGTGGGCATGCTATGTTGGCAACAGAAACATGGAGACATTTACGGGTTGCCCCGCACAATCCTCGCTGATTTGATGCAAATGATGCAGTTCACTATATGATTTGATGTACATGTGATAAATAATGCTAACCTTTTAAAAGATCTTTAATCTATTTTTAGAACCCTATCAACATTTAAGTTGCTCAAAACTATATGGTCTAAGGTTCTTGAGACTTTCTGAGTGGCTGAGCATAATTAAGCAAATCCTCCAAATGCAATAAAATTGAGTTTTGCATGAACAAGTGGGTTGCTGCCCTGTCATTTATTTATCTTCGTATTGCAGGGACCATGGGATGCTCAGCATATTCCAACCCTATTTTCTGCTTACTGTGGACTGTTGGTTGCTTGTTCCTATCACCTCAGCAGACAAAGCAGCGAGCCAGCAGTGTTGGTGTAAGTAATTTTAATCAGAAATCTCACAATCAAAGTAGGTCGATTTGAATTACTCCTTTGATCACATCAAGTTCGTTTGCAGGTATAAACTGGAAGTAATTAAAATGTGGAGTAGGCATATCTGTAATTGAGAAGAGTTGCTCTGCTCTGAATACCTTCGCCAACAGAGTCCATATTTTTTTAACTATAACCACGGAGATTCCATAAGGGCAGATATTGATGATTTTATTATTTTTAGTGCAATGAATAACTGTCTGAATAATTTTTCATATATTACTGATAGTATAATGTTGTTAATTGCCACTGAAAGCTACACTAAACAATGGAGGTTAAAACAAGAGAGGAACATAGTGTGGTGACATTGAAGGCTTCTGTTAATTATGTGCCTGAGGCTAGGTACTCTATTTTGAAGTTGAAGACAGTATAAATAACCAAAAATTAATGAATATGGCTTTTAACAACTGAGGTTCTGGCCTTCAAAATGCCATTGAAATATTTTGTAGTTAATAGAACACATACTCTCTCAAGTAGTTGAAGCAGAAGCTGGGCATTCAGCCCTTTGTATGGTTTCTACTATTCAATAAGATCATGGCTGATATTTCACCTTAGTGCCATTTTTCCCTTCGAACCCCTTATTCTGTGATGTCTTAAATATCTAAAAATCTATCAATTTCTGTTGCAAATGTACTGGATAAATGTCCTCCAAGTGAGCAGTGATTTTTGTGTAAAGACACTCCGGCATTTATGGACACCAACACTTTTTAATATCTCAGCATTTACAAAATACTCCACATTTCTAGTTTATGTACATAGGTGGATGACTTCACGTTTATGCTTTCATAATGCTTTACAGCAGTCAGCTGTAAGATCAGGGTCCAAGTCCTGCCACTGTCTATAATGAATTTGTACATTCTCCCCATGACCACACGGGTGTCCTCTGGGTGCTCCAGTTTCCTCCCACATTTGAAAGATATATGGGCTTGCGTTAGTGAATTGTGTGTATACTGTACTGGTGTCAGTAAACTGCCCCCTGCACAATCTTCATTGATTTGATGCAAAACAACTCATTTCATTGTTATGTAAATATGATAAATAAAGCTCATCTTTATCTTTAAATAAATTTGGCAAATAAAGCTAAACTTCAAAAAAATATATATTTTTTAAAAAGTCAGTTCAATTATTCAGAAAGCATCACACCTACCCATGACTCGCAGATAGCTTTTCCAGCAAATAAGCCACTTTCCCCAACTTAAAGCTTCGTAAGATCTTGTTCTCTAAGCATCATTCTCATTGTCTTTGCCATTGCTTGGTTTCACTGCACAAAGGTTTTCTGTCACTCCCACACTTCATATTCTTGCTCTACCCATTCTTTACTGTCCTTGGTACCTTCTAACTGCTATGCAACTTCTGTTCTTTCTTTCTTTTCCAATATTTTTATTAATTTCTTACATAATAGAATGCAGAGTACAGAAGAATATATAATATATATCGATTATAATATAATGAAATCACAGATAAGGTGTAATTACCCCATATCCATATAAAATTAAATTTAAACATAATATTGAAAAGAGATAATTATATTATTACAAAATAACTCTAAACCCACTACCAGAAAAAACAGCTGTTAGGTTAAAAAAAAGAAAAGGAAAAGATCCTTAACATATAATGGAATATATTTAATATAATATATTTGCCAATATCTGTGCTTAATAGCAAATCAGAGATTATGAAAATAATTCAAAAAAGGTCCCCACAATGTTAAAAAATTTTGTCTAGGTTCGGAAATTGAACAGCAAATCTTCTCTAAATTTAAGCAAGACATAACATCATGTAACCAATGAGTATAAGTAGGCGGAGTGGCATCCTTCCACTTAAGCAACAATGTCCTCCTGGCTATAAGAGAAATAAAGGCCAAAATATGCAGATCCTGTTTCTCCAAAATAATAACATTTCCTCCAACAATACCAAATAAGGCCATCGAAGGATTAGGTTCTGTTCTCGGGTCCACTATTTAAGTTACTCTTGTATCTGCATAGATCACTGAATTAAGTTTTTTTTAGAAATTAAAATTCAAATGTCTAATCTTATGGGTGTTCATCAGAAGTGTGGCCTGATAATAGAATGGAGCTAGGAGCATGTGCACAGGTCAGCAGGAAATGGATGTTTGAAAGACAGTGAGTACCAACAGGAGAATCCAAATCAAGAAATAAAAAAGGCACAGAGAGAGATGTCAAATGGTAAGGGGTTTGATGATGTTGATAATGGAAAAGGTACATCAGCTGATGGAGGAATCTAAAACAAGAACACACAACCATAAAGTTAGAGCAGTGCTCTTCAAGAGTTAAATCAGGAGATGTTTCTTCACACAGAAAATGGTGGAAATGTGTCTCATCCGAAAGTGCATTGAATCTGGAGTAACTTCCAATGTTTGGACCAAGACTTATAAATGTTTGTAAGGGAAGAGAAATAAGGCAAAACAAGGATGCGTTGGTCAGTGCGCAAGATGCAACAAAAAACAGCAACATTCAACAATTGTAAGAATAAATAATAAATAAAATAAATAAACTTAAAGATTCAAGTATAATATGGAATAGAATGTGCATAAATATCAGTATTTAGTTACAATGTAAACAGCAAGATAAAAAGTAGTTTACAGCGTTCTCATTGTCTGAGTTAATACAGAGATTGGGGTGGCTAACTAGCATGGTTGATCAGATTAACTGCCTGGTGGAAGAAACTTTTAAGAAGGTGTAAAGTTTTTGTTTAAGTAGCCCTGTAGCACTTTCCAGAAGGGTGCTTTTGGAAAAGGCAGTATGCGTGGTGGATTCTGTCCGCAATGATTTTTCCCGTGTGCTTCTTTGTCCTGCACACATACAAGTTGTACAGTGATGGTAGACTGCAGGCAATGAGCTTTTCAGCTGACCAGACAGTTTGCTGTGGTGTTTGTGTATTGTGAGAGGATGCTGCACCAAACCAGACAGTAATGGCTGATGAGAGCTGCTCTCTATGATGGCAGTAAGCAAAAGTGGGTAGGTGGCTGCTTAAGATCTACAACATATGAGGAAATATAGATTATATAGACAGAATTACACTGTTAATAGGTTGTTTTGTTTTTATAACAGGTCCCTCATTCGCTCTAAATTGACCAATGAATTGGAAGTCCAGGATCCTGAACATCCTCTATCAAAATACAAAGATGCTCTTCCTGAGCAACTCAGGAATTCTGTGGTATGTATCCCTTGTCACTATTAGTTGTTATATCCTAATTTGACAGCACTGTGGTTTGGATTATTGAAATAAAGCTTAAAAATTTTATGTAGTGTTGGATCTTCTGATTTTCAAAATGTTCAACTTCAGTTTTATTTCCAAAATTGATGCAGAAAGATACCACGTCTCCAGAGGGTTGAATTATGAGGGTGAGTTACATAATCCTGTCTTGTCTTCACTCTAAATAAACCATAAGACCATAAGACAAAGGAGCAGAAGTAGGCCATTCGGCCCATCGAGTCTGCTCTGCCATTTTATCATGAGCTGATCCATTCTCCTATTTAGTCCCACTCCCCCGCCTTCTCACCATAACCTTTGATGCCCTGGCTACTCAGATACCTATCAATCTCTGCCTTAAATACACCCAATGACTTGGCCTCCACTGCTGCCCATGGCAACAAATTCCATAGATTCACCACCCTCTGACTAAAAAAATTTCTTCGCATTTCTGTTCTGAATGAGCGCCCTTCAATCCTTAAGTCATGCCCTCTCGTACTAGACTCCCCCATCATGGGAAGCAACTTTGCCACATCCACTCTGTCCATGCCTTTTAACATTCGAAATGTTTCTATGAGGTCTCCCCTCATTCTTCTAAACTCCAAGGAATACAGTCCAAGAGCGGACAAACGTTCCTCATATGTTAACCCTCTCATTCCCGGAATCATTCTAGTGAATCTTCTCTGTACCCTCTCCAATGTCAGCACATCCTTTCTTAAATAAGGAGACCAAAACTGCCCACAGTACTCCAAGTGACGTCTCACCAGCGCCTTATAGAGCCTCAACGTCACATCCCTCCTCCTATACTCTATTCCGCTAGAAATGAATGCCAACATTGCATTCGCCTTCTTCACTACTGACTCAACCTGGAGGTTAACTTTAAGGGTATCCTGTACGAGGACTCCCAAGTCCCGTTGCATCTCAGAACTTTGAATTCTTTCCCCATTTAAATAATAGTCTGCCCGTTTATTTTTTCTGCCGAAGTGCATAACCATACACTTTCCAACATTGTACTTCATTTGCCACTTCTCTGCCCATTCTTCCAATCTATCCAAGTCTCTCTGCAGACTCTCCGTTTCCTCAGCACTACCAGCCCCTCCACCTATCTTCGTACTGTCAGCAAACTTAGCCACAAAGCCATCTATTCCATAATCCAAATCGTTGATGTACAATGTAAAAAGAAGCGGCCCCAACACTGATCCCTGTGGAACACCACTGGTAACCGGCAGCCAACCAAAATAGGATCCCTTTATTCCCACTCTCTGTTTCCTGCCAATCAGCCAACACTCTATCCACATATGTAACTTTCCCGTAATTCCATGGGCTCTTATCTTGTTAAGTAGCCTCATGTGTGGCACCTTGTCAAAGGCCTTCTGAAAATCCAAATATACAACATCCACTGCATCTCCCTTGTCTAGCCTACTGGTAATTTCCTCAAAAAATTGTAATAGGTTTGTCAGGCAGGATCTTCCTTTAAGAAATCCATGTTGAGTTCTGCCTATCTTGTCATATGCCTCCAGGTACTCTGTAACCTCATCCTTGACAATCGACTCCAACAACAATAAGGATGATTTAAGTGGCAATCTAACAATGATGTTTAGAATGATTAAACATTGTTATAGAATAGACAGAGAAAGTAACACTCCTCTGTTAGCCATGTCCAGATCTTAGCAAGCACTTCTTCACTCTGAAGGTAGTGGAAATCAGAAAATCTTTTTCTCAAATAGGTGTTGTCCCACTGAAAATTCCAGAAATAAGATTGATAAATTTAAATAAGTGAAGGGGAAGAAGCCTTGTAGATGGAGTCACCAAATGAATTAGCCATGATCTCATTGAATTACTCATGCAACTAAACAGACTGCTGCTGTTCCTAATAGTCTTTCTGACCAGTGTTCCCTTGGAGGAGTAAAGATTAAAGGTTATAAAGATAATTATTAGCTTTATTTGTAAATGTACATTAAAACATCAGAACATACAGTTTGTATCAAATCAAATCAGTGAGGATTGTACTGTGCACTTACAGCGTCACCACGCTTCTGCTGCCAGTATAGCATACCCACAACTTACTAACCCTAACCCGTACGTCTTGCCCTCGGGACCCCACCGCCAGCCATTATCCGTCAGCCATTAGAGTCTTGAACCAGAAGGGATAATTTCACTCAATTTCACTCGCCCCATCACTAAACTGTTCCCATAGCTATGGACTCACTTTCAAAGACTCTTCATCTCATGTTCTCAATATTTATTGCTTACTTATTCATTATTATTACTTTTTTTCTTTTTGTATTTTCACAGTTTGTTGTCTTTTGCATACTGGTTGTTTGTCCATTCCGTTGGAATCGGTCTTCCATTAATTCTATTTGTGTTTCTTGTATTTACTGTTAATGCTTACAAACAATGAATTTCAGGGTTATATTTGATGACATATATGTACTTTGATAATAAAGTTACTTTGAACTTTGAACTTTAGAATGTGGGTGGGAATGAGAGCACTCAGAGGAAACCCACATGGTCAAGGGGAGAACGTACAAACTCCTAACAGACAGTGACAGGAATTGAACCCCAATCAGTGATCGCTGACATTCTAATAATGTTACACTAACGCTACAGGCCTGTACCATTTCTATATGCTAGGGGTATGCTCTTATCAAACACTTCTACTTATGTCAAGAGTCTATTACCTGGTTCTGGACAAATAGTCACCTTTGCCTACAGTTCTATCCAAGATAAATTTATTCCATGAGGCCTTTAGAGTGGAAAATGATGCAATAGGTACAATAAACATCGTCTCTGCAAACTACCTCTGTTCACTTCAACATGATTGAATTTCAGAAGATAGGAACAATGCTTGCAATTAGGTTTTGAAACAGTTTTCCAACTATTGAAACCTCAAAGTTTTTAAAGCTGCTATATTGAATCTGCTTTGATTCAAGATTGTTTATTGTCATTCTCCAGTACATGAGTGTAAAGAAGAATGCAATGATAGCTACTCCAGATCTGCTGCATCATAAAAAACATAATAAGCATAAAGAACACAATAAAAGATACAATAAATATAAATATAAAAGCAATCCTATAAAATACAATGTACAAGTAACTGTTCAGATTCTGAATGGGAATGATCCTACCCATGAACACTGCCTCACTATTTTTTACTCTCTTTTTACACTACCTATATAATTTAAATTTTTAATATATATTTTTAATTGTAATTTATAGTATTTTTATGTCTAGCACTGTACCGCTGCTGCAAAACAGTAAACTTCACGACATATGTCAGTGATATTAAACCTGAGTCTGATTCTGAAATACACACAGACTGATTATATGTACATAATGTTCCACTACTCTTTCACAGATTGTAACAACTCTGCACAGAAACACTTTGATTTTTTAGCCCCTGGTTCTTCAGCCAATTATTCTAAATATGTATTCTCTAGTTGTTGACAGGGATTGGAAGTAACATGAAAAGAAAAAAATGGGCTTAGTGGAAAGAGAGCAGGGACAAGAATTAATTAGATCTACTTTTAAAGGGTATGGTATGGTCATGATAGATCAAATGCTATCTGTTGTATTATTTGATTGTTTCATTCTCAGGAGTTAACATAAAGATTGTTTGTGACCTCTAACTTAGGAGTCACTGGAAGTTTAATGAGCTTATTACATTGTTTGGTGATTTAAAAAATATTTTTCATTAAAAAAAATCAGTTTAATGTCAAAATGTACCCATGTCTTTACAGAGGGAAGTCTTGAAGTCTGATCTTGTCATGTGTGCAGTAATTAGCCTCCTGACCTTTGCAATCAGCACAACCACTGTTTTCCTTTCATTAAAGGTATTTATTCATAATATTTATCTCCTTGTTGGCAATTCAATTTTGTTTTTGGCAAGACGTTTCATAGTTTAATGTTTTAATAAAATAAAATAATCAGTTGAGTTTTGTACAATAGTTTTACTAGGTTGAGATATGTTGAGCTATTTGCTACTTGCATTACAAGCGAAGCACCTGTAAAAATTTATAAACAGGATAAAAATTTTAATCAGGACATTGGTACTTCTCGCTGCTGCTATTGAGAAGGAGGTACAGGAGCCTTAGGTCCCACACCATCTGGTTCAGGAACAGTGATTACACTTCAACCATCAGGCTCCTGAACCATTGTGGATAACTTCACTCACCAAAACACTGAACTGATTCCACAATCTATGGACTCACTTTCAAGGACTATTAAAGTCATGTTCTCGGTATTATTTATTTGATTGCTTATTTATTTGTTTGTTTATTTATGTATGTTTATTTGCTCTGTTGTGAATGCCTGCAAGAAAATAAATTTCACGGTGGTATAAGGTGACATATACGTACTTAGGTAATAAATTTACTTTGAATTTTGAGCTTACTCTTTCACAGATATTAATCAAAAGAACCCAGTTAATGGTATAAGTGTTGCATATTGTGAAAGTGGATGATGTTGTCAACAATTTATGTCTTGTCACCTGTGAAGTCTTTCAATGACTTTCTTTCCTTATTTGTTACCCTTGCACAGTTCTTACAGACACTTTAATGTATTGTTATTTTTATGTAGCCTCAAAGTGAATTTTTAGGCTTTTCTATTTTTTAAATTTTTTTCTAAAAGGAGCAGAAGTCGGCCATTCGGCCCATCCAGTCTGCTCCACCATTTTATCATGAGCTGATCCATTCTCCCATTTAGTCCCACTCCCCCGCCTTCTCACCATAGCCTTTGATGCCCTGGCTACTCAGATACCTATCAATCTCTGCCTTAAATACACCCAAGGACTTGGCCTCCACTGCCACCCATGGCAACAAATTCCATAGATTCACCACCCTCTGGCTAAAAGAATTCCTTTGCATCTCTGTTTTGAATGGGCGCCCTTCAATCCTTAAGTCATGCCCTGTCGTACTAGACTCACCCATCATGGGAAACAACTTTGCCAAATCCACTCTGTCCATGCCTTTCAACATTCGAAATGTTTCTATGAGGTCCCCCCCTTTCTTCTAAACTCCAAAGAATACAGTCCAAGAGTGGACAAACGTTCCTCATATGTTAACCCTCTCATTCCCAGAATCATTCTAGTGAAAATTCTCTGAACCCTCTCCAACGTCAGCACATCCTTTCTTAAATAAGGAGACCAAAACTGCCCACAGTACTCCAAGTGAGGTCTTACCAGTGCCTTATAGAGCCTCAACATCACATCCCTGCTCCTATACTCTATTCTACTAGAAAAGAATGCCAACATTGCATTCACCTTCTTCACCACCGACTCAACCTGGAGTTTAACCTTAAAGGTATCCTGCACGAGGACTCCCAAGTCCCGTTGCATCTCAGAACTTTGAATTCTCTCCCCATTTAAATAATAATCTGCCCATTTATTTCTTCTGCTAAAATGCATAACCATACACTTTCCAACGTTGTATTTCATTTGCCACTTATTTGCCCATTCTTCCAATCTATCCAAGTCTCTCTGCAGACTCTCTGTTTCCTCAGCACTACCGGCCCCTCCACCTATCTTTGTATCATCAGCAACTTAGCCACAAAGCCATCTATTCCATAATCCAAATCATTGATGTACAACGTAAAAAGAAGCGGCCCCAACATGGACCCCTGTGGAACACTACTGGTAACCGGCAGCCAATCTGAATAGGATCCCTTTATTCCCACTCTCTGTTTCCTGCCAATCAGCCAACGCCCTATCCACGTATGTAACTTTCCCGTAATTCCCTGGGTTCGTATCTTTCTGGTGATTTCTTTTAATTTTCAAACTATAACTTTAAGAAGACAGCAAGGTAACTCGGACCTATTTTGGAATTGTTCCCAAGTTGGCTAATTCTTCTGTTTCTCCTTTGTCTCTGTGAGAAGCATTAAATCTTGACATATTTTCTCTCAGATATTGCCTCAAGTTAGAAATGGAACCTTGATACAGGATCCTAAACAAACAGAGGAACCTTGTTATTTGCTATTCTGCCTAAGGCCCAGCAACACTGCCCCAAAAGTAGGACTGCCAACTCTGGTTTAGGGTGGTAATTTTAAGAGTAGGGCTTTAGCAATGGAAACAGCCACAAATAACCAACCACTGAAGATTGAAGATTGAAAAGGGAGCAGAGATTTTGGTGGTAGGAATGGAGCAAACTCAAAGTCTAGTTTATTTTCATGTGCACAAATACATGTATGCATAGGTGCGATGAAAAGATTATTTGCAGCAGGATCACAGGCACATAGCGCCAGATAAGCAGCATTCACAAGTATAATATAATTAAACTTGTACACAATTTTTACAAGAAAGAACACAATTAGAACAAAGAAACAAAGCTGATATTTATGCAAGGTGATCAAAGTGTTGCAATATTGTAGTAATAGGATTGTACCAGTTGGTTCAAGAACCGAATTGTTAGTGAGTTATCCATTGAACCTGATGGTGTGGGACTTCAGGCTTACTATATGTACTACCTGCCTGATGGTGTCTGTAAAACAGCATGGCCTGGATGGTGTGGATCTTTGGTGATGGACGTTGCTCTTTTAAGGCAGTGTATCACATATATTTTTTTAATGTAATTTAGGGATGTAGATTGGAACAGGCCCTTCCATGCCAGTGAGCCAGTGCCACCCATTGGACCCATGTGACCAGTTAACCTAGTAACTGTACATCTTTGGAATGTGGGTGGAAACTGGAGCACCCGGAGGAAACGCACGCAATCACAGGGAGAACTCCTCATATACAGTGGCAGGAATTGGACCCAGTTTGCTGGCACTATGAGTGTTGAGCTAACTGCTACACTACCGTGCCATGCCATCCCTATTACTGATAGTAGGCCATAGAGATAGTGAGGGATTTGACAATGGCATAGAGAAATTCAAAATAAAGCATTGTTAGACCTCTAATGTAAGTCATCAAGTCTTGGGTTAGTTCATTATCTGCCTGGTTTCTTCCTCTCTTCAGGGAACCTTTTTGAGGCTGGCTGCACATTTGATTTTGGTTGTATTCTTTTGGGAAATTTTAACAGCCACCTCCATTTAAACATCTCCCTTTGTTTCAGCCATTTCTTAGTTTTGTGCTGTATACTTTGGCTGGGACCGTCGGATTCCTGACACATTACCTGCTCCCGCGACTCCGCACACAAGTTCCATGGTTCTGCTTTGCGCATCCTTTGCTTAAAGCCAAGGAATATAATCAGTTTGAAGTCCAAGGTTGGTAATATAAAGAAACTGCAAGTTGTATCTTTCAACCCACTGGGAAATTAAAATATGATAAACTTATCCATTCTATCAAAGTAACTTTGACAGTACAATGATTTTAGCAGCTCTGGAAGGGTAAACAGATCCAGGAAAGTTCTAAATGAAGGATCTCGGCCTGAAATAGTGACTCTTTATTCCTTTCCGTAGATGCTGCCTGACCTGTTTAGTTCCTGCAGCATTTTGTGGCTTGCTGGAGGAACTCAGCAGGTCAGCCAAAATCTATGGAGGGAAATAAGCAGAACATTTTGGGCTGCAACCCTTCATCAGGACTTCTTCCTCTGCATAGGTGCTGCCTCTCCTGTTGAGTTCCTCTAGCATTTGCAGAATCTCTTGTATTTAAGTACTAGTCTTTATCTGCTTAGTTGCATTAATACTGGAAGACATGAGGGAACTTATGGTTTTATTGTGCACTTATGTTGATGGCATGAATATTGATTTCTCCAACTTATGGTAATTTCTGCCTCCCCACCCCCCGGCTGCTCTCTCCTTTTCCATCCCCCATTCTGACTCCCCTCTTACCCCTTCTTTTCTCCTGACCTACCCATAACCTGCCTCTAGTGCCCCTCCTCCTTCCCTTTTTTTCAGTGGTCCACTCTCCTCTCCAAATAGAGTCCCTCTTTTTCATCCCTTGATGTTTTCCACCTATCACCTCCCACCTTTTCACTTCACCCCTTTCCCCACCCACTTACCTTCCCTCTAACCTGGCTTCACCTATCACCTTCCAGTCTTTACTGTTTCCCCTCCCCACCTTCTTATTCTTGCTTCTCCCCCCTTGGTTTCCATCCTATTGAAGAGTCTCGGCCCGAAATGACAACTCTTTATTGCTCTCCATAAATGCTGTCAGAGCAGATGAGTTCCTCCAGCATTTTGTTGTGCAGTCTGAAAGTTGGCAAGATACCATTTGAGCTGGCTTTTGTCCACTTTCTTGTTCGATGTTTTCTATTAATCTGCTGAGATGATGAATTGCAGGAATGAATAGTCCAGTAAAAGAGATGAAATGTTGAATTGATGAGCTTCTGTTCTCCCTTCTCAGATTTCTACACAGGAGTTAATCAGCCTGAGTGCATCCATTAGCTTTAAGTAACATCACCACTGAAGAAACACTAGAATTAATAATTAATAAATGAATGAATACTTTATCTTTTAATCTGTTATTTGATAAGACTCATTGTCTGTTTACAAAGCCATTGCTGACCTAACCTGATCCCTTGGGTGTGATTTTAGTGAAATATAAGCTATTAATTTCTCCAAATGATATTTCTGGTAAAAAGTCTAGGTTTTCTGCATCATTTGTACACACTAACAGATTATAGGTGTTATAGATTAACATCCTCAGTGTCAGATCACTCCTTGGTTTTGCCCTGTTGTATATCCCTCTCTCTATGCTCCTCCAAATATGCCCTCTTGAATTTAAACTGATTTTAATCACCCCATAATGAGCTAGCTTCTCTTCACCTCTCAGGACTGTAAGCTATTAGTTTTCCACCTTGAACCATGCTGGCCCTTTAGCTCTCTTTCCTCTTCTAAGATATTCTTCAAAATCTACTGCGTTGACAAAGTTTTTTGATCAGCATCTTACTTAATTTCTGTTGAGGCTCTGTGTCATATTTTATTTTAAAATACTCCCATAAATACACTGAGATGCCACTTTATTAGCTATTTCCTGTACCTAATAAAGTGGCCACTGAGTGTATGTTCATGTCTTCTGCTTTTAGCCCATCCACTTCAAGGATTGACATGTTGTGCATTCAGAGATATTCTTTTGCACACCACTAATGTAACATGTGGTTACTTGAGGTACTGTTGCCTTCCTGACAGCTTTAATCAGTCTGGCTATTCTCCTCGGACCTCTCTCATTAACAAAGCATTTTCACCCCTGAATTGCCACTCACTTGATTTTTTTTGGTTTTCACACTATTCTCTGTAAACTTTAGAGACTGTTGCGTGTGAGGCGATCAGCGGTTTCTGAGAAACTCAAACCACCTGGTCTGACACCAACAAGAGAAAATATGCAGATGCTTGAACTCCAAGCAACACACACAAAATGCTGGAGGAACTCAGCAGGCCAAGCAGCATCTAGAAGAGTACAGTCGACATTTTAGCCGAAACCCTTCGGTCTGATACCAATAATCATTCCATGGTCAAAGTCACTTAGATCACATTTCTTCCCCATTCTAATGTTTGGTCTGAACAACAACTAAACCTCTTGACCATGTCTACTTGCTTTTATGCATTGAGTTGCTGCCACATGATTGGCTGATTAGATACTTGCATTAATGAGCAGATATACAGGTGTACCTAATAAAGTGGCCTCTGACTGTACATGTTATTTTAAATGCACTCCATGATACACTTCTGTTGTTATTGAAAGATTCTGTTTTGAAAATATATTCTGCAAAATCAGATTCAGATTATTTACCATTATTTACCAAAATATACAGTAATATGTTACATTTGTGTTAACAACTTGACAAAATCTAAGGATGTGATGGGGACACTCTGCAAATGTTGCCACACATTTCAACACAAACACAGCATTCCCATAATGGACAATTCTTTTTGAGCATTCAGTATGAAACAAAACAGGTAATTTTCTCAATTTCTTTGTAGTTATTACATTACTGCTTAATACAAATGAGGGTGAACATTGAAAGTCATGTGTGAAAGTGAAGTGACAGGAGCTTGTGGATTGCTGAGGTAGAACTGTATATGTTTATATTGGGATTACTTGAAGTAGAATTTAATTTGCTTGAGCAGAAAGACAATAATGTCAAATTAAAACCTTCATGCCTTGTAACTGCACTAAATGTAAAATGGAGTTGGCTTAAAGTAAAACATCACCTGGAGATCAAAACATGATTGTAATTAAATTGAGTTCTTTGATTCTGAGAAGATATACTAAAAGGGTTTTGAATTAGACAAATTAAATTGTTGATTTAATACTGCATTTACAACAGAAACCTATTGAATTTTGTAATGGGCAATATTCATTAGAAATGAATATCTCCATGCTCTATAATTCCTCAGTACATTAAAGGATTCTCTCCAGAGTGGCTGCTACTCACTGGACAAAGCAGCATCCATCGTCAGAGATACCCACCACCCAGGTCATGCTCTCTTCTCACTGCTGCCATCAGGTAGAAAGTACAAGAGCCTCAGGACTCGCACCGTCAGGTTCAAGAACAGTTACCATTCCACAGCCATCAGGCTCTTAAACAAAAGGGGATAACTTCACGTGCCCCATCATTGAAAAGTTTCCACAACTAATGGTCTCACTTTCCAGGACTCTTCATCTCATGTTCTTATAATTTATTGCTGTTTATTATATTCACATTTGCACTGTTGTCTTCTGCACCCTGGTTAAACATTCTAGTTGGGTGATCGTTTCATTGATCCTGTTATAGTTATTATATAGATTTGTTGAGTAGCCTATGAGAAAATGAACCTCAGGATTGTACATGGTGATATATATATATATGTACTTTGATAATAAAATTTACTTTGGCTTTGAACACAAATGTATTGTTGGAGGTAGTGAAGTAGTTATGGTCTTCAGGGACTTCAGTGACATCTGTGACAATGTCCCAAAAATTAAAGCCACTGGGATCAGGGATAGTTGGCAAATTGAACCCAATGCAACACACATAAAATGCTGTGGAGGAACTCTTGCAGGACTGCACTGCCAGATCCAGCTCAAACTGTACCAGCAAGTTCGCTGACTATACTACAACAGTTGGCCTCATCAGCAACAATGATGAGTTGGCATTGTCCGGAGACGTCAGCTATTTATTCCCCTCTATGGATGGTTCCTGGCCTGCTCAGTTCCTCTAGCACTTTGCTCAAGATTTCCAATGTCTGCAGAATCACTTGTGTTTATAAATTGAATCCAATGTTGGCTTGATATTAGGAGGTTGCATCTGATAATCAAGGGTAGTTGTTGTAATTGGAAGCCTATGACCAGTGGTGTACCAGAGGGATCGATGCTGAGATACTGTTATCTATGTAAATGATTTGGATATAAACGTAGGGGGTATGATTTGTACCTGTACTGTAGATGACACAACAATGATCAATTATAGCAATGACAGGTGGGATTTAACCCTGATAAGTACAAGGTGACACACTTTGGGAGAACTAATAAAGACATTACATGTGCAATGCATGAAAAGCAAAGTAAAAATGAACATGTAATCTGTTTTTCTCAGGGATAACTATTGGCCATGAACCAGGGAGAACTACCCTGATGCTTCTGAATTAAAGTCATAGAACCTTTTACCCTTATCTGTAAGTCAGTAAGGAGTTTGCACGTTCTGTCTGTGACCATGTGGGTTTTGTCTGAGAGCTCCAGTTTCCTCCCACATTCCAAATAGTCACATGGGTGTAATTGGCTAGTGCAGGTTCATTGAGCCTGTTACCATGCTGCATCCCAAAATAAGCTAAAAGTAAAATTATCTGAGGAGAAGTTGGGAATCAGGCTAACATCTAATCTGAAAGACGACATTTCCATCAAGAATTTCTGCAGAGATGTTAAATCATTTGGGAACTGGCTAAACAAATCTTTCTGTGATCCTTAGGACCTGATGATCTGGTCTTGGGTTTGAACACAAGCACCACTGGCGATTCTAATGCTAGACGTCATCCATAACCTATCTAACAGATGGGTGCAGGTCGATTGACTAGGCTGATTAGTAGTTTGGGATGTCCTTGATGGGCTGACAGGTCTGTTTCTGTGCTGTAACAAATAGAAAATTTGATTTGACATTAAATTCTTCATCACGGTAGAAGTGCAAACTGTCAAACCTGATCTTTCAGAGTATGTAAGCAGTGACAAACTCAAATGCACCGAGTTTACCTGAGAAGGGAACATTTGCAGTCGTCCCCAGATGCCCATTATAACTTGGCTCTCCATCAAAAATCCATACACTCTTCTACCATTCATAGTCATAGTCATAGTCATACTTTATTGATCCCGGGGGAAATTGGTTTTCGTTACAGTTGCACCATAAATAGTTAAATAGTAATATGTAAATTATGCCAGGAAATAAGTCCAGGACCAGCCTATTGGCTCAGGGTGTCTGACCCTCCAAGGGAGGAGTTGTAAAGTTTGATGGCCACAGGCAGGAATGACCTCCTATGACGCTCTGTGTTGCATCTCCGTGGAATGAGTCTCTGGCTGAATGTACTCCTGTGCCCAACCAGTACATTATGTAATGGATGGGAGACATTGTCCAAGATGGCATGCAACTTAGACAGCATCCTCTTTTCAGACACCACCGTCAGAGAGTCCAGTTCCATCCCCACAACATCACTGGCCTTACGAATGAGTTTGTTGATTCTGTTGGTGCCTGCTACCCTCAGCCTGCTGCCCCAGCACACAACAGCAAACATGATAGCACTGGCCACCACAGACTCATAGAACATCCTCAGCATCGTCCGACAGATGTTAAAGGACCTCAGTCTCCTCAGGAAATAGAGACGGCTCTGACCCTTCTTGTAGACATTCTCAGTGTTCTTTCACCAGTCCGGTTTATTGTCAATTCGTATCCCCAGGTATTTGTAATCCTCCACCATATCCACACTGACCCCCTGGATGGAAACAGGGGTCACCGGTGCCTTAGCTCTCCTCAGGTCTACCACCAGCTCCTTAGTCTTTTTCACATTAAGCTGCAGATAATTCTGCTCACTCCATGTGACAAAGTTTCTGACCATAGCCCTGTACTCAGCCTCATCTCCCTTGCTGATGCATCCAACTATGGCAGAGTCATCAGAAAACTTCCGAAGATGACAAGACTCTGTGCAGTAGTTGAAGTCCGAGGTGAACATGGTGAAGGACATGCCAGTTTGATTATCTCTACTCTATACTTTAGTTCCATCCACTCACTTCTGTTCTGTAGCCAATTATAGTATCTTTATTCTACTATGATTTCATATTTTGTGTTTCAGACGCAGCCCAGTTGATGTGGTTTGAACGAGTATACGTTTGGCTCCTGTGCTTGGAGAAGTACGCTATTTACCCAGCTGTGGTTCTCAATGCACTCACCAATGATGCTTTCTCTCTCAGCAGTCACAAGAAGCTCGGCATACAGTAAGCAGCTACATGCTTATATCACACATGTTGTACTTTGTATTTAGAAATTATATTCATCACCTTTACCTGTTCCTATCTCTGTCTTTGTTGGTGGTGATAATTAATCAATTTCAATACACATGTTTTCTTAAACTATTTTACATTATATATCTAATCCTCTCCCAGCACATAGTGATGAATTAATGGGAGCGATCTCTTCACACAGAGAGTGATGAGGCTGTGGAATGGACTGCTAGAGCTGGGGAGTGAGATTGAGCTCATTCAAGGATAGATTAGTCTGGAGGCTCAAACAATTGGTCCTGAGTTGACAAATAATTCTTAGATATTTTCAATAACCAATTCTATTAATCAAAATATGGTTGAAGTGATCAAAGTTCAAAGTAAATTTATTATTAAAGTACATATACTGTATGTCACCATGTATTACCTTGACATTGCAGGTATTCACTTTAGATACAAAGAAATATGACAGAATCAACATTTTATTGTTATTAGTGATAGTAACAAATATGACATCCAAGCAATTGTTTTGTAACAGAAAAGCTTTAAAAATTAAAAAAAACACTATTCTGAAAACTTTTAATGCATTACTGTGATGTAGAGATCCTGAGAACATACGTCAATGTTATTGTAAGGGCAATGCAGGTCAGACCAAGTTTAAACATCAGCTTACATCACTCCCAATCTGAAGTTTAATGGCGAGGAGTGGAAACTAAATCAGATTTTACTTCAACACCAGAGCTGATGCATTGAGTTTAGAAGAATGAGGGGGACCTCTTTGAAAACTATTGAATATTGATAGGTCTAGGTAGAGTGGGTGTAGAGAGGATGTTTTCAGTGGTGGGAGGTTCTCAGACCAGAGGGAACAAACACAGAATAAGAGGACATCCCTTTAGGGCACAGCTGAGGAGGAATTTCTTTTGCTGGAGGGTGGGTTAGGGTTATTGTCATAAACAGCTGTGGGGGTCAAGTCTTTGGGTATACTTTAAGGTTTCTGATTAGTAAGGGTGTCAAAGGTTATGTGGAGAAAATAGGAGAATGGGGTTGAGAGGGATAATAAATCAGCCATGATCAAATGGTGGAGCAGACTCAATGGGCCAAATGGCCTAATTCTGCCTAATTATGGTCTTATAGTGGCAGGTCAACTGGAGGGATGAGGGATTGTAGACTGTTCTACTGGCTCTCCACTACAGTTCTGAACATAAACCTGTTTATTCAATGTAGTCACCTTGTAAAGCTATGGAACATTATCCATGTAGAGTACCTGTATTGATAACCCCTACATGGAATGCTCACCATGTTAATTCACTTCCAGTGAGAAAAGAATTATTAGAGGTGTCTTGACTATAATCATTATGAGTCTGTCCCTGCCATTGCAGAGTGGCAGGGGCCAGCTCACCCATTTGACTGAGGAGCAGTTTATAGTATGTGGAGTATGTCAGCTGATCTCCCCAGTGTTAAGCCAAGTGACGCCACTTATGATCTGTTGCCTCCAGCTTCAGCCTTTAACTCTTCTGCTCACACTACTCTCCTATGTGACTCAACTTCTGAAGCAAAATATGAAATGAGAAACAGCGAAGGTTGTAGAACAAAACCAACTTAGATGAGCATCTTTTGTCACTTTGCGGCTTTGGTGTTGGCTGGACTTCAATCCTTGTAGATAACTTAAGATTCTGATGTTCCCAAATGCTACAAAAGAGAGAGAAAATGGTATCATAGGAAACAAGCCCCATCATCAAATCTTTTAACTTACATATTTTACATATAATATATTACAAATGTTAATTTATTCTGCACAATCTAATAACATTTTCTATAGTGAGCTTCGGTACGTATAGTCACTATTTGCACTATCAGACAGGCTACAATTTACACCCTCTGTAGTAATGATGTGTTCAGATTGCCAGGACTAGAAGGATAGGACTAAAGTTTAAAATAAAGTTATTATCAATGTCACCATATACTACCTGGAAATTCACTTTCTTACAGGCATTCACAATAGAATCAGTGAAAAACTACACACACAGACTGACAAACAACCAATGTGCAAAAGAAGAAAAACTGTGCAAATAATAAATAAATAATACTGAGAACATGAGTTGTAGCATCCTTGAAAATGAGTCCTTAGGCCGTGGAATAAATTCAGAGTTGAGGTGAGTGAAGTTATCCATGCCAGTTCAGGAGTCCTGATAGTTGAAGGGTAATAACAGTTCCTGAACCTGGTGGTGTGGGACCTAAGGCTCCTGTACCTCCTTCCTGATGGCAGCAGTGAGGAGAAAGCATGGCCTGGATGGTGTGAGTCCTTGATGATGGGCGTTGTTTTCTTATGTCAACGCTCCTTGTAAATGTCGTCAATGGTAGATCATTTGTGTGTGTCAGAATTAAATCAATAAAATCAGCTACAATTGGAAAAGGAGAGTGGAAGCACAAACAATCTGACTTCAGAATATCTATGGAATCAATTTGGAAGCCAGTAGCCTCCTCGCAGTTGAACTTACCTCATCTCTGCACTGAGGGAGAATGAGAAGTGTAATCTCCATTTATACTCTACAGTGTTGTACTTTGTTTTGCAGTTGTGATGTTTTCATGATGACGGTGGCCAGTATGAAGCTGCTACGCTCCTCCTTCTGTAACCCAACGTACCAGTATGTTACGTTGAGCTTTACAGTGCTCTTCTTCCAGTTTGACTGCAGAAGCGCCTCCGAGACATTCTTGCTGGATTTCTTCTTGATGTCAATCATATTCAGTAAGGCAAGTGATTGATTATATAATGTGTGCCAATGAATACGCAAAAAATGCCTTAATGGTGAGTAAATGGTGTGAGGAATATAACGATGAATGGTATAGGATGATAATTTGTTCTTTTGTGGGATATAGAACATAGAAAAGTGGAGAGTAGTGCATGTCCTTCAACCCATGATGATGTGCCAACCCTTCAACCTATTCCAAGATCAGTCTTACCCTCCCTTCCCACATAGCCCTTCACTGCCTTTCATTAATGTCTTAATTGTCCTTTATGTATCTGCCACTACCACCATCTGTGGCAGGCACTTACCACTCTCTGTGTAAAATACCTCTGACACCCCCCCATTCTCTCCTCCAAGCACGTAAAGTTATGCCTCTTAATATTAACTATTTTTGCCCTCAGAAATATCCTATGCCTCTTATCTTCTTATGCATCTCTATCAAGTTACCTTTCATGCTCCTCTCTAAGCTCGCTCAACCTATCCTCATAAGACATGCTCTCTAGTCCAGACAACATCCTTGTAAATCTCCTCTGCACTCTCTCTAGAGCTTCTACATCATCTTCCAAATAATCTTCATGAGATGTGATAGTAAATAGTCTATGTTGTAATGGTGAATAGTCTTCATGTTAGGATCACTACAGCACGCAATGTTGTGTCAACCTTTGAACCTACTCTAATGTTAAACTAACCCTTTCCTTCTATATAGCCCCCCCCCCCATTTTTCTACTTTCATGTGCCTATTTAAGAGTTTCTTAAATGCCTCTAATGTATCTGTGTCTACCATCACAACTGGCAGGATGTTCCATGCACTCACTGTTAACTCTAACAGCCCCCATATACTTACCTCCCATCACTTAAAAATTATGGCCCCTCATATTAGCTATCTCCACACTGGGAAAAAGTCTCTGGTTATCCCCTTGTTCTGTGTCTCATATAATGTTGCACACCCCTATCAAGTCACCTCATATTCCTTTGCTCCCAAGAGTAAAGCCCTAGCTTGTTCAACCTATCCTCATAAAACATGCTGTCTAATCCAGGCAAAATTCTGGTAAATTTCCTCTACACGCTCTCTAAAGCTTCCACATCCTTCCTATAATGAAGTTACCTGAACTGAACACATAATCAAAATGGGGCCTAACCACGGTTGTAAAGAACTGCAAAATTTTCTTGCGAAATTTATTGTCAGATAAATTGGTAAATAGACAAATTTCTCATTATGTCAATCCAATGTTTTGAAAAGAAATGCTACTATTTATCTCTTTGCTTTACATAGTGTTTCACATCCTATATTAGCAGTAGTCTTAGAAGTGCGATCACTCAAGTCAAGTATGATGTTCTCCTAAGAGTTTGTCTATTGGTGGGTCCTCAGACAGCTGTAGAGGCTGATCCAGAATCCACATATTCTAGTACAGTGTTGGCAAGAATAAATGGTGGCTGTGGTTAATGGTTGATCTTTTGGTTGTTCAATCTCTCCACTTGTTCTCTGCAGCACAGCAGTGGTTATTCTCCTATAGCACAACTCCCTCTTGAACAGCTTTCCTCCAGCTGTATCTATTGAGTGCAATGTCTTCCCAGTTTTTAGATGTAATCAACACACATCAAAGTTGCTGGTGAATGCAGCAGGCCAGGCAGCATCTCTAGGAAGAGGTATAGTCGGTATTTTGGGCCGAGACCCTTCGTCAGTCCTGACGAGGGGTCTCGGCCTGAAACGTCGATTGTACCTCTTCCTAGAGATGCTGCCTGGCCTGCTGCGTTTACCAGCAACTTTGATGTGTGTTGCTTGAATTTCCAGCATCTGCAGAATTCCTCGTGTTTGCGTTTTAGATGTAATGTTGAATTTCTTCAGGCTGATTCTGATGTTATCTTTGAAGCGTTTCCTTTATAGGTACCTGAAGAGTAATGGTACAAAGACTCAGGGTGATTATTTGGTACCATCAAACCAGCTTTGTAAAATCTCTTTTATTGAATGAGATGCGTTTACAATTCAGCAGGATTAAATATCCATCAGTTGTCTTTCAGTATCTAAGCATCGGGTATTTTACAGAAGCTTTCATCTTCTGCCACTTAGCATGGTCGCACTTGGCTAGGTGAAAGTCAGGTGTTGTTGTAGAGTGTTGAGCAAATAGTGAAGCCCACACATGGAATAAATAAATAGCTTCAAGCAGTGTAAATTCTCCATCCTTTTGAATTAGAAAATCTTGAACTTACCATTAAACCGTATCTTTTTCAAAGCCTCTTGAAACTGTGATGGTAATCAAAAGGGTATCATAGATGGTATGAGGGCTATAAATAGGGCAAACGCAAGCAAGCTTTTTCCACTGAGTTTGGTTGAGACTAGAACTAGAGGTCATGGGTTAAAGATGAAAGCTGAAAAGTTTAAGGAGATCAGTCAGAGGATGGTGCGAATGTGGAGCGATGTGCCAGCGGAAGTGGTGGATACAGGTTCAATTTCAACGTCTAAGAGAAATTTGGATAGGTACATGGATGGGAGGAGCATGAGGGTTATAGTCCAGATGCAGGTTGATGGGACTAGGTAGAATAATAGTTCAGCATGTACTAGGTAGGCCAATGGACCTGTTTCTGTTCTGTAGTGTTCTATGACTTGAAAATGCACAGACATTTTACCGAAGGTGCCACACAATTCAAGAAGCCCTGTCTTGAGGCAACTACTGTATTTCCATTTAACCTACAGCTAATTTAAAGTTAATTTAGTAGTACTTTCATAAGCAGGATTTGTGTCCGTGAGCCAGAAGACACTTAAGGTTAATGCCTATTCCAGGAACTGGAGCCCATAATACAACTAATCCTTCAGGGCAGTACTGAAGGTTAAGACTGTCAGATAAGATAATAAAGCAAGACCTATCATAAATTCCTCACATTTTAAGAAAAGCTGTGTGGTTTGCCCCAATATTTCAGAAAAATTCTGCAAAAATTGTGGAGGGCAATGTAGGAGGGAAGAGTTAGATTGATCTTAGAGCAGGTTAAAAGTCGGCATAACATTGTGGGCCAGAAAGCCTGTACTATGCTGTAGTGTCTTATTATGGAGACAAACAGTTGTTATCAATGTCAGGGTCATAAAAGATGGAAATCCCTGAAAAGGAGTGATTGGCAAAGAGGAAGTAAGGAAAACTAACTCCAACACTTCCTCCTGAGCAAATTCAGGAACCTTATTCTTTATTATTTAACATGGACACAATGCTGGAGAATCTCAGTAGGCTAGGCAGCATTTTGTGTGTGTTGCTCGGATTTCCAGTATCTGCAGATTTTCTCTTGCTTGTGATCAGATTGTTACCTATTTATTTATTTTTACTTAGAGACACAGTACGGTAACAGGCCCTTCTGGCCCAATGAGCCACCCAATTACACCCAACCTACTAACCATGATATCTTTGGAATCTGTGAGGAAACCGGAGTACCTGGAGGAAGTCCACATGGTCATGGGGAGAACATCCAAACTCCTTAGAGACAGCAGCAGGAATTGAACCTGGGTTGTTGCTGCTGTAAAGCGTTACGCTACCACTATGTTTCTGTGCCTCCCAAATTCTTGTCCTGCCTTACACCCATTCATCAGAAACACAAGAACAAGACATGACAACCACCAGGATACAGTCACTGACACTTGCCAGGTTATATAATCTTCCAAACAGCATACTACAAGGATGTCCCATTCATCTGAGCCAAGGCAGGTACCAAAGACCATAAGACACAAGCACTTAGGAGCAAAATTAGGCCATTTGGCCCATTATGTCTGCTCCACCATTTGATCGTGGCTGGTTTATTTCCCCTCTCAACCCCCTTTTCCTGCCTTCTTCCCATAACCTTTGACAACACTTAATAAACCTTGTTGCATCTTGCTTCAGCTACCTAGGGAAGAGGGCATCAGTGCCGGTGTGCCAAGCCCACGCATGGTCCAATGGACATTGCGAGTGATCTTGGATATTTTTGTTGTGATGGCACGATGCTGTTCAACATCAGTAATAGAGAATACTGAGAACCTGATTCACTGGTTCATTGGCGAGGCCAATAGTGGGTAGCTGCGTGACCTCTGTTGTGGTGCGGACCAGGCCCTCATACTTGTCTTAGGGTCACCTGTTGCGGCCGCCAAGGAAGGAAATGTCAGAGCTGGGTGCCCCTGGATTCCGCTCTGGTTTGGAGGTTGGCCCCTCCCGTCTATCCTGGTGGATTGCGTTTGGCTGTGTGAAATGAGGGCTTTTCTTGCAGAAATGGCTCCAGGACAACATTTATGCACCATTGCTGTACAAGCCATGGCACTCAGGGTCTTGGGCTATATTTAATTTTTTTTTGTAACTGTTTTTCTACGATCATAACTATATGTACTATATGTGCTGTGTGTGACTGTCAGTTCTGTGTTGTGCGCCTTGGCCCCAGAGGAACACTGTTTTATTAGGCTGCATTCATGTATATGGTTGAATGACAATTGAATGTGAACTTGAACCTCAAAACTCCAATGAGTACAGTCCAGAGCAATCAAAGGCTCCTTATCTGTTAACCCTTTCATTCCTGTCATCATTCTCAAAAACGTCTTCTGGACTCCAGTACCAGCACATCCTTCCTTGGATTTAGAGCCTAAAACTACTCACAATACTCCAAATGCGGTCTGACCAAAGTCTTATAAAACCTCTTTATAGGTTTATTTGTTGTTTACTGTATATATCGAAACATATAGTGAAATGCGTCATTTGCGTTAACAACCAACACACCAATGATGAGCTTGGGGCAGCCCACAAGTGCTGCCACGCATTCCAGCACCAAAGTAGCATGCCCACAATGCTCAGTAGAACACAACAAGCAACAAAACAACAACAGCAAATCAAGCCACCATTCCTCCCTCCTACCCACCCACACACTGTCCTGTAACCCCAAGACAGTCTGTATTCAAGTGAACCCAGGTTTGGACGCAGATACGCAGACACTGGGCCTTCGACTACCCAAGTGGACTCGTAAGTGTTCTTCACTCCAATCAATGCACACTTTCTGATCCACCTCTGACATATAAGTTGTTGAAAAAGCATTATGGCTTCCTTCTATGCTATTGTAATGTAAGATAAGTTAACTGTACTCATTCAATCCCAATGGACAGACCATTCACCTGACACCAGACTCCCAAGTATGTACTTCATTTTTGTGCTGTCATATTTAATCAAGAATGTTCTGTCCTGCTCTGTGCTAATGTGCTGAGAGTTTTAGCAACTTATTCAGACTCTCTCAAGGGACTGGATAATGATTTCACTGTGACTTCATACATTTGTAAATCCTCCTACCCAAGAAGGAATAGAATTGATTAAAACAAAACAAAGCCAAAAGATAAAATTTGTTCATCTTATCTGCAGATTTTCTCATCCTTGTTTACTGAGGCAGAGGTTTGCCTATCAGGAAAGCCGTAACAAATTAATTTTCTAACTGCATAAGTTGGGAGAATTAATATTATTACAAAATTCTCAGGCTTAGCCATGGAGATGCTTTCACCCATGCACAAGTCCATAAAGCTAGTACAGAATCCAGGAGAAATATTTTTAATGTGAGTGAAGTGAAAATATAAAACACGAGATTTTGCAGATGCTAGAAATCCAGTAACACATACAGAATGCTGGAGGAATTCAACAGGACTGGAAAGGAAAGGGGAAGAAGCCAAAGTAAGAAGGTGGGGGGAGTGGAGGGAGTACAAGCTAGAAGGTGATAGGTTCATTATAAAGCTTGTTTCTGGAGGCTGCCATTGAAGTGAATTGTGTAAATGCACTACAGCAGGCCCTGGAGATGCTGAAGAATGAGGGAGTAATAAAAAGGTTGAGAAACGTTTTAGATAAAAAGGAGGCTCACATTAATGGCATTGACGATTTAGGATAAATGACCTGTTTTTCTGCGGTAATTTCTATTTTCCTCAAATTACAGGCAGTAAATTACTCTGCACAGACATCATAGAGTGAGCACCCAAAGCGTCCTTTGTTTCTGCATAGTGACTCTGACACACTGAGCCTGTGCATTCTCACAGGGAGCTTGGCATCAGGCAGCAGTCATGCAGCATAAAAACTTTAACCTGATGCTCTGTAGCTAGACCTTACTTCCCTGCTTCTTAGTTCCTCCCCCACCCACCTGGCTTGACCTATCAGCTTCTAGCTTGTACTTCCCCTCCGCCTACCTTCTTATTCTGACTTCTTCCCCCTTTCTTTCCAGTCCTAATGAAGGGCTTTGACCTGAATCATTGACTGTTTATTTATTTCCATGGACGCTCCCTGACCAGCTAAGTTCCTCCAACATCTTATGTGTGTGCTCAGTAGTTATATTGCTCTTCATCCTGTACGGTTATGGTGCTGTTACTAAGACACATAGCATAATGGTTAATGTAACGCTTTACAGCACCAGCTGTAAGATTGGGGTTTAATTCCCACAGCTGTCTATAAGGAGTTCGCATGTTCTTCTTGGGATCACTTGGATTTCCCCTGGGTTTTCCGGTTTCAGTTGTAGGCATGCTAACTTGGTGCCAGAAGAACTATGACATTTACGGGCTGCCCAGCACATCCTCACTGATTTGGTTTGTTGCATATCGGTATACGTTTTGATGTACGTGACAAATAATGCTAATCTTTAAACCAGGCCTGAGCCTACTTAGCTTCCGCCTAATACCAAAAGCCCCCTCTCATTCTCAATAAGGTAAATGATTGAAAAAGACTGATGCCGAGAAAGGCAAGTGGAGTTGAACCAGGTTGCACGGTCCAATGACTTTGAATTTCCAGTAACGAGATCGACAAACACGAGGGATAGTTTTACCACTGCTCGCGTACTAACACCTTAACCCTAACCCATAATCTTAGATGAGATCAGGCATTTTCAGGGTAATCTGGCTGTATCGATGGCCTTTATCAGTGCTGTAAGTTCATTAGATATATGTCAGAAATACATGTGCATATAGGTCTCCTCTGGAAGAAAAGCTGAGCAGGAGCTCTATTCAGTGGGGGATTGATTGTGAACAGGATGGTGCTTGCTCCTGTGCATTCATGGGATAAGTGTTATGTTTGACTCTCCAGCAAATTGAACAAACTGTTATCCATGCAATAAATTAAATGGTGCACAGTGAATACCTCACACCGAATTCATCTACATGCACTCGATGCTTAACTTTGTGCTGGGAAAATTCATAAGACAAATTATCGATTCTACTCTGGTGCAAGTCATTTTCTGCCTCATTAGCAATGAAACCAATTTAGGATTTTTAGATGGGAAAGATGAGTGGGATTTACAGGTTAAGATAGTAAATGAGAAACACGACAATGGCTATATTTCATTAAAAGTTTGAAGAGATTTGGTATGTCATGAGAGTCTCCTGCAAATTACTACAGATTTACTGTGGAGAGCATTCTAACTAGTTGCTTCACCGCTTGGTACAGAGGGGCAACTGCACAAGATCAATTGGAAAGGCTGCAGAAGACCATAAGACATAGGAATAGAATTAGGCCATTCAGCTCATCTGCTTCACTATTTCATCATGGCTGATCCCGGATCCCACTCAACCCCATACATCTGCCTTCTTGCCATAACCTTTGATGTCCTGACCAATCAGGAAGTGATCAACTTCCACCTTAAGTATACGCATGGACTTGGCCTCCACTGAAGTCTGTGGCAGAGCATTCCACAGACTTACTACTTTCTGGCTAAACAAATTCCTCCTTACCTTTGTTTTAAAAGGTCACTCCTCAGTTTTAAGGCTGTGCCCTCTAGTTCTGGATACCCCCCATAGGAAACACCCTCTCCACATCCACCCTGTCTAGTCCTTTCAACATACGGTAGGTTTCAATAAGAACCCCCTTTCCCACCACCTGCATTCTTCGAAATTCCAATGACTGTAGGCCCAAAGTTGCCAAGTGCTCCTCATATGTTAACCCCTACATTCCCAGAGTCATCCTCGTGAACCTCCATTGGACTGTCTCTAATGACAACACATCTCTTCTGAAATATGAGGCCCAAAACTATTGACAATACTCCAAGTGCAGCCTGACTAGTGTCTTATAAAATCTCAGCATTATCTAAAATAGCCTTTCCCTGAATAGGCTCAAGCACAAGCTGCTCTAAAAAGCCATCTCGTAGGCATTCAACAAATTCCGTCTCTTGCGATTCGACACCAACCTGATTTCCCCAATCCCCTTGCATATTGAAGTCCCCCATCACAATTGTGACATTATCCTTATTACATACCTTTACCAGCTACCTTTGCAATCTCAACCCCACCCCCCACCCCCATCTTGGCTACTATTTGGAGACCTATATATGATTCCCATCATGTTTTTTGTTTACCCTTGCAGTTTCTTAACTCCACCCACAAAGATTAACATTCTCTAACCCTATGTCACTTCTTTCTATTTTTTGTAATTTATTTTTTATTGAGTTTCATCATCAAACATTTCCATAAGATGTATTTCAGATACTGTACATATATATCATATAATCATATTTGTCACAAATCTCCACATAATATTTATCTGAAGTATACTGTTATAGAAAGAAGAGGAAAGAAAGAACAATCGAAAGAAGAAAACTATGTACAGAGTAGGGAGTGACTTTTTTTAACAACATATTCATTGATTGTGAGAATAAAATCAGGCCTATGAGATGTTATATAGTTAAACCATTTTTCCAGTATGAATAAAATTGTTCCAACTTATGTTGTTATCTTCTCCATTTTGTAAATGTCCATTGTAATTTTCATTCATACATTTAAAGTTGGGCTCTCCTGAGATAACCATTTCCTGGTAAGGGTCTTTTTACCAGCCACCAGCGGTACATACATTAAATATTTATATTTATCTCTTTTCAACCATTCTTGAGGTATATACCCAAAATATATGGTCTTATTCTCTAAGTGTATTTATCTGTTAGTATATCATTGAAATTTGCAGAATGTAACTTTATCGATCTACTCCCTGAACAAATAAGAACCAAGGAAAGTGAATAATAAAAAGAAGGGTAAGGAAGGTGTGGTTCCAAGGCTGGGGTCTCTAGATGACTCTGGGTTGGGCTGGAAGAAAAGTCTAGCCGTGGGGGATAGCCCCTCCTACCTGTGGGTTGAGGGCCCCGCTGCAGTACCTATAAAAGTAAGTTAAAAAAAAACATGTCCATTACACAGAAATGATTTCCCTGTGTATTCCTGCCATGTATGTATTCTCATTTAGGTGGGGAAAAATGAATGAATAATTTTTTTAAAAAATTGAGTAATATAAAATCCACATTATAACATGTGTTTCTCGAGATAGGTATATCACTAACTATTTTTGCTTCCGTTTAGTTTATCAGCACTTCTAAAGTTAGCCAAAGTTTATGGCTCTTCTGGAGGAGGTGAAGGCTGCCTTCAGAGAACTGACAATCTCTTCCTAAAATCCTTCTCTCATCCTGTTCCCGTCCCCTGCTTTCTAGGTTCTCTTACTATTTCCCAAGCAGATTGGGATAACTGCTCAGCCAGAATTTCCCTTGGTTTGACCACGCTAATGGGCAGTCCTCTGTTCTTCATGTCTGTAGTCACCTCTTCTACCATCTGATATAGTCGTATCCCTTCTTGATAAAATACCCTCAGTTTAGCAGGGTTCGGGGTTTGGAATTTAATTTTTTCTTGCTTTAATATTGGTTTCACTTGGGAATATTCCTTCCGTTTCTGTAGGACCGCTGGGGAGTAAACATGATCAGAGTATATTAACTACCCATTCCAAAACACCCTCTTTTTACCCCAGGCCCTTCGTAGAATCTCTGCCTTGCTCTTGAATCGAAGGAATCTAAGTACAATGGAGAGCAATTTACCTTCTCTGTCTCCGGGAGGCCGCTGGACAAGCGAACAGTGCACCCTTTCAATTTCAATCTCCGTAGTCTGAGGAATCTCCAGCGCTTCCCGCAGCAGCTTGTCTACAATGTCCATCATCGACAATCCCTCCGCTCCTTCGGGAACATTATAAATCCTGATATTTTTCCGTCACGATCTTCCCTCCTGGTCAAGCAATTTACTTTCCTGTTGATTTAATATTTTTATCATCTTACTTAGTATCTGTTCCACGTTTTGCATGCAATCTTCCATCTTCTCAATTCGAGTCTCTGCCACCACTACTTTCTCATTGATGTTGGCAAGCTCTGACTTTATATCTTTGAGTTGCTGCTTTATATCTTTTTGGACTTCCCTTATCTCTTCCAAAATCCCTATCATATTTGCCGCTTCGCCTGCCCTAGGCCCAGCGTCAGCCGCGCCACTACGCGCACGTGTAGGAGAGCCGCGCATTGTACCTCTCTCTTCCATAGGCTCCGCTGTGGTACTTTTTTTATCTCGATTCTTTCTCCCCATTCTTACCCCCCTTATCAAGTCAGATATTTTCGAAAGGTCTTATATTTGTTGGATTAACAGGGCAAAATATGTGTTTTTCCAGAGGAACTGTTGATTTAAGCTGCCATTCTGAACGATGATGTCACCGGATCCCCATGTCACTTCTTTCTAAAGACGTAATTCCATCTCTTATCAACAGAGCTACACCACCGCCTATGTCTTCATTCCTGTCCTTTCGATACAAAGTGTATTCTTTAACATTATGCTCCCAACTATGACCTTCTTTCAGCCATGTCTCAGTGTTGCGCACAACGTCATACCGACCAATCTGTAACTGTGACACAAGTTGATCCACCTTAGTTCAAATGCTATATGCATTTAAATACAGCACCTTCAGTCCTGCATTCTTTGCCCTGTTGAATTTTGCCTCTGTGGTACAATTTAACTCTTTGTACTGTCTGCATTTGTATCCAATAATCGGCTTGTCCTTCCTTACATTCATATTACACCCATCATCTACTTGTAAACCTACTGGCTCATCCTTAGATCTATCATACTGGTTCTCTCCCAACAGCTTTAGCAAACCTGCCTGCAAAGTTATTGGTCCCCTGTGGATTCAAGTGCAACCAGCCCCTTTTGCACAGGTACCATCTATCCAAGAAGAGGTCTCAATGATCCAGAAATCTGAATACCTGCCCCCTGCTCCAATTTTTCAGCCACGCACTTAATTGCCACCTCATTCTATTCCTATCCTCCTCACTGCCGCATGGCACAGGTAGCAGTCCCAAGATTACTACCCTCGAGGTTCTACTTCCTTTCTTACTCCCTGTATTCTGTTTTCTGGACCTCTTCCCTTTTTCTATCTATGTCATTGGTACTAATATGTACCACAACTTCTGGCTGCTCACCCTCCCTTTTCAGGATATTGTGGACATGTTCAGAAATATCACGGACCCCGGCACCTAGGAGGCAAACTCCCATCTGCGTTTCTTTCTCGTGTTCACAGAATCGGCTAACCATCCCCCTAACTATAGAGTCCCCTGTTACTGCTGCCAACCTCTTCAGTTCCCTACGCTTGTGAGCCTCAGTGCCAGAGGCACAGGTGCTGTTGCTTCTCCCCAGGTAGGTTGTTCCTCCACGTCCCAACAATACTCAAAATGGAGTATTTATTGTTGAGGGGGATGTCCACAGAGGTTCTCTCCACTATCTGATGTTTGCCCTTCCCTCTTTTGACAGTTGCCCACTTATTTGTCTCCCATAGCCTTGGGGTGACTGCCTCCCTGTAGCTCCTGTCTATCACCACCTCACTTTCCCTAATGAGCCAAAGGTCATCAAACTGCAGCTCTAGTTCCTAACGCAGTCTCTAAGGGGCTACATCTCGATGTACCTGGTGTAGATGGGGCCATCAGGGAGGCTGGAAGTCTCCTGGAAATCCCACATCTGACACACAGAACACTGGCCCTGCTGACATGCCCCCTATTCTTTCAAGAGTTGATAAGAAAAAGAAATAAGAAGTAAACTTACCTACATAGCTCGTCTCTGCCTGTTCTTGCTGGTTTGTTGAGCCAAAGCGTTACCACTCTAACAATGACTACTCCACTAGACGGTTCCTCTCTTTTATGGAGACTGAGTTTTCCAAGCTCCGCTCCAGACCTCCACAGGAATGCTTGTACTACGTCTGCACTGCTGTCCAATCAAAGACTCCCACTGAAAACTGGCTGCTTTTTCAAGCTCTGCTCTGGACCTGTGCAGGAACGCTTCCAATGCATCTACACTGCTGTCCAATCAAGAAGGTTGGAAACTCAGGCAGCTCCATCATGGGCACTAGCCTCCCCAACACGGATAACATCTTCAAAAGGTGATGACTCAAAAGTTGGCATCCAGCAATAAGGACTCCTATTCCCAGGACGTGCCCCCTTCTCATTACTGCCATCAAGGAGGTACAGGAAACTGAAGTCACACACTCAAAGTTTTAGGAACAGCTTCTACCTCTCCGCCACCAGATTTCTGCATAGACAGTGAATCAACCCATGAACATCTCCTCACTATTTTTGCTGTCCTTCTGTACCACTTATTTAATTTAATTTCTTATATATATCGCAATTATACACATTTATCTGTATTGCACTGTACTGCTGCTGCAAAACATCAAATTTCACGACATATGCTAGATGTTAAACCTGATGCTAATAAATTCAATACAATTTTGCATATGTTAAAGCTCTGAAATATGTCATTTTATTCATCAGTAGCGCTTATTTTGCCATTTACTTTTTCATTTTTGATTTACTAATAGCTCTCCCTTCTGTTTTTTTAAAGAATGCATACAGTGCCTTGAAAAAGTATTCAGCCCCCAGCCTTATGCAAATGAGTATCACAACCAGGAATTTTGATCAATTTAACTGAGAATTTTTATTTGTGAATCATATGCTCCTTTTTTCACAGTAGAGTGAAAAAATAGGGAAAATTGTGACACTCACAGCACACTGGAGGTACTCAGCAGGCTGGGCAGCATCCGTGGAAAAGATCAGTCGACGTTTTGGGCTGGAACCCTTCGTCAGGACTGTAGGAGGAAGGGGCAAAGGCCCTATAAAGAAGGTGGGGGGAGGGTGGGAAGGAGATGGCTGGTAGGTTCCAGGTGAGGGGAAAGATAGATAAAGGGGTGGGGGAAGGGAGGCAGGGAGGTGAAGGCAGGAAAGGTGAAGAAAGAATAGGGGAAAACACAATGGGTAGTAGAAGGAGGCGGGTCCATGAGGGAGGTGGTAGGCAGCTGGGGGAGGGGGCAGAGTGACATAGGGATAGGGGAAGGAATTAGCAGAAGTTGGAGAATTTTATGTTCATACCAAGGGGCTGGAGACTACCTAGAGGGTATATGAGGTGTTGCTCCTCCAACCTGAGTTTAGCCCCATCATGGCAGTAGAGGAGGCCATGTATGGACATATCTGAATGGGAGTGGGAAGCAGAGTTAAGTGGGTGGCTACTGGGAGATCCTGTCTGTTTTGGCGGATGGAGCGGAGGTGCTCGACGAGGGAAAATTGTAAAGCATGAAGATGATGCACTCTATTAGATTTATGTCAGACATGCTATTTTTAAAAAAATCCCTAACATAAAGCCTTTGCAAAGTGTCACCTTGAAGTTACTGTAAAGATGTGGAACAAGGTCTTGTGGTTGGATGACACTAAAGTGAAACTATTTGGCCTCAAAACTAAGTAATACATATGACATAAATCTAATATTGCGTGTCAGCCAGGTAACACCATCCCTACTGTAAAGTATGTCATCATGCTTTTGGGATTCTTTTCAGCAGTAGGGACTGCAAATCTGGTCAGGATTTATGGAAGACTAATCATGCTAAATACAGAGATCTTGGATAAAATCCTGCTAGCCTCTGCCAGAAAGCTTAACTGAGGAGGAAGTTCATCTTTCAGCAGGACAACAACCCAAATCACACTACCAGAGCAACCATGAAGTGGCTTCAGATAAAAAGAATTGACGACCTCAAGTAGCCAGAGTCCTGACTTTAAAGCAATCGAACATCTCTGGCAAGACCTCAGGACTACTGTCCATTGCCGCTCCCCAACTAACCCGGCACATTGCAAGGATGAGTGGGAAAATCTTGTTCCATCAAGTTGCACAAAGATAATAGACACTGAACCAAAAAGACTACTGGCTGTAATAACTGTGAGAGGTAATATACAAATACACAGCAAAGGAAGATGAATACTTTTGAACTGCTGACTTTTCAGTTTTTGAATTTTTAGTTCTTCATGCTTTGCAATTTTTAGTCTTTTCAGGCTCTACTGTGAAAAAAAGAAGCATGTGATTCACTAATAGAATTCTCAGTTAAATTGATCAAAATCCCTGGTTATCATATTCATTTATGTGAACAAAGGATTGGGGACTGAATACTTTTTCAAGGCACTGTGTATTTCTGTAAATATCACCCTTTTTTCCTGTCAGCTCCCACACCCATCATCAGTCACATGAGAACATTTGTGTATGCGTATTTCACTATCATTTGCTTGTCACAGCAACCAGATGTCTCTGTTCACAGGTCCCCGCAGGCAGGCACTGGGGACGAGAGAGCTCCCAGTAAGTCAGCGAGAACAAAATGTAGTGCAGTTGGGAATGCAGAGTATTTGACGTTAATTTCTCTTCCACAAAAGCATATAGTGCCTACTCCGCATCTACTGAGGACTTATTGGTAAGGTTGAGGGGACGCAATGAAAAATAAGCAATAAGGATAAAAAAGGATCCAGTATGTTCCTCTTCCCACTTCATATGCGGGAGTGGGAGTTCACACAATGAGTTCTGTCACAGCACTGATCTGTAGAGCTATCATCTACAAATTAACCTTTAATTAAGAGTTTTCAGAAGCCAGTACCATATGGTTGCCATGGCAACTGAAAGCGTTTCCCCAACCCCGTACATCTCAGTAATTTAATAACTGCTAATTAGTTTCAGTAACACATGAATATGAGTCACTGCTGTTGCCAAAGAAATGTTTGCAAAAATACCTTCACATGCTCCTTAAACAAAAGGCTTTTAGACTTGAAATGTTCACGAACAATCACTAAAATCCAAACTTAAAAGCTCAGCACGCTGCTCAAGTTTGACTTTAATTTTGAAAGTGGGTGCAGATGTTTTAATTACATCAGGTCAGCCTTCATATCTTTGTACTTGTGTCTGACTGTAGATAGCAATTAAGCTAAAAATAAAATCCTTGGGAGATTTAGAGCTGGTGCGTACTGATCACTGTGTGACACTTAACATGATGAGGCTGCACTTTCAGTCTGTGGGATCTTTCTAACTGTTCCAAAATGTCCTTCACATGTCATCAACAGTGGGGCACTGTGCATCGTGCAGGACTGAAGCATTCAGCTCCTCAACCCTGTTCCGCTACTCAGTAAGACCATGGGTGATGTGCATCATAAATACATTCCTTCATTTTCCTTCCCCCTCTCTTGATACTCTTATCCAAGAAAAATGTATTTAACATTATTGAAATTTTCAACTGACAACCCACCCACCTCCAACCTGCCCTGTCTCCATTGCAAGCACTGAAACATTAACCTGTCAATCATTATGCTTAAAAAATCGAAGACTTATTTTCATTTGAAGTTAAGATAAAGATGACCTTTTATTCGTCAAAACATACATGGAAATGCACTTTAATGATTCATTAGCGAACAGAATGGGATTTTCTGTGTAAAAATGACATTTTTTAAGATAAAGGTTAGATGTATTTGTCATATGCACATTGAAACATACACTCAGTGGCCACTGAGTCAATGTTCGTGGTCTTCTGCTGCTGTAACATTCACTTCACTTCAAGGTTCAACATTATGTGCGTTCAGAGATGCTTTTCTGCACACCACTATTGTAAAGTGTGGTTATTTCAGTTACTGTCACCTTCCTGTCAGCTTGAACCAGTCTGGCCATTCTTCTCTGACCTCTCTAATTTTTTCACCACACAACTTCCTCTCATTGTGTTTTGTTTGTTTGTTTTTTGCACCAATTTCTGTAAACTCTAAAGACTATTGTGCGTGAAAATCCCAGGAGATCAGCAGTTTCTGAGGTCCTCAAAACACCCCATCTGGCACCAACAATCATTCCATGGTCAAAGTCACTTAGGTTACATTTCTTCCCCATTCTGACATGTGGTCTGAACAACAACTGAACCTCTTGACCATGTCTACGTGTTTTATGTATAGAGTTGCTGACACATGATTGGTTGATTAGATAGTTATATTAAGGAGCAAGTGTACTGATTTATCTATTATATTGGCTACTGAGTGTATTTCAGGGTCTTGAAATTATCAACTGATAGGCCATCCCCACCCAACCTGTCAATCACTGCATTTAAAAATACCCAACACCTATTTTTCTTTTGAAGATTAGATAAACATTACCTTTATTCGGTAAACTTTATGGTAATGGTCCGGATGCAGGTCGATGGGACTAAGCAGAGTAATAGTTTGGCACAGACCAGATGGGCTGAAGAGCCTGCTTTTGTGCTGTAGTGTTCTACACTAGTGCTTGTGACCTACTTAAGTCTACTTCTCTGGACATACACCTTGTTTCCTTTATATGCATTTAAACTGTTTGCTTCCACCATATTATATAACTGTAAGCTCAATATACTCATCACTTACTAAGCAGTTCCATGAGAATTTATTATTTGATTTATTAATGACTGCCTTACAGTTATCGCCCACAGTACTGCTCTCCCCCACAAGCATCTTATGCTCAGCTGCACCAACAAGCCTTGTAATAATAAGCTTCCATTTGGTCTTCAATTCTTTAGAAGACAGATCACTACAAGCCCTTGAATTTGTCAGTCAAACTTGCTTTGATTCTCTAGTAAATGAAAATTTTAAAAATGCTGCACATTACTTTGATCTTTCCCTTTTGTAGTTAATTCTCTTTAGCAACCTCTCAAATGGTACTTGAAGGTGAGCAGGGAAGTTCTCACCATTGTTCTCCCCTTCCTCTCCCAGCGATGAGGTCTTTGGAGCTTCTGTTGGCCATAAGACATAGGAGAAGACTGAATGAATCAGAATCAGGTTTATTATCAGTAGCATGTGACACGAAATTTGTTAACTTAGCAGCAGCAGTACAATGCAATACATAATATAGAAGAAAGAAATAAAAAAATAACAATAAATAAATTGCAGTATATGTATATTGGATAGATTAAAAAACGTGCAAAAACAGAAATACTATATATTTAGAAAGTGAGGCAGTGTCCAAGGGTTCAATGTCCATTTAGTAATTGGATGACAGAGGGGAAGACACAGTTCCTGAATCGCTGAGTGTGTGCCTTCAGGCTTCTGTACCTCCTACCTGATGGTAACAGTGAGAAAAGGGCATGCCGTGGGTGCTGGAGGTCCTTTCTGAGACCCCGCTCCTTGAAGATGTCTTGGGTACTTTGTAGGCTAGTACCCAAGATGGAGCTAACTAAATTTACAACCCTCTGCAGCTTCTTTTGGTCCTGTGCAGTAGCGACCCCCCCCCCATACCAGCCAGTGATGCAGCCTGTCAGAATGCTCTCCACAGTACATCTACAGAGGTTTTTGAGTGTATTTGTTGACATACTAAATCTCTTCAAACTCTTAATGAAGCATGGGCTGAATGGCCTAATTCCACCTTGGCCATTCCATCTCGGCTGATTTATTAGCTCTCTCAATCCCATTCTCCTGCCTTCCCCCCGTAATCTTTGACACCCTGACTAATCAAGAACCTATCAACCCCAACTTTAATATAATCAATGACTTGGCCTCCACACTACCTGTCTGTGGCTATGAATTCCACAGATTTGTTATTCTTTGGCTAAAAAAATTACTCCTCATCTCTGTTCTAAATGGACTTCCTTCTATTCTGAGGCTTTGTCCTTTGGTCCCAGACTTACCCACTATAGGAAATATCGTTCCCCACATCCTATATATCTAGGCCGTATGATATTTGATGGGTTTCAATGATATCCCCTCGCCTCCCATTCTTCTAAACCCCAGCGAGTACAGGTCCAGAGCCATCAAACACTCCTTAAATGTTAACCCTTTCATTCTCAGAATCATTCTCATGAACAATTCCGTTGATGTTTTTGTAGCTTTGTGTTTTTACTGGACGAAGTTGCTAGACCTATGCCTAACCCTCTTCCTTTCACAGCTGGGCTTGGGACTGTCCATGGCAGAGTTACCATTGTTCTCTGTCAAACTTTATCCCTCAGTCAAAAACAGTTTGACAGATTTTTTATCACAGTGTTATTTTGTAATCTTGCTATGTGATCATAGTTTTTCTTTACATTACAGCAGTAGAACATACAAGAGTACAGCACAAGAATATTGTTCTCCAGTCCACAAAGTTATGTCAAACCAATTCAATTGGTAATCAAATGGCTAACTAAACTTATCTCTTCTGCCTACAAAATGTGCATATCCCTCCATTTTCCTCACATTCATGTGCCTATTTAAACGTTTCTTAAAAATCTCTAATGTATCAACCTCTACCAGTACCCTAGGCAGTGGATTCCAGGCACCCACCACACAGCTGAGTAAAAAAAATGCCTCTTGCATCTCCTTTGAAATTACCCCCCCCCCACACTTACTTTAAATAGATGGCCTCTGGTATTAGATATTTCGACCCTGGGAAAAAGATACTGTATGGCTCTATAGCACATTCCCTCTTTTCCATGCAACATCCTGGTAAACCACGTCTGCACCCCCTCCAAAGCTTCAAAATTGTTTAATTTTGGAATGATTGGTTAAGACAGAATAGCATACGTAGTAATAGAATGAATAAAGAAACAATTGAAGGGCCCAGACGAAATTCTTAAAGCAGTTTTATTTTTGAGCCTGTAGCAGAAAAAACATCTTCCCTAGTAAACAAGGAAACTTTAATTTTAAAAATGATTAGAATTCAGATCACTGCTTCACTTTCTATCTTTGGTGTGCAAGTTAAAAACTGTGTGAAGGCTGTGGCATAGATTTAATTTGGCGTTTTAGTGAAACTAAAAAAATGCAAGCTAAAGATGCATAATTGTTTCCCAGTGACAGGAGCTGTGAGAACAGAATGTAGGTAGGTCAGCCAAGATTGAAATATCCCAGAGCAATTTCAGATTTGTATGCATTCCCAAGATGACCCAAGTTGAGATAGAACACTACAGCACAGAAACAGATCCTTTGGCCCAGCTAGAGCATGTCGAACTATTAATCTGACTAGACCCATTGACCTGCACCGGGACCTTGGACTTTCATACCCTTCCTGTCCATGTACCTATCGAACTTTCTCTTAAATGTTGAAATCAAAACTGCAACCTACTTTCGCTGGCAGCTCATTTGACACTCCCACCACTTTCTGAGTGAAGAAGTTCTCTCCATATTTCCCTAAAACATTTCATCTTTTACCCTTAACCTATGACCTCTAGTTCTAGTTTCACCAAACCTCAGTGGAAAAAGCCCGCTTGCATTTACCCTATCTGTACCCCTCATAAATGCTTGAAACTACTGAACAGTCACTGCAATCCAGCCTGCTCCATTCACTGCTGATATACTCGTTGTCATGGTCCGGTCGGTGAAGTCTGGATTCCAGTTCACGGTCCGGTCCATTGTTCCTTATTCCAGGTTTTCTGGTTTTCCCTTTTTCTATTGGGTGTTCTAATTGAGGCAGCTGATTCACATTTTGGGCTGGCTGCATAAATAGCTCCTTGGTTCAACTTCAGTTGCTGGATTGTTCCTGTCCAAACCCCCTATCTGAATCCCTTCTCTGCCCCTTCCTCCTGAAGTCTTGCCCCGCAACCAGTGTCTGAAGCCTTGCCTTGCCTCACCTCGCCTGCACCGCTGTCAAGTTCAACTGCCAGAGCAAGATAAGGAAGTGTCTATCGTTGTTTTGAACTGTCTCTAAGTCTATGCCTTCGATAGGTAGGTCCAGCCGTTTGCGGTTACCTTGTGTTGGGATCCGTCTCTGTGTCCACACCTTTGCTAGGTAGGTCCGGCTGTTTGCCACTACCTAGTGTTGGGATCCATCTCTGTGTCCACACCTTCACTAGGTAGGTCCGGCCGTTTGCCACTACCTTGTGTTGGGATCCGTCTCTGTGTCCACGCCTTCACTAGGTAGGTCTGGCTGTTTGCCTCTATCTAGTGTTGGGATCTATCTCTGTCCACGCTTTCGCTAGGTAGGTCTAGCTGTTTGCCGCTACCTAGTGCTGGGATCTGTCTCTGTGTCCACACCTTCGCTAGGTAGGTCTGGCCGTTTGCCACTACCTTGTGTTAGGAACCATCTCTCTGTGTTCTGCGTATGAGTCCTGGCCCTACATCCTGCTCCCTAGGAGGGGTCCTGACTCTGTGTAGTGCCCCGGCCTCAAGTCGTGTTCCCAAGGAGGGGTCCCGGCTCTGTGTTCCATGTCTCTGCGTTCCAGTCCTCCCTTGACCAAGGTTCTGCATTCCTGTCTCCCAAGACCAAGGCTTGTGTTCTGTGTTCTTGTTGTCCCAAGTCCAAGGTTCTGAGGTTCCTGTCATCCCAAGTCCAAGGCTCGGCTGTTTCTCGACCAAGTCAAGGCTTTGAGGTCTCGTCCTGTCCATGTGCCTCGTCCTGTTCAAGAGTTCCACGTCCTGTTCTGTAGCCATGTCTTGTCTTTGCCTAGTTTCAGAGTCCGAGCCCGAGTCAAGACCCAGGTTCTGGATCCTTGTCCAGTCTCTGGTTCGGAGTCCGAACCCGAGCCTCGTCATGTCCTCGCCTCGAGGAACCCGAGCCTCGTCATGTCTTCGCCTCGAGGAACCCAAGCCATGTCCAGTCCTGTAGCCATGTCATGTCCTCACCTAGTTCTGGGGTCCGAGCCTGAGACAAGACCCAGGTTCTGGGTCCTTGTCCAGTCTCTGGCTCAGAGTCGAAGTGCAGGCTCCTAGTTCCCAGTGCCTTGTCCTGGTCCCTCTTGCCTAGCCAATGTCCTAGCCCAAGTCTTCTGTTCTTGTCCCAGCTCCTAGTCTGCATCCAGTCACATCCCTAACTCTAGTCCTGTCCTGTTCCTAGTACTTCAGTGTCTGTGTCTTGCATTTGGGTCTGCCACCAACAGCAGCCCCCCCCCCATGACACTCATTGATCCCATCTACCTATCTGCCTTCTACATTCCTTAATATCTTTACCCAATAAATAATTTAATCAATCTCAGTCCTGAAATTCTTAGGGAAGAGATTGTGCAAGATTTCCACCAGTTTTTTTTTTGTGGAAAGCTGCTTTAATACTAAGTAACCTTGATATTAAGATTGTTTTTGTCTTGAATCAGAATGTGTCATAAAATTTGTTGATTTGTGACAGCAGTACAGTGCAATACATAACAAATTACTACAAGTTACAATAAAAATATATTAAAAAATAAATAGTGCCAAAAAAGGAGCAAACTAGTGTTCATGGACTGTTCAGAAATCTAATGGTGGAGGGTAAAAAGCATTTCTAAATCATTGAGTGTGGAACTTCAGGCTCCTGTACCTCCTCCCTGATGGTAGCAATGAGAAGAGGGCATGTACTAGATGGTGAGGGTCCTTAATGATGGATGCTGCCTTCTTGAGGTACCGCATTTTGAAGATGCCCTCGATATTGGGGAGGCTAATGCCAATGATGGAGCTAGTCGAGTCTACAATCCTCAGCGGCCTCTTCTGATCCTATGCATTTGAACCTCCATAAAAGATGATGATGCAACCTCTCAAAATGCTCTCCTTCATGCATCTGTTGAAATTTGCTAGAGTCTTTGGTGACATATCAAATCTCCTTGAACTCCTAATGAAGTATTGTCGCTGATTTGCCTTCTTCGTAATGGTATCAGTATGTTGAACCCAGGATAGATCCTCATGAGATTTTGACTCCCAGGAACTTAAAACTGCTCACTCTTTCCACCGCTAACCCCTTGATGAGGACTGATATGTTTTCCTAATTTCCCCTTCCTGAGTACTGCAGTCAATTCCTAGGTCTTACTGACGTTGAGTGCAAGGTTGTTATCAGAGGGAATAATTCTCCCCTATCTAACTTCCAGTATTCCTTATTATTACTTTACTGTTACCCAAGTTACAGTAAGCATCATTTAGCCCCCAACCCTGTAGCCTTTGGTAAAGCCTTGAGGTGCCATACACTTGTCAGACATTGCTGCTGTACACACTGTCTGTTTCATGGTGTGAATGGCAAGGGCTGAGTCGGCTTATCTTCAAATCCCAACAAGTGTTAGCAAGACCTTTGACTATGTCCTGTCTAGATGGTTATAGAACATAGAACAATACAGCACAGTACAGGCCCTTCGAGCCACAATGTTTTAGTGTACTCTAAAATCAATCTAACCCTTCCTGTTCATTTTTCTATCATGTATATGCCTAATGAAGAGTTTCTTAAATGCCCCTGATGTATCTGCATCTACCGCCCTGGCAGCACATTCCACGCACCCACCATTCTGTGTAAAACCTGCTTACCTCTGACATTCCGCGCCCCCCCCCATACTTTCCTCCAGTCACCTTAAAATTATGACTACTCATATTACCCATTTTCCCCCCAAGGGAAAAAGGCTTGCTGTTCACTTGATCTATGCCTCTTATCACCTTCTATACCTCTATCAAGCCAGCTCCCATCCTCTTTCCCCCTAAAGAAAAAAATCTCGAGCTAGCTCAAACTATTCTATAAGACATACTCTCCAATCCAGACAGCATTCTGGTAAATAATCTCTGTACCCTTTTTCAAGCTTCCACATCCTTCCTATAATGAGATGACCAGAACTGAACACAATTCTCCAAGTATGGTCTAAACTGGAAAGAGTACAGAAGAGATTTAAGAGGATGTTGGCAGGACTAAAGAGCCTGAGTTATAGAGAGATGTTCGCTAGTTTTGGTCTTTATTCCTTGGAACACAGGAGAATGATGGGTGATTTTGTAGAAATGTTTAAAATTATGAGAGGCAGGCTTAAAGTAGATATACATGTGTATGACTGAATGACAATTAAACTCGAACTAGTAACAGTCTTATCCTCAGGGTGGGAAAATCAAAAACTACAGAGTATAGAATCAGGGTGATAGAGAAAAGATTTAAAAGAGATCTGAGAGGAAAGCCTCATGCAGAGAATGGTGTGTATATGGAACGAGCTGCGAGAAGAAGTGGTTGAGGCAGGTGCAATAGGATTTAAGAAACACGGATAGGTATGTGGAGGGAAGGGCCTGTAGAAGAGTCTGTGGATCCCACATTGGCCAACATCATTCATTTTACAGCACACGGAATGATAGAAATAGGTCATTCTTAATCACAAGGGATCGCCTATGAACTGAGAAATTAGTTTAAACAACATTGCTAGATTTGGAAATAAATACAAACGAGCTATAAAACTTTTCAAGTTTTATAAACATGAATAAAGCCTCCCTGATGTGGTGGCACAGTAGCATAGCGGTTGGTGCAACAATTTCTAGCGGCCAGCAGTGGTATTGGCATTTGATTCCTGCCACTGTAAGGAGTTTGGATGTTCTCCTCGCGACTGCGTAGGTTTCCTCTGGGTGTTTTATTTACTGCTACGTTCCAAAGACTTATGGGTTAGGGTTAGTGAATTGTGGGCATGTTTTGTTGACGTCAGATGTGGCACAGTCTTCACTGATTTTTTGCAAAACAAAGAATTTCTCTGTATGTTTCGATGTTCATGTGACAAATAAAGCTAATCTTTAATAACAAATTTCAAGCCAAGAGAAAATTTAGAGCTGCTTTGGTGTGAATTTACACTCAAGCGTATCAAATAAGAGGATGTAGTATCAAGGGAATTGCACAGGAGCTGAACAATCTCATCTGCTGTGTCAACCACTATCATCTGATCCTTTCAATTGTCTCTTTAGACTTCTTTTGTCTCTTTAGGTTTTAAGAAGTGACAATAGGTTTTAGCTGTTTTACTAATAAAGCTTACATAATTTAACTTATGCTTATACAGTATAATTATATTTTAATGTTCTATAGGGAACATCAAATTACAGGATGCTTTGATGGGTTTTACCTAGTTTTGTTCTAAATTATATCAGTTTGCAGTGATATTTGCACAATTTTAACACATACTTTCTTTTCTTGTGCAGCTGTGGGACTTACAACACAAATTGCAGTTTATTTTGACCTACACTGCCCCTTGGCAGATTGCATGGGGCTCAGCCTTCCATGCTTTTGCTCAGCCCTTTGCTGTGCCTCGTATCCTTTAGAATCCAGTTTGAGGAGCTCAACTTGCATAAGAATTTACTCAAAGATTCAAAGTATTGGAATGGATTTTTATTATTGTGATGGACAGGTGTCGGCTTCAGTCAGACAAAATACTGGAGGAACTCAGCAAGTCTGGTAGCATCTATGGAGAGGAACGTTTAGGACTGAGACCCTTCATCAGGACTGGCCATCATCGAGACCCTTCATCAGGGTGATCTGATTTCTTCCCACATTCCAAATACGTTTGAGTTTGTAGGTTCATTGATCATAAAGGTGTATTTGGGCAGTGTCAGTTTAACATGTCGTGTTAAATGTGGCAATTGCGACAGTGAAGCTTCTATCAGTGGTGGTAATCATAAAATTGCGTTTCCCTCCATCCTGTACCTCTGACAGTGGTACCATCCTATGTCCTGCAGCAGTATAGCAGTCTTGTAGTGCTGCCTCTCTGACTGTTGATTCCCTTCAATGAATTGATTCTATTTACAGAGTTCCCTGGTTTTAGAGTAATAGAGTCATAGAACACTACAGCACAGAAACAGGCCTTACTGCGCATATAGTCAATGTCCAACTGTATTTTGGTCTAGTCCCTTCAACCTGCACCTGGACCATAACGCTTCATACCCCTCCCATCCATGTACTTACCCAAATTTCTCTTAGCTGTTGAAACCGAACCCACTACTTCCGCCAGAAGCACATTCCACACCCTCACCTCCCTCTAAGTGAAGAATTTCCTCCTTGTGTTCTCCTTAAACACTTCACCTTTCACCTTTAACACATGACCGCTAGTTCTAGTTTCACCCAACCACAGTGGAAAAAGCCTGCTTGCATTTATCCGATCTATACCTTCATAATTTTGTATAATACAAATTTTCTCTGTACTCTTTCAATCTTATTGATACCTTTCCTGTACATAGGTGACCAGAACTGCACACAATACTCCAAATTAGGCCTCACCAACATCTTATACAACTTCAACATCCCAACTCCTCTACTCACTATTTTGATTAATGAAGGCCAGTGTGCCGGAATCTCTCTTTACGACCCTATCTACCTGTAACACCACTTTCAAGGAATTATGGGTCTGTATTCCCAGACCCCGGATTTACCCAAATATGCTATATCAAAGCTAGGAATTTGGCTCACTGAGTAGGAGTCTTTCTTCTAAGTGAAAAGGTTCTTGGTTCAGCCTGCAGTCAAGGATTATACAACACATGACGTATAATTGGGCAGTGCGTGCATAGCATAGCGGTTAGCGTAATGCTATTACAGCTCCAGCATCGCAGGTTCAATTCTACTGCTGTCTGTAAGAGTTTGTATGTTCTCCCCATGTCTGCATGTGTTTCCTCTGGGTACTCCAGTTCCCTCTCTCATTACAAAGACGTATAGGTTTGTAGGTTAATTGGTCACATGGTTTTACTTGAGCAGGAAGGGCCTGAACATAAACACGAGATTCTGCAGGTGCAAATCTACACACACAAAATGCTCAAGGAGCTGAGCAGATCAGGCAGCATGTGTGGGGGCTAGGGGTATACAGAGTTGCTGTTTCAGGCCAGACCCACAGCAGGACTGGAAAGGAAGGAGGCAGAAGCCAGAATAAAAAGGAGTACAACCTGGTAGGTGATCAGTGAGACCAAGTGAGGTGGAAGGTGGGTGGGAGGTGGTGAAGTAAGGCGCTGGGAGATTATAGGTAGAAGAGGTAAAGTACTGAAGAAAGAAGAATCTGAAAGGAGAGGAGAGTGAACCATGGAAGAAAGGGAAGGAAGAGGGGCACCAGAAGGAGTTGAGGAGAAGGGAAGGGGTAAGAAGGGAGCCAGAATGGAAAATGAGAGAAGGGGAGGGGGAAGAGATTACCAGGTTATAGAAATCAATGCTTATGCCATCAGGTTGGGCCTGTTATGGTGCTGTATCTCTAAAAAACCATAATCCAGGGTGATGCAGTCAGTTTAAGGGAGCATTGAGCAGTTAAAGGAGCAGTTTCAGGGAACATTCTACTATCATAGGTATTGACAGATTCCTCCCTTGTTGGTCTCTGATACTGAAGGGCAATGAGCTTTATAGGTAACATGCACAAAATGCCGGAGGAATTAGGCAGGTCAGGCAGCATCTACTGCGAGATTCTCAGTTGTGAGCTTTAAGTACTTTCTCTGACCCATACTCTAAAAGCTCCGAGCCATTGGAGGGATGTCACCGCATTTTAGCGATGGTAAATATCAACAGAAAAAGCCTCTTCTGCACCCTCAGTAAATACTCAACATCCTTCTCATAATGGACCCATCCGTGCCTCAGTACATCCTGCTCTGAAACTCACCCCTCTACTGTTGGATTATGGTCTAAGTTATCATTTTTCTTGTAGTTGAACTTTTTATCCTTGCTTATAAGTTGGTATATTCATCTATTTGTCTGCAGTTGGTCAGTGGATTTTCAGTAATATGTAGTATAGCTATTTCTGTATTTCTTTAGTAGTTTCTTTGACTACAAGCCTATGTCACACCATCATTTATCAAACTGTGTCGTAGGCTATTCTTACCAAAGGAATTTTCTTATCTGTCCAGTTTGAGCTAGTTGTCAGTATAAAGACAAACAAGAGTGTTTTTTTTGTTCTTGTCCTTCTTCGGTTCTTCCGTACCTACAATACAGGTTTCTTTATTATTAACACCTCATAAAACAGTCATAACCACAAGATGTACACCTCATTCCAAAGAACCTTCTGGACAATATCATCTCCAGATCTAACCTATGTTACCTTTTGATGACTGTTACTCATTTCCGACTCAAGTGGAGTATTCAGTTCATGAATGGTCTTGCTAAGGTGACGAAGTGGCCAGAGAAAAGAGTAGAGCTGCATCAAAGGCATGGATGCCAAAACAAGCCAAGGGTATGGATGTTGTACCCTCCAGTTAGGAACAATGCAGCTTATTGCATCGTTCCTAACTGGAGGCAATTGCAAAGTCTAGGTGATGGGAGAGCAGTCAGTGATGGAGTTGAGCCAGGTTCTGATAAGTTAAAGCTGGGTGTTAATAGTGTTTTATAAAATTTGATACACTTTTGGGTAATATTATTAAAGGGCACCATGAAGAGGATAAAAAGGATCAAATGATAGATCCTTGGCCGCATCCAGAGGTAACAATCATGGTAGAGAACTGACAAAGGAAACAGAAATCTTACATTTATTTAGTGCTTTTCACAACTTCGGAACTATCTTCCTATCATAAGAATAGCTCAAAATACTTTTCAAGTGTAGTCACCGTTCTGTGGTAGAAACAGAATTAGTTTGAGCATTGTTGTTGGCTACATGGTGAGCTACTTGGTTGAGATATAACTATGAATCAAGGCACTAGAAAACATTTTAAAAGAAATGCTGGGAATTCAGAGTAACACACACAAAATGCTGGAGGAACTCAGCAGGTCAGACATCATCTGTGGATCGGAATAAGTAGTTGACGTTTTGGGCTGAGACCCATCATCAAGACTGGAAAGGAAGGGGGAAGAAGCCAGAATAAGAAGATGGAAGGAGGGGAAGAAGAGCACAAGCTGGCACGTGATAGGTGTGAAACCAGATTGGGGGGGTGGTACATGTGTGAGGGAGGGAGATGAAGTGAGAAGCTGGGAGTAAATAGGTAGAAGATATAAAGGGCTGAAGAAGAAGGAATCTGATAGGAAAGGATAGTGGACCATGGGAGAAAGGGAGGTGATGGGCAGTTGAAAAAAAGAATAGGGGTAAGAATGAAGCAGAAATGGGAAAAGAGAGAGGGGGAGAAGGGAGATATTACTGGACTTTGGAGATATCAATATATGTGTCATCAGGTTGGAGGCTACTTAGATGGAATATGAGCAGTTACACCTCATATTCAGTGTCTTTCATTGAAATGCTCTCCTTTGCATCCACACAAGAGCACTGAAAGTCCTTGATATAAACTTTTCTCTTAATAGTGTTCCATACCCTCAATATTTCTGCTAAAATGCCAACCTGGATTTGCTGCTCAGAATTTTGTAAAGAGGTTTGAACACAATGCCTTGCACTCAGAGGCAAAGTTTGAACTTGTTCGAGAGTCTGTCACTTTGATCAGGGAGCTTATAGCAAAGATGGTTGTAGGTTAACCTTTAAAAACTCCTCTGCTTAGAATTTGGTTTTGATGTTTCATGTTCGGCCAGGGTTGAAATGCAGCAATGTACTAAGTCACCAATGCTCTGATCATTCAATTTGCTGGTGTGTACTGATTTAAATGTCTGTATCACTTTCATAGGAAGCATGAAATCGATTCCTTAACCGCACCCTTTCAGATTCAGCTATGCTTTTTACCCAGGCCCTCGTGTCTTCACTCTTTTCCACTCCTCTTGCTCCATTCCTCGGAAGTGCCATTTTCATTACATCCTATGTCAGGCCAGTGAAGTTCTGGGAAAAGAATTACAAGTAAGTGGCTGCATTTCTTGTTGCTTGAGGCTAAAGTAGAAATATCCTTCCTTGCCACATCAGAATCAATGTCACTGACATATGTTGTGAAATTTGTTTTGCAGCAGCAAATGCAATACATAAAATGCTAAAAATTACAATAAGAAATAAATATTTTAAAATAAATAAATCATGCAACAATCCTTGCAAGTCTCTATGCAGTTTTGCATAGAGAATTCCATTATAGACGTGGATACGGGAATAAACAACAGAAGTGTGTGACTATCAAAATGAGTCGTTGAAACATTATCCCAAAAAAAACCAAAATGTTGACTCAGCGGGTCAAGCAGCGTCAGTGGGGGAGGAAACGGAGATAATGTTTCAGGTCAGTGGACCTTCCTGGATTATATCCCTACACACCGGTCCAATGATCCTTGGTCCAGACTCATTTCACTGTACTTCATCTTCGTTCTCTGAGCTCAATGTGACAGCATGTGGAACAGTAAATTCAGGGTTTACGCTATTGCTTGTGTCTTTTTCACAGCACCAAACGGGTGGATCACTCAAACACCAGGCTGGATTCACAGATAAACAGAAGTATGGGTAAGTAAAGAAATGATGCAACATCAGCTCACCTCCCATGGGATTATTATTTTGTAACGATATGGATGTGATAGGATTGTCTGGTCCCTAAAAATATAATCAGCTCAAGAATGAGCTGTTCCTGTGAATGTTGTTTGCCAAGGTGAGAAGTGCTGCTTCAGAAAGTGTTAGTTTTGTATTCTTAGAAAGAACTTCAGACAAAACTCTTTGCTCCCTTCAGTCTCAGCTTTCTCAAAAGTAATCCATCAATTATATTAAAATAAAGCTTAGGAGGGGCCCATTTGGCCCATTTTAGAACATGTTGTCTGGTTGAAGGCTACCCAGGAAAGGGCCATTTGGCCCACTTTCGAAAATGCTGTCAGGTTGAAGACTACCCAGGTGGAATATGAGGTGCTGCTCCTCCAACCTTCAGCCTCAATGATCCTTTAACCTACTCTTAATATCAACCTAACACTTCCCTACAACATAACCCTCCATTCCATCATCCATGTGCCTAAGACTTTCTTAAATGCCCCTAATGTATCTTCATCTACCACCAACTCTGGCAAGGCACTCCACACACCCACCATTCTCCTCTGACAACTTACCTCTGGTATCCCGTCTATGCTTTCCTATAGTCACCTTAAAATTAAGACCCCTTGAATCAGCTATTTCCATCCTAGGAGAAGGTCTCTGGCTATCCACTCAATCTGTGAATCTTATCGTCTTGTACAGCTCCATCAAGTTACTTCTCATCCTCATTCACTCCAAAGAGAAATATCCTAGCTCCCTCAACCTATCCTCATAAGACATGTCCTCTAGTCCAGGCAGCAACCTGGTAAATCTCCTCTGCACCCTTTTAAAACTTCCACATTCTTCCTGTAATGAGGTGACAAGAACTGAATATTCCAAGTGTGGTCTAACCAGGGTTTTATAGAGCTGTAACATTACCTCACAATTCAATCCCCCAACTAATGAAAACCAGCACACCATTCCACCTTTTTAACAACTCTGTCAATTTGCACAGCAACATTGAAATATATATGGACATGGACTCATGATTCCTCTGTTCCACTGTGGCCACTGAGTGTTTGTTAATTATGGTAGAAGTAAAGACTTTAGAAAGGGTGAAGAAGAGCTTTACTAAAATGATTTGAGAAAATAGTAGCTTTAAGTATGTGGATGAAATGGAGAATATGGGTTCCTAGGAAGAACAGCTTGGTTAGACTGGAGAAACTAGGGTTGTTCTCAGGAGGTTGCTAGGGATCTTATAAAATGGCACTTCATCAAGCACCTTCACTCCATCTGCCACAAAAGATGGATGTTTCTAGTGGACACCTATTTTAATTCTACTTCCCATTCTATCATGTTGGTTCATGGCCTCCTGTACTGCCCCAATGAGTGCACTCTCAGGTTGGAGGATCAACACCTCGTATTCCACCTGGGTAGCCTTCAACCTAGCAGCAGGAACGTCAATTTCTGTAACTTCTGGTAATTTCTCCCTCTCACCCTTCTCTTTTTCCATTCCCCTTCCTGCTCACCTCTTACCCCTTGTCTTCTCACCTGCCTAAGATCTCCCTCTGGTGCCCCTCCTCCGATGGTCCATGTCTCTCTGATCAAATTACTACTTCTTCAGCTCTTTACCTCTTTCACATATCTCCTCCCAACTTTTCACTTCATCCCCCTTCCCCTTCCTACCCACCTTTTCCCTCTCCTGGTTTCACCCATCACTTCCCACTCCCCCCCACCCCCCAACCTTCTTATTCTGATCTCTTTCTTCTTCCTTTCTGGTTCTGAAGAGGAGTCCCAGCCCAAAAAATTGACTGTTTATTCTCCTCCGTGGAAGCTGCTTGACCTACTGATTTCTTCCAGTATTTTCTTTGCATGGCTCTGTTATAAAATGGTAAATGTCCCTACTGTAAAATCCTGTCTCGCTTACTATCCATATAGATCAATTCATTGAGATGGTACAGGGTAAAACAATAACAGAATTGAAAAACGGAAACATTATGTTGATCAAATAAACGGTAAATGCCTGAAATCTGGATGAAAAAAGCAGAAAATGCTGAAAATAATTAGCAGTTCAGGCAGCATCAGTGGAAAGAGAAAAAGAGTTATCATGTTAGAGACCCTTCTTCAGATCTAGATAAAAATAAACCATCTTAAGTTGCAGAGAAGATGGTGAAGAATGTACGTACAAATGGAAGATCAGGTCAGGGGGTTAATAGGGCAGATAGAGGTTATTAGACTTCTTGGTTTGTGTCAAAAACTTGTTTCAGACTAGAATGGAAAGAGAAACCAGAGGATGAACAAGAAAAATATACTCAGTGGCCACTTTATTAGGTACACCTGCACACCTTCTCATTGATGTTAATATCTAATCAGCTAATCATGTGCAGCAATTCAATGCATAAAAGCATGCAGATACGGTCAAGAGGTTTAGTTGTTGTACAGACCAAACATCAGAATGGGGAGAAGTGACTTAGACCCTGGAATAATTTTTGGCACCAGATGTATTTGCTGATCTCCTCGGATTTTCAGGCTTAACAGTCTCTAGAGCTTATAGAGAATGATGCGAGAAACAAAAAGCATCCAGTGAACGACATTTCTGTGAGAGAAAATGCCTTGTTAATGAGAGAGGTCAGAGGAGATTGGCTAAACAGGTCAAACTGACAGGAAAGTGGCTGTAACTCAAGTAACCACACATTATAGTCATAGTCATACTTTATTAATCCCGGGGGAAATTGGTTATTTCAACAGTTGTATGCAGAAGAGCATGTTTGAACACAACATATCAACCTTTAAAGTAGATGGGCTACAGCAGTAGAAGAGCACATCAGGATCCACTTCTGCCGCCACTGAGTATATGTTAAATTTGCTTCGATCTTCGCTTGGACCACGTATGAAATACAGGTTATGGTTCTGTGAATACAGTGAAAAATATTAAATGGCTACAGAGGGTGGAGAAGATGCAATAAAGGATTTACAGAATTGAGAGGACTTGGCAGTCAGGAAAAACAAGGTCCTTTTCTGCAGATAAAGGAATGCTGAAGGATGAATGGATACAGTTATTTCAAATTGTGACTGGTAGTGCAGATTTAAAGATGCATCAGCTTATGACAAATTACAAAACCACTGGCCATGACTGTAATATAGGTATTTATAAATGCAAGGAGAAACTCAGGAAAAGCTACGTTGCCCTGAGAAATATTTCTTTAAATGCCTGCCACTGCTTATCTGCCATTATTGTATATCTTTTAATTTAATTTCCTAGTCTATCTTATTTGTTTAATTGCCCTTATTTAAGTTTAAGAACATCGCGCACACAAGTGCTGGGTTAACTCAGCAGGTTAGTTAACATCTACGGAGAGGATTAAAACACTCAACATTTTGGGCTAAGACCTTTCATCGGGACTGGAAAGGAAAAGGGAAGAAGCCAAAGAGAAAAGAACCACAACACACACAAAATGCTGGTGGAATGCAGCTGGCCAGGCAGCATCTATAGGAAGAGGTACAGTGGACATTTCGGGCCAAGACCCGAAGGCCCGCAATGTCAGCTGTACCTCTTCCTATAGATGCTGCCTGGCCTGCTGCATTCCACCAGCATTTTGTGTGTGTTGCTTGAATTTCCAGCGTCTGCAGATTTTCTCGTGTTTGCGAGAAAAGAACCAATTTGGGGGAGGGGAAGAGTACAGGCTGTTAGGTGTTAGGTGAGAACAGGTGAGGGGGAAGGTAGGGTGAAACGAGGAGCTGGGAGGTGATAGTTGGAAAAAGTAAAGAGCTGAAAAAGAAGGAATCTGTCAGGATGGGAGAATCTGATGGGAGGTAGAGAAGAGGAGGGGCACCAGAGGTAGGTGATGGGCAGGTGAGGAGAAGGGGTGAGTGGGAATTGGAATGCAGAATGAAAAAGGAGAAACCAGGGAGGGGGAGGGGGGTGACATTACCAAAAGTTACCAAAATTCAATCCATCAGGTTGGAAGTTACCCAGACAGAATGGGAGGTGTTGCTCCTTCCCCTCCCCCACCTTCTTGTTCAAACTCAAGTTTAATTATCACTCAACCATACACATGAATACAGCTAAATGAAACAGCATTCCTCTGGGGCTGAGGTGCAAAACACAGAACCAAGAGTCACACACAGCACATAAAGCACATGTAATTATGATAACAAAACAATATAATTACAAAAAGTATATTTTAAAAAAACAATACTGTAATAATATAGCCCATATCCCTGAGTGTCATGGCTTATGTCTGATGTTGCCTGGAGCCATGTTTCTGCATGAATAACCCACAGCAGTTCTTCATATTGCATAGTGCAGCTGCAGGCAAACACAATCCAGCTTGTCTGGCTTCTTCTCCCTTCCTTTGGAGTCCTCATGAAGGGTCTCAGCCTAACACATCAACTGTTTATTTCTCTCCATAGATGCTGCCAGGCATTTTGTGTGTGTTGCTCTGGATTTCCAGCAGCTATAGAATCTCTTGTGTTTAAGTTTAAGGATCTCAAGTTTAGAAAGTTTGACACTCTTAAATGGAATACAGAGTTCAGTTTTGTTATGATCCAGAGAGGATCACAACACTATAAACACAGTTACCAGTCTTCTGTAATTTAATTGTTATTCTCTATTCTGTTTGTGTGTTTAGGAGCCGATGATAACAACCTGAATTCAATCTTCTATGAGCACCTGACTAGATCACTGCAGCAGAGTTTGTGTGGTGACTTGATCCTAGGTCGCTGGGGAAGCTACAGCACTGGAGACTGCTTCATCCTGGCTTCAGATTACCTCAATGCACTGGTTCAATTGATAGAGATTGGCAATGGCCTCGTAACTTTTCAGCTCAGAGGACTTGAATTTAGAGGCAAGTTCCATGATAACTCATATCTGATAGAGTTTGTATGTTCTCTCATTGACCATGTGGGTTTCTTCCCACAATCCAAAGGTGTATAGTTAGGGGTTGTGAGTTGTGGCCATGCTTTGTTGGTAGGGAAGCACGGTGACACTTGGGGGCTGCACAGCACAGTTCTCAGACTGTGTTGGTCATTGTTACAAAATGATATATTTCATTGTACATATGATAAGTAAAGCATGAACTTTATAGTTACAGTAAGGTTAAATGGTTTCATTGATTCAGTGGTCAGATCTTTGGTAGATCAATTGATGAAGATCGATTGCTTTGATTAGCAGGTTATTTGAACTTTTAGCACTTTTTGATGCTCCTGAAGTTTCTTTGCTTTACTGGAAAGACACACATTAGTTTATTTGAATTCTACTTTTTGCTGATGATAAAAATAGCAGTGAAAAATTGAAATACATTTGGAAATGGTGAAGGGGAACACTAGATGGCATGATAAATTGACACATTCTTTAATTTGTGCCAGAGGTTTGAACTGAAACTGTTTCATTCAACCAGTGTTATTTCCTATTAACTGGATAGTCATTCATTTCAAGTGAAAATAGTCAGAATGATTGTTGTCGAGAACATGCGTGATGTTTTGCAACGATAAGTCTCTCTAGCAAACTGGGCCACTGAGGGCTATAAGTATTGTAGAACTATTTATGTGGGTCGTTGAAATCGTAGACCTAGATTCAGATTCAGATTTATTTATTGCACGTACATCGAAACATATAGTGAAATGCGTCGTTTTCATCAGCAATCAACGCATCCAAGGATGTGCTGGAGCAGCCCACAAGTGTCACCACACAATCTGATGCCAATGTAGCACGCCCACAGTGCTCAGCAGAACAACACAGAACAAAACAACAGCAAAACAAGCCCCTTTCCTCACTCCCACCTACCCACACGCATGGACAGTCCTCCAACTTCAGGACAGGCCTCCAGTCTCAAGGCTTCGGCCACTGGGCTTCAATGCCCAGACTTCCAGTCTCTGGTACCGACCCCAGGGATAGCCAATAACAGGATCCTGAACTCCAGACAAATTCTGGGCTCAAGCTCTCAATGTGCTGATTTAGAATAGTCATGTATGTTGCACGGATGTGTGTCTAGACCTGTTGATGAATTGATATAGATAGATTGATCAAATTAGCATATTATTATTGCATCTTTTTAGGTTAGCAGAGTGTGAACAAGATTTCTGATGCTCTTAACCTTTCAAGTATTTACTTGAAAAATAGGGTTAATTCTGTTTGTTCTTAATGGTAAAAAGTAGTAAGTCTTTCAGATGTCACCTGTGGCTTGGCTGGTTGCCTTTGAGTGGGTGGGAGGATGGAAAAGGAGCTTGTTTTGCTGTTCAAGCAACACACATCAAAGTTGCTGGTGAACGCAGCAGGCCAGGTAGCATCTCTAGGAAGAGGTACAGTCGACGTTTCGGGCCGAGACCCTTCATCAGGACGAAGGGTCTCGGCCCGAAACGTCGACTGTACCTCTTCCTAGAGATGCTGCCTGGCTTGCTGCGTTCACCAGCAACTTTGATGTGTATTGCTTGAATTTCCAGCATCTGCAGAATTCCTCGTGTATTGTTTTGCTGTTGTTATGTTGTTTGTGCTGTTCTGGTGAGTATTGTAGACATGCTACGTTGGTGCTGGAATGTGTACAACACTTGCGAGCAGCCCCCAGCACATCCTTAAGTGAATTGGTTGTTGATGCAAACGATGCATTGTTCTTTATGTTTCGATGTGATAGATAAATCTGAATTTGAGTTAGAATTATCTGGGACTAAATTATTTGATCTTTATAATTCAGGTTTATGTCCCTCATCCACTACAGAGTGAGTTCTGCGCAGTGAAAGATACTGGCATAAAGATTGCTATGCTACTGTTTAGTGTAATTAAATCGCATCCAGTTCTTTGTCCTCCTCCACCCACTCCATCTGCCTGTCCCTCTTCCCACTGGATCTCCCCCCCAACCCCACTGTTCTCAGCTGCCTTTCCTACCTCCCTCATTTTATTCCATGCTCCACCTTCCTTTCCTATCTGCAGTCTCCCTTCCTCACCTCGCAGCCTCTGAGATAGAGTTCTGATAAGATCATAAGGTATAGGAGCAGAATTAGGCCATTCAGCCCATCAAGTCTGCTGCTCCACCATTACATCACGGGTTCTCCTTTTCCCCCTCAGCCCCAATCTCTTGCCAAGAATCTATCAACCTCTGCCTTAAACGTACCTAATGACTTGACCTCCACAGCCTTATTATTATTATTTTTTTTTAATTGAGATACAGTGCAGAATAGGTGTTTCAAGCCCTTTAAGCTGCACCGCTCAGAAATCCCCCGATTTAATCTTAGCTTGATTATGGGGCAATTTACAATGACCAATTAACCTACCAACCAGTATATCTTTGGACTGTGGGAGGAAACTGGAGCACCCGGAGGAAACCCACATGGTCACAGGCAGAAGGTACAAACTCCTTACGGATAGCGGTAGGAATTGAACCTGGGTCACTGGTACGGTAAAACGTTGTGCTAACCACTACACTACTGTGCTGAATAGATTACTGTATAAACATCCAGCGCTATTGACTTGAATTGTATTAACCAGCCCAACGAGTTTCAAGAATTTGAATACTTGCTTATGTTTCTTGACCAGACCCCACCAAACTATCCAGAGTAACAATACTACTTCCCAGGATCTGCTTTCATTCCCACTTGTATGCCCTACATGCCAATAAAACACATGAGCGTCTCCGGAAGATGACACTGTCTACATTCCACCTGAAGTATGTTCACCAAATGGATTTAAGCCAGTTTAGCCAAGTCCAAGCTCCCACCATCACTTCCTTCCCTCAGGCCAGCCACACCCCCCCACCACCCCGAAAGCTCTTGGCCCAAAATGTTAACTGTTTATTCCTCTCCACAGATGCTGCCTGACCTGCTGAATTCCCCCCGTATTTTTTGTGTGTGGTCCTCTAGATTTCCAGCATCTGCGGAATCTCTTGTGTCTCTAAGACTATTTCCACACACATTTGTCTTGTCCACCTGCCCATAACCCCTCTTCACCTGGATCCACCTTTTGCTTGCCAGTTGTTGCTCCATCACTTTCTTATGACCCTCTATCTCTCAGTTTTTTTACTATAATAATCCCAAGTCTTTGTTTCTTTACACTGGCTGGATAAGCCTCCAATTATATAAAGGTAAATAGTTTGCAGTGTAGTAATATTCTACAGACTTCTGCACTCCTATTATGGGGTTTTGCCATGGCTATTGTAATGGCTTCTTCAAGCTGCTACTGATGCAGCACTTCTGCCATTCCTTCTGGTATAATTAACCTGTTGTATTTTATTGATAAATTACATAGGGTCATACGTGCCAGATTCAGAAGTAAATAGCAGCTATTGCCGATCATTTGAAGTTGTATTTTGTTCTGGATTTTGATGTTCAAATTATTTTCTGTTTAGTTGTTCAAACATAACATTAATTTTTCAGTGACATTGCAACAGCACAGATTAGTGTAAAGCAAAATAAAATGTTCTAATGTGGGACCTTTTCTGTATGGTATTTATCTATTGTTAGTTTGTAGCTGGCTCAACAATTGATACTTTATTCATTCATTCATGAAGAACTATGAAGAATGAAAATTTACTGCAAAGATATAACTACACTTCAAAGTGCTTCTAAATCAAACTTGAGTAGTACTGGGAGCATTTTAGTAATTGACAATATCTAGAATAGGTGAACAATAAGTGATTTAGCAGAAGGCCGTAACAGTCAATGTGGGTGCACAGATTTTATCAGCATTTTAGAAAGACGACATTTGATTTTAAACTCATGATGGGGAGCCTGAAACTGGAGTTGCATACTGTATTTATTTATTTAGCGATACAGCACAGAACAGGCCTTCCAGCCCAACAAGCTATGCTGCCCATCAACCCACCTATTTAACCCTTGCTAATCACAGGACAATTTACAATGACCAGTTAAACTACTGCAGGTACATCTTTGAACTGTGAGAAGAAACCTGGAGGAAACCCAGTTGGTCACAAGGAGAATGTACAAGCCTCTTACAGATGGCTCCAAAATTGAACTCTGAATTCTGACACTGTAATAGTGTCACGCTAACTGCTACACTACTATGGCACCCATTGTGCTGCCTGTCATTGAATAAGCCTGGTGTTTACTAGGGAACTGTTGAATGAGCAATTCCATAAAAGCACTGAAGGTGCACTGTGCCTTGTTACTTTAATTATGAACAGCTTCTTCCCCTCTGCCATCCAATTGCTAAATGGACATTGAATCCTTGGACACTGCCTCACTTTTTAAAATACCATATACAGTATTTCTGATTTTTGCACTTTTTAAAAATCTATTCAATATATGTATACTGTAATTGATTTACTTGTTTATTATTTATTTATTTTTTTTTTCCTCTTCTAGGTTAGGTATTGCATTGAACTGCTGCTGATAAGTTAACGTCCCATGCTGGTGATAATAAACCTGATTCTGATTCTGTTTGTGGCACCAGACACATATTTATATTAATAAATGTTAGTTGTGGCCATAGCAATAATCCAATATCTAGCAGACAAAGAGTAATCATATATACATACCATGGGAATTTAGGTGAGGACAGCTTTTCTCTATCATTCTGTGCACGGAGTTTAGAAGAATGAGGGTGGGATCTCATTGAAATCTACCAAATATTGAAAGGACTTGATAGAGTGGGTGTGGAAAGGATGTTTCCCAAAGTGGGGCAGTCTAGGGCCAGAAGGCACAGCCTCAGAATAGAAGGATGTCCCTTTTGAACAGTGATGAGGAAGAATTTCTTTAGGCAGAGGGTGCTGAATCTATGGAATTCATTTCCATAGATGGCTATGGAGACCGTCTTTGGTATATTTAAAGCAGGGGTTGATAGGTCTTGATTAGTAAGGGTGTCAAAGGTTACGGGGAGAAGGCAGGAGAACGTGCTTGATGTGGATAGTAAATCATCCATGATGGAATGGTGGAGCAGACTCGATGAGTTGAATGGCCTAATTCTGTTCTTATGTCTTATGGTACATATGGTAAGGCGCATTTTGGATGATGCATGTGCAATATAAAATGCTTCATTTTTTTTCTTTCAGGTACATATTGCCAACAGAGGGAGGTTGAAGCGATAACAGAGGGAGCTGAGGATGACGAGGGTTGCTGCTGCTGCTGTGAGCCAGGGCATTTGCCCCACATGCTGTCATTCAATGCAGTTTTTATCCAACGCTGGCTGGCCTGGGAAGTCACTTCATCCAAGTACGTTCTGGAAGGCTACAGCATCAGTGACAACAATGCAGCGTGCATGCTACAGATGTTTGATCTGAGAAAGATGCTCATCACCTATTATGTAAAGGTAGTAGTATGCCAGTAAGTTGTTTTGCTTTATAAGTAATTTTTTTTGTCTCCATCTCTCCTCCATCTGCTTTAGGGATCTTCCTACTACTCCTGTCACAGCTAAAAGCTGTGATAAAGGTCTACAGCATAGCTTTGATTAAAGCTTTGCGCAGCCAATAAATCAGGAGTAAAATGGAGCAGAGAGGTGATAAATATACCGGGAATATCCTTGCAAGTATCGGGGTTAAACATCAGCAATTTTCAGTTGTGCTGTCAACAAAAACACAAGACTCTGAACCAGGTTTATTATCACTGGCATATGCTGTGAAATTTGTGTTTTGTGGCAACAGTTCAGTGCAATTCATAAAATAGGCTATAAATTATAACAGGAAATATATGTATTAAAAATAAATAAATAGTGCAAAAAGAGCAAAAATTGTGAGGTAGTTCATGGGTTTGTAGACCATTCAGAAATCTGATGACAGAGGTTCACTACCCTCTGGCTAAAGAAATTCTTCCTCAACTCTGTTCAAAATTATTCCTTTCAAATTTTGCCTCTGTGGTACAATTTAACTCATTACTCTGTCTCTGTTTGTACCCAGTCATTGGCTTGTCCTTCATTACATCCATAGTAACATAGAAAAACATAGAAAGCCTACAGAACAATACAGGCCCTTCGGCCCACAAAGCTGTGCCGAACATGTCCTTACCTTAGAACTACCTAGGTTTACCCATAGCCCTCAATTTTTCTAAGTTCCATGTATCTATCCAGGAGTCTCTTAAAACAGGGGCCCTCAACCTTTTTTGCACCGCGGACTGGTTTAATATTGACAATATTCTTGCAGACCGGCCGACCCAGGGGGTGGGAGGGTGTTCAAGTAGGGTTAAACTCACCTCAACATGTCTTTTACAGTTAGAGTTGCCAACTTTCTCAATCCCAAATAAGGGACAAACGTAGCAGTCAAATCCTGGGACACTTTACCCCAGGAAAGACTACCATGACCATGAAGCCTTGCGCAGGCACCTGTGTGCGCATGCGCGTACTTGCTGATTTTCTTTTCCCCCACAAATCGGTTTTGCCTTCATCTTCCCGATTATACTGTACATACATTATTTCTACTTCATATAGGCTGTGTATTTATCATATCATTCCTGCATTCCTGCTTTTACTATTTGTTAGTGTTATTTATTTTTGGTTTTATGTGTTATTTGGTATGATTTGTTAGGTTATTTTTTGGGTCTGGGAACGCTCAAAAATTTTTCCCATATAAATTAATGGTAATTGCTTCTTTGCTTCACGCCATTTTGGCACGAATGGCTTCATAGGAACGCTCTACCTTAGCGGGGGAAATAGGGACAAACCAATTTAGCCCAATATACGGGATGTCCCGGCAAATACGGGACAGTTGGCAACCCTATGTTCAAGTTCAACAGTGCGTGACAGGGAATGAGGAAAGGTGCAGCTGACTTATATCGTTTCCTCACGGCCTGATAGCACATGCTTAGCGGCCCAGTACCGGTCCGCGGCCCGGTGGTTGGGGACCGCTGTCTTAAAAGAGCCTATCGTTTCCACCTCCACCACTGCTGCCGGCAGCCCATTCCACGCACTCACCACTCTCTGCGTACTTAACCCCGACATCTCCTCTGTACCTACTTCCAAGCACCTTAAAACTGTGCCCTCTTGTGCTAGCCAATTCAGCCCTGGGGAAAAGCCTCTGACTATCCACATGATCAATGCTTCTCATTGTCTTGTGCACCTCTATCAAGTTACCTCTCATACTCCGTCGCTCCAAGGAGAAAAGGCCGAGATTACTCAACCTATTCTGATAAGGCATGCTCCCCAATCCAGGCAACATCCTTGTAAATCTAATTCAATTCATATTACATCCATCATCTACTTGTAAACCTGCTGCTAATTCTTAGCTCTATCATACTGGTTCCCATCCCCCTGCCCATGATGGAGCTGGCTGAGTTAACAGCCTTCTGCAGTTTTTTCCAATCCTGTGCAGTGGCCCCTCCATGCCAGATGGTGATGCAAACAATTGGAATGCTCTTTAGAGTACATCTGTAGAAATTTGTTAGTCTTAGGTGCCTTACCAAATCTCTTCAGACTCCAAATGAAATACAGCTGCTAGCTCTATTTGCATCAAAATGTTGGGCCCAGGGGTAGATCTTTGACACATAGGAACTAGAAGCTACTCACCCTTTCTTCTTCTGATCATTTGGTGAGAACTAGTGTATGTTTTCTCAACTTCCCCTTGCTTCATTTTCAAAGCAGGGAGCAAATCTAGGAGAAAAGTCAGATTTAAAGTATTTAAAACATTTCATTGGTCTCATCAGGGATGTTCACTTACCAAGAAGTTGGGGAGTGAGGTCTCACAAAGGTGAATGCATTGCATCATGTGGGGTGGGATGTCGTAGCATGGATGTAGTGGAGATAGTTAACCAGTCAGCATCCATGGTGAATATTTCTGATTGACAAACTTTCCTGAGAACTTTTAGAAATTAAATGTGTTTTAAGTTGCAGATGGAAAGAAAGAATGGATGAACAAAATAATGTCTATGATAAGGTGGAGTCCAGCCGAAACTGAATGACACCCATGGAGTATGTGCTGGCCAAGTGGTTAGGGCAGACTTTCTAATCGTGAATGATTCACCTAAAGAACATGTTTATAGAAGGAAACTTATAGGGGAAAGGAGAGATGAGGTTCCAGCAGGGAAGGCAATGTATTGCAGATGGTAGAAACCTGAAATAAAAACAGAGTACTGGAAGTATGTAGGAAATAGCAGCTATGGAGAGAAAATAACCAACTGGAAAATCTGGTTATCTGAATTCATTGTTAGCCCTAAGGACTGTGGTGTACCAAGTCAGAAGAAGAGATATTATTCCTTAGCTTTCATCGAGTTTCACTGGAATAGCATAAGAGGCCAAAGACGGAGAGATCAGAGTGGGAATAGAATGGAGAACAAAATGATAGGCAATTGGAAAGCCAGGGTCACCTTCTACATTGAGCAGATACTTTCTGGAGGGCAGTCAGATGGTCTGTGATTTGTCTCTCCATGATTAAAGATTAGCTTTATTTGACAGATGTACCTTGAAACATATAGTGAAATGCATAATTTGTGTCAGCGACCAATACAGTGAGAAGGGGCAGCCTGTAAGTGTTGCCATGATTCCAGTGCTAACAAACTTACTAACCCTAACCTATATGTCTTTGGAATGTGGGAGGAAACCGGAGCACCTGGAGGTAACCCACGTGGTCAAGGGGAGAACATACAAACTCTTTACAGACAGCACTGACATTGGAACCCCGATCAGTGATCGCTGGCACTGTAAGGTGATGCACAAGCTGTTGAAATAAAATATGAGTCAGGTAGATACAAAAAATACGATCGTTTGTAACAGTTGTTATATTTAAGGGTGGCATGGTAATATAGCAGTTAGTGTAATGCTATTACAGCGCAAGTGACTAGGGTTGAATTCCACCACTGTGTGACCTTCTATCTGTGACCATGTGGTTTTTCTCCCACATTCCAAAAGATGTATGGGGTAAGTAGGTTAATTGGTCAATAAGTGAGACTGAGCAGCATGGTTTGTTGGCCCTGTTACTGTGCTGTATCTCTAAATAAAATAAAAATAAAATATTCAATGTTGAGGCCGGAGTAATGTACCATACCTAATCTAAGAATGTTTTGTTCTTTCCTTGAATTTCATTGTAACATTGTAGGAAGCTGAGGACAATCGTGTCAGAATGGGAATCTCTGAATGTCCCTTCAGTCTCTTTCCATTCTCCTATCTCTGTCTCTGTACATCCTTAAAACCTGGTACACATCTAATTGTGATGAAAGGTCATTAGTCCCCAATCCCACACCTATAATCATTGTCTGGCATCCCCCTCATCTCTACTATTAGGATTGGTTTATTATTGTCACGTGTACCAAGATACAATGAAGAGCTGTATAAATAGTATATGGATCAAGTCATTACACTGTGTATTGAGCTAGAACAATGTAGAACAATAACAGTGCAGAATAAAGTGTAAAGTATACCAAAGAAGTTCGGTGCAGGTAAACAATAAAGTACAAGACCTCGTTATGATCATTTCAGAGACGTTAAGATGAATTCAAAATATTAAAAGAAAACAAAGTAATGTTTATATAGTAACAACTTATGCTTGAGCTCATACAATGCCTATTAATCAATTGGGTATCAGATCCTGTGCCATGTTGAACTTTGCACAGGATCAAGAAAGTACTTCCCCAGTGGAATTCTGGGCATCTCAGCAAGACTGGGCTCTTTTGCTGAACTCCAATGAGGCTCGCTAAGAAGCAGCCTGTCAGATTCAGGTTTCCGAATCAATCAATGGGTCACGGACTTCCGTGTTTGACAGGATTTGCTGGGAAAATACTGGATTTGTACAATTTAAGCGACTGATGGCCAATTGTTCTGATTGGAACTACCAACGTTAGCCAGCATGATATGTACTATTAATTCAGTCTCTCTCTCTCTCCACAGGCACTGACTGACCTGCTGGGTATTTTCAGCATTTTCTGTTTTTATTTCGAACTTCTGGCATTTGCAATTTTCCCCTTCTGTCTTGCCCTGCCTCGCTACTTTCTGCCCTATTCAGTGCCATCAATCACACCACAATAACTAAATAGCCTTAGAATTTTAAATCAGGACTTTATATATTGTTATTGTTATACAGGAAGTCACAAATTATTTATAGCTCCAAGTGGTTCAGAATCGGGTTTAATACCACTGGAATACTGTATGTTGTGAAAAGGAGATCAAAAATAGTGAGGGTTGGTTCATTGCCGGTTCAAAAAGCTGGTCTGAAAATGTTGAGTGCATGTCTCCAGGCTCCTGTATCTCTTCCCTGATGGTGGTAATAAGGAGAGGGCATGTTCCAGGTGATGGGGGTCCTTAATGAAGGTTACTGCCTTTTTGAGGCATCACCTTTTGAAGATGTCCTCGATCAAGGGGACAATAGTTCCCATGATGGAGCTGACTGAGCTTGCACCCTCTGCAGCTTTTTCCAATCCTGTGCTTTGGTTCCTTCTCACAAGATGATGCCACCAGTTAGAATGTTCCCCACAGGACATCTGTAGAAATTTGTTAGAGTCTTTGGTGACATATCAAATCTCCTCAGACTCTGTGTTCCATGAGGTATGCAAAAGGGAGACCTGGGAGGGAGCAGTTCATCAACAATGTTTTACATTTACATAATCTGAGGTGCCAGTGACCGTGATGTTATTTCTTACTTTCCTATTTGACTCTGCTTAAACTCTAATTGATTTTTTATAACCCACAGATTTTACTTTGTGTGAAACAAGTGAAGTTTTAAAAATTATCACTGAAACTCCACACAGCTTGTTCTGTACAATCTGACATTGATGTAGACAGAGAATGTTGATATCATGAAGATCAATCAATTATTAAAATTTCACTTGAATGCCAGAATCATTACCAAGCCTAATTACAAAGGATGAAGAGGAGATTAGCATTTTAATTTGTTATGCAATGCATTTAATTTGGGAAATGGCTCAAGTGGAACCTGTGACAATGACAGTACCACCATCACAAGTTTCACGCAAAGCAATCACTATTTGAGCAGGTGTGAACTGCCTGCTGAACTTCCTGAAATAGTTAGCCTGTTTAATACAGTTTTAAATGCTGTCCTTTTATTTGTTTATTTATTTATTGAGGTACATCATGGAATAAGCCCTTCTGGCCCTTCACGCTGCGCTGCTCAGCAACCCCAGATTTAATCCTAGTGTAATCACAGGACCATTTACAATGCCCAGTTAACCTACCAACCAGTACTTCTTTGGACTGTGGGAGGAAACCTGAGCACGTGGAGGAAACCCATGCGGTCATGGGGAGAATGTACGGACTCCTTACAGACAGCGACAGGAGATGAACCTGGGTCACCAGTACTGTAAAGTGTTGTGTTAACCACTATGCTACTGTACTGCCCAATTTGAATTGGCACTTACAGCAATGACAATTGGTCAACTCTTATAAGGGTGAGGCAACAAGTGGAGGGAACTGCACTTGAAAATAAACATTGGATAAAATTATTTTTAATGTCAATCCTGAAAAACTTGTCCTGATGAAGTGCCTTGATCCAAAATGTTGACTTATTATTCCCCACCATAGATGCTGCCTGACTTGCTTAGTTCCTCCAGCATTTTGTGTGTGCTGCTCAAGGTTTGTAGTATGTTATTTGAAAAACAAAAGGTTCTGTAGATGCTGGAAATCCAGAGAAACACACAGAAAATGCCTAAGGAACGCAACAGGTGAGATAGCATCTATGAAGAGGAATAAACAGTCAATATTTCGGGCCAAGATCCATCATCAGGACTGGAAAGGAAGGGGGCAGAAACCAGAATAAGAAGGTGGGGAGGGGGTGGATGGAAGGAGTGCAAGCTGGCAGATGATAGGTGAAGCCAGGTGAGAGGGAATATAGGTGAGTAGGGAAGGGGATGAAGTAAGAAGCTGGGAGGTGATAGGTGGAAGAGGTAAAAGTTCAAAGAAGAGGGAATCTGATAGGAGAGGACAGTAGACCATGGAAGAAAGTGAAGGAGGAGGGACACCAGAGGAACATGACAGACAGATGAGCAGAAGAGAAGAGGTAAGAGAGGAGCCACAATGGGGAATAGAAAAAGAGAGAAGTGGAGATATTTATTTTTGTGTTTCTTCTCCAACCTGCCTGTATTCTCTGAATTTGCTGTACCTTCTCAAATCTGTTTTTCATGTCTTCTAATCAACTTTCGATTACAAACAGGACCTTACTGGCACCTATCAAAGGCACAAATGGCATCTATTTTTTCCCCTTTTCTCCTCCCTCTCTTTGTTTGCCTCCATCTGTGATCTATCTGCCACAGTCTTCTAATTCCAGCACTGCTCACATCCCCTACTTGGCACTATTTTACATCTCTCCTCAGTCCACCAGTCACCTCAGAATCCCTTCTCGACACTCCTTTGTTTTTATTGGTCATCTCACCTCTTCACTGCCAGTCCTGATAGGATTGTTTCAGCCCAAAATGTTGGCAGTTGCTTTCCTCCCACAGATGCTGCTCTGTACTCTGTGAGTTCCATCAACAGATTACTTGATTCTCACAAATGGCATACATTGCAATTGTGGCAAAGATAATCCAGTTTTTTTTTGTCCTCCATCTGCCTGCAGCCTTTGACACAGCTGACTGCATCGTCTTTTTCCAATTTTATCCAAAGTCATCCAGCAATGTTCCCTTATTCTGGCAGACAAGAAAGCCTACAGTCAGTCATAATAGTTTAAATATTGGTTGACTGTTTACATACTGGCATAAAATCTGCAGATTGGTAAATAATTAGGAAAGTACTTGGTTTTTGTATAGTACTACTCACAGCCTCAGGGCATCCCAGAGCATTTAGCAGTCTATGACATTCTTTGCTTTTGAAGTGAAGTCATTGCTTTTACCTAGGAAATGTGACAGACACCAGACTTCCTCAAACAGCAATGTAATAAAGCCAAGAATGGAAATGGTTTGGTTTAACAAATAATTCAAAAATATGATACCTCTGACTATGCAGCACTCCCCTTAGTGTCAGGTGGAGCCTCACTTTACTGTAGATGTGCTTGAACTTGTCTTCTTCCAGTTAAAGAGGTGAGATTGCTACTCATTGAGCTACAGCTGATGCCATTAAAAAGTTAAGAGTATATTTATTATCAAAGTACATATACGAGGGATGATTGATACATTTGTGGCCTAAGGTAGAAGGAGTCAATTTTAGAAAACCTAGCACATTTATTTTTCAACATAGTCTCCTCCTATATGTACACACTTAGTCCAGCGGTCGTGGAGCATACAGATCCCTTCTTTCTAGAAGTGGTCCGCAGCAGGGGCGATTGATAAGTTCGTGGCCTAAAGTAGAAGAAGATGAGTTATTAACTTCAACCTTTCTACATTATCGCTCAAAGAGTTGAATGGCACGTGCATGTAACGAGAGCGTCTTAAACCTCCAGGTGGTCCACAGCAGGGGTGATTGATAAGTTCGTGGCCTAAGGTAGAAGGAGATGAGTTATACAGCTCTTGTTACATGCACATGCAGTGTTCAACTCTTTGAGTGAAAATGCAGAAAATTTGAAGTTAATAACATCTCCTTCTACCTTAGGCCATGAACTTATTAATCACCCCTGCTGTGGACCACTTCTGGAGGTCCAAGACACCGACCTCTACAAAGAAGGGATCCGTATGCTCCATGACCGCTGGACTAAGTGTGTAAATGTAGGAAAAATAAATGTGCTCAGTTTTCTAAACTTGACGCCTTCTACCTTGGGCCACAGACTTATCAATCACCCCTCGTATGTTACCATATACTGCCTTGAGATTTATTTTCTTTCAGGCATTTACAGGAAAATAAAGAAATACAATGGAATCTATGAAAACTATCCATAGGAAAGACTGACAAACATCCAACGTGCAAAAGAGGGCGAACTGTGCCAATATTACATTTTTTAAATAAATAAATAATAATGGGGATATGAGTTGTAAAGTCTTGAAAATGAGTCTAAAGATTGTGGAGTCAATTCAGCGTTAGGGTGAGTGAATTTATCCACACAAGTTCAGGAGACTGATGGTTGTTGGATAATAACTGTTCTTGAACTTGGTGATGAGGGACCTAGTGCTCTTGTACATCTTTCCCGATGGTGGTAGCAAGAAGAGAGCATAGCCTTGGATGGTGAGGGTCTCTGATGGTCAGTGTTGCTTTCCTGTGGCAGCACTGTGTGTAAATGTGCTTAATGTTGGGGAGGGCTTTGCCTGTGATGGACTGGGTTGTATGAATGACTTGCAAATGATCAGTGACAACAAGCCAGGGCTCTGCAGTTGGTCAAAAAAAGGTCAGCCCAGATAACTGAATGGAATAGTTCCTGTAACTTAGTGTCATGAAAGATATGATACATTAGAACATTTGACTGCTTCCTGCTTCATGTTGAAGTTACATCTGCCACGATACAGTGAGGACGAACAATGAGATTCTTTGCCCTTGGGCTATTCTTTTGGAATTCACTCCCTCGGCTTCACTGCCTCTCCAGGACTTTGTCTTTCCTTAGAGAAAACAATCTCCTTGCCAAGCATTTGGTTTCTGCTTCTATTTATACCCCCCACTGTTTCACAGTCCAGTTCTTCCTTAGAGCCTTCAAGCACCTTGGGATGACTATCTTTCATAAAGTTCTGATGTAATTTTGTTTCCTGAAGTTAATATTTTAAGCAGTGCTTTATTTCATATTCTAATGGTAAACTGTAACTGAGATCAGCATTCATGTCACATCTTGATGTCTCCTTTAAGCCATTCCAAATAAAATGAGAGGTGTACAAAATGGATGAGTGGAGTAAGATTTTTTCCAGGACAGAAATGGTGAATATGATGCACCATCATTTTAAGGTGACTGGAGGAACATGTGCGATGTCAGAAGTATGTTCTTTACACAGAGAGTGGAGGATGCATGGAATACACTGCCAGGGGTGGTGGTAGAGGCATTTAAGAAACTCGTAGATAGGAACATGGCTGATTGAAAAATGGAGGGCTATGTGGGAGAGAAGAGTTTGATTGATCTTTGAGTAGGTTAAAAGGTTGGCACAATATTGTGGACCAAAGGGCCTGTATTGTACTGTAATGTTCTATGTACTTTGTTCTCTATAATTGTTATGTGCTATAAATCCACCATGGTGCAACTGGCAGAGATCCTGCCTCACAGCTTGAGCGATTGGGTATTGATTCTGACCTCTGGTGTTCTTTGTGTCACCGCACGGCTTCCCACTGTGTTACTCCCACATCCCAAAGGTCGGGGGGGGGGGGGAATCTAATTGAAACCTACCAAATATTGAAAGGCCTAGATAGAGTGGACATGCAGAGGATATTTCCAATAGTGGGAGAACCTAAGACCAGAGGGCACAGCTTCAGAATAGAAGTACATTCCTGTAGAACAGAGATAAGGAGGAATCTCCTTAGCCCCAGAGTGTGTTGAATCTGTGGAATTCATTGCCACAGATGGCTGTTGGAGCCAAGTCATTGAGTAAATTTAAAGTGAAGGTTGAAAGGCTCTTAATTAGTAAGGGCATCAAAGGTTATGGAGAGAAGGAAGGCGAATGGGCTTGAGAGGGAAGATAAATCAGTCATGATCAAATGGTGGAGTAGACTTGATGGGGTGAATGACCAAATTCTGCTCCTGTGTCTTGTGGTCTAAGATACAAGAGTCAATATGTTATTGGTGGCTGTAAGTTACCCCTAATGAGCAGGGGACAGATTGGATCTGGGGGTAGTTGGTTTTGGTCATTGTTACATATACTGAGAATCAGTGAAAAGCTTGTCTTGCATACTGTTCATACGCATCAAGTCATTACACGGTACATTGAGCTAGAATAAGATAAAACAATAACAATGCAGAATAAAGTGTAAATCCTACCAAAAAAGTGCAGTGCAGGTTAAATAATAAAGTGCATGATCTTAACAAGGTAGATTGTGAAACCAAGAGTCCATCTTGCCATACAGGAGGTCCACTCAAGAGTGCAATAACCGTGTGATAGAACCTAAACTTGAGCCTGGTGGTATTCTTGGATCCCACTCAACCCCATACACCTGCCTTCTTGCCATATCCTTTGATGCCCTGACCGATCAGGAAATTATCAACTTCCATTTTAAATATACCCATGGACTTGGCCTCCATCACAGTCTGTGGGAGAGCATTCCACAGATTCACTACTCTCTGGCTCAAAAAAAATTCCTCCTTACCTCTGTTCTAAAAGGTTACCCCTCAATTTTGAGGCTTTGCCCTCTAGTTCTGGATACCCCTACCATACCTCCTCTCCACATCCACCTTATCTAGTCCTTTCAATATTCAGTAGGTCTCAATGAGATCCCCTATATTCTTCTAAATTCCAGTGAGTAGGAGCCCAAAGCTGCCAAACGCTCCTCATATGTTACTTCTTCATTCCCGGAATCATCCTCGTGAACCTCCTCTGGACTCTCTGTAATGGCAACACATCCTTTCTGAGATATGGGGCCCAAAACTGTTGATAATACTCTTAAGTGTGGCCTGATGGGAAAGAAGAGGAATATAGGGAGAATAGAATGGGAATTGTATAGGTTTAGTGCGAATGGATATTTGATATTTAGCCCAGATTTAATGGCCTGAAGGGCCTGTTTCAGTATGACGACTATTATTTCTGATAAACATGTTTTTTATGCCACTGAGCTGAAATTGTATATTAATGAGTTTCTTTTCACAGAGTATAATATACTACCTGATTCGTTCCCCAAAGCTGGAGGACTGGTTAAGCAATGAATCCATACAGGAAGCTCTGCATCCCTGCACAGCGTGGAATTACATTGACAAGGACCCAGCAGTTTTTAATATGAACATTGATGAAGACTATGACCATTGCCTCAAGGGAATCTCAAGAGCCAGTTTCTGCAACACTTACCTGGAATGGATCCAGCATTGCAACAGTAAAAGGACAAAGGTGCATAATTAAATGATATTGTCGATTTCATTCGCCTACATATTAGTCCCAGGACATTTTGATTATTTCCCTCTGGTTTACATACATAACAGAAACAAAAACAGGCCACAGTGGCCACTGAGTGTTTCTGTGTGGTTGTGATCTTCTGCTGCTGTAGCCCATCCACTTCAAAATGCTGCTCTTCTGCACATCACTGTTGTAATGCATGGTAATTTGAGTTACTTTTGCCTTCCTGTCAGGTTGAACCAGTCTGACCTCTCTCAATAACAAGGTATTTTCTCCCACAGAAAAGTCGCTCACTGGATGTTTTGTTTCTCGCACCATTCTCTGTAAACTCTGGAGACAATGGTGCATGAAGTTTCCAGGAGGTCAGCAGTTTCTGAGCTAACTCAAACCACCCTGTCTGCCACCAGCAGTCATTCCATGATCAAAGTCACGTGGATCACATTTCTTCTAATTCCGTGGTTTGGTCTGAACAACAACTGAATCTCTTGACCATGTCTGCATGCTTTTATGCATTCAGTTGCTACTACATGCTACTACTATTAGATATTTGCATTAATGAGCAGGTGTACCTAATAAAGTGTCCAGTGAGTGTAAACCTGTGTTTCCATTCCCACATAATCCCTCTGATGCCTCTCTTCATCTAATTCTATCAGAATTTCCTTCTATCCCTTAGTACCTCCTGTGCTTAATCATGAATGCTTTCATACTTTTGCTTCAATGTCTGTTTGTGGCAAAAGTTCCATCTCTCCCTTATAATTTTCAGGATTTATCAGTTTACCATTATAGCCCCTGATGATGGTCTCCCTCAAGTACAAATAACAGATCAAAATTCAAGATTCAAAATTATTTTTCACATGTACGTACATCGAAACATACAGTGAAATACGTTGTTTGCCTTAACAACTGAAGCACCTGGATATGTGCTGGGAACAGCACAAAGATGTTGCCCCATATTCCAGCACCAACGTAGCATGCCCACAGTGCTCAGCAGAACAACACAGAACACAACAAAACAACAACAACAACAAAGCAAGCCCTGTTCCTGCCTCCCATCCACCTACCCATGCATATAATACAGTTCTCCAACCCCAGTGCAGACTGACTTCACCTTTCGGCCTTCAGTAGACTTGGACTCTCAGTCTGGACCTTTAACTTCCCCAGCGGATTTGCAGAAATTCACCGGTTTGTACGATAGCAGAGCGATTCGCGTAACACTTTACAGAGCCAGCAACCTTGGTTCAATTCCCACCGCTGTCTGTAAGGTGTTTGTACGTTCTCACCGTGGCCATGTGGGTTTTCTCCAGTTACTCCAACTCCTCCCACATTCCAATGATGTATGGGTTAATAGGTTAATTGGCCACATCAGTGTAATTGGGCCGCACAGGCTCATTGGGCCGGAAGGACCAGTTACCGTGCTCTCTCTTTAAGTAGATAGATAAAAAATTAATTAATGTGATCAGTGCAGAAACAGTCTATTTTCACTTCTACAGAAGTTAATAATTGCTGAATGTGTAGAAAGATTGCATTCTTGTGAATCACTAAGGTATTATGATTTGTTCTCTCCCACGTGTATTTTATTTTTAGCTCTTTGCTATTAATAGCTCAAAGCCAGTTAAATATGGAATACAAAGAACAAATATCGTACACTTCTGTCAGGCACTGTGTACAGTGTTTGGATTAAAACGCTGCGACTCAAAAATGATGTTTGACCTTGGATGGACTACTGTGCAGAATCAGAATCAAGTTTAATATCACTGACAAATGTTAAATGAAATTTGTTGTTTTGTGGCAGCAGGAAGTGCAATACATAAAAAAAATCCTAGAAGTTATAAGGAAATGAATCTCAGGGTAGAATACGGTGACTTTTTTTAATTCATTTACAGGATGTTGGCATCACCAGCTAAGTTGGCATTTATTGACCATCCCTAGTTGCCCTTGATAAGATAGTGATGAGCTGCCTTCTTGAGCCTTGCTAGGGAGGGAATTCCATAATTTTGTCCCAGCAATAATGAAGAAATGGCGATGTGTTTCCAAGTCAGGATAGTGACTTGGAGGGGGATTTCCAAGTGGTAGTGTTACCACGTATCTGCTGTTCTTGTCCTTCTAGATGGTAGTGGTCATGGGTCTAGAAGGTACTGCCTTAGGAATTTTGGTGTGTTATTGCAGTGCAGCTTGTAGATGGTACACATTGCTGCAACTGTACTTTGCTAATAAATATCAGCACTTTTCCAATAAATTTACTTTGAACTTTGAATAAGAAATATAAAAAATAAATGAGAAGTTGAAAAAGAAAACAAAATAGTGAGGTAGTGTTCATGGGTTCATAGACTGTTGAAATCTGATAGTGGAGGGGAAAAAGCTGTTTCTAGAATATTGAGTGTGGGTCTTCAGGCTCCTGTTCCTTCTCCTTGATAGTGGTAATGAGAAAATGAGAAGAGGGCATCCCTCGGTGATGGAGGTGCTTAATGATGGATGGCACCTTTTTGAGGTATCAGTGGTGGGGAGGCCAGTGCCTGTGACGGAACTGGCTGAGATTACAACCCTCTGCAGCTTTTTTTCCAATCCTGTGCAGTGATGCCTCCATACCAATGCACCAATATGATTTCAGAGTGTAGCGGCTTTATTTATGGATTATGGTTTAGGTTTATATTCGCTGAGTTTAGCAGAATAACAGCTATAAAACTTGTTGGGCTAATTTTAGCTGATTTACGCAGCTGAAGGAATGAGTTTGGAGAGACTGTTTCTTCTGATAAGGGAGTCAGGAACAAGAAGACAGTGTCATATAATTAAAGATAAAGATTAGCTTTATTTGTCATGAACATTGAAATGTGCAGTGAAACGTGTCAATGTCAATGACCATCACAATCCAAAGGTGTCCTGGGCGCTGCCTGCAAGTGTTGCCAAGCTTCCCAACATAGCATGGTTCGCAACTTACTAACCCAACTTACTAAGTCTTTGAAAAGCGGGAAGAAATTAGAGCACCCAGGGAAAGCCCATGCTACAAACTCCTTACAGGCAGCCACAGGAATTGAACTCGGACTGCTGACACTGTAAAGCGTTGCACTAGCTACTACGCTACTATGCCACCACAATGCCACAGAGAGTGATCCCAGAGCAGATAATGTCATGTGAAACATGGTGGGTCATGAGCTCACTTTTACAAAAAGCTTTTGAGACATGCAGGCTCAGAGGTCAATTAAAGTGTTGGTACTGAGATTGATAATTTTTGTAAGGGAAGTATACAGTATGAATGGTTACATAACTAGAATGCATGGATGGATCAGAGTCCCAAATCAGAACCAAAGAACAATGTGTGAGGGGGTACTGTGCAAAACACAGTACATACAGTCACACACAGCACATTAGTTACAATAGTACATACAATCACAAAAAAATCTAAGAAAAAGCAGTCATGCAGCCAATCAGGCATGATGAACAAATGGTCTTCTTCCACGTTGTCTTATTCTTTAAGTAAATTGTACTACCAAATAGAAAGGGTGTGACCTTCATGTAATGCTGCCTTGTTCTACGTTGTGTTGCAGCCTGTGAGCAGTGATGGAGATTCCCCTCTGGTAACCCTTTGTTACAGCCTTTCAATCCTTGGCAGAAGAGCTTTAGGGACAGCTACACACAACATGTCCATCAGGTAACCCATCATGGTTTTATCCAATGCAATTACTAAAAGAAATGTAGTGAACATCACAAGAATATGAATGTGCAACAGTTAATGAGTCACTTTGTGGTATGTTATGGACATGGTATTGGATTTTCTTATTAAATTTTTGTATTAAAGGTGGTGTATAAATGCAAGTTGTTACTGATGGTACAGTGATACATCATTTTGAAACTATGCCGTTTCCTATTGCTCATTCTTCCTGGTAGAGTTCAATAATGCATATTTTCTCTGCATGGTGGATTGAAGGGCCTCTTTTTGTGCTATACTGTTCTTGTCTGAGGTCATTTGCAGAGGAATAGTTTTGTAATAATACAGTAATTGCTCATGACACCTAGATTAATGCAGCAAACTATAATGTGAGTTGAACATAAATAGGATTTGGAGATTTGGGTCAAGTAAATTGTAAGCATTTTTGTGATGGAGGCTATTAGAGAATTTTTAAGTAGATAGAAGTGTCAGGCTCAGAAATCATGAAATTTTTACTTTTCAGGAAATGGACAAAGAAGCCTGAAACTCGACTGTATATTCCCCTCCATAGGTGCTGAGTTCTTCCAGCATTTTCTGTGTGTTGCTTAAAAGGAGAGGCTGTACTTGATCTGGTATTGGGAAATGAACCTGGTCAGGTGACAGATCTCTCAGTGGGAGAGCATTTTGGAGATAGTGATCACAATTCTATCTCCTTTACCATAGCATTGGAGAGGGATAGGAACAGACAAGTTAGGGAAACGTTTAATTGGAGTAAGGGAACTATGAGGCTATCAGGCAGGAACTTGGAAGCATAAATTGGAAACAGATGTTCTCAGGGAAACGTACCAAAGAAATGTGGCGAATGTTCAGGGGATATTTGCATGGGGTTCTGAGTAGGTACGTTCCAATGAGACATGGAAAGGATGGTAGGGTAGAAGATCTGTGGTGCACAAAGGCTGTTGTAAATCTGGTCAAGAAGAAAAGAAGAGCTTACGAAAGGTTCAAAAAACTAGGTAATGATATGAATCTAGAAGATTATAGGGCTAGCAGGAAGGAGCTTAAGAATGAAATTAATAATAATATTAATAGGCATCCGTTAGTCTCATGAGACCATGGATTTGTGCCTTGGAAAGTTTCCAGGGCGCGGGCCTGGGCAAGGTTGTATGGAAGACCAGCAGTTGCCCATGCTGCAAGTCTCCCCTCTCCACGCCACCAATGTTGTCCAAGGGAGGGGCATTAGGACCCATTAGGCTTGGCACCGGTATCATCGCAGAGCAATGTGTGGTTAAGTATCTTGCTCAATGACACATGCTGCCTCAGCCAAGGATCGAACTAGCGACCTTCAAATCACTAGACAAACGCCTTAACCACTTGGCCATGCGCCAACACAAGAATGAATTTAGGAAAGATAGAAGGGGCCATGAGAAGGCCTAGGCGGACAGGATTAAGGAAAGCCCCAAGGCATACTACAAGTATGTGAAGAGCAAGAGGATAAGACATAAGAGAATAGGACCAATCAAGTGTGACAGTGGAAAAGTGTGTTTGGAACTGGAAGAAATAGCAGTGGTACTTAATGAATACTTTGCTTCAGTATTCACTACGGAAAAGGATCTTGGCAATTGTAGGGATGACTTGCAGTGGACTGAAAAGCTTGAGGATGTAGGTATTAAGGAAGAGGATGTGCTGGAGCTTTTGGAAAGCATCAAGTTGGATAAGTCACCGGGACTGGATGGGACGTACCCCAGGCTACAGTGGGAAGCGAGGGAGGAGATTGTTGAGCCTCTGGCAATGATCTTTGCATCATCAATGAGAACAGGAGAGGTTCCGAAGGATTGGAGAGTTGCGGATGTTGTTCCCTTATTCAAGAAAGGGAGTAGGGATAGCCCAGGAAATAATAGGCCAGTGAGTCGTACTTCAGTGGTTGGTAAGTTGATGGAGAAAATTCTAAGAGGCAGGATTTATCAACATTTGGAGACGCATAATATGATTAGGGATAGTCAGCATGACTTTGTCAAAGGCAGGTCATGCCTTACGAGCCTGATTGAATTTTTGAGGATGTGACTAAGCACATTGATGAAGGAAGAGCAGTAGATGTAGTGTATATGGATTTCAACAAGGCATTTGATAAGGTACCCCATGCAAGGTTTATTGAGAAAGTAAGGAGGCATGGGATCCAAGGGGACATTGCTTTGTGGATCCAGAACTGACTTGCCCACAGAAGGCAAAGAGTGGTTGTAGACAGGTCATATTCTGTATGGAGGTCAGTGACCAGTGGTGTGCCTCAGAGATCTGTTCTGGAACCCCTTCTCTTTGTGATTTTTATAAATGACCTGGATGAAAAAGTGGAGGGATGGGTTAGTAAATTTGCTGATGACACAAAGGTTGGGGGTGTTGTGGATAGTGTGGAGGGCTGTGGAGGTTATAGCGGAACATCGATAGGATGCAAGACTGGGCTGAGAAGTGGCAGATGGAGTTCAACCCAGATAAGTGTGAGGAGGTTCATTATGGTAGGTCAAATATGGTGGCAGAATATAGTATTAATGGTAAGACTCTTGGCAGTGTGGAGGATCAGAGGGATCTTGGGGTCCTGTCCATAGGACACTCAAAGCTGTTACGCAGGATGACTCTGTGGATAAGAAGGCATACGGTGCATTGACCTTCGTCAATCGTGGGATTGAGTTTAAGAGCCAAGAGGTAATGTTACAGCTATATAGGACCCTGGTCAGACCCCACTTGGAGTACTGTGCTCAATTCTGGTCGCCTCACTATATAGGAAGGATGTGGAAACCATAGAAAGGGTGCAGAGGAGATTTACAAGGATGTTGCCTGGATTGGGGAGCATGCCTTATGAGAATAGGTTGAGTGAACTCAGCCTTTTCTCCTTGGAGCGACGGAGGATGGGAGGTGACTTGATAGAGGTGTATAAGGTAATGAGAGGCATTGATTGTGTGAATAGTCAGAGGCTTTTCCCCAGGGCTGAAATGGCTAGCACAAGAGGGCATAGTTTTAAGGTGCCTGGAAGTAGGTACAGAGGAGATGTCAGGGGTAAGTTTTTTATGCAGAGAGTGGTGAGTGCATGGAATGGGCTGGCGGCGGCGGTGCTGGAGGCAGAAGTGTTAGGGTCTTTTAAGAGACTCCCGTATGGCTACATGGAGCTTAGAAAAATAGAGGGCTATGGGTAAAGCCTAGGTAGTTCTAAGGTAGGGACATGTTCGGCACAGCTTTGTGGGCTGAAGGGCCTGTATTGTGCTGTATGTTTTCTAAGTTTCTATGTTTCTAAGATCTCCAGCATCTGCAGAATCTCTTGTGTTTAAGAAAGGAATCACACCTATTTCAACAAGCATTCGCCAACAAGATGAATGAATAACAGTGTGTTTCCAAGATGATTTGGTTCTGTAGCGGTGTGCTACACACAGCGCTAGAATAACCACACGGAGTCGGTGAGTTGGAGTTGTGATAAAGAGATTTATTCAAACTTCACAGCCTGCTTTAAAGCCTTCCGTTCCCGCCCTCCCTGGACGGGACTGCTGTGGGGAATGCATATTCCCAGACCCTTTCCACGCGCGGGATTCTCCCCCTGCTGGTGAAGATGGCCTGGCGCCCTTTTTGGGGCCGGCCCTCTGCCTGCGCGCGCTGTTGTGAGCCAGTTCGTGGGTGCCAGAAAGTGGGTCGCCACATAACCCCCCTCCAGAACCGGCGATACCTCCCCCAATGTCCGCAGTCTGGATCGGCCTCTGTTTGGGAGGTCTGCCCCTGCGCCGCGGTGCCTGAGCCTGGACCGGCTGCGCCAAGTCCACATGGGCCGGTTTGAGTCGGTCCACCGTGAAAACCTCCTCTCTCCCCCCCAATGTCCAGCACGAACGTGGACCAGTTGTTCCTGATCACCTTAAACGGCCCTTCGTAGGGCCGCTGTAGCGGTGCCCGGTGTCCGCCCCATCGTACAAAAAGAAACTTACAGTTCTGCAGGTCTTTGGGTACGCAGGTCGGGCTCTGTCCGTGCTGTGAGTGGTATTGGGGCCAGGTTACCGAGCCTCTCCCGTAGTCTGTCCAGGACTGCTGTGGGTTCTTTCTCTTGCCCCCTTGGGGCTGGTATGAACTCTCCTGGGACGACCAGGGGTGCGCCATACACCAACTTGGCCGACAAGGTGTGCAGATCCTCTTTGGGCGCCGTGTGGATTCCGAGCAGGACCCAGGGAAGTTCGTCCACTCAGTTAGGCCCCTCCAGGCGGGCCATGAGAGACAGTGACAGTGACAGGTGACAGTGGAAGCGCTCCACTAGTCCATTCACCTGTGGGTGGTAGGCAGTTGTGTGGTGTAGCTGTGTTCCTAAAAGGTTGGCCATAGCTGACCACAGGCTGGAGGTGAACTGGGCGTCCCTGTTGGAGGTAATGTGGGCCGGTACCCCGAAGCGGGCTACCCAGGTTGCGATCAGTGCTCGGGCGCAGGATTCGGAGGTGGTGTCGGTGAGCAGGGCTGCCTCTGGCCATCTGGTGAATCGGTCTACGATAGGAGGTACCGCGCTCCTCGTGACACTGGCAGGGGCCCCACGATATCCACATGGATGTGGTCGAACCTCCGGCGGGTGGGTTCGAACTGCTGCGGCAGAGCCTTGGTGTGCCGCTGCACCTTGGCCGTTTGGCACTGCATGCACGTTTTGGCCCATTCACTGACCCGCTTACGAAGTCCATGCCACAGGAATCTGTTGGAGACCAGCCGGATGGTTGTCCTGATGGAGGGATGCGCTAAGTTGTGAATGGATTCGAACACCCGCCGGCGCCAGGCTGCTGGGACGACGGGGCGGGGTTGGCCAGTAGCTACATCACATAGTAGGGTCCTCTCACCTGGGCCTACGGGGAGGGCTCGGAGCTGCAAACCGGAGACTGCAGTCCTGTAACTGGGGATCTCAGCGTCTGCCTGCTGTGCCTCTGCCAGCGCCGCATAGTCCACCCCCTGGGATAGGGCCTGTATAGTCTGGATAGTGCGTCTGCCACGACATTGTTCTTTCCAGAGACATGCCGGATATCCGTCGTGTACTCGGAGATGTAGGACAGATGTCGCTGCTGGCAGGACGACCAGGAGTCGGACACCTTCATGAATGCAAAGGTAAGCGGTTTGTGGTATGTGAACGCGGTGAAGGGCCTACCTTCTAAGAAGTACCTGAAATGCCGGATTGCCAGGTATAGTGCCAATAGCTCCCGGTCGAAAGCACTGTATTTGAGTTCAGGTGGTTGTAGGTGTTTGCTGAAGAACGCCAGGGGTTGCCAGCGACCCTCGATGAGTTGTTCCAGCACTCCACCGACTGCTGTGTTGGATGCGTCCACCGTGAGGGCAGTAGGAACGTCCATTCTGGGGTGCACTAGCATCGCGGCGTTTGCCAAGGCTTCTTTGGTTTTAACGAAAGCGGTTGCGGCCTCTTCGTCCCAGGTAATGTCCTTGCCCTTACCCGACATTAGAGTGAACAGGGGGTGCAAGGTTAGGGGTGCTGAGGGGAGGAAACAGTGGTAGAAATTCACCATACCCACGAATTCCTGCAGGCCTTTGATTGTGTTGGGTCAGGGGAAGTTGCGGACCGCGTCTACCTTGGCGGGCAGCGGGGTTGCCCCGTCTTTAGTAATCCTGTGGCCCAGGAAGTCAATGGTATCGAGTCCGAACTGGCATTTGGCTGGGTTGATTGTAAGGCCGAATTCGCTCAGGCGGGAGTAGAGCTGGCGGAGGTGGGACAGATGCTCCTGCCGACTACTGCTGGCTATGAGGATGTCGTCCAAATAGATGAATGCAAAGTCCAGGTCGCGTCCCACCGCGTCCATTAGCCGCTGGAACGTCTGTGCGGCATTCTTTCGACCAAACGGCATTCGGAGGAATTCGAAAAGTCCGAACGGGGTGATAAGTGCTGTTTTGGGGATGTCGTCCGGATGTACCGGGATTTGATGGTATCCCCGGACGAGGTCTACCTTGGAAAAGATCCTTGCGCCGTGTAGGTTTGCTGCGAAGTCTTGAATGTGCGGCACAGGGTAGTGGTCTGGCGTTGTAGCCTCGTTCAGTCTGCGGTAGTCACCGCATGGTCTCCAACCCCCCGTTGCCTTGGGCACCATGTGCAGTGGGGAGGCCCATGGGCTGTCGGACCGTCGTATGATCCCCAATTCCTCCATCTTCTTGAACTCCTCCTTCGCCAGTCGGAGCTTGTCCGGGGGAAGCCTTCGAGCACGGGCGTGGAGGGATGGTCCCTGAGTCGGGATGTGGTGCTGTACTCCGTGTCTGGGCATGGCTGCTGTGAACTGTGGTGTCAGTACTGATGGGAAATCCGCCAGGACCCTGGTGAATTCATCGTTGGACAGCGTGATGGAGTCCAGGTGTGGGGCTGGCAACTTAGCTTCACCCAGGGAGAATGTTTGAAAAGTCTTGGCGTGGACTAGTCGCTTCCCTTGCAGGTCAACCAGCAGGCTGTGGGCTCGTAGAAAATCCGTCCCCAGCAGTGGTTGGGCCGCAGCGGCCAGTGTGAAGTCCCACGTGAACCGGCTGGAGCTGAACTGTAGCCGCACCGTGCGGGTGCCATAGGTTCGTATTGTGCTGCCATTTGCGGCCCTCAGCGTGGGTCCCGGTTCTCTGTTGCGGGTGTCGTAACTCGTTGGAGGTAAAACGCTGATCTCCGCTCCGGTGTCAACCAAAAATCGGCGTCCCGACTGCTTGTCCCAGAAGGAGGCTGTCCTGATGGCCAGCCGCCATAGCCATCAGCGGCGGCTGGGCCTTGGCGTTTCCCGGGATTTTGCAAGGTGGTCTACAGCGGCGGGCCTCTGTGCCCCACTGCTGGTGGTAGAAGCACCATTGTTCGTTGGGCTCTGCTGCCGGGCCTGGTCTGGTCTGTCGTTGGGTACGCGGCTTGGTGATCTGTGCGATGGATGCCTCTCTCTCCTTCTTGGCATTCCACAGCACATCTGCTCGGGCCGCCACCTCCCGGGGGTCGCTGAAATCTGTGTCGGACAGCAGCAGGCATATGTCCTCGGGCAGTTGCTCTAGGAATGCCTGCTCAAACATGAGGCAGGGTTTGTGTCCTTCAGCCAGGGCCAGCATTTCGTTCATTAATGCTGACAGCGGCCTGTTTCCCAAACCATCCAGGTGCATTAAGCGGCGTGCTCGTTCGCGCTGTTAGAGTCCAAAAGTCCTTATGAGCAGGGCTTTGAATGCTGTGTATTTGCCATTCTCCGGGGTCGACTGTATAAACTCCTCAACTTGTGCAGCAGTCTCTTGGTCGAGAGAGCTCAGCACGTAGTAGTAGCGAGTGGACTCCGAGGTTATCTGCCGAATGTGGAATTGAGCTTCTGCTTGTTCAAACCATGAATGGGGTTGCAGCGTCCAGAAGCTTGGCAGTTTTAACGAAACTGCGTGAACAGATGTGGCGTCGGTCATCTCTGGTCCAAATATCGTTTGGGCCGTCGGGGTCACCAATTGTGGTGGTGTGCTACACACAGCGCTGGAATAACCACACGGAGTCGGTGAGTTGGAGTTGCGATAAAGAGATTTATTCAAACTTCGCGGCCTGCTTTAAAGCCTTCCCGTTCCCGCCCTCCCTGGACGGGGCTGCTGTGGGGAATGCATATTCCCAGACCCTTTCCGCGCGCGGGATTATCCCCCTGCTGGTGAAGATGGCCTGGCGCCCTTTTTGGGGCCGGCCCTCTGCCTGCGCGCGCTGTTTCATGAGCCGGTTCGTGGGTGCCAGAAAGTGGATCGCCACAGTTCCACGTTTAAACTGATCATTTTAACCATGAGTGAAGCCACGTATGGAATATTCTGAAACTAGTGCAGATTGGGTCATTCCAGCAGCTGAGACTAAGCTACAGAAAGAGGCTGATAGATTTTAGAGAATTAAATGCAGATTTAATCCTTTTCTTTTAAATACTGAGGCAATGGCAGTACAAATCATTCCTGGTAATTTACCCTACAGTCACAGAGCAAAGTAGTACATGAGGCTGCCTAACAAAATAAGAGTCATGGTATTGCAGAAAAGGTACCAAAGTGGGACAAAGAAGGTTCACCAGATTGATTCCTGGGATGGCAGGACTTTCATATGATGAAAGACTGGATCGACTAGGCTTATACTCACTGGAATTTAGAAGATTGAGGGGGGATCTTATTGAAATGTATAAAATCCTAAAGGGATTGGAGAGGCTAGATGCAGGAAGATTGTTCCCGATGTTGGGGAAGTCCAGAACGAGGGGTCACAGTTTAAGGATAAAGGGGAAGCTTTTTAGGACCGAGATGAGGAAAAACTTCTTCACACAGAGAGTGGTGAATCTGTGGAATTCTCTGCCACAGGAAACAGTTGAGACCAGTTCATTGGCTATATTTAAGAGGGAGTTAGATATGGCCCTTGTGGCTAAAGGGATCGGGGGTATGGAGAGAAGTCAGGTACAGGGTTCTGAGTTGGATGATCAGCCATGATCATACTGAATGGTGATGCAGGCTCGAAGGGCCGAGTGGCCTACTCCTGCACCTATTTTCTATGTTTCTATGCATAGAAGATTAACCTACTGGCAGGAGGCAAAGAGTGGGAATAAAGGCTGGCCTTTTCTGATTGGCTGTCATTGACTAATGGTGTGCTGCATGGGTTGGTGTTGGGACTGCTTCTTTTCACATTGTATGTCAATGATTTGGATGAAGGAATTAATGGCTTTGTGGCCAAGTTTGCAGTCAATACAAATGTAGTCCCCTCACCGGGCTTGTAAGCAAACCTGGCTTGTTAGCTGCTCTGCTGACAGCCACGTTACTCTGTGGTGAGAAGGCCACCTTTCATTAACGATGTACATCTAGGGCTGGTATGATTTGGGGTTCAACCAAACAGGAATGCCATGATGCTCTGATTAAAGAAGCCTTGATGGAGTGAATGCTGTGTGAACATTGTCCATACACAATTGTCGGTCAGCAAGAAATAACAGATCATACACCGCATAAAATTATAAAGAAAGTATATTTACAAATTTCAGCTTTATCGAACAGTTAATAGAAAAGAGAAAAGAAAAAAATTAACAGGGCCCAGTACAGTTAAACCAGTCCAAAGTGCACATGAAATTGGAGCTTCTAAGACCATAAGATATAGGAGCAAAAGTAGGCCATTTGGCCCCTCGAGTCTGCTCGCCATTGAATCATGGGCTGATCCAATTCTTCCATTCATCCCCACCCCCCTGCTTTCACCCCATACCTTTTGATGCCCTGGCTAATCAAGAACCTGTCTATCTCTGCCTTAAATACACTCAATGACTTGGCCTCCACAGCCACTCGTGGCAACAAATTCCACAGATTTACCACCCTCTGACTAAAGTAATTTCTCCACTTCTCATTTCTAAAAGGATGTCCTTCAATCCTGAAGTCGTGCCCTCTTGTCCTAGAATCCCCTACCACGGGAAATAACTTTGCCATATCTAATCTGTTCAGGCTTTTTAACATTCGGAATATTTCCATGAGATCCCCCCTCATTCTCCTGAACTTTTGGGAATACAGCCCAAGAGCTGCCAGATATTCCTCATATGGTAACCCTTTCAGTCTTGGAATCATTCTCGTGAATCTTATCTGAACCTCCTCCAATGTCAGTATATCCTTTCTAAAATAAGGAGCCAAAAACTGCACATCCTGGAGTTGTCTATTGCTCACGTGCTGGACCCACAGTCTCATGAAAGCACACACCACATTCCGAACTTCACTCAAAATACATTTCAAACAAACGGGCTCTCTCTCTCAGGAGTATTGACCCTTCCTCCTTGGAGCCATTCATCTGCACAAAGCACTTTGTGCAATGGGGATGCTCCTTCCAATGGCATTCCAGGCATCTTCCCTCCTGTCCTCTCCGCAGCTCCTGTCAAAAAAATCCATGAACCACACTGTCATCAAAACACTCTCTCGTGATTTCACCATCCTGATTGGCTGACACAACATTCCTAAGCGGAACAGTAAGGCTCTTATCTCTAGCCGAAACCAAAACATTCTACCAGCAGGACGCACTGCTTTTGCAGAAAACTGCTGAAATGAAGTACCTACAGCACAGCAGTATAAACCTTAACCAGGGATTACACAAAGATGGGTGGAAGGGCAGCTAGTATTGAGGAACCAAGCTGTCTGCAGAAGGACTTAGACTGATTGGGGGAGTGGGCAAGAAGTGGCAGATGGAATATAATAAAGGAGAAAAAGAATAAAGGTGTGGAGTATTTTGTAAATGGGGAGAAAGTTCAAAAACCAGAGGTACAGAAGGACTTGGGAGTCCACATGCAGGATTCCCTAAATATTAACTTGCAGGTTGAGTCATTTGTGAAGAAGGCAAATGCAATGTTGGCATTCATTTCAAGACAACTACAATAAAAAGCAAGGATATATTGTGCGGCTTTATAAAGCATTGATCAGACCCTACTTGGAGTATTGTGAGCAGTTTTGGGCTACTTATGTAAGAAAGAACATGCTGGCATTGGAGAAAGTCCAGAGGAGGTTCATGAGTATGAACCCCAGAATGAAAGGGTTAACATATGAGGAGTGTTTGATGGCTCTGGGCTTAGACTCACTGCAGTTTAGGAGAATGAGGGGGGAATCTTATTGAAACCTATCCAGGATAGAGTGGATGTGGAGAGGATGTTTTCAATAGTGGGGGAGTCTAAGACCCGAGGGCACAGCTTCAGATTTGAGGGACATCCATTTAGAATAAAGATGAGGAATTTTTTTTTTTTTAGCCAGAGTGTTGAAACTGTGGAATGCTTTGGGTATATTTAAGGCAGAGGTTGATAAGTTCTTGATTAGTAAGAGCATCAATCAAAGGTTATGGAGAGAAGGCAGAAGAATGGAGTTGACAGGGAAAATAAATCAGCTTTGATCAAATGGTGGAGTAGACCCAATGGGCCAAATAGCCTAATTCTGTTCCTATGTATTATGGATTTATCAGTTAAGTTATTAAATCATTCCCCTTCTTACCTTCTGTGCCTGCTAATAAAGGGTCAAGCAACAGATCTATAGACCTCAAGTCGCAACTCATCAGTCATAGAGCACTACAGCGCAAAAGGAGGACCTTGGGTCCGTCAAACCTGTGCCAAACTATTACTCGCCTGGTTCCATCGATGCCTCCCATCATGTACTTATCCAAACTTCTCTTCAGTGTTGAAATCGAACTCACATCCACCACTTCCATTGGCAACTGGTTCCACACTCGCAGCACACTCTGAGTGAATAAGTTTCCCCTCAGGTTCCCCTTAAATATTTCACCTTTCACCCTTAACCTGTAACCTCCATGTGCAAATTATATGGCGTTTTCTGCCTCTACTATACTTTCAGTGTGCTTTTTAAGTTCCAGACTGCTAATAGCACTTTCTGGGTGAAATAGTTGGCCTTCACCTTGCTTTAAACCATGCCAGTTACTTTAAATCTATGACCCTTGGTTTTGATCACTCTGCCAAAGAAACAGGCTTCATATAGTCTGTGAAGTTACTTCATAATTTTACACTCAGTGGCCACTTTATTAGGTACTGTATACTTGTACACCTACTCATTAATGCAAGTATCTAATCAGCTAGTCAGGTGCACAACTCAATGCACAAAAGCATGTAGACATGGTCAAGAGGTTCAGAACAAAAATGAGAATGGGGGAAGAAATGTGATCTTAGTGACTTTGACCGTGAATGATTGTTGGTGCTAGATAAGGTGGTTTAAGTATCTCAGAAACTGCTGATCACCTGGGATTTGCACACAGAGCAGTCTCTAGGGTTTTTAGAGAATGGTGCAAAAAATAAAAAAAACTAGCGAGCAGCAGTTCTGTGGGTGAAAATGCCTTGTTACTGAGAGAGATTAGAGGAGAATGGCCAGACTGGTTCAAGCTGACAGGAAATTCCAAGTAAATTTATTATCAAAATACCTGTGTGTTCACCATATACAATCCTGAGATTCAAATTACCATGCATTACAACGGTGCTTTACAGAAGTACATTTCTGAAGTCGATGGGCTACGGCAGCAGAAGACAACAAACATGATTCAGTGGCCACTTTACAGAGGGTCCCTAATGAAGTGAACACTGAGCGAATGTGCCTCAGTTAGCTCTCCCCTTGGCCTTGAAAGAAAACAACACTGTCCACACCCTACCTTTCCCCATAGCTAAACTTTTCCAGGCCTGTCCATGACCTTCTTAATCTGCCCTGTAACCACATCTTTACTGTAACACAGTGACTAGTATTTTACTCCATACTCACACTGTTGCCTAATTAATGTTGTACAACCTCTCTGGTAGAGTCATAAAGTTTTACAGCACAGAAACAAGCCCTTTGGCCCAACTGGTTCATGCTGACCAAGATGCCCCATCCAAGCTAGTCCCATTTGCCAACTTTTAGCCTATAACCTTTGAAATCTTTCCAATCCATGTATCTGTCAGACTGTATTTTAATAGCTGTAATTATACCTACCTCAACCACTTGCTCTGACAGCTTCTTCCATATAGGTACCAGCCTTTGTTTTTAAAGTAATTGCTCCTCAAGGCCTACATTCATTGGATGTGGAGAGGATGTTTTGAATAGCAGGACACAGCTCCAGAAAAGAAGAACGTCCATTCAGGACAAGGATGAAGAGGATTTTTTTTTGCCTGAGGATGGTAAATCTGTGGAATTCATTGCCACAGATGGCTGTGAAGGTCAAGTCATTGGGTATATTTAAAACGGACATTGATAGATTTTTTATTAGTATGAGCATCAACCAAAGCTACAGAGAGAAGGCAGGAGAATGGAATTAAGAGGAATTAATAAATCAGCCATGATGGAATAGCTGAGCAGACTCAAAGGGCCGAATGGTCTTTCTGTGCTGAGGTCTTAACGTCTTAAGTATATTCGTTAAAGGACTCAGATAAGCAAATGTATGAAGGAAAGATGTCCAGCCAAATGGGATTTTGCCTCAGCTAATTATCTCCTAGCATATAATTTGATCTGGAAAAATATAAAATGATTCATTTTACAAGGTCAAATTTGAAAGTTGAATACAGGGGTAATGGTAGGTTTCTTGGCAGTGTGGAGGAACAGTGGAATCTTGGGCTCCACATCCATGGACCCTCAAAATCACCATGTAAGTTGATAGGGTGGTTAATAGTTGATAGGTGGCATATTGCGTTTTGGCTTTCATTAGTTGTGTGATTGAGTTTAAGAGCCATGAGGTAATATATTGCAGCTCTGTAATGGTTAGACCATACTTGAAATATTGCATTCAGTTCTGGTTGCTTCAATATAGGAGAGATGTGGAAGCTTTAGAGAGGATGCACAGGAGATTTACCAGGATGCTGCCTGGATTGGAGAGCATGTAGAAACATAGAAAACCTACAGCACAATACAAGCCCTTTGGCCCACAATGCTGTGCCAAACATGTACTTACTTTAGAAATTAACTAGGGTTACCCATAGCCCTCTATTTTTCTGAGCTCCACGTACCTATCCAGGAGTCTCTTAAAAAACCCTATTGTATCCACCTCCACCACTGTTGCCGGCAGCCCATTCCGCACACTCATCACTCTCTGCATAAAAAAACTTAATCCTGACATCTCCTCTGTACCTGCTTCCAAGCACCTTAAAACTGTGCCCTCTTATGTTAGCCATTTCAGCCCTGGGGAAAAGCCTCTGACTATCCACACGAACAATGCCTCTCATCATCTTATACATCTCTATCATCTCTATCACGAACAATGCCTCTCATCATCTAATACATCTCTATCAGGTCACCTCTCATCCTCAGCCACTCCAAGGAGAAGAGGTCGCGTTCACTCAACCTATTCTCATAAGGCATGCTCCCCAATCCAGGCAACATCCTTGTAAACCTTTCTATAGTTTCTATATCCTTCCTGTAGTGAGGTGACTAGAACTGAGCACAGTACTCCAAGTGGAGTCTGGCCAGGGTCCTATATAGCTGTAACATTACCTCTCGGCACTTAAACTCAATCCCACGGTTGATGAAGGCCAATGCACCGTACGCCTTCTTAACCACAGAGTCAATCTGCGCAGCAGTTTTGGGTGTCGTATGGACTCAGGTCCCAAGATCCCTCTGATCCTCCACACTGCCAAGAGTCTTACTATTAATACTGTATTCTGCCATCATATTGACCTACCAAAATGAACCACCTCACATTTATCTAGGTTGAACTCCGTTTGCCACTTCTCAGCCCAGTTTTGCATTCTATGGATGTCCCGCTGTAACCTCTGACAGCCCTCCACACTATTCACAACACCCCAACCTTTGTGTGTTATGAGGATAGGTTGTGTGAGTTAGCGCTTTTCTCTTTGGAGCAAATGTGTATGAGGGGTGATTTGATAGAGGTGTACAAGATGATAAGCGGCAGAAATAAAATGGACAGCCAGAGACTTTCTACCCAGAGCAAAAATAACTAAACAAGGGGGCATAATTTTAAGATGACTGGAGTAAAATGTAGGGGGATGTCAGAGGCAAGTTTTTTATACCGAGAGTGGTAGGTACATGGAATGCTCTGCAGGAATGGTGGTAGAGGCAGATACATTAGGTACATTTAAGAGACTCTTAGGCACATAGATTATAGAAAAATGAAGGGCTATCTGGGAGGGAAGAGTTAGAATGATCTTAAAGTAAGTTAAAAAGTTGGCACAACATGCTGGGCAGAAAATTCTCTGCTATGCTGCACTGTCCTATGTTCTATGTTTAAAATGTGAACTCTGGCAGAATAAAGTTAGCTACAGAGAATGGTGACCAGATACTCAATAGACCAAGGTTAATAACAATTCATATTTGAATTAGCAACAAATTAATTTTAAAAGGGCATCAGTGGGAAGAATTTCTTAAAGAATTCTGCATTATACTGAAGAAAAACAATCGCCCATTGATGAGTGAAAGTTTTCTTGCTAACACTGGAATTTCCGTCAAGTCAACAAGCTTTGACAAGAAACAACGAGGTTCTTTACTTCAGGCTAGCTTGACCCAGCCTTGAAAGTGCAGGAATGTCTGAATCTACACATGGTTAGAGCTTGGTCTCTGTGGAGGTCACACTCATTTGAGGTTGCATTTCCTGTTGTCCTGTTACTGCCTTCCTATCATTGGTCACCCAGCAAGCCATACTGATAGCAATCCACACAAAGCTCTGCACTCAAAAACATGCTCTGTTACTCGTTGGTCTGTACCTTTGCCAGGTCCATATTTGTTGTATGCCTTGCCAAAAATTAATTGCCCCTGTTATTTCCTCCCAGGTTGCTGGTTAATCTGAAAGATTAATCTGAGAGTCCAGAAGACTCCAGGACAGTCTGGATAGTTTGGCAACCCCATAACAAATTCAATTAAAATCCCTCCCTTTGAGTCCTTTCATAAGATGGGGAAATGCTTTCAACTAAACATTAACCTATTAAATTTCCCCGGTTACTTTGATGATTCATGGAGAAACTGAGTTAAATTTTCTGTGTAAAACATAACTTATTTTTTACATTATTTGTCACATGTATATGGAAACATACAGTGAAATGCATCGTTTGTGTCAGTGACAAGCACAATCTGAATTGGTGTGGGGGGAGGCCAGCAAGTGTTGCCATGCGTCCAGCACCAACATAGCTTGTCCACAACTTACTAACCCTAGTCTGTACGTCTTTCTGGAATGTGGCAGGATACCGGAGCACCTGGAGAAACTCCACATAGTCACCAGGAGAACGTACAAAGTTCTTACAAACATTGAACCCCTATTGCTGGCACTGTGAAACGTTATACTAACCATGACGCTACCGTGTTGCCCTGAAAACAGGTTGACGTAGTTAGTGATGAACTTGTTTGTCAATTGTTCAGCTCATTGTATGGGTACTAAGTTGTGACCAATGTGTCTGACTCTTTAGTTTCCTGCTTAAAATACAGAATATTCTTGCATGTGCCAAGCTGTGCATGTGTAGCCTATTAGAAAGAATGTGTTGGAGAGCGAAGCAACTGCACTCGATGTTTATCAAGCAGACAGATCCAAACAAACAGTTTATACACAAGATAATTTGCACAGAAATGGATGTGGGATTGAATCCAAAACTTTATTAAACCTAATACAGCAACATATTTCTATAGCACCTTTTAAGATAGAAAATTAGTCCCAAGGCAGTTCACAGCAGTTATTATAGGGCAAGATTTGACTGTCAGAAAAAACCTATGTGATTTACTAATGTTATCAGAGAAGGAAATTTGCCGTGCTTCTACAACCTGGCCTGTTTCTGACTTCAGACCATGAATGTACGTGATTTTTGCCTCCACTGTTGTGGCCACAGCCCTTGACTAAATAAAAGAATGAAAAGAATAGGGAAGCAAATGTTTGGGAGTAATTTGTGAGGCATGTGTTAAAGGAGGAAACAGGGACAAATTTCCAGAGCTCTAGCATCTAATGCCTCGGCCGGCGATGCTGGGACGATTAAAATCAAGGATGTACAAGATAGGAATGCAGATACCTTGGAACATTGTAGGGCTGGGGAAATTACGGGGGATTTGGAATGGGTGAGGCCATGAATCAATGTGAACACAAAGATGAAATCTTAACAGATAAACAATATTTTTAGTTAGTGGCACAGTTTGTCAGAGAATTAGACTATTAGCCAAAGCAGCAATAAACAAATTGGAGTGTCCTTGTTCTGGGGAATCTGATTAGCTATGATCTCCTGTTTAAACATGGCTGGGTGGCCGCTGGCAATCTCTTGACTCTGTTATTTTCTGTGGCTTTCAAATAAGAGCTGCTTTATTGAAAGTCCAGGTTATTCTGTTATTCTTCTCTATGAAAAGAAGCCATTATTGAAAATCTTGTGTCATACTTCTCAACATTGCAGCATAAGACGTTCAATATATGCAGCTCTTTTTCCATTCTTCTACTCACCACCTTCCCTCCTTCTCAAGTCACTGTCCTGGTGATTCCTTGCCACAGGTAGCTGTGGGGGCCAAGTCATTGGGTATAATTAAAGCAGAGGTTGATAAGGTTTTTTTTTTGATTTGTAAGGACATCGAAGCTTAATATCAAAGCTTACAGGGAGAATGGAGTTGAGAGCAAAAAATAAATCAGCCATGATCAAATGGTGGAGCAGACTCAGTGGGCGAATGTCCTAATTCTGCTCCTAGGTCTTATGTTCTTAGGTTTGAGCATGACTTATTTGACTCGGCTCTGGGAAGTAAAAGTTGCCTGTGCCTGATTTTGTCAATTGTACAGCGGATAGTCATAGTCATAGTCATACTTTATTGATCCGGGGGGAAATCGGTTTTCGTTACAGTTGCACCATAAATAATAAATAGTAATAGAAATAGTAATAGTAATACTACTATTAGTAAATAATAATAGTCATGGAAATGATAAATAGTAATAGAAAAATAGTAATAAATAGTTAAATAGTAATATGTAAATTATGCCAGTAAATTATGAAATAAGTCCAGGACCAGCCTATCGGCTCAGGGTGTCTGACCCTCCAAGGGAGGAGTTGTAAAGTTTGATGGCCACAGGCAGGAATGACTTCCTATGAGGCTCTGTGTTGCATCTCGGTGGAATGAGTCTTTGGCTGAATGTACTCCTGTGCCCACCCAGTACATTGACCAAGATGGCATGCAACTTAGACGGCATCCTCTTTTCAGACACCGCCGTGAGAGAGACCAGTTCCATCCCCACAACATCACTGGCCTTACGAATGAGTTTGTTGATTCTGTTGGTGTCTGCTACCCTCAGCCTGCTGCCCCAGCACACAACAGCAAACATGATAGCACTGGCCACCACAGACTCATAGAACATCCTCAGCATCGTCCGGCAGATGTTAAAGGACCTCAGTCCCCTTAGGAAATAGAGACGGCTCTGACCCTTCTTGTAGACAGCCTCAGTGTTCTCTGACTAGTCCAGTTTATTGTCAATTCGTATCCCCAGGTATTTGTAATCCTCCACCAGGTCCACACTGACCCCCTGGATGGATACAGGGGTCACCGGTACCTTAGCTCTCCTCAGGTCTACCACCAGCTCCTTAGTCTTTTTTACATTAAGCTGTAGATAATTCTGCTCACACCATGTGACAAAGTTTCCTACCGTAGCCCTGTACTCAACCTCATCTCCCTTGCTGATGCATCCAACTATGGCAGAGTCATCTGAAAACTTCTGAAGATGACAAGACTCTGTGCAGTAGTTGAAGTCCGAGGTGTAAATGGTGAAGAGAAAGGGAGACAAGACAGTCCCCTGTGGAGCCCCAGTGCTGCTGATCACTCTGTCGGACCCACAGTGTTGCAAGCATACGTACTATGGTCTGCCAGTCAGGTAATCAAGAATCCATGATACCAGGGAAGCATCCACCTGCATCGCTGTCAGCTTCTCCCCCAGCAGAGCAGGGCGGATGGTGTTGAACACACTGGAGAAGTCAAAAAACATGACCCTCACAGTGCTCGCTGGCTTGTCCAGTTGGGCGTAGACACAGTTCAGCAGGTAGACGATGGCATCCTCAACCCCTAGTCGGGGCTGGTAGGTGAACTGGAGGGGATCTAAGTGTGGCCTGACCAGAGGCCAGAGCAGCTCCAGAACAAGTCTCTCCAGGGTCTCCATGATGTGGGAGGTCAATGCCACCGGTCTGTAGTCATTGAGGCCGCTGGGGCGCGGCGTCTTCGGCACAGGGATGAGGCAGGACATCTGCCACAGTACAGGAACCCTCCGGAGCCTCAGGCTCAGGTTGAATACATGGCGAAGTACTCCACATAGCTGAGGGGCACAGGCTTTGAGCACCGTGGTACTGACACCATCCGGTCCTGCAGCCTTGCTTGGGTTGAGACGTTTCAGCTGTCTTCTCACCTGTTCAGCCGTGAAGCCCACCGTGGTGGTTTCATGTGGGGAGGGAGTATAGTCATGAGAGCAGGGTGGGGGACTGTGAGGAGGGGTAGGAGGGGAGAGTGGAATATGTGTTGGTTGAGGGCCGACAACAGATGGCTCATGTGGGGGATGGGCAAGGGTCACAATGTCAGATCTGTTAAAGAACAGGTTAAGTTCGTTGGCCCTGTCCACGCTGCCTTCAGCTCCTCTGTTGCTAGTTTGCCGAAACTCAGTGATGGTCCTCACCCCCTCCAGACCTCTCTCATGTTGTTCTGCTGGAGTTTCCTCTCAAGCTTCCTCCTGTACCTGTCTTTAGCCTCCCTGATCCTGGCTTTCAGGTTCCTCTGTATTGCCCTCAGCTCCTCCCTATTTCTACTAGATACTAGATGAACTTTAAAATCTGAGATCTTGGTCCAGTGGCAAGGTTGTCCAAGATGATTGGGGACCAGCCTTTGCTACACAGATTTGGTGTATATACACATTGTACACATATATTAATTGATAAATTGGTTTATTATTGTCACATGTACCAAGGTTCAGTGAAAAACCTGCTTTTCATGCCATCCACACAAGTCATTCATAGCAGTTAGCGTACCAGCCACACGGATTCAATTCCCACCACTGTCTATAAGGTGTGTGTATGTTCTCTCTGTGACTGCTTGGTTTCCTCCAGGTATTCCAGTTCTCACATTCCAAAGACAAATGGTTTAGGGTAAGTAAGTTGTGGGAATGCTACCTTGGCGCTGGAAGCGCGGTGACACTTGTGGTCTGCCCCCAGTACATCTTGGGTTGTACTGGTTGTTGATGCAATTGACTCATTTACTGTATGTTTCAACATTTTATGTAACCCCAATGAACTCCAATGTTACAGCTGGCATGGTAGAACATTGCACTCACTGCTACAGTACCATGCCGCCCCACAGTAATAAGGGTTGGGATCAGGGCAGTACACAGTGCAGAAAGAAATTTGGGTGGAACTGTGACACGGTAAGGAGAGGAAAACATTAAGAGTATTTTTAGGCCACTAAATAACGTCTATAATATTGGGCAGCATTTAAGTCAGGAAATTAGAGGTGTATGTAACAGAATAATCATGGGTACATAAAATTACTGATAGACCAGACAAGTTAAATTAAATTAGTGATACTAAGGTGGAAGACCTCATGTAATGTTTAACAACATGGTTTTCTAGATGAAAATATTGAGAAACAAAGTTGGGGGAAAGTCTATTTTAGAACTTATACTATGCAATGAGGAAGGGTTAATTATTAATACTGTTGTAAAGGATTTTTTGAGAAGATTAACCTTAACATGAATGCACGTTACTTTGAACAACATCAGTTTAAACTTAGTTTGAATCTGTGGTCTTAAACCTAAACAAGGATCACAAAAGTATGAACGAGGTCCTTGATATGAAGTTGTATAAGGCATTGGTGAGGTCTAATTTGGAGTTTTGTGTGCAGATCTGGTCACCTACCCTCAGGAAAGCTATCAATTAGATTGAAAGAGAGCAGAGAAAACTTACAAGGACGTTGCCAGGACTTGAAGATGTGAATTATTGGAAAAGCTTGGGTCAGGACATTATTTCCTAGAGCGTAGGAGAATGGGGGGAGATTTAATAGAGGTATACAAAATTATGAGGGGTATAGATAGGGTAAATGCAGGCAGGCTTTTTTTTCTACTGAAGTTGGGTGAGACTAGAACTAAAGATCATGGGTTTAGGGTGAAATAAGCAATATTTAAGGGGAACAGGACGGGGAACTTCTTCACTCAGAGGTTGGTGAGGGTGTGGAACAAGCTGCCAGCGGAAGTGGTGGATGCAGGTTCAAATTCAATATTTAAGAGAAATTTGGATTGGTACATGGATGGGAAGGGTATGGAGTGCTATGGTTTGGGTGCAGGTCAATAGGATTAATAGTTAATTACTAGCAGATTGGATGGACCAAAGGGCCTGTTTCCGTGCTGTAGTGTTCTATGACTCTAGGAGGAAGCAGAAGTGTGTTTTATTGGGAAACCGCATTAAAAGGTGTGACAATTGCTTACACTTAAAGAAATAGTACATGATTTGCAACAGAAGGATTCCATATGGCACAAAAAACAACAGGAAAAGGAGAAACTAAAGATGGTATTAAATCAAAGAGGGTTACAAAGTTTCCAGAAATAACAGTAAGCCTAGCGATGAGTACAGTTAGAAGTCAACAAGAGAGGACCAAGCTGTAGGGAGGATGTTTCCCTTTGCTGAGGGGTTGAGAACCCAAAGCCTCGTTTTCTAACACATTAGGCTGTGGATATTCAGTCACTGAGTTCATTTGAAATGGAGATCAATATATGTCTGTATAATAAGGTAATTAACTGATAGGAGAAGAAAGGTACCGAGGTAGAGGAGAGATGATGTTCAAAGTTCAAACTTTTTGATGTTGATAAATGGCAGAGAGGCTTGAAAGGCCAGATGGCCTAGTTTTGCTCTTTGTAGGTATTATGGTTGAATATCTGGCAATGTGTCAAGCTGAAAGAGTGGGTGTGCAGTGAGGAGAGCTCATTATGCGGGCTTTTAAAGTTCTTCTCGTTCTCTTGAATAGATCTCCCTTCTCGATTGACTCCTGTCCAGTTCTCTAATGAGCTTAGCAAGTTGAGAGAAGGGTGTTACAGATGGAGCTCAGCCAGGTCAGCAGTTGAGCTACCAGCCATTGGGGCAAGTTCATGTTCAAGTTCAACCAGACTAAGGTGCACGGAAGAGTACTTACAACTCACACTAAACACATAAAGTAATATTACCACAAATAAATTAAAAAATAATAAAATATATTCCAGAAGATTGTCATTTAGCATAAGGTGTATTTATGACACAAGTTAAAAAGTAAATAGTATAATGCTACTGGCACTTTATACTTGATGAGATCTGGGAGGTGGCAGCGAGTTCATTTGTCTCATGTTCTGGGGGAAGAAGCTGTTTCCCATCCTAACAGCACTTGTGCTATGGTACCTTCCACTTGATGGTGGGGGGAAGGGGGGGGGTGTCAAAGGGTTTGAGGGATGGATGGGAGGAATCATTGAAAATGCTAAATGCCTTGCGGATGCAATGCTCCTGATAAGTACCTTGGATAAGTCGCTTCCTTGCTTCTGAGTCAGAAAGTTGTGGATTCAAGCCCCGCTCCAAAGAATTGAATCCAAATCCTGACCAAAGCTTCCTGTGCAGTGATGAACACTTTGCAGTTGAGCCTTAATCATCATGAATCAAAGGTCATTACTGGCTCAGGTTAGATCTGAATACACAATAACAGCACAGTAAAGAATAAACGCAAGATACTGAAAATCCACAGCAGCACACACAAGATACTGAAGGAAATCAGCAAGTTAGTCAGCAGCACCTATGGAAAGGAATGAACAGTCGATGTTTTGGGCTGAAACCCTTCATCTGTTATCATACAAGAGGAATTCTGCAGATGCTGGAAATTCAAGCAACATACATCAAAGTTGCTGGTGAACGCAGCAGGCCAAGCAGCATCTATAGGAAGAGGCGCCTCTTCCTATAGATGCTGCTTGGCCTGCTGCGTTCACCAGCAACTTTGGTGTATATTATCTGTTATCATACTATGCCTTTCACTTCAAAAAATTATATTGAACACTCAAGTTGACTCTCCAGCATCCAGAGTTTTTGGAAGTAAAACTCAGTTATTACCCTACAACCATCAAGCTCCTGAACTTGCATGGTAAAATTTACTCGCCACAACTCAGAACTGATTCTACAACCTTCAGACTCACTTTCAAGGGTTCTTTAGAATATAGAACATAGAATAATACAGCACAGTACAGGCCCTTCGGCCCACAATGTTGTGCCGACCCTCAAACCCTGCCTCCCATATAAGCCCCCACCTTAAATTCCTCCATATACCTGTCCAGTAGTCTCTTAAACTTCACCAGTGTACCTGCCTCCACCACTGACTCAGGCAGTGCATTCCACGCACCAACCACTCTCTGAGTAAAAACCTTCCTCTAATATCCCCCTTGAACTTCCCACCCCTTACCTTAAAGCCATGTCCTCTTGTACTGAGCAGTGGTGCCCTGGGGAAGAGGCTCTGGCTATCCACTCTATCTATTCCTCTTATTATCTTGTACACCTCTATCATGTCTCCTCTCATTCTCCTTCTCTCCAAAGAGTAAAGCCCTAGCTCCCTTAATCTCTGATCATAATGCATACTCTCTAAACCAGGCAGCATCCTGGTAAATCTCCTCTGTGCCCTTTCCAATGCTTCCACAGCCTTCCTATAGTGAGACGACCAGAACTGGACACAGTATTCCAAGTGTGGCCTAACCAGAGTTTTATAGAGCTGCATCATTACATCGCGACTCTTAAACTCTATCGCTCGACTTATGAAAGCTAACATCCCATAAGCTTTCTTAATTACCCTATCTACCTGTGAGGCAACTTTCAGGGATCTGTGAACATGTACCTCCAGATCCCTCTGTCCTCCACACTGCCAAGTATCCTGCCAATTACTTTGTGCTCTGCCTTGGAGTTTGTCCTTCCAAAGTGTACCACCTCACACTTCTCCTGGTTGAACTCCATCTGCCACTTCTCAGCCCACTTCTGCATCCTGCCAATGTCTCTCTGCAATCTTTGACAATTCTCTACACTATCTACAACACCACCAACCTTTGTGTCGTCTGCAAACTTGCCAACCCACCCTTCTACCCCAACATCCAGGTCGTTAATAAAAATCACGAAAAGTAGAGGTCCCAGAACAGATCCTTGTGGGACACCACGAGTCACAATCCTCCAATCTGAATGTACTCCCTCCACCACGACCCTCTGCCTTCTGCAGGCAAGCCAATTCTGAATCCACCTGGCCAAACTTCCCTGGATCCCATGCCTTCTGACTTTCTGAATAAGCCCACCGTGTGGAACCTTGTCAAATGCCTTACTAAAATCTATATAGATCACATCCACTGCACTATCCTCATCTATATACCTGGTCACCTCTTCAAAGAACTCTATCAGGCTTGTTAGACATGATCTGCCCTTCACAAAGCCATGCTGACTGTCCCTGATCAGACCATGATTCTCTAAATGTCCAGAGATCCTATCTCTAAGAATCTTTTCCAACAGCTTTCCCACCACAGATGTAAGGCTCACTGGTCTATAATTACCTGGACTATCCCTACTACCTTTTTTGAACAAGGGGGCAACATTCGCCTCCCTCCAATCCTCTGGTACCATTCCCGTGGACAACGAGGATATAAAGATCCTAGCCAGAGGCTCAGCAATCTCTTCCCTCGCCTCGTGGAGCAGCCTGGGAATATTCCGTCAGGCCCCGGGGAATATGTAACTCTTTATAACTCATGTTTTCCGTATGATTTTTTATTTGCACAATTTCTCTTCTTTTGCACATTGGTTGTTTGTCAGTTATTGTTTGTGTATAGTTTTCATAAATTAAATTATATTTCTTTGTTTTCCTGTGAACACTTGTAAGAAAAGATTGCAAGGATGGTGCTGGGACTTAAGGACCTGAGTTATAGGGAAAGGTTGAACAGGTAAGGACGACATTCCCTAGAATGTAATGAGGGAGTTATGAGGGGTATAGATAGGGTAAAAGCAAGCAGGCTTTTTCCGCTGACATTGTGTGAGACAACTGGAGGTCATAGGTTAAGGGTGAAAGTTTTAAGGGGAATATGAGGGGAACTCCTTCACTAAGAGGGTGGTGAGATTGTGGAACAAGCTGCCAGTACAAGTGGGGTCCATTTCAATATTTGAGAGAAGTGTGGATAGGTATATGGTTGGGAAGGGCATGGAGGGCTATGGTACAGGTTGATGGGACGAGGCAGATTAATGGCTCAGCACAGACTAGATGGGCCAAAGGGCCTATTTATATCCTGTAGTTTTCTATGACTCTAAAATGAATCTCAAGGTAGTATACTTTGATCATAAATTTTACTTTGACTTTACCTTTGATTTTCTCTAATCATTGTATGAAGGTACTTATTTATTTTATTCCTAACTTTAATAGGCAGCATGTCTGGAAGGGAGCAAACACTCGACATTTCAGGCCAAGAGCTGATGAAGGGTCTCAGCCTGAAACGTCAGCTGTTTATACTTTTCCATAGATGCTGCCTGGCCTGCTGAGTTCCTCCAGCATTTTGTGTGTGTTGCTTGGATTTCCAGCATCTGCAGATTTTCTCTTGTTTCTAATAGGCAGTGATTACCAAGGATGGTATTTACCTAGTAAATTGAAGTCGTTTAACTCAGATGATGTTAATTTCTGATCATCTGATATGCGCAAATTATTGTGTTATTTATAGTGCTTATCAAATTATTGAATAGATCAAGTTAGTTTAGTCTAGACGTAAATTATTGGGATGACACTGTGAGGAGAGTGCATATACTGAATTTAAAGCAGCGATTTCCTCATCATACTGATACGTCTTTATGTCTTTGCAGCTTGGAATCATTTCTGTATGGGTTCCATGCATTATTTAAAGGAGATTTCAGAATCACTGCCAAGCAGGAATGGGTTTTCGAAGATATTGACTTGCTGCACAAGGTTGTTGCCCCGGGGATTCGAATGTCCCTAAAACTTCACCAGGTACATCTGTCTTGCTTGATTTCTTAAGTTTTTATGTAGGTGTTATGGTTGAACAATGTGAGCAGGTTGAGGGAGAATTTCAAAGTTCAAAGTAAATTTATCACCATATGCTACCCTGAGATTCATTTTCTTGTGGGCCTTCACAGTAGATACAAAAAACAGTAGGGACAATGAAAAACTACACACAAAGATGGACAAGCTGTGCAAGTATGAAAAATAATTTTAAATAAATAATACTAAGCATATGAATTGTAGAATCATTGAAAGTGAGTCCATAGGTTGTGGAATTGGTTCAGTGTTGAGGTGAGTGAAGTTATCCACGCTGGTTCAGGAGCCTAATGGTTGAAGGGTAAAATCTGTTCCTGAACCTGGTGGTGTGGGACCTAGGCTCCTGTACCTCCTTCTCAAAGGCAGCAACAAGAAGAGAACATGGCTTGGAAGCACTTTGTAGATATGCTCAATGGTGGGGAGGGCTTTTCCATTGGTGGACTGGGCTGTATCCATCACTTTATGTAGGCTTTTCTATTCTTGGGCAATATGTTGCCTAGGCACACCAATCATTCACAGGAATGCAGTTCACTGTAGTGAACTCATGGACTCGTACAGATATAAAGTCATACAACATGGAAACAGGCCCTTTAGTCCACAAAGCCCCCACTTATGTTAATTCTACCATTCACCCCACATTCCTATCCCTCCCTTCCTCTAGATGTTGCTAGGACTTGAGAGCCTAAGTTATTGAGAAAGGTTTGAATAGTTAGGACTTTATTCCCCTGCAGCGTAGGAGAATGAGGAGATTTGATTGAGATATACAAAATTATGAGGGGTATAGATAGGGTAAATACAAGCAGGCTTTTTCTGCTGAGAGGTGAAATATTTAAGGGGAACCTGAAGGGTTGTGCAAGTGTGGAAAGAGCTGCCAAACAGAAGTGGTAGATCTTGGGCCATTCAGAAATCTGATGGCAGAGGGGAAGAAGCTGTTCCTAAAACATTGAGTTTGTGTCTTTAGGCTCCTGTCCCTCCTCCCTGATGGTAGTAATGAGAACAGAACATGTCCTGGATGGTGAGGGTCCTTAAAATTAAAGACAATCCTGACAATACTAGGCAGGTCGGACAGCATCCATGATGAGAGAAGAAAGAAAATAATGTTACACATTGATGAGCCTTTATCAGAACTAACCTTTTCTACTACAATTTGGAAAGGCTAATGGTTGCTAAAACTTACCTGTGAAATTCATCAGTTTCAGAATTTTAATTTTCCAGATATTTAAAATGAATTCAAATTCTCAGACTCAAGGATGTGAGCTCAAATTTCCTGAGTTATTAGATTCTGCATGGACATTTAGTTGGAATCAGGAGGATTTCCTGTTTGCATTCCAAAGCCGTTGACAGCTCCTGGAAACAGATATATAGATCCAGGCAGTGCAGGTCACATTTCAAACTGTGCTGTTTAAGATTAATAAATATTGTTAAGCGAACTTGCCCTTTTCATCTAGAATCGTATGTGACAATCCATGGTCTTACCATTAACAGAAACAGTGGATCCTGTCACACAGTCACCTAATTGAACCATGGTGAAAAGGATTTTTAATAGCATGTGTGTGAGTGGGTGGTCAGATGGGAGGGGGAAAGGGGCTTGTTTTGCTTTTGTTGGTGGTGTTTTTGCTTGTGTTGTTCTGCTGAACTTTGTGGGCACGCAATGTTGGCATTGGAATGTGTGGCAACACTTAGCAGGCTGCCCCCAGTGCATCCTTTGGTTGGGTTGGTTATCAACACAAATAGCACATTTCATTGTTTTGATATTTAATTTAATAGGCATCCGTTAGTCTCATGAGACCATGGATTTGCGCTTTGGACAAGGTTGTATGGAAGACCAGCAGTTGCCCATGCTGCAAGTCTCCCCTCTCCACGCCACCGATGTTGTCCAAGGGAAGGGCAATAGGACCCATACAGCTTGCCACCAGTGTCGTCACAGAGCAATGTTGGTTAAGTGCCTTGCTCAAGGACACAACATGCTGCCTCAGCCAAGGCTTGAACTAGCGACCTTCAGGTCACAAGACGAACACCTTAACCACTTGGCCACATGCCAAAACAAACAGGTTTTGATATACCTGTTATTAATAAATGAATCAGAATCTAAATAAAACCATAAGATAGAGGAGCAGAACTAGACCATTCAGCCCATAAAGTCCGCTCCACCATTCAATCATGGCCGTTTTTTTTCCAACCCCCTTCGCCTACCTTCTCCCACAATCCTTAATTCTCTTACCAATCAAGAAGATTTCAAGTACACCCAGTGACTTGGCCTCCACAGCCCTCTGTGACAATGAATACCACAGATTCAGCACCTCTGACTGAAGAAATACTTCATCTCAGCTTTAAAGAGATGTTCTTTCATTTCTGAGTCTGAGATTAGAGAGAGATGGGTTACATGCAGCACTCTGCAATAACAACACCCTGCACGCACTTCAGGATTGAATGACAGAGTGAAAGTCTGGCACTAAGGGGGTCAGAGTAAGAAAACAAGTAAAACTGAAGAAGGGAGAGAATAGGGTCAGATATACACAGAGAGGAGGGTATGACTAAGGTTACAGACATTTAGACTTTGGTGTAATATCTTCAAAAAAGCGATACATATCTTTGAAAGGCAATCCCTCAAAAAGGCGGCATCCATCATTAAGGATCCCTATCACCTAGGACATGCCTTCTTCTCACTGCTACAATCAAGGAGGAGGTTCAGGAGCCTAAAGGCACACACAATGTCTTAAGAACAGTTTCTTCCCCTCTGCCATCAACTTCCTGAATAGTCCATGAACCAACTAATGAATATACAGTGGCATGCAAAAGTTTAGGCACCCCTGGTCAAAATTTCTGTTACTGTGAATAGCTAAGCGAATAAAAGATGAACTGATTTCCAAAAGGCATAAACTTAAAGGTGACACATTTCTTTAATATCTTAAGCAAGAAAACTTTTTTATTTCCATCTTTTACAGTTTCAAAATAACAAAGAAGGAAAAGGGCCCAAAGCAAAAGTTTGGGCACCCTGCAACCCTTTGGCAAGTATCACAGCTTGTAAACGCTTTTTATAGCCAGCTAAGAGTCTTTCAATTCTTGTTTGGGGGATCTTCGCCCATTCTTCCTTGCAAAAGGCTTCTAGTTCTGTGAGATTTTTGGGCCGTCTTGCATGCACTGCTCTTTTGAGATCTATCCACAGATTCTCAATGATGTTTAGGTCAGGGGACTCTGAGGGCCATGGCAAAACCTTCAGCTTGTGCCTCTTGAGGTAGTCCATTGTGGATTTTAAGGTGTGTTTAGGATCATTATCCTGTTGTAGAAGCCATCCACTTTTCATCTTCAGCTTTTTTACAGATGGTGTGATGTTTCCTTCCAGAATTTGCTGGTATTTAATTGAATTCATTCTTCCCTCTACCAGTGAGATGTTCTCCGTGCCACTGGCTGTGCAACACAAGCCCAAAGCATGATCGATCCACCCCCGTGCTTAACAGTTGGAGAGGGGCTCTTTTCATGAAATTCTGCACCCTTTTTTTTCTCCAAACATACTTTTGCTCATTGCGGCCAAAAAGTTCTGTTTTAACTTCATCAGTCTGTAAAAAAAAAAGCTGAAGATGAAAAGAGGATGGCTTCTACAACAAGATACCCGAAGGGGACCAATATCCTGGCGGGAAAGTTTAATAGAGCTGTTAGGGAGGGTTTAAACTAATTTGGCAGGGGGATGGGAACCGGAATGATAGAGCGGAGGAAGGGGAAAACAGAAATAAATCTAAGATAGTGAGCAGTAAAGATGTCAGGAAAGACAGGCAAGTGATGGGGCAAATGTGTAGCCATTGAGATGAGTTGCAGTGCAATAAAGTTGCAGTGAAATCAAAGCAAAAAGTATCAAATACTGGTCTTAAGGTGTTGTACTTAAATGCACGCAGCATAAGAAATAAGGTGGATGATCTTGTTGTACAGCTACAGATTGGCAGGTATGATATTGTGGCCATCACTAAGACCTGGCTAAAGGATGCATGTCTCTGGGAGCTGAACGTCCAAGGATACACGGTGTATCGGAAGGTTAGGAAGGTAGGCAGAGAGGGAGGCATGGCTTTATTGGTAAGAAATGATATTAAATCATTAGAAAGAAGTGATATAGGATCGGAAGTTGCAGAATCTTTATGGGTTGAACTAAGGAATAGCAGGGGTAAAAGGACCCTGATGGCAGTTATTTATAGGCCTCCAAACAGCTGCAGGGATGTGAACTACAAATTACAACTGGAAATAGAAAAGGCTTGTCAGAAGGGCAGTGTTATGATAATTGTGGGGGATTTTAACATGCGAGTAGATTGGAAAAATCAGGTCGGCACTGGATCTCAAGAGAGAGAATTTGTAGAATGTCTGTGAGATGGCTTTTTAGAACAGCTTGTTGTTGAGCCCACTAGGGCATCGGCTGTACTGGATTGGGTATTGTGTAATGAACCGGAGGTGATTGGAGAGATTGAGGTGAAGGAACCCTTGGGAGGCAGTGATCATAACATGATTGAGTTCACTGTGAAATTAGAAAAAAAGAAGCCGAAATCTGATGTGTCGGTGTTTCAGTGGAGTAAAGGAAACTACAGTGGCATGAGAGAGGAACTGGCCAAAGTTGACTGGGAAGAGACACTGGCGGGAAAGACGGCAGAGCAGCAGTGGCTGGAGTTTATGCGAGAAATGAGAAATGTACAAGACAGGTATATTCCAAAAAAGAAGAAATTTTTGAGTGGAAAAAGGATGCAACCGTGGTTGACAAGAAAAGTCAAAGCCAAAGTTAAAGCTAAGGAGAGGGCATACAAGGAAGCAAAAATTAGTGGGAAGACAGAGGATTGGGAAGTCTTTAAAACCTTACAAAAGGAAACCAAGAAGGTCATTAAGAGAGAAAAGATTAACTATGAAAGGAAACTAGCAAATAATATCAAAGAGGATACTAAAAGCTTTTTCAAGTATATAAAGAGTAAAAGACAGGTGAGAGTAGATATAGGACCGATACAAAATGATACTGGAGAAATTGTAATGGGAGATGAGGAGATGGCAGAGGAACTGAACAAGTATTTTGCATCAGTCTTCACTGAGGAAGACAGCAGGATACTGGACACTCAAGGGTGGCAGGGAAGAGAAGTGTGCGCAGTCACAATTACGACAGAGAAAGTACTCAGGAAACTGAATAGGCTAAAGGTCGATAAATCTGCTGGACCAGATGGAATGCACCCTCGTGTTCTGAAGGAAGTAGCTGTGGAGATTGTGGAGGCATTAGCGATGATCTTTCAAAAGTCGATAGATTCTGGCATGGTTCCAGAAGACTGTAAGATTGCAAATGTCACTCTGCTATTTAAGAAGGGGGCATGGAAGCAATAAGGAAATTATAGACCTGTTAGCTTGACGTCGGTGGTTGGGAAGTTGTTGGAGTCGATTGTCAAGGATGAGGTTACAGAGTACCTGGAGGCATATGACAAGATAGGCAGAACTCAGCATGGATTCCTTAAAGGAAAATCCTGCCTGACAAACCTATTACAATTGTTTGAGGAAATTCCCAGAAGGCTAGACAAGGGAGATGCAGTGGATGTTGTATATTTGGATTTTCAGAAGGCCTTTGACAAGGTGCCACACATGAGGCTGCTTAACAAGATAAGAGCCCATGGAGTTACAGGAAAGTTACATACGTGGATAGAGCATTGGCTGATTGGCAGGAAACAGAGAGTGGGAATAAAGGGATCCCATTCTGGTTGGCTGCCGGTTACCAGTGGTGTTCCACAGGAATCAGTGTTGGGGCCGCTTCTTTTTACATTGTACATCAACGATTTGGATTATGGAATAGATGGCTTTGTGGCTAAGTTTGCTGATGATACGAAGATAGGTGGAGGGGCCGGTAGTGCTGAGGAAATGGAGAGTCTGCAAAGAGACTCGGATAGATTGAAAGTATGGGCAGAGAAGTGGCAAATGAAGTGCAATGTTGGAAAGTGTATGGTTATGCACTTTGGCAGAAAAAATAAACGGGCAGACTATTATTTAAATGGGGAAAGAATTCAAAGTTCTGAGATGCAACGGGACTTGGGAGTCCTCGTACAGGATTCCCTTAAAGTTAACCTCCAGGTTGAGTCAGTAGTGAAGAAGGCGAATGCAATGTTGGCATTCATTTCTAGAGGAATAGAGTATAGGAGCAGGGATGTGATGTTGAGGCTCTATAAGGTGCTGGTGAGACCTCACTTGGAGTACTGTGGGCAGTTTTGGTCTCTTTATTTAAGAAAGGATGTGCTGACGTTGGAGAGGGTACAGAGAAGATTCACTAGAATGATTCTGGGAATGAGAGGGTTAACATATGAGGAACGTTTGTCCGCTCTTGGACTGTATTCCTTGGAGTTTAGAAGAATGAGGGGAGACCTCATAGAAACATTTCGAATGTTAAAAGGCATGGACAGAGTGGATGTGGCAAAGTTGTTTCCCATGATGGGGGAGTCTAGTACGAGAGGGCATGACTTCAGGATTGAAGGGCGCTCTTTCAGAACAGAAATGCAAAAAAATTTTTTTAGTCAGAGGGTGGTGAATCTATGGAATTTGTTGCTACAGGCAGCAGTGGAGGCCAAGTCATTGGGTGTATTTAAGGCAGAGATTGATAGGTATCTGAGTAGCCAGGGCATCAAAGGTTATGGTGAGAAGGCGGGGCAGTGGGACTAAATAGGATAAAATGGATCAGCTCATGATAAAATGGCGGAGCAGACTCGATGGGCCGAATGGCCTACTTCTGCTCCTTTGTCTTATGGTCTTATAATGATCCTAAATACCCCTCAAAATTCACAATGGACTACCTCAAGAGGCGCAAGCTGAAGGTTTTGTCATGGCCCTCACAGTCCCCTGACCTGAACATCATCGAGAATCTGTGGATAGACCTCAAAAGAGCAGTGCTTGCAAGACGGCCCAAGAATCTCACAGAACTAGAAGCCTTTTGCAAGGAAAAATGGGCGAAAATCCCCCAAACAAGAACCGAAAGACTCTTAGCTGGCTACAAAAAGTGTTTACAAGCTGTGATACTTGCCAAAGGGATGCAGGGTGCCCAAACTTTTGCTTTGGGCTCTATTCCTTCTTTGTTATTTTGAAACTGTAGAAGATGGAAATAAAAAAGTTTTCTTGCTTAAAATATTAAAGAAATATGTCATCTTTAACTTTATGCCTTTTGGAAATCAGTTCATCTTTTACTCACTTAGCTAGTCACAGTAACAGAAATTTTGACCGGGGTGCCCAAACTTCTGCATGCCGCTGCATATACAGTGGAACCTGGTTAATGGGATACATTGGGACCAGTATATTTTCATCTAATTAAGCAGTTGCTTAACTAACCGAAGTTTCATGAAAATACTTATAACGTTTACTTCATGGAAATACTTATAAACTGCCATTTAACTGAGTATTGATTTATGTACAGTATTTACATGAAATACAGAACAAATTAGAACACTACCAATACTTCTACAGTATTAGTTCATTAGTTCCTAATAGTTTTTGATTCAAGAATTCAGATGCCCTGTTCGTATCATTGACTGTAAATGAACAAGATAAACACAGACACCAAGTGCAGATAATGAACTGCCTTCATACAATGCTTTAGACTATTGCATCCTCTAAATCATCGTTTTCATTGTAACATTCAAGATATGTTCAAATTCTTCATAATTCCTAACTTGTTGCAGTAGTGAAACTGTTTAATTTTCACTCCTGGCCATTTCTGGCATCTCCAAGCCTGAATGCTTGAAACTGTGGTGAGCAAAACAGTTCTGAATTGTCTTACTGCTTATTTCTCACCAACTATCAGCAACAAAAGTCATTACTTTTTGAATACAAGCATACACATCCGATACTATTAAAAAATCTCTTCGCTCTAAAGACAGCATAGTGTCTAACAGCCATACAAGTACACATGACTGACTGTCTCCTGCCGGAATTAAGCAGCATGGTGTCCCAAATAAATGAAGAAAGTCCCAGCTATTTTCTCGATTTAGTTTTCATTCTTTAAGAGTAGTCCCAAATAAACAGCTGTACCAAGATTCACCCAGATTCCACTCTGTGCTTATATACATATATATTATTTTAATTGTAATTTATATATATTTTAAAATATATTTTTTTTTAATGTGTCGCACTATACTGCTGCGGCCAAACAACAAATTTCACAACATATGCCAATGATATTAAACCTGATTTTCATTCTGATTCTTAGATTGAGAAGGAGATGATGAGAGATTGAGGTTGGAAAGGAAAGGTGAAGAAATTTGATCACATGGGAAGCGAGACTCTGGAGTTAGAGAGAGTCTAATAAAAAAAAACACCTTTCACCCCACATGCCTCTGACTCCAGTGTAATTATCGTTTGCCATTTATGGCAATTACCATGAGATCCCACTATCATTTCCAATTAACTGGACTCTGAAAACTCACTCTCATTCCTCAAATCACAATTTATTTACTTATGCACAAGAAGAACAGCATAGCCCCTGTCTCCAAACTGTTTTGAAATTTGAACACAGAAATGCCATTTTTATGCAGAATTGACTAGTTGGGTATAGATATTACAAATTGGTAGCCGTGTCTATGTTCAAGTTCCTCATTTGCATGATCAATCACCAATCAACACCTTCTGTTCTCTAGGTCCAATCCTGCCATGTGCGATTGATGCTGTATTGATTGTGTTTTATTCCTCCAGGACCACTTCACCACATCTGACGAATACGAGGATCCCGTGGTACTTTACGAGGCCATCAATGGACATGAGCAGACATTGGTCATCTGCCACGAGGGAGACCCATTGTGGTGCCAGTCCATCCTTTCAAATGCAGCTGCTCTGCTTGCACTCAGGCACGTGGTAGATGACGGGGCCAATGAATACAAGATCATTATGCTTCACCACCGCTTCCTCAGCTTCAAAGTGGTGAAGGTATTCAGAGTTATCATTCTCTAACCATTAATTATTCTGATCAGGGGAGAATCAGAATCCAATTTATTACCTTACCACTGACTTAGATGGTGTGGAATTTGTTGTTTTGCTGCAGCAGTACAGTGCATAAAATACAATCACTTAAAATAGGATATTAAAAATTATAGAAAAATAAGTAAGTAGTGCAGAAAGAAAGCAAAATAGTGATTAATGTGGGTCTGTGATGATGGATGCTGCTTTCTTGTGTAGTGCTTCTTGTAGATGTGCTCAATGAACTTGTATTCCCTTTAGATAAAAGGTTCAATTCCCACCACTCTCTGTACGGAGTTGGTACGTTCTCCCTGTGACTGTGTGGATTTCCTCTGGGTGCTACAGTTTCCTCCCACACTCCAAAGACCTAGTGTTAGTGTGTTGTGGGTATGCTATGTTGGCACCGGAAGCATGGTGACACTTGTGGGCTGCCCCCAGTGTATCTTCGAACAGTGTTGGCTATTGACACAAGTGATGCATTTCTCTGTAGGTTTTGATGTACATGTGACAAATAAAACTAATCTGTATCTTTAAATATATTAAAAATGCAAAAAAGAGGAATTACAAGGTAGCATTCATGGGTTCCAAAATCTGATGGTGGAGGGAAAGAAGCTGGTGCTGAATCATTGAGTGTGGGTCTTCAGCCTCCTGTACCTCTTCACCGATGATAGTAATGAGAAGGGGGCATTTCCTGGATGGTGAGGGTCCTTAATGATGGATACCACTTCTTGATGTACCACCTCTTGAAGGTGCCTTCAGTAGTGGGGAAGGGATTGAGCTGGCTGTGTCTACAACCCTCAGAAGCCTCTTCTTCTGTGCACTGGAGCTTCCAACCCAGACTGTGATGCATCCAGTCAGAATGCTCTCCACCGTACATCTGCAGAAATTTTGAAGAGGATAAACCAGTTGGATGTTTGTTCTCCAGAAGAGGTGACCTGACAGTAGGTTTCAGAATTGTGAAGTTTGACTCCTTGAGCAAAATAGCTCAAAACCAGGGCCACAGCTAGAACATAATGGATCTATGTTGTTTATAGGGATGTTGCTGGGACTTGACGACCTGAGTTATAGGGAATAGGTTACGACTTTATTCCCTGGAGCGTAGGAGAATGAGAGGAGATTTGACAGAGGTATACAAAATTATGAGGATTATCGGTAGGGTAAATGCAAGTAAGCTTTTTCCACTGAGGATGGGTGAAGTAGAACTAGAGGTCATAGTTTAAGGTTGAAAGATGAAATATTTAAGAGGAACCTGAGTGGGATCTTCTTCATTCAGAGGGTGTTGCGAATGTGAAAGTGGTGAATGCAAGTTTGATTTCAACATTTAAGAGAAGTTTGGATGAGTACATGGATGGGAGGGGTATGGAGGGATATGGTCCAGGTGCGAGTGCATGGGACTAGGGAGAATAACAATCAGCATGGACTGGATGGGCTGAAGGGGCTATTTCTGTGTGGTAGTGCTCTATGACTCCATGTTCCATATAAAACTTCTTCCTTTTATTTCTCTGACATCAGAAACTCCTATACCTTTCTCCCTCCTGTGTTTATCCAACCTCACCTTGACTCCATCTTTACTTTTCACTTCCTTCATTCCTTGTGGTGACAGTCATATTCTTATCACTCTTTGCATAAAGATGCTGATTTTTATTTGGTGCCACCTTTTATTTGTGGCTTTTCTGTGTTTCTGTGTGCATTGTACCGTATATTAAGAGAATTTTTCTATTGGAATAGGTGAATAAAGAGTGTGTGAAAGGGCTGTGGGCAGGACAACAGATGGAGCTGATATTTCTCCAGAATCGCAACCCGGAGCGAGGCAGCATACAGAATGCCAAGCAGGTCTTGAGAAACATGATCAATTCTTCCTGTGACCAACCGATTGGCTACCCAATTTATGTGTCACCTCTTACCACTTCCTATGCGGGCACACATAAACAGCTGAAGAATGTCTGGGGAGGTCCAATCAGTTTGGAGAATCTCAACTTGTGGTTCACTTCCAGGTGGCAGAAGTAAGTATTGGTCTACATGGGCTCCCCATCCCCTAGCTTCATCCACTCACTTTCTGATCTACATGTTCACGTTCTCTTACTTGGTCTGACCATCTCCCAGCACACCCTACCTCTTTAACTTCCTACAATAATTGGGTGCCATGGTGACATAGCAGTTAGCATAACGCTATCACAGTGCCAGCAACCCGGATTCAATTCCCGCCAAAGTCTGTAAAGTGTTTGTATGTTCTCCTGTGACTGTTCGTTTCCTCCTGGTGCTCCAGTTTCCTCCCTCATTCCAAAGACATACAGGTTAGGGTGAGCAAGTTAGGTTACATTGTTGGCCTAAAGGCTGTTTCAGTGCTAGATGACAGATATTGAGTAACATGGTGCAATAGCGGTGTAATTCTAGTACAGCTCCAGTGACCCAAGCTCAATTCTGCCTCCAACCATTCGGAATTTATATGTTCTCTCTATGACCAGGTAGATTTCCTCTGGGTGCTCCAGCTTCCTCCTACATTCTAATGACATATGGGTTAGTAGGCTCATTGGGCCAGAAGGACCTGTTTCCATGGTTTATCTTTCTGAATCTCTATATCTCTAAACTCCACTCTACACCTTTAGCACCTATGCCTTTAATATCAGATCCCTAAATTCAATACCAAAGTCTTCAATCTCTCCAACTCTCCAACTTGATCTTCATTTACGTTAAACACAATACACAGTGGATTCTAGTTAATTGGACCATTGGTTTTTCAAGGCAGCTGCTTATTTTGGACAACTCTTAAAGAACAAAACCTAATCAATAAAATAGATGAGATTCTTTTCATTTATTTGGGACACTATGTCACTTAATTGGGGCAGGAGGCTATTGCCAAATGAGATTTTAACTAGCGCCAGACAGGTGCACTTGTCTGACACTACACCATGGTTACAGTGAACAGTTTTTAAAGGTGGTCATTTGTGTGTACTTGTGTTCAGAAAACAGTGATCTTTGTCATCGATAGTTGGCAAGAAATAAGCAGCAAGACAATTCAGAACTGTTTTGCTCACCACGGTTTCATGCATTCAGGCTTGGAGATGCCAAAAATGGCTGGGAGTGAAAATTAAACTACTTCAACAATTTAAGAGCTACAAAGAATTTGAAGGTATCGACAATCATCTTGAATGTTACAATGAAAATTAAGATTTGGGTCCGGCTGGTGGCGCAATGACATCAGCGCCAGACTCTGGAACGGAGGTTCCCGGGTTCGAATCCGGTCGGGTCCACTCCCGAGTGCGCTTTCCATCTGTGCTGGGTTGAGTGTCGAGATCGCAATTCGACCTCGTAAAATTAAAGGGAAAAATACTGTGAAATGTCTGTGTGAAGAGTGGCGCGCCACACAGTCTCTCTCTCGCTCCATGCCTTGTAAAGGCATGAAAAGGACATCGTCCCACCAACATCGCACACGCACACACACGCCAAAAAAAAAAAAAGAAAATTAAGGTTTGGAGGATGCAATTATTGATAGCATTATATGAAGGCAGTCTACTATCTACACTAGGAGTCTGCACTGACTTTGATCATTTACAGTGAATCAAAAGAACGCAGCAGCATACACTGAATGAATTTCTCCATCAGTAGGTATTAGGCACTAATGCACAGTTGTAGTAGTGTTGATTATGTCCCACTTTGTTCTGAATTTCATTTAAATATATAATTTGTTGCTCAGTTAAATGATAGTTTGTCTTTTGTATACTTTTTTAACTATGTATTTCCTTCAGCTAATTGGGGCAGCAGCTAAATTGAACCAAAATATGCTGATCTCGATTTGTCCTAATTAACTGGAATCTTCTGTATATAAAAGTAAGTTGTTGGTGAAATTCCTATTTCAATCTGAAAAATAGAAATCTTTGGTCTGCATATCTCATAAACAAATCCCGTGTGATAATTGTACAATGTTGTAAGGTCTGTAACTGTGGACTCTAAGCAACTTCAGTGCTTTGTTATTACCGGGAGAGATTGAGATTGAGATTGGAAATCCTGTTCGAGTGTTGTCTACCGGTTTCACAGGGGAGTCTGAATAGGCAGCTAAGTGCATTTTACCAAAGGTCCACACCTTTAAAGGTGATATAGAAATGCAAGTTCTTGTTGCCCAGGAGCAGGCAGAGACATAACCATGTGACCAAGCACAGAGTGGAGATCTGGAAGCTCATCAGTAACAGAGACATTGAGATGATAATAGGAGCCTCTACTCCAAATTGTCACCAGAGGAAGTTGTGTTTACTTTACATCAGCCAGATTTTTCATATTTTTTCCAACTGTTATTCTGTTTGACTTCAGTCACACAATTGTAAATAAACTATGTATTATGGATCTCAAACCTAACATTTTCATTCTCATGTTCTTCCAAATCAGAATTAGGTTTACTATCACTGACGTACAGCATGTCATGAAATGTGTTGTTTTGCAGCAGCAGTACGGCGCAAGACATAAACAATTATAAGTTACAGTAAGGAATATAAAATGCATGAACACTACCTCACTATTTTTGCTCTCTTTTGCACTAGTTATTTGTTTTTATATCCATTTATTTTTCTAAATTACAGCATATTTTATATACTGCACTGTACTGCTGCCGCAAAACAACAAATTTGATGACGTGAGTGATAATAAACTGTAATTTGATTCTGATTTTGAAAAAATGCAAAAAAGAGAGCAGAACAGTATAATAATACTGTTATTACTGCTATTAGCAAAAGAGTAATAGTCATAATAGAAGCTTATTACTTTGAACTTTGAACCTTTGCTGGGCATTGCATGCATTAACTGTTTTGTGACTTGACCTAATTATTTGTCTTTCAAGTTTTATTCCATCCTTCTCCACAAAATGTTCCTCACACCCAGTGTTGCACTTCTTGACGAGTATGAGTTTTGAAGTTTGTAATCACTGAGTGTTTAACATCGAGCAGTGCCTGTCACTTCATGCGTTGTGTTAATTATTATAGCCAGCTGGGTTGATTCAGCAGGCTGGAATTTTCCTGTTGTTCCTAGGATTAAAATTTGATGTGATGTCTCTGTAATTGTAGGTTGCGCAAGGGCTGCACTGGAGGCAACATTGACGATTCAGATGGTGGTGGGGCTTCCATATCCAGCAGCACCAATCAGACCGAGCACACCGTGCACAGCATCAGCTCTAAGAAAGCACGAGACTGGAGGCCACGTTCGACAACCACACAAACTGCTCGCCCACCAAGAAGTAATTACTGTTACCATTCTTCTCCATCCCCTAGAATTATGTTCTCTATTCCCCCCTCAGATTCAGACTCATGTATTTATCACATGTACATCAAAACATACAGTGACGTACATTGTTTGCGTTAACAATCAAAACACCCAAGGATGTGCTGTGAGCAGCCCGCAAGTGTCACCACACATTCCAGTGCCAACATAGCATGCCATATGTGTTCAACTAAACTAAACATTTGATTGCCTGTCTTAATATATCCTTAAGTGATTAGTTGCCCTTTTATTAGATTTGGACTTTGTTGAAAATTCTTAGAACATAGAACATTACAGCTCAGTACAGACCCTTCAGCCCCCAATGTTGTGCCAACCTTTTAACTTACTCTAAGATTAATTTAACTCTTCCATCCTACATAACCTTCCATTTTTCTATCATCCATGTAACTACCTAGTAGTCTCTTAAATGCCCCGAATATAGCCTGTGATTAGTGGTGTGCCACAGGAATTGGTGCTGGGTCCATTGCTGTTTGACATCTACATCAATGATCTGGATGATAATGTGGTAAACTGGATCAGCAAATTTATGAATAACACCAAGATTATTGTGGGCAGTGAGGAAGACTATCCAAGCATGCAGTGGGATCCGAAATAGCTGGAAAAATGGGCTGGAAAATGGCAGATGGAATATAATGCAGACAAGTGTGAGGTGCTGCATTTTGGGAGGATGAATCAGAGTAGGTCACACAGTGTGTGGTAGGGCACTGAGGAGTGCGGTAGAATAGAGGGATCTGAAAATACAGATGCATAATTCCTTGAAAGTGGTGTCACAGGTAGTTAGGGAAGTAAGTAAAGTTTTTGGCACATTGGCCTTCATAAGTCAAAGTATTAAGTGCAAAAGTTGAGATGTTATGTTAAAGTTGTGTAAAACATTGATGAGACCTAATTTGGAGAATCATGTGCAGTTTCGGTAACTGTTACAGGAAAGATGTCAATAAGATTTAAAGAGTGCAGAGAAAATTTACAGGGATGTTGCCAAGACTAGAGGACCTGAGTTATAGGGAAAGTTTGAATAGATTAGAACTTTATTCTCTAGAGCATAGATGTATGAGGGGAGATTTGATAGAGGTTTACAAAATTATGAAGGGTATAGATAGGGTAAATGCAAGCAGGTGTTTTCCACTGAGGTTGTTGAGACTAGAACTAGAACTCATGGGTTAAGGGTGAAATGTGAAGTATTTAAGGAGAACATGAAGGGGAATTTCTTTACTCAGAAAATTGCAAGAGTGTGGAATGAGCTGGCAGCAGAATTGGTAGATACAGGTTCAATTTCAATGTTTGGATAGGTACATGGATGGAAGGAGAGCACATAATAATAGTTCCCATGGACTCGATGGGTTGAATGGCCTATTTCTGTGCTGTAGTGTTCTGGGACTCTATGGCTATATCTGCCTCTGCTACCACCCCTAGCAAGGCGTTCCATGCACCCACCACCCTCTGTGTAAACAATTTACCTCCAACATCCCCTCTGTATTTCCCTCCTAATCATCTTAAAGTTACGTTTTCATGTATGAGTCGTATCCACCTCCTTGCAGTATTTGACTATGTTGAAAGTGTTTTATAGGTCACATGCATTCTCATCCATCATTTCAATATGAGATTTGCCAGCTGCTATTTTTCAGTACAACATTACTTGGCCTACACTGCAGAGATATCTCAAAGTGTTAGAGTGCCCCAAAGGAAGAAATAAGAACCAGAGGAGGAAAGAGATTAGTGAAATGGAGTTAGCAAGTAAAACTATCAATACCAAAAACACAATACCGAAAAGAGATTCTGCAGATGCTGGAAATTTAGAGCAACACACATAAAATGCTGGAGGATCTCAGCAGGTCAAGCAGCACCTATGGAGAGGAATAAACAATCGATGTTGCAGGCCAAGACGCTTCATCGGGACTGGAAAGGAAGGGGGAAGAAGGCAGCATGAGAATGTGGGATCAGGGAAAAGGGTAGAAGCTGGCAGCTGTTAGGGGAAACCAGCTGAGGAGAGGAAATGAAGCAAGAATCTGGGAGGTGATAGGTGGAAGAGGTAAAAGCCTGAAACAGAAGCAATCTGTTGGAAGAAGATAGTAGTGGGCCATGCAAGAAAGGGAAGAAGGGAACTAGACAGAGACGATGGGCAGGTGAGGAGAAGAGAAGGAGGTAAGAGGGGAAGCAGAATAGGGAATGGAAAACCAGAGAAGGTCGGGGAAGAAGTTGCTGGATGTTAGAGAAATTGATGGTCATCACCCATCACCCACCCACCTTGTATATCCCCAAGTAAAAGGGGGAAAAAACATATAGTGTCGCCGTTACAGAGTGAATGCATTGCAGAGAGATAATAAGGTGCAAAGCAATAATGAAGTAGATTGTGAGGTCTAAAGTCCACCTTATTATACTAAAGAACCATTCAATAGTCTGCTAACGCTGCAACAGAAGCTGTCTTGGTTCTGGTGGTATATCCTTTTAGGCTTCTGTATTTTCTGCTCAATGGAGAGGAGTTAAGAGAGGGATTTTGAGAAAGATAAGTAAGGGAAAGGAAGGGAATTCTGGAGAAAGTAGGGAAGAGGAGAATGCTGGCGAAAGAGGGTTGTATCACAGGATTATAGAAGGAAATGGGGCGCTAAATTTAAAGTAAAATGGCATTATAAGAGCGTATGCTTTACATGGTGGAAATATTATTTTAAAATAATATCTTTCTGAGAAAGATTTTTCTAGACTGGATGTGTATGGAGAAGTAATGTAGATTCTGTCAGTCATTTGGGAACTGCTGTCACTCGGCATTAGTCGCTCAGTTTGTGATGGAATCTGTACCTGCACTGCATATTTGATGAGGATCTGAGAAGGTGATTGACTGCTGTACTTGACTGGGCATCTGATCAAGTGAGACAGAAAAAATCAGCTACACCTCATAATGTGAAACACTAAACCACTGAGGCCCAGTTGTTTAATGTTCTGCTTCTGACAGGAACAATTGCTTCAGATCTGAAAAATCTGGGGGGAGGGTGTGGGGATGTGCTGTATCCCCAGGCTTGTTTTTAACCCTCCCTCTTGCAAGGTCTTACAATCCTTGGCTGTAGCAAATTGGAGTCATTGATTTTTGCAGCATATTTAGCAATGCCAATGACTGAAGATTGCTCATGCTAGTTATTTACTTGTCCACTGCCCCTTAACTAAATTAGCAGCGGGGAAACCAAATGTAGCATAAAGGTCACCGCACATTCAAGTTACATGTAAGTGCACCTTTTGAATCTATTTTCCCATGAATGTCGCTCCAGTTCTTTCTCCTCATCACAGGAGGCCTGGATTTTAGCTTCATAGTACAACTCCCTCACTAAACTAGGCTAGGGTTAGATCCAGAACTGCTGGGTGGCACAGCTCAAAGGACCAGAAGGGTCTTCTGTACTGTATCACTCACTCTGAAAATATTTGTTTTTAGAGATACAGTGGGGAACAGGCCAACAAGCCCTTCCAGCTCAACAACCCACCTATATAACTCCAGCCTAATCACAGGATAAATTACAATGACTAATTAACCTACTAACCAGTATGTCTTTGGAAACATCGAAATCAACAGCATATTACAGGCCCTTTGGCCCACAATGTTGTACTGACCATGTAACCTACTCTAGAAACTGTCTTGGAATGTGAGCGAAATCTGGAACACTCGGAGGAAACATACATGTTCACGGGCTAGATGTAGAAACTCTTTTCAGATGCTGTCAGAATTGAACTCCAAACTCCAATGTCCTGAGCTGTGATAGCATTGCGCTAACCACTACACTACTGTGGAGCCCTATGTTGTCTTTACTTTTGTGCCCTCTTTCAATTAAGACTTCCTAAATGTCTGCTACACATTAACTCAGGCACAAGGACCACCGGGTCCCTTTGAACATCTTGCAGTCCATTAAGACAGTATGTCAGTGTCCTCACTTAAAATTCAATGTCAGTAGTTGCAGTTTATTGCTCTACTGGCTTTGGTAGTTACATCTGTCTCCACTGAATATTTTCAAACTAAAATCACAATTTCTTTTATCAACCAAAATGTTTTCCATCAAAGTGTTAGATTTTTTTTAAAAATCTGGCTGTAGTGGGCACTTTTTAATGCTATAAAGAACCAACATAAAAATATGACCGAAACTTGAAATACTAAGGTCTTTTTGCAGTTGAGCATGGCAAATTGTTTAGTGAATCAGTAATTAATTGGTTAAAAATATTTGCATTATTTTCTTAACTTTTCACCCTTTTCTTCGCATCCTTTCCATGCAGTTTTCTCATCTGTTCACTTGGTCAAAGTCAAGTTGGTTACAGCAAAACTCCATTCATCCTGTGTCCATTTCTTTTGGATGTTCTAATAGTTTGGCAACTGGCTCACAGGAGTTCTGTTGCTCCAAAGGTTCCCAACCTCCCTTTAAACTTGCCTGATTCCCTTTAGTCAGAGGGTGGTAAATCTGTGGAATTTGTTTTCATGAGCGGCTGTGGAGGCCAAGGCATTGGGTGCATTTAAGGCAGAGATAGAGGGCCGGCTGGTGGCGCAACGACATCAGCGCCGGACCCGGGAGTGAAGGTTCCCGGGTTCGAAACTAGTCGGGTCCGCTCCCGAGTACGCTTTCCATCCGTGCCGGGTTGAGTGTTGAGATGGCAACTGGACCTCGTAAAATAAAGGGAAAATACTGTGAAAATGTCTGTGTGAGGAGTGGCCCGCCACACAGTCTCTCTCTCGCTCTGCGCCTTGTAAAAGCCATGAAAAAGACATCATCACTGACGCACACACGGACACGCAGACGCACAAGCACAGACACGCACGTAGACGCACAAGCACAGACTCACACGCACGCAGGCACACACCAAAAAAAAGGCAGAGATAAATAGGTTCTTGATTAGCCAGAGCATCAAAGGGTATGGGGAGAAGGCAGGGGAGTGGGGATGACTGGAAGAATTGGATCAGCCCATGATGGAATGGTGAAGCAGACTTCTGCTATTATATCTTATGGTCTTATGGTGTCATGATGCACAAATAGAAATAATATCTGGATATTGTTAATATGATCATCTGGAAACTCTGCAAGGATAAATCCTGATAATGCTGGATTAATGGAATTCACTTTAACAAATAACTAGATTAGCTTTATTTGTCACAAGTACATCAAAACATACAGTGAAATACATCATTTGCATCAACAGCCACTGCAGTCTGAATATGTGCTGGGACCAGCCCAGAATGTCACCACATTTCGAAGAAAACTCTTGTTATTCAGGTAATCTACCCTCAGTGGTCACTTTATTAGGAACACCTGTTCACCTGCTCATTAATGCAAATATCCAATCAGCCAATCATGGAGCAACAACTCAATGCATAAAAACAAGCAGACATGGTCAAGATGTTCAGTTGTTGTTCAGACCAAACATCAGAATGAGGGAAAAAATGTGATCTAAGTGACTTTCACGTGGAATGATTGTTGGTGCCAGACAGGGTGGTTTGAGTATCTCAGAAACTGCTGATCTCCTGGAGTCTCTAGAGTTTACAGAGAATGGTGTAAGGAACAAAACACATCCAGTGAGCACCAATTCTATGTGTGAAAACCTCTCTTGTTAATGAGAGGGTCAGAGGAGAACGGCCAGACTAGTTCAAGCTGACAGGAAGGTGTAAATAACTCAAATAACCACATGTTAAAACAGTGGTGGCAGAAGAGCATCTCTGAATGATAAACTGGGGCTGCTGGCCGAGGAGTACTGGAAAATGGCGGAGAGAGAGAACATCAAGGCAAAAGCCAAGCTGTTGAAGGAAGTTTTTGGCGAGAGTGGAAGTGAACTGGAGATGGAGGTCGGCGGGAAAGAGGAACGGAATGGAAAGAGGAAGAAAAGAAAGCAGAGGTACGGGATATCAAACTCTGAGGAGTCAGCGGATGATCAAAACAGGACAGCAAAACAATAGAAAGAAGATGAGGTTAAAGCAATTATAAAACTAAGTGAAGATGGGGCGTCTTTTGGTGATTGGAACCCGATTCATTTGACGAAGATGCTCAACAAAATTATAGGCGAGATTAAAGGAGCAAAGATTTACGAAATGGATCGCTATTAGTGATTTGTCGGGATAGTGCTCAGCAAGGCAAAGTGATAAGATTATGTAAAATAGATGGCAAAGGAGTACAATGCTCAATACCCACCAATAGAAAGTGGACTAGAGGAGTTATTTCGGGGATGCCAACAAAAGTTACTATGGATGAGATTAAACAGAACATAAAAGGAGCAAAAATTATTGAGGCTAAACGTTTGAAAGTTACAAGAATTGGGAAGAAGTGTGATAGTTTATCGGTAATGATTAACTTTGATGAAGAGAGAGTGCCAACTAACGTTTACTTAGGGTATATGTGTTATACGGTTAGAATATATATACCACCGCCTTTAAGATGCTATAAATGTCAGAAATTCGGGCACATTGCGGCGGTCTCCAGAGGAAGACAAAGATGTGGGAGATGTGCTGGAGAACATGAATATGGGAAATGTGAAATGGGAGTTAGGCTGAGGGTACAGGATCTTTAGATTCCTGTTAGGTTGAAAGGAAAGGTTAAAAGTTTGAGAGAGCTATGGTTTTCAAGGGATATAGGAAACTTGGTTTGGAAAAAGAGAGGGATCTACAATAAATATAGGCAGCTTGGAGTTAATGAGGTGCTCGAGGAATATAAAGAATGTAAAAAGAATCTTAAGAAAGAAATTAGAAAAGCTAAAAGAAGATACGAGGCTGCTTTGGCAAGTAAGGTGAAAATAAATCCAAAGGGTTTCTACAGTTATATTAATAGCAAAAGGATAGTGAGGGATAAAATTGGTCCCTTAGAGAATCAGAGTGGATGGCTATGTGCGGAGTCAAAAGAGGTGGGAGAGATTTTGAACAATTTCTTTTCTTCGGTATTCACTAAGGAGAAGGATATTGAATTGTGTAAGGTAAAGGAAACGAGGGTAGTTATGGACGATTAAAGAAGAGGAAGTAGTGGAGGTTTTAAGGAATATAAAAGTGGATAAGTCTCCAGGTCCGGACATGATATTCCCTGGAACCTTGAGGGAAGTTAGTGTGGAAATAGCAGGGGCTCTGACAGAAATATTTCAAATGTCATTAGAAATGGGGATGGTGCCGGAGGATTGGCGTATTGCTCATGTGGTTCCATTGTTTAAAAAGGGTTCTAAGAGTAAACCTAGCAATTATCAGCCTGTGAGTTTGACGTCAGTGGTGGGTAAATTGATGGAAAGTATTCTTAGAGATGGTATATATAATTACCTGGATAGGCAGGGTCTGATTAGGAACAGTCAACATGGATTTGTGCGTGGAAGGTCATGTTTGACAAATCTTACTGAATTTTTTGATGAAGTTACCAGGAAAGTTGACGAGGGTAAAGTGGTGGATGTTGTCTATATGGACTTCAGTAAGGCCTTTAACAAGGTTCCACACGGAAGGTTAGTTAGGAAGGTTCAATCGTAAGGCATTAATATCGAAGTAGTAAAATGGATTCAGCAGTGGCTGGATGGGAGACGCCAGAGAGTAGTGGTGAATAACTGTGTGTCAGATTGGAGGACGGTGTGTAGCGGTGTGCCTCAGGGATCTGTACTGGGTCCAATGTTGTTTGTCATATATATTAATGATCTGGATGATGGGGTGGTAAATTGGATTAGTAAGTATGCAGATGATACTAAGATAAGTGGCATTGTGGATAATGAAGTAGGTTTTCAAAGCTTGCAGAGAGATTTAGGCCAGTTAGAAGAGTGGGCTGAAAGATGGCAGATGGAGTTTAATGCTGAAAAATGTGAGGTGCTACATTTTGGTAGGACTAATCAAAATAGGACATACATGGTAAATGGTAGGGCATTGAAGAATGCTGTAGGACAGAGGGATCTAGGAATAATGGTGCATAGGTGGAATCTCATGTGGATAGGGTGGTGAAGAAAGCTTTTGGTATGCTGGCCTTTATTAATCAGAGCATTGAGTATAGGAGTTGGGATGTAATGTTGAAATTGTATAAGGCATTGGTAAGGCCAAATTTGGAGTATTGTGTACAGTTCCGGTCACCGAATTATAGGAAAGATGTCAATAAAATTGAGAGAGTACAGAGGAGATTTACTAAAATGTTGCCTGGGTTTCATCTCCTAAGTTACAGAGAAAGGTTGAACAAGTTAGGTCTTTATTCTTTGGAGCGTAGAAGGTTGAGGGGGGACTTGATAGAGGTGTTTAAAATTATGAGGGGGATCGATAGAGTTGACGTGAATAGGCTTTTTCCATTGAGAATGGGGGAGATTCAAACAAGAGGACATGAGTTGAGAGTTAAAGGGCAAAAGTTTAGGGGTAAGATGTGGGGGAACTTCTTTACTCAGAGAGTGGTAGCTATGTGGAACGAGCTTCCAGCAGAAGTGGTTGAGGCAGGTTCGATGTTGTCGTTTAAAGTTAAATTGGATAGATACATGGACAGGAAAGGAATGGAGGGTTATGGGCTGAGTGCAGATCAGTGGGACTAGGTGAGGGTCAGAGTTCGGTACGGACTAGAAGGGCCGAGGTGGCTTGTTTCCGTGCTGTAATTGTTATATGGTTATATGGAAATGCTGCAATTGTGGCGAGGAACACAGCGCAGCTTATCAAGGGTGCATTTATAGCAAGAAGGTGGCTGAGATACAATATGTAAAAGTAACTCAAGGAATCAGTTATGCAGAGTCAGTGAAAGAATTTGCTGAAAAAAAGGCTGTCAAGCAAACAAATACAGGGAATAATAAACTGGTGAATTGTGAGAACTGTAATATGAAAAATAAGGATACACTATTAATGAGTAGAAAGGATTTTGTGCTTTTTATGGTGGATGCAATTAATTGTTCAGTGCAAACAAGCAAAAGAACTGAGAAAATTAAAATTATCATCAAGTCTGCAGAAAAGTATCTTGGTATTAAAGGGATTAGGTGGGAAGAAGTCAAAGAAACGCTGAATGGAGGATCCAGCAGTTCACAGGCAGGGGAGATGGAATCTTAATGGCAGTATATTTATCGCAAATGATCAAAAATTTAAGAAATGTTTCATAACTTAAGGAAAATCCTCAGATTTTATGGTTGAAGCCCAGGCAGAACTCCAACAACAAATAGAAGTACCTGACAAGAACAACGGTGAGTTGGAAAGAGATTGGAAAATGGAGGAAATTATTACAAGGATACAAAAGGAAAAGGAATTTGTTGCAAAGTGAATTACCTACATTCAGATTATAAAATGAAAACATGGAAGCAAACGAAGAAGAACTCCGAGGTCTCAGTAAACAACTGCAGACTACGATCCAAGAGAAGGAAAATCTGAAAAAGCGTAGACTTGGAAAAACAGCAATTTTAAAAGTATAATGTGCGATAATTACTATTCTTTAACAAGATGATTTTCGTCTTACAAGTGATGTAGATGAAATCAATGTAATTGAGGTAATGCAACTACACGAAAACGTGACAAAATTAGGGAAGAATAGCAGTTTGCGGCATTATCTAATAAGCATATTAAGCATTCACAAGGAATTGCAACTACAGAGTGATGCTAATAGAGAACTACAGGCTAAACTAGATTGTCTAAAGTAGAGAACTCCAGGACATGTTTGGTTGGAACATAAGAAGTCTAGCAGGTGGCGGTAATGCACTGAAAACTGGTGGCCAACCACCATAAAATAAAAAAGAAGGAGAAGAAGAAGCATTTCTGAATGCACAACACATCGAATCTTGAAGTGGATGGGCTACACCAGGTTCCACTCTTGTACCTAATAAAGTGGTCATTGAGTGTGATTGCAGATTTTTTTTTACTTAAATAAGTTGTCTATTTCTAAATGTAGCCCTTGTATAACATGTACAGGAATAGGAAGATGAAAGATGACTTGATAGAGGTGTACAAGATAATAAGAGGCATTGATCGAGTGGACAACCAGAGACTTTTTCCCGGGGCAGATATGGCTAGTATGAGGGGGCATACTTTTAAAGTGATTGGAGGAAAGTATAGAGGGGATGTCAGAAGTAATTTTTTTTATACAGAGAGTGGTGGGTACATGGAACTTGCCCCCAGGGATGGTATTAGAGGCGGATGTATCTAGGAATATGTAAGAGACTTAAGTAAGTATATGGATGAAAGGAAAATGAAGGACTATGTGTGAGGGAAGGGTCAGATTGATTTTTTTTTAGAGGAGGTTAAAGGGTAGGTACAAGATCATGGGCGGAATGGCCTGTTCCATGCTGTCTTTTCCTAGGTTCTATGAATAGCCAATAGATTCTGCTTGGCTAGGTGGCTTAACTGATCCAGTGAGTATAGATTGACTGAGTTACTCTGCTGTCTGTTTCTCTTTCATTACAGGTCAACGAGAACAAAGGAATTCTTCAGTCCAGGTCCCTTCATCACAACAAGAGTGCCAACAGCTACCCACCACCAGTCAGTCAGGCTCTGTACTTGAAACTTCCCGGGTGTCATCATCTGTCCAAGGTGTGGTTCAAAGATTATCCAACAGCCAGCTGTCCTTCAATAACTCAGTAGCTTCCATGTTATCTCAAGTACCTCGACTCTCCACCGCAAGCAGTCAGGGTCACTCAGGGACGCAGAACTTGTGCAGTGTCAATTCTTCCACCAGCTCCACCTTCAGCCTATTGTTCGGGAAGAGAAGTTTGTCCAGCGGACTCATGATTTCTGGGCTCTCTGCTGCAGAAGGTGGAAACACGACAGACACTCAGTCATCCAGCAGTGTGAACATCGCACTCGGACCGTCAGTCAGCCAGACAAGCCAGATGGCAAGGGTAACGTTGCAATTTCTTAATGGTAGAAAAATGGAGGATTATGTGTGAAGGAAGGGTTAAATTGTTATTTATGTAGGTTAAAAAGTCAGCACAACATTGTGAGCTGAAGGACCTGTAATGTGCTGTAATGTACTATAAGATAAAGATTAGCTTTATTTGTCACATGTACATCGAAACATACAGTGAAATGCATTATTTGTCTCTATGACCAACACAGTCCAAGGATATGCTAGGAGCAGCCCACGAGTGTTGCCATGCTTCTGGCACAACATAGCATACCTGCAACTTATTAACCCTAACCATTGGTCTTTGGAATGTGGGAGGAAACCAGAGCAACTGGAGGAAACCCGCAGAATCACGGGGAAAATGTACATACTCTTTCCAGACAGCAGTGGAAATTGAACCCCAATCTTCCAATCACTGGTGCTGTAAAGCGTCACACTAACTGCTATGCTACCATGCCCTCCCCTCCCCCCCCCCATACTCTTGCATCTATCTCCTGTACCTAATAAAGTGGACATAGGTGTACTTTGGTGATTTTCTGCTGCTGTAGCTTTCTGACGTGTTGTGCATTCAGAAGTGCTCCATTGCACACCACTGTTGTAACATGCAGAAATTTGAGTTACAGTCACCTTTCTGTCAGCTTGAGCTAGTCTGGTCATTCTCCCCTGACTTTCTCATTAACAAGGCATTTTTGCCCACAGTACTAGTGCTCACTGCATGTTTTTTTCCTCACACTGTTCTCTGTGTAAACTCTAGAAATTGTTGAGCATTAAAATCCCAGGAGATCAACAGTTTCTGAGATACTCAAACCACCCTAACTGGCACTAACAATCATTCCAGGGTTAAAGTCACTTAAATCACATTTCTTCCCCATTCTGATGTTTGGTCTGGACAACAACTGAACCTCTTGACCATGTCTGTGTGCTTTTATGCACTGTTACTACTACATGATTGGCTGATTAGATATTTGCATGAACAAGCAGGTGTACTGATTTACCTGATAAAGTGGCCACTGAGTCCATCCTCTGTGTGGACTTTCCAGTTCCTCCGTCAGTGACAAAACAGTGAAATGAAAGAAACAAAAGAGATTGGCCTCTGGAACTTATTGGAGACTAGAGGAAATAAAGGTTTCAAAATTCCATTGATGGGGAAATAAGGAAAAGATTTTATGAATCTTCGATTCTGTCTCTAAACAACAATCCAAAGAAATGCAGTTGTTGTAAACTGGGAAATGCAGCAAATACTTTCAGCAAATAAATGATATAATATGTAACAAAAATGCTAAGTTAATAAACAGAACTCCGTAAAAGGAAATGCTTAGAAAAGCCCTTGGTACCTGACAATGAGGAAAAAGAAGGTAAAATGGTCTGCATTAGACTGGTGATATGATCATTGCTAAATGACTATTTAGCAACCAGTGAACTACTGGGCACATTTCTGATCATCTAGTGTAAACTCTCAGCCCAGTTGGTGCATGCAGGTTTACTTTCAACGCTTAAGAGAAATTTAGATAGATAGATGGTTGGGAAGGGTATGGAAGGCTATTGGTCCAGGTGCAGGTTGATGGGACTAAGCAGATTGAAACCTATCGAATATTGAAAGGCCTAGATAGAGTGGATGTGGAGAGGGTATGTCCTAGACTGGAAGAATCTATGACCAGAAGCCACAATCTCAGAATAGAGGGACGTCCATTTAGAACAGAGATGAGAAGGAATTTCTTTAGCTAGAGGGTAGTGAATCTGTGGAAGTCATTGCCACAGATGGCTGTGGAGGCCAAGTCATTCAGTATATCTAAAGCGGAGGTTGATAGGTTCTTGATTAGAAAGGGCATCAAAGGTTACGGGGAGAAGGCAAGAGAATGGGTTTGAGAGGAATAATAAATCAGCCACAATGCAATGGTGAAGCAGACTTGATAGCCTAATTCTGGTCCTGTATCTTATGGTCTTATTTATAGTTCAGCAAGGAATGGATGGGCCAAAGAGTCAGTTTCTGTGCTGCTGTGTTCTATGTCTCTAATGCTTTTCACCTAGGATTCAAACTATGTTATCACTATTAACAAAGTCATACTAGGGCAGTTGGGGGAGGATTTTGGGGAATGCTTTGATGGAAGTGAAACATAAGTTTTATCCTGCATTCCACCAGATGTGCATTGAACTAAACACAGACCAGAGCAGTTTGTGAATATCAGCCAAGCCTGAGGGGCTTTCCTGCTGTGTACATGCTTCATTACTCTGAACACCTGGCCACTTCAGCGGGGTTAGATGTTGTTTATGGTTGCTTGCCCACATTTATCTCTATGTTTGATAACTGTAGGGCAGGAGAAATTCAGATCCATTGATGATTGGGGCAATGATATGCAGAACATAAATGAAACACGAGGCCTGAGTGAGGGCCTAACCTCTCAAACCTGCCTGCTGTACAGTGGCCTAATGCACCTTCCTTTGTCCTTATTCCTCTAGATCTGTCAGATTTAAAATTAGTGTCTGTGGAAAAGTTCTCAATTTTTGCCACTTTTATGTCCTTCCTAAACTCATACTTTCCTCCATTGCTCCTCCATATCCTGTTTGTGATCAAGAACCCAGAACTAAAGTAGAAAATGCTGGGGGGAAAACTTTCAGCTGTTACATATTGCCTGAAGCAAGGACCACAATGGAATAGTAAGACTAAATGTTTTTACCGTGTTGTGTTGGTAATGGTACATATTGGGCAGTGCAGCAGCGAGGAACCAGGCCTGCCAAGAAGAAAACATACGCACTCAAATACCTGCACCCAAAAATGATTGCCTCCATATGTAAGAGGCCCAGCCAGTTCACTGCGTGGTCTACTGGCTGCATGTGTATTAGCCATGTTCTCGCAATTGATCTGATACACCTCTCCATCCAGTTGCATTCCCATTTTGTTTTGGAGGGTTGAGCTGGGTCGGGTTGTACCAATAACATTTTAATGATGTTTAAACATAGAGACCTCATTCAACCATTCCTCTTTCCTGTGTTTCACTGTTTAGAGAGCCCTTCTCCATCTTTCTTTTAGGTCTAAAAGAAATGACCTCACACTTGTCCACGTTGGAATTAATTTGTTAGTTTTGCTCACTAATTTAATGTATAAGGTTTTATAAAGCATTGGTCAGACTGCACTTGGAGTATTGTGAGCAGTTTTGGGCCCCTTATCTTAGAAAAGATGTGCTAGCACTAGAGGGGATCCAGGGAAGGTTCACGAGAATGATTCCAAGAATGAAAGGGTTAATATATGAGGAGCATTCAATGGCTCTGGGCCTGTATTCACTGGAGTTCAGAAGAATGAGGTGGGATCTTTTGAAATCTATCGAATATTGAAAGGTCTGGGTAGAATGGATCGAATAGTAGTTGGCCCTAGGACCAGAGGGCATAGCCTCAGATAGAGGGATGCCTGTTTAGAACAGAGATGAGAACTAATTTGTTCAGCCAGAATGTAGTGAATTTGTGGAATTCATTGCCGCATGCAGCTATGAAGGCCAAGAGATTATGTATGTTTAAAGTGGATGTTGTTAAGTTCTTGATTAGTCAGGGCTTCAAAAGTTATGGCAAAGGCAGGAGAAAGTAGTTGAAAGGGGTAATACGTAGATTAGTCATGATGGAATGGTGGAGCAGACTCAATGGGCCAAATGGCTTAATTCTGCTCTTGCATCTTGTCTTATTAATAGGGACTCGTAATGACTCATACAGCATGAAAACAGACCCTTCAGCCTAACAAATCCATGCCAACCATCAACCACCCATTTATACTATTCTGACGTAAATCCCATATTCTCCCCAAATTTCATTAAGCCTCTCTTCCCCCAACCAGCCCAGTTTTACCACCCATTTACAAACCAGGGGCAATTTAAATGGCCAGTCAGCTTACCAACTCATACGCTTTTGGGATGTGGAAGGAAGCTGGAGCACCTGGAGAAATCCCACACCATTACAAGGAGAGCATACAGGCTCCACACAGCACCCAAGGTCACAAGGGGGGTTGTGGTCATGATGGAGCTGGATGTGTCTCCAATCTCCTGCATCTTCTTGAGATCCTGTGCACTGGAATCTCCAGGCCACATGATAATGCAACCAGTCAGAATGCTCTGCACTGTACATCAGTAAAAATTTGCAAATCTTTAGTGGCATGCTCAAACTTCTCAATGTATAGCTGCTGGTGTGGTTTCTTTGTGATTACATCAATGTGTTGGACCCAGTATAGTACCCATGAAATAGGACTACCAGGAACTTGAAGCTGTTCACCCTTTTCATCGCTGACATATCAATGAGGCCTGGAGTGTGTTTTCCCAACTGATGTGTGCATTCAGTTTCTTGCTGCCCTTGGGTTCAAGATTGTTGTTCCAACACCTCTCAACCAGCTGATCTGTCTCACTCCTGTCACTATATAAGATACTGTTTTTCTTTCCAATTTTTAAATTAAAGTTACCCCAAGCAATTGGAACAGTACACTAGAGCAGCACACAGAAAATTTTGGAGAAACTCAGCAGATCAGGCAACATCTATGGAGAGAAATATGCAATCGACGTTTTCAACCAAGTCCCTTCATCAGGATACCCGCCATCGATGCCACCTGACAAGCCCTCTTCTTATTGCTACTGTCAGGAAGGAGGTACTGAAACCTGAAGGCACACACTCAGTGATTCAGGAACAGCTTCTTATCCTCTGCCATCCAATTTCTAAATGGACATTGAACCCTTGAACACTACCTCACTACTTTTTAAATTTATTTCGATTTTCATACTACTTAATTTAACTTAACTATTTAATATACATATACAGTGCCTATAAAAAGTATTTGCTCCCCTTGAAAGTTTTCACGTTTTATTGTTTTACAACATTTGAATCACAGTGGATTTAATTTGGCATTTTTTTGAGACGATCAAAAGAAAAAGACCTTTTTGTGTCAAAGTGAAAACAGACCTCTACAAAGTGATCTAAATTAACTACAAATATAAAATACAAAATAATTGATTGCATAAGTATTCACCCCCTTCAAGTCAGTATTTAATAGATGCACCTTTGGCAGTAATTACAGCCTTGAGTCTGTGTAGATAGGTCTCCATCAGCTTTGCACATCTGGACACTACAATTTTTCCTCATTCTTCTTTACAAAACTGCTAAAGCTCTGTCAGATTGCATGGGGATCGTGAGGGAACAGCCCTTTTCAAGTCCAGCCACAAATTCTCATTTGGATTGAGGTCTGGACCATGACTTGGCCACTCCAGGACATTAACTTCATTGTTTTTAAGCCATTCGTATGTAACTTTGGCTTTATGCTTGAGATAATTGCCTTGCTGGAAAACAAATCTTCTCCCAGGTTGCAGTTCTCTTGCAGACTGTATCAGGTTGTCCTTCAGGATTTTGCTGTATTCATTTTACCCTCTACCTTCATAAACCTTCCCGGGCCTGCTACAGTGAAGCATCCCCACAGCACAATGTAGCCAGCACCATGCTTCACAGTAGGGATGCTGTGTTTTTGTTGATGTTCAGTGTTTGGCTTATGCCAAGCACACAGTTTAGTCTGATGACCAGAAAGCTCAATTCTGTTTTCATCAGACCATAGGACCTTCTTCCAGCTGACTTCAAAATCTCCCACATGCCTTCTGGTAAACTCTAGCTGAGAATTCATGTGAATTTTTTTCAACAGTGACTTTATCTTTGCCACTCTCCCATCTCTCCCACTGAAGCTTGTAACTCCTCCAGAGTTGTCATAGGTCTTTTGATGGCCTCCCTCACTCGTCACCTTCTTGCACAGTGACTCAATTTTTGAGGATGGCCTGCTCTAGGCAGATTTACAGCTGTCCAATATTCTTTCCATTTCGTGATGATTGACTTAACTGTACTCCAGGAGATATTCAGGGACTTGAAAATTTTCTTGTATCCTTCTCCTGACTTGTGCTTTTCAATAACCTTTTCACAGAGTTGCTTGGAGTGTTCTTTTGTCTTCATCGTGTAGTTTTTGCCAGGATATTGACTCATCAGCAGTTGGACCTTCCAGATACAGGTGTATTTTTGCTACAATCAATTGAAACAACTTGACTACACACAGGCTTCCAAAACAGATCTCCATTTGACGAATATGACTTCTAAAAACCAATTGGCTGCACCAGTGATGATTTGGTGTGTCATATTAAAGGTGGGGGGATGAATACTTGTGCAATCAATTATTTTGTGTTTGATATTTGTAATTAATTTAGATCACTTTGTAGATATCTGTTTTCACTTTTACACAAAGGAGTCTCTTTCTGTTGATCAGTGTCAAAAAAGCCAAATTAAATCCACTGTCATTCAATGTTGTATCAGATTTTTGAATGGACAATGAACCTATGAACACTATCTCGCTATATCTTTGTTCTTTTTTGCACTATTTAATTTATATCTAAATAAATATATATAAATTAATGTTTGTGTCAATAACCAACAGGATCTGGATATGTGCTGGAGATGTGTCACCATGTTTCCGGCACTAACAGAGCATGTCCACAACTTACCATTTGTCTTTGGAATGTGGGAGGAAATTGGAGAACCCGGAAGAAACTGGCACAGTCATGAGGAAAACATACATGCTCCTTACAGACTGCAGTGGGCATTGAACCCCTATCGCAGATCACTGATGCAGTAAAGCATTGTGCTACCATGCCACCCCAGTTGCAACCCTAATTGTAGTTGTAGTCTTCATCTGCTATTCTGGTTTTCTAAATGGTGATATTAGTTGTTAAACATGTAGGATTTGCAGATGAGGGACGACTTAATGTTCTTTAACATGCTAGATGTTCCTGCCATGTACTTAGGAGGTATCCTGTGACAAGCATTAGCTGAAATGCTCTGAACAAATTAAAGGCAATTCTGGGACTGAACCTTGCATTTTATGTTATGTATCAGCAGGTGGTCATGAAGCCTGTGTCACAGTTTGTCTATTTCGTGAACTTCCCTTATCTGAACTTAATGCTGTAATCCTCTTCAGCACATTGTGATAATTAAACATGAGAGCGACGGTAAAAATTAGCATAAAATAAAAATCGGCTCAATGCTGCTGAGTAAACAAATGGGAAGTGAGGTGGTCAGGGTGACAAAGACATCTAAGAAGGAATGGAATTGTGGGAAGAAGGAGGAGACAGGAAGTCAATTTGGGATATTTGTTAGTGTGGGAGGGGGAAACATATTCAGGCCATTGGGAAAACAGTCAGGGATTTGTGGAAAGTGGGAGTGGTAGAGAAGAGAAAAGGGGCAGCAAGTGAGTAAGACACTGTCTTGGTGATATGTCTGCAACATCAGTCATCCTATTGATCACTGAGGTTGGTTCGGCTAATCTGGCTGGCTAGATGGTGTCTCCTTCCCTCACATTTCCAGCTGTATCCCTCCCAAACCTCAGCGCTCAGTTGCACAGGATGGCTCCCTAGAAGAGGACTGCTCTGCTGGTCAGGATATGTGACGTAGTACTCTCTTGCTAGACTAAACCTCCAAGGCCATTCATGGATCATGTAGGGAAGTCAAGCTCCAAGACATCACACACATCCAAGTAAGGCACTGCATGTGGCAGCCTGCCATTTTTTTTAAAAAATGCAACACATTCCTTTAGAACAGAGATTAGGAGGATTTTCTTTCACCAGAGGCTGGTAAACTTGTGGAATTCATTGCCACAGGTGGCTGTGGAGGCCAAATCATTGGTTATACTTAAAACAGAAGTTGATAGGTTCTTGATTAGTAAGGGCATCAAAGGTTATGGGAAGAAGGAAGGAGAATGGGGTTAAGAGGGATAATGAATTAACTGTGATGGAATAGCAGAGAAAACCCGATGGGTTGAGTGGCCTAATTCTGCTCCTGTGTCTTCTGGTGAGGGAATCCATGAGAAACCTGGGTTGGAGGGCAGGTGTTGCAGAGGGAGGAGGAGAATGAGGCAGAAAGGGAAAGCAGGAGAGATGGAGAGAAGAGAAAGAGGGAATGAAACTGAGAGGGATGTGCTGTTGCACAAATGGGGTTCAGGAGGAAGAGGGACGCACACAGGATGCTGGAGGAGTAGTCAGGTAGCATCTGTGCAGGGGAATAAGAAGGATATAGGCCCAAAACATCGACTGTTTACTCTCCTCCGTGGATGCTGCCTGACCTACACAGCTTCTCCAGAATTGTGTGAGTATTGCTCAAGCTTTCCAGCATCTGCAGAATCTCTTGTGTCCAGGAGGAAGGGGCACGTCTTCTAGGTTAGATGTAGGAATGGAGATGAGATGGGATTTCATTGTCGAGTGGGCAAGGGTACAGCAGATAGCATGGAGCAGATGGTGTTGTGGTTGGGGGGAAGGAAGAAGGAGAGGAGGCAGGAATTAGGGTGGCTTGGTAGTGTAGCGGTTAGCATTAGGGTCTTTCAGCACTAGCATCCCAGGTTCAATTCTCACTGATGTCTGTAAGGAATTTGTACGTTTTCCTCATGACCATGTGGGTTTCCTCTGGGTGCTCCAGCTTCCTCCCACATTCCAAAGATGCTCAGTTTAGTAGGGTTATTGGTCATATGGATGTAATTCGGTGGCAAGGGATCGATGGGCCAGAAGGACCTGGTACTGTGTTGTATCTCTAAACAAACTATGCAAAATATAAAAGCTAAGAGGGAAATGGAAAGTGAGAAGAAGAAAGTGGAGTCTCAGTGGATGAGGAGGAAGGGATGGAGATAGGGAGTCTGGGGGAGGGTGGAGAAAACACAATTACGAGCCCATTGAGAGGTAGGTGGATATGACACAATTATATGTTGAGGGCTGTGTGAGAGAGAGGGAGAAGCAGGGACTCACGTGGGATTTTGGTCAGTGCAAGTTGGAGAGATGTGGCATCAGTAATGAGTTGGGAAAGACTTCTAGTGTGGACTAATGATGACTTTAGTTTGTTCTTACCCATTGGAGATGGGCAGAGGGTTTCTGGGTGAAAGTGTTCTTGAACACCCAGCTAACACCATGTGGCTTGAGGTGCCCTTGCAGTAACCAGGTAGCAGAAGAGACACAATGCTCTTGTCATCTCCATTGAGTGCACTGCCTTGCTGCCTGGAATATATTTATAATTCTAATTATAAATTCCAATTATATATATTTAAATCAGATATTTATAATTTTCCACAGATATCGGGTTTGGTGAGTACTGCAGGTGCTAATCAGGGGAAATGACAGTGGGTGAGGATGTGTATCCACAGCAGCAAATAGATCCCAAGCACTGATATTAAGTATTCTGAGCAACACACACAAAATGCTGGAAGAACTCAGCAGATCAGGCAGCACCTATGGAAGGGAATAAACAGTCGACGTTTTGGACCGGGAACCTTCATCAGCACTGGAAAGGAAAGGGGCAGAAGCCAGAATAAGGTGGGGGGAGGGGAAGGAGTAAAATCTGCAAGGTGACAGGTGAGACCAGGTAAGGGGAAGGTAGGTGGAGGATTGGCGATGAAGTGAGATGCTCAGAGGTGATAGGTGGAAGAGGTAAAGTGCTCAGTCATATCCATAAAACCAGCAAGAGCAGGCAATTTGGCCCATCTAATCTGCTCCGCCATATAATCATGACTGATTTAATATTCCTCTCAACACAATTCTCATGTCTTCTCCCCAGGGAATCAAATTTATTTATCTTTTCATTGCTTTTTTAATTTTATAGTAAAAGTTACTTATTCTATGCTATGTTAATATAAAGCTCTGATTTTACAGAAATCAAAAGACAATCCCGGTTACCAGGTTTTTTTTAAAATCAGTGATAGTCCAAAGTTAAAAATGATAATTCTTAAAGGAATAGTAACTAATCTTCCTGTGGCACTTCGGTCTCTCTGAAAGAGTATAATGGAACAATTTTTAAATTAACATGTTAGTGCTGTAGAGTTTAAAATTGCAGGAAGCATATGTAAGGGTTTCTTCTTTCATGTTACTTGCTAAGGCTAATAATGAAGTGGCTTCTCTGTAATGTTAACTGATTAGATAATGTTCTCTGTTGCAGCATGTTTGGGTTATAATTATTGATAATGGGACTTGTATTCCTTTGCTAACCAATTGGGATAGATGTTATTCTTTCTGTCTGTGTGAAAGCTATTAGTTTGCGCGGGCTTGGGGGAGAAGGCGTGAAGAGGATGAAGAGAGAAGACGTGACTTGAGGAGATTTTTGCCAGACCCGCTGGCCCTGGGCTCGGGGCGGGAGCCCAGGGGTCGACGACGAGCAAAGGAGGATCAGTGAAAGGGATTCCATGAGCTCCAACGTTTGTACACTGGACATGTTTATGAAATAATTGGCACCTTTTGTTTGTTTTCCTTTTCTTTTGTTTCTCTACTAACCCCATACTTAAATATAAAATCTTAATCGTTTAACCGCACATTGTGGACTGAATGTTATTTCGGGGTACTGATGTTACACAGGGGACACAACGCGCAGCATCCACCCAAACAAGAGTGCTAAAGTTTGGCCGGGTAGGGGGCGCCACCTCCGAGATCATGCTGCTAGGCAAAGCGAGTCTTACAATGTGGGCAACACACATAAAAAATGCTGGTGAACACAGCAGGCCAGGCAGCATCTATAGGAAGAGATACAGTCGACGTTTCGGGCCAAAACCCTTCGTCAGGACTAACTGAAAGAAGAGATAGTAAGAGATGCAGGTGGATGCTTCCCTGGTGTCATGGATTCTTGATTACCTGACTGGCAGACCACAGTACGTGTGCTTGCAACACTGTGTGTCCGACAGAGTGATCAGCAGCACTGGGGCTCCACAGGGGACTGTCTTGTCTCCCTTTCTTTTCACCATTTACACCTTGGACTTCAACTTCTGCACAGAGTCTTGTCATCTTCAGAAGTTTTCGGATGACTCTGCCATAGTTGGATACATCAGCAAGGGAGATGAGGCTGAGTACAGGGCTACAGTAGGAAACTTTGTCACATGGTGTGAGCAGAATTATCTGCAGCTTAATGTGAAAAAGACTAAGGAGCTGGTGGTAGACCTGAGGAGAGCTAAGGTACCGGTGACCCCTGTTTCCATCCAGGGGGTCAGTGTGGACATGGTGGAGGATTACAAATACCTGGGGATACGAATTGACAATAAACTGGACTTGTCAAAGAACACTGAGGCTGTCTACAAGAAGGGTCAGAGCCATCTCTATTTCCTGAGGAGACTGAGGTCCTTTAACATCTGCCGGACGATGCTGAGGATGTTCTACGAGTCTGTGGTGGCCAGTGCTATCATGTTTGCTGTTGTGTGCTGGGGCAGCAGGCTGAGGGTAGCAGACACCAACAGAATCAACAAACTCATTCGTAAGGCCAGTGATGTTGTGGGGATGGAACTGGACTCTCTCACGGTGGTGTCTGAAAAGAGGATGCTGTCTAAGTTGCATGCCATCTTGGACAATGTCTCCCATCCACTACATAATGTACTGGGTGGGCACAGGAGTACATTCAGCCAGAGACTCATTCCACCGAGATGCAACACAGAGCGTCATAGGAAGTCATTCCTGCCTGTGGCCATCAAACTTTACAACTCCTCCCTTGGAGGGTCAGACACCCTGTGCCGATAGACTGGTCCTGGACTTATTTCATAATTTACATATTACTATTTAACTATTTATGGTTTTACTACTATTGATTATTTATGGTGCAACTGTAACAAAAACCTATTTCCCCCGGGATCAATAAAGTATGACTATGACTATGATTTGGGAGGGAGAGGAGGAGAAAGTTGATTGGCAAATCAACTTTCCCCAATCAACTTTCCAGCTCTTGGCTCCATCCATCGCCCTCCTGTCTTCTCCTATCATTTCAGATCTCCTCCTCCCCCTCCCACTTTCAAATCTCTTACTATCTCTTCTTTCAGTTAGTCCTGACGAAGGGTCTCGGCCCGAAACTTCGACTGTACCTCTTCCTAGAGATGCTGCCTGGCCTGCTGCGTTCACCAGCAATGTTTATGTGTGTTGTTTGAAATTTCAGCATCTGCAGATTTCCTCATGTTTGCGTCTTACAATGTGGGGTTGCTCATCCATGATATAGATTTTTGTAGGGTGCTGCGTGTTCGCCCTGTTTAAATCAGCACTGGTGTGTCTCTGTGGGATTGGGGTTAGTAACGGGCTAAGTGGGGTGGATGTTCGTACCTTGGATGAATTGTTCATTTGATTTTTGAGTGTGGTTAAAACTGATAGCAAGTTTGAAATCGTAGCGCAAGAAGTTGATAAAATGGCGGGCTCAGACCTTGCTTTAACGCAGGCTAGTGCTGACATCATGGAGGTGGGATTGCCAGTGTCTATTGGTGCCCCGGGTGAGGTGGGGCCAGGGGCTGTCCCTACTGCCAGGAGCGAGGGGGAAGAGTGATCGGAGTTGGAATGTCTAATCAGTCCTCGTCCCCCAGTGGAGAGTGAGAATTCTGAGGCAGTGTCTGCCTTCATTTCTCTGGCGAATAGATGTTTCCACTATGGCAGGCTCGAATTTTCCTTTGGAATAATGCCCACCCCTGAAGGGGTGGAGGCGTACGAGATGTGGGCGGAACAGATCTCTCAGTTGTTAGATGAGTGGCAGTGCTCGGTTGAGGGAAAGCGGCAGGGATTGGTTGAAAGTTTGATTAGGTGGGCTGGTGACAGTGTTAGAACTGTCAGGGTCAATTACCCTGTAGTGACAGCTGCCAGTTATCTGAAAGCGGGGGAAAATGCGTTTGGTTCAACTGGAAGTAAAATGCAGCACCTTGGCGGTTTCCATACCTGCGTCAGGAGATTGGGGGAAAGTTTCCTGGGTATCTTCTCTGGCTGGCGGGGGGCAGATAAATTGCTTGCGGTACCACGGGGATCAGTTAAGGAGATCAGCCCCTCCCTCAGTTGTTCAGCTGATCAGAGAGGTGTCGGGAAACTTAATGGAGGCCCAGTGGGGGAACGGCTTGGGGTCTCTGGGGGAACACGTTCCCAGCAATGTACCAAGGAACTCCAAGAAGAAAAAGACCCTATTTCTGAGGGCTTAGTGGGACCACGCTTCAGTGTGTTGTTACGGATGGAGGGAAACTATGCTAAGGCCATCCTCGACACTGGGGCGCAGGTCAAGTTGTTGTACAGTTTGTTTTACAACCGGTATTTGAAGCATTTACCCTTGGCACCATTCCAGGCACTGGAAATTTGGAATATCAGTGCTGGGGATTATCCAGAAGACGATTATTGGTCAGTGAAATTGGAGTTCTCGGAGGCCAAGGTGGGGGTGTCTGAGGTTCGTGAATGGTTCGTGCTGATGTGTCCGGACACTGTTGAGATGGGCAGCATTTCAATTCTGGAAGGGACCAACACCCCACTGGTGAGGAGGCACATGGAGGCCTGCCAGGAGGAGGCGGGTGAGAGCTGTTTGGGGGCATTGTCTGTGCACTCAATGTTTTGAGCTGCTTGTGAGGACGTGTGTAACAGCATTGGGCCAGTACTGAATTTAAACAAGTGCCAATGGTGGTACAGCCCGGGGGAAGTATCTGAGGGTGAGAACCTCTTAGTGGATGCTCCGACATACCACGGGGGGGGGGGAGTTGACCGCTGAAGACACCTCGGTGAGAGAGAGGTTGCGGCAACTGGCCCCTGTAGATGTGGAGGACGCAGGCAGTGTGTGTGTGGATTATAGGACCCTGAACAGGCACGCTGTACCTGACCAGTATGTGGTCCCGAGGGTCAAAGACGCGCTGGTCTGTCTGAGTGGTGCAAAGTGGTTTAATGTACGGGATCTGAGGAGTGGATGTTGCCAGATCCCGATGAGTGAGGCCGACAAGGAGAAGATGGCCGCTATAAATCCCCTGGGATTCTTCCAGCCAGAAAAGATGCCCCAGGGCATATCCAGAGCCCTTGCAAGTTTCCAGCGGGGCATGAGGAAGATGGTGGGGGATGTGGAATTGTTTGGAGTTTTGGTGTATTTGGATGATCTCCTAGTATTTGGATCTGCCTCGGAAGACTTTGAAGCGAGGTTGTTGCAGGAGAGGCTGAGAACTAAAGAGTTAAAGCTTTATGTGGACACGTACCAGGTCTGGCGAAGGTCGCAGCTCATGAGTGACTGTCTCTACGGGATCAAGTTTGAAGTGAAGACAGAGAAACAGATTTCCCAGCAGAGACTGGAGAAAGTGATCCAGAACCAGCTGGAAGACTTGCAAGTTGGGGAAAACAAAGGAAGCTGTCTGACTAAAGCCAACAGAAAGCCAAGAGCCCAGAGAGGGGAGTTTGACTATACTTCTGAAGAGGTGAAGTAGTTGCAGACAGATCTCGGAAGAGGGAAGCGGACACTTGTAGGGAACCTGAAGATGACCATCGACGGATTAAATGAAATGGAAAGATGAAAGTTGACCTGGAAGAAGTCATTAGGAAGAAGAAGCTGGAGATAAGTTCAGTGAACACTTAAACTGGAGGCTGAACACTCTTTAACTGCTGCTTTTCAGGTCGGGGTGGAAGAAGCTGGTGGAGTAACTGCGTCCCAGATTGAGATGACCAAGAAGTGTGAGTCAGAACTGCTGAGACTGTGTCAAGAGTTAGAGGAGTCCAAGAAGAAGCTGTCGTCTCGATTACAGGAGGCTGAAGAGGCTGCAGAAGCAGTCCAGGCCAAGTGCTCCGGTGTGGAGAGAACCAACCAACAGCTACAAATCAAGGAAAAGGGGAAGAATACGAATTCGACGGATGATGAGATGGAGGTGTGGTACATGCTGTCTTTTGCTAACTTCCCCTTGTTGGATGAAGAGACTCCTGGCCCTTCTCCCACTGAGTCAGGTGAGGTAGGGAGGGCTAGCTGTGGACAGCCTGGGTTACTGCAGGACCCTGAAGGAGAGAGAGGGGTGCCTGGACACAGGACAGGAGGCTCCAAGTTGCAGTGGGGGCAGGAGTGAGAGATTGGGAGATGATTTGGCAAGCAGACCTGAGGTATCCCCAGTAGTGTCCGATCCTGAAGGGTTTAGGTGCAGAGGTACAGAGGTCTCGCAGGATTAAGAAACTCCCAGATAGGTTGGCATATGTAGCACCTGGGGAACAGGGCATAAGGTCCACTGTTTGGGGAGCAATGTCACTATTTGTACCTGGATTGGGTTTTTGTGTCTGCAGGAAGGGTTGGCGAGTTATGTAGAAGCCATGAGGACATGGCTAAATTTGGTGGGGGGAGAGTGTAAGGGCTTCTTCTTTCATGTTACTTGCAAAGGCTAAAAATGAAATGGCTTCTCTGTAGTGTATAATGAAATGGCTTCTCTGTAATGTTAACTGATGAAGTAATGTTCTCTGTAGCAGCATGTTTGGGTTATAATTAGTGATAATGGGACTTCTATTCCTTTGCTAACCAATTGGGATGGATGTTATTCTTTCTGTCTGTGTGAAAGCTGTTAGTTTGTGCGGGCTTGGGAGAGAAGGCGCCAAGAGGATGAAGGGAGAAGACTTAGCTTGAGGAGACAGTTGCCAGACCCGCTGGGCCTGGGCTCGGGACGGGAGCCCAGGGGTCGACGACAAGCGAAGGAGGATCAGCGAAAGGGAATCCATGAGCTCCAACGTTTGTGCACTGGACATGTTTATGAGATAATTGGCGCCTTTTATTTGTTTTCCTTTTCTTTTGTTTCTCTACTAACCCCATACTTAAATATCTGTTTAGGAGGGAGATGACCTCAGGGGACTACAATATATATTAATGACATAGACGAGGGAATTAAATGCAGCATCTCCAAGTTTGCGGATGACACGAATTAACCCTAACGTAATGTGAGGTTATCCACTTTGGTGGCAAGAACAGGAAAACAGATTATTATCTGAATGGTGGCCGATTAGGAAAAGGGGAGGTGCAATGAGACCTGGGTGTCATTGTACACCAGTCATTGAAAGTGGGCATGCAGGGACAGCAGGCGGTGAAAAAGTCAAATGGTATGCTGGTATTCATAGCAAGAGGATTCGAGTACAGGAGCAGGGAGGTACTACTGTAGTTGTACAAGGCCTTGGTGAGACCACACCTGGAGTATTGTGTGCAGTTTTGGTCCCCTAATCTGAGGAAAGACATTCTTGCCATAGAGGGAGTACAAAGAAGGTTCGCCAGATTGATTCCTGGGATGGCAGGACTTCCATATGATGAAAAACTGGATCGACTAGGCTTATACTCTCTGGAATTTAGAAGATTGAGGGGGGATCTTATCGAAATGTATAAAATTCTATAAAGGGATTGGACAGGCTAGATGTAGGAAGATTATTCCCGATGTTGGGGAAGTCCAGAACGAGGGGTCACAGTTTGAGGATAAAGGGAAGCCTTTTAAGACCGAGATGAGGAAAAACTTCTTCACACAGAGAGTGGTGAATCTGTGGAATTCTCTGCCACAGGAAACAGTTGAGGCCAGTTCATTGGCTATACTTAAGAGGGAGTTAGATATGGCCCTTGTGGCTAAAGGGATCAGGGGGTATGGAGGGAAGGCAGGTACAGGGTTCTGAGTTGGATGATCAGCCATGATCATACTGAATGGCGGTGCAGGCTCAAAGGGCCAAATGGCCTACTCCTGCACCTATTTTCTATTTTTCTATGTTTCTATATAAAATCTTAATCATTTAACCGCACATTGTGGACTGAATGTTATTTTGGGTTACGGATGTTACGCAGGGGACACTACACGCAGCATCCACCCAAACAAGAGTGCTAAAGTTTGTCCGGGGCACGCCACCCCCAAGATCATACCACTAGTAAAGCGAGTCTTACACGTACAACACAGAAAGCTGCTATTTAGCTTATAGTATCTGTGCCTGCTAATAAAGGATCAAGCAGCCTAACATAACTTTAGCAACAGATCTTTAGCCCCTCAAATCGAAACTCATCAGAATCAAAGAGCACTACAACACAGAAACATGCCCTTCAGCCCATCTAGTCTGTGCCAAACTCTTATTGACCCAGTCCAGTCATTGCCTCCCATCATGTAGTTATCTAAACTTCCCTTAAATGCTGAAATTGAATTCACATCTACCGCTTCTGCTGGCAGCTCGTCCCACACTTGCACTATCCTCAGGTTTCCTTAAATATTTCATCTTTCACCTTTAACCTATGACCTCCATATGAAATGGTGTGTTCTGCCTCTACTATCCTTTCAGTGTGCTTTATAAGTTCCAGACTGCTACTACCACTTTCCGGGTGAAATAATTGGTCCTCACCTTCCCTTGAGTCATGCCAGTTACTTTAAATCTATGACCCTTGGTTTTGACCACTCTGCTAAAGAAACAGGCCTCATTTAGTCTGTGAAATTGCTTCATAATTTTACACTCAGTGGCCACTTTATTAGGTACTGTACACTTGTACGCCTACTTGATAATGCAAATATCTAATCAGCCAGTCAGGTGGCAGTAACTCAATGCATAAAAAACATGGTCAAGAGGTTCAAATCAAAAATCAGAATGGGAAGAAATGTAATCAAAGTGTCTTTGACTGCGGAATGACTGTTGGTGCCAGTCAGTCTGGCCTGAGTATCTCAGAAACTACTGATCTCCTGGGATTTTCAGCACAAGTCTCTAGTGCTTACAGAGAATGATGCGAAAATCAAAAAAAAATCCAGTGAGTGGCAGTTCTGTGGGCAAAAATACCTTGTTAATGAGAGAGGTCTGAGGAGAATAGCCAGACTGGTTCAAGCTGACAGGAGGATGACAGAAACTCAAATAACCACGCGTTACGACAGTGGTGTGCAGCAGAGCATCTTTGAATGCACAACACGTCAAACCTTGAAGTGGATGGGCTACAGCAGCAGAAGACCACAAACATACCCTCAGTCTGAGAAGGGAGGTTTGGGGTGTTCAGGGATGGTGGGATGAGAGGAAGATGCAGTCTCTGTGGGCCCAAGTTCTCCTTGGATAAGATTACAGGGAAATTTATTAATGGTTCAAAGGTAATTATGATAAAGTAAGTAAGAAGGAACCACTTGCGACGGGAGAGTTCATAGCCATTGGACACAGAATTAAGGCACAAATTGTATAGCAGTTACGGCATCACTTTACAATGCTAGCAATCACCAATTGGGCTTCACTTCTCACCGCTGCCTGTAAGAAGTTTGCACATTCTTCCCATAATGTTGTGGGTTTCCTCTAGGTGCTCTGGTTTCCTCCCACATTCCAAAGACGTATGGATTAAGATTAGTGAGTTGTGTACATGCTGTGTTGGTGCCAGAAGCATGGAGACACTTGTGTCTACCAAGTACAATGTTTTGATTTGATGCAAACGATGTACTGTATTTCACAGTACTGTATGTTTCAATGTACATGTGACAAATAAAGCTAATCTCATTTTAAGACTCTTGGCAAAAGAACAAGGTAGTTTTTCTCTTCATACTGGGTGAGCAGGAGAGAGGAAGCAAATTAACTGGTAACTTAAAAGGGAAATATTTATAGAGCTGAGGAAAACAGGAGGTACCAATTAGATAATCCTTTCAAAGAGATACTATAATACATAGCTGTATATTTATTGGACTAGTTCTATGATTCTATACCATGTGGAAAGTGATTAACTCTCTTGCTCTTTCTTAAAGGGAAGCTCTGATGCCTGGTCTTCTCTGGATGTTATAAGCTCCAGCCAGCCAAAGGACATGGCACACACAGACGATGCATTACTCACTCAAAGTGCTGACCCAAAGGTGAAAGATGAACAGAGTACAAAGATCTCTCAGCCAGTCCTGGACCAGAATCACCAGTGATCACTTAAGTGTTAATAGGAGATGCTTGGTTCTTTGTATAGTGGTGAAATCAGTGTAGAGTAAGATATTAAGAGCGAGGGAATTAGGGGAGATAACTCTCCTACATCCAGGAAGGAAAACTGCATTAAACTACAAAATGGAAAACTGCATCAAACTACACAAAGGAAAACTGCATCAAACAGAACAATTTAATGGAATTAGTCAGTATCGAATGCTATAAGTTGTTTTGTGTGATGAAGTTAATATAGTTTCATTTTGAATGTATATTTATTCCTCCATCTGTGTTGCTCTTACATCTTTCTGTATTTTTATTACATGTTTCCCCATAGCAAACATGTTAAAGAGCTGTACTGTATCCATCTTACAGAAGATATGATGTGAAGGGTGGCAATTTTTGTACTTGTACACAAAGATATAAATAACAGAAAACATCATATAACCAATCGTCACTCAGTTCTGGAGAAATTTTTGGAATTAATATTTATGAAGTCAGTGATCAGGTATGGAAAAATTCAATTTTGTCATAATTACAGTGTAAAAAATTACTTGTGAACAAAAACATTGAATTTCCTAAATTTACTAATTCACCAAATGCATCTAGATAGCTTGCCAAATATGGCCATGTAATTTACATATGCTGGATTAATGAGAGCACAGTAGGCGCTCTGGCGATGTAATGACCACTTTTAGAACTGATTCAATTAGTACATTTGTTCCAGGGAAAACATCCTGCCTGCCAGTGATACCAGTGCACAGATTTTCAAATAAATTTCACCTTATATTTTTTTGTAGCTATTACAACTAATGGTGCTCAAGGGAGATTGGCTATGTGGATCAAAGTACAGCTTGAGAACAGAAAGTATAAAGGAACAACGATTTTTCTTTTTGCATTTGTGTGTGGTGTTGTGGTCCAAGGATTACATTTTCAACTTGCATAATGATTTCAACATGTTCTTGGGAGGATGGCATGGAAATTTACTGTTGATCCTTTAGCAGCATGTGGAAACTATAAGAAGGAATGCTGGAGGACAAGGATAGGATAGCAGATAGCTGACAGATGCAATTGAATTCATAGAAGTGGGAAGCTTATCCTAAATGTAAGACCTGTAGATGTCCAGAACTGGGTTGCAGCACAATGTTACCAGAGCTCTAATTTTAAAAAGCCAAAGTGAAATAAAGACAATTAAGATTGGAATGTTTTAATGTATTGAATGCTGAAATAAGAAATAAAATTACCCTTAGTTATTAAACTGTCATAAATACACACTGGAACTTTTGGACAGATTTCAAAAGCAAGCAAGTTAGGATATAGCTTTTATCATTTAGACTGTCCCTAGGACTCTGCGTCCATTTCTGGGCACCAGATCTTAGAAAGGACGTCAAGGCTTTAGAGATGGTGAAAGATTGCTAGCCGAGGACACGGACGTTTACACAGTAAAAAGTAAAGGTCTGGAATAGCTTGTGTGAAAGGGTGCTGGAAGCACATTCAACAAAAAAAGGACAGGATATGATTGAAAAGTAAAAAGAATGCACTGCAGATACAAAGTGCAACTTAATTATGGAGATATGGGGAGATAACGTAGTAAAATGGACTGCTTCAGTTATAGCTAATTGTAATGGAAGTATAAAAGACTAAGCGCTCTTAATGCTATATTTTCTGGCTGTGGGAAGGATATAAATATACTGTATCTGCTGACTATACTACTTCTCAGAGATCAGTGGAGGGTGTGGCAAATGATTATGCATTGACTGCTTGACTCCTTACTGAAACCAATTTCCATCTCCACAGTTATGCTCCCCCTTCCAGTGTGGTCATTTCTCATTGTTTATTCATTAACAGCATTATTTGCCCACTACTATGCCTATAAAAACAACTTTCTTTATATGGTGCTTTTAAAGTAGAAGCAGGTCCCAAGAGACTGAACAGAAGCATGATAGTAGAGCAATTCAACTTTCCTCAGGATTTTGGCTGATAAACATTGATACCAATCTTATTCATTTGGCAAAATTATATTGTAGAACTGTAAAAAACTATGTCAGCTTATATTGTGTATCATGTGATGCACTGTGAAACAGACAAGTCACTTTCTGCTGGTGAATTAATACATTATTTCAAAGCACTGCATATAGCAACATAAATCAAAGTTGCTGGTGAACGCAGCAGGCCAGGCAGCATCTCTAGGAAGAGGTACAGTCGACGTTTCAGGCCGAGACCTTTCGTCAATCCTGACGAAGGGTCTCAGCCTGAAATGTCGACTGTACCTCTTCCTAGAGATGTTGCCTGGCCTGCTGCGTTCACCAGCAACTTTGATGTGTGTTGCTTGAATTTCCAGCATCTGCAGAATTCCTGTTGTTAGCAACATAAATGTTTGGAGTAAATACAAATGCTTGGATGTAATGCTTGGAGAGCAGAGAAAATTTACAAGGATGTTGCTGGGACTTCAGCACCTGAGTATTTGGAAAAGGTTTTTTTTTCCTTTAAAAAAAATTTTAAATCTTTTTTATTATTATTAAAGATCAACAAAAAATACATTAAGGTAATCAAGTCAGTATGTCAATATGTACAATGAAGAATTAAATTAGCAAATAACTGATTAACAAAGCTAAGCAATATATCAATAATAATAAGAAAAAATAAAGTGTTAAGAATATTTTTTGGAAGAAAAAAGAAAGAAAAGAAAAAGAACCCCTACTAACTAAAAAAAACCCCGAAAAAAAAACCCCATTGGGAGCACAACCCCGGAGCTCTACGTCATATAAGCTTCCATAAAAGAAAAATATCAATCCACCAACTCAAATCCATTTAAACAAAAATTGGAAGGAAACCATATTAATTACCTCAAATCAAATGATTGATGTCTTTTGAGAAACTAGTAGCTAAATACTCGCTCTTCTATTCACATTTCCTGCAATATCTTCAGGTCAGACACTTCTTACAAGAATATTTAAGTAATTTTCCATATATACAGGGTTCTGACCTGTTAGATATTATTTTAAAAATGAACCCTTTAGTGAAAGGTTTTATTGGGAAAATTTATAATTTATTGTTACAACAGCACAATTACCCTTCACTTAAGATTAAGCAAGATTGGGAGAGAGAGCTTAACATGACCTTGATAACAGAGGATTGGTTGCGGATTTTGAAGTTGGTTAACTCTTCTTCGATCTGTGTCAGTCACTCTTTAATTCAATTTAAAATTATACATCATTACTATTTGACAAAAGAGAGACTGTCTAAAATGTTTCCTAATGTTGATAGTGTGATAGATGTAAAACTGAGACAGCTATATTGACACACATGTTTTGGTCGTGTTCTGTACTGAAACATTTTTGGAAATCTATTTTCTCTACAATTTCTAAAGTTTTAAAAATTAATTTACAACCTAATAAATTGACAGTTTCGTTTGGTATAATCCCTCAATATATTCATGGTATTTCTCTATCAGACCAATATGCAATTGCATTCGCAGACACGAGGAAATCTGCAGATGCTGGAAATTCAAGCAACACACACATAAGAGTTGCTGGTGAACACAGCAGGCCAGGCAGCATCTATAGGAAGAGGTACAGTTGACATTTCGGGCCGGGACCCTTTGTCAGGACTAACTGAAAGAAGAGATAGTAAGAGATTTGAAAGTGGGAGGGGGAGATCCAAAATGATAGGAGAAGACAGGAGGGGGAGGGGTGGATCTAAGAGCTGGAAAGTTGATTGGTAAAAGGGATACCAGGCTCTCCTATCATTTTGTAGATCCACCCCTCCCCTCCTCTCTTCTCCTACCATTTCATAGATCCACTCCTCCCCTCCTGTCTTCTCCTATCATTTCGGTGGCCACACATTTTAATTCCACCTCCCATTCCCATTCTGATATGTCTATCCACGGCCTCCTCTACTGTCAAGATGAAGCCACACTCAGGTTGGAGGAACAACACCTTATATTCTGTCTGGGTAGCCTCCAACCTGATGGCATGAACATCGACTTCCCTAACTTCCGCTAATGCCCCTTCTCCCCTTCACACCCCATCGCTTATTTATTTATTTAATATATCATATATTTTTTATTCCCCCCCTCCCTTTTTTTCTCTTTTTCTCCCTCTGTCCCTCTCACTATAACTCCTTGCCTGCTCTCCACCCTCTGGGTGCCCCTCCCCCTTCTCTTTCTCCCCAGGCTTCCCGTCCCATGATCCTCTCCCTTCTCCAGCTCTTAGATCCACCCCTCCCCTCCTGTCTTCTCCTATCATTTCGGATTTCCCCCACCCCCTCCCACTTTCAAATGTCTTACTATCTCTTCTTTCAGTTAGTCCTGACGAAGGGTCCCGGCCCAAAACGTGGACTCTACCTGTTCCTATAGATGCTGCCTGGCCTGCTGCATTCACCAGCATTTTTTATGTGTGCTGCATGTAATTGCATTTGTTACATTATTGGCCGGAAGGGCTATTTTGTTGAAATGGAAAGATGCTTCAGCTCCCACTTTGATACAATGGTTCTCTCAGGTGATGCTATGTCTTAGTTTGGAGAAAATCAGAAGTCGAACTTTTGATCTTCGAATTGATTTCGAGTAAAGATGGGGTTCATTTGTCCACTACTATCATTTGATTTGAGTTAATTAATAGGAAAAGGTTGAATAGGTTAGTACTTTACTCCCTAGAACGTATAAGGTAGAGGGGAGATTTGATAGAGATATACAAAATTATGAGGGGCAAGTTAAATACATGCAGGCTTCTTTCCCCTGAGATTGGGTGAGACTACAACTAGAGGCCATGGGTAAGGGGTAAAAGGTGAAATCTTTAAGGGGAACATCAGGGAGAACTTCTTCATTCAGAGGGTCATAAGAATGTGGAATAAGCTGCCAGGGCAAGTGGTCGATTCTGTTTTGATTTCAATACTTAAGAGAAATTTGGATAGGTGCATAGATGAGAGAAGTATGGAGGGCTGTGGCCCAGGTGCAAGTCGATGGGGCTTGGCATGTTCATGGTTCAGCACAGACTAGATGAATCAAAGGGCTTGTTTCTATGTTGCAGTATTCTGTGTCTATCTGAAATCGCTTTGCATGATACAAAAACAAAACACCTAATGTTTAATCGAGCAATTCTTCAGTCATTTTGCTCTAACTTTCTATCTGTGTTTAACAACAAGCAACTTGATAAATTATAAACACAAGAGATTCTGCAGATGCCAGATAAGTGATAAGATTCTTGTTGAATTCTGATAATGAGTTGCTATGGTACACTATGCAATTATATCAATTAATCCTATTAGCCTTTTGCACTGTATTAGAATACAGAACAAGTTTAAAATCTGGCAATTTGAAAGATGGTCTGAATACAAGCAATTAGCTCAAGGATGCCACAACAGGTTTCAAATGCTAGGAATGTTGAAATCATTGACTATTTGTGCTAATCACTGTAACAGAAAAGTTACGAGTACCAGATGCTGAGTCATTGCATAGAAAATGTTTTTTGTTTGTTATCATTCCTTCTAAAGTTGATCATAAAAGTATCTTTTTAACTGCTTGATGGTAAATATTTTGGCTTGTTGCAGGAAGCATGTTTTACTATATGATGGTACAAAATGACCACTTGAAATTAGTCATTATTGGTTGTAAAACTTTGACTAATTGCCTTTACAAGGGTCATTAGAACTGCTTACAATATACTCTGTTTGGAATAATAGCAGTACTGTATATTATTGTGTCCTACTTGTTTTGAATGTAATACATTTATGCATTTCAATTTTACTTCTTGCAATATGAATCTTCTTGGAATATAATAATTATTTCTTTGAAATGTTGAAATGCAATTTTAATGTAAAACCAAAAATGATACATTTACTGTTATCCTTACAAAGATAGAAATGAAAGTTAAGAACTCTCCATTTCATAGTCTAATGATGCCTAGAAAAAAAAAATTAATTGTGCTTTAGACTATTCACAGTTTCCCATATTAAATATAAGTGCATGAGGTTGCCTATGAAATATGCTAACCATAGGCTTATAAGTTTACTGCCTTGTTAGGTTAAGTGCAAATTGAAGGCATGAAAATGTTTTAGAATTGAAAATAATGTAATGTTTAGAAAGATGATAAAAATGTAAAGAAAACTGCACTAAGGCTATATTCTTGAACCATGTGTACACTCGTACACATACACATGGAAATATGCAATTTTAATATCAGATTTTGAACTTTATGCTAACTTAAAATGTATATACTTGTAATGTTAATTCAATTGTCTTGGTATGTATGGGTACTTTAAATATTGGAGCATGATTCAGTATGGAATATTATTTCAGAAAATTAAAGTGCAATTTTTACTTTGTTTGCTGAAAGGATCATTATTTGTATATGAACACTACAGATATTGCTTTAACTTTTGAAGGTAGAGCAATTTTAATGTATTACTTAGAGATTTCTTTATAAATCTATCAAGGCAAAATTATTTTAGTGCCAAATGATGCTGTGGGTGAGGTTAGACTTTATCCTGACACCTCTCTCCCTTATCTTGATCTCTCTGTCTCCATCTCTGGAGACAAACTGTCCACTGATATTTTTTAGAGACCTACTGATTCTCATGACTATTTTGACTGTACCTCTTCCCACCCTGTCTCCTGTAAAAATGCCATTTCATTTCTTCAGTTCCTTCACCTCCATCGCATCGGTTCCCAGGATGAGGCTTTCCTTTCTAGGACATCAAAGATTGCCTCCTTCTTCAAAGAACATGCTTACGCTTCTTCTGCCATTGATGCTGTCCTCACCCGCATCTCCACTATTTCTTAGGCATCCGCACTCACCCCATCTTCCTTCCACAACAGGAATAAAGTTCCTCTTGTCCGTAGCAACCACTCCATGAGCCTCCGGATCATTCCCCACAACTTCTTCCATCTTTAACAGGACGACCACAAAACACAACTTCACCTCCCTCCCCTCACCCAACATTCCACTTTCCACAGGGATTCCTCCCTCCATGATTCTCTTGTCCATTCATCCCTTCACTCTAATGTCCCTGCTGGCACTTAACCCTGTAAGCGGCAGAAGTGCTACACCTGCCCATTCACCTACCCCCTCACTGCCATTCAGGACCCCAAACAGTCCTTCCAGATGAGGCAACACTTCACTTGCAAATACGTTGGGGCTGTCTCCTGTATCCAGTGCTCCTGATGTGGCCTCTTCTACATCAGAGACCCAACATAGATTGGAGGACTGCTTTGTCAAGCACCTCTGCTCCAACTGCAAAAAGCAGGATTTTCTGGAAGCCAACAGTTTAAATTCCTATCCCTATTCCTATTCTGATGTGTCAGTCGATGGCCTCCTCTTATACAGTGATGAGGCCACTCTTAGGTTGGAAAAGCAACACCTCATATTCCATCTGGGTAGCCTCCAACTTATACTAATTTTCCTCCTCCTCCTTCTCCCTGTTCCCTCTTCTTCAATTCACCACCTGGGCCTCTTACCTTTTCTCCTCACCTGCCTATTACATTTCTCTGGTGCATTTTCTCCTTCCCTTTCTTCCATGATCTACTCGCCTCTCCTATCAGATTCCTCCTTCTCCAGCCTTTTACCTCCCAGCTTCTTACTTCATTCCCCCCCCCAACCCACCTGGCTTCACCTGTCATCTTCTACTTTGTCCTCCTTCCTCTCCCCCACCTTCCTATTCTGGCATCTTCCCCTTTCCTTTCCAGTCTTGAAGGGTAACAGATTGAAATAAGACTGCTTACTCAATTACATAGATGGTGCCGTTTCCATAGATTGGACAGCAGCACAGATGCAGTAGAAGTGTTCCTGTGCAGGTCTGTAGCGGAGCTTGACAAAGCAGCCAGTTTTCAGTGGGAGTCTTTGATTGGATAGTGGCACGGACATAGTAGAAGTGTTCCCACACTGGTCGGCGAGAACAGGCAGAGGTGAGGTAAGTAGGTAAGTTTACTTTTTATTTCTTTTTCTATTTAACTCCTAAAAGAATAGGGGGTACATCTGCAAGGCTAGGGTTCTGTTCTGGGTGTCAGATGTGGAATTTCCAGGAGACTTCCAGCCTCCCCGTGGTCACACCTGCACCAGATGCATTGAGATGCAGCTCCTTAGAGACAGTGTTGAGGAACTGGAACTACAGCTTGAGAACCTTCGGCTTGTTAGGGAAAGTGAGGAGGTGATAGACAGGAGCTGCAGGGATGTAGTCTACAGGAGACAGATAAATGAGTGACTGCCAGGAGAGGGAAGGGAGAACATTAGATAGTGGAGAGCACCCCTGTGGTCATCCCCCTCAACAACAAGAACTCCATTTTGAGTACTGTTGGAGGGAGGAGAGACCTACCTGGGGGAATCAGCAGCGGCCATGACTCTGGCACTGAGTGTGGCCCTATGGCTCAGAAGCTTAGGAAACTGAAGAGGATGGCAGCAGTAATAGGGAATTCTGTAGTCAGGGGGACATATAGGAAATTCTATGGATGTGATAAAGAAACACAGATGGTAGTTTGCCTCCCAGGTGCCAAGGTCCACATGTTTCTGAATGCCTCCACCATATCCTGAAAAGGGAGGGTGAGCAGCCAGAATTTGTGGTACAAACTGGTACCAACAACACAGGTGGAAAAAGAGAGGAGGTCCTGAATACAGAATACAGGGAGTTAGGAAGGAAGTTGGGATGCAGGACCTCAAGGGTAGTAATCTTGGGATTGCTGCCTGTGCCATGCAACAGTGAGGATAGGAATTGAATGGGGTGGCAGATAAATGCATGGCTTTGGAATTGGAGCAGGAGGCAGGGATTCAGATTTCTGGATGATGGGGACCTCAATAACTCTACTGGCTGTTTTTTATAGACCACCCAATAGTAACAGGGACATCAGGGAGCAGATAGGGAGACAGATTCTGGAATGGTGCAATAATAACAGGATTGTTGTGATGGAAGATTTTAATTTCCCCAATATTAATTGGCATTGCCCTAGAGCAAGGGGTTTAGATAGGGTGAAGTTTGTTAGGTGTGTTCAGGAAGGTTTCCTGACACAAAATGTAAATAAGCCTACAAGAGGAGAGGCTGTACTTGATCTGGTATTGGGAAATGAACCTGGTCAGGTGTCAGGTCTCTCAGTGGGAGAGCATTTTGGAGATAGTGATCACAATTCTATCTCCTTTACCATAGCATTGGAGAGGGATAGGAACAGACAAGTCAGGAAAATGTTTAATTGGAGTAAGGGGAAATATGAAGCTATCAGGCAGGAACTCGGAAGCATAAATTGGGAGCAGATGTTCTCAGGGAAATAGAACATAGAACAGTACAGCACAGTACAGGACCTTTGGCCCACAATGTTGTACCGACCCTTAAACCCTGCATCCCATATAACCCCCCACCTTAAATTCCTCCATATATGTATGGCAGAAATGTGGCAAATGTTCAGGGATATTTGTGTGGCGTTCTGCATAGGTACATTCCAATGAGACAGGGAAAGGATGGTAGGGTACAGGAACCATGGTGTACAAAGGCTTTTGAAAATCTAGTCAAGAAGAAAAGAAAAGCTTACAAAAGGTTCAAAAAACTAGGCAATGATAGAGATCTAGAAAATTATAAAGCTAGCAGGAAGGAGCTTAAGAATGAAATTAGGAGAACTAGAAGGGGCCGTGAGAGGATTAAGGAAAACCCCAAGGCATTCTACAAGTATGTGAAGAGCAAGAGGTTAAGATGTGAGAAAATAGGACCAATCAAGTGTGACAGGGGAAAAATGTATATGAAACTGGAGGAGGTAGCGGAGGTACTTAATGAATACTTTGCTTCAGTATTCACTATGGAAAAGGATTTTGGCAATTGTAGGGATGATTTGCAGTGGACAGAAAAGCTTGAGCATACAAACATTAAGGAAGAGGATGTGCTGGAGTTTTTGGAAAGCATCAAGTTGGATAATTTACCGGGACCAGATGAGCTATACCCCAGACTACTGTGGGAGGTGAGGGAGGAGATTGCTGAGCCTCTGGCAATGATCTTTGCATCATCAATGGGGATGGGAGAAGTTCCGGAGGATTGGAGGGTTGCAGATGTTGTTCCCTTATTCAAGAAAAGGAGTAGAGATTGTCCAAGGAATTATAGACCAGTGAGTCTTACTTCAGTGGTTGGTAAGTTGATGGAGAGGCAGGATTTATGAACATTTGGAGAGGCATAATATGATTAGGAATAGTTAGCATGGCTTTGTCAAACGCAGGTCGTGCCTTACAAGCCTGATTGGATTTTTTGAGGCTATGGCTAAACACATATGAAGGTAGTGTATATGGATTTCAGCAAGGCATTTGATGAGGTACCCCATGCAAGGCTTATTGAGAAAGTAAGGTGGAGGCATGGGATCCAAGGGGACATTGCTTTGTGGATCCAGAATTGGCTTGCCTACAGAAAGCAAAGAGTGGTTGTAGATGGGTCATATTCTTTATGGAGGTCGGTGACCAGTGGTGTGCCTCAGGGATCTGTTCTGGGACCCTTACTCTTTGTGATTTTTATAAATGACCTAGATGAGGAAGTGAGGGATGGGTTAGTAAATTTGCTGATGACACAAAGGTTGGGGGTGTTGTGGATAGTGTGGAGGGCTGTCAGAGGTTACAGCGGAACATCGATAGGATGCAAGACTGGGCTGAGAAGTGGCAGATGGTGTTCAACCCAGATAAGTGTGAGGTGGTTCATTTTGGTAGGTTAAATATGATGGCAGAATGTAGTATTAATGGTAAGACTTGGCAGTGTGAAGGAGCAGAGGGATCTTGGGGTCTGAGTCCATAGGACACTCAAAGCTGTTGCGCAGGTTGACTGTATGGTTAAGAAGGCATATGGTGTATTGGCCTCCATCAACCATGGGGTTGAGTTCAAGAGCCGAGAGGTAATGTTACAGCTATATAGCACCCTGGTCAGACCCCACTTGGAGTACTGTGCTCAGATCTGGTCACCTCACTACAGGAAGGTTGTGGAAACTATAGAAAGGGTGCAGAGGAGACTTACAAGGATGTTGCCTGGATTGGGGAGCATGCCTTATGAGAATAGGTTGAGTGAAGCTGGCCTTTTCTCCTTGGAGCAATGGAGGATGAGAGGTGACCTGATAGAGATTGAAAAGGATGATGAGAGGCAGTGATCATGTGGATAGTCAGAGGCTTTTTCCCAGGGCTGAAATGGCTAATACGAGAGGACACAGTTTTAAAGTGCTTGGAAGTGGATACAGAGATGTCGGGGTAAGTTTTTACGCACAGAGTGTTGAGTGTGTGGAATGGGCTGCCAGGGACAGTGGTGGAGGCAGAAACAACAGGGTCTTTTAAGAGAGTCTTGGATAGGTACATGACGCTTAGAAAAATAGAGTGCTATGGGTAACTCTAGGTAATTTCTAAAGTAAGTATATGTTTGGAACAGCATTGTGGGCCGAAGGACCTGTATTGTGCTGTAGGTTTTCTGTTTCTATGAGAAAACAACAAGTAGAGTGGACAAAGGAGAGGCAGTGGATGTCATTTACTTGGATTTTCAGAAGGTGTTTGATAAAGTGTCACAAATGAGGCTACTTAACAAGATAAAAACCTATGGCGTTATAGGAAAGATACTGGCAGGTATAGAGGAATGGCTGACAGGCAGGAGGCAGTGAGTGGGAATAAAGGTTGGCTGGTTGGCTGCTGGTGAGTAGTGGTGTTCCTCCAAGGTCAGTGGGACCACTACTTTTCACACTGTTCATCAATGATTTAGATTATAGAATTGATGGCTTTGTGGAAAAGTTTGCAGATGATATGACAGGTGGAAGGGTAGGTAGTGCGGAGGAAGCAATACAATTGCAGCATGACTTACACAAATTAGAAGAATGGGCAAAAAAGTGGCAGATGGAATACAGAGTTGGGAAATGTATGATAATGGATTTTGGTAAAAGTAACAAACGTGCAGACTATTATCTAAATTGGGAGAAAATTCATAAATCAGAGGTGCAAAAGGACTTTGGAGTCCTCGTGCAAGACTCTCAGAAGATTAATTTACGGGTTGAGTCTATGGTAAAGAAGGCAAATACAATATTGGCATTTATTTCAAGGGGAATAGATTATAAAAACAAGGAGATAATGATGAGGTTTTATAAGACACTGGCCAGGCCACACTTAAGAGTATAGTCAAGAGTTTTAGGCCCCATATCTCTGAAGGTATGTATTGTCATTGGACAGTCCAGAGGAGGTTCACAAGGATGATTCCAGGAACAGAGGGGTTAACATACGAGGAGCATTTTACAGCTTTGGGCCTGTATTCATGAGAATTTGAAGAATGCGGGGATCTCAATGAAACCTACCCAACGTTGAAAAGACTAGATAAAGTGGATGTGGAGAGGATGTTTTCTATGGTGGGAGTGTCCAGAACACAACCTCAAAATTGAGAGGCGACCCTTTAGGCCAAGACTGTGGGTATATTTAAAGCAAAAATTGAGAATTTCCTGATTGGTCAGGGCATCAAAGGCTATGGCGAGAAGGCAGATGTATCAGGTTGAGTGGGATCCAGGATCAGTCATGATGGAATGGTGGGGCAGACTCAATGGGCTGAATGGCCTTACTCTGCTCCTATGTCTTCTGCTGCCTGACCTGATTTCCTCCAGCATTTTCTGTGTGCTACCCTGGATTTCCAGCATCTCTTGCATTTTGCATTTTATTTGGTCAGTAGGTAGTATATACATAAGATTCAGATTCTGTACAGGTATTCATCATTACATCACTATCATGCAGTAAAGTGTAATTTAATTTTGACCTCCATCTCCATACCACTTAGCCTTTGCAGACATCCTTTCTTTGATAGAACTTCCTTTAAAACTTTTAACTACAAAATATGAGCATTATTTGGGGATAGGGTATTTGATTCACTTTTTTTTTGATCATCCCAGATAAAAAAAAGAACTAGGTTTAAATCTGTAACAGTATGAAGACTTAACCTGCCATCAGTATAAAATGAACTGGCTGACTCCTTAGTTAATTTACTGAAGTATTCACACGCAACACCCATGATAGGATACCTGCACTAACTTAGGACTTTCCTGTTCTATCTGACAGTACATTCATCATATTGCAGACTACTATCGCTGATGGGTTCTTTATTCCAACATTGTAAGCACTCATATCACTCCAATGTGGGAGGGTTTACTGCTTTTCGGTGTGATTTCCTAGTTCCATTTGTTTTCACGTGGTCCACAGGCTTTACATTTCAGTTAAGGTGGGCAGGACAGGTCTTTCTTCTGCACAAAAAGTAATGGTTGCCTCTGTCTATGGTGGTAGCAGTGGAGGCAAAATTCAAGAATGTTTAATGCTATTTCCAATGCACAAGTGCAAAGGAGAATGAAATAATTGTTACTCTGAATCCGATACAGCACAAAAAAATTAAAAAACCACAATAAATACAGTACTGTGCAAAAGTCTTAAGCACATATATATAGCTAGGGTGCCTATGATTTTTGGACAGTATTGTATTTGGCAACGTGGAGCAGAAAGCAAGTTTGTAAATCTGGCAGGAGCAAATGATGTTGGGAATGGCAGGATGCAGCACTGTGGAAGAGATGTGGGACAGATGGAAGAGGAGTACCGGGGCAGGGGGTGACACAAATGCAGACACACCCAGCTCTGAGACACTGTGCAAGGTCATTGGATTCCAGACAATTGGTTTACTGATCATTACAGAATGTCTCTCTGGTGCTTCCCGCTCCCTCCCCACTCCCTTCCCTTTTTCCCAACCATGATTCCCTCCTCCCTGCCCAGTTCCCACTCTCAGTCCACAATTGTGAACCATTATCAGACTCAGCTTTATCATCTCTCGCAGATATCATGAAATTTATGGGTGTTTTGTAGCAATACAGTGTAATACATAAATTTACTACAATACTGTGTAAAGTCTTAGGCAGGCTAGCTCTGTATACATTGTTAAGACTTTTGTACAGTACTGTATAAACATGCAACCTTTTACATTCCATGCATCAATTTTTTCACACACAAGTTCAGATGCGATTTTTCCACGCACGAGTTGTTACAAGAATTGAAAGGGGGTACAAGAGTTGTATGGCATATCTGAACTCATGAGTGAAAAAATTGACGCATGGAATGTAAAAGGTTGGCCACCCCAATCTAGATTGATTAATTGTATGTCCATAAAGTGACACTAAGGACAGATGTGTCTGTACTAAAGTGATTCTAACAAGAAATGGTAAAGTAGTGGTGGTGTGGGGTGTTGGGGGGGGGGTGTATGACTGCCTGGGAAAGTAACCATTTTAGAGTCTGGTGGTCATAGCATGGATGCTAAGTAGCCTCTTCCCTGATGGGAGAGGGATAAACAGTCCATGAGCTGGGTGGGTGGGATCCTTCAAGATGTTACTGGCCCTTTTCTGACACCTTTCTGTACATATCTCCTTGATGGCAGATGGGCTGGTGCTAATGATACACTGGACCATTGTAGAGCATTATGACAGAGGAATTTAACAGGCTCTTATATAGGCACATGAGTATGGCGAGATTGAAAGGATACGGAGTATAGGTAGAAACAATTAGATGTCATTAGTTTAATTAGTTTGGCACACCAGTGTAAGGCAAAGGGCCAATTCCTAATATATTATGTTCTAATCAGCCCTCTTGACCAATGCCTAGGGTTTGATGATGTTATAATAACTACAATTTTTCTTTGCAATTGTATCTCACTAAGTATAAAAATATAATGAAGATCTGGAATTTTACTAAATAGCAACATTTACAGAACAATTAAAGAGTGATTTTTGGTTTGCTTTTGTCTTATAGGATTATAAATTTCAATAGATTAACAATAGAGCAACACCAATAGATATGCAGAATCAAACGGATATTTTAAATCAATAACTCAAACTACCAACTTTTGTACTTCCAGGAATTTATTCAAGAAGATTGGATGGAGGGAGCAACCTTAATACAGTATTCAAACAAATTTCATTACCAAGACAAAAATAATTACCAGAGATACTGAAAACAAATGAACTTTCTAACATTTAGAAAATCTTCATTTTTAAATAATTTCCTGTTGAAGGACTAGCAATGCTCCCTCACAAATATATTCAGCACACTTTGAGATCCTTCACTATACAAAAAAGCAAATGTCAACACATTCTTCTAAGTATTCAGTGCAAAATTAAACACACACATAAATCAGAGGGTAAGTAAGAATGACCACTTTTATATACAAGAGCAAATTATCATATTATCTTGGAAACTGAAAGAGCAAGTTGAAGTATTTGAAATCCATAATCATTACTGAAGGTTGCTTTGAAAAAAAACAAAAATATCTAAAGCATAAAACAAAACTAAGGCCCATCAACACCTGTGCTGTTTACAGAGCACATACATCGTATAATTATCACAATCCAAATCTCAGATTCTTGATAACTCTTCAGTCTCCATTCAGCTTTCTGCAGTCTTGCACCGTTGCAATAATCTCTTTAACAATACTGTTCCTATTATCCTTTGTAATCTGGAAATAAAAAATAATGTTTAGTAGTTTTTATATATATTACACTCTAAATTATTTTAAAACCTGGGAGTACATATGGAAAAGTTTGTATTAATCAAAATTTCTAGTAGTTATGTACTCCAGTATAGAGGTATATTTGGAAAATACTTATACTTTACTGCTTATTATTCGATAGTTTCCACAATACTGAAATCTGTCAGCTTTGCTATTAACCTACAGGAATTACAGAGAAAGAAGCACATTAGAGAGTTACCCTGTTAATCTATTGATTTCTCTGATGGCACTAACAATGTTCGTATTTCCAAATAGAAAAATAGAGGGCTATAGGTAAGCCTAGTAATTTCTAAGGTAGCAACATGTTCAGCACAACTTTGTGGGCCGAAGGGCCTGTATTGTGCTGTACGTATTCTATGTTTCTATGAAATGTCAATATTCAAGTACTTACATTGAAGATTTTAACATCCCTTCTGCTTCTGATTTCTTCCACAAGTCCCAAAGGTTTTCCCTTAGGGACCGGAATAGTTCCAAGTATAGTGGCACCAGTTCCATCTAGGATTTGACGTACACCCTGGATAAAGGATTGACTAAAGAGCTCCATTTTCCCTATCTCATCTATCACATATACCTTTTTTTCTTTGTCATCTTTGCCATTAACCTACAGGAATTATAGAGAAAGAAGCACATTAGAGTGTTACCCTGTTAACCTATTGATTTCTCTAATGGCACTAACAATGTTCATATTTCCAAATAACAATTTTTTCTAACTGTCACAACTAGTCAGTAACGTCTTCTACTTTAATCTGAATCTTCATGAGAGTGAATTTATAAAGATTAGCTGTATTTATCATGTGCATATCAAAACATACAGTAGTGAAATGCGTCATTTGTGTCGAAGATGTACTGGGGGCAGCCTGCAAATATTGCCATGCTTCCAGCACCAACAAAACACTAACCCTAACTCATACGTCTTTGAAATGTAGGAAGAAACCAGAGCACCAGGCGGAAACCCATACGATCGGGGAGAATGTACAAATTCCTCTACAGACGACTGATGGAATTAAACCCTGATCTTACAGCTGGCACAATAAAGTGTTAAGTGTTGCACCTCCACATAGTTAAAGATTAAAGAGATTAGCTTTACTTATCACATGTACATTGAAACATACAGTGAAATGCGTTGTTTGGGTCAGACCAAGCATATGCTGGGGACAGCCTGCTTCTGGCATCAACACATCATGCTGATAACTTACTGTCTTTAAGTCTTTGGTATGTGGGAGGAAACCAGAGCACCCTGAGAAAACCCACGCAGTCACAAGTAGAATGTACAAACTCCTAACAGTCAGCAACAGGAATTGAACCTTGGTCGCTGATGCTGTAAAGCATTATGCTAAGCCCTACACTACCACGCTGCCCTCTTTCCCTTCGCTGCAACTGACGATAAACAAATCCAGTAGCAGTGAATTATTCAAGATCAAAACTCACCACCTACTTTTGTGAGAAGTGGGAGAGCCAGGCACTCAAAGGATGGAATATCTACTACATATTGACCAACTCTGTACTCGCATCTTCCACTGCTCAAAGTACCCGTATCATCCCTTGGGGACAAGAAATCACAACTTTTAAAACTGAGTAAGCACGTTACCCCTTAGAAAAAACTTCAAAGATTTGTAGAATGAAAACAATTTTACCTAGTTCTGGACAAAGTTCCTCGCTTACCAGATACTGTAACAACATCAAATCCAATTCTTCTTCCATTTTTCCTGACTTCTTCAGTATAAAATCCATCAATAGGAACCCCAGAAGATTTCAAGACATCTATGGTTTTGTGAATTAAGGTTGTTTTACCAACACCTAATGAAACATCAAACAGCATCTTCAGGTTAAATTGAATACATAACTGGTATTAGATGTGAAGTAGACTTTGTGGATTAAGTTTAGACCATATGACATAGAACAGAATTAGGTCTGCTATGCCATTCCATCATAGCTGATTTATCAATCCTCTCAACCCCTTTCTCTATCCTTCCCCACACCCCCCTCCCCCTGTAGCCTTTGCTGCCCTGACACCCATGAGACAATCCTTGTCGGAGGATCAGAGGTAGAGTGTCAACAACTTTAAATTCCTTCGTTTTATCATTTCCGAGTGCTTGACCTGGGCCCAGTACATAAGTACAATTATGAAGAAAGCACAGCAGCACCTCTACTTCCTTAGGAGTTTAACTCTGACAAACTTCTTTAGGTTTGTGGTGGACAGTATGTTGACTGACAACATCTACACAGAGCCTTGCCACAGGAAACCAGCATCCATCATCAGGCCATGCTCTCTTCTTGCTGCTGCCATCAGGAAGAAGGTACAGGAGCCTCTGGATTCACACCACCAGGTTTAAGAACAGTTATGACCCCTCAACTATCAGGTTCTTGAACCAAAGGGCATAACTTCACTCAATTTCACTGACCCCATCACTGAAATGTTCCACAACCTATGGACTCACTTTCAAGGACTCTTCATCTCATGTTCTTGATAATTATCACTTATTTATTTAATTATTATTATTAGTAGTAATTCTTTCTTTTTATATTTGCAAAATGTGTTGTCTTTTGCATACCGGTTGAATGCCCAAGTTGATTTGATTATGGTTATTATTCTAATATGGATTTATTGAGTATGTCCACAAGAAAATGAATATCAGGATTGTGAATGGTGACATATATGTACTTTGATATTAAATTCTTTTGGACTTTGAACTTTGACTAATCAAGAACCTATTAACCTAAACTTTAAATATACCCAATGACTTAACCTCCACAACTGTCTGTGGTGATGAATTCCAGATTCACCACCCTCTGGCTAAAGAAATACCTCCTCATTTGAGTTCTAAAAGGACAGCCTTCTATTCTTAGACTGTGCCCTTTGATCTTAAACTCCTCTCCTAAAGGAAACATCCTTTCCACATCCATTCCATAAGGTCCTTTCATTATTCAATAGGTTTCATTGAGATTTCCCCTCATTCTTCTAAAATTTTTACTGCATTTCTCATTCTTTAGTTTTTCCTCTCCCTTGGCAACATCCCCAGTCCTTGGAAAACATTGTGTACTCAATGCCATTCTATAATTAAGTAGTTTTTTCCCCTTTTTTTCAATAACAGTGGTTTCTCCAGCACTCAATACCTTCCTTAGTGGCTCTGTGACATAAAGAATTCATCACATGAAAGCTTGTTTCCGTGAGAACACTAAATATAACACTGACACAGTTATTACAATTTCTGGTTGTGGTTTTTGAAAAGAAAAATCTCACAAATTACAAGTGGATCATTTCCAATGAATAAAAATTAAACCTTCCTTAAAAAGGCAATAAGCTTTTACAGTCCTCCATCATACATTAAACAATAAAATAATTAGCCGAGTTTAAAACATCAAAGATAAACATTAGCACCATTTCAATCATAGAGCACCTTCAAAGGAAAAGGCACATCCTGTAAAATACTCTATGACTAACATTTCCCTAATTAAAACTGAAAAGTACACTTTATTCTCCCAATTTCTCAAATAATTTACAGGATTCAAACAGCTAGCAGTGTACAAATACAGCATCAGGTTAACTAACTGCAAAAGAAATGCTTAGGTATAGATTTTCATTGATTTTTAAAAATCTTGCAGTGTATATTTTATAGTTAGATGTAAAGAAACTTACGACATTATTCACTCTCCAGATGTTTTACTACTCTTACTAAGCTTTGCTTGCCAGTCTATTGTTTTTCTTTGGATCTGTATAAATTTTTGATTACACTTCAGTAAAGAATCATGGGACAATTATGCAATATGTAAACAACATTTCTTTTTATTTATGATGAATAGTATCTTTTCAGGATTTTGAATATTTCTTACATATTCACTACCATGCTGTAGAAACTATAAAATCCTGAAACAATTTTGATTAGCTAAGGAAATACATTCTCAGGGATTAGCCATATAACTGATTTCCTTACTTTTATTCCTTCAGTAATAACTTGCACAAACAGTACACAGACACAAACTGCTGGAGGAACTCAGCATGCCAGACAGCATCTAGGAAAAGAGTACAGTCAGCGTTTCAGGCCGACATTGACTATACTCTTGTCCTAGATGCTGCCTGGCCTGCTGAGTTCATCCAGCATTTTGTGTGAGTTACTCAGATTTCCAGCAACTGCAGATTTTCTCTTGTTTATAATTGGAATACAGTACTTTTAATAGTGAAATATCTGAAAAATATGTAATGGGACTTTTACCAAAGTTTGAGACAAGCCACATCTTCCTCACTCAAAGATGTCGCATGTTTCAAACATTGGTACTCCTGTCACCAATCGTCGCAGCGCCATCGCCTGAGTGGACAAAGTCAGAGTAGTGATCTTAAAGCTTTAGCTCTTTGAGGCTTCCGCAGAGAGAAGCTTCACTCAGAGAAAGCACAGGAAAGAAAAGCTCAAGTTTTTTTCCTTCCCTCCTTTATATCTGCTCAGCTAGGACAGTAGAGATGTCAGGCAGAATAGTAAAATGTTCCTGTTGCGGGATGTGGGAAGGCAGTGAGACCTCCAGTATCCCTAATCACTACAACTGCTGGAAGTGCAGCCAGCTGCGGCTTCTAACAAATTACATTAAGGAGCTGGAGCTGGAACTGGATGAACTGCTAATCATTCAGAAAGCTGAAGGGGTGATAGATTGGACAAATAGAGAGGCAACTACAGCCGAGGTGCAGGACACAGAAAACTGGGTGAAGAAGCCACTGCATAGCCCCCATGACCATCCGCCTCAACAACAGGTACATTACTGTGGAAACTGTCAGGAGAGGAGAGTCACTGTGGTCGGATCTCTGGCACTAAGTCTGCCTTTGTGACCCAGCAGAGAAGCGGGGGTATAAGCACAGAGTGGTGACAGGGGATTTGTTAGCTATGGAACAGACAGGCATGAGGTTCTGTGAGCAAGAATGAGATTCCCAGATGGTATGTTGCCTCCCAGATGCCAAGTCTGGGATATCTTGGATTGAGTCCTCAGCATTCTTAAGTGGGAGGATGAACAGCCAGAAGTCATGCTCCACATAGCTACCAACGAGAGGGGTAGGACGAGTGACGAGGTTCTGCATAGGAAGTTCAGGGTGCTAGGTGCTAAGTTAAAGGACAGGACCTCCAGGGTTATGATCTCAGCATTGCTACCCATGCCACGTGCTAGTGAGGCTCAAATTTAATACGTGGTTAAGGAGCTGGTGTAGGAGCGAGGGCATAAGATTTTTGGGTCACTGAGCTCTCTTCCAAGGAAGGTGGGAACTGTACAGAAGGGGCAATTTCCACCTGAACTGAGGGAGACTAATATCCTAGCAAGGTTTATTAATGCTGCACAGTTGAGTTTAAACTAGCGTTGCAGGGGGTGGGAACCAGAGTGCCAGAACAATTAGTGGAAAGGTTGTGCAGGCAGATGTTGTTAAAACCTCAGACAAAGTTAGGAATCAAAAGGTTGAGCATGGTGTGACTCGTGTCCTGAGCTGCCTGTACTTCAATGCAGGAAATATCTTAGAAAAGGTGGATGATAGTGCTGAAGATGAGGTACACTTTGACCATTGGGACCTGAGGAGTGCCGGATTAGTGAAAATGCCGAATTACAGAAGGATCACATTAAGCATAATCGGTGCCGGATTATCAAAGGAACCGGATTACAGGTCGTCAGATTAGTGAAAGTCGACCTGTAGTTGGTTTACAAAGAGAGGCAATGTTCAGTTTGGAGAGGCTGTTGATAGGGCAAAATTGCAATCAACAAAATGAGTTGCAATGTAAAAGACGGACAAAATCGAAAAGGGTGAATACAGGACTGATGGTGATGTATCTGAATGCACGCAGTATTTTAAAAAAAGGTAGATGAACTTGCAGCACAGATACAGATCGGCAGGTATGATGTTGTAGGCATCACTGAATCATAGCTGAAAGATTATAGCTAGGAGCTTAAAGTCCAAGGCTACACATTGTATCAAAAGGCTAGACAGTAAGGCAGATCTGTTGGTGAAAAAATGAATTCAGATAATTAGAAAGAGGTGACAGAGGGCTGGAAGATGTTGAATCATTGTGGATAGAGCTAAGGAAATGCAAAGGTAAAAAGACCCTGATGGGGTTTGCATACGGACCCCAAACAGTAGTAAGGATGTGGTTTACAAATTACAACGGGAGATAGAAAATGCATGCCAGAAAGGCAATATTACAACAGTCATGGGGGAATTTCAATATGCAGTTAGATTGGGAAAATCAGGTTGGTGGTAGATTACAGGAGGGGGAATTTCTAGAGTGCCTATGAAATGGCTTTTTAGAGCAGCTTGTGGTTGAGCCTATGGGAGGATCAGCTATTCCGGATTGGGTGTTGTGCAATGAACCAGAATTGATTAAAGAACTTAAGGTAAAAGAACCCTTAGGGTGTTCATAATGTATTGTAATATGATTGATTTCACCCTGAAATTTGAGGAGGAGAAGCTAAAGTCAGATGTATCAGTGTAACAGTGGAGAAATGGGAATTACAGAGGCATGAGAGGAAGAGTTGGCCAGAATTGATTGGAAAAGAACAATAGCAGGGATGATAGCAGAGCAGCAATGGCTTGAATTTCTAGAAGCAATTCGGAAGGCACAGGATATATACATCCCAAAAAGGAAAAAGTATTTTAAAGGAAAGATGACACAACCACTGATAACAGAAGGAGTCAAAGCCAACATAAAAGCCAAAGAGAGGGTATGTAATGGAGCAAAAAATAGTGGCAAGTTAGAAGATTGGGAAGCTTTCAAATACGAACAGAAGGCAACTAAAAAATCATTAAGAAGGTAAAGGAGGAATACAAAAGTAAGCTAGGCAATAATATTACTGAAGATACCAAAAATTTCTTCAGATGTATATATAGTGTAGCAGAGTGATGAGTGTGGATATCGCACCACTAGAAAACAATGCCGGAGAGGTAATAATGGGGACAAGAAAATGGCAGACGAACTGAATAAGTATTTTGCATCAGTCTTCACTGTAGAAGACACTAGCAGTATGGAGGAAGTTCCAGGAGTCAGGGGTCATGAAGTATGTTAAATTACCCTAACTAGAGAGAAGGTGAGATTACATTATTAGATTATGAGAACACTCAGTCCTCTTTTATTGTCATTTAGAAATGCATACATACATTAAGAAATGATACAATGTTCCTCCAGAGTGATATCACAGAAAACAGGACAAACCAAAGACTAACACTGACAGAACCACATAATTATAACATATAGTTACAGCAGTGCAAAACAATACCATAATTTGATAAAGAACAGACCATGGGCCCGGTAAAAAAAAGTCTCAAATCCCGATTGACTCCCGAGTCCCCGATAGCAGGCGTCAAAGGGAGAAACTCCCTGCCATAAACCTCCAAGGCACCGACAACTGCTGATGCCTTGGAAGCAGCCGACCACAGCCAACACCGAGTCCGTCCATCCAAAAACTTCGAGCCTCCGACCAGCCCCTCCCATACAGCCTGCCGAGCACCTTTGACCTAGCCCCGGCTGCCAAAACAAGCAACTCTGAGGATTCGGGGCCTTCTGCTCCGAAGATTCCGGTTACCACACAGTAGCAGCGGCAGCGAAGCGGGCATTTCAGAAGTTTCTCCAGATGTTCCTCCGTACTCTCACGTCTGTCTCCATCAAATCAGAATTGTGCACGGTACTCTACTTGACAGATAACAGATATCATTCACCGGAGAGGCCGGGGGCACTGCGTTGCGTCGCCACCTTCTCCTCCTCCTCCTTGGGAAACTGAAAAATTTGAAGGTAGATGTCACCTGGACCAGATGGTGTACACCACAGGGTTCTGAAAGAGGTGGCTGAAGAGATCATGGAGGCATCAGTAATGACCTTTCAAGAATCACTAGATTCTGGAATGGTTCTGGAAAATTCCAAATGTCACTCCACTCTTCAAGAAGGGACAGAGGAAGAAGAAAGGAAACTAAGTCCAGTGAATCTGACCTCAGTGATTGGGAAGATGTTGAAGTCGATTATTAAGGATAAGGTCTCAGGGTACTTGGAGGCACATGATAAAGTAGGCCATAGTCAGCATGGTTTTTTCAAGGGAAAATCTTGCCTGACTAATCTGTTGAAAATATAACAAGCAGAATAGACAAAGTAGAGTCAGGTGATGTTTTATACCTAGATTTTCAGAAGGCCTTTGACAAGGTGCCACACGAGGCTACTTTACAAGCTAGGAGCACATGGTATTATAAGAAAGATTCTAGTGTGGATAAAGCATTGGCTAATTGGCAGGAGACAAGAGGCAGGAATAAAGGGAGTCTTTTCTGGCTGGCTGCCGATGACTAGTGGTGTTCCACAGGAGGGTCTGTGTTGGGACCGATTCTTTCTATGTTATATGTCAATGATTTGGATGATGAAATTGATGGCTTTGTTGAAAATTTTGCAGATGATGTAAATATAGGTTGAGGGGCAGGTAGTTTTGAGGAAGTAGAGAGGCTACAGGAGACAGATGAGGAGAATGGGCAAAGAAATGGCAGATGGAATCCAGCATCAAGAAGCGTATGGTCATGCAATTTGGTAGCAGAAATGAAAGGGTTGACTATTTTCTAAATGGAGAGAAAATACAAAAAACTGAAGCACAAAGGGACCTGGGAGTCCTTGTGCAGGATTCCCTAAAGGTTAATTTGCAGGCTGAGTCTGTGATGAGCAAGACAAATGCAATGTTAGCATTCATTTCAAGAGGACTAGAATGTAATCTTGAAACTTGAGGCATCACTTGGGAGTATTGTGAGCAGGTTTGGGCCCTTCATCTTAGGAATAATGTGCTGAAGCTGGAGAATGTTCAAAGGAGGTTCATGAAAATTATTCCAGGATTGAATGGCTTGTCATATGAAAAGCGTTTTGTGGCTCTGTGCCTCTATTCACTAGAATTCAGAAGAATGAGGGGTGACCTCACTGAAGGCTATCAAGTGGTGAAAAACCTTGACAGAGTTGATATGGAGAGGATGTTTCCTATGGTGGGAGAGTCTATGATCAAAGGACACAACCTCAGAATAGAGGGGCGTCCATTTTGAACAGAAATGAGGAGGAATTTCTTTAGCCAGAGAGTGGTGAATATGTGGAATTCTTTGCCACAGGCAGCTGTGGATGCCAAGTCTTTACATTTATTTAAGGCAGAAGTTGATAAGATTCTTGACTGATCAGGGCATGAAGGGATATGGGGAGGAGGAGGAGATTGGGGCTGAGAGAAAAATTAGATCAGCCATGATGAAATGGCAGAGCAGATGCGATGGGCCAAATAACCTAATTCAGCTCCTATATCTTATGATCTTATGTTACATTTCTTCAATAGTTCACTGTTAAAAGTACTGTGTTCTGTAGGTCCAAGTTATTATGAAAGGAAAAAAAGAGCAGTTTGGTCAAAATGGTTGATTTTAAGGAGCAACTTAAAGATGAAAGGATGCAAAGTGATTTGACGAAGGGATTTTAGAGCTTTGGGGCTTAGGTAGCTAAGGGCGCAAACACAAGTACTGAAGTTATTAAAATTAAATATATACACGAGCCTAGATTTGAAGAAGTGATCTTAAAACTCGCGGAACAGAGTTAGGGAGTTCCAGATCACAATTTCGACTATGTATTATCAGCATGTACTTCCACTTCCATCCTGCTGTTGGTATCTGCACGTCTTTTAATGGAACAATGTAACTAACATAGGACAGTAAGGTATTACATCAATTCCATTATACAAGTGGTTAAAGGCATTTAAAATGGAAATGTGAAACAAGAGTAGAATGAATGTATCTGACATCTGGACTGAATCATATTCCCAGCCCAAACACTCACTTGAATATTATATTTGGTTTTTGACTTAGACCATAAGACCTTAAGACTTAGGAGCAGAAATGGGCCATCTGGCCATCGAGTCTGCTCTGCCATTCAGTCATGGCTGATCCCTTTTTTCTTCCTCCTCAACCCCAGTTCCCAGCCTTCACCCCATAACCTTCGATGCCATGTCCAATCAAGAACCTATCAATCTCTGCCTTAAATACACTCAACGACCTAGCCTCCACAGCTGCATGTGGCAACAAATTCACCACCCTCTGGCTAAAGAAATTTCTTGCATCTCTGTTTTGAAAGGGCGCCCCTCTATCCTGAGGCTGTGCTCTCTTGCCCTAGACACTCCGACCATGGGAAACAACTTTTCCACATCTACTCTGTCTAGGCCTTTCAACATTCGAAAGGCTTCAATGAGAACCCCCCTCATCCTTCTGAACTCCAGCAAAAACAGTCCCAGAGCTATCAAACGTTCCTCATATAATAACTCTTTCATTCCTGGAATCATCCTTGTGAACCTCTTCTGGACCCTCCCCAATGCCAGCACATCTTTTCTAAGATGAGGAACCCAAAACTGTTCAAGGTGAGGCCACACCAGTGCCTTATAAAGCCTCAGCATCACATCCTTGCTCCTGTATTCGAGACCTCTTGAAATTAATGCTAACATGGCATTTGCCTTCCTCACCACCAACTCAACCTGCACATTAACCTTCGGGATGTTCTGCACAAGGACTCCCAAGTCCCTCTGCATCTCAGATTTTTGGATTTTCTCTTTGTTTAGAAAATAGTCTACACATTTATTTCTACTACCAAAGTGCATGACCATGCATTTTCCAACATCGTATTTCATTTTCACTTTCTTGCCCATTCTCCTTATCCAAGTCTTTCTGCATCCTACCTGTTTCCTCAACACTACCTGCCCTCCGCCAATCTTCATATCATCTGCAAACTTGGCAACAAGCCCATCTATTCCATCAGCTAAATCATTTTATATAAATGATATAAATGAGCATAAAAAGAAGTGGTCCCAACACTGACCCCTGCGGAATTCCACTAGTCACTGCCACCCAACCAGAAAAGGATCCTTTTATTCCCATCAGCCATTGCTCTAACCATGTAAGTAACTTTCCTGTAATACCATGGGCTTTTAACTTGGTAAGCAGCCTCATGTGTCGCACCTCGTCAAAGGCCTTCTGAAAGTCCAAATATACAACACCCACTGCATCCCTTTTATCTATCCTACATGTAATCTCCTCAAAGAATTCCAACAGGTTCATCAGGCAGGATTTTCCCTGAAGCAAACCATGCTGACTTTGTAGTATCTTGTCCTGTGTCACCAAGTACTCCATCACCTCATCCTTAACAATGGACTCTGACTTCTTCCCAACCCCTGAGGTCAGGCTAACTGGTCTATAATTTCCTTTCTGCTGCCTTCCTCCTTTCTTAAAGAGCAGAGTAACCTGTGCAATTTTCCAGTCCTCTGGCACCATGCTAGAGTCCAATGATTTTTGAAAGGTCATTTCTAATGCCACCACAATCTCTAATGCTACCTCCTTCAGAACCCTAGGGTACAGTTCCTCTGGTCCAGGTGACTTATGTACCTTTAGGTCTTTCAGCCTTTTGACCACCTTCTCTCTTGTAACAGTTACTGCACCCAATTCTCTTCCTCACACACTAACAACAGACTTCTAACAAATAGATTTATGACATTTAAAGAGTTGCTACGGTTTCCTGAAATAATGCATGATAATCTGATTAAAAGTGTGCATGCCTGCACAAAAACAACTGTAAATATAATTTATTCCATTTTTGTTTTGCTTTTTCAGGATGCAGGCAGAAATTGCCAGGGCTCTAGCAGAGATATTTTAATCACCCTGAGTGACAGGAGAGAAACCAGAGGATTGGAGGATAGCTAATGTTGTTTTGCTGTTTAAGAAAAGCTCTAAGCATAAACCAGGAAATTATAGGCCAGTGAGTTTGACATCAGTAGTGGGAAAGTTATTGGGAGGTTATTCCAAGGGACCAGATACATAAGAATTTGGATAGACACGGACTGATAAGTATAGTCAACTGATAAGTATAGCCTTTGACAGAGTCCTGCATGGAAGATTGGTCAAGAAAGTTCAGTCGCTCAGTATTCAAGATGAGGTAGTTAATTGGATTAGACATTGTCTTTGTGGGAGAAGCCAGAGAATGGTAGTAGACAGTTCCCTCTCTGACTGAAAGCCTGTGACTAGTACAGTGCCATAGGGAATGGTACTGGGTACATTGTTGTTTGTCATGTATATCAAAGATCTGGATGATAAGGTGGTCAGTGGATCAGCAAATTTGCAGATGACACCAAGATTGGGGGTGCAGTGGACAGTGAGGAAGGCTATCATACCTTGCTAACAGATCTGGATCAGCTGGAAAATAGAGCAGAAAATTGGCAGATGGAATTTAATGCAGACAAGTGCGAGGTGTTGCACTTTAGTAGGACCAACAAGGTTAGGTGTTATACAAGTGAACGATACGGCACTGAGGAGTGTGGGAGAACAACAGTATCTGGGAATGCAGGCCAATAATTTGTTGAAATTAGCATCACAGGTAGATAGGGTCGTCAAAAAAGTTTTTGGCACATTGGCCTTCATGTACTGAGTGCAGAAGATAGGATGTTATGTTGAAGTTGTATAAAGCGTGGGTGAGGCGTAATTTGGAGTATTGTGTGCAGTCTTGGTCACCTACCTACAGGAAAGATGTAAATAAGGTTGAAGGAGTACAAAAAAAATTACAAGGACGTTGCCAGGTCTGGAGGACCTGAGTTATAAGGAAAGATTGAATAGGTTACGACTTATGGGAACATCATGGGAAACTTCTTCACTCAGGGGATCGTGAGAGTGGGGAACAAGCTGCCAGCACAAGTGGTGCACACGAGCTTAATTTCAACATTTAAGCAAAGTTTGGATAGGTACATAGATGGCGGGGGTACGGAGGGCTATAGTCCCAGTGCAGGTCGATGTGAGTAGGCAGTTTAAATGGTTTCAGCATGGATTAGTTAGGCCAAAGGACCTTTTTCTGTGTTGTACGATGTGGACAATGATATGTAGGCTTTTATATGCAAAGCCTGCATTTTCTGTTCATTCGTAAGTGCCCTTTAAAACATGCAGTCAAATCAGAATAGACACGTGGTGAAAATGGAGTTAGAAGAGGGAAGAAAAATCTCTTCATATATACGTACATTAAAAAATAAAGTTTCATTTATCCTAGCATCTGCAGACTTTCCCTTGTTTTTCACTTATCCTACCAATGTTTGTTTAAGTAGTTTAAGTAGTTTCCTTTCTTGTCATATGCACCAATTAAATTCCTAGCTCATGTGAAACAGTAAACACTATACATAGTAAATAATAAACAATAATTACAGCAACAAGCGAACAACAGAATGGTGCAAGATAGTACTGTAATGCAAAAACAAATGCTTACGTGACGACAGACACTCCCCCCTCCCCCAAAAAAACCTCGTGGAAAAGCAAACCGGTAAGATTAGCTATGACAAAGTGGAGCAAGTTCCGCCCTCTTCTCCAGGGATTATAACACTTGGGTTAAACTGAGTTTATCTCAATCTGTTCTCAAACAAGGGCTCTACTACAAACAGTATTGCCCGAGGTACGGAAAATGTTACCCAAGCTCGAATCTGGCGACATGGGTAATAATGTCATAAATATTACTCCCCCGCGTTCAAATTAAGTAAATTGATGATGTCTTGAAATGGGACAAACGTCACTACCGAGCCTGCTTGCATCAAAGACCCACGATCAGTAATAGAAAAGGGCTAGAAAAGGTACGGATTGGGAGCAGGCCGCTGCTCTGTTATTTTCTTACACCAGACACGGACTGGAGCGCCGGGACTCGCTTTAAAGCGGAAAGTACCTGGCAGGCCCGTCAGGAAAACGTGGCGTCCCATCACCAACACCCACCGTCACCTGCCCAACGACCGCGCAACGTCACCGAGCACCGCGCTGTCACCTGACTCCCGAGTCCGGCGTCTGACGTCACCCAACCTGGTGGGGCGGAGGTGATGGGGAGGGGGAGGGGAGTGCGCGTGCGCAGTTGTGGTCGCCAGCTTGGCCGCTGAAACTGCACGGCGTTGTAGTGTGTGCTTTACTCTGTACTGTATTACCAACGGGTCACTCCACATCAATAGCTGTGTCATTCTTTCCCCCACACCGATCAGAATCAGGTTTAATATCACTGATATATGTCATGAAGTGTATTATTTTGTGGCAGCTATACAGTGCAATACATAAAAAACCTGTAAGTGCCTTACGTTGATGGGAAAGACGTGGGCTGGAATGTCCGTTTCTCTCCATAGGTGCTACGTTACCTGCTGAGTTCCCTCAGCGTGTTGTGTGTTGGGACCAGAATCATTGACTATTTCAGATATTTCAGACTAAGGAGCTGGTGGTAGACCTGAGGAGAGCTAAGGTACCGGTGACCCCTGTTTCCATCCAGGGGGTCAGTGTGGACATGGTGGAGGATTACAAATACCTGGGGGTACGAATTGACAATAGACTGGACTGGTCAAAGAACACTGTGGCTGTCTACAAGAAGGGTCAGAGCAATCTCAATTTCCTGAGGAGAATGAGGTCCTTTAACATCTGCTGGACGATGCTGAGGATGTTCTACGAGTCTGTGGTGGCCAGTGTGATCATGTTTGCTGTTGTGTACTGGGGCAGCAGGCTGAGGGTAGCAGACACCAACAGAATCAACAAACTCATTCGTAAGGCCAGTGATGTGGGGATAGAACTGGACTCTCTGACGGTGGTGTCTGAAAAGAGGATCCTGTCCAAGTTGCATGCCATCTTGGACAACGTCTCCCATCCACTACATAATGTACTGGTTGGGCACAGGAGTACATTCAGCCAGAGACTCATTTCACCAAGATGCAACACAGAGCATCATAGGAGGTCATTCCTGCCTGTGGCCATCAAACTTTACAACTCCTCCCTTGGAGGGTCAGACACCCTGAGCCAATAGGCTGGTCCTGGACTTATTTCCTGGCATAATTTACATATTACTATTTAACTATTTATAGTTTTATTACTATTTAATTATTTCTGGTGCAACTGTAATGAAAACCAATTTCCCCCGGGATCAATAAAGTATGGCTATGATTATATTTACTCCCCCTTTCCAGCCATGCTGGTAGGCCAAATCAAATGTGGTGAGGAATCAGCATATAGGAGGGAGATTGAAAATCTGGCTAAGTGGTGCTACAGCGACAACCTCTTACTCAATGTCAGCAAGACCATGGAGCTGATTATTGGTCGCAGGGGGCGGCAACCTGAGGTTCATGAGCCTGTCCTCATGGGAGAATCAAATAGGCACAGGGTCAATAACTTTAAATTGTGGAGTGTTATATTTTCAGAGTACCTGCTCTGGGCCTAGCATGTAACTACAATTACGAAGAAAGCACACTGGCGCTTCTACTTTCTTAGGAGTTTGCGAAGGTTTGGCATGCCAACTAAAACTGACAAATATCTACAGCTGTGTAGTGGAGAATATATTGACTGGCTGACTCATAGCCTGGTATGGAAACGCCAGTGCCCTTGAATGGAAAACCCAACAAAAAAGTGGTGGGTATGGCCCATTCCATCATGAGTAAAGCCATTGAGCACATCTACATGAAGTGTTGTCACAGGAAAACATCATCCACCATCAGGTCCTCCACCACCCAGGTCATATTCCCTTTTTGCTGCTACCATCAAAAAGATACTACAGGAGACTCAGTACTCATGCCACCAGGTTCAGGGGCAGTTATTACCACTCAACCATCAGGCTCTTGAACCAAAGGCAATAACTTCACTTGCCACATCATTGAGATGTTCCCACAACCTGTGAACTCACTTGGTGACATATACACTGTGTACATCGATAACAAATTTACTTTGAACTTTGAACATTCTCTTCTGGACACTATCCACTCTTGCCATGAAGGGCATATCCAAGGAAAGCCAAATGTCACCAAGATGTAGGACCACTTCCTCAGCAGCTGATCGTGGGAGATCCTGTACAAAAACACAAATTAAGTTGGTCAACATACAAGAGACCAGTGATGATTCGATCTGGAGCTGATTTAGTGCAATAGACCCGCGCTGTCAGGATCTCAATGCTGCAAGTTTCTGCAACTCCAGAAATCTGATTAAAATTGAGAAAGGTTAGTGTGTCCTTTGTTGAGGGAGACCAATCAATGTTGTCAGGTTGCCTAAATTCTTAGAAGGTTTTGTGATTAATAACCCTTCAAACCCAGTGAATAAACTACTGTATAATCCTTACAGTAAATTCATAAAGACTATAAGACATAAGAGTGAATTAGGCCATTTACCTTCAAGTCTGTTCTGTCATTTGCTGATTTATTTTCCTTCTCAACCCCATTACCATGCCTTCTCTCTATAACTATTGACAGCCTTACTAAGTAAGAACCTGTCAACCTTCACTTTAAATATACCCAAAGAACTCAGCCATCTATGGCATTGAATTCCAGATTCATCACGCTTGGCTAAAGAAATTCTCCTCATCTCTCTTCTAATGGGATTTTCTTTTATTCTGAGAATGTGCTGTCTGATCCTAGATTCTCTTACTATTGGAAACATCCTCTCCATATCCAACGTATCTATATTCAATAGATTTCAATGAGATCCCCCTCATTCTTCTGAACTCCAGCAAATACTGGTTCAGAGCTATCAAATGCTCCTCATGCATTAACCCTTTCATTGCTAGGATCATTCTTGTAGACCTCCTCTGGACCCCTTCCAATGCTGGCACATCCTCTCTTAGATATGGGATCCAAAACTCTTCACTGTACTCCAAACGTAGTCTAACCAAAGCTGTATAAGTGAGATTAATTACAGTTTATAAAAATTCACAACTCTCAAAAATTGAAATTTTGTTCAAGTATGCAATATTCAAAGTTAAAAGTACATTTATTATCGAAATATGTAAATGTCACCATATACTACCCTGAGATTTGCTTTCTTGCAGGCATTCACAGTAGAACAAAGAAATACAATAGAATAAATGAAAAACTACACACAAAGACTAGCAAACAACCAAAATGCAAAAGAAGACAAACTGTAAATACCAAAAAAGATAAATAATAATAATAATAAATAAGTAAATAATTAATGCTGAGCACATGAGTTGTTGAGTCCTTGAAAGTGAAAGTGAGTTGAAATTGAGAATTGTAACCAGTTCTTAATTTTATTGGCCTATTTATTCTTAAAAGAGATTAGCCATCTGTAAAAAGCCTGTCTAGCATGCTGTTCATACAGATCAATTCATTACACAGTACATTGAGGCAATGCAAGGGAAAACCATAAAAGAAGGCAGGATAAAGTGTAGCAGATTCAGAAAAAGAGCAGTGCAGGTAAACATAAGATACAGGTTCGTAACAAGGTAGATTGTGAGGTTATGAGTCCACCTTGTACTAGGGAATCATTCAATAGTCTTATAGCCATGGGGTAGAAACGGTCTTTGACCTAGTGGTACATGCCTTCAAGCTTTTGTATCTTCTGCCCAATGGAAAAGAGGGAGAAGAGAGAATGGCCAGGACGGGTGGTCTTTGATTCTGCTGGTTGCTTTATCAGGCAGTGAGAAGTGTAGACAGAGTTCATGTGTTCTCTGTCCTTTGGTCTGCATCGTCCAGTTGATCAGGAACTGAGATTGGAGGCAAATTTGAATGTATAGCTTGAAGTTTTTTTTTTGAAATTCATGACAGTCAAGTATTAAATACAAAGTATGTCAGTTGTAATAAACCAGATTCTGATTTTGAACTATTACGTATCATTCTCTTCATACTATTTATCTGTTTTTCATTTTTTAAATCTCTTTGAAATTAACTTTTGTATGGTCAACCATGACTGAATCCACTTATTAATTCTTCCTTTGAACAAAATTCTATTATGGACATTAATTTCTAAAGCTCCTTTTGCCTTTACTTTCCTTTTGGCCAGATTGTGTTGAAAGTTAGCTCTCTTTTCTTAGCAAGGAACTTTATAGAGCTCTGCTCCTTTGAACCATATCTGATTTGTTTCCCACACTCTCTTTAAACTCACTGATGTCTTGTCACCCACACTCCCTTTAAGTTTATTCACTGGAATATGTCTCATTGCTCTGTGTAGGTTTTAAATAAAAAGTGAATTATATCTGTGATGATAGTCGAAAAGATCTTCTAGTCAAGCAGATCTAAAGTCCCAAGGAAACCCCATTAAATGATACTTATCATATTCTGTTCCCTCATCCTCTTTGCCAAATACATTATCTCATACTTCTCTGGATTGATTTCCATTCACCAAATTGTGTCTGCCCATTGACAGCTTCCTGTAATTCTGAAACTGCTAATTTCATCAACAAGCTTCTTAGTTATGACCCCTACATTTAATTGATAAATGTTCACAAAAGGGAAGAGATCTGTTATTAAGTGCTTCAGAGCCAACTATGCACAGTTCTCCAGTCACTATAACTCCCTGCCTTTGCTTTCTTCTATTGAGCCAACTCATAATACAACTCACCTGAGCAACACACACAAAATGCTGGAGGAACTCAGCAGGTCAAGCAGCACCTCTGGAAATTAATAAATAGTGGACATTTCAGTCTGAGACTCTTTTTCAGGACTCAAAAGGAGGGGGGAAGATGGCAGAATAAGTGGGTGGAGGAAGGGGAAGGAGGATAGTTAGAAGGTGATAGGTGAAGCCAGATGGGTAGGAAAAGTAAAGGGCTAATGAGAAAGGAATCTGATAGGAGAGAAGAGTGGACCATAGGAGAAAGGGAAGGAGGAGGTGACCCAGGGGGAGGTGATAGGTGGATAAGAAGAGGTAAGAGGCCAGAGTGGGAAACAGAAGAAGAGGGGAGGGGGAGGGAACTTTATTTTGTCAGAAGAAGAAATCAATATTCGTGCAATCAGGTGGGAGGCTACCCAGATGGAATGTAAAGTGCTGCTCCTCCACCCTGAGGGTGAACTCTCCACTCTCCCTTATTCCTATGGTTTCTTTTGGATCGGGACTACAGAGCATCATGGGAGCTGAATTCCGAAGGAAGGCAGTTTTTTAAAAAACTTCGAGTGCAAGAAGGACGAGACTGCACAGGTGCGTAATGTCAACAGAACAGCGCAGAGAGTTTAAAAAGGAGACCACCCTATACAGCGGGCAGCGGAGTGAGTGGGAGCAGAGTGTAGGGCTTTGTCTTCAATGGGCTTCGGCGGTAAACGGGAAGAGGTGAGAGCAAAGCACCAACTTATTTTTTCTCCTCCCCCACTTTCGCGCATCGGCCCGGACAGACAGGAACAGCAGGTGTCACACAGCTAACGGTATGAGCTAACGGTTTAAAAAAGTTCGCTTGTTTGGCGAGGTAAATGGGTGAATAGACTTATGTTTGCTGTTTCATTTCTGTAGAATTAGATAGCATGCCTACAGGGTTAGTGCTTTGTTCAGGGTGTCAGATGTGGGAATCCTAGGAGACCTCCAGCCTCCCTGATGGCCACATCTGCGCCAGGTGCACCGAGATGCAGCTCCTCAGAGACCGTGTTAGGGATCTGGAGCTGCAGCTTGATGACCTACTGCTTATCAGGGAAAGTGAAGGGGTGATAGACAGGAGCTACAGGGAGGTAGTCATCCCTAGGCTACAGGGGTCAGAAAACTGGGTCACTGTCAAGAGAGGGAAGGGAAATGCCCGGATAGTGGAGAGCACACCTGTGGCTGTACCCCTCAGCAACAAATATCTTGTTCTGGATGCTGTTGAGGGGGATGACCTGACAGGGGATGCCCACGGTGACCGGGTCTCTAGCACTGAGCCTGGCGCTGTTGTGCAGGAGGGAAGGAGGGAGAAGAGGAATGCGGTAGTCGTAGGGGATTCCATAGTCAGGGGAACGGACAGGAGACCCATGGTGTGTTGCCTCCAGGTGCCAGGGTACGGGATGTCTCGGATCGGGTTCTGAATATTCTGAAGGGGTCGGTGAGCAGCCAGTTGTCTTGGTACATGTTGGTACCAATGACATAGATAGGACAAAGGAGGAGGTCCTGAAGAGAGATTTCCAGGAATTAGGAAGGAAGCTGAGAAGCAGGACCTCCAGGGTAGTAATCTCGGGATTGCTACCTGTGCCACGTGCTAGCGAGGGCAAGAATAGTAGGATCAGGCAGATGAATGCGTGGCTGAGAGACTGGTGTAGGGGGCAGGGCTTCAGATTCTTGGATAATTGGGATCTCTTCTGGGGGAAGTATGACCTGTTCAAAAAGGACAGGTTACACCTGAACCCGAAGGGGACCAATATCCTGGCGGGAAAGTTTAATAGAGCTGTTAGGGAGGGTTTAAACTAATTTGGCAGGGGGATGGGAACCAGAATGACAGAGCAGAGGAAGGGGAAAACAGAAATAAATCTAAGATAGTGAGCAGTAAAGATGTCAGGAAAGACAGGCAGGTGATGGGGCAAATTTGTAGCCATTGGGATGAGTTGCAGTGCAATAAAGTTGCAGTGAAATCAAAGCAAAAAGTATCAAATACTGGTCTTAAGGTGTTATACTTAAATGCACGCAGCATAAGGAATAAGGTGGATGATCTTGTCATATAGCTACAGATTGGCAGGTGTGATATTGTGGCCATCACTGAGACCTGGCTAAAGGATGCATGTCTCTGGGAGCTGAACGTCCAGGGGTACACGCTGTATTGGAAGGATAGGAAGGTAGGCAGAGGGGGAGGCGTGGCTTTATTGGTAAGAAATGATATTAAATCATTAGAAAGAGGTGATATAGGATCGGAAGGTGCAGGATCTTTATGGGTTGAGCTAAGAAATAGCAGGGGTAAAAGGACCCTGATGGCAGTTATTTATAGGCCTCCAAACAGCTGCAGGGATGTGGACTACAAATTACAACTGGAAATAGAAAAGGCTTGTCAGAAGGTTTGTCATGCTGCACACTACATGTTACTATGCATTTTGAATTATATTTTATGAATTTATTTATGGTAATATTTTGTTTTATCTGCTGTGTGTGATACTATACATGTTTTAAGGATGCACTGTGGTCCGGAGGAACATTGTTTTGTTTGGTCTTATATAGGAACAGTCAGATTACAATAAGCTTGAACTTGAACTTCCAAGACTGAGATACCCTACCAAAATAGGGCAAACTGATGTCAATCCACAATTACTGTAATTGTGTGCTGACACCTGTTTCCATACTTTGAGCTAATTCCTCGACTTCTCATATTGGTACCTAATAATGCAGCTTATGCCTTCATTCCTGTGATCTGGGTATTGTAACTGTATCTAGAATATGTAGTTATTCAGTGGCATGATTTATATCGTTTTTATAATATGAAAACTGTTATGTGTCCCACTTATTCCTACTATCCTAATTTGTTGTCTGACATGAAGAGACAGTGAGGCAGCGGTTTAATAGCCTCAGTAACTAGGATTCTGAAACATTACAGGATTATTCTAGCAAACTGCTTATGTATTCATTGTTATGGCTTTTATAGCATGGAATAAATTGTAGCAAACATTTTGTTCATGTTACCATAAACCTGATGTATCTGTATATTTCTCACATCACATTGTATAGAGAAGGTTAAAATGCAGATATGGGCTTTAATCTGGAAGTTTTCATCACATAAAGTGAAGTGATCATTAAAAGAACCTCAACTGCCATTCCTGATAAGTCCATTAAAATAATGAACCCGGCTAGTAGTGCAGCAGTTGAGTTATTTCTCTTAATTACTGGTTTAGCTTCACTTGTAATATGGTACCACATATAATAATCAAGAACAGAATTAGCAGTTACCTGGCATAGTTTGGACTGATTAGTGAAAGCCAGCATGTATTTGCAAAAAAAACAAATCAAGTCTAACCAGCTTTGTAGAGTTATTGTTTTAATGCAGTAATAGAATGAATTAATGAGGAAATACAATCAGCATGGACCCCCAAAAGGCATTTGGAAAGCACCCATAAAATAAGTAAGCTTGTCATCAAGACTGAAGACTATAAAAGATTTGGTAGCAGCATGGATAGAAAATTGACTAGATAATAGAAAACAAATAAGACATTCCCCAGGTTTCAGCAGGCTTCCATTCCTGAGAACTATTCATAACCCAAAATATATGTTGGAATTGCTGAAGGTAGCATAGCAGGGGTGGCATGGTAGTGTAACAGTTAGTGTAATGGTTTACAATGCCAGCTGTAAAAGCAAGGTTGAGTTTCTGCTGCCAACTGTAAAGAGTTTGCACGTTTTCCCATGACCACATGACTTTCCTCCGGGTGCTCTGGTTTCCTCCCTCATTCCAAAGATGTACAAATTAGGATTAGTAAATTATAGGCCTGCTATGTTGGCTTCGGAAGTGTATCAACAGATGCAGGCTGCCCCAAGCACAATTCTCACTGATTTGATTTGAAGCAAACAAAGCAGTTCTTTTTCTGTTTCAATGTACATGTGACAAGTAAAGCTAATCTTTATCTTTAGAAACAGTTTGTGGAAGGGAATCACAGAAACAGTTGTGATGGTAGAGCGAGCATGTGCAGAAAGAGCAGCTGCTAGCCAGTCTCACTGACTTAATGAGTGAGCCTAATCAGTGCTCACAGCTCTACTTGAATCAAACCAGCCCCAATTTTTGTAGCTCTGTTCCAATCTGACAGAAACTGCCCTGTAAGTCCCAGCAAATTCATCCCCATCCATTCCACCAGTCTCCCACAAGCTCATTTGTACATACTATGTACTCATAAGTTGGGTGTTCCGAACCTGAGAAGGACCTGTAGTTCTGCTTGGTGTGTCACGTTGGAGAGAGTAGTTCATAAGTTCTTACAAGATGCATTGCTTTTTATCATGTATATCGATGAAATAAATTTGGATTTGCAGGACACAGTTTCCAAATTTTTCAGAAGGGACTATGGGGAGGTTAAGTGTTGACTTCAAGAAGATACAGATAGGTTGGTGGAATGGACAGGTAGGTAGGTGGTCGATGAAAGTTGATACAATGAAAGGTAAAGAATTGCATCTTGCTTGGAAGAATGCAAAACAACATAAATTGGAGGGCAAAATTCTAAAGGGGTACAATTACAGAGAGATGTAAGTATTTGTATAATTTGTTAAAACTAGCAGGACAGGTTGAGAAAGTAATTTTAAAAAGCACATGGGATCCTGGACTTTACAAAGACTATAAAAACAAAGCAATCTTGATGAATATTTATAAAACACAAAGTTTGCCATAATCAGAATATTGTGTTGATTTTAGAGTGTCACACTTTGGGAAAAATGTAAAGGCTTTAAAGAAGTACTGAAGAGACTTACTAAAATGATTCCAGGGATTAAGGACTTTAGTTATGTAGATAGAATGATAAATCTGGGGTTGTTTTCCTTGGTATTGGGGAGATAGCAAGGGGATCATAGTTAGGTAGTGGTAAAATGTTCCAATTAGAGCAGCTAACTAGAATTAGGAAACTTTGAAAGAAAATATTTGGCAAAATTAAAATCTTACCCAAGTAGGTACTTATTTTACACAGCTAATGGCTAGGCATGGAATGCACTATTGAGGTAGTGATGTAGCCAAATTCAGTCCACCAGTCAAAATGAAGCTAATAAGTACTGTATCTGAAATGAATGGATGTTTGGTTTCAGAGGTGTATGGATAACTGGAGTGCTCTTGTGTAGAATTCAAATATGGTTGATGGTCCAAGTAGCCTCCTTTCATGCTCTAACCACTCAGTGATTATATGATAAGCAGCAACTGCTCTGAGCATTTTCTAAGTTGAAAGAAAGGGACATTGTTGTGGAAAGATAATCAGCAGGGAATCTAAGATGTTTATGAATGATCTGCATTTTTGCTCTGTCTCTGACCTTGAACTGGTTGCTATGGATACTCTTCAACTGTTTCCTTTATCAGTCATTACCTTTTATTCACAGAATTCACATTTTCACAGAGAACATTGGCATGCTTTAAATAATTCCTTTTAACAACTGATTTTTCAAGACATGGTGTTCCCTACCCTTTAACTTTTTGGTATAAAAGCACAAATCCCTCAATAGTTAAAGCAGATTTATACAGATTTTCTCTGCTTTCCCTAGCTCTTCACAATTTCCTCAATGTTTATCCTAATTTTATGTTGTATTCTTAGTTCATATTTCCTTAAGTCTGCAGTGAGACAATAAATTGACCTGCCTGAGCTGATAACTACATGAGCCTCCTTATCTGTCTTTATCCTTGTCATTTTTTTCTCCCCCGTACTGAACTAGCTTCTCCTAAATCTAAACTATCTGTTTCAACTGATTTTTATAGGTATAGCACATAGCACATTTTTATTACTATTTGCTCTCCTCAGAGATTTGTCCTGAATTTTCTAAGGTTTGACATTGAAAGCCTTTTGAAAATCAAAATATATTAAATATAGCAGATTATTCTTGTCTACTCTTTCTATTATGTCTTTGCAGAATTTAATAATTCATGGAATTCAATCATAACCATTCTTTTTGAAATACATGCTGGCTACATTTCATGATATTTTTGTTTCAATTACATCTTTGAATAAGGAATCCATTAGTTTTCTTATCATCTCCGTAAAGCTAGTGGGTCTATCGTTTCCTGAACGTTTTCTGTCTCCATTTTCTAACTGTCTGATTAGCATTGGCTATCCTCCAATCCTCTGGTACTTCTCCCTCATCACATTAAAAAATATATTTATGTCATCGTATTTCAGTTAACTTTCCTCAAACTTACAATATTTGTGGATTTGGTCCATCTACGTCAGGGCTTTTATGTCCTCATTAGTTTCAAGTTTGTAAATTATTTATTGCCCTTTCTACCTTAAATGCTTTATATTTTTGATCTCTTATAATGTCACCTGTTAGACATCCTTTAAATACCAAGCTGAGATATCTTTTCAATATTTATGCAATATTCTTCCCATTATCTGTGAGTTTAGCTTGCCACCTGAAACACATCCTGACTTTTCTTGCCTTGTTGCATTTGTTATTTCATTTCATGTTCTATTATAATTTAACCTTGTAGTTTTTTTATGCCTTTTTATATACTTTGTAAATCTCTTCATATTTCCTTTTGTCATTTTCACATAGGTACTCAGTATTCTGCCTTTATCCTGTTATTTATTCATGGTGTACCATTGTTGACTAGTTTGTCTTTCATTTAGACCATTTCCTTTGAAATTCATAGATAATTATTTTTAATATGTACCACTGCTGTCCTATCACTATTTTATTTCTGGTTTGAATTCCCTGATTCTTCTTCTTCTGAATTAGCTTGTTTACAATTTAAAATGCCGGAGGAACTCAGCAGGTCAGGTCAAGAGATATCCTTCCCATAGATGCTGCCTGACTGGCTGAGTTCCTCAAGCATTTTTGTATGTGTTACTCAGGATTTCCAGTATGTGCAGAATCTCTTGTGTTATTGTCTACGATCTATGGTTTTATCTGATCTTCATTATGTATGTCTTTACCATCATTGCTTAAACGTTTACAATGTTGTGATTGCTGTAATCTGCACTAACTATTCTTGTCCATATCCTTCACAAGAATCAAGCATGATACTCTTTTTAAAAAAATTAGGTAGCTATTTTAAAATTTTATTTGTTCATTTTACAGAATCTGATTCATGCCATACTGCAAGATCATTTCTAATAGCCTTGGAGAACCAGTTGTAGACACCTTCTAGAGTAGCTGCAGGCTCTTTGGTGAGGCTACGCCCGCAATGCATTCAATAGGAAATTCCAAGGATAGACCCAGCAAATATGAAGGCATGGTGACATGTTTACAAGGTGGGATCATGTGCAAATTGGAGTAGAATGTTCAGGTGATGATGTTCACCTGCACTTGAAGCCCTTGTCCTTCTTGGTGGTAGGGATCCTGGTTTTGGGAGATGCCGCCAGAATAGCCTTGGTACAAAACTGCATTTTGCTGTTGGGCCACACCAAAGCCACAATGCACTGCTGGTGGACAGAATGAATGTTTAGGTTAGTATGTAGGATCCCAAGGGCTGTTACATCCATAGAACATTACAGCACAGTACAGGTCTTTTGGCCACAATGTTGTGCCGACCTTTTAACCTACTGTTATTCTGCCCGGTCCCATTGACCTGCACCCGGACAATAGCCCTCCATACCCCTCCCATCCATGTACTCATCCAAACTTCTCTTCAATGTAACAATTGAACACACATCAACCACTTCTGTACCACATTTGTACCACTCTCTGAGTAAAGGAATCCCCCCTCAGGCTTCCCTTCAACTTTCACCCTGGTGTGTATTTAATATTTCAGCAATATTTGACTAATGAAGAAGAAAAAGAAAGCCCTTAACTCCGAGTGGAGTCATTGGGACGCTGTCGTGACTGCGTTTTTTTTTAAAGCAGGCTTTCTTATTTTTATGAGACTGAGTTGCTAGCTCGACGCTCAACCCAGCACGGATGGAAAACGTGCAAGGGACTGGCTGGATTCGAACTCGGGAGCCTTTGCTCTGAAGTCCGGCGCTGATGCCACTACACCATCAGCCGGCTAATAGTCGATTAATATTGTAAATATATTGTTTTATTAAGCATTCTTTGTTGATTAAATAATTCATTATGGGTTATATGTAAAACTACGTGAATTGTATACTTCATTATACCACGAATTCAAGAGTAAGAAATCCTTCACAGCAATTAAATCTTAAGGCCAGAATGGGACATCTTAAAATTTACCATGCTGTTGATGTCTATATAGTAGTTGCACTATATAGTATACTGTGTATGCATCTCAACTTATACCAGATAAGTTGAGATACATTCTATATTGAGTTGGAGTTTATAGATAAGCAGGAAGGGGTGTTGTGTATTTAATATTTAAGCAATATTTGAGAAATATTGTAAAAATATATTTGATTTAGTATTCTTTGTTGATTAAATAATTCATTAGAGGTTATATGTAAAAATCTGTGATTTGCATATGTCATGACACCACCATGGTATATGTGCGGGCCTCATTTAAAGTAAAAACAAAGCTAAACTTGCATTCCGGACTCCCTTGTTTTCCTTCCAAATAACTTTTAGGCTTTGGAGTTACAAAATGTAACACACACTTAACCTATGACCTCTGGTTCTAGAGTGACTTTGTGGTAGTGGTAACTTTGACAGGCACTGGTAAAGCATGACCACCAGATTCCTGTAGATTATAAAAGTACCAGTTGTCCAAGCAAATGAAGTCTTAATTCAAGACCCTAAATTCTACAGCATAAATATCGAATATGTTGGTCTCATAGATCAAGACCCTAAAATATAGATCATCCATACAAATTTCCAAACTGATGAAAACAAATCCCTCAACGTAAACACGAGGAATTCTGCAGATGCTGGAAATTCAAGCAACACACATCAAAGTTGCTGGTGAACGCAGCAGGCCAGGCAGCATCTCTAGGAAGAGGTACAGTCGACATTTCGGGCCGAGACCCTTCGTCAGGACTAACTGAAGGAAGAGCTAGTAAGAGACTTGAAAGTGGGAGGGGGAGGGGGAGATCCAAAATGATAGGAGAAGACAGGAGGGGGAGGGATGGAGCCAAGAGCTGGACAGGTGATAGGCAAAAGGGATCATGGGACAGGAGGCCCAGGGAAAAGGAAAAGGGGGAGGGGGGAAAACCCAGAGGATGGGCAAGGGGTATAGTCAGAGGGACAGAGGGAGAAAGAGCAGAGAGAGAGGGAAAATGTGTACATATAAATAAATAACAGATGGGGTACGAGGGGGAGGTGGGGCATTAGCGAAAGTTAGAGAAGTCAATGTTCATGCTATCAGGTTGGAGGCTTCCCAGACAGAATATAAGATGTTGTTCCTCAAACCTGGGTGTGGCTTCATCTTTACAGTAGGGGAGGCCGTGGATAGACATATCAGAATGGGAATGGGATGTGGAATTAAAACGTGTGGCCACTGGGAGATCCTGCTTTCTCCGGCGGACAGAGCGCAGGTGTTCAGCAAAACAATCTCCCAGTCTGTGCTGGGTCTCGCCAATATATAGAAGACCACCTTCGGGAGCACCGGACGCAGTATATCACCCCAGCTGACTCACAGGTGAAGTGTCGCCTCACCTGGAAGGACTGTCTGGGGCCCTGAATGGTGGTAAGGGAGGAAGTGTAAGGGCATGTGTAGCACTTGTTCCGCTTACATAGGGAGCGATCCCTGCGGAAAGCGGGGGGGGGGGAGAGAATAAGGGAAAGATGTGCTTAGTGGTGGGATCCCGTTGGAGGTGGCGGAAGTTACAGAGAATAATATGTTGGACCCGGAGGCTGGTGGGGTGGTAGGTGAGGAAAAAAAATCCCTCATCAAGGTTACTATGAACAAACCTTTTCACAGATGCAGGTAGCTCTGAGGTGTTAGTATAGGTACATTTTGTTGCCAGATTTTCAACCTCTCAAAAGCCTTTCTGTCAGAAGTGTTTTTCAGGAAACTCATGGATCCAAGTAATATTGTGAAGGCAAATTAATATCCTGTCATTTAGCAATTAATACTTTGAAATTGACAGTCCTGCTGTCCCATCCGTGGTTTCAAGCACAAAGTCTAATATCCTGTAGTTAAATACTGAAGTTGGTGGTTGGAGCAGTTTCTGGACAGTCTGTCAATTTCTCTGGTTTTAAACACTGACTGCTCCCAAAAGCATGTGCTCATGCACATAAAATTCAACCCATTGTCTTCATCTAAATGCATTCCTTTCCAACGAAGTGTTTGTTATGTTTCCATTGTCTCTAATTAGTGTAGCCAGTTTACCATCCCCCTTCCTTCCCTAACTTTTCTAAATCATTACATCCTATCATATTTAACTTCAATCCTGCTCTCTAGTTAGTTCTGTTGCAGTTATTTCTACTGCATATTTTTACTTTCAAGGTTCTGCTTGCTTTATTTTTGTCCTGAACTATTATCTCCTTTACCCTGCCACACAGAAACCCAGTGTATGCGTTGGATGATTTTTTCTTCTCTGCTAGTAAATTAAATTAAATTTATTTTTCATAGTCCAAACATTGCACACATTTTTGTTAGTTTTCCAAATCATTCAGATTTTCAGAATTTTTGGACAATATAATGTACAGCTACTTTTCAATGAGCAAATGGGGAAACAATTGTGACATTAAAATTATTTCCCTTTTCACTGTTGGTTGAAGTTATCGCTTCCAGAATGTTGCGGATGTAAGAATGTCAGAGGATGTAAGAATGTCAAAGGCTGTAAGTGGTATCTTGTGCAGTTCACATTCAATTGTTTTGCACTGGTAGCAGGAATCTGGCTGCAACATGGCTTCAATAAATTCTGCCCTAAAGGGGCTGCCAGCGTCATACTGAATGATTACATACCTCACGTCCCCGAGTGGTTGAGCTACCTTATGGCAGAGGCGTTTCTTTCAACCTACTGAATTCTGATATCAAATTCTTCTTTCTATATTGATTTTAAAGGATAGTAGGATGGGGAAACTATAATAGAATTATTTATTCCTGAGGCTAGACAAATCTATATAGAACTTTCAATTAAAAGTAATTCTAATAGTCTCCTCTCCAGCATTCCAGAAGATTAAATCAAAAATAAAAGTTAATAGGTTTGTAAATATTTTAAAAAGCGTAGAAGCCAATGCAGAAGATTTCCATATGACAATTTTAATCCCTTGGGCTATTTGGGTTTAAAATGAAATAGTTCCCTATCAATTATTAATACAATAATACCATGAAATCTAAATACTGGCTGTGCAATATTCCTGTTGTCAAAACGACATTCAAAGTGGAAAACATAATGGACCAGTTTTAGCAATTTTATACACTATATGTAAGACTATCTTCATTAACATAGAAAAACGCACGCGCGCGCGCACACACACACACACACACACACACACACACACACACACACTCATGCACACACACAGAGTTGAAGCCACAGGGAACAAGACAGCTAACATTTTTGAAGAGGGGACTGGAAGCAGGTAGTTAAAACCAGAGGGGGTTATTTTTCTCTTTGACTGGTAGTGATAGCTCTTTACTTACTTACACTTACATATAGAGCGTACAATAAATGATATCTGTTTTTAGTAAACAAAGCTATAACTGTCCACAGAAATATTAACATGGATATTTGCATAACAAAATACCTAATTAACAATTAAAATTTGATGTCTATTCACTTCAAAATACAAATTTGTTAAAAGTCTCCTTTTTAACTTTTTATATTGGCTGAAAGAGATGGATCATTCAGGTTGATAAAGCACATCAACACATCAGATTCAGGTTTATTATCACTGATGTATGTAATGAAATTTGTTGTTTTGTGGCAGCAGTACATTGCAATCCATAAAAATTACCATAAGTAATAATGGACAGACAGACAGACCGAAAGAGGAATAGTGAATTCATGTTCACGGGTTCGGAATCAGGCAAGGATAACTTCAAACTCCACTACCTATGAAATGATGATATAACCTACAGACTCACTTCCAAGGACTCTTTACAACTCATGTTCTCAGTATTATCTTTACTTGCATAATATTTGTCTTTATTTGCACTTTGGTTGTTAGCCAATCTTTGTCTGCTTATGTATATTTTTTTGTAATTTCTATTTTTTTCCTGTAAATGCCTGCAAGAAAATGAATCTTAAGGTAGTATATGGTAATATACAGTATATGTACTTCCATAATAAATTTACTTTGAATTTTGAGGTTTATCACTGACACATCTAGTGAAATTTGCAAGACTTGAAAAAAAGTTAAGTTACAATAAATAAATAAATAAATAATGCAAAAAAAGAAGTGGTGTTCTTGGGTTCATGGGCTGTTCATCAATCTGATAAACAGAAGAGATTCTTCAGATGCTGGAAATCCAGAGTATAGCACAGACAAAATGATGGAAGAACTCAGCAGGTCAGGTAACATCAATAGAAAGGAATAAAGAATCAGCATTCTGGGCCTACTTCAGGACCAAACACATTTTCCAGTGTGTTAGTTGTGAAGGCAAAAGATGCATTTCACTGTATGTTTCGATGTACACATAATAAATAAACTTGAGTCTTGATTCTTGATGGGCTGAATGACCAACTTCTCCAACTTTTTAGATTGTGCAGTGATTCTATTTGTTTCAGGATCATGTTGACGTAGGAAAAATTACCTTGAACTACAGTAGTCAGGCAAAATATGTATCTGCTCCTATCCCATCAACTGCAGATAAAACATCGACAGTAGGGTTTTACGAAACATCTTTTATTTGCAAAAGTAAGCTTGAGGTAACTGTGAAATTGGCTCAATTCCTTGCAGCAAGGTTCCACATGTTGATACGGTCACCCTGCCACAAGATCATCAAATTCATGGTAACAAACAAGCTTTGCCATAAAAAAAGCTTAAATCATTGCTTTTGAAATGACATGTGTCCAGTTTTATATGATATGATAGTTGAATCACAACCAGAAAACATCCATCATTCTATCCTTGCAGTTGAAACTCTGACTTCTGGCAGACAATGCAGGAAGATGTCATTATATCTCTGAATACCATTCTTCAAGGAGATTTTGATGTTGTCATGGCACATTAGCAACTGTCTTCTCACAGATTACCAGAATCCCTGTGGCACAAGAAAGTGATGGTGACTCAGTAAAGCACAGATCTGCTTTTCAACATTAAGATGATTAGTTACAGAAGGAAGATAAGACGGGAAGATGTCATGGAAATATTTTTTTTAATATACTTACTCACTTGTGGGTGATGCTAGCTAAATCATCATTAATTGTTTGAGAAGGTGGTATGGATCTGCCTACTGACCTGAATGTGACCTAAACTGATAAGAATGCAATGCTTCACTGCCCTCTGGAAAGGCCCAGTAAGTCACTCAGTTCATGGAACATTTTGACATTCATATACTGTAGCAATGATCAAGGTAGGCAACTTTCGCCGTAATGAATGCTCGTGTCGAATGTAGCACCACACCATAATGTAGCAATTAGCATAATGTTTTACAACACCAATAATTGTGATCAGAACAACCCAAAGAAACGTTCAAAATTATGAGAGGCATAGATACAGTACACAGTATGGAAATGCCAATGCCCTTGTATGGAAAAACCTACAAAAAGAAGTGGATATCACACAGTCCATCACGAGCAATGTCCTCCCAACCATTGAGCATATCTACATGGAGTGCTGTTGCAGGGAAAGCAACATCCATCATCAAGGACCCCCATGACCTATGCTCTCTTCTTGCTGCAGCCATCAGGAAGAAGGTAAAGGAGCCTCAGGACTCGCACCACCAGGTTCAAGAACAGTTATTACTACACAACCATCAGACTCTTGAACCAGAGGGGAGAACTTCACTTGCCTCAGCATTGAACTGTTTCACAACCTATGGACTCATTTTCAAGAACTCTTCATTGTATGTTTTTGATATTTATTGCTTATTTATTGTTTATGTATGTATGTATTTCTCTTTTCGTGTTTGCACAGTTTGTTGTCTGTTGCACACTGGTTGTTTGTCCATCATATTGGGTGCAGTCTTTCATTGATTTTATTGTGTTTCTTTGATTTACCGTTCATGTTCACAAGAAAATTAAGCTAAGGGTTTTATATGGTAACATATATGTACTTTGCTAATAAATTTACTTTGAACTTTGGTAACAATCTTTTCCTGAGGGTAGTGGAGTCCACAACTAGGCAATATAGATTTCAAGTGAGAGGAAGAAGACTTAAAAGGACCCTGAGGGGCAACATTTTATGCAAAGAGTTGAAGAATGTATGGAATGAGATGCCAGAGGAAGTGGTAAAGCAGGTACAATACTATCATTTAAGAAGCACTTGGGTAAGTACATTGAAGGGAGGGGCCAGGAAGGATATGGGCAGAATGCAAGAAATTGGGACTAGCTTGTTGGATAACATCGTTGTAGTGTATATGGATTCCAGCAAGGCATTTGATAAGGTACCTCATGCAAGGCTTATTGAGACAGTAAGGAAGCAAAGGATCCAAGAGGACATTGCTTTGTGGATCCAGAACTGGCTTGCCCACAGAAGGCAAAGAGTGGTTGTAGATGGGTCATATTCTGTATGGAGGTCAGTGCCAGTGGAGTGCCTCAGGGATCTGCTCTGGGACCTCTACACTTCGTGATTTTTATAAATAACCTGGATGAGGAAGTGGAGGGATGGGTAAGTAAGTTTGCTGATGACATGAACGTTGGAGGTGTTGTGGATAGTGTGGAGGGCTGTCAGAGGTTACAGTGGGACAATGATAGGATGCAAAACTGGGCTGAGAAGTGGCAGATGGAGTTCAACCCAGGTAAGTGTGAAGTGGTTCATTTTGGTAGGTTAAATATGATGGCAGAATATAGTATTAATGGTAAGACTCTTGGCAGTGTGGAGGATCAGAGGGATCTTGGGGTCCGAGTCCATAGGACACTCAAAGCAGCTGCGCAGGTTGACGCTGTGGTTAAGAAAGCATATGGTGTATTGGCCTTCATTAATCATGGAATTGAATTTAGGAGCCGAGAGGTAATGTTGCAGATATATAGGACCCTGGTTAGACCCCACTTGGAGTACTGTGCTCAGTTCTGGTCACCTCACTACAGGAAGGATGTGGAAACTATGGAAAGGGTGCAGAGGAGATTAGCAAGGATATTGCCTGGATTGGGGAGCATGCCTTATGAAAACTGGTTAAGTGAACTCGGCCTTTTCTCCTTGGAGTGATGGAGGATGAGAGGTGACCTGATAGAGGTGTACAAGATAATGAGAGGTATTGATCGTGTGGGTAGTCAGAGGCTTTTTCCCAGGGCTGAAATGACTGCCACAAGAGGACACAGGTTTAAGGTGCTGGGGAGTAGGTACAGAGGAGATGTCAGGGGTAAGTTTTTTACTCAGAGAGTGGTGAGTACGTGGAATGGGCTGCTGGCAATGGTGGTGGAGTCAGATACAACAGGCTCTTTTAACAGACTTCTGGATACGTACATGGAGCTTAGAAAAATAGAGGGCTATGGGGAAGTATAGTAATTTTTAAGATAGGGACATGTTCGGCACAACTTTGTGGGCTGAAGGGCCTGTATTGTGCTGTACGTTTTCTATGTTTCTATGTTTCTAAACATGATTGACAAGGACTCATTGGGCCGAAGGGCATAGACCTGTGCTATGTTGCTCTGTGACTCTATGACTCACTGTAAGTTTGAAATTACCTGTAAGATTCAAGATTGATTAATGTAATTTCTAGTACACAAAGGTAAAGGAGAACAAAATAATTGTTAATATAGAGCAACACACATAAAAGTTGCTGGTGAACGCAGCAGGCCAGGCAGCATCTATAGGAAGAGGTACAGTCCACGTTTCGGGCCGAGACCGAGACCCTTCATCACGACTAACTGAAAGAAGAGATAGTAAGAGATTTGAAAGTGGGAGGGGGAGAGAGAGATCCGAAATAATAGGAAAAGACAGGAGGGGGAGGGATGAAGCTAAGAGCTGGAAAGTTGATTGGCAAAAGGGATATGAAAGGATCATGGGACATATACATATCTTGCAAACCCTTCAGTAGTTGCATAGGCACCTGAAGAGCAGACTATCTGTTTGCTGGAAGTGACCGATAGAGGCAGATGCCAACTTTTTAAGCTCACCAGTGGGAGGTGGTGCTTTAGCACTGCTGGTCCACCACCTCGAGGGAGTCTTGATCATAAGTGGGTGGAAACTCCTGAAGACAGGTGGCAGATCAACTGATGATCCCACTGGTGACAGCACAGGACAGTTAACATCTTAGTCCACGTGTATTTTGTAACTCTAATGTAATCTTCATTCCCCCTCCCCCACCCACCTACCTTCCCCCTCATAAGGCTTCACCTATCACCTTCCAGCTTGTACTCGTTTCCCTCCCCCATCTTCTTATTCAAAGTTCAAAGTTCAAATTAATTATGCAAAGGCATATATTATATACAACCTTGAGATTCATCTTCTTGTAGGCAGCCACAAGACAAAGAAATGCAATAGAAGCCACAAAACAAAAACACAACAAGTATCGACAAACATCCAAAGTGCGAAAAATATCAAGAGATTGTGCAAATAATAATAATGATAAACAAATAATACACAGACCATTATGCAGGGTCCCCAAAAGTGAGTCCACAGCCACGGAGCCAGTTCTGCACTGAGACAAGTGCCGATAGCTGCAAAGTCAATTCAGCATGGAGGTGAGTAAAGCCTCATGTTTTCTGGCTTATTTCCCCACCTTTCCAGTCCTGATGAAAGGTCTCATCCTGAAACATAGACCCTTTATTCCTTTCACAGACACTACCTGACCTGCTGAGTTCCTCCAACATTTTGTGCGTTACTCAAGATTTCCAGCATCTGCCTCGTGTTTAAGATATTGTAATGGTCCCTGGTTTCAATCATTAATGTCAGTAGAACCAGATATTATACCTGGTTGTTTTTAGAACTCATATTCAAATATTGCAGGAAATGTATTATAACCAATCCATTACAGAGATGACTATATATTCAGAAAAAGTTAATAATTGTATTTCATTTGTTACCTTTTTCCCATTATAGCTTATAATCACTTAGATGCACATCTATCTTTCTTAGCTGAAACAATAATATGTCTTCTTTTTATATTTCACCCAATAATTACTCACTCCCATTTTGACACTGATAATGGACTTTTTATTGCACTTTCTTCTATAGGCTTTTCCCTTCAAGGTGCCACTTGCTCCCAATCCAATTTCCTCTCCCTGACTTGAATTAAGCAGACAGGGCAGTCAATGTTCCAGACATTACCAGAACTACCTTAGCTCCATGATTGAAGAACAAATTGAGATAATCAGTCAATTTTTTTTGCCATTTCTCTTCCCCGAAAGGCAAATATTGAAATGGAATCATTCACTTGCATGGAGCATTTCATTTAACAGCTGGGATTCAAATCTCCAGCTGGAAATCTGTCATATATCTGTTTAAAATATTGGGCCACTTATCATTTATAGTATCATTTTTTCCCCTCACTCTTACATGCTGGAAATGCAATTAATTCTGGTGATAAAGGCGCATTGGTTTAATGATGATTTTCACAATTTTATCATTATGAAAATACTAAAACGCACTCCGCAGGTATGGACTCACGTCCAGAAACTCTGCAATTCACGTTACAAGTGTTCTTATTTACTTTTTTTCACTATTTGTGCAACTTGATCGAGGTGCTTCGGTGCAGAGCTAGCTCTGCGGTTGTGGCCTGCAGTCATGGACTGACTGACTGACTCATCAGCTCCTGGACTGGCTTCACTCATCTCAGCAGCATGTGGAGTGGACTCACTTTTGGGGACTCTGCAGTTTGTTGATTAATATTCTATGTGTTACTTGTTTGCTTTGTGTTATTTCCACAATTTGCATGTTGGGTGTTTGATGGTCTTTGTTTTGTGGCTGCCTGCAGGAAAACAAATCTCAAGGTTGAATACTGTTTACATACTTTGAAAATAAATGTTCTTTGAAACTTTAACTGTAATTATTGAATTAATACAGTATAATATCACAACATCAATCAAAGCACACTACTCAGCACCAGAAGCAAGTAGCTTCAGGAGTTTATGCAGGGCAAATCTCATTCATGTTATTATAATTGTAACCACGGCCTCTGATGTTTGGGATTGATAATAGATGCTACGTCCTCGGTGTCTTAAGTCAATACAGAAGCCAGGGCAGTACAACATAGAGAGCAAGCTGTTGCCCATGCAGCAGACTCCCCCTCCCCATGCAGCTGATGAATCCAAAGAAACAGCAGAGACCGATACAATTTGGACCAGCAGTTTCACAGGAGTTGCCAGTAAGCATTGAACTCAATGTAGGACGGCCTTAGGGACTCCTGATTTTCCTCAGGGTTTACTCCGGAAGCATTCCCCATAAGTGTGTGTAGTCACAAGACAGCGGAGGTTTGAGGTCAGAGTTTTCCTTCTCCAAAAAAGAGGAAGTTTTCTTAATGAAACAAAAAGAGTGTAAAAGGGCTGGAAATGATCTGGATGATGGAATTTTGTGGCCATGTTAGTAGATGATACAAAGGTAGGTCGAGGAGGAAACAAAGATTCTGCAGAAGGACTTTGAACAAATTAGGAGAATGGGCAAAGAAGTGGCAGCTGGAATACGGTGCAGGGAAGTGTTTGGTCACACATTTCAGTAGGAGGAATAAACATGTAGACTATTTTCTAAACATGGAGCAAATTCAGAAATTGAAGGTGCAAAGCAGAGGTTAATAGATTCTTGAATAGTAAGGGCATTAAAGTTTACACAGAGAAGGCTGGAGAATGGGTTAAGAAGGGAAAAAAATCAGCTATGATTTATTTTGGAGCAGACCAGACAGGCTGGGTGGCCTAATTATGCTCCTATGCCTTATAATACTGTATTATGAAACATAGGAGAAATTATTTCAGCATGTATTAGAAATCCTGATGATCTTTATCAAATATTTTTACAACTGATTTATGGCAATAATGCTATAGTGCATTAATTCTATAGAGTATCTTTTAAAAATTTCAACCCAAAACGTAACTGGAAACAACAACATGAAAATTAATACACAGATACAGTACAAGAAATAGTGGACAGTGTCAGCTGAGAATTTGCGATATTCTTCAGGCATGACTTGGTTAAATTAGTAGCTGTATGTTGCACAGGTCTTGAAAAGGGGGAGTCTGTACTTCAGTCTATGCTTACTGGCCTCACTACTACGCAGCTACACTGAATCATAGATTTTTGACTTCTAAGGGAATTGAATATGTATGTTTGTAATTATAACAAGAAATGTTTTGGTTCTGTTAGACTAGTGATAATGAATGTAGGAGCTCTGCCTTACTCATCTTAAGTGAAATGCAAGCAAATTGAAAACATAGTCTTGTTTGTCTAACTGTCAGGCAGAAAAGTTTAATTGGATATCTTTTGTTTTCCTCGATTATATTTTCCTCCCTCTTGCTTTTTATCAATACCTATGTTTCTTCTAATTCACAACTACTATTATTGAGAAGAAATGGTGCATTAAGATTACGTTGTAAAATGGACAGTTTATAGACTTGTGTTGTTTTTTTTCAAAAGAGAATCTTTCCTCCTTCTGACATCATGCATGAATGCAAGGCTAGCAGCATGTTACTATTCCCAGAGGGTGGGTCTATAATGATTTTTTAAATAACATACATGAACTGCTGGAAGAATTCAGCAAATCAGGCAGCAGCTATGAAGGGGAATAAGGAGTTGACATTTTAGGGATGACCTATTTTTTAGAAATCCATGCTAGCTGTTCCTGGTCAAATAGAAATATCCAGTGAGAAGGGATCCACCAATCATAGTTCGGAAATAGGTATTGATTCGCCAAATAAAGATTCAAATCTTCCTTTGGAGAACAAAAAGAGCACTCTGCTCTTCCTGGCTGGCAAGATTCCCAGAAAAACCCCTTGGAACCAAAGGATCCCATATTCATCTTCTCTTGTAACATGCAGCTGTTTTTTAAATGCTCAGTGGGATTTTTTCTCATAAATGTTTGACTTCTGAAAGGCATACATGCATGTGTTGCAATCATTGGCATAAAAATGGTGACATATCTATACATGGCAGGTTACATGTTTCCAGATATATCTTTACCCATCTCTTCAGATGTTTGTTGTCATCCGTCTGTTTCAAAGGACAATGGGTGATGATGATCATCACAAACCTGGGCAGAAGGAATGGAGATCCTGAGATGTCTAGTTGTCAAGATCCCCCTCTTGGCCTCACCAGTGTAGTCCAAAGGAAAACTTATGAAGCAATATGTTTGGCACCAGCTTGGCTGCAGGAGCTGCTGGAAGGATGTTCAATGATGTCAAGCCACCTTAGGGCTCCACTCTGGTTTTGCTGTCGGGGTTTTCTCCTGTAGACTTCTTCTGTCCTGAGGCTGCACACAAAGCAGTGAGGCTGTTTACCTATTGCTTGGGATCTGATTCACAAGCACCAGGACATGTCCTTGTGCTGGTGGGCCTGCGTGCTACATGTGCAGGGGCCAGACCTCCTCCCTGTCCTCTGAAGTTCAGCCTGCGTCTGAAAGGAGTCAAGTTTCCATGTGTTGCCAGCGAGGAGGCTCCACACGAGGCTTGCTGTTGGAGAAGTTATGTATAGGCAGGCAGAGACTTACACATTCAGCTCTCCTTTTCATAACACTGCTATCCAGTGCTGGAAGCTGAAAGGGAAAGCAACAAGCATTACCCACTCCACCACCACACTTCTCGTGATTTTTATTAACGACCTGGATGTGGGGGTAGAAGGGTGGGTTGGCAAATTTGCAGACGACGCAAAGGTTGGAGGTGTTGTAGATAGTGTAGAGGATTGTCAAAGATTGCAGAGAGACACTGATAGGATGCAGAAGTGGGCTGAAAGGTGGCAGATGGAGTTCAACCCGGAGAAGTGTGAGGTGGTACACTTTGGAAGGACAAACTCCAAGGCAGAGTACAAAGTAAATGGCAGGATACTTGGTAGTGTGGAGGAGCAGAGGGATCTGGGGGTACATGTCCACAGATCCCTGAAAGTTGCCTCACAGGTATATATGGTAGTTAAGAAAGCTTATGGAGTGATAGCTTTCGTAAGTCGAGGGATAGAGATTAAGAGTCGCGATGTAATGATGCAGCTCTATAAAACTCTGGTTAGGCCACACTTGGAGTACTGTGTCCAGTTCTGGTCGGCTCACTATAGGAAGGATGTGGAAGCATTGGAAAGGGTACAGAGGACATTTACCAGGATGCTGCCTGGTTTAGAGAGTATGAATTATGATCAGAGATTAAGGGATCTAGGGCTTTACTCTTTGGAGAGGAGGAGGATGAGAGGAGACATGATAGAGGTATACAAGATATTAAGAGGAATGGATAAAGTGGATACCCAGTGCCTCTTCCCCAGGGCACCACTGCTCGATACAGGAAGACATGGCTTTAAGGTAAGGGGTAGGAAGTTTAAGCGGGATATTAGAGGAAGGTTTTTTACTCAGAGAGTGGTTGGTGCGTGGAATGCACTGCCTGAGTCAGTGGTGGAGGCAGATACACTAGTGAAATTTAAACAACTACTAGACAAGTATATGGAGGAATTTAAGGTGGGGGGGTTATATGGAAGGCAGGGTTTGAGGGTCGGCACAACATTGTGGGTCGAAGGGCCTGTACTGTGCTGTACTATTCTATGTTTCTATGTTCTATGTTCTAGACGCATCACAACAACCATTTGTTGTCATGACTATTGTCAATATGTAAATGGTGTCTGGGCTTGTAGGCACTTTTATCCATAAAGTATGCTGTCTGTAAGGACTTTTGTACGTTCTCCCCGTGATTGCTTGAGTTTCTTACGTGCTCCTGTTTCCTCCCACATTCCAAAGATGTACGGGTTAGGGTTAGTAAGCTGGGGCATGCTATCTGCTGAATTTAATCTTTCATCTGAAAAGATCTTGTAAATCTCAAAGTATTGCATTTGCCTTTTCTGAAATATATTGTTTGACCATTGGAGGAAAGGGTGGTTCACTTCACTTGGGCCTGAATGCCCAAGTGAATACTTATATATATAAATTCTTAAAATGTTATAGTTTATTTTATGTATTGCACTGTGCTGCTGTCACAAAACAACAAATTTCACGATATATATCTGTGACAATATACCTGATTTCGATTGCTGAGGTTAAATTAACTGGAAAGTGGTCATTGTTCAAACTGGTGCATTATGACCAACACAAAAGTACATTCTCCTTCAGTGGATGGAGAGAGTTTGAGGATCATTTTACCTTGAAGTGTTGTACTTCTTGTTTGGTGGGCATAAATGATGCCCTTAGTTCTGAAGATTCACTAAGCAAGTGATCTAACATCACTCTTTGAAGAACCATGTGGAGATTGTAAACTAAAAAAAACAGATACATAGTTTTCTTCTGATGCTGAAGCATAATTAATACTACATCTAAAATTAATGAGCTATATACATAATTCAATCTGCAAATTATAGAAGCAAAGCCATTCACCTCTTTTGGACAATGGGCTCAGGTATTAAAACATCTGCAGGTGAATCTTTTTTCCTCTAAACCTTTAAAAAAAACAAGTGATACTTCCTGTTTCTGTTTGTTTGATACACCTAGTTTGTGAAATGGTACCCACGTACTTAAGAAGGTACTACAGGGTCAGATGCAACAACAGATAAAGTTAGCAAGAACATACATTTATTCTCTTTTTTAAAGTTAAGTATAATACCAAATATTATCTCCAGACTTTCTGAGATTGTTTTAATGAATATCTGCAAATACTGTAACTTAAAGTCACCATGTTTTATTCAGAATGTCCTCAGACTAATGGCTATGAATTTTGAAGATACACACTTCATGAAACGCAATAATCTATCCATAAAAATCCTGAATGAATGCACAGAGGGAAAATGCAATACATTAAGTCCCAAGTTCTGTAACTTATCACAATATATAAGAACTGTTGTGCAGTTTGCTTTTCTGAAATGAGTTTCTATTTGTGCCTTCACACCAATCACTCAGATAATCAACCAAACAGAAAATCAGACACGAGGCACCGTGTGTATAATAAACTGAAAGTGATGGACTGTAAAAGAATGTATTATCACATGTCGAATGTCTTCCATGGTACATTTGGAATTTCTGCTGCGGAATAGGGTGACATTTCTGGGACTATAATAGCAAGGAGCACATCTGGCAATTACTATCACATTTCACAGAATTCTGCAGCTGCTTGTTGACAAAAATGTTAATATCTGTGTTTGCTACTCCAACTTAAAATAACAACGATAATTGGCATACACTTATTTCTTCATTTAAAGATGATTTGAAAGAAAACTAGAACAGACATTTATCATAAAAGTGTAAAAATGACGTTTGCTATAAACTCAGGACTAAGAATTTCAAGTAAATGAATACTGTGGCATGATAAACCTACATTTGCAAAATTTTGGGGATTGCAAATGTTAACCAGCAGGAAATTGAATGAGTTCAGTTTAATATCAGAGAAAATTTGAACTCATCCAATAAAAGATTTGAGGCCATATTAATCCTTGACTGCACCACTATGAGTGACTCCTTTCAAGTTAAGGTCTATCTCTCTCAGGATTACTAATTGTAGTTGTTCTTGTTTCTACCGTGGAGTGTTTTACATTAAACTATTTTAACATATGTGTTGCTTCATTCACAGATTCACTTTCTACAACTGACACCTCCACTTTGATAAGTATCAGGCATGCCATCAATGAACAAGAATGACTCTTGTTGCTCAATTAGGGGTATTTTCTTGACATCGGTATATATCATATACAACAAGTACAAGTCCATATCAGGGTGAAATCAGGTAGCATTACAACACTGACAATGCATCAGAAGTACTTCATTAGCTGTGAAATTCTGAGTTCAAGAAGGTCTCGAAGGAGGCTATGTAAATATATCTTTCCCTGAGGATGTTAAAATTGTGAGTTTTACTGTTCAATGAAAAGCAATAACTTGAGGTTTGCCAAATCTCACCATATGAATGTCATCATAAAATGAAATATTCTCTTTTGATTGTCCTAAGTAGATTGACCAGAAATAACATATTGTTACTATACAGCATGTTAATACTTACTGAGCATATTCCAGCTTTTTGTTAACTGTTGTGAAAATTAAATGTTCCTTTCCTAGATTAAATAATTATGAAAAGTTTTTTATTGTCTAATAATTTAATAATTGATGTTAGATAACAGATTCTCTCTATATATTTTAATGCAAAGTTACTTGAGATCTTTTTACACTACACTAAGATCAACATTCAAGTCTCTGCTGTTGTATAGTTAAATTATAAAGAAAAACTCAGAGGTTATGTTGTATAGTTAAATTATAAAGAAAAACTCAGATGTTAATTGTTGGTGTGTTTAGATAGATCAGATGCATAGGAATTTCTTAATGGGCTGATTTGACTCACGTTGAACAATATCAATATTTGTCCCAGAGAATGTTTCAAGAGCCACTGCTAATGGTGCGAGAGCAAAATGGGTAAGTAAGTGGTATATAAAAAAGTAATCAGGTACAGTATATGTCCCTCTTCCCTAGATCCCTACCCATGTCACATCACTTGTGACCTCCAGTTTGAAAAGGAGCTCAGGCAGAAATATATTAAGCTTTTTAAAGACAGTGCAATTTTTAATTGGATGTCAAAATATTTTAATAGTATAAGTTGTAATACCCATATTGTAATATTGATACAGTATATCTACCAGAACCACATTTTCTTCAGATGCAGTAAAGGTTTCCACTGCATCAAACTGCAAGTTGTCAGTAATCAATACACGAACATCTATTTAGGTGCCAACAAATTGGTTCTGGAATTTGCTGCTGAGAAGAGATGGCTTGTGTAAAGCTATTACAGTGCCAGTGACCCAGGTTCAATTCCACTGCTGTGAGGAGTTTGTATGTTCTCCCCATGATCATGTGGGTTTTCTCTCATGCTCCAATTTCCTCGCACATTCAACAAGATGTACAGGTTAATTGGTCACGTGGGTATAATTGTGCGGCACATACTTGTTGGACCAGAAGGGTCTGTTATCACACTGAATTTCTAGGTAAGTAAATGCAATCATGGTTCAGGACACCAAATGTAACCAGGACACAAAATGTAACCACCACTTCAGACGCCAGCCGCTGTCACGAAAAACAGCCTGATAATCAGACACATTAAGGATATTGGAAGTACCTGCTTGTACCAGCATAATGAAAATGGAAGAATATTTGTACTGATCTAGAGTTTCCGTTATGCTAAGTTGCCACGTATTAAACATTCGAAAAGGGTTATAGTGCGGCCAGACATGCAATTGTAAAATGACAATAAAATTACTTAAAAGTGTGTTCTGATATATTCAAACAAAAAGATAAAAGCTTACAAATCCTGTAAATCTGAAAATAAACATGAAACTATACACTAAGTCTAAATTTGTAAAGCAAAAGGTGAGATAGCTTTATTCACAATTGTATTCAGTCGATAAGAGCATAGTTTGGCTGTAATCATTCGTAAAAATATAATTTACACTTGAAGTATTAACATCTTTTTATCATGAACACAAAAACCAAAAAGAATTTCTGTTACTTTTATTGCATTTCATGTTATCCACAAAAATTGATTTCTCAGACAATTTTTGATGCTTTCCCCAGTCTACTGAAGTTATGCTGCCTGATATCACAATTCATTTTCAGTAGAAATTGCTAATTAAATTCTTTGGTAATGGGGACGTATGCGATACATATGACTCAAAGGTCAGCTTCGAATGGTGGGAGGAAGTGGAGAGAAAAATACAAGAGTCAGAATTTAGGTTATTGCAACATCTTAGTATTTGCTGTACTTACAGGTTATGGAAAAATTAAACACGAGGATACTATTTAATGTAGCTTGAACTTCTGGAAAACTGTTTAGATAGTTCATTATGAACCAGAATGATACACAAGTGAGATATTATGTGGAACACAGCCTACTTGGAAGAGTTTGGATAAGATAAAGTTCATTGAGAGTGAGTGATAAAATGACGACTAGTCCAGAGAATAGAAGGATTAAATCTGAAAGCTTGATGAAAACATGTAAGGAGAATCCAGGACCACCAAATAAACTGAGTTAGGAGCAGAAGCAAGTGATGGAAATAGAGAAATTTGTGTCAATGACACTAAAAGCCTGAGGCCATCTTGGCTTTGGGCCTGTATTTACCTGTTTAGTAGAATGAGGGGAGAACATTCTTTGAAAACTATTGAATATTGGAAGGCCTAGATTGAATAAACGTGATGAGGATGTTTCCTATAATGGGGGAGTCTAGGACCAGAGGACACAGCTTCAGAATAGATGTCCCTTTAGAAAAGAGATGAGGAGGGTGGTGAATCTGTGGAATTCACTGCCACAGATGGATGTGGAAGCCAGGGCAATGGGTATATTTGAAGTAGAGGTTGATAGGTTCCTGATTAATAAGGTGTCGAAGGTTATGGGGGCAAGGCAGGAAAATGGGGTTGAGTGGGATAATAAATCAGCCATGATTGAATAGCCTAATTCTGCTCCTATGTCTTAAGGATGCAAAGTTTGATTCAGCTGGAATAGATCAAAGCTCAAGGTAAATTTATGATCGAAGTATATATGTCACCATATGCAACCCTGAGATTCATTGTGGCAGAAGAGAGGAATGGAGTTGCAGAGAATTTGTGATGGGTGTGAAAACAATTGCTTTTCTTTCTCCAGTTGTAGAATTTTATGTTTAGGGTGGTTGTGAAACAAAGGTTTTACAACATAAGGAATAGCAGGCTCAAGAAAAATGCTGGCAGACATAGGCGGGGCTTGTTAACATGCAGTTCGAACCCAATCAAACAAGTAATGCTTGCAGGGGGCAGCACATAGAGGATGAAATGAAGGGGTCCTCAGGAGAATTGAGGTCCAAGATTGGAAAGAGCAGGAATTGTTATAAATTTTAATGCTACAATTGAATAAGTAGAAAACAAGGAAAGCATAAGAGTGGACAATGGAGGAAAGCTTTTAAGAAGGAGGGTATTGTTACATCAAAGTAGTCACAGAGGTTGAGAAATAGAATACTTTCAGGTGAAGTCTGAGAATTCAATCTAGTATGAATTTAGTCACATACTGTACATGATACATAGTATATTTGCAGATAAAATGTTCCCAAGCGTAACTGAAATATAACAAGTTAGAAGACACTTTTATGTTGCTGAGTACACATTCACATTCGTGGAAATCTCAAGAACTATGGTGATAGATCATAAAGTATATCCAGGAAGCTTGTTGGCTACTAGTTCAGAAATATGTCTGCATTCATTAACTATTCCTGTGCTTCCCAATTCATTAATTTCATCTGTTTGAATATCCTTTGCAGTTATGCCAAGTCCACTGCAGACGAGATCAAACTCACTGGATGGTGCGTAAGAGCTCACCTGAGATATCCCCAAAGACTGGCTCTCCTCCAGTAACCTGTGACCATTCCTTGAACTTGAAAGTTGAAGGACCTCAGGGCTAGCTCGATTGATGTCAAATCCAGAATCTGACTGAACAATTGACTTAAGTTGTTTCTCAGTCTCTTGTTTGTTTGATGGGTTCAGTATTTTTTTCGGTTGATTTTCCTCTGTCAAGCTGGTTGCTTCTTCAGATAGATTTGAGGTTGTTGAAGACAATGTCATTCTCTGATGGTGACTACTTACAAGACTTGTACCTTTTAATGATTGAATTGGAGATTGCTTAGAGAGTGCCAGCAGTGGGACTGAATCATCTTCTGTCTCACTTTGAGCTGCCCCCTGATTGTCACTGGAATATTTGGAAAGGCTCGAATCCAATTCATTGTTAGAACATCTGTGCTTCACCCTAATAGTTTCAGCTTCTGGACTGCTACCTAAAGTATCTGCATATCTATTTGTAGGTTCAGGACTGGTAAAATCTTCTGAGTTGCCAGTTGGTTCAGGGCTTGTGAAGTCCTCTGAATACTTGGGTTCATCACAGCTACTGTAAGAAATCTGTGCATCAACATTTTCAACTATTATTGGATCACTAGTAATGCCAGGATTCATATTTGGAACATCCACTGCTTTACAATAAATCTCATTCACACTGCGGTCAGAATCATGGTTGATTATTTCAGGCAGTCTGACTTTTATATCTTTTTGGTAAAGGTTCCTGTCATTAGCCATCTGTAAATCTGAAATCTCCACATTGTAATCTAGTGGGCCTGGAGGTCGAACAGATGTCTTTCCTGTTCTAGTGGCACTTCCCCGTCTCAAAGTTGCTTCAAAGCTATTATTATCCATAAGCTTTCCACTTCTCTGGACATTTGAAGGATAAGCAGTGTCAGGTTTGATGCTGCTTTGAATCAATGTTTCAGCGTTTACTTTAGCTCTGCCACCAGAAAGTTGTTGGCCTTTTTGAAGAGTTGAAGAACTCCTTTCCCCTTTGCCTTCACGACATTTTTGACCAATCTTCTCTTTCAGTTGTTTCAATTGTCTTCTTCTGGACAACTCTTTCTGTTCATGCACTATCAACATGCCTGGATTTGTCTGTTGGAGCCTTAACCGTAATGTATTTGTTAACCCATACATCAACTTTCTTTTGGGATGTTCCAAATCTTTCTTTGCATTACATCGCCTTGGGTTATTTTCTTTATCAAAGTTTCTAGGAGATACAGGTTGCTTTTGAACTTCTTTCTGCTGCTTAAAATGTGAATTAGATTGTTGTATTGTTGATTTGGTTGGTTCATAAAATTCCAGTGAATCATGCTTCAAATTACTATAAAGCCAAGCAAGCTGAGGATGAACAACGAGAGGAATCTGCTGAGGTAACTGCTCATGATGTAGCAAAGAAAGTTCCAGTAGGAGTGCGTTCAGCAGAGGCAACTGTCTGATGGTATTATATGCATCAGAATTGGCAGGACTCTTTTGAACTTGTTTTTTTAATGTACCTGTTGCTTCTGAGTGACCTTTGGGCAACTTAAAATCACTTTGGTTCATGTTGAACAATTCTTCACTTTCATCTGAATCCAGCTCCTCAAGAAGAGCTGACTCTTCCTCAGGCTCCATTGTTTTCCACATTTCAGAGACCTTCTCTTTGGGCCCTTCCTTTGATTGGCTGTAGTACATAGGGGGTGGACAAAAAACATTGTCCACTTTGATATCCACAGTAGGTTCGAATTTCAGAACCTGTTGTTTAATCTTAGATGCTGCTTTTGCTAATGTGTTCAGCTTATGGTCCCCCTTTAAAACAGAAATAATAACAGGCTCTTTGATCTGTTCAAACTGTCTACCTTCAACAGCCTGGTCACCAGAAATGTGGTTGGGGTACTTTTCAGAGTCAGTCGGAATGTGTCCAGTGCCTTGATCTGCCACCTTCTCATTCTCCCCTTGTTCTGGCACCTGTCCTTCACTGGGCAGGTGTGCAAAGTCCGTGTTTTGCATTTCAGCCTTCAGGACCTGGTTTTTTGGAATATGCGGCAGCAAACCAACTCCCAAACTCATAAGTCTATATCCTGCCGATATTTGGCCAATCTCGACACCCATCAGATTATAAAGAGGGTACAGGCCCCTCTTCCCTTGCATGGATGGTGTTGTAATGCCGCGTCCCTCTACATCCAATCTGATTTTCTCCACGGCATTCGCCATCGAGATCAGGCAACTTCCCACCAATTTGGGTACTTGCTGTGACACGTCTAGTAGCATGGCGTACAGAGGGGTGTTGGTCAGATGGCGGTGAAGGGTTGACATCCCCATCTTGAACAGGCAGGACTTGCCTTTATTGAAAGTGATGCCAGTGCGGGCCCCCGTTCGCACGGGTGCCTGTCTCTCCTGCCCACGCTCCCAGCTCCGCCGCAGGGCTTCCGCTCGCTGCGGCTCGGTCTGATGGACCAAGAGTGTGGGGAAGTCCAGCAGTCTGAAGGCCACCGCCAGCAAAGGGCCGGGCTCAGGCTGGGTTTCAGGTCCAACGTTCACGTAGTCCACTAACAGTTCCAAGGAGAACAGCGTCTCCACTTTGGCGGCTGTATCCATGGTAGTTGCTTTGCCCCTGGTGGCACCGGCGTTGGCAGAACCGGTCCCCACAAACGGATTACATCGGACACCTTGGCAACACCGCACTACAAGTAAACGCGGTACTTTGAGCGCAATGAAGTCTGGGGGCTGTAGTCCTTCAGCGCAGTTACCTTCATCGCTCTTTTGACTCCAACTCCCATCCTGCCTCTGGACTTCATCTTGTCCATTTGAGCAAAAGGAGCGGGCGCGTGGACGATGGCAGACGTTTGACCAAGAGAAAACCGTGGGTGGTGTCTCGTTACAGACATGTAGGATAGACCAATGCTGTGAGGGGCAAAGCCAGCGGTTGACCAATGGGAGAGCATCCAAAGCCAAAGGACAGCGAATAGAAAAAAGGAGTACGGACCAAAGACAGCCAATAGGGAGGAGGGCAGGGCTAACGATGGCCAATGGGTGGAGAGAAGGACCAAATTTCATCCAATCGAGGAAGAGTGAGGGGCCCAGAACAGCCAATGGGAGGAAGGAAGAGCCGGCGGGCGAGGGGGTGGAACATTGGTCGCCAGGTTGTGTTGAGGTGCGGGAGAATGTGAAAAGTTTCCAGCCTGCTGGCCGCAAGAGGTGGTGCTGCGAACCTGGCTTGCGAGCGGTAGCGGGATCTTTGATTCACTGTCTGTCCCATGGTGTGGATTGTGCAGAAGGTCTCCTCGCGTGCACGTGCGGCTCGGCCCCGCGGCTGTCAGGTAAGAGAGGTGGTGGTAGCGGAGGGGGAGTGAGGAGCCCTGGGCTTGTTGACAAGTTGAAGGTCGTAGAGTCGGTGCTGGGTCTCAGGCTGTCCGTTAGTACACTTGCAGACCGTTGGAAGTATTTCCCTCCTTCACGCCATCCTGCCCCCCGACACAACTCGGACCCTCCCTCACCCCCACCATTTTAGTGCACCCCCCCGGCCCATCTTCAGCCCAAACTAACCACCGCCCACTCCCGAAAAATGCCCTCTCTTTCAATCCCTTCACCTCCCTTCTCTCAAATATCTGCCGAAATACCTCAGAACATGTTCGTACATCTCGTCTGCGCCTGCCATTCTTTAGTTGCCTCCCTGGCAAGGGATGCGACTTTCCTCTCTTTCCCCGAACCGTTCACCAATGCAACCCCCGTCTGAAAAATGCTTTCCTTTCTTCACACCCCCTCATCTCCCGGATCTGAGATAAAATTCCTAGCAATCATGTCTAATCCTTCTCGCCCCAAAAAATTGTTCAAATTCCGCCTCCCACCCCCATCTCCTCTCAAAAGGCAGTTCGCACCCTCCCCCACTGCAAAAATATCATTAGCAGATCAGCCTCCCCCTCTTCCCCCAAGGCAGGATAACAACCCGTCGTCTTGCGGGTGGTTGTGTTCTTGGTGAAGCCGAATGGGCTGCATGTTGCGATCGCGGGACCCTTCCGTGAAGCCGGCAGGCTTTGGGGTCAGGTGCTATTCTCGGTTCCGCAAGCGGACGGCAGCCGGCCAATTATGTTGTGTGTGAAATACTCCTCCTTTCTACTCTAAATGAAATCAAACTGGGAATGAACAAAAGGGTTTGTGTCCCGTTCTCTAAATCCAGAAGATTTGGGCTCCCCTCAATTACCTTCAAACTTCAGGATTTTGAGAATAAAAATCAAGTATATCATTGATTGTGTATGTGCAATAATATATTTAATTCGATGCCATTGTTCACGGCGCGTGTACTACGGAGTTCTACTGAGAACCTAATTGCGCGTCGCTGTTTCTCTGGAAGTTGTAGCGATCGGTTGATTTGTTGTGGAATTGGATTTGTTGATTTCTTTTCTGTCTTCTAACTTTATCCGCTAGATGGCTTTGCATGACACAATGGTCAAGGATTTTGGGTTCACTTTGTACGGAAACACTTCCTACATATTTATTTGGTCTGAGCTGTTTACTTTTTTTTGAAGATTTTTAATATATTGCTTATATGTGTAAATCTACAATGAAGCTATGACCATTTTCTGAAAGTTAGTTTCAATTATAAATGTTTTTGCAGCTCTAAGAGACGGGAAAGAATAAAACGAGCGCTGCAGTGCATTTCGTGTTGTTGATCAATACCCTCATCAAGTTTACCAGCTGTTTCAGTGAAAATATTAATATCGTATATCATCTTCACTGTTGTTTACTGGGATATATCAGTCTCCACAGTTAACTCATTGTAATATCTGGGACGAAAATATCCTCTTCCAGCTCGAAATTATAACGCTGTCACTCACTAAGAACAATGTAGTCGATTATTTTGGTTGGTCATTTACAATTTACACAAACAATGGCTCTGGAGGAAAATTTTTAAAAATCTAAGAATACAATGTGCCTGATTTCTGAGGTGATGATTTCGGAAATAGTGTTGGGCTCTTTCATTCTATGCAGTTACTACTGGCAGTGTTTGTCATGGTAACATTACAGAAGGTTTTTGCCTTCATAGAAGGGTATTGGTTAATAACCTTGTTTCTTGTGATTGATCACCTATTGTGATCATGTGTAATAAATTGGTAGGCATGAATTATGAGTTGAATATGAAAACTATTGCAGTGCTTTAGGTACTCTAAATAGTTTACCATCTGTATATATGACATTTGACATAGTTGTGCAAAAATTATTCTAGATAGAAGCAAATTACTTTATAATATTGTAATAAGGTTTTGTCCACTTTGGAGTGAATACATTTAACAAATTGCATTGCTGGAACCAAAATATTTGACACAATTTATACATGAACACGTGTAGCATGAAGGTAAATGGTCAGTCTCTGGAAGTCAATGTAAATTGTTTGATTACTGACATTTTTGAACATGCTAAATAAAAAGGCACTCAAATATCAAAACTGTTCTTACATTAAAGAAAAAAACATTCATGTGACCTTGTTATTGTCTGGTAAAGCTGGTCTTACTGTGTGATGCTTCCTTATTTTAATACAACAGCTGTTGAAAAATTATTCCGAAGTGCTGAAGGCGAAAAGGTTATCCTTGATGTTCTGCTGGCCTAAGTAAGCTCAGTCTTTTGGATTTAGAAGTTGTCAGGGCAACGGTTGATTATCTCCAGTCTTCAATTGCTTCCATTCATTGAGTGTCTTGCTCAACAGCAGAGTTGCCAACGATGAGATCTATGACGATGGCTGTGTAAATGTGCCCTGTAACTAAAGAAATTCTTTCATTTGGTAGTATTGAAAAGTGATCTCAATTTTGCTTTATTTGAGTAAAATGTTTATGGTTAATGTTTCAATTTTTAAAAATGGCTAAAATAGTTCTTTCAACCCTGGGTACAGTAGAAAGTTTCTCCAGGCTTGGATTGTTCAAAGTAAGTATATTATCAAAGTACAGTATGTACCCTTAGATTAATTTTCTTGTGGGTATTCTCAGTAGATACAAAGGAGTACAATGGGTTCAATGAAAAAAATGGGCAAACAACTACTGAGCAAAAGAAGATAAATGGTGCAAATAAAATAATAATAACTAATACTGAGAACATGAGTTGTGGAATCTTTGAAAGTGAGTCCATAGGTTGTGGAATCAGTTCAGTGTGAAAGTGAGTGAAGTTATCCATGCTCGTTGCAGGGTAATAACTGTTCCTGAACCTGGTGTGTGGGACTAAGGCTCCTGTACTTCCTATCCACTGGCAGTAGCAAGAAGAGAGGAAGAGAGCATGGCCTGGAGTGTAGAGGTCTTTGAGGGATGTTGCTTTCTTGTGGCAGTGTTCCTTGTAAATGTGTTGAATGATGGAGTGGGGAGAGGGATTTTCCTGTGATGGACTGGACTGTATCCACTTCTTTTTGTAGATGGTATCGTACTGCTTAATTTTTTCCTGAATAGCATGGGCACTGACTGAGCTTGTAACTGAATGAAACCTGTGATCTGAAGGAAATAATTGTATGCTGTGTATCAGAGCAAACCGAACAGACTGTTTTGCTACCAAGTCTAAACAATTATAGAAAGTACATCAAAGAAAGAATGAGTATAACCTGTCCTCTTACTTAAGTGCAGGGTAGTGAATCATTGTAGAGTGCTGCAACTTAAACTGTAATTTTTAGTCATTGAGTAAGTCAGGGTGATTGGCAATGCAGATCGAAATTATGAAAAGCTGCTAGTTACTGAAATGAGTATTTTTGAAAATTGTGGATAATGAATAAAGAATGTAACAAGCTTTTTAACTAATTGTCTAAAACTAAATAAAATTTTACACAACTGCAGTTTGATTTATGAAGTGAATAGACTGTGTTTCTTTGGAAGTAAGCCCCTTAGTTTTTAAATAAATTGAGTCCGACCTTTGCTCATTCTATGATCAAAAACAGAGTATCATGTGCGTAAAAGTGCTGATGATGCATTGGGAGTTTTTTTTTAATGTTCTTGCCTGAATCTGACTTAATAGATTTTCTAAAATAAATTATTTTCTTTTTATAGATGTGGGGATAATTATATTAGAAGAAAAATGTAGTTCTCAAGTATTTAGTTAAAATGACAAAGTGAAAATGTAAACTGACGTCGGTATAAATTAAATTGAAGAACCACAGAAGATTAATGTTGGATCAATAGTTTTGTGATCAGTCAGATTTTGGTCAGGTTGGGGTATTTCAAAAAACATTCAAATGCAGCTGCCTTAAATATTAAATTTGTTTTCTTCCCTCCCTGGCCCCACCTAATTCCTAAGCTTTAATAATTATTATATATATTCAACTGTTGTATCTGATTCTAATTAGATAAATAAATTGTTCTTTCCCATAAACTTGATGTGGATCTTTCTGAAATCATTCTGATGTAATCACTTATTCCCAAATGCACTTCTTTTGATATCAAAAATCTTGTGCAGTAATAATATAGAGCTTGGAAGGAGGGTTTTTCATTTATGTGGTGGCTCAAATGAATGATAGCTTCCCTATACACTGAAAATAGACCTAATGCATTATATGTTATTTAAAAAAACTATAAACAGAAGTTTTAAAATGTTATTGCTAAAACTTATCAAAGGATATACACTTCCTATCCTAAATGTTTGACATTTTTCATGAATTAGAATAATCCTTCCAAACCTCCAACTCATAGATCTGGTTTAAAAGAAGTTTTTGGTGTTTTGGTTAAAGACCTTTATTTGGTGAGAGGAAGAATGTGACATTGTACTTTTAAAAAGTCCAACTCTGGATCTTGTTCCCTCGTTTCATTTCTAATTACCTTCAGAACATTTAAATAACTCTATCTATGCCTGCTAATGATCTTAAGCCTCTGGGATAATCATTGAAGCAGAGGCATCATTCTGCTGGATTGTGAGACCAGTTGTTGATGGATTGTGTGAACCATTTCAAAAAACTTGTACGTGAGGTCATCCCTATGCAGTTGCAGTGTGCTCATTGTGCTAATTTTATGCTGATGAGTTAATCATTAGGAGGGAGCTGAGCTTTTCCCAAGTGGGAACCAGCAGTCATTATGATACCTTGAATATTTTTTGGCTGGTATGTTGCTTGTTCCTTGAATGGGGGTAGGAATTTTAGAGAAGTTGCAGATGGTTTGGTCATGGTTTTTACTCCACCAATCCGAGAAGGCATTTGTACACTTTGGCTTATCCTGGAACACTGTTAGAATTTGCAGTTAATTAGCTGAATCAGGGTTTCATGTTGAAATGTGTCATGGGCAGATTGGAATAAAATGGTCCACTGCATTATACTTGCACAAGTGATGATTAGAGAAATGTATTTGGGACGGGGGGTGGGGGGTGCAGTGGGAAGTAGATGGAGGAAGGCATGGTGGGGAAAACTTAAACAGAAGAGATTCTGCAGATGCTGGAAATGGAGCAACGCACACAAAATGCTGAAGGACCACAGCAAGTCAGGCAGCATCTGTGGGGGGAAGAAACAGTTGGTTCAGACTTTCAAGATATTGTTAAGGAAAAGGGGACTTTTCCTATTGAGAGGAGGGGACAAAAAGTAGCAGTGGGTCGCTACAGCGAAGAAGAGTTTTGGCCAGCGGCCAACCTGGACATCTGAGGTTTTGAGAGGAGGCAGACTTCAATTAGGTTCACTGCCCCAGTACAAAAGGCAGCAGCGGGTGGCTACAGCATAACAAGAGCTTTGACCAGTGACCAATCGGCACTGGGATTGATTGATGGGAGGTGGGGCAAGCACAGCAGCTGTCCTCTGAGTGGACAGAGTCAAGACTGGTGATCTTGAGGCTAAAGCTCTTTGAGGCTTTAGTGAAGAGAGGCATCAGTCAGAGAAAGCAAAGGAAAGAAAAGCTGAAGGTTTTTTTCCCCCTTCTTTATATCTGGGATGTGGGAAGGCAGTGAGACCTCTGGTGTCCCTGATGACTACAACTGCAAGGTGTATCCAGCTGCAGCTTCTAACAAACTGTGTTAAGGAGTTGGAGCTGGAACTGCATGAATCTGAATCATCTAGGAGGCTGTGGGGGTGATAGAACATGTAGAGAGGTAGTAACACTCAAGGTGCAGGACACAGGAAACTGGGTGACAGTCAGGAAAGGAAAAGAGGTTATGAAATCAGGGCAGAATACCCCTATGGCCATCCCCCTCATCAATAGGTATATTAATTATTATTTTGGATACCATTTGGGGAGATGACCTAACAGAGGAAAGTCACAGTGGTCAGATCTTTGGCACTGAGTCTGCCTCTGACTCAGAAGGGAAGTGAGAAGAAGAGACACACTGTGGTGATAGGTGATTTGTTAGGGGAATGGACAGGAGGTTCTGTGCTTGAAAATGACAATCCTGGATGATATTTTGCCTCCATATGCTAGTGGCTAGTGAGGCCAAAATTAGGAAGATTATACAGTTTAATACGTAGCTAAGGAATTGGTGTAGGAGGGAGGGCATAAGAATTTTGGATCATTGGGCTTTCTTCCAGGGAAGGGAGATTCTGTACAGAAGAGATGGCTGGCACCTGAACTGGATGGGTCTAATATCCAAGCAGGAAGGTTTGTTAATGTGGGAAGGTGGGGATTGCGAATATCCGGTTGGTGCTGCATTCCAGGAGGGGAACTTTCTGGAGTGCCCTCGAGATTGCCTTTTAGAGCAGCTTGTGGTTGAGCCCACCAGACGACCAGCTATTCTGCAGTGGCTGTTGAATAATGAACCAGAATTGATTAGAGGGCTTCAGGTAAAAGAACCCTTTGGGGAAAGTGATCATAGTATGATCAAATTAACCTTGAAATTTGAGAAGGAGAAGGTAAGGTCAGATGTATCAGTATTACAGTGGAGTAATGGGAATTGCAGAGGCATGAAAGAAGAGATGGCCAGAAATGATTGGGGAAAAAGAACTGCCAGGTATGGTGGTGGAGCAGCAGTGGCTAGAACTTCCAGAAGCAATTTGGAAGGCACAGGATATATACACCCCAAAGAGGAAGAAGTATTCTAAAGGAAAGATGATATAACTGTGGCTAACAATGAGGTTTCAGGGTACTTGGAGATATATGATAAAATAGCCTGTAATCAGCATCATTTCCTCATGGGGAAATCTTGCCTGACAAATCTGTTGGAATTCTTTGGAGAAATATCAAGCAGGATAGATAAAAGAGAATCTGTTGATGTTGTGTACTTGGATTTTCAGAAGGATTTTGAAAAGTTGCCACAACATGAGGATGTTTATCAAGCTACAAGCCTTACAAGAAAGATTCTAGCATGGATAAAGCAGTGACTGATTGGCAGGAAGCAAAGAGTGGGAATAAAGCGAGCCTTTTCTGGTTGGCTGCCAGTGACTAGTGGTGTTCCACAGGGGTCTGTGTAGGGACTGATTCTCTTACATTTGTATGTTGATGGTTTGAACGGAATTGATGGTTTGTTGCAAAGTTTGCAGACGATGTGAGGATAAGTGGCGAGGCAGGTAGTTTTGAGGAAATAGAGCAGCTACAGAGTGGCTTAGATTGGGAAAATGGACAAAGAAATGGCAGATGGAATACAGTGTCAGGAAGTGCATGGTCAGGAAGTTTGGTAGAAGGAATGCAAGAAACTAGTTTCTAAATGGAGAGAAAATACTGAAAGCTGAGGCGCAAAATGACATGGGAGTCCTTGTGCAGGGTTCATTAAATGTTAATTTGCAGCTTAAGTCTGTGGTAAGGAAGGCAAATGAAATGTTAGCATTCATTTCAAGGGGACTAATACCAAGCATGTAATGTTGAAATTTTATACAGTATTGGTGAGGCCTCACTTAGAGTATTGTGAGCAGTTTTGGGCCCCTTATCTCAGAAGGGATGTGCTGAAACTGGAGAGGGTTCAAAGGAGGTTCACAAAAATGATTCCAGGATTGAATGGCTTGTCATGTGAAGAGTATTTGATGGCTCTGGGCCTGTATTCATTAGAATTCAGAAGAATGAGGAGTGACCTGATTAAAACCTATCGAATGTTGAAAGGCCTTGGTGGAATGGATGTGGAAATGGTGGGAGAGCCTAAGACCAGAGGACACAGCCTCAGGATAGAGGGCTGTCCTTTTAGAACAGAGATGAGGAAGAAGTTCTTTAGCCAGAGAATGGTGAATATGTGAAATTCTTTGGCACAGGCAGCTGTGGAGGCCAAGTCATTATGTATATTTAAAGCAGAGATTGATAGATTTTTGATTGGTCAGGGCATGAAGAGATATGGGGAGAAAGCAGGAGACTGGGGCTGAGAGGAAAATTGGATCAGTTACGATGAAACGGCAGAGCAGACTTGATGGACCAAATGGCCTAATTCTGCTCCTGTACCTTATGGTTTTATACTCTTAAATTGTTTTTATCTAAGGTGGAAATTCCTAGGGATTAGAGGAGCAAATTGTTCATTGAACGCATGGGGAATATTTTATTTTACTCACAGATGCACGCAGTATTCTGTGTAACACTGTTAATTGCTGAATGTAAAGTTAAAGCTTGAAGCAAATATTTACCCTCTTGTATAATTTTAAAATGCTTTGAGTGCATAGATATATTGATCTTTAAGCATGTTTGTATTTAACATTTTTAGAGGCATCACCAATTCAGTACAGGAATTTTTACATAGATCTAAATAGTTAAATCTGCTACTAAATTGATTACTTTCTCTTCCTAATTGTTCAGTGTCTTGGTTTGAACTTTGAGCTTTGAAAAAGTAGCTCTCAAAGATTGCTTCATAAACCTGTTTTTATTCCCCCCTTTGGTCACCACCTGATATTTCTTTTATGGCTTGTTGTCTGATTTTTTTTTAACATATCTCATAACACTCCCATGAAATGCCTTGTATATCTTTGCTATGTTAACTATGAAAGGATGGAAATTCAAACTAACTTGGAATTGTGTTGTTTGAGATTAATTTTGATCATCAGTTAGTAGGACTTAATTTTTTCAAAATTTGTCTCCTTGCATAAATTTATTATTTAGCTAAAACATTTTATCAAATGTTAGGAAAAACTTGTGGATCAAATGCATATGTTTAACCAAACTATTCCCAGTTTTGTGAGAGTTCATTATTTTAAGACAATTCTATTTCTATTGAAAACACTGAGAAGTTTGATATTTAGTGAGGACAGTACATTTTGGGCTGCTGGTCTGCTTTTGTTTTGCTGATTCAGAGGAGCTGTTATAATTTGACTGAGGATGAGGAGTTTATCTTGGTTACACTGCCTTCAAAATTTCTAGTAGAAGGAGACAAAATGTTATACTCCTACAGTTATCTCCTGTGGAACTGCTTATTTGTGCATCATGACTACAGCTACCACCTCGTTTGAATCTGATTTGAAGTCTTACAAGCTCCATGGCAGATAAACCAAGGTAGCTTTGCCAGTAAAATCTTTTTATTCAGGGCTGTGGATTTTCCCATGCTACTACTCAGCCACTATACCAATATACTGTAAAGGTTTTCTGTGTATTTGTAGAATGATTTCTGATCTACCCCCTCCAGCCTGCACACCTGAGTTACCATTTCTGGTGGGTTTGACCTAGTCCTGGGACTAAATGTACAGTACCTGGAAATTGAAGTGGAGGAGCTTGAAACATAGTCCAACTTGCTGATGGTCTTAGGCTGTTGCTTGACTAGCTTGTGGGATAGTTTTTCAGTTTGGGTACCTAACCCCTGATGTTTGTGACTTTGTCATGTTTAGAACGTAGAAGACTTACAAAACTTTGATCTACAATATTTTGCCAACCCTTTAACCTATTCCAAGATCAATCTGACCCTTCCCTCCCACATCGCCCTTCATTTTTCTTTCATCCATAGGCCTATCTGAGAGTTTCTTGTATGCCCCTAATGTGTCTGCTTCTACCACCACCCCAACAACATATTCTATGCACTTGCCAATGTGTTTAAAAAGAAAAATATTACTTTGGAAATCTTTCTCCCTTTTTTTCCCTCCAAGCTTCTTAAAGTTAAGCCCCCTCATGTTAGCCATTTCTGACTTGGGGACTCTATCAAGTCACCTCTCATCATCCTTCACTCCAAAAAGAAAGGCCCTGGCTCTCTCACCCTATGCTCATTAGACATGCACTCTGGTATACCTCCTCTGCATCCTTTTTAAAGCTTTGAAAATTTTGAATTTAATGCCTTGGTTGATGCCATGTTGTTGGTCCAGTTGTGTTTTATCATTAAAAATGTTGTAATAACTGTATAACTGAGGCCACTTCACAGTCTATTGAAGAGCCAAAATTTATGAAGTTGCAGATAGTGTAGAGGTCTTGGGTAAAGAAATGGACATTGGTGAACTAGATGTTTTTTTTGCCATGAGCTAGTAGTTTTCATGATTACCAATATTACATCTAATTGGAATATTCCCTTCTCCCAAATTCTAGATTTTCAAAACAATTTTTGAAAATAGTTTCAAAATATGAAATTGTGGTACTATTTTTTTTACACCAATCCTCTTGAAATAAAAACTAGTTTTCCATTAAGAGGTGGGGAGAGGGGAAGAAACACATTGTTTTCTGAAATAAAACCATTTTATGGTACAGATGCCTAGAAATTCAATATTGTAGTGCTTCTTTTCCGATATTATTTGCAGTAAATCATTTCTGGATCCAGCTGCGCCAGTTGTGAAATTTGATGTGACATTTCTAGTCACTAGTTACTCTTACATTCCCCCCATCACCATTATAACTCTTGTATGAAGAACAGACAGATGACATCATCCCGTGTGCAGCACTCCTTTTGGTGGGGGACAGCAGCAACATGAGGAGGATTGGGTGATGATTAAGGCAATTAGGTTATCTAGAATGACTTTATAGGAGTGAGACCATGTTCTCTTTGGACAAAATAGCTAGAATATCCTTGCAACAGTTTTGCCTAAATTGTCAGTTACCCACTCCTCTCAGTGCTGTTGTTTCTCCACCTTCATTATTACTTCATGATGCCACCCTCTAGCCTTTCTTCTTGAATGCAGCAGGCCAGGCAGCATCTCTAGGAGGAGGTACAGTCGACGTTTTGGGCCGAGACCCTTCGTCAGGATGTCCTGACGAAGGGTCTCGGCCCAAAACGTCGACTGTACCTCTTCCTAGAGATGCTGCCTGGCCTGCTGTGTTCACCAGCAACTTTGATATGTGTTGCTTGAATTTCCAGCATCTGCAGAGTTTCTCTTGTTAGCCTTTCTTGTTATTTCTCTTCCCTGGATGAACGCTGGAGAGTTTCTGTAACCTGGTGGTGCAGTAGTCAACACTAGTTTATGGTAGCTTCTTATTGCTGTGAGTTCTATAACTCTTCCCTCTCCTGCACCCTCCCCTACAGAAAAATTCACCTTGTGTTTCTCTTTTATCCTAATAAAGTTCAAAGTACATAAATGTCACCATATATAACCCTGTGATTTTTTTTTTCTTGAGGAGGTCAATCAGCTTATTAAGTCAATGTTCGCTTTCTGAATAATTCCATTGATCCTTCCTCACCAACATCTCCCCCACATTTCTCTATAACCTGGTGCCCATCCACTCCATCGTAGTTCTCTTACCACTCCCCTGGTAATTAGCAGTAACCAATTTACTTACTAACCTGCAGATTAAAGATTAGTTTTGTTTGTCATATGTATGTGTACATCAAAATATGTAGTGAAATACATTGTTTGTATCAATGACCAACACAGTCCAAGATGCACTGGCGGCAATCCACAAGTGGCACCATGGTTCCAGCGGCAACATAGCATACCCACAATTTACTAACACTAACTCATCCATTTTTAGAATGTGGGAACAAACCAGAGTTCACGAAGACAACCCACGTGATCATGGAGAGATTGCTAACTTCTTGAGGGTGGCAGGAATCGAACCCCGATCTTACAGTTGACACATGAAGCATTTTGCTAATTGCAGTGCTACTGTACCTTACCAAATGCTTTTGGAATATTGGCAGAAACAGGGTCCTGTCTAACCAATCTTAAGAGTTTTTTGGGGAGGTTTTGAGGAAGTTTGGTGTAGGAAAGGCTGTGGATGTTGTCAAAGCCTTTGCTGAAGGCCACATAGACAGTTCCACGTGGTAGGCTGGTGTGGAAGGGTATGTTGCTTGGCATTCAGGATGAAGTGGTAAAATTGGATTCTGTATTGTCTTGGTGAGAGAAGATGGAGTATGGTGGCGGATGGTTGTGTCTGACTCGACGCCTGTGACTGGCGGTATGCCACAGGGATCGGTGCTGAGTCTGATGTTTATCATTTATATTAATGATTTAGATGATAATGTAGTAAACTGGATTAGCAAATTTGTGAGGAAGGTGGTCAAAGCTTGTAGTGTAATTTGGACCAGCTGGGAAAGTGTGCTGAAAAATGGTACATGGAATTTGATACATAGTGGTGTGGGGTGTTACACTTTGACAGAACAAACCAGGCTGGGAGGAACACACATAAAAGTTGCTGGTGAACGCAGCAGGCCAGGCAGCATCTCTAGGAAGAGGTACAGTCAACATTTTGGGCCGAGACCCTTCGTCAGGGTGGGAGGAGTTAGTGTGAGGCACTGGAGTAGAATAGGGAGACCTGGGATTGCAAATCTATGGTCCTTTGAAAGTGCTGTTGCAGGTAGCTAGGGTCATGGGGAGAACTTTTGGCACATTGTCCTTCATAGATCAGAGCATTGAACGTAGAAGTTAGGATGCAGTCTTGGGGCATTGCTAAAGCTAAATTTGGAGTATTGTATGATGTTCAGGTCACTATACGCAGGAAAAATATCAGAGCACTGAGTTCAGAGAAAATTTTATTTCGAGTTACAGGGCAGTAACAGGTCCTTCTAGCCCAGTGAGCTCACACCACCCAATTACCCCCATTTGACCATTTAACCTACTAATCTATACATGTTTTGGAATGTGGGAGGAAGCCCACGCAATAATGGGGAGAACATACAAACTCCTTACGGACAACAGCAGGAATTGAACCTGGATCACTGGTGCTGAATTGGCGTCATCCTACTATGCCCCCCCCCCCTCGCCCCCAAAGTTTGCAGCAATGTTGCCAGAACTTGAGGACCTGAGTTAAGGAGCAGTTAAGAAGACTGGGACTTTACTTCCTCGTTAGGCAACACAGTCAGCATGGACCTGGAGGGCTAAAGGGTCTGTTTGCATGCTGTATAACCCAGGAAAAACCCATGTGGTCACAGGGCGCACATGCAGATTTTCTGCCAATAGCCTCAGAGGTCACTGTTGAACTTTCATTGGAGCTGAAGCACCAGTGTGTCCTCAGTTGGGGTCATCTACTGTATCTGGTGCTCCTAGTGTCGTCTCCTGTATATCATGAGATCTGACGTAGATTGGTCTCTACTGTTGCGATGAGGCTAGGCTAGACTCCGGTTGGAAGAACAACACCTTGCATCCCGTCCGGGTAGCCTCCAACCTGATGGCATGAAGATTGATTTATCGGACTTCCCATAATGCCCCCTCCATCACCAATCCCCATTTCCATTTCCCCTCTCTCACCTTATCTCCTTACCTGCTCATAACCTCCCTCTGGTGCTCCTCCCTCTTCCTTTTCTTTCATGTCCTTCTGTCCTCTCCTATCAGATTCCTCCTTCTGCAGTCCTTTATCTCTTACACTGATTGACCTTCCAGATCTTTACTTCACCCCTCCTCCTCTCCTGGTTTCATCTATCACCTACTACCTTGTACTTCTTCCTCCCCTACCCCAACCTTACTCGAACTTCTCATCTTTTTTTCTCCAGTTCTGATGAAGGGTCTCGGCCCAAAGTATTGACAGTTTTCTCTTTTTCATAGATGCTGCCTGACCTGCTGAGTTCATCTAGCATTTTGTGTGTGTTGCGCGGATTTCCAGCATCTGGAGATTTTCTCTTGTTTCTAAATTATAGACTGAAAATGTCTCTTGTACTCTAACCTGCAAGCTTTCCTAATGAAATGTATTAAACCTGGGGTCCAGATTATGTTTACTTAAAAGTCTTAGGCTTCCAATTTCAAAAAGCACACATTCTTAAACAAATTTAGCAGCAGAATAATACCTGGTGCAAAACACTTTATTGCCAGTATAGTACTCCATTTCATCCAGTTTACCATGAGAAACATCATAATAGATCTCTAGTTTATGGTACAGTACCTTTTTCAGCTATCTATTTAATTTCGTGCAATGTTGCAATTTAACCATGTGGTTCTAGAGATTGATGACTGCCCTTGATATGGATATAATTAATCTGCATAAAGTAATCTGTAATTTGTAGTTAATCTTGTTGCTGTAGATCCTTGAATATTCAAGTACAGTAAAGGACAATGTGCAAGTGATACCCCACTGTGAGTCATGTAGCAAATAGCACAGCATACATTAGGTTGGCTAAAGGTGTACTGTTTGGGAAATGTGAACATGATGTAGAGTAATTATTGGGCGGCAATGTAACCTTGGGAGGGTGAAACATGTGTCTTCAATGCCTTCTATTCAGCAGTAAAGAAGGCCATTATTAAATTAGACAGTTTTGATCTGGTGTAACTGTTGACTCTAGCAATGAACATTTGAATAATCATTGTTTGAGGTTTAGTTTAAGATTAAGTTTTGTTACATTGCTGTTTTCTATAGATAATTAGAGGTAAATTGAAAGGCTGTAACTTGATTATTGGGAGCCCAGATTATAAAGTACTTAAGCTTGGTTCTTGTTGAATGTTCAATTGTAGAGCTATTTATAGTGTAATTATACCATGATATTTGAGTAGAGATAAAAGCAATTTCCCTTTGACTATGAAGCTACTGTGCTTGGTGACATATTTATCACATCTATCCTTGCCAGTGTGATAATGCATAATAACTAGGGGATTCTGGTTCTATTCACTCCAGATTCTTTTCCATGCGGTTCCTGGTGTGGAATATATTTGTTATTTTAGGCTCTCTGCAGCATTGAAAATTTTGGAGAAGGAAGACACTGAAATAGTTATGAATGCAAATTTGTGTTGAGATTGCTTTGGTAGCCTCAGCGATCCATGTACAGGTTCTAAAAGAAAATCTGCATCATCCAGCACTGTTGTGAGGCCCAACCAGAATTTAAGGAACAGCACATTGAGTTCTGTCAGCGCATGTTGCAGCCTTTCAGGCTACACATTGAATTCTGTAACTGTAGTCAATGCACTCTTTCTTACTATCTATATCAGTCTTGCCATTTCTACCAGTCATGCATCTGCAGCTTTGGCTCTGTTTTTCTCTCCTCCATCAGTTCAGTCTGGCTTGCTGTTCATGTGCCACAGCCTAGCTACTAGCAACCTGTAATGGACAAAGAAGTATAATGTGCTTCTGACTTCCACATGATGTAACCTTGGTCTCACCCTATCAGAGCTATTCCCATTTATTCTACTTCACCACCTCCTGTACTACTGTTTTCTTTCTCAGTTTTGATGAAGGGAGATGTGAGATTGTAGATGCTGAATCTGGAATGTAAACATTGCTGGAAGAACTCAGCAGGTCAAGCAGAACCTGTGAATATAAAGGGATTGTCAGTGTTTTTCCTTTCAAGGAAGTCCCTTGAGAACAGATTAAGAGGAATTTCTTTAACTAGAGAGTGGTGAATCTGTGGAATTCATTGCCACAGACAGCTGTGGAGGCCAAGTCATTGGGTATAGAGTGGATTCCAGTTAATTGGAACACATTGGGACCAGGACATTTTAGCCCAATTAAGTGGCTGCCCCAACTAGCTGAAGTTTCATGGAAATAGTTAAAAAGGTATTTAAAAAAAAAATTAAGTATTTAAATGAAATGTAGAACAACTTGCAACACTACCAATACTACTCCAGTACTATAAAACTGTATTAGTTCCTGATACTTATTGATGGAGAAATTCATCTACAAGGGGTTCTTTTGACTGTAAATGTACAAAATCAAGACAGAGCTGGTACAGATAATGGTCTGCTTTCTACAATACTGTCGTCTATTGTATCCTACAAATCTTCATTTTTATTGTAACGTTCAAGATGATTGTCAATACCTTCAAATTCTTCATAGCTCCTCATTTGTTGAAGCAGTGAAATCATTTCATTTTCACTCTTTGCCATTTCTGGCATCTCCATTGCTGAATGCTTGAAAGCACAGTGAGCAAAACAGTTCTGCGTTGTCTTGTTGCATGCTTTTTGAACATGAACACACATAATTGATGCTGTTTAAAAACTGTTTTGCTCTAAGCACAGTGTAGTGTCTAACGGCCATTCAAGCGCATGTGAATGACGCTAATTGGAAACTGTTTGGCAACAGTCTCCTGCCCCATTTAAGTAGCATTGAGTCCCATTTTAATAAAAAAAAGGAAGGGAGCCCTGGCTGTTTTCTTGATAAGTTTTTGTTCTTTAAGAGTTGTCCCAAATAAGCGACTACCCCAGTTATGGTCCAAATAACCAGAATCAGCTAGACTAAGGGCTTCTCGGTCAATCTGAGCATAGTTGAATTCTTCGCTCGTCAGTGATCTTGAAGCAAATGGAATCAGACTTTCAGATTCGTCTTTTGTAGTGTGTGACAGAATGGCACCGATGCTATAAGGGGACGCATTGCACACCAGTCTAATGGGCTGAGATGGGTCATCATGGGTGAGTAGTCCATCTGATGTTGTTAGTCTCTTTGTTTCCTTAAATGCTCTTTCACATCTTTCTGACTGCTCCCACTTTGCTCCAGTCTTCAATATTGCATTCAATGGGTGTAGCACTGTAGCAAGATTTGGAAGAAACCTGTGGTAGTAGTTTACAAGGCCCAAGTATGACCTGAGTTGTGACTCATTTCTGGTTTGGGTGCCTGCAGCACTGCTTCAGTCCTCTCTTGTGCCCTGTGTCGGAAGCATATGATATCTGGGGTGGCACGGTAGCACAACACTTCATAGTACAGATGACCTGGGTTCAGTTCCCTCTGCTGCCTGTAAGGAGTTTGTACGTTCACTCCACAACCTTGTGGGTTTCCTTTGCGTGCTCTGGTTTCCTCCCTCAGTCCAAAAATGTACAGTTGGTAGTTTAATTGGCCATTGTAACATTGTCCCGTGATTGGGCTCAGGGGATTTCTGTGCAGTGTGGCTCGAAAGGCTGGAAGGGCATATTCCATGGTGTATCTAAATAAATAGGTAAGCCATGCTTGTCAATGACATGTCCACAATATGAGATTTCATTCTTGAAAAACTCACATTTGTCTCTATTTGTACTCACTCAGCCTGTTAAGTACTTTACCAAGGTTCTGGAGGTGCTCGTCATCATTCTTGCCAGTCATGATGATGTCACCTAGGTGATATTGTGTTCCTGGGATATCTTGCAGCACTTGGTCCATTGCTGTTTGACAAATTGCTGGAGCTGCTGTGAGACCAAAGACGAGATGATTATACTGGACCAGTCCCTTGTGAACTGTGATTGTGAGGTATTTCCTGCTTTACCTCTCAATCTTCATTTGCAGATAGGCTTGTGACAAATCAATCTTACAAAACCTCTCCCTGCCTGCTGAAGATGCAAAAATGTCTTTTATGCGTGGTAGGGAATGCTGCGTGGCACAGTATGCAGCACAGGGACTTCACCTTGAAGTCCCCATATATTGGAACAGCTGCAGCCTTCCCTTTCTTGATCACTGGTTCAATGGGCACGGCGGTAGCCTCTTTTGAGTGCTTTGATTATGCATCCCAGATACAAGCCTGTCCCTTTAATGCCTCAGAAGGTCCATCTCTAAAGTCACAGTACTAGGAAAGTTTGCACAGTTCTGCAATGTATTCAGAAATGCTTTCATGTTTTGACTGATTCCTTTTGTGAAATCTAAATCTCTTAGCTATTACTTGCGGTATTGGGTTCGTGATTTTGTAAAATTGCAACACTTTTGTCAAATGTCTTGCTGGCTTTTCAGGAGTTATTAAGTTGAGTAAGAGACTGTATGTTCTAGCATCCATTAAGTTAACCTCACCTTATCCACATTGTTAACAGTACAAAACATTCGACCTTTTCTATATACAATTCCCAGTCCTCTTTAGCACTATCAAATTTGTCAACTTTCCCAACTAAGGCCATCGTCATGTTCTTTTTACTTTAGCTTTGCTATTTGTGTGTTTCTCATTATGTACTGTGCATTGTTACTCATGCACCTTTTCTAGCATCCATAACCATCTTCACCATATTGGTTCAGTTCACTCTTCCCTGTCCCTGTCTCTCTCCCTTCCTCCAAGTTCTGTTGTCTTGTAACTCTTGGTACGGTTTGTGATATCTGCTAACATTCAGGTTTGTACTCATCGCCAGTTTGTTGTGTGTCTACAACTACATATCAAACAGAGACAGATTTGGAGGAGAAGTTAACTGGTATAATCACTTTGCAGAGAGAGCAACAAATCAATGCACATGCATAAGTTGTCGGTGAATAATTAGTGCTAAGAGGAGTCCGCACATTATAGTCTCCTGTGTTTGTTAGTTTTCCACTGTTAAAGAATGGGTTGGGAATATGGCAAAAATATGTAGTTGGAGTCATGGTGTATGGAAACAGGCCCTTCAGTGTAAACACTTTACTCTGAACAAGTTTCTCATCTAAATTAGTCTCATTTATCTGCATTTAGTCTATATCGCTCTGAAATTTTCTTATCCATGTACCTGTCCAAGTACTATTTAAATATGGTTAATGTACCTGCTTCAGCCAATTCCTCTGGCAGCTTCTTCTGTAGAGGGACCACCCTCTGAGTGGAAAAGATGCCCCTTATCCAGGTTTCACCCTAAACCTATATCCTCAAGTTCTTGATTTTTCCCAATTCTGGAAAAAAAGACTGTGCAGACAGCCTATCAATGCCCCTCATGATTTTATACAATCTTATAATATAACCCTCTTTCTCCTATGTTGCACTGAAAGAAGTCCCACCCTATTCAACCTTTCCCCTTTACTATTTCCGTGGGTACCAACAATATCCTTCCAAACATGAGGAAATCTGCAGATGCTGGAAATCAAGCAACACACATCAAAGTTGCTGGTGAACACAGCAGGCCAGGCAGCATCTCTAGGAAGAGGTACAGTCGACGTTTCGGGCCGAGACCCTTCGTCAGGACTAACTGAAGGAAGAGCTAGTAAGAGATTTGAGAGGGGGAGGGGGAGATCCAAAATGATAGGAGAAGACAGGAGGGGGAGGGATGGAGCCAAGAGTTGGACAGTTGATTGGCAAAAGGGATATGAGAGGATCATGGGACAGAAGGCCTAGGGAGAAAGAAAAGTGTGGGGGGGAAAACAGAGGATGGGCAAGGGGTATAGTGAGAGGGACAGATGGAGAAAAAGGAGAGTGAGAAAAAGTATGTGTGTATATAAATAAATAACGGATGGGGTACGAGGGGGAGGTGAGGCATTAGCGGAAGTTTGAGAAGTCAATGTTCATGCCATCAGGTTGGAGGCTACCCAGACAGAATATAAGGTGTAGTTCCTCCAACCTGAGAGACGGAATATATTCCATCTGGGTAGCCTCCAATCTGATGGCATGAGCATTGACTTCTCTAACTTCCGCTAATGCCCCACCTCCCCCTCGTACCCCATCCGTTACTTATTTATATACATGTTCTTTTTCTTTTTCTCTCTCTCCGTTTTCTCCCTCTGTCCCTCTCACTATACCCCTTGCCCATCCTCTGGGTTTTTCCCCCCTCTTCCTTTTCTTTCTCCCTAAGCCTCTTGCCCCATGATCCTCTCATATCCCTTTTGCCAATCAACTGTCCAGCTCTTGGCTCCATCCCTCCCCATCCTGTCTTCTCTTATCATTTTGGATCTCCCCCTCCCTCTCCCCCTCCCACTTTAAAATCTCTAACTAGCTCTTCCTTCAGTTAGTCCTGACGAAGGGTCTCGGTCCGAAACGTCACCTGTACCTCTTCCTAGAGATGCTGCCTGGCCTGCTGCGTTCACCAGCAACTTTTGAGTATTCTTCCAAGTTTCTGTTGCACTCTACCTAGCTTAAATGACATCTTACCTATCATGGGATAATCAAAACTGCATACAATATTGTAAATGTAGCATTTTGTACAATGTAACATTCCAGCTCTATACTCAGTGTCATGATGAAGGTCAGCATTCCAGAAGTCAGCTTCACCAAGTGGAGCCACTTACACAGAACCACCTACTTGTACTCCTCGGTCTCTCTGTTTTACTATGTCCCACAGCCCTACCATAAACTCCGCAAGTCATGCCCTGATCTGTCTGCTAAAGTGCAATACCACCTCCTTATGTGAATTCAACCTCCATTTGCCATTCCTCAGCTCACTTTTTTTCTGCTAATGGACATGTCTCTGTGATTCCTGATAACCATGCCTTATGCATTCTTGTCCAGGCCATTGATATAGATAACAAATGGCAAAGAGCCTAGCATGAATCACTGGGGAATAGCATGAGTCATGGACTTTCTACTATCGGCATCTGCTTCCCACTATGAAGCCAATCGAGTATCCAATTGGATTGCTGTCCTTGGATCCCGTATATTCAAACTTTCCATATCAGCTAACCACACAAAACCTTATCAAAGGACTTATTGAAGTCCATATAGACTACATTTACCACTCTGTTCTCATCAATCTTCTTGGTTACTCCTTTTAAAAAAAAAACTCAAGCCGACATGGTCTCATGCAAACAAAAAAGCAATGCTGAGTATCCTTAACCGACCAATGTCTTTCCAAAGCTTGTTTATCGTACTTACTGGTTTATAGTTCCCAGATTGTTACTTACAGCCCTTCTTGAATAAATGTACAGCATTAAGTACCTTCTTTCGCACTTCAGCTGTCACTAACTATGATGCATATATTTCAGCTAGAGCTTCTGCAATGTCTTCTCTAGCTTTTCAGTGTTTTTTATATACCTGATCACACCCTGGAGATTAATCTGTCTTCATTGTTTTAAGACATCCTGCACCTCTTCTGCTGTAGTATGAATTATCCCCATTAACTATGTCAGATTCCAAAGTCCTCATGTCCATCTTCACAGTAAAAACAGAGAAGTATTCATTGAGGACCTAGCTGTCTCTTAATTTTCCACATGAAGATGTCTACTTTGGTCTTTGAGGGGACGTGCTCTCTCCAGTTGCTCTTTTTTCCCCTTAAATATACTTAATAAAATGTCTTTGGTTTCATGTTAATCATCTTTGCCAAAACTATTTCATGCCCCCTTTTTAGCTTTCTGATATCTTTAAGTATACTCCTGCATCTCTTATACCCTGGGGATTGACTTGATTTGAGCTGCCTGTGTCTGACCCATGTCTCTTTTTTCTAATTTCCTGACCAAAACCTTGGTATCCCTTGTCATCCAGGGTTTCCTACCCTTCACTCAACAGTACCTTGTGTAGTTCTTGAATTCTCATTATTTCACTTTTAAAAGTCTTACAATTGTACCTTTGGGTCTATTTAAAGCAGAGTTTGAATAGGGTTGAGAGGGAAGATAAATCAGCCATGATTGAATAGCAGTGCGTTATGTTCCTGTGCCCTATGTTCTTTGCTTGCAAATGATCTCTGGTCCAATCAACTTCTGCAAGTTCCTGTCTTAAATTTCTCCAGGTCACCAATTCTTGTTTCTTCTCTTTCCTCATCACACCCCTTCCCCCACCCGCCCATAAATAGATAGCAAAAGGCATTGGACTCTTCATCCCATCTCATTCAATAAGATCATGGTTCATTTTCCATTTTGGTGCAACTTTCTTGTATTAACTCTATATCCCATGGTTTCCTAAATGTTTAGCCTTTACCTGTAGGTAAGACTGTTTTGTTAACAATGAGAATACTGTGCTTTAATCCTGCACAGTCTAATTAATCATACTTAATTTGTGATAGCACATCAGAAGAGAGATGTGAAGCCACAATGGGTGTTGAATCCTTTTTATGGAAATTTATATTCCTTGAAGCACATTCATCACTGTTCTATTTTTAAAATATCTAATTTTCATTTAATATTCTCTTCATCCTAATTTCTGGATTTGAATAGTGTAGTTATTCTCTTTCTCAACCCATATTGCCACAAAGGTCTGGAAAATGTTTCATGAAATTTAATATATTTATGATACAGTTTTGTAAATTGATTATTGTAACTAATGATTTCAATTAAGGGGTGAGGTAACAATGTTTTATAAAAGATTAAATTGAAAAATTCAAAGTTAATTTATTATCAAAGTACATATATGTCACCATATACAACCATGAGATTGATTTTCTTGTGGGCATACACAGTAAATTCAAGAAACACAATAGAATCAATGAAAGACCACACCCAACAGGAACAACTGATGCGCAAAAGACAGCAAACTGAATATACAAAGAAAATAAATAAATGAATAAGCAATACATATTGAGAACTTGAGATGAAGAGGCTTTGAAAGTGAATCCATAGGTTGTGGGAACAATTCAGTGAGAAGTTGAGTGAAGTTACCCCCTCTGAGTGTTGATAACTGTTCCTGAACCTGGTGTTGCGGGTCCTGAGGCTCGTGTGCTACCTTCCTGCTGACAGCAGTGAGAAGAAAGCATGCATGGCCTTGATGGTTAGTTCCTTGATGATGGATGCAGCTTTCTTATGACAGTGGTCCATGTAGATGCGCTCAATAGCGGGGAGGGCCTTGTATATGATTTACTTGGCTGTATCCATTAATTTGTAGGATTTTCTGTTCAAGGGGATTAGTGTTTCCATACCAGGCTGTGATGCAACCAGTCAACATATTCAACAGCACTGTCGAAGTTTTAGAAATCATGCATAAATTTCACAAATCTTCAAAAACCACTAAGGAAGTAGAGCCACAGTGATGCCTTCTTCTTAATGGCATTTATGTACTGGGCCCAGGACAGATTATCTAAAATAATAACACCAAGGACTTTAAACTTGCTGACCCTCTCCACTTCTGATCTCCTGATGAAGACTGGTTCATACACCTCTGGTTTCTTCCTCTTGAAGTCAATGATCAGCTCCTTGACATTGAGTGAGAGGTTATTGTTGTAGCATCACTCAGCCAGATTTTCAATCTCCGTCCTATATGCTGAAATGTAATATTAACATATGAACAATTTAAGTAAGATTTGTGTTCTGAATAATTTAAAGTAATAAGGAATTAATGTTCTACCCTTCATGCACAGGGTGTTCTTGTGGAAGATAACCTGCCCAGTTGATCTAGATCTCAGCAAGCTGCTGCTTGAATGCACTAGGTAGGGTGAATAATTCCAAACTGTTGGTGTTTAATTACTGCAATTATTTGTGACTTTAACCATTAATTAGTTCATGACTTGAAGGAGTCAAGCACATTTATACACAATTGCACTTCAGTGGCAGAACTGTGCTTGGATTACATGATAAAATGCTTCCACTCTTGTTAACGTTTCTGTTTAACCATAATACTGAGTGAGTAGGGATTTTTCTCATTGAACGTGGTGATCAGAAACTGCACAGGATTTGCTTATTGAGACTTGGGATTATTTCTTTACCAGATAAGTCATTCTAGTTTTTTTAAAAATAGTGTTTACTGCCGTGTTGCCCAGTCTCTTCCTTTTATCTTTGATACTTTGGACAAGTTGTATTGCACGTAGCTCCATTTTGACCCTTCAGTGAAAACTAATGTATATTTATTGCATTTTAAGTATACATTCTGCGTAGATTATTGAACATTGTTCTTGAGGGATCCTGTTTTGTTACTTTAGTTGTTGGATCTGATGATATTGTAATCCAGAGGTTCTTTGGAAGTGAAGTGTGAGGCATAAAACAACTTGGTTGTTACAGCTATTTATTGAGTGTTAAAAGAATGATCAAAGAAAGGAAAAGACAATGAAGTCCTGGTTATCTTAAAAACTAGCTAAAGAATTCTAGTGATAAGGACTAACAACCTATGAAATAATTGGGTTCAGTAGCATGACAAGCTGTTGAGAAACTTCTAGAAAAATACAGAATCGGCTAAACTATAAATACTGGAAATTCACTGAACATTTACACATAGGCGATTATATAAAAATTGTAAGCAAGCATTGGAAAGTTAAACTACAAGGAAAATACAAAAAAATAATAATGCTACACCCTAATCCAATTCATCTAACCATACACTATTATGGCAAATTGTAACCCACTTCCTACCTGGGATATGCCTGATTTTTGTTTTGCATTTACTCAAAATCACCCTGCTTTTGGAGAAACACACAATCACTCAGTTTTGGAGAAGCTGAGTTAGGTGATTCTTGTGAAAATGCATGTTGATTGAATATTAATTCCTTTTAGTGGGAATTGAACAAAATCCATGGTTTTGGCTAGATAAACAACAATTTATTTTTCAAATTATTGAGTATGTTAAGGTTAAGCACTTTAATCTTGTGCTGTTAATTATTCAATAGTAATAGTTTTGTTTTCTTTGAGCAATGTTAAGTACAATAAACTTACAGTCTCTCTTTTGGTATTGAAAGATCTATCGTGAGTAGGTCTTTTCATGAAGCCTATATACCTGGTAATCGTTCCTTTGAAGTTGAGGTGCTTTAAGTCACAACACTACATTAGGTAACTTTTTTTTCGTGTTACTAATTTATCAGTGGCATTCTGGATGAAAACTTATTTCCTGTTTCTTTGCACCCTCCATTATTTTCTCTGGAATACAACTGAATGGTTAATTTATCTGTCAGGGCAGCCTTGCTATGTGAACTTGTCTAGTTATTTATTCATTCACTTGCCTAACAGTGTCTTGGTATGATAAAACTGGGTACCATGCCTACCACATTCATTCAATTTCAAAATAATTTTTTACAGAGCATGTTTTGGGACAACCGGAGATTTTGCAATTCTATATAAATGTAAATACATTCTTTAAAAATAGTTTGTCAATGTGATTTGTTAAAATGTTCTAAAGCTGAGCATAACTTATGAACTATAGTATTTCTTCACTTCTCCATAACAACAGATCAAATAGTGAACATGGTTGTAAGTTTCTGACCGATACTTTGTTTCTCCTGCTTTGGTGCAGCAAATTTCAGTGATCCAAATTCTGAATTAGAATTGTTCCTAACATGCCCACCCCAACTTAACCCACCTGTAAATGGTCAGAGAATTTTCATTCTGATTTTTCAATGTGTTTGTGTGATGATTATGTGGCATTTCTGGAAAGACAAAACACTTCACTCTGATATTACAGTTGGATGGTAAATGTGAGACAAATTGTTATAAAGGATCTTCAAAATTCCACTATAATATAAATTTGGTGCGACCAACATTGTATCTGCAATCTGACATTTATCATTTCCCTTGGTGTAGATAAAAAAGAATGAAAATACTTGAGTACCAATTTAAAATTGGAGCACTCTGAAAATGGGTCATTTGAAATTGTTCTCTGTAGTGTCTTCTGGCTTTAAAAATTCCTCTGTTGTGTTTCTGAGTGCTAAAACAGTATTGTGTGGTATTCTGCTACTGTTAACCAGATTTCCAAATCTTCCAAAGCATTGTCAATTTCCTCAGCATAGCAGTGTGCTCTTTTTAAAACTTCAGCACGCTCACAGATTGATGTTATGCATTATTGCACAGATGAAACCTTGGGAGTTGAGCATCACAAGAATCACTGCTAGACCACAAAACCTGATCTATTTTTCCTCTGGGTGACTGGTTCTTGCTGTATCAGGAAATAAGGTAGAATGTGCTTCCAGGTTCTTCACTGATGAACCTGTATTGATTGAAGATTACCCACAGTAGGGATGTTTGTAAGGGGCTGTTCAGTGATACAGTTAAGTAAATCTGGTAAATCTGCACAGGAGACCTCTGCGTTAAGTCATGTTACTAGGACTTTAGAAAATTGGCAGAACAATTTCAGATGTAGTATTTCTAGTTAATTGGGCCATCAATTAATCAGGGCAGCAGCTTATTTGGGGCAACTCTTAAAGAACAGCAACTAATGGAGAAAATAGCTTGGAATTCCTTTGTTTATTTGGTACACAATGCTGCTTAATTGGGTAGGTGATTATTGCCAGTTTCTAATTAGTATCAGTCACGTGTACTTGTGTACCCATTAGGTGCTACACCGTATTTAGAGCGAACAGTTTTTAAATAGTATCAGTTACATGTGCTTATGTTCAAAAATCAATGACTTTTGTCATTGATAGTTGTCAAGTAATGAGCAGTAAGACAATTCAAAAATGTTTTGCTCGCTGTAGTTAAAGCATTCAAACTTGGAGATGCCAGAAACAGGAGTGAAAATTAAACAATTTCACTGCTTTAACAAGTTGGGAACTATGAAGAATTTAATGGATTTGAAGGTATCGACAATCATCTTGAATGTTACAATGAAAGTGACGATTTAAGGGATGCAAACATCGACTGCATTGTGTGTAGCTAGTCCATTATCTGCACTAGGTTTCTATGCTGATTTTGTTCATTTACAGTCAAAAAAATGTACACTGGATGAATTTCTCTGTCTAATACGCAGGAACTAATACACAATTTTATAGTACTGTAGTAATATTGGCAGTGTTATAATTTGTTCTGTATTTCATTGAAATACATTGTTACTCAGTTTGTCCTTTTTATATCATCTTAACTATTTCTATGAAACCATGCTAATAGGCTTGAATTTCCAGCATCTGCAGAATTCCTGTTGTTTGCTAATAGGTTCAGCCGTTTAATTGAGCCAAAATTACTGGTACTGATGCATCCCAATTAACCATAATCTACTGTAGATGCAGATAAGTGCTTGGCAGACTTAACACCTCTTAATAATATTTATAGCCTTTGGGTTTGGCTAATTTCACAATGCTGTTGTAAAATCAGCTAAGTAGTTTTTCTCCCACATACTGTATTTGCCACTTGCTCAAGAATATTGATACTAACTTTTCAATCTTACAATCACCTATTTTCCACTTGCATTCTTGTTTGCCAAACCCATTATCTTTGCTCACTGTTCCATGAATATAGCTTCCCCTTCTTACTAGCTCAGCCACTGACTACAAGGCTTTGCTCAAACACACTTTGCACTCTAATACTCACCGTGGCACATAATCTACAGAGGGTTTTGCTGTGCAGAAGCTGAGTATGTGAAAAGGATTGTAATATTTTCTTATTCTGAAGCCAGTAATAATAAAATCCATAACTCTGCCATGGAATGAGGCAATGTTTCTATAAGTAGAGTTACTTCCCATTCATTTTAGTTGGCTTTAAAAATCGGACAATCCCCTTCACTGTCTTGCACTACAGGGTGTCAGACAACATAAGGGCATTGCATTCTTCATATCTTTTCATTTGTGAAATATCTATCACACAGTGGTACTCATTTATATATCTCCTTTTAAGCACATCTTTACAGAAATATGTTATCTTCTTTGGCGATAGATTATTATGCCATTATAAAACAAAGTGCATGCTTTCTTCTGCAAAAGTTAGTGAATAGAAAGTGGCGATCTTTGAGGGATTTTACACTGCCTTCCAATGATGCCACAGGACTAGTGTGCATTTTTTTCCTCAACTGAAAGATTTACCATTTGCATGTGATGCTTGAGCATGCTATTACATTTAGATGGGATTAGTAAATGCCCTTATGACCTCATTGATTAATCCTGCTGTTTTGCAGTGCATAGAAAACAGCAGATGATTATGCAGTATGAATGTCTGGCTGGTGGGGACTGGAGTGATGTAGGCAGTGAATCTCATTTTATTAAGACCCTTGTTATGGTCTTCACTAAGCTCCCAGTAGTGCTTTACTTGTAGTGCTGTTCAAATGCATTTTCTGGAGCTTTCAGGAGTGAGAAGCTTGCTACCTCATTATGTATATCCATCTTTTGGAGTAGTGCAGTCTCTGAAAGCTAGGTTGACCATCTTAAACCGAAGTTGGAGCATACAGTAGGGTGGGGGGAAAAGGGCCCCATGCCTGCATGGCTGATACTTCATTGCCATTTTCCTGCACAAGCTCCATATCTATTGAATCCCTCCTTGAATACCCAGAAACCTATTGAACTCTGTCTTGAATATATTCAGCAAATGAACCTTCATAGTCCTGTCTGGTGGAGAATTAAAATGATTCACTGGTTGTAGAAATTTCTTCCCGCCCCAGTTGTGAATGACCAACCTCTTTTAAGACTGTGACCTTTGCTTGCAGGAATTGATATCATCCATTTATGTAGTTAGTGTAGTATGAATTATATGTTTCTTAGTTATCTTCTCATTCTTGTAAACTCGGGGAGTTGACCCATTCTACTAAATCTTTCCTCTTAAGACAAATATCACCCCCTAGTCCCGGACATCAATCTGTTGAACCTTCACTGTACTCCCTCTTGAAAATACATCATTGCTACCTTCTTGTACTCATCCTCTCACAGTGGAAGGTTGACTGGTTGATTTCTTAATGAACCTGTATTTGAATTAACTTTATTTCTTACATCCTTCACATACACGAATAAAAATCTTTACTTTATGTCTCCGTCTGAATGTGCAATGTGCAAATTATAGTAATCTGTAATAAATAGTATGTACTGTAAGATATACAGCAGAACGGTCAATGTAGCTTAGAAATACAATTGTGTCAGCGTCATTTAATCAGCCTGATGCCCTGGTGGAAGAAGCTGTCCTGGAGCCTTTTGGTCCTGGCTTTAATGTTGCAGTACAGTTTCCTGGATGGTAGCAGCTGGAATAGTTTGTAGCTGGGGTGTCTCCAGTCCCCACTGATCCTTTGGGACCTTTTTACGCATTTGTCACTGTAAATGTCCTGAATAGTGGGAAGTTCACACCCACAGATGCGCTGGGCTGTTCGCACCACTCTCTTGTCCTGCGATTGAGGGAAGTACAGTTCCCATACCAGGCAGTGATGCAGTCAGTCAGGATGCTCTCAATTGTGTCCCTATAGAAAATCCTTAGGATTTGGGGGCCCATACCAAACTTCTTCAACTGTCTGAGGTGAAAGAGGTGCTGTGTGCCTTTTTCACCACATAACCTGTATGTACAGACCACGTGAAATCCTTGGTGATGTTTATGCCAAGGAACTTATGCTGTTCACCCTCTCAACCCTAAATCCATTGATGTCAATAGGGGCTAGTCTGCCTCCATTCCTCCTGTAGTCCACAGCCAGCCCCTTTGTTTTTGTAACATTGAGGGAGAGGTTGTTTTCTTGCCACCACTGTGTAGGCTGCCTCATTATTATTTAAGATAAGGCCAATCAATGTAGTATCATCTGCAAATATAATTAGCAGATTGAAGCTGTGGGTGATGACACAGTCCTGGGTGCACAGTGAGTAAAGGAGATTGCTTAGGACACAGCCCTGGGGGGCTCCTGTGTTGAAGGGCAGAGGTGAGGGAGACCACTCTTGCCACCTGCTGGTGATCTGACAGGAAGTCCAGGATCCAGCTGCATAAGGCAGGGTGAAGGCTGAGGTCTCTGAGCTTCTTGTCAAGCCTGGAGGGAATTATGTTATTGAATGCTGAACTGTAGTCCAAGTACAGCATTCTCACATAAGCAATCCTCTCCTCCAGGTGTGTAGAGCTTTGACTATTGTGACATCCGTCAATCGGTTGTGTCAGTAGGCAAATTGTAGGGGGTCCAGTGTGGACGGTAGCATGCTTCAGATGTAGTCCTTGACCGGCCTCTCAAAGCATTTGCTTATTATTGAAGTGACAGGACGCCAGTCATTCAGACCATGTTATCTTGGTCTTTTTAGGTACAGGGACAATGGTGGATATTTTGAAGCAGGAGGGCACTCTACACTGGGAGAGATTGAAAATATCTGCACACACACACTGCACATATTCCGAGTACCTGCCCTGGGATGCCGTCCGATCCCGCAGCCTTGACCCAAATCAAATCACATCAGGTTTGAGTGATTGTTTATTGATCTGTGTAGATGGAAATTTAGATATGGTTATGGATCCCGAAACACGCTGTATGGATAGCATTTAGTGATGAACTCTTCTGTGTCTCTTTTCATTGATCCTGCTCATGCCTGTGGTGTCTTTGTGTCTTCCAGCAACAGAGTGATACATTGGAAATAACTTAATGTGCCATAATATCACTGCCTGATGACTCTGACATTGGTCATCATGAAGTGTTTTGGGAAGCTGGTAATGGCACACATTAATTCCAGCCTCCCAGACAATCTCAACCTACTGCAGTTCACCTATAGGTCTTACGCTGACACCATTTCCCTGATCTTACTCTTATCTCTGGAGCATCTGGGTGATAAAATAAATTGTTTATTAACTACAACTCTGCTTTCAATTCTACAGTTCCAAGCAAACTGATCCCCAAGCTCCTAGACCTAGGATATAAACCTCCCTTTGCAGCTGGATCTTTGGTCTCTTGATCAACTGACCATAATCAGTAAGGATAGGCAGCAACAATTCTGTCACAATTATACTCTACAATGAGGTCCCACAAGGCTGTTTCTTCCGCTCCTACTCGACTCCCTATACACTCTCAACTGCTTGATCTACAAGTTTGCAGATGATACTGTTGTGAGCAGCACCTCAAATAATGATAATTCAGAGTACAGGAAGTAGATAGAGAGCCAAGTTACATGTGTCATGATAACAATCTTTTCCTCAGTTTCAGCAAAACAAAAGAGCTGGTTACTCACTCACTTCAGTAAAGAGGGTGGTGCAATGCTCCTGTTTATATCAACTTCTCTGAAGTTGAGCATTTTAAATTCATAAGATTGAACACCCCCCCATTAGCTTGTTTAGTACAACCAGATTGATGCCACTGCCAAGAAAGCTCACCAGCACCTCTGCTTCTCAGGAGGCTGAAGAAATTTGGCATGTTCCTTTGAAACATCAACAATTTTTACTCAATGATCCACAGAAATCCTCCTATCCTGATGCATCACAGCTTGGTAAATGCGGAGAGTCGTGGATATAGTTCAGTACATTATGGAAACTCTGTTTATAAAGCAAAGCAGCCTGCATAATCAAAGGCCCCACCTACCCACGTTCTTTCTTCTCTTTTTTTTTATAAAGGATACAAAAGCCTGAAAGCATGTACTACCAGGTTCAAGGACTGCTTCTCTTCTGCTGTAATAAAAATGTTTCCCTAGCATGATAAGCTGGAGTCTTGATCTCAATATATCTCATTATGACCTTGCACTCTATTGACTACCTGCACTGCAAGTTCTCTGCAACACTTATCTTACATTCTGTTGTTGAGGTGCCACAGTAGCATAGCCATTAGCACAGCACTATCACATCTCGAGGCATTGGAGTTTGGATTTAATTTCTGATACCGTCTGTAAGGAGTTTGGATATCCTCCCCGTTAATGTGTGGATTTCCTCTGGGTGCTCCGATTTCCTCCCATGTCCCAAAGACCTGCCAGTAGTAAGTTAATTGTCCTGTGATTAGGCTAGGGTTAAATAGGTAGTTTGCCGGGTAGTTTGGCTCATTGGGCTGGAAGGGCCTGTTGTATGTTGCACCTCTAAATAAATAAATACAATAGTTTAACCTTGGACTATCTCAATATACTGTTATGAGTTGATCTGTACGAACAGTATGCAAGTTAAGTTTTTCACATGTACATGTGGCAATAATTAATTTACTGAATTGACCAGTTTACTAATGTGATGCTGTTGCTTGAGGTCTAAAGCAAGCCTGGAGTTAAATGTGTGCAGTAAACCTGCAGAGTGCTGTAGAGCAGCTTGCAAAGAATGTTCACTGTGTGATAGCCCTTTAAACAGCAGAGCTCCAGAGGAAGAGAGCTAGAAAATATGACTGGTCCTTGGTGTTAAATAGGCAAGTGGATGAGATGCCTTCACAGAAGAGAAGACAGTTCAAGGAAAAAAAAGGAAGATATTTCAAAGGTGCTTCTGTGTCTCTTTCATTTCCCTCCAATACAGTAATCTTGCCCTCAGTCCTCAATGACGGTCTTCATGGACTGCACATTTACTAACAAGATGCTGGATAGGGTGGGTCTTATCGCTCTGCATTTTAACGTGGCTTGGAGTCTCTCACCCCCCCCCCACTCACTTCCAGCCATGGTGATGAACCTTTGTCTGCTTAAAGGTGCCGTATTTGCTTGCTTGAGAGTTAAGTCCCGCTGAGTCCATCGTAAGATCATGAAATCAGTCGATCATTAAGTCGCTTTAAAAGTACGTTGCTTAAAGGCAAATTGCATGCTGTAGGTTGCAGTGAGAGTAATTCAAAAGAAATATGTTTTGTGTGTGTTGCTTAAAAGTACATTATCCTTTTAGGTTTTAATCCATACAAAGTTAAAAGGATAAAGTAGGAACTATCCAGCAATAAACAGTGGTAATAGATTACTTAAATGTCAATATTAAGGTTCATGATTGACTATTCATCCTTTCTGATATTCACATTATTTAAACCACATTCCTTTCCTCTGGTGAAAAAATAACCTGGGTCTGCCAACCACCAATATAAATGTAAACCAGCCCTCAAAGATGTCTTACAGGCCACATAGAAATAAGATACTGGTTGTTAGCTTGAGACATTCTTGCTATATGAAATCCATCACTCCAAATAAGTAAGACCATAAGACAGAGGAGTGGAATTAATCCATTCAGCCCAACAAGTCTGCTCTGCCAGTTCATCACGGCTGATTTATTTTCCTTCTCACTCACATTCTTTATTTGTATTAATAAACATTTAAGCTACCTAAGTTAAGTTTGACTTAAACTTCTAAAAGGACCCATTTTCAATGTTTCCTCAATAAGATTATTAACTGATTGATTCAACTATGGTATATTGTCAAATTTAAAACATTTCACTAGGTGTACTGAATTCTACTCGTTTTTAAAATAAGCCTATATAGTTTTTCCTAAATTAAATAGGTGAAAACGCCATTCTAAATGAAGAAGAAACAGCAGAGCAGAGCTGAAGGACCCAGAATCATTACGTCAGGGCCTCGGGCTACATGCACAATAGCTCAGAGCCCTGTGCATTACATGGTTCCAGTTCAATCCATCTTTTCTAAATAGCCCCAAATTAAAAAAAAGGTTACTATCCCCAAAACAATGGACAATTTTATAAAATTCTATTTCCTTCCTACAATACAGTAAATATCCTGTAAACAAGTACAATTTCCACTAGCTACAACAAATCATTTTATGGGTAGACAGGAAAAGCTCAGGAATTAAAACATTTGCCTCCTCATTTTTAAGAGAACAAATGTTGGGTTCTATATCCTGATTTGCAGGTGGCTTCACAATACCACTGATCAAAACTTAACAGCCACGTAAGTCACACATTTCCTGGCTGAGGAACATATTGACATCTGTGCTAATAGTGAAAAGCATTCTTTATTTTCAATGATGCCCTATGATTCTTGCATAGAGAATCATTCTCTTATGGCTTCATTGTGCTCACATTCAAAGCAACAAGCTACCTTTAGCAAAAAAAAACATAACTCTCTTGTATCAGATCCTTTGCGTTATAATTTAAATACCAAAGAGAATTTTACTGCATGATTTCCTATGATTTTCACACAAATAGCAATTCACTCAATCTTCTTTACTCACCATCCTACTTTTTCCATCTATCTTTTCATCTCTCCATAAATGACAGGCACTTCACCATTCCTCACCCTCATTTTATGCCTGCATTTTTTGTAGATAGTCAAAGGCTCAAAGAATATAGCACCACTGGATTCTTACTCAATATTGCAAGTGTTCATGAAGCGGTGTTGATCTTGGGATGCCTCAAATGGCAGTGGTATGCTAAAGGGAGCAAAGTAAAGGAAGGTTTGAATAAATTATTTCTTCATATCTGTGATCCTTGGTTTAATCATTTGTCTTTAAGGGTGACAATTTATAGTCCTTCGACTGGGGAGAGTTGGAAGAACAGAACAAAGTTACAGGAGGCCAGGTATAATGGAAAAAGCCACCTTCGGAGATGCATGGGCTCTGTTGGCCCTTCTAAGGACAGCAGAGGGACGGGATGACTGGAGAAAGTGAAAGCCCTGATGAAGTGGGCAGGAGAAAGAAGGGGAAAATCTCATGCAAACTGAAGTGTAAATGGGTTAGGGGTAGCAGGGAGGGATTGGGCAGAAGTCTAATTCAGTAATTCAATGTATGTTAGTACTCAAGCTTAATACAGGTGAAGGCCTGTCTACAAATCCTTCAGAGATATGGCACTGCAAAAGTCATATTTTAACAATTTTAGTAATGCATATTTTGAGCTTTCACTGTTAATGACACTATTGGAATTCATTAAATTACTGAAATGACTTCAACGTTATTTCATCATCTTACTTAGTGCCACTAGGGATACATTTAGTTCATAACTATATGTTCAGTCCTTTTGTTTCAAATTGCGTGGACAATTTCTGTTGTGATTCTTGCTGCTTGCATTTAATTTGGGTGTAATATATTTCTGCTTTCCTATTACCCAAAAACAAGGTTAAATAAGATTGCATGAAAATATATTTTTACTGTTGATCAAGTCTCAGTAGTTATCCAGTGAATGACGAGATCAAATTGCTGTAGAGGGAACTGGACCGTTGTTAGAGATTGGAGATGCCAGTTTTCAGGCGGAATGTTAACCAGAAAACATCCCCCATTCCAGGTGGCAATAAAAGATTCCATTATCCTACAGCAGAAAGCTCTCCTCACATCCTAGGCCAATAATCCCCACCATTAAAACATCACTAAACTGGCAGTCAGATTTTGCACTTTACAAGTGTGTTTCCATCTCCATGTAATTGGTTGAATAGCATTTTAGTACTCTTGAAGTACTGAAAGATTAAGATAGAATCATAACTTTATGACAGATAAAAATTATAACCATAATTGATTTACTGTTGGCAAGTGCCGGAGGTAATATTCAACAGAAGAATTCATGACATTCCTCTGTACCTCCAAATCTCCACAAAAGTTCAGAAAGGATTAACTCTCCATTACAAATGACTAAACTAGAGAGCAGGAATGTACAGAAATAATTTATTCAAACCTTCCTTTCTTTGGCTGTATCAGGTTTATCATACACCTTTCAGCTGTCACGTTCAATACAGGAGGTGTGTACAATTGTACTCCTGTCTCAAATCTCAAATCGGTGTTCTAATTTTGAAAGGTCATTTAACATTCAAACAAAAACAGCTTTCAACAGCCTGAATGCATTCACACAGGACACATTCACTCTTCAGCCCTCAAAGTACTGCAGGTTTTAAAACTGCACAGCCAGATTCAATGTCTACAAGTAGTATTTCTACTTTCAATTGTGCAATTGAACAATTAGTTACAATTTGTATTGTATACAGTTTTGCAGCAGCTGTAATGAACATAGCAACTGTTGATGGGGAATGTGATCAAAATTTAGTCTATCTGGAAAAACCTGGCAGGAGATTGATACACAGAAGTTTATTCAAGTTCCCATATCTTGCATCCTATGCAAGGGTGCTGCCTCATGTTGAAGTTGAAGAAGTTAGTCATTTGCGTTTGGTAATTCTGGCCGTATTTGAAAACAAATTAGCATGTTTTTATATAGAACTCTTCACAATCTCAGATATTCCTAATGTGCTTTACAGCCTAAAAAGTACTTCCATGCTAATCAATATTCTAGTGCAAATTTAACCCATAAATAGTATATGTTTGTAACCAGAAAATTTATCTTTTATTGATAGTGGTTTTCATCTTTTATTGATAGTGATGACAAGAGTATAGTTGACATTTCAGGCTAAGATCCTTCAGCAGGTTCTGCTGAAGGGTCTTGACCCGAAACGTCGACTGTACTTTTTTCCATAGATGTTGCCTGGCCTTCTAAGTTCCTCCAGCATTTTGTGTGTTGGGATTTCCAGAATCTGCAGATTTTCTGTTGTTTGATATTGTGCTTTTAACTAACATGACTTGCCTGAGAAAAAGCTTAGTGATGAATGCTTCAGAATATCTGGAACAGGAACAGATGCAGTCATCTTCTGCTTCTCTACTCATCACGCCTTCTCCTGCCCATCACCTCCCTCTGGTGCTCTTCCACCTTCCCTTTCTCTCATAATCCACTACTCTCCTCTCCAATTCCTTCTTCAGCCTTTCACCCCTTCCACCATCCACTGCAGCAGCTCATTTCATCCCCTCTCCCCTACCAACTCACTTTCCCCCTCACCTGGTTTCACTTTTCATCTGCCAGCTTGTACTCTTCCAGCTCCTCACCATTTTATTCTGGCTTTTCCCTCCTTCCTTTCTGGTCTGAAATATCAACCGTTTATTCTCCTTCGTATATGTTGCCCGACTTGCTGAGAACTTAGTGTGTTGTTCAAGATTCCCAGCATCTGTAATGTCTCCTATACCTAAGAAATACTTCTATTTGTTGGGGAGGTGTTAGGGGAAAAAGTATTGGTAATGCAGTATTTACTGTTACCTAGATGACAATGAGAAGTGGTGAGGGTGGAGTGCTTTGACAGCTATGCCTTCTCTTTGAAATAGTAATTGGAATCCTGCTGTTAGAGAAGGAGCTTACAGGACTGCTTTGAATCAATGGACTGGATCATATTCAGGGATTCATCTTTGGATCTGAATGAATATGCCACAATCATCACTGACTTCATCAAGATTCCATAGCTGCCTGAAAGTGGCTACATAGGTTGATAGGGTGGTTAAGAAGGTGTATGGCATACTTGCCTTTATTAGTTGAGGCATTGAGTTCAAAAGTCAGGAAGTTATGTTGCAGCTTTATAAATGTCCTGTTAGGCTGCATCTAGAGTTTTGCATACAGTTCTGGTCACACAATAAGAGAAAGAATGTTGAAGCTTTGGAGAGTGTGCAGAAGAGGTTTACCAGGATGTTGCCTGGATTAGAGGGCATGTACTGTAAAGAGGTTGAACAATAAATTTCACAAGATGTCAGTGGTAATAAATCTGATTCTGGAAGCGGGGGGGGGGGGTGGTGGTGGGAGATGTGATTAGCTTTTTATCACTAGTGCAGATTTCATTAGGTCATACAAAATTTTGGAAGAATTTAACAGATGACTGACAAAGGGCTGTTTCCTTGAAACATAGAACCAAGAATTGTTGGGATATTTTGCCCAAGGTAAGTATTGGGCACAGCACTATAGTAAAGCAATGACTGCATTACCTTACAGGGCCAGCAACTGGGTTCAGTTCCTGCCGCTATCGGGAAGGAGTTTATATGTTCTCCCCATGACTGCATGGGTTTCCTCTAGGTGCTCTGGTTTTCTCCCATGGTCCAAAGACGTGCCGGCTAGTAGGTTAATTAATCACATGGGTGTAATTGGGTGATGCAGGCTCGTTAGGCCAGAGCAGCCTGTTACTATGCTGAATCTCTGAATAAATAAAAGGCTGACCACTTATCACCTGACTGGAGCAATTTCTTTAAAGGATTTCGGAATCATTGGATAATTTCTCTACCAAAGGGGCTGTAGTTGTTCAGTCACTGAATATATATGGTTGTGCCTAATTGTTCTTTTGAGAATAAAGGAACCTTTCAATTTGAAGTTTATTATCATTCAACTGCATGCACGTATACTACCAAATGAAGCATCATTCCGCAAAACCAAGGTGCACAACTCAGTGAATATAACTCACACACAACACTTAAAGTAGCATTTCCACAATGTTTGATAAAACAGTATTTTTACTTTGTTTGTTAGCTATTACTATTGAGCTGGTTGGCCATGATAACTAACTTTTGATCTAATGTGAAAGTACTTGATCAACATTCCACTGAACGTCACTAATGGAATAAGGGACAAAGTAGAATGTGCTGCACAGAGCTGAATCTCGCAATATAACGTGTATATGTCACATGGGTGAACTAACTTCCCTTTTGTAGTCAATCCAGAATGACTAAATATGGATTGGACAGTGTGCCGAACAGATTTGCCTCTTTTTCTGGAGTATGTAAAAATTGTGTAATGCCTGGTATATATCTGCCTATCTGATATAAATTATTTGGCGTGAGCTTGGACATTTTTATAAAATATGGCTGAAAGTTCAACCAGGAAAATCATTTTTTATCTAAAAGCTACTATTGTGGTACTGTAGAAGTATATACAGTGCATTCTGGTTAATTGGGACAAATCAGGACCCGTATGTTTTAGCCTAATTAAGCAGCTGCCCCAATAAGTCGAAGTGTCACGGAAATAGTTAAAAACGTATTTTAAAAAAAAAGACAAACTATTGTCTAACTGAGTACCAAGTTATGTATTTAAATGAAATACAGAACAAATGAGAACACCACCAGAACCTCTATTATAAAACTGTATAATTTCATAATACCATAGTTATCAATGGAGGAATTCATCTGATTTACGCTGCCATGTATCAGTGTCCATAAAGGGGTAGCACCTCTGGTGAAGGAGCTTGTTGTGTCTGTTCTGGGCAGCTTACTCAACTTTGGTCCCCATCGGACATTCAGCTGTCAACCTGTGACAATGGCTACACCCTGGTACACTCCTTTGACAGTGGGCTAAACCAGGTTAGGGTAGCTGGTGGGCCACGTACCCCAGTGAAATAGGGACATGTCTGTTTTAGCATGTGAAGTCAGCTCTGGTGGACTGGGCAGATGAGCTGAACATTGAGATCTAACGGCCAAGAAGGTGGTTCTGCAATACTTTCAGAATTGATAAGGCACTGAAGAAGTCATGGTTATCCACTGCAACCAGGGAAGACTCCACTTTGTTACAACTACTCATACCACTGGAGTCAGCCTTCTAAGATTGAGAGAGTGGAGCTGTCCCAGTGCAATAGCTTTCCTACTTCAAAAACTCTCCTGCACAGATTTCACAGCCATGATTGGATATGATGGACAACCAACAAGCTGCCATGTTCTTTTGATTGACTGTAAATGAACAAAATCAGCACAGACACCTTAGTGCAGATAATAGACTGCCTTCGTACAATGTTTTAGACCATTGCATCCTCTAAATCTTAGTTTTCATTGTAACATTCAAGATGATTGTCAATAACTTCAAGTTCTTTATCGTTCCTAACTTGTTGAAGTAGTGAAATTGTTTTATTTTTCACTCCCGGTTGTTTCTGGCATCTCCAAATCTGAATGCTTGAAACTGCTGTGAACAAAACAATTCTAAATTGTCTTGCTGCTTATTTCTTGCTATCAGTGACAAAAATCACTGCTTTTGAACACAAACACATGCAAATTGTGCTATTTAAAAACTGTTTACTTTCCGTGGTAGTCCAACAGCCACACAAGTTCATGCTACTGATGCTAGTTATAAACTGTTCAGCAACAGTCTCCTGTCCCAGAGAAGCGGTATAGTGTTCCAAATAACCAAATGGTCGTGTTCTCCACTTAGTTTTTGTTCTTTAAGAATTCTCTCAAATAAGTGGCTCCCCTAATTAACCAACAGCCCAATTAGCCGGAATCCACTGTATTGAATTTGTGAAGTTCTCTATTGTAGCTGATTATTTAAAACCAGTAAAGTTTACTTGGCATAATCTATCAAATGTATTCATTCACCGAATTTTTATAACATGCTTCAAAATGTTTGTGAACAGATTGTACACTTCATACTATTTGAGTTAATGGACTATTTTATCATTCAAAATAACTGCCAATGCTCCTGTGACTTGTATTGCATGGCACTGACACAGCACAGCATGCCAGGCACAAGCAAAGGAGTGAAGTTTCATATTCTTCCTGTGTCCCTATTTGAAATACTTCAATATACGATTTGAAAAATGATTGAGGGTTGACCTGCCAAAAGAGAAGCATTCTGTTTGTGTGCAAAGCAGTGCTAATACAAGATATTTGCTTTAAAATGTAATGCAGAGTTGAGAATTATCTTTTCTGAATATGAATGTATGAAAGTCATGACCACAGTAAATAACAAGTTGATGCATTTAAAGAAAATTGAGATGGGTGTATTAGAGAGAAAGGAACAGAACTGGCGGTTGATAAGGTTGGACAGAGAAATGTGGAAAAACGATTAAGCAACACACACAAGATGATGGAGAATCTCAGTGGGTTTGGCAGAATCTATGGAGGGGAAATAAACAGTTGTCATTTCAGGCTTCAGTAGTACTGAAAAGGAAGGGGATGGAAGACAGATTCAAAATGGAAAGAAGCTTGTGTCCAACATAGCAATACTAAGTGAGAAGTCTTGCATCATATATGAAAAATTGTAAATAGCTAAGTGTTGCATTGATTATTTATATTTTTATGAATTGGAGATTTCAAAGTTCATGGTAAATTTATAATCAGAGTATGTACAAGTCACCCTAGATTAATTTTATTGCAGGCATTTACAGGGTTGTATATGGTGATGTGTATGTATTTTGTCAGGCTCGCTAGTTAGATATTTGTATGTCATGTCGTAACGAGAGGACTGTACAACCTAATTTTCAGCCAAAGCTATGCGAGTCAAATGACTTGTCTGAAAACAAATTGGAGAGCTCAGTAATACCACAAAGGGCTGGTGCGTTTTCGCGGTTTCAGTGAGGCACTGTCATCGGACTCTAATGAGGGATGAAATGACCTTTTTTTTTCCTAATTGGAATAACAGCTGCAGCTGTACAGTCTATAAAAATAGTTGCAAAATATAATGTGCATGTGCAGATGGTGCTCTAGCAATGCAAGAATTCGCACTGTTTTGCTGTTTTTCTTATGTATTCAAATAATGAGAAAGATAGCATTCATTCTGTGATGGTGATAAGGCAGATCTTGGCTACAGATTAACTCTGTATGTCGTTGAGCTAGCACTATTTTTGTTTCTTCATTGTGGACCAGACATTCCACCTCTCCTGGAAGTTCCGGGAGTCTCCCGCGTATTGATAGTGGCTCCCTGATGCCCGTAAATTATATACAATATCCGGAAATCAATTTTTTTGAGAGCGCGAGAGAGAGTGCGCCATGGCAGAGTGTTCCAAAAAAAAAAAATGCACATCACCCTAGACTACACTAAAGTGTACCCCTGCCTAATAGGGGTCAACAATAATGACAGTGTTGCTTGCTGCACTGTTTGCAACAGTGACTTTTCTATTGCCCATGGTGGGTTAAGACTGCAAAAGACATGTTGAGGTGAGTTTAATGAGTGTCATTCATTCATTAGCATAGCTAACATTATTTAAACTAGCTGGCTAGCTGCTAAGGAGCTACTCTATTGCAGACATCCCACCTCTCCCGGAAGTTCTGGGAATCTCCCGCAAATTGATGGTGCGACCTCCCTGAAATGAGTTTTTGCAGGGTGGGATGTCTGTTGTGGACCATCCAGTTCACTGCTTAGTTTGTGGAAACTGCCAATATAAATGATCTTGAGGAATTTGGGGCACAATGTAAAATTTGTAAATTTAGCTGATTGATTAGGAAAGAAACAAAAACTACAAATTCTGATCTGGTGGCCTGAAATATTAACATATTCTCTCACCCATAGATGCAGCCTGACTGCTGAGTATTTTCAGTTCATTTTTATTTCAGTTTTCTAGCATGTGCCGTTTTTAATTCCCAGGCATAAATTCTGCTTGGCATTGATTGATTTCAGCAGGTTATTTGATCTTAGACCAGATAGTGCTTGCCTTCTGTCTTTGTATTTATTTATTTATGAGTGTGGATTAGGCCCTTCAGGCCCAACAAAGCACCAACCAGCAACCCACCAATTTAATGCTAGCCTAATCACAGGACAATTTAGAATGACCAATTAACCAACTAACTGGTATGCCTTTGGACTGTGGGAGGAAGCTGAAGCACCTGGAGAAAATGCACGCAGCCGTGGGGAGAGCAGGCAGCGTCAGGAATTGAACTCCAAATCTGAAATGCTCCAAGCTGTAATAGTGCTGTGCTCACTGCTACGCTACTGGGGCGCTCTGTTGACTGGCACCCAGTATTAACTTGGTATGTACTGTGTGCATAGAATAAAATTATAACAAAGCCATTTATAATGTGTGTATTTTAATTAGTGTATCAGTGTTTTCCCATCTCATTACTGTACAACATCCCCATCCCTGCTCTAGCTACATTTTGTTCCTAAAATCTTAACTGAACTTGTGAAATTCCTTCCTAGGGCCTCTCAGACTTAACCTGTAGCATCTTTACTGTAGTAAAATGTTTCCATTCTACATTTTATTCCCAAAAAGTATCATGGAGACATTTTTAAAGGTGCTATGTAAATTCACATTATAGTGCTGTCTTGTTGAATGAATGCAAAGTGAAGTTGAAATATGGGGACCAAAGCAAAACTCACTGGATGGCAAAGGAAACAAAAAGAATGGATGCAGGTGAATAATCCAAATGAGAACAAACTGAAGGGAGGTGAATAGGAAAATAAAATTGGGCAAAGAGCAAAATGGGAACAGAATTAATGCAAAAAAAACTTTCAAAAAATTTCCCCATCCACTTGAATAGAAAGTGGATAATTGGGGGAGGGGTGAAATTTAATGACGATCCAACAGAATAATCTAATTAATGTTGCATTGCAGGGCCACAATGTTTTAAATGAGCCTTTATCTCAGAAACAGAATGTTGCTGGTAGAGGTTAAGAGATGAAAATTGATGAGGTTTTAGAAAGGCTGGGTGTGCTTTGGTAAACCATTCACCTGGTCTGTGTGGGTTGATTATGGATGGCTGATGGAACTGGGGATGGAGATTGTAATAGGGCTGCTGTAAACTCCCAGTAGTCCCTGCATTATGGAGATTGTAATAGGGCTGCTGTAAACTCCCAGTAGTCCCTGCATTATGGATAAGTTGTTCGGAAACTGGAGGTTTACAATTATAACATCCTTGTTTAAATTTTTTTAGCTGATGTAATGGCGAAGTTTGAGGAAGGAGATGGATTGTTTCACCTTTATATCTATGTAGAATGGATGGTTAGCAAAATTGAGGCTGGTGGAGTAAATGGATTAACTGGAGTAACAACTAGAAAAAAGTGATTGGAGGATGAATCAGAAAACAATGTTCCAGCCTTGTATTAATTAATTTGGGTGGGGATGTTAAAATTTGCAGGTGGCATCAAGCATGGAGGTGTAGCAGACAGTGAGGAGGATAGCAATGGACTGCATAAAGATGCAAACTGATGGATAGGCAAACAAATGGCAGAGAAATTGCAGTATAGAAGTGCAAACTGTATTTTGGCAAAAAATGAGAGACTAAACAAGCTTAATGAGCCTATTGGTCATCAAGCATCTATTTACAGTAATTCAGTCTGTTAATATTTCTCACAGTTACCTAAATCACCAGCACACTCATACACCCATACACATATATGAGATTCTACTGTGTGTGTGTGTGTGTCTGTGTGTGTGTGTTCACTCTCACTCACTCTGCAGATGAGGATTGAATGTGGGTCACTAACTGTGATGCAGCTCCAATAACTGTGACACCATTCCTTGACAAGTACACTGACTTCTCAAAGGATCCAACATTGTTCTTACTGAACAGCTTGCTGTGGAATGAGCTACCAGAGAAGTGGTTGAGGTAGATACAATAACATTTAAAAGATGGCTAGGTGAAAAGGAAAGTTTGAGGGATATCGGTCAAATGCAGGCATATAGGGCTGGTTTAAATGGGCACCTCTGTAAACACAAAGCTAAGGGGCCTGTTTCCATGGTGTATGACTCAATGGTGCTGATTATATATGGCAACTGTACTGATGTAGCAATTACTGCAAGCTGAAAGTAGATGCTGTTTTCTTTGTGATAGATCTGTTTAAATACTACTTGCAATTCACAGCAGAATAGGCCATTCAGACTAACTGGTCCATGGTCCTTTTATCTCCTCTTTAACCACCTTAACCTGCAGTATATACCAGACACTTACTTTGAAAGAATAATGTGGCTTTGTATGAGACTTTAACATTGTTACTGTGAAATTGCAAGGGGCATGGTAGCATAGCAGATAGTGAAACGTTTTACAGCACCAGCAATCACCGATCAGGGTTCAACTCCCACCACTATCTGTAAGGAGTTTGTACATTCTCCCTGTGAACTCATGGGTTTCCTCCGGGTGCTTCAGTTTCCTCCCACGTTCCAAAGATGTATGCTTAGGGTTAGTAAGTTGTGGGCACGCTATGTTGATGCTGGTAGCAGAGCAACACTTGTGAGCTGCTCCCAGCACAATCCTTGAACTGTATTGGTCATTGATGCAAAGGACGCATTTCACTCCGTGTTTAGATGTATATGTGACAAATAATTCGAAGAAGGAAGTCTGAGAGTCAGAGTGGGAATGCGGAGGAAGACGTCTTTGAATTTTTCGGTTTTTTTTCCGTCGGCGTTCAGAGAGGCGGGACTGCACAGGCATGTGACGTCGGGCAGTGAAGCGCAGAAGATTTAAAAGGAACAGAGCCTCATACAGCGGGCAGCGTAGTTTGTGGGCTGCGGAGTGAGCCGGCAGCAGAGTGAAGGCTTAAGGGCTTCGGCTCAACGGGCTTAGGCGGAAACGGGTGAGGCGAGGAAGATTTGGTATTCAATTTTTGTTGTTATTTGAGGAGAGGGGCAGTATGAGTGTGAGGGCAGTTTGTTGTTCTCGGTGCCGGATGTGGGAGGCCCTGGAGTCTCCAAGCCTCCCGGACGTCCACATCTGCGCCAGGTGCGCTGAGATGCAGCTCCTAAGGGACCGTGTTAGGGAACTGGAGCTGCAGCTCCATGATCTTCGTCTGGTCAGGGAGAGTGAGGAGTTGATAGAGAGGAGTTACAGGCAGGTGGTCACACTGGGGCCATGGGAGGCAGACCAGTGGGTCATGGTTAGGAGGGGGAAGGGGAAGAGTCAGGTAATAGAGAGTACCCCGGTGACTGTGCCCCTTGACAATAAGTACTCCTGTTTGAGTACTGTTGGGGGGGAACAGCTTACCTGGGGGAAGCGACAGTGGCCGTGCCTCCGGCACAGAGTCCAGCCCTGTAGCTCAGAAGGGTAGGGAAAGGAAAAGGAGGACAGTTGTAATAGGGGATTCGATAGTAAGGGGGTCAGATAGGCGATTCTGTGGACGCAGTCCAGAGACCCGGATGGTAGTTTGCCTCCCTGGTGCCAGGGTCTGGGATATTTCTGATCGTGTCTGAGATATCCTGAAGTGGGAGGGTGAGGAGCCGGAGGTCGTGGTACATATAGGTACCAATGACATAGGTAGGAAAAGGGAAGAGGTCCTGAAAGGAGAATATAGGAAGCTAGGATAGGAGTTGAGAAAAAGGACCGCAAAGGTAGTAATCTTGGGATTACTGCCTGTGCCACGCGACAGTGAGAGTAGGAATGCAATGAGGTGGAGGATAAATGCGTGGCTGAAGGATTGGAGCAGGGTGCAGGAATTCAAGTTTTTGGATCATTGGGACCTCTTTTGGCGCAGGCGTGACCTGTACAAAAAGGACTGGTTGCACTTGAATCCTAGGGGGACCAATATCCTGGCAGGGAGATCAGCGAGGGCTACTGAGGTGACTTTAAACTAGAATGGTTGGGGGGTGGGAATCAAATTAAAGAGGGTAGGCGAGAGGAGGTTAGTTCACAACAGGGGGACGGGAACCAGTGCAGAGAGACAGAGGGGTGTAAAATGAGGGTAGAAGCAAAAAGTAGTAAGGTGAAAAGTAAAAGTGGCAGGCCGACAAATCCAGGGCAAGCATCAAAAAGGGCCACTTTTCAACATAATTGTGTAAGGGCTAAGAGAGTTGTAAAAGCGCGCCTGAAGGCTTTGTGTGTCAATGCAAGGAGCATTCGTAACAAGGTGGATGAATTAAAAGTGCAGATTGTTATTAATGAATATGATATAGTTGGGATCACAGAGACATGGCTCCAGGGTGACCAAGGATGGGAGCTCAACATTCAGGGATATTCAATATTCAGGAGGGATAGACATGAAAGAAAAGGAGGTGGGGTGGCGTTGCTGGTTAGAGAGGAGATTAACGCAATAGAAAGGAAGGACATAAGCCGGGAAGATGTGGAATTGATATGGGTAGAGCTGCGTAACACTAAGGGGCAGAAAACGCTGGTGGGAGTTGTGTACAGGCCACCTAACAGTAGTAGTGAGGTTGGGGATGGCATTAAACAGGAAATTAGAAACATGTGCAATAAAGGAACAGCAGTTATAATGGGTGACTTCAATCTACATGTAGATTGGGTGAACCAATTTGGTAAGGGTGCTGAGGAAGAGGAATTCTTGGAATGTATGCGGGATGGTTTTTTGAACCAACATGTCGAGGAACCAACTAGAGAGCAGGCTATTCTAGACTGGGTATTGAGCAATGAGGAAGGGTTAATTAGCAATCTTGTCATGAGAGGCTCCTTGGGTAAGAGTGACCATAATATGGTGGAATTCTTCGTTAAGATGGAGAGTGACATAGTTAATTCAGAAACAAAGGTTCTGAACTTAAAGAAAGTATGAGACGTGAATTAGCTAAGATAGACTGGCAAATGACACTGAAAGGGTTGACGGTGGATATGCAATGGCAAGCATTTAAAGATCGCATGGATGAACTACAACAATTGTTCATCCCAATTTGGCAAAACAATAAATCAAGGAAGGTAGTGCACCTGTGGCTGACAAGGGAAATTAGGGATAGTATCAATTCCAAAGAAGAAGCATACAAATTAGCCAGAAAAAGTGGCTCAGCTAGGACTGGGAGAAATTCAGAGTTCAGCAGAGGAGGACAAAGGGCTTAATTAGGAAGGGGATAAAAGATTATGAGAGAAAACTGGCAGGGAACATAAAAACTGACTGTAAAAGCTTTTATAGATATGTGAAAAGAAAAAGATTGGTTAAGACAAATGTAGGTCCCCTACAGATAGAAACAAGGGAATTGATTATGGGGAGCAAGGACATGGCAGACCAAATGAATAGTTACTTTGGTTCTGTCTTCACTAAGGAGGACATAAATAATCTTCCGGAAATAGTAGGGGACAGAGGGTCCAGTGAGATGGAGGAACTGAGGGAAATACATGTTAGTAGGGAAGTGGTATTAGGTAAATTGAAGGGATTAAAGGCAGGTAAATCCCCAGGGCCAGATGGTCTGCATCCCAGAGTGCTTAAGGAAGTAGCCCAAGAAATAGTGGATGCATTAGTGATAATTTTTCAAAACTCTTTAGATTCTGGACTAGTTCCTGAGGATTGGAGGGTGGCTAATGTAACCCCACTTTTTAAAAAAGGAGGGAGAGAGAAACCAGGGAATTATAGACCAGTTAGCCTAACATTGGTGGTGGGGAAATTGCTAGAGTCAGTTATCAAAGATGTGATAACAGCACATTTGGAAAGCAGTGAAATCATCGGACAAAGTCAGCATGGATTTGTGAAAGGAAAATCATATCTGACAAATCTCATAGAATTTTTTGAGGATGTAACTAGTAGAGTGGATAGGGGAGAACCAGTGGATGTGGTATATTTGGATTTTCAGAGGGCTTTTGACAAGGTCCCACACAGGAGATTAGTGTGCAAACTTAAAGCACACGGTATTGGGGGTAAGGTATTGATGTGGATAGAGAATTGGTTGGCAGACAGGAAGCAAAGAGTGGGAATAAACGGGACCTTTTCAGAATGGCAGGCAGTGACTAGTGGGGTACCGCAAGGCTCAGTGCTGGGACCCCAGTTGTTTACAATATATATTAATGACTTGGATGAGGGAATTAAATGCAGCATCTCCAAGACTGCGAATGACACGAAGCTGGGCGTCTGTGTTAGCTGTGAGGAGGATGCTAAGAGGGTGCAGGGTGACTTGGATAGGTTAGGTGAGTGGGCAAATTCATGGCAGATGCAATTTAATGTGGATAAATGTGAAGTTATCCACTTTGGTGGCAAAAACAGGAAAACAGATTATTATCTGAATGGTGGCCGATTAGGAAAAGGGGAGGTGCAACGAGACCCGGGTGTCATTATACACCAGTCATTGAAAGTAGGCATGTAGGTACAGCAGGCGGTGAAAAAGGCGAATGGTATGCTGGCATTTATAGCAAGAGGATTCGAGTACAGGAGCAGGGAGGTACTACTGCAGTTGTACAAGGCCTTGGTGAGACCACACCTGGAGTATTGTGTGCAGTTTTGGTCCCCTAATCTGAGGAAAGACATCCTTGCCATAGAGGGAGTACAAAGAAGGTTCACCAGATTGATTCCTGGGATGGCAGGACTTTCATATGATGAAAGACTGGATGAACTAGGCTTATACTCGTTGGAATTTAGAAGATTGAGGGGGGGGATCTGATTGAAACGTATAAAATACTAAAGGGATTGGACAGGCTAGATGCAGGAAGATTGTTCCCGATGTTGGGGAAGTCCAGAATGAGGGGTCACAGTTTGAGGATAAAGGGGAAGCCTTTTAGGACCGAGATTAAGAAAAACTTCTTCACACACAGAGTGGTGAATCTGTGGAATTCTCTGCCACAGGAAACAGTTGAGGCCAGTTCATTGGCTATATTTAAGAGGGAGTTAGATATGGCCCTTGTGGCTAAAGGGATCAGGGGGTATGGAGGGAAGGCTGGTGCAGAGTTCTGAGTTGGATGATCAGCCATGATCATACTGAATGGCGGTGCAGGCTCGAAGGGCCGAATGGCCTACTCCTGCACCTCTTTTCTATGTTTCTATGTAAATAATGCTAATCTAATCTTACAGTCAGACAATCTACCTCATTAAAGGCACGATATAAATGAAGCTGTTCATCCATCCATATGTAATTATAATACTAGCAGCATTTTTTTCCCCTATGTTTTCATTGGCGAATCTTTCTTTTGATTTCCCAAGCTTTCTGCTAGGTTTCCCTTTGACATTTTTAATCTGCAGATTTCTCAGAATTGCATTCAATTCTTTCAATTTTATACTTGCTCTCACTAGTTAACAGTTCAAGTTGGAAGCATTGTTGCATCATTGGAATTGCTGTAGATGTACATAGCCTTGTCAGATTTTAAATGAAAATCTTTTAAGTAACAACTATTTGTCAAGTTTTATACAAAAGTGGAAATTGCAGGGTTTTGATGTAAAGTTGAGGTCTTCCATGAATACTACCTCACAACTTTTTTATTTTCGTACTGCTTATTTAATTTAACTATTAAAAATATATATATTTACAGTAATTCAGTTTTTCCCTCCTATGTATTGCTCTGCACTGCTGTCGCAAGACAACAAATTTCACAAAATATGCTGGCAATATTAAATCTGATTCTGATTCCTTTCTTTGCAGGGCTTATGCAAGTAGTGCTGCTACTTCCCTGGTGATCGAGACAGAATTATGACTTGTGCCTTCACTTTCAAGGAAACTGCTTCATCATGGACTATGGAAGGTGAAATCTGAACTGATTTTCTGTGATTTCAGGTGAACAGGTGAGTACTTAGTGAGCAGCAAAAGCCATGTATGCTCCTGCTGCTGGCCACCAATTGTTAATATTCCTCTTCTTTGTTCATTTGCTCTGAAGAGTCATTGAAAATGAGTCTCTAAACAAGATTGAAGTGTATTGCCTGAGCAGAAGTACAAAATATCCAGAGTATTGATCTTTAATTTGTCTCTTTTACATTAACTTGGCAGTATCTTTGGAGATAAACAGAAATACATCTTCTGAATTCAGCTTATTATGGTATCTTTGTTGATTAAATAAGACATAAATAGTTTTGTACTTGTCTTTAAAAGAAAGTTACAAACTTCTTACTGAACTAGTGCTGCTGTCACTAGCAGTAAATTCAAAAGATCTGATACAACCTTTTGATGGGTGAATAGTTTGAAATAAAATGATATGAATAATAAAGATCTTTCTGTCTCAGCAAGTGTTTTTTTTTAAATCATCCACACAGTCTGTTCTGGTATAGACTGTGTGAACAGCATCCTGTACTATAGTAAATCCCTCAAGCACTTCATTGAGTGTGATAGAAAATTGATCAAATGTGAGGGCAAAGATTGGCAGTAAATAGTTATTTTTCAGACTGGATGACAATGTAGTGTTTCCATCTCTTAGATTTTTGTTTTTGTTTTTTTTATTTTACCTTTACTTCCAAGGTAAAATTTTAAAGGTTTGCAATAGCACAAAGCTTGGAATGAAGTGAACAACAATGTTTAGTAGCAGAGTGGAAGAGAACATGGATGGACATTCTGAAATGTGGTAAATTAATTTTTCTTGTAAAAAGACATTGCAATGATATACTGTATATTGGTAGAATGAATAAGAAGATGCAGTGCAAGGTAGATTGTAAATTTTCTATGGGTGTTCACTTAAAGGACAAGCAGTTAGGTACTTACATAAACCACCAAAGGTAGCAGGAGAAGTTGATAAGAATGCATTTTATTAAAAGAGTAAACGAATACAACAAGATATAGATCAGATACAGATATGGGCAGAGAAGTGGCGGGAGTTTAATCCAGGTAAATGTAAGGTTTTGCACTTTGTATATGAAAGGGGAAAATATACAGTTAATAGTAGGCCTCTTCATAGCATTGAGGCACAGAGGGATCTTGATGTCAAGGTGCATAATTCATTAAAAGAGGCTATGCGATTGGATAAAATGGTAAGGAAGTCATGGGGCATGCTTGCCTTCATTGGTTGGAGTCTTGAGTGTAATAGTAAGGAAGTCATGCTGTAGCTTCAGTCAGACCACACTTGTATTATTGTATGTAGGTCTGATTGTCCCATTATATGAAGAATGTGGAGGGGGTTTGCCATAATGCTGCCTGAATTAGAGGATATGAGCTGTAAGGTAAGGTTAGACAATCTTTGATATTGTTCTCTCTTGAGCATCAGAGTCTGAGGGCAGGCATGATCGAGGTTTCTAAAATTATGAGAGGCTTAGATAGGATAACCAGTCAGAATCTTTTCCACAGTGTAGTAATGTTGAAAGCATTTAAGTTTGGGGGAGGAGTTTAAAGATGACTGAAGGGCAAGGTAGGTACCTGATGTGGATTACCAAAGGCAGGGGTAGTAGTGTACACAGGCAGTTGGGTAGAGTTTAAGAGGCTTTTAGACAAATACGTGACTATGAAGGGAATGGAGGGATACATATGATATACAGGAGGACACAGTATAAATTGGCAGCAAGATTGGCCAAATGGGTGTAGTGTTCCAGAGGTTTTAAAAATTCAACCTCATTTTGGGTGTTATAAATAGAAGGTATTGTACAAATTGAAGCTATAAAATGCTACCAAACTCTCAGCTAGTGTGTTTTGAGCAATTCTGATCATCAGACACTGGGTAGTAATGTTAAAGTATAGCAACTACAAAAGCAGAAATTGTTCTCCTTGTAAATAGTCATAGTCATACTTTATTGATCCTAGGGGGAAATTGGTTTTTGTTACAGTTGCACCATAAATAATAAATAGTAATAGAACCATAAATAGTTAAATAGTAATATGTAAATTATGCCAGTAAATTATGAAATAAGTCCAGAACCAGCCTATCGGCACAGGGTGTCTGACCTTCCAAGGGAGGAGTTGTTAAGTTTGATGGCCACAGGCAGGAATGACTTCCTATGACGCTCTGTGTTGCATCTCGGTGGAATGAGTCTCTGGCTGAATGTACTCCTGTGCCCACCCAGTACATTATGTAGTGGATGGGAGACATTGACCAAGATGGCATGCAACTTAGACAGCATCCTCTTTTCAGACACCACTATGAGAGAGTCCAGTTCCATCCCCACGACATCACTGGCCTTACGAATAAGTTTGTTGATTCTGTTGGTGTCTGCTACCCTCAGCCTGCTGCCCCAGCACACAACAGCAAACATGATAGCACTGGCCACCACAGACATGTAGAACATCCTCAGCATCGTACGGCAGATGTTAAAGGACCTCAGTCTCCTCAGGAAATAGAGATGGCTCTGACCCTTCTTGTAGACAGCCTCAGTGTTCTTTGACCAGTCCAGTTTATTGTCAATACATATCCCCAGGTATTTGTAATCCTCCACCATGTCCACACTGACCCCCTGGATGAAAACAGGGGTCACCGGTACCTTAGCTCTCCTCAGGTCTACCACCAGCTCCTTAGTCTTTTTCACATTAAGCTGCAGATAATTCTGCTCACACCATGTGACAAAGTTTCCTACCGTAGCCCTGTACTCAGCCTCATCTCCCTTGCTGATGTATCCAACTATGGCAGAGTCATCCAAAAATTTCTGAAGATGACAAGACTCTGTGCAGTAGTTGAAGTCCGAGGTGTAAATAGTGAAGCGAAAGGGAGACAAGACAGTCCCCTGTGGAACCCCAGTGCTGCTGATCACTCTGTCGGACACACAGTGTTGCAAGCATACGTACTGTGGTCTGCCAGTCAGGTAATCAAGAATCCATGATACCAGGGAAGCATTCACCTGCATCGCTGTCAGCTTCTCCCCCAGCAGAACAGGGCGGATGGTGTTGAACGCACTGGAGAAGTCAAAAAACATGACCCTCACAGTGCTCGCTGGCTTGTCCAGGAGGGCACAGACACTGTTCAGCAGGTAGACGATGGCATCCTCAACTCCTAGTTGGGGCTGGTAGGCAAACTGGAGGGGATCTAAGTGTGGCCTGACCATAGGCCAGAGCAGCTCCAGAACAAGTCTCTCCAGGGTCTTCATGACGTGGGAGGTCAATGCCACCGGTCTGTAGTCATTGAGGCCGCTGGGGCACGGCGTCTTCGGCACAGGGACGAGGCAGGACATCTTCCACAGTACAGGAACCCTCCGGAGCCTCAGGCTCAGGTTGAATACATAGTGAAGTACTCCACATAGCTGAGGGGCACAGGCTTTGAGCACCCTGGTACTGACACCATCCAGTCCTGCAGCCTTGTTTGGGCTGAGACGTTTCAGCTGTCTTCTCACCTGTTCAGCCGTGAAGCTCACCGTGGTGGTTTTGTGTGGGGGAGGGGTATAGTCATGAGAGCAGGGTGGGGGACTGAGAGGAGGGGTAGGAGGGGAGAGTGGAACATGTGTTGATTGGGGGCCGACAACAGATGGCTCATGTGGGGGATGGGCAGGGGTCACATGTTTCAAGAGGATTTGACAAAGGTATGGAAAATCATGAATGCTTTGATAGTGTAGACAAAGGAAAAATGTTTCACTACTTAATGGTCCAGGAATTGAAGTTTATTTGCAGTGATGCCAGGGACTACATGAGAGTATTTCTTTAAGGTAATGAGTAGCATTTTTGGGTTTAGAACATAGAACAGTACAGCACAGTACAGGCCCTTCGGCAAACAATATTGTGCAGACCCTTAAACCCTGCTTCTCATATAACCCCCCACCTTAAATTCCTCCATATACCTGTCTAGTAGTCTCTTAAATTTCACTTCTATATCTGCCTGCACCACTGACTCAGGCAGTGCATTCCACGCACCAACCACTCTCTGAGTAAAAAACTTCCTCTAATATCCCCCTTGAACTTCCCACCCCTTACCTTAAAGCCATGTCCTCTTGTATCGAGCAGTGGTGCCCTGGGGAAGAGGTGCTAGCTATCCACTCGATCTATTCCTCTTAATATCTTGTATACCTCTATCATGTCTCCCCTCATCCTCCTTCTCTCCAGAGAGTAAAGCCCTAGTTCCCTTAATCTCTGATCATAATGCATACTCTCTAAACTAGGCAGCATCCTGGTAAATTTCCTCGGTACCCTTTCCAATGTTTCCACATCCTTCCTATAGTGAGGCGACCAGAACTGGACACAGTACTCCCAAGTGTGGCCTAACCAGAGTTTTACCACCACGGTAGTTCCAGCACAAACATTAATTAGCTTTGTAAGAACTGGCATGTAGAAATATAACCTTTGTTCTGGGTGATTATACAATAGTTGTCATCCTTAACTGATTAAAAGCAAATACAGTTGAACAAGTTTAATATTTGTTTAGACTTTTAATCCTATCATTCTAACCAGCCATGATGTGTTATTTACTGCTCAAGAATTAAGAATGTATCTGTGTTCTGGCCTCCAGAGGCACAGTTTGTTTGGTATGAACATCATTTCCTGTTCGTAAGCTGCTTTTTAAAATATCATTTCCTGCATGGGTTAATTTGGATTTCGACTTGAAGCATACAGTGTATAAAGACATCCATCTCTACCGCCTCTTTATTTGCCCTTGAAACAACAATATCTTTTTATGAGTAAGTTCTCATTTAAAAACCCTGAAGACAGCTTCTGGCTTGGGTGACTTTTGAGAAGATGATTTTTAGCTCCCTGCTTAGCTTTGTACACGCGCACTGCGAGGGCAGTAGAAAATGGGTATTGACAGTTTCAACAGTTACAATGCTTACTGTGAAATATCATAGTTTATTATTGTTGGTTTATTAATGTCACATGAACCAATACAGTGAAAATTTTAGTTTTGCATGCACCATCCATACAGATCATTTCATTACATCAGTGTGTTGAAATAGTACAAAGGCAAACAGTAACAATGCAGAATAAAAGTTTACAGGGAAAGTGCAGGCAGGTGATAGGTACAAGGGCGTAATAAGGTAGATTGTGAGGGCTATGTAAATCCAAGTTACTCTGAAGAGTACTCCGTAAATAAGGATAATGCAGAAATTCTTTGACACAGAAGGAAGCCTTTCTTGCCAAAAGAGCTACCTACCTAATGTTGCCTCACTAACCGAAATACGCAGGCAGGTGCTAGCTCTTTAAGTACACACTTCACAGATGTGGGGAGGAATGTTGTTCTTCTGTATTTTCAAGCAGCATCTTCCAGACACCCACCACATTCTGGATGGAAAAATTTTCACACCTCTTGTCTAATCCTCGGCCAGTACCTTAAAATCAATACCTTTTGTTTATTTTTACCTTTTTCTAGCAAAGGAAAAAGATTAATTCTCTGTAGCGCCACTCAGAATTCTATGCATCTTAATGAATTGTCTCCTTAATCTCCTCTGTTCCTGAGAAGAAAACCCTAGTTTATATCAAAGTTCTGATCTTACAATTCCCTCAGTTTCCTTGTAAATCTGCATTCTCTCCAGTGCAAGTGCCTTTCTTCTGACTAGAAAATCAGAATCAGGTTTAATATCACTGGCACTTGTTCTGAAATTTGCTGTTTTGTAGACTAGAGTTGTGGTCTAACTGGAGTTATATACAGTTCTAGTATAACTATCCTAGTGCTTGGAATTTGTGCCTTCAGTAGTAAAGGAAAGCCATTCTATTTGTCTTGTGCATCTTATTGACTTGCACTTGCTGTCTGTTAAGTATCTGGGCACACAAATCCAAGGTCTTTTTGTACCTCCATGCCATTCAGCATTGCACCATTGTACATCTCCTTGTCTTGTATCTCGACAAATGCATTTCCTGACATTCTGGATTAGATGCCACTTTTCAGCCAACTAACTAGACCAGTTATATTCTCACTAAGTTTAAAAACTTTCCTCCTCACTGTTGACAACACATCTAAATTTTGTACCATCTGGTAAAATTCCTTATTAGCCTCCTTGCATTGAAGTAAGGACTGAGCACCGAGTCCCATGCATTCCCATTAGTGACAGCTGTGGAAGCTGACTCTTTGGTTCACCTTGTCCGTGCCGACCAAACCTGCATGGACAAGCTGGTCCCGCTTGCCTGCATTTGGCCCATATACCTCAACCTTTCCTGTTTTATGAACCTGTCCAAATGTCTTCAATGTCATAACTGCATCTACTCTAACACTTCCTCTGGCAGTTCATTCCATATACTCACCACTTCTGCATGGAAAAAATCACCCTTCAGGTCCCTCTCATCTTAAATCTATGCTGTCTAGTTTAGCATTCCCCTGCCCTCAGGATGGCTCTTTGGCTATTCACTTTATCTGTGCTCCTCTGGATTTTATAAAACTATGAGATCACCCCTAAACTCCAGGGAAGATATTCCTAGTCTGTTCAGCCTCTCCATATAACTGAAGACCTTATTTCCGATAATATTCTCATAAATCTTCTTGTTTACCCTTTCCAGTTAAATGACATTATCCCTCCTGTTGTTGAGTACCCAGAACTGCATGCATTACTCCAAATATGGCCTTATATCAGGCCGCAAAGCACTCCAGTGGGTGGTGAAAACTGCCCAGCGGATTATTGGCACCCAATTGCCCACCATTGAGAACATCTACCATAAACGCTGCCTGGGCAGGGCGAAAAGCATATGCAAGGATACATCTCACCCTAACCATGCACTTTTTACTCTCCTCCCATATGGTAGGCGCTACAGGAGCCTCTGCTCCCGCACCAGCAGCCTCAGGAAGAGCTTCTTCCCTGAGGCTGTGACCCTGATCAACCTCACATCACAGCGCTAGGCGGTATTGCATCCATATGGTACTGTCTCAGTACTTTTATATTTGTGTGCTGTAGCACTTTTTATTCGCAGTTATTTTGTAAATAATACTATTCTTTTGCACTTCTGGTCAGATGCTAATTGCACTTCATTGGCTTTGTATCTGTACTCGGCACAATGACAATGAAGTTGAATCTAATCTAATCTAATTATGGTCTTGTATAACTTTTATGTGATGTCCCAATTCTTGTTCTCTATATTCTGAGCAATGAAGCAAGCTTGACAAACACTGCTGTCACCACCCTGTCCACCTGTGTCACTGTTGAATCCTTTTGGATTTTAATGTTGACTTCGTGAATTTGTGAAAATCTCTGCTTAATTCCCTGAGAACTATAGGGAAAGTGTTGTCCATGTCAAGTACCCACAAAAATCCAGCCAGGTTAGTGATATTCAGCCTTCTCTTAAAGCCATACTTACTAATTACTGTCAATCTCTTTGAAGGTCAATTTATGCCTTGGAATTGATTCCAATAATTAGTTCACCACTGAAGTTATACTAACTGGTCTATAATGACACTTTGTTCTTTCCTCCTTTTTTAAACCTATGTGTTTGTTAGCAGTCCTCCAATATTCTGCCACAAATGCAGTAGCCAGGGAGGATTGAAATCTTGTGTTCAGGTAATGAAGACTTGGAAGGAGGGAGATTTAAGGAGTTATTTGATGCAATGATTGAAAATTATGATGAGTAGGACAGTAAATGAAAAGTTTCCCTGATAGGTTTAGAACACAGGGACGTAAATCTCCCATATGTAATTTAATACATTTATAATGGGATAATCTTTTTTTTAAAACACTGATTACAAAACTGTGGAAAACACTGATTGCAGCAGAAGCTATGTGAATATTTTTAACTTTTTATGACATTGAAGGGCATGTATTAAAACAAGATGGGAACAGAGCAGACATGGGATCACCAATGTTGATAATGTGTACAATTAGCCAAACAATTTTTTTTATATGTTACATACATCAAAGTTGCTGGTGAACGCAGCAGGCCAAGCAGCATCTATAGGAAGAGGCGCAGTCGACGTTTCAGGCCGAGACCCTTCGTCAGGACTAACTGAAGGAAGAGTGAGTAAGGGATTTGAAAGCTGGAGGGGGAGGGGGAGATGCAAAATGATAGGAGAAGATAGGAGGGGGAGGGATAGAGCCGAGAGCTGGACAGGTGATAGGCAAAAGGGGATACGAGAGGATCATGGGACAGGAGGTCCGGGAAGAAAGACAAGGGGGGGGTGACCCAGAGGATGGGCAAGAGGTATATTCAGAGGGACAGAGGGAGAAAAAGGAGAGTGAGAGAAAGAATGTGTGCATAAAAATGAGTAACAGATGGGGTACGAGGGGGAGGTGGGGCCTAGCGGAAGTTAGAGAAGTCAATGTTCATGCCATCAGGTTGGAGGCTACCCAGACGGAATATAAGGTGTTGTTCCTCCAACCTGAGTGTGGCTTCATCTTTACAGTAGAGGAGGCCGTGGATAGACATGTCAGAATGGGAATGGGATGTGGAATTAAAATGTGTGGCCACGGGGAGATCCTGCTTTCTCTGGCGGACAGAGCGTAGATGTTCAGCAAAGCGGTCTCCCAGTCTGCGTCGGGTCTCACCAAGATATAAAAGGCCACATCGGGAGCACCGGACGCAGTATATCACCCCAGTCGACTCACAGGTGAAGTGATGCCTCACCTGGAAGGACTGTTTGGGGCCCTGAATGGTGGTAAGGGAGGAAGTGTAAGGGCATGTGTAGCACTTGTTCCGCCTACACGGATAAGTGCCAGGAGGGAGATCAGAGGGGAGGGATGGGGGGGACGAATGGACAAGGGAGTTGTGTAGGGAGCGATCCCTGTGGAATGCAGAGAGGCGGGGGGAGGGAAAGATGTGCTTAGTGGTGGGATCCCGTTGGAGGTGGCGGAAGTTACGGAGAATAATATGTTGGACCCGGAAGCGGGTGGGGTGGTAGGTGAGGACCAGGGGAACCCTATTCCTAGTGGGGTGGTGGGAGGATGGAGTGAGAGCAGATGTACGTGAAATGGGGGAGATGTGTTTAAGAGCAGAGTTGATAGTGGAGGAAGGGAAGCCCCTTTCTTTAAAAAAGGAAGACATCTCCCTCGTCCTAGAATGAAAAGCCTCATCCTGAGAGCAGATGCGGTGGAGACGGAGGAATTGCGAGAAGGGGATGGCGTTTTTGCAAGAGACAGGGTGAGAAGAGGAATAGTCCAGATAGCTGTGAGAGTCAGTAGGCTTATAGTAGACATCAGTGGATAAGCTGTCTCCAGAGACAGAGACAGAAAGATCTAGAAAGGGGAGGGAGGTGTCGGAAATGGACCAGGTAATAGTTACTATTCTTGAGAAATCCAGGATATCCTTTGTTCTTTCACTGCAAAACATGAGAAATAGGATCAGAAGTAGGCCATGTGGTGTCTTGACTGCTATACCATTCAACATGTTTGTGGGTGAACTTCAACCTCAAATCCTAATGTCCTGCCATATCTGAATATGATTCCTATAATATCCCAAAATATATCAATACCAGTTTTAAATAGAATCAATGCCTGAAGCTCCAGATCTTGGGTAGATGATTTCAAAGATTTATCATCCTTTGAAGATGTTGCTTCCCATTTCAATTCCCACTTTGAAAGTATTAATGATGCATTTGCAGTTGAAGGCATTTATAAACTCATATGTCTTTACTGTTCTTGTCCAAACTCTGAAGTGCCAGCAATCGTGTAAAGGTAGAATGCTTCAAAAAAAAAGGGAGAGAATGAATGCATCAAATCAAAATGTACTTACCAGCATGAGAGGGTAATCAGCAAGTATGCACATAGTCTGAGCAGTACTGTTTTCTCCAGTGGTTAAAGACCTGTGGTGCTCACAAACTAACAAAAAATCTGTCTCTTGCCTGTCTGCGTCTGTCCTTGTTGTGTTCTGGAGAAGTGCAGTGCATAGTGGGTTTATGTTACGAGAGAAGTCCAACTGCTGATAATTGCAGACGGTATCCTGTTTGGGAAGGGTTTCGAGTGGAATACTTCAAGCTAAAGTAGGCTGCTTAAGCTCCGTGGAACAAAAAGGCATGAATAAATATTATCTTTTCCATCCACAATCATTTGCTTTGCATTTGATTCAGTCCAATGGAAAGGAGGAAGGAGGCAGACACCCAAGCAAGGTGCTTGGGTGGGTCGGAAGCGAGACTGTGTTTTGGCAGCTGGCAAGGATATGACCGTATTTTTAAAAAAAGTGAGAAGCAGCACAGGCATATGGAGCAAGTATCAGGCAGACCTCAAAGTCATCATTTGAAGACAAAAATTTCACAACAATTAACTGGGTTTCACCAGCTGAATGAAGAGGACGGTGAGCTATTTCAGAGAGGTGTTTCCATATTCTGGAAATACAGGTGAAAGTTAATGCTTACAGTTTCAACTTAAATCACAGTAGTTCAGAATAGCAGTTATGGAGAGGAGTCTGCACATGAAGAATATTCCTGCTGCATTGCTAACTATAAGGAAGATTATTGCAGCACAGAACACAAAGGCCACACATATTTTCGGGAATCTTCTACAAGGATGATTCTTGATGATGTTTACCAGGATGCTGTCTGGATTAGAGAGCACATCTGATGAGGAAATACTGAGTGAGCGAGGGCCTTTCTCTTTGGAGCAAAGAAGGATGAGAGGTGACTTGATAGAGGTGCATAGGATGATAAGAGGTACAGATAGAGTGGATAGCCAGAGACTTTTCCCAGGGCAGAAATGGGTAATACGAGAAGACATAACTTTAAAGTGATTGGAGGGAAGTTTTGAGGGGGGTTGTCAGAATAGTGTTTCTTTTTTATATTGGTGGGTGCATGAAATACTCAGCTGGGTTGGTGGTAGAAGTGGATACATTAAGGGCTTTTACGAGACTTTTAGATAGGCACATGGTTGAAAGAACAATGGAGAGCTATGTGGGCAGGAAGACAAAATGATCTGGGAGTAACTTAAAAGGTTAGCACAATATCATGGGCTGAAGGGCCAATATTGTGTGTTGTGTATTTAATATTTCAGTAAAATGGTTAATATTATTTGATTAAGCATTCATTGTTGTTTACATAATTCATTATGGGTTATATGTAAAAGTACATGAATGGCATATGTCATTATATCATGTACGCGCTTTTCTAAAGTAAAATGAGCTAAGGACACGTGATCCCCGAGTTCGTGTTTTTCTTTTGATTAGTTTTATGTTTTGGAGTTGCATAACTGTGATGTGTTTTATTATGTTATATGTTTTTAAGAAATCTTTAAGGGCCCTCAAGAAAGATTAATATGTTGCATTTGTTGAATCTGAGAATGCCCAAATGCAAACTTAGGTTGTACAGGCCAAAACCACATGCGGAGTCACCAAGATAGATCACTAGGCTTGAGTGGGAGCATATCAATATTGTTATGGATTCCCAATATACATAAATGACATTGATATAAGTGGATTATGGTTGCTGTTGACATGGTGTCACCTGAGCAAAGCAGAACTGACTTGAGGGTGTGTTGTCAAAGACCAGAAGAGAAACAGTGTCAAAATCTGCAAAATGAAGCCTCAAAAGGAAATTGGTGGAGGACCAGAATAAGAATAGGAGAGCTTGAGTTTGATATAGCATGGAGTACAGGAAACACAAGAGTGAAGTCTGGGAGGTAGAGTGCTTTGGGTGTGGAGGGTTCTACAGGAGTTTATAAAGGCAAGTGTTTGCAGTGATTTCAAACAGATGTAGCATACGACTGCTGATCCACGGTAAGAAGGTGGTGCAGGTCAAAGGAAAGCAGCAGAGGTGTCTGGAGCCTGGAATGTGTCAAGGAGTTGACACCATGTGCAGATTCAAGATACAAGATTGTTTAATGTAATTTCCTGTACACGTGTACAATGCATTGTTGAATGTAATTAGAGTTAAAACTTTATTTTTGTGTTGACTTGAATTGATTGTAGAATTAAGGGTCCTCCTCCATTAACTGGCACAAAAGAGGAGTTGAGGCCAGTGTAAATTTGTCATGATTGTGTCCAATATTGAGAGTTAGCTTGAGGAGACTGGTGACTACTATTTTTTTCTTGTGTGTTCCTTTGCATTATTTTATAGCTACCTGATGTACATTAATTCAAAAAAAGGTAAAATCCATTTTTCCAAGACCAATACTCGGAAGTGTGATTTAACAACATATGGTAAACATTAAAGAGCTAAGGGTAATATTTTTTTGACAATTTGGCTAAATGTCAATTAGAAGGTGGTGATTTAGCTTCTTGAAATATCGGCTTCCTCACCAGGTCCCATATGTTCAGACTCTATTCACTGTTACATGATAACCTGATTCCTGATGAGTATTTGATTAAATACCTGAATCTTTCTTTACACCTCCTCTTCGCACCATTCTGTTATCATTTTTCACAATGATACATGTTTTGACAGTGTTTCGTCGTAATTGTATTTTACTGGATAAATCAATACTTTCTATTTCAAGCATCCTTGTTATCATACAGCAGAAGCATGTTAATAGGAGCATTTTGTTTAAAAAGTATTAGTCCGGATCTTCATTTGTGACCTTGTATTTATAATATTAACAGTATTTGTATGCAGGCTATGTTTAACATCTGTAGAGTGCTCCTATTTAAAGGCACTTGTGTAATCTTGGCTTTGTTCAGCCAAAACAAATTGAACAAAATATGTAATGGGTTCCTTAACTGCAGTTTGTTTTGATTTTCTTTCCCTTTCTGTCAATGGATCATTATTTACTGCACTGTCCCTTTAGTTTTTATCCACCAACAGTGTCTAGTTACACAAGGTGTAAAGGTGCTGCTGATCCTGCAATTGTTTTCAATAGAATGATCCAGAAGCTCCTGCAAAGACCATGTAGCAATTAATCTAAAAATATTAACAAATGGAAATGCCCACTTGATTTGTACACTTCCTTCCTTCCTTCCTTGCGTCCTTAACTCCTGGTGGAGTCGTCGGGGCGCTGTCATGACAAGCTTTGCACCAGTCTATTCCATCTGTTGCGGTTGTGTGCCAGAGCCTGGGTCACCGCAAATGTTTTCTCTGTCCATTCTTTAATGTTGTCCATCCATCTTTTCCTCTGTTTACCTCTCCTTCTTTTCCCCTCCACAGTTCCTTGTAGAACGGTCTTTGCAAGGCCACTGGATCTTGTTACGTGGCCATACCATCTCAGCTTTCTTCACTGTTGTGAGAAGGTCTTCATGGGAGCCAGTGCGGTGCTGGATGGTCTTGCGGACCTGCTCATTTGTGATGTGGTCCAAGTATGAGATGCCCAAGCTGTTGCGATAGCATCTCATTTCCAATGCCTGTATCTTCCTCTGTAGCTGTGCTGTGAGGGTCCATGTCTCACATGCGTACAGGAAGATGGAGAATACCAACGCACACAGGAGTCTGATCTTGTACTTCATGGTGATGTTGCTGTCCTTTCATATTGTCTTGAGTTTGGATAGTGCAGTCATTGTCTGTACGGTTCTTGCCAGGACTTCTGGTCTTGATCCTTCATCACTGATGATTGACCCCAGGTACTTGAACTGCTGCACTGTCTCAAGTTTCCGACCATGGACTGAGATGTCTGTTGTGATGGCACCGTTGGCATTTGCCATAAGCTTGGTTTTCTCAGCACTTATTTTCCATTCCAAACTTTGTGGAGGCTCTGCCAAGGTGGCTGACCAGGTTGGCCAGTTCGTCCTCTTTTCCTGCAAGTCCATCAATGTCATCAGCAAATCTTAGGTTTGTGATGTTCCTCCCTCCGATGCTGACTGTGCCCACATGATCTTCAAGGGCAACACTCATGATTCATTCCAGGAAGACGTTGAAGAGAATGGGGGAGAGGAGGCAGCCCTGACAGACTCCTACAGAGGTATGGAACCACTCCCTGATGGTGCCCTGAGCAAGTACTGCACTGGTTGCCTTGGCGTAAAGCTGATGGATTGTATGAATCAGCTTCTGCCCCATGTCGAATTTCTTCATGGTGGCCCATAAGGCATCATGCCAGACTCTGTCAAACGCCGCCCTGAAGTCTATGAAGACGTGGTAGAACTCTCTCTGGTGCTGAAGGTGTTCCTCAAAGAGGGTGCAGAGGTTGAAAATCTGCTCAGTGGTGCTTCTGCCCTTACAGAAGCCTGCTTGTTCCTCGGCAATGATGTCTTCTGCCTGAGGTCTCAGTCTGTTCAAGATGATTCTGAGCATTACCTTGCTTACATGGCTGATCAAACTGATCATACGGTAATTCTGGCAAAGCTGGAGATTACCTTCCTTGATTTGCACACTGCATGTTAAAAGATTAGCTTTATTTGTTACATATATATCAAAACACACAGTGAAATACATTGTTTGCATCAATGACCAACACAGTTCAAGGATTATGCTGGGACAGCCCACAAGTGTCAGCCCAGTTCCGATGCCTACATAGCATACCCACAACTTACAAACTCTAACTGTACGTCTTTGTAATATGGGTGGAAACTGGAGAACTTGAAAGAAACCCACGTGGTCATGGGGAGAACGTACACACTCCTTACAAGCAGCATCAGGAATTGGACCCGAATCGGTGATTGCAGGCTCTGTAAAGTGTCGCGCTAACCGCTACCATATAGAAAAATGTGTAGGATTGAGCACCAGGTTGTCTTCCTTGTCTGTTGCACAAGTGTGGACAGTTAATGTGCTATCAGTCCTAGTACACTAGGTTACTTTGTTTTTTTTAATTGCTCATTGTCTGGCCTGTGGGGTGCAATTACGTTGCTGTGGAGCAGTCAAGCTGACTCACCTCTGACTCGTGCTGTGTTTATAAAAACAAATGTGAAAAGTGAGTCGAAGGAAAATGAATAATTGGAGAGAGAAAAATCAATTAATCCATTTATATCTGGCTTGCTAATTTTATGGTTCTGTGTCAGTTATCTAGCAATTATGTCTCACTACTAAGATTTTTCTGTGTTCTTGGCAGAGACATGTTGTCCTCCAGTTACAATAAATCTGCTATAGAAAAACATACAATATTACCTATAAATATTAGAGCTTCCCAATCATGATGCTAAAGATTTGTGGAGAACGAAATATTTCTATGCAATCACCAGAGTCTTTTATCCTCTCTGTGATGGATATGCTCATTAATCACAACTGAATGGGTTTTTAGTTGAATCCTGCATAATGAGCCACTGACTTAATTTTGCTAGAGCTCGCTTGTAGAAAAAGATAAGCACAGATTTTTCTTTGAAAATATTGCAGTTAGAGAGGGAACTGATGATGCTGTTTAAATTTACTTGCTGGAAGCTGATTGCATAGATTCTTAATTTTTTTTCAGATTTCTTAGATATCTGCATAGTATTTAACTTAAATGGGCTTTTGTCAGGTGGACTTTGTACAAAATTTTGGAATCACCTTTTTACTACTTGGCCAGTCCCTCAGGTTTCCCAGTTTGAGAACCAGAATTGTTTATTATCACTGATTTGTATGTTGTGAACTTTGTTGTTTTCCAGTAGTAGTACAGTGCAAAGACATAAACTTACTACAAATTACAAATAAAATTCTATAAAAAAACAGAAGAAGTTCATGGGTTCATTGACCATTCAGAAATCTCATAGTGGATGGAAAGAAGCTGTTTCTCAATCATTGAGTGTTCGTCTTCAGTCTCCTGCATCTCTTCTCTGATGGTAATAAAGAGAAGAGGGCATATATGGATGGTGAGGATCCTTCGTGTTGGATCATGCCTTCCTGACCCACCACCTCTTGAAGATGTTCATGATAGTGGGGGAGTTGTGCCTGTGATCAATCTAGCAACATCTGCAGTCTCTTACAATCCTGTGCATTGACAACTCCATACCAGGCTATGATACAATCATTTTGAATGCTCTCCACTAAACATTTAGAAATTTACAAGAGTCTTTGGTGACATACCAAATCAACATAAACTCCTAACAAAGTAGAACTGCTGATGTGGCACCTTTGTGACTGCATCATTGTGTTAGGCCCAGGACAGATTCTCTGAGATGTTGATGTCCAGGAGCTTGAAGTTGCTCACCCTTTCCACTGCTGACCATTCAAAGAGGACTGGTGTTTCCTCCTGATTTCTCCTTCTTGAAGTCTATAAACAGTTCGATGGTGTTGTTGATGTTGATAGTGAAGTTGTCATTGTGACATCACTCAACCAGCTGATCTATCGCATGCCTCCTTGTCACCTTTTGAGATTCTGCCAGTGGTGTCATTGGTGAATCTGACTTGGGTGGGGTGGAGTGGGGGGGTGGGGGAGGGAAGAAAAATCTTGTGTCTTCAATCAGTAACCCCTGTATTTATTTTTCAGATTGTATCCCTAGATCTAGAATCTCCCACAAGAAGGAACATTATTTCTACATTCATCCTATTATTATCTCAGAATCTTTTAAGTTCATGAAAACCCTTCTTCCTCCCTGAACTCCAGTGGAGTCCTACTTTTACTTTTCAGGCAAGCTGCCCATTTTGGCCATTAATCTAATTAACCATTCTGCTGGAACAAACAAGTTCACATTTTCCCAACATTGTTTACTTGCTGGACTTTTTCTTCTCTTTTCACTATTTTTTCCCCATATATTCTACTGTTTCTGAGGAACTGTGTGCTTGAGGGAATGTGTAGAGCACAGTGGTGAAATAATTAGCAGTGCTGCATCATAGCTCGAGGCACCTGGATTTGATCCTGGTTTAGAGTGCAGTTCATGCAGAATTAACTTATTTTCTCTGTGACCATGTGGGCTTCTGTGGATGCTCTAGTCTTGGATATCTCAAAAATATGATTGTAGGTTAATTGGCCATGATAAATGGCTCCCTTGCTGTAGATTAATAAGTAATTAAAGGGGTAGATGGTGGCATGTAAGAAGAAGTGAGCTGCAGGGTTGCAGACAAGTACGAAGCAAGCAGTGAAGGGATTACTTGGTGCAGGCATGGAGGGATTCATCAGGTCAGGTAAGATATCTGGGCACTGGGCCTTTGGGCAGAATTGGCTTTGGTCTGAGTCATTAGTCGAAACTTAAGTTGCTGCTGTCATCGTTGAAGCCTCTCGGTGCCACAATTTCTATCAAGGAGCACTCTACGAATGACAACAATCTACTCATTGCTGGAAAATGTTGTTTTTCAATGCACCTTGGAAGTTTTGTACCCTGTGGAGCTCAAGTCTAATCTCCAGCATATTAATCAACTGTGGCCATACATAGAAGAATCAAAGTATTTTCAATTTATAGTACATTTTAATAAGTGATTAAAACCTGAGGGAATGGTGTTTCAGATCACCATTATGTGATAAAAATTGCACTATTTCCTTTTTACTTAAAATTTGCAAGTTTACTAAAGGGTTGATCGATCAAACATTGTCAGCCAGTAATCATGTTTTGTTTCTCACATAATGATCTTTTTGATTGCTGGAGGTTGGTAGTGTGCCAAACTAATTAATGAGAATTCAAAAATTAAAGTTTAACAGCATTTTTAAACATGATTATTATACCAGTGAGACAACTGTGATTTAATGAAGAAGGTAATGGCCCAGAATTTGCATTTGTAACAATGGCAAAATAGTCAGCATTTGCTGCTGCTGCTCTTTAGAATTGACAACAACTTTTGACATCTGCTCACGTGTAATTAAATGCAGAACTCCAGAAATTTTTGTAGAGATGCCCTGCACCTCCGTGGGCTGAACCCTTTGCAGTATTTGCACATGCATTCAGCAAAGGATCAATCATTCTCGTCATGAACTTCAGTATTTTGTGGCACTCACTGAACATTTCAATGCATATTATATTATATCTATCTAGACAAGATGAAACTATGCTTTTAATTTCTCTGGCCTGATAAAGCAAATAGTTATAAGGGTTGTGTCATCTTTGCTGTCCCCATCCACTCGAAATAATATGCTAAAATCAGTTTTAATTTTTGATCATCTCCGTTTCCACGGTAATCCCATATGCAAGTTCCTGTCTTATTTTGTTTTCAATAGTGATTTAAAAAGTGCATTATAATTCTAGTTTATTGTCTATGGATTCTTTAATCGAATGGGATGCTCAACCTGGATACCCTGTGCACGGTCCAGACTGGAAGGTTAGTAGAATGGGGGGATGGGAGAGGGGTGTAATCTGTGTTTGAGAGCACATTTAATCTTTCAGGGCGCCTTTATTGGCCTTTAAATCCATGAAATTCTGGCTGTTGATTTGGAATAGAAATCTGTCTGATATATTAAGTATGGTCTATGAACACCACCTCACTTTTTTGCTGTCCTTTTGCAGTATTTATTTTTATATACTTTTTATAATTTGTGATAATATTTTTCTGTATTGCACTCAATGTTCTCTCTAACATTTTTTACAGCTGTGTGGACCAACTATTGCTCTGAGCGTGAAATTTCCATGGCCTGGAAACTGCATGGTTCTTTAAATGGCTTTTTTTGTAATATGCATACTATGAATATTTAGGATGGAATTTGAAAAATCACATTTTTTATTTTTTAATTAAAGAGATAATGAAATACGGTACAACAAAGAAAGTCGTTAACGTTTTGTAAACTATTTCTCATCTGTCTTTATTACAAATCCATTGTCCATAAACACTGTTCAGATTAATTTCACATCCAGATGAAATATGCGTCTTAATCCTCATTAGATCACCCAAATGTTCCACTTCTACTGTTTCTGGATTTGCATTTGATTGAATTCATGAGGGTAAATCCAAGTTTGCAGTCAGCACTAGAAGCTTGGAATGTTTCAATGATGTCAACAAGGATTGACAGTTCTTCAAATTCTTTATTTCTAAACAAAGTTCAAAACATAGTTCAAAATATCAGCAGATGTCTTAATTGAACCAATCTTAACTTTTTCAGAAACGACAAATTTGAAATCACAGTATCGCTGGATATTTTTGAGGTAATGCTTTCATTGTAGTTCATAATAGTAGCTGAGTAAGAAAATTCCTGCTGCGCGGCAACAAAGGCTACGTGCGCGGGAGCATCTCAGTTACTGCGTGGCTGTGCACCCGCACAGCTTAGAGGGAACAGTGATTGCACTGTACTACTGCTACAAAAAGCAACAAATTTCACAACATATGTCAGTGATTTAAAAAAAACCTGATTCTGATTCAAAGGTGATCAGGGCCACATTATATATAAAGCAACTTCAAACTTCAAAGATTTTTTTCAAGTTTCACAGAAGAAACTAGACTAACAATCTCTTTTAACAGCAATTAATGTTGCCCATATGGCACATCCATAATAAATATTCACATGCAGTGCTGGGAGTTAATCCGTACCAAGAGATAGCATGTGTTTTTGCTGCTTTGCATAGTAAGTGTCTGCTGCCAAAGCAACGGTGGTTTCCAGTGGAGTCTTTCAAGTTAAGCTATGTATTTTTGACAATGCCAACACCTTCTTGTTGTTTTTGTTTATCACTAGAAACCAGTGTCTTGTAGCTCAATGTGCATCACCCAGTGTTGCCTTGTATTTACGCATCAGCATTTCATTTACAGACTGTACTAACTCTTTGGTTTCCTTTCCTAGTTAAGACCAAGCAATCTAAGTTTCTCAGGGAAGATTTAAAAGGAAGTTTGAGTCAAAATATTGCTTCAAAATGAACTTTGCTTTACTTCTGCCCTTTTCTGTTCCCTGATTTTTTTTTCATTAATTGACATCCTTGGCACTATGACTGAAATATTGCCAAAGTAGCAGTGAATGTTTTGAAACAGTGTCGAAGGAAAGAGAACACCAGTTATTTCCAGTTGACTTTCCAGTCCTCGAGATGACCTTGTCTTTCCTCTGCAGGAGTTGAGCAGCTGCCACACCAGAGAAACCTCTACCAATAGCAGGAATGATCAGGCAGTTGACGCACGGATGTACCTATTTAGATCGCTTCTGCCCAGGGAGTATCTGCTCAGTGGCCTTGAGCAACAATCCAGATTTTCAGCTAAATCTCATTTCTGTTCTCCTGACCTGAGTATATATCAATCATAGAGCATAGAAGAAACAACATAGAGCATAGAGTATGGAACAGTACAACACGGAACAGGCCCTTCAGCCCACAATATTGTGCCAAACCCAGTAAATTAGTATTCAAATTGCCAGCTAAGTGAATCCCTTGTCCCTGTACAATGTCTTCACCCTTCTATTTTCCTCACAATCATATGCCTATTTAAACAGCTCTTAAATCATATCACATGATCAGGCAATATGAAGAAAAAATGGATGTCAGAGAGCATGTTTGGTGTTCTAATTATCATATGGCATTCTATGTGTTTAATTTTAAATAAATGCCAATGAAAATTGCAAATTCTATCTCTAGTATTTAAAAGAAAAAACAACCCCAACTCATCTCTGTTCTAAAGGGATGTCCTTCTATTCTGAGGCTATGCCCTTTGGTCCTGGGCTACTGCTGATCTCCTGGGATTTTCATGCACAACAGTCTCTAGAATTTACAGAGAATAATGCAAAAAACAAAAAAAAAACATCCATTGAGTGGCAGTTCTGTGGGGGAGAATCGCTTTGTTAATGAGAGGTCAGAGGAGAATGACCAGACTGTCTTAAGCTGACAGGAAGATGACAGTAACTCAAATAATCACACATTACAACAGTAGTGTGCAGAAGAGCATCTCTGAATGCACAACATGTTGAACCTTGATGTGGATGGGCTAAAGCAGCAGAAGACCACAAATGGGGTATCTAATAAAGGGGCCACTGAATGTATACTGTGAAGGGCATTGTGTTACAGTGGGGGAAAGTTAGCAGAGGACCTTGGCCTTGAATATGTTAACTGCAAATTGGTGTGATTGACTCTGAAATACACTTTTGAAATGCCCTGTCAAGCCACTCATTTGTACTATTGCTGCTCCTTTGAAGGACGCCTGCAGTGCCTTCAGAACAAGGACTGCTTTGTTTGAGGCCCTTGACATCACTGCAAAGGGCAATTAGGGATGGACAGTAAATGCTGGTCTTGTCAGCAATACCCAAGATTTACAAAAACTGAGAATATTAAATACATTTCAAGTCAAGTCTCTTTCATAGTTGTAAGAATATGACAAAATTTGCAACTTGTCATAGTTCCCAATAGAGGCAAGAGTTTATTCTGCACAGTATATATTGATGTAGCTTCCAATTCTTTATCAAAATGCTGTGGAAGGAGAGTGTCCTTGCTTCTACAGTTACTTTTCTATCTGTTATGTAACCGGCAACAATGAATATCGATCGAGACAGGTTATATAAAAACAACCAAACATTTATTAAACATGGATAAACAATAAAACACAAACAAAAAAAACCTTAACCAGAAGTTAACTGCTATGCAGCCGTTCAACAAATCGTCACTCAGCACTGGTTCTTAAAGCGTTAAATGCGAAAACAGTTCTTAAAACGGTAAAGTCAGATATAGTTCTTAAAATGGTAAATTTGAAAGTCCAACAGATTTATACTTTCAATTGGGAGAGACTTCTCTGGAGAAGGATTTCTTCATAGACGCGACTTTCCTGTTGGTTCTATCCAAAGGATTCGTGATGCAGGAAATAAACAGGTTAAAACAACTGACCTTAAATTCTAGAGAGCACCTTGCATGAACTCTTTTCTCTTTTGGCAAGAGTTATCTTCGATGCAGGTCACTACTCCTTCAACGAAGACTCAATAAGGTCGATCCTTTGTTAAACTGCCAATTGATGCCGACTCATCTCAATCCTTCGGGTCCTGTACTTCGATAAAGTCTTCACTCTCCAGTACTACTGCTGGAATAAGGTACATCAACACATCTAGCAAAAATTTCCAGTCCAGCACTATTGTACCTTGCAACAGAACGCAACACTCCATTTTAAAAATGAAACTGTGTCATTAAAGCAAATACACAACAGAAACGGAGGCACATCAATGTTCTAGCTGGAAAATTAAAAACTAAAAACTAACTGCGTCATCTGAGGTCTTCCCTTATATACCCGTGGTGCACATGTCATCACGTGACCTCACATCGGCGGGAAAATTACATCAGCTGACCTCCAAAAGACCATTACATCATTCTCACAAAAAAAAATCTCAGATCTCCTTGAGGTATGTAACATATCATAAACATGCCAATTGTTTTTCTTCACTTTTTAGACTTTTAAAGATATTGCTGCTCATTCTGACTGGTCACATCACAGCCTGGTATACAGGCAACAATGCACAGGATCAGAAGAAGCTTCAGAGGGTTGTAGACTCAGCTAGTTTGATCACAGGCGCAACCTTCACCTAGCTTCAGTGACTTCTTGTACATCTGGATCCTCAATTTCCTCACTTGCAGACCTCAGTTGGTTTCGATTGTCATCAGTCACCATCAGTACAGTCGCACTAGTGCCATAGTTAAGTTTGCTGAATTTTTGTTGATCGAATCAAAGATGATGATGAATCAGACATAAGAGGGAGATTGAAAATCTGGCTGAATGGTGCCACGATAACAACCTCTCACTCAATGTCAGCTAAACCAACAAGCTGGTTATTGCCTACAGGTGGAAGAAACCAGAGGTCTAAAAGCCAGCCCTCAGGGGATCTGAATTGGAGGGGTTCAGCAACCTTAAGTTCCTCAGCATTATCATTTCAGAGTACATGAGCCTGGATCCAGCACATAAATGCTATTATGAAGAAGGCATGTTCTTTGATGTTTGCAAAGATTTAGCATCTAAAGCTTCCATAGATGTGTGTTGGCACATACTGACTGGCTGCATCACCAGTATGGAGTCACTAATGCCCTTGAACAGAAAAGCCTGCAAAAAGTAGTGGACAGAGCTCAGTCCATCATGGGTCTAAATGAGGGTTTAAACTAATTTGGCAGGGTATAGGAACTGGAATGATGAGCATTTGATATACAAGTAGATGCAGTGCGTAGTGAGACTGAGGAAGGGCAGACAGATGATAGGGCAAAATTGCAGTCAGTGGGATGAGGTGAAGTGTAACATGGGGCCAAAATAGAAAAGAGTGATGAATACAGGACTGAAGGTGTTGGTAGATGATCTTGATCGCAGTTAGAAATTGGCAAGTACAATGTTGTGGCATTGTTGAGTCATGGCTGAAAGATCATAGTTGAGAGCTTAACATCCAAGATACATAAGACCATGGACCATAAGACAAAGGAGCAGAAGTCAGCCATTCGGCCCATCGAGTCTGCTCTGACATTTTATCATGAGCTGATCCATTCTCCCATTTAGTCCCACTCACCCGCCTTCTCACCATAACCTTTGATGCCCTGGCTACTCAGATACCTATCAATCTCTGCCTTAAATACACCCAATGACTTGGCCTCCACTGCTGCCCATGGCAACAAATTCCTTAGATTCACCACCCTCTGACTAAAAAAATTCCTTCGCATTTCTGTTCTGAATGGGTGCCCTTCAATCCTTAAGTCATGCCCTCTCGTACTGGACTCCCCCATCATGGGAAACAACTTTGCCACATCCACTCTGTCCATGCCTTTCAACATTCGAAATGTTTCTATGAGGTCTCCCCTCATTCTTCTAAACAAGGAATACAGTCCAAGAGTGAACAAACGTTCCTTATATGTTAACCCTCTCATTCCCGGAATCATTCTAGTGAATCTTCTCTGTACCCTCTCCAACGTCAGCACATCCTTTCTTAAATAAGGAGACCAAAACTGCCCACAGTACTCCAAGTGAGGTCTCACCAGCGCCTTATAGAGCCTCAACATCACATCCCTGCTCCTATACTCTATTCCTCTAGAAATGAATGCAACATTGCATTCGCCTTCTTCACTACTGACTCAACCTGGAGGTTAACCTTAAGGGTATCCTGTACGAGGGCTCCCAAGTCCCGTTGCATCTCAGAACTTTGAATTCTTTCCCCATTTAAATAATAGTCTGCCCATTTATTTCTTCTGCCAAAGTGCATAGCCAAACACTTTCCAACATTGTATTTCATTTCCCACTTCTTTGCTCATTCTTCCAATCTATCCAAGTCTCTCTGCAGACTCTCCGTTTCCTCAGCACTACCAGCCCCTCCACCTATCTTCTTATCGTCAGCAAACTTAGCCACAAAGCCATCTATTCCATAATCCAAATCGTTGATGTACAATGTAAAAAGAAGCGGCCCCAACACGGACCCCTGTGGAACACCACTGGTAACCGGCAGCCAACCAGAATAGGATCCCTTTATTCCCACTCTCTATTTCCTGCCAATCAGCCAATGCTCTAGTTACGTATGTAACTTTCCCGTAATTCCATGGGCTCTTATCTTGTTAAGTAGCCTCATGTGTGGCACCTTGTCAAAGGCCTTCTGAAAATCCAAATGTACAACATCCACTGCATCTGCCTTGTCTAGCCTACTGGTAATTTCCTCAAAAAATTGCAATAGGTTTGTCAGGCAGGATTTTCCTTTAAGGAATCCATGCTGAGTTTTGCCTATCTTGTCATATGCCTCCAGGTACTCTGTAACCTCATCCTTGACAATCGACTCCAACAACTTCCCAACCAGCGATATCAAGCTAACAGGTCTATAATTTCCTTTTTGCTTCCTTTCCCCCTTCTTAAATAGTGGAGTGACATTTGCAATCTTCCAGTCCTCTGGAACCATGCCAGAATCTATCAACTTTTGAAAGATCATCGCTAATGCCTCCGCAATCTCCACAGCTACTTACTTCAGAACATGCGGGTGCATTCCATCTGGTCCGGGAGATTTATCTACCTTTAGACTATTCAGCGTCCCAAGTACTTTCTCTGTCGTAATTGTGACTGTGCACACTTCTCTTCCCTGCCACCCTTGAGTGTCCGGTATACTGCTGATGTCTTCCTCTGTGAAGACTGATGCAAAATGCTCGTTCAGTTCCCATTACAATTTCTCCAGCATCATTTTCTATCGGTCCTATATCTACTCTCACCTGAATGACAAAGGAAATCAAAGACAACATAAAAGAAAAAGAGAGAACGTATAATATAGTAGAAGTTAGAGGATTGGGAAGCATATTGTATTGAAAGAACAGTCAAGTACACAGGGGGTTCAGTGGCTTTGTGGGTAAAAAATGAAATTAACTCCTTAGAATGAGGTGACATAGGATTGGAAAAATGTAGTATCCATGTGAGTAGAGTTAAGAAACTGCAAGGGTAAAAAGACCCTGATGGGAGTTGTATACAAACCTCTGAACAGTAGCTAGGATATGCACTACAAATTACAACAGGAGATAGAAAAGATATGTTAAAAGTGCAGTGTTATAATAGTGAGGGAATGAATTTCGATATGTAAGTAGACTGAGAAAATCAGGTCAGTGCTGGATCCCAAGCGAGAGAATTTGTAGAATGCCGACGAGATGGCTTTTTAGAGCAGCTTGTGGTAGAGTACACTAAGGGAAAGGCTATTCTGAATTGGGTACTGTGTATTGAATCAAATTTGATTAGGAAACTTAGGGTAAAGGAACCCTTGGGAGGCGGTGATTATAATATGATAGAATTCACCCTGAGTCTGAGGGAAAGAAGCTGAAATCGGATGTATTATTTTTACAGTGGAGACAATGGAATTATAGAGACATGAGAGAGGAGCTGGCTAAAGTTAATTGGAAGAGGATACTAGCACAGATGATTCCAGAACAGCAATGACCAGGAAGGTGCAGGGTAGATGCATCCCAAAGATAAAGAAGCGTTCTAAATGGTGGATGAGGTCACTATGAATGACAAAGGAAATCAAAGCCAACATAAAAGAAGAAGAGAGGACGTATGATATAGTAGAAGTTAGAGGATTGGGAAGCTTTCAAAAACAAATAGACGGCAAGTAAAAAACCATAAGGAGAGAAGAGATGAAATATGAACATAAGCTAGCCAATAATATTAAGAAGGTTAACAAAAGTTTTTTCAAATATATGAAGAGTAAAAGAGAGGCAAACGTGGATATCTGATTGCTGGAAAATGATGCTGGAGAGGTAGTAATGGAGGACAAAGAAATGGTGTACAAATGTAATAAGTATTGTGTCTGTATTCTCTGTGGAAGACACTAGCAGTATGCCAGAAATTCGAGTGTGTTATGGGGCAAAAGTAAGTGTAGTTATTACTAAAGAAGTTTGTATGAAGCTGAAAGGTTTGGAGGTAGATAAGTCGTCTGGACCTAATGTTTACACCCCAGGGTTCTGAAAGAGGTAGCTGAAGAGATTGTGAAGGCATTAGGAATGATCTTTCAAGAATCACTAGATTTTGGAATAGTTCCAAAGGATTGGAAAATTGCAAATGTTCACTCCACTCTTTCAGAAGGGAGGAAGGCTGAAGAAAAGAAGTCAAAGGTCAGTTAGCCTGACTTCAGTGGTTGGGAATATGTTGAAGTCCATTATTAAGGATGAGATTTCAGGGTACTTGGTGGTTGTGGTTGGCATCAGTCTTTCTCGAAGGATAATGGGTGATGATAATCATTGCAAGCTTGGGCGGAAGGTATAGAGATCCTGAGATACCCAATCATCAAGATCCCCCTCTTGGTCTCCAAAGAAAGTCTTATGAAACAATATGTTTGGCACCAGCTTGGCTGCAGGAGTTGCCGGAAGGATGTTCAATAACGTCCAGCCGCCTTAAGGGCTCCAATCTGGGTTTAATCCCATTGCCTTCGTCTCTCCAGAGACTGCCCACAAGGCAGTGGGGCATCTACCCAAAGCTGGGGATCTTGTTCATGAGCACCAGGATGTGTCCACACACTGGTGCGTCTGCGTGCTATGTCTGCAGGGGCCAGACCTCTTCCCCATCCTCTGTAGTTCAGCCCGAGTCCAAAAGGAGTTAAGTTTCCATGTGTCGCCAGCAAGGAGGCACTGCATGAGACTTGCTGTTGAAGAGGCTATGTACTGACAAGGAGAGATTTGCATATTCAGTTTTCCTTTTCGCAAGACAGCGGTGAAAGTTGAAAGTGAGAGCGACGAGCACTACCCACTACATTACCACACTAGATGCATCACAACGACCATTTTGGCACTAAGGTACTTGGAGATTCATGATAAAACAGGCCAAAGTCATCATGGTTTCCTGAGGGGGAAATCTTTCCTGACAAATCTGTTGGAATTCTTTGAGGAAATAACAGACAAGATGGACAAAAAAAAATTGGATGTTGCTTACTTTGATTTTCAGATGGCCTTTGACAAGGTGCTGCACATGAGGCTGCTTAAGACGATAAGCCACCATGATATTACAGGAAAGTTTTTAGGATGGATAGAGGATTAGCTGGTTGGCAGGAGACAAAGAGTGAGAACAATAGGATCCTTTTCTGGCTGGCTGCTTGTAAGTAGTGATATTCTACAGAGGTCAGTGTTGGGACCACTTCTTTTCATGTTGTATCTCAATGATTTGGATGATGGAGCTGATGGCCTAATAGCCAAGTTTGAGGAAGATACAAAGATAGGTGGAAGGGTAGGTAGTGTTGTGGAAGCAGGGAGTCTGCAGAAGGACTTTAGACAGATTGAGAGAATGACAAAGAAGTGACAGATGGAGTGTAGTGTAGGGAAGTGTATGTTCATGTACTTAGGTAGAAGGAATAAAGGTGTTCCTCTATAATTATTGCGAATGTCTGCAAGAAAATGGATCTCAGGTTAGTATATAGAGACATATATGTACTTTGATAATAAATTTACTCTTTGAACTTTGAATATCCACACTCAATATTTTAGGAACAGCTTCTTCCCATCTGCTATCAGATTTCTAAACAGTCAATTTAACAACACTACCTTGCTTTTCATTTTTTGCAGTATTTATATTTGGAACTTACTGTAATTTTTGGTTTGCACTGAATGGCTGCCATGAAGCAATAGATTTTACAGCATATATCAATGATAATAAACCTGATTCTGAATCTAAAGAATGATGTACATATTGCACTTCACATTTTCTGAACTTGTATAATTTTCATTATTTTCAAATTGAAATCCTATATTTTAATATCAGAATAGAACCAGGCCAGATATGTTGCCCTATGAATTTTTGGAAAGATAAAAGACTCCACAGATTGATTTTGAAATCGTATGCACAGTCATAAAATTGTAAATTTGGATTCCAGCTTTTACCAGCAGCTTCTTTCGCTTGTACCCGCTGTCATTTGATGTTTCTTCACTTGTCCAAACTATTGGTTTGTTTCAGACAATCAGTTGATTCTTTTATATTAACCAGAAAAGTCGAATGTTATGGTCCTTTACATATGCTAATTGTAAGCAGTTGGTCCTTTTTGTTTGACCATAGGTGGAAGAAATGGGGATTATAGATCAGCTGCTTGGATTTTCACTAATTGATTCCCAACGGTAGTCAAACTTTTCTTTTCACAACCCTGGGAATGTTCAGCGTTTGCACTTCCAAAGAAAACTTCACTGTCAGCACTAAATCATGCTGACAATATGTACAGGAAAAGTGGTGTACGGTGTAATGTTTTCAGAAATGAATACCATTGAGTCACAATAAGTGACACAAGGAATGCAAAAATGCGGGCAGATAATTCAGGAGACCCCTGAGAGCATCTTAGTCTCTAACTAGTGTTCAATTCTGAATATAGATAGAAGAGTTTCCCTGTGAGTGAAGCCAGAGCTAATAAAAAAGCACTAGAGAGAATATACTGGTGATAGTTAGCCTTTAAAGAAAGAATACACAAGTTTGAAAGAAATATATTCCCTTTTTAAGGCACAAAACCCCAAAAGGAAAAGTGATTGATCTGAGGCTGAGCAAACAAATTAAAGAAATTTATAAAGTTGCCAGAAGCAGCAGTAACTGAGAACTGAATGCCAACATGCAGGTATGGCAAGTGACTAGGAGGACAAATTATGTCTGAGTCTTTATTGAGGCAAGGATTTCATTACAGGAATAAATAAGCCTTATTACAGTTGTATGAGGCTTTGGTGGGACCTAATGTGTACAATTTTGGTTGCTCTGACCATGAGATCTTATATTTGCCATAGAGGGAATACATTGAAGATTCTTAGGTTGCTTCCAAAGATGATGATGGGTTTACTAAATGAGAGATTCAGTCGAAGAGGTGTGTACATTTTAGAGGGCTGAGAGAAGATTTCAATAAAGCTGATAAAATTCAAATATTTTGATAGGCAAGACGTGGGAAAATTCTTCCCCGATGAGTTTTGGACTAGAATCATAGTCATACAAAAAACTAAGTCATAGAGTAATAAAGCATGGGAACAGGCCCTCAGCCCAACTGCTCTGTGCCAATCACAACTTCCTCCCTGGTTGTCCCAGTGGCTTGCATTTAGCCTATAACCCTCCAAGCCCTTTCCTCCCTTCCATGTACTCATCCAAATGCCTCTTAAATGTTGCAATTGTACCACCTCTCGATCACTTCCTCTGCTAGCTCATGCCAAATATTTTCTGCCTTCAATGTAAAGAAATTACATCTCAGGTCTGTTTTAAATCTTTCTCTACTTATTTTGTATCTACACCTTCTAGTTTTGGATTCCCCAACTGGTGAAAAGACTTTGACTGCCCCCCTCATAATTTTATGAATTTGAGGTCACTCCTCATTCTCCTGCAGTTGAGGGAATAAGGATCCAGAAAGACCAACCTCTCCCTATAATTTAGGTCCTCTAGTCCAGCAAGGTATAGTCTGAGAATAAAAGTGACCTACTTAGGATGGAAATGAGGAGAAATGTGTTTAATTGGAGGGTGATGAATGTTTGGAATTCTTGACCCTGGATAACTGGAAAATTACCTTATGTCATTCAAAATAGAGATCAAGAAGTTTATGGACATTTAAGGAATCAAGAGATATGGGGATATCTGTTTCTTATGTTTCCATTGATGGGTCAGCTGTACTAGCAAGTATACAGAAAATTAAAAGTTCTATCATTATATGGGCTTTTGTCCCTGGAGAAACATTCCTGAAGTCACAGATGTAATTCTAGGACTGTCTGTTGTATCACACTGTCGAGAGGGTCAAGAATGTTACTCATTAAGACCATAATACAAAGAAGTGGAATTAGACGATTTGGCCCAATGAATCTGCTCCACCATTAAAGAAATTCCTTCTCATCTGTGTTGTAAAGGAATGTCCTTCTGTTCTGAAGGTCTATCCTTTCATTTTAGACTCCCCACAATTGCATCCTTTCATTTTAGACTCTCCTGACAATTTTCCTGTCTACTGTCTCAAGGCCTTTCATTAATTAGCTGCAGGAATTTTTGGAGGGAGAGGGTAAAAAGACAAAAGATAGTTTTAGTGACATAGACCATAGAAATTTATAGCAAGGAAAAAAATGTTTGTGACTGGTGGACTTTATCACATCTCTGCTAGATCATTATAAAGCTAACCTCACTGTCATGGCCTTTACTCATGGAAATACACTGTTCACTGCTTCAAATACTCATGCCATTTTTTAAATCTTGAAAAGTAACTGTGTCTCAGTCACTTGTGTGTCAAAGCAACCTGTCCTTGTGTAAATCACATTTAATCTGGTTGCTGTGTGGCCATGTAAAATTAATGATCCATTGTTACTGATTCCATGGCCAGAGGAAATTGTCTTTCCAAAGTCATTCAATCAAATCTCCTTGTGCTATTTAAAACTTGTGCAATGTCCTGTATGCCTTCTCTGCAGAAATAGTAGCTGTATTAGGATCTTGAGTCTCACAGCATTATTGTATTCAGCCTCATTTTGGAAACACCAATGATTTGATATGTTTATCCCTTTGTATGTGTACTAGATACTCTTAAATATAACTTGATGCATTTTAAAAAATTCTATTATCATTACCCAGGTATTTTAAATTCTGATAATGGCTTGCACTTTTAGTGAATTGTGTCTGTGGGTACTAGTAATGCGTTCAAAGTAAATCCATTTTCAAAATATGTATACAGTGCCTTGTAAAAGTATTCAGCCCCAATCCCTTTATTCACATAAATAAGTATTACAAACAGGGATTTTGATTAATTTAACTGAGATTTTTTATTTGTGAATCGCATGCTCCATTTTTCACAGTGAAACCCAAAAGACAGGGAAAATTGTAAGGCATGACAAACTAAAAATTCAAAAACTGAAACATCAGCAGTTCAAAAATATTCATCTTCCTTTCCTCAGTTGGTTGAACTACCTCTTGCATCTGTTTCAGCCAGTAATGTTTTTGGATAAGTCTCTGTTAGCTTTGCACAATGTGAAGGAGCAAGATTTGTGTATTCTTTCATTTGAAGCCACTCCATGGCACTGTGCTTTGGGTTGTTCTCCTGCTGAAAGACTAACTTTGTTCCCAGTTTAAGCTTTCTGGCAGAGGCTAGCAGGTTTTTTTTTATCCAGGATATCTCTGTATTTAGCAGCATTCATCTTCCCATCAATCCTGACCAGATTCGCAGTCCCTACTGCTTAAAAAGTATCCCCATAGCATGATGTAACTTCCACCATACTTTATTGTAGGAATGGTGTTATCAGGCTGTTATGTGGTATTAGATTTGTACCACATGTACCGCTTAGTGTTGAGACCAAGAAGTTCCACTTTAGTCTCATCCATGCACAAGACCTCCTTCTACATCTTTACAGTATCTTCTGAGTAACACTTTGCAAAGTGTTTATCGGCAAGGGTATGTTTTTTTTAAAGCTACGGCTTCTTCCTTGCCACTCTTCCATAAATACCCTTTGTGCAAGGCCTTGGAGATTGTGGAGCCATGAACTTCATCTCCAGTTGCAGCACTGACTTCTGCAGCCCACTCAGAGTGACTGTTGGCATCAGAGTAGCTTCTCATACAAGTGCGATTCTTCTCCGGCAACTAAATTTAGAGAGGCGGCATGACCCAAGCAGGTGGCTATGGTTTCATATTTTTTCCACTTTTTAACGATGGATTTCACTGAGCTCCGAGGTATGTTCAGTGCCTTTGAGATGATCTTATGCCCTTCCCCAAGTTTGTGCTCTCTATTATCACTGGCGAGAAGGGACAGTAAAACTTTATTTTTAGTGCAATCACTCCAGACCATTTTGTGCTACAACCTATTGAGGCTCTTGTCACTGACATTTTTTTTTTGAATTTGCTTCTTCTATCATTGAATGTTGGCCACTGCCGAGTCACTAACTGATTCTGTAAGGAACCTGGTTGTATTATTAATCACTATAGAAGAAAGCATTTATAAAAGATGTTGTGTAGTGCTGGTGGTTACTTTTGGTAAATCCTATTAAAATTGTTCAGATTTGTGTCAGTCTGTAATGTTGCAGAGTGCTTTTGAACAATGACTGCTGATTATCCTAGTATTTTCTATTTTTCAAGCTTGATTTAGGTTTCTTATAACACGTGGTTACTTCAGAGTTACTGATATTACTTGAAGCAGAAGGTCTAACGTGCAGCTTCCACTCTCCAACTCCTTGAAGCACCTATTGTCCCATCTATCCCGAGCCCTGGCAAGATGTTTCTTGAAGGGCTTTTCACTTTGGAGCGAAGGAGGATGGGAGGTCACTGGATAGAGGTGTGCAAAGTCATAAGAGACATAAATAGAGTAGACAGCTGGAGACTCCCCCCACCCCCAGGGTGGGAATGGCTAATATGAGGGGGCTTAATTTTAAGGTGATTCAAGGTAAGTGTTTTTTACACAGTGGTGAGTGCGTGGAATGTGCTACAGGGGTGGTGGTAGAGGCAGAGGCAGATACATTAGGGGCATTTAAGAAACTCTTGGATAGGCACATGGATGATAGACAAATGGAGGGCTATGTGGGAGGGAGGGGTTAGATTGATCTTTGAGTACATTAAAAGGTCGACACAACATTATGTATGGAAGGACCTGTACTGTGATGTATTGTTCCATGTTTTATAATAAAGACAAAATTGTAAAATTGTTTATATTAGTAACTGCAATATACAGTGTCTTATAAAACTATTCAGCCCACAAACCCTTTGTTCACATAAATGAGTATTACAAACAGGGATGTTGATCGATTTAACTGAGAATTTTTATTTGTGAATCAGATGCGGCTTTTTTTTTCCACAATAGAGCCGCAAAAAACAGGAAAAATTGTTAAGCATGAAAACTAAAAATTCAAAACGTCTGCAGTTCAAAAGTATTCATCCCTCTTTGCTCAGTACTTAGCTGAACCACATCTTGCAGCTATAACAGCCGGTAGTCTTTTTGGATAAGTCTCTGTTAGCTTTGCACAACATGATGGAGCAAGATTGGTCCATTCCTCTTTGCAAAGTTGCTCAAGCTGCCAAATCAGTTGAGGAATGGCGGTGGACAGCAATCTTGTGGTCTTGCCAAAGATGTTCTGTTGAGTGAAGGTAAGGACTCTGGCCAGTCCAGGACATCAATATTTGAAGCCACTCCATGGTTGCTCTGGCAGCACAATTTGAGTTCTTGTCCTGCTGAAGGACTATCTTCCTCCTCAGTTTAAGCTTTCTGGCAAAGGCTAGAAGGTTTTTATCTACATATACTGCTTAGTGTTTAGACCAAAAAGTTCCACTTTAGTCTCGCCCACCACAAAACCTTTTTCCACATCTGAACAGTATTCTCTAAGTGATGCTTTGCAAAGTCTTTACAGGAAAGCGTATGCTTCCTTGTCACTCTTCCTTAAATACCCTTTTTGTGCACGGCCTTAGAGATTGTGGAGCCATGAACTTCGTACTCAGTTGCTGCCACTGACTGCAGCTCACTCAGAGTAACAGTAGTCTCTCTTACAACTGCCATTCTTCTTATTTTGGTTTGGTCTGTTATAAATCTACTATAATGTTGGACCTTACAAAACATTTATTTAGGTGATCCTCCAACTTTTTACATCAACAAATTGAGTAAGGTGGTCATGTAATAAATAGTATTGCAGCATAGGAATGTTAGTGTTATAATTAAAAGGGATAAATACCTTATCAGCCTCTCAAATTTTGGTTTTTAATTTTCAGTAAATTGTTGACAGGTTTTTGATTTTTTTTCCTTTTGATTTGACATGATGCACAATGTTTTGTAATTAGCTTAAAAATCTTACAACTTATGCAATGTCCTGTGTGCCTTCTCCACAGAAATATTATCTATGTCAGGATCTTGAGTCTTAAGGCATCATTGTATTCAGCTAGAGAGTGGTTGTAGATGGTTGCGGCTGACTGGAGGCCTGTTACTAGTGCTGTGCCTCAGGGGTCTGTGTTGGGTCCATTGTTGTTTGTCATCTCTGTCAATGACCTGGATGATAACATGGTGAACTGGATCAGCAAATTTGCAGATGACACCAAGTTTGGGAGTGTGGTGGATAGTGAGAAGACTATCAAAGCTTTGCAGCAGGATTTGGATCAGCTAGAAAAATGGGCTGAGAAATGACAGGTTTGGAATTTAGTACAGATTGGTGTGAGGTATTGCACTTTGGGAGGACAAATCAAGTTAGGTCTTACACAGCGACCAGTAGGGCACTGAGGTATGTGTGGTATAACAGAGGGATCTGGGAATACAGATCCATAATTCCTTATAAGTGGCAACACAGGTAGTTAGGGTTGTAAAGAAAGCTTTTGGCACATTGTCTTTCATAAATCAATGAATTAAATGCAGGAGTTGGGATGTTACGTTGAAATTGTATAAGACATTGGTGAGGCCTAATTTGGAGTATCGTGTGCAGTTTTGATCACCTGTCTACAGGAAAAATGCCAATAAGTGCAGAGGAAATTTACAAGGATGTAGCCACAACTTGAGGATCTGAGTTATAGGGAAAGGTTGCGTAGGTCAGGACTTTATTCCACAGAATATTAAAGATTGAGGGGAGATTTGATAGAGGTATGCAAAAATAATGAGTGTAGATAGGGTAAATGCCAGCAGACTTTTCCATTGAGATTGAGTAGGATTATACTTCGAGATGCAGGACAGCTGGTTCAGCAAGAAGGCCGATGAAATCCAGGGCTATGCAGACAGCCACGACATAAAGCGCTTCTATGATGCACTTAAGGCTGTATACGGACCCCAGTCCTCCGGCTCCTCACCTCTCCTCAACGCAGATGAGACGCAGCTGCTGACAGAGAAGAAGCAGATTCTGGATCGGTGGGCTGAGCACTTTAACAACGTCCTTAACCGCCCTGCCGACATCAATGACGAGGCCATTGCCCGCCTGCCCCAGGTAGAGATCGACAAGAACCTCGACACCCTCCCCACAGTAGATGAAGTCAGGAAGGCAGTGAAGCAACTCTCCTGTGGCAAAGCGCCAGGACCCGATGCAATCCCTGCTGAGGTATACAAAGCAGGAGGCCCTGTCATGATGCAAAAGCTGACTGTTCTCTTCCAGTCCATGTGGAAAAAGGGACGGGTCCCGCAACAGCTGAAAGATGCCAGCATAGTCCACATCTACATGAGGAAAGGCAACCGCCAGTCTTGCGACAACCACCGAGGCATCTCCCTCTTGTCCATTGCGGGGAAGATTCTGGCCCACGTCCTGCTCAACCGCCTTCTCCAACATCTTGAGCAAGGTCTGCTCCCAGAAAGCCAGTGCGGCTTCCGTGCTGAACGTGGGACCGCGGGCATGATTTTTGCTGCGCGCCAACTCCAGGAAAAATGCCAGGAGCAACACAGCGACCTCTTCGTGACCTTTGTTGATCTAACCAGGGCTTTCGATACGGTCAGCAGAGAAGGCTTGTAGAAGATCATGGAGAAGTTTGGCTGCCCCAGCAAGTTCATCACAATCGTCCAGCAGTTCCACGATGGTATGATGGTGAAAGTTCTGGATGACGGCGACGAGTCGGAGGCCTTCCCAGTGACAAATGGCGTCAAACAAGGCTGCGTTCTTGCCCTGACTCTGTTCAGTATGGTATTCTCTGCCATGCTGACAGATGCCTTCCGTAACTACGAAGAAGGAATCCACGTCAGATACAGGACTGACAGCAGATTGTTCAACCTTAGGCGCCTGCAGGCAGTTACAAAGGTGCGAGAGACTGTCATCAGAGACTTGTTGTTTGCTGATGACTGCGCACTCAACGCCAGCACAGAGCAGGAGATGCAGCGTGAAATGGACTGCTTCTCACAAGCCTGCGACAACTTCGGACTCACTATCAGCACCAAAAAGACCGAAGTTATGTACCAGCCTGCCCCAGGAAAGCCATACCAGGAGCCGCGCATCACGGTGAAGGGCCAGAACCTCCAGGCAGTCAACAACTTCACCTACCTGGGCAGCATACTCTCTCGCGCAGTGAATATAGACGCTGAGGTCAGCAACAGGATTGCAAAAGCCAGCGCCGCCTTTGGGAGACTCCGTGAGAATGTCTGGGAGTGGAGAGGACTCAGCCTTACCACCAAGCTGAAGGTCTACTGTGCAGTGGTCCTTACCACCCTCCTTTACGCCAGCGAGACCTGGACTGTCTACAGCAGACACGCCAAACAGCTCAACCACTTTCACCTGAGCTGTCTCCGCAGACTCCTCCACGTCAGGTGGCAGGACAAAGTCCTCGACATGGAAATCCTGGAACGAGTTGGGCTTCGCAGCGTCTACACCCTCCTGCTGAAAGCCCAAGCCAGGTGGGCTGGACATGTGGTCAGAATGCCAGACAGCCGATTGCCTAAGCAGTTGCTGTACGGAGAACTGTGGCAGGGCAAGCGCTCAGTCGGGGGGCAGAAGAAACGTTACAAAGACTGCCTCAAAGCGTCCCTCGAAGGCCTGGGTGTCAACATCAACACCTGGGAGACGCTTGCCCTCGACCATCCAGCTTGGCGCAGCAAGATCACCACAGGAGCCCATGCAGCTGAAGTCAGGCGCATCATCGAGGCGCAACGAAAGCGTGCTGTGCGCAAGGCCTGAGCAGCATCCACTGCCACGACAGCACCCACCCACTTGTGTCCCACATGTAGGCGAGCCTTCAGGGCCCGGATTGGCCTCATCAGTCGCCTCTGGACCCACAGCCACCAATCTCCCATTTGGCTTTGAAGCCATGGTCATCTTCGATTACGAAGGACGAACAACAATTAGAGGTCATGGGTTAAGGATGAAAGATGAAATATTTAAGGTGAACATGAGGAGGATCTTCTTCGCTGAAAGGGTGGTGAGAGTGTGGAATGAGCTGCCGGCACAAGTGGTGCATATGGGGTTGATTTCAACATTTTAGAAAAAATTTGGATAGGTAGATGGATGTGAGGGTATGGAGGGCTATGGTGTTTGTGCAGGTTGATGGACTAGGTAGGTTAATGGTTCATCACAGGCAAGATGTGCCAAGTGGGCTGTTTCTGTGCTGCATTGTTCTATGACTTTGAGTATCAAATTAATTTGTTTACTAAGGTGAAATGCTAGCTCTGGTAGTAACATGGAGGAGTCACATTGCTGATTCTCATTGTCTGAGATCTTCAGTTGTGAGGAAAGAATGGAGCGGTTAGGACACTTTAACTGGAGAGATAGTGTCAGAAATGAACTACAGTATCTGAGTTGGTATCATAAATCGTGGGAGGTGAGACTTGGGGACAGATGGAAACTAGCTGGTAATTTTGCTGTTATTGTGAAATTCACCAAATACTACAGCAATCCCAGAGTAATGGAGGTGAAAACACTGTCAGTTAAGGAATAATTACATGATGCAGTGAGAGAGAAAGTCTTTCTGAATGGCTGAATTAAGATGGACAAACAGCCTCCCCTGCGAATACCTTTCTAATGTTGTGCTTTTATTTGTATATTTGTACTTGGAACTTCAATTTGCCTGAAGCAAATACTTTCATCTTCTTAAAACTTAAAAAAAATTAAAATTTCAATGACATGATTTCCTCTTTGGTGTCTTCTTTTTTGCTTTCATTATCCCCTTCACTCATGCCCAATCAATTTTTCCATGTTCTTTATCTTGGGAATTGTAGGGAGTGGAAGATTTGAATTGTTTTGGCATGTTAACTCACTCACCATCCTCTCTATTCCCTTCTCATATCCATCAAATGAGCTTTAAACACTTCTGCATGTGTTGCTCATCGGTTTGTTAGCTAAGATATACTGTAATAGATTATGTCTTTAAAACTGCTTTGATGTATTAAAAATAAGGCAAACTTATTTTCTGCTGTTGCCAGAATGGTTGCAAAGATGTCCATGCCTACTTCCAATCTGTTCTGCAAGTAGAAGAATGAATATTATAGGAAATTCTGCGTAAAAAGCTGTAAGAAACAAGACTACAGAAACAAAATGTGAAAACTTCAAAGATTATTAAGTAATTGAGGTAAAAATTTAATGACAGAGACAAATAGAAAATAAAACAGCTTTGACCAGCAACCAATCTGGAAGTTGGAGGTATGAGAGGAGGAAAATTCACTCAGGTCCGTTGCCGGAATAGAAAAAGGAGCAGTGGGTCGCAGCGGTGTAATAGAGTTTGATCAGTGACCAGTTGCATTTGAGACTGATTAACAGGAGCAAATTAAAGGAAGGCAGGGGCAAGTGCAGTGGCCGTCGTCGAGTGGACAGAGTCAGAGTGGTGATCTTGAAGCTTTAGCTCTTTAAGGCTTCAGTACAGTGAGATTTCACTTCAGCTGCATCCAACTATAAGACCTTCTTCCACAACTTTGCAGTATCTTCTAAGTGGCACTTTGCGAAGTGTTTACGGGCAAGGATATGCTTTTTTTTTAGTCAGGGATTCCTTGTCACTCTTCCATAAATCCCTTTTTGTGCAAGGCCTTAGAGTCATGAATTTCATCTCCAGTTGCTGCCATTGACTGCAGCCCACTCAGTGTAACTGTGGGTGTCTCAATAGCTTCTTTTATAAGTGCCGTTCTTTTCTGGCGACTAAGTTTAGAGGGACAGCCTGACATAGGCAGTGTGGTTGTGATTTCATACTTTTCCCACTTTTTCATGAGGGACTGCACTGAACTCCGAGGTAGTGTCAGTGTCTTTGAGATAGTCTTGTACTATTTCTCCAGATTTGTACTTTTCTATTATCATTTCCCTGACTACTTAATGCCATTTTGTCTTCATTTTGGTTTGGTCTGTTGAAAATCTACCATATTGTTGGACCTTACAGAGAGAGGTGGTACTTACTCAGGTGTTCCTTCAATATTCTACATCAAATTGAGTGAGTTGGTAAGGTAATATACTATATTGCACTGGAGGAAGCATTAGTGTAGTAATTACAAAGGGGAGGAATATATTTCAGCCTCTCAATTTTGGTTTTTAATTTTTAGTAAATTGTTGAATTTATCTTTTAATTTAACATGATGCACAAGGTTTTTTTTAATCTTAGACCAGATGGTGCTTGCCTTCTGTCTTTGTGTGTGTGTGTGTTTATTTGTTTATCTGTCTGCCTGTCCATCTGTGTATCCATTGTAGGACAAGCCTTACTGGCCCAATGAGCTGTGCCGCCAGCAACCCACCTATTTAACACTAGCCTAATCACAGGGTAATTTATGATGACCAATTAACCTACTAACTGGTATGTCTTTGCACTGTAGGATGAAACCAGAACACCCGGAAAAAACCCATGCATTCATGGGGAGAACGTGCAAACTTACAGACAGCACCAGAATTGAACAAAGAATTCAGGCCCGAGGTGCAATGGTGCTAACTAATACACTACTGTGGCGCTATATTCAGAGGTCAGAATGGATGTGGAGTTCAGGCAGTCACACTTGTGCTCTGTACAAGTATGTTCCACAAAGCTGTGTTCCAATCTTTTGTTTTGTTGAGGTTTCTTCACTTACAGGGGAAAACACATTGTGAGCTTCAGATTCAATACACCAAATTGTAAGTGCAAGTAAATTGCTGTGTTGTGTGGGGGAATAGAAGACCTAAAAGGACAGGTGTATCTTCTGTTGTTATGTGGGAAATTGCTGTGAGAAGATTGTTTAGTGGAGATGTGAAGGGAGCAGTCCTTTAAAATGCAGAAAAGAGTAGAGAATTCTAGATTGTCCAGTTGAACTGAGGATTGAGAAACTTGAGAAAATGTGAAATGAGATTTTTGCGTTCTATACACGAAGCAGCACCAGTATAGTCTTCAGTGTTCTGGAGAAAGAAGTGAGTGACCTGAAATGGATTGAGATGAAATTTGTTAACACATATATCTACTTTTCTCTTTGGATTGAAGGAAGATGAGAGGTGACTTGATAGAGGTATATACGATGATAGGAGACACATAGATAGAATGGAAATGGCAAATGCTAGGGGGTGTAATTATAAGGTGATTGGAGGAAAGTATAGGAGGGATGTTAGAGGTAAGTTTTTTTTTTACACAGAGTGCCTTGTGCATGGAATACAATGTCAGTGGTGGTGGTAGAGGCAGAGACATTTGGGATATTTAAGAGATTCTTAGATGGCTACGTGGATGAATGAAAAATGGGGGGCTATATTGGAGGGAAAGGTTAAACTGGATTTTGAAGTAGATTAAAAGATTATGTTCTAGTTCTATCCCATGAGGGAATGGACATAGCACTAACAAAGTAAGTGGAATTAATGACAAGCTTGAGTAGGTGGGAGGGATGGTGAGGTGCGTCAGTATGATCATGGCTGATTTACCCCAGGCCTCAACTTCTCTATGCCAACTTTCCAGAGCCCTCATTCGCCCAATCTTTCAAAAATTATTTGCATTTTAAATGTGTGTACAGGGCTAGCCAGCATTATTCACTGTGGTGGAGAATTTTAGCAATTTCCTCTGAACTCAAACACCTCTCAATCATTTGACTTTTTAAAAAAAAATCAGTTTGTTTTTATTTTTTCTTTACCAAGAGGATTTCCATATTTCTGTAACATCTGTATTTCATCTGCCACATACTCAGCCATCCTCTCAAACCTGCTATAATTCCCCTGTAGTCCCTTTACAGTCTACCCCTGCTGCCACCAGCTTTGCATCATCAACAAACCTGGCCACGTTACACTTAATCCCCTCAACTAAATTGATAACAAAGATTGTGAACAGCTGGGCCCTCAACACTGATCCTTACAGCACCCCACTGGTCACTAGTTCCCAAGCTGAACATGACCTGTTTATTCCTTCTGTTGTCTGTCTGTTAATTATCCCCCAGTCCGGACCAGTAGCAAATGAGTTCCTCCAGCATTTGCACTTTCTTGTGCCTCGCACCAGTATTTTATTCCCAAATTCTGTATTCTAATCTTGCTTAATGGCCACTTGTGTGAAGGCCTTCTGAAAGACAAAGTACATCACATCTACTGGTTCACCTTGCCTTTTCTACATTTTACAACTTTAAGATAAAGATTTGTCAAATGGTTTTTCTTTCCTAAATCCATAATGAGTCTTGCAACCTTAGTATATCTTTTAGCTAGGCTGTTACAACATCGAGATTCAAGCTTATTTGTCACATGTACATCTAAAGATACAGCGAAATATGTTGCTTGTGTTGATAACCTACACATCCGAGGGTGGCCTGGGGCTGTCAGCAAGTGCCGCCATCCTCAAACAAGTCCTCGCATAAAACTATGGCTCCTGCAGGGTTGCTTCATCAGAATCAGAATCGAGTTTAATATCACTGGCATATGTCATGAAATATGTTGTTCTGCAGCAGCAGTAGATTGCAATATATAATTATATAAAAAACTATAAATCGCAAAAGAAAATAAATAATAAATTTTAAGTAAGTAGTTGAAAGAAAGCAAAAAAGGAAAAAACAATGAGGTGGTATACATGGGATCATTGTTCATTCAGAAATCTGATGGTGGTGGGGAAGAAGCTGTTCCTGAAATGTTGAGTGTGTGTCTTCAGGCTCCTGTATTTCCTCCTTGATGGTAGCAATGGGAAGAAGGCATGTCCTGGGTAATGAAGATGTCCTCGATGCTGGGAGGTTAGTGCCGATAATGGAGCTGGCTGAGTTTGCAACTTTCTGCAGCTTTTTCCCATCCTGTGCAGTGATCCCTCTATTACAGACGGTGATGCAACCAGTTAGTACACCTGTAGAAATTTCCACAGTGTGACACATCTGGTCACACTTGCTAAATTCCCTTCACCCTCAAAGAGTGTCACCTGTATGTTTCTTCTCTGGCATAAAGATAAAGAAAAGTCCAGTTTATATTCCTGATCTTTCATGAACTATCCAGTGTTTGGGGAGATGGGAGTGTTATTGTGTCTCAGCATGTTGACTGCCAGCTGCATGGTAATTGGAATCCTGCCAATTTATCAATGCTCATCACTACAGTGAATCACTGATCAGTGTAGTTAGCATAGTCTGTCCTTGAATCTCTTAGTGTTTCCTATTTCTCTCCATTAGTCCATGTTTTTTTCCCCAGCATGAGCAAAAGATACTCTATTCTATTGTGGCTGCACTGAGACAGTACTGCTAACAGGAGTCTGAATTGGAAGTGAGGAAATCTATTGATTTGCTCTGTTTGTAGTGCTAGCTTGTCATTTCAATAAGCAGTTATGAAAAAAGGTTTTACCCGGTCTACTAAACAACCTGTTTATACATTGACATATATTCTTTGTTTTCAGATTCTGCTTTCTGAAATACACTCAGTGGCCACTTTATTAGGTACAGGAGTGGAACCCAATGTTGTAACCTGCTGTAGCCCAATTACTTCAAAGTTCGACGTGTTGTGCGTTCAGGGTTGCTCTTCTGCACACCACTGTTGTAACACATGGTTATTTGAATTACTGTTGCTTTCTGACTGCTTGAAGCAGTTTGACCATTCTCCCCTGACCTCTCGTCCCAGAACTGCAGCTTACTGGACATTTTTTTTGCTTTTCGCACCATTCTCTGTAAACTCTGGAGACAGTTGTATATGAATATCCCAGGAGATCAGCAGTTTCTTATCTACTCAAAACACCCCGTCTGGCGCCAAGAACCATTCAACGATCAAAGTCACCTCAATCACATTCCTTCCCCATTCTGATGTTTGGTCTGAACAACAACTGAGCCTCTTGACCATGTTTGCATGCTTTTGTGCATTAAGTTGCTGCCATGTGATTGGCTGATTAGATATTTGCATTAATGAGCAGGTGTACATGTGTGTCTAATAAAGTGGCCACTTTGTGTATATTGTTGATAAAACAGAATTCAGGTTAAGATTTATTTATCACACGTACATTGAAACATACAGTGAAATGCATTGTTTGTGTTAACAACCAACACATGCAAAGATGTGCTGGGATAGCCCACAAATGTTGCTACACATTTTGATGCCAACATAATGTTCCCTCAAACAGTAGCTATCTTTTTGATAAAACAGATACTGTAGTCCTTTACCCTTTGCACATTATGAATAACTTTTGTTTATTTGAATCTATAAAACACAACACTATGGTAATTAAGTGTGATCTTAAAGCAAAAATATAAAATAAAATCAGGGACTATAGCATAAATAAATGACAAATAACGGCCAATGGTGTTATTAGTAAGTGTCCAGGGATTAGATCAAGGAATTAGATGAGCTCCAGAAAAATGGGATGCGACAATCCAGAGGAATATGCAGGAGTTTTGTTTGAAATCAAAGTTAGCATAGCCATTCAATTACTAAGAATGTCCTCCCATCAAAAGATATGCTGCTATTACTTACTGACAACAGCTATATAGAAATATTGCTCTAATTTTCCTTGCATAAAAAAGATCAAGGCTGATTAGTTGAAATATGATAGCCAGATTAATGTGTACTGAGGAGGGAATAAAAAGCTCAATTTTAACATGTATTCTTCAAGAGTACTGCATAATCTCTGCCAACCACTTCAATTTAACATTTGTCTGGTAAAGTAGTGAAATGGAACTGGAACTACCAGGCTCCTACAGTTTCTCATCTGCACCATTAATGAAGATTCAGAAAACCACTGGCCCTAATTTTTTGGACAATAGAGGTGAACTCGACCTCACGATCTACCTCGTTGTGGCCCTCATACCTTAGTGCAGTGCAGGCAGACAATATGTATGTAACTACAACACTATATTCTGCATCCTGCAAATTGCTTTTTCCTTATACTATGTTGACGTATATACGTTTTGGAATTATCTGTATGGATGGCATACATAAAATGTTTCTTTCGCTGTATCTTGGTACATGTGACAATATTCAACCAATTACCAGTTAGTGAGCTGCAAACTACATAAACTCACTGGCTACCTACCTGCAATTCCCTCTCTTATCTGAAACGGGCATTAACTTCTGCCCAGGGTCTTTGTGATCATGAGTATCACATTCTACACATAGTATTATCTTAACAACCAGTTAAGCTATTACCAGCTGTGAGAGATTGAATGTTTATGAATCTGTGTCACTGCTAGAAAAATCTGCAGAGGATTATGGACTCAGTAAAGAAATATCACATCTCGCTCTTAAATGGCCAACCACCGATCCTGTACGCTATAAAAACTATATTTGGGGAAAAAAAGAGAAACAATAATACCACTAAATTCACTTCTCCCCAGCAATACTCTTTTGTAGACAAGAATGCTCTTGGAGAGTGCAGTAAAGTGAAGGTCACTTTATTTTAATCTCTAATTCCACTGCAGAAAAGTCTTCTAATTTTCTGCTTGATGGAACGGTAACTATGAGGTAAGGCAAGCAAAACTACATACTCACAGTACATCAGTGATTGTATGTCCTCGTACTGTATAGGTTAGCTTTTCTGCCAATTTCTTGCCTGATGCTGACAACTGCAGTCTGTGGTCAAAGCCAAGATGTTATGCTTCTCATTTCTATCCACTAATCCGCTGGCTCTTCTTCTGATGGCCCACAGTACAAAGATCACCAGAGAACCTGGGCAGGATTCTGAACCGTGAAAGCAGTGAACAGATGAAAAGTAATTGTGTGATTGTGTGGTCTGTTTCTCATACAATGTAAGTCTTGAGTATTGTAGCATTGCTCTAATTCACTATCAGCTCTCACAAGTGTGTACATATCCACTCCACCCAGTCCGTTTTAAGAGAGCTTGTTCTACCACAAGCATCCAAAGTTAGTTAGGATCTGTTTTTTTGCAGTTTAGAAGAATGAAGGGTGATCTTATTAAAACGTACAAGATCCTAAAGGGGCATAACAGGGTGAATATTGGGAAATTTCCACTTGTGAAACATCCTAAACAAGGAGAAACAGTGATAAGATAATAGGGCCTCTCATTTTAAAAATGAGGTGCACAGGATTTTATTTTCTAGATGATGAACCTCTGGACTTCTCTACCCCAGAAGGCTATGGGGACTAAGCCATTCCAGGTATTGAAGAGAAGACGTTTTTTTTGAAATATTGGAGAATTGGGTATATGAAACTGGCTCAATCAAATTGATTTACAGGGCAGGCTTAAAGGCCTACTCTTGCTCCTATTTTCTTGTGTTCTGTGTAGTAATTAATCACATAGCTGCTGCATCTTAGCACAGGTTTATTTTTGTGCTATAGGTAAAACAGAACATGAAGGGAAAATGCAGCAAGTCGGGCAGCATCTGGGGAAAAAGAAACAGTTAACGTTTTGAAAAATTTAGATTCTCAAATAATTTTTGTGACATTGTACTTCAAAAAAACCTGAAATCTCAAGTATTAGCAAGAGACTCATTAGATGGAAAAAAAAAGTGTGTGGCTGATAACCAGAGTAATGTCTTAAGTAGCATGTATTCCAGTAGCTAACATTATATTTCTACTGCACTTCAAACTGCTGTTTGAACAAGGAAGGGATTTCCCAGGAGGGTATTGATCACAGACTTTAGTTTACATTTCCATCTCAGTTTTTGCTCTTGCATGTATAGTCCTGCCAAGAACAGCAAATAAACCTTTGTCACTTACAAGTGCCTCTGGGTTTAGAAGCACACTGCAAGATTGAAACAGATACAAATGAAGCCCCACAGATCTTGCCTTTGTGTAGAGTTAAAATCGTTGGACCACAGAATCAAATACAATGGGCAACAGCTGAACTAACCATGTGCAAATGGAACTTCCCCAGGGAGGAATGTGCCATTGATTATTCCACTACAGCTGTTAAAACACAAGTGAGGGAGTGTGTGTGCTGGTAGTGAGTGAAATAACCTCCTGTTATACAGGCAACCCACCAAAGCTCTAAACTATTGTCCAAAAATTATTTAAAAATAAAACAAACCCTTTAAATAATAGCAAGCACCTCACTTCTAGAAAACTTTGCATGGATGTTACAAACTGCACTTGGGGCCTATTTTGTAGATACACCTGCTCATTCATGCAAATCTAATCAGCGAATCATGTGGCAGCAACTCAATGCATAAAAGCATGTGGACATAGTCAAGAGGTTCAGACTAAATACACAATGGGGAAGAAATGTGACTTAAGTGACTGTTTAATGATTGTTGCTGCCAGACTGGTGGTTTGAGTATCTCAGGGACTGCTGATTTCTTGGGATTTTCACTCACAACAGTCTTGAGAGTTTACAGAAAATGGTGGGATAAACAAAACAAAACATCTAGTGAGGGGTAGTTCTGTGGGCGATTTTAATGAGGGAAGTCAGAGAAGAATGACCATACTGGTTCAATCTGACAGTAACTCAATAAGCATGTGCTACATTGATGGTCTGCAAAACAGCATCTCTGAATGCACAGCACATGGAATCTTGAAGTGGGTGGGCTGTACCAAGTTCCAATCCTGTGCCCAATGAGTGTATGTTTCTTTCCATAAAGTTTCTTCGAATTGTGTATTAAATTTCACATCTTATTTTAGTCAGCCATGAACAAGATTTTAATTCATTCTAAATTCAGTTATTGTTCCCCCCCCCGCCCTTAGTTAACAAGGAAGGTAAAGCTCTGTAATGTGCAGTGCAGAATGCAAAGATATAATGACATTGCAGCATTTTGCAATGTTAAAGTGAATCTCTGTAAATGTGCACACAATGAAACTGCTATTTGAGTTGAATAAGACGGAGTGATAAGGCTGCATTGACATTGCACTTTTAATGTAATAAATGACTCGCAAGGTGCACTATCAAATTACATGTTTGATGCGGAATGGGACAAGGAGATAGTGAGCAGTTTATATGGATTTTAAGGGGTGTTTAGGAGTATCATGTGGGATAGATGTGGTTGGTAATAAAAATCCAGAGCTGTGGGCAGCTGAAAACGCAGCTGTCAAAGATGAAGCTGTTAAATTTTAGAAGGTCTGAAATGGATAAACATAGAAATCTGAGGTTGGAAGTTGGAAGAAGATGGTTTAGGAAGAGATTTGATTTAGAGAAATTTGAAATCTCGGATGGAATTTTTCCAATTGGGGTGCTGCTGAACTAGGAAGCCTGTGTAATGAACCAGCATAATGAACTAGTTGTGAGTTAGGATGCAGGCAGCAAAGGCTTGGTTGATCTGAACATTCAAATTCAGATTTAATTGATTATCAAAGTAAATACCACAAACAAGAAAAAATCTGCAGATGCTAGAAATCCAAGCAACACACCTGAAGGAACTTAGCAGGCCAGGCAGCGTCTATGTAAAAGTGTAACGACTTTTCAGGGTGAGACCCTTCATCAGGACTGGGAAGGAAAGGGGAAGATACCAGAATAAAAAGGTGGAGGGAGAGGAAGGAGGATAGTTAGAAGGTGATAGGTGAAGCCTATTAAGGTAAAAGGCTGGAGAAGAAGGAATCTGAATAGAGAGAAGAGTGGGCCAGGGAAGAAAGGGAAGAAGGATGCAGGACTGAAAAATACAGATCTGACATATACAGGACTGAAAGTATTGTATTTGAATGCACACAGTATATGAAATAAGGTAGATGATCTTGCAGCGTAGTTAGAGATTGACAAGTATAACATTGTGGGTATCACAGAGTCGTGGTTGAAAGAAGATTATAGTTGGGAGCTTAGTATCCGAGGATACATTATTAATCCAAAGGACAGGCAGATAGGCAGAAGAGGAGGATGGCTCTGCTGGTAAAAAATGAAATGGAATCTTTAGAAAGAGGTGTCATAGGATCAGAAGATGTAGAATCCATCTGGGTAGAGTTAAACTGCAAGGGTAAGAAGACCTTGATGGGAGTTACTTACTGGCCTCCGAACAGTAGCCAGAATGTGGTCTTCAAATTAGATAGAAAAAGCATGTTAAAAAGGCAATGTTACATTAGTCATTGAGGATTTCAATATGCAGATAGATTGGGAAAATCAAATTGATGCTGGATCCCAAGAGAGACAATTTGTGGAGTGCCTCCAAGATGGCTTTTTAGAGCTTCTTGTGGTTGAGCCCACTAGTGGATCAGCAATTTTGGATTTGGTGTTGTGTTATGAACCTGATATGATTAGGGAGCTTAAGGTAAAGGAACACTTAGGGAACAGTAATCATAATATGATAGAATTTACCCTGCACTTTGAGAGGGCAAATCGAAAGTTAGTGTGTGGAGTAACGGGAATTACAGAGGCATGAGCAAGGACCTGGCTGGGGTTGATTGGTAGAGGACACTAGTAGGGTGACGGCAGTGCAGCAGTGGCTGGAGTTTCTGGGAACAATTCAGAAGGCGCAGGTTAGACATGTACCAAAGAAGAGGAAATATTCAAAAGCAGGATGTGACTGACGGGAAGTTATAGTTAACATGAAAGCAAAAGAGAGGGCATATGATAGAGCAAAAATTAGTGGTAGGTTGGAGGGTTGGGAAATTTCTTAACAACTATCAGGAAGCAACAAAAAGCCATGGGGGGGGGGAGATGAAATATGCAGTTAAGTTAGCCAATAATATAAAAGAATTACACCAAAAGTTTTTTCAGATGTATAGAGGGTAAAAGAGGCAGGAGTTGATACTGGACCGCTGGAAAATGACTTTGAAGAGGTAGTAACACACATCAAAGTTGCTGGTGAATGTAGCAGGCCAGGCAGCATCTCTAGGAAGAGGTACAGTGGACGTTTCGGGCCGAGACCCTTCGTTAGGACCCATGTCCTGACGAAGGGTCTGGGCCCGAAACGTCGACTCTTCCTCTTCCTAGAGATGCTGCCTGGCCTACTGCGTTCACCAGCAACTTTGATGTGTGTTGCCTGAATTTCCAGCATCTGCAGAATTTCTCGTGTTGAAGAGATAGTGAGATAGTAATGGGGAACAAGGAAATAGCAGATGAACTGTATCGTTCTTCACTGTGGAAGCACTATTAGTACACTGAAAGTTTGGGAATGTCAAGGGGCAGAAGTGAGTGAATTGCCATTACTAGGGAGAAGGTGCTTGGGAAACTGGAAGGTCTGAAGGGGGATAAGTCACCTGGACCAGATGGGTTACACCAAATGGTTCTGAAAGAGGTTGCTGAAGATATTGTGGAGACATTAGTAATGACCTTTCAAGAATCAGTAGATTCAGGCATGGTTCCAGAAGACAGGAACATTGCAAATGTCACTCCACTCTTCAAGAAGGGAGACAGGCAGAGTGAAGGGAAATTATAGGCCAGTTAGCCTGACTTAAGTGGTTACAAAGATGTTTGAGTCAATTGTTCAGGATGAGACTTCAGAGTACTTGAAGGCACATGATTAAATAGGGTGTAGTCACCATGGTTTCCTTAAGGGAAAGTCTTGCCTGACAAAATCTCTTGGAATTCTCTGAAGAAATAACAAGCAGGATAGACAAAGGAGAATTGGATGTTGTGTACTTGGATTTTCAAAAGGACTTTGACAAGCTGCTGCACATGAGGCTGCCAAAAAGAACTCAGGATATTACAGGAAAGATAGTAGTATGGGTAGAGCATTGGCTGATTGGCAGGAGGCAGAGTGGGAATAAAGTGATCCTTTTCAGGTTGGCTTCCGGTGACTAGTGGTATTCTGCAGGGGTCCATGTTAGGACCCCTGCAGAACTTAATAGCTTTGTGGCCAAGTTTGCTATCAATATGAGGATAGGTGGAGGTATTATTGAGGAAGCAGAAGGACTTAGACTGATTAGGAGAATAGGCAAAGAGGTGGTAGACAGAATACTGTGTCGGGGAGTGTATGTTCATGCACTTTGGTAAAAGGAATAAAAGACCATAAGACAAAGGAGCAGAAGTCGGCCATTCGGCCGATCGTGTCTGCTCCGCCATTCTATCATGTGCTGATCCAATCTCCCACTTAATCCCATTCCCCCGCCTTCTCACCATAACCTTTGATGCCCTGGCTACTCAGATACCTATCAATCTCTGCCTTAATTACACCCAGTGACTTGACCTCCACTGCTGCCTGTGGCAACAAATTCCACAGATTCACCACCTTCTGGCTGAAAAAATTTCTTTGCATCTCTGTTCTGAATGGGCGCCCTTCAATCCTTAAGTCATACCCTCTCGTACTAGACCTCCCCCACCATGGGAAACAACTTTGCCACATCCACTCTGTCCATGCCTTTCAACATTGGAAATGTTTCTATGAGGTCCCCTCTCATTCTTCTAAACTCCAAGGAGTTCAGTCCAAGAGCAGTCAAATGTTCCTCATATGTTAACCTTCTCATTCCCGGAATCATTCTAGTGAATCTTCTCTGAATCCTCTCCAACGTCAGCACATCCTTTCTTAAATAAGGAGCCCGAAACTGCCCACAGTACTCCAAGTGAGGTCTTACTAGTGCCTTATAGAGCCTCAACATCACATCCCTGCCCCTATACTGTATTCCTCTGGAAATGAATGCCAACATTGCATTTGCCTTCTTCACTACCGACTCAACCTGGAGGTTAAACTTAAGGGTATCCTGTACGAGGACTCCCAAGTCCTGTTGCATCTCAGAACTTTGAATTCTCTCCCCATTTAAATAATAGTCTGCCCGTTTATTTCTTCTACCAAAGTGCATAACCATACACTTTCCAACATTGTATTTCATTTCCCACTTCTTTGCCCATTCTCCCAATCTATCCAAGTCTCTCTGTAGACTCTGTTTCCTCAGCACTACCGGCCCCTCCACCTATCTTTGTATCAGCAGCAAACTTAGCCACAAAGCCATCTATTCCACAATCCAAATCGTTGATGTACAATGTAAAAAGAAGCGGCCCCAACATAGACCCTTGTGGAACACCGCTGGTAACTGGCAGCCAACCAGAATAGGATCCTTTATTCCCACTCTGTTTCCTGCCAATCAGCCAACGCTCCATCCACATATGTAACTTTCCCGTAATTCCATGGGCTCTTATCTTGTTTAGCAGCCTCACGTGCGGCATCTTGTCAAAGGCCTTCTGAAAATCCAAATATACAACATCCACTGCATTTCCCTTGTCTAACCTACTTGTAATTTCCTCAAAAAAAAAATTGCAATAGGTTTGTCAGGCAGGATTTTCCTTTAAGGAAACCATGCTGAGTTCTGCCTATCTTGTCATATGCCTCCAGGTACTCCATAACCTCATCCTTGACAATCGACTCCAACAACTTCCCACCCACTGATGTCAAGCTAACAGGTCTATAATTTCCTTTTTGCTTCCTTGCCCCCTTCTTAAATAGCAGAGTGACATTTGCAATCTTCCAGTCCTCCAGAACCATGCCAGAATCTATTGACTTTTGAAAGATCATTGCCAATGCCTCCGCAATCTCCACAGCTACTTCCTTCAGAACACGAGGATGCATTCCATCTGGTCCAGGAGATTTATCTACCCTTAGACTATTCAACTTCCTGAGTACTTTCTCTGTCGTAATTGTGACTGCGCACACTTCTCTTCCCTGACACCCTTGAGTGTCCGGCATACCGCTGATCTCTTCCTCAATGAAGACTGATGCAAAATACTCATTCAGTTCCTCCGCCATCTCCTTATCTCCCATTACAATTTCTCCAGCATCATTTTCTATCGGTCCTGTATCTACTCTCACCTGTCTTTTACTCTTTATATACAGTCGGCCTTCCTTATCTATGAGGGATTGGTTCCGGGACCCCTTGCAGATACAAAAAAATGCGGATGCTCAAGTCCCTTATTCAACTTGTCTCAATGCGGTGGACCTCAGGACCCAGTGGAACCCCGGACCTTATTTAACCTGTCTCAGTGCGGTGGACGTTAGGACCCGGCAGTGGAGCTTTGAATCCGCAGTGTTTCTGTTCACGAAAATAACCACGATCACGATTGAAAATAAAGTGGAAATAATAAAGCGATCGGAAGGAGGTGAAACGCCATCGTTCATTGGAAAAGTGTTAGGCTACAGTCGGTCAACGATTGGAACAATTTTAAAGGATGAAGTGAGAAAGGCCCTGCCCTGATGAAAGCTACAATTATTACTAAGCAACGCAGTTGTTTAATTATTGGGTTTTGGGGTTTTGGGTTTTTGATCCTCCACATCAACCAGCCATGGATGGAGAGCACGCTCAGGAGCGGTCTGTCACTGGATCGAACTCGGGAAGTCCCGTTCCCAAGCCTGGCGCTGAAACATACATTTCTTATGTGTTTTATATGCTTAGAAAGATAAAATGTATACTATATACTAAGACAAATGTTTGACTAACTGATGCTAAATAATACCGGATGTACCTGTTCCGACTTACTTAGTAAGAGAACTTCCGTTTTTTTTCCGATCTTGATCCATGATAACCTACGCACATCCTCCCGTATACTTTAAATCATCTCTAGTTTACATATAATACCTAATACAATGTAAATGCTATGTAAAATAGTTGTTATACTGCATTGTTTGGGGAATAATGACAAGAAAAAAAAGCCTGTAATGCTTGAACAACAAGTGCTGGAAGAACACTTCTGGGTTTTCTTGATTCGCGGTTTGGTTGAATTCGCACATGCAGAACTCGCGGATAAGGAGGGCCGACTGTACTTGAGAAAGCTTTTAGTATCCTCTTTGATATTATTTGCTAGCTTCCTTTCATAGTTCATCTTTTCCCTCTTAATGACCTTCTTAGTTTCCTTTTGCAAGCTTTTAAAAACTTCCCAATCCTCTGACTTCCCACTAATTTTTGCTTCCTTGTATGCCCTTTCCTTTGCTTTAACTTTGGCTTTGACTTCTCTTGTTAGCCATGGTTGCATCCTTTTTCCATTAGAAAATCTTTTCTTTTTTGGAATATATCTGTCTTGCACCTTCCTCACTTCTCGCGTAACCAGCCACTGCTGCTCTGCTGTCCTTCCCGCCAGTGTCCCTTTCCAGTCGACTTTGGCCGGTTCCTCTCTCATGCCACTGTAATTTCCTTTACTCCAGTGAAATACTGACACATCGGATTTCAGCTTTCTCAAATTTCACAGTGAACTCAATTATGATCACTGCCTCCTAAGGGTTCCTTCACCTCAATCTCGCTAATCATCTCTGGTTCATTACACAATACCCAGTCCAGTACAGCTGATGCCCCAGTGGGCTCAACAACAGGCTGTTCTAAAAAGCCATCTCGCAGACATTCTACAAATTCTCTCTCTTGAGATCCAGTGCCGACCTGATTTTCCCAATCCACTCACATGTTAAAATCCCCCACAATTATCATAACACTGCCCTTCTGACAAGCCTTTTCTACTTCCTGTTGTGATTTGTAGTCCACATCACGGCAACTGTTAGGAGGCCTGTATATAACTGCCATCAGGGTCCTTTTACCCCCGTGTTTTCTTAGCTCGGCCCATAAAGATTCTGCACCTTCAGATCCTATATCACCTCTTTCTAATGATTTGATATCATTTCTTACCAATAAAGCCACACCACTCCCTCTGCCTACCTGCCTATCCTTCCGATACACCGTGTATCCTTGGACGTTCAGCTCCCAGAGACATGCATCCTTTAGCCACGTCTCCATGATGGCCACAATATCAAATCTGCCAATCTGTAGCTGTATGACAAGATCATCCACCTTATTCCTTATGCTACATGCATTTAAGTATAACACCTTAAGTCCAGTATTTGGTACCTTTTGCTTTGATTGCACTGCAACTCATCCCAATGGCTGCAAAATTGCCTCATCCCCTGCCTGTCCTTTGTGACATCTTTACTGCTCAATATCTTAGATTTATTTCTGTTTTCCCCTCCTCCACTCTATCATTCCGGTTCTCATCCCCCTGCCAAATTAGTTTAAACCCTCCCTAACAGCTCTATTAAACCTTCCTGCCAGGATATTGGTCCCCTTCAGGTTCAGGTATAACCTGTCCTTTTTGAACAGGTCATACTTCCCCCAGAAGAGATCCCAGTGATCCAAGAATCTGAAGCCCTGCCCCCTGCACCAGTCTCTCAGCCACGCATTCATCTGCCTGATCCTACTATTCTTGCTCTCACTAAAACATGGCACAGGTAGCAATGCTGAGATTACTACCCTGGAGGTCCTGCTTCTCAGCTTCCTTCATAACTCCCAGAAATCTCTCTTCAGGACCTCCTCCCTTTTCCTATCTGTGTCATTGGTACCAACATATACCAAGACAGCTGGCTGCTCGTCCTCTCCCTTCAGAATATTCTGGAGCCGATCCGAGACACAGATTATTTTCTAAATGGGAAGAAAATTCAAAAATTTGAAGTGCATAGGAACTTGGGAGTCCTTCTACAGGAATCCCTAAAATTCATTTGTAGGTTGAGTCAGTGGTGAGGAAGGCAAATGCAATGTTAGCATTTGTTGCAAGAGTACTAGAATACCAAAGTAAGAATGTAATATTGAGACTGTATTAGGGACTGGTGAGGCCTCACTTGGAATATTGTGAGCAGTTTTTGGGCCCCTTATCTAAGAAAAGATAGGCTGACATTGGAGAGGCTTCAGAGGAGGTTCACAAGAATGATTTGGGAATGAAAGGGTTATCTTATGAGCAGCAAACAAAAGCTCTGGGCCTGTACTCACTGGAATTTTAAAGAATGAGGAAGGCTCTCATTGAAGCCTATTGAATATTTAAAGGCTGAGATAGAGGGATGTGAAGCGGATGTTTCTGTTGGTGGGGGTGTCAAGGACCAGAGGGCACAGCCTCAAAATATTGGTACATCCATCTAGAACAAAGATGAGGAATTTCTTCACCAGAATGTGGTGAATTGATGCCACAAGCAGCGAACACCAATCAGGCAACACACAAAATGCTGGAGGAACTCAGCAGGCCAGGCAGCATCTATGGAAAATAGTACAGTGACTGTTTCGGCCGAGATCCTTCAGCAGGGCTTGGCCCGTAACGTCGACTGTACTTTTTATCATAGATGTTGCTTGACCTGCTGAGTTCCTTCGGCATTTTGTGTGTGTTGCTTGGATCCAGCATCTGCAAATTTTCACTTGTTTGTGAACACTGATTGGGGTTTGATTCACGTCATCTGTAAGGGGTCCATACGTTCTCCCCACGGCTGCATGGGTTTCTCTGGGTGCTCCAGTTTTCTCCCACGTTCTAAAGACGTACAGTTAGGGTTAGGGCTAGTCAGTCTATGTCAGCACCGGAAGCATGGTGATACTTGTGGGGCTGCCTTCAGCACAATCCTTACTAATATAATTTGATGTAAATGACATATTTCACTGTGTTTTGATGTTTCATGTGACAAATTGTGCATGTGACAAATAATCAAATCTAATCAATGATCTTCAATCCTCCCTGTCACTGTAAAGACGTTACACTCCATGTAAAGGCACAAGCTTCTTCATAAAGCCATTAAAAGAGTTAACATACTGTTGTTATTTGCCCCAAACTGTTGTCATCTTGTGTCAAAAGCAATTAGATTCTGATCCTCATTTCCTTAGTCTTCTCCCAAGAAGAATGGGACTAGATATTAAGTTTTCAAAAAAGCAGGCTGTTACCATGTATTAGCAGAAGCTTCATTCATGGACTCTTCATGTAACTGTCAGATCGCATAAGCAGAGTCAAAAAGTTGAATATTTGAAGTTACCACACTGAGCAGCTTGGGTCTGGGGAATTGACTCTTTTATTCTGTGCCTCATTAAACCTTGTGTATGAGGCCCCATTGAGTTCAAAAAGGAATTGTAAGGGGAAGGATTAGGAGGCAAAGGGGAAGTTAGTTTTAATTATTTCTTTTTTTTTAGAATAATTTACGTTTTTTAGTTAAGTTTATATTTTAGATGATTTACTTTTTAAGTATTTAAATACAATTTAAATGTCTGGTTTTTACAAACCATTAAAAGTCAGTTGCAGTTTTTTTCAGTTTGCTTCCACGAATGTCAGCTTTCAACGGCTTATGGAGATGATTCACATATGGAGTCCCTACACTCTGCAGCTGTCACTGTTCAAGCTTGCTGGTGGAGTCCTGGATGCAGAGGATCACAAGCTGATTCTTTTGTATCCAAATAAGTGTGGGGAGTAGTTCAATATCACCCTCGAGATCACAGTTAGATGTGGTGACAGTGATTAGCAATCCTTGAACTGGTAACTGGGTTAGCAAGATCCAACCTATGATTCCTCAAAAGGAGAATTAATGAAATCACTTGTCCAAGAGGCTTGTAGCTGAAAAATAATACCAGCTAAGTTTGAGAGATGATGCCTTAGAGAAATGCTTTGAGATAGCAATCTTAATTTTATGTGAAATAAAAATGAAAATACTGGATGTATTCAGCAGGTTAGAAACAGGGAGTTGATGCTTCAAATGAATAACCTTTAGTTTATAACTGAGAAATGTTAGAAATCCAAGTTTGTTTTAAGTTGTTCTGAAAAGGCAATCTGTGTCAAGAAAGTGGAGTCTAAGGAGAGACTGAATGACACAAATAGTGATAGGTTCTGGCTGAGAGGAGGTGGTGTGTGTAAGTGCCAGGTAGGGATGTTTACCGTAGGAAATAAATGAAAATACAGAAGAAAGAAAAAGAAGAAAACAGTGCTGGAACTGAGAGACTCAAACCAGAGAAGCAAAACTCGGGGAGGGGTGAGTAGGAAATCTAAAGAGTGCTGAGAGTACTCAGCAGGTCACGAAGCAGATGTAGAGTGATGCTGCTTGCAGTTTAAATTGTGGATAAACTAAACTTAAAACAAGGATGTCACTTGCAAAATTTTGTATGGTATCTTATTTACAAAATGTACTGTGCCATAATTTGGCCCAAGTAATGTGTGATATTATTTTCTTTTTTGATATCATGGGAATATTTATGTCCAGTAAAGAGGGAAGAGAAACTCTTAACTTCGTACAAAAGTACTTCCATCTACTCTGTATGTCTGGGATTGTTTTCTAGATTGTTAAACTGAACAGTGCAGCACAGGATCAGGCCCTGTGCCAACCATGACGCCAATTTAAGTTGCATGTATGTTTACAAGTGGTCCTTTTCCCTTCAATGTCTGCCTGTTCATGTGTATGTTTAAATGCCTTTAAAATGTCCTAAAGATTTGATCTCATAACTAGGGTGAAAGTTATTGCTTGACATCTGACTTCTTCCTTACAGTCCAAAAACTCTATTTTGACATTGAATATATTTCATCTACAGCCCTATATGGATGGAGAATTGCTAAGCTTCATAACCCTCTGAGAGAAGAAGTAACTGACCTATATCCTCAGGCTATGCCTATCCTTCATCAAGGGAAACTCTGGCTATGTCCACACTACGCTAGATAATTTTGAAAATGAAGCTTTTTCTCTTCGTTTTGACCTTCCGTCCACACTGAAACGGTGTTTTCAGCCCCCGAAAATGGAGATTTTCAAAAACGGTCTTCAGAGTGAATAAATCTGAAAACGCCTAATATCCATTGCAGTGTGTACGGGATAACCGGAGCTTTTTAAAACCGCTGTCATAACGTGCCGGAACAAATGGCGGCAGCACGGCATTTCATTGTTTTCTTCTTCTTCTTATTATTATTATTACTTTATTGTCACCAAACAATTGATACTAGAGTGTACAATCATCACAGCGATATTTGATTCTGCGCTTCGCAGAACCTAACAATTTCAGAACAGATGGCAACGAGACTGAAACCAGAAGAGTTAGAAATGTACTCACCAAGTACTTTGACCCGTAGCTTACTGAATAAATAGGTATACTCACTTTGCCCTGTTTTCTGTCCTTGCTTGTATGAAGGTGGTTTACCTATTTATGCAAGTACTTCTCTGACAATAGATGTGTAACAGCCTAATGTAACATTGTATGGAAATACAAGATAACACTGATGCAGACATGTTTTAGAAATTTAACAAGGTGCTTTATTAATGCAACAGAGTTAGTCAGTTTTTCAATGTTTGTCGTCAGCCGGGTTATACTGTCCGTGAACTCCCTGTTGGTTGCCTCCATACGCTCCAGTATTTGTTTTTATTTTGTTTTAAGTCCTCCTGCGTGAGAGCCAAGAGCAATCCTTTTAAGTTTTTCTACTCTGTAACTGGACAAACACGCACTAAGTATACAGTTTCCTCTTCGGTTGTTTTCTGTGTGTTCTGCACGTGCCCAGTAGAGGAGATTTGCCCAAATATCCGTGTTAGCGTGAACAGAGATATTTTGAAAAATGCTTAGTGTGTACGCCTGTCGTTTTTACTCGAAACCGGCGTTTTTGAAAATTATCTGGCGTAGTGTGGACGTACCCTCTGTGTCAACCTCTTCCTTCTTCCTTTTTTAATCTTTTTATTAGTTTTCAGGTTCATAAACAAAATAATAGCGATACAAAGAGATTGGAATTACCTTATTGTTAATAAACATGTACAAAAAAGACTTCAAATAGTACAGATGTAATAGACTTCCAAACCCTTGATATAATTAATCATGAAGAAAAAAGAAATAAAAAAAGGATATTGCAAAGAAACCCCCCCAAACAAAAAAAATAGAACTAATTGCTAAACCCAAAAAAACAAACAGAACAAAACAAGGCTGAACCAATATCTTAAATCGAATATATTCATTAATATCGTCAACTCCGCTCCTCTGTTCATATATTCTAAGTTAATAAAAAGGATTCGGAAAAGGTCAAACGACATCATATGGAAATGTTGAATAAATGACTTCCAAGCCTCTCTGATTTTTTTCTAAATTTAAACATGATATAGTTTGGGAAAACCATTGAAATGTAGTAGGAGGGTTGGTCTCTTTACAATTCAATAAAATGGATCTTCTGGCCATTAGTGTAACAAATGCGATCATCCGACAAGCTGAAGAGGCTAAAGATCTATCTTCCGTCATTGGCAAACCAAAAATTGCCGTAATAAGATGGAGTTGTAAGTCAAGAGGCAAAACTATTGAAATAATATCAAAAATATCTTTCCAGAATTTTTCCAAGAGAGGGCAGGACCAGAACATATGAGTCAAAGAAGCCACATCAGAGTGACATCTGTCACAAATAGGGTTTATATGGGAATAAAAATGAGCTGATTTATCTTTAGACATGTGGGCCCTATGCATTACCTTAAATTGTATCAGTGTATGTTTAGCGCAAATAGAGGAAGCGCTAACTAATTGAAACATTTTTTCCCATTTCTCTAGAGGTAGGGGAAGTTGAAGTTCCCTTTCTCGTTCATTTTTAATTTTATCAGATATACCTGGCTGTAATTTCATAATTATATCATAAATAGTTGCTATTAATCCCTTCTGATAAGGTTTTCCTGAGGAGACTGAGGTTCTTTAACATCTGCCGGACGATGCTGAGGATGTTCTACGAGTCTGTGGTGGCCAGTGCTATCATGTTTGCTGTTGTGTGCTGGGGCGGCAGGCTGAGGGTAGCAGGCACCAACAGAATTAACAAACTCATTCGTAAGGCCAGTGATGTTGTGGGGATGGAACTGGACTCTCTCACGGTGTGTCTGAAAAGAGGATGCTGTCCAAGTTGCATGCTATCTTGGTCAATGTCTCCCATCCACTACATAATGTACTGGTTGGGCACAGGAGGACATTCAGCCAGAGACTCATTCCACCGAGATGCAACACTGAGCGTCATAGGAAGTCATTCCTGCCTGTGGCCATCAAACTTTACACCTCCTGGCTTGGAGGGTCAGAAACCCTGAGCCAATAGGCTGGTCCTGGACTTATTTCCTGGCATAATTTACATATTACTATTTAACTATTTATGGTTTTATTACTATTTAATTATTTATGGTTTGCAACTGTAACAAAAACCAATTTCCCCCAGGATCTATAAAGTATGACTATGACTATTTAAACCTAAAATTTTATCCGTGATATCATTAGGGTGTGAAATCGGAAAGGTGGGCAGTGTGGTATTTAAAAAGTTTCTTATTTGAAAATATCTAAAAAAAGAAAAAAAAATGGGATCTGGGCAAATTATATTTATTATATAAATGTTCAAAAGACATGAAACAGTTATTCAGAAGTAAGTCATGGAAACATGTTATACCTTTCATTTTCCATATCAGAAAGGCTTGATCCATATCCGAGGGTTGGAAAAAAAATTGGATATAATAGGGCTTGATAATATAAATTTGTTCAAACCAAAAAATTTACGAAATTGGAACCATATTTGTAATGCATGTTTAATTATTGGATTAACCATTTGTTTATTCAACTTAGAGAATACAAAAGGAAGTGAAGTTCCTAAAACGGAAACCAAAGAGAACCCTTGTACAGAGTAACCTTCAAGGTTTACTCATTGTGGACTTGGAATTATATCCCAATCTTGTGACCAAAATATTAAATATCAAATATTGATTGCCCAGTAATAGAATCTTAGATTCGGCAATGCTAAACCACTATCTTTCTTGGACTTCTGTAAATATTTTTTTTACTTAACCTGGGATTTTTATTCTGCCATATATAAGAGGAAATTTTAGAATCAATAGTATCAAAAAAAGATTTAGGAATAAAATTGGTATTGCTTGGAGTAGATATAAAAATTTAGGTAGAATAATCATTTTAATAGCATTGATTCGGCCAATCAATGATAGAGACAATGGGGACCATTTAGTAATCAGTTGTTTAACCTGACTAGTTAACGGTAAAAAATTGAGCTTGAATAAGTCCTTATGTTTCTTAGCAATTTTAACCCTCAAATAAGTAAAATAGTTAGTAATCAATCTGAATGGTGAACATCTATAAATGGGAACCTGTATATTTGATGGAAAAAGTTCATTCTTGCCAAGATTCAATTTGTAACCAGAAAAACTGCTAAACTGAGCAAGCAGAGATAATACTGCCAGAATGGATTTCTCAGGGTTAGAAATATATAACAGCAAATCATCTGCATATAGTGATAATTTATGTATCTCATTCCCACAGGTAATACCAAATATATTAGGAGAGTCACGAATAGCATTAGCTAATGGTTCCAGGGCAATATCAAATAATAATGGACTAAGAGGGCAACCCTGCCGAGTACCACAGAATAACTGAAAAAAGGGAGATCTTTGATTGTTAGTAAATACCAAAGCCAAAGGAGTAAGGTATATCAATTTAATCCAAGATATAAATATCTGACTAAAATTAAATTTTTCAAGCGTATTAAACAAATATGTCCATTCGACTCTATCAAAAGCTTTCTCAGCGTACAGTGAAATGATGCATTCTGGAGTTCTAGGTGAAGAAGTATAAACAATATTCATTAATCTCCTGATATTAAAGAAGGAGTAACGATTTTTAATAAATCCAGTCTGATCAACAGAAATAATTTGAGGCAATACGTTCTCCGATCTCGTTACCAATATTTTAGAAAAAATCTTAGAATCCACATTCGGCAAAGGTATAGGCCTATAAGATGCACATTCAGTAGGATCCTTATCTTTTTTTAAGAATTAGGGAAATAGAAGCTCGATAAAAAGATTGTAGTAGTTTACCTATAGATACTGCATCCCTAAAGATTCTACATAACCAAGGAGAAAGTATAGTAGAGAAAAACGTTTTAAAAATTCTACTGTGTAACGGTCTGGGCCAGGTGCTTTATCTGAATTCATCAAAGAAATAGCATTTTTAAAAAATTTCTTCTATCGTAATAAGTACATCTAGTTTTAACATTCATTGAGTGATAATTTTGGAATATTCAATTTCTTTAAAAATTCATGCATTGTAGTGGAGTCATCAGGAAATTCTGATGGGTATAGAGAGGTACCTCTGACGTCTCTATACCATGTCAACCTCTTAAGCACACTTGAAATCTTAAGAAAATCTCAATGGGATCACCTTTCATTCTTGTACATCAGACAAGTTAGAACCAAAGAAATTGCCATGACAATGAAGGAGGCCATTTGGTCCATTGTGTTTGTGCCAATACTGAAAGAGATGATCCTACCTTCTAGCATGAGGCCTTTCATTCTGCAGGTCATGGTTCTTTGTACATTTCCTAATGCATTTTAAATGTATCCTTACCTCCCACTACACAAGCCTCTGAATCCAATGCCACATTCTCCATAACTTCCACCATCTTCAACAGGATCCTACCACTAAACACATTCCACCCCCCCCCCACTCTCCTTTTTCTGCAGTGATTGTTTGCTACATGATTCCCTTATCCCTCTCTACAGATTTCCCTGCTGGCACTTACCTCTGCAAATTGGACAAGTGCTACACCTTCCCCTACTCCCTTTCCCTCACCACCATTCGTGGCCCAAACAGTCCATCCTGGACAGGCGACACTTCTCTTGCGAGCCTGCTGGGGATTATTTACTGTATCTGGCGCTCCCTTTGCGACCTCCTCTCCATCAGTGAGACCGCTTTGTTGAATATATTTGCTCAGTCTGCCACAACAGGTGAGATTTCCTGGTCATCATCCATTTTAATTCTACTTCTCATTCCCTTTTCAACATGTCAGTCCATGGTCTGTTTATGGTCCTGATGAGGCCACTCTCAGGTTGGAGAAGCAGCAGCTCAAATTCTGTCTGGGTAGCCTCCATCTTGTTCGCATGAACATTGATTTAGATTTAGATTATGAGGACACTCAGTAGTCGTTTATTGTCATTTAGAAATGCATACATGCGTTAAGAAATGATACAATGTTCCTCCAGATATCACAGAAAAACAGGACAAACCAAAGACTAACACTGACAGAACCACATAATTATAACATATAGTTACAGTAGTGCAGAGCAATACCATAATTTGATAAAGAGCAGACCATGAACACAGTTAAAAAAAAGTCTCAAAGTCCCGATCGATTCCCATTAGTCCCCGATAGCAGGCGGCAAAAGGGGAGAAACTCCCTGCCATAAACCTCCAGGCACCGACAACTGTTGATGCATTGGAGGCACCTGACCACAGCCGACTCTGAGTCCGTCCGTCTGAAAACTTCGAGCCTCCGATCAGCCCCTCCGATACAGCCTCCCGAGCACCATCTTCTACCGAGCATCTTCGACCTCGCCCCAGCCGCCGAAACAAGCAAAGCCCAGGATACGGGGCCTTCTCCGGAGATTCCGGACCACACAGTAGCAGCAGCAGCAGCAGCAGCGAAGCAGGCATTTCAGAAGTTTATCCAGATGTTCCTCCGTGCTCTCATGTCTATCTTCGTCAAATCAGAATTGTGCACGGTACCCTAATTGACACATAACAGATATCATTCAACGGAGTGGCTGCATGTGCTGCATCGTGCCACCATTTTCTCCTCCTCTTAACTAGATTTCTCTAACTTCCAGTAATTTCTCCCCTCCCTATTCTAACTCTCCTCTTATCTCTTCTCCTGCCCATCGTTTCCCTCTGGTGCTCCACCTTCTTCCCTTTGTACTGTGGTCCACTGTCCTCTCCTATCAAATTTCAATAGAAGGGTCTCGGTCTAAACCTACTGTTCATTTCTCTCCATAAATGCTGCCTGATCTGCTGAGTTTCTCCAGCATTTTATGTTTGTGTTGCTCTGGATTTCCAGCATCTGCAGAATATCTTGTGTTTATATCATGTTTTTAAGCCTCTGTCACATGTCATACCCTGTCAAGACAGTGTGGTTGAGACGTCAATCACTTTTAGATGATTTTTTTCCCCAGCCTTTCCCTCTAATCCTTCTAATTAATTACTTTAAATCTATATTCCTTTCTTTAGCATCACTGCTAAGGTAAATTGATCCTTCCTGTTAACTGCAGGCACCCTATCATTTTATGCACTTCATTAAAGTTTTTCATGAATCTTCTCCTTTTGGAAAAGAAACAGTATTAGTTTATCTAATCTTTGCTGGTATCTACATATCCCCTCTTCTGCCAATACCTTTTATAAATTTCTACTGAAAACAAGCTCATAATCTTAGGAATTGATCACAAACTTTTTCGTCACTGCTGTCAAGGTAATTATATCCTTAAATAATGATAATAAAATTGTACATTGTATTTCCGGCTGGTCTTCCCAAAACCCTGCTGCAAGGGTGGCTAGGTTTATCCACTTTAGCACTCCATCCTAATTCCAATAAAGGCCAATGTTTTATTTACCTTCCGTATTACTTGTGCTAAGTGTTGGCCTTCTGCATTACCACTCAGGGTGACTATTCAGGGTGTCTGTCCTAACCATGTATACATTTCTTGAATGTAAGATCCAACTCCCTCTGAACATTATATCTCTAATGAACTAAACAATATTAAGCTTTACCATTTCCCTACCAAAGTAAATAATATCTCATTTCCCCTGATTATATTCTACCTGTAATTTATTGCCCAATAAATTGGGACAGCACAGTAGCACAGTGATAGGCGCGTTGTTTTTGCAGCGCCAGTGACCCGGTTCAATTCCTGCCGCAGTCTATAAGGAGTTTGTACATTCTCCCCGTGATCACATGGATTTCCTTCTGGTGCTCTGGATTTCCACCCACATTCTTAAGACGTGGGTTAGTAGATTGATTGGTCACATGGGTGTAATTAGGCTGGAAGGGCCTGTTGCCATGTGGTATCTCTAAATAAAATAAGTTTAGCCTTTTCTGTCCTTTGTAGATTTTATGTGTCCTCTATTTTGGAGTTTGGAGTTCAATTGCAGCACTGTTCTGTAAGGAGTGTCTGTATGTCCTCCCAGTGGAATGTGTGGGTATTCTCTAGGTCCTCCGGTTTCCTCCCACAGTCCAAAGACATACTTGTTCGTAGGTTAATTGGTCATTGTAAATTCTCCTGTGGTTAGGTTAAGGTTAATTGGGTTTGTTGGGAGTTGTGGTGCAGGTAGGAAAACCTACTCTGTGCTGTATTGTGGAATAAAGTATAACTTCTTGCCTCTTGTCAGTGAACTTGAATTCATCACACTCCTCCCCCTTGTTTAAGTCAGGTAGATTGTAAGTAATTGAGATACCAGCACTGATCACTGAGGCACTCCATTTGCCAAACTCAAAATGACTTCACTATCTCTACTGTTTCCTTTAAGTTAATTGACTCTTTATTTTTTTTTAAATAAATAGTATTCAACTCCATGAGTTCTCTTCTGCAGAAGCATTTTGTGTGAATAAAGGCCATTTCTCATTATTTAGTCTTGATTTAAACTTAAAGCAATTTTCACTCTTATTTGCTTTTTTAGGATTCCACTTCTGTCTTCCCAATTTGTTGTTGCAGATATTCTCTGTTTCTCCGTCCCACCTTGCAATGATTTCTGTCCTTCCTTTCCCTGTCACTTGACCTCCACAATTTCCCTCTCATTTTAAAGATGAAAGAAGGCTCTTAGTACCTTGTTAAATCAGTGTTAGGGGCAAGTAAAAAATAAACCTTTGAAGAGCATTTTCATCTTTGGATCCTACAGGGTGCCATTAACTTAATGATGGGTTGCTTTTCAAGGAATAATAAACCCAATATAGTTTTATTAACAGATTTTATCTGCAGAGGGAAGTTGGAATAAATAGTTATTGAAAGATTTATTTGTTAATCATGTTACATCAAAACATGCAGTGAGATGCGTCATTTACATTAACAACAAACAGAATTTGAGAATGTGCTGCTGCTGTCTGCAAGTGTCACTACACATTTCAGTGCCAGCATGGCATGCCCACAATATCTAGCCCAACAACATGCAGCTAACCTATGAAAAGTTATTGATGATATAAGAGAAAAGAAATTATTGTATTATCTTTGGAGGAAAGATCTGGATAGGTTATTTAAGGAAGCTTGCTGAGCTAGAAGACAGTGACAGCATTTAAAAAAAGTAAGTAATCTAATTTCAGGTATGATAAATTCTCAAGTCTTATTTGGTTCCCTTCAAACATATTAAGACATTTGGGAAGGGACAATTGAGACATTCTCAAGCATTTATAAAAAGTCATTACCTAGTGAGACGGTGCCAAAAGACTGGAGGACAACTAATATATTTATAAAGCAACTTGGAGCAAGTACAGGGAACTACAGACTACTTAGCCTATCAGTGACAGGAGCGGTTATGGAATCTTTACTCAGTGTTATAGATAGACATCTAGAAATTGAAAATATAATTAAGAACAGGCAATATTAATCCTAAACCTTTGTGGAATATTAATCTCAAATTCTTTGTGGAAGTAACTGAGGGTCTGGGTCATAAAGTTGATGTAATAAAGAATGATTGATTTTTAAAAGCACTTCTGTGAAATACAACATATCGTACAAATGACTCAGGTCAGAGCATCTGGAATATGGCAAGCAGCAGATGGATAGAATACTGGTTACAAAACAGAACATAATTCAGTTGTGCATGGTCATTACTCAAAGTGGTCCATATGGTTTGATATTGTTTCACAATGTATAAACAATTTGGATACAAATCTACAATTTTGATATTTACAATCATTCACAAAGTTTGGGACAGCATGAGAGGTATTGCTGAATGTTGGCTTAAATAACACTGACAGGAAGGCTTGGGTTTAGATAGCAAATTTCACAACTTTCCAATAGCTGAAAATAGATTGCATTTTGAAGTACAGCCCCTGTTGTAATGTAGGAACAGCAGCATCTTGTGTCCAGAGAAGGTTCCCTCAAATAGCCACATGATGTAACCAAGCAACACACACACAAAATGCTGGAGGAACTCAGCAGGCCAAGCAGCATCTATGGAAAAGGGTACTGTTGATTTTTTGGGCCAACACCCTTCAGCAGGATTGGAGAAAAAAAGATCTGGCCTACTGAGTTCCTCTAGCATTTTGTGTGTGTTGCTTGGATTTCCAGCATCTGCAGATTTCCTCTTGTGCATAATATAACCAGATATTTGTAATGATGAGAGCTGAGAAATAGATATCGGCCACAACTCTCAGGGTAATCCCTCCCACCCACCTACCCTCCTGTTCCTTGTCAAACAGAGAGCAGATAGACCCTTAATTTAACATCTCATCTGTAAGAAAATGCCTTCAACAATGTGGCATTTCCTCAGTATTGAACTGGATTATCTGTCTAGATAGTTGTTCTGGAAACACTGGAGTGCTCTTGAGTTTGTAATCTTCTGAACCAAGAAGCAGGAACCAGAAAAGCTCCACAGAGGAAGATTCTTTAATTACAAGGCCATCAATAAGTTCATTTAATAAACTTACATAATGGACATAAAATGGAAACCGTATAATTTAATTTAGATATGAATTGGTGTGCTTTCACAGGGGATGGTGGGGCCTACATATTCTGTGAAAGACAATAGTCTAAACAAGGTGGAGAAATGAAGTTCACCTAGATATCTGAAAGTAGTGACAAGCAGGCTAACAAGGATATAAATAATCCAAACCAAGCACTGCTGTCATTTCAGGAGCAATAGAATTGAAACTTTGAGAACTTGTATTAAATTTCTATAGAACCTTGGATTCCGTAAGATGAAAGTATTTTCCTGTACTGACAACTTGCAGTAATGTTACACCAACTATTATTTCCCATAATAATTCACTAGTAACAAAGCTTCACTTGTGAGGATTGGGGATGAAACATCATCTCCTCCTTTTACAGGTTATAATCAAATAGGATAGAGAAGAATCGAAATTTCCAAGGCAATGCACAATGATCTGGAAATGAACATAAATGTGCTTCTTTCTAGGAATAAAAACAGGCAATATATATTTGAACTTCTAGATGCCAAGGTCTTGTAGAATTACATGATATCTTTAACTTTTTTGCATTATGGCCAGTTTTCTTAGAATTGTACTAGTTTCAGACTGCAGAACTGCACTACAGCCACATATTCTGATATTTGTGGAGACCTGGAGTTGGAATTAAATCATTTTTGATGTTTTATAAACAAAAGCTAGTATCCAAAAGAGCTTTAGGATTTTCCTTTTTAAAAACTTGTTTCTAATTGTATGATTATGGAAATGACTTAATTATAATATTACTTTCCCAAACTTAGGAAAATAATTTAAGTAGGTATTATTATTTTCTGTACAGATATCAATGTACACAGAAAATAACAATAGAATTGGATAGAATTAACAGTTGTATGAAAGGAAAATCGTATCTGATAAATCTTGGTGGGTGTTTGTTGTAGATCAGCTGAGAGGAAACAAACGGATGTGGGCAATTGGGCTTCCCAAATGCCCTCGATAAGGTGTCCTACAAGAGATTATTGAATAAAGTTATGTTGGATTGGGGGTAATAAACTAAGATGGATTGAGGACTAGTTACCAGACAGAAAAACAGGAGTAAATAGGTATTTTTTAAAATTAGGCTATGACTAATGAGGCACCACAGTGAGAATTTCAAAATCTGTATCATTGATTTGGATGAGGGGCTTAAGTGTCCTGTATCCAGGTTGTTGGTCATAAAAGATTGTGTGGTAATACAGCTTGTGAGATGGATGCAATGGAAAAGTCTCATATAGAAACATTAAGTGAATGGAAGAATTTATTGTATTTTGAATGTACAGTAACTTTAAAAAATGTGAAGACATCCAATTTGAGCATTTTTAAATGGTGAGAGATTGAGAATTATTAGTATTCAGAGGAACTTGTGTATCCTAATACATAAACTCTAGGAAGTTATACAGGTAAAATAAGCATTTGGGAAGTGAAATAGCATGTTAGCTTTATTGTAACAGGATTTGAATACAAGGGTTGAGATGTATTGCTTCAAATACATAGTGTCCTGATGAAACTGTATCAGGCATATTTTCACAGATCACATCATCTTACTTCTTCAAGAGGAAGACTCAACTAATCTAACCCCCTAAGCATTCACTCCCTCCATTACAAGTGCAACATGGCTGCAATGTGTATCCTCCACAAAATGGATTGCAAGTATTTTCTAGCAGAACCTTCCAAACCCACAATTGATAACACGTACAAAGTTGGCACAGGAATAGTAATGCCTACAGGTTCTCCAAAATGTACCCCAGTCACATTTGGAACTATATTATCATTCTTTCACAATCAATGGGTCCAAATCCCAACAGAATCAAGTGTACAATCCTAAATAGGGGTTTATCTTTTTTTTTAAAAAAAGGGCTCACTGAGGGAAATTAGAGCATAATGACAGTGATGACACCCTCCCAAATGAATAAGAAAAGGCTTTTTTGTAGGTGGAAGTACACCACTGTTAGTTCTTCAAAAAGTTCAAAGAGTATGGGTAACCAAGACTAGTTTTCTTTTAGAATTGCTTTTCATGTTAAATGCTTTTGTTGGATATCTGATCTCCATGTTTAAGTTTTACATTTTGATCATTTTGCCAGGAATGTATTGTGTTTGCTGGGTCCATCATATCTTCTCAATTATGCTTGAATATGTACAGCAGTAGTTTGTTTTCAGTCTTCTGTTACTTTGTCAAAGATGATCAATTTTTTAATGCAATATCTTTCAGCACACTTGAATAAATATCACTTATTTCTGGGGATTTGATTAAACTGTCTTAAATATCATCACTCACCACCAAAGTAATTGATTTTGCTTTTGTTGTCTTTGGATATGAGATGTTGCTTTTTCTGCTCAGTAATCTGGAGAAAGTATTCATTCAGAATCTTTACAATTTCAGAGTCAGTAGTTTAATGCCTTTTTATTCCAATTATGATTTAATTTTCATCTATTTATCCATCACGTAATTTATCGTCCAATTCTAATTGCTCCTGACTTGCAAAGCTAACGCAATGAGGCTGTTGAGAATTGACCATAATCCAACTTCTGGTTTAAGATGGTGATGCAGCTCAGAGACTGCTTCACGAGCCAGATAAACAAAGGAAACAACTAAATACTTTTTCTGCTAAACGATCACTGCAAACAATAGGCTGTAACTTCCCTGTCAGAGTTGAGTTTTTGAACCGCTTGTACAACCTGGCATTTTTACAGTGAGAGCTGAAGACTGGAAAGTCCAGGATGCTTGCAACATGGCATGTACAGGCTGAATCGAGGTGGTGGGTTCCAGGCTGGAGGGTGTGGAATGAGCCAGTGTTTGGCTGGTGCAGAGTTGGAGGCAATTCAATTCAGCAGAACCGAGGCGAGGAGAGTGGAGATGATGCAGAATCAAGATGGTGGGGCCCGGACCTGCACCTGAGAGCGAGGAAAGAACTGAGGTTTGATCGATTTAAGTACTGAGCAGAATTGAAAAGTTGGGTACAGGCCGCATTGAGGTGAGGGGCACTGGCCTGAGAGTGCATTGAAGTGGCAGGGTCCAGGTCCGAGAGCAAAATCTGGACAACTTAAGCACTGGGCCAGATTGAAAAGGACAGGGTGTCAGGAATAGGCTGATTCATATTGCTGCTCTGTGAGTTTTACTTGACTTTGCACTGAACTTCTGCTAGTTGCACAGTGAGGTTTTCTCATCTCTTTACCAAACTGTGACTGTGGCCTGCAACAACCACACTGTGGACTCCATTTTTGTGAACTGAATGCTATTTGCTCACTATTATTGTCTGCACATTGGGCGTTTGACAGTCTTCTTTCATTTTAATGGGTTCTATTGGGTTTCTTTGTTTTGTAGCTGCCTATAAGAAGACAAAGCTCAAGGTTGTATAAAGTATACATACCTCGATAGTAAATGTACTTTGACTTCGACTTTTGACTTTGGCTTGATATAGCAAGAAAAATTAAGATCAGCATGTTTCCTTTCCTGAAGTGGAAACAAGACTGCATTTTCTCATTCATTGCTCATATTGATACCAGAGTTTGCCTGCTTTTTCTACACAGAACTTTTGGTGCCTTGTGCTAGTGTTGTGGGCCAATGCAGGCAGCAGCATCTTCCTGCTCTGGCTCCATATCAGTGGACTCCCTGTTGTGGTGGGATTCAATGGGACAGTGCAAGCTCCATACAGAATCTGGGCAACTACAGAGTTGCAGCAACACAGCAAAGTTGCTGGTGAACGCAGCAGGCCAGGCAGCATCTCTAGGAAGAGGTACAGTCGATGTTTCGGGCCGAGACCCTTCGTCAGGACTAACTGAAAGAAGAGCTAGTAAGAGATTTGAAAGTGGGAGGGGGAGGGGGAGATCCAAAATGATAGGAGAAGACAGGAGGGGGAGGGATGGAGCCAAGAGCTGGACAGGTGATAGGCAAAAGGGATATGAGAGGATCATGGGACAGGAGGCCTAGGGAGAAAGAAAGGGGGAGGGGGGGAACCCAGAGAATGGGCAAGGAGTATAATGAGAGGGACAGAGAGAGAAAAAGGAGAGAGAGGAAAAAAATTACTAATAATAAATAAATAACAGATGGGGTACGAAGGGGAGGTGGGGCATTAACGGAAGTTAGAGAAGTCAATGTTCATGCCATCAGGTTGGAGGCTACCCAGACGGAATGTCCTAGAATTTTATCTACTTCTGATAGTGGGTGAATAGTTTCCTGTGGTCTATCTATACCTCTCATAATTTTACACACCTTAACCTCCTCCACTCCAGGGAGTACAGTCACAGACTCCCCAGTCTCTCATCATAACCTTCCATCCCAATCAACTTCCTGGTTAATCTCAACATCTTTCCAGCACCATCAAATCTTCCCTAGAGTGCAGTTACCAAAATTGCACACTGTACTCCTGTCTGATCAATGTTTAATAAAGTTGGAGCCTAAATACCATCTCGTACTTGCTACCCTGACTAATTAAGGTCCGTATCTGATATGGCTTTCAAAACACAACATCTACCTGTGCTACAGCCTTCAAGGGTTTTCATACGTTAAGGTCCCTCTGTTCTTCAATACTTCCTAGGACCTTGCTATTCATGGTTTATGTCCTAGCTTTATTAGTGCTCCCAGAATGCTGTAGCTCATGTTTATCTGGAATCAGCTCCATCTACAATTTTCAGCCTATATCACTCTTTAGCCTAAAACTATCCTCCACATTATCAACAACACCATCAATCTTTCTGTCAGAATCAGAATCAGATTGTGACATGAAATTTGTTAACTTAGCAGCAGCAATTCAATGCAATACATAATATAAAAGAGAAAAACCCAAAATATAATGATAATAATAAAAAATAAGTAAATCAATTACTGTATACGTATATTGAATAGATTAAAAATTGTGCAAAAAACAGTAATAATATATACTAAAAAAGTGAGGTAGTGTCCAAGGGTTCAATGTCCATTTAGGAATCGGATGGCAGAGTGGAAGAAGCTGTTCCTGAATCATCTGTAAACTTACTGATCATGTTTCTTGTATCCACTCGACAATCATTCACATATATTACAAACAGCCAGAGACCCAGCACTGACCTCTGTGGAACATCACTGTCCACCAAGATCCAATCAACCCTCCATCATCGTCTTCTTCATAGAGTTATCAGGGAGATGCTGCTATTTATAACTGTTGAAAACATGTGCTTCTGGAGTGGCACCATTTTGTCTGCACAGAATTCAACCAAATGTAAAAATTGCATTAAGGATCAAATTGTAAGTATATGTCCAGCAAGATTTCAACATTAGAGGAAAATAAGTCACAGGAGATTTAGTGAGACAGAGAAATCTAAGGGTTGGTAAAGTTGTAGGAGTGCAATTTATTAAACTGGGATGTCAACAGCTATGAGAATCCAGTACAACAAAGTATATTTTAACTAATATTTCATCAGTTCTCTGCTGTTTCAACTTGTAAGGGGCTATTTACATCCACGTACTTATCTAAAATTCTCTTAAATGTTGAAATCAAACCTGCATCCACCACTTCTGCAGCAAATTGTTTCACACTCTCACCACACTCGTGAGTGAAGTTCCCTGTCTAGACTGGCTGTATAGAGGCCTTCTAGGATCATTGGGCACCACAGAAGCTACAAAGCATCTTAGACAAGGATGGTTGTGTTTTAATTTGAGGATAATATAAATATAAAGAAATTTGTATAGATATGTGAATATACCTTGACTTTTTTTTAAACTGAAGTATACCTTGCGCTTTTTAAAAGCAACCTAGCAATATCACTCAAGCTTAACTGCATATGCAATTGAGAAAATACAAGAATTTTAAAAGATTTAATTAAAGTTTCAGATTATATGTGAGAAGAGTAAATATAGACAGCAACTTTCAAGAGATTATTACAGTTTGATGACTTTATTACAATTGAGATGTTTTATAGCAATAGAGATTAGCTTTATTTGTCATGGTGTATATCGAAACATACAGTGAAATGTGTTGTTTGCATCAACAGCCATCACAGTCCAAGATGTGCTGGGGACAGTCCACAAGTGTTGCCATGATCTGATGCCAAATAGCATGCAGATTATTAACCCTAACTTGTACGTCTTTGGAATATGGGAGGAATCTAGGGCACCCATAAGGATACCCATGCAGTCATGGGGAGAACATACTGTATAAATTCCTTAAAATAGTGGCAGGAATTGAATTCCAATCTTATAACTGGTGCTATAAAATTTATAGGTGGTACACAAACTGTTACGCCACTGAGCCATCCTAACTGTGAATGAAATATCATCAAAGTGAAACAACTATGGAGTATTATTAATTACTGCTATTAGAAGCTTTTTACATAATTCCTTCCTGCAGTCTCAATCAGCTGGAGGTCTTCTGCTGTTCAGTGGACCAGATTGGAGCATAAAATCCTTGGGGGAAACTCGAGGCACTGTAGATGCTGGAATGTGGACCAACACACAAATAAAGTATTATTTATGTGTCATAAATCAAAGTATTTGATACAGCAGTTGGAGTGTTATGTTGAATTGGTGAGGCCTAATTTGAGTGTAGTTCCAGTCACTTACCTACAGGAAAAATATCAATAAGACTGAACAAGCACAAAGAAAATTTACAAGGAGGTTGCTGTGACTTAAGGGCCTGGGTTAGAGGGAAAGGCTGAATAAGTTAGGACTTTATTACCTGGAGTGTAGGAGAGTGGCGGGAGATTTGAGAGAGAATTAAAATTTTGAGGGTTACAGATAGCGTAAATGCAAGTACGCTTTTTCCACTGAGCTTGAGTAAGACTAGAACTAGAGATCATGGGTTAAGAGTGAATGGTGAAATGTTTAAGGGGAACATAAGGGGAACTTCGCTCAGAGGGTGGTGAGGGTGTAGAACGAGTTGCAGTAGAAGTGGTGGGTGCAGGATCGATTTCAACATAAAGAGAAGTTAAGATAAGTACATGGATGGGATAGGTATGGAGGGCTACGGTCCAGCTGCAGGTCGATGGGACTAGGCAGAATAATAGTTCAGCGTGGACTAGATGGCCAAAGGGCCTGTTTCTGTACTGTACTGTCCTATCTCTATCTTTTGATCAAACAGTATGCTGGATGAATTCAGTGGGCTCAGCAGCATTGGTGGAAGGAGATCAATTGTCAATGTTCCGGTTCAAAATTCTGCACTGGGAGGGTTTTGACCCAGAACATTGACAATTTTTTTCACCCCACAAGTTCTTGGTAGAGTTTGGTCTGCCAGAATAGGAGGAACTATGTAGTAGTTCCTAGTTCTCTAGTGAAGAGCCAGCTCACTGAGAGTGGGCGATTGGCAGTTCAATAATCTGCAAGGACTGCTGGTTCACCTTCCTTCCAACCAAAAACAAAGGCTTACTTCTCCACATGCTTGCGCTGTACTCTTTCAACTGTTCTTTGTCTTTGACTAGACTTCTTATTCCTTAAACCATGCTAGCTTGAACTTTTTTTTTGTTGTTTCTTCACTTATTTGCCTTTTTTAAGGAGAATACTCTTCAATAGCTTTAACCAAGTTACAAACTTGGCATCAGAATGCCTTGTGATTCATATTTGAGAAAAAAATGAAATTGGATGACTCAGTACAATTATATGAAACAATAGCAGTAATTTTTAGTTTATTTTAGCTGAAAAATTAAACTATTCAGTTGGATGATTTCTCTCATGACAAATCTATTAATATATTTATTTGCTTATAACCTGAAATTGTAAATTGGCATTTTCTGTACAGACAAAATAACAGTTTTAGAAACTGCTATAAGGGCAAAATGATTAAGGGACAAATATTTTCCATATTAGAAGCAGAGTCAAATCACCTGTGAGACATATCCCAAACCAAATTTAAATGAATAACATTGCTTTTTTGCCTTGAGCTGGAGAGCTAACATGCAATCTGCTGCCTTTTCTCTGAGATTCACTCAGTATAACACCAGCTGCCTTCAGAGCCACTTCAGCAGAATGCAGGGTGACACGACTGATTTACCCTAGGCGGGCATCTCCAGCAGCATCAGCTGTTGGTTGGCAGGACTCCCCAGCCCAAATGAACCAGATTGCCAAACCATGCTATAAAATTTTTGTGCATCCCTCTGACACAATTTCCATGGATTTATAAAATAACCACATGAACAGAGCAGCAAATGTTATTTGGTTCCAGCCTCCTGCATTTGCTGCCTCTTTTGTCTTCAAATGGTATCATTTATTAATCTGGAAAGTTGACTTCTAGTATCTTTTCATTGCTATCTATGAATGGAAATCTCCCAGTCTTTTTGTGTACAATGGCAATAGTCATGTCACTTCTTAGATCTTTGTTCGAGGTATTAGTTCTGCTCCAGCATTTAACAACACTCTTCTAAGGGCATATAAGGTAAGACAAGTATGTTATAAAAGAAAACCATTCCTTAGAATATAAGGAACAGAAATAGTTGTATATTATGACCCAACTCCTCAGAATTATAGGGAAATTGTTAAAATGTGACTCTGTCTGATCTTGTAGATATAAAACTTCCCATGGTACTAGTCAAAAGAAATTCTATAAGAAATCACAGTGGGATTGTCCATTTGGTCCTGGATACCTCATTGACTTTATCTCTGAATACAGCTCTGTAACAGCCTAACAAACTCATGCTATGCATTTACACCCATGTAACCAATTACCCTACTAACCTGTACATCTTTGGAATGTGGGAGGAAACTGGAGCACCCAGAGGAAACCCACACAGTCACAGAGAGAACATACACACTCCTTACAGACAGCGATGGAATTGAACCAAGATCACTAACGCAGTAATAGAGGTATGCTAATTGTACCATGCCATGCCACCCTGCAACATCGCATTCTTGCAGTGACCCCATTTCCTTTGATTGCTTTAATATCCAAACACAGTACCACTCCGATATTCCGCTATCTCACTAATTAGAAATCTAGATAGTTTGGCACCAGGATGAGTGGTATTACCCTTCCACCCTTTGACATCCTCGGCACTCCGCTTCCTGCCCTGCTTTAAAAGTTGCCAGGTTCACTAGAAGATTTATCTTAATACTGTAAAGTCATAAAAATGAGATAATTCAAAGTGTGCTGGTGTATTAGAACAAAGAACATAGAAATCTACAGCACATTACAGGCCCTTTGGCCCCACAATGTTGTGCTAACCATGTAACCTACCATTAATAGGAACAATATGCAATAATCCGGAATATCTGCCTGTCCAGCAGTGCTCAAGTCACAAGCATGCCAGATTAATGGAATTTTTTTTTGTACCTTGATTATATTTAGTGACTGAAGGTTCCAAACATTTGCAGTCTCTAGATAAATAAAGTTCTTCATTCTATCCTGAGTGGCAGAACCCATTTTTCGAAACTGGCAGCTCTCTGTTTTAGAATTTGCAGCCAGGAGTGATATCATCCCTGCATACACCTTCTCGAAACTCTGTAATAATTATGTAGATTTCAATGAGTTTACCTCTGTCTTCTAAACTCTGGACCTTGTAGACTCATTTACTCATGGGAGAATTCCCATCCTCATTCCAGAGATCATTCTGGCAAATTAAAAGTTCTAACTAAATAATTATTGAAGTGCATTTATACGTCACCATATATTCTGAGATTAATTTTCTTGTGGGCATATTCAGTAAGTCAAAGAATCATACTAAAATCAATGAAAGACCACACCCAACATGGCAGACAAAGAACCGATGTTAAGAAGCCAACAAACTGCAAATACAAAAGAAAATAATAATAATAATAATAATAATAAATAAATAAGCAATAAATAAATATTGAGAACATGAGATGAAGAGTCCTTGAAAGTGAGTCCACTTTGAAAATCTTTGCAAGTATATACAACTTTAGTTTGGAAGATTAGTCCCATGCACCACTTTCAATGTGTAATCTCATCCGAACCTGATATAGTTGTGGCTGGATTCTTTAATTTTGTATTCAGTTCCTCTTGCAATAAAGAGCAGCGTGCAATTTTCCTTCAGAATTGCTTGTTGTACCTGCACATTAATTTTTAGTGATTTGTGTGCAAGCGACCCAGCTGGTGGCATAGTGGCATCAGCGCCAGACTTTGGAACTTCCTGAGTTCGAATCCAGCCAGCTCCCCTGCACGCTTTCCATCCGTGCTGGGTTATGAGCTGGTGATCTCTTTGGAAACTCAGCCGGCAGAAGGCAATGGCAAACCTCTGCTGTAACTTGCCTCGTGCGCGGTTCCCCACTACTTCAGAGAGGCGTGGAGGGAAATCGTCTGCTAACTGGAGAAACTCCGGATGCGGCATACCTTTCCTTGTTTGCAAGCACATAAAGTTCTTTCCAAACACCAATACCTTTCATTCTCTGATTGTTTAAAAATTACTTAGCATTTTTTATTTTGTTGCTATAAAACTGAAGCCCACATTTTTTGCATTATATTCCATCTGACATATCCTCATCTATTTACTTAGCCTGTGTATATCATAAAAGCCACTCCATTATCTTAACAACTCTCACTGCCGTCAACTTACTACCATCAGCAAACTTGGATATTTATTCCTTTCATCGTTATCAGTAAATTGCTAATAGAAGGGGGCTGTCAGTCGTAATCTCCCAATACAAAATTTATTCCAGTTGTTTTCCCCTTTGAGTCCTTGTCAATAGTAATCCGCCAACTAACACCAATAACAGATAATCCACATTTTTTTTGTGTGGGTGATTACACTTCAAATTTGCATTGGTGGTAGACTGTTTTACTTAGTAAGTAAAGCTAGTTACCACTTAGAACTTGGTACATGTCATGAAAGAGACAATATAGATGTGAGTGTCATTTTTTAGGTAAATTTAGGAATGTTTGCCTTTGAGTTAAGTTCTTCTGTAACAGATACCAAGTGCAGGACATTTTGACAGTGAAATTTAATTGGATGAAGGAGAACTGGATCTGCTATCAGGGAATGTGACAAGGCAGGTGACAGAAGTTTGTGTAGGGGAACACTTTACATCCAGTGACCACAGTTTCATTAGTTTTAAGGTAAATAGGCAAAAAAAAAATGTCTGGTTCGCCAGTTGAGATTCTAAATTGGAGAAAGGCTAATTTTGATGGTATCAGGAAATTATCTTGCAAGTGTACATTGGGACAGGCTATTTTCTGGCAAAGGTGTACTTGCAAATTGGGAGGCCTTCAAAAGTGAAGTTTTGAGAGTACAAAGCTTTTATATGCTGTCAGAATAAAAGGTAAAGGGAACAAGTGTAGGGAACTTTGGTTTTCAAGAGATATTGAGGCCCTGGTTAAGAGAAAAAGGGAGGTGCATGGCAGATATAGGCAAATAGGAACAAATGAGGTGCTTATGGAGTACAAGAAATGCAAGAGAACACTTAAGAAAGAAATCAGAAGGGCTACAAAAAGGCATGAAGTTGTGCTAGGAGACAAGGTGAAGGAGAGTCCTAAGCTATTCTACAGGTATGCTAAGAGCAAAAGGAGTTGCAAGGGACAAAATTGGTCCTCTGGAAGTCCAGAATGGCAATCCATGTGCGGCGCGCCAAAGCAGGTGGGGAGTCTTAAATGTATTCTTTGCATCTGTATTTAATTGGGAGACAGATACGGAGTCTATAGAAGTGAAGCATAGTGGCATCAACTTCATGGATTCTATACAGATTATAGAGGAGGAGATGTTTACTACCCAGAGGCAAATCAGGGTGGATAAATCCCCAGGGCCTAATAAGGTGCTCCCTCGGACTCTATGGGAGACAAGTGCAGAAATTGGTGAGGCCCTAGCAGAGGTAATTTAAAACATCCAAAGTGACAGGGGAGGTGCCGGAGGATTGGGAGATGGCCAATGTTGTTCTGCTGTTTAAAAAAGTCTCTAAACAGAAACCAGGAAATTATAAGCCGGTGAATCTGACATCATTTGTGGGGAAGTTATTGGAAGTTATTCTAAGTGACCAGATATATAAGTATTTGGAGAAACATAGGCTAATAAGGATAGTCAGTATGACATCATACATGGTAGGTCATGTTTGACCATCTCAGAATTTTTCGAGAAAGTGACCAGGAAAGTAGATGAAGGCAAGGCAGTGGATGTTGTCTGCATGGACTTCAGTAAGGCATTCAACAACGTCCTGCATGGGAGACTGGTCAATTGTTTGGCATTCTGAATGAGGTAATAATTGGATTAGACATTGGCTTTGTGGGAGAAGTCAGAGTGTGGTAGTAGTGTGTTGCCTCTCTGGCTGGAAGCCTATGACTAGTGGTCTGCTGTGTTGTTTGCATCTGTACCTGAACTGGATGATAATGTGGTTAACTGGTTCAGCAGATTTGGGGATGACACCAAGGTTGGGAATGTAGTGGACAGTGAGGAAGACTATTATGGCTTGCAGAGGGATCTGCATCAGTTGGAAAAATGGACTGAAAAATGGCATATGGGACAATGCAGACAAGTGCAAAGTTTTGCACTTTGATAGGACCAACCAGAGTAGGTCACACAGTGAACGGTAGGGCATTGAGGAGTGTGGTAGAAAAAAGGAATCTGGGATACAGGTCCATAATTCATTGAAAGTGGCGTCACAGGTAGATGGGGTCGTAAAGGAAGCTTTTGACACATTGGCTTTCACAAATCAATGTATTGAGTACAGAAGATGGAATATTATGGTGAAGTTGTAGAAGATGTTGATGAGGCCTATTTAGGGGTATTGTGTGCAATTTTGGTTGCCTACCTACAGGAAAGAAGGTTGCAGAGAAAATTTATAAGGATGTTGCCAGGACTGGAGAGCTAAGGAACGATTGAATAGGTTAGGACTGTATTCTTTAGAACATAGAAGACTGAGAGGAGATTTGATAGAGGTATACAAAATTATGAGGGGAATAGATTGGGTAAATGCAAGCAGGCTTTTTCCACTGAGGTTGGGTGGGATTACAACCAAAGGTCATGGCTTAAGGGTGAAAGGTGAGAAGTTTAAGGGGAACATAAAGGGAAACTTCACTCGGGTGGTTGTGAAAGTATGGAATGCGCCACCAGGATATGTAGTCCATGCGAGCTTAGTTTCAATGTTTAAGAGAAATTTGGATAGGTACATGAATTGTAGGGATATGGAGGTCTATTGTCCTGATGCAGGTTGATGGGAGGAGACAGTTTAAATGGTTTTGGCATAGACTAGATGGGCCGAAGTGCCTGTTTCTGTGCTGTACTTCCCTATGACTCTAAATCACCAAACACACAAACTCCATTTGCAGTACTGAGTAGGGCGTAAACAGTGCAGTAAGGCCAGTTCAAAGTAAATATATTATCAAAGAACCTATATGTCACGGTATACTACAATGAGACTACATACAATATAAAGATATACAACAGAATCAATGAAAAACTGCACACAAAAACTGACAAATAGCCAATGTGCAAAAGACGATGCACTTTGCAAATGTAAAGAAAAGTAAAAATAAATACATACATAAATACACACATGCATACTGATACTACTAGTGGCGCAACAGACCCAGTTCCCTGTTGTAAACTTGCTGCTTATCTTACCATTTATAGAAATTGTTTTCCACCCCACAACTCTACTTTTACTTAACTGTGCATGTAATTTTTTAAAAATTGGCAAATTCCCCTTTTGTATTTTAAGACAGAAGAAACAGAATGGTGTTTAACAGCACTGGAGAAACCTTATCACAATTGTAAATTTCATGGCAACTTGACATTTGAAGTATAACAGTTCTATAAAACAGCAGATTGAATGTTTGCTGAGAAAATAAGAACCCCACAGTGCAAGCTGGTTTGTTTCAAATTACAAGATGACAATGTTTGAAAATGGTGTTAAATGACACAATACTAATGTGAGATGTGGTTTGTTTTATATTCTCTGCCAGGCATATGCAATCAAAATGCACTGTATTCTCGCTTAATAAAATATTGCACTTGCATTTTCACTGTTGAAAAAAGGTAGTTTTCTTTTTGTCAAGAATAATGTGAGCTGCCTTAATGACTATCACCTGGTAGCACTCATCTACAGTGATGAAATGCTTTGAGAGGTTGGTCATGACTGGACTGAATTCCTGCCTCAGCAAGGACCTGGACCCATTGCAATTTGCCTATCGCCACAATAGATCGGCAGGTGCAATCTCAATGGCTCTCCACACGGCCTTGGACCATCTGGACAACACAAACACCTCTGTCAGGATGCTGCTCAGCATTTAACACCATCATTCCCACAATCCTGATTGAGAAGTTGCAGAACCTGAGCCTCTGTACCTCCCTCTGCAATTGGATCCTCGACTTCCTAACTGGAAGACCGCAATCTGTGCAGATTGGTGATAACATCTCCTCCTCACTGATGATCAACACTAGTGCACCTTAGGGGTGTGGGCTTAGCCCACTGCTCTACTTTCTGTATACACGTGACTGTGTGGCTAGGCATAGCTCAAATACCATCTATAAATTTGCTGAGGATACAACCATTGTTGGTAGAATCTCAGATGGTGATGAGAGGGCATACAGGAGCGAGATACGGAGTGGTGTCACAGCAACAACCTGGCGTTCAATATCAGTAAGATGAAAGGGCCGATTGTGGACTTCAGGAACGGTAAGACGATGAAACACATGGCAATCCTCATCGAGGGATGAGAAATGCAGAGAATGAGCAGCTTCAAGTTCCTGGGTGTCAAGATCTCTGAGGATCTAACCTTGTCCCAACCTATCAATGCAGTTATAAGGAAGGCAAGACAGTAACTATACTTCATTAGGAGTTTGAAGAGATTTGGTATGTCAACAGATCTACTCAAAAACTTCTATAGATGTACTGTGAACAGCATTCTGACAGGCTGTATCACTGTCTGGTATGGGGCAGGGCTACTGCACAGGACCGAAAGAAGCTGCGGAGAGTTGTAAATTTAGTTGGCTCCATCTCGGGTACTAGCTTTCAAAGTACTCAGGACATCTTCAAAGAGTGGTGTCTTAGAAAGGTAGCGTCCATTATTAAGGACCTCCAGAACCCAGGGCATGCCCTTTTCTCACTGTTACCATCAGGTAGGAGGTACAGAAGTCTGAAGGCACACACTCAGTGATTCAGGAACAGCTTCTTCCCCTTTACCATCCGGTCCTAAATGGACATTGAATCCTTGAACACTACCTCATTTTAAAAATATTTACTTTTTACATTTTTGCACGATTTTAAGTCTTCCAATATACATATACAGTTCTGTATTTAGTTATTTTTTATTCAATATTATGCATTGCATTGAACTGCTGATAAATTACATATTTCAGAACACATGCCGGTGATAATAAACCTGATTCTGATTCTGATTGTGATTCCAATAATAGTTGAGGTCATAGAAATTTAGTAAGTATGTAGTGGTTTGCCATTTGACAAGAAAACTCATTTTGGAATATGCGGCTAAGTCAGTTTACTTCTTAAGAGTCATAAATGCATTGTTAATTTTCTCTCTGTACAATGCCCTGTGGACAACATTAAAGATGTTACTGGCTTCACCTGATCTGATGTATATTGTATCACCTGAAATTGCTTTGTTTATATCTGTATTTTCCCGTTTTCTCGGATCTGACACAGTTCAGTTAGAGCTGGCTAGATCAATTTGGTATGTGAAAACTGGGACTTATTCAATACAGCAACTTCTTATCCAAGCAACACACATCAAAGATGCTGGTGAACGCAGCAGGCCAGGCAGCATCTGTAGGAAGAGGTGCAGTCGACGTTTCAGGCCGAGACCCTTCGTCAGGACTAACTGAAGGAAGAGTGAGTAAGGGATTTGAAAATTGGAGGGGGAGGGGGAGATCCAAAATGATAGGAGAAGACAGGAGGGGGAGGAATAGAGCCAAGAGCTGGACAGGTGATAGGCAAAAGGGGATACGAGAGGATCATGGAACAGGAGGTCCGGGAAGAATGGGAATGGGATGTGGACCGTGGATAGACATGTCAGAATGGGAATGGGATGTGGTCCGTGGATAGACGCGACACAGACTGGGAGACCACTTTGCTGAACATCTACACTCTGTCCGCCAGAGAAAGCAGGATCTCCCAGTGGCCACACATTTTTATTCCACATCCCATTCCCATTCTGACATGTCTATCCACGGCCTCCTCTACTGTAAAGATAAAGCCACACTCAGGTTGGAGGAACAACACTTTATATTCCGTCTGGGTAGCCTCCAACCTGATGGCATGAACATCGACTTCTCTAACTTCCGCTAAGGCCCCATCTTCCCCTCGTACCCCATCTGTTACTTATTTTTATGCACACATTCTTTCTCTCACTCTCCTTTTTCTCCCTCTGTCCCTCTGAATATACCTCTTGCCCATCCTCTGGGTCCCCGTCCCCCCCTTGTCTTTCTTCCCGGACCTCCTGTCCCATGAGCCTCTCGTATCTCCTTTTGCCTATCACCTGTCCAGCTCTTGACTCTATCCCTCCCTCTCCTGTCTTCTCCTATCATTTTGGATCTCCCCCTCCCCCTCCAACTTTCAAATCCCTTACTCTTCCTTCAGTTAGTCCTGACGAAGGGTCTCGGCCTGAAACGTCGACTGCACCTCTTCCTACAGATGCTGCCCGGCCTGCTGCGTTCACCAGCAACTTTGATGTGTGTTGCTTGAATTTCCAGCATCTGCAGAATTCCTGTTGTTAGCTTCTTATCCAGTCGTTTTTGCTTGTTCAACTGCACAAAAGAATGTATAAAGAAATGACTGGATCTGAATTTCCTGAAAGATTCCTGTCAAAGGCAAACTGCAAAGCTATTATTGGTTCAAAGCTCAGAAAAATTGTCCAGTTATCTGCTGTCTGCATACATCCAATTGTATTATCATGCATTTTATGGCCTGTCTAATAAGTAAATTGTATTCTACAACTGTGTCAGCGTCTACAGACCTCTGCTTTATTACATAACAGCTATTAGAATGGGTGTTTAAATTTGCTTTTAAAATATCCTAGTACACTGATGATAAAAAGAATTGTGCTAATAATAGTAGTAGAATGGGGTATCAATTGAAGAAATAATAGGCGCAGATCCAGAATAAAGTTTTGTACGCTCTGTCCCCTCAATATTACGAGGCTTTGAGGCAGTGTACGTGCTTTGCACTACTGACAGTGAAAATGTCGAGTAAATAACATCTTGTATAGAAGGCTGGAAATGAATGCACTGCAATATAGTCAAAGTAAATTTATTATCAAAGTACATTCATGTCACTGTATGCTACATTGAGATTCATTTTCTTGTAGGCATTTACGGAAAATAAAGAAATGCAACAGAATTTGTAAAAAAAAAAGTGCATTAACACTGACAAACAACCAACATGCAAAAGATAAATAGTGCAAAAATATATAAAATGACACTGAGATCATGAGTTGTAGAGTTGTTGAAAGTGTGTCTGCACATTCTGGAATCAGTTCAGAGTTGAGATGAGTGAATTTATCAACACTCGTTCAGGGGCCTGATGGTTGTAAGGTAATAACTGTTTCTGAACCTGGTGGGGTGGGACCTAAGGCTCCAGCATTTCAACATGGTAAACATCTTAAGATACTTCACAGGGGTGTTAACAAAATTAATTTTAACCTTGACTCACAAGGCAATATTTGTGCAGATAACAAAAACCTTAGTGAAAGAGGTTTTAATGAGTTGTCTAAGAAAAATTGCAAAAGGATAGATCTATTTAAGGAAAATTTAAAAAAAATGCAGGAATCTTAGTGTAATTACAGTGTAAGTACCGATTTTGTTTCCTGAATACCTTTGGGTGTATCTTAAGAATTTTGGGCTACTGACCATGAAATTTCCCTATCACGCACCATTTTTTGAAATCACTTATGTTTATTATTTCCATTCATAATTCAAGTCAATTAATATGTTGCCAACAATGTAAGCTGGAAGGTTTCCTATCTTGCCCAGGCATACTTAGGCGACACGGTTGCTGCATGTCAGGACAGGTTTTAGTAATAGTTATTGGGTTCAGGACTGTAAGGATGGAATTTGCTATCACCAGGCACAAAAATTTCTATGAAAGATTTTGATATTTGAGACAGATGCTTCCCAGAATAACTGATGCCAAGATTAAGGAAAGCGTTTTTGTTGGTCCACAAATCAAACAGGTCATCAATGGCAGGCAATTTGAAGAATTTCTAGTGGGACTGGAGAAAATGACACGGAAGGCATTCAAGAAAGTTGTCGAAATTTTTCTCGGCATCTACAGAGCACCAAACTACATGCAGCTGGTTGAAAGCATACTTCAAGCATATAAAACCATGAAATGCAACATGTCACCAAAGATTCATTTTCTGCATTCCCATTTAGACTTCTTCCCTGCAAATCTTGGTGCTGTTAGTGACAAGCATGGTGAAAGATCATTGTGGTCATGGAGAAAAGATACCAGGGCAACTGGAATCCATCAATACTGGCAAATTATTGTTGGACACTTAAGCGAGAAGCCTCAGACACTGAGTACAACTGAAAATCATTTTAAAAATATTTTTAACTTAGTTGAACTATTGCATCAGTACCTTTATGCAATTAAACATATTATATTCAATAAAAGTTAATTTGTTGTTTCTCCAAATTCCAACGTGATACAAGTAGTCTGAAATTATATTTGTGTTCATCTTCAAGCAGTCTATCACAAACAAAAAAAATTATGAGGAAGCAACACTTCTGAAAAAAATCTGTTGTCCAGTGTTATATGATGTGGTTTAAATTAGAAGCACAGGCCTATCGGAATGCTGGAGAATATAGGGGTGAGGCAAGACATAAAACGATTTGAAAATGGACTCGATAATTTTAAATTAACACCAGTACACGTTGAAGTATACAAGCAGCAGATATTGAAAAACCTGATGTTTTAAATGGTGTAATTAGAGGGGGTGGTTTGCCAAAGATTCATAATAAAATCATGAACTGAAGCAGGGCAGAATCACATGCATCTGGGAGTAGTTTTAACGTTGAGACAGATAAATGGCCTAAAGCTTATCTTAGGATCAAAGATGACACCAAAATTACTGAGCTAATTGTTTAATTTGACTGATGCTTCATATGAAACAAGACTTAAAGAATATGTGCTGCTAAACTTTTACCATTTTTATGTGTTTCTGTCACTCTTCAGAATGTTGGTTTTAAAATGGAGCTGCTTTTAATGGCCATAACTGTGTCTACCTTTAAAATTGGTTGTAGAGTGTTGAAGGCAGAGTGAAAAAAACCTCAAATCAAAATGTAGTGCATTGTTACCTTGAATTGTATTGATCATCTGGTTTGGTGTGTACACCTGATGATATTTGTTATTGCAGTTACTAAAGTTTCTGAAAAATATTTAGATAATTAAGAGAACAAAATAATATGCTTTGTAAGGAGGACATTTGGGACTAAAATACAGTGTGTGCGGCTGGAGTTAATAAGCTACACGATTTGATTTGACCCAGTTTGCTAGAATTATTGTGCCCTGTGTGAATTTTCTTACTTAAAAAACACAAAGTAATTTGGAATTTTTTTTGCTAAATTTTAATCTTCTGCAAGAGAGGTAAATATTTGTTCTTGGCAATATTTGTTAATTGAAAAGCAACCTGATGTGTTGAAACATGTAGAATATGCTAGAGGAGCTCAGCTGATCAGGCAGCATCTACGGAAATGAATAAACGATCAACGTCTGAGGCCAAATGTTTTGGGAAAGATGTAAATAAGATTGAAAGAGTACAGAGAAAATTTACAAGGATGTTGCTGGGACTTGAGGACCTGAGTTATAGGTAAAGGCCATATAGGTTAGGACTTTATTCCCTGGAGAATAGGAGAATGAGAGGAGATTTGATGGAGGTATATAAAATTATGTATAGATTGAGTTAATGCAAGCAGGCTTGTTCCACTAAGGTTCAGTGAGACAAGAACTAAAGGTCATAGGTTAAGAATGAAAGGTGAAATAGTTGAGGGGAACAACTCAGGGTGGTGCAAATGTGGAACAAGCTGCCAATGGAAGTGGATGTGGGGTTGATTGCACCATTTAAGTGAAGATTGGGTTAAGTGGATGGATAGGATGGGTGTGGAGGGTTATGGTCAAGGTGTAGATCAATGAGACAATACAGGATAACTGTTCAGCATTGACTAGATGGGCCAAAGGGCTTGTTGCTGTGCTGTAGTACCATATGATTCTTCTGGCATTCCAAGTCACTCAGAGAACCAGTCAAGTGATACTCAATGCATTTTAACTGTACATAACTAGATACTGTAGATTCTTCTTGCATAAATGAAGATTTAGATTCTGGAATATATGAATCTCGTCAGCTTGTTACCAAATAATAATTATGTTGTGTTATATTTGACAATATAATCTGCTTGGAGTCACCAAAATTATTATAGTGCTTATCAAGCTGAGCCAAAGATGGGGTAAGCCATTTTGTACTGACAGGAGGATGAATTTTTGGTGAATCTTTGGAGTAATCGATCCCATAGACGTAGATTACCCAGCCAGCTTCTCCTAATTTCCTGCATTGAGCCCATATAACTCCAGGTCCTACTCTTCCATTTCCCTCTTTGAGTGCTTCTTAAATTATACTAATGTACCTGTCTTTATCACTTCCTCTGCAGCTTATTCCATATACTTGCCTACCTCTGCATGAAAATTTTCCCTCAGGTTCTTTTTAAAAATTTTCCCCTCTTACCCTAAATTGCTCTCCTAGTTTTGGACTCCCGTACCTTGAGGAACGGACTGTTATCATCCACATTAACTATGCCTCTCATAATTTTAAATATTTTTTATAAGGTCACCCTTATTCTCCTGCATTCCAAGGATCTAACTTGGCCAACCTATCCCTGTAGCTCAGGCCCTCTAGTCCTGACAACATCCTTGTAAATCTTTTCTGTACTCTTTACAGCTTAATCACATATTTCCTATAAAAGAGTGAGCTGGTGTCAGCATAAAGTTAGAATGAATATGATTGAGGATCTTTCAGGATATTTGGCATTGCTAGGCCAGCATGAATGCCCTGAGACACAAGAGATTCTGCAGATGCCCAAAACATCAGTTGTTTATTTATCTACATAGATGCTGCCTGAGTTCCTCCAGCTTTTTGTGTGTGCTGCTCATGTGTGTCCTCAGACTGTCTTCGATTGTTATCCTAAACCCTCCTGTGGAAACATTTTGAATCAGTGGTAAAGAAAATAGTACCAAAGAAGAAAATGTCAAATTATGCTGATGTTTGTTCTCTGTGTTCATAGTTTTCCTTTCAGCCTTGGTGGTTTTTTTATCAAATTCTACCAATAGTTTTCAATAATAATGCCAGCTCTTATCAAAGCTTGTGTATAGCTTAAATATTGTTAATTATGAAGAGTTTTAAAATATTACTAATAGTGAATTGCAGCCTGGAAAGTCAGATTCAATTTCCAGTTTTCTGTAAATCAGTAGTTGCATATTTTGGTTTAAGTTGTGTTTTTTTTTTATTTTCCATGCAATTACTAATGATAATTTTATCTGTGTTTGTTTTGCAGATTCTTAATCAAAATCCACTTCTGAAACACTGGTGTAGCCCATCTCTGCATTGAGTTGCTGCCTTACTGCACGTTTTGATGCTATTGAGTTATTTGCAATTTGACAAACTGAACACTGATGCAAATAGGATACAGGATGCACAACTCTGACTGCAATTTTCCTTGATTTAATCCAGGTGCTGTTAAAATAATTCAGTGGTGAAGATGGTACACCTGAATGTTCAAATTCTGCAACAATATAGCTCTCTTCAAATTACAAATTAAATTTTTTATCTAAGTACATATGTGTCACAAAATACAACCCTGAGATTCATTTTCTTGTGGGCATTCCTCCCAGTGTTTATACATTGTTAGCACTTCACAACATTGACTGTATGGTGAAGTAGACTAGTGCCATGGTTGCTTGGTTTCTGGATGGATATGAATGACAAAAAGCTAGCACACGAAGAACAGCTTTGTTCCAGTGGTGCTCCAGGATTCTCGGTGGAATCTGTTAGAAGTATGCAGTCCGATGATTTATTTGCTAGGAAATACAAAGTCTTTAATGGTAACATGGGACCTCCCATTCCTTCTGGTACACCCTGCAAGTCAGACAGCAGTAGCCAGGTTAATGGAACACCTGCTGTACCGAAGATGGGTGTTAGGGCAAGGATCTCTGAGTGGCCTCCAAAGAAAGAATTTTCGAAGGAGGGAACAAATAGTAATCTGATGTCGTGGGATAGTAGATCATTGGCCAGTTATGATACCGTACCCATGATGCGAGCCAGTCAGAATGGACAGAATGATCAAACTATTGAAGGTCTAGCTGAAGAAACCACAGATATTACTGAGGACTTGGAATTTGCAGATACTGGATATATTTTTGGAGACCTCTTCACTCGGTCCCCACAAAGGGGACTTCACCCAATAAGACAGAGAAGCAACAGTGATGTTACGATTAGTGACATAGATTCTGAAGACATTCTTGATCAGAATGCAGTAAATCCTAACACAGGTGCTGCTCTTCATCGTGAGTATGGAAGCACTTCTTCAATTGACCGCCAAGGTATCACCGGTGACAGTTTTTTTGCCATGCTTAGAGGATACAGAAATGAAACTGTAGAACCAAGGAGCCCTGGCCCACTTGGGTTTAGTGACCTGTTGTGCTCAGACTCTGGAGTTTCGCCGAGCCTGCAGGCAGCAGCTCGTATTTCTCGAGCTGAATTTGTCAGAATTTCTGGATTTGATTATATTGATAGCCCACTTTTCTTTTGTAAGGACAAGGATAAGTCGTTCAAACGTAGGTTGAAACCTGAAACAATGGAGGCATCTCTTTTTCGAAAATTGAGAACTGCGAAAAGTGAACATGATTCATTAAAGTTCTCTTTTGAGCAAGATGAAAACAGATTGGAGAAAAACAGTCAATTGTGGATGTGTCATAAGTGCTTTGCACACTATGATGTCCAGAGCATTTTGTTTAATGTGAATGAAGCAATGGCAAACAGGGCTAACGTGGGGCAAAGAAAAAATACAACCACTGGGGCTTCTGCTGCTTCACAGCATCCGGTCCCGGGAGGTTACTCCACTAATTGTGAGTCACCTACAGGCAGCAAGGAGGAGCTGAATTCAAAGGACAGCCTGGATTCTGACGAAGGAGATGGAAAAAGCAATAACTTGGCTTTGGCTTGCCCTTACTTCAGGAATGAGATTGGAGGGGAAGGGGAGAGACGCATTGCACTTTCCAGGGCCAACTCCTGTTCATTTACTTGCAGTGAAAGTTGCTCCTTTGAATCTTCACTCAGCTCACATTGCACTAATGCAGGAGTGTCTGTTCTAGAGGTACCAAGAGAAAACCAAGCAATCCATCGAGAGAAAGTGAAGAGATACATCATTGAGCATATTGATCTTGGAGCATATTATTATCGCAAATACTTCTATGGAAAAGGTAAGAGGCATTTTGTTTTCAGGGTTGTCAGCTTTTACAGTATTTGACCTATTACTGAAAAATTCACGTCCTTTAGTTATATTTATTGCTTCCACTTTCTTAATTCTTCCCAAATTGGAGGTCCGCACTTGTCTTTGACTTCCTTTCATTCTGTTTCATATCCAATTTTTTTTGTATCTGTTCATATCTGTTTCCCTTCTTTGCTGTGATTTTTAAAAAGAGGGCATCATTAAATTAAAGCCATTTCAAGAAGTGACATCAGATGATGTTATTGGTAAAGGATGATAGAAATGATCAAGGAACACACACAAAATGCTGGAGGAACTCAGCAGGCCAGGTAGCATCTATAAAAAAAAAGTACATTCAACATTTTGGGCTGAGACTGTTCGGCAGGACTGGAGAAAAAGGATGAGGAATAGAATCTACTCCTCATCTTTTTTTCTCCAGTCCTGCAGAAACATCAACTGTACTTTTTTTTTTACAGATGCTGCCTGGCTTGCTGAATTCCTCCAACTTTTTGTGTATGTTGCTTGGATTTCCAGCATCTGCAGATTTTTTCTTGTATTTGTTAGAAATTATCAAGTTCTTTTTTCCCCAGTCTGCCCCAACCTAACCCACCATTAGAAAAATAAGGAATTTTCAGATGCTGGATTCAACTGAAACTTCCAAGCTTGAGATGTGTAATTTTTTTCTAGTTGGATAAAGTGATTAGAGATTAAAGCTAAACATACATATATCTGCATTGAGGTCAGATCAATCATGATGTAATTGGATAGATGAACCGAAATAGTGCTGCTCTTAATGGCTGAGTAATAGTATTTAAAAGCTAATTAGCAAAAGTGTCATGACTTACCCACAAAATTGTTCTCGCTAAATTTTAAAACACTTTTTTTCCTTTTAACTTTTTTTTAAGAGCATATCTGGCAGAGCGGCCTTCCTGCTGTTTTGGAGTAGATCACATGCATTTCACAAGTATGTAGAATCAGTGGGTGGGTGGTAAACTAGTGGTGAAGGTGGGTGGTGGGTGGGTGGATTACCAGTGGTGAAGGTGAAATATGATCTACTGAAGATGAAAATTAACTTGGTGGTTCAATTACCAATGAAGATTTAAAAATTTGCCTTTTTAGACAGAGTAAATCCCCATCAGTCCTGGAATTTATTCATGTTTAGGCCTGAGGATCATTGAGTACCTCCTCTTCATCTGTGGGGACTTGCATTAAACTTTCATATAACACTTCACTGAATTCCTGAACTATGATGTTGAGATATGTCATGGTAGCCTCTGTGACTGTCCTGATGACTCTTTTCTTTGCAGCCCCCTTAATGCCGAGGAGAGAGTAGGTCCTGCAGAGCAATTAACCAGCAAAACTACACTCCACCTCTAAAGGCTCATGTTATGCACTCTATCCCTGTCTCTGGCACTGCTCTACCAACTCTTGGTATTTAGTTTTCTTAGGTTTAAAGACTTCCTCAATCTGATCTTCCCAAGACACTGTCAGTTCTACCATGACAGTGGATCTGCTTTGAGGTTTCTGACAATGACCACGGCAGGCCTCAGTGATGATGCTGATGCTGTTATGCCAGGGAACTTTAATTGTTTCCCAAGATCAGCTTTTAGTTGCCAGTCAGACACTGTGGCAAGCAAGCCTGTTGGTGATCTGGGCTAAGGCTGTGGTTGGTCTCCAGCTTTGACAAAAGCTATGAGCTTTCTAGGTTGGTGGAGGTGCTTACTGTTGTTAATGGCTGAGGAGATATTTTCTGCCACCTGGTCATGGTGCCACTGGTAGTGGCCTTCTCCCAGGGCTTTCGGGCAGCTTTTGAGGATGTGTTAAAGGGTCCCTCTGCCATGGCAGAGAAGACATTATGGTGCTTCGCTCTTGCCCCAGTCATGAACTTGATGCACTGGGGTTCTACCTGCCAGGTTTTGGACTAGGAGATCTTTAGCTTCAGCACACCTTCCAACCTTGTCTAAGTTCCCTGCCACCCTGTTCCTGCCATCCTGGTGGTACGCACTTCCTCGACAGCTGCTCACACCTCTTCCTTTTGGGTCTGTCTCTGCCCTGGTCCTTGTCAGAGCAGATGGAACAGAAGCTGTTCAGCCCCACCTCACCAGATGCCATTGTCCCTACTGTAATCCTATGCTTCAGATGTGACTTGGTCATCTCCACTGCCTCCTTGGCCTTCCACATTCTGCCTGTCTGGACCTCAGTGCCTGCTGCCGAGACTTTGGGGTTGTTTGAAACTCTATCAGAGTCATAGAGAAGTATAACATTGAAGCAGGTCCTTCGGCCCATCTAGTCCATGCTGAAAGCATTTAAATTGCCTACTTCCATTGACCTGCACCAGGACCATAGTCCTGCATACCTCTACCATCCATGTACTTATCCAAATTTCTCTTCACGTTGAAATCGAGCACGTATGCACCACTTGTGCTCCAGCTCATTCCACATTCTCAGTCCTAACCTGTTCAGTCTTTCTTTATAATTCAGGTCTTCCAGACCCAGCAACATCCTTGTAAATTTTCTCTGTACTCTTTCAACCTTGTTTACATCTTTCATGTAGATAGGTGACCAAAACTGCTCACAATACTCCAAATTAGCCTCACCAGTGTCTTGTACAACTTCAATATAACATCTCATCTCGTATATCAGTGCATTGATCTGTGAAAGCTAATATGCCCAATGTTTTCTTTACAACCCTGGCTACCTGTGATGCTACCTTCAATGAATTATGGACCTGTATTCCCAAATCGCTTTGTTCTCCCACACTTCATGTAGTCCATGTAGACAACATTCACTGCCTTGTCTTCATATACTTTCCTGGTAACTTCTTCAAAGAACTCTAAGCTTGGTTAGACATGACTTATCATGCACAAAGCCGTGCTGACTATCCGTAGTCAGTCCATATCTATCCAAATATTTGTATTTCTGGCCCCTTAGAATACCTTCTGATAACTTTCCCACAACTGTCTCACCGACCTATAATTTCCTGGTTTATGTTTTGAGCCTTTATTAAGCAGTGGAACAACATTGGCTCGTCTCCAGCTTTTGGGTACCTTTCCTGTACAGGGTCCATGAAGTTGATGCCGCTTTGCCTCTCTTCCATAGACTCTGTTTCCATCTCCTGAGTAAAACAGATGCAAAAAAAAATTAAGATCTCTCCCATCTGTTTTGACTTCATATGTGGATTACCATTCTGATCATCTAGAGGACAAATTTTGTCCCTTGCAATCCTTTTGATCCCTTAGGATTCTCCCTCATGTTGTCTGCTGGAGCAACTTTATGCCTTCTTTTAGCTGATTTTTTCCAGTGTTGTCTTGTATTTCTTATAGACAACAAGCACCTCATTTGTGCCTACCTGCCTATACCTACCATGCATTTCCTTTTTTCTCTTAACCAGGGCCTCAATATCCCTTGAAAACCAAGGCACCCTACACTTGTTATCTTTACCTGTTATTCTGACAGACATGTATAAGCTTTGTACTTTCAAAACTTCACCTTTGAAGGCATTCCGCTTACCAAGTACATCTTTGACTGAGAACAGCCTGTCCCAATCCACACTTCCCAGATCATTTCTGATACCATCAAAGTTGGCCTTACTCCAATTTAAAATTTCAACCTGTGGAACCAGACCTATTATTTTTCATATTTACTTTGAAATTAATGGCCTTGTGGTCACTAGTTGCAAAGTGTTCCCCTATACAAGCTTCTGTCACCTAACCTGTCTTATTCCCTTTTAGGAGATCCAGTATTGCACGCTCTGTTGGTGTGACTTCTATGTACTGATGAAGGAAACTTCTCTGAACACATTTGACAAACTCTATCCCATCTAGTCCTTTTACAGTAAGGGATTCCCAGTAAATATGTGGAAAGATAACATCACCTACTATAATAACTTTGTATTTGTTGTAACAGTCTGTGATCTCATTACAAATTTCTTCCTCTAAACCCCTAGGACTGTTGGGTGGTCTGTAGTATAACCCTGTTAACATGGTCATACCTTTCTTACTTCTCAGTTCCACCCAAAATTCCTCACTAGGGTTCTCTAGTCAAGTCCTGACAGAGCGCTGTCGTGACATTTTCCTGACAGGTAATGCCACCCCTCCTCCTCTAATCCCTCCCACTCTGTGATGTCTAAAACAATGGAACCCCAGAATATTGAGCTGCCAGTCCTGCCCCTCCTGCAACCAAGTCTCACTAATGACTGCAATATCATAATTCCAGGTGTTGATCCATGCCTTGAGCTCAACCGCCTTTCCTACGATACTTCTTGCATTAAAATATACTCAGCTCAGGACACTAGTCACACCATCCTCAATCTTTTGATTCCTAACTTTGTCTGATGTCTTACCAATATCTGTCTCCACAACCTCTCCATTAACTGTTCTGGCACTCTGGTTCCCATCCCCCTGCAACTCTAGTTTAAACCCCACCATGCAGCATTAGCAAACCTTCTAGCTAGAATATTAGTCCCCCTCTAGTTCAGGTACAAACCTCCCCTTCTGTACAGATCCCAACTTTCCTGAAACAGAGCCCAATGATCCAAAAATTTTATGCCTTTCTTCCTACACCACCTCCTTAGCCACATGTTAAGCTGTATAATCTTACTAGTTCTGGCCTCACTAGTACGTGGCATGGGTAGTAATCCTGAGATCACAACCCTGGAAGTCCTGTGCTTTAACTTAGCATTTAACTCCCTGAACTCCCTACCCATGTCATTGGTACCTACATGGACCATGACCTATGCTGTTCCCCCTCCCATCTTAGTAAGCCGAAGACTACAGCAGGAATTCTCATGTGCGGGGAAACAATGAATTCCTTGTTCATATTCCTGCAGGAGGCTGATTTAGAATACTGATGAAAAGAATTCAAAGAATTCTTTGTTTTTATTTAGTACATATATTGCTACATAGAAAAGCTAGATAAACAAGATAAGGCAAGGTCAGAAGGAAGACAAGAACTACTCAAATCAATCCTCCTGAAGACAATTCAAGCATTTCCCAAGTTTAAATATTTTAAATTCATATTCTAGACAACTTTCTCCTGAATGTCACCCTTGTTTACAATTCCTTGTGCTCAAATACTTAGACATCAGGTTCTCAACTATATTGAGGCAGTTTCTCAGTGCTTATCTAGTGCTATAGCATGGTGTAGGCCTTTCTGGTCCTTCAGACAACACCATCCCAGCCCCGATTAACCCTAACGTAATGTGAGGTTGTCCACTTTGGTGGTAAGAACAGGAAAACAGATTATTATCTGAATGGTGGCCGATTAGGAAAAGGGGAGGTGCAACAAGACCTGGGTGTCATTATACACCAGTCATTGAAAGTGGGCATGCAGGTACAGCAGGCGGTGAAAAAGGCGAATGGTATGCTGGCATTCATAGCAAGAGGATTCGAGTACAGGAGCAGGGAGGTACTACTGCAGTTGTACAAGGCCTTGGTGAGACCACACCTGGAGTATTGTGTGCAGTTTTGGTCCCCTAATCTGAGGAAAGACATTCTTGCCATAGAGGGAGTACAAAGGAGGTTCACCAGATTGATTTCTGGGATGGCAGGACTTTCATATGATGAAAGACTGGATCGACTAGGCTTATACTCGCTGGAATTTAGAGGATTGAGGGGAGATCTTATTGAAACGTATAAAATCCTAAAGGGATTGGACAGGCTAGATGCAGGAGGATTGTTCCCGATGTTGGGGAAGTCCAGAACAAGGGGTCACAGTTTGATGATAAAGGGGAAGCCTTTTAGGACAGAGATTAGGAAAAACTTCTTCACACAGAGAGTGGTGAATCTGTGGAATTCTCTGCCACAGGAAACAGTTGAGGCCAGTTCATTGGCTATATTTAAGAGGGAGTTAGATATGGCCCTTGTGGCTAAAGGGATCGGGGGTATGGAGAGAAGGCAGGTACAGGGTCCTGAGTTGGATGATCAGCCATGATCATACTGAATGGCGGTGCAGGCTCGAAGGGCTGAATGGCCTACTCCTGCACCTATTTTCTATGTTTCTATGTTTCTAATCACAGGACATTTTAAAATGACCAGTGAACGTACCCAGTTCGTCTTTGGACAGTGGGAGGAAACCACTTATCTGCTTTCTTCTTCAATCCATCTGCAACCACTTTACCCCATTCTCAGCATTCAGCTGGTGGCTCAGTACAATTTAATACACTGTTAGTGAGTTTGCCAGCTTGTGCTGTACTAAATAAAAACATAAAGACAATGTTCAGTACTTAAAGCTGGCTAGCTTTTGAAAATGGAGAAACATGATAATTCACAATAGATTTTAAGATAAACTAGTGAAGAGAGGAGGAAGTGCCTTTAATAGTTGATTGATAGCCAAGGAAGCTGCAAAATTATCACTGTCTTGGTGGATTAATCTGACTGAGTATTTTATAATAGAAAAGTTCTTAATATACAGTAGGTAAATTCAACCTTCAGTTTTGTTTCAAAACCTCCCGAGGGAATAAGTTGGATTCTAACAATGAAGGACACACCTTCAGTACTTGTGCTTAAGATATGTTAGGATATTCTAGATGCAGCTGAACTCAATGTATAAATTATGTGCTGGGAAATTTTACATATACTAAATCCAGTGATATGATTGAAAGTTCCAACTGTTAGGGAAAGTAAAGTCCAAATAAGAATGTTCTGATTGATCCAAACTTTAAAAAAAACAACTGCAAAAGACTTCAATAGATGAATATAATTTTTAAATCTAATTTTTATTCATTTTCATTCCAGCTTAAATATATATTGCATTTCAGTTTTGAAAACTGCTGAACAATGTGATTGGCTTTACGAGGTTGAAAAGCTGACAAGGTTTTCCCATTAGAGCATGTGGACATTACATTTTTCACTTTTTGTCACACATGTCGGAGGGCAAAAGTAAACTTCCTGTCCAGAAGGTTTACATTCTATGTAGCATTTAATGTTTGTACAGAAAGTACATACATCCATGTGTGAAATATGATGGAAGGTGTGAAAGATGAGATGGAGTTAGCTCCAGGATCCTCTGTGGAATTTGTAGGAGTAGGCAGTTGTATTTGCTATATTTCCTTATAATAGAACTGCACTAAGTTTTTTTGTTCCAGGGTAAAATAAATCGAGAGAAATATTTTTGGTAGTAATTATCAACAAAGTATGTGTAACTTACTGGCTTAAGTGACTACAAAAAAAATCTTTAACAAAATATTTACAGAAGAACATTGTAATTCTTCATCCTATTCTGGGAATATTCTTTAAAACAAATGTTTATTAATTTAACATTGAATTAAAACCCCAAGCGAGATCCTTAAACTGTTCCTTACCAACTTTGTGACCTCTTGCTACAATGGCCTGTTAATTGTTTGGATCTGGTGGAGTGAAAATTGTTTTCTCCTGAGTATGAGCCAGAAATAAATTAAAAGCATTTTCTTATTCCAGATTTGAAATGATGCAGAGGTACAATCATAATTTACTCTCTTTTCCACCCCACCCCCCCATCACACCTCTAATCTTTGCTGCGTCATTAACATTCCCTCTGACCTTCCCCTCTCCGAGGCAAAATGTTCTGTCCTCAGCAAGGACCTTACCCTTCTCCCCCTTCATCCACACCTCAGTGAGTTCTGCATCTCCCACAAGGCCGAGCTCTTCTTCCATCGCCTCTGTCTCCAAGCCTATCCCTTTGGCAAGAATTCCACACCCATACTGTTGACCCTTCTCCCGTACCCAACCCTCCTCCTCTTCTTGGCCACCCAGCTGTGGTTCTCTGCCTGCTCCAGATCTTTTCATCTCATAATTGCCAACAAAACGTTAACCAGCTGAAATTAAGCATTCCTCACTCCTCTTCAAACCTTATCTCCTCCGAACGCAGCACCCTCTACTCTCTCCACACCAGTCCCAACCTTACCATAAAACCCGCAGAAAAAGGGGGCTCTGCTGTGGTATGGCAGATTGACTACCTTACTGAGGCCAGGCGGCAACTCTCAGATACCCCCTCATACCTACACCTTGAAGAAGACCTCATCGGACAATCAGAAAGCTATCTCCAACACCATCGCTGACCTCATCCACTGCCACCAAACTCACAGTTCCCTTACCCTGAACTGCTCGCTTCTACCTCTTACTCAGAACCACAGACCTGACTGTCCAGGTAAGCTTATTGTCTTTGCCTGCTCCTGCCCCACTGAACTTGTGTCCTCATACCTCAAATCCATTCTATCCCCCTTGGTTCAGTCCCTTCCCTCCTATAACAACGACATGTTATTCTCATGTTCTCCATCTCCTCAGTAACTTTCAATTCCCTGGCCCTGACTCTGTCATTTTCACTATGGATGTCCAGTGTCTATGCACTTCTCTTCCACCATCAAGAAGGCCTTAAAGCTCTCCTGAACAAGAGAAAATCTGCAGATGCTGGAAATCCAAGTAACACACACAAAATGCTAGAGGAACTCTGAAGGCCAGGCAGCATCCATAGAAAATAATACAGTTGACGTTTCAGGCTGAAACCTGCTGTACTTTTTTCTATGGATGCTGCCCGGCCTGCTGAGTTCCTCCAGCATTTTGTGCGTGTTGCTTAAAGCTCTCCACTTCTTTCTTAATAAAAGAACCAACTAATTCCCCTCCACCACCACCCTCCTCCGTCTGGCTGAACTGGTCATCACCCTCAACGACATTTCGTTCGGCTCCTCCCATTTTCTCTAGACAAGGGGTAGCCATGGGCAACCGCAAGGGCCCTAGCTAAGCCTGCCTCTTCACTGGCTATGTAGAATAGTCCATGTTCCAAGCCTTCCCCGGTTAATGCTTCCCAACTCTTCCTCCAGTACATTGATGACTGCATAGGCATTGTTTCATGCACCCATTCTGAGCTGGTCAGTTTCATCAGCTTTGGCTCCATCTTCCACCCTGCCCTTAAGTTCACTTGGTCTATTTCTGACACCTCCCTCCCCTTTCTCAGTATTTCTATCTCCATCTCTGAAGACAAACTGTCAACTGACGTCTTTTATAAACCTGATTCCCACTGTAATCTTGACTATACCTCTTCCCACACTATTATAAAAATGCTATTCCCTTTTTTTTCAGTTCCTTCATCTCTGTCACATCTGTTCCCAAAATGTGGCTTACTTTTGCAGTGCATTAGAGATGTCCTCCTTCTTCAAAGAGTAGGATTTCCCTTCCACCACTACTGATGTTGTCATCACCCACACCCCTATTTCCTGAAAATGGTGCACATCCCTTCTTCCCTCCGCCTTACCAACCATCCCATGAGCCTGCACATCCAACACACCATCCACTGCGATTTCTGCCATCTCCAAAGGGTTCCTATGACTAAACATATCTTTACTTGCCACCACCCCTCTCCACTTTTCGCAGGAATTGTTCCTTTTATTTATCCCTCTTGACTAATCTCCCTCTCAGTACTTATCCCTGTAAGCGGTCTAAGTGCTACACCTGCCCATTCACCTCCTCCCTCACCTCCATTCAGAGCCCCAACCAGTTCTTCCAGATGAGATAACACATCACCTGTGAATCTGCTAGGGTCATCTATCGCGTCTGGTACTCCTGCTGTGGCCTCCTCAACACTGGTAAGGCCAATCGTAAATCGTCGAACACCTCTGCTCCATCCGCCAAAAGTGGAACTTCCTGGTGGCCAAATATTTTAGTTCTGATTCCCATTCCCATTCCGAAATGTTAGTTGATGGCCATGCCGTGCTGAGACCACTTTCAGAGTGGAGGAGAAACACCTTATATTCTGTCTGGGTAGCCTGCAACCTGGTAGTGTGAATTTTGATTTCTCCTTCTGGTAAAAGAAAAATCCATCCCCCCTCCTCTTCTTCCCCACTTTGCCCTCATGCCTCCTCTCACCTGCCTATCACCTCCCCCTGGGCACACCCCCCTACCTTCTATGTTCCACACTCCTCTCCTCTAGGATTCCTCCCTCTCCAGTTTTTTAAATCTTTTCTGCAGGCCTTGCCTTGCCTGTCACCTTCTAGCTATCCTCCTTCCTCTCTCCCCAACTTTTTATTCTGGCATCTTCCCCATTCCTTTCCGGTCCTGAGAAAGGGTCTCTGCTTGAAACATCGACTGTTTACTCTTTTCCATAGATGCTGCCTGACCTGCTGAGTTACTCCAGCATTTGTGTGTGTTGCTTTTCATAATTTACAGTTGCATTTAATTAGGCAATCTCATTCCAATAGTAGATTTCAGGATTCTAAATTCTTGGTTTATCTGTTGGTGTTTGATACATATAAGTTACTACAAGAAGAGACCTCTTCTATGTGTTACCAGAAAGTGTAATTATAGGATTTAAATAGTAACTGGAAACTGTGCTAAAACTAGTATTTCCTTCCAACAGATTGCACTGAGATTTTCAGAATCAGTTTTAATATTACTGGCATATGTTGTGAAATTTGTTATGCAGCAGCAGTCCATTGCAATACTTAAAACTGTAAATTACAGTACTGTAATCTACAGTTTTATTTTAAATACATATATATTTAAAAGCTACGTTAAATAAGCAGTGCAAAAAGAGAAGAAAAGACGAAGTCGTGAGGTAGTGTTCATAGGTTCAATGTCCATCAGAAATCTGATGGCTGAAAGGAAGAAGGTATTCCTGAAACACTGAGTGTGTGCCTTCAGGCTCCTGTACCTCCTCCCTAATATAGCAATGAGAAGAGGACATGTTCTGTGGAGGCTAATGCCCGTGATGGAGCTGGCTGAGCTTACAACTTTCTGCAGCATATTTTGATCCTGTACAGGTCTAGGATAGATCTTCACAGATGTTGACATGCAGGAAATTGCTCACCCTTTCCACTTCTGATCCCTCGATGCGGACTGTTGTGTGCTCCCTTGTCATACCCTTCCTGATGTCTACAATCAGTTCTTTGGTCTTTTTGACTTTGAGTTCAAGGTTGTTGCTATGACACCAGTCAACTAGCTGATCTATCTCGCTCCTGTATGCCTCATATCACCATCTGAAATTCTCCTAACAATACTTGTGTTGTTAGCAAATTTATAAATGGCATTTGAGCTGTGCCAAGTCACATAGTCATTGGTATAGAGAGAGTAGAGCAGTGGACTAAGCGCACATCCTTGAGGTGCGCCAGTGTTGATTATCAGCGAGGTGGAGATGTTATTTCTGATCTGCACAGACTGTGATCTTCTGGTCAGGAAGACTGAGGATCCAGTTGCAGAGCAACGTACAGAGACCCAGGATTTGGAGCTTTTTGATCAGAACTATAGGAATGATTGTGCTAAATGTTGAGCTGTAGTCAATAAACTGGAGCCCGACATAAGTATTTGTTTTGTCCAGCTGATCCAAGGCCACATTAGGAGCCAATGAGGTCACATCTGGTGCAGACCTATTGTGCGATAGGCAAATTACAGTGGGTCTAGATCCTTGCCTACGCAGGAGTTGTTTCTAGACATAACCAAGCACTTAAGTGTGAGTGCTGAGAGACGATAATCATTAAGGCAGCTCACCCTGCTCTGTGTGGGCACTGGCATGATTGTTGTAATCTTGAAGCAGGTGGGAACTTGAAACAAAGAGATTGAAAATGTCTTTGAACGCACCCGCCAGCTTGTTGGCACAGGTTTTCATAGCCCTACCAGGTACACCATCAGGGCCTGTTACCTTGCAAGGGTTCACCCGCTTGAAAGATGTTCTGACATCAGCCTCTGAGACAGAGATCACAGGATCATCAGATGCTACAAGGATCCTCGTAGCTGTAGCTCTTATTCTTCCTTTCAAAGCATGCATAAAAGTTGTTGAGCTCATTTGGGAGTGAATCTTCACTACCATTCATGGTTAGGTTTCGATTTGCAGGCAGTATTGTCTCCAATTCTGCCTCTAGCCTCAATTGGAATAGTTCTTTTGCTCTTGAGATAGCCCTCCGTAAATCATACCTGGCCTTTTATAGTGCAGGATCACCAGATTTGAATGCCACATATCTAGCCTTATATCTGGATAAAAGAAAAGAAAATTTAGACATAAACATAGTTTGAAATTTTCAGGTTAAAGAAGTTTTTTTTAAAGTAGAAAATCGTTCCTAAAGGCTGTCCTGAAAAATTTAATTTGTTTTAGTAGAGTAGAATACCATGTGGCTATAAATGTCAACCATATGTCTTTTACACTTTCATTCATTTTATTTTAATAATGCTGCACATGGTTTTTAAATTGTTGCAACATCTGTTTGTGTGATAATCTTCAGGGGCATGGTATGGTGAAAATAGTTGTAAAAGGACATGGAAATGGGTAATACACAAAATGTGTGGGGTGAAAGAAAATGAAGATATGATCACAAATATAAAGCAAAACCTGAAAAAATATAACATTGTTATTATCACTTTAGATTTAGTTGTACTTAATAAGGAAGTCAAGGCAGTTGTGATCATCTTTTACTTTAACAACTTAAATATATAATTTTGCTGAATACTTTTTTACGTTCCTTTTTGGATTTGGGCATCTCTGGCCTGACCCACATTTATAAACAGGAGATTCTGCAGATGTTGGAAATCCAGAGCAACACACACAAAATATTCGAGGAACTCAGCAGGTCAGGCGACATCTTTGGAAGGAATTAAACAGTTGACATTTCAGGCCAATGCTTTTCATTAGCACCTGATGAAGAGTCTCAGCCTGAAATGTTGACTGTTTCAGAATCAGAATCAGGTTTATTAGCATGTGACTGAATTTTGTTAACTTAGTAGAAGTAGTTCAGTGCAATACATAATATAGAAAAATAATAATAATAAATCTTAATATACTTTATACAGTATACATATATTAAATAGATTAAAAATCCTGCAAAAAATAGAAATACTAAATCTTTTTTAAAAAAGTGAGGTAGTGTCCAAGGGTTCAATGTCCATTGAGGAATTGGATGGCAGAGGGGAAGAAACTGTTCCTGAATCACCAAGTGTGTGCCTTCAGGCTTCTGTACCTCCTTCCCGATGGTAACAGTGAGAAAGGGGCATGCCCTGGGTGCTGGAGATCCTTAATAATGGATGCTGCCTTTCTGAGACACCGCTCTTGAAGATGTCCTGAGTGCTTTGTAGGCTAGTACCCAAGATGAAGCTGACTAAATTTACAACCCTTTGCAGCTTCTTTCAGTCTTCTGCAGTAGCCCTGCCCCATACCAGACAGTGATGCAGCCTGTCAGAATGCTCTTCACAGTACATCTATAGAAGTTTTTGAGTGTATTTGTTGACATACCAAATCTCTTCAAACTCCTAATAAAGTATAGCCGCCGTCTTGCCTTCTTTGTAACTGCATCGATATGTTGGGACCAGGTTAGATCCTCGGAGATCTTGACAGAGATTTATTCCCTTCAATAGATGCTGACCAACATTTACTTGCCCTTGAGGTGGTAGTGTGTGTTAGTGCCTTGATTGTCTGCGTTTCTTTAGGTTAAGAAAGCACCGTTGGGCTGGGAATTCCAGGATTCAGACCTGCAGTGATGGCACCGGTGATATATTTACAAATGTGCACTGTGTGCAACTAGGAGAGATCCCCACTGGTGCTGATGTTCAAATCTTTCTGCTTGTCTTGCCTTTATTTGTTGTATGTAGATGGCATGGCTTTGGAATCTGCCGGCACAGTGGTGTGGACAGATTACAGTGCATCTTGCAAATGGTACACACTGTAATCTCTAATCAACAGTGTTGGAAGTGATCAGTGTTTAGATTGTTGATCAGGCTACTTTCACTTTGAGGCTAAAGTGATTAAAGATTAACTTTTATTTGTCACATGCACATTGAAACATACAGCGAAATGCATCGTTTGCGTCAGCGACCAACACTCTGAGGGTGTGCTGGGGGCAGCCCACGAGTGCTGCCATGCTTCCAGCACCAACATCTTGAGAGTTGGTGGAGCTGCACTTTTGCTTTATGCTTTGTAGGTACCAAAAGATTTTGGGTGTCAGCAGGTGAATTCTCGCCTCCTCCACTTTACCATAGGATACCAACTGATGACCTATTCTTCTACCCAGTATGCAATGTATATGCGGCTGGTCTAGTTGAATTTCTGGTCAATGGTGACGAATAGAAAAAAATATAATTTGAATTAAAAATAAAACATGAAGTTCAAAAGCTAGAAATAAGTAGCTCTTGAGCTGAAATGAGATGGTAGATACAGTACTAAAGTTGATATGAATGCTCACTGTTAAAGTATCCAATACTGAGCCTTGTGATCAATGGACTGAATTCAAAATGGTCAGATATGTCAGTGTTTGTGTTTGGCTGGTATATATCTCCTTCGAATCACTAGCATCGTAAGTGACAGGTATGAATTTGAATTATATTTTTCTAATTCTGGTTTAACACTTGGCTGAGTGATTATGATAATGAAGGGTCAGAAATATTTAAAAAATTCTTGAACTTTTAAAAAAATATGTAGTATTAATTGCTACATAACTAGACATTGTCTTGTTACCCTTTTTCAGGACAGGTTTTTAAACTCTGAACAATGCCCCCAGTGTTTAAGATAGTCATTAAAACAGTTACCCATTTTCTATGAAATTTTCTTCAGCTTTCACTCTTGTTAGTAATCAGCTTGTACAAGTTCTTTTATTGTGTGTGTGTGGCTACAAATTTCTCTGGTTTTAGAAACACAAATCTGGTGTTAACTGAACTGTGCTAGTAGGAATCAAAACATTGTGTACTGATAACTGGAATATATTGGCACAAAATTATGTAAAGTTAATATATTGCAAAAGAGTCTTGTGGTTATCTTCCTAGAATAGGCTCTCAAGCTTTGCTGTTCTTGGATATGGTCAGGGGGTGGGTGGTTGGTGTATGATACACATACATTCATATTGTCTCGCTCACACAAAGCAAGGCAGTGGGGAAACAAATTATTTACTGGTGGCTTGGCCTGCAGGATCGGGTGTGCTAATGGAAGCAGGATGAAAAGGAATCATTACAGCATTATGTATAAAAGATGACAGTCTGCTTTGCCAGGAACTTTGTGCAAATCACTGTGCAGAGGCTGCTTGTGAGGACTGACTGTTGGCTATTCAGCACTGATGTGTGGATCTCTGACCTGCACCCTGGCCAACACAATTGAGTGTCTTGGAAGCTTCTCTCTTCCCTCCACTCCCCCCTTTGTTTATCTATACAGCTTTTTCCAGCCCAGAGGGCTTTCCATGATAACAAGTTCAACAGTTGACCCTAGAGGTTGATACTATAGAAAAGGGAGCTAAGCAGACATATAAAGATGAGAGATGGCAACTTCCATCTCATTCCAACTGGAGGAGGGGGACCAAAGGATGTGGGTATATTCTGTAAACACAAAGCAGCTACTGTTGATCCCTGGCATTGTTGATGCTCACTGTAACAGATAGGGTGCAGCACTGAGCAGTATCACAGACCCACCCATCAATGGCCTTCAGTGGTAGCCACTCCAAACTGATACCTGGGCACTTCATTGATGGGAAAAGATAAAAACAATGTAAAGGATGTAAAACCCATGTTGGATTTGCTTTTCGTTGTAACAGATATTTAGTTGCATGTGCAATATATTGCATGAAGTATTAGATTAACTACATAGAAATTCCAATCAGAGTTATCTTAGAGAGCACTAATTTGTTGAGAACATCTTTTCGCCCTTATAGTTCCAGTGACCTAGCTTTAATCCTGCCTTCCAGGGCTGCTTGTGCACTTTAGGATTGTGCCAACTTTGCACAATCTTTCAGTGACTTCAATTTCCTGCCACTTTTTAGATGTGCAAGTTGTAAATTAACAGGTACCAGCTCCCCTCCATAGATTCTGTCTTTACTTCTTACTGCCTCAGTAAATCAGAATCTGGGTACTGTAATTATCACCGGCTTGTGTCGTACAATGCAATACATGATTAAACTAGAAAGAAAAAATATAAATAAGTAAATCAATTACAGTAAGTATGTATATGCATATTAAATACTTAGATTAAAAATAGTGCAGAAATAATGTATTTTTTAAAAAAGTGAGGTAGTGATCATGGGTTCAATGTCCATTTAGGAATTGTATGGCAGAGGGGAAGAAGCTGTTCCTATATCGCTGAGAGTGTGCCTTCAGGCTTCTGTACCTTCTTCCCGATGGTAACAATGAGAAGAGGGCATGTGCTGGGTGATGAGGGTCCTTAATAATGGACACCGCCTTTCTGAGGCACTGCTTCTTCAAGTTGCCTTGGATACTGTGGAGGCTAGTACCCAAGATGAAGCTGACTAATTTAATAATTTTCTGTAGCTTCTTTCAGTCCTGTGCAGTAGTCCCCACACCACCCTCATGCCTAATAGTGATATAGCCAGTCAGAATGCTCTCCATGGTACATCACTAATGAAACATAGCTGCTGTCTTGCCTTCTTTATAGTAGCATCGATATGTTGGGACCAGGTTAGATCCTCAGAGATCTTGATACCCAGGAACGTGAAATTGCTCACTCTCCACTTCTGATCCCTGTATGAGGATTGGTTTGTATTCCCTTGTCTTGGCCTTCCTGAAGTCCACAATCAGCTCTTTCATTATACTGACATTGAGTGAAAGTTTGTTGCTACAACACCACTCACCTAGCTGGTATATCTTGCTCCTGTATTCCCTCTCATCTCTATCTGTTGTATCATCAGCAAATTTATAGATGGTATTTGAGCTATGTCTCAATGGCCAAGCAGGGCCAGTGGACTAATTGGGAGAGCCTGGAAAAGAGGAAACTTAGCTGGCGTGACATCTGGGAGATGAAGGGATCTCAGCTAAGTTTTGTCATCAGAGCCACTTATGACCTCCTACCCACACCCCAGAACCTGAACCAGTGATGGGGAGAAGACCCCGCTTACTTTCTTTGTCAAGAACCTGCATCACTAAGGCACATTTTAACAGGATGCACCACGAGCCTCACCCAGGGGCAGTACACTTGGTGGCATAACCAAGTTCTCAGACAGCTGGCATCAATCTTGGAACAGAGGCGAATCACCACAAATGCTCTCCCACAAACATCGGCAGGAAATGTCCACGTCACACGATTTGTACAAGCAGGCCAACCTCCAGAGCACCATATAACATGAAAAGATGTAAGCATTCTGCAGGTTGCTCGGGATTGGAAAATGGACGTGGACTTGGAAAAAAAAGCTTGTGTTTCCCCCAGACATTGCGGTTACAACACTCCGGCCAGACCTGGTCCTGTGGTCCACAACAGCCAAGCTGGCATATATTGTGGAATTGACAGTACCATGGGAAGATGGTGTCGAAGAAGCTTATGAGAGGAAAAAGACCAAGTACTCTGAACTGGCAACTGAAGCTGTCCAGAATGGCTGGAAGACCAAGATTTTCCCTGTAGAAGTGGGATGCAGGGGATTCGTTGCTACATCTATGACCAGTCTATTGAAGAAGATGGGGGTGAGGGGTCACTCTCTCCAACAAGCAATCAAGTCCTTGTAAAATAAAGCGGAAGAAAGCAGCAATTGGATTTGGATTAAAAGGAAAGACAACAACTGGGCTGCAAGATGAAGACAGGAGGGTATGGAACTGAGGGGGGTGTATCTGGGACGCCAGGTAGCACCGTTGAGCCCTCTGGAGACGTTGTGGGCTTATCAATGAAACGTCAAAGAAGGAGGGAGCCCACCTGATGACCCCGATGATGTACCTATCCTCCCTCCTTGTCACCACTCCAAGCCCACTGCCAACATCAAGAGTGCCAACTTACCATAGGGATTGAAACATCAAGTCCTAGTAGCTCTACTATACTACTATACCTAGCCACAGTCATTGGTATAGAGGGAGTAGAGCTTTGGGCTAAGCACACACACCAGAGGTGTGCCAGTGTTGATTGTCAGCAAGGAGGAGAATTATCACCAATCTGCACAGATTGTGGTCTTCTGGTTAGAAAGTCAAGGATCCAATTGCAGAGGGAGGTACAGAGGCCCAAGTTCTGTAGCTTATCGATCAGGGTCAAGCAGCCAGCATGATCAAAATCTTCATCCACCCCAGGGATTCTCTCTTCATCCTTCTCCCATCAAGCAGAAGGTACAAAAGCTTGAAAGTACGTGCCACCAGACCCAAGGACAGATTCTACCCCACTATTATAAGACTACTGAATGGTTCCCCAGTGCGATAAGATGGACTAAATCTACCATGTTATGATCTTGCACCTTTCTGTCTGACTGCATTACACTATTGATTTACCTTGTGCTGCCTTAATACACTCTGATTTGTTTTGTATCAACAGATGCTTTTCACTGTACCTCAGTCCATGTGTCAATAATAAACCAATGCTAATTAGCCACTGCAAATTGCCTAAGTGTGTATGCTCAGATTCAGATTCATTTTATTTATCACCTGCACATCAAAACAGACACTGGAATGCATCATTTGTGTTAACAACCAGGGCACTTAAGAAATGTGTCGGGGGCAGCTCATAAGTGCTGAACTCTGGGGATAGTTGAGGGGAATATTGAGTTAACTAAAATAGAATTAGTATTGGATTAGTGTATTAGTGTAAGTGAGTGACTATTTGTGCAGATTCAATGTGTTGTAGGACCTGTTTCCATGCCATGTTACTCTATGACTGTTTCTCTTTATCTGTTGTTTGTACCTATTGTGATTTCCAAGGACAAAATCGTCTATAAATAAAGCTGGATCTCTGTATTCCCTCTGAAGCCTTGCATCTCTCCTAAAGCATGGCGACAATTAGAACTCAGCTTTTGGATTTGCTCTCCCTGTATGCACATGAAAAGACATTTCCCATATTCTGAGATTTATGTAATTATTGGTCTATATATTGGTTTCCTTCAGTTTTTAGCTGTTTTCTTTCTTGTGGAAGATTGGTGGGGAGGGTAATCTGTTAATTTTTCGTGTGTGGGGGTGGGATTAGGGTTTGGTGCTACTGTTACTATTCTTTAAGTGAGAGGTCGGGGATTGTTATGTGTAGACGGGTCATTGATTGTTATTGTAACTGTCTTTTGCTGTGGGTGAGGGGGGTATTTTGGGGTCTGCAAGTTTTGTTTCTTTTCTTTTTTGTGCCGTTGGGGGGAGTCGATAACTGTTTTTTCATCAAATACATGGTCTTTCTGTGTTTAATGGCTATGTGGAGTAGACAAATATCAATATTGTATTGTACATGCATAAGTTGATAATAAAATGAACCTTTGAAACTTTGTATTTTGAGATACCCACTTGTTTAAAAATTGCCAAGAGATAGCAGTTGTATTTTCTCAAAAGAGATGAGATGCCACCATGTCGTAGATTTTGCTCAACTGATTTCTCCTGATAATATGGTGTGATCTGCACTTCAAGAACATTGAGTTTGTTAGATCTTTAGCTGTATAATTCGTCTTTTATCTCTCAGGATCTTGTCTTTATCACAGTGGGGAATGTCATTTTATAGCATCTGCTTTATATGAATGTTTGCAGTTACTATTTAGTATGTCACTGCTTGTGAGATTTTGCTCACAGTAAATAAGCGTAACTGATCTCATCCAGAAAAATATTTTCAAGGATGTTGTAATGTATGCAGCTGAACTTCTCCGCATTACCACACTGACCATCACAGGTTGCAGCTTTTATACAGAAATAAAATGGATTCCGCAATTGTTATACTGTTACATGCTGCATGTAATTGTATTGTGATCACTGAGTTGAGGGGTTGTCAATTAGTGGGTCCTCAGGTGGCTGTAGAGGCCAGTCTGGGATCCACATATTCTGGTGCAGTGTGGGCAAGAGTAAATGGTGGCAGTGGTTAGTGGTTGTGTCTTTTGGTTGTTCTGTCTCTCCTTTTGCTGCTGCTTGTTCAGTGCAAGACAGCGGTGGTTATTCTCATGTAGTGCTGCTCGTTGAACAGATTTCTTCAAGGTGTATCTATTAAGTTCAGCGTCTTCCCAGTTTTTAGATGTAATGTTAAACTTCTTTAGGCTGACTTTGATGTTATCTTTGAAGTGTTTCAAGTTCAAATTCAGGTTTAGTTTATTGTCATTTAGCTGTACACTGCCAAATGAGACAACATTCCTCTGGTCCAAGATGCAACAACACAGTACATATAACTCACACACATAACACATAAAGCAATATTACATCTGGTAAATTAATGAATAACAGTGTAACACATAATGAGACCTGGAAGGTGGCAGGGAGTTCGGTAATCTTATGGCCCAGGAAAAGAAGCTGTTGTAGCGATGTGCTACACACAGCGCTAGAATAACCACATGGAGTCGCTGAGTTGGAGTTGCGATGAAAGAGGTTTATTCAAACTTCGTGGCCCGCTTTTAAAGCCTTCCCGTTCCCGCCCTTTTTGCTGCCGGCCCTCTGCCTGCGCGCGCTGTTTCGTGAGCCGGTTCGTGGGTGTCAGAAAGTGGGTCGCCACATAACCCCTCCCCCCCCAGAACCAGCAATACCTCCCCCAATGTCCACAGTCTGGATCGGCCTCTGTTTGGGAGGTCTGCCCCTGCGCCGCGGTGCCTGAGCCTGGACCGATTGCGCCAAGTCCATGTGGGCCGGTTTGAGTCGGTCCACCGTGAAAACCTCCTCTCTCCCCCCAATGTCCAGCACGAACGTGGACCCGTTGTTCATGATCACCTTAAACGGTCCCTCGTAGGGCCGCTGTAGCAGTGCCCGGTGTCCGCCCGGTCGTACAAAAAGAAACTTACAGTTCTGCAGGTCTTTGGGTACACAGGTCGGGCTCTGTCCGCGCTGTTTCGTGAGCCGGTTCGTGGGTGTCAGAAAGTGGGGCCTACCTTCTAAGAAGTACCTGAAATGCCGGATTGCCAGGTATAGTGCCAATAGCTCCCGGTCGAAAGCACTGTATTTGAGTTCGGGTGGTCGTAGGTGTATGCTGAAGAACGCCAGGGGTTGCCAGCGACCCTCGATGAGTTGTTCCAGCACTCCACCGACTGCTGTGTTGGATGCGTCCACCGTGAGGGCAGTAGGAACGTCCGTTCTGGGGTGCACTAGCATCGCGGCGTTTGCCAAGGCTTCTTTGGTTTTAACGAAAGCGGTTGCGGCCTCTTCGTTCCAGGTAATGTCCTTGCCCTTACCCGACATTAAAGTGAACAAGGGGCGCATGGTTCGGGCTGCTGAGGGGAGGAAACGGTGGTAGAAATTCACCATACCCACGAATTCCTGCAAGCCTTTGATTGTGTTGGGTCAGGGGAAGTTGCGGACCACGTCTACCTTGGCGGGCAGCGGGGTTGCCCCGTCTTTAGTAATCTTGTGGCCCAGGAAGTCGATGGTGTCGAGTCCGAACTGGCATTTGGCTGGATTGATTGTAAGGCCGAATTCACTCAGGCGGGAGTAGAGCTGGCGGAGTTGGGACAGATGCTCCTGCCGACTACTGCTGGCTATGAGGATGTCGTCCAAATAGATGAATGCAAAGTCCAGGTCGCGTCCCACCGCGTCTATTAGCCGCTGGAAAGTCTGTGCGGCGCTCTTTAGACCAAACGGCATTCGGAGGAATTCGAAAAGTCCGAACGGGGTGATAAGTGCTGTTTTGGGGATGTCGTCCGGATGTACCGGGATTTGATGGTATCCCCGGACGAGGTCTACCTTGGAAAAGATCCTTGCGCCGTGTAGGTTTGCTGCGAAGTCTTGAATGTGTGGCACAGGGTAGCGGTCTGGCATTGTAGCCTCGTTCAGTCTGCGGTAGTCACCGCATGGTCTCCAGCCCCCCGTTGCCTTGGGCATCATGTGAAGGGGGGAGGCCCGTGGGGTGTCGGACCGTCGTATGATCCCTAATTCCTCCATCTTCTTGAACTCCTCCTTCGCCAGTCGGAGCTTGTCCGGGGGAAGCCTTTGAGCACGGGCGTGGAGGGGTGGTCTCTGGGTCGGGATGTGGTGCTGTACTCCGTGTCTGGGCATGGCTGCCGTGAACTGCGGTGTCAGTACTGATGGGAAATCCGCCAGGACCCTGGTGAATTCGTCGGACAGCGTGATGGAGTCCAGGTGTGGGGCTGGCAACTGTGCTTCACCCAGGGAGAACGTTTGAAAAGTCTTGGCGTGGACTAATCGCTTCCCTTGCAAGTCGACCAGCAGGCTGTGGGCTCGTAGAAAATCTGCCCCCAGCAGTGGTTGGGCCACGGTGGCCAGTGTGAAGTCCCACATGAACCGGCTGGAACTGAACTGTAGCTGCACCGTGCGGGTGCCGTAGGTTCGTATTGTGCTGCCATTAGCGGCCCTCAGGGTGGGTCCCGGTTCTCTGTTGCGGGTGTCGTAACTCGTTGGAGGTAAGACGCTGATCTCTGCTCCGGTGTCGACCAAAAAGCGGCGTCCCGACTGCTTGTCCCAGATGTACAGGAGGCTGTCCTGATGGCCAGCCGCCGTAACGATCGGCAGCGGCTGGGCCTTGGCGTTTCCCGGGAATTTGCAGGGCGGTCTGCAGCGGCGGGCCTCTGTGCCCCACCGCTGGTGGTAGAAACACCATTGTTCGTTGGGCTCCTCACTCCCGTCGCCGGATTTTGTAGGCTCTGCTGCCGGGCCTGGTCTGGTCTGTCGTTGGGTACGCGGCTTGGTGATCTGTGCGACGGATGCCCCTCTCTCTTTCCTGGCATTCCACAGCACTCTGCTCGGGCCGCCACCTCCTGGGGTTTGCTGAAATCTGTGTCGGACAGCAGCAGGCATATGTCCTCGGGCAGTTGCTCTAGGAACGCCTGCTCAAACATGAGGCAGGGTTTGTGTCCTTCAGCCAGGGCCAGCATCTCGTTCATTAATGCTGACGGCGGCCTGTCTCCCAAACCATCCAGGTGCATTAAGCGGCGTGCTCGTTCGCGCTGTGGGAGTCCGAAAGTCCTTATGAGCAGGGGTTTTGAATGCTGTGTATTTGCCGTCCTCCGGGGACGACTGTATGAACTCCTCAACTTGTGCAGCAGTCTCCTGGTCGAGGGAGCTCAGCACGTAGTAGTACCGAGTGGACTCCGAGGTTATCTGCCGAATGTGGAATTGTGCTTCTGTTTGCTCGAACCATAAATGGGATCGCAGCGTCCAGAAGCTTGGCAGTTTTAACGAAACTGCGTGAACAGATGCAGCGTCGGTCATCTCTGGTCCAAATATCGTTTGGGCCGTCGGGGTCACCAATTGTAGCGATGTGCTACACACAGCGCTAGAATAACCACACGGAGTCGGTGAGTTGGAGTTGCGATGAAAGAGGTTTATTCAAACTTCGCGGCTCGCTTTTAAAGCCTTCCCGTTCCCGCCCTTTTTGCTGCCGGCCCTCTGGCTGCGCGCGCTGTTTCGTGAGCCGGTTCGTGGGTGTCAGAAAGTGGGTCGCCACACTGTTTCCCATCCTAACAATTCTTGTCCTAATGCTGCTGTACCTCCTACCTAATGATAGTGGGGTGGGGCAGGGAGGTGGAAGTCAGAGATTGTTGGACAGATGGGAGGGATCATTGACAATGCTAAGCACCCTGTGTATGCAGCACTCCTGGTAAGTATCACTGATGTGTGGAAGATGATTCTCTCAGCAGTTCTTGTAATTCTTTGTAGTGACTTGCAATTCCCATACCTGATGGTAATGTAACTGGTCAGGACTCTTGTGTGCAGTAGGGTACAGTAACAGTGCTACTGACACACTGTTAAAAGTGAAATATACATTTTAAATAAATTCATTCATTCTACAAGTTACTGTAATTGACAAAAAACAGGTTAGCTGCACTTGTTTTTAAAAACGCAAACACGACGAATGCTGGAAATTCAAGCAACTTTGATGTGTGTAGCTGAACTTGTTGATGATTGGATTTAAATGAAAAGTGACAGAGCTGCAAAATTAGTGGATCATATCAAAGCTTTGCAGTCCTGTTGCATCTAGTCATAAATAGTGCTGGACAATTAAGTAGCTGACAAGAGAAGGAAGCTATGAGATAACCCTCATCTTATCAACGTCCGGCATGTGAATGACAAACACGGACAGGCATGTTTAGCCATTTATCCAGAACGGCTGTGTGGATAGTCTAACGAAGTTCAAAGTTAAGCACCTCTAGCATATCCTTGGGTGTGTTGGTTGTAAATGCAAATGATGCATTTCGCTGTATGCTTCAAAGTATGTGTGATAAATTTACTTCAGATTCGGATTTATTTATCATCAAGTATGTATATGTCACCGTATACTACCTTGAGATTCATTTTGTTACAGGCATTCACAGTAGAACAAAGAAATACAACAGAATCAATGAAAAACACATAAAGACTGAGAAACAACCAAAGGGAAAAAGAAGACAAATATGCAAATTAAAATAATACTGAGAATGTGGCTTCCTATTAAGGTAGCAACTAAGAAACTGTGACATGGCTTCCTGCTAAGTTGTAAGAGAACATAACTTTGGGTGATCTCAGTTGACAGTTATGAGAACTGGATATAATAAAGACCATGGAGCTATGGAAACAAACAATATCCTACTAATACAGAGAAGATACAAAAGATCAGTCTACATCTCTGACCTAGCTATTCCAGTACATTTACAATAGGGGCACTTAACTGACAATGTGAACGGCTCCTTAACACAAATCATAAATCCAGTCTGCCTAATTACTGCTCATTCGAACATCTCTTTCAATCTTCAGTAAAATGAAGGAAGGTTCCTTCAAAATTGATATTAAGTGGCACTTCCAGACCAGTAATTTAACCAGGACATTTGGCACCAGACCGCTCAATCTTGTTCAAGCACACATTAAAAAGCTGAGCTAGAGAATAAGGTGAGAACAATGCCTCTTGATTTCTGGGCAAAGGCTGACTGACTTTAGCATCAATAAGCTCTTTAAAAATCTGCAGTTTAGTGAAAATACTCCAAATACTGGGAAGCATTTTCACATACAAAAGACAATGATCTGTTAGACAGATTGCTCTCTGTTTACCTTAAGACCAGAAGATACGGAATTAGGCCTTTTGGCCTGCCGAATCTGCTCTGCCATTTCATCATGGCTGATCCAATTTTCCTCTCAGCCCCAATCTCCTGCCTTCTCCCCATATCCCTTCATGCCCAAACCAATCAAGAATCTATCAACCTCTACTTTTAATATACATGAAGACTTGGCCTCCACAGCTGCCTGTGGCAAATAATTCCACAGATTCGCTACTCTATGGCTAAAGAAATTCCTCCTCATCTCTGTTCTAAAATGACACCCTTCTATTCTGAAGCTGTGTCTTCTGGTCTTAGACTCTCCCTCCATTGGAAACATCCTCTCCAAATCCACTGTATCAAGGCCTTTCACCATTTGTTAGGTTTTGAAGATGTCACTCCTCATGCTTCTGAATTCTAGTGAATACAGGCCCAGAGCCATCAAATGCTCTTCGTATGACAAGCCTCAATCCTGGAATCATTTTCGTGAACCTCCTTTGAACACTCTGCAGTTTCAGCACATCCTTTCTGAGATAAGGGGCCCAAACCTGCTCGCAATACTCCAAGTGAGGCCTTTATAAAGTTTCAACATTACATCCTTGCTTTTATAGAAACATAGAAAGCATAGAAAACCTACAGCACAATACAGGTCCTTCGGCCCACAATGCTGTGCTGAACATGTACTTACTTTAGAAATTACCTAGGGTTATCCATAGCCCTTTATTTTTCTAAGAAACTTTCTATCCAGGAGTCTCTTAAAAGACCCTATTGTATCCGCTTCCACCACCGTTGCCAGCAGCCCATTCCACGCACTCACCACTCTCTGCGGGGAAAAACAACTTACCCCTGACATCTCCTCTGTACCTACTTCCAAAGAAGAAACTGTGTCTTCTCATGTTAGCCATTTCAGCCCTGGGGAAAAAGCCTGTGACTATCCACACGATCACCTCGTCCACCGTCACTCCAAGGAGAAAAGGCCGAGTTCACTCAACCTATTCTCATAAGGCATGCTCCACAATCCAGGCAACATCCTTTAAATCTCCTCTGCACCCTTTCTATAGTTTCCATATCCTTTCTGTAGTGAGGTGACCAGAACTGAACACAGTTCTCCAAGTGGGGTCTGACCAGGGTCCTATATAGCTGTAATATTATGTTCTAGTCCTCTTGAAATAAATGTTAACATTGCATTTGCCTTCCTCACCACAGACTCAACTGCAAATTAACCTTTAGAGAACCTACACAAGGACTCCCAACTCCCTTTGCACTTCAGTTTTTTGTATTTTCTCTCCATTTAGAAACTAGTCAACCCTTTGATTTCTTCTACCAAAGTGCATGAACATACACTTCACAATATTTTATTCCATCTGCCATTTCTTGCACATTCTCCTGATCTGTCTTAAGTCCTTCTGTGGTGCCTCTACTTCCTTAAAACCTGACATCAGTTAGCCTGAATTCAGTGGTTGGGATGTTGGTGGAATCGATTGTTAGGGATGAGATTATGGAGTACCTGAAGGCACATGACAAGATAGGCCAAAGACAGTATGGTTTCCTGAAAGGAAAATCCTGCCTGACTAACCTCCTGAAATTTTTTGAGGAAATTACAAGCTGGGTAGACAAAGGAGATGCAGTGGATGTGATGTACTTGGATTTTCAGAAGGCCTTTGACAAGGTGCCGCACATGAGGTTGCTTAGCAAGTTAAGAGCCCGTGGAATTATAGGGAAGTTACTAGCATGGGTGGAACATTGGCTGATGGAATAAAGGGATCTTATTCTGGTTGGCTTCCGGTTACCAGTGGAGTTTCACAGGGTCAGTGTTGGGACAGCTGCTTTTTACAATGTATGTCAATGATTTGAACGATGAGGTTAATAGATTTGTGGTTAAGTTTGCCGATGATATAAAGATGGGTGGAGTTGTGGGCAGGGGCGTATCTACGGAAAATAGCGCCTATGGCAAGCACTGAAATTGCACCCCGTCCAAACATCTGACACCCATCTTTTAGATAACTTTGCCATAATATCAGCTGAAAAATACAAGTCAAGCTCGTTAATCTTTTAATTAACAAATTGTGGCACTAGCTGAAAATTATAACTGCACCTTCCTGGCTTTCACGGATGCAAATTGGTCTATGATGTGATCAAAGTCAGTTTTTTTCCAGTTTCTTCTCTTTCTACACTCAGCAGAGCAAGATCACGGAGTCTGCCTTGATCCATGGAGGCTCTTAAATATGAAAGTATTTGAGAGGCTCTCAAAACTTGCTGAATGATCTCTCACAGCTGGCGATGGAAACTGCAATGGTTAGCATTATCTGAATAGCAATGCGAAGATGGGGAAGACACTGTCATCTCCATAGTGAACAATAAATTCAAGAAGCTCTTCAGGCCTTGATATTTTCATGTTGACCCACCTTGATAGCAACATTCTGCAATCCAAAATTTCTTCATATCGCTGCTGTCCATCAACATCAGAGCTGTACAATTCGCCCAAATTTTCACACTCCTTTAGGCGCCGTAACACAGTCCCTCGCCATCGAGGAGGAACCCAAACTTGGCGTCAGTGTTGTGCAAACGAGCGAACCTTTCATCCATTTCTCTGTGAAGATGGTTGAGTGTTCCCTTCATGACTCTTTCCATTTCCTCCTTAGCTGTTAACCCAGCGTCTCTCGAGTTCTCATCAGCCATTCATTTCTTTAGTCTCTGACGTCTTTCAACTTCAATATTCCATTCTTGACAGAGACCGACTCCTTCTTCGAGTGACTCACTGACCAACACTTCTCTTTCATCATAAAAATGATCTCAGAGGGCTTTCAAATCCAGGGCAGCATCGTGGAAGTTCATGCTAGGATTCTGCAGCCTCTTTTGAATGCGGTCAATGTGAATGAGTACTTTGTTCCAAAATCCTAGCAAAATCAGAAAATCGTAACTCAACATGCGGTTGTACAGCTGCCTTGCGTCACTTCTTGTTTCACTGGTCTCGTTTTCATTGTCTGTCACATCCTGGAGAACTTGAAGTATCTCCTCAAGGTACTTGTTGACAGGCTTCACTGCTTCTGCCCTGCACTCCACTTGGTTTCAGACTCCGACTTAAAAACCACAGGCACGGTGTTTTTGAGTTTTTCCCAGTGCTGTTTTGAATGAGAGAAAAACACGTAGAGGTTCCAAAAAATGTACCATCATTGTATCATGCTTGGCTGCATGTACACCCACCAAGTTGAATGAGTGATTGTCACAATTCACAAACACTGCCAGGTTGTTTTTCTCACTTATTCTTTGACGAACACCACTTCTGTGTCCAACCATCACAGCAGCGTTATCATAGCACTGTGACCGACAATCTTGTAGCCCCATTTTGTCCTTCACTAGCTGTTTCAAGATGTCTTCAACCAAGCTCTCAGCATCCTTCTGGCTTATCTGGATAAAACCAAGGAAGGACTCTCTGACACGGACTGTTTTCCTCTCAAAATCAACTTCCACATACCTCACTACTTCTGATAACTGCTCACGGTGTGCCTGATCAGGAGTCGAGTCGAACAGGAGACTATAGTGCTTGGCTTTACAAAGGCTTCTCAGTAAACTCTGGCGAACAGTGGATGCCATCATGTGGATGTATTCATTCTGGACACCTGGTGAAAGGTAAGACATGGATCCAGGATGACTTTCCAAATGAGTGAGGTCTTCTTTTATGACAGGGTCAAAGATGGCCAGTAGTTTCAGTAAGCCAAGGAAATTTCCCACATTGGAGTCATCGACTAGCTGGACTGACTCTCTGTGTCCTCGCAAAGCCAGGTCCTGAATCGCAAGGAATTTTATGCAGTGAAGGATTCTCGTCAAGATATCACACCACTTCTGCTTTTCCTTCTCAACCTGTGTCAGTAACCCCTCTGTTTCCAGCTAAATTTCTTTCCACTGTGTGAAGCATTCCCAATGATTCTGGGCATTTTCATGAACACCAATCCTTTCAAGTGCTTTCCACTGGTTGAATCCACTTTCCTGCTCCAATGAGGATTGATGGTCTGACTGGGAATAGAGAAGACAACAGATACAAAATGCAAACTTTTTAGAAGAGGGAATAGACCAGCCATGAGAGAGTCACTTCCTCACCACGACCATTTCCCAATTTCCTCTTGAATTAAGTTTTGTTCATTGAGTGGTTATTTGTTGGTAGGAAAGGCCCCTCATTGTTCTGGAAATACTTTGAACTCAGCTTTATTATTTCTGTTCTCACGCGTCAGGCAGAATTGCTTTTCCTTTATCCTTGTCGAACTTCAGAAGTCCAATGTCATGCTGTTCAATCACTTCTGGTATGACAGTTCGAGGCTCTTTGACAGCATCCACTTCACTAGGTTCCGAGTCGTCAGGTTCAATCTGGTCAGGTAAAATCTCATCAATAAACTCAACATCACCACCAGCACCATCATCTTCCCCTCCTGTCATGTCCATGTTCTCTGTGGCAGCCTCACTCTCGTCATACTCGGATTTATCTGACTTTACTTCCTTCTCGGCTTTTGACGTATTTGTACTTGATTCATCTTCGGATTCTAACAAACTTGTAGCAAGTGCAGGCGACTCGATGGAACGTGAAGAACTACTTGTTCCGGGCTTTTAAAGAAGGGTATGAAGAACTTGCTCGACTTACTGGCTTCCTCCACCTCCAACTTTCGTCTCTTCCGTCCTTCAGCTCCACTTTCCTTCTTCTTCGTGAAGAAACGTTTCATGGTCTTCTAACACAATGCTCTGAAATAAGGCCATCCTAGTGCTTCTCACCCATGATAATCAAAGACATATCATACCTCTGAAGAAAATTGTTTTTTCACTCTCCGAGGACGGCTTGTCTGACTTTAATAGAAACTGCTCGGTGGCGCCCCCCTTCAAATGGTGCTCAGGGCACGTGCTATACCTGCCAGACCTTAGATACGCCACTGGTTGTGGGTAGTATTGAGGAAACAGACAGCCTGTAGAGAGTCAGCCTGTAGCGGGCAAAAAAGTGACAAATGAAATACAATGTTGGAAAGTGTATGGTCATGCACTTTGATGGAAGAAATGAACAGGCAGACTATTATTTAGATGGAGAGAGAATTCAAAATGCAGAGATGCACAGGAATTGGTAGTCCTTGTGCAGGATACCCTTCACGTTAACCTCCAGGTTGAAATGGTGAAGAAGGCAAATGCAATGTTGGCATTCATTTCTAGAGATATAGAATATAAGAGCAGGGATGTGATGTTGAGGCTCTATAAGACACTCGTGCGACTACATTTGGAGTATTGTGTGCAGTTTTGGGCTCCTTATTTTAGAAAGGATATACTGATATTCGAGAGGGTTCAGAGAAGATTCACGAGAATGATTCTAGGAATGAAAAGGTTACTGTATGAGGAATGTCTGGCAGCTCTTGGACTGTATTCCCCGGAGTTCAGGAGAATGGGGGGAGGGATCTCATAGAAACATTCCGAATTTTAAAAGGCCTGAGCAGATTAGATATGACAAAGTTATTTCCATGGTAGGGGAGTCTAGAACAAGAGGGCATGACTTCAGGATTGAAGGACATCAATTTAGAACAATTTAGGTGTGGAGAAATTACTTTAATCAGAGGGTGGTAAGTCTGTGAAATTTGTTGCTACGAGTGGCTGTGGAGGCCAAGTCATTGGGTGCAGTTAAGGCAGAGACAGATAGGTTCTTGATTAGCCAGGGTATCAAAGGGTATGGGGAAAAGGCAGGAGAATGGGGATGACGGGAAGAATTGGATCAGCCCATGATTGAATGGCAGAGCAGACTTGGTGGGCTGAATGGCCTACTTCTGCTCATATATCTTATGGTCTAAACCTATTTGCCTCTCCAGCTATCTTCACATCATCTGCAAACTTTGCAACAAAACCATCAATCCCATCCTCCAAATCATTGACATATAACGTAAAAAGAATCTGTTCCAACACAGATCCCTGTGGAACACTTCTTGTTACTGGTAGCCAGCCAGAAAAGGGTCCCTTTAATCCAACTTTTTGCCTCCCGTCTATCAGCCACTGCTCTATCCACCCAGAAGGGCGATGCTCCAACACGATTCAAGTCCATTTCATTGCTGTGCCATCTCAGCCATCATCCTGAACATTCACTCTCTTCTGCCTCATGAATACTGTACAATTAACAAAGTGCTCAGCATCTACTGAACTCGGCAATTCTGACAGTACCATCATAAACTATAGAGGAGAGGAAACTGCAAAATTATGAGAGGCATCGTTTGGATAGATGATCAGAATCTTTTCTCTGGGGAAATTGTCAAATATTAGAAGGCACGCCTTTAATCAAATCAAGTCAAGTCAAGTCAGTTTTTATTGTCATTTCGACCATAACTGCTGGTACAGTACACAGTAAAAACGAGACAACGTTTTTCAGGACCGTGGTGCTACATGAAACAATACAAAAACTACACTGAACTACGTAAAACAACACAAAAACTACACTTGACTACAGACCTCCCAGGACTGCACAAAGTATGCAGAACAGTGCAGGCACTACAATTAATAATAAACAAGACAATAGGCGCAGCGGAGGGCAGTAGGTTGGTAGTCCAATGGCTTGGGGGGGGAAACCGTAACATAAATAAACAGCTGAACGGCGGCATCCAGGATCATGTCCGTTTCTGTACTCCTGCCGAGTATTTCGTTGGAGTCGGATGTAGTCCAATTTAATGTCCATTGGAGAGCAGAATGGACGGGAGAGCTGGCCGGCTAGGGCTTGCTTTCTTCCTGGCATGGACTCTTGCCTGCTCGCCTCGCTTCCGGTTCCTTGCATACCGCTTACGACGTCCCCACCTCCGGCCACTGGCATCAGGCGACTCCGAGGACTGCGGGCCTGATTTCCTCAGCAAGTGGACATTGGAGAGCAGAATGGACAGGAAAGCCAGCCGGTGAGAGCTTTGTGAGAGGCACAAAGCAAATGTTTTTACCTGGAACCAGAGTGGTGGTGAAAGCACCAATGATGATGGCATTGAAGAGGTTTTCCTGCACATGATTATGTAGGAAATGCAGGGATCTGGATCAAGTGTGGCTAGAAGGGATTAGTTTAATTAGGCATCATATTTGGTACAGATGAATAGTCTGTTCCTGTGCTGTATAGTTCTAAGTGCACCACTCCCTAAGATAGGAAATAGATCACAATTACTAATCATCATTCTTTATAAATATTTAAACTCTCTACCCAGTGGCTCTCTGAAACTACTTTAATCAGAAGGGCAATTTCGGATGAACAGTACAAATAGACCATGGCAGCTTTAGCCACATCCCAAAAATTGTATTGAATGTTTTTCGATGAAGTTGGGAGAGAAGTGTGGGGAGAGAGGGTGAAATGGCATCAATGTACTTAAAAAAAAAAAGATCATTGTAAAATTCACTTTTTCACAGAAGAGGAAAACCATTATAGAATGCATATGGTGTACAGTTGACCTTCACTAATCTGACTACCTGTAGTCCGGTTCCTTCGATAATCCGGCACTGATTATGCTTAATGTGATCCTTATGTAATTTGGCATTTTCACTAATTTGCCACTCCTCAGGTCCCAATGGTGCCGGATTAGTGAAGGTCGACCTGTACTTAGAAAGTGGCAATGTACTGAGAGTCCTCCGTTGGTCGAGGTTGGCCATGGATTCTGTGTCCTCACTGTCTATATAATATGCAAGTCTGGAAAGTCGATGTGGAGAGCAAGCTGTGCCCATGCAGCATGTTCCCCGTCTTCACACTGCCGATGAACTCAAATGAATGGCAGAGAACAGTACAGTTTGACACCAGTGGCATTGCAGGAGTTGCTAGTCAGTGTTGAACTCAATGTAGGACTGCCTTAGGGAATCCAGCTCTGAATTTTTCCTCAGGGAAGGGGGAGGCTTCAGGGTTTGAGATCAGAGTTTCCTTCTAGATGAGCTGCCAATGATGGCTGACAAGCCCCCATCTGCCTGAAGTAACTGGTTTTAAAGCTCTAGTAATGTGCCTTTGCCCCTTCTCCAGTCAGTAGAAATGGCTCCACCAGGGTTGGTAGCTAAGCCACATGTGAAGGCCAGGAGCTAGACCTGGTTGTCAAAAGCTTTTTGGGGCACACACCACTTGGAACATTTAATAGGTAGTGGAAGCTTGTGCCCCGTACATGCCCCACCCCCACCACTACTTATAACAACCTTAAGGAACCAGCAACATACTAGAGCCTAATATTATAATCTGCAGACTTCTTTAAGATCCACAAATGTGTTGTAACTACTATTTGATTCAGTAGTTTTACCTGCACTATGTTACTTGGCAGCCAACACGTGGGTTGTGCTACAGTGGAATATATGTCAGTGTTTAGTATAAATCCAATGTAGTAAATGAGTGATAACTTTTTAAAACAAAGACAGAAACTGCTGGAAGCACTCCGTAGTTGAAGCAGCATCCACAGGGAGACAAACAAAGACAATGTTTTTGATCAGGGATTCTTCATTGAATGAATGCTGCCAGCATTTTCTGTTTCTGTTTCAGAATGCCAGCATCAGTAATTTTTCTCTCAAATGCTGCATTAAATTGTTTTGCACTAATTAGAATATGATTCATTTCAATTTAGTTTTTCCACAATATTTTGCAAGGAGAAAGAAAAGAGCAATATTTATTGTGGGGGCGGGGTTTAGATGGGGACAGACAGATGCTTAAGTGATTATGGATATTACCAGGAGGGAACATTCCTTCCTTGGAGCCAGAATCAAGGGTGGAGGAACAAGCCAGATATCTTGGAGCCACAGTCCATTCGGTAACCTACAATGAAGTTAGAAAGGTGTGTGGTCCTGTAGATAGAAATTGGGAAGCTTTGGAGAAGACTGATTGCAGAACCCTAAAGCTAGTAATAGTGGAATGAGGACCTGTGTTTTGTATTAGTGAGTGCAGTAAAAAAAGAAGATGAAGTAGTGAATGCTTGATTGGAAATATAAGAGGGAAAACTAGATTCCTAAGGAATTTGGTCTCTTTCTAGTAAAGATGCCATTCAGGTTGTACCTTAACAGGAATGGGACCAATGGCTTTGCATGGGAGCTTACTATTTTTGACAAGAAGTTGGGAGCCTGTCGAATATGTTAACAAAAAAAAAGTTAAGCTAGAAATGGAAGGTAGGGTTCAGATGAGGTGTGTTCAGAAAGGAAAAGGCAATATTGTGGTCAGGGAGACTGTATTGGGAAGGGCTAAGAAAAATATTTAACTTAAAAGCAAAAAAATAGGAGAAGAGGGGACAGTCCGTATATATTAGGTCAACATAAGGGTTTTGTTTGGGTCAGTGAAAAAGGAAATAACTGTGTTTTGCATTACCAAGCTTATATGGGAATGTGCTGAGTGTGGTAAATAACTCTATGAATAGCAACTATGATGTGGCATTGATATCTTAAACTTGGCTGAAAAAGGGGGTGTACTATTCATTAAATTTTCCTTAAGACACAGACCAAGCCTGAGAGAGAGAAGAACAAATGTACATGGAAATTTCAGAGCAGTTGCAAAACTGTAAAGCTATTACATAGGGTGAACTTAATGGGGGATGTTAATGTAATCTGGGAAAGTTATTATGTTGAGGTCTGAGATAGCGGGGGTGGGGCGGGGTGAAGGGGTGCCCAGGATAATTTTCTTGAACAATAGGTTACTGGAAATCTATGCGGAATTGCTGGATCTAGCTGTGGGGGATGAGGTGGATCAAGTGCACTGTCTTGGTAGTGGAATGATCAGAAGATGATGGTCGTAACATCATAAGTTTTAGATTAACTTTACTACTGCTAGTGGTGAACTGACCCCTCTGCTCATTAACTGTATGTCTGCTTCTGTTTATTGATTAAAATAAGAATTGTATAATGATTAGCAGCTGAGCTCCACTGTACCCACGCCAATCTCAATGATTGCTTTTAGTTACTGCATGTCAGAATCTGGGACATCTGACTGCCAGAACACTCAATCTCATATTGTTTAGAGGTACCCTGTAAATTATTTTTCTTTCTTCAGATACTGCTGATACTTAAGTACAACCTACCAAGGTACTTGGCTATTGTTCTGCTATTATATTTTGTGGAACAATGCTTACATAAGGCAAGTTGTGTAAGTAATACCTAGTCTGAGAGGGTAACATTTTCATTTTCTTCTCTGTATTTGCAGATATTAGCTATTGCAGTGTGAATACTGCCTCAGTTGAGTTATTAATGGCAACTGATCATAGTTATAGAGCACTACAGCACAAAAACAGGCCCTTTGGCGCGTTTTATTATTCTGCCTACTCCCATTGATCCACACCTGGACAATAGCCCTCCAAACCCCTCCCATTCATGTACTTATTCAAATTTCTGTTAAATGTTGAAATTGAATCCCACATCCACCATTTCTACTGGCAGCTTGTTCCACACTCTCACCACCCTCTGAGTGAACAAATTTCCCCTCATGTTCCCTTTAAACATTACACCTTTCACCATTAACCCATGAACTCTCATTCTAATCTCACCCAACCTCAGTGGAATAAAACCTGCTTGCATTTACCCTATCTCTACCCCTCAGGGTAGAACATTTTTGTGACTTGGGACAATTATCAATACAAGTTTGAAAGACCACAAACCATTACTGGTCATATTTTCTCCTCCCCTGCACTTTGCACCTACTATGGGGACCACCCTATCCATCACTTCCTGATCTGCTCATATCTCCCAATCCACTCCTCCCTTTACTCACACCTTTACTGCAACTGCAGTAGTGGCAGCACCTCCCTCACCATCATCCAGAGACTTAAACAGCCCTTCCAGGTAAGGCAGAGATCCACACGCACCTTCTCCAACCTTGTCTACTTCATTCCATCTCCACTCTTTGTCCTGATACAAGATCTTGACTGAAACATCAGCAACTCCTTTTCCCTTGGCTGATGCTGTTTGACCTGCTAAGTTCCTCTAGCAGTTTGTCTTTAGCTCCAGATTCCAACATTTGTAGTCTCTTGTGTCTGTATTGTTATTCTGCTTTATATTTCTGTGTTTTCTAGAATAAAAGTTGTTTTGATGGCCTTTCACTCTTCTTTAGTCCACCAAGAAAGGATAAGCAGTAATATAAAAACAACACCAGGTTCATGTTCCCTTAAGAATATTTCAACAACGCTAGTCTAAATTCCTGACAATCTCTGTCTTATCTCATTGTAGTGATTGTGCTTTTGCACTGATTGCTGTGATTCAAGTGGAAGCCTCATCACCATCCCTACTATCTTCACATTATGCAACAACGATCAGTAATCATTCAGAATAAACATTGTACCCATCTCCTTCCCTATTCCTGCCTTGAAACAGATATTCTAAAATTCTGAAACTGTTGTACAATCTTTTTGGATAAACTCTTGTTTCTATTCAATAACTTGCCCCCGAGTTCCTTATTTTACTACAGATAATAACTTTCTCTTATTTTTAGTTCCCATTGACAGGAATCACTGTCATACACATTAGTGATATCCTTAATGTAATTAAGGGACTGAAACCGCACATGATGTATTTGGAGAAATGCAGCAGGAAAAACTGGCTTTTGTTCCATGCTTTTGCTAATGTGCAACTCAATCTTATCTTACTTACCTTTCTTCTGAGATGAATAATGAAATACCATGCAGTTGCATTTGCAGGATTATCGGCACCCTGGTCTCCATTCTGTATTTCTGGCTTCATTTAGCATTTAAGACCAAATTTTACATCAATACTGCAAAATTATTTACTGAAGAATTTTATGCTGCTGGGATAAAACTTGCATGATGAGCCTTATAATCTGATTCTTGAATAATACTGAGACACTCTCCCAGAAGGCTGAACATATAACCCCTGTGGCCTGGGTTATCCAAACTAATAGAGCTATTTGAAAGCTTAAAAATTCTTAAAACAAAGTTATAAGAAGTTGTTCATGGACTTTTCAGACATCAAGACATTCACTGGCAATTCTGATCTACCTATGCTGCTGTTAAAATGTGACTGAATAATGTGATACCTGCTATAGTTTTAGATCTGGCATTCACCTAATGTGTCTGTCCTGTTTCATATATGTGACGTAATTCTGCTGTCTGTTCTGATATTCTTGGGGACTGCACTTTAAAATTTAAATAGTAGAAAAAAATCTGTGCACTTGATGGATGGAATGGCAAAATGTAGTCTTGCCAATGATTTACCAGTGATATGCAGTGAATCTGGGCATTTTATTATCATGGCCTTTAAGATAGTCTTGATGGTTAGTTGCCCTGTGATTCAGAGGTCAATAACAAACATTGAATAAGCATTATTTAAACAAATTACTCATCATCTGAATAGTGAAATGTTTGGGCATCCAGTTTATGTTCAAAATGTTGGTACATATCTGCATTTAAGAGAATATAAGATATAAGACTAGTCCTTGCTAGATTTGATCCAGTATAACTGTTCCTTTGGTGATTTCAATATTGTGACTACTTATCAGTGATCATTTTATGGAGTGGGCTTTACCATTTAGATGATATTTCAAGATTCTATCCTTTTATTTCTATAAGTCTTGAAAATATAGTGTGTTTCTTATATACAGTATTTCAGGAGATAACAGAATAGTTAGTTTCAACTTTGGTTGGAAACAAATTGATGCAATGCTGTAGATCTTGGTGCTTTATATGATATTGGAATAGCAATGTGGGAGGTCAGGGAATCCCATGGTCTCCATCTGTGGAAAGTGCACCCAGCTGCACTCCTGACAGATGGGGTTAAAAAACTGCAGCTGGAGGCGAATGTACTTCGGGTACAATCGGGATGCTGACTGCATCCAAAGTACAGGCTTCTGATAGATAAGCGTCCGCCAGGAAAATTAAGCGGTGAAGGCAGAGAGAGTAGGGTTTCCTGTGGTCGTTCCCCTAACTATCTTTGGATATTGTTGAAAGGAATGATCTTTCAGGAGTTAGCAGCAATGTGATTGGTTCTGAGGCTCAGAAGGAAAAGGTGCAGTCAGGCAAGGCAATGGTGATAGAGGACTTGATAGGTAGAGGGAACATACAGGAGATTCTGTGGCTACCCAAGAGATGCCAGGGTCAAGGTTGTCTTTGAGCAGGTGTTGAAAAGACCTTGTGCCAAATGAAAAACAAAGCCTCCAGGAATAAGTTCTTCGTGGAGGGGAACCTCAGTCACCAATCCACAATCTTATCTCCCACATCTGGGAAGATAAGGATATGCCAGGGGCTTTGTTGACAAAATCAAAATTAAAGTAAAATTTATTATCAAAGTATGTATATGTTACTATATACTACCTTGAGATTCATTTTCTTGCAGGCATTTACAAAAAATGCAATAGAATTTATGAAAAACTTTACGTAAAGACTGACGAACAACCAATGTGCAAAAGAAGACAAATTGTGCGTATAAAAAAATAATAAAGAGCATGAGTTATATAGTCCTTGGAAGTGAGTCTATAGGTTGTGGAATCAGTTCAAAGTTGTGGTGAGTGGAATTATTCAGGCTGGTACAGGAGCCTGATGGTTGAAGGATAATAACTGTTTCTGAACATGATTGTGTGGGACCTAAAAGGCTCCTGTACCTCCTGTCCAATGGTTGTAATGAGAAGAGAGCATGGCCTAAATGATGGGGGTTTTTGATGATGGATGCTGCTTTCTTGTGACAGTGCTCCATGTAAATGTGCTCAATAGTGGGGACAGCTTTGCCTGTGATGGACTTGGCTAGATCCACCACCAAGTATTGGGCTAAAAATTGAAGAATATGTCTAGTCATAGTCATAGTCATAGTCATACTTTATTGATCCCGAGGGAAATTGGTTTTCATTACAGTTGCACCATAAGTAATTAAATAGTAATAAAACCATAAATAATTAAATAGTAATATGTAAATTATACCAGGAAATAAATCCAGGACCAGTCTATTGGCTCAGGGTGTCTGACCCTCCAAGGGAGGAGTTGTAAAGTTTGATGGCCACAGGCAGGAATGACTTCCTATGACGCTCAGTGTTGCATCTCGGTGGAATGAGTCTCTGGCTGAATGTACTCCTGTGCCCAACCAGTCCAGTATGTAGTGGATGGGAGACATTGTCCAAGATTGCATGCAACTTGGACAGCATCCTCTTTTCAGACACCACCGTCAGAGAGTCCAGTTCCATCCTCACAACATCACTGGCCTTATGAATGAGTTTGTTGATTCTGTTGGTGTCTGCTACCTTCAGCCCGCTGCCCCAGCACACAACAGCAAACATGATAGCACTGGCCACCACAGACTTGTAGAACATCCTCAGCATCGTCCGACAGATGTTAAAGGACCTCAGTCTCCTCAGGAAATAGAGACGGCTCTGACTCTTCTTGTAGACAGCCTCAGTGTTCTTTGACCAGTCCAGTTTATTGTCAAATCATATCCCCAGGTATTTGTAATCCTCCACCATGTCCACACTGACCCCCTGGATGGAAACAGGGGTCACCGGTGCCTTAGCCCTCCTCAGGTCTACCACCAGCTCCTTAGTCTTTTTCACATTAAGCTGCAGATAATTCTGCTCACACCATGTGACAAAGTTTCCTACCATAGCCCTGTACTCAGCCTCATCTCCCTTGCTGATGCATCCAACTATGGCAGAGTCATCCGAAAACTTCTGAAGATGACAAGACTCTGTGCAGTAGTTGAAGTCCGAGGTGTAAATGGTGAAGAGAAAGGGAGACAAGACAGTCCCTTGTGGAGCCACAGTGCTGCTGTTCACTCTGTCGGACACACAGTGTTGCAAGCACACGTACTGTGGTCTGCCAGTCAGGTAATCAATAATCCATGACACCAGGAATGCCTCCACCTGCATCGCTGTCAGCTTCTCCCCCAGCAGAGCAGGGAGGATGGTGTTGAACGCACTGGAGAAGTCAAAAAACATGACCCTCACAGTGCTCGCTGGCTTGTCCAGGTGGGCGTAGACACGTTCAGCAGGTAGACGATGGCATCCTCAACTCCTAGTCGGGGCTGGTAGGCGAACTGGAGGGGATCTAAGTGTGGCCTAGCCATAGGCCAGAGCAGCTCCAGAACAAGTCTCTCCAGGGTCGTCATGATGTGGGAGGTCAATGCCACCGGTCTGTAGTCATTGTAGTCTAGATACTCTTTAAGTTGGGAATTTTATTAGTTTGCATATACTGATCAATTTGAAGACACCCTTAATCTAACCATGTCATTTTGTATGGGATCTGTATGTTTAATATATTGTAGTTCATCTAGATAAAATACTTGAGCTTCACAACATGTATCTGTTAATGAACTTCGAGTCTTTGAGCAGATATTAATTTTTCCATTAGTATTAATGCAATTCATAACATTTGCCAAAGATATTAAGTTTGCAATTCAGATAACAGTGCTGTATCCTGAAAGGTAGTCTGTAAATGAATTATGCAGCAAATCTTCAACTTATGCTGTTTGGCCAAGTTTCTGTGGTGATGGTTGGTTGTTGGTGCAGCAGTAATGCAAAATTTATCATTTGACTTGTTTGCTGTAGGAGAGCTTGATGCAGAGCTGCTAAAGAAGAAATACAGCCCTATCACAGAATAGATTCATCGTTAAACAAATAGGTACACATGGATGATATCCTGCTATTTTCCAGGACAAAGCCTAAAGATAGCATCATCTTAAAAAGATTAGAAAATGTCAATAAAAAAGGAAATCAATAAAATATTCAAGTCATTTTAAAAATTATGAGCAATAATGCCTGTATAATAGTGAAAACGCAAATTACAGAAAAGTAAAATTGGAATGGAGCTAGCTCATTTGTCCATGTTTGTATCAGAGAGAAGCTTCTTGTATTATCAGCATCTATTGGTTAATGATTTTAATGCTGTGTACTGACCTCTGTGATTGTTCAAGGAAATAGTTTATATTATATCAGTTTTGGAGTTGTCTTCAGTCGTGGTGTGCGCTTTGCTTTGTTAAATGCTCTATCATCTCAATCAGAAAATCATGGATTTTATGAAAAACAAAGAATTGTAGATGCCGGAAATCTAAACCAAAAACAGTAAATGCTGAAAATACTCAGCAGGTCAGGCCACATCGCTGCTATCAGGACGGAAGTACAGGAGCTTTAGATCTCTCACCATCAGGTTCAGGAACAGGCTCCTGAACTAGCATGGATAACTTCACTCACCCCAACTCTGAAACGATTTCACAACCTATGGACTCTCTTTCAAGTTTTTAGCTCTTATCTATCTATCCATCTATCTAGTATTTGCAGTTTGGCTTCTTTTGCACATTGGTTGTTTGTCAGTTTTTGTATGTAGCTTTTTATTGATTCTATTGTATTCCTTTGTTTTACTGTGGATACCCTCAAGAAAATGAATCTCAGGGCAGTATATGGTGACATATACATACTTTAATAATGAATTTGCTTTGAACTTTGAACATCAATATTTCAGGCTGAAGACTGTCAGAACTGGAAAAGATTGAAAAGCAGCTTGGTGAGAAGATGGGGTAAAACTAGGTGCCGGGTGATAGACTGAAAACAGTTTATCTAGTCACTGAATGAAAGAGACTAATTAAGCGAATTGAAATGTAGCATGTTGGAATTGTGGAATGCAGAGCTGGAGAATATGCCCAGCCGGTTAGGCTGGGAGGTCTTCAACTCCCAAAGATACTACGGAGCTATGAAAAGTAGGGATGTTCTCCGCTATTTAGATACTACAAACACTTTTTGGGTGAAGCTTTGCCATGCACAAATTAACTTCACTGTTTCCTATATGACGTTACAATGGTGACTGCCGTGCAGATAGGTGCATTAATGAATTGCACTCTGATGATCTGAGATTGTGAATGACATTAAATTAATCCAATTGGATTCTTTTCCTTTCTCATTCACCATCTGGCAAATCATTATGTGGTATGACTACAAGGATATTTAACCAGTTCAAATTATTTACTTAATATTGTTTTATTATTTGCATTTATTTGTTTCAAAGAGATGTTTTGCTTTGCTTCATCAAATATGGAAAGTTACTTGACACCAGGTCAGATCAGACTGTGGACAGCGAATAACAGTAATTCTAAGTAGCTTTTTCCCTTTGGAATGGTAGTGTTATTACAGTACAGAAGGAGGCAAATCTGTTCAAGAGTTACATGTTAATGATCTGGATGACAGAATTGACGGCTTTGTGGATAATTTGTGGATGACACAAAGATAGATGGAGTGGCAGATAGGTTAAGGAAGCAGGGAGTTTGCAAAAGGGCTTGGGCAGATTAGGAGAACGGGCAAAGAAGTGGCAAATAAAGTACAGTGTAGGGAAGTGTATGGTCATGCACGCTGGTAGAACGAATAGAGGTGTAGCCTATTTTATAAGCAGGGAGTGAATTCAGAAATTGGAAGTGCAAAGGGACCCGGGAGTCCTAGTGCAGGATTCCCTAAAATTTAACTTGCAGGTTGAGTTGGTAAGTAGGTTAAGTAAGGGAAGGCAAATGCAATGTTAGCATTCATCATAAGAGGACTAGAATATAACAGCAAGGATGTAATGCTGAGCCTTTATAAGTTATTGATCAGACTGCATTTGGAATACTGTAATGTGAGTAGGTTTGGACCCATATCTAAGGAAGGATGTGCTGCAGAGGAAGTTTAGGAAATGAAAAGGCTAGCATATGAGGAACATTTGATGGCTCTGGGCCTGTACTCACTGGAATTTAGAAAAATGAGGGGGATAAGACCAAAAGCATAGGAGCAGAATTAGGCCATTTGGCCCACCAAATCTGCTCTGCCATTTCGTAATTGCTAATTTATTATCCCTTTCAACCCCATACTCCTATCTTCTTCCCATAACCTTTGACACCCTTACTAATCTTATTGAAACTTACCAAATATTGAAAGGCCTAGATAGAGTGAGCTTGCAGAGAATATTTCCAAAAGTGGGAGAATCTAGGACCAGAGGACCCAGCCCCTGAATAGAAGGTCCCTTTAGAACTCATGAGGAATAACTTCTTGAGCCAGGGGGTGGTGAATCTGTGGAATTCATTGTCACACGCGGCAGTGGGGGCCAAGTCATTGAGTATATTGAAAATGGAAGACGAAAGGTACTTAATTAGTAAGGGTGTTGAAGGTTATGTGAACAAGGGAAGAGAATGGGGTTGAGGGGGATAATAAATCAGACATAATCAGACTTGATAGACCAGACTTGATGAGTAAATTGCTTAATTTCTGCTCTGATGTCTTATGGTCTCATTCCATCCCATGCTATATTTTTTAATATAGCATTCTCATTTTGGACTTTTCCAAGGTTAATTTCTCTGATCCTGTTTCTAGCACCCCCCCCCCCCCGCCTTTAGTTCGTTTACTCATGCACTCACAGTTTGCTCTTCTGTTTCCCTCTCATATCTTGCATTTACACAGAGCACCAGAACTACTTCGGAACTGATGAAAGCTTGGGACCTGTGGCTGTCAGTATCCGGAGAGAGAAGCTAGATGAATCAAAGGAGAAAGAAGGTTTACAGTACAACTACCGGATAGCTTTCCGGACCAGTGAGGTGAGTTTGTAGTGTTGATGCTCTGTACTGTACTTTTATTTCTAAACCAGATTTCCCAAAAATTGACAAGAAAAGCTTAAAAGACTGGGCGTAAACCCTGAAATAAGAATGTAGCTGTGAAATTATTCTTGCGCCTTATTTGTCTTTTCTCATATGTTCAGCCTATATGTGCAGCTGGGATTTGCCAACATGTGAGGAAGGTAGGGAGATTTTTTTTTTACCATCTCTGAAGTGATTTGTTGGGTTACAAGCTTTCCCAGATCTAAAAAAAGTAAGCCCAGGATTTTGTCACGCAGCAACAGCAGCAATTTTCTCTGTTTTGACATACAGTATAAAAATTTTTTTTAAACAGTGCAGTGTTTTTTTGTGCTGGAAAATTCAAGCTTTGTGATAAATTGCTTTTGTACCCCAGAAATCTTTAACCGTCTCACTTTTATGTTATTCTGAAATTTCTTTCAAAATGTGCTATTTTTATTACTTTGATTGAACCTATTGCTCAATTATTATGCTGTTTTTCACCAACAGATGTTGGCTATTGCATGAGACGGTGGTAGGGGGTGTCCTTTTTGACCAGCTAGTTGGTTATTTCTAGCTGATGTTTAATGATGTTCATTTACCTTTTAGTCTGTATCAGTGTCCTGACAGGTGTTGAAAATTCTTTTCAGTTGGCTGATAGAATATCTGTTTGTGTTACCTTTGCCTTTAGAATGCTCAAAAGTCTCCAAAAACAAGATCTGATTCATGGAGACCATTATTTGCAACAAAAAAAGTTTTTAAGGACCCCTAAAGTTTCAAGTTTCCCAGGAACCACAAATCCAGGCAATACTCTCTGTCTTATACAATGCCAGCTGGATTGCAGAGATTTTCTTCAGCTGAATGCCAATCTATGTTGAGTATTATTCTTGATGTTTTAGAACTAAATCGGATAGAAAATAGCCATCTAATTCTTCAGCCAATGTTCAAATTACAGTCGGCCCTCCTTATCCGCGAGTTTCGCATGCGCGGATTCAACCAACCGTGGATCGGGAAAACCTGGAAGTTCTCCCTCCAGCACTCGTTTGAGCATTTTTTTCTTGTCCTTATTCCCTTAACACTATAGTATAACAACTATTTACATAGCATTTACATTGTATTAGGTATTATAAGTAATCTAGAGATGATTTAAAGTATACGGAGGATGTGCATAGGTTATATGTAAATACTACGCCAATTTATATAATGGACATGAGCATCCATGTTTTTTGGTATCCGCGGGGGATCCCGGAACCAATCCCCCGTGGATAAGGAGGGCCGACTATATATCCTAATCTTGAGAATGATCTCAGTGCCATGCAGTTGAGTTCCTTCTGCTGAAATTCATTACTGCAGCAAAACTTGATAGTTCAATACCCTTCAGTACTGTGGTGCTCCACCAGCAGGTTTTCCATATTATTGGATGTTATTATTACCTAGACACGGTAATATTTTGCTTTGTTTTTATGCGTTACACAGTTGTATAATAAATTTTACATTGAATCTGCTGAGTTTAAAGGGAGGGTAAATAGAGCCTGGTGATTTTTAGTTTGTTTTAGATTGAACTCCGACTCAAGTTATACCCTAACTGGCCTTGCACAGCTACAATTAAATGGTCTTTCATGATGTCCTTACTCTGTTAATTATTTAGTTTCTTCGTATATTGAGATTTGTTTAAGTTTGATTATTGATGTTTGTGATTGAGACCGTTCTGCTAATTGTTGATTGCTCATGGCTGTTTACACTATTGTCTTGTAAATTGTTGAATGCTATTGTGTTGTCTGTTATGGTATTGTCCAGTGTTTAATGCTTGGCACAAAACCACAATTAATCCTGACATTAAAGTGATGCTGATTCTGAAAATGCAACAGCTTACACTTATCCAAATTAAATTTACCAAGCTGAACAAGATCTCCTTGTAATTTATGATAACATCTGCAAACATCTGTAGCTTCCAGCCAAACACCCAGCCACAGTCTCAACACCTGCCCCAGCCATGGTCTTTACCCCGCCTCCAGCTAAGCATCTCATTCGTAATCCAGTAGCTGAACTCAAGAGTCTAGACTAATGATTGAGCCAGATACTGATCCATTAGGATCTCTGAACATTTGGACAGTGAATTATCAGAGTTTTATTGTAATTGAAAGAACTGGGTGCAGCAAGAGCACCCATCTGAGTCCTTTCTGTCTGCTTGCGTTGACCTGTCTTCCTTTACTCACGGCTACCATTGTGTGGGAGGTGCAGGAGTCTTCGGTACTATGCCCCCAGGTTGGGAACAGATCTTGCCCTGCAGCCATGAGGCTGCTTGACTGGCTTTGCTCATCTCAGCGCTGATCCCATCCGCGGCCTGTGGACTCACTTTGGCCGATTCTATAGGTCATGTTCTGCATATTATTTGTTTACTTTTATAAAATTATTTGCATGATTTGTTCTCTTTTCCACATCGGATGTTAGTTGGTCTTTGTTATGTGTGGTTTTTCGTGGATTCTTTTGTATTTCCTTGCTTTCCTCTTTGTGCCTGCAAGGAAGTAAATCTCAGGGTTATGTATGGTATACATACATTAATGATAAATTTTCTTTCAACTTTGAACTTTGCTCTGTCTGGCCAATAAACCCCTGCCATAATCACATTCTAAAAACTGATCAAAATTCTGAATTGTGAAGACAAGTTGTAGTATTCTACTTCTTCTCCATCCTACATTTTCTTAACCCTACACAAGATTATTTGATGAATTTGATTCCTGTAATTTCTGCTTTTCCCTTGAATCTTGAGTAGGCTTTTTTTCCTGTGGAAAGCTAAAGTTCAAAGCAGAATCCAACTTGGGTTTGAATTTAGTGTCTGTAGTTACGACATCACCTTGTGTTGTCAACGCTATTTTTAATTGCCTTGTAACACAATTAATGTTCTGTACTAAAATGTCCTAAAGAAACCAATTGCCTTGACTTATCAATGATTGCTCCTGTGCTCAAAATATATTTAATTGACCAGAACATTTTCTATATGAATATTTACAACAAAAAATTCTATTCAGCAGTAATGTGTACTATTGGTTCCATAAATTAGTCTCTGGAGATGAGCTAAAGAAGCTTTTTCTCTAGTTTACTTTTTCTACACTCTGGTCCTTGGTTCCCTACTCCCAGTTAAATTTGTTCTTGTCAAAGTGAAGATAATAAAATTCATTCAGTATGCAATGGCACTTAGAACAAGACAAGGGAGAATTAAACCATCAAACCTGTTTGACTATAGTTGATCTTATAAGTCGTCTGTCTCCTTTATATGCCTTGATTTTCCTTTTGCGCAAAATCTATCAGCTTCAGCCTTGAATACACTCAATAGCAACCATGCCAGGTTTCTGGGATATTAATTTCCAAAGATTTATAAACCTCTGAAATACCATATTATATCAGAATAAGAGGTCCTAAATATTCAACCTCTTAATCTAAGGTAGCCTGTCAGTTCTTGCTATTAGAATCAGATTTATTATATCTAATATATTTTGTGCAATTTGTTGTTTTGCGGCAGTACATAAAAATTAAAATAAGTTACAATAAGAAATGTAAACAAAATAAATGGGTAGTACAAAAAGGGAGGTAGTGTTCGTGGGTTCATGGTCCATTTGGAAATCTGATGGTAGAGGTGAAGAAGCTGTTCCTGAAACGTTAAATGCAAGTCTTCAGGCTCTTTACCTCCTCTTTAGCGTTAGCAATAAAAAGACGGCATGTCCTGGATAGTGAGGGTCCTGAATGATGGATGCTGCCTTTTTGAAACACCACCTTTTGAAGATGTCCATGAAGAACTAGCCCCTCAGCATCTACTCTGTCATAATGTTGTATGTCAAAGATAGGGCACCTCTTGCTCTTAAACTCCAGTGAGTGTATGTCAATCTTCTATTAATCTTTCATAGGCCAACCCAATCATCCAAAGGACCAACCAAGTGAATGTGCACTTGCAAAGGATTATATCCTTTCTTGGCTCTGGAGATCAAAATTGTACACAATATTCCAGGCGTGATCTCTCAGTGACCTTTGTTATTGTAACAAAAGATCAGATTTTTACCCTTCAAATGTTTTTTCTTGAACACTCCTGTTGTACCCTAAAATTAATTAAATGTTTTTCCCCCTCACACTAGGGTGTTATACGCTTGTAGTTACTAAAGCAACCTTCCAAACATTTAACTTGCTTTGTCCACAAGATTATTTCCATTGAAGATCACAGTCTCAGTTGGTCCTCACATTGCAGGAATACAATTCTTGATGTGTGCCTGAAGTTTGTCATGTAATGGGGAATGCATCAGTAGCTGTATGTAGATATTTTGTTAATGTTAATGGAGATGTGATAGTACTGGCCTCTGAGTTAAATTGACTTTAAAACATAAGAAAAAATTAGTCTGTTTTATTGATTTAAGATTGAGTGTTTAGACCCTTCGGTTAAATTTTCATTGTGGAGATAATTTAGACTGAAAAGTTGCAATTTTGCAAAGTCGTTGGTCAGATTGAATTGTCAAAATTGTAAATAAGGATTTTTATTTGTTTTACTTGCTTTTGTTTCATGAACATATTTTTGTAACTTTTCTGTGCAGACGTTATTTTAATGCTGTAAATTTGACATTTTAGAGATTACAAACATGGTGTTCTATTAGCCATTTTAAGAGTTTGCTAATCTATCAATGTGATGCTGAGACTTTATAAAGCACTGATGAGGCCTCACCTTGAGAATTGTGAACAGTTTTGGGCCCCTCATCTTAGAAAAGATGTGCTAGCATTGGAGAGGATCCAGAGGAGGTTTGCAAGGATGATTCCAATAATGAAAGTGTTATCATAAACAAGGAATGTTTGATGGCTCTGGGTCTGTACTCGCTGAAATTCAGAAGGATGAGGGGAGATCTAATTGAAACCTTTCAAATGTTGAAAGGTCTAGACAGAGTAGATGTGGAAAGGAGGTATCCCATGGTGAGAGAGTCCAGGACAACAGGGCACAGCCTCAGGGTAGAGGGGCGCCGTTTCAAAACAGAGATGCAGAGAAATTTCTTTAGCCAAAAGGTGGTGAATTTGGAATTTGTTGTCACATGCAGCTGTGGAGGCTAGTTTGTTGGGTGTATTTAAGGCAGAGATTGATAGGTTTTTGATTGGACATGGCATCAAAGGTTACAGGGAGAAGGCCAGGAACTGGGGTTGAGGAGGAGATGAAAAAAAAAGGATCAGCCATGATTGAATGGCAGAGCAGACTCAATGGGCTAGATGGCCTAATTCTGCTCTTATGTCTTATGATCTTATGGTCTAATCTAGGTGAAATTTAACCTTCATTTTAAGACCATAAGATCATAAGAAAGAGGTCAGAATTAGGTGATTTGGCCCAATGAGTCTGCTCTGTCATTTCATCATGGCTGCCCCAAACTTCTGCCTTCTTTCCATCTCCCTATGTACCCTGACTAGTCAAGAATCTATCAACCTCTGCCTTAAATATACTTACAGACTTGGCCTCTGCAGTTGCCTGTGGTGAAGAATCCCACAGATTCACCACTCTCTGGCTCAAGAAATTCTTACTCATCTCCGTTCCAAAAGGACATCCCTCTATTCTGAGGCTGTCTCCTCTGGCCGTAGACTCTCCACCATAGGAAATAACCTCTCCACATCCAATCTGTCAAGGCCTTTCAACATTCGATAGGTTTCAATGAGGTCACCCCTTATTCTTCTGAAATCCAGTGAATACAGGTCCAGAGCCATCAAACACTCTTAATATGACAAGCCATTCAATCCTGGAATAATTTTCGTGAACTTCCTTTGAACCCTCTCCAGTTTCAGCACATCCTTTCTAAGAGAAGGGGCCCAAAGTTACTCACAATACTCTTGAGTGAGGTCTCACCAGTGCTTTATAAAGTCTCAGTGTTACTTCCTTGCTTTTATATTCTTGGCCTCTTGAAATGAATGCTAACATTGCATTTGCCTTCCTCACCACAGCCTCTACCTGCAAATTAACCTTCAGGGAATCCTGTACGAGGACTCCCAAGTCCCTTTGCACTTCAGTTTTTTGTATTTTCTCGCTATTTAGAAAATAGTCAACCCTTTGATTTCTTCTACCAAAGCACATGACCAAACACTTTCTGACACTATATTCCATCTGCCATTTCTTTGCCCATTCTTCTAATCTGTCTAAGTCCTTATGTATCCTCTATTTCCTCAAAGCTACCTGCCCCTCCACCCATCTTCATATAATCTGCAAACTTTGGCATCATGCTGATCATTGACATATAATGTAAGAAGAATCTGTCCCAACACAGGCCCCTGTGGAACAACATCAGTCACCATCAGCCAGCCAGGAAAGGCACCTTTTATTCCCACTCTTTGCCTCCTGCCAATCAGCCACTGCTTTACCTATGCTAGAATGTTTCCTGTGATATCATAAGTACATAGCCTTCTGTGTGACACCTTGTCAAAGGCCTCGTGAAAATCCAAGTACACAACATCAACCAATTCTCCTTCGTCTTCCCTGCTTGTTATTTCTTCAAAGAATTCCAACAGATTTGTCAGACAGGATTTTCCCTCGAGGAAACCATGCTGACTATGGCCTATTATATGTCTCCAAGTACCCCGAAACCTCATCCTTAATAATAGACTCCAACATCTTCCCATCCACTGAGGTCAGACTAACTGGCCTATAGAGTCCTTTCTTTTGCCTCTCTCCCTTCTTGAAGAGGGAGTGACATTTTCAATTTTCCAGTCTTTCGGAACCATTCCAGAATCTAGTGATTCTTGAATGATCATTACTAATGCTTCCATGATCTCTTCAGCCACCTGTTCAGACCCTGGGATATACTCCATCTGGTTCAGGTAACTTATCTACCTTCAGGCCTTTCGGTATCCCAAGAACCCACCACCATACTGCTAATGTCTTCCGCAGTTAAGACTGATGCAAAATACTTATTCAGTTCGTCCGCCATTTCGTTGTCCCCATTACTACCTCTCCAGCTGTCCAATATCCACACTTCCCTCTCTTTTACACTTTATGTATCTGAAGAAACTTTTGGTACCCCTTTGATATTACTGGCTAGCTTACTTTTGTATTACATCTTTATGTTCTAAGTAATTTTTTTGGTTGTCTTCTGTTGGTTTTTAAAAGCTCTAACTTCCCTCTAATTTTTGCTCTATTATATGCCATTCTTTGGCTTTTATGTTGGCTTTGACTTCTCTTATTAGACACAGTTGTCTCATTTTCCTTCCGAATATTTCTTCCTCTTTGGGGTGTATATATCCTGTCCTTTCCAAATTGCTTCCAGAAATGCCAGTTATTGCTGCTCTGCTGTCATACTTGCCAACTCCTCTCTCATGCCTCTGTAATTCTCTTTACTCCATAGTAATACTGATATATCTGACTTCAGCATCTCCTCAAATTTCAGAGTGAATTTGATCCTATTACGATCTCTTGTTCCTAAGGGTTCTTTTATCTTAAGCTCTCTAATCAATTCTGGTTCATTGCACAACACTCAGTCCAGAATAGCTGATTCTCTAGTGGGCTCAACCGTGAGCTGCTCTGAAAAGCCATCTCGTAGGCATTCTAGAAATTCCCCCCTCCTCTAATCCAGCACCAACCTGATTTTCCCTTTCTACCTGCATATTGAAGTGCCCCATGATTATTGTAACATTACACTTTGGGCGTGCAGTTTCTATCTCCTATTGTAATTTGTAGGCCACATCCTTACTACTGTTTGGGGGTCATCCTGTTGACTGCAATTTGCCCTATCAACAGCCTCTCCTCACTACACATTTCTTCTGTTTGTAAACCAGTTACCTCATCTTCAGACACTATTATCCACCTTTCCTTTGATACTTCTTGCTTTGAAATATATGCTGCTCACAACATTAGTTGCACCATGCTCAACCTTTTGATTGTTTGAGGTCTTAACAACTTCTCTACTAACTGCTATGGCACTCTGGTTCCCATCCCCCTGCAACTCTAGTTTAAACCCCACCGTGCTCATGAACAAACCTTCCCGCAGGTTCCTCAAGTTCAGGTGCAAGCTGTCCCTTCTGTTCCACCTTCTCTGGAAGAGAACTCAATGATCCAAAAATCTTATTCCCACCCCCCCCCCACACCAACACCTTAACCACGTATTAAATTATATAATCTTCCTAGTTCTGACCTCACTAGCATGTGACATAGGTAGCAATCCTAAGATCATAAGCCTGGAGTTCTTGCCCTTTAACCTAGCACCTTATGTCCTGAACTCCCATTGCAGAACCTTGTCACTTGTCCTACCCTTATCATTGGTACTTATATGGACTAAGACTGTTCACCCTTCAATTTAATGCTAAGGACTCTATCTGAGATTTCCCGGACTCTGGCATCTGAGAGGCAACATACCATCCGGGAATCTCGTTCTTGCCCACAGAGCCTCCTGTCAGTTTCCCCAACTAACGAATCCCCCATTACCACAGTGTGTTCTTCTCCCCCCTTCCCTTCTGAATCACAGAGGCAGACTCAGTGCCAGAGACTCAACCACTGCAGTTTTCCTCTGCTAGGTCATCCCACACCCCCCATACCCCCATCCTGAGAGTATCTAAAGTGATATTCTGTTTTGAGGGGGATGGCCATAGGAATACTCTGCACTAGCTCCTTAACCCCTTTCCCTTTTCTGACTGTCACACAGTTACCGGTGCTCTGCACTTTGGGTGTAATTACCTCCATCACCCCTTCAGCCTCTGAATGATCCAGACTTTATCCAGTTCCAGCTTCAACTCCTTAACGTTTGTTAGAAGCTGCGGCTGGATGCACTTCCTGCAGTTGTAGTCGTCAGGGACACTGGAGGTCTCCCTGCCTTCCTACATCCCACAAGAGGAGCATTCCACTATCCTGTTTGTCATCCCCACTGTCCTAGCTGTGGAAATATAAAGAAGAAAGTGAAAAAACAAGCTTTCTTTTCCTTTGTTTTCTCCGACTGAAACCTCTCTTCTCTCAAGCCTCAAGATCACGCTCTGACTATGTCATTTTGTATTTTCATACAAAGACAAGTCTTTGGAAGGGGTCTGTATGTTTCACAAGCCAATAAGAAGAAATAGGTCAAAATATTTGAATCTCTAATTTGTATAATTTTTGTTCATCAGTGCAGCTATCAGCTCCTCGCTTAATAAATTCCTGTCAGAGCAAATAGGTTGGATCCCACTGTTTTAGCTTGAAACTTCATTAATTCACAACTGGATTTCCTTATTAATGAAAAGAAATTTGATATGATACGATGTTTAAACTGGTTTTCATACATCTGAAAATTATAATATAATTTTAAGTTCTTGTAAAACTACATTTTTAACCCTAATTTTCTGCAAATATTACTGGAATGAGATGGCGAGGATCTGTAAAGAGATGGAGTGCTTATCGAGAGTACATATAATCTTTATTGTTGTCAATAGACACAAGTTTTGTGTCATCAGTTTTTTCTTTCATTGAGCAAATGAGTGCATTGCCTCCACAGTGTTACCTTCTGTTATCAAATCCGTTTCCAACTTTTCCCCCTTCAGTTGGCTGAAGTCTCTCTTGGCATACTGGAGGTAGTAGCACCTTTGATATCTGGCTTCACTGACTGGTAGCTCCTTATATATGGAAAGTAATCCACTTTTTTCAGGGTCACATCAAAGATCTTAATTGTTAGGTGAGTGGTAGAGGTTTGATTGAGGGCTTCTGTCTTTTCAGCATAAAACCATATTTGCATGCTCTTGTTGTAAATTGATGGAGGTTGCAATGTTCTTGGCTCTGGAGTGGAGGTGTTGCAATAATCTCAGATTTTACTGGGGTTGATGAGGACAGTGGTGGTGAACTTGTGAGGACACCACTATTTCGTAAGTGGATGATCATCAGCCATCCAGGAGGACATTGTCAAAGCCAATGGGAGTGAACATTTGGGAAAGGTGGAGTTGTGGCCTTGTCCAAGGAGAGAGTTTCTGACTTACTGAAGAGTGCAGAATTAACAGAGGAAGGGAAAGGTGGCAGCAGGGGTTTGGAAAGAGGAATGGGGGCTGAGGAAGAGGTTGTGGGCAAAGGCAGTTGTATATGTGTGGGTGCATGCTTAAAGCTGGAAAGTGAAGAAGCTTTGGTTTGTGCTTACATGTCAAATCTTTGAAGCAGAGTCTGGTCAGCTTGTCTGTTGAACTTGGGCTACATGGTACCTGATGTGCAACAGCTAGCCTATATTTTAAAAGAAAATCATACATGTGTATCTTTCAATACTCAAAATGAAGTCTGGAATTTGGAAAACCTCAGCACTGACTAATGTGAAATTCCACAGGCCACAAAGCTTGGCATCTCAGTAACTCCAACTGAAGGGTAAATACTGACATTCCAACTCAGTCTAACTCAACCAACACATATGTTCTAACCATGATGCCAAAGAAAAGATTTTTTGCAACGGTAAACGAGCCTGTTCCGAGCCCCAGTGGATGCTCTTATTCCAACTTTCTACTGATCCTCTATAGTGTCTTCAGTGACAAAGTTGGGCAAGACTGAAACTCTAGAAAAGTGTGGTTGCAAAGGATGGAGTAGTCCTCCTTCCGAAATCCTTGAAACCCCTGTCTGGTCACAACTAACTGCCTGGTTTATTAGAGAGGCCAGTACAAGACTTTATGCTTTCTCAGCACTGAAGTCCACCAAAGTTAGTGTGTTATGCCCAGGAAACAGAGAATGACAAGAAATGAATCACACGCAAAGCCAAGATGTTCTTTGGCGTGAGGCATCTTTGTATCTTGTTGGGGGGAGGGAGATGGTGCAGTGGAGGAGGACCCACAGGTGTGTGAAAGTTGTGGTAAAACAAAATAAAACTCATTCCCTGCAAAACAGATGGTGGATGGAAGGAGTAGAGGTGATCCAGCAACAAGCTGATAAGCAAGGTAGTCACCAAGACCATCTACTGTCCAAAAACACAAGCACCAACCCCGTCAAGAGCCAAAAGCAATTGGGAGCTGATTTAGGATAAGAAGGCAGTTGGCACCTATATAAAGAGCTTTTGGAAGACTTCCTCAATAGTCCTAATATTTCCTTTTGTAATAGCATAACATTTTGCCAATGACATACCTTGTTTTAAAGATGTGATGTAGATGCAAGATGTGGTATTTTGATTCTTTTCAATGGTGGAGGAGTCTAGGACCAGAAGGCATAACCTCAGAATACAAGGATGTCCCTTTAGAACAGAGATGAGGAAGAATTTCTTTAGCCTGAAGATGGTGAATCTGTGGAATTTATTGCCACAGACAGCTGTGAAGGCCAAGTCATTGGATACATTTAAAGCAGATATTGATAGGTTTTCAATTAGTAAGGGTGTTTAAGATTATAGGGAGAAGGCAGGAGAATGGGGTTGACAGGGATAATAAATCAGCCATGATGAAATGGCGGAACAGACTCGATAGGCCGAGTGGCCAAATTCTGCTCCACTGTCTAATGGTCTTACGGTTTTCAGCCTTTCAGGAAATCCTCTGGATTTTGTGTAAATTAAAATTAAAATCCAAAATCAGGAATTGTCAAGTAACTTTAAAAATCTGACATTTGATCTGACTCTACGCACCGCATTCGTCCTGCCTTGTTGAATATGTTTATTTTTCTGTCTTATTTGCAACTTTCATCTTGCCTTTGCCTGTGTGCTATTAAAGATTGAACTCCCCTCTTTTAAAATTATGGGTCATTCTTAATTTCTTAGGAGGTGACAGTAAGACGGCAGTGCACTTAGACATAGTAGCTTTTACGGGGCCAACCAAAGGTAATATTGTCTTTTTAAAATGTATCTTTTACAATTGGAAGACCTTGCTGGATATTAAATCCTTAAAGTACTGCAGGTCTACCTCATCAGCAAGTTGCTTGCTGGAGGAAAAACTGAAGGAGGTGGACTTGGTGCGGATCATGTTGCTGCCTGCATCAGAGAGGTATCAGAGGAGTTGGTGTGTGAAGGCGGTGTGCAGCGAGTGTTCGTCATAGTCGCTTTGCTTGTGATTGCAAGACCCTGTTGGGCATTGTTGATAGGGAATTCTGCAAGTCTAATACCCTGGTTTATTGGTGACTGACGGGGGGTGGGGCAGCTGCGTGGCCTTGGTCGTAGCGGGGACTTGGCCTCAAGCCACTATGTCGCCTATTAACAGCCTCCCAGGAGAGTCAGAGGTGTCGGAGTCAGTGTGCTCTACCGGTGTGCCAGAGGCAGTATGGCATGGCATCCATGCTGGAGTTGGTGCTGCTCCTCGGTGTACGCTCAGCAGAAAACAAGCTGCATTATGTTTGACTGCATACAGCTGCAACGTTAGTGGACTTAGGGACTTGGACTTTATATTTTTGTGTGACTGTATTTTACTGCAACACACATAAAAGTTGCTGGTGAGCGCAGCAGGCCAGGCAGCATCTCTAGGAAGAGGTGCAGTTGACGTTTCAGGCCGAGACCCTTCGTCAGGACTAACTGAAGGAAGAGTGAGTAAGGGATTTGAAAGTTGGAGGGGGAGGGGGAGATCCAAAATGATAGGAGGGGGAGGGATGGAGCCAAGAGCTGGACAGGTGATAGGCAAAAGGGATACGAGAGGATCATGGGACAGGAGGTCCGGGAAGAAAGACAAGGCGGGGAGGGGGGGACCCAGAGGATGGGCAAGGGGTATATTCAGAGAGACAGGGGGAGAAAAAGGAGAGTGAGAGAAAGAATGTGTGTATAAAAATAAGTAACAGATGGGGTACGAGGGGGAGGTGGGGCATTAGCAGAAGTTAGAGAAGTCGATGTTCATGTCATCAGGTTGGAGGCTACCCAGACGGAATATAAGGTGTTGTTCCTCCAACCTGAGTGTGGCTTCATCTTTACAGTAGAGGAGGCCGTGGATAGACATGTCAGAATGGGAATGGAATGTGGAATTAAAATGTGTGGCCACTGGGAGATCCTGCTTTCTCTGGCGGACAGAGCGTAGATGTTCAGCAAAGCGGTCTCCCAGTCTGTGTCGGGTCTCGCCAATATATAAAAGGCCACATCGGCAGCACCGGACGCAGTATATCACCCCAGCCAACTCACAGGTGAAGTGTTGCCTCGCCTGGAAGGACTGTTTGGGGCCCTGAATGGTGGTAAGGGAGGAAGTGTAAGGGCATGTGTAGCACTTGTTCTGCTTACACGGATAAGTGCCAGGAGGGAGATCAGTGGGGAGGGATGGGGGGGACGAATGGACAAGGGAGTTGCTTAGGGAGCGATCCTTGCGGAAAGCAGAGAGAGTTGGGGAGGGAAAGATGTGCTTAGTGGTGGGATCCCGTTGGAGGTGGCGGAAGTTACGGAGAATAATATGTTGGACCCGGAGGCTGGTGGGGTGGTAGGTGAGGACCAGGGGAACCCTATTCCTAGTGGGGTGGTGGGAGGATGGAGTGAGAGCAGATGTACATGAAATGGGGGAGATGTGTTTAAGAGCAGAGTTGATAGTGGAGGAAGGGAAGCCCCTTTCTTTAAAAAAGGAAGACATCTCCCTCGTCCTAGAATGAAAAGCCTCATCCTGAGAGCAGATGCGGCGGAGACGGAGGAATTGCGAGAAGGGGATGGCGTTTTTGCAAGAGACGGGGTGAGAAGAGGAATAGTCCAGATAGCTGTGAGAGTCAGTAGGCTTATAGTAGACATCAGTGGATAAGACAGAGACAGAAAGATCTAGAAAGGGGAGGGAGGTGTCGGAAATGGACCAGGTAAACTTGAGGGTAGGGTGAAAGTTGGAGGCAAAGTTAATAAAGTCAACGAGCTCTGCATGCATGCAGGAAGCAGCGCCAATGCAGTCGTCAATGTAGAGAAGGAAAACTGGGGGACAGATACCAGAATAGGCACGGAACATAGATTGTTCCACAAAGCCAACATAAAGGCAGGCATAGCTAGGACCCGTGCGGGTGCCCATAGCTACACCTTTAGTTTGGAGGAAGTCGGAGGAGCCAAAGGAGAAATTATTAAGAGTAAGGACTTCCTCCCTTACCACCATTCAGGGCCCCAAACAGTCCTTCCAGGTGAGGCAACACTTCACCTGTGAGTCGGCTGGGGTGATATACTGCATCCGGTGCTCCCGATGTGGCCTTTTATATATTGGCGAGACCCGACGCAGACTGGGAGACCGCTTTGCTGAACATCTACGCTCTGTCCGCCAGAGAAAGCAGGATCTCCCAGTGGCCACACATTTTAATTCCACATCCCATTCCCATTCTGACATGTCTATCCACGGCCTCCTTTACTGTAAAGATAAAGCCACACTCAGGTTGGAGGAACAACACCTTATATTCCGTCTGGGTAGCCTCCAACCTGATGGCATGAACATCGACTTCTCTAACTTCCGCTAATGTCCCACCTTCCCCTCGTACCCCATCTGTTACTTATTTTTATACACACATTCTTTCTCTCACTCTCCTTTTTCTCCCTCTGTCCCCCTGAATATACCCCTTGCCCATCCTCTGGGTCCCCCCCCCCGTGTCTTTCTTCCCGGACCTCCTGTCCCATGATCCTCTCGTATCCCTTTTGCCAATCACCTGTCCAGCTCTTGGCTCCATCCCTCCCTCTCCTGTCTTCTCCTATCATTTTGGATCTCCCCCTCCCCCTCCAACTTTCAAATCCCTTACTCATTCTTCCTTCAGTTAGTCCTGACGAAGGGCCTTGGCCTGAAACGTCGACTGCATCTCTCCTAGAGATGCTGCCTGGCCTGCTGCGTTCACCAGCAACTTTTATGTGTGTTGCTTGAATTTCCAGCATCTGCAGAATTCCTGTTGTTTGTATTTTACTGCTGTCTTTTTTTGTGCCTTATGCTGTGTATGACTGTTGGTACTGTGTTTTGCACCTTGGCCCCAGAATAACACGGTTTCATTTGGCTGTATTCATGCGTATTCATGGTTTAATGACAAAATATTTACTGTTGAATGACAATTAAACTTGAACTTGTTTTAATCGTGAAAACAGGAAAATTGTCAAAGCCCATAAAGCGCATATACAACATAGTAAAGCTAAAACTGAAAGTCGTTTGTGGAAAATGATGGGGATAATCCTTGTCGATATATAATAAAGAGGGAGTTGATGAGTATCAGATGTTGTCAAACTCAAACTCCACAGTGAATGAATCATAAGGAAGAAAAATATAGAAAAAATTCTTTACTAAGAGGACAAAATATTTTCCCACAAGCAGTAGGTTTGGCAAAGACCATTTAACTGAATTGCAGATAAAAAAAATCTGGAATCGTTGATGTTCAGGGTCGTGAGTTCGATGACAGGAATTTTCCACCAGAGAAATGAGTGGGATTTATTACAGATATTTTATGGTATGTTCGGATTTGTCTGTGATTGCTTTTGCACAGAGATCAAAGCAGTGGGATTAATTTGTATTTCCTCCAGAGACCTGGGCTGTAGGATTTGTCTGGGATTACCTAGGCAGAGAGTATTGGGCAGCAGGGTGAGTTTGGGATGGCCTAGAAGAAAGCATTGGGTAGTGGAATTAGTCTGGGATTGCTTATCTTGAGGGCCAGGCTGTGAGATTAGTATAGGATTGCCGTAACAGACCTTGGGCAGTAGGATCAGTTAGCTTTTGCTTTGGCAGAGAGCATTGGATAGTGGGATCAATATCACATTGCCCTACATTGCAGTAAATAGATGTTAATGGTGTAAAATTTTAATAAAGAAGTTGCTTTTTTAAAGAAAAACCTAGGGTCTCCTGTTTAAGCCCCAGCAATGTGTCAAAAATAAGGTCATCTTTCAGGTTCATTCTGACCTCAAAGAAGACATCTAACGGAACAAATGTTTCTAATATAACCAAATCCATTGTGACCAATCCATATATTTTCATACGTTTACAGAATGTATATCATTTTATCACATGCAAATCTGAATTTGTAGAAATAATTAAATTTTGTCTTGGCTGACTGTTAACTCTGGATGACAATGCATCATTGATATAAATGTTCGGTTTGCTAAGTAGAGCCTATTTTAATACATGTACAGTTACAGAAGGATATTTTTGTTAATTTAGCTTTCTACTCTGAGAGGAGCCATTTTGGAAGATGCTGTACCATCCACTGCTCGACATGGGACTGCTCGAGGTTTGCCCATAAAGGAAGTACTGGAGTATGTGATACCCGAATTGAACATCCAGTGCCTTAGGGTGGCTTCAAGTTCTCCCAAAGTAATGGAACAGCTACTGAAACTTGATGAGCAAGGGGTAAGTTTCTTTATGCTACATATGTATTTAGTGTGTGAACATTGGATTACCTTAAATATAATAATTTATATTAAAGGAATAAATATCCCTGTTAAATGCAGGCCAGAGAAACCAACAGATTGGAACTCTATGACTGAGCACGCAACAAGCAGATGGGAACATTATCAATGTACAATTAGATAATGATAAAACAGTTGGCATGGTGGAAAAGGGAGGTGACTGCAGTAAGCTTTTGAGAATGTTTATGACTATAATCTTGTCAATTAACTGAAAATACAATACTGAACATAAGGCTGATGAGAAACACCAGAAACTTAAATAATTTCAAAGAGAAGACACTAAATCTGCTTGTAAAATAGTTTTTCTTCCATATTGCTATTAAGTGGCCTTGATTGTCTTCAGCAAAATTTTCCCCACATATGTACCAACAACATTTTGCCACAGTTTAATGGTTATATATGTTAGGGGCAATTGAAAATGATAAGGGTGGCTGCTGTGCGTGTGTGCGTGCGTGCGTGTGTATGTGTGCGCGCGCGCGCGTGCGCGTGTATTTCTGAACAGGAATTTGAAAAATAGCTAGCAACAAAACAATACCTAGAACAGAAGGAAATCATTGTTGAATGATTGCTAAAATTATTTAGTCCAAAAAAGGTTCCAGAGCGGAGTTGATATGGCAAATGGCCTAATTCTGCTCTTATTTTTTGTGGCCTTATAGTTTAAAAATAGCAGGGAAACTCAGAGAAAGCAGAAATGTTTCACAAATTTTGTACTGAAAATGTAAACTTGAAGATTGGGCAGTAGCAGCATAATTATATCACAGGTTCACATCTGCTAGGTTTTTGATTCAAACCTAGAGACAGAATTAAATTCCCAAACTGCAAATGGAGAATTTAATTTCATTTAAATAAGTAATCTGTAACATAATGCTAAAAGCCAACAGATTATAGCAGAAAGCCATATATGGTGCAGTAATAATCGTGCAGGCAGAAAATCATACTCAGTTTTGTCTACGTGTAACTGAGGGCCCAATGCAATATAGCTGACCCTTAACTGCCTTCTAAAATGACCCAGAAGACTACACTATTGTCCCACTTTTCCACATCAAAACATAATAAAAATGGGCAGACTACTGATGTTGATTTGAAAAAAAAAATAGATTAAGAAGCAACAAAAGTACATCTAAATTGGGGAACTCTGATCTTCACATACAATTGGGATTAATTCCAAAATTGGAAGACCTGCGCAAAGATGAAGGAAACAGTCATTCTCTGAGAATTGTATCTGGCATTGTTGCCTCCTATGCATGTCCTGAACCACTGGCAAGACAGACTTAATAGGGATGGTGGGACTGGGAAGAAGGGCATCTCAGCATGGACAAGCCAGTATGCTCTTCACTGTTGCTTCTATTCAAGAAACATATATTCATCTGCGAACTGATGTGCAGTTTGTTTTTTGTCAGATGTTCTTGGCCCCTGATCTTATTATTGATTTTAGTTCAGCATTCAATACTGTGATTCCCTCCAAGCTGATCACCAAACTTCGCCAGCTTGGTATCAGTTCATCCCTCTGCAATTGGACCTTGGACTTTCTGACTAACAGACCACAATCAGTTAAGTTAGACAACCTCTCCTCCTCCACTCTCACCCTGAACACCGGCGTGCCTCAAGGCTGTGTGCTGAACCCTCTGCTGTACTCCCTTTTCACCTGTGACTGCATTCCTGTACACAGTTCTAACTCCATAATTAAGTTCGCAGATGACACAACGGTGGTTGGCCTGATCAGAGGGGATGATGAGACGGCCTACAGGGACGAGGTCCAGCACCTGATCGCGTGGTATGCCAACAACAACCTGGCCCTTAACATCCAGAAGACCAAGGAGATCATTGTGGACTTCAGGCATGCTAGGAGCCACACTGACGTCCCCACTTACATCAACAGAGCTGTAGTGGAGGGTGTATCAAGCTTCAAATTCCTTGGTGTCCACATTTCCGAGGATCTCACCTGGTCCCTGAACTCCTCCATCCTGATCAAAAAGGTGCAACAGCGCCTTTATTTCCTGTGGAGCATCAAGAAAGCTCACCTCTGTCCCAGGATACTGACGGACTTTTACCACTGTACCATTGAGAGCATACTCACCAACTGCATCTCAGTGTGGTATGGCAACTGTCCCGTATCGGACTGCAAAGCACTCGTGTGGTGAAAACTGCCTAGCAGATTGTCGGCACCCAATTGCCCACCACTGAGAACATCTACCATAAACGCTGCCTGGATAGGGTAAAAAGCATTATCAAGGATGCATCTCACCCTAACCATGGACTTTTTACTCTCCTCCCATCCGGTAGGCGCTACAGGAGCCTCCGCTCCTGCACCAGCAGGCACAGGAAGAGCTTCTTCCCTGAGGCTATGATCCTGCTGAACCTCACATCACAGCGCTAAGCAGTATTGCACCCATATTGGACTGTCTCAGTACTTTTATATTTGTGTGCTGTAGCACTTACTTTTTATTTGCGTTATTTTGTAAATAACAATATTCTTCGCATTTCTGGTCAGATGCTAACTGCATTTCATTGGCTTTGTATCTGTACTCGGCACAATGACAATAAAGTTGTATCTAATCTAATCTAATAAAACCATAATATATAGGAGCAGAATTAGACCATTTGACACATTGAGGCTGCGTCATGGCTGATTTATTATCCCTCTGAAACTCATTCTCATGCTTTCTTTCATGAACTTTGTCGCCCGACTAATCAAGAACCTATTAACCCACTTTAAAGTTGGAAGTTCAAAGGAAAATTTACTATCAGAGTGTATACAATTCACCACACACAAACACAAAATACTCTGCAGATGCTGGGGTCAAAGCAACACTCACAACATGCTGGAGGAACTCAGCAGGTCTCTCACAACACGCTGGAGGGAACCCTGCTGATGAAGGGTTCCGGCCCGAAATGTTGACTGATAGTTTCCACGGATGCTGTCCAACCTGCTGAGTTCCTCCAGCGTGTTGTGAGTGTAACCATGCACAACCCTGAGATTCTTTTTCTCAAGGTTAGTATATCTATAGAACTGTACTTGTAAATGGGGGTCAATGAACAACAAACTGTGCAAATGCAAATATAAATAAATGAGAATAAATAATGAGTATGAAATAACACAAAGTGAAAGAGCATGAAACAACAAGATAAAGAACCCTTGAGACCTTTGGCTGTGGGAACAGCAGAAATAGAATGAGTGTAATTATTTCCTTTTGTTCAAGAGCCTGATGGTTGAGGAGTAGTAACTGTTCTTGAACCTGGTGGTGCAAAGCACATATACTTTCTATCTGATGGCCATAGCAAGAAAAGGACATTATGTAAACATACACAATGACTTGTCCTCCGCAGCTGCCCGCGGCAATGAATTTCGCCACCCTCTGGCTAAGGAATTTCCCCCTCATCTCTGTTCTAAATGGACATCCCTATTCTGAGGCTATTCCCTTTAGTCCTAGACTCACCTACTATAGGCAACATAGTCTCCACACACACTTTGTTGAGACCTTTCAGTATTTAATAGGTTTCACTGAGGTTCCTCTCATTCTATTAAACTCCAGCGAGTACAAGCCCATAGCTATCAAATATTCCTCATACATTAACTCTTTCATTCCTGGAATCATTCTTGTGAACCTCCTTAGGACAGTGTCCAATGCCAGTGCATCTTTTCTTTGATAGGGTGCCCAAAATTGCTCACAACACTCTAATTACGGTCTGACTGTTACATTCTAGCCCTCTCGAAACATTGCATTTTCCTTCCTTACCACTGACTCAGCTTGAGAGTTAACCTTCAGGGAATGCTGCACAGTGATTTCCAAGTACCTTTGTACCTCTGACTTTTAAATTTTCTCCCTGTTTAGAAAATGGTCTATGTCTTTATTCCTTCTGCCAAAATGCATGATAATACACTTCCGTGCACTATGTTCCACATGCCACTTCTTTGCACATTCTGCCAATCTGTCTGAGTACTTCTGCTCCCTCAACACTATCTGCTCCCTCAACACTATCTGCCCCTCCATCTAACCACCTATCTTTGAATCGTCTGCAAACTTGGGTACAAAACGATCAATTCTGTCATTCAGATCAGTGACATCTACTACTCACTGGCACCCAACCAGAATAGACCCCTTTATTCCCACTCATCCTTTATAATGGACTCCAACATTATCCAAACCACTGAAGTCAGGCTAACTGGCCTATAATTTCCTTTCTTCTGCTTCCCTCCTTTCTTAAAGCGCGAAGTGACATTTGCAATTTTCCAGTCGTTTATTTTCATGATTAGCTAGGGCATCAAAGGGTATGGAGTGAAAGCAGGGAGAGTGGGGATGACTGGATGAAGTGGATCAGCCCATGATTGAATGGCCAAATGGCCTACTTCTGCTCCTAAATCTTATGGTCTAAGCTGTCCTCAATGTAACTCTTGTGAACAGGGACACCAAATTGAAACTGACCATTATATCCTTTGGGTTCAGCTGGATGTTGGTTATCATTTTGACAAAGCTGATCAAATTCCTGGTGTGATGCTCACAGCCCCCACAAAGGGAAACACCATGGCTGTTAAATGCTTAGCGAGATAGTGAGTTGAAGAATCTGTCACATTGATGATGGGCCTCAGGAGGAACACTCCCTGTGTATCTTAGGGAGCCTGTAAAGTCTTGGTGGTACTGGTACCTGAGTCTGAAATATTCCTCCGAGGATTCAGGACCGTTGTATTTCCTTGGTCCACTGGTAAAATCCTGATGGTTGGATTTCACAGTAGTGCCTGGAAGGCCAGTCGCTTTCCTTTTATAATGTTCGGTTTTGGCAAAATGGCCCTCTTAAGGGCCATGCAGACCTCTATCCTTACCTCTTCCGCAGTATCCCGTGGTAGTCTTTAAATTGCTTGCTCTACTTTGCCAATGTAATCCCGATAAGTTATAACTCTGGAGACCGGAGCAAAGTTTAGCCCCATGTAATGACTGATCCAGTCGTCTCAACAATGCTTTGCCCAGTTTGATTGATGACATCCTTTCCTGGTTCAATGGGGGAATGGCTGCACTTCGTTTCAATAATGTGCTGTATTTCCTGACCTGCATTATGGTGTTCCTTTGTGAAAATAGTTCACTTAGGACAGTAGTAGACCAATCACTAGGAGTCAAGAGGGCTAACAATTCCAAGTGAAGAGACAGTTGTCTGTTCATGTTGATATCCCTAATCAATGCTTGGCTAGCTTGTCGTAAAATGCATTTAGCTGCCGGAGAAAGCACTGTGGAATGCAACCTCACGAACTTTGGGATAGAAACCATAGAAAAACTACAGCACAGAAACAGGCCTTTTGGCCCTTCTTAGCTGTGCCGAACCATTTTCTGCCTAGTCCCACTGACCTGCACACGGACCATATCCCTTCATACACCTCCCATCCATGTATCTGTCCAATTTATTCTTAAATGTTAAAAAAGAACCCGCATTTACCACCTCATCTGGCAGCTCATTCCACACTCCCACCACTCCCTGTGTGAAGAAGCCTCCCCTAATGTTCCCTTTAAACTTTTCCCCCTTCACTCTTAACCCATGTCCTCTGGTTTTTTTCTCCCCTTGCCTCAGTGGAAAAAGCCTGCTTGCATTCACTCTATCTATACCCATCATCATTTTATATACCTCTATCAAATCTCCCCTCATTCTTCTACGCTCCAGGGAATAAAGTCCTAACCTATTCAACCTTTCTCTGTAACTGAGTTTCTCAAGTCCTGGCAACATCCTTGTAAACCTTCTCTGCACTCTTTCAACCTTATTTATATCCTTCCTGTAATTTGGTGACCAAAACTGAACACGATACTCCAGATTCTGCCTCACCAATGCCTTATACAACCTCATCATAACATTCTAGCTCTTATACTCAATACTTTGATTAATAAAGGCCAATGTACCAAAGGCTCTCTTTACGACCCAATCTACCTGTGATGCCACTTTTAGGGAATTTTGTAACTGTATTCCCAGATCCCTATGTTCTACTGCACTCCTCAGTGCCTTACCATTAACCCTGTATGTTCTACCTTGGTTTGTCCTTCCAAAGTGCAATACCTCACACTTGTCTCTATTAAACTCCATCTGCCATTTTTTAGCCCATTTTTCCAGCTGGTCCAAATCCCTCTGCAAGCCTTGAAAACCTTCCTCACTGTCCACTACACCTCCAATCTTTGTATCATCAGCAAATTTGCTGATCTAGTTTACCACGTTATCATCCAGATCATTGATGTAGATGACAAATAACAGTGGACCCAGCACTGATCCCTGTGGCACACCACTAGTCACAGGCCTCCACTCAGAGAAGCAATCCTCTACTACCACTCTTTGGCTTCTTCCATTGAGCCAATGTCTAATCCAATTTACCATCTCTCCATGTATACCTAGCGACTGAATTTTCCTAACTAACCTCCCATGCGGGGCCTTGTCAAAGGTCTTACTGAAGACCATGTAGACAACATCCACTGCCTTCCCTTCATCCACCTTCCTGGTAACCTCCTCGAAAAACTCCAATAGATTTGTCAAACATGACCTACCACGCACAAAGCCATGTTGACTCTCCCTAATAAGTCCCTGCCTATCCAAATGCTTGTAGATTCTGTCTCTTAGTACTCCCTCCAATAACTTACCCACTACCGACGTCAAATTTACTGGCCTATAATTTCCCGGATTACTTTTCGATCCTTTTTCAAACAATGGAACAACATGAGCCATTCTCCAATCCTCCGGCACCTCACCCGTAGACACCAACATTTTAAATATATCTGCCAAGGCCCCTGCAATTTCAACACTTGTCTCCTTCAAGGTTTGAGGGAATACCCTGTCAAGTCCTGGAGATTTATCCACTTTAATTTGCCTCAAGAAAGCAAGCACCTCCTCCTTTTCAATCTGTACAGTTTTCATGATCTCACTACTTGTTTCCCTTAATTCTATAGACTTCATGCTAGTTTCCTTAGTAAATACAGATACAAAAAACCCATTTAAGATCTCCCCCATTTCTTTTGGTTCCGCACATAGCCGACCACTCTGATCTTCAAGAGGACCAATTTTGTCCCTTGCAGTCCTTTTACTCTTAATATATGTGTAAAAGCTCTTTGGATTATCTTTCACTTCGACTGCCAAGGCAACCTCATGTCTTCTTTTAGCCCTCCTGATTTCCTTCTTAAGTATTTCCTTGCACTTTTTATACTCCTCAAGCACCTTATTTACTCCCTGTTTCCTATATATGTCATACAACTCTCTCTTCTTTATCAGAGTTGCAATATCCCTTGAGAACCAAGGTTCCTTATCCCTATTCACTTTGCCTTTAATCCTGACAGGAACATACAAGCTCTGCACTCTCAAAATTCCTCCTTTGAAGGCTTCCCACTTACTGATCACATCCTTGCCAGAGAACAACCTGTTCCAATCCACGCTTTTTAGACCCTTTCTCATTTCTTCAAATTTGGCTTTCTTCCAGTTTAGAACCTCAACCCTAGGATCAGATCTAGTTTTATCCATGATCAAGTTGAAACTAATGGTGTTACGATCACTGGAACCAAAGTGCTCCCCTGCACACACTTCCATCACTTGTCCTAACTCGTTTCCTAACAGGAGATCTAATATTGCATGCCTTCTAGTTGCTACCTCTATATATTGATTTAGAAAACTTGCCTGAACACATTTTACAAACTCTAACCCATCTAGATCCCTAACAGTATGGGAGTCCCAATCATATGTGGAAAATTAAAATCCCCTACCACTACAAACCTTATGTTTCCTGCAGTTGCCTGCTATCTCTCTGCGGATTTGCTCCTCCAATTCTCGCTGACTATTGGGTGGTCTATAATACAACCCCACTAATGTGGCCATACCTTTCCTGTTTCTCAGCTCCATCCATAAGGGCTCAGTAGACAAGCCCTCGAATTTGTCCTACTTGAGCACTGCTGTAACATTTTCCCTGACAAGCAATGCTACCCCCCGCCCCCCACCTTTCATTCCTCTGCCTCTATCACATCTGAAATATCGGAACCCTGAAATATTAAGCTGCCAGTCCTGTCCCTCCTGTAGCCAAGTTTCACTAGTTGCTATAACGTCATAATTCCACGTGTCAATCCATGCCCTCAACTCGTCTGCTTTCCTCGCAATACTCCTAGCATTGAAATATATACACCTCAGGAGATTTTTACCACCACTCACAACCTTTCTATTTGTGGCTTTGCTTGAACTTTTAACATCATTTATTTTCACCCCAGCCCCACCGTCAGCTCTGGCACCCTGGTTCCCAACCCCCTGCAAATCTAGTTTAAAGCATCCCCAATAGCACTAACAAACCTCCCTGAAAGGATATTGGTCTCCTTGTAGTTCAAGTGTAGCCCGTCTCTCTTGTACAGGTCCCACCTGCCCCAGAAGAGGTCCCAATGATCCTGAAATCTGAAACCCTGCCCCATACACCAGTTCCTTAGCCACTTGTTCATCCTCCAGAGCATCCTATTCTTACCCTCACTGGCACATAGCACAGGTAGCAATCCTGAGATTACCACCCTCAAGGTCCTGCTTTTCAACTTCCTACCAAGCTCTCTATACTCACTCTCCAGGACCTCCTCACTCTTCCTTGTTATGTCATTGGTACCGATGTGCACCACGACATCTGGCTGATCACCCTCCCACTTCAGAATGTCATGCAAGCGATCAGAGACATCCTTGACCCTGTCACCCGGGAGGCAACAAACCATCCTGGATTCTCTGTCACGACCACAGAACCTCCTATCTGCACCTCTAACTATTGAGTCCCCTATTACTACTGCTGTCCTCTTTTTCCACCTGCAGCTTGTCCCATGTAAGTCATCCCCCGCAACAGTATCCAATGCGGTATACTTGTTGTTGAGGGGAATGGCCACAGGGGAACCCTGCTCTGCCTGACCTTTCCTCTTCCCTCGCCTGACAGTGACCCAATTTCCTGTGGGCTCTGCTCCTTTGGCATAACTACCTCCCTGTAGCTACTATCTATAATCTCATTCTCCCAAATGATCCGGAGGTCATCCAGCTCCTGCTCCAGTTCCCTAACGCAGTTTGTTAGGAGCTGCAGCTGGATACACTTCTTGCAAGTGTCGTTGTCAGGGACACTGGAGGACTCCCTGACTTCCCACATCCTGCAAGAGGAGCATTCCAACATCCTGCCTGGCATTCGCTCTACTCTAAACAAACTGGACAAAAAAAAACTTACTGGAACCTACCCTGGCCTCTGCCTGTTCTCGCCGAAGCCTGTTGAGCCAAAGCCGTCCCACTCTGACTCAGTCCACTGTGACGATGGCCGCTGTATATGGTGGTCTGTTTTTAAACCTTGGCGCACTGTGTCACGCGCCTGCGCAGTGCAGACCCTTCTCCCTGGGATGATGTCTTTGTCCTGGCATTTCGAAGGAAGGCTAAAGAACAAAGAACCCCCGCCTTCTCTTTACGTAGTAATTCAAAGCAACAAATATTGCGATCAACTTTCTGCCATAGAAATAAGTGAGAAAGGATCTAGTGCTTTTCTAGCTTATATGACAAAAAATCTCTTCTTGAGCTTCCAGCCATTCAGAATAGCTGATCCGCTAGTGGTTCAACCACACGCTGCTCTAAAAAGCCATTGTACTTTGACTGGAAGCCTGAGAAGAGTTTATTCATCATTGCAGTTCCTTCATTGTTACTTGGTCTAAAGCATGGAATTCCTTAGCCAGCATGTGTGTGTGAATATTTTTACAAGGACTGCAGCACTCTTAAGATTGTTCAACACCTAGTTATGAAAATGGGCGCCACTACCTGTCCATTTATTTGCTGGTCTTTCCTGTGGCATTTACACCCATACATCAGTGAACAAGTATTCGATATCTCTTGATGGTCTAGTTAGTTTATTTGCTAAAAACATAAATTCTTCTTCTAATGGAAAATGCTGGATATATTCAGTAGGAAGAGAAACAGAGCTAACATTTCAGGTTCAAGACCCTTTGTTGGAACTTCAGACAAAAGGTGTTTGACTTGAAATGTTACCCGTTTCTGTTTCCACAAATGTGGCTTGCCTGCTGAGTATATTCAACATTTTGTGTTATTAATATAAATATATGAATTCCTCGTGTTTACGTTTTTATATCCACCATTTTTTTGGTTTTCATTTATTCTTCTAACCTTGATGACAAATTGGAAGGCAACCTATCTACACTCAGTGGCCACTTTATTAGAAACCTCCTGTAGTTAATTAAGTAGCCACTGAGTGTATGTTTGTGGTTTTCTACTGTTGTAACCTATCCACTTCAAGGTTTGATGTGTTGTATATTCAGCGATACTGTTTTGCGTTCCACTGTTGCAATACATGGTTATTTGAGTTACTGTTGCCTTCCTGTCAGCTTGAACAAGTCTGGCCAGTCTTCTCTGACCTCTCTCATTAACAAGTCATTTTCATTCACAGAACAGCTGCTCACTAGATGTTTTTTGTTTTTTGCACCATTCTCAGTAAATTCTGGAGAATTTACTCGAGAAAATCCCAGGAGATCGGCAGTTCCTGAGATACTCAATCCATCTCATCTGGCACCAACAATAATTCCATGGTCAAAGTCAATTAGATCACATTTCTCCCCCATTCTGATGTTTGGTCTGAACAACTTAATCTCTTCACCATATTCACAAGCTCTCTTGCATTGAGTTGCTGCCAAATGATTGGCTAATTAGATATCTGCATTAGTGAGTAGTGAGCAGTTGTACAGGCTTACTTGATAAAGTAGCCACTGAGTGTATACTGCCAGAACAAGTTTAAAAGGAAAATCTGCACTTAGAGGTGTAACTGTAATATAGACGTTAGGTAACATGGATAGTTTGGTCTTTTTCCAGGGTAAAACTAGAAGCATAGGTTTCACATAAGAGAAAGATGTAAAGGGACCTACAATAAGAGGCAAATTTTTCCCTCACTGAGGTTTGGGGAGATATGGTATGAGCTACCAGATGAAACTGTAGAGGTTGGTTTATTTATAATCTTCAAAAGATACTTGGGCAGGTACATGGGTAGAAATGTTTTAGAGAGAAATGAACGAAATGCAGGCAGATGGGACTTGTTCAGAAAGATACTTAAGTTGGTGTGGACAAGTTGGACTGAAGGACCTGATTCCTTATGACTCCAATGGGTACATGAGTTTATTCAGTACAAGCTAGATAGGTAGATTCATTTTTACATTACATACAGCACATGCAGCATCCTTTCTTTAATTTGGTGGTCTGATATTGTGGGAATATGATGAAAAAACTGGAATAAGCCACCACACAAAGGGCCAATCTTTGCTTTCACAGCCAGAAACTGTCTTAGCTTGCTTTCAGTTTTTATCAGCACTTCCATGTGGTGACTTGCTCTGCCACACATCATGACGATATTTGTGTGAGAAGACCCAACTTCAGCGTTGGGTACTCATCAGTTAAGTTGCTTATGGCTTTGTCCTCAAGTTCTCCATGAATAGATAGGAAATGGAAACCTAATCAAAACATCAATGTAAGTTCCCTGCTGACTGAATTAAAGCCCATATTAAAATTCTATTATCCCTGGCGCATTTACAATCTGTAATACCAGAAATTATAAAATTGTTCCTTATTTATTAATATAAGCTTGGCTCTAAATTTTCTTCATTATCATTTGGATACTCTGGATATAGTGAATCAAAATTTGTTGCCTATACCCATGAACCTGTGATTATTACTAACTTTGGTACTAAATGTGAGCTTGACTTTTTTTTTTGATCTGCCAGTGTTGATGTGCTGTCCAAAGACAAAGGCCATAAGATATAGGAGCAGAATTGGGTCATTTGGTCCATTGAGTCTACTCCACTATCTTGTCATAGCTGATCCATTTTCCTCTCAGCCCCAATCTCCTGCCTTCTCTCCGTATCCCTTCATGCCCTGACAAATCAAGAATCTATCAATCTCTGTCTTAAGTATACATAAAGACTTGATCTGCACAGCAGCCTCTGAAAAATAATTCCACAGATTCACCACTGTCTGGCTAAACAAATTCCTTCTCATCTCAGTTCTAAAATGTCACCCCTCCATTCTGAAGCTGTGTCTTCTGGTCTTAGATTTTCTCGACATTGGAAATACTCTCCACATCCGCTCTATCAAGGCCTATCACCATTCCATAGGTTTCAATGAGTTCGGCTCTCATTCTTCTGAATTCCAGTGAATACAGGCCCACAGCCATCAAACACTCTTCATATGACAAGCCTTTCAATCCTGGAATCATTTTCGTGAACTTCCTCTGAACCCTCTCCAGATTCAGCACATCCTTTCTAAGGTAAGGGGTCCAAAACTGCTCTTAATTCCCCAAGTGAGGCCAGTGCTTTATAAAGTACGTAAGATCCTTGCTCTTATAGTCTAGTCCTCTTGAAATGAATGCTAACATTGCATTTGCCTTCCTCACCACAGACTCAACCTGCAAATGAACTTTTAGGGAATGCTGCACAAGGACTCCTAAGTTCCTTTGCAATTCAGTTTTTTTGTATTTTCTCTCCATTTAGAAAATAATTAACCCTTTCATTTCTTCCACCAAAGTGCTTGACCATACACTTCCTGACACTGTATTTCATCTGCCATTCTTTTGCCCATTCTCATAACCTTTCTAAGCCCTTCTGTAGCCTCTCTACCTTCTTAAAACTACCTCCCCCTCCACTTATCTTAACATCATCTGCAAATTTTGCAACATAGCTATTAATTCCAACAGGCAAATCGTTGACATATAACGTATATAGCCCCAACATATTTGCAATTTTCCAGTCTTCCAGAACCATTTCAAAATCTAATGATTCTTGAAACATCAGTACTGATGCTGCCACAATCTCTTTAGTCACCTCTTTCAGAACCTCCTTGGTATACACCATCTGGTCCAGATGACTTACTTAACATTCAGACCTTTCAGTGTCCCAAGAACCTGCTGTCTATTTATGGTAACTTCACACACTCATGGCCCCTAACACCTGGAACTTCGACTATACTGCTGGTGTTTTCTACAGTGAAGACTGAAGGAAAATACCTATTTCATTTTGTCCGCCATTTCGATGTCTCACCCCCCCCGCCCCATTACTACCTGACCAGCATTGTTTTCCAGCAGTCTGATATCCACTCTCACCTCTCTTTTACATTTTATGTATAGAAACCTAGAAAATCTACATCACTATACAGGCCCTTTGGTCCACAATGCTGTGCTGAACATGTACTTACTTTAGAAATTACCTGGGGTTACCCATAGCCTTTTAAGAAACTTTTGGTATCCTCTTTAATATTATTGGCTAGCTTACCTTTGTAATCCATCTTTATTCTGCTCGATTATACACCTTCTCTTTGGCTTTTATGTTGGCTTTGACTTCTCTTGTTATGTCTTTCTTTTAGAATACTTCTTCCTCTTTGGGGTGTAGATATCCTGTGCCTTCCGAATTGCTTCCAGAAATTCCAGTCATTGCTGTTCTGCTGTCATCCCTGCCAGTGTTCTTTTCCAATCAATTCTGGCCAACTCCTCTCTCATGCCTCTGTAATTCCCTTTACTCTATTGTAATACTGATACATCTGACCTTAGCTTCTCCTTCTCAAATTTCAGAGTGAATTCGATCCTATTATGATCTCTTGCTCTTAAGGGTTCTTTTACCTTAAGCCACTGATCAATTCTGGTTCATTGCACAACACCCAATTCAGAATAGCTGACCCTCTAGTGGGCTCAATCACAAGCTGCTCTAAAAAAGCCATCTCATAGGCACTCTAGAAATTCCTCCTCCTGGAATCCAGCACCAACTTGATTTTACCAGTCTACTACTACTAGTCCTTACCAGTATTTGGGGGGTCTGTATACAACTCCCATTAGGGTCTTTTTCTCTTGCTGTTTCTTAGCCCTATCTACAATGATTCAATATCTTCCATCCCTATTTCACCTCTTTCTAATGATCTGATTTCATATTTTTTTACCAACAGAGCAATGCTGCTCACTCTGCCTTCCCATCTGTCCTTTTGATAGAATGTGTATCCTTGGACATTAAGCTCCCAGCTACAATCTTCTTTCAGCCATGATTCAGTGTGCTTACAACATCATACCTGCCAATCTGCAACTGTGCTGCAGGTTCATCTACCTTATTCCATGTACTTTGCACATTCAAATACCATACCTTCAGTCCTGTATTCACCTTTTTCAATTTTTCTGCCTTTTACATTGTATCTCATCCTGTTGACTGCAATTTTGACCTATCAGCAGCCTCTCCTCACTACACATTGCCGCTATTTGTAAACAGGCTGCCTCATCTTCAGCACTATTATCCCCTCCTACGATACTTCTTACATTGAAATATATACAGCTCAGGACACCAGTCACACCATGCTCAACCTTTTGATTCCTGACTTTGACTGAGGTCTTACCAACATCTGCCTCCACACCCTCGCCACTAAATGTTCTGGCACTCTGGTTGCCATCTCCCTGCAACTCTAATTTAAATGCCACCGTGCAGCATTAATAAACCTTCCGGCTAGGATATTAGTCCCCCACCAGTTCAGGTGCAAACCATCCCTTCTATACAGATCCTACCTTCCCTGGAAGAGAACTGAATGATATAAAAATCTTATGCACTCCTTCCTACACCAACTCCTTAGCCACGTATTAAATTATATAATATTCCTAGTTCTGGTCCTCACTAACATATGGCATGGGTGGCATTCTGGAGGTGCTGCCTAGTGCTAACTTAGTACCTAACTCCCTGAATACCCTGTGCAGAACCTCATCACTCATCCTACCCATGTCATTAGTACCTACATAGACCACGGTTTTTGGCTGTTCACCCTCCCACTTATGAATGCTGAGGACTCGATCTGAGATATCCTGGACCCTGGCACCCAGGAAGCAACATACCATCTAGAAATCTTGTTCTTACCCACAGAACCTCCTGACCGTTCCCATACAAATGAACCCCTATCACCGCGGCATGCCTCTTCTCCCTACATAGTTACAGAGGCAGATCCACGGAGACCTGAACACTGTGACTTTGCTCTGTCAGGTCATCTCCCTACCCCCTACTCCCAACAATATCCAAAGTGCTATACCTATTGTTGAGGTGGAAGACCACAGGGTACTCTTCCTGACTGTCACCCAGTTTCCTGTGTCCTGCAACTTAGGTGTAACAAACAACCTCTCTGCATGTCCGATCTATCACTCCCAGGCCACCCAAATGACCCGGAGTTCATCCAGTTCCTGCTCCAATCTAACTCCTTAACGTGGATCGTTAGAAGCTGCAGTTGGATACACTTCTCACAGTTGTGGCCGTTGGGGACACCGGAGGATTCCCTGCCTTCCCACATCCTGTAATAGGAGCATTCAACTGTCCTGCCTGGCATCTCTTCAATCCTAGCTGAGCAGATACAAAGAAGCGGAGGAAAAAAACTTCAGGTTTTCTTTTCTTTTGCTTTCTGTGACTGAAGCCTCAAGATCACTACTCGGACTCTGTCTACTCAGACGATAGTTGCTGCGGTTGCCCTGCATTCCTCTAATTTACTCTTGCTAATCAATCCCAAATGCCAATTGGCTGCTGGTTAAAGCTCTTTTTTGCTGTGGTGACCTGCTGCTGGTTTTTGTACTTGGGCAGCAGATCTCTCTTAAAATGACCGATGTCCGTTGTTTGGATATCTTCATCCAAAAACTGTCATAAAGACAATCAAACAAATCCATCAGATAAACTGCTGACAACACCTTGGCACCTTATTATGCTGCAACCTGTGGTTTTGTTCGTTGTCAAAGATTTTGAATATGGGATATTCAGATGCATTTGAAAATAGGTGCTTTTGGAAATATATGTTTCTTTAAAAAATATTTTGAATCATTGAAATAATTTTGAACACTTCATATCTCTTTTAACCAACTGAAAGCTGAAACAAAACACCCTTCAAAAATTTTAATTATGTTATACCTCCCCTTCCTTGCAGCCATTCCTTTCTGTAGTTGTAGTTTCTTCATCAGGTCCCACCCAGCATAGGTTCAGTGGGCTGATTCTCGTAGCAAACACTGAACTTGGCATCAAACCAAGGAAGTTTTGGCAGTCCCAAGTAAGTTCCTACTTATTATTTAGAGAACTTAGTTTCAAGACTGCTTGCATAACCCATGATTACTTTAGACAGAAAAGTTGATGAATTTGTTTCTTACAATAAAATGACAGATCTTTTTCCAAGTCTGGGCCTGAATCTTGTGGACCAAAAATCAGTAAAATTTAATGCAATTAAATGCTAACAATGTCAGAAAATTAAACTGTATGTCTCAGGTGTTAGAACATCTGTGGAGATCTGGAATATGTTTTCATAGGTCATAACCATCCAAAACAAGAAAAAAATCATAAATAGTTTTATTTTTTTTCTCAGCAGAGCGATTGGAAGATTCGTATTTGATGCACATAATCTTTGTAAAGTTCTTTGTGCGTAAGCAATCTCTATACTGCTTGGATCATCTGTAGTATAGCCTACCCATAACCAAAATCAATGACATACCAACTGCCATTTTTTTCAAATCTATATTTTGGTATTGCTGCCTTTGCTTGAGCCTGGAGACTGCAGGTGTTGGAATCTGTATAAAAAAATAGAAAGCCAGAGAACCCAGCAAGTCAAACAATATCTGTGGAGGAAGCAAACGGTATATTTACATTTAGGTTCAAGACCCTGCATCAAGACTGAAGAGGAAATACTATTAGTACATAGCAGTATGAGGGAGAGTTGAGACAGACTGGCAGTCATAAATAAAACCTGTTGGAGGAGGATTGAATGGGCAGATTGAACAAGAGGGGGGAGGAGGGTAGGAAAGATGACCAAAGGTAGAGGAACCTAGGTGAGTTGCTGGACAGGCGACTGTATGGGAGAATGCCAAGGATGTGGTTTTCCTGAAATTGCAACATTTAATGTTCATTCTTTTGGGTTGTATGCTACCCAAATGGAATATAAGATGCTGTTCTTCCAGTTTGCATTTGGTCTCACCGTTACAATGGAGAAAGCTGAGGACTGACAGATTGGTGTGGGAGTAGGAAGGAGAGTCAAACTGATGTGGAATTGGAAGCTTGAGATGTCTATTCCAACCTGGTCTACTGCATTAAGTGCAAAAGCAATTTTGGTTTGCCATCTCTCCCTGGAACAGTGAAGTGTCTTGCATTTGATAACACAGTGAAGGCCAGTTTTGCTTTATAGGAAACAGTGTAACTGCATGTTCTAGAGTTTTGAGATGCAACACATTAATGTATCCAACTGTTGTTTGATTATTCCAGCATTTTTATAGAAGAAATGGTAGCCATGGCTAAATTCATGTAAGAGTAAACTGTTGGACAACGACAAGAGATTCTGCAGATGTTGGTAATCTAGATCAAAGGGCACAAAATACTTGGGAGCTCAGCAGGTCAGGCAGCATCAGTGAAGAACAGTCAACATTTTGGGCCGAGATCTTTCAACAGTACACTTCATTCCTCTCCGTAAGTGCTGCCTGACCTGAATGCCTCCAGCATTTTGTGTGTGTTGTTGACACACACAACACACAAGGGAACACACAACACACAAGGGACTGCAAGGGAAATTAGATTCCACTGGACAATCTACAAATTTGAGAAAAAAATGAACGTTCTGTCAAACAGAATAATAACCTAGAGTTCAAGTGTTTTATTTCTTTAAAGTGATTGGCCTTGTTTCCTTCACTTAAAATAATATAAAACTATTCTCTTTATAGAGAAAAACAACAACTAAAACTTGTATTAACTAAAGACATTGATGCAGCACAGTTCAATATATGTTTCTTTTTCATTCAGTTTAATTTTTCATTCCTTAAATGGAACAGAATATGGTTAATTATTACCAGTCCTCTATTTGAAATTTGATACTTAGCAGTAATTGTTTTACTAGGGAAAATAAAATTTTCAGTTAGGATTCTTTTTGACGTTTGCCTTTTTTACAAGTAAAACTGCAAGTGAAATTGTGCTGTCTTTTGTTTATTGAAATACAGATACCTGGGGTCTTGGACTCCTCATGGTAGCTTGTTCAGTGAGATCTGAAAATTATTATGATTATGATTATGAAGACACATAGTCCTCTTGTATTGTCATTTAGTAATGCATGCATTAAGAAATGATACATTATTTCCTCTGGTGTGATATCACAAAACACAGGACAAACTAAGACTGAAAAAACTGACAAAACCACATAATTATAACATATAGTTACAAACAGTGTAACAATACCATAACTTGAAGAAGTCCGTGAGCACAGTAAAGTTCAAAGTTTCTCAGATGTCCCACATCTCATGCAGACGGGAGAAGGAAGAAAAACTCTCCCTGCCATGCCAACCACAATCCGACTCTGAATCATCCAAAAACTTCGAGCTCCGATCAGCTCTCCAACAGCAGGTACTGAGTGCCATCTCTGTCCGAATGATTCGACCTCCTTCTCGGTCGCCAAAAGCAGGCAAGGCTGGAGATTTTGAGGCCTACCCTCCAAAAGATTCCCGACCACACAGTAACGACAGCAGTGGACAGGCGTTTCAGAAATTTCTTCAGATGTTCCTCTGTGCTTTCACGTCCATTCTCCATCAAATCAGAACTGTCCACGGCCCCTATTTAACAGATACGATATCATTTTTCACCAGAGAGCTGCGCACACGCAGGCGCGCCGCCATCTTCTCCTCCCATCTATCTGGAAATCCTAATCCTATCAGCTGAATGACATCAGATAATTCTTCACACAATGGGCAGGCTTATTTTTGTTTGCCAGAAAAAATGATTCATGATAAGGATGGTATAGTGGTTTTCTCGCTTCCCTCTTGTCTCCCTTCTTTCACTTCTGACCAGTCTGGATGATGGAAGTAACAGTGTGTAGATTTTTAGACTTTGAAATTCAATTGGCAGGCAGTGACCTCTTTGGGCTGGTCTTTCTCAACAGACCAGAAGAGCTTAAGACCATAAGACATAGGAACAGAATTGGGCCATTTGGCCCATCTAGTCTGCTCCACCATTCAATCATGGCTGATCCGTTTTTCTCTCCCTCAATCCCACTCCCCAGCCTTCTCCCTGTAACTTTGATGCCATGTCTAATCAAGAACCTATCAGTTTCTGCCAGGCCTCCACTGCTGCCTGTGGTAACCAATTCCACAAATTCGCCACCCTCTGGCTTAAGAAATTTCATGACATCTCAGTTTTAAATGGATGTCCCTCTTTTCTGATGCTGTGGCCTCTTGTCCTAGATTCAACCACCATGAGAAACATCCTTTCCACATCTACACTCTCTAGGCCTTTTAACATTCCATAGGTTTCAGTGAGATTTCCACCCCCCACCCCATCCTTCCGAATCCCAGCGAGTACAGACTCAGAGTCATCAGACCTTCCTCCTATGATAACCCTTACATTCCCAGAATCATCCTTGTGAACCTCCTTCTGAACCCTCTCCAATGCTGGCACATCTTTTCTTAGCAAACAACAGGAATACTGCAGATGCTGGAAATTCAAGCAACACACATCAAAGTTGCTGGTGAACGCAGCAGGCCAAGCAGCATCTGTAGGAAGAGGTGCAGTCGACGTTTTAGGCCGAGACCCTTCATCAGGACTAACTGAAGGAAGAGTGAGTAAGGGATTTGAAAGTTGGAGGGGGAGGGGGAGATCCAAAATGATAGGAGAAGACAGGAGGGGGAGGGATGGAGCCGAGAGCTGGACAGGTGATAGGCAAAAGGGGATACGAGAGGATCATGGGACAGGAGGTCCGGGAAGAAAGACAAGGGGGCGGGGGTGACCCAGAGGATGGGCAAGAGGTATATTCAGAGGGACAGAGGGAGAAAAAGGAGAGTGAGAGAAAGAATGTGTGCATAAAAATGAGTAACAGATGGGGTACGAGGGGGAGGTGGGGCCTTAGCGGAAGTTAGAGAAGTCGATGTTCATGCCATCAGGTTGGAGGCTACCCAGACGGAATATAAGGTGTTGTTCCTCCAACCTGAGTGTGGCTTCATCTTTACAGTAGAGGAGGCCGTGGATAGACATGTCAGATTGGGAATGGGATGTGGAATTAAAATGTGTGGCCACTGGGAGATCCTGCTTTCTCTGGCGGACAGAGCGTAGATGTTCAGCAAAGCGGTCTCCCAGTCTGCGTCGAGTCTCGCCAATATATAAAAGGCCACATCGGGAGCACCGGACGCAGTATATCACCCCAGTCGACTCACAGGTGAAGTGATGCCTCACCTGGAAGGACTGTTTGGGGCCCTGAATGGTGGTAAGGGAGGAAGTGTAAGGGCATGTGTAGCACTTGTTCCGCTTACACGGATAAGTGTCAGGAGGGAGATCAGTGGGGAGGGATGGGGGGGACGAATGGACAAGGGAGTTGTGTAGGGAGCGATCCCTGCGGAATGCAGAGAGAGGGGGGGAGGGAAAGATGTGCTTAGTGGTGGGATCCCGTTGGAGGTGGCGGAAGTTACGGAGAATAATATGTTGGACCCGGAGGCTGGTGGGGTGGTAGGTGAGGACCAGGGGAACCCTATTCCTAGTGGGGTGGTGGGAGGATGGAGTGAGAGCAGATGTACGTGAAATGGGGGAGATGCGTTTAAGAGCAGAGTTGATAATACTCAAGGTGAGGCATCACCAGTTCTTTATAAAGCCTCAGCATCACATCCATACTGTTGTATTCCAGACCTCTTGAAATGAACACTAACATTACATTTGACTTCCTCACCACCGACTCAACCTGCAAGTTAACCTTTAAGGTATTCTGTACAAGGACTCCCAAGTCTCTTTGCATCTCAGTTTTTGGATTTTCTCCCCATTTGGAAAATAGTCTGCATATTTATTTCTATTGTCCAAGTGCACAACCATGCATTTTCCAACATTTTATTTCATTTGCCATTTTCTTGCCCATTCTCATAATCTGTGTAAGTCCTTCTGCAGCCTACCTGTTTCCTCAACACTGCATGCCCCTCCACCAATCTTCGTATCACCTGCAAACCTGGCAACAAAGCCATCTATTCCATCATCTAGATCATTAATATACAGCATAAAAAGAAGTGGTCCCAACACCGATACCTGCAGAACACCACTAGTCACTGGCAACCAACCAGAAAAGGATCCTTTTATTCCCACTCGCTACCTCCTACCAATCAGCAATATTCTAACCGTGCCAGTAACTTTCCTGTAATACCATGGGCTCTTAACTTGGTAAGCAGCCTCATGTGTGGCACCTTGTCAAAGGCCTTCTGAAAGTCCAAATATATAACATCCAGAGCATCCCCATTATTTATCCTACTTGTAATCTCAAAGAATTCCAACAGGTTCCCCAGGCAAGTTTTTCCCTTAAGGAAACTGTGCTGACTTTGTCCTGTTACCAAGTACTCCATAACCTCATCCTTAACAATTGACTCCAACAGTTTCCCAACCACTCAGGTCAGGATAGCTTGTCTACAATTTCCTTTCTGCTGCCTTCCTTCTTTCTTAGAGTAGAGTGACATTTGCAGTTTTCCAGTTCTTGGAACTTTGCCAGAGTCCAGTGATTATAGAATATAGAATAGTACAGCACAGTACAGGTCCTTAGGCCCACATTGTTGTGCCAAACCTCAAACCCTGCCTCCCATATAATCCCCCACCTTAAATTCCTCCATATACCTGTCCAGTAGCCTCTTAAATTTCACTAGTGTATCTACCTCCACCACTGACTCAGGCAGTGCATTCCACGCACCAACCACTCTCTGAGTAAAAAACCTTCCTCTAATATCCCCCTTGAACCTCCCACCCCTTACCTTAAAGCCACGTCCTCTTGTATTGAGCAGTGGTGCCCAGGGGAAGAGGCGCTGGCTCTCCACTCTATCTATTCCTCTTAATATCTTATATACCTCTATCATGTCTCCTCTCATCCTCCTCCTCTCCAAAGAGTAAAGCCCTAGCTCCCTTAATCTCTGATCATAATGCATACTCTCCAAACCAGGCAGCATCCTGGTAAATCTCCTCTGTACCCTTTCCAATGCTTCCACATCCTTCCTATAGTGAAGCAACCAGAACTGGCCTAACCAGAGTTTTATAGAGCTGCATCATTATGTCGCGACTCTTAAACTCTATCCCTCGACTTCTGAAAGCTAATACCCCATAAGCTTTCTTAACTACCCTATCTACCTGTGAGGCAACTTTCAGGGATCTGTGGACATGTACCCCCAGGTCCCTCTGCTCCTCCACACTACCAAGTATCCTGCCATTTACTTTGCACTCTGCCTTGGAGTTTGTCCTTCCAAAGTGTACCACCTCATACTTCTCCAGGTTGAACTGCATTTGCCACTTCTCAGCCCACTTCTGCAACCTATCAATGTCTCTCTGCAATTTTCGACAATCCTCTACACTATCTACAACATCACTAACCTTTGTGTTGTTTGCAAACTTGCGATCCCACCCTTCATCCAGGTCGTTAATAAAAATCATGAAAAGTAGAGGTCCCAGAACCGATCCTTGTGGGACACCACTAGTCACAACCCTTCAATCAATAATGTACTCCCTCCATTACGACCCTCTGCCTTCTGCAGGCAAGCCAATTCTGAATCCACCTGGCCAAACTTCCCTGGATCCCATACCTTCTGACTTTCTGAATAAGCCTACCGTGTGGAACCTTGTCAAATGCCTTACTAAAATCTATATAGATCACATCCACTGCACTACCCTCATCTATATGCCTGGTCACCTCCTCAAAGGACTCTATCAGGCTTGTTAGACTCAATCTGCCCTTCACAAAGCCGTGCTGACTGTCCTTGATCAGACCATGATTCTCTAAATGCCCATAGATCCTATCTCTAAGAATCTTTTCCAACAGCTTTCCCACCACAGACGTAAGGCTCACTGGTCTATAATTACCTGGACTATCCCTACTACTTTTTTTGAAAAAGGGGACAACATTGGCCTCCACAGTCCTCTGGTACCATTCCCGTAGACAAAAAGAACATAAAGATCCTAGCCAGAGGCTCAGCAATCTCTTCCCTCGCCTCGTGGAGCAGCCTGGGGAATATTCCGTCAGACCCCGGGGACTTATCCATCCTAATGTATTTTAATAACTCCAACACCTCCTCTCCCTTAATATCAACATGCTCCAGACCATCAACCTCACTCGTATTGTCCTCACCATCATCAAGTTCCCTCTCATTGGTGAATACTGAAGAGAAGTATTCATTGAGGACCTCGCTCACTTCCACAGCCTCCAGGCACATCTTCCCACCTTTATCTCTTATCGGTCCTACCTTCACTCCTGTCATGCTTTTGTTCTTCACACATGAAGAATGCCTTGGGGTTTTCCTTTACCCTACTCGCCAAGGCCTTCTCATGCTGCCTTCTTGCTCTTTTCAGCCCCTTCTTAAGCTCCTTTCTTGCTACCCTATATTCCTCAGTAGACCCATCTGATCCTTGCTTCCTAAACCTTATGTGTGCTGCCTTCTTCCACCTGACGAGATTTTCCATCTCAGTTGTCACCCATGGTTCCTTCACCCTACCATTCTTTATCTTCCTCACCGGGACAAATTTATCCCTAACATCCTGCAAGAGATCTGTAAACATTGACCACATGTCCATAGTACATTTCCCTGCAAAAACATCATACCAATTCACGCCCGCAAGCTCTAGCCTTATAGCCTCATAATTTGCCCTTACCCAATTAAAAATTTTCCTGTCATCTCTGATTCTGTCCTTTTCCATGATAATGCTAAATGCCAGGGAGTTGTGGTCACTGTTCACTAGATGCTCACCCACTGAGAGATCTGTGACTTGACCCAGTTCATTACCTAATCCTAGATCTAGTATGGCATTCCCCCTAGTTGGCCTGTCAACATACTGTGACAGGAATCCGTCCTGGACACACTTAACAAATTCTGCCCCATCCAAACCCTTGGAACTAATCAGGTGCTAATCAATATTAGGGAAGTTAACGTTACCCGTGATAATAACCCTGTTATTTTTGCACCTTTCCAAAATCTGCCTCCCAATCTGCTCCTCGGTATCTCTGCTGCTACCAGGGGGCCTATAGAGCACTCCCAATAGAGTAACTGCCCCCTTCCTGTTTCCGACTTCCACCCATACTGACTCAAAAGAAGATCCTGCTACATTACCCACTCTTTCTGTAGCTGGGATAGTATCCCTGACCAGTAATGCCACCCCTCCTCCCCTCCTCCCCTTCTCCCCCCATCCCTTTTAAAGCACTGAAATCCAAGAGTATTGAGAATCCATTCCTGCCCTAGTGCCAGCCAAGTCTCTAATGGCCACTACATCATAATTCCATGTATGTATCCAAGCTCTCAGTTCATCACCTTTGTCCCTGATGCTTCTTGCATTGAAGCACACGCACTTAAGCCCTTCTACCTTACTACCTTTACACCCTTTATTCTGCTTCTCTTTCCTCAAAGCCTCTCTATATGTTAGATCTGGCTTTACTCCATGCACTTCTTTCACTGCTCTATCACTCCGGGTCCCCTTGCAAATTAGTTTAAACCCTCCCGAACCATGCTAGCAAACCTACCTGCAAGGATATTGCTCCTCCTCGAGTTCAGGTGCAACCCATCCAATCAGTACAGGTCCCACCTTCCCCAGAAGAATCCCAATTTTCCAAAAATCTAAAACCCTGCCCCCTGCACCAACTCCTCAGCCACACATTCAACTGCCATCTCCTCCAATTTTTACCATCACTACCACATAACACTGGCAGCAATCCTGAGAACACCACTCTTGAGGTCCTGTTCTTCAGCCTTCTGCCTAGTTCCAGAAGCTCACACTTCAGGACCTCATCTCTCTTCCTGCCTATGCCGTTGGTGCCAACATGTATCACGACTTCTGGTTGCTTTCCCGCTCGTACCAGGATGTCGTGCACCCGGTCAGAGACATCCCGGACCCTGGCACCTGGGAGGCAACAAACTATGCGGGTGTCCTTCTCATGTCCACAAAATCTCCTGTCTGCTCCCCTGTCTATAGAGTCTCCCATGACGACAGCTCTCCTCTTCTCTGTCCCACCCTTCTGCACCACAGGGTCAGACTCAGTGTCAGAGGCCCTGCCACCATGGCTCACACCTGGTCGGTCATCCCCGCCAACAGTATCCAGGATGGTAAGCTTATTATTCAGGAGAATGGCTACAGGGGTGCTCTGTACTACCTGGCTACTCACCTTTGCTTTCCCTCCTCTGACTGTCACCCAATGACCTGCTTCCAGCAGCCTAGGTGTGACTTCCTCCCTGTAGCTCTTATCTATGACTGCCTCTTTCTCCCTTATGAGTCGAAGGTCATCCAGCTGCTGCTCCAGATTCCTTACGTGGTCTTCCAGATCGCCCAGCCACATGCATTTCTGGCAGATGTGACTCTGCGGGAGAGGGGAGTTCCCCCAAGACTGCCACATCTCACATGAGAGGCACATCACAGTCTCAGGAGGCATTGTAAAGACTAACTGGGAACAAGCTCGTCCTCCGCCTCTTCTCGTTGAAGTCTCTTGAGTCAAAGCCTCATGAAAGATCATTACTAATGGCTCCATAATCTCTACTGCTATCTTTTTCTGAACCAAAAGGTGCAGTTCATCTGATCCGGGTGACTTATGTACCTTTAGGTTTTTCAGCTTTTTGAGCACCTTCTCCCTTGTAATAGTAACTGCACCCACTTCTCTTCCCTCACACCCTGCAACATCTGGCACACTGCTGGTGTCTTCCACAGTGAAGAGTGAAGCAAAATTCATTTAGTTCACCTGCCATCTCCTTGTCCCTGTCATTATTTCTCCCACCACATTTTCTAGTGGTCCTATATCCACTCTAATCTCTCTCTTATTTTTTACATACTTGAAAAAACCGTTACTATCCCATTTGATATCATTTGCTAGCTTGCTTTTTCTATTTCATCTTTTCTCTCCCAATGATTTTTTTTAGTTTCACTCTATACGTTTTTAAAAACTTTCCAATCCCCCATCTTCCCACTATTTATTGCTATGTTGTATGGCCTCTCTCTTGCTTTTACAGTAGCATTGACTTCCTTTGTCAGCCATGACTGTACTGTTTTTCCTTTGTTTTTGGAATACATCTATGCTCCAACTTCATCATTTTCCTCAGAAACTCATGCCATAGCTACTCTGCTGTCATTCCTGCCAGCATCTTTTACTCACTCTCTAATTTCTTTACTCTACTGAAATACTGCCATGTCAGACTTTACTTTCTTTCTATTAAATTTCAAGTTGAACTCAATCATATTGTGATCACTGCCTCCTAACGGCTCTTTTATCTTAAGCTCCCTAATCGCCTCCGGTTCATTACATAACACCCAATCTAATATAACTGATCCCTTAGTAGGCTCAATGACAAACTGCTCTAAAATCCACTTCAACACAAATATGGGAAAAATTTTTGAGCGTTCCCAGACCCAAAAAATAACCTACAAAATCATGCCAAATAACACATAAAGCCTAAAATAACAGTAACATGTAGTAAAAGCAGGAATGATATGATAAATACACAGCCTATATAAAGCAGAAATAATTTTCTGCAGCACTAGACAGCGCAGTGAAAATCTTGCGGAAGTGCTCTCAACAGAAACACTCTCTCCAGTAACCTTTAAGCTATGAAGCTGCCAAATCATACCAAATAACACATAAAAATACACAGCCTATATAAAGTAGAAATAATATATGTACAGTATAGTTTCACTTACCAGAATCGGGAAGACTCCAATAAATTGCAGTTTCGTCACAGTTAAACACTTGCTTATACAAATAACCAACTGATGCAATCAGCAATCGCCTCTGATCTGGGCCGACATTTACGTGCCGGGCAGCACCTAATTAGTTAACCTGATAATTTCGGCTTTTTTCTTAAAGATGTGTTGGGTGCGTTCTGACTACCACTGCACCACTGCATTCTTCTCGTCAATGTATCAGCCCGCGACCCAGAGGTTGGGGACCACTGCTTAAACTATGAAGCTGTCCTCGCCTCAGAAACCGATCAAACCACCCATGACTACCTTTAAATTCCACTTTTGCAACACTTTCATCACCATCGTCCAGTGCTCTCTGTTTCAGCTTATTAAAGAGACTGACTGATTTCTCCTTAAGTATAAGAAAATTTAACAGAGCACCACGCTTTGTACACCCATCAATCCACTCAAGCAATAGACTTTCCATTTTATCCATTATTGGATGCCGACTAAGACCACTTTACCACGAGCAGAACCAACAGTAACGTTGGCAGCTTTCAAAATTCTTTCCCTCTGCGTATAAGTAGTGCGAATGGTGGACGCAGGCAAATTCAACACGCGGACAATGTCCTTACTTCGTTCACCACGATCGAAACGCTTAATTATGTCTAGTTTTACGCTAAGTGTTACACCCTTACGAGCTCTTTTAGGCTTTTCTGATAGCTTAGAACTCACCTTGCTAACGGGTGCACAAAATAAATCGAGATAAAGCACGTGCTTAAGCAATGGCGGTTAGAATGCAGTTCCGGGGGAGGAGCATGGCTGTTCGGGCGCGCACTGCCTTTTTTCATAACAGTGAAAACACCTTCTGTTAGTGAAAACAGGTAACTAATGTAGGTCTTTCGTAACAGCAAGGTGTCGTAAAGTGAATGTTCGGAAAACAGGGGCCACCTGTATTGGTTTATTATTGTCATGTCTACCAAGATACCGTGTCTTGTGTACTGTTTACACGGATCAAATACACAGTGTATTGAATTAGAATATGATGAAACAATAACAGTCGAGAATAAGTCGAGTGAAAGCTGCCAAAAAGTGTAGTGTAGGTAAATGATAACATGCAAGATCATAATGGATAGATACTTCATTGATCACAAAGAAAATTGCAGTGTCACAGTTGCATTACAAATGGACAGATATACAAATATTAGAATGGAAGTAAGGAAGAATAAAAAATAAGTTACCTCAAAAAATCCAAATGGACGGGTCATCACTTCCCAGGCTATAGGTTGACTCATTAGAGAACCTAATAGCCGAGTGTAAGAATGTCCTCATATAGTACTTTTTAGAGCAGCACAATTGTCTTAGTCTATTACTAAAAGTGCTCCTCTGTTCTGCCAAGGTGGCACGCAGAGGGTGAGAAACATTGTCCAGAATTGCCAGGATTTTCCGTAGGGTCTTTAGATCTACCACAGTCTCCAATGTGTCCAGTTCGACTCCTATTACAGAGCCAGCCTTTCTAATCAGTTTATTGAGCCTGTTGGCATCACGCATTTTGATGCCATTGCCCCAGCACACCACCACATAGAAGATGGTACTGGCAACAACAGACTGGTAGAATGTGCGAAGGAGAGGCCTGCATACTCCAAAGGACCTCAGTCTCCTTAGGAAGTAGAGACAACTGGTCCTTCTTGTATACAGCCTCTGTGTTTGTGCTCCACTCAAGTCTGTTATCCAGGTGCACCCCCAGTACTTGTAGATCCCCACCATCAATAATAACGGAGCAGTGCAGGTTTAGTCTGTCTAAAGTCCATCACCATCTCCTTTGTCTTACTGATGTTGAGCTGCAGATGATTCAGCTTTCACCATTTGGCAAGGTTTTTCACAAAGTTTATCCTCCTGTCCTCCCTTTATATACCATCAGAGAATTTCTGCAGATGACATGACTGTGTTGTATCTAAATTGTGAGGCCAACAGTACACCTTATTGTTGTCTGATAACAGTGGGACAGAAGCTGTTCTTGAGGCTATTGGTATGTTATTTCCGGCTATTATATCCTTTGCCCAATAAAAGCGGGAAGAAGGGAGAATATCCTGGATACTGTGGAGTCATTGATTAAGCTAGATATATTGCTGAGGCAGCAAGGTGTAGTCCATGTCCTGTCTGTCCTTTGGTCTGCATCCTCTCGAGTGATCAGGAACTGTGGTTGGGGGCAAATCTAGGAACTCTGTATTTGAATGTATAATTTGAGGCTTTTTTTGGAAATTAATGATGGTTAAGCATTCTTCTGGAGTAAGCACATTCAAAGTTGAAAGTAAATTTATTATTGAAGTACATATATCTCACCATGTAATACCCTGAGATTCATTTTCTTATGGCCATACTCAATAAATCCATAATAGAATAAGCATAACATAATCAATGAAAGACCACGCCAACTTGGGTGTTCAACCAGTGTTCAAAAGACAGCAAACTGTACAAATACAAAATAGATAAATAAACAAATATCAAAAACGTGAGATTTATGGTCCTTGAAAGTGAGTCCATAGGCTTGGGAACATTTCAATGATGGTGTATTTCAAGTGAAGATGGCACCATTTCAAGTGAAGTTGTGTGAAGTTATTCCTTTGGTTCAAGAGCCTGATGGTTGAGGGGTAATAACTTTTACTAAACCTGAGGCTCCTGGGTGGTGGGCTGGAGTTCCTAATGGTGGATGCTGCTTTCCTGCAGCAACACTTCCATGTAGATGTGTTCAATGGTGGGGAGGGCTTTAACTGTGATGGACTAGGCTGCATCCACTACTTTTTGTAGGATTTTCCATTTAAGGGCATTGGTGTTTTCATACTAGGCTGTGATGCAGCCATCAATATACTCTCCACTACACACTTATAGATGTTTGTTGAAGTTTTAGATATCATGCTAAGGAAATAGAGGTGGTGCCGTGCTTTTTTTTGTAATTACACTTGTGTGTTGGGCCCAGGACATGTCCTCCAAACACCAAGGAATTTAAAGTTGCTGACCCTCTCCACCTCTGATCCTCTGATGAGGACTGGCTCATGGACATCTGGTTTTCTCCTCCTGAAGTCAATAAGCTCTGTGATCTTACTGACACTGAGTTATGGCACCATTCAGTCAGATTTCAATCTCTTTTCTGGGTTTGGCTTGATGGTGAGAATGTTGCCAGGACACGAGTCCCTGAGTTATAGAGAAAGGTTACCCAGGGTAGGCCTTTGTTCCTTAGAATTTAGGGGAATGACGAGTAACCTTGTAGAAGTGTTCAAAATTATGTGAAACATGGATAAGGTGGATGATAAGTCTTTTCCCCAGGGTAGGGGAATCCAAAACTATGAGGAATAAATTTATGGTGAGAGGGGAACAATTTAAAACAGACTTGAGGTAACATGATAGGTACATGGAGGAGTGGGGATTAGAGGGGTATGGATGGAATGCAGGAAATTGGAACTCGATGTGTGGGCAACATAGTTGGCATAGATGCATTGGGCTGTTGTGCCTGTTACATGTCAGTGAGGCAGGTAAAATAGTGTCATTTAAGATGCACTTGGGAATTAGAAGGTTATGAGCCAAACGTAGGAATTTGGTTGGCATGAACTTGTTGGGCTTATGGGCCTGTATCTGTGCTGTATTGCTCTATGATCTATGACTGGAATTTTAGTTTCATAAAAATTATAGTGCCATTGAGGGAGCTTGACAATATACTAAGACATGTCACAATTGACAATTCACAAACTTGTACATAGCAATATTTCAGTGGAGTAAGGGAAATTACAGTGGTATGAGAGAGGAGTTGGCCAAAGTAAATTGGAAGAAGCTGCTGACAGGATGTCAGCAGAACAGCAATGGTGTGCGTTTCTGGGAAAAATGAGGAAGGTACAGGACATGTGTATTCCAAAAATGAAGAAATACTCAAATGGTAAAATAGTACAACCGCACTGACAAGGGAAGTCAAAGCTATTGCAAAAGCAAAAGAAAGGGTATACAACAAAGCAAAAATTAGTGGGAAGATAGAGGATTGGGAAGTTTTTAAAAGCCTACAGAGAGTAACTCAGAGAAATTATTAGAAGGGAAAAGATGAAATATGAAAGCAAGCTAGCAAATAATATCAAAGTGGATAGTGAAAGCTTTTTCAAGTATGTTAAAAATATGAGAGAAATGAGAGTTGGATATAGGACCGCTAGAAAATGAGGCAGGAGAAATAATAACGGGGAACAAGGAGACGGCTGATGAACTAAATGAGTATTTTGCGTCACTCTTCACTGTGGAAGACACAAGCAGTATGCTTGATGTTGGAGTGTGTGAGGAAGAGAAGTGGCTGCAGTTACTATTCCAAGAGAGAAGGTGCTGAAAAAGCTGAAAGACCTAAAAGTACATAAGTCACCTGAACCAAAGGAACTGCACCCTAGGGTTTTGAAAGAGGTAGCGTTAAGAGATTCTGGTGGCATTTGAAATGATCTTTCAAAAATCATTGGACTTTGGCATGGTGCCAGAGGATTGGAAAATTGCGAATGTTACTCCACTCATTAAGAAAGGAGGAAGGCAGCAGAAAGGAATTTATAGACCAGATAGCCTGACCTTAGTGGTTGGGAAGATGTTACAGTCAATTGTTAAGGATGAGGTGATGGAGTAGTGGTGACACAGGACAAGATACTACAGTCAGCATGGTTTCCTTCAGGGAAATTCCTGCCTGACAAACCTGTTGGAATTCTTTGATGAGATTAGAAGTAGGATAGATAAAAGGGGGTGCAGTGGGTGTTGTATGTTTGGACTTTCAGAAGACCTTTGACAAGGTGCCACACATGAGGCTGTTTACCAAGTTAAGAGCCCATGGTATTCAGGAAAGTTACTGGCATGGTTAGAGCATTGGCTGATTGGTAGGAGGCAACGAGTGGGAATAAAAGGATCCTTGTCTGGTTGGCTGCCAGTGACTACTGGTGTTCCACAGGGGTCAGTGTTGGGACAACTTCTTTTTATGTTGTATATAAATGATTTAGATGATGCAATAGATAGCTTTGTTGCCAAGTTTACGTATGATATGAAGATTGGTGGAGGGCAGGTAGTGGTGCAGAAGGACTTAGACAGATTAGGAGAATGGGCAAGAAAGTGGCAAATGAAATACAATGTTGGAAAATGCATGGCCATGCACTTTGGTAGTAGAAATAAATGAACAGAATATTTTCTAAACGGGGAGAAAATCCAGGAATCTGAGATGCAGAAGGACTTGGGAGTCCTTGTCCAGAACATCCTGAAGGTCATCTTGCAGGTTGAGTTGGTGGTGAGGAAGGTAGATGACATGTTAGCATTCATTTTAAGAGGTCTAGAATACAAGAAAAAGGATGTGATGCTAAGGCTTTGTAAGGCACTGGTGAGGCTTTATCTTGAGTATCGTGAACAGTTTTGGGCCCCTCATCTTAGAAAAGATGTGCTGGCATTAGAGAGGGTCCAGAGGAGGTTCACAAGGATGATTCCAGGAATGAAGGGGTTATCATATGAGGAACGTTTGATGGCTCTGGGTTTGTACTTGCTGGAATTCAGAAAGATGAGGGGGATCTCATTGAAACCTTTCGGATGTTGAAAGACATGGAAAGGGCATTTTCCATGGTGGGAGAGTCTAGGACAGGAGGGCATTGCCTCAGGGTAGAAGGTCACCCTTTCAAAACATCGATGCGGAAAAATTTCTGTAGCCAAAGGGTGGTGAATTTGTGGAATTTGTTGCCACATGCAGCTGTGGAGGCCAGATTGTTGAGTGTATTTAAGGCAGAAATTGATAGGTTCTTGATTGGGCACGGCATCAGAGGTTGTGGGTAGAAGGTCGGGAACTGAGGTTGAGGAGGGGATTTTTAAAAAAGGATCAGCCATGATTGAATGGCAGAGCAGACTCAATGGGCCAGATGGCTTAATTCTGCTCTATGTCTTATGGTCTTGTAGATCTTGGCTGAAACAAAAGAAAAGCTTTGGAGAAAGATCAAAGCTTTTGCAAGGTCTGTGAAGCACTGTAAACTTTTGATAATTGAGCTGCTGTTCTAAAATGCAAAGGTTGCTTTTTATCTTGAATAATTTAGCATTTCAATTTATAGAGATCCGTATTTCCGGTTTGGCTTTTGATTTGGGGAGTTTTATATGAATGGATTTTATATTGCCACATTTTTCCATCAGAAGAAAACTCTCAGCTTACAATGAGAGCTTCTTGAGCTGCATGTCTACACGTCATGTCTTTCTTATTAGGGATCTTCAAGAAGCTGACACTAGCATGAATATTTCTAGTTTAACTGTGGGAAAACTTTGAATCTGAAAAAATACTTCCAGCTCTGTAAAGAGACTTAGAGATGGTAAATTTCTAAATCATGATCCTCAATGCTGGGCTTTTTGCTTATAATCCTTTTAGCTCATTAGAATTATGTTCTAGTAATTTTGGCATATGGCTCAAACCCAAATAGGAGTCATAAATACGAGACATTCTGCAGATGCTGGAAATCCAGGCAACACACCCAAAGTGCTGGAGGAGCTCAGCAGGCCAAGCAACATCTATGGAAAAAAAGCACAGTCGACGTTTCGGGCTAAGACCCTTTGGCAGGACTGGAGAATAAAGAATGAGGAGTAGATTTAAAAGATGGGGGAGAGGAGAGAGAAACACAAGGTGATAGGTGAAACTGGGAGGGGGAGGGATGAAATAAAGAGCTGGGAAGTTGATAGGTGAAAGATACAGTGCTGGAGAAGGGGGAGTTCGGTAGGAGAGAACAGAAGGCTATGAAAGGAAGAAAAGAGGGGAGGAGCAGCAGAGGGAGGTGATGGGCAGGCTAGGGGATAAAGTGAAAGAGGGAAAAGGGGACAGGGAATGGTGAAGCGGGAGGGGCATTACCGAAAGTTCAAGAAATCCATGTTCATGCCATCTGGTTGGAGGCTACCCAAACGGAATATAAGTTGTCATTCCTCCAGCCTGAGTGTGGCCTCATCACAACAGTAGAGGAGGCCATGGATTGACATACTGGAAAGGGAAGTAGAATTAAAACGAGTGGCCACTGGGAGATCACGCTTCTTTTGGTGGACGGAGCGTAGATTCTTGGTGAAATAGTCTCCCAATCTACGTTGGGTCTCACCAATAAACAGGAGGTCATACCGGGAGCACCAGACACAGTATATGACCCCAGCAGACTCACAGGTGAAGTGTCACCTCACCTGGAAGACTGGTGGCCACCCATTTTAATTCCACTTCCCATTCCCATTCCAATATGTCAATCCATGGCCTCTTCTACTGCCACTATGAGGCCACACTCAAATTGGAAAAACAACACCTTGTATTCCTTGCCTGCCCATCACCTCCCTCTGGTGCTCCTCCCCCCTTTTCTTTCTTCCATGGTCTTCTGTTCTCTCCTATAGGACTCCCCCTTCTCCCGCCCGATATTTCTTTCACCAATCAACTTCCCAGCTCTTTACTTCATCCCTCCCCCTGCTGGTTTCACCTATCACCTTGTGTTTCTCTCTTCCCCTCCCCCCATCTTTTAAAAGTACTCCTCAACTTTTTTTTTCTCCAGTCCTGCTGAAGGGTTTCAGCCCAAAATGTCGTCTGTACTTTTTTCCATAGATGCTGCCTGGCCTGCTGAGTTCCTGCAGCATTTTGTGTGTGTTGTAGTGCAAATATTGAACTTAGCAATAGTCAGTGTGCAGCCAGAGTCGCACTCTGGATCTTGAGTTAATGTCCCACTGGGATCTGGAAATGGATAGTTGTGTTCACAATTCTACTTTATTGCTTTAGTACTAGTCATTGGCTACCTGGCGCTGTGGATTGTGAGGATAAGTTAGAAGCTACTCAGTCTCCTCACAGTAGGGGTTCAGTAAATCAAAAGCAAAGCTACACTTGTGAGAGATTGACTGGTGTGTATCATAGAACATAAAACAGTACAGCACAGTTCAGACCATTCAGCCCATGATGTTGTGCTGACCCTTTAACCCAGCAGTCCCCAACCACCGGGCTGTGGACCGGTGCCGGGCCGTAAAGCATGTGCTACCGGGCTGCGAGAAAACGATATGATTTGGCGATATGAGTCAGCTGCACCTTTCCTCATTCCCTGTCACGCCCACTGTTGAGCTTGAACGCACGCGAGGTCATTACCCACGCGTCATCCATGTCAGCACAGGAAGATCAACTCCTGGAGCTAGCAAACGATGGCAGGCTGAAAAGTATGTTTGACATAACATCTCTGCCGGCATTTGGATCAAAGTCAAGGCTAAATATCCTGAGATAGCCACGAAAGCACTGAAAACATTGCTTCCATTTCCAACATATCTCTGCGAAGCGGAGTTTTCTGCAATGAATGCAACAAAAACTAAATTGCGGAATAGACTGGACATAAGGAAACCCCTTCGAGTATCGCTGTCTCCCATCACCCCTCGATAGGACCGTCTCATTGCAGGGAACAAGCCCAGGGCTCCCACTGATTCAGCGATATTGGTCTGTTGCAATGATTTTATATGTTCATACGGGGAAAATATGTGCTGTGTGTTTAATATCCAAACATTACTTAAAATGTTATGATGCTATTGACTTGTACAGTAATTGACTTATCACTACATTCATACAAGGAAAACATGCGCTGTGTGTTTAATATTAAATTCGTTAGATAAACCCTTTTAGAAACGAAATTGCGTGTATTAACCACTAAAAAGTGACTTATCGTTGACTGATCTTCTATATTCCGATCGTGATTAACATCCCCCCTCCCCCAAACAGAATCGCCAAAAACGATTTGTAGAAAAAAATCGGCACGTACACGCATGCGCACACAGGTGCCCGCACACGGCTTCATGGTAATTGTAGTCTTCTCGGGGTAAACACAATGTATTTGACGGTTACTGTTGTCCGTTGGCAACCCTACCCCCCCCCCCCCCAGTCGGCTGGTCTGCAAGAATATCGTCAATAATAAACCAGTCTGTGGTGCAAAAAAGGTTGGGGACCCCCGCTTTAACCTACCAAGATCAATCTAAACTTTTCCTTCCACATGGCTTTTAATTTTTCTTTCGTCCTTGTCACCTAAGAGTCTCATAAGTATCTCTAATGTATCTGACTCCACCACCACCCCAGGCAGCGTGTTCTATGCACCTAGCACTACCGCTCTCTGTTTATCATTATAGCCTTGCTTTCATTGCCAGTGACCTAAGATGAATGTATAGGTGTTTTTTTTTGATATCTATAGGAAGACAAATAAAAAGGAACAAAAGTGGAGAGAGGAGAAACTAGCTCTGCCATTTGTAAGAGCTACCATATGTAAGCACATCCAGCTTTTGAATTTATTAATAAGACTGTTGGCACATGTATTGGACGGCTGCTTCAGAAGGACTTTCGACCAAGTGGAAGATACCAATGGTACAATACAGATTTTAGACTTGCTTTACAATTCTGACCATTGAATAATTCTTCACTGCATTCAAATATCATTCAAAGCTGAGCTGTATCATAGTGAATTGCTGGAACTCTCAACAATGAAATTAGCATTGACTGTTGTATTTCACAGTTGAGTTTTTCACTGTGATCCAGTCTGTAATATAGTTTGCATTAGAGTACTGGTACAAAAACTTAGGTCATTTTTGTTGTTTAACATAGCAGGGAGAAAAATTAGTTTGTAATTTATTCAAAAGTTAAATATTAAAAGATCATACTGGTATTGAAAAGGTTAAGATGAAGTGACAAAACCCAGGGCTGTTGCCTTATGGATGGAATTAATGTTGCCATGACAACGTCATCATACACTGCCAATGACTGATGAACCTGTCTTCCAGAATGAATGAGGCGTCAAGAATGAAGCAAGGTAAAAAAAAATGGGTGTGTCAGATTCTGCTGACAATTAGTTATCAGGACAGATACAATGGTGTCATTAAGCTCCAGTGGATGAGTAGAAAACCAGTGTAGTGCCTCATGCCGGAAATCCACTCAAAACGCAGGCCATTGTTCCACAGAACATTAACAAACATCAGAACAGTTCAAAGTGTAATAAATAATTCACAGCTGTCCATGCATTGTAAGTATAGAGATTAATCTGACTTTCATAATCCCTATCCTGTTCATTTGTTGAATTGCTATTGATTCAATTCATAGCTCACAGAAGTTCACAGTTATGCATTTGTATCCAAATTAATATAATTATTTCAATATTTGAAAAAATCATGTATTAACCATAATACATTTCTACTAGGAATTCTGGTAATTTTGAAAACTATCCATATGGGGTAAATGTAATCCAGCATCAGAAGAGATGTAGGTGTTAGATGGTACAAGGGAATTTGCTGCACATGGCAGATTACCACAATGTGTGAATATCATTTTGATTAGCATCTTAAAAATGCGCTAACATGGAGTTCCAATGAAAGATCATTGATCTGAACAAACAATTCTTTCTTCCATTGATACGAAAAATTTCGATTTTTTTTCAGATTTCCAGTATTTGCAGTTTTATGTTCTTGATTCTTTGTAGCACATGCATTCAACCTTGTTTTCAGCTTCTCAACTTTACATGGCTGAAATGTCAGAAATGTTAGGAATTAGCAATTTGTCCTGTGCTCTGGATTCCAAGTTGATGTGCATCACTGCCCCCATTCTGCCTCAGTAGGATACACTACTGGAGAAACCAATACGGATTTAATATTGCCTCTTCTCAGTTAGAATATGAATTGGCAATCCAATTTTCTGATGGTTGTTAGTTATCAATACAATGCCTAATAGAATGTAACTTCAGAAACTTTATAGGCAAAGAATTTTTTTACTTGAACAGTCATCAGTTGAAAGACCTAACATCATGGATGAAGACCAGCAAAGACCAAAGATTTTAACTGGATGTCTTGTCTTTGCTGCAATTGTGAAACTTCATAAATATAGCAAAGATAAAACTCAAGGTAAACTTTCTGGCAACACACATAAAAGTTGCTGGTGAACGCAGCAGGCCAGGCAGCATCTATAGGAAGAGGTACAGTCGACGTTTCGGGTTGAGACCCTTCGTCAGGACTAACTGAAAGAAGAGCTAGTAAGAGATTTGAAAGTGGGAGGGGGAGATTCTAAATGATAAGAGAAGACAGGAGGGGGAGGGATGGAGCCAAAAGCTGGACAGTTGATTGGCAAACTTTCTAATAGGGCAGACTGTTTTCACCTCAAAGTGCTAAACAGGTGACCCCTGTTTCCATCAAGGGGGTCAGTGTGGACATGGTGGAGGATTACAAATACCTGGGGATACGAATTGACAATAAACTGGACTGGTCAGAGAACACTGAGGCTGTCTACAAGAAGGGTCAGAGCCATTTCTATTTCCTGAGGAGACTGAGGTCCTTTGACATCTGTCGGACGATGCTGAGGATGTTCTACGAGTCTGTGGTGGCCAGTGCGATCATGTTTGCTGTTGTGTGCTGGGGCAGCAGGCTGAGGGTAGCAGACACCAACAGAATCAACAAACTCATTCGTAAGGCCAGTGATGTTGTGGGGATGGAACTGGATTCTCTGACGGTGGTGTCTGAAAAGAGGATGCTGTCCAAGCTGCATGCCATCTTGGACAATGTCTCCCATCCACTACGTAATGTACTGGTTGGGCACAGGAGTACATTCAGCCAGAGACTCATTCCACCGAGATGCAAAACAGAGTGTCATAGGAAGTCATTCCTGCCTGTGGCCATCAAACTTCATAACTCCTCCCCTGGAGGGTCAGACACCCTGAGCCAATAGGCTGGTCCTGAACTTATTTCCTGGCATAATTTACATATTACTATTTAATTATTTATGGTGCAACTGTAACTAAAATCAATTTCCCCAGGATCAATAAAGTGTGACTATGACTATGACTAAATAGCTCCATTGTTGAATATGATGAGCTTGCTAACATGATTGTTGCCCTGCTGTGAATACTTGTGAAATTGTATTCAGTAGATCTGTAACTTTTGGTTTGGCTACTTGACTAACAAAATGAGTAGGAAATCAGCTGGATTCTTGTACTGTACTAGCTCAGCAATATCTTCCAATGGAGGCAGTTTGGCACCCTTAAATAGCTTATGTATGACAGAACTAAAGAGATGTCCTCCATCTTCAAAGAAAGGGGCTTCACTTCCTCCACCATCACCGCTGCCCTCAACTGCATCTCTTCCATTTTGCGCACGTCTGCCCTCACCCCATCCTCCCACCACCCCTCCAGGGATAGGGTTCCTCTTGTGTTCACCTGCCACCCTACCAGCCTCTGCATCCAGCGTGTAATTCTCTGTAACTTCAAACATCTCCAGCGAGATCTGACCACCAAGCACATCTTCCAACCTCCTCTCTCCCCGCCCCCCAACACTTTCTGCTTTCTGAAGGGATCGCTCCCTAGAAGACTCCCTTGTCCATTTGTCCTCGCCACTGATCTCCCTCCTGGCACTTATCCTTGCAAGTGGAACAGTGCCACACCTGCCCCAACACCTCTTCCCTCACTACCACTCACGGCCCCAAACAGTTTTTTCAGGTGAAGTGACACTTCATTGTATCCGGTTCTCCAAGTGTGGCCTTCTTTATATCAGTGAGACCCAACGTAGAATGGGAGCACCTGGCCGAGCACCTATGCTACGTCTGCTCGAAAAAGCAGGATCTCCCAATGGCCACCCATTTTAATTCTACTTCCTATTCCCATTCTGACATGTCAATCCATGGCTTCCTCTGCTGCCGTGATGAGGCCACACTCAGGTTGGAGAAGCAACACCTTATATTCCGTCTGGGTGGCCTCCAACCTGATGACATGAACATTGATTTCTCAAACTTCCAGTAATGGCTACGCCCCGCTCCCACTTCACCATTCCCTATTCCCATTTCCCTCTCTCTCCTTATCTCCTCAACTGCTCATCATGTCCCTCTGGTGCTCTTCCCCTTCCCTTTCTTCTGTGGACCTCTGTCCTCTCCTGTCAGACTCTCCCTTCTCCAGCACATTATCTTTTTCACAAATTGACTTCCCAGCTTATTACTTCATCCCACCCCCCTTGGTTTCACCTATCTCCTTTTAATTCTTCCTCTCCTCCCCCACCTTTTTACTCTGACTTCTCATCTTCTTTCTTCAGTCCTGATGAAGGGTCTCTGCCTGAAATGTCGACTGCTTACTCTTTTCCATAGATGATGCCTGGCCTGCAGAGTCCCTCCAGCATTTTGTGTGTGTTATTTATAACAGATTCCACATACAGTGCCTATAAATAGTATTTAACCCCTTGGAAGTTTTCTTGTTTTATGACATTGAATCACAGTGGATTTAGTTTGGCTTTTTTGACACTGATCAACAGAAAAAGACTTTCATGTCAAAGTGAAAACAGATCTCTATGAAGTGATCTAAATTAATTACAAATATAAAATACAAAATAATTGATTGCATAAGTATTCAACCCCCCCCCCCTTTAATATGACTCTCCTAATCATCACTGATGCAACCAATTGGTCTTAGAAGTAACATAATTAGTTAAATGGAGATCTGTTTTTGGAGACTTGTGTGCAGATAAGGTGTTTCAATTGATTTAGTAAAAATATGCCGATATTTTGAGGGTCCTGCTGCTGGTGAATCAGTATCCTGGCAAAAACTACACGATGAAGACAAAAGAACACTCCTAACAACTTCACGAAAAGGTTATTGAAAAGCACAAGTCAGGAGGTGGATGCAAGAAAATTTGCAAGTCACTGAATATCTCTTATAGTACAGTTAAGTCAATCATCAAAGAATGGAAAGATTATGACATAGCTGTAAATCTGCCTAGTGCAGGCCATCCTCAAAAACTGACTGACCATGCAAGAAGGGGACTAGTGAGGGAGGCCACCAGGAGACCTATGACAACTCTGGAGGATTTACAAGCTTCATTGGCTGAGCTGGGAATCACTGTGCATGCAACAGCTGTTGCCCACGTTCTTCACCAGTAGAAGCTTTATGGGAGCGAGGCAGAGAGAAAGCCACTGTTGAATGAAACTCACATGAAACCTTGGCCAGAAGGCATATGGGAGACTCTAAAGAAGGTTCTATGGTCTGATGAAACCAAAATTGATCTTTTTGGCCATCAGACTAAACACTATGTTTGGCGTAAGCCAAAAACCACACGTCATCAAAAACACGCCATCCATAAGACATAGAGCAGAATTAAGCTGTCTGACCCATCAAGTCCGCTCCACCATTCAATCATGGCTGATCCTTTTTTTCTCCTCCTCCTCAACCCCAGCTCCTGGCCTTCTCCCGTAACCTTTGATGCCATGTCCAATCAAGAACTATCAATCTCTGCCTTAAACCAATGATCTGACCTCCACAGCTGCATGTGGCAACAAATTCCACAAATTCACCACCCTTTGGCTAAAGAAATTCAGAATCAGAATCAGATTTATTATCACTGGCATGTGACGTGAAATTTGTTAACTTAGCAATAGCAGTTCAATGCAATACATAATCTAGCAGAGAGAAAAAATAATAAATAAAATTTTTTAAAAATAGTAAACAAGTAAATCAATTTATGTGTATTGAATAGATTTTAAAAAGTGCAAAAACAGAAATACTGTATATTTTTTAAAAAAGTGAGGCAGTGTCCCAAGATTCAATGTCCCTTAAGGAATCAGATAGCAGAGGGGAAGAAGCTGTTCCTGAATCACCGAGTGTGTGTCTTCAGGCTTCTGTACCTCCTACTTGATGGTAACAGTGAGAAAAGGGCATGGCCTTGGTGCTAGAGGTCCTTAATAATAGACACTGTCTTTCTGAGACACCGCTCCCTGAAGATGTCCTGAGTACTTTGTAGGCTAGTACCCAAGATGGAGCCGACTAGATTTACAACCTTCTGCAGCTTCTCTCGATCCTGTGCAGTAACCCCTCCATACCAGACAGTGATGCAGCCTGTCAGAATGCTCTCCACGGTACAACTATAGAAGTGTTTGAGTATATTTGTTGACATGCCAAATCTCTTCAAAATCTTAATAAAGTATAGCTGCTGTCTTGCCTTCTTTATAACTACATCGATATGTTGGGACCAGGTTGGATCCTCAGAGATCTTGATACCCAGGAACTTGAAACTGCTCACTCTCTCCATTTCTGATCCCTCTATGACAATTGGAATGTGTTCCTTCTTCTTACCCTTCTTGAAGTCCACAATCAGCTCTTTCGTCTTACTGACGTTGAGTGCCAGGTTGTTGCTGCGGCACCACTCCACTAGTTGGCATATCTCACTCCTGTATGCCCTCTCGTCACCCCCTGAGATTCTACCAACAATGTTTGTATGATCAGCAAATTTATAGAGCTAGGGTATTTATAGAGGTATTTGAGCTGTGCCTAGCCATACAGTCATGTGTATATAGAGAGTAGAGCAGTGGGCTAAGCACACACCCCTGAGATGATTTCTCTGCATCTCTGTTTTGAAAGGGCACCCCTCTATCCTGAGGCTGTGCCCTCTTGTCCTAGACTCTCTCACCATGGGAAACATCCTTTCCACATCTACTCTGTCTAGGCCTTTCAATATTTGAAAGGTTTCAGTGAGATCCCCTCTCCTCATCCTTCTGAACTTCAGCAAGTACAGTGCCAGAGCCATCAAACGTTCCTTGTATGATAACTCTTTCATTCCTGAATCATCCTTGTGAATGTCCTCTGGACCCTCTCCAATGCCAGCACATCTTTTCTAAGATGAGGAACCCAAAACTTTTCACAATACTTAAGGTGAGGCCTCACCAGTACCTTATAAAGCCTCAGCATCACATCCTTGCTCTTGTATAAATGAATGCTAACATGGCATTTGCCTTCCTCACCACTGACTCAACCTGCAAGTTAACTTTCGGGATTTGTTTTCCAGCAAACAATGGCCCCAGCATAAAGCCAAAGCTACAGAGGAATGGCTTAAAGACGATGAAGTTAATGTACTGGAGTGGCCAAGTCAGAATCCAGACAATTGAGAATTTGTGGCTGGACTTGAAAAAGGCTGTTCAAACATGATCCCCATGCAACCTGATCGAGCTTGAGCAGTTTTGTAAAGAATATTGGGGAGACATTGCCATGCCCAGATGTGCAAAGCTGATAGAGACCTAAAAACACAGACTCAAGCCTGTAATTGCTGCCAGAAGTACATCTACTAAATACTGATTTGAAGAGGTGAATACTTATGCTCTCAGCTCTCACCTGTGGCTCCCCGTAGCTGTCTGCATGCGACAGCGGTCACACGCCGGGCAATGGCTTCGACAAGCTGGCTAAACCAGGTGAGGGTAGCCGACGGGTCTCAAACCCTCGGTGAGATAGGGAGTTGTCTATCCCAGCATGTGAAGACAGACTCCGGTGGATTGAGCGGACGAGACCAATGGAAGGTCCAACGGTCAAGAAGGCGGTCTCTGCAAGCGTCGTGGAACGTGTAGCACAGGACAAGACACAGAAGACGTCCTGGTCATCCACTGCTCCTAGTCCCATCTCCAGTCGTCTAGACTCTGTCTTGCCATTGGATACAGATGGGAATTGGGAAGAGAGAGTGAGGCTGACGCTGCGCAACTCTCCCTCACTTAAATCCAAATCACGCACTAGTCTCGGTGTCGAGGTCCTCATCGACGTCAATGATGGACGAACGACTTATGCAATCAATTATTTTCTGTTTTTTATTTGTAATTAATTTAAATCACTTTGTAGAGATCTATTTTCACTTTGATAGGAAGAAGTCTTTTTCTGTTGATCAGTGTCAAAAAAAGCCAAAATGAATTCAGTGTGATTCACTATTGTAAACCAATAAAACATGAAAACGTCCGGGGGGGGGGGTGAATACTTTTTATATACACTGTATATGATTCCACTGAGAATTTTCATAGAATAACTAGGAATAGACTGCAGATACATGCAAGTCCCAAGAAAGAGAGAATGGCCACATGTATAACATTTTAGGTGGCACAAAACCTTTGCAGCTCAGATTCAGAGCGTTCCAGAGTTTGGAGTTCAATTCTGGTGCCATTCTGAAATGCATCTCTATACGTTCTCCCAGTGGAATGTGTGTTTTCCTGGATGCTCCAGTTTTCTCCCACAGTCCATTGGCATACTGGGTAGGTCAATTGGTCATTGTACATAGTCCCATGATTGCGTTAGGGTTAATCATGGTTGTGGAGTTGCTGGGATGGAGTAGCTCAAAAGGCGGTAAGAGCCTACTTCATGCTGTATCACTAAATAAATAAAATAATTATTTTTTGGGAATAACAGTAAACAAATATTTGTTTTAATGAAGAGAATTCTTGTGTATGAATATTTTGGTACTGTTTAATTAAATATCCCCTTTGTTTCAAATAAAATCCCAGCCTCGTACATCTAGTATTTGTCCAGCTCCAGCAACCTGGTAAATCTTCTCTATGCCTTCTCTAATGCTTTCACGTCCTTTCTCTGTTGTAGTGATCAGAATTGTAAGTAATGCTCTGTTTTTGTCAATACTTATGTATAATTCTAGTATACATAAAAGGGTCTTCCAGCTCTTTTATTCCATACCTCTATTTTATATAGAAGTAATTCTAGTATACATAAAAGGGTCTTCCAGCTCTTTTATTCCATACCTCTATTTTATATAGAAGTAATTCTAGTATACATAAAAGGGTCTTCCAGCTCTTTTATTCCATACCTCTATTTTGACTCTTAAGGTATACACCTTCCACCTGTAAGATATTGTTAAACTGTATTCCTCTTGAAAAAGGATCTAGTGCTTTTCTGCCGTATATGACAAAAAAACGCTCCTTGGGCTTCCAGCTGGTGCAAGTATTCATTTTAACTGACATTTTGATGACAAACTCTGCCATCTTCATCAGGGAGGAAGAGCATCCGTTACTCTTGTCTCATCCCATCATTTGTGCCATCATTACTTCTAGCATGACTGTTTTGCTGTTTTTATAGACAGATTTCTGTCATTAGTCCTTAATAAATGTCTGTTTAAACAGAATTGCGTGCTGGTAACCTCATCTTGGACAACAGTATTCACCTATCTATCCTATATTTGCTAACTACATTGTCTGTGAGCCTAGCATCATCTTAATTTAAAAATTTTCATCCTTTAATCAACCCTACCACAGCCTTGCCACTCCCTTCCTCAGCCATGCAAATCCTGCATGCTCCCTGGACGTTAAAGTCTTGCCTCTTGCTTATTAACTGATTTTAATTCATTACTACTGGTGGCCTTATGTTAAGTTGATAGGCTGTTTGCTCCTCCATCTCTTTCACCCATTCAGACTCTAAAATCTAACTATTTGAGCAAGCCAATGATCACATGTCATGATGTTTCTTTCATATCTTTCCAAGGACTATCTTAGCTGGGTAAATCTGGCCTTGGTCTAAATGGGAATAATTCAGAAGATGTGTAGCCTGGGTGGTTGATGGTTGGGTTGAGCTGTTCTCAGATCTTAGCCATTTACTTGCAAACATTTTCATCACCAAGCAAGGGGGCATCATCAGTCAGTATGCTGTTGATTCATAATCAACAGCATACTGACGATGTCTCCTCATATGGCAACGAAACACTTGCAAGTAAATTGCCAAGATTGGAGGATAACTCAGCTCAAGTAAATGGGAATGTTTCTTTCTGGTTCATCATTGTTATTTTCAATGAGTATGCTAAATCTAACCTAATTATGATACTGTCCATCAAATACTAACCATTGATATCTCTTCCATCTGCCAAGCTTCATTCTCTCATGGCAAGTACAGAGCTGCTTTCTTTTTTGATGGGCCTGGTATTTTTACAAAACTTCTTGCACACATCTGAAGAAGTGAGGATGATGTGCTGTACTGGTCTATATTCTTAAACCTTAAATCTAAAACTTTGCTGCTCTACGAACATTTCACTTGTTGATAAAAGTCTCAAAATATATTGACTGTCAAACAGTTATACTAGGAAGCTAATCATCACAGTAACACAATCAGTGCTGATAAAGCATCTCGACCTAAAATGTCGAGTGTCCATTTTCTTCCATAGATGCTGCTTGACCTGCTGTGTTCTTCCAGCTCTGTATGTGTTGCTTCAGGTTTCCAGCATCCTTTGTCTCCAGCACAGTAATAATGCCTGATTTCCTGGTAGTTTGGTGAGGTTGACTACAGACAATCTAAAAAGGTTCTTGATATCAGAAGAATAGATATTGTTAAAATCTGCAAGCATTCTTGAATCTTGAATCTTTCATTTTGTCATGCCTCCACCAAATACCATAGTACCATAAGAGATAAGAGCAGAATTAGGCCATTTAGCCCATTGAATCTACTATACCATTCCATCTCGGCTGATTTATTATCCCTCTCAACCCCATTCTCCTGTTTTCACCCTGTAACCTTTGATGTTGGCTAATCAAGAACCTATCAACCTCGACTTTAAATATATTCAATGACTTGGCCTCCACAGCTGTCTGTAGCAATGAATTCCACAGATTCACCACCCTCTGGCTGAAGAAGTTCCTCCTCATCTGTTCTAAAGGGACATCCCTTTGTTCTGAGGCTGTGCCCTCTGATCCTAGACTCCCTCCACCAATGAGATCACCTCTTATTTTTCTAAATTCCATTATGTACAGGCCCTGAGCCATCAAACACTCCTCATACATTAACCCTTTCTTTCCTGGAATCATTGTTGTAAACTTCCTCTGGACCCTTTCCAATATCAGCACATCCTTTAGATCAAGGGTCCAAAACTACTCTAATGCTTCAGGTGCGGTCTGACCAATGTCTTACAAAGCGTCTACATTATATCCTTGCTCTTGTATTCTAATCCTCTATGCCTTTATTCCTTCTACCAACACATGACCATATACTTCCCCCCACTGCATTCCATTTGCCACATCCTTCCCCATTCTCCCAATCTGTCCTACTCTTTCTGCAGATTATCTGCTTCCTCAGCACTATCTGCCCCACTGTCTATCTTTGTATCATCTGCAAACCTGGCCACAAAGTCATCAATTCAGTTATCTAAATCGTTGACATATAATGTAGAAACTAGTGGTCACCATTAGTCATCGGCAGACAACCAGAATAGCCCCCCTTTATTACCACTCTTTGCCTCCTGCTAGTCAGCAACTCTTCTATTCATGCTCGTATTCCTCTGAGTCACCTCGTGAAAGGCCTTCTGAAAATTCACTGATTCTCCTTTTTCTGTCCTGCTGGTATTTGCACAAGAAGTGTCAACAGATTTTTCAGGCAAGATTTGCTTTTAAGGAAATCATGCTGATTTTGATCTGTTTTATCATGTGCCTCCAAGTACCCCGAAACCTCATTCTTAATAATGGACTCCAACGACTTACCAGGCACTGAAATTGGGCTAAATGGCCTATAATTTCCTTTCTTTTGCCTCCCTCCTTTCTTAAAGAATGGAGTGCCATTTGTAATTTTCCAGTCCTCTGGAACCACTCCAGAATCTAGTGATTCTTAAAAGATCATTACTAATCCTCCACAATCTCTTCAGCTACTTCTTAAAGAACCCTAGACTTTATTCCATCTGGCCCAGGTGACTTATCTACCTTCAGACCTTTTAAATTCTGCAGCACCTTCTCCTTAATAATAGCAACCACATTTACTTCTGTCCCGATACTCTCGAATTTCTGGCATACTACTAGGGACTCCCACAGTGAAAACTGATACGCAAAAACAAAAAAAAATCCAGTAAGCGGCAATTTTCCTGGTGAAAATGCCTTGTTAATGAGCGAACTCAGAGGAGAATGGCCATACTGGTTCAAGGTGACATAAAGGTGACAGTAACTCAAATAACCATGCTTTACAACAGTGGTGTGTAGCAAAGCACCTCTGAAATCATATCATGTTGAACCGAGAAGAGGATGGACAACAGCAACTGAAGACCATGAACATTCACTCAATGGTCACCTTAGTAGGTATAGGGTGTGCCTAATAAAATGGCCACTGAATGTATGTGCTGCTGTCCGTGGCTGCGTTAATGGCAAGGACAAAAACAAAGACAGTTTGTCCATTTGCTCCTTTATATTAATTGGCCAGTGGACAGCTTAATGGTTTTTGGTTGGGTGCCGGACGCTCGGAGAGATTCAGCAGGAGGCGGGCACCCGGCACTCGGCCGGGGGCCGTGGTCGAGTGGTTGGTGACTTTGGCCAGCTCCCCCACCTGACTTAGTCTGGACTAGCAGGACTAAAAAGAGACAAGACCTGACAAAGGGCGGATGAGCTCCTTGTGAGCAAACGGCCATCTTCCGTGGAAGAGATTAAAGCCTCACCATGTATCTACGAATCGTATGCTATGCACCTAGTTAGAAGAGACATATGAACTTGGGCGCTGCACTGTGTGCCTGGACCTGCCCAAGGCCTCCGCCTAAGGAAGGGCCGAGCTTGAAGAAACGGCCGCAGCTGGAGGCCGATACGGCCTCAGGCTCGAGTTCAGTGGGGGTGGCGGCAGCCAGCAAGAACAAACTGGAGGAGAGGCTGTACTTGGTGCTGTCACAAGATCGAAGAAGATAGAGGTGCATAGCCGCCAACCCTGGATTCGGGACGACACCCACTGACTGGACAGCTTAATAAGTTCTCATTTTTAGTGATAGCTTGAAACAATTGTCATTGTCTTTATTCATTCCTTCCCTAATGTTTAATGGTCAGAATAGATTTTCATGAATTTGGACGTACAGTTTGCTGCACATAAACTTACAAACTGATATGGTTTTGTCCTAAGGGCAACATTGCTTAGCATTTGAAAGATCAAAGGCTCAGACAGGCAATTGAAGCGTATAAAGGGAGCATTGCTCAGATAACTGAAGTATTTCATCTGAAGACTAAGCTTCGTGAAATTTTAATGCAGTTTTAACCCATTTTAGAACTTGAATGTGTTTCATGTATACACTTGCTGTAAATTACTTATAAATATTCATTGTGTTTCAAAAATTACTAAAGCCTCATCGTTTAAGTGTATGCAGTATTACTATTTAGGTACATTTCTCATTTTTCCTTCATAGTTTTATTCAATTCCATGCTTTGAACACCATTTTCTTCTTTGACAATCCATTATTAAACCTTGTACACATGCAATACAGCATAATGCCGAGTTTTAATATGAACAGTTGTCATAATGAATTGGAACAGTTTCTGAATAAGTTCAGAAAGATGCTTGTAAAATAAGTAAATTTTTTAAAATAAAATTAATCAACCCAAATACCTGGCATGCAGATATGGCATAAATTATTATTTAGTACAGCATGGAACAGGCCCGCCCAATTAGCCACGCCACCCAGCAACCCACCTATTTAATATTAGCCTGATCATGGACAATTTCCAATGACCAATTAACCTACTAATGGGTATGTCTTTAGATTGTGGGAAGTAAATGGAACACCTGGAGAAAACCCTCATAGTCATGGGGTTTCCCATGTCAAACTCCGTACAAATGGCGCTGGAATTGAACTTCAACCTCTGATATTCCAAGCTGTATAGCTAACCTCTACACTATTGTGGCAGTACGCTCAGTTGGAATGCAGACTGAGTATTTTATTGCAAGGCTATGGAGTACAAAAGATAGGGATGTTTGATGCAACTTTATAGACATCAGTGAGACTGCAGCTGGAGTACTGTGCATGCACTTGGCCTCCATATTTGGTGACAGTACAGAGAAGGTTCAGAGGATTGAAAGGGCAGGTGCGCAGATTGGGTTTATGTTCATCCTAATTTGGAAGTCTCACAGAGGACCTTATAAGGTTGAGAGGATTGATTGGGAGGGTGCTGAGAGAATGTTTCACACAGAGGGCATTAGGACCATGTAATATAAATTCAGAATAAGGGACCATGTATTAAGGACAAAGAAAGAAATTATTCTCTGGTAACTGTTGATTCTGCACCCCAGGATGTTGTAGAGGTAGAGTGATCAAATATATTCGGGGTAGACATTGACATACATTTGAACTTAAAAAAAGTCGAAGGAAATGGCTGAAAAGGAAAATGCTATTGAGGCCAAGTTCAGATGAGCCATGATTTTGCTGAATAGTGGAACAGGCTCGAGGGGCCAATTGTCCTGTTCCTATTTATTTTCTTACGTGTCTTCACCTGTAATGAGCTATATTAAAATGTCATTCCAATGAAAGGGACACTGGGAACTTGGTGGATCTCACATTTGTCTAAAGAAAAGTCTATGTTTACTTTAAAACCTTATCTTCTCTGTCCATATATTTTTATGTCTCTTCTTCCAATTCAATAACATTGCAGTGTTTATATGATTAGATTGTTGGAGGGACAAAAGGAAGGTTTCACCATTTATTCACTAAAATAAATGCAAGTAGCAAGATACCTACCAGAGAATCTTGCGGTAAAAATGGTTTATGCTTTTAAGTATCTTTAGTGACCATAAGATGCTCTGAGATACTTTGCGAACCATAAAGTGGCGTTTTGAAGTGCAATTCCTCTTGAAAGGTTTACGTGGCATGCTTTGAGAAACAATGAGATAGCAAGTAATCTTATTAGTAATATTTGGGTGGTAAATATTGGGAGGATAGACTGAGAACATTTATGAACTTCTCCAAATCAGACATAGCACATTTGACATTGCAGTAGTCCTTCACTTTGCATTTGAAGTCTTGCTCTAAATTATTTGAAAAATTCTAGTGAATGAGATTTAATCTTTTCACTTGGAGGTGAAACTTACAGATGCTGAGCCTTTTACAAAAGACATGGAACAAATGTATTTTAAAATCTATAAGTGTTAAATTGTATCAAGAAGGGACTTGTTTTTGCTAATTTTGTGAATAATTATATAGCTGTTCAGTAAAATAAGACCATAAGACATAGTAGAATTAGGCTATTCAGCTCATCAAGTCTGCTCCTCCATTCCATCATGGCTGATCCCGAATCCCATTCAACCCCACACACCTGCCTTCTCACCATATCCTTTGATGCCCTGACTAATCAGGAAACGATCAACTTCTCCCTTAAATATACCCACTGACTTAGCCTCCACCGCAGTCTGTGGCAGAGCATTCCACAGATTTACTATTCTCTGGCAAAAAAAAAATTCGTCCTTACCTCTGTTTTAAATGGTCTCCCCTCCATTTTGAGGCTGGACCCTCTAGTTCTGGATGCCCCCACCATAGGAAACATCCTCTCCATAACCACCCTATCTTTCAACATTTGGTAGGTTTCAATTAGGTCTCCACCCTCCCCACCCCCCGCATTCTTCTAAATTCCAGTGAGTACAGGCCCAAGCTGCTAAACACTCCTTCATTCCCGGAATCATCCTCGTGAACCTCCTCTGGACTCTTTTCAATGACAACATATCCTTTCTGAGATATGGGGCCCAAAACTATTGACGAAACTCCAAGACTCATGTCTTATAAAGGTTCAGCATTATCTTCTTGATTTTATATTCCATTCCTCTTGAAATAAATACCAACTTCTTTACCACAGACTCAACCTGTAAATTAAAATTCTGGGAGTCTGGCACGAGGACTCCTAAGTTCCTCTGCACCTCTGATATTTAAATAATAGTCTGCACTATTGTTCCTTTTACCAAAATGCATTGTCATACACTTTCCAACACTATATTCCATCTGCCACTTTTTTGCCCATTCTTCCAATTTGTCTTAAGTCCTGCTGCAATCTCATTGCTTCCTCAGCACTACCTAAAGCTCCACCTACCTTTGTATCATCCACAAACTTTGGCACAAAGCCATCAATTCCATTATCCAAATCATTCAAGCATTGTAAAAAGTAACGGTCCCAATACTGACCTCTGAGGAACACCATTAGTCACCGGTAGCCAACCAGAAAAGGCCCCTTTTATTCCCACTCTCTGCCTCCTGCCTGTCAGCTATTCTGCTATCCAAGCCAGTACTTTTCCTGTGATGCCATAGGACTTGATCTTGTTAAGCAGCCTCGGGTGTGACACCTTATCAAGCGTCTTCTGAAAATCCAACTAAATGACATCCACTGCCTTTCCTTTGTCCATCTTGCTTGTTACTTCCTCGAAGAACTCTAACAGATGTGTCAGGCAAGATTTCCCTTTGCAGAAACAATGCTGATTTTGGCTTATTTCATCATTAGTCTCCAAGTGCCCCGACACCTTGTCCTTATTAATGGACTCCAGCACTTTCCCAAACACTGAGATTAGGCTAACTGGCTTATAATTTCCTTTCTAAATAAACTACTGAGATCAGCAATTTTCAGAAGGAAGATGATAATGTCAGCAGCAGTCCTTCACTTTAAGTAAACTTAAGCATCAGCTATTAAAGTTCATTCAGTTTTTACTTATTCTATGAGTCAGCACTCCCTCCACCCCCCAAATAGGGCCCTGCTGTAATATCACTGTAGAACAGATAGATCTAAATAATTCTGAACAATGAAAATGTTGTTATTATATGAAAGCTTATATCAAACTGCCAACTTCCTCGCCTTGGAGTAGATCTCAACACCCACGATTTGTACAGCTGTGAGGGTGGATTTACAGAGATCCCTCTGAAATTCAGTTTATGCTCAGCTTTGCAAAATGGACATTAATGGCTGCAAATCTACTCTGTAGCATTGATTCTGAGAGTACCCACAAATACAATTATGGTAATATTGTACAGTAATCCTCCCGCTGGTGCAGTGGCATCTGCACTGGTCTTCGAGGTGAATGGTCGTGGGTTCGAAATTGGGCTGGCTCATTGCATGGTTACCGTTGTGCTAGGTCGAGTATCGAGCTATCAACTCAGCACGTTTAAAAAAAAACAGACAAAAATGCTAAAGAAACAGCAAGGTTGCCACCCAAACACAATTAAATTAACTACATTACTATTGGCCTGAGAATGCAGAAGCCAAACCAGGGCATTAGTGAACCAGAAAGGACTTTTTAAAATAATAATTTGATATGTTCATGTTTATTACTGTTTGGGCTAGTATTCTTTTGTTATTGCAGCTTTCTCTAATTATTTAAATTTACCTTCCCCAGCTGCTGTAATGGTATTTAAGCCTATATGTTCAATAGCCTCCATCTCTTGATACTGAATTTAACCTTCATCTAGCATACCCTGATCATTGTGGGATCTCACTCTGCAGAAACTGGCTGATACGTTTTCTGCTTGAAGAGTGGTTGCATCTCAAAAGTACTTAATTGGCTAGAAACTATTGGGACTTCATCAATTTGTGAAAAGCCTTGTATAATTGTAGGTTTATCTGCCTTTTCACATATTTTTCGGTAGTAAATTTACTTTGAAGAGGCTGATATGCTTGAAGGTGTTGATGGAAGCCTTGGATTGGCTTCCTCCAATTTATGGCATGGCAACTCCGAATTTTTGCGTAAAATAAATTCTGCAAGAGGAGAGATTGAGATTTAGTAATAATCCATGAAATCATGTATCTGGTAGTGATTTGTTAAAATGATGACTTCTGTTTCAGCTAAGCTTCCAGCATAAAGTTGGAGTCCTTTACTGTAAAGCAGGCCAAAGCACTGAGGAAGAGATGTACAACAATGAGACAGGAAGCCCGGTGTTTGAAGAGTTCCTTGATCTCCTTGGCCACAGGGTGAGACTAAAAGGCTTCAGCAAGTATAGAGCACAGCTGGACAACAAAAGTAAGCCAATTTTGCCTTCTGTTTGTTTGCAAAGTGATTTTTGTATATATTTTATTTTTATCTTGATTGAGAGAGGGAGCAAGAGGATTTTCCACAGAGGACCTCAAATCCTGAGTTGTGCTTCAATCAATTTATCGAAAAGCACACTCAGGGATTAGCTTTACTTGCCACATGTATTTTGAAACATACTGTGATTTGTGTCAAATCAAGTCAGTGAGGATTTAGCTGGGCAGCCCATAATTATTGCCACACTTCACTCACCAACAGAGCAGCCCTACAACTCAGGAGCTGTAAAGAGTACTTGTAAGTGATTCTCTAGGTTGTGGAATCAGTTCAGATTAGTGGTGACTATGTGGTTGAGGAGCTTGACAGTGCTGTGGGTTCTAAGGCTTCCGTACCTTCTGCTTGATGGTAGCATTGAGAAGAGGGCATAGGAAGACTCATTGCAGGCAAATTGAGGACATTTATTTAAAAAAATGGAGTGGTAATGATGAGGGCTTCACCTATCCCAGTATAAAATTGGAAAGTAGTAGCATAATAGTAGAATGAGTGAGAAGTTCTTGAAGTGTATTCAAAGGTTGATAGTTAGATTTCTGGCCAGTGAGGAAAACGGCTTTGCAGAATTGGAGCACATCTCAAAAACAGCAACCATAATATAGCAACAGATACAGACAATGCCAAGCTAAAAATAGTCAATGCGGATGGACCAGTTTCAGTTGGGTAAGAACACATCAACATCAGGTAAATCAAAATCAAGGTGTGACCGGCAAAATTATGATGAAACAATGGGAAGGCTTTACTGTGTAGAAGATTTGAGTACGTTCTAAACATATTCCCATATGAGTAACAAAATTTAAGTCAGGACTCCATGGAAAAAGATAAAGTAGAGCATATGACAGATGCTCTGTTGTTAACAGAAACATAATTGATAAGCAAGTTACCGTATGCTACTTTGAGATTCATCATCTTGCAGGCATTTACAGGAATAAAAGAAATACCGTGTAATTTAATGAAAACTATACATAAACAGACCAAGACTAAAAAACAACCAATGTGCAAATAAAAATAATACTGAGAACAAGAGTTATAAAGAGTCCTTGAAAGTGAGTGCAGAGTAGTAGTGAATTAAATTATCCAGGTTGGTTGAGGAGGCTTATGGTTGTAGGTTAACAACTGTTCCTCAATCTGGTGGTGGGTGTACCTCCTGTTCGATGGTAGTAGTGAGAAGAGGGCATGACCTAGATGGTGGGGGCTTTGATGGACACAAGAAATTCTACAGATGCTGGAAATTCTGCTAAAAGTGTAATTTCTCGGTGGCCAACTATATTAATTCCTATTCCCATTCCCAATCTGACCTGTTGGTCCACGGTCTCCTCTTGTGAGTGATGAGGCCACTCTCAAGGTGGAGGAGCAGCACCTAATATTCCGTATGAGTAGCCTCCAACCTGATGACATGAACACCAATTTCTCGTTCCGGATTAAACAAAATTCCCTCCCCCTTCCCTCATCGTCTTCAACATGAGAACATTTTTGAACAGGGTGAACCCTCACAAGAGGTCAGGCCCTGTTGGTGTACCTAGTAGAGCATTGAAAACCTGTGCAACAACTAGCAGGAGTGTTCAAGGACATCTTAATCTCTCACTGCTGCAGTCAGAGTTTCCCACATGCTTCAGAAGGGCGACAAAGATATCAATACCCAATAAGAACAGGATGAGCTGCCTCAACAACTATCGCCCAGTTGCACTCACATTTAGTGTGTTAAATGCTTTGAGAGGTTAGTCATGGCAATTATCAATTTCTGCCTAATGAAGGACCTGGACCTGCTGCAATTTGCCTATCTCCACAATTGATGTATAGTGGATACAATCTTACTTGCTCTTCAGCCTTGGATCAGCTGGACAATACCAATACCAATATCAGCCTGCTGTTTATTGATTACAGCTCAGTGTTCAACACAATCAGCCTAAGTTCTAATCAACAAGCTCCAAGTTCTGGGCCTCTGTACCTCCCTATGCAACTGGATCCCTAACTTCCTCACTAGCAGGATCCAGTGGGTTCGAATCAGAAATAGCATCTCATTGACAATCAACACTGGTACTCCTCAAAGATGCATGCTTAGTCCACTGCAGTTACTAGCAGTTACTTCAACAACTGTGGATTGAATAAAGAAAGCTGGCATGCTTTTTCCTAAGGGCACATATTGGCAAATTTACTATCTTTTAATGAAGTAGCAGAAGGCCACATGCAGTTCATGTGTTCATATGTTATACAGGTATTTAGACTTTCTATTTGATAAACCACTTCATAATAGGATGGTCATCAAGATTGAAGGTCCTGGCATAAAAGGGGCTGGAGCAGCATGGCTAAATCATGGAATGGGAGGGAACTGTGCACTGGAGATCTCCGTTGCCAGTACCATTTTCCAAACATTTTAAAATTGTCTTTTTATTTTCATATTTTAGCTGACTCCACGGGGACCCATTCTCTCTACACTACATATAAGGATTATGAAATCATGTTCCATGTGTCAACGATGCTTCCATACACACCCAACAACAGACAACAGGTACGTGAGTTACTGATGTCAGATGCAACATCAGTAGAAAAGTTCATAGTTTCAACTGCAAGATAAATTTTGTTCTTTTTTTTTTACCTACAACACTGTGTTACATTCTTGTATTTTAGAGATTGCAGCAATTGCAGTAGTCTTATTTTCTGCAGAGTTTTTAAAAATAAATTCTGAGGTGCCAATTCAACTTTGGTTGGTGCATTAAAATTGGTTCAAAATCCTGCAATATCTGTATTTTAAACTTATTCGGTGCTATAGTTTAACAACTGTATAACTTTGTTCTTTCCTGCAGAGCACCAAAGATGAAGGTTTACTTCCAATGTTTGAGGCATTGCTTTGTACTCAGTACTGTCACACTTTTATATTTTATCTAGTAACATATTTTACTTGATTACAACACCGCTCTATAATGGAAGTTTGCTGCATGAAGGTGCAATCAAGATTTTACTTGTGTAATTGATTCACTATGAATCTTGTTTTTCCTGATGGCTCAGTTGATCAAAGCAAAATTCAATTAAACCATATAAAATCAATTTTATTTTTTACATAGACCTTGAAACGCACAATGAAACGTGTCGTTTGTGTCAACGACTAACAGAGTCCAAGGATGTGCTGGGGCAGACCACAAGTGTCGTCATGCTTTCAGCACCAACATAGCATTCCCACAACTCACTAGCCCTAACCCTAAACCATACGTCTTTAGAACGTGGAAGGAAACCAGAGCACCCAGAGGAAGCCTATGGCCATGGGGAGAACATACACACTCCTTATAGCTAGCGGTGAGAACTGAACCCTGATCGGTAATCCCGAGTGCTGTAAAACAGTTATGCTAACCTCTACGCTACCTTGCCTCCCTATAATACAGAAAGTTGAGGTTTGCTTCTTGCGGTTTAATCTGTTTGCTGTTTTCAACTGGCTTGGGTGGTTTTAAGGTGCTGTATTTGCCAAAATTAAACCAGTTGCTGTAGCTTTGGACTGCCGGAGTAGTGATAGGCAGAGTAACCTGAGTATCCTCTAGCTTGTTGGATTGAGCCAAAGGATCTGTTACCCATGAAGTAATACCATATGTTCAGAAAATTACTTGGAGAGAATGTTTGACTCAAAAAATTAATACAAAACCTTTATAAAACATGATTTAGGTGCTATTTCTAGTTTTGCTCAATACTAGGTAACGTTAATGATAAGTGCATCAAAGGCTTCTAAAACACTTGAGCAAATTTAGTAAAGCGTTGGAACTCTGGGCCTAAACTGATGCATTATTCATATTTTCTGGGTGACTGTTTTTAATTCAGATAGGTACTACTTAATTACCAAACTTTCTGCATAATCACTCAAAGAGTTGACCTGCATGTGCATGTAACGAGGGCTGTATAACTCATCTCCTTCTACCGTAGGCCATGAACTTATCAATCACCCCTTGCTGTGGGCATTTACTGGAGTTCAAGATTCATATGCTCCATGACCGCTGGACTAAGTGTGTAAATGTAGGAGAGGGCTATGTTGAATATTTAATGTGCTAGGTTTTCTAAAATTGACTCCTTCTACCTTAGGCCATGAACTTATCAATCACCCCTCGTACTCCATTTAATCTTACTATTTATATTCCATTTGCATTTTTTGCTAACCAAGAAATAAGAAGGCAAGATAGCTCTTGGACTTTGCCATTCTTGCTCCGTAGGGTAACTAGGTAGTCTTCGATGTGGAGATGTACATTTTTTTTTCAAGATTTCTACCTCCTGTGTATCCCTGAACATTTTATAACCTAATATGCCTTCAGCTACAAAGGCCCTAACATCTAGATACTTTTTCCCTAAGTCGCTTTGCTTTTCTGTCCTCTAAGAGGTTATCGCTAAAGTGGGTGAGCAGCTTTTGGTCCTTGTAGCTCTTTGTGTGACTTGGTGTCAAAATAAGTCAGTGCTGCACCACCACACCAGGTCTTTGTTGTGAGGTTGTTAAGCTGGTTGTCTCCTTGCAAGATTCTGCTGAGTAAATTTTCTGATTACAGATAGATAGGCTTTATTGTCACATGTACATCAAAATAGACAGTAAAAAGCATTATTTGCATCAAATCAAATCAGTGAGGATTGTGCTAGGCAGTCCATGAGAGTCAAGACACTTCCAGTGACAACACAGCTTGCTTACAACTCACTAAACATAGCTGTACATCCTTTCAAATGCGGGAGGAAACCAGAATACGTGGAGGAAACCTACGTGGTCACAGAGTGAATGTGGAAACTCCTTACACCGTCAGTCAGCACTCTCTAAAGTGTGGCGCAAACTGCTGTGCTGCCGTGCCGTCTTTCCATTTTGTCCTTTTGCTTGATTTTGGATTCTTGTTAAATCCAATATCTTATCATTCAACAGAAGAAGGTGAAAAGACTTTTGGAAAAAAAATGCCCCGCTCATTAGTATGTCAATAGAATCTTAAGTAATATATTTTCACTTGGAAATAAATTGCCCCTGCTGTTGAACCAAATATGGGTCAAAAGGGAATTGCATTTAAAACTTTTTTAGTGAGCTACTCTCTGAAATGATTGCAAATCAATTTTTAGTGGCTTTTTTTTGTGTCTTTGATAGATGTACTGAAAGTGAATGCCACTGAGCAACATATCTATTTCGGGACATCAGTGGGAGGAAAATGATGTGCAACTAGACTAATTCCTTTATTTAGTAATACAATTCAGAAGAGCATATAACTGAAATGAAGTAAGGTAGCTTTAAACTGACTAAACTGATAGATCTACCTAATTTGGAGAGAGTCTGTAGGCCATCAGCATGAAGGGCCCTACAGATCTACTGTATAGTACAATAAAGTAAACTAGTGTAGGCAGTCACAATCCAGTTGTTAATAGGTGTGAGAGCAGATATCATGCTCAATTAGCTACCTCATACAAGGAGGCTCCACTGAGAAAGGGGGGGGCAAACATTGCAATACTGTTTGTAGACTGGTTGTCCACCATATTGGTTGGGTCTTTCATTGATTCTATTATGCTTATTAGATTTCATTCAGCTCTGCCATTTGATCATGGCTGGTTCATTTCCCTCTCAATGTCATTCTCCTGCCTTCTCCCATAAACTTTCACACTCTAACATCAATAATCTGTCAACCTCAGCCTTAAATAACTCAATGACCTGGACTCCACAACTGCCTCTGGCCAAAGAAATTCATCCTCATCTTCTAAATGGATGTCCCTCTGTTTTGAGGTTGTGTCCTCTGGTTCTGGACTCCTCCACTATAGGAAACATCCACTCTATCCAGGCCTTTAAACATTCGATAGGTTTCAATGAGATCACTCCTCATTCTTCTAAATTGAGTGAGTACAGACAGATAGGTGGTGGAGTGGAGGTATGTATCTAAAAAAGAGGTGTAAGGTGCTCCTTTCCTCCGCCAGTCTGCAGGTCACCCTTGGGCAAGATGCTGTACCTGCTTAGCCCCTGATCAGGGTCACGTGAAGCTATGGAAGCAGGTGGTAAGTGGTCTAATGCAAAATCAAAAAGGGTAGCAAGTACAATACTCGAAGTGTTTTATCTCAAAGTACAGCGTATAAGAAATAAGGTGGATGACCTTGTTGTACCATTACAGACTGTCACATATAAAGTTGTGGCCATCACTGAATTGTGGCTGAAGGATGGTTGTAGTTGGGAGCAGAATGTCCAAGATTACACAGTGTATCAGAGGGACAGGAAGGTAGGCAGAGGGGGTGGTGTGACTCTGCTGGTAAAGAATGGCATCAACTCAGTAGAAAAACGTGACATCGGATTGTAAGATGTTGAATCCTTGTGTGTTAAGTTAAGAAATTGCAAGGGTAAAAGAACCCTGATGGCAGTTATATACAGGCCTCCCAGGAGCAGCTGGGTTATGGACCACAGATTACAACAGAAATAGAAAAGGTGTGTCAAAGGGCAAGACTACGATAGTCATGAGAGATTTCAACATGCAGGTTAATTGGGAAAATCAGGCTGGAAAAGGATCTCAAGAGTGAGTTTGTTGATTGCCTATGAGATGGGTTTTTAGAGCAGTTTGTCAGTGAGCCAGCCTACAAGGGGATCAGCTATACTGGGTTGGGTGTTGTGTGATGAACCAGAGGTGTTTAGGGAGCTTAAGGTAGAAGAATCCTTAGGAGGCAGTGATCACAAAATGATTGAGTTCAACTTGAAATTTGAAAGGAAGAAAGTAAAGTCTGACATAGCAGTATTTCTGTAAAGAAAATTGCAGTGATATGAGAGAGAAGCTGGCCAAAATAAATTGGAAGGAGATGCTGGCAGGGATGACAGCAGAGCAGCAGTGGCATAAGTTGCTGGGAAAAATGAAGGTGCAGGACATGTGTATCCAAAAATGAAGAAATACTCAAATGGCAAAATAGTAGAACTGTGGCTGACAAAGGAGTTCAAAGCTGATGTGAAAGCAAAAGGGAGGGCATACAACAAAGCAAAAATTAGTGAGAAGGTAGAAGATTGGGAAACTTTTTAAAAACCTACTGAGAGCAACTAAAAAAATCATTAGGAGGGAAAAGATGAAATATGAAAGCAAGCTAGCAGACAATATCAAAGTGGATAGTAAAAACTTTTTCAAGAATGTAAAAATGGTTGGAAAGGTGTTGGAGTCAATTGTTAAAGATGAGGTTATGGAGTAGTTGGTAACACAGGACAAGATAGGACAAAGTCAGTATGGTTTCCTTAAGGGAAAATCTTGCCTGACGAACCTGTTGGGATTCTTTGAGGAGATTACATGTAAAATAGATGAAGTGGTGCAATGGATGTATATTTAGATTTTCAGAAGGCCTTTGACAAAGTGCCACACATGAGACTGCTTACCAAATTAAGAGCCTATGGAATTACAGTAAATTTACTGGCATGTTTAGAGCATTGGCTAATTGGAGGAAGCAGTGAGTGGGAATAAAAGGATCCTTTTCTGGTTGGCTGCCAGTGACTAGTGTGTTCCGTAGGGGTAGATGTTAGGACCATTTTTATGCTGTGTATCAATGCTTTAGATGATGGAATAGATGGCTTTGTTGCCAGGTTTGCTAACGTTACAAAGATTGGTGGAGTGGCAGGTAGTGTTGAGGAAACAGGTAGGCTGCAGAAGGACTTAAGCAGATTAGGAGAATGGGAAAGAAAGTGGCAAATGAAATACAATGCTGGAAAATACATGGTCATGCACTTTGGCGGTAGAAATATATGTGCAGACTATTTTGTGAACAGGGAGAAGATTAAAAAATCTGAGGTGCAAAGGAACTTGGGAGACCTTGTGCAGAACACTCTAAAGGTTAACTTGCAGGTTGAGTCAGTGGTGAGGAAGGCAAATGCAATGTTAGCATTAATTTCAAGAGGCGCAGATTACAAGAGCAGGGATGTGATACTGAGGCTTTATAAAGCACTGGTGGGGCCTCACCTTGAGTATTGTGTATAGTTTTGAGTTCCTCATCTAAGAAAAGATGTTCTGGCATTGGAGAGGATACAGAGGTGATTCACAGAGGATGATTTCAGGAATGAAATGTTCATCATACAAGGAATATTTCATGGTTTTGGGTCTGTACTCACTGGCATTTAGAAGGATGAGGGGGATCTCTTTGAAAACTTTTGAATGTTGAAAGGCTTAGATAAAGTAGATGTGTAAAGGATGTTTTCCATGGTGGGGGAGTCTAGGACAAGAGGGCACAGCCTCAGGATAGAGGGGTGTCCATTTAAAACAGAAATGAGAAGAAATTTCTTTATCCAGTGTGTAGTGAATTTGTGGAATTTGTTACCACAAGCAGCTGTGGAGGCCAGGTCGTTGGGTGTATTTAAAGCAGAGCTTAATAGCTTCTTGATCGGACATGGCATCAAATGTTATGGGGAGAAGGCCAGGGAGTGGGGCTGAGGAGAGAAAAAAGAATCAGCCATGATTGAATGGCGAGGCAGACTCAATGTGCCAAATGGCCAATTTCTGCTCCTGCGTCTTATGGTCTAGGAGCAGCTGGTGCATATAACAAGTCCTGATTATGCAACCACTGACACAACGCAGACAATCTCTGAAGAGGATTGAATGGCTAAGGTCACCTGTCTTTACAACATGGCATGATGATGATGATGACAGGGCCAGAGCCATCAAATGTTCCTCGTATGATATGTCTTTTAATCCCGGAATCATTATGAACCAACTTTGAACCTACTGCAACGTCAGCACAACCTTTCTTAGATAAAGGGCCCAAAACTGCTCAGAATGCTCTTAACTGAGGCCTCACCAGTGCTTTATAAAGGGTCAGCATTTCATCCTTGTTTTTACATTCTAGTACTCTCAAAATGAATGCTAACATTGGATTTGCCTTCCTCACCACCAGCTCAACGTGCAAATTAACCCTGAGGGCATTCTGTACGAGGACTCCCAAATCCCTTTTCACTTCAGATTTTTGAATTTTCTCCCTGTTCAAAAATAACTTACACTTTTATTCCTTCAAAGTGAATGACCATACACGTCCCGACACTATGTTCCATCTGCCATCTCTTTGCCCATTCTCCTAATCTATCCAAGTCCTTATGCAGCCTCCTTGCTTCCTCAACACTACTTCCCTTTCCACTTATGTTTGTATTGTCTGCAAACCTCACCATAAAACTTTCAATTCCTTCATCCAAATCGTTGACATATAACATATAAAGAAGAGGTGCCAATACTGACCCTTGCAGAACGGTAGTCACCAGCATCAATCAGAAGAGGCCTTCTTTATTTCCACTCTTTGCCTTCCAATGCTTTATCCATGCTGGTATATTTCCAATAATACCATAGACTCTTTTCTTTTTAAGCAGCCTCATTTGTGGCACGTTGTCAAAGACCTTTTGAAAACCCAAGTACACAACATCACCGATTTTCCCTTGTCTAATCTGCTTGTTATTGCTCAAAGAATTCCAACAGATTTGTCAGGCAAGATCTTCCCTTAAGTAAACCATGCTGACTGGCCGATTTTATCGTGTGCCTCCAAGTATCCTGAGACTTCATCGTTAACAATTGACTTCAGCATCTTCCCAACCATTGAAGTCAGGCTAACTGGCATATAATTTCCTTTCTTCTGCTTCCCTTCCTTGAAGAATGGAGTGACATTTTCAATTCTCCTGTCCTCTGGAACGACGTCAGAATCTCTTGAAAGAGATGTCTTGAAAGATCATTACGAATGCCTCCACAATCTCTTCAGCTGCCTCTTTCAGAACCCTGGGGTGTAGTCCATCTACTCCAGGTGACTTATCTACCTTCAGACCTTTCAGCTCCCAAGCACCTTCTCCATAGTAATAGCATTCCCCTCTTCCTCCTTACACTCTCAAATATCTGGTATACTGCTAGTGAATTTCACAGCAAAGAATGACGCAGAGTACTTTTTCAGTTTGTACACCATTTCTTTGTCCCCCTTTACTGTCTCTCCAGCACCACTTTCCTGCAATCCAATATCTACTCTATTCTCTCTGTTATTTTTTATATATCTGAAGACACTTTTGGCAGCCTCTTTGATATGATTGGCCAGCTTACCTTCATATTTCATCTTTTCCCTCCTTATGGCTTTTTTTTAGTTACCTTCTATTGGTTTTTAAAAGCTTCTCCTATCCTCCAACTTCACACTAATTTTTGCTTTTTTATATACCGTCTCTTTTGCTTGTATAGTGTGTTTGACTTCCCCTGTCAGCCACGGTTGTGCCATCCTTGTTTCTTCTTCTTTCGGATGTATCTATCTTGTGCCTTCCGAATTGTTCCCAGAAAGTCCAGTCACTGCTGCTCTGCCATCAACCCTGCTGGTGTTCCATTGCAATCAACTTTGGCCAGCTCCTGTCACATGCCTGTGTCATTCCCTTTACTCCACTGTAAAACTGATGCATCTAATTTTAGCTTCTCCCTCTCAAATTGCAGGGTGAATGCCCATTTCACAGCAAAAGGGGAGACCAACAAACAGTCGCTGTTACGATGTTATAATATGCCGTGTTGCTTTTTATTTCAAGAGAGAGTGATCTCTCGATATCAGATCAGACCTCCCTTTTTCCATGATTACCATGAAACTAATAGCATTACGATTACTAGATGCAAAGTGTTCCCCTACACAAACTTCTGTCACCTGCCCTGTCTCTTTGCTTAGTATGTGATCAAGTATTGCACACCCTCTCATTGGGACTTCTATGTTCTGAAAGAGCATTTCAGAATGCACAATTTGAACGTTGAAGTGAATGGACCACAGACATACACTCAGTGGCCACTTTATTAGGTACCTATTGGTCTATGTTCTAGAATTTTATTTCTTCTAGAGAGGAAGTTGTTTCACTGAAGCTACATTTTTAACACATTGACAGCATTTGGATACATCAGTTTAGTTGTGTTCACTAGACTGCATCAACGCTAACTTATTCCACGCGCATTCCATCTGTGCAGTTTGATCCTGAAATCATACATTGGTTTGAAAATATGAAATGCATATAATATTCCAAAGCAAAATAGAAATTTCCAGACTAAATGTAATAGATGCTTCCTGGTCTGCTGAGTTCCTCCAGCATTTTGTGTGTGGTGCTTAAATTTCCAGCATCTTCAGATTTTCTCTTGTTTATAATACACTGCTAATTTTATTTCTGTTATCCCACTGTAAAATTTTTGTGTTGCACTAACATTAACAGTAATTAGAAGAAAAGAGTTTAAAGTATTTTCTTTCTCCTGACGAAATAGTACCTTGTGAATCTTAGACTATTTTGCATCGATCTCTTTTATTACTGTTGTTGTTTTCAAATGCCAGTGGTGGTGGTGAGGCTAGGGAAGAGAAGATGTAAACTTCTCCAATTCAACTGGCTGATGTTATGTAAAAGCAAAACATCTGTAGGATGTCCTGTAGAAATGGAAATCTTCTGTTTCCATGTTCTCCGGCATCCAACATATTTTGCTTTGACTAGTCTAGAGCATTTGAATAAATACATAATCTCTTTATGCTCCAGACAGTCATGAAGTTTCATCAGCCTATGGTCATCAAGCATTCCAAATTCGTATAGAGCTATGAAATTTGAAGTTCTACTTGACTTGGAATCTAGATAGCACCTATGAATGACTTTTTAATTAATACGCATCAACCTTTCCTGTATGACCCAGTCCATTACAGGTAAAACACTCCCAATCATTGAGCACATCTACATGGAATACTGTTGCAGGAAAGCAGCATCCATCATTAGGGACCCCTACCACCCAGAACATGCTGTCTTCTTGCTGCTGCCATCAGGAAGAAGGTACAAGAGCCTCAGGACTCACATCACCAAGTTCAGAACCAATTATTACTCCTCAGTCATCAGATTCTTGAACCAAAGGGGATAACTTCACTTGCCCCATCATTGAAATGTTCCCACAACCCGTGGACTCACTTTCAAGGACTCTTCATCTTATGTTCTTTATATTTATTGCTTATTTATTTATTATTATTATTGTTTCTTCTTTTTGTATTTGCATTTTATGTCTTCTGGTTGAATGCCTAGTTGGGCAGTCTTTCATTGATTCTGTTATAGTTATTATTTTATAGATTTGTTGAGTATGTCAACAAGAAAATGAATCTCAGGGTTGTACATGATAATATAGAACATAGAATAGTACAGCACGTTACAGGCCCTTCGACCCACAATGCTGCGCCGACCCTCAAACCCTGCTTCCCATATAACCCCCCACCTTAAATTCCTCCATATACCTGTCTAGTAGTCTCTTAAACTTCACTAGTGTATCTGCCTCCACTACTGACTCAGGCAGTGCATTCCACGCACCAACGACTCTCTGGGTAAAAAATCTTCGTCTAATATCCCCCTTGAACTTCCCACCCCTTACCTTAAAGCCATGTCCTCTTGTGTTGAGCAGTGGTGCCCTGGGGAAGAGGTGCTGGCTATCCACTCTATCTATTCCTCTTATTATCTTGTACACCTCTATCATGTCTCCTCTCATTCTCCTTCTCCCCAAAGAGTAAAGCCCTAGCTCCCTTAATCTCTGATCGTAATGCATACTTTCTAAACCAGGCAGCATCCTGGTAAATCTCCTCTGTACCCTTTCCAATGCTTCCACATCCTTCCTATAGTGAGGTGACCAGAACTGGACACAGTACTCCAAGTGTGGCCTAACCAGAGTTTTATAGAGCTGCATCATTACATCGCGACTCTTAAACTCTGTCCCTCGACTCATGAAAGCTAACACCCCATAAGCTTTCTTAACTACCCTATCTACCTGTGAGGCAACTTTCAGGGATCTGTGGACATGTACCCCCAGATCCCTCTGCTCCTCCACACTACCAAGTATCCTGCTATGTACTTCAATAAAATTTACTTTGAACTTTGAAGTTCAAGCTTCACTTCTGCCCAATTTGTCACAGACAAAGCTCTCCCCACCATTGAGCATTTGAATAAAACACTGCCACAGGAAAGCAACATCCATTATCAAGGATTCCCCCCCCCCCCCCATTATTCAGGTCATGCTCTCCTCTCATGCTACCATCAGGCAGGAAGTACGGGCGTTTTAGGTCCCACACCACATGGTTCAGGAGCAGTTATTACCCTACAACCATTAGGCTCCTGAACAAGCATGGATAATTTCACTCACCACAACTCTGAACTGATTCCACAGCCTTCAGCCTCACTTTCAAGGACTCAGTATGACTTGACTGAATAGAACACAAAAGTCATTCAGATCTGAGGGGGATAACTACCTTGTTAAAGATTTCAAACTGAACATTAAGAGGAGGCCTTGTCTGTACACAGCTGAATTCTGTACTGACTAGAAAGGAATTCCTAGTCAGTGCTGTATGTCAGCTTGAAGATCTGCCTAATATCCTGAATGGTAGTTGCCAATCAATATTACTAAATTAGACTTCTGCAGATATTTCATTCCTATTTTAGAAAACTTGCTGTGTCAAAATTGGCTTCTGAATTTCCTATATTATAAAGATGATGTGAAAGGTATTTCATTTACTCTGAAGTGAACAAGTGAACATTCTGAATGATTGTTGGATGCTTATATAAAGACAAACCATTCACTTTGAAGCTGTCAACAGCTGTTGACAGCTTCTCTCTCTGATGAATATGTCAACTGTAAAATAGCTTCTCAAATATTAAGGGATTTGCAACTTTTTCACATGTTTATCCACCATCCCCTTATTTGTTTCAGCCACTGCCTCAGTAGCAAGTTTTCATGACTCTTCAGGTAAAAAAAAAATTGCGAATTCCTGAAGATTTCATGGTGCGTTATCTTGTTGGGCCAAATGGCCTAATTCTTCAAGATTGTCTATGGTCTTCTATGGCCTCTGTTGTGTTTGCCATCAGTGGAAACATTCTCTCAGTATCCATTATCACAATTTTTCATAGATAACATTCCTCCCTTCTTTTTCAATAGAAAATGGCCTCAGTATTTTCTTGATGCGTATGCTGTCACATGTAGAGCAACAAATGGTCCTTAGGATGAATCCAGCAAGTTGAGCAGCATCCGTGGGGGTTGGATAGAATTGTAGACGTATTATCACCCTCCATGTTTGCCCTAACCCCCTCGACCTCACTCCACCTGTCTTACCTTTCTTTCTCTCTTTGCTTCCATCCATCATCCTCCTGCCTCTGCCTTCTAACTTCACCCCTCTCCTCTTCACTTAGCTCAACCTTCCCATTGTCCTTCACCCCTCTTTAGTCCACTAATCATCCCAGGCTCCTGCAGATTGTTTGTTGCTCCAGATACTAGCATCTGCAGATTCTTCTGTCTCTCTCATTTAGAATTCAGTCATGGAGTGGTTTCTTGAAGTGCAGAAGGTCTTGAATGTTCTGTTTTTGAGTGTATTAAAAACTATCGAACGGTTCTTGACATAGAGGAATTCAAAGGTTTTAATGGAGAGGACAGACAATTTGGGTCTATATATAGTTTGGAAAAATGAAAATGAACTTTTTTGAACAAACAAGGCCTTATGGGGGCTTCACAGGATTGATGCTGAGATGTTCTCACTGGTGAGAAAATCAGGAACAAAGGACACAGCTGCATGATGAGTTTCCAGTGATTTACAACTGGGGGCATAGAAATTTTCTCAAATGGAAGCTCTGCTCTTGAAGGTGGTGGAGGCCAGATCATGAGAAATATCTAAGTTCCTTCTAGATAAATATTTAAATGATTGAGGAATTAAGGCCTATGGGGTTCAAAGGGGGTCAGAATTTAGCATGATTTCTTTTGGTACACTGTGCTTTTCTGTTAGTGAATGAAGGCATTGAAATCTGTTTTGCGAAATATGCTATTGCTGGCAGCTCTTTATTCATTCCTTTCCCCACAATTCACAGTGGACTTTCTGTATATGAACTTACTTATTGGCATAAGAAATCTATGATTGAGCCTAAAATCTGATGTCCTCTTTGAACTAATAGGTTATCTTCACCTAGCGAACTCTCCTATTATCTCCTGACAAGCAGACACCATTTATAAGTTCTTAAAAATAAACTCATGTAAAGTAATATTCTGTCTCTCACGTGGCCCCTGATAGTCTATGATTGGAACTTAATGCTTCAAAGGATATTGATCCCTTTTGGATCCAATAGAACTCTCAGATAAGTGTGCAACCTGGATATTTTATTTAACTTCTCATTGATAATGATTCTAAGCACATCGATAATGAACCACATACCGGTGAATAGGGTCACCTTGTCCTTGCAAGTAAAGAAATCCTTAAAGTGTGTTTTACAAGAATGTATCATGAGAGTCACATGAGGGAGTAGAGGAGTGAAATCTGATCATAAATATTCAAATACACATTATTTGAAATAAATTCTAAAGCAGCTGATAATAAAATCATCACCTTTTCAGTTGGTATGATTTGTATCCCAGAATAGAAATAAAAGATGGAAAGGACACAGTAAGGTCACAGAACTTAACACAGAACAGATTTTTTAAAGTCTGGAGTTGTACCAAAGAAGTTAATATTGTGAAATGCCACATTGGGAATGTAAATTAGGACAGATTTCTTATTTGTACAAGGTAAAATTAATGTGAACCCATTTACTACTTGCTATATGAAGGTTTTTTGAGTTACTCCCAGTTGTGTTGAAAAGATTCAGAACATTTTACACAACAGAAGTAAAGTAGTAGAAATAAAAGTCTACATCAGAATAGAAACTGATATAAAGTTACTGGTCTATGAAACTGTACTTATATTTTTTGGTTGTTTTGACCCACAAAGTACAGTACAAAATGAATGAACATGCTTCATATCAACTCACTTACAAAACACATCATATTTAACTTATGTATTTGAATTTTAAAAAAGTTACGGTGTGTAAAGGAATAGATGGGATGTTTGCTTGACTTTTCTTAAGCTGATGAAAAATGAAGGGCATGTACTAAGATGAGAGTAGTGATAGCTGGGGGACAGAGTGTATAACTTTTTTTTAGACTATTAGTTTGCTCTATTTTTGCCTCATAGTTTTATTTTTTTGTGTAATAATTCTATTTTTCACTTTTTTATACATGGACCTTAACTGTTGTACCATTGAAAATCAAATACATAAGCACATTGAATAAAATCATTCAAGCTATATGAAGGTACCATAATAAAATGGAGAAATAAGGCTATTTCTCCATGTACCAGGGAATGGTAGATTGGAGATCGTAGTGTGGAGGTATTCTCAAATCCATAACTGAAGAAATAGTATTGTAACTGAAGTAATCATGGAATAGAAGGATATGACAGAAATAGGATAAAAATATTGGGAATTCTTCACATTTTATGGTGGTTGCTTGACAGAGGACATTATAGATTGGGGCAGAGTTCAATAGTCCGTTTACAGTTGAAAATAATCTTGAATCGCTGCTATTCTCTGTAATTATCTTGGAAAATGGACTCTTCTTACAGAACGTATAGTAGTGTCAAAGGAACCTAGTGTTTCCTTGAAAATATTACAGTGGACTTCTAGTCCAGTTTTCCTCCATTTTCTCTCAACTACTCTACATGATCTCTTGAGTTCACGGACAGAATTATTTATCCATGGTGACATTTCACTAAGTGATTTCTTTTTAACCCTCAGTGGGGTCACTGTTCAAGTTATTGTTGAAAGAATTAACAATTTCATTTACTGAGCAGCTTAAATCACATGGATCAGAGAAGCTAACCAGCTCAGAGAATTTTAAGTTGTGTTGCAACATCAAGAAACCATTTTTTAACTGTAATTTCATATGGGAATTTGGTTAAAGGCAAGGGGGCATCAAAAAGTACATAAAATCAAATGTATTTTAAGGGTCTCAAGTTGGTGTTTGTAAAGTTTAAGGAAGAAATGCAAATGCTAGAGGACAAAAATTAATTAAAATCTGTAAAGAGAAGTTGTTACAGTTTCTTCGTTTATGTTCTAACGGATGTAGAATGTATTCTGTAAGTTAGAGGCTTGAGAGCAGGAGAGCACAATAGCTCATGTGATGGTTTAACCAAATAATGATCTTATCATACAAGGATGAAATCCTTTGTTGAATGCAAAAAAGTTCACCAAGAAAATGTAGTGAGAAAACCATCCATTGTCCTCATCTAATACAATTTCATCAGTAACAAGTAAGGTTTAGTTAGTCTGTTAGTTGCAGGGCTAAGGTGGGGTAGTTTGTGGTGTGTGGGCTGTGATGGAGATGAAAGAGGCATGAGGGACTATTTATACCATGTGGTTCATTTTAATAAAGCAATTGATGTGAAACATAGAAAATAGGTGCAGGAGTAGGCCATTCGGCCCTTCGAGCCTGCACCGCCATTTATTATGATCATGGCTGATCATCCAACTCAGAACCCCGCCCCAGCCTTCCCTCCATACCCCCTGACCCCCGTAGCCACAAGGGCCATATCTAACTCCCTCTTAAATATAGCCAATGAACTGGCCTCAACAGTTTCCTGTGGCAGAGAATTCCACAGATTCACCACTCTCTGTGTGAAGAAGTTTTTCCTAATCTCGGTCCTAAAAGGCTTCCCCTCTATCCTCAAACGGTGGCCCCTCGTTCTGGACTTCCCCAACATCGGGAACAATCTTCCTGCATCTAGCCTGTCCAATCCCTTTAGGATCTTATACGTTTCAATCAGATCCCCCCTCAATCTTCTAAATTCCAACGAGTACAAGCCCAGTTCATCCAGTCTTTCTTCATATGAAAGTCCTGCCATTCCAGGAATCAATCTGGTGAACCTTCTTTGTACTCCCTCTATGGCAAAGATGTCTTTCCTCAGATTAGGGGACCAAAACTGCACACAATACTCCAGGTGTGGTCTCACCAAGGCCTTGTACAACTGCAGTAGTACCTCCCTGCTCCTGTACTCGAATCCTCTCGCTATAAATGCCAGCATACCATTCGCCTTTTTCACCGCCTGCTGTACCTGCATGCCCACTTTCAATGACTGGTGTATAATGACACCCAGGTCTCGTTGCACCTCCCCTTTTCCTAATCGGCCACCACTCAGATAATAATCTGTTTTCCTATTTTTGCCACCAAAGTGGATAACTTCACATTTATCCACATTAAATTGCATCTGCCATGAATTTGCCCACTCACCCAACCTATCCAAGTCACCCTGCATCCTCTTAGCATCCTCCTCACTGCTAACACTGCCACCCAGCTTCGTGTCATCCGCAAACTTGGAGATGCTGCATTTAATTCCCTCATCCAAGTCATTAATATATATTGTAAACAACTGGGGTCCCAGCACTGAGCCTTGCGGTACCCCACTAGTCACCGCCTGCCATTCTGAAAAGGTCCCATTTATTCCCATGCTTTGCTTCCTGTCTGCTAACCAATTCTCCACCCACACCAATACCTTACCCCCAATACCGTGTGCTTTAAGTTTGCACACTAATCTCCTGTGTGGGACCTTGTCAAAAGCCTTTTGAAAATCCAAATATACCACATCCACTGGTTCTCCCCTATCCACTCTACTAGTTACATCCTCAAAAAATTCTATGAGATTCGTCAGACATGATTTTCCTTTCACAAATCCATGCTGACTTTGTCCGATGATTTCACCGCTTTCCAAATGTGCTGTTATCACATCCTTGATAACTGACTCCAGTAGTTTCCCCACCACCGACGTTAGGCTAACCGGTCTATAATTCCCCGGTTTCTCTCTCCCTCCTTTTTTAAAAAGTGGGGTTACATTAGCCACCCTCCAATCCTCAGGAACTAGCCCAGAATCTAACGAGTTTTGAAAAATTATCACTAATGCATCCACTATTTCTTGGGCTACTTCCTTAAGCACTCTAGGATGCGGACCATCTGGCCCTGGGGATTTATCTGCCTTCAATCCCTTCAATTTACCTAACACCACTTCCCTACTAACATGTATTTCGCTCAGTTCCTCCATCTCACTGGACCCTCTGTCCCCTACTATTTCTGGAAGATTATTTATGTCCTCCTTAGTGAAGACAGAACCAAAGTAATTATTCAATTGGTCTGCCATGTCCTTGCTCCCCATAATCAATTCACCTGTTTCTGTCTGCAGGGGACCTACATTTGTCTTTACCAGTCTTTTCCTTTTTACATATCTATAAAAGCTTTTACAGTCTGTTTTTATGTTCCCTGCCAGTTTTCTCTCATAATCTTTTTTCCCCTTCCTAATTAAGCCCTTTGTCCTCCTCTGCTGAACTCTGAATTTCTCCCAGTCCTCAGGTGAGCCACTTTCTCTGGCTAATTTGTATGCTTCTTCTTTGGAATTGATACTATCCCTAATTTCTCTTGTCAGCCACGGGTGCACTACCTTCCTTGATTTATTCTTTTGCCAAACTGGGATGAACAATTGTTGTAGTTCATCCATGCAACCTTTAAATGCTTGCCATTGCATATCCACCGTCAATCCTTTAAGTGTCATTTGCCAGTCTATCTTAGCTAATTCACGTCTCATACCTTCAAAGTTACCCCTCTTTAAGTTCAGAACCTTTGTTTCTGAATTAACTATGTCACTCTCCATCTTAATGAAGAATTCCACCATATTATGGTCACTCTTACCCAAGGGGCCTCTCACGACAAGATCACTAACTAACCCTTCCTCATTGCTCAAAACTCAGTCCAGAATAGCCTGCTCTCTAGTTGGTTCCTCGACATGTTGGTTCAAAAAACCATCCTGCATACATTCCAAGAAATCCTCTTCCTCAGCACCTTTACCAATTTGGTTCACCCAGTCTACATGTAGATTGAAGTCACCCATTATAACTGCTGTTCCTTTATTGCACACATTTCTAATTTCCTGTTTAATACCATCTCCGACCTCACTACTACTGTTAGGTGGCCTGTACACAACTCCCACCAGCGTCTTCTGCCCCTTAGTGTTACGCAGCTCTACCCATATCGATTCCACATCTTCCCGGCTTATGTCCTTCCTTTCTATTGCGTTAATCTTTTCTTTAACCAGCAACGCCACCCCACCTCCCCTTCCTTCATGTCTATCCCTCCTGAATATTGAATATCCCTGAACGTTGAGCTCCCATCCCTGGTCTCCTTGGAGCCATGTCTCTGTGATCCCAACTATATCATAATCATTAATAACAATCTGCACTTTCAATTCATCCACCTTATTACGAATGCTCCTTGCATTGACACATAAAGCCTTCAGGCGCTCTTTTACAACTCTATTAGCCCTTATACAATTATGTTGAAAAGTGGCCCTTTTTAATGCTTGCCCTCGATTTGTTGGCCTGCCACTTTTACTTTTCTCCTTTGTACTTTTTGCTTCTACCCTCACTTTACACCCCTCTGTCGCTCTGCACTGGTTCTCATCCCTCTGTTGTGAACTAACCTCCTCACGCCTAGCCTCTTTAATTTGATTCCCACCCCCCAACCATTCTAGTTTAAAGTCACCTCAGTAGCCCCCGCTAATCTCCCTGCCAGGATATTGGTCCCCCTAGGATTCAAGTGTAACCCGTCCTTTTTGTACAGGTCACGCCTGCGCCAAAAGAGGTCCCAATGATCCAAAAACTTGAATCCCTGCCCCCTGCTCCAAGCCCTCAGCCACGCATTTATCCTCCACCTCATCGCATTCCTGCTCTCACTGTCGCGTGGCACAGGCAGTAATCCCGAGATTACTACCTTTGAGGTCCTTTTTCTCAACTCCCTTCCTAGCTCCCTATATTCTCCTTTCAGGACCTCATCCCTTTTCCTACCTATGTCATTGGTACCTATATGTACCACGACCTCTGGCTCCTCACCCTCCCACTTCAGGATATCTTGGACACGATCAGAAATATCCCGGACCCTGGCACCAGGGAGGCAAACTACCATTCGGGTCTCTGGACTGCGTCCACAGAATCGCCTATCTGACCCCCTTACTATCGAGTCCCCTATCACAACTGCCCTCCTCTTCCTTGCCCTACCCTTCTGAGCTACAGGCTTGTAAATTAGTGTGAAGTGAAAGGTTTGTTTAGAATTGTACAAATAACAAATGGTGAGCAATTGCACAGATTTTGCAAATATTAATCCAGATTCATGTTTTTGTTAACTTACAGTTAAATATTGCAAGAGAAAATTAGCTAAGTATTATTCATGAAGCAGCAGGAGAAAATCACATTCTCTTTCAAGAGAAGTGAGCAGAGTCTCAGAGGATGTGTGTGAAAGGTGTAGGGGGGCTTTATAAAATCTTCATACACAACTAAATTGAACCAGTTTGTTACGAATTGCAACTACTTGATTTCTACAAACTTGTCATTTTAGAATTTTGGCAGTCAAGCACTTGTATATATCTGTATTTCTCTTTTATAACCAAACTAAAGCATAACCTCTGGGGATTATATAATGTCAGAGAAGGAATGTTTTAAAACTCGTTTTGCATAGAGACACCTTCACTATCAATCTAGGTCAATCACATTCAATGCAGCTGAATATTCTTCCTTGTGAGCACGAGGATACAGATGGTTATAAGACATAAGAGCAGAATTAGGACATTTGGCTCTGCCATTCCATCATGGCTGATTCATTATCCCTTTTAACCCTTCTGCCTTCTCCCTATAACCTTTGACATCCTTACTAATTAAGAACTTGTCAACCACAGCTTTAAATATACCCAATGACCTGGCCTCCACAGCCTTGTGTGGTAATGTATTGCACAAACTAAATCAATTCCTCCTCATCTCTGTTTGAAAAGGACGGCATTCTATTCTGAGACTGACCTCTGGGCCTAGTCACCCTCATCATAGGAAACATCCTCTTCACATTCATTCTATCAAGGCCTTTAAATATTCAATAGGTTTTAATGAGATCCCTCCTTATTCTGCTGAACTCCAGTGAGTAGAATGTGAAAACTCCACACAAACAGCCAGTGCTGGCAGCGGGATTTGAACCTGGGATATTGAACTTGTGAGGCAGCAGCTCTACCAACAGCACCACTCTGTTGTTCTTGATACATGTAAATGAATTAAATTGGTTATGATGCAGTATCAATTTATTCAGCTTAATAAGGCCTCATTCGTAAGGCCAGTGATGTTGTGGGGATGGAACTGAACTCTCTGACAGTGGTGTCTGACAAGAGGATGCTGTCCAAGTTGCATGCCATCTTGGACAATGTCTCCCATCCACTACGTAATGTACTCGTTGGGCACAGGAGTACATTCAGCCAGAGACTCATTCCACCGAGATGCAACACAGAGCGTCATAGGAAGTCATTCCTGCCTGTGGCCATCAAACTTTACAACTCCTCCCTTGGAGGGTCAGACAGCCTGAGCCAATAGGCTGGTCCTGGACTTATTTCCTGGCATAATTTACATATTACTATTTAACTATTTATGGTTTTATTGCTATTTATTATTTATGGTGCAACTGTAACGAAAACCAATTTCCCTCAGGATCAATAAAGTATGACTATGACTATGACTAATGCTTGATTGATCCAGAGTTATACAGAAGCAAATGTACAAATAACATAAACTATGACATCAAATAACCTCAGGCTCAGTGGGACATTGAATGTAGAGCTTCTAACAAGGGAGACTTGGGGGCAATGGATATCCTGGCAAAGCCTTAACTAATACTTAGCTGTGTAAAACTGATTGGATCTGTTTTACCCTGAGAAGATAGCCTTGCCCATTCAGATAAGAGTACAACATGATCATGTATTCTGTAACCTTCCACTCTGCACAGTGGCTGAGAAAATGAATCAAATGATGTTCTTTGGGTGGAATCTCAAAACTTCACAGTATTTATAGTTCACTTGATAAATTTCCAAATATTCATATAGTTGTGGATGTAAACAATTTAATTCAAAAGTGGTTTACCTTCCTATTCATTTAGTTTCATATGGGATTGCTCAAATTTAGTTACAAATGTGGGTCACATTACTGAGAGGACTGTTTCCTGGATGCCAGAAGTAACCAGAGAATGTAATGACTGAAGTCAGAGTATACTCACTAATCCCTTAAAAGGCACCAGTAGACCAATATCCTGATTTATTGTTAGTGTGATGGCTATTCAGTTGCTTTTGTGTTCTGTTTAATTGCTAATTAACTTGGTAGATTGATGGTTTATTTTTATATGAAATACTTTTGGGTGTGGGGAAGCAAAGTATCTTTTCCATAAACATCAACCTAGAAATCTTTGTAAAGTTGACTACCAAAAAGTATAAGTTTGCAAAGAAAGATCTATAACTGAAGAGTCTGAATAAGTGACCTTTGGATCAGTTTTCAGACCTTTTAGTTTACCCATCTGACATTAGTCTAATTTCTTAAGAACATAAGAAATAGGAGCAGGAGTTGGCCATCTGGCTCGTCAAGCCTGCTGTGCCATTCAATAAGATCATGGCTAATCTGACCATGGACTCACCTCCACCTACCTGCCTTTTCCTCATAACTCTTAGTTTCCCTACTATGCAAAAATCTATCCAACCTTGTCTTAAATATATTTACTGAATTAGCCTCCACTGCTTCATGGGGCAGAGAATTCCACAGATACACCATTCTTTGGAAAAGCAGTTCCTCCTCATCTCCATCCTAAATTTACTCCTCTGAATCTTGAGGCTATGTCTCCTAGTTCTAGACTCACCTACCAGTGGAAACAACTTTCCTGCCTCTAGTTTATCTCTACCTTTCATAATTTTATATGTTTCTGTAAGATCTTCTCTCATATTTCTGAATTCCAGCAAGTACAGTCCCAAGTGACTCAGTTTCTCCTCGTAGTCTAACCCTCTCATCTCTGGATCAACCTGGTGAACCTCCTCTGTACTGCCTCCAAAGCCAGTATATCCTTCCTCAAGTAAGGAGACCAGAACTGCATGCAGTACTCCGGATGTGGCCTCACCAGTACCCTACAGTTGCAGTATAACCTCCCTGCTCTTAAATTCAATCTCTCTAGCAATGAAGGCCAACATTCTATTTGCCTTCCAGAGAGCCTACTGCATCTGCAAACTAACCTCTTGTGATTCAAAACTCTTTCTGCACAGCAGCATGCTGCAATCTTTTACCACTTAAATAATAATCTGACCTTCCACTTTTCATTCCAAAGTGGATGACCTCGCACTTACCTACATCGTACTCCATCTACCAGACCCCTGCCCACTCACTGAACCTATCTATATCTCTCTGCAGCCTCACCGTATCCTCTGCACAATTTGCTTTTCCACTCAATTTAGTGGCATCAGCAAACTTAGATACACTGCACTGGGTTCCCTCTTCCAGATTGTTAATGTATATCATGAACAATTGCAAGCCCAACACCAACACCCGCAGCACATCGCTCACTACTGATTGCCAACCAGAGTAACACCTATGTTATCCCAACTCTCTGCTTTATATTGGTTAACCAATCTTCTATCCATGCTAATACATCACCCCCAACTCTATGCATCCTTATCTTATGGATAAGTCTTTTATGTGGCACCTTATCAACGCCTCCTGGAAATCCAAATAAATAACGTCCATCTGTTCCTCTCTATCCACTGCACTTGCTATATCCTCAAATGCATTTTTAATAATCAATATTGGGGTTGTCTGCTGATTGTTTCAATATTTAGCACCCATTCCTTTTAAAATAACCATGGCAACTGGAGTGCAGCACTTGTAGTGTTCAGCTCTGTATGGCTGGAATGTTATTTATCAACGTAATTGCTTGGAATTGATCATCTCTGAAAGAGAACTTCCTGGCCATTTTCCTTGCATTACCTTGGCACTGTCCTCAACTATAAGAACAAAAAAGATTGTAGCTGAAATTACCATTTTCCTCAATTCTGCTTTCCATCAATGAGTTTATGAACAAAAAACATGACTAGATCAACCATATCAGCAATCTAACTGTAGGCCACAGATGGGATACACTGTGAAGGTCCTCTTACCTGCTGATCACTCCAAAATTCTCTATTGGCAGAGATAATGAGTATATATAACCCTTGCTTGGGGCATAAGGATGTGATCCTGCTCAATGGGTAACATGTTCAGTTCTCAGTCAAACACTTATGTGCCAGTCAGCTTCAATGAGTTGAGCACTAACATCTTGGCTGACTTTTCAGTGCAATGAATAATATTACAAATATGCAGATGCTGGAAATCTGAAATGAAAACAGAAAATTCATCAAACATTCAGATCAAACAGCATTTATGGAAAGAGAAACAATTTAACATTTTCAGGACTGAGATTCTTCATCTGGACTGGGAAAGGAAGAAAACAGTTTTTGTTAGCAGAGGGGATGGATAGGAAAAGAATAATCTGAAAGCTTCTAACTCAATGTCCTAATATGGCAGTTAAGGAATTGTTGAGATCAGATTAAGCTTCTATTTGTAATGTGTGGTCACCTTCACTGAACTGATCATTGAATGCAATGTTTGGACTTTCTTTCAAGAACTCCACAACTCGTGTTCTCGGTTCTTCCCCCCCTCCCCCATCTATCTATTTATTGTTGTTATTGTTATTCTTTTTCTATTTGCACATTTTGTCAGTGTTTGTGTGGTTTTCATTGATTGTATTATACTTCCTTGTTTGAGTGCCTGCAAGAAAGTGTATCTCCGATTAGTATTTTGTGACATATATGTAACCTTGATAATTTTTTTTAACTTTGTGCATTTGTGTTGTAATAGTAAGATAGTGGCATGTGCTAAGCAAGTCACATGAGGTAGTGAAAAAAAACTGAGCCAAAATAGAAAGAGTAAGTTACAAATATCAAATTCTGCAGGCTGCAGTGTGCTCTAGGGAAGATAAGGCATCGTTCCTCAAATTTGGTTGAGCATTATTGGACAGGTGGACACAGGTCTGAATGGCTGCTAACTGGATGTTTCAGATCACTGCTGCAAGCTTGAGTATAAGTGTTTCACAAAACGATTACCAAATCTGAGTTTGGCTTCTTCTGTGTAGAGTAGGCCACATTGTGAACGACTGATACACGACATTAGAAGTGCAAGTGAATCTCTGCTTCATTTGGAATGATGTTTTATTTCAGTATAGTGTTAAGTATGTTATCCACTGTCTTGCATGTGAAATATTAAACTACAATTACATCTGCAGTCCAAGATACCTTACAATTGGTAAAAATCCTGTTCATTGGATGACATATTTGCATCTTCTGTTTTACTTATAAGAAACAAGTGTTACTCTACGTTGAAGAAAGGTTATAATTTAAGTGATTTATCCACTAATAAAATAAAGTTATTTCAAACAGTTAATTACATTTCAAGAGAGAATTAACTGGATTTGAGAAAACACCAAATTTGTTTCTCAGACATAGCTAATTAGACCTCTATTTCTGAACTTCCCTAGCTCTTAAGGAAGAGACACATAGGAAATGACATCGTTACAATTGTCTTTCAAGAGCCTGGAGCACTTCCATTTACTCCCAGAAACATCCGATCCCACTTCCAACATGTGTTTGTCATTGTCAGAGTTCATAATCCATGTACTGAAAATGTCTGCTACAGGTAAGTGATCAGTATCAATACTTTTAGATCCATTATTGATGTTTTTTAACCTTCTCTTTCACCATCTATGTTCTTTCCCAATGATACTTTATGTTACAATTAGGTTGTATTACTTCTCTTTTTTAGAAGGAACTTTACACAGAGTGGTAAAAAGATGAAACTCATTACCACAAGATATTGTTTTAGTGAGTAACAATGAGGTACTGAAGGGAAGATGGATAAATATGGTGGAGAAAGAAGTAGCGGGATATGTTAAACACAAGAGAGTCTGTAGATGCTAAAAATCCAGAATAACAGACATAAGTGCTGGAGGAACTCATCAGGTCAGGCAGCATCTATGGAGATGAATAAAGAGTCGACGTTTCAAACTGAGATACTTCATCAAGACCTGATCAAGGGGCTTGGCCCAAAACATTGTCTCTTTATTCCTCTCCATAGATGCTGCCTGGCCTGCTGAGTTCATGCAACATTTTGTTAGTGGGATATGTTGATCTGAGGCATGCGCGGGAGGTTTATAGAGGCTCTACAGTTCTGCACTAGAGCAATCTCACAGCTCCAGTGATCTGGGTTTGATCCTAACCTCTGGTGCTGTCTGTGCAGGGAGTTTACACGCTCTCCCTATGAGTGTGTGGATTGCTTCAGATTCCAACCCCTGCCCGCACATCATATTCCAAAAACAAACAGGTTGATAAGTTAACTGGTCTCTATAAATTGTTCATGACAGAATGTCAGAATGTGGGAGGAGTTGAGGGAAATATGGAGAGATTACATAATAAGGAATATCAGTGGGGAAATGGGATTACTTTGTGAACTGTCATAGAGGAGCTTCAATGTTGTATGGAAATATGAATATAGATTTATTGAGCCAACTGACCTGTTCTTCTGCTATAACTTGGGTAATATGATTCTGTGATTGGACAGAGTTTAGAATAGAATGAATTGGCTTATGTTGAGTGGGCTGTATCTAAACTTTCCTTGCACATAGTGTAAGACTATCAGAAATGGTTACAGCAATTTCAATCTTAAATGACAAAGGAGGAAGGCCACTGCTGTACACATCTGGATGTCAGGAAAATTTACAATGGATTGTAGGATCAGCTTTCCAAACAACTAGGTGGACCAGAAATATGAATGGAGCAAATACAGTACAATACAAGAGGATTGGCCTATTCCCAAGAAGAAATAGATCTTAGTGGAGTGGAGTGTCCCGAATTAGACCATAAAACATAGGAGCAGAAGTAGACCATTCAGCCTGTCGTATCTACAAACATTTGTACTCTAGCATTCCATCATAGCTGATTTCTTATCCTTCTCAGCTTCATTCTCCTGCTTTCTCCCCATATCCATTACTTATCAAAAAACTAACAATTGAATTTTAATATATCCAATGACTTGGCCTCTGCAGCCATCTGTGGCAATGAATTCCAGAGGTTCACCACTCTGTGGCTAAAGAAATTCCTATTTAGACTGCAGAAATGTTGTGGATTAAAAAAATTAAACTGATCCATAGAATAAAGGACTGATGTAGTGCTACAAAAGTGCTAAAAGGCAAAGTGAGGACTGATGTTGGAACGTAGTTTGTTTTAGCAAGAATGATACTTGGAATAGTCTTCTGCAAGTTCATGGAATATAATTAATTGTAAATTCAGAGATAGTTGGAGAATGTCAAATGTCTTCTGAGCTTAACTGCAGATAGAGTCATAGAAAAGTACAGCAAAGAAACAGGCCCTATGGCCTACCTAGACCATGCTGAACCATTTAGTCTGCCTATCCCCATTAACCTGTGCCGCAACCATAGCCCTCCATACCCCTACCATCCATGTACGTATCCAAACATCTCTTAAATGTTGAAATCGGGTTCACATGCACCCCTTGAGCTGGCAGCTCATTCCACATTCTCACGATCCTCTGAGTGAAGAAGTTTCCCCTCATGTTCCCCTTAAATTTTTTACCTTTCTGTCTTAACCCATGACCTCTAGTTGTAGACTCATCCAACCTCAGTGTAAAAAGCCAGCTTGCATTTACTATATCTACAGCCCTCATAAGTTTGCGTACCTCTATCAAATCTCCTCTCAATCTTCTATGCTCCAAGGACTAAAGTCTTAACCTATTCAATCTTTCCTTATAATCAGGTCCTCCAGTCCCAGCAAAATGTTGTAAATTTTCTCTGTATTCCTTTAACCTTATTTACATTTTTTCTGTAAGTAGATGACCAATACTGCCTCACCAACATCTTATGCAGCCTCAACATAACATCCCATCTCCTGTACTCAGTACCTTAATTTATGAAGGTCAATGGGCCAAAAGCTTCCTTTATGACCCTATCTACCTATGACACCACCTTCAATGAATTTTGGACCTGTATTCTCTAAGAGTATTCTACTGTGCTCCTCAGTACCTACTGTTCACTGTGTAAGACCTACCCTAGTTGGTGCTACCAAAGTGTAACACCTCACATTTGTTTGCATTAAATTCCATCTGCCATTTTTCCAGCTGGTACAGATCTCACTGCAAGCTCTGATAGTCTTCCTCATGTCCACTACACCCCCATCTGCAAATTTGCTGATCCAGTTAACCACATTATCATCTAGATCATTGATATAGATGACAAACAACAACGAACCCAGCACCGAACCCTGTGGGACCCCACTAGTCATAGACCTCCAGTCAGAGAAGCAACTATCTACTACCACTTTCTGGCTTCTCTCACAAAGCCAATGTGTAATTTACTACCTCACCTTGAATTCTGAGTGACTGAACCTTCTTGACTAACCTCCCATGTGGGAACTTGTTAAATGCCTTCCTAAAGTCTATATAGACAACATCCACTACTTTGCCTTCATCAACTTTCATGTAACTTTCTCAAAAATCTTTATGATTAATTTGACACAGCTTTCCAAGCTTGAAACCATGCTGATTATCTCTGATTAGTCCCTATCTATGCAAATGCTCATATATCCTGTCCCTTAGAATACCTTCTAATAACCTTTCCATTACTGATGTCAGGCTCACCGGCCTATAATTTCCTGGTTTATTTTTAGAGCCTTTCTGAAATAGCAGAACAACATTTGCTACCCTCCAGTCTTCCAGTACCTCACCTGTCACTAAGGATGATTTGAATACCACTGCTAGGGCCCCTGCCATTTCTGCACTTGCCTCCCACAGGGTCCAAGGAAACACCTTATGAGGCCCTGAGGATTTATCCACCCTGCCTCAAGACAGCAAATATCTCCTCATTTGTAATATGTATAAGGTCCATGACCTCACTGCTGCTTTGCCTCACACCTCTGACTGTGTGGCTAAGTACAGTTCCAACACCATATATGTTTGTTGATGGCTATATTAAAGGGGGTGATGAATCAGCATACAGGAGGGAGATTGAAACGGCTGAAGGGCTTAGTCTCCTCCTTCATCTTGTCTACTAAGGCAACCTTATACTTTCTTTTAACCCTCCTATTTCTTTCTTATGTGTTCTCTTGCATTTCTTATACTCCATATGTACCTCGTGTGTTCCTTCTTGCCTATACCTGATACGCATCTCCTTTTTTTCTTTAAAAAAAGGCCTTGATATCACTTGAAAACTAAGGTTCCCTAAACCCGTTACACTTGCCCTTTATTCTGGCAGGAACTTGCATACCTTGTATTCTCAAAGTTTCACTTTTGAAGGCCTCCCACTTACCAAGTACACCTTTGCCAGAAACAGCCTATACCAATCCTCACTAGCAAGATCCTTTCTGAAACCTTCAAAATTGGCCTTTCTCCAATTTAGAATCTCAACCCTGAGACCATACCTATCTTTTTCCATATTTACTTTGAAACTAATGGCATTATGATCACTAGATGTAAAGTGATCCTATACACAAACTTCTGTCACCTGCCCTGTCTCATTCCCTAATAACAGATCAAGTATCACACACTCTCATAGGGACTTCTGTGTACTGATTAAGGAAGTTTTCCTGAACACATTTGACAAATCTGTCCCATCTAGTCCTTTTACAGTATAGGAGTTTGAGTCAATATGTGGAAAGTTAAAATCACCTACTACTACATTTCTCGCGCGGTCTGCTACCTCTTTACAAATTTGTTTCTCTAAATACCGCAGATTGTTGGATGGTCTGGAATATAGCCCCATTAACGTGGTCATACCTTTCTTATTCCTCAATGGCACCCATAATGCCACACTAGATGAGTTCTCCAGTCTGTTCTGATTGAGCACTGACGTGATATTTTCCCTGACTAGTAATGCCTCCACTTCTCCTTTAATTCCTCCTGCTCTGTCGTGTCTAAAACAACAGAACCCCAGATTAATGAAGAATTTACCAGAGAGCATGGTCTTGCATGCATAGAATCATAAAGCCTAATCTAAATTCACAATTGTACTATAGATAATGCAGAGGACAATAGGGAGCTGTGTACAAGTTCAACTTATCAATCTATAGGGTATTAAATGTATATATAACAATCAATTTGATCAAGGTGCCAAATTTAATTTTCTATGAGTTATATCCTACTCATGAACCATGTGCCCTGCAGTATATTCCATCAGAAATAAAAGCCATTGATTTAAAGCAAGTGGAAGGAGTCATTGAAAGACTATTGCAGTAACTATGGAGATGTTTCCTGCTGCAACACACACAAAATGCTGGAGGAACTCAGCAGGTCAGGCAACATCTATGGAAATGAATAAACAGTTGACATTTTGGGCTGAGACTCTTTATCAGGACTGGAAAGGAAGGGGGAAGATGCCAGAATAAGAAGATAGGGGAGGGGAATGAGGACAAGCAAGATGATGATAGGTGAAACAGTGGGTGGGGGATGGGGGATGCAGGGAGGTGATAGTTGTCAAAGGCAAAGAGCTGGAGAAGACCATAAAACATAGTAGCAGAATTAGACCTTTCAGCCCATCATTCCACCGTGACTGGTTTAGTGCCCCTCTCAACCCCATTCTCTTGCCTTCTCTCTGTAACCTTTCATGCCCTAAATAATCAAGAACCTATCAACCTCCGCCTTAAAGACACCCAAAAACCTGGCCTCCACATCCGCCTGTGGCAACAAATTCCACGGATTCACCACCCTCTAGCTAAAGAAATTTCTCCTCATCTCCATTCTAAATGCTCATCCTTCTGTTCTGAGACTGTGTCCTTTGGTCCTAGACTCCCCTACATCCATTTCCCATCCATTCTATTTCGGGCTTTCAAAATTCGATAGGTTTTAGTGCGATTCCTCTCTCATGCTTCCAAATTCCAGCGAGTAGCAGCCCAGAGCCATCAAATGCTCCTCATATGATAATAGTTTCATTCCCGGAATCATTCTCGTGAGCCTTCTCTGAACCCTCTGCAATGTCTCTGAGGTAAGGGGCCCAAAGCTCACAAAACTCCCTCCGAGTGAGGCCACACTAGTGCCTTATAAAGCCCCAGCATTACATCCTTGACTTTACATTCTAGTCTTTTCGAAATGAAAGCTAACATTGCATTTGTCTTTCTCACCACTGACTCAACCTGCAAGTTAACCATTATGGAATCCTGCATGAGGACTCCCAAGTCCCTTTGCACCTCAGATTTTTGAATTTCTTCCCATTTAGAAAATAGTCTACACTTTCATTCCTTGTAGCAAAGTGCGTGACCGTACACTTCCTGACATTGTATTCTATTTGCTACTTCTTTACCCATTCTCCTAATCTGTCCAAGTCCTTCTGCAGCCTCCCTGTTTCCTGCCCTTTCCTTTATCTTCATATCATATGCAAACTTGGCCACAAAGCCATCAATTTCATCATCTAAATCATTGATATGTACTATAAAAAAATGTGGTCCCAACACCAACTCCTGTCATCAGCAACCAACCAGAAAAGGCCCCCTTTATTCCCACTCTTTGTGTCATGCCAATTAACCCATCCTCTAATCATGCTAGTATCCTTCCTGTATTACCATCTTGTTAAGCAGCATTATGTGTGGCTCCTTGCCAAAGGCCTTCTGAAAATCTGAGTTTATAACGTCCACCAATTCTCCTTTGTCTATCCTACTTGTTATTTCCTGAAAGAATTCAAACAGATTTGTCAGTCAAGGTTTTCCCTTAAGGAAACAATGCCTTTTTTTTTAAATCATGTGCTTCCGAGTACCCTGAGACCTCATCCTTTACAATCAACTTTAGCATCTTCCCAGCCACTGAGGTCAGTCTAACTGGCCAATAATTTCCTTTGTTCTGCCTTCCTCCCTTCTTGAAGACTGCAGTGACATTTGCAATCTTTCAGTCTTCCAGAACCATGCCAAAATCAATTGATTCTTGAAAGATCATTACTAATGCCTCCACAATTCTTCAGCTACCTCTTTCAGACCCAGGGTTGTTGTCTATCTGGTTCAGGTGACTTACCGAGCTTAGACCTTTCAGTTTCCCAGGCAACCTTCTCCCTAGTAATAGCAACTGCCCCCTTACACTTTTGAACTTCCAGCATATTACAAGTGTCTTCCAGTTTAGACTGATGCGAAATACTTATTCAGTTCATCCTCCAATTCCTTGTTCCCCATTACGACCTCTCCAGCATCATTTTCCAGTGGTCCGATATCTACTCCCACTTCTATTTTATTCTTTGTATATCTGAAAAATCTTTTGATATCCTCTTTGATATTATTGGCTCGCTTACCTTCATATTTTATCTATTTCCTCCTTCGGACTTTTTTAGTTGTCTCCTGTTGTTTTTTAAAAATTTACCTATCCTCCAATTCCCACTAATGCTTGCTCTATTATATGCCCTCTCTTTTGCTTTTATGTTGTCTTTCACTTCCCTTTTCATCCACGGTTATGTCATCTTTCCTTTAGAATATTACTTCTTCTTTGGGATGTACCTATCCTGCACATTTTGAATTGCTCCCAGAAACTCCAGCCATTGCATTTCTGTCATTATTCCTACCAGTGATCCCTTCCAATCAACTTTGGTCATCTCCTCTCTCATGCCTCTAAAATGCCCTTTACTCCACTGTAATACTGATATATCTGACTTTAGCTTCCCCTTCTCAAATAGCAGGGTGAATTCTAATATATTATGATCACTGCCTCACAGAAGTTTCTTTACCTTAAACTCACTAGTCAAATCTGGTTTATTATCTATCACCCAATTCAGAATAGCTTTTCCCCTATTAGTTTCAACCACAAACTGCTCTAAAAAGCTATCTTGTGGACATTGTATAAATACTCTCTCTTGGCATCCAGCACCAATCTGATTTTCCTAATGTATCTGCATATTGAAACCTCCTATGGCTATTGTAACATTGCCTTTTGACATGCGATTTCTATCTCCCTAAGTAGTTTGTACTCCTCATCCCGACTACTGTTTAAAGGTCTTCATATAATTCCCCTCAGTTGCAGTTTCTTTACTCTATCCACAAGGATACTACATCTCCCAATCCTATGTCACCTCTCTCTAAGGATTTAATTTCATTTTTTACCAAAAGAGCCACGCTGACCCCTCTGCCTTCCTGACTGTCCTTTCAATACAGTGTGCATCCTTGGATGTTAAGCTCCCAACATCTCCTGATCTTCTTTCAGCCACGATTTAGTGGTGTCCACAACATCATACCTGCCAACTTCTAACTGCGCTACAAGATAATCTACCTTATTTTGTGTACTACATATCTGCATTGTTCAGGAAAAGAAGGAATCTGATTGGAGAGGAGAGTGTTATATGGGAGAAAGTGAAGGAGAAGGGGCACCGGGGGGAGGTGACAGGCACATGAGGAGAAGAGATAAGAGGCCAGTGTGGGGACTAGATGAACAGGTAAGGGGGAGGGTGAAAATCGTTACAGGAAAGAGAAATTGAAGTTCATGCCATCAGGTTGGAGGCTGCTTAGGTAGAATATGAAGTGTTTCTCCTCTAACCTGAGAGTGGCTGTCTACCACAGGGAGAGGATTGTTCTTATTGTGTCCCAATGGCTGTCTGCTGAATTGCGGTGTAAATAGGTTCCAATCTAGAGACATAATCTTCATGCAGCAACACCGGGCAAGCACAAAGTGCAGCATCAACCACACTGCAAGATCTTTCTGAACTTGCAAAATCTTTAATTTCATCATTCGAGAGATACAGCTATAGAGCTGTAATTGGACCATAGTAATCTATACCCTTCCCATCCATGTATTTATCCAAGCTTCTCTTAAATGTTGAAATCGAACCATTACTTCCACTGGAGGTTCATTACACACTTTCACCATTCTCTAAGTGTAGAAGTTCCCTGCCATGTTTCCCTTAAATATTTCACCTTCCAACTTTAACACGAGTTCAGTTCTAATCTCATCCAACCTCAGTTGAAAAAAGCCTGATTACATTTCCCCTATCTTTACCTCTCATAATTTTGTATACCTGTATCAAATCTCCCTTCATTCTTCTAGGGTCTGAGAAATGAAGTTCTAACCTTCAACCTTTTTCCTGTAACTCAGATCCTCAAGTCCTGGCTACAATCTTGAAAAATTTTTTTCTGTGCTCTTTCAGTCTTACTGATTATCTCTCCTGTAGGTAGGTGATCAGAACTGCACACAATACTCCAATGACATGAAAAATTCCTCAGAAATTTATCTGGATCCTTTGTATTAGCATAGAAGTTCTGAGAGCTTCACAAAAGACCTCATTTCAAAGCATACTGGCGTCATAGGCTGAGAACTTTTCTATTATTGCAGTATTGTATCTAATTTTCAAAAAAGTTCTGATGGAGTGGAACGAACTAACATGATAAATAAACGGTAAACTGTTAAACCTATGTTCCATATGTTCCAGAACAAAGATTACTCCAATCACAGAGGGTGACCTCAATACATGTGTGCATGTTTGGATGTTGACCTCTGCACTGGATAAGGGTGGAGATTGGGTGGGCACCTTTCAGTCCTCTTCTGTTCAAATTCAGGAAGGTTTGTGCTGTTGTGGGCAGTGCGGCACAAGTTTTACATTATGAAAAACAGATGTTGAAGGTGAGATTCACTGTTACCTGCAGAAAAGGATACTTGTGAAGTTCAAGATTTCAAACCTGCACAAAGTTTGGCCAGGCAGAAGTAATCCATGCAACCCTGTATGTTTGTGAAATAGTGGCACCCTCCAACCAGCACCTCAAAGGGTCAAGTTGTCAGGCTCGAGAGCAAATGATGCCAACTTAATTTTACTTTAATGGATTCTTTTCCATTCTTACTTTCAAAATGCTTTCCTTTTGTATATTACATCTTTGAAGCAAGTCATTAAGTTTGCTTCTCTGTGTGCAGTCTTGAAAATCACACCTTGATTGTGAATGGAGTTACACTGCCATGGATGGAGGTTTGGAGCCTCTCCTGCTGACTGAGTGTGTCATAGGTGTGGAGCCATGATCCAGTCATCCTTTCTGTATTATCCCCGAATAGGGCCAATAGGAAGAAAATGAAATTAACAAATACAAGTGGGCAGGCATGGAGACTGAATCCTGACACCATTTGTTATAGGTAGGGATCAAAGACTTCAATCCTCAGTGACATCATGAGACAGAGCAGAATTAGGCTATTCAGCCCATCAACTCTGTTCTGCCTTTCGATCATGGCTGATTCATTTCCCACTCAACACCATTCTCCTCGTAACCTTTGATCCCGCCTTTACTAATCAAAACTTACCAACCTCTGTTTTAGTCATACACAGACTCATTACCCTCTTGCTGAAGAAATTCCTCCTCAACTCTGTTCTAAAGGGATGTCCTTATATTCTGGTCTTAGGCTCTCCCACTATTGGAATTGTTTTCTCCATATCCACTCTATCCAGACCTTCCAGCATTTGGTAGATTTCAATGAGATCTCTTGTTCTTCTAAACCCAAGCAATTACAGATACAGAGCCATCAAGAACTGCTCAGATGTTAACCGTTTCACTGAAGAGATTATTAAGAGGAAGTGGAGAAAGGATTGAACCTGAGGATCAATGAGAAGTACAAGTAGGAGAATTGGACCCAAAAACCGAAAAGAGGTTCCTCTTCAGCACTTCTCAGCTAAAGCTGCTCTTTCCTAATGAGTCCCTAATTAGCAGGGTCACAGGCCAGAGCCCTGTGGGCCTACGCATTAATCCAGAAAATCGAAATAATGTCACAGCATATAGAATATTAATAATATTAAAGGTGAGAAGTGGTTCATAAAATTAGTTATCAAATGTGCCAGTCTTTCAGTGATAATCACAATTTTCACAGAAAATGCTAATCAAGAATTCTGCCAGATCAGTGAAGTGCACGTCTCCAAGTGCACAGAATCATTATGAGATTTCTTCTTGTATGTTCAAATTTGAGTTACAATACTGATGAAGCAAATTGGAATCAGGTTTAACATCACCAGTGTATGTCGTGAATTTTTTTGTTTTGCAATACGTAATAAAAGCTATAAATTACAATAAGAAGTACAATGCCTATAAAAAGTGTTCCGCCCCCTTCATGTTTTATTGTTTTACAACATTGAATTAATTGATTTAATTTGTCTTTTTTGACACTGATCAAAAGAAAAAAAACTTTTGTGTCAGAGTGAAAACAGATCTCTACAAAGTGATATTAATTACAAATATAAACCACATAATAATTAATTGCATAAATATTTACCCCCTTCAAATCAGTATTTAACAGATGCACCTTTAGCAACTTTTAAAAGCGTCCACGATGCATCTGTAGACATTTGCTAGTGCCTTTGGTTATAGCCCAATTCTCCTCAAATCCCAGATGAAATATAGTTGCTGATTCTTTGTAATTGCATCATTTTTTGGGCCCAGGATAGATCCTCTGAGATGCTGACACCCAGGAACATGAAACTGCTCACTCTGTCCACTTCTGATCCCTCAGTGAGGACTGCTGTGTGTTCCCTTCACTTGCCCTTCTTGGTCCACAATCAATTACTTGATATTAACCATGTTATTCAATATTATCCATTCACTTATAGTACAGCTAAGAGAAAAGCTTTACCCACTGTTGAATGAGTAATGATGAAGGAAAATGAAATTGAAGAACAATTGATTACTTTTCAATTGCTTTGAGGGAAAGGGCTAAGTAGATGCACTAAAATATGGCATGAAATCTCCAGCTGTTAACTAAAGAAGGGGAAGAAAAACACATGAGAAGCTATGAATGTATTAATAAAAGTCTGAGGCATCCGTTAGTCTTGCGAGACCATGGATCTGTGCCTGGAAAGTCTTCACTCTCCAGGGCGCAGGCCTGGGCAAGGTTGTATGGAAGACCAGCAGTTGCCCATGCTGCAAGTCTCCCCTCTCCATGACACCAATGTTGTCCAAGGGAAGGGCATTAGGACCCATACAGCTTGGCACCAGTGTCGTCGTGGAGCACTGTATGATTAAGTGCCTTGCTCAAGGACACAACACGTTCCCTCGGCTGGGGCTCGAACTCACGACCTTCAGATCGCTAGTCGAATGCCCTAACCACTTGGCCACATGCCCACACATTAATAAAAGTAAAGGATCAGTATATGCGTCAAATGTATCAATTAATGCTACTTTCAGAATTTGTTTAGCCATGTATGATAGTTTCAAGATCTTCTTGTCACTAGCAATTAGAAAGTGTTAGCTGATCTAAATCTAATGAATTTTGCTTGGAACTTGTGGAATGTGGAGACCAGCATTCCAGAACAAACAGATTAATTTACAAAATGTTTACCCCCTGATATTCTTAGCATTGAAACTCGGATTTATATAGACTTGGTATCATACTAGTTGTATGTATTTTCTCTACTCATGTTTTCCTTGATAAAATCAAAATGTACTTCCTGTATTTTGAAACTGTGATTACAAATCTGATGCATTGTCTGTTTAACCACACACAGTGTGGCTGTCTCCAGGTCTAAAGATGTACCACCATTTGGCCCACCCATTCCCAAAGGAGTCACCTTTCCCAAATCAGCAGTGTTCAGGGACTTCCTACTTGCCAAAGTTATCAACGCAGAAAATGCAGCACACAAATCAGAAAAGTTCCGGGCAATGGCCACCAGAACAAGGCAGGAGTATTTGAAGGATCTGGCAGAAAACTTTGTAACTACAGCTACAGTTGACTCTTCTGTGAAATTCAGCTTCATTACACTTGGGGCAAAGAAGAAAGAGAAGACAAAGCCCCGGAAGGATGCGCAGCTGTACAGCTTTGGAGCTATTGTGTGGAATGTTATTGCTCGGGACTTTGGCCAATCTAGTGATATTGAATGTCTTCTTGGAATCTCCAATGAATTCATTGTGCTTGTAGAGCAAGACTCCAAAAATGTAGTGTTTAATTGCTCATGCAGGGATGTAATTGGCTGGACCTCTGGATTAATGACTATAAAGATCTTTTATGAAAGAGGAGAATGCATCCTGCTGTCTGCCATGGAAAACTGTGCAGATGACATCAGGGAAATAGTACAGAGGCTTGAGGTAAGATGAATGCTTTTAATGCCATCTGCTAAATTTATCATGGGTTTCTGTTATGTGGTAAGTTTGGATGCATATTCTGGAAAAGATTTGGTGCCTTATAGTCTTTTAATACTAAAATAAGATTCAGTCTAAAATGTCGAGATAATTTGCAGTAATTAATTTATTTTGGGAAAATTGTTGATTTAACTAATTTTCTTTGGACCAACATATAGTTTCTAGCTTCAGATATTTTCAGTGAAAGAATATACACTTCATTGGAAGAGACAGGTTTTGCTCAATAGATTGCATTATTTTTCTCATCACCCCATTTTTGTGTTTGAGTCATAAATATTACCAGTGTTCATGTTAATTACAATCAGTCAAAAATTGCAAATGCTAATAGCAATATCTGCATCATTCCACAACCTTCTGTTTCCTGTTTTTAACTGCTTTTGCAATATATTGATTAGCTTACCTATTACAAATATTAGTGTCATTGTTTCAGGTATGAGATTTAAGAGAAGCTTGTACGTTTTTAGGACAGGTATAGGGGACTATGATCCAGATGCAGGTCGATGGGACAGGGCAGAATAATAGTTTTGCATGGACTGTATGAGCCATAGGGCAAAAGTCAATTTAATATAGAGTACACTCAAATCAGCGTGGGTTCATCAGTCTGATGGCCTGGTGGAAGAAGCTGTTCCGGAGCCTGTTGGTCCTGGCTTTTATGCTACGGTACCAGATGGTAGCAGCTGGAATAGATTGTGGTTAGGATGACTTGGGTCCCTGATGATCCTACAGGCCCTTTTTACACACCTGTCCTTGTAAATGTCCTGAATCAAGGGAAGTTCACAACTACAGATGCGCTGGGTTGTCCGCACCACTCTCTGCAGAGTCCTGTGATTAAGGGAGGTACAATTCCCATACCAGGCAGTGATAGAGCCAGTCAGGATGCTCTCAGTTGTGCCCTTGTAGAAAGTTCTTAGGACTTGGGAGCCCATACCAAACTTCCTCAACCATCTGAGGCGAAAGAGGTGCTATTGTGCCTTTTTCACCACACAACTGATGTGTACAGACCATGTGAGGTCCTCGGTGACACGGATGCCGAGAAACTTGAAGCTGTTTACCCTCTCAACCCCAGATCCATTGATGTCGGTAGGGGTTTGCCCATCTCCATTCCTCATGTAATCCACAACCAGCTCCTTTGTTTTTGCAACATTGAGGGAGAGGTTGTTTTCTTGACACCACTGTGTCAGAGAGATGACTTCTTCCCTGTAGGCCACCTCATTATTGTTTGAGATAAGGCCAATCAATGTAGTGTTGTTGGCAAATCTATTTGGCAGATTGGGGCTGTGGGTAGCGATACAGTCATGTAGTGACTTCCTCACTACAGGAAACATCCACTATATCTAGGCCTTGCAATATTTGATAGATTTTAATGAGATTCTTCCCCCCCCATTCATCTAAACTCCAGCGGGTACAGGTCCAGAACCATCAGACGCTTCTCATGTATTAACCCTTTCATTTTAGGGATCATTCTCATGAACTCCTCTGGACCCCCTCCAATGTCAGCACATCCTTTCCTAGATAAGGGGCTCAAAGCTGCTTGCAGTTCTCAGGGTACGGTGGAATCATGCCTTATAAAGCCTTAGTCTAGTGTTAAGTAAACAAAGATTGTTGGGTTGTTCGGCAAGAAGCACTTTAAGAAACTTCCCCAGCACCTTCTATTTACAGAGAGTGAATGAATGATTGATAGTTGATATCAGTAATTAATTTGATTGCTTCTGAGATATCCAAGGGGAATTTCCCAAAGCTTTTTATCTTGATTTTGCTGCAAGTTTTATTAGCTCTTGCTTTGGTTGATGAATGAAGTTATGTACCTCCACTGATATCAAATAGCTTGATGATTTGTGTGGACAGCATCTCCTTAGTGTCATCAATCATTGAAATGAAAATTTAGAGAAATGTAAATGAGGATATATTAGCTTGGATCACAAGGGTCCTATTATTGCTTTCTCTATTTACACTTGCGTTATGTTGACAATATTAGGCAGTAAAGGCACATTCCTGAATAAGGCTGCTTGCATCATTTCAAAGTTTGCTTTGATCTACTTTTATTATTTAAAATGTATTTCTTACTAATTAACAACTTTCTCATTTATATTTTAAAATGTGCAAGTGCTTTTTGTCTGTGCCCTAGATTCAGATTCTTTGTTGTCTATTCTGGAAATGAGATCCACATTAAAGAAATATTGTTTCTGACAGGTCCCTCTGCAGACATTGTGACTTGGGTCACCAAAGATTGACGTGATGCTGTGAATCCTCTTAATGGGTGAATCTGTGTGCATCACAAATGAATCTGGGGGTGTTTTGAATTTAATTACCATTGGGGAAATAGTTACGGTATATAACTACCTCTGAATCTAGCAGCCAGTCTGACCATTTCATATTGAAGGAAACACTGCAGTGATCTTCTGGTTTGTTTACTGACATGTCAAGTCATTTATTTTTCAAGGATTGAATGGTTTTCCACAGAATACTGATTGCTTAGAGGCATTGCAAAGTATAATGTTTTATTGGTGTGTTTCTGAAACTTGTCTCTCAATCATTGATTTTGTGGCTTCTATATTTTCAGGTTTGCTATTTGCAATTAGCAGTTGTGATGCACTTTTCTTGGGGAACTGTCACAGCTTAATACTTGGGATGTCATACAACAACAGCTTGCGTTTATATAAATGTCTTCAAATTAAACGCATACCACAGATGGATATAAGAAATGCAGGCGTCAATTGAGTCAGAGATGGAGATGTTGAGGGAAGTGATTAAAGCTTAGTGAAAGGCATAGACTTGTACACTTATTGAAAGCAGTAAAGCAGAATGTTTAGGAAAGGAGATCCAGAAAAATGGGATTTGACTGCTTAGAGGAATAGCTGCTGATGGTAGGAAAGAAGGAAGTAGAAAAGAGACGCGAGTCAAAGAATCAAAATCTTCAGTTGTGGGAATCACAAAGATTTGTGTAGAGACAGCTAAGGTGACAGTGGAAGGATGCAGAAACAAGAATAATGAACTTCATTTATTGGGGGTGAAAAACTAATTAAATTCCTGGGGGGAAAAAAGACTAGTAACATCATGAAGGATCCCTCCCACCCTGCTCATGGACTGTTTGTCCCACTCCCTTCAGGGAAGAGATATGTAGCTTCCATGCCAGGACCACCAGATTCAAAAACAGTTATTTCTCTAAGGCTGATCAACACCTCCACCCACTAGCCCTTCCAACTGCACCCCCGCCCCCATCAACACTACTTCATAATTTCCTTTCTGGGTCATCTTATGTACGGATGCTCCTGTGCCTAGCATCACTTTATGCACACACTTTACAATCAATCTATGTATATACAGTAGGCTTTCTTATGTATTTATATTTATATATTTTTATTATTATTGTGTTTTGCGTTTTTTGTGCTGCATCAGATCTGGAATAACAATTATTTTGTCTTCCTTTACGCATGTACTGGAAATGATATTAAACAATCTTGAATCTTGATCTTGAAAAGGCTGAGTACACTGAACGCAATGCAGATCGTACATAGCAGAGTTGTATGTGAGTTCAGTTAATGGCGGGCAGAGGAAGGGAAAAGAGATGGCTTTAGATTATGAGGACACGCAGTCCTCTTTTATTGTCATTTAGTAATGCATGCATTAAGAAATGATACAATGTTCCTACGGTGTGATATCACAGAAACACAAGACAGACCAAGACTGAAAAACTGACAAAAACCACATAATTATAACAAATAGTTACGACAGTGCAAGCAATACCGTAACTTGAAGAAGAACAGGCCATGGGCACGGTAAAAAAAGTTCAAAGTCTCTTGAAAGTCCCATGATCTCATGCAGACGGGAGAAGGAAGAAAACTCTTCCTGTCGTGAGCCTTCCAGCACCGCCAACGTGCCGAAGCAGCATCCTGGAAGCACCCGACTACAGTCCGACTCTGAGTCGTCTGAAAACTTTGAGCCTCCGACCAGCCCTCCGACACCGAGCACCATCTCTGCCCAGATGGTGCTCCAGCCCCCGCCACCAGCAACAGGCAAAGCCGAAGATTTGGGGCCTACCCTCCGGAGATTCTCGATCGTACAGTAGCAGCAGCAGCGAACCGGGCATTTCAGAAGTTTCTCCAGATGTTCCTCCGTGCTTCTCACGTCTGTCTCCATCAAATCAGGATTGTGTACGGCCCCCTATTTAACAAATATGATATCATTTCACCGGAGAGGCAGCGCACGCTGTGTCGTGCCGCCATCTTCTCCTCCAGCCATAGAATAATCAAACCTAGAGTTCCAACTAAGGAAGTAAATGAGTTCCATGATGGAAAGGATATTTAAATTCTATACATACACTTAAGTTCTACAGTTACCCAAAAGTTAGTTTGTGTTAAAATAAATGTAATCATCCAGTTATTTAAATTTTGATATGAATACAAGATGAGTGAGAATCTAGTGCAAAAAATGCAGTTATAAATTGAAGGAAACACTGTGTAAGCAAGTGCAATGGCTGAACAAGGATCCTTATTTTATGCACTTTGTACACGTAGGAAAACAGTATGTTCAGAATATGTAGATAAATACAAGGCGAAGTAGGATAAAGTTGCCATAGTAGCAAGGTTTCTTGTAATCTTAGGCCTCCAGCTTGGGAATCCCTTTACAAGAAGAATTCAGGAACGTTAAAGCTTTAGTGCTGACTGCATAAGTGAAGTACAGGGGTTTTACTTGAACAAGTTTGAATGTTCTAAATGGAAGGTATGTTCTTGGATGCAGTGACCTGGCCTTGATCCATGAAATCCACAAGCCTGAATGAATGATCTATTTCATTCAACCCTAAGGTTATATATTTTTTTGGTAAGCTGATACTTGTAAATTATGCCTGATCTGTGTCATTTTTTATATATATTTAATTAAGTGTTCAGTGTTATAACTTAATGTAACAGCTCCCTGACAACCCTCCCAATCTACATTGGCAGGTGTTAAAAGAATGTAGTTGGTAACATGTTCAGTTCATCAACACTTGTCAATGAATTTATCCATGTGGCCGATTGTTGAATTTAGAGGTTGTATATGAGAGATTTTTTTAACGTGCTTTCTAGGCTAGGAGATTTAGTGGTGAAAGGAGGGTGGAATAACTTAAACTTGGCTAATACGATATCTGTTGTCCAAAGCTCAGGAGAGAAAATTAATCAGCATGACAGAATGCTAATCTCAAATGTTCAAAGTTCAAAATAAAATGTCACCATATAAGAAGAAGAAGAAAGCCCTTTACTCCGAGTGGAGTCATCGGGACGCCGTCAAGACAGCGTTTTTTAGCAGGCTTTCTTATTTTTATGAGGCCGAGTTGCTAGCTCAATGCTCAAGCCAGCACGGATGGAAAGAATGCAAGGGAGCCCGCTGGATTCGAACTCGGGAGTCTTTGCTCCGAAGTCTGGCGCTGATGCCACTATGCCATCAGTCAGCTATGTCACCATATACTCGCCTGAAATTCATCTTCTTGCAGGCATTCACAGTGGAACAAAGAAATACAATAGTATCATTGGAAAACCTACACACAAGTAAAGACTGACAAACAATGTGCAAAAGAAGATAACTTGGGCAAATGTGCAAATACATACAGTAGGGAGAGTGAGCAGATAATCAGAGTTACAGGGAAGTAGTCACCCTGAAGTTGCAGGAGGCGAGTAGCTGGATGATTGTTAGGAGAAATGGAAATATAAATAGGCAGTTAGAGCAGAGCTTCGCTGTGGCCATTCCCCTTAAAATCAAGGTTTTTAAGAATATGAATTAAATTTCCCTGATTTCTCCTTAAAAATTAGCCCTTAGAGTCTAGTAAATTTGATAAATCTATTTTGCAGTTAGGCCTGTGCCAAAATAGGTTATAGGTGAGGAATTAATTCAAGTACAGGTTCAAGTTTATTCTCATCTGATTGTACAAATATAGACCAAATGGAACAATGTTCATCCGGATTATGGTGCAGCCACAAAACATATAGCACACACAGCACAAAAGCCAGAAATAAGCTAATAAAATACAATTCAAAATGCATGTAGTCCAGTACAGTAAACAGCTTGCTGCCCTAATGACCAGACCTCTGTGGTAGCAGGATATTCATTAGCCTAACAGCCTGAGGGAAGAAGCTGTTACCCAGTCTGGCAGTCTAGTCCTGATGCTCCTGTACCTCATTCCTGGTGGTAGTGGGTTAAAGAGATTGTGGGATGGATGGCCTCCTCAACAATTCTTCAAGCCCTTTGTCTGCAACGTTCCCAGGAAATGTAACAGATAAAGGGGAGGATGACCCTCTATTTGTGACATTTACTGGGTGAGTTAGGAGTCCCTATGAGACTAAAGTTTGGGAGGGGGATTAAGGATATGAGTGGAGGGTAATTGGAGGAGTTGATCAAACATAGACCTCAGTGTGATTTAAACAAACAGAATGAAAAGGCCAGATGAATATAATGGTCTAGGTTCTGGTCAAGGGCAAAGCCAATCCAAGTGTATGGGTTGGGAATTAATATGTAGCAAATCTTTCAGAGAATATGGGAGTATTGGGGCTGAGAACATCAGAGATGGAAAACTCAGTTCCGATACCGAGGGAGGAAATTCATGAAAGTATTTTGATGAAAGCTTTTTTTAAAAAATTGTATTTGGGGCGGGATTTTAAGAATGAAGGTTTTAAGGATATTGGTAAAAAGGTGAAATGTTTAAAGGAGGCATTGGGATAGGGATGTAGCCAGGTTTGATGATTCAGTCAAGATCTCCTCCCCAAATTAGTTGGGGCAATACATGGCATTGAGACAGAAGTATGTATTTTGCTGAAAGGCAGGCCACTTGGGCCTTCAAGACTGTGCATCATTAAATATGATATAGAACTGTATAACTCAGTACAGGCCCTTCAACCCACCATGTTGTTCCAACCATTTAACCTACCCCAAGATCAATCTAACACTTCATGCCCACATAGCCCACTATTTTGACTTAGTTTCAGCCTCAATTTTGTGCCAGTTGCCATTACACTCAATTCCCTGATGTTATCTATTGTGTATTTAATATTTCAGTAATATTTGAGTAATATTGTAAATATATTGTTTAATTAAGCATTCTTTGTTGTTTACATAATTCATTATGGGTTATATGTTCTATGTAAAAGTATGTGAATGGCATACATCTTTACACCACCAGGTGATAAGGCATGCCTCGTAAAGTAAGAAGCATACATACTACCTGTTGAAGAGTAACAAGACATTCAAGTTTTTTTTAAAAATGCAGCTTGATTTCTTCACAGAAGGAGAAAAACAGTTGAGTTTTTAAAAAATTGCAGCACATTTTTTCCTCTGAAGGGGAGAGAGATAGTTGAGTTAAGAAGAAAGGCAGAAAATGTACAAATTCATGGGCTCATAAACTGAGTACCAGGTGATAATAATCACAATTTTTTTTAAAAAAGGAGAAATAGCTGCTACATCAGAAAGATAGGCTCATTTGATTGCACATTGGGTAATGTATACTGGGTGAATTGAACAGTATTTTAAAGTAGATAGAATAGCCAATGAGAAACAAGTGCCAGTTTTGCTGAGTGCAATTGGTGGAAGAGCATACAGCTTGCTTCGAAGTTTGACTGCTCCAACCAAGCCAGCCAAAATGAGCTTTGCTGATATCATGAATGTAATGTAGGAACATTTAAAATCAAAACTATTGTTGACTGCAGAAAGCTTTAGGTTTCTTAGGTGGAATCAAAAGGCAAGGGAGTCCATTTGAGCTGAATTGAAGAGATTGTCCGAGCATTGCCAATTCAGAGACGGATTTAATGATGCACTGAAAGATCAGTTAGTTTGTGTGAACCTACAAGAAAGCATTCAAAAACAGCTCCTAACTGAAATGAAACTCACATTTAAAAGAGAACTTGAAATTGCTATATCAATGGAAACAGCAGCCAGAAGCGTAATTGAATTCCAGTCTAGAATAAAAGTGAGCATGAACAAAATTGCAGTGACTAGATGGAGGCCTACGTGGCTAAATAAATTGTGTTACTATTGTGGCAGGTGTTCACATACATCAGACCAATACAAGAAAATACAACAAAGTAGGACACCTACTATACAAAGAGCATGTTGGACAGATAAAAATAAGTGCTTGTCTCACTAAAGTAAAAATGGAGTTCATACCAGCCTCCTGTGTTTTCCTTTCAATTAGCTTTGGAGTTACAAAACATAACATTACCTATCTTCTGTTTCCCCCTTGTTAGATTTCAATTTACTTTTCCCAAAATTATTTTCTGTCTACTGAAATTGGCACACCTCCAATAAAGATTTTCTTTTAATTCAGTGTTGCTTTTCTGCAGCTTATTTAAATCCATTGTTCCCAAATGTTCCCCATGTTAGATCCCAGAACCATATCCAACAATGCTGCTTCGTCAATGGATGGAAAATGTCACTCCTCTATAGTTCTTATATTGCTGAGTAAATATGTTCCTCTATATCCTTCCCACCAGTTGGTAACAAGCAGAATATACTCAATAGGGCTCTTAATTGAAAATTTTCAACTTGTTCAGTCACTCTTTCCTTAATTATAAGTTTTAGTAATTTCTTAACAACAGATGTTAGGCTAATTGATCTATAATTTCCTGGTTCCTCTTTCTGAAATAGCTAAGTGGCATATACTATTTTCTACATCTAAAGGACCAATTTCAGAACTGAGAAACTAGTGGAAGTTTATAGTTAGGGCACCAATCATGTTTATTTTAAAAACTCGTTCTCAGCTGTTCATTTTAAATGCTGAGGTAAGAGCTGTCTACTTCTTGGACCTGTGTCACTCTTCACTGCATTCTATTTTCTTTTATTGTGTAATATTATTATTAGTAAGCTTATTCACTAGTTCATATCGGTGAACTCTATCACACTGAAAATACTGGAATAAACTTAACATGTCAACTGTAGCCTAATTTTAATTTGCAACATTGTCAATGACAGTTTTAAAGATTGTATGTTACTCCTGACTACCCTCTTTTTCAAAATAGAATTTCTATGTTGATTTTGAAAATTTTTGTTAGTTTCTTATTTCATTTTGGTTAATTTTTTTATTAGCTCTTGTTCTGTTCACTCATCACCATTAAGACCTCTACTCATTTATGACTTAACTGTTTTCCTTTCAGTTTAATGTTGCTTAACACTTTTTCCAATTAGTTTAATAAGACCATAACATATACCCATTCAGCCCATCAAATCCACTCCGCTGTTTCATCATGGCTGATCCTGGATCCCATTCAACCCCATACACCTGCCCTCCCACCATATCCCTTAATGCTCCAACCAATCAAAAACCTATCAACTTGCGCTTTAGATATACCCACGGACTTGGCCTCAACTGCACTCTGTGGCAGAGCATTCCACAGATTCACTGCTCTTTGGCTAAAAAATTTCCTCCATACTTCTGTTCTAAAATGTCACCCTTCAATTTCAAGGCTGTGCCCTCTAGTTCTGGATACCTCCACCATAGGAAACATCCTCTCCACATCCATCTTATCTAGTCTTTTCAACATTCAGTAAGTTTCAATGAGATCCCCATGCATTCTTCTAAATTCCAGTGAGTACAGGCCCAAAGCTGCCAAACACTCCTCATACATTAACTCCTTCATTCCTGGAATTATCCTTGTGAACTTCCTCTGGATTCTCTCCAATGACAACACATCCTTTCTGAGATATGGGGCCCAAAAGTGTTGACAGTACTCCAAGTGTGGTCTGACTTGTGTCTTGTAAAGCTCAGCATTATCTCCTTGTTTTTATATTCTATTCCCCATTAAATAAATGCCAACATTGCATTTGCGTTCTTTACCACAGACTCAACCTGTGAATTAACCTTCTGGGAGTCTTGCACGAGGACTCCTAAGTCCCTTTGCACCTCTGATGTTTGGATTTTCTCCCCATTTAGATAATAGTCTGCACTAACAGTAAGTCAGGAAAGGCAGGCAGTTGATGGGACAAAATTGCAGCCAGTGCATTAGGGATGCAGAATCAAAAAGGGTAGTAAATACAATACCCAAAGTGTTATATCTCAATGCAGGGAGCACAAGAAATAAGGTGGATGATCTTGTTGCACTTCTACAAATTGTCAGATATGATGTTATGGCCACCACTGAATCGTGGCTGAAGGATGGTTGTAGTTGGGAACTGAATGTCCAAGTTTACACTTCGTATCAGAGGGATAGGAAGGTAGGCAGAGAGGGTGCCTTGGCTCTGCTGGTAAAGAATAGCATCAAATCAGTACAAAGATGTAACATCGGATCGGAAGATGTTAAATCCTTTTGGGTTGATTTAAGAAAGTGCAAGGGTAAAGGGACCTTGGTGTCAATTTTATACAGGCCTCCCAGCAGTAGCTGGGCTGTGGACCACAGGTTATAACAGAAATAGAGAAGTCGTGTCAAAAGACCAATGCTATGATAGTCATAGGAGATCTTAACATGCAGGTCGATTAGGAAAATCAGGTTGGTAATGGATCTCAAGAAAGGGAGTTTGTTGAATGCCTTTGAGATGGCTTTTTAGGGCAGTTTATTGATGGACGTACTAGGGGATCAGCTATACTGCATTGGGTGTTATGTAATAAACTAGAGGCATTTAGGGAGCTTAAGATAAAGAACCCTTAGGTGACAGTGATCATAATATGATTTAATTCAACTTGAAATTTAATAGGGAGAAAGTAAAGTCTGATGTAGCAGTATTTCAGTGGAATAAAGGAAATTACAGTGGTATAAGAGAGGAGTTGGCCAAAGTAAATTGGAGGGAGATGCTAACAGGGATGACAACAGAGCAGCAATGGCATGAGTTTCTGGGGAAAATGAGGAAGGTGCAGAATAGATGTATTCCAAAAACAAAGAAATACTCAGATGGCAAAATAGTACAACCATGGCTGACGAGGAAAGCCAAGCCAATGTAAAACCAAAAGAGATGTCATACAACAAAGCAAAAATTAGCAGGAAGATAGAGGTTTGGGAAGCTTTTAAATACCTACAGAAAGCAACTAAGAGAATCATTAGGAGGGAAAAGATGTAATATGAAAGCAAGCTAGCAAACAATATCAAAGTAGATAGTAAAAGATTTTTGGAAGTATGGAAATATGTAAAAAATAAAAGAGAGGTGAGAGTGGATATAGGGCCACAAGAAAATGAGGCTGGAGAAATAATAATGGGAGGGGGCGGTCAAGGGGATGGCAGATAAACTAAATGAGTTTTTTTGCATCCATCTTCACTGTGGAAGACACTAGCAGTATGCCAGAGGTCCATGAGTGTCAGGGAGCAGGAGTGCCAGGTGTTGAAGGATATGAATGCAGTTACTATTACAAGAGAGAAGGTGCTCAAAAAACTGAAAGACTTAAAGATACATAAGTCACCTGGACTAGATGAACTGCACCCTAGGGTTCTGAAAGAGGTATCAGTAGAGATTATGGACCCATTAATAATGATTTTTCAATAATCACTGGATTCTGGAATGGTTCCAGAGAACTGGGAAATTGCAAATGTCACTCCACTCTTTAAGAAAGAAGGAAGGCAGCGAAAGGAAATTATAGACCAGTTAGCCTGACCTCAGTGGTTGGGAATATGTTGGAGTTATTTGTGAAGGATGAAGTTATGGAGTAGTTGGTGACACAGGACAAGATAGGACAAAGTCAGCATAGTTTCTATAAGGGAAGATCTTGCCTGACAAAGCTGTTGGGATTCTTTGAGGAGATTACTAGTAGGACAGATAAAGGGGATGCAGTGGATGTTGTATATTTGGATTTTCAGAAGGGCTTTGACAAGGTGCCACACGTGAGGTTGCATAAGCAGTTAAGAGCCCATGGTTTCACAGGAAAGTTACTGACATGTTTAGTGCATTGGCTGTTTTGTAGGAGACAGCGAGCAGGAATGAAAGGGTCCTTTTCTGGTGACTGCCAGTGACTAGCGGTGTTCTGCGGGGGTTGGTGTTGAAACTGCTTCTTTTTATGTTGTAGATCAATGATTTAGATGGTAGAATAGATGGCTTTGTTGCCAAGTTTGCAGATGATACGAAGTTTGGTGGAGTGGCAGGTAGTATTGAGGAAACAGGAAGGCTTCAGAAAGACAGACAGATTAGGAGAGTGGGCAAGAAAGTGGCAAATGAAATACAATGTTGGAAAATGCATCGTCATGCACTTTAGTAGAAGAAGTAAATGTGCTGGCATTGGAGGGGATTCAGAGGAGGATCACGAGGATGATTCTGGGAATCAAATGGTTATCATATGAGGAATGTTTGATGGCTCTGGGCCTGTACTTGGTGGAATTTAGAAGGATATGGGGTGGGGCAGATCTCATTGAAACTTCTCGAATGTTGAAAGGCCTTAGCAGAGTAGATGCGGAAAGGATATTTCCCATGGTGGGGGAGTCAAGGACACGAGCGCATAGCCTCAGGATAGAGGGGAATCCATTTAAAACAGATTCAGAGAAATTGCTTTAGCCAGAGATGGTTAATCGGTGGAATTTGTTGCCACTGGCAGCTGTGGAGGCCAGGTTGTTGGGTATATTTAAGGCAGAGATTGGTAGGTTCTTGACTGGCCATGGCATCAAAGGTTACGGGGAGAAGGCTGTGAAGTGGAAAAAAAGAAAAAGAAATAGAACCATAGAAACCATAGAAACTACAGCACAGAAACAGGCCCTTTGGCCCTTCTTGGCTGTGCCGAACCATTTTCTGCCTAGTCCCACTGACCTGCACATGGACCATATCCCTCCATACGCCTCCCATCCATGTATCTGTCCAATTTATTCTTAAATGTTAAAAAAGAACCCGCATTTACCACCTTGTCTGGCAGCTCATTCCATACTCCCACCACTCTCTGTGTGAAGAAGTCCCCCCTAATGTTCCCTTTAAACTTTTCCCCCCTCACCCTTAACCCATGCCCTCTGGTTTTTTTCTCCCCTTGCCTCAGTGGAAAAAGCCTGCTTGCATTCACACTATCTATACCCATCATAATTTTATATACCTCTATCAAATCTCCCCTCATTCTTCTACGCTCCAGGGAATAAAGTCCTAACCTATTCAACCTTTCTCTGTAACTGAGTTTCTCAAGTCCCGGCAACATCCTTGTAAACCTTCTCTGCACTCTTTCAACCTTATTTATATCCTTCCTGTAATTTGGTGACCAAAACTGAACACAATACTCCAGATTCGGCCTCACCAATGCCTTATACAACCTCATCATAACATTCCAGCTCTTATACTCAATACTTTGATTAATAAAGTCCAATGTACCAAAAACTCTCTTTACGACCCTATCTACCTGTGACAACACTTATAGGGAATTTTGTATCTGTATTCCCAGATCCCTCTGTTCCACTGCACTCCTCAGTGCCTTACTATTAACCCTGTATGTTCTACGTTGGTTTGTCCTTCCAACGTGCAATACCTCACACTTGTCTGTATTAAACTCCATCTGCCATTTTTTAGCCCATTTTTCCAGCTGGTCCAAGTTCCTCTGCAGGCTCTGAAAACCTTCCTCACTGTCTACTACACCTCCTATCCAATTTACTACATTATCATCCAGATCATTGATATAGATGACAAATAACAATGGACCCAGCACTGATCCCTGTGGCACACCACTAGTCACAGGCCTCCACTCAGAGAAGCAATTCTCTACCACCACTCTCTGGCTTCTTCCATCGAGCCAATGTCTAATCCAATTTACCACCTGTCCATGTATACCTAGCGACTGAATTTTCCTAACTAACCTCCCATGCGGGACCTTGTCAAAGGCCTTACTGAAGTCCATGTAGACAATATCCACTGCCTTCCCTTCATCCACTTTCCTGGTAACCTCCTCGAAAAACTCCAACAGATTGGTCAAACATGACCTACCACGCACAAAGCCATGTTGACTCTCCCTAATAAGCCCCTGTCGATGCAAATGCTTGTAGATTCTGTCTCTTAGTACTCCCTCCAATAACTTACCTACTACTGACGTTAAACTCACCGGCCTATAATTTCCCGGATTACTTTTCGATCCTTTTTTAAACAACAGAACAACATGAGCCACTCTCCAATCCTCCGGCACTTCACCTGTAGACAGCGACGTTTTAAATATTTCTGCCAGGGCCCCTGCAATTTCAACACTAGTCTCCTTCAAGGTCCGAGGGAACACTCTGTCAGGTCCCGGGGATTTATCCACTTTAATTTTCCTCAAGACAGCAAACACCTCCTCCTTTTCAATCTGTACAGTTTCCATGATCTCACTACTTGATTCCCTCAATTCCATAGATTTCATGCCAGCTTCCTTAGTAAATACAGACGCAAAAAACCTATTTAAGATCTCCCCCATTTCCTTTGTTTCTGCACAAAGCCGACCACTCTGATCTTCAAGAGGACCAATTTTATCCATTACAATCCTTTTGCTCTTAATATACTTGTAAAAGCTCTTTGGATTATCCTTCACTTTGACTGCCAAGGCAACCTCATGTCTTCTTTTAGCCCTCCTGATTTCTTTCTTAAGTATTTTCTTGCACTTCTTATACTCCTCAAGCACCTGATTTACCCCCTGTTTCCTATACATTTCATACAACTCCCTCTTCTTCTTTATCAGAGTTGCAATATCCCTTGAGAACCAAGGTTCCTTATTCCTATTCAATTTGCCTTTAATCCTGACAGGAACATACAAACTCTGCACTCTCAAAATTTCCCCTTTGAAGGCTTCCCACCTACCAATCACATCTTTGCCAGAGAACAACCTGTCCCAATCCACGCTTTTTAGATCCTTTCTCATTTCTTCAAATTTGGCCTTCTTCCAGTTCAGAACCTCAACCCTAGGACCAGATCTATCCTTGTCCATGATCAAATTGAAACTAATGGTGTTATGATCACTGGAACCAAAGTGCTCCCCTACACAGACTTCTGTCACTTGCCCTAATTCATTTCCTAACAGGAGATCCAATAATGCATCCCCTCTAGTTGGTCCCTCTATGTATTGATTTAGAAAACTTTCCTGAACACATTTTACGAACTCTAAACCATCTAGACCCCTAACAGTATGGGAGTCCCAATCAATGTATGGAAAATTAAAATCCCCTACCAGCACAACTTTATGTTTCCTGCAGTTGCCTGCTATCTCTCTGCAGATTTGCTCTTCCAAGTCTCGTTGACTATGGGGTGGTCTGTAATACAATCCCACTAATGTGGCCATACCTTTCCTGTTTGTCAGCTCCACCCATAAGGACTCAGTAGACAAGCCCTCTAATCTGTCCTGCCTGAGCACTGCTGTAATATTTTCCCTAACAAGCAATGCTACTCCCCCACCTTTCATAGGAATGATTGAATGGCAGAGCAGACTTGTTGGACCAAATTGCCTAATTCTGCTCCTATGTCTCATGGTCTTATAAAATTATTTACACCTTATTAAATGTGACTAAATTTGGCTCAATATTGATAAGCCAAGTACAGTAAATGGATGGGAGAGTTACGGTTACAGTCAGACCAACTTTGAGTCGCAAGGCAAGCTCGCAAGGCCTGATTCTAATTTGTATATTCATGAGTAGGCAAAGAGGATTTGAGTACAAAGGTGGCAACATCTTGCTCCAATTACATAAGGGGCTCTGCTGAAACTGCATCTGAAATATGTATGTGGAACAGGTTTGTTTCCTAAGTAAGTATATAGTTATTGAGTGATGGAGAGATACTGTCCGAAAACAGGTCCGTCAGCCCACCAATTTCATACCAGGAGGCCGTGCCCTCTGGTCCTAGACTCTCACACTATCGGAAATATCCTTTTCATGTCCATACTATCTAGGCCTTTCAGTATCTGTTAGGCCGGTAGTCATGGTATCAAATTACGAGGTCACACTTTGAGAACCGAAAGGAGAAGAAATATATTTATCCTGAGGGTAGTGAATCTTGGAATTTTCTAAGAGGGCTGTAAACGTTCATTCACTTAGTACATTAAAGATGGTGATTGGTAGATTTAAATATTATGGATACCAAAAATTTTAGGTTCATTGCAGGAAAAAATAAGTTAAATACCCTGCCTACTCTTGCTACTTCCTGAGGTACTCTTTCCTAGTCGAGTACAGGGCTACTGTAGGAAACTTTGTCACATGGTGTGAGCAGAATTATCTGCAACTTAATGTGAAAAAGACAAAGGAGCTGGTGGTAGACCTGAGGAGAGCTAAGGTACCGGTGACCCCTGTTTTCATCCAGGGGGTCAGTGTGGACATGGTGGAGGATTACAAATACCTGAGGATACGAATTGACAATAAACTGGACTGGTCAAAGAACACTGAGGCTGTCTACAAGAAGGGTCAGAGCTATCTCTATTTCCTGAGGAGACTGAGGTCCTTTAACATCTGCCGGACGATGCTGAGGATGTTCTACGAGTCTGTGGTGGCCAGTGCGATCATGTTTGCTGTTGTGTGCTGGGGCAGCAGGCTGAGGGTGGCAGACACCAACAGAGTCAACAATCTTATTCGAAAGGCCAGTGATGTTGTAGGGATGGAACTGGACTCTCTCACGGCGGTGTCTGAAAAGAGGATGCTGTCTAAGTTGCATGCCATCCTGGTCAATGTCTCCCATCCACTACATAATGTACTGGGTGGGCACAGGAGTACATTCAGCCAGAGACTCATTCCTCCAAGATGCAGCACAGAGCGTCATAGGAAGTCATTCCTGCCTGTGGCCATCAAACTTTACAACTCCTCCCTTGGAGGGTCAGACACCCTGTGCCGATAGACTGGTCCTGGACTTATTTCATAATTTACTGGCATAATTTACATATTACTATTTAACTATTTATGGTTCTATTACTATTTATTATTTATGGTGCAACTGTAAATTATGTAAACCAATTTCCCCCTGGGATCAATAAATTATGACTATGACTCTGACTATGACTATGTTATAAGCAGCCAACTCAGGGTTAAGATTATCCACATTTAAGATTAACTCAGATTTTCTCTCTCCATTGATGCTAGCTGAGGATTTTCATAACTTTATTTATTAATTTCAGAATTCTTCCAGCTGCTTTATGGTCACATTTGTGGCATGTTTTTCTTTCTTTTTTCCAAAACTCCACTCAGTTTCCTCTGTTTACACTCTTGCAGGCAGATTAACTATGATGAAGTATCATCTATTTCCCAAACACCAAAACTTTGGTCACCACTCTATCACAGAGATCTTTTCCCTCTGTGCAACTTGAAGTGTGTTTGTTTTCTCACTTAACATGGGGGAATCTGGAACTGAGGAGCATAGTTTCAAAATAAGGGGTTGCCCATTTAAGATGTAGTTGAGTTGGCAGTTCCTCTAAAGGACGCTGGTGAATCTTTGTAACTCCTAAAACAATGGAGGTGGAGCCATTGAATACGTTCAAGGTTCAGAGAGAGTTTTGGATGAGTTGAGTTATGGAAACTAGTAGGAATGTAAATTTAAGGCCAAGGTCTGATCTGGCATCACTGAATGGTGACACACATCAAAGTTGCTGGTGAACGCAGCAGGCCAGGCAGCATCTCTAGGAAGAGGTGCAGTCGACGTTTCAGGCCGAGACCCTTCGTCAGGACTAACTGAAGGAAGAGTGAGTAAGGGATTTGAAAGTTGGAGGGGGAGGAGGAGATCCAAAATGATAGGAGAAGACAGGAGGGGGAGGGATAGAGCCAAGAGCTGGACAGGTGATAGGCAAAAGGGGATACGAGAGGATCATGGGACAGGAGGTCCGGGAAGAAAGACAAGGGGGGGAGAACCAGAGGATGGGCAAGAGGTATATTCAGAGGGACAGAGGGAGAAAAAGGAGAGTGAGAGAAAGAATGTGTGCATAAAAATGAGTAACAGATGGGGTACGAGGGGGAGGTGGGGCCTTAGCGGAAGTTAGAGAAGTCGATGTTCATGCCATCAGGTTGGAGGCTACCCAGACGGAATATAAGGTGTTGTTCCTCCAACCTGAGTGTGGCTTCATCTTTACAGTAGAGGAAGCCGTGGATAGACATGTCAGAATGGGAATGGGATGTGGAATTAAAATGTGTGGCCACTGGGAGATCCTGCTTTCTCTGGCGGACAGAGCGTAGATGTTCAGCAAAGTGGTCTCCCAGTCTGCGTCGGGTCTCGCCAATATATAAAAGGCCACATCGGGAGCACCGGATGCAGTATATCACCCCAGTCGACTCACAGGTCAAGTGTTGCCTCACCTGGAAGGACTGTTTGGGGCCCTGAATGGTGGTAAGGGAGGAAGTGTAAGGGCATGTGTAGCACTTGTTCCGCTTACACGGGTAAGTGCCAGGAGAGAGATCAGTGGGGAGGGATGGGGGGGACGAATGGACAAGGGAGTTGCGTAGGGAGCGATCCCTGCGGAATGCAGAGGGGGGGGAGGGAAAGATGTGCTTAGTGGTGGGATCCCGTTGGAGGTGGCGGAAGTTACGGAGAATAATATGTTGGACCCGGAGGCTGGTGGGGTGGTAGGTGAGGACCAGGGGAACCCTATTCCTTGTGGGGTGGTGGGAGGATGGAGTGAGAACAGATGTACGTGAAATGGGGGAGATGCGTTTAAGAGCAGAGTTGATAGTGGCGGAAGGGAAGCCCCTTTCTTTAAAAAAGGAAGACATCTCCCTTGTCCTGGAATGAAAAGCCTCATCCTGAGAGCAGATGCGGCGGAGACAGAGGAATTGCGAGAAGGAGATGGCGTTTTTGCAAGAGACAGGGTGAGAAGAGGAATAGTCCAGATAGCTGTGAGAGTCAGTAGGCTTATAGTAGACATCAGTGGATAAGCTGTCTCCAGAGACAGAGACAGAAAGATCTAGAAAGGGGAGGGAGGTGAATGGTGAAGCAGGCTTCTTCCTACTCTAGTTCTTAAGTTCCATGCTTTCTTACCCGGCTTCATCGAAAGGTTGTTGTTTGTGGCTTCAGGCTGTCACCAAGGTCTGGTCTTTGACTTGTTCAATGTTCAAATTTCAAAGTACATTTATTATCAAAGTATGCATATCATATACAAACTGGAGTTTCATTTTTTGCAAGCAACCACAAATCAAAGAAACAATAGAATCTATGAAAAACCCACACAACAAAAACTGACACACATCTAATGTGCGAAAAAAATTTTAAAAATTGTGCATATATAGAACATAGAACAGTACAGCACAGTACAGGCCCTTCGGCCCACAGTGTTGTGCTGACCCTTAAACCCTGCCTCTCATATAACCCCCCACTTTAAATTCTTTCATTTACCTGTCTAGTAGTCTCTTAACTTTCACTAGTGTATCTGCCTCCACCACTGACTCAGGCAGTGCATTCCACACACCAACCACTCTCTGAGTATAAAACCTTCCTCTGATATCCCCCTTGAACTTCCCACCCCTTACCTTACCTTTACCTTACCTTAAAGCTAACAATAAATAATAAACAAATAATGTAAATAGCATGAACTGCAGTGTTCCCAAAAGTGAGTCCACAGCCACGGGGTCAGTTCAGCACTGAGGTGAGTGCCTCTAGTTCAGGAACCCAATGGCTACAGAGCAGCAACTACTCCCAAACCTGGCAGCATGGAACCCAAGACCCCTCCACTACCTACCCAATGGTAGCTGCTCGAAGAGAGAGATTATATTCTTAATCTTATCTATAAGAGATTGTATTATTATTTTTAGTTAGTGAGTTCTGCAATTTAACTTTTCATCTTCAAGCTTATGCAGTTAGCAGAAGTTCCCCATGGATAAACTGAGCCACAGTGTTAGTATGACACTTTGTCCAGAGAGGTGAGTGATTTCCTCCTCTTCCCCCAAAGGATATCACGAAAACAGAGAATTTGACTTTATGTCAGACAATGACATTATTATAAAATGCTGTTTTCTATTGTGCCAGCTCTAGAGGCAGCTGTGGCCATCGTAGTATCTTTGTTCAAGGTTAGGGAGGAAATCAGTGGAGTTTAACTGGAATGGAATCTTTTCAAATCAGTTATCACTTTTTCTTTGATGTGTCCAGTGGGCTATTTTTGAGTAAACAGTGTGCTTTTCAGTATTTTATGAGATGCTTTTATTTGCTGATGAAAAGTGAAGTCACAGAGTGCAGAAGTCAGCAAAGTCACTGCAATGAACTAAACACTACAGGGTAGTATTTCTGCCTTTGGATGTTTGCACCCAAAATGCACTTGAACGGTAACTTAACAAGCGCTGTTTCAAATTTCTCCCTGAAAAGAATGATTAACTTAATTACAAACATGATATTTTCCATGATCCAGTGCAATTGGACAGCTATAATAAAACTGAACTGACCTTTTAGTCAGCAAAAATATTCCTTGATGTATTTAGAACTGCCAGCATGATTTATTAATGTGGTTGAACAATTTTGTTACCAAAAAAATGAATATTTAGTTAGTCACCTAATTAGATTTTTAATGAAAATCTTCAAAACCATTTGAAAGGCTAATTTCATTACTTTTACCAGATTTTGAATAAACTAAATAACCTTTAATATGAGAAACTTTTAAAGGGTCCCACAATTTCCTGTTTATTGGAATTCATGTACCTTGAAGTGCATGAAGTTACCAACACAGTCAGTGGAATCTTGCAGTTTTAACCCTGGGCCCCGATGAGTTTGAGACTGGACCAGCCTTGTCTTAATTTTAGACAAAATAAATCTTGAACTCATGTAAAAGAACACAAAATATTTGATTTTAAGCTTTCTGAGCTCAAATCTGTTGTATTTTAAATGTATTCTAGTTTGCTATTTTTTTGGCTAATGCAGCACAAAAATGTACTTCAGAACCTTGCACCAGCTTGGCCTAGTGATGTGTCATGGTTCCTCAGTAGTTTGCTTTTCAGCTTCAAACCAATGGAGATTGAGGTGGTGTCTGTACAGAGTTTATACATTCTCTGGGTGTTCTGATTTCCTCCCACATCCCATAGAAGAATGCATTTTGTAGGTGAAATGAACACTGTAAATTGCCCCTTATTGTAAATATGTGGCAAAACCTTGGGCCTCTTGTCTAAGAAAGGATGTGCTGCCACTGGAATGTGTCCAGAGGAGGTTCATAAGAATGAACCCGGGAATGAAAAGGGTTAATGTATGAGGAGCGCTTGATGGCTCTGGACCTATACTTGCTGGAGTTTAGAAAATTGAGGGAGGATCTCATTGAAGCTGATCAAATATTAAAAGGGCTAGATAGAGTGGATGTGGAGAAGATGATTCCTATAGTGTGGGAGTTTTAGGCCAGAGAGAACAGTCTCAGAATACAAGGATTTCCTTTTAGAACAGAGATGAGGAGGACTTTCTTTAGGCAGAAGAATCTGCGGAATTCGTTGTCACAGGTGGCTCTGGAGGCCAAGACATTGGATATAATTAAAGCGAAGGTTGAGAGGTTCTTGATTAGTCAGGGTGTCAAAGGTTATGTGGAGAAGGCAGGAGAATGGGATTGAGAGGGATAACAAATCAGCCATGGTGGAATGGTTGAGCAGACTTGATGGGCCAAATGGCCTGATTCTGCTCCTATATCTTATGGTCTTAAAACAGTCAAAGGCAAGTTGTTGGACGTGTGAGAAAGAATAAGATGTAAGACTACAGCGAAATAAGGAAAGGGGGAATAGGACTAATGGAACTAATGTGCAAGCATGGACCAATGGGCTGAATGGCCTTCTCCTGTGAGAGATAGTTACAACATTAGGTTATTCATACATAGATCTCTATTGTACATTTATGCCATTGCACTGAACTATATGCAGTGAGCATAATCTAGGTTTCCTATCACTTTCAAAATAATGCCACAGCTGAACTACCAGACACTTTCACGTAACAGTCCATTAGGTGCAATCAATTGCAGACGAAGTTGCAAGTTGCTGAAATCTCTCTTTAATAACCCCTGACACTTTAAAATAAAAGATAAACAATCCACTAATAATCTGAATAAACTGCTTCCCTTGGTTCTGAGCTAAGCAACTCCATCAGAATGCATTCTTGTTTGTTAGCCTTGATGATGGGCATTGCATATTGAACAGGTAAATGTAAATAAGGAAAACTGCAGATGCTGGATATGTCAAATAACAGAAAATTCTAGAATTGTTTAGTCAGTCGTGCTCTTGCCCCACCATACATGCTTCTTCCAGCCCCTTTCCATTGTATCTGTGATACATCTTAAACCCCCTACTACTGAAAGCAAACCCATTTATCTTTACTATGGACGTACAATCCCTTTACACAATCCCATGTCAGGATAAACTGAGGGCCCTCTACTTCTTCCTTGAGCGGATGCCATTTACTATGGCTATTAGACCTACCAACCCACAGGCCTATGGGATGTGGGAGGAAATTAGAGCATCCACAGGGAAACCATCTAGTTAAACCCATGTATAATCTCCAGATAGAGAGCCGCTGAGGTCGGGTCTGAACCCAGGTCTCTGACAATGTGAGGCATCAGTTCTACTAGCTCTGTCGCTGTTCCATCCTGACTATTTTTATAATTACTCCGAAGGGGCTCGTTTCTGGGCATGATCCAATGTTAATAATGTAAGGAGGTCAGGACAGTCAATATGGTTTTGTGCAGGGCACATCATGCAGGATAGGGATCAGTTATAGATCGATTTTAGGGCCTCAGTTCTTCTTCCCTGCTAGTCCTAAAAGCCCTTTAAATATCCCACTGATCTACCCACAGCCCTCAGAGAATTCCACAGGCTTGTTCACCACAGTCTGCTATAAAAAATGCCTGTACTTAGTGTTAAATGACCACGCCCTAATCTCGTAACTATGCCTCTTGTGTGGAAACATCTTAACATCAGCCCTCTCATGCTGTTTTAGGATCTTAGATGTTTCAATAAGATCACCCCCTCATTCTTCTAAACAACAAAGAAAACTGATTCAACTTCTTCAGTTTCTTGTGAGTGGACAATCCTCTTGTTCTGAAATTAGCTTGGTGACTTTCTATTGGACAACGTATCCTTAAGTAAGGGGACCAAAACCATGCACACTATTCTGGATAAGTGTTCATGACTATTTACAACAATGTTTTCCAGTTTTTAAACTCTAAACCTCTTGTATTAAAGATCTATTTAGTATTTATATTCCCTAATTCCTTAGGTTCTTTCAGCTGAATTAAGGCTGCCAGTGGTGAAGTGACTAAATGCAGTGATGGGAAAGAGGCCAGCATGAGAGAAGCACAGATATCTCTGTGGCTTCTAGAGTTGGATACAATAACAGAGATAACATCATACATGGGCTTGAAAAACAAGGATGAGAACTTTTAGAAGCATTACTAGGCTGAGAGCCAGTGCAAGGCACCAGATGTGGGGACAATAGTTGAATGGATTTAATATAGTTTAGAATTTGATCATTGATGTTTTGGATGAGCTAACATTTTCTACAGTTGTGTACTTCTATGCAATTGAATCTTGGTATCCAAAGCAAAATACTGCACGTGTGATCCCTGGCCTGCCCAGCATAGCCAATTGAATGTAACTAAGTCTTCAAAGCTACAGGTGTTGGCCTAGAAGAAGATACATTAGTTTAAAGTCAGAAGAGATTCTGCAGATGCTGGAAATTAAAGTAAGACACGCATGATGGAACTCAGCAGGTTGGGCAGCATCTATGGAGAGGAATAACCAGGAACTTAGTATTCAAATACACTTTACCTCAAAATATTAAAGGCTGTGCTGATGCATTGAAAGAAATGGTGAAATTCATCTTCAATCTCTGCTTTCTCTAGGAAACTCTTGACATTTGGAGGAGCCTTTACAATGTTGATACTTTCAGTCCATATGTCCAGAGTACACACTTCATCTGTGTAAATTAGTTTATTATCGTCACTGACTCTCCCAACATGGGAAACATCCTTTCCACATCTACTCTGTCTCGGCCTTTCAACATTTGAAAGCTTTCAATAAGATCCACCCTCATCCCTCTGAATTCCAGTGAGAACAGATACAGAGCCATCAAATGTTCCTCGTATGATCACACTTTAATTCCTGGAATCATCCTTGTGAACCTCCTCTGGACCCTCTCTAAATCTTGCATTTTGCCTTTCCAATATCATATAAAGCATCAAGAATCTACAGCATTACATCATTTTGTTTCCAGCCAAAGTTGAAACCAGCTATTCTATTACCTCCTGAAATACTGTACGTAGAACATAAAATAGTACAGCACATTACAGGCCCTTCGGCCCACAATGTTGTGCTGACCCTCAAACCCTGCCTCCCATATAACCCTCCCACCTTAAATTCCTCCATATACCTGTCTAGTAGTCTCTTAAATTTCACTAGTGTGTCTGCCTCTACCACTGACTCAGGCAGTGCATTCCACGCACCAACCACTCTCTGAGTAAAAAACCTTCCTCTAATAACCCCCTTGAACTTCCCACCCCTTATCTTAAAGCCATGCCCTCTTGTATTGAGCAGTGGTGCCCTGGGGAAGAGGCGCTGGCTATCCACTCTATCTATTCCTCTTAATATCTTGTACACCTTTATCATGTCTCCTCTCATCCTCCTTCTCTCCAAAGAGTAAAGCCCTAGCTCCCTTAATCTCTGATCATAATGCATACTCTCTAAACCAGGCAGCATCCTGGTAAATCTCCTCTGTACCCTTTCCAATGCTTCCACATCCTTCCTATAGTGAGGCGACCAGAACTGGACACAGTACTCCAAGTGTGGCCTAACCAGAGTTTTATAGAGCTGCATCATTACATCGCAACTCTTAAACTCTATCCCTCGACTCATGAAAGCTTACACCCCGTAAGCTTTCTTAACTACTCTATCTACATGTGAGGCAACTTTCAGTGATCTGTGGACATGTACCCCCAGGTCCCTCTGCTCCTCCACACTACCAAGTATCCTGTCATTTACTTTGTACTCTGCCTTGGAGTTTGTCCTTCCAAAGTGTACCATCTCACACTTCTCTGGATTAACTCCATCTGCCACTTCTCAGCCCACTTCTGCATCCTATCAATGTTTCTCTGCAATCTTCGACAATCCTCTACACAATCTACAACACCACCAACCATTGTCATCTGCAAACTTGCCAACCCACCCTTCTACCCCCACATCCAGGTCGTTAATAAAAATCACAAAGAGTAGAGGTCCCAGAACAGATCCTTGTGGGACACCACTAGTCACAACCCTCCAATCTGAATGTACTCCCTCCACCACGACCCTCTGCCTTCTGCAGCCAAGCCAATTCTGAATCCACCTGGCCAAACATCCCTGGATCCCATACCTTCTGACTTTCTGAATAAGCCTACTGTGTGGAACCTTGTCAAATGCCTTACTAAAATCCATGTAGATCACATCCTCTGCACTACCCTCATCTATATGCTTGGTCACCTCCTCAAAGAACTCTATCAGGCTTGTTAGACACGATCTGCCCTTCACAAAGCCATACTGACTGTCCTTGATCAGACCATGATTCTCTAAATGGCCATAGATCCTATCTCTAGGAATCTTTTCCAACAGCTTTCCCACCACAGACGTAAGGCTCACTGGTCTATAATTACCTGGACTATCCCTACTACCTTTTTTGAACAAGGGGACAACATTTGCCTCCCTTCAGTCCTCCGGTACCATTCCTGTGGACAACGAGGACATAAAGATCCTAGCCAGAGGCTCAGCAATCTCTTCTCTCGCCTCGTGGAGCAGCCTGGGGAATATTCCGTCAAGCCCCGGGAATTTATCCGTCCTAATCTATTTTAACAACTCCAACACCTCCTCTCCCTTAAAATCTTGTATATAACAAACACACTATACTTTCAAGACTTGTAGAAATAAAAGGATAGAATCTTGAAATATCATCTAAAGAGGGTTGCCCATCTGTAAAATGATCACTGATAAGTAGTCTCAATATTGAAATCACCAAAGGAACAGTTATGCTGGATCAAATCTAGCAAGAACTAGTCTTATATCTTATATATGGTCTTATGTTCTCTTAAATGCAGATATGTACCAACATTTTGAGGATAATCTGCATGCTCAAACATTTCACATTCAAATAACCACCAACTTATTTAAAAAATGCTTATTCACATGTTTGTCATTGACCCCTGAATCACAGGGGAACTAACCATCAAGACTATCTTAAGGGCCATGATAATAAAATGCCCAGTATCACTGAATATGACTGGTAAATTATGATCTAGACATTGGCAGGACTGCATTTGCCATTCCCTTCCACTAACTGCGTGTTATATTTTAAATGCACAGATTTTTTCTACTATTTATACTTTCTATACTTTATACTTTATTATACTTTATTGTCGCCAAACAATTGATACTAGAATATACAATCATCACAGCGATATTTGATTCTGCGCTTTCCGCTCCCTGGATTACAGATATTAAATATTAAAAATAGTAAAATTAGTAAATATTAAAAATTTAAATTATAAATCATAACTAGAAAATAGAAAAATGGGAAGTAAGGTAGTGCAAAAAAACCGAGAGGCAGGTCCAGATATTTGGAGGGTACGGCCCAGATCCGGGTCAGGGTCAGGTTATTTAAATTTTAAAATGAGATTCCCAGGAGTATCAGAACAGACAGCAGGATTATGTCACATATATGAAATAGGACAACCATGATAAATGAATGCCCAATCTAAAACTATAGAAGGTATCACACTATTCAGGCACATTTTAATAGCAGCATAGGTAGAGATCAGAATTGCCAGTGAATGTTTTGATGTTTGAAAACTCCATGAACAACTTCTCATAACTTTGTTTTAAGAATTTTTAAGCTTTCAAATAGCTCTACTAGTTTGGATAACCCAGGCCACAGTGGTTATGTTCAGCCTTCTGGGAGAGTGTCTCAGTATTGCTGAAGAGTCAGATTATAAGGCTCATCATGCAAGTTTTATCCCTGCAGCATCAGGTGCAAGGGCACAATGAGGTAGACTTTGAGGTCAAGGGTCCATCTTATCATACTAAGAGATTGTTCAATAGCCTTATAAAAGCAGCACAGAGGCTGTCTGTAAGCCTTCTGGTATGTGCTTTCAGGTTTTTCTATCATCTGCCCAATAGTTGGGGGGTGAGCGTGGAGGTTGGGGTGAAAGAAGAGAGGTTGTCTGGGGTGGGTGGGGACTCTGATTAAGTGGCAGAAGGAACACACCATCTCACAAACTATTCACAATAAACTGGCAGATTTTCCTGCCCCGCAGTGAAAGAGTCTGCATTTCATACCTTATCCTCATTAGTCACCTCAGAACCCACCAATCCTCAATACCGATGGCAGCATTTGCTGGAAATTTGAAATATAAAGAGAGAAAAAAAAAGTTTAACTTTTCTGGTCATTGGCTTTTCAGGAAGAAAGGTATCTCAGCTGATTGGTTAACTCTTATTGTGGGCATCATATGTTGGCACTAGGATTTATAGCGACACTTGAGGGCTGCCCCCAGCATGTCGTGCTGTTTGTCAATGTTAGTGGTGCGTTTCACTGTATGTCTATATATATATATATGTGATAAATAAGTGAATCTGAATCAGGGTCTGAATCCTTCTGCATATGCCTCCTGAACTGCTCAATATTTCCAGCATTTTGTGCTTTTATTTGGATCTTGACCTGTTCTTGCTGTTCAGTTGGGACATTTCTTCGTTGTGATAATATGAGGCCGGAATTTAGCAGTAAAATGTAGTTTCTCACAGTGATTGATTTTCACTTTTCTTGTTCTTCCAGTTCTTCTTGATCTCCATTTCTCATTTGCATGTCTCCTGTCTAGTGCCATTAATTTGTTTATCAACAGTTGGTGTTATATTAATTTTAATAAAAATTCAGCACTTCACTGCAAGACTAAATAATAAATGAGGGATAGAAATTAAAATATGCATCATACGCTCATTTGAAATATGAAAAACATGGAAAGATGTCAGTTTTACACATGTTCTTTTAGTGCTCATCGAATCTGGTGAATACAAATTACGACCATCCCAAGAAAGCCATTATATTTGTGAATCTGTTAGATTCACAGTGCTTGGTCATATGTATTTTTGCTCTTAATCCCTTTCCCTCTAGTTTCATTTCTCATTGCCCTTGAGGATAGAGGTGGGAAACTGGAATTCTGGTTCCCTGGAATTCAAGTTAAGAGAAAACGTGAAATAAGTTTCACTTGTTTTCATTCTGAAATTGGAGACTTCCAGGTGATCAAAATGATATTTCAAGATTATGAATAATTTCTATAATTGTTCCCTCTGATGAAAAGTTTTGAGCCCTAGAGATGCAAGTTGGAAATAAGTGAATTGGGCGGAACTTTTTCATCAAAGGATAATGGACCTGTGGCTTACATTACCAAAGGAGGGCTTTGAAGTAGGTTATTGAAGTAGTTTGTGTTCAAGAGATAATTGGATTTGTTTCTGAAGAGTGATACAATGACAAAGCGGTTCTGTAGGGTTAATACATCAGACAACAATTTGAATGAAAAGTTAAGCTAGTAACCTTTCATGCTTCTAACATTCTGTTATTCATATACACCTCTACCAAATGTATAAACAAACAAAGTGAAAGAATACAACCCTTAAATAAATGTGTGCACTTAAGTTCCTACTGAGCTTTTCATCCAATTGAGTCTGCACTGACCATCAAGCATCAATGTACATTAATTCTACACTGATCCCATTTTTCTTCATTCCCTTAAGTATCTGCCAGACCCACACTCTAAGAACAACCTTCAATTTCCAATTAACTTACCAGCCTTAGAATGTGAGATGAAACTGGAGCACCTGTCACAGAAAATGTGCAAACACCACATGAACAGCATTAGAGGTCAAAATTAAATCCAGGTTGCAGAAGCTATGATAATCACAGTGAAGACAGATAACCAAGATTAAAGAACCTACATTAAAGTTCCACACAAGCAGAAAAATTCAACAATTTGAACATTTGACATTTTTTGATGTTTTGGAGATTAGGCAGAATTGGGTCTGAGACCTGCGAACTTAGAACCATTGACAGGGATTGTGGGATTTGGGAATGTAGAACTTCAACGAACAAAAGGATTCAAATATATATTGGAATACTGGGGACTGATAGAATTTGTCAGTATTTGGAGGGAAGGAAATTACAAGGAAATAGAATAGTTCAATTCTACCTCTTCAAAAGCTCTTTCGGTGATCTCCAGAATCCAGTAACACTTTTACAGTTAATCACACTTTGGTCCTAAGTAATTAAAGCAGAAATGTACTGCTTGTTATTAAAACTAATGAATGGAAAATCATGGAAGGGGGAGTGCAGTTTCCTGAACTCTTCCAGATTGCGTCAGAAATCTATAAATAGAGTTAACTGACTTACAGTCTTTAAAATACAGAAATAAGATCAAAATGAAACCAAACGGTTTATCCATTATTAACTTTTGTATTCAATAAAACTTGAAAGCTTGTCAAACCATTTGAAATTCTATAGTTCTATAGTTGTGAAAGTCAAAAAAACTACAGACGCTGGAAATGTAGAATATCCTGGAAATACTCATCAGGTCAAGTTGCATCCATGGAAAGAGGAACAGAGTTAATGCTTCACTTCCAAGAAGCATCCTGCTTCTTGTAATTCCATTCGTCCGGCTTCCCCACCTCATCACTGAGAGAATATTCAAAATCTCACTAAAAGAGTTCCAAATTTGCAATCACTTTTCTACTCTCAAGGTAAACTAAATGACCGCAGTAAAGGCCATTGCGTTCTTTGCACAAGTCAATTAAATTTTTTTTAAGATGTATGATTGATGCAAAGAATAAATCTTTTCCTGGAGAATTTCCCTATATCAAATCCAAGTTCAAGTTTATTGTTATTCAATTGTACACATATATACAGCTAGACGGAACAACATTCCTCTGGAACCAAGAGACAAAACACAGTACACATTTCACATATAGCATATAATTTATTTTTTTTTTAAATTTTATTTTTATTTGGATAAGGAATTCACAATTATCATGTACTTTTTTCACACATATAACCTTTTCCATTTTTTTATATGTATAAAACTACAATTATTTATACATTCTTAAGTACACATTGAGATGATATAAAAGGAAAATAAACATTTAAATAGATAATTATGTACTGTGGTAAATCTAACCTATTAGGCTAAGTAATGAAATTAGTTGTTAAGAAAAATGGTAATAATAGTTTCCATACAACCCTTCTGGACCATTTCCACTGGTCCAAAATGTTGCATACAAGCCTATATACCAACCATTGTAGGTGTTTATATCCCAATTTGTTCGTGCTTGTTCCTGCCCGCAGACATAATTATCCAATCCCTATGTACTTATTTACTTAATTTTTTCATTTTTTTTAATCCCTTTCCCAAATCTTTCCCTTTACTTGTGTTAATTCTCTATTTTCCAAAAAAAAACAAACATTTAGACTAGGGGTGCTTACGTTAGCAATATTACTGTGTTGATGAGAAGAGCAATATAAATCATTAGGAGAGTCATCTAAAGTCTGCTCGCATTGGGGTTATATATTCAATCCATTTATTCCAGATTTGATAAAATGTTTCTTTTTGAGTTCTCAGGGAATAAGTCAACTTTTCCATTTTAAATATTTCCAAGATAATTTCGTACCAATCTTCTAATGTAGGTGGTATTGGATTTAGCCATTTTCTAGTGATTGATTTCTTACTTGCCGCTAAGAGGGCCTGCAGCAACTTTATACCTTCCTTCTGTTCAAGGAACAATACATGCCCCAAATAGAGCGTCTCAAAGTTCAGAGGTATCTGGGACCTAAGTACCTTAACTAATGTTCTATGAATACCTTCCCAAAATAGACTTAATTTAAGGCAATCCCAGAAAATATGAAAATGATTTGCCTCCTTGGAGCCGCACCTTCTCCAACACATCACATTTGTATCTTTATATTTTTCCTGATATGGGGTCTTGAAGTATCTTATAATGTTTTTCCAACAATGTTCTCTCCAAGTCAAAGAATTAGTCGAGGACCATTGAAAGCTGCAGATTTTCCCCCAAGCCTCCTCTGAAAGTACCAACCCCGCTTCTTTCTCCCACTTCTCTTTAATATACAGTGTATTTACATTTTTAGCATGGGAGAGTACATTATATAGGCGAGAAACTGACTTACTAGGTATTGAACTGCAAACCGAATTCAGAATCTTGAAAACTTCTAATTCTACTGTTGATAGGTCTGTATATCTACAACTCTGGTTAACATAGTTTCGTATTTGAAGGTACCTAAAAAAGTCATTATGTTCTAGGCCATGTTTGTCCTGCAGGATTTGGAAACTTTGTAATACTCTTTTATCTATAAATGAGAGGTAGGTTGTAAGACCTTTCTTTATCCATAGCTCAAATCTTTTATCTCCTCTGTTGGGAAGGAATTCGGTATCATATGCACACCATCTAAAGAGTTTTAACATGTTATTAATTCCACATGAATTAACCACCTTCTGCCATACTTTTAATGTAAGATTTATCCAAGCATTATTAAATTTTTCCAACTGGACCATCAATCCTTTGTCAGCTATTGAGGCCTGAAGAGGAAAACTGTCAACTAATCCAAATTCTATTTCCTTCCATCTAGCCTTATATTCCCTATTACACCAATATAACAGAGGGGTTATCTGTGAGGCATAAAAATAATTTCTCAGGCAAGGAAGAACCATACCTCCTCCTTCCTTCCCTAACTGTAAGGTGTTATATCGAATTCTAGGTTTCCTTCCTTGCCAAATGAAGCGGGAAATCCATTTGTCCCATTCCCTGAATTGATTATCATCCACCTCCACTGGTAAAGTGCGGAAAAGATATAATAACCGAGGAAGAATATTCATTTTTATAGTATTTATCCTTGAATTTAAACTTAAAAAGGGGATAAGATTCCATCTATGCATATCTGCTTTTATCTCTGAGATTAATGGCCCATAATTTACCTGTGACAGTGTTGAAAGATCCTTCGGCAGGGTTATTCCTAAATATTTCACATATAGCATATAAAATAATATTAGAACATAGAATAGTTCGGCCCACAATGTTGTGCCAACCCTCAAACCCTGCCTCCCATATAACCCCCCACCTTAAATTCCTCCATATACCTGTCTAGTAGTCTCTTAAGCTTCACTAGTGTATCTGCCTCCACCACTGACTCAGGCAGTGCATTCCACGCACCAGCCACCCTCTGAGTAAAAAAACCTTCCTCTAATATCCCCCTTGAACTTCCCACCCCTTACCTTAAAGCCACGTCCTCTTGTATTGAGCAGTGGTGCCCTGGGGAAGAGGAGCTGGCTATCCATTCTATCAATTCCTCTTAATATCTTGTATACCTCTATAATGTCTCCTCTCATCCTCCTTCTCTCCAAAGAGTAAAGTCCTAGCTCCCTTAATCTCTGATCATAATGTATACTCTCTAAACCAGACAGCATCCTGGTAAATCTCCTCTGTACCCTTTCCAATGCGTCCACATCCTTCCTATAGTGAGGCGACCAGAACTGGACACAGTACTCCAAGTGTGGCCTAACTAGAGTTTTATAGAGCTGTATCATTACCTTGCAACTCTTAAACTCTGTCCCTTGACTTATAACAGCTAACACCCCATAAGCTTTCTTAACTACCCTATCTACCTGTGAGGCAACTTTCAGGGATCTGTGTACCCCCAGGTCCCTCTGCTCCTCCACATACCAAGTATCCTGCAATTTACTTTGTACTCTGCTTGGAGTTTGTCCTTCCAAAGTGTACCACCTCACACTCCACTGGGTCGAACTCCATCTGCCACTTCTCAGCCCACTTCTGCATCCTATCAATGTCTCTCTACAATCTTCGACAATCCTCTACACTACAATCCTCAACACCACCAACCTTTGTATCATCTGCAAACTTGCCAACTCACCCTTCTACCCCCACATCCAGGTCGTTAATAAAAATCACGAGAAGTAGAGGTCCCAGACCGATCTTTGTCACAACCCTCCAATCCGGATGTACTCCCTCCACCACGACTCTCTGCCGTGTGGAACCTTGACAAATGCCTTACTAAAATCCATATAGATCACATCCACTGAACTACCCTCATCTATATGTCTGGTCACCTCCTCAAAGAACTCTATCAGGCTTGTTAGACACGATCTGCCCTTCATAAAGCCGTGCTGACTGTCCCTGATCAGACCATGATTCTCTAAATGCCCATAGATCCTATCTCTAAGGATCTTTTCCAACAGCTTTCCCACCACAGACGTAAGGCTCACTGGTCTATAATTACCCGGACTATCCCTACTACCTTTTTCGAACAAGGGGACAACATTCGCCTCCCTCTAATCTTCCGGTACCATTCCTGTGGACAACGAGGACATAAAGATCCTAGCCGGAGGCTCAGCAATCTCTTCCCTTGCCTCATGGAGCAGCCTGGGGAATATTGCGTCAGGCCCCAGGGACTTAACAACTCCAGCACCTCCTCCCCTTTAATATCAACATGCTCCGGAACATGAACCTCACTCATATTGTCCTCACCGTCATCAAGTTCCCTCTCAATGGTGAATACTGAAGAGAAGTATTCATTGAGGACCTTGCTCACTTCCACAGCTTCCAGGCACATCTTCTCACCTTTATCTCTAATCGGTCTTACCTTCATTCCTGTCATCCTTTTGTTCTTCACATAATTGAAGAATGCCTTGGGGTTTTCCTTCACCCTACTCACCAAGGCCTTCTCATGCCCCCTTCTTGCTCTTCTCAGCCCCTTCTTAAGCTCCTTGCTTGCTACCCTATATTCCTCAATAGACCCATCTGATCCCTGCTTCCTAAACCTCATGTATACTGCCTTCTTCCACCTGACTAGATTTTCCAACTCACTTGTCACCCATGGTTCCTTCACCCTGCCATTCTTTATCTTCCTCACCGGGACAAATTTATCCCTAACATCCTGCAAGAGATCCCTAAACATGGACCACATGTCCATAGTACATTTCCCTGCAAAAACATCATCCCAATTCACACCCACAAGTTCTAGCTTTATAGCCTCATAATTTGCCCTTCCCTAATTAAAAATTTTCCTGTCCTCTCTGATCTTAACCTTTTCCATGATAATGCTAAAGGCCAGGGAGCGGTGGTCACTGTCCTCCAGATGCTCACCCACTGAGAGATCTGTGATCTGACCCAGTTCGTTACCTAATACTAGATCTAGTATGGCGTTCCCCTAGTCCCCCTATTCGGCCTACCACAAAAATATTAACAGATAATAGAAAAACATTCTGTAGATGTACAAGTTGACATAAAGTGCATATACACATATAGTTAAATATACAACAGTATACTGCTACTGACACTGTCATAAATAATGTGGTACTAGATGGTAGCAGGGTCTTCAGAGGTCCCAGAACCTGGGGAAAAAGCTGTTACCCAGTATAACAATCCTTGTTCCTGTACTGCGGTAACTTTTTGTCTGATGACAGGAGGTCATGGCGATAGTGGAGTGGATTGCAAATGCTGAAGTCTCTGCAAACCCACCACTTCTTAAATACATCCTGGATGGGAGGGAGGGAAACCATGATTATTCTCTCAGTACTGCTCGCAAGATCTTACAGTCAGAAGCCTTACAATTCCCATACAGTGACACAATTGGTCGTGACACTCAATCAATTCAACTAAACAGTATCGACAACTGTATTTTTTATTTGTATGTTACCTTCTTACTTTCTTTTCAAATCTTTATTATTATTATTCAAAAATAACATGAGTACATCGAAGTAAGCAACACTTACAATGTCTCGAGGAAAAAAAACATTATTTTAAAGCTTGAAAAGTTTTGGTGATTGTATGTTACCTTTAATGCACCAAAAACTTTAAAGTTCAAAGTAAATTTATTATCAAAGTACATTTATGTCACCATTTCATTTTCTGTGGGGAATCTCAGTAAATACAAGAAACAGATTAGAATCAATAAAAGCAACCCACACGAAATGCCAGAGGAACTGAGCAGGCCAGGCAGCATCTATGGAAAAGAGTAAATAGCCGACATTTTGGCCGAGACCCTTCATCTGGACTGGGAAAAAAGATGAGAAGTCAGAGCAAGAAGATGGGGGGAGGAATGGGAGAAGTACAAGGTGATAGGTGAAACTGTGAGAGGGGCAGGGGTGAAGTAAAGAGCTGGGAAGTTGATGGGTGAAAGGGATAAAGAGCTGTTGAAGGGGGAATCTAGGAGAGGGTAGAAGACCATGGAAGAAAGGGAAGGGGGAGGAGCACAGAGGAAGGTGATGGACAGGTAAGGAGATGAGATGAAAGAGGGAAATGGGAATGGGGTAATGGTGAAGTGGGGGCTGCAATTACTGGAAATTCAAAAGATCAATGTTCATGCCATCAGGTTGGAGGCTACTCAGACAGAATATAGGGTGTTACTCCTCCAACCTGAGTGTGGCCTCATCACAGCATAGACTAACATTTCGGAATGGGAATGGGAAGTAGAATTGAAATGGGTGGCCTCTGGGAGATCCTGCTTTTTCTGTTGAATGAAGCATAGGTGCTCAGCGAAGTGGTCCCCCATCTATGTTGTGTCTCACCAATATACAGGAGGCCGCACCAGTAGATTACCCCAATAGAATCACAGGAGAAGTGTTGCCTTACCTGGAAGGATTGTTTGGGGCCCTGAATGGTAGTGAGGGAGGAGTTGTAGGGGCAGGTGTGGCACTTTGTTCGCTTGCAAGAATTAGTGAAAGACCATATTTAGCAGAGCAAACAGCAACCAATGTGCAAAAAAAAACCCAGCAAGCTATGCAAATACAAAACTAATGGAAGACAATGAAAAATAATAATAATAAAGAAATAAGTAAGCAATAAATATTGAGAACATGAGATGAAAATTCTTTAAAGGTGATTCTGTAGGTTGTGGGAAGAGTTCTGTGATGGGGTGAGTGAAGTTACCTCCTCTGTCTCAAGAGTCTGATAGTTGAGGGATAATAACTGTTCATGAACCTAGTGTTGAGAGTCTTAATGTTCCTGTACCACCTTCCTGATGGTAGCAGCAAGAAGGGAGCGTGGTCTTGATGGTGGGGTCCTTGATAATGGATGCTGCTTTCCTGTGACATCTCTATATATACGTTTGTATGTGCTCAATGATGGAGAGGGCTTTACCCATGATGGACTGGGACATATCCACTACTTTTTGTAGGCTTTTCTGTACAAGAACTTTGGTATTTCCATACCAGGCTGTGAGGCGACCAGTCAATATACTCTCCACCACACATCTGGAGATGTTTGTTGAAGTTTTAGATAACCTGCCAAATCTGCGCAAACTTATAAGAAATTGAAGTGCTGCTGTGCTTTCTTCATAATGGCACTTGGGTGCTGGATTCTGAAGTGATAACACTGAGGAATTTAAGGTTGCTGACCCTCTCCACCTCTGATCCCCAGATGAGGACTGGCTCATGGACCTCCTGTTTCCTCCTCCTCGGTTTTGCTGACATTGACTAAGAGATGGTGTTATGGCACCACTCAGCCAGATTTTCGTTCCCCCCTCCAAGATGGTGATTCATCAGCACTTTTGATTCAGCCAATAACTGGTGTTAACAGCAATCTTAAGTATGCCAGTGGAGCTGTACTTAGCCTCACAGTCATAAGTATAAAGTAAGTAGACCAGGGGCTAAGCACACAGCCTTGTGGTGCACCTGTTCTGACGGAGATTGTGGAGGAGATTGACTGGGATCGGCAAATGAGGAAATCAAGGATCTAGTTGCCCAAGGAAGTGTTGAGGCTTAGGATGAAGTTTATGAATTAGTGTTTTCATAACATTTAAGAAGAGGGGTAGCATGCAAAAACTGACACCTAGCTATTATTGTTATTAGGGGAGATGATCAAAGCTTTGTTGAAGGGAACCATTCTTGTCTACCCAGAGTGTTTTACGGGAGCTAGTCTTCAAGATGGGTGCTTTGTATCTTTTGTGGAACTTTCCTTACTAGGGTCTTGAACACATAATATCAAAGGTGCCACCTCTCAGAGGAGAAACTAGACACATGTTGAAACTTTCTGGTAGATTGAATTGCCTCGGAGAGCTTTTGGAAGAAGAGGGGAGAGATCCCCTGTTACATTAAGTACAATATTTATCTCTCAAGCAGCAGAAGTAAAGGAGATTATCCAGATACCATTTCATTGTTACATGTGACAATTTCCTATGTACCAATTTTGCATTCCAAAAATCCTATGGTGATTTGACTATATAGAGTATTTAATTGACCATGAGCTTTCTGCATGTCCTGAACTTGTGAAAGATGTCACTAGAAAATTGCAAATTCTTGCATGCCTTTCCAAATTCACTGGAGAGCATTTTGTGCTACTGAAATAAACCCAATCACTTTTATTCCCCAAGGCTACTAGAGCCCATGTTTTACTTATCAGAGTTTAATTTAATCAAAATCATTAAAGTGGTTTACAGGCTACAGATTTTCCAAATAGAAATTAAAGGAACCTCAGAAATGTGCTTAACATAAAAGAAGAATTACAGAATCAGAAAAGCAACAGTCTGCCCCAAATATATCCATTTCTAAATTATAGATGAAGTAGAAAAAAAACGAGAAAATCATTACTGACAAACTGGTGTGTATAGCTAGTCCTTGAAACTAACTGCATCGTAACTATCCAGTTTTGAAGCAATGCAATGATTTTTAGCAGCTTCTGGTGTGCTGACTGTGGCCTCGTCTGCATTTTTCAGACAAGGTTCACTCAAAGTCACCAATTTGAATTTCAAAATAAAGAACAACAAACTTTCATTTATATTACACTTTTAACATTCTCATCATGTCCCAAAGTGCTGCAAGAGCAATGAAAGAAGAGAGACTTGCATTTACTCAGTGTCTTTCATGACCTCAGGATGTCTCAAAGTGCCTCCAAAAAGATTTAGTTAGTTTTAGGGTGTAGTCCTAGTAACGTAAGAATTATTTGTGTGTTTAAGGGCAAAAATATCCATCACCAAGATCAAACATGTGGCTTACAGATGAATAACCGGGTCAATATGTTTTGGTGATATTGTATGAGATAACAAAGTTAACACTACAATAAAAACAATGGTCCCATGGGGATCTTTCCCTTCCACCTAAACAGATGGAAGAATATTTCATTCAATATTTTTTTACAATCATAGCACAGACTATGCAACATTCCCCTCAGGTCTGTTTTGAAGGTACGTTTTGCTTTGGATTTGGTGTACAAAAATTAGCAACATCAGAAGCTAATGAATCAGTGAATTGGAAAGACAAACTACTGAGGTAAATGAAGTCATGTCAACTCAAGTCAAGTTTACTGTCATTTAACTATACACGTGTATGTAACATATACAATCATATGATATATGTGGAAACAAGACAATGTTTCTTCAAATCAGCGTGTAATTAGGCCCTTGTGGCTAAAGGGATCAAGGGGTATGGAGAGAAGGCAGGTACAGGGTTCTGAGTTGGATGATTAGCCATGATTGTACTGAATGGTGGTGCAGGCTCGAAGAGCCAAATGGCCTACTCCTGCACCTATCTTCTATGTTTCTATGTTTCTAAAGCACAGTACACATAACACCCGAAAACTTATGAAGGTAAGGATAAAATCTACAGATGAATCACATACAAATAACAAACTTAAGAGCATTAATATTAAATATTGTAAGATATGGAACAGATTAATCAGTGACACTTCAAATATGATGCAGCAGGTAGTTCAGAGGCCTAAAGGCCTGGGGGAAGAAACTGTTCCTCATCCTGACCGTTCTTCTTGTTATAGAACCATAGAAAACTACAGCATAGAAAACAAGCCATTCGGCCCTTCAAGTCTGTGCTGAAATATTATTCCGCTAGTCCCATTGACCTGTATCCAGTCCATAACTCTCCAGACCTCTCCCATCCATGTACCTATCCAATTTATTCTCAAAACTTAAGAATGAGCCTGCATTTACCATGTCAGATGGCAGCTCGTTCCACACTCCCACCACTCTGAGTGAAGAAACTCCCCCTAATGTTCCCCCTAAACCTTTCCCCTTTCACCCTAAAGCCATGTCCTCGTACTTATCTCTCCTAATCTAAGTGGAAAGAGCCTATTCACATTTACTCTGTCTATACCCCTCAAAATTTTATAAACCTCTATCAAATCTCCCCTCATTCTTCTACGCTCCAAGGAATAAAGTCCTAACCTGTTCAATCTTTCCTTGTAACTCATTGTAGTCTTCTGCCTGATGGTAGAAAGTCAAAGAGGATGCTGGATGGATGGGTGGAATCCTTAATAATATGCAGCGCTCCTGATAAATGTCCCCACTGGATGGTAGGGAGACCCCTATGGTCCTCTCAGCCATTCTCACAGTCCTTTGTAGGGACTTCTGGTCCAATGCTCGGATGCTCAAATACTAGATGGAGATGGAACTTATCAGGGCACTCTCAATGGTGCTTCTGTAAAACGCAGTTAAGAAGGTGGTGGTGGGAGCCTTGCTTTCCTCAGACTTGTTAGGAAGTGGAGGCGCTGCTGTGCCTTCTTGTATAGGGAGGTGATATTAAGGGACCAGGTGAGGTCATTCATGGTGTGAACTCCCAGGGACTTGGTGCAGTTAACTCTCTCTATGGAGGAGCCATGTATTCGCAGAGGAGAATGGTTCACCTGCACCTTCCTGAAGTCCACAATAATTTCCTTTGTCTTCTCCATGTTCAAACTTAAGGTTGTTCTTTTCACACCAATCCACCAGCCACTCCACTTCCTCTCTATACTCTGTCTCATCATTATTCTTGGTAAGGCCAACCAGTATTGTGTCATCCACAAACCTGATGATGTGATTTGAACTGGATCGTGTGACACAGTCATGCGTCAGCAGTGTGAACAGCAGCAGACTGAGCACGTAACCTTGAGGAGTGCCAGTGCTCAGTGTAATGGGACAAGAGACGCTGCTCCCAGGGAGACTGACTGTGACCTTACTGTTAAGAAGTCCAGTATCGAATTGCAGAGAGAGATATTGAAACCCAGCAGGAACAGGTTCCCCACCAGTTTCTGGAGTATGATGGTGTTGAACGCCAAACTGAAGTGTGTAAGTCTATAGGAGTCAGGCATGTGAGATCCTATTTTCCAAGATTCTCCAAGCTTGGGCCCAAGGGGTCACATTGAAAAGACCTTTTGGTAATTTGCAGGCTGCACTATGCATGCTGCCTACAAATGACCAAAGGGGCTTTTCCATGTGGTTCCCTGGGCCCATGCACCATCTACGGTGTTGAGAATTGTTTTTCACATTTGCTCAGCTTTGGGTATCATATTGAATGCCATTCCATTCTGTTTCAATAACTGTCTAATATTTACAATTTCCATCTTTGCCATGTTGTGTTAAATAATTGTTGATTTCTGTTATGACAGTGTTTCATGCACAAATATAGGTCAACTAGCAGTAAAAGTGAACATAGAACACAGAGCATTACAGAACAGTATAGACTTTGTAGCCAACTCTAAAATCAGTCTTTTCCTTCCACAGAGCCCTCTATTTTTCTATCACCCATGTGCCTATCTAAAGAATTCTTAAATGTCTCTAATGTATTTACCTCTACCACCACCCCCGGCAGGGCGTTCCACGCGCCCACCATGCTGTGTAAAAAAAACACTTACCTCTGACATACTGTCCTCATACTGTCCTGCAATTCCCTCCAAAAGTATGTACCCTCATATTAGCCAAGTGGTTTCCCCTTGTTCTGCGTAGTACCACTGAAGTGGTTCACCAAATTAATGTGTTGAGAATTAAGGAAATAAATATAAAGATAAATGGTTTCAATAGTCAATTAAATGCTGTAATTCCCAAGCATGCTTCACACTTGAACATTGTGACAATATGCATCTGCTCATGGTAAATGATACATTGTAGGATTACAATGTTGTTCGCCAGAAATTGGTGTTAAGGTTATTAATTGTCTTCGATCTATGTTAGTGACCTTGACTTGGCAGCAGGGCATAAACAGGCCAGTGGAACAGGCAAATACACGACAATTAAGTTTAATGTAGAGAAGTTTGGGAAGCTGCATAGGAAGAATGAGGAGTTGCAATATATGGGACCATTTTTCATACGGTCATGGGGAGAACATACAGGCTCCTCACAGACAGCCACAAATTGGACCCTGATCAGTAATTGCACAAGCTGTAATAATGTGACACAAACCTCTATCCTAAACCTTTATAAAACATTGGTCTGTATCAGCTGGTTTATTGTATTCAATTCTGTTTGCTGTGTTAGAGAAATCATGTGAAGACATTAGAAAGCGTCCACTGGAGACTTATGATGTTGTTTCTTGGTATTATGGACTAATGTTATAAGAATAGTTTGGAGAGACTGGGACCTATTTTCTTTAGAAAGGGCTGAAGGGAGATTTGATGGAGGCATGTACAGTGATGAGGAGTTGAGCAAGGTGGATGGGGGGAGAATGTTCCTGATGACAGAAGGGTTGGTGATGAGAGGTCACAGATATACAATAAAGGAGAAAAGAATGATGTGAGGAAATTACTTTTTTTTAACATGTGATTGAAATTTAGAATGCAATTCCAGTAGATGTGATGAAAACGTTCCATTGTGGCCTTCCAGGGTTAAATATACAATGCAATAAATGATTTGCAATGCAAGAGAGGATTTACAGACGAGGAATGGCTCGTAGCTGGAACAAGAGAGTTGTTCCCAATGAGAGCTAGTGCAGACATGACTGATAGAATGAATTCATGCTGTGACCATTCTATCACTTGGGTGAAAGTCCATACTCAAGTAATTAAGAGAAGTCTGTGTCCACTTGCATGGAGTTCTTTGGGATCATTTTGGGAGCAGTTTACATTCCACCTCAGGCCAACGTCAAGCAGGTTTAAGATGATCTGAGCGATGGGATCAACATGCACGAAACAGCACAACCTAATGCCTTCCCCATTGTTTTGGGAGATTTTAACCAGGCCAGTCTGAAAAAGTCATGAAGCAGCTACCGCCAACAGATCACTTGCAATACCAGAGGAAACAACACACTGGACCATTGCTACACCACCATCAAGAATGCCTACAGTGCTGTTCCACGCCCTCACTTTGGGAAGTCTGTTCATCTGGCTGTACTTCTACTCCCTGAGTATAGACAGAGACTAAAGACTGCAGCACCAGCAGTGAGGACCAAGAAGGTACGGACAAGGGGAACACAGGAGCGCCTGCAGGAATTCTCTGAATCGTTGGACTGAACTGTATTCAGAAATTCATCTTCAAACCTGGATGAGTATGCTGCAGTTGTTACCGACTTCATTAAAACCTGGGTGGATAAGTGTGTGCCCATAAAGACTTACTGTACATTCCCAAACCAAAAGCTATGAATGAACCAGGAGGTACATTGTCTGCTGAAGGCTAGATCTGTGGCATTCAATTCTGACGACCCAGGCCTGTACCAGAAAACCAGGTATGATTTGCGGAGGACTATTTCAAGGGTGAAGAGACAATTTCAAGTGAGGTTGGAAGCGACATCGAATGCACAGCAACTCTGGCAGGGTCTGCAAGACATTACTTCCTACAAAGCGAAACCCAATAACATGAATGGCAGCGATGCTTCACTACCAGTTGAACTCAACGCATTCTATGCACGCTTTGAAAGGGAGAACACAACTACAGCTGTGAAAATCCCTGCTGCACCTGATGACCCTGTGATCTCCGTCTCAGAGGCCGATGTTAGGCTGACTTTAAAGAGAGTGAACCCTCGCAAAGCAGAAGGTCCCAATGGAGTACCTGGTAAGGCTCTGAAAACCCGTGCCAACCAACTAGCAGGAGTACCCAAGGACATTTTCAACCTCTCACTGCAACGGGCATAAGTTCCCACTTTCTTCAAAAAGGCAACAATTATACCAGTGCCTAAGAAGAATAATGTGGGCTGCCTAAATGACTATCGCCCGGTAGCACTCACACCGACAGTGATGAAATGCTTTGAGAGGTTGGTCATGACTAGACTGAACTCCTGCTTCAGCAAGGACCTGGACCCATTGATATTTGCCTATCGCCACAATAGGTCGCAACCTCAGTGGCTCTTCACACAGCTTTAGACCACCTGGACAACACAAACACCTAAGTCAGGATGCTGTTCATTGACTATAGCTCAGCATTTAATACCATCATTCCCACAATCCTGATTAAGAAGTTGCAGAACCAGAGCCTCTGTACCTGCCTCTGCAATTGGATCCTCAACTTCCTAACTGGAAGACCACAATTTGTGTGGATTGCTGACGATCCACACTGGTGCAACTCAGGGATGTGTGCTTAGCCCACTGCTCTATTCTTTATATACACATGATTGTGTGGCTAGGCATAATTCAAATACCATCTATAAATTTGCTGATGATAGAACCATTGTTGGTATAATCTCAGGTGGCTACGAGAGGGCGTACAGGATTGAGATATGCCAACAGTGGAATGGTGCCACAGCAACAACCTGGCACTGATCATCAGTAAGATGAAAGAGCTGATTTTGGACTTCAGGAAGGGTAAGACAAAGGAACACATACCAATCGTCATAGAGAGATCAGAAGTGGAGAGAGTGAGCAGATTCAAGTTCCTGGGTGTCAAGATCTCTGAGGATCTAACCTGGTCCCAACCTAATGATGTAGTTATAAAGAAGGCAAGACGGTGGCTATACTTTATTAGGAATTTGAAGAGATTAGGCAGGTCAACAAATATACTCAAAAACTTCTATAGTTGTACCATGGAGAGCATTCTGACAGGCTGCATCACTGTCTGGTATGGAGGAACTACTGTACAGGACCGAAAGATGCTGCAGAAGGTTGTAAATCTAGTCAGCTCCATCTTGGGTACTAGCCTACAAAGTACCCAGGACATTTTTAGGGAGTGATGTCTCAGAAAGGCCGCGTCTGTTATTAAGGACCTCCAGCACCCAGGGCATGCCCTTTTCTCACTGTTACCATCAGGTAGAAGGTACAGAAGCCTGAAGGCACACACTCAGTGATTCAGGAACAGCTTCTTCCCCTCTGCCAACCGATTCCTAAATGGACATTGAATCTTTGGACATTACCTCACTTTTTTAAAAATATATAGTACTTCTGTATTTGCACATTTTTAAAATCTATTCAATATACATAATTGATTTACTAGTTTATTTATTATTATTTTTATTTTATTTGTTATTATTATTTTTTTCTCTGCTAGTTTATGTATTGCATTGAACTGCTGCTGCTAAGTTAACAAATTTCACATCACATCCCGGTGATAATAAATCTGATTCTGATATAATCCAGGTCTAGAAAGTCAGTCATTCCTTCACCTTATATCTTTAATAAAGAAAAGTTTCCCTGGTTATATCAGAAATGGCATCTAGTGGACAATAGCAGATGTCAGGGCATGTGAATAAAGGCATGGAGAAATAAGTAGCATCTTGTGGAACGAGAAAGATGGCACGATTTAGGGAGGAAATTCCATACAGATTTAGGTAGGTAAAGATGTAGCCACTAGTTCGATTTCTTCATGTATCTCGCTGTCTCAGTGAACCAACAAAGTGCTTCGTTTGTAGTCTGTCACTTTTGTAAACATATTTAATGTTTATATTTGAATAAGGGAACTTCCTTTCAATGGGTGTAACCTCTTGAGCTTTTCTTCATTTTGTTCCTGTTTGAAGACTGGTCGGCTGGGTATAATTCAGCCTTGGCTCATCCTTAACCAACTGTCAAGGTTGTCATTTGTAAAGTCGGAGAGGATGAAGCTTTCCAGACTACAATATGCAAACGTATTCTCATTGGAAGTTAATAAACCTTGTATCAATCAGTCTGGACAGTGGTTGGATTCTGAGCAATGGGTTCTGAGGTTGTTATTATCCATTGACAATCAGGCTCTTGAAACAGAGAGGATAACTTAAGTCACTCCATTACTAAACTGTTCCCACAACCCTTTATTCACTTGCAAGGACTCTTAATTTTATTGCTTATTTATTTATTTTTTCTTTTTGTATTTGCATCGTTGGTTGTCTTTTGCACATTGATTGTTTGCCCTATTGGAGGCAAACTTTCATTGATTCTATTGTGTTTCTTGTACTTACTGTGAATGCCTGCAAGAAAATGAATCTCAGCTTTGTATATGATGACCTATACAGTATGTACTTTGATAATAAATTTAAGTTGAACTTTGTCCTATAAATTTAAACCATGGCGAGTTCACTTCAACTTTGAAAGTAATACTGTCACCTGAGCCAAGACCATTTCACATCTTGGTCAAAATCCATAATCTTTGTATCTTAGCCCCTGAAGGATGTCCATATTTGTGAAAAGCAGAAGATTTCCAGCTCTGGAACAAATTTATGCTAACTTTATTTTATTTTATTTGGAAACACTTCATGCTAACAATCCCTTCCAGTCCAGTTATCCAATTTTCACCGTGTGACCTATTAACCTACTAACCTATACCCTTGGAATCTGGGAGGAAACCAGAGCACCTGGTCATGGGGAGAAAGTATAGACTCCTTACAGATAATGGCAGGAATTGAACCCAGGTCGTTGGCGCTGTAGTTGTTTTACATTAACCACTAGGCCACCGTGCCTCCCCATAGGAGTACATTTAATGAACAAGTGTATAGGGAACTGATTAATAGAAAAAGTAGGGTGTGATTGGTACTGTACAACTACCAATTGACTCCTAGTGCTGTTGTCTACTTGTAATCTATTTCCCGTGCTCCACAATCTGGTGGGGTGTCCATTTTGACAGAACAAATTGGTCTCAGTTTTCTGTTCATGTGGTGTTCAATCCAACTGCTTCATTATAATAACCCTAACCAAAGTTACTCAGCTTTGCTGGAGCTAACTAGCTTAACACTATGAAGTGTAGAATCTAAGCCTGTGAAATGCTATGTATTGGTGTGACAGGAAACTTAATGAAATACTTACAAGTTCTTGGAGCCCTGCCCCAACTGTCATTGGATCCTGGCCACTTAAAAGTGTATGGAAGCCTTCTTTGGGAGAAATGAAGGGGCCTAGGAGATATAGGTGACCTTCTCTTGGCCTAGTACCTGGAAACAGTCAGCTTTATTGAGCTGAACCTTTTCCTTCCCGTGAAGGATAACAACGGTGACAAAAGGATGCAGTTCTTTTGCTGCTACATTCTTGTTGTCTTTGGTAATCCTTTGTCTATTTAATGACATCCTTGAGCACCGATGGATGTAGTGAGTCCATTTTAATAACCAGAAATGCAACCCAGCATAATCAAACCCATCTTTCAAGTGACACTTCCTCAATAGGTTCACATATCCACATTTGACCATTTAAAATAGAAAATATTCTATTACAAAAGAACAAAAAGTGCATGACACTGCTTTTTCTTAGTTAGATGGTGAGTGTTAGATTGCAGCACTTATAAATATGCAATACGTTGTCCTTTGAAGTTGAAGTACAAGGGGTGATTGATAAGTTTGTGGCCTAAGGTAGAAGGAGTCAATTTTAGGAGACCTAGCACATTTATTTTTCAACATAGTCCCCGCCTACATTTACACACTTAGTCCAGCGGTCGTGGAGCATACGAATCCCTTCTTTCTGGAAGTCAGCGTCTTGGACCTCCAGAAAGTGGTCCACAGCTGGGGTGATTGATACATTCGTGGCCTAAGATAGAAGGCAATGAGTTATGCAGCACTCGTTACATGCACTTGCAGTTTAACTCCTTGAGTGATTATGCAGAAAGTTGGAAGTTTCATCTCCTTCTGTCTTAGGCCACGAACGTATCAATCACCCCTGCTGTGGACCACTTTCTGGAGGTCCAAGACGCTGACTTCTACAAAGAAGGGATCCGTATGGTCCACAACCACTGGACTAAGTGTGTAAATGTAGGAGGGGACTATGTTGAAAAATAAATGTGCTAGGTTTCCTAAAATTGACTCCTCCTACCTTAGGCCACGAACTTATCAATCACCCATTGTAAATAGATAGATGGATGCTTTATCGATCCCAAAGGAAATTACAGTGTCAAAGTAGTGTTGCAAGTAAAAAGGAATAAAAAATAAATTACCTCAAACAATCCTACAGGAGAGGGTCATCACTTCCCAGCTGTAGGTTGACTCATTATAGAACATAATGGCCAAGAATAAGAATGACCTCATATAGCGCTCTTTGGAGCAGCACAGTTGTCTAAGTCTGTTACTAAAAGTGCTCCTCTGTTCAGCCAAGGTGGCATGCAGAGGGTGAGAAACATTGTCCAGAATTGTCAGGTTTTTCCATAGGATCCTTTGTTCTACACAGCCTCCAGTGTGTCCAGTTTGACTCCTATAATAGAGTCAGCCTTTCTAATCAGTTTATTGAGCCTGTTGGCATCACCCATGTTGATGTCATTGCCCCAGCACGTCACTGCATGAAAGTTTGTACTGGCGACAACAGATTGGTTGAACAGGTGAAGGACAGGCTTGCATACTCCAAAGGACCTCAGTCTCCTCAGCAAGTAGAGCTGACTCTGGCCTTTCTTGTACACAGCCCGTGTGTTGATGTTTCACTCAAGTCTGACATGCAGGTGCATCCCAAGGTACTTGTAGGTCCTAGCCACATCCATATCCTCACCATCAATGATAACAGGGAGCAGTGCAGGCTTCTCCTTCCTAACATCCATTACCAAATCCTTTGTCTTACTGATGCTGAGCTGCAGATGATTCAGCTTGCACCATTTGATAAAGTCCTCCACCAGGGCCCTGTATTCATCCTTCCGACCTCCCTTGATACACCCAACTATTGCTGAATCATCAGAAAATTTCTGCAGATAGCATGACTCAGTGTTGTATCTAAAGTCCGAGGTATGCAGGGTAAACAGGAAAGGGAGCCAATACAGTCCTCTGTGGGGTCCCAGTGCTGCTTATAGCCATGTCTGACTACACAGCTCTGAAGTCACACAAACTGTAGTCTGCCAGTCAGGTAGTTCATTATCCAGGTTGCAATGGAAGTGCCATCCTGCATTCAACGGAGCTTTTCCCCCAGCGGTGAGGGCTGTAAGGTTTTGAAGGCACTTGAGAAATCAAATAACATGATCCTCACAGTGCTGCCCTGCTTATCCAAACGTAGGTAGCTGTGTTCAACAGATAGATGACAGCGTCGTCAATTCCATTCTGCTCCTGGTAGGCAACTTGCAGGGGATCGAGGACTGACCTGATCAGGGATTGGAGGTGCACCAGGATCAGCCTCTCTAGGGTCTTCATGATGTGTGAGGTCAGGGCTACTGGATACTGAGGCATGAAGATGTATCGTTAAAATTCTTCTTCTTAATATTGAACTGTGTTCCTTCTCTTCTCTTCTTTTCTTTTTCCTCCCAAGTTGTTCATCTGTCCACTAATCTTTTAACATACTGTATTGAATAATAATTTTACCGAGACAGTAGTTGGTGCAAAATACTGGAAGCAATCACCAGATCACAAGATAAAAAAAACTTAATGCTTAAATCTTGTTGATCTCAACACAGAAATGGGGATAGATTAGCTGGATTATTTCCCTTGTCTTCTGAATTTAATCGATGGCTTGGATTGTACATTCCATACTGTATGTGTGCATGTAATTTGGTGTTGACGTTGATAAACAAAATTAAAGAAATTTTGAAAAATTATAGTAGAGGGAGATCAATTGAACAAAACCCTTCTTTATTTCCAGTCATGCAATAGACTGTTGATACAAATTACAAGGCAGTATGAAGTTGTGTGGAAAATAAAAGGTCACCCAGTAGTTATAAAATTGGCCTGTTAATGAGGGCTTCAAATGAAGCATCAATAACAACAATGACTTCTCAGTAGTTGCTGATTTCATCAGATTACTCCCTTGGAAATCCAACCTTGCTATGTTGTTTCTCTGCTGTAGATTGAAGATAATCAAATAGTTAAAGCATTGTTCTGCCCCACTTTTAAATGTAATTACAGTGATCTGGTCACTTGGCTTTTCTAGTTTGTTAGTCAATAGCTGAGCACATGCATGGGATTGCTTATAAAAACTGTTTGCACAATGCTGTACAGTGCCAGCTGTCACCAATTCCCACCTCTATCTGTAAGGAGTTTGTACCTTCTCCATGTGACGGTGTGGGTTTTCTCCGTGTGCTTCAGTTTCCTCCCCCATTCCAAAATGTACAGTTAGTAAGGTTGCGGGCATGGTGATGCCAGAAGTCAGGCGACACTTGCAGGCTGCTCCCAGCACATCCTCGGACTGCATTGGTTGTTGACACAAATGATACATTTCACTATTCGTTTATATACATACATCTGACAAATAAAGCTAATCTTTATCTTTAAAACTTACTGGCAATGTCTATTGAGAAATAACTGATCACAGGGAAGAATCCTTTGTGGCTGACAAACACAGAATGGTCACAATGGTTTGTAGTTGCCCTGGGTAAATAACTAACTGAAATAAGGATTTCATATATAATACATTTCCTTTGGGGAAGTTTTATTAAGTCACTGTATGTGTTTTTCAAATATTTAATGTTGTTGTAGACTAATATCATTGCTGCTGTAACTATTGATTTTTGTGAAGCAATTTTAAAAGACATGTTAATGGGAATTATAGATTAGCACAGATAAAAGATTCCATTTACCACCAAAACTTTGCACTATCATCTCTCACTTTGTTACTGTTTCCAGTTACTGTTACTGTTGGGAGCTTCAACTGAAAGTACAATTTCACGTCTTCTCAAGCCACGGGAAAGTATTTGCAAATCTTGGAACCAGTCTTATCCTCCAGCAACTTTCTCCTACAGTTGACATTTTAACCTGAAATAGTATCTTGTGAATAGTTACTAAGGTCCCCTGTCATTCATGATGGAGGAAGCTTAGATGGGGCAGAAGTTGTCACGTGTATCCAGGACTGTTTCTTGATACAGTATACAAGTGATCCAAACAAAGATGGGGCCGTATTAGAAATTGTTGGGAAATGAGCCTGGCCAGGTGATCAGAATTTCAGTGAGAGAGCATTGAGAACAATTACCGTAACTCCTTAAATTTTAAGAGAAGTCTGGAACTTGAGGTAAAGTGGTAAATTGAGGAAAGGCAAATGACAATATTATTAGACAGGAATAAAATGCACAAAATGCTGGAGGAGCTCAGTAGGTCGGGCAGCATCTATGAAAGGAATGAAGAGTCAATGTTTCTGATCAGGTCCCGATGAAGGGTCTCAGACCTTAGTTCCTTCAGCATTTTGTGTGTGTTACTTTGGATTTCGAGCATCTGTACAATCCCTTGTCTTCATTATTAGGTAGCACCAGTGATTGGGATTCAGGTTTCCTCCAGGTGCTCCAGTTTCCTCCCATATTCCAACGGCGTACAGGTTAGTAAAGGTTAGTAAGTTGTGGGCACACTCTGTTGGCATTGGAAGTATGATGAGACTTGTGGGCTGTCCTGAGCACAACTTCATCAAGTTTACATGCAGAGGTTCTATTTCATTACAGATAGAGTATCACAGGAGCATTAGCAAATAAAGCTTCCCCTTAACTCCTGTAAGGAGCCATTAGGGTGGATGACTGTAAAAGATAATATTTATGAAGAATCTAAACAATGAAAGAGAATATGAAGCATTACAGGTTTAGGAAGATAATTGCAAAGATTAGGACCAGAAGAAATGAAAATGCCACTGTCAGTAACAGAGCAATTACATCTGTGGATGCTTAATATGCCAGGATTTGAACACAGTTAACTCAGCAGAAAATTTAATAGGTGGTGAAGAAAAAGAGGATAACCTCCTGTATATAGGTGAGACCTGACGTAGATTGGGATATAACCTCCTGTATATCAGTGAGACTTGACATAGATTGGGATATAACCTCCTGTATATAAGACCATAAGACAAAGGAGCAGAAGTCGGCCATTCGGCCCATCAAGCCTGCTCCGCCATTTTATCATGACTTGATCCATTCTCCCATTTAGTCCCACTCCTCCGCCTTCTCACCATAACCTTTGATGCCCTGGCTACTCAGATACCTATCAATCTCTGCCTTAAATACACCCAATGTCTTGGCCTCCACTGCCGCCTGTGGCAACAAATTCCGTAGATTCACCACCCTCTGGCTAAAAAAATTTCTTCGAATCTCTGTTCTGAATGGGCGCCCTTCAACCCTTAAGTCATGCCCTCTCGTACTAGACTCCCCCACCGTGGGAAACAACTTTGCAACATCCACTCTGTCCATGCCTTTCAATATTCGAAATGTTTCTATGAGGTCCCCCCCCTGTATATCTGTGTATTTCTGTATATCAGTGAGACCTGACATAGATTGGGATATAACCTCCTGTATATCAGTGAGATCTGATGTAGATTGGGATATAACTTCCTGTGTATAGGTGAGACCTGACGTAGATTGAGAGACTATTTTGCTGAGTCTGCCAGAAAAAGCAGGATCTCCTGGTGGCCACCCACTTCAATTGTACTTTCCAATCCTGTTCTGACATGTCAATCCATAGCCTCCTCTACTGCCGCGATGAGGCCGCACTCAGGTTGCAGGAGTAACACCTTATATTCTGTCAAGATAGCTTCCAACCTGACGGCATGGACATCGATTTCCCGAACTTCCAGTAATTGCCACCCCCCTCACCATTCCACCATTCCCGTTTCCCTCTGTAACCTTTACTCCTTCCTTATCTGCCCATCACCTCCCTCTGGTGCTTCTCTCCTTCCCTTTCTTCCATGGTCTTCAAACCTTTCCTATCAGATTCCCCCTTCAACAGCCCTTTATCTCTTTCACCTATTATCTTCCCAGCTCTTTACTTCACCCCTCTCCCTTTCCTGGTTTCATCTTGTACTTCTTCCTCCCCTCCCCCACCTTCTTGTTCTAACTTCTCATCTTTTTTTCTAGTCCTGATGAAGTGGCACGGCCCAAAATGTGACTTTTCCTCTTTTCCATAGATGTTGCCTAGCCTGCTGAGTTTCTCTAGCATTTTGTGTGAATTGTTTAAATTTAAAGTCCAGTCCACTAAAGTCCCATCCACTGCTTCTGTTATTTCCATCCTGTGGTGTACATAACCTAGCATGTAATTTCAGGTGTTGAAGGTTGACACACATTTCATATGGTGCTTCTAAGTGGTGCTGCAAGCTAGATCAGTTAAAAGGACCGTTCCGTAAAGCAAAGGAACACCATGACTTTGGGCATTGCTTAAAACCAAACTGAGAAAGTAATCTTGCTGCAGTAAAGAGGCCTATCAGTATTTCAATAGCTCAGCAAGCCATTTGGTCCTTATGTGCATATAGAGGCCTACTGTTCATGGTACCAATTCTTCAGTTTTACATTCAGTTCTTGCATCTGGAGCTATTTCATTCTCTCCTGCCTACCCTGTAAACCTTGCTGTTATCCACACATATACCGGAAAGCATGAACAGCCCTGCAGTGTGGATATTAACATAATTCTTATCTTTGTAATTATAATTTTAGTGCAGTACAATTTAGAATGTGGCCCTTAAATGTCACTTTTGAAGCTGTCTGTAATGCACAGTGCCCCTGGGTCACACTGTTTCTGACAGCTCAATTTTTACTCGAGACGACTGCCTATCAAGTCCAAGAATGGTAACCATGGCGACGTCAGTCCCAGTAGTAGGGAGTCCTTTATCTTACACCTGGTGAGGTTGTTTCCTGAAGATGTCATCTTTTCATGCAGCGTGGATCAGTCTGAAAGGGAAGCCAGCCAGACAGTCTCTACTTCGCTGACTATTTCTACTTCTAAATCTGGCTGCGTAGCCAGTACTCCAAAATTTTATAATCTTCCACAATTAAATCATTATTTCCTTTTCCTTTTCTGGAGCCAGAGCCTGGATAGAAAATTTAGAGCTTTAATATATTTACTTAGTTTATACAGTGCCTAATGACATGTTGTGACAGGTGTAATACTTGCTGAACTTAAGGGTTCAGTGTTGTTTGCTCCAAGCCAGGACAAAGGGTTAAACATGTTGCATTGTGCCAGGGAACGATAAGTACATGCCTTTGCCAGAAGCGTAATTCTGATTGGCACTGTCAATGGGCATAGAAGAGCCGCAGGTGTACCAATCCCACTTCATCCTTTTGTCTTCTGGTATCCAGCCAACCACATTGGATTAAAGGTGCTTTTTTTTAAAACATGAAATCTGTTCCTTGCAGATGATGGTAAACAATGGAAAGGTAATTGCAAAGGTTTAGGACATTCTACAGTAAGATAGATTAGATTCATATGGCTACTGCACATGCCCAGTTATGTATTTACTTAATTAGAGATACAGCATGAATAGGCCTTTGCAGCCCTTCGAGCCAAACCACCAGTAACCCACTGATTTAACCCTAGCCTAATCACAGGACAAATTACAATGACCAATTAACTTACGAACTACTATGGCTTTCAACCGTGGGAGGAAACTGGAGCACCTGGAGGAAATCCTCGTGCTCATCGGGAGGATTTTGTATAATTTTGTCACTGATACCATTAGGCAAACTTGTATTAAGTGAAGTTTTCTCTGAATGAAATTTGTGTCACCTTAAAGCACCTTTTCTCCAGGTTGTGCCTAATTACTAAAAACAACTAAGACAATGGATTTTTTTTTAATAAAAAAGAGAAAAATCTATAAAAACTCAGTAAGTTGGGCAGACATACAGTTAACTTTCCAGGTTTAAGTCCTTTCATTGAGATTGAGTGAGAAAACAAGTTAGTCTAGGCATCAGAAAAATGTCAGGTTATATACCATACCAGACTAGTACAATATCTAATTGTAGTTTTCAAGGACGGAATGAATGTTTTAATGAGGTTATGGACAGCAGTTTTAAAAGCAAAGGCAACAGTACAAGAGGAGGGGACAGCAGTTACAATATGAGCTAGTAGGAACAGAAGGAAAAGAAACAGTATGGAACTTGTGTTGATATTAGTTTAATATTTTTATTAAGAAAAGCCCAGGAAACATATTGCTTACAAGAAAGAAAACCAAACGCTTGGGTATGAGAAGAGAATTGTATGTAATTTTTTGGATAACCTTAAGATAGTTGCTTTTAATTTTTGTGTAATACTTTCCCTTTATTTAAAGTTAACCATGCCAGGACTTAATATCTATCCTTATTTACACCTGAACTAATAAGGCAACAAAATACCTTACATTTCAGTCTTAATTTGGCTACACTTTCAATTAAAGTGACAAATCTATGGGCATGATATACATTGAACACACAATACAGATTGGTTGATCAAAAATAAAATGCACTCCAAAGGATCGAGACAGAATTAACAGTGGAGACAGTTGTTTAGGATTTGGATGAGTTAGACGTATCGCAAATGAATCTAACAAGTCTCAAAAAGAACACTTGCATTCTACTGTATTTGTTGCAACTACTTTAAAGAGTACTAATGCACAATGTGCAGCTAACATTCCATGTAGATACTTAACTGTGCTATTAAGGACTGAATGGAGTTCACCCGCTGAAGTTCTCAGTCCTAATTGATTCGGGCTGTTCTTGCATAACTTGTAAAGGTCAACAATGAGCAGGGGCTGTTGCATTTGAACATGATGTGAAAATTCGTTATCATAATAAATGAATAAATAATTGGAGGTGACTAAGAATTGAAAAGAACATAAGTTAACACTTTATAACTTGTAATAACATTTGTTGCCTGTAGGGAAAGATTATCAAGTTTCATCTTGTGTGTAATTCACACATCATTATCCTACACCCTTTCCTCTGACGTGTTCTAATTAAAATAATTTTATAAAGGACAATTTAATTGTGCACTATTGTCTATTTAAATTCTTTCATTTCCCTTGTGTTGCACATCTGTCTACAATTTCACTTACACTTTATCTGGTAATGGACCATAGTCTGCATCACATGCCTGACTGAGGTCATATTGCATTGAGCTTGGGTATCCCATGGAAGCATAATCCAAGCAAATCCTAACTTGCCTCAATACCCTTAAATTTATCAGGTAAATGATGAATCTTCCTCTAGGCAGTCTTGAGATCACATTGTCACAAAAATTAGGAGCAAAGATGGCCAGCCCCTCAAGCCTGTCTTGCCATTCAATATGATCATGGCCTAAACTCCCCTCTGTGCCTCTTCCTCATATCCCTCAATTCCTTGATCTTTCAAATATTTATTGATCTCCACCTTAAATATAATAGGGGGTTGTGTCCTAAGCTGCCTCCTTTATTCTCTGTATACCCATGACTATGTCACTACCCATTGCTCCGATCTGCTCATTAAATTTGCTGATGATACTACACTGATTGGCCTAATCTCAAATAATAATGAGGCAGCCTACAGAGGAGAAGTCATCACCCTGACACAGTGGTGTCAAGAAAACAACCTCTCCCTCATTGTCACAAAAACAAAGGAGCTGGTTGTGGGCTACAGGAGGAATGGAGACAGGCTAACCCCCATTGATATCAATGGATCTGGGATTGAGAGGGTGAACAGCTTTAAATTCTTCGGCATACGCATCACCGAGGATCCCATGTAGTCTGTACATACCGGCTGTGTGGTGAAAAAAGCACAACAGCGCCTCTTTCACCTCAGACGGTTGAGGAAGTTTGGTATGGGCCCTCAAATCCTAAGAACTTTCTACCGGGGCACAATTGAGAGCATCCTGACTGGCTGCATCACTGCCTGGTATGGGAATTTCACTTCCCTCAATTGAAGAACTCTGCAAAGAGTGTTGCGAACAGCCCAGCGCATCTGTAGATATGAACTTCACACTGTTCAGGATATTTACAAAGACAGGTGTGTAAAAAGGGCCCAAAGGAACATTGGGAACCCGAGTCACCCCAACCACAAACTGTTCCAGCTCTATCATCCGGGAAACAAACAGTACGGCAGCATAAAAGCCAGGACCAACAGCCTCCAGGACAGCTTCTTCCACCAGGCCATCAGACTGATTAATTCATGCTGATACAATTATATTTCTATGTTATATTGACTGTCCTGTTGTACATACTATTTATAATATATTGCACATTTAGATGGAGGCATAACGTAAAGACTTTTACTCTTCATGTTTATGAAGGATGTGAGAAACATAGAAAACCTACAGCACAATACAGGCCTTTCGGCCCACAAAGTTGTGCCAAACATATCCCTTCCTTAGAAATTACTAGGCTTACCTATAGCCCTCTATTTTTCTAAGCTCGATGTACCCATCCAAAAGTCTCTTAAAAGACCTAATCATATCCACCTCCACAACCGTTACCAACAGCCCATTCCACGCGCTCACCACTCTCTGAGTAAAAAACTTACCCCTGACATCTCCTCTGTACCTACTCCCCAGCACCTTAAACCTGTGTCCTCTTGTGGCAACCATTTCAGCCCTGGGAAAAAGCCTCTGACTATCCACATAAAGTAATATAGTCGATTCAATTCAATTCAATTCAAATGATCAGGGCTCTACCACCCTCGGGCCCAGAGAATTCTAGAGATTCTTTGTCCCCAGAGGTAAGAAATTTCTAGCCATCTCAAGCAAAAGCAAAAAAGTGTTGGAGGGACTCAGCAAGTCAGGCAGTATCTATGGAGGAAAATCAATGGTTTGGACCAAGAACCTTCATCAGGACTGGATGAAGGGTCCTGAAGTGAAACATTGATTGTTCATTTCCCTTCATAGATGCTGCCTGCCCTGCTGAGTTCCTCAAGCATTTTGTGTGTGATACTCAAGATTTGCAGCATCTGCAGAATCTCATGTGATTTCTGTCCATCTCAGTTTTAAATATTTAGCTGCTGAGCTGATGTAGAACCCACTGACTCTGCTATAGATGAAGTAAATGCTTGACTGACTGAGTGGGTAGATTGGCAAATGGTACTTTCTTTCTACCATTCACGCTGGGCTCCTGACAAAGGAACTCACTTCTCAGTGCCACAATGAATGCTCTTCCTCCATTTTGAGAATTCACAAGGGTAAGGCTTCCCACAAATTGGCAATTTTCCATGGAGGAATTGAAAACTTTCTGGAATAGTCTTCTCTGACACACCTCCCTGGGTCTAATCATAAAACTGGCTGTTAATTTGGAAAATATTTTAAATATATTGTATCAAATATTAAAAAAGGAGCAACCAATCTGTTAGTTGGACAAAGGCAATTGAGAAAATTCCAGAATAAATTATATGATGTCAAGACAGAAAGTAATAATTTTACTGAAGAAGGTCAACATAGATTTATGAAAATGAGATCATCTTTGACTAATCTATTAAGGTTTATTTTTAGCAATTATTCTTATGTGCAGTAGATAAGAGAGAACCAGTGGATGTAGTGTATTTGGATTTTCAGAAGCACTTTGATAAAGTCACAGAGAGGAGGATGGTAAATAAGGTTGCACCACATGGAATTGGGGTGGTGGTTAACAGTTAGAAAATTTAAAGTAGGAATAAATTTATTCTGAGGTTAATGGGCCATGAATCCTGAATTCTCACAAAGATCAACATTTGCTGCCCCAATCGTTCTAAATTTGCATTGGTGATTTGGCTGATATAATGCCACTGTTTATTGATGACCACAAACTAAATGGGTTGAGACTTTAACAAATGAGAAAATCTGCAAATGCTGGAAAGCTGAGCAACACACACAAAATGCTGGAGGAACTCAGCAGGCCAAGCAGGATCTATGAGAAAAAGTACAGTCAACATTTTGGGCTGAGACCCTTTGGCAGGACCGGAGAAAAAAAGATGAGGAGTAGATTTAAAAGGTGGGCGAGGGAGAGAGAAACACCAGGTGATAGATGAAACTGGGAAGGGGAGGGATGAAGTAAAGAGCTGGGAAGTTGATTGGTGAAAGAGATACAAGGCTGGAGAAGGGGGAGTTATATAGGAGAGAAGACTATGGAAGAAAGAAAAGGGAAGGAGGAGCACCAGAGGGAGGCAATGGGCAGGCAAGGAGATATGGTAAGAGAAGGAAAAGGAGATGGAGACTGGTGAAGAAGAGAGCAGTAATGGGGGTGGGGTAGCTGTTACTGGAAGTTTCAGAAATTGGTGTTCATGCCATCAGACTGGAGGCTACCCATAAAGTGTTATTCCTCCAAGCTGATTGTGGCTTCATTGCAATAGAAGAGGAGGCCAAGGGTTGACATACCGGAATAGGAATGGGAAGTCGAATTAAAATGGGTGGCCACTGGGAGATTCAGCTTCTCCTGCCACTTCGCTGAGCGCCTTTTATCCGCCAGAAAAAGCTTCAGGAGAATATATATAAAGTTAGATGTGAGGGCATCAACTCGGAAAATGGAGCCACACTGTAGGGAAAAAATATGAGATGGTCCGCTTTGTTCGGTAAAACACAAATACCGATTACTTTTTAAACAGAGACAGATTTGAGTAATGTTGATGTTCAGATAAACCTTGATGTTCTTGTATACAAGTAGGTATGGCAGGCAATTAGAAAGGCAAACGTAGCCTTTATTACAAGAGAAATTGAGTACAAGGATAATGAAAACTTGCTGCAATTATGTAGGATCTTGATGAGAGCGCTCCTGGGGTGCTGTATACAGTTATAATCTCCTTGCCTAAAATAGGCTATATTTGCTATAAAGGATGAGTAAGAAGGTAGACTGGTTCCTGGAATGGTGCATCTATTATTAGAGGAAAAATTGAGTAGTCTAGGCCTGCATTTTTAAGAGTCTAGAAGAATGAGAGATGACATTTAAATATATATTTTTTTTCAAGTTACCAACAGAAGGAATGTTTAATAGTAAAGCAAAGGGTAATTTACTTTACTTTCCCCAAGCAATAAGGCTGATCAAGACCTCCACCCAGTAACCCATCCCTCCACACACCCCCTACTAACAGGACTTCATCATTTCCTGTTAGTCACCTATGTGTTGACACTCAAGTGCCTAGCATCACTTTATAGACATACAATCAATCTGTTTATATAAGCAGTCTTATGTATTTTATTTATTGTGTTCTTTATCTTATTGGGCTTTTTTGTGCTGTATCTGATCCAGAGTAACAGTTATTTTATCTCTTTTACATTTGTGTACTGGAAATGACATTAAACAATCTTGAGTCCTGAGTTGGTGTTACCACACCAGGTAATAAGACTGTTTCCCTCTAGGTCTGGTGGTTTGAAAGACAGAAGCAACAAAGATATTTTAGTGAGACCTATTGATCCAAATAATAAAAACAAAATGAGGGCTCCCATAAAACTGCCCATGTGTACCAAAATAACTTCTATGCCCACTTGAGAGGTTAGATGATTTCTTGGTTTAATATTTTATCTGAAAGGTTGTTCCTCTCTGTCTGCAGTGCTTACTCAGTCAATACCGCTGTGTCAGTCTAGATTAGTTGTTTAAGTTTCTGGGTCAGAGCCTGAATCCACATGTACATCAGAGACCAGAGTGCTATCACATAGTTGACACTTAGCTGTTTTCAGGTTAGGGATATAAAGACAGTTTAAATGAATCCCAGTAGCTGTCATTCATCAAAATGACACTCACATTAGCACTAGTTTTTACGGATACCAGTACTTAATGGACCTTTTCACTTTAGAGACCTAAGCTCCAGACGAACCATTATAAGGGAAGTTCTTTGAAGGCATTTGTAACACTATAATTAATTTAATGGCTAACTTTAGGATTTGGTTTAAAAATTCTGTAATTTATTTTGTATGTAGTTATTTTTTGCAGCTACACATTTTACAATTCCATGAATGCAAAAGTAAAGACAATATTGAAGCAGCAGGCTCTCATTTGCACATGTCTTCCCAATTTCTGTGGAATAAATTGCTGACTTCTCATATTTTTTAGACTGTTAAAAGCTTTGATCAGGAGATCTTATTTCCATTCCTGATGTGAACAGCAGAATCAGATTCAGCTGTTTGTTACTCAAGTTTGAACTATTATTCATTGATTTATGAAGAACTCCTTATACATGGCTTTTTCACCAAATCCCTTAAATATCTTTGATTATTCAAAATATTTTCATATCAGTTCTAACATTAACAGTTGGCTTACTGCCGTTCGCTATGTTTAGGAAAGTGTATAGAAGTGGACTAGGAATCAAGGATGAGGAAATAGTAGTTTCTGTCTTCATTCAGGGAAAGGATCAGTTACTGAAAAATGAATTAAATACCAGCTTCCAGAGTAGCACCCACTTTTCTATTTCATGATTTGACATCCTACTTGGCAAATGAGATATTTCATATAAAGAAATCCCATTGTGCATTTGTTTTAATTATGTCTAAAATGATAGACACTGAGGAAAAACTGGCTAGTATTCCTCAACCCAGGAGATTGAACTATTTGTTTCTAGAAGAAAAAAAGTCAAGACTAATTTGCTGACTAGGTCTCATTTCTCCTGACCTGTGTTTAAATGTGATTGTTGGAGTTTGGCACATAATCTCGAATACAATTATTTTGGTACAGTTGCGTTAGTTGTTTCTAGATGGTTTTCAAAATATAGCTTTGCTATTACTCCCACATTATGCTTGCAGTTCCCATAATTACTGCACAAATATTGCTGGAGAAAAAAAAGCGCAAGTATCTTTCTTTTCTCTTGTTCCTTCTGACTCACAACTGGTGTCAATTACAAAACACTCAAGATGTAATAGTCCTAGAACACCCTCTGGTTAAAGAAGTTCCTTCTCATCTCTGTTCTAAAAGGTCATCCTTCTGGTCCTCTGGTCCTAGTCTATCCCGTTATTGGAAGCATCCACTGCACATCCACTCTATCTAAGCCTTTCAATATTGGGTGGGGTTCAATAAGATTCCCCTCATTTTTCTAAACTCCAGCAAGTACAGGCTCAGAGCCATCAAGCACTCTTTGTATGTTAATCCTTTCATTCCCAGAATTATTCTCATAAACCTCTGAATGTCCATGCCTAAGAAAGAATATTTGCAATATTTCCAGTCAGTGATTCTATTAAAGACAGATTTTTCAATATCATAGGATATAAGATTGGTGTAGGAAAGTGATGCTCAGGTTAAAAAGAAGCCATGATTTTCATGAATGTTGAAACGGGCACGAGGGGATGAATGATCTACTTCTGTTTTAGTTTTCCATGTACTTAGTCACTTCTTGGTCTCTACATTATTTCTAATTTGCCAGATAGCTTATCCAACCAGTTTTGGATAAGCAGAAATTTCGGCAAACTAAACAGTGGGAATACAAGCTCTGTTCCTTAAACGTTAATTCTGTTTGGTATCCCTGACAACTGTCACATGATGCTTCAGGTTATTTGCTGTTTTGGTGCCACATTTGACCTCTGAGTTCTAGATCGCAGATTTCACTATGACTAAGACTACCTATTTTCTCCTGTTTAACAATGCCTAACTGCAACCATTCCCTCAGCTTATGTTTGGCTGAAATCTTCATCTATTTCTTTATTTCCTCTTTACTTTTCCATGCTTTGCTGGTCACCCTTCGATGTTCTAACCCTGCTAAAATCTGAGCTCATCTAACACTCTGCTGCCTTTGTCCTAGCTCTCACCAATCTACTTGTCCATATTTTTATGCTCACTGTCTCAATTTTAAAGGTTTAATATTATTCATTAATCCCTCCATGACTAAACTCTTTCTCTGCCTAATCTTCTGCAGTTCCAGAAGCCTCCAAGATACCTGTATTATCTATTCGAATTCCCCAAATATGCTCCTTAAGTGTCTTTGCCTCTCCTATTTCTATTTCCTCCTCCAAGACATTCCTTAAAGCATACCGCTCTTATCAATGTTCTGATCGCCTCCACTAATGTGACTTTATGTGGCTGGTGTGAGATTTTGTTTAGTAACATGTCTGTCAAGTGTTTAGTTCCTTTTTTTTGTCCCCAGTGAGGCACTATATATTGCCAAATTGTTGCATTTGTTTGAAAATCTATTGTATCTTCACATTTGTTTAAACCTGTTAGATGTTGAATATAGAAGAATGCAAGTCAACAATTACCTATCCACATTCAAATTCTTATTTGTTCCCTCTGAGACAGATGTTGAGAGATTGAATTTTGAAGAGTGTAATGTTCTTCCTCAAATTTCCATTTGATTCTCAGGCAGACAGACAGGTGCTTAGCTCTGTATACAGTTGCAAAGAATAAGGCTATCACAATCCACCCCTGTTACAAGGACTCTCACTTTTCGCTCTTCCAGGCATATTGTTTACAATTCAAATACTTTGAAAATAACAAATGAGTTTGGTGAAGTAATTTGAGATGTGTTCTTGTCTGTGTAAAAATAATCAGATGGAGCAATTATTAAACAATGTGATTCTTTTTATCCAGTTAGTGACCAGAGGCTGTGAAACAACAGAAATGACTCTGAGGAGAAATGGCCTTGGACAGCTAGGATTCCATGTTAACTTTGAAGGTATTGTGGCGGACGTTGAGCCATTTGGCTTTGCGTGGAAAGCTGGCCTGAGGCAAGGGAGTCGACTGGTTGAGATTTGCAAAGTAGCTGTGGCAACCTTGACCCACGAGCAGATGATAGACCTCTTACGAACATCCGTGACAGTAAAAGTGGTGATTATTCAACCGCATGAAGATGGAGCTCCAAGAAGGTAAAGAAATTGGCTTTCTGCAATTTGTCTAGTGATTCATGGTGTATGTCTTTTGACAGATGCTTTAAAAAAGTTTAGACATGACCCAAAAGCATTGAGAATATCTTTATCCTGTTTGCAAACTACAGCAAGGTGAACCAATGTCATTACTGTCTATAAATAATAAATTTTGGTAAAACAAAGCTTTTAAAAATATGACCTAATAAGACTATGAAATGTGCTTAAATCATTCTGCTAGGGCCATGCACATTATCTATGACTGGCATATTGTTTAAAAATAGGCAAATACGATGATTTAATAAGCTTTAAAAAGAATTATAATGGAACCTCCCCATATCAAGACCTGGACAATTTATGAAGAATTGCACCTGGAGCAATGCCTGTGGGTCACACTTGCATCACACTGCTTTTGCTTTAACTTTGCTGCAAAGGTGTTAAAATTGACACCTCTTCAATCACAAATACCATACAGAAGTAAGCTGTGGTTTCCTCTGTATAAATCTATAAAAGGAAATATCATATCTGGGCTAATTATGTGAGAATAAGTTCACGCATACTGAGAAAAGCTAGGAGCAGCTTCTTCCTTTCTGCCATCAAGTTCCTGAACAGTCTGTGAATCCATGAACACTACCTCACTATTTTTCCTCTCATATATACACGAATGTATGTGTATATATGGATGTGTGTGTATATATAAGTGTGTGTATGTGTACATATATATAATTCCATCAGACAGCATGCTAGAAGCAGCCAATGAAGCACTACTCCGAATTGCAACCTCCCACATAACTGAGACCAATAACCTGATCTATGCTTCGGCAGCAGCAAATCTAGAAAAGCTGGGCTACAAAATGAAATACGGTGGAGAATACTGTCATAACCCCCTGGAGACGATGATTGGAAGCCAAGATGAAAATCACAAGGGCAGAGGTCATCAGACTAACTGAGCAGCAGAACAGTGTGAAAATCAAAGACTCATCTTGGCTACTAAGGAAGTACAGAGGTATGTTCATAGCCGAAGCCCTGGAAACTGCCAAGCAGCAATTAACTGCTCTGGCTACTAGACTACAGAAGTACACTATGGACGCAGAGGCCAAGTGAATGAATGCACTCTTCTCCAAAGAACCAGGAAAAGTGCTCACAGATCTGGAATAACAAAATGTCAAAACAGCAACTGAGGAGTACTGGAAGAGTACATGGGAGAAAGAAGCATCACATAACACTAGTGTCCAATGGCTGGAAGACCTACAAGCAAACTTCTGCAACCTTCCAGAAGAAGAACCAGTCACCATCACTCAAGTAGATGGCCAGCAACAGATAGCAAGTATGAAGAACTGGACATCACCAGGACCTGACATGATCCACGCCTATTGGCTGAAGAAACTAACAGCATTACATACACGGCTGGCAGCTCAAATGAACCAGCTGCTTGAAGCAGGCTCCCACCCTGAATGGCTAACTCAAGGAAGGGCAATACTCTTAATGAAGAATCCTCACAGAGCAGCAACACCATCAAACTACCAACCTATAACCTGCCTATCAACAACATGGAAGCTCCTATCAGTCATCATAGCCACCAAGCTGAAGGAACGTATGTGTAAATTCCTGAGCCCTGTTCAGAAGGAGATTGGTAATGGAACCAGAGGCTGCAAGCACCAACTACTGGTAGACAAAGCAGTTATATGACACTCCAAAACTAAGCAAACCAACCTAAGCACAACCTGGCTCGTCTACCAGAAAGCATATGACTCATTGCCCCACATATGGATCCTGGAATGTCGGTCTCTATACAAGTTTGACAAAACACTAAAGACCTTCATCAAGAACTCATTGGGCTGTTGGAGGACAATGCTAGAAGTTATCGCAAAGCTAATAGCACAAGTGTCCATCAGATGTGGAATATACCAGGGTGATGTATTATTCCCCACTGCTTTTGTGCATAGGCTTGAACCCCCTCAGCCAGATCATCTCAAGGAGTGGATATGGGTAGTGACCATCAGCCACCTCCTGTACATGGTTGACATCAAGCTATGTGCCAGAAATGAAAGAGACATTGACTCACTAATCCACTTGACAAAGGTGCACAGCAGAGTCATTGGAATGCCATTTGAACTGGAAAAGTACAGCTGAATGGTAATGAAAAGAGGCAAGCTCATCGAGACTGAAGGATTCAAGTTACCTGAAGGTCACATACCAGGTGTACAGCACAGGACGTGGAAGGTTAAAGTCCCAGTGATGATAGGAACACTTGGAGCTGTGACACCTGAACTGGGAGAGTGGCTCGAACAAATCTTGGGAACACCAGCTGAGACCTCAGTCCAGAAGAGCACACTACTAGGAATAGCAAGGATACTGTGCTGAACCCCCACGCTCCCAGGCCTTGGGTAGAGGACTTATGATTGAGGGGAAAAACACATACACACACCACCCATATAGGGTGAGAAATATACATACATACACACACACACACATATATATATACATACACACACATACATACATATGTGTATGTGTATATAATAGAGAGAGAGAGAGAAATTTATAGTATATTTTTTGTATTGCACTTTATGGTGAAAAGGGACAATGCACTTTCCTAATCTACGCTATTGTGAAGGCGATGTCAGATGGTAAGGCTGAATGGTCAGGATGCAGGTATGGGAGGATGTGTGTAGTGGTTTTAATTAACTCACTGGAATTCTGTAGTGTGATTGCAACCCCTGAGCAACTCTTTTTCCAGCTATTAATTTCCTGTTGTACTTGAATGTTCTTTGTAGATTTTGTGCTTTTATTGTTAGTCAACCCTCCCACCTATCCCTGCTACTGGATGAAAAGGAACAGCCTTGCACTTGAAAATTAACATGTGAGCAGACAATCACTTTGCTATTCTGCTAGAGTGTACTGAATTCCCTGGTCTCCTCTTAAAACCAGTTGCCAGCCATGTTTCCAGCTCAGTCATTGTTCTGCATGGGTCTTTATGAATAACCTTTTGCACCTTTCATTAATGACCTGGATGAGGGGGTAGAAGGGTGGGTTGGCAAGTTTGCAGACGATACAAAGGTTGGTGGTGTTGTAGATAGTGTAGAGGATTGTCAAAGATTCCAGAGAGACATTGATAGGATGCAGGAATGGGCTGAGAAGTGGCAGATGGAGTTCAACCCGGAGAAGTGTAAGGTGGTACACTTTGGAAGGACAAACTCCAAGGCAGAGTACAAAGTAAACGGCAGGATACTTGGTAGTGTGGAGGAGCAGAGGGATCTTGGGGTACATGTCCACAGATCCCTGAAAGTTGCCTCACAGGTGGATACGGTAGTTAAGAAAGCTTATGGGGTGTTAGCTTTCATAAGCCGAGGGTTAGGGTTTAAGAGTCGCGATGTAATGATGCAGCTCTATAAAACTCTGGTTAGGTCACACTTGGAGTACTGTGTCCAGTTCTGGTCACCTCACTATAGGAAGGATGTGGAAGCATTGGAAAGGGTACAGAGGAGGTTTACCAGGATGCTGCCTGGTTTAGAAAGTATGCATTATGATCAGAGATTAAGGGAGCTAGGGCTTTACTCTTTGGAGAGAAGGAGAATGAGAGGAGACATGATAGAGGTGTACAAGATAATAAGAGGAATAGATAGAGTGGGTATCCAGCGCCTCTTCCCCAGGGCACCACTGCTCAATACAAGAGGACATGGCTTTAAGGTAAGGGGTGGGAAGTTCAAGGGGGATATTAGAGGAAGGTTTTTTACTCAGAGAGTGGTTGGTGTGTGGAATGCACTGCCTGAGTCAGTGGTGGAGGCAGATACACTAGTGAAGTTTAAGAGACTACTAGACAGATATATGGAGGAATTTAAGGTGGGGGCTTATATGAAGGCAGGGTTTGAGGGTCGGCACAACATTGTGGGCCGAAGGGCCTGTACTGTGCTGTACTATTCTATGTTCTATCTCGCTGCTTCCACATTGGGGCTGGTACTCTGGGCAGTTTTGCTGGCTTGTGATTTCAGATGTGCTAAGATGCCAACTGTGGTTACAGGTCCATGACACAATTTCCATCCTTGATTGCTCATGAGTTAGTGTAATTCGCAATAATTCCCTCCTAACTATGTCAGCACTTTTTTTTAAATGGCCATCTGCTTCAAAATCCTGGGTAATTGATTTGAATCCCATGTTTGTTGCTGGTGCTGCATTGAGATCGGTGATGAACAGTAAAGTTAGGCATTGTGGGATGGCCGCAGATGTGGCCATTCAGTTTGTATACACTTGTAATAGGCAACCTTTTGTTATTTTCCAAATTAAAGTGTTCTGTGCATTGTAGCATTTAGAAAGAAAATGCTGCCACCCGCAATTTACCAATCAACAAAGCACTGGAATGAGGGTGTCTTCAGCACAATGCACAATGCTTACCACTGCAAATTACCTTTGTGTCTGTAAAAGCAATAAGACTGAGAAAATCTGGATTTGTAATTTATATAACTCCAAGGCACACAGGAAGGTGAACAAGTAATAAAAAGGGTGTACCATACCTATAAAAATTTACAATTTTGTTAAATACCATGTGTGCCCTGTCACTGTCGTGCTCTTTCTGTGGTCCTTAAACTGCACAACTGATTTTTTTATGTAGAGATGCAGTGCAGAACAAGCTGTTCTTGATGTCCCTGCAGTATTTTCTTGACGGTGAATCAGTATCAAAATATATTTGTGTGCTTTTTATGAAGCCAATTGGTGTTTTTTAAGAGATACAGCATTGTAAAGGGCCTTCTGGCCCAGGAGCACAATGTGTCCAATTACAGTGCCTATAAAAAGTATTCACCCCCGCCCCCCCCCCGGAAGTTTTAATGTTTTATTGTTTTACAACATTGAATCACAGTGGATTTAATTGGGCTTTTTTGACACTGACCAACAGAAAAAGACACATTTGTGTCAAAATGAAAACAGATCTCTACAAAGTAATCTAAATTAATTACAAATATAAAACACAAAATAATTGATTGCATAAGTATTCACCCCCTTCAAGTCAGTATTTAGTAGATGCGCCTTTGGAAGAGTTTCAGCTAAAGGGTTTGTGGAAGAAATGTCGACTGTACTCTTTTCCATAGGTGCTGTCTGGCCTACTGAGTTCCTCCAGTATTTTGTGTGTGTTGCATGGATGTTCAGCATCTGCAGACCTTCCCTTGTTTGCGTTGAGTACAGGGTACAGAGTACAGGGATGTTATATTGAATTTGTATAATATGTTGGTGAGGCCTAATTTGGAGTATGATCTGGTCACTTACCTACAGGAAAGATATCACTAAGATTGAAAGAGTGCAGAGAGGAAATTTACAAGGAAGTTACTGGGACTTGACACAAGTTATAGGGAAAGGTTGAACAGGTTATGACTTTATTCCCTAGAGCACAGGAGAATGAGAAGAGATTTGATAGAGGTATACAAAATTATGAGGGGTGTAGATAGGGTAATGTAATCAGGCTTTTTCCACGGAGGTTGGGTGAGTCTAGAACTAGAGGTCGTGGGTTAAGGGTGAAAGGTGAAATGTTTAAGGATGAAATGTTAAATGAGGGGGGACTTCCTCACTCAGAACATAGTGAGAGTGTGGAACAAGCTGCCTCATTGTGGATGTAGGTTCAATTTCAATACTTAAGAGAAATTTGGGTAAGTACATGGATAGGAAGGGTATAGAGTTCTGTGGTCCAGGTGCAGGTCGATGGGATTAGGCATTTTAATAGTTCAGCATGGACTAAAGGGCCTATTTCTGTGCTGTAGTGTTCTATGACTCTATGGTAGAAAGTGTGGTCAGGTAAGGTTAGAAGAGAGCAAAACAACATAGCAGTGTGTAATCAGCAATAAAAATTGGAAATGCGTATGTATGCACACTTGGAGAGTCAAGTAGTCATGTTCTCAAAGTGTGAGTTTGGGTTCATTAGACCATATGGGTTATCCAAAAAGAATGTCACGTTGAGGAATAAAGACTTAATGAATTTGAATGAATTACTGGCTAGATGTAACACCTGTGCAGCACCAGTCTTATCATGTATGACTAGTCGCCGCACTCTTTAGAGAAAATCAAACTACACTAGGTACTAATAGGCCATCAGAAGAATCCAGTCAGGGCTCCTCCACCAATTTACAACAGATCCAGGGGAAGATGAGCAACACAGATAAATTAGAATCATCTTCTAAATGATGACGCCCACCTTTCCCTTACGGAAAAAACACGCAAAGTCTGGCTGACAGGCCTGACTGCAGCTAAGAAGATTGTAGTCCAGCGTTGGAAACCTCCCCATGATATTTCAAATACTCACTGGCTTCAGAGCTTTTTGGACATTTCTTACCTGGAACTTTCATCAGCAAGAGTAAATGATGCACGACCAAACACAATCTCAATGTGGACAAATTTGATATCAAACTTAAAAGATCTTTTGTTAAAATAGGAATGCTATGTCTGTGTATGTACTACTATTCAGTTGGTTGGTGGAGGGGAGAGGGATGGGGGGGAGAGAGGGCTGGAGGGGGGATGGTGATGAAGGTTGGGGGGTGGTTGGGTTAAACAGTCAAAATGTAATTGGGAATTGGTTGTACTGAATGTAATTTGTTGGTGTTGCAATAAAAATTAGTAATAAAAAAAAGAAGAATCTAGGTATTAGAAGGAGGCAGTGAATAGAAACCACACACTTCTGGAAATAAGGTTTTGTTTATAAGAAAAAAAACAATATGTACAAAGTATTTACATGAGCGAGAACAATTCAAAATTCAAACATTCTGTTTAGGTTCCAAATCTTAGATATCAACAAAAGCCAAATTCCTGTTTAGTTAGAATCGGTGATATTCATTAGGATAACCTTTATTACTCCAGCTTCTCTAACTAATTAGAACTAGTGTTACCCCCTATTTAAAAGTTGACAGACTTAACTTTCCTTTTTACTTATCCCTAGGTGGTTAGAAAACCAAATATAATTCCTATTCTCAAGTAGTATAGTTAACTTCAGTTTCAGTTCCGGGCAGTATATCTACAAATTTAAATTCAAATTCAAAAATTATATTTACACAGTTTAACACCCTTCACAACAATTATCCAACATCACAACTCCTAAACAAAGTAAATCTCATTCAGTAACATCAAAGTCTTTGCAAAAATAATTAGTTCTTGCGGAAAATCAAATTCAGATTCTTCGGATGAAAATAAACTTACACATCCAACCGTATTAAATCCTCTGCGTCATTACATGTTTTGTTCTGGCACTGGTTCTTCATCCTGGGTGGCTCGCCATCGTGTTTCTTGGTTCGTTGGAATGAAATAGTTGATCATCCACAGAAAGTCAATTCACAAACTTGTACAAAACTTGACCAACTGCCTTGGTATGATTTTGTAGAACTAATTCTCGACTGCACAGTAGGGATTTTGGACACTGGTCTCTGCCGATGTTGTCTCGTTATAGCCGTAGCTTCAATAAATCTTTTATCGCTATTGTCTCTTCTCCAGGGGTTTCACCCTGAGGGTTTCACATTAGTAGGGTAAAGATACTCACTACTAATTCCTCTCTTAACAGTTAATGTCTTCAGATCCTAATCGTTGCTGTGTTTCTCTCCTTGTCCGTCAAATGTCCAGCCCGCCCTGCCCTCATACAGCGTTTTTTTCCCCATATTTTTTAAAAATCGGTAAACCTCGTTTTCATCCCTCCGCAAGTAGAACTTTCTAACATTACAATTTTGGGTTTAATTAGCCTAGGTTACATAGAATACAATACTATGCATAGTGTTGGGTGTCCTGAAACACAAAAAAACATTAAAGATACAATGAACTATGTCATGGCCAGGATACATATAAGAGAGCTCAAATACAGTATCACCATCTTACATTGGTTCACCTGATCAGTTGGTAGTCTAATGAAGTGAAGCTCAGAGCAGAAAGTGCGGATAGGTACAGTCTTTCTCCCAGGGTACAGGAGTCTGAAATGGGTGGGCATAGATCTAAGGGGAGAGGGGTCAGATTTAAAGGGGATCTGAGGAGTAAGTTTTTCAAAAAGAGCATAGGCATATGGATGGAATAGGCTGTCAGAGGATCTATCTGTACATGAAGTTACAATTGCAACATTTATGCACTTAGGTACATGAATAGGTAAGGTTAAAGGGAATGGGTTATGGGTTAAATTCAGGCAAATGTGGTTAGCTTTGATAAGCACCTTTATTGGCATGGACTTTGTACCACAGGACCATTTCCCTGCTGTATAAATCTTCCTCTAGGATTACTTTCTATCTTTGGAGAAAACAGACTCAGGGAAGAATATTAGAATCATCTAGTGTTGCAATGGAGAATGATGCCATTTAGCCTATCATTTCTGTTATATATAAGGTAGTGTTCATGGGTTCAATGTCCATTTAGAAATCAGATGGCCGAGGGGAAGAACCTATTCCTGAATTGCTGAGTATGTGCCTTCAGGCTTCTGTACCTCCTTCCCGATGGTAACAGTGAGAAGAGGGAATGTCCTAGGTGATGGGGAGAGGGGGATGCCACAGAGGCTAGTACTCAAGATGGAGCTGACTAATTTTACAACTTTCTGTAACGTCTTTCAGTCTTGTGCAGTAGCGCCCCCCCAGACAGAGATGCAGCCTGTCAGAGTGCCCTCCACAGTACATCTTTAGAAGATTTTGAGTGATTTTGGTGCCAAACCAAATCTCTTCAAACTCTTGATGAAATATAGCCACTGTCTTGCCTTCTTTATAGCTGCTTCAAAATGTTGGGACCAGATTAGATCCTCAGATATTTTGACACCCAGGAACTTGAAATTGTTCACTTGTGATTAGTTCATGTTTCCTCATCTCACCCTTCCTGAAGTCCACAATGAGCTCTCTCGTTTCACTGACATTGAGTGCAAGGTTGTTGCTGCGACACCACACAACTAGTTAGTAAATCCTGCTCCCGTTTGCCCTCTCATCTCCATCTGAAATTCTACCAATAATAGTGTATCATCCGCAAATTTATAGATGGCATTTGAGCTATACATAACCACACAGTCATGGGTATATAGGGAGTAGAGCAGTGGGCTAAGCGCACACCCTTGAGGTGCACCAGTGTTGATTGCCAGTGAGGAGGAGATATTATCACCAATCTGCATAGAATTGAATACACAGTCAACATTTTGGGCAGAGACCTTCATCGGAACTGGAAAGAAAAGGGGAAAATGTCGGAGTAAGGAGGTGACTTATTCTTGTCCACCTTCTTATTCTGGCATCTTCCCCCTTCACAGTTCTAATGAAGGGCCTTGGCCCGAAACATTGACTATTTGTTTATTTCTATAGATGCTGCCTGAACTGCAGAGTTCCCGCAGCATTTTCTCTGTGTTGCTCTGGATTTCCAGCATCTGCAGATTCTCTTGTGTTTATCAATTATTACCACTCTCTTAATCCTTCTACATATTCCTGTATCACTTTCTGCTTCAAGTACTGCATTTTACTTCCACCACGTTGCTTAATGATATAATCCAAGCATAAAAACAATGTTTTTCCTCATTTTGCCTCTTGATTTTTTTGGCAATCTCCTTATCCCTGTGTTCTCTAGTTACTGATTCTTCCGTCATTGGAATTAGTACCTCTGCACTTACACTTCTTAAACACTTCAAGATTTTAAACATCTCCTATCTCTTCTTAGCTTTTCCTGCTTTAAGAAGAATAACATCCAGTTTTTCATTGTGACAGTAATTTTGCTCTGACACAATCTTTTATGGCCTTCCAAAGCCTTCTATTCTCTCAAAAGCAATAGAGCTTCCTGTCTTTCGTCTTTTTCCTGTTTATGAAACCGAGAAACACATAAGTTTTTAAACTTGTCTTCGTACATAAAAGTTCCCTTATTCCTGCACCCACTTCAAAATTAAAAGGTTTATTAATATTCTGCAGAATGACTGGGGAAAACTATTTCCTCTGATTGCAAAGATAATGAAAGGTGTTGCCAGTTTAAAAGAGCTATTGACAGTGAAGGAAGAGTTTAGCAGAAATTTTAGATGCATGAGAGGTTTATTGAAGCGTGCAAGACTTTAGAAAAGGGAACCATCACCTCTTTTAAAGAAAGTAAACAAATACTAAAAGGAAGAGCAAAGCACAATATAATTATTTGCAGAGTCAGCATAGACATTAAGGGCCAAATGGCCTCCATCCATGCTATAAATTTGATTGTTTTGTTCCCAGGTCATTGAGTGGACTATACTGTTCATTTGCCAGAATGCTTTCTTAACCATGGGGCAAGGTTTCACAAAGTATTTTATTGCTTTAGTCTTCTATCATAAAATGACTAAACCACCATCAAAATAGAGAGGGACTTTTTTTTTAATATAATTTGTGATGTGAAGCAATTGCTTTCAATTCTGTTCGTAACTTGATTGTAGAGATATGACAAAAGTCCAGTTTATGGAGATCTGGCAGCTGTGTAATGAAGCCCAGACCTGGGTACTTGTGGGGGGCGGGGGGGGAAACAAAGTCATTTGCAAGGGATTTTCATTAAATATTTAACAGCATGATGTCATACCCTGCAGAGTGTTAATCTTAAATTGTATGTGCTCCAACCATAATACCTGAATGAAAAAAAAATTGAAAATCACTTTCTTCCAATATTAAGTTTGTGTGGCAGTAGTTTCTTCTGAAAATGGGAATTCAATATAGGCTTTTATTATTTAGATTTGAGTTTTCTACTGAAGCAGGTCTTTTAATAAATATGCAGGGAGCAGAGACCAAGACTAATTAAAGTATTACTTTAACTATAAAAGACATATTTTGATCTCAAAGTGTCAGAAAGACTGGAAGCCTGTGGTCTCACTTAAAGAAGAGATACTTTCACATTATTGCCATAAGTTGGTTCCAAGGATAGAGGAGGTAATGTAACAAGTACCCTCTTTGTTATTATATTTCCAAAATTTTTGTGTAAAATGTATCTGTACCTAGATCCTTTGTACACTTACGTACATGTTTTTGCTGTGTGTGTTAATTGTTTTGTGTCACTTGTGCATGGACACCACCTACCTGCAAACTGCCTTTTTCCAAAAGCTCCCTTATAGAAAGCGCTATGGGGTTATTAAAACAAAAACTTCACACCATCTTAAAAGGTGCCCCCCCCAGGCAGTTAATCTGTTCAATCATTCTAATTAGCCTTCCCCCATCACAAGTCTATCTGTTCCCCTTACATAGTAAATACTTTAAACCATTTTATATTGTAAATACATGCTGGTATTTATGTATTTGTCTACATTTTATTCCATATCTGTAATATAACCTCTATCTTTATATTTTATATAATTATTTATTCTTTATAATTGTTGTTGTTTTTATTCCATGTTGTGCCCTGACACTACACACTACAGCAAATTCCTAATACATGTAAGTGTATATGATGAATAGAGTTGATCCTTGATTCTTCATCCACCTGACCGGATTTACCCACATGAACTGAACTGTTTTACTATCTATCCCCAGTCCTACTGACTGTTTTCTCTTAGGTATAACTGTTATCTTTAGAAACATTAATAAAGGCACATCTAATGCAAATATCAAGAGATTGGGCATGGACTTTGTGAGTAATTATGAAGGATTCAGAAAGGAGGAAAGAAAAGGAGATTAAGAAAGGGGTTGGAATTAAAATTAAAAGCAGCACAAAAATAGGTGCAATAAATAAACAATTTTATTCAGTCATTATTCTGATTCCAGTTACTCAGACCCATAAATACCATTTCTGGGAAGCATGTTTGGTCAGAATTGAGCCACTCCAGTTTCATAATTATTTTCCTCAACATTGTGTGCTATCGTTACACTGTTTTTTTAAAATATTGAGATTCTTCATACCAAAATCCTCAGAACAGGTTTTCAGGGTTTCACCTGTACTATTACAATGTTTGCACAGCTGCTGGTTCTAAGCCTTGCAGTTGCGGCCTCAGGATTCAGCCATTGAAGAGATGGGCCCCCAAAGCATCCAGCTTATTGTCTCAGGGTAGGTTCTTCCATTATAGTGCAAGGCATGAAGAGTGTTCCCAAGGGCCCTGAGGACTTACCTGGGCTGGTGGAGAAAGCTGCTCACTGTAGGCACATTCTTTATGCAGGGAAGGTCACAGAAATACTTAGACTATGAACACAAGAGATTCTGCAGATGCTAGAAATTTAGAGCAACACATACGAATGCTGAAGGAGCTCTGCATACTAGATCATACTAGAGACAAATTGGCACTGCACTATTACCGACAGCCTTTGGACAAGTTTTACTCGGGTTCTTATGCAAGTGAAAGTTATACAAGAAAATTGGGGTGACATTTTGCATTAGGTACCAGGAGGCCCAGAAATGGGTGCAATATGGCCTATTCCTAATTAAACCTATTTTCAATCACTGTATGTCTATTCTACAGCTTTCCGAGGGAAAAAAATAGTCATCTATATCAAGTCCTCTGAGGAAATGGGGTGTAGTCGGGTTTATATACTGCACACTTTATTTTGCAATTTCCTTGTTCAGTGTTTAACAGCTGATAATATTTAGAGCAGCTGAACAGATTGTTTTGCACTTAACCAGTGCTCCATTTGTTCATTTCTTAGTATGACACCGTGTTCTACACACCTTTGAATAATAAATATATATATGTTTTCACTATCAAGCATGATTCAGTATGGCAATTCCAAACCACTTATTATTTTCCTTGTTTGAGGGTTTAGATTAATCTAAAATATAATGTAATAATCTTGTATATGGAGGCATTTCCAATGTACAATCTTTATTTCTTATTGTCTCTTCTTTGTGGGTATGACTATATTTTCTGTGTTTATTCTTTCATTTGTAAAATGCACCTACTTTTATTCTATGTTTCACCATGTCACTTCATACCATGCCTCTCTTCCCAGTGATTCAGACCTTGCATTTGTGCCACAAGTCTGGGAGTCCTAACACTGCACAAAATGAATTATATGCACATAATAGTGATCTAATAGAAAAACATTTACTATGTGAATGTACATATTGTGTATGAATATTGTGTATGAATTGATCCCAGAAGCTGAGTGACACAGTCCTCTCTTAACTGACTGCATTTGCTGCGAGATGTTTGTCTTTGGCAAAGCTACTTGCAAGAAAGACTGGTGGCTTCACTATGGTTCATTTGGTTACATGGAGAATTTTAAACTATTTCATTAGTCAATTGATAGACTGTGGAAGGAAATAGTTGCTGTTTTGAAAACATAATCTGAAAGGCAATTATGATTAGTGCTGTGTACTGAGAGGGAAAGTATCTTAACCTTGTGGTTCAGTTCATTTTACATCTGTCTTTGTATGCAGGCCATAACATTAGATATATAGTTCATTCTGTTCCTTTACAGTTTAAGGAATTGTTTTCCTAAGGGAACTGGAAGGTACACACACAGCATTAGTACAGTGTCAAAGCAGTGTTCAGCTGAGAGATAGTATTTAGTAGACTTTATGTATACTATTCTCTTTAAATTTATGAATATCTGCCGCATGGTAAGCATTTTTATTGCATTCCTGTAATTTTCATGCTAACTAACCCATTATGAAGAAACAAAACTTTCCATGACACAAACCTTCACCGCATTGATGAATTCCCAACCTACGAAGAAATGCCCCAACCTCTTGTTAAGTAATATGTAAAAGATTCCATACATTGTGATTCAGAGAAAAAATTAGAAAATTGAAGTCTTAATAAATATATATTGGAACATGGAGAATACTATGGAGAGCATTCTAATTGGTTGCATTATTGTCTGGAATGGAGGGGGTTGGGGTTACTGCACAGAATTGGAAAAAGATGCAGAGGGTTGAAAACTCAGCCAGCTCCATCATGGGCACTAGCCTCCCCAGCATTGAAGATATCTTCAAAAGATAATACCTCAAGAAGGCGGCATCCTTAAGGACCCCATCACCCAGAACATTCCCTCTTCTCATTGCCACCATTGGGGAGGAGGTACAGGAGCCTGAAGACACTTACTCAGCGTTTTAGGAACAGCTTCTTCCCCTCCACCATCAGATTTCTGAAGAACCAACCCTTGAGCACTACCTCACTATTTTTGCTCTTTTATATATATACTGTATGTTTCTATTGTTATTTATAGTTGGTAATTTATAGTATTTTATGTTTTGCACTGTACTGCTGCTGCAAATCAACAAATTTCATGACGTATGTCAGTGATATTAAATGTGATTCTGATTCTGACAAAAGAACAATGAAAACCAATTCAGCTCTGCGTTGATTGAAGGATTGTGCCATGTCCAAATAACTATTAAATTTCATACCAGGATCACACTACAAAAAGAAACTGATCATCACAAGGTGGTTTGGAAGATCCTGTGAATGTAAAATTATGCAAGAGCAAGCTCGATGTCTCTAAAACTGTTAGGGAGGAACGTATAAGATTTCTCTTCATACAAAGGATAATTAGAATATGGATTGTTATACCCAAGAGTTTATTTAAACAGACAGGACCCGTGGTATTTAAGAGCTAATTAAAATGCCAAAGAAAAATAATACCCTGTGGAGGAGGAACAGGGAAATATGATTCACCTGATTGGCTTTGAAGTGATGCTTCTCCATTACAGTCAGTAAGGCCAAATAGCTCCACTGAGCAATAAATTGTTAGTAATGGCTAAATCTTTACATTTGCTAATAGTCAAACTGACCATCTAGAATAGCTGAAAAGCAACATTCACAGTACAGCAAAGCTTTTGGGAATGATTTACAAAAAAATAATGGCGTCTTGGCCTCCAGTGAAGTTCGTGGAGCCGGTAGGAGGATATCAGCAAGTTAAGAGAGAAGTAGGCTCCAGTGAATTGAATTCATAGAATTCTGTACAACAATAAATTAATACAGCATCAGACATGGATGAATTAGTAGAGGCAGTCACGTAGCAAGAAAATTAATGAATAAATTAATAAGGAATGAATAACTACAGCAGCAGACAGGAGTGTGGCAATCAATTATTAGAGCCATAGGTCGCACCAGCAAATGAATAGAGAAAACAGCCACATGAATCCATTCGGCCTGCTGTTGATCTAAGATTGGGGTGAGGTTTCTATGGCGGCAATGGTTAGGAGAGCAGAACGGCAAATTTGGCGTTGATAGACGTGGGAAATGTAAAGGCAGCCTGAGTGTTGGAAGATTTAAAAGTGAGGTGTAATCTCTTCAGCACAGTATTTGGAAAGCATGTACAAAGTAGATTAGAGTCACAGAGTTTTACAGCACAGAAACAGATCCTTTGATCCACCACATTTATACCAATCCTATGCCCTGTTTACTTGAACTAGGTCCATATGCCTTGCATATTTAATGTCTGCCTAAATGTCTCTTTATCATAGTGATTGTGTCTGATTCCACCACCCCCTCTGTATATAAGCATGCATATACTCTCTTCACTGTCCTCTTTGCCTGCGTTTCTACTTTGAGAGAGCTGTGGACTTCAGCTCCAAGATCCTTATCAACATTCCTTAGCACCCTAACATTTTCTGCATAAATTTCTGCATTCTATCCCCATCTGATTTCTAAAAATGCATTCACCTTCCAACATTCACCTGTTGGGATGCAATTCCATCTACCAAGCTCTGCATAACTTTCCATTTGTTTCCATCTATACCCTTCTGGGGCATCAGCCATACTAGTTAAATCTCCTACATTTGTATTCACATCATCGATATATCACACACAGTGAGAGTCCTAGTCTTGATTCCTGCAGTACACCAGTTGTCACCAATTTTATTTCTTGAAACTTATGGGACTGTGACCACCACTTTCAAATCATTACCCAAAATAAGATCAACTACTGCCTTGTCTTGAAATGGACACTGTATATTGTCTCAAAAAAAGAATTTCTTAGATACACTTGACAAATTCTGCCCCACCTAAGGCCCTTACACTAAGACAATCGCAGTCAATGTAGGGAGCATTAAAAACCTTCCATTGCTTTAACTCTATTGCTTTTACATATTTCTGCAGTTTGTTTACATATTTGTACCTCTAATTCCCACTGACTATTGTGAGGCCTGTGGTCTAATCTCAGCTAAGCAACCCACCCATGTATAGGTGATCCGTTGAGGATATCCCCTCTAAGTATTACCATTGTTGTTGTTCCGTCAATCACCTTGTGGCGCATCGGGTGGCATTTTTGCCGCTTCTGTAGTATTTGAATTTATTTTATGAGGCCAAGTAGCTAGTCTGATGCTCAACCCAACATGGATGGAAAGTGTGTAAGGAGTTGGCTGGATTCAAACTCAAAACCATTCGCCTTGAAGTTCAGTGCTGATGCCACTACACTAATGGCCAGCAATCATTGCCATTAAGTTCTCCATAACTGGCCAGCAATCATTGCCATTAAGTTCTCCATAACTGGTATTATGACTTCCCTTCTGTCACATATGAAATCTTTTGTACCCTGGAACATTAAAATGCCAGTCCTCCCCTTCCCTTAACCATGCTTCCATGATTGCAATAACATCATAACCCCAAGTGCTGATCCATGCACTAAAATTATCTGACTCAACTGTAAGTCTCGTTTGTTTAAAGTAAATGTATTTGATCTTTTCTGCCCTCCAGTGCTCCCTAGCCTGACTCAGTCTACTCTGCCCCTGGACTTGAATAATTTCTTCTCTTTATTTTTACTTAATAAAAGACATTTGCAGTTTATTTAAGAAGAAGTTTGACTACAGAATTATTCTAAACATGTAAATTCCTGCAAATTTTGCAGGATAATAATACTATGCCCCTCTGTTGGTGCTAGAAATTTATTCCCCTCCTTCCTCTACCCAAAGAGCATGCTGTTTTTTTGACTCCTTGTATGCAGTAGATGATGATTTTAAAGAAACTGATCTGGCTCAACAGAGAGCAGGAAAATCAAGATGGTACTATATCTGGGAAAAATTATCTCAACACAGAGCACCTGGTAACTAAATTGTGCAATTACAGCATGATGTTTACGTAAGGTTTGCTGTCATTAAACAATACTGTCCAAAAGATAAGGATTGGCTTTATTTGTCACATGTACATCGAAACATGTAGTGAAATGGGTTGTTTGCATCAACAACCAACACAGTCCGAGGATGTGCTGGGGACAGTGTATAAGTGTCGCCATGCTTCCAACATTCACACAACTTACTAACTCTAACCCATATATCTCTGGAATGTGGAAAGAAACTGGAGCGTCCAGAGGAATTCCATGCAGTCATGGTTAGAACGTACAAACTCCTTACAGACAGTGGCGGGAATTGAACCACAACCTCTTTCTTACAGCTGGTACTGAGAAGCAGAATCAGAATGAAATACATGATATATAAATATAGAGAAAAAAACTGAATTACAGTAAGTGTATATATATATTCCTGAAATGCTGAGTGTATGTACCTTCAGGCTTCTGTAGCTCCTTCCCAACAGTAACCGTGTGAAGAGGGCATGTCCTGAGCAGTGGGGATCCTGAATGATGGATGCTGACCTCCTAAGGAACTGCTCCTTGAGGAGTCTTGGATACTGTGGAGGCTGGTACCTGTGATGGAGCTGACTAATTTTACCTATTTCGATTGTGCAGTAGCCCCCCTCTCCCCCATACCACCATATCAGATGGTGATGCAGCCAGTCAGAATGCTCTCCATGGTATATCTGTAGAAGTTTTCGAGTGTCTTAGATGACAAACCAAATCTTCGCAAACTCCTGATGAAATATAGCCGCTGTCTTGCCTTCTTTATAGTTGCGTCAATATGTTGCATCCAGGTTATAATCTCGGAGATACTGACACCCAGAAACTTGAAAATGCACACTCTCTCCACCTGATCCCTGTATGATGATTGGTTTGTGTTCCTTCGTCTTACCAATCAGCTCTCTGGTCTTGCTGACACTGAGTGCAAGGTTGTTACTGCAACACCACTCAACTAACTGCTATATCTCGCTTTTGTACACCCCTTCATCACCATCCAAAACAGGGGTCCCCAACCTTTTCCGCACTGCGGACCGGCTGACCCGGGACCCGGGGCGGGGTGGTAGGGTTGCCGACGGACAAGAGTAGCAGTCAAATACATTGTGTTTACCCCAGAAAGACTACAATGACCATGAAGCCTTACACGGGCACGGGCAACTGGCGCATGCGTGTACCTGAAGATTTTTTTCTAAAAATTGTTTTAGGTGATTCTGTTTGGGGGGGGGGCTGTTAATCACGAACGGAATATAGGTGATAAGTGGCTAATACAATCAATTTCGTTTCTAAAAGGGTTTTTCCAACAAATTTAATATTAAACTCAGCGCATATTTTCCTCGCATGAATCTAGTGATAAACCAATTATCAGGGAGGACAGGGGCTTGAAGTAAGTGTTGAACAAACTTCCAGCAGAAGTGGTAGAGGCAGGTTTGATATTATCATTTAAAGAAAAATTGGATAGGTATATGGACAGGAAAGGAATGGAGGGTTATGGGCTGAGTGCAGGTCGGTGGGACTAGGTGAGAGTAGCGTTTGGCACGGACTAGCAGGGCAGAGATGGCCCATTTCCATGCTGTAATTGCTATATGGTTATATAAGTCACTTATAATCAATTTCATCATAACATTTTAAGTAACTTTTGGATATTAAACACACAGCACATATTTTCCCCGTATGAACATATAAAATCATTGCAACACACCAATATCGTTGAATCAGTGGGAGCACTGGGCTTGTTTCCCTGCAACGAGACGGTCCTATCGAAGGGTGATGGGAGACAGCGATACTTGAAGGGGGTTCCTTATGTCCAGTCTATTCCGCAATTTAGTTTTCGTTGCACTCATTGCAGAAAACTCCGCTTCGCAGCAAAATGTTGGAAATGGAAGCAACATTTTTAGTGCTTTCGTGGCTACCTCACGATATTTAGCCTTGACTTTGATCCAGAATGCCGGCAGAGATGTTATATCAAACAAACTTTTCAGCCCGCCGTCATTTGCAAGCTCGAGGAGTTGGTCTCTTTCCCGCACTGACATGGATGCTCAACAGTGCCTGACAGGGAATGAGGAAAGGTGCAGCTGACTCATATCGCCAACTCATATCGCCAAATCATATCGTTTCCTCGCGGCCCAGTAGCGCATGCTTTGCGGCCCGGTACTGGTCCATGGCCCAGTGGTTGGGGACCGCTGATCTAAAATTCTGCCAATAAATGGCTGTATCTTCAACTAATTTATGCCTAACCACATAGTCATGGGTGTAGAGAGAGTAGAGCTGTGAACTATGTACACATCACTGTGGAGTGCCAGTGCTAGTTGTCAGTGAGGTGGCGATGTTATTTCCAATCCACACAGATTGTGGTCTTCCAGTTAGGAAGTTAAAGATCCAGTTGCAGAGGAAGGTACAGAGGCCCAGGTTCTGTAGCTTTTTAATCAGTACTGTAGGAATGATGGTGCTAAATGTTGAACTGTAGTCAATGAACAGCATCCTGACATAGATACTCGCATTGTCCAGGTGATCCAAGGCTGCGTGGAGAGCCATTGAGATTGCGTTTGCTGTAGACCTATTGTGGCATTCCGCTAATGCAATGTAATCACGCCATAGACACAGAATACATCAGACACTGAGTACTTTATGAGAAGTGACTCATTTCCTAACACTGCAAAACATTTCCACAATCAGCAGGACACAAAACAGGAGTATGATGGAATTCTTTCCAATAACCTAGATGAATGCGGTTCCAGAAACTCTCAGAAAGCTCAACACCCTCCAGGACAAAAAAAAATGGTATCCTGTTAACCACCCTAAACAATAAATTCCTCTACCACCAGCACACAGTGGTTGCAGTGTGCACCATCTACAAAATGAATTGCTGTCAATTGTCGGGGCCACCCACATAGCGCCTATCAAACCTAAGACCTCAACCACTAGGCACAGGAAGATCCTGTTCCCATCCAAGTTACATACTCTTCTGAGTCGGTAGGTAACACTGTCATTGCAGTACAGGTAGGCTCTGCCCAGTTCTTTTTCTATGGTCTTGATGAAACTGACCAAGTGAATGTTTGTTTTCCAGACTGAAAAGACTCAAGGCTTCACCTTGAAAGCCCAAGCTGCTTTTATATCCTAAATGCAAAATAACAGCTCAGGAGATCTGTGCCAAATGCAAATCTCTGGTTTACATCATGTGAATTGTACTGGATCAGAAAGAAACACATTGTTTTATCATAGAGGTCAAATTAGAAGGAGGATAGGTCTATGAATCAATAAATGGTGAAGGGGGGGTGGAGAGGGAGTGTGGTGAATAGTGTCAGGAAATAAGGCTTTGAATAAGGCCTAACTGGGTTGTTACCTCAGCCTTTTACCGACCTAGCTTGTAGTCTCTGAATTACTTGGTGTGGTAGGTAATTATTTTACTGTGCCTTGTACCAGTGCCAGTGATCAGGGCTCCACTGCTATAAGGAGTTTGTACATTTCTTCTGAATGCTTCCACGTTCTCAAGATGTATGGCTTAGTAAGATGTAAGAATGCTATGCTAGTACCGGAAGCATGGCAAGACTTGCAGTCTGCCCCCAGCACATTCTCTATCTGTGTTGGTCATTGACTTTATGTTTCAATGCACATGTGACAAATAAAGCTAATCTTTAATCGTATCGCACAGAAGGAGGCCATCCAATCCTCCATGTTTGTGCCAGTTCTCAGAGGTATCTCTCTGTCCCATTCCCATTTATTTTCTGCAACCTCATGTCTCTTGCTTGCCATCAACTTCTGCTGATTATTCTACCACCTACTTTCACCTGATGCACTTTCCAGTTAACCGACCAACACAAATAAAATGATGGAGGAACACAGCAGGTCAGGCAGCATCTATGGAGGGAAATGAAGTGTTGACATTTTGTGCCCAGATACTTCATCAGGACTGGAAAGGAAGAGGGCAGAAACCAGAATAAAAGAGTGAGGGCAAGGGTAGAACACAAGTCGATGGGTGTTTGGTGAGTCCAGGTGAGAGGGGGAAGGAAGGAAGATGGGAGAAAGATATGGAAGGGAATATTGTGAGAAGCTAGGAGATGAAAGGTGAAAGAGGCAAAGGGCTGAATAAGAAGGAATCTGATAAGAGAAGACCTAACAACACATCTCTGGAACATGGGAGAAAAGTGGAGCGCCTGGGGGGAAACTCATATTGCCATAGAGAGAGTCTGCAAACTCCACACAGGTGGCTTACGGGGTCAGGATCAAATCCAGGTTTGAGCTCACCCATCACTGTCCAGCCACGAATGACCATTGACATTTTGAAAGTGTATTTGCCCATTTGCAGGAATTGTTTTGAGATCTGCAGAGTTGCCAGGCTTACCCAGGTGTGAGTGACAATTTAGTTCCTGACATGTCAACTAAACAACAGAGTACAAGATTGAAATCGGGGAGGCTAAATCTGATGTATATAGATTATATACATTTATTAATTATTGATTCATGATTTCCAGTCAGACAATCTTGTATTGGTCGGTTAAGATCTGACCTTTTATCTTGAGTGTTCATGTTTACTTAATTCCAAATAACTGGCTTTGTAGGATATTTTTAAGACTCTATAAGCTTTATGATGAGCTCTATTGTACCATATGTGTATAATTCCTTACTTTTTAGATTAGGTAAGCCCACCATCTGTAAGCTATCAATATCCAGACCATACTTTGCTCTGTGCTCCGCTGTCTGACTTGGCTGGGGATTGATCAAGGAGTTTTCAGTCATTTTGTTCAAAATGAAGCATAAGCTTTGTTCATCCATCTCCTGGAGCTGTCATTGCAATCAATGTATTTGATTTTCAGAAATACAAGCATGTAGCCCCTTTTTACCAATGAGAGTTGTGAGCTTCCATGTAAGGCTTCACACTGAAAATCTGAGCTCATTTTATATCCTCAAGGCAAAAGGGCAGCAGAGTTGATCTGTGCCAAATGTAGAGTTTCTGGTTTGGATCATATGAATTGTACAGGATAAGGAGGAAACTTAGAATTTGCTAATTTATCCTAAAAATGAATGAGTATAAATTAACCATTGTATGGAGTAATTTCCACAGGGTTATAGAGATTCTGAGCTGTACAGGTAATCATTTAGTTTCTTTTATATTTTGTGGTTTATTAAATTTAATGATGGAGTATGGTCACGGCTTTTAACTCAGAAATGTGGCTCATTTCATGTTTTCCCTGAGGCATGTAAGGATCACAAATGTTAGAATTCCTGTGCAACACCCATCTTTTTATAAATTATAGAACTCAAGATTTGATTCCCCTACACATCTAAGATTGTCCACAATATCAGAGGTGGAGACCAGACAGATGTTTCACTGGCTGCATCCCAGTCCTGCTGCTGATGCTGGATATTTACTGCTCTGCTCTCAGCAGTTTGACTTGGTCAACCCATGATAATGGGATTGTGTATTAAAAGATTCTTTAAAAATAGTAACCAAGCACATCAGGAAAAAATGCTTTTTTAAAAGTGGAAAATGTTAGACCTTGAAATAATCAGGCAGGAGAGGAAAAGTGACCACATAATGTTTGAAAATGGATACTGGGCACTCCCTTTCCCTTCTTTCCTTCCACCATTCCCCCACCCAAAAAACTGATTGAGTTACGACTGCAAATGCACATGGACATCAGTGAGTTAGACCAATGGGAAGAATTTAAAAAGAAGACAGTTTAATAGAGGGGGCATTGGAGGAGCGGGCGATGGAGTAGAGGGAGTTAGAGTATAGGCTCAACGGGGCTTTGGCGTTAACGGGTCAAGGCAAGGTAAGTTACTTGTGAAGAATAGAATTAGGAAGTATGTCTGTACTGGGTATCAGATATGGGATGTCTGGGAGACTCCCAGCCTCCCGGATGGCCATTTCTGTGCCAGGTGTTTCAAGCTGCTGCTCCTTAGGCACTGGGTTAGGGAACTGGAGATGCAGCTTGATGACCTTCGTCTGGTCAGGGAAAGTGAGGAGGTGAGAGAGGAGCTATAGGCAATTAGTCACACGGGGGCCTTGGGGACAGATAAGTGGGTAACAGGAGAGGGAAGGGCAAGAGTCAGTTACTAGAGAGTACCCCTGTGGCTGTCCCCCTTAACAATAAGTACTGTTGTGGGGGACAACCTACCTGGGGGAAGCAACAGTGGCCGCGCCTCTGGCACAGAGTCTGGCCCTGTGGCATAGAAGGGTGGGGAAAGGAAGAGGATGGCAGCAGTGATAGGGGACTCTAGAGTTAGGGGGGCAGACATGCAATTCTGTGGACGCAGGAAGGAAACACAGATGGTAGTTTGCCTCCCAGGTTCCAGGGTCTGGGATGTTTCTGATCACGTCCACAATATCCTGAAGTGTGAAGGTGAACAGCCCGAGGTCGTAGTACGTGTTGGTACCAACTACATAGGTAGGAAAAGGAAGAAGGTCCTGAAAACAGACAACAGGGAGTTAGGAAATAAGCTGAAAAGCAGGAGCTCAAAGGTAGTAATCTCGGGATTACTGCCTGTGCCACGCAACAGAGAGTGCAGGAGTAGAGTGAGGTGGAGGATAAATGCGTGGGTGAGGGATTGGAGCGGGGGCAGGGATTCAGATTTATGGATCATTGGGACCTCTTTTGGGGCATGAGTAACCTGTACAAAAATGACAGGTTGCACTTGAATCCCAGGGGGACCAATATCCTGGGAGGGAGGTTTGCTAAGGCTATTGGGGAGAGTTTAAACTAGAATTGCTGGGGGTGGGGGGGGTGGGAACCAAACTAAGGAGATGGAGGAAGGGGCAGTTGGCTTACGTATAGAGAAAGCTTAGAGACAGTACGAGAGGGAGGATAGGCAGGTGATAGAGAAGAGATGCGCTCAGACTGATGGTTTGAGATGTGGCTATTTTAATGTGATGAGTATCATGAGCAAAGCGGATGAGTTTAGAGCGTGGATCAATACCTGGAGCTATGACTTCTGGCCATTACAGAGACTTGGATGGCTCAGGGGCAGGAATGGCTACGTAGAGTGCCAGGCTTTAGATGTTTCAGAAAGGACGGGGGGGAGGCAAAAGAGATGGGAGTGTGGCACTGCTGATCAGAGATAGTGTCATGGCTGCAGAAAAGGAGGAAGTCATGGAGGGATTGTCCACTGCGTCTCTGTGGATGGAACTTAGAAACAGGAAGGGGTCAATAACTCTACTGGGTGTTTTTTTATGGACCACCCAATAGTAACAGGGACATTGAGGAGCAGATAGGTAGACAGATTCTGGAACGGTGCAGTAATAACAGGCTTGTCATGATGGAAAATTTTTATTTCCCCAATATTGATTGGCATCTTCCTAGAGCAAGGGGTTTAGATGGGATGATGTTTGTTAGGTGTGTTCAGGAAGGTTTACTGACACAGTATGTAGCTAAGCCTACAAGAGTAGAGGCTGTACTTGATCTGGTATTGGGAAATGAACCTGATCAGGTGTCAGGTCTCTCAGTGGGAGAGCATTTTGGAGATAGCAATCACAATTCTATCTCCTTTACCATAGCATTGGAGAGGGATAGGAACAGACAAGTTAGGAAAGCGTTTAATTGGAGTAGGGAGAAATATGAAGCTATCAGGCAGGAACTTGGAAGCATAAATTGGAAACAAATGTTTTCAGGGAAATGTATGGCCGAAATGCGGCAAATGTTCAGGGGATATTTGCATGGCATTCTGCATAGCTATGTTCCAATGAGACAGGGAAAGGATGGTAGGGTACAGGAAGCATGGTGTACAAAGGCTGTTGAAAATGTAGTCAAGAAGAAAAGAAAAGCTTGCAAAAGGTTTAAAAAAAACTAGGTAATGATAGAGATCTAGAAAATTATAAGGCTAGCAGGAAGGAGCTTAAGAATGAAATTAGGAGAGTCAGAGGGGGCCATGAGGAGACCTTGGCGAGCAGGATTAAGGAAAACTCCAAGGCATTCTAGAAGTATGTGAAACGCAAGGGGATAAGACTCGAGAGAATAGGACAATCAAGTGTGACAGTGGAAAAGTGTGTATAGAACCGGAGGAGGTAGCGGAGGTACTTAATGAATACTTTGCTTCAGTATTCGCTACAGAAAAGGATCTTGGCGATTGTGGGGATGAATTACAGCAGACTGAAAAGCTTGAGCATATAGACATTAAGAAAGGTGATGTGCTGGAGCTTTTGGAAAGCATCAAGTTGGATAAGTCACCAGGACCAGACAAGATATACCCCAGGCTAATATTGGAAGCGAGGGAGGAGATCGCTGGGCCTCTGGCAATGATCTTTGCATCATCAGTGGGGACAGGAGACATTCCAGAGGATTGGAGGGTTGCAGATGTTGTTCCCTTATTCAAGAAAGGGAGTAAAGATAGCCCAAGAAATTATAGACCAGTGAGACTTACTTCAGTGGTTGGTTAGTTGATGGAGAAGATCTTGAGAGGCAGGATTTATGAACATTTGGAGAGGCATAATATGATTAGTTTAATGAGCCACATCACAAAAATTCTACTTAGAATCATCATGCTCAGAATAAGAAACAAAATTAAACCAGAGATCAGTGAAGAACAATGCGGCTTTGTCGAAGGCAAGGGAACATCAAACACCACTTACATTCTCAGGAATATTATTGAAAGGTCAATAGAAGTACAAGACCGATACTTCTGTTTCATTGACTACACAAAAGCCTTTGACACAGTGAAACACCAAATCATCATGAAAATGCTTAAAGATATTATTATCGACAGAAAAGATCTAAGAATAATCAGGAATCTCTACCGGCAACAAAGTGCAGCCATACGGATAGACAATGAGATTGGTGAATATCAGCCAATAAAGCGAGGAGTCAGACAGGGTTGTGTTCTATCACCAGACCTGTTCTCCCTGTACAGTGAAAACATCATGAGAACCATACAAAACCTACCTGGAATAAGTATAGGAGGATACAATATCAACAACCTCTGCTATGTGGATGATACAGTACTGATAGCAAACAATGAAGTAAATTTACAGAAACTAGTATCTCCCATCAACACAAAGAGCGAAAGACTTGGCCTAACCTTAAACAAAAAGAAAACTGAAGTAATGGTAATATCAAAGAAACCTGGTATCCCAAGCTGTAGGATTGTATTGGGAAATGAAATCCTGAAACAAGTTCACAACTTCAAGTACCTCGGATCATAGGTAACATCTGATAGCAAATGCGAAACAGACGTAAAAGCAAGAATAGCAATGGCAAGAGCAGCATTTACAGAAATGAGAAACATCCTAACAATCAAGAAAATAGCAATTGACATAAGCCTTAGAACTCTCAGCTGCTACATCCTTCCTATATTGGTGAATGGCTGAGAGTCATGGACCATCACAAATGCAATGGAAAAAAGAATCAATGCTACAGAGATGTGGTTCCTCAAAAAATGCTATACATATCATATACGGAGAGGATAACCAATGAAGAAGTTCTACAGAGAACGAAAACAAAACATACATTACTTAAAAAAAATCAGAAAACAGCAATCAAAATTCTTTGGACACATCATGCGAAGAGAGACATTAGAACATTTAGTTACAACTGGAAAGCTGGAAGGAAAAAGAAGCAGAGGCAGACAGAGAATGAAAATGATAGATGGAATAACATAAACAACAGGAATTCTGCGGATGCTGGAAATTCAAGTAACACACATCAAAGTTGCTGGTGAACGCAGCAGGCCAGGCAGCACCTGTAGGAAGAGGTGCAGTCAACGTTTCAGGCCGAGACCCTTCGTCAGGACTAACTGAAGGAAGAGTGAGTAAGGGATTTGAAAGTTGGAGGGGGAGGGGGAGATCCAAAATGATAGGAGAAGCCAGGAGGGGGAGGGATAGAGCCAAGAGCTGGACAGGTGATAGGCAAAAGGGGATACGAGAGGATCATGGGACAGGAGGTCTGGGAAGAAAGACAAGGGGGGGGGACCCAGAGGATGGGCAAGAGGTATATTCAGAGGGACAGAGGGAGAAAAAGGAGAGTGAGAGAAAGAATGTGTGCATAAAAATAAGTAACAGATGGGGTACGAGGGGGAGGTGGGGCCTTAGCGGAAGTTAGAGAAGTCGATGTTCATGCCATCAGGTTGGAGGCTACCCAGACGGAATATAAGGTGTTATTCCTCCAACCTGAGTGTGGCTTCATCTTTACAGTAGAGGAGGCCGTGGATAGACATGTCAGAATGGGAATGGAATGTGGAATTAAAATGTGTGGCCACTGGGAGATCCTGCTTTCTCTGGCGGACAGAGTGTAGATGTTCAGCAAAGCGGTCTCCCAGTCTGCGTCGGGTCTCGCCAATATATAAAAGGCCACATCGGGAGCACCGGACGCAGTATATCACCCCAGTCGACTCACAGGTGAAGTGTTGCCTCACCTGGAAGGACTGTTTGGGGCCCTGAATGGTGGTAAGGGAGGAAGTGTAAGGGCATGTGTAGCACTTGTTCCGCTTACACGGATAAGTGCCAGGAGGGAGATCAGTGGGGAGGGATGGGGGGGACGAATGGACAAGGGAGTTGCGTAGGGAGCGATCCCTGCGGAATGCAGAGAGAGGGGGGAAGGGAAAGATGTGCTTAGTGGTGGGATCCCGTTGGAGGTGGCGGAAGTTACGGAGAATAATATGTTGGACCCGGAAGCGGGTGGGATGGTAGGTGAGGACCAGGGGAACCCTATTCCTAGTGGGGTGGCGGGAGGATGGAGTGACAGCAGATGTACGTGAAATGGGGGAGATGCGTTTAAGAGCAGAGTTGATAGTGGAGGAAGGGAAGCCCCTTTCTTTAAAAAAGGAAGACATCTTCCTCGTCCTGGAATGAAAAGCCTCATCCTGAGAGCAGATGCGGCGGAGACGGAGGAATTGCGAGAAGGGGATGGCGTTTTTGCAAGAGACAGGGTGAGAAGAGGAATAGTCCAGATAGCTGTGAGAGTCAGTAGGCTTATAGTAGACATCAGTGGATAAGCTGTCTCCAGAGACAGAGACAGAAAGATCTAGAAAGGGGAGGGAGGTGTCGGAAATAGACCAGGTAAACTTGAGGGCAGGGTGAAAGTTGGAGGCAAAGTTAATGAAGTCAACGAGTTCTGCATGCGTGCAGGAAGCGCGCCAATGCAGTCGTCGATGTAGCGAAGGAAAAGTGGGGGACAGATACCAGAATAGGCATGGAACATAGATTGTTCCACAAAGCCAACAAAAAGGCAGGCATAGCTAGGACCCATATGGGTGCCCATAGCTACACCTTTAGTTTGGAGGAAGTGGGAGGAGCCAAAGGAGAAATTATTAAGAGTAAGGACTAATTCTGCTAGACGGAGCAGAGTGGTGGTAGAGGGGAACTGATTGGATCTGGAATAACATGGTTAGAAACAGGGGAGGCAACAACTACAATTCAGAGGGTCAGGGACCGTGATGGATGGAGAGACATGATCACCCACGCCGAACGGCAAGGCACCTGAATGATGATGATGAATATGATTGGGAATTGTCAGCATGGCTTTGTCAAAGGCAAGTCATGCCTTACGAGCCTAACTGAACTTTTTGAGGATGTGACTAAATATGTTGATGAAGGTAGAGCAGTAGATGTAGCATATATGGATTTCAGTAAGGCATTTGATGTTATCCCATGCAGGGCTTATTAAGAAAAAAAGGAGGCATGGGACCGAAGGGGACCTTGCTTTGTGGATCCAGAATTGGCTTGCCCACAGAAGGCAAAGAGTGATTGTAGTCGGGTCAAATTCTGCATGGAGGTCAGTGACCAGTGGTGTGCCTCAGGGATATGTTCTGGGACCCCTTCTCTTTGTGATTTTTATAAATGACCTGGATGAGGAAATGGAGGGATGGGTTAGTAAATTTGCTGATGACACAAAAATTGGGGATGTTGTGGATAGTGTGGAGGGCTGTCAGAGGTTACAGCAGGACATCGATAAGATGGAAAACTGGGCTGAGAAGTGGCAGATGGAGTTTAACCCAGATAAGTGTGAAGTCATTCGTTTTGGTAGGTCAAATATGATGGCAGAATATAGTATTAATGGTAAGACTCTTGGCAGTGTGGAGGATCAGTGGGATCTTGTGGTCCGAGTCCACAGGACACTCAAAGCTGCTGCGCAGGTTGACTGTGTGGTTAAGCAGGCATTCAGTGTGTTAGCCTTCATCAACCATGGGATTGAGTTCAAGAGCCAAGAGGTAATGTTACAGCTATATAGGACCCTGGTCAGACCCCATTTGGAGTACTGTGCTCAGTTCTTGTCACCTCACTACAGGAAGGACGTGGAAAATATAGAAAGGGTGCAGAGGAGATTTACAAAAATGTTGCCTGGATTGGGGAGCATGCCTTATGGGGATAGGTTGAGTGAACTTGGCCTTTTCTCCTTGGAGCGACGGAGGATGAGCAGTGACCTGATAAAGGTGTATAAGATTATGAGAGGCATTGATCGTGTGGATAGTCAGAGGCTTTTCCCCAGGGCCGAAATGGCTAGCATGAGAGGGCACAGTTTTAAGGTGCTTGGAAGTAGGTTCAGAGGAGATGTCAGGGGTAAGTTTTTTACACAGAGAGTGGTGAGAGTGTGGAATGGGCTGCCAGTGACAGCGGTGGAGGCAGATACAATAAGGTCTTTTAAGAGACTCCTGGATAGGTACATGGACCTTAGAAAAATATAGGGCTCTGGGAAACCCATGGTAATTTCTAAACTAAGTACATGTTCAGCATAGCACTGTGGGCCGAAGGGACTGTATTGTTCTGTAGGTTTTCTATGTTTCTAAACTGCCCCTCCAATTCCACTCTGATGTTGCTGAAAGTGATGATAGTGGCAGGGATGCTTCCCTGCTGCTGCATACTTGCCATAAACTCAGAATGGGAACCAAGGGTTTGAAACTTCAGATTCATTTATTTGTCATAAGTACATTGAAACACACAGTGAAGCACTTTGTTTGCTTTAACAACCAACAGAACAACTCTGTGTTGGAACACTATGTCACCAACATAGCATTCCCACAATGTTCAGTAGAACAACACAGAACACAACATAACAGAGCATGTCAAGCTAGAAAAACAAGAGAAAATCAAGCCCCTTTCCTCCCTCCCTTCACCCGCCCACCCACTCCTACACACAGACAGTCCTCCAACCGGAGGACAGGCCTCTGGGCCTTCAGCAGACTTACAGACTGTCAGACAATGGGCCTCCAACTACAACAGTAGACTCTCAAGATTTGTAGATCCAGGGCTTTGACAATCGAGCTTCGACTTCTGATTGACCTTCAGGTTTTGATCTTTGGTATCGACTCCAATGACTTAATGAACTTGTTTTCCTTTAAAACTGTAAGATGGGGGAGATTGTCTGAGAGTTGTTTGATAAACTGTCTCGCCTAATTAGCTCCCTGCAATGGTGTTGGACCCAAGGAACTTCAGCTCATTTCCTCAGCATAGTGCCTGTCTTTTTTACACTAGTGTTTGGCTTAGGTATAAAATTATATAAAATTAAACCCCAAATCAATCCCATTTGACCTGAGCCAAAATGACCTGATCCTGGCACATATACTTGGTTTCCTACCACACTTGATTCGAGCAATTGTACTCTTTTTAATGGCTGACACAAGAGAATGCTTGTATTGGAAGATACACCAAAAGCTCCCCTTTCTTTACTCTTCCTGTTTCTTCACACAACTTTTGAACTATGCTAAACTGTACCCAAGAAAAGAGTTAAGATTTACATACATTATTCAGTGCAAGAACAAAAGAGCATTGAAGTTTTTCAGGCTGCCCTCTCTTTCACACGTTTCAAACTCCTTTGAATAACTTGTGTTGGGTTTAGAAATCCCAGTGTAGCTACAAAATGTTTCTTACAATCGCTTCCAGAAAGGTCTCCTGAGTTGATTCCATACCAGCAATCACTATGTGCCAAGTTTTGGCACATTTGGTTTTTGTAAATCCAAAATTAAAATGTGGTGTAATATATTTTGAATTTCTGGCTTTGAGTGTTTGAAAGAATATCAAATGCTGTTTTGGCTCTTCCTACTGAGTTAAAAGGAATCTACAATGGAATATTTTTTATTCTAATTCAAAAGATATTTTGTTGAAACTGTTTTTGTGAATTGTAAAATTCCTTTTCTCTTCATGGAAATGATTCTCACTCGGCTGTTGTACTATTCTGCCATTGAATAGTTGACCTTTCTCTTTCACCCCAATCAGCCACATCCCCTATTTCCCACAGCAGCAACAAGAACAAATTCAGTACCCTTGTTAAAGCAAGATATCTCCTGGTGTCATTAGTGTTGTCAAGCAATATTTGCTGAACCACGCAAAACATTAGAACTGAGGCCCAAAAGCTCAGCAAAGAGGTGAGCTCAAAGTCAAATATATTATCAACGTACATATATACTGCTATATATGACCTTGATATTTATTTTCTTATGAATTTATGAACACTATACATAACAAAGACTGACAAACAACCAATGGCAAAAGAAGACAAATTGTGCAAATAAAAATAAATAAATAATACTGACAACATGAGTTGCAAGGTCCTTGAAAGTGAATCTGAAGGTTGTGGAATTATATACTTATGGTAACATATATGTACTTTAATAATAAATATTACTTTTGGGGAACAGTAAAAGAGGAAAGGGAGCCAAAGTCATTCAGCAAAGGAATTCCTGTACTTCAGGCACTCACTGACAGCTGGAGAAACATTATCCAGTGGTGGAGCTATAAAATTCATGAAGATAAAGATCAGTTTTATTTATCAAATGTACTTTGAAACATATAGTGAAATGTGTCATTTGTGTTAAAGCAAATCAGCGAGGATTGTGCTGGACAGCCCGCGTGTCCCCCTGTTTCTGGTGCCGACATAACATCTGCCCCTATCTCACTGACTCTACGCCTTTGGAATGTGGGAGGAAACTGGAGCATCCGGTAGAAACCCCGTGGTCACAGGGAAAACATATGAACTCCTTACTGATGACGGCGGATGTCAAACACCAATGTTATGGCCAGTGCTGTAAAGTGTTGTGCTATCTGCTATGCTGTCGTGCTGTCCAGTTGCTCAGATAGTTGAACTGGAGGACGGAGTTTTAAGTGATCCTGAACTGTAATGTGAATTCAATAAAATAGCGAAGCCTAGAGGTAACAAAGCATGAATGAGTTAAGCAATGGGGAAACTGGAGGAAGTTAGAGAGGCACAAACAAATGGCATTGGTAATGGTGCAGATGTAGGTATTGAAGTTAATTTCAAGGTCAAATACAGCAAACCAGCTTGCAAATAGTCCAGTTCAATTTCAGACAGAATTATCCTCCCTCCCTCCTTCCCTCTCTCCCTCCCTCCCTCCCTCTCTCTCTCTCTCTCTCTCTCTCTATATATATATATACACACACACACACACACACACATATACACATATATATATATCACCATATACTATCCTGGGATTCATTTTCTTGAAAGTATTCACAGTAGAACAGAGAAATACAATAGAATCAATGAAAAACTGCACACAAAAATTGTCAAACAAATGTGCAAAACAAACTCTGCAAATACAAGAAATAAATAATTAGATGATACTAAGAACATAGGTTGTAGAATCTTTGAAAGTGAGTCCATTGATTGTGGAATGAGTTCAGTATTGAGGTTAGTGAAGTTATCCATACTGATTCAGGAACCTGGTGGTAGTAGGGTAATCTGGTGATATGGAACATAAGGCTCCTGTACCTCCTTCCCGATGGCAGCAGTGAGAACAGATACAGATGAAGTACAACGCAGAAGACAAGAGGACAAGGCTAATCCTTTGAGAGAACAGAGATGGTAACGATGCAGTTACAGGAAGAGACTCCTTTGCAGATAATTCTCTTGCTATGGCTAGATAGATGAGGGATTAATACAAGGTGAGGAAATAAAAGAATCAATGTTAATCCCAATTGATATCATGAATGATTGTAAATACCAAATTGGTTCTGAGCCATGGTTGACATTTAATTAAGGAAATTTTAGGAGTTGGACATGAGATAGTTTTCATGGGTGGATGGTTGAAGGGTTTTTTGTTTTTAAGGATCGTTGAAAGTAAAATATTGAAAGTTGAAGGTGGGAGCAAACGCATGAAGACAGAGAGACAATAGTCATACCATTTATCACTGGACCCTGGAAGGAAAGTTGGGTGGTCACAAATTAACTGAGAATAAGATCCCTGTTTGCTCAACTCCCCACCCAACATATCTGTCACTTTCAACATCTGTCCTCTGGTTACCAACCCTTCTGTCACTGGAAGGTTTTCCCCTGCATTCATGATTATTGAACATCTCTATCAAATTTCCTCTGATCTCTTTCTCCCTCAGCTTCACTCTCATCAATAGTTTTCAGTTGTCATAACAGCTGTTTGTACTTTGTCACCTTCAAAGACTTGTGTAGGTATTCTGCCTAGTGTTCCCAAGAATCCCCTGTGGAATTTTACTGTATGGTTCATATTCTTTTTCCTTATTTTTCCTACTACAACGGAACTCTTCACACTTCCCAACCTTAACTTTACACTGCTTCATCAGGCTGAATATGTTAGACCAGTCTATTACTTTTCTCCTCACTTCCAGGCTTTCTTTAAACTCCAAACTTATTCTTTGTACAACACTAGGTTGGTGGTAAATATTTTAAAAAAAAACAATTTAGGGAACATTTCTATATGTTTGATTCTCACTCTAAAAAGTAAGTCATCTCTACTCTGTGCTTTTTGTTCCTTAACTAATTTCATATGCATCCTGCCAACATCCCTAATCTAATGGCTGCAGTTGCTAATGTCTATTTTGAAGTACTTATCAAAAACCTTCTAAAATTCCAAAGTCTCAAAACTTGTTTGCATACAAGACCTAACACACACTGAATTTCTTGGTGCCTGTGGTTCAACTCCTAAACCTCTATGCCATTGTAAAGTTTCCCCGGTGGCTGTCAATGGAAGAGCAACATACAAAATTCAGCCGCAGTGAGCTCTTCAACTTGAATGGTCTGATAAACAACTCGTTCATGTGTACTCTCAGAGCCACCAAGCTTTTCTTGCTGTTTGCCCTAAAGCCATGCTATTTAGCGGGTCAGCCCTCCATCTGCACTCTTTATCATCTCCAAGTTCTATAGTCCCCTGCGACCACAGCCACACACATGTGCCTGACTGACTTGCCTTTAGATGTCAAGGTCACCGTCACTCGCATTTCTCTCACTAGGGGATTGTTTCACGCTGCTGCTAACTCAAACACATCTCAGTTTGCTCATCACAACTGGAAAGGAAGTCCACAGAACTGCCAACTTGGAGTGAAACAGAAACCTAACCATCTCCTTCTTCAGCCCACTGGAACAGGCAGAGCGAGAGTTTGCCTGCATAACATCGTCAGAATCAGAATCAAGTTTATTATTGCTGATTTACACAATGTGTATTAAAACTTGTTGTTTATCGATCCCAGTACAGTGCAAAACATAAAAATGATTATAAATTACAAAATAAATAGTGCAATGAAAAGGAATTAACCTAGCAGTTCATGGGCCATTCAGAAATATGATAGTGGAGGGGAAGAAACTGTTTCTAAATCAGGCTCCTATACCTCCACCTTGCTGGTAGTAACGAGAAGGGGGAACTTCCCCAAAGTGCAGCCAGTCATAAACAACACTTGTATCTTTAGCAACTTCCATGGCAATCTCATCTAGGAGCACTTAGCTGCAGACTTAGAAGATCTCTTTGACTCCCAAAGTCAAAGTCAAGTTTGTTGTCATACATTGAAGTAATAATACCTAATGTATTGGGCCCAAGATAAATCCTCTAAGATATTGATACCCAGGAACTTAGAGCTTCACTGCTCACCCATCAATGAGGGCTGGTGCATAATCTCTCAAATTCCCCTTCCTGAAGCCCATAATCAATTCGTTGGTCTTGTCAATATTGAGTGTGAGGTGGTTGTAGTGATGCTACTCAAACCAGCTGATCTATCTCACTCCCGTGCACCATTTCATTGCCATCAGCGACACCAACAACAGTGGTGTCATCTGCAAAGTTATAGATGGCATTTGAGCTATGCTTAGCTACGTAGTCATGAGTGTAGAGAGAGTCAAGCAGTGGGCTAAAAACATGTCCTCGAGCGGCACCTGTGTTGATTATCAGCAGGCAGAGATGAAATTACCAAACGTACTGACTGTGGTCTCCTGATGAGAAAGTTAAGGACCTAAAAGGTTGACAGGTCATTTCCCTCAATCAATGCTGCCTGACCTACTGAGTTCCTCCAATCTTTGTATGTTACTGCAATGTCAGCCTAGTATATATGGTATCACCTTGGAGTGGGACTTGAATCCACAATCTTGCAGCTCAGACAGAAGTTCCAATTACACCGAATAATCTTCCAGTATCTATTTTGCATCAGCATGCATTTTTATGCGCTCTTCTACAGTAATTGGTAGCGGGGGAATGTTCATTGCAAACATAGACTCTTTCTTTTTAAATCTTTTTATTGAGTAAGTATACAAAAAAGGTAAGCCATATAAACATTAATACAATGTTAAAGTATAATAAAATTCCAAAAGATAACAATACCAAAAAGAAAATACTACAAACAATGTAATTTAAGCATAAGAAACCAAGATAACATAATAGTATACTAGATTTTATATATATCAATGGAAAAAAAGAAAAAAAAAACCCCAAAAAAAAACCCACCGTGCAACTAACTAAAAGCAAAGCAAAGCAATGGGCTAACTTGAAACCAAACAGAGTTAAACTTAAAATCACGTCCTCAATCCCGACCTCCATTAAAACAGTGAAAAAAAAAACAAGAAGGGTAAATATTACATTAAATGAAAATATCGAATAAAAGGTCCCCAAATCTGTTCAAATTTAAATGAAGAATCATAAAGGTTACTTCTAATTTTCTCCAGATTCAAACATAAAATCGCCTGAGAAAACCAAAAAAAGGTAGTTGGAGCATTAAGCTCTTTCCAATGTTGTAAAATACATCTTTTCGCCATTAAAGTAAGAAATGCAATCATTCTACGGGCTGAAGGGGAAAGATTACTAGAAATTTTAGGTAGTCCAAAGATAGCAGTAATAGGGTGAGGAGAGATATCTATATTTAATACCTTAGAAATAATATTGAAAATATCTCTCCAAAAAGTTTCCAAAGTAGGGCAAGACCAAAACATATGAGTTAAAGAGGCTATCTGCCCCGAACATCTATCACAGAAAGGATTAATATGCGAGTAAAAACGCGCTAACTTATCTTTGGACATATGTGCTCTATGCACCACTTTAAATTGAATTAGGGAATGTTTAGCACAAATAGAGGAAGTATTAACTAATTGTAAAATCTGCCCCCAATCATCCACAGAAATGGTAAGCCCCAATTCCTGTTCCCAATCTACCCTAATCTTATCAAATGGAGCTTTCCTGAGTTTCATAATAATATTATAAATCATAGCCGATGCACCTTTCTGACATGGATTAAGGTTAATTATCGAATCTAAAATATATATAGGAGGAAGCATTGGAAAGGAAGGAAGTATAGTACTTAGAAAATTTCTAACTTGTAAATATCTAAAAAAATGTATTCTTGATAGGTTATATTTATTAGATAATTGTTCAAAAGACATAAGGGAACCATCTAAAAATAAATCCAAAAACCGTAAAATACCCTTAGTCTTCCAAGTTTGAAAAGCACGATCCGTAAAAGAGGGAGGAAAAAATATGTTACCTAAAATAGGAATCGCTAACCCGAATTGATTAAGATCAAAAAATTTTCTGAATTGAAACCAAATACGCAAAGCATATTTAACGATCGGGTTAGAGACCTGCTTAAGGCGTTTCGAATCAAAAGGAAGAGATGAACCTAAAATAGAACCAAGTGTATAACCCTGAACAGATTGTAATTCCAATGCTACCCATTTAGGAATAGATAGTATATCCCGGTCAAGTAACCAAAATTTCATATGTCGAATATTAATAGCCCAATAATAAAATCTAAAGTTAGGTAATGCTAAACCTCCATCTCTCTTAGCTTTCTGTAAATGTATTTTACCCAGTCTCGGATTCTTATTCTGCCAAATAAATGAAGAAATTTTAGAGTCGACTTTATCAAAAAAAGATTTAGGAACGAAAATTGGTAATGCCTGAAACACATATAAAAATTTTGGCAAGCAAACATAGACTCAGTGCTGTTATTGATGGTTGACCTGCCAACATAAAGCTGTTTCATAGTTCATAAAATTAAGTTTTAAAATAGTTTACTGATATATTCTGTGTTCAAAAGGAAGACAAGTGCTGAGATTTGTAATTAGAAAACATAAGCATTCATATTTTTCCCCCAGACGTCTAGTCCAATGATTCAATTATAGGTGATCTGTGCAAAAAAAAATGCAAGCAGTTTTCTGCTATGCTTGCATGTTTTATTGGTTCCTAGCTGTGCAGCACGGTACCTCTTAGCCAATGAATTTGGAGTTGTGTTCAAAAAATAGAGTAATGTGATCAGTGAAAGCTTTAGAGAGGGTACAGAGGAATTTTATCAAGATGAATATAGAATATGTCTTATAAGGAAAGGTGGAGCAGGCTAGGGTTTTTTATCTTTGGAGTGAAGGAGGAATGGTGGTGACTTGATAGTGGTGTATAAGATTATAAGAGCGAAAGATAGAGTAGGCAGCCAGTGCCTTTTTCTCAACGCAGCAATGGCTAATCCCAGAGAACACCCTTTTAAGGTGAGTAGAGGAAGGTTTAGGGAAGATGTCAGAGGTAGGTTTTTTTACGGAGAGTGGTAAATGTCCGGAAGGCACTGCCAGTGGCAGTGTTAAGGCTGATACATTAGGGGTATATATGAGAGTACTGAATAGACACATGAATGGTAAAAAATGGAGGGTCATGGGCTGTGTAGGGGGAAAAGGTTAGATTAATTGTCGAGGAGGTTAAAAGGTCAGCACACATCATTTGCTGAAGGGCCAGTACTGTGATTTACTGTTCTATGTTATAAAGTGTCTGAAATTTTAAAGATCTTCTGTATAGATACTGTATCTGTGTTTCATGCTTATCACTTTTACATTACATCACAAGCAAAAACACTCAAATTTCGAGTAAAGTATGTTAGTGATTCAGTTGTTAAATCATGAGAGTCGCAGTCATGAAAAAATAATAAAAGGAGTTCACAGTAAATCTAGAAATGTTTGAAAGCCTTCCTAATCACTGCTAATAGAAATTGAGTCACATTCATCACCCAGTGGCTTCAGATGACTGTTCTTATGTTTGATATTCTTTAGTTGTGCTTTCACAGAAGCTGAAAGCTTGACATCTATATTATCCATTCATTCTTCTGGGATTTGCTTATTTGGGGCTTTTTCTTTTCTGAACCCAGGATCATATTTGTCTGAGTTGAGTGCTGAACTATGTTGAAAATGTAACCATAAATCTAACTCTCTCTGATTTTCCCTCCCCCTGCTCTCTTTCACTCATCTTCTCTGCCACTGTTTCCCACCTGTACTAATTTTATTTTACTCTCTCGCCATCCCTCCCTGCACTCCCCTCTCCCTGTCTCTACATCTCTCTTCCTCTCTCCCTCCCTTCCTCTCTCCTCCCCCCCCGTCCATCTCTAAAACATTCACTATTTCCCTCACTAACCCTTCTCTTTTAATTTTGCTGTGAAACTACTTTTTGTACTTTGAATTGAATGCCATCAGTCTGTTAATGATCAGAAGGAATTCTATCCCTCTTCCTCTCCAAGACTACTTTTTAGAAATCAAATTGTTTACAACTATGCTTAGTCCTGAATTTCTAATTGAAACGCTCAGACTTTCGGAACAAAATCGTAATTATTTAATCAGAAATTTGGTTTGGAAGACTAACCAGCTCCAACAATGAAGAGGAACTATTGATCCAAGGTATTTTCAGTATCACTTGCAAATCAGTCCTGCCAGAGTGCTTAAATTCATTGCCACTGCAAATGGTACGGCCCTCACTGTTTTTCAAATTTTTTTTACCCTTTTCTAAAAGAGAAAATTATGGTGAACTTCTCTCAGTTGTATTTTATGGGTTTCAACAAAAATGATAGCTACATATGATGCTCATAATTTTCCATGGGACCAGCCCCCAGCCTTAGTCTAACTAATGGAACAGACAAGTCACAGAGCAGGGTAGCATCTCTCAAAAGCAAAGCCCTCAGATATTTTATGACTTTGTGGCAGCTAAGCAGAACAAGCGGCGAGCTAGAAGCCTACAAAGTACCCAGGACATCTTCAGGGAGTGGTGTCTCAGGAAAGCAGCGTCTATTATTAAGGACCTCTAACACCCAGGACATGTCCTTTTCTCACTGCTGCCATCAGGTAGGAGGTACAGAAGCCTGAAGGCACACACTCAGCAATTCAGGAACAGCTTCTTCCCCTCTGCCATCCAATTCCTAAACGGACATTGAACCCTTGGACACTACCTCACTTTTTTTTAAATATACAGCATTTCTGTTTTTTGCACTTTTTAAAATCTATTCAATATACGTATACTGTAATTGATTTACTTGTTTATTTATTATTATTATCTTTATTTTATTTTTTTCTCTCTTCTAGATATGTATTACATTGAACTGCTGCTGCTAAGTTAATAAATTTCACGTCACATGCTGGTGATAATAAATCTGATTCTGATCCTGAAGTTAGAAGTTGAGGATTTGAAGAAGAGAATAGGTCAATCATTCTTTTATGTTCAGGAAATGTAATTACAAAGAAAAATCAGCAGAACTTGCAATATTTTGATTCTGATTTTTAAAATTATGAAGGATTTAGATGGAGAAGGTAGAAATATTGCTACTAGTGATCTGTTTCCATGAATGAATAATGAGGCATATTCAGAGCACCATTCACATACAGGAGATTTTACACAGCAAGCAGAGAAACTATTCTACACAAATGTATGTGACACTGTGAAGTGTCTACTAAAAATAATTATGGTCACATAAGTTAGTTAGAAAGTGTAAGCACAGGAGATTTAAGAGAAAGTTTTGCAGCATTTGGGAAAAGACCAGAGTGTAATGGAAAGGATGGTAAGGTGAAAGAACCATGGTGTACAAAGGATGTAGAAAAGCTAGTTAAGATGACAAGAAAAGCTTACAAAAGGTTCAATAAACTAGGTACTGTTAGAGCTCTAGAAAATTACAAGGGTGCCAGAAAGGAGTTCAAGAATGAAATTAAGAAAGGGGGCCATGAAAAGGCCTTGGCGAGCAGAATTAAGGAAAACCCCAAGGCATTCTACAAGTATGTGAAGAGCAAGAGAATGAACCATGTGGGAATAGGACCAATCAAGAGCAATAGTGGAAACATGTGCATAGAGATGGAGGAAGTAGCAGAGGTACTTAATGAATACTTTGCTTCAGTATTTACCAGTGAAAAGGACCTTGGCAATTGTGGGAATGACTTACAGCAGACTGAAATGCTTGAGTATATAGACATTAAGAAAGAGGATGTGTTGGAGCTTTTGAAAGGTATTAAGTCAGATAAGTTGTTGGGACCGGATGAGATGTATCCCAGGCTACTCTGGGAAGCGAGGGAGGAGGTTGCTGAGCCCCTGGCGATGATCTTTACATCATCAATAGGGATGGGAGTTGTATGACATGTATAGGAAGCAGGGAGTAAGTAAGGTGCTTGAGGAGTATAAGAAGTGCAAGAAAATACTTAAGAAAGAAATCAGGAGGGCTAAAAGAAGACATGAGGTTGCCTTGGCAGTCAAAGTGAAGGATAATCCAAAGAGCTTTTACGGGTATATTAAGAGCAAAAGGATTGTAAGGGATAAATTTGGTTCTCTTGAAGATCAGAGTGGTCGGCTATGTGCGGAACCAAAGGAAATGGGGGAGATCTTAAATAGGTTTTTTGCGTCTGTATTTACTAAGGAAACTGGCATGAAGTCTATGGAATTAAGGGAAACAAGTAATGAGATCATGGAAACTGTACAGATCGAAAAGGAGGAGGTCTTTGCTGTCTTGAGGAAAATTAAAGTGGATAAATCCTCGGGACCTGACAGGGTGTTCCCTCGGACCTTGAAGGAGACTAGTGCTGAAATTGCAGGGGCCCTGGCAGAAATATTTAAAATGTCGCTGTCTACAGGTGAGGTGCCGGAGGATTGAAGAGTGACTCATGTTGTTCCGTTGTTTAAAAAAGGATCGAAAAGTAATCCGGGAAATTATAGGCCGGTGAGTTTAACGTCAGTAGTAGGTAAGTTATTGGAGGGAGTACTAAGAGACAGAATCTACAAGCATTTGGATAGACAGGGGCTTATTAGGGAGAGTCAACATGGCTTTGTGCGTGGTAGGTCATGTTTGACCAATCTGTTGGAGTTTTTCGAGGAGGTTACCAGGAAAGTGGATGAAAGGAAGGCAGTGGATATTGTCTACATGGACTTCAGTAAGGCCTTTGACAAGGTCCCGCATGGGAGGTTAGTTAGGAAAATTCCGTTTTGCCTATCGCCTGTCCAGCTCTTGGCTCTATCCCTCCCCCTCCTGTCTTCTCCTATCATTTTGGATCTCCCCCTCCCCCTCCAACTTTCAAATCCTTTACTCACTCTTCCTTCAGTTAGTCCTGACGAAGGGTCTCGGCCTGAAACGTCGACTGCACCTCTTCCTACAGATGCTGCCTGGCCTGCTGCGTTCACCAGCAACTTTGATGTGTGTTGCTTGAAAGAGGGCAGAGAAGGTTTACAAGGATGTTGCCGGGACTTGAGAAACTCAGTTACAGAGGAAGGTTGAATAGGTTAGGACTTTATTCCTTGGACCGTAGAAGAATGAGGGGAGATTTGATAGAGGTGTATAAAATTATGACGAGTATAGACAGAGTGAATGCAAGCAGGCTTTTTCCACTGAGGCAAGGGGAGAAAAAAACCGGAGGACATGGGTTAAGGGTGAGGGGGGAAAAGTTTAAAGGGAACATTAGGGGGGGCTTCTTCACACAGAGAGTGGTGGGAGTATGGAATGAGCTGCCATACGAGGTGGTAAATGCGGGTTCTTTTTTAACATTTAAAAATAAATTGGACAGATACATGGATGGGAGGTGTATGGAGGGATATGGTCCGTGTGCAGGTCAGTGGGACTAGGCAGAAAATGGTTCGGCACAGCCAAGAAGGGCCAAAAGGCCTGTTTCTTTGCTGTAGTTTCTATGGTTTCTATGGGAGAGGTACCAGAAGATTGGAAGGTTGCAAATGCTGTTCTCTTGTTCAAGAAAGGGAGTAGAGATAACCCAGGAAATTATAGGCCAGTGAGTCTTACTTCAGTGGTGGGCAAGTTGTTGGAGAAGATCCTGAGAGGCAGGATTTATGACCATTTGTTAAGACTCTTGGCAGTGTGGAGGATCAGTGAGATCTTGGGGTCCATGTCCATAAGATACCCAAAGCTGCTGCGCAGGTTGACAGTGTTGTTAAGAAGGCATATGGTGTGATGACCTTCATCAACCATGGGATTGAGTTCAAGAGCCGTGAGGTAATGTTACAGCTATATAAGACATTGGTCAGACCCCGCTTGGAGTACTGTGTTCATTGCTGGTCACCTCACTACAAGAAGGATGTGGATACTGTAGAGAGAGTGCAAAGGGGATTTACAAGGATGTTGCCTGGATTAGGGAAAATACCTTATGAGAATAGGTTGAGTGAACTTGGTCTTTTCTCCTTGGAGTGACGGAGGTTGAGAGGCGACCTGATAGAGTTGTAGAAGATGATGAGAGGCATTGACCGTGTGGATAGCCAGAGGGTTTTTCCCAGGGCTGAAATGGCTAACATGAGGGGGCATAGTTTTAAGGTTCTTGGAATTAGGTACAACAGAGATCTCAGAAGTACGTTTTGCACACAGAGAGTGGTAGGTGCATGGAATGCATTGCAATGCAATAGGGTCTTTGAAAAAACTCTTAGATAGGTACATGGAACTTAGAAAAATAGAGGGCTATGCGGTAGGGAAATTCTAGGCAGATCCTAGAGTAGGTTACATGGTTAACACAACTTTGTGGGCTGAAGGGCCTGTATCGTGCTGTAGATTTATATGTTCTATGTTCAAATTGGACCCAGTCATTTTGTAAGCATGTATGGGTATGATGAACTCAAGGGCCTTCATCCGTAATGTATTCCACCCTACATACTGACACCCCATTTCTTCTGTTTTGATGTGGTTAGTCATATATAAGAAACATCTTCACATTTTTGTAGAACATTTTCACACCAGAGATAAGAATTCTCAAGACTATATGTTATATATGCAGTACAAAGCAGATCGGCATTTTCTCAATAAAAATTGAGTTCACCACTTTATATGGCTATCATGTTTAAATTGGTGGACACACTGCCCAGTATTAACATTTGAGTAGTTTGGATTTTGCAAGATCTAAGTTGGAGGAGAGTGCACTAACTCATAACTCCATTATGTGCCAGCAACTTTGTAGTTATCTGGTTTAACAGCAGTAGGGACTAGAGCAGATTTCACCATCATTTCTTTGACGCTGCTTCCAGGAGTTTTGTCAAAGGTTTGCAGGTCCTTATAGTGAGGAATGGGAGATGTGATTGATAAGCTTTATATGTCACATGTACATCGAGACATACAGTGAAATGCATCATTTGTGTCGTGTCAAATCAGCAAAGATTTTGCTAGGCATCCTACAAGTATCCCTGCTTTTCTGGCACCAACTTAGCATGCCCTCAACTCGCTAACCTTAACTGTATGTTATGGAATGTGGGAGGAAACTGGAGCACCAGAGGAAATCCATGCCGTCATGGGGGTAACATACAAACTCCTTACAGACAGTGGCAGGAGTTGAACCCTGATCTTACAGCTGGCTGCTATAATGCATTGCACTAGTGGCTGTGCTACCATGCCGTGAGTGAGTGCATTAACTACAGCTTGCTTGAGCCTAGCTGGCTCACGTTCTGTGAGGGGTTACAATTTTTCAGATGGTAAGCATATTTAGTTCCATCATGCCTGTGCTAAAAATATATTTCTGAAACAGCTGTGGTATCTTGTGTTATTCACATGTCGCATATGGTAACCCTAACCTCCCCCTTCCCCAACACCCAACATCCCATTTAGCTCATGTCAATGAGAGTACAGAAGTGTAAGTTATAAATGAGGCCTAAGCTCATTCATTAATTGAACATATGTTTTAGATTGATGGGAGAGAGTAAATAGACCAACACATTCAGATCTCTACTTCTGACACTCAGTTATTTTCAACTCTGGTCTTCGTAGAAACTCAATGAAGAATGATGAAGAATATCTATATTCTGTACACCTGGACTTATTTTGCAGGATTCAAAGGATTAAGTGGTGCTACATGAACACCCCCCAGTATGTTCAGTCCAGCCAGCTGCATCTCTACAGGTTGTGAAGTCTGCTTTAATCATAAGAAACAAGGTCATCCCTATTGGACAGCAATGTCATTTGTATTTTGTGTTTCATTATTGTAACTCTATTCTTTTTTTTTGACACTGGGTGGAAGGAAGGGGAGGCTGTTTTCTACTCAAGGTTATTGTACCCTCATCTAACAAACCAACTATTCTTTGTGTGGCAGAGGCTGCTCTGAACTATATAGGATACCGATGGTTGAATACAAAGTGGACAATGAAGGCACACCTTGCGAGTTCAAGACCCCCTTCAGAAGAAACACCACATGGCATCGAGTAGCCACACCTGCAGGGCAACCAGTCTCCAGGTCCTCCCCCATACAAGGAGCACCTGACAGACTCCAATCTCAGCAAATGTTGCAGCAGATCCACACAGCTATCCCTCGCAGTACTTCCTTTGACAGAAAGCTGCCAGATGGAATGAGGTAGTGTTCTTCTTAATTTTTATTGTACTGCTGGAATTTTGCCTCTCTAGTACCACAGATGACATGAAGGGCTGCAAATAAAGCTCACTTGCTAATTGCATGCAACACAGAATGGTGCACAAAGCTTTGAGGGTGAATTTAATACAGAAACCCCACTACCCTAGCAACCAAAATGAGTGTGGTCTGAAGGAGAGACAGCTGTGAATTGTCTAACGGCAGACTAACTTTAGGGGGGAGCAAAGGTAAATCTTGACAGCAGTTGCACTGATGATTTACTTAGCTATTTGTATTCCATTGAAGAATTTCAAGTGTTCTCAGATGTTTTCTGTATTCATTTATGAATGTGCTTGTAAGTGAACTTGCAAGGGTAAATATTTATCTCAGTAGAATGATGTTCATATCTCTCTAAGGCCCCTGTTTGTCAGAAGAGACAAATATATTTAAAAAATACCAGCTCCAATCCAGATGTACTAATTGTAGTTTGGACCAAGGGAGAGAGAGGATACAAACTTTGCCACAACCCCTTGATTTTCCATCTTACACACTTGTTTGCAGAGTCAGATGTAACTGTTAGAAGGCAAGGTAGAGGATGTCTCTTTCCTTTGGAATCAATATTGCTTTTGACCACTGGTACTGGAGGGAAATATTTGTGTGAGAACAGTTCCCACTTATTACAAGCAGCATTCAGAATTACTGTCATTAGAATTTGGGACACTGTTGAAGGCCGAAAATAAAGAACTTGAATTTATGTAGTGTCCCATCACTTTTCAAAGTTCAAAGTAAATTTATTATCAAAATGTGTACATCTCATCATATACTGCTCTGAGGTTCATTTTCTTGCAAGCATTCACAGTAGAACAAAGAAATACGGTAGAACCAATGAAAAAACACACAAAGACTGGCAATCAACTGATGTGGAAAAGAAGACAATCTGTGCAAATAGATGGGTGGATGGATAAATAAACAAACAAACAGACAGACAAATAATGCTGAGAACATGAGTTTTAAAGTCCTTGAAAGTTAGTCTATAGGTTGCGTGAGTGAAGTTATCCCTTCTGGTTCAGGAGCTTGATGAAAACAAGCAGCCATTTGGTACACAAAAAAATCTCATAATCAGCTGGGCAGTATGGAGGGCCAGCCTTTTGGGGGATGTGAATAAAAGCTATGTATTGTTCGATCCCAGTAACAAATTTACAATGAAATGTCTGCTGTCGAATGTAAACAAAAACTCTCCCCAAGATGATTCATAAATGGATATTATGGATGTTGACTCTATCAGGAAAGAGAAATTCAAATTGAGCAGTGTCTACTGAGGAGGAATTAAAATTGGTTTATTATTGTTGCATGTTCCAAGGTACAGAATGCTTGTCTTGCATTCTGTTCATGCAGCTTAATTCATTCATAGGCATTGAGGTAGCACGAGGTAAAGCAATAACAGAATGCAGGATAGTGTTACAGCTACAGAGAAAGGCGCATCAGCCTGGTGCTGAATTTGTTAAAGTTTGTTAATATATTGGTTTTGGTTTATTATTGTCACATTTACTAAAATACTCTGAAAAGTTTGTCTTGCATACTTTTCATACAGATCAAATCATTACACAGTGTATTGAGCTAGAATAAAGAAAGACAATAAAAAATGCAGAACAAAGTGTAAGAGCTACAAGGGAAGTGCAATGCAGGTAGGCAAAGTGTGAGATCATAATGAAACAGACTGTCAAGAGTCTTATTGTTCGAAGGAACCATTCAGTGGCCTTATAACAGTGGAGCAGAAGCTGTCCTTGAGCCTGGTCCTACCATTTTCAGGCATTTGTATTTCCATCTGATGGGAGAGGGGAAAAGAGAGAATGTCCGGGGTGGGTGGGATCTTTGATTAAGTTGCTTTACTTAGGGAGCAAAAAGTCCAATGTACATTACGTCTTTGGGTAGCTATCCAATTATTTTTCCCTCTCTTCTCACTAGCTTCTTGACTGGGGTAGCATAACCAAACTTTCTGGCACTTCTCTATGTTCACACCAATTCTCAACAGGATCTGCACAGAGTGCGAGCGTTGAAACTTCGCAGGCTGCATTTTTAGCCTGTGAAATTCCTGCCGGCCCTGTTGTTGCTTCATATTCCCTCCAGTTTAAATGCACGGTAATCTGCGCTGATACTGTGATGCAGTGTGCGGGAAGCAGTGAGAATTCGCTGTTTTGCTCTCTAGTCCCACTGCAGTCCTCCTGCCTTTGAGCAGCCTTTAGCAACTATTTCACAAGGGGCATTGCCTGCTTAATTAACTTTAAAAAGTGCATACACTGCAATGTGTGAGTCTTTTGAAATAAATGTAAAGAAAAAACCCATTAACATTCCTTTATTTATTCAATCTTTATACTAATAAAATTGGATCACGTTGACATAAACCCAGAATAATCTTGTCATCAAATGAATAGGATGCAGAAATCAAAATGGAGATCTTAAATTGCAATTTAAATTGATGACTTTTATTGATTGAGCTAGCTTGTAAAGCAATGCAGTTAATTTCTGATTGATTTCTTTTCATTCTGTCCTGTTTGCTCTGCACCACTTCCCCTACCTAACCAGCCTTTGAGCTATTCGTGTTAATTATTCCCTTTGGACTGTTAGAGATGTGAACCCTGTGGACAGCAGTGATACTTGCAGAGATGGAGAATGCAATTAAAAACTGTTCAGCCTGCTTTCCCTACCCCCCCAAAAAAAAATAAAGTGGGCATCTGCAGTTGGATATAACACTTACTTCCTGGTGTGAAATTCTTAATCTTGTTTTTAGATAAGAAATAAACTGTCTGAAAACAAAATTATAAACTCGAGATTGTGCAGATGCTGGAAATCCAGAGAAACACATACAAGATGCTGCTGTAGCTCAGCAGGTCAGGCAGCTTCTATGGAAAGGAATAACCAATCAATGTTTCGAGCTGAGACCCTTCATTGGGACTACGCTTAGCCAGCATTTTGTATGTGTTACTCTAATAAAATTATAATCTCTCACACATAACTCATAAGAAGTTAAATGCAAAGGATTAAAATTCTCTTGTCAAAACAAACTGTGTCATATTTCCAAAAAATGGTTGAGTACCTTATTTTGGGAATCTACTGCCTACAATCTGTCAAAAAATGTGTGTAGTGGTGAAATAAGAGAAACACTAAATCCTTTCTCCCACACTAGTTTGGCGAATGACCTAGTGAAATCCATTGCTGTTAAACTGCAGACTGACTGCATATTTTAGCTCAGCTGCAGAGAATAGATATCAGATCTGTCACTTGACCTGACCTGGATGTAGGGTGGAGCTGACGGGTTTGAGATATATTGTATTGTTTATTCTATTTAACAAAGTAGATATATTATATTCTTCCCATTTATTAAACCCATGTGAAGGCACAAAAATAGTTTAATACATAGGAAAATTACATAAATAGTATTGGTTAATTATTTTCAATGGTGTCCAGTAAGTTGTTATAATATTATTTCAATTGTAAATCAGAAGCAAATGTAACAAAGTGCAGGAACAATTGCTAAAATCCTGCCATGAGGAAGGAATATAAATAATTTATAGAAATGACTTCAGAGTCAAAATCAATCTTGGGTATTATTTGGGAAGTGATAAAATGCACCACAGCATTAAGCAGAGCAGTAGAATGCAAAGAAATGCAGATTATTGAAAGAGAAATGTATGGAAATATTTAAATTTGGGTTTTACAAATCCAAGCTTTACCTCTGCTAAGCATTGATTTCACAAAACAAGTGAGGAAGCAATTTAACAATTAAGACAGGATCTAAATGATTGCTATAAATGGTGGACAACATGTAAGCTTTATCAACAATTTTGTGAAAGACCCATGAAAAAAGACCACACAAACATCATTTGCCATGCAGCAAGTTCATTTTTGATCCATATGTATGGTGAGGAAAGGCAGGAGGCAATAATATAACAGTTGAGGAAATTTTAGTGAAATGCTACCAGATTGGAAGCGATGCTTTAAGCCATGCTGTGAAGATACAGAGTGATGTAGTGTGATCAGTTTTAAGGATGAGCCAGGGCTGCATGGTTAGAATAACACTATTATAGTGCCAGTGACCCAGATTCAATTTTGCCACTGTCTGCAAAGAGTTTGTATGTTTTCCCTGTGATCATGAGGGTTTCCTCGGGGTGCTTCAGTTTCCTCTCACATTCCAAAGCCATATGGGTGAGTAGGTTAATTGGTAACATGGGTGTAATCAGGCAGTACAGGCTCATTGGGCTGACACCATGCTGTATCTCTAAATAAATAAATAATTTTTTGGCAGCATAGTGTTGGCATTGAGGATTAGTGCAGATAGTACTTGGTGGCTGATACAGGTTTAGTGGGCCAAAGGGCCTACTTCTTGGTATGCTTTTTGTCTATTAGAAAGGGAAGATGGTGATTTGAATTTCTAACAAGGAATCACTATTGAAGTGCCTGTCAATTTTATGCGCTCAAGGCTCAGGTGTAGGACTTTCAGACTTTGAGGCAACAATGTTGGCAGTCTTGGTCCATCAAAAAAAATTAGTGCAATATGATCACTGGTGACAAGACAACCAAAGTAAGGGTACAGCAAGTGTTACATACTGAGCCAAGTGCCAAGCCGTAGGGATCCATGCAACACATCATAGAGATTGGGATCCAGGTGAGGGGTCTCATGTCTATTGGCCAAGAGAATATGAAGATAAACTCGAATGTAGAGCTGATGAAGACACTATTAGAGGTACTCTCGTGATGCAGGGTTTTCACTGTCTCCTCATCATGACATACACCTTTCTACAACCACACCCCCACCCCACTGAGATATCAGAGCCTGTCAGTCCCTCTAAGATATCCACACTCTTCTACCACACGTTCAGCTATCTGCACCCTTCAAGCCTTTGCTTCAATATCTGCCCCCTTCTGTTCCTGTCAATATAACCGGACCCTTCTACCATCCTTCAAGATATATCTGCTCTTCTATCCCCCCATTGAGATATCTGCTCCCTTCTACCCCTCAGCTACTCACACCCTTTTACAACTTTTGCTGCAATATCCATGTCTGCCAGCTCCCCTCCAGTTATCTGCACCCTCCACCCTCAATAAATCTCCACTCTTCTACCCCTTAGTGAGGTATTTGCATCCAAATACCCCCACCTCCATTTATCTGCAGCTTTTACTCCACTGAGGTACTCCCACTCTCCTGGTCTCATTATCATCCTGAATTGAACTAATGGTATCAAAGAATTGAAAGTTGTTGTTAATGCTGAGCTGGATGAGTTGGAGTTAGTCATGCATTCTGCTTTGTCCTTTTTTTGTTGTTTGTAGAGTTGTTATCTTTCAAGCCCCGGGAGAGTATTCCATTCCTTTCTTGGCCCTTGCCTTGATGTTAGTATAGTGTACATTGTAGCCACAGTACAGAGAACACTGAAACAAACTTAGATACAGATGTGATACAGGAAGGTAGTGGGTGTCATTTACTTAGATTTTCAGAAGGCCCATGAGGCTGCTTAACAAGATAAAACTCTATGGTGTTACAGGAAAATATATTGACATGGATAGAGGAATAGCTGGCTGCAGGAGGCAGCAAGTGGGGAGGAAAGGGGGGCCTTTTCTGGTTGGCTGCTAGTGACTAGTAGTGTTCTCAGGGAGTCAGTATTGGGACCGCTACCTTTCACATTGTTTGCCAGTGAATTAGATAGTGGAATTGATGGTCTTGTGGCAAAGTTGGTGTATGGTACAAAGATAGTTGGAGTGGTAGGTAGTGCTGAGGAAGCAATGTGATTGCAGCGGGACTTGGACAAATTGGAAGAATGGCAAAAATGTGGCAGTGTTGGGAAATGTATGATAATGCATTTGGGTAAAAGGAACAATTATTGTCTAAATGTGGAAAAATCTCAAACATCAGAGGTGCAAAGGGACTTAGAAGTCCTCATGCCAGACTCCCGGAACGTTAATTCACAGGTTGAGTCTGTGGTAAAGAAGGCAAATGCAGTGTTGGCATTTATTTCAAGGGGAATAGAATATAAAACAAAAAGATCATGCTGAAGCTTTACAAGACACTACTAAGGCCACACTTGGAGTTTTGTCAACAGTTTTGGGCCCCTTATCTCAGAAAGGATGTATTATCATTGGAGAGAGTCTAGAGGAGGTTCACAAGCATGTTTCTGGGAATGAAGGGGTTAACATATGAGGAATGTTTGGCAGCTTTGGGCCTGTACTCAGTGGAATTTAGAAGAATGTTGGGGGGGGTGTGGTTCTCATTGAAACTTACTGAATGTTGAAAGGACTAGATAAGGTGGACATGCAGCGGATGTTCCATCTGGTTGGGGTATCCAGATCTAGAGGGCACAACCTCAAAATTGAGGGGAGACCTATTAGAACAGAATGAAGGAGGAATTTTTTAAGCCAAAGACCGGTGAATCTGTGGAATGCTTTGCCACAGACTGCAGTGGAGACCAAGTATGTGGGAATGTTTTAAGCCAAAGTTGATAGATTCCTGATTGGTCGGGGCATCGAGTGATATGGTGAAAGGACAGGTGTGTGGAGTTGAATAGGATCCAGGATCAGCTGTGATGAAATGGTGAAGTGGACCTGATGGGCTGATTCTGCTCCTGTGTTTTGTGGTCTTATGTGAAGTGACAGGGTGACGTAAAACTGTATCTAGATAAAGACGAGATTCTGCAGGTGCTGAAAATCCAGAGCAATACACACATAATCTTGGAGGAACTCAGCAGGCCCTGAAGAAGGGTCTTGGCCCAAAACTTCGACTGCTTATTCACTTCCATAGGTGCATCAAGAAAGCAGGTGTATGGGGTTGAGTGGGATCAGGGATCAGCCATGATGAAATAGTGGAGCAGACTCGATGGGCTGAATAGCCTGATTCTGTTTCTATGTCTTATGGTATGACCTGCTGAATTCCTCCAGCATTTTCTGTGTGCTGATCTAAATAAAGACTTCAAATGTAAATCATCATAGCCTGTTTATGAACTATTTAATTACATGCTATTCTGAGAATCCAATACTTCACCAACAGGGCTTTAAGAATTGGTTTTATTTGAAATTATATGAAAGTGGAATTTTGTTTTGCGATGTTTCCTAAACCTATGCTTTTCTCCATCTTGGTGAAAATCAAACAGTTCCCCTAGTAGCCAGCTACTCATTAGCAGTCATCCACGTAGGACTTCCCATTAATTTTGCTTCCCCTGAGCTTTCCACTCCAGAGATCAGAACACATAATTCAGGATAACACTCCAGTTTACAATACTGTTTGAGTGATGCATACTGAGCTGCTGCTTTCTTGATGAACTGAGGCTCCGTCTATTCCTGTAGGTGTAAAAGATCCTGTCTGAAGGAAAAGCATTAGAGTCTCCTGGTGCCCTAGCACAAACCATAAAAGGCAAATTCAAGATTCGAGATTGTTTATTGTCATCCTTCAGTGCACAAGTGTAAAGAAGAACAAAATGATTTAGTTGGGATCAGATGCAGCATAAAAACACAGTAAATATGAATATAAAATCAATCTTATAAAAGAATGTACAAGTAATTGTTCAGCGTGACTTTATATACAGCAGATTATCTTATATACATGGACTGGCTGTATGTACAGTGCCTATAAAAAATATTCACCTCCCCTTAGAAGTTTTTATGTTTTATTGTTTTACAACATTGAATCACAGTGGATTTAATTTGGCTTTTTTTATACTGATCAACAGAAGAAGACTATCAAAGTGAAAACAGATCTCTACAAAGTGACCTAAATTAATTACAAATATAAAATAGAAAATAATTGATTGCATTAGTATTCACCCCATTTAAGTCAGTATTTAGTAGGTGTACCTTTGGCAGCAATTATAGCCTTGGGTCTGTGTGGATGGGTTGCTATCAGCTTTGCAGATCTAGACACTGCAATTTTCCCCCATTATTCTTTACAAAACTGCTCAGGTTCTGTCAGATTGAATGAGGATTGTGGGTGAACAGCATATTTCAAGTCCAGCCACAAAATCTCAATTAAATTGAGGTCTGAACTCTGACTTGGCCACTCCAGGACATAAGCTTTGTTGTTTCTAAGCTATTTCTGTGTAGCTTTGGCTTTATGCTTGGGGTCATTGTCTTGTTGGAAAACAAATGTTCTCTGAAGTCACAGTTCTCTTGCAAACTGCATCAGCATTTCCCTGTATTTGGCTGCATTCATTTTACCATCTACCTTTACAAGCCTTCCGGGGCCTGCTGCAGTGAAGTGTCCCCACAGCATGATGCAGCCATCACTATACTTCACAGTAGAAATAGTGTGTTTTGATGATGTGTGGTGTCCGGCTTATGCCAAACATAGTGTTTAGTCTGATGGCCAAAAAGCTTAATTTTGGTTTCATCAGACCATAGAAACATCTTCCTGCTGACTCCAAAGTCCCCCACATGCCTTCTGGCAAGCTCCAGCTGGGATTTTATGTGAGTTTTTTCAACAGTGGCTTTCTGTTTGCCACTTTCCCACTCTCCAGTGGTGAAGCACCCTGGCAATAGCTGTTATATGTGCAGTCTCTCCCATCTCAGCCACTGAAGCTTGTAACTGCTCCGGAGTTACCATAGATCTCTTGGTAGCCTCCCTCACTAGTCTCTTTCTTGCACGGTCGCTCAGTTTTTGAGGACAGCTTGCTCTAGACAGATTTAAAACTGTGCCAGATTCTTTCTATTTCTTGATGATTGACTTAACCGTACTCCAAGGGATATTCAGTGACTTCAAACCTTCCAGATACAGGTGTATTTTTACTACAATCAATTGAAATACCCTGACTGTACACGGTGATCTCCATTTAATGAATTATATCACTTCTAAAACCAGTTGGCTGCACCAGTGATGATTTGGTGTGTCATATTAAAGGGGGTGAATACTTATGCAATCAATTATTTTGTGATTTATATTTGTAATTAATTTAGATCACTTTGTAAAGATCTATTTTTAGAGTCTTTTTCTATTGATTAGTGTCAAAAAAAGACAAATTATATCCACTGTGATTCAATGTTGTAAAACAATAAAACTTGAAAACTTCCAAAGGGGGGGAAGGAATATTTTTATAGGCACTGTATGTGCATAAGTACATGTTAAGTGCAGGAATATCTGAACATAACGTGACTGACAGGAAATGATAAAGTAACATGATAAATGGACTGTAGCCCTTCATTGCAAGAAAGATGAATTATAAGAGGAAGGAAGTTTTACTACAATAGTATTGGGCTTTTTTGAGGTTACATCTGGAATATTTGTCTTGAGGCAGGATATATTTGTCCAGGTGATGGCATGGGTGGCAAGGTATTGTAGTATAATGCTTTACAGAGCCAGCAATTGCAATTCATTTTCCTCTCTGCCTCTAAGGAGTTTGTGTGTCCTCCCTGTGACTGGTTTCCTCTCATGTTCCAAATATTGATATTAGGGTTAGTAATTTGCAGGCTGCTCCCAGCATATCTTCAGACTGTGTTGGTCATTGACACAAATAACGCATTTCACTTTATCCTTCAATGTACATGTGACTGGTCAAAGAACACTGAGGCTGTCTACAAGAAGGGCCAGAGCCGTCTCTATTTCCTGAGGAGACTGAGGTCCTTTAACATCTGCCGGACGATGCTGAGGATGTTCTACGAGTCTGTGGTGGCCAGTGCTATCATGTTTGCTCTTGTGTGCTGGGGCAGCAGGCTGAGGGTGGCAGACACCAACAGAATCAACAAACTCATTCGTAAGGCCAGTGATGTTGTGGGGATGGAACTGGACTCTCTCACGGTGGTGTCTGAAAAGAGGATGCTATCTAAGTTGCATGCCATCTTGGTCAGTGTCTCCCATCCACTACATAATGTACTGGGTGGGCACAGGAGTACATTCAGCCAGAGACTCATTCCACCGAGATGCAGCACAGAGCGTCATAGGAAGTCATTCCTGCCTGTGGCCATCAAACTTTACAACTCCTCCCGTGGAGGGTCAGACATCCTGAGCCAATAGGCTGGTCCTGGACTTATTTCATAATTTACTGGTATAATTTACATATTACTATTTAACTATGGTTCTATTACTAGTTATTATTTATGGAGCAACTGTAACGAAAACCAATCTCCCCCGGGATTAATGAAGTATGACTGTGACTCTGACGAATACAGCTAATCTCTTTAGAATGTTTGCTAGATTGAAGATGGAAAATGGAGCAGAGTTGGCAGATACTCTCTGGAACTCTAAGAGTTTTACAGCACAGAAAAAACCTCTTTTGTCCATGTACATTCTTCCCATTTGCTTACATTAGGTCCATATCCTTCCATGCATTGCCTATTTCATTGGATTTCTAAATGCTTTTAAACATAGTGATTGTATCTGATTCCCTCACCTCTTCTAGCTGTGAGTTCCAGATATCAACCACACTCTACGAAGAAGAGCTTCCCCCCCCCCCATACCCTTTAATACTTCTTCATCCCACCTTAACCTATGCCATCTTGGCTTTGATACCGCCACCACAGGAAAAAAGATTTCGACCATCAACCCAATTTTATACTTTCATCAGGTTGCTGCTCAGTTTCCTCCATCCCAGGGAAAACAAAATACATAAAATTAACAAGTGTCACAGTACCAGTCTCTGTGGTGCACCACTGGTCATAGTCCTGTGATCAGAAAAGCATCATTCTACCATTCACTTTGTTTCCTATCACTAAGCCAGTGTTGGAACCATTTGGGCAACTTCCCTTGGATCCTATGTGTTAAAGGCTTTTGTTCTACCACGTACAACCATGTCATATTTTTTACTGGTCTATATAGGCAATGCCTTTTTAGTTACCTTAAAAAAAACTCTAGAAAATTTATCAATTTATTGTCTCCCTGCACAAACCCGTGCTGAACATCTTCTCTACAGGCTCTAATCTCATCATGCCTCAACCCTGCACTTCCTGCTTCTATCTCTTACCCAAGATCCACAAACAGGACTGTCCTAGTAAACTCATCGTTTCTGCCTGCTCCTGCCCCACCAAACTTACTTCTTCATGTCTGAAATCCTTCCTGTCCTTCTGTGTCCAGTCTCTTCTCACCTACATATGGGACATCTCGCATGTCCTCCACCATTCCAATTCCCCACTCCCCAATGCCTCATCTTCACTATGGATGTCCAATCTTTATACACCTTCATACCCCATCAGGAAAGTATAAAAGCCCTTCATTTCTTTCTGCACCAATTATTCAGCCCCACCACCTACACTCTCATCTGCCTGGTTGAACTTGTTCTTACCTTAAACAACTCTTTTGACTCCTGTCACTTTCTACAAATCAGAGGTGTAGCTATAGTCTCCAGCAATGTCTGTTTTTTGTTGACTATGTGAAACAATTCCTGTTCCAAACTTTCCCTGGTATTACTTCCAACACTTTCTTCATTATGTTAGTGACTGCATTGGTGCTGCTTCTTGCACCTGTGAAAAACTCATCAATTTTATCACCTTGGCACCGCACTCAAATTCACATTTTTGACATTTCTCTCCTTTTTCTAGATCTGTCTCCATCTCAAGAGACAAACTAGCCACTGATATTTATTATATGCCCACCGTTATTTAGGCCACACTTGTTCCTATTCTGTTTCTTGTAAACATTGCACTCCTTTCTCACAGTTTCTTTATCTCCACCACATCTGCTCTCAAGATGAGGCTTTCTGTTGAAGGACATCTAAAATGTGCTTTTTCAGGACACTTGGCTTTCCTTCTATTGTGGTTTATGGAGTTCTGCCTATTGTCATTCACTTCTCCTTTCTTCTCTAATGGTTCCCATTCTCACCCCCTTTACTTACCTGAAACCTGCTCTGGTAGCGCTTTGTGTTCCTGCTTATCTCCTTCCAGCAGCTGTCCCCCATCTTCACACTCCCCTTATCCCATCCTGCTCCATCTGTTTTTTTTTCTTTTTCCTGTCTCTCTTTATCTGCCTCCTTCTATCATTCACCTGCCACAATCTTTCAACTCCACCCACACTCACCTCCCTTATCTGGGGCACTATCTGCCTGCCATTTTACACTCTCTTTGGTCTCCCAATCACCTCAGAGTCATTACTCACCACTCCCCTTCCTACCTCTATGATGGCCATCTGACCTCTCCACTCTCAGTCCTGATGCTGGATCTCAACTCCAAATGTCGACAGTTCCTTTCACAAATGCTGCTCAACCCGCTGAATTCCTCCAGCAGATTGTGTGTTACTCCAGATTACAGACACTGTAGTCCCTTAGGTCTCCATTCTTAAATTGTTCTTCCTTTTCCAAATATATGTAGATTTTATCCCTTAGGATCTTCTCTATTTACCTATCACTGATATAAGGCTCACTGGCCAGTTACCTAGTTTATCCCTGATGTCCATCTTAAATAAAGAAGCAGCATAAGCTTTTTGCCCTTTTCTGTGGATAATGAAGATGCAGCCATCTCTATCAGGGCCCCAGCTATCTCCTCCCTTGCTTCCTATTACATCAATCCACATTGCTTATTCAACTGTTATGTACCTATGATAACTAACGCTTTTTCCTTCCTAATACTGACCTTCAGATAAGACACACAACCCTCCCTGAATTCCTTATCTTCCACATATTTATCCTTGACAAATATAGATAAGAAGTATTGATTTAGAATGAAATGCTCTCTTTGAAATCCATAAGATTTTGAGGAAGTTTGATACGGTAAAAGTGCAGTTTTTCCACAAGTGGGAAGGTCTGGTACCAGGGAATAGGAGTCAACCACAAGAGAAATGAGGAGGAGTTTCTCCTCTGAGGGCTATGATTCTTTAGAATTTTCATACCAGCGAGCTGAGAGCACTGAGCATTTTGGCATTTTTAAGGCTGAGTTAGTTTTCAGAATGCACGAGAATTGAAGGATAGCACAACACCTGTGATCAGCGATCATCAATCGGGGTTCCATTATCGTTGCTGTCTGCAAGGAGTACATTCTTCCTACGAGCTCATGGGTTTCTCAAGGTGCTCCGGTTTCCTCCCGCCTTCCAAAAACAAACAGTTAGGGTGAGAGAGTTATGGATATGCTATGTCGGTAACGGAAGCATGGTGACACTTGTGGGTTGCCCAGAATAATTCTTGTTAATTTGATTTGATCCAATACGACACATTTCACTGTTTCGATGTATATCTGCAGATTCACTTAAAAAACTTTTTTTTTGAGAGTTTTGCCAGTGTAAGATAATGAAGTGCATTGTGTAAAAATAAGTCTTTAGTAGTCAGTGCCTTTCTACAGTATAAAATAGACACACCACAGATGGAGAATTTCAAAGAAATAGTCAATAGCTTATTCAGACACACCTTCATCCCGTAACTGAGACATGAGGATTAGTCACTCACTGACAACAGTGATGGTTACACGATCGAAGTAATAACAAATACACCACTTTAATCATTCATTTCTCCTTTGACCTTGAAAGTTCCTTCAATGCTTTGGGTAACATCAGTTCTCTAGGGCCATCAGCATTCCAAAAGGTCTGTTGCCTTAAGTATTATGTGTCAGATTTCATATTGGGATTCTGCATTTGTCTGATCAGCGATACAGAGAGATGCAATTTACTTTTTCTATTAATAGGATTAGACCATCTGCTGCAAGGCAGGTGTGGAATATCAGTTTCATTTGGAGGTGAAAAACTCTAATTGTGTTTATGAAATGCTTGCAGAAATGTAATGCTCAAATCAACCAAGTATTATCCATATGTATCTAATTTCAGAAGTGTCTGTTGTGTTTCTTAAGTTATCTATTACAAATATTAATATGTGACAAAGCATATATAATAGAAATAGCAAGCTACACAGTAAGATTGGTCTTACATAGCCCCAGTAACTCTTCAGTAATAAAATTGACACCAGAAGCATGCATGGTTTCTGGCGATTTTAGCATTTTACTTATGCACTACTAAACTTCAGCTATTCAAGATATTATGTCAACATTTTGAACTGAATTCTTTATAGTATAGTAAATAATTATATTTCTATTACCCCTTTCATGACCCTTGACTTTTCAAAGGTATTTAGTGTCATTTGAGTAATTTTGACATAGTCAGTTTTGGGAAATGAGGCAACTGATCTTGTCAAAGCAATTGCTCACAAACAATAATGATTCACATTTTGTATGGAAATGTCCAGAGTTCTCCCCTTAACTGCTGCTGTTTATCCAAAAGACTAACAACTTAAAAATATTAGTGCAAATGTGGATGTCTGAAAGTTGCACTGTAGTTTTGCTGGATATTCTTGTTGTGTAGTTAATAGAAACTTAGAAAACCTACAGCACAATACAGGCCCATCAGCCCACAAAGCTGTGCTGAACATGTCCTTACCTTAGAAATTACTGAGGGTTACCCATAGCCCTCTATTTTTCTGAGCTCCATATACCTGTCCAGGAGTCTCTTAAAAGACGCTATCGTATCCGCCTCCACCACTGTTGCCGGCAGCCCATTCCACGCACTAACTAATGTCTGCGTAAAAAACTTACCCCTGACATCTCCTCTGTACCTACTTCCAAGCACCTTAAAACTGTGCCCTCTCGTGCTAGCCATTTCAGCCCTGGGAAAAAGCCTCTGACTATCCACATGATCAATGCCTCTCATCATCTTATACACCTCTATCAGGTCACGTCTCATCCTCTGCTGCTCCAAGGAAAAAAGGCCGTGTTCACTCAACCTTTCTTATAAGGCATGCTCCTCAATCCAGGCAACATCTTTGTAAATCTCCTCTGCACTCTTTCTATGATTTCCACATCCTTCCTGTAGTGAGGCAACCAGAACTGAGCACAGTCCTCCAGGTGGGGTCTGACCAGGGTCCTATATAGCTGCAACATTACCTCTCGGCTCCTAAACTCAATCCCACGATTGATGAAGACCAATGCACCATATGCTTTCTTAATCACAGAGTCAACCTATACTTATACTTTATTGTCGCCAAACAATTGGTACTAGAACGTACAATCATCACAGTGATATTTGATTCTGCGCTTCCTACTCTCTGGATTACAAATATTAAATGTTAAAAATAGTTAAAATTAGTAAATATTAAAAATTTAAATTATAAATCATAAATAGAAATTAGAAAAATGTAAAGTAAGGTAGTGCAAAAAAACCAAGAGGCAGGTCCGGATATTTGGAGGGTACAGCCCAGATCCGGGTCAGGATCTGTTCAGCAGTCTTATCACAGTTGGAAAGAAGCTGTTCCCAAATCTGGCCGTACGAGTCTTCAAGCTCCTGAGCCTTCTCCTGGAGGGAAGAGGGACAAAAAGTGTGTTGGCTGGGTGGGTCGTGTCCTTGATTATCCCGGCAGCACTGCTCCAACAGCGTGCGGTGTAAAGTGAGTCCACGGACGGAAGATTGGTTTGTGTGATGTGCTGCGCCGTGTTCACGATCTTCTGCAGATCCTTTCGGTCTTGGACAGGACAACTTCCATACCAGGTTGTGATGCACCCAAGAAGAATGCTTTCTATAGTGCATCTATAAAAATTAGTGAGGGTTTTATGGGACAGGCCAAATTTCTTTAGTTTTCTCAGGAAGTAAAGGTGCTGGTGGGCCTTCTTGGCAGTGAACTCTGCTTGGTTGAACCAAGTCAGGTCATTTGTGATATTGACCACGAGGAACTTAAAGCTTTTGACCTGTTCCACTTGCGCACCACCAATGTAAATTGGGTCGTGCGGTGTACTACTCCTTCTGAAGACAACAACCAATTCCTTTGTCTTGCTGACGTTGAGGGATAGGTTATTGTCTTCGCACCATGCCACCAGGTTCTTAATTTCCTCTCTGTACTCAAACTCATCATTACCTACGCAGCAGCTTTGAGTATCCTATGGACCCAAGATCCCTCTGATCCTCCACACTGCCAAGAATCTTACCATTAATGCTATATTTTGCCATCATTCCAAAATGAACCACCTCACACTTTTATCTGGGTTGAACTCCATCTGCCACTTCTCAGCCCAATTTTGCATCTTATCAGTGTCCCACTGTGACCTCTGACAGCCCTCCACACTATTCACAACACCCCAACCTTTGTGTCATCAGCAAATTTACTAACCCATCCCTCCACTTCCTCATCCAGGTCATTTATAAATATCACAAAGAGTAGGGGTCCCAGAACAGATCCCTGAGGCACACCACTGGTCACCGACCTCCATGCAGAATATGACCCGTCTACAACCACTCCTTGCCTTCTGTGGGCAAGCCAGTTCTAGATCCACAAAGCAATGTCCCCTTGGATCCCATAACTCCTTACTTTCTCAATAAGCCTAGCTTAAGGTACCTTGTCAAATGCCTTGCTAAAATCTATATACACTACATCTACTACTCTACCTTCATCAATGTGTTCTATTGATGCAGAAAAAGGACAAAATTCATGGGTTTTATAAATATTGAGTACTGGGTGATAATAAATTTTTAAAAAGCAGAAATGGCAGGCTACATTGGAAAGATAAACTCGTTGGATTGCACAACGAAAACTAGGTATTGTATTCTGAATGAACTATGCAGTCTTTTGAAGCAAATGAAATAGTCAATGGAAAGCCAGTGCCAGTGTTGCTGAGTGTAATAGGTGGAAAGGCATACAGTTTGCTTAGAAGTTTAGCTGCTCCAACCAAACCAGCCAAAATTAGCTTTGCTGATATCATAGAAGTAATACAAGAACAACTGAGACCATTGTTGATTGCAGAATACCTTACGTTTCATAGGCAGAATCAAAAGGAGGGGGAGTCTACTTCAGCTTACGTGGCTGAACTGAAGGAATTGTCTGATAATTACCAGTTTAGTAATGGGCATAATGATGCACTGAGAAATCGTTTGGTTTGTGGAATCTTACAAGAAAGCATTCAAAAATGGGTTCCTAACTGAAGCACAACTCACATTTAGATATGCAGTTGAAATCATTGTATCAATGGAAACAGTAGAAACGCAATTAAGTTGCAGTCAGGAATGATGGTGAGCGTGAACAAAATTGCAACGTCTGAACGGAAACTGGCCTGGCCAAACAAATTGTGTTACCATTGTGGCAAGGGCTCACAGACACCAGACCAATGCAGGTTTGATGGTGAAACTTGCTGAAAATGCAACAAAGGATGAAATCTCAGGGACTGCAGCGGTTCAAGAAGGCAGTTTATCACACCTTCTCAAAGGCAGCTAGGGATGGACAATAAAAGCTGGTTTAGCTGCCGACGCCCACATCCCATAAGAGAACAAATAAAAGAAAACATACATTGAGCATTTTAGGCAGACAAAAATAAATAGACTGCACAGGGAAGAGACAAAGATTTAAAAAAAACAATTAGCAGTTTCAAAAAGAGCACTAATCTGCATCCTGTTGATAAAAAGTCTGATAATGATGGGAGTGACACAGGACATAAGGTTGAAAGAATACAGCGAAAATTTACAAGGATATTGCCAGGTCTGAGAGATCTGAATTATAAGGAAAGATTGAATAGGTTAGGACTTTATTCCTTAGAACATAGAAGATTGAAAGGCGATTTGATAGCGGTATCCAAAATGATGAGGGGTTTAGATAGGGCAAACAAGCAGGCTTTTTCCACTCAGGTTTGGTGGAATGGCAACCAGAGGCGATGGGTTAAGGGTGAAAGGTGAAAAGTCTGAGGGAACATGAAGGGAAACTTCTTCAATGCAAGTAGTGCATGCAAGCTCGATTTCAACAATTAAGATAAGTTTGGATAGGTACATTGATGGGGATGGGTATGGGTATGGAGGGCTATGATTCCAGTGCAGTTCAATGGGAGTAGGCAATTTCAAAGTTTTCAGCATGGACTAGATGGATCAAATGGGCCTGTTTCTGTGCTGTACTCTTCTTTGACTCTATGACTGAGCAGTCTTGAGATTTACAATGTGAAAACTAAAAGGAGACAAGCAATATGGCTTTCATCAGAAGTGAATGGCAAATTGATTAAAATGGAATTAGACACTGGCTCGGCTGTTTCATTTGTTCCACAAAATGAGTTTGAACAGCATTTCAAAGATACTGAAGCGAAGCCTGCAGATATCCAACTATGAACTTATACTGGAGAAAAGATGACTCCCATAGGAATGACATTTGTAACAGTGAAATACAACAACCAATAAGCCACATTGGACTTGTATGTGGTAAAAGCAGGAGGACCAGAACTGTGGGGACATATTTGGCTGAGACAACCACAAGTTGATGGGAAATCCATTCACCATTTTCATGATACATACCCTGCAATAGAGTCAACCGGAAGTGAATTTTAAAAAGTATTGGATGATGCCACAGCAGTGTATACAGATGAAATTGGAAAACTCAAGCATATCGAGACTAAGATAGTGTTAAATAAAAATGCCATACCCAAGTTTTACAAAGCTCGGAGATCCTTATACCATCTGTGATAAAGTAGCCAATGAACTAGATCTCGTGGAGACGGAAAGAATTCTTTCCAAGGTTGTGTGGAGCATGTGGGCAATGCCAGTAGTCCTAGCAGCCAAGAAGAATGGGTCTGTCAGGATCAGTGGTGATTTTAGTGTCACCAGCAACCTGGTATTCAAAGTAGATCAATACTCTCTGCCCAGGATAGAGGATATCTTTGCAAATCTTTCCGGAGGAAAACACTTCAGCACTGTGGACTTAGCTGAGGCCTACCTCCAGATGGAGATGGAAGGAGAGTCCAAAGAATTTTTCACCTAAACACTCACAGAGGTTTTTATCATGATTAAAAGCTTATTTTTGGAGTAGGATGTGCATCTGCACTGGCAAGAATCTATAGAACAGGTGCTGTAAGACTGCCCAGGCACTCAGTGTTACCTGACTGACATAATTGTTACCAGTGAGGATGACAAAGTACATCTCCAAAATCTCAAGACAGTGTTATAAAGATTAGAAGGTTATGGGCTCAGAACATGATGCCACAAGTGTGAATTATTTAAACCAAGCATCACTTAATGTGGTCACACCATTAACATACAAGGTTTACTAAAGTGTGCCGAGAAAATTCAAGCAGTGAATTTCCCCAAGGTCAATGGATGTGTCACAGTTGTAGTCTTTTTTAGTATTTGTCAATTACTATAACAGGTTCCTGCCAAACCTGGCTACTGTGCTTCACCCCTTGAATTCATTACTACAGATCTAGAAGAAATGGCAACAGGCAAAAGAGTGTGAGGTGGCTTTCAAAAAGGTAAAGAAAATGATAATGTCAGACACAGCACTCACATATTACCATCCACGTCATCCAGTGAAACTTGCCTGTGACTCACCTTATGGTATAGATGCAGTCATGACACATGTCATGAGTGATGAAAGTGAACACCCCAGAGCCTTTGCATTGTGTTCCCTTACCACTGCAGAGAAAAAAATTATGCACAGATTAACAGAGGGGTCTTGAGTCTGGTTTGGGGTGTAAAAAGTTTCAATTTGTTGGGAAGAATTTGCCTGGGGATAACTCATGTACTTCATTCTTCACTGTGGTGGCATAATGTCATATGCCACTTTTACATAAAACCCGAATTGAATATGTAAACAACAAAGAATGTTAATCAAATAATATTACTGAAATATTAAATACACAACTTACTTCCCTGCTTAGCTATAAACTCTAACTCAATATGGAATGCATCTCATCTCAAATATATATATATATATATACATACACACACATGCACACACACACATACACAATGTATCAATGTATGTGTATATATACAGTTGTATGTATGTATATGTGTGTGTGTGTGTGTATATAAATATATGTATATGTATAGATAGAGAGAGAGAGAGAGAGACACACACACACACAGGGTATATGATGTAATACAACTACTATATAGACATCTACGGCATAGAAAATTTTAATTTGTCCCATTCAGGCCTAAAGGTGTATAAGTATTCACCCCTTCAAGTCAGTATTTAGTAGGTGCACCTTTGACAGCAATTACCGCCTTGAGTCTGTGTAGATAGGTCTCTTTCAGCTTTGCACATCTGACACTGCAATTTTTCCCCATTCTTCATACAAACCTGCTCAAGTTCTGTCAGATTGCATGGTGATCATAAGTGAACAGCCCTTTTCAAGCCCAACCACAAATTCTCAATTGGATTAAGGTATGGACTCTGACTTGGCCACTCCAGACATAACTTTGTTGTTTTTAAGCCATTCCGGTGTATCTCATTTTCCTGTGACCATGTGGGTTTCCTCTGTGTACTCCAGTTTCCTCTCACATCCTAAAGACATACGGGTTAGGGATAGTAAGTTGTTGGCACGTTATGTTGGCACTGTAAATGTGCAACACTTGCAGGCTGCCCCCAGCACCTTCTGTGTTGGATGTTGACACAAATAACGCATTTCACTGTATGTTTTGTTGTTTGATGTACATGTGATAAATAAAGCTAACCTCCAATCTTTGCCGTTGACACTGCTGGACCAAGCAGGTTTTGGTGATTAAAAGTGTGGATGAAGTCAGAAGGGATAACATATACAAACAGCAAATAAAGTTGATTAATGACAGTAGAGGGAAATGAAGCATTTGGTTTACAGGTAGCTCAGTAAGGAAAGGTGAAATCAAACAGAGGCCTGATATTTGTGAGTCTAAGAGTCCGGGGCCAGGACTGGAGGCAGTTGTCTATGTGTGCAAGTGAGTGGGTGGATGAGAGGGCTGGAGCAGGTCCTGCTTTCTTGTTACTGTCGTGCTTTGCTTTTGTTGTTGTTGCTGCATGTGTTGTTCTGCTGAAAATTGTGGGTATGCGATCTTGGCATAGGAAGTGTGACAACGTTTGCAGGCTGCCTCAGCACATTCTTGGGTGTGTTGGTTGTTGACGCAATTAACACATTTCAATGTATCTGTGATAGGTAGTCTGAATCTGCCTCTGAATCAGAAGTTAGAGAAGGGTTCCGTGGATCATAAGCACTATCATGGCCAATTTGGCAGAATATTAATGCATAATAAACATTGGTTGTATCTTCAATTCACTGTTCTCTTTTACCAAACTCTGAAAGCATTTGTTTGTCTGTTTTGCAGATCTATGCAAGACGTGGAAAATGTTCAACTCTCACAGTCCAATGTTGGTGATTCTAGTCAACATTACAGAAGCTCTCCTAGCAACCAGTCATCTTCCAGTGATCCAGGACCAAGTGGCAGTAGTCATTGGAGGCAACAGTCTGGATATGATGGGTATGTAAAACTTCTGGATTTATTTACAGAAAGCTGAGTTCAGTCTCCCGGATTCCACCACTGTACATTAGAGATAGATGTCAAACGTCTGAAATATAACTTAGGTGAAAAGCATCTTTGGTGACATTACCATTTCATTAACGATTAGACGATTATATCAAGCATGGTAACCCATTAAAATTTAAACAATTATATTTTCTGGAAAATAGCTACTACTGAGAAAGTGTTAAAACTACATCAGTTTAAAATAAATACAAAACATTCTGCAGATGTTGGGAATCCAAAATAACACATACAAAATGCTGGAGGAACTCAGCAGGTCAGGCATTATCAAATGAAAAGAATAAGCAGTCGATATTTTGGGCCAAGACCCTTCAGCAGTGCCTGATGAAGGGATTCCAGCCCAAAACATCAAATGTTTATTCCTTTCCACAGCTGCTGCCTACCTGTTGAGTTTGTCCAGCATTTTGTATGTGTTATTCCAGTTTAAAATAACTGTAACACAGGATGGGGCTTCAATGAATGAAATGTACATCAGGAGAGGGAACTTTGAATAAAGTTGACATTGGTCGTCATGAATGAGTTGGGCCAGAGGGTCTGCTTCCATGTGGAATAATTATGATTCTCTGATGAATGCCCTGAGCTTAGGGTACGTATTCAGAGATGGACAGGATGTTTTTTTGATTGATTTCAGGAAAATACTTGAGATGTCCTTGTTACTATAGGTAGATAAGTAAGTACAGTCATTACTTTTTTTGTGCATTTAATTTGAAAGAGCAATCCTCTACTGCTAATCTAATTAAAGTGTGCTTTATATTACAGTGCAGACCAAGAATAATTCTTTACATGAAAACTTTATGATATTCAATAATTTGAAAGGAGTTTTAGCTTGTTCCGTGAGTTGTCAAGTCTAGTGTTCAGTAGACATATCTTTTGAGATTATATATGCCAGAACATGCTGGAAGATGCTTCTCGCTAGTTTGACTTAAAAACAAAGCATGACTCTACTCCAAGCCTATTTTCCTAAAAATGAGAGCTTATTATAATCAAAGAATCCTTCGCAGCAAGCAGAGAATTTTTTGAAAAGCTTTACTTTAAAGTTGGCCATAGACAGATAGTCATAGAAAAATACAGCATGGATTCAGGCCATTCAGCTCAATAAGTCCATGCTGACCACTGCTTGTCCCAATATCCTGCATTTGGACCACGTCCCTATAAACCCTGTCCACTCATGTACCTATTCAAATGTACCTGCCTGAACCACTTCATCTGACAGCTTGGTCCATATACTCACCAGCCCCTACATGAAAAGATTTCCCTTCTGGTCCCTTTCAAATTTTTCCCCTCTCTACCTGAATCTATGTCCCCTAATTCTGCTAACATCCATGCCTTGTATAATTTTAAATGTGTCTCTCAGGTTGTCCCTCATGCTCCTGCATTCCAAGAAAAATCAACTTAGCCTGGTCAACCTCTCTTTGTAATTCTGATAAAATCCTTGTGAGTATTTTTGTACTCTTTCCAGTTTAATTGCATCTTTCCAAAAGCAAGGTGACCAAAACTATACACGGTACTCCAAGTGTGGCCTCACCAATGACTTATACAATTGCTGTGTCCCAAATCCTATACTCAGTGCTCTGACTGATGAAGGCCAGATTGCCAACTGCCATTTCATCACCATGTCTGTCTGTGACTCTGCTTTCAACAATCTATGCACTTATACTCCTAGGTACCTCTGTTCCATTACACTCCTACCATTCATAATACAAGTTCTACACATTGGTCATATAGAAAAATGGCAAAAAGTATGTCCTACAGCCCAAATATTCTTAACAATGATTAAGCACCCCCCCTCCCATTTTAACAATTATTCTATTTTATACACGTTAATTCACATCAACTCCAGCTAATCTTTAAAGATGGGATTTCTCCTCATGAACAGGGATGGTCACAGCAAATGTACAGCACACATTACAAAGAGTTCATTCAAAACTATGGGTGTCAGTGGTGCATCTAACAGACACTCTGTCGCTCTGAATCGGTGATCTAGGTTCAATCCAGGCGTCGGGTGCTATCTGTGTGGAGTTTGCAGGCTTTCTCTCTTGTGTTCAGGTTTCCTCATACACACTGAAAATGGGTGGTTGGTAGATTAATTTGCTACCATAAATTTCCCCGAGAATTTAGTGGGTGTCAGAAGCATCGGAGTTGATGTAAATAGACATAAAACATAAAACACTACCATACAGTACAGGTCCTTCAGCCCATGATGTTGTACTGACCTTTTAATCAACATTGAATAAATTGAACTATTTAACAATGGATTATTTTTGACCAGTTATAAACAAAATACTTATTTGTGACAAACTATTAGTGCTGGAACTCTTCCTTAAAATTCTCAGATCACTTGCTAAAACATTCCACAATATCTACAGTTAACACATCAACTGATAGTTCATTTTTCTATTTCTAAAAATTAACACAAAACAAATGAGCAAATTAACTATGTAAATATTAGACCATACTTGTAACAACCATTGGCTTTTTCAATATCACCCTCAGATTCATAAATCTGTAATGAAGGAGTATAAAATAGGTGAGGGTGGAATATATTATGTATGCTCAGAACAAGAACAACAATGGAGTAGTATGATTAAATATTTTTACTGAGTCATGTTAGTAATGGTACACACTGGACAGCTTACAGCTTGGGAGCAACGAGCTAAGCCTGCCAAGAGGAAAGGATGTGAATGCAAAAGCCCATGCCAAAAGAGAGTGCCTTCCACACTTAGGAGGCCCAATTGATTTGCTGCGTGATCAATCAGCCGTGTGCGCATTTGTCACATTCTCACAATCAATCTGATGCGATATAGAATAGTTGTGAAGAAATGTGGAGGGGTGGGGGAAGAGAGGTGTGTGTGTGTAATGCACTCAAAAGTTAATGAAGGATAACTTGCTTAAATACTGACCTAGAAATACCAAAATATTTCACAGTATTACTTTTTTCTTTTTTTCTCCTTTCTTTTTCAATCTTTTTATTAAGTTTCAAGATTAATAAATGTAACAATAATAGTAGTGATACATAGAGATCGGGATTACAATAATCACAGTTAACATGTACAAGCACAATTCCAAGTAACAAATATAGATTAACCTCCCAATCTCATAGTAACTGACCATGAAGAAGATATTTTATAACTAAAGAAAAAAGAAACCCCCTAAAACTAAAAAAAAGTAAACTTAAAAAAAGGAACAAAGCTTGGGCTGTCATATTACATCGGCTAAAATTATTATTTGTTGTTAACTCCACTCCTTTATACTTGAACAAAAAATTACTACAAAGGGTTTAGAAAGTGTCAACTTACATCATATGAAAATATTGCACAAATGGCCTCCAAGTTTCTTCAAATTTAACCAAAGGATCCACAGTACCACTCCTAATTTTTTCCAAGTTTAGGCATGCTATCATTTGGGAAAACCATTGAAATGTAGTGGGGGGATTACAATCTTTCCATTTAAATAAAATGGATCTTCTGGCTATTAATGTAACAAATGCAACTGTCACTGGTAGACCAAAAATTGTAGTAATAGGATGAGGTTGAAGATCAATACGCAGAACTGCTGAAATAATATCAAAAATATCTTTCCAATATTTTTCTAGAAGAGGACAAGACCTGAACATATGTGTCAAGGAAGCTACCTCAGAATTCCATCTATCACAAACAGGATTTATGTGGCAATAAAAATGAGCTAACTTATCATTGGATATGTGAGCCCTGTGAACCTCCTTAAATTGTATCGAGGCATGTCTGGCACACATTGAGGAAGTATTGACTCATTGAAGAATTTTTTCCTATTTCTCTGTAGATAAAGATATTTGAAGTTCTCTTTCCCACTCATACTTAATTTTATCTGATGTACCTAGATGTATTTTTGTAATCAAATCATAAATAATTGCTATTAAACTCTTCTGATAGGGGCTTAAACCTAAATTTTTTTCTGTAACTTCAATTTGATGCGATATCGGAAAGGTCGATAAAGTAGCATTCAGAAAATTTCTAATCTGTAAATATCTGAAAAAGTGTGATCTAGGCAAATTATATTTATTAGACAACTGTTCAAAAGACATAAAACAATCATCCATGAATAAATCACAAATACATGTTATTCCCTTTGTTTTCCATAGAATAAAAGCTTGATCAATTCTAGATGGTTGAAAGAAAAAATTAGATATAATAGAACTTGACAGGATAAATTTGTTCAATCCAAAGAATTTATGAAATTGAAACCATATTCGTATATTTAATTATTGGATTTATCATTTGTTTATTCAATTTAGTAAATGCAAAGGGAAGCGCAGCTCCTAGAATAGAAGCCAGCGAAAAACCCTGTACAGACTCCCGCTGGAGGTTCATCCATCGTGGACGTTGAGTTTCATCCAATTCTTGTGTCCAAAATGTTAAATATCAAATGTTGATTGCCTAGTAGTAAAATCTAAAGTTCAGCAAAGTCAAACCGTCTTCTTTTTTTGATTTCTGTAAATATTTCTTACTTAACCTGGGATTTCTATCCTGCCGTAAAAATGAAGAAATTTTAGAATCAATAATATCAAAAAAAGATTTAGGGATAAAAATTGATACCGCCTAAAATAGATAATCATCTTTATAGTATTAATTCGACCAATCAAAGATAAGGACAATGGGGCCCATTTAGTAAACAGTTGTTTAACATGATCAATTAAGGGTAAAAAATTAACTTTAAATAGATCCTTATGCTTCTTAGTAATTTTAACACCCAAATAAGTAAAATAATCAGTAACTAATCTAAATGGTGATTGTCTATAAATTGGAACTTGTATATTTAATGGGAAAAGCACACTCTTATCAAGATTCAGTTTATAACCAGAAAAACTACTAAACTGAGCAAATAGTGTTATTACTGCAGGTAAACACGAGGAATTCTGCAGATGCTGGAAATTCAAGCAACACACATCAAAGTTGCTGGAACGCAGCAGGCCAGGCAGCATCTCTAGGAAGAGGTACAGTCAACGTTTCGGGCCGAGACCCTTCGTCAGGACTAACTGAAGGAAGAGTTTGTAAGAGATTTGAAAGTGAGAGGGGGAGGGGGAGGTCCAAAATGATAGGAGAAGACAGGAGGGGGAGGGATGGAGCCAAGAGCTGGACAGGTGATTGGCAAAGGGGATATGAGAGGATCATGGGACAGGAGGCCCAGGGAGAAGGAAAAGGGGGTGGGGGAGAAACCCAGAGGATGGGCAAGGGGTATAGTCAGAGGGACAGAGGGAGAAAAGGGAAAGAGAGAGAAAGAATGTGTGTATATAAATAAATACCAGATAGGGTACAAGGGGAAGGTGGGGCGTTAGCGGAAGTTAGAGAAGTCAATGTTCATGCCATCAGGTTGGAGGCTACCCAGACGGAATATAAGATGTTGTAACACCTACGCTCTGTCCACCAGAGAAAGCAGGATCTCCCAGTGGCCACACATTTTAATTCCACATCCCATTCCCATTCTGATATGTCTATCCACGGCCTCCTCTCCTATAAAGATGAAGCCACACTCTGGTTGGAGGAACAACACCTTATATTCCGTCTGGGTAGCCTCCAACCTGATGGCATGAACTTTGACTTCTCTAACTTCCGCTAATGCTCCACCTCCCCCCCTCATACCCCATCCATTATTTATTTATATACACACATTCTTTCTCTCTCTCCCCTTTTTCTCCCTCTGTCCCTCTGACTATACCCCTTGCCCATCCTCTGGGTTTTCCCCCCCTCCCCTTTTTCCTTCTCCCTGAGCCTCCTGTCCCATGATCCTCTCAATCCTTTTTGCCAATCACCTGTCCAGCTCTTGGCTCCATCCCTCCCCCTCCTGTCTTCTCCTATCATTTTGGATCTCCCCCTCCCCCCGCCACTTTCAAATCTCTTACGAGCTCTTCCTTCAGTTAGTCCTGATGAAGGGTCTCGGCCCAAAATGTCGACTGTACCTCTTCCTAGAGATGCTGCCTGGCCTGCTGCGTTCACCAGCAACTTTGATGTGTGTTGCTTATTACTGCATGGATGGATTTCTCTGGGTTAGAGGTATATAGTAATAGGTCATCTGCATATAGTGATACTTTATGTGTCCCATTCCCACGAATAATGCCAAATATAATAGGTGAGTCATGAATAGCAATTGCCAAGGGTTCCAGGGCAATATCAAAAAGTAAAGGGCCTAAAGGACAGCCCTGTCTAGTACCTCAGAAAAGCCTAAAAAACAGGGATCTCTGATTATTGGTAAATACAGCAGCCAGAGGTGTACGATATATCAATTGAATCCAGGATATAAATTTTGAGCTGAAATTAAATTTCTCAAGTATAGCAAATAAATATTCCCATTCAAGTCTGCCAAATGCCTTCTCGGCGTCAAGCGAAATAAGACATTCTGGAGTTTTAACTGAAGTAGTGTATACAATGTTCATTAGCCTCCTAACATTAAAATGTGAGAAACGATTTTTAATAAATCCTGTCTGATCTTCGGAGTCCATTTGTGGTAGTACCTTCTCTATTCTAATTGCTAATATTTTGGAGAAGATTTTAGAATTCACATTCAACAAAGATATAGGTCTATATGATGCACATTCAGTGGAATCTTTATCTTTTTTAGGAATTAACGAGATAGATGATTCATAAAAGGATTGTGGTAATTTACCTACAGATATGACATCTTTGAAAATTCTACATAGCCAGGGAGAAAGTACATCTGAAAAAGATTTATAAAATTCATCTGTATAGCCATCTGGGCCAGGTGCTTTACCAGAATTCATCGAAAAAATTGCTTTGCTTATTTCCTCTTCAGTAATGGGCGCATCTAATGTTAAATGTTCATTGGCTGGTAATTTCAGAATATGTAGTTTCCTTAAAAATTCATGCATTATGGTAGGATCATCAGGAAATTCTGATTGATATAAATTGGTATAAAATTCTTGAAAAGATTTATTAATTTCATCATGGTCAAGTGTCAAATTACCAAACCCATCTACGAAGTTTATTAATCTGACGTTTCGCCAATGCAGTTTTCAATTGATTAGCCAGTAATTTACCTGATTTATCACCATTAATATAAAATTGACTCTCAGTTTTAGATTATGAAGACACGTAGTCCCTTTTTATTGTCATTTAGTAATGCATGCATTAAGAAATGATATATTATTCCCTCCGTTGTGATATCACAAAACACAGGACAAACCAAGACTGAAAAAACTGACAAAACCACATAATTATACATATAGTTACAAACAGTGTAACAATACCATAACTTGATGAAGAAAGTCCATGAGCACAGTAAAGTTCAAAGCTTCTCAAATGTCCCACATCTCACGCAGATGGGAGAAGGAAGAAAAACTCTCCCTGCCATGCCGACCACAATCCAACTCCGAGTCATCCGAAAACTTCGAGCACTTATCAGCTCTCCCACACCAAGTACTGAGCGGCATCTCTGCCGAACAATTCGACCTCCTTCTCCGTCGCCAAAAGCAGACAAGACAGTGGATTTTGAGGCCTACCCACCGAAAGATTCCCGACCACACAGTAACAACAGCAGCGGACGGGCATTTCAGAAATCTCTCCAGATGTTCCTCTGTGCTTTCACGTCCATTCTTCATCAAATCAGAATTGTCCATGGCCCCTATTTAACAGATACGACATCATTTTTCACCGGAGAGCTGCACACGCGCAGTGCTGCCATCTTCTCCTCCTGCCAAGTAAAATCATTTAAATTGATTTTCAATTGCGCCTGTTAATAACAAACTGTGTTACATCTGAAGTTCGACTCTCTCTTTATAAAGTTCCAAATTAGAAGCAATAGAATTTTTTTAATCAATTTCTTTAATCTTATCAGCTAATGTATATATTTCACTATTAATACATGTTTTTGCTCCAGCAGAGTATGAAATAATTTGCCCACGAATATATACTTTAAAAGTATCCCATCATATCCCACTGAAAATTTCTTCCATTGAGATAGATGGAAAGAAAAAAGCAATCTATTATTTAATAAAATCATCAAAATTTAAATCCTGAAGCAAAATAGAATTGAACCGCCATTGTCTAGTACTAAAAATGGCATCCCTAAATTTAATTGATAATTTCAAAGGCGCATGGTCAGAAATGGCGATTGTATCATACTCACAGGTAGTGATAAATGAAACTAATCGAGAATCAATAAAAAAATAATCAATTCTAGAGTAATTATGATATACATGAGAAAAGAAAGAGAACTCTTTATCATTAGGATCTAAAAACCTCCAAGTGTCTAAAATTCCCGAGTCAACTAAAAAGGAATTAATAAAAATAGCAGATTTGTTTGGGAGTGCCTGGTTAGGCGCAGACCTATCCATCATAGGATCCAAACAACAATTAAAATCACCGCCCATTATTAACATATATTCATTTAAATTAGGCAAAGATACAAATAAATGCTTAAAGAATTCAGGATAATCAATATTTGGTGCATAAACATTAAGTAAACCAGTAATTAATAGAAATCTACCATATGGGTCTGAGATTATATCATAATGAACAAATGAGATCGAAGAATCTATAAAAATGGAAACACCTTTCACTTTGGTCAATGAGTTTGAATGAAATTGTTGTTCCTTCCAAAACCTAAAAAAACGCTGATTATCCTCCTTCCTCACATGAGTCTCCTGTGCAAAAATAATCTGAGCATTCAATCTATGAAAAACTTTAAAAATCTTCTTCCATTTAATTGGATGATTCAAACCATTCGTGCTCCATGAAACAAAGTTAATAATACTATCTATTTTCCTTAAATAATCCATATGGTAAACAAAGGGTTAACCAAATTGCACGGGAAACTCACGAATCAGGAAGAGGAACAGAAGTTTAAAGAGGAACCAGAAGTTATGACAATACAGACATTTTTGTAGCTTCAAGTCAGCCCAAGTGAAAAAAAACTAAAGTAAAAATAAGCTGCTTCCCCTCCCACAAAGCCCTGAAACCTGGCCAAAAGTCAGCCAGTAAACTAGCTTAGAACCACCCAATTCCCATCTCCCTTGACAGCAAATCTCCAGTTCTTAAAAAATAAAAACCACCCATAGTCTACACATTGCAAATGGAATTTCAAACACAGTTAGATGAAAAAAAAACAACCCTTTACAGACCATTTTAAAAGACCTGGTCTTAAGAAATAAAACAGAGTACAATCTTAATAATATTTCAAGAAAAATTAAATGATCACCTAGTCAGAGTCTTAATAATTTTCTAAAGTGGACATTTAAAAATAAAAGAAAAATAAAATAATCAAGGAAAAGAAAAGGGATACAAAGTTCTACAAAACGTAAAATGTCCAAATCTATATGCTGGTTATTAACTAATAAACTAGGTGTATACAAACTCAAAAGAACAGTAAATTAACTAAACATCTGAGCTCAAGGAATGTTCTTCGAGAAATTGTTGTGCGTCATCCACTGATTTAAACCATTTAAACGAATTATCAGGTAAAATATCTCTTAAGTGGGCGGGGTATAACAGCGCCGGTTCGAAAATTCCTTTGACATAGATCTGACATCACTGTTTTAAAACACAATCTTTCTTGGAATACCTCAGGGCAATAATCTTTAACCAAACAAAACGTAAGATTTTGATGAACAATAATTCCTTTCCGACGAGCAATTCAAATTGTGCTCCTTAGTACTCACATAGTGAAACCGGAGAATTACAGAACGCGGATGTAACTCTTTCGAGGGTTTTGGTTTTAATGATCGATGCGCGTGATCGAGTACCGGAGGAGAAGAGAAGACCTCCAAGCCGAAGACTTCCATTAAGAATTGAGAGACAAATTTAGTAAAGTCCCCGCTCTCAACGTCTTCACTGAGTCCTATTATTCGCAAATTCTGTCTGCGACTACGACTCTCCAAATCAATAATGGCTTTATACTGCTCCAATATACGAGTAGTCAAATTTAATTTCTTTTCCAGAGAGTTCATTCTGGAGTCCCTCTGTTTCCCTGCTTCAGTAAGTTCTGAAATTCGCTGTTGCTGTTTTTCGCTCGCTTTTCAAAGTGCTATCAATTTACTTTGATTCTCCTTCAACATTACTTCCAATGTAGTGAATCTGTTGTCGAGTTTTTCATCCAATAAATTCGAGATAGCTTGCAAAGTAAGTTGAGGCTGTTTAGGTTTTTCGAAAGTACCTTCATTCTTCCTGTTTCCATTATTAGTTTTTTTGCCTTCGGCTAACGCCTTTCTTAGTCTAGACATTTCCGTCAATTGAAGTTCAAAATTCAAACATATAAAGGTGTTAAAGACATTTTGATATATATAATAGAAGGGTGATAGAAAAATTGAAAAATGTCCGGAGCCCAGCCAAAAATTACCTACTCTATCTAGCACCGCCAAGAGAGTCCTGCAGTATTACTTTTGAACTATAGGTTCTGTTGTAATAAGACATAGGAGCAGAATTAGATTCAGCCCATCAAGTCTGCTCCATCATTCCAACATGGCCAATTTATTATCCATTTGAACTTCATTCTCCTGCCTTCTTTCTGTAACCTTTGATGCTCTGACTAATCAAGAACCTATTAATCTCCACTTTAAATATATCCAATGATTTGGCCTCCATAGCCATCTGTGGACCCCAGGTTGGGAACCCTTGCTTCTGAGGCTTTGCCCTCTGGTCCTAGACTCCGCCATGAAAGGAAACATCCGCTCCATATCCAGTCCATCTAACACTTACAATATTCGATAAGTTTTAATGAGAACTTTTTCCCCCTCCACCCCACACCCTGCATTCTTCTAAACTGTACAGGCTCAGAGCTATCAAATGCTCCTCATACATTAACCTTTTCATTCCAGGAATCAGTCTCGTGAACCTCCTCTGGATCCACTCCAGTGCTAGCACATCTTTTCTTACATGAGGAGCCAATGTAATGCCATGTAATTAATGATATTGTCAATTCAGGATGGATAACAGGAATTTTGCTTGTTTCAGATTCTGAAAATCTTGTAGGTCCTCAGAGAGAATTATTGATCAATGCAGTCTCTCAGCTGCAATGTCAACTCCAAACTTGCTTACCTCTTTAGGTGGTTGTGAAAAGAATCCTCGTGGTGTCCTATTCATCCCTTGAGCATGTTCACTTCACTTTATTGCTACAGGGCCCTTGTTCTCTTACGATAAAGAAAATGACTGCTTCAAAGATGAAGTGATGAAATGTTTGTAAATGCAAATTTGGTTCTTGCTCCATTCAAATAGTAGACCTTGGATCATTTAAGATGTTTTAAAGGGCGATCCAGTGACAGCATGCAGCATTGGCTTTGTGTAGATAAACTTATCTTTCTTAAACTGAGGTCAGTAGCAAATGAAAATTGCCTCTTTATTTGATAAATGGCGTGGTATTAATAGTAAAAATAGTTCTGCTTGTAATTAAAAGGTGCCAATCTCCCGTCCTACATGATCATCAAGGTTCTACAAGTGCTCTGACGGAGTATGATGGGCCAAGAGAAAGAGATGGTACGTTAGAACGGGCCAGAAGCGTTGGTAAGCCTTGCGTTTAGAATCAATTTATTAAAATGGAGCAATTATGCATTTAAAATGTCCCTGATCATTGCAGTGTTACAATTGTTGCTAATTCAACATTTGCCTGGCTTACTAAATTGATCAACATTTTGACTTGTATCACAGAAAGTTATGTGTCTTACAGCTCAGAAATTGATTTTTCAGGCCACCATATCTATGCTGATGCCTTTAGCTAACTACAGTACACTACTCCCATTTTCCCACGTTACCATCAGTTCCTTCTTGCCAATCCCCACAAATTATCAGTGGACATTTTATCATATTCAACCAGAGCTATTAACTGAGTTGGTAGCCAACCCGATACTGTACTGGTAGCGGTTAGCACTACGCTTTACAGTGCCAGTAGTAAGAAGATTGGTGTTCAATTCCTGCTGCTTTCTGTAAGGAGTTTGTACAATCTCCTCCAGTGGGTGGTTTGGTTTCCACCCACATTTAAAAGACATACAGGTTAGGGAGGCTAAGTTATGGGCATGCTATGTTGGCATCAGAAGCATGGCAACACTTGCAGGCTTCCCTCAGCACACCCTTGGACTGTTAGTCGCTGATGCAAGCAGTGCATTACACTGTATGTTTAGATGTACGTGTGACAAATAAAAGTTTATCTTTTTCTTTAAACAGGAATACTTTTCTTCCACAATATGAAGGGCTAACCGACAAGTATGCTGAAGTTGTTGACAGAAGTAAAACAAAAAGGACCACTTGCATTTATATCGCATTTCTTGTTTAGAATATTCCAATGATCTTTGTGGTGCCTAAGTATTTTTGATATGTGGCTGCTGTTGCAATTTGGGAAATAAAGCATCCAATTTGTGCTTGGTAAACTTGTTCAAATATAAGTGCTGCCTTGACCCAATCCATCTGTTTTATGTTGACTGAGAAATATATATTGGAAAGGATATGTGGGATAACTTGTTCTCCCTTGAAGTTGTGCCATGGGAACTCTCATGTCAACTGAAAGAGCAAGTACAGCTTTAATGTTTCATCAGAAAGGCAGTATCTGCAATAACATAGCACACCCTCCGTTCTACACTGAATGTCAGCCTACCACTGGGGAGGAGGTACACAATCCTGAAGACCCACTTTCAACAATTTGGAATCAGTTTTTTCCCTTCTACTATCAGATTTCTGAATAGTCCATTAACACGATCTCATTATTCCTTTTTTAACAATATTTATAACAATTTAAATATAAAGATCAAATGATTAGCTTTATTTATCACATGTACCTCAAAACATACATGAAGTGTGTCATGCAAACACGAGGAAATTTGCAGATGCTGGAATTTCAAGCAACACACATAAAAGTTGCTGCCTGGCCTGCTGCGTTCATTACAACAACTTTTATGAAGTGTGTCATTTATGCCAACAATCAACATAATCTGAGGATGTGCTGGGGAGCAGCCCATAAAGTGTTGCATGCTTCTTATACCAAAATAGCATGCCCACAACTTCACGAACTTGTATCTGTTTGTAATGTGGGAGGAGACTGGAGCACACAGAGGAAACTCGCATGGTTATGGGGAAAATGTACGAACTCCTCGTAGACAGTGGCAGGAATTGAAACCCAGTCACTGGAGCTGTAACTTTAATCTTGCACTGTACAACAAATTTCTCATCATCTAAATCAGTGATGTGATAAGCCTGATTCTGATTCAACTTGGTGCTCAAGTCTCATGTGGCTTTTCAATCCAGAACCTTTTGACTCCAAAGCAGCCACAACCAACAAAATAAAGAAAATCATTGGAAAGTGAAAAAAGGTCAAATTGTGAACTGAAATGTTGCCAGTAGTTTAGAGTGCTGTATCATGCTTTAATCTCTGACCAAAAAAGGAACAGATTTGCATCAATAAAGACAACTCTGCTCTCTTTCAGAGGCAAGATGGCATGTTCCTTCAACGAAAATGCTGAGCTCTTATAAAGGACTGCAAAGGGAAACCATTGGCAAAGAGTCTCCAAATAAAATTTTACATGTAAGAGTCACACATTATTGCTTAACACATTATCATGTTTGTTTTATTTTTCTAGTTCAAGCATGCATTAGCACTGCTGCGATCTCCCTACCATATATGGTTAAGTTGTCATCTGACATTTGCCTTACAAGGGGCCATGTAGTATAGTCTGTTTCCTTACCAATAGGCGAGGATGAGTGAATTATGGAACCTTGAAGGGAAGAGACGAAGACCTCTGGCTCAGGCTGTGATTGTTAAAATGGAGAATATCTCCTTATAGCTTATTTGTTTAAACAAAATAATATTCATAGGCATACACACTCATAATATACAAAAAGTACAGCAGTCATGACAGTAGAAAAGATCATTGGTTGCAGTCCACCATCATTGCAGGACTTGTATGTATTTGGGGCAAAGAAGCAGCAGGAAAAATCATTGTGGACACTATCCACCCAGCAAAGTGTCTTTTCCAAAAGCTCCCTTAAAAGTTTCTTCCCCCAAGCAGTTAATCTGATCAGCCATTCTAGTTGGACCTATGCCCCTTCTTTCTATTACCTCAGTCACTGTAAACACTTTAAACCATTTTTTATTATGCTGTTTACATTTTAAATACATTCTGCTATTTATGCATGATTTATAACGTATCTGTACTTCTGAGTTTGTTTTAATTCTTTATAGTTGTTGAATATTGCTTTTTGTTGCATGTGATGTTAGCACAGCACAGAAAATTGCTAATACATGTAAATATATATGGTGAATGAAGTTGATCCTTGATATCACATTTACAAGCCTGTGCCTCCTGCTGTGCTGAACTCGCAGTACCTGTAACCCTAGTTAAATACTCTATTCTGCAGTGACCTCCACTTCTTTGCAACTTTGTGTTGAGCCTCCATTATATTTGCTTAATGTTCTTCCTTGATGTGCTCCATGCCAAGTCTATACATAGTGCAAATCTCCAGTTGATCACATTTTATATCTTGAAAGAGGAACGTTGCAAGTGGTCCCTTGCTCACACTAAGAACATCAAGTGACATTGTATTACCTGACAGAATCTCCTTTGCCACCCCTGCCACAAGGCAAAGTTAGCGATGTGAATTTTATTTCTCTAGTATTGTATGAAATTTATCACGAAACCTGTCCATTCAGTATAGAATCAAGGATTATCCATTGTACTCCTGCTCATTCTTGACTTCTGCTCCCACCCCTTGGGGCCTGATGTTGGGTCAAAGCAACATTTGCACTGTAGCAGTGGTGTTGAGAAAGAAATGCTCTGTCTGCTATGCACAATAAAATCATGAAACCACGAATCATTTCCAATTTCTCATCACATATTGACAAGAGTAATTCGTCCTTTAATGAGGTAAATATTGCTCTGCTCAAGATAATTATATTTAATATTTAATTGCTTCAGAATCAAAATTATGTGTGGAGCAAATTGGATGTGTATTCTAACCCAGCCATTGGGCATTTTTTCACAGTCTTTTTCAATTTAATTAGAAACAATTAGCATAAGTGGCTTCACTTTCTCATTGGTGTTCAGTGAAAGCATTAGAGCCAACAAAGCGAACCTCAATCAATCTCATGCACCCTTTGTGTCAAAGGTGGCCATGTTCATGAATGCAATTATTGAACTTGATGATGAATTATCCCTTTGTGAAATTAGTGTGGGAAAGGCAATAGAAACTTATTAATCTAGATTTGAACCAATCACTTGTTTTGCATACACTTCAATGCAGCTTTTTTGTAAGTTCGCATGTCTACAGACTGAACCTGAAGCACTTGGGTTCCTCTTGGGTACATCAAGTTGAAATACCAACATATAAAGCCAATGTTTATTTTTATACACTAAATGGGATTTATAATGCAATCACACCACAATATATGTTTGTAACCTGCTTCCACAAAATCAGAATAAATATTTTTCCAATAAATGGCATATCCATTTGTGCATTGTGAATGTTTTTATTTATATCAATGGAAAATTAAAATGTGTTATTAATCTTGTCACAGGAATGTGATTCAGATTTGGCACTAGAACAAAGGGTAAAATCATAGATAAGTACATTTAAATGCATGACCACATTGGAAAATACTGAATATTATTGGGTTATGTATCAACTTTTTCATTATTCTTAGATTACAGATAATAATTGCTCAAGCCATTCCAGCAGTAACACTCTGTCCAGCAATGCATCCAGCAATAGTGATGACAAGCAGTTTGGTTCAGGTGACTTGATGGATCCAGAATTGCTGGGGTTGACGTACATTAAAGGGGCCTCTACTGACAGTGGGATCGACACAGCTCCCTGCATTCCAGCACCATTGATGGCAACAGTTCATTTGACTGGAAGCAGGTCAGCTGTGCAGAGCAGAGCGGAGCAGATGGTGCAGTGGGTGGAGCACTCTGAAGATGGAGGGCCTGAAGATGGACAGGCTAAGTCTTATGCTGTCCACAACTATACAGCTGCCATTTCTGCTGGCCTTGCCGCCCAAGGAAGTACCGGTGACCTAAGTGAGATCTCATCACACTCCAGGTACAGTAAACTTTAATTATTGCAGCCATCCAGTGCCCCTTATACACCATGGATAGATACTATGAAGGAGACTACACAAATGGATGCCTCTGATCAGAGTATAAGTATGTACAGTATCATAAATTACTTGAACAACAGGTCGCTTTTAACTGATAAATGGGGGACAGCATCTTATCATGAAACTCTCAGAATGGTGTAGAAATATAAACCATGAGAATCCTTGTGTTTTATAACCCACAACAGAGCCATTTGACCCATCATATTGGTGCCAGGAAAATTCAGATCAAGGTTGTTACTGCTCCCACCAGCCATGGATGAATCCAAAATCATTTCCTCTGATCCTTGCATAATTCTAAAATCCAATATCTGTCAAAACTCTGCAGCCTTAAATTCGCCCTTCCCCACTCTGTTCCCAGCCCTTTACTATAATCACATTATTTTACTGTAAATGTGACCTTCTGACATAACTTATTCCACTGACCTGCTCTGCCCTTAAGCTTGCTCCTTGTTCTATTACAAATATTTATCTGGTTCCATCTTGAAAGATATAATGTTTGGTGGTTCGATCTCTCCCCACACCCCCTCCCCCCACCGTGGCAAGCATACCATGCACCAAAAGTCAATCAGATCAATACTTAATAAAATACACCAAGAATAGTAATTTTCCTGAGGACTTACTGATCGATTTCAAAATTGAGAGTTTTAAAAGACACTCGGGAGTTCAATTAATTATCAGGACTAGAGCACTATCTTCCTGTTCTACCGAAAGTTTACAGGAAATTTTCATCCTTATAGAATCTTATATAGTAGACCATTTAGTTCATTGTTCCCATGTCTGTTCTCTGAAAGATGTGTATAACTATTCACTCTCTTTTCCTATGTTCCAGTGATTTGTTTTCCTTTTCCCACACCCCCTCCGCCCTCACCTCTTCAAGCATAAATTCAGTTCTTCTTTGAATGCAAGTGTTGAGTCTGCTTCAACCACAGTTTCCACAAATTTAAACAGAGCATCTGAACTTATAGCAATCTCCTACCTAATTTCTCTTGCCTTCCTCAGTGAGTTTGCCTATTATTGTTCTATTAATACACTCATGTATCTACACAGAACTTAATTCTTCTGTTTTGTAATACCTGTCTATGTGAAATAGTATTTTTCAATTTTTAAAATGCCATCTGGGTAGATTAATGATTTTCAGTTTATCACAGTGCAATATGTTCTCTATGAATTAATAATCCAATTTGTGCAATACTCTGGATAAACAACACTGAATCTGAAGAATTAATACTGATTAATTGCTACAGTATACCTTTAATGGAAAGTATCTGGTATAATTTTTGGACTTAAGTACTCTGTCAAGGCCATTGAAACCATCAAATTTGTTTTGTTAAAAAATAAGGAGCAATGTAATGTTGTTTCCTATCACCGAAGTACCTTTCGAAAGCAACATCCTATGGTCAATAATACTTGGTTCTGAACTGAATAGACCAATAGATTTAATGAAATGTGCAGGAAATGCTGGAAGAGCTCAGCAGGTCAAGCAGCATCCATGGAGAGGAACAAATGTTTCAGGTCCTGATGCAGGATCACAACACAAAATGCTGACTGTTTATTCTTCTCCATGGATATTACCTGACCTCCTGAGTTATACCATAAGACATAGGAGCAGAAATAGGCCATTTGGCTCATCAAGTCTGCCCCCCCATTAATCATGGCTGATCTTCTTTTGTCCTTCTCAACCCCACTTCCCAGCCCTCTCCCCGTAACCTTTGATGCCAATTCCAATCAAGAACCTATCAATCTCTGCGCCTTAAATACACCCAATGACCAGGCCTCCACAGCTACCTGTGGTAACAAATTCCACAAATTCACCACCCTCTGGCTGAAGAAATTTAGAAACCATAGAAACTACAGCACAGAAACAGGCCTTTTGGCCCTTCTTGGCTGTGCCGAACCATTTTCTGCCTAGTCCCATTGACCTGCACACGGACCATATCCCTCCATACACCTCCCATCCATGTATCTGTCCAATTTATTCTTAAATGTTAATAAAGAACCCGCATTTACCACCTCACCTGGCAGCTCATTCCATACTCCCAACACACTCTGTATGAAGAAGTCCCCCGTAATGTTCCCTTTAAACTTTTCCCCCCTCACCCTTAACCCATGCCCTCTGGTTTTTTTCTCCCCTTGCCTCAGTGGAAAAAGCCTGCTTGCATTCACTCTATCTATACCCATCATAATTTTATATACCTCTATCAAATCTCCCCTCATTCTTCTATGCTCCAGGGAATAAAGTCCTAACCTATTCAACCTTTCTCTGTAACTGAGTTTCTCAAGTCCTGGCAACATCCTTGTAAACCTTCTCTGCACTCTTTCAACCTTATTTATATCCTTCCTGTAATTTGGTGACCAAAACTGAGCACAATACTCCAGATTCGGCCTCACCAATGCCTTATACAACCTCATCATAACATTCCAGCTCTTATACTCAATACTTTGATTAATAAAGGTCAATGTACCAAAAGCTCTCTTTACAACCCTATCTACTTGTGACGCCACTTTTAGGGAATTTTGTATCTGTATTCCCAGATCCCTCTATTCTACTGCACTCCTCAGTGCCTTACCATTAACCCTGTATGTCCTACCTTGGTTTGTCCTTCCAACGTGCAATACCTCACACTTGTCTGTATTAAACTCCATCTGCCATTTTTCAGCCCATTTTTCCGGCTGGTCCAAGTCCCTCTGCGGGCTCTGAAAACCTTCCTCACTATCTACTACACCTCCAATCTTTGTATCATTAGCAAATTTGCTGATCCAATTTACCACATTATCATCCAGATCATTGATATAGATGACAAATAACAATGGACCCAGCACTGATCCCTGTGGCACACCACTAGTCACAGGCCTCCACTCAGAGAAGCAATTCTCTACCACCACTCTTTGGCTTCTTCCATTGAGCCAATGTCTAATCCAATTTACCACCTCTCCATGTATACCTAGCGACTGAATTTTCCTAACTAACCTCCCATGCGGGACCTTGTCAAAGGCCTTACTGAAATCCATGTAGACAATATCCACTGCCTTCCCTTCATCCACTTTCCTGGTAACCTCCTCGAAAAACTCCAATAGATTGGTCAAACATGACCTACCACGCACAAAGCCATGTTGACGCTCCCTAATAAGTCCCTGTCTATCCAAATGCTTGTAGATTCTGTCCTTAGTACTCCCTCCAATAACTTACCTACTACTGACGTTAAACTCACCGGCCTATAATTTCCCGGATTACTTTTCGATCCTTTTTTAAACAACGGAACAGCATGAGCCACTCTCCAATCCTCCAGCACCTCACCCGTAGACAGCGACATTTTAAATATTTCTGCCAGGGCCCCCGCAATTTCAACACTAGTCTCGTTCAAGGTCCGAGGGAACACTCTGTCAGGTTCCGGGGATTTATCCACTTCAATTTTCCTCAAGGCAGCAAGCACCTCCTCCTTTTCAATCTGTACAGTTTCCATGGTCTCACTACTTGATTCCCTCAATTCCATAGACTTCATGCCAGTTTCCTTAGTAAATCAGATGCAAAAAACCTATTTAAGATCTCCCCCATTTCCTTTGGTTCCGCACATAGCCAACCGCTCTGATCTTCAAGAGGACCAATTTTATGCCTTACAATCCTTTTGCTCTTAATATACTTGTAAAAGCTCTTTGGATTATCCTTCACTTTGACTGCCAAGGCAACCTCATGTCTTCTTTTAGCCCTCCTGATTACTTTCTTAAGTATTTTCTTGCACTTCTTATACTCCTCAAGCACCTGATTTACTCCCTGTTTCCTATACATTTCATACAACTCCCTCTTCTTCTTTATCAGAGTTGCAATATCCCTTGAGAACCAAGGTTCCTTATTCCTATTCAATTTGCCTTTAATCCTGACAGGAACATACAAACTCTGCACTCTCAAAATTTCCCCTTTGAAGGCTTCCCATCTACCAATCACATCTTTGCCAGAGAACAACCTGTCCCAATCCACGCTTTTTAGATCCTTTCTCATTTCTTCAAATTTGGCCTTCTTCCAGTTCAGAACCTCAACCCTAGGACCAGAGCTATCCTTGTCCATGATCAAATTGAAACTAATGGTGTTAAGATCGCTGGAACCAAAGTGCTCCCCTACACAGACTTCCGTCACTTGTCCTAACTTGTTTCCTAACAGGAGATCCAATATTGCATCCCCTCTAGTTGGTCCCTCTATATATTGATTTAGAAAACTTTCCTGAACACATTTTACAAACTCTAAACCATCTAAACCCCTAACAGTATGGGAGTCCCAATCAATGTATGGAAAATTAAAATCCCCTACCACCACAACTTTATGTTTCCTGCAGTTGCCTGCTATCTCTGTGCAGATTTGCTCTTCCAAGTCTCGTTGACTATTGAGTGGTCTGTAATACAATCCCACTAATGTGGCCATACCTTTCCTGTTTCTCAGCTCCACCTATAAGGACAGTAGACAAACCCTCTAATCTGTCCTGCCTGAGCACTGCTGTAACATTTTCCCTGATAAGCAAAGCTACCCCCTGTCCCACCTCCCCCCCCCACCTTTCATTCCTCTGCCTCTATCACATCTGAAACATTGGAACCCTGGAATATTAAGCTGCCAGTCCTGCCCCTCCTGTAGCCAAGTTTCACTAATTGCTATAATCTCATAATTCCATGTGTCAATCCACGCCCTCAACTCATCTGCCTTCCCCGCAATACTGCTAGCATTGAAATATATACACCTCAGAAGATTTTTACCACCACTCACAACCTTTCTATCAGCGGATTTGCTTGAACTTTTAACATCATTTATTTTCACCCCAGCCACACTGTCAGCTCTGGCACTCTGGTTCCCATCCCCCTGCAAATCTAGTTTAAAGCCTCCCCAATAGTACTAACAAACCTCCCTGAAAGGATATTGGTCCCCCTGTCGTTCAAGTGTAACCCATCTCTCTTGTACAGGTCCCACCTGCCCCAGAAGAGGTCCCAATGATCCTGAAATCTGAAACCCTGCCCCCCTACACCAGTTCCTCAGCCACTTGTTCATCCTCCAGAGCATCCTTTTCCTACCCTCACCGGCACCTAGCACAGGTAGCAATCCTGAGATTACCACCCTTAAGGTCCTGCTTTTCAACTTCCTACCAAGCTCTCTATACTCACTCTCCAGGACCTCCTCACTCTTCCTTACTATGTCATTGGTACCGATGTGCACCATGACATCTGGCTGGTCACCCTCCCACTTCAGAATGTCATGCAATCGATCAGAGACATCCTTGACCCTAGCACCCGGGAGGCAACAAACCATCCTGGATTCTCTGTCACGACCACAGAACCTCCTATCTGCACCTCTAACTATCGAATCCCCTATCACTACCGCTTTCCTCTTTTTGTCTGCTTCTTGGTTTTATATGGACATCCCTCTATCCTGAAGCAGTGCACTCTTGTTCTGTACTACCCCACCATGAGAAACACCCTTTCTACATCTATTCTGTCTAGACCTTTCAACGTTCAGAAGGTTTCAATGAGTTTCCCCCCTCATCCTCCCAAATTCCACCGAGTACAGACCCAGAGCCATCAAACGTTCTCCTGTGATAACCCTTACATTCCCAAAATCATGTTCCCAAAACCTTCTCTGAACCTTCTCTTTTCTTAGATGAGGAGCCCAAAACTGTTCACAATGCTCAAGGTGAGGCCTCACCATCACATCCTTGCTCTTGTATTCCAGACCTCTTGAAATGAATGCTAACGTTGCATTTGCCTTCCTCACCACCGACTCAACCTGCAAGTTAACCTTTAGGGTGTTCTACACAAGGACTCCTGAGTCTCTTTGCATCCAGATTTTTGGATTTTCTCCCCGTTTAGAAAATAGTCCGCACATTTATTTCTGCTATCAAAGTGCATGACTATGCATTTTCCAACCTACCTATTTCTTCAACACTGCCTGTTCCTCCCCTTATCTTCAAATCACCTGCAAACTTAGCAACAAAGCCATCTATTCCATCATCTAAATCATTGATATACAGCATAAAAAGAAGTGGTTCCAACACCGGCCCCTGCGGAACACCACTAGTCACTGGCAGCCAACCAGAAAAAAATTATTTCCGCTCATTGCCTCCTACCAATCAGACAATGCTCTAACTATGCCAGTAACTTTCCTGTAATGCCATGGGCACTTAACTTGATAAGCAGCCTCATGTGTGGCATCTTGTCAAAAGCCTTCTGAAAGTCCAAATATACAACATCCACTGCATCCCCCATATCTATCTCCTCAAAGAATTCCAACAGGTTTGTAAGGCAAGATTTTCCCTTAAGGAAACCATGCCAACTTTGTCCTATCTTGTCTTGTGTCACCGTACTCCATAACCTCATCCTTAACAATTGACTCCAACATTTTCTCAACCACTGAGGTTAGCTGACTGGTCTATAATTTCCTTTCTGCTGCCTTCCTCCTAGTGGTTCTATATCCACTCTCATCTCTCTTTTATTTTTTACATACTTGAAAAAACTTTTACTATCTACTTTGATACTGTCTGCTAACTTGCTTTTATATTTCATTTTTTCCATCCTAATGATTCTCTGTAGGTTTTTAAAAGTTTCCCAATCCTCTATCTTCCTGATAATTTTTGGTTTGTTGTATGCCCTGACTTTTGCTTTTACATTAGCTTTGACTTTTCTTGTCAGCCACAGTTGTACTATTTTGCCATTTGAGTATTTCTTGATTTTCGGAATACATCTATCCTGCACCTTCCTCATTTTTCCCAGAAACTCAAGCCATTGCTGCTCTGCTGTCATCCCTGCCAGCATCTCCCTCCAATTTACTTAGGCCAACTACTCTCTTATACCTGCTGTAATTTCCTTTACTCCACTGAAATACTGCTACGTCAGAATTTACTTCCTCCCTATGAAATTTCAAGTTGAACTTAATCATATTGTGATCACTGCCTCTAAGTGTTTCTTTACTCTAGGCTCCCTAATCACCTCTGGTTCATTACATAACACCCAATGCAGTATAGTTGATCCCCTAGTAGACTCAACAACAAACTGCTCTGAAAACCATGCTCAGAGGTGTTCAATAAACTTACTCTCTTGAGATCCATTACCAACCTGATTTTCCTAATTAACCTGCATGTTAAGATCTCTAATGGCTATCATAACATTACCCTTTCAACACACCTTTTCTATTTCCCATTATAATCTGTGGTCCACATCCCAGCTACTGTTGGGAGGCCTGTATGTAACTGCCATCAGGGTACTTTTACCTTTGCATTTCTTGACTCAACCCACAACGATTCAACATCTTCTGATTCTGTGTCACATCTTTCTACTGATTTGATGCCATTCTTAACCAGTAGAGCCATGCCACCCCTCTGCCTACCTTCCTATCCCTCCCAACTACAAAGTACAATCATCTGTCAGCCATGATTCATTTATGGCCTCAACATCATAGCTGACAATCTGCAATAATGCAACAAGATCATCCATCTTATTTCTTATACTCCATGCATTGAAATATAACACTGAGTACTGTATTTGCTACCCTTTTTGATTCTGCATCCCTAATGCACAGATACTCACCCTGCTGGCTGCAATTTTGTTCTATCATCTGCCAGTCATTCCCGACAGTCTGACTGCACATATCTTTGTTTTTTAACTATCCATCCTATCCTTCACTCCGGTTCCCACCCTGCCCCCCCGCCCCCCAACCAGCATTTTGTGTGTATAACTCTGGGTTCCAGCATCTACAGAATTTCTTGTGTTTAATATCAATGAAACATTTCTCATAATTTAATAATAAATGTTAAAGTTCATAAGTTCAAAGTAAATTTATTATGGAATTATGTACATGTCACCATACACTACCCTGAGATTCATTTTCTTGCAGACATTCACAGTCAAACAAAGAAATACAATAGAATCAATGAAAAACTACACACAAAGACTGACAAACAATCAATGTGCATACTGAGGACATGAAGTGCAGAGTCCTTGAAATTTACTTTGAAACCATTAGATTAATCATATCTAGAAATAATGGTTTCAGCAAAAATGAGTAGAAGAGGTACAAGTAGGTAGTCTTAATGATAGAAATAATATGTGCTTAGACTCTGACCTTGGAGATACCCGTGATACCTAATTGTCAGCAGTCTTCCTGAGCTACAGATCGCTGTGAGGGATGAGAATGCCACCACTGAACAAGGTTTCTGGTGAGGATAGAGTCAGTCCCTGCAATATTAGGAGCAAATTTTAGATCACCTAATAGTGGATGTTGAAGCAAGAGTGTTTCAGATCAGTGGAGAGTCAAATGAGATAACAGTGAGACAGGGCTGAGTGTTGTCAACATTCATATTGAGTCTGATGTGTTTTCAGAGGGAATTGCCAAGGTTTAAACATATAGGTGTGAAATAAGGTGAGTGGGGGCTTGTAGGTGAATGCAAAAGCAGGTCTTCAGGCAAATTTCAGAGGTGGTGTCCAGGCGTGGGTAGGAGCAGCCATCATGGGTGTTCCTCTGGCTGCAATCTGATGGGTCAGAACAGTACTGGACTAAGGCAGTTCTATGCGGCAAATCAGTGGAGGACTTGTATTAGAGGAGGATAATGTAGTGAAATGTGCCAAAGTTGGGAGTTAATTTTAAAGGTGCAAGGAGGGATAGCTTACTTGCACAAACCTGTCATTTATGGCTTACATAGCACACATAAAATGCTGGAGGAATTCAGCAAATCAAGCAGTATCTATGGACCAGAGTAAACAGTCATTGGTTTAGGCCAAGACCCTTCATCGGGAATTTTTCCAGCATCTGCAGAATCTCTTGTAAGATTTCCAATGTAATGACAGTGCTGGATAAGAGAGAGAGAGAAAGACATTTAATGAGCTGCAGTTTTGAGGGTGAAAATTCCTTGTTAACGAGGGAGGTCAGACTGGTGAAAGCTGACAGGAAGGTGATGGTATGTTACAACAGTGGTGTACAGAAGAGCATCTCTGAACACACAACACATTGAACCTTGAAGTAGATGGGCTATAGCAAAAGAAGATCACGCTGTGTTTCACTCCTGTATCTAACAAAAGTGGCTACTGAGTGTATATCTTACTCTCCTGTTGCATCATGCATCTGAGTTGTGGCTATGCAGTTAATAGGGAACAAAAGATCAATCACACACTATTCATTTTTCAATCATTCTAAGGATTTTGCCTTAAATCTGAAACCATTCCATTGCTCTTTGTCAGAAAAGTCTCCCCATGTTAGTCTGAAGTACGACTTCTGGTAGTTTTATTTTAAAACTATTATTATCTGGTTCAAATATTATGTGATCAAGATTTAAGAGGACTTTAAGCAATGCTGTAGGGCAAGACTGTGTACTAATTGTAAACTCTGTGACCCCTCTCTTCCACTGTTCCCACAAACCTTTGTCTCTTTAGTGGCTCACATCATTCTGGAAGCCCAGCACCTCGTGTTTCTAAAACCAGTGGATCACTTGATGCATCCAAAGTCTACATAGTATCTCAGAACAGCAGTCAACCACTGCTGGGGTCATTATCAGGATCATATCATCGCCAGGGTACTGCCAACAAATATGTCATTGGCTGGAAAAAGTTAGACAGAAGCCCTACACCTGAGGAGTCTGAAATGGCAGATTGTAGAAGGTTAGTGACCCAGCTGAAAGAAATACTATTATCCGCTTGCTATATCTGAAGTCTGGTGCTTAATTTCTCTCAGAACTATTGGCATTGCTGTGGTTTTCAAGTTGTGGTAACGTTTATACCCTTCTCTGAATTAACCCTGCTTTTAATCATTTCTGCTTGGCACCATGCAAAAAGAAATAACTATTAAATATTTCCAAGCTTGCCAGTGTGATTCCAAACAAAAATAATTCACATTATTCATGTAATGGAGACATTTCAGGATATTCAGCATTGGAAATAATGTTTTTTAAAATTGTTTGATGTGTACATAATTGTAATACAATTAAGTAAGCCATGTCCTACACTGACAAATGAACTTGAGACAACTACTGCAAATTTAGCGTAGGCTGTTGGAGAACAGTGAGGTGCACTGTATATTGTGGAAGGCAACAGGTTTGTCCATATGGCATATTTAACTTAATTTGTGTCGTGAAGGAAGGTGCCAGATGGAAATAAGTTTGTGAGTGCAGCAACTGATCAATGCAAGTTGTTCCTGCATGTCTTCTGGTTCTCGCCGTACAGATGGGGGGTTCAGGGTACAGTGTTCCTAGAACTGGGAAACAGGCACCAAGAGGAAATTAGATATTCTGTTATTTTAAATATTATTAGGACCTTTCTTTAAAAAATATGCATTTTAACAACTTTAGTATGCATACAATTCTTTATAATAATTAAAGTATGTGTTTAAAAGTGGTATACTCATAGCCTCACCACTTATTATTAAATGTAATTGTTAAGAGAAGTTTATAATCAGTTGGATTTAATTCTAGTGATATTAGAGATAAAGCTTCAATATTGAATATATTTTCACTGCCACACTTTTAACTGGAGCAGCCCCTCAAACTTAACTCATCATTCAGAAAGATCTTATCTGTAGGTTCATCAACATCAGTGCCTGGCTTAATTATGTTACCATACCCTTTACGAACAAACCTATCTAATTCGATTTTGACACATTATGAATTTTAATTGGCCTCCATTCTCAATGGGCTTTGGAGGAGAAAATTCTGAATTTCCACTGCTCTCTGAGTGAAGTGATACTTGACATCACCTTTCCTCTTTTTCTGAGATTCTGTAATTGATTGTTCTAGATTCATCCACACACAACAATTTGCCTTAATGTTGCACCCCAATATATTGAAAAGTCCAAATTTCTCCACAGGAGCACTATCGAATCAAAATGTGACATTAGGCTAAAAGTTATTACTGTGTCAGATAACCAGAGTTTCAGTCAAATATCTATATTTTCTGCAGCAGACTGAGGGATGAGAGGTTTAGAATTAGAATCATGTTTATTATCACTGACAATAGTTGTGAAATTTGTTCTTCTTGCGGCATCAGTATAATGCAGGCATGGCAAATTACTGTAAGTAACAATAATAAAAAATAAATGATGCAAAAGAGGAATAGAGAGGTATTTTTTATGGGTTCATGGATCACTCAGAAATCTGATGGCGCATGGGAAGAAACTGTTCCTAAAACACTGAGTGTGGGTCTTCAGGCTTCTGTACACACAACTTTATTTTCGATTGGAGGTGAGAAGCTGGTCAGGAGAGCATTGGAATCTAAAAGTAACAAAAATGTAGTTGAGTGTTTCAGTGGCAAATGAGTTACTATAGAACCCTGCCCACTACCACCACCTTTGCAAGGCTCCTCAAAGATTCTCTTTCCATCTAAGCTTTCTGTACTGTTAAACTGCACTTCTATGGAATGTGGCATTAATCAAATCACAGAGTTGTACAGCATTGAAACAGGTCTTTCATATCTGTCCAGATGCCCCTTCAATGTTTTTACTGTTTTTTTACCTCCACCACCTTCTCTGACAGCTCGTTCCAGATACCAACTGCAATTGGTGTAAAATATTTGCCCCTCAGATCCCCTTTAAACCTCCTTCCTCTCACATTAAACCAATGCCTTCTGTTTTAGACATCCTTGTTAAATAAATCACTCAAGATGTAAACTATACTTGAAGTGGGTTTTCCTCCTGGTGTTCTGGTTTCATCCCACAGTCCAAAGATGTACCAGTTCGTCAATCAATTGGTCACTGTAAATTGTCCTGTGATTAGGACGGTACTGAGGGGATGGATGTCAAGGGTTACTGGTAGTTTTTCACACAGAGAATGGTGGGTGCTTGGAATGTACTGCCAGCAGCAGTGGTGAAAGCAGATGCAATAGGGTCTTTTACAGGCCTCTTAGATAGGTACATGGAGCTTAGAAAAATAGAGGGCTATGTGCTAGGGAAATTCTAGGCAGTCTCTAGAGTAGGTTGCATGGTTGGCACAACATTGTGGACCAAAGAGCCTGTAATGTGCTGTAGATTTCTATGTTCTATGATGGAGTTAAGTAGGTGGGTTGCTGGACAGTGCGGCTTACTGGGTTGGAAGGGCCTATTATGCACTGTATCCCTAAATAATAACAAATAAAACAAAAGGAATCTTAACAGAGATGTTTACAGGGAATATAGTGATTAAAATCCTGTGAACTGAAAACAACCATTTTCCCCATTGTTAAAGCAGTCATTGAACGCCTTTGTTAAATAAATCTTCCAACTTGTGAACCTCTTTATAAGTATGCATTAGTTCTAAAAAATCCACTTATATTTGTGATGTTAACTGTACCTTTGCAGATATATTGTGAGGCTGATGCTGTCAACATGAGGAGGAATTTCTTTAACCAGAGGGTGGTGACTCTGTGGAATTCATTGCCACAGACATTTCTGAAAGCCACATCATTGGGTATATTTAAAGTGGAGGTTGATAAGTTTGTGATCAGTAAGGGTGTCAAAGGTTATGGGGAGAAGGCCGGAGAATGGTGTTGAGAGGGATAATAAATCAGCCATAATGGAATGGCAGAGCAGATTCAATGGCTGAATGGCCTAATTCTAATCCTATGTTTTATGGTCTAACACCACAAATGTATTAGGAGATTGTTGCAGGTTTTTATTGTCTAAATAGTTTATAACCATATAATAACCATATAACAATACAGCACGGAAACAGGCCATCTTGGCCCTTCTTTATCTAATAGTTCAGAACATTAAACAGTTAAAACCCCAGATATACGTATTTGAAAAAAGTTATATTTCAAGTTCATGATTTCTGCAAAAGTAACAAATTGAATGTGCTGAATTTAATTCATTGATTAGATAAACCACAGCAATGATATATGTTCAAAATCTGCAGTCACTGAGCACCAGTATGAATTGATGTGTTGCTTTTTGCCATATCCTCATTCCATTTTTTATTTCTCCAGGAGGTTGTATGGTGACGTAACAGAAATAAGCAATTCCAGTCAACATCAGGACTTGGTGCAGGAATTGAGCCCTGTCAGTAAATCCCAGCAAACCTTCACCAAAGAAGAGTTTCTGAAACTGATGCTGCCAGACAGCCCTCCTTTGGAACAGAGGAGGAGGAAGGTTAGTCTGTACACCTGTCAGATTTAATTCATGAGATGTGTCCACTGGTATTTTAACAAAACTCCAACTGACAGAGAACAAAAAGCTGAACCTCCCCAGGTAGAGCAGTGAGTGCTCTTCTAGAAACAGTCCCAATGGGACAGTCAGGTTGCAACCCCGGCATGCCAGCAAATCCAGTACTGTAGATTGAAGTTAATAGGGGACAACAGCTATTTGAAATTACTTTCTACTCAATGACTGTGATAGGATAGCACCTTCTCTGTTGTGCTGCACATATTGGATATGTGGGATAGTTTACCAAAGCTTGCAATTACAGCCCTCCTTTAACATAATATTAAAAATCCTCAGAATAAGAATCAGGTTTATTATCACTAATGTATGTCGTGAAATGTGTTGATTTCATGTACTGGTGCCACAAAGTATACTGTAAATTACTATAAGAAATATATATATAATTTTTTAAAGTAAATTACATTAAATAAGTAGTGCCCTAAGGAGCATGTGGAGACAAAAAAAAATTAATAGCTGAAGCTATTTTGGCAGACGCTAAGTGAGAAAAGAAAGATGGAAAGTTTAGGAGAAGTGTTTCAAGAATTTGGAGCCAAGATAAAAAAGAGAAAAATGATTACACAAAATGTCTTATTTGGAGGAGAGGATGTGATAACTTAATGGCCAGTTTTCTGATGTAAAGATTTTATCCTTTGCCAGAACAACTGAAAAATATAAATTCATTCAATTAAAACAAAATCTGGAATAAAAGCCAGGTGTCAGTTCTGGTAACCATATAAACTTAGCACAGCACAGGAATAGGATGAAGGAATCAAAACAGCTCTCTCAGTGAAATATCAAGCCCTTTCCAAGTAATTGACGGTTTGTTCTGGAGTTCCTTTGGTAGCCAGATGAGAGAGGTTGATGACAACTTGCACCCGTGGAACTTGTATCAGAAACCCCAGGAACTTGTTCATTCAGCTCCCCTCTTCAGTAATGAAGTTATATTAGCGATTGATTGCACGGCGAATCAGTTGGGCCCTCAAAGCGCAAAAGGCTCTCTTTTAGTGTGCCACATTTTCGCAATTCATCTAATGGAGTGCAGTAAGATCTGGTATTCGTTGTAACCACAGAGTATTTCAAGATGATTTAAACCAATTAAGTTCTTCTCATGTAGGAATGGAGGAAGGGTGAGTTGTGTTGTGCACACTCAAGAATGAAATAGTAGACAAATAATTTGTTTTATGTGTTGATGATGATCAGGGCACTCTGTATTTTCTGCTCCGGTATCTAGATCGGGGCATAAGCCTTTAACCTCTGATTCAGCAGGGAAAATGTAACCACAAAAGTAGAGGTTTTGACTCGTCATCAGAGTAATATGAAGCCAGTGGAAGCATCGGACATCTACTTCTGCAAATAGTTTCAAGCTCCTGGGAGTGCACATCTTGCACAAATTCTCTTAGTCCGAGAACACGTTCTGCACAATCATGAAAGCTCACCAACTTTCTCTATTTTCTGAGGACGCTCAAGAGAACTGGACTATGCACATCAATACTCACGTCATTCTACAGACGCACAGTAGAGAGCATCCTAACAAGCTGCATCACTACATGGTACAGAATCTGCACTGCGGTGTATAGGAATTCTTTACAACAAGTAGTCAGACTGTCCATTGCATCACTGGCACACCAGCCTACCTGCCATCAAGGACATATATACAGAAAAGTGCCAGAAATGGGCCAGTAACATCATGAAGGATCCCACCCACCCTGCTCATGAAGTGTTTGTTCCACTCCCATCAGACAGGCTACGTAGCATCCATGCCAGGACCACCAGGCTCAAAAGCAGTTACTTTCGCCAAGCTGTAAGGCCAGTCAACACCTCCACCCACTAAACACCCCCTCCACCACCACTACTTTATCATTTCCTGTCAGTCACCTATGTACAGACACTCCTGTGCCTAGCGTCACTTTATGGACAAATAATCAATCTATGTAAACAAGCTCTCTTATGTATGTATATTTATTGTGGTATTTTTTTGTTATTCTGTTCTTTATCTTATTGTTTTTTTTTGGTGCTGCATCAGATCCAGAGTAACAATTACTTTGTTCTCCTTTCCACTTGCATTAGACAATTTTGAATCTTAAATATTGAATCTTAACTGGCATTATTGTAACTATATCTTCAGTGGCAAAAACGGAAATTCAGCGAAGGGAGAGAGGATCATTATAAAAGGAAATCTAGGGAGGAAAAAGGGAAAAAAAAGGTGACTTTTGAACTACACCAAGCCTGGGTTTTAGAGGGGTCTGGAGGCAGGAAGACTGTCATCACTGTTATTGCCAGTAAGCACATCTTAATGATCTGACCCTGTGGCCTGGCGCCATTTGCATTCCATGTGGAGACAGCTTAATGACTGTCTGCAAGACCTTTAGCAAATTGCAAAACACGGTCATACACAAAAATCATAAAATCACATGAAATAAACAGCCACTTAATTCCTTATTGCTTAGTTGTATATTTTCTTCAATAACAACACATAAATTGAAGTAAATTATCAGCATGGAATACACTGCAAGAATGCATCACAATTTCACTGAAACCAAAAATTGTTTTCTCTACACACAGGAAAAAGTCCCAACTTCTGCTGTTTCATTTAGGGGTTTTTTTTAGATGAGGAAATATTTTTGTATAAGAAAAGAAAATTGTTTAATTTTATATTTGTATTTACAGAGTACCATAATTCCTAGAAATTAACATTTTAGCAAAATAGGAGTTCATTTGTCTATGCTGATAGTGAATTAAAGCATCAAGATAATGAGTTTGGTAGTTAATTTCACAAGGCTTCCATCGCACTTTACAAAGGTGCCTGGTAGTCTCTTTTTGAAAATATGCTGTGCATATATTGAGATCACCACCCCTTGTTATTCCTTTGGCCTATCCCTACTTTTCCCCTTGCACATGCTCACCTTTTTGTCAGCTACCTGGAATTATAAGTCATTTGCAAATGTGTAACCTTCAGCCAGCAGTTTTTGTCATGAACATTCTGTGGACGTTTTCAATCAATATTCAGTTAATGTTTTTTTTATTAACATTGCTTTATTTGGATATATTTCTGCAGCTGATGTAATGGACATGACATTGTATTTCCCCTTCCCATGTTTTCAAATGAAACCAAAGATGGTAACAAATGGAGTTAAGTTTAAAGACCAATAGATTTTTGCAATAAATACAAAGAAGGATTTGTATTTCTATAACATCCCTCATGACGATCCAATCTATCTTGCAGTTAGTGAAGCATTTATTTTAATGAGCAGTCACTGTAGTGATGTAGAAAATACCACTGTTAGTTTTATTTTTTATTTGTTCAAGGAGCATCATTGTTAGATAAAATTAAGCTAAGATTAGCTTTGCCACATGTACATTGAAATGTGTCAGTAAAATATTAGCACCTACTGCCCCTTCCTAATTGTTCCTGAACTGAGGAGTTGGTTAAGTGGTCCACATCATTAGTCAGTACGGAGTCACATTGTTGAAGAGATCACTCCCCTCAATTACCAGTTTTGTAGTGCATTCAAAGTCAAATTAGTTGATACCTCTGTACTTGCAGCCTAATGCCCCATCTCAAAATTCCCTTTCCTCTCAAAGTTCTTGAACCTTCTCTAGTCTCCCAAATCATTCTCAGATTTCTCAGGGCATCAATCTCAAATACCTCTAAACATACAATCAGTGGCCACTTTAGTATCTTCTGTACCTAATAAAGTGGCCACTGAGTGTACATTTGTGGTCTTTTGCTGTTGTAGCCCATCCACTTCGAGGTTTAATGAGCTGTGCATTCAGAGATGCTCTTCTACACACCACTGTTGTAATGCATGGTTATTTGAGTTACTGTTGCCTTCCTGTCAGCTTGAAACAATCTGGCCATTCTCCTCTGACCTCTCTTATTAATACAGCATTTTCTCCCACAGAACTGCCACGCATTGGATGTTTTTTTTGTCTTTCACACCATTTTCTGTCAATTCTAGAGACTGTTGTGCGTAAAAATCCCAGGAGATCAGCAGTTACTGAGATACTCAGAACACTCTATTTGGCATCAACAATCGTTCCATGGACAAAGTAACTTAGATCATATTTATTCCCCATTCTAATGTTTGGTCTGAACAAAACTGAACCTCTTGACCCTGTTTGCATGCTTCAAAGCATTGAGCTGCTGCCGCATGATTGGTTGATTATATATTTGCATTAATAACCAGATGTACCTAATAAAGTGGCCACTGAGTGGAGGCCAGACTGGAGAGGGTGGGTGGTCTGCCTACCCTCTTCTGTCTGACTTTTATGTACTCCATACTGACCAATGATGTAGACACTTAACTAACTTCCCAGTGAAATTTGCGATGTTTGAATGATAACAGTTTGAGAACTATTGTCAATTATTTTGTGTAGTGTTTGAGTTTAATGTTACTTGTGGCGGCTTGCCCACGCGGCAAGCGAACCGGCTCCAGCAGTCGTGGGCGAGTCCGCAGCCAACGGCAACCGAGAGGGCTCTGAGTGCGGGGCAGACCTCGGCCCGAAAGCCGACATCACTTCCGCCCCACAAAGAGCGGAGCTTGTTGGGAGCAGGCACTTAAGTGCGCGCGGATTGAAACAGTAAATAGATCAACCAGACCCTACTCGACTCAGTGTGTTGCTTTCACTCATTGCGTATCAGCGTGACCACATTGGTGACCCCGGAGGTCCAATGGCATTTGGACCCAGCATGAAGGACTCAGCTCTGCAGAATGCCGTTTCCCTTAAACTGCCAACCTTCTGGACCACTCAACCCCTGGTCTGGTTCGAGCAAGCAGAGGCCCAGTTCCAGGTCAGGCAAATTGTCTCAGACACCACCAAGTATTACTACGTGGTGGGCGCCCTCAAGAGGAGCGAGATACCTTTTCACCATGGTGGACAGGTTCATGAGATGGCCGGAAGCTGTCCCACTCACTGACACGGCCACGGAGACATGCGCCAGAGCCCTGATTACCACCTGGGTGGCACGGTTCGGACTCCCAGCCCACGTCACTTCAGACAGAGGTGTGCAGTTCACATCGGCTTTGTGGTCTGCACTGGCACAACTCCTCGGAACCCAGCTCCACCGAACGACTGCCTACCACCCGCAGTCTAACGGCCTGGTGGAACGTTTCCACAGGCACTTGAAGTCAGCCCTGATGGCACGCCTCTGAGGGCCAGACTGGGTTGATGAACTCCCCTGGGTGCTGCTTGGTATCCGCATGGCACCCAAGGAGGACCTGGCCGCATCATCGGCCGAACTTGTTTACGGTGCCCAGCTCACAGTTCCTGATGAGTTTGTGCCAGCACCCCGTGGGCCAGGAGGACACACCTACGACAGTCCTAACTAAACTCTGGGAGCAGATTGGAACACTTGCCCCAGTCCCACAACACGCTGGAGGAACTCAGCAGGTCGGGCAGCATCCGTGGAAACGATCAGTCAACGTTTCGGGCCGGTACCCTTCGTCGGGACTGTAGAGGGAAGGGGCAGAGGTCCTAACAGAGCGAGTATGTTTTTGTTCGCCGAGGCGTGCACAGACCACCCCTGCAGCAACCATACAAGGGACCCTACAAGGTGGTGCACCATAATGGGACGACCTGTGTTCTCGACATTGGCGGTCGTGAAGAGACTTTTACCATTGACTGTCTCAAACCGGCACATCTGGACCTTGAACACCCGGTTGCGGTGCCACCCTCACAACGACGAGGCCGACCATCTAAAAGAGCTAACAGCGTGCAGGTTGTGGACTCTGCACCTCCTAGTGCCGGTTCTGGGGTGGGGGGTGTCATGTGGCGGCTGGCCCACGCGGCAAGCGAACCGGCTCCAGCAGTCGCGGGCGAGTCCGCAGCCAGCGGCAACCGAGAGGGCTCTGAGTGCGGGGCAGACCTCAGCCCGGAATATCATTTTCAAAAGATCATTGATCCAAGTCCTAAGTCCCACCCAGAAACTGATTTTTTCTCTCAGAAATAAATTTTATGAATTAAATATGCAAAATCACTCCAATTCTATTTATATGAGGCATTCCTCTGTTGCTATCCTCAGTATAGACCCCATCATTTCATTTACATTATGTACAAAAAACACCATTTTCCTTTGTCATGCAGTTGATGACAAATAGTCCAGGTACGTGGTGCACAGATTCCAGATCCTCAGTATGCAGTGGTGGGAGGGCCTTAAACTGTGGCCTTTCCCCACACAACCTTTGTGGCAGCTGCACAGAGTTTCACACCATTTGTCAGCACGTAGTTCCTGACCTTGGGATGTGAAGTCCGGAATATTTTGTCAGAGACAGCCCTTTGTACTGAAAGACCAACATGTTTCAGGCTAATTGGGCCATGTTCTAAGCCATTGATGTTTGTCTTAGCACGTTTCTATAAGAACAGTCATTAGAGCACAGAATTATGCATCAGATAAACCACAACAAAGACCACAGCACCCCCTTTCCAGATCTTGGCAATCATCTGATTCAGAAGGAAATGAATAATGGTTTCACCAACACAAAATAATCTGCAGATGCTGGGGTCAAAGGAACACTCACAACATGCTGGAGGAACTCAGCAGGTCAGGCAGCATCGGTGGAAATTACTGCATTGGTGCTGCTTCCTGCACCCATGCTGAGCTCATCAACTTCATCGACTTCATTTCTAACTTCCACCCAGCCCTCAAATTCACTTGGTCTATCTCGGATACTTCTCTCCCCTTTCTCGATCTCTCAGTCTCCATCTCTGGAGTCAGACTGTCCACTGACATCTTCTACAAGCCCATTGACTCTCATAACTACCTCGACTATACCTCTTCCCACCCCGCCACATGCAAAAATGCCATTCCCTATTCCCAGTTCCTCTGTCTCTGCCGTATCTGCTCCAACGTTGAGGTTTTCCGTTCCAGGACATCTCAAATGTCCTCTTTCTTTAAGGATCGTGGTTTCCCTTCTGCCGGCATCAGTGATGCCCTGACCCGCATCTCCTCCATTTCCCGCACTTCGGCTCTCACCCCATCCTCCCGCCACCACAACAGGGACAGAGTTCCCCTTGTCCTTACCTACCACCCCACCAGCACATTATCCTCTGCAACTTCCGCCACCTTCAACAGGACCCCACCACGAAGCACATCTTTCCCTCTCCACCCCTCTCCGCTTTCCACAGGGATCGGTCCCTCCACGACTCCCTGATCCACACGTCCCTGCCCACAGATCTCCCACCCGGCACTTATCCCTGTGAGCGCAAGTGCTACACCTGTCCCTACACCTCCTCTCTTGCCACCATTCAGGGCCCCAAACAGTCCTTCCAAGTGAGGCAACACTTCACTTGTGAGTCTGTTGGGGTCATCTATTGCATCCGGTGCTCCCTCCTCTACATCCGTGAAACCCGACGCAGATTGGGGGACCACTTCGTCAAGCACCTCAGCTCCGTCCACCACAACAGACAGGATCTCCCGGTTGCCACCCACTTCAACTCTGCTTCCCATTCCCATTCAGATATGTCCACACATAGCCTCCTCTACTGCCATGATGAGGCTAAACTCAGGTTGGAGGAGCAACACCTCATATACCGTCTAAGTAGTCTCCAGCCCCTTGGTATGAACGTTGAATTCTCCAGCTTCCGATAATTCCCTCCCCCTTCCTTCCTTTATCCCTATCTCACTCTGCCCCTCCCCCAGCTGCCTATAACCTCCCTCATGGTTCCGCCTCCTTCCACTACCCATTGTGTTTTCCCCTATTCTTTCTTCACCTTTCCTGCCCATCACCTCCCTGCCTCCCCTCCCCCACCCCTTTATCTTTCCCCTTACTGGTTTTTCACCTGGAACCTACCAGCCTTCTCCTTCCCACCCTCCCCCCACCTTCTTTATAGGGCCTCTGCCCCTTCCCTCCACAGTCCTGACAAAGGGTTCCGGCGGGAAACGTCAACTCATCGTTTCCACGGATGCTGCCCGACCTGCTGAGTTCCTCCAGCGTGTTGTGAGTAATGGTTTCACCGCTAGCACAGTTTCTGAAGAACAGCTGCAGTGGTGCTGAGACTCCATCCGTGCTGGGAGAATCTGACAAAGCAGGGCCCTTCTCACCATCAACCCAAGCAAAACTTGTCTTAAGTTCTGGTACTGCCAGCTTTTTTCCAAAAATAAGACCATAGACATAGGAGTAGAATTAGGCCATTTGGCCCATTCGATTGTGGTTGATTTATTCTCAACCTCATTCTCCTGCCTTCTCCTCTAACTTTTTGATGGGCTTACTAATCAGGAACCTATCAACCTTCTGTTTAAATATACCCAATGATATGGCCTCCACAGCAGTTTAGAACCACAGAACCATAGAAACTACAGCACAGAAGCAGGCCCTTTGGCCCTTCTTGGCTGTGCCGAACCATTTTCTGCCTAGTCCCACTGACCTGCACACGGACCATATCCCTCCATACACCTCCCATCCATGTATCTGTCCAATTTATTCTTAAATGTTAAAAAAGAACCCACATTTACCACCTCGTCTGGCAGCTCATTCCATACTCCCACCACTCTCTGTGTGAAGAAGCCCCCCCTAATGTTCCCTTTAAACTTTTCCCCCCTCACCCTTAACCCATGTCCTCTGGTTTTTTTCTCCCCTTGCCTCAGTGGAAAAAGCCTGCTTGCATTCACTCTATCTATACCCATCATAATTTTATATACCTCTATCAAATCTCCCCTCATTCTTCTACGCTCCAGGGAATAAAGTCCTAACCTCTTCAACCTTTCTCTGTAACTGAGTTTCTCAAGTCCTGGCAACATCCTTGTAAACCTTCTCTGCACTCTTTCAACCTTATTTATATCCTTCCTGTAATTTGGTGACCAAAACTGAACACAATACTCCAGATTCGGCCTCACCAATGCCTTATACAACCTCATCATAACATTCCAGCTCTTATACTCAATACTTCGATTAATAAAGGCCAATGTACCAAAAGCTCTCATTACGACCCTATCTACCTGTGACGACACTTTTAGGGAATTTTGTATCTGCATTCCCAGATCCCTCTGTTCCACTGCACTCCTCAGTGCCTTACCATTAACCCTGTATGTTCTACGTTGGTTTGTCCTTCCAACGTGCAATACCTCACACTTGTCAGTATTAAACTCCATCTGCCATTTTTCAGCCCATTTTTCCAGCTGATCCAAGTCCCTCTGCAGGCTCTGAAAACCTTCCTCACTGTCTACTACACCTCCAATCTTTGTATCATCAGCAAACTTGCTGATCCAATTTACCACATTATCATCCAGATCATTGATATAGATGACAAATAACAATGGACCCAGCACTGATCCCTGTGGCACACCACTAGTCACAGGCCTCCACTCAGAGAAGCAAGTCTCTACCACCACTCTCTGGCTTCTTCCATCGAGCCAATGTCTAATCCAATTTACCACCTGTCCATGTATACCTAGCGACTGAATTTTCCTAACTAACCTCCCATGCGGGACCTTGTCAAAGGCCTTACCGAAGTCCATGTAGACAATATCCACTGCCTTCCACTTTCCTGGTAACCTCCTCGAAAAACTCCAATAGATTGGTCAAACATGACCTACCACGCACAAAGCCATGTTGACTCTCCCTAATAAGCCCCTGTCTATCCAAATGCTTGTAGATTCTGTCTCTTAGTACTCCCTCCAATAACTTACCTACTACTGACGTTAAACTCACTGGCCTATAATTTCCCAGATTACTTTTCGATCCTTTTTTAAACAACGGAACAACATGAGCCACTCTCCAATCCTCCGGCACCTCACCCGTAGACAGCGACATTTTAAATATTTCTGCCAGGGCCCCCGCAATTTCAACACTAGTCTCCTTCAAGGTCCAAGGGAACACTCTGTCAGGTCCCGGGGATTTATCCACTTTAATTTTCCTCAAGACAGCAAGCACCTCCTCCTTTTCAATCTGTACAGTTTCCATGGCCTCACTACTTGATTCCCTCAATTCCATAGATTTCATACATCAAAGTTGCTGGTGAACGCAGCAGGCTAAGCAGCATCTATAGGAAGAAGCGCAGTCGACGTTTCAGGCCGAGACCCTTCGTCAGGACTAACTGAAGGAAGAGTGAGTAAGGGATTTGAAAGCTGGAGGGGGAGGGGGAGATGCAAAATGATAGGAGAAGACAGGAGGGGGAGGGATGGAGCCGAGAGCTGGACAGGTGATAGGCAGAAGGGGATACGAGAGGATCATGGGACAGGAGGTCCGGGAAGAAAGACGGGGGGGGTGACCCAGAGGATGGGCAAGAGGTATATTCAGAGGGACAGAAGGAGAAAAAGGAGAGTGAGAGAAAGAATGTGTGCATTAAAAAGAGTAACAGATGGGGTACGAGGGGGAGGTGGGGCCTAGCGGAAGTTAGAGAAGTCAATGTTCATGCCATCAGGTTGGAGGCTACCCAGACGGAATATAAGGTGTTGTTCCTCCAACCTGAGTGTGGCTTCATCTTTACAGTAGAGGAGGCCGTGGATAGACATGTCAGAATGGGAATGGGATGTGGAATTAAAATGTGTGGCCACTGGGAGATCCTGCTTTCTCTGGCGGACAGAGCGTAGATGTTCAGCAAAGCGGTCTCCCAGTCTGCGTCGGGTCTCACCAATATATAAAAGGCCACATCGGGAGCACCGGACGCAGTATATCACCCCATATAACACCTTATATTCCGTCTGGGTAGCCTCCAACCTGATGGCATGAACATTGACTTCTCTAACTTCCGCTAGGCCCCACCTCCCCCTCGTACCCCATCTGTTACTCTTTTTAATGCACACATTCTTTCTCTCACTCTCCTTTTTCTCCTTCTGTCCCTCTGAATATACCTCTTGCCCATCCTCTGGGTCACCCCCCCCCGTCTTTCTTCCCGGACCTCCTGTTCCATGATCCTCTCGTATCCCCTTCTGCCTATCACCTGTCCAGCTCTCGGCTCCATCCCTCCCCCTCCTGTCTTCTCCTATCATTTTGCATCTCCCCCTCCCCCTCCAGCTTTCAAATCCCTTACTCACTCTTCCTTCAGTAAGTCCTGACGAAGGGTCTCGGCCTGAAACGTCGACTGCGCTTCTTCCTATAGATGCTGCTTAGCCTGCTGCGTTCACCAGCAACTTTGATGTATGTTGCTTGAATTTCCAGCATCTGCAGAATTCCTGTTGTTTCCATAGATTTCATGCCAGCTTCCGTAGTAAATACAGACGCAAAAAACCTATTTAAGATCTCCCCCATTTCCTTTGTTTCCGCACAAAGCCGACCACTCTGATCTTCAAGAGGACCAATTTTATCCCTTACAATCCTTTTGCTCTTAATATACTTGTAAAAGCTCTTTGGATTATCCTTCACTTTGACTGCCAAGGCAACCTCATGTCTTCTTTTTGCCCTCCTGATTTCTTTCTTAAGTATTTTCTTGCACTTCTTATACTCCTCAAGCACCTGATTTACCCCGTTTCCTATACATTTCATACAACTCCCTCTTCTTCTTTATCAGAGTTGCAATATCCCTTGAGAACCAAGGTTCCTTATTCCTATTCAATTTGCCTTTAATCCTGACAGGAACATACAAACTCTGTACTCTCAAAATTTCCCCTTTGAAGTTTGTGGCAATTAATTCCATAAATAGATTCACCACCCTCTGGCTGAAGAAATTCTTCCTCATCTCTGTTCTAAAGGGATATCCTTGTATTCTGAGGCTGTGTTTCCTGACCCAAAATTCTCCCACTAATGGTAACATCCTCTCCATGTACACTCTATCTAGGCCTTTTACTAAACTTTATTCATTAAAATATGCAGTAATACAAGCAGGACACTTATTCACCTTCATTCCCTGAATCAGGCTCACTCCTAACATGCCAATTTCACTGATGTTTAATTTCGAAATGTTCCATCAGTGAAGTGTTTGAGATGCTGTTATACACAGTCCTTCGGTGTCCAACAGCAGCAAGGCCCTACACTGTGGTCTTTCCCCACAGAGACTCAGCAGTGACCACACCAAGCTTCAGTGTGTCCTTCAGCATGTACTGCAACTTGAGATGTGTCAATTGGCAGCATTCACTTCCAGATACCTCCTGGCACTGGAAGACCAATGGACATAATTTCAGACAATTGTCTTTGTGTGCCTCATTGTGTATTCCAGGGAAGGGCCTGCAGAGCACCAAAGTCGTACCTTATACAGAACTTAGGATGAACCTAAACAAACGCCACTGCATCCTTTTCCAGATGTTGGCAAAAACATCACCCACAAAGAGCAACACACACAAAATGCTGGAGGAACTCCACAAAATGCTGCAGCATAGAAAACCATAGAAACTACAGCACAGAAACAGGCCTATTGGCCCTTCTTGGCTGTGCCGAATCATTTTCTGCCTAGTCCCACTATGCCTAGCATCTGTGGAAGGGAATGCAGTGAACATTTCAGGCTGAAACCCTTCACCTGAAATGTTAACGATTTATTTTCTCTCTAAATGCTGTCTGACTTGCTGAGGTCAGTATTTTGTGTGTGTTGCTCCAGATTCCAGCATTTGTAGTCTCTTGTATCAACTGAATGGAGCATTGTGTGGCCTTTCCTTCTCATTACCAGGGATGGGTAGTTTCAAATGGAGTGTTGTTTGCTACTTACTTATTCAGGCTCTAATGTTGCCATATACAAAGATGGCCGTTGGAATGAGGAGTCCATAGGGTATACCTTGACCCTTCCCCCACCCTGCCACCTTTCTCTGGCTATCTCGACATCATTTCCAATGAACACAATCCATTGTTTAATTTCAAAAGTGTATACAGATAATACAATATTCATGCCTGGTTTCATACTCACATTGGGGCCGGCACAGCAGCTAAGAAGTTGACGTAGTATTAATAAAGCACCAGCAATCACCATTTGGGATTCGATTCCTGCCACTATCTGTAAAGAAGTTGTATGTTCTGCCTGTGACCCTATAGCTTCCTTCTGGGTTTTCCAGTTTCCTCCCACATTCCAAAGTCGTATGGTTAGGGATTGTAAGTTGTGGGCGGGCTACGTTGGCACCAGAAGTGTGACGACATTTACAGGTTGCCCAGCTCAAACCTTGCTGATTTGATTTGACAAAAACGATGCATTTCACTGTGTGTTTCGATGTACATGTGACAAATAAAGCTAATTTATGTTTTTGAATCAATACTTCCTCTTGCAAAGCACCAATGTGTCATATTTTTAAACAAGCACTCGATGAAATGTTTATGAGGCTATCACACAGGCTCTATACCGTGGCCCTTCCCACAGAGTCGTGGCATTGGCTGCACGAGCTTCAGCGCATCCCTCAGCACATACTCCCTAACCCGAGAATGTAGCATTTCAATGCAATCCACTTTTCCCCTCCTCCTATTCCAGTGCATTATTGCGGCAGTGTTGAACTAAGGAATTGTACATTTGGATAACAACTTGTGAATACTGTTTCAAAGAAGAGTGGGAGAGTTATCATTGGTGTCCGTGGCAATTTCTGTCTCAGCTAGCATCACTGAAACATAGTAACTGGTTATTTAACCTGTACTGATGAAGGGTCTTGGCCCGAAATATTTACCGTACTCTTTTTCCACAGATGCTGCCTGGCCTGCTGAATTCCTCCAGCATTTTGTGTGTGTTGCTTGGACATTTAATTGACGGTTTTCTGTTAACCTTGCATTATGCAAATTAAATGTAATGGGAAATACTCTTCAAAAGTACTCTAATCTCTGTAAAGCTTTTTGGAATATCCTCAGGCCATGAAGTACACTTATTATGCAACTTCTTTCTCTTTCAAATTTCATTTCTTCATTTGAGCCTTTTTTAAATGTGCCCTTGATTTTTTGGTATTCATACTGAGCAGTCAGTATTAGCCAGTTTCCCTGCAGCTTTGGAGAACATGCTCAATGGGCAGGCTGTTCACCAGCTTCCTGCTCACTGCCCAAGTTTGATTCTGTGATTCTATTCCATCTGTCTTCAGATGCGAAGGTTGGTAAAGCTGATATCAACTTGTGGATGCTAATAAGATTCTCAACCTCAGACTGAAGTACCCAGGGAGGATCCCAAAGAAGTAGGTTATCGCACGTTCTCTGTAAATCAGAGAACAGTTGGCTCATCATAGAATTATAATAAAAATTCCACTATTCTTACAGCATAATATGTCTATATTCCTCATTTCTCTCCTATCTTCTGTTCCACTGTTGCCAGCCAGGAATCGTGGGTCTGAAAATAGTCCCTAAAACCTCTGCAGCTCTCCTGAAAGCTCATAATACTTCTCCCAACATAACCATATCAAATCAAAATCAGCATCAGGTTTATTATCACAGCTATAAATACATCATCATGGCTTGGCTTCGCGAACAAAGATTTGGGAAGGGGGCTGCCCACGTCTGCTGCAGGCTCGCTGGTGGCTGACGAGGCCAATACGGGACAGGCAGGCCCGGCCACAGCGGTTGCAAATGAAATTCTGTTCTGGGTTTGGTGCTGCTGTGTCACAGTTCTTCCTCCTTCTCCTTTTGTCCTCAATGCCAGTCCTACGTGCAGTCAGGCCTCGTGATCGGAGGCTAGATTAGACCACTGGCGATGGTCAATGTGACAGGCACCAAGGGATTTCTTCAGAGAGTCCCTGTACCTCTTCTTCCGTGCCCCTCCGTCACGGTGGCCAGTGGAGAGTTCGCCATACAGCACAATCTTGGGCAGGCGATGATCCTCCATCCTGGAGATGTGCCCTGCCCAGCGCAGCTGCATCTTCAACAACATGGCCTCGATGCTGGTGACCTCCGCCTGTTCAAGGACTTCAATGTTGGTGACGAAGTCCCTCCAGTGGATGTTGAGGATGGTGCGGAGGCAATGTTGGTGGAAACGCTCAAGGAGTCGTAGGTGGTGACGGTAGGTGACCCACGACTTGGAGCCGTACAGGAGGGTGGTGAGCACAACAGCTCTGTACTCGCTGATCTTTGTGCCTTTCTTCAAATGCTTGTTGTTCCAGACTCTTTTGTACAGCCTGCCGAATGCGCTGTTTGCCTTTGTTGTCAATCTCTTGGTCGATCTTGGCATCTGACGAGGTGGTGCATCCCAGGTAGCTGAACTGGTGGACTGTCTTCAGCTCTACCTCACTGATGGTGATGCAGGGAGGGTGGTAATCTTCCTGAGGTGTGGGCTGATGGAGAACTTCTGTCTTCTTCAAGCTGACTTCCAGTCCGAAGAACTCGGTACACATACACACACACACACACACATTCGATAGTTAGGGGGACAGATAAGAGGTTCTGTGGGAGGTCATTTCTTCGGTAGTTTGAACGACTGCACAAGCACGTGAAAGTCGGCCTGTGAGACAGCAGGAGAGTTTAAAACGAGCAGATTGAGAAGGAGAGGTAATTTCTTCAGCAGTTTGAACGGGGCATGACTGCGCAAGTGCGTGAAGGTCAGCCTGTGAGACAGCAGGAGAGTTTAAAAAGCGAGCAGGTTAACAGAGTGGGAGTCGTAGGAGCAGGCGATGGAGTAGTGGGAGACAGAGTAGGAAGGCTTAACTCCAGAGGCTTTGGCGAGCAGAGGCTGAGGCCAAGCTTGCTCCCAGTGAGGTGAGGCCAGATAAGTTCCTTTAATTAATCTAATTAATTTAGGAGTAGGTGATGGAGGCAGCAGTTAGGGCAGTTGAGTGCTCCTTTTGCAGGATGTGGGAAGTCAGGGCGAGCACAATTGTCCCTGATAACTACACCTGTAAAAGGTGCTTCCAGCTGCAGCTCCTGACAAACCGAGTTAGGAAACTGGATGAACTTTGGATCATTTGTGAGGAAGAGGCAGAAATAGACACAAAATAATCTGCAGATGCTGGGATCAAAGCAACACTTACAGTACGCTGGAGGAACTCAGCAGGTCGGGCAGCATCAGTGGAAATGATGAGTCAATGTTTCCACTGATGCTGCCCGACCTGCTGAGTTCCTCCAGCGTACTGTAAGGGCAGAAATAGACAGGAGTTTCAGGGAGTTAGTCACCCTTTAAAGTCAGGAGACAGGTAGCTGGGTGACTGTCAGAAGAGGAAAGGGGAATAGACAGAAAGAGCAGAGCAGCCCTGTGGCCATTCCCATCAACAATAAGTATACCGTTTTGGATACTATTGGTGGGGACTACCTACCAGGGACAAGTTGCAGTGGTCGCGTCTCTGGCACCGAGACTGGACCCTCAGCTCAGAAGGGAAGGAGGGAAAAGAAGAGAGCAGAAGTGATAGGGGATTCGATACTTAGGGGGACAGATAAGAGCTTTTGTGGGAGAGATCGAGAGTCCCGGATGGTCTGTTGCCTCCCTGGTGCCAGAGTCCGCGATATCTCGGATCAAGTTCTCAGTATTCTCAAGAGGGAGGGTGAGCAGCCATGTGGTCCATGTAGGGACCAATGACGTGGATAGGAAGGAGGAGGAGGTCCTGCAAAGAGAGTTTAGGGAGTTAGGTGCAAAGTTGAAGGACAGGAGCCCCAGGGTTGCAATCTCAGGATTGCTACCTGTGCCATGTGCTAGTGAAGGTAGAAATAGGAAGATAATGCAGCTAAATACGTGGCTAAGGAGTTGGTGCAGAAGGGACGGCTTCATGTTTCTGGACAATTGGGCCTTGTTCCAGTGAAGGTGGGACCTGTTCCGACGGGATGGGTTGCACCTGAACTGGAGGGGGACTAACATCCTTGCGGGAAGGTTTGTTAGTGCTGCTCCGGTGGGTTTAAACTAGATTTTCAGGGGGAGGGGAACCAGAGAGTTAGAGCAGATACTGAGGTGGTGGAGGATAAAGGTCATGCGAGAACTGCAAGTATAGTGCATGGAGTAAAGCCAGATCTAACAGTTAAAGAGGCTTTAAGGAAAGAGAGGCAGAACAAAGGGTGTAAAGGTGGTAAGGTAGAAGGGTTAAAGTGCGAGAAGCATCAGGAACAAAGGTGATGAACTGAGAGCTTGGGTACATACATGGAATTATGATGCAGTGGCCGTTACAGAGAAACACGCACAACACGCTGGAGGAACTCAGCAGGTCGGGCAGCATCCGTGGAAACAATCAGTCAACGTTTCGGGCCTTGACGAAGGGTTCCGGCCCAAAATGTTAACTGACCACGGATGCTGCCCGACCTGCTGAGTTCCTCCAGCGTGTTGTGCGTGTTGCTTTGAACCCTGCATCTGCAGAGTATTTTGTGTTTACGGACCATTACACAGACTTGGCTGGCACCGGGGCAGGAATGGATTCTCAATACTCCTGGATTTCAGTGCTTTAAAAGTGATGGGTTGGGGGAGAGGAGGAGGGGTGGCATTACTGGTCAGGGATACTATTACAGCTACAGAAAGAGTGGGTAATGTAGCAGGATCCTCTTTTGAGTCAGTATGGGTGGAAGTTAGGAACAGGAAGGAAGCAGTTACTCTATTGGGGGTATTCTATAGGCCCCCTGGTAGCAGCAGAGATACAGAGGAGCAGATTGGGAGGCAGATTTTGGAAAGGTGCAAAAATAACAGGGTTGTTATCATGGATGACTTTAACTTCCCTAATAGTGATTGGCACCTGATTAGTTCCAATGGTTTAGACAGGACAGAGTTTGTTAAGCATGTCCAGGATGGATTCCTGTCACAGTATGTTGACAGGCTGACTTGGGGGAATGCCATAATAAATCTAGTATTAGGTAACGAACTGGGTCAGGTCACAGATCTCTCAGTGGGTGAGCATCTGGGGGACAGTGACCACCGCACCCTGGCCTTTAACTTTATCATGGAAAAGGATAGAATCAGAGAGGACAGGAAAATTTTTACTTGGGGAAGGGCAAATTATGAGGCTATAAAGCTAGAACTTGTGGGTGTGAATTGGGATGATGTTTTTGGAGGGAAATGTACTATGGACATGTGGTCGATGTTTAGAGATCTCTTGCAGGATGTTAGGGATAAATTTGACCTGGTGAGGAAGATAAAGAATGGTAGGGTGAAGGAACCATGGGTGACAAGTGAGGTGGAAAATCTAGTCAGGAGGAAGAAGGCAGCATACAGGAGGTTTAGGAAGCAAGGATCAGATGGGTCTACTGAGGAATATAGGGTAGCAAGAAAGGAGCTTAAGAAGGGGCTGAGAAGAGCAAGAAGGGGGCATGAGAAGGCCTTGGCAAGTAGGGTAAAGGAAAACCCCAAGGCATTCTTCAATTATGTGAAGAGTAAAAGGATGACAGGAGTGAAGATAGAATCGATTAGAGATAAAGGTGGGAAGATGTGCCTGGAGGCTGTGGAAGTGAGCGAGGTCCTCAATGAATACTTCTCTTCGGTATTCATCAGTGAGAGGGAACTTGACGCTGTTGAGGACAATATGAGTGAGGTTGATGTTCTGGAGCATGTTGACATTGAGGGACAGGAGGTGTTGGAGTTGTTAAAATACATTATGACGGATAAGTCCCTGGGGCCTGGTGAAATATTCCCCAGGCTGCTCCACGAGATGAGGGAAGAGATTGCTGATCCTCTGACTAGGATCTTTATGTCCTCGCTGTCCACGGGAATGGTACCGGAGGATTGGAGGGAGGCAAATGTTGTCCCCTTGTTCAAAAAAGGTAGTAGGGATAGTCCAGGTAATTATAGACCAGTGAGCCTTACGTCTGTGGTGGGAAAGCTGTTGGAAAAGATTCTTAGAGATAGGATCTGTGGACATTTAGAGAATCACGGTCTGATCAGGGACAGTCAGCATGGCTTTGTGAAGGGCAGATCATGTCTAACAAGCCTGATAGAGTTCTTTGAGAAGGTGACCAGGCATATAGATGAGGGTAGTTCAGTGGATGTGATCTACATGGATTTTGGTAAGGCATTTGACAAGGTTCCGCACAGTAGGCTTATTCAGAAAGTCAGAAGGCATGGGATCCAGGGGAGTTTGGCCAGGTGGATTCAGAATTGGCTTGCCTGCAGAAAGCAGAGCGTCGTGGTGGAGGGAGTACATTCAGATTGGAGGGTTCTGACTAGTAGTGTCCCACAAGGATCTGTTCTGGGACCTCAACTTTTCGTGATTTTTATTAACGACGTGGATGTGGGGGTAGAAGGGTGGGTTGGCAAGTTTGCAGACGACACAAAGGTTGGTGGTGTTGTGGATAGTGTAGAGGATTGTCGAAGATTGCAGAGAGACATTGATAAGATGCAGAAGTGGGCTGAGAAGTGGCAGATGGAGTTCAACCTGCAGAAATGTGAGGTGGTACACTTTGGAAAGACAAACTCCAAGCAGAGTACAAAGTAAATGGCAGGATACTTGGTAGTGAAGAGGAGCAGAGGGACCTGGGGGTACATGTCCACAGATCCCTGAAAGTTGCCTCACAGGTGGATAGGGTAGTTAAGAAAGCTTATGGGGTGTTAGCTTTCATAAGTCGAGGAATAGAGTTAAGAGTCGCAAGGTAATGATGCAGCTATATAAAACTCTGATTAGGCCACACAGAGTACTGTGTCCAGTTCTGGTCGCCTCACTATAGGAAGGATGTGGAAGCATTGGAAAGGGTACAGAGGAGATTTATTAGCATGCTGCCTGGTTTAGAGAGTATACGTTATGATTAGAGATTAAGGGAGCTAGGGCTTTACTCTCTGGAGAGGAGGAGGATGAGAGGAGATATGACAGAGGTATACAAGATATTAAAAGGAATAGATAGAGTGGACAGCCAGTGCCTCTTCCCCAGGGCACCACTGCTGAATACAAGAGGACATGGCTTTAAGGTAGGGGGTGGGAAGTTCAAGGGGGATATTAGAGGAAGGTTTTTTACTCAGAGAGTGGTTGGTGCATAGAATGCACTGCCTGAGTCAGTGGTGGAGGCAGATACACGAGTGAAATTTAAGAGACTACTAGACAGGTATATGGAGGAATTTAAGGTGTGGGGGTTATATGGAAGGCATGGTTTAAGGTTTGTCACAACACTGTGGGCTGAAGGGCCTGTACTGTGCTGTATTATTCTATGTTCTATATATATATACTGTAAGTGTACTGTGTGTGTGTGTGTGTGTATATATATACACACCTACACACACACACACTATACATACAGTGGATCTCAATTCTACTTAATTGGGACACATCGGGACCAGCATATCTTTGCCCAATTAAGAGCTGCCCCAGTTAGCTGAAGTTTCATAGAAGTAGTTAAAAGGGTATAAAAAGACAACCACGATTTAACTGAGCAACAAATCATGTATGTAAATGAAATGCAGAACAGATTAGAACATTGTCAATGCTACCACAGTACTATAAATCTGTTCCTATTAGTTATCGAGAGAGGATCAGGGTTTATTTCCTGCCACTGTCTGTAAGGAGCTCATACATTCTCCATGTGACTGCCTGCGTTTCTTCTGGGTGCTTTGGTTTCCTTCTGCATTCCAAAAAGATGTACAGTTAAGGTTTGTAAGTTGTGGGCGTGCAATGTTGGAGCTGGAAGTGTGGGAATCCTCACTGATTTGAATTGATGCAAAATGCACATTTCACTGTAAGTTTCAGTGTGCATATGACAAAATAAAGCTAATCTTTATCTTTAGTCTTTACTGTTTGGAATGTTATATAACAATAAAACCCCCAAACTGTGTGGCCAACTTTCCTTTCCCCGTCTAAGGAACATAAAGAAAGCCCTTCTTGGTCAAACGAGTGGGATGTGAACAAACAATACAACATACACATCTGGCTTTCATTTTCGAAAACCTTGCTGTGCAATGAAGTCCCACTAACCCCTTTGCTTAGCACAGGAATAACAATATTATACACACACACGCGCGCACACTCAACTGAACACCACTCCACTCCCTTTGCAATTTTTGCTCATTTCTTTCTCAATTCCTGCTAAAACATTGTTTACATTGTTTGCATTTACATTTACATCATTTATTTTTGTAATTTGTCCTTTACTGTGCCTATTGTCTTGTTTATTAATTATTGTACTGTCTTGCACTGTTTTGTGCACTTTATGTAGTCCTGTGTAGGCCTGAAGTCTAGTGTAGTTTTGTGTTGTTTCATGTAGCACCATGGTCCTGGAGGATCGTTGTTTCACTTTTACTGTGTACTGTACCAGCAGTTATGGTGGAAATGACAATAAAGACGACTTGACTTGACTTCTTCACTTACCAACCTCAGCTATGCCTCCCCAGTAAAATTATAAACAGACACAGTTGTTTTTTTATCCCTGCAAGAGGTGAGCCCCATGGTGGAGGGAGCTAAGCTCCCCATATGATTCTGGCACCTCCTTATGATTGGCCAGCAGAGGTATTCATGTTCCATCGTATTAGAATGGGATTTAGGAAAAAGCTGAGAGAAAACATTTCAATAGGCAAATCTTCACTCCCTGTAAGTGCTGGTGGGAAGGGGATTGTTTCTTGCAATATCTGATAATATAACTTGTCAAAGCTTTATTAAAACATTTACTGCTGATGAAGATTTGAAACACTAACTTTGGTTCTCTTTTCACGGGTGCTGCCTGACCTACTGAGTGTTTTATAATTACCATTTCAGCTTATCTGATATATTAAACTTTTCCCTTCTGTCTGCTAGATTTCAAAGAGTTTCCCGACAACAAGTTTTATCTGGCATCAGTAGTTTGAGACCTTGGCATCTGCAGACCTATAAGGATTACTGCCCTGGGAATATGTTCCTTTGGATAAATATGAAATTTTCCTTCAAATTCAATTTAAAACAGAGCTTTAGATGGGAAGAACAAAGTTCCATTTATTTGGGTTCATTTTACATCTCACAACAGTGTCAGAATCATTTCTGGGACAAATTTGGTTCTGTTGTGCTCTGTAAATGGATGGAAACATCCTCTTGATTTATAGTGCAATCTTAATAGATTACGTCAGAGCAAGGCCCACGGCTAAAGACGGGTGATGTTCTGACTTGCGCAACACATATCTCATTCATTACTGGAATATTGTTCAACCTTTGGAGGGGATGTCTTATCCTAAATAAAAGGCAAACCTGGACTTAAGTCCAAAACTATCATCGTGGAAAAATATTCATAAATGGACTTGGGGAGAATAAAACATCTGAGAACTGGCATGCAATACCGTCCCTCAATTCTTTAAACTTCGCCCATAATAAAAAAAAGACATAATGATTATCATACTGCCAAATGAAGCAGTGAATAATTTTTACAACTAGAAGGGGAGAGAAAACTTCCAAAAGTTGGAGAGTCTAGATCCAGAGGCCAAAACCTCAGAATACAAGGATGGCCTTTTAGAGCAGAGAGAAGGAGGAATTTCTTTAGCCAGGGAGTGGTGAACCTGTGGAATTCATTGCCATCATTGGAGGCATTTAAAGTGGAAGTTGGTAGGTTTTTGATTGGTAAACATGTCAAAGATTCTGGGCAGAAGGCAGAAGAATAGGGTTGAGATGGAAAATAAATCTATGATTGAGAGGCAGAGCAGTGAGGTGGTTTCACAGGAAATATCTCACGCTGGCTTGACTTCAACTAGATGGTTACAAGAGCATGTGACATTGGATGATATGTTTTGAAATCCTTACAGACGACATGTGCACCAATATTTGTATAGCAAATGATTACAATAACAATACTATTTATAAATGATGTTGTTTTTCATATTAATAATTTTTGAACAGGTTTTCTATAATGCTTCATTTATTTCAATCTGTTTCTGTTATATATTTATTAATTGTAAAATGATGAATATATGTAAATAAGTAACAGGACATCCTTTTTCCTTAAAAAAGCTCATAATTATTGTTACTAATTCATTAATCAAAGATAATCTCTGCTGACAATTATCATGACACATAAAAGAATATTTTTTTAAAGATTTTCACCTGTTTGGGCATACTCTGTTCACCATGCCTGTCCTAGATGATGCTGGCCTTTCAACTTCCCGTAAAACAAAGCATAAAATCAAATGGAAAATGCTGGAAGGACTCAGTGAGGTGGGTAGGTGACCTACCTCCTTCAAGCGTTAGCCAGTTCCATTATGGGCACTAGTCTCCCCATTATCAAGGACAATGAACCAACCCATACATGCTACCTCACTATTTTTGCTCCCTTTTTGCACTACTTATTGAATTCTTCCACACACACAGACATTTTTTTGACATGCATAAGCACACTCAGAGGACCTGATGAATGATCTCAACTCAAACCATTAACTGTTTATTCCTGTCCTTTGACGCTGCTTGAGCTGTTGAGTTCCTCTAGCATTTTGGTTGTGTTGCTCTGGATTTCCAGCATCTGCAGAATCTCTTCTGTTTATTATTTATTTTAAGTTATATGATTAATAGGTAGAAGAAAGGCAGTAAATGGGATTAGAGTGGAAACCCCTGCTCCATGCTTCTGTCAAACATTCAACTGAAGTTCTGAGCTGTAACTTCAATTTCAGTTACCTAAATCCTGGTTGAGAACATCACTTGGCGATTCTATTTTTGTGGATTTGATGCTAGCAAAAACAGAACACCTGATAAAAGTTAATTTATCCTCCTGGCAAACCCGGTCTGATGACAGAACATGTCATCACATGAAATTACACCTGGGTGGAGCTCAAGTGTTGAATGATTCCACTGCAGAGGGTCATGTTGTCAACTGTTTAGTCGTATTTACATTTCCTGTGTGTTGGTTGCAGAGATATGGTGGCACCCTGAGACCTCCATTTCTGTACTGCCTATGGACCTGCAAATGATGAGTTACAGTATAGGGGAGAGAGAGAGAAACAGAGCAGACCTGTAAACTTTCACACTTTTCACTTGAATTGCAAACCATTTTCCAAAGGGAGGGGAACTGCAATATGTGCGGGTCTTGTGCTGTATGTTTTTCATTTTATTCCTTTAGGCAGATTTCCATTGGTAGAGGGGTGCAAGGTCATTAATATTTTGAATGGTTCCCATGTACAATATGATGGACTCTTGAGCCCACAATCTAACATATTATGATCTTGTACCCTATTGTTTTCCTGCCCTGCACTTTCCCTGCAGCTGTGCATTTTACTCTGCATTCTGTTGCCTTGTATTACTTCCCATTAATTAATTTATTTATCACATGTATATCAAAATATATAGTTTGGATACAGTGAAATGTGCAATTTGCATTGACAACCAACACAACCTAAGGATGTATTGAGGCAGCCTGCAAGTGTTCCCAGACTTTCTAGTACCGACATAGCATGCCTGCAATGCTGATCAGAAGAACACAAGCAGCAGCAACAAAAGCTACAAAACAACCCTTTCATACATACAGACAGGCCTCAATGTACTGTGCAACAATTTGATGTGTATGAACATAGCATGCAGGACAGGTTTTTCACTGTACCTTGGTATATGTGAAATAATCAACCAATTCTAGTTCCAATACTTTGAAATTAACTCTATACACAAAGTTGTTTGCCCATTCTGTCTGCAGTGTGTGTACTGGACAAAAATAAGGGAAATACATGATTAATTTGACCTTGCTTCGCTTACCGTGCAGGTGGAATAAAACTGAGATGGTCCATGTTCAGCCCCTTCACAGAGGCAGGGAATAGAGCTTTTGTGTGGTATGTGCTTCTGACCTCAAGTGAGTCCTGTTCTCCTACTGATTAGGGCAGTGCGACATTTACACGATAAGACATAGGAGCAGAATTAGGCCATTTGACTCCTCGTGTCTGCTTTGCCATTCTATCATGACCCTCAAAGACTTTGACCATGTGGGTGATCAGAAAGGTAGTACTCTTGTATTTGGGGACAGAATGGAGCAGAACACTGGAATTAGCTTGTTATTACAAAACAGCTAGTAGTCCCTCATGGTGGCTTCATCCCAGACCACTTCCATGCCTGAGAGTGTTGCTTGTCAGTTAAATGAGCAACCGGTGATGGTAGTGACAGTGAGAGGCAGATGAGAACTTCACTCAAGTGCTACTCCTGCCGGGCAGTGACAAACGGAAAGAATTTCTGTTAGTCATGGGTTGGTGGGAGAACTAATTATTTCTTGTGGAGGAAGGATTGGAAGCTGGCAGTAGAAAGAACCGCAAAATAAGATGATAAAAGGGAAATATGGAAATGTTTTATTTTCTTAAGTGCAGAATGCCTAACTAAATATAGAAAAATCCAGTCACAGTGGGGTAGTATAGTTGAAATGCTAACAGCCTACACGGATAGAGCATCCTCTCCTTTGCAAAATCCTTGATGCTTTGTTATCTAAATGAAGCTGTACATCACATGCCGTTAATCAATGCAGAAAGGCATGATATTAAAATAAAGTCATTTCATATTAAAATCATGCAGGGCAATAGATATCCTTTTAATAAATACTGCCAGGGCAGCAGGCCTCACATCTTCCTGAGAGCCATCACTGTCATTAGGTTAGAAAAGCTTTATTTGATTTTTATCTAGATTTCAGTGGCTGTGTAAGATATAATTAGTTATTTGAAATCTGCCATTAGACATTGTGTTGAGCATTTCTCAAGATAAGTAGTCAGCTTGTCAATCAGCACATCTCTTCTCTTATCTCCACCTCCCCATCTCCAAATTTCAGGTGTCACTAATGATTACCATGCTGTTCAGAGATTGCAAGGTAACTTGAAGGCTGACTGTTCTGTTTAAATTATACAGTGCAGTGTATACTGCACAGAGCTGATATAAGAAGCCTAGATGGTGTAGATTTCATGGCCATTGTTAACCTATGCGCTTCTGGATTTTTTCATGTGGCGAAGTAGTCCTATAAATGCTAAATTAAAAAATGAAATGTTGGAAATATTCAGAAGGTCAGGCAGTATCTGTGGCATAACATCCACAGACATTGCTTTAGATCAGAGGCCTTTCATGAGGATTGGAAAATGTCCTGATGAATGGTCTGAAAAGTCAGCTGTTCACTTCTCTCCATAAAAGCAGCCTGACCAGCGGAGTTCCTCCAGCACTTTGTATTTGTTTCTCTGGATTTCCAGCATCTGCAGAATCTCTTGTGTTAATGGTTGCTACGTTACTTTTTGACTAAGTTCAGACCCAAGAAAGAGGGAAGAATTTTTTAATGAATTCCTTGGCTTTGCACTTGCATAAAACTATTAAAATACTCATCATCTTAATATTAACCACAGTTATTTGGTGAGTGAGCTTGTAACTAAACAGCTTCATCAGCTTTGCTTTCAATGGCACTAGCAATCCCTGTAAAAGCACCATTCTGATTGGAATCAATTTTATCTTAACAGCTTTCCAAACTATTGTTAAAATATTTCTATAGCTTGTGCTTCAAAACCTAATGATGTATTTCACAGCCTCTTTAGGATGCAACTGGACATATCCCAGAAATGGAGGCTGATGAAAAAGTGCTGATGTATGTGACTATATGAGCAACCACTGAGAACTTGTTACAGTGTCCCCATGGTCTTGATATCTCCTAATACCCCCTCACTGGGATAGCCTGGTTACATGCATATACATGATTATGGATTGGGCCTTAAATCTTTTGCCTGCTGATTACAGAGTGAGATCCTTGTTGATCTTTAACTTGGGGAAACTATATGTAATTATCAGTATTAATACTCTAAATGCTGCAGGTCAGGCAACATCTGTATCTGAAAATGAGCAGTTGATATTTTGGTCAAGACCATTCATCAGGACTGGAAAGAAAGAGAAAAGATAGCCAGCATAAAGCCAGTATGTGTTTTTTTAACAAAAGGATAATCATACAGAGCCCATCATAAAAGTTGTTACCATGTAAGGTGGCACATGGTTGATAGAAAAATGGAGGGCACTGTAGGAAGGAAGGATTAAACTGATCGTAGTAGGTTTAAAGGTGGGCACAACATTGTGGGCTGAAAGGCCTGTACTGTGCTGTAGTGTTCTATGTTGGAAGTTCTTTTTCCAACGTAAATGAAATAATGCTACACTCCATATACAACTTTTCAATGCTGTTTTATTGTAAAGTCAAGTTTAAGAATACAGGTTGTTTAATTTTACTGCTTCTTTTCCCCTTGACACAAAGATTTCAGTTTCTGGGAACTTGTCACCAAGGAAATCCTTGTATCGCACACTCTCTGATGAAAGTATATGCAGCAACCGGCGAGGCTCTTCATACAACAGCTCCCGGAGCTCGATGCTTGAACAAGCACTGCCAAATGACATCCTATTCAGCACCACCCCACCATACCACTGCACTCTGCCCCCACGTGCCTCACTGAGTCCCTCCGCCTCTGGTCTACGAAGTAAGTATATAGCAGCAAAACCTTATCACAGAATATTCAGTATAACATAGTGCTTTACCTTCTTTGGAGATACTGCATTCCTAACGGTGAATGTGAAATTATTAGAAACTACTTCTGGATCTAAATGTTACAATAATTTCAGGAAAACTTGTAGCACAAGAACATATCTGTACGGACCTTTAATCATATCTCTCCTGATGAAGGGTCTTGGCCTGAAACATCAACTGTTTATTCCTTTCCACAGATACAGCGTGATCTGCTGAGTTCCTCCAGCATTTTGTATGCATTACTCCAGATTTCCAGATTTATGCACATCTGCTCTCACTCCATCCTCCCGCCACCCCACTAGGAATAGGGTTCCCCTGAACCTCACCTACCACCCCACCAGCCTCCAGGTGCAACATATTATTCTCCGTAACTTCCGCCACCACCAACAGGATCCCACCACTAAGCACATCTTTCCCTCCCCACCTCTCTCTGCTTTCTGCAGGGATCGCTCCCTACGCGACTCCCTTGTCCATTTGTCGTCCCCCCCATCCCTCCCCACTGATCTCCCTCTGGGCACTTATCCTTGTAAGCGGAACAAGTGCTACACATGCCCTTACACTTCCTCCCTTACCACCATTCAGGGCCCCAGACAGTCCTTCCAGATGAGGCGACACTTCACCTGTGAGTCGGCTGGGGTGATATACTGCGTCCGGTGCTCCCGATGTGACCTTCTATATATTGGCGAGACCCAACAAAGACTGGAAGATCATTTTGCTGAACACCTACACTCTGTCCGCCAGAGAAAGCAGGATCTCCCAGTGGCCGCACATTTTAATTCCACATCCCATTCCCATTCTGATATGTCTATCCACAACCTCCTCTACTGTAAAGATGAAGCCACACTCAGGTTGGAGGAACAACACCTTATATTCCGTCTGGGTAGCGTCCAACCTGATGGCATGAACATTGACTTCTCTAACTTCCACTAATGCCCCACCTCCCCCTCGTACCCCATCCGTTATTTATATACACATTCTTTTTCCGTTTCTTTCTCTCTCTCTCCTTTTTCAACTTCTGTCCCTCTGACTATACCCCTTGCCCATCTTCTGGGTTTTCCCCCCCTCCCCCTTTTCCTTCTCCCTGGGCCTCCTGTCCCATGATCCTGTCATATCCCTTTTGCCAATCACCTGTCCAGCTCTTGGCTCCATCCCTCCCCCTCCTGTCTTCTCCTATCATTTTGGATCTCCCCCTCCTACTTTCAAATCTCTTACCAGCTCTTCTTTCAGTTAGTCCTGACGAAGGGTCTCAGCCCAAAACGTCGACTGTACCCCTTCCTAGAGATGCTGCCTGGCCTTCTGTGTTCACCAGCAACTTTGATGTGTGTTGCTTGAATTTCCAGCATCTGTAGAATTCCTCGTATCTGCAGAATCTCTTGTGTTTAACTTATCAGAAGGATAACAAGCAGCCAACATGACTTCAGATTCTGTTCCAACATTTATGGCTGACCATTCACACCAAATCTGCATCATCTTCCACCCTAGCAGTCCTTAAAAACTGGATTCTCTTCTGGTCTAAAAATCACAGCTGTACTCAGAAGGGATATAATGGAGGGCTCACCCACTGAGTCTGTTTGGGTAGAACTCAAAAATAAGAAAGGTGTCAGCACTCTCATGGGATTGTATTACAAACTCCCCCGATAACCACCAGGACGTTGAGAACAGATACTCAGGCAGGGTGGCACAGTAGCGTAACAGTTGTCACCGTAATACTATTACACTATAATACTATAGCATAATACTATTACAGGACGAGACAGGGTGGATGTGGAGAGGATGTTTCCTATGTGGGGGGGGGTGGGGGGGGAAGAGAGGTATCCAGAACTAGAGGGCACAGCTTTACAATTGAGGGGTGACCTTGTAGAACAGAGGTAAGGAGGATTTTTTTTTTTAGCCAGAGAGCAGTGAATCTGTGGAATGCTCTGCCACAGGCTGTGGTGGAGGCCAAGTCCATGGGTATATTTAAGGCAGAAGTTGATCGTTTCCTGATCCATCAGGGCATCAAAGGAGGTGTATGAGGTTGAGTCGTATCTGGGATCAGCCATGATGGAATGGCCTAATTCTACTCCTATGTCGTAGGATCTTATGGTCTACAATATCAGCAACTGGGACTCAATTCCTGCTGCTTTCTGTAAGGAATTTGTATTTTCTCCCCGTGACTGCGTGGGTTTCCTCCAGTGCTGCTGTTTCTTCCCACATTCCAAAAGGTGTATTGGTTAGACTGAGTAAGATGTGGACATGCTACATTGGCCCTGGAAGCATGGTAACAATAGCTGGTTGCCCCAGTACCCATTCGGACTGTGTTGGTCATTGACACGATTCGCTGTATGTTTTGTTTTGATGTACAGTACCCGTGACAAATAAAGTTAATCTTTATTCTTTCTTTCTATCCTTCTATCTTACCTTCTAGATAAGGGAAAGGTGTAAAAACAACAAAGTTGTTGCCCTGGGTGACTTCAACTTTCCCAATATACACAGGATGGAATCTCCCTAATGCAAGAGGTTTACATTGGGCAGAATTTGTTACATGCCTCCAGCAGGGTTTCTTAAGTCAATATGTAGATAGTCCAACAAGAGGAAGGGCCATTCTGTACCTGGTGATGGGAAATGAGCCTCGGCAGGTGATTGACCTTTCAGTGGAAGAACATTAAGGGAACAATGATCACATATTCTTAATTTTAAAATGAAGACCAGATTTCCAGCACCAATCTGAGTGCTCCTCAGGCAGATTTCCTATTCATAGTGAATGCCTGCTCTAGCAGGATTGGTTGACAAATATCACATGTGTGACTTAAAACAGGCCTGACATATTAATGCACTGACAGCACGTGTCAAGTGCTTTCAGTGCATTAATACATTAGCCATGTGCAGAACTGAGAAAACCACCAAACTTGTGATTTTTGTTCAAGATCAGTTTGTTTTGATCATATGGTTTGTAGAAATATTCCATTACCGTCTAATAACCAGTTGTGTGATGGTTTATAACAATGAAATCAGATGTGCTAAACATTGTACCCCGTTGTGTTTCTGTAGTCCTCTAACCTGCCAAGACAAGAATGGTTCTAAATTAGCAAGCTAATTCATTTTCTGAATAATTTATAGAGTAGAGTAGCAATTACATGAAATCCTTTTTGACTTATTCTTAGTGGAATAAATACTCTACCAGTGAATGCTCTGAAATGTTGAAGGAATTCAGCAAGTCAGACAGCATCTATGGAGCAGAATAAGCAGTTGACTGTTCGGGCTGAGAACCATCATCAGGACACATCTCTTGTGTTTATGACGCTGCGACTGAGAAGGCAGCCTTGTCTGCAAACTCTACCTTTCTCCCTTTGTTAGGAAGATGGTAAAGCCTTTCAAATCTTTATGTCCAAAAACTGGTCAACTGATCTGCCAGTCAGAATATGTTGCATCTTCTTGGCAAAGTTCTTATTCCTACTGGCCCTGCCCCCTCCCCCAACTGGGCACTCATGAATGAAGCCATTCTGGGCTTACTTCCGTTGTCAATGCCAAGAACATTTTAGTGATCTTTATGTTTTCTTTTTCCAATATAACTGCCTTGGTGTATGATACGGAATCATATTCATTTATTTGTCACATATACATGAAAACATACAGTGAAATGCATTGTTTGCATTAAGAATGGACACAATTTAAGGATTATCTGGGGGCAGCCCACAAGTGTCACCACACATTCTGGTGGCAACATGATATGTCATAGTACACACATGCAATAACAACTATAACAGTAACAACACAACAGCAAAACAACCCCCTTACCTCCTTCCCACCCACTAGTCTATGTCCACATGGTAAAATTAGCACAGAATATTTTACCTGAGAAATTTTATGTGTCCAGTCGTTCAATGAGAAGCAGAGTTAACTATCCTGAACAGTATAGTGCAGACTCAAGTGAGTAAGTGGCCGTTCCTGCTCCTGTTGTGTTTAGAATATGTGGGGCTATATCATATTAGGAATCATTGGTCAGGATAATTTTTTTTTATTGACAAATGCAATCTCAACTTCATTTAAAATAATGAATTTTAAATGAGCAAATCCATTCCCTGAAGCACACAGTAAAACCTGGTTTCAGTTATGTACAGTTCTGTTAAAGTGGTACTGAAAAGAGCTACTGTTCCAAGGACACAGTTCATTGATGGGAGTGTGCCATCTGTCACTGGTGACGAGGACATATTGCCTAAGGGTGCCTTGGTACCATCATGGTTAGTGTGATGCTATTATGGTTCAATGCATCGGAGTTCATTTCTGGTGCCATCTGTAAGTTTATAGGTTTCCCCCATGACCACGTGGGTTTCCTCCCACAGTACAAAGATGTGGTTAGTTTAAGGTTAGTTGGTCATTGTAAATTGTCCTGTGATTAGTCTAGTGTTAAATACGTGGATTACTGTGTGATGCAGCTTGTTGGTCCAGCTTCAGCTGTATCTTTAGCTAAAATAAATAAAAAAACAGTAGTGGTAATAAATTCTTAAGAATTTAAGAATACAGATTGCAAATATGTGTTATAATATGGCACATTTTTTTCCCTGTCCCTCTGCAGCGGAATTCTGGTTTTCTGATGGGTCCCTGGTGAATAAATCGAGGTTCACTGATCCTGGCTTGATGCCTCTTCCTGATACTGCTTCTGGCTTAGATTGGTCAAACCTCGTAGATGCTGCGCGAGCTTTCGAAGGTAAGAATGAAAATCTGTACCCCCTTTCAGTGAGTCTGATGAATCTTTAACTTTAATCCAAGGCATTTACAACACTAGCCTAGAAAGATTTTCCATTTTACAAATCATAGTGCATAAAAAGTGGCCATGTCTACATGGGAATGCATGCAAAATCAGATTGGGATTGTACCATTTAGATAATGTGGAAATTGTTCTGTTTCCTAGAACATGATCACAAATCTAACTTCTACAACAAGTCTTTACAGTATCGCAGGTTTTAAATTTGGAGCATCAACTTAGAATATAGGAACCTCTGTCACAAACTGGTATCAAGCGCAAAATAATTGGATGGATTTTGTAGTGAAGATGCCGTCAAGTAGAAAAGACCTTCCAGCCCTGTTACACAGAAACCAGGCCCCACCTAAATTTCATCCAATTTTAGTAAGATAGCCTTCTGTTGAATCCTCCATTGTGATTTACCAGTTTTGGATAAATGTGTGTGTGTGTGTATATATATATATCACCTCAGTCTTTTTCATGTGGTTACAAGTTTCATAATCTCTCTTTTCGCTGGAGGAAGAGGCTTTTTTCTGTTTAATTTTGTTGGTGATGGTGCTTTAATTATGATGTCTAGTAACTCCCAAAAGTAGAAATATTTCTCTATAAGTTCCCTATCTAACCTTTTCATTAAAATAAAGATCTCTGTCATGACTTTGAGTATTTGGAGGCCTAATGTTCAAACTTTCCTGGGAAGTGTTTGGTCTTAGATTGTTGAGAAGGCATATGGTGTGTTGGATTTCATTAGTGGACTAGATTGAGTTCAAGAGCCATAAGGTAATGTTGCAGCTCTATAAAACCCGAGTTATACCACACTTAGAATATTCCCGGTTCTGGTCACCTCATTAAAGGAAAGATGTGCAAGCTTTAAAGAGGTGCAGAGGAGATTTACCAGGATGCTGCCTGGAGCAGAGAGCATGTCATATGAGGATAGGCTGAGTGGGCTGGGGGTTTTCAGTTTGAAGTGAAGGAGATGAGAGGTGACAGTAGAGATGTACAAGTTGATTAGAGGCATAGATCAAGTGGAAAGCCAGAGAATTTTTCCCAGCTGGCAATAGCTAATACCAGGGCCATCATTTTAAGGTGATTGGAGGAAGGTATAGGGGGGACGTGAGAGGTAAGTTGCTTACATCGGGAGTGGTGAGTGCTTGGAATGTTCTACCAGGGATGGTGCTAGATGTAGATACATCAGGGGCATTTAAAAAATTCTTAGATAGGCACATAGATGATAGAAACGGAGGGCTGTGTGGAAGGGAAGGGTTAGAATCACTGTTCCTGGCCTAATGCCTCTGCCTGATACTGCTCCTTGCTTAGATTGGTCAAATCTTGTAGATGCTGCATGAGAATTTGAATGTAAAAACAAAAGGCTATCAGTGCCACTTTCATTGGATCTGATGAGTGTTTAATTCTGCCCTGAGGAATTTACCACTGCCTTTTGGCAGGGCATTCCACACATCCACCACTCTCTGTGTAAAATAACTTACCTCTGACATCCCCCTCTTCTTTCCATCTGACACCTTAAAATTAATTCCCCTCATTAGCCATACCCATCTGGGAAAATGTCTCTGGCTGTCCACTTGGTCTGTGCTTCTTATCATCTTGTATGCCTCTGTTACATCATATCTCATCCTCCTTTGCTCCAAACAGAAAAGTTCTAGCTTGCTGAGCATCTCCTCATAAGACAAGCTCCCTAATCCAGGCAGCATCTTGGTAAATCTCCTCTGCACCCTCTCTAAAGCTTCTACATCCTTCCTATAATAATGTGATCAGAACTAAACACAATATTCCAACTGTGATCTAACCAGAGTTTTATAGAGCTGAAACATTTCCCCAGCTAATGAAGATCAACACATCATATGCACATTGATAAGGTTCCCCGTGCAAGGCTTATCGAGAAAGTAAGGAGGCATGGGATCCAAGGGGACATTGCTCTGTGGATCCAGATTTAGCTTCCCACAGAAGGCAAAGTGTGGTTTTAGATGGGTCATATTCTGTATGGAGGTTCGTGACCAGTGGTGTGTCTCAGGGGTCTTTTCTAGGACCCCTTCTCTTCATGATTTTTATAAATGACCTGGATGAAGAAGTGGAGGGATGGGTTAGTAAATTTGCTGATGACACAAAGGTTGGGGGTGTTGTGGATAGTGTGGAGGGCTGTCAGAGGTTACAGTGGGACATTGATAAGATGCAAAACTGGGCTGAGAAGTGGCAGATGGAGTTCAACCTAGATAACTGTGAGGTGGTTCATTTTGGTAGGTCAAATATGATGGCAGAATATAGTGTTAATGGTAAGACTCTTGGCAGTGTGGAGGATCAGAGGGATCTTGGGGTCCGAGTCCATAGGACACCCAAAGCTGCTGTGCAGGTTGACTGTGTGGTTAAGAAAGCATATGGTGCATTGGCCTTCATCAACTGTGGGATTGAGTTTAAGAACCAAGAGGTAATGTTACAGCTTTATAGGACCCTGGTCAGACCCCACTTGGAGTACTATGCTCAGTTCTGGTCACTTCACTACAGGAGGGATGTGGAAACTATAGAAAGGGTGCAGAGAGATTTACAAGGGTGTTGCCTGGATTGGGGAGCATGCCCTATGAGAATAGGTTGAGTGAACTTGGCCTTTTCTCTTTGGAGTGACGGAGGATGAGAGGTGACCTGATAGAGGTGTATGAAATGATGAGAGGCAGTGATCATGTGGATAGTCAGAGGCTTTTTCCCAGGGCTGAGATGGCTAGCACAAGAGGGCACAGTTTTAAGGTGCTTGGAAGTAGGTACAGAGAAGATGTCGGGGCAAGTTTTTTCAGAGGGTGGTGAGTGTGTGGAATGGGCTGCCGGTGACGGTGGTGGAGATGAATATGATAGGGTGTTTTAAGAGACTCCTGGATAGGTACGTGGAGCTTAGAAAATATAGAGGGCTGTGGGTAACCCTAGGTAATTTCTAAAATAAGTACGTGTTCGGCACGGCACCGCAGGCCGAAGGGCCTGTATTGTGCTGTAGGTTTTCTATGTCTCTATGTTTCTATATGCCTTTTTAACAACCCTATCAACTTTGCGGGATCTATGGACGTGGACTCCAAAATCCTTCTGTTCCCCTGCCATTAACTCAAAGTTCAAGGTAAAATTTATTATCAGGTACTTACATGTCACCACGTATAACTCTGAGATTCTTTTACTGCGGGCATACTTAGCAAATCTATAGAACAGTAACTGTAAACAGGATTAATGAACAAGAAACTGTGCAAGTGCAAATTTAAATAAATAGCAATAAATAACGAGCATGAAATAAGAAGGTAAAGAGTCCTTAAAGAGAAACCATCGGTTGTGGGAACACCAGTAGAATGAATGTAGTTATCCCCTTTTGTTCAGGAGCCTGATGGTTAAGGGGAAGTAACTGTTCTTGAACATGGTGGTGTGAGTCCTGAGGTACTCGTACCTTCTACCTGATGGCAACAGCAAGAAAAGAGCATGCCCTGGGTGGTGAGGATCTTTGATGATGAATGCTGCTTTTCTATGCAACATTTCATGTGGATGTGCTCAATGGTTGGGAGGGTTTTGCCTTGATGTACTGGGCCGAATCCTCTCCCTTTTATTTTCTAACATGAGAAAATCTGCAGATGCTGAAAATCCAGAGTTACATGTTGTGTGTGTAACTCTATATTCTGCCTTTAACTTCGACCTTCCAAAGTGAATCACTTCACACTGTCGTCTTCCTTATCTTTCCCACCAGAATACATTGCCTCACGTCTAACTGTGCAATCACTTTGTCAAGCCACCTGGAGAAATGCATCTCTTTCATCATCTCTCAGTAGAATTGCCAACTCTGAACTGATGTATTCCTTGAGGCAACATCATTAACCTCATATCCCACAACACTCATGTATCCTTTTCCCCTTCGATATTTTTATATGCATAAAAAGTATTTCAGGGAAATAAAGAAAATGAATGCTTCCATGAAATTCTAAGGTGCTTGCAGCAATGTCCAGGAGATTCCAGAGTGATGCTGTGTCTGTCAAGTGTGCTTCTGGTTAGGTTAGTGAAGGATTTGATCTGTCCAATGATTATACATTGCACAGAATTTATCCTGTGTTCAGTCAATGAGAGAACTATCATTCAGAACGAAGGAGCCAAAAATAGGCTAGTTAATTTATATGAAACTAATGAGAACGTACACTCACTTTATTAGGGACACCTCTTCCCTTGCAAATATCTAGTCAGCTAATCATGTGACAGCAACCTCACTGCATTAAGAACATGTAGACATGGTCAAGAGGTTCAGTTGTTGTTCAGACCAAACATCAAAATGGGGAAGAAATGTGATCAAATGTTTGTTGTTGCCAGACAGGATGGTTTGAGAATCTCAGAAGCTGCTGGGATTTTCACAGACAACAGTCTCTAGAGTTTACAGAATATGGAATAAAAACAAAAAACACCTTATAAGCGGCTGTTCTGTGGGCAAAAATGCATTGTTAATGAGAGGTCAGAGGAGAATAGCCAGACTGGTTCAAGATGACAGGAAGGCGATTGTAACTCAAATAAAAACACCTTTTATAACAGTTGTGTGCAAAGGAGCATCTCTGAACGCACAATATATTGAAGTGGATGAGTTACAGCTGCAGAAGACCAGGAAAATACACTTAGTGGCCACGTTATTAGGTACATGAGGTACTAAATAAAGTGGCCACTTAGTGTATATGGAATATATATTACTTTTCCAGGAGCCAATTCAAAAGGGATTTAAAGTAATGTGCCGGTGTGGGAAGTGAATGGTGTCAGTTTTGCTTCCATTGGGAGCACTCTTGCCTCTGAGCTCATGTTCCACTCAATAGACACAAGCTCAAAAGTCAATGTTGTCATTGGCTCCATTGCAGTGTAATGGAATACTGCATTGTCCAACATGCAGTTCCCGGATTAAAACACTGCCTTCTCACTCAGCTGCATATAACAGATTGCATGATATCATTTTCAATGAAGTATAGGAATTTGTACCAGATTTCTGGGTGCCGTAGTAGTGTAGCAGTTAGTGCAAAACTATTACAGCTCGGGGAATCAGAGTTCAATTCTTGCATCCTTTGTATAGAGTCTCTGTATGCCCTCCCCGTGGAATGTGTGGGTTTTTCCTCGGTGCTTTGGTTTACTCCCACAGCTCAAAGACGTGGTTAGCATAGCTTAATTGGTCATTTTAAATTGTTCGGTGATTAGGTCAGGGTTAAAATGGGTCCCTTTCAGCATGGCAGGAGGTGACTAGTGGGGTACCGCAAGGCTTGGTGCTGGGACCACAGCTATTTACAATATACATTAATGATTTAGATGAAGGAATTAAAAGTAACATTAGCAAATTTGCAGATGACACAAAGCTGGGTGGCAGTGTGAAATGTGCGGAGGATGTTGAGATAATGCAGGATGACTTGGACAGATTGGGTGAGTGGGCAGATGCATGGCAGATGCAGTTTAATGTGGATAAATGTGAGGTTATCCACTTTGGTGGCAAGAACAGGAAGGCAGATTACTATTTGAATGGTCTCAAGTTAGAAAAAGGGGAAGTACAATGAGATCTTGGTGTCCTTGTTCATCAGTCACTGAAAGTAAGCATGCAGGTACAACAGACAGTGAAGAAAGCTAATGGCATGTTGGCCTTCATAACAAGGGGAGTTGAGTATAGGAGCAAAAAGGTCCTTCTGCAGTTGTACAAGGCCCTGGTGAGACCACACCTGGAGTATTGTGTACAGTTTTGGTCTCCAAATTTGAGGAAGGACATTCTTGCTATTGAGGGAGTGCAGCAGAGGTTCATGAGGTTAATTCCCAGGATGGCGGGACTGTCATATGTTGAAAGATTGGAGCGACTGGGCTTGTATACACTGGAATTTAGAAGGATGAGAAGGGATCTGATTGAAACATATAAGATTATTAAGGGATTAGACACGCTAGAGGCAGGAAACATGTTCCCGATGTTGGGGGAGTCCAGAACCAGAGGCCACAATTTGAGAATAAGGGGTAGGCCATTTAGAATGGAGTTGAGGAAAAACTTTTTCACCAAGACAGTTGTGGATATGTGGAATGCTCTGCCCCAGAAGGCTGTGGAGGCCAATTCTCTGGATGCTTTCAAGAAAGAGTTAGATAGAGCTCTTAAAGATAGCGGAGTCAAGGGATATGGAGAGAAGGAGGAACGGGGTACTGATTGTGGATGATCAGCCATTATCACAGTGAATAATGGTGCTGGCTTGAAGGGCCGAATGGCCTACTCCTGCACCTATTGTCTATTGTCTAAAACGGGGTCATCGAGGGCTGCTGGGTTGGGGTGGCTCGAAGGGCCTACTCCACACTGTATCACTAAATAAAAATAAATAAATACTTAAATAAATAGAGTTATCCCTCAAATTCTCATCTGGTTATAATCTTTTTATTTTCTGCTCAGCCTTGGTATGCCTGATTTGCTCCCATAAATAACAACATACCCGGCTGGTGGCGCAGTGACATCAACGCCGGACTCCAGAGCGAAGGTTCCCGAGTTCGAATCCAGTCGGGCCACTCCCAGGCACACTTTCCATCTGTGCCGGGTTGAGTGTCGAGCTCGCAACTTGGCCTCGTAAACAAAAAAAACTGCGCTGTGAGAAGGACGTGGAGGACCACTCACAGAATCTTTCCTCCAAGACAACCACTTGAAAAGTGGTTACCGAGGCTCTGGCAGAGTATGGGCACACAAAAAAAAAAGACAACAACAGTGGCCGTACTTCACAGAATTTTCATGAGCCATAAAGTGCTTTTGTGGTGTTTAGGGGTTGTGAATAGCACTATATAGTTTTTTCTTTCCATGTGAAGCTCTGGATATATTCAGATTGTCAAGTCAGATTACCTAACACTTGACTACATGCAGTCTGGGGCTTTATTTTCATTGTTGCCATGGATAAGTAATACACTCCAGCTTATTTCATTGCACATAATTGAAAAGAAGCTTAAGTGAGGAGCATTTACAGTGGCACGACTGGGTTTTTGTCCACCTTGGATCACAATGTTAAAAATAAAACCAAAATTGGCACTATCAAAGAGCCTTGAGCTGTAAGGGTCAGTTGTCAGGTGAACATTACAATAGATGACTTCAGAAATATGCTTTCCATAAATATATCTGACAGGCTAGTACATACAGACCCTGATAATGGAATAACAGGCTGCAGGTACAATGTTTGTTAAATGTTTTTACTTTTTTATTTCATTACAACATCTTCCAAATCTTAAAGTCAAAAGAACAGATGGAAGGCTCTGGAATGTGGCAGGTATATATAAGTAAATGCCCACATATCTTCACCCTGTTTCACATCAGCTGTTATTGGTCCCTGCTTCTCTTCCTGTACCTATAGGACAGGCAGAGAAGGCAAAATGTTCTGCAGCTAATTCAGGAAAATAATTATAAATTTCTCTTCCAACCCCACAAAATTTGTACCAGAGAGCCTCAAATTTATTGATTATTTCCGAAGGTTAGTTCCACAGTATTTGAGCCTTCAGCATTAAGCTGAAGTTCATGCAGTGTTGTAACCTTGTTTCTAGCAATTCTTCTCAAGAAAAGTAACATACTTACCAGTTTAACTTCAGATCCTACCTGGCCACCTATGCTGTGGGTCCTCCAGAACAACCAATGATGTTGGATGTGAGCTTCTCTTATTGTAAACTTGGGATAAATCTTTTAATGATGATGTCCCAATAGTCTACACTGCAGATTCTCCAGTTACAAAATCAGATATGTCCATTCATGCTAATGACCAAGATCAGCCAAACACTCGGGAAGAATTTTAATGCACTTCCCATCCACCACCACTGAAAGGATTATATCTCCCATTACATAGCACCACTTCTACCTCACATCACATTGACAGTCCTAATTAAGGTTTAAACTCGCAAGCTTCTGATGTTAAAGCACCAATGTCAGACAGGAATTCACTTTCTCATCTAAAGGTTAGTTATATTTGTCACATGTACATCAAAACATACAGTGAACAGCATTATTTTGCGTCAAATCAAATGAACAAGGATTGTGCTGGGCCACACTTCTGGCGTCAATGTAGTATGGTCATAATTTACTAATCCTAACCCATAGGTGAGCATGGCATCACTTTTGGGCTGCCATCAGCACATTCTCAGAATGTGTCAGTCATTGATGTAAACAATGCATTTCACTGTATGTTTCAATGTACATGTGACAAATAAAGCTAATCTTTATCTTTAGAAACAATATTATTCACATATTTGCAGTCACATCTTGTGGAACCAGTGCCAAGTTCTGGTCTATTTGATTGCAGAACACTTTGCTTCAGTGTGTTGAGGCTGTACTTAGAGTCAACACAGAGCTGTCTACACAGATGAGATCAATCCTAAAGACACTGAAATGGACTGTACTGAACATCCACCATGACACATAATTTCTCTTCTCTAGAGATCTCATCTACCTGAACAATGCAACAACTACATAAGCACAGATCTCAGAACACAGAAAATACAAAATCCAATTCACAATGCAACTCACGATGGCCCCAGTTGGGAAGGTCCCCATGGGACTATGTCAGTCACAGTTTTGTCAGTGAGTGGCAGCTTGTTTAGTTGCACACAATTGAAAAAAGAGCAGCAGTGGCATACCTGTAGATTCTACTCACCTTGGGTCTGCACGTTAACAATAGTCAAGAGATATTATCAAAGTGCCTTAAGGGGCAATTGTCAGGCAAGCATTATAATAGATTACTTTAAAAATAATGCTTTCCATAAAGATATCTACCTCCAACAAACAGCTCATCACTGACCCCTATGAAAATTCTTCCAGGCTCATACCTACTACAGAGTATATAGGCATCTACTAATCAATGCTGTGTTACCTATGGAACATCAGCCTGCCCCTCTACCACTGAAAATCAGATTGTGGCCTTCATGTGGCCCTAGGTATGAACTCTGGGTATCCACCACTGAAGATTTTCACTATACCTCAGTACATTTGGCAATAATAAACCAATTCCGGTTCCAAGGCCTGTGCCATATTCAGGCTTGGGATGAGAAATATAACTTGTCCCTACCAAGTGGTTAAGTGCTGCGTTGATGTTAAGGGTTGCCACTTTTACATCTTTTCTGAAATTCAGCTCTTCTGTCGATGTTTGGACATACAGTAGGCTCCAATGATTATCTGAAATTGTTGAATTTGAATTGAGTCCTGAGGGCTATGAGTGCCTGACTGGAAGATAAGACACTGTTCATTGAGCTTTGGGCTTTACTGGAGTAGTGCTAAGAGATCAGGAACAGACAGATCAGAGTGGAGAATTAAATTGACAGGCAATAGTTAAGTATTGAATTCTCCACACATACCGCTTGACTTGGTGTTGGTTTATGATTGATACAGTAAAAAGTTTGTCTTGCATGCTGTTCATACAAATCCACAGTGTATTGAGCTAGAATAAGGTAAAATAATAACGATGCAGGATAAAGTGTGGAAGCTTCCTCCCAGATTCCAAAGACAGAGATTGGTAAAGGTTAGTGAGCTGTGGGCATGCAATGTTGGCAGTGAAAGTGTGTCTGTGTTGGTCATTGACACAGACAATGCATTTCACTGAATGTTTTGATGTATATCTGATAAATAAAGCAAATCTTCTCATCTCTGTGTCCTGAACACATATTTTGAGATTTGTGAACCCTGGTTCTAGACACAGGATTTTGACAAAATTAAAATCATCCTTGGATTGACCCTGTCAAGCCCTGTATAAAATTTGCATGTTCCAACCTGTTAAACATGAGAGTGTAGCCCACAGATATCTCATTATGAAGATGTTTCATTGGCACCTTTCCTAAAGCAAGCAATAAATTCTTTGGCAGCAATATCCACATGCCCTTATATAATAAAGCTTAAAGTTGAGAGGCCCAAAAAGAAACTTGAATGGACTGATTCAGCATGAATAATAAATTGTATTGCAGCTGTTCAGTGACACACTGTGAGCCCCTTTGTGTAATGCTCATTTATGCATATTGTGTTATGCCTTAGTTTTATACCATGTTCTGTAGAAGTGTGACGTGCATTTTTTTCCACGACTGGAAAAGAATGAGAAAGTATTGTCTGATGTAGTGTGAAAGTACCTGTTGCTGAACCATAAACTCAATTCAAATTTCTGTGATGATCCAGATCTTTCCCCTGGTTTTTGATATTGGGGATGGATAAACCACAAGGCACATAATGTACTGTAATTGAGGCAAGGCATTACGGTTTTGGATACTTATCAGTATGTCTTTTGACAACACACACAAAAGGCTAGAGGAACTCAGCAGGTCAGGCAGCATCTATGGAGGGGAATAAACAGTCAAGATTTTGGACCTTAAAGGAAGGGAGCCGAGACCAGAATAAGAAGGTGGACGAAGGAGAGAAGAGTACAAACTGGCACAAAATGCTGGAGAAACACATCTTTCAATATCAGTTTTCTCCCTTCTGTGTCAAAGCTGGGTGGTCCGAAGTACACTTCCACATGTTTCGTAACTCTATGTACTTTATTGAAGTGCCCAGTCTTTACTTAGAAAGATTAGCTTAATAAAGTTAATCTTTCTATTACTGTGGTTATTAGAAGGTAATTAACTGTGAAAATCATTACAACCTACCTGGCTTTATGCACAAAATACACTCCCTGAATGTCTTCACTTGACTTATTTTCCCTAGTTAATTAAAAAACAATAAATGCTGCTCATTTCCATTGAGGATAATTGAAGTGATCATTAGTTTTGCCCAAATCAAGCATTATTTGTAGAACTATCTTGATATTATTGAGAAATGCATTAACTACATAGCATGGAGGGATTGTAAGCTTTCACTGAATATCAAAACAATTCAAATTCTCTTTAAAATATTCCACTTTGCTTAAGCATTGAAAATAACCTCCAGCTAGCAAAGTAGCATTGAAACTGAAACTGTTTATTTGAAAACTAGAAGCATCCCAGACTTGTGTTCCTTCTTAAGAGACACACATGTCTTGTGTTTGATACGGGGATGACGGTCCTTTGTTAGATCAGCGGCCTGTTACTTAATTTGTTTTAGTTCCATCAAGCCCTGTTGTGCCTAGAATAATCAGTTCTAATCCTTTTTTTAACTCTGCATATTTCACATTCATTCTGTCAACAAAGATCATCTCCCAGGATATGACTTCTGACCTTTCTGGCATTCCATGCATGAAGCTGCATTTTTATTTTCAATCACTTTGCTGTATACTATTTCTTATGGTCGCAAAGGTAATGATGAACCTAGGCAAAATTCTGCTGTAAAGATCATTAATTCTGGATTAATTTAGCAAGTTCCAGCTAGCAGAAACATATTGTTTGTGTGTTGATTCTAAATCCTTTCCACATTGTTATATGTCAGACTATAAAGTTTATTAAGGTAAAGGTATAAAGATTAGCTCTATTTGTCGCATGTATATTGAAACATACAGTCAAATGTGTCATTTTGCGTCAGTGACCAACACAGTCCAACGATATGCTGGGGAGAGCACGTAAGTGTCACCATGCCTCTGGCATCAACAACTCACTAATCCTAACCCATACGTGTTTGAAATGTGAGAGGAAATCCACGCAGTCACAGGAGGAGCATGCAGTCTCCTTACAGATGGCAGCAGAAATCAAACCCTGATTGCTGGGGCTGGAAAGCATTATACTAACTGATATGCTACCATGTTGACCATCATAATCCTTACATTTTTCACAAAACCTTCTGTGGTAATCTGCTCCTATCATTTGTGTTGGTTGAAATGAGTAGGGTGTAAGGGATTAATGTTTACTGTATACTAATCACAATTGAGTTTGAATATATAATCTCCTTTTACTGTATTAAATAATGAGATTCAGGACAGACTCATATGAAATTCCTTTTGAACTATACATTTCCACTAGACCTAAGCCAATTCCCTCACGCTGTCACTTTATATAATTCATAGGTTAAATATTACTGAATTTTACATTTATGCCACAATTACTGTAGTAGTTGTGGAGAAGTGGAAGATGCCCAGAGGTGGACTGGACCATGGGGCTAGGTCTGGATAAGTCAGGGACAGAAGACAGTTTAACAATGATGTGAAGTGTTTTACGGGGAGGCAGAAAACAAGTTAGCTGCAGGGGGCAAAAGCCATGTAGAGTCAAGACCCAGGGTTGTCTTGCAGGGAAGTGGTAGTGGAAGAATGGGTCAAGGTCAAGTTTATTGTTATATGCACAAGTACACAGGGCAATGAAAAACTTACGACAGTATCACAGGTACGTAACATCATGCAAGCAGCATTCACGAGAAAAACATAAATGATACACATTGTTTAACAAGGAAGCAATTAGAACAAATAAAAGTCAATTTTAGTGCAAAGTAGTTCAGTCCATTGATGGATTTGTAAAAAAAACAGACAGAACTTGTATAGCGAATTGATGTCGTTCACTGAGGCAAGTAGTGATGGAGGAGCAAGATGTGGAAGTTTGGTTAGCTGAGTTTGTGTTCAGGTGGATGCCTAGGATGGAGCTCAAATGTCTGTGAGAGATCTGTTGTTAGGTCTTGGGGATGGGGGGGGGGGGGAATTTAGGCAGTGAAAAGGCTAAATGAGGAAGTGTGCAAAATCCAAGAAGACTGTGAGAGCATCACCAGGTCCCCGAGGCCAGGCACCATTGTAGCGTAACACAAGTGATAACTGATCAGGACTCAGTTCCTGCCACTTTTGTAAGGAGTTTGTATGTCCACATGACCCCATGGGCTTCCTCTGGGTGCTATGGTTTCCACCCACATTTCAAAGATGTATGATTAGGTTTAGAAATTTGTGGCCATTCTATATTGGTGCAGAGGCTTGGTGACACTTGCAGGCTCCCCAGAATCGACAAACGCCTTTCATTGTAAGTTTCAATGTACACGTAACAAATAAAACTAATCTGATCTAATCTAATGCTCAGTAGTGAGATCAGTGAGGAGACTGTAAAGGGATAGCAGTAAATCTGTGAGGAAACTGTAGGAGGGACAATGGGAAATCCACAAGGAGACACTAGGAGGGTGTATGGGAGGTTTGTGTGAGGGAGTTTGATCAGTGATAACTCTGTAAGAGGTAAAGAATGTGATTACAAATTTATCTTATTGGCCACAATTCTCAGAGGCAGTAGAAGAATTCTGGTTTAATCATTTTTAAGTGTGTTTTGATAGTTTGCTTTAGGCTAAATTGCTGAATGATTGATTTTTGTCGGCTATGTGATGATATTTTCAACTGTTTATGCTTCCTAATTTCAAGATAGCTTGTTTGCAACCAACTTGGGTCGATCAACCTCCTGGTATAATTAGGTGACCCTGAGGGCATCTTATTATGAAGCTAAAGAGCCTTTCATTGGAAATGCTGTCATACTTCAACTGCATACTCAGGAATGTTCCTTTGTGTGTATGTGTAAACAGAAGTCTGTGAGTGCCATGGGAAAGGGCATAGGGGTTGCTTTAACTTTAGTTTCAATCTTTAACCCCATCAAAGGTGTCAGGCCTGTTCACTTTCACATGTCATGGGCATGTCTTGGGACTTAGCAGTTTTTTGTGACATGAATGTGGTGCCAGTTTTGTGGCTGAACGGTGTGGTTAGATGAAGTAAAAGGACAGTTCTGTCTAAAATGTCTATCCAGATTCTGATGGGCTTTGGAGGCTTGAGTAAGAACAGCCTCGGTTTCCAATTAGAAACAGCTGATCAGAATGGATATGTCAGTTATCTCTGATATGTGTGGACACATGAACTCGGAGCTAGCCTCTGGATGTAACTGTCAAAAAGCAAGTGAGCTTTTGAGAGTTTTGATGTCCACTGCTTTATCTTATGGCATTTGATGCAAAATCCTTCAGTTCTTGGAGTGATTTGAATTGAATGTTTTGTGAATGTCACTAGCCTGCCTTTGGCATTCACAGAATAAGAACATAAAACAATAGGAGCAGAATTAGGCCATTTGGCCCATCGAGTCTGCTCTGCCACTCCATCATGGCTGATTTATTACCCCTCTCAACCCCATTCTCCTGCCTTCTCCCTTTCTGATGCCCTTATGAATCAAGAATCTAATAACCTTCACATTAAATATATCCATCTGTGGCAATGAATTCTACAGATTCACATCCCCTGGCTAAAGAAATTCCTCCTCATCTCTGTTCTAAAGGAACATCCTTGTATTCTGAGGCAGCAGCCTCTGGTCTTTGACTCCCCCATTATAGGAAACATCCTCTCTACATCCACTCAACCTAGGCCTTTCAATATTCAAGAGGTTTCAATGAGACCGCCCCTCCCCCCTTCATTCTTTTGAACTTCAGTAAGTACAGGTTCAGAACTATCATACGCTGCTCATACATTAACATTTTCATTCCCAAAATGATTCTTGTACACCTCTTCTGGACCTTCTCTAAAGCCAACACATCCGATAAGGAGAAGTAATGCTGAATGTGCGGAACCTACATGGTTTGCTGTCCTGCTTGACTGAGCTGCTGTAGCACTAGGGTCTTTTGTTTCTCTCTGAATGTGACACTCTAACTATCCCTGTTTCTATACCGACAGACCAGAGAGTGGCCTCCTTCTGCACACTGAATGACATGCAGTCAGCACAAAGCATGGAGGGAGCTGAGGAATTATCTCTGCACATTGGCCAAACAGACAGGAAGGACCACGCTGATGATACAGGGTAAGTACAACCCAAGATAGTCATCTTCTCGTTAACTACAGCAATCTTGCTTGAAGCTTTGATGAACCAGAGCCACAGGTCTGATGCATTCTTCTCTTGCTTTATATAAAATAAGGGCAGCACGGTAACGAAGCAGTTAGTGTAATATTTTACAGTGTAAGCTGTAACACTGGGGATCAATTCTGTGTATAAGGAGTTTGTACCTTCTCCCTGTGACCATGTGGGTCTCCTCCCACATTCCAAAGATGTACGGGTTTGGGTTAATAAGTTGTAGGCATGTAATGTTGGTGCCAGAAGCATGGTGACATTTGCAGGTTCAGCACATCCTCGGACTGTTTTGGTCATTGATGCAAACAACACATTTCAGTGTTCAAATGTTTCAATGAACATGTGACAAATAAAGATTATCTAATCTAATCGAGCATTTAGATTAAGTGTGGAAGAAAGCTAGAAAAAGACTTGCACCTTATACTCAATAAGACCATAAGACATAGGAGCAAAAAAATTGGCCATTTGGCCTGTCAAGTCTGCTCCACCATTCCATCATGGCTGATTTATTATCCCTTCCAACCCCATTCTCCAGCCTTCCTCTTGTAATTTTTGACTCCCCGACTAATCAAGAACCTATCAACCTCCATTTAAATATACCCAATGACTTAGCCTCCACAGCCATTGGTGGCAATGAATTCCACAGATTCACCATCGTCTGTCTAAAGAAATTCCTCCTCATTGCTATTTAAAAGGGATGTACTTCTATTCTGATACTGTGGCCCCTGATCCTAAACTCCCGGACTATAGGAAATATCCTGTCCACGTCTACTCTGTCTAAAGTTTTCAATATTCAATAGGTTTTAATGAAATCAACCTCCCCCCGACCATTCTTCTAAACTCCAATGAGTACAGGCCCAGTGCTATCAAACATCACTAATTCTATTTGCCCACATTCTCCAATGTCTTGCTTATTCAAGTCTCTGCCTGCGCCTCTTTAATGCAGCAGTTGTATCTGATTCCACCCATTTCCTCAGGCAAAATGCTCCAGTAATCGACCACTCCATGTGCAAAAAAAAAAATCTGCAGATGCTGGAAATCCAGAGCAACACACACAAAATGCTGGAGGAACTCCGCAGGTCAGGCAGCATCTATGGAAAGGAATAAAGAGTCTACGTTTTGGGCAAAGGCCGTTCATCAGAACTCAGAGCAACAGAACTTAACTAAAAAGGCAATACGGGGAGAAAAAATGAGGTATGAACGCAAGCTAGCTAGGAATATAAAGGAGGATAGCAAAAGATTTTTAGGTATGTGAAGAGAAGGAAGATAGTTCAGAACAATGTTGGGCCCTTGAAGAATGAATTGGGAGAAATTGTTATGGGAAACAGAGAAATGGCAGACGAATTTAATAAGCACTTTGGATCTGTCTTCACTAGGGAAGACACAAGCAATCTCCCAGATGTATGGATAGGCCAAGGACATAGGGTAACAGAGGAACTGAAACAGATTGACATTAGGAAGGAAACGGTGATGAGTAGACTGATGGGACTGAAGGCTAACAAATCCCCAGGTCCAGATGGTCCGCATCCTAGGGTACTAAAGGAGGTGGCCCTGGAAATTGCGGATGCATTGGTGATCATTTTCCAATGTTCCTTAGATTCAGGATCAGTTCCTGAGGATTAGCGAATGGCTAATGTTATCCCACTTTTTAAGAAAGGAGGGAGGGAGAAAACAGAGAACTATCGTCCTGTTAGCCTAACATCAGTAGTGGGGAAGATGCTAGAGTCCATTATTAAAGATGAAATAGTGGCATATCTTGATAGCAGTGATAGGATTGGGCCGAGCCAGCATGGATTTACCAAGGGCAAATCATGCTTGACTAATCTATTGGAGTTTTTCGAGGATGTAACCAGGAAGATAGACGCGGGAGATCCAGTGGATGTGGCGTACCTTGACTTTCAGAAGGCATTTGATAAGGTACCACATAGGAGGTTGGTGGGTAAAATCAGAGCTCATGGCATTGGGGGGAGGATATTAACATGGATAGAAAACTGGTTGGCAGATAGAAAGCAAAGGGTAGCAGTGAATGGGTGTTTCTCAGAATGACAGGTGGTGACTAGTGGGGTGCCACAGGGCTCGGTATTGGGACCACAGCTGTTTACAATTTACGTCAATGATTTAGGAGAAGGCATTGTGAATAACATCAGCAAGTTTGCTGATGATACTAAGCTGGGTGGCAGTGTGACATGTGATGAGGATGTTAGGAGAATTCAAGGTGACTTGGATAGGCTGGGTGAGTGGGCAGAAACTTGGCAGATGGCGTTTAATGTGAATAAGTGTGAGGTTATTCACTTTGGGAGCAAGAACAGGAAGGCAGATTATTATCTGAACAGTGTGGAGTTAGGTAAGGGTGAAATACAAAGAGATCTAGGAGTACTTGTTCATCAGTCTCTGAAGGTGAATGAGCAAGTGCAGCAGGCAGTGAAGAAGGCTAATGGAATGTTGGCCTTTATTACAAAGGGAATTGAGTACAAGAGCAAGGAAATCCTTTTTGCATTTGTACAGGGTCCTGGTGAAACCACACCTGGAGTATTGTGTGCAGTTTTGGTCTCCAGGGTTAAGGAAGGACATCCTGGCTGTGGAGGAGGTGCAGCGTAGGTTCACTAGGTTAATTCCTGAGATGTCCAGACTGTCTTATGCAGAGAGGTTAGAGAGACTGGGCTTGTACATGCTGGAATTAAGGAGATTGAGGGGGGGATCTGATTGAGACATATAAGATTATTAAGGGATTGGACAAGATAGAGGCAGAAAATATGGTCCAGATGCTGGGAGAGTCCAGTACCAGAGGGCATGGTTTAAGAATAAGGGGTAGGTCATTTAGGACAGAGCTGAGGAGGAACTTCTTCTCCCAGAGAGTTGTGGAGGTGTGGAACGCGCTGCCTCATAAGGCAGTGGAGGCGAATTCTCTGGATGCTTTCAAGAAGGAGCTAGATAGGTATCTTATGGATAGGGGAATCAAGGGCTATGGGGTCAAGGCAGGAACCGGGTATTGATAGTAGATGATCAGCCATGATCTCAGAATGGTGGTGCAGGCTCGAAGGGCCGAATGGTCTACTTCTACACCTATTGTCTATTGTCTATTGAGTTCCTCCAGCATTTTGTGTGTGCCTCCTCTCACTCATTTCTTCTTGTTTTTGATATCCCCATCATAGAAAAAAATATTTTGACCATCTTCCCTATCCATAATCTTATATATTCCAATCTCACTACATATATTGCTTCATATTTGTGCTAACTCAGTGCTCTTGATTGGCTTTACTGTATTTTCAAGAGTGTGATGTTTGCATTTTTTTGTTTAATGGTGTTTTCTGACTCTTTCATATCCTCAAAAAACAGTCTTAAGTGATCTGCTCTTTGGCATTGACCCAACATTGAGGGATCCAACAGAAGTCAGATAGAAAAGGGCACATTGCCAATTCATGCTGAAGCTGGCTGTAATGTTGGTTTTGTGTCACAATAATTCATCTATCAATGGTATCAGACAGTTGCGCTTTTAACACTGAAACATATTGACAGATGCCTTTGTTTGTGTGGTACTTGAGCAGATCATAACAAGCTTGTGGTTGAATTTTCTGCAATCATTCAGTTACTCATAGTTTTTCATTTATTTTGACCTTGATTCAGTAAATAGCTTATTGATTTGGATTTAATTTTAAACCTATAGTAATGCATCGACTCTTCATCAAGAGCTATTTTAGGTTTGTATGTAGCTCTGGTGAATGTTGCCCTAATTTCTAAAATACATATTCTTTTAAAATTGGGTCCTCAGTTTGAACTATGTGTAAGTGTCAACAAAGGCCTGTGTAACTGTCGATATTTGTAAATTTTACTAGACATCTATTGTACTGAGGAGATGTGGGTAGTGGGTTATGCAGAGTGATTATGTAAACTAAGTACATTTCACTAGAAGAGGTTGAGGGGTAAAATAATTAATGCTATTTAGATTTGAAAAAGACTGGATATGGTCAACCAGAGCAGGCAATTTGACCTCATCCAGAACAGTGGAGTGAAAGGACACAGACTGCAGTTGAAGTGGGAGGCAGAATTAAGACTAATCAGCAAATACAGTAATTTAGTGAATGAATAACCGAGGAACAGACTCCCTACAGAGATGGTGGAAACAGTATTGATTTGTTCAATGCAAATTAGATAGATTTTTGTAGGAAATTAACACAATGAGATCCATTATAGGAATAATTTGAAACATGACGTTGTCCATGCTCGAGGAAGCACAGGAGACTGTGGATATCTGGTTCCCACAAATTTTCACCACTTGGGTTTTCCTCTCTCCATGTCATGACTGTTCTGCACTAATTAAAAGAGCTTGGTTGTTGCAATCAGTCAATGTCTCCACTGTTTCTGTAACATGCAACCAATGAGTTTAGAACATAGAACAATACAATCACAATGTTGTGGCATCCTTTTAGCCTCCTCCAAGTTCGATCTAACTCTTCCCTCTCAAATAGCTCTCCAATATTCTTTTGTACATGTGCCTATCTAAGAGTCTTAAATGTATGAATGTATCTGCTTCTACCATAACACCCAGAAAGGCATTCTACACATCCATCATTCTCTGTATTTAAAAAAAATCTTACCTCTGATGTTACCCTTAAATTTTACTCCACTCACCTTAAAATTTTGCCTTCTTGTATTAGCCATTTCCATCATGGGCAAATCGTGCTGGGTGTCCACTCTATCAATGCCTCTTATCATTTTCTATGCCTCTATCAACTCACCTCTCATCCTCCTTTGTTCCAAAGTGAAAAGCCCTAACTTGTTTAACTTTTCGCCATAAAACATGCTCTCTAATGCAGGCAGCATTCTGGTAAATCTCTTCTGCACCCTCTCTAAAGCTTCCACATCCTCCTATAATGAAGTAAGTAGAACTGAACACAATACTCCAAGTGTGGTATAACCAGAGTTTAAAGAGCTTCAATGTTACTTCACAGCTCTTGAATTCAATACCCCGACTAATGAAGGCCAACACACCGTATGCCTTCTTAACCACCTATCAGCTTGTGTTGCAACTTTGAGGGATCTACGTATTCTCCACACTGCTAAGAACTCAGTCATCAACCTTGTACTCTGCCTTCAGTCTTCAATTATTCAGAGTGCATCCACAGTTTTCTGGATTGAAGTCCACCTGCCACTTCTCAGCCAAGTTCTGCATCCTATCAATGTCCCGTTGTAACCTAAGACATTCTTTCACACTATCCACAACACCACCAATTTTTGTGTCATCTGCAACCTTACTAATCCACCTTTCCACTTCCTCATCCAAGTCATTTATGAAAATCACATAGAGCAGGGGTTCCAGAACAGATCTGTCAAGAACACCACTAGTCACAGACCTCCAGGTAGAGTACACCCCCAGCAGCTACTGCTCTCTGCCTTCTAAGGGCAAGCCAGTTCTGAATGTACACAGCCAAATTTCCCTGGATCCCATGTCTCCTGACTTTCTGAATAAGCTTATCATAGGTTTGGTCCTTTACAATTTTCTTGAGCTTGGTTCAAAGTTTAAAGTAAATTTATTATCAAAGTACTGTACATATCTGTCACCATATACACCCCTGTATTCATTTTATTGTGGGCATTCACAGTAAATACAGAAAACACCATGGAATTAATGAAAGACTGCACCCAACAGCATGGACAAACAACCAATGTGCCAAAGAAAACAAACTGTGCAAATATAAAATCAGTTAATTAATTAATAGATAAATAAGCAAGCATGCAATAAATATCGAGAACATGAGATGAAAAGTCCATGAAAGTAAGACCATAGTTCAGTGATGGGGTGAGTGAAATTGAGTGAAGTTATCCCCTCTGGTTAAAGAGCCTGTTGGTTGAGGAGTAAAAGCTGTTCCATGACCTGGTGGTGTGAGTCCTGAGGCTCCTGTACCTTCTTCCTGATGGCAGCAGCAAGAAGGAAGAGTGGCCTGGATGGTGGAACGCTTGATGATAGAAGCTGCTTTCCTGCAACAGTACTCCATGTGGATGTGTTCAGTGGTGGGGAAGGCTTTACCCATGATGGACTGGGCCGTATCCACTACTTTTTGTAGGCTTTTCCATTCAAGGGCATTGGTGTTTCTATACCAAGTGGTGATGCAATCAGTCAATGTACTCTCCACCCCACACCTATAAAAGTTTGTCAAAGTTTTAGATGACACGTCAACTCTTCACAAACTTCTAAGGAAGTAGAAGCGCCACCGTGCTTTCTTCATAATGACCCTTATGTGCTGGACCCAGGACAGATCCTCTGAAATGAAAACACTGAGGAATTTAAAGTTGGTGGTAGGTGAGCGGGAATAACCCTGTCTTATTTATGTCCATCAATCTCTATATTCCTGTTCTCACTCCCCTCGCTTGCTCTGGCTTTTTTTAAACTCACATTTAAACTCATGACATTTTTTGTCTGCCACATTTTAAAACATAGTTGCTTCAAAATGTCAAAAATATATTTTAACAGAGGCAGTCATTTCATGCTTTCTTTTTTTAAACCTGATGCAGAAAATTTACAACACCTACCAACTTACAAACTTCTGACCCATAATATTTAACCTTCAATTGACTTCACAATATGTTTAATCAGAAATGCAACATTAAAAGGAAGACAAGCTAACTGAGCGTGTAAGTACAATGGTGCATGTTTCATTACATGGCACAACTATCCTGTTGCAAAACAGTGAATAAGCTGACCAAGGAAGAGTCATCAGATCCAGCAGTTTTTCCTTCATTATCCACTACTAATTCATAACTGTCAAATATGTGAACAAAATAACTTGGTTTATTCCTTGGGCAAGCAATGTCATTCCTGTTGGGTTTAGGCTATATGGTGGGATGATTTGAAAAGAAATCTTCCACCTTACAAAATAGTATGCCGGAGTTAAATATTTCCATTCTTGAAATGTAAACTAAAAAGAGTCTACACCAGAGAGGGTCCCCTCTGCTGGCCACAAAGAGGACAGTTGCAATGTTGTTCTTTATGGTCACTGATCTGCATTTAATTTGGCAGACATATCAGATGAACAATATTAGGTTGGTGGTTGTGAGAATTAGACAAACAAGAATTATGTCTACTATGAAGGGGCATAATTTTAAGATGATTGGAGGAAAGTATAGGAGGATGTCAGAGCTAACGTATTTTCCACAGAGAATGGTAAATACATGAAATACCTTGCCAGGAGTGGTGATATAGGCAGATGCATTAGGGGTGTGGAAGAAACTCTTAGATAGACTCATGCATGATAGTAAATGGAGGGCTATGTTGGAGGGAAGGGATAACTGATTATAGAGTCAGTTAAAGTCTGGTACAACATTGTGGGCCAAAGGGGCTGGACTGTACTGTAATGTTCTATGTTCTAATGCGATAGTTCTGTAGGACTACTTTCTGATAGGTATATGAAGGAATTTAAGGTGGGGGGTTATGTGGGAGGCAGGGTTTGAGGGTTCACACAACAAAGTGGGCTGAAGGGCCTGTACTGTGCTGTACTATTCTATGTTCTGTGTTCTATGTAATCATGAAGAGAATTGCACTGATTTGGCATGCCTGCTACCTAGAATGTTTTCATTTTCACCAGTTTCATTTACCTTACTAATAGAATTTTTAAGTCTTCTCCAGTGAATGTTGCCAGTTTCTTTATCTACAAACACGAGAAAATCTGCAGATGCTGGAAATCCAAGTAACACACAAAATGTTGGAGGAACTCAACCAGTCAGGCAGCATCTATGGAAAAGAATAAACAGTCAATGTTTCATGCTTTATCCTTAAAGTTGTCCTTTCCAAAGGGGAAAAAATCTTTTTGTTATATTTGGATACAAGTCATTCTGATGACATTTATTCAAAACATTCTTGAGTATATAGTTTGATCCCTTTGAGGAAAAAAATACTTTAGATGCATTTGAGATGCCGTTATGAAAACTAGTTTATCTTTAATGTTCACTCAGAATAGATTATTCAGTGGCAGTGTTCAGCAGATTTGAGAACAGATTCGGTTTGAACACTATGTACTTTAGGACTGTTGTGTAGTTTTTATACTTGGACCTTGCAAATGATTCCTAATACTAGAGGAGCACCTTGGTTCCCAGAAAAATGGTGGACTATAGATTCTTAGTTATTAAGTTAAAGTTTCTACCTTGATTTTACTACCTTGATGATAATCTATTTACTTTTTATTGTGAGCACATGATAATATGAGCACACAGAAGCTTGCCCAAATAGAAACTGAAGAATTTCAGACCCATATGTGATTAGTCGACTCTTTTGAATATCCAGTGTAGTACAAAAAGAAATCACAAATAGCCCAAACTGTCAAACAAAATTTGAGTTACTGATAACCAGCTCGGGCAATTGGACACTGGTCGGATGGCTGCAGTCTGTGGTGGCATGGACAATATTGATGGGAAAAACTGATGCTGTAGTTACCAGGCAGGCAGAATGGGTTCAACCTGTTGTTGGGTTTGGTTATTAACTGGCTCTTTGTCACTTAGCATCATAGGCTTCAGTATTATCCAGTTTCTATAGTATGCAAAGGTAAACTACCTTGATTTAGTGAAGAAGCTAGGAATAGAGTTTTTTAGAATTATCAGCGAATAGTTTCAGTCCAGCACTATAAAAGAGGGAAGTTCATTAACAGCAATGATGCCACTCTGCATTAAGAACAGATTGGATTCCACAATATTGGTGTCAAATGTGACTTTAATCCTCTGATGGGGTTTCCTCAAATCTAGAACATAGAACCTTACAGCACAGTACAAGCCCTTCAGCCCACTATGTTGTACCAACCTTTTACCCTACTCCATAATCAACCTAAGTTCTTCTCTCCTGCATAGCCCTCCATTTTTCTTTCATCTATGTGCCTATCTAATGTCCCTAATGTCATTGCCTCTACTGTCATCCATTGCTGTGTGTTCTACGTACCTACCACTCTGTGTTTACCTAGTTGATGTATTTGGTGACACTCTCAAATAATGGCAGTTGAGTAGATTTGCAAAGTAGCCTTGATATAACTAGTTTGAAAATCAATCATTTAAAATGCGTACAATTTGATCAGTCTGTAACAACAACAATGTGCCCAAAGCCTCGAATGTTAGAACCAAAAGTATTGGTAGAAATAACTCATGAAAATCCATGATTAGCCTTTTCAGAACTAAACTCTTATAAAGAGTGAAAATGGGTAGTTTGACATGGGAATTTGCCAATTCTTTAAGATAAATTGATGCATGCATATTAATTGAATAATAAATGCTGTTTTATGCTTTATCTAATAAACTTCCTTCATGAAATCCTCATTCTGTTCTAATTAAGATTAACTGTTGCTAAAACTAATTTTGATGGACAGTGCCAAAGGCACACGAAATGCAAGTGCATTAATTTGATGACTTTAAATGCTCACCATTTAAAGTAAATTGGAAGCATTTAAACTAATTATTTCATGGATTTTACTGAAATGGTGTGCAAAATTATTTGTTAAAACACAATTGAATCTGATTTAAAATCAAGGTGTTATTTAATCAAGAACCACCGTAGGATATTAAACACAGGGTAATGAACCAAAAAGACTTGTCCTATTAGGGTATGGGCAGAAGACTTTCTGGTGGATGCCTGGTTTTACATATCCAAAGACACAATGCAGAGGTAATGAAGCTGTGTATGAATGGTGTAAATAGAGCCAAGGTATCTGAGCCCCAGCCGAGGCGACGTGTTGTGTCCTTGAGCAAGGCACTTAAGCACACCTTGGTCTGCAACGACACTGGTGCCAAGCTGTATGGGTCCTAATGCCCTTCCCTTGGACAACATTGGTGTCGTGGAGAGGGGAGACTTGCAGCATGGGCAACTGCTGGTCTTCCATACAACCTTGCCCAGGCCTGCACCCTGGAGAATGAAGACTTTCCAGGCGCAGATCCATGGTCTCGCAAGACTAACGGATCTGAAGGATGTGTAAAGGTGGTAGTAATATTTTCATTATTATCAGTGTTTAAACTTTTTTTAATTTTGAATTTTGTTTATCTAAGAAAGTGTTTTTCTTGATCAACCTGATATGACCTTGACAACAGAAGACAAGACAATCTATATGCTCAAAGTTTGAACAGCCAGCGGCAGCTGTGACAGAGGCAGCAATGACTAACACAGATGAAAACCTCAGCAAAAAATAAATCCAGATTTTAAGAGTGGAAGTAAAACATAGAAAACCTAGAGCACAATACAGGCCCTTCGGCCCACAATGCTGTGCCAAACATGTACTTACTTTAAAAATTACCTAGGGTTACCCATAGCCCTCTATTTTTCTAAGCTCCATGTACCTATCCAGGAGTCTCTTAAAAGACCCTATCGTTTCCACCTCCATCACCGGCAGCCCATTGCATGCACCCACCACTCTCTGCGTAAAAAAACTTAACTCTGACATCTCCGCTGTACCTACTTCCAAGCACTTAAAACTGTGCCCTTTTGTGTTAGCCGTTTCAGCCCTGGGAAAAAGCCTCTGACTGTCCACATGATCAATGCCTCTCATACAGTGGCATGCAAAGGTTTTCTTCTGATGACTCTTCCATGGAGGTCATATTTGAGTAGGTGTCGCTGCACAATAGAACAGTGCACCACCACTCCAGAGTCTGCTAAATCTTCCTGAAGGTCTTTTGCAGTCAAACGGGAGTTCTGATTTGCCCTTCTAGCAATCCTGCGAGCAGTTCTCTTGGAAAGTTTTCATGGTCTTCCAGACCTCAACTTGACCTCCACCATTCCTGTTAACTGCCATTTCTTAATTACATTACGAACTGAGGAAACAGCTACCTGAAAACGCTTTGCTAACTTCTTATAGCCTTCTCCTGCTTTGTGAGCATCATTTATTTTAATTTTCAGAGTGCTAGGCAGCTGCTTAGAGGAGCCTATGGCTGCTGATTGTTGGGACACGGTTTGAGGAGTCAAGCTATTTATAAAGCTTTGAAATTTGCATCACCTGGCCTTTCCTAATGATGACTGTGAACAAGCCATAGCCCTAACAAGCTAGTTAAGGTCTGAGACCTTGGTAAAAGTTATCTGAGAGCTCACATCTCTTGGGGTGCCCAAACTTTTGCATGGTGCTCCCTTCCTTTTTTTCACTCTAAAATTGTAGAAAACAAAAATAATACACTAATTTTGCTTAAAATGTTGAAAAGAATGTTTCATCTCTAACTTTATGACTTTTGGAGATCAGTTCACCTTCTACTCACCTAACTATTCATAGTAACAGAAATTTTGACCAGGGGTGCCCAAACTTTTGCATGCCACTGTATATCTCTATCAGGTCCGCTCTCATCCTCCGTTGCTCCAAGGAGAAAAGGCCTGTTCACTCAACCTATTCTCATAAAGCATGCTCCCCTATCCAGGTATCATAAATCTCCTCTGCACCCTTTATGTAGTTTCCACATCCTTCCTGTAGTGAGGTGACCAGAACTGAGCAACAAATGGGGCCTGATCAGGGTTCTATATAGCTGTAACATTACCTCTCGGCTCTTGAATTCAATCCCATGGTTGATGAAGGCCAATGCACCTCATGCTTTCTTAACCACACAGTCAACCTGCGCAACAGCTTTGAGTATCCTATGGACTCGGACCCCAAAATCCCTCTGATCCTCCTCACTGCCAAGAGTCTTATCATTAATGCTATATTCTGCCATCATATTTGACCTACCAAAATGAACCACCTCACTATTATCTGGGTTGAACACCATCTGCCACTTCTCAGCCCAGTTTTGCATCCTATCAATGTCCCACTGTAACCTCTGACAGCCCTTCACACTATCCACAACACCCCCAACCTTTGTGTCATCAGCAAATTTACTAACCCATCCCTCCACTTCCTCATCCAGGTCATTTATAAAAATCACGAAGAGAAGGGATCTCAGAACAGATCCCTAAGACACACCACTGATCACCAACCTCCATGCAGAATATGACCCATCTACAACTACCCTTTGCCTTCTGTGAACAAGCCAATTCTGGATCCACAAAGCAAGATCCCCTTGGATCCCATGCCTCCTTACTTTCTCAATAAGCCTTGCATGGGGTACCTTATCAAATGCCTTGCTGAAATCCATATACACTACATCTACTGCTCTATCTTCATCAATGTGTTTAGTCACACCCTCAAAAAATTCAATCAGGCTCCTAAAGCACGACCTGCCTTTGACAAAGCTATGCTGACTATTCCTAATCATATTATGCCTCTCCAAATGTTCTTAAATCCTGCCTCTCATGATCTTCTCCATCAACTTACCAACCACTGAAGTAAGACTCAACGGTCTATAATTTCCTGGGCTATCTGTATGTCATCCCTACAATCGCCAAGGTCCTTTTCCATAGCGAATATTGAAGCAAAGTATTCATTATGTACGTCAGCTATCTCCTCCAGTTCCATACACACTTTTCCGCTATCACACTTGATTGGTCCTATTCTCTCACGTATTCTCCTCTTGCTCTTCACATAATTGTAGAATGCCTTGGGGTTTTCCTTTATCCTGCTCACCAAGGTCTTCTCATGGCCCCTTCTCACTCTCCTAATTTCATTCTTAAGCTCCTTCCTGCTAGCTTTATAATTTTCTAGATCTCTATCAATACCTAGTTTTTTGAACCTTTTGTAAGCTTTTCTTTTCTTCTTGACTAGATTTTCACAAGCCTTTGTACACCATGGTTCCTTGTACTCTACCATCCTTTCCCTATCTCACTAGCATGTACCTATGCAGAACACTATGTAAATATCCCCTGAACATTTGCCACATTTGTGCCATACATTTCCTGATAACATCTGTTCCCGATTTATACTTCCAAGTTCCAGCCTGATAGCTTCATATTTCCCCTTACTCCAATTAAACGCTTTCCTAACTTGTCTGTTCCTATTCCTCTCCAATGCTATGGTAAAGGAGATACAATTGTGATCACTATCTCCAAAATGCTCTCCCACTGAGAGACCTGACACTTGACCAGGTTTATTTCCCAATACTAGATCAAGTACACCCTCTCCTCTTGTAGGCTTATCCACATATTGTGTCAAAAACCTTCCTGAACACACCTAACAAACTCCACCCCATCTGAACCCCTTGCTCTAGGGCAATGCCAGTTAATATTGGGGAAATTAAAATCTCCCATCACAACAATCCTGTTATTACCGCACTTTTCCAGAATCTGTCTCCCTATCTGCTCCTCGATGTCCCTGTTATTATTGGGTGGTCTATAAAAAACACACAGTAGATTTATTGACCCCCTTCCTGTTTCTAACTTCCACCCACAGAGACTCAGTAGACAATCCCTTCATGACTTCCTCCTTTTCTGCAGCCATGACACTATGTCTGATCAGCAATGCCACACCCCAACCTCTTTTGCCTCCCTCCTTGTCCTTTCTGAAACATCTAAAGCCTGGCACTCTAAGTAGCCATTGCTGCCCCTGAGCCATCCAAGTCTCTGTAATGGCCACAATATCATAGCTCCAAGTACCTATCCATGCTCTAAGCTCATCCTCTTTGTTCATGATACTCCTTGCGTTAAAATAGACATATCTCAAATCATCAGTCTGAGCACTTCCCCCTCTCACACTGTCTACAAGCTTTCTCAATTTGTGAGCCAACCTCCCCTTCCTCCATCTCTTCAGTTTGCTTCCCACCCCCCAGCAATTCTATTTTTAAACTTTCCCCAGTCGCCTTAGCAAACCTCCCCGCCAGGATATTGGTCCCCCTCAGGTTCAAGTGCAACCCGTCCTTTTTGTACAGGTCACGCCTGCCCGAAAAGAGATCCCAATGATCCAGAAATCTGAATCCCTACCCCCTGCTCCAATCCCTCAGCCATGCATTTTTCCTCCACCCCACTCTATTCCTACACTCACTGTCACGTGGCACAGGCAGTAATCCCAAAATTACTGCCTTTGAAGTCCTGCTTCTCGGCTTCCTTCCTAACTTCCTGTAGTCTGTTTTCAGGACCCGCTCCCTTTTCCTACCAATATGTACCATGACCTCTGGCTATTAACCTTCTCACTTCTGGATATCATGGATGTGATCAGAAACATCCCGGACCCTGGCACCTGAGAGGCAAACTGCCATCCATGTTTCTTTCCTGCGTCCTGACCCCCTAATTATAGAGTCCCCTATCACTGCTGCCATCCTCTTCCTTTCCTTACCCTTCTGAGCCACAGGGCCAGACCCTGTGCCAAAGGTGCGACCACTATTGCTTCCCCCAGGTAGTTCGTTCCCCTCCCCCCCCCCCAAACAGTACTCAAACAGGAGTACTTATTGTTAAAGGGGATAGCCACTGGGTACTCTCTAGTATCTGACTCTTCCCTCTCCTGACTGTTACCCACTTATCTGTCTCCCGAGGCCCCAGTGTGACTACTTGCTTATAGCTCTTCTCTATCACCTCCTCACTTCCGCTGACCAGACAAAGGTCATCGAGCTGCATCTCCAGTTCCCTAAGGAGCTGCATCTCCAGTTCCCTAAGGAGCTGCAGCTAAGTAGAGGATATGAAGTGCCTCCACTGAGATTGAATACCTAGATGGATGGAGCTTTTTTTTTTATTTTCACCAAAAAAATTGTTTCCTTTGACTCAGAGCTACCCTCATAAGACATCAGGCCCCGACGTTGTACCCAGCAGGTACTGAAAACCTGTGCCAGCCAACTGGCGGAGGTATTTAAAAACATTTTCAACCCCTCAGTGCTGCAGTCGGAGGTTTGATCTGCTTCAAATGAGTATCAATCATACCAGTGCCCAAGCAGAGCAGGGTGAGCTGCCTCAACAAATATCACCCAGTAGCAGTCACGTCTAGTATAATAAAGTGCTTTGAGAGGTTGGTAATGGCTAGAATTAACTCCTGCCTGAGCAAGAACCTAGACCCACTGCAGTTTGCCTACCCCTGCAAGTCTGCAGTGGATGCAATCTCACTGGCTGTCCTCTCTACCTTGGACAATAGTCATACCTACATCAGGCTTATTGATTATAGCTCAGCATACAACACCACATTCCTCTCAGTATTAATCAACAAGCTTCAAAACCTGGGCCTTTGTACCTCCAATCTTTGATTTTTGACTTCCTCATCAGGGGACCACAGTTCAGTATGAATCTTTAATAACATCTCCTCACTGGCAATCAACACAGATGCCCCTTAAGGATGTGAGCTTAGCTCACTGCTGAACTCTCTTACACTTGTGACCGTGTAGCTAGGCACAGCTTAAATGCCATCTATAAATTCACACATGACACCACTGTTGTTGGCAGAATTTCTGATGGTAATATGGAAGCTTACAGGAGTGAAATATATCATCTAATCGAGTGTTGATGCAGCAACAACCTTGCACTCAACATCGGCAAGACCAGGACATTGATGGTGGACATCAGGAAGAAGTTGAGGGAATACACACCAGTCTTCATTGAGGGGTCAGCAGTGGAAAGGGTGAGCAGTTTCAAGTTCCTGGGTGTCAGCATCTCAGAGGATCTATCCTGGGCCCAACATATTGTCGCAGGCATGTCAGTGGTTATACTTCATTAGGTGTTTGAGGAGATTTGATATGTCAACATTGAATGCAGCAAATTTCTACAGATGTACTGTGGAGGCCATTTTGATTGGTTGCATCACAACCTAACAAGAAGGGGCTAATGTACAGGATAGTAAGAGTTGGGCTGGACTGGAACCAATGTCCTAGGGGGAGCGTTTGCTTCTGTTGTTCAGGAGGATTTAAACTAATGTGGCAGGGGGATGGGAACAAGTGCAGAGAGACAGAGAGGTGTAAAATGAGGGTAGAAGCAAGAAGTAGGAAGGTGAAAAGTAAAAGTGGCAGGCAGGCAAATCCAGGGCAAAAATCAAAAAAGGCCACTTTTCAACATAATTGTATAAGGGCTAAGAGTGTTGTAAAAACAAGCCTGAAGACTTTGTGTGTCAAGGCAAGGAGCATTCGTAACAAGGTGGATGAATTGAATGTGCAGATAGTTATTAATGAATATGATATAGTTGGGATCACAGAGACATGGCTCCAGGGTGACCAAGGATGGGAGCTCAACATTCAGGAGTATTCAATATTCAGGAGGGATAGATATGAAAGAAAAGGAGGTGGGATAGCATTCCTGGTTAGAGAGGAGATTAACGCAATAGAAAAGAAGGACATTAGCCGGGATGATGTGGAATCGATATGGGTAGAGCTGCATAACAGTAAGGGGCAGAAAACGCTGGTGGGAGTTGTGTACAGGCCACCTAACAGTAGTAGTGAGGTTGGGGATGGCATTAAACAGGAAATTAGAAATGAGTGCAATAAAGGAACAGCAGTTATAATGGGTGACTTCAATCTACATATAGATTGGGTGAACCAAATTGGTAAGGGTGCTGAGGAAGAGGATTTCTTGGAATGTATGTGGTATGGTTTTCTGAACCAACATGTCAAGGAACCAACTAGAGAGCAGGCCATTCTAGACTGGGTATTGAGCAATGAGGAAGGGTTAATTAGCAATCTTGTCGTGAGAGGCCCCTTGGGTAAGAGTGACCATAATATGATGGAATTCTTTATTAAGATGGAGAGTGATATAGTTAATTCAGAAACAAAGGTTCTGAACTTAAAGAAGGGTAACTTTGAAGGTATGAGACGTGAATTTGCTAAGATAGACTAGCAAATGATACTTAAAGGGTTGACATTGGATATGCAATGGCAAGCATTTAAAGATTGCATGGACGAACTACAACAATTGTTCATCCCAGTTTGGCAAAAGAATAAACCAGGGAAGGTAGTGCACCTGTGGCTGACAAGAGAAATTAGGGATAGTATCAATTCCAAAGAAGAAATATACAAATTAGCCAGAAAAAGTGGCTCACCTGAGGATTGGGAGAAATTCAGAGTCCAACAGATGAGGACAAAGGGCTTAATTAGGAAAGGGAAAAAAGATTGTGAGAGAAAGCTGGCAGGGAACATAAAAACTGACTGTAAAAGCTTTTATAGATATGTGAAAAGAAAAAGATTGGTTAAGACAAATGTAGGTCCCTTACAGTCAGAAACAGGTGAATTGATCATGGGGAACAAGGACATAGCAGACCAATTGAATAACTACTTTGGTTCTGTCTTCACTAAGGACATAAATTATCTTCCGGAAATAGTAGGGGACTGAGGGTCTAGTGAGATGGAGGAACTGAGGGAAATACATGTTAGTAGGGAAGTGGTGTTAGGTAAATTGAAGGGATTAAAGGCAGATAAATCCCCAGGGCCAGATGGTCTGCGTCCCAGAGTGCTTAAGGACGTAGCCCAAGAAATAGTGGATGCATTAGTGATAATTTTTCAAAACCCTTTAGATTCTGGATTAGTTCCTGAGGATTGGAGGGTGGCTAATGTAACCCCACTTTTTAAAAAAGGAGGGAGAGAGAAACCGGGGAACTATAGACCGGTTAGCCTGACGTCGGTGGTGGGGAAAATGCTAGAGTCAGTTATCAAAGATGTGATAACAGCACATTTGGAAAGCGGTGAAATCATCAGACAAAGTCAGCATGGATTTGTGAAAGGAAAATCATGTCTGACGAACATCACAGAATTTTTTGAGGATGTAACCAGTAGAGTGGATAGGGGAGAACCAGTGGATGTGGGATATTTGGATTTTCAAAAGGCTTTTGACAAGGCCCCACACAGGAGATTAGTGTGCAAACTTAAAGCACACGGTATTGGGGGTATGGTATTGATGTGGATAGAGAATTCGTTGGCAGACAGGAAGCAAAGAGTGGGAATAAACAGGACCTTTTCAGAATGGCAGGCAGTGCCTAGTGGGGTACCGCAAGGCTCAGTGCTGGGACCCCAGTTGTTTACAATATATATTAATGACTTGGATGAGGGAATTAAATGCAGCATCTCCAAGTTTGCGGATGACACGAAGCTGGGTGGCAGTGTTAGCTGTGAGGAGGATGCTAAGAGGATGCAGGGTGACTTGGATAGGTTAGGTGAGTGGGCAAATTCATGGCAGATGCAATTTAATGTGGATCAATGTGAGGTTATTCACATTGGTGGCAAGAACAGGAAAACAGATTATTATCTGAATGGTGGCCGATTAGGAAAAGGGGAGGTGCAACGAGACCTGGTGTCATTGTACACCCGTCACTGAAAGTGGGCATGCAGGTACAGCAGGTGGTGAAAAAGGCGAATGGTATGCTGGCATTCATAGCAAGAGGATTCGAGTACAGGAGCAGGGAGGTACTACTGCAGTTGTACAAGACCTTAGTGAAACCACACCTGGAGTATTGTGTGCAGTTTTGGTCCCCTAATCTGAGGAAAGACATCCTTGCCATAGAGAGAGTACAAAGAAGGTTCACCAGATTGATTCCTGGGATGGCAGGACTTTCATATGATGAAAGACTGGATCGACTAGGCTTATACTCTCTGGAATTTAGAAGATTGAGGGGGGATCTGATTGAAACATATAAAATTCTAAAGGGATTGGACAGGCTAGATGCAGGAAGATTGTTCCCGATGTTGGGGAAGTCCAGAACGAGGGGTCACAGTTTGAGGATAAAGGGGAAGCCTTTTAGGACCGAGAGAGGAAAAACTTCTTCACACAGAGAGTGGTGAATCTGTGGAATTCTCTGCCACAGGAAACAGTTGAGGCCAGTTCATTGGCTCTATTTAAGAGGGAATTAGATAAGGCCCTTGTGGCTAAAGGGATCAGAGGATATGGAGAGAAGGCAGGTACAGGGTTCTGAGTTGGATGATCAGCCATGATCATACTGAATGGCAGTGCAGGCCCGAAGGGCCGAATGGCCTACTCCTGCACCTATTTTCTATGTTTCTATGAGCCTTCAGAGACTTGTAAACTAAGCCAGCTCCCCTCCCACCATCGAGGACATCTTCCAAAGGTGGCGCATTCCACCATTATGAACCCTCACCATTTGGAACCTACCCTCTTCTCATTACTACCATCACAGAGGAGGTACAGGGGCCTGAAGACCTGCACTCAATGTTTTAGGAACAGCTTCTCACCCTCTACCATCTGATTTCTGAATGATCCATGAACACCACACTACCTTCATCATCGTATATATTTATTTTTGTTGTAACTTTGTTATGCCTGTACTGTATGGCTACCACAAATAACAAATTTCACAACATATCTCAGTGATAATAAACCTGATTCAGATTATGCTAAATTATTCCATTCTACAATGTGCCTGAGTGAGACTGCATTAACTGTGTACTGTACATAGATGACCATGTGATACTGCTTTCTTGAGTGTGTCTGAGATGATCTTTGCATGTATGAATGTGTCCATGTGCAGATATGATTATCCAGTTATGCAGTGTGCATGTATGGACGGATGGCTGTGTTAGATTATGTATAAAGGTATGTGTCTGGATGAGACTGTGGTTGCACTCTGACTTTGTGGTTTTGTCAGATTGAATGTGCTTTCTTAAGTTTATGTTTAAGTCTTTGCATAAATGTCTGTATGCAACTAGCTGTGTGAAACTCCATCTTTGTGTATACATTTATGGGTAGGAGGTTTTTGCATCAGTCATGCTGACACAGCAGTTCATGGAACGTTCCACTCACTATAAATAAATACAGATTAAACAGGATTGATTGAAACTTTTAAATTCTGCATCCTGCCAGCAGGATCTGTGAAATTGATGACTTTACATTCGTCTCGTGTAATGTGATTCCTCTTAAACTCCCAAGTGAAGTAAAAATGCTGCCATCTGTTCTCATTAGCAGCTTGTTTAAGATGAGTTTGCTCTGAATACCAACCATGTTTAAAAGTTTTATGTAACGAAAGCAGTATTCCATTGCTGAACTGTTTTATTCCCCGGCTCACAATTATTTGCAATGGTTTTATTCAATAATCTCAGTATCGCCCTCTAGCACCACTATGAGTGAGTTTAGTAATAAATTATAACAACTTTAATTATATGGCATTCTATAAGAAGAGGTAGTAAAGAGCTAGTATTTCTGCTTTTAAAGAGGAAGAAAACTGAATCTATACTTATTCTTAAATTAATTACTTAAACTTAAGAATTCTGTGCCTAACCGTATCTGAAATAATTAATCTAACAGAACATCTAACAATGTTAAAACACTAAATGAAAACTGCATGAAGAAAATCAGAGTATTAATTGAAGCAACACACACAAAATGTTGGAGAAGCTCAGTAAGCCAGGGCAGCATCTATGGAAAAGAGTACAGTCAACGTTTCAGGCTGAAACCCTTCAGCAGTACTGGAGATTAATTGAAGCTACTACATTATACAAACCCAAGTGGCTTGCTGATGTTAGTCAAGATGGGAATTAAGTTATATCTCTGGCCTTCCACCCATCTGCCCTGTTCAGATTCTACCCAAGGAATATTGCTCGTCAGTTGGCATCACTGGCTGCCACGCCCAACACAGTATCATCCAGAAGGTTGAACCCCTTGGGTATTATCTTGTCCTCTGTGTTATTTATAAATGTAAACAGAAGCACAAATACTGACCTTATTCCTGGCAGTACCTCAGGGTTGAGGCTGACTTGATTCAAATCCAGTCAATCACATCAGATCATCTTCATGTCCGTTGTTGATATTTTTGTACATTTAAATTCTTTAGAAATATACAGTCAAATTTCAATTTCTGGATGATTGTATTTGAGATTCTGTTATCAGCATAGAGTGTGGTCGCTACCCAAATCAGTGCTTTCAGGAGACAGTAATGCACTTTGTAGCCCTTTCATTTTCATATTCCATCTGAGTAGCCTCCAACCTGACTACATGAACATCAATTTATCTAACTTCTGGTAATTTCCTTCCCCCCCCCACCCCGCCGTTTTTCCACTAACCCATTCAGACTCCCCTCTTACCCCTTCTCCTCACCGGCCCATCACTTCCCTCTAATTCCCCTCCATCCCTTTCTTCCATGATCTACTGTCATCTCCTATCACATTCCTTTTTTCAGCTCTTTATCTCTTCCACCTATCACCTCCCAGTTTCTCACTTACTTCATCCATACCCCTCACCTGGTTTCAATTATTATCTGCCAGCTTGTACTCCTTTCCCTATTCCCATCTTCATGTTTTGGCCTCTGCCCCCTTCCTTTCCCTACGAAGGATCTTGGCCTGAAGTGTGAACTGTTTATTCCTTTTCCATAGATGCTGCCTGGCCTGCTGAGTCCCTCCAGCATTTTGTGTGCATTGCTCTGGATTTCCAGCATCTACAAAATCTGTTGTATTTGGTGTAATAGCACTCCCTTTGCATACGCACCCCACTTCCTGCTACTGCTCCCCCTCCTTCCACAGAAGCTTTCCTGGACAATTCACATCTAACCCCTGGGAAACCGCATTTCATTCAGAGCTCCCAGTTACATTGCGGAAAAGTCTTTGCTATATTTTAAGATGGATAAGCTACCATAGGCCAAATTTCTATTCTCATCTTTCATGCCATTTCTGTGATTACAACTAAATTATTAATCTGGTACTGATGGTCTCGGGTTGCTTGCATGTCCCGTATTTAGTTTCTTAGAGACTGCTTTTTTTTTCCACTTTCTATCTTTCTCTAAGGTAGGTATGAACAAATGATAGTTTGTGAAGTATTTAAAAGTAATTTATCTCCCTTGATGCTTTCATCTAGGGGAAATACTGCAAACACCATTACTGGGAAAGTGAATCAGTTGGAGACGATTCTCATTCAACTTCAGGATGACCTTCGAAAGGTACCAACTCTTAACTATTTGTTTCTTTCATCCACTTCACCTTTTAAAATATTTATGAGTTGTAATAAAACCCACTCTTCCTTTACAACCTCCCTCCATAATTTTATCCCTCCATCCCATGCCAAATCCTCTCCTGTCTCCATCATTCATTTCATTCTACTTTCTACCATTCTTCTTGCCCTCTTATGATCCTTCTTCAAAGATCCCCACACCACTGGGCCTTAGCTGAGTATCTTCCCTTTCACACCCTATCTTCCCCTACATTCTCCCAGTCTTATTCCTTTCTCCAGACATGTTCCATTACTACACAACTATACATGATAGATGTGAAGCACTTATGTAATAGACTTAGGATATATGAGACATTGTACCTTCCCCATCATTCAACAATGGGTTATGAGATCTTTGGTCTCAACACCACCTGATTATCATACCTTTGGCTATCCTGCAAGCAAAACACCTCCCTGTCTCAGTTTTCAAAGACTAAATACCTACAGCTCTCCGAGACTAAAAAAAAATACAAATTCATACGCCACAGAAAAGACATTCCTCCTCAGATCATCTGTAAGTGACCAACTCTTTATCTTGAAACTATGTCACTTTATTTTTAAGACCGTAAGACGTAGGAGCAACCTTAGGCTATTTGGCTCAATGAGTCTGCTCTGTTATTCCATCATGGCTGATTTATTATTCCTCTCAATCCCATTTTCCTACCTTCTTCTCATAACCTTTGATGCCCTTACTAATCAAGAAACTATCAACTTCCACTTCAAATATATCCAATAACTTGGCCTCCACGGTTGTCTGTGGCAATGAATTCCCCAGATTCACCACTGTCTGGCTAAGGAAAAAAATTCCTCATCTCTGTTCTCTTTACAGCTTTTTGAGATTAAAATAAATCCTGATTCACATGCCTCAAAATAGAAATTGCTCCTCAGCTCAGCTATAAGAGAGCACCTACTTATCCTGAAACTATGGCCCCTTGTTTATATAGCATCTCCCCTTTCGAGCCCTTATGTTTCATTCATTCACCTTTCACTCTTCTAAACAAGGCTGTAGACCAATTCGACTCAATGCTTTCTCATAAGATAATCTCCTCAGCTCACAAACCAAACTAATATACCTTTGCTACCTCACCCCCATGCTTCCTTTAATACGGCCAGAATTGTCCACAAAACTCATCTCATTTCATCTCACTCAGAGTTAGAGTTGTAAAATAACTCTACAAAATCTCATCTGGAGTGTAGCAAATAATATTTGATGGAATAACATTTCACAAAACTACAAAAAATATTGCACAATTATAGTATGTCACTTTGCTACGTGAATAGTTTGATTTTTTTTCTCTGAAGGAAATGTAAAAATCTGTTCACATTCCTGTTAATTAACCAAGCTGGGTGACCAACTTAATTAAGTGAAGCCTCATTACTTCAATTAGAAAGGTGTAGTCATGTATCACAGCTATTGATGAAACTACAAATTGCAAAAAAAGCACATTGTGCAAGATCTAATTTGCCAAGTCTCTCAGCGTGCAGTGGGATGTAACTTGTGCTTATCCTGTAATAATTGTCTGGTCAGGAAAAGGAAGACAAAGCGATGCTTCAGGCTGAGGTTCACCACCTGCGACATGACAACCTACGCCTTCAAGAGGAGTCCCAAACCGCAGCTGCACAGTTACGGAAATTTACCGAATGGTTCTTCAACACCATCGACAAGAAGTCCTGATGTACTGACAATGCGAACCATGATCAAAAAGCCCTAGCCGAAAGATTCATTAACTCCTAGAATGTTATACTAATCTGTTCAGAAATAAGTATAGGTGTTGTAGGTATTATTTGTCTGGTTCTGTTCACTCAAATACACCACTGACAAAAATCCAGTTAAACTTAGCGGTTGAACTAGCTAAGGGCTTCACAGCCTCGTATTGTAAAATAGAAACTTGAGATGGTAACTTCAATGTAAAAGGTGCTCTATCTTTTGTAATTAGTTTCTTTCCATTGTTGCAGTGTTATAGCAATAAGACTTTAGTAATATCCCGCAGGGCTTTGTTTGGAATTTAGCACTAGTCTGATCAAGCAGGTTTAGATACATTTACTATAGGGGAATGTTCATTTGCTGGAATAAACATTGGTGCCTGAAACAAGCAGTGTTCTGATGTTTAAAACTACCCTTGCCTTTTGAATGGCTCACTTGACTCTACAACTTCACTGATTTTTGTACAGTTCACTTAAAGGCTGTCAGATCAATGGTACACCATTCTACAAAGAGTGTGTGTACACAGTGAGTCGGCAAGCCACTTGTACAATGCCAAATTTGTTTATCTTTGTACAGAAGCTCTAAAATGAAAAGTGTCTTGTATTTAACAATTATTTAAAATTATTTAACTTTAAATTGTTAACTTTAAGTTTGGTTTATCTGCACTATGGAAAAAAACAGTTTGCTGTAAATGGTGTTGTCTGTAGCTTGTGAGTACAAAGACAGTCATGGTGTGTAGTAAATCAAACACTTGGATGCTGCTAGTATATAATATTACATGGTTTGTACGCTTTGAGAAATGTGTTCTTTTTAAACAACTTCATTTGAAATGTGACATACAGTTGCTTTTTTAATAAATGTAGGACGAAGTTAGTTGCTCAATTTTTTTAAAATCTTTTTGCTCCTTTTATATTTTAAGCAATAGGCTTACTTACTTAAGCCCATCACCCCTACTGGGACATAGGCTGCCAACAGTTCCTTCCTCTTTCAGGGATGCGGTCTTTGGAGCGACTGTGATATTTCTGTATCACTGGATGGGGTTGCTAGCCCCATGCCCAACTTTCCTCCTTTTGCAGCTGGCCTTGGAACTGCCCATGGCAGAGTAATTTTAAGCAATGTGCTATGACATTAAATTTAGTCTCAGCTTTTTCTAAAGTTACTTAATCCTGCAGATACAGTGCTCTACATGAATGCACACAGAACATGAGGTTCTAATGAATTGCATTAATTCAGGTGCAATTAGAACACGGTGTCCAGTTGTGCATGATGCACTCTAGAATGGATCCTTTACAATAGATATAACCAAAGTCCCTCAGTCCCATAACCATTCTTATGATTGGATAAAATGGAATTGTTCTTCGAGCAGAGTTTGGGAGTTGATGTGATGGTGTTCAAAATAAGACCATAAGGCTTAGAGGCAGAAAGAGTCTATTTTGGCCCATCGAGTCTGCTCCACCATTTCATCATGGCTGATTTATTATCCCTCTCAACACCATTCTCTTGCCTTCGCCCCATAACCTTTGATGTCTTTACTAATCAAGAACCTATCAACCTGCTTCAAATATACCCAACGACAGCCTCCATTGGCAATGAATTCCACAGATTCACCACCCTCTGGCTAAAGAAATTCCTCCTCATCTTTGTTCTAAAGCATGAGTTCCCAACTTGGGGTCCACAGACCCCTTGCTTAATGGCATTGGCCCATGGCATGAAAAATTTGGGAACCCCTGTTCTAAAGAGACATACTTTAGAATGTCTAATCGTGATTTCTCTTGGCAAAATAAATAAAAGGAACATTTCCATTGGTGGAATAAATGAGATTACTAGAAGGGGATTAGCAAAATAGGCAAAGGCTCTACAAAGAATGAGTTTTTCAATTCAGCAAATATAATTTGAGTTTCACTGCCTGAAGGACAGTGAGAGCAACTTCAATGATGGGATTCACCAAGGAATTGAGCACTGGACAGTGAATAGGATTAACTAGATTTTCATTGTAAAATAAAAATGCCTTTGAAGGCTACATCTATGTACAAAAGTACCACTCACCAGATGGTCAGAAGTGAGATTCATTCACAACCCTTGCAACTCATCTTTCTTCCCCGACTCAATTATCCATCTGAAGTGTCTTCCATGTTTAAAGATCTTGCCGTAGTCACTTCTCGCTGCACCTGTTTTATGAAGAGAGGAAAGAACCTAACATTTCTGGTCAGTGATCTTTCATCAGAATTCTTGCTGATGAAAGATCGTCAAACTGAAACATGAACTGTGCTTTCCCTTCACAGATGCTGCCTGATCTGCTGAGTAAGCGTTCTCTTCACTGGGATTCAGGACTGACTAAATGGCAAAAAGGATGAGGCAGTGGAAATAAGAAAGAAGGGTTTGGAGGAGGTGCAGACAGCTACAGGCAAACATGAATAACATCTTGTTCATCAAATATTTTCCAACTTGCAAATTATAGACAGATTGAAGTGCAATATGCTTGTTCCTTGGAGTAGCTTATATCAACACTATTACCAGGTACCATCGATCATCTCCCCCTACCACAGGACCTCTGATTGGTTGTCTGTCATATCAATGATGACACTTAGATTTGTGCCACTCTTCTGTGATGATGTGAACTGCACAAAACAAAACCTGTGTGGGAGAGTTTTTCAAGTGAAAAAGCAGATGCACTGGAGCAGTTTCTCTCTCGTCTTTGGAAGTTCAGGCCCAGTGATACAAGTAGTAGTCACAAACTGGGGTCTTCCTTGGTGGCAGTGGATGACCATGACTACTTCTGCACCTTGTCATGCCCGTTGCTTTCCATGAAGCGTTGTAGAATCGCCTTCCTGGTCATCGGATCTCACCCTTGATGTCATCCACACAGTCCACTGGAGCTGACAGGCATGTCCCTATCTCAGCAGGGCACAAGGCCTGCTGGCTACCTTCACCTGGTTTAGTCCACTTGTCGAAGCAAGTGTACTAGTGTGTGACCACTTTCGCATGCAAACACCTACAGTACTGTGCAAAAGTTTTAGGCATATATATATAACTAGGGAGTCTAAGACTTTTGCATTGTAGTAATTTTATGTACTGCACTGTACTGCTGCAAAAAAAAATAAATTTAATGACATATGTAAGTGATGATAAAACTGATCCTGATATAGGTCTCTAATGTGAACTGACAGTGCAAGAGGGAAGGGAAAGGGGAATCATGGTTGGGAAGAGGGGAGAGGCAAGAAGCACCAGGGAGACATGCTGTAATGTCAATAAACCAATTATTTGTAATCAAATTACCTTGCCTAGTGTCTCAGGGCTGGGTGTGTCTCCCCTTACCCCTGGCATTCCTTCTCTGCTACATGTCCCATACCTCTCCCACGGTTCCCTACCCTCACCAAGTCCAACATCCTTTGCTCCCACCAGATTAGCTTCACTTGTCACATGTATGTACATTGAAACAAAGCGAAATGCGTCATTTGCATCAATGGCCAATGCAGTCCAAGGATGTGCTGGGGGCAGCCCACATGTGTCACCACACTTTTGGCACCAATATAGCATACCCAAATCTGTATGTCTTTGGAATGTGGGAGGAAACTGGAGCACCCGGGGGAAGCCCATACAGTCACAGGGAGAACGTACAAACTCCTTGCAGACAGTAGTAGAATTGAACCCAGATCAATTAAAAATTTTCAAGGTTTGACATTTAATGAAATAAAAGGAAGCCATTAGGCTTCATCAGTGTATGCTGATAAATAAGGTCAAAGTAGGTCAACACTCACTTCACATTTGTACCTTACACAGCCAGTCCTGTGAGTACACGCTCAATGCCCACTTTATCAGGTACACCTATACAACTGCTCGATAATCTAAATATCCAATCAGCCAATCGTGTGGCAGGAACTCAATGCATAAAAAAAATGCAGAAAAAAAAATCATGTAGACTGCAAGACCCTACAGAGGATAGTAAAAACCGCCGAGAGGTTCATTGGAATCCCCCAGTTGTGACACTTACCAGGAGCATTGCAGATGAAGGGCTGAAAGCATAGTTGAGAATCCTTACTACCCATCCCACTATCTCTTTGACCCACTACCATCAGGATGGAGGTACAGAATGATCAGGACTAGGACTGCCGGTCTGGGTAGCAGCTTCTTCCTTCAGGCAGTGAGACTAATCAATACTCTGCCACCACCAAGGTCTCATCTCCAGGTCAGCAAGCTGCTTACTGTTTAGCTATGCTGTACAATACATGTATTAGGGATTATATTTTTTTAAACTTAATATTTTTGTTTATGTGCTGTGTGATGCAAGTTTTGTGGGTGCACTGTGATCCGAAGGAATGGTGTATTGTTTAGTTGTGTATATGTACAGTCAGATGACAATAAACTTGAACTTGAATGGTCAAGAGATTCAGTTGTTGTTCAGACCAAACTTCAGAATGGGGGAGAAATGTGATCTAAGTGACTTTGACTGATAGTTGGTGCCAGATGGGGTGGTTTGAACATCTCAGAAAATGATGATCTCTTGGGATTTTCATGACAACAGTCTGTTAGAGTTTATGGATAATGCTGCGAAAAACAAAATAAAACATCCAGTGAGTGGCAGTTCTGTGGGCAAAAACATCCTGCTCATTTACTTTATTTGGAGATACAGCACAGTAACAGGTCCTTCTGGCCCAATGAGTCCATGTGACCAATTAACCGACTAACCCACATGTATTTGGAATATGGAAGGAAACCGGAGCACCCAGAGGAAACCGACGCGGACACGGCAAGAACATACAACTCCTTACAGGCATTGGCGGAAATTGAACCAAGTCAATGACACTGTAAAGTGATGCGCTAATCGCTACACTATCGTGCTGCGTTCATGATGAATGAACTAATGAAAGAGGTTAGAAGAGAATGGCCAGACTGGTTGAAGCTTACAGAATATCAACACATGTTACAACAGTAGCGGCAGAAGAGCATCTCCGAATGCACAATACATTGAACGTTGAAGTGGGTGGGCTACAGCAGCAGAAGACCTCACCGGGTTCCACTCCTGTACCGAATAAAGTGGGCACTGAGTGTACATCTGAGAACCTTGCAGTTTAATTTACTTTCCCATGTGCCAAACCAATAGACAGGTCAAGCCAAAGAAATAAACAAATCATTTAATTGCTGGTTTGCCTCAGGCTTTAATGGAGATCTTGCATTTCCTTGTTCTATATGCCCCAGATACAGATCGTTAAATTTAGATTGCGAAGATTGGATTTTCAATGTCAGTGGAACATTTTGGAACCTAGAAGCAATTATAAAAATTCCTGAGGAGGCAGAATCGCATTCCAGTAGCATACAATCACTGCCACACACCGCCTGCAACCCTCCCTCCAACAGAAAAGCTTGCCTGAAGCAAGATTGGAAACAACTCTCACATCTGTTGTGCTTGAGTCCTATAATTACCAAGTACCTGCAGTTCAGCTTCACCAGTGGAAACGGACTGATCAAAGTTACAAGGACTGTCCCTTCAATGAAAGATCATTTAATGTATCAAAACAAAATTAACAAAACGTCTAGACGTAAACACGAGATTTTGCAGATACTGGAAATCCAGAGTAAATTACACACAAAATGCTGGAGGGACTCAGCACCTATGGAAATGAATAAAAAGTCAATATTTTGGGCCAAGACCCTTTTGGAGGTGCAGAATGAAAGTAGGAGCCAAAAATCACCATGGAATTATACAAAACTAAGAAAGTAAAGAGGGCTAGAAATCAACCATGTGTTGTTCAAATGATTAGTTGGAAGAATAGTGTTGTGAGGTGCAATTTTGTATTGGAACACTACACTAGTGGCCACTATATTACGTACAGGAATGACATGCTTCAAGGTTTGACATGCTGTGTACTCAGAGTTGCTCTTCCGCACACCATCGTTGTAACGCCTGGTTATTTGATTTACTGTTTCCTCCCCGTCAGCTTGAACCAGTTTGGCCATTGTCCTCTGACCTCTCTCATTAACAGGGTGTTTTCATACTCAGAACTGCCACTCATGGAATTTTTTAAAGTTTATTTGCACCATTCTCTGTAAACTCTAGACACTGTTGTGCGTGAAAAACCCAGATCAGCCAGCAGTTTTTGAGATACTCAAACCACCCTGTCTGGCACCAACAATCATTTCACATCAACGTCACTTAGGTCACTTTTCTTCCCCATTCTGATGTTTGATTTGAACAACAACTGAACCTCTTGACCATGTCTACATATTTCTATACATTGAATTGCTGCCACGATTGGCTGATGAGATATTTGCATTAACGAGCAGGTATACAGGTGCACCTGATAAAGTGGCCACTATCTTGGTGTATTTACAGTTTTGTGCAAGAAGATGGGTGGTTAATATCAGTTAAATGTTATTGATCGACTTACTCAAGGAAGAGCTTCAAAATATTGATTTATTGTTAAATCTTCTTCATGATCCTTGGCAGGTGACAAATTAATTCCAGTATTTTCCACATTCTATATGTTAGGGGTAAGTTAGGCTCTGAAAACTGGACAGCCAAGCATTATTTCAGTGGTCTTCCCCTGCATTTATTTGCCACATTGGTGTGGCAGGTTCTCCAAGGAGAATTGCTTCCATGTAGTTTTTTTTAAAAAAATACAGTTCTTCCATTGATATTTCTGTTATATGACAATGAGTCCATCTTTATTGTATTAATGCACTCCCTGACCATAGCAGATCTGAAACCTAATCCAAAGAACATTGGGTTTTAAATGTTACAAATATTGATTCAGACCTCTAGCTGCCCCATGGCTTAATGAAAGGACAGTGAATTTATTTCCATTAGTGGGGGAAATGTGATCCATATCCTGATTGTAATAACTTGCTTATCTTTGGTACCTTTTACCTTCTCAGGATGTCCTAAAGTGCTTTACAGACAAAAAAGTTCTCCTCAATGCCAGAAATGTCCCTGAGTATTTCATCCACCAGGTTTTTCAGCCTGGTCTAATTAAGGCTTTTCTGTTTTCTTCTTTTGTAAATTTGGTGTTAAATAGCAAAAATGAATTACATGACATTTTGGACGCACAGGAATCATTAAATTTCACCAGTAATCACTACATGGTTAAACTGGGATGAATCCACTTCTATTTTGTTGTCCTCTTTAGTTGGATTTATGTCACATAATCTCCAGTGTTAGTTGACCAAAATACAATGATTCAGGTGATTGGTCAATTATGACAGGTTTAATACCCACAGTTCATTGCTCCCTAGAAGCTCCTCTCCATTTGCACATTTAACATTGTTGTACTGCAACCTACACGTATTACAGCCCTTCAGTTTGTATGTAGCATTTAGTCTAGAAAACAAGTGGATATTTTAAAAGCACATATGAGATTCAAGATTCAAGATTGTTTAATGTCATTTCCTGTTCACGAGTGTAAGGAGAATGAAATAATTGTTACTCTGGATCCAAGACAGAAGAAAAAAAACACAAAAGATAAAAAACAGTAATAACAATATTGGTAAACAACATGCAATAAATATAAATACATAGATTGATTGCATGTCTATAAAGTGACACTAGGTGGTACTGTACCTGAGGTCTAGGTCCTTAGCTGAACAGAGCTCAACCCTAGGTATTCAAAGACCAGACCTAGAACACTGGCTGCAGTATTGGGAACCACGCCTAAGGAGGGATATGTTGACCTTCAAGAGAAAACAGTGTCGATATCTGGATTGATAAATATAATAGTTATAGAACACCACAGCCAGTCTAATCGGTGCCGAACAATAATCTGTCTAGTTCCATCGACTTGCACCCAGACAATAGTCTTCCATACCCCTTTCATCCATGTTCCTATCCAAATTTCTGTTAAATGTTGAAATCAACTCTGCACCCACCACGTGCACTGGGAGCTCGTTCCACATTCATACCACTTTCTAAGCAAAGAAGGTCCCCCCTCATGTTCCCCTTAAACTTTTCACCTTTCAATCCTAACCCAGGATCTCTAGTTCTAGTCTCACCCAACCTCAGTGGAAAACGCCTGCTTGCATTTACCCTGTCTATAACCCTCATAATTTTGTATACCTCCATCAAATCTCCCCTCAATCATTTACCTTCTCGGGAATAAAGTCCTAGCCTATTCAACCTTTCCCTATAACTCAGGTCTTCAAGATCCGGCAACATCCTTGTAAATTTTCTCTGCCTTACTTACAGTTTTCCTGTAGGTCAGTAACCAAAACTGGACACAATACTCCAAAGTAGGCTTTACCAACGTCTAATACAATTTCAACATAACATCGCAACTCCTGTACTCAATACATTGATTTATGAAGGCCAATGTGCCAAAAGATTTCTTTATGATCCCATCTACCCATGATGCCACTTCCAAGGAATTACAGATCTGTATTCCCAGATCCCTCTGTTCTATCGCACTCCTCGGTGCCCTGCCATTCACCATGTAAGACCTACCCAGGTTGGTCCTCCCAAAGTGCAGCACCTCATATTTGTCTGCATTAAATTCCATCTGCCATTTTTCAGCCCATTTCACCAGATGAAACACATACAGGAGTAAGTCTATGATCTATTAAATCTGCTCCATCATTCATCAAGACCATTGCTGATTTTATAGCTCAACATTTACATGTAATTCCACCCCCCCCACCCCCCATTTCCCTGAAAACCCTTAATTTTCAGGATTTCCTTAATTTCTATTTTGGTTTTGCATGAACTCAGCAGAAGTCCAAAAGCTGCCCCAACAGAGAATGTGACACCCATTCCCACCTTTCACACCAGTAATCTCTTCATCAGGCATATAATCTTTTGCCATTTCCACTAGCAGCATTGAGATCAGCTCACATCTTCCCCACTCCACTTCCTTCTGTTTCCACTCTCTCTGTTAGAACATGATGCTGTGTCAATCATAGACTATTCTAAGGTCAACATAATCCTTCCCTCCATTTTTCAATCATCCATGTGCCAATCTAAAAGTTTCTTAAATGTCATCCCCCATGTATCTGCTTCTACCACCACCCTTGGCAGCGTGTTCTGTGTACCCACCAATCTCTGTGTAAAAAAACATACCTCTGTTACTCCTGGTCCACTCATCCCCCCTCACCAACCCCTCCCTGGCCCTTGACACTTTCCAATACTCACTTCTACTCCTCCTCCCTCATCTCCAATAAGGGAGCTAAAGAGCCGTCCCAGATAGAGGCAGACTCACAGCATCTGGTCCAGCTTAGTCTACTGCACTCAATGCTTGATGCATTGGTGCATCAGTGGGCCCTAGTGTCAACCAGGCAAACATCTTGCAAGCCAGTTCAAATTGCCACCCTCTTCCCACATCAGCTTCTCTACTGTCACATAAACTTGATAAATAACACCTTTTATTCCACTCGGGTAGCAGTCAAATTTTACAAATATTGAACTTTACAATTTCAGTTAACTCACCTCATGTAACTTTCCCATTCTCACTGGCCTAGCTAGGCTCTCACCCCCTTTGTCACCATTTTCATACCACCTTTATCTAGTGTTACTTCCCTCACCTAGTTCCCTCTGTGAAAGAGTGTCCGAGAGAAAAATGCAAGAGGGAGAGCATAAGAGTGAGCACGAGTGAGTCTAAGTGTCACAGTGACTGAAGATCAGAGTAATGAGAGGATGGGAGAGAGAGGAGGGGGAGGAAAGTGGGAGAGGACTGAAGGGGAAGTGGGAGAAAGAGGCAGGAAAGGAGAGAGTAAGAACTGGGGAGAGAGGGCTGAGGGAGGGAAAGATGGAGGGAGAGAGGATTGCTGCCCTCTGTAAGCAAAGAGCTACCACCTCTGGCCCCTAACAGTGGCCCACATTGTGAGTCTCACATCTTGGTGCAGAACAGCTGCAGCAACTACAATAGCCAACCCAACACCACGTTCGTAGGTACCTTGCCACACCGGGCTGAGGGGTGATTTATTGCTGGGTCAGTTTCAACAGAAGTTGGAGATTTGCACCCAGTTCCAGGCACAGCAGTGCATGGCAACGAGATGCCTGGCTCTGGACACAGCATCACATAGCAAAGTGGTCACAGGATACTTTAAAGCATTTTGGGGGACGTACCTATGAATGTTCATGGTGGAGGACTAAGAACACTATAACAGAAGGGAGCTAAGTGTGGCATTAATATAGCTACACTACCATAGATTTACTTCATATCACCAGTCACCGATTGCAATCAAGGCAGGAACTCAAAATGATTTATTTGCTTCTAGTCTGGTGTTTCTTTTGCTGCCTGTACCAGCAATAGCAAATGTAGTTTCTTCCCGCATTTCTAAATTTGCAGCAGACAATATATCAGGAGGAATGATGAAGGGGAACTATTTAATAGTTATAATTGAATTTATCATCTCCCAGGGGTACTTTGAGAAATCAGACGCATTCCAGTGTTCCTAAACTGGGAGATATTGTGCTGTGCTTCATTTATCCATTAGATCACTCTTGTCAGTGGGGGGCAAAAGTCTGCAATGTGTGGGTGACTAGCTCTCATAAAACTAATGTTTTCCCAACAAGTCTGAGAGTAAAAACTCTGCCAAAAGCACAATGGCAAACATTAAACTCAGTTGCATTAAACATAGAACATAGAAACCTACAGCACATTACAGGCCCTTCAGCCCACAACGTTGTGCCAACCATGTGACCGACTCTAGAAACTGTCTAGAATTTCCCCACTGCATAACCCTCTATTTTTCTAATCTCCATGTACCCATCTAAGAGTCTCTTAAAGGACCCTATTGTATCCACTTCCACCACCATTGTTGGCAGTGCATTCCATGCACCCACCACTCTCTGTGTGGAAAAACTTAATCCCTGTCATCCCCTCGGTACCTATTTTCAAGCACCTTAAAACTATGCTCCCTCATTTTAGTCATTTCAGCATTGGGAAAAAGCCTCTGGCTGTCCACAGGATCAATACCCCTCATAACTTTATACATCTCTATCAGGTCACCTCTCGGCCTTGGTCACTCCAAGGAGAAAAGGCCAAGTTCACTCAACCTATTCTCATAATATACGCCCTTCAATCCAGGCAACATCTTTGTAAATCTCCTTTGCATTCTCTCTATAGTATCCACATCCTTCCTATAATGAGGTGGCCAGAACTGAACACAGTACTCAAAGTGGAGTCTGACCAAGGTCTTATATAACTGTAACATTACCTCACAGCTCTTAAACTTAATCCCAGGGTTGATGAAGGCCAGCACATGATTCACCTTCTTTACAACACTGTCAACCTATGCAGCAGTTTTAAGTGTCCTACCGACACAGACCCCAAGGTCTCTCAGATCCTCCACACTGCCAAGAGTCTTGCCATTAATATTATATTCTGTCTTCAAATTAGACCTAGCAAAATGAACCACTTCACACTTATTTGGGTTGAAGTCCATCTACCACTTCTTAGCCCAGTTCTGCATCCTAGCGATGTCCCACTGTAACCTCTAGCAAACCTCCAGACTATCCACAACACCCCCAACCTTTGTGTTATCAGCAAACTTACTAACCCACCCTTCTACATCTTCATCCAAGTCATTTATAAAAATCACAAAGAGGAGGGGTCCCAGAACAGATCCCTGTGGAACACCACTGGTCACCAATCTCCATGTAGAATACGAACCATCTACAACCATCCTTTGCCTTCTGTGGGTAAGCCATTTCTGGGTCCACAAAGTAAGGTCTCCTTGGATCCCATGCCTCCTTACTTTCTGAAGGAGCCTTGCATGGGGAACCTTATCAAATGCCTTACTGATCCATATACACTCCTTCCACTGCTCTACCTTCATCAATGTATTTTGTTACATCCTCAAAGAATTCAATTAGGCTCATAAGGCACGACCTGCCCTTGACAAAGCCATGCTGACTATCCCCAATCAGATTATGTCTCTCCAAATACTCATACCAAGATAAGAGCCCATGGTATTACAGGAACGTTACTGGCATGGTTCGAGCATTGGCTGATTGGTAGGAGGCATTGAGTGGGAATAAAAGGATCCTTTTCTGGTTGGCCAGTGACTAGTGTGTTCTGCAGTGGTCGGTGTTGGAACCACTTCTTTTTATGCTATATATCAATGATCCAGATGATGGAATAGATGATTTTGTTGCCCAGTTTGCAGATGATATGAAGATTGGTGGAGGGATAGGTAGTGTTGAGGAAATAGGAAGGTTGCAGAAGATTAGGAGAATGGGTAAGAAAGTGGTAAATGAAATACAATGTTGGAAAATGCATGGTCATGCACTTTTATAGAAGAAATAAATATACAGATTATTTTCTAAATGGAGAGAAAATCCAAAAATCTGAGATGCAAAGGGACTTGGGAGTCCTTATGCAGAACACCCTAAATGTTACCTTGGAGGTTGAGTCAATGGTGAAGGCGGCAAATGCAATGTTAGCATTTATTTCAAGAGGTTTGGATTACAAGAGTAGGGATGTGATGCTGAGGCTTTATAAGACACTGGTGAGGTCTCACCTTGAGTATTGTGTACAGTTTTGGACTACTCATCTAAGAAGAGATTAGAGAGGTTTCAGAGGAGGTTCACAAGGATGATTCCGGGAATGAAAGGGTTATCGTATGATGGACGCTTGATGGCTCTGGGTCTGTACTCACTGCAATTTAGAAGTATAAGGGGGGGATCTCATTGAAACCTTTCCAATGTTGAAAAGCCTAGACAGAGTAGATGTGGAAAAGATGTTTCTCTTGGTGGGGGAGTCTCGGACAAGAGGGCACAACCTCAGGATAGAGAAGCGTCCATTTAAAACCGAGATGCAGAGAAATTTCTTTATCCAGTGTAGCTAAAGAGCCTGTTTGGCATTTTCTTCGCAGTCATGCTGAAGCACACCTTTGGAACATCAACTGATGGTGTCTACCTCCACACCAGATTGGACAGGAGGCTGTTCAGTCTGTCCTGGCTGAGAGCAAAAACCAAGGTTTGTGAAGTACTCATCAGGGACATGTTGTTTGCAGACGATGTGGCACTGGCAACACACTCTGAAGAGCAACTGCAACGCCTCATGGACAGCTTCTCAAGAGCCTGCCAGGACTTCAGCGTGACCATCAGCCTGAAGAAGATCAACATGTTGGGCCAAGGGGTTGAGCACCCCCCTGCCATTACCATCAACAACTACGGGCTGGAGGTAGTTCACGAGTTTACATACCTTGGCTCCACCATCACGGACAGCCTCTCCCTAGACCCTGAGATCAACAGACGGATCGGACGAGCAGCCTCAACATTCGCCAGGCTGACGAAGAGAGTCTGAGAGAACAGAAAGCTGACGACGCACACCAAAGTTGCAGTCTACAGGGCCTGCGTCCTCAGCACACTGCTTTACAGCAGCGAGACCTGGAGCCTCTACTACAGACGAGAGCGGCGTCTCAACGCCTTCCACCTTCGCAGCCTGAGACGCATCCTGGACATCACGTAGACTAACTGAGTCACCAACAATGAGGTCCTGGCCTGCGCCCAGATACCCAGCCTCTTCACCCTGCTCCAACAATGCTGTCTCCGCTGGCTGGGCCACGTACACCGCACGTCAGATGGGAGGATCCCGAAAGACCTGCTGTACGGGGAACTGGCCTCCGGCAAGAGAGCACAAGGGCGGCCTCATCTTCGTTTCGAAGACGTTTGCAAGAGAGACATGAAGTCACTGAAAATGAACGTCGAGAGGTGGGAGGACATCGCAAGCGATCGCTCTCACTGGAGGCTGGAACTACGCAGAGGTCTAAAAAGAGGAGAAGAGACGCTGAGGCTTGCTGCTGAAGAAAAGCGCACTCGTCGTAAAAACAACACCAAGACAACACTGGAGGACAGCGCCTTCAAGTGCAGTCGCTGCAGCCGAGACTGTCACTCCCGTGTGGGTCTCTACAACCACAACAGACGCTGCTCTAACACAGACTGAAGCAAGACTTTCCAGGCGCAGATCCATGGTCTCGCGAGACTAACAGATGCCACCAATAAAGAGATTATTTAGGCATTAGTAATGATCTTGCAAGAATCAATGGATTCTGGTTTTGTTCCGGAGGACTGGAAAATTGCAAATGTCACTCCATTCTTCAAGAAGGGAGAGAGGCAGAAGAAAGGAAGTTACAGGCCAGTTCGTCTGACCTCAATGGTTGGGGAGATGTTGGAGTTGACTGTTAAGGATGTAGTTTCAGGGTACTTGGAGGCACATGACAAAATAGGCTAAAGTCAACATGGTTTCCTTAAGGGAAATCTTTGGCTGACAAATCTTTTGGAATTCTTTGAAGAAATAATAAGCAGGAAAGACAAAGGAGAATCAATGGAAGCTGTGTATTTGGATTTTCAGAAGGCCTTTGACAAGGTGCCCCACATGAGGCTGCTTAACAAGTTAAGAGACCATGGTATTACAAGAAAGGATAGAACATTGGCTGATTGGCAGGAAGCAAAGAGTGGGAATAAAGGGAGCCTTTTCTGTTTGGATACCGATGACGAGTGGTGTTCTATAGGAGTCTGTGTTGGAACTGATTCTTTTTACATTATATGTCATGATTTGGATAATGGAATTGATAGCTTTGTGGCTAAGTATGCAGACATTACAAAGGTAGGTGGAGTGGCAGATAGTTTTGAGGAAGCAGAAGGATTTAGACAGATTAGGAGAAGGGCGAAGAAGTGAAAGATGGAATACAGTGTTGGAAAGTGTATGGTCATGCACTTTGGTAGAAGAAATAAAGTAAAGACTATTCAAAAAATTCAAAACTCTGAGGTGCAAAGGGTCCTGTGCAGGATTCCCTAAAGGTTAATTTGCAGGTTGAGTCAGTAAACGCAATGTTAGCATTCATTTCAAGAGGTTTAGAATACAGTACAAAAGCAAGGATGTAATGCTGAGTCTTTAGAAGGCACTGGTGAGGCCTCACTTGGAGAATTGGGAGCAAGTTTGTACCCCTTATCTAAGAAAGGATGTGCTGACATTGAAGAGGGTTCAAAGGAGGTTCACAAATATGATTCTGGGATTGAAAAGTTTATCATACGAGGAGCATTTGAAGGCTTCGGGCCTGTACTTACTGAAATTCAGAAGAATGAAGGTGGATCTCATTGAACCCTATCAAATGTTGAAAGGCCTCGATAGAGTGGATGTGGAGAGGATGTTTCCTATGGGGGGGGGGTGTCTAGGACCAGAGGACACAGCCTCAGAATAGAGGGACATCCATTTAGAACAGAGATGAGGAGGAAGAGTGGTGAATCTGTGGAATTCATTGCCACAGGTCCCTATGGAGGCCAAGTGATCGAGTATACTTAAGTCAGAGGCTGATAGGTTCTTGATTAGTCAGGGCATGAAGGGATACGGGGAGAAGGCAGAAGATTGAGGCTGAGAGGGAAAATGGATCAGCCACAATGAAATGGCAGATCAGACTTGATGGGCCAAATGGCCTAATTCTGCTTCTTTCTCTTATGGTCTTATAATAATATAAATGAGGAATTGATTGTGTATCCATAAAGTAATGTTAGGCAAAGGAGTATCTGCACATAAGGTGACTGACAGGAAATAATAAAGTAGTGGTGGTTAGGGGTATGGAAGATTTGGTTAGTGGGTGGAGGTGTTGATCAGCCTTACTATGAGGGAAGAAACTGCTTTGAGTCTGGTGGCCCTGGTGAGGATGCTCTATAGCCTCGTGCCTGATGGGAGTGGAACAAACAGTCCATGAGCAGTGTATGGAGGGGGATCCATCATGATGTTACTGGACATTTTTCTGAACAGCACACATGCCCTTGATGATGGGTAAGCCAGTGCTGGTGATACATTGGACAGTTAGTTGCTAAATTAATGATAAGGAAAATATCTAATCAACCATGTGACAGCAACTCAATGCAAAAAAACATGTAGGCGTAGTCAAGAAGTTACATTGTCGTTCAGACCAAACATCAGAATGCGGAAGAAATTTGATCCAAGTGTTTTCAGCTGTGGAATGATCGTTGCTGCCAGACGGGTGGTCTGGGTACCTCAGATACGGCTGATCTCTCAGAATTTTCACACTAAGGTCTACAGAGAATGGTGCGAAAAACAAAAAAATTCAGTTAGCAGAGTTCTGTGGGTGAAAATGCCTTGTTAATGAGAGAGGTAAAAGGAAAATGGCCAGACTGGTTCAAGCTGACAGGAAGGCAACAGTAACCCAAATAACCACACATTATAACAGTGGTGTGCAGAAGAAAATCTCCGAATGCACAACAAATCGAGCCTTGAAGTGGAGGGGCTACAGCAGCAGAAGACCTCACTGAGCTCCACTCCTGTATCTAATAAAGTGGCCACTGAGTGGAGACAGGGTAGGTTGTTAGTCCTTTCCCCTAGGGTGGAAATGTCAAAGGCTAGAGTGCACAGGTTTAAGGTGAGGGGGGAAAGTTTAAAGGAGTGTTATGACACGAGGTTTTCAGTTTACACACCCATGGTGCCTAGAAGGTGCTGCCAGGTTGGCTGGTGGAACCGGATTTGATGGCAATGATTATGAGGCATTTAGACAGGGACATGAACAGGCAGGGAATAGCGGGTAATAGATCACATACAGACAGATGAGATTTGTTCAAATTACCATCATTAAAGGGACCCAATCCTAGTTCTGTACCATTCTACATTTCATGTTCCTGGCTGTTGCCCATTGTCTGTAACAACATGACAGAAATATTTAACAGAACCTGGATGAGACAATGTAATTTTTAATATTTAACCGGTCCTGAACATCCTGAGGCAAAACCAAGAGACAGTTATACCATTTCTCAGAGAGTTTATGATGGGAAGCTCACAGACTCCCTATGGAATTTGAGAGTGTCTGCGTGGGATGGTTTTATATCCTTTGGACATCTATGAGAGAGGAAATCAATGTGGGTTGGGGTGTGGGGGGTGGTATGTAAATCTGAGGAAGAGTCAAAGGAAATTAAACACTGTGTGTGAGGAGTGGAAGGCAGGGGCTGAGAGAGCAGCAGAGAGGGAGAGGAGTGTGTGCGCGCTTGAGAGCAAGCTGCTTGTTTTGGGGGTGATATCTGAGTGAATAATTGAGTTAGTAAGCAAGTCACAATAAAAACAGCAAGATATAATCACTGAACTTTGTTATTTCCCTGTGAGAAGAATAGAGACCTATATTGTGGCAAGTACAAATAGCTTGCCTGTACTTCTAATAGCACATCATTCATGAGTGTACTAAACACTGTATGGCAAACAAGGGCTTACTGTCTCGACTGTGCATGTCTGAAAGCATACACAATATAACCCACACGTTTGTGTCTTACATTTTAAATAAGGCTCTGGAAACAACTGTAGCAGCAATCTGGTGAGCTCACTTTGAAAGAATGATACAAGACAAAAAAAAGTCAACATTAATATGACTGACATGTACTTGCCAACCAAGCTGCTGAATGTCAGGAAGTTCAAGCCATCTTTACTGAGCAAAATACACTCAGTGTCCACTTCACTAATGATACTGTACACTTGCTCATTAATGCTAATATCGTATCAGGCAATCATGTGACAGCAACGTCACTGCATAAAAACATGCAGACATGGTCAAGAGGTTCAGTTGTTGTTCAGACCAAACGTCAAACTGGAGGAGGAATGTGATCTAAGTGACTCTGGCCGTGGAATAATTGTCGGTGCCAGATAGGGTGGTTTGAGCATCTCAGAAACTGCAGATCTCCTGGGATTTTCATGCACAACAGTCTCTAGAGTTTACAGAGAATGGTGCAAAAAACAAGAAAAAAACATCCAGTGAGTGGCAGCTCTGTGGGTGAAAACGCCTTGTTAATCAGAGAGGTCACAGGAGAATGGCGAGACCGGTTCAAGCTGACAGGAAGGCGACAGTAACTCAAATAATCACACATTACAACAGTAGTGTGCAGTAAAGCATCTCTGAACACACGTTGAACCTTAGAGCGGATGGGCTACAGCAGCAGAAGACCTCTTTGGGTTCTACTCCTGTACCTAATAAAGTGTCCATTGAGTGTATATCCTCCACAAGACATCACATTTTCCAACTCAATTGAAGAGTGAATTTTCTAATATCATGTAACTTTATGGATGATAGAAAAATGGAGGGAGAAAAGGGTTAGATTGACCTTACAGTAGGTTAAAAAGTCAGCACAACATCATGGGTCAAAGGGCCTATTCTGTCCTATGTTCAGTTTCCATGGTCCTCTCCCACTCCCACCACCAGTTCATCCTGCTAAAGCGCAAGATGTAACTATATGTTCTGTGTGTGATCATAGGTACCTCAGCCCCGGAGCTGTATGATTGAATGACAATAAACTTGAACTTGAAGCAAATTGATACACCGAACTTATACCATGAAGACCAAGATGGGATGGAATTCAACCCAATCCATGCGACAACTGATAAAACAGAATAATAGCAACAACACCTACAGCAAAAGCCTTGTTAGTGACAGAGGTCAGAGGAGAATGGCCAGCATGGTTCAAGCTGACAGGAAGGCAACAGTAGCTCAAATAACCACATGTTACAACAGTGGTGTGCAGAAAGCATCTCTGAATGCACAACATATCAAACCTTGAAGTGGATGGGCCACAGCAGCAGAAACATGTAGTAATTTCTACAATCAGAGTTGCATCACCAATACCACAGACAACTTCAATTCATTCAGGGGTGACTATATCCGTGATTACATACTGGAGATTCATTATCTGTGAGATGTTGTGAATAATGCTTAAGGAAATGTTGCAATTAATAAAATTGAGGATTGAAAATAGATCACCAAAGTTAAAGTTATAAGAAAACATACTGCAGTTGTACAAGGCCTTAGTGAGACCACACCTGGAGTATTGTGTGCAGTTTTGGTCCCCTAATCTGAGGAAAGACATCCTTGCCATAGAGGGAGTACAAAGAAGGTTCACCAGATTGATTCCTGGGATGGCAGGTCTTTCATATGAAGAAAGACTGGATGAACTGGGCTTGTACTCGTTGGAATTTAGAAGATTGAGGGGGGATCTGATTGAAACGTATAAGATCCTAAAGGGATTGGACAGGCTAGATGCGGGAAGATTGTTCCCGATGTTGGGGAGGTCTAGAACGAGGGGTCACAGTTTGAGGATAGAGGGGAAGCCTTTTAGGACCGAGGTTAGGAAAAACTTCTTCACACAGAGAGTGGTGAATCTGTGGAATTCTCTGCCACAGCAAACTGTTGAGGCCAGTTCATTAGCTATGTTTAAAAGGAAGTTAGATATGGCCCTTGTGGCTACAGGGGTCAGGGGGTATGGAGGGAAGGCTGGGTTCTGAGTTGGATGATCAGCCATGATCATAATAAATGGCGGTGCAGGCTCGAAGGGCCGAATGGCCTACTCCTGCACCTATTTTCTATAAGTATGTTTTAAAGGGGCAATATAATTGCCCACAGTGTTATAGGGACAAGTACAAGTACTACTTACCTGTACGTTATGCACTGTATCGCTCACAGTAGACTTCATCGTGTTCCTCATCTACTCACATGTCTCGGTTTGCATAATGAGTTGCTGGGGCATCGATTTTATCGAAAGCCTTTTTTGAAATGGCCTGTGGTTTGAAAATGATCATAATGTTAGGCACAGATTTAAACTTCACAGTGCAAGAAAGAGAACAAGCTGATTGCTCTGGAGAAACCCCTGAAAAAAGAACAAGCAGAAATTTTAAAGATTAGCTTTATTTGTCACATGTACAAGAAAACATTGCCCCTGTCATGCCCAAGAGGGCAAACCGCAGTTGCAGCCATGCTTTCACCACCAACGTGGCATGCCCACAACTTAATACCCCTAACCCGTACCTCTCTGGACTGTGGGAGGAAACCCACACAGTCACGGGGAGAACGCACAAACTCCTTACAGACAGAGGCAGGAATTGAACTCCGATGCCTGGCACTGTAAAGCGTTAACCTAACCGTAGCACTACCATGCCACCACCCACCGCTGCTTCAGCTTCTGACCTCTGTCGACTCCTTTCTTCAATGAAGCATCTTGCCCTGTTCTCCTGCGAGGTTACAAGCATCAGATGAAGTGTTACATGAGTGCCCTCTGCAGCCCAAACTCTTACTAAATGACCTGACTGCATGGGGTTTTGAATGATTGTTTTCTGTGAAGCCCTTTGGTCCTTCAGTTTCTTTCAACTTCACGTGGGATTCAATTCCTCTGGTCACCAAAGACACTTGGATGGGCATAGGAGATGATTGGGTGATATTTAATTCAATCTATTTCATGAAGCAAAGGAGGAGAAGTAGAGGCAATAGTTGATCTTTAAATTGCAGCCTTCCTGTTACTGGAGCTATTACTGTTATCAAACCCATGAGTAACACTATTACATTAATAAAACTTGTCACGTTGAGGCAGTTACCGAAATCTGTGGTTCTGCCTCATCAGCTTGCTATTTCCATGATATGAAACCTCAGGGCTTCTAGACGGTAAATAAATCATAGGGTCTTTGTACTTTCAGTTACTGCGCTGGAAAAGGCAGATCGTTGTGTTTGTATTCAGGAGTAGTGAAGAAAGCCCTGCGCTTGACAATTCGATATCTGCTCCTTCTGCACCAGATCTCAGTCAGCAGAATATTCAGGCAGCGTTCTTTCCTCTTGAAGATGGTGAAAACCGCCCCTGGCTGCGACAAACATGATTTCTATGGATTGCCAGAGCAGACTAATATCTTACCATTCAGCAGAAGGCTCCAGTAAAATTAGAAGAGGAGGTAACAGTAAGGTACCAATAAACTTGAAAGAGTGCAGAGAAAATTTACAAGGACGTTGGCGTGACTGGAAGACCCAAGTTATAAACCAGGGTAGGACCTGTAGAGTGAATGGTAGGGTACTAGGGTGTGCTGTAGAACAAAGGGATCTGGGAAAACAGTATAGCTCTATAATTCCTTGAAAGATCATAAAGAGACTTTTGGCACATTGGCTTCATAAATCAGAACATTGCGTATGGGAGTTGGGATGTTACTTTGAAGTTGTATAAGACATTGGCAAAGCTGAATTTGGCATATTGTGTGCAGCTGTAATTTCAACAAAATATCAATTCAAAAGATATCAATAACCTTTAAAGAGTGCAGAGAAAATTTACCAGGGTGTTGCCAGGACTTGAGGACCTGAGATACAGGGAAAGGTTGAACAGGTTAGGGCTTTGTTCCATCGAGTGTAGGAGAATGAGGGGAGATCTTTTTGAGGTATATAAAATTATTATGAGTACAGATAGGGTATATTAATGCTTTTTTTCCCTTCAGGTTGAATGAAACTAGAACTGGAGGTCATAGGTTAGGGTGAAAGGTGAAATGTTTAAGGTGAATCTGAGGGGGACTTCCTTCACTCAGAGAGGAGTCCAACTGTGAAGAGAACTGCCAGCAGAAATGTAAATGTGAGTTCAATTGCAACACTTAACAGAAGCTTGGATAAGTACATGGATGAGAGGGATTTGGAGGATGATGGTCTGGGTGCAGGTAAAGGGACTAGGTTGAGGAGTAGTTCAGCATGGACTAGATGGGACAAAAGGCCTGCTTCTGTGCTGTGGTACTCTATTACTCTACGACAGCGGTCCCCAACCACCGGGCCGCAAAGCATGTGTTACCAGGCTGCGAGGAACTGATATGAGTCAGCTGCACCTTTCCTCATTCCGTCACGCACTGTTGAACTTGAACATAGGGTTGCGAACTGTCCCGTATTTGCCAGGACATCCCATATATTGGGCTAAATTGGTCTGTCCCATAAGGGACCGCCCTTGTCCCATATTTCCTATGAAACATTTTGTGCCGAAATGGCATAAAGCGAAGAAGCAATTACCATTAATTTATATGGGAAAAATTTTTGAGCATTCCCAGACCCAAGAAATAACCTACCAAATCACTTCAAATAACACATAAAACCTAAAATAACACCAACATATAGTAAAAGCAGGAATGATATGATAAATATACGGCCTATATAAAGTAGAAATAATGTATGTAGAGTGTAGTCGGGAAGATCAAGTCAAAACCGATTTGTGGGGAAAAAAATCAGCACATCACACATGCGCACACAGGTGCTCACGCAAGGCTTCATAGTCATGGTATTCTTTCTCGGGGTAAACACTGTCCCGTATTTGACTGCTACTTTTGTCCCTTATTTGGGAGTGAGAAAGTTGGCAACCCTAACTGTAAAAGACATGTTGAAGTGAGTTTAACCCTACTTGAACACCCCCCCCCACCCCCTGGGTCAGCTGGTCTGCAAGAATATTGTCAATATTAAATCGGTCCGCGGTGCAAAAAAGGTTGGGGACCCCTGCTCTATGATTTTAAAAAAAGGCACATAATCAGATCACCTTCATTTTACCTCTGCTGTTATTCACATTGTGATATTGTGAATCATAGAAGGATTAACTATATTTCTTTCCATCTTTTGATCAACTGTCCATTGCTCAATTTAATGTACTCAGAGCATCCAATGAACAGATTACAGGAACAGATCTGTTGCAAATTGTAAACTGTTGTTTGAGTGATTGTCCGTTGAAATCAGCATTCTCATCTGCAGCTACCCACAAGTTAGGTCACAGTCAAAGTCTCTATATTATCATTAACAGAAGGGTATTAAGCTCATGGGAGCTTGTAAAGACACCATTAGTCCTTGTTCCCTCATCCACCATTCATTAGTCAGATCAATGCTATTAAAACCGTTTTTTCCAAGCATTTGATCACAGGTCAGACACTCTCCATCAACTGGTTTGCCTTACATTAGTCAAAATAAAGTAAGTACAGCTTGTGCTCTGAAATTCTTCTGTTGGCCCTCCAAGTCATTAAAGTGAGGGCTCCTTCAGCAAATTGGAAAAAACATTATCTTTTTTGAAACATTTCTTTTTAAAGGGCAAATTTTATTTCAAGTATTTCTACCAGTGGCATCATCTTCCCAGTGATGATCAAGGTCATTTTGTTGGCACAATATCTGGAAATAATTATATAGGGCTCTGAAATCCTACCTTCACTCAGACGAGTCTCACTCCAGACTCAAGTACCTAATCCAGACTAACACTCATACTGTCGTGAGGGAGTGCTGGCACATCTCTCAGGGGCCCAACTGGCCTTTCATCAGGTATATGTTAAAGATCCCACTGAGACAGTTAAAGTAGAGCAGGGCTGTTTGCCGTAGTATCCTTTTCAATATTTCGCAAACAACTACACAAAAATGCTTCTGTTTGAAGTATTTAGCTGCAAGACATTTTCAGGGGAATTCCTGATAATGCAAGCGATTTTTTAAAACCTTTCTTTTAATACTTTACAAGACCATAAGACAGAGGAGCAGAATTAGGCCATTCGGCCCATTATTGCTGCTCTGCTATTCCACCATGGCGGGATCTCAAGACCATTCTCCTGCCTTCTTTCCGTAACCTTTGATGCCCTGACTAATCAAGAACCTGTCAACCTCCACTTTAAATCTATTCAATGACTTGGCCTTTACAGCCATCCATGGCTGTGAATTCCACAAATTCACCACCCGCTGGCTAAAGAAATTCCTCCTCAACTCTGTTCTAAACAACTGCTCCTCTATTCTGAGGCTGTGCCCTCTGGTCCTAGACTCACCAGTCTAGGAACCATCCTCTCTACATCCTCTCTATCTAGGCCTTTCAATATTTGTTTGGTTTCATTGAGATCCCCCCTCATTCTTCTAAACACTACCGAGTACAGGACCAGAGCCATCAAACACTCCTCACATGTTAACTCTTTCATTCCTGAAATCATTCTCACAAACCTTCTCTGGACCCTCTCAAATGCCATCTTATCTTTTCTTAGATAAGATGCCCAAATCTGCTCACAATACTCCAACTATGGTCTGATCAATGCCTTATAAAGCCTCAGCATCATATCCTTGCTTTTATGTTCTCGTCCTCTCAAAATGAATGCTAACATTGCATTTGCCTTCCTCACTACTGACTCAACTTGCAAGTTAACTTTAGTGAGTCCTGCACAAGGACTCCAAAGTCCCTTTGCTCCTCTTATCCTTAAGTTCTCTTCCTGAATTCTCCCCAGATCTCTCTGACCCAATCACACTTCTTAAAGGGCTTTCATTAGATGACTAGTGAGAAAAAGAAGGGAGGGCAGGGGAGGTGAGAGAGAGACAGAAAGATAGAGGGAGAGTCAGAGACAGCGAAACAGACAGACAGACAGAGAGACAGACTCTGGCTGCTTGAAGGCATTTCTAACACAGTGGATCATGCTCTTAATTGAGACAGGAGGTCTTGGGTATAAGCCTCACTCCAGGGATCTGAACTTATAATATGACACTGGTTTTTTGCAGCTACAAAATGTTCATTGCATGGAAAATGTTGGAACAATCCCATGCCCTGTGAGCTTGCAATGGACAAATAGCACAAGAACCAGACATTTGACTATTTTTTATTGGCACTGAATCAAGTGCAAGGTTCATTGCACTGAGAGCGGACACGATACTTTCCTTACAGATACATGAACTGACACATCACAGCTTTTCTCTGTCCCAAAATTTGAATTTTTGGGTGATGGTGGTGACACTGCTATCATTACATTGCAGTGAAATCTGCTTGCAGGCAATTACTAGCTTTCTGTATGTATTCAATTTCAGTCTGCTCTAACTTGCTTCTCAAGAATATTACTGCCTGCTGGCTAAATTTTACACCACGCTTAATCCAGAATATGGAATTTGTATATTGATTGTGAAATACAAGAGGGTCTTTGTTTATCATGTTGTTTCTCATTTCTCTTCCAGATATGTAGTGTCACACATTATCTTCTCTCCCATAGCCATCAGCTCTATTTCCCTCATTACTTACATTTGTGGAAGGCCAGATTTTGACATTGGTTTTACAGCATCCTTTAGAGCTGTGTATTGAAGTGAAGTTGGAACGAAGGAAAGCTTGCAGCATTTGAGCTGCTTAAAAGCACAAGACATAGGAGCAGAATTATGCCATTCAGCCCATCGAGTCATGGCTGATTTATTATCTCTCTCAATCTCATTCTCCTGCCTTCTCCCTGCTCCAGAATAGGAGAAGAAAGAGGTGGTCACAGGAGGCAGAGGTGTGGCTAGGGGATTGCTTCAAGTCAGTTCATTGGGCCACGTTCAAGGATTCATCTGTGGATCTAAATGAATACACCATGGTTGTCACAAACTTTATTGAAACAGCTGTAAATGAGTGCATCCCCACAAATCATTCAGAGGCTTTCCCATTCAGAAGCCTTGGATGAACCACAACATCCATAATCTGCTGAGGACCAGATCAGAAGCATTCAAGTCTGGTGACCAAGAGAGTTACAAGAGGTACAGCTACAATCTCCAGAAAGCCATCTCACGGGTGAAGTTGCAATTCTGGACTAAACCTGAATCAATGAAGGATGCTTGACAGGGCTTGAACACTATTACCTCTTATAAAGTTAAATCAAGCAACATAGGCGACAAGCAATCTGGACCAGACAGCATAAACATTGACTTCTCAAACTTCCGCTAATGCCCCACCTCCCCCTCGTACCCCATCTGTTATTTATTTATATACACACATTCTTTCTCTCACTCTCCTTTTTCTCCCTCTGTCCCTCTGACTATACCCCTTGCCCATCCTCTGGGTTTTATCCCCCCCTCCACCTTTTCCTTCTCCCTGGGCCTCTTGTCCCATGATCCTCTCGTATCCCTTTTGCCTATCACCTGTCCAGCTCTTGGCTCCATCCCTCCCCCTCCTGTCTTCCCCTATCATTTTGGATCTCCCCCTCCCCCTCCCACTTTCAAATCTTTTACTAGCTCTTCCTTCAGTTAGTCCTGACAAAGGGTCTCAGCCCGTAACGTCGACTGTAACTCTTCCTAGAGATGCTGCCTGGCCTGCTGCGTTTACCAGCAACTTTGATGTGTGTTGCAGATGGTGTACGCCGCAGGTTTCTGAAAGAGGTGGCAGAAGAGATTGTGGAGGCATTAGTAGAGATCTTTCAAGAATCACTAGATTCTGGAATGGTTCTGAAAAACTAGAAAATTATAAATGTCATTCCATTCTTCAAGAAGGGAGGGAGGCAGAAGAAAGGCAACTATAGGCCAGTTATCCTGACCTCAGTTGTTGGGAAGATGTTGGAGTCAATTATTAAGCTTGAGGTCTCAGGGTATTTGGAGGCACATGATAAAATAGGCTGTAGTCAGCATGGTTTCCTCAAGGGAAAGTCTTGCATGACAAATCTGTTTGAATTCTTTGAAGAAATAATAAGCAGGATAGACAAAGGAGAATCAGTTGATATTGTGTACTTGGATTTTCAGAAGACCTTTGACAAGGAAACACACATGAGGCTGTTTAACAAGTTATGAGCCCATGGTATTACAGGAAATATTCTAGCATGGATAAAGCAATGGCTGATTGGCAGGAGGCAAACAGTGGGAATAAAGCACTCTTCTGGCTGGCTGCCAGTGACTGGTTGTGGTCCAGAGGCGTCTATATTTGGACCGATTCTTTTTACATTATTCCTCAATGATTTGGATGATGGAATTGATGGCTTTGTTGCAAAGTTTGCTGAAGATATGAAGATAGGTGCAGAGGCAGGTAGTTTTAGATTAGACTTGGATAGATTGGAAGAATGGGCAAAGAAGTGGCAAATGAAATACAATGTTGGAAAGTGTATGGTTATACACTTTGGCAGAAGAAATAAACGGGCAGACTATTATTTAAATGGGGAGAGAATTCTAAGTTCTGAGATGCAACGAGACTTGAGAGTCCTCGTACAGGATTCCCTTAAAGTTAACCTCCAGGTTGAGTCGGGGGTGAAGGCGGCGAATGCAATGTTGGCATTCATTTCTAGAGGAATAGAGTATAGGAGCAGGGATGTGATGTTGAGGCTCTATAAGGCGCTGGTGAGACCTCACTTGGAGTACTGTGGGCAGTTCTGGGCTCCATATTTAAGAAAGGATGTGCTGACATTGGAGAGGGTACAGAGAAGATTCACTAGAATAATTCCAGGAATGAGAGGGTTAACATATGAGGAACGTTTGTCCGCTCTTGGAGTGTATTCCTTGGAGTTTAGAAGAATGAGGGGGGACCTCATAGGAACATTTCAAATGTTGAAAGGCATGGACAGAGTGGATGTGGCAAAGTTGTTTCCCATGATGAGGGAGTCTAGTACGAGAGGGCATAACTTAAGGATTGAAGGGCACCCATTCGGAACAGAAATGCAAAGAAATTTTTTTAGTCAGAGGGTGGTGAATCTATGGAATTTGTTGCCACAGGCAGCAGTACAGGCCAAGTCATTGGGTGTATTTAAGGCAGAGATTGATAGGTATCTGAATAGCCAGGGCATCAAAGGTTATGGTGAAAAGGCGGGGGAGTGGGACTAAATGGGAGAATGGATCAGCTCATGATAAAATGGCGGAGCAGACTCGATGGGCCAAATGGCTGACTTCTGCTCCTTTGTCTTATGGTCTTATCTTAGTGCTGAAACTAGATAGGGTTCAAAGGACATACACAAAAACTGATTCCAGGATTGAAGGGGTTGTTATATAAAGAGTGTTTGATGGCTCTGGGCCTGTATTCACTGGAATTAAGAAGAATGAGGGGTGGCCTCATTGAAACCTATCAAATGGTGAAAGGCCTTGACAGAGTGGATGTGGAAAGAATGTTTCCTGTGGTGAGAGGGTCTGAGACCAGAGGACACAGCCTCAGTATAAAGGGGGTATCCTTTTAGAAAGGAGATGAGGTGGAACTTCTTTTGCTAGGGACTGGTGAATCAGTGGAATTCTTTGCTGAGGCAGCTGTGGAGGCCAAGTCCTTATGCATATTTAAGGCAGAGATTGATAGATTCTTGTTTGGTCAGGGCATGAAGGGATACGGGGAGAAGGCAGGAGACTGGGTCTGAGAGGTGAAATGTATCAGTCATGATGAAATGGCGGAGCTGACCTGATGGGCCAAATGGCCTAATTCTGCTCCTATGTCTTATGGTCTTATGATCTAAACTGATTCCACTAGTTCTCAGTACTATATAGTTGCTTGTTTATTATTTGTTCTTTTTTACAGATTCAGTTTGCCTTCTTTTGCACATTGGTTATTTGTAAGATTTTCTTTGTGTGTATTTTTATTAACTCTATTGTCTTTCTTTGTTCTACTGTGAATGCCTATAAGAAATTGAATACATGTACTTTAAATTTAACAAACAAGAGAAAATCTGATGAAGGGTCTTGGCCCAAAACACCAACTGTACTCTTTTCCATAGATGCTGCCTGGCCTGCTGAGTTCCTCCAGCATTTTGTGTGTGTGTTGCTCGGATTTCCAGCATCTGCAGATTTTCTCTTGTTTGTCTTTTGAAATGAATGCTAACATTGCATTGCCTTCTTCACCACTGAGTCAACCTTCTGCACAAGGACTCCCAAGGCCACTTGCATCTCAGATTTTTGATTTTCTTCCCCATTTAGGAAATAGTCTGCACATTTATTTCTTCTACCAAAGTGCATGGTCATGCATTTTCCAATATTGTATTTCATTTGTCACCTTCTTGCCCATTCTCCTAATCTGTCTTAAGTCCTTCTGCAGTCTGCCTATTTCCTCAGCACCACCTGTTCCTCCACCAATCTTCCTGTCATCTGCAAACTTGGCAACACAGCCATCTATTCCATCATCTAAATCATTGATATACAGTGTAAAAAGAAGCGGTCTCAACACCGACCCCTGAGGAACACCAATAGTCACTGGCAGCCAAACAGAAAAAGATCCTTTTATTCCCCCTCGCTTCCTTCCATCAATCAGCCAATGCTCTAACCATGCCCGTAACATTCCTGTAATACCATGGGCTCTTAACTTGATAAGCAGCCTCAGGTGTGGCACTTGTCATAGGCCTTCTCAAAGTCCAAATATTCAACATCCACTCACGTATATATTCTACCTGTAATCTCCTCAAAGAATTCCAACAGGTACATCAGGAAAGATTTTCCCATGCTGACTTTGTCCTATCTTGTCCTGTGTCACCAAGTACTCCATAATCTCATCCTTAATAATCATCTCCAACATCTTCCCATCCCAAGGGCAGGCTAACTGGTCTACAACTTCCATTCTGCTGCCTCCCTCCTTTCTGAAGGAGTGGAGTGACATTTGCAATTTTCCAGTCCTCTGGCACCCTGCCAGACTCCAATGATTCTTGAAAGATCATTAGTAATGCCTCCACAATCTCTACTGCTGCCTCCTTCAGAACCCAAGGGTGCAGCTCATCTGGTCCGGGTGACTTGTGCACCTTTAGATCTTTCAACTTCTCTGCATCTTCTCCGTTGTAACATTAACTGCACTTACTTCTCTTCCCTCACACACTTCAATACCTGGCACACTGCTTGTGGTTCCACCATGAAGACTGATGCAAAATACTCATTTAGTTCATCTGCCATCTCCTTGCCCCACATTATTCTTGTCCCAGCCTCATTTTCTAGCAATCCTATATTCACTCCCATCTCTCTTTTTTTTATATACTTGAAAAAGTATTTTTCTATCCACCTTGATATTGCTTGCTACCTTGCTTTCACATTTAATCTTTTCTCTCCTAATGACTCTTATAGTTGCTTTCCATAAGTTTTTAAAAGCTTCCCAGTCCTCTATTTTTGCTTTGTTGTATACCCCTCTCTATTGCTTTTACATTAGCTTTGACTTCCCTTGTATTTCTTTGTTTTTAGAATGCACATTCCTCATTTTTCCCCCAGATACTCAAGCTATTGCTGCTCTGATGTCATCCCTGCCAGCATCTCCCTCTAATTTACTTTGGCCAAGTCCTCTCTCATACCACTGTAATTTCCTTTGCTCCACTGAAATACTGCTACAGCAGACTTTACTTTCTCCCTGTTAAATTTCAAGTTGAACGTATTGTGATCATGGCCTCCTAAGGGTTCCTCTATCTTAAGCTGCCTCATTGCCTCCAGTTCATTATATAACAGTATAGCTGATGCCCTAGTAGGCTCAACGACAAACTTTTCTAAAAAGCCACCTTGTAGGCATTCAACAAATTCACTCTCGAGATCCATTCCCAACCTGATTTTCCCCTTCACATCTCTTTTGAAGTTACCCCCTCTCACCTTAAATTCATGACCTCTAGTATTGCACATCTCCATCCTGGGAAAAAGATTCCGTCTGTCTATTTTATCTATCCATTACCCTCCATTCACTCTTAAACATCATACCATTTCCACCACTACCCCTGGGATTTTATGAATCACTTTTTAATTTTAAAAATCACTTTTTAAAACAAAAATCATTGAAAACATACTGCATGTCAGCTGTTGCACTTATAGTACATACTTAATCATTCCTGAATTGAGAATTGAGGCTCCAGAACTGATAAAGATCCCTGTCTGAAAGACATCAGTGAATGATGGTATTTATTTTAAAGACAGTACAGTAGTTTCATGGTTACTGTTTGTGAGACTAATTTTTTTTTAATTAATTCTGGATTCATTAAATATCTTCGATTTAAATACCTCAGGTGTTATAGTGGGACTGGAACTCATGACTCAGGATCAGTGGTTTAGAATTCTGCCACCAGTAATCATTCTTTATAAACTTTATAAACTCTTCCTTGTAAGCAATGTTTTATAAGGGCATTGATCGGACAGCACTTGGAGCATTGTGGGTAGTTTTGTGTCCCTTATCTAAGAAAGGATGTGCTGGAATTGGAGAGAGTCCAGAGACGGCTCACGAGAATGATCATAGGCATGAAAGGGATAACATATGAGGTGTGTTAGATGGTTCTGGGCCTGTACTCGCTGGAGCTTAGAAGGATGAAAGGGAATCTCAGTGAAAGCTATCAGACATTGAAAGCCATAGACAGAGTGGACATGGGGAGGATGCTTTCCATTGTGGGGGCATCCAGAACCAGAGGGCATAGCCTCAGAATACAAGGACGTCCCTTTAGAACAGAGATGAAGAGGAATTTCTTCAATTAGATGGTGGTGAATCTATGGAATTCATTGCCACAGATGGCTGCGGAGGCCAAGTCATTGGGTATACTTAAAGCAGAGATTTAAGAGTTACAGGGAGAAGGCAGGAGAATGGGGTTGAATTAACCATGATGGAATAGTGGAGCAGACTGAATGGCCCAATTCTGCTACTATGTCTTATGGTCTTATTCAGTGTGCTGCCATGTGTAGCATTCACAGAACTGAGACTGGATGTCACATTGCAAGCTGTCTACTCACTACCCTAACTGGGGGGCATGGTGAGTGGTGAACACAAGTGATTCTGAGGTTTGAGTTACTGTTCTCCAACAAAAACAATGAAACACATCATATTTTCAGCAGGGGAATTTAGAGTAACGATAAATGCTGGGAATACTGCCATAATCCTAAAGTTGGTGGCCCTTGAGTGTATTTTCTGACAATAGTTTTTATGTGGTGTTGAGTACAAAATATTATTTTTGACCTGGTTCTTCAAAAATTGCGAGCATGTAGTAAAGCCCTTTTTGCTCTGCATCGCTCTCTCTTGGTAAATTATTTTTACTTGGGGATAGATTTACTTAAATTCTGCACTGTGATGCTATTCAATGTGTCAAGGTATTGTTCTATTGTACGACAATATATTTTTGACAGAAAAAAAACTCTGCAATTTTTTTGATAACAATAAGATATTAATAGCTTGCAGTCTACACCTGTCTATGCTTGTTCAGCACAAGCATTGCTAGCTGTATACACACGATAGGCTGCAAAGTGATGCTGTCCTATAGGATAATTACAATCCTGGCGCTTTAATTATAATGCACTTTATTCAATGGATTCTTTAACTCTTTTGATTTTCTCCAATTGTCCCATTCTATTTAGAATACATTTTCAGATTAATGTCTTTCACACCAGGTTGTTTAATTTAAAAATTAGGTTTAATTGCAAATATTTCACTTGCCGTCTGTGAGAACAAGTTGAATGCAATTCCTTTTTCCAATACAGCTGTCCCTCACCAAGAGAAAGATGCTTGTAGGAGTTTGTAAAACCACTGAATTGCATCCCTTGTTTCACTAATACATGGCTCAGTCCTAGCTCCTAAAGAAAAACACGTGCAGTCATGATAAACTACTGCAGTCCTTGACCTTGTCCTCCATATCGACAGAGTGTGGGAAGGAAAATAGCAAGTCTAAAACTGCTGATAAAGATGGTCTGACACGTTGCACCATCTGATGAAGAAACAGCACAGAAACTATCTAGTTGGATTCCTGTTCCTGCTGTTTCTTGTTATGAGTGCCCCATGTCAAAGTCAAATCAAGATATTAATCAGTGTTTTGCAGCACGCAGACCAAGATAAATGGAAAACAAAAATAAAAAAGACATTTTTTACTCCTTAAATTTATGCTTAGACTGATATGAGCGTATTTACATGTGCAGATCTACATGCTCAGGTATACATCGATGAAGATGTCATGTTTTGCAAGTTAAAGTAAATATATAAAACTATATCTGGCATTAACCGTTCAAGATTCAAGATTTAAGACTGTTGATTGTCATTCTTCAGTACATGAGTGCAAAGGAGAACAAAATGATTGTCACTCCGGTTCCGATGTAGCATAAAAAACACAATAAATATAAAGAGCACAATAAAACACAACAAATGTAAAAGCAATCCTATAAAACACTATGCACAAGTAATTATTTGAGTGTGGCCACAAAATCATATACTATTTATAATTAGCCAGAGACTGGTATCCAAATTAGGAGAAATGTCCACAGATTAATCAGCCCAAAGCCTAATAGAATCATACATTGTAACCAATGTGCCAGATTCTTCCATCCAAGTTTCACAGAATAAAAACTGAAAACATTGGAAACAATCAACAAATATGGAGCATCTTTCATGGGACATAGAACAGTACAGCACAGGAACAGGGATTCAGCCCACAATGTTGTGCTGAACTAGCTAAAAAGTAAATCAATAATATGCAAACACTGATCCCTACGACCTACAGAATGTCTATATCCCTCCGTGTGCCTATCCAAATGTCTCTTAAAAAGTCTCTAATGTATTTGTATCTACCATTATACCAGGCAGTGTATTCTAGGTATCCACCACTCTCCGAATAAAAAACTTACCCCTCACATACCCCTGCAACCTACTCCCTCTCAATTTCTGGTACTTGGGTGCTTCTACCCTGGGAAACAGATACTTCCTGTCATCTCCATCTATGCTTCTCATAATCTTATAAACTTCTATCAAATTTCCCCTCAGCCCCCAGGGCTCCAGAGGAAACAAGCAAGTTTATCCAGCCTCTCATGATTATACAGGCCCTCTAAACCAGGCAGCACCCCACTAAACCTCTTCTGCACCATGTCCAAAGCCTCAATACCTTTCCTATAGTGCGACAACCGGAACTGCATGCAATACTCCAGATGTGGCCTAACCAGATTTTTATAAATTTGCAACATAACCTCTTGACTTTTGAACTCAATGCCGCGACTAATAAAAGCCAGCGTTCCATAAGCCTTATCGTAGTTACTTTCAAGGAGCTATGAACTTGGATCCCAACATCTCTCTGTCCAGCAACACTGTTAAGGATCTTGCCCTACCATGCATTTGTCCTACTAAGGCGCAACATCTCACATTTGTCTGGATTAAACTCCATCTGCCATTTCTACAACTGATCTATATCGCACTGTATTCTTTGCCAGTTTTCTACACTATCCACAACTCCACCAATCCTGGTATCATCTGCAAATGTACTAACCCACCCATCTACGTTTTCAAGCAGGTCATTTATATATATTACAAGCAGCAGAGATCCCAGCACAGATCCCTGCAGAACTCCATTAATTACAGACCTCCAACTCAAATAAGTCCCTTCAACCAATACCCTCTGTCTTCTATGTGCAAGCCAGTTCTGAATCCAAACAGCCAATTTGCCACAGATCATCCTAATCTTCTGGATTAGCTTCTCATGAGAAATTTTGTCAAGCGCCGTACTAAAACTCACATAGACAACATCCACTGCCCAACCTTCATTGATCTCCCTCATCACCTTGTCAAAAAACTCAGTCAAGTTGGTAAGGCATAACCTACCAAGCACAAAGCTATGTTGGCTCTATCTAATTAGGCCACAGATTTCCAAATGCCCATATATTCTATCCTGAAGAATCTTCTCCAGCAATTTTCCTACTGCTGATGTGACACTCACCAGTCTATAGTTCTCAGGATTTTCGCGTTTTCTTCTTAAGTAGAGATACAACATAAACCACTCACCAGTCCTCTGGGACCTCATCTAAGGCAAGAGAGGACACAAAGGTACCAACCAAAGGCCCAGCAATTTCATTCTTGCCTCCTTCAATAACCTGGGGTATATTCTATCAGGTCCTAGGGACTTAACCATCTTAACATTCATTAGGAAGCTCAACTCTTCCTCCTCCTTGATCTCTAAATGCCCCAAAATATTGTTCTCTAGCACTGATCTCCTAGCACTCACATTCTCTGTATCCAAGCAAATATTTTCCCATTTATCTTTGAGTGGTTCCACCCTCTCCCTAGTTATCCTCTTGCTCTTGATGTACATATAGAATGCCTTGGGATTCACTTTAATTCTACTTACCAAGGACTTTTCATGGCCCCTCCTGCCTTTCCCAATTCCCTCTTTCAGTTCTTTTCTGGCTTCTTCGTATTCCTCATGTGTTTCATTTGATCTTAACTTCCGAGGCTTTACGTACTTTTCCTTCTTGACTAAATTCATCACCTCTCTGGACATCCAAGGTTCTCTTATCTTTCCATTCCCATCCTTCCTTCTAAGAGGAACATAACTCTCCTGTGTTCTGTGCAATTAATCTTTAAACACCTCCACATGTTTTATGTGGACTTGCCATAGAAAAGGTGTTCCCAATTAACACTTCTTAGTTCCTGCCTAATGCCCTCATAATTTGCCGTATTCCTATTTAAAACTTTCCCACAAGGACCATACCTATCCTTATCTATAGCTATCCTGAAAGTCAAGGAGTTGTGGTCACTGTTCCCTAACTGTTCACCCACTGAAGGTCAGTCAGCTGGCCAAGCTCATTACTCAATACCAGGTCCTTTCGGGGTCTTTGAAACTTTAACTCTATTTCTCTCTCCTGAGGTGTTGCCTGTCCTGTTGACCTGAGTATCTCCTGAATTCATGGTTCACAATTGGGGGTGTCAGGAGAATTTAATCAATCACAATCTATAACCGTGTGACACACATAAAAGTTGCTGGTGAACACAGCAGGCCAGGCAGCATCTCTAGGAAGCGGTACAGTTGATGTTTCGGGCCGAGACCCTTCGTCAGGACTAACTGAAGGAAGTGCTAGTAAGGGATTTGAAAGTGGGGGGGGAGGAGGGGGATCCAAAATGATAGGAGAAGACAGGAGGGGGAGGAATGGGGCCAAGAGCTGGACAGGTGATAGGCAAAAGGGATATGAGAGGATCATGGGACAGGAGGCCCAGGGAGAAAGAAAAGGGGGAGGGAGGGAAAAACCCAGAGGATGGGCAAGGGGTATAGTCAGAGGAACAGAGGGAGAAAAAGGAGAGAGAGAGAAAGAATGTGTGTATATAAATAAATAACGGATGGGGTACGAGGGGGAGGTGGGGCATTAGCGGAAGTTAGAGAAATCAATGTTCATGCCATCAGGTTGGAGGCTACCCAGACGGAATATAAGGTGTTGTTCCTCCAACCTGAGTGTGGCTTCACCTTTACAGTAGAGGAGACCGTGGATAGACATATCAGAATGGGAACAGGATGTGGAATTAAAATGTGTGGCCACTGGGAGATCCTGCTTTCTCTGGCGGACAGAGCGTAGGTGTTCAGCAAAGCGGTCTCCCAGTCTGTGTCGGGTCTCGCCAATATATAGAAGGCCACATCGGGAGCACCGGACGCAGTATATCACCCCAGCCGACTCACAGGTGAAGTGTCGCCTCACCTGGAAGGACTGTCTGGGGCCCTGAATGGTGCTAAGGGAGGAAATGTAAGGGCATGTGTAGCACTTGTTCCGCTTACAAGGATAAGTGCCAGGAGGGAGATGTGGGGAGGGTACAGTATATCCTTCACTCTGCCTTTATATCCATGCCTCAGGTTCAATGTGAAGTACAGAAAGCACGCTGGGAGTAGCATCAGGAACACCTGAAAGTGAAATACAAATCTAGCAGAGCTATAACTTCGCCCCGTTCAATTGCTAAGTAGCAAATACAGAATGGAACAGGCAGAGCTAAGGATGTTACTGAGGTAGAAGTGGGGGGTGAAGTTACTGAGAAGAAAATGGGAGTTATATCACTGAAATACAGATAGACCGAAGGAAGGTTAAGGTAAACAGAAGTCTTCTACAGATATTAAATCACATTCACCTGTAAGTTTATTGGGTTGCTTTTTCCATAATGAATTTCCACATTCACATCTAAAATGGGAACTGCCTTTGTATACTTATCACACAAGCAAGCAATGTAGCACCACTGATAAGAGAATGTTTTTGTTACTTCAATAACTGTTAACCTGTAGACCACAATCCTGACCAACAGACTATGATCTGTAAGGTTAGGCAGCATAACCTCCACCACAATTCGTAACACTGGTGCCTCACAAGACTGTATCCTTAGCCTCCTCCTTTACTCCCCTACACTCACGAATGTATTCCCATATTCTGCTCCAACTTCATCTTCTACAAGTTTACAGATGATATCACCAGAGTCGACTGATTCTCAAATAACAATAAGTCAGAGTACAGGAAGGAGATAGAGAGCCTAGTGACTGAATGTCATGACAACAATCTTTCCTGAAGAGCTTTCATTGACTTCAGGAAGGAAGGTAGTGCATAAGCTCCTGTTTACATCAACAGGAGGTTGAAAGAGTTCAGAGCTTCAAGTTCCTAGGAAATGCCTCTACTCCCTCAGGAAGCTAAAGAAATTTAGCACATCCCCTTTGACGCTCACCGCTCTTTATCAATGTACAATAGAAAGCACGCTACCTGGATGCAGCATTGCTTGATGTAGAAACTGCTTTGTCTGTAACCACAAGAAACTTGAGTGTTGAGGACACACCTCAGCACATCATGGAAACCAGCCTCCCCCCTATGGATTCCACCTACACTTCTTGTTGCCTTGGTAAAGCTGCCAGCATGATCAAAGACCCCCACACTCTGGGGATTCTCTCTTCTCACCCCTCCCATTTGGAAGAAGATACAGAAGTCTGAAAGCTCGTACCACCAGACACAAGCACAGCTTCCAATCCTTCGTTATACAATTAGTTAAAGATTCCCTTAGTATAGCAAGATAGATCTTTCACCTCACAATCTACCTCATTATGATTTTGCATCTTATTGTCTACCTGCACTGCACTCTGTAACTGTGGCACTTTATTCTACATTCTGTTTTTGTTTTTCTGATACTACTGCAATGTAAAGGCATCCGTTAGTCTTGCGAGACCATGGATCTGCACCTGGAAATTCTTCACTCTCCAGGGCGCAGGCCTGGGCAAGGTTGTATGGAAGACCAGCAGTTGCCCATGCTGCAGGTCTCCCCTCTCCACGACACCAATGTTGTCCAAGGGAAGGGCATTAGGACCCATACAGCTTGGCACCAGTGTCGTCGCAGAGCAATGTGTGATTAAGTGCCTTGCTCAAGGACACAACACGTTGCCTCGGCTGGGGCTCGAACTCACGACCTTCAGGTCGCTAGTCCAATGCCTTAACCACTTGGCCACGTGCCCACAACTCTACTGCAATTTAGAGTTGTAACAAATAGATCTGTACCAATGATATGCAAGAAAATTTTTTTCAATGTACATGTAACAATAATAAACCAATAAAAAAAGGTAGGGTAACCAAACTGTGACTTAAGTGGGACTCTATTGTTGTGTGAATGAAGCTCTGACATTTATGCTAATCAAATTCTTTGGAGCTATGACTTAGCCAGACACTTACCGGAGTCTAGGGCTGAATACCTATAACCGCAGCAGACGGGAAAGTGTCAGAGGGATACAACATCAGATGGTCACGGGGGAAATTCTGGTGAACACACTTGAATATTTCAGTAGAATACAAGCTGAGTTCACATTATATTTAAGTGTTAGCAATCTTGCAGTAATTTCATGAACGCCAATGACATCAGCAAAATGTAAGAAAGTGAAGTATTAAGGCAGAATGAGGTTATTTTATATTCACTGTTAAAAATGGTAAACATCTGGAGAGGGGTGGGGGGCTCACAAACAGCAAGTATCTTGCCTCACTAAGATTTGGTCTTCTTATCAGAGGAAAGATGTCCATGGTAAGAGGACAAAAGTTCACAGTACTAATTTCTGGCAGAGCAGAACAGACAAGATGATACAAAAATTGGGCCAGTTAACCCTGTGTTCATTTGAGTATAGAAGAATGGAAGGGAATCTCAATGCTCGGGATGTCTGAAGGGCCCAGAGCCAGGGATCATGGCTCAAGGTAAGTTATTTACCAATTACTATTTTCAGGTATGGTGAACCTATGGAATACCATAGAAGGCCAGTTCCAAATTTCTCAATGTTAAAATGATCAAGAGAATTGGGAAGAAAGTAGGAATAGGATACTGAAGTGGATGATCTGTCATGAACTTGTTAAATGATGGAACAGGCTTAATGGGTGAGATAGCCAGCTCCTGCTTTCCTATTTTTCCATGTAATCAACTGTAACAGAACACAAACAGGCCCGCAGAATGGGCAGAAAAATGCTAGATGACACTTAATACAAAGAAAGGCACTTGAATAGCCAAGGCATAGCGGGATATGGACTTAATGTGGCCAGAGAGGATTAGTGTAATTGGGCAAAGGGTTGTTTCAAAGGGCCAGTTTCTATGCAGTACAACACTAAACGTGACAAGATTCATAATGGCAATATGGAGAAGAAGAGGCAACAACCACATAATAATAATTGTAAGGAGTGCGCAGAAATAGAAGATACTAAATGATTGCCTAAGGTATTATCATTGAGAGAATAGCCAACAACTTCAATCATCACCTGCAAGTTTTCATCTGAATACCCACCTGGATCAAAATTGTCAGGTCAAGTTAGCAAAAAGGCACCTATTTCTGCTTTTAGTGAAAAAAGACAAAACAATCAAAGCTAGTTTTGTTATTTCATAAAGCTCATATTAAACATTGAAATGGAGAATTTGTTTAGAATAATGTAAATGTAGTTGTAATTTTAGTTCCAAGGAGCAAAAACTCAGTAACTAACCAGCCAAATTTCTACAAGATCTTAAGTGCAGCTACTATAAAGCAGGTGTTTAAGTAGATTTCTATAAATTCTATTGGGTATCACAACACAAAATGAAAAAAAGAATTCAGCAAACATAGAAGAAACATAGAAAACCTACAGCACAATACAGGCCCTTCGGCCCTCAGTGCTGTGCCAAACATGTATTTACTTTAGAAATTACCCAGGGTTACCCATAGCCCTCTATTTTTCTAAGCTCCACATACCTATCCAGGAGCCTTCTAAAAGACTCTATTGTATCCACCTCCACCACAGTTGCCAGCAGCCTATTCCACGTACTCACCAGTCTCTGCGTAAAAAACTTACCCTTGACATCTCCTCTCAGGCAGCATCTATGGAGAGGAATAACAGTTGACTTTTTAGGCCGAGATCCTTTATCGGGACTGGAAAGGAAGGGGGTAGGAACTCGAATAAGGTGGGGTGTGTGGAGGGCAAGGAATACAAACTGGCAGATAATGAGTGAGAGTAGGTGGGGGGGTGGGGGGAAGGTGGGTTGTGGGTTTGGGGAATGAAGAAAGAACTGTGAAGGGACAGGTGGAAGAGATAAAGGGGTGAAGGAGGAATCTGGTAGGAAAGCACAATGGATCATGGAAGAAAGGGAAGGAGGAGGAGAACCAGAAGGATGTGAGGAGAAGGGCTGAGGGGGTAACCTTTTATTTTTTCCCCTCACCTGCCCATTAGGTGAATGGAAAAAGAGAGAAGAGTGATAAGAAATTACCGGAAATTGGAGAAATCGACGGTTCATGCTATCAGGTCGGAGGCCACTCAGGCGGAATACGAGGAGTTGCTCCTCCAGTCTGAGTTTGGCCTCACCTACACATTTATTATGTGGATATCTTACCAATAAAAATGCATCTATAAAAATTGTGCCTCACTTGAATATTACTACATGCAGCTGCAAAGGTCAAAATCTTTGGTCACATGACTGTAGAGGCTAAAGCTATTCCTAATTCAATTTTTTTGGCCTGCAAATCAGTTTTTAAGCATCATTTTCTCTTTGTGCTGTTTACTTAGATTAAAATTGTTGGGCAATTATTTTCTTCACCATTTTAAATAAAATCAAAGGTAGAGTGTGCTTTAATTTAAAAAAAATTGAATTAAAGATGCATCTGCAAATTTGTCACAGCTGAATCTCCTACAGCTCTTCTGTCTCTGTGTTGAAATTAAAAGTCTATAATTGATTACTCAGATGCTTAGATGATAAAATCTTGTTCTTCAGGGTTCCTTGAAGTTAAGGATAGTTTTTTTCCTCTCCAGTTGTGCATTTTGATATGGCCAATAAGATAAACATGCAATCTTCAGTGTCATTATAGGTTGAACAAGGGGTGCTTGATGGGGAGGTGGTGGGGTTCATCTGCTGTTTTTGAGTGTTCTGGTTGTTCCAGAAAAGACTACAGGTTCTCAGTTTCATCCCAGATGTTCCTTTCATTGAGGTTAGGAATTTAACTAACACACCGAGGATTTACATTTTTCCCCAAAAAGAATACTAATAAATCAGAGTAGTGAGCCCATTTCAGGAATATGACGTTGGGCGAGGAGAATATTTCCTTGTATACGAAGTGTTGCAACCAGGAGTAAAGCAAGCTTCAGAATGGTGACACCACCTTGCTTAGCCTCAGGCTAGAGAGGGACTAAGTCCATTGACCATCTACCATTTAGAATCTTAGCCTGTTTGTTCTGGTGCAGCAGATAGAGAATAAACACAAATTTGCAACTACAGCCAAATTTGGGAAGGCTTCTTCACAGTCCCATTCAACTGACAAGAGCCACAAGCCTTTGCAAGGTCAAGTAAAACCACATATAGTGCTTGGTGCTACAGGGTTTGATGGGGAAAATATTTCACTGTCCTTATATACCCAATGGGCAACCAAACTAAATGGAATTTCAAGCTGTTGTTCATTTTTAAAATGTTATTAACACCCTAAGTATAAAGTTTGCAACCATCTCCCCCTTTAGTTATTGGTCAACTGCTGGACTGCCAACTTAAACATATCAGTGGCTCAATATTGGTACTGTAATTGAATTCAATCGGCAATTGGCTTCAAGGGTCGAAAGGTCACATTCCTCAGAACAGCTTAATTTTGATGTTTGCATTTGCTATTTTTGGATCTACGATTCTGCCTTCCAGTGACATATTTGATAAGCATCATTCTGATGAGTTCACAGGTCTGAAAGCATTATCTGTCACATTGTAACTGCCTATTTTATAAAATAATTAAAGCTGGTGTCAGTCAGCAAGAAATAACTTAGAATTTACCTAAAGCTATTTTGCTTCCACTTTGTCTATAATTATTTCATTTGCTGAATACTGAAGCTTTTAGCATTACGTTTCATTTTTCAAAACAAAAGTAATGCGAGGTTACTTACAATGTTGTTTGTAAAAAAACCTGAGAGGAAACATTGTTCTTAAACTCATTAGCCTTTTGAAGTTACCTTCCTGTGGTGCAATTTTCCGTGATTTGACAACCTTTTGTCCTAAACCTTTTGTTCTTAACCTTGCTTTGCATCTCCTTGGAGACATCATCATCGGGAGGAACTTATGCCCATCTACAACAACCTATTAATTTTAAGCATTTCAATTCAATATAATCACACAATCATCTTCTCTGTGCTAATAAAACATCTCAAGTTTACAAATCTCACCTTGTATTTTTACTCTGTCATGTGAGGCAGAATCCCAGCACCTCATTACCAAAACATATACTGTGTGGAGATTATGAACGCACATTCCAACTGAGATCTTACATGGGTTCAGTATTATATCTGAGAGCAACCAACATGGAAAGAGACAACTTGCTTTAGAAATTGCTAGTTTATGAATATTCAATATTGGTTGCACCAACTTCATTATTGTCTTCAATTTCCAGACCAACATCTTATGCCCCAAATCCCTCTGCTTTTTCACATACACCAGTAACACTCCACCATATTATATCACATTATTTTTACCTAAATACATCACCTCATTTTTATTAAATTCTACTGCTGTTCTGGTTGTTTTTAATATGACATCAATAGCAGCCTCTCTTGGTTTATTTCATACAACTGCAATCATTTCCAAACTTGAACACAACCAACACGTTCTAGTCCTATATAGAAGTTATTGATCTCAACAATTCTTTCACTATGTTAGATTGTAAAATAATCATAACACTTTAAAACTGGGAACCAATATTACCAAGATGCTTCTAGTGGGCCCTAACCAAAACTTTATATCACAAAAATATAACTTATTTTAATCAATTATTTTACAAATAAATCTTTTGCACCCACTTGTATGGCTATCACATCACTATAATAACTGTGATCCTTAGAGAGATACAAATTAGAAGGTCCAAATCATTCTTTCTTTAGTGCATTACATGGCTTAAACACATACATTTCAGATATAATAATTAAGTTACATAAAATAGGCAAAAATAGGAAAACAGATTATTATCTGAATGGTGGCCGATTAGGAAAAGGGGAGGTGCAACGAGACCTGGGTGTCATTATACACCAGTCATTGAAAGTGGGCATGCAGGTACAGCAGGCGGTGAAAAAGGCGAATGGTATGCTGGCATTTATAGTGAGAGGATTCGAGAACAGGAGCAGGGAGGTACTACTGCAGTTGTACAAGGCCTTGGTGAGACCACACCTGGAGTATTGTGTGCAGTTTTGGTCCCCTAATCTGAGGAAAGACATCTTTGCCATAGAGGGAGTACAAAGAAGGTTCACCAGATTGATTCCTGGGATGGCAGGACTTTCATATGAAGAAAGACTGGATGAACTGGGCTTGTACTCGTTGGAATTTAGAAGATTGAGGGGGGATCTGATTGAAATGTATAAGATCCTAAAGGGATTGGACAGGCTAGATGCAGGAAGATTGTTCCCGATGTTGGGGAAGTCCAGAACGAGGGGTCACAGTTTGAGGATAGAGGGGAAGCCATTTAGGACCGAGATTAGGAAAAACTTCTTCACACAGAGAGTGGTGAATCTGTGGAATTCTCTGCCACAGGAAACTGTTGAGGCCAGTTCATTGGCTATGTTTAAGAGGGAGTTAGGTATGGCCCTTGTGGCTACAGGGGTCAGGGGGTATGGAGGGAAGGCTGGGGCGGGGTTCTGAGTTGGATGATCAGCCATGATCATCATAAATGGCGGTGCAGGCTCGAAGGGCCGAATGGCCTACTCCTGCACCTATTTTCTATGTTTCTATGTTTCTATAACGTATCTCATAGCACTTACAAGTAACAAGCCCATTCTCTCACCCATCATCTGTAGTCCTGACTCTGGCACAAGTCTGGATATCTTCATTCCCTTTACACTTTATACATAGATCATTAAAAAGTAATGAACAGCAGAAGTCCGATTCTCCCCCCCCCCCCGCCCCCCGCAAATGGTGCAATAAGCCAGTTAGGATGGATGTTCCTTCATATTTCTGAAAATCTAGATGGATAATAGCTACTGGTTTTACATGGTCTGTTTTTTTAAACAATGCAATGACATGAGTAAGCCTTTTTGAAGACTTGTTGGGTATCCTTATTACATTCTTATCTTTTCAACTATTATTCCCAAACAATCCAAACACTATTGAAGTATACACGAGGAATTCTGCAGATGCTGGAAATTCAAGCAACACACATCGAAGTTGCTGGTGAACGCAGCAGGCCAGGCAGCATCCTAGGAAGAGGTACAGTCAACGTTTTGGGCCGAGACCCTTCGTCAGGACTAGTGAAGGGTCTCGGCCTGAAACGTCAACTGTACCTCTTCCTAGAGATGCTGCCTGGCCTGCTGCGTTCACCAGCAATTTTGATGTGTGTTACTATTGAAGTATATGAACTTAAACAAAATTATCAAATAAAACTTCCAATGATATTCATTATTGAGAAAACTGGTGTGAATGGTAAACAAAGTGAAATTCTGAGATGTTGACGTGTGAATAAAACACAAATATGGTTAAGTTGAAAAAAAAACTCTGAGAGAAGGCAGGAAGTGGGTGGTGCAAGTGTGGACAAGATGCCAGAGGAAGTGGAGGATGCAGGTTAGGTTGCAACGTTTAAGAGCAAATTGGATAAGTACATGGATGGGAGGGGTATGAAGGGCTATGGTCCAGGTGTGGGTTGATGGGACTTGGCAGAATAAAACTTCAGCATGGACTAAGTGGGCTGGTGGGTTGAAAGGCCTGTTTCTAAGCTGTAGTACTTTATCACTAGATATCCAAATTAGTTATGCTTTCAGATCATCAGGGTTAATGCTGATGAGAAGCAAATTGAAGTAGAGTGGCAGGGAGGAGACAGTTTAAAAAAATCAGTTTCACTCTACCATTTAAGAAATAGACTTTTTAGAGGTTTTTTTAATACATAAAAGGAAAATATTACATACAGAAGTTATAAATAATTGTAAAGTTACAAAATTTGCTGGAAACACTCAGCTGAGCAAGCAGCATCTAAGGAGAGAGAAACAGAATTAATATTTCAGGTTGAAGACTCCATCAGAACTGGAAAAGTGAGAAAGCAAGTTGGTTTAAAGTTGCAAAGAGGGTGTAGGAGGAATGAATGGGATGAAGAGGATATCTCTGACACTATACGGTCAGGCTTACCCAGGTGATCTTACATATTAACAAGTCATTCTAGTTAACAGATTAATAAGGACTGTGTAAAAGGTGTAGCCATGGGAACTCGCATGAGCCCACACTGCACCTGTTTTGACCCTCTTCTGTATCAATGAATGCACTGATTGTGCTTTCTACAGTCACACAGAATTTGAAAATCATAACTTTTGCTGACAATATCCACCAGCCCTCACTTACACATTTCATCTCTTACTCTTCTCTTTCTTTTTTGGATTTGACTGTCCCACCCTCAGAAGATAGGCTATTGGCAAATACTCATTACATGTTTACAGACTCCCATATTTATAAAGACTATTCTTGCTCCCACCCTGCTCTCTGTAAGGACTCCATTCATTCATATCTGCTCTGATGTCAAGACTTCCCACATGGATACCGCTTTTCCTTAACTGTAGCTTCTCTTCTACCTTGTCCGAGCATTCAATCATATCTTTATATCCCATGCCTCTGCTTTCACCCTTCAACTCCAGAGTAGAACAAGGATAGGATTCCTTTGGTTTTCACCTTTCACCACACCAGCCTTTATAATCAACAAATTATTCTTCACAGCTTCCATTGTTTTTATAGAGATTCTGCCTTCTGACTCATTTTCCTCTCCCCTCCTCCTGTCATTATTCTGATGGGATCAGTCCATTTTGAATTCCTGATCCACTCTTCTGGCTCCACCAACCACTTATCTTTTCAGAACATTTTCCATGGAGATTCAACATCTGCCCTTGTACCCCAATCTGTCCCACCATTCAGGGATGCAAGTAATCCTTCAAAATGAAGCAGCAATTTACTGGAACTACTTCCAATCTAGTATATTGCATTTAGTTCTCACAATGGTATCTCCTTTACACTGCAGAAACTAAACGAGTGACCATTGTGAAGAACTCTTTTCAGTTGTCCAATTATCTGTCACTCAATTCCCCATCCATCTCCCACTCTGGCCGATGTGTGTGTGGCCTCCAACACTGTTGCAATAAAGCTCAAAGTAAACTTGAAAACCAGCACCTTTTATCTTCCATCTAAGCACAGTACAGCCTTCTGGACTAATAATCAAAATCAACAATTTCATATCTCTCTTGTTCAGCTTAAATCAGTATAGGCTAGTTCCTTTGCAAGATTATCCATCCTTAATATTCACTCAGTTTTTCTCTCTCCATAGTCACTGACTGAGCTGCTAAGTAATTCCAATTCTTTTGGTTTCAGATTTATCAAAAAAAAACACTGACCTTAGCCTAGGTAAAAGATTCCTTTATCCTATCCATCCCCTCCCAGAATCTCTGCAATTTAACACAGAACATAGAAATCTACAGCATGTTAGAGGCCCTTCAACCCACAATGTTGTGCTGAGCGCGTAACTTACTCTAGAAACTGCCTAGAATTTCCCTACTGCATAGCCCTCTATTTTACTAAGCTCCATGTACTTATCTAAGAGTCTTGTAAAAGACCCCATTGTATCTGCCTCCACCACCATTGCTGGCAGTGCATTCCATGCACCCCACCATTCTCTGTGTGAAAAAACTTACCTCTGATATCCCCCTTGTACCTACTTCCAAGCTCCTTAAAACTACGCCCTTTGTGTTAGCCATTTCAGCCCTGGGAAAAAAAAGACTCTGGCTATCCACACGATCACTGCCCTTCGTCATCTTATACACCTCATCCTCTGTTGCTTCAAGGAGAAAAGGCCAAGTTCACTCAACCTATTCTCATAAGGCATGCTCTCTAATCCAGGTAACATCCTTGTAAATCTCCTCTGCACTCTCTCGATAGTATCCACATCCTTCCTGTAGTGAGGTGACCAGAACTGAATATAGTACTCCAAGTGGGGCCTAACTAAAGTCTTACATAGTTGCAACATTACCTCACGACTATGGAACTCAGTCCCATGGTTGATGAAGGCCAACACACCATACACCTTCTTAACAACACCGCCAACTACACGGACCCCAAGATTTCATTGATCCTCCACACTGCAAAGAGCCTTACCATTAATATTACATTCTGTCTTCAAATTTGACCTACCAAAATGAACCACTTCACACTTATCTGGCTTGAACTCCATCTGCCACTTCTCAGCCCAGTTCTGCATCCTATCGATGTCCCGCTGTAACCTCTGACAACCCTCCAGACTATCTACAACACCCCCAACTTTTGTGTCATCAACAAACTTACTAACCCACCCTTCTACTTCCTCATCCAGGTCATTTATAAAAATCACAAAGAGGAGGGGTCCCAGAACAGATCCCTGCGGAACACCACTGGTCATCAGCCTCCATGCAGAATATCAACCACCCACAACAACTTTCCATGGGCAAGCCAATTCTGGATCCACAAAGCAATGTCTGTTTGGATCCCATGCTTCCTTACTTTCTAAGTGAGCCTCACATGGGGAACCTTACTGAAATCCATAAACACTACATCCACTGCTCTACCTTCATCAATGTGCTTTGTTACATCCTCAAAGAATTCAATCAGGTTCGTAAGGCATGACCTGCCCTTGACAAGCCATGCTGACTATCCCTAATCAGATTATGTCTCTCCAAACACCCATAAATTCTACCTCTCAGGATCTTCTCCTCCAACCTGATGGCATGAAAATCAATTTCTCAAACTTCTGGTAATATCCCCAACCCCTACTTCTCCATTTCCCATCCCATTTACCCTCTCACCTTATCTCCTTGCCCACACATTGCCTCCCTTTGGTGCTCCTCTCCCCTTCTTTCTTTCTTCCATAGGCTTCTGTCTCTTTCACCACCAACTTCCCAGCTCTTTACTTCATCCCTCCCCCTCCAGAATTCACCAATCACCTGGTGGTTCTCTTTGCTCTCCCTCACCTTTTAAATCTGCTCCTCGGCTTTTTTCTCCAGTCCTGCTGAAGGGTTTCAGCCTGAAATGTCGACTATGCTTTTTTCCACAGATGCTGCCTTGCCTGCTGAGTTCTTCCAGCATTTGTGTGTGTTGCCCACAATTGCCAAGGTCCTTTTCACTGGGAATACTGAAGCAAAATATTCATCAAGTACCTCCGCTACCTCCTCCAGCTCCATGCACATTTCCAGTATCGCTCCTGATTGGTCCTATTCTCACACAGCTCAGCCTCTTGCTCTTCACATACTGGTAGAATACCTTGGGGATATCCTTAATCCTGCTTGCCAAGCCTTCTCTTGGCCCTTTCTAGCTCTTCTAATTTCATTCTTGAACTCCTTCCTGGCACCCTTGGAATTTTCTAGAACTCTGACAGTACCTAGTTTCTTGAACTTTTTGTAAGCTTTTCTTTTCTACTTAGCTAGATTTTCTACATCCTTTGTACGCTATGGTTCCTTTACCCTACCATCCTTTCCTTGCCTCAATGGAACATACCTATGCAGAACGCCATGAAAATGTTCCCTGAATATTTGCCACATTCTGCTGCGCATTTCCCTGAGAAAATCTGCTCTAATTTATATTCCCAAGTTCCTGCCTAATAGCATCATATTTTCCCCACCCCAATTAAATGATTTCCCAAATTGTCTGTTCCTATCCCTCTCCAGTGCTATGGTAAATGAGATAGAGTTGTGATCACTACCTCCAAAATGTTCTCCCACCGAGAGATCTGACACTTGACCAGGTTCACTTCCCAATACCAGATCAAGTATAGTCTCTCCTCTAATTGGCTTATTTTCATATTGCATCAGGAAATCTTTCTGAACATGCCTAACAAACTCCACCCCATCTAAACCCCTTGCTTTAAGGAGATTCCAGTCAATACTATGAAAGTTAAAATCACCCATCACAACCACCCTATTATCATTGCACCATTCCAGAATCTGCCTCCCTATCTGCTCCTCGATGTCTCTGTTACTATTTGGGGGGGGGGGAAGGGTCTATAAAAACACCTAGTACAGTCATTAACCCCTTCCTGTTTCTGACTGCCACCCACAATGACTCAGTAGACTATCATTCCATGACTTCCTCCATTTCTGGAGCTGTGATACAATCCTTGATTAGCAGTGCCACCTCCCCTATCTCTTTTGCCTCCCTCCCTGTCCCTTTTGAAACATCTAAAGCCTGGCACACTCTGCAGCCATTCCAGCCCCTGAGACATCCAAGTCTTTGTAATGGTCATAACATCAAAGTTCCACATTTTGATCCACACTCTAAGTACATCCACCTTGCTCGTGACACTCCTTGAATTAAAATAGACACATCTCAAACCACCTGGCTGCGTGCTTCTTTGCTCCATCATCTGCCTATCCTCCCTCATAAACTCCCTACAAGCTGTCACTACTTGTGCACCAACCACCACATCCTCTGCCTCTTCACTTCAGTTCCCACCCCCCTGCAAATCTAGTTTAAACTCTCCCCAAGGTCATTAGCAAACCTCCCTCCCAAGATATTGGTTCCTCTCCAGTTCAGGTGCAACCCATCCCACTTGTACAGGTCACCCCTTCCCCAGAAAAGGTTCCAATGATATACAAACTTGAAACTCTGCCCCCTGCGGCTTCTCCTCAGCCACTTGTTTCTGTGCTATCTTCCTGTTCTGACCATTCCTAGCTTGTGGCACGGGGAGTAATCCGAGATTACCACCTTGGAGGTCCAGCTCTTCAGCCTCCTTCCTAACTCCCTAAACTTACTACACAGAACATCTACCCTCTCCTGCCTATGTCATTGGTACCAACATGAATCACGCCCTCCCCTTCAATAATATTCTGCAACTGTTCAGAAACATCCTGCACCCTAGCACCCAGGAGGCAACATATTATCCTGGCATCTCCTTTGTTGTCACAGAATCTCCTATCTGTTCCCCTAACTGTCAAATCCCGTATGACTATTGCTCTGTCTGAGTTCACCCTACCCTTCTGAGGCTCAGAGCTAACCACAGTGCTATGGTCTGGCTGCTGCTGCCTTGCCCAGATAGGTCATCCCACTCAGCTGCATCCAAAGGGGTATACCTGTTGCTGAGGGGGATGGCCACAGGCTATGGAATAGCACTGACTTCCTTCTCCCTTTACCTCTCTCGGTGTTCACCCATCTACTCCCTGAATTCTGCACTCTAGGTCTAACCACCTGCTTAAAAGTTACATCTATCAATTGCTCTGCCTCCAGGATGATCCCAAGTTCATCCAACTCCAGCTCCTTTATGCGGTCTTTCATGAGATGGAGTTGTCTGCACTTCCCGCAGGCATAGTCATCAGGGAGACCATCAAGTTCCATGAATTCCCACATCCTACTGGAGGTGCATTCCACTGCCATATCTGCCATCCTGCCTGCACTGTACAATGGGCAACCAAGACCAGATCTTCTAATCTGTGTCTTTGGCTTCAGCCTCTTCTTGTCAAAGCATCATGCTCCTACTCTCACCACTGGCCTACTCCCAACAATAGCTGCCCTGCTTGCCCCTTCTGTACTTTTATTTAATTCACAGTGCTCTGCTCCTGATGCTGACTGGGCCTCTGGAATGTCCGAGTGCCCGTGAAGCTCTTTTTTATACAAGCTTGGCCGACCTGCAAGTAACCTTTTCAAAGTGCTCTGTTCCCAATGCTGATTAGGCTTCCAGAAGGTCTGAATGCCCATAAAGCTCTCCTTTCATACAAGCTTCACCAACTCGCAAGTAACCTCCTCGAAGTGCTCTGCTCCTGACGCTGATTGGGTTTCCCGAAATAAATCTCACTTTTCCACTCCTGACAAAGTTTGACCCTGAAATGTTAACTCTGTTTCTCCTTTCATGGATGCTGCCCAACCTGCTGAGTTTTTTCAGCATTTTCTAGTTATTAGTCATAGAAAAATACAGCACAGAAACAGGCCCTTCAGCCCCTCTAGTCCATGCTGAGCCATTTAAACTACCTAGTCCCATAGACCTGCACTGGAATCATTGATGTACCGATCCAAACTTCTCTTAAACAATGAAATTAAGTTTGCATTGCACTACTTGTGCTGGCAGCTGGTTCCACATTTTCACAACCCCGAGTGAAGAAGTTTCCCCTCATGCTTCCTTTAAAATGTTCACCTTTCAAACCTTAACCGATGACATCTAGTTGTAGTCCCACCCAATCTCAGTGTAAAATGCCTGCTTGTGTTGACCCTATCTATACCCCTCATAATTTAGTATTCCTCTATCAAATCTCCCCATGATTCTATACGTTCCAAGGAATAAAGTCCTAACTTATTCAATATTCCCTCATAACTCAGGTCCTCCAGTCCTGGCAACATCTTTGTAAATTTTCTCTGTACTCTTTCAACCTTATTCATACCTTTCCTGTAGGTAGGTGACCAAAACTGCACACAAAACTCCAAATTAGGGCTTGCCTATGATGCACACAACTTCCAACATAACATGCCATCACCCATACTCAATACTTTGATTTATGAAGGCCAATGTGCCAAAAGCTTTCTTTGCAACCCTATTCTGCCACTTTCAATGACTTACAGACCTGTATTCCCAGATCCCTTTGTTCTACAGCTCTCTTCACTGCCCTACCGTTTGCTGTGTAAGACCTATCCTGGTTGTCCTACACCTTGCGCTAGACTGCATTAAGTTCCATTCAGTCCATTTTTCCAACTGCAAGCTATGATAGTCTTCCCCACTGTCCACTACACCCCCAATCTTGGTGTCATTTGCAAATTTGCTGATCTAATTAACCATATTATAATCTAGATCATTGATATAGATGACAAACAGCCACGGACCCAGCACTGATCCCTGCAGCACTCCAGAGAGGCAACCATCTACTAACAGTTTCTGGCTTCTCTCACAAAGCCAATGTCTAATCCAATTTACTACCTCATCTTGAAAGCTAAGTGACTAACCTCCCATGTGGGACCATGTTAAGTGTCTTGCTAATGTAGATAATATTCACTGCTTTGCCTTCATCAACTTTCCTGGTAACCTCTTTGAAAAACTCTATAAGATTGGTTAGACTAGAATTACCATGCACAAAGCCATTCATGTCTAACCAAATACTCATACATCCTGTTCCTTAGAATACCTTCCAATAGCTTTCCCACTATTGATATCAGGCTCACCAGCCTTCAATTTCCTGGTTTGTTTTTGGAGCCTTTCTTAAACTGCAGAACATTAGCTATCCTCCAATCCTCCTGTACCTCACCTGTCACTAAGGATGATTTAAACATCTCTGCTAGGGACCCTGTAATTACTGCATTTGTCTCCCACAAAGTCTGAGGGAACACCTTATCAGGCCCTGGGGATTTGCCCACCTTAATTTGCCTCAAGACAGTAAACACCTCCTCCTCTGTAATCTGTATGGGGGTCAATGATGTCGATGTTGTTTTGCCTCACTTCTATAAACTCTGAGTCTATCTCCTGAGTAAACGCAATGCAAAAAAATCCATTTAAGATCTCCCCCATCTCTTTTGACTCCATGCATGAATTACCATTCTGATCTTCCAGAGGACCAATTTTGTCCCTTGCAATCCTTTTGTTCTTAACCTATCTGTGGAATCCCTTAGGATTCTCCTTCACCTCGTTTGCCAAAGCAACCTCATGCCTTCTTTTAACCCTTCTGATTTATTTCTCAAGTCTTCTCTTGCATTTCTTATACTCCTTAAGTACCTCAATTGTTCCTACTGTTTATACCTGCTATGCACCTTCCTAACCGGAGCCTCACTTTCTCTTGAAAACCAAGGTTCCCTAAATTTGTTATCTTTAACTTTTATTCTATCAGGCACATACAAGCTTTGTACTCTCAAAATCTCACTTTTGAAGGCCTCCCACTTACTAAGTACACCTTTGGCAGAAAATAGTTCATCTTCATTCACACTTGGCCAGATCTTTTCCGATACCATCAAAATTGGCCTTTCTCAAATTTAGAATCTCAACCCATGGACCAGACCTATCTTTTTCCACATTGGTGCCAGTGAGGGTAAGGATGCTATGGAGGATGAACAAGTGGTTGAGGAACTGGTGTAGGGGGCAGGGTTTCAGATTTCAGGATCATTGGGACCTCTTCTGGGGCAGGTGGGACCTGTACAACAGAGACGAGTTACACCTGAACTACAAGGGGACCAATATACTTTCAGGGAGGTTTGTTAGTGCTATTGGGGAGGCTTTAAACTAGATGTGCAGGGGGATGGGAATTAGAGTGCCAGAGCTGACAGTGAGGCTGGGGTGAAAATAAATGATGTTAAGAGCTCAAGCAAAGCCGCAAATAGAAAGGTTGTGAGTGGTGTATATAATTCAATGCTAGCAGTATTGTGGGGAAGGCAGACGAGTTGAGGGCGTGGATTGACACATGGAATTATGACATTATAGCAATTAGTGAAACTTGGCTACAGGAGGGGCAGGACTGGCAGCTTAATATTCCAGGGTTCCAATGTTTCAGATGTGATAGAGGCAGAGGAATGAAAGGTGGGGGGGGGGTGCGGGGGGTAGCATTGCTTGTCAGGGAAAATGTTACAGCAGTGCTCAGGCAGGACAGATTAGAGGGTTTGTCTACTGAGTCCTTACGGGTGGAGCTGAGAAACAGGAAAGGTATGGCCACATTAGTGGGGTCGTATTATAGACCACCCAATAGTCAGCGAGAATTGGAGGAGCAAATCTGCAGAGAGATAGCAGGCAACTGCAGGAAACATAAAGTTGTGGTGGTAGAGGATTTTAATTTTCCACATATTGATTGGGACTCCCATACTGTTAGGGGTCTAGATGGGTTAGAGTTTGTAAAATGTGTTCAGGAAAGTTTTCTAAGTCAATATATAGAGGTACCAACTACAGGGGATGCAATATTAGATCTTCTATTAGGAAATGAGTTAGGACAAGTGTTGGAAGTGTGTGCAGGGGAGCACTTTGGTTCCAGTGATCATAACACCATTAGTTTCAACTTGATCATGGATAAAGATAGATCTGGTCCTAGGGTTGAGGTTCTAAACTGGAAGAAGGCCAAATTTGAAGAAATGAAAAAGGATCTAAAAAGCGTGGATTGGGACAGGTTGCTCTCTGGCAAGGATGTGATCGCTAAGTGGGAAGCCTTCAAAGGAGAAATTTTGAGAGTGCAGAGCTTGTATGTTCCTGTCAGGATTAAAGGCAAAGTGAATAGGAATAAGGAACCTTGGTTCTCAAGGGATATTGCAACTCTGATAAAGAAGAAGATGACATGTATAGGAAACGGGTAGTAAATAGGGTGATTGAGGAGTATAAAAAGTGCAAGAAAATACTTAAGAAGGAAATCAGGAGGGCTAAAAGAAGACATGAGGTTGCCTTAGCAGTCAAAGTGAAGGATAATCCAAAGAGCTTTTACACGTATATTAAGAGTAAAAGGACTGTAAGGGATAAAATTGGTCCTCTTGAAGATCAGAGTGGCTGGCTATGTGCGGAACCAAAAGAAATGGGGGAGATCTTAAGTGGTTTTTTTGTGTCTGTATTTACTAAGGAAACTGGCACCAAGTCTATAGAATTAAGGGAAACAAGGAGTGAGATCATGGAATCTGTACAGATTGAAAAGGACGAGGTGCTTGCTATCTTGAAGCAAATTAAATAAATCCCCAGGACCTGACAGGGTATTCCCTCGGACCTTGAAGGAGACTAGTGTTGAAATTGCAGGGGCCCTGGCAGATATATTTAAAATGTCGGTGTCTACGGGTGAGGTGCCGGAGGATTGGAGAATGGCTCATGTTGTTCCATTGTTTAAAAAAGGATCGAAAAGTAATCCAGGAAATTATAGGCCGATAAATTTGATGTCGGTAGTGGGTAAGTTATTGGAGGGAGTACTACGAGACAGAATCTACAAGCACTTGCATAGACAGGGACTTATTAGGGAGAGTCAGCATGGCTTTATGCGTGGTAGGTCATGTTTGACCAATCTATTGGAATTTTTCGAGGAGGTTACCAGGAATGTGGATGAAGGGAAGGCAGTGGATATTGTCTACATGGACTTCAGTAAGGCCTTTGACAAGGTCCCATATGGGAGGTTAGTTAGGAAAATTCAGTAGCTAGGTATACATGGAAAGGTGGTAAATTGGATCAGACATTGGCTCAATGGAAGAAGCCAAAGAGTGGTAGTAGAGGATTACTTCTCAGAGTGGAGGCCCGTGACTAGTGGTGTGCCACAGGGATCAGTGCTGGGTCCACTGTTATTTGTCATCTATATCAACGATCTGGATGATAATGTGGTAAATTGGATCAGCAAATTTGCTGATGATACAAAGATTGGAGCTGTAGTGGACAGTGAGGAAGGTTTTCAAAGCTTGCAGAGGGATTTGGACCAGCTGGAAAAATGGCAGATGGAGTTTAATACAGACAAGTGTGAGGTATTGCACTTTGAAAGGACAAACCAAGGTAGTACAGGGTAAATGGTAAGGCACTGAGGAGTGCAGTGGAACAGAGGGATCTGGGAATACAGATACAAAGTTCCCTAAAAGTGGCGTCACAGGTAAATAGGATTGTAAAGAGAGCTTTTGGTACATTGGCCTTTATTAATTAAAGTATTGAGTATAAGAGCTGGAATGTTATGATGAGGTTGTATAAGGCATTGGTGAGGCCGAATCTGGAGTATTGTGTTCAGTTTTGGTCACCAAATTACAGGAAGGATATTAATAAGGTTGAAAGAGTGCAGAGAAGGTTTACAAGGATGTTGCCGGGACTTGAGAAACTCAGCTACAGAGAAAGGTTGAATAGGTTAGGACTTTATTCCCTGGAGCGTAGAAGAATGCGGGGAGATTTGATAGAGGTATATAAAATTATGAAGGGTATAAATAGAGTGAATGCCAGCAGGCTTTTTCCACTGAGGCAAGAGGAGAAAAAAACCAGAGGACATGGGTTAAGGGTGAGGGGGGAAAAGTTTAAAGGAAACATTGGGGGGGCTTCTTCACACAGAGAGTGGTGGGAGTGTGGAATGAGCTGCCAGACGAGGCGGTAAATGCAGGTTCTTTTTTAACATTTAAGAATAAATTGGACAGATACATGGATGGGAGGTGTATGGAGGGATATGGTCCGTGTGCAGATCAATGGGACTAGGCAGAAAATGGTTCGGCACAGCCAAGAAGGGCCAAAAGGCCTGTTTCTGTGCTGTAGTTTTTCTATGGTTTCTATTAACATGGTCATACCTTTCTTATTCCTGAGTTCCACCCTTAATGCCTCACAAGAGAAGATGTCCAGTTTGTCCTGACTGAGCACTGCCATGACATTTTCTCTGACTAGCAATGCTATCCCTCCACTCCGTTGCATCTAAAGCAACAGTACCCTGGAAAATTGAGCTGCCAGTTCAGCTCTACCCGCAACTAAGTCTCACCAATGACTACAATTTCATAATTTCATGTACTGATCTGCCTTTCCTACAATACTTCTTGCATTGAAATATATGCAGCTCAGGATATTGGTTGCACCATGCTCAGCCTTTTGATTCATGATTTTGTCTGAGCTCTTAACATGTTTCTACACCACTCTACTAGCTGTTCTGGCATCCTGGCTCCCACTCACCACAACTTTAGTTTAAACCCACTGTGCAGCACTAGCAAACCTTCCAGTTACAATATTAGCCCCCTCCTGTTCAGGTGCAAATCATCTCTTTGGTACACGTCCCACCTAAACTGGAAGAGAGCCCAATGATTCAAAAATCTGTTGCCCTCCCTCATACACCAACTCCTCAGCCACGTGTTAAACTGTACAATCTTCCTATTTCTGGCCTCATTAACACATGGCATGGGTAGCAACCCTGAGATCACAAACTTGAAGGTCCTTCCTTTTAACTTTACACTTAACTGCCAGAAACACACACAAAATGCTGGAGGAACTCAGCAGGCCAGGCAGCATCTATGGAAAAAGAGTACAGTCAAAGTTTCGGGCCAAGACCCTTCATAAGGTCTGGGGAGAAAAAGATGAGAAGTCTTTATCTAACAATTATCTAACAATCAAACAAATTTAGAAATCCATGAAAGCTTTGATAGAAAATGAAAACATAGAATTTCTTACTTTCCAAGCATACAAGCTGATATATTAAAATCCACTTTGATAAATTACACCAAGCAACTTATTTTTATATAATTTATTGTCAATTAATTACATTGTTAAAATTCTAAATCTGTATAATATATACAACTTTGTAAATGCACCCTGGTTATTCAAAACATTGGCATGCTAAACTTCACCATGTATAAAAGACAGTAAATTATATGGTTATTCTTGAGCTGCCTACATTACCATGGTCATTGAGATTCACAATAAAGTATGTGCAATAGATTTTTAAATACTTTTGTTCATGGTAATACCTATTTTGTTTACATGCAGTTCTTAAAATAAACTACAAGTCCTCCAAAGAATAAAATATTCATGTATTCAACTTTAAAAGCCACAATGGAGCTAAATAATAAGTTAAATTACTGGCAATTGTAATGGAACTAGAAACCTCAATGACCCAATGTTACTTTATTCATTTTCATAATGCATCGTCCATTCTCAACCTCCCTGAAGGCAGTGGGCCCTCAATCCACTGCAGTAGTTGTGTAGTTTGCTAGCACTGGCCAAATGAATACAAATAAGTGGGATATTAAGTCAGTCCAAAGGACAGCAAAAACATTCAAATATATCTGAAGTCATACAAATGTCAGACCAGAAAAATGTTTCCACCCCTGTTGAGCACCAGTGAACCACTCTTTAAACCAAAGTAAGATAGGTACTACTTGACCTAGTTTAACCAGATTTACAGAAAAAATTATTAAAGGTTGAGAGAATACAATGCATCGACATTCCTTGACTTTATATTTAGAAATGTAAGAGGTTCTTCTGAGTGTGGCAGAGTATGAATGTACCAAAAATAAACTCTAGTGAAACCTTGACCAAATGTGCTCTAATTTTCTCTGTTAAGTTACATAAGGAAGGCAGAGGCTGGGTGAAATAGTCAATATAAAATACACCCTTCAAAGGAACTGCATTTCCTGTCTACTTGAAAAGCTGTAACAATTAATCGACAACTTACAGTACAATCCATTTCTCCTTTACCGATGATCTTGTTCTTTTTCAAAAGAACTGGGGTTACTATCAGATTCAAGTTAAATGCCTGTTAAGGAAGAAGTATGATTACATGTTTTGACAATGACATTAAGATTCTCTTGCAGCTGACAAAAAAGGGTCAATAATGCCTCCAACAAGAGAATAAAAATGGCAAATTCAGTGAATCAAATGCATAGCAGCAGCAGCCAGAAAGTAATAAATCCCAGCTACATAATACTGTGAAGGGCAAAATTTAATAACTGCACCAGAAAGGGCAAGAAAGGCCTTTAATTGTATACTTTGCATTCCCTCTGCTGATGAGTAGATGACAATTGCTGCAGTAACAATTATAAAATCATTTTGTTAGACAACAATCTCTTTGTTAGATACCTATAAATTCAAGATTCATTCCTTTGAAGCCTTGGAGGCTAGAGGTGATTGCATTTCAGGAAAGAATCTATTGTAAAGTCACAAATTATTGGGAGCCTTTTACAAAAAGGCAACTTGAAATTCCATCAATGCTCTTTGGACACAATAATGTTGCCCAATGCTTGCAGCTTAAAGCATTGCACGAAGCTTCAGAATCTCTATGGAATGAATGTTAATTGTGTAAGTAGCTCTCTGAAATGCCCTGTTCAAAACATCTGTGGTGGCCATTGCTGCACAGATAAAGATTATAGAGTGCTCTTCAGGACTTGAGAAACCTCCTGCATTGTGGCTATTAGGCATTTCCTACTTGTCAATCATCTCAACAAAGTTTCTTTTGACCATCAATGATCCATAGTAATAGTTATTCTTAAGATTGTACTTTGACCTGATCCTTGGGCACTTAACCTTGGCAAACTGCTTCTTCTCAAACACATAGAAACACCACCCTCCTTTTCTTCAATCATTGAAGGACACAGCTTCACACAACTTCTTTCAATAACTCTATGAGGGAAAATAGGGGCACACAAAGTTGAGGAGCACATATAGGAAAGACAATAGTAAACCTTTCCCCATAGGAGAGGTGATTAAAACTAGAAAGCATAGGTTCAGAATAAGTAGTAATGAGTTTAGTGTGGCTCTCGGGAAGGACTTTTCTACCAGCAGGCAGAAATCTGGAGCACACTACCTAAGTGAGAGATGGAGTTAGGTACTCTCACAACATTTGTTTCTAGACAAGTATTTAAATCATCAAGGCACAGATGGACAGGTCCTGATCAATGTGATTAGTTAGATGTATACTTGGTTGGTATGGACACGGTAGGCCTTAGGATTTGTTTCTTTCCTCTATGACTTCAAAGGTTTCAAAAGTACATTTAATGTCAGAGAAATATATACAATATACATCCTGAAATTCTTTTCTTCACAACCATCCACAAAAACAGAGAAGTGTCCCAAAGAATGAATGATGGTTAAATGTTAGAACCCCAAAGTCCCCCCTTCAGCTCCCCCCACCCACGCTTAAGCAGCAGCAAAGCAACAACCACCCTTCCCCCACCAGCAAAAAAAAGCATTGGTGCCCCTCACCAAGCACTCAAGCATGCAGCAAAGCATCAATAAAGACACAGACTTGCAGGACCCCAAAGACTACTCATTCACCCAGTAATTCAATATACCACAGGCTCTCCCCCCCCCCCTCCAGTAAGGGAAAAAGAGATGTCCCTGTTTCACAGCAAGAGGGAAGAAACAAAACAACTCGCTGATTTATAGTGTTAAAAGACTGTTGCATCACTTTTTCCGAGCTCTGTGCCCAAAGAACTCGGGTCTCTGAGCACACAGCCAGCAGCCAGCTTGCTGCTTTCAATCTTCTGTGTACTCCCACAACACACCAATTTCCTGTGGAGGCACCGACCTCAAGTCCACCCGCCTCCAGAGCCATAAAATCCTGGAACCCTGAAGGCTGCTAGTCTTCTAGGCCGCATCCCTGACATTTTGAAGAGCGGTGTTGCATACTGAAAGTGAAAGAATGTAAAATCTATACAATAGAACTGTGCAGCAAACACGAGGAGATCTGCAGATGCTGGAAATGTAAGCAACACACACAAAATGCTGGTGGAACGCAGCAGGCCAGACAGCATCCATAGGAAGAAGCACAGTCGACGTTTCGGGCTAAGACCATTCATCAGGACTAACTGAAAGAAGAGATAGTAAGAGATTAGAAAGTGAGGAGGAGGGGGAGGGGGAGATCTGAAATGATAGGCAAAAACAGGAGGGGTGTACTGTTATAAATATCATCCTCACAAATTCTCTTCCAGCACTATCTGCAATATTTCTAGTATCTTCACCTATCCTTCCCTAATTAATCGTTATTAAAACAAATTATCTTGCCATTATCTCAATGGTGTCTAAGGTGAGTTTTCAGTTGTAATGTAAATATATCTGAGACATTACTTAAGTTCATGTTCTGGAAGCATATTGCCAGTAAAGTGCATTCTGCCCATTGCTGAACAGTGTAAAAAATCCAAATCATTTTCCATCTCTTTAAAAGGGAAAAGACCTAGAAATTTTATTGTACTGTACCTCAACAAGTGCCTGAAAAGAATCAGTGATTATCAAGAGATTTATATCAGAGATTTCACTTTCAGTGAATGAAATGTTTATTCTGTTCACACCATTCACTTACTCTACGTTACATATTTTACAGATGAAATATCAAATCTTCATGGACCTTTATTTTTTTTTGAATGTAATCAGTTGAATAAGCTGTAACCAACACTACCTTGATACTACTTCCAAAAGGAACTCCATTCTAAAGCTCATTACAACAAATTACTTATATGGTTTGAAGATGAGTGAATGATGATACCCTATATTCAGTGTGAGACCACGGTGTAACCTGAAATTACATGGAAATTGCATTACACTTTTAAAATTACCAACTTAATTTTTCATTAACTCTTCACTGGCCTTAACCTTTAGACCATATACATTCACAAAGATTATCTACTTTTATATTGTGCCATAGCAACGTTAGGCAATATCAATGAAGTCCCTCTGATGGAAACATTGACCTGTTCAGAAGTTCACAGGCCATTCACTGCATACCAATTGTACCCTTAGAGCTCTTTACTACATTGTCCATAAATGTCAGCTACCAGCAGAACTGTACTCCTGTATTTTCTGGTGAGTTCCACAGGCTCTTATGTCAGAATTTCTGCTTGATAATTGGGGAAATCCTGTGTTGTTACTTTCTAGGAAAAGGTCCAAGGCAATTCACAAAAAGGCAAATTTAAAAATATTTAATGCAATGCATTATTCAAGTTCTGAATGTAATCAAACTAAGGAACACACCATCCAAAATGCAATGAAAGTTTGCTTATGATGCCTGGTGACTTGAATAAAACATTCATTTATGGATGCATACTGTTATTATGGGAATTCTGGTGTCACTGTTAGATCTAAGAGAAGCAGTTTATATCAGTGACTTACTTTAACAATGAACTTTGGTTTTATTGAATATCACCCCATTTTGATGGGAAATACTAATCTCTGGCACCAAGCAGTAATCTAGACACAGTCTACATTATCCGGGGTGATGGAGGCACCACCATTTGCTTTAAGTGAAAATACTTAGGTTGCTTCAAGACCAGAATATGACCAAGTCTATCCTATAAAACAATTGGTTGAAGTACAATTTGAGGCAATTAAATGTGTGCTTCAGAATTGGAACATTGTGATCCAAGTAACAAACTAATCAATAACTCCCAAAGATTTTTCTTCAGGTAGTTATAAGGAACAAACTTTGATTTGCTAGTCTCCCTGACAGATAAACGCCATCTAAGGAACTTCAGGAAATACTCTACTTAGGAATTATTCCATTTAAGTTGTATTCTACAGCAAAGCAGAGAAAAAGACCAAGATGCTGGGACTGTATCATGAAATACTGTTTTCAGTTCTGGTCACCTCACTACAGGAAGGACGTGGAAACCATAAAAAGGGTGCAGAGGAGATTTACAAGGATGTTGCCTGGATTGGGGAGAATGCCTTATGAGAATAGGTTGAGTGAACTTGGCCTTTTCTCCTTTGAGCGACGGAGGATGAGAGGTGACCTGATAGAGATGTGTAAGATGATGAGTTGCATTGATCGTGTGGATAGTCAGAAGCTTTTTCCCCAAGGGCTGAAATGGCTAACACGAGAGGGCGCAGTTTTAAGGTGCTGTAAGTAGGTACAGAGGAGATATCAGGGGTAAGTTTTTTTTTAAAAACGCAGAGTGACGAGTGCGTGGAATGGGCTGCCAGCGACTGTGGGAAGCAGATACAATAGAGTCTTTTAAGGGGCTCCTGGATAGGTATGTGGAGCTTAGAAAAATAGAGGGCTATGGGTAACCCTAGGTAACTTCTAAAGTAAGTACATGTTCGGCACAGCATTGTGGGCCAAAAGGCCTGTATTGTGCTGCAGGTTTTCTATGTTTCTAAATACACTGGGCCTCTAATAGTATTTACTTTTGCCTCAATTGCCACTTCCTACTTTTTACGGCAAACTAGGGAGCTGGCTCCACTAATTCTTAAAGAATCACGTCTGGTCTTACTGAATGTTAGAAAACAAATTTTGCATTTGATTTGTGAATAAGGAAGTTCATCTGACCAAATGATTTATGCTAAACAGAGTTCACTGTTTCAGTTTAACATACATTTATTATCAAAGTATGTATGCAGAATATAACCCTGAGATTTGTCTTCCCCACAGAGAGCCACGAAACAAAGGATTCCTAGTAGAATTCTCAGATATTCTTCGTAGAAAATGCCCCGTTGATCATCTTCCTTATGAACAATGAAAAAATCAGAAATGTTCAAATAACGTAGTGGAGAAAATATTGAAAATTTGAATTATAGAAGTGCTATCTTTTAGGAGTGAAATATTTTAAACTTCTTTTTTACTAAACGTGAAGTTGCACCGACTTTTGTTTCTAGTATTTTATGTGAAACAGGAGTAAGATTCACATTAATTCTGACATTAAAGCAAATATTAATATAAGATAATATTACCAGATTAAATTTAAACCCTGGATCTAAATCAAGTGCTTATTATTGATTACAACCAACACACATAAAAGTAGCTGGTGAACGCAGCAGGCCAGGTAGCACCTCTAGGAAAAGATGCAGTCGATGTTTTGGGCCGAGACCCTTCGTCAGGACAAACTGAAAGAAGAGCCAGTAAGAGATTTGAAAGTGGGAGGGGGAGGGGGAGATCTGAAATGATAGGAGAAGACAGGAGGGGGAGGGATGGAGCCAAGAGCTGGACAGTCGATTGGCAAAAAGGATATGAGAGGATCATGGGACAGGAGGCCTAGGGAAAAAGAAAAGGGGGGGGGGAGCCCAGAGGATGAGCAAGGGGTATAGTGAGAGGGACAGATGAAGAAAAAGGAGAGAGAAAAAACAGAATGTGTGTATATAAATAAATAACGGATGGGGTACGAGGGGGAGGTGGGGCATTAGCCAAAGTTTGAGAAGTCAATGTTCATGCCATCAGGTTGGAGGCTACCCAGACAGAATATAAGGTGTTGTTCCTCCAACCTGAGTGTCGCTTCATCTTTACAGTAGAGGAGGCCGTGGATAGACATATCAGAATGGGAATGGGATGTGGAATTAAAATGTGTGGCCACTGGGAGATCCTGCTTTCTCTGGTGGACAGAGCATAGGTATTCAGCAAAACGATCTCCCAGTCTGCGTCGGGTCTTGCCAATATATAGAAGGCCACATCAGGAGCACCGGACGCAGTATATCACCCCAGTCGACTCACAGGTGAAGTGTTGCCTCACCTGGAAGGACTGTCTGGGACCCTGAATGGTGGTGAGGGGGGAAGTGTAAGGGCATGTGTAGCACTTGTTCCGCTTACAAGGATAAGTGCCAGGAGGGAGATCGGTGGGGAGGGATGGGAGGGGAACAAATGGACAAGGGAGTCACGTAGGGAGCGATCCCTGCGGAAAGCGGGGTGGGGGGGGCGGAGGGAAAGATGTGCTTAGTGGTGGGATTCCATTGGAGGTGGCGGAAGTTACGGAGAATTATATGTTGGTTGTCATTATTGATTGTCATTTTTGTACAGCAATTATTAAAACTCTGTCTAAAATATTACAGATAACAAAAGTGGAATGTTACAAGTCAACATCAGGTGAATTTGCCTTCTAGCAATTCCTTCTTTAGTCACCAGATGTTAACTACAAAGTCTTCTGTCGTATCCTCTTCCAAAGACAAAAGCTGTTTCAACATTGCCTGCAGTGCTTCTTTTACCGTCTGGGTTTCTCTTTGTAGATACTGTGGACATTTATTAAGGATAAAACATGAGAATGCTTCGCTGTTGTTGTCTTCAGGATTGATTAGTTACCAAGTGTGTTGACTACTAAAATACAGGCCAGGCAAACTCTGAAACAAAAAGCTTACTTTGTTCAATTTAATCTTAACTATTTTATTAATAAAAATGAACTGAAGATGGCTGAACCATCTGAACTCTGAACAACCACGGTAGTGTAATGGTCAGCATGACGCCATTACAGCTCAAGGCATTTCTGAGTTTAGAATTCAATTATAGACAATAGGTGCAGGAGTAGGCCATTCGGCCCTTCGAGCCAGCACCACCATTCACGGTGATCATGGCTGATCATCCACTATCAATATCCAGTTCCTGCCTTATCCCCACAACCTTTGATTCTGCTATCTTTAAGAGCTCTATCCATCTCTTTCTTGAAAGCATCCAGAGACTTGGCCTCCACAGCCTTCTGGGGCAGGGCATTCCATATATCCACCACTCTCTGGGTGAAAAAGTTTTTCCTCAACTCCGTTCTAAATGGCCTATCCCTAATTCTTACACTGTGGCCTCTGGTTCTGGACTCACCCATCAGCGCAAACATGCTTCCTGCTGCAGCGTGTCCAATCCCTTAATAATCTTATATGTTTCAATAAGATCCCCTCTCAGCCTTCTAAATTCCAGAGTATACAAGCCCAGTCGCTCCATTCTTTCGACATATGACAGTCCCGCCATCCCGGGAATTAACCTTGTGAACCTACACTGCACTCCCTCAATAGCAAGAATGTCCTTCCTCAAATTTGGAGACCAAAACTGCACACAGTACTCCAGGTGTGGTCTCACCAGGGCCCTGTACAGTTGCAGAAGAACCTCTTTGCTCTTATACTCAATTCCCCTTGTTATGAAGGCCAGCATGCCATTAGCTTTCTTCACTGCCTGCTGTACTTGCATGCTTGCTTTCAGTGACTGATGTACAAGAACACTTAGATCTCGTTGTGCTTCCCCTTTTCCTAACTTGACTCCGTTTAGCTAATAATCTGCCTTCCCGTTCTTACCACCAAAGTGGATAACCTCACATTTATCCACATTAAGCAGCATCTGCCATGCATCTGCCCACTCACCCAGCCTGTCCAAGTCACCCTGCATTCTCAGAACATCCTCCTCACATTTCACACTGCCACCCAGCTTTGTGTCATCGGCAAATTTGCTAATGTTACTTTTAATTCCCTCATCTAAATCATTAATACATATTGTGAACAGCTGTGGTCCCAGCACTGAACCCTGCAGTACCCCACTGGTCACTGCCTGCCATTCCGAAAGGGACCCGTTAATCGCTATTCTTTGTTTTCTGTCAGCCAGCCAATTTTCAATCCATGTCAGTACTCTGCTCCCAATACCATGTGCCCTAATTTTGCCCACTAATCTCCTATGTGGGACTTTATCAATGGCTTTCTGAAAGTCCAGGTACACTACATCCACTGGCTCTCCTTTGTCCATTTTCACAGTTACATCCTCAAAAAATTCCAGAAGATTAGTCAAGCATGATTTCCCCTTCGTAAATCCATGCTGACTTGGACCAATCCTGTTACTACTATCCAGATGTGTCGTAATTTCATCTTTTATAATTGACTCCAGCATCTTTCCCACCACCGACGTCAGGCTAATCGGTCTATAATTCCGTTTTCTCTCTTTCTCCCTTCTTGAAGACAGGGACAACATTAGCCACCCTCCAATCCACAGGAACTGATCCTGAATCTATAGAACATTGGAAAATGATTACTAATGCGTCCACGATTTCTAAAGCCACCTCCTTAAGTACCCTGGGATGCAGACCATCATCCATTACCCGAGGTCCTTTGGCCACTATTACATCTGGGAGATTGTTTGTGTCTTCCCTAGTGAAGACAGATCCAAAGTACCTGTTCAACTCATCTGCCATTTCCTTGTTCCCCATAATAAATTCACCCGCTTCTGTCTTCAAGGGCCCAATTTTGGTCTTAACTATTTTTTTTTCCTTTTCACATACCTAAAGAAGCTTTTACTATCTTCCTTTATATTCTTAGCTAGCTTACCTTCGTACCTCATTTTTTCTCTGCGTACTGCCTTCTTAGTTACCTTCTGTTGCTCTTTAAAAGTTTCCCAATCCTCCGGCTTCCCACTTATCTTTGCTGTTATACTTCTTCTCTTTTATTTTTATACTGTCCATTACTTCCCTTGTCAGCCACGGCCTCCTCTTACTCCCCTTAGGATCTTTCTTCCTCTTTGGAATGAACTGATCCTGCACCTTCCGCATTATTCCCAGAAACACTTGCCATTGCTGTTCCACTGTCATCCCTGCTAGGGTATTGTTCCATTGAACTTTGGCCAGCTCCTCCCTCATAGCCCCTTAGTTCCCTTTGTTCAACTGTAATACTGACACTTCCGAGTTTCCCTTCTCCATCTCAAATTGTAGATTAAAACTTATCATATTATGGTCACTACCTCCCAATGGCTCCTTTACCTCGAGGTCCCTGATCAAATCCGGTTCATTGCACAACACTAAATCTAGAATTGCATTCTCTCTGGTAGGCTCCAGTACAAGCTGTTCTAAGAATCCATCTCGGAGGGACTCCACAAACTCCCTTTCTTGGGGTCCAGTACTAACCTGATTCCTCCAGTCTACCTGCATGTTGAAGTCCCCCATAACAACTGTAGCATTACCTTTGTGACATGCTAATTTTAACTCTCAATTCAACTTACACCCTACATCCAGACTACTGTTTGGGGGCCTGTAGATAACTCCCATTAGGGTCTTTCTACCCTTAGAATTTCTCAGTTCTATCCATACTGACTCTATGTCTCCTGATTCTATGTCCCCCCTCGCAAGGGACTGAATATCATTCCTCACCAACAGAGCCACTCCACCCCCTCTGCCCATCAGTCTGTCCTTTCGATAGGACGTATACCTTGAATATTCATTTCCCAGGCCCTGTCCACTTGAAGCCGTGTCTCTATTATTCCCACAACATCATACTTACCAATTTCCAACTGTGCCTCAAGCTCATCCACTTTATTTCTTATACTCCGTGCATTCATATACAATACTTTTAATTCATTACTCCCCTCACCTCCCATATCAGTTCCTATTTCACTTGGCCATACTGTACGATCCCTTCTTGAGCTTTCAGCTCTGTTGATTCTGCTGTCATTCTTAACTTTTCTTATTCTCACTTCCCCTTTATCTCCATCCTTACGTTTCCAGTTCGTCCCCTCCCCCCACTACTTAGTTTAAACACACCCGTGTTGCAGAGGCAAACCTGGCTGCCAGAATGCTGGTGCCCCACTTATTAAGGTGTAACTCGTCCCTTTTGTACAATTCATCCTTACCCCAAAACATACCCCAGTGGTCCAAGAATGTAAATCCTTGCTTCTTGCACTAGTTCTTCAGCCACACGTTCAGATCCATTATCTCCCTGTTCTTGACCACTCCAGCACGGGGAACTGGAAGCAAACCGGAGATAACCACCCTGGAAGTCCTGCTTTTCAGCCTTCTTCTGAGTTCTCTGAAGTCACGCTGTAGGATGTCTTTCCTCTTCTTCTCCACGTCATTTGTGCCGATATGCACCACCACTTCCGGATGCTCAGCTTCACTCTTGAGGATTCCCTGCAATCGGTCCGTGACATCCTGGATCCCGGCACCAGGGAGGCAACACACCATCCTTAAATCTCACCTGTTGCCACAGAAACCCCTTTCTGTACCTCTCTCTATGGAGTCCCCTACTACCACGACTCTGCCTGATGTCTGTCTCCTCGACTTTGCCTCAGCGCCAATTGTTGACTCGCAGACCCATCCGCCTCTCAGACTGGCACTGTCTTCGGTCCTGACAGCTTCCAAGAGAGAGAACCTGTTTACGAGAGGCACATCTCCCGGGGTCTCCTGTACTTCAAGCATCTTTTCCTTGCTTATCGTCGTCCTCCTTCTCCCTTCCTGTATCCTGGGTGTAACGACCTCACTGTAGGTCCTGTCCAGAAAACTCTCGTTCTCCAGGATTAACCTAACGTCATCCAGTTGCCTCTCCACTGCTGCAACATGGTCCTTCAGAAGCTGAATCTGGACACATTTTCCGCAGGTGTAGGATCCAGAGGCACTATCAGTGTCCCTGACCTCCCATATCATGCACGCAGCACACTCAATCAGCCTAGCGGTCATCTCTTCTCCACTTCTCACCCTCTCCAACTGTGGCGTAGTCTCTACTCTCAGCCTCCTCGCCGAAGACTCCTGAGCCAAAGACTCGCACTTCCCTCGACAAGGCCGCTCCTGGACAGGAAGTAAGGAGTTTGTAAGTTCTACCTGTAAACCATGTGGGTTTCCTCCCACAGTCCAAAGGCGTACCAGTTAGCAGGTTAGTTGGTCATTGTAAACTGTCCTGTGATTAGGGTAGTGTTAAATAGGTGGGTTGCTGGGCCGGAAGGGCCTGTTCTGTGCTGTATCTCTAAATAAGTAAAACAAAACTCCTGCAATAATGTCCCGGGGGTGGAATGACTGAACTGCAACAACATAATCACCTTTTGTGCAAAATATGACTCCATCCCTTGGTAAACAACAGGAATTCTGCAGATGCTGGAAATTCAAGCAACACACATCAAAGTTGCTGGTGAACGCAGCAGGCCAGGCAGCATCTGTAGGAAGAGGTGCAGTCGACGTTTCAGGCCGAGACCCTTCGTCAGGACGAAGGGTCTCAGCCTGAAACGTCAACTGCACCTCTCCATCCCTTGGTGTTCACTCCTTCTTCATGTGTGTTAACATGTTTTGTTCCAGGATTCCTCAATGCACCAAGGCTAAAATGAGATCTAGAGTTCGTGGTCCAGACAAAAGCTAACCTAATTATCTGTGAGCAAGTTACAGAACTATCAACAATATTATACCTCACTAATACAGATCGTTAGGTGTAAGCTGACCATGCAATAGTTAACTGATTTGGATCTTAACTGCTTTTGTGACTCGGGCTTAATTGGGCAATTATCCACATCGCTGGGTTAGATGCCAGCTCACCCAAAGGCACAGCTAGTTCTGAAGCACTAGTCTTCAGTAGCACTGCTATCATTATATCTATTTCTTCATATCCCATAATGGAAATTGAATTTACAAACACGAGGAAATCTGCAGATGCTGGAATTTCAAGCAACACACATAAAAGTTGCTGTGAATGCAGCAGGCCAGGCAGCATTTCTAGGAAGAGGTACAGTCGACGTTTCGGGCCGAGACCCTTCGACAGGACTAACTGAAAGAAGAGCTAGTAACAGATTTGAAAGTGGGAGGGGGAGGGGGAGATTCAAAATGATAGGAGAAGACAGGAGGGGGAGGGATGGAGCCAAGAGCTGGACAGGTGATTGGCAAAAGGGATATGAGAGGATCATGGGACAGGAGGCCTAGGGAGAAAGAAAAGGGGGAGGGGGGGAAAAACAGAAGATGGGCAAAGGGTATAGTGAGGGGGACAGAGGGAGAAAAAGGAAAGAGAGAAAAAAAATGTGCATATATAAATAAATAATGGATGGGGTACAAGGGGGAGGTGGGGCATTAGCCAAAGTTTGAGAAGTCAATGTTCATGCTATCAGGTTGGAGGCTACCCAGGTGGAATGTAAGGTGTTGTTCCTCCAACCTGAGTGTGGCTTCAACTTTACAGTTCATGCCATCAGGTTGGAGGCTACCCAGACGGAGATATTGGCGAAACCCGACGCAGATTGGGAGACCATTTTGCTGAACACCTACGCTCTGTCCACCAGAGAAAGCAGGATCTTCCAGTGGCCACACATTTTAATTCCACGTCTCATTCCCATTCTGATACGTCTATCCACAGCCTCCTCTACTGTAAAGATGAAGCCACACTCAGGTTGGAGGAACAACACCTTATACTCCATCTGGGTAGCCTCCAACCTGATGGCATGAACATTGACTTCTCAAACTTCTGCTAATGCCCCACCTCCCCCTCGTACCCCATCCGTTATTTATTTATATACATTCTTTTTCCCTCTCTCCTTTTTCTCCCTCTGTCCCTCTGACTATACCCCTTGCCCATCCTCTGTTTCCCCCCTCCCCCTTTTCTTTCTCCCTAGGCCTCCTGTCCCATGATCCTCTCATATCCCTTTTGCCAATCAACTGTCCACCTCTTGGCTCCATCCCTCCCCCTCCTGTCTTCTCCTATCATTTCAGATCTCCCCCTCCCTCTCCCACTTTCAAATCTCTTACTAGCTCTTCTTTCAGTTAGTCCTGACGAAGGGTCTCGGCCCAAAACGTCAACTGTACATCTTCCTAGAGATGCTGCCTGGCCTGCTGCGTTCACCAGCAACTTTTATGTGTGTTGATGGAAATTGAATTGACTGAAGAGTGACTACTGTGATGGAGTGGATCCAGGTGATCCCAATTCATATTTGAAAAAATGAAATCTCCTCTGACAATAATTATTTTTATATTATCTATGATTTGTCTACATATATGCTCCTCTATCCCTTACTGACTTTAATTATGCCTGTACTATACCCTACCTGAGTCATTACCTGTTTTGGCTTCTTCACAGGTTACCTTTCCTTTTTTCTGCAATAATGAGCTTTTCACTAGTATTGTAATACCACCTCTTCCTTTATAAACTCCATCTCATGGTTGAAGAATTTATTCCAAAATTTTGCTAGTTCTGCCGTTCTGTCAACAACGTTGCTGTGATAGCACAAATATCAAATTCCTATGCACTGATCAGGCTTCAAGGTTAGATTATGATAATGTACTCATCTTCTGCTGAGTTGTGAACTACTATATCTATTCTGTACCTATCCAATTATGCACGATCATAACTGAAAGTGAGTATTCATCTCCGCAAGGACTATACCGTTGGCATTTATTCAATAAATTTAATTAATTACACAGAATAACTCATTAGCCATAAGGTCATAGAGCAATTCAGTGCAGATACAGGCCACTTAACACAACGTGTCCATGATGACCATGGTGCTCAGCCACTAGCCTCAGAACCCACACCACCTACACCACACACACACACAGGAACATCTATTACTCTTCAGCTATCAGACTTTTGAACCAGAGGGCATTAACTTCACTCAACTTCCCATCACTGAACTGTTCCCATAAGATATGGACTTACTTTCAAGGACTCTTCATCTCATGTTCCTGATATTTATTGCTTATTTATTATTATTTTTTCTTTTTGTATTTGCACAGTTTGTTGTCTTTTACACATTGGTTGTTTGTCCATCCTGTTGGGTGTAGTCTTTCATTGGTTCTATTGTGTTTCTTGTATTTACTGTGAATGACTGCAAGAAAACGAATCTCAAGGTTGTATATGGTGACACATATGTACTTTGATAATAAATTTAACTTGAACTTTGAACTTACGATTTCCTGCATTCTGCCCATATGCCTAAAACCTCCAAACCTTCCACATACCCATTCAAGTGATTCTTAATTAATATTGTTGTACCAGCCTCAACTACTTCCAAATATATACTCACTACCATCAGAGAGTCACGTTAAACAAAGTCCTTATTTCATAGTCAGAGCAATACAATGACAATGAAGGAAAAATATAGATAAGGTTGTGATCTGGAACGCATACATAGTTTGCTACGCCCTATTGTTCTTCAACTAGAAATACAAACTGCAATTTAAAAATTTCTCTTTGGACAAAACTCCATTAAGCTTGGAAGAAGCTACTCCCGGCAAATACAATTTCAAAAGACTTTAAAATCTTGCAAATTTAATACCTCCAACAGGATCAAAGACTGGTAACCACTTGCTGCAAAGCCTTAAGTAAGATCTGCAATTCCAACATGAAAGGATATGAGTAAGACTGTCATCCTGATTGTTTATTGCCACTTGCAGCTGCTCTTCCAAATGTACCAGCTTGTCACTAATATTTTCACATTGTTCTTCTATTTTCAATGCAGAACCTTTACAGGCAACCTGCAAAAAAAACCCCAGAAAACAACACCCTGAACATACTGGATTACTTATACAAGTGCTCTTTGAAGCATATAAAAAATGCAAACTTTAAAATTGCCTCTGCTCTATAATATTTTTGTCTATTTACTGTTTGTCATGATGGAGAGGCTTGCAGAAGTGATTATGGCTGATTATGTAGTCTTACTGGCAATAGTTCAGATGTAGGAGTGGAGTCCCTTGTGTATTGGTACTTGGCTCAGTATTGTTGCACACAGGGCTGATTCATTATAGTGCTCTTGGTCTTCCAGCCCAAATACTCATATCTATCACTTGTATTTTAAAAATGATAGGTTCTCTGGCTGCTGTGTGCAGTTTTGCCTGGCAGTTGGTGTAAATTTCTATCCTCCCTCGACTGGTACAGTGTGGAGAGGTTGCTTCTGATGGATGGTGCTGTGTAACTTGGAGGTGGAGGGAGGTGCTGCTGTTCAGTGCTGTAGCATACTGGTCAGGAGATGATGGTGTGAGGGAATCCCTGCCAACACAGTAAGCGTGGGACATTGCTGGGACTGGGCAGCAATAAAGACCAAAACACACAAAATGCTGGAGGAACTCAGCATGCCAGGAAGCATCCTCACTGATTTCCCTCCTGGCACTTATCCCTATAAACTGGACAAGTGTGACACTTGCCCCAATACATCCTCCCTCACCACCAATCAGGGCCTCAAACAGTCCTGTTAGGTGAGATGATACTTCACCTGCGAGACTGTCAGGGTCATCTGGGCCCGAAAAGAAAATTTAAGAGCAACACATACAAAATGCTGGAAGAACTTAGCAGGTCAGGCAGCATCTATGGAGAGGAATAAACAGTTGAATTTCAGGTTGAGACCCTTCATCAGGATGGGAAATGAAGGGAGGATAAGCCAGAATAAGAATGTAGGAGGAGTACAAGCTGGCAGGTCATACGTAAAACCTGATGAGTGGGAAAGTGGGTGGGTGGAGGAGGGGGGGATGAAGTGAGAAAGTGGGAGGTGATAGGTGAATGAGATAGAAGGCTGAAGAAGGAGGAATCAGATAGAGAAGAATGGACCATGGGATAAATGGGAATGGACCACGGGAAGGCTGAAGTAGGAGGGAACTGGGGGAGATGATGGGCAGGTTGCGAGAAGAAAAAGGGTAAGAGGGGAGCACCAGAATGGGAGACAGAGAAAGAAGGAAGGGGGAGGAAGCAGAAATTAATGGAACGTGGAAAAAACAATACTTTTGCCATAGTGTTAAAGGTTACCCAGACAGAATATAAGGTGTTGCTTCTCCAGTGTGAGAGTGGCATCATCATGGAAATAGGTCTCATTGATGTAGAGGAGGCCACACTGGGAGCAAATGATCTAATTATGTCCGTTAGTATGTTCTTTGTAATCTCTTGTCCCTAAAGAGAATTATGTATTGTTAGTAACCATTGTTCTTTGACACCTCTTGTTCCTAGAGCTAATTGTGTATTACACTGACATGACCTCCATTTGCAGATGAAATAAATACAGTTGAAATTGTCAATGTGTTGGGAAATAATATCACCCAAATAATCAAACCTTCCATGAATTTAAGATTAAGTTTTACCTTTGGCTTAAATTGTGAAAACTATTGTTTTTTGCTCTATTGCTAAATCTATCAGAGATATTCAATGATAGTGAGGCTGCAACCTCTGTTATGCCAGTGCTAAGACCAACAGTGATTTCCATGACTAAACTTGCATTACTTTGTGGATTAATTGAGAGACAGTCAATTTGAATGGGCCATCTTTGACGTCTTCAGTCCAGGACTTTTATAGGAAGCCAAATGCTTTGGAGCTGATCACCGTTATCAAAGGGATGCACTCAGAACATTGATGGAGGCCATTTAACCCACAAATGTGCCAGCTTTCACAGTAATCCATTTCTGTCATTTATCTCTTTGCAGTCCATTCTGTCTGCCATTCCCATCAACCCAACCTGATTCTTCTACCACCCATGTGCACTATGGGCAGTTTGCAGTGGCCAGTTCAGTTTCCTTTTCCCTTTGCTCTTTCCTCTTTAAGTCAAATTCTCTGGTTTTCCATCCCTACGCCTCCATAGTCCAAGTCACATATCCTAACATCTTACAGACTCTTTCAGGGACTCATATTTCTATATTTCTATTTCATACTTCTAGCTGGATACACTTGCTTTGAAAGCAGTCCACATCCCAGGAAAAATTGCTATATAGTACCTGCAAAGTGACCAAGTACTTGGTGCTGAGCTATAAAGTACAAAGCCAGTCTGACCTAGGTCTGAGGATCGATAGCATTTATATTTGATCTGAACCCAGCATAAGGTATTAGATTTCTTTGGTCTGGAGTTCTGTCATGAGGCTGTGCATTCAAGGAATCTTTAAAGGGTTTTTTTTTCTCATCATCAGTTGGAGATGTAACGACATGAAATTTGTAACTGATGAAAGTGGCTGCTAATATAGACTACTACAAATAAGGAGGTTGAGCATTAAAGTAATTTAGTAGACATTTTGAGGATAACTTCACACTTCCATGCTGGGAAGGCTGTGCACTTAGTCTGAGCAACTGGTCTCACTTAGTGTTTGACAAGGTACCCTATAGCTGAGATGTATCAAAAACATGCACACATTGAGATTTTTTGAGGGGCTAGGAACTGCAAGAGCTAAATGACAATCATTCCTCAATAACTATTCTGAGACTACATTGTTTGGAAAGTGCATTTTCACAGAAGACTTTTGTTGCTGTGTGCATGACACAAAGAACAATTTGAACCTCAGCACTGTCTATTGATCTTCTTGCATCTGTGAGATTGTGCAAACTATGAGAAGTTGCTGAAATATAATCAAACATAATTCTTTTATTTTTCTTTAGTATAACCAAGCTTTTCTTGATTGCTGTTTCATATTTATTACCATAGAAACCATAGAAACTACAGCACAGAAACAGGCCTTTTGGCCCTTCTTGGCTGTGCCGAACCATTTTCTGCCTAGTCCCACTGACCTGCACACGGACCATATCCCTCCATACACCTCCCATCCATGTATCTGTCCAATTTATTCTTAAATGTTAAAAAAGAACCCACATTTACCACCTCATCTGGCAGCTCATTCCATACTCCCACCACTCTCTGTGTGAAGAAGCCCCCCGTAATGTTCCCTTTAAACTTTTCCCCCCTCACCCTAAACCCATGCCCTCTGGTTTTTTTCTCCCCTTGCCTCAGTGGAAAAAGCCTGCTTGCATTCACTCTACCTATACCCATCATAATTTTATATACCTCTATCAAATCTCCCCTCATTCTTCTGCGCTCCAGGGAATAAAGTCCCAACCTATTCAACCTTTCTCGTAACTGAGTTTCTCAAGTCCCAGCAACGTCCTTGTAAACCTTCTCTGCACTCTTTCAACCTTATTTATATCCTTCCTGTAATTTGGTGACCAAAACTGAACACAATACTCCAGATTCAGCCTCACCAATGCCTTATACAACGTCATCATAACATCCCAGCTCTTATACTCAATACTTTGATTAATAAAGGCCAATGTACCAAAAGTTCTCTTTACGATCCTATCTACCTGTGACGCCACTTTTAGGGAATTTTGTATCTGTATTCCCAGATCCCTCTGTTCCACTGCACTCCTCAGTGCCTTACCATTAACCCTGTATGTTCTACGTTGGTTTGTCCTTCCAACGTGCAATACCTCACACTTGTCAGTATTAAACTCCATCTGCCATTTTTTAGCCCAGTTTTCCAGCTGGTCCAAGTCCCTCTGCAGGCTCTGAAAACCTTCCTCACTGTCTACTACACCTCCAATCTTTGTATCATCAGCAAACTTGCTGATCCAATTTACCACATTATCATCCAGATCATTGATATAGATGACAAATAACAATGGACCCAGCACTGATCCCTGTGGCACATCACTAGTCACAGGCCTCCACTCAGAGAAGCAATTCTCTACCATCACTCTCTGGCTTCTTCCATTGAGCCAATGTCTAATTCAATTACCACCTCTCCATGCATACCTAGCGACTGAATTTTCCTAACTAACCTCCCATGCGGGACCTTGTCAAAGGCCTTACTGAAGTCCATGTAGACAATATCCACTGCCTTCCCTTCATCCACTTTCCTGGTAACCTCCTCGAAAAAGTCCAATAGATCGGTCAAACATGACCTACCACGCACAAAGCCATGTTGACTCTCCCTAATAAGTCCCAGTCTATCCAAATGCTTGTAGATTCTGTCTCTTAGTACTCCCTCCAATAATTTATCTACTACCAACGTTACACTTACTGGCCTATAATTTCCTGGATTACTTTTCGATCCTTTTTTAAACAACGGAACAACATGAGCCACTCTCCAATCCTCCGGCACCTCACCTGTAGACAGCGACATTTTAAATATTTCTGCCAGGGCCCCTGCAATTTCAACACTAGTCTCCTTCAAGGTCTGAGGGAACATCCTGTCAGGTCCCAGGGATTTATCCACTTTAATTTTCCTCAAGACAGCAAGGACCTCCTCCTTTTCGATCTGTACAGTTTCCATGATCTCACTACTTGTTTCTCTTAATTCCATAGACTTCATGCCAGTTTCCTTAGTAAATACAGACGCAAAAACCCTATTTAAGATCTCCCCCATTTCCTTTGGTTCCGCACATAGCCAACCACTCTGATCTTCAAGAGGACCAATTTTATCCCTTATAATCCTTTTGCTCTTAATATACCTGTAAAAGCTCGTTGGATTATCCTTCACTTTGACTGCCAAGGCAACCTCATGTCTTCTTTTAGCCCTCCTGATTACTTTCTTAAGTATTTTCTTGCACTTCTTATACTCCTCAAGCACCTTATTTACTCCCTGCTTCCTATACACGTCATACAACTCCCTCTTCTTCTTTATCAGAGTTGCAATATCCCTTGAGAACCAAGGTTCCTTATTCCTATTCACCTTGCCTTTAATCCTGACAGGAACATACAAATTCTGCACTCTCAAAATTTCTGCTTTGAAGGCTTCCCACCTACCAATCACATCCATGCCAGAGAACAACCTGTCCCAATCCACGCTTTTTAGATTCTTTCTCATTTCTTCAAATGTGGCCTTCTTCCAGTTAAGAACCCCAACCCTAGGACCATATCTATCCTTGTCCATGATCAAGTAGAAATTAATGGTGTTATGATCACTGGAACGAAAGTGCTCCCCTACACAGACTTCTGTCACTTGTCCTAACTCGTTTCCTAACAGGAGATCCAATATTGCATCCTCTCTCGTTGGTCCCTCTATATATTGATTTAGAAAACTTTCCTGAACACATTTTACAAACTCTAAACCATCTAGACCCCTAACAGTATGGGAGACCCAATCAATATATGGAAAATTAAAATCCCCTACCACCACAACTTTATGTTTCCTGCAGTTGCCTGCTATCTCTCTGCAGATTAGTTTACTTCTATAGTGTAATTTTGTTAAAATAGGTTTATTGCTATGTGAACCTGGTAAAAGGTGAATATCAAATTGAGCTAACTTTTTAAGGTTATGACTTGGGGCATTAAGCACAGATCTTGGAAGTAGGTACAGAGGAGATGTTGGAGCAAGTGTTTTTTTTAAAGCAGAGAGTGGTGAGTGCGTGGAATGGGTTGCCGATGACGGTGGTGGAGGCAGATATGATAGGATCTTTTAAGGAACTCCTGGATAGGTACATGGAGCTTAGAAAAATAGAGGGCTATGGGTAACCCTGGATCATTTCTAAGGCAAGGACATGTTCAGCACAGCCTTGTGGGCCAAAGGGCCTGTACTGTGGGGTAGGTTTTTCTGTTTCTATATTAAAATTAGGAGAACACATGCAAAATGTTATTCAAAAATAAAAGGTTCGTACAAGCTCTCTTGATGACCATACGACTTGTGCCGGTAACTGAATGAAAAATGCCGCAGTTCAATATTTTGAAGTATAATCTGATAGTGTTGGTCATTCTCAGTACAGAAGTGTCCAAAAATACATCAATCTCAGTTTTGTATAGGTTTGATCACCTGGCATCTACTGTGCCCTCGAGTAAACAGTTTTAAATTCATAGCTTTTTCAGTGAAGAAATTTCTCTTTGTCTTGACTATGCTATGCTATCAGTTCAAGGCTCTCCAGCTATTGAAAGTAGCCCTCCAGCATAAAGCTTGTTTGTTCCTCACGGTATCTTTAATATTTCCATAACATCCACTCCTTAAACGCCAATAGACTGACTTTATTCTAGCTCTTATGTAATAAATCAATCCTGCAAACATTAGAAGTAAGAGAAATAAAATACATGCTTAGAAGTGCTTGATCAATTAGGTGGTATTTATGAAGAGATGGAATGAGTTCATGTTTGAGATTGTTACACCACATCCAAGGTAAGCTTGACCCTCCTTAGATACAGAGACCAAAACTGCACAGTTTTCCTGTACTCCTCTCCAAAACCACGTACAGTTGCAGCAAGATTGTCTTGTCATCCCCTTGCATATTATTTGCCTTCATCATTCTTTGCTGTACATTCTTTGGCATGCATGATTACTTAATTTTAAAAGAGCTGGGTATGGAAATAATGAATGCTCTGGTTGTCATCTTCTAACACTGATGATTCTGGAACGGTTCTTTCAAATTGCAGAGCAACTGCAGCAGATAGTTATGAAGGCAAAGGACATGTTTATTCACAAACATGAGAAAATCCAAGCAACACACACAAAATGCTAGAAGAACTGAGCACATATGGAAATGAACAAACAGTCAACGTTTTAGGCTGAGACCCTTCTTTCTTCTTCAAGAAGGGGGAAGACACCCTTTAGTCTGCTTCCCATCACTTACTTAACTGCAGAAGACCATTTCTGATCATTCACATTCATAATTGATGCAGTATTTAGATGGGAAGTGGTTCTTTTTATAATTGTTAAGATTTATTTTTGAATAAATTGTTGATAGTAGCTTTTAGTGGGATCACTACTGAAAATGAGCTATATTTGGATCTATAAGAGACAAGAGTGTGGCACGTGGCCAAGTGATTGGGGCGTTGGACTAACGATCTGAAGGTTGTGAGTTCCAGCCCCAGCTGAGGCAGCCTGTTGTGTCTTTGGTCCTTGAGCAAGGCACTTAACCACACACTGCTCCAGTCCACCCAGCTGAAAATGAGTACCAGCAAAATGCTGGGGGTTAACCTCGCGATAGACTGGCGTCCTATCCCGGGGGGGGGGGGGAAGAGTCTCATAGTTTCAGTCGCTTCATGCCATGGAAACTGGCATAAGCACCGGCCTGATGAGCCTATAAGGCTCAGGACAGACTTTAACTAACTTTAAGAGACAAGACTACATACTGGAACTGCGCCAGATCTTAAATTTAAAATATGAAGCTATTGCTCCATATATAGGAAAGACAGCAAAGGGTACTGGGAAAAGGCAGGAGTACACAAGGTGAAACTGTACAAGCCTTTGTTTGTGCTGGTCACACACAAACACTAGAAATTTAGATTCTAAATACTCACCTTTGACTGCGAACCTTTGATGCTGAGAAAACATTTCACTGATACCTAAGAAATGAACAGATAAAATATTATGAGCACATTGAAGGCACTGAAACTAGTTCATATGAGCTATCATCAAACAATCTGTATCTATAAGACTGATAAGGAAAACAAGATACCAAATTTAACGTGAGTGCAAGAATAGCCAAAGGAAAGGCATGGTAAGCTTAGAATCTCTGTAAGTAGTACATATAAAATAGTGAATATCATGAAGAACAACAATTTTATCCCCACATGACAAATTAATTTTGTTTTGCAACGGTTGTGGTAATGAAATCCATTAAATTTCATTCTGTGGCAGATAAAACTATCAACATCATTTTATGCTCAAATCACTAATGGCAGAATGCATGAGAGATTTTCAGATAATTTTTCTAAACTATAACAGAACAACAAGTTGATAAAATCTATGAAGCAATGTAATTAATGGGTGAATTCCCAGAATGTAGCTTTCCACATTGTATTTACCTATTATGTTCAATAAAACTAAAGTACATCTGCTTTACAATTCCTTCTTAATTTGTTCAGGTCTGAATACTTCCCAAACCTATAGCATTTATTAGGGAGATATTCCTTCACTTTAATAGTGACATCCTTTTATACATTTTCAGAAAATATAACTCATATTGAATAGTCTAATCAGTCAATAACATTAACAGTCTCAATAGAATCAATAACATTATGTACAGTGGCTAACTATCCTTTCTAACAAGCTTATCACTTTTAATAAAAATGGGCAAAGACCAGAGGGGCAAACACTTGTAGATTCAAGATTCGTGATTATTTAATCTCAATTCCAGTACACAAATGTAAAGGATAACGAAATAATTGTTACTTCAGATCAGATGCAGCATATATATATAAAAACACATAATAAGATAAAGAACACAATAAAACACAATAAATACAAAAACATAAGATAATTTATATACACTAATTACATATACGTAAAATGAAACAAGGTTCAGGAGTGTATGTGTGTATGTACATAAGGTGAGGTGACTGACTGGAGTCAGAGACATATCAAATTATTCTATATCAATTTCCAGTCAATGCTTCTAACATATTGTTTCTCCACTGGAAGTGCAGAATCAGATATCCTCCAAATTTATAAAATAACACAAATTCATAATCCATTTTAAAGACAGCAGTCTACTACAAAAATACTGGATAGTATTTGTATTACCTTTGACTGTTTCTCACCTTCACTGATTTGGAATCTAGTAGGTTACTGGGAAGGTCAGCGTCTCCTTCAAAGGGATAGAAAAGGTAAACTGCACAGCATGCAGGGCATAGAAAGAGGTCAGGAAGTTAAAAAGCAAGTTTCAGGTATTTATCATATACTTCTAAATAAGTTCAAGAGAAGAATCAAAATTAGATTCAATTACAAAGCTGCTAACCTTCATGCAAAATGCAAACTGAGAATTGGCATGCAATAGTGCATAATATGAGCAAGGCTGTTAATTAAGTCAGTAGAAAGAAGAGAAAGGACTATAGTCAAACACATATAAACCCCATTTTAGCTAAAATGCAATAAGTGTTGCTTTCCAAAGACATACACAACAAAGCTCTGATAAGCTAGTAACCTTGAAACTTCGCTGGTGCCAGACTGGCAAATTTTCTGTACTATTAGATATTATTCATATTAATACCATAACATACTTTTAACATATTTTAGATGCCCCATATTATTATAATAAATTATAGGCCAGTGAGTTGAAAGGGAGTGCAGGAACTGGGAACCACTGCTGAACCACTGGGAATTCAGAATCTTTGCTCTCTTTTAGGACTACTTTGAAAGTGAGTTATTTTTAAGTATGCCATATGGACACAAAATTAGTTCATGTTATTTTATTTATTAAAGTAGCCAAAAAAAAAGACAAAAGTAGCAAGAGTAGCAAATGCAAAATAAGAGCAAGCTTTGACCACGGAAGCTTTGTGACTGGTTATCAAATCTATCCATACTATCCTTTGGCCTTAACAGTCACATTCTAACAGAAACTGATTGCAACGTTTCAATGGTAAACCCACCCATCTTCCTCAGGCACAAGCTAGTCAAATGACAAGTCTCCTAGACACACCTCCTTATATACCCACTCAAGTGAACAGGGCATGGGCCAGAGGGTATATAAGGAGGTGTCTCTAGGGGGACTTGTCATTTGACTAACTTGTGCCTGAGGAAGATGGTTGGGTTTACCATTGAAACACTGCAATCAGTATCCGTAAGTATGTGACTGTTAAGGCCAAATGATAGTAAGAAAGAGCAAGCTTTGTATTAAAAAAACCCCTAAATTACTACCTTTTTGTTCTCTCAATTTGATTTGTGTGCTATTTTCATGAATTTGTTTCCTGAAGCTTCTAAACAAGAATTAAATACTCACGAATATATTTCCCTTTCATCTATTATGTATTTTCAACCCCCAAGTCTGTTAAAGCAAGGTTAGGGAACAGATTTCTGGTAAGTTTCCAGCTCTGCATGCCACCTTGGCTGACCAGAGGAGTATTTTTAGTAATAGACTAAGACAACTGCGCTGCTCCAAAGAGCGCTATATGAGGTCATTCTCACCCTTGGCCATTAGGCTCTATAATGAGTCAACCAATAATTGGGTAAGTGATGATTCCACCCCCCCCCCACCCCATTTACTGTTTGAGATAACTTATTTTTATTCTTTCTTACTTCTCTTCTAATATTTATATCTGTCCACTTGTAATGCTAGTGTGACACTGTAATTTCCTTTGGGATCAATCTATTTATTCCATTCCCCCTTTTATTATCCTTTTAATCTATTCTCTCTACATTGGCCATCAACTTCCCTTTAATCCTCTTTGCCACGTCAGCACTGGAGGGTAACTTAGAGTAAACAATTAACTAACCTGCATTCCAATATTTTGTTTTCATTCTTTGGGGTGAATACATTTTCAGACACTTAGTGGTGAAGTATGTGGATATGCATTTTTCTAAAGGTGAGTAACTGATTTAAAGTTTCCAATGATATTTGTTACCTCCTTAGCTTTTCATTCAGTGCTTCCAACAAATGGGTAGAGATGCATTTAATTTCAGGTAAGCAAATTTGAAACATTCCAATCTGATTGGTGCTTGAAAAGTTGGCTTTGAGCTAAGGTAGTAATCAAAACTTACATACACATATAATTTCTGTAAAAGGCAATTCAATTAAGATTATTCTGAAAATAACTATAAATTTCTTCTTTTAAATAATTTTGCTTCAAAATAAAAAAGCAAAATATGAGCATAAATTTCACTACTGGAATTCACTCAAAACATTATCCTGCTCCTTTCACATATACACCAACACAATGCCATCAGTCGATTCCCTTGTTTTAAAGGTCATTGAAAATCATGTTTTTATCCAAGAAAAGATACTAATCTGATATGTGATTCTATTTCTCCTTAGTCTGAGTATATAGCTAATGAACAAAAACACACATTAAAAGTTCAATCATTCTTGGCCTTTTCTTTGAAGTTATGCAACAAGTCAAACCATTCTTTATGCATAAGTAACAAACAGTAAGTATGTAAGTAGTAAATTTGGAATTAAAATAGAATGTGTGCACGTAATCTATACATTATGCTGTTTTAAAACTAGATGAAAAAATTCTGCAAAGCAAGACACGCATTGAGAATTTGAAACAAATTTCTTTTGGGGAAACTATCAAAAATTGTTTAATGAAACAATCATACATCAGTAATTAGTCAGCATACCCACAAATACAAGGGAACTGTTAAGGACCAGATTTCCAAGCAAGGGTAAGGAACAGATTTCTGGTAAATTTCCTGCTCTTAAATTGATCATCTTTTACTGAATGTAACAGGAGCACCATATTGTCAACTGTCAACAAAATATCAAATAGAATACAGAGAACACTAGTTACCTCACTTGAATCAGTTTCTTTTTGTTCAGGACCAAAGAACTGTATTGTATGCCAATCTTGTTTACTTGGACAGAAATAATCTCCCATTTCTTTAATATCTGAACATGAATCTTCAATGGCTTCATCATTATCTCCTGCTTTGTACTCTTCTCTCTCACATGCACTGTAACTGGACTCCTTCAAGCGCAAACCGCTAATAAAGAGTTGACAGGTCTCTAAGTCTGCTTCCCACACTTTCTCAAATAAATGGGTTCTACAACTGAAACAAAAACCAAGTTAGAGGTTGGAAAAAATCTTCTTCTATTATTGTTTAAATAAATTATTCAGTTTTCTCTCATCAAAATTGTACATTACAAACATACTTCAGAATCTGCAAATGATCTACTTATTGTTCAAAATAATCAAGTCAAATTCTGCTTATTTAATCAGTTAAATGATATACTAAAACAACCACTTCTTAAAAAATATACATAAATTTCTGTTGAAAATGAAGTAAGCTGAAGTATTCAAAAACATGAGCTTGTACTACTGCAGAAGATTTTAACAACTATTTAATATTAACAATATTCTTTTTTATGATATCTCATCACTTATGTGCTCTGCAAAAGGAATGTTTTCCCATTCATTACACTAGATGGAAATAACTGATTATTCCATACTAGCTATTTGTTTCAAAAACCGAGCATGTGTTGTGTTAAGATCTGTTAAAATATCTTTTAAATGTTCCTGAATGTCAAAGACATTTTACAATTTCTGTTCAGTTTCACAATTCAACTTAATTCGGCTGTCAATTGCAAGTGTATAAAAATAGTTAAATTTAGATTTTTACTGTGAATATGGAATAAATGTAGATGGCAGAAATAAAAATGTGTTTAAATCTAAACTTCAGTCTGAAAATGTATTCAAATATCTGATATAAAGCCTTACCTATGAAGTTTGTCTTCCAAGACTCCCATATATTTAATAATGTTTTCTCTCTGGTCATTCTCTGCAATTGAAAACAAAGTATACATATAATATTTATTGGCATTTAATAGATCCTTGGCAAACTACTAATAATACAGAGTAGTTTTATTTGTTGACTCAAAGCAGGCAATAATGATTCATAGCAAGAATCACTACAGTTGACTTCTGGGGCGCCTAAGAGCGACTCGAATAGCAGCAGTACTCTCAATGGATATGATTAAATATTCTTGTTTCAGCCTGATACAGCTGAAAAGCACAACTGCTTCCAAGGTCAGTACAGTCAACAAAGATGTCCTAATGCATTTAAATGAAATATCGCTGCTTAAAATTGACAGAAACAACACTGATGGTGGACGTAAGGGTTCATGTAGGAAACGTGATTACAGGTCGGGGATACAAGTGTGTTTAAGGAAACAGGGTTTTAATACTGAGTATCTTGCTGGCAAACGTGCAGTCTCTGGTGAATAAAATCGATGATCTCAGAGATAGGGTGCTGAATCAGAGAGACATTAGGACCGTGTGCGCCCTTTGTTTCACAGAATCCTGGTTAACCCCTTCCATACCGGATGCAGTAATTCAGATTGACGGGTTTACCATACACCATCAGGATAGATCTATAGAGTCTCTCAAAAGCAGAGGTGGAGGAGTATGCCTCACGATCAACTCTCCTCGGTGCACAAATATATCTGTGCTGTCCCAATTTTGCTCGCCAGACCTGGAATATCTAGCAGTGAAGTGTCATCCTTTTTACCTACCACAAGAGTTCCCTGGGGTCATTTTGGTAGTAGTATACATTCCAACTCAGGCCAATCTCAATCAGGCTTTTGATAATCTGAGCAATGGGATCAACACACACAAAACAGTGCACCGGAACACCTTCATAATCATTTTGAGATATTTTAACAAGGACAGTCTGAAAAAAATCACTAAGCAATTACCATCAACAGATCACTTGCAATACCAGAGGAAACAATACACTGCTACACCACCATCAAGAATGCCTGCTGTGCTATTCCATGCCCTCACTTCGGGAAGTCTGATCATCTGGCTGTACTTCTACTCCCTGAGTATAGGCAGAGACCAAAGACTGCAGCACCTGTAGTGAGGACCAAGGAGGTTTGGACAAGGGAAGCACAGGAGCACCTACAGGACTGCTTTGAATCGGTGGACTGGACTGTATTCAGGGATTCATCTTTGAACCTGGATGAGTGTGCTGCAGTCGTTAAGGACTTCATTAAAACCTGTGTGGATGAGTGTGTGCCTCCAAAGACTTACTGTACATTCCCAAACCAAAAGCCGTGGATGAACCAGGAGGAACGTCACCCACAGTCAATCTTAGTCTCAGATGGAGTTTGCATGTTCTCCCCATGACTGTAAAGGCTTCTTCTAGGTACCGCGGTATCATCCCACATTAGAAAAACATACAGATGGGTAGGCTAATTGGTTATTGAAATTTGCATGCAATGGGAGATTTAAAATCTAGGGGGTGTATTTAATGGGAACAGAGAGAGAATACAATGAGTTAGTGTAAAATTCATGAAAAAAATGAATGCTTGATGCTAGTGTCTTAAAGGGTTTGTTTCTATGCTATACCCCTCTATGACTCCAAAAGGATTAAAAGGGGAAGCAAGTAAAAGCTGAGAACTGACAGTCATTCAGCAAAGCAATATGCATTTGTTCTCCAAGGACTCTCAACAAAATGACACAGTTCAAATGACACAACCACCTTTGCAAGAACAATTATGGATGGACCAAAAAGAAAAGGTCTTACCAGTGATGGCTGCATCCCAAAAAAAATGAAGAAATGATATTATAATCAGCGAAAAGAATATAATGCTATCTTGAAGACTTTACAATAAATCCATGCTAGCTATTCAGAAGAGACCCAAAAATATTGTAAAGATGCACAGCATAATGTAGACCATAATTTTGCAGCAGGAACTGGAGTTGGTTCAAGAAAATTGTTAAGTACCTAGCTAGAGAAAAATAGTCTACATTGACAATAAAATCAGTTTCCTCTTCTTAAATGGGAAAATGTTTTCCAGTGATACAAGGTAGCTTGACAACTTGACCAAGCAACTTCAATTCAAGGCAGAAGTGGTGGATCATTTATTGATTCTAATTTAACTGGAATTTCTCGAAGTTTTATTTGTAATTGAGATTTTAACTCCTGGTGAGACATTGAGATGCAAAAGATATCATGGTTACATAAGCGGTTAAATGGACCGGCAGGAATATCTGCTGGTCCATCTAACTTCTTACATAACCATGAATGTTTCCAGCATTTTTTATTAACATTTCAGATTTCCAGTATCTGCTGCTTTTTAAGATTTTCAGTTCTTTCACTGCATCATTTATCTTCAAAATCCAGAGAACAGAATATCCACACGCAGCCTTGGAACAAGTAGTTGTGCTGTACCAGTGAAATACTGCTGACAGAAGAAGAAATAATGCTAGCTTTTAGGAACAGCTTTTTCTCCTTTACTTTCAATTTTCTGAACAATCCATGTACCCATGAATATTACCTTACTATTTTTCTCTCTTTTAGCACTATTTATTTTTTATCTACAGTACTTTTTATTGTAGCTTATAGCAATGTTTATGTATTGTACTGAACTGCTGAGCAAACCAAATTTCACAACAAAAGTCCAAGATAAAAAACCTGATCTTGATCTTTATGTTTACATTGCTGTTGTACAAAGCGCTATCTGAAACTTCACTCTCTTCTGGAAAAATATATCTTCTTGAATGGAGACTGTCATTTCTGAGAGCTTTAGTACTTTTGTTTTTGTAATGGAATCTACCACAAGATATACAAACAGACTGAGTCAGGGGTAGGTTAAACTATACAGTATGATGTTGCCGAGATCCACATCAATGCACTAAACCTCCAACTTCACTGAAGGGAATAAATATCAAGATAGACTACCTGAAATCTTGCAAAGTAGTAGCAGATGAAAACAGATTAATCTCAGTGCACAGAACAGAGTTAAAGGGGTTACTTGTTTCCAAGAACTCAGCATAGATAATGAACTACTCTCAAATACTTGACTGATAACAAATTTCAATCTCATCTCAGAGACTGCAACAAGAAATCCTAGAGATATTAATGCTTAATATTGAATAAACATTAATTATTTTTCCAACTCAGAGGTTTTATTCCCATGCTTAACATCCCAAAATTAACATTGTATTTGAACAAGAGATTCATACAGAGAAAACATACAGATTGGTGGAGGAACTCAGCAGTTCAGGCAGCATCTAAGGAAAGGAATTAAAAAGTCAATGTTTCAGGCCGTGTCCTGATGAAGGGTCTTGGCCCGAAACGTCGACTGTTTCTCCAGCACTTTCTACATGTTACATTGTATTTGAAGTTTTGTTACCTATCTAACTCTAAAGTGAGCTTCTACACATTTATGAAAAAGTGTCAGAAGGATTGATAATGAGTGAACAGTAATTCACATTTATGACATACCTACTTATAGGATAAATGGAAACAATTAACCACATCATCAATTAATCCTTAGGCTTTTAAAATGCTGATGTTCAAAAGAGTTCTATATTGTGGTCTATTATTTCCAAGGGAGTGTTATGCAAATTGTTTTCCAAGGTATTAGTTATCTGCCCTGTGCAGACTGACTTTCCCCACTAACGCTCTAGAATTAAAAATGAGTTCAAAGCAAAACTGTTAAAGATCATTGTGAATTTGAATGTTATCGCCAGTGTCACTTTCATCTTGAGTGGCTGCATGTCTTCACAAAGCACGCTGCACAGCTTTGTCTCTGCTTTTCTGATGAAATAAAGCTTGAAAACCAATACTTCTCTGCAAGAGCCAGATAAATTAAATACAACAGCATCAATTGTAAAGAGAAGATTCTGTCAGACAATGAGCAAATACAATTCAGTGAAGTTAGGGGCAATAGATCAATAGGATGTGATAGGCAAGGACAATAAACAAAGTCTGATGTCTGAAGTTTATAGTAGTTGATGGACAAGAATGGCTAGGCCCATTGTAAAAATCATAGTAGGTGGTGACAAAGGATTAAAAGGAAAGAAGCAGAAGAGCAGACAAAGTGATATTTTCAGAAAGACAAGATGACATTATTGAAGGGAATATGGATCTGGAGATTCAATTGGTAATGAAATAGAATAATTAGCTTACAATGGAGTTTAATTTTAACCTCCAGTGTTCCAGTCATGGTGCAGTCCTAAACTGTTTAATTTTATTTTATGCACTGCAATTATAAAATTGGAATGAAAAGATTGTATGTTGAATTTTGGTTGTTTTGGAAACCCTATAAATGTAACCGCAACTTAACATCAAACAAAAGGTCTGATGAAAGGTCAATTTGAATTATTTTTCATTCCAGATACTGCATGGCCTGGTTAGTATCTAACACAAACAAGAGAAAATCTGCAGATGTTGAACATCCAAGCAACACACACAAAATGCTGGAGGAACTCAGCGGGCCAGGTAGCATTTATGGAAAATAGTAAACATCGATGTTTTACACGGAGACCCTTCATCAGGTCTGGAGAAAAAAGATGAGAAGTCATAGTAAGAAGGTGGGGAGGGGAGGAAGAAATACAAGGTAGTAGGTGAAGGGGGAGTGGTGAAATAAAGACCTGGGAAGTTGATTGGTTAAAGAGATGAAGGGCTGAAGAAGGGGAGAATCTGACAAGAGAGCACAGAAGGCGATGGAAGAAAGGGAAGAAGAAGGAGCACCAGAGGGAGGTGATGGGCAGGTAAGGAGATAAGGTGAGAGAAGGGAATGGAAATGGGAAATGGTGAAGGGGTCTGGGGCATTACCAGAAGTTTGAGAAATCGATGTTCATGTCATCAGGTTGGAGGCTACACAGACAGAATATAAGGTGTTGCTCCTCCAACCTGAGTGTGGCCTCATCACAGCTGTAGAGGAGGTAATGGACTGACATGTCAGATACCTAACATTTCTGTTTTTGTTAAAGACAAATCTCCTCTAAGTGCCATTTTCATAATCTTTGTAACGAGTGGTCATAAAAACAAAAAGGTGCCAGCTTCAACTGGTAAACTATCTGAAGGAAAATTAAAACCAATTGTACCAATAAACCATTGGCAAAAGAAGTGCGCTTGAAGGAATCTTTCCCTGCGTATATATGATGAAAATCATTAATTATAATATTTGATGTGCATGCTACAGGAATGAAATTAGAATTTTTTCCCCCAATTTGTCTTAAAACAAAACTAAGTTTTAAATAAATTTACAGTAGGAACTGATGGCCCATATACTTGCTTTAATAATTTTAGCAAAGATTAAGCAACACTAACAAAATTAAATTCAAAACTTTTTCAAATTTCATCTCAAACTGACAATCAAACATTTACGTTTTAAGATCCTACCTAGAGAAAAAAACTTCAAGAAATTTTAGAAGAAATAAAAAGGTTTATATCAATAGTGATCTGTCTAATCTAATCAAATATATACCAAAAGGCACATACAGGTTTCCCCCGCTATGGGAAGGTACAGTGTTCCTATGAAATGGTTTGTAAGCCAGAATGTCGTAAAGTGAATAAGCAATTACCATTTATTAATAAGGAAAAATTTTTTTGAGCGTTCCCAGACCCAAAAAATAACCTACAAAATCATGCCAAACAACACATAAAACATAAAATAACAGTAACATATAGTAAAAGCAGGAATTTTATGATAAATACACAGTATTTCTACTTTATATAGGCTTTTCTACAGCACTGTCCAGGGCAGCAAAAATCTCACGGCAACACTCTCGGCAGAAGCGCTCTCAGCAGAAACACTCTCTCCAGTAATCTTTAAGCTATGAAGCTGCCAAATCATATCAAATAACACATAAAAATACACAGCCTATATAAAGTAGGAATAGTGTATGTACAATGCAGTTTCACTTACCGGAATTGGGAAGACTCCAACAAATTGCAGTTTCATCATATGAATAACCACCTTCTGTAATTATTTTCTTCAGTTCTGCTGGGAACTTTACGGCAGCTTCAGTATCAGCCGAAGCACTCTCTCCAGTAAACGTTAAACTATGAAGCTGCCCTCGCCTCAGAAACCGATCAAACCACCCATGACGACGTTTAAATTCCACTTTCACAACACTTTCATCATCATCGTCCAGTGCTTTCTGTTTCAGCTTATTAAAAAGACTGACTGATTTCTCCTTAAGTATAAAAAAAACTTAACAGAACACCACGCTTTGTACACCCATCAATCTACTCAAGCAATAGACTTTCCAGTTTATCCATTATTGGATGCCGACTAAGAGAGACCACTTTGCTACGAGCAGAACCAACAGTAACACTGGAAGCTTTCAAGATTCTTTCTCTCTGCGTATAAACAGAGCGAATGGTGGACGCAGGCAAGTTCAACGCACGGACAATGTCCTTACTTCATTCACCACGATCAAAACGCTTAATTATGTCTAGTTTTATGCTAAGTGTAACACCCTTACGAGCTCTTTTAGGCTTTTCCGATACCTTAGAACTCAGCTTGCTAACGGATGCACAAAATAAATCGAGTTAAAGCACATGTTTAAGCAATGGCGGCTAGAATGCAGTTCCAGGGGAGGAGCTTGGCTGTTTGGGCGTGCGCTGCTTTTTTTCTTAACAGTGAAAACACCTTCTGTTAGCGAAAACAGGTAACTAATGTAGGTCTTTTGGAACAGCAAGGTATCATAAAGCAAATCTTCGGAAAACAGGGGCCACCTGTATCTAATTTCTAATAAATCTAAATGAAAAATTTTCAAGAATATAATCAATTTTATTCACTAACTTTATACACACTCAAATATTAGACCTACATTTGCAGTTGGTCTTGTAGAACATCCTAAGTGCCAACTTGCTTTCTAATTAATAATGTAGCAGAACATTAAAAAAAAATGTATTATACATTTAACTAGTTTCTGCTTGGAATACTGAGACAATAGGTCTCACATTAGCTGTTTGAGCTGCTAACTTACCTGACAGGTAGCTAATTCTGAATTCAGATGTGGCTAAATTAAGTCCAAGCTAATAAATAAAAATGACAAGCAGATGACATTGTTAGTCAGAAGCTCAATATTAATATGGCATATAGATAACCTATTAAAAACAAACTTGTAAATAAAGATGAATAATTGTATATGCTTTTTTGAAAGGCAAATACAGCAACACACACAAAATGCTGGAGGAACTCAGCAGGTCAGGCAGACTGTATGCACAAGAGTAAACAGTCGACGTTTCAGCCGAAGACCCTTCATCAGGACCAAGGAGGAAAGGAGAAGATACCAGAATAAAATGATGGGGGGGGAGGGGCGAGAGGCTAACTGGAAGGTGTTGGGTGAAACCAGGTAGGCGGCAGAGGTCAAGGACTAGGGAAAGAAGAATCTGAAAGGAGAGAACAGTGGACCATAGGAGAAAAGGGGGAGTGCCGGAGGGGATCCAGGGGGAAATAATAGGCAGCTGAGAGGAAGGGAAAAGGTCAGAGTGGGGAATAGACGAGGCGGGGGGGGGGCGGGGATGGGGGAATTTGTTCACCAGAAGAAGAATCTATATTCATGCCATCAGGTTGGAGAGTACCCTGAGGATGGCCTCATCTTGGCACAAGAGGAGGCCATGGATCAACATGTTGGAACGGGAATGGGAATCAGAATTAAAATGATTGGCCACCAGGAAGTCCCGCTTGTGGCACGTACAGCATTTCCTCATTGAATGATGTGCTGATATGTTAAAACATTCCATTCATGCACTGCAGCTCAAGACTTCAGAATTACACAAAGCTAATTCAAGACAAGAATTTTTTTTTTACAAGAATCTGACATTAATTGATTTTTGCAAATTAATAAATAATTATTACTTTCCTGCAATTTTTTTTGGAAATTCACCTTGCAAATTAGATACTGTCTTACAAAGACAAGTGCATGCAAAACTGTAGCTACTGTACACTTGTGGCTAACTAGCAATTTCTATTGGACAAAAGTAAGCCAAACCTAGAATTATGTAGTATCCATCACACTGATAGAAATCATGTGGTGACATTAATCATTAAAACAACTCCTTGTCCACCAATTACTTTCCCACCCTGGAAACTCTGGAGAATTTCCTTCTCCACATGAACCCGTCAAGCCTCACTTTAAGTATAACAATACTATGTCACTTTCTAGCTTCTGGTCAAGATGGCACCAGTGAACAACAATACTTGGGCAACATCTTTCAGATAGCCTATCTCTTCAATTGTTTTACTTTTCTACGCCTCCTCCTTGTTCTTTTTGTTTTTATTATATTTCGGAAACTGTTGGAACCTGTGACATGCAGTTTGGAGTTTAATCGAATCATCTAGCATTCTGCTATCCTTGGAGAGGACTGTGAGCATGAGCTGCCTTGTGTATTGGGCGTGGGGTCATGATCGACACCATTTCAAAGCACCGAGGAAAACTGAAGCATCGAGGTGAATGCGGGGGAGGTCATCAGTTGCTCTCCATGTATGCCACGGGTCAACAGTGGTTGGTAGCCAGGTTGGCTGTGTTCAGAAGCCGCAGGGCAGCAGCCACTCTTCATGGAAGAACTAAGTTCAAGCAACAGCCCTTCTCAATTTGAAATTCTAAGATTTATGTGACTACTGGACTATAGTTTATAATGTTCCCCTTCAGTTTTTTGTGTGAGGAAGGGGTTGGGGATTTGAGGTCTGATGTTCTTGTTGCTTTTCCTGTGTGGGTGATCTGCTAGTTTTTGAGTTTAAGAGAGAGGGTTGGGGGTTTAATGCTATTGTTGCTGTTTTTTTTTCAAGGGAGGGGGTTGGAGACTTGGGGTTTGGATGCATTACCTCACAAAGATCAGTGTTGGGGCCTCTGTTGGTTGTGATTATATATTAATGATTGTGGTGGAAATGTAAGTGGTCCATGTCATGATTTTGCAGATGACACAGTTATTGGTGGAAATGCAGATAGTGGGAATGATGGCCAAAGGTTACAGAAGGATATTTGAGCGCAGAAATTGTAGACAAAATTTAAACCAGACAAGTATGAAGCAGTGCATTTTTTGAAGTCAAAGAGGAAAGTATACTCACCCTTTAGTAGCAGTGAATTCCAGACAGATCTATGGGTATAAGTCTATTGCTCCCTAAAAGCGGCAACACTAGTGGGTAGGGTGGTAATGGAGGTGTACAGCATGCTTGCCTTCATCAGTCAGGGCATTCTATATAAAAGTTGGCAAGTTATGTCATAGTTGTGTAATACTCCGCTTAAGTCACATTTCATGTATGGTCTGCAATTCTGGTCACTATACTATAGAAATAATGCGTTGGCTTTGGAGAGGGTGCAGAATATTACCTGGATTCAAAGTATTAGCTGTATAAAGAGGGTGGATAAACTTGGATAATGTTCGCTGGAGTGCCAGAAGCTGAAAGGAGGCCTGAGAGAAGTACGTAAAATTTTGAGAGGCATAGATAGGATAGATGATCAGATAATTTTTCCCAGGATAGAAAGAGGGTATGATAAAGGGGACAGGAGTAAAGTTGATTTATGAGGAAAGATTTGTATTTTTTTCATTGTGTTGTTGTTGTTTTTTTTTACACACAGCTAGATGGTGGTCTGCGCCAAGAATGCATTCCAAAATTTATAGTAAAAGCAGATACTATAGAAGCATTTATAAAGCACTAAGACACATAAACAGAAAGGGTAAAGGGATATAGACTTTGTGCAAGAATATGGAATTAGATTAGACTGGCAGAGACAGCTCAATCATCGTGAGCTGAAGAGCCTGTTCCTGTGCTGCACTCTTCAATGCTCTATATGCAGTCTCCATGATAACAAAAGTGGTATTGGTCAACCCTATCCACATTTCTAGTTCACCTCACATGCATTGTTCATGGCCGTTCTAATTTTCTATGCCCGGTTGCTTCCAATATACAAGTCTTCTCTATCACTACTGTTCTTAGCAGCAATTTAACTGACATGACGCAATTTGGCCAATGAGGGCCTAACCCAGACTGTCAAGATGGCTTTAGTTATATTCAAAAATAGTTAAATGTACATGTCATTAATTTGAATGGGGTTTTCAACTTGCCCAGAAAAGGTAAATTGTTTTTTAAAGTATTGTTTTAATGAACTTGCATGTTGGATTAGTATCTAATTTGGCTTTTCTCTTCTATAAAAATAATAACTTTTTTTTCTATCATTTAAATGTAGTTCAACCATTTTTATGCATAAAAACTCATTCATCTAAAGAATTTTGCAAATAAATTGGTGTTTGGCAACATTCAAATGAATCAAGAAATAATCTAAGATCAAAGTTTAAGATAAATTCCGAGGAAAACTAAACTAATACCCAAATTATAGCTGTTAACATATTTTCCATATTACTCAATATATGTGGAATCATCAACACTGAAGTACCCTATAAAGGAAATTTTAGGTTTTAAAAGCAGAGAAAATATATCTGTATCCCTTTCCACAGATGATGCCTAATCTGCAGAACATTTTTCCATCATTCTCTGTAATTAAAACTTCTAATATCTGATGCATTTTGTACCTGACTTCAAAATAAATTAACTTGTTCACAGTCAATTTATGGCCTAATGCAGGATGTCACACCTGTGGATAGTTTACTTTATCAAATGTTTTTCTATACAGATGATCTGGACGTTTCTCAACCATACACTGAGAAAAGATTAGTGGGTTTTAAAGGAATGAATTTCAAACTGAGCAGGAGTTGCTGAAATTAGAGAATCTGTAAAAATGAACCAATCAGAAGTATTCTTCTGAATAAACAGTGCTTTGGACACATGGGAACTATGTCTTTTCAAAGTTAAAAGTAAATTTATTATCAACATTCATACATGTCACCATATATAACGCTGTGGACATACTCAACAAATCCACAGAATAATGACCATAACAGAACAGAACCACTGAAAGACTGCACCAGCTTGGGTGTTCAACCAGTGTGCAAAGTACAAAATACTGTGCAAATACAAAAAGATATAATAATAAAAAACAAATAAGCAATAAATGTCAAGAACATGAGATGAAAAGTCCTTGAAAGTGAAGGTTGTGGGAACATTTCAATGATGGGGCAAATGAATTTGAATGAAGTTATCCCCTTTGGTTCAAGATCCTGATGACTGAGGGGTAATAACTGTTCCTGAACCTGATGGTGTGGGTCCTGAGACTTCCTGATGGCAGCAGCGAGAAGAAAGCATGTCCTGGGTGGTGGGGCATTCCTGATGCTGGATGCTGCTTTTTGCGACAATGTTTCATGTAGTTCAAGTTTAATTGTCATTCAACCACACACGAATACTGTACTCACAAATATAGCCAAATGACACAACGTTACTCCGGGGCCAAGGTGCAAAATATAGCACCAACAGTCACACACAAAGCACATACAGCACATAAGATAGCAGTAAAATATAGTCACACAAAAAAAATATAGTCCAAGATCCTGACTTCATGAATGTTCCAGAAATCTGCAATCAAACACAATGCAGCTTGTTTTCTGCTGAGTGAACACTCAAGGGCAGGGGGGTGGGTGGCAGCACCAAATACAGCTTGGATACCGTACCACACCACCTCCACAGAAGCACATCAACTCTGATGCCTCTCTCCTGAGCAGCTGTAAACTGGTGACACTGCAGCTTGAGGCCTATTCCTTGCTACAAACAAGGCCACACAGCTTGTTCACTGTTTGCCCCTGCTGTCTGCCAATAAATCAGTGAATTGAACTTGCAGTGTTCCACATTAACAATGTCCAACAGGACCTTGTGAAGACAAGAAAAGTGACTAAGATAATCACTCACTGTTAGACTGCACAATTCCTTCACGCACTGGCGCCTCTCAGATGCAAGCAACACCCAACCAAGCTCCTTCAGTTTCACCGCCAATGAGCAACTCGCTGATGGGGTAGACCAGCAGTTCTTAATGCCCAACAGAGTCTTGCAATCGTAAAAAATACATTTAAAAAGGCCAATAATGCCTTTGGTTGAGCCCATAGAAGCTGCTGCAATCAAATATGCTGCCATCTTACGGGATGGTAGATGTGTGCAGTGGTGAGGAAGGCTCTACCAGTGATAAAATGGGTTTTTATCCACTACGTTTTGGAGGATTTTCTGTTCAAGGGCACTGGTGTCTCGATACCAGGCTGTGATGCAGCCAGTCAATAAACGGTCCACTACACATCTATAGAAGTTTGGCAAAATTTTAGATATCATGCTGAATCTTCGCAAACTCCTAAAAATGTGGAGGCACTGCCGTGCTTTCTTTGTAATTGCATTTACATGCTGGGCCCAAGATAAGTCCTCCAAAATGATAACACCAAGAAATTTAAAGTTACTGATACTCTTCACTTTTGATGAGAACTAGCTCATGGACTGCTAGATTCCTTCTCTTGAGTTAATAATCAGCTCCTCTATCTTGCTGATATTGAGTAAGATTGTTGTGGTGCACCACTCAGCCAGATTTTCAATCTCTCTCCTTTATGCTGACTCACCAGACCTGGAATATCTTGCGATTAAGTGCTGCAGGAAATTTTTGTGATCATGCCTTCACCATCATTTTGGGGATTTTAGCTAGGACAGCTTGAAAAAGTCACCAAATAATTACCATCAATAAATCACTTGTTGTATCAGAGGACACATCACACTGGATCACTGTTTCACCACCATCAAGAATGCCTACCATGCTATTCCAAGCCCACATTTTGGAAAGTCTGATCACCTGGGTGTACTTCTACTCAATGAGTACAGGGGCAGAGACTGAAGATACAGCACTCGTAGTGAGGACCAAGAAGGCATGGAGAAGCGAAACACAGGACTGCTCTGAATTGGTGGAATGGACTATATTCAGGGATTCATCTTTGAATCTGGATAAATATGCCGCTGTTGTTACCGACTTCATTAAAACTTGTGTGGAGGAGGTTTGTCATCTGTTGAGGACCAGACTGGTGGTTTGTAAGTTTGGAGACTCAGGTCTGTACAAGAAAACCAGGTATGACTTGGAGGTTTATTGCAAGAGTGAAGAAAAGATTCTGAGCAAGTTGGAGGCGACATCAGGTGTATGTCAACTTTGGCTGGGTCTACTTCCTACAAAATGAAACACAGTAGCATGAATGGCAGTGATGCTTCACTACCAATTGAGCTCAATACTTTCTATGCCCGCTTTGAAAGGGAGAATATAACTACAGCTGTGCAGATCCCTGCTGCACTCAGTGACCCTGTGATATCTGTCCCGGAGGCAGATATCAGGCTGTCTTTGAGGAGGGAGAACCCCTATTATGCGGCAGGTCCTGACTGAATACCTGGTAAGGCTCCGAAAATGTGTGGCAACCAACTGGCAGGAGAATTCAAGGACATTTTCAACCTCTCACTGCTACGATTAGAAGCTCCCACCTGCTTCAAAAAGGCAACAATTATACCAGTGTCCAACAACAGTAGTTTGAGCTCCCTTAATGTCCATCACCCAGTTGCACTCACATCTATGGTGATGAAATGCTTTGAGAGGTTGGTCATGGCTCGAGTAAACTCCTGCCTTAGCAAGGACCTGGACCAATTGCAATATGCCTATCACCATAATAGGTCTACAGCAGACACAATCTCAATGGCTCTGCACATGGCTTTAGATCACCTGAACAATACAAACACCTATATCAGGATTCTGTTCGTTGATTATAGCTTAGCATTTAACATCATCATCCCCACAATCCTAATCAATAAGCTATAGAACCTGTGCCTCTGTACCTCCCTCTACAATTGGATCTTCAACTTCCTAACTGGAAAACCACAATCTGTGCGGATTGGTGATAATATCTCCTCCTCGCTGACGAACAGCACTGGCGCATCTCAGGTGAATGTGCTTCACCCACTGTTCTACTCCCTCTATACCCATGACTGTGTGGCTAGATATAGAGCTCAAATACCATTTTTTGTAGAATCTCAGATGGAGATAAGAGGGCATACGGGAGCGAGATATACCAGCTAGCTGAGTGGTGTCAAAGCAACAACCTTGCACTCAATATCAGTACGACAAAAGAGCTGACAGTGGACTTCAGGAAGGGTAAGATGAGAGAACACAAACCAATCCTCATAAAGGGATCAGACGTGGACAGAGTGAGCAATTCCATGTTCCTGGGTCTCTGAGGATCTCGCCTGGTCACAACATATCGATACAGCTACAAAGAAGGCCAAACAACAGCTATATTTCATTAGGAGTTCTACTTCTACAGATATACCATGGAAAGCATTCTGATTGGTCGTATCACTGTCTGGTTGGGAGTGGGGGGTACTACTGCACAGGACCAAAAGAAGCCACAGAAAGTAGTAAAATTAGTCAGCTCCATCTTGGGTACTAGACTCTGTAGTATCCAAGACATCTTCATGAAGTGGTACCTCAGAAAGGCGACGTCCACTATTAAGGACCCCCATCACCCAGGGCATACTTCTTCTCTTTGTTACAATCAGGCAGGAGGTACAGAAGCCTGAAAGCATGCACTCAGCAATTCAGGAACAGCTTCTTCCCCTCTGCCAAACAATTCCTAAATGGACACTGAACCCATGAGCACTACCTCACTTTTTAAAAAATACATTATTTCTGTTTTGCACTATTTTAAAAATTTATAATTTATACACACACACAAATGCACACTTACTGTATTTGATTTACTTTTTTTTTCTTTTTTTTCCTATAGCATCATGTATTGAATTGTACTGCATCTGCTAGGTTAATAACTTTCACAACACCTGCTAGTGATAATAAACCTGATTCAGATTCTGATTCATCACCATCTGTGATGACAGCAGTGTCGATAAAAACCCTGAATATCCACTGAAGCTTTGCATAGCCACAAAGTCATAAGAGTAAAGAGAGTGGAGCAGGTGCCTAAGCACACAGCCTTATGGTGCACCTGTTCTGATGGAGATTATGGAGGAGATGCTGTTGCCAATCCATACTGACTGGGGTCTACAAGTGAGGAAATTGAGGATCCAATTGAACAAGGAAGAATTGAGAGCAAGGTATTTAAGCTTATTGATTAGTTGAGGGGATGATGTTATTGAATACTGAGATGTTGTTGATAAAGAGCATCCTGAAGTACACATCTTCGCTGTCAAGATGTTCCAGGGTTGAGTGAAGAACCAATGGGATGGCATCTGCTATGGACCGGTTGCTCTGGTAAGCAAACTGGAGAGGATTCAAGTCACTTCTCAGGAAGGAGTTGATATGTTTCATCTCCAACCTCTCAAAACACTTCAATGTGGATGCAAGTGCTACTGGACGATAGTCATTGAGGCAGATTACCACATTCTTCTTGGGCACCGGTATAAATGAAGTCTGAATGAAGCAGATGGATACCTCAGATTGCCGATGTCAGAGATTAAAGATCTCAGTGAACACTCCAGCCAGTTGATCAGCACAAGTCTTTAGTACTTGGCCAGGGACCCCATTGGGCTGGACGCTTTTCGTAGGATCACCCTCTTAAAGGTTGCTGGCATGTCAGCCTCAGAAACTGAAATCACAGGATCAACAGTGACTGTAAGAGTTTGCAATAGTCCCTCCATGTTATGATGGTCAAAGTGAGCATAGAAGGTATTGATCTCGTCTGGAAGCAAAGCCCTGTTATCGCCTTTGTCGCTTGATTTATCATTACAATAGGTGATAGCATTCAAGCCCTTTTCTGGCAAAGGTAGATTAATGTTGGTAAATAACTTTAGAAATGGCAACTACACTCTGTCAAACACTTGGTTTTATGATCTTAAAACAGAAATGGCACAGAACATTGCTCAACTCCCAAGTTAACTCACTGCTGATGTAAGTGCTGACCATCAGCAGCTTTTTCTTGTGAGAAAGATGAAATACTGTGTTTTTCAGCACACTAGCAGGAACCAATGAAGCACAAGAAGCCATCAGGGCATGGTTTAATCTCAGTTAGTGTTTGAGTTGAGGTGTAATTAGTCTCAAGTTATAAATATAATGTTAATTTGTTCAGTTGATCCATCTAATTTTATCAAGGTTTAAAAGAAAATGTCTGGCATGTAATGGGCATCTGAAATCTGCACACTGTGGCAATGTGTGATCCAATAACATCCAGATGTTTAAGTGGCCTCAGACCAAATGTTTGAAAATTTCCCCCCTTTTGCTTGACTTTGCAGCTCTGAGCATAGAAAGCAGCAGTGGGCTTAAGAGCTTTTGGAATGCTGTAGGCAGATAGTCTGTTGATAAATTTGTGCAAGGCAATGAATTTTCAGAGTACTGTACTGTTGTTTTTAATTTCATATTAAAAGGGAATGAATCCAGATACTGCGCCAAAACAAACTTACTCGTCCTTGTATCATCTCATGGATCTATTTGTTTCTAACTACTATACCTGTGCACAAAAATGGAAAAGTCAGAGTCTTCTACCCCAGCACATTGGAAAAACACAAATGTCCTGAGCTGACAGGCCAGATTAGACAATAAGACATAGGAGCAGAATTAGGACATTCAGCCCATCAAGACTGCTCCACCATTCCATTATGGCTGATCCTGGATCCCAAACAACCCCATACACTTGCCTTCTCGCCATATCCTTTCATGCCCTGACCAATCAGGAAAATATCTACTTCCCTTTTAAATATACCCATGGACTTGGCCTACACTGGTGTCTTTGGCAGAGCATTCCACAGATTCAGTACTCTCTGGCAAAAAAAAATTTCTCCTTACCTTTGTTCTAAAAGGTTGCCCCTCAATTTTGAGGCTGTGCCCTCCATTTCTGGATACCCACATCATAGGAAACATCCTCTCCACATCCACGTTATCTTGTCCTTTCAATATTCAGTAGGTTTCAATGAGATCCCCACGCATTCTTCTAACTTCCAGTGAGTACAGGCTCAAACCTGCCAAACGTTTCTCATACGTTATCCCCCTTCATTCCCAGAATCACCCTCATGAACCTGCTCTGGACTCTCTCCAATAATAACACATCCTTTCTGAGATATGGGGTCCAAAATTGTTGAGAATACTCCAAGTGCAGGCTGACTAGTGTCTCATAAAGCCTCAGCATTATCTCTTTGCTTTTATATTCTATTCTCCTCGAAATAAATGCCAACATTGCATTTGCCTTCTTTACCACAGCCTCAACCTGTAAATTAACCTTCTGAGTCTTGCATGAGGATTCCCAAGACCCTTTGCATCTCAGATGTTTGAATCTTCTCTGCACTTGAGGGGGATTTACCTGGTGGCCGCTGATGGAGTAACAGCTCTCTGCTGGTGCTCCTAGCTTACTTACTTTTGTTTCCAACCTTTTGAATTACTACTGTTAGACGGGTTATTATATTACTATGACTACCAAAGCAGCTGTGGAAGCTATTCAAAAGCTCACTGAGGAGTTTCAACAATTTCGAAAAGAAGCGTCGGCTGATTCGCAACAAATCAGTGCTGAAATTAAACAAATAGGTATGAAATTAGATGATATTCAAGCAACTCTAACCGAGCTTGATAAGAAGATAAAGGAACATGAAGAGGTTATTACCATACTGGACGAGAGAATGGATGATTTGCAAAAGCTGTATGAAAAACAATCCAAGTCCAACGAAATAGTGAGACAGAAGATTATTGATTTGGAAAACAGAAGTAGGAGGAACAACTTTATGAATCTTGGGACTTAAAGAGCAAACGGAAGGAGATAATCCTAAAGAATATTTTGCAAACCTTTTGATGGAATTATTCCCTAATATTATAAAGTCTCTGCCTTTTATTAATCGTGCTCACAGATTGCCTACCTACGGATCAACTTCAAAATCAAATCCAAGATCAGTCATTACATGTCAAGTCGTCACTTTTTATTGTCATTTCATCCATAACTGCTGGTACAGTACACAGTAAAAACGAGACATTTTTCAGGACCACGGTGCTACATGAACAATACAAAAACTACACTGAACTACGTAAAACACAAAACTACACTAGACTACAGACCTACCCAGGACTGCATAAAGTGCACAAAACAGTGCAGGCATTACAATAAATAATAAACAAGACAATATGCACAGTAGAGGGCAGTAGGGTGGTGTCAGTCCAGGCTCTGGGTATTGAGGAGTCTGATGGCTTGGAGGAAGAAACTGTTACATAGTCTGGTCCTGAGTGGTCTGGTATGTTTCCATGAATTTCAAATAAAAGACCGTCTGATTCGTGATGTCCATTTAAAAGGTATGATTGACTACCAAGGTCAGAAGATTCGTATTGTTGAAGATTTTTCATCAGAAGTTATGACAGAATGTGTTAAGTTTAAAAAAGGTTATGGCAGAGTTATACAGCCAAAATTTTAAGTCTTCTCTTCATTTTCCGGCTCAACTGAGAATCACAATGGAAGATGGATCACTTAAGTAGTTTTGTACGATGGAGCAGGCTCAAGAGTTTTTAGTCTCAAAAAAAATGACTATGTGTGTGTGTGTGTGTGTATTGAATAGATTAAAAATCTTGCAGAAACAGAAATACTATATATTAAAAAAATGACTGTTTAATATTTTTCAGTCTGAATAATTGCTCTTTCTGTTTGATAAGCCTGTCTGAGCTTGTTTTTTTTTACTGTATATTATTTAGTCTTAGTTGGAACAGTAAATAACCTTGAATTCTTTGGAGCGGTTCCAACAGGCTTCCTAAGGGGATGTTTTCAGTGGGGGTAGATAGTGGTTGTTCTTTGACCGATTTTCTCTCTTTGGGAGGAGGGAGGGGGATGGGGAGTTCTTTTTTTCTTGAAGTTGATTTTGGAATCTAGTCAATTCTGTTGCTTAGCTAATATATCTCAAGGTATATTATTTGGGTTCAATATCCATTTCTCTGATTGCTACTTTAATCTTTCTTATAAATAGTTTTAAAATGAATCAAAGTATTAATTTACTTAGTTTTAATGTGAAAGGGCTAAATCACCACATGAAAAGAAATAAGATTTTTGCCTATATGTTTTTCTTCAAGAAACCCATGTACATAAGTGTGACAATTCACACTTTTTTAATCGATGGAAATGATCTCATTTCCATTCCTCGTTCAGGCCAAAGCCAGAGGGGTTTCAATTCTTATAGATAATAATGTTACCTTTGTTCAACATAAAGTAATTTCTGATACTAATGGGCGTTTTGTTATAGTATCAGGTAAACTAAATAACAAACTAATGGTATTTGCCAATGTGTATGCTCCAAATATAGATGACCCAGGTTTCTTTGAGCATTTTTTTTTCATTTTTGCCAGATCTAAGTCTGTACTCATTGGTGATGGGTGGAGACTTTAATTGTTGCCTAGATCCAGCTTTAGATCGTTCATCTTCTAAACTAATGATACCAAATAAATCAACTGTGTTTATTAAATCTTTTTTAATGAGATGTGGTATCGTTGACGCTTGGTGTTTTTTTCATCCAGTAGACAAGAAATATTCATTTCTCTCATGTCCATCATACATTTTGCAGGACTGATTTTTTTTTATTGATAGCCAAATGATTCAATCTGTTCAATCCTATGAATATAAAGAGATTGCTGTCTCGGATCACGCTCCTGTGCTCCTATCTTTAAATCTCACTGGTCTTCTTCAAACAAATAGGTTTTGGTGATTTAATTTAACTTTGTCGTCCGATAAAGATTTTTTAAAGTTTATGGAGAGACAAATTACTTTTTCTTTTGAAGAGAATACATTAGAGGAGACTACTAGTCTTATCAGATGGGATGCCATTAAGGTGTATATTAGGAGACAAATTATTTCTTATACTGCAAGTATTAGGAAAAAAGCTGATAAAGAGAGAAGTGATTTAGCAGAGTATGCCTTGGCTCCAGAACCTGCCTTATATAAAAGACATGTTGGAACTAAAATTAAATATGATCTCCTTTTAACCTATCCAATTGAAACCCAACTCCTAAAAAATAAAAGTCAATTTTATATTCATGGAGATAAAACAGGCAAATTATTGGCTGATCAAATTAAAACCTTTATAGCTAAACAGCAGACTAAAGTAATATGCAAAACTAATGGCGATAAAACAACTGATTATTTAGAAATAAATGATACTTTTAGAGAATTTTATTCTAGACTCGATGCAGGTTTCCCCTGCAATCCAGCGTTCCTATGAAACGGTTCGTAAGCCGGAATGTCGTAAAGTGAATAAGCAATTACCATTTATTAATATGGGAAAAATTTTTGAGCGATCCCAGACCCAAAAACTAACCTACAAAATCATGCCAAATAACACATAAAACCTAAAATAACAGTACCATATAGTAAAAGCAGGAATGATATGATAAATACACAGCTTATATAAAGTAGAAATACTTTTCTGCAGCACTGTCTAACGCAGCGAAAATCTTGCGGAAGCACTCTTGGCAAAAACACGGCGCAAGCGCTCTCAGCAGAAACACTCTCTCCAGTAACCTTTAAGCTATGAAGCTGCCAAATCATACCAAACAACACATAAAAATACACAGCCTAAATAAAGTAGAAATAATGTATGTACAGTATAGTTTCACTTACCAGAATCGGGAAGACTCCAATAAATTGCAGTTTTGTCACAGTTAAACACTTACTTATACGAATAACCACCTGACGCAATCGGCAATCCCCTCTGATCTGGGCTGACATTTATGTGCCGGGCGGCACCTAATTAATTAGCTTGTTTATTTCGGCTTTTTCCTTAAAGATGTGCTGGGTGCGTTCCGACTACCACTGCACCATTGCATTCTTCGCAGCGATGGATCAGTCAGCAGCCCGCAGGTTGGGGACCACTGCTTAAACTATGAAGCTGCCCTCACCTCAGAAACCGATCAAATCATCCATGACCGACCTTAAATTCCACTTTCGCAACACTTTCATCACCATCGTCCAGTGCTTTCTGTTTCAGCTTATTAAAAAGACTGAATGATTTCTCCTTAAGTATAAGAAAACTTAACGGAACACCACGCTTTGTACACCCATCAATCCACGCAAGCAATAGACTTTTCATTTTATCCATTATTGGATGCCGACTAAGAGAGACCACTTTACTACGAGCAGAACCAACAGTAACATCGGCAGCTTTCAAAATTCTCCCTCTCTGCGTATAAATAGCGCGAATGGTGGAGGCAGGCAAGTCCAACGCGCAGACAATGTCCTTACTTCGTTCACCACCATCGAAACACTTAATTATGTGTAGTTTTACGCTAAGTGTAACATCCTTACGAGCTCTTTTAGGCTTTTCCGATACCTTAGAACTCATCTTGCTAACCGGTGAACAAAATAAATTGAGATAAAGCACGTATTTAAGCACTGGCGGCTGGAATGAAGTTCCGGGGGAGGAGCTTGGCTGTTCGGGCGGGCGCTGCCTTTTTTCGTAACAGTGAAAACACCTTTTGTTAGCCAAAACAGGTAACTAATGTAGGTCTTTCGTAACAGCGAGGTGTCGTAAAGCGAACGTTCGGAAAACGGGGGCCAGCTGTAGTTCTGAATCGTCTAAGGATAACACTGTAATGAACAATTTTTTAGAACAACTAAACACTTCTACAATTTCTGCCAACAACAGAAAGTTGTTGGAACAAAAACAACAGGAATTCTGCAGATGCTGTAAATTTAAGCAACACTCGGCCTGAAACGTCGACTGCACCTCTTCCTAGAGATGCTGCCTGGCCTGCTGCATTCACCAGCAACTTTTATGTGTGTTGTTGGAACAACCTATTTTTTTTGAGGAAATTGTTGAGGCTGTGCGCTCATTACATTTGAGGGAAGCTCCGGGTCCAGATGGATTTTCTGGAGAGTTTTACAAGATCTTTTCCTCACTGCTTATACCTCATTTATGTTCAGTTTTTTTGGATTCATTCAAATCGGGCAGACTCCCTCGATCTTTTTATGAGGCTTCCATTTCGCCTATCCTTAAAAAGAATAAGGATCCAACTGTATGCTCTTCTTATAGACCAATTTCTTTAATGTCGATACTAAGGTTCTTTCCTTTTCCAATGTTTTTATTATTATCCAAAATTAACAAGAGTACATCGAAGAAAGCAACACTTACAATGTCTCAAGAAAAAAAAAACATTGTTTTAAAGATTGAAAAAATTTTGGTGACAAAAAAAAGAGAAAAAAAAACCATTAGCTGTTCAACCCCGGAGACATGCGTCATACAAAAAGCTTCCAAAAAGAAACATCAAACTGCCAGCAAGAAAAAAAAAGTACCAAAAATTTACAATTAGATTGTGGAGGAAATCTATCAATTAACTTAAATGATAGTAACGAACAAATGAAAAACCCATCTTTTCTCAAAATCAAACATAGGTTTAGAGGTTTGACTTCTAATTTTCTCCAAACTAAGACATAGCATCACTTGAGAGAACCATTGTGACAAAATGGGAGCCGACGTATCCTTCCACTTCAACAAAATGGCCCTCCTAGCTATCAATGTAACAAATGCAATAACATGTTGGTTAGACAAAGAGATACCACGGATATTTTGAGAAATTATTCCAAAAAGCACAGTTAATTTGTTCGGTTGTAAGTTCATTCTAAGTGCTTTAGAAATTGTAGAAAAAACTGACTTCCAGAACTGTTCCAGTATAGAACAGGACCAAAACATGTGTGTCAGTGTAGCTGTCTCAGTTTTACATCTATCACAATAACTATCTATATCAGGAAACATTTTAGACAATCTCTCCTTCATCAAATAGTAATGATGTACAATTTTAAATTGAAGCAGTGAATGACTAGCACAGATTGAAGAAGAGTTAACCAACTTCAGCATCCAGGTCCAGTCCTCCGTCATAAAAGTCAAATTAAGTTCCTTTTCCCAATCTTGTTTAATCTTAAATAAAGGACGCTTATCCTACTGTAATAGTAAATTATAAATTCTTCCAATGGAACCCTTCATCAAAGGGTTCATGCTCGTAATAATATCTAACAGGTCAGCATTGAATATGTAAGGAAAATTACTTAAATATTTTTGTAAGAAATGTCTAACTTGAAGGTCTTGTAAAAAGTGTGAGTATGAAAGAGAATATTTATCAATTAATTGTTCAAAAGACATCAGTCTATCTTCTTTAAATAAATCCAAAAATTAATACATTTATTTTTCCAAAGTAAAAAAAAATTGGATCAAAGGCGGCTTAAAAAAGTAATTTCGATAAATTAAACTACAAAGTTTAAATTTTTTGAGATTAAAAAAATTACGGAACTGAAGCCAAGTTTGTAAAGAATGCTTAATCACAGGGTATAAATTTAAATTAGCAACTTCAGCTAATTGTATAGGTAAAGCAGCTCCCAATAACGAGGTTAAATAAAGCTGTTCCACAGCTTTCAATTCCAAGTCTACCCAAATCGGCCGATCGTTCTTATCAAGCCAGTGTAACCAAAAGGACATGTATCACACATTAACAGCCCAGTAATACATTCTTAAATTAGGCAAAGCGAGACCTCCATCCTTTTTCAGCTTTTGTAAGTGACATTTCCTCACTGCTCATTTATGTTCAGTTTTTTCGGATTCATTCAAGTCGGGCAGACTCCCTCGATCTTTTTATGAGGCTTCCATTTCACTTATCCTTAAAAAGAATAAGGGTCCAACTGAATGTTCTTCTTATAGATCAATTTCTTTACTTAATGTTGATACTAAGATCCTATCTTAGTATCCTGGCCCATAGGATTGAAAATATTTTACCATCTGTCATTTCCAATAACCAAACTGGATTTATCAAAAATTGATATTCTCTCTTTAATATTTGTTGGTTATTAAATGTTATTTATTTTCATTCCAACATGATATCGGAATGTGTGGTATCCCTAGATGCTGAGAAAGCTTTTGACAGAGTTAAATGGAATTATTTATTTAAAACCTTAGAAAAATTCAATTTTGGACCCGTTTTCATTCAATGGATTAAATTACTTTATTTAGTTCCTTCTGCTAGGATTATCACTAATTCTCATAGTTCCAAACCATTTAAGCTTCAACGTGGCACTAGACAAGGCTGACCGTTGAGCCCTTTGCTTTTTGATCTGGCCTTAGAACCTTCAGCCATTGCCTTTCGAGAATCTAATGATATCACCAGTATTTTAAGAACAGACACTATTCACAAAGTTTCACTGTACGCTGATGATCTGCTGCTGTTTATTTCCAATGTTGAGACTTCGTTACCCCATGCACTTTCTTTACTCTCCTGTTTTAGCCAGTTCTCAGGTTATAAATTAAACCTACATAAAAGTGAACTTTTCCCTTTGAATAATTTGATACCAACAAATTCTAACCTTCCTTTTAAAACTGTAAGAAAACAATTTACCTACTTAGGTGCAACAATTACTAAAAACTATAAGTGTCTACTTAAAGAAAATTTTCTTATCCACTATTGAATCACGTAAAAAGGATACTATTAAATTGGTCACCTCTTTCGTTATCGCTGATTGGCCGAATTAACTCTATTAGAATAAATATATCACCTAAATTTATATATCGTTCTCAGGCATTGCCTGTTTTAATTCCTAAATCTTTCTTTGATTCTCTTGACTCTATTATATCTTCTTATATATGGAAGAATAAGCGTCCTAGATTAAATACAAATTCATCTTCAGGAAGATAAAAAAAAATGGAGGATTAGCCTTACCAAACTTAAGATTTTATTATTGGGCAGTTAATATAAGAAATCTTACATTTTGGTTATATTACATTAATCATGAGGATTGCCCGATGTGGGCGTTTTTGGAAGCTAACTCTGTTAATAAATTTTCTATTATTTCTCTCGTTGGATCCTTACTTCCTTTGTCTCTGAGTAAGTTAACTGATAATCTGGTAGTTAAATGCACTATGAGAATTTGGATACAATTCCGAAAATACTTTGGCTTATTGAGATTTTCTCTTTCAAGTCCCATTTTTTCTAATTATTTTTTAAACCCTCTATGATTGATGTGGCTTTTAAAGAATGGGATAGATTAGGTATTAAATGCTTTCAGGACTTGTTTGTAGAGGTAAGTCTCTTTTCGTTTGAACAACTGTCAACTAAATATAGTTTACCTAAAATTCATTTTCTTCGATACCTACAAAGAAGAGATTTTTTTAACGGTCTCAAATAAGTACATTTCCTAAAAGACCTGATAAGAATCTACTAGATGTAATTTTTAATTTGAAACCTTTTTATAATGGATCTATATTTAATATTTATAATATGCTGTTGGGAATGAGAAGTGTTCCTTTAGATAAAATTAAAAATCTTTGGGAACAAGATTTACAGACTTCAATTTCTGTGGAAACTTGGAATCAAATTTTTAAATTGGTTAACACTTCATCGTTATGTGCCTGCCACTCTCTCCTACAATTTGCGGTGCGGCTGCTGCACGGCAGGACAGGTTTTTGTAATAATTATTGGGTTCAGGACTGTAAAGGTGGAATTTGCTATCACCAGGCACAAAAATTTCTATGAAGGATTTTGATATTTGAGACAGATGCTTCCCAGAATAACTGATGCCAAGATTAAGGAAAGCATTTTGTTGGTCCACAAATCAAACAGGTCATCAATGACAGGCAATTCGAAAAATTTATAGTGGGACTGGAGAAAATCACATGGAAGGCATTCAAGGAAGTTGTTGAAAAATTTCAACAACTCGGCATCCACAGAGCACCAAACTACATGCATCTGGTTGAAAGCATGCTTCAAGCATATAAAACCATGAAATGCAACATGTCACCAAAGATTCATTTTCTGCATTCCCATTTAGACTTCTTCCCCACAAATCTTGGTGCTGTTAGTGACGAGCATGGTGAAAGTTCATTGCGGTCATGGAGAAAAGATACCAGGGCAACTGGAATTCATCAATACTGGTGAATTATTGTTGGACACTTAAGCGAGAAGCCTCAGACACTGAGCACAAATGAAAATCATTAACAAAATATTTTTAACTTAGTTGAACTATTGCAAAGCATCAGCACCATTATGCAATTAAACACATTATATTCAATATAAGTTAATTTGTTGTTTCTCCAAATTCCTATGTGATACAAGTAGTCTGAAATTATATTCGTGTTCATCTTCAAGCAGTCTATCATAATCCAAAAAAAATTCTGAGGAAGCAACACTTTTGAAAAAATTTGTTGTCCAGTGTTATCACCAATAAATTCAAGCAACACACACAAAATGCCAGAGGAACTCAGCAAGCCAGGCAGCATCTAAGAAAAAAAAGTCTATGTTTTGGGCCAAAACCCTTTGGCAGGACTGGGAAAAAAAAAGCTAAGGAGTACATTTGAAAGGTGGGGGGATGGAGAGAGAAGTGCCAGGTGAAAGGTGAAACTTGGAGGGGGAGGGATGAAGCAAAGAGCTCGGAAGTTGATTGGTGAAAGAAACAGAAGGCCATGGAAGAAAGAAAAAAAATGGGGGAGGAGCATCAGAGGAAGGCGATGGGCAGGCAAGGAGATTACATGAGAGAGGAACAAAGGGTTGGGAAATGATGAAGGGAATGGGTGGGGGGGGGGAGGCATTACTGGAAATTTCTGATATTGATGTTCATGCTACCAGGTTGGAGGCTACCCAAAAAGAATATAAGGATTTGTTTCTCCAACCTAAGTGTGGCCTTATCCTAACAGTGGAGGAGGCCATCGATAGACATGTCAGAATGGAAAGTGGAATTAAAATGGATGGTACTGGGAGATCCTGCTCGTTCTGGCGGATGGAGCGTAGATGCTCGGCAAAGCAGTCTCCCAATCTACGTCAGGACTCACCGACATACAAGCGGCCACACTGGGAGCATCAAACATAGTATATGACCCCAACAGACTCACAAGTGAAGTGTCGCCTCACCAGGAAGGACTGTTCGGGGCCCTGAATGGTAGTGAGGGAGGAGGTGTAGGGGCAGGTATAGCACTTGTTCCACTTGCAAGGATAAGTGCCAGGATGGAGATCAGAGGGGAGGGATGAATGGATAAGAGAGTCACGTACAGAGCGATCCCTATGGACAGCAGAAAGTGGGGAGAGGGGGAAAGATGTGTTTGGTGGTGGGATCCAGTTGGAGGTGGTGGGAGTTTCGGAGAATTATGTGCTAGACACGGAGGCTGGTGGGGTGGTAGGTGAGAACAAGAAGAACCCTATCCCTGGTAGCGTGGCAGGAGGATGGTGGAACAGCAGACGTGGGTGAAATGGAAGAGATGCTGTTGAGGGCAGCATTGGTGGTGGAGGAAGGGAAGCCCCTTTCTTTGAAAAGGGAGAACATCTCCTTTGTTCTAGAATGAAAAACCTCACCTTGAGAGCAGATGCTGTAGAGACGGAGGAATTGAGAGAAGGGGATGGCATTTTTGCAAGTTGCAGGGTGGGACAAGATATAGTCCAGGTAGCTGTGAGAGTCCATTGGTTTATAACAGACATTGGTGGATGAGCTATCTTTGGAGATAGAAACAGTGAGATTGAGAAAGGGAAGAGAAGCATCGGAAATAGACCCGTTGAATTTGAAGGCAGGGTAGAAGTTGGAGGCAAAGTGGATGAAATCGATGAGTTCAGCACGGGTGCAGGAAGCAGCACCGATGCAGTTGTCACTGTAGAGTCTGGAAAGTGCGGGACGGTCACCAGTGTAGGCTTGGACAGACACTGTTCCATGTAGCCAACAAACAGGCAAGCACAGCTGGGACCCTGCGAGTACCCATGACTACCCCTTCTGTTTGAAGGAGATGGGAGGACCCAAAGGAGACATTATTTAGAGTAAGGACAAGTTCTGCTAGGCAGAGGAGACTGGTGGTGGAGGGAAACTGATTGGGTCTGGTGTCCAGAAAGAAACAGAGAGCTTTGAGGCCTTCTTGGTGGGTGATGGAGGTATGACTGGACATCCATAGTGAAAATAAGATGATGGGGCCAGGGTACCCGAAATTCATGAAAAGATCAAGAACCTGTGAGGTGTCATGGATGTAGGTGGGAAGGGACTGAACCAGAGGAAATAAAACAGAGTCGAGGTATGCAGATAAGAGTTCAGTGAGGCAGCAACAGGCTGAAACAATGGGTCTATCTGGATAAGCAGGTTTGTGGATTCTGGGTAGGAGGTAGAAAGGGAGGTGCGGGGTGCAGGAACTATGAGGTTGGTGGCAGTGGATGGGAAATCGCCAGAGTCAGTCAGGTTGGTGATGGTGTGGGAGGCAATGGCCTGGTGTTTCTTAGTGGGGTCCTGTTTGAGGAACAAGTACGAGGAGCTGTCTGAGAATTGGCGCTGGGCCTCAGCAAGGTAGAGGTCAGTTTGCCAGACTACCACAGCACCTCCCTTATCCGCGGGTTTGATGGTGAGGTTGGGATCAGTGCGGAGGGTGTGGAGAGCCAAGCATTTGGAAGGAGTGAGGTTGGAATAGGACAGAGGAGTCGAGATGGTTAATATCCTGACAGCAGCTGGAAATAAAAAGGTTCAGAGCAGGCAGAAAACATGGGCAGGATGTCCAGGAAGAAGAGGGTTGAAAACGGGAAAAGGTGCCATTGGTGTGGGGTGGAGAGTCTTTGTCAAAAAAACAGGCTTGGAGACGGAGGCAGTGAAAGAAGAACTCAGTGTCATGGCGGGCAAAGAACTCACTGAGGTGTGGACACAGGGGAACAAATGTGAGGCCCTTACTGAGGACAGAACGTTCTGTCTCATAGAGGGGAAGATCAGAGGGAATGGTGAAAACCCGTCATGGATAAGAGCTGGGATCGGGGGGGGGGGGGGAGAAGAAGGTTGGTGGTGTCTGAGGTTTCCTCCACCATCAACACTGCCCTCAATCACACCTCTTTCATTTCACGCACATCTGCTCCTACCCCATCCTCCCGCCACACGACCAGGGGTAGGGTTCCTTTTGTCCTCACTTACCACCCCAACAGCCTCTGTGTCAAGCATATAATTCTCGAAACGTCTGCCACCTCCAACTGGATCCCACCAAACACATCCTTCCCTCCCCATCACTTTCTGCTTTCCACAGGGATTGCTCCCTATGCAACTCCCTTGTCCATTCATCCCTCCCCACTGATCTCTATCCTGGCACTTACCTTTGCAAGCAGAACAAGTGCTACATCTGCCCCTACACCTCCTCCCTCACTACTATTCAGGGCCCCAAACAGTCCCTCCAGGTGAGGCGACACTTCACCTGTGAAGTGAGTCTGTAGTGTTCATATACTGTGATCAGTGCTCCCAGTGTGGCCTCTTGTATATCAGTGAGACCCGACGTAGACTGAGAGACTGCTTCACTGGGCATCTACGCTCCATCTGCCAAAACAAGCGAGATCTCCCAGTGGGATCCAGTAGTCACCCATTTTAATTCCACTTCCCATTTGTCCATCCATTGCCTCCTCCACTGTTGGGATAAGGCCACACTTAGGTTGGAGGAACAACACCTTATGTTCTGTTTGGGTACCCTCCAACCTGATAGCATGAACAATTTTTCAAACTTCCCCCTTCACCATTTCCCATCCCTCTGTCCCTCTCTCATGTTATCTCCTTGCCCACCCATCGCCTTCCTCTGCTGCTCCTCCCCCCCCCTCAACTTTTTTTCTCTTTCTTCCATGGCCTTCTGTCTCTTTCACCAATCAACTTCCTAGCTCTTTGCATCATCCCTTCCCCTCTACGTTTCACCTGTCACCTGGCATATCTCTCTCCCCTCCCCCCACCTTTCAAATCTACTCCTTAGCCTTTTTTCTCCAGTCCTGCCGAATGGTTACAGCCCAAAACACTGACTGTACTTTTTCCATAGATGCTGCCTGATCTGCTGAGTTTCTCCAGCATTTTGTGTGTGTTGCTCGGATTTCCAGCACCTGCAGATTTTCTCTTGTTGTGATCACCAATAAATTTACTTCTTTGATATTCGACTAAGCCACTTAATGATCAACCAGCTTCACCACCCATACTTCTCCCAGCAGCTGCTCTGGATGAATCAATCTGGAGGTCTGGTTGAACAAAGCACAGCAGGCCTGAACTTCGACTAGGCCACAGGCTACATCCTGTAACTCCAGACCCAACCCCAAACATAGTGTTGACTCATTATAGCTTATCATGATGAAAGAGCTTTAAATATTTTAAATACTTTCAATATTAAGAAAGAATTTTAACATGATAGAGCTCCCAGTAGACAAGGAATGGCCAGGGAATGTACCCTGCCAATCAAGTGCCTTTATCAACCGGCCTCCACCAAAATCAATGACATGGGGGCAAGCCTGCTGCTGGCGAGAAGCTCTCTAGAATATAGCCAGTTTAAAATGGAATGCTAGGATTTGAAGTTCTGAATTTTTGTTCTGGCTCAAAGCAGTTTAATTCAATATTCTATGAAAGGCACTGTGATAGGCATGATGTACATTAATAGACATTTTGCCCAAGAACTTGGTTGTGCTCAGGAACTGTCCAAGGCTACTTTTAATGCCACAGGAGCAATTGATGGTCCACCTCTTCTGTTCCCCACTGGGCACTGCTTAGCTTCTGCACAGCATTTCTCCTGGCAGATTCACAGGAACCCTGTCATCTAGTGAGCTGAATGGTAATGGAATCTGGGTACAGCTCTGTGGACTTCGTATGCCAGTCAACTGGACCCTCACCTTGCTTTAAAACCTGCCTTTAAAAGTGTCACACCCTTTGCTTTGAGGTTATGCAGTGAGGGAAATGAACTATAGACATGTTACACAAAAATGATTCTGGATACCTGAAGCTCCAGTCCTGGAAAATTGACCAGAGCAAGGTATGACTTGATAGAGTAGTACCAGATGATAAAAGGCACAGATTGAGTGGATATCCAGCACCTTTCTTCCCCAAGGCTGAAATGTCTAATAAAAGGCGGTATAATTTAAGGTGATTGGAGGAAAGTATGGGGGGTGGGGATGTCAGGGGTAAGTTTCTTTTTAATGCAGAAAGTTGTGAGTAGGTAGAATACCCTGCCAGGAGTAGCAGCAGAGGTAGAAACATCAAGAACATTTAGGAAACTCTTGGAAAGACACACGGATGATTGAAAAATGAAGAGCTATGGGGAGGGAAGGTGAGATTGATCTTAGAGTAGGTTCAAAGGTCGGCACAATATTGTGGGCCAAAGGGCCTGCACTGTGCTATAACGTTCTATAATCATAGGCATTTAGAACAGTTTAAGTATATTTAACTGATTATGAAACACAAATCGATGAAGATAAATTTTATTTTAAAAACATCTTCAATAGTAAAAATTAATTAAAGGCAAAGTAAAATATAGAAAAAATAAACAAACCATTTAACTTTCTAATCAAGGTACAAGGTTAGGAACAAGAATGTGGCTCAGCGCCAAATCCAATGCCCCATCACCTGAACTCTGACTTCTATATTTCAATGCATTCCTGCCTCTTTCAGAGACAAAATGACACACAAGGAGGATGTTAGCAATTCCATTTGGAGTAACTGGCTAGTGGCAAGTATGCCCTGGTTCTTTTACTTAACACATGTTAACAATTATAGCTGATTACAGAACTAAGAACCTGTCCCATACATGTTTTTTTCTGAAATACATTTTTCATTAACTGATAAAAGCGCTGACAAAATAGACTTAAGGCTTGTTTCTAGAAATTACTACAGAACTGCTTTGAATGTATAATCCTACAATGGCATTCCATTATGATCAACACTAACTACAGATTTAAAAGTTAGATTTTAATTTTTTTTGCGATATCGGAATTTCCCATGATTTCAAAGTTGGTAATGAGCAAGAATGTTTTTTAGTTTGCTGAAATCTACTTCTAATTTAATAGATCATTTGGAATAGTATTCGTGTTTGTGAATACACTCTTTCTGTTCAAATTTAAAATCACATGAATGTTTTCTTTGCATCTACAAATTGATCACAATATTTGTGTTTAAAATCGTGCATAAGCTGGTAGATTAAGGTGCATAAGGTGACCTGATAGAGGTGTATAAGATGATGAGAGGCATTGATTGTGTGGCTAGCCAGAGGCTTTTTCCCAGGGCTGAAATGGCTAACATAAGTGGGCATAAGGTGCTTTGAAATAGGTACAAGGGGAAGTCACAGATAAGTTTTGCACACAGAGAATGGTGGTGTTTGGAATGCACTACCAGCAATGGTAGTAGAGACGATATAATAGGATCTTCTAAGACTCTTAGAGAGGTACATGGAGCTTAGAAAAATAGAGGGCTATGATGTAGGGAAATTCTTGGCAGTTTCTAGAGTAGGTTACATAGTTGGCACAACATTGTGGGCGAAAGGGCCTATAATGTGCTGTAGATTCCTATGTTTCTATGTAAGCTATTTGAGTTATTTTCACTTTCCACTTCGTGTTCTTCAAATGACCGAAGTATCTCATTCTCAGTGTTGCTTTTATTTGTAGTTTGTCTTTAGCACATTGATTTTTTTTCAGTTTTTGTCTGCATATGAAGTGTTTCTCATAGAATTCTAATGTATTTCTTTTTTCTTGTAAATGCCTGCAAAAAATGAATCTTAAGGTAGTATATAGTAACATAGAAACATAGAAAATAGGTGCAGGAGTAGGCCATTTGAGCCTGCACCGCCATTCAGTATGATCATGGCTGATCATCCAACTCAGAACCCTATACCTGCCTTCTCTCCATACCCACTGATCCCTTTAGCCACAAGGGCCATATCTAATTCCCTCTTAAATATAGCCAATGAACTGGCCTCAACTGTTTCCTGTGGCAGAGAATTCCACAGATTCACCATTCTCTGTGTGAAGAAGTTTTTCCTCATCTCGGTCCTAAAAGGCTTCCTCTTTATTCTTAAACTGTGACTCCTCATTCTGGACTTCCCCAACATTGGGAACAATCTTCCTTCATCTAGCCTGTCCAATCCCTTTAGAATCTTATATATTTCAATAAGATTCCCCCTCAATCTTCTAAATTCCAGGGAGTATAAGCCTAGTCGATCCAGTCTTTCATCATATGAAAGTCCTGCCATCCCAGGAATCAATCTGGTGAACCTTCTTTGTACTCCCTCTATGGCAAGAATGTCTTTCCTCAGATTAGGGGACCAAAACTGCACACAAAACTCCAGGTGTGATCTCACCAAGGCCTTGTACAACTGCAGTAGAACCTCCCTGCTCCTGTACTCAAATCCTCTTGCTATGAATGCCAGCATACCATTCGCCTTTTTCACCGCCTGCTGTACCTCCATGCCCACTTTCAATAACTGGTGTGCAATGACACCCAGGTCTCATTGCACCTCTCCTTTTCCTAATCGGCCACCATTCAGATAATAATCTGTTTTCCTGTTCTTGCCACCAAAGTGGATAATCTCACATTTATCCACATTAAATTGCATCTGCCATGAATTTGCTCACTCACCTAACCTATCCAAGTCACCCTGCATCCTCCTCACAGCGAACACTGCTGCCCAGCTTCGTGTCATCCGCAAACTTGGAGATGCTGCATTTAATTCCCTCATCTAAATCATTAATATATATTGTAAACAACTGGGGCCCCAGCACTGAGCCTTGCGGTACCCCACTAGTCACTGCCTGCAATTCTGAAAAGGTCCTGTTTATTCCCACTCTTTGCTTCCTGTCTGCCAACCAATTCTCTATCCACATCAATACCATACCCCCAATACCGTGTGCTTTAAGTTTGCACACTAATCTCCTGTGTGGGACCTTGTCAAAAGCCTTTTGAAAATCCAAATATACCACATCCACTGATTCTCCCCTATCCACGCTACTAGTTACATCCTCAAAAAATTCTAAGATTCATCAGACATGATTTTCCTTTAACAAATCCTTGCTGACTTTGTCCGATGATTTTACCGCTTTCCAGATGTGCTGTTATCACATCTTTGATAACTGACTCTAGCATTTTCCCCACCACTGATGTCAGGCTAACCAGTCTATAGTTCTTTGGTTTCTCCCTCACTCCTTTTTTAAAAAGCGGGGTTATATTAGCCACCCTCCAATTCTCAGGAACTAATCCAGAATCTAAAGAGTTTTGAAAAATTATCACTAACGCATCCACTATTTCTTGGGCTACTTCCTTAAGTACTCTAGGATGCAGACCATCTGGCCCTGGGGAGTTATCTGCCTTTAATCCCTTCAATTTACCTAACACCACTTCCCTACTAACAAGTATTTCCCTCAGTTCCTCCATCTCACTAGACCCTCGGTCCCCTACTATTTCCGGAAGATTATTTATGTCCTCCTTCGTGAAGACAGAACCAAAGTAGTTATTCAATTGGTCTGCCATGTCCTTGTTCCCCATAATCAATTCACCTGTTTCTGACTGTAAGGGACCTACATTTGTATTAACCAATCTTTTTTCTTTTCACATATCTGTAAAAGCTTTTACAGTCAGTTTTTATGTTCCCTGCCAGCTTTCTCTCATAATCTTTTTTCCCTTTCCTAATTAAGCCCTTTGTCCTCCTCTGCTGGACTCTGAATTTCTCCCAGTCCTCAGGTGTGCTGCTTTTTCTGGCTAATTTGTATGTTTCTTCTTTGGAATTGATACTATCCCTAATTTCCCTTGTCAGCCACTGGTGCATTACCTTCCCTGGTTTATTCTTTTGCCAAACTGGGATGAACAATTGTTGTAGTTCATCCATGCGATCTTTAAATGCTTGCCATTGCATATCCACCGTCAACCCTTTAAGTATCATTTGCCAGTCTACCTTAGCTAATTCACATCTCATACCTTCAAAGTTACCCTTCTTTAAGTTCAGAACCTTCGTTTCTGATTAAATGTCACTCTCCATCTTAGTGAAGAATTCCACCATATTATGGTCACTCTTACCCAAGGGGCCTTGCACGACAAGATTGCTAACTAACCCTTCCTCATTGCTCAATACCCAGTCTAGAATGGCCTGCTCGCTAGTTGGTTCCTCGACATGTTGGTTCAGAAAAACATCCCGCATACATTCCAAGAAATCCTCTTCCTCAGCACCCTTACCAATTTGGCTCACCCAATCTATATATAGATTGAAGTCACCCATTATAACTGCTGTTCCTTTATTGCACGCATTTCTAATTTCCTGTTTAATGCCATCCCCAACCTCACTACTACTGTTAGGTGGCCTGTACACAACTCCCACCAGCATTTTCTGCCCCTTAGTGTTATGCAGCTCTACCCATATCGATTCCACATCCTCCAGGCTAATGTCCTTCCTTCCTATTGCATTAATCTCCTCTCTAACCAGCAACGCTACCCCACCTTCTTTTCTTTCATATCTATCCCTCCTGAATATTGAATACTCCTGAATGTTGAGCTCCCATCCTTGGTCACCCTGGAGCCATGTCTCTGTGATCCCAACTATATCATATTCATTAATAACTATCTGCACATTCAATTCATCCACCTTGTTACGAATGCTCCTTGCCTTGACACACAAAGTCTTCAGGCTTGTTTTTACAACACTCTTAGCCCTTATACAATTATGTTGAAAAGTGGCCCTTTTTGATTTTTGCCCTGGATTTGCCTGCCTGCCACCTTTACTTTTCACCTTCCTACTTCTTACTTCTACCCTCATTTTACACCCCTCTGTCTCTCTGCACTTGTTTCCATCCCCCTGCCACATTAGTTTAAATCCTCCTGAACAACAGTAGCAAACGCTCCCCCTCGGACATTGTTTCCAGTCAAGGCCAGGTGCAGACCGTCCTGTTGTATTGGTCCCACCTCCCCCAGAACTGGTTCCAATGCCCCAGAAATTTGAATCCCTCCCCTTTGCACCATTTTTCAAGCCACGTATACATCTGATATAGCCTCCTATTTCTACTCTGACTAGCACGTGGAACTGGTAGTAACCCAGAGATTATTACCTTTGTGGTCCTACTTTTTAGTTTATCTCCTAACTCCCTAAATTCACCTTGTAGGACATCATCCTGTTTTTTACCTATATCATTGGTACCTGTGTGCACCAAGACCACTGGCTGTTCACCCTCCCACTCCAGAATGTCCTGCAGCCGCTCAGAGACATCCTTGACCCTTGCACCATGGAGGCAACTTACCCTCCTGGAGTCTCGTTTGCGGCCGTAGAAATGCCTATGTATTCCCCTTACAATCGAATCCCCTATCACTATAGTTCTCCCACTCCTTTTCCTTCCCTCTTGTGCCGCAGAGCCACCCATGGTGCCATGAACTCGGCTGCTGCTGCCTTTCCCTGATGAGACGTCAGTATCCAAAACAGTATAGCTGTTTAGGAGGGAGATGACCTCAGGGGACTCCTGCGCTACCTGCCCACTGCTACGCTGTCTAGTGGCCACCCATTCCCTTTCTGCCTGTGTAGCCTTTACCTGTGGTGTGGAAAACTCACTGAACGTGCTATTCACGACTTTCTCAGCATCGCAGATGCTCCAGTATATGAATCCAATCGCAGCTCCAGCCGCTCAGTGCGGTCTACCAGAAGCTGCAGCTGGACACATTTCCTGCACACATAGTCATCAGGGACACTGGAAGTATCCCTGATTTCCCACATGCTGCAGGATGAACAAACCACAGGGCCAATCACAGCTGTCATGACCTACCCAATACGTTGCCTCAACTTTTGAAATGTGGACGTGGAACGTTGCCGACTGCCTACGGGGTGGTATGGGCCTCACTGCGAGCAAGCTCCTCCTCGGCCTCCGCTCACTTGAGCCAAAGCCCTTTCACTCTGCTACCACTCACTCTGCTGCCCGCTTCATACTTAATAATTAATTTACTTTGAACTCGATTAAATCTACTTTCAGTCTTCTCTGTTTCAAAGAAAATACATCCAACAGAACTGGTCAGAACTCATAACGATAATTCTCTGGCCCCAATATGCTCATAATTCTCCTTTGTGTTCTCACCAATCACTTCACATCCTTCTTAAACTATACATTGTACAGTCATAATTCCTCTCTTCTTCTAAGCCTTAGACAATGAGGACATATCCCAAATGCAACATACAAAAAATGCTGGAGGAACTCAGCAGGTCAGGCAGCATCCATGGAAATGAGTAAACAGTCGACGTTTTGGATTGAGTCCCTTCATCAGGACTGGAAAGCTAAAAGGTAATATATGAAGTCAGGTGGGTGAGAAAGGTAAAGGCCGGAGAAGAAGGAATCTGATAGAAGAGACAAGTGGACCATGGGAGAAAAGGAAGAAGAAGGGCACCGGCAGGTTTGATGTTGAGGCAGGTTCGATATTGTCATTTGAAGTTAAATTGGATAGCTATATGGACAGGAAAGGAATGGAGGGTTATGGGTTGAGTGCAGGTCGGTGGGACTAGGTGAGAGTAAGAGTTCGGCACAGACTAGAAGGGCCGAGGTGGCCTGTTCCCGTGCTGTAATTATTATATGGTATTATATGGCTATATGGCAGAGGTGGTAGGCAGGTGAGGAAAAGAGCTAAGAGACAAGAGTAGGAAATAGAAGAAAAGGGAAGAAGGGTAAAGGAAAAGGGAATTGTAAAAAGGTACTGGAAAGAGAAATTGATGTTCCTGCCATCAGGTTGGAGGCAAACTAAACGGAATATGAGGTGTTGCTTCTCCACCCTGAAAGTGGCTTTATCGCAGCAGAAGAGCATGCCATGGACCAACATGTCCAAACGGGAATGGGGATAGGAATTAATGGGGATAGGGGTTGGCACCATGAAATTCTGCTTTCGGCCAATAAAGTGGAGGTGCTCATCAAAACGGTCCTCCAATTTATGTCAGGTCTCACCAATGTAGCAGAGGCCACATCAGGAGCGCCGGAAACAATAGACTACCCAGCAGATTTGCAGGTGAAGTGTGGCCTCACCTGGAAGGACTGAATGGAGCTGAGAGAGGACATGAATGGGCAGCGGCAGCATTTCTGTCACTTGCAGGGATATGTGCCAGGTGGGAGATTAGTGGAGAGGGGCAACTGGACAAGGGATTCATGAAGGGAGCAACCCCACAGAAAGTGGAGGGGGGGGGGTAAGGAAGTAAAGATGTGTTTGGCAGTAGGATCGCATTGAAGATGACAGGAGAATAATATGTCAGATGCTGAGACTCATGGGGTGGTAGTTAAGGACAAGAGAAACTCTACTCCTGTTAGGGGAGCAGGAAGATAAGGTGAACTCTGATGTCTGAGAAATGAAGGAGTTGCAAGTGAGGGCAGTATCAATGCTGGAGGAAGGGAAACCTTGTAATTTGAAGAGGGAGGACATCTCTAATGTCCTGGAAAGAAAAGCTTCTTCCTAGGAACAGATGCAACAGAGCAGGAACTCAGAAAAGGGAATAGCATTTTTACAGGAGACAGGGTGAAAAGAGTTATAGTCAAGATAGCATTGGAAATTGGTAGATTTACAGAAGATGTCAGTAGAAAGCATGTCTCCAGAAATGGAGACAGAGAGGTTGAAAAAGGGGAGAGAGGTGTCAGAAATGGGTCAAGTGAAATTAAGGGGCAGGGTGGAAGTTGGAGGCAAACGATGAAATCGATGAGCTCCACATGGGTGCATGAAGCAGCATCAATCCAGTCACCAATGGAGCACAGGAAGAGATGGGGAATATTACCAGGGAAAGCTTTGAACATAGATTAGTTCACATGGCCAACGAAAAGGCAGACATTGCTGAAGCCCATGCAGGTGCTCATGGCTATCCCTTGAGTTTGGATGAACTGTGAGCAGCCAAAGGAGAAATTGCTGAGGATGAGCAGTTCTGCCAGACAGAGGAGGTTGATGGTGGATCTTATTGGTTGGGTCTTATGTCAAGCAAGAAGTAGAGAGCTTTAAGGTTTTCTTGATAGGGTATTGAAGTGTATAGGGGCTGGACATCCATGATGAAAACAACATGGTCAGGGCCAGGGAATTGAAAGTTGTTGAGGAGATCAAGAGCATGTGAAGTTTTGAGGATGTAGGTGGAAAGCATCTCATCTGGAGGGGACAAAATACAGCCAAGATATGTGGACACAAATTCAATGGGGCAGCAGCAGGCAGTGACAATGGGCCTAGTCAGGTTTGTGGGTCTTGGAAAGGAGGTAGAAACAAGCAGTGCAGAGTAAGGCAACTATGAACTTGGTGGCAGTGGATGGGAGATCTCCAGAGATGGTGATGTTAATGATGGTGCAGGAAACAGTGGGCTGTTGGTTCAGAATGGGGTCCTTTTCAAGGAGTAACTGAGAGGTGTCAGAGACCTGCTACTTGACCTCAGCAAGGTACGGGTCAGTCTGCCACACTTACCTCTATATCCCAAATGCCTTCTTACCTACTAGTATTTTCAAGAATTTATGGATATTCAGTACAAGATCTCTGTTTTTCTACATTTTTTCTACCATTTTTACACTTTTTCATCTTGTTTTACCCTTCTCAGGTGCATTATCTCAGACTTCTCCAAACTGAATTCTAAAGTAGCACATTAGGATGATGGGAAGAGAGGTACAAGCAGGGCAAAGCAATACAAATGAATGGTAGGATATTTACTAATCCATTTTAACAGCTCAACACATATGCACACCTATTTCATTAGAGTGTTCCATTCAAATGAAAACAGAATAAAATAACTGCCATTACACCTACAGTATAACCAGAAGAACAACAGTTCGTCTTGTGTTCTCATCTAGCCACTTCCAGAGAAGGTAAACACATTGTACCTAGCATTTCAGAGATCTAAAGAATGAAAATTCTCCTATAATTATACCAATGAATTTTAACAAAATATTCTGCTGCAAAGCATGTATTTGGCCCAGTAATTTGTGACTTCTTGTTTCTTTGCTGAAAATTGTTGCAAAGGTTTTAAAAGCAGCTGCATTTATAAATGGTTTATATTGAGAAGAAATATGTAACCACATTTTATACCTCTTTATTTATATGTTCCAATTACAGAAGTTTAAAAATAAGCAACTGGAAAATTGCTATCAAAAAGCAATTGGAACTTACCAAAGAGCCTTTCTTCCTGTTCCAGTTCAGTTTTCAATTTGTTGTAATCATCCTTGATAGCCTCCAGCTGCTGACCATTTCTAATAATTAAACACTGCAAGTTGCTGATAATTTCTTCAAGTCTACCTTTATCAGATGTCAAACATTTAATCTCCTCAGCACAATCCTTTGCAGTTGAAAATTCATTGCCTGCAGAAACGAAAGCACCCAGAATTCAGTGTTAATAATTAAACTCAAGAAACAAAACTATCTTCCAATTGACGATGATATATTAGTATACTTTATTCCAAATGCAAGTTCGTGCAATGTTTCAGAGCCGAAAAGATTGTTTTGAGGCCAGGATAACCAGAAGTGTGCAATGCACCATGGAGAGCATTCTGACTGGCTGCAATACTAGGAGAAGGCTCCAATGCAAAGCAAAAATTAGTGGGAAGATAGAGGATTGGGAAGTTTTTAAAAATGTACAAAGAGCAACTAAAAAAAGCATTAGAAGGGAAAAGATGAAATATGAAAGCAAGCTAGCAAATAATATCAAAGTGGATAGTAATTTTTCCAAGCATGTTAAAAATAAAAGAGAAATGAGAGTGGATATAGAACCACCATAAAATGAGGCAGGAGAAATAACGGGGGGCAAGGAGATGCCTGATGAACTAAATGCGTATTTTGTGTCAGTCTTCACTGTGGAAGACACTAGCAGTATGCCTGATGTTGTAGTGTGTGAAGGAAGAGAAGTAGGTGCAGTTACTGTTACAAGACAGAAGGTGCTCAAAAAGCTGAAAGACCTAAAGGGACACAAGTCACTCAGACAAGAGAAACTGCACCAAAAGGTTCTGAAAGAGGTAGTGTTAGAGATTGTGGTGGCATTAGAAATGATCTTTCAAAAATCATTGGATTTTAGCATGGTACCAGAGGACTGGAAAATTGCAAATGTCACTCCACTCTATAAAAAAGGAGGAAGGCAGCAGAAATGAAATTATAGACCAGCTAGCCTGACCTCAGTAGTTGGGATAGTACAAAGTCAGCATGGTGTCCTTCAAGGAAAATCCTGCCTGACTAACCTGTTGGTGTTCTTTGAGAGTACAAGTAGGATAGATAAAGGGGATGCAGTGGATGTTGTATATTAGGACTTTTAGAAGGCCTTTGACAAGGTGCCACACATGAGGCTGCTTACCAAGTTAAGAGCCCATGGTATTACAAGAAAGTTACTAATGTGGTTAGAGCATTGGCTGATTGGTAGGAGGCAGCAAGAGAGAATAAAAGGATCCTTTTCTGGTTGGCTGCCAGTGACTAGTGGTGTTCTGTGGGGGTCAGTGTTGGGACCACTTCTTTTATGCTGTATATAAATGATTTAGATGATGGAATAGATGGGTTTGTTGCCAAGTTTGCAGATGATATGAAGATTGGTGAAGTGGCAGGTAGTGTTGAGGAAACAGGTAGGATGAGAAAGGACTTAAGACAGATTCCTGGATTTTCTCCACGTCTGGAAAATTTATTTCTACCATCAAAGTGCATGACCATGCATTTTCCAACATTGTATTTCATTTGCCACTTTCTTGTCCATTCTCCTAAATGGGGAGAAAATCCAGAAATCTGAAATGCAGAGGGACTTGGGAGTCCTCTGGCAAAGCACCCTGAAGATTAACTTGCCGGTTGAGTCAGTGGTGAGGAAGGCAAATGCCATGTTAGCATTCATTTCAAGAGGTCTAGAATACGGGAGCAAGGATATGATACTGAGGCTTTATAAGGCACTGGTGAGGCCTCACCTTGAGTATCGTGAACAATTTTGGGCCCCTCATCTTAGAACAGATGTGTTGACATTAGAGAGGGTCTACAGGAGGTTCACAAGGATGATTCCAGGAATGAAAGGGTTATCATACGAGGAACGTTTGATGGCTCTCGGTCTGTACTCACTGAAATTCAGAAGGATGAGGGGGGATCTCATTGAAATCTTTCGAATATTGAAAGGTCTTGACAGAGTAGATGTGGAAAGGTTCTTTCCTATGGTGGGAGAGTCTAGGACAAGAGGGCACAGCTCAGGATAGAGGGGTGCCCTTTCAAAACAGAGATGCGGAGAAATTTCTTTAGCCAAAGGGTGGTGAATTTGCGTAAGTTGTTGCCACATGCAGCTGTGGAGGCCAGGTCAGTGGGTGTATTTAAGGCAGAGATTGAGATTGATAGGTTCTTAAATGGATATGGCATCAAAGGTTACGGGGAGAAGGTCGGGAACTGGGGTTGAGGAGGACATAGAAAAAAAAGGATCAGACATGATGGAATGGTGGAGCAGACTCGATGGGCCAGATGGCCTAATTCTTATGGACTTACAAGAGGGTGCAAAGGGTCGTACTCTCAGCCATTTTCATCAGGAGTCCAAACCTCCCCACCATCAAAGACATCTTCATAAGATGACGCCTCAAGAAGGTGGTTTCCATCATTACGGACTTCACCATCTGGAACATGCCCTTTTTTCATTACTACCACCAGAGCCTGAAGACCCACATTCAACATTCTAGGGGCAGTTTCTTCCCCTCCACTATCAGACTTCTGAACAGTCCACAAACCTACAAACATTACCTCACTATTTCTCTTTTGCACGATTTATTTGTCTTATTTTATTACTATAACAGTGATTTTTATGTCTTGTTGCCACAAAAACAACAAATTTCACAACACACGTTAGTGATAATAAGCCTAATTCTGGGTCTGAGATCATTACACTCATCTTTTTTGCAGATTTGACTCACCTGAAGGCAACCTGACTAACATTCCGGAGTCTGCAGCTAAGGAAAGATATTTGGTAAGATGAGTCAAAACTATTAGAGGTCAAGAGGTTAACCAGAAGTTATTGGAAATAGGTATTCACTGGTAGAAGAAGAAGTGCATGGGGAAACATGGGAGTTTACTGACGAGCTTGCTGGCCAGAGTAAAGAGCTCGTACTTGCAGCAGATCAATTACTTTATTGGTTCAGCACATCTTAGACCTAATAAGCTTATCACAAGTAAAGAAAAGATCTGGGGAAATTTTGGACCAGAAAGAAATGGGCCAGAAGAGAAACATGGAAATTAGTATTCAACCACTATTATTAATATTTTTTATAACAACTATAATCATGGTTTAGTTTAATACAGTGGAATTACAATTGCACATAAACATCTATTTGAGTGCCTAATTATTTTCTATATTATCTCAATGTGCGCTTGTGAATGTACAAATTAATATAGATTTACTCACATAAAAAATGGAAAAGGTTATATATGTAAAAAAAAGTTGTGTATTACTTGTGAATACCTTATCCAAATAAAAATAAAAAATTTTGGGAAAAAAACCTAATAAGCTTATCAAGACCTGGGAAATCCAACCAATATAAATTTAAATTTTAAATCTGAGATTGGCAGTGGTCACTCATCCCTTTCCCACAATTTATTTAAAATTTAGAAACAAAGAAACTTACAGCACAGTACAGAGCCTTCGGCACACAATGCTATGCCAAACATGTACTTACTTAGAAATTACCTAAGGTTACCCATAGCCCTCTATTTTTCTCAGCTCCATGTATCTATCCAGGAGTCTCTTAAAACACCCTATCGTATCCACCTCCACCACCGTCGCCGGCAGCCCATTCCACGCACTCACCACCCTCTGCGTAAAAAAACTGCGCAGGTATGTCTCCTCCGTACCTACTTTCAAGCACCTTAAAACTGTGCCCACTCATGTTAGCCATTTCAGCCCTGGGAAAAAGCCTGTGACTATCCACACAATCAATTCCTCTCATCATCTTACACACCTCTATCAGGTCACCTCTCATCCTCTGCTGCTCCAAGGAGAAAAGGCCAAGTTCACTCAACCTACTCTCATAAGGCATGCTCCCCAATCCAGGCAATATCCTTGTAAATCTCCTCTGCACCCTTTCTATGGTTTCCACATCCTTCCTGTAGTGAGCTGACCAGAACTGAGCACAGTGCTCCAAGTGGGGACTGACCAGGGTCCGATAAAGCTGTAACATTACCTCTCGGCTCTTAAACTCAATCCCACGGTTGATGAAGACCAATGCACCGTATGCCTTCTTAACCACACAGTCAACCTGCGCAGCAGTTTTGAGGGTCCTATGGACTCGGACCCCAAGATCCCTCTGATCCTCCACACTGCCAAGAGTCTTACCATTAATACCACATTCTGCCATCATATTTGACCTACCAAAATTAACCACCTTACACTTATTTGGGTTGAACTCCATCTGACACCTCTCAGCCCAGTTTTGCATCCTATCGATGTCCCGTTGTAACCTCTGACAGCCCTCCACACTATCCACAACACCTCCAATCTTTGTGTCATCAGCAAATTTACTAACCCATCCCTCCACTTCCTCATCCAAATCATTTATAAAAATCATGAAGAGAAGAGGTCCCAGAACAGATCCCTGAGTCACACCAGTGGTCACCGACCTCAATGCAGAACATGTGAAAAGTATTAAGAATAGATTATATTCTGCATTATTAACCTTTAATTTTAGGCTCTGCTGAACCACACCCATTTTGGGACATTAAGATTCACCCCAATGAACCTGTCAAGTACACTGAGAAGACCAGGTATGTTGCATTTAAGTAATTTTCCTGATTGACTATCATCACCCTACTATCAAGATACAAGTCATACCTCGGCTGATAACATCATCCTTGTCTAATGCAAAGAACACGGGCCTCCAAACAGCAGCCGGGATGTGGATTACAAATTACAGCAGGAGATAGAAAAGACATGTCAGAAGGACAATGTCATGATAATTGTTGGGGATTTTAACATGAAAGTGGATTGGGAAAACCAGGCCAGTAATGGATCTCGAGAGAGAGAAACTGTAGAATGTCTAAAGGATAGCTTTTCAGAACAGCTTGTTGTTGAGCCCACTAGGGGATTGGTTCTGGTGATTTGGGTGCTGTGCAATGACCCGGAGGTGATAAGCGAGCTTAAGGTTAAGGAACCCTTAGGGAACAGTGATCACAATATGATCGAGTTCACTTAGGAATTTGAGAAGGAGAAACTAAATTCCAATTTGTCGGTATTTCAGTAGAATAAAAGAAATTAAAATGGCATGAGAGGGGAACTGGCCAAGGTTGACTAGAAAGGGATACTAGCAGGAAGGACAGCAGAGCAGCAATGGCTGGAGTTTCTGCAAAAACTGAGGAAAGTGCAAGACAGGTATATTCCAAATAAGAAGAAATTTTCAGATGGAAGAGGGACACTACCATAGCTGACAAGTAAAGTCAGAGCCAAAGTAAAAGCATAAGAGAGGACATAGAAGGAAGCAAAAGCTAGTGGGAAGATAGAGGAATGGGAAGCTTTTAAAAACCTGCAGAAGGAAACTAAGAAGGTCATTAGGAAGGAAAAGATGAATTATGAGAGAAGCTGGCGACGAATATCAAAGAAGATACTGAAAGCTTTTTTAACTATAGAAAGGGTAAAAGAGAGTTGAGGGTAGATATAGGACCAACAGAAAGTGACGCTGGAGATATTGTAATGAGAGACACAGAGATGGCAGGGGAATTGAATGCATATTTTGCATCAGTCTTCACAGTGAAAGACGTGCAGTACAGGTTTCCCCCACCATCCGAAGCTACAGCGTTCCTATAAAATGGTTCGGAAGCCGGAATGTCATAAAGTGAAGGAGCAATTACCATTTATTTATATGGGAAAAATTTGTGAGCGTTCACAGACCCAAAAAATAACCTACCAAATCATGCCAAATAACACATAAAACCTAAAATAACAGTAACATATAGTAAAAGCAGGAATGATATGATAAATACACGGCTTATATAAAGTAGAAATACTTTTCTACAATCATTGCCACACTGTTCTCCGTAGCGAAAATCTCACGCAAGCGCTTTCGGCAGAAACACTCTCTCCAGTAACCCTTAAGCTATGAAGCTGTCAAATCATACCAAATAACACATAAAAATACACAGCCTGTATAAAGTAGAAATAATGTATGTACAGTGTAGTATCAATTACCGGAATTGGGAAGACAGCGCTGAGCACACAGGTAATGGTGTGTTAGGCTGAGTCGTCAGAGGTTGGGGTGGTGCAGTGATCCCTAACCTCCAGGCAGCGAACTGATACTGATCCACGGAGAATGCAGCGGTAGCCGGGATGTACCCAGCACATCTTTAAGAAAAAAGCCAAAATGAACAAGCTAATTAATTAGGTGCCACCTTGCATGTAAATGTCGGCCCAGATCAGAGGCAACGCAATCGGCAATCGCCTCTGATCTGGGCCGACATTTACGTGCCGGGTGGCACCTAATTAATTAGTTTGTTTATTTTGGCTTTTTTTTTTAAAAGATGTACTGGGTGCGTCCCAGCTTCTGCTGCACCACTGCATGCTTCGCGGCAATGTATCGGTCCGTGGCCCGGAGGTTGGGACCACTGGGGTGGTGGGACACTGAGGTGTTATCTCATCGTCGTCTGTTTCCATCAGGGCAGGCAGATCATCTTCTATCTCTGCCTGCCTCGATGTCGAAGGTCGAGGTTCATCGTCTGCTGTGGCTGATGTGGAAGGCTTGAAAAACGACAGTATACTTGACTGCTTAGCCTCGTGCATTTTTCTATCATACAGTTCTTTGCAAGCACTCAAACCATCTTGCAAATATGCCCTAAATCAACGTACCCTTTCAAAATTAAAGTCGTACTTTTCTGCAATTATTGCAGCGAAAATCTCACGCAGTTGCTTCACTTTCACTCCGTTCACTACTGCATTTAGTTTTGATTGTTATCCTTTCCTCTTCCAATTGCATCAACTCTTCATCTATCAGTTCTTGGTCATGGGATGCCAAAACCTCTTCAACATCATCTTCGTCAGCTTTCACAAGCCAATCTCACTTTGTCCTTCCTTCGTTCACCATGATCAAAACGCTTAATTATATCTAGTTTTACGCTAAGTGTAACACCCTTACAAGCTCTTTTATGCATTTCCAACACCTTAGAACTCATCTTGCTAACAGCTGCTCACAGGTACGTGTTTAAGCAATGCCGGCGAGAATGCAGTTCCGGGGAAGGAGCTTGGCTGCTCAGGGCACACGCTGCCTTTTTTCGTAACAGTGGAAACACCATCTGTTAGCGAAAACAGGTAACTAATGCAGGTCTTTCATAATAAGGTTTCCCCCGCCATCCGAAGGTAGAGCGTTCCTATGAAACGGTTCGTAAGCCGAAACGTCGGAAAGCAAAGAAGCAATTACCATTTATTTACATGGGAAAATTTTGTGAGCGTTCGCAGACCCAAAAATAACCTACCAAATCATGCCAAATAACATATAAAACCTAAAATAACAGTAACATATAGTAAAAGCTGGAATGATATGATAAATACACAGCCTATATAAAGTGGAAATACTTTTCCACAATCATTGCCGGCACAGATCTCTGTAGCGAAAATCTCACGCAAGCGCTGTTGGCAAAAACATGAAGCAAGCGCTCTCCAGTAACCTTTAAACTATGAAGCTGCCAAATCGTACCAAATAACACGTAAAACATGTATGTACAGTGTAGTATCACTTACCGGAACTGGGAAAACAGCGCCGAGCACACTGACGATGGTGCGTTAGACTGAGTTGTCGCAGGCTGGGTGGTGCAGTGGCCCCCACCCTCCAGGCCATCAACTGATACATTGCCACGAAGCACACAGGGGTCCAGCAGTAGCCGAGATGCACCCAGCACATCTTTAAGCAAAAAGCCGAAATAAGCATGCTAATTAATTACATGCTGCCTGACATGTAATTTTCGGACCAGATCAGTGCCGATTGCATCGCCTCTGATCTGGGCCGATAATTACGTGTGGGGTGGCACCTAATTAATTAGCATGTTTATTTCGGCTTTTTTCTTGAAGATGTGCTGTGTGCCTCCCAGCTACTGCTGCATTCTCCGCGAATCGGTACAGTATCAGTCCGCGGCCTGGGTGTTGGGGTGGTGGGACACTGGGGTGTCATCTCATCGTCTATTTCCATTAGAGCAGCGGTCCCCAACCACCGGGCTGCGGACCAGTACCAGGCCGCAAAGCATGCGCTACTGGGTCGCAAGGAAATGATATGATTTGGCGATATGAGTCAGCTGCACCTTTCCTCATTCCCTGTCACGGTCACTGTTGAGCTTGAACACACGCGCGGTCATTACCCGCGCGTCATCCATGTCAGTGTGGGAAGGAGACCAACTCCTCGAGCTTGCAAATGACGGCGGGCTGAAAAGTATGTTTGACATAACATCTCTGTTGGCATTCTGGATCAAAGTCAAGGCTAAATATCGTGAGGTAGCCACGAAAGCACTGAAAACGTTGCTTCCATTTCCAACATTTTGCTGCAAAGCGGAGTTTTCTGCAATGAGTGCAACGAAAACTAAATTGCGGAATAGACTGGACATAAGGAACCCCCTTCGAGTATCGCTGTCTCCCATCACCCTTCAATAGGACCGTCTCGTTGCAGGAAAACAAGCCCAGGGCTCCCACTGATTCAACGATATTGGTGTGTTGCAATGATTTTTTATGTTCATACGGGGAAAATATGTGCTGTGTGTTTAATATCCAAAAGTTACTTAAAATGTTATGATGCTATTGATTATAAGTGACTTATATAACCATATAGCAATTACAGCACGGAAACGGGCCATCTCTGCCCTGCTAGTCCGTGCCAAACGCTACTCTCACCTAGTCCCACCGACCGACACTCAGCCCATAACCCTCCATTCCTTTCCTGTCCATATACCTATCCAATTTTTCTTTAAATGATAATATCGAACCTGCCTCTACCACTTCTGCTGGAAGTTCATTCAACACTTACTTCAAGCCCCTGTCCTCCCCTGATAATTGACTTATCACTATATTCATGCGAGGAAAATATGCACTGTGTTTAATATTAAATTCGTTGGAAAAACCCTTTTAGAAACGAAATTGATTGTATTAAGACACTTATCACCTATATTCCGTTCATGATTAACAGCCGCCCCCCCCCGAACAGAATCGCCAAAAATAATTTTTAGAAAAAAATCGTCAGGTACACTACACAGGTGCCCACTCAAGGCTTCATGGTCATTGTAGTCTTTCTGGGGTAAACACAACGTATTTGACTGCTACTCTTGAACCCTACCACAGCCCCCCCCCCACCCCCACCCCACGCTGGCCGGTCTGCAAGAATATTGTCAGTATTAAACCGGTCCACAGTGCAAAAAAGGTTGGGGACCCCTGCATTAGAGCAGGCAGCTCATCTCCTATGACTGCCCGCCTCGATGTCGAAGGTCGAGGTTCGTCGTCTGCTGTGGCTGATGTGGAAGGCTTGCTTCACTGCTGAGCCTCGCGCATTTTTCTATCATACAGTTCTTTGTAAGGACTCAAAGAATCTTGCAAATATCCCCTAAACCTACGTACCCTTTCAAAATTAAAGTCGTACTTTATCATTACTCATTCTGTTTCAATTGTTATCCTTTCCTCTTTCAATTGCATCAGCTCCTCATCTGTCAGTTCTTGGTCATGGGATGCGAAAATGTCTTCAACATCATCTTCATCAGCTTCCACAAGCCAAACTCACTTTGTCCACAATCGAAACACTTAATTATGTCTAGTTTTACGTTAAGTGTAACACCCTTACGAGCTCTTTCAGGCTTTTCCGACACCATAGAACTCATCTTGCAAACGACTGCTCACAGGCTCGTGTTAAAGTAATGCTGGCGAGAATGCCGTTCCGAATCCGGGGAGAGCGGCTGCTCGGGGTGCGCGCCGCTTTTTATCGCACGCTGAATTCTTTTCATAACAGTGAAAACAGCATCTGAAAGCAAAAACAAGGTACTAATGTAGATCTTTCGTAACAGTGAGGTTTCATAAAGCGAACGTTCAAAAAGCAGGGGACACCTGTATACCAGACATTCAAGGGAGTCATGGAAGTGAAGCATGTGCAGTGAAAATTACGACTGAGAAGTTGCTCAGGATGTCTAACGGCCTAAGGGTGGATAAATCTCCTGGACCTGATGGAATGCACCCTCAGGTTCTGAAGGAAGTAGCCGGAGAGATTGCACAGGCAATAACAATGATCTTTCAAGAATCAACAGATTCTGGCATTGTACTGGATGACTGGAAAATTGCAAATGTTACTCCGCTATTTAAGAAGGGTGGGAGGCAGCAGAAAGGAAACTATAGACCTGTTAGCCCGACATCAGTGGTTGGAAAGTTTTTGGAATCAATTGTTAGGGATGAGATTATGGAGTACCTGGAGGCACATGACAAGATAGGCCAAAGCCAGCATGGTTTCCTGAAAGGAAAATCTTGCCTGACTAACCTACTGCAATCTTTTGAGGAAATTACAAGCAGGGTAGACAAAGGAGATGCAGTAGATGTGGTGTACTTGGAATTTCAAAAGGTCTTTGACAAGGTGCAACACATGAGTCTGCTTAGCAAGATAAGAGCTCATGAAATTACAGGGGAGTTACTAGCACGGGTGGAGCATTGGCTGACTGGCAGAAAACAGAGAGTGGGAATAAAGGAATCCTATTCTGGCTGGCTGCTGGTTACCAGTGGAGTTTCACAGGGGTCAGTGTTGGGACCACAACTTTTTACAATGTATGTTAATGATTTGGACTACGGTATTAAGGGATTTGTGGCTAATTTTGCCAATGATACAAAGATAGGTGGAGGAGCGGGTGGTGTTGAGGAAACAGAGAGCCTGCAGAGAGACTTAGATAGTTTAGGGGAATGGGCAAAGAAGTGGCAAATGAAATACAATGTTGGAAAGTGTATGGTCATGCACTTTGGTGGAAGAAGTAAACGGGCAGACTATTATTTAGATGGGGAGAGAATTCAAAATGCAGAGATGCAAAGGGACTTGGGAGTCCTTGTGCAAGATACCCTAAAGGTTAACCTCTAGGTTGAGTCGGTGGTGAAGAAGACAAATGCAATGCTGGCATTCATTTCTGGAGGTATAAAATATAGGAGCAGGGATGTGATGTTGAGGCTCTGAAAGGCACTCCTGAGACCATACTTGGAATATTGTGTGCAGTTTTGGACACCTTATTTTAGAAAGGATATACTGACATTGGAGAGGGTTCAGAGAAGATTCACGAGAATGATTCCAGGAATGAAAGGGTTACCGTCTGAGGAACATCTGACATCTCTTGAGTTGTATTCCCTGGAGTTCAGAAGAATGAGGGGGTATCTCATAGAAACATTCCAAAAAGGCCCGAACAGATTAGATATGGCAAAGTTATTTCCCATGGTAGGGGAGTTCAGGACAAGACTGAAGGATGTCCATTTAGAACAGAGATGTGGAGAAATTACTTTAGTCAGAGCGTGGTAAATCTGTGGAATTTATTACCACGAGCAGCTATGTCAGGCAAGTCACTGGGTGCATTTAAGACAAAGATAGATAGGTTCTTGATTAGCCAGGACATCAAAGGGTATGGGGAGATGGCAGGGGAGTGGGGATAACTGGAAGAATTGGATCAGCCTATAACTGAATGGCGGAGCAGACTCAATGGGCCAAATGGCCTACTTCTGCTCCTACAGACTCCTAGACTGGGTATTGAGCAATGAGGAAGGGTTAATTAGCAATCTTGTCATGAGAGGCCCCTTGGGTAAGAGTGACCATAATATGGTGGAATTCTTTATTAAGATGGAGAGTGACATAGTTAATTCAGAAACAAAGGTTCTGAACTTAAAGAAGGGTAAATTCAAATGTATGAGACATGAATTAGCTAAGATAGACTGGCAAATGATACTTAAAGGATTGACAGTGGATATGCAATGGCAAGAATTTAAAGATCGCATGGATAAACTACAACAATCGTTCATCCCAGTTTGGGAAAAGAATAAATCAGGGAAGGTAGTGCACCCGTGGCTGACAAGGGAAATTAGGGATAGTATCAACTCCAAAGAAGAAACATATAAATTAGCCAGAAAAACTGGCTCACCTGAGGACTGAGAGAAATTCAGAGTCCAGCAGAGGAGGACAAAGGGCTTAATCAGGAAAGGGAAAAAAGATTATGAGAGAAAACTGGAAGGGAACATAAAAACCAACTGTAAAAGCTTTTAGCTTTTATAGATATGTGAAAAGAAAAAGATTGGTTAAGACAAATGTAGGTCCCTTACAGTCAGAAACAGGTGAATTGATTATGGGGAACAAGGACATGGCAGACCAAATGAATAACTACTTTGGTTCTGTCTTCACTAAGGAGGACATAAATAATCTTCCGGAAATAGTAGGGGACAGAGGGTCGAGTGAGATGGAGGAACTGAGGGAAATACATATTAGTAGGGAAGTGGTGTTAGGTAAATTGAAGGGATTAAAGGCAGATAAATCCCCAGGGCCAGATGGTCTGCATCCCAGAGTGCTTAAGGAAGTAGCCCAAGAAATAGTGGATGCATTAGTGATAATTTTTCAAAACTCTTAAGATTCTAGACTAGTTCCTGAGAATTGGAGGGTGGCAAATGTAACCCCGCTTTTTAAAAAAGGAGGGAGAGAAACTGGGGAATTATAGACCGGTTAGCCTAACATCGGTGGTGGGGAAAATGCTGGAGTCAGTTATCAAAGATGTGATAACAGCACATTTGGAAAGCGGTGAAATCATCGGACAAAGTCAGCATGGATTTGTGAAAGGAAAATCATGTCTGACAAATATCATAGTATTTTTTGAGGATGTAACTAGTAGAGTGAATAGGGGAGAACCAGTGAATGTGGTATATTTGGATTTTCAAAAGGCTTTTGAAAAGGTCCCACACAGGAGATTAGTGTGCAAACTTAAAGCACACGGTATTGGGGGTATGGTATTGATGTGGATAGAGAATTGGTTGGCAGACAGGAAGCAAAGAGTGGGAATAAACGGGACCTTTTCAGAATGGCAGGCAGTGACTAGTGGGGTACCACAAGGCTCAGTGCTGGGACCCCAGTAGTTTACAATACATATTAACGACTTAGATGAGGGAATTAAATGCAGCATCTCCGAGTTTGCGGATGACACGAAACTGGGCGGCAGTGTTAGCTGTGAGGAGGATGCTAAGAGGATGCAGGGTGACTTGGATCGGTTAGGTGAGTGAGCAAATTCATGGCAGATGCAATTTAATGTGGATAAATGTGAGGTTATCCACTTTGGTGGCAAAAACAGGAAAACAGATTATTATCTGAATGGTGGCCGATTAGGAAAAGGGGAGGTGCAACGAGACCTGGGTGTCATTATACACCAGTCAATGAAAGTGGGCATGCAGGTACAGCAGGTGGTGAAAAAGGCGAATGGTATGCTGGCATTCATAGCAAGAGGATTCGAGTACAGGAGCAGGGAGGTTCTACTGCAGTTGTAGAAGACCTTGGTGAGACCACACCTGGAGTATTGTGTGCAGTTTTGGTCCCCTAATCTGAGGAAAGACATTCTTGCCATAGAGGGAGTACAAAGAAGGTTCACCAGATTGATTCCTGGGATGGCAGGACTTCCATATGATGAAAGACTAGATCGACTAGGCTTATACACGTTGGAATTTAGAAGATTGAGGGGGAATCTTATCGAAACATATAAAATCCTAAAGGGATTGGACAGGCTAGATGCAGGAAGAATGTTCCTGATGTTGGGGAAGTCCAGAACAAGGGGTCACAGTTTGAGGATAAAGGGGAAGCCTTTTAGGACTGAGATTAGGAAAAACTTCTTCACACAGAGTGGTGAATCTGTGGAATTCTCTACCACAGGAAACAGTTGAGGCCAGTTCATTGGCTATATGAGGGAGTTAGATATGGCCCTTGTGGCTAAAGGGATCAGGGGGTATGGAGAGAAGGCAGGTACAGGGTTCTGAGTTGGATGATCAGCCATGATCATACTGAATGGTGGTGCAGGCTCAAAGGGCCGAATGGCCTACTCCTGCACCTATTTTCTATGTTTCTATATCTTATGGTCTTAATGTAGGCTCAAGGACTTCCTCTTCCAAAAATATACTTTATTCAGCATCTACCTGCTGAACAGAGCCTACTCCCATTTGGATAAGCCGGGAGGCACTGTGAGAATCATGTTTTTTGATTTCTCAAGTGCTTTATGCCATACAGCCCTCATTGCTGGGGGAAAGGCTCTATTCCAATGCAGGTTGGCAATTCCCTTGTATCATCTGGATAATGGACTACCTAACTGGTAGACCAGTTTGTGCAGCTTTAGAGCTGTGTGTCAGACATGGCTGTAAGCAGCACTGGGACCCCACAGGGGGGGCTGTATTGGGTCCCTTCCTGTTTACTCTGTATACCTTGAGGTTTAGATACAACACTGAGTCATGTCATCTGTAGAACTTCTGTGATGACTCAGCAATAGTTGGGTATATAAAGGAGGGCAAGAAGATGAATACAGGGCCCTGGAGGAGGACCCTGAATGGTGCAACCTGAATCATCTGCATCTCACTAAAAGTAAGTCAAAGGAGATAGTGTTGCACTTTAGGAAGACTAATCCTGCACTGTTCCCTGTTACTATTGATGGTGAGGATGTGGATGTGGTGAGGACCTACAAGTACCTGGGGATGCACCTGGATGACTGATTTGAGTGGAGCACCAACACTGAGGCTTTGTACAACATGGGTCAGCATCGTCTCTACTTTCTGAGGAGACTGAGGTCCTTCACACTTTCTACCCCCAGTCTGTGGTCGCCAGTGCAATCTTCTATGCAGTGGTGTGCTGGGGCAATGGCAACAACATGGGTGATGCCACCAGGCTCAATAAACTGATTAGAAAGGCTAGGAGTGAAACTGGACTCACTAGAGGCCGTGGAAGAACAACGGACCCTACAGAAAATCCTGGCAATTCTGGACAATATTTCTTGTATGCCACCTTGGCTGAACAGAGGTGTACTTTTAGTAACAAATTAAGACAACTGCACTGCTCCAAAGGTCACTCTTACCCTTGTCTATTAGGCTTTATAATGAGTCAACCTATAGCCAAGGAAGTGATGACCCCCTCCTGTTAGACTGTTTGAATTAATTTACATTTGATTCTTTCTTACTTCTCTTCTAATATTTGTATATCTTTGCACTTGTAATACTACCGTGACACTGTAATTTCCTTTGGAATCAATAAAGTATCTACCAATCTAAATCAAGGGTCCCCAACCTTTTTTGTACTGCGGCCCGGTTTAATATTGACAATATTCTTGTGGACCGGCTGACCGGGGGGTGGGGGTTGTTCAAATAGGGTTAAACTCACCTCAATATGTCTTTTACAGTTAGGGTTGCCAACTTTCTCAGTCCCAAATAAGGGACAAAAGTAGCAGTCAAATCCCAGGACACTTGACCCCAGGAAAGACTATCATAACCATGAAGCCTTGTGCGGGCACCTGTGTGCGCATGCGTGATGTGCGCATGCACTTACGTGCCGATTTCCCCCCCACACACAAATTGGTTTTGCCTTCATCTTCCCGACTATACTGTACATACATTATTCCTACAAACCCTATTTCCAGAAAAGTTGGGATATTTTCCAAAATGCAATAAAAACAAAAATCTGTGATATGTTAACAACAGGAATTCTGCAGATGCTGGAAATTCAAGCAAACACATAAAAGTTGCTGGTGAACGCAGCAGGCCAGGCAGCATCTCTAGGAAGAGGTGCAGTCAACGTTTCAGGCCGAGACCCTTCGTCAGGACTTGACGATATGACGATATGTGATACGTTAATTCACGTGAACCTTTATTTAACTGACAAAAGTACAAAGAAAAGATTTTCAATAGTTTTACTGACCAACTTAATTGTATTTTGTAAATATACACAAATTTAGAATTTGATGGCTGCAACACACTCAACAAAAGTTGGGACAGAGTTAAAATAAGATTGAAAAGTGCACAGAATATTCAAGTAACACCAGTTTGGAAAACTCCATATTAAGCAGGCTAATTGGTAGCAGGTGCGGTATCATGACTGGGTGTAAAAGTAGTGTCCATGAAAGGCTCAGTCTTTGCAAGCAAGGATGGGTCGTGGCTCACCCCTTTGTGCCAAAGTTTGTGAGAGAATTGTTCGTCAGTTCAAAAGGAACATTTCTCAATGCAAGATTGCAGAGAATTTAGGTCTTTCAACATCTACAGTACATAATATTGTGAAAAGATTCAGAGAATTCAGAGACATCTCAGTGCGTAAAGGGCAAGGTCGGAAACCACTGATGAATGTGCGTGATCTTCGAGCCCTCAGGCGGCACTGCCTAAGAAACTGTCATGCTACTGTGACAATTATAGCCACCTGGGCTCGGGAGTACTTCGGAAAACCATTGTCCCTCAACACAGTCTCACTCAATTGCATCCAGAAATGCAACTTGAAACTGTATTACGCAAGGAGGAAGCCATACATCAACTCTATGCAGAAACACCAGCGAGTTCTCTGGGCCCGAGCTTATCTCAGATGGACCGAAAGACTGTGGACCCGTGTACTGTGGTCAGATGAGTCCACATTTCAGCTACTTTTCCGTAAAAATGGGCATCTCCATGCCAAAGATGAAAACGACCATCCAGATTGTTATCAGTGAAAGGTGCAAAAGCCAGCATCTGTGATGGTATGGGGGTGCATCAGTGCCCAGGGCATGGGTGAGTTGCATGTATGTGAAGGTACCATTGACTCTGAGGCGTATATTAGGATTTTAGAGAGACATACGTTGCCATCAAGGCCACGTCTCTTCCCGGGACGTCCATGCTTATTTCAGCAGGACAATGTCAGACAACATTCTGCACGGGCTACAACAGCGTGGCTTTGTAGACACAGAGTGCGTGTGCTTGACTGGCCTGGTGCCAGTCCAGATCTATCTCCTATTGAAAACGTATGGCGCATCATGAAGAGGAGAATCAGACAACGGAGACCACGGACTGTTGAGCAGCTGAAGTCTTAAATCAAGCAAGAATGGACAAAATTCCCAATTGCAAATCTACTACAATTAATATCCTCAGTTCCAAAAACAATTAAAAAGTGTTACTAAATGGAAAGGAGATGTAACACAATGGTAAACATGCCTCTGTCCCAACTTTTGTTGAGTGTGTTGCAGCCATCAAATTCTAAATTTGTGTACGTTTACAAAATACAATTAAGTTGGTCAGTAAAACTATTGAAAATCTTTTCTTTGTACTTCTGTCAATTAAATAAAGGTTCACGTGAATTAACATATCACAGATTTTTGTTTTTATTGCATTTTGGAAAATATCCCAACTTTTCTGGAAATGGGGTTTGTACTTTATATAGGCTGTGTATTTATCATATCATTCCTGCTTTTACTATATGTTAGTGTTATTTATTTTAGGTTTATGTATTATTTAGTATGATTTGGTAGGTTATTTTTTGGGTCTGGGAACACTCAAACAATTTTCCCATATAAATTAATGGTAATTGCTTCTTCGCTTTACGCCATTTTGGCACAAAAGGTTTCATAGGAATGCTCTACCTTAGCGGGGGAAATACAGGACAAACCAATTTAGCCCAATATACCGGATGTCCTGGCAAATACGGGACAGTTGGCAACCCTATGTTCAAGTTCAACAGTGCATGACAGGGAATGAGGAAAGGTGCAGCTGACTCATATCGTTTCCTCGCGGCCCGGTAGGACATGCTTTGCTGCCCCGGTACCAGTCTGCGGCCCAGTGGTTGGGAACCGCTGATCTAAATAAATAACTCATACTATATATTCAGTCTCAACAAGCGTCTTATTTGATCATCCTCTCAGTCACTACATTCTCAATCCTACCATTGGCAAACCCCTTTCTTATCCCCAAATTAAAAGCCTCTTTTCTCTTATAGCCATGCCTATTTTTCCCTATTTGGCCCTCTTCTTGCAAGTCATTTCTGCTGGCTGCTTTACAAGCATATTAAAATGCTGGTAAAGCAGCCAGCAATATCAAGTTGAATAGATAATATGACCAACTTATTAAAAGCTGAATAAGAGAAATTCTGTTACTCCCAGTAGAACCCATACCAGATGTACAATCCTTATCATAATCATTGGAATTGAAATTACCATTAATGTTGTCTAAGACATTCTACTGGTGCACACGTCACTATAATAAACATTAGCAGCCATGGTATCTATATCACTATCTGCACTGCTATCTTTCCTAAAATCAGCGATATTTTCTAAATGAAATAGATCTCTGTTCCAGTGTCACATACCTCCTGATATAATCAGCCATCCAACACTAGTCAGAATCTGTTTATTCAGAGCAGTTTTAAGTTCAGTGATAATCAAAACATTGATGTTTTTCTCAACTATAGTCAAATTACAAAGGCCCTTCTCTTTCAGCCCCTGCCTGAGGAGATGAAGGTCTTTTCCATGGCTTTTTTGTTTCCCTGCAGCATCCTGCCACCCTTTTAAGATCACTAAACATAAAGGTGCTGTGCCATTCATGCTGGACTAGCCATAATTTTGAAGAAAATTCCATTATGCAATATAACTACACCTGACACCCTTCTACATCTACCAAATTGCACCCCTCAACATAACTATGTTTTCTTTCATATTGCATCTGAAAAGCATAAAAAGCAAACACATCACTGCACACAAAATCAAAACCTGGAGAATTTTAAAACTTATTAAAATGCTTAAACTACTCCCAGGCTATCCAAAGGTGCACTCAACCAGAGCTATCCTTTTCTTCCTCATCCTCATAATCTACCACCTCAAAACCTTCATAACAAAGTAGAAGTGTCCCGTGAGCTAAAACTCTTTCACTTAAAATTAAGTAATCTGTAGTAGTTTGAACTCCCAACATTACAAGCAGCCTTGATAGGCTTAAGAAGGTCTGTCCACATTTAGTGCATTTTTGTTGGAGACTTCTGTAGCAGTAATATTTCCCAACATTTAGCACATCTACCCAAAGCACTCTCACAGGAAAGCAGCATCCATCATCAGGGACCCCCAACACCTAATATATGCTCTCTGCTTGCTGCTGCCATCAGGAAGAAGGTACAGGAGCCTCAGACTCGCACCACCAGGCTTTGGAATAGTTATTATCCCTCAACCAACAGGTTCTTGAACCAAAGGAAATAACTTCATCCCACCTGCCCCATCATTGAAATATTCCCACAACCATTGGACTCACTTTTAAGGACTCTATCTCATGGCCTTAATATTAATTGTTTATTTATTATTTTTAGAAACATAGAAAACCTACAGCACAATACAGGCACTTTGGCCCACAAAGCTGTGCCGAACCTGTCCCTACCTTAGAACCACCTAGGCTTTACCCATAGCCCTCTATTTTTCTAAGCTCCATGTAGCCATCCAGGAGTCTCTTAAAAGACCCTATCTTTAAACTCACCTTTTTTTTTTCTCTCTTTCGTGGTACTCGACAAGGCTGTCCTCTTAGTCCCCTATTATCTGATATTGCATTAGAACCTCTTGCAATTGCTATTCGAGAATCTTCAAATATTACTGGGATAACTCGGGGATTAAAGTCCCATAAATTATCACTCTATGCTGATGATTTACTTTTATATATTTCTAATCCTGAGAGATCTATTCCTGCTGTTTTAGAGTTATTAGCACAATTTGGTCTTTTCTCAGGTTATAAATTAAATCTTAGTAAGAGTGAACTTTTTCCGATTAATAAACATCTTCCCTTATATTATAAATTTCCATTTAAATTGATTAATAATTACCTTTCATATCTTGGGATTAAAATTACTTGTAAACATAAAGATTTATTTAAGACTAACTTTTTACCATTAATAGACCATATTACTCAACTTTCATCTAAATGGTTTCCCTTATATTTAACTTTGATTGGTCGTATTAATGCAGTTAAGATGTTTTTTTTGCCAAAATTTTTATATGTGTTTCAGGCATTACCAATTTTCGTTCCTAAATCTTTTTTTGATAAAGTCGACTCTAAAATTTCTTCATTTATTTGGCAGAATAAGAATCCGAGACTGGGTAAAATACATTTACAGAAAGCTAAGAGAGATGGAGGTTTAGCATTACCTAACTTTAGATTTTATTATTGGGCTATTAATATTCGACATATGAAATTTTGGTTACTTGACCGGGACACACTATCTATTCCTAAATGGGTAGCATTGGAATTACAATCTGTTCAGGGTTATACACTTGGTTCTATTTTAGGTTCATCTCTTCCTTTTGATTCGAAACGCCTTAAGCAGGTCTCTAACCCGATCGTTAAATATGCTTTGCGTATTTGGTTTCAATTCAGAAAATTTTTTGATCTTAATCAATTCGGGTTAGCGATTCCTATTTTAGGTAACATATTTTTTCCTCCCTCTTTTACGGATCGCGCTTTTCAAACTTGGAAGACTAAGGGTATTTTACGGTTTTTGGATTTATTTTTAGATGGTTCCCTTATGTCTTTTGAACAATTATCTAATAAATATAACTTATCAAGAATACATTTTTTTAGATATTTACAAGTTAGAAATTTCCTAAGTACTATACTTTCTTCCTTTCCAATGCTTCCTCCTATATATATTTTAGATTCGATAATTAACCTTAATCCATGTCAGAAAGGTGCATCGGCTATGATTTATAATATTATTATGAAACTTAGGAAAGCTCCATTTGATAAGATTAGGGTAGATTGGGAACAGGAATTGGGGCTTACCATTTCTGTGGATGATTGGGGGCAGATTTTACAATTAGTTAATACTTCCTCTATTTGTGCTAAACATTCCCTAATTCAATTTAAAGTGGTTCATAGAGCACATATGTCCAAAGATAAGTTAGCGCGTTTTTACTCGCATATTAATCCTTTCTGTGATAGATGTTCGGGGCAGATAGCCTCTTTAACTCATATGTTTTGGTCTTGCCCTACTTTGGAAACTTTTTGGAGAGATATTTTCAATATTATTTCTAAGGTATTAAATATAGATATCTCTCCTCACCCTATTACTGCTATCTTTGGACTACCTAAAATTTCTAGTAATCTTTCCCCTTCAGCCCGTAGAATGATTGCATTTCTTACTTTAATGGCGAAAAGATGTATTTTACAACATTGGAAAGAGCTTAATGCTCCAACTACCTTTTTTTGGTTTTCTCAGACGATTTTATGTTTGAATCTGGAGAAAATTAGAAGTAACCTTTATGATTCTTCATTTAAATTTGAACAGATTTGGGGACCTTTTATTCGATATTTTCATTTAATGTAATATTTACCCTTGTTTTTTTTTTCACTGTTTTAATGGAGGTCGGGATTGAGGACGTGATTTTAAGTTTAACTCTGTTTGGTTTCAAGTTAGCCCATTGCTTTGCTTTGCTTTTAGTTAGTTGCACGGTGGGTTTTTTTTGGGGGGGGGGTTTTCTTTTTTTCCATTGATATATATAAAATCTAGTATACTATTATGTTATCTTGGTTTCTTATGCTTAAATTACATTGTTTGTAGTATTTTCTTTTTGGTATTGTTATCTTTTGGAATTTTATTATACTTTAACATTGTATTAATGATTATATGGCTTACCTTTTTTGTATACTTACTCAATAAAAAGATTTAAAAAAAAAAAGACCCTATCGTTTCTGCCTCCACCACCACCACCGGCAGCCCATTCCGCGCACTCACCACTCTCTGCATAAAAAACTTACCCAACATCTCCTCTGTACCTACTTCCAAGCACCTTAAAACTATGCCCTCTCATGCTAGCCATTTCAGCCCTGGGGAAAATCCTCTGACTATCCACACAATCAGCACCTCTCATTATCTTGTACACCTCTATCAGGTCACCACTCACCCTCCATCGCTCCAAGGAGAAAAGGCCGAGTTCACTCAACCTATTCTCATAAGGCATGCTCCCCAATCCAGGTAACATCCTCGTAAATCTCCTCTGTACCCTTCCTATGGTTTCCACGTCCCTCCTGTAGTGAGGTAACCAGAATTGAGCACAGTACTCCAAGTGGGGTCCGACCAGGGTCCTATATAGCTGCAATATTACCTCTCGGCTCTATCATTATTTCTTTCTTTTTGTATTTGTACAGTTTGTTCTTTTTTTTCATGTGGGTTGAATGCTGAAGTTGGTGCAGTTTTTCATTGATTCAGTTCTGTTATGGTTATTATTCTATTATGGATTATTGAGTATGCCAGCAATAAAATAAATCTCAGGATTTGATAATAAATTTACTTCAAACTTTGAATAAATGTTACTTTGAACTATAATTACTCCCTAAACACGAATGCTCCACAAGGGGCACCACTTAGAAATGTTTTCTTAATATTTACTTGTAAAACATATTTTCTCAGCAAGCTCTTGCAGGTCAACTTAATCTAGAAAGCCTTAACCCACGAGGTACACTGTGTAGGGATTGGAACTGTATGGTAATGAGGTGCGGTTCGCTATGACTAACTAGCTGTAATCAGTGCCTAACATCTACCAATCTAGTTATGAGAACATGATTTTTTTTTTAATTCAAGTGAATAATGTAAAATCTGTGTGCCCCATGTGAAATCCTCTTCTTTTTCTCGTGACCAACATTTGGGAGTTGAGCCAAGAACAAACAATCTGATTTATTTTATAGCTAATAAATGATTCAAAGCTCTAAATCCTGAAATTTAACTTTCATAAACTTTCCATGACATTTTAAATAACTATTTTCATCACACCATTACTTCCAGCCTACTACAGAAGAATATTTTCAGCTATTTACTTTACAATAATCATTTGGCCCTCTTCTTCCATAATGAAATGTTCCTTGCTAGTTAGGAAAGGGCTTTTATGTTTTTTTATTACAGGTGTCTCCCACTTTTCAAACGTTCGCTTTACGAAACCTCAATGTTACGAAAGACCGACATTAGTTACCTGTTTTCGCTAACAGAAGGTGCTTTCACTGTTACGAGAAAAGGCAGCCACTCTCCCCGAGCAGCCGCTCTCCCCAGGAACTGCATTCCAGCCGGCATTGCTTAAACACTTGCCTGTGAGCATCCGTTTGCAAGATGAGTTCTAAGGTATCGGAAAAGCCTAAAAGAGCTCGTAAAGGTGTTACACTTAGCGTAAAACTAGACATAATTAAGCATTTTGATCGTGGTGAACGAAGTAAGGACAAAGTGAGTTTGGCTTGTGGAAGTTGACAAAGATGATGTTGAAGAGGTTTTGGCATCCCATGACCAAGAACTGATAGATGAAGAGCTGACGCAATTGGAAAAGGAAAGGATAACAATCGAAACCGAATGCAGTAGCGAACGGACCGAAAGTGAAGTTGTCCAAGAACTGAATGTGAAGAACTGAATGTGAACAACTGCGTGAGATTTTCGCTGCAATGGTAAAGTACGACTTTAATTTTGAAAGGGTATGTCAGTTTAGGGCATATTTGCAAGATGGTTTGAGTGCTTACAAAGAACTGTATGATTGAAAAATGTGCAAGGCTCAGCATTCAAGCATACTGTCGTTTTTCATGCCTTCCACATCAGCCACAGCAGATGACGAACCTTGACCTTCGACATCGAGGTGGGCAGTCATAGGAGAAGATGACCTGCCTGCCCTGATGGAAACAGATGACGATGAGATGACACCCCAGTGTCACACCACCCCAACACCCAGGCCGCGGACAGAGACCTATTCATGGAGAATGCAGCGGTAGCCAGGAGGCACACAGCACATCTGTAAGAAAAAAGCTAAAACAATCATGCTAATTAATTAGGTGCCGCCCGGCACGTAATTGTCGGCCCAAATCAGAGGTGATGCAATCAGCAATCGCCTCTGATCTGAGCCGAAAATTACGTGCCGGGCGGCACCTAATTAATTAGCTTGTTTATTTCGGCTTTTTCCTTAAAGATGTGCTGGGTGCGTCCCGGCTACCACTGCGCCCCTGCATGTTTCACGGATCGGTATCGGTTGGCAGCCCGGAGAGTGGCGGCCACTGCACCACCCCAACCTCCGACAACTCAGCCTAACACACCATCGTCAGTGTGCTCGGCGCTGTCTTCCCGATTCCCATAAGTGATACTACACTGTACATACATTATTTCTACTTTATATCGGCTGTGTACTTTTACGTGTTATTTGGTATGATTTGGCAGCTTCATAGCTTAAAGGTTACTGGAGAGATTTTTGCCAACACCGCTTGCGTGAAATCTTCTGCCGAGAGCGCTTGCGTGAGATTTTCGCTACAGAGATCTATGCGGGCAATGATTGTGGAAAAGTATTTCTACTTTACATAGGCTGTGTATTTATCATATCATTCCAGCTTTTACTATATGTTACTGTTATTTTAGGTTTTATGTGTTATTTGGCATGATTTGGTAGGTTATTTTTGGGTCTGCGAACGCTCACAAATTTTTCCCATATAAATAAATGGTAATTGCTTCTTCACTTTACGACATTCCGGCTTACGAACCGCTTCGTAGGAACGCTCTACCTTCAGATGGTGGGGGAAACCTGTAGCTCTATTAAAAGTAGCTCAGCTCCCATTATACTTCTTGTCAAGTGTTTGGCATTAAGGAAATTGGTAAAAATCCCCTAATAGCCTCCTAGGTGATCACTTCCTAGGAATTATAAATGTTTTACCTGTTACTTCAATAATAACTGTCCTGATGAGAGTGATTTATTGAGCCTAATAAAGTTATTCAGAAGCTAACCTTACATAAATCTATCTTACCTTTTTTTTTAACATCCTTCAGCTTCCTCAACCCTAACCTTGTTTTAGTCTGCTTTGGGGCATTTTAATCTACTACAAATTAAAAATGAATAGTAACCTATTGATAATATGACTCTGCATAACATAATATTTGTTGTTGTTGTTTCTCTCTGCGTCTTGAGGCGCATGGGGCACAACCTTGCCGGTTCTTTAGCATTTGTCTGCTTTTCACAAGGCTGAGTTGCTAACTTGACGCTCAACCCAGCACAGATGGAAAGTGTGCAAGGAGCTGGCCAGATTCGAACCTGCGATCTCTCGTCTCAAAGTCTGGTGCAGATGCCACTACACCACCAGCAGGCTAACATAATATTTAGAGATTCCATAACAGATTTTAAAAAAAGGAATTAATAAGCTATTCAAAATCTTTTATGAATGTTAAACTTATTTAAAAAAAGTTAAATTGTTTGATTTTTGATTACATAACACACAACTTACCAGATATGGCTAATACTTTGGCTTCCAAGAGAGTTGGAAGTTGTTTTTCAATATCACTCAGTTTTTCGCTGAAGTTACTGCACAACTTTTGACTGCTGCAGACCTGAATGTTTAAAATATAATGAATATTTATGAACCATAATTAGATTTATTAGAATCAGGTTTATTATCATTGACATATGTCGTACAATTTGAAATTTGAAAGTTGAGTTGTAGTCAGAAGTTTTAGAAAATCTACATTACAGTTTCTAAAATAACCAAAAAGTAATAACATTCCACAATATCAGAAAAATACAAGGACTGTGATATTTAAAGTAGTGTGGGAAGGGTACTGAAAGTGTGCAAAAAGGTCAAGAAAAGTGATGCCACTTTTAAGATAGGATCTCATTATATTCTATCAAAAGAGTGACCATATTTCCAGTCTGAAATAAAAGAAAATGCTGGAAAGATTTGGGTCAAGCAACATACCATTAGGAGATAGAAACATACCAGGTCAATGACCCACTCACACGGACTTATACCTCAACAATAACAGCCATCATCACTTCCTACTTTGATTAACCGTGCAAAAACTATTTTAAACCTGGAGAGTCTCCACAAGGAGATATGACAATTACACATCATGATCCTACAGAATGGCTGCAAAGTGAAGCCAACTGGGCCCTTAAAAGGGCCAACAGAAATACCTGGAAACTTAACAACAAGGAGGAACCCATTGCCTATATGGGTATGCCTATAATGAAGAGGAACCTGTCTTCCCTATATTTCCACTGCTCCTCGAAGGATCACCAGGATCCTGAAGAAATAATGGATTAATACCATCCACAAATCCATAAGGAAGCTCAAGTCACAGCTTATGCAGGTCAAGGATGACCTGGGACTCAGACTGGCTGGCATTTGCAGGATTCCCTGTGAACACAGAGCAGCGTACATCAACCAGATGGGATGCATGGTGGAATCCTCCATCAAGAAGCACATGAAGTGTATCTGTTTGGGTTACCTGAAGAAATCGGCGGTAGCAGAACACTGTATTCACAATGGCCATAGGATTGACTTCAATGGCACAAAACTACTATGCCACACCAATGGTTTTAGGGACCACCTGGTAAACGAAGCCATTGAGATAAAACTAGAGGAAAAGGATTTTAACAAACACAAAGGTCTTGCTCCAAGTAAGAACTGGAATTCAATTGTAAACAAAGTGGGGGAGCAAAAACTTGATTGGATGAGGACTAACCAATCAGGAGGGATGGACTATGTGTATAAATACTACTAGACTAGACATGCCCATATATCACCCTGAAGATGGCAGAGTCTGTCATTGAAGCGCATGTTATAATCAATACTTGTACCAGCCTGGAAGCCCGCAAACAGTTTATTCGTCATATGTGCTGGGAAAGCACTAGATCTTTTTTTAAGAAATTGACAGGTAAACAAGAGAGAATGAAAAAAAAACATCAAGGCCATGGCTAGTAACTCAGAAGGCTTTAAAGAAGGATGATGTGAGATCATGGCTTGATTAGGTGTGTAAAGAGAATGAGGAATAAATGATAGGATAAAATTCAGCAGAAATACTCAAAGAGTGCAATGAAGAAAATGAATAAAAGATGAGGAAAAAAAGAAGAGAGAAAGAGAATGAGCAACAGAGCAAGCGAGGGGAAAAAAAAAGAGGACAGTGAAAGCTTGTAATAAACCAATGGGTGTCTAAAGTTTTCTTCTATAGGTTGGAGAGCATGCTTGCTCCACCAGGCAAACAAGAATTGCTGTTACATTAGAGCTGGACATTCCTGCCTACTTTATTTTGTCAGATTTCTCAAGGCCCAGGAAACCCAAGTCAGTAACATGAATTTTAAAATTGGACCTCATATTTGACATGGAGAGCTGTTAATATATCAGCACTTCTGCTCATATGTGTAATTAAATCATAGTACTTTCATTCAAATGCCAGTTTACATATTTATCCCATGCATCATACAGATACACGAACCCATTTATCCCATGCACCAGGTACACCAACTGCTGAATGCTGTGGTTATTACGACTAACAAATGGCATTTTTTGCCTCCCCTTAAAACATTCAATACACAGAAAGCTAATGAAATAAACTTGTTTGTGGAAACAGTGAAATTCAAAATTAAGGAAAGAGACAATGCAAATCACAGCTCTTCTAAAAAAACCAATTAATTAGCCCTTCATCCCTGCTCTTTACCTATAGCGTACAAGTTTCTCTTTCAAAACTCGCGTATGAATTTGCTTCTAATATCCCGAGAGATGAAGCAACGCAATTAAGAAAAACATGCTGCCTATAAAAAAAATCCAAATTCCTTTTAGTGTCTTACCATCCTGCTCGTGGTAACAAATTTGTCTTATTAAAATCATTTTTGAATAAGTACATGCAAGACATTACCAGCAAAATTTTGATAATCTGGCACCCTTAGGACTTCATGCCATAATGGCAGAAATTATCAGACAAAGGGTTATACTACCCAAATATGACTTTACTTCACCTCCTTTAGTTGAGTGGTGTCGTAGCAACAACTTTGCACTCAGCATCAGTAAGACTTAAAAGCTGATTGTGGACTTCAGAAAGGGCAAGATAAGGGAACACAAACCAATCCTCATAGAGGGATCAGAAGTGGAGTAAGCAATTTCAAGTTCAAGGTTGTCAGTATCTCTGAGGATCTAATCTGACCCAACATATTGATGCAGCTATAAAGAAGGCACGACAGCGGCTATATTTCATTCAGAGTTTGAGGAGAATTAGTTTATCACCTAAAACACTTCAAAACTTCTACAGATTACCACGGAAAGCATTCTGACTGGCTGCATCACCATCTGGTATGGTGGGGGGGGGGGCAGAGGCTACTGTTTAGCATCAAAGTAAACTACAGAGAGTGGTAAAATTAGTCAGCTCCATCATGGGTACTAGCATCCATGGTATCCAAGACATCTTCAATGAGTGGTGCCTCAGAAAGGCAGCGTCCCATCATTAAGGACCCCTTTGGAGCCCCAGCTCACATTCAGACTAATGATCAAGTCAAAGTTTTACTCTATATTCTTTATATGTATTTTTTTAAAAACCAAACTGAAGTTAAATGAATTAGACCTTTAGTTTTATTTTCTTTAAAGGGCAAGGACATTGCGAGCAGGCTAATAATTATTTTCCAAAACTAATTGACCAAAAGGAGTGAGATGCCTTGCTGATCTATGACAATCAATCCAATCTCTCGTAGAATTTTCAGGATTTAGTCCAAACAATGCTGAAGTGGTAATGCACTCCACATGAAGAAGGGTGAGTGAACGCAGACAAACCTGCAGGTGGCAGCATTACCATGCATCTGCAACTGGACCTTGACAATGGAGGTCTTTGCAGTAGCACTGCTGGTCAAATAATTGCATTCTACTGATTGTATACACTGCAGCCTTAATGCACTGGTGATAGAGTGAATGCTTAGAACACCAGACTGGGTAATGATAAAGAGAGCCACTTTGTTTTAAGTTTAAGCTACAGAGTGCAGTTGCAGCTACTTTCATCCAGGTAAGTGGAGTATTCTTTTACACTCCAAACTTGTGACTTACAGATAGTGGAAATTTTTTGGAGAGCATCATGGCACCAGAAGGTACATCTTTAGTAATATCTTGGGGCCTAGGCAAGTTATTTTCAACAAGCATTGTTCTCTGTGCAAGGTACAAATGCACCTGTTGAGAGTTTTCTCATTTCCATTTACATCTGTCAAAGTATGTCTTGATGTTAAGGACAGTCCAAAATTAATTTTGAAATACAGCTCTTTTTTGCCATTTCCATTGAGCTGCTGTGAGACCATGAATCAGTTGACTTTATAACAAATATGAAGATTGGTGAGAAGATTATTAATATGAAAGTGTCATTTTATATAGTATAGTACCACTGCTTTGCTGATGATTAGGAATGGACAACTATGGGTGACAATCTGCTGGACAATCAGGACTGACGAAGGGTCTCGGCCCGAAACATCAACTGTACCTCTTCCTAGGGATGCTGCCTGGCCTGCTGCGTTCACCAGCAACTTTTATGTGTGTTGCTTGAAATTCCAGCATCTGCAGATTTCCTCATGTTTGTGAAGCCAAATACTAGGGTTTATTTCAATGACAGAATTGATTAATAGAGAAATAATGTGAATATTACATGAAGAAATCAGTACTGGAGTACACACAAACTAGATTTACAAAAGATGGGTAAAATCCTACAAAAAAAAACCCAAGAATGAACAAACAGCCTGGCCAACTTCTCGACTGGAAGAGGAAGGCTGAAGGCTAGCCCAACAACACGTGTAAAAATTATGCAAGATGTAAACAGCAAGACTAGATATCGTACAATAAATTTGATTATACATGGAAATCGAAGAATGTCAAATTCTATCCCACAATTGGATATTGAGGCAAGCAGTAAATATATACATTTAAGGAAAAACCTAACAAGTACTAGGGAGAGTGGACTTGACATATAATGAATAATGGATAGATACTTGAGTGGTGCAAAACTAGCAGTGTGGATTGGTTAAATCAAATGTATGATGCATAATCCACATAATACTAGTCTTCACAATCATGGTACATTCTTTACTCTTACAAGAACAAATCAGCATCTCCGGTCCTCCACTTAATTGAAATACCTCATCCTGGTAATTGGTATCCTAGCCAAATCTGATGGAAAAGGTGAATTAAACCAAGCTTTATAAATATTATGAATTTGGTATTTTCAAAGTATGCATTGTGAATAAAAGCTCATTATAATACCATCTGGAGGTATGACTGACAGACACAAAAAAAAGTTAATAATGACATTTCCAAAGGAAATGTTTTTCAGTGACCCTTGTCTGATTGAAAGGTTTCCCACTTTCAGATTGTGACAGGAACTTAGCTAACCCCTCATGTTTGGCTTAAAAAGATTTACTTTCTTAACATTAAAAGCTATCAGTGGCTAACATTGTAGAATGATTTTGGAAGACAAGGAATCTTTTACCATCCCATATTGTCTCACAGGCTGCATACTAGCACCTTTCATCAAGTATCACCCTAGTGACTTTTGGGGTAAGGGAGCTTAAGTGCAGAAGTAATAAGTTAGAATTTAACAATTTAAGGCCAAGCATTATCCCATCGCACATTGCAATTCCTTCACTCTGTTGATGATTTTTTTGTTGGTAACTAATGGGAGCACTCAGTTCCACCACAACAGCAACCGGCATCACTTAATACATACATTTCAATATGTAGCATCTTTATAGTCAAGGCATTCCAGACTAGATATATCAGCTGCTGCACCTCTCAAAATCATTCAGTGAAATACATCAAATTTGTTACTTATTTATCTTTAAAATGTATTTTTCTTTACAGAAAGAAACCACATAACTAAAAATATTATCAACTGGTAGGGGAAATTGTAGGGGAAAAAGTAAAACTTTGCACAAGGAGATTTTATTAATGTACTTGCCTTTGCAGCAGCTGTCTTTATAGCCATACTTAGCAGCTGTTCTTTTCTCTGAAGCCTTTAAAAAAAAACAAATTTACTGGTTACACAATTCAGTTATTATTTTTTATTCATGAGAATGTGTTATCATGCTTCATGAATCCAGCACTCACCAAGATTACTCATTACTGGCAAAAACAGGTTTGGACATTAAAAACTTTTCTGGGAGAGAAAAGTCAAGGAATAGATGATCAAATTCATCATTTCTACCAGTTTTAAGATTCAAAATATTGAAGCCTATCAATTCCATTGCACCTTGTTCTTTCTCACTACATTGAGGACCCTTACCTCAGCTATTTCCAAAACTGGTTACAAATCCCAACCCCATCATCTTCCTGAACTTTACAATTGTCTCATTAACATCTTCTCCTATACTCCCGATCTTTCTCCCAACAACTGATTATGCAACAACAAATTATGGAATTCGTAAGATTCTCTCAATGTCCCTAGTCTTTCTTTCAACCACTCTGTATTCCCCATGATTCCCTCTATACATAGTTTACTCCCCAGGAAGTTTTACACTGCAGCCTCTACAAAGGATAGAAATTAACCAAGTGGAATTTAAGTGTACAAGACTCATTCAATTCTGTTTACCTTGTGGTTTATGTGTGAAGCATCAGCATACAGAATCAGATCATCTCTGGAGTAATCAATGTAGCTTATAAAAGTCTTTTTTATATGCCACATGACTAAAAATTGATATTTTCCATACAGATCTCAAAAATGTAGATATCATGAAAGAGCAGTATAGTTAACAACAAGGCCAGCAAATGATTGCTCTCATTATCTGTTTATGCAAAATCCACTGCAAAAATTGATGACTATATACAATTTTGAGAGTCCATCCCTTTTTATGAACAAATATCTTAAAAGAAACTTGCCTGTTACACAGACATTTCCCACTTCAGTTGAGAAATCCGGAAATTATTTCATCTAAAGTGCAAAATTAACACTTAACGAAAAGCAGGAAGAAAAGCAGAATATTTGTGCTCTAAATCATATCAGGCAACAATATTAGCTAATCATATAAATACTTGAATTATCTATAAGCAATATAGCTTTTCTTTCAGCATGCGTTCATCCCTCAATATGCTAGCAGTTAATAATCACATTAGGCTTTTAAGGGTCTCAGTAAAGGGTCAGGACCACAGGTCATGATGTAGCCTGCACTTCCAGTGATTGGCTTGAGAGAAGTCGGTCACCTTCAAAAGGACATTTCAGACTCAGAAAACCTACAATTGAAGTATACCAGTGGAGCTCCTTGAAACTAATTACATTTTCCCAATGATTCGCAAATTCTCTGCTGCTGAAGAGTAGCAATCTGATCTCCTGTTTGGAAGTCATCTGTTTGAGTGACACCTGTCTGTTTTAGAAGAGTAATGTGCTCCATACAGAATGGACAGAGAACAGGGAGACAGTAAAACATTTTGGATGCATATTACCACTTAAGATAGCAAGAGGCTCTTCACTGTAAGTTAAAAAGATCATGATAATTTATCCCTCTTTTCACTCTAGCTCTTTCTACACATTATTGGCAGATTCCAACCCATTCATCAAATCATAAACACAAGTGATTCTTCAGACACTGAAAGTTCAGAACAGCACATTCAAAATGCTGAAGGAACTCAGCATTTCTACGGAAATGAATAAACAGTTGATGTTTGGGCTGAGACCCTTCATTGGAACTCATTTGTTATTATCTCCCTTTTGGGGCAAACAGGTTTCTCATCATTATATTTAAGTCCATCCATACCCTCACTTTTTATAACTCTTCTTCCCCAGATCATTTGTCCAAACCCTTCTCTCCCTTCTCAGTCAAAAAAGTTATAACTTTCTCTTCATCATCTAGTGCCCATTTTGAAAGCCTTTCTCTCCTCCTGGTTTACTACTGAAGCTTTTCATAACCACCCCACTGAAGGGCTTCTGGTCAGCTTTAACCTTTCTTTCTTGTCCTGCCAAATTTTTTCCTCCCTTACACTGCTACAAAATATCTTTTAAGTTATTAATTTTTAATTTAAAGTTAGTCATGTAAGTTGTTGCTGCCATCCTCTTATGAACTTCCTCCTCTACACTCTTAAAAAAATGTCAGAATGAACTAAAATCGCCTATACTACACTAAGAATTTGACAGATTATATACTATTATTCAAATGAAAATGAAATATTCCCAGTGACTTGGCCAATAATTTTTCCCTGGTGAACATCTCCACAGGAAAATTAATTTGATAATGAAGGAGTTCTGGGTCTTTGCTCTGCACAAAATGATTGTCTTATATACACACATACTGTACTGTACAATTCAGTTCAAGGTATTTCACTGAATGAGGGGTATTAGGAATATCACAGAGAATCTCAATAGAACTGCATAAGATTTTCATTTATAAGACTTTTGGTGTTAGGAGATCAATTTGACTTACAAGCAAAAACAAGTAAAGATCATTTTACCTTTTTATATGTTCAGGGAGCTCTGCATTGAGGAGGACTTTATTTCTTAATGGTAGAATATCCTGTAGTGTTTTACGCAGATCATGTAATTCACTTGCTGATGTGGTTGGTAAAGAAGTAAGTTCACAATCATGTGATTCTGTTAGTCTGTTTCCTTCTTCTATTTCTATACTCAGCTGATAGTCCCTGGCTTCCAACAATGCAAGTCGTTCCTTAATTTCAGCAATTTCTTTCTGGTATTGTATTAAATAAAATTATTAAGTTAAATAACAATAAGTGAACTACAAACTTAATTTCACAGTAATATCCATGGACAAAAATACCAAAAATTTTATATTTCAGATTAGAATTCAGATTGGTTGAGTTATTTTAGTCTGACTTTGCCATATGTTTTATTGTTCATTATTAGCCTCCTCCATTTCACAATTTTGTTTTATAAACAATTTCTGGTAAGTGTAAATAGCAGTGGTTATGCTGGCGAGATTGCTTGCAAATAGAGGGCATTACCTTATGAATCCACAGTGACACATGTTCTGACACCTGACACTGATCAAGAAGCTATGAATTAGAAGTTTCACTTTACCTGCATGTTTATTTCCCTGTTCCTGCTGCACTCTTCTTTTAAAGCTGATGTGTTACCACTGTTTTGTTTTGTCACTACACCTAACGGGAAATCTACCAAGTAACTGCAGCTAAGTTGTTTAAGATCTAATAATGTACATCATGTTCTTAAACCTCTCTGCATAGGTTCTGCACATCCAACTCCTACAAGTGCAAAGAAATCATGAATATTTTTGCCAGTAAGGTAGAGCTAAGTTGTTTTCTTCTATCCAGCTGAACTTCTGAACATAAGCCCCTACGTATCCATTAAGTTTCTCAAGGTTACGATAATATGAAATTCCTGACCTTGCAATCTACCGTGCACCTGCACTGCATTTTCTCTGTACTGTAACACATTACTCTTCACTCTGTTATTGTTTTCCCTTGTACCACCTCAATGCACCTTTGCAATGAATTGATCTATTTGGACAGTACACAAGATACATTTTTTTACTATACTTTGGTACATATAACAATGATAAACTAATCTACAGACTTGCATCCCCTCATACTCTCACAAAACAAGTTTGGTTCAAAAAATTAATTGTCTACTCATTTTACTAGAGTGCAACCAATCCCTTTTGTGTTCTCATTGTTGAAGAGCTCTCTCTCCTCAATTACCATCTCTTGTAGTGTGTTACTTCAAAGTAAAAACAATTAACACCTCTGTTCTTGCAAGCTAATGTCCAATATCGAAGTTCCCATTCCTCTCCTAGTCCTTGAACCTACTCTAGTCTTCCAGATCATTCTCAGATTTGGCAAGTCATTAATCCCAAATACCTTCTAACATATTTCAAATACTGTCTGGTGAAAAAACATTAAAGACCACAGATAACAGCCGGTGTTTCTGTGACCATAGTAGGTTGTTCCTTCTCATCCTTCTGAATCTGCCTGCAGATTCTGACGTGGTTGACCACATGTTCCTCCGCTGTCCACTGTCTAATGGAATTTGACCCTATTACTTCTATGTCAGTGATAAGACTGCATACATCCACTGTATCTCTATCGCTTCAACCACCTCTGCTACTGCTTTAGCACCCCCAGGCTTTATTGCTTCCAGCCATATTTATTCAAACGAGTGCTTAGCTAGTACTCTAGTATCATCTCCATAAAATTGAGCTAATTTAAAAAAACCAAACAACAGGAATTCTGCAGATGCTGGAAATTCAAGCAACATACATCAAAGTTGCTGGTGAACGCAGCAGGCCAAGCAGCATCTATAGGAAGAGGCGCAGTCGACGTTTCAGGCCGAGACCCTTCGTCAGGACTAACTGAAGGAAGAGTGAGTAAGGGATTTGAAAGCTGGAGGGGGAGGGGGAGATGCAAAATGATAGGAGAAGACAGGAGGGGGAGGGATAGAGCCGAGAGCTGGACAGGTGATAGGCAAAAGGGGATACGAGAGGATCATGGGACAGGAGGTCCGGGAAGAAAGACAGGGGGGGGGTGACCCAGAGGATGGGCAAGAGGTATATTCAGAGGGACAGAGGGAGAAAAAGGAGAGTGAGAGAAAGAATGTGTGCATAAAAATGAGTAACAGCTGGGGTACGAGGGGGAGGTGGGGCCTAGCGGAAGTTAGAGAAGTCAATGTTCATGCCATCAAATTTAAAAGTTTGCTGCCCTTATCCAAAATTCAACCAAGTCCCATTCACGTATCATTAATATTATAAATGTTATTATCTTTCAGCCACTCTTTACATAGTAGTCCAAATTGTTCCAAGGAAACAGTTTCTTAATCTTCCTTAAGGCAAATTAGGACATTTAGAATACTACCTAAACATAAATTGCTTAACTTATGAAGAGTCTTACATGAGATGTGAGAAAAAGTTAGAGCATGCCTGCATTGAACACACAATTTTCAGATGACAAATACAGACCAATCAGCATTTCACTTATCACACATTTAAATTTACAATCTCAATGTCTGCATTATGGACACATCTGTGCAAATCAGATTTTTTCTAATTATGTTTGCAGGTTTTATAATTTTTTTTTAGAAATGCTCTGCAGGAAAACATATGTTTATTTAGTCATAATATACAATTAAAAATAAAACATGAAGCGTGCATCACAAACCTGCAACTTTTGTCTATCTTGAATAAGCTGATTTCTCCTTGACCACAAAATAGGTAGTTTATCTGGGTTTAAATCTGAATATCCATGTTCATTACTTTTCAGAAAGAAACTCCCTCCATTCCTGAATATGCAATTTAAACATATATGACATAAACATAAGCATTCTTTTGTTCCTAAACATGATTTCCAGCATAGACTGATTACGTTTAAATATCAGCTACTGAGTTCTATTGTTGACGCCTAAATTTTACCATAGCAGCTAGAAAGAACAATGAAAACATTTCAACTGAAGATAGTTAACAGCATTAAAACAGTCTGTAATTTCGTCTGCCTTGGTGCATCTTGTGGATCATGGACAAAGTTAAAATAAATATACCTACTTACTGAGATTGTAACCTCTGAGGCCAACGTATCTAGTTAGTTTCATAAATAAAATAGGGGAGGGATTTGCAATATAAACTACAAATCCAACTGCAATTCCTTAGCAGAAGCTAGAAACTGGAATGCATAACTTTAAGGTAAAAGGTAGGAACTAGGCGTACTAGAAGAAAAATTTTCACTTGAAGAGTGCTGGACATCTGGAACTTATTGTGTGAAAAATGATGGAAACAGAAGTCATTGTATTCATAGAGTATAAGCCATAACCTACATCATTCTAGCCTGAGAGCGGAAAGTAAGGACTAGATTAATTATTTTGGTCATCTTGGAGACAGTGGGCTGAAAAGCTGCCTTCAATACTGTAAATTTCTATCCTTCTAGCATTAAATGTAGTAGTCCTTTGCGTTTAGACACACCAATATTAAAACTGGACAGACCAAGACAAACAGATAAAAATAAAAGAAACACTATTAATTTTTAGTTTAACTGCCAGGTTGTAAATGGGACCCTCTGTTGGTCAGGGTCAACTATGGATATTGCATCCTAGCTGTCTATGTGATATGCAAGGCAGGGCAGTCTGATATGGGGAGCAAGCTGTTGTCTTTGCAGCAGGCTGTCCCTCTCCATACAGCTGATGAACCCAAAAGAACAGCAGAGACCAATGCAGCTGGCACTAGCAGCATCACAGGAGGTGCCAATCAGTGTTGAACTCAACATAGGACTGCCTTAGGAACTTCAGCTCTGGATTTTCCCTTGGGGTTTACACCTGAAGCCTTCCCTATGAGTGGGTATTGCTGCAAGGGAACTGAAGTTTGAGATCAGAGTTTTTCTTCTCCTAGATGAGCTACCAACTGTGGCTGACAAGCCCCATCTGTCCAAAGCAACTAGTTTAAGGTGCCAATAATACACCTCTGCCCCTTCTCCAGCCAGTGGAAACGTTTCCACCAGGTTTAGTGATTAAGCCACACATGAAGGTCAGGAGCTAGGCAGTTGTCAGAGGCTATTTGAGACGCATGCCATTGGGAGAATTTAATAGGTATTGGGAGCTTATCCACATTACCACCCCCAGCTATAACAAACTTAAAGAACCCAGTTTGTAATAAGTGATTTTAAGTTAACACAAATGTAATTAAATTTATACCATCCACACACAACACAATAAAAATCTGTTCTTGTATGAGATATCTCATAGCACTTAGTCAGCCAACATGCCATCTCCCTTTTGTGTTTGTCAATCTCCTAGCCAAAAATCTGGAAATCCGGTCTATCTCACAGAAGTATTTTTGGGGACTTTTGGAAGCAGAAACTAGCTGTTGTACTTCCTATGTTAGAACAGTGATTATATTTCAAAAATATTTCACATTGTATAATACTCCAGGGCATCCCAAAAAAATCAAATTTCACAAAAAAGGCCTAGTTTTTTTTATGTGTCTTTTAAATGCAATTTACTTGTCTCTCACAGAACATGACTTTTAACTAAACTAGAAATCTAGAAGCTTTTTGCCCTCTTAAGCTACTTAAATAAAGATAGAGCCAATGCGCCTGTTCATGTGTAGATATAGTCCCCTTCTGTTTTCATTAGGTACTTACATAATTTAAATTAGACCTCTGCAAATTCAGGAAGCAGAATAATATTAGTATCCACTGTTTTGGATCCAAATTATTAGTTAGAAATGGTATTGGTCAATATATGCCATCAATTGCAATGGAGCTGCTCTGGGATCCAAATACTTGTAATCAAAGACACTATATAACTCCAGAAGAGTAGGAAATTCAAAGCCCTGCTGGCAGCTGATGGGGTAAAATCTTTTTGAACTTGCTCCTATCTTACCTATCTTTTTGTTTCCTACAAGTTTTTTGAGACCTTATTATAAATCTCAATATTGCTCTATTATGTCTTTGAGAAAGACTAAAGCCTCTGCAAAAGAAAAAGAAGATGATTCTCCATCCACTTTGGAATCAATTGGAGATTTCCTTAAAAAAGCAAAGAACAGAACTTTCTGAGGAATTTCAAGATCTTAACATCAAGTTGGACACTATTCAACAAACTCTAATTGAACATAATAAGCAAATTAAGGAGAATAAAGAAACTTTGTCGATACTGGAAGCAGACTTAGAGGACATGAGTAAGCTCTGCAAAAAAAATCATTAACTAATGAAAAATTAACAAAGAAGATTACCAACCTGGAAAGCAGAAGCAGAAGGAACAATCTACGTAATCTGGGTCTTGAAGAATCAATTGAAGGTGCCCACCCCACGGAGTTCTTTGCAAACTTTCTGAAGCAGCTATTCCCTGATTTACTGTCGTCTGTGCCTAAGTTGGACCGCTCTCACCGGTCACTGGCCCCAAAACCAAAGTCGGGGGAGTGACCTAGGTCGGTTATTTTATGTTTTCATGAATTTCATACTAAGGAGCTTTTAATCCGTCACACCCGTCAAGTAGGAATGATTGATTACAACGAGAAGACAATCAGATTCATGGAAGATTATACACCGGAGGTTATGGCTGAAGTGCCAAATATGAAGAGGTTATGTCATTATTTTCCTACAAGAAACGCACGTACGTAGTTGTGACAACGCATGCCTTTTTAAATCGGTGGAGAGGTTTACAATTTCATTCTTCATTCTGAGCAAAATCTCGAGGGGGTCTCAATTTTTATAGACAATACAATTTCTTTTGTTCAACATAAAGTTGTCTCTGACCCTAATGAGCAATTTATCATAGTGTCAGGGAAACTGGATAATAAATTAATTGTATTTGCTAATGTGTATGCCCCCAATGTGGATGACCCAGGATTTTTTGAGCATTTCTTTTCATTCCTGCCAGATTTGAGGCTTTATTCTTTAGTGATGGGAGATTTTAATTGCTGTCTACACCTAGTATTAGATCGTTCTCCTCCTAAATCAGCCACACCAAATAAATCAGCTTTATTTATTCAATCCTTTCTAATGAAATTGTTGATGTCTGGCGTTTTTTTTCACCCGACAGCAAGGGAGTATTCATTCTTCTCTCATGTCCATCATTCCCATACCAGGATTGATTTTTTTTTATTGATAGTCAAATGATTCCATTAGTTCGATCCATTGAATATAAAGAAATAGCTGTATCCAACCATTCTCCTGTATTTCTATCTTTAAATCTTCCTGGTTTCACTCCTATGAACAGATCCTGGCGGTTTAATTTAACTACGTTATCTGATAAGGATTTTCTATAATCTCTGGTGAATCAAATTACTCTTTTTTTGAAGAAAATGCATTGGAAGAGACTTCTAGTCTTATCATTTGGGGTGCTTTTAAGGCATATATTAGAGGACAAATTATCTCCTATACTGCATACACTGAGAAAAAGCTAATGAAGAGAGAACTGACTTAGTTAATCAATTAAAACAATTAGACCAGAAATATGCTTTGGCACCAGACCCTGAACTATACAAAAGACGTATTGAAATTAACACTAAATATGATCTTCTTATAATTTATCCAATTGAAAGCCAACTTTGAAAAGATAGAAGCCAATTCTATATACATGGAGAAAAAAAACTGGTAAACTATTGGCTAATCAATTGAAGATCTTTATAGCTAAACGGCAAATTAAAGGAATTCGCAAAACCAATGGTGATTTGAAAACTTAAACATGAGGAATTCTGCAGATGCTGGAAATTCAAGCAACACACATCAAAGTTGCTGGTGAACGCAGCAGGCCAAGCAGCATCTCTAGGAAGAGGTACAGTCAACGTTTCGGGCCGAGACCCTTTGTCAGGACTAACTGAAGGAAGAGCTAGTAAGAGATCTGAAAGTGGGAGGGGGAGGGGAGATCCAAAATGATAGGAGAAGACAGGAGGGGGAGGGATGGAGCCAAGAGCTGGACAGGTGATTGGCAAAAGGGATATGAGAGGATCACGGGACAGGAGGCCCAGGGAGAAGGAAGAGGAGGAGGGGGGAAAAAACCCAGAGGATGGGCAAGGGGTATAGTCAGAGGGACAGAGGGAGAAAAAGGAGAGAGAGAGAAAGAATGTGTGTATATAAATGAATAACGGATGGGGTACGAGGGGGAGGTGGGGCATTAGCGGAAGTTAGAGAAGTAATGTTCTCCTCCCACTTCCTCCAAACTAAAGGTGCAGCTATGGGCACCCATATGGGTCCTAGCTATGCCTGTCTTTTTGTTGGCTTTGTGGAACGATCTATGTTCCAAACCTATTCTGGTATCTGTCCCCCACTTTTCCTTTGCTACATCGACGACTGCATTGGCACTGCTTCCTGCATGCATGCTGAGCTCGTTGACTTCATTAACTTTGCCTCCAACTTTCACCTTGCCCTCAAGTTTACCTGGTCCATTTCCGACACCTCCCTCCCCTTTCTAGATCTTTCTGTCTCTATCTCTGGAGACAGTTTATCTACTGATGTCTACTATAAGCCTACTGACTCTCACAGCTATCTGGACTATTCCTCTTCTCACCCTGTCTCTTGAAAAAAATGCCATCCCCTTCTCTCAATTCCTTCGTCTCCGCCGCATCTGCTCTCAGAATGAGGCTTTTCATTCCAGGAGGAAGATGTCCTCCTTTTTTAAAGAAAGGGGTTTCTCTTCCTCCACCATCAACTCTGCTCTCAAACGCATCTCCCCCATTTCACGCACATCTGCTCTCACTCCATCCTCCTGCCACGCCACTAGGAATAGGGTTCCCCTGGTCCTCACCTACCACCCCACCAGCCTCCAGGTGCAACATATTATTCTCCGTAACTTCCGCCACCTCCAACGGGATCCCACCACTAAGCACATCTTTCCCTCCCCGCCCCCCGCTTTCCGTCGGGGTCACTCCCTACGCGACTCCCTTGTCCATTCGTCGTCCCCCCATCCCTCCCCACTGATCTCCCTCCTGGCACTTATCCTTGTAAGCGGAACAAGTGCTGCACATGCCCTTACACTTCCTCCCTTACCACCATTCAGGGCCCAGACAGTCCTTCCAGGTGAGGCGACACTTCACCTGTGGTCGGCTGGGGTGATATACTGCGTCCAGTGCTCCCGATGTGGTCTTCTATATATTGGTGAGACCCGACGCAGACTGGGAGATCGTTTTGCTGAACCCTACACTTTGTCCACCAGAGAAAGCAGGATCTCCCAGTGGCCACACATTTTAATTCCACATCTCATTCCCATTCTGATATGTCTATCCACGGCCTCCTCTACTGTAAAGATGAAGCCACACTCAGGTTGGAGGAACAACACCTTATATTATGTCTGGGTAGCCTCCAACCTGATGGCATGAACATTGACTTCTCTAACTTGCGCTAATGCCCCACCTCCCCCTCGTACCCCATCCGTTATTTATTTATATACACATATTCTTTCTCTCTCTCTCTCCTTTTTCTGCCTCTGTCCCTCTGACTATACCCCTTGCCCATCCTCTGGGTTTTCCCCCTCCCTCCCTTCTCCCTGGGCCTCCTGTCCCATGATCCTCTCATGTCCCTTTTGTCAACCACCTGTCCAGCTCTTGGCTCCATTCCTCCCCTTCCTGTCTTCTCCCATCATTTTGGATCTCCCCCTCCCCCTTCCACTTTCAAATCTCTTACTAGCTCTTCCTTCAGTTAGTCCTGACGAAGGGTCTCGGCCCGAAACGTCGACTGTACCTCTTCCTAGAGATGCTGCCTGGCCAGCTGCGTTCACCAGCAACTTTGATGTGATTTGAAAACTAACCATTTTGAAATAAATGACATTTTTAGAGAATTTTATTCTAAACTGCATAGTTCTGCTTTTGTTAAAGATAATACTGCAATGAACAATTTTTAGACCAATTAAATATTCCTGGACTTTCGGTTGATAATCGAAAGCAGTTGGATCAACCTATTCCTCAGGAGGAAATCACTGAGGCTATACGTTCATTGCATTCTGGGAAATCTCCAGGACCTGACTGATTCTCTGGAGAATTTTATAAGGCTTTTTCTTCATTGCTTATACCTTATTTATGTTCTACCCTTACTGATTCCTTCAAGGTGGGTAGGTTGCCAGAGTCTTTTTATGAAGCTTGAATTTCGCTTATGCTTAAAAAGAATAAGAATCCCACTGAATGCTCTTCATATAGACCAATCTCTTTCCTCAATGTTGATGCTAAGATCCTATCTAAAGTTTTAGCCCACAGACTCGCGAATATTATACCTTCTATAATATCTGATGCTCAGACAAGATTTATTAAAAATCAATATTCCTATTTTAATATACAGCCATTGTTAAATGTTATGTATTCTCCATCCAAGGAAATATCCGAATGTGTGACTTCTCTGGATGCAGAGAAGGCTTTTGACGAGTTGAATGGAATTACCTATTTAAAACCTTAGAAAATTTTAATTTTGGGACCAATTTTATTCTTTGGATTAAATTACTTTACTTATCTCCCTCCACTCGGGTCCTTACTAACTTTCAGAATTCTAAACCAATTAAACTCCAAAGTGGAACCAGACAAGGATATCCGTTGAGCCCTTTGCTTTTTGATTTGATATTAGAACCTTTAGCAATTGCCTTTCGAGAGTCTAAAGATATTGCCAGTATCTTAAGGAAAGGTACTATTCATCAAGTTTCGCTTTATGCTGATAATCTATTGCTTTTTATATCTAATGTTACAACTTCCTTACCCTCTACGTTTCTTTTACTGACTAATTTTAGTCAGTTTTCAGGATATAAATTGAATTTACATAAGAGTGAATTGTTTCCTTTAAATAATTTGATCCCATTCGATATTAACCTTCCTTTTAAAACTGTAAGAAAATAATTTACATATTTGGGTGTAACAATCACTAAGAATTATAAAGATCTATTCAAAGAAAATTTTCTAACCTTAATGAATTATGTGAAAAAGTCACTTACTAATTGGTCGCCTCTCTCTTTCTCATTGATTGGTCGAATTAATTCTATTAAAATGAATATTTTACCTAAATTTATACACCCTTTTCAAGCCGTACCTGTTTTTATTCCTGTCTTTTTCTGATTCTTTAAATTCAATTCTTTCTTCCTATATATGGAAGCACAGAAACCCCGACTAAATAAAGCCCACCTTCAAAAACATTAAAAAGAATGGAGGCCTTGCACTACCCAATTTTAGGTTGTATTATTGGGCAATTAACATACAAAATCTCACATTCTGGTTATATTATATTAATCATGAGGATTGTCCAATATGGGTCTTTTTGGAAGCCAACTCTGTTGCGAAATTTTCTATTATTTCTCTTCTCCAATCCTCTCTTCCTTTATCTTTAAATAAATGAACTGACAGTTTGGTGATTAAACACACTTTGAGGATCTGGCTACAGCTTAGAAAACATTTCAGTTTATTGAGATTTTCTCTTTCTAGTCCTGTTTTATCTCATTGTTTTTAAAACCATCTACAACCGATCTTGTTTTTAGAGAATGGGATAGATTAGGCATTAAACGATTTCAGGATCTGTTTGTTGGAGGGCATCTTTCTTCTTTCAGCAGCTCTCAATGAAATATAACTTATCAAATACCCACTTTTTTCGATATCTACAGATTAGAGATTTTTTAAGATCTAAACTATATATATTTCCTACCAGTCCAGAAAAGAACATAATAGATGTAATTTTTAATTTGAAACCTTTTGATAATGCCTCAATATCTTATATTTATGGTCTGTTGTTGGAACTGAGAATGGCTCCTTTAGACAAAATTTTAAAAAGATTGGGAAAAGGATTTACAGACTTCATTATCTGATGAGACCTGGAGGGCTATTTTCAAAATGGTTAATTCTTCATCATTATGTGCTTGTCATTCCTTCCTACAATTTAAAGTGGTACATAGGGCTCATATGTCTAAGGACAAGTTCTCTCGTTTTTTTGCAGATATATCTCCATATTGTCACAGATGTAATAATGGAGAGGCTTCATTAATTCATATGTTTTGGTCATGTTCGAGCCTTGAAAAATATTGCAAGGATGTATTCCAAACTTTTTCTGTACTTTTTAAAGTTAATTTTAAGCCCAATCCTTTGACTGCCTTATTTGGTATTGTTGAGGAAAGAGCTATAATTTTGGAGCCTTCTCATTTGCGAGTACTGGTTATTTCTCTTATGGCTAGGAGGGCCATCGTGCTTAAATGGAAGAAGGTTGCCACCCCCCCACACATGCTCAATGGTTATGCGATGTTACATCATGTTTAAATTTAGAGAAGATTTGTTATTCCATTTCTGATTCTAATCAAGATTTTCAAATGTTATGGGGACCCTTTCTGAACTATTTTGAAAATCTTTGAATTGTAATTGTTAGTAAAATATAGATCTGGGCTATTATTATAAAACACTATATGGTACTCTTTTTTTCCTTTTTTTTTAAACCAACCAGCTTTGTCTTGGTAGTGGGTGTAGACTTTTTATAATATAATTAACTATATTATTGTATTTCATAATTCAATTTTATTTGATTGATCATGAATATAGGATACCGTGATTGTATCAGTGTGATTTAAAAACAGTGCATTTTGTGCTACCTTATTTTGATTTATAATAACCATCCTTATGAATTCCGCATTTGTCTATATGAAATTTAATAAAAATATTGGAAAAAGAAAGAAAGGGAAGTGGAACTCAGTCATAACAAAATATAGAGCTACAATATCTTGGAGATTTCTGGTGTACTGTAATTAAATTCTTCCATAAAAAGCCACTCTCTCTATTTCAATTGACTGGAAGATTTTATTTATATCCATTTTATGGAAATGTACTTACTTATTTAAAAAACAATTATGCTGGTGCTCAGCAACTTGTAGATGAAGTTCACAATTTTGCAGAAACATCATAATACAAGGATGGTGGGAAGGCAGTTGGAATTTTAAAGAACTTTGCTCTTTCTTCAGTTCCGCTAACTTCCTGTTGAACTTGTCAGCTTTAACAAAAGGAAAACAATTAGTAATATTTGTTACCTTTCTTAATTAAAAATATGATAATTACACAATTGGTGAAACCATAAGATAAAGGGCAGCACATATTCCACCTGTCTTTTCCGCCTGATGCTTGGTACTCTTTGATACTGCACTAGTCCAAAACTCCATCCATTATAGTCCTAAATATCCTAAAAAAATTCAGCTCTGGAAGAAAGCATTCCAAAAGTTCACTGCCCACAAAATAAATTCCTTGTCATATTGTGTGTTTTTTTTAAATGGTTGACCATTAACCTGACGCTATGCCACAAGGGAAATATCCTGTCAGCATTTACCCTGTCATGTTCCCTCAGAAATTGTTTTGATAAAGATTGTCACTGTTAAATTCCAGAGTCTAGGCTCAACTACAAAACAAAATTGAATTTCACTGTGAACACAGAAAAGAAGAAACGCCAAGAGTAACAAGAGCACAGTATGTACTGTGAGTCAAACCCCTCAAAGTCCATTACTAGGAGTGGCTCAGCACAAACAGCTGCCAGACTAGCTCGATTCTGAAGATCTCTCATAAATAGGGCCTTGAGCCAGTGATGAGGAAACCATGTAAAAAATGTCCCTGTCCCTGGATGCCCATGTCTTCTCACAGAAAGGAAGGACTATTTGGGGCCCTGAATGGTAGTGAGGGAGAAGATGGGGTAGGGGCAGGTGTAGCACTTGTTCCGCTTGCCAGGAGGGAAATCGGCAGGGAGAAGTGAATGGACAAGAGAGTCATGTAGGAAGCGATCCCTGAGGAAAGCAGAAAAATGGGGAGGAGGGAAAGGTATGCTTGGTGGTGGGACCCCTTTGGAAATTGCGGAAGTTACGGAGGATTATGCGCTGGATGCTGAGGCTGGTGGGGTAGTAGGTGAGGACAAAAGAAACCCTATCCCTGGTAGGGTGACAGGTGGTTGGTTGAGGGCAGACATGCATAAAATGGAAGAGAAGTGGTTGAGGGCAGTGTTGATGGTGGAAGCCCCTTTCTTTGAAGGAGGAGGATATCTCCTTCATCCTAGGATGAAAAGCCACATTTTGAGAGCAGATGCAGCAAAGACGAAGGAATTAAGAGAAGAGAATTGCATTTTTACAAGTAACAGGGCGAGAAGAGGCATAGTCCAGGTAGCTGTGAGAGACAGTGGTTTTATAATAGACATCAGCAACCACCCCACCAACCTCTACATCCAGCACACAATTCTCCATAATCTCCGCCATCTGCAACAGGATCCCACCACCACGCATATCTTTCCCTCCCTCCCACTTCCTGCTTTCCACAGGGGTTGCTCCCTATGCGACTCCCTTGTCCATTTGTCCCTCCCCACTGATCTCCCTCCTGGCACTTATCCTTGCAAGCGAAAGAAAGTGCGATACCTGCCTCTACACCTCCCCCCTCAATCCTTTTCAAGGCCCCAAACAGTCCTTCCAGGTGAGGTAACACTTCACCTGTAAGTCTGCAAGTATCCAGTGCAGTCTCCTGTATATCAGTGAAACCCCATGTAGATTGGAAGACCGCTTCTCCAAGCACCAAAAGAGCACTCGATAAAGCAGCATCTCCCAATAGCCACCATTTCAATTCTACTTTCCATTCCCATTCCAACATGTCAGTTTCTGGCCTCCTCTGCTGCCATGATGATGCCACATTCAAGTTGGAGGAGCAACATCTTATATTCTGTCTGAGGAGCCTCCAACCTGAGGGCATGAACATCAATTTCTCGAACTTCCAGTAATTGCTTCTCCCCACCTTTACCATTCCCTTTCTCACTTTATCTCCTTAACTGCCTATTACCTCCCTCTGGTGCTCCTCCCCCTTCCCTTTCTTCCATGGTCTTCTACCCTCTCCTATCAGATTCTCCCTTCTCCAGCCTTGTATCTCTTCCACCTATCAACTTCCCAGCTCTTTACTTCACCCCTTCCCCCTTCCCAGTTTCACCCATCACCTACTACCTTGTACTTCTTCCTCCCCCTCCCCCCACCTTCTTGCTCTAACTTCTGAATCTTTTTTCCAGTCCTGATGAAGGGTCTCAGCCCGCCACATTGACTGTTTACTCCTTTCCATAGATGCTACCTGGCCTGCTGAGTTCCTCCAGCATTTTGTGCATGTTGCATACAAATACATTTATTGCCATGAAATTTCTCAAATATTAAATAAATGAAAACCGAAATTGACAATGTCACTTACTACCTACTCCAATTAAGTTTCACCTTTATAAACCAGCTCCAGCCTTCACCCCAAAATGGGAAAAAGAGCTATATTTCATAATTAAGGTAAGAGTGGCCACCCTTAGTGGAAAGTCAATACTTAACCATTTTGAGGGAATCCTGGTAAGTTCAAGTTTGTTGTACATACTGCATATATTGTATAACAAAAGTTAAAATGTTCCTCTGGACCATGGCGCACCCACAAAACACATATCATACACAGCACATAAAACAAAATACTACCACAAATAAGTTATTAAAATATAAATGTTATTAAAAGTCTGTGAAAGTTAAAGAGAATATTTTTCCACTGGTTGGAGACATTACTTTCATAGAGGAAGACAGCAATAGTTGTTTAAGGTGATTAATTTCATCCCTAAGAAATTCCTGCAACAGTTGTTGAAGAGAATGCAATTCTTCAACTGCTTTGCCAAAATCTTCATTCTATCATAAAGGTAGATGTAAGGATGTTCACCATTAAGTAGAATTCATCATAATTTAGCAGGTTAAATATTCAGTTTCGGGCTTAACTCTTCAGTACCAAGCCAGGAGAGAGTCGAGGCCCATTGTTTCTTTACATCACATGGGGTGGACCTTATTGCCCGAAAATGAGCTTTCATAATACTGGGGTACAGTACTCAGATGAAGAATAATCTATGTACAGATTCATGTATCAAAAACTAGACAAAATTTGAAGCATAGCAAGGGGCATTCATTCCAAACATATTAGGAATGACCATGCCAATAAGAACATTTAACTATCTCCCTTTGATATTCACAGGCAATATCAATATCCAAATATCAACAAGCCATCATCACCACTGGGCAAAAACATAAATGGGCCTGCCTCATAAATATAATGGATAAAGAAACATGTTGGGAGAGTAAATCACCACCCTACTTTCCAAAGTCTTTCCACTATCTTTAATGTACTTTAGATTAATGAAGTAATATTCATCTGGGTAAATGTTTAACACCCTTCAATGTAAAGCAATCTATAAGAATAGTACTCCATCTACCACCCTAAATAGCTCCTCCTTAGCCAGTGTACCATTACTATAGTAAAGTGCCAAGGCTTTTGGGTAGTACAACGAAGAAATAAATATAAACTCAAATAAAATTAGAACTAAAATAAATCAATTGTTAATAAAGAAATCCATCAGGTCTATGTTTTTCCATTGATGGACAGCTATTATTATACAGTGGATCATCGAAAGCACACATCACAGTTTCTCTCTCAGTATATCCTCAGCCTATTTGTCGTCCAATATAAATGGACACTGAGCTTGCCTTCCATATCACTCTGGTGAAATTTCATATATACAAAAGGAAGCAGGTCAATACAAAATTTTAGAAAATGCAATTTTAAAAATCCAGCACAAGCTTACCTTTCTCATAATCATCATTCTGTACAGCATTCTTCTGCAGTTTCTGTAGCTTTAAGATCAAGGTTTGAAGCTACAATTATCAAAATAAAAATACATAAGCTAAAAGACAGATCAAATGCAGATTTAAAAGTTCAAAATACATTTATCAAAGTAATAACAAGAGAACACTGTGCATTCAGAGGAGTCTTTAATCTACATATATAGCCTGGGCAAACCAAATCAGTACAAACAGCACAGAGAATAAATTATTCTCTATTAGTATATTAAAGAACTAACAAGGAAACACTTATTTGCATCTATTCCTTAAAAGAAGAAATATTTCATAAAAACAAGTTCTTTCCAAGGGGCGCTCTTACAGTAAAGGATCATCTGGGAAACAGAGGCTAGAATAAGATGCATGTTATATTAAATCTGAAGTGATGTAATTCAATCTGATATCAGGACTTTCAATCTAAAGCAACCATGACAGGGTGAGAGGCAGATTGGTTTGACAGATTAGAAAACTCTGTTGAAGAATATGCCAGTGGACAGGTATTGAGCAATGTTACCAAAAAAAAGTGATACATATACATTCTAAGGCTCAAAGAGAAACAAGAAGAAATGAGATAACAGGAGAAATTCAATCTTAAAGTTAAAAGCAAGCCAGAAAAAGCAACAAACCTGAAAATCAGGAAAATTTTGAGATTTCTAAGGATAATTGATATGAAAAGGAAAATATACAAATGTGAGAGTAAACAGGCAAGAAAAGGTTCTGTAGAGATGTAAAAACAAAATGAGTAGCAAGGACAAATCAGATCCCCAACAGATAAATAAGGGAGAAATTATGAAGGAACAATAAGGAAATGGCAAACAAGTGCTTTGTGACCATATCCACAGATGAAAAATTAAAAAGCCGCCCAAAAAGCTTGGAGAACTAAAGGTTCACTGGTGTTAGTAAAGAAAAACTATTAGGAATTAATAGGAGACAAAACTGATAAGGTCCAAACTACCAGTGCCTCAAAATCTTTAAAGAACTAGCAATACAGATAGCTCTGATTACTGATGTCTAAGATTGTAATCTAAATTAAAAGTTTGATGTGAAGAATGATTGATCAATCTGAGATTCTCTGAAATTACATCTATCAGAGGGGATAAGAACCAATGGAAGTAAATTATTTGGATTTTCAGAAGGGTTTCAATAAGGTCTTACAGAGGAGGTTGCTGAACAAATTTAAAGGTCAGTCTAGTGGGGGTAATACAATATGTACTGAGAATTGATTAACAGATAAAAATTATAGGGCCATAATAAATTAATATTGGGATTGGTGGGCTTAAGCTTATTAAATAGCAGAGGTCACTCAAAGGTATGAACAGTCATGTCCTGCTCCTATTTCTAATAAGAACAGATATAAATATATTCAGAACACATGACTCTAACAAGTGAGACAATTCACCATTTGCATTACTTTAAACAGAAGATAGGTCAGTCATCAGTATTGAAAAGGTGCATAATTTTCAGTTTTATGAAGATACTCAAATGAAACCAAAGTTCCTTAATGGGCTGTCACAAAAATTTGAATAATGTAACTATTACTTTCTATGATAAAACTCAACTGACCCTCACAATCAACACCTGACAAAATTATAAATAAGATGAGGGTTCATTCACCCCTGATGTAATGATATTAAATTACTGTTCATTACAGCTCAAGTACTCTTTCGCCTTTTGTCCAAAAGTCATTCTTAAAAAAAAAATCAAAATTTTTATATATTTCCATATTCAAATTCTCCACCTTTTTTCACAATGTGCTGGCACTGAATGCCTTAAATAATCCTGAATACGTCATCACTTAGTTTATCTATATTCATGATTGTATTTATCATATAAACCTCACGACAGATCATTTTTGAAACCAAATTAAACATTAGTTTATTCAAATAAATCTACAAGCTATGGTAAGATTGATAGATACCCAAGAAATGGAATTTCTATTGGATATAATAAGAATCCACAGGAAATAAAACCAATTGGTATTTAGGCATTGGTGTTTGATTACAGCTTGGTTGAAGAATTCTCATTTTTTGAGTTATTTAAAACATGTTAAATCACTTCGTACTACTGAGATTTATCAAAACCAGACAAAGTGCAGAATTACACAGCTATTTTTTTTGAAGACGTATTTTATACTGTATTTGTTTCAAAAAAAGACAAAAGTGAACGAAATCTAATGGCAAAATTTCAAAGTAATAGTATTGAAAAGTTGAGTCACAACTGTGGGCAAAGTGAAACTTGTGTGGTCTACAAGCAACTTCTCATTTTACATGACTGCCAACAGGCAATCTACTATTTTTAGCAAGTGACAGGACATTTGGATAAAGTCTCAAACAATATTATAGAGAGAATAGATGACATTTTCTTAAACAAGAAATTCTGTAGATGCTGGAAATTCAAAGAACATACACAAGAGGCTGGAGGAACTCAGTAGGTAAGGCAGCATCTATGGAAGTAAACAAACAGTTGATGTTTTGGGCCAAGACCCTCTTCAAGACTGGAAAGGAAGGGAGAAGACACTTGAAGAAAAAGGTGGGGAAGAGGGGAAGGAGGACAGCTGGAAAGTGATATGCAAAGCTACGTAAGTAGGAAAGGTAAAGGAGATGAGAGTGGACCATAGGAGAAAGGAGGAGCTGATAGGCAGGTAGAGAAGAGGTAAGAGGTCAGAGTAGGGAATAGAAGCGGGGGGGGAGCATGGAATTTACTGGAAGAAGAAATTGATATTCATGCCATTAAGTCAGAGGCAACCCAGACGGAACATAAGGCGTTGCTCCTCCACCCTGAGAGTAGCCTTATCCTCAGGGTGGAAAACTAAACTTCCAAAGAATTTTAAATGCATAATGCCTTGCAACATATTATTTCAACAATTTATCTAATTAGTTTTAGACAACAAGGACTGGCCAATGGAATCAATGAGCAAATATGGTATGGATGTAAACGCTTTATAATTAAGACAACTGGCTTTATAATTGGTGAATGCAGCATGATAATTATTCACATCATTGTGTAAGCCCATCTTGCTGTAATGCGAGCAGCAGTGGAACTATTAAACAATACTTATAGCCTCAAATTCACATATTTCAATAACTTACAGCATTGTTAGCAAGCAGTGAACATTTGATTGCCACTCACCAATATGACATTTCTAAGCAAGAAACAAAAGTAAACTTCAACCTAAAGATCCTTTTGTATAATGCAACAACACAAAATACAAATGAAAAAAATCATTAAACTGCAACAAAGATTAAGAATCTGAAGCACCAATCATTTTTCTCACTGACATAGTAGAATGTACACAGATACGCATTGCAGTTCCTATTTTTTCAATACTGCATTCCAAAAATTAAACAAAACTTTTTTGAAATCTGTTTACAGTTATATCTAGTTATACAGTTCAAAGCATTTTAGAAAATTCTGAAAGCCTTACCATTTTAAGTTCTTCCAAGAACGATAGTGTATACATACAGACATCCATAGACATTTTATGTCAACATAATACTGCATTTATAACACGTTATAAATACAACTGAACATTAACCAAGATATTTAAGTAAATACTAGCCTTCAACTTTATTCTGTTTTCATGGAGGCAATCTTGAAGAATTGGTTCATATTTCCTCATTAAAGAATGACATTTCTGGTCAAGTATGGTGATGCTGCTCTCATACCCTGATGTTACAGATGAACCAGCAGAAGAGCCATCAGAAGTATCAGCTGAACATGCACAAATATCTGTATCTAGTGAGAGCAAGTCATAGTCCTGATGACTGTTCTCTGACTTTGCATCAGTACCACACTTAATGCCAACATTTTGACATGCGTGCAAAGAATTGGTGTTAAAATCCTTCCATAAAGATTTGGAGCAGAACTGATTTGTTATGAATGTATTTGTATCATGGCATCGCATTTCTAGTTCAGCATCGTGACGCGGTAAAACAAGGCTATTCTGCTGTGATTCATCTTTATTGCCAATAATAGTGCTGTTACAATTTGACGACATCTGTATGAAATTAAAGCTGGAAATAAAAGTGCTAGCTGAATCCATTTCTCTATCAATGTCCCAAAGCTGCTGTCTTTGCAAATTTTCACTGTCTACTTGTTTATTTGGACTAGTAATAGCTTGTGACTTACTAACATCAATACTTCTTTCCTTTTTATATTGTTTAAGGCAAGCATCTTTCTTCTGCAGATTGCCTGTCAACAAATGCTTGGAATAAGTATTAACCCCAGTATAAAAGGAACATTCTTGACTGTCAATGCTACACGGACAGTTAGAACCAAGAATGTGCTGAACACTTTCTGACCCAATCATATCTGCAACCACAGGACTTCTGGCAGACAACCGATCAGAAACAGTATTCTGATAATCTACATATTTGTCTTCCCTTGTGTGTTTATTGTTTAATCTGTGCTTCTCCTGTTTATTAATGTCAAAAGACAAGCCTGTACGACTATTTGTTTCTTTTCCAGTACGTTGTGAATCCAAATGAATACCAGCAGGTGTGGGATGGCTTAACCTTTGTTCAACATTCTTCCACATATACCCCGGCCTCTTTGAGAGCTTTCTTTTGCAGGAGGTGACTCCAGTCAGTACTGAACCTGGAAAAAAAAAGGGAAAAAAACACTCCTGAAAAATAAAATCAGATACATTGAGCAATTATTCACAATCAATTCTGCTCTTACAATCTCTAACTATTACTTCCTCTCTTTTGCTCTGATTTGGAAGAAAGTTGCAGGGATGTTATCATGTATCCAATTCCCTTTTTGAAGCTATAATCTGATTTCACCTCAATTTGGGCAGTGCATTGTAGACCATAACAATCAGAATGAAAAATATCTTTTCCCTCGTTTGGTTCTTTATTTTAAATTACTTTAAATCTGTCGTCTTCTAGTAGCAAACTCTTCTGTCAAAAAAGTCAAAAGACTGTAACACATAGAACAGAATTAGGCCATTTAGCCTGTTGAGTCTGCTCCACTATTTGATCATGGCTGATCCATTTTCTCTTAAGCAACACACACAAAATGCTGGAGGAATTCAGCAGGCCAGGCAGCATCTATGGAATAAAAGCACAGTCGATATTTCGGGCCAAAACCCTTCTGAAGGACTGGAGAAAAAAAGCTGAGGAGTACATTTCCTCTTCACTCCATTCTCCTGCCTTCTCCCTATAATCTTTTATGCCCCGACTCATCAAGAATTTATCAACCTGCACCTTAAATACACCCAATAGACTGGCCTCCTGTGGCAATGAATTCCACAGAATCACCACCCTCTGGCTAAAGAAATTCCTCCTCATCTCCATTCTAAATGGATGTCCCTCTAATCTGAGATCAGGCTAACTTGCCTATAATTTTGTTTCTTCTACCTCCCTCCCTCCCTTCTTGAAGAATGGATTGACATTTGGAATCTTCCAGTCCTTCAGAACCATGCCAGAAATTAGTAGTTCTTGAAAGAATGCTTCCACAAACTCTTCAGCTACCTTTTTCAGAAACCTGGGGTGGGGTCAATCTGGTACAGGTGACTTACCCATCTTCAGAACTTTTAGTTTCCTTAGCACCTTCTCCTTAGTAACGGCAAATTCACAAACTTCTGCCCCCCCCCCGCCCAGCACTCTCAAACTTCCTGCATACTACTAGTGTCTTCCACAGTGAAGACTGATGTAAAATAATTATTTTGTTCATCTGCTATTTTCTTGTCTTCCATTACTACCTCTCCAGCATCATATTCCAGTGGTTCAATACCTACTCTTGTCCCTCTTTTCTTCTTTATAAATCTGAAAAAAATTGTATCCTATTTGATACTATTGGCTAGCTTACCTTCATATTTTATCTTTTCCCTCCTTATGGCTTTTTTAGTTGCCTTCTGTTGCTTTTTAAAGGCTCCCCAATCCTCTAATTATCCAATAATTTTTGTTCTATGAGATGCCTTCTTTTGCTTTTATGTTGGCTTTACCTTCCTTTTTCAGCCACACCTGTGTCATCCTGCCTTTAGAATACTACTTCTTCTTTGGGTTGTATCTATCCTGTCTCTTCCGAATCTCCAGCCATTGCTGCTCTGCTGTTGTCTCTTCTAGTGTCCTCTTCCAATCAGCTTCTGCCAGGGTGAATGTTATCATTTTTTGATCACTGTCTCCTAATGGTTCCTCTACCTTAAGCTCCCAAATCAAATCCGGGTCATTGTACAACACCCAATCCAGAATAGTTGATCCCCTTGTGGGCTCAACCTCAAGCTGCTCTAAAAAGCCATTTCAAAGGCTCTCTACAAATTTTCTCTCTTGGGATCTCAAATCAGCACCAACCTGATTTTCCCAATCTACCCGCATATTGAAAATCCCCCATGACGATTATATCATTGTCCTTTTGACATGCATTTTCTTTCTCCTGTTGTAATTTGTAGCCCACATCCTGGCTGCTGATCAAAGGCCTGTATGTTACACCCATCGAGTTTTAACCCTTGCAGTTCCTTAACTCTACCCACACTGATTCAACATCTTGCAATCCTATGTTACCTCTTCCTACAGATTGGATTTCATATTTTATTAACAGAACTCACTACCCCCTCTGACTACCTGCCTGTCATTTCGAGACAACGTGTATCCTTGGATGTTAAGCTCCAAACTATAATCTTCTATCACCAATGACTCAGTGATGATCACATCATATCTGTCAATCTCTGAATGCACAAGATCATCTACCTTATTCTGTATACTGTGCATTCAAATATAACACCTTCAGTCCTGTATTCATCATCCTTTTTGATTTTGTCCCTGTTACACTGCAACTCATTGTACTGACTGCAATTTTGCCCTTTCATCTGGCTGTCCTTCTTGACTTTTTTTATTAAACACTGCCTCTCTTTGTATCCCAACTGCCCCATCCTCAGCCCTATCACTGTTTTCTATTCCCCTGCCAAATTAACTTAAAACCTCCCCAACAGCTGTAGCAAACCTGACTGCAAGGGCTTTGGACCCGCTGGGTTCAGGTGTGAACCATCCCTTTTGCACCAGACATACCTTCCCCAGAAGAGATCCCAATGATTAAGAAGAAATCTGAAACCTTGCCCCCTGCACCAGTTCCTCAGCCATACATCCATCTGCCAAATCATCCTATTCTTGCCCTCACTGGCACATGGCACAGGCCGCAATCTAAAGATTACCATACTGCAAGTCCTGCTTTCCAACTCCCAAAATTCTCTTTTCAGGACAGTGCCAATATGCACCAAGACTTCTGGCTGCTCACCCTCCCCCCTTAGAATGCTGTGGACCTGATCTGAGATATCCCGGACCCTGGCACCTGGGAGGCAACATACCATCTAGGCGTCTTTATCATCTCCTCTTTTCCCTCCTTTCCCTCCGAGTCACAGCACCAGACTCAGTGCCAGAAACCCAGTAGCTACGTCTCCCCCTAGGTAGGTCATCCCTCCACCAACAGTATCCAAAACGGTATACTTATTATTGAGGGGAATTGCCACAGAGGTACTCTGCACTGGCTGCCATTTCCCTTTCCTCTGCTGACAGCCAGCCAGGTACCTGCCTCCTGCAACTGCAGAGTGGTTACCACTCTGCAGCTCCAATCTATCAGCTCCTCAGTTTCTCATATGGCCCGAAAGTCATTGAGCTGCTGCTCTAGTTCTTTAACACATTCTCTGAGGAGCTGCAGTTCAGTGTATATGGTATAGATGTGGTTATCCAGGAGGCTGGAGGTCTCCCAGAATTCCCACGTCTCACACAAAGAACACAACACAGTCCCTGGAGCCATTCTCACTGCACCAACTATGCATTAACAGACAAAGAATGAAGAACGAATAAGTAGTAAGTTACCAGACATGTACCTCGCCTAAGCCTGTTATCTTATAAATCCTATCAAAACCTTGTTTAATTTTATACTAATCTATTAAATCGACTGTTTTCTGCTCCAAGGAGACTGAGCCCAGTTTCCCTCATCTCCATCCGCCTGCGGGTCCCTCATCCCAGATTTCAAGGCTTTGAAAGCTTTCATAATCCGGTAACTCAAAACTGCACAGATCTAATTAGTTGGATGTCAGTTTTATCATTTGCTTTCTCTACCCCAATCTGCTTTCATTCCCCTGTTCCTCCCCATTGTTTACATTCTTTTTTTGCATTAACAGTGGCTGTATTTTAATCCTAACTACATGTTGAAATTATAAATATACATCACCAAGAACCTATCTCCCAATCACCAGTTTCGTCAATCAAAACCTGGCTTTCGCTGCAATGAAGACTCAACACACTTGGCTCCAATTTACTAGCCTGTTTTAAGATAAACTTTTCCAGCCTGTTGTCAACCATCTACTGTTGTTGTTCTACTTGATGGTTCTACTGCTTTTACAGCTTCGATTTTGCTAGAATGCTCCTTGTCAAGAAAATCATATGCCTGGGTCCAAGTCCACTTCATGCCCTTACTAATCTTGGTGATCCTCAATTTTTGTTTCATTGTTTTTGTGCCCCATAATCAATTATACACTTCAATCCTATGCTATTATGAAATACTATAGTGATGCATCCTCCCACATTCATAAACTACCTTCTGGATTTACTCTCTTTCCACATTAATCAACAAACCTGAATGTCAGGATATCAATATTTCAGAATCAATTCCACCATAGATCAACTGCATCACACCAAAGCATTTCTGAAAATATTTCTGAACTTCATCTGACTATTTTCAACTACTCACAAACAAGAGAAAATCTGCAGATGCTGGAGATCCGAGCAATATACATAAAATGCTGGAGGAACTCAGCAGGCCAGGCAGCATTTGTGGAAAAAAGTGCAGTCAATACTTCTGGCCGAAACCCTTTGGCAGGACTGGAGAAAAAAAGCTGAGGAATAGATTTAAAAGGTGGGGGGAGGGGAGAGAGAACCACCAGGTTATAGGTGAAACCTGGAGGGGGAGGGATGAAGTAAAGAGCTGGGAAGTTGTTTGGCGAAAGAGACAGAAGGCCATGGAAGAAAGAAAATGGGGGAAGGCGCACCAAAGGAAGGTGATGAGGTGAGAGAGGGAAAAGGGGATGGGAAATGCAGAGGGAAGGGAGGTTAGGGGGTATTACTGGAAGTTTGAGAAATTGATGTTCATTTTATCAGGTGGGAGACTACCAAACGGAATACAAGGTGTTGTTCCTTCAACCTAAGCGTGGCCTCATCACAACAGTGAACAAGGCCATGGATGGACATATCGGAATGGGAATGGTAAGTGGAATTAAAATGGGTGGCCACTGGGAAATCCCGCTTGTTCTGGCGGATGGAGCGTGGATGCTCAGGTCCCACCTACATACAGGAGGCCACACCGGGAGCACCTGACCCCAAAAGACTCATAGGTGAAGTAAACAACAGGAATTCTGCAGATGCTGGAAATTCAAGCAACACACATCAAAGTTGCTGGTGAACGCAGCAGGCCAGGCAGCATCTATAGGAAGAGGCGCAGTCGACGTTTCAGGCCGAGACCCTTCGTCAGGACTAACTGAAGGAAGAGTGAGTAAGGGATTTGAAAGCTGGAGGGGGAGGGGGAGATGCAAAATGATAGGAGAAGACAGGAGGGGGAGGGATAGAGCCGAGAGCTGGACAGGTGATAGGCAAAAGGGGATACGAGAGGATCATGGGACAGGAGATCCGGGAAGAAAGACAAGGGGGGGGGTGACCCAGAGGATGGGCAAGAGGTATATTCAGAGGGACAGAGGGAGAAAAAGGAGAGTGAGAGAAAGAATGTGTGCATGAAAATGAGTAACAGCTGGGGTACGAGGGGGAGGTGGGGCCTAGCGGAAGTTAGAGAAGTCAATGTTCATGCCATCAGGTTGGAGGCTACCCAGACGGAATATAAGGTGTTGTTCCTCCAACCTGAGTGTGGCTTCATCTTTACAGTAGAGGAGGCCGTGGATAGACATGTCAGAATGGGAATGGGATGTGGAATTAAAATGTGTGGCCACTGGGAGATCCTGCTTTCTCTGGCGGACAGAGCGTAGATGTTCAGCAAAGCGGTCTCCCAGTCTGCGTCGGGTCTCACCAATATATAAAAGGCCACATCGGGAGCACCGGACGCAGTATATCACCCCAGTCGACTCACAGGTGAAGTGATGCCTCACCTGGAAGGACTGTTTGGGGCCCTGAATGGTGGTAAGGGAGGAAGTGTAAGGGCATGTGTAGCACTTGTTCCGCTTACACGGATAAGTGCCAGGAGGGAGATCAGTGGGGAGGGATGGGGGGGACGAATGGACAAGGGAGTTGTGTAGGGAGCGATCCCTGCGGAATGCAGAGAGGGGGGGGAGGGAAAGATGTGCTTAGTGGTGGGATCCCGTTGGAGGTGGCGGAAGTTACGGAGAATAATATGTTGGACCCGGAGCCTGGTGGGGTGGTAGGTGAGGACCAGGGGAACCCTATTCCTAGTGGGGTGGTGGGAGGATGGAGTGAGAGCAGATGTACGTGAAATGGGGGAGATGCGTTTAAGAGCAGAGTTGATAGTGGAGGAAGGGAAGCCCCTTTCTTTAAAAAATGAAGACATCTCCCTCGTCCTAGAATGAAAAGCCTCATCCTGAGAGCAGATGCGGTGGAGACGGAGGAATTGCAAGAAGGGGATGGCGTTTTTGCAAGAGACAGGGTGAGAAGAGGAATAGTCCAGATAGCTGTGAGAGTCAGTAGGCTTATAGTAGACATCAGTGGATAAGCTGTCTCCAGAGACAGAGACAGGAAGATCTAGAAAGGGGAGGGAGGTGTCGGAAATGGACCAGGTAAACTTGAGGGCAGGGTGAAAGTTGGAGGCAAAGTTAATAAAGTCAACGAGTTCTGCATGCGTGCAGGAATAGGTGAAGTGTCACCTCACCTGGAAGGATTGTTTAGGGCTGTACTCTCTTCCATAGATGCTGCCTGGCCTGCTAAGTTCTTCCAACATTTTGTGTGGGTTGAATGTCAGGTATGGAAGCATATTACCCAAAAGAAGAAAACTGAGAAGTGGTATGATCACAGGAAAGAGATGTCTGGGAGATGTAAAGAGAAAAGAGGGGAAAAATACATTGGACATTTGGGAAATGTTATGAGGTGCTGAGTATAGTCATGGTAAAAAGCCACTCAGCCCAGCTGGTCCATAATAACTAAGACTCCCATCTAGGCCAGCCTCATTTGCCATGCTTGGTCCATAACGAAAGAATGAAGATTAAATGGTCTTGGCCCAAAACGTTAACTCTTTATTCCTTTCCACAGATGCTGCCTAACCTGCTGAGTTCTGCCAGCTTTTTGAGTGTGTTACTCTGGATTTCCAGCATCTGCAGAATCTTGTGTTTAAGATTAAATGTAGATAGAGTAATAGTCATGGAAAAGTACAGCACAAAAACAAGCCCTTCAGCCCATCTACTCCCATCGACCTGCACCGGGACCATAGCCCTCCATACCTCGAACATCCAAGTACCTATCCAAACTGCTCTGAAATTGACCTTACATGCACCACTTGCGGCTCATTTCACAACCTTCTGACCCTCTGAATGAAGTTTCCTCTCATGTTCCCCTTAAACTTTTCACCTTTCAGCCTTAATCCATGACTTCTAGTTGTAGTCCCACCCAACTTCAGTGGAAAAAGCTGATTGTATTTACCCTATCTATATCCTTCATAACAATGGACAATAAAGATTTTGCTTCCTGTATACCTTTAGGTGTATCTTATGAATTTTGGGCTAGTGATCATGAAAATCACCATGAAATTTCCCTATCACGCACCATTTTTTGAAATCACTTATATTCATTATTTCAATTCATAATTCAAGTCAATTAACATGTTGCCTACAATGTAAGCCGGAAAGTTTCCTATCTTGTCCAGGTATGCTAGGCCATGCTCAGGCGGTGCGGCTGCTGCATGGCAGGACAGGTTTTAGTAATAATTACTGGGTTCAGGACTGTAAGGATGGAATTTGCTATCACCAGGCACAAAAATTTCTATGAAGGATTTTGATATTTGAGACAGATGCTTCCCAGAATAACTGATGCCAAGATTAAGAAAAGCATTTTTGTTGGTCCACAAATCAAACAGGTCATCAACGACAGGTTTGAAGAATTTATAGTGGGACCGGAGAAAATGACATGGAAAGCATTCAAGGAAGTTGTTGAAATTCTTCTCAGCATCTAGAGCACCGAACTACATGCAGCTGGTTGAAAGCATGCTTCAAGCATATAAAACCATGAAGTGCAACATGTCACTAAAGATTCATTTTCTGCCTTCCCATTTAGACTTCTTCCCCACAAATCTTGGTGCTGTTAGTGATGAGCATGGTGAAAGGTTTCACCAGGACATCGCGGTCATGGAGAAAAGTTACCAGGGCAACTGGAATCCATCAATACTGGTGAATTATTGTTGGACACTTAAGTGAGAAGCCTCAGACACTGAGTACAAATGAAAACCATTAACAAAATATTTTTAACTTAGTTAAACTATTGCAAAGCATCAGCACCATTATGCAATTAAACACATTATATTCAATAACAGTTAATTTGTTGTTTCTCCAAATTCCTACGTGATACAAGTAGTCGCAAATTATATTTGTGTTCATCTTCAAGCAGTCTATCATAAACCAAAAAAAATTCTGAGGAAGCCACAGTTTTGAAAAAATTTGTTGTCCAGGAAATTTGGTATACCTCTATCAAATCTCCTCTCAACCTTCTGCGTTCCTAGGGACAAAGTCCTAACCTATTCAATCTTTCCATATAAATCAGTTTCTCCAGTACTGGCAACATTTGTAAATTTTCTCTGTAACCTTTCAACCTTATTCAAAAAAAAATCTCCGGAAACATTTTTTAAAAAGAGGAAGTTAATTTTTGAATGATGAGAGAGTTCAGAGTTATGGGGAATTTTTATGAAAGATGGAAGATTTCAGAGCTATGGGGAACTGGCACAGGAATTTTCAAATTGATCATCCATCAGCAGGCTTGAAGGACAAGGTGGTTTACTTCTGTATGTTCTGAAAGAGAACATCATTATGTTGGTGTTTTCACTGTTCAGACAATAGTAATCAAATGAAAGCTGACAGTTTGGCAGAAAATGTTTAAATAATCATGATTTGGGAGCCAATATACTGTATACATCATAAATGAAAAGATTTTAATATATTTCTTTTGATAATCAGAAAGTGAATTTACCTGTAAGACTTTTATAAACATTGGTTAAAATGAGAACCTCTACGAAACAGAAACTGCTCAGAGAAGCAGCATTTCCTTACAGTAATTCTTGACAATGTTCTAAAAATGGTTTGGTGCACAAGAAAGCACAGAACACCTCATTACATGTTTTTAAAAAGATAAAAATTACATTAAATTTTCCACAGTATTTATCTACTTCAACTTAGCCAAAAATGCTAAAATCTAATTTCCAAGACTGTAAAGGTATCAGATCCTAATGCCTTACACTCAATGTGGTTTTAACTTTCAAATTGTAATTCAAATCTTGAACAATTATATATTATTTATCATCCATTGTCTATTCAACCACACAGTATTTGGAAAGGATGTTGTTTTGACCACTGTGTTAAACTTACTGAAAAAAGTGTCTCTTAGTATCCCAGTATACCAAAATACATTCCAAATTTTGAAATTGGGTGGCTCAAATTAAGTTTAAATTTAGCAGGTATCACAATATGAAAGATAATTTTTCAGATTTACATGGGTATTTCAATTTGCCTTCTAGACATTGTTCAATTACAAATTTCTTTACATAGATAATAAGACAGTTTTGTAATTTTGACTCAGTAAAAACTTGTGTTTGTTAAGAGAAATTAGAAATATTTTAAAAGCCCAGCCTGCACTACAATAACTGAACTCACTCAACCTAAAAGTGAGAGATGACTGGAAATGGTTTCTACACAAGTAGATTCCTAACCTCTCTCATTATTGGGTATCCCCAGATGTAAATATCCACTGAGAGTCAGGACCCACATAAAACTATCTGAACAGACAACCAACAATTATAAAAGGAAAGCAGATGAAATAAACTAAGTATCAAAATCATATAGCACAGAAGCTGATCCACTACACGGTGTTGCTCTTCGAAATTATTGCACTATTTTACATCATTAACTTTCATGCAAGTCAGTTGTATCTGATATAATTTAACAGACATGTTAAAATCTTTGAAGGAATTTTTCAGTAGCATTGATTTTTCACCAGCTTAACTATTCAGAGTTAGAGAAGGGATCATATTTGATGCTCTGTGGTTCAGATTTGCCCAGGAACTTGGTGGAGTGGATCATATCCTTTATTTTGAATCCTTCCCTGCATCAATAATTCACTGGTGAAAGAAAGAGACTTCCATCACTCAATCATTTGCTTACAGTTTATAAAAATTCTCATTTTGTATTGTACAAATGAAAAGCATTACACAATGCTGTTCAATAGAAAATAAATTACTGTGTTACTGGGATTTACAACAACTTGTTACCAACTTGTACAAAATGCAGCCATGTGTGCACTTCTTATAACTGATATTCTTTTGCAAATAATTACTCATTGTAATACATTACATACGAATTTGACACAGTAGGCCATTTAACCCAAAAGCATATTCTACCAAGTAGTGATATCATAGCTACACAAAGTAGATTTATTATCTAATTATGTATACATTATACAACCTTGAGATTCATCTTCTTACAAATAGCCACAAAACAAAGAAACCCAAATGAACCCAGAGAAAAAGACGGGCAAACACCCAATGTGGAGAGAAAAAAAAATAAATCATGCAAGCAGTAAGAGTAGCATTTAGAATGAAAGTGAGTCCTCAAACACGAAGCCTGGAGCAGCCAGAGCAGGCCACAGCCACAGCCTCAGCATCAGTGTCAATTCAGCGCATAACAAAGTAAATGTCGCGGAGCCTGCAGACACGGAGCCTGGAGCAGGCCATGGCCTCAGTCTCAGTGTAGTGAAGAGCACAGTAAACGTCGTGGAGCAACAGGCAGAACTGTCCTGACCCTCACCTCTGGTCACAACACCCTACTTTTTCAATCCATCTGGCCCAACATTTAAATCATCCAAACATCGTGTTGTTCCTCTCTTTAGGACCCGGGCTCTGTCACATCGATATGCTTTGGACCTGGACCCTGCCACCATGTTTCAGCCTGTACCGAACCATTCCAAACCGGCCTGGTGCTGAGATCGATCAAGCCTCACTCTCAGCTTAGGTGGATGAGCCTCAAACTGCCTCTCCTCTGCTCCAATTTTGTTGACTCTACTTGCTCTGGGTTTTCCTTGAATATGCCTGGAACTCGCCACAACTTTGCTTCACCCCACATGCTTCGACCCTCAACTGAGACTCACCTTTGCCTCCGTTGTTTGCGATGATCGCTTACCATAGTTTTTTTTAAAACGTAAAAAGTGTAATTAATGAAGTATTTCGTTGTATTTCTTGTTTTGGTAACCAACATTAAGTTGTCATTCACCTTAAACAAGAAGTTTTTTTTTCTTTATTTTAAATTAGGGTAATTTTGCTTAAGTCTTGGTTTCCCTAGTATCCTGAACTATAGACTCTGCCTTTATCAATCTCAGTGACTGAACTTCCAAAGTCCTTTGGTAAATTGGTTCATTATAATCACATGTATCAAAGGACAGCCAAAAATTTGGCTTGCAGACCAAGTATACATTAATTCATTACAACAATGCATTGAGGTAGTACAAAGTAAAGCAGAGTGCAAAACAAAGTGTTAAAGTTGCACAATAAGGGCAATGCAGATAGACAATAAAGTGCAAGGTCAAAGCAAGGTAGATTTTGATGTCAAGAGTCTATTCTTATCATACCAGGGAACTGTTCAATAGTCTGAGAGCAGCAGGACCAAAGCTATCTTTGAGCCTGTTGGTACATGCTTTCAGGCTTTTGTATCTTCTGCCCAACAGGAGGGGGAAGAAGAGAGAATGTCCAGATGGGGGAGAAAAAAAAATACAATGATTCACTCCCTTCTGGGTGAAAAAAAGTCTTCTCGTCTTGGTCTGAATGACAGTTATGAGTTTGTGACTTCCTAGATTTACTCTATCAAACACCACTAGAATTCTGTGTAATTCAGAGATCACCTATAGTCCAGAGAGAGTAGACCCAATTTGTTTAATCTCATGTTTCAAACCAAAACCGGAAATTTTTTTTTCACATTATGTTCCATGTACATGCCCTTGCCCGTTCATATAGCTCCTGAGATCTCACAGCCACCCAAATTTGTACCACCAAACCTGAATATATTACATATAACAGACCCTGTGAACAGCTGAGACCTTAGCATTCATTTCCATGACATTTCACCCATCACCCTTATTTTTACCCACTCTTAAACCATGTTATTGCATCCCACTGTGTTCAGTTCTGGTCATCTCACTACAGGAAGCAGTGGATACTATAAAAAGAGTGCAGAGGAGATTCATAAGAATGATGCCTGGATTGGAGAGCATGCCTTATGAGAATAGGTTGAGTGAACTTGGCCTTTTCTCCTTGGAGTAACGGTGGATGAGAGGTGACTTGTCAGAGGTGTATAAGATGATGAGAGGCATTAATCATGTGGGTACCCCAGAGGCGTCTCCCCAGGGCCGAAATGGCTAACACGCGGAGGCAGTTTTAAGATGCTTGGAAGTAGGTACAGAGGGGATATTAGGAGTAAGTTTTTCCACACAGAGAGTGGTGGGTTTAGAATGCACTGCTAGCAGTGGTGGTTGAAGCAGGTATAATAGGGTTTTTTAAGAGACTCTTAGAAAATGGAACTTAGAAAAATATAGGGCTATGCAGTAGGGTAATTCTAGGCAGTTTCTAGAGTAGGTTACATGATTGGTTCAACATTGTGGACCAAGGTGTCTATAATGTGCTGTAGATTTCTATGTTCTAGATGATAGTTAACACAGACCAAATGGGCCAAAAGCCCTGTTTTTGTGCTGTAGTGTTCCATGACTCCACTATATCCTTCATTGGTATGCAGGTCATGAAATAGAGGGGATTGTTCAGCTCCAGTCCCATTATTTTCACCAATACTACTTATTTCATTCTGGTGCTAATTTCTTTCATCTCATTCACTCTTGACCTGATGTTCCTTCACCGTTTCTGGGAGGAAAACTGGTCTGTGGCAGGTGCAAGAGAACACAAGGGCTAAAGACAGAGCTCAGGTCCCGTATATTTGATTAAATCACTCAAATCCGCCAGTTTTAAAATATGAATTGTAAGTATCAATAATTATGAAAAACGCCAAAATACACTGGATGTCACTATCGCTATTGTAAACGGGGAGGGCTCATTAGTCACGCTTGTAAGATTTAGGATCGACACTGAAAAGGGTGTGGCTGAACCGAAGAAGCCAAGTGCTGAGCCCTTGCACCAATTGACCGCGGTTATTACCATTATAACCTCAGCCCTGCGCCGATGCCCAGCCCGTTAATAATAATTTTACCTCGTTCCTGCGACCGTTGTTCTCGAGGCCCACCGCCGCTGCCGGGAACGGAGGCCAATCGAGAGGGAAATGTCGGCGAATCCCGGACGGTCATGACGTTCATACCGGCGAACATCTCGCCGTGCGGCCGGGGCTCGGCGCGAGCTCTCTCACCCCCGCGGTCACTCGCGCGCTACACCCCGTTAGGTTTGAATTCTTGCGCCGTGCGCTGCGGTCCGCTCCATCCGATTCTCGGGCGCTCCATCCGGTCAATCAAACCTGACTCCCCTCCTCTTCCCCCGACCGGATCCCATCCCCGGCCCGCACACGCTCTCTGAGGCAGCAAGTCCACTCTGCTCAGGCTCGTGTTCTTAATATTATTCATTATTATTTATTGTATTTGCATACTTTGTCTTCTTTTGCACGTGTTATCTGTCCGTCTTTGTGTTTAATTCAGTATTATCAGAGTACGTATATGATGGCATATACGTACTTTGATAAATTTACTTTGAACATTAGGTCTGTGATCTTGGAGGGTTAAAGTCAGCATCGATTGTAGTAATTATATGTATTTACAGTTTTGCAGCTTTAATGTTGAAAACTGAGGACATTTCCGTCAAAAGTTTGGACAGTTTCATTTTAGACCAAGTTTAATTCGTGATTTGGTATCCCACAATTATATCATGTGCACTACCTTAATCCTGCTCTCATTTTTACCTAAATTTCTTATAGAAGAATATGGTGTACAGCACATTACAGGCCATTTGGCCCATAAAAATACTGATTTTTTTTAACCTACTTCAAGATCAATCCAAACCTCTCCTTCTACATAGTCCTCCATTTTTCCTTCATCCTGTGCCCATTTTAGAGTGTCTTAAATGTTCCTAATATATTTGCTCCACTGCCACTTTTGGCAGCACATTCCAAGCACCCAAGTTTCTTCTAACACCCCCTCCCTAATTATAACCCCTCACATTAGTCATTTTCACCTGGGGAAAAAGTCTCTAGCTCGCCAAACGATCTTATCATCTTGCACATCTCTATTAAGTGTCCTCTCATCCTCTTTCACTCCAAAGAGAAAAGCCCTAGCTCACTCAGCCCTTCCTCATAAGACGTGCTGTCTTAGACTAACCTTATAGCATTTAACTTCTGAACAGGAATTTTTCTTTTACTGAACTGGATGTGATGTGATAACTCTACCTGATGAAGCTTATTCAAGACATGAGAATTGAGGACTCTAGGGTCCCAAAAGTGGGAGTCACTGTTACCAGTCCTGTGAGCAATTTTTTTTAAAATTCAGCGATGAAACCTTGGTGAAGTACTTCAAGTAGAGTTTATTGATGTCCCAAAACCTGTATGCATAACTGTTTCTATAATTATTCTGTATTCAGAAAAAAGTGTTTAGTACACTTTGGTAAAATCTGATGTATTGATATTAATCATATGACCTCAATAAGAGACATACCCACAGATACTAAAGAGATGTGTGATGAAAATTTATTCCTTAGATCATCATATAATCAACTACTGTTGGAAGAGTCACAGAACAGCAGTGAGCTAAGCCAAGAGGTTGTCAGTTTTCCAACTGAGGAGCAAAATCAAAATTGGAGGTAGGCACAGAGCTAAGGAAGTCAAACTAACCAAGCAGGCTAGTCAACAGATAAAAGTGTAATGACTGTACATTTACACACATATATTTTCAAAGAGGTAAAATAGTTTAGTGTGCTTATGTGTAATATATAATTGATCATATGGGTACAGAACAAAATAATGATGCATGCAAATACCATTTTCTGAGATGCCTCCCGAATCAGGATAAATTGGCATAATCCTTTTGAAGCTCTCGGTATGCTGTAGTAGCATTTACCACCATTCTCAGCCTAGTGCAAGGTCCAGCATAACATATACACTCAGTAGCTACCTCCTGTACCTCATAGCATGATCACTGAGTGCATGTTTGTGATCGTTGACTTCAAGGTTCAACATATTCAGAGATGTTCTTCTGCACACCACTGTTGTAATACATGGTTGTTACTGTTACTGTCACTTTCCTGTGAGCTTGAACCAGACTGGCCGTTCTCTTATTAATAAAACACTTTTGCCCAAAGAACTGCTAACACTGGATGATTTTTTTAGTTTTTGCATCATTCTGTCTAAACTCTGGAGTAGGGGTTCCCAACATTTTTATGTCATGGACCAATACTATTAAGCAAGGGGTCCATGTCTCTAGAGTTTAGGGACGTGTGTAAAAATCCCAGGAGATCAGCAGTTTCTAAGATACACAAATCACTCGTCTGGCACCAATAAGCATTCCATGGTCAAAGTCGCCTTGATCACATTTTTTCCCCATTCTGATGTTGGTCTGAATGAGAATTGAACTGCTTGACCATTTTTGCAATCATTTATTCATTGAGTTGCTGCCACATACTCAGTTTCCTTTTGAAAGACATTCTTCAATCTATTCTCATCAGACAGATTAGATACGAGAGCAGATCTGGGGCCATCTCACATGAGCCTTAAAATATAATTAATAATCAGCAAGTCAGACAATACACCTGGGGAAGGAGGAATTTGTTTCTGAGAGAAAATCCTGTTTCTCTCTCTACATATGCTGTCCCAGCTGCTGAGTACTTGCAGCATTTTCTGTTTTTATTTCAGATTTCCAATATCTGAGGGTTTTTTAATATTATCATGTGCCAGTGATAATAAACCTGATTCTGATTCCGCTTTTGTTTTTCAATCAGTTCAGCCCCTATCTTTAAAGACAGTGCAAGTTTGAGAGTCCAAATTGTTGAGTTCTGTCCCTATTTCTTAGGCTGGTTTTAGTCAACGGTACATATTGTGTTGTTTGTTCAAATGTGTGCTTCATTGAAATCCTAGTCTTTTAACCATCTTTCCCACGGAAACTATGGGAAAGATTATTCCAGTCAGTGATGTACTCTCACTTTATTGATGAGGATGCGCATTGTCAGAAATTCTATGTTTCAAATTCTATTTCAGTTCCTTTCTGTTCATAGAAACATAGAAAACATGGAAAACCTACAGCACAATACAGGCCATTGGGCCCACAAAGTTGTGCGGAAAATGTCCCTACCTTAGGAATTACTAGGCTTACCTATAGCCCTCTATTTTTCTAAGCTCCATGTACCCATCCAAATGTCTCTTAAAAGACCTATCGTATCCGCCTCCACCACCATTGCCGGCAGCCCATTCCGCGCACTCTCCACTCCCTGAGTAAAAAACTTACCCCTGGCCTCTCCTCTGTACCTACTCCCCAGCACCTTAAACCTGTGTCCTCTTGAGACAACCATTTCAGCCCTGGGAAAAAACCTCTGACTATCCACATGATCAATGCCTGTCATCATTTTGTATACCTCTAACAGGTTACCTCTCATCCTCCGTCGCTCCAAGGAGAAAAGGCCAAGTTCACTCAACTTATTCTCATAAGGCATGCTCCCCAATCCAGGCAACATCCTTGTAAATCTCCTCTGCACCCTTTCTATGGCTTCAACATCCTTCCTGGAGTGAGGCGACCGGAACTGAGCACAGTACTCCAAGTGGGGTCTGACAAGGGTCTGATATAACTACAACATTACCTCTCGGCTCCTAAATTCAATTCCACGATTGATGAAGGCCAATACACCGTACGCGTACTTAACCACAGACTCCCTGTGCAGTTGCTTTGAGTATCCTGTGGACTTGGACCCCAAGATCCCTCTGATCCTCCACACTGCCAAGAGTCTTACCATTAATACTATATTCTGCCATCATATTTGACCTACCAAAATGAACCACCTCACACTTATCTGGGTTGAACTCCATCTGCCACTTCTCAGCCCAGCTTTGCATCTTATCAATGTCCCGCTGTAACCTCTGACAACCCTCCACACTATCCATAACACCTCCAACCTTTGTGTCATCAGCAAACTTACTAACCCATCCCTCCACTTCCTCATCCAGGTCATTTATAAAAATCACAGAGTAGGGGGTCCCAGAACAGATCCCTGAGGCACACCACTGGTGACCGACCTCCTTACAGAATATGACCCGTCTACAACCACTCTTAGCCTTCTGTGGGCAAGCCAGTTCTGGGTCCACAAAGCAATGTTCCCTTGGATTCCATGACTCCTTATTTTTTCAATGAGCCTTGCATGGGGTACCTTATCAAATGCCTTGCTGAAATCCATATACACTACATCTACTGCTCTTCCTTCATCAATGTGTTTAGTGACATCCTCAGAATCTTCAATCAGGCTCGTAAGGCACGACCTTTCCTGGACAAAGCCATGCTGACTATTCCTAATCATATTATACCTCTCCAAATGTTCATAAATCCTGCCTCTCAGGATCTTCTCCATCAGCTTATCAACCACTGAAGTAAGACTCACTGGTCTATAATTTCCTAGGCTACCTTTACTCCCATTCTTGAATAAAGGAACAACATCCGCAACCCTCCAATACTCTGGAACCTCTCCCGTCCCCATTGATGATGCAAAGATTATCACCAGAGGCTCAGCAATCTTCTCCCTCGCCTGGGGTACATCACATCCAGTCCCAGTGACTTATCCAACTTTACGCTTTCCAAAAGCTCCAGCACATCCTCCTTCTTAATATCTACACACTTTTTCAGTTCTGCCCACAAATTTTCCGACAGATTGAGATCAGGGGTTTGTGATGGCCACTCCAATACCTTGACTTTGTTGTCCTTAAGCAATTTTGCCACAACTTTGGAGGTATGCTTGGGGTCATTGTCCATTTGGAAGACTTACTTGCAACCGAGCTTTAACTTCCTGACTGATGTCTTGAGGCATAATTTTCCTTCCGCATGATGCCATCTATTTTGTGAAGTGCACCAGTCCCTCCTGCAGCAAAGCACCCCCACAACATGATGCTGCCACCCCCATGCTTCATGGTTGTGATGGTGTTCTTTGGCTTGCAAGCCTCACCCTTTTTCCTCCAAACATAACGATGGTCATTATGGCCAAAAAAATTCAATTTTTGTTTCATCAGACCAGAGGACATTTCTCCAAAAAGTAAGATCTTTGTCCCCATGTGCATTTGCAAACTGTGGTCTGGCTTTTTAATGGCAGTTTTGGAGCAGTGGCTTCTTCCTTGCTGAGCAGCTTTTCGGGTTATGTCGACATAGGACTCGTTTTACTGTGGATATAGATATTTGTCTACCTGTTTCCTCCAGCATCTTCACAAGGTCCTTTGTTTTTGTTCTGGGACTGATTTGCACTATTCGCACCAAAGTACATTCATCTCTAGGAGACAGAATGTGTCTCCTTCCTGAGCAGTATGACGGCTGCGTGGTCCTATGGTGTTTTTACTAGCGTACTATTGTTTGTACAGATGAAAGTTGCACCTTCAGGCATTTGGAAATTGCTCCCAAGGATGAACCAGATTTGACATCATTTTCTGACCTCAATCCGATAGAAGGTTTGTGGGCAGAACTGAAAAAGTATGCGCGAGCAAGGAGGCCTACAAACCTGACTCAGTTACACCAGTTCTGTCTGGAGGAATGGAACAAAATTCCAGCAACTTACTGTGAGAAGCTTGTGGAAGGCTGCCCAAAATGTTTGACCTAAGTTAAACAATTAAAGGCAATGCTACCAAATACTAACAAAGTGTATGTAGACTTCTGACCTACTGGGAAAGTGATGAAAGAAATGAAAGTTGAAATAAATCATTCTTTCTACTATTATTCTGACATTTCACATTCTTAAAATAAAGTAGTGATCCTAACTGACCTAAGACAGAATGTTTTCTAGGATTAAATGTCAGGAATTGTGAAAAACGGAGTTTAAATGTATTTGGCTAAGGTATATGTAAACTTCTGACTTCAACTGTACATGCTCAAGCTTTTCAGTCTGCTGCAAGTCATCACTACAATTACCAAGATCCTTTTCCATAACGAATACTGAAGTAAAGTATTCATTAAGTACCTCTGCTATTTCCTCCGGTTTCAGAAACACTTTCCCAGTGTCACGCTTGATAGGTCCTATTCTTTCACATCTTATCCTCTTGCTTGTCACATAGATAGAACGCCTTTGGATTTTCCTTAATCCTGCCCAGCAAGGCATTCTCATGGCCCCTTCTGGCTCTCCAAATTTCCTTCTTAAGCTCCTTCCTATTAGCCTTATAATCTTCTAGATCTCTAACATTACCTACCTCTCTGAGCTTTTTGTAAGCTTTTCTTTTCTTCTTGACTAGATTTATTACAGCCTTTGTACACCACAGTTCCTGTACCCTACCATAACTTCTCTGTCTCATTGGAACATACCTATGCAGAACTCCACACAAATATCCCCTGAACATTTGCCACATTTCTTCTGTACTTTTCTCTGAGAATATCTGTTTCCAATTCAAGCTTCCAATTTCCTGACTGATAGCCTCATAATTCTCCTTGCTCCAATTAAATGCTTTTCTAACTTCAAACAACAGGAATTCTGCAGATGCTGGAAATTCAAACAACATACATCAAAGTTGCTGGTGAACGCAGCAGGCCAAGCAGCATGTATAGGAAGAGGTGCAGTCGACGTTTCAGGCCGAGACCCTTCGTCTGACTGACGAAGGGTCTCGGCCTGAAACGTCGACTGCACCTCTTCCTATAGATGCTGCTTGGCCTGCTGCGTTCACCAGCAACTTTGATGTATGTTGCTTTTCTAACTTGTCTGTTTCTATCCCTCTCTTCAATGCTATTGTAAAGGATATAGAATTATGATCACTATCTCCAAAATGCTCTCCCACTGAGAGATTTGACACCTGACCAGGTTCATTTCCCAATACCAAATCAAGTACAGCCTCTCCTCTTGTAGGCTTATCTACATATTGTGTCAAGAAACCTTCCTGAACACACCTAACAAACTCCATCCCATCTAAACCCCTTGCTCTAGGGAGATGCCAATCAGTATTTGGGAAATTAAAATCTCCATCATGACAACTCTGTTATTATTACACCTTTCCAGGATCTGTTTTCCTATCTGCTCCTCGATATCCCTGTTACTATTGGGTGGCCTATAAAAAACACCCGGTAAAGTTATTGACCCCTTCCTGTTCCTAACCTGCATCCACAGAGACTCCGTAGACAATCCCTCCATGGTATCTACCTTTTCTGCAGCCGTGACACTATCTCTGATCAACAGTGCCACGCTCCCACCTCTTTTGCCTCCTTCCCTGTCCTTTCTGAAACATCTAAAACTGAGCGCTTGAAATAACCATTCCTGTCCCTGAGCCATCCAAGTCTCTGTAATGGCCACCACATCATAGCTCCAAGTACTGATCCATGCTCTAAGCTCATCCGCCTTGTTCACAACACTTTTCGCGTTAAAATAGACACATCTCAAACCTTCGGTCTGAGCGCCTCCCTTCTCTATCACCTGCCTATCCTCCCTCTCGCATTGTCTACAAGCTTTCTTTATTTGTGAGCCAACCTCCTCTTCCCCAGTGTATTCAGTTTGGTTCCCATCCCTCAACAATTCTAGTTTAAACTCTCTCCAGTAGCCTTAGCAAACCTCCCCGCCAGGATATTGGTCCCCCTGGGTTCAAGTGCAACCCATCCTTTCCTTTCTTCTGTTTCAGTGAATGTAAGATTCCAGACTCTACCAGTATTTCCTCAAATGCCATTAAAATCTGATTATGGTTGCCATCATTTTTATTGCTATCTTGACAATCCTGATGTGCACAAGTTGTCTTCATTAAAGGAGTGTCTAAACTCCCATGCAGTTCATTGTACAGGCTATTCCCAAGGAACAAACAGGTTCCAAATTTTTTAAGTACCTTTAATGTTGATTTTGTCTGTCAGTTGGAAAATCACTATTGATGCTGACCATTCCTCCACCATATTGTAATGAATGGCATCGTCACATTGTTCAAAGTTCAAAGTAAATTTATTATCAAAATCACCACATACTACTGTGACGAGAATACACATAGATAAGATGTTAGCTGTCCTGTGTGATCAGCAGTTGGTCTGCCACCTGTCTTCAAGAGAGAGATAAGGAACATAATGAAACAGCATCTGGAGATGTGTAATGAAGGGACGGGAGAGAGAGAGCTGTCTGGAGCGGCTCCCCCTTTGAACCCTGAACTGTTTGAAGTGATGGACAGGCGATACCCCAGCAGGGGGATAAAAAGGGACAGGTTCGCTAAGGCAGGACACACGACACCCGAGGTAACGAGACCCTGGAAGCGGTGCGCCTCTCACGAGTTGGTGAGAAGTATCGGACAACGCACAGGGTGGAAAGGTACGATCAGCGGGAACCCGGTGTGTTTCCACCCTCGCTTGGGTTCCGGGTTCACTGCAGAGGATCGACCGCATCTGGAGGAGGGGTCACAGTCGGTGACCTCAGGCGACATCACAAAGGACCCGCCCGGAAAGCTGCTTGTGAGCAATAACACCGGTCTGTGAGTGGAAACCGTTTCTGAATGATCAGTCGTTCCCGTTCTCTCTCTCTCTCTCTCTCTCTCTCTCTCTCTCTCTCTCTCTCCCCCCACGTTGTCCATCGCCATGGCAACGATTACTGCGAACTGAACTACTAAATTGGACTGAACTTTGTGTCACTTTGAAATTGGTCATTTATCTCTAGACAACGATAGAGCTTGATTGATGCTGTTATCTTAATTCTGTGCACATGTGGGTTTATCATTGCTGAACTGTTGCGTTTATTATCCTTTCGATTACTGTGTTGCTTGTTTCTTTAATAAAACTTTCTTAGTTCTCGTAATCCAGACTCCAACTGAGTGATCCATTTCTACTGGTTTGGCAACCCAGTTACGGGGTACGTAACACTACCCTGCAATTAATTTTCTTATAGGCATTCACAGTAGAACAACTAAATTCAACAGGATCAATGAAAATTACACGCAAGCAAAGACTGACAAACAATATGCAAAAGACAAACTGTGCAATTAAAAAAGACAAATAAAAAAAATACGGTAAGACTAATAAGAAAGAAATGTGAAGAAACTAGTTCTGCAAGTCATAAGATGAACATTAATAACTTGAGAATGATCTGCCTGTGAAATGTTTTGGAACATTTCGTGAACAAGGGCAAGGTATGGTGTGTTGGCATTCATCAACCATGGAACTGAGTTCAAGAGCCGTGAGGTAATGTTACAGTTATACGGGACCTTGGTCAGACCCCACTTGGAGTACTGTGTTCAGTTCTGGTCACCTCACTACAGGAAGGATGTGGATACTGTAGAGAGAGTGCAGAGGAGATTTACAGGGATATTGCCTGGAATGGAGGGCATACCTTATGAAAATAGGTTCAGTGAACTTGGTGTTTTCTCCTTGGAGCAACGGAGTATGAGAGGTGACCTGATAGAGGTGTATAAGATGATGAGGGGCATTGATTGTGTGGATAGTCAGAGGCTTTTCCCCAAGGCTGAAATGGATAACATGAGGTGGCACAGTTTTAAGGTGCTTGAAAGTAGGTACAGAGGATATGTCAGGGGTAAGTTTTTCACACAGAGAGTGGTGGGTGCGTGGAATGCACTGCCGGCAGCGGCGGTGGAAGCGGATACAATAGGGTCTTTCAAGAGCCTATTAGCTAGGTACATGGAGCTTATAAAAATAGAGGGCTGTGCGCTAGGGAAATTCTAGACAGTTTCTAGAGTAGGTTACATGGTGGACTGAAGGGCCTGTAATGTGCTGTAGATTTCTATTTTCTATTGAAGAGTAAGGGTTAAATCATTCTCATCCAAAAGGTGCCTGTATTTACCAGTTTTAGACACCGGATGTCACTATTCGAAATGATGAATGCACTATCCATTCTGTGTCCTATTATAATGTCTCACTCCAGAAACTATTGTGCAGAAATTCTGCTTTTAGTTTCACTTTCTCATTGTCAATCTGTACTGATTTAAAGTTGCTTTTCATTGAAACCACAGTCCCTTGACTACATTTTAGCCAAGACTTTATCTTCATTAATGAACACGAGATTCTGCAGATGCTAGAAATCTTGAGCAAACGCTCGGAGAACTCAGGAGGTCAGGCAGCAACTACGGAGGGGAATAAACAGTGGATGTTTTGGGCTAGGACCCTTAATCTGTTTCGATAAGAGTGTTGCATTTTCAAAGATCCTTTCTTTCAGAAGAGATGACAGCAAATCCATACTGATTGAACAATTTTACCATACTTAACCAAGTGAGGTTACCATGTTGGTGCAGCATCAGCATGTGTGGCTAGTATCACTGTGGTTTTCTGTCCACATCCCTTACTCTTGAGTTTTTAACCTACAGCTGCAGAGCCATGAGGAAATCAGTTGTTCCCTCAAAGGGAAGATATGTCATCTAGTTTCTGTAATTACTAGTGGCTAGCATAAGTGAACATAAAGGGTGGATACACCCATCTATAGTCATTGCCTGCACTGAAGAATGAAGAGGCAACAATGTTACCAACTGAGTAAAGACCAGTATGAGGAAGTTACTACCAGTGATGGAAACCACAAAACCGGGTACAGGCTCTTAGAACAGAACTGAACTACAGCACAGAACTGGCCCCTTGGCCCATATAGTCTGTGTCAAACTATTAATCCACCTCATCCCATGACCTCTACCGGACCATAGTTCTCTATACCCTTATCATCCATGTACTGATCCGAATTTCTGTTTGCTTCACATATGTTAACTGTTTCAGTCTTGCAAACATTCTCATATCTCCTCTGGACGTATACCAATGCAAGTGTTGAAATCGAAACCACTTCTGCAGGTAGCTCGCTCCAGGCTCACACCACCCTTCGAGTGAAGAAGTTCCCCTTTAACATTTCACCTTTCACCCTCAACCCTGTTTGCATTTATCCTATCTATACCCCTCATAATTTTGTATACTTCTGTCAAATCTTCTCTTATTCTCCCTTGCTCCAGGGAATAAAGTTTAACCTTTTCCCTATAACTCAGATCCTCAAGTCCCAGCAACGTCCTTGTAAATTTTCTCTGCATTCTTCTAATCTTATTGATATCTTTCCTGTAGGGGGGTGACAACTTCAATAATCATCTAATTTACTGACAAAATAAAATTGCTGTCCCTACCTAATCTCTTCTAAGGTCACCTCACAACTACAACTTCAAAAGGTCTACCAATAAATAGAATAGGGTTGAGCAATAAATGTTGGCTTCACTGTTTATACAAAACCCCGTTGGAGAAGGGGGTGGTGTATGCACAAATATTAAAAATCTAATTGTCTCCTGCTTGACCCCACTACTTTTCTGACACTTCATCATTTCAATGATACTTTTCAGATTCTACCCACTCTTGGCTTCTGCATTTCTTGGCCCTCAGCATTGTTAAGGATCTCACCCATCTGTCCAACAATCTCTTTGCCCCTCTACCATCAGGCAGGAAGTACCCTATAGCATTAGGATAAGGACTGTTAGGATGGGAAACAGCTTCTTCCCCCAGGCCAATAGACTACTGAACTCCCTGCCACCACCCAGGTCTCATCACTTGTGAAGCGCCAGTAGCATTATACTGTTTACATTTTAACATGTGGTATAAATGCACTTTATACAAAATGACAATTTTCCAGAATATATTTTATTATTTGTTAATTTATTTGTGGTAATACAGTGGATTCCAGTTAACTGTGCCGTTGGTTAATCAGGACAGCTGCTTATTTGGGATAACACTTAAGAACAAAAACTAACCAAGGAAATAGCCGGGATTCTCTTCTTTTATTTGCAGCACTATGCTGCTTAATTGGCACAGGAGACAGTTGCCAAACAGTTTCTAACTAGCATCAGTCACATGCACTACAATGTGCTTAGAGCAACCAATTTTTAAATAGTTTCAGTTGTGTGTGTATTGTGTTCAAGAAACAATGATTTGTTTCACTGATAGTTGGAAAGAAATAAGCAGTAAGACAATTCAGAACTGTTTTGGTCGCTGTGGTTTCAGCATTCAGGCCTAGTTTGCCAGAAACGGCCTGGAGTGAAAATGAAATTATTTCCCTACTTAAACACATTAGGAACTATGAAGAATTTAAAGGTATCAACAAGCATCTTGAATGTTACAATGAAAATGAAGATTTGGAGGATTTAATTGTTAAAAGCATTGTATGAAGGCAGTCCATTATCTACACTTGGTGTCTGCTCTGATTTTGTTCATTTACAGTCAATCAGAAGAACACAGCAGCATACACTGCATTAATTCCTCCATTGATAACTCTTAAGAACTAATACACCTTTTTAATACTGTAGCAGTATTAATTGTGTTCTAATTTGTTCTGTTTTTTAATTTAAATACATAAGTTGTTATTCAGTTCAATGATGGTAATAAATTGTCTTTATTATACCTTTTAAACTATTTCCATGAAACTTCAGATAATTGGGGCAGCTGCTTAACTGGGCCAAAAGTTACTGGTCCCAATGTGCCCAAATTAATAGGAATCCACTGTATTACTATTTGTGTTGAGTGTGAGTTACAGTATATATGTATTGTGTTGCACAACTTGGTCCAGAGGAAAGTTGTTTCATTTGGCGGGATACATGTATAAGGTTGAATGACAATGAACTTGAACTTGAATAATAGTCACATTTAAGAAATAATTCTTTAATTGTAAATTATTTTAGGATGTTCTTAGGATATGTGTTTAGCAAAATGGTTCAAATGATTTTGTTCCTAAATACTAACATAACTTTCACGCAGCTGAATAACTTTATTTCTGTTACAAACTTGTTGATGAATGAAAACCATATCCACTTGTGCTTATTTTTATAAGCCCTAGACCACTATGAACTGAGAACTCTGGCAAGCTGCTGTTGGTGGCCTAAGCCCCAGTAGGGGTGATGGGCTTAAGAAGAAGAGGAGTGCAAAGGTGAGAACTCCCCTGCTCACCATCAAGTGCCATTTGAGTGGGCACCAAAGAGAATTAACTACAAAAGGGAAGGATCAAAATAATGTGCAGCTTTTTAAAATATGTTTTATTTACTAGAGAATCAAAGCAAGTTTAACTGACAAACGCAAGGGCTTGTGGTGATCTGTAAGACCCTACATAATTTTCTGCGCCATGGTCTATCCTCAGCTTCATTCATTCCAAACAAATCAACCTCAGGCTACCCCAGTCTTCTAGGGTGTCCTTATTAATTTTCTCTGCTTCCCCTCGTACAATCACTTGTTTTCCAAAGAGCTGATTATTGACTACAAGAAGAATCCAGAGGTCCATGAGCCAGTCATCATCAGGGATCAGAGGTGGAGAGGGTCAGTAACTTTTATTCCTCAGTGTTATTATTTCAGAGGATCTGTATTAGATCCAGCACACAAGAAATAATTACAGAGAAGGCATGGCAGTGCCTCTACTTTCTGAGAAGCTTGTGAAGATTTGGCAAGTCATCTGAAATTCAGACAAACTTCTATAGATGCACAGTGGAGAGTATCCTGACTCATTGCATTACAGCCTGGTATGGAAACACCAATGCCCTTGAACAGAAATGCCTAGAAGAGGTAGTAGTTGCAGCCCAGTCCATCACAACCAAAGCCCCTCCCACCATTGAGTACATCTACAAGGAATGCTGCCACACAGAAACACCACCATCAACAAGGTCCCCCACCCCCACAATCCAAGCCATGCTCTCATCTCATTGCTGCCACTGAGCAGAAGGTACAGGAGCTTTAGGTCTCACATTACCACATTCAGAAACAGCTATCCTTCAACCATCAGGCCCCTGAACTAGTGTGGAAAACTTCACTCACCCTGACAATGAACTGATTCCACAGCCAGTGGACTAACTTTCAAGGATTCTACAACTCATGTTCTCAGTATTATTTACTGGTCCATTTATCTCACTGTAGTTTCCTTTGGGGCCAATAAAGTATCAATCTTTCTATCTACCATTGAAGTTTCACTGGTCTGTAATTACTATTTTTTGCTTCCTCTCATTGTCAACAAGAAGGCATTAACACTCCTCAAATCCTCCAGCAAAATTTGAAAATACTCAACATTATCCTGGAAATATACACTCAGTGGCTACTTTATTGTGCGTTAATGCAAATATCTAATCAGCCAATCAATGATTAAAAGCACAGGGACATGGTTGAGAGGCTCAGTTGTTGTTCAGATCAAATGTTAGAATGGGGGAGGAAATGACAAAATGACTTTAACTGTGGAATATACATCAAAGTTGCTGGTGAACGCAGCAGGCCAAGCAGCATCTATAGGAAGAGGCGCAGTCGACGTTTCAGGCCGAGACCCTTCGTCAGGACTAACTGTGGAATGATTGTCGATGCCAGAGGGGATGGCTTGAGCATCTCAGAATCTGCTGATCTTCTGGAGTTTTCACACACAACAGTCTTTAGAGTTTATACTTAATGGTGTGAAAACAACAAAAAAAGTCTGTATCAGTTCTGTGGGCAAAAAAAAACCCACCTTGTTAATGAGAGGACAGGGGAGAATGGCCAGACTGGATAAAACTGCCAGGAAGGCGACAGTAGTTCAAATAACCACACATTACAACAGTGGAGCAACTCTGAACACGCAATACGTCAAACCTTGAAGTGGTTGGGCTACAGCAGTGGAAGGCCACAGACATACTCTCCTTGGCCACTTTATTCGGTTCAGGGGGAACCTAATAAAGTGACCACTGAGCGTATTTTCTCAATTGTATTTGCTTTGGTCATTAAATAATAGTACAGTGGGTAGTTTAGTGAAACACAAGAGGGCGTGCTTGTGTACTACATTTGGTCAAAATCCATTGTTCATGTTAGTGAAGTAATAATTCCATTTCCTACTGAACAGCTGCATCTTGGGCCACGGCCTGGTGTTGATCATAGTTGTGAGATTCACCCTATTGGTATCTGGATCAGGAAAATACATTGTAAAAATACAAAAATTTTGAAATTCTCGTTTCTCATCTCACCAGTAGCCTCCAGCTTTCCAGAGAAACTAGAAGATACTTCAGATTAGATTTAGATTTATTTATCTGATATATGTACATTGAAACATACAGTGAAATATGTGATTTGTGTTAGCAACCAAAACACCTAGACTTATGTTGGTGTCATACACATTCTGCTGCCAACATACCATGCTTGGCAGAACAAGACAGAACACAACAAGCAACGAAACAAAAACTGCAAAACAATCTCCTTTCCTCCCTCCCACACACATGGACAGTCCTCCAACTCCAAAACAGGCCTCCAGGCTTCAGCGGTCAGCCTTTGACTTTTGGACTTCCTTGGGCTTCGATCTTCATCACCTGCCACATCACTGGCCTTCGGGCACCAAATGGATTCCCAAACTCTGGATGTCCTTCATCACATGTCCACAGGAGGCTAGTTAAATTAAAATACTGAAATGTTAACACAAGGAAGAAATTAGGTCCATCAAAAATATAGTAACAACCAATACATTGACTTCATTATACCTGGTAGAATAATGAGAAATATATATTAAGGATTTTACTTCTCTCATAATCTCACTCGAGTCATTAGTTTGCATAGTCAGGTATCATTATCTGTCTTTTTTGAATCACTCAATGTGATTAACTAAACCGCAAACATTGTGCCCTGAAACCATCTCGACTTCTACCAGTATTTCCATTTGAGCATTTGAAGGAATTAAGCAGTAGAAGGATTATTAGTTTGTCTGCTTTTATTATGTCATGGTAATTATGGTGTGACTCTGACATTATGAAGATGTTAACATGACTATAATGTTCCCAGAGTTAGAAAGTTGGTTATCAGCAGTGACAATGAAAAGACAATATTATACGGTTATTAAATTATTGTGTTAACAAGTTTATTTTGTTTTTTTAATGCCGCAACAGATCCAGAGTAACAATAATTTTGTTCTCCTTTACAAGTTCAAGTTTAGTTGTCATTCAACCATACATGAATACCCAAGAATACAGCTTGTGTGCTGAAGTAAAACAATAAACAGTCCTGAATCTTGAAACTGTTTGACAATGCTTAGTAACATTCCCTGAGGGTTGATTGAGGTATTTGTTGTGTATTTGTTTATTTAAATGTTTCCTTTTAGATTACATTTAAAATCCATCGAACTCCAGAGGGCATACCCTCCATGTAACAATGGATAGATAGTCTCTACTCTGGAGCACTCATTCACTTCAAATCCTATTGATGTAGCTCTAATGCTCTGCGCCAATTAGGATGATGTCAGGCTAAACTATATTATTTCCAAGGTGTTGCTTTTTATCTTTATACATTCTGATTTTATAAAAATTTTGACCTTAAAGATATTTAAGACATTTTCAATTGTTTCTAATTTTGCATAAATTTGCTATTTGAAAAATAACCTTTCTGTCCGTACATCTCTACTTTGACACTTATTCTCTAATATAAAACCATAAAACAGAATTAGGCCATTCAGACAATCGAGTCTGCTCCACCTTTCCTTATTAGCTGATTTATTATCCCTATCAACCCCATTCTCCTGCCTTCTCTTTAAAACCTTTGACTCCCTTACTAATCAAGAATAAGCAAACTGTCCTAATCAATCCTGCTTTGAAAACTTCTAGTAACTTGTCCAATCTAATTTTTAAAAGTGGGTTTAACTGCTTAATCTGGGAGGCAGTTCCATGGCCTTGCTACACATAATATAAAGAAAATTATCCTACTTTTTTACACAATTCGAATCCCTAGACGAATAGAAAATGCACTGTTTCTATTCCACACATGAAGGAAAGTGCTGCAATGGTATATAATTAGAATTGTCTTTTTTGTCACATATACCGAGGTACCCTGAAAACCTTGCTTGTACACTGTTCATATAGATCAATTCTTTACACAATATTGAGGTAATACAATGTAAAACAATTACAGAATGTAGAATCAAGGAACAACTACGGCCTCTTATCACCACCTGAGATTCTACCAACAATGGTTGTATTGTCAGCAAATTTATAGATGGTATTTGAGCTATGCCTAGTCACACAGTCATGTGTATATAGAGAGTAGAGCAGTGGGCTAAGCACGGACCTCTGAGGTGCACCAGTGTTGCAAGAAGTAAAGGCAGAGTTCATGGACAGGTGGCTGGTTTCTGTAATGTGCTGAGCTGTGTCCAGAACTCTCTGCAGTTTCTTGTGGTCATGGCCAGAGTAGTTGCCATACCAAGCCACGATGGATCCAGGTTTGATGCTTTCTATAGTACATTGATAAAAATTGGTCAGGGTTGATGGTGACATGCCAATTTCCTTATTAAATTTCTTTTGACTCCTGAGGAAGGAGGGACCTTGGTAAGCTGTCTTGGCCATGGTGTCGACATGGTCGAACAGGACAGGCTATTGGTGATGTTCAGTCTGAGAAACTTAGAACTTCCAACGCTCTCTACCTCAACACCCTTGATGTAGTTAGGGACCTGTACACCACCCCCAGCCCACTTCATGAATTCAACAACTACCTCTTTTAGTTTGCTGACATTGAGGGAAAGGTTGTTGTTAGTGGCACCATGTTACTAACCTCTTCTATCTCTTTCCTGTACTCCACCTCATCATTATTTGAAACTTGGCCAAGTACTGTAATACCATCTGCAAACTTGTATATGGAGTTAGATCAGAATCTGGCCACAATCAAGAGTGTACAGAGAGCAGAGTTGGGGGCAAGCGATGTAATCTTATGGGGCACCAGTGTTGGAAATAATTGTGGTGGAGGTATTGCTACCTAGCCTTACTGATTATGGTCTGTTGGTCAGGAAGTCCAGTTGCAGAAAGAAGTGTTGAGTACAAAGTCTCAGAGTTTGGTGAAGAGTTTGCTTGAGGATTATAGTATTAAAGGCAGAGTTGTTGTCCTGAGCCCTGTTGCTTGCCATAGAGCGTTGGGCTTCTAGGTTTCTCAAGCATCTGTATTTACTGATTGTTGTCCTAACTAGAGTCACTAAACTCTTGTGCTTTCTGTTAAATCTTATCAAGGTCATTGTGACTGGTACAGATTTCCCGCATTCTATGATTATTTAAAGTACGCTCTCATTTAGTGCATTGTGGAGTCCTTGTGTTGACAAACATTTGTCTCGTGCTGTTACTCAGTCATACCACCAATGCTCTGTTGGTATTCCCATGTAGAACCTCTTGTTTCCTGCTCTACGCGGGAGTCTGCTGTTCCTCCGTACATGGGTTCAGCCATTGCCAGCGTGCACAGTTGTAGTCAATAAACAATAGTCTAACATTGGTGTTGTTACTGACCAGACACTCCAGAGATGAGTGTCGAACCAGGGAGATGATGTCCACCATAGACCTGTTTCAGCAGTAGGCAAATTGCAATAGGGAGATTGTCTGATTGAAATGCGACAACATTCTTACAGACCTTTATGCTTCCCCTGTTAGGGTGTCTTGAACCAGGAGTAAGAATTCAAAATAGGGGGTTGGCAATTCAAGACTGGGATGAGCAGAAATTTCTTCAAAAAGGACAAAGAATGTTGTGTTGACCTTTGCTGATCCTACAGTGTGTATGTTTTTCAAAAGGGGTAACTAAAACACAAAGGAGCTACAGTATAAGATTTATATGGAGAATTTACTTAGAATTTTTAATAACATTGAAGCAATGCATAGTAAGTACTCTTTTGTTCTCTTGGATGCACAAGTTTGGTTTTAAAAGAACAAAATTTCAAGTTAAGAAAAATTTAACCATGATTTGTACTGTCCACTGAAAAGTGCACAAAATTCCTTACTTAATGCTGGGTGCCACATGATGCTGTTACAGTTCAGGGCATTGTAGAGCTTGGAGTTCCATCACCATCTGTAGGGAATCTGTACACTGTCCCTGTGATCACGTCGGTTTCCTTCGGGTGCTCTGCTTTCCTTCCACATTCCAAAGAATTATGGATTAGTAGGTTAATCAGTCATTGTAAATTGCCTTGTGATTAGGCCAGTGCTAAATAGGTAGGTTGCTGGCAGTGTGGCTTGTTGGGCCAGAAGGGCCTATCCACGCCGTATCTCTGAATAAGAAAAAACTGATCATACAAATTGTGTGCAGGAATATGCCACTATATTCCTTAAGCCTGTTGGGCAGTTTAATAAGTTCATGGACGTGTCGAATGTAACCTTAGTCCTGCTTTCCTGCTCTGATCTTTCACATCCCTTCCCACCGCTCCACTTATCAAGAATTTATCTATTGTGCCTTAAAAAGTCAAAGAATGTTGTAAACTATTCCTTGAGGTATACAGTGTTCCAAAGATTCATAATCCTTTGATAGAAAGCAAAAACTTCATTTTCTATTAAATGGATATGTTTCTATTTCCCCGTTTCTAGAACAGTGGTCCCTAGTTCGAGTGTCCCCCACAAGACAAAACATCTACTCTACATCTACTGTATCAAGATTTTTCAGTATCATAAATTAATCTGCTCCCACTCCTCTGAAATCCAGCAGATATAAGCATGGCCTGTTCACTCCTTTCTCATTAAACAACCCATTTATACCATGTATTAGTAAGTTGATCTTCGACTTTCCTTAAATAAGAGCACCAATATGATGCACTCCAGATGCAATCTCCCCAATGTTCCATATAAATGAAGCATATTTTGTATTCAATTCCCCAGCAAAGCTCTGTGTATTTAATATTTCAGTAACATTTGAGTGATCTTGAAAGTACGTTGTTGATTAAGCATTCACATTCGTTTAAATAATTCATTGTGGGTTTTAAGTAAAAATATGCTAATTGCATATATCATTGAGCTACCACGTGATACATGCGTGCCTTGCTTGAAGTAAACTCAAAGTTGGACCCAACAGTTTGGACTCCCGTGTCTTTGTTAGTTTAATATTTTAAAGTTACAAAACACAACAAAAACAATCACATTTTGTTTGCTGCCCTAATTACTTGCACTAGCTTCATAGTAGTTAGAAATAGAGAAACATAGAAAACCTACAGCACAATACAGGCTCTTTGGCCCTCAAAGCTGTGCCAAACATGTCCTTACCTTAGAAATTACCTAGGGTTACCCATAGCCCTCTATTTTTCTAAGCTCCAAGTACCTATCCAGGAGTCTCTTAAAAGACTCTATCGTATCCACCTCCACCACCATCGCCAGCAGCCCATTCCACACACTCACCATTTTCTGCATTAAATAAAACTTACACCTGACATCTCCTCTGTACCTACTTCCAAGCACCTTAAAACTGTGCTCTCTTGTGCTAGCCATTTCAGCCCTGGGAAAAGCCTCTGACTATCCACACAATCAATGACTCTCATAGCAAATTGTGCACTATGAAACACAGATTTCTCTGGAGTTCAGACTATGCAGATAATAAGCTTTTCTAAATTTTTCTGCCAAGTTGGACAATTCCACATTTCCCCACATTACACTTCATTTACCAGATGATCATATCATCAGCCAAAGCAAAGTTATGTAGAGAGAGATGAGACCTAATAAAAGGACTTTTTGGACGAAGAGTTTTTAGAACAAAACTACATGCAGAGGATGCCCAACTTATGAACGATTTGACTTATGGAAATCCAACTTTCTGCAAATTTTCCCATATTTTTAAAAACATTTTTGAACTTGCTATTTCATGGAATTCTTTAATGAAAGGATGCATTCTATTTGCTTAATTATGGACAGACTTGGGGAATATTCAATGAAATGAATGAATTATAGCAAATGGATATAAAGCAATTTGCTAATGGGTTGCTATAAAAAAATAGACATTTATGATTCATGAAGAAATTGGCTTACAAGCAGTTCTCAGGAATAGACCCCTTACACAAACTGGTGTTTACCTGTATTGATAAACATCTTTAAAAACTTCACCATATATGAAGTTGGTGTGTATACTGTTTGCAGTTTTGTTGGTTATAATGGCTTTTGTGGTCCTCCTGTAGCACAAAAAGGTCACGGATCCTGAGGGAGGAGGCAGAAAGGAACTTTTGTTTGAAGATCTAATCTTTACAATGACACATGCCCACCTAACAACCCTTGGAGAGTCCATTTTTAATCAGTGAGTTGCATCTTGGATGGAGGGCTATTCTCCCCTTCTTATTGGCACATAATGTCACATAAGTACCACCAGATTATGGTGGGGTATCCTTCAGCCTTCTCCAGATGAGATTCTGCTATCTATACCATCCCAGTATACTCTAAATTGATCGGTGTCCCTTGCTGCGTCGTGTCCCGTACAACATTACCAATAAGAGGACGCAGCTCTCGAAATGCAAGAGGGTTATCAAAAGAAGGAAGAGGTCTGTAATAAACACCATATTTATATTTATAAATAAATTGAGTCCCTGATACCAATTTCCGCAGTGTATTTGTTACATCTTCCCAACCAGAGGAAAAATGTTCATGCCGAATGTTTCCTGTTATAAAGCCAATCAACTATCTATTCCTTGGTGGTAATTGCTACACCTTGAGCTAACTCCGTGTGCTAACTCTTCTTGCCTTTCTGATTACCAAGAAATTTTCAAAGTGCCCTCCCACATTGTCTTTAATAATAGCTTCTAACAAATTCCCTATGATAGATGTTAACCTAAATATCACATAGTTTCCCTCTTTCTGTCTCCTTCCTGCTTTGAATAATTGTCACAGTTCTATTTTCATATCAAATGAATCAATTAAGAGAATTCTGGAAAATTACAGCTAATACATTGGCTTTCTCACAGGCATAATCTTTTATAACCTAGGGCAAAGTTAACCTGAACCTGGAGACCTGTTCATCTGCTGTACTGTCAAATTTGCTCCGTACCACATTGATGACATCTGCCCCACATTTCTTCTCCCTTGTAGTTCAAAGTTCAAAGAAGATTTATTATCAAAGTACATATATCTCACCATACACAACCCATGAGATTCATTTTCTTGTGGGCATTCTCAGTAAGTACAAAGAGAAAATAATAATAATAATAATTAAGCAATCTCAAGATCATGAGATGAAGAACCCTTGAAAGTGAATCCACAAGTTGTGGGAATAGATCAGTGTGAGGGTGAGTGAAGTTGAGTGAAGTTATCCCCGCTGGTTCAAGAGCCTGATGGTTGAGGGGTAATAACTGTTCCTGAACCTGGTGGTGTGGGTCCAGAGACTCCTGTACCTCATTCCTAATGGTGGCAGCAAGAGGGTCCCAGATGATAGACACTGCTTTCCTGCAACAGCACTCCATGTAGATCTGCTCAATGGTGGGGAGGGCTTTACACGTGATGGACTGGGCTGTATACATTACTTTTTGTAGGCTTTTCTGTTGAAGGGCATAGGTGTTTCCATACCAGGCCATGATGTAGCCAGTCAATATACTCTCCACTGCACAGCTAGGGAAGTTTGTCAAAGTTTTAGATGACATGCCAAGTATTTGTAAACTTCTGAGAAAGTAGAAGCACTGCACGCTTACTTCATAATGGCCCTTATGTGCTGGAAAACAGGACAGATCCTTTGAAATGATCACACTGAGGAATTTAAAGTTGCTGACCCTCTCCACCTCTGAATCCCTGTAGGGAACTGGCTCATAGACCTTCAGTTTCCTACTCCTAAAGTCAATACTCACCTTCTTGGTCTTGCTGACATTGAGTGAGAGGTTGTTATTGTGGTACCACCCAGCTAGATTTTAAAGCTCCCTCCTATATGCTGATTTGTCACCACCTTTGATTCAGCCAACAACAGTGGTGTCATCAGCGAACTTATATAAATATGGCATTGGAGTTATGCTTAGCCTCACAGTCACAAGTATAAAGTGAGTTGAGCAGGGGGCTAAGCCCGTGTTCCTTGACAGACAACCAATGTAAAAAAGACAACAAACTCTGCAAATACAACATGAAAGAGAAAAAAAAAGAAAAGTAATAATATACAATATATAATAATAATAACTATCTGGATATAATAATACAGAATAAATCAGCAAGAACAACTTATTTAATATATATAGCCATTCCAAACACACATAATTTAAGAGAAATCAATAAGTGAAGAACACCAGAAATATGCTGAATTAACAGAGGAAATTGAAAGACTTCAGAACATGAATAAGGTATACAATGTTCTGATATTAATATCTACAACTGGTGTCATCCCAAAGGTACTGCCCAATAGCATTAAACATTTAGGGCTACACAGTAATATCTATGTAACTCTTCAGAAAGCACCACTAGAATAGTCCCAAAGTTCCTAGCAATTGACAAATGAATGTGCTTGGCTATGCCTGTTCCTCAGGTCTTACCAGACTGAGCTGAGACAGAGAGGAAAAAAAACAAAAGTTTCAAGTTCAAAGTAAAATTTATTTTCTGGGTACATACATGTCATCACATACAACCCTGAGATTCTTTTTCCTGTGGGCATACTTAGCAAATCTATAGAGCAGTAACTGTAAACAGGATCAGTGAACAACAAGCTGTGCAAATGCAAATATTAAAAGAAGCATTAAATAACAAGAGCATGAAGTAACAAGACTGGCTGGCTGGTGGTGCAGTGGCATCAGTGCCGGACTTCGGAGCGAAGGCTCCTGAGTTTGAATCCAAGTCGGGCCACCCCCCCAAGCATGCTTTCCATCCGTGCTAGGTTGAGGGTCGAGCTAGCCACTGGGCCTCATTTTAAAAAAAGGGTCGAGTCAGGAATGTTCATATCGTGACCTGGTTAATCTGAAAGGAGACCAATTCTGACACCACGCGCCAGTCAAGAATGGCTGACTGGTGCGACATACTAGGAGGAAGGAATAACAAAATATAAAGTCCTTAAAGTGAGACCATCTTTTGATGGTTGTGGGATAGCAACTGTTCTTCAACCTGGTGGTGTGAGTCCTGAGATACTTGTACCTTCTACCTGATGGCAGTAGAAAGAAAAGAGTATGGCCTGGGTGGTGAGGATCTTTGATGCTGGATGCTGCTGCTTTTCAACAGTAACGTAGATGTTTTCAATAGTTGGGAGGGCTTTACCAAGGGCCGATGTACTGGGCCGAATCCACTGCCTTTTGTAAGATTTTCTACTCAAAAGCATTGGTGTTCCTGTACCAGGCCGTCATGCAGCCAGTCAGCGCACTTTCCACCACACATTTATAGAAGTTTGCCAAGGTTTTTGATGACATGCCGAATCTCCAGACTCCTGAGCAAGTAGAGGTGCTGTTGTGCTTTCTTTGCAATTACATTTATACAATGTGTCCAGGACAAATCCTCTGTGATAGTGACACCCAGGAATTTAATCTCTGATCCTCCGATGAGTACTAGCTCATGGACTTTGGTTTCACTCTCCTGAAGTCTACAAGTAGTTCCTTGCAACACACATAAAAATTGCTGGTGAACGCAGCAGGCCAGGCAGCATCTATAGGAAGAGGCACAGTCGACGTCTCAGCCCAAAACGTCAACTGTACCTCTTCCTAGAGATGCTGCCTGCCCTGCTGCGTTCACCAGCAATTTTTATGTGTGTTGCTTGAAATTCCAGCATCTGCAGATTTCCTCGTGTTTGTGGTTTTTGGTTCCTTGGTCTTGTTGACATTGAGTGAAAAGTTGTTATTACACCACTCAGCCAAATTTTCAATCTCTTCCTGTATGCTGATTCATCACCCCTTTTGATACGACCCACAACAGTGGTGTCATCAGCGAACTTGTTTATGGTGTTGGAGCTGTACTTAGCCACAACGAGTAGAGCGAGTAGAGCAGGGAGCTAAGCGCACATTCCTGTGGTGCACCTTTGCTGATGGAGATCGTGGAGGAGATATTTTTGCCAATCCGAACTGACTGGGGTCTGCAAGTGAGGAAATCCAGGATAAAATTGCACAAAGGGGTATTGAGGTTCATGTTGTGGATAATGGTATAAATGCTGAGCTGTAATCAATAAAAAGCATCCAGATGTATGCACTTTTGCTGCCCAGATGTTCCAGGGTTGTGTGAAGAGCCAATGAGATGGCATCTGCTGTGGACCTGTTGTTTTGGTTGGCAAACTGGAGTGGATCCAAGTCGCCACTCAGACAGGGACTGATATGTTTCAACACCAGCCTCTCAAAGTACTTCAAAACTGTGGATGTAAGCGCCACTGGGCAACAGTCATTGAGGTAGGTTACCATGCTCTTCTTAGACACTGGTATGATTGAAGTCTGCTTGAAGCCAGAGTGAGGGGTATCTGTGATCAACCCTGAGATTCATTTTCTTGCAGGCTTTCACAGTAAGTACAAAGAGAAATAATAAGTAAGTAAGTCATAAATATCGAGAATGTGAGATGAAGAGTCTACAGGTTGTGGGAACAGTTCAGAGTTGGGGTGAGTGAAGTTGAGTGAATTTATCCCCTCTGGTTCAATAGACTGATCATCGAACTGAATCCTCGACTTCCTAACCGGAATGTGTGGATTGGAAATAACATCTCCACCTCGCTGATAATCAATACTGGTACACCAAAGGGATGTGTGCTTAGCCTATTGCTCCACTCTCTCTACACCCATGACTGTGTGGCTATGCATGGCTCAAATGCCATATATACATTTGCCGATGATACAACCATTGTTGGCAGAATCTAAGATGGTGCTGAGAGGGCATACAGGAGCGAGATATACCAGCTAATTAGCTGGAATTGAGGCAACAACCTTGCACTCAACGTTAGTAAGACCAAAGAGTTGATTGTGGACTTCAGAAAGGGTAGAATGATGGAACACAAACTAATCCTTATGGAAGGATCAGAAGTGGAGAGAGTGAGCAGCTTCAAGTTCCTGGGTGTCAATATCTCTGAAGACCAAACCTGGTTGCAACATATTGATGTAACTATACAGAAGGCAAGACAGTGGCTATACTTCATTAGGAGTTTGAAGACATTTGGCATGTCAACAAATACACTCAAAAACTTCTATCGTTGTACTGTGGAGAGCATTCTGACAGGCTGCATCACTGTCTGGTATGGAGGGGCTACTGCACAGGACCAAGAGAAGCTGCAGAAGGTTGTAAATCTAGTCAGCTCCATCTTGGGTACTAGCCTATAAAGTACCCAGGACATCTTTAGGGAGTGGTGTCTCAGAAAGGTAGTGTTCATTATTAAGGACCTCCAGCACCCAAGGCATGCCCTTTTAACACTGGTACCATCAGGTAGGAGGTACAGAAGCCTGAAGGCACACACTCAGCAATTCAGGAACAGCTTCTTCCCCTCTGCCATCTGATTCCTAAATGGACATTGAAGCTTTGGACACTGCCTCACTTTTTTAAAAAATATATAGTATTTGCACATTTTAAAAAAATCTATTCAACATACATCATTGATTTACTTGTTTATTTATTATGTTTTATTTTATTTATTATTATTATTTCTCTGCTAGATTATGTATTGTATTGAACTGCTGCTGCTAGGTTAACAAATTTTATGTCACATGCCACTGATAATAAACCTGATTCTGAATTCTGAGTACTAACCTCCATAGTATCCAAGCCATCTCCAAGGAGCAGTGCCTCAGGAAGGCGGCATCCATCATTAAGGATCCCCACCACCCAGCACATGCCCTCTTATTGTTACTGTCCGGAAGGAGATACAGAAGCCTAAAGGCACCCACTCAGTGATTCAAGAACAGTTTCTTCCCCTCTATCACCCAATTTCTAAATGGACACTGAACCCATGAACACCACCTCACTACTTTTTTTTTTAATCATTTATTTCTGTTTTTTGCACTACTGTTAACTTAACTATTTAATATAAATATTTAATATATGATTATTGTAATTCAGTTTTTTTCTGGATTTCTCATGTATTGCATTGTACTGCTGCCACAAAGTTAACAAATTTCACAACATATGCTGGTGATGTGGGTCCCAAGCTCCTATGCCTCCTTCCCGATGGCAGCAGCAAGAAAGCACGGCCTGGAATGTGAGGGTCTTTCATAATGAATGCCGCTTTCCTGTGACAGTGCCCCATGTAGGTGTGCTCAATGGTCCAGCCTTTATTGTATACACTATTTTTGTTTTCTTTAAGTACTGTTCTGAGTTTAAAACCATAACATTTTTAGAGACTTAACATTACCTTACTGGGTAATGCCTTGTTTTTTCATTTAGTTGGGGAAATGAAAACTCAGGAGTCTTCTCTTTTAGAGTAGTCAAATGAATTTATTTTTGGGTAAATAAGTGTGGAAGAACAGTTTCCTGCAAAAATATTGTAAATTAAGCTGTTACCTATTTACAATGACAATCCAAGGTAAATCCATCTTTTATACAAAAAGAAGTTCAAACCCAGAAGTAAAAATAACCATAGTTTAGTTTTATATCAAGAGTGCATTTTGTAGCTATCTGGTCAAAATAATGCAAAAAAACGCAAAGAATATGTTCTATTGGCATAAACATTGGAAGCCCATTCAACAGAAATTAATCTTCAGCAGTCAGGTGGAACTTTGAGTTATGAACAAAACTTTACACCTCAAAAACATAAAAGGGTGTAGCATTTAAAATGAAAGCATTCAATAAGGTAGCCAGGATATAGTGGTGAAACTTTATAAAATTGGGTTATTAATCAATGATCTACTTAAATAATTAGGTTTACTGTCATTGTCAGATATGATGGCCAACCACCATTTAAAGAAACAATATTGTTCTGTCATATTCATAGATTTTTTTTTACTGAAAATACATATAAAATGTGCAGCCTTTGACGGAATAAAACTTCTGTTTCAAACATCACATTAAACTTTTTTTGAAATCTGTTGGAATAAAAAATCCCTAGTTCCTGTGCACAGATTACAACCAAATATGTTTTGAAGTAGTACAAACACATTTCATAACAGTGGTTGCAATTCATGTGAAACAAATTCATATTACTATATTTGTATTATATCAAGCTAATTCACTAATTTGCATATATCAAAAGACCGAAGTGCTCTCATGAAATATTTCATTAACTATACACCTTCCACATGTTCAATCATGGATGATTTAGAACTCAGAACATCAGCAAGCACATGTTTTGGAATTTCAGAGCCCCTCACAGTCAACATGTAACAGGCATCTTCTACTTTCCCTAAACTTTGTTTCAATGTGTAAAGCTTCTTGGAAACTTCATATGGTCCGGTATTGCCTATGTAGGTAAACCCATCGTAGACAGCACGTAGAAACTGGCTTACTTCAAAGGGTGTTTCAGTATCTCCATTTCCTACACTGGTGATACACAAGCGCATCAATTCTCCAGTCAGATCTGCAATACCCAAGAGGTAGTCTGTGGGAGTCACTTGCAGAGAGAGAGGTTGCTGTTCTTGTTTTTGATCTTGAGAACACGACAGGGTTGAGTCCTAAATAGTAAAAAGCAGAATTAAAAGTTGAAAATATGCACATTAAGAATTGCCTATCTACAAAATAGGAACTTTAAGCTGTTAACAAGCAGAAAAAGATATTGTGACTAAAATCTTTAATGTGTCTGATCCCTGATTCCACTGTAAAGTAGTTCTTCGTGTGTCTATCTCATAAAATGTAAAATTTTTTGGAACCATGCCCTTTCCCCAAAATCACTGACTCTGTATCTGGGAGTCAGGTGGCAAGTAGGTCTCAGCAGAGGAATGCTGGGTCTTTTTATTAAGATGGTGCTGGTGAAACAGCGTGACAGTTTGCCAGCAGCTTACAGAGCTTCTAAATATACTTCTGAACTACTCTCAATGCAATCTGTAGCCTGTAATTTCCCTTTAGGAAAAGTACTTATGAACCATCTTAACGAACTAGTGATTCTTGATATTTATTGCTTATTTATTATTAATTTTTTTGTTTCTTTGTATTTACAATGAATGTCTGCAAGAAAATGAACCTCAGGACTGTATATGGTGACATATATGACCTTTGATAATAAATTTAGATCATAAGACCATAAAACATAGGAGCAGAATTAGGCCACTCGGCCCATCAGGTCATTCTGGTATTTTCATCATGGCTGATTTATTATCCCTCTCAGTCACATTCTCCCCATAACCTTTGACACCCTGACTAGCAAAGAACCTATCAACATCTGCTTTAAATATACTCAATGATCTGGCATCTGCAGTATCTGTGGCAATGAATTCCACAGATTCTCCATCCTCTGGCCAAAGAAATTCCTCCTCATCTCTGTTCTAAATGGACATTCCTTTATTCTGAGGTTGAGCACTCTGGTCCTAGACTCACTCATGATAGGAACCATCCTCTCCACATCCACTCTGTCTAGGTCTTTCAATATTCAATAGTTTTCAATACGATTCTCCCTCATTATTCAAAGTCCTAGTGAACACAGGCCCAAGAACCATCAAAGAGGATACTAAAAGCTTTTTCAAGTATATAGAGTAAAAGACAGGTGAGAGTAGATATAGGACTGATAGAAAATGATGCTGGAGAAATTGTAATGGGAGATAAGGAGATGGCAGAGGAACTGAACGAGTATTTTGCATCAGTCTTTGCTGAGGAAGACATCAGCAGTATACCAGACACTCAAGGGTGGCAGGGGAGAGAAGTGTGCGCAGAGACAATTACAACAGAGAAAGTACTCAGGAAGCTGAATAGGCTAAAGGTCGATAAATCTCCTGGACCAGGTGGAATGCACCCTCGTGTTCTGAAGGAAGTAGAGATTGCGGAGGCATTAGCGATGATCTTTCAAAAGTCAATAGGTTCTGGCATGGTTCCGGAGGACTGGAGGATTGCAAATGTCACTCCGCTATTTAAGAAGGGAGCAAGGAAGCAAAAGGAAATTATAGACCTGTTAGCTTGACATCGGTGGTTGGGAAGTTGTTGGAGTCGATTGTCAAGGATGAGGTTACAGAGTACCTGGAGGCATATGACAAGGTAGGCAGAACTCAGCATCGATTCCTTAAAGGAAAATCCTGCCTGACAAACCTATTACAATTTTTTGAGGAAATTACCAGTAGGCTAGACAAGGGAGATGCAGTGGATGTTGTATATTTGGATTTTCAGAAGGCCTTTGACAAGGTGCCACACATGAGGCTACTTAACAAGATAAGAGCCCATGGAATTACAGGAAAGTTACATAGGTGGATATAGCGTTGGCTGATTGGCAGGAAACAGAGTGGGAATAAAGGGATCCTATTCTGGTTGGCTGCCAGTTACCAGTGGTGTTCTACAGGGATCAGTGTTGGGGCCGCTTCTTTTTACATTGTATATCAACGATTTGGATTATGGAATAGATGGCTTTGTGGCTAAGTTTGCTGACGATATGAAGATAGGTGGAGGGGCCGGTAGTGCTGAGGAAACGGAGAGTCTGCAGAGAGACTTGGATAGATTGGAAGAATGGGCAGAGAAGTGGCAAATGAAGTACAATGTTGGAAAGTGTATGGTTATGTACTTTGGCAGAAAAAATAAACGGGCAGACTATTATTTAAATGGGGAAAGAATTCAAAGTTCTTAGATGCAACGGGACTTGGGAGTCCTCGTACAGGATACCCTTAAAGTTAACCTCCAGGTTGAGTCAGTAGTGAAGAAGGCGAATGCAATGTTGGCATTCATTTCTAGAGGAATAGAGTATAAGAGCAGGGATGTGATGTTGAGGCTCTATAAGGCGCTGGTGAGACCTCACTTGGAGTACTGTGGGCAGTTTTGGTCTCCTTATTTAAGAAAGGATGTGCTGACGTTGGAGAGGGTACAGAGAAGATTCACTAGAATGATTCCGGGGATGAGAGGGTTAACATATGAGGAACATTTGTCCGCTCTTGGACTGTATTCCTTGGAGTTTAGAAGAATGAGGGGAGACCTCAGAAACATTTTGAATGTTAAAAGGCATGGACAGAGTGGATGTGGCAAAGTTGTTTCCCATGATGGGGGAGTCTAGTACGAGAGGGCAGGATTTAAGGATTGAAGGGTGCCCATTCAGAACAGAAATGCGAAGAAATTTTTTTAGTCAGAGGGTGGTGGATCTATGGAATTTGTTGCCACGGGCAGCAGTGGAAGCCAAGTCATTGGGTGTATTTAAGGTAGAGACTGATAGGTATCTGAGTAGCCAGGGCATCAAAGGTTATGGTGAGAAGGCGGGGGAGTGGAACTAAATAGGAGAATGGATCAGCTCATGATAAAATGGCGGAGCAGACTCGATGGTCCAAATGGCCTACTTCTGCTCCTTTGTCTTATGGTCTTATATGCTCCTCATACATTAATCCCTTCATTCTCAATCATTCTTCTGAACCTCTCCAACGTTAGCACATCTTTTAGAGAAGGATCACAATACCCCAAGTGTGGTCTGACCAATGCCTTAAAAAGTTTCAGCATCACACCCTTGCCCTTCGGTTCCCATCCTCTTGAAATGAATGCTAACATTGCAATTGTCTTCCTTACCAATGGTTCAACCTGCAAGTTAAACTTTAGGGAATCCTGCACAAAGATTCCCAAGTCCCTTTGTACTTCTGATTTTTGAATTTTCTCCCTGCTTAGAAAATAGTCTACACCAGCGGTCCCCAACCACCGGGCCGCAAAGCATGTGCTACCGGGCCGCGAGGAAGCTATATGATTTGGCGATATGAGTCAGCTGCACCTTCCGTCATTCCCTGTCATGCCCACTGTTGAGCCATTACGCATGCAAGGTCATTACCCGCGCATCATCCATGTCAGCGCGGGAAGGAGATCAACTCCTCGAGCTTGCAAGTGACGACAGGCTGAAAAGTATGTTTGACATAACATCTCTGCCGGCATTCTGGATCAAAGTCAAGGCTAAAAATCCTGAGATAGCCATGAAAGCACTGAAAATGTTGCTTCCATTTCCAACATATCTCTGCAATGAATGCAACGAAAACTAAACTGCGGAACAGACTGGACATAAGGAACCCCGTTCGAGTATCGCTGTCTCCCGTCACCCTTTGATAGGACCGTGTTGTTGCAGGAAAACAAGCCCAGGGCTCCCACTGATTCAGCGATATTGGTGTGTTTCAATGATTTTATATGTTCATACGGGAAAAACGTACTGCGTGTTTAATATCCAAACGTTACTTAAAATGTTATGATGCTATTGACTTATATAACCATATAACAATTACAGCACGGAAACAGGCCATCTCTCCCCTTTTCGTCCATGCCGAACGCTACTCTCACCTACTCTAATTTTAATGCTACTCTAATTTTTCTTTGAATGATAATATCGAACCTGCCTCTACCACTTCTACTGGAAGTTTGTTCAACACTTACTTCAAGCTCCCCTGATAATTGACTTATCACTATATTTATGCAAGGAAAATATGCGCTGTGTGTTTAATATTAAATTCATTAGATAAACCCTTTTAGAAAAGAAATTGGGTGTATTAGCCACTTATCACCGATATTCCGGTCATGAATAAGACCCCCTCCGAACAGAATCGCCAAAAACGATTTGTAGAAAAAAAATCGTACACACATGCCAAATCACGAATGCGCACTGGTGCCCACCCAAGGCTTCATGGTCATTGTAGTCTATCTTGGGGAAAACCCAGCGTATTTGACTGCTACTCTTGTCCGTTGGCAACCCCCCGCCCCCCGGTCGGCCAGTCTGCAAGAATATTCTCAATATGAAGCCGGTCCGCAGTGCGAAAAAGGATGGGGACCCCTGGTCTACGCCTTTATTCCTTCTACCGAAGTGCATGATTGTACACTTCACGACACTATATTCCATCTACCACTTCTTTGCCCATTCTCCTAATCTATCAAAGTCCTTCTGCAGACTCCCTGCTTCCTCAATACTATCTGTCCCTTTAGCTATCTTTCTATTGTCTGCAAACTGAGCCACAAAGCCATCAATTCCATCATCCAAGCAACACACACAAAATGCTGGAGGAATTCAGCAGGCCAAGCAGCAGCTATGGAAAAGAGTAAACAGTTGACATTTCCGGCTGAGACCCTTCATCGGGACTGGAAAAAAAGATGGGAGATAGAGTAAGAAGGTGGGGGAAGGGAGGAAGAAGTACAAGTTGAAACCAGGAAAGGGGGAGGGATGAAATAAAGAACTGGGGAGCTGTTAAGTGAAAGAGATAAAGGGCTGGAGAATGGGGAATCCAAATTGTTGACAAATAACATGAAAAGAAGCGGTCCCAATGCTGACTGCTACAGAACATCTTTTGTCACCTTGTCAGGTCCTGGGGATTTGTCCACCCTAATTTCCTTCAAAATGGCAAACATCCTTTCCACTCTAATCTGTATAGGGTCCATGACCTCGAAGCTACATTTCCTCATATCTATAAAATCTGTGTTCATCTCCTGAGTAAATACAGGTGCAAAAAATCCATGAGAACTCCCCCCATCTCTTTTTGCTCCATACATAGAATACCACTCTAATCTTCCAGAGGACTAATTTTGTACTTTGTAATCCTTTTGCTTGTAATATATCTGTAGAAGCCCTTGGGATTCTCTCTCACCTAGTCTTCCAGAGGAAACTCGTGTCTTCTTTTAGCAATGCTGATTTCCTTCTTCAGAATTAAAAGAAATGCAAGAGTGTTGGGACCGAACGGTGTGAACCCCAAGGCCCTGAAGGAGTGTGCTGAGCAGTTGTGTGGTCCCAGCACCCAAGGGCCAATCAAAAGTCTTGAATGACTACCGTCCAGTGGCCCTGACCTCATACATCATGAAGACCCTCGAAAGGCTGGTCCTGGCTCACCTCTGAACCTAGTCAGATCAGCCCTCAATCCCCTGCAGTTTGCCCACCAGAAGCACACTGGAGTCGATGATGCTGTCACCTACCTGCTGAACAGAGCCTACTCCCATTTGGATAAGCACAGCAGCTCTGTGAGGATCATGTTTTTTCATTTCTCAAGTGCCTTCAATACCATACAGCCCTCATTGCTGGGGGAAAGCTCCATTCAATGCAGACTGGCGCTTCCATTGTATCCTGGATAATGGACTACCTGACAGACAAACTACAGTTTGTGTGGCCTCAGAGCTGTGTGTCAGACACGGCTATAAGCAGCACTGGAGCCGCAAAGGGGACAGTACTGGCTTCCTTCCTGTTTACCCTGTATACCTTGGATTTTAGATACAACACTGAGTCATGTCATCTGCAGAAATTTCTGATGACTCAACAATAGCTGGGTGTAATGGAGGAGATGGCAGTTGAATGCATGGCTGAGGAGTTGGTGCAGGGAGCAGTGTTTTAGATTTTTGGATCATTGGGATCTCTTCTGGGGAAGGTGGGACCTGTACAGATTGGATGGGTTGCACCTGAACCCGAGGGGGAGCAATATCCTTGCAGGTAGGTTTGCTAGCATGGTTCGGGAGGGTTTAAACTAATTTGCAAGGGGGATGGGACCCGGAGCGATAGAGCAGTGAAAGAAGTGCATGGAGTAAAGCCAGATGTCACATACAGAGAGGCTTTGAGGAAAGAGAAGCAGAATAAAGGGTGTAAAGGTAGTAAGGTAGAAGGGCTGAAGTGTGTGTACCTCAATGCAAGAAGCATCAGGAACAAAGGTGATGAACTGAGAGCTTGGATACCTACATGGAATTATGATGTAGTGGCCATTACAGAGACTTGGCTGGCACCAGGGCAGGAATGGGGGGGGGGAGGGGAGGAGGGGTGGGTAATGTAGCAAGATCCTCTTTTGAGTCAGTATGGGTGGAAGTCAGGAACAGGAAGGGAGCAGTTACTCTATTGGTGGTATTCTATAGGCCCCCTGGTAGCAGCAGACATACAGAGGAGCAGATTGGGAGGCAGATTTTGGAAAGGTGCAAAAATAACAAGGTTGTTATCATGGATGACGAACTTGAGACTCTGGCACTTGGGAAGCAACAAACTATCCGGGCATCTCGTTCTCATCCACAGAATCTCCTTTCTGTTCCTCTAACCAGTGAATCCCTTATCACTACATCTCAGCTTTTCTCCCCTCTTCCCTTCTGAGCCACAGACCCAGACTTAGTGCTAGAGACCTGCTCACCGCAGGTCATTCCACCCCCACCCCCTTTGGACAGTATCCAAAGCAATACACTTGTTTTGAAAGGTATTCTGCAGTGGCTGCCTATTCCCTTTCTCTCTGACAGTCACCCATGCACCTGCTTCCTGCATTTTTGGGGTGACTACCTCCCTGTAGTTCTTATCACCAACTCATTCTCCTGTACAAGCTGAAGGTCATCAAGCTGTAGCTCCAGTTCCTTAACAAAATCTCTAAGGAGCTACAGCCCAGTGTACTTTGTGCAGCTGTAGTTATCAGGGAGACTGGCAGTCTCCCAAAGTTCCCACATCTCACACAAGGAACATACTCTGGACCCTTTCTCAGTGCACTAGGTATAGTATGTACTAACAGAAAAATCAACTTACTGCAGACTTACAGTACTTAAGAGTTTGCGCTTATGCCTGTAGTTGCATAAGCTATTGAGCTAAGGCCAAACCACTCTAATACTGTCCACCTTACACAATGGCCACTCCAACAATGGCTGCAGCAACCTGAAAAGCATTTGGTATCTACTTTTATATTTGGCTAGCTAACCTTCAGATTTGATCTTTTCTCTCCTTATGATTTTATTAGTTGCATTCTGTAAGTTTTTAAAAGCTTCCCAATCCTCTAAACCCACTAATTTTTGCTATATGATAGGTCATCTTTTTTTACTTTTATTCTGTCTTTGACTATCCTGGTCACCCACAGTTGCCTCATCCTCCCTTTAAAATATATCTTCATCTTTGAGATGTATCTATCCAATGCCTTCCAAAGTGTCCCCAGAAACTCCAGGCATTTCTGTTCTGCCATCATCCATGCTATTGTCCTGCTCTGTAATTCCATTTACTCTACTGTAAAACTGATACATGTGACTTTATCCTCTCTCTTTCAAATTGCAGGGGGGATTCTACACATTATGATCACTGCCTCCCAATGGTTCCTTTACCTTAAGCTCCCTAGTAAAATCTGGTTTATTACACAACCATCCAATCCAGAATTGCCTTTCCCTCAATGGGCTCAACCACAAGCTGCTCTAAAAAGCCATCTTATAGACTTTAAAAAAAAAACCCTCTCTTGGGATCCAGCACAAACATGATTTTCCCAATCTACTTGCATATTGAAATCCCCCTTGACTATCATAACATTGCCCACATTACATACCTTTACTATTTCCCATTGAAATTTATATCACACATCCTGTTCGAGCATTCGTATATAGGCTCCCATCAGGATCTTGTTACCCTTGTAGTTTCTTAACCCTACCCACAAGAATTCTTCATCTTCTGATCCTATGTCACATCGAAGGATTTTATTTCATTTTTTTATCAACAGAGCCACCCCACCCCCTTCGCCCAACTGCCTGTCCTTTCGATACAAGGTGTATTCTTGGATGTTGAGCTCCCAACTTTGATCTTCTTTCAGCCACATCTCACTGATGCCTACAGCATCATACCTGCCAATCTCTAACTGTGCTAGAAGACCACCTACCTTATTCCACATACTGCATGCATTCAAATACAACACCTTCAGTCTCGTATTCATCACCCTTTTTGATTTTACCCCCATATTACACTTCATCTCATCCCAGTCTGTTGATCCCTACAGTCTAACTACACACTGCATTGACTTGTACACCAACTGCCCCATCCTCAGCTGTATCAATCCAGTCCCAGCCCCCACCAATTTAGTTTAAACCCTCCCCAACAGCTCTAATAAACCTATCCACAAAGATATTAGTCCCCCTTGGGTTCAGGTGTAACTTGTCCTTTTTGTACCCAGAAGTGATCCCAATGATCCAGAAATATGGCTAACTGCCCCCTGCACCACTTCCTCAGCCACTCATTCATCTGTATCATATTCGTATTCCTGCCCTGACTGTCACGTGGCATTGGGAGGTCCTGTTTTACAGCCTTTTTTCAAACTCCCTATACTCACTGAGCAGGACTCTTTTTGCCTTTCACCTATGTCATTGGTACCAATGCGCACCATGGCCTCTGGCTGCTCATCCTCCCTCTTTAGAATCTTCTGGAGCCGCTCTGAGACATCCTGTACCCTAACTTTTCTTTCGCAGCCACAGAATCTCCTATCCATACCCCTATGTATCAAGTCTCCTATCCCCAACACTTTGCCTGACTTCACCCTTCCCTGCTGAGCCTCAAAGCTGGCCACAGTGCCACTGGTCTGGCTGCTGCTGCTGTGCCTGATAGGTCATTCCCCCTCCAGCAGTATCGAAAGGGGTATACTCGTTGCTGAGGTGAATGGCCACAGGGGAACCTTGCACTGATTGCTTTGACTTTGAAATAGATTTCATACAAGGTAAAGCTGGGATTGTGGCTTTGGTAACGTTTTAAATGTTATAGTCAGTCATTTAAAAATTTAACAGTAATGTGAATTATTTTAAATGAACTTTATAAATTAGATTGATTAAGGTGGTTTCACTACATATATCAACAGTAACCATAAAACTCCGCCGGCTGGTGGCGTAGTGGCATCAGCGCCGGACTTCGGGGCGAAGGCTCCCGAGTTCGAATCCAGCCAGCTCCCTTGCATGCTTTCCATCCATGCTGGGTTGAGCGTCGAGCTAGCAACTTGGCCTCGTAAAAATAAGAAAGCCTGCTTAAAAAAATGCCGTCAGGACAGCCTCCCGATGACTCCACTCAGAGTTAAAGAAAGAAGAAGAACCATAAAACTAAAGAAAAACAACTGGAAGTCACCTATTCATATGAATGGAGTCTCTGATACCATGTCAGGCCTGATACAGAGCAGGATTCAGTAATTTCCAGAAATTCTTACTGTAATTTTCAGTTAAAAATAAGAAATATTTAAAGACAGCAGCATTGAAACTGGATTCTCTCCATAACACCTCATAATTGCCACATTCACTGCAGTGAGGAGCTCAATAATGGCTCTGAGCCTGTACTTGCTGGAGTTTAGAAGAATGAGGAGGAATTTCATTGAAACCCATCAAATATTGAAAGGCCTAAACAGAATGGGTATGGAGAGAATGGTTCCTATTGTGAGTGATTCTAGGACCAGAGGGCACAGTGTCAGAATAGAAAGACATCTCTTTAGAACAGATATGAAGAGGAATTTCTTAAACCAGACAGTAGTGAATCTTTGGAATTCATTGCCACAGACAGCTGTGGAGGCCACATCAATGAGTATATTTAAAGCAGAGGATGATAAGTTCTTTGTTGGTCAAGGTATCAAAGGTTACGGGGAGGATGGGGTTGAGTGCAATAATAAATCAGCCACGATGGAATGATGGAGCAGATTTGATGGACCAACTGGGCTAATTCTGCTCTATGGTTTATGGACTAAATCACCAGTACTTTGATTGCTATCTCGTTCCTTCACAATTTGCATGCCTTGAACATGTGCAGAATACATAGGATGAGAAGATTTGAGGTCTCAGAATCAAAATAATTAACAGAAAAACAAATGACCTTGATCCTTGGAGGTTAAGAAAAAGATGAAGTCAAGAACTTCACAACTAAGCAAAACTTTAAGTTAAAAATAAAGGAGGCATGTCTGATGAGAACCATAAAAAAAGGTGGACGATTTTATGTCAATTAAACAGCTTTCACACAAAGTAGAGTATAAATCATTTAAAAAGCCCAAATTGATAGGGAAACCATCAGAGAGGCTACAATGGAAGTGCTGGGGTGGGAGACTCAACGAAAATGTATTGGAACTGGATCTTAGGGGGTTTCCAATCTATTTCCAACAGGAGAGGTACGCTTAGACATGGATGCTTAAGTAACTAGTGCTAGGTCAAATTACTTGTGTGAAGCAAAGAATCTTTTTATCAGCACAACTGGCTTGTAAGCACCATGAATGACTGAACTGGTTAAGCAAACCCACATAAGAACCTATTTTTGAATCAGAGTTAGAATCAGGTTTAATATCACTGGCATATATTGTGAAATTTAATTGGTTTGCAGTAGCTATACATTGCAATACCTAATTGTTATGTTTTGTCATTCCAAAACATAGAACTAATTAAAAGCAAAAACAGAGCCGGGAATGACCTGTCCAGTTTCATTTTTACTTTAAGCAAGGTGCGCACATACGATATGGTGGCATGACAACATACGCCTTTTCCAATCTTACTTCCAAGAATTTTGTACGATACAAATCATCAGTTCACATTCTCCAAATGCTTCCACTCCTTCCCAATACCCCACCAAATTTATTCTCCCCACATTCTCTCCCAAAGTTTCAAACACATGACTTTCATTTCCAGCTCCCCCAACCCATACTTCCACTGAACAGAAAATTGTCCAACTTCACTTCTGGACACACAGATCAACTGAGAAAAGGAAAAAAAAATCATTTATCTTCTTGGGTACAGTTCTCAACTACTTAAAATTTGCTGTTATCACCCTTCCTGTCAGAAAAGCAAAGTTTAATTCCTCTATTTTGAGAGCTGTTGTCCCGCCTGCAATTTCCCTTTCCTCTTAAGTGCTTGAAAATATTACATTCCAGATCTGTTCCCATATTTCCCATAATACTATTTTAAGCTTTGAATCATCGCAGTGCAAAATAGCCCATAGCACAACAAATAACATCTGACACAAATGAGACTGTGATAATTTATCCCTCTTTAATCTTGATCAGTTTCCAACCTTTGACAACACTCAATGGTAAATCTCATCCATATTTTAAATGCCAACATATCCTCTCTACTTTCGCTATAACCTTAACTCTGACCAACCTAATCTTTTTCAGTGTTACAACCTTCCAACATTCTATTCTCCTACAGTTCTAATCACTAGGGCATTCTCAATTTTCATCGTTCCACTAGTAGAGCTATCATTTTATCAGCACAACTGTCTTGTTAGCACCATACATAACCAAACTGGTTAAGCAAACTAACATGAGAGATAAACTGATTTCTGAATCAGATTCAGGTTTAATATCACAAGCATACAATTGCAAGAAAAAGTTTGTGAACTCTTTGCAATTACCTAGTTTTCTGCATTAATTACTCATAAAATGTGTGTAGGTAGGTGAGCAGAATTGCGCACCACACTATAAAATTAGGCATCACCAACATTCTATACAACTCCAATATAATATCCAAACTCCTGTACTCCTTAATTTGATTTATGAAGGCCAGTATGCCAAAATCTCTTTTTACCATCCTGTCTACCACACTCCTCAATGTCCTGGCACTCAGGGTGTAAGTCCTACCCTGGTTTGTCCTCCCAAAGTGCAACTGCTCACACTTGTCTGCATTAAATTCCATCTGCCATTTGCTGCCCACTTTTTCAGCTGGTCCAGATTCCACTGCAAGCTTTGATAGCCTTCCTTGTTTCTAGTATGCCCCCAATCTAGATCTCACCCACATATCTGTTGGGCCATGTGGGAAAGATGCTAACTTGGCAGCTTAAAATGGGCTGATCCAAAAACAGCAACAGAAATGTACAATCATATCTCTTAAGATGTAACTGCACTGGAAAGAGTGCACAGATTTCTGAGGATGTTTCCAAGTTGCAAACCAGCTATTATGTGGGAGGATTGGAAAAGCCAAGCCATTTTCTTTGGAACAAAAGTGGCTATAGGGAGACTTAACAGAGCTGCACAGAATTATGAAAGTCTTAAAAAAGAAATAGAAGGGATCCATTTTTCTTTCAGGGGATTAAAACAAATGAAGGACTAAAATTTAAAGTATTGAGTAAAAAGATTAAAAGAGACAGATGAGCAATGATGCTTTAACTCAGAGACAGAGTGGAGGCTAGAATTAACAGCTAAGAAGATAACAGAGACAGAAACTCCCATCACATTTTTTAAGTACTTGGATATGAACTTGAAGAGTTATGACTTGCAGAGCTCAGGACTTAGTGCTGGAAGGTAGGGTTAGGCTAGATAGTTCCTTTTTTTGAACTGGCACATACACAGGTTGTAGCATGATTTTACCATTGCTTCCAAGAGAGGAGATCAGTCCTGGTTCACTAAGGAGTTGAAGAAACAGTCAACATTTCGGGCTGAGACCCTTCATCAGGACTGATCAAAGCTCAGTAGTCTTGAGAACATAAACAACAGTATAGGCCATTTGATCCATTCAAGCCTGCTTGACTATTCAACATAAGACCGCAAGACATAAGACACAGAATTAGGCTATTCAGCCCATCAAGTCTGCTCTGCCTTTCCATCATGGCTGACTTATTACCCCTCTCAATTCCATTCTCCTGCCTTCTCCCCGCAACCTTTGACACCCTTAATAATCAAGAGTTTATCAACTCCTGCTTTAAATACACCCATTTACTTGGCCTCTGATGAGACAATAAATTCCACAGATTCTCTACCCTCTGGCTATCGAAATTCCTCCTCCTGTCTGATCTAAAGGAATGTCCTGGTACTCTAAGCCTGTGCCCTTTAATCCGAGACTTGCCCAATATAGGAAATGTCCTCTTCACATCCAAACTTTCTAGGTCTTTCAATATTCTATAGGTTTCAATGAGATTAACCACCCCCCCCACCCCATTCTTCTAAACTACGGCAAGTACAGGCACAGAGACATCAAATGCTCCTCATACATTAACCCTTTCATTCCTGGGATCATTCTCATGAACCTCCTCTGGATCTACATCAGTGCCAGCACATCCTTTCTTAGAGGGGCCCCAAGATTTGCTCTCATTTACCATTCCTGTAACCACTCTGTAATGCTTCAGATAATAGATAATCTTAGTGCCATCTTCCTGTGAAAATCTCAAATTCCTCAATTCTATTATATAATAAAATCAGTCTCTGTACTAAAAACACTTAGTGAGTGAGCCTATACAGTCCACAAGTGGAGAATTCTGAAGGTTCACTATCCCCAGGGTGAAGATTTCTTCTCTATTTTCTTCCTTTTTTGCATTCAACTTTTATCATTGTGTTAATATTCTACAGTTTTATTTTTACATTTTATCCCAATCCATAAAATCAAAAACGAATTAATTTCTTTTTCTGGAATTGTGCTATACAGTGCAAATCAAGTTTTTCTAACTTTATTTCAAATGATCCAGTGATAATAAAACATGAATAAACAAATTCAAACATCTTTAAATTCAGAAAATAAATCTCACCTCAGTATGCTCTGCTTCCCCTGCCTTTGGAGGGAAGATTAATTGCTTATTGATCTCATCAAGGCTAATCAGAGTTCGAGTCTTTATGAAGTGTTGAAATGAAACAGCTTCCACATACTCCTGTAAACCTAAATTAAAAACAAAGACTACTGAAATAAAGACCCTCATAATTTTAATATTTATCACAGTAAAGTCTACCTTCAAAATTATCTACATATCTAAACCATAAGATATAGGAGCAGAATTAGGCCATTCGGTTCATCGAGTATGCTCTGCCATTCCATTCTGGCTGATTTACCATCCCTCTCAACCCCTTTCTCCTGCCTTCTTCCTGTAATCTTTGACGCCCTAACTTTAAATATAACCAGTGACTTGGCCTCTACAGCCAACTGTGGTAATGAATTCCATAGATTCACCACCCTGTCACCGAAGAAATTCCTCCTCATCTCTGCTCTAAGGGACATCCTTGTATTCTGAGGCTGTGATCCTGTAATCCCTCACTATAGGAATCACTTAGAATGAGGTTAACAACGCAAGCTCCAAATGTAAAAAAACAGCCCTGAACAAATACTCATTACCAAACCCTAAGATGAATATATAAGTTAAATTCTTTATCATTTTATTTTTAAAGAATGATAGAAGGTCCTACAAAGTGAAACCAAGTGACATAGGTGATAATGAAGTTTCACTTCCAGATGAGATCAATGCCTTTTATGCTCACTTGGACTGTCAAAACACAGAGGCACCTTCAGGAATTCCCACAGCCCCCAATGAACGTGATAGAAAGGATCTGGCTGAGCCCTGAACACTTGTGCTGACTACCTGACTGGAGTGTTCACTGATATCTTTAACCTCTCCCTTCAGCATTTCTCACATACCCAACTGCTTCAAGCAGGCTTCAGTTATACCAGTGCCAAAGAAGAACTGGTAACCTGCCTCAATGTCTATCATCCACTGTGATGAAGTGCTTTGAGAGGTAGGTGATGAAACATATCAACTCCTGCTTGAGAAGCAATTTGGTTCCACTCCAATTTGTCTACTGTTACAACAGGTCAAGGGCAGTTGCCATTTCATTGACTCAATCCTGGAACAACTGGATAGCAAAGATGCAAACATCAGGATACACTTCATTGATTACAGCTCAGCATTCAATACTATCATCCCCTCAAAAGTAATCAACGAGCTTCAAGACCTTGGCCTCAATACCTCCTTGTACAATGAATCAGATCCTAGTCAGGTCAGATTGGCAACATCTCCACAATCACCTTCTGCACAGGTGCACAAGGACATGCTGAACCCCTTGCTCTACACATTTTATACTTATGAATGACTGTGAGGCTAAGCATAGCTCCAATACCATATTTAAATTTGCTGATGACATTTTAGGTCATTGGCCTAATCAAAGACAGTGACAAATCAGCATAAAGGAGGTTGATTAAAAATCTGGCTGAGTGGAGCCACAACAACCACCTCTCACTCAATGTTAGCAAGACAAAGGAGTTGAATATTGATTTCAGGAGGAAGAAATTGAAGGTCCATGAGCCAGTCCCCTATTGGGTAAAATCAGAGGTGGAGAGGGTCAGCAACTTCAAATTCCTTAATGTTATCATTTCAAAGGTTCAATCCCAGCTGCAGCATATAAATCCCATTAGGAAAAAAGCATGGCAGTGCCTCTACTTCCTTAGTTTATAAAGATTCAGCATGTCACCTGAAACTTCAATAAACCCCTATAGAAGTGCAGTGGATAGTATGACTGGCTGCATTTTGGCCTGGTATGGAAACACCAATGCTCTTGTATGGAAAAGTCTACAAAAGAAGATACAGTCCAGTCAATCATGGGTAAAGCTGATCCCACCATTGAGCACATCTACAAACGTTGTATATAAGACCATAAAATTTAGCAGCAGAATTAGCCATTTGGCCCATCAAGTCTGCTCCGCCATTTCATCGTGGCTGATCCAATTTTCCTCTCAGCCCCAGTCTCCTCCCTTCTTCCCATATTGCTTCATGCCCTGACCAATCAAGAATCTATCAACCTCTGGCTTAAATATACATAAAGACTTGGCCTCCACAGCTGCCTGTGGCAAAGAGTTCCACTGATTCACTGCTCTCTGGCTACATGGAGCACTGTCAGAGGAAAGCAGTATCCATCAATGACCTTCACCAGCCAGGCCATGCTCTTTTCTCATCATTGCCACCAGGACGGTACAGGAGCCTCAGAGCCTGAATCACCAAGTTCAGGAACAGTTATTAACCTTCAACCATCAGGCTATCGAATCAGAGGGGATAATTTCACTCAATTTCACTTATCCGTTCCCATAACCTATGAATTCATTTTCAAGAATTCTTCGTCACATGTACTTGATATTTATTATGTATTCATTATTAGTATTACTATTTCTCTTTGTGCTTACTGTGAATGACTGCAAGAATTTTAAAAATTTTATTTATTTCTTTATGTATTTGCACATTTGGTTGTCTTTTGCACATTGGTTTGTTTGTCTGTCCTGCTGGGTGCAGTCTTTCATTGATTCTATTGTGTTTCTTATATTTAGTTAAATGCCTGCAAGAAAATTAATCTCAGGGTTGTATATGGTGACATACAAATATTTTGACAATAAATTTATGTTGTACTTTTGTAGTTGCATTAATGATGAAAAGTGACAGTGGCAAATATAAGAAGCATTTGTGACTGGAATTCCAGTCAAGATGGTGCCTGCTTACAATGCTTCCATGGTCGACATCTTCTGGATAGACCATGAAACCATATGTCGCACTTCTTTTATGTCATTAACTTTTGTTTTTTTATCTTGAACATGATTCTGGAACTGTTGGAGCCTGTCATTTCCAGTGTGGACATTATTGGGATGTTCCATTGCTCAGCAGTCTCCAAATGGATTCCAGGAGACAGAGGCAGTGTGCGCGAACCTTGTTGCAGGATGGGGTGCGAGGCAATTTTCAACTCCATTTTACTGATTAAAGCTTCCATTGTCTGCCATTAAAGTGACGAGGTCCAAGTGTCTTTTTTTTCCAGTCAGACGAAACATTGTTCCCCAGCAAGACTAGTATCAACAAATCAAAATTTAAGTATGATTTAATTAAAAAGCTTTGATTGCATCATTATTGTGTTAAGAATTAAAGATGTCAGCACTTACCAATGCTATCACTATTAAACAGGTCAGCAAATTTAAAATATTATAGTAACAGTTAGGTGGAAGACAGGAAATACCATCCCAAGTTATCCTTTACCAGTACTCTCAAACTGCAGCACTGACTTTCAATTCTTTCAAATGAAAGATGTACATGCTAACCTTGATTAACTTGGGGATTTACTTTTTGGAGAGCTTTCAACTGGAGAAAGATATAGAGAGGTGAGAGTTGCAAACACAATTTATAAAGAAATTTATATCAATCCTAAAGGTTATTGATAAAATAGGATTGGTAAAATTTATAACGCATGCAGCCAAGTTTTGTATAATTTAATGAGGTGCAGAGATGGGCATCATTACAAAAGGTGCAAGATAGTGTTTTTGTCATTAAGGAACCTCCTCTCTTCAAACTACTAGCATCAGAGAGGAGCCACACCTCACTGTTTTAGGAACAGCTTCTTCCTCACCACGATCAGAATTCTTAACCAACAACAAACCAACTCACGAACTTCAGTACTTCAATATTTTTGCTTTCTTTTCACACTACTTATTTAATTTAATTTTTTACATATACTTCTTATTGTAAATTATACCATTCTTTATGTATTGCACTGTACTGCTGCCACAAAACAAATTTCATGACATACTGTATGCCAGCAATCTTAAACCTGACTCTGATTTTGTGATGCTACTGATATACTCAAAAATCGTAAGACTATTAGATATAGGAGTAGGACAAGTAGAATTAAACAGTTCCCCCATTAAGCCTGCTCTGCCATTCAACCAAGCAGGCAGCACCTAGGAAAAGAATACAGTCGATGTTTTGGGCTGAAACCTTTCGGCAGGACTGGAGAAAAAAGCTGAGGAGTAGATTTAAAAGGTGGGGAGAGAAAAACACAAGGTGATAGGTGAAACCTGGAGTGGGAAGGATGAAGTACTTAAACATTCAATCATGGCTAATTATTATCCCTCTCAACTCCATTCTCCCACCACTTCCCCATAACCTTTCGTATCCTTACTAATGAAGAACCTATCAGCCACCGTTTTAAGTATACCCAATGACTTGGCCTCCACATCCATCTGTGGCAATGAATTCCACAGATTCCCCACCCTCCAGCTGAAGAAATTACATCTCTTCTCTGTCCAGAATGGATGTCCTTCTATTCTGTGGCCATGCCCTCTGGTTGCAGGCACTTTCGGAAACATCCTCTCCATGTCCACTCTATCAATACCTTCCAATATTTAATAGGTATCAATGAGATCCCTCCTCATTCTTCTAAACTCCAGTGATTATTGGCCCAGGGTCATCAAATGCTCCTCATATATTAACCCTCTGATTCCCAGGATCATTCTCGTGAATCTCCACTGAACCTTCTCTAATGCCACTCTTGGGGGAATCACTGAGTATTATCAAACCATTGGATAAAGAACCACATTGACCCAATCAGATACAATACGATGCTTTGTGGAGGAAACCAATTAGATCAAATGCCCAATGACTATGCCATCACTCACTACCATTGAATGAAGGCCAGTTTGATGATGACAGGCACGTAGCATACAATACAGGATAAGTATTATTGCAGATGTGGGGATATGTTCCTTTAAGTCCAAAGTTTTAATTAGTTCAAAGTCTTAACAACCATATAGACTCCCAGTTAAGCAAATCAAATTAAAAATTCTCACCCGTGTTACACTGTAAGATATAGGAGCAGAATTAGCCCATTCAGCCCATTAAGTCTGCTTTCCCATTGCATCATGGCTGATTTATTATCTCTTTCAATCCCATTCTCCTGCCATCTCTTTGTAACCTCTGACGCCCATACTAATAAAGAACCCATCAACCTCCACTTCAAAAATACCTTTGATCCTAGACTCCCCAACTATAGGAAACATCCTCTCCATATCCACTCTATCAAGGCCATTCAATATTCAACAGGTTTCAATAAGATCCTCCCTCATTCTTCTAAACTCTAGCAAGCTGGTCCAGAGTCATCAAGCACTCCTCATATTTTAATCTTTTCATTCCTGTGATCATTCTTGTGAACCTCCTCTTTGGATCTTTGCTTCCAAAGATCCCCGATTGTACTAACCAACATACCTGTCTCCATATTTGATCATTCTAAGTGTAATGATTTGGCTACGTCATTCTCCTGTAAAACCCTCTGTGGCATTTTCTCATGATTAAAGGGTTTATCTGAGGGGTTCTCAACCTGGGGCTCACAGACCTCAGGTAATGGTAGGGTCAATGGCATAAAAAAGGTTAGGAACCTCTGGGCTAAATAAATAAAACTTGTTACTGACAGTTACTCAGACCTTTCATAACCGCATATAGTCCAGAAACATTTTATGATGAAATCACTTGAAGGGCAACACTGGCTGCTTGGCTTTTCCCTATGATTCTTTTAATACCTTTGGTGGTAGTGCATTATTCATGCTTTCAGGTAGGAAAAATATTTTTCTGAATTCACTTATCATTGATGCTGCATAAATTCTACTACAACATTCTTACTCAAGGATTACTCCACTGGAAGTACCATACCTACATATTCTTTTGTTGTTTCTAAGCCTCATTAAAATAATTTCTTCTCCAGAAATACAACATCATTGTTCAGTGCCTTCATTTCAGGTATTATTCTGATGATTCATTATTGAATCTCTCCGGGGCCAGTACATTCTTCCTACAAAAGGGTGCCTAATTTAAATACAATATCTTAAGTGATCTCTGACCAGCGCCCTGTATAATTGCAGCGTCATTTCCTTGCTTTTCTCTTCTAAATCTTTTAAAAGTCTGACTGCTTTTTGAAGCCATTACAAGTTTGCAATAATCTAATGGACCTTAAACCCCTTCATCTAGAGTTTCTTTCCCAAAACATTCTTCTTTATTTGCACAATTACCTTGAAATTTTTAAAGCTATAGTCACTGTTTGCCCAATGACACATAAACTACCTGCCCAGATTCACTCCCTAGGAATAGATATCACACTATCTAATCCCTAGTAGGACTACTTATGTAACTGGCACAAGAGGATTCTCCTGCATGCACTTCAGAACTTCCACACTAAGACAATTCTTGTTAATAATAGGAAAGATGAAATCTCCAACTGTTATTTCATTTCAGAGCATATTCTAAGGAGTGATGGTTTAGCTTGTCTCCTCACTCTCATGTGGAGAGGGTCAGCAACTTTAAATCCTTCAATGTTATCATTTCAGAGGAACTGCCCTGGGTCCAGCATGCAAGCACATTACGAAGAAAGCAAAGCAGTGCCTCTACTTTCTTAGATGTTTGCGAAGATTTGGCATGTCGTCAAAAACATTGACAAAGTTCCATTGATGTGTGGTGGAGAGCATATTAACTGTTTGCTTCATGGCCTGGTATGGAAACACCAATGCCCTTGTACAGAAAAGCTGACAAATAGTAGTGGATACAGACCAGCCCATCATGGGTAAAGACCTCCACCTCCCCATCCCACCATTGAGCACAACTGTATGGAGCGCTGGCACAGGAAAGCACCATCCATCTAGGACCCCCTCACCCAGGCCATGCTCCTTCCTCACTGATGCTATCAGGAAGAAGGTACAGGAGCCTAAGGACCCACATAATCAGGTTCAGTAACAGTTATTACCCCTCAACCATCAGGCTCTTGAACCAGAAGGGATAACTTCACCCAACTTCACTCATCTCATCACTGTACTATTCCCACAACCTACAGAATCACTTTCAAGGACCCTTCCTTACATCTTCTCGATATTTATTATTTATTTATTTGTTATTATTTTTTCTTTTTTTCTCTTAGTTTTTGTACTTGCATAGTTTTTACTTTGGTTGTTGTCCATCCTGTTGAGTGCGGTCTTTCATTGATTCTATTATGGTTCTTGTATTTAATGTGATTGCCCGCAAGAGAAAGAATATGGTTTGTAGGATCGTTGTAATCATTGAGGGAACAATAAATCTACTTTCAGAAGACTTTAGAAGAAAAATTGTAGAGAAGCACGAAGCTGGAAAAGAATACAATATCTGAGTATTCATCAGTCCACAGTAAGAGAAATTGTCTACAAATGGAGGAAATTCAGTACTGTTGCTATTCTCCCTAGGAGTGGGTGTCCTGCAAAGATCACATCAAGAACACAATGTATAATGCTAAAGAAGATGAAAAGGAACCCAAGGGTAACAGCAATAGACCTGTAGAAATTTCTACAACTGGCTAAAATCTCTGTTCATGTGTCCACCATAAGAAAAACACTGAACAAGAATGGTGAAAGATAACACAGAGGAAACCACTGCTCTCCAAAAATACACATAGCTGCATATCTCATGTTTGACCACCTGGATGTTCTACAAGGTTTCTGTGACAATGTTGAGACAGAAGCTGAACATTTTGGCACAAATGCACTCTGCTATATTTGGAGGGAAAAGGGCAATGCCCACCAACACCAAAACCTCAGCCCAACTGTGAAGCATGGTAGAAGGAGCATCATGGTTTAGGGTTGCTTTGCTGCCCCAGGACCTGAACAGCTTGTAATCATTGAGGGAACAATGAATTCAAAATTATATCAAAACGATTTACAGGAGAATATCAGGGTAGTAGTCCATCACCTGAGGCTTAATAGAAATTGGATGATGCAACAAGATATGATCCAAAACACAAGAATAAATCAACAACAGAATGGATTAAAAAGAAGAAATTTTGTGTTTTGGAATGACCAAGTCAGAGTCTAGACCTTAACCCAATTGAGATGCTGTGGTATGACCTGAAGAAGGCTGTTCATGCAAGGTATCCCAGAAATATTGATGAACTGGAACAGTTTTGCATGGAGGAATGATCTAAAATTCCTGCTTGTCATTGTGCAAGTCTGATCAGCAGCTACAGGAAACTTTTGGTGGAGGTTGTTGCTGCTAAAGAAGGTTCTACCAGTTATTAAATAAAAGAGTTCACATACTTTTTCCAGCCTGGACTGTAAATGATTAAACAATGTGTTCAATAAAGACATGAAAAGTACAAATGTTTCATTGTTATTAGTTTAAGCAGATTGTGTTTGTTTATTATTGTGACTTAGATGAAGATCAGACCACATTTTATGAGCAATTAACGTAGAAAACAAGGTAATTGCAAAGGGTTCACAAACTTTTTCTTGCAACTGCATGTACTTTGATAATAAATTTACTTTGAACTTTGATGTAAACTGATATTGACAATTCCCTCTTCTGAGGTACTGTCCCCTTACATTTTAAACTGCTTTTATGACAATCCACCTCAAAAAGGCCTAGATGAGTGGATATTGAAAGTATGTTTCCTATTGCTGAGGTAGCTAGGATCAGAAGACACAACCCCAGAATAGAAGGACGGACGTCCCTTTTAGAACCGAAATGAGGAGGAACTTCTTTAGCCAGAGGGTGGTGAATCTATCTTTTGAATTCGTTGCCACAGATAGCTTTTAAGGCCAAGCCATTGGATAAAATGGAGGTTGATAGGTTTTTGACTGGTAAAGGCATCAAAGATCATAGGGAGACAGCATAAGAGAAAGGGATTAGAGGATTAATAAACCAGCCATGATGAAATGGTAGAGCAGACTCGAGCTGGATGGTCTAATTCTGCTCCTATGTCTTATACTCTACAAAGTATTTTAATCCCATTTCTGTGTGCAAATAGCTGCCCATCTCCAACTTTATCTTCTTATCCATGATTCTTTAACATGTGGTTATTTCGCAAGCCCAAAGCTATTTTTTTCACAACACCTTGTCTGTTCATTCCAATCAGATTTCTCCCTAACAAGCATACTGAACTGTGTAAATGCAATTATGATAAATATTCCTCTAGCTTTCTCAGCTCTCTATAGCTTACAATTTAGTTAATCATACCATCCCCCAACACTTCTGCTCTGTCATCCAGCTGAGTGGAACTGAAGTTGCCTTGTTGCATTTTTACAAACTTGAATAAATCTGCAGATGCTGGAAATCCAAAGAAACACACGCAAAATGCTGGAGGAACTCAGGAGGTCAGGCAACATCTATGGAAAAGAGTGAACAGTCGACGTTTCGGGACGAGACCCTTCTTCTGCAAGCAATTTCAAACTCCTGGGAGTGCACGTCATACACAACCTCTCATGGTCCCAGAATACATTCTACACAGTCAAGAAAGCTCACCAATACCTATATTTTTCTGAGGATGCTGAAGAGGGCAGGATTTTGCCCATCCATACTCATGTCATTCTACAGATGCATAGTTGAGAGCATCCTGTAGAGCCGCAACACTGCTTGGCATGGAAATTGCACTGCTTCAAAGAGGAACACTCTATCACAGGCAGTCAAAACTACCTAACATATCACCAGCACCAGCCTATCCACCATCAAGGACATATACAGAAAGGTGCTGGACAAGGGCCTGTAACATCATGAAGGACCCCCACCCACACTGCTCATGGACTCCTAACAGGGAGTCCGGGTAGTATCCACGCTAGGACCACCAGACTCAAAAACAACTACTTTCCACAAGCAACAAGACTATTCAACAGCTCCAGCCGCTAACTCCACCACTACTTTACTATTTCCTGTCACTCACCTGATGCACAGCCCAGTGTCACTTTAGGGACACACAATAAATCTGCACGTAAGCTTTCTTATGTACTTATACTTACTGTGTTTTTTATTATTATTGTGTTCTTTATCTTTGTAGGTTATTTTGTGCAGCACTGGATCTGGAATAACAATTATTTCATTCTCCTTTACACTTGTGTACTTGAAATGACATTAAATAATCATAACTCTGCAGAACTTGTTCCCAGTTTTAAGCATTCCTCTTTCTACATGTTACTTCAGGTTTCCACCAAGAAACCATACCTAACTCCCCATTTTTCATTTATATAACAACATTAACTAAAAATCTGATGTGCATTGATGACATCTGTCTTGTCTCAGAACAAAACTCCTTAACACTTTACACGAGGAATTCTGCAGATGCTGGAAATTCAAGCAACACACATCAAAGTTGCTGGTGAACGCAGCAGGCCAGACGGCATCTCTAGGAAGAGGTACAGTCGACGTTTCGGGCCGAGACCCTGTTAGTCCTGACGAAGGGTCTTGGCCCGAAACATCGACTGTACCTCTTCCTAGAGATGCTGCCTGGCCTGCTGCGTTCATCCTTAACATTTTCTCTGATTAGTCACGCATCTGCCACTCAAAGCAGAAATTTCCTCTAACCAAACACAGAAAAGTTATAACTGTTTTGTAATTCTGCAGTCTTACCATACAATGAAGAGGTCTAAATGCATGAGCCGCTGAATACCTATAAACTTGTCTCCATTTTGTACTGTTTAATAAATGGTGCAAAAATCAACAACTAAAGTTCAAATTTGTTTTTGCAACCTTTTACAAATACTTTTCCATCAGATTCGATGCCTGCCAACTTTTAAAGGAAATGCTAATGTTCAAACTATTTCATGCAGTTATCTAAGAACCTTGAAATTACTGGTAAACAAAATCATGAAGTTAATTTTTTTTTTAAATCACAGTGAGAATGATTAGCTGTTCCCATAAGAAATCATTCTGCTGAGAGGTTCCTACTAACCTTTAAATAATCTTTTACTCAGGAATCTTAATGGCATCAGAAATAACACCCGTTTTTATAATGAAATCAATTATCGTTTACTAGTCTGGAAACGGACACAGTGATAATACTCGAGCAGAAACAGTTTCAATTTCTAACCTGATCTGCTGGAATCACAAAACAGTTTAAAGGCTTAGATAATAAACGTAGTGGAAGATACTTAAATGCAGAGAATACCATGCTTGTTTATATTTCAGATCAGCACATAAGCAATGATCCTGATACAAGCAGGAGGAATGTAGGAGTACTAAAGGCAGCATTGATCGACTTGATACAATCTGCCTCAGGGGTCACTAGTAGCTATTTAATGTTTTTATTACTCTTTTTTTATTTAGTGCTTTTTTTCTATTTTATAATAATCTCCATTTTGCATGTACAACTGTAAATATTGTTAACCTAGTAACTTTAGCAATCTTACCTCCTCATTGCAAAGTGGTTGCCCCTTATCCTATTATACAATTTCCTTCTATTGTGAAATTTCTGTCAAAGAGGTTTCCGGAAACATTATATTGAGGTAGCAGTATGCACAATTTTGAGATGATATGTCCTCAGAGTGATTGCCCTGTGCATCTCTATATTTAGTAACAATTTGAATAAGAGACTGAGTTGTCATAAAATAAACATTGTTGTACCATAACAGCAGTGTCAGTAGTGCATTATATAAGTAAAACACCAACTATATAAAATGGATTTGTCATAGAAAAGAACAAAAGATCTGCCAAAATATAATAACTATAGTAGGCATGAGTATTCTTTCTATCACTCTTCCTGTGTCACATGCTAATTTCTTTTCATATTTTCACTCAACGAGCTACTTATTTTTTATTCAATTAAAGTCATAGCTTTAGCGATTGCAATTATGGAAACTTTATCAATAAAAGCAGAGATGGAACAAAAGTCTGTTTTTAGAAATGATCTTGGAAATGAGGCCGGGCAAGTGGTGTTTATATAAGTGGGGAAGCATTTTGAGATCAGTCACCCTAATTCTATTAGTTTCTTGATTGTCATGGAAAAAGATAGAACTGGCCCTCATTCAAGTTCTAATTTGGTGCAAAGCTCTCTTCAATTACATCAGACAGAAACTCTCAAAAGTTGATTGGGAGAATTTTTTTTTGCAAGAAAAGGGATGTCTGTTAAGTAAGAGACTTTTACAAGATGAGATAAAAAGAGCTCATGGTCAGCACATTCCTGTTAAGAGTGAAGGGCAAAGCTGGCAACATTAGGAAACCTTGGTTGATGATGGATATTGAGGGTCCAGTCGGGAAAAAGGAGGCATATGTTAGGTGTAGGCAGCTGTCATCAAATTGGTCACTTGAAGGGTATAAGGGACATGGGAGTATACTTAAAGAAAAAATGTTAAGGGCAAATCGGGGCCATGCTTTAGTATGTCCAGGTGCAGCCTGAAGTCAGGTGACTTCGGGGCCTTGCTTGGCCCTCTGGCCAAATTCTCACTGATGTTGCAAACTGAAGCGTAGTGGGAGCTGAAACATCAAAGACAGCTTGAGTGGCTGTCGGAGGGCTCTACATTCGAGATGTATATATCTCCTCCTTCCCCCCGAGTTGGGGAACTCAAAAACATCGAAATAGCGACTGTTTGTCTTCCCCTCTCACTGTGGAAGGAGTGATACCTGTGGTGCGAGTGCGAGTGAGAGTGAGAAAACTAACCTGTGAGATGTCGAAATGTTGGAGTGAACAGTTAGTTTTCGATACACTGTAGACTATGGTCTCTCTTTGGGAACTTTGCTGTTACTTGCATGGTGGGTGGCGGGAATGCTGATGCTTTATATTAGAATAAGTGGGGGAAGGGACGAGTTGATGCTTTTGCTGCTGCTTGTCGTGGGAGGGGAACAGGGAGATTTTTTTTTCTGTTATTCATTCTTTGGGTGTTTTCTGGTTCAAGGGTGTCTGCAGAGAGTAATAATTTCAGGCTGTATATTGTATACATTCTCTGATATTAAATAGAACAATTGAACTATTGAGGCATCCTGGCAGATAATATAAAGAAGAATCTTAAGATACCATAATTATATTGTGTAATAATTATCAGGGGAAAGATCGATTTCAGGATCAATGGAGCAATCTATTTCTGGAGCCATGGGAAGTGGGTGGAGTCCTAAATAATTACTCTTGTCTGTGTCTACTGTGTAGAAGAATGGAAGCAAGTGAGTAAAGCAAGGGAAAATGCTGATACTTTGTAATAGTGATATTCCAATGAACACAGGAAGAATGAACATGAACTCAAACATGACGAGCAGATGACAAAAGCATAGAAAATTAGGTATATTTTAAAGGGTGTCTTGAAAGAGGAAATTTAGGGAAGGCAATTCCAGAAAAAGGTTCTAGCCTACTGAAGGCATGACCACCAGTGGTAGCTGAATAAAGCCACCAATGATTATACAAATTTTGATTGGATTCACTGTGGAGATCATTCTAACTAGTTGCATCACCATCTGGTAATGGAGGTGCCACTGCACAGGATTGGAAAAACCCGCAGAGGGTTGAAAACTCAGCTGGCTCTGTTTTGGGCATTAACCTCCCCAGCATCAAAAGGTGTTGCCTCAAGAAGACAGCAACCATCATTAAGGACCTCCATCTCCCAGGTCATGCTTTCTTCTTATTACTACCAACTGAGAAGAGGTACAGGAGCCAAAAGACACACACTCAACATTTTAGGTACAGCTTCTTCCTCTCCACCATCAGATTTCTGAATGGACAATGAACAGTACCTCACTATTTTTGTTCTCTTTTTGTGCTACTTATTTAATTTTTATGTATATTTATTGTTGTAATTTAGAATATTTTTATGTATTGCACTGTACTGCTGCTGCAAAATAACACATTTTGTGACATATGTCAATGACGTTAAACCTGATTCTGATAAAAGCACAAGGATGCACAAGGCCAGAACTATAGTGCAGTCAGTGGGTTTTACTCCAGGGTCAAATTTGACACACTGGTTGTGAATGCCTGTTCATCCTCAAACAGCAGCCATAAAAAAGGAGATGCAGTGTGGACAAAAGGAAATGGCTTCCAAATTCCCAGTTTTTATATGAAAAAGATTCCAGATCAAATGAGCTTGAATGTAGAACAGTCAACAACACCCAAGAGCTATGATGAGCCAGTTACCATATTCCATATATCACAAGAGATTGCTCACCTCCATCTCCTCCCCTCTGATCCATAGTCTCAGGCTATGTCCACACTATGCCTGATAATTTTGAAAACAAAACTTTTTCTCTTCGTTTTGACCCTCTGTCCACACTAAAACGGCGTTTTCATCCCCCAGAAACGGAGATTTTCAGAAACGGTCTCCAGAGTGAATAAATCTGAAAACGCCGAATATCCATCGCAGTGTGTACGGGGTAACCGGAGCTTTTTAAAACCGCTGTCATGACGTACCGCAACAGATGGCGGCAGCACGGCATTTCATTGTTTTCTTCTTATTATTATTATTACTTTATTGTCGCCAAACAATTGATACTAGAGTGTACAATCATCACAGCGATATTTGATTCTGCGCTTCGCAGAACCTAACAATTTCAGAACAGACGGCAACGAGACTGATGCCAGAAGAGTTAGAAATGTACTCACCAAATACTTTGACCCATAGCTTACTCACTTTGCCCTGTTTTCTGTCCTTGCTTCTATGACCATTAGGACAGAAAACACCCTCCGCCATCTCCAGTTTAAATTCCATGCGGAATATTTTGGAGGATCAAGAACCAAGAACCAAGAACCAAGATGGTTTACCTACTTATGCAAGTACTTCTCTGACAATAGATGTGTAACAGCCTAATGTAACATTGTATGGAAATACAAGATAACACTGATGCAGACATGTTTTATACGTTTAACAAGGTGCTTTATTAATGCAACAGAGTTGGTCAAATTTTCAATGTTCGTCGTCAGCCGGGTCATACTGTTCGTGAACTCCCCGTCGGTTGCCTCCATACGATCCAGTATTTGTTTTTTTCAGTTTTAAGTCCTCCTGCGCGAGAGCCAAGAGCAATTCCTTTAAAGTTTTTCTAGTCTGTAACTGAACAAACGCGCACCAAGTATACCGTTTCCTCTTCGCTTGTTTTCTGTGTGTCCTGCGCGTGCCCAGTAGGAGGAGATTCGCCCAAATATCCGTCTAATGTGGACAGAGATATTTTGAAAAATGCTTAGTGTGGACACCTGTCGTTTTTACTCGAAACTGGCATTTTCAAAATTATCTGGCGTAGTGTGGATGTAGTCTCAGTTGTAAAAGATCTTAATATACATTCTTCAAAAGATGTGTTAATCATAGGTCAACAACTGCTATTCAGTGGCACTGCAGGTCAGCACTGGCAGCTCACCAGTGTTTTCCTGTAGTTTACAGTTCAGGCAGGGAGCAGCTACTACCTCCCATCAGTGACAATTGAGTGATTAATTCGTAGGATTTTGAAAACAAATGACAATGATCCCCTGGACATTGCTATTTCCAGAAAAAATTTGTGGTAGCCAGATTAAATCGGCTGCCAGATGGGATAACTATTTGAACCAGATCCAAGAGGAAGTAACACAGAAAATGACACTACTGTCTTTGTTTTGCCTATCACAAATAAATCTGAAATAATGTGAAGTATGCAACTGTGATCTATTACTAAAAATCTGGGTCACTGTATATGATCTCATCCTTCTGAAATATGAGCATACCGAATCAAATACCTTCCTTTTATGCCACATTCTGTATTACTTCAAAAATAAATATTCATAACACTGTTTTACATCTCATCCATTTGAAACAAATCCTTCATCAGCTTTCTAGAAGCTTCCACCATTCTCACCAGTATACAGCACTTGGGGCAATTTTAGCAATGTTTAAATATTTCTCTGGATATTTCTATATATCATGAACTTTTTCCCAGGGCAGAAATGGTTAATGCAAGGGAGCATAACTTTAAGGTGTTTGAAGGAAAATATAGCAGGGGATGATGGAGGCTGTTTTTTTAATTTTACACAGAGAGCATTGGGTGCGTGGAATGCACTGCCAGGAATGGCGGTAGAGGCAGATGCGTTAGAGGCATTTTAGAGACTCAGAGATTGGCACTTTGATGGAAAAAAAATGGAGGTTTATGTGGGAGGGAAGGATAAGATTGATCTTAGAGTAGGTTAAAGAATCAGTGCAACACTCTGTACCAGAGGTGCACTGTTCTAGTTTCTATGATCAATGTTCTATGAATGAAAGCAAAATTAAGTAATTCTATTTGGTTCAACATTTAATAACTTAAAAAGCAATTTGGAACAACAAATTGCTTTTAATTCATTTCTTATTTCTATTTAAGACCATAATATATAGGAGCAGAAGTAGGCCATTCAGCCTGTCGAGTCTGCTCCACCATTCAATCATGGGCTGATCTAATTCTTCCAGTCATTCCCACTCCCCTGCCTTGTCCCCATACCCCTTGATGCCCTGGCTAATCAAGAACCTGGCTACCTCTGCCTTAAATGCACCCAATGACTTAGCCTCCATGGCCATTCGTGGCAACGAATTCCACAGATTTACCACCCTCTGACTGAAGTAATTTATCCGTGTCTCTGTTCTAAATGGATGTCCTTCAATCCTGAAGTCGTGCCCTCTTGTCCTGGACTCCCCTACCATGGAAAATAACTTTGCCATATCTGATCTGTTCAGGCCTTTTAACATTTGGTCTGTTTCTATGAGATCTCCCTTCATTCTCCTGAACTCCAGGGACTACAGCCCAAGAGCTGCCAGGCATTCCTCACACGGTAACCCTTTCAGCCCTGGAATCATTCTCATGAATCTTCTCTGAACCCTCTTGAATGTCAGTATATCCTTTCTAAAATAAGGAGCCCAAAACTGTACACAATACTCTGAGTGTGGTCTCATGAGTGCCTTATAGAGCCTCAAAATCACACCACTGCTCTTATATTCTATACCTCCAGAAATGAATGCCAACATTGCAACAGTGGTTAAAAACGGATATCTTATGGCCCATAAAAAGTGCATCATAAAAAACAGTACCAATCCAAAAAAGCTCTGCACATCCTACCGAACTATTTCTAAACTAAATGCTAGAAATCAAGTGCAACTTGGAGGCTAATTTTTATACACCTTAATTATTGAGTACAGAGAGGAAATTAAGAACCTGGTGGCATGGTGTGAAGACAATAACCTATCCCTCAACGTCAGCAAGACGAAGGAATTGGTTGCTGACTTCAGAAGGAGTAGCGCACCGCACGACCCAATTTACATCGGTGGTGTGCAAGCGGAACAGGTCAAAAGCTTTAAGTTCCTCGGGGTCAATATCACAAATGACCTGACTTGGTCCAACCAAGCAGAGTCCACTGCCAAGAAGGCCCACCAGCCCCTTTACTTCCTGAGAAAACTAAAGAAATTTGGCCTGTCCCCTAAAACCCTCACTAATTTTTATAGGTGCACAGTAGAAAGCATTCTTTTAGGGTGCATCACAACCTGGTATGGAAGTTCTCCTGTCCAAGACCGGAAGAAGCTGCAGAAGATCGCGAACACAGCGCAGCACATCACACAAACCAATCTTCCGTCCTTGGACTCACTCTACACCGCACGCTGTCAGAGCAGTGCTGCCAGGATAATCAAGGACATGACCCACCCAGCCAACACACTTATTGTCCCTCTTCCCTCCGGGAGAAGGCTCAGGAGCTTGAAGACTCATACGGCCAGATTTGGGAACAGCTTCTTTCCAACTGTGATAAGACTGCTGAACGGATCCTGACCCGGATCTGGGCCGTACCCTCCAAATATCCGGACCTGCCTCTCGTTTTTCTTTGCACTACCTTACTTTCTATTTTTCTATTTTCTATTTATGATTTATAATTTAAATTTTTAATATTTACTATCAATTTGTAATCCAGGGAGCAGGAAGCGCAGAATCAAATATCGCTGTGATGATTGTACGTTCTAGTATCAATTGCTTGGCGACAATAAAGTATAAAGTATTTAGCCAATGCAAAGCTGCATCAATTTACAAACTGTAGATAATAAAAATAATGAGATTCTGCAGATACTGGAAATCCAGAGTAACACATAAAATGCTAGAGGGACTCAGCAGGTCAGGCAGCATCTATGGAGAGGAATAGATAGTGGATGTTTTCAACTGAGACCTTTCATCAGGACAATTTAGATCAAACTGTTTCCAAATATTGTCTTGAAATTACTGTCAAGACAACCATATTTTTATCTGTATGTTGGCTCTGGCACTCTTTGCATCTGAATATAGTTCTCTTGTCTGGTGCCTGAGCATTTACACATAAGCATGAAAGTAGTGCATTCCACTATTTTGTACTTTCTGTAGTTCGATGTTTTTTACTCGCAGTGACAGAGGATTTGACAGCTTTTCTTGTGCAAGAATAGATCATCATTGATTCTTGCTGTGAATATATCTCACCTAACCAAGATGTATCCTTAACTCAAGCAAACTTTCTGATTCTGTGCATAGAATTGAATTGAAAAATCTGGATGCTCAATATTGGCAGGAAATCTAGTCAGTAACAATAGTAGCCAAGTTAAAGATTCAATTGTCAAGCTTCTGGGTTTTTGCTCACGGTTTTAATCATTGGATTATGTTTCCTCTGTGATCCAAAAGGCATTAAAGTCTGTTAAACCAGTGGTCCCCAACCACCGGGCTGTAGACCGGTACCGGGCCGCAAAGCATGTGCTACTAGGCCGCGAGGAAATGATATGAGTCAACTGCACCTTTCCTCATTCCCTGTCACGCCCACTGTTGAACTTGAATGCACGCGGGGTCATTACCCACGCGAGGACATCAGTCGGTCATTAACCTACAACTACTCAATGAGTAAAAAACGTCGCTTGAGAGTTTCTTTGGAAGACATGGTAGGGGGCATAAAAGGCCTAACGTTGATGATAATGCAGAGACAGCCGAGTCCGAGACTGCAAAAAAAAAAGAAAACTTCCTTCAACAGAAAATACGAGTCGTACATAAAATATGGCTTTATTGCGACCGGTGACTCGCACGCTCCAAGCCCCCTGTGTGTGATATGTGGAGACAAGCTGTCTAATGAGGCAATGAAGCCCTCAAAACTGCTTCGGCACCTTGAGTTCAAACACCCTGCACTTAAAGACAAACCCGTTGAGTTTTTTGAGCAGAAAAAACATGAGCAAGCGGAACAGAAGCAAGTGCTGAGACCCACCACCTCCACAAATGCTGCTGCTCTGAGAGCGTCATACTTAGTGGCTAGCCGTATTGCTAAAGCTAAGAAGCCTTTCACTGTTGGTGAAGAATTGATTCTGCCTGCTGCCAAGGACATGTGCCGTGAACTGTTGGGAGAAGCTGCAGCTAACAAGATGGCACAGGTTTCTCTTTCAGCTACCACAGTTTCAAGGAGAATCGATGACATAGCGGAGGACATCGAAGCACAGCTGTTGGAATGGCTTAACGAGTCTGGTTTCACTACCCGAGTCAGAGAGGTTACTCCGGAATGCCAGTCTACACACTGTGTCACACACAGGGAAATGCTGGCTAGCCGAAAAATGTCACCTGATCTTAACAGCGTATTGAGTGATGTTGTTGAAGTTATCAATCACATCAAAGCAAAAGCCCTTAACTCACATCTGTTTGAGCAGCTTTGCAAGGAAATGGATGCAGAGCACAAACGCCTTCTTTTACACACTGAAGTCAGGTGGCTATCAAGGGGGAGAGCCCTGGCCAGGGTTTTTGAGTTAAGAGAGCAGCTATAGAGATTTCTTTCAGGAAAAAAGTCACCACTGGCAGCACTCTTCTGTGACGAGGAGTGGATAGCAAAACTCGCTTATCTGTGTGACATCTTCAACCTGCTCAATGAACTCAATTTGTCACTTCAGGGGAGAATGGCAACTGTCTTCAAGTCAGCAGATAAAGTGTCTGCTTTCACAGCCAAACTGGAACTGTGGGGACAGCGAGTGGACAGGGGCATATGTGACATGTTCTCAACATTAGCTCAGATTTTGGGAGAAACTGAGCCTGCACCGTCCTCCTCACAGCTGGTGTGCAAACATCTATCTTCGCTGTCGACAAAATTCAAGCGTTACTTCCCAACCGCACATGACCCAAGACGTGCAAAGGAATGGGTCCATCACCCATTTGTGAATGTCCCCGGTGAATCATCCATGTCAGCGCGGGAAGAAGATCAACTCCTTGAGCTTGCAAATGACAGTGGGCTGAAAAGTATGTTTGACATAACATCTCTGCCGGCACTCTGGATCAAAGTCACGGTTGAATATCATGAGATAGCCATGAAAGCACTGAAAACGTTGCTTCCATTTCCAACATCATATCTCTGCAAAGCGGAGTTTTCTGCAATGAATACAACAAAAACTAAATTGCGGAATAGACTGGACATAAGGAACTCCCTTATGACTTATAATTGACTTATCACTATATTCATGCGAGGAAAATATGCACTGTGTGTTTAATATTAAATTCATTAGACAAACCCTTTTAGAAACAAAATTGAGTGTATTAGCCACTGATAAGTGACTTATAGTTGACTTATCACCAATATTCTGGTCGTGATTAACAACACCCCCCACCCCCCCAGTCCGCAAGAATATTGTCAATATTAAAACGGTCCGCGGTGCAAAGAAGGTTGGGGACCCCTGTGTTAAACAAATGGTATATCACAGCTGTCACTGAAATGCAGTGAGGTGCAGTCAATGAGCCATTAACTGTTAAATAAATGTTATCACTTCTGTCATTGCCTCACAAATATGGAATTCTTGTCCTTAGGATCAGAATGGCTGAAGTGAATCAAAAAACCTAATCATGTATTTAAAATTACACTTTTGAATGTTTTGAATAGTGGTTAAAGAAAGTGTTGAATGAAAAATCTAGTTTAAGTTAAATAGTCAATGCATTAAATGAGCTATTTTACTTCTAGCTTGCACGTGAATTGTTTGCATCCCTCTTCATTCAATTTGTCTCAAGTAAATATAGTTTAGGCCGGCTGGTGGCGTAGTGGCATCAGCACTGGACTTCGGAGGAAAAGGTCCCGAGTTCAAATCCAGCCGCCCTCGTTAAGAGTTGGTGATCTCTTTTGAAAAAAACCTCACCCGGCAGAAGGCAATGGCAAACCACTGCTGTAACTTGCCTAGTTTGCGATTTCCCAATATGTCAGAGCGGCATGGAAGGGAATCGTCCGCTACCTGGAAATAATTCCGGATGTGACATACCTTAAATATAGTTTTGTTGAGCAAGATCTGATCACTCTTTTTACTTAGTAATGCTGTTTAATTTTATAGTGGTTGAGTTTCATTGCAGATATTGTTTCTCTGAAATTTCGTGACTGAGCTCCAAATAGAGTACAAGTCATTCTCAATGTTTTCCCTCCTTAAAGCTTGCTGTTTCTTGATGGCTTCTTCATGTTTCTTTTCCACAGCTCCATGCAGTCCTGTGGTGTACGGTCCGATTTACTCATGATACACTGTTTGTTTCTCAACGTTAAATCTAATCTCTATCAGCCTGGCTGAGTGGTTCAGAAAGAACCTCAAGCTATCTTTCTGCCACTGCCAAACCAGACAAAACCGGAAACGGTTGAAGTTGGCCTCCACAGCCATTCATGGCAACAAATTCCACAGATTTATCACCCTCTGACTAAAGTAATTTCTCTGCATCTCTGTTCTAAATAGACGTCCTTCAATCCTGAAGTCGTGTCTTCTTGTCCTGGACTCCCCTACCATGGGAAATAACTTTGCCATATCTAAGTTTCTATGAAATACCCTCTCATTCTCCTGAACTCCAGGGAATACAGGTGGCCCCGTTTTCTGAATGTTTGATTTACGACACCTTGCTGTTACAAAAGACCTACATTAGTTGTCTGTTTTCGCTAACAGAAGGTGTTTTCACTGTTAAGAAAAAAGGCAGCGCGCGCCCAAATAGCCGAGCTCCTCCCCTGGAACTGCATTCTAGCCGCCATTGTTTAAACACGTGCTTTATCTCGATTTAGTTTGTGCATCTGTTAGCAAGATGAGTTCTAAGGTATTGGAAAAGCCTAAAAGAGCTCGTAAGGATGTTACACTTAGCGTAAAACTAAACATAATTAAGCGTTTTGATCGTGGTGAACGAAGTAAGGACATTGTCTGCGCGCTGAACTTGCCTGTGTCCACCATTCGCGTTATTTATACGCAGACAGACAGAATTTTGAAAGCTGCCGACGTTACTGTTGGTTCTGCTCGTAGCAAAGTGGTCTTAGTCGGCATCCAATAATGGATAAACTGGAAAATCTATTGCTTGAGTGGATTGATAGGTGCACAAAGCATGGTGTTCCATTAAGTTTTCTTATACTTAAGGAGAAATCAGTCAGTCTTTTTAGTAAGCTGAAACAGAAAGCACTGGACGATGATGATGAAAGTGTTGAGAAAGTAGAATTTAAAAGTAGTCATGGGCGGTTTGATCAGTTTCTGAGGCAAGGGCAGCTTCATAGTTTAAGCAGCGGTCCCCAACCTTCGGGCCGCAGACCGATACATTGCCGCGAAGAATGCAGTAGAGCAGCGGTAGTTGGAACGCACCCAGCACATCTTTAAGAAAAAAAAGCCGAAATAAACAAGCTAATTAATTAGGTGCCGCCAGCACGTACATGTTGGCCCAGATCAGAGGCGATTATCCATTGCGCAGTTAGTTATTCGTATAAGCAAGTGCTTAACTGTGACGAGACTGCAATTTATTGGAGTCTTCCCAATTCTGGTAAGTGAAACTACACTGTACATACATTATTTCTACTTTATACAGGCTGTGTATTTTTATGAGTTATTTGGTATGATTTGGCAGCTTCATAGTTTAAAGGTTACTGGAGAGAGTGTTTCTGCTGAGAGCACTTCCGCAAGATTTTCGCAGTGCTGGACAGTGCTGCAGAAAAGTATTTCTACTTTATGTTGTCTGTGTATTTATCATATCATTCCTGCTTTCAGTATATGTTACTGTTATTTTAGGTTTTATGTGTTATTTGGCATGATTTTGTAGATTATTTTTTGGGTCTGGGAACGCTCAAAAATTTTTCCCATATTAATAAATGGTAATTGCTTATTCACTTTACAACATTCCGGCTTACGAACCATTTCATAGAAACGTTCTACCTTCAGATAGTGGGGGAAACCTGTACAGCCAAAGAGCTGCCAGATGTTCCTCATAAAGTAACCCTTTCATTCCTGGAATCATTCTCATGAATCTTCTCTGAACCCTCTCCAATTTTTTCAATGTCAGGATATCCTTTCTAAAATAAGGAGCCCAAAACTGCACACAATACAGGTTTCCCCCACCATCCGAAGGTAGAGCGTTCCTATGAAATGATTCGTAAGCTGGAATGTTGTAAAGCGAAGAAGCAATTACCATTTATTTATATGGGAAAAATTTGTGAGCGTTCACAGACCCAAAAATAACCTATCAAATTATGCCAAATAACACATAAAACCTAAAATAACAGTAACATATAGTAAAAGCAGGAATGCTATGATAAATACACAGCCTATATAAAGTAAAAATACTTCTCTACCATCATTGCCTGAACTGTTCTCCGTAGCGAAAATCTCACGCAAGTGCTCTTGGCAGAAACACGATGCAAGTGCTCTCGGCAAAAACACTCTCCAGTAACCTTTAAGCTATGAAGCTGCCAAATCATACCAAATAACACATAAAAATACACAGCCGATATAAAGTAGAAATAATGTATGTACAGTGTAGTATCACTTACCGGAATCCGGAAGACAGGGCCGAGCACACTGATGATGGTGTGTTAGGCTGAGTGTCGGAGGCTGGGGTGGTGCAGTGGACCCCAACCTCCGGGCAGCGAACTGATACCGATCTGCAAAGCATGCACCGGTCCGGCAGTGGCTGGGATGCACCCAGCACATCTTTAAGAAAAAAGCCGAAATGAACAAGCTAATTAATTAGGTAACACACATCAAAGTTGCTGGTGAATGCAGCTGGCCAGGCAGCATCTCTAAGAAGAGGTACAGTCGACGTTTCGGGCCGAGACCCTTTGTCAGGACTAACTGAAGGAAGAGTTAGTAAGAGAAAGTGGGAGGGGGAGGGGGAGATCCAAAATGATAGCAGAAGACAGGAGGGGGAGGGATGGAGCCAAGAGCTGGACAGGTGATTGGCAAAAGGGACATGAGAGGATCATGGGACAGGAGGCCTAGGGAGAAAGAAAAGGGGGAGGGGGGAAAACCCAGAGGATGGGCAAGGGTTTTAGTCAGAGGGACAGAGGGAGAAAAAGGAGAGAGAGAAAGAATGTGTGTATGTAAATAAATAACGGATGGGGTACGAGGGGGAGGTGGGGCATTAGCGGAAGTTAGAGAAGTCAATGTTCATGCCATCAGGTTGGCCGATTACGTCGCCTCTGATCTGGGCCTACGTTTACAAGCCGGGCGGCACCTAATTAAGTAGCTTGTTTATTTCGGCTTTTTTTCTTGAAGGTGTGCTGGGTTTGTCCCGGCTACAGCTGCATTCTCCGCGAATCGGTATCTGTCCGCAGCCCGGAGGTTGGGACCACTGGGGTGTCATCTCATCGTCGATCAGGGCAGGCAGGTCATCTTCTTCTATATCTGCCTGCCTTGATGTCGAAGGTCGAGGTCCGTCGTCTGCTGTGGCTGATGTGGAAGGCTTGAAAAATGACAGTATTCTTGACTGCTAGCCTTGCGCATTTTTCTATCATACTGTTCTTCGTAAACCATCTTGCAAATATGCCATAAACCGACATACCTTTTCAAAGTCGTACTTTATCATTGCAGTGAAAATCTCACGCAGTTGCTTCACGTTCAGTTTCTGGACGACTTCATTTTCGGTCCATTCGCTACTGCATTCGGTTTCGATTGTTATTCTTTCCTCTTCCAATTGCATCAGCTCTTCATCTATCAGTTCTTGGTCATGGGATGCCAAAACCTCTTCAACATCATCATCGTCAACTTCCACAAGCCAAACTCACTTTGTCCTTGCTTCGTTCACCACGATCAAAACGCTTAATTATGTCTAGTTTTACACTAACTGTAACACCCTTACGAGCTCTTTTAGGCTTTTCCGATACCTTAGAACTCATCTTGCAAACGGATGCTCAAAATAAATCGACATAAAGCACAGATGCTCACAGGCACGTGTTTAAGCAAAGCCAGCTAGAATGCCGTTCCGAATCTGGGAGAGGAGCGGCTGCTCAGGGCTGATGCTGCCTTTTTTTCGTAATAGTGAAAACACCTTCTGTTAGCAAAAACAGGTAACTAATGTAGGTCTTTTGTAACAATGAGGTTTCGTAAAGCGAACGTTCGAAAAGCAGGGGACACCTGTACTCCAAGTGTGGTCTCACGAGTACCTTATAGAGCCTCAACATCACATACCTGCTCTTATATTCTATACCTCTAGAAATGAATGCCAACATTGCATTCGCCTTCTTCACCACCAACTTAATCTGCAGGTTAACCTTCAGGGTAACCTGCACAAGGACTCCCAAGTCTCTTTGCATCTCTGCATTTTGAATTCTTTCCCCATCTAAATAATTGTCTACCCATTTATTTCTTCCACCAAAGTGCATGACCATACACTCTCCAACATTGTATTTCATTTGCCACTTCTTTGCCCATTCCCCTAAACTACCTAAGTCTCTCTGCAGGTTCGCTGTTTCCTCAACACTATCTGCTCCTCCACCTATCTTTGTATCACCAGCAAATTTAGCCACAATTCCATTAATCCCATAGTCCAAATCACTGACACACATTGTAAAAAGCAGCGGTCTCAATACCGACCCCTGTGGAATTCCACTGGTAACCAGCAGCCAGCCAGAATAGGATCCCTTTATTCCCACTCTCTGTTTTCTCCCATCAGCCAATGCACCACCTATGCTAGTAACTTCCCTGTAATTCCATGGGCTCTTATCTTGCTAAGCAGTTTCATGTGTGGCACCTTGTCAAAAGCCTTCTGAAAATCCAAGTACAGGTGTCCCCCGCTTTTCGTACGTTCGCTTTACAAAACCTCACTGTTCCAAAAGACCTACATTAGTTCCCTGTTTTCGCTAACAGGTGTTTTCATTGTTATGAAAAAAATCAGCGTGCGATAAAAGGTAGCACGCGCCCCGAGCAGCCGCTCTCTCCCCGGATTCGGAATGGCATTCTCGCTGGCATTGCTTAAACACGTGCCTGTGAGCAGCCGTTAGCAAGGTGAGTTCTAAGGTATCGGAAAAGCCTGAAAGAGCTCGTAAGGGTGTTACACTTAGCGTAAAACTAGACATAATTAAGCGTTTTGGTCGTGGTGAACAAAGTTAAGGACAATGTGAGTTTGGCTTGTGGAAGCTGACGAAGATGATGTTGAAGAGGTTTTGGCATCTCATGACCAAGAACTGATAGATGAAGAGCTGATGCAATTGGATGAGGAAAGGATAACAATCGAAATTGAATGCAGTAGCGAACTGAATGTGAAGCAACTGCATGAGATTTTCGGTGCAATGATAAAGTACGACTTTAATTTTGAAAGGGTACGTAGGTTTGGGGGATATTTGCAGGATGGTTTGAGTGCTTATAAAGAACTATATGATAGAAAAATGCGCGAGGCTCAGCAGTCAAGCAAGCCTTCCACATCAGCCACAGCAGACGACGAACCTCGACCTTCGATATTGAGGCGGGCAGTCATAGGAGAAGATGACCTGCCTGCCCTCATGGAAACGGACGATGAGATGACACCCTAGTGTCCCACCACTCTAACCCCCAGGCCGCGAACAGATACCAATTCGCTGAGAATGCAGCAGTAGCCGGGAGGCACACAGCACGTCTTTAAGAAAAAAGCCGAAATAAACATGCTAATTAATTAGGTGCTGCCCGACACGTAATTGTCGGCCCAGATCAGAGGCGATGCAATCGGCAATCCCCTCTGATCTGGGCTGACAATTACATGCCGGGAGGCACCTAATTAATTATTTCGGCTTTTGTCTTAAAGATATGCTGTGTGCCTCTCAGCTACCGCTGCACCGCTGTACCACTGCATGCTTCGCGGATTGGTATCGGGTCGCTGCCCGGAGGGTGGGGGCTGCCGCACCACCCAAACTCTAACGACTCAGTCTAACACACCATCATCAGTGTGCTCGGCAAGCTGTCATCCCGATTCCAGTAAGTGATACTACACTGTACATACATTTTCTACTTTATATAGGCTGTGTATTTTTACGTGTTATTTGGTATGATTTGGCAGCTTCACAGCTTAAAGATTACTGGAGAGAGTGTTTTTGTCAGCAGTGTCTGCGTGAGATTTTCGCTACGGACAACAGTGCAGGCAATGATTGTGGAAAAGTTTTTCTACTTTATATAGGCTGCATATTTATCATATCATTCCTGCTTTTACTATATGTTACTGTTATTTTAGGTTTTGTGTGTTATTTGGCATGATTTGGTGGGTTATTTTTTAGGTCTGCGAACGCTCACAAAATTTTCCCATATAAGTAAATAGTAATTGCTTCTTCACTTTACGACATTCCGGCTTACAAACCGTTTCACAGGAACGCTCTACCTTTGGATGGCGGGGAGAAACCTGTACACCACATCTACTGCATCTCCCTTGTCTACCCTGCTTGTAATTTCCTCAAAAAATTGCAGGTTTGTCAGGCAGGATTTTCCTTTCAGAAAACCATGCTGGCTTTGGCCTATCTTGTCATGTGCCTCTGTAATCTCATCCCTGACAATCAATTCCAACAACTTCCGAGTCATTGATATAGACAACAGACAATAGGTGCAGGAGTAGGCCATTCGACCCTTCGAGCCAGCACTGCCATTCACTGTGATCATGGCTGATCATCCACAATCAGTATCCAGTTCCTGCCTTATCCCCATAACCTTTGATTCCGCTATCTTGAAGAGCTCTATCCATCTCTTTCTTGAAAGCATCCAGAGACTTGGCCTCCACAGCCTTTTGGGGCAGAGCATTCCATATATCCACCACTCTCTGGGTGAAAAAGTTTTTCCTCAACTCCGTTCTAAATGGCCTACCCCTTAATCTTAAACTGTGGCCTCTGGTTCTGGACTCACCCATCAGCGGGGACATGCTTCCTGCCTCCAGCGTGTCCAATCCTTTAATAATCTTATATGTTTCAATCAGATCCCCTCTCAGCCTTCTAAAATTCCAGAGTATACAAGCCCAGTCGCTCCAATCTTTCAACATATGACAGTCCCGCCATCCCGGGAATTAACCTTGTGAACCTACGCCGCACTCCCTCAATTGCAAGAATGTCCTTCCTCAAATTTGGAGACCAAAACTGTACACAGCACTCCAGGTGTGGTCTCACCAAGGCCCTGTACAGCTGCAGAAGAACCTCTTTGCTCTTATACTCAATTCCCCTTGTTATGAAGGCAGCATGCCATTAGCTTTCTTCACTGCCTGCTGTACTTGCATGCTTGCTTTCAGTGACTGACGTACAAGAACACCTAGATCTCGTTGTGTTTCCACTTTTCCTAACTTGACTCCATTTAGATAATAATCTGCCTTCCCATTCTTACCACCAAAGTGGATAACCTCACATTTATCCACATTAAACTGCATCTGCCCACTCACCCAGCCTGTCCAAGTCACCCTGCATTCTCATAACATCCTCCTCACATTTCACACTGCCACCCAGCTTTGTGTCATTGGCAAATTTGCTAATGTTACTTTTAATTCCCTAGTCTAAATCATTAATATATATTGTAAACAGCTGCGGTCCCAGCACTGAACCCCGCGGTACCCCACTGGTCACCGTCTGCCATTCCGAAAGGGACCCATTAATTGCTACTCTGTAGCGGTGTGCTACACACAGCGCTAGAATAACCACACGTAGTCAGTGAGTTAGAGTTGCGATGAAAGCGGCTTATTCAAATTTCGCGGCCTGCTTTTAAGCCTTCCCGTTCCCGCCCTCCCTGGGGTGGGACTGCTGTGGGGAAAGCATATTCCCAGACCCTTTCCGCGCGCGGGATTTTCCCCCTGCTGGTGAAGATGGCCTGGCGCCCTTTTTGGGGCCGGCCCTCTGCCTGCGCGCGCTGTTGTGAGCCGGTTCGTGGGTGCCAGAAAGTGGGTCGCCACATAACCCCACCCCAGAACCAGCGATACCTCCCCCAATGTCCACAGTCTGGATCGGCCTCTGTTTGGGAGGTCTGCCCCTGCGCCGCGGTGCCTGAACCTGGACCAGCTGCGCCAAGTCCACATGGGCTGGTTTGAGTCGGTCCACCGTGAAAACCTCCTCTCTCCCCCCAATGTCCAGCATGAACGTGGACCCATTGTTCCTGATCACCTTAAACGGCCCCTCGTAGGGCCGCTGTAGCGGTGCCCGGTGTCCACCCTGTCGTACAAAAAGAAACTTACAGTTCTGCAGGTCTTTGGGTACGCAGGTCGGGCTCTGTCTGTGCTGTGAAGTGGGGATGGGGGCCAGGTTACCGAGCCTCTCACGTAGTCTGTCCAGGACTGCTGTGGGTTCTCCCTCTTGCCCCTTTGGGGCTGGTATGAACTCTCCTGGGACGACCAGGGGTGCGCCGTACACCAACTCGGCCGACGAGGTGTGCAGATCCTCTTTGGGCGCCGTGCGGATTCCGAGCAGGACCCAGGGAAGCTCGTCCACCCAGTTAGGCCCCTCCAGGCGGGCCATGAGAGCCGATTTCAGGTGACGGTGGAAGTGCTCCACTAGTCCGTTCGACTGTGGGTGGTAAGCTGTTGTATGGTATAGCTGTGATCCTAAAAGGTTGGCCATAGCTGACCATAGGCTGGAGGTGAACTGGGCGCCCCTGTTGGAGGTAATGTGGGCCGGTACCCTGAAGCAGGCTACCCAGGTTGCGATCAGTGCTCGGGCGCAGGATTCGGAGGTGGTGTCGGTGAGCGGGACTGCCTCTGGCCATCTGGTGAAGTGGTCTATCATAGTTAGGAGGTACCGCGCTCCTCGTGACACTGGCAGGGGCCCCACGATATCCACATGAATGTGGTTGAACCTCCGGCGGGTGGGTTCAAACTGCTGCATCGGAGCCTTGGTGTGCCGCTGCACCTTGGCCGTTTGGCACTACATGCACGTTTTGGCCCATTCACTGACCTGTTTACGCAGCCCATGCCACACGAACCTGTTGGCGACCAGCTGGACGGTTGTCCTGATGGAGGGATGCGCTAAGTTGTGAATGGACTCAAAAACCCGCCGGTGCCAGGCTGCTGGGACGACGGGGCGGGGTTGGCCAGTAGCTACGTCACATAGTAGGGTCCTCTCACCTGGGCCTACGGGGAGGTCTTGGAGCTGCAAACCGGAGACTGCAGTCCTGTAACTGGGGATCTCAGCGTCTGCCTGCTGTGCCTCTGCCAGCGCTGCATAGTCCACCCCCTGGGACAGGGCCTGTATGGTAGGTCTGGAAAGTGCGTCCGCCACGACGTTGTCCTTTCCAGAGACATGCCGGATGTCCATCGTGTACTCAGAGATGTAGGACAGATGTCGCTGCTGGCGGGACGACCAGGGATCGGACACCTTAGTGAACGCAAAGGTAAGCGGTTTGTGGCCTGTGAACGCGGTGAAGGGCCTACCTTCTAAGAAGTACATGAAATGCCAGATTGCCAGGTATAGTGCCAATAGCTTCCGGTTGAAAGCACTGTATTTGAGTTCAGGTGGTCGTAGATGTTTGCTGAAGAACGCCAGGGGTTGCCAGCGACCCTCAGTGAGTTGTTCCAGCACTCCACCGACTGCTGTGTTGGATGCGTCCACCGTGAGGGCAGTAGGAACGTCCGTTCTGAGGTGCACTAGCATCACGGCGTTTGCCAAGGCTTCTTTGGTTTTACCGAAAGCAGTTGCGGCCTCTTCGTCCCAGGTAATGTCCTTGCCCTTACCCGACATTAGAGTGAACAGGGGGCGCATGGTTCGGGCTGCTGAGGGGAGGAAACGGTGGTAGAAATTCACCATACCCATGAATTCCTGCAAGCCTTTGATTGTGTTGGGTCAGGGGAAGTTGCGGACCGCGTCTACCTTGGCGGGCAGCGGGGTCGCCCCGTCTTTAGTAATCCTGTGGCCCAGGAAGTCAATGGTATCGAGTCCGAACTGGCATTTGGCTGGGTTGATTGTAAGGCCGAATTCGCTCATGTGGGAGTAGAGTTGGCGGAGGTGGGACAGATGCTCCTGCCAACTACTGCTGGCTATGAGGATGTCGTCCAAATAGATGAATGCAAAGTCCAGGTCGCGTCCCACCGCGTCCATTAGCCGCTGGAAAGTCTGTGCGGCATTCTTTCGACTGAACGGCATTTGGAGGAATTCGAAAAGTCCAAACGGGGTGATAAGTGCTGTTTTGGGGATGTCATCCGGATGTACCGGGATTTGATGGTATTCCCGGACGAGGTCTACTTTGGAAAAGATCCTTGCGCCGTGTAGGTTTACTGCGAAGTCTTGAATGTGCAGCACAGGATAGCGGTCTGGAGTTGTAGCCTCGTTCAGTCTGCGGTAGTCACCGCATGGTTTCCAGCCCCCCGTTGCCTTGGGCACCATGTGAAGGGGGGAGGCCCACGGGCTGTCGGACCGTCGTATGATCCCCAATTCCTCCATCTTCTTGAACTCCTCCTTCGCCAGTCGGAGCTTGTCCGGGGGAAGCCTTCGAGCACGGGCGTGGAGGGGTGGTCCCTGGGTCGGGATGTGGTGCTGTACTCCATGTCTGGGCATGGCTGCCGTGAACTGCGGTGTCAGTACTGATGGGAAATCCACCAGGACCCTGGTGAATTCGTCGTCGGACAGCGTGATGGAGTCCAGGTGTGGGGCTGGCAACTGTGCTTCACCCAGGGAGAACGTTTGAAAAGTCTTGGCGTGGACTAATCGCTTCCCTTGCAGGTCGACCAGCAGGCTTTGGGCTCACAGAAAATCCGCCCCCAGGAGCGGTTGGGCCACGGAGGCCAGTGTGAAGTCCCACGTGAACCGGCTGGAGCAGAACTGTAGCCGCACCATGCGGGTGCCGTAGGTTCGTATTGTGCTGCCATTTGCGGCCCTCAGGGTGGGTCCCGGTTCTCTGTTGCGGGCATCATAACTCGTTGGAGGTAAGACACTGATCTCCACTCTGGTGTCGACCAAAAAGCGGCGTCCTGACTGCTTGTCCCAGACGTATAGGAGGCTGTCCTGATGGCCAGCCGCCGTAGCCATCAGCGGCAGCTGGCCCTGGCGTTTCCCGGGAATTTGCAGGGTGGTCTGCAGCGGCGGGCCTCTGTGCCCCGCCGCTGGTGGTAGAAGCACCATTGTTCGTTGGGCTCCTCACTCCCGTCGCCGGGTTTTGTAGGCTCTGCTGCCGGGCCTGGTCTGGTCTGTCATTGGGCACGCGGTTTGATCTGTGTGACGGATGCCCCTCTCTCTTTCCTGGCATTCCACAGCACATCTGCTCGGGCCGCCACCTCCCGGGGGTCGCTGAAATCTGCGTCGGATAGCAGCAGGCATATGTCCTCGGGCAGTTGCTCTAGGAACGCCTGCTCAAACATGAGGCAGGGTTTGTGTCCTTCAGCCAAGGCCAGCATCTTGTTCATTAATGCTGACGGCGGTCTGTCTCCCAAACCATCCAGGTGCATTAAGCGGCGTGCTCATTCACGCTGTGGGAGTCCGAAAGTCCTTATGAGCAGGGCTTTGAATGCTGTGTATTTGCCGTCCTCCGGGGGCGACTGTATAAACTCCTCAACTTGTGCAGCTGTCTCCTGGTCGAGGGAGCTCAGCACGTAGTAGTAGCGAGTGGACTCCGAGGTTATCTGCCGAATGTGGAATTGAGCTTCTGCTTGTTCGAACCATAAATGGGGTCGCAGCGTCCAGAAGCTTGGCAGTTTTAACAAAACTGTGTGAACAGATGCGGCGTCAGTCATCTCTGGTCCAAATATTGTTTGGGCCGTCGGGGTCACCAATTGTAGCGGTGTGCTACACACAGCGCTAGAATAACCACACGTAGTTGGTGAGTTAGAGTTGCGATGAAAGCGGTTTATTCAAACTTCGCGGCCTGCTTTTAAGCCTTCCCGTTCCCGCCCTCCCTGAGGCAGGACTGCTGTGGGGAATGCATATTCCCAGACCTCCTCCACGCGCGGGATTTTCCCCCTGCTGGTGAAGATGGTCTAGTGCCCTTTTTGGGGCCGGCCCTCTGCCTGCGCGCGCTGTTGTGAGCCGGTTCGTGGGTGCCAGAAAGTGGGTCGCCACAACTCTTTGTTTTCTGTCAGCCAGCCAATTTTCAATCCATGTCAGTACTCTGCCCCCAATACCATGTGCCCTAATTTTGCCCACTAATCTCCTATGTGGGACTTTATCAATGGCTTTCTGAAAGTCCAGGCACACTACATCCACTGGCTCTCCCTTGTCCATAGTTACATCCTCAAAAAAATTCCAGAAGATTAGTCAAACACGATTTCCCCTTCGTAAATCCATGCTGACTCAGACCGATCCTGTTACTGCTATCCAGATGTGTCGTAATTTCAACTTTTATAATTGACTCCAGCATCTTTCCCACCACTGACGTCAGGCTAACCGGTCTATAATTCCCTGTTTTCTCTCTTCCTCCCTTCTTGAAGAGAGGGACAACATGAGCCACCCTCCAATCCACAGGAACTGATTCTGAATCTATAGAACATTGTAAAATGATTACTAATGCATCCATGATTTCTAAAGCCACCTCCTTAAGTACCCTGGGATGCAAACCATCAGGTCCCGGGGACTTATCAACCCTCAGACCCAATAGCCTATCCAACACCATTTCCTGCCTAATATAAATTTCCTTCATTTCATCCATTACCCTAGGTCCTTTGGCCACTATTACATCTGGGAGATTGTTTGTGTCTTCCCTAGTGAAGATAGATCCAAAGTACCTGTTCAACTCATCTGCCATTTCCTTGTTCCCCATAATAAATTCACCCGCTTCTGTCTTCAAGGGCCCAATTTTGATCTTAACTATTTTAGATATCAGGCTAACAGGTCTATGGTTTCCTTTCTGCTACCTCCCACCCTTCTTAAATAGCGGAGGAAATTTGCTGCAAGTATGAAGATAGTATGGTGATAAAGATAATCACAGCAGTGGTTACCAGAGTCTACAGCTTAGTTAGTTAAGAATATATTTACTTACTAGTCTGACATCGAAAAAGAAATAGTAAGATAGTGAAAGAAAATCAAATTTAGTACAATTCTAAAAAAAAATGTTACCCCCCCCCCCCACCTCTATTTACACAAGACATTCATCTCAGAAACATACACTCAGTGGCCACTTTATTCGGTACAGGAGTGGAACCTGGTGTGGTCTTCTGCTGCTGTAGCCCATCCACCTCAAGGTTCGACACTGTGCATTCAGAGATGCTCCTGCATACCACTGATATAACACGTGGTTATTTGAATTACTGTTGCCTATCTGTCACCTTGAACCAGTCTGGCCATTCTCCTCTGACCTCTCTCATTAACATGGCATTTTCACCCAGAGCTGCTGCTCACTGACTGTTGCTTGTTTTTTTTTACAACATCCCCTTGGCGAATTGCCCCAATGATAGGAAGAGTGATGGTTGAAGGACAATTCTCCAGCTGGAGGCCTGTGACTAATGGGGTGTCTTAGAGGTCAGTATTCATTATTTAGGAAAATTATTAGATATGAATGTATATGACACAATTAGCAAGTTTGATGCTGAAACTAAATTTGGGGTCTTGTTGATAGTGAAGGAGGTTACAATGAATTACAAAGACATCTTGATCAGTTAGGGAGATGGACTGAGGATCGGCAAATAGTTTAATCTTAGATAAACTGGCTTCATGACAGATTTCTCAGAGTTGGATAATCCATGTCAGGGGTGTGTAAAAAGAGCTACCTTTTAATCAGGACGGCTATCGAGATTTTAAAGACAGAGTTTCACGGCAATTTCTCTGAGTTGAGGAGCGATCAATCAGCAAGAGGGATTCATTTAGAAGTGTCAATAAAGGTAATTCAAGTACATGTGGAGCAGACATTCTTTTGAAGTGTGCCAGTGTTTTGCAATACTTTTGTCTTGTAAATTACTCTCTCTCTGTTCTTATTTGTTCATTCCTCATCTGTTAGGGCATAACAATTTAGTGAGAATGACTCCTGGGGCTGAGTTTTGTACTCGGTGTGGTAGTGAGAACTATGCATCAAGTGCACTGAGCTGCAGCTCATGAGAGAACGTATTAAGGAACTGGAGCTGCAGCTCAAAGGACTTCAACTCACACAGGAGGTTGAGGAGGTGATAAGACAGGAGTTACAAGGAGATAGTCACCCCTAGATTGCAGGAAACAGGTAGATTGTCGAGAGAAGGAGGGGAAATGCACCGCCAGTGCAGAGTACATCTGTGCCATTACCCTCAATAATAAGTATGCAACTTTAGATACTATTGAGGGTGACAAGCTACTGGGGGAAGCCACAGTGACTGGGTCTGTGGCACTGTGTCTGGTACAGTGACTCAGAAGAGCAGAAGGGTGAAGAGGAGTGCAATGTTGAGAGGAGATTCCTTAGTCAGAGGAACAGAGACGAGGTTCTGTGGGTGTGATAGAGATACCTGGATGGTATGTTGCCTCACTGGTACCAGGATCAGGATCGGGTTCATGGCATTCTCAGGGGCAAGGGTTAGCAGCCAGAAGTCTTAATACATATTGTCACTGATGACATAGGAAGACAATGCGAGAAGGTCTTGAAGAGAGGTTTTAGGTAGCTAGGTAGAATGTTGAGAAACAAGACCTCTAGAGTAGTAATCTCTGGATTAGGGTTGCCTGTGCCATGTGCCAGAGAGGGGAAGAGTAGAATGATTTGGCAAGTAAATGCAAGACCGAGGAACTGCAGCAGGGGGAGGTGGGGTTCAGATTTATGGAACATTGAGATCTCTTCCGAGGAAGGTATCACCTGTACAAAAGGGACGGGTTACATCTGAACCTGATGAGGAGGGATCAATATCCTTGTGGGCAGGTGAGTTAAAGTTGTTCGGGCGGGTTTAAACTAATTTGGCAGCAGAATGGGAACCAGAGTAATAGTGCTGAGGATAAGGTAGTTGGTTTACATACAGAGGCAATGAGTAGTGAGACTCCTAGCAGGGATAGACTAATGATCGAGCAAAATTACAGTCACCAAGGTGAGTTCTAACGTAAAAAGAGGATAAAATTGAAAAGGGTGAATACAGGACTGAAGATGTTATATTTGAATGCATACTGGAAACGGGTAATGTAGATGAACTTTTTGGACATTTATAGATTGGCATATATGATGTTGTAGACTCATTGAATAATAGCTGAAAGATTATAGCTGGGAGCTTTACGTCCAAGGATACATATTTTATCAAAAAGACAGACAGGAAGGCAAAGCGGGTGGCGTTGCTGTATTGATAAAAAAATGAAATTAAGTCATTAGGAAAAGGTAACATAGGATTGGAAGGTGTTAAATCGTTGTGGATAGAGCTGAGGAACTGCAAGGGTAAAGAGACCCTGATGGGAGTTATACACAGACTCCCAAATAGTAGTAAGTACGTGATCTACAAATTACAATGGGAGATAGAAAATGCATGCCAAAAGGGCAATGTTACAGTGGTCATGGGGGATGTCAATATGCAGGTAGACTGGTTGTGATTTTGAATCCCAAGAATGAACTTGTATAATGCCTACAAGATAGCTTTTTGGAGCAGTTTGTGGTTGAGCCCACAGGAGGATCAGATATTCTGGAATGGATGTTGTGCAATGAACTGGAATTGATTAGAGAACTTAAGGTAAAAGAACCATTAGGGGAAGTGATCACCCTGAAATTTGAGAAGGAGAAGCTAAAATCAAATGTATCAGTTATACAGCGGAATAAAGGGAATTACAGAGGCACAAGAGAGAAATTGGCCAGAATTGATTGGAAAAGAACAATGGCAGGGACGATGGCAAAGCTGCAATAGCTGGCATTTCTGGAAGAGTTTCAGAAAGCAAAGGATATATACATCCCAAAGAAGAAGTAGTATTCTAAAGGCAAGATGACACAACTGTGGTTAACAAGGGAAATCAAAGCTAGCATAAAATCCAAAGAGAAGGCATATAATAGAGTAAATATTAGTGGCAAGTTAGAGGATTGGGAAGCTTTTAAGTAGCAGAAGACAACTACAAAGCTCATTAAGAAGGTAAAGATGAAGTACAAAAGTAAGCTAGCCGATAGTATAAGATACCAAAATTTTTTTCAGATACATAAAGTGGAAAAGAGAGGCGAGAGTGGATATGGAACTGCTGGAAAATGATGCTAGAGAGGTAGTCAAGTCAAGTCACTTTTTATTGTCATTTCGACCATAAAATACTGGTACAGTACACAGTAAAAACGAAACAACGTTCCTCCAGGACCATGGTGGACAACAAAATGGCATATAAATTGAATAAGTATTTTGCATCAGCTTTCACTGTGGAGGATGCGAGCAGTATGGTGGAAGCTCCAGGTGTCAGGGGTCATGAAGTATGTTAAGTTACCATCACTAGGGAGATGGTTCTTGGGAAACTGAAAGGTCTGAAGGTAGGTAAGTCACCTGGACCAAATGGTGTACACCCCAGGGTTCTGAAAGAGGTGGCTGAAGAGATTGAGGAGACATTAGTAATAATCTTTCAAAATCACTGGATTATGAAATGGTTCTGGAAGACTGGAAAATTGCAGATGTCTCTGCCTTCTTGAAGAGTAGAGTGAAGCAAAGAAAAGAAATTATAGGCCAGTTAGTCTGACCTCGGTGGTTGGGAAGATTTTGGAGTTGATGGAAGGATGTGGTTTTGGGGTACTTGGAGGCACATGAGAAAAAGTAAGCTGTAGTTAGCAAGGTTTCCTCAAGGGAAAATCTTGCCTGATAAATCTGTTGGAATTCTTTGAAGAATTTACAAGCAGGATAGACAAAGGAGAATCGTTTGATGTGTACTTGGATTTTTAAAAGGCCTTTGATAAGGCACCACACATGAGGCTGCTTAACAAACAATGAGCCCATGCTATTTCAAGAAAGATTGTAGCACGGATAAACCAGTGGCTGATTGGCAGGAGGCAAAGAGTGGGAATAAAAGGAGCCTTTTCTGGTGGGCTGCCGGTAACTAGTAGCGTTCCACAGGTGTCTGTGTTGGGACTGATTCTTTTCAGGTTATGTGTCAATGATTTGGATGATGGAATTGATGGCTTTGTTGTGAAGTTTGCAGACGATACTAAGATAGGTGGATGAGGTAGTTTTGAAGAAGTAGAAGGGCTACAGAAAGTCTTAGACAGATTAAGGGAATTAGCAGATGGAATACAGTGTATGGTCAGGCTCTTCAGTAGAAGAAATGAAATAGAGAGAAAATACAAAAAGCTGAGGTGCATAGGGACTTGGGGTCCTTGTGCAGGATTCCCTAAAGGTTAATATTCAGGGTGAATCTGTGGTGAGGAAAGCAAATGCGATGTTAGCATTCATTTAAAGAGGACTAGAATATAAAAACAAGGATGTAATGTTGAGACTTAATAAAGCACTGATGAGGCCTCAGTTGGAGCATTGTGAGCAGTTTTGGACTCTTTATCTTAGAAAGGATATGCTGAAACTAGAGGGCTCAAAGGAAGCTCATGAAAATGAGTCCAGGATTGAACGGCTTGCTATATGATGGCTCTGGACTAGTATTCACTGGAATTCAGATGAATGAGGGTTGACCTAATTGAAACCTATCGAATGTTGAAAGGCCTTGATAGAGTGGATGTGGAGAGGATGTTTCCGATGGTGGGAGAGTCTAAGACCGGAGGACAAAACCTCAGAATACAGGGACGTCCTTTTAGAATGGAGATGAGGAGGAATTTCTTTAGCCAAAGAGTGGTGACCTGTGGAATTCTTTGCCACAGGAGGCTGTGGAAGCCTCTGTGGAGGTAGAGGGTTATCGATTCTTGATTAGTCAGGGCATGAAGGGATACGAGGGGAGGCAGGAGCCTGGGGCTGACAGGAAAAGTGGATCAGACATGATGAAATGGCAGAGCAACTCAAAGGGCCAAATGGGTATTTACTCGAGGGGTACTTAGCATGCTGAGCTTCCTCAATCAGGGCATTGAGTATAGGTGTAACAATTGTATAAGATGTTGTGAGGCCACATTTGGTGAATTGTGTATAGTTTTTGGTCACCCTGTCATAGGAAAGGCACTTTCAAGCTGGAGATTGTGCAGAAGAACTTCAGGCAGATGCTGCCTGGATAGGAAGGGCCTGAGTTATGCAGAGTGGTTGGCCATGCTGGATCTGTATTCCCTGAAGTGCAGGAGACTGAGAAGTTACCTTACTGAAAATTCACAAAATCATGAGGGGGTATGGATTATTTATTTTTGTACTTGTTTAAACATGCTTATTATATCTTGAATAGCTCAGTTTCAAGAATGCAATTTTCATTTAAGATTTAGCTGGAGACAATATATTTTTTTCTCTGAGAGGCTCTTTTCTCAGAAATGCTACAAAGGTTTTGCATTCTAATGAAACAATCTTGCTGTATCTGATAACTCCTTGGCAACTAGTCCCAGAATGGTGTGGTTCAATGAATGAAAGCTTAAGGCTGAAATGAAGTCAATAAATTCAGTTAAAACCTTAAAACTTACTATCAGAACTAATGCAGCTATGCTATGTGGAATTGTATCTGAAAGAAATCTAATGACTATAATTAATAACAATCTATATAAACACATATGAGAAATTCTGTACCTTATGCACTGTTAAGCATTTTTTAGCAAAAGTAACCAAAAGCAGGCTGTGTGACACATTAATCTATCGGAACCCCTTCTAAAAACAGAATTTCAAATCTTTAAGAGACATGCAAATTTTCACAGTCATGGAACTGTTTTGTCCTGCAGTCCATGAAGAAAGTTATGCCAGCCCAATATGGCTGTATAGTTGTATATATTAATAACATATGCAGACATCCCACCTCTCCCGGAACTTCCGGGAGTCTCCCGCACATTAATAGTGGCTCCCTGATGCCTGCAAATTATATACAATATCACGGTAATCAATTGTTTTGAGAGCAAGCAAGAGAAAAGCAAGAGAGAGCGCGAGAGCGACCACGAGAGAGAGCGCGCGCGCGCCAGAGAAGGCAAGCGAAAGCAAGTGAGAGCGCACGAGCGAGAGAGGAAGAGAGAGCGAGAGAAAGCGAGAGCACTTGAGAGCGCGCAAGCGACTACGAGAGAGAGAGCACGAGCGAGAGTGCGCCATGGCAGAGTGTTCCAAAAAAATATAAAACGTACGTCACCCCAGACTACACTAAAGTGTACCCCTGCCTAATAGGGGTCAAAATAATGACCGTGTTGCTCGCTGCACTGTTTGCAACAGTGACTTTTCTATTGCCCATGGTGGGTTAAGACTGTAAAAGACATGTTGAGGTAAGTTTAACAGGTGTCATTCGTTCATTAGCATAGCTAACGTTATTTAAACTAGCTGGCCAGCTGCTAAGGAGCTACTCTATTGCAAACATCCCACATCTCCCAGAAGTCTCCCGCAAATTGATGGTGCTACCTCCCTGAAATGAGTTTTTGCAGGGTGGGATGTCTGCATATGGGGAAAAACATGTTAGTTTGTTTGTTAAAACATCTGTGAATAGTCATGGGGTTTGCCTAGACTGTGGCATGAAAATGCCATGACTTAATGTCTTTATGTGATTACTCTTACTTTTCCAAATTAATTGAGATACTCCGCTACTTTTGTCAATTCTTGATAGTAGGCAAATAGCAATTTGATGAAACTCCTGCTTTAAAGAATCCTAGAGTGCAATTTCAGAGATTCTTCACAAAATGCAAAGCTTATGAATTAGGTTTTTAATTTCTCTCACAACACAGCATTAATTGTGCAAAGTTGAAAAGTAAGTAGCATTTTACTACCGTCAAAGACATACTGTTTGGACTTTATTCAAGATGGTTTTCAGTTATAATCAATCATTTCTCACTGTTGCCACCATCAATGAAGTAAATACAGAAGAGTCCATGTTAACAAAGCAGAGGTTCCATGCAGATAACTTTTTGCAGGTGCAACCCAGACATGGAGATATTTTCTAATCATTCCCAATAAAATTATGCATTTAGGAAATATGCACAAGAGTCTCCTTTCAACTGAGGAAACTAAACTAAACATGGAAATGAAACACAGCTGACCTCTTTTTTATTGTAGTCAAAAGGGCACCAAACATCTTGCGATTGAGATTCTAGAGACACAAATCACAAGCATCTGTATTACAGTTGGGTATTTAGATCAAAGGTTTCTACTTTTTAAGGCCCAGTTGGAATAGAAAAATCTCACAAGACTAAATCAGGGTGTTCCCATAAAGTGATTTTTAAAAATTATCCACTGTCATGATCTAAGCATTGCCCTGATTGGCTGCATCACTGTCTGGTATGGGAACTGTACTTCCCTCAATTGTAGGACTCTGCAGAGAGTGTTGCAGACAGCCCAGCACATCTGTAGATGTAAACATCCCACTATTCAAGACATTTTCAAAGACAGGCTCCAGGACAGCTTCTTCCACCAGGCCATCAGACTGCTTAATTCATAGTCATAGTCATAGTCATAGTCATACTTTATTGATCCCGGGGGAAATTGGTTTTCGTTACAGTTGCACCATAATTAATTAAGTAGTAATAAAACCATCAATAATTAAATAGTAATATGTAAATTATGCCAGGAAATAAGTCCAGGACCAGCCTATTGGCTCAGGGTGTCTGACCCTCCAAGGGAGTTGTAGTAAAGTTTGATGGCCATAGGCAGGAATGACTTCCTGTGACGCTATGTGTTGCATCTTGGTGGAATGAATCTCTGGCTGAATGTACTCCTGTGCCCAACCAGTACATTATGTAGTGGATGGGAGATGTTGTCCAAGATGGCATGCAACTTGGACAGCATCCTCTTTTCAGACACCACCATCAGAGAGTCCAGTTCCATCCCCACAACATCACTGGCCTTACGAATGAGTTTGTTGATTCTGTTGGTATCTGCTACCCTCAGCCTACTGCCCCAGCACACAACAACAAATGTCATCATGCTGACACAACTGTATTTCCATGTTATATTGACTATCTTGTTGTACATAATATTCATTATAAATTACTATAATTGCATATTTGAAAGGAGACGTAACGTAAAGATTTCTACTCCTCATGTATATGAAGGACGTAAGTGATAAAGTCAATTCAATTCAATTCAATGTTTATTGCTCCTTCCTAAATGTTCTTGAGAAGATGGTCGCGAGTCACTTTGTGGATGTGTGCAGTCTCTCTGGTGAAGGCGCTCCCATGATGCTGTTTAGTTGAGACTTCCAGGATACAGGCCTAGTGAAGACAAACTAACAATATATTTCCAAGTCACCTGTTCTCCTACGATGTATGTCATGCTCTCTTCTCACTACTGCCATTGGGAAGGGGGCACAGGAGGAGCTTCAGGTCTCACTGCACCAGGTTCAGAAACAGTTATGAGCCTTCAACCACCAAGCTCCTGAACCGGCATGGATAAGTTCACTCATCTCAACACCAAGCTAATTCTACAGCCAACTCACTTTCAAGGACTCTCAGTATTATTTATTCACTACTTATTTATTTTGTATTAATACAGTTTGTCTTCTACACATCGGTTGTTAGTCAGTCTCCATTTCTGTGTAGTTTTTCATTGATTCTAATGTATTTCTTTGATCTCTGGTGAATGCCGACAAGAAAATGAATCTCAAGGTCCTATATGGTGACCTGCATTACTCTGAACTTTGAAGTCAGCACGTTGCACAGCTTGGAGAGGAACCTTCAGGTAGTATTCCCAAGTGCCTGGCATCCTTGGCCTTCTTTAGGGTAGTCATTGTAGTTCTGAGACAAACTATCTCAGTAACTTCGGCTAAAGACTACAGTGCATTTTGTAGGCAGAACATTGTACAGCCACTGTGCACCAGTGGAGGGAACTAATATTTGGTGCAGCTTATGGGTGCCAATCAAGCCAGGTGGCAATGTCCTGGATGACATGGAGCTTTTTGACAGTTGTTGGTTCTGCAGTTTCTGCTGGCTCAGCAATTCTACAGTATCACATCATATTTATGATTTATGCCCAGTTGATTCTGGAAAGACTTTGGAATGGAGATAGGCAAGTTTTTCCCTCAGGGTTCTAATCCTCTGAACCTATTCTTGTAACCATAGTATTTATGTTAGGGGTTGCCAACCCGTCGATCGCGATTGACTGGTCGATCTTTGAGACTTTCCCAGTAGATCCCAAAAAAAAATCAAAAATAAATACAGAAATACCGTTGTAATGTGAGCATTATAAAAGTAAGTAATATTAATTAGGATAATGGTAATATAGCAATATCTTCGTTACAAAGCTGTTTGTAAAGAGAGATTGTTTCTGGGTTGCAGGGTTTTAGTTCCCTTCTTTCTGCCCAGTGCGCATGTGTGTAGTTGCCCCGCCATGCACCGCGTTTTCAGTGTAGCTTGTGCTGCGTCAAAGTGACCAATCAGATTAGATAAGAGTACAGACTGTCGCAAATATCAATATACGGCAGTGGTCTCCAACCTCCGGGCCGCGAAGAATGCAGTGGTGAAGTGGTAGTCGGAACACACACAGCACATCCTTAAGAAAAAAAGCCGAAATAAACAAGCTAATTAATTAGGTGCCGCCCGGCACGTAAATGTCGGCACAGATCGGAGGTGACGCAATCGGCAATCGCTCGTGATATCCTGATAGCATGGCGGAGGCTCCACGAAAGAAGGCGAAAACATACAAATTCCATCCAGAATGGGAAGAGGAATTTCTATTTACCTTCATGAAAGACAAGTGTGTATGTATCACTCACAACACGCTGGAGGAACTCAGCAGGTCGGGCAGCATCCGCGCAAAAGATCGGTTGACGTTTCAGGCCGGAACCCTTCCTCAGGACTGTAGAGGGAAGGGGCAGAGGCCCTATAAAGAAGGTGGGGGGAGGGTGGGAAGGAGAAGGTTGGTAGGTTCCAGGTGAAAAACCAGTAAGGGGAAAGATAAAGGGGTGGGGAAGGGAAGCAGGAGGTGATAGGCAGGAAAGGTGAAGAAAGAATAGGGGAAAACACAATGGGTAGTAGAAGGAGGTGGAACCATGAGGGAGGTTATAGGCAGCTGGGGGAGGGGGCAGAGTGACATAGGGATAGGGGAAGGGAGGGGGAGGGAATTACCGGAAGTTGGAGAATTCTATGTTCATACCAAGGGGCTGGAGACTACCTAGACGGTATATGAGGTGTTGCTCCTCCAACCTGAGTTTAGCCTCATCATTGCAGTAGAGGAGGCCATGTATGGACATATCTGAATGGGAGTGGGAAGCAGAGTTGAAGTGGGTGGCTACTGGGAGATCCTGTCTGTTTTGGCGGACGGAGCGGAAGTGCTCGACGAAGCGGTCCCCCAATCTGCGTCGGGGGTCGGGTTTCACCGATGTAGAGGAGGCCGCACCAGGAGCACCAGATGCAATAGATGACCCCAACAGACTCACAGTGAAGTATTGCCTTGACCCCAGCATCTGCAGATTATTTTGTGTTTAAGTGTGTATGTATGATGTGCCACCAAACACAAGCACTGACTAAAAGAGGGTATCTAGAGTGGCACCGCAATACCAATCACCAGGAATTTAAAGACACCTACCCCCCAAAGAGCGCAATTCGTGCCAGGAAAGTTGAGGAGCTGAAATTGGGGTTGAAGTCCCAGCAATTGTTTTTCACAAAATAAGGCTGCTCAAAATAAGGCTGCTATTAAAGCATCATTTCGTGTAAGTCACCTTTTGGCTAAACACAAGAAGCCTTTACAGATGGCAATTTACTCAAGGAAGCAATGGCCATTACCGCAGAGACTGTTTTTAATGACTTTAAAAATAAAAATGGCATCACAACCGCAATACATAATATACCGCTTGGCCCTGCAACAGTAACAAGGAGGGTAGTGTCACTGTCAGAGGATGTGGATCGACAAGTGTTAAAGGACTTGTCACTCTGTGAATATTTTTCAATACAGTTCGATGAATCCCTGGATGTAATGCAAACAGCTCAGCATGTTGTATTTGTCAGAATGGCTTTCCAGGATTTTACAACAAAGGAGGACTTCCTCACTCTTTTGTAATTAAAGGAAAGAATGAGAGGTGAGGATATCTACAATGAGTTTAGAAAATGACACCCCCATTCATAAACTGGTGGCAATTACTACTGATGGGGCCCCAGCAATGCGTGGTGTGTGAGTTGGTTTTATAGCACTAAAAGTCAGTGCCTACTTTGGGTCAACTTATCTATGTGAAATTGCATTTTCACAGATGAAAATTATTAAATCTAAGTACAGGAGCTGACTTACTGACAGACACCTCACTAGGGTTGCCAACTTTCTCACTCCCAAATAGGGACAAAAGTAGCAGTCAAATGCCCGGACATTTGTGTTTACCCCGAGAAAGACTACCATGACCATGAAGCCTTGGGCGGGCACCTGTGTGCACATGTGCGTACGTGTCAATTTTTTTACCCCACGAATCGGTTTTGGCTTAATCTTCATTATTTATACTTTATATAGGCTGTGTATTTATCATATCATTCCTGCTTTTACTATATGTTAGTGTTATTTTAGGTTTTATGTGTTATTTGGTATGATTTGGTAGGTTATTTTTTTGGGTCTGGGAACGCTCAAAAATTTTTTCCATATAAATTAATGGAAATTGCTTCTTCGGCGTAAAGCATTTCCACACAAAAGGTTTCATAGGAACACTCTACCTTAGCGGGGGAAATACGGGACAGTTGGCAACCCTACACCTCACAGACTGTCTCAGACTGGCTGTCTGTAGTTATGAGCCAAATTTCAGGGAACTAGCAGAAAGTATTCAGCCCCAGTCATCACATTGAGTGCAACACTTGATTTTTATTCATTTATTTTTCGTGTTGAAATAAAATTAAATAATAAAACTTAGAATTAAAGGTGTGAAGTATTGTAATATTCTTAAAGAAAGACAGCTATGGCCTGTTTGATATGCTAGCTACAGTGTTTTCTTGTTTGAATTAATTTGAAAGTGTGACAGAAGTATTTTGTGTAATTCAAATACAATTAGCTCTAATAAAAGGCCTCAAATTGGAAGTACAATCTGAGCTGTTTTTTCTCTAAACGTAGGTAGATCTTGCCTTTCACTAAGGTCGAGGTAGGGGATCTTGGGTTTTAAAAGGTTGGTGACCACTAATTTATGTGGTGGTCAAGTTGAATTTCTGATCCAAGGTGACCCTCTGGATATTGCTGAAGATAGATGATAGTCATGGCTTTGTGTAGCATGAATGTTCCTTGGGCCACGCATGAAGAGTTTGGATATGAAGAAGTGTAGCTAATTCTGGAGCAAATATATTCAGTATTACAAGCAAGAATGAGCAAGAACCCTCGCAGGTGCTACCATTCCGGGTCAGAGCGGCCCTGGGAGTTGTCCTGGGTATGACTCTAAGCTGCAAACCGGTGATGAGGCTCTGATTGGGGACTTTCAGAGCTTTGGGGAAAGTGGAGTTACCCCTTAGTCATTCACTGCTCCAAGGGCCGCTCTGACCCGGAACAGTAGCACCTGCAAGGGATCCTGCTCAGGATACGAGCGAAGGCCAACAACAGATCCGGCAGGTTCAGTAACTGAACTTATGACAGAGAAGGTGGATGAGCTAGGACCTCAAATGTCAATGGCTATAGTACAGGCAGATGAACATTTGGGAAAAGAAATGGAGATTTATTTAGTTCGCCCAACGGTAGGCAATAGCAAACCACTGTTGCTAGATACTAGGTTTCCTAGAATCTATATGCTAAGAAAACCATGGTCAAACTCACAAAATGTATCACACAACAACAGCGTCAAGAGGATCTTCAAGATAATTCTGTAGATGCTTCGCTTGGTAGGGTTGATTCTGGTCAGCAGGGGATCCCTGACTGTCATCAAGCTACTGCTCATAAAATTCAAGTCACACAAAAAGAAAATCATTGCCACTTGGAATGTAAGAACCCTATATCAAGCAGGAAGATTGCACAATGTGATAAATGAAATGGAAAGACTAAAAATTAACATCATGGGAATTAACGAAGTTTGTTGCATAGGTGCTGAAACATGTCAGAATAGAAATAAAACACTAATTTATTCTTGTGGAACATCCCATACTAATGGAGTAGGAATTCTCATGGATGAAAACATGGCAAAAAGTGTTTTAGGGTATTGGGCAATATCAGAAAGAATGCTCCTTGTTAGATTCAGAGGACAACTATTTGATATAGCAATTATACAGGTATATGCACCAACAGATGGAACAAATGAAGATATAGAAAAATTCTATGAAGAGCTTGAACAAGCAAAGAATGGATGCAAATCTCAAGATATTGTTATTATCATGGGAGATCTAAATGCTAAAGTAGAACAAGGTACTGATGGAAATACCATAGGAAAATTTGGACTAGGGGAAAGAAGTGAAAGAAGTGAGAAATGGGTAGAATGGTGCAAGATGAATAATCAGGTCATTATGAATACCTACTTTAAAAACTATCCAAGACGCTTGTGGACCTGGAAAAGTCCAGATGATAACACTAAAAATCAAATTGACTGTATTACTATAAACCAAAGATTTAGAAACTCAGTGACTCAATGCAAAACATATCCAGGTGCAGACTGTAATAGTGACCATAACCCAGTAGTATGTCATGTAGAAGTAAAACTTAAAAAACTAAAGAAGCAAAAACCTGAACAATCCCTTGACAACTTGCAATTAAAGAAAACTTAAGACAAAAATTTACAATTGAAGCAAGGAATAGATTCTAAGGAATAGAAATAGAATCTGTTGAAGATGATAGCAATCATGTAGAAATGAAATTTAACTCTCTAAGGATGCCTTGGTAGAATCAGCAAAGTCAGCGATTCCTAAAAAAGAAAAAAGCACAAAGAATAAATGCATGACAGATGAAATCAAAGATCTAATGGAAGAAAGGAGACGAAAGAAAGTAAATCCTATAGAATGTAAGTCCTTAGATAAAAAAGTTAAATGCATATGTCAAAAAGCCAAAGAAAACTGGTTAAACCAGGAATGTGAGCAAATAGAAAGAATCCCTGTTACTGATCCAAAAAGGTTACATCAACAAATCAAGAATATCACTAATATCACTGGCAAAAAGCTCCTCTGTTCTTCAGGTGGATGTTTGAAAGCAAAGGACAGTACCATTATCATGGAAAAAGATGAGATTATGAACAGATGGACTCAGTATATTCAAGAATTGTTTGAAGACGACCGAGGCGAAAAACCAGAAATTAAGAAAAACATTGAAGGTCCAAGTATTTTAAAATCTAAAGTGTGTAATGCAATAAATAAGATGAAGAAAGGAAGGGCAGCAGATTCTGATGAATTAGTAATAGAATAAATTATCGCCCTTGAAGATTACGGAATTGGAAAAACTTACTGATTTAATCAATGGCATTTATGAGACTGGAATAATACCAGAAGAGATGAAAAAAAAAATTACTATCCAGTTATGTTATATGGCTCAGAATGTTGGACAATATCTAGTAACATGAGGAAATGAATTGAAGCAGTAGAGATGTGGTTTTTGAGGAGGATGTAAAGAATATCATGGACGAAACGAATATCTAATGAGGATGTCATGAACAGAACAAACACAAAAAGAGAAAGAATGTAAGAGATCATGAAAAGGCAATGTGACTTCATTGGACGTGATTAGGAAAGAGGAGTTAGAGTGCACGGTAATTATTGGAAAGATTGAAGGGAAGAAAGCAAGAGGAAGACAAAGACAAATGATAATGGAGACAGCAGCCAGAGAACTGGAAATGAATACCAATGAATTGATCCACTTGACCCGAAACAGGAGTGCGTGGGCCATGGCAGTCAAAGCTCAAACTGGGCATGGCACCTGATGATGATTATGTATCGAATACTCTCAACCATTTCTTGATATTGTATGGAGTGAAATGAATTGAATGAAGACTGGATTCTGAAATGGACACCTCCCAAATCACCTGTGGCCAAGTGTGCAAGTACTATACCTGCCTCATCAGAACACAGAGAATTAGAATACAAACAATTAACTGTCATCTCTAAAGCACTGCTTAAGCCAAAGAGAGTCAACCAGAGGTTTCGTAGCCAATTTGGATTTCAGCTACTAGCCATAGACAGAATAGATCTAGAAATGTTCCATATTCTCATCTGGAATTTTTGCAATTATTGGATGCAAGGTCCATGCTCCTGTGTGTGTTAGTAAGTGGAATAACGATCACTGGGAGATCACCACAGTAGTGTAGCACCAACTGCAAGATTTGGGCTCAGTTTGGCTGCTGTCTGTCGGGAGCTTGCACATACTCCCTGTGACCGTACGAATTTCTTCTGAGTGTTCTGGTTTCCTCCCACATTCCACAGACATATGGGTTAAGGTTAGTAAGTTGTGGGCCTACTACGTTGGCACTGGAAGCATAGTGACATTTGCAGGTTGCCCCAAGAACATCTTAGACTGTGTTGGTTGTGACGCAAACAGTGCATTTCACTCTGTTTTAATGTACATGTGACAAATAAATCCAATCAAATAATCAAATTCTCTGTATTCTGCAGGTCATTGTCTAAATTCTGATGATCTTTGTTCTGGAATAGAAGCAATGTAGGTTGAACTGTTTGCAAGTAATCCTGTATATTTTTTCTGGCGGCCCAATTAAATCGAGAAAGGAGGCTACACACAGGTCGGGACAAGAAATTTTAAAAAGGAGCTTTTGTGGGCTTTCGGCTTTTTCCATAAGCCCAATTGAATTGCGATTCATAAGCAAGGGCAAATAAAAATTGTGTGAGAGAACCAGTTTTAGAGCCGGGTGGCTTTGGCTCAACAGGCTTGGGCGAGATAAGTTTCTGCCGAGTTTCTTCTTCTGCATTCTTCATCAGTTAATGCTATGAGAATGGCTCCAGAAGCTGTGATGTGTTGTGTGAGATGTGGGACTTCTGGGAGACCTCCAACCTCCCGGACAATCACATTTGCACCATGTGCACTGAGATGCAGCTCCTCAGAGAAAGTGTTAAGGAACTAAAGCTGCATCTCGGGGCACATGGTGACCTGCAGCTCATGAAGGAAACTGAGGAGGTGATAGATGAGAGCTACAGGGGAGGTAATCACCCCGAAGGAGCAGGAGGCAAGTACCTGGGTTAATGTCAGAAGAGGGAAAGAAAATGGGCAGCAAGTGCAGAGTACCCCTCTGCCCATTCCTCTTGATGACACTGTTAAAGGAACAACCTACTGGGAGTAGTCGCTGTGACCGGGTGTCTGGTACTGTAGCTCAGAAGGGAAGGGAGGAGACGAGGACAGCAACAGAGATAGTAATAGGGGGTTACATAGTTAGAGGAGTAGACATGAGATTCTGTGGATGCGATAGACCCACCCGGATGGTATGTTGCCTCTAAGGTGTTGGGGTCAGGGATGTTTCAGATCGTGTCCGTGGCATTCTAAAGGGGCGAGGGTGAGCAACCAAAACTCTTGGTACATATTGGCACCAATGACTTAGGAAGGAAAAAAGAGGAGATACTGAAGAGAGAATTTATTGAGTTAGGTAGAAAGCTGAAAAGCAAGCCCTCCAGAATAGTAATCTCTGGATGGTTGCCTGTGCCATATGCCAGTGAGGTTAAGAATAGGGTGATTTAACAGATAAATGTGTGGCTGAGGAACTGGTGAAGGAGGCAGGGCTTCAGATTTCTATATCATTGGGATCTCTTCTGGGGAAGGTATGACCTGTAAAGAAAAAAGGTTCGGGTTACACCTAAACCCGCAAAGGACCAATATCCTTGTGGGCAGATTTGCTCGAGCTGTTCGGGAGGATTGAACTAAATTGGCAGGCAGATGGGAACCATCGGGCTAGGTCTGAGGATGGCACAGTAGGTGCAGTGTGCAATGAGACCGTCAGGAAGTATTGTCAGATGATAGGGCAAAATTGCAGTCAGTGTAACATGGCAACGAAATAAAAAAGGGTGACAAATACAGGACTGAAGGCGTTATATTTGAATACAGGTGTCCCCCGCTTTTCGAACGTTCGCTTTACGAAACTTCACTGTTACGAAAGACCTACATTAGTACCCTGTTTTCGCTTTCAGAAGGTGTTTTCACCGTTACGAAAAAAAAATTCAGCGCACAAAAAAATCAGTGCACGATAAAAGGCAGCGCGCCCCGAGCAGCCGCTCTCCCCTGGATTCGGAACTGCTTTGCTTTAACATGTGCCTGTGAGCAGCCGTTTGCAAGATGAGTTCTATGGTATCGGAAAAGCCTGAAAGAGCTCGTAAGGGTGTTATACTTACAGTAAAACTAGGCATAATTAAGCTTTCTGATCGTGGTGAACCAAGTAAAGACAACGTGAGTTTGGCTTGTGGAAGCTGACGAACATGATGTTGAAGAGGTTTTGGCATCCCATTACCAAGAACTGACAGATGAAGAGCTGATGCAATTGGAAGAAAAATGGATAACAATCGAAACCGAATGAGTGATGATAAAGTATGACTTTAATTCTGAAAGGGTATGTCATTTTAGGGGATATTTGCAGGATGGTTTGGGTCCTTATTAAAGAACTGTGTGATAGAAAAATGCGCGAGGCTCAGCAGTCAAGCAAGCCTTCCACATCAGCCACAGCAGAAGAAGAACCTTGACCTTCGACATCGAGGCGGGCAGAGATAGAAGATGATGAGCTGCCTGCTCTAATGGAAACAGTCGACGAGAAGACACCCCAGTGTCCCACCACCCCTAACCCCAGGCCACGGGCAGATACTGTACCGATTCGCGGAGAATGCAAAGGTAGCCGGGAGGCACACAGCATATCTTTAAGAAAAAAGCCGAAATAAACATGCTAATTAATTAGGTGCCGCGGACATGTAATTGTCGGCCCAGATCAGAGACGACGCAATGGGAAATCAGCACGGATCTGGGCCGACAATTACGGGCGGTACCTAATTAATTAGCATGTATGATTCGGCTTTTTTCTTAAAGTTGCGCTGTGTACCTCCCGGCTACCGCTGGACCCCTGCGTTCTTCGCAGCAATGTATCGCTCAGCGGCCCAGAGGGTGGGGGCCACTGCACCACCCAAACTCCGACAAGTCTAACACACCATCGTGTACTCGGCACTGTCCTCCCGATTCCGGTAAGTGATACTACACTGTACATACATTATTTCTACTTTATATCGGCTGTGTATTTTTATGTGTTATTTGGTATGATTTGGCCGCTTCATAGCTTAAAGGTTACTGGAGAGAGTGTTCTTGCCAACAGCGCTTGCGTGAGATTTTCTGCCGACGGCGCTTGCGTGAGATTTTCGCTTCAGCGAACAGTTCAGTAATGATTGTGGAAAAGTATTTCTACTTTATATAGGCTGTGTATTTATCATATCATTCCTGCTTTTACTATATGTTACTGTTACTTTAGGTTTTATGTGTTATTTGGCATGATTTGGTAGGTTATTTTTGGGTCTGTGAACGCTCACAAAATTTTCCCATATAAATAAATGGTAATTGTTTCTTCGCTTTACAACATTTCGGCTTACGAACAGTTTCACAGGAATGCTCTACCTTCGGATGGTGGGGGAATCCTGTACATGAAGTATATGGAATAAAATAAATCAGTGGTCACCAACCACTGGGCCGCGGACCGGTACTGGGCCGCAAAGCATGTGCTACTGGGCCACAAGGAAACGATATGATTTGGCGATATGAAATGATATGAGTCAGCTGCACCTTTCCTCATTCCCTGTCACGCCCACTGTTGAACTGGAATGAATGTGAGGTCATCAGTGACCCAAGACATGCAAAGGAATGGGTCCGTGGCCCATTTGTGAATGTCCCCAGTGAATCATCCATGTCAGCGTGGGAAAAAGATCAACTCCTCGAGCTTGCAAATGACCCTGGGTTGAAAAGTATGTTTTACATAACATCTCTGCCAGCATTCTGGATCAAAGTCAAGGTTGAATATCCTGAGATAGCCACGAAAGCACTGAAAACATTGCTTCCATTTCCAACATCATATTGCTGCGAAGCAGAGTTTTCTGCAATCAATGCAACGAAAACTAAATTGCGGAATAGACTGGACATAAGGAACCCCCTTCGAGTATCGCTGTCTCCCATCACTCTTCGATAGGACCGTCTCGTTGCAGGGAAACAAGCCCAGGGCTCCCACTGATTCAGCGATATTGGTGTTTTGCAATGATTTTATATGTTCATACGAGGAAAATATGCGTTGTGTGTTTAATGTCTAAACGTTACTTAAAATGTTATGATGCTATTGACTTATAAGTGACTCATAATTCATGGTCCCCAACCTCCGGGCCGTGGACCGACACAATGCCGCGATTCCCGATTGCATCACCTCTGACCTGGGCCGACATTTACATGCCAGGCAGCACCTAATTAATTAGCTTGTTTATTTCGGCTTTTTTCTTAAAGATGTGCTATGTGCGTTCCGGCCACCGCTGCACCACTGCATTCTTTGCGGCAACGTATCAGTCCGCGGCCTGGAGGTTGGGAACCACTGTTATAATTGACTTACCACTATATTCATGCGAGGAAAATATGCATTGTGTTTAATATTAAATTCCTTAGATAAACCCCTTTAGAAACAAAATTGAGAGTATTAACCACTTATAAGTGACTTATAGTTGACTTATCACCTATAGTCCGGTCGTGATTAACACTCCCCCACCCCCCGGTCGGCCGATCTGCAAGAATATTGTCAATATTAAACTGGTCCCCAGTGCAGAAAAGGTTGGGGACCCCTGAGATAAATGATCTTGTAACACATTTAGAGATGGATAGGCATACCATTGTGGACAACACTGAGTTGTGGCTGAGAGCTTAACATCCAATGATACACATTGTATCGAAAGGACAGACAGGTAGGCAGAGGGGGAGGGATGGTCTTGTTGGTAACAAATGAAATCAAATCCTAAGAAAGAGATGACATGGGACTAGAAGATGTACAATCCTTGTAGGTAGAGTTAAGAAAATGCAAGGGTAAAAATACCCTGATCTAAGTTATATATAGGCCTCCAAACAGTAGCAAAGATGTGGGCTACAAATTAAAATGGGAGATAGAAAACACATGTCAAAAGGGCAATGTTACGACAGTATAATATGCAGGTAGATTGGAAAAATCACGTTGGTGCTGGTTCCCAAGAGAGAAAATTTGTAGAATACCCATGAGATGGATTTTTAGAGTAGCTTGTGGTTAAGCTGATTAGGGGAAAGGCTATTCTGTATCGGGTGCTGGGCAACAAATTGGATTTGATTAGGGAGCTTAAGGCAAGGGAACCCTTAGAAGATAGTGACCTCACCCTGCAATTTGAGAGGGAGGTGAAGGTCAGATGTATCAGTATTACAATGGAGTAATGGGAATTATAGAGGCATAAGTAAGGAGCTGGCCAAAGCTGATTGGAAGGGGACAAAGCTCTCAAAAAGAGCTTTGACCAACAGCCAATCCAGACATCTGGTCCACTGTCCAAGTATAAAAGGCAGCAGTGGGTAGCTGCAGTGTTTGGGATTGATTAGCAAGAGCAAATTAATGGAAGGCAGAAGTAAACGCAGTGGCTGTCACCTGAGAGACAAGAGTCAGAGTGGCGATCTTGAGGCTTTAGCTCTTCAAGGCTTCCGCAAAGGGAGGCTTCAGTCAGAGAAAGCAAAGGAAAGAAAAGCTCAAGGTTAAGTTTATTTTTCTTCTTCCCTTCTTTATAACTATTCAGCTAGGACATCAGAGTTGAATGCTCCTCTTGCAGGATGTGGGAAAGCAGGGAGTCTTCCAATGTCCCTGATGACTAAAACTGCAAGAAATGCATCCATCTGCAGCTTTTAACAAACCACGTTAAGGAGTTGGAGCTGGAACTGGATGTACTCTGGATCATTCGGGAGGCTGAGTGGGTGATATAGAAAGGTAGTTACATCTAAGGTGTAGGACACGGGAAACAGTCGGGAAAGGGGTTAAGGACCCAGTACGGAGTACCCCTGTGGCCATCCCACTCAACAACAGGTATATCATTTTGAATACTGTCAGGGCGGGGGGTTGGAATGACCTAATAGAGGAAAGTCACAGTGTTCGGGTGTCTGGCACTGTGCTCCGTGACTCAGAGGGAAGGGTGGGGGGGGGGCGGTGGAGAAGAAGAGGCACGCTGTGGTGGGGCGACAAGGGATTTGTTAGTTAGGGGAACATACAGGAGGTTCTGTGGGTAAGAACAAGATTCCCAGATTTATGCTGCCTCCTGGATGCCAGGGTAGGCACTGATGACATGGGTAGGATGAGTGATGAAGTTCTGCATAGGGAGTTCAGGTGGTAAGTTAAGGGGTAGGACCTCTACGCTTGTGACCTCAGGATTGCTACCCATGCCATGTGCTAGAGAGGCCAGAACTAAAAAGATTATACTGTTTAATATGAGGCTAAGGAGTTGGTGTAAGAGGGGGGCATAAGATTTTTGAATAATTGGGCTCTCTTCCAGGGAAGGTGGAACCTGTACAGAATGGGTGGTTTGCACCTGAAATGGAGGGGGTTGAATATTCTAGCAGGAAAGTTTGTTAATGCTACACGGTGGGGTTTAAACAAGAGTTGCAGGATGATGGGAACCAGAGAGCTAGAACAATTAGCAGAGAGGTTGTGGAGCCAAATGTTGCTGAGACCTCAGACAAAGTTAGGAATCAAAAGGTTGAGCACAGTGTGACTCGTCTCCTGAGGTGCATATATTTCAATGCAAAAGTATTGTAGGAAAGACAGATGATAGTGCTGAAGAAGAGGAGGTAATGTGTAGTGAGGAGAGGCTGTTCATAGAGCAAAATTGCAGTCAACAGGATGAGTTACAATGTAAAAGGTGGTCAAAACTGAAGAGTGAATATAGGCCTAAAGGTGTTACATTTGAATGCACGGAGTATACGGAATAAAGTAGATGAACTTGTAGCACAGTTACTAATTGGCGTACATGATGTTGTAGGCATCAATGAATCATGGCTGAAAGGAAATTATAGCTGGGAGCTTAATGTCTAAGAATACACACTGTAAAAAAGAACAAGCAGGAAGGTGGAAGGGGTGGTATTGCTCTATTGGTAAAAGAATAAAATCAAACCATTAGAAAGATGATTTGCCATAGGATCGGAAGGTGTTGAATCATTGTCGATAGAACTAAGAAACTGCAAGTGCAAAAAGACCCTGATGGGAGTTGTATACAGACCCCTAAACAGTAGTAAGGATGTGGCCTACCAATTACAATGGGAAACAGAAAACGCATGCCAAAAGGGCAATGTTACAATAGTCATGGGGGATTTCAATATGCAGATAGATAGGGAAAATCAGGTCGGTGCTTGATTCCAAGAAAGGGAATTTCTAGAATGTCTAAGAGAAGGCTTTTCAGAGCAGCTTGTGGTTGAGCCTACGAGGGAATCACCTATTCTGGATTGGGTGTTGTGCAATGAACAAGAATAAATTAGAGAGCTTAAGGTCAAACAACCCTTCCGGGAAAGTGATAATATGATCAAATTCACCCTGAAATTTGAGAAGGAGAAGCTAAAGTCAGATGGATCACAGTGGAGTAATGGGAATTACAGAGGCATAAGAGGGGAGTTGTAAACACAAAATACTCTGCAGATGCTGGGGTCAAAGCAATACGCACAACACGCTGGAGGAACTCAGCAGGTCGGGCAGCATCCGTGGAAACGCTGGAGAGGTAGTAATGTGGAACAACGAAATGGCGTATGAACTGAATAAGTACTTTGTGTCATTCTTCACTGTGGAAGACACTAGCTGTATGGTGGAAGTTCCGGGCATCAGGGTCATAAAGTGTGAGAAGTTACCATAACTGGAGAGAAGGTTCTTGGGAAACTGAAAGGTCTGAAGGTAGACAAGTCACCTGTAACAGCTGGTGTACAGCCCAGTGTTCAGAAAGAGGTGGCTGAAGTGATCGTTGAGACATTAGTAATGATCTTTCAAGAATCACTTGATTCTGGAATAGTTCTGGAAGAGTGGAAAATTGCAAATGTCTCTCCCTTCTTGAAGAGTGAAATGAAGTAGACAAAAGGAAATTATAGGCCAGTTAGTCTGACCTCAGTGGTTGGGAAGTTGTTGGAGTTGATTGTTAAGGATGAAGTCCCATATGTAATTTAAGTCTCCCAATCTCTTAATAACTAAACATGAAAAAGATTCAAAAAGTTTTATACAAAGAAAAAGTCCCCCTACACTAAAAAAAACAAAACAAAACAAAGGCGGGGCTGCCATGTTTCATCGGTTAAAATCATTATTTGTCATTAACTCCACTCCTCTATACACAAACAAAAAGTTATTGAAAAGGATTCGGAAAAGGTCAGCTTACATCATATGAAAATGTTGAATAAATGGCCTCCAAGTACCACTCCTAATTTTTTCCAAGTTTAGGCATGCTATCGTTTGGGAAAACCATTGAAATGTAGTGAGAGGATTAGAATCTTTCCATTTAAATAAAATGGATCTTCCGGCTATTAATGTAACAAATGCAATCAAACGGCAAACTGAATGGCAAAGATGAGTACAGATCATCACTGGTAATCCAAAAATTGCAGTAATAGGATGAGGTTGTAAATCAATACGCAAAACTACTGAAATAATATCAAAAAAGTCTTTCCAATATTTTTCCAAAAGAGGGCAAGAGCAGAACATGTGTGTCAAGGAAGCTACCTCAGAATTACATCTGTTACAGACAGGGTTTATATGGCAATAAAAATGAGCTAACTTATCCCTAGACATATGGGCCCTATGAACTACCTCAAATTGTATCGAAGTGTGTCTAGCACACATTGAAGAAGTATTAACTAGTTGGAGAATTTTCTCCCATTTCTCTCTAGGTAAAGATACCTGAAGTTTTCTTTCCCATTCATTCTTAATTTTATCAGATGTACCTAGACATATTTTTGTAATTAAATCATAGATAATTGCTATTAAACTCTTCTGATAAGGATTTAAACCTAAAATTTTTTCTGTAATTTCAGTTTGATGTGGTATCAGAAAATTAGGTTAAATAACATTCAAAAAGTTTCTAATCTGTAAATATCTGAAAAAATGTGAGATAGGCAAATTATATTTATTAGACAACTGTTCGAAAGACATGAGACAATTATCCATGAATAAATTACAAAAACATGTTATTCCCTTCATTTTCCATAAAAGAAAAGATTGATCAGTTCTGGATGGTTGGAAGAAAAAGTTGGATATAATAGAACTTGATAGGACAAATTTATTCAATCCAAAAAATTTACGAAATTGAAACCATATACGTATTGTATGTTTAGTTATTGGAGTAATCGCTTGTTTATTCAGTTTAGTAAGTGCAAAGGGAAGTGAAGCCCCTAAAATAGAAGCCAATGAGAACCCCTATACAGACTCGCACTTGAGGTTCACCCATCGTGGACATTGAATTTCATCCAAATCTTGTGTCCAGAACGTTAGATATTGAATATTAATTGCCCAATAATAGAACCATAGAACCATAGAAACTACAGTACAGAAACAGGCCCTTTGGCCCTTCTTGGCTGTGCCGAACCATGTTCTGCCTAGTCCCACTGACCTGCACACGGACCATATCCCTCCATACACCTCCCATCCATGTATCTGTCCAATTTATTCTCAAATGTTAAAAACAGAACCCGCATTTACCACCTTGTCTGGCAGCTCATTCCATACTCCCACCACTCTCTGTGTGAAGAAGCCCCCCCTAATGTTCCCTTTAAACTTTTCCCCCCTCACCCTTAACCCATGTCCTCTGGTTTTTTTTCTCCCCTTGCCTCAGTGGAAAAAGCCTGCTTGCATTCACTCTATCTACACCCATCATAATTTTATATACCTCTATCAAATCTCCCCTCATTCTTCTACGCTCCAGGGAATAAAGTCCTAACCTATTCAACCTTTCTCTGTAACTGAGTTTCTCAAGTCCCGGCAACATCCTTGTAAACCTTCCCTGCACTCTTTCAACCTTATTTATATCCTTCCTGTAATTTGGTGACCAAAACTGAACACAATACTCCAGATTCGGCCTCACCAATGCCTTATACAACCTCATCATAACGTTCCAGCTCTTATACTCAATACTTTAAATAATAAAGGCCAATGTACCAAAAGCTCTCTTTACAATCCTATCTACCTGTGACGCCACTTTTAGGGAATTTTGTATCTGTATTCCCAGATCCCTCTGTTCCACTGCACTCCTCAGTGCCTTACCATTAACCCTGTATGTTCTACGTTGGTTTGTCCTTCCAACGTGCAATACCTCACACTTGTCAGTATTAAACTCCATCTGCCATTTTTTAGCCCATTTTTCCAGCTGGTCCAAGTCCCTCTGCAGGCTCTGAAAACCTTCCTCACTGTCTACTACACCTCCAATCTTTGTATCATCAGCAAATTAGCTGATCCAATTTACCACATTATCATCCAGATCATTGATATAGATGACAAATAACAGTGGACCCAGCACTGATCCCTGTGGCACACCACTAGTCACAGGCCTCCACTCAGAGAAGCAATTCTCTACCACCACTCTCTGGCTTCTTCCATCGAGCCAAAGTCTAATCCAATTTATCACCTCTCCATGTATACCTAGCGACTGAATTTTCCTAACTAACCTCCCATGCGGGACCTTGTCAAAGGCCTTACTGAAATCCATGTAGACAATATCCACTGCCTTCCCTTCATCCACTTTCCTGGTAACCTCTTCGAAAAACTCCAACAGATTGGTCAAACATGACCTACCACGCACAAAGCCATGTTGACTCTCCCTGATAAGCCCCTGTCTATCCAAATGCTTGTAGATTCTGTCTCTTAGTACTCCCTCCAATAACTTACCTACTACTGACATTAAACTCACCGGCCTATAATTTCCCGGATTACTTTTCGATCCTTTTTTAAACAACGGAACAACATGAGCCACTCTCCAATCCTCCGGCACTTCACCCGTAGACAGCGACATTTTAAATATTTCTGCCAGAGCCCCCGCAATTTCAACACTAGTCTCCTTCAAGGTCCGAGGGAACACTCTGTCAGGTCCCGGGGATTTATCCACTTTAATTTTCCTCAAGACAGCAAGCACCTCCTCCTTTTCAATCTGTACAGTTTCCATGGTCTCACTACTTGATTCCCTCAAAACCATAGACTTCATGCCAGTTTCCTTCATAAATACAGATGCAAAAAACCTACTTAAGATCGCCCCCATTTCCTTTGGTTCCGCACAAAGCCGACCACTCTGATCTTCAAGAGGACCAATTTTATCCCTTACAATCCTTTTGCTCTTAATATACTTGTAAAAACTCTTTGAATTATCCTTCACTTTGACTGCCAAGGCAACCTCATGTCTTCTTTCAGCCCTCCTGATTTCTCTCTTAAGTATTTTCTTGCACTTCTTATACTCCTCAAGAACCTGATTTACCCCCTGTTTCCTATACATTTCATACAACTCCCTCTTCTTCTTTATCAGAGTTGCAATATCCCTTGAGAACCAAGGTTCCTTATTCCTATTCAAATTGCCTTTAATCCTGACAGGAACATACAAACTCTGCACTCTCAAAATTTCCCCTTTGAAGGCTTCCCACCTACCAATCACATCTTTGCCAGAGAACAACCTGTCCCAATCCACACTTTTTAGATCCTTTCTCATTTCTTCAAATTTGGCCTTCTTCCAGTTCAGAACCTCAACCCTAGGACCAGATCTATCCTTGTCCATGATCAAATTGAAACTAATGGTGTTATGATCACTGGAACCAAAGTGCTCCCCTACACAGACTTCTGTCACTTGCCCTAATTCGTTTCCTAACAGGAGATCCAATATTGCATCCCCTCTAGTTGGTCCCTCTATATACTGAATTAGAAAACTTTCCTGAACACATTTTACAAACTCTAAACCATCTAGACCCCTAACACCTAATATCTAAAGTTCAGCAATGCCAAACCACCATCCTTTTTTGATTTCTGTAAATATTTCTTACTTAACCTAGGATTTTTATTCTGCCATATATATGAAGAAATTTTAGAATCAATAATATCAAAAAAAGCATTTAGAGATGAAGATTGGTACCGCCTGAAATAGATACAGAAATTTAGGTAAAATAATCATCTTAATAGCATTAATTCAACCAGTCAATGATAAGGACAATGGGGACCACTTAGTAAGCAGTTGTTTAACATGATCAATTAAGGGTAAAAAGTTAACTTTAAATAGATCCTGATCTTTCAAGAATCATTGCTGGTATGATTCCAAAGGACTGCAGAATTGCAAATGTCACTGTACTCCTCAAGAAGGGAGGGAGGCAGAAGAAAGGAAAGTATAGACCAGTTAGTCTGACCTCAGTGGTTGTGAAGATATTGGAGTCTATTGTTAAGGATGAGGGCTTGGGGTACTTAGAAGCACATGATAAAAAGGATATAGCATGGTTTCCTCAAGGGAAAATCTTGCCTGACAAATCTATTGGATTTCTTTGAGGAAATAACAAGCAGGATGGAGAAAGGAGAATCAATGGATGTTGTGCATTTGGATTTTCAGATTGCCTTTGACAAGGTGCTGCACATGAGGCTACTTAACAAGAGCCCATGGTAGTATAGGAAAGATACTAGCAAGAACAGAGCATTGGCTGATTGGCAGGAAGCAAAGAAGGAATAAACTTTTTCTGGTTGGCTGCCGGTGAACAGTGGTATTCCACAGGGGTTTATGTTACACGTCAATGATTTAGATTATGAAACCGACGGCTTTGTAGCTATGTTAGTGAATGACACGAAGTTAGGTACAGGAGCAGGTAGTGTTTAAGCAAGCAGGGAAGCTGCAGAAGGACTGAAACAGATTAGGAGAATGGGCAATTAAATGGCAGATGGAATACATTGTCAGGAAGTGTAGCGTCATACACTTTGCTAAAAGGAACAAAAGCATAGACTATTTTCTAAAGGGCAGCAAATTCGAAATTCCAAAGTGCAAAGTGACTTGGGAGTCCTCCTGCAGGGTTTCCTAAAGGTAAACCTGCAGCTTGAGTCAGTGATGAAGAAGGCAAATGCACTGTTACCGTTCATCTCAAGAGAACTAAATATAAAAACAAGGATATAATGCTGAGGCTTTATAAGGCACTGCTGAGGCCTCACTTAGAATAGTGAGAGTAGCTTTGGGTCCCTTATGTAAGAAAAGATGTGCTGACATTGGAGAGGGTTCAGGAGAATGATTCTGGGAATGGAAAGGTTATTATATGAGGAATGTTTGATGGCTCTGGGCCTGTACTCTCTGAAATTTATAAGAATTGTTGGGGGCGGGGGGTGTGAAGGAGGATCTCATTGAAACTTATCGAATATTGAAAGGCCCAGAGGGCACAGCCAGTTAGAAACGGGAGGAGGAGGAATAGAGAAACATCCATCTAGAACGGGGTGGAGGAGGGATTTTGTTAACCAGAGGGTGGTGAATCTGTGGAATTCGTCACTACAGGAGCCGTGGAGACCAGGTCATTGAGTGTATTCAAGGCAAAAATTGATAGGTTCTTGATTAGTCAGGATGTGAAAGGGTACAGGAAGAATGGAGTTGATAGGGAAAATGGATGAGCCATGATGAAATGACGAAGCTAACTTTACAGGCTGAATGGCCTAATTCTATTCCTCTCTCTTATGGTCTAATGGTCTATATTAGCTCCACAGACAAGTGACCTGTTCCTGGTTGACATTAATCTGCGCAAGGATTTGCTTTGTGCTAGACCCATTAGTTAAGATCGTAGTGTATGTCTTTATGCTATTGATAAATAAATTTCTGCAGTAACGAGATTTGAAAAATGCTCAAATATCTTCCTTGATAGTTGTATTTAGACTTCTGCAAACTCAAAGGACCATAGGTAGTCCATTTCTTTTAGAAGATTATTGCAAATGTGCTGCTTGATGACAGAATTTGCTCTGCACTTTTCAGAGCAACTGTGTAGCCACTGGGAGTTAATGGCTGAGGAAGACTTTGGCAAGGACATTCCCTGTGGATACCTCTCTTTACTTACTGCAGTTTCATTGTTTCTTTTCTGGATGGTCATGATTACGGCATCTCTGGGGCCCTGCGGTATATCATTGTGCTAGGTTGGGGAAATTAGGTTGCAACTCTAGTTCCAAAATTCCATTCTGCCAAGTTTTAGAAGATAAGCAAAGATACTGTCTTTTCTGGACACTTTGATTTTCAGTTGGAATTTGGACTTTATGACCTTATCAGCCTGGAGCATCAATAAGTCTGGACTAATTTATGGGACAGCTGTCCTGATTCAGTAACACAAAGAATGAATGTGAAAGTAAAAGTTTGGTGCAGCACTATTTAGATTTGAGTATACAACATGATTGTTGACTATATTTTGCTGTCACATTGGGAAATGGAATGGCAATGACCATCTTCAGAAAGGAAATCTAACAATAGGCCAGGATGGTAAACAAGTTATTTACTATCTGTTGTAAAGTGAAACAATCTTATTTCTGAATGTCTTTTTTAAAGTAACACATTACATGGTAATAAATCATTTAGTACAGCAGGAACTACCTTAAAAGACCTTGAAATTTCCACAACATGTACAGGAAATTCAGAATGAAAAGATCATTGCAAGTTATAATTAAAATCAGGGACCAATGGAGTGTTTGTGTTTACTTTGCTACACGTTTGTAGCTTAAAGACATTTGTAGCCTGGGTTTGATCAAACACAAAAACATTAACATTTTGAGTGTCAAATTTTAATCTTCTTTAATTATTCCATTAGATAAGAGAGGCAAGTGAAGAGATTGCTGGAGCCTTGACAGAGATCTCCACATCCTCTTTAGCCAAATGCAAGTTCCCAAGGAACTGAAGAATAGACAATGTGGTCCCATTGTTTAAGAAAAGCAATAGAGACAAACCAAAAAACTACAGGCAGATGACTCTTACATCATTGATAAGGATTTAATTGAAGAATATTCTAAAGGAAGGTATCTACTCACATCTGGAAAAGCATATACATTAGGGAGACATTATGGAATTTATTAAAGTGTTCAAAAAAGTTTCCCATGGTAGGATCATTCAGAAAGTCAGGATGCATGGAATATAAGGAAATTTGGCTACATGGATTCAGAATTGTCTTGCCCACAGAAGGGTGGAACAAGGTAGAGCACATTCTACCTGGAGGTCTGTGACCAGTGTTCCCAAGAGATCTGTTATGGGACCCCTGCTCATTGTGATTTTTATAAATGACTTGGAAAAGGATGAGAAAGTGGTAGTGTGGGTTAGTAAGTTTGCAGATAACACAAAGATTACGGATGGCATAGAAGGTTGTTGTAGGTTACAACAGGACATTGACAGATGGAGTTCAATCCAGAAAAGTGTTAAATGATATACTTTGGAAGGTCCAACTTAAAGGTAAAATACAAGGTTAATGGCAGGATTCTTAGAAATGTGAAGGAACAGAGGGATCTTGGCGTTCATGTCCATAGATACAACAAAGTTGCAAGTTAATAGGGTGGTGGTGTATTGGCCTTCATTAGCTGGGGGAGTGAATTCAAGAGCCACAGCGTAATATTGCAGCTCACACTTAAGAATACTGTGCTTATTTGTGGACGCCTCATTTTAGGAATATGGGAGCTTTAGGGAGGGTGCAAAGAAGTTTTTTTTGGGGGGGGGCAGGAAGAAGCCTAAAAATGGTGGGAAGGTCAAATGAAGTAAGAAGCTGGGAAATGATAGGTGGAAAAGGTAAAGGGCTGAAGGAGAAGGAATCTAATAGGAGAGGAGAGTGGACTATGGGAGAAAGGGGAAGGAGGAAGGACTCCAGAGGGAGGTGCTAAGCAGGTGAGGAGAAGAAAAAAAAGTAAGGCAGAGATAGAGTGTAGTCTACTACAAGACAGATTCAAGTTACTTAGAAACATATAAATGAAATATGGGCATTAGGTTCAAGCTCTAAAAGTTTAAAATATATTTAAATTAGTTTCCTACCTGGAGAAAATGCTCGATGAAATTGGCACACATCTTCACCAATTAGTTCTTGAGCAATCTGCTGGATCTTTAATCTAATATCAGCGAACTTTATCTCAGATTCACTCAGTAATTCACCAACATCACCAACACTATGAAGGGAAACATTTATATAAGTTTGTATAACTTTATACAATTTTAAGGGAAACATTTAATTCAAAAATTCTATCTGAATTTCAATCACAAATATGTTGTTTCATTTTCATTTCTGTTTTGTTCAATTATTTGTTATTCTTGGTAGAAGATATAAGCTTTTAATATATGACATTTACATTGCAACACTAAACATAGTAAAATTTCCAACTGAACTGCAACACTATCAAACTAAAATATAACTCTTAGCCACAAAAAAATATCAGGACAAATAAACAAAATCTTGATCCAAGTTAGTTGTTAAAGAATATGTTAATGAAAGAAAGTCTGGGAGATTTTATACTGAGTCTCAGCCCTTTGGGACAAAACGGCTGAAACCATCACCAGCAACAGCAGTGTGATTAAAATCAAGAAACCACTGGAAGCAAGGATCAAAGCTGGTGGTGGCTTGATAATGATGATAGCAGCAGAATAATTTGAAGGCTAAGATGAGGATCTTAAAACTCCAAAGGAGTTAACGTGCATCAGAAAGTTTATGTGCAATGAGCAAATGAGATGAGTGGCAAGTTAAGATAACCATGTAACCATATAACAATTACAGCACGGAAACAGGCCATCTCGGCCCTCTAGTCCGTGCCGAACGCTTACTCTCACCTAGTCCCACCGACCTGCACTCAGCCCATAACCCTCCATTCCTTTCCTGTCCATATACCTATTCAATTTTTCTTTAAATGACAATATCGAACCTGCCTCTACCACTTCTACTGGAAGCTCGTTCCACATAGCCACCACTCTCTCAGTAAAGAAGTTCTCCCTCATGTTACCCCTAAACTTTTGCCCCCTAACTCTCAACTCATGTGCTCTTGTTTGAATCTCCCCCACTCTCAATGGAAAAAGCCTATCCACATCAACTCTATCTATCCCTCTCATAATTTTAAATACCTCTATCAAGTCCCCCCTCAATCTTCTACGCTCCAAAGAATAAAGACCTAACCTGTTCAACCTTTCTCTGTAATTCAGGTGCTGAAACCCAGGTAACATTCTAGTAAATCTTCTCTGTACTCTCTCTATTTTGTTGACATCTTTCCTATAATTCGGTGACCAGAACTGTACACAATACTCCAAATTTGGCCTTACCAATGCCTTGTACAATTTTAACATTACATCCCAACTCCTATACTCAATGCTCTGATTTATAAAGGCCAGCATACCAAAAGCTTTCTTCACCATCCTATCCACATGAGATTCCACCTTCAGGGAACTATGCACCATTATTCCTAGATCCCTCTGTTCTACAGCATTCTTCAATGCCCTACCGTTTACCATGGATGTCCTATTTTGATTAGTCCTACCAAAACGTAGCATCTCACACTTATCAGCATTAAACTCCATCTGCCATCTTTCAGCCCACTCTTCTAACTGGCCTAAATCCCTCTGCAAGCTTTGAAAACCTGCTTCATTATCCACAATGCCACCTACCTTAGTATCATCTGCATACTTACTAATCCAATTTACCACCCCATCATCTAGATCATTAATGTATATGACAAACCCAAAATAAAACCAGCAGAATTTTGGAGGAGAACAGTTATGTTGATATGGAAAATGAGTGGAACACCAAAATAGTTTGAAATGTTGGGGAAGTATGGAGGTAGGATTATGAATGAGATAGAAGTAGACTTGGAGAACAGAGGTAGTAATACGCTGCCTGAGCATGATAGACACAGACTACGTACTCTGTTAAATACAATACCAAGAATGGTTTGACTTATATCCTTATACAACTTTTATCCTTATATCAACTTAAATCCTACACGTTGCCACAGTGTTGTTGACCTGATTCAATTCACAAATCCTGAGCAAATGAAGCAATCCACACATGCATTTAGAAAGATGTAAATAATGCACATGAATATAAATAACAAGTAACAAGCATGCTAGGTAAAGGCTCAATAAGGAAGATGGTCATTGCCTGGCATTCATGATATTGAATGGCATTACCATCACAGAGTACACCACCATCAACATCCATAGGGTCATCAATGGCCAAATTCTCAACTGGACCAGCCACATAACTACCTCTGTGACAGGAGCAGCTTGGAAGCTGGGTTTTCTGCAAGTCACTTACTGCTTGACACTCCAAAGGATTTCCACCATCTAAATGGCACAGTCAGTAATAAGTTGGGATATTCATATCTATTTGAATGGGTCAGTACTACTTTACTCTAAAGAAGCTCAACAACATTGGTTGAGTGAGCTAGTTTTCCTCTTTGGAGTGAAGAATAATGACAGGTGACTTAACAGAGGTGTACAAAGTGATAAGAGGCATGGATCAACTGGATAGCTAGAGACTTTTTCACAGGGCAGAAATGACTAAAACGAGGGGGCACAATTTTAAGATAATTGGAGGAAAGTATGGGGGATGTCAAAGGTATGTTTTGTACAGAGGGGTGTATGCATGGAACACTCTGCTAAAGGTGGTGATAGAAGCAGATATTAAAAAGTAGGAGGAGTTTAGGAGGATGATGGCAAGTCGTTTGCTTGCATCTTCGGAAACAGCTCTATATCTACCATTAATATCTCTATTTTTCCCTTTCAGGGTTTTTTTGAAGACCCTGACCTGGAGTTACACGCTGACTTCAGTTCTTTGCAGGAATGGGACCCACTCTTGGGGTCTCACGATTGGCCGCTATTTGATATAACAAGGATGCGGCCTAGTGCACCTTCAGGGTTCTGGGATTTCATGCTCTGGAGGCGGGCGAACTCCAGGTCAGTGCCTCCACAGGAAATTGGTGTGTCGTGGGAGATGAAAGATCGAAAGTAGCAAGCTGGCTGCTGGGTGTGTGTCCAGAGACCCGAGTTCCTTGGACTTGGAAAAAGCGATGCAACAGACATTTAACATCGTAAATCAGCCAGTCGTTCGTTATGTCTCCCCGGTTACTGTGAAATGGGGACACCTCTTTTTCCCTTATTAGAGAGAGAGAGAGCCTGTGGTATATCGAATTACCAGGTGAACGAGTAGTCTTTGGGGTACTGCAAGTCTGTGTCTTTATTGATGCTTTGCTGCACGTTTGAGTGCTCGGTGGGGGTGCCGATGCGTTTTGTGCTGGTGGGGGAGGGGTGGTTTGTTGCTTTGCTGCTACTTATGTGGAGAAGGGGGGGAGCTGGGGGGCTTTGGGGTTCTAACATTTAACTGGCATTCATTCTTTGGGGCACTCCTCTGCTGCGAAGAAAAAGAATTTCAGAATGTATATCGTATATATTTCTCTGACATTAAATGTACCTTTGAAACCTTGAAACATTAGAGACATTTAATAAACTATTAGATAGGCACATGGATGATAGTAAACTGTAAGGCGATGTAAGAAGGAAACGTTAAATTGACCTTAGAGTAGGGTAAAAGGTTGGCACAACATCATGAGCTGAAGAGCCTGTGCTGTGAAGTGTTCTATGTTTTATTAACCACATTCTGGGACAAAGTTGCCCACCCAAATGGCACCCCATTAACCACCCTCAACATCCACTCTCTCCAGCACAAAGTGAATCAGTATCTATCTATACCATTGTAACACCCTGGGAAAGGTTTCACTTTTAATGTAATAGTCTTTCTGTAGAAGCAGCATTTGGGTTATGGTTAGTGATAACGCGTGCTTTGGAATGTGAGCTATCCAATGAAGGGAGTGTGTTTTCGTGCTGTGTGCCGGACACCGAGGTGATCTGGGTCTTTTGCTTGGCAGGAAATGGAGAGAGGTGACGCTAGGAAGGAGTGGACTTGGAGTGCGGCCGGGAGTCGATGAAGCCCTGGGAAATCGATGGAGGATTGGGGAAAGGGAAACCGTGAGCTCCAATTTGTGTACATTAGACTGTTTCATCAATATGAGACCTTTTATTTTGTTTTTTCTTTACTAACTCTTTAGTCAAATTAAGAATTATAAAGCTGAATTGTTTAATCGTATATGATGTACGTCTGTCTGTTATTTTGTGGTACTGATTTGTAACAGGGTAACAAATCATGCAGTATCCACACAAACAAGGAGTTTCGGGGTTTTGAACCTCAATCTCACACATTTGGCGGGGCCAGAGAATGCCTTCCCTAGACTTATGCAGCCTACAGAACCCGAGTGTTACAATCGTGGGGGCTCGTCCGGAATCGATTTCATTGGATGCTGTGTGATTGCCCTGAGCATTGAACCAGTGGGTTGTGTATCTAAGTCTGTGCTAAACTATTGTCCCGTAAAGTGATTACGGTATGTGGTTATGGATACTGCAGGGGTGGAGTGGTGGTGCAAATCCACGGGGTGACTGGTAACGAATGCGCATGTGTTCAGTGGGATAGATATTTGTATTCCTGACGAATTGTTAACTCGACTTTTAAGTACTGTTAAAGCTGTCAGCAAAGTTATGATTGTGGGGCAGAGGTTCGATAAAATGGTAGGCAAAGACATAGTTTTTGGTGGAATGGTGGAACTGCCTGGTACTACTGGGGCCACAGCAGAGGGGCAGTCCGTACTTTCCAGGAAAAGGCCAAATTGCAAGTCAAATCTCCTGCACTGGGGGCAGAGACTTCAAAGACAGGGTTCTTTCATTTCTGCAGAGCGAGGGGAAGGAGTGGTCTAATTTGGAATATCTAATGAATCCCCATTCCGCAGTGAAGAGTGAGAATTCTGAGTTAGTATCAGCCCTTACCTCTCTAGCGAATAAATGGCCCAGTGTACAGGCAGAGGGTGTTGCTATCGAACGCTGAGAATGTTCTCTGAGATGAAGCCCACTCCCAAGGGGGAAGAGGAGTATGAGACTTGGGCGGAGAAGACCTCTCAGTTGTCAGATGAGTGACAATGCTCTGATGACGTAAAGGGACAGAGATTGGCTGAGAGTTTGAGGGGGCAGGCTGCTGACGTTGTGAAACCCATAAAGTCACAGTACCTCCTTGCCACCTCTGCGGCTTATATGCAGACACTGGAAAAGGCATTTGGCATGACAAGAAATCCAACAGAGCTTATGACGGGGTTTCAGAATTTGTGTCAGAAGGGGGAGAAGCTTCCTGCCTACAGCTTTCGGCTAGAGAGGCAGCTAAGTTTCTTGTGGAGCAGAGGGGCCATTCAGGCAGCTGAGATGGATCAGTTAAGATTGGGCCAAATAGTGAAAGGCGCCCAGTCCCAGGACCTATCGCTTGGGGTCAACAACTGTCTCATAAGACGCGCCCCTCTCCCTTGTTTATTGAGCTCATCAGAGAAGTACCGGAGGAGAACATGTCAGAGATGCGGGCGGGGGGGGGGGGCGGTGGTGAGGGCTCTGTCAGCAGGGTACAGTCCTCGGTAGTAGCCCCTTATGGTGTAGTGACCACAGATAGCCCAACCCGGGGAGTGGTAAAGGAGATCATCGCAGAGTTGAGAACTGAGATGTCCTGGTTGTTATCAGCAGCAGTTGCCTGTTGCGCCCCCCCCATACAATGGAACCGATAGGGAGGCCGACCCCCTAAGGGGACGGACAACGCAGAGGGCTGCTGGTGGCCGGGGTCTCACGAGAAGGGGAGCGGTCGGTACTGTGGTGAAGAGTGACACTTCAGGCGGAAGTGTGAATGACGGGAAACCCCTCAGAGAGTGAGCCCCCCGGGTACCAAATCAGAGAGGGACATCAGGAAACTTAGGAGACCCAATGAGGGAATGGCTTGGTGTCTCGGGGGGGCGGGGGGGGGGACATGTTCCCAGCAACATATCAAAGAACACTCGAAAGCAAAAAATCCTGTTCCTGAAGGCTTCGTGGGGCCAAGCTCCTACGTATCACTACGGATAGATATTTATGCTAGAGCCATACTCAACACAGGGTCATAGGTCACCTTGCTGCACCATTTGTTTTACAACCAGTATCTGACGCATTTACCATTGACGTCACTCAGTGCATTAGAGATCTGGGGTCTTAGTGTGGGTGATTATCCATACGATGCTTATAGCTGGAGCTTTTGGAGGCCGAAGTGGGAGTGTCTGGGGTTCTTGATACATTAGTGATGGTTTGTCCAGACCCCGTTGAGAAGGGCGGTGTTTCAATTCTTGTGGGGATCAACACCCCTATAGTGAGGAGATTCATGGGAGCCTGCAAGGAGAAAGCTGGAGAGAGCTTTCTGAGAACATCCTCCCTTCACCCAGTGTTTTGAGCTGCTTCTGAGGAAGTGCGTGGCTGCACTGTGCCGGATAACGTTCAGACGAAGGACTGTATGGTTTACCCAGTCAAAACCAATCGTGTTACGGCCCAGGTAAGTGAGAGTAACAGGAAACACCAAATTTCCTGGAATGCCCGAGGGAGAGGCCCTCTTAGCGGATGCTCCAGAAGACCACTAAGAGGAGTCGGGATTACCTGCTGCGGTACTGGTGAGGCCCGAACTGCAGAAGCCCTCGGTTGTACAGGCAAACAGGATGGCAGTGATCGTCAGGAACACAACAAAGAGGGAGGTCACCTTCAAGTGGGGGATGCCCCAGTGCATTCTCTTCCCAGTGATGTTAACGTCTACTATCCCTGTGAGACAAGCCAGGGAGAAACTATCTGCAAAGGGGTGAAAGTTGACCACTGAATCATTCAACTTTGGTGACTCCCCAGTACCTGCGGATTGGAAGAGGAGGTTGATAGAGAAGATGTGAAACTGGAAGGTGTCTTTTCCACTGACAAGTTTGATGTGGGTTGTTCCAAGAGCACTTGTCACACTATCCAGGTGACCAAGGACACCCCGTTTAGATAAAGGTCCTGGCGACTGGCCCCTGCAGAGGTGGAAGATGTTTGGCAGCATTTATTCAAGTTGAAGGAAGCGGGGATCATCACTGAGTCCAGAAGCCCCTATGCGTTCCCAGTAGTAGTGGCCAGGAAGAAGAACGGTAAAATACAGATGTGTGTGGACTATAGGACTCTAAACAGGCATACTGTCCCCAACCAGTATACAGTCCCAAGGATCGAAGATGCGCTGTCCTGTCTGAGTGGTGCGAAGTGGTTCAGAGTGCTGGATCTGAGGAGTGGATAACCTCAGGGCATATTGGGCACCCCTGCGATCTTCCAGCATGTCATGGAGAAAATGGTGGGGGATATGAACTTGCTTGAAGTATTGGTGTACCTGGATGACCTCAGTGTTTGGGTCCACCATACAGGAACATGAAACGCGGCTACCGAAGGTGATGGGCCACCTGAAAGCTGAAGGGTTAAAACTTTCCCTGGACAACTCCAGTTCTGCAAGCCATCTGTCAGTTATGTTGGGCACATTGTCTCATGGAATGGAGTAGTTACGGATCTATCTAAGGTAGAGGTGGTGACCACATGGCCAAGGCCCCAGACTGCGAGCACCTTGTGCTCGTTCCTTTGGCTCTGTCCTGATGAAGGGTCTCGGCCTGAAACGTTGACTGTGCTTCTTCCTATGGATGCTGCCTGGCCTGCTGCGTTCCATCAGCATTTTGTGTGTGTTGCTTAATCCAATAACTGTGCTTCTGTTTATTTAACATTAATGCTTTGATCTTTTAAAGCACAGGGCAAACTCAACAAGAAGTACAATCAGTGGCCATTTTATTAGATAAAGAAGTGCAACCCAGTGTGGCCCTCTGCAGCTGAGCCCCTCTTCAAGGTTCGACGGTTTGTGCATTGAGAGATGCTCTTCTGCACATCACTGTTGTAACGTATGGTTATTTGTGTTACTGTCACCTTCCTGTCAGCTTGAAGCAGTCTGGCCATTCTCCTCTGACCTCTGTCATTAACAAGGCGTTTTTACCCATAGAAATGCTGGTCACAGGATTTTCTTTTATTTTTCGCACCATTCTCTGTAAACTCTAGAGACTGTTATACATCGAAATCCCAGGAGATCTGTAGTTTTGAGATGCCCAAACCACCCTGTCTGGCACCAACAATCATTCCATGGAGACTTACAGTATCTTGAAGCAGTATTCAGCCCCCAACTCTTTGTTCACATGAATGAGTATTACAACCAGGGATTTTGATCAATTTAACTGAGAATTTTTATTTGTGAATCGCAAGCTCCCTTTTTCACAGTAGAGCACAAAAAATACAGGGAAAATAGTAAAACATGAAAAACTACAAATGTAAAAACTGAAATATCAACAGTTCAATAGTATTCATCCTGTTTGCTCAGAACTTAGTCGAACCACCTACAGCCAATAGCCTTTTTAGGTTTGCACAACATGATGGAGCAAGATTTGCCCGTCCCTCCTTGCAAAATTGTTCAAACTGTGCAAGGTTAGTTGGGGAGCAGCAGTGGACAACAATCTTTGAGGTCTTGCCAGAGATAATCAATTGGCTTAATTGAATTGACTTTATTTCTTACATCTATCACATAAGTGAGGAGCAAAAATCTTTATGTTACATCTCCATCAAAATGTGCAAATTATAGTAGTTTGTAATAAATAGTATGTACAGCAAGATATACAACAAAACAGTCAATATAGCTTAGAAATACAATTGTGTCAGTGTAAATTAATCAGTCTGATGGCCTGGTGGAAGAAGCTGTCCCGGAGCCTGTTGGTCCTGGCTTTAATACTGTGGTACCGTTTCCTGGATGGTCGCAGCTAGAACAGTTTGTGATTGGGGTGACTCAGGTTCCCAATGATCCTTCGGGCCCTTTTTACGCACCTATCCTATATATAAATATCCTGAATACTGGTGTTAAGGTCAAGACTCTGACTGGGCCAATCAAGGACATTAATTTGCTTCATTTGAAGCCACTCCATGGTTGCTCTGGCAGTGTGCTTTGGGCCATTATCCTGGTGAAAAATTAACTTCCTTCCTAGTTTAAGTTTTCTGACAGAAGCAAGCAGGTTTTTATCCAAGATCTCTCTATATTTAGCAGCATTCATCTTCCCATGAATCCAAACCTGATTTCCAGTCTCTGCTGCTGAAAAGCATCCCCAGAGAATGATGCTACCTCCACCTGGCTGATGCGCAGTATTAGATTTATGTCACACATACCACTCAGTGTTGAGGCCAGAAAGTTCCATTTCAATCTCGCCCAACCACAAAACCTTCTTCCACATCTTTACAGTATCTTCTAAGTGACTCTTTGCAAAGTCTTTGCAGGCAAGGATATGCTTTTTCTATCAGTCAGGGCTTCTCCCTTGCCACTTTTCCATAAATCCCCTTTCAGTGCAAAGCCTTAGAGATTGTGGAGCCGTAAACTTAATCTCCAGTTGCACCAACTGACCTCTGCAGCTCATTCAAGACTGACTGGTGGCATCAAGTGCCATTCTTCTTCAGCAACTGAGTTCAGAAGGGCAGCCTGACCTAGGCAGTGTGGCCATTGTTTCAGTTTTTTTCACTTTTTCATGATGGACTGAGTTCAGTGCCTTTGATATGGTCTTGTACCCTTATCCAGATTTGTACTTCTCTATTATCATTTCCCTGTTAAGTTTCAAATGTTCTTTTGTCTTCCTTTTGCCCTGGTCTGTTGAAAATCTACCATACTGTTGGACCTTATAGAGAAAGAGGGTATTTATTCAGGTGATCCTCCAACTTTCTACATCAACAAATTGGGTGAATTAGTAAGGTAATTTTATATTGCACCTGAGGAAAGTTAGCGCGGTAATTACAAAGAAGATGAATAATTTTTCAGCCTCAAAATTTTGGTTTTTAATTTTTAGTAAATTGTTGACAGGTTTTGGAAGTTTTTGTTTGATTTGACATAATGCACAATGTTTTGTAGATCAGCTCAAAAAATCCAACTTCAATATATTTTACGTTTAGAAAATGACACAGTAAAATATGAAATTACTTGTGGGAGCTGAATACTTTTTCAAGGCACTGTAGATAACACTTCTTCCCCTTTTCTGATATTTGGTCTGAACAACAACTGAACCTCTTATCTATGTCTGCATGCTTTTACACATTGAGTTGCTGACACATGGTTGAATGATTAGATTATGCATAACACGCAAGTGTACAGGTGTACCTAATAAAGTGGCCACTGAGTGTATGTACTCAGGTCTTTATTAAACAGTCATCAAAATTCATGTGAGCAACATTGAGACATATCTGGTTTGGAAATATAACAGCAATTTCAATGTATTAAATATTAAAAAATCAAATAAGTTCAATGAAGATCTCATACCTGATTACCCTGTGAAGAAGAAAAATAGTGCGTTTGCTGTCAATGGTAACATCCCGACTGAGTTTAACCAGCCTCTCGTGTTTATCATGCTTTGCATCAAGTTCTTTTTGAAAAGCTGATCAAAATGAGGGCAATAGTTAATATTAATAAACACAATTTAGTGAGAATCCCATGGCTCATTCACTGCAAATAATATGTCATTCTTAGCAAACAATAGAAACTGATGCGTATTTCACTTCTGTTAACGTTGAAGAGCACTTCCTGAGAAATCCCTGAGGGAGAGAATGAAACCCAAGGTAACCTCCACAGCAGTGATTTACTTAAGCTATTTATATAACAACAGTTAACCTAGAAAAAGTTTTACAACATTAAACACTCAGTTTCTGAGAGAGGTCATTCAGATTTTAATTCCAAATGTTGCATAAATATACTGTATATCTATTTTTAAAAAACTGAAATTTCAAAGAGTGAGGAATTATTATTAGATGATGTAATTGGTGCTACAGTCTAATTGCCTTTACCTATGAAAATGAATGAACAATTGCAAATATACGAGAAAATACAATGAAAGGATAAATGTAAATAATTAATGCTTTCTCATTCTTTAATAAGAATTACTTAATTGAATTATTTCATTGTTAATTAATTACTTGTGAAAGTTATTATACTTATGTGGGTGAATGCAGCAAACAATTAACACATACAAAATACTTCCATAAGCAAATCATTTCAAATGATTTACTATTTTTTTCTTTAAGAGGAAGATTGGCCAAAATGAATTTCTTTCTTTTCCGTAAAAGCACCAAGGACTTTTCACGATTCAGCTAAAATGATATCCAAAGTTTGTCACCCCCTTAGTACTTCATTGAAGGTCAATTTGAATTATTTGTTCTCATCTGAACCCACGTCATTCTGAATCACAGGCTAGCATGTTACTAGCTGAGCAGTGAAACAGGTAAAAGGACAACTGTGAATATGCAAGTGATATATACAGTTGCAATAAAAAGCTTGTGAACCCTTCTTAATCACCCTGTTTTCAGCATTAATTACTCATAAAATGTGGTCTGTTCTTCATCTAAGTCACAATAATAGACAAACATAATCTGCCTAAATTAATAACTCGGAAACAATTGTACTTACCATGTCTTTATTGAACATATTGTTCAATTCACAGTCTGGGCTGGAAAAAGTGTGTGAACCCTTGTATTTAATAACTGATAAAACATCCTTTAGCAGCAATAACCTCTATCAAATGTTTCCTGTAGCTCAGACAATTTTAGACCATTTCTCTATACAAAGTTGTTTCAGTTCATCAATATTTCTGGGATACCTTACAGGAACAGCCCTCTTCAGGTCATGCCACAGCATATCAATTGGGTTATGGTCTGGACTCTAACTAGACCATTGCAAAATATGAATTTTCTTTTATTTTTAAACTATTCTACTGTTTATTCACTCTTCTGTTTTGGATCATTGTCTTGTTGCATCATCCAACTGCTATTAAGCTTCAGGTGATGGACTGCTACCCTGACATTCTCCTGTAAAATGTGTTAAACAGTTTTGAATTCAATGTTTCCTTAATGATTACAAGCTGTCCAGGCCCTGAGGCAGCAAAGCAGGCCCAAACCATGATGTTTCTTCCACCATGCTTCACAGTTGAGATAAAGTCTTGGTGTTGTTGTGCCGTGCCCTTTTTCTTCCAAACATATCAGTGCGTATTTCTGTCAAAAAGTCCAAATTTTGTCTCATCTATTCACAGAACGTTGTGGAACATCCAGGTGGCCTTTTGCGAACTTGATATGTCTAGCAATTTTTTTTGGACAACGCTGGTGTCCTTCCATGAACACCATCCTTGTTCAGTGTTTTTCTTATAGTGGACACATGAACAGAAACTTTAGAAAGTTCTAGCGATTCTGCAGGTCTTTTGCTGGGTTCTTTTTTCACCTCTTTCAGTATTGCATGTTGTGCTCTTGAGGTGATCTTTGAACAATGCCCACTCCTAGGAAAAGTAGCAACAGTACTGAATTTCCTCCATTTGTAGCCAATTTCTCTTACTGTAAACTGATGAACTCTCAGGTCTTTAGAAATGCTTTTGTAGCCTTCTCCAGTTTCATGTATCTCTACAATTCTTCTTCTAAGGTCCTCTGAAAGTAGTTTTGATCAAGATACGGTGCATGATGCCCATAAAAAGAACTTTCTTGAGAAGCGCGGGCTGTCAGTAGCCTAACTTTGTATGTGTGTTTTATAGGGTAGGGCAACTCTACAACCCATACTTCCAATCTCATCTCATTGATGGGAACACCCAACTCCAAATAGCTTTTGAAGAGGGCATTCCCCCAGAGATTCATGTACTTTTATGAACCTAGACTGTGCTTGTTTTGATGGTGAACTCAGTATTGACAAGAAGTAGTACAATTCTTTGTGTATTATTAGTTTAGGCAGATTGTGTTTGTATATTATCGCGACTTACATGAAGATCAGAAAACCAAGTAAATGCAAAGGGTTCACAGACTTTTTCTTGCAACTGTGTATGTACTTGGAACTTTGAAAATGTGGAATAACAAGTCAAAATCAGAGACCATGCATAGCAGGGAAAGACAAGAGCTACATTTGTGGAGTGCCTTTGGCTCTGTCAAGAAGGGAAATTATTGACGGCACACTCATATTATAAAGTGTCATTGCATCAACTGTCAATATTCCCATAGCAGATATGTGCTTTTGAAAATAATCAACACTGGGCTGCTGGGTGTTGAGGCTCATAGGGCCAGAAGGGCCCAATCCACATTGTATCTCTAAATGAATAAAACTATAAAGGAACATTTTTGAATTTAGCTGACTTGATGCAGAATAAATCAGCATTCTTACTCAGAATCAGACATCCAGAATTTTTACATAAAATGTGGATTTAAGTCAAGATAGGACTGGACTCCGTTCTAATGTTGCTGTGGTTGTACAGCTTCTGATACTCACTGTCAAACCTGTCACTTGAGTGAAGTATTAATTGGTGGAGGAGAACATAAAAATCTCAACAACTCATACCTTCAATAAGATTGAGGTAAAATTTTTTTGGAAGAAATTATCTCAGAGAATAATGGCAGTGAAATGAGATTGATAATATAACAATGCTTATTTGGCTTGGATTTTATTGATCTTTGAACATTATTTTTGCTTAAATGCTATTTTTGAATTTTCATTATATTGTTTCCTTGCATCCTTCTTAGCAATCCTATTTATCAAGCTCTCTGTCGTTTTCTCCATTGTGTCGACCCCAACGTGTCAGTCCAATGATAGCACAAAATTGATCTTGATTGGTGCTGAGCACGAAAAATTTGATGCAAGTAATAATAAAAATTGAGGATCAATAAAACACACTTACACTCAAAAGATAACAGCACAGGTGACAATGGGTTTACTTTACTCTGTCCTTCCTCTTTTTGATTTCGAGGCTGCAGGTTGTCATGCTTTCTCTTTCGAAATCTACCTGAGCTCAAAGGAAAATATAAAAATTACATTGTGTCTTTTACAGATACAAAAATTATTCTATTTCTATAGATCATTATCAATATTCTAAACAAATTTTGCAATGTTTCTTAAGTGTTCTAACCAGCAAAAAAAATCAGACTACGTACTGCCCTGATGAAGCATTAAGATTATAGTGTCATATTATTGATTTGAATCATATAGATGGTAGGTATTTCAACATAAAATTTATTCAAATTAGAAATCTTTGATTTTACAGCAAGAATAGCTTTAGAAATCATTTAAAGGTGCACAATGACAAACAGTAAAGTTACTTTGATTGGTATAATTGGCATTTATCTAAAATCAGTCAGGGTTATAGTTGATGCACACTTAATCAACGTTCCTACTCCCTGAAAATTTGAAACAAATGTGCTTTTAAGACTGATCAAATTTCTTTCATATGTTCCTGACTAATGTAACATGAAGAGCTATGTGCGTTCTTGAATAGTAAAAATGACTTCAAAGTGGTTAAAAGCTATCTAGTACCTAACATGAAGAACAGTTTCAGAACACAGTTTAATAATTAGGAACTTGCACAGGCCAGGCATGTAATTTGAGAGGTGGTGCAGGCCTTCCATTTTTTTTACACTGGGATTCTGTGTGTTCTCTATTTACGGAGTCCAGGCTCTCCATGAAATCCCAAATGCTTCTTCTCTTGATACAGGGTTTATGGGCTAAGGGTACCATAGGTCAATGAGCTGTAACGCCTATTCAAAAAGGATTTGAAAGAATTATTCCATTTTTTCTTCTATTGATTACTTGCCAGAACAAAAAGTTTTAAAAAGTATGGTCGACATTCTAACTACTTGGCTGACCCACTGAGCAGAACTGGGGCTTCAGCACTGAGGACATCAGCTGGAAAAGCACACTTTTGTTCACCTGCTTATCCTGCCACTAAATTTGGAACATCGTGAAAACATTAGTAGCAGTATTATAGTACTTTGAGAAGGCTATTGTAGGGCAGTCCATATCTCAGAAGCTCAGGATGGCAAGGTAAAGATGACTATCTTTGCATCTATGAGCTTTGAGTCAGCTTCAGCTACAAACACTGAGTTTCAGCTACGAACACTCATTTCCTCAGAAAGACAAAAACTCTGTTTGTGCACTGAAAGTCAAAGGTAATATTTGCTTTCACTCAGAAGTGGCTCCCAAAATTTATAAAGTTGTCTGAATTTTCTAGATTCTTTGGGTGGATGTTTATTGAATGGGAAGCAGTATTTATTGTACAGCAAGCTACTACAGGTCGACCTTCACTAATCCGGCACCATTGGGACCTGAGGAGTGCCAGATTAGTGAAAATGCCAAATTACAGAAGGATCACATACAGAAGCATAATCAGTGCTGGATTATCGAAGGAACTGGATTATAGGTAGTCGGATTAGTGAAGGTCGACCTGTATAGGATTTTTTATTTCTAATTGCCTTTACTCCCCCCCCACCCACTCCAACCACAACATCTCCAAACATGCAGAGCTCTGTTCCCTCCTTTCCAACCCAAACTCATCATCAAACCCACAGACAAGGGCAATGCTATTGTTTTCTGGTCAACTGATCTCTGTAGACTGCAGCTCTCCAATATCTCTTCATACCTATTACTGGACCAAAACCCCACCAAAGGACTTCAGGCTGCTATCTCCCATACCATCATAGATCTGACCACTTCAGGAAATCTCCCCTCCACAACCTCCAACCTGATAATTCCACAAATCCATACTCCCCATTTCTATCTCCTACTGAGGATTCACAAATAGGATTACCTTGGTAGTCCCATTGTTTCTTACTGCTCTTATCCAACTAAACTCATCTCTTCATAACTTGACCATCTCATTCCACCTTGTCCAAAATCCATCTGGAATATATTGCACACTCGCCACCATTTTAACCACTTCCAATTCCTTGGGCCCCCATCACCTCATGTTTACTATTGACATCCAGGCACTAAACACCACCACTCCCGAAGCAGGAAGGCCATAGGCATTCTGGGGCAGCAAAATGCAATTACAAGAGATTCTACAGATGCTGAAAATCCAGGGCAACACACAAAATGTTAGATGAACTCAGGTCAGGCAGCATCTATAGAAATGAATAAACATTGACATTTCAGGCTGAGACCCTTCATCAAGACCCTGGACACTGAAGTTCTCTTCTGATTCCTCACACTTTCAACAAATCAAAGTTGTAGCAAAGAGCACTTGCATGGGCCCTAACCATGCTTACCTTTTTTGTTGGCTATATGGAGCAAAGTCCTAATTAGAAAGTCTTGGCCCGAAATAGCAACTGTTTATTCCACTCCATGGACAATGACTGACTTGCTGAGTTCCTCCAGCACTCTGTCTGTGTTGCTGCAGATTTACAGTAGCTGCAGAATCTCCTGTTACTACTCCTAAGGTAGTTCCTGATATGCTCAAAATCTACATCTTTGATTAAGCTCATGTTTATCCCCTTCAATGGTTCAGCATCAAATATTGTTTGATATACTGCAGTAAAGTACACTGGGAAATGGTGCTTTAATATAATATACAAATAATTTGTATTATTTGGCATGGCCAAGTGGATAAGGCGTTCGTCTAGTGACTTGAAGGTCCCTAGTTCGAGCCGGCTGAGGCAGCATGTGTGTCCTTGAGCAAGGCAATTAACCATACATGGCTCTGCAATGACACCGGTGCCAAGCTGTATGGGTCCTAATGCCCTTCCCCTGGACAACATCGGTGGTGTGGAGAGGGGAGACTTGCAGCATGGGCAACTGCTGGTCTTCCATACAACCTTGACCAGGCCTGCGACCTGGAAACCTTCCAAGGAGCAAATACATGGTCTCATGAGACTAACGGATGTCTATATAATAAATACAAATAAAAGTTGCTGGCTGACGATGGATGGAAATAAACTGCCAGTGTTAATATTCAGTTTATTTAAATACTCTCAGTTATGACTTAATGGTAAATGATGATTCAGAGCAGGACACAAAGCAATAACTAATGGATTGTGCTTGTGGTAAACAGGAATAATATTCTGTAAAGTCAGCCAGATCAATGCTGTAACAAATCTAGATAGCACAAGCACAGGTAGAAGAGATGAGCACAAAAAATCCAGCTGATACCATCAGTACAGTACTGAAAACACACAATATCACAGAACTGATATCGTCAAAAGGATAATCTAGTCTCCCAGCCAGCCAAAGAGGTGTCAGAACATTACTCCAAAAACATCAAAGATGATACATATTCTGATTAACTTGCCCAATATTTATCTCCCAAAGTAGTATCATAAACAATTGATCTGTCATACTGGGTTAAAATATAATTCATAAGAACTTGCTGTTAACAAGTTTTAAACTCTGTTGGAAACACTAAACAGGAGTAGAGGATGTGAACCTTCAAGCCTGCTCCATGATTCAATACAATCATGGCCTATCCTTTCAACCATGGATTCCCAACCTGGGGTCCACAGGCCTCTTGCTTAATGGTATTGGTCCATGGCATAACAAAGTTTGGGAGCCCCTGCTCTTAACTCTAGAGGCATCAAGTTTTATAGGAATATGGTCCTGAGACAGAGATCTACCTTCTTTCAAAAAATAATTATTCTCAACAATTTGGCATCCACAACTTTCTTTGGCAGAGAATTCTGCATATTTCCCACAATGCAGACATTTCTCTAAATCAAACTCCAAAATGTCTTAGCCCATATCTTAAGACTGCCCAATATTTATCTCCTAAAACACTACCATATGCAGTTGGTCTGCCATACTGGATTACATTATAAGAACTTGTTAACAAGTTCTGAGTACCACCCCACCTCCAAACCAAGGGAACCAACCTCCTTGTCATCCAATGTGTTGAGCCCAGCCAAAATTAGCTAACGTTTCAATAAGATCTCATCGCATTATTCTAAACTTTGCAAATACAAACCAAGTTGATCTAATTTCTATTGTATGACAACCCCACCATTGCAGAAATCAGTCTTTTTAACTTTTGCTACACACCTTCTACAGCAACTATTTTCTTCAGTGAGGACAAGAGAACTGCATACAATACTCCAGGTGTGGTTCACCACAAGCACTCTTGTACTCAAAAGATTTTGCAGTGAAGACCAACATATCATTTGCTTCTCCTGCATGTTTGCTTTCAGTGACCAGTGCAGAAAGACATCAATATTCCTACATACATTAACATTTCACAGTCTATCACTATATGCCTTTTTGTTTTTCCAAATGAATTGGATAATTTCACATTTATATACTGCAACATACTGACCCACTCATTCAACTTTCTTAATTGCTTCAAATCCTCTTTGCAACCTCTCCATATCCTACTCACAGCCATTTTTGTATACTCAGCAAGCTTGAAATATTAGATGGTTTCCTCATTTAAAATATTGGGCAATATGTGGAGAGTTGGGCCATAAGCAAGGTTAGCTAATTCAATGACTATCAACTAGCAGCAGTCTACCATAATGAAGTGCTTCAAGAGGTTTGCAATGGCTCAAAATAACTAGCCTGGAACTGCTGCAATTCGTCGAATGCCACAACAGGTCAACAATGGACACAATCTCACTACATAGCATGATCCTCTTTTATAAATCACCGAACTTCTAAACTCGTACCTCTGACTTCCTCAAAGGGATACCAGAGTACCGATCAGTGTAAAGTTTCTTTGCTAACAATCAAACACAGGTGCACTTCAAGGATGCATGTTAAGCCTATTGCCCATTCTCTCTACATTCATGACTGTGTGGCTAAACACAGCTCAAACACTATTACAACTTTCCGGTTGACACCACTACCGTTGGTAAAATCTCAACAATGATAACAAGGAGGCATACAAGGTGGAACTGCTGGTTGACTGGCGTTGCAACAACAATCTCAATTATCAGCAAAACCAAGGACTTCGGGAAGGGGCAGTCCTCATCGAGGAGTGAGTGGTAGAAAGGATGAGCAGTTTCTAGTTTCTGGGCATCAAAATCCCAGATTATCTCTCTTGGGCTCAACATCATCTGGAACATGGCAAACTACTTGAATTGCAGCGCATTATTCAAATACCTAAAAACGTATTATCTACGCGAATGGTGTACAGTGCATACTGAAGAACGGCAAAGATTTTCCAATTCGTTTCTAATACTTGTTCCACGAACGAACGTCAACCTAATTTTATGATGTTCGCTCACAAGAACCACCAACCCAACCAAAAAGCTATCATCTCAAATTAAATCTAACCGATCACCAAACACGCTAAGCCAGACTTGGACTGTTCAGCGTCAGTTACGCGCTGAAGTCTTGGACCAAAGGCAACAGCTAAAGTACCTTCCTTGCTCATCTTGCCTGCGTCCGAGAGTCAGAGAGGCTCTTGCACTGGTCCCGTCCCGAGAGTCAGACTGAGATGCAGGCCTAGCTCCCGTTTGCTTGGTCTGGATAAAGCTCGGTCTCGCCTGGATTTTGCCTGGCACCGGTTCGGATTCAGCCTGACTATGAACCGAGCTCAGTCTATGTTTAGATCAATACCGGCCAGACCTACTGATCTTACAATCCTAGACCCATAAAGTAGTCGAACTATTGCAGCACCCAAACAAGTCGGACTGTTGCAGCACCAGGACCCCGCCGGTGTGTAACCACCCATTATCCTGAACCGCCTTCGATTCCAAAACACATTTTGATTTTATTTTTAACGTACGGAAGTTAAAACTAAATTATTGCAAAGCTGCGACGCGATAACGTGTAGTCGGATTGGTTTACTCATTGACGACAAATCAGGCCAGAGCGAGGGCCACCTCCAGCAGTTCGACTGCGGCTATGTAACACTGTCAACCTGCTGCGTCTGGCCGCTGTTAAAATTACAGTAAACACCACGAAATTCGGCCCAGAGGATACAGGTTCGCAGTATCTGTTTCTCCCAGCTCGCTTCACCTCAATTTATTGGGCAAACATATTCCTTTCTCTGGGGGCACAAGAGATTGCATTTACTTTCTCAGTCATATCCATATGTTAATTACAGGACGGAAGCAGACTTTTTGGCCCGTCCGGTCTATCCTGGCTTTAAATGAGAACAATTGAACTAGTTACGCTCACTCCGGCCCTCTCCTCATAATCTAACAAATATCTTAGATACTAAATGCAGTATCCTATTTACTATTACATTTAAATCGACCTCCAGAGTCTAAAACATTCCAATACACTCACAGACATCCCACCCTGAAAAAACTCATTTCAGGGACGTATCACCCCCGCCCCCCGCAACCCCGTATCACCCCTCTCCCCCGTCCCCCGGTCGACCTCCAAGGGTGTATGTAATACTTTGTTTAGTGATTTTGTCTAATCTGTAAACCAAGTTGGGTATATGCAGCAAATGTGACATTAAAGTATGTACTTATTATATCATCATGTTTATTCTGTTACAACTTTAAGCACGTCTACGGGGAGTTTGGCCTCATCACGTAGGGCATCAATAGCGTAGCTCCTTGGCAGCCTGCCAGCTAGTTTAAATTGGGTTCCCAACCTTTTTTGCACCGCGGACCGGTTTAATATTAACAATATTCTTGCGGATCGGCCGACCCCGGGGGGGGCGTGTTAAACGCGGCCAGAATATAGGTGGTAAGTCAGCTATAAGTCACTTGTAAGTGGCTAATACACTCAATTTTGTTTCTAAAGGGGTTTATCTAATGAATGTAATATTAAACACACAGCGCATATTTTCCTCGCATGAATGTAGTGATAAGTCAATTATAACAGTGGTCCCAAACCTCCGGGCCGCGAAGAATGCAGCGGTACAGCGGTAGCCAGAACACACCCAGCACACCTTTAAGAAAAAAGCTGAAATAAACAAGCTGATTGATTAGGTGCCGCCCGGCACGTAAATGTCGGCCCAGATCAAAGACGACGCAATCGGCAATTGTGTATCCCACTCCAATAGTCTTTGATAACAGGGCGTTCCCAGAAAATATGATAATGGTTTGCATTTTGATTTCCACAATTTCTCCAGCAAACGGGGGGTTACTATTAATGGGATTTCTGAGAGGGTGTAATAAAATATCTTATCAAGGTTTTCCACCTGAACTCGCTCCATTTCTGTGAACTGGTACACTTCCATTGATACCTCCATATTATTGTCCATTCTTCCTCAGATATTATTATCTCTCCTTCCTTCTCCCATTTTGATTTAATATATGAAGTCAAATGTGTTTTAAGATTTGACAACCCCTTATAAATGCTTGAAATTATTCTACTGTTGTCTGAATTATATGCTTTTCTAAATAGCTCTATCAGACATGTACTTGCCTTGGTTACATTTTTAACTATCCTATTAACATACTGTCACATTTGTAAATACTGATAAAAGTCCTGTTTTTCTAATAAGTGTTTTTGAGCATTTCAAAACTTCATTCATTCTATTGCAGATAGCTGTTATTCCTTTAGCTGTCCGGTCCTTACATCTAGCATCCAGTTTATTCAGCGTAAAATCCAAGTCATATGCACACCATTTAAGAATTGGAATGTCTCTCTCTGGTTTATATTCTTTTATAATAGTTTTCCATATCTTAAGAGTCCATTTCACCCATGGATTGTCAGTATTATTTATGTAACTTTATAGGTTGTCATCAGCCAAAATTGCCTGTATGGGGATGGAAAGTATCCTCTCCTCAATGTTTTTCCATTGAGCGTCATATGATGGATTGCACCAGCATATCACGGCTCTCAACTGTGCTGCAAAATAATAATCTCTAAGAGAAGGTAGGCCCCATCCCCCCTTTTCCTTGGCTAATTGCAAAGTTTTGAGACGAACCCTAGGCCTTTTACCTTGCCATATATATCCTGATAGCATCTTGTTCCATTCATTGAATTGATTTTGGTTAATCTCTATTGGTAGGGTCTGAAAGAGATTTTAGTAGTCTGGGCTGTATATTCATTTTAATAGATTCAATCCTTGAACTGAGACCAAGAAAAGGAATTAGGTTCTGTCTTGTTATATCTTCCTTAATTTTTTTTAATATACAGTATAGGCTGATAATTGCATTCTGATAATTTTGCCAAATCTTTTGGCATAATAATGCCCAAATATTTGACAGACTCTGTTTGCCATACCCAAGGATATCTACTTTCAATTTCTCTTGGTGGGCTATAGTTATATGAAAGTAGTTGGGTTTTATCTGTGTTGATCCTGTATCCTGATAATTGGCCATATTGTTCAAAGGATTGCATCAATTTAGGTAAAGAGTATGTTGGTTGCCCGAGATAGATCAAAATGTCATCTGCATAACAGGCCAATTTATGCTCTGTCCCTTGAATAGTAATTCCCCAGATATTTTTATTTTGTCTGATGTATTGAGCTAATGGTTCCAGATATAATGCGAAGAGTAGTGGTGACCATGCACAACCATGTCTCCTGCCCCTTCCTAGGGTAAAACTATTAGATAAATATGCATTGATTTTAATCCTGGCGGTAGGATTGTCGTATAGTGCCTGTATAGTTTTAATAATTGTGTCATGTAGACCAAATCTATGTAAAACTCTGTAAAGAAAATTCCAATTAATTAAATCAAATGCCTTTTCAGCGTCCACGCTTATCACTATTGCTTCAATTTCATTTTTTTAATATGATCCATAATGTGAAGTGTCCTTCGTATATTGTCTTGTGTTTGCTGTTGTTGTATAAAACTTGTCTGATCATTATGTATCAGTGTGGGTAGAAACTTTTCTAATCGTTTGGCCACGATGGAGGTAAATATTCTATAATCCACATTAAGAACAGATATTGGTCTAAATGACCCACATTCCATTTTATCCTTGCCTTCTTTCAGTATAGCTGAGATCATCGCCTCCTTCCAGTTGGGTGGCATTTGCGCCTTTCTTAGGGCCCAGTTCAGTGTGGGGAGTAAAACAGGAATTAACTCACTTCTGAACTCTTTATACCACTCTGCCATATATCCATCTGATCCTGGTGACTTGCTTAATTTAAGCCCAATAATTGCCGTTTTTAGTTCAGCTTCAGTTATGTCAGCAGTCATCATTCTATTTTGTTCTTTGCTTAAAGTGGGTAACTCTAGAGAATTCAGGAAGGTATAAATTTGGGTTATGCTTCCCCCTGGAACTTTGGAAAATAGAGTTTTGTAAAACATTTCAAAAGCTTCTTGAATTTCACTTAGCTTATTTTTTAATCACTTTTGTTCTTGGATCCCTTATTCTGTGAATTGTATTTTCTGCTATCTTTTTTTTTCAGTTTCCACGCCAGTATTTTCATAGATTTAGATCCACTTTCAAAGTGTCTCTGTTTCAGAAACATTAAATTTTTTCTAATTTCTTGTGTAGCCAAACTATTAATTTCATTCCTAATTTTTTTAAATTTCCTCTAGTGTATCCTGTGCCAAACTCAATATGTGTTTTTTTTCTAGTTCCTTCAGCTTATTTTGTAATTCCTCTAATGTTCTATTTCTTATTTTTTTCTTATGTGAAGATATCGCTATAATTTTTCCTCTTAAGACAGCCTTCAGAGTATCCCATAGAATGGGAGGCGAAACCTCTCCATTATCATTAAATTCTAAGTAAAGACCAATTCCATTTTTAATTTATTCCTTAAAATAGGGATCATTGAGTAGACTTGAATTTAGTTTCCAGATAATATTCTTTGGTTGTAGGTCAAAATCAACAGATAAATATATAGGTACATGGTCACTTACATTATCTATTGTCCCAATTCCACAGGTGATTACTTTGTCTCTATCTTTTCCAAATGTTATGAAATAGTCTATTCTTGTATATACGGAATGGGGGGCAGAATAATGACTGTAATCCCTTCTGTCGGGGAAAAGGTCCCTTCATATATCAATTAGACCAACATCCTCAAAAGGAGTGTTAATTTTCTTATGTAAGGACTTTGTTTAGAAACCATAGAAAAACTACAGCACAGATTCAGGCCTTTTGGCCCTTCTTGGCTGTGCTGAACCATTTTCTGCCTAGTCCCACTGACCTGCACACGGACCATATCCCTCCATACACCTCCCATCCATGTATCTGTCCAATTTATTCTTGTGTAAAAAAGAACCCGCATTTACCACCTCATCTGGCAGCTCATTCCACACTCCCACCACTCTCTGTGTAAAGAAGCCCCCCCAATGTTCCCTTTAAACTTTTCCCCCCTCACCCTTAACCCATGTCCTCTGGTTTTTTTCTCCTCTTGCCTCAGTGGAAAAAGCCTGCTTGCATTCACTCTATCTATACCCATCATCATTTTATATACCTCTATCAAATCTCCCCGCATTCTTCTACGCTCCAGGGAATAAAGTCCTAACCTATTCAACCTTTCTCTGTAACTGAGTTTCTCAAGTCCCAGCAACATCCTTGTAAACCTTCTCTGCACTCTTTCAACCTTACTAATTTCCTTCTTGTAATTTGGTGACCAAAACTGAACACAATACTCCAGATTCGGCCTCACCAATGCCTTATACAACCTCATCATAACATTCCAACTCTTATACCCAATACTTTGATTAATAAAGGCCAATGTACCAAAAGCTCTCTTCACGACCCTATCTACCTGTGACGCCACTTTTAGGGAATTTTGTATCTGTATTCCCAGATCCTTCTGTTCTACTGCACTCCTCAGTGCCTTACCATTTACCCTGTATGTTCTACCTTGGTTTGTCCTTCCAAAGTGCAATACCTCACACTTGTCTGTATTAAACTCCAATTACCATTTCTCAGCCCATTGTTCCAGCTGGTCCAAGTCCCTCTGCAAGCTTTGAAAACCTTCCGCACTTTCCACTACACCTCCAGTCTTTGTATCATCAGCAAATTTGCTGATTCAATTTACCACATTATCATCCAGATCATTGATAAAGATGACAAATAACACTGGACCCAGCTCTGATCCTTGTGGCACACCACTAGTCACAGGCCTCCACTCTGAGAATCAATTCTCCACTACCACTCTTTGGCTTCTTCCATTGAGCCAATGTCTAATCCAATTTACCATCTCTCCATGTATACCTAGCGACTGAATTTTCCTAACTAACCTCCCATGCGGGGACCTTGTCAAAGGCCTTACTGAAGTCCATGTAGACAACATCCACTGGTTCCCTTCATCCACTTTCCTGGTAACCTCCTCGAAAAACTTCAATAGATTGGTGAAACATGACCTACCATGCACAAAGCCATGTTGACTCTCCCTAATAAGTCCCTGTCTATCCAAATGCTTGTGGATTTTGTCTTTTAGTACTTCCTCCAATAACTTACCCACTACCGATGTCAAACTTACCGGCCTATAATTTCTTGGATTACTTTTCGATCCTTTTTTAAACAACGGAACAACATGAGCCATTCTCCAATCCTCCGGCACCTCACCCGTAGACACTGACATTTTAAATATATCTGCCAGGGCCCCTGCAATTTCAACACTAGTCTCCTTCAAGGTCCGAGGGAATACCCTGTCAGGTCCTGGGGATTTATCCACTTTAATTTGCCTCAAGATAGCAAGCATCTCCTCCATTTTAATCTGTACAGTTTCCATGATCTCACTAATTGTTTCCCTTAATTCCATAGACTTCATGCCAATTTCCCTAGTAAATACAGATGCAAAAAAACTCATTTAAGATCTCCCCTATTTCTTTTGGTTCCGCACATAGTCGACCACTCTGATCTTCAAGAGGACCAATTTTATCCCTTACAATCCTTTTGCTGCTAATACACCTGTAAAAGCTCTTTGGATTATCCTTCACTTTGACTGCCAAGGCAACCTCATGACTTCTTTTAGCCCTCCTGATTTCCTTCTTAAGTATTTTCTTGCACTTTTTATACTCCTCAAGCACCTTATTTACTCCCTGTTTCCTATACATGTCATACAACTCTCCTCTTCTTTATCAGAGTTGCAATATCCCTTGAGAACCAAGGTTCCTTATTCCTATTCACTTTACCTTTAATCCTGACAGGAACATACAAGCTCTGCACTCTCAAAATTTCTCCTTTGAAGGCTTCCCACTTACCGATCACATCCTTGTCAGAGAACAACCTGTCCCAATCCACACTCTTTAGATCCTTTCTCATTTCTTCAAATTTGGCCTTCTTCCAGTTCAGAACCTCAGCCCTAGGACCAGATCTATCCTTGTCCATGATCAAGTTGAAACTAATGGTGTTATGATCACTGGAACCAAACTTCCGTCACATGTCCTAACTCGTTTCCTAATAGGAGATCCAATATTGCATCCCCTCTAGTTGGTACCTCTATATATTGATTCAGAAAACTTTCCTGAACACATTTTACAAACTATAAACCATCTAGACTTCTAACAGAATGGGAGTCCCAATCAATATGTGGGAAATTAAAATCCCCTACCACCACAACTTTATGTTTCCTGCAGTTGCCTGCTATCTCTCTGCAGATTTGCTCCTCCAATCCTCGCTGACTATTGGGTTGTCTATAATACAACCCCACAAATGTGGCCATACCTTTCCTGTTTCTCAGCTCCACCCATGAGGACTCAGTAAACAAGCCCTCTAATATGTCCTGCCTGAGCACTGTTGTAACATTTTCCTTGAGAAGCAATGCTACCCCCCCCCACCTTTCATTCCTCTGCCTCTATCACATCTGAAACATCGGAACCCTGGAATATTAAGCTGCCAGTCCTGCCCCTTCTATAGCCAAGTTTCACGAATTGCTATAACGTCATAATTCCACGTGTCAATCCACGCCCTCAACTCATCTGCCTTCCCCGCTATACTCCTAGCATTGAAATATATACATTTCGGATCAAGAAGACAGCGGTAAGAGGCTAAGGATTTCCAGCGAGAAGACATTTTATTTCTCGGAGTAGGAGAGAGGCCAGAGTGCGCAGGCGCGTGACGTCAGCCAGTTGAGCGCGAACAGTTTAAAAAGAAAACCGCCATATCTAGCGGGCAGCATCGGAGCATGCTGCGGAGTGAGAGGGTGCAGAGTGAAAGGGCTTTGGCTCAACGGGCTTCGGCGGATTCAGGAAGAGGCTTCCTGCGACCGTTGAGTCTCATAGTACAGAGTAAGTTACAGTTTTTTGGTATTTAGTACAAACAGTAGCATTAGAGGTATGCATCTAGGATTAGTGTTGTGCTTGGAGTGCCAGATGTGGGGACCCTGGGAGATTCCCAGCCTCCCCAGGGATTACATCTGCACCAGGTGCACTGAGATGAGGCTCCTGAAGGACCATGTTAAGGAGCTGGAGATGGAAATTGATGACCTTCGGCTAATTAGGGAAAGTGAGGAGGTGATAGATACTACCTATAGAGAGGTAGTGGATAGCATCCCTGTGACAATCCCCCTCTGAAATCGATATATCATTTTGGATACTGTTGAAGAGGCAGACCTGATAGAGGAGGACCACAGTGAACGAGACTCTGGCATTCTGCCCAGCGCCGAAATCAAGAGAGCAAAAGGAAATGCGGTAGTTATAGGGGAATCCATCGTAAGGGGGACGGACAAGAGATTCTGCGAGCCGGACAAGGATACCCGGATGGTGTGTTGCCTCCCTGGTGCCAAGGTACAGGATATCTCAGATCGAGTCCAGAGTATTCTGAGGAGAGAGGGCGGGCAACCGGAAGTCTTGGTACATGTTGGTACCAATGACATAGACAGAAAAAGTGAGGAGGTCCTGAAGAAAGATTACCGGGAGCTAGGAAGAAAATTGAAAAGCCAGACCTCCAGACTAATAATATCAGGATTGCTGCCTGAGGTGCACGCTAATGATGGTAAGAATAGCAGAATTAAGCAGATGAATGTGTGGCTAAGTAACTGATGCAGGGAGCAGGGCTTCTAATTCTTGAATCATTGGGATCTATTTTGGGGAGGGTATGACTTATACAAAAAAGGATGGATTACACCTGAACTCAAAAGGTACTAATATCCTCACAGGATTGTTTAATATAGCTGTTAGGGAGGGTTTAAACTAAGTTGGCAAGGGGAAGGAAACCAAGGTGTTAGGGTCAAGGAAGAGGAAAATAGAAATAAGTCAAAAATACTGTGCGGCAAAGATGGCAAGAAGGACAGGCTGGTGAATATACAGGATAATTTGCTGCAAAATAGAAATATAGCAAAATCGGCCACAGATACTGTTCTAAATGTACTGTACTTAAATGCACGCAGCATTAGAAATAAAGTGGATGACCTTGCTGCACAGCTGCAGGTTAAAAAATATGACATTGTGGCCATCACAGAGTCATGGCTAAATGACGGATGTGATTGGGAGCTGAATATCCAAGGATACACAGTATATAGGAAAGATAGGAAGGTAGGTAATGGGGGCGGCGTGGCCCTGATGGTAAGTAACAATATCAAATCAATAGAAAGAAGGGACATAGGATCAGAAGAGGTAGAATCCTTATGGGTAGAATTAAGAAATGGCAAGGGTAAAAAGACACTAATAAGCAGTTATATACAGGCCTCCAGAAGGCAGCCGGGATGTGGACTACAAGTTGCAGCTGGAAATAGAAAAAGCGTGTCAGAAGGAAAATGTCAAGATAATTATGGGGGATTTTAATATGAAAGTGGATTAGGAAAGTCAGAAACGTAATGGATCTCAGAAGGGGGAGTTTGTAGAATGCCTACAGGATGGCTTTTTGGAGCAGCTTGTCCAGAAGCCCACCAGGGGACCGGCTGTTTTGGATTGGGTGCTGTGTAACGAACCTGAGGCAATTAGGGAGCTGGAGGTAAAGTAACTCCTTGGAAGTAGTGATCATAATATGATTGAGTTCAGTTTCAAATTTGAAAAGGAGAAGCTGGTATCAGGTGTATCGATATCAGTGGAACAGGGGAAATTACAGTGGTATGAGAGAGGAACTGGCCCAAGTCGATTGGAAAAGTAAGCTAAATGGAGGGATGGCAGAGCAGAATTGGATGAAATTCCTAAAGAAATAAGGAAAATGCAGGAAAAATATATTCCAAGAAAAAAGAAAATCATGAATGGAAAAATGGCACAAATGTGGCTAATGAGAGAGGTTAAGGCAAAAATAAAAGCAAAAGAAACGGTGTACAAGGAAGCAAAAATTAGTGGGGAAAATGAGGACTGGAAGACTTTTAAAAACAGAAGGAAACTAAGAAAGTCATTAGGAAAGAAAAGATGAATTATGAAAGGAAGTTGGCGATTAACATAAAAAAGGATACTAAGAGTTTTTTTTTAATATATGAAGAGTAAAGAGTGACAAGGGTAGATACGGGACCGATTGAAAATGATGCTGGAAAAATTATAATGGATAACAAAGAGATGGCGGAGGAACTGAATGAGTATTTTTACATCAGTCTTCACAGTGGAAGACATGAGCAATATACCTGATAGCCAGAGGTATCAGGGAATAGAATTAGGTACAGTCAAGATTACTAGAGAGAAAGTGTTTGGGAAGCTAAGTGGAGAATATATAAGTCTCCCAGTCCGGATGAGGTGCACCCAAGGGTTCTGAAGGAGGTGACTTTGGAGATTGTGGAAGCATTAGAAATAATCTTCCAGGAATCAATAGACTCTGGCATGGTTCCGGCGGACTGGAAGGTCGCAAACGTAGTTCCGTTATTTAAGAAAGGAAGGAGGCAGCGAAAAGAAAATTACAGACCTATTAGTCTGACATCGGTATTTGGAAAGATATTGGAGTCAATCCTCAAGGACAAGGTTATGAAATACCTCGAGGTGCATGACAAGATAGGCCGAAGCCAGCATGGTTTCATGAAGGGAAGATCCTGTCTCACCAACCTATTGGAATTTTTTGAGGTAATCTCGAGTAAGATTGACAAGGGAGAGGCTGTGGATGTTGTATATTTGGATTTTCGAAAGGCCTTCGATAAGATAGGCCGCATATGAGGCTGCTTAATAAGATGAGAGCCCATGGAATTATAGGAAAGATATTGAAATGAGTGGAGCATTGGCTGATAGGCAGAAAGCAAAGGGTGGGAATAAAGGGATCATATTCTGATTGGTTGCCGGTTACTAGTGGTGTTCCGCAGGGTCGGTGTTGGGGCCGCTTCTTTTTACGATGTGTATCGATGATTTGGATTATGGATTAAATGGATTTGTGGCTAAGTTTGCGGATGACACCAAGATAGGTGGAGGAACAGGAAATATTGAAGAAACGGAAAGGTTGCAGAGAGACTTAATCAGTTTAGGAGAGTGGGCAAAGAAATGGCAGATGAGATACAACGTAGACAAATGTACGGTTGTACATTTTGGAAGAAGAAATAATCGGGCAGATTATTATTTAGATGGGGAGAAAATTCAAAAATCGGAAGTGCAAAGGGACTTGGGGGTCCTCGTGCAGGATACCCTAAAGGTTAACCACCAAGTTGGATCAGCGGTAAGGAAAGCGAATGCTATGTTGGCATTCATTTCAAGAGGTATAGTGTATAAGAGTAAGGAGGTGTTGATGAGGCTATGGGGCATTAGTGAGACCTCATTTGGAATACTGTGTGCAGTTTTGGGCACCCTATCTTCGAAAGGATGTACTGATGTTGGAGAGAGTTCAGAAAAGGTTTACGAGGATGATTCCTGGAATGCAGGGGCTAACATAGGAGGAGCGTTTGTCAGCTCTTGGATTGTATTCATTAGAGTATAGAAGAATGAGAGGGGATCTCATAGAAACATTTCGAATGTTGCAAGGGTTGGACAGAGTAGATATGGAAAGGTTGTTTCCCTTGGTGGGTGAGTCCAGGACAAGTGGCCATAGTCTTAGAATTAGAGGGTACCCAGTTAAAACAGAAATGAGGAGAAATTTTTTTTAGCCAGAGGATCGTGGATTTGTGGAATTCGTTGCAACATACAGCTGTGGAGGCCCGATCATTGACAGTGTTTAAGGAGGAGATTGACAGGTATCTAATTAGTCAGGGTATCTAGGGATATGGGGAAAAAGCTGGAAATTGGAACCAGATGGGTGAATAGTTTAGCTCATGGGGGAGCTGCGGAGCAGACTCGATAGGACGAATGGCCTACTTCTGCTCCTTTGTCTTGTGATCTTGCGAAATCTAGTTTAAAGCCTCCCCAATAGCACTAACAAACCTCCCTGAAAAGATATTGGTTCCCTTGTAGTTCAAGTGTAACCCGTCTCTCTTGTACAGGTCCCACCTACCCCAGAAGAGGTCCCAATGATCCTGAAATCTGAAACCCTGCCCCCTACACCAGTTCCTCAGCCACTTGTTCATCCTCCAGAGCATCCTATTCTTACCCTCACTGGCACGTAGCACAGGTAGCAATCCTGAGATTACCACCCTCGAGGTCCTTCTTTTCAACTTCCTACCAAGCTCTCTATACTCACTCTCCAGGACCTCCTCACTCTCCCTTGCTATGTCATTGGTACCAATATGCACCACGACATCTGCCTGATCACCCTCCCACTTCAGAAGGTCATGCAAGCGATTAGAGACATCCTTGACCCTGGCACCCGGGAGGCAACAAACCATCCTGGATTCTCTTTCACATAGTCATAGTCATACTTTGTTGATCCCGGGGGAAATTGGTTTTCCTTACAGTTGCACCATAAATAATTAAATAGTAATAAAACCATAAATAATTAAATAGTAATATGTAAATTATGCCAGGAAATAAGTCCAGGACCAGCCTATTGGCTCCAAGGGAGGAGTTGTAAAATTTGATGGCCACAGGCAGGAATGACTTCCTATGACGCTCTGTGTTGCATCTCGGTGGAATGAGTCTCTGCCCAACCAGTACATTATGTAGTGGATGGGAGACATTGTCCAAGATGGCATGCAACTTGGACAACATCTTCTTTTCAGACACCACTGTCAGAGAGTCCAGTTCCATCCCCACGACCACAGAACCTCCTATCTGTACCTCTAACTATCAAGTCCCGTATCACTACCGCTCTCCTCTTTTTCCACCCTCCCTTCTGCACTGCAGAACCAGAGTCTGTGCCAGAGATCTGGCTGCTGCAGCTTGTCCCAGGTAAGTCATCCCTCCCAACAGTATCCAATGTGGTATACTTGTTGTTGAGGGGAATGGCCACAGGGGAACCCTGCTCTGCCTGCCCTTTCCTCTTCCCTCGCCTGACAGTGACCCAATTTCCTGTGCTCTGCTCCTTTGGTGTAACCTCGTCCCTGTAGCTGCTATCTATAATCTCCTCATTCTCCCAAATGATCCGGAGGTCATCCAACTCCTGCTCCAATTCCCTAATGCGGTTTGTTAGGAGCTGCAGCTGGATGCACTTCTTGCAGGTGTCGTTGTCGGACACCGGAGGGCTTCCTGACTTCCCACGTCCTGCAAGAGGAGCATTCCAACATCCTGCCTGGCATTCTCTCTACTCTAAACAAACTGGACAAAAAAACACTTACCGGAACCTACCCTGGCCTCTGCCTGTTCTTGCCGAAGCCTGTTGAGCCAAAGCCGTCCCACTCTGCTCCCTCTCACTCTGCTGCCCGCTGTATATGGTGGTCTCTTTTTAAACCTTGGCGCGCTACGTCACGCGCTTGTGCAGTGCAGACCCTTCTCCCCGAGCAGTGTTTAAAAAAACTTTTTGCACCCAATTTCTTCACTCCCTTCTTCTCAGCTGCTTGCTTCGACTGAAACAAGTTTCATAAGTTTTTCTATTGGAGGAGTCTAACTTTGGTTGTAATTGTAAATTTAAGTCTCCCCCACATATCAAAAGACCTTCTGTTTCCTTTACTATAATATTCGTAATTTTCTGGAAGAAACTAATATCACTTCCTGGGGGTGCGCATATATTCAAGAAAGTAATTGGATTTCCATCTATATTCCCCCCTACCAGAATATATCTGCCCTCCTTATGTCCCATTTCAAATACTTTTTCAGAAATTTAGCTTACTTGAGATGAGAATAGCAACTCCTCTTCTATGTCCTGATTTATATGAGAAGAAAAACAAATTAGTGAAGCCCATTCTCTTTAATTTTCCATGCTCATTATCACTTAAGTGAGTTTCCTGTAAATATACTACATGGGCTTGTTCTTTTTTCATTTTTGATAGAATTTTACTGCGCTTGACTGGATTCAACAGCCCATTGACATTAAAAGAAATGAATTTTTACTTTGTCCTTAGCCATGTGCATTTATCTGTTGGTATATCATTGAAATTTGCAGAATATAACTTAATCGATCTACTCCCTGAACAAATAAGAGCCAAGAGATGTGAATAATAAAAAAAAAGGTAACGAAGGTGTGATTCCAAGGCTGGGGTCTCCAGACCCTGGGTTGGGCTAGAAGAAAAGTCTAGCTGCGGGGGATAGCCCCTCCTACCTGTGAGTTGAGGGCCCCCGCTGCAGTACCTCTAAAAGTAAGTAAAAAAATCTATGTCCATTACACAGAAATGATTTCCCTGTGTATTCCTCTCATGTATATATTCTCATTTAGGTGGGGAAAAAGGAAGGAATAAATGAATTTTTAAAAATTAAGTAAATAAAATCCACATTATAATACGTATTTCTCGAGATCGGTATATCACCGTCTATTTTTGCTTCTGTTTAGTTTATTGGCACTTTTAAAGTTAGCCAAACCTTATGGTTCTTCTGGAGGAGGTGAGGGCTGCCCTCGGAGAACTGACAGTCTCTTCTTAAAATCCTTCTCTCGTCCTGTTCCCATTCCCTGCTTTTTAGGTTCTCTATTTCCCAAGCAGTTCAGGACAACTGCTCAGCCAGACTTTCCCTTGGTTTGACCACTGTTCTTCATGTCTGTAGTTACCTCCTCCACTGTCTGGTACAGTCGCATCCCTTCTTGGTAAAATACCCTCAGTTTAGTAGGGTACGGGGTTTGGAATTTAATCTTTTCTTGCTTTAATATTTGTTTCGCTTCGGAATATTCCTTCCGTTTCTGTAGGACCGCCGGCGGGGGGGGGGGGGCGTAATCATGATCGAAATATATTAACTTCCCGTTCCAAAAAAACCCTCTTCTTACCCCAGGCCCTGCGGAGAATCTCCGCCTTGCTCTTGAATCGAAGGAATTTAAGAACTATCAAGCGCTGTTTACTTTCTCTGTTTCTGGAGGGCCTCAGGACGAGCAAACGATGTGCCCTCTCAATTTCAACCTCCATAGCTGGGGAATCTCCAGCGCTTCCTGCAGCAGCTTGTCTACAAAGTCCATCATCGACAATCCCTCCGCTCCTTCGGGAACATTATAAATCCTGATATTTTTCCGTCGCGATCTTCCCTCCTGGTCAAGCAATTTACTTTCCTGTTGATTTACTATATTTTAATCATCTTACTTAGTATCTGTTCCATGTTTTGCACACGATCTTCCACTTTCTCAATCTGAGTCTCTGCCACCGCTATTTTCTGATTGACGTTGGCGATCTCCGACTTTATATCATTGAGTTGCTGCTTTATATCTTTTTGGTCTTCCCTTATCTCTTCCAGAATCCTTATCGTCTTTGCTGCTTTGTCTGCACGAGGCCCAGCATCAGCTTCACCACCACGTGCACGTGTAGGAGAGCCGTGCGCTGTACCTCTCTCTTCCATAGGTTCCGCAGTGGTGCTTTTTTAATCTCCATTCTTTCTCCCCTTATCAATTCAAATATTTTCGAAAGATCTTATACTTGATGGATTAACAGGGCAATATATGCATTTTTCCGGAGGAGCTGTTGATTTAAGCTGCCATTCTGAACGATGATGTCACCGGACTCCTTAACCAATATCTTCTATTTCCAGTTTAGCTTCCCTTCCTTCCTATTCTACCCTTAGGTTCCAATTCAAACTGTCTCTTGCAGACTCCTCCCTAAAATCATAAGTGAATGTTCCCATCTGCCCCATGAGGATATTGATCGTCATTGTGGTACAATCCCTCTGGCTTGTAGAAATTCCATTTTACCAGAAACTACTTCAATTATTCTGGAATATAATGCACTACTTCCTATACTATCTCCTAAGCCAATATTCAATTGCTCTGGTTTCCTTTTTATCAAATAACACATTATACTGGTAGCAATTTGGAGATCACTAACTTTGAGGTCCTGCTTCTTAACCTATTTCCAAGGTCCCTAAATTTTGCCTGCAGGGATTCATCCCTCTTTTTACCAAGTCCTTGGTACTGATATTGATCACACCCACTTAGTTTTTCATCCTTATACTTCAGGTTATTCCAGTGCTGTTCAGTGATATCTATAATCATGACACAAGAACTGTACAATGTCATTGAAATGACTGTCTGCCCCACTAACTATTGAATCACCTATAATTAGTGATCTTACTTTTTTTCCTCCCCTTCTACGCAGCAAAGCCATTCATGGTAGCATGCTCCTGGCCTTGGCTGTAATTCCCCAAGGAACTGGTATTGGTGATTTAATTGGATCAAATCATTACACAGCACATTGAGGAAGAACAAGGTGAATTAACAATGCAGAATGAAGTGTTACAGCTACAGAGAAAGTGCAGTGCAGGTAAACAATAAGGTACAAGATCATAACAAGGTAGATTTTAAGGTCATGAGTCCAGCTTATCATACCAAGCAAACGTGTAATAGTCCTATAACAACAGAGTAGAAGCTATCCCTCAGCCAAGTCATAGGGTCATAAAAAAACACACCACAGAAACAGGCCTTTAGGTCCATCTAGTTCATGCCAAACACTACCTGTGCCGCCACTTTCAACGAATTATAGACCTGTATTCCCAGATCCCTTTGTTCTACCTCACTCCTCAGTGCCCTATCATACGCTGCATGATCTACCCTGGTTGACCCTACCAAAGTGCAACATTTTCCACTTCACTGCATTAAGTTTCACCTACCAATTTTCAGCCCACTTTCCCAGCTGGTCCAAACCCTGCCGCAAGTTTTGATAGTCTTCCTTTCTGTCAACTACACCCGTAATCTTGGTGTCATCCATAAATCTGCTGATCCAGTTAATCACATTATCATCCAGATCATTGATATAAATGACAAACAACAACGGAGCCAACACTGATCCCTGTGGTACTTGTCACTGGCCTCCAGTCAAAGAGGCAACCATCTACTACCACTCTCTGGCTTTTCCCACAAAGCCAATGTCTAATCCAATTTACTACCTCATCTTGAATGCCAAGCTGCTGAACCTTCTTGACCAAACTCCCACATGTCCATGTGGACAACATCCACTGTCTTGACTTCATGAACTTTCCTGGTAACTTATTCAAAAAACTCTATAAGAACGACCTATCACACATAAAGCCATGCTGACTATCCCTAATCATGTCCATGTCTATCCAAATATTCATATATCTGGTCCCTTAGTAAACCTTCCAATAACTTCCCACTACTGATGTCATGATCAACAGCCCATAACTTCCTGTTTTTTTTCAGAGCCTTCCTTAAAGAGTAGAACAACATTAGCTATCCTCCAGTCCCTCACCTATCACTAAGGATGATTTAAATATCTCTGCTAGAGCCCTGAAATTTCCGCACTTCCCTCCCACAGGATCCCAAGGGACACCTTGTCAGGCCTTGCGGATTTATCCACCCTAACTTGCCTCAAGATATCAAACACCTCCTCCTCTGTAACCTGCATACCTCACTGCTGCTTTGCCTTATTTTTATAAGTCACTGTGTCCATCTCCAGAGTTAATACAGATGCAAAAAATCCATTTAAGGTCTCCTCCATCTCTTTTAGCTCCATGCATAGATTTCCATTCTAATCTGCCAGAAGACCAATCTTGTCCCTTGAGATCCTTTTGCTCTTAACTTATCTTTAGAATTTTATAGGATTTTCACTTAACTTGTCTGCTTGAGCAACCTCATGCCTTCTTTTAGCCCTCTTGATTTCTTTCTTGTGTTCTTTTACAGTTGTTATATTCTATAAACACCTCATTTGTTCCTACCTGCCTGTACCTGCCATGCACCTCCTTTTTTTCCCTAACTAGGACCTCAATATCTCTTGAAAACCAAGGTTCCCTAAACCTGTTATCTTTATCTTTTATTCTAAGGTGCATACAAGTTTTGTACTCTCAAAATTTCATTTTTGAAGGCCTCCCACTTACCAAGTACACCTTTTCCAGAAAACAGCCAGTCCCAATCCACACTTGCTAGATAATTTCTGATACATAGAAACATACCATTGAAATTGGCCTTTCTCCTATTGAGAATTTCAACCCATGGACCAGACTTATCTTTTTCCATATTTAGTTTGAAACTAATGGCATTATGATCACTAGATGCAAAGTGTTCCCATACACAGACTTCTTTCTTTTCAAATCTTTTTATTGTATATACAGGAAAAATAACATGAGTACATCGAAGTAACAACACTTACAATGCCTCAAAAAAAACCATCATCTTAAAGATTGAAAACAAAAATAAAACCTACTGAGCAGAAAAGTGAGAAAAAAAAAGAGAACCCATTGGGTGTACAACCCCGGAGCCATGCGTCATACAAAAAGCTTCTAAAAATAAACATCAAACCGCCAGCGAGAAAAAAATTAACTCAAAAAAAATTTACAATTAGATCGTGGAAAAATTATGTCAATTAACTCAAATGATAATAACGAGCAAATGAGCCCCATCTTTTCTCAACATCAAATAAAGGTTCAAAGGTTCGACTTCTAATTTTTTTCCAAACTAAGACATAGCATCACTTGAGAGAACCATTGTGACAAAGTGGGAGCTGATGTATCCTTCCACTTCAACAAAATGGCCCTCCTAGCTATCAATGTAACAAATGCAATAACATGTTAGTTAGACACAAATACCGTGAATATTTTGGGGAACTATTCCAAAAAGCACAGTTAATTTATTAGGTTGTAAATTAATTTTAAGTGCTTTAGAAATTGTTGAGAAAACCGACTTCCAGAACTGTTCCAATATAGAACAAGACCAAAACATATGTGTCAGTGTAGCTATCTCAGTTTTACATCTATCACAATGACTATCAACATTAGGAAAGATTTGAGAAAGTCTCTCCTTTGTCAAATGATAACGATGTATAATTTTAAATTGAATCAACGAATGGCTAGCACAAATTGAAGAAGAGTTAACCAACTTCAATATCCGCATCCAATCCTCCGTCATAAAAGTCAAATTAAGTTCCTTTTCCCAATCCTGTTTAATCTTAGACAAAGGACGCTTATCCCATTGTAGTAGTAAATTATAAATTCTTCTAATAGAACCCTTAATCAAAGGATTCATACTCATAATAGTATCTAACAGGTCAGCCTCCAATATGTAAGGGAAATTACTTAAATATTTTTGTAAAAAATGTCTAACTTGAAGGTATTGCAGAAAGTGTGAGTATGAAAGAGAATATTTATCAATTAATTGTTCAAAGGACATCAATCTATCTTCTTTAAATAAATCCAAAAAAGAATTAATACCTTTATTTTTCTAAAGTAGAAAAATTGGATCACTCAAAGAAGGCTTAAAAAAGTAATTTCGGTAAATTAAACTACAAAGTTTAAATTTTTTAAGATTAAAAAAATTGCGGAACTGGAGCCAAATTTGTAAAGAATACTTAATCACAGGATATAGGTTTAAATTAACAACTTTACCTAATTGCATAGGTAAAGGAGCCCCCAATAACGAGGTTAAATAAAACTGTTTTACAACTTTTAGTTCCAGGTCTACCCAAATTGGCCGCTCACTCTTATCAACCCAGTATAACCAAAAAGACATATATCGCAGATTAACAGCCCAATAATACATTCTAAAATTAGGCAAAGCAAGACCTCCATCCTTTTTCAATTTTTGTAAATGACATTTACTAATTCTTGGTCTTTTATTATTTCAAATAAAAGATAAAATAGTAGAATCAATCCGAACAAAAAACTTCCTAGTCAAAAAAATAGGAATATTCTGAAATAAATATAAAAATTTCGGTAGAATCATCATTTTAACTATATGAATATGACCAACAAATGAAAATATAAGTGGACTCCATCTACGAAATAAATACTTCATAGAGTCTACTAAGGGAACAAAATTAGCTTTATAAAGATCTTTATACTTTTTAGTAATTATAATACCTAAATATCTAAAAGAGTCTAAAACTTTAAAAGGAGTATTATCATATATAGAAACAGAATCATTTAAAGGACACAATTCACTTCTACTAAAATTAATTTTATATCCTGAAAAACCTCCGAATTCATTAAATAATTTTAGCAGGGCAGGAATGGATTCGTCAGGGTTAGATATATAAACCAATAAATCATCAGCATAAAGAGAGACCTTATGCATGGTCTCATTCACAAAGATCCCATGGATATTTTTAGCCTCACGAAGAGCAATAGCAAGGGGTTCTAATATTAAATTAAACAACAAAGGACTTAATGGACAGCCTTGCCTTGTCCCCCGTGAAAGCTGAAAAAAAGGAGACCTATAACTGTTAGTGACACAGTAGCAATAGGGGCTTTATATATCATTTTAATCCAATTATTAAAATTAACACCAAAGCCAAATTTCTCTAAAACATTGAATAACTATTTCCATTCGACTCGGTCGAACGCTTTTTCAGTATCCAAAGACACAACACATTATGGAATTTTAGAAGAGGATGACTATATAATGTTAAATAGTCTCTGAACATTGGAAAAGGAATAGTGACCCTTTATAAAGCCTGTTTGATCTTTAAAAATAATTTTACCCAAAATATTCTCCAACTGATTGGCTATTATCTATGACAAAATCTTAGCGTCAACATTCAGGAATGAAATAGGTCTATATGAAGCACAATCAGTAGGATCTCTATCTTTTTTAAGAATTAAAGAAATAGAGGCCTCATAAAAAGTAGAGGGTAAGTCACCTTTCACAAAAGAATCCTTAAACATTTCCAACATATACGGAGAGAGCAACTTTCCAAATTTTTTATAAAATTCCACGGGATAGCCATCAAGTCCTGGGGACTTACCAGATTGCATTGAAAAAATAGTTTTATGAATTTTGGCTTCAGTAATTTGAGCATCGAGAATCTTCCGATCCTCAGCCGAGATTTTAGGAAAAACAATCTTTCGTAAAAAAGCATTCATTTTAGAGGAATCTAATGGACATTGAGATTTATATAGCTCAGCATAAAAGTCTTGAAAAATCTTATTAATTTCCTCATATTCCTGAGCTAGACAGACTTCTGTCACCTACCCTGTCTCGTTCCTTAATAGCAGATCAAGTATCGCACACTTTCATTGGGACCTCTATGTATTGATTAAGGCAACTTCCATGAACATATTAGACAAACTTTTATAGTATGGGAGTCCCAGTTAATATGTAGAAAGTTAACATCACTATAACAACTTATGTTTCTTGCAAGTCTGCGACCTCGCTACAAATTTGTCGCTCTAAATCCCGCGGACTGTGGAGTGGTCTATAATATGGTCCCATTAACGTGGTCAAACATTCTTATTCCTCAGTTCCACCCGTAAAATCTCACTAGGCAAGCTGTCCAGTCTGTCCTCATTGAGCAATGCCGTTACATTTCCCTGATTAGTAACGCCACCCCTCCCCCTTTAATCCTACCCACTTTGTTGTGTCTAGAACAGTGGAACCCTGGAATATTAAGCTGCCAGTCATGCCTCTCCTGCAACTAAATCTAACTTATGGCTACAGTATCATAAACTTATTTGTTGATCCATGTTCTGAGCTCATCTGCCTTTCCAACAATACTTCTTGCATTGAAATATGCTCAGCTCTGGACATTAATTCCACCATGCTCAATCTTTTGATCCCTTACTTTGTCTGAGGTCTTAGCAACATGTCACCACAACCTCTCCGCTGTCTTTTCTGGCACTCTGGTTCCCAACACCCTGCAACTCTAGTTTAAACCCCTCTGTGCAGCACCAGCAAACCTTTCTGCTGGGATATTAGTTCCCCTACAGTTCAGGTGTTAAAATGCTTTCAGGCCTGTGTACCTTCTACCCAATGGAAGAGGGGGAAAGAGAATTCTGGCGTAGGGTAGGATCTCTGATTATACTGGCTGCTTTATTGAGGCAGTGAGAGGTACATGGAGGGGAGGCTGGTTTCCATGACATGCTGAGCTGTATCCACAACTCTCTGCAGTTTCTTGCGGTCACCTGTAGAAAAAGTGACATACCAAACTGTGGTGTATCTAGACAGAATGCTTCCAATGATACATTGATAAGAATTGGTAAGGGTTAAAGGGAACATGCAAGCTTCTTTAGCCTCCTGAGGAGTACAGGTATTGGTGAGCTTTCTTGGGTGTGGTGTCTACATGTTTGGATCAGGACAGGTTGTTAGTGATGTTCACTTTCAGGAACATTGTAGCTCTCAACTCCAACACTGTTCATGTAGACAGGAGCATGTTCACTGACCCCTTCCTCAAATCAATGATCACCTCTTTTGTTTTGCTGATACAGTATTGAAGAAAAAGTTGTTGTCATGACACCATGTTACTAAACTCTCTGTCTCCTTCTTGTACTTGGACTCCATATAACCATATAACAATTACAGCATGGAAACAGGCCATCTCTGCCCTTCTAGTCTGTGCCAAACTCTTACTCTCACCTAGTCCCACCGACCTGCACTCAGCCCATAACCCTCCACTCCCTTCCTGTCCATATAGCTGTCCAGTTTAACTTTAAACGACAACATTGAACCAACCTCAACCACTTCTGCTGGAAGCTCGTTCCACCAGTCTCTGAGTAAGGAAGTTTCCCCTCATGTTACCCCTAAACTTTTGCCCTTTAACTCTCAAATCATGTCCTCTTGTTTGAATCTCCCTCACTCTCAATGGGAAAAACCTATCGACATCAACTCTATCTATCCCTCTCATAATTTTAAATACCTCTATCAAGTCCCCCCTCAACCTTCTACGTTCCAAAGAATAAAGACCCAACTTGTTCAACCTTTCTCTGTAACTCACGTGATGAAACCCTGGTAACATTCTAGTAAATCTTCTCTGTACTCTCTCTATTTTGTTGACATCTTTCCTATAATTTGGTGACCAGAACTGTACACAATACTCCAAATTTGGCCTCACCAATGCCTTGTACAATTTCAACTTTACATCCCAACTCCTGTACTCAGTGTTCTGATTAATAAAGGTCAGCATACCAAAAGCTTTCATCACCACCCTATCTACATGAGATTCCACCTTCAGGGAACTATGCACCATTATTCCTAGATCCCTCTGTTCTACTGCATTCTTCAATGCCCTACCATTTACCACGTATGTCCTATTTTGATTAGTCCTACCAAAGTGTAGCACCTCACATTTATCAGCATTAAACTCCATCTGCCATCTTTCAGCCCACTCTTCTAACTGGCCTAAATCTCTCTGCAAGCTTTCCTGTCACAGTATGTGGACAGGCCGACTAGAGGGAATGCCCTACTAGATCTAGTACTAGGTAATGAACCGGGTCAGGTCACAGATCTCTCAGTGGGTGAGCATCTGGGAGACAGTGACCACCGCTCCCTGGCATTTAGCATTATCATGGAAAAGGATAGAATCAGAGAGGACAGGAAAATTTTTAATTGGGGAAGGGCAAGTTACGAGGCTATAAGGCTAGAACTTGCGGGTGTGAATTGGGATGATGTTTTTGCAGGGAAATGTACTATGGACATGTGGTCGATGTTTAGAGATCCCTTGCAGGATGTTAGGGATAAATTTGTCCCGGTGAGGAAGATAAAGAATGATAGGGTGAAGGAACCATGGGTGAGAAGTGAGGTGGAAAATCTCGTCAGGTGGAAGAAGGCAGCAAACATGAGGTTTAGGAAGCAAGGATCAGATGGGTCTACTGAGGAATATAGGGAAGCAAGAAAGGAGCTTAAGAAGGGGCTGAGAAGAGCAAGAAGGGGGCACGAGAAGGCCTTGGCGAGTAGGGTAAAGAAAAACCCCAAGGCATTCTTCAATTATGTAAAGAACAAAAGGATGACAGGAGTGAAGGTAGGACTGATTAGAGACAAAAGTGGGAAGATGTACCTGGAGGCTGTGGAAGTGAGCGAGGTCCTCAATGAATACTTCTCTTCAGTATTCACCAATAAGAGGGAACTTGATGCTGGTGAGGACAATATGACTGAGGCTGATGTTCTGGAGCATGTTGATATTAAGGGAGAGGAGGTGTCGGCGTTGTTAAAATACATCAGGTTGGATAAGTCCCTGGGGTCTGATGGAGTATTCCCCAGGCTGCTCCACGAGGTGAGGGAAGAGATTGCTGAGCCTCTGGCTAGGATCTTTATGTCCTCGCTGTCCATGGGAATGGTACCGGAGGATTGGAGGGAGGCGAATGTTGTCCCCTTGTTCAAAAAAGGTAGTAGGGATAGTCCGGGTAATTATAAACCAGTGAGCCTTACGTCTGTGGTGGGAAAGCTGTTGGAAAAGATTCTTAGAGATAGGATCTATGGGCATCTAGAGAATCATCGTCTGATCAGGGACAGTCAGCATGGCTTTGTGAAGAGCAGATCGTGTCTAACAAGCCTGATAGAGTTCTTTGAGGAAGTGACCAGGCATCTAGATGAGGGTAGTGCAGCGGATGTGATCTATATGGATTTTAGTAAGGCATTTGACAAGGTTCCACACGGTAGGCTTATTTATGAAGGTCAGAAGGCATGGGATCCAGGGAAGTTTGGCCAGGTGGATTCAGAATTGGCTTGCCTGCAGAAGGCAGAGTGTCGTGGTGGAGGGACTAGCTTCAGTTTGGAGGATTGTGACTAGTGGTGTCCCACAAGGATCTGTTCTGGGACCTCTACTTTTCATGATTTTTATTAACAACCTAGATGTAGGGGTAGAAGGGTCGGTTGGCAAGTTTGCAGACGACACAAAGGTTGGTGGTGTTGTAGATAGTGTAGAGGATTGTCGAAGATTGCAGAGAGACATTGATAGGATGCAGAAGTGGGCTGAGAAGTGGCAGATGGAGTTCAACCCGGCGAAGTGTGAGGTGGTACACTTTGGAAGGACAAACTCCAAAGCAGAGTACAAAGTAAATGGCAGGATACTTGGTAGTGTGGAGGAGCAGAGGGATCTGGGGGTACATGTCCACAGATCCCTGAAAGTTGCCTCACAGGTAGATAGCGTGGTTAAGAAAGCTTATGGGGTGTTAGCTTTCATAAGTCAAGGGATAGAGTTTAAGAGTCGCAATGTAATGATGCAGCTCTATAAAACTCTGGTTAGGCCACACTTGGAGTACTGTGTCCAGTTCTGGTCGCCTCACTATAGGAAGAATGTGGAAGCATTGGAAAGGGTGCAGAGGAGATCTACCAGGATGCTGCCTGGTTTAGAGAGTATGCATTATGATCAGAGATTAAGGGAGCTAGGGCTTTACTCTTTGGAGAGAAGGAGGATGAGAGGAGACATGATCGAGGTGTACAAGATAATAAGAGGAATAGATGGAGTGGATAGCCAGCGCCTCATCCCCAGGGCACCACTGCTCAATACAAGAGGACATGGCTTTAAGGTAAGGGGTGGGAAGTTCAAGGGGGATATTAGAGGAAGGTTTTTTACTCAGAGAGTGGTTGGTGCGTGGAATGCACTGCCTGAGTCAGTGGTGGAGGCAGATACACTAGTGAAGTTTAAGAGATTACTAGACAGGTATATGGAGGAATTTAAGGTGGGGGCTTATATGGGAGGCAGGGTTTGAGGGTCGGCGCAACATTGTGGGCCGCCTGTAATGTGCTGTACTATTCTATGTTCGAAGCTTTGAAAACCAACTTCATTATCCACAACTCCACCTATCTTAGTATTATCTGCATACTTACTCTTTCAATTTACCACCCCATCATCCAGATCATTAATGTATATGACAAATAACATTAGACCCAGTACAGATCCCTGAGGCACACCACTAGTCACCGGCCTCCAATCTGACAAACAGTTTTCCACCACCACTCTCTGGCATCTCCCATCCAGCCACTGCTGAATCCATTTTACTACTTCAATATTAATAGCTAATGATTGAACCTTCCTAACCAACCTTCCCTGTGGAACCTTGTCAAAGGCCTTACTGAAGTCCATATAGACAACATCCACGGCTTTACCCTTGTCAACATTCCTAGTAACCTCTTCAAAAAATTCAGTAAGATTTGTCAAACATGACCATCCACGCACAAATACATGTTGACTGTTCCTAATCAGACCCCGTCTACCCAGATAATTATATATACCATCTCTAAGAATACTTTCCATCAATTTACCCACCACTGACGTCAAACTCACAGACCGATAATTGCTAGGTTTACTCTTAGAACCCTTTTTAAACAATGGAACAACATGAGCAATACGCCAATCCTCCGGCACCATCCCCATTTCTAATGACATTTGAAATATTTCTGTCAGAGCCCCTGCTATTTCCATACTAACTTCCCTCAATGTCCTAGGGAATATCCTGTCAGGACCTGGAGACTTATCCACTTTTATGTTCCTTAAAAGTTCCAGGACTACTTCTTCTTTAATCATCATAGTTTCCATAACTTCCCTACCCGTTTCCCTTATCTTACACAATTCAATATCCTTCTCCTTAGTGAATACCAAAGATATCCTGAGATAGCGATGAAAGCACTGAAAACATTGCTTCCATTTCCAACATATCTCTGCAATCAATGCAACGAAAACTAAATTGTGGAATAGACTGGATATGAGGAACCCCCTTCGAGTATCGCTGTCTTCCGTCACCCTTCGATGCACCGTCTCGTTGCAGGGAAACAAGTATTCAGCCCAGGGCTCCCACTGATTCAGCGATATTGGTGTGTTGCAATGATTTTATATGTTCATATGGGGAAAATATGTGCTGTGTGTTTAATATCCAAACGTTACTTAAAATGTTATGATGTTATTGACTTATAAGTGACTTATATAACCACATAACAATTTCAGCACAGAAACGAGCCATCTCTGCCCTTCTAGTCCGTGCTGAACGCTACTCTCACCTAGTCCCACCGACCTGCACTCAGCCCATAACCCTCCATTCCTTTCCTGTCCATATAGCTATCCAATTTTTCTTTGTGATAATATCGAACCTGCCTCTACCACTTCTACTGGAAGTTCGTTCAACACTTACTTCAAGCTCCCCTGTCCTCCCCGATAATTGACTTATCACTATATTCATGCGAGGAAAATGTGCGCTGTGTGTTTAATATTAAATTCGTTAGATAAACACTTTTAGAAACAAAATTGAGTGTATTAGCCACTTATCACCTATATTCTGGTCGTGATTAACACCCCCCCCAAACAGAATCATCAAAAACGATTTGTAGGAAAAAATTGGCACATACACGCATGCACACTGGTGCCTGCGCAAGGCTTCATGGTCATTGTAGTCTTTCTCGGGATAAACACAACATATTTGACTGCTACTCTTATCCATTGGCAACCCTACACCCCCCCCCCCCGGGTCGGCCGGTCCGCAAGAACATTGTCAATAATAAACCAGTCCGCAGTGTAAAAAAGGTTGGTGACCCCTGGTCTAGGAAACCAGAAGTATCCAAATATGATATAATGCCAGGCTTGCACTGTTTTTAACTTCATGGGACTTCTGATTCCTTGTTTTTATACACAAGGCCTCTGATTCCACACCCACCTGCCCCTGCCTGTTTCTTGCTGGGCCCCATGAGCCTGCAGTTTTTAACCTCTATTCTTGCTGTATATTTTCAAGCTTCTGTTCCCACTGTTTTTAAAATCACTGGGCCTTTGTTCCTGCTCTTATTAAACCATAAGGGACAAAGGAGGATCAGAGTTAATAAAATTTGTAATAATCTATAGAAAGAGGTATAGATCATTACAAAAATAAAAATAGTCATTTGGTAAAGGACCAGTTTCAGTGGGATGTGCACAGATCTTTTCTCTGGGCGGGGTGAATTGGTAACAAATCTGGCAGGCCAAACCGTAATTGAACTTGAAAAAAGTAGATATTTTAGCAGAGTCTTGTTATATTACCATGAGAGAGAAGGTGGTAAAATTAGAGCCAGTGCGCTACGGATGATTAGGAAGATGGAGACTGTAATAGGGCAGTAAAAGAAAGTATAGTTTCTTAACAAAATGGGAACCAGGCTGATTACAGAAAGTTCAGATAGAAAGTTAAAAAAGGTAATGTGAGACAGAGAGAGAGAGAGAGAGAGAATGAATGAGTAAAAACTGGCAGCGGACATAAAAGGGAAACCAAAAAGTTTGCACACATCAGTAAAAAAAAAGTTGTAAGAGAAATGGGACTGATCAGAAACCAAAAGGGCAAGTTATTTATGGATACAGTGTATGATTGAGGTACTAGGAAATTGGATTAACTTCAATATATATCTTATCATCTGTCAGCTTATACTTCTCCCCCTCCTCCCACTTTGTTATTCTAGCTTCTTTCCCCATCCTTTCCAGTCCAGATGAAGGCCTCTGCCCAAAATATCGACTGTTTATTTCCCTCCACAGATGCTGCCTAACTTGCTGTGTTCCTGCAGCATTTTATATTTGTTGTGTTAGATTATCAGCATCTGCAAAATTGCTAATAGGCCAAAGGTCTTTCTACCATGCTATATGACTCTATGACTATAACTCCTTATTTTTAAATAGCGACTCTCTAGTTTTAAACTTCCCCTACAAAAGGAGAACTTTTTCTCCATCCACCCCATCAAGAGCCCTTAGGACCATAAGTGCTTCAATACAGTGCTCTTTGACTTTTGAACCTCAAACCTGATAGTACAACATTTCCTCATAAAATAACTTGCCCATTTTAGGTATAAGTTAAGTAAGCTCTTTTACAAAACCATGTTGCCTTTAATGATTTTATTGAGTTCTTCTAAGTGTCATGCTAAAGTTTTTAAGAATATTCCCCAGGAGTCAGTAATGGGACCACTACTTTTCTTAACAAATAATAATAACAACTTGAACATTGTTCCACAGGGCACATTTTTAAAATCTGCAGATGACAGAAAACCTGGGGGCAAAATGTGCAAAAGAAATATGGGCAGGCAAGTGGAGAAGAAAGATAATCAGCAGATTAAAGTTAGTATTGAGAAATTATACTTTTGATAGAAAAAATAGAAAGAGACAACATCCCTTTTAGAGTTCAATTTAAAAATGTTATAAGAACCACAAGATTTGTGGTTATACATGCATAAGTAAGTGAAATTGGCACTGCAAGTTATGAAAATAGTTAAGAAAACATAAAGGAGCTTTTATTTATAAATGAGCATAGAAGGCATGATAAAACTTTTGTGATACATTGGTTCTACAAAAGTACAATACTGCCCTGTTCTGAGCACCGATTGTTGATATCATGTGGAATACCCAAATTGGTTGAAAGTGGGGATCTTAAAAGAAGCTGAGTTGGGTCATTTACAGTATTTAGCTTTTTTTTTACTGAATATGCCTGCAAATGTTTCACTCTTTTTCATCACTCACATGTGCGTCCCTTCCATTGTTGAAGATGGGGCTATTCCTGGACCATTCTCTGTTTAGCTATCCAACATTGTTCGTGTTTACATGCAATAGGGTAGCAATTCTTCAACCTAATCGATAAATTAAGAACTTGCTTAGTTGTTTCTAACTCCGCCATGGATGATCCCAAGCACAACTGCAATAGAAGGATGACTGGGCATGGGACTAGCAACATCACCCTTTAAAAACCCAGAGCTACAAAAAAATGCCCACAAAAGTTCCAGTGATCTCATCCCTGGAAGAGGAAGGATCTTTGAAGATGGGCTACACCTGGGAAAAACCTGAAAGATTAGCTCAGGACAGAGGACACTGGTGATCTTTGGTCAGCAGCCTTTGCCCAGTAGGGGTGATAGACTAAGTAGGTAAGTTGTGTCTTTTGAATAGTTTTAGTGTGCAGTATGCATATGTTGCAATTTCAGCAGGCTTATACCTTATGTTTTTTTTTTGATAATTGTCAAGGGCCAAATCATAAGGATATAGATTTTAGTGGTATACTTTCTGCCATTGCTGATGTTTCACAGTACTTCATCCAATTTTGATCTGCTGTATCTATTCTATGGTTTTTCCATCCAGCACATTTATAGTGGCCACAATACAGGAAATTGTATTTTATCTTCACAAGGACTTGTGTGGTAATAATTTCTACTCATTCTGTCATTAGATACTTACATATGCAACAGGTAGATTGTGGAGGAAGTCATGTAGGTTTATCTGTTACTCCAGTTCACATTCTACCTGCTGTATCCTTGGTTTGTAATTGTGCTACTAAGTCACTCTTGGCAATGGATGTTAAACTTCATTCACTCTGTAACTTCCCTTTGGACTTGGAAGCAATCTGATATGGCAGAACTGAGGCAAGGCAATGGGTGCATTGCCATGAGTAAGAAAGACAACAGGTTTGATTGATTTAAGTGCTGGGCCAAATTGGAAAGATTGGGTACAGGCTGATTCGAGGCAGTGAGGATATTCGAAGCAACTGAATCAAATGTTTCAATGAAGATTTAAGCACCGGCCAAATTGAAAAAATCAGGTACAGGCCAAATTGAGGTGGTGGGGCCCAGGTCCCAGAGCACATCAAGGTGACTGAACCATGATTGTTGATTTAGTCGGTGGGCCAGATTGTAAAGGCCAGGGTGTCGGGGCCCAAGGCAAAGGACAGGGCAGTTCAGCTTGCTGCTCTGCAACACTTCCTCAGCTCTGCGCTGAACTATGAGCCTCGGACTCTTTTTGGGGACTTCAGTTCAGAATGCTATTTGTTTGCGGTTATTGTTTGCATAATTTGTTTTTTTTTCTCTCTGCACGTTGGGTGTTCGACCGGCTTTTTTTTAAAAAAAAGTTTCTTTTGGGTTTCTTTGTTTTGCTGCTGCCTGATAGGAGATGAATCTCAAGATTGTATAATATGTGCATACTTTAATATAAATGTACTTTGAACTTTTAAAGTTTCAACTCAGAGTATATTCTATATGCTTATTTCTTCCAGTACTTCTTCTGAACATCACCCGGGGGTGCAGCTTGCTGACAGGCTTGAGTGTAGCAGCAACACAGAGGCTGTGTACAAGAAGGGCCAGAGCTGTCTCTACTTCCGGAGGAGACTGAGGTTCTTTGGAGTCCGCAGGCCTCCCCTTCACATGTTCTATCAGTCTGTTGTCACTAGTACAATCTTCTATGTGGTAGTGTACTGGGGCAATGGCATCAACATAGATGATGCCAACAAGCTCAACAAACTGATCAGAAAGGTTATAGGAGTCAAATCTGTTATAGGAGTCAAACTGGACACACTGGAAGCAATGATAGAATGAAGGACCCTCCAGAAAATGCTGGCAATTCTGGACAATGTTTCTCATCTGTGCATGTCACCCTGGCTGAACAGAGGAGCACTGTTAGTAATAGATTAAGACATCTACACTGCTCCAAAGAGTGTGATATGAGGTTATTCTTACCCTTGGCCAATAGGCTCTATAATAAGTTAACCTGTAGCCAGGGAAGCGATGACCCCTCTCCTGTTAGACTGTTTGAGGCAACTTATTTTTTATTCTTTCTTACTTCTCTTCTAATATTCTTTTCTTGCTTTTTCAATCTTTTTATTAAGTTTTGAATTAATAAACATAACAATAATAATGATACAAAGAGATCAGGATCACATTAATAACGGTTAATGTATACAGACACAAATTCCAAGTAAGATATGTAATTTAAGCCTCCCAATCTCTTAATAATTGAACATGAAAAATAATTTTTAAGCAAAAAAAAAACCCTAAACGAAAAAAAACAAAAACAGAACAAAACAAAACAAAGACTGTACTGTCATGTTCCATCGGTTAAAATCATTGTTTGTCATTAATCCACACCCCTATACATTAAAAAAAAGGTTGTTGAAAAGGATTCGGAAACGGCCAGCTTACATCATATGAAAATGTTGAACAAATGGCCTCCAAGTTTCTTCAAACTTAACTGAAGGGTCAATAGTCCCACTCCTAATTTTTTTCAAGTTTAAACATGTTATAGTTTGGGAAAACCATTGAAATGTAGTAGGGAGATCAGAATCTTTCCATTTAAATAAAATGAATCTTCTGGCTATTAATGTAACAAATGCAATCAAACGGCAGGCTGAATGGGATGAATGACTTGCATCTATCACTGGTAATCCAAAAATTGTTTTAAATTAATATGCAAAACCTCTGAAATAATATCAAAGATGTCTTTCCAGTATTTATCTAAAAGAAGGCAAGGCCAAAACCTATGTGTCAAAGAGGCTACCTCAGAATTACATCTGTCACAAACAGAATTTATATGAAGATAAAAACGAGCTAATTTATCCTTGGACATATGGGCCCTATGAACTATTTTAGATTGTATCAAAGAGCGTGTCTAGCACACATTGAAAAAGTATTAACTAGTTGGAGAACTTTCTCCCATTTCTCTATAGGTAAGGATACCTGAAGTTCTCTTTCCCATTCATTCTTAATTTTATCAGATGTACCTGGATGTATTTTCATAATTAAGTCATAAACAATTGCTATCAAATGTTTCTGATAGGGGTTTAAACTTAGAATTTTTTTCTGTAATACCAGTTTGATGTGGTATCAGAAAAGAAGGTAAAATAACATTCAAAAAATTTCTAATTCGTAAATATCCGAAAAAATGAAAGGGAAGTGATGTCTCCTCTTCTAATATTCCTATATCTGTGCACTTGTAATGCTACTGTAACACTGTAATTCCTTTGGAATCAATAAAGTATCTATCTTCTAAACATGGAATTTTCTCATCTGTTGAGAAGGGACTATAGGAGGCAATCATGGCCAGTGAAATTCAAAGGCTACTCCTTTCTGCTCATCTCCCTATGTTTCACCACCTTCAGTAGATCTGACTTGTCGGATGGAAAAGATGTACCCAGGGATTGTAATGGAGAAGGTAAAGTTTAAAAGGTGTTACTGGTCTGTGAGCCAGCTTACTAGTTTCCAAATGTTTGTGAGGAGGACCTAGCCAAGTTTGGAATCAAAGTGATTTGAGAATGTTAGATTTTAGTATCTAGATCAATGCCAGGAATTCTAGTTTCATGAAGAGGGTTACATGATAATCCTGTCTTGTGCCCTGTATATATTGGCAAGATTCTAGAGTACAAGGAAATGAAGAATTTGCTGTGCAATACACAGTCTCCAACCCGCTGCAAAATGTCCAGTACAAAGCACAATGTAATGCAGGGATCAGCAATTTTTTGTGCTTTGGGACAGAATCACGTTGTACAATATACTCAGTCTAGCAATTGTACAACCACCAAGAAGGATAAAACTAGAAAGTGTAATGGAAACCCACTATTTGTAGGTCCCTTTCCTTTCAAACCACACATACTCCAGATTAGGGAATATTTTGAATTCCATATTTATGGTACATCCTAGAACATCCTACCCACAAGAGCTTAGGGGTACTTTTACAAGAAAACCTGCAATGATTCAAGAAGAGAACTTAACTCCACCATCTCAGGAAACATCCACAGCTTTGCTGGTGATACCAATTGTCAACATTTACCAATTATTATTTCCAAAGGACTCTCCACTCTGTCCTGAATCTATGAGATCTATCCAAATTGGCACAAACACATAATTAAATACCTGGAAGGAAAAATTACCAAGTCATCCAAACAATGCACAGTTTTTGCAGTTAACAAGACCCATTTATACAAGGAAAAATGCTTAATTTCAGGCTTCTGCCTCAATGCAGTTAGTGACACAAAACAGAATTGCTTGACGAGTTACTTCCTGTATCTTGACTTCCTCTATCATCATCTTGGTCGTACTCTACCAAGCAAAATCCATGGAGTCCTAAACTCAACGGAAAATCCAACTGGTCATGGAGCCTAATTAAACATTAAAAGATATTTGTTGAAAGTGGCAACATTAAGCATATGAAGTGAAAGCATTCAAATAATAGAATAACATCCTCCTCTGGGGTCTTGACGAAGGGTTCCAGCCCGAGACGTCGACCGATCTTTTCCACGGAAAGCAGCCCGACCTGCTGAGTTCCTCCAGCGTGTTGTGAGTGATGATTGGAAGTCCAGAAGTTTAGGCCCAATAGCCAAAGTTCAAAGACTGTAAATCTCTGCAAGTTTGCTGAGGAAGTTGAAGTCCCAATATGTGCAAATTGAGTGGAGGCTGGAGACAAAAGAAAACCTGCCCTGAGGGTTAGAGGACTATGTATGTGCACGGGTGGATGGCAGAGAGAAACAGGGCTTCATTTGCTGTTGTTGCTTTGTCGATTGGTATGCTCTGTTTTGCTTTGCTGAGCATGATGGGCACCTCACATTGGCGCCGGAATATGTGGTGACACTTGCAGACTGCCCCAGTATCCTTGGGTGTGTTGGTTGTTCATGCAAATTATGTATTTCACTATATGTTTTGATGTAGGTGTGATAAATAAATCTGAATCTAACACAAGTGGATGCAATTTGCTCCATTGGAATTCTTCTAGCTTTTTCAGAGAGCTCGTTGGTCCTAACAACTTGCTGTTTCCCCAAATCCCTGAATATTTTCCTCTACCAAGAATTGCGATGGCTGTGAATGATGAAAAATACAATAATGAACTCTACCAGACCACATATCACAGAATCTCTGAGATAAGGCAACAGTAATCAGCTAGTAAAGATAACAACAAAGGCAAAAAAATGAGGAGCTAAGCACAACTTATTTTAGTTATATTTGTTTTCCACTGTGCATAAATGAATTGAATTGTATCACAATTTGAGTACTACACTTGCCTTGTGACATCTCACCTGTCGAGCCCTTCTATTTACATACATGTCAGCATATATTGCATTTTGCATTGGTTTGTTACACAGTGTATCAATAACCTAAATTAGGAAGGATTGTTGTAGATTTTCAGGGGATTTTGATCAGTTAGTGAAGTGAGCTGAAGAGTGGCAAATGGATTTTAATACGGAAAAGCATGAAACAATGCATTTTGAAAAGTCAAACCAGCAGAGGATTTATACAATGAATGGAAGGGTATAAGAGAGTGTAAAATGACTTAGAAGTACAAGTGCGTAATTAGTCATAGTCATAGTAGTCATAGTCATACTTTATTGATCCGGGGGGAAATTGGTTTTCGTTACAGTTGCACCATAAATAATTAAATAGTAATAAAACCATAAATAGTTAAATAGTAATATGTAAATTATGCCAGGAAATAAGTCCAGGACCAGCCTATTGGCTCAGGGTGTCTGACCCTCCAAGGGAGGAATTGTAAAGTTTGATGGCTACAGGCAGGAATGACCTCCTATGATGCTCTGTGTTGCATCTCGGTGGAATGAGTCTCTGGCTGAATGTACTCCTGTGCCCAACCAGTCCATTATGTAGTGGATGGGAGACGTTGTCCAAGATGGCATGCATCCTCTTTTCAGACACCACCGTCAGAGAGTCCAGTTCCATCCCCACAACATCACTGGCCTTACAAATAAGTTTGTTGATTCTGTTGGTGTCTGCTACCCTCAGCCTGCTGCCCCAGCACACAACAGCAAACATGATCGCACTGGCCACCACAGACTCGTAGAACATCCTCAGCATCATCCGGCAGATATTATGTCCAGCAATTGAAAATGCCTTAACAGGTAGACTGGTGGTGAAAAAGGTGTAAAGGCCTTCATCAGTCAGAGGACCAAGCACCAGTGTCAGGACAATTAGGGAAGTGGTACAAGATCCTGAAGACACATACTGAACATTTTAGGAACAGCTTCTTCCCCTTTACCATCAGATTTCTGAACAGTCCATGAACCCTAAGAATATATGTATAGTATATTTCATGTATTGCACAGTTCTGCTGTCACAAAACAACAAATTTCACAAACTATGTCAGAAATAAGATACCTGATTCAGATATCTTTATTCCTTGGCGAGCTGGAGAATGAAGAACAATTTTATATAAATGTTTAAAATTATAAGAGGCATAGATAAAGTCCTTTTCCCAGGGTAGGGGAGACAAAAGCTAAGGGGTATAGTTTTAGGGTAAGGGGGAAAGATATATCAGAGAACTAACTGAGGGGGAACCTCTTCATGCAAAGGTGATGAGTATAAGGAATCAGCTGCCACAGGAAGTGGCCGAGGCAGATACAATAGTATCATTTAAGAAGCATTTGGATAGGTACATAGAGGGGTGGGACTTAGAAGGATATGGGACAAACACAATAAATTATGACCAGGTGGGTGGCATCATGTCAGCGTGGATTTATTGGGGCAAAAAGTTTATATCCAAGCTGTATTGCTCTATGGCCAACCCTTGAATTGTTCATTGATTTAGTTAAGTCTGACTCATATGTCTTCCATAAAGAAAGACTTGCTTTGCACAAACCCAGATAAGAATCATCCTAAGGATATCTTACCATCTCCTGACCTACAATTATATCATCATCATTGTCACTATGTTAGAGAGAATCACTGACCATCCCAAAATAGTAGCCATGTGAGCAGGTGAGAAGCAAGGTACTCTATAATCAGTGTCACCTTTTCACTACTCTATAAGTCAATACATTATTTCAGCCAGCATGTGAGCAAATAAGAAATTCAATCCTGTCTGCTTTCACAATAATATTTAAGCTCAAAAACTCCAGAATGCTGGCTACAAATTCTATTCCAGGCTCAAAATCTATCTACTCTATCACTGCTGAAATCCACCACTCATTCATACAATTTATTTAATAATCTCATCCTATAATTTCCATAAAACAACACTGTCAATGTTGATGGAACAATATCCATTCCACAATAAAAATCAGAAAATTTAGGAAATAATCAACATATCAGGCAGCATCTGTGAAGAGAAAAAGAGTTAAATATAGGTGAATTTACATCATTATAGTTCATCAATACATAAAACCATATGATATAGGAGCAGAATTAGGCTATTCAGCCTATCGAGTCTGCTGCACCATTCCATCATGGCTGATCCTGGATCCCACCCAACCCCATACACCTGCTTTATCGCTATATCCTTTGATGCCCTGACCGATCAAACAACGATCCACTTCGGCTTTAAATATATGCATGGCCATGGCCTCCACTGCCGTCAGTGGCAAAGCATTTGACAGATTTATTACTCTCTGGCTAGAACAATTCCTCCTGACCTCTGTTCTGAAGGGTTGACCCTCAATTTTGAGACTGTTCCCTCTAGTTCTGGATACTCCAACCATAGGAAACATCCTCTCCACATCCAACTTGTCTAGACCTTTCAACATTCGGTAGGTTTCAATAAGATCTCCCCGCATTCTTCTAAATTCCAATGAGTACAGGCCCAAAGCTGCCAAACACATCTCATATGTTAACCCCTTCATCCCTGGAATCATCCTCGTGAACTTCCTCTGGACTCTCTCCAATGACAACACATCCTTTCTGAGATATGGGGTCAAAAACTGTTGACAATATTCCAAGTGCAGCCTGACTAGTGACTTATAAAGGCTCAACATATCTCCTTGCTTTTATATTCTATTCCCCTTGAAATAAATGCCAACATTGCATTTGCCTTCTTTACCACAGACTCAACCTGTAAATCAACCTTCTGGGAGTCTTGCACGAGGACTCCGAAGTCCCTCTGCACCTCTGATGTTTGAACCTTCTCCCCATCTAGTTAATAGTCCGCACTATTGTTCCTTCCACGAAAATGCATTATCATACATTTCCCAACACTGTATTCCATCTGCCACTTCTTTTTGCCTACTCTTCCAATTTGTCTAACTCCTGCTACTATCACATCGCTTTCTCAGCACTGCCTACCTCTCCACCTATCTTCATATCGTCTGCAAATTTTGCCACAAAGTCATCAATTCCATTATCTAAATCATTGACGATGTGAAAAGTAGCAGTCCCAATACTGACCCCTGATGATAACCACTAGTCACTTGCAGCCATCCAGAAAAAGCCCCCTTTATTCCCACTTGCTGCCTCCTGCCTGTCAGTCATTCCACTATCCATGCCATTATCTTTCCTGTAATGTCATAAGATTTTATCTTGTTAAATGGCCAGCTGGTGGCACAATGGGATCAGCGCCGGACTCCGGAGTGAAGGCTCCCGAGTTCGAATCCAAGTCGGGCCGGGTTGAGCGTCGAGCTAGCCACTCAGACTCATAAAAAAAAAGGGTCGAGTCAGGAACATTCATTTCGTGACCCGGTTAATCCGAAAGCAGACCAATCCTGACACCACGCGCCAGACAAGAATGGCTGTCTGGTGCGACATGCTAAAAAAAATATCATGTTAAGCAGGCTCATGTGTGGCATCTTATCAAATGCCTTCAGAAATCCAAGTAAATGACATCCGGTGATTCTCCTTTGTCCACCCTGCTTGTTACTTCCTCGAAGAGCTCTACAACAGATTTGTCAGACAAGACTTCCCTTTACAGAAACCATGCTGACTTTGACTTATTTTATTATTAGTCTCCAAGTATCTCAAAATCTCATCCTTAATAATAGGCTCCAACACTTTCCTAACCACTGAGGTTAGGCTAAGTGGCCTATAATTTCCTTTCTTTTGTCTTCCTCCCTTCTTGAAGAGTGGAGTGACATTTGCAACCTCTCAGTCCTCTAGAACCATGCCAGGATTGTGATTCTTGAAAGATCATGACCAATGCATCCATTATTTCTTCAGCAACCTCTCTCAGGACTCTAGGATGTAGTCCATCTGGTCCAGGTGACTTATCCACCTTAAGACCTTTGAGTTTGCCTCGCATTTTTTCCCTTTGTAATAGCATCAACATCAACAGGAATTAGCTGTTTTTTTCATTGCCTTTGGTCAGAGCTCCAGAATTCCCTATCTAATGCAGCTCAGTACAAGGATAGTGGCAGTTAAAGCTTTGAGTCCCTGGAGCAACTAGGAACAGGCATAACTAACACCTAGGTGTTTTTCTTGGAATTTTACAACATTCTCATACGTTTCAATTATCAGCACATCATAAAATTCAAAGTAAAATCCATAAAAATTCTGTCAGGAACAAAATAACCTTGTTCCATTTTTGGGATATTTCTGCATGGAATACAGGTTATATGTATAAATATGTGAATTGCATTCATCACCATGCTACCTTGTCATACGTGTGCGCTCAGTTAAAAGGAACACAAAAGTAGGCTCACATTTTGGACTCCCAAGACAGCTACCAACCTATTGAAGTGTATAAGGAGTGAGTACTAGATGACAATAATCATTAAAAAATTCAAAAATGTCTAGCTACGTTGGAATGATGAGCGTTCACAAGAGAAAACAGGCTCATGTATACTGAGTTAATTGAAAAGTATTTTGAAGCAAATGAAATAGCCAATGAGAAGCATGTGCCAATTTTGCTGAGTGCTTTGGGTTTAAAGGCATAACAGTTTGCTTTTAAGTTTGGAGCAGTCAAATTTTGAAGCAAACTATATGCTTTTAAACCAAATGCATTGCAGAAATGAGCAATACTGATTGAATTGAATTGACAAACGAGGTGTAAAAAACTTTATGTTACTTCTCCATTGAAAGTGCAATCATAGTAATTTATAATAAGTTATAATAAATAGAACAGTCGATGTAACATAGAAATACACTCAAATCAGCGCGAGTTAATCAGTCTGATGGCCTGGTGAAAGAAGCTGTCCTGGAGCCTGTTGGTCCTGGCTTTTATGCTGCGGTACTGTTTCCTGGATGGTAGCAGATGGAATAGATTGTGGTTTGGGTGACTCAGGTCCCCAATGATCCTTTGGTCCTTTTTCTCACACTTGTCTTTGCAAATGTCCTGAATCATGGGAAGTTCACAACTACAGATGTGCTGGGCTGTCCACACCACTCTCTGCAGAATCCTGCGATTAAGGGAGATACAGTTCCCATACCAGGCAGTGATGCAGCCAGTCAGGATGCTCTCAATTGTGCCCTGTAGAAAGTTCTTAGGATTTGGGGGCCCATACCAAACTTCCTCAACCGTCTGAGGTGAAAGAGGCGCTGTTGTGCCTTTTTCATCACACAGCTGGGGTGTACAGACCACGTGAGGTCCTCGGTGATGTGGATGCCAAGGAACTTAAAGCTGTTTACCCTCTCAGCCCCAGATCTATTGATGTCAATAGGGGTTAGCCCATCTCTATTAACTCCTGTAATCCACAACCAGCTCCTTTGTTTTTGCGACATTGAGGGAGAGGTTGTTTTCTTGACACCACTGTGTCAGAGAGGTGACTTCTTTCCTCTAGGCTACCTCTTTATTGTTTGAGATTAGGCCAATCAATGTAGTGTCAAAGTAATGCAAGAACATGTAGAACCAAAGCCATTATTGACTGCAGGATACTTTATGTTTCAGAAATGGAATCAAAAGAAGGGGAGTCCATTTCAGCATATGTGGCTGAACTGAAGAGGTTGTCTAAACATTGTCATTTTGGTGCACTGAGAGATCATTTAGTTTGTGGAATCTTACAAGACAGCATTTAAAAATGGCTTACATTTAAAACAGCAGTTGAAAATGTGTTTCAATGGAACCAGAGACATAATTGCAGTGTTCACTTGGATGGAGACCAGCTCTGTTGTGGTCTTCTGCAGACTTTAGTTCCACTCAGTGGAGGTAGGGCCTCAAATCGGTGGGTTGCCTATTTACAGCTGTCAAGAGAGAAGCACCTGAGCTGATGCTTTCCACATGGGGCAGCATGGTGCGTAACCTGTACTGGAGTTGGTGCTGCCCTCCACCTCCGCCCCCCCCCAACCCACCCCACCCCAGTGTTCACTCAAAATACAAGCTCAATTGTGGTTGACTGAAGATTTCACTGGACTGAAGGGTCTGGACTATATTTTGTCTGGCTATATTTTACTGATGTTCAATATGTGCTTGTTATCTTGTATATGTGAGGACTAGGCCACAAGCCGTGGTGTCACCCAAAAGATGCAATGGATCCATTGCACTCCACCGGGAGCGGTGTAGCACGGTGTCTCGGCCAGAACGGATGCTGCCCCATCTTGTTCACTTGGCAAAAGATGAGCTCTATTGTGGTCGACTGAAGATTTCAATGGACTGAAAGGTCTGGACCATACACATATATATTTTGCATGGTTGTATTTTACTGATATTCTATATGTGCTTGCTAACTTGTATATGCGAGGACTAGGACCCAAGCCATGGTGTTGTCTGAGAGAGGCATCAGAGCTGTTGCAATCCCCCAGGAGCAGAGTTGCGTGCCATCCAAGTTGGAGTCGGTGCTGACCCCACCACCACTAGTGCTGGCTCGGTAGGAGACAAACTCTATCTCTATTGTGGTCGACTGTAGATTGATGGCACAAGTTTTGGACTCTTTTATTATGTGACTGTGATACCATTTGTGTTTGCTATCTTGTGTGTGCTTTGTGTTGTGTATGACTGTTGGTACTGTACCGTGTTTAGCATTTCGACCCCGGAGTAACACTGTTTCATTTGGCTGTATTCATGGGTGTTCATGTATGGTTGAATGACAATTAAACTTAAATTGAATTGAGTTGCAGTCAGGAATTAAAGTGAGCATAAACAAAATTGCAACTTTTGAATTGAAAATGTCCAGACATAACTCTCCAACAAAGAACTTACAGTAGAGAAAAGCATACTCCTGTGGGAATGATATTGTTGACAATGAAATACAACAACCAACAAGCTACATTGAGATTGTATGTGGTAAAAATCAGAAGGACATGCATTGTGGGGACATGAGTGGCTGAGACAATTACAACTTGTTTGGAGATCCATCCATCATTTTGCATGCCGCATCCCTTGCAATACAGTCTGAAAGCAAATTAAGAAAGGTATTGGATGATGCTATAACTGTCTGTATGCTGTACACCATGAACCGTTACCCAACAGAGGGCAAACAGATGTTGGTGCCAAACTCTGTGCCTCTGGTTGGAAAGCATATTGGACCAAGGAAACACCATGCTGCTCAGAGGAATTGTAAAAGTGACAAAAGCAGTGGTCCAACTACAACAGGTTTTGCAGGCAACATGTCTGAGAAAGCTCCTGATATGTTAATCAGGTAATTATTTCAAAGGTTCAAAGGTCCAATTTAATGTCAGAGAAATGTTTTTCAACATACATCTTGAAATGCTTTTTCTTCACAAACATCCACGAAAAACTCTCTGAGTGCCCCAAAATGTTACAGCCCTCAAGTCCCCCCCCCCAGTTCCCCTCCCTCCTGTGCGTAAGCAACAATCCCTCCCCCACCGGGAAAAAAAAGCATCAGCACCCGCCACCAGGCACTCAAGCATGAGCAAAGCAATAGCAAAGACACAGACTTGCAATATACCCAAAGACTTCGCGTTTCACCCGGTATACGACATACCACAGGTTCTCTCTCCCTAATAAGGGAAAAGGAGGTGTCTCTGTTTTCCCAACGAGCGGGGAGACATAACAAGCAACTCGCTGGCTTACAATGTTAAAAGTCTGTTATGTCGCCTTTTTCAAGCTCTGTGCCTGAAGATCTCAAAGACCCCGGGTCTCCAGGCATGCAGCCATAGGTATTTCGACTTCCCCGACGACACATGGGTCTGCTGCCATGACACCGACCCTCGATCCGCCTATCTCCAGAGCCCCGAGATGCTAGGATTACAAATCCAAGCTGGACTCTTGGGCCGAGCCCTTGGCATGCCAAACAATGGCCAGTTTGAAACCCTAACAGCGGGTCCTATTCCTGCAAAGAACCAAATTCAGCGTGTAACTCCAGGTCAGGTCTTCAAAAGAACCCTGAAAGGGAGAAATAAAGATATTAAAGATGGAAATAGAATAGTTTCCAAAGATGCAAGCAAAGGAGTTGCTGTTTTGCGCCATCATTACTCCGCTCCACTTCCAGAGTAATAATTTCATTATTTGTGAAACGTGGCTTAGTTTTAGGCCGGAAGAGAGTTCAAGGAGCATCAGGAAAGTTGCAAGTATTTGTCTTTTGTGAGTATAAAGAACCAGAATCTACTCTGCAAGCATTAAGGTTATTCCATGAACTTCAGGTGGGAGACAAAAAAGCTGCTTGTAAAAGTAGATGCAAAGATCAGAGCCCAGCAGGATGAATGGAAGGGCAAAAAGAAACAAGTCAATAGAGAAATTAAATTAGAGGATTTCTATATATCAGATGATGTAGTGGATGAGGAAAGATCAGATCATAAAGGGAGCAATAGAAAGATTAATAAGAGAATACTTCAGTGTGCTAAGTGCACCTTCCCAAGATCAAGATGCATGAACTGGTAGAAGAAAAAGGAAGAAGAAAGGCAACCAGAGCTGTCAGAACCACTTTTGTAGTGTCAGAGTCACCTCCTACAACCACCACTGTGGAGGCCCTAGAACCTAAGGTTGTTTTCATAGCCACAAGTCTCATCTGCCAAGCAGTGATTCCCCTTGTCAGAAAAGATGTTATCCCACAAGAGTATGAAATCCTTCACAGCGATTAAATCTTTAGTCCTGAATGGGCCTAAGTTGTGGATGTCTGTATACAGTAGTTGTATTCTAAAGTATAGGGTGTAAATAGTTGAGTTGCATTATCTATTGAGGGAGTTTATAGCTAAGCTTGGAGAAATGTTGTGTACTTAATATTTCAGTAATATTTGAGTTTTATATATATATATATGCATGTGTCTGTGTGTGTGTTAGTTGATTAAGCATTCTTATTCTTTCAATAATTAATTACAGGTTATATATATACAAAAACGCGTGAATTATATACATCGCACTACCATATGATATGTGCATGCCTTCAAAACATTAAGTGAGATTCACAGTTTGGGCTCCCATGGCTTCTTTTGAATTAGCTTAATGTTTTGAAGTTAAAAAACATAACATCTATAATACAGTAAAGTATCCCAAGGAACTTCAGGAAAGTGTTTTAAAACTGTTTTTAAAAAAGTAGTCACCCATTTAGGATAGGTGAGATGAAATCAGATGACGATATGAATCTTTCTCAAAAGATGGTGGAAGCAGGTGGATAAATAGATAAGAAGGGTTTCAGATGGTAACACTTGTTTGTTTCTGTTAGCATTTTCTATGTTTGAAATTTGTGAGAAATGCTGTTAAGGTTGGAAACGGTGCTCTGTGTCGGAGAGCTGGTTGGAGGCTCGGAGTTTTCGGACGGACTCGGAGTTGGACTGTGGTCCGATGCTTCCAGGATGCTGCATCGGTGAGTTTGCGGCGCTGGAGGTTCACCGTCTGTGTGAGATGATGGGACTTCCGAGAGACTTTGAGATTTTTTACCGTGCCCATGGTCTGTTCTTTACCAAATTATGGTATTTCTTTACACTGTTGTAACTATATGTTATAATTATGTGGGTTTTGTCAGTTTTTCCAGGTGGTTTGTCATGTGTTTCTGTGATACCAGTCTGGAGAAACATTGTATCATTTCTTAATGCATGCATTACTAAATGACAATAAAAGAGTACTGCGTGTCCTCTTAATCTAATCTATCACCCTCCTTACATGGTGTTATAGGATAAAATTAAGGCAAAAAACAAATCGAATAGAAATGTAGCTGTTCAAAATCTATGATATTGCTCCACAAGATGCAAGTCCAAGAACTAAATCAGAAAGAAAATGCGTCACTCTTTCTTGAATGTGCATAAGCAGGCTTTTGTGGTGTTTTAGGCGCATTTGCGAAGACCTCCCACCTGCTGTCTGAGCTTCAGCAAATACTAACAACAAATGGTATGCCTTGCATGGTCCTTCTGCCAGTAGGCTGATCCGTGAATCTAATCATAATGGTTCCTGGTCAAATGTTCATGGATAGCTTCTATACTACTGCAATTAGACTCTTGAATGAATCTCTTATCAAATGAAGGTGAATACTTGATTGCTCAGTCAACCTTGTTGTGTCACTTTCATCTTATTTGTCTACCTGCATTGCACTTTTTCTGTAGCTCTATATTCTGTATTGTATTATTATTTTCCTTTTATACTACTAAAACTATCACTGACATATGTTGTAAAACAATGAATTTCACAACATATATCAGTGATGATAAATCTGATTCTGATACCTCAATGTATGAAATGATGTGTCCAAATAACATGTAAACAAAGGCTTTACAATGTATTTCGGTACGTGACAATAATAAAACAATTACCAGATGCCTCAGCTGTACATGTATCAATAATGTCATTTTAAATTTTTATGTATAAAATGTTGCAGAACCTCTACAGCATCTGTGTATTTCAAAATCTATCAAAAATCTATCAAAATTGGTGATATTGTAACTTCACAAAGAATTCTATAACAAACTACAAGCATGTACAGTGGAATCCAGTTAATTGAGACACCAGCTCCAATACATTTCGGCCCGACTGAGCAGATACACAAATTAGCTAAATTTTCATGGAAATAGTTAAAAAGGTATACAAAAAAAAAGACAAACCACAGTAGATGACCCCAGCAGACTCACAGGTGAAGTGATGTCCCATCCTCCCACCACCCCATGAGGGATAGTGCTCACCTACCACCCCAACAGCCTCCACGTCCAGCACATAATCTTCCGTAATTTCCACCATCTCCAACAGGATCCCACCACCAAAAACATCTCTCCCTTCCCCCCCACCCACTTTCTGCTTTCCACAGAGATTACTCCCTACATGACTCCTTTGTCCATTCAACCCTCCCCACTGATCTCCCTCCTGGCACTTAATCTTGCAAGTGGAACAAGTGCTACACCTGCCTCTACACTTCTTCCCTCACTACCATTCAGGGCCCCAAACAGTCTTTCCAGCTGAGGCGATACTTCATCTGAGAGTCTGTTGGGATCTCCTATTGTAGCCGGTGCTCTCTGTGTGGCCTCCTTGAGACCTGATATAGATTAGGAGACCGCTTTGCTGAGCACCTACTCTCCATTTGCCAGGAAAAGACAGATCTCCCAGTGGCCACCTATTTTAATTTCACTTCCTATTACCATTCCAATGTGCCAGTCCATGGCCTCCTCTACTGTAGCAATGAGGCCACACTCAGATTGGAGGAGCAACACCTTATATTCCTAATGGTAGCCTCCAACCTGATGGCATGAACATCAATTTCTCGATTTCAATTTCATCAATTTCTTCCGGTAATGCCCCTTCACCATTCCTTATTCCCATTTTTCCATTCTCACCTTATTTCCTTACCTGTCCATCACCTCCCTCTGGTGCTCCTCACCCTTTTCTTCCTTCCATGGCCTTTGGTCCTCTCCAATCAGATTCTCCTTTCTCCAGTCCTATATCTCTTTTACCTATCAATTTCCTAGCCCTTTACTTCATACCCACACCACCAACTTTCCAGTTTCACCTATTACCTTGTGTTTCTTCCTCCCCTCCCCCCCAGCTTACTCTGACTTCTCACCTTCCTTTCTCTAGTCCTGATGAAGGTTCTCGGCTCAAAACATCGACTGTACTTTTCTTCATAGATTCTGCCTGGTGTGCTAAGTTCCTCCTGCACTTTTTGTGTGTTGCATAAGTTTCTTCTTTATCATTTAAATTAATACTAATTTCTTTAAATTATTATAGTATATATTCAAATTTAAACTAACCACATTTCCTTAAATTGCCAGTTTAGCCAATGCAATGACCTTCTTCCATTAAAGTTAAAACTACGAGGTCAGAGTTGTATATTTAATATTTCAATAATATTGTAAATATATTGTTTGATAAGCATTCTTTGTTGTTTACATAATGCATTGCAGGTTATATGTAAGAAGCACGTGAATGGCATATGTTATTACGCCACATCATACATGCGTGTCTCGCTTAATGCTAAACCATGAACGGATACAAGTTGTCCCAGCTCTGTGTTTCCTTTCAAATCATTTTTACGTTCTTATATTTTGGAGTTACTATACATAACAATGGCGACAAGGAAGTTTTAAACAAACTCGAGAATACTACCTACCTGATGAAGTATAGTGAGACGTTCAAATTAGAAAAAAGGCAGAATTGGACTAATTCACTGGTTCATAAACAGTGAAAACTGGGTGATAAATATTCATATATGAAAAAAGGAGAAATAGCTGGCTACATCAGAAAAATAGACATGTTTGATTGCACAAAAGATAAATGGAATATGTATACTGAGCAAATTGAGCTGTACTTTGAAGCAAATGAAATAGCCGATGAGAAGGAAGTGCCAGTTTTGCTGAGTGCATTGGATTTAAAGGTACACAGTTTACATAGAAGTTCAACAGCTTCAAGAAAACCAGCTGACATCATGAAAGTAATGCAGGAACATTTATAACTGATGCCATTGTTGATTGCAGAATTCTTTAGGTTTCATAAGCAGAATCAAAAGGAAGGGGAGTCTATTTCAACATACATGGCTGAGGTGAAGAGATTAACTAAGCAGTGTCAATTCAGTGATAGGAACAATGATACACTGAGAAATTGTTTAGTTTGTGGAATCTTAAAGGTGGCTCCTAACTGAAGCACAGCTTACATTGAAAAGAACAGTTGAAACAGCTATATCAATGGAAACAACAGACAGAGACACAATTGAATTGCAGCCAGGAAAGAAAATTTCTGAGAACAAACTTATAGTGTCTAAACAGAAACCGGCATGTTGAACAAATTGTGTTACTGTTCTGACAGGGGCCCACATACACCAGACCAAGGTAGGTTTAAAAAGTGGAACTTACAGATAATGCCACAAAGTAGAGCATACACAAAAAGCATGTTGGGTGGACAAAAATAAATGGTCTGCACAGGGAAGAGAAAAGATAAAATCTTTTATAAAAAGAAAAAGATAGAATTTCTAAGGCTAAACACATAAACAAACAGAGAATTGACTAGTATTTCAACTCTTCGGACCCCCGGCGCATGTGGCATGGTGTATAGGTTATTACAGACTTCAAACCACATAGTACTGTGCCCCTTTCCAGCTCTGCTTTCCTCCCTGATGAGCTCAATTACTTCTACGCTCTCTTTGACCAAGAGAACAAGGAGGTCACCCTCAAAGCTGATCTCCCACCTGGTGAACTGCCTCTCTCACTTTCCACCTCTGATGTTTGTGCCACCCTGAGCAGGGTGAATGTACAGAAGGCAGCTGGTCCGGATGGAATACCTGGCCGTGTGCTCAGAGTCTGTGCAGGGCAGTTGGTCGGGGTCTTCATGGACATTTTTAATCTGTCCCTGGCCCAGGCAGTTGTCCCCACAAGCTTCAAGGTCGCCACCATTGTGCCACTGCTGAAGCATTCCACTGCCACGGGCCTGAATGACTTCCACCCAGTTGCACTCACCCCCATCATTGCAAAGTGCTTTGAGAGACTGGTTCTATCACATCTGAAATCCTGTCTGCCCACTACCCTGGACCCCCATCAATTTGCCTATCGCACCAACAGGTCAACAGAGGATGCCATCTCCACGGCACTTCACTCTGCCCTGACCCACCTGGACAGCCCCAACTCTTAGGTCAGAATGCTGTTCATTGACTTCAGTTCAGCATTCAATGCTGTGATCCCCTCCAAGCTGATCGCCAAACTTCACCAGCTTGGTATCAGCTCATCCCTCTGCAATTGGACCTTGGACTTGCTGACTAACAGACCCCAATCAGTTAAGTTAAACAATCTCTCCTCCTCCACTCTCACCCTGAACACTGGCGTGCCTCAAGGCTGTGTGCTGAGCCCTCTTCTGTACTCCCTTTTCACCCATGACTGCGTTTCTGTACATAGGTCTAACTCCATAATCAAGTTCACAGACATCACCACGGTGGTTGGCCTGATCAGAGGGGATGATGAGACAGCCTACAGGGACAAGGTCCAACACCTGGCCGCATGGTGTGCCAACAACAATCCGGTCCTTAACACCCAGGAGGTCATTGTGGACTTCAGCTATGCTAGGAGCCACACTCACGTCCCCACCTACATCAACGGAGCTGTAGTGGAGCGTGTATCAGGCATCAAATTCTTTGAGGTCCACATTTCTGAGGATCTCACCTGGTCCCTGAACCCCTCCATCCTGATCAAAAAGGTGCAACAGCGCCTTTATTTCCTGCAGAGCATCAAGAAAGCTCACCTCTGTCCCAGGATACTGACGGACTTTTACCACTGTACCACTGAGAGCATACTCACCAACTGCATCTCAGTGTGGTATGGCAATTGTCCCATATCGGACCGCAAAGCACTCCAGTGAATGGTGAAAACTGCCCAGTGGATTATTGGCACCCAATTGCCCACCATTGAGAACATCTACCATAAACGCTGCCTGGGCAGGGCGAAAAGCATTATCAAGGATGCATCTCACCCTAACCATGGACTTTTTACTCTCCTGCCATCCGGTAGGCGCTACAGGAACCTCCGCTCCCGCACCAGCAGGCACAGGAAGAGCTTCTTCCCTGAGGCTGTGACCCTGATCAACCTCACATCACAGTGCTAAGCAGTATTGCACCCATATTGTACTGTCTCAGTACTTTTATATTTGTGTGCTGTAGCACTTACTTTTTATTTGCAGTTATTTTGTAAATAACACTATTCTTTGCATTTCTGGTCAGATGCTAACTGCATTTCATTGGCTTTGTATCTGTTACTTGGCACAATGACAATAAAGTTGAATCTAATCATCTAATAAAAAGTCAAGTTGCAGTTTCAAAAAGAGTACTAAACTGCATGCTGTTGATGAAAAGTCTGATAATGGTGAGAATGACATGGGACTGTGTAGCCTTGAGATTTATAATGTGAAAACTAACAATAGTAGAAGCATTTCCACACAGGTTCAGAGCGGAGCTTGAAAAAGAAATCAGTTTTCAGAGGGAGCCCTTGATTGGACCGTGGCGTAGATGTAGCAGAAGTGTTCCCGCACAGATCCAGAGCGGAGCTTGAAAACCCCAGGCTCCAGAAAAGAGAGGTACTGTCTAGAGGAGTGGTCATTGTTGGAGTGGTCTGAGTCTGAGTGGAAAGACTTGAACCAACAAGTTTCAGCGAGAACAGGCAGAGGAGAGGTAAGTAGGTGAGCTTATTTCTCATTTAACTCTTAAAAGAATAGGTGGTACATCTGCAGGGCCAATGTTCTGTTCTGGGTGCCAGATGTGGGATTTCCAGGAGACTTCCAGCTTCCCTGAAGGCCACATCTGCACTGGGTGCTTTGAGATGCAGCTCCTTAGAGACTGTGTTAGAGACTAGAGCCACGGCTCAATGACCTTCGGCTTGTTAGGGAAAGTGAGGAAGTGATAGACAGGAGCTACAGGGAGGTAGTCACCCCAAGGCTACAGGAGACAAGAGAGGGAAGGGAAAACATCAGATAGTGGAGAGCACCCCTATGGCTATCCCCTTCAATAACAAATACTCCATTTTGAGTACTGCTGGTGGGTAGGAAATGACCCACCAGGGAGAAGCAACTTTGTCTGGCCCTGTGACTCATAAGGGTAGAGAACTGAAGAGGATGGCAGAGTAACAGGGACTCTATAGTTAGGGAGACAGATAGGTGATTCTGTGGACGCAAAAAAACACAGATACTAGTTTGCCTCCCAGGTGGCAGAGTCCGCAATGTTTTTGAACATGTCCACAATATCCTGAAATGGGAGGGTAAGTAGCCAGAAGTCATGGTACAGATTGTTACCAATGACATGATCAGAAAATGCAAGGAGGTCCTGAAAACAGAATACAGGGAGTTAGAAAGGAAGTTGAGAAACAGGATCTCAAGGATAGTAATCTTGGGATTGTTGCATATGCCATGTGATAGTGAGGATAGGAATAGAATGAGGTGGCAGATAAATGCATGGCTGAAGGATTGGAGAAGGGGGCAGGGATTCAGATTTCTGGATAATTGGGGCCTCCTCTGGGGTAGGTGTGACCTGTACAAAAGCGACAGGTTGCACTTGAATCCAAGGGAAACCAACATCCATCAAAGTTGCTAGTGAACGCAGCAGGCCAGGCAGCATCACTAGGAAGGCTGGCCTGGTGTGTTCACCAGCAACTTTGATGTGTGTTGCTTGATTTTCCAGCATCTGCAGAATTCCTGTTGTTTGAAACCAACATCCATGTGGGCAGGTTTGCTAGAGCTGTTGGAAGTGGTTTAAATTAATATGGGAGGGGGGTGAGAACAAGTATGATAGAGCTGAGTATGAGCCAGTAGGCTTACCAGTAGATGATGGGTGTAATATGAATGTAAGGCAGGATAAGCAGTGTGCATTTGGGTACAAATGCAGACAGTGCAAATAGTCGACATGTACCACAGAGGCAAAATTCAAAAGGGTGAAGAGTGCAGGACTGAAGGTGCTGTACTTAAATACACATTGTATTCAAAATAAGGTGGATAAATTTGGGTGGCACAATTAGAGATTTGTCTGTATGACTTTGTGGGAATCACTGAGTTGTGGCTGAAAGGAGGTCAAAATTGGGAGCTTAATATCAAAGGATATACTTCATATTGAAAGGACAGACATGAAGGCATAGGTGGTGGTGAAGCTCTCTTGATAAGGGATGGAATTACTTCTTCAGAAAGAGGTGACATAGGGTCAGAGAATGTTGAATCTTTGTGGGGTGGTGTTAAGAACTGCAAGGGTTAAAAAAAACCATTATGGGAATCATATGTAGTACCCGGGGACGTGGCCAAGTGGTTAAGGCATTGGACTAGCGACCTGAAGGTTGTGAATTCGAGCCCCTGCCGAAGCAACGTGTTGTGTCCTTGAGCAAGGCACTTAATCACACATTGCTCTGCGACGACACTGGTGCCAAGCTGTATGCCCTAATGCCCTTCTCTTGGACAACATTAGTGTCGTGGAGAGGGGAGACTTGCAGCATGGGCAACTGCTGGTCTTCCATACAACCTTGTCCAGGCCTGCCTGCGCCCTGGAAAGTGAAGACTTTCCAGGCACAGATCCATGGTCTCGCAAGACTAACGGGTGCCTTAAATGTAGTACCCGGGTGGAAAGGGGATGTAATAAGGATAATATCACACTTGTAATGGGGGACTTCAATATGGAAGGGGATTGAGTGATCATAATATGATTGAATTCATGCCGCAATTTGACATGGAGAAGCACAAGTCAGTTGTATCAGTATTGCAATAGAATAAAGGGAATTACAGAGACATGAGAGAGGAGCTTACTCAGGTGGATTTAAAAGAGAGCAGAGGTGGCTGAAGTTTCTGTGAATAGTTCACAGAAGAAGTAGTTCTCAAATGGAAAGGGTAAGTAACCGTGGCTGACAATGGAAGTTCAGGACTGCATAAAAGCCAAAGAAAGGCCATATAAGGTAGCAAAAGTGAGTGGCAAGTTGGACGATTAGGAAACTTAAAATCCAACAAAAGGCAACTAAAAAAGCCATAAGGAGGGAAAAGATAAAACGTGAGGGCAAACTAGCTAATAATATAGAACAGGATACGAAAAGCTTTTTCAGATATATAAAGAGTAAAAGGGAGGTGAGAGTTGATATTGGACCACTGGAAAATGATGCTGGTGCGATAGTAATGGGGGACAATGAAATGGCGGATGAACTTACTAAGTACTTTGCATCAGCCTTCACTGTGGAAGACACAAGCAGTGTACCAGAGGTCCGTGAATGTCAGGGAGCAGGAGTGAGTGCCATTGCTATTGCAAAGGAAAAAGTGCTAAGCACACTGAAAGGTCTTAAGTGGATAAGTCACCTGGATCAGATGGACTACATCCTAGAGTTCTGAAAGAGGTTTCTGAAGTGATAGCAGGTGCATTGGTCATGATCTTTCAAGAAACACTTGATTCTGACATGGTCCTGAAGGACTGTAAAATTGCAAATATCACTCCATTCTTTAAGAGGGGAGGAAGGCAGAGGAATGGAAATTATAGGTCCAAACAACAGGAATTCTGCAGATGCTGGAAATTCAAGCAACACACATAAAAGTTGCTGGTGAACGCAGCAGGCCAGGCAGCATCTCTAGGAAGAGGTGCAGTCGACGTTTCAGGCCGAGACCCTTCGTCAGGACTAACTGAAGGAAGAGTGAGTAAGGAATTTGAAAGTTGGAGGGGGAGGGGGAGATCCAAAATGATAGGAGAAGACAGGAGGGGGAGGGATGGAGCCAAGAGCTAGACAGGTGATAGGCAAAAGGGACACGAGAGGACCATGGGACAGGAGGCCCGGGAAGAAAGACAAGGGGGGGGGGACCCAGAGGACGGGCAAGGGGCACCTTCAGAGGGACAGAGGGAGAAAAAGGAGAGTGAGAGAAAGAATGCGTGCATAAAAATAAGTAACAGATGGGGTACGAGGGGGAGGTGGGGCACCAGCGGAAGTCAGAGAAGTCGATGTTCATGCCATCAGGTTGGAGGCTACCCAGATGGAACACAAGGCGTTGTTCCTCCAACCTGAGCGCGGCTCCACCTTTACAGTAGAGGAGGCCGTGGACAGACACGTCAGAATGGGAATGGGACATGGAACCAAAATGTGTGGCCACTGGGAGATCCTGCTTTCTCCGGCGGCTGGGGTGGTGTACTGCGTCCGGTGCTCCTGATGTGGCCTTTTATATGTTGGCGAGACCCGACGCAGACTGGTAGGCCGCTTTGCTGGACATCTACGCTCTGTCCGCCAGAGAAAGCAGGATCTCCCAGTGGCCACACATTTTGGTTCCGCGTCCCATTCCCATTCTGACGTGTCTGTCCACGGCCTCCTCTACTGTAAAGGTGGAGCCGCGCTCAGGTTGGAGGAACAACGCCTTGTGTTCCGTCTGGGTAGCCTCCAACCTGATGGCATGAACATCGACTTCTCTGACTTCCGCTGGTGCCCCACCTCCCCCTTGTACCCCATCTGTTATTTATTTTTATGCACGCATTCTTTCTCTCACTCTCCTTTTTCTCCCTCTGTCCCTCTGAATGTGCCCCCTGCCCGTCCTCTGGGTCCCCCCCCCCTCGTCTATCTTCCCGGGCCTCCTGTCCCATGGTCCTCTCGTGTCCCTTTTGCCTATCACCTGTCCAGCTCTTGGCTCCATCCCTCCCCCTCCTGTCTTCTCCTATCATTTTGGATCTCCCCCTCCCCCTCCAACTTTCAAATCCCTTACTCACTCTTCCTTCAGTTAGTCCTGACGAAGGGTCTCGGCCTGAAACGTCGACTGCACCTCTTCCTAGAGATGCTGCCTGGCCTGCTGCGTTCACCAGAAATTATAGGCCCGTTAGGTTAACCTCAGTGGTTGGGAATGTGTTGGAGTTCATTATTAAGAATGAGGTCTCGGGGTACTTGGACAATAATGATAAAAAAAAAGTCAAAGTCAGCATGGTTTCTGTAAAGGGAAATCTTGCCTGACAAATCTGTTAAAAGAGTTCTTCAAGGAAGTAACAAGCAGGGTGGACAAAGGCGAGGCAGTGGATGTCATTTACTTGGATTTTCAGAAGGCATCTAATAAGATGCCACACATGAGGCTGCTTAACAAGATAAAATCCCATGGCATTGCAGGAAAAATACTGGCATGGATAGAGGAATGGCTGACAGGCGGGAGGCAATGAGTGGGAATAAAGGGGGCTTTTTCTGGGTGGCTGCCAATGACTAATAGAGTTCCTCAGTGGTCAGTACTGGGACCACAATACTTTTCATATGGTTTGTCAATGATTTAGGAAATGGAATTGATGGCTTTGTGACAAAGTTTGAGGATTGATCATGTTAATAGCCAGAGGCTTTTTTCCTGGGCTGAAATGGCTAACATGAGGGGGCATAGTTTTAAGGTGCTTGGAAATAGGTACCAAGGGGATGTCAGGGTTAAGTTTTTCACACAAAGAGTGGTGGGTGCATGGAATGCATAGGGTCTCTTAAAAGCCTCTCAGATTGGTATATCGAGCTCAGAAAAATAGAGGGCTATACACTAGGGAAATTGCAGGCAGCTTCTAGAGTAGGTTACATGGTTGGCACAACATTGTGGGCCGAAGGGCCTGTAACGTGCTGTAGATTTCTATGTTCTATGTTCTATGATACGTAGGGGTAGGTAGTTCTGTGAAAGCAATGCAATTACAGAAGGATTGGAAGAATGGGCAAAAAAGTGGCAAACGGAAGACAATGTTGGGAAATGTATGATAATGCATTTTGGTATAAGGAACAAAAGTGCAGACTGTTATCTAAATGGGGAGAAAATTCAAACTTCAGAGGTGTAAAGGGACTTAGGAGATCTCATGGAAGTCTCCAGTAAGTTAACTTACAGGTTGAGTCTGTGGTAATAAAGGCAAATGCAATGTTGGCATTCATTTCAAGGGCAATAGAGTATAAAAACAAGGATATAATGCTGAGATTTTATAAGACACTAGTCAGGCTGCACTTGGAGTACTGTCAACAGTTTTGGGCCCCATATCCCAGAAAGGCTGTCACTGGAAAGAAGCCAGAGGCAGCTCACGAGGATGATTCTGGGAATGAAGGGGTTAACATACTTGAAGCATTTGGCAGCTTTGGGTTTGTACTCACTGGAATATAGAAGAATGTGGAGGGATCTCATTGAAACATGCCGAATGTTGAAAGGACTAAATGTGATGGATGTGGAGAGGATGTTTCCTATGGTGGGGTGTCCAGAACTAGAGGGCGCAGCCTCAAAATTGAGGGGCGACCCTTCAGAACAGAGGTAAGGAAGAATTTTTTAGCCATAGGGTAGTGAATCTGTGGAATGCTCTGCCACAGACAGCTGTGGAGGCCAAGACTGTGGGTATATTTAAAGCAAAAATTGATAGCTTCCCGATTGGTCAGGGCATCAAAGGTTATGGCCAGAAGGCAGGTGTATAGGGTTGAGTGGGATCCAGGATCAGCCATGATGGAATGGCAGAACAGACTGGAGGGCCTGAATGGCCTAATTCTGCTCCTATGTCTTATAGTCTAATAGACAAACAAGAAATTAATTAAAATGGAATTGACCACTGGCTTGGCTGTTTCAGTCATTCCACAAAATGAGCTTGAATGGCATTTCAAAGATGCTGAACTGAAGACTGCAGATAACCAATTAAGAACTTATTTAGGAGAAAATGTAACCTTTGTGGGAATGACATTTCTAACAACGAGATACCACATTGAGCTTGCATGTGGTAAAATCTGTGGCCAGCACTGGGGACATGAGTGGCTGCGATAATTATTATGTGATTGGAGATCCATCCACTATTGCATGCCATATACCCTGCTAGAGTTAACTGAAAGTAAATTAAGAAAGGTGTGGGATGGTGTTGCTGCACTGTTCAAGGATAGCACGGGAAAACTTAAACATATCAAGGGTAAAATAGTGCTACATGATAATGCCACACCCCAAGTTTCGTAAAGCCTATTTGGTTCCTTATCTGTGATAAAGTAACCAGAAAGCTAGATTGCATGGAGGCTGAAGAAATTATTTCCAAGGTTGAGTGGAGACTATGGGCAATGCTAGTTGTCCCAGAAGCCAAGGAGAATCAGACTTTCAGGATCTGTGGTGATTTTAAGGTCACCGTCAACCCAGTACCAGAAGTAGATCAATACCTTCTGCCCAGGATATAGGATATCTTTGCAAATCTTTCCGGAGGAAAATCCTTCAGTAAAGTGAACCTACCTGAGGCCAACATATAGATGGAGATGGAAGAAGAGCCAAAGTGCTTCTCACTGTGAACACTCACAAAGGGCTTTATCACCATAACGTGCTTATCTTTAGAATAGCATCTGCACCTGCTATGGACCAGGGTCAGTGTTACCTGGATGACATTATTGTTATTGGTAAGGAACATCTCCAAGATCTCACGACTGTTAAAAAGATAAGAAAATTTTGGGCTCAGAGCAGAACAAAACAAGTGCATACTCTTTAAACCAAGCATCACTTACTGTGGTCACACTATTGACACACAAGGATTTACAAATGTGCTGAGAAAATTCAAGTAGTGCTGGATGCTCCAGGGCCAAAAGACGTCACAGTTGCGGTCCTTTTTAGGATTTGTCAATTACTACAACAGATTCCTGACAAACTTGGCTACTGTGCACCACCCCCTGAACTCATTACTACAGATCAGGAAGAAATTGCAATGGACAAAACAGTGCGAGGTGGCTTTCAAAAAGGTAGAGGAAATAATAACATCAGACACAGTATTTACATATTATGATCCACATTGTCCAGTGAAGCTTGCCAAGCACTGTCCAGGATGCCAACACATCCAGAAGAAAGATGTCCATTGCTGTCAAAACCACTTCCTGCATTCCTAGAGTCAACTCCTTCAACCACCACGGAGGCAGCTCCAGATCCTAAGATTGGTTCACACCCACAATTCTCTCCTGCCAAGCAGAGTGATCCCCCTTGTCAGGAAAGGTGCTATCCCACAAGAGTTAGAAATCAAATCTTTAGACCTGAAATTGGCAATTTAAAATTTACTGTGCTGTGGATGTCTATATAGTAGTTGTACTATATAATATTCTATATATAAGTTGAGATGCATTCTGTATTGAGTTGGAGTTTATAGCTAAGCAGAGAGGTGTGTACGTAATATTTCAGTAATAGTTGAGTAATATTGTAAACATATTGTTTAAATATCCTTTGTTTAAATAATGCATTGTGGGTTATATGTAAGAAGTACATGAATGTCAGAAGCATGGGTCTCACTAAAGGTAAAATTATGAATGTACACGAGTTATCCCGGCTCTGTGTTTCCTTTTAATTTTTTTAAAATGTTTTATTGAGTAACAAAATATAAGTCAGCCCATCTGCTGGATTATAATTTGGCATAGTATCAAGAGAAAGAAGCTCTGGAGACTTTATAGAGGTTAGTCAGAAGCAGAATCAGAATCATTAACCGGCATGTATCATGGAATTTGTTGACAAACCTGATTGTCAGTTATTAAACTAACCATTTTGTTTTCAAAAAAGGATCAGGAAAAGGATGTGGTATTAAAGTTATATTCTGAGAAATCCTAACAAAATAATATTAAATTTTCTAGAAAGAAACCTCACAGAACAAGGGATTCTCACAACTATAAGGTGACTGCAGATGACTGTAACTTGTAACCACTGGTTGACAAGATGACACTTAAAAAATAATACTTGAATTCTGGTTCTGAATATTTAAGTAAGCAACAAGAGAATGCAATGCTTATACAAGTTTGTTGTTTTTGAAACCAGGAAAACAGGTCATAAATAAGATTTTAAAAATTATTGTAATTGATTAATTAACGATTTATGACAATCTGTTTAGATACCAACATATCTTGTATATATTCAACATATTGGCATAATAAAATGAATCAACTTCATTTTATCTTATACTTGAATAAGAAAATTAACTACCAAGAATTGAAGATTTTATTTATTTGGTAGCTAGGGACTTTACATAATGGCTTCTTAGATCTGATAAATGAAATAATTCATCAAAATACCAATTAATATGGAATATGGTTGATGTGATCACCATGAAAGCTGATACCAAGAATGCTGTATGCTTTGAAAACTTACAGAAATGGTGGAAACACAATAGTAATGAATTAAAAGAAACTTGAATACTGATGTAGGTCACTGTATAAAATTATTTTTCTTTTATCATGATGCTACTGTAGTATAAGAGGCAAAAGAGGTGCGATGTTTCATTTAGCTGTGTACATGTGTGTGGTTGAATGACAATAAATTGAACTCGAAAAGTCATCATGTGCTCAAAGGGAACTGCACAGTTCCTAGCATGACACTTTATGCAATTAACTTAAATAAAAATACAACACCTCTGCATAGGATCAACAGCATACATACTTTCATAGTTTATAATTATAGAATATAAAATAGCTTTCAAAATATCACACAGAATGTACTGACATAGAAATTAAAATTAAGTATTGTTTAAATTTACGAGTACCACACAAGAAGATAAGTACAAAACTATCCTCCACTCAATATTATGCGAAAACAATTTGTAAGCAGCATTACAAATAGTTATTGGTTACCAATTTAGAATGGTTTCAGTATGTAAGAGCAAAAATGTGTAAGGTTTAACATTAGTTGTGAGGCTGCAGATGTGTTACAAGGTGCAATGGGGTATTTGTCCAAAAGGAAATAGGTTTGTTGATTATTAGCATAAAAATGCCAATTGCCTTACAACTTTGAAATTCAGAGTAATGGAATAAAGGTGAAGAGAGGCTGAACAGAACTGGCTAGTTACAGGGCCCAATGGACCTAAAAGGGGGAGGGGGGGTTCTATGGTTGAAATAATGAATTATCTGTCCTAGCCAATGAGCTTCCAACAGTCCTTTGGGCGAAATAATTTCAAAGAATCACCACTATGACTGACTTTCTCCTCAACTCAGCTTTATTTGGCTTACTTTTCATTTTGAAGCTATAGCCCCTGGTTCCATATTCCTCAGCGAAAGAAAACATTGGTCACGCATATGCACGTTTAGCCCACTAAACACACTTGGAATACTTCAATGTTGTCATCTTTTATTTCACCAAGGTGGTAATTTCTCAATCCCTTCATCCCAGAAACCAGTCCCCCTATAGGAAGCGTATCATCGCAAGATCAAAATTGTATATATTCTCCAGGTGTGCTCTCCCCAAGGTCCTATACAAAGGGCAAAGGGCAGGAACACTTAAATTGCGACAAACACGGGAAATGCTGGAAAACTCATACTGCGATTTGCGCAGTAAGAGTGTTAAATTTCTTGTCCATGACCTTAAGGGATAAGATGAAAGTTAATCGGGCCGAAACAGTTCCTCTTTCACAGGATTTTCCCGATGTGCGAGTATTTCCAACATTTCTTTTTAATTTCAGAGTTCCAGCACCCGCAGTATTTTGCCTCTCGCGATTAAATCGCAAAAATAATGAAATAAAGCAGGAACAAATTAAAACCTTGCATTTATATAGGAGGACGGGTTATATAGGTGCATTTATGTAGGGGGCGAGGAGAAACTAAACCCACTGCAGAAGATAGTTTAAGAATAGGAGAGGCGTGAATGAACAACCCCGTCGGGGAATTTGTTGCACATACTCCTACAATGTAAGTTGATCCCCAGGAACGGTATGTTCACAGCGTTTACCCAAGCAGGAGGTGTTTACTGTGGTTACATGAGTTACTGGAAGTCTAGCTCCGCCCGCCAGCTATCTGAGGGGAGGCACCCGAGATAAAGACGAAAACGCACCATATCCTCCTGCTTCTGTCCGACGAGCGAGGTCGCCCGAAAAAGAGCACTCCGCGATGGAGGCAGTTAGCGGCCACTTCACACGCTGAGAGAGGGCGGCGAAAATAAACGGGTTGTCCGTTCAGCCCGCCGCCCCAAGCTCAGCGCCACGCGTATTCGCGCGGGGCAATGGCGGCTAGAATTTGAACGACATTCACGACGAACGGCCGGGGCGAGGATTGACGGAGACGGAGCCGGAGCCGGAGCGGCAGGCACGGCACGGCAGGGCGGACCGTGATTCGCTGGCCCAAGAGCCGGTCAGCGTGCACGCGCGTGTGCACGAGCCCGCGTGGGATTGAGGGCTGAGCTGAGCATATCGCTGTCAAGAAGGGTTCCTTCTCTTCCCTCCCCCTCCTTCCCTCTCTCTCGCCCCTTTCCCACCCCGATCCACCCTGGTTGAGGCTACCCTCCTTTCCTTCCCCCCTCCGTTCCCTCCTTTCTCCCTCCCTCCTTCCCCTCCCCGGTATGGCCAGCGAAAATAGTCTGACGCCCGAAACTCGGCCGCCGGCCGCCGACCAGGACCAGAGCTGCGAACTGTGCGGCAAAATGGAGAAACTGCTACTGTGCGGGCGCTGCAAAAGATCCTTCTATTGCAGTAAAGAACATCAGAAGCAGGACTGGAAGAAACACAAACAGGTCTGCAAGGAGGCGGCGAGCCGCCTGGGAAGAGCGGCTGGCGAGGGCACGCGTAACGCTACGGTGAATAGCAACTACCAGCTGCCGCGGCCGCCCATCACACCGGATCCCGTCAACGGGCAGCAGTCGGAGAGGAGCCAAGACTCCCCGGGGACAGCGGGCCACCTGCTAACCGGACCTGGCATCAATAGTCGGAGTCACAGGGGGCCACATGGACTAAGCGGCAGCTCCCAGATTCTGGTTCAGGACTATATCGTGCCCTGCATGAACAAGCATGGCATCTGCGTGGTGGACAACTTCCTGGGCGAGGAGACGGGCGACTGTGTGCTGCGGGAGGTGAGGGAATTGCACCGCAGCGGCCGTTTCACTGATGGCCAGGTGGTCAACCAGAAAGGCGACTCCTCCAAGGATATTCGCGGTGACCAGATCACCTGGATAGATGGCAAGGAGCCGGGCTGTATGCAGATCGGATACCTAATGAATAGCATGGACGATCTAATCCGGCATTGCAACGGAAAACTGGGCAGCTATAATATTAATGGCAGGACGAAAGTGAGTACACCGGCACTGTTCGGATGTACATGGTTCGTAAAGTTTAATATTTTTAGTGCAACGAAGCATTAACTAACGTTATCTTCAAGTAAGTTTTTTGACTTGTCTTGTCCTCAATTCCTTTTTTTTCGTTTCTATAGGGAAATGCGATTCAGCCAAATTGATTACTTTTAAAGTAGCTGCAACATCACAAGTGGTTTGTGGCTGGATCGACTTCGAAGTGTATTTTTAAATGTTGGTCTTTAAATTCTTGCAAATACTGATTACATCTTTTAGTATACTAAGAATTCAGAAGCTGTTTCATAATCTACTTTATATGTAGGTCTTCAGGATCTAAATAACGGAGCAATAAGGGTTCAAAAAGTTATTAACATTTCTTTCTTATTCTATGTTTACTTCCAACTACTCAGTAATATCTGATCTAAAGCAGTGAAAATGGAAGGAATTGCAAGAGAAGATTAGGGAACAATTTTGTCTATACTGTATGTGGAGAAATGTGATTGAGAAGACCCTTTTTTTCAGCTGTCGTCCTAAAGACTGGTCCTTAGCCACTTTTCCACTTTCGCTGCAGATGTCACCTTAATTAACCATGAACTAAGCTTTCTTGTTGCTCCTTTTTCTCCTGTCAATCTCCTCATTAATGCCAGTATTGTCAATTTCGACGCGCTCTTGTTAAGCTTCCCATTCTCCTCACTCGGAGTCGGGTTTATTATCATTGATATATGTAGTGAAATTTGTTGTTCTGCAGCAGTACAGTGCAATACCGAAAATGTACTATAAAATACAATAAGAAATACAAGTAGTGCAAAAAGAAAGCAAAATAGTGAGCTAGTGTACACGGAGCGTCTGGAAATCTTATGGCAGAGGGGGAGAAGAGAAGCTGTTCTGAAACATTGTGTGTCTTCAGGCTCCTGTACCTCCTACCGCTGCAGAACAACAAATTTCACTACATATGTCAATGATAATCGATGAATAATAAATGACTCAGAACAGCTTCTCTTCCCCTCCGCCATAAGATTTCCAGACGCTCCGTGTACACTAGCTCACTATTTTGCTTTCTTTTTGCACTACTTGTATTTCTTATTGTATTTCATAGTACATTTTATGTATTACACTGTACCATCAGTAGTAAGAAGAGGGCATGTCCTGGGTATTTTGGAAACCTCTGAAATTTTGCTCATGTTTCAACTTGTAGAAGTTTTGCTTGCTTTTAACATCATTTGCATTGTTTTATGGTCTCCCAATAGTTTCATTTTACATTTCTCAGGATCGGGTTCAATATCACCACGTGTTGTGAAATTTGTTAACTCAGCTGCAGCAGTACAATGCAATACAGGTACATGATAATATAGAAAAAAGTCAGTTACAGTAAGTATATATGTATATTGAATTAAATTAAAAATAGTGCAGAAACAGAAATAATAAACAAAAAATAAAGTGAGGTAGTGTTCATGGGTTCAATGTTGATTCAGGAATGGAATGGCAGAGGAAGAAGCTGTTCCTGAATAGCTGAATGTGTGTCTTCAGGCTCCAGTAACTCCTTCCTGATGGTAACAGTGAGAAGAGAGCAAGTCCTGGGTAATGGGGGTCCTTAATAATGGACGTTGCCTTTCTGAGGCACCTCTCCTTGAAGATGTCTTGGATACAACTTTCATCTTTATATTTAAGCTTTTAATTCTTCTGTCCCATCCCAACCTCCATATTTCATTCTCCTTGTTTAAAGTCCTCTTCCACTTTGATTACACCTCATTCTTTATTTCTTTCTTCCAATACTTATGTGCCTGGAAAGTGTTGAGGATGTAATTCAACGTTAAAGGGGAATATGATACACTAATGGAAACATAGTCATTTATATTTCAGTCCAGTGAACATTGGACAATGTATAATCTTCTGAGCAACACACACAAAGTGCTGGAAGAACTTGGCAGGCCAGGCTGCATCCATGAAAAAAAATTACAGTCGCCATTTCGGGCCTGGACTGGAGGAAAAAAGCCAAGGAGTAGAATTAAAAGGTGTGGGGAGAGGAGAGGGAACCACCAGGTGATAGGTGAAACCTGGAGGGGGAGGGATGAAGTAAAGAGCTGGGAAGTTGATTGGTGAAAAGGGGTTGGGAAATGGTGAAGGGGCTGGGGGGGGGGCATTACCGGAAGTTTGAGAAATTGATGTTCATGCCATCAGGTTGGAGGCTACTCAAATGGAATATAAGGTGTTGTTCCTCCAACCTAAGTGTGGCCTCATCTCAACAGTGGAGGAGGCCATGGATGGACATATTGGAATGGGAAGTGGAATTAAAATGGGTGGTCACTGGGAGATCCTGCTTGTTCCCAATCTACGTCAATAATGTTAATATTCTGCTAATATTTAATCTGTAATATCTTGTCTCTTTTTTTCTGTTTCTTTATAAATCAAGTATGTCCTGTGGAAGGGTCTTGGCCCAAAATGTCCACTGTACTTTTTTCCATAGATGCTGTCTGGCCTGTTGAGTTCCTCCAGCATTTGCAGACTTTTTCCTTGTTTGTGATGGTATTTGTTTTGTTGAAGTGTCTCAGCCTGAAACATCAACTGCCTTTGCGCTTCTGTAGTTGTTACATAACTTGCTGAAATCCTCCAGCATATAATGTACGTTGCAGGGGTTTTCCAGCATCTTCAGAATCTCTTGTGTTATGGTATAAGTCTAACGGAAGTTATATTATTTTGATTGGAGAAATGGGAGGTACCATAAAGGTTCTTGCATATAAGTAAGTGTGGTTTTGAAGGTGGCTTAACACCATTCCCCTTAATTTATTATATGCTGTCTAATTTTGAAATGAATGATATGCTCAATAATTCCCAGTGTATGCTGCAGAAAGTTTTTTGAAAGAGTCTTGAACTAGATGCTTTTGTCTTTAGCATTTACATGCAGAGCCCCGCCATCAATGGGGATGGTCTTAGAGACTCCTCCTTCCAATATCTGTTTTATTAGATGACACAAAGGTTGGGGGTGTTGTGGATAGTGTGGAGGGCTGTCAGAGGTTACAGCAGGACATCAATTGGATGCAAAACTGGGCTGAGAAGTGGCAGACGGAGTTCAACCCAGATAAGTGTGGGGTGGTACATTTTGGTAGGTCAAAGGTGATGGCAGAATATAGTATTAATGGTAAGACTCTTGGCAGTGTGGAAGATCAGGGGGATCTTGGGGTCTGTGTCCATAGGATAATCAAAGCTGTTACTCAGGTTGACTGTGTGGTTAAGAAGGCATACGGTGCATTGGGCCTTCAACAACTGTGGGATTGAGCCGAGAGCTAATGTTACAGCTCCTTTGAACCCTGATCAGACCCCATTTGGAGTACTGTGCTCAGTTCTGGTCACCTTACTCCAGGAAGGATGTGGAAACTATAGAAAGGGTTCAGTGGAGATTTACAAGGATGTTGCCTGGATTGGGGAGCATGCTTTATGAGAATAGGTTGAGTGAACTTGGCCTTTTCTCCTCGCAGTGACAGAGGATGAGAGGTGACCTGATAGAGGTGTATAAGATGATGAGAGGCGTTGATCGTGTTGATAGTCAGAGGCTTTTTCCCAGGGCTGAGATGGCTAACACGAGAGAGTACAGTTTTAAGGTGCTTGGAAGTAGGTACAGAGGAGATGTCAGTGGTAAGTTTTTTTACGCAGAGAGTGATGAGTGCATGGAATGGGCTGCCGGTGACGGTGGTGGAGTCGGATACAATAGGTTATTTTAAGAGACTCCTGGATAGGTACAGAGCTTAGAAAAATAGAGGACTATGGATAACCTGAGGTAATTTCGAAATTAAGTACATGTTCAGCACAGCATTGTAGGCCAAAGGGCCTGTATTGTGCTGTAGGTTTTCTGTTTCTTCGTAAATGATGAAAGTGGGAAGTGCTAAAAAGACTTGTTCACCTAGAATGTTTTTGATTTCTAACTTTTCTTTATTCTGTTGAAAGGTCACCCATCTCAAATGTTTTCTTTTGTAATACTTAAGCTGTTAAATCTTTCCAACGATTTCAGTTTTTCTATTTTATATTTCCAGCACCTAAATTGGAAAATTAAATTAGTTTATTGTTGTCATGTCTACTAAGCTACGGGGGAAAAACCTTTTGTTTGCCATCCATACAGATCATTTCTTTGCATCATTGCATTGGTGTGGTGCAAAGAAAAACCATAACAAAATGTAGAATAGTGTTATAGAGTGTAATGCAGCCAGACAGTAGGGTGCAAGTCCATAATGAGAGAGATTGAGGCCAAAGGGCTATCTTATATTAGGGGACCATTTAATTGTCTTATAACAATAGGACAGAGGCTGGTGGTACATACTTAAGGCTTTAGGATTTTCTGCCGATGGCAGAGGGATGAAGAAAGATTTTATCCGGTGGATTCGCATTTGTTTTTGTTTGGAACAATGGGTTTTGTGCAGATTATAAATTGTTTTAGTTTTGCAGTAGATACAGTAAGTGGTGCATGAGAAGATTATACTTGTTACCCCATAATACCTTGGTGAATTTCTGGTTACTCTTGCCTTTGAGAGTTTAAATGCTACACAGCCAGGGAATTGACACCAGTGTCTGAAACCATACCTTGAAGCTGATTGGCCAATGATATTGTTGCCCCCTTTTTATAAAAAAAAATCATGATTCTGGGGGAGTTGCAGAGGCATGGAATGCAAATAGTTTCTTTAAAAAAAAATCTACAGGTGACATAAAAATGCATAAAGGAGATGTCTCTAATTTGTCTGCCCTATTCCCCCCCACAATTTGTTAGCCTATGAATAATGATTTTGTGAAAGAAATTATACTCTAAGAAATATTCCTTAACAAAGTTGACTAGAAAAACAAAAAAAATTATTGGTGTTGTAAATCTGAAGGGATTTCTTTTCTGGTTTAGGGTAGAAGCATTCATTGGAACATGTTTGAAAAATGATTATATGGAGGTAGATTTGTAACAGTTAATATCTTAAGGTTTTTAGCTGTATCTATGGCAGTTGTTTCTTTTAATTTTAATCGTTTAATTTGTCAGCAAGCTGGTACACCCTGATGTAGCTGTGTAGATCATTTTATCTATTTCATTGTATGTTATAACATTTTTTAAAAAATGGTACTTCACTATCTTATTCAGCTTCTATTTTGCAGATGAATGGCTGAGGTTTGTGTTAATATGCTAATTTTAGAATGGATAGTTAATTAAGGAAAGTTGCTGTATTTTTCTCAACTTTAAGTATCTGCTGATTGTCACTAAAAACTCATCACTGATATTCTTGAGTTCTCATCATGTTGACAAAATCAAAATCTATTCACCTTTGGCAGTTTTCACCCTTTTGGAGATACTCATTCAGGGTGAACTTAACAGTATACAGCAATGAGCCTGAACGGAGTTTCAATGTAACATCTAATTCATCAAATGTAATCCAGGGTGAAGGATAAAAAGAAAAGCAAAATAAACCATAAAAATTAACATCTCATTTTTGTCACATGTCTATTCCCAATCAGTTTTACTGCACCATAATGATCAGATATTTGGCTATTAATGTTCAGTTCGGTATCTCCATATGGAAATACACTGTCACTGAGGAAGTTTTCTAAATTGCTGTGCCTAACATTGATGGTGCTGGTATAAAGGTGACTTCTAGATGCTGTTCTCTCAATTAAAGAGATAATCTTTTCCATCCAGTTTAATGTGCTAAACCATTTGAAGTAAGTACCGCTTGCCATAGGCCTATATGCATTAAAAACTTATGTGAGAACTAAAGCACCATAAACTAAAATTCATGACTTTTTCTCTTCATCAAACACTAATAAATAATGACTGCATTTAGCAACTGAATGTCTTTTATTCCCATTCCTCATTTCATTTCCATGGTTTTTATGATTCACCTCAACTTAATATATAACAAAAATTGATGTTTTCTTGAATTACCTAAGAACAATTTTATTTATTTTAGAATTGTACTTCAATACCATAGACCAATAACCTTAGTTTTGAAATTCCTGAACTAGTGTTTTAAATCCTTGATCTCGTGTTGTTATGATTTCTTTACCTTTTGTATGGTGAGACTGGAGTACGATTTCAGTGCTTCTGACTGGGGTGATTTTAGGCACTTGTTTCAGTGCCGATGTGTTGTTAGGAAATGACTTGAGAGTATACAATATTTTGCATTTGGGAAGCCTCCTGAGAAAACAAAAATAAAGTAGATCCTTCACTGATTATGGTTGGAAACAATACAAGCCAGTCAATTTAATTGTAGTATAAAATAAATTATTACATAATTTTGTGCAGTCATTTGAGGAAATATAGGATAATAATGAGACTAATTGAAGGCTTTGATTTCCAAAATGTTAGTCTACTGGTTAGGTTGGTTTTAAAAATTGTATTTTTATGGAGAAATTAATTCCACAATGCTTGTAAAAGTGCTGGTATTAACAATAATTCTATTAATATTGCTATTGTTCAAAAATACTTAATTTCCAGGAATATAAGTCTTGAAATGCGATGCAAATTACATATTCTGGAACCTACAGTTGGACCTCAGAGTGAGTAACATGACAGTTCAACTTGTACTGGGGAACCAAAATCTGAGGAATTGAGATTTGAAAAATTAATAATTTTATACAGTATTTTCAGGACAAATAGTCAATTTGTTCAAAACAAAATATTGAACAAAACTAAATTCGTTTTGCATATTGATAAAATCATTTTCCTGCCTTTGGCATTTGTTAAGGTGTAGAATCAGTGTGATTGCTAATCTTCGTCCAGTTTACAATTGGCTCTGCTGCATACTTTAACAATGACTAACATTTGGCATTTATCCATATGAGGAAAATTGATGCGTTTTATAAAGAAGGAAATGGTGGTTAGGAGTATATATTTGAGGTTGAGGCTAATGTAAAATGTCTGGAGCAGAAAGCTGAATTGAATATTTAGTGAAGTGGATAACTCAGTTGTTTTAAATTTGATTTGTAATCGACAACTAAATTAAACATTTTTTCTATACTGTATGTTGTCAAATTTCTGTATCTGTACTTGACAACATCAAAAGAATTAAGTACTCAAGTGAATGAATTCATGAAAGATGTGCAAACTAGATGCCTAGACTTGAAATAATTTTTGACAGTTCAGAAAAATAAGAGGCACCTTGTTTGTCTCTAACTCTTCAATTTACATCCTCCTCTCACATTTTGCCTTTAGCATCTTGAAGTATATTGTCTGTTGTAATAGATACAAATGTGCTAGTTAAACTGGCCAGGATCAGCCTTTTAATATATGACCAAGTCATTTTTTTTTTGATTATTTCATGACCGTTTGGGACAAATCCTTTGATAGTAGTGTTGGATTATTTCTACTCTCTTGAGCAGGCAGATAGAGCTTCACTTTTCATTTTGGAAAGATGTCCCAACTAATACTGCATCAAGTTCTATAAATATTGAACTGAAGTGTCAACTGACATTGAATTTTCAAGTCTTTAAAGTTCAGACATGAAACTGACCACGTGACTTTACAGTGGAAAAATTATTGAGTCAAAGCTGTTAACATTCCATATCTCTGAGTCTGAGGAGAAAATAAATAATGTTCAAAATTCACAATTAGTAAAGTATCGAGGAAGTGCTGCAGAGTCTGTGTCATCTTTGAGATATAATGTTAAATCTCTCATCCATGAATGACACCCTCATGAGAATATCATTTTGTTTTGGTCCTTGGTTATTCAGGTTGTTTTATTACTACATTGTCATTTTGCCTCCTTTTAACCTCAGTTCCTAAAGTCTCCCATCGTCCAAGTACAATTCTTTTGCTTACTAATATTTGATTCTGTTTCATCAGGATCATATCCATTTTCAACTTGCAAAAATTAACTTATTTCCAGTTAAATGTTTTTATATTTGAATACTCAGCAGGTATTGACCAGTTGGTGCTTCATGGCTGTCCTGCCATTTGAAATGATTGTGCTCAAGTACCTTTTTCTTCATAGTTTCTTCAAGTATTCAAACTCCTACACATTTGTTATTTAGCAATTCATATCAATTCATATCAACTGCCTTTTGTGGAACAATTCTCCACATTTCTATTATCACTTTGTACAAAGAAGCTAAATATGCTTCTGAACTCTTTGGCTTTGTTTTGAGATAAAATGCCTTGGCACCTTGCTCCATCAACCTCATTAACGTCTGCCAAATTTCAGTCGTCATTCTTTAATTTCTAAATTCCAGAAATACCACTCTGTTATCTCCTCGCAATTTAACTCTTGGAGTACTTATTAGCCTGAATCTTCAATAGAAATAGCAATAGTTATGCCAGTAGTAATTTGCAGGATTACCAGCAAGTATCTTCATGACTGTTTGAGGTTAAGATTCTCTGCACAAATCGAAAGTTTCAAAACACGAATCTGGCAATTGTCCTCTTTGTGCTCCCCCATTGGACTCATTCAGAGATGTTTAGCATGAGTTTTCCCTTACTTGTTGCTCTTAAGTTTTTTGAGTTTCTATTTTAGAACAAGACAGACAGTTTTAACAAAATAACTTTATTTGGATTCCAAAGTTCAAGGTATATTTAATAATCAAAGTGTATGTATGTCACTGTATACAACCCTTAGATTCATTTTCCTGCGGGCATTCACAGTAAACAAAGAAACACAAAAAAAATCAATGAAAAACTGCACGTAAGATAAACAAATGACCAATGTGCAAAACACACCAAATTATACAAATAAAGTAATAATAATAAATAAGCAATAAATATTGAGAACTTGAGACGAAGAGTCCTTGAAAGTGAATCCTTAAGAAGTGGGAAACAGTTAAGTGTTGGTTTGAGTGAAGTTATCCCCTCTGGTTCAAGATTTGATGGTTGAGGGATAATAACTTTTCCTGAACCTTGTGGTATGGGTCCTGAGGGTTCTGTACCTCCTTCCTGATGTCAGCAGTGAGAAGAGAGCATGTCCTGGGTGGTGGGTGTCCTTAATGATGCATGCTGTTTTTCTGTTGTCCTTATACGGAAGCTATTAATTTTCTTGCAATGATTAGGAATCACTTCAACTAATTTAAGAACATGTATCAATGTTCTATTCTCAGATCACTTAAAATACTATAAACTCACTGTTCCCCACCGGCGTTTGGATGAAAGTGCTTCGGATTCAATCTGGAACAAATATTCTTTCTCAAATTCTTTCTGAGTTGAGAGTTAAAGGGCAAAAGTTTAGGTGTAACATGAAGGGGAACTTCTTTACTCAGAGAGTGGCAGCTGTGTGGAACAAGCTTCCAGCAGAAGTGGTTGAAGCAGGTTTGATGTTGTCGTTTAAAGTTAAATTGGATAGATATATGGACAGGAAAGGAATGGAGGGTTATGGGCTGAGTGCAGGTCGGTGGGACTAGGTGAGAGTAAGAGTTCGGCACGGACTAGAAGGGCCGAGATGGCCTGTTTCCGTGCTGTAATTGTTATATGGTTATAAATTCACTGACTAGGTAACTGACTACTCCATCTGCAACCTTCCCACTCTTTATCCTCATTGTCTGCTTTAATTTCTCCACTGAGCCATTTGTATCTAGAAGGATAATTCCAAAGACCTTTCTCATTGTCATTGCTTAGAGCCTAAGACATTACAAACATTTTATCTTGCACACCACCTTTACTAGTCAAGCAACATACGCAAAATGGCGGAGGAATTCAGCAGGTCAGACATCATCTGTGGAAATAAATAGATGGTTGATGCTTCGGGCCGAGACCCTTTTCAGGACTGATTAAGGGTGGATTTGTGTAAGTCCACTTAATTCTAAATATTCTATAACATAAATTAGTCACTCGTACAGATTTGCAGCAAATCAAATTACAAATGTTTTATTATTATATAAAATATGAAAATAGTATATTAAGACAATATTTAAAATAATAACCTTTCATAAGGTTTCAAGTCTTCCAACATGGTTTTAAGTATTAGATGGCGAACAAAATCTCAGCCCAAAACATCGACTGTACTTTTTTCCTTCGATGCTGCCTGGCCAGCTGAGTTCCTCCAGCATTTTGTGTGTGTTGCTCCGATTTCCAGCATCTGCAGATTTCCTCTTGTTTGTAACATAACATGATATATTTGGTTTCAGTTCTTATGATACTGTTGTAATACAGCAATCTCATGTCACTGTCCTGCTAACTGTTGAATTACTTATCCTGCCTCATTGTTTGGTTGGCTTATCTCTATTGTGTTTGCAAAGGTGCTTGTTCCTTCTAGAATCAATATGATAGAGAGAAGGGCGGGGAAATAAAGTGAACAGATTGTGCAATGTCTTTGATAATTTCATTTTGGAATAAAACAATTGATCTTAAATTAGTGCTATTGTAAGTCAGGATGGGAAACTGCATGTAATTTCCCTTCATTGTTATTTTAATGTGCTTAAAGCAGAAAGTGTGTCATGAATGAGCTATCTCTTGTTTCATTATCTAAGCACTGGGCTTCTACAATATTATATCATCCTATATCATATGGAGTTTGAATTCTTCATATCACAACAAAAAAAGCTTCTCCAAGATCAGGGCAGCATTCAGATAGTCAGATTTTGTTCTTGAATCTTGACTTTCCAAGTTTGTTTCAGCCCATAATGCCCTGTTGCAAACGCAGATGTGAAAAGGAGCACTTAAAATCTTTTAAATATTGAATTGACTTTATTACTTACATCCTTCACATACGTGAGTAAAAATCTTTACGTTACGTCTCTGTCTAAATGTGCAAATGTGCAATTTATAGTAATTTATAATAAATAGTATGTACAACAGGACAATCAATATAGTATAGAAATAAAATTGTATCAGCAAGAATTAATCAGTTTGATGGCCTGGAGGAAGAAGCTGTCCCAGAGCCTCTTGGTCCTGGTTTTTATGCTGTGGTACCATTTCCCGGATGGTAGCAGCTAGAACAGTTTGTGGCTAGGGTGACTTGGGTCCCTAATGATCCTTCAGGCCTTCTTTACTCACCTGTCTCTGTAAATGCCCTGAATAGTGGGGAGTTCACATCTACAGATGCACTGGGCTGTCCACGGTTGAGAGAAGTACAGTTCCCATACCAGGCAGTGATGCAGCCAGTCAGGATGCTCTCAATTATGCCCCTGTAGAAACTTCTTAGGATTTGGGGGCACATTCCAAACTTCTTCAACCGTATGAAGTGAAAGAGGCGCTGTTGTGCTACTTTTCACCGCACAGCCAGTATGTACAGACCACGTAAGATCCTCAGTGATGTGCATGCTGACAAACTTAAAGCTGTTCACCCTTTCAACCCCAGATCCATTGATGTCAATAGAGGTTAGCCTGTCTCCATTCCTCCTGTAGTCCACAACCAACTCCTTTGTTTTTGCAACATTGAGGGAGAGGTTGTTCTTGAATCCAGTGGATTCCAGTTAATTGGGGCACATCGGGTGGGGCAAGTACATTTTGGCCCAATTAAGTGGTTTGTTACAAAAGGCTGAAGTTTCATGGAAATAATTAAAAAGGTATAAAAAGACAAACTACCGTTTATGTATTTAAATGAATACAGAACAGACTAGAAAACTATCAGTACTACTACAGTACTATAAAAGTGTATTAGTTCCTAGTAGTTATCGACAGAGGACGTTATTCAGCATACAGCACAGACATCTGATGCAGATGATGGACTGCCTTCATATGATACTATTGTCTATTGCATCCTCCATATCTTCATTTTCACTGTAACATTCAAGATGATTGTTGATACCTTCAAATTCTTTGTAATTTCTAACTTGTTGAAGTAGTGAAATAGTTTCATTTTCACACCTGGTCATTTCTGGCATCCCCAACCCTGACTACTTGAAACTGTAAAACTGTAAAACATTTCTGAATTGTCTTGCTGCTTATTTATTGCCAACTATCAGTAACAAAAATGGGTGCTTTTTGAACATAAGTACAGACAACTGACACTATTTAAAAACTGCTCTAACTACCGTGCGGTGTCTTGACGGCCACATAAGTGCATGAATCTTACGCTAGTTAAAAACTGTTCGGCGACAGTCTCTTCCCCCGGTTAAATGGCATAGTGTCCCAAATAAATGAAGGGAATCCAGATATTTTTTCAATTAGTTTTTTTTCCTTTAACAGTTGTCCCAACTAAGCATCTGCACTGATTAACTGCTGGCCCATTTAATCCACTGTATATCTATCTGGTTAACAAACGAACACATATTACCTGTCCTTGGCCTTCCAAGTATTCTGTCTAAAATTTATGTACAGGTCCACAATCCCTTATCCGAAATCCTTGGGGCCAGTTGCATTTTGGAATTCAGAACTTTTCGGATTTCAGATCCCACCCCCCCCCCCATACCAAAAAACACGTATGCTCAAGTTCCTTATTTAACCTGTCTCAGTGTGGTGGATTTTAGGACCCAGCAGCGTACCAAACCTATGCACATCCTCCCGTATACTTTAAATCATCTCTAGATTACTTATAATACCTAATACAATGTAAATGCTATGTAAATAATTGTTTAGGGAATAATGACAAGAAGAAATTTTATTTCCAACAAAAACATTCAATAAAACATAAAAATATACAGCTTCAAACGAACCGTATCAAACACATGGTAAATGATTTATTGGAATTAAATGTAGAATGTCACTGTCACTTTCACTATAAAACTTCAGTAACTTGTCTTTCTGTTTATTTAAATCATATACAGTGATAGTTCTGACACTATTTTCTTCAGTAATAACTCCACTTTCTGTGTTAGTGATAGAGAAGATTCCTTCTCTTTTTCTCATTGTTACCCATAGGGGTATCTGCAGCTCTTTTTGACACTTCCACAGTGAAATTAAACACAAAGTCAACAGTGAACACAAAATATCAGCAAACAGCAAATGCACGTGTAACCAGTATGAGCGCTGAGCCACAACTGACGTCTGGCGGCCTCTGCTAGTGCTGCCACGTCACACCTGAATGACATCAGCTGTTGGAGAAAAAAAACTTTGGTTTTCGGAGCTTTTTGGATTTCAGAATTTAAGATAAAGAAATGTGCACCTGTACTATATTCTCAGTTGTTTGTCTCAGTGATACCTATAACTCCAATTTGATTGTATCAAAATCACTTTTTTCATGGAATACTTGTCAGTGCCTTAATGATTTAGTCAGCTCTTTATTTTTCTTGGTGCTATCTAAGTTAATATTTTCAGACTTGCATGAAAATATTCATTTATCAGCCATGTCTTCAATCATTTAAATCCCAGAAATGTCCTGATCTATCCTTGTATATTGTTCTGTTTCAATAAGAAAAAGGAAGCATAGTAGTTAGCACAATACTATTACAGCTCACGTTTTGGAGTTCAGATCTGGCAGTGTCTGTAAGGAGTCTGTACATTCTCCCCATGACCGCGTGGGTCTCCTCTGGGTACTCCAGTTTCTTCTCATGTCCAAAAACCTACCTTTTAGTAGGTTAATTGGTCATGTAAATTGTTTTAGGATTGGGCTAGAGTTAATTCAGTAGGTGGGTTGCCGGGTGGCATGGCTCATTGGGCCGGAAGGGGCTGTTCTGTGCTGTATCTCTAAATAAATAAACAATACTATTTTGTCAAAGTTTTGTTTTGCACCATTTAAAACCCCTTTTGTTAAAAAGTGTGGCAAAACCTTAAATCCACTTGTTTTAGCTGCAATCAAAATTTGACAATTTCCTCATCTTTAGTTAAAATCCTCTTTGATATTATTCTGGAAAACAGTATTTAGTCTGAATATGTTAATTCCAAGCCAATGACAAGCCGAATTTCAAGTTTTACATTTTGCTAAGCTACATCTGATGTTTAGATGCGTTCTTAGATTAGTAAAGCCCCTGAATTTCTTACTGCACCAGGCCAGAACTTGATTAAAACGTGATCAGCTTGTAGGTCTAAGTGTCTTAAGGAAATGGAACACATCTAACATTAATCAACTTGAAGAATTGAGTTATCAGTGAGAGGCGTCAACTTTTCTGCAGACATCTCCACACTGGCAGCATCTAACCTATATTAATGGGCATGAAATAACATCATGCCATTACAATAAGATCTTTTTTTTAAACTGCTTTATCATTAAGTCCACCTTAAGTATCTAAAATTCAAATTAAACATAAGAAGCTATTCTTAGTAACTAACTAATTGTAGTGCTAAGCAAAGAAAAGATTTCTTTTCAGGGAAGATAATGGTTGAAATTATACATTAATTGTTCACAAACGATTTTCCAAAATATCTTTTCAAAATTCACCTTTGCCAATTTTTAATATGTGGAAATCTTGTACCCATAATTTGGAATACTTACAGTATTAACCTGAATTATGCATGCCTGTTATGTGACTGGAGACTTTATTTAATCCAGTGTTAATTCAGATCATTATCAGTTAGCTGAGAAGACGATATGAAGAACAAAAAGCACAGGGTGACAAAGCATGTACTGTAAAAAAAAACACAACACATAATAAATTAGATCTTGTTGCAATTTTTTTCCTCAAGTGCCTTGATTTTCTTCAGGTAGCGAAAGAAAAAAATGAAACTGAAGATATTTCAGGCTAACAATACCGTCACCATTTATGTACAGGAAAGATAAAACGAAGAATGAAATTTGAGGCTCTGTTCTGCTATTTCCTTTTCTGCTACTCTCCCCATTGTAACATCTTCCTCAAACACCTGTGGACTAGTGTCCAAACTAAAGAATTGTCCCTTCTAAACCTCTGTAGTTCTGGTGTTGAAAATTAACAGTTAACAGGAGAAAGTTACTCCAAGAATATACCTTTTCTAATATTGGGGCCAGTATGTGATTTTGAAGACCAGGCAAAACATTGACAACCATGTTCAACCAGATAATGGCTTCCTCTTGAAGCTCTTGCCATTACAGAAACCAGTCTTCAGCCATTTTGATTGGTACCATGTGATATCAAGAAATAACCAAGAGTTTTGGATCCAGCACAGTACACAAAACCTTGCACGTTCAATAGCATGACCAATGCTGAATCTCTTCACAACCTCCACTCCCAAACCAATATCCTGGGACTCATCATTGACTAGTTACTCAACTGTATCAACAAGATAAATCCAAGGGAAGGTGAGAAGTTGAGTACCAGTATACTATGGTGAGTTATTTTTTTTAACTGACCTCTCAAATCCTTTCACCATTCAGAAGTCATCAGTGGATGTGCACAGTTCCAATAACTAACACTCTAGGGTAAGGTAGCTTGCCTGATGGATATGCCATGCAGCATGAAGAATGTTCTTACTGTGAAGGAAATGCAACGATAGTTTACCAGGTGGATTCCTGATAGACCTTTCATAGTGCCTGAGTAGCAGGTTTTTCCACACAATTGCATGTTACTCCTATTAATCATACTTTTATTTTCTCGATTTTACATGTAGTGTTGCAGTATTTTCTCGTGAACTGAGTGAGTTCAATCCAGACCTCATTCACGGCTTCATTCTGCACCTGCACAAGGTCTTACTGTACACTCTGCTTGCATGCTGGATCCCTTCTGACATTCTGGACTAATCTGTGAGCCAGATGCCAGGTCATCAGAATTTCTGAACCATTGGGTGCTGGATCATTGGAGTTTTACTGTAAATGGTCTGAGATGTGGATCAAGGTGTCTTAGTGCATGATTTAGAAAATACTAACATGTAAGTATTGACGGGGAGGGCTGGTACCTCTGGTGAATGGACTTGTCGTGTCCATTCTGGGGAGGGTCGCGCACCTTTGGACCCCACTGGCTTTTTTTGTATGTGAGAGCAGCAACACCCTAGTACACTGCTTTGACTGTGCCGATAGGCTGGTCCTGGACTTATTCCATAATTTACTGGCATAATTTACATATTACTATTTAACTATTTATGGTGCAACTGTAATGAAAACCAATTTCCCCCTGGATCAATAAAGTATGACTACTATGTTACTACGACTATTATCACTACTACTACTACTACTACCATGTTTGGGTGAGACCCAGTCCTGCCAAAGGGTCTTGGCCCAAAACATTGACTGTACTTCTTTCCATAGATGCTGCCTGGCCTGCTGAGTTCCTCCAGCATTTTGTGTGTGTTGCCGTATTACTCCAAATTAGGCCTCATCAACATCTTAAACAACTTCAATATACGTCCTATCTTCTGTACTTAGTACATTGATTTATGAAGGCCTATGTACCAAAAGCTTTCTTTACAGCCCTATCTACCTGTGACACAATTTTCGAAAATTATGTACCTTTATTCCCATATCCCTTTGTTCTACTACACTTCTCAGTGCCGTACCAATCACTGTACAAAACCTACCCTAGTTGGTCCTACAGAAGTATAAAATCTTGCACTGGTCTGCATTAAATTCCATCTGCCATTTTTCAATCCATTTTTCCAGCTGATGCAGATTCCTCTGTAAGCCATGATAGCCTTCCTCACTGTTAACTACACCCCCATTCTTGGTGTCATCCACAAACTTGCTGATCCAGTTAACCGCATTATCATCCAGATCATTGATATAGATGACAAACAACAACAGACCCAGCACTGATTCCTATGGCACACCACTAGTCACAGGACTGCAGTCAGAGAGGCAACTATCTACTTACTGGCTCTTCCCACAAAGCCAATGTTCTATCCAATTTACTACCTCATCTTGTCTGCCAAGCAACTGAACCTTATTGACCAGCCCCCATGCAAGTCCTTGTCAAATGCCTTGCAGAGGTCCATGTAGACAACATCCACTGCCTTGCCTTCATCTACTTCCCTGGTAACTTTCTCAAAAAACTCTATAAGATTGGTTAGACATGACCTACCATGCATGAAGCCATGTTGGCTATCCTTAATCAGTCCATGTCTATCCAAATACTTATATATCTGGTCCCTTATAATACCTTCCAATAACTTTTCCACAACTGATGTCAGACTCACCAGTCTGTAAATTTCTGGTTTCTATTTAGAGCCTCTTTTTTAAACAGTGGAACAATATTTGCGATCCTTCAATTCTGTGGTACCTCTCCTGTCACTAAGATGTTTTAATTATCTCTGCTGGGGCCCTGGCCCGGTTTCAATAGTTTCAATAATTTCAGTCATTAATTTCAACTCATCTGAAATTATTCATATACCTTTTGCAAAAACTTCCAATGCTGTTGCGCTCTAAACAGCTCTCAGGTTACAAAGTACTGATCTACTCACACTTTAGCTGATAATTGCTTTATCAATGTTCTTAATCAGCTTTCAAAGAAATCCTGTTTTAAAAGCTTGCTATAGATCATTGGCATGGAAACAGGCTCTTTGACCCAACTCAAAAGTTCAAAATAAAATTTATTATCAGAGTACATACATCACCACATACAACCTAGGATGCCTTTTCTGCGGGCATACTTAGCAAATCTATAGAAGTTACTGTAAATAATAGGAACTGTTTAAACAAACTGCAGATGCAGATATAAATAAATAGCAATAAATGTCAAGCATGAACTAACACTATAACAGTCCTTAATTGAGTGTAGCTATCCCCTTTTGTTCAAGAGCCTGATGGTTGAGGAATAGTAACTGTTCTTGAACCTGGTGGTGTGAGTCCCGAGGCATCTGTACCTTCTACCTGACCAGTGAGAAAAGAGCACGGCCTGGGTGATAAGGATCTTTGATGGATGCTGCTTTTCTATGGCAACATTTCACGTTGATGTGCTCAATGGCTGGGAGAGCTTTACCTGTAATGTACTGGGCCAATTCCACTACCTTTTGTAGGATTTTCTGCTCAAAGGTATTTCCATACCAGGCTGTGATGCAGCCAGTCAGCACACTTGCCACTACATATCTATGGAAGTTTGCTAAAGTTTTCAATGACCTTCCGAATCTCTGCAGACTCCTGTGGAAGTAGAGGCACTGTTGTGCTTTCTTTGCAATAATATTTATGTGACATATTAGTCCAGGACACATTCTCTGATATAGTGACACCGGGAAATTAAAGTTACTGACCCTCTCCGCCTCTGATCTTCCGATGGTTACTGGCTCATGGAGCTTTGGTTTCCCTCTCCTGAAGTCTGCAATCAGTTCCTTGGTCTTATTGACATTGAGTGAGAGCCAACCATGCCAACCTCATCCATGCAAACTATGCTGCTAGTCCTAAAGTAGTCCCACTTGCTTGCATTTGACCCATATCCCTCTAAGCCTCTCCTATCCGTGTACTAATTCAAATGTTTTTAAGTGTTGTTATTGTAGCCTGGCAGCTCATTTCATATTTGCACCACTCTTTGTTAAATTGTTGCCCTTGGGTCCCTTTTGAATCCAACTTTAAGCCTACGCTCTTTGTTTTTGCTTCTTCCCTGGAAAAAAAGGTCTGTGTGTGTAACTCTCATGATTATACATATTTTATAGGAAATTCCCTTTGCTGGTGTGTGTTAGGCTTTGATCTGCTGGAAACAAGGTTATGGTACCTCCAGTCCGGTGTTTTCTTAAGGAATAGAAATGCACTGGAAGAACTTTCATTTTGCATTTCTTCGCTTCGTACCAAAAGATTTCACAATAAACCTGGCTGTGTTGTGGTTGTTCTTGAGCTTCTTTAAGGAAATAGATTGGACACAAAGTAAGACAATTACAATAGCTTTAAGACAATTTAGTGATCTAAATTAATTACAAATATAAAACACAAAATAATTGATTGCATATGTATTTACCTACTTTAATATGACACCCTAAATCATAACTGGTGCAGCCAATTAGTATTAGAATCAGAATCAAGTTTATTATCACTGGCATGTGTCATGAAATTTGTTAACTTAGTAGCAGCAGTTCAATGCAATACATAATATAGAAGAAATAAAATAAAATAATCAATTACAGTATACATATATTGACTAGATTAAAAATTATACAAAAAACAGAAATATATTTAAAGAGTGAGATAGTGTCCAGGGGTTTAATGTCCGTTTAGGAATCGGATGGCAGCGGGGAAGAAATTGTTCCTGAATCACTGAGTGTGTGCCTTCAGGCTTCTGTACCTCCTACCTGATGGTAACAGTGAGAAAAGGGCACGCCCTGGGTGCTGGAGGTCCTTAATAATGGATGCTGCCTTTCTGAGACACCACTCCCTGAAGATGTTCTGGGTACTTTGTAGGCTGGTACCCAAAATGGAGCTGACTAGATTTACAACCCTCCTATAGTTTTTTTCGATCCTGTGCATTAGCCACCCCTGCCCCCATGCCAGACACTGATGCAGCCTGTCAAAATGCACTCCATGGTACATCAATAGAAGTTTTTGAATGTATTTGTTCACAAATCAAATCTCTTCAAACTCCTAATAAAGTATAGCCACTGTTTTGCTTTCTTTATAACTGCATCAATATGTTGGGACCAGGTTAGATCCTCAGAAATCTTAACACCCAGGAACTTGAAGCAACACACATCAAAGTTGCTGGTGAACGCAGCAGGCCAGGCAGCATCTCTAGGAAGAGGTACAGTCGACGTTTCAGGCTGAGACCATTCGTCAGGACTGACTGAAGGAAAAGTTAGTAAGAGATTTGAAAGTGGGAGGGGGAGGGGGAGATCCAAAATGATAGGAGAAGACGGGAGGGGGAGGGATGGAGCCAAGAGCTGGACAGGTGATTGGCAAAGGGGATATGAGAGGATCATGGGACAGGAGGTCCGGGGAGAAAGACGGGGGTGGGGGGGGGGACCCAGAGGATGGGCAAGGGGTATAGTCAGAGGGACAGAGGGAGAAAAAGGAGAGAGAGAGAGAAAGAATGTGTGTATAAAAATAAATAATGGGTGGGGTACGAGGGGGAGGTGGGGCATTAGCGGAAGTTAGAGAAGTCGATGTTCATGTCATCAGGTTGGAGGCTACCCAGACGGAATATAAGGTGTTGTTCCTCCAACCTGAGTGTGGCTTCATCTTTACAGTAGAGGAGGCTGCGTCTGGGTAGCCTCCAACCTGATGGCATGTACATTGACTTCTCTAACTTCCGCTAATGCCCCACCTCCCCCTCATACCCCATCCGTTATTTATTTTTATACACACTTCCTTTCTCTCACTCTCCTTTTTCTCCCTCTGTCCCTCTGACTATACCCCTTGCCCATCCTCTGGGTTCCCCCCCCTTGTCTTTCTCCCCGGGCCTCCTGTCGCATGATCCTCTTATATTCCCTTTGCCAATCACCTGCCCAGCTCTTGGCTCCGTCCCTCTCCCTCCTGTCTTCTCCTATCATTTTGGATCTCCCTCTCCCCCTCCCACTTTCAAATCTCTTACTAACTCTTCCTTCAGTCAGTCCTGACGAAGGGTCTTGGCCTGACATGTCGACTGTACCTCTTCCTAGAGATGCTGAATTCATCAGCAACTTTGATGTGTGTTGCTTGAATTTCCAGCATCTGCAGAATTCCTGTTGTTTGCATTTTAAAACCCAGGAACTTGAAATGGTTCACTCTCTCCACTTCTGATCCCTCTGTGAGAATCGGTATGTGTTCCTTTGTCTTACCCTTCCGGAAGTCCATAATCAGCTCTTTAGTCTCACTGACGTTGAGTACCAGGTTGTTGCTACGGCACCACTCCACTAGTTGGCGTATCTCACTCCTGTACTCCCTTTTGTCACAACCTGTGATTCTACCAGCAATGGTTGTATCGTCAGCAAATTTATAGGTGGTATTTGAGCTATGCCTAGCCAAATACAGGTTTCCCCCGCCATCCAAAGGTAGAGCGTTCCTATGAAACGGTTTGTAAGCCAGAATGTCGTAAAGTGAAGAAGCAATTACCATTTACTTATATGGGAAAATTTTCTGAGTGTTCGCAGACCCAAAAATAACCTACCAAATCATACCAAATACCACATAAAACCTAAAATAACAGTAACATATAGTAAAAGCAGGAATGATATGATAAATACACAGCCTATATAAAGTAGAAATACTTCTCTACAATGATTGCCTGCACAGATCAATGTAGCGAAAATCTCATGCAAGCGCTCTCCGCAGCAAATCTCACGCTAGCGCTCTCGGCATAAACGTGCTCTCCAGTAACCTTTAAACTATGAAGCTGCCAAATCTACCAAATAACGTAAAAATACACAGCCTATATAAAGTAGAAATAATGTACGTACAGCGTAGTATCACTTACCGGAATTGGGAAAACAGCGCCGAGCACACTGATGATGGTGTGTTAGACTGAGTCGTCGCAGGCTGGGTGGTGCAGTGGCCCCCACCCTCTGGGCCGCCGACCCGATACATTGCCGCGAAGAACGCAGCGGTTGCCGGGAGGCACACAGCACATTTTAAAGAAAAAAGCCGAAATAAACATGCTAATTAATTGGGTGCTGCCCGGCACATAAAATGTCGGCGCAGATCGGAGGCGATTGCCGATTGCAATGTAACACCCTTACTCTTTCAGGCTTTTCCGACACCTTAGAACTCATCTTGCTAACGGCTGCTCAATGCAACGTGTTAAAGCAATGCCGTTCCGAATCCGGGGAGAGCGGCTGCCGGGGGGCGCACACTGAGTTTTTGTCGCGCCCTGCCTTTCTTCATAACAGTGAAAACACCTGAAAGCGAAAACAGGGTACTAATGTAGGTCTTTCGTAACAGTGAGGTTTCGTAAAGCGAACGTTCGAAAAGTGGGGGACACCTGTACTGTTGTGAAAGGTGCATCTGCTAAATACAGACTTGAAGGGGGTAAATACTTATGCAATCAATTATTTTGTAATTTATATTTGTAATTAATTTTGATCACTTTGTAGAGATCTATTTTCACTTTGACACAAAAGAATCTTTTTCTAATGATCAGTGACAAAAAAACCAAATTAAATCCACTGTGATTCAATGTTGTAAAGCAATAAAACATGGGAACTTCCAAGGGGGTTAATCATTTTTATAGGCACTGTATATTCCATAAGATCATAAGGTATAGGAGCAGAAACAGGCCATTCGTTCTATTGAGTTTGCTGTGCCATTCAGTCATCGGCTATTCCAATTCTTCCAGTCACCCCCACTCCCCTGCCTTCTCCCCATACCCTTTGATGCCCTGGCTAATCATGAACCTATCTATCGCTGCCTTAAATGCACACAATGACTTGGCCTCTACGACCACTCGTGGCAACAAATTCCACATATTTACCACCTTCTGATTAAAGTAATTTCTCCGCATCTCTGTTCTAAATGGACGTCCTTCAATCCTGAAGTTGTGCCCTCTTGTCCTAAACTCCCCTATCATGGGAAATAACTTTGCTATATCTAATCTGTTCAGCCTTTTAACATCAGAATGTTTTTATGAGATCCCCCCCCCCCCATTCTCCTGAATTCTAGGGAATACAGCCCAAGAGCTAGCAGACATTCTTCATACAGTAACCCTCTCATTCCTGGAATCATTCTCGTGAATCTCCTCTGAACCCTCTCCAATGTCAGTGTATCCTTTCTAAAATAACACGCACAAAATGCTGGAGGAACTTTATTGACTGCTGCTCCCTTTCTATAATAAGGAGCACAAAACTGCACACAATACTCCAACTGTGGTCTCACAAGTCCCTTATAGAGCCTCAATATCACATCCCTGTGCTTATATTCCATACCTCTAGAAATGAATGCCAACATTGCATTCGCCTTCTGTACCACCAACTCAACCTGGAAGTTAATCTTTTGGGTAACCTGCACAAGGACTCCCAAGTCCCTTTGCATCTCTGCATTTTGAATTCTCTCCCCATCTCAATAATAGTCTGCCTGTTTATTTCTTCCACCAAAGTGTATGACCATACATTTTCCAACATTGTATTTCGTTTGCTAGTTTGCCCATTCCCCTAAACTAAGTCTCCCTGCAGGCTCTCTGTTTCCTCAACACCACCCGCTCCTCCACCTATCTTTGTATCATTGGCAAATTTACCCACAATTCCATTAATCCCATATTCCAAATCATTGACATACTTCGTAAAAAGCAACAGTCCCAACACTGACCCCTGTGGAACTCCGCTGGTAATTGGCAGCCAGCTTGAATAGGATCCCTTTATTCCCACTCTCTGTTTTCTGCCGATCACCTGATGTTCCACCCATGCTAATAACTTCCCTGTAATTCCATGGGCTCCTATCTTGCTAAGCAGCCTCATGTGTTGCACCTTGTCAAAGCCCTTCTGAAAAACCAAGTACACCACATCTACTGCATCTCTTTTGTCTACCTTGCTTGTAATTTCCTCAAAAAATTGCAGTAGGTTTGTCAGGCAGGATTTTCCTTTCAGGAAACCATGCTGGCTTTGGCCTAGCTTGTCGTGTGCTTCCAGGTACTCTGTAATCTCATCCCTAACAATCAATTCCAACCACTGATGTCATGCTAACAGGTCTATAGTTTCCTTTTGTGCTTCCTCCCATCCTTCTTAAATAGTGGAGTAACATTTGCAATTTTCCAGTCATCCGGTACAATGCCAGAATCTATCAGTTCTTGAAAGATCATTGTTAATGCCTCCACAATCTCTCCAGCTACTTCCTTAGAATCCAAGGGTGCATTCCATCAGGTCCAGGAGATTTATTGTGTGTTGCACAATATTCATTGTGCATTGGAAAAAAAAATATTGTTTATTTTAGACATTTTTGGAGTTTCTCCTTTAGCTTTAGGTTTAGAAGTCCAATTCTGTTTATTAGACAGCCATTAAATTGGGAGGAAAAAGTATTTTAAAATATGGACCAAATGCAAGTATTCTTTGCACATCCATTAATATATTCACCAATGAATAGGGAGTGGGGAACCAGGGAATAGGTAGTAAGAGAATTGAGTAGAAATTAAATACCTAAGTTGGTGGCTTGAACTGAAAGACAAACTGCTGTATTTTTATTCATGCAATTTTATATACTGTACTTTCAGATCTATTTTTCCAGAGCACAGATAAATGTATTATGGAAAGAGCTATAAAGAGCTATAATGCATTTAAATAAGTTGCAGATTAGTAGTTTAGCATATCAATAAAAATATTCATTGATAGCCCTTTAAAACAATTCTTTAACAACATGTTTTCATTTTGAATGTTTACATAACATATCTGAATGCTTCCACAACCATTCACTGGTATTACAAATTTGTAAGTAATGACAAATGTTTTCTCGTGTCTTTTTCTTGACGTTGAACCACATTAGCATGTGCCAAGAAATATTCACATTCCTTTCTCTATACAATTCTGGTTAATTTGAAAATAAATTGGTTTATTTTGAAAAGTTCATGCACAGAAAAACTCCCTTTTGGCCCAGTAATGTTACTGGATTCCACCTCTTTAAAAAAATCTGCTTGAACTCTGTCAGGACTACTGTTAAACACAGAAATCAAACTTTTTATTTGCTTATGAGAATCATTACAGGAGGTTTTCACCTCCATAACATAGATACATAACAACATCTAGCAGAATTATCTGCTTTTGATAAATATTGAATGTTTTCAATTTGTTTTAATTTTCCTGTCAAAGGATGATAGATCACAATATATTTTAAATGAGCAGTTTTGTGTTTGATTGTATATGGTGGGAATTATGTTCAAAGGTTCATTTATTATCAAAACATGTATCCATATACAACTCTGAAATCCATCTTCTCCAGATAGTCACGAAACAAAAAATATTAAAGTTGTTCAGAGAGAAAAATCAAACACATCCTCACTGCACTAAAAAGAATGGCATCCCGATCATTAACCTACCAAAACTCCCCTCCCCCTGCACAAAATGGAACAGAACATTGACCCCCCCCAAAAGACAACCCCTCCCCTGCATAAACAAAATTGAGAGTACAATAGAACATCAACCCCCAAACACCCTTGCCTCACTCAACAAAACGGAAAAGGAACAGGCAATAAAAAAAACACAGAATATAAAAACTGTAAGTCTGGAAAAAGTTGACAGTCCATAAATTCAGTAGTCCAATCCATCAACGCAGAACCATGACACCACTATCCTACGATATCACCGACATTCATCAAAGAGAGGGCCACCACACGAGGCATAGAGGCCTACCTGCTTACCACATTGAGCCACACATTGATAGGCTGGTCAAAGACTCCCTCTCAGCAGCAACCAAAAGGAAGGCAGTCTGTGCTGGATTCTCACTCGCCTCTGCATTTGCCTCAATGTCTCAATCTTCCTTGACGTTTTAATTGACAAAATGGAGTCTAACATCAGCTCTCACCCTGTATCAAAGCTTCTTTGCGTTGTGTACCCGCTCACTTCTTCGAGACAGCAAAGTGCTGGATCACTCAATCAATCTCCAAACTGAAAAATCGCAGGCTCTAATAATCTCAGAAACACACTTATAAAGTGCAAAACAGACGTCAAAGAGATAAAAAAGATATTTTATGAGCTATCTGGAAGACGTTGACAGAACGAGTGTTGTATGCTGGCGCCATCTCGACCGATTCAAGGTATTGCATGTGTTCATGTCATTATCACTTTTGAAACCTCTCTGCAAATAAATTACCTAAAATTAAATTAATTCATGTATCTATGTATTCAAACCTTGAGTACTAGGGAATACAGAATGATGCATTTTTCTTGCAGTCTCCCCTCCATGTAGATTTCTCTATCTACAGTAGTGTCCTTTTTTGCATGGATTTAAAGCCAAATTGTACTTTCATTAGAGTCAGAGGCAGTCACACATTCCACCTGATAATAGCATTGCTGATAATATAAATGGCAGTGGTTGCTCATACGCTTCATTGTTACTGGTGAATATAAATCAACAGATGCGCTCGTATTTGTGTATGGCTGTGCTCTGATTTCTTTTAGCAGTGACTGTAAATATTTTTCAAATGTACTGAAATCTGTCATAAGTGCTTCTTACAGTTTACTCCAGAGCCAGGCCCTGCTCCTGATGTATGTATCATAATTTTCTTTCCTGTAAAGAATTCAAATTAAGCAACTAATTGTTTTTTTTAGCAATTTATCATTTAATTTAGACTATTTGAGAATTCCAGTTTATCTGGTATTCAAACCTGTCCAAATTATCTAGAGCAGACTATATAGTTGTCATGGTTTAGCAGGGTAGGGAGAATCCCAGTGTTTCATTTTGCCACTGTTGTCTTTATGGACTCCTACTTTTCATTATGTCGTCCCATTCTCTTGCATCCATGTTATCATGTTACCATGAGGCTGTGCCTTGTATTCTTATAATCCCGAGCCTGAGCTTGACAACACGTGACTCTTGCTGCCTTCTGTTTTAATTGTGTGAATTACTTATGAATATTTACTGAGAGAGTTTGCTGAAGAGATAACGGATGCATTGGTCATGACCTTTCAAGGATCACATGATCCTGGCATAGTCCTGGAGGACTGGAAGATTGTAAATGTCACTCCACTCTTTAAGAAGGGAGGAAGGCAAAAGAAAGGAAATTATAGGCCAGGTGGCCTCACTTCAGTGATTGGAAAAGTGTTGGGACTCTCGTATTAAGGATGAGGTTTTGGGGTTCCTGGAGACTAATGATAAAATAAGTCACAGTCAGCATGGTTTCTGTAAAGGGAAAACTTGCTTGACAAATCTGTTGGAGTTCTTCAAAGAAATAACAAGCAGGGTGAACAAAAAAGAGACAGTGGATGTCATTTACTTGGATTTTCAGAAGGCATTTGATAAGGTGCCACACAGGAGGCTGTTTAACAAGATAAAATCCTTATAGTGTTACAGGAAAAGATACTGGCAAGTATAGAGGAATAGCTCGCAGGCAGAAGGCAGCAACGGGAAATAAAGGGGGCGTTTTCTGGTTGGTTGCCAGTGACTAGTGGTGTTCCTCAGGAGTTAGTATTGGAACGGTTACTGTTCACATTGACAAACAATGATTTAAATGGAATTGATAGCTTTGTGGCAAAGTTTGTGGATGATATGAAGATAGGTGGAGGGGTAGGTAATGCTGAGGAAGCAATGCGATTGCAGCAGGACTTAAACAAATCAGAAGAATGAGGAAAAAGTGGCAGATGGAATACAGTGTTGGCAAATGTGTGATGTATTTTGGTAAAACTATAGTGCAGACAGTTATCTAAATGCAGAGAAAGTTCAAACATCAGAGGTGCTGAGGGACTTGGGAGTCCTCATGCAAGACTCCCAGAAGATTAATTACAGGTTGAGTCTGTGGTAAAGAAGGCAAATGCAATGTTGGCATTTATTTCAAGGGGAGTAGAATATAAAAGCAGGGAGATAATGCTGAGCCTTTGATAGGCCACACTTGGAGTATTGTCAACAGTTTTTAACCCCATATCTCAGCAAGGATGTGTTGTCATTGGAGAGAGTCCAGAGGAAGTTCACAAGGATGATTCCTGGAATGAAGAGGTTAACATATGAGGAGTGTTTGGCAGTTTTGGGCCTGTACTCAGTGGAATTCAGAAGAATGCATGGGGATCTCATTGAAACTTACTGAATGTTGTAAGGACCAGATAAGATGGATGTGGAGAGGATGTTTCCTATGGTGGAGGTATCCAGATCTAGAGGGCACAGCCTCAAAATTGAGGGGCAACCTTTTAGAACAGAGATAAGGGGGAACTTTTTTAGCCAGGGAGTAGCAAATCTGTGGAATGCTCTGCCACAGGCAGCGGTGTAGACCAAGTCGTGGGTATATATTTAAAGTGGAAGTTGATAGTTTCTTGATTGGTCAAGGCATCAAAGGCTGGCGAGAAGACAGGTGTATGGCATTGAGTGTTATCTGGGATCAGCATGATGGAATGGCAGAGCAGACTTGAGGACCTAATAGCCTAATTCTGCTCCTATGTCTTATGGTCTTATTTATCAATAATAGCATTTGGCAGCAGAATATATTACTCCATATCGTATCTATCCACTTAGTCTGTACGATCCAAATCAAGTCTCCCAAATCAACATGTTCTCTCTTCCCCCCCCATTACTTTTTCCCCCATTTGAGCAAGGGGCTGTGAAAATTTTCAATTGTTTGCTTCTGTCTTCTGAATGTACAAGTAGGATGGACTTAAACAAAGTTTGCAGTTGCCTTAAAATTCATTCATTACTTTTATTAAGACTATTTTGCATATTTGCAATACATGTCCACATCCAGGTATGCTAGCCATTTTTCCTTATTAATTCCTAATGTATTTGGAGTGGTTGATTTGTGGTTGCCAGTATTAGATTATTTAAAGTGTTCTGCCCCCTTTTTTGTCAGTTTTGCAGATGGTTATTGTAATTTTTGGATTTTGACAACATTTTCACCCACTGTTATTGTTCAACAACTGAAGTTTGGGGTTCAATCCTAGAGCTATTGAACAGAACAGAACTGTTTGTATTTGTTTAGGATAGTTATCAATTCATTCTCCAGTCTTGAGATCTCTCTGATCAGTTCTAATCATCAGCACTTAAAATTCAAATGCCAATTTAAATAACACCATCAGGAACTGAATATATGTTGATTTTGAAGTCTTGGTATTGTTTTTTCTATTATGATCACATGTACAAAGATGCACCGAAGAGCTTGTCTTGCATATTGTTGATATCGATCATTGCATTGAGGTAGAACAACATGAAAAAATAACAGTGCAGAATAAAGTGCAACAAATACAGAGATAGCACAGTGTTGGTACACAATAAAGTGCAAGGTAGATTGTGAGGGCAAGAGTCCATTTGATTGTATAAGAGGTTCGTTCTATAACATTAGAAGAATACCATGGCTAACTTGAAATTTATTTAGACTCTTAAAAATCCAAATGTTGTCAACAGACAGAATATAGATTTTCTTTCCTATAACAATTGATGGCTCTGGGCCTGTACTCGCTGTAATTTAGAAGAATGAGGAGGATCTCATTGAAATCTATTGAATTTTGAAAGGCCAAGATAGAGTGGACTCGGAGAGGATGCTCCCTCTGGAGGGGGAGTTTAGGATCAGAAGGCACAACCTCAGAACAGAGATGAGGAGGAATTTCTTTAGCCAGTGAGAGGTGAATCTGTTGAGTTTTTTGCCACAGGCTAAGTCATTGGGTGTCTTTAAGGTGGAGGCTGCTTGGTTGTTGATTAGTCAGGGTGTAAAAGGTTATGGGGAGAAGGCAGGAGAATGGGTTGAGAGGGAAATGGATCAGCCATGATGAAATGGCAGAGCAGACTAGATGGCTGAATGGCCTACTTCTGCTTCTATGTCTTATAACAACCCCCCCCACGACAGCAATCAACTCAATTTGAATTAGTTACTATTTAAAATATCTGAATTGAATTGACTTTATTTCTTGCATCCTTCATATACATGAGTAAAAATCTTTACGTTACGACTCCATCTAAATGTACAATGATTGTAATTCATAATAAATAGAACAGTCAATGTAACATACACTCAGAGCAGAGTGAATTAACCATGTGACTGTCCAAGTGTTGGTCAGCAAATCTAAGTCAAGGTTGGCTTTCATAAAGTGAAACTGATCAGACTTGGGAATTTTCACTTATTTTTGTTTTGATGTCGAAATCCCAAAGTTCTTTTCAATGATTCAGTGCTTCTCTGCAGGAAATCCTATTTGCAGCATGAAATCGAGGAAGGATAGTGAATTGATTTTGCAGTATTTAGAAAGTACTCTTAATGCAAAAAAATTTCAATGGCATTCTAAGTTTCAGTACTGTTTAGTAGTTTTACTGTTATAAAAAAATCAAACTTTTAAATTATGTTAATAATTTGGATAAATTAAACTGAATCATTCATATTTATGATACTTCAGCTGTTCCAATTTTAATTTTGTGCTCTATAAGTGGTTACAAATTTTATTGATTCTACACTAGCTTTCTGATGATTTTTTTAGCATTTGATATTTGTGCAAAAGGGTGGTGCTGAATTCAAACATCTTTTGAATAGTAGAGCAGATATGGTGGCCCATTCCTGTTTCTTGTAACAGTTGTAGTCCACCAGTGATCCCATTTAAAGATGCCCAACAGCAACCAACTTGAGAAAAGGGCAAACTCAGTCACGTAAGTGGCTTGATCTTGGTGGGCAGTATTCTGCGAGGTCAGCAACTAATGTTATTACTTTATCATTATTAACCACAACACAGCCCAATCTGTCTGATATTTCTGTACTGTTAATACAGAGAAGGAACGGGGAAAGGCTCATTTTCGGGTAGTTAATAACTTTTGTTGGGAGCCGATAAAGACTTAAGCCTGTTTATCTTTGGAGACATTCAGGCCCAGCATAAGCTTTTTTTCAGCTTCACCTTCCAAATGGACCATGCAAAACAGTTATTTCACAAATTAACCACAATATCATACAATTATTTATTCTTTTCTCGGCATGATTGTTAGAGACTCCTTAAGTTCAACTGTTAGTTGCATTCATTTACTGGTTTCACATGTCAGTTGATAAAACTGGAAAAGAGGGACCCTACTGTTAAACCTCAGATAATATTGTTCTTTTCCACAGTATGCCAGCTGAACCCTATTCCAACATGCTGAAGAAGCAAACATATCAATTGGAAGACAAGGACTCCACAGCTTTGTTTTCCCTGTTGAAGATCTGTACAACTTTGTCTTCCACAGCAGGAAGGTAAAGCTAAGGACTTTGGAGACCAAGGAGACAGGTGTAATTGCAGAAACTACAGAGTGATCTCTCACTGTTGTTTGCCGCCGTGCAAGTTACCACAGGCTGCCTGTCAGTGGTTGATATCATACTGTGTATTCATTTCTTTGGAAGGCATCATGGATGAGATTAGCTCCAAGATAAAAGCAGGGAGTCAGTAAGAAGGAACGGGGAAAACCTTTCTCAAATTTGGCTGCTCTTAGGAAGTTGTCTCCATTCTATATCTGCTACACTGTATATCATTCTACAATGATGGCAAGATATCATTCTAATTAGCAGGTCCATTAGAGACCCAATCCCATTACTTCAACAGCAGGTTTTTTCAGTTTTTCCTCACATTCAAATCACAGCTTACCTATAGTGATGTACAGAATGAATGGAGAAACTGTTCAGTTTATGTTGCATCTTCTCTGGAACCAAGGGATTCAGCTTCTGTGATCATGCTGCAGTGATACGTGATCCTTTTTTTTATGCCTTAGACAGAAACCTTTGATCCATGGAATCTATGCAGATTCTCGTGGCAATACCACCAATCCTATTTCCCTTTGCTCTTTTGTCTCTCGTGCACTTCAAGTTCAGCCTGATTCTCATACCATCTATCTTCAATGCAGGCAAAGTTAAGTAATTAATTTAACCATCAAGCAGCATGTCTTTGATTGTGGGGAGAAAACTAGAGCACCCAGGAAAACCTGCATGATCATAAGGAGAATGTGCAAAGCCATGTGAAAATAATCATAGGAATATTTCTTTTTTGAAAAGTTAATTTTCCTCAACTCTAATGTCACTTTGATATTAATAATGGGGAGCAACACACATATTGGAAAATGGTTTACAAACTCTCCCCATGAATCTGGAGCCAAAATTCCTATATCACATCTGAAAATACTTTACCAGAAGGATAATTTGTATCCGGGAGACCTGTCACCATCGTTGTACTTGTATCTACCTTCATCACTTACTCTGGCAATTAATTCCATATATAATCACCACCCTCTGATTTCAAAAACTTACCCCTTACGTATTCCCCCTCAACCTAAAACTATGCTCTCCAGTATTATGCTTCTCTGCCCCCCCCCCCACCATCCCAGTCAAAAAACTTGCCATCTACCCTTTCTGTGGTACTCAAATCATAGTAAGGGCACCCCTCAAGTGTGAATAAATCCAGCCAATGAAATCTCTCATGAGTAAAGAGTTTCATTCCAGGCAACATCTGGATGAGAGCTTGGATACATACATGGAATTATGATGTAGTGGCCATTACAGAGACTTGGCTGGCACCAGGGCAGGAATGGATTCTCAATATTCCTGGATTTCAGTGCTTTAAAAGGGATAGAGAGGGCGGGAAAAGAGGAGGAGGGGTGGCATTACTGGTCAGGGATACTATTACAGCAACAGAAAGGGTGGGTAATGTAGCAGATCCTCTTTTGAGTCAATATGGGTGGAAGTCAGGAACAGGAAGGGAGCAGTTACTCTATTGGGGGTATTCTATAGGCCCCCTGGTAGCAGCAGAGATACAGAGGAGCAGATTGGGAGGCAGATTTTGGAAAGGTGCAAAAATAACAGGGTTGTTATCATGGGTGACTTTAACTTCCCTAATATTGATTGGCACCTGATTAGTTCTAAGGGTTTAGATGGGGAAGAGTTTGTTAAGTGTGTCCAGGACGGATTCCTGTCACAGTATGTGGACAGGCCGACCAGGGAAAATGCCATACTAGATCTAGTACTAGGTAATGAACCGGGTCAGGTCACAGATCTCTCAGTGGGTGAGCATCTGGGAGACAATGACCACCGCTCCCTGGCCTTTAGCATTATCATGGAAAAGGACAGAATCAGAGAGGACAGGAAAATTTTTAATTGGGGAGGGGCAACTTATGAGGCTATAAGGCTAAAACTTGCGGGTGTGAATTGGGATGACGTCTTTGCGGGGAAATGTACTATGGACATGTGGTCGATGTTCAGAGATCTCTTGCGGGATGTTAGGGATAAATTTGTCCCGGTGAGGAAGATAGAGAATGGTAGGGTGAAGGAACCATGGGTGACAAGTGAGGTGGAAAATCTAGTCAGGTGGAAGAAGGCAGCATACATGAGGTTTAGGAAGCAAGGATCAGATGGGTCTATTGAGGAATATAGGGAAGCAAGAAAGGAGCTTAAGAAGGGGGCATGAGAAGGCCTTGGCGAGTAGGGTAAAGGAAAACCCCAAGGCATTCTTCAATTATGTGAAGAAAAAAGGATGACAGGAGTGAAGGTAGGACTGATTAGAGATAAAGGTGGGAAGATGTGCCTGGAGGCTGTGAAAGTGAGCGAAGTCCTCAATGAATACTTCTCTTCGGTATTCACCAATGAGAGGGAACTTGATGATGGTGAGGACGATATGAGTGAGGTTGATGTTCTGGAGCATGTTGATATTAAAGGAGAGGAGGTGTTGGAGTTGTTAAAATACATTAGGACAGATAAGTCCCCGGGGCCTGACGGAATATTCCCCAGGCTGCTCCACGAGGCAAGAGAAGAGATTGCTGAGCCTCTGGCTAGGATCTTTATGTCCTCGTTGTCCATGGGAATGCTACCGGAGGATTGGCGGGAGGCGAATGTTGTCCCCTTTTTCAAAAATGTAGTAGGGATAGTCCGGGTAACTATAGACCAGTGAGCCTTACGTCTGTGGTGGGAAATCTATTGGAAAAGATTCTTAGAGATAGGATCTATAGGCATTTAGAGAATCATGGTCTGATCAGGGACAGTCAGCATGGCTTTGTGAAGGGCAGATCGTGTTCAACAAGCCTGATAGAGTTCTTGAGGTGACCAGGCATATAGATGAGGGTAGTGCAGTGGATATAATCTGTATGGATTTTAGTAAGGCATTTGACAAGGTTCCACACGGTAGGCTTATTCAGAAAGTTAGAAGGCATGGGATCCAGGGAAGTTTGGCCAGGTGGATTCAGAATTGGCTTGCCTGCAGAAGGCAGAGGGTGGTGGTGGAGGGAGTACATTCAGATTGGAGGATTGTGACTAGTGGTGTCCCACAAGGATCTGTTCTGGGACCTCTACTTTTCGTGATATTTATTAACGACCTGGATGTAGGGGTAGAAGGGTGGGTTGGCAAGTTTGTGGACAACACAAAGGTTGGTGGTGTTGTAGATAGTGTAGAGGATTGTCAAAGATTGCAGAGAGACATTAATAGGATGCAGAAGTGGGCTGAGAAGTGGCAGATGGAGTTCAACCCGGAGAAGTGTGAGGTGCTACACTTTGGAAGGACAAACTCCAAAGCAGAGTACAAAGTAAATGGCAGGATACTTGGTAGTGTGGAGGAGCAGAGGGATCTCGGGGTACATGTCCACAGATCCCTGAAAGTTGCCTCACAGGTGGATAGGGTAGTTAAGAAAGCTTATGGGGTGTTAGCTTTCGTAAGTCGAGGGATAGAGTTTAAGAGTCGCGATGTAATGATGCAGCTCTATAAAATTCTGGTTAGGCCACACTTGGAGTACTGTAAACAACAGGAATTCTGCAGATGCTGGAAATTCAAGCAACACACATAAAAGTTGCTGGTGAACGCAGCAGGCCAGGCAGCATCTCTAGGAATGCTGCCTGGCCTGCTGCGTTCACCAGCAACTTTTATGTGTGTTGCTTGGAGTACTGTGTCCAGTTCTGGTCGCCTCACTTTAGGAAGGATGTGGAAGCATTGAAAAGGGTACAGAGGAGATTTACCAGGATGCTGCCTGGTATAGAAAGTATGGATTATGATCAGAGATTAAGGGAGCTAGGGCTTTACTCTTTGGAGAGAAGGAGGATGAGTGGAGACATGATAGAGGTGTACAAGATAATAAGAGGAATAGATAGAGTAGATAGCCGGCGCCTCTTCCCCAGGGCACCACTGCTTAATACAAGAGGACATGGCTTTAAGGTAAGGGGTGGGAAGTTCAAGGGGGATATTAGAGGAAGGTTTTTTACTCAGAGAGTGGTTAGTGCGTGGAATGCACTGCCTGAGTCAGTGGTGGAGGCAGATACACTAGTGAAGTTTAAGAGACTACTAGACAGGTATATGGAGGAATTTAAGGTGGGGTCTTATATGGGAGGCAGGGTTTGAGGGTCGGCACAACATTGTGGGCTGAAGGGCCTGTACTGTGCTGGACTATTCTATGTTCTATGTTCTATGAAAGTCTATCTTAGATTGGGTGTTATATAATCAGATCTTATTAGGGAGCTAACGTAAAGGAACCTTCAGGAGGCAGTGATCATAATATGATTGAATTCATACTGTAATTTGAGAGGGCGAAGCATAAATCACATATATCAGTATCACAATGGAATAAAGGGAATTACAGAGACATGAGAGAGGAGCTTGCCCAGGTGGATTGGAGGAGGATACTGGCGGGGATGATGGCAGAGCAGAAGATGGCTGAAGTTTCTGGGAATAGATGACAAAGCGCAGGACAGATACGTCCCACGGAGGAAGTTGTTCTCGAATGGCAGAGGTAGGCAACCGTGGCTGACAATGGTAGTTAAGGACTGCATAAAAGCCTAGGAAAGGTCATATATAAAGTAGCAAAAGTGAGTGGGAAATTGGATGATTGGAAGCTTTTAAAATCCAACAAAAGACAACTTAAAAAAAACTATACGAAGGGCTAAGTTGAAACATGAGGGCAAACTGGCCAATAATGTAATGCAGGATACCAAAAGTTTTTTCAATTATATAAAAACGTGAAAGGGAGGTGAGAGGTTAATATTAGACCACTGGAAAGTGATGCTGGTGAGGTAGTAATAGGGGACAAAGAACTGGCAGATGAACTTGAGTACTTTTCATCTGTCTTCACTGTGGAAGACACTAGCAATGTGCCAGAGATCTATGAGTGTCAGGGAGCAGAAGTGAGTGCCATTGCTATTACAAAGGAAGAAGTGCTGGAGTCCTGAAAGAGGTTGCTAAAATGATAATGGATGCATTGGTCATGATCTTTCAATAATCCTTTGAGTCTGGCATGGTCCCAGAGGACCGGAAGATTGCAGATGTCACTCTACTCTTTAGGAAGGGAGGAAGGCAGAAGAAAGGAAATTACAGGCCAGTTAGCCTAACCTCAGTGGTTGGGAAGATACTGGTGTGTATTATTAAGGATGAAGTTTTGAGGTACTTGGAGACTAATGATAAAATAAGTCAAAATCAGCATGGTTTCGGTAAAGGAATATCTTGCCTTACAAATCTGTTCTTTGAGGAAGTAACAAGCAGTGTGGACAAAGGAGAGGCAGTGGATATCATTACTTGGATTTTCAGAAGGCATTTGATAAGATGCCACACATGAGGCTGTTTAACAGGATAAATTCCTATGGTGTTACATGAAAAATACTGGCATGGATAGGGGAATGGCTGACAGGCAGGAGGCAGCGAGTCGGAATAAAGGGGTCCTTTCTTTTCTGGTTGGCTGCCAGTGACTAGTGGTGTTCCTCAGGAATCAGTTTGGGGACCACTACTTTTCACATTGTTTTTGTCAGTGATATAGGTAATGGAATTGATGGCTTTGTGGAAGAAGTTTGCTGATGATACGAAGATAGGTGAAGGGATAGGTAGTGCTGAGGAAGCAATACGATTGCAGCAGGACATGGACAAATTGGAAGAATGGGCAAAAAAACTAGCAGATGGAACAATGAGTTGGGAAATGTATGATCATGTATTTTTGTAAAAGGAACATTAGTGCAGACTATTATCTAAATGGGGACAAGATCCAAACAGAACCTTGTTCTTTTGCAGAGTGCGGAGTCCTCATGGAAGATTCCCAAAAAGTTCATTTGCAGGTTGAGTCTGTGGTAAAGAAGGCAAATGCAATGTAGACATTTATTTCAAGGGGAAAAGAATGTAAAGGCAAGGAAATAATGCTGACACTCGTCAGGCTGCACTTGGGGTATTGTCAACAGTTTTTGGGCTTTGTATCTCCAAAAGGATGTGTTGTCATTGGAGAAAGTCCAGAGAAGGAACAAAGGAGAGCATCAAAGGATATGGCGAGAAGGCAAGTGTATGGGGTTATGTGGGATCCGGGATTAGCCATGATGGAATGGCGGAGCAGATCTGATGGGCTGAATGGCTAATTCTGTTCCTATGTCGTGTGGTCTTGTACGGTCTTTCTAATGTTACCATATCCTTGGTGTAGTGTGACAATCATAGTTGTACACAATACTCCTGTGTAGCCTGACTAATATTTTGTACATCTACAATGTGATGTCACAACTCTTGTAACTCAGTGCCTTGGACTATGAGGGTAAGTATATTGAATGCCTTCTTCACTACCCTTACCACTTGGGTCTCTGTTTTCAGTAAGCTATAAACTTGCACCCCAAGGTTCCTTCATACATCAACACTCAAAGTCCCTACCGTTTTCTGTTTATGTTCTATTAATAATTGACATCCGAAAATGCACTATGGCATGTTTGTCCAGATTAAATTCCATCTGCCACCACTTTGCCTAATTTTCCAACTAATCTGAGGTTTGTGAGGCTTTTGAAACCTTTAGCCCAGAAGGCTGTGGAGTTTAAATAATTGAATATATTTACTCTCCTATATGTTTGTTCAAGATGTTTGGTCTATAGGAGAGTAAACAATTACAGGTAACAGACAGGAGAGCGGAAAGTAGCTAGGATCAAATTGGCTACCGTTTTATTGAATGACATAGAAGAATTGAGGGTTCACTGATCTATTCCTGCTCCTGTTTTTTATGTTCTTGGATTATCTGACATGATTATTTTTATCTCCTGTTCTCTATACAGTATCCCGATAAATTAATGTCCAATTATTATAAAGGAGAAAGCATCCAAAATACTTTTGATCTGATCTTTGAGAGCAGCAGTTGAATTTCAGTATGTGTAATTGTCCTTAATGCCAAAGCAGCATTTGGCTATTGTGGTATCCAGAAATCAAAGTAAAATTAAAATCCCTGGGGGAAATTGAAAGTTGAGGTGGGGGTTGGATTTAAATATTTCAGTGACTGGAGTCACACGAAGTACAAGAGAAGGTGATTTGATCTCAAACATTATTTTTTTCCATGCATCTGCCTGATCCACTAAGCGTTTCCAGCATATTTTTATTTAAGATTATCAGTGCCTGTAATATTCCTCTTTTAGAAGTTGGTTTATGTAATTGGAAGCTAATAATTTTAGCCCCAGAATCTTACTGGAAGTGTTCTAGGGACGGTGTCCTTGATTAACTTAAGATCTCTTTGATTTGTCCTTCCATCATGAAATTAGAAGTTTTTAAGTGATTATTTAATTCCATTTGCAACTCCTGCATATAGTTAGAGTCTGACTGTATGCAACAATGCCCAGAATGTAACGTGATTCACTTTGGTTGAAGAAAAATAGAAAAGCAGAGGGTTTTATAAATGTGAAGAGATTGAATGATGTTGGTGTTCAGAAGGGATCTAGGTCTCTGCACAAACTACTGAAGGTCAATCTGCAACTATAACAGGCAATTATGAAGGCAAATAGTATATTAGTCTTTATTGCAGGAGGTATGACTATAAACAGGAATATTTTAACCAATAAAATTGTTCACTTCAAAGGTTTTAAAGTTAAGTTAAAGTCTTTCCCGACAGGCTGGTGCTTATGCCGGTTTCTGTGCCGATTTAAAGGTTTTGACTCATGTTACAGGTTTCCCCCGCCATCCGAAGGTAGAGCGTTCCTATGAAACGGTTCGTAAGCCGGAATGTCGTAAAGCGAAGAAGCAATTACCATTTATTTATATGGGAAAATTTTGTGAGTGTTCGCAGACCCAAAAATAACCTACCAAATCATGCCAAATAACACATAAAACTTAAAATAACAGTAACATACAGTAAAAGCAGGAATAATATGATAAATACACAGCCTATATAAAGTAGAAATACTTTTCCACAATCATTGCCGGCACTGTTCTCCGTAGCAAAAATCTCACGCAAGCGCTCTCGGCAGAAAATCTCATGCAAGCGCTGTTGGCAGAAACAGTCTCTCCAGTAACCTTTAAGCTATGAAGCTGCCAAATCATACCAAATAACACGTAAAAATACACAGCCTATATAAAATAGAAATAATGTATGTGCAGTTTAGTATCACTTACCGGAATTGGGACAGCACTGAGCACACTGATGATGGTGTGTTACGCTGAGTTGTCGCAGGTTGGGGTGGTGCAGTGGCCCCCACCCTCTGGGCAGCGACCGATACATTGCCACGAAGCACGCAGGGGTCCAGCGGTTGCCGGGACACACCCAGCACATCTTCAAGAAAAAAGCAGAAATAAACAAGCTAGTTAATTAGGTGCTGCCCGACACTTAATTGTCGGCCCAGATCAGAGGTGATTGCCGATTGCACCTAATTAATTAGCATGTTTATTTTGGCTTTTTTCTTAAAGATGTGCTGTGTGCCTCCCGGCTACCGCTGCATTCTCAGCGAATCGGTATCTGTCCGTGGCCTGGGGGTTGGGATGGTGGGACACTGGGGTGTCATCTTATCGTCGTCTGTTTCCATTAGAGCAGGCAGCTCATCTTCTCCTATGACTGCCCGCCTCGATGTTGAAGGTCGAGGTTCATCGTCTGCTGTGGCTGATGTGGAAGTCTTGCTTGACTGCTGAGCCTCACGCATTTTTCTATCGTACAGTTCTTTGTAAGCACTCAAACCATCCTGCAAATATCCCATAAACCTACATACCCTTTCAAAATTAAAGTCGTACTTTATCATTGCAGTGAAAATCTCTCGCAGTTGCTTCTTGTTCATTTCGCTAATGAATTTGGTTTCGATTGTTGTCCTTTCCTCTTCCAATTGCATCAGCTCTTCATCTATCAGTTCTTGGTCATAGGATGCCAAAACCTCTTCAACATCATCTTCATCAGCTTCCACAAGCCAAACTCACGTTGTCCTTACTTCGTTCACCAGGATCAAAACACTTAATTATGTCTAGTTTTACGCTAAGTATAACACCCTTACGAGCTCTTTTAGGCTTTCTCGATACCTTAGAACTCATCTTGCTAACAGCTGCTCAATGCAACATGTTTAAGCAATGCCGTTCCGAATCCGGGGGAGAGCGGCTGCTTGGGGCGCATGCTGATTTTTTTCATAACAGTGAAAACACCTTCTCTTAGCAAAAACAGGGTACTAATGTAGGCCTTTCGTAACAGTGAGGTTTCGTAAAGCGAACGTTTGAAAAGCGGGGGACTCCTGTATTTCTTTTGCCAAACATCTTCAATATAAGGCTCTTAGTTCTTGACTTCTTCCATAATGGGAATGATTTCTTTCTATTTATCTGTCCCTACTCTCCATGAGTTAAAATACCTTCATCAGATTCCCTTGAACCTCTGTGGTTCCAAGGAGAACAATTCCAGCTTCTCCAGTTTGTTCACATAATGAAAATCTATTATCTTCAGATAATTTCAATAAATGTCTATAGTATCCTGTGTCAAAACTTTGCTAACAAGGCACGTAGAAATGTGAACAGTACTCTAGTTATGTGTGCATAACTGGAGTCCTGATGAAGGGTCTCAGCCCAAAACATTGACTGTTTATTCCTTTCCCTGGACTTGCTGAGTTCCTCCAGCTTTTGTGTGTGTTGCTCTGGTTTATCACTCCAGTTATAACCAACCCAGTATTCTGATATGATTTCAAGATGATTCTCTTGCTCTCATATTTGGTGCCTTTTTTTTAATAAAGGCCAGGGTCCAATACTTGTTTAAATATTACATTTTCAACCTGCCCTATCACTTTCAAAGAAATATCTGATATCTCTGTGCTGTTACTTTTTTAAATGTACACCCTAGCTATATTGCCTCTTCTCGTTCTTCTTAAAATGAAACACTTCACATTTCTCAGTAACTCTCATCCAGTGACTCTCAACCCATTAGCCTTTCTTTATCTCCATTAGATCTATAACTATCTCATGATCATTCACCATGTCTTTAAATTTCATCATCTCGAAATTTGGCAATTGTGGCCTTTTCTCCAAAGTCTATATCATTCATTTAATAGCAGTGGGACTTTTACTGACCTCTAGTTTGGAAAAGGGCTTTTCACAACGCCATGGTAGTGTAGTGGTTAGTTACAGCTTGGGGCCTCTGAGTTCGGTGTATAATTCTGGCATCCTCTAGAGAAAAAAATTGTACATTCTTCCCATGTGCATGTGGATTTCCTCCTTACAAGCCTGATTGGTTTTTTTTGAGGATGTGACTAAGCACATTGATGAAGGTAGAGCCGTAGGTATAGTGTTTATGGATGTTATCAAGGCATTTGATAAGGTACCCCATGTAAGGCTTATTGAGAAAGTAAGGAGGCATGGGATCCAAGGGGACATTGCTTTGCGGATCCAGAACTGGCTTGCCCACAGAACGCAAAGAGTGGTTGCAGATGGGTCATATTCTGCATGGAGGCCGGTGACCAGTGGTGTGCCTCAGGGATCTGTTCTGGGACCCCTACTCTTTGTGATTTTTATAAATGACCTGGGTGAGGAAGCAGAGGGATGGGGTAGTAAATTTGCTGATGAAACAGTGGTTGGGTGTGTCGTGGATAGTGTGGAGGGCTGTCAGAGGTTACAACGGGACATTGATAGGATGCAAAACTGGGCAGGGAAGTGGTAGATGGAGTTCAACCCAGATAAGGGTGAGGTGGTTCATTTTGGTAGGTCAGATATGATGGCAGAATATAGTATTAATGGTAAGACTGTTGGCAGTGTGGAGGATCAGAGGGGTCTTGGGATTCGAGTCCATAGGACACTCAAAGCTGCTACGCAGGTTGACTCTGTGGTTAAGAAGACATACGGTGCATTGGCCTTCATCAATCGTGGGATTGAGTTTAAGAGCCGAGAGGTAACATTGCAGCTATATAGGACCCCACTTGGAGTACTGTGCTGAATTCTGGTCGCCTCACTATAGGAAGGACGTGGAAACCATAGAAAGGGTGCAGAGGAGATTTACAAGGATGTTGCCTGGATTGGGGAGCATGCTTTATGAGAACAGGTTGAGTGAACTCGGCCTTTTCTGCTTGGAGTGGCGGAGGTTGAGAGGTGACCTGATAGAGGTGTACAAGATAATGAGAGGCATTGATCGTGTGGATAGTCAGAGACTTTTTCCCAGGGCTGAAACGGCTAGCACGAGAGGGCATAGTTTTAAGGTGCTTGGAAGTAGATACAGAGGAGATGTCAGGGGTAAGTTTTTTACGCAGAGAATGGTGAGTGCTGCCGGTGGCGGTGGTGGAGGTGGATACAATAGGGTCTTTTAAGAGACTCCTGGATGGCTACATGGAGCTTAGAAAAATAGAGGGCTATGGGTAAAGCCTAGGTAGTTCTAAGGTAGGGACATGTTCAGCACAGCTTTGTGGGCCGAAGGGCCTGTATTGTGCTGTATGTTTTCTATGTTTCTATGTTACTCCAGTTTACTCCCACAGTCCACAGATATAGCAGTTAGTAAGTTAATTGGTCATTCTAAATCGTCCTGTGATTAAGTTAGGGTTAAATCAGCGAGTGGGTTGCTGGGCGGTTTGGCTCAATGGGCCAGAAGGGCCTGTTCTGTGCTGTATCTCTACCACCCTCTGACTGAAGTAATTTCTCCACATCACAGTTCTAAATGGATGTCCTTCAATCTTGAATTCGTGCCCTCTTTGTCCTGGACTCCCCTACCATGGGAAATAACTTTCCCATATCTAATCTGTTCAGGCCTTTTAACATTCAGTCTGTTTCTATGAGATCCCCCCTCATTCTCCTGAACTCCAGGGACTACAGCCCAAGAGCTGCCAGGCATTCCTCATATGGTAACCCTCTATTCCTGGAATCATTCTCATGAATCTTCTCTCCAATGTCAGTATATCCTTTCTAAAATAAGGAGCCCAAAACTGCACACAATACTCTTAAGTGTGGTCTCACGAGTGCCTTATAGAGCGTTCTCACCCTGTCCATTATTTATTTATTTATTTATTTATTTATCCTTTTTCTCTCTCTCTCTCCGTCCCTCTCACAATCGCTCCTTGCCTGCTCTCCATCTTCCTTTGGTGCTCCCCTCCCCCTTTCTTTCTCCCGTCCCATGTTCCTCTCCTTTCTCCAGCGTTGTATCCCTTTTGCCAATCAATTGTCCGGCTCTTGGCTCCATCTCTCCCCCTTCTGTCTTCTCCTACCATTTCGGATCTCCCCCTCCCACTTTCAAAAGTCTTACTATCTCTTCTTTCAGTTAGTCCTGATGAAGGGTCTCGGCCCGAAACGTCGACTGTGTTTCTTCCTATGGATGCTGTCTGACCTGCTGTGTTCCACCAGCATTTTGTGTGTGTTGCTTGAATTTCCAGCATCGGTGTGTGTTGCTTGAATTTCCAGCATCGGTGTTTTAATTTTATAGTGGTTGAGTTTCAGTGGCTAATTACAGATATTGTTTCTCTGAATCTTCATGACTGAGCTCCAAAGAGACTACAAGTCATTCTGAGTGTTTTCCCTTCTTAAAGCTTGCCGTTTCTTGATGGCTTCTTCATGTTTCTCATGTTTCTTTTGCACAACTTAGTGCAGTCCTGTGGTGTAAGGCCCAATTTACTCATGATACACTGTTTGTTTCTCAACGTTAAATCTAATCTTTATCAGCCTGGCTGAGTGGTTCAGAAAGAACCTCATGCTATCTTTCTGCCACTGCCCTTTCCTTGTCAAACCAGACAAAACTGGAAATGGCAGCATCTCTAAGAAGAGTTACAGTCGATGTCGACTGAACCTCTTCCTAGAGATGCTGAAGGGTCTCGGCCCGAAACATCGACTGTACCTCTTCCTAGAGATGCTGCCTGGTCTGCTGCGTTCACCAGCAACTTTGATGTGTGTTGCTTGAATTTCCAGCATCTGCAGAATTAATAACTTACCAGTGATCCCTCAAATATTAATCGTACATGGGTTGTAGTCAGCCTTAAATATAATCCTCAGTTATTTTACATTATTAGTAATTGAAGAAGCTGACAGAAATAAAAAAAATCTTGACTACAAAATTAAGTTTCTCTATAATGTTTTGACTGTGTTAATTCAATTTTATTTTGATTTAAAATGGTCAATAATTGCAAATTTTATTTCAGTGTACCAATTGATTATACAAGTAGAAACTTTAGGCATGCGTTTTCTTGGGCTACAGTGTTGTAACTTGCTGTTTTATTGAAGCATTGCTATCTTTTTCTGCAAACCATTTATGTAGATGCTGATAAATTTACTTCCAATGATTTGGTAGGTTGTGCTAACATTTTCCAAATCTACATTTGTTGTACTGAATGGCATTCCACTGTATTTGTTTTGACGCAGTGTGATATCTCTGTCTCTTTGAATCCATCTCTGAATGAGTTGAATATTTGTAATTCAGTGATTTCTTTTGAGGGAATGAGGGTTTTCTTTACATAGTTAAATGTTTAAAGTAATTTCAGAATCATGCAGCTTAATGCTATATGTTAGTATGGGGCATACGTTATTCTCAACAGAGCCAATTTCAATGCAGTTTGTTAAGTTCATCCACCTAGACTGTTTTGACATTGATTGATATGTTTACTCATCCTTGAGTTTTCCTCTCAGTACCCAGCTTAGTTGTAGATCAGCAGCAAGCTGCCTCACGTACTGCACGTAGCAAGATCATTAACAACAGTGCCTGTCTGGCACAAATCCAATACTAGGAAGTTCACATGAGTTCATTTTGATCTGGGGTGGTGGCTAAATTCATATACAATATTGTGCAAGAAGAGGAAAACGGAACATCTGTTGCAAAAATAGCATTATTTAACAAAATATGTTTTTATTTGATAGTTCTGAGATTTTGTGATGTTAGCTTTGCAAGTTTGTGTGCCATTTGGGACAGATGATAATTGCTTTGGAAACGCTTGTTTTTCACTTGCATCCCTGCAATTTTTTGTCTACCTGCAGCTCTTACAATTGTTAACTAATAATGGTCTTGATAGACTTCAGGACAGATCGTTCTATAGGTGCATACCACATCTGTAATAAATTTCTTCACCTGTAAATTAGCAGATCTGGAGTCCTCTCCATTCACTTTGGACCTGCATGCAGTCTTGTGTCACCCAGCCAATCTGTGAAAGGCAAACTGAATGTCACTTTATGTCCCATCGAAGCAAATAAATCATCCATCCTGCATGTTAAATGCCAGTGTGAATAGCAAGGGCACAATGTGCAAGTACCTGTGCTCATTTCTGAACATCAAATACAAAAAAAAGTTGTTGACAGATTGAGTTTGCTTTAGTGAAATATCAAAATCTTGTTTAAACCTACTTGACCATCCTTGTCATCTTCCTCGTTATAGATGCAAATATCCACCATGTTATTAAGTGTATAGAGGGAATATCAAGAACAGAATCAATTACCTGAAAATTACCTGCCAAACTGCTGAAGCTGTAAAAAGTATTATATTCATGATTAAAGCATAAGCTTAACAATCTGACAACCACAGATTACAATAGAATTTTGCAATCTATTTGTTCATGGTGATGGATAATTAAAAGACTATTAAGAATAGGAAATTGTTTGAAATCCCTATCTTCAATGATAGTGGGGCTAAGTTGGTTGTCCATCGTATGTAACAATGACAGGAGACTTGTGTGGCAGCGTTTTAAAAGTGGAAAAGTCATTACACTGCGGCAGTTACACTCTCTCGACCTCAGAAGTCTGAGTCCAGTGGTACAAGTAGTCATCACAAACTGGGGTCTTCCTTTGTTGCAGTGAATGACCATGACTACTTCTGTGTCTTGTCATGTCCTTTGCTCTCCATAAAGCATTGCAGAACTGCCTTCCTGGCCTTTGGATCTCACTGTTGGTCTCAACCCGCGCAGTCCACCAGAGCTGACTTCACATGCTAGAACAGGCATGTCCCTATCTCAGCAGGGAATGAGGCCCGTCGGCTACCTTTGTTGAAATGGTGTTCTGGGGTATGGCCACTGTCACGTGCAAACAGCTACTTGAAGCCACAGGTGAGAGCTGAGTGTCTGCTGGGGACCAAAAGTGAGTGAGCTGCCCCAGAATGGACTCGACAGCTCCTTCACCAAAGGTGCTACCCCTTCCTGGACACTCCATACACCCCAGTGGGGCTAAGAATGTAAAGCTAACCTGCAAGTTCTGTTGGAGATAACACTGGAAAAAAAATCTGCCTTCAGAAGGATTATGGCAAAAAAAATATTAGTGCATTGACAAAAGAGATATGATCCATAGTGCATAATAAAAAAAGGGCTTTAAATTACACACCCAAGTCATTCTAAAGGACGGGCACGTAATTAAATAAAGAACCTACTACTTAAATCAGTTCTGATTAGGTGATGAGCCTGGGGTTCTATTTGTACATAGCGTGCTAAGCCTTTTTACAAAACAAAACACATTGAATAGGTAAACAACAGGAATTCTGCAGATGCTGGAAATTCAAGCAACACTCATCAAAGTTGCTGGTGAACGCAGCAGGCCAGGCAGCATCTCTAGGAAGAGGTACAGTCGACGTTTCAGGCCGAGACCCTTCGTCAGGACTAACTGAAGGAAGAGTTAGTAAGAGATTTGAAAGTGGGAGGGGGAGGGGGAGATCCAAAATGATAGGGGAAGACAGGAGGGGGAGGGATGGAGACAAGAGCTGGACAGGTGATTGGCAAAGGGGATACAAGAGGATCATGGGACAGGAGGTCTGGGAAAAAAAGACAAGGGCGGGGTGGGGGGACCAGAGGATGAGCAAGGGGTATAGTCAGAGGGACAGAGGGAGAAAAAGGAGAGTGAGAGAAAGAATGTGTATATAAAAATAAATAACGGATGGGGTACGAAGGGGAGGTGGGGCATTAGCGGAAATTAGAGAAGTCGATGTTCATGCCGTCAGGTTGGAGGCTACCCAGACGGAATATAAGGTGTTGTTCCTCCAACCTGAGTGTGGCTTCATCTTTACAGTAGAGGAGGCCATGGATAAACGTGTCAGAATGGGAATGGGATGTCGAATTTAAATATGTGGCCACTGGGAGATCCTGCTTTCTCTGGCGGACAGAGCATAGGTGTTCAGCAAAGCAGTCTCCCAGTCTGCGTCGGGTCTCGCCAATATATAGAAGGCCACATCGGGAGCACCGGACGCAGTATATCATCCCAGCCAACTCACAGGTGAAGTGTCGCCTCACCTGGAAGGACTGTCTGGGGCCCTGAATGGTGGTAAGGGAGGAAGTGTAAGGGCATGTGTAACACTTGTTCCGCTTACAAGGATAAGTGCCAGGAGGGAGATCAGTGGGGAGGGATGGGGGGGACGAATGGACAAGGGAGTCGCGTAGGGAGCGATCCCTGTGGAAAGCAGAGGGGGGGGAGGGAAAGATGTGCTTAGTGGTGGGATCCCGTTGGAGATGGCGGAAGCTATGGAGAATAATATGTTGGACCCGGAGGCTGGTGGGATGCTAGGTGAGGATCAGGGGAATCCTATTCCTATTCCTAGTGGGGTGGCGGGAGGATGGAGTGAGAGCAGATGTGCGTGAAATGGGGGAGATGCGTTTGAGAGTAGAGTTGATGGTGGAGGAAGGGAAGCCCCTTTCTTTAAAAAAGGAGGACATCTCCCTCGTCGTGAAATGAAAAGCCTCATGCTGAGAGCATATGTGACGGAGACGGAGGAATTGCGAGAAGGGGATGGCATTTTTGCAAGAGACAGGGTGAGAAGAGGAATAGTCCAGATAGCTGTGAGAGTCAATAGGCTTATTGTAACTATGAACATTGAATAGGTCATCGTTAATAACACATAGTGGTTTCCTATTGGAGCTTATAGTTTGTGTATTCTTGGTGAAATCACTATATGACCATCATGTATTACTCTTTGTGTAGCGATAGGAATGTAAAGTTTTATAAGGTATTTCCACAACAGTGGACCTTTTCATCCTGTTAGTTGGCGTTCGGCCTTTTGAATCTCATACATTTTGTATTTTGGATTACAGAAGAGAGGCTTAGTTCCACATCATGCATTATAATATTTTGTTTCCATATCTTGAAGTTTTACTGTAAAGGGAAATAATAGCAGTAAATTAATCTGCAGTGTGTGCATGTAAATTCTAGTCTACGAGTGGTAGTCTTGCAGTCCGAAAGACTAGTGAGAATAAGTCAAGGGTTTGAATAACTCTTGTCAGTGCTCACTCAATGGTTGAGTTAAAGTGAGATTTAATTACATCAAATATTCTAATTTTCACATGCTCTCTTTAAAATAGAGGCACTACCCTCTGAAATTTATGTTAAAGATCCTATAACTATTTCAAAGAAGAGCTTGGGAATTGTAATGTAAAAATTAGATTATCTTCTGATTTGTAACATTACTATTTTGTCAGTATGTGTTGAATATAAATTCTTCCATGCTGCCTGCTTTGACGTTTCAAACCTACTTTGGTTATAAAATGATTTGAGATTAAATGAGTTTGTAAAAGGTGCAATATATTTTTTAAAAATCACAGAAATTAACAGAATAGAAAGAAGCACTTGGAGCAGTTGTGTTTATTCCCAATCTGCCTTTAGTGCATTACTTCGCAAGCTATCCAGCCTCCACTACCTGTCCCCTCTCCTAAAGCAGTTGATGAATCAATTTTGACCATTTTTTTCATGTAAAACATTCCAGATTCTGATAATGCTGGAGCTAAAGATATTTTGTTCATGTTCCTTTGAACTCTTCCGCCTGTTAATTTAAGTTGGTGACTGCCAGTTACTGATTCACCAAACAGAGTGAATGGTATTCACCAATGAGAGGGAACTTGATGATGGTGAGGATAATATGAGTGAGGTTGATGTTCTGGAGCATGCTGATATTAAGGGAGAGGAGGTGTTGGAGTTGTTAAAATACATTAGGACAGATAAGTCCCCGGGGCCTGATGGAATATTCCCCCGGCTGCTCCACGAGGCGAGAGAAGAGATTGCTGAGCCTCTGGCTAGGATCTTTATGTCCTCGTTGTCCACGGGAATGGTACCGGAGGATTGGAGGGAGGCGAATGTTGTTCCCTTGTTCAAAAAAGGTAGTGGGGATAGTCCGGGTAATTATAGACCAGTGAGCCTTACGTCTGTGGTGGGAAAGCTGTTGGAAAAGATTCTTAGAGATAGGATCTATAGGCATTTAGAGAATCATGGTCTGATCAGGGACAGTCAGCATGGCTTTGTGAAGGGCAGATCGTGTCTAACAAGCCTGATAGAGTTCTTTGAGGAGGTGACCAGGCATATAGATGAGGGTAGTGCAGTGGATGTGATCTATATGGATTTTAGTAAGGCATTTGACAGTAGGCTTATTCAGAAAGTTAGGAGGCATGGGATCCAGGGAAGTTTGGCCAGGTGGATTCAGAATTGGCTTGCCTGCAGAAGGCAGAGGGTGGTGGTGGAGGGAGTACATTCAGATTGGAGGATTGTGACTAGTGGTATCCCACAAGGATCTGTTCTGGGACCTCTACTTTTCGTGATTTTTATTAACGACCTGGATGTTGGGGTAGAAGGGTGGGTTGGCAAGTTTGCAGACGACACAAAGGTTGGTGGTGTTGTAGATAGTGTAGAGGATTGTCAAAGATTGCAGAGAGACATTGATAGGATGCAGAAGTGGGCTGAGAAGTGGCAGATGGAATTCAACCCGGAGAAGTGTGAGGTGGTACACTTTGGAAGGACAAACTCCAAAGCAGAGTACAAAGTAAATGGCAGGATACCTGGTAGTGTGGAGGAGCAGAGGGATCTCGGGGTACATGTCCACAGATCCCTGAAGGTTGCCTCACAGGTGGATAGGGTAGTTAAGAAAGCTTATGGGGTGTTAGCTTTCATAAGTCGAGGGATAGAGTTTAAGAGTCGCGATGTAATGATGCAGCTCTATAAAACTCTGGTTAGGCCACACTTGGAGTATTGTGTCCAGTTCTGGTCACCTCACTATAGGAAGGACGTGGAAGCATTGGAAAGGGTACAGAGGAGATTTACCAGGATGCTGCCTGGTTTAGAAAGTATGCATTATGGTCAGAGATTAAGGGAGCTAGGGCTTTACTCTTTGGAGAGAAGGGGGATGAATGGAGACATGATAGAGGTGTACAAGATAATAAGAGGAATAGATAGAGTGGATAGCCGGCGCCTCTTCCCCAGGGCACCACTGCTCAATACAAGAGGACATGGCTTTAAGGTAAGGGGTGGGAAGTTCAAGGGGGATATTAGAGGAAGGTTTTTTACTCAGAGAGTGGTTGGTGCGTGGAATGCACTGCCTGAGTCAGTGGTGGAGGCAGATACACTAGTGAAGTTTTAGAGACTACTAGACAGGTATATGGAGGAATCTAAGGTGGGGGCTTATATGGGAGGCAGGGTTTGAGGGTCGGCACAACATTGTGGGCCGAAGGGCTTGTACTGTGCTGTACTATTCTATGTTCTATGTTTTTGATCTCAAAATTTCTCAACTTTATAATATAAAGTAAGTCAACCTGTTGAGCTTTTATTATTCTTAGACCACGCCTACCTTATCCAACCCTTGTAATGTCTCTCATCTCTGGGCACATTGTTATAAAACTCCTCTGTGCCGTTTCTAATGCCTTTGTACATTTCCTGAAGTGTGATGCTTGGAACTGTCAACAATATAATTTAGTTTTAACTGATGTTTCATCAGAGATTTATTGTTTTATTGTTACAGCTTTGCTTTTAGAATTCCATTCAACTATTTATAAACATAAGTAATGCAAATCATTTATTTTGTAAAGACTTATCAACTTCTCATTTTATTTTTAAACAAGTGTGTTTCTCAAGACATTAACAACTTCCTCCTCAACTACACTTTGTCATTTATAAGCAGCAGGCCAGGCAGCATCTATTGGAAGAGGTATAGTCGACGTTTCGGGTCGAGACCCTTCGTCAGGACTAACTGAAAGTAGAGATAGTAAGAGATTTAAAAGTGGGAGGGAGATCCCCCTCCCCCTCCCACTTTCAAATCTCTTACTATCTCTCCTTTCAGTTAGTCCTGACGAAGGGTGTCAGCCAAAATGTCGACTGTACCTCTTCCAATAGATGCTGCCAGGCCTGCTGCATTCCACCAGCATTTTGGGTGTGTTGCTTGAATTTCCAGCATCTGCAGATTTCCTCATGTTTGCGTTTTTGACATTTATAATATACCTTTTTCCTGTATTAGTCCTCAGTATCAAATTCTATCTATTCTTGCTTCTGCACATTTTATTGCACTGACTGCAGTACAGTCCATCATTCATATTGCCACCAACTATGGGTCTTTCTTTATTTTAATTATACATTTAGTTCAGTTGTGGGAATGACTTCACCCTTCAGAGCGAATATTTAAATAAGATTTTAAACCAGTAGCAACTGGTAAGGCTTCTGTTATTGCTAGTAATATTGATTGCACTCAGTAACTCTCTCTTGCCTGATTTTATTTCCTGATCAAACTTAATGGTCCATCTGCAAAGTTATTTTGTTGTCGAGGAAAAACTGTCCAATACAATTCAAACATCTGGCTGATTCCAAGATTTTCTTGTCCTTGAGACTCCACCTGCTCTCTGTTTGCACTACCCAGCTAACTAACTTTGCTTGTACGAGGGTTAGTGCTGTACATTATTTTCTCTGTTCAGATACCATCTGTATTTAAAACCTTATTTAATCTCTTCAAGGAGAAATTAAATAAAAACACCAGCCATCATTGCAAGCCATCTTTCTCCTTCCTTCTTGTCTGAAGTAATTTAAACAGATACTTATATTGCAAGTCTATATTTGCTGGAAAGATTTTCCTGGGTTGAATTTTTTAATATGGTCATCAGATTTTTCATTGTCAGCACCGAAACAGCATAATATCGGACTGCAACTTGTTGGGAACAATTTAATCCTCATACATCTCAACTTTTCGGTCACCTTTACTTGGCTGGCCAGTGCATCCCCCATTTTCTATTAGATTGATATCTCCTTGCTTATCTCCATTTTTACTTAATCCAAGAAAATCCAAAGCATCTCCAGATTGGGTCCGGTATTCTCTGAGGAATAAAATTCACATTGAAACAGAAGGTTTTGAAGAGGCTTGATTGGTTAGATGCTATGAGGTGATTTGTTGTGGTGCGTGAATTGAGATGAAGGGATCTGGTCACTAGATAAAGTGTCACTCAGTTAACACCGTGGAAAGGATAAATTTCTTATTTCAAAAGGTTATAGAACTTTGAAATGTAGAGGTTGAGTCAAATCATCACTGAAAATTGAGGAAGATACATTTTTAGAATTTCGGAAGATTGTGGTTATGGGGAGTTGGTTAGGATATTTTGAAACCAAAATGCGCAGGTTCAAGGAATGTACGACTTTCTTGTGTTCTCAACCTTTTCAAGCACCATGAAATAGTTCCTTATTCTCTGGATTAAAGATTCTGCAGAAATAATGCTTTTACTGCAATTGGTTTTGTTATTTTAATTATTTAGAGTATTTTAGTGTTAGCTCTATTGTAGCAGAGCAGTCATGAATTGTGCTAAGCGTCCTGTTGCACTCAACTCAACAATAAGCAAATGCTTTGAGAGGTTGGTCAAGGATTACATCGGCAGCATGCTGCCATCCCACTGGATGGCTTACAATTCACCTACCGACACAACCGACTGACAGACGACACAATAGCTACAGCTCTACATACTGTCTTTACACATCTGGAGAAGAGGGATGCTGAATGTGAGAATGCTGTTCTTGGACTACAGTTCAGCATTCAACACCGTAATTTCCTCTAGGCTCGACAAGAAGCTCAGAGACCTCTGACTTCACCCTGCCTTGTGTTGCTGGATCCTGGACTTCCTTTCAGATCAGGTAGGTGGTAAGAGTGGGCTCCCTCACCTCTGCCCCTCAGTCCCTCAACACAGGTGCCCCTCAGGGATGTGTTCTAAGCCCCTTCCTTTAACCTCTGTATACCCTTGACTCTGTCGCCACCCACAGCTCGGATCTGCTAATTAAATTTGCTGATGACACTACACTGATTGGCCTAATCTCAAATAATAATGAGGCAGCCAACAGAGAGGAAGTCATCACCCTGACACAGTGGTGTCAAGAAAACAACCTCTCCTTCAATGTTGCAAAAACAAAGGAGCTGGTTGTGGATTACAGGAGGAATGGAGACAGGCTAGCTCCTGTTGGCATCAATGGATCTGGGGATAAGAGGGTGAACAGCTTTAAGTTCATTGGCATAAACATCACCGAGGATCTCACGTGGTCTGTACAACAGTGCCTCTTTCACTTCAGACGGTTGAAGAAGTTTGGTATGCCACCCCCCTCCCAAAATCCTAAGAACTTTCTACAGGGGCACAATTGAGAGCGTCCTGACTGGTTGCATCACTGCCTGGTTGAGAACTGTACCTCTCTCAATCGCAAGACTCTGCAGAGAGTGGTGCAGACAGTCCAGCGCATCTGTAGATGTGAGCTTCCCACTATCCCACTATTCAGGACATCTACAAAGACAGGTCTGTAAAAAAGGGCTCGAAGGATCACTGGAGTCCCGAGTAATCCCAACCACAAACTGTTCCAGCTGCTGCCATTGGGGAAACAGAACCACAGCATTAAAGCTAGGACCAACAGGCTCCAGGACAGCTTCTTCCACCAGGCCATCAGACTGAATAATTCATGCTGACGCAACTGTATTTCTATGTTATATTGACTATCTTTGTTTTATTGACTATCCTGTTGTACATAATATTTATTAAATTACTATAATTGCACATTTGAACAGCGTAACGTAAAGATTTTTACTCCTCATGTATTTGAAGGATGTAAGTAATAATAATAAAGTCAATTCAATAATAAAGTCAATCAAACAGCTAATGGGAAGGGGAGGCTCCAAGAACAACTCTATCCTCAATGATGGTTGGTGCTTTTCTGAAACATTAAACAGCTACTGGGAAGAGAGGATGCTCCAACAATGTCCCATCCTTAATAACACCTGCTGTCCAGTCAATAATGGCCAGAAATGCCAATAGTTGATCTGTCCTGGCTTCTTCCTTGGGCTCCCACCATCAGACAAATCACATTGTTAGCAAATTCAATTCAATCCATGTGATGCCTGAGCACACAGGATGCAGTAGAGTTATCCCACCTGTAATACTGAAGACATGCCTTCTGGAACCAACTCTGCTCCAAACCAAGCTGGTGCAGTGTAGTTACAACACTGCCATTCATCTGATGTTGCGGAAAATTGTGCAGATTTCTCCTATTCACAAAAAATGAGAAAACTCAATTGGCTAATTTGTGTTCAGTCATCAGGGAAGTAATGAAGCTGCATCCTGTGCGTTGACTCATTTCCTGATGTATTGAATTGAATTTGCTGACAATATGCTTGGGTGATGGTGGGAACTGAAGGAGTAAACCATGATAGATCAACTATTGGCACCATATCAACCATTCTAAACATTCCAAGTTCGATGTATGTATATGTCACCATATCATCCCTGTGATTCATTTTAATATGGACATTCACAGTAAAACAATGAAATACGTTGGAATCAATGGAAAACTACACACAAAGACTGACAAACAATGTTCAAAAGAAGACAAACTGTGCAAATACAAAAAAATTAATAAATAAGACTGGAAACATTACTTGTAGAGTTCTTGAAAGTGAGTTCATAGGTTGTGTTCAGTGATCAGTTCGGTATTGAGATGAATGAAGTTATCCACGCTCATTCAGGAGCCTAAAGAGCAATAACTATTCCTAAATCTGGTGCTGTGGGACCCAAGGCTTCTGTACTTCCTTCCCAATGGCAGCAGGGAGAAGAGAGCATGGCCTAGATGGTAGGGATCCTTGATTTTGGATGCTGCTTTTCTATGGAATTGCTCCTTGTAGATGCACTCAGTGGTGGGAGGGCTTTTTCTGTGATAGACTGGGTAGTGTCCATCACTTCGTGTAAGTTTCATTCCCTCCACCACCAGTGCTCTGTTTTGTAATGTGCATACCATTTAAAAAATACATTTCAATATTCATTGGGTCACACAACTTCTACTGCCAATAAGAGCATGGCCAGCAGGTGCATAGGAAAACCATCAGCTACAAATTCATCTGACTCACATACTACTTAGACATCAGAAAATAGTGAGTCCTTTCATTGCTGGGTCTGAGTCCTGGATTCCATTTCCCGACTGTAATACCCTCACCTCAAGGCTCAAAACCATTTTGTCAAGGGCAATTGAGGATGGGCAACAAATGCTCGGATGCACAGATTCAAAAAAAAAACATTTTTATATAACAAAAAGCCACAGAAGTCGCAAGTGAGTTCATTACATTGTGTAGCATTGTTAGAAAATTCAACTGCAGTAGTTCATGGTGTCATGTTTACTGGGAAATGGTAATAGCCATTCAAATTGCCACCTTGCATCTTCAGCTACAGATGCTTACTTTAAAAGCTGAGCATAAAACCATGACCAATGGGGAGTTCTTTTGGTTTCTAATATAGAAAGAATGCCAAAAACAGATCACTAAGGAAGTGACAGAACAAATTAATGACGATAGAGCAGTGGATGTGGCGTATATCGATTTGAGTAAGGGATCTGATGAGATTCTCCATGATAAGCTCATAAAGAAAGTCAGGAGTCATGGGATCCAGGGAAACTTGGCTGTGTGGTTTCAGAATTAGCTTGCCTACAGAAGGCAGAGATTGGTAGTAGTTGGGAGTGTATTTTGTCAGGAGGTCAGTGACGAGTAGTGTTCTGCAGAGATCTGTTCTGGGATCCCTGGTCTTAGTGTTTTATGTTTTTTTTTCACAGATGAAATGGAAGAGTGGGTTAGGAAGTTTACAGATGACATAAAGATTATCATATGTTACAACAGGATATTGACAGGGTGCAGAATAGGGCAGAGAGGTGGCAGATGGAGTTCAGTCTGGAAAAGTGTGAAATAATACACTTTTTGGTTGGTTGAACTTGACAGCAGAGTACAAAGTTAATGGCAGATTTCTTAGCGGTTTGGAGGAACAAAGATCCATAGATCCCTCAGGATTGCCATACAAGTTGATAGGGTGGTCAAGAAGGCGTACGGCATGTTGGCTTTCATTAGTTGCGGGATTGAGTTCAGGCCACAAAGTAATGTTGCAGCTGTATAAAACTCTGGTTAGACTGAGTTCAGACTACACAGGGTCTCGGCCTGAAACGTCGACTGTACCTCTTCCTAGAGATGCTGCCTGGCCTGCTGCGTTCACCAGCAGCTTTGATGTGTGTTGCTTGAATTTCCAGCATCTGCAGAATTCCTGTTGTCTGAGTTCAGACTATTGTTTTTCTTTTCTGGTCACATTATAGGAAGGATTTGAAAGCTTTAATAGGGTGTGCAGAGGAGAAGCATCAGGATTCTGTTTGCATGAGAAAACATGTCTTATGAGGAAAGGCTGAGTGAGCTAGAGCTTTTCTCGTTGGAGCAAATGAGAATGAAAAAAAATCATAGAGGTGTATAAAATGATAAGAGGCATAGATAGAGTGAACAGCCAGCACCTTTTTCCCAGGGTTGCAAAAGATCTCATTTTTAGAGTGACTGGAGAAAAGTACGGGGGTGGGGTTAGAGGTAGGTTTTTTACAGAGTGATAAATCCATGGAATGCACTGCTGGGGGTAGTGGCAGAGGCAGATTCATTAGGGACATTCAAGAAACTCTTAGATAGGCACATGGGTGATACAGAAATTGAGGGCTATGTGGGAGGAAAGAAATTTGAGTTTGGAGCCTGTGCTATAATGTTCTATGTTCTATAAGCAGGGAAAAAACTCAGACATGTATATTAAAAGATTTGTTTTGAACCAAAGTCTTATTACCATTAGTGGTAACTCTGCCAAAGTAGTGTAGCAGTTAGCGTAACACTTTATAGCACCAGTGATCAGGGTTCAATTCTTGTCTGTTCTCCTCATGACTACATGAGCTTCCTCCCATATTCCAAAGACTTACAGTTAGAATTAGTGAGCTGTGGGCTGTTGTGGGCTACACAGCACAATCCTTGCTGATTTGATTTGATGCAAATGATGTATTTCACTGTATGTTTCAATGTACATGTCAGGTAACGCTGATCTTTAGCTTTATCTTTTATTTCTGCCTGTTACACCGCTGGCATTTAGGACAGCAATGAAGGCCCTCCATCTCTGATTGTGTTCAGGGCTTCCTTCATTGTGTCAGTAGCTTCCTCTTGTTTTTCAGCGACTGTCAGTTGTGCAAGTCCCAGGTGAAGACTCAGGAATACCATGGCACTCAGATGTAGAAGCATTCTTCATTGCTGTTCCTATAACAGTTTTGCTTTACCATTCAGGGTTGTTAGCCCCGACCTGAATCCCTGAACCTGGAGGATCAGTGGACTACTCTTAGTTTAGCATCTACCCTTTGACCTTTCTGGCATAGGTGGTCCTACCAAGAGCCAAGCCATAAAGCCCTGATTCCAACCAACATAGCTCTCTGGGTCTTTGAGGCATGCAAGCCTGCAAACCATTACAAAGTTGTGGTCCTCTTGGAGGAGCTTTATCTTTATAACAATGTAAAATAGAAGTTTGTTTTTTAGTCACAACATCCATTTTTTGTTTATGATTTCTAGAATACTTAATAACTGATGAGCCTATAATTTTTTTTATGTGTTTTAGAAACTTTTCTTTGTAAGGTACCTTCAGAGGTTATTGGGATTCTAAAAATGCTTCAGAATCAATTGATTATATTGGAAATATTTTTCAGCAAGTCTGCAGTAATACCTCTCGTATATGCTGGTGTTAAAATTTATCTGGCCAAATGTCAATCAACTTTTCAAAGTGTACCCCAATATATTATCAAGTATTTTGAATACATATTTTTGCAGCAAGTCTAGTTATTTAATTTTCGCAGCAAAATGGCTTAACTAAAGCAAATATAAAAGGTTAGGCATAAATACCAGAGGATAATGATTGACAGAAAGTTCAATAGACCAGACTATCATCTCATAAACTACAACATTAAGAAAGAATGGAAACTGAAAAAGCCTCATTGGCAGTTCACACTGTAATGATTTTCTTTATTTCTTTTTGTTCACCCATTTACAGGCAATGGTTGCATGTTACCCAGGCAATGGAACAGGATATGTACGGCATGTTGATAATCCAAATGGAGATGGACGATGTGTCACGTGTATCTATTACCTGAATAAAAATTGGGACGCACAGGTATGTAATATTCACTATTTTCAAAATAGTGCTCTTAAAGGAAGTTTACAGCAACAGGGAATAAAGAACACTATTTTAATTGAGGTGAAAAATGTCACGGTGGTGTTAACTTCCATGATTAATTTTATAAACAGACTAATGATGCTTGCCACTTGCCACATTAAGAACAGTAGTAATTCTTAATTAGGGAGCATGTATTTTGATAAGTTTGTTGTTGATAAAATTGGTTAACTATATGGAAAACTGAAACTTCCAAAAATATTTGTTGTCTGTTAACAAATTTGCTACTCTGTTAGTCCATTGGGAATTTCAATGACTGTATGCAAAACCAAAACATTTGTCTCTGTGTTAGAATTTTGCATCCAGTTAATTTTGAAATTGTGTGTTTTTAAATTATTATTCAAGTCAAGAAACTTTTGATATAAGGTAGGAACTGTGGAAGGATTTCATGCTGACCCACAAGGGTCTGAGAATCTGGATGGACATGGACAGATTAAAAGAGAAATGTAGGTGTCCCTGTTGCTGTATTAAAAATGTACTACTATCATTTCAGCAGCAGTTGCGGATGGAATGAACAAACTTGTAAATGTTTTGAATACACTGAAAATATGTAAATATACTTTGATAATAAATGTACTTTGAATTTTTGGGAAGCAAATTAATCCACTTAGGTGTTTTCAAATGGCACAGAACTTAATGTTGTAAAAGTGTACAGGCTCTGACTGAATTCGGTGAGAAAAGATCTCTGGGCAAAGTAGAAAAGTATGAAATATGAGAGGTTGACAAGTATATGTGTAGCTAAATGCAAATTTGTTAAGCACATTTTACATACCTTAGATATTTTATATACTTGAAAGTACTGGATGAGACGTACTAAGAAAGGTACAGCTAGTAGAGCTGCTGTCTCACAGCTCCGATGACTCCCATACTGACTTTGTGAAGTTTGCGTGTTCTCTCTGTGACCATATGGGTTTTCACCCATGTATCAAAGATATGCAGTTAGTAGGATTAATTGGCTGCTGTGGTTCAGAATTAATGCAAATGGAGCTTGACTGGTCGGCACAGACTCGGTGAACCCAAGGGCCTGTTCATGTTCTGTCGGACTCTGACGTATCAATATTAGTGCTTCTGCAGATTGTTCATAAAATATATACATACGTGAAGATTTCAGTGAAAAAATACAGGAAAAAGCACATGGATTGTCAAAATATTTCTGTCATTAGATAGCAGGAAGTAATAATGAAGAAGGTTGATAAAGTAAACAAGATACTAAATTTTCCAGTTTCCTGTCAAGCAATGCTCAAAATCTGCCAGTGAAACAATGTCTTGAATGAACCAGGGTTAATTTCAAAGATCATAAGGCATAGGAGCAGAATTAGGCCACTTGGCCCATCAAGTCTGCTCCACCATTCCATAATGGCTGATTATTCAAAGAACTGCTGGGCACCTTTGTGTAGATCTATATGAGGCTCAGTTATAGCACAATAATATAGGAAGGATGTAAACGGAAAGCTATTGAACTTTAAGTTGTGTGAATCAAGTGTTCGAACTATGCAGCATGACAAAAATTTTAAATAGAAATTAGATAAGGGGAATGAGATATTGGGGAGGAAGTATATCCAGGAGAGATAATCAAGATCATTGAAAAAGATTGTACTGTGGAAAGATCACTCTCAGTTTAGACGTTTTGTAAAACATGGGATGTTGTGGCCATTACAGAGACTTGGATGACTCGGGCAGGAATTGTGGGACGGCTGATCAGAGATAGGGTCATGGCTGCAGAAAAGGAGGAAGTCATGGAGGGATTGTCCACTGAGTCATTGTGAGTGAAGTCAGAAACAGGAAGGGGGCAATAACTCTACTTGGTGTTTTTTTACCCCAATAGTAAGGAGACATCGAGGAGCAGGTAGGGAGGCAGATAGGAATGCTGCAATAATAATAGGGTGGATGTGTTGGGTGATTTTTACTTTTCTAATATCGACTGGCATCTCCTTAGAGCAAGTGGTTTGGATGGGGTGGAGTTTGTTTGGTATATTCAGGAAGGTTTTCTGACATAGTATGTCGATAAGCCAACTAGAGGAGAGGCTGTACTAATCTGGTATTGGGAAATGAACCTGGTCAGGTATCAGATCTCTTGGTGGAAGAGCATTTTGGAGGTAGTGATCACAACTCTATTTCCTTTACCATATCACTGAAGAGGGATGGGAGCAGACAATTTGGAAAACATTTAATTGGGGTAGGGGGAAATATGATGCTATTAGGCAGGAATGGGGGAACATAAATTGGAAGCAGATGTTCTCAGGGAAATGCACGGCAGAAATGTGGCAAATGTTCAGGGAAGATTTGCATGGTGTTCTGCGTAGATATGTTCCATTGAGGCAGGGAAAGGATGGTAGGATAAAAGAACCATGGTGTACAAAGGATGTAGAAGATCTAGTTAAGAAAAGAAAAGTTTGCGAAAAGTTCAACTGGATAAGTAAAAATTTTGGGTAGTAAGAGCAATTTCTATATTCACGGGGATAAACCTGTTAAGTCCTTAGTTAACCAGCTTAGAAGTTCTAAAGCAAAATAATGCATCACTAAAATTTGAATGAGTAATGGGAATATTACTATGGACCATTCTGAAATTAATGATACCTTCAGGAATTTTTATTCTCAGCTTTATACCTCTGAATCCTTTAATGGTAATGCTACTGTTATGCAATTTTTAAATAGTTTAAATATTCCTAAACTTTCTTCTGATCTCAAATTGAATGAGCCATTATCCTTAGAGGAAATATCCTCTGCTATTTCTGCTTTGCAGTCCAGTAAATCTCCTGGTCCTGATGGGTTCTCTGCAGAATTTTATAAATCATTTTCCTCATTGTTCTTATCCCAACTTAGTTTAGTTTTTTCTGATTCTTATAAACAAAATAAATTGCCTGCATCATTTGATGAGGCTTGTATTATTCTTTTAGCGAAAAAAGGCAAGGATCCATTAGAATGTGCTTCACACAGGCCCATCTCTCTATTAAATGTAGATGTTAAAATTTTAACTGAAGTTTTGGCCCATAGGCTGGAGACTACTTTACCCTTAATTATCTCTGAAGATCAATCTGGTTTTATTAAAAATCGCCTTCCCTTTTTTAATATTAGGCGTCTTTTTAATATCCTATATTCATCTTCATCGGGTGTTATGCACATTCATCTGAATGTGTTATTTCTCTTGATACTGAAAAGGCGTTTGACTGGGTGGAGTGGCACTAATTATTTGCGGTTTTAGAAAAATTTGATTTTGGATATAATTTTATTAAGTGGATTAAGATACTATATTCTCATCTGATTGCATCAGCTTTGACTAATTCTCAGCAATTCCAACCGTTTGACCTTAAACGTGGCACCCGGCAAGGATGCCCTTTAAGTCCTCTGCTATTTGATCTGGCTATCGAGCCATTGGCAATTGTGTTTTGCAGTTGTACTGAATTGACTGGGATCTGGAGGAGCGGTCTTGAGCATAAAGTCTCTTTATACGCCGATGATTTGTTACTTTTTATATCAAACCTGACCACCTCCTTACCTTTGATGTTTTCACTTCTTAATAAATTTAGTCAGTTATCCGGATACAAACTTAATTTACATAAGAGTGAACTTTTCTCGATAAATAAGGAAGCACAAGCATTAGAATTTCAAAATCTCCTTTTTAAAGTAGTAAACAATTGTTTTACTTATCTTGGTATTATAGTAACAAGGAATTATAATCGCCTTTTTGATGAGAATTTCAATAATCTTTTAAATTTTACAAAACAGAATCTAGCACAGTGGTCACCTCTGTCTATGTCTCTAATTGGGCGAATTAATGTAATTAAAATGTATATTCCTAAATTTTTATACTTATTTCAATCTTTACCTATATTTAATCCTAAAGTTTACTTTTGATTCTTTGGATTCTATTATCTCGTCATACCTATGGAAAGGTAAACAGCCTAGACTTAATAAAGCTCATCTTCAAAAGCCTAAAAGAGAAGGTGGCTTGGCGTTGCCTAATTTTCGTTCATATTATTGGGCAGCCAATATTTGCAATATTATCTTTTGGTTCTACTTTTATAATCAGTCTATTTGTCCAAGATGGGTGGCAATGGATTTGAACGCTTATAAGAAATTATTTATTCCAGCTTTACTTGGATTTAAACTTCCTTGCCACTTGCCAAAATTTATTAATAATCCTGTAATCAGGCATACTCTGAGAGTATGGGCTCAATTTAGAAAATATCATGGCCTTTATAGTTGTTCCCTTTCTAGTCCTATTCTATACAATCATTTATTTCAACCTTCTATGCAGGATTCCACATTCCAGGACTGGTGTAGGAGAGGTATCAGGCATTTTGAAGATATTTTTATAGACAATCAGTTTGTGACTGAATACTCATTTTTTTTAGATATCTTCAAATGAGACATTTCATTAGCTCTTCAATACCACATTTTCCTGAACAACCTGATAAAAATGGTGTAGACTTGTTTCTTCAAATGAACCCCTTGGGTAAAGTTTTAATTTCTACTATTTGTGTCAAATTTATGAATCTCAGACGAGCCCCTTGTGATAAAATTAAAACTGCTTGGGAGCATGACTTGGGTTTTTCTTTGTCCGATGAGGTTTGGAATTCAATTCTTAAATCAGTCAATGCAATTTCTTTATGTACTTGTCATTGTCTTTTGCAGTTTAAAGTTGTCCACAGGGCTCATATGTCTAAAACCAAATTGGCGAAGTTCTATCCTGATATTAGTCCCTGGTGTGACAAATGCAAAGGAGGTGAGGCTTCCCTTATTCATATGTATTGGGCCTGTCCTACATTGGAAAAATTTTGGAAAGATGTTTTTTTTAACTTCTATATTAAATTGTCATTTGGAACCTGATCCTTTGATCGCTCTTTTCGCTACTTCTCGAGACTCTGACAAGCATTTGATCCTGGCAAAACGACGAACATTGTCTTTTGCCTCTCTTTTAGCTAGACGTGCAGTACTCCTTAAGTGGAGAGATGTAGTTCCCCCTACCCATGTTCAATGGCTTAGGGATATTATGTCTTGTTTAGATCTTGAAAAGATTTACTATTCACTTTTTAATTCGGACATAAAGTTCCATAAGGTGTGGGGACCTTTTCTTGAATATTTTCATAATTCTCACCTGGATTGACAGGTGTATTTTTTTTTCTTCCCTTGATAGTCAGATCCTGCATTTCCAGCTTTCTTTGAATCTTTGATTAGGTAGCAGGCTGCTTTTTTTCATTATTATTCATTTCTCTTTTTAATACAATATATAGTTCTGGGGTGATAAAAGTTTATCTCAAATGTTCTTTCAAATATTTATACTTGTAATGGTTGGCTTGGAGTTGGATAGTGGGTGGGTTGGGTGCTTCCCTTTCTAATTTTTCATTTTTAATATGGATGGCTTGCTCATTTGTTAAGATATGTATTATTGCTATTTTTGTCTGTATTGCAATGATCCTCCTATTTACACTATTGATTTTTTTTCTTCTACGCTGTAGTTTGTAGAAAATCATAAATAAAACAAAAAAAAGTTTGCTAAAGGTTCAAGAAACTAGGTACTGCTAGAGCGCTAGAAAATTCCAAGGGTGCCAGGAAGGGGCTCAAGAATGAAATTAGGAGAGCTAGAAGGGGCCATGAAAAGGCCTTAGCAAACAGGATTAAGGGAAACCCCAAGGCATTCTACAAGTATATGAAGAGCAAGAGGATGAATCGTGTGAGAATAGGATGTATCAGGAGTGAGAGAGGAAACATGAGCATGGAGCCAGAGGAGGTAGCGGAGGTACTTAATGAATACGTTGCATTCATCAACCATGTGATTGAGTTCAAGAGCCGTGAGGTAATCTTACAGCTATATAAGACCTTAGTTAGACCCCACTTGGAGTGCTGTGTTCAGTTCTGGTCACCTCATTACAGGAAGGATGTGGATACTATAGAGAGAGCAAAGGAGATTTGCAAGGATGTTGCCTGGATTGGTGGGCATACCTTATGAGAATAGGTTGAGTGAACTTGGCCTTTTCTCCTTGAAGCGACAGAAGATGAGAAGTGACCTGATAAGATGATGAGAGGCATTGATCGTGTGGATAGCCAGAGGCCTTTTCCCAGGGCTGAAATGGCTAACATAAGGGGGCATAGTTTTAAGGTGCTTGGAAGCAGGTACAACGCAGATGTCAGGGGTAGGTTTTTCACACAGAGAGTGGTGGGTGCGTGGAATGTACTGCAGTGGTAGAGGCGGATACAATAGGGTCTTTGAAGAGACTTGGATAAGTACATGGAGCTCAGAAAATAAGAGGGCTATGCAGTAGGGAAATTCAAGGCAGCTTCTAGAGTAGGTTACATGGTCGGCACAACATTGTGGGCTGAAGATGTCTCTATGGGAGGATAGTTAATTGCACTTTTCAAACTTACAACACTAATTAAAATTTGAATGGGCTCAGGTGATTGGAGTGAAAATGGAAGAGTATAAAACCTTAAAGGAATGGAGTGTAAAATCAGAAAAAATGTATTATGCAGGAGGTCAGTCCATTGTGTCCATGCCAAACAGTGAAGAACAATCCAGCCTAATTCCATTTTTCAGCCCAACATTTGGAGTCTTGTAGTCACAATTATTCAAGTGCACATGTAGATAGTATTCAAATGTGTCAGAAGTTTTGGTAGATAGTTGTAGATAAGATACTTGAACCATTTTGGCCAGAGTTCCAGATTTCTCACAACTTCTGGAAGAAAATATTCGTCATCCCTTTGCTGATTATTTGAAATTAATAATCATTCTTTAAAACCCTCTCGACCTTTAACTTCATTCACCTCAATGTTAAATGTCACTTCAACCACTTCTGTGCCAAGTCTATCCTATCCAATCCCAATAGCTAAATTACTCCCAACCTAGTATCTTTATAAATTTGAAGTAAAAGCAGAAAATGTTGGAGATGCTCAGCAAGTCAAGCAACACCATGTCCATAACATTTTACCAAATGAAATGTTGTCCTATTTCTGTCTCTCTCTCTCTACAGGTACTTCCTGCCCTACTGAGTATCTTCAGCACTTTCTTTCTATTACTTTTCCAGTTTTCCAGCATCTGCAGTTTTTAAAAATCTTATTATTACACTAATTCTCCAAAGTGTATATCACAGAATTTAAACTAGAGAAAAACAAGCAATCTGTAGAAGTCACTTTGCATTAAGAAAGACATTGCTTACAGCTTTACTCAGTATATACTAGGAATAGTGAAATAAAAACCCTGATGTGAAACGTTTCTTCAGTTCAGACTATATGACTTCAGAGTAAGTTTTTGAAGTGGTGTTGATTTGCTGTAGTTCAAAGTAGAAGTTCGGTTACAACCAAAATGCATATTCCTGTTGCTTTTCTTCAATGTCAGAGCTACGTTTGTCCATTCAATCTTCTGATTTGTTTCAAGGAAATCTTGGCCATAGCAGTGCAACCATTCACAATTATTAAATCTTTTATAGTGTTGGAGGTCGATCTGGATGAGATCTGATTTAAGTTACCTCTCCAATATACATCCATTGTATACTCATGCCTTCCTCTTAATATGCACCCTCTAATCACTCTCATCGTCCCTTTGCTTATTGACCCACACTGGCATGCATTCTGCCTTTGTTTCAAATGTGAAATTTATATTCTTATTTGAAATTCCTCCATGGCCTCACCCACCACTATCTACCTAATCTCTTTCAGTACAATATATCGAAGATCAGTGAAATTAAGTTCTGGCCTTTAGACAATCGTGGATTTTTAATTGTTCCACTGTTGATGACTGTGCTTGCAGCAGTTCGAACAATTTTTTTGCAATTTTCTATTCTTCATTCTTGGATGACATTGCTTCTGTTAAACTGTTTCTTCATTTGTCCAATGCCAATTCTCTGCAACACTGTGAGCTTTTGAACTAGATTATGGTTGTAGAAACTTCTAATTGTTGTGACTGAAGCATTTTATCTCTAAAACTTGGGAGTAAACTTAAAGTGACATTCTGAAGGATAAATATTGGAGAAAGTGTTAGGGTCCTAATGAATATGTCTTCTTAACACCCTGAGTTGTGGTAGCATTGTGCTAGATGTTATGTTACTGTGGCGCTGAATACAACTGTTCAGAATAGAAATAGGCTCTTCAGTCTGACTCATCTATGCCAACGAAGTTACGTTACTGAGGTAGTCAGTGTTTGGCTTGTGTCCCTCTGAACCTTCCCTATCCCTATACTGTCCAAATGTCATATAAATGTTGTAACTGTACTTCTATCACTTCTTCTGCAGCTCGTTCCATATACCCATGACTCTGTCTCCCCTACCCAGGGAAAGACTTTAGCTATTCATCTTATCTATGTCCCTCATCTATATTTTGTGTAACTCTATTGAATGGAGCAAGAACAACCACCACTAAATAAGAAGTAACATACTATACAACTATGTTAAGATTGATCAGCAAATTCAAGTTCTGCCAATATAGGCTCATCCCTCAGTGTCCTTTGCACCAAGGATAAAAGTCCTAACCTATCCAGCCTCTCTTATAACCCACAACCTCCATTTTAGGTAACATCCTCATAAATCAGTTTTGCACTTTCTCTAATTTAACAATTTTAGTAAGGATCAAGGCCATAATTAGAGAGATTGTGATGTCAAGAATCCAGCTTTTTGTATTAGGAAACATTTCAATAGTCTTATAGCCGCAGGATAGAAGCTTCCTTTGAGCCTGTTGGTAAAGTGCTTTCAGGCTTTTTTATCTTCTACTCAATGGTGACGTGGGGGTGTGTGGAGAAGAAAGAATGTCTGGGCTGGCTGAAATCATTGATTCTATTGGCTACTTTACTGATGCATTGAGAAGTGTAGACAAACTATGTGGATGGTGTTTGGAGAATACCCAATCTAATATTAAGAAGCTGCTTAATAAGTACTTTTGTTTTAAAACCTGCGAAAGTTGTAATAAACTATGGGCAAATTCCTTATTATCACTGTTGAGCTATGGAAAAATATTGAGTATGAAGGAATATCGTCAAAATGGAAAGCTTCCAGTGCTAAATAATGTGACAGTTCACTGCTTTAATGTAGTGAATTGGCAGATTTGAGCTCTTAACATCACAGTTTAGTGATTGTTGAGTTATTTTAATATGGAGTAAGGAAATTTGGTGCAAGAAAGTACATTCTTAGATTATGCTTGCTATATTTCATATTCCTGTTTTGAACTTGTGTTTGTAAGATTATTTCAAAAAATCAGCGTGCTGTTTTAATTGATCTTCAATTATAAAAATTCTCAGTTTCACTGAGTTGATTCATGAAACTCTTGCTGTATAAATAATCATGGAATCAAGTTGCATGAAAATTCTTGTAAATACATTAGGCTTTCCACAACTGTAACACAGTGAATTCTGGTGAATTGGGACACATTGTGACCAGTACATTTTGTCCCAATTAAGTGGCTATCCCAGTTACCCAAAGTTTCATGGAAATAAGACCATAAGACATAGCAGAATTAGGCCATCTAGCCCATCGAGTCTGCTCTGCCATTCAATCATGGTTGATCTTTTTCTCTATCTCCTCCTCAGCCCCAGTTCCCGGCCTTCTCCTCGTAACCTTTGATGTCGTGTCCAATCAAGAACCTATCAATCTCTGCCTTAAATACACCCAATAACCTGGCCTCCACAGCTGCACGTGGCAACAAATTCCACAGATTCACAAACAACAGGAATTCTGCAGATGCTGGAAATTCAAGCAACACACATAAAAGTTGCTGGTGAACGCAGCAGGCCAGGCAGCATCTCTAGGAAGAGGTACAGTCGACGTTTCAGGCCGAGACCCTTCGTCAGGACTAACTGAAGGAAGAGTGAGTAAGGGATTTGAAAGTTGGAGGGGGAGGGGAGATCCAAAATGATAGGAGAAGACAGGAGGGGGAGGGATGGAGCCAAGAGCTGGACAGGTGATTGGCAAAAGGGATACGAGAGGATCATGGGACAGGAGGTCCGGGAAGAAAGACAAGGGGGGGGACCCAGAGGATGGGCAACAGGTATATTCAGAGGGACAGAGGGAGAAAAAGGAAAGTGAGAGAAAGAATGTGTGTATAAAAATAAGTAACAGATGGGGTACGAGGGGGAGGTGGGGCATTAGCGGAAGTTAGAGAAGTCGATGTTCATGCCATCAGGTTGGAGGCTACCCAGACGGAATATAAGGTGTTGTTCCTCCAACCTGAGTGTGGCTTCATCTTTACAGTAGAGGAGGCCGTGGATAGATATGTCAGAGTGGGAATGGGATGTGGAATTAAAATGTGTGGCCACTGGGAGATCCTGCTTTCTCTGGCGGACAGAGCGTAGATGTTCAGCAAAGCAGTCTCCCAGTCTGTGTCGGGTCTCGCCAATATATAAAAGGCCACATCGGGAGCACCGGACGCAGTATATCACCCCAGTCGACTCACAGGTGAAGTGTTGCCTCACCTGGAAGGACTGTTTGGGGCCCTGAATGGTGGTAAGGGAGGAAGTGTAAGGGCATGTGTAGCACTTGTTCCGCTTACACGGATAAGTGCCAGGAGGGAGATCAGTGGGGAGGGATGGGGGGGACGAATGGACAAGGGAGTTGCGTATGGAGCGATCCCTGCGGAATGCAGAGAGGCGGGGGGAGGGAAAGATGTGCTTAGTGGTGGGATCCCGTTGGAGGTGGCGGAAGTTACGGAGATTAATATGTTGGACCCGGAGGCTGGTGGGGTGGTAGGTGAGGACCAGGGGAACCCTATTCCTAGTGGGGTGGCGGGAGGATGGAGTGAGAGCAGATGTACGTGAAATGGGGGAGATGCGTTTAAGAGCAGTGTTGATAGTGGAGGAAGGGAAGCCCCTTTCTTTAAAAAAGGAAGATATCTCCCTCGTCCTAGAATGAAAAGCCTCATCCTGAGAGCAGATGCGGCGGAGACGGAGGAATTGCGAGAAGGGGATGACGTTTTTGCAAGAGACAAGGTGAGAAGAGGAATAGTCCAGATAGCTGTGGGAGTCAGTAGGCTTATAGTAGACATCAGTGGATTAGCTGTCTCCAGAGACAGAGACAGAAAGATCTAGAAAGGGGAGGGAAATGTCGGAAATGGACCAGGTAAACTTGAGGGCAGGGTGAAATTTGGAGGCAAAGTTAATAAAGTCAACGAGTTCTGCATGCGTGCAGGAAGCAGCACCAATGCAGTCGTCGATGTAGCGAAGGAAAAGTGGGGGACAGATACCAGAATAGGCACGGAACATAGATTGTTCCACAAAACCAGCAAAAAGGCAGGCATAGCTAGGACCCATACGGGTGCCCATAGCTACACCTTTAGTTTGGAGGAAGTGGGAGGAGCCAAAGGAGAAATTATTAAGAGTAACGACTAATTCTGCTAGACGGAGCAGAGTGGTGGTAGAGGGGAACTGATTAGGTCTGGAATCCAAAAAGAAGCGTAGAGCTTTGAGACCTTCCTGATGGGGGATGGAAGTATATAGGGACTGGACATCCATGGTGAAAATAAAGCAGTGGGGGCCAGGGAACTTAAAATCATCGAAAAGTTTAAGAGCGTGAGAAGTGTCACGAACATAGGTCGGAAGGGATTGAACAAGGGGGGATAAAACCGTGTCGAGGTATGCAGAAACGAGTTCAGTGGGGCAGGAGCAAGCTGAGACAATAGGACGGCCAGGACAGGCAGGTTTGTGGATCTTGGATAGGAGGTAGAAACGGGAAGTGCGGGGTGTGGGAACTATAAGGTTGGTAGCAGTGGATGGGAGATCCCCTGAGCGGATAAAGTCGGTGATGGTGTGGGAGACAATGGCCTGGATTCCAGACCTAATCAGTTCCCCTCTACCACCGCTCTGCTCCGTCTAGCGGAATTAGTCCTTACTCTTAATAATTTCTCCTTTGGCTCCTCCCACTTCCTCCAAACTAAAGGTGTAGCTATGGGCACCCATATGAGTCCTAGCTATGCCTGCCTTTTTGTTGGCTTTGTGGAACAATCTATGTTCCGGGCCTATTCTGGTATCTGTCCCCCACTTTTCCTTTGCTACATCGACGACTGCATTGGTGCTGCTTCCTGCACGCATGCAGAACTCGTTGACTTTATTAACTTTGCCTCCAACTTTCACCCTGCCCTTAAGTTTACCTGGTCCATTTCTGACACTTCCCTCCTCTTTCTAGATCTTTCTGTTTCTGTCTCTGTCTCTGGAGACAGCTTATCCACTGATGTCTACTTTAAGCCTACTGACTCTCACAGCTATCTGGACTATTCTTCTTCTCACCCTGTCTCTTGCAAAAACGCCATCCCCTTCACGCAATTCCTCCGTCTCCGCCGCATCTGCTCTCAGGATGAGGCTTTTCATTCTAGGACGAGGGAGATATCTTCCTTTTTTAAAGAAAGGGGCTTCCCTTCCTCCGCTATCAACTCTGCTCTTAAACGCATCTCCCCCATTTCACGTACATCTGCTCTCACTCCATCCTCCCGCCACCCCACTAGGAATAGCGTTCTCCTGGTCCTCACCTACCACCCCACCAGCCTCCGGGTCCAACATATTATTCTCCGTAACTTCCGCCACCTCCAACGGGATCCCACCACTAAGCACATCTTTCCCTCTCCCCGCCTCTCTGCATTCCGCAGGGATCGCTCCCTACGCAACTCCCTTGTCCATTCGTCCCCCCCATCCCTCCCCACTGATCTCCCTCCTGGCACTTATCCGTGTAAGCGGAACAAGTGCTACACATGCCCTTACACTTCCTCCCTTACCACCATTCAGGGCCCCAAACAGTCCTTCCAGGTGAGGCAACACTTCACCTGTGAGTCGACTGGGGTGATATACTGCGTCCGGTGCTCCCGATGTGGCCTTCTATATATTGGCGAGACCCGACGCAGACTGGGAGACTGCTTTGCTGAACATCTATGCTCTGTCCGCCAGAGAAGGCAGGATCTCCCAGTGGCCACACATTTTAATTCCACATCCCATTCCCATTCTGACATGTCTATCCACGGCCTCCTCTACTGTAAAGATGAAGCCACACTCAGGTTGGAGGAACAACACCTTATATTCTGTCTGGGTAGCCTCCAACCTGATGGCATGAACATCAACTTCTCTAACTTCCGCTAAGGCCCCACCTCCCCCTCGTACTCCATCTGTTACTTATTTTTATACACACATTCTTTCTCTCACTCTCCTTTTTCTCCCTCTGTCCCTCTGAATATACCCGTTGCCCATCCTCTGGGTCCCCCCCGCCCCTTGTCTTTCTTCCCGGACCTCCTGTCCCATGATCCTCTCGTATCCCTTTTGCCTATCACCTGTCCAGCTCTTGGCTCCATCCCTCCCCCTCCTGTCTTCTCCTATCATTTTGGATCTCCCCTCCCCCTCCAACTTTCAAATCCCTTACTCACTGTTCCTTCAGTTAGTCCTGACGAAGGGTCTCGGCCTGAAATGTCGACTGTACCTCTTCCTAGAGATGCTGCCTGGCCTGCTGCGTTCACCAGCAACTTTTATGTGTGTTCCACAGATTCACCACCCTTTGGCTAAAGAAATTTCTCCGCATCTCTGTTTTGAAAGGGTGCCCCTCTATCCTGAGGCTGTGCCCTCTTGTCCTAGACTCTCCCACCATGGGAATAGTTTAAAAGGTATAAAAAAACAAACTGCCATTTAACTGAGCAACAAATTCTACATTTAAATGAAATACAGAACAAATTAGAACACTATTAATAGTACTACAGTACACTAAAACTATGTATTACTTCCTAATAGTTATTGACCGAGGAATTCGTCCAGTGTATGTGGCTGTTCTTTTGATTGACTGTACAACCCTCTCACTGTGGCTCGTAACAAACTTGGCTCGTCAGCTAACTCTGGCTAACAGGCATGTGAATCAGCATTGCATGGGTAACAGTGAGGAGGCCACCTTCAATTAGCAACACCCTTCTAGGATTGGTATGAATCAGGTTCAACCAGTCCGTAATCCAATGATGGAACGAAAATTGTAAGTACTGTCCCATGCAAAGTTATCGTTCGCCAGGAAATAACAGACCTTACACTGGCATAAACTTAAGTTTAAACTGTTATTTGGGTGGGGGGGGGGGGAAGAAAAGGGCCTTGTACCGTTAAACCAGTCTAAATATACACGTAAACTTTGGAGCTAATTTCTGGCGTAGTTGGGATGCTTTGCTTTGATTATTCATGCGCTGTACCCACAGTTAGAACTTCCCTTGAGGACCATTTTGAATGAACTGGCAAACTCAGGACTATTGGTACTTCCTCCTTTAAACCACTCGTCTGCACGAAGTCCTTCTTACAATAGGGTCTCCCCTTCAGATGGGATCCTCCGAGCATCTTCCCTTGTGCTCTTCTCTGTACCTCCTAACAAGAAAAACCTAAAACCAGACTGTTCTTCAGAAATCTGATCCTGCCCAGCTCTCTCGAATATTCTATGGCATCCCACTGGACAGAATGTTACAGCACAATATCAAACAAACCCAGTTGGCTGATGCAACATTCCGAGGTTAAGCAAATGCTCCTTATCTCAGCCGAAGCCAAAACACTAGCCTATGAAGCTTAACTAACAGAACACACTATGTTTGCAGAAAACTGTTAAAATAAAAATACCTCACAGCATAGCAGTAGAAGCACAATAAAACATGTTCTTAACCAGGGCATTACAATAGTAAATCAGGGGTTCCCAGACTTTTCTTTAATGTCATGGATCCTTGCCATTAACTGAGGGATCCTGGGCCCAAGGTTGGGAAGCCCTGCTGTCAGTGAACAAAATCAGCGCAGACACCATGAAGCTAGTAACTGCTCTAATATAATGCCTTCGATGATTGCATCCTCCAAATCTTTATTTTCATTTTAACATTGTAACATTCAAGGTGATTATTGAAGCCTTCAAATTTTTCATAGTTCCTAATGTGTTGAAGTAGTGAAATCATTTTATTTTCACTTATGGCCATTTACTGACATCTTCAAGCCTAAATGCTTAAAACTGCAATAACAAAAACAGTTCTGGATAACTGCTTATTTCTCACCAACTATCAGTGACAAAAATTGCCTGCTTTTTGAAACACACGGAACTGATGCGATTTAAAAACCGTTTGCTCTAACATGGAACACACATAAAAGTTGCTGGTGAACGCAGCAGGCCAGGCAGCATCTCTAGGAAGAGGTGCAGTCGATGTTTCAGGCCGAGACCCTTCGTCAGGACGAAGGGTCTCGGCCTGAAACGTCGACTGCACCTCTTCCTAAAGATGCTGCCTGGCTTGCTGCGTTCACCAGAAGGGTCTCGGCCTGAAACGTCGACTGCACCTCTTCCTAGAGATGCTGCCTGGCCTGCTGCGTTCACCAGTCCTGACGAAGGGTCTCGGCCTGAAACGTCGACTGCACCTCTTCCTAGAGATGCTGCCTGGCCTGCTGTGTTCACCAGCAACTTTTATGTGTGTTGCTTGAATTTACAGCATCTGCAGAATTCCTGTTGTTTGCTCTAACATGGAGTTGTGTCTCACGGCCATGCAAGTGCACATAGCTGATGCTAGTTAGAAACTTTTCGGCAACAGTCTCGTGTCGCAATTAAGTTGCATAGTATCCCAAATAAGTGGCTGTCCCAATTAACTGGAATCCACTGTTTATACAGTGTACTTCTAGGTCCTCCAAGTACACTTGCTTTCATAACATCACACCTTAAAAAATGGTAAGGATTCTGAAACCGTGGATATAATTTTAACTACATTTACCTTTTGTTATTTTAAACAAATGTTTTTGTTACAACAATAAGAGGGAATTTTATGCAGCAAGCTTTTTACATTATATTTAAGCCATGATGGTAAAACCCAGTGGCACTCACTCAAATCTGTTTGAATATCTTTTTGTTATATATATGCATTAGTTCAGAATCAGATTTATTGTCACTGTGTTATATGACATGAAATTTGGTTTGCAGTAGCAGTACAGTGTAAAGATATAAAATTAATATAAACTATAAAAGAGATAAATGGGGCAAAAATAAATGGACCCCTCAAAAATATGATGGCAGAGTGAAAGAAGCTGTTTCTGAATCATTGACTGTGGGTCTTCAGGCTCCTATACCTCCTCCATGAAGGTAGCAATGAGAAGAGGTCATGTCCAGGGTGGCTTCAATAGACATTTGCAAGTCTTTGGTAATATGCCAAATCTCCTCAGACTCCTCATGAAGTAGACAAGCTGGCATACCTTCATGATTGCATCAATATGTTGGACCCAGGATAGATCCTCTGAGATATTGAAGCCCAGGAGCTTGAAGCTGCTCACTCCTTCCACCACTGACCCCTCAATGAGGACTGGTGCATGTTCTCCTTATCCACACTGAAGCCAACAATTAATTCTGTGTTCTTGCTGACACTGAGTGCAAGGTTGTTGTTGTTGTGTCACTCCTCAACCAGTTGATCTCTCTCTCACCTTGATGGTGCCTCCTGATTGCCATCTGGGAATTTACTACAACAGTGGTGTCATCTGAAAATTTATAAATGGCTGTTGTGTATTTAGCCACACCGTCACGAGTGTAGAGAGGGTAGAGCAGTGGATTAAGAACATACCCCTGAAGTGCACCTGTGTTGAATATCAGCAAGGAGTAGATGTTATCACTGATCCTTACTGACTCTGGTCTTCCAGTGAGGAAGTTGAGAATTAAGTTGCAGAATTCATTACAATGAATTCCTGTAACATGAGTAATGAATTTCTGATCATCAATAACACTTTATGCTGCTATCTTTGTTTACTGTGCTACACCAGGACAGTCCTATATCTAGACAGTTTAAAAATTTCAGATATGCATAGCCAAACTACTGAAATTCCAGTGAGGGTTGAAGGTTCTCCAGAATTAACTTTCAGCACCACCTGCTGTGTATTGTTGGTACAGACTGACACTGATTTTTTTTTACAGATAATACAATTTATTTGAATACTTTGCAGTTATTATTTATATTAAATAACTATTTTATATTTTACTTTATTCGTTTTTTTAAATTTTGTTTTATTTCTTTTATGTTAGATTTACATCAGAATCTGGTTTGTTATCTCTGATGTATTCAAGATCCAAGATTATTTAATGTCCTTCAGTGCACAAATATAAAGGAGATTCTAGTTAATTTGTGCACATCAGCACCTGTATATCTTGGCCCATTTAAGTGGCTGTCCCAAATCAGCTGGAAATAGTTTAAAAGGAATAAAAAAGACAAACTACTATTTAACTGAATAAAATGATGAATTTAAGGAAATACATAATAACTGAGAATGCTAATAAAACTGTAAAACCGTATTAGTTCCTAATAATTATAAAGGGAAGAATTTATCCCTTTAATCGATTGTAGATTAACAAATTCAGTGCAGGCAACAGGAGCAGATGATGGACTGCCTTCATGCAATAGAGGAATTCATTCAGTGTATGCTGACATGTTCTTTTGATTGACTCAAAATGAACAAAATCTGTGCAAATAGTGGACTACAGTGCTTTCCGCGATTGCATCCTCCAAATCATTATTTTAATTGTAACATTCAAGATGATTGTCTATAACTTCAAATTATTTGTAGTGAATAACTTGCTGAAGTAGTGAAATTATTTCAGTTTTTCATTCCTGGCCGTTTTGGCAGCTCCAAGCCTGAATGCTTGAAACCACAGTGAGTAAACAGTTCTGAATTGTCTTACTGCTTATTTCTTCCCAACTATCAGTGACAAAAATCATTTTTTTTTAACATACACACACACACACACACCCCAATTTAAAATCTCTTCTTTCTAAGCACAGTGTAGTGTCTATAACAACTGCACAAGTGCATAGTGTTCCAAATAAACAAAGGGAATCCCGGCTATTTTCGCAATTAGTTTTTGTTCTTTAAGATTTGTCCCAAATAAGCAGCAGCCCTGACTAATCGATGGCTCAATTAACCTGAGGCCACTGTAATTGTTACTCTGATTCGGATGCAGCCCAGAAAAAAAACACAATAAGACAAAGAACACAGTAATAAAAAACACAGTAAAATAGTTCATATACATAGGTTGATTGTCTTTCCATAAAGTGACGCTAAGTGCAGGAGTGTCTGTACATAAGATGACTCGAACAATAAATGATAAAGTAGTGTGATAATGCCATGGAATTTGTTGTTTTGTGGCAGCGGTTCAGTGCAAGACATAAAAATTACTATAAGTTACAAAAAGAAATAAAATAAACAAATAGTGCAAAAGAGGGATGGTGAAGTGGTGTTTATGGACCATTCAGAAATCTGATGGCAGAGAGGAAGAAGCTGTTCCTAAAATGTTGTGTGTGGGTCTTCAAGCTCATGTACCACTTCCCAGATGGTAGTAATGAGAATCAGAATCGGAATCGGGTTTATTATCACCAGTATGTTAAATATGTTAACTTAGCAGCAGCTGCAGCTGTTCAATGCAATACATAATATAGAAGGGAAAAAATTGGTTGCTGCGACACCATTCCACTAGTTGGCATGTCTCACTCCTGTACGCCCTCTTGTCACCATCTGAGATTACCAACAATGGATGTATCATCATCAAATTTGATCTATGCCGAGCCACACAATCATGGGTATAGAGAGAGTAGAATAGTGGGCTAAGCACACACCTCTGAGGTGCACCAATGTTGATCATCAGCAAAGTGGAGATGTTATCACCAATCCACACAGATTGTCGTCTTCTGGTTAGGAAGTGGAGGGTCCAATTGCAGAGGGAGATACAGAGGCCCAGATTCTGCAACTTCTCAATCAGGATTGTGGGAATGATGGTATTAACTGCTGAGCTATAGTCGATGAACAGCATCCTGACATGTTGTCCAGGTGGTCTAAAGCCTTGTAGAGAGCCATTGAGATTGCATCTGCCGTTGATCTATTGTGGCGATAGGCAAATTGCAATGGGTCCAGTTCTTTGCTGAGGCAGGAGTTCAGTCTAGTCATGACCAACCTCTCAAAGCATTTTATCACTGTAGATGTGAGTGCTACTGGGCAATAGTCATTAAGGCAGCTCACATTACAGGTGTCCCCCGCTTTTCGAACGTTCGTTTTACGAAACTTCACTGTTATGAAAGACCTACATTAGTTCCCTGTTTTCACTTTCAGAAGGTGTTTTCACTGTTATGAAGAAAGGCAGCGCACGCCCCGAGCAGCTGCTGTCCCTCGGATTTCGAACGGCATTCTCGCCGGCATTGCTTAAACGCATGCCTGTGAGCAGCTGTTAGCAAGATGAGTTCTATGGTATCAGAAAAGCCTGAAAGAGCTCGTAAGGGTGTTACACTTAGCATAAAACTAGACATAATTAAGCATTTTGATCGTGGTGAACGAAGTAAGGACAAAGTGAGTTTGGCTTTGTGGAAGCTGACGAAGATGATGTTGAAGAGGTTTTGGCATCCCATGACCAAGAACTGATGCAATTGGAAGAAGAAAGGATAACAATCGAAACCGAATGCAGTAGCGAACTGAACATGAAGCAACTGCGTGAGATTTGCGCTGCAATGATAAAGTACAATGAAAAATGCGCGAGGTTCAGCAGTCAAGCAAGCCTTCCACATCAGCCACAGCAGATGATGAACCTCGACCTTCGTCATCGAGGCAGGCAGTCATAGGAGAAGATGAGCTACCTGCTCTAATGGAAACAAACGACGAGATGACACCCCAGTGTCCCACCACCCCAACACCCAGGCCGTGGACAGATACCAATTCGCGGAGAATGCAGCGGTAGCCGGGAGGTACACGGCGCATCTTTAAGAAAAAAGCGGAAATAAACATGCTAATTAATTAGGTGCCGCTCGGCATGTAATTGTCGGCCCAGATCAGTGCCGATTTCCAATTGCGTTGTCTTTGATCTGGGCCGACAATTACATGTCGGCGGCACCTAATTAATTAGCATGTTTATTTTGGCTTTTTGCTTAAAGATGTGCTGTGTATCTCCCGGCTACCGCTGCACCCCTGCATGCTTCGCGGTTTGGTATTGGTCGGTGGCCTGGAGGGTGGGGGCCACTGCACCACCCAACCTGCGACGACTCAGTCTAACACACCATCATCAGTATGCTTGGCGGTGAACCAATTCCAGTAAGTGATACTACACTGTACATACATTATTTCTACTTTATATAGGCTGTGTATTTTTACATGTTATTTGGTATGATTTGGCAGCTTCATAGCTTAAAGATTACTGGAGAGCGCTTGCACCATGATTTTGCCAACAGCGCTTGCGTGAGATTTTCTGCCGATGGCGCTTGTGTGAGAATTTCGCTACGAAGAACAGTGCAGTAATGATTGTGGAAAAGTATTTCTACTTTATATAGGCTGTATATTTATCATATCATTCCTGCTTTTACTATATGTTACTGTTTTTTTAGGTTTTATGTGTTATTTGGCATGATTTGGTAGGTCATTTTTGGGTCTGTGAACGCTCACGAAATTTTCCCATATAAATAAGTGGTAATTGCTTCTTCGCTTTACGACATTTTGGCTTACGAACCATTTCATAGGAACGCTGTACCTTCGGATGGCGGGGGAAACCTGTATTCTTCTTGGGACTGGTATTGTTGCCTTTTTGAAGCAAGTGGGAACTTCCGCTGTAGCAGTGAGAGGTCGAAGAAGTCCTTGAATACTCCTGCCAGTTGGTTGGCACAGGTTTTCAGAGCCTTACCAGGTACTCCATCGGGACTTTCCTCCTTGTGAGTGTTCACCCTCTTTAAAGTCAGCCTAACATCGGCCTCTGAGACAAAGATCACAGGGTCATCTGGTGCAGCAAGGATCTTCATGGCTGTAGTTGTGTTCTCCCTTTCAAAGCATGCATAGAAGGCGTTGAGTTCGTCTGGTAATGAAGCATTGCTGCCATGCATGCTATTGGGTTTCATGTTAAAGGGCATGTCCTGAATAGTGAGGTTCCTCAATGATAGAATGAGAAACAGGAGGACACATCTTGGCTCCCTCAGCCTAGTCCCCTATATTGTAAAATCACTGCTGATCTGATAGTAATCTTACTTGTCATAGAGTCATAGAGAAGTACAGCAGAAAAACAGGCCCTTTGGCACATCTAGTCTGCGCAGAACCATTTGAACTGCCTACTCCCATTTTCATTTACTCATAATAACCTTTCATCTCTAAGACCAAGAGATTTAGGAGTAGAATTGAGCCATTTGGCCCATTGAATCTGCTATGCCATTCAATCATGGCTGATCATTATTTTTCTCAACCCCATTCTCCCACCTTCTCCTCATAACCCTCAACTCCATTAACAATCAGAAATCTATCAATCTCTGCCTTAAATACACCAAGCAGCTTGGCCTCCACAGCCGGTGTGTGCACGTGCATGCACGCACATCTTTTGCTACTAGCGCACAAAGCAATTTTAGGTTGCGCACAAAAGATTGTCATCCTCTATCTCGTTAGCATGTATATTTCCTGATCATACACAATCACATTGCCTTTTCCGGTTTCTGATGGAGACGGTGTTGGCCACGTAGAGTTTACAACGATTTGCCTGCAGATTTCAGAAGCGGCTTATTTATAATGTTTTTACTGAAGAAATTATTGGTTCACTATGTCGAATTCCAAAGAAGCAAAGGTCATGAAGCACAAAATAACTCTAGTTCATTTAAAGCAGAATGGCTTAATGAAGCAGTAGAAACTGCTACACCAAAAGTTCTTGAGGTCAGGAATGTGTAGCTATGAAAAATACTTGAATTGAATTTACTTTATTTCTTACACCTTTCACATACATCAGAAGTAAAAGGGAGATACAGTTCTCATACCAGGCAGTGATGCAGCCAGTCAGGATGCTTTCAGTTGTGCCCCTGTAGACAGTTCCTAGGATTTGGGAGCCCATATCAAACTCCTTCATCTGTCTGAGGTGAAAGTGGTGCTGTTGTGCTTTTTTCACCACACAGCTGGTGTGTTTTGACCACGTGAGGTCCTGGGTGATGTGTATGCCAAGGAACTTAAAGCTGTTTACCCTCTCAACCCCAGATCCATTGATGACAATGGGGGTTAGCCCATCTCCATTCCTCCTGCAGAAGGGCTTAGATTGGGAGAATGGACAAAGAAGTGGCAAATGGAATACACTGTCAGGAAGTGTATGGTCATGGACTTTGGTAGAAGGAACAAAAGTATAGACTATTTTCTAAATTGGGGGGAAAATTTAATAATCTGAGATGTAAAGAGTCTTGGGAGTCCTCGTGCAGGATTCCTGAAATGTTAACCTGCAGGTTGAGTCAGTTGTGAGGAAGGCAAATGCAATGTTGGCCTTCATTTCAAGAGGACTAGAATATAAAAGCAAAGTTGTAATGCTGAGGCTTTATTAGGCACTGGTGAGGCCTCACTTGGAGTATTGTGAGCAGTTTTGGGCCCTTTATCCTAAGAAAGGATATACTGACATTGGAGAGGGTTCAGAGGAGGTTCACAAGAATAATTCCAGGAATGAAAGGGTTATCGTATAAGGAGTGTTTAATGGCTCTGGGGCTTTACTCACTAGAATTTAGAAGAATGAGGGGGGGATCTCATTGAAACCATTGAATATTGAAAGGCCTAGATAGAGTGGATGTGGAGAAGATGTTTCCTATAGCGGGGGAGTCTAGGACTAGAGGGTGCAGCCTCAATAGAAAAATGTCCATTTAAAATGGAGATGAGGAAGAATTTCTTCAGCCAGAGGGTAGTAAATCTGTGGAATTCATTGCCGCAGGTGGCCATGGAAGCCAGGTCTTGGGTGTATTTAACGCAGACATTAATAGTTTCTTGATTGGTCAGGGTGTGAAAGGTGATAGGGAGAACGCAAGAACATCGAGTTGAGAGGGAAAGTGGATCAGCCATGATGAAATAGTGAAGCAGACTCAATGGGCTGGATGGCCTAGTTCTGCTAGTTCTTATTGTCTTATATTCTAAGTCAGCTAATGTGATTAAACTAAGAAATTATTGGTTGAAGTGTGCTGCTTCATCATCAGGTTCATCTAGTTCTTTCAAGTTCATTGATATGATATTTCTATACTTTCACATAGTAACAAAACTTGTAGGTGGATTGTCATTTCAGCAAAATGCATTCTTAATACAACAATGTATGAATTACTTTCATTCAACAGGCACTGAAAATTATTACAATTAGTATGGAGTTTCATTAATTCAAATTGTAATATTTGAATTTAAAAGTATACTTTTTCTGTTGATCTATTCTTTGAATATATGCAGGACACACCATACTCTTTTTGTATGATTACTGGCTGGAGTAATAGAGGCAGAAAAGTAACTTAATATACAAAACTACTAAAACTGTAACAAATTTTTGTCCTTTCACATTAGTATGTGAACAAATGCTCAAAGGAAGGATACAATTTTAATTCTGAAATAGCAAACAACTACAAATTCTGACTACCAAACAGGTGACTCAGTTATTTTTCCCCATCACACCAGCAAGTGAGGAAAGTTCTGATAAATTCCCAATCACAAGTGTAAGGATTCAGTTTTCAGAATGCCATCCCTGTGTCTAATACGTTGCACTGATGATACTTGGATGACTATTGTCACTTGTAGTTATTAATTAAACATTGCATATAGCTTAAGTATTACAGATGTTTCCTATTTATTGATGCTATGCTTCGTATCCAGCTCCTGCAGTTTTAGAGTAAATGCACAAATTAATGCAACTAATAGAATATTTCCTTTACTTTATAGGTGAATGGAGGTATTCTTCGAATTTTTCCAGAAGGCAAATCACAGTTTGCTGATATTGAACCAAAGTTTGACAGGCTCCTGTTTTTTTGGTCTGATCGACGCAATCCACATGAAGTACAGTCAGCTTATGCCACAAGGTAAGTTCTATGAAGTGTCTTTACTGGCAGCTGAAGTCTGATCACATTTTCAACCCTTGTTTAATTTTGATTTCAGGAGTGTGTGCAATATGATGCCTCTATCAGAAGGACAATGTCATGGACAATGCTTAATTAAGCTGGTATCTGCTCTGTTTTTTTTAGGAACTCTTCAGTTTTTTTACTGATACTGGCTTGTGTGAGACTTGAATTTGCATAACCATTTGGAGGAATATCAGAATTGTACAACGAAATTAGTAATCTTATCTCTGTGTTTGTTATGTAAATTCCAGTCTTATACAAGCTTTTTGTGTTTTTATAAGGAAGGTTGTTTATGGATCGAACAGGACATAAATGAGATGGAAAGTTGGGTGGAGCGTTGATGTATGGAATTTAATTCTGACAAGTGCAAGGTACTGCTTTTGGAAGTGAACTGGGCAGCACACATACAGTAAGTGGTAAACTGCTTAGGAATGTTGATTTCCAGAGGGATCTTGGGGTTCAAGATCATAGTTCCCTGATGGTAGCAACACAGGTAGATAGAGGATGAAGAAGGCATATGGCATGCTTGCCTTTATAAGACCATAAGACATAAGAGCAGAATTAGGCCATTTGGCCCATCAAGTCTGTTCAGTCATTTCGTCATGGTTGATCCATTTTTTCCTTTCAGCCTTGGCCCCGTATCTCTTGGTACCCTAACCAACTAAGAATCTATCAACCTCTGCCTTAAATATACATAAAAACTTGGTGTCCACAGCTACCTTTGGCAACGAATTCCACAGACTCACCACTCTCCAGCTAAGGAAATTCCTCCTCATCTCTGATTTAAAAGGATGCCCTTGATTTTGAGGCTGTATCCTCTGGTCTTAGAGTCTCCCATCACAGGAAACATCCTCTCCGCATCCACTCTATCAATGCCTTTCACCATTCGATAGGTTTCAATGAGGTCCCCCTTCATTCTTCTGAATTCCAGTGAATAAAGGCTCAGAGCCATCCAAAGCTCTTCATATGGCAAGCCATTCAATCCTGAAGTCATTTTCATGAACCTCTTTTGAGCCGACTCCGGTTTCAGCACAACCTTTCTAACATGAGGGGCTCGAAACTGCTCACAATACTCCAAGTGAGGCCTCACCAGTGCTTTATAAAGTCTTAAAATTACATCCTTGCTTTTATGTTCCAGTTCTCTTCAAATAAATTCTAATATCACATGTGCTCTCCTCACCATAGGCTCAGGCTGCAAATTAACATTTGGAGAACCCTACGCAAGGACTCCCAAGTCCTTTTGCACCTCTTTTTAAAAAAAAAAAAAAAAAAAAATTCTCCTTTATAGAATATAAAATTTGGGACATTATGTTGCATTTGTACAAAACAATGATACAAATTTCCCCCACTATCCGAAAGTACAGCACTCCTATGAATCCTTTCCTAAGCCAAAATAGTCATAGTCATAGTCATACGTTATTAATCCCTGGGGAAATTGGTTTTCGTTACAGTTGCTCCATAAATAATAAATAGTAATAGAACCATAAATAGTTAAATAGTAATACGTAAATTATGCCAGTAAATTATGAAATAAGTCCAGGACCAGCCTATTGGCTCAGGATGTCTGACCCTCCAAGGGAGGAGTTGTAAAGTTTGATGGCCACAGGCAGGAATGACTTCCTATGACGCTCTGTGTTGCATCTCGGTGGAACGAGTCTTTGGCTGAATGTACTTCTGTGCCCAACCAGTACATTATGTCATGGATGGGAGACATTGTCCAAGATGGCATGCAACTTGGACAGCATCCTCTTTTCAGACACCACCGTCAGAGAGTCCAGTTCCATCCCCACAACATCACTGGCCTTTCGAATGAGTTTGTTGATTCTGTTGGTGTCTGCTACCCTCAGCCTGCTGCGCCAGCACACAACAGCAAACATGATAGCACTGGCCACCACAGACTCGTGGAACATCCTCAGCATCGTCCGGCAAATGTTAAAGGACCTCAGTCTCCTCAGGAAATAGAAATGGCTCTGACCCTTCTTGTAGACAGCCTCAGTGTTCTTAGACCAGTCCAGTTTATCGTCAATTCGTATCCCCAGGTACTTGTAATCCTCCACCATGTCCACACTGACCCCCTGGATGGAAACAGGGGTCACCGGTACCTTAGCTCTCCTCAGGTCTACCACCAGCTCCTTAGTCTTTTTCACATTAAACTGCAGATAATTCTGCTCACACCATGTGACAAAGTTTCCTACCGTAGCCCTGTACTCAGCCTCATCTCCCTTGCTGATGCATCCAACTATGGCAAAATAATACACAAGATACTGTATACAAATAAGTTCCAAATATATCATGAAGATAGGCTACTGGTAAGCAAAATGTTGCTACATATCATGTATCTTATGCACATTTTCTCACTACAGGTTAGCCAGAACATGTGGCCCGCATGAATATTCCATCTGTATTTTATCTGCACACAAACCATTCAAATATCTCTGATTTGTAGAAATATGCATCAATAAATAATAAATCCAAAGATTACTTTTACATACCGATGATGCTTTCAAAAACCTGAACGTCAGGATGATGTTAAATGAAAAGGCACAAGCTCGCCCTCAACTCTACATGGAGAACTGTCTCGACGCCTACTGATGATGTCATCAACTAGAGACACAGATCACATGACCAAAATGACTGCTATACAAAACTACCAGCAAAGGGTGCTAAATGACAAATAAGATAACTGACTTAAGGCAGCACAAACACAACGCTATTTTCGCTTTTCGCCTTTTCTCGTAAAAGCGGAAATCCTCTTCTGATCTCTTTCAGTTAGCAAAAACAGGTACTAATGTAGGTCTTTCGTAAAAGCGAACTTTCGAAAAGCTTTCGGTATGTCTTTACCCAGAGTATCGTGTGCAGTTTTGATTGCCACACTTCAGGAAATTCATCAGCATTCTGTGTGCCACAGTTCCTGAGGAGAGTTTGGATTGCAAAGCATGAAGGAGTTGAAGAGAAGTAAGCTGGGGCAGCTGGGACATTCTGCACACCACAGTTCCTGAATAGATGCACAATTAGGCTCTTAGTAAGGGTCAATAAAAGAAAGTTAGCTTTAAGCAGAGTGGCTATTGTGGGAGTGGGTAAATGTTAGAGTGGTGAGTTCAGGCTTTGGCTCATAGAGGTTTCGGCAAGAAGCAGCATAGGCTGTAGGTAGATCTTTTTTTTCTTTGTTTGTTTTCCCTTTCTTTCTTATTGCACAGTTTGGGCAGTGGGGTTGCCAGACAGGATAATGTCCTGCTCCTCTTGAGGGATGTAGGAAGGCAGGGAGACCTCCAGTGTCCCTGACAACTACACCTGCAAAAGAAGTACATCCAGCTGCAGTTTCTTTCAGAAGTTTTCCATGTTAAGGAACTGGAGCTGGAATTGGATATACTCTAGATCATTCGGGAGATAGCACATAGAGGGAGGTTGTTATACTCAAGGTGCAGACACAGATAACTGAGTGACTATCAGGAGGGAAAGTGGATAGACAGCCACTACAGAATACCCTTGTGGCCGTTTCACTCAACAACAGGCATTCTGCTTTGGGATTGTTGGAGGGGGCGATGACCAAGCAGAAGAAAATCTCAGCAGTCAGGTCTCTGGCACTGAGTGTGGCTCTGTTGCTCAGAAGGAAAGGTGGAAAGAAGAGGCAAGCTGTAGTGACAGGGGATTCATTGGTTAGGGGAACAGAGAGGTTCTATGCACGAGAGCAAGATTACCAAATGGTATGTTGCCTTCCTGATTCCAGGATCAGGGACACCTCAGGCCGAGTTCTTGGCATTCCTGGGTGGGAGGGTGAGCAGCCAGAGGTTGTGGTCCACATTGGTACCTATGACATGGGTAGGATGGGTAACGAGGTCCTGAGAAGTGAGTTCAAAGGGTTATTTTTAATTTTATTTCTATTGAGATACAGTGCAGAATAGGCCCTTCTGGTCCTAGCCACACTGCCAACAACTCCCGGTATAACGCTAGCCTAATCAGGACAATTTACAATGACCAATTAACCTATTAACTGGTACATCTTTAGACTTTGGACTGTGCACCCAGAAGAAACCCACACAGTCTTGGGGAGAATGTACAAACTCCTTACAGGCAGTGGTGGCAATTGATCCCAGGTTGCTGGTACGGTAAAGTGTTGTGCTAACCATTACGCTATCGTGCCATCCAGGTTATGTGCAAGTTAAAATACAGGAGCTCAAGAGTTATGTTCTCCGGATGGATACCCATGCTACGTGCTAGCAAAGCTAGAATTAGGAAGATAATACAGTTGAGATATGGCAAAGGAAATGGTGCAGGAGCAAGAGCTGGCTTCAGATTTCTGGATCATTAGGCTGTCTTCCAGGGAAGGTGGAACAGTACAGAAGGGACAATTTGCACCTGAATAGAGGGGAACTAATATCCTTTCTGGAAGGTTTGCTAATGCTGCATGGGGGCGGGGGGGGGGGGTTAAACCAGAGTTGCAAGGAGATGGGAACCAGATCGCCTGAGCAAATAGTGAAGTGGCTGTGGGGAAAGATCTTGTTTAGCGTACATACAATGTCAGGAATCGAAAGATTGAACATGGTGGGAGTAATTTTCTAATTTGTGTATATTTCAATGCAAGGAGTATTGTAGGAAAGGTGAATATAGCTTAGGGCATGGATCAGCACATTGAGTTATGACATTGTAGCCAGTGAGACTTGGTTGCCCCTCAGTATTCCAGGGTTGTTCTTTTTGTAACGGAATGGGAGGGATTAAAGCGAGAGGGATGACCACATTAATGGTATTATATTGTAAACCACTCAACAGTTCACTGGATTTACAGAAACAAATTTGTAGCGAGATCACAGACTATTGCAAGAAACATAAGGTTGTGATAGTAGGTGATTTTAACTTTTTTCATATTGACTAGGGTTTCTGTAAAATGGCTGGATGAGATAGAGTTTGTCATAGGTGTTCAGGAAAGTTTTCTTAATCAGTGCATAGAGGACCCAACTAGAGGAAGTGCAATACTATACCTCCTATTATGGAATCAGTCATGGCAGGTGACAGAAGTTTATGCAGGAGGACATTTTGTATCTAGTGATCATAATGCCATTAGTTTCAAGATAATTATGGAGATAGATAAGTCTGGTCCTTAGGTTGAGATTCTAAATTGGAGAAAGGCCAATTTTGATGGTAAAGGAAAGGATCCGGCAAGCGTGGATTGGGACAGATTGTTTTCTTACAGAAGTGTGCTTGCTTGGTACGGGGGAGGACTTCAAAAATGAATTTTTGAGTGTACAGAATCTCTATGTTCCTTTCAGAATAAAAGGCAAGGATAGCAGGTTTGGAGAACCTTGGTTTTCGAGAGAAATTGAGGCAAGTTATGGTGGACAAATTTGCTGATGACACCAAGATTGGGGGTGTAGTGGACAGCAAGAATGACTATAAAGCTTGCAGTAGGATCTAGGCCAGCTGAACAAATGGGCTAAAAAATGGCAGATGGAATTCAGTGCAGACAATTGTGAGGCATTGGGAGGACAAACCTATTGCATGGTGAGCACTGAGGAGTATGGTAGAACAAAGGGATCTGGGTACACAAAAGGTGCTGTAAAGAATGCTTATGGCACACTGGTCTTCATAAATGAAGGTATAGCATGCAAGTGTTGGGAACTTATATTAAAGTGGCCTAATCTGAATTATTATGTTCAATTTTGGTCACAGGAAAATTGCTAATAAGATTGAAAGAGTGCAGCAAAATTTACAGGGATGTTGACAGAACCTGAGGACCCGGGTTGCAGAGCAAGGTCAGGACTAAATTTCCTTGAGTGTAGAAAAATGAGGAGAGATTTTATGGAAGTATACAAAATTATGAGGTGTATAGGTGTATAGGGGAATTGCAACCAAGCTTTTTCCACTGAGGTTGGGTGAAACGAAAACTAGAGGTCATGGGTTAACGTTGAAAGGTAAAATGTCTAAAGGGAACATGAAGGGGAATTTCTTCACTCAGAGGGTGATGAGAGTGTGGAACGATCTTCCAGATGAAATGGTAGATACGGTATTTGATTTCAACATTTGAGAGAACTTTGGATGGGTATGTGGATAGGAAGGGTATGGTGGGCAGTGGTCCAGGTGCGGGTTGATGGGATGAGGTAGATTAATAGTTTAGCACAGACTGGATGGGTAGACGTGCCTGTTTCTGTGCTGTAGTGTTCCATGAGTCCACGTCATTTGAATTAGAGGACTTCACATACAGCGGGCTTGTTTTCCTTGGAGGAAAGGGGGCTGAATAGTAACCTTTTAGATGTGCAAAAATATTACACGAGGCACTTGGGGTATGGAGATGCAATTGCTGTTATTCCTCTGAGGTGGGAATATCAAAAACAGGATGGTATAAGTTTGAGGAGAGAGGGAGAAATTTGTAAAGGGGTATGAGACAGTAGTTGATAGCTGAATACATTGCCAAAGGTGGTAATAGGATCGGATATAATAACTATATTTAAGAGATATTTAGACTGCCATGTGATTAAGCAAGGTATTGAAGGTCAGAAAAAGAATTTCAGGATGTATATTGTATGCATTTCTCTGACATTAAATGTACCAATTGAAACCTATTGATATAGGTCTCATATGGGTAAATGGGATTAGTGCAAATGAGTGAAAAGGTCGGTGTCAAAGTAACTGTCGTCGTTGATAATAAAAATAAAATAACTGGGCCCAGAACACATGTACCGTTATGACTCAAGCATTCTTTTTATTTTACTTGTGCACAAGGAGGTCAGCGTGGCCACTGTCACCCACACTGTTCGTCAGCCTGAACAGAAAACTGCTATTTTCATACAGAATTAGCTTATCAGTTATAGATATTGATCATAGTAAATTGTACATGTTTGAATTCCTTATTCACAAGATCAATCGCCATTCACAATAGAGGCCCTAAAATTAATTGAAACTTATAGTGGGTAGCCAATAATATTTTGAAGTGAATAAAGTTGATGAAATTGACAAGCTTAGCATGGGTGCATGAAGTAGCGCCAATGCAGTCGTTAGTGTAGCAGAGGAAGAGTTGAGGAGCACTGCCAGGAAAAGGCAGACATAGCTGGGGCCCATGACTACCCCTCGAGTCTGGAGAGAGCGGGAGGAGCCAAAGGAAAAATTGTTGAGGGTGAGGACTAGTTCTGCCAGACAGAGGAGGGTGGTGGTGGAGGGGAACTGGTTGGTTCTTTTATTGAGAAAGAAGCGGACCACTTTAAGGCCTTCTTGATGGGGGATAGAAATGTGTAGGGGCTAGACATCCATGGTGAAAATGTGGTGGTCAGGGCCAGGGAATTGAAAGTTAGTGAGGAGGTTGAGAGTAATGAGAAGTGTCGCAGATGTAGATGGGAAGGGAGTGAACCATGGGGGTATGAAGAAACGAGTACAGTGGGGCAGGAGTAGGCGGAGACATTCGGCCTACCTGGATGATTATGGATATTGAAATCCTTTCAAAACAAATGGCAGTGAAGGATGTGATAACAGAGTGCCCTGAAGAGACAAATAAAATTGGGCCATGGAGTTATGGAAGGAAAAGCATGTTAAACTAATCTGATGAGATTATAGGTGGAAAAGATAAGTGGGAACCAGTGGATGTGGTATATATTTTGATTTTGAGAAGGTATTCAAAAAGATCTAGCACAAAAGTTTGAATAACAAGGTTGCGCCACATGGAATTGGAGGTACTATACTGATAACAGATTAAAATTTAGTTATCAGAGGAATGAGAATAAGTCGATTGTAGGTTATGACTAATGTGGTATTTCAGGGAGTGGTACTTGGGTCTCAGCTTTTCATAAACCTATGTCAGTGATTTGGTTGAGAACAAATGCTGTATTTCTAAGTTTGCTAACAATACTAAAACAGGTGGATTTGTGAATACAGGGGATGATGCAAAGAACATCATAATGACAAACTGAGTGGGTGAAAACATGGCAGGTGAGATACCATGTGGGAGATATGAAATGATGCACTAAGCAGAAAAGCAGTGATTTTTAAAAGGCGAGAGATGGGTTCAAAGGGGTCAAAATGTTCTTATACTCAGGTTTCTGAAGTCAACGTCAAGACACAGCAAGTGATTAGGAAGGCATGAGGTTTTAAATAGTAGAATAAAGACATTTAATTGCAATTGTTTTGGGCTTTGGTGACTCCACCTGGAGTATTTTGTACAGTCTTGGTCTTCTTACCTAAGAAAACACACACAATTATGAAGGAACTCAGCAGATCAAGCAGCATCTATGAAGTCCCATTTTGGGCCAAGTCCCTTCATCAGGAAGTACTGAACAAGGAATGGGGAGACAAATTTTGAAGAGAGGAACTTCAAAATGTCTCTCATCGGAGTATCTAAGGACTGAATCCTACTGTTTAGAAACAAAACTGTCCATCAGTATCCACACAAAATATTTTCGTTGATTATTCATTCTGGATTATGTCTGAGTTCATAGTTTTGAGTTAAGATGAACAGCCTGTATAAAGATGATATAGAGGAACATTAACTACTTTCGTATTAAATTTCAGGTACGCCATAACAGTCTGGTATTTTGACGCAGATGAGCGAACACGAGCTAAGGACAAATATTCAACAGGTATAGTGGCGTCATCTGAGTATTTACACTTATAAAGAACAGTGTATGATATTGAAGTTAAATGGCCATACCTGAAATTTTAAGAATTTTACTGGCCTGTATGTAAATTGTAAGACATTATCAATTGAAAGTGACACCAATGTTTTTCTATTACATTTTTATTTCAATAGCTTTATAAAAGCTCTTTGTTTGAGTTGTTACACAATGTTAAATATTATGTCAATGTACAGTACGGATCTAATGCACAGTCATTTCTGAAATATGTACTGAAATGATGTTCACTTCTCCTACACAGGTACATGTATAGCAATTGGAGAAAAAATTCTTTAACCTAAGTAGGACTTATCTCTGATGTACCCATGAGTTAGTAGTTCATTAAATGATTGGTCTAAGCTCTTCCTCTGCTTTGTGACACGACCTATTTCTGTAACTCTGATCTCCAACTGGGGAACCAGTGCTTCATCTTCACTCTGATATTGCATTAATGTCTACTTTCAGTACCATTAACTACACGTTTCTCTTGCCTTTTTCCAGCAGAAAATGGGATACTCCCATCTATTGGTCTTTCTAGAGCCTAACTGATCATTTTAACTTGTTGACTTGTGAGTGATGATATTCTAACCCACCTATACTATCTGTACTTTTGTTTTATTTTTAACTATGTATTTCAGTTTAAACTCCAAGGTAATTCCTAGCTCCATACATTTGCAGTATTATTTTCATTTACATAAATTTGAAATTATATTAACAATTTCTAAAGAATGAACAAGGCCTTCAGTTTACTCCCACTTTTGGTTTTGTAGTGTTTATTACATGAGAAAAGTGACAGAATAACACTACACTTGATTTTGATTCACTATCAGAAGCTTGTTCCCCTACATCAGGGAAGTCCATCACCTCATAACTTTTTATAATGACCAGAAATTTTAAACTATTATAAATATAATATTTTAGCAGTTGTAATGGAAACTCTACCAGATTGAGTTTCAAAGTCAATTTACCTTTCACTTAGAGTTAGCAGTCTTTAAGATTTTTTCTAATTGAGACAGCAGTGAGCATAACAATATTACAGCGCCGCTGACCTAGGTTCAATTCCGCCACAGTCTGTAAGAAGTTTATACATTCTTCCTGTAACCATGTTGGTTTCCTCCCACAGTCTAAAGATGTATGAGTTAGTAGGTTAATATAGGTCACATGGGTATAATTTGGCAGCATGAGTTCATTTTTTTCTGGAATGTCCTGTTACAGTACTTCCCTGTATATCTAAATCTAATTATTTGTTCTTATAAATAGTTATTGATGTTTCAGTTCCAAGTGAGTCACAATAACAGTCCTTTTTTTCCAGTTCAATTTTATTTTCTTTTGAAAGCAAGTAAACAGTATCTGAATACAGTAGAATGTGGGATTAGACTATTTATTGTGTGTTCAGTGTACATTCACAGATGCTGGTTCAATATGGAAGTTATTTTATAAAAAGAATCATCACTTTGAATCATCAGAATTTATCTAAGAATGTCACTGTGTGCAAGAAACAGTTAAATATGGTTTCTATGATTGTTAGCTGATGGTTATAATTGAAATTGCCAAAGGCATATAGTACAACCCTTCTGAGAGTTTAGCACATCTTATTAAGTAGGAAGTTGCAGAATTTAATTTTTGGGTTACTCAAGGAACGCCAATATTTTCCTGAATCGTAATGGTGTATTATTTAAGAGACCTTGAGTTAGTGATTCTTCAAGTTGCTTGCTGTCTTTTTCCTTGGCTTTTATCCTATTGGTGGAGTATTTAAGCCCAATAAACTGCATGACTATTGCATTACTTTATACATCATTGTTTCCTCTGAGAATTTTGTGAAGAGAAAATGAAGGTGACATTGAGTATATTCTTGAGACAAGACTTCAAGTCACTGTAGTGGAGGGAATACAATTATTGGAGGTGAGCATTCAAGATTCATGGAATCCTCACTTCCCAGTCATTAAGTTTGCACTGACTTCATGCACCACTTGCCAATCTGTGGTTTGGGAAAAGTGTTTTCGGGGATCTTCCCTAATAATATTATTTGTCTCATTGGGTTTACTTTTTCTTTTTGTTTGAAAAAGGCAAATGTAGGATTTTCCAGCTCCAAAGTGCAAGTTAAGTTGTGCAAGACCCAAGTATCAGCACAGAATATTCTGACTGAAATGCAATGTAAAAAAAAAGTGGTACAAATGGTTGTTTCTTCGAAATGCAAATTTAATTGTGGTCAGAACTCTGTCAGGTTTATGTGGTGAATCTCATGAAGTCTCGGAAGAGTTACTTGGTGACAGAAATTATGACTATTGCTAAGGATGTAATCTTATTAACACAGCATTGTGGAATTGTATTTCTTTCTAGTTAAATCATATGACAGTTTCATGACTGAGGCCATTCTGCTTGTGCTTGAAGGTTGGAGTAATGGAGATGAGTAAAATAAGCGCAAAGAGAATAATTTCTATTCAATTTATATATACTGCTTATTTAGTTTCTGCAATGTGGTACACATTTTATTTTATTTTACTTCTTTATGGCTACAGGTGAAAAGGGAGTAAAAGTTGAATTAAATAAACCTTCGAAACACAATTTAAAAGAAGTTTGACACTTCCTTCTCCTTTTCCACTGAGATATAAGATTTATTTCGTGAATGTTGCCAAGTGAGTGGATGAAGCATACAATACCTACAGTTTGTGACTGAAGATGGAAATTCAGCAACAAAATATCATGCAAGAATGGATCCTGAATGGCAAGGCTTTGTATTATTTTCATTTATCTCCTGGATTTCTTTGTTTTCTGTGAAAAGTGCTGTGGTTTTAACAGTAACAAAAATACCCAACCTGCAATGGAGTGACGCAGAAATGCTAGAAATTATTCAAATGTTATTTTTCCATTTGTCATGCCTTGTCTATTAGTCATAGAATCTAATTCCTATTTTTCATTAATCTGGGAATAATTTAAAGAATAAAATGTAAGCTTATGTTAGATAAAAAATTAAGCTTATGTTAATTCTGCAGTAATGGTAATCATGACAAAAAGTATTAATTTTTTTCTTCCTGATTTCAAATTCAGTCACTGGTGAGAAAATACTTCGTAATATATCTTGTACTCCAATACAACTTTAGTTGTAGCCATTTGTCACAAGTGGTATTTACAACAAAACCAGTGTTCTCCAGTTTTGAGCAACAAATGCATGCATTCCAGCCATCCAAATGATCTGTTTCTCTGTTATTTCCCTTGGCTTATTCCATTCCGTAACCATTTTACCCATGCTTTCATAGTTTTATCACTTATTTTAATTTTATGACTGTAATCATGGATGAAGTGCCCACTTTTTGTTTTTAATGAATTCACAGCAGATCATCCGCTAAGATTATTACCTAATGAATTGTGAGGTGCCATATGTGACAGAGACTGAACAAGATTTTAGTTTAAAACATAAAATTATAATTTGGGCGATAAATGGGACAAACTACTTATGATTGTATCAATCATTGTTCCTAAAAAAAAATTGGTTGAAAAAAACATTTTTGAATTATTAACCAGTTAGAAAATCTCTACCAAGATGTCAAATTCTTAATTGGTTTGGATGCTTTTTTATTGTACATTGAAACGGTGTTTTGTTAATCAGTAGCAAGAGCCCCTTCATTTTCATTTTCTCCAGTTATTATTTAAATAACAATAAACCAGTGAACTGATTTTGTACAGTTTTTTAAATTCCATGTATTCTCTGAATGGACTGATTTTGAATATTTTCTGCTGACTCTGCATCTATGTAACTCAATATCAAATGCTTTCAGCACTTACAGATGAGTTGCCACAGTGGAACATTGTTGCCTTTTCCACATGGTAAAGCACTAAACTGATTTTTCTGACAGTATATTTTCAAATTCCCTGTGACATGAGGGCTGTATAGCTAAAGATTCCATAGCATGCACATAAATAACTGCTATTTGGTATTGTTGAACATTATAATACAAAGTGTTAATTATGAAATGAATTGCCAGCTTGTAAACATTGCAAAAAAAATTAAACACTTTATCATTGTTTACTGAAACCAAGTGTTTTATTACTTTGACGATGAGTCTAATGTGGTATTGGGAAAATAAGACTAGTTATGCTGATGTATTTTAAGGAGGACACATTTCTTCTTCTTAAGCTCATCACCCCTAATGGGGCATAGGCCGCTGATGGCACTTTGCCCAGAGTCCTCAGTCCTGGGCTGAAGGTTAATCAGCCCTGTGGCTTCCATTTTCACCACATGACATCGTATGTCTTGTAAGTGAAGATCTTTCCTCTCCCAGGGATGAGGTCATTGGAACTACTGCTGGCATTTCTGTAGCTCGTTGTTTTTACAGAATGGGATTACTAACCCCCTCCTTTCACAGCTCAGTTTAGGACCTTCCATGGTGGAGTTAAGTTGGCATTTGACAAAGCAAAGATTAATAATAATTCAGTACAAGAAACACAGGAGAATGGAGACCTATTAATTTTGCCTGGTTACAAATAGTTACATCAGCTTCCAAGTTGTAAACCTGTCTAAAAAGTTATGTTAAAAATCAGACTGATTTGAATTGACTTTCTCAGAAGAGGAATATCTCAGAAATAAAATGAGTTTTTTTTCTATGAAGGGTTGCTGTTACATTTTGTAACTCCAAAACAAACAATTAATCGAAAGAAAAACATGGAGCCTGGAATAATGTGTACACTTCATAATTTTACTTTTAGTGAGGCACAAACATATGTTGTAGTAGTATAATGATGTATATAATTTATGTATTTTAATGATAACCCATAATGAATAATGTAACAATAAAAATGCTTAATCAAACAATATATTTATAATATTATTCAAATATTACAGTAATATTAAATACAGCATTCCTCTCTACTTAGCTATAAACTCCAACTCAATATGGCACATTTATTATGGTAATCTGTCACGTGAGTTGGGGCGTGGTAGAAGCAAATGAGTATAGATACATATTCACATTTCTGGCTGGTTTGTTGTTAGCCAGGAGTGAGCCGTGGAAATGATATTATTTTGTTGACCGCTAATTGAGACATTATTGGAATGCTAACTGAAACGCTTAAGTACGTATAGAATGATAATTGTGACATTATTGGAATACTGACTCAATTGCTAACTTGGCTTAAATACATTAGTTTGACTGCTAATTTCATTACTTCACTAATTTGAATGCTAGCTTTTTATCGCTACAAGATTGTTTGTCTTTGCTGGTTTCATAATAAAGGATTGAACGTCCCCTTTTAAATTTTGAAATTTGGTATTCGGAAGCGCATCATACAGTATCTATTACCCTGGCTTAGTCTCTCAGTGGTTTTGGCTTGTTTTCAATTAATTGCTACATTTTGTAAAAAAAAATTGTACCAAATAAACACCAGTCCATGGCAAAGGATTGCCTCAGACTCGTTGGTAAAATTGGAATCACAACACTGAGAACAATACGTCAAAAACAAGAGCAGCTTGCGGTAGGATTATCTGCAACTTTTTGCAGATTCATGCTGTGTGTTTGTGGTTTGAATGGTCAGCGCTACCCATCCACTGGGGACCGTTGCTTGATCGTGTAGTCTTTGCCTCAGGGTTTGTTACTTTGTTTAACTGATGTGCTAAAATATCCCAGTTGTCAATATTTGAATTGAAGGCTGTTTGTTTGGTCTGGTTTAAACGGTGATGATGTGTGGACAGTTTGTTGACTATGTTTATTGAATCGAATATCACTGGTGCTGCAGGTGAACAAAAAGTTAATTACAAGTCGCACAACTAGAGAAAGTAACATGAGTGTATCAAAGCATGGAATTGGCACCAACAACCCTGCAGTTGGGGCTTGCAAAAGAGAGATTAAAGCTGAAGCTAAGGCTAATCTAATCAAAAGTCTTCAAAAAGAATATGAAACAAATCTGAACAAAATTAAAGGTTTAATACCATCAATTAATGATCTTATGAAAATTAAAGAAAATGCTTTACTAATGATTTGACTAACCTCTGTGAAGCTGTTGCTTAGCAACATCACATGCTAATCTCATAAATTCCCAAGCTCAAGCAGGAAAGACAAAATAGGTGTTTTCAAGCATTAATCACTATTGTAGTACACTTATAGGGGATGTTAAACAATGATTGAACCAAGCATGTTATTTTGAAGGTCATGTTGCTGCAACAAGTAAATATATGTCTCACTTTCCATTAAACAATGTTTCTCAAACTCCAAAGCAGGTTTTGACTAGGCATAGAAAAGATGACCCACAGGATGGCATGAAACTGAACAACAGCGCTCGAAGTTCTGTTGCAGGAAGAAGATCAGATGCACGGCAATTCTGGCAGGGTCTGCAAGACATTACTTCCTACAAAGTGAAACCCAATAGTATGAATGGCAGCGATGCTTCACCACCAGATGAACTCAATGTCTTCTATGCACGTTTTGAAAGGGAGAACACAACTACAGCTGTGAAGATCCCTGCTGCACCTGATGACCCTGTGATCTCCGTCTCAGAGGCCGATGTTAGACTGTCTTTAAAGAGAGTGAATCCTCGCAAGACAGAAGTTCCCGATGGAGTACCTGGTAAGGCTCTTTAAACCTGTACCAACCAACTAGCGGGAGTGTTCAAGGACATTTTCAACTTCTGACTGCAACGGGCAGAAGTTCCCACTTGCTTCAAAAAGGCAACCATTATACCAGTGTCTAAGAAGAATAATGTGGGCTGCCTTAATAACTATGGGCTGGTAGCACTCACACCAACAGTGATGAAATGCTTTGAGAGGTTGGTCATGACTAGACTGAACTCCTGCCTCAACAAGGACCTGGACCCACTGCAATTTGCCTATTACCACAATAGGTCAACGGCAGACGCAATCTCAATGGCTCTCCACATGGCTTTAGACCACCCAGACAACACAAACACCTACATCAGGATGCTGTTCATCGACTATAGCTCAGCATTTAATACCATCATTCCCACAATCCTGATTGAGAAGTTGCACAACCTGGGCCTCTGTACCTCCCTCTGCAATTGGGTCCTTGACTTCCTAACTGGAAGACCACAGCCTGTGCGGATTGGTAATAACATATCCTCCTCGCTGATGATCAACACTGGCGCACCTCAGGGGTTTGAGCTTAGCCCACTGCCCTACTCTCTTTATACTCATGACTGTGTGGCAGATTCATGTTTTGATTTTGTGGTTTGAATGGTCAGCGCTACCCATCCACTGGGGACCGTTGCTCAAATACCATCTATAAATTTGCTGACGATACAACCATTGTTGGTAGAATCTCAGGTGGTAACGAGAGGGCATACAGAAGGAGATATGCCATCTCGTGGAATGGTGCTGAAGCAACAACCTGGCACTCAATGTCAGTAAGACGAAAGAGCTGATTGTGGACTTCAGGAAGGGTAAGACGAAGGAACACATACCAATCCTCATAGAGGGATCAGAAGTGGTGAGAGTGAGCAGCTTCAAGTTCCTGGGTGTCAAGATCTCTGAGGATCTAACCTGGTCCCAACATATCGATGTAGTTATAAAGAAGGCAAGACAGCGGCTATACTTTATTAGGAGTTTGGCATGTTAACAAATACACTCAAAAACTTCTATAGTTGTACCATGGAGAGCATCCTGACAGGCTGCATCACTGTCTGGTATGGGGGGGTACTGCACAGGACCAAAAGAAGCTGCAGCAAGTTGTAAATCTAGTCAGCTTCATTTTGGACACTAGCCTACAAAGTACACAGAACATCTTTAGGGAGCAGTGTCTCAGAAAGGCACTATTAAGGACCTCCAGCACCCAGGGCATGCCCTTTTCTCACTGTTACCATCAGGTAGGAGGTACAGAAGACTGAAGGTACACACTCAGCAATTCAGGAACAGCTTCTTCCGCTCTGCCATTGTGATTCCTAAATGGACATTGAAGTTTAGGCACTACCTCATTTTTTAAAAAAATATACAGCATTTCTGTTTTTCCATGTTTTTTAAAATCTATTCAATACAAGTAATTGATTTACTTCTTTATCTATTATTATGTTTTATTTATTACTATTGTTACTTTTTTTTCTCTCTGCTAGATTATGTATTGCATTGAACTGCTGCTGCTTAGTTAACAAATTTCAAATCACATGCCAATGATAATAAATCTGATTCTGATTCTGCATGCACTAAAACAGAAGTGCCAGCATGTTGACTTTAAAAAAGGATATCTGAAGGCAGAGGCTTTACTACGGAAACATGTTGGTAATGAACAGAAAATTGCATCAGTCTACACGCAAAAGTCTCTTCCTTGGGTACCTATCACATCTGAAGATGTGAAAGCTCTTCAAGACTACAGTCTTTTTCTTAGAGGTAGTTGCAATGCCGTGGAAGAAGTGTAGTACATGCATGAGCTGGACATGCCTGCCAATATGTCGATTGTCATAAAGAAATTGCCCTATATACTTGGAGATAAATGGAGAATGGTGGTCTGTAAACTGCAAGAAAGGCAAAACCATAAGATTACTTTCACTGACGTTGTTGATTTTATATAAAAGCAAGTAAAGATTTTTACACACCCAGTTTTTGGGAATATACAGTATGCTCCATCACTGGCAATAAGCAAAGATGTAAGAAAGACTAAGGCACAATTTTGTTCTAAGGTTAAAAGAAGCAGCTTTGCCACTACTATGGCCACTGAGAAGTAAAGCTAGAAATTAACCTGGAACTAAGGTAAAGGAAATGGTCTCATCAGCCAAAAGTGCCTATCTGTTCTGCAAGGGCACACATACATTGGATTTGTGCCCTTATCTGGAGAAAAGGGCTTTCCTAAAAGTAAATGGTGTCTGCTTTGGCTGTTTGTGTACAGGACACATCTTTCATGCAAGTTATGCAGTGGCAAACATCCAAATGTATTTCACATTCACTCTATTGGAAAGAGTGCACAATCAAAACAAGCCTTGAAAGAATTAGACACAGCAGTGAGTAGTATCCTGGAATCTAATGGCCTTACAGGGCCTGGTGATCATGATTACAAACTTCCCATAGTTCCAGTACAAGTTTAAGAAGGATAACAAGACAGTGGTTGTTTATGCTTTCTTTGATTACGGGAGTACAGCAGTGTTCTGCACAGTGGACCTCATGAGCAAGGAAAAAGGGCATGTTCTCTCTTGTGCACCATGGTTCAAGAAAAAATTGTGAGCAGCTACATTGTTTCTGGATTAGAAGTGAGTGGCTGGCTTAGTGAAAACCAGACCTATGCAAGAAAGTATGCCTATCCACAAATTCAACATTCTATGACACGGAATTCTAGGTTGATCTCACCTAAAGTATGTCAATTTGCCAGAGATTGATTCAGAAATTGAGCTGCTGATAGGAACAAATGTGTCTAAAGCACTGGAGCTGTTGCAAGTAATTCACAATGTTAATGATGGACCCTATGCAATTAGAACAATGTTGGGTTGGAGTGTGAATGGACTATGGAAAAGAAGTAATGGTGATGGAGGAGACTGGGCACAGCCAGAGCTGACAGTTAACAGGCTCTTAGTTTTGAACTTGGATGAGCTTTGGCAGTGGCAATTCAAGTCAGACCTTCCTGAATGCAGTCAGGATGAACAACCTGGTTTGTCAAGAGAATATCACAAGTTCATGCAGTTGGTTATAAATTCTGCAAGACTGATGGATGGTCAATACCAGATTAGTTTGCCTTTGAGAAGGAAGGAGGTTAACATGCCAAATTATAGGAAGATTGCTGAACAGCATGCTCTAAATCTAAGGAAGAGGTTTAAGAATGATTTGTCATTTCACACCAACTACACTTGAGTTCAGGACCCGTGAGGCAATGTTACAGCTATATATGACCTTGGTCAGATCCCACTTGGAGTACTGTGTTCATTTCTGGTCACCTCACTACAGGAAGGATGTGGACACTATAGAGAGAGTGCAGAGGAGATTTAGAAGGATGCTGCCTGGATTGGACTGCATGCCTTATGAGAATAGGTTGAGTGGTACTTGGCCTTTTCTCCTTGGAGTGATGGAGGATGAGAGGTGACCTGATAGAGGTGTGTAAGATGATGAGAGGCATTGATCGTGTGGATAGCCAGAGGCTTTTACCCAGGGCTAAAATGGCTAGCACGAGAGGGCACAGTTTTAAGGTGGTTGGAAATAGATACAGAGGAGATGTCAGGGGTAAGTTTTTCACAGAGAGTGGTGGGTACGTGGAATGCACTGCCGGCGGCGGTAGTGGAAGCGGATACAATAGGGTCTTTGAAGAGCCTCTTAGATAGGTACATGGAGCTTACAAAAATAGAGGGCTATGTACTAGCGAAATTCTAAACAGTTTCTAGAGTAGGTTACATGGTCAGCACAACATTGTGAGCCGAAGGGCCTGTAATGTGCTGTACATTTATGTTCTATGTTCTATATTGTTTTCATGAAGGATGCTATCTCCAAAGGTTATGCCAAAAGTGTGCCAGCAAAGGATCTGGAATGCAGTGATGGGGAAGTCTGGTATCTTCCACATCATGGTGTTTATCATCCTAGAAAAGAGACTGGATGGGCTTTGTAAAACTTGGTTCTGGCTTTTTTATTTAACACTATTTTACCTTTGATGTGTCTGGAGTTTTCCAAAGCCATCTTTGAGCTCTGTTGTGGTATCATCCAATACCTTAATTCACTTTCAGTTGACTTTATTTGTAGGGAACATGGCATGCAAATGGTGGATGGATCGCCAATCAAATTGTAATTGTCACAGCCAACAACTGCCCCACAATGCTGGTCCTCCTGTTTTTACCTCATACAAGCTCAATCTGGCTTGTTGATTATTATATCTCACTGTTTCAAATATCATTCCCACAGGAGTTGTCTTTTCTCCAAGTTATTACTTGGATATCTGTAGGCTTCAGTTCAGCATCTTTGAAATGCTGTTCAAACTCATTTTGTGAAATGACTGAAACAGCTGAACCAGAGTCCAATTCCATTTTAATTAACACACACAAAATGCTAGAGTAACTCAGTAGGCTAGGTAGCATCTATGGAAAAAAGTACAGTTGAGGTGTTGGCCTGAAACGTCGACTATACTTTTATCTGTAGATGCTGCCTGGCCTGCTGAGTTCCTCCAGTATTTTGTGTGTGTTGCTCAGATTTCCAGCATCTGCAGATTTTCTCTTGTTTTCCATTTTATTTAATTTGCCATTTGTTTCTGGTATAAGTTATATTGTTCGTCTCATATTAGTTTTCATAAGACCATAAGATACAGGAGTAGAAGTAAGCCTTTCGGCCCATTGAGTCTGCTCCACCATTCAATCATGGGCTGATCCAATTCTTCCAGTCATCCCCACTCCCCAGCCTTCTCCCTATACACTTTGATGCCCTGGCTAATCAAGAACCTATCCATCTCTGCCTTAAATGCACCCAATGACTTGGCCTCCACAGCCGCTAGTGGCAAGAAATTCCACAGATTTATTACCCTCTGACTACAATAATTTCTCTGCATCTCTGTTCTGAATGGATGTCCTTCAATCCGGAATTCATGCCCTCTTGTCCTGGACTCCCCTACCATGGGAAATAACTTTGCCATATCTAATCTGTTCAGGTCTTTTAACATTTGGAATGTTTCTATGAGATTCTCCCCTCATTCACCTGAACTCCAGGGAATACAACCCAAGAGCTGCCAGATGTTCCTCATACGGTAACCCTTTCATTCCTGGAATCATTCTCGTGAATCTTCTCCGAACCCTCTCCAATGTCAATATATCCTTTCTAAAATAAGGAGCCCAAAACTGCACACGATACTCCGTGTGTGGTCTCATGAGTGCCTTATAGAGCCTCAAAATCACACCCCTGCTCTTATATTCTAAATCTCTAGAAATGAATGCCAACATTGCATTCATCTTCTTCACCTTCAACTCAACCTGGAGATTAACCTTTAGGGTATCCTGCACAAGGACTCCCAAGTCCCTTTGCATCTCTGCATTTTGAATTCTCTCCCCATCTAAATAATAGTCTGTCCATTTATTTTTTCCACCAAAGTGCATGACCATATTCTGTATTTTGTTTGCCACTTCTTTGCCCATTCCCCTAAACTATCTAAGTTTCTCTGCAAGCTCTTTGTTTCCTCAATGCTACCCGCGCTCCTCCACCTGTCTTTGTATCATCAGCAAATTTAGCCACAAATCCATTAATCCTATAGTCCAAATCAGAGACATACATCGTAAAATTCAGCCATCCCAACACAAACTGCTCTGGAACTTCACTGGTAAATGGCAACCAGCCAGAATAGGATTCCTTTATTCCCACTCTCAGTTTTCTGCTGATCAGCCAATGCTCCACCCGTGCTAGTAACACCCCTGTAATTCCATGGGATCTTATCTTGCTAAGCAGCCTCATGTGCGGCACCTCGACAAATGCCTTCTGAAAATCCAAGTACACCACATCTACTGCATCTCCTTTGCCTACCCTGCTTGTAATTTCCTAAAAAAAATTGCAGTTGGGTTAGTCAGGCAGGATTTTCCTTTCAGGAAACCATGCTGACTTTGGCCTATCTTGTCATGTGCCTCCAGGTACTCCGTAATCTCATCCCTAACAATCGATTCCAAGAACTTCCAAACCACTGATGTCAGGCTAACAGGTCTATAGTTTCCTTTATGCTGCCTCCCACCCTTCTTAAATAGCGGAGTAACATTTGCAATTTAACGGTCATCTGGTACAATGCCAGAAACTATGGATTCTTGAAAGATCATTATTAATGCCTCCCCAATCTCTCCAGCTACTTCCTTCAGAACCCGAGGGTGCATTCCATGAGGTCCAGGAGATTTATCCACCCTGAGACCATTAAGCTTCCTGAGCACCTTCTCAGTCGTAATTTTCACTGCAAATACATCACTCCCCTGACACTCTTGAATGTCCGGTATACTGCAGATGTCTTCCACTGTGAAGAATGATGCAAAATATGCATTCAGTTCATCTGCCATTTCTGCATCTCTCATTACAATATCTCCAGCGTCATTTTCTATTGGCCCTATATCTACCCTCAACTCTCTTTTAGCCTTTATATACTTGAAAAAGCTTTTGGGGTCTTCTTTGATGTTAGTCTCCAGCTTCCTTTCATAATTCATCTTTTCCTTCCCAATGACCTTCATAGTTTCCTTCTGCAAGTTTTTAAAAGCTTCCCAATCCTCTATCTTTCCACCTCTTCTGGCTTCATTGTATGCCCTCTCTTTTGCTTTTACTTTGGGTCTGACTTCACTTGTCAGGCATGGTAATGTCCTTCTATCATTCAAAAATTTCTTCTTATTTGGAATATAGCTGCCTTGCACTTCCCTCATTTTTCGCAGAAACTCCAGCCATTGCTGCTCTGCTGTCCTTCCTGCTAGTGTCCCTTTCCAGTCAACCTTGGCCAGTTCCCCTCTTATGCCATTGTAATTTCCTTTATTCCACCGAGATACCGATACATTGAAATTCTCAAATTTCAAAGTGAACTCGATCATATTGTGATCACTATTCCTTAAGGTTCCTTAACCTTAAACTCTCTTATCACCTCCGGATCATTGCACAACACCCAATCCAGCACAGCCGATCCCCTAATAGGCTCAACAACAAGCTCTTCTAAAAAGCCATCCCTTAGAGGTTCTACAAATCCTCTCCCTTGAGGTCCAGTACTGGCCTGGTTTTCCCAATCCACTTTCATGTTAAAATCCCCAACAATTAGCATGACATTGCCCTTCTGACACGCCTTTTCTATCTCCAGCTGTAATTTGTAATTCACATCCCTTGGGACCTGTACACACTGCCATTAAGGTCCTTTTACCCTTGCCATTTCCTAACTCAACCCATAGAGACTCTACACCCGATCCTATGTCATTCCTTTCTAATGATTTAATATTATTTCTTATATACAAAGCCACACCACCCCCTCTGCCTACTAACCTATCTTTCCAATACACCATATATCCTTGGACATTCAGCTCCCAATGGCAGCCATCCTTTAGCCAAGTTTCAGAGATGGCCACAACATCATACTAGCAAATTTTCACATTGTAAATCTCAGAGAGCTGTGTCATTCTCATAATTATCAGATTCGTCATCAACAGCATGCAGAGAATGCTCTTTTTGATACTGCAACTTGACTTTTTATATTTTTCTCTTCCCTGTGCAGACCATTTATTTTTGTCTGCCCAATATGCTCATTGTATGTGTTCTACTTTGTTGCATTTTCTGCAAGGTTTGTCTTTAAATCTGCATTGGTCTGGTGTATGTGAGGCCCTTCCACAACAGTGGAATAAACACAATTTATTCAGCCAGGCCAGTTCTTTTTAAATGTTCCAATTTTGTTCACGCTCACTTACAATCCTGACTGAAACTCAATTGCATCTCTGTCTCCTGGTTCCAATGATGCAGCTATTTCAACCGCTCTTTTAAATGTAAGTTGTGCTTTAATTAGGAACCATTTTTGAATGCCTTCTCATAAAGTTCCACAAACTAAACGATCTGTCAGTGCATCACCAAGCTTGTCATTGAACTGTCAATGCTCAGACAACTTCTTCAGTTTAGGCACATACACTGAAATGGATTCCCCTGCTCACGAGACCTAAATCCCTCTGCAATCAACAACATTTTTGGTTCTAAATGTTCCATCGTTACTTTCACGATATCAGCAAAACTCATTTTGGCTGGTTTGGTTGTAACGTCAAACTTGTAAGCACACTATGTATGGCTTTAAATCCAATCCACTCAACAAAACTGGTATTCATTTCTCATTAGCTATTTTCATTTGCTTCAAAATACAGCTCACTTTGCTCAGTGTACATATTCCAGTCATTTCTTATACAATGAAAAGGGTCTGTCTTTTATTTATCATTATTATCACCCGGTACTCACAGTTGATGAACCTGTGAATTTGTCCATTTTCTGCCTTTTTTAAAGCTCTGCCATGTCTGTTCCTTCCCAAAGAAGCATGCTGTGTTTTTTTACTCTTATCATTTCTCAAAACACTTGTTTTAAATTCTGAACATTTTACCGCACATAAACAGGTAGGAAATCATCTTGGGTTCATTTAAAACTTGCTTATCGCCACTGTTATGTTTTGTAGCTCCAAAACATAAAACAAATTGAAAGCAAAAGACATGGAGTCGGTAATGCATGTTGTAGTTTCATTTGGTAAGATGTGCATGAATATGATGTGATGTAATGTCATATGCTATTCACGTACTTTTACATATATAGGCATCCGTTAGTCTCATGAGACCATGAATTTGTGCCTTGGAAGGTTTCCAGGGCACAGGCCTGGGTAAGGTTGTATGGAAGACCAGCAGTTGCCCATGCTGCAAGTCTCCCCTCTCCACGCCACCGATGTTGTCCAAGGGAAGGGCACTAGGACCCATACAGCTTGGCACCAGTGTCATCGCAGAGCAATGTGTGGTTAAGTGCCTTGCTCAAGGACATACACGCTGCTCCAGCCAAGGCTCAAACTAGCGACCTTCAAATCACTAGACGAATGCCTTAACCACTTGGCCACACGCCAACACTTCTACATATAACCTGCAATCAATTATTTGCATGAACAAGAATATTAGTCAAACATTACTGAAATATTAAATACACAATAAAGCTTATTGATTAGTTTTGAGGGGATGATGGTATTGAATGCAGAGCAGTAGTCAGTGAAGACCATCCTGATGTATGGATCTTTGCTGTCTATATTTTCCAGGATTGAATGAAGAACCAAAGAAATGTTAGTAGCTTAATTGGTCACATAGGGTGTAAATGGATGGGATAAGGTTGTTGGGCTGGAAGAGCCTGTTTCTGAACTCCAACTCTAAATAAATAATTAAAATATTGAAAAAAATTGAACTCTTGATTCTTTCACCTACAATAAACGGTAATTGACAGAAACCAGTTAATCTACTGCCACAAATTGTGGAATGTGGAAGGAGACGGGAGCACCACCTCTCACAGTGCAAACTCCACACCAATGGCACCCACAGCCAGATTCTGGGGCAGCAAATCACAAACATGAGATTCTGCAGATGCCAGAAATCCAGAGCAACACATACAAAATGCTGGAGGAATTCAACAGGTCAAGCAGCATCAATGGAGAGGAATAAAGAGCCGACAATTCGGGCTGAGATATTTCATTAGGATTTGAAAGGAAGGGGGAAGTAACCAGACTAAGGAAATGGGTGGGGGGGGGGAAAGAGAGGGGATGGAATCCAAGCTAGGTGATAAGTGAAACCAGGTGAGGGAGAAGGGGCTGGTGGGTCGGGGGGTGGGGGTTGAATTGAGAAGCTGGGAGGTGGTAGGTGGAAAGGGCTGAAGAAGGGATTTGACAAGGATAAAGGGAATGGGGGAGGGAACAAGGGGAAATAAATGGGCAGGTGAGGAGAAGCAAAGGAGTGAGAGGGAAAATAGAAAATGAGAGGAGGCTAAGGTGGGAGAAATTACCAGAAATGAGAGAAATCGATGGAGGCTAGCCAGATGGAATATGAAGAGGAGTGTTGTTCCTCCAACCTGAAAGTAGCCTCCATGTAGAAGTAGAGGAGGCCATGGAATGGGAATAGGCAGTGGAATTAAAATGGTTGGCCATTGGGAAGTTGCTTGCTGTGGATAGAGCAAAAGCACTTGACAAAGCATTCCCCCAATCTATGTCATATCTCACCAATGTAGTGGATTCTGCACTGGATACAGTAAATGACCCCAACAGACTAGCAACTGAGGTGTCACTTCACCTGAGAGAACTGTTTGGGGTCCTGAATGGTGGTGATGGAGGAGATGAATGGGCAGGTGTAGCACTTTTACTTGCAGGAATAAGTGCTGACAGGAGGATCAGTTTGAGGTATGAATGGACAAGGGAATCATGGAGAGAACAATCCCTGTGGAAAGCTGGAAGTTGGGGGGGGGGGAGAGGTAAAGATATGAACAATATCTGAAAAATAGCTGTTGTTGTTAAATCCAGTTATTACAAAAACTTTGCTTTCAAAGTCTCTTTAATTTATGTTCTCAGTTTTTTAATATTTGTACAGTTTGTCTTTTGCACATAGGTTGTCAGTCTTTGTTTATTCAACTGTATAAACGTATTGTATATCCCCAAATAAAACAACGTTCCTCCAGACTAAGGTGCACAACACAGTAACTTTAACTCACAGCGCATAAAGTAATATTACTAGAAATAAACTAACAAATAATAAAACATTCCAGAAGATTTATATTTAGTATAAGGTGCATTTACGACACATGTTTAAAAAGTAAATAGCATAACGCTAAAAGCGCTTCGTAAGTAATGAGACCAAGGTGGTGGCAAGGAGTTCTGTAGTCTCATGGGTCATAACAGCCCTTAATGCTACAGTAGCTCCTGCCTAATGGTGCTGGTGGTGGTGGTGGTGGGGGGGGGGGAGTCAAAGAGATAGTGGGACACCTCTGACAATGCTAAGTGCCCTGCGTACCCAGCGCACCGAATAAATATCTACTTCGAATGGCACAGACACCCCGATGATCCTCTCAACAGTCCACGCAATCCTTTATAGGGTCTTGCGGTCAGATGCCTTGCAATTCCCGTGCACAACGGTGATGCAGCTAGTCATGGCAACACACACAAAATGCTGGAGGAACTCAGCAGGACAGGCGGCATCCGACTGCCGAAGCGGTTCGGCCCGTAACGTCGCCTGCTCTCTTTTCCATAGTTGCTACCTGGCCTGCTGAGTTCCTCCAGCATTTTGTGTGTGCTGCTTGGGTCTCCAGCATCCGCAGATTATCCCCTGTTTGGATCTAGTCAAGTCTCTGTCAAAGGTTTATGTATAGGCTTTCATTAATTCTACTGTATTTCTTTATTTTCCTGTAAGTGCCTACAAAGAAATGAACGTCAATGTAATATATAATTACATATACGTACTTTGATCATAATTTTACTTTGACTTTGAAAGTATTTTGTGTATTAAGAAACAATACCCTTCATACAAGCAAGGTAATTTCGTCTTAAATCGGCTTTGTTTACCTCATGAATAATTACCGTTTCCTATCTGTTCCTTACCGTCTCACTCTACATTTCAATGCTCATATTATCGCTCAAGGCTTTACATATGGGTATATTTACCTTCGCTAACGTTGTTGGTCTGCCAGGACATCGAGATGTCCGTAGGACTGCTGCGGACTGAAACAGAATGGGATTCCAGCAGGAAGTCCGAACGCAATCAAGTATTTCCGTGTACCACATTTGCAGTCTGGAGTATGTATTCAGGCGCGGTGTGACCTCTACAAACGGGCTTCCCGACAACGGCTATTATTGTGCGGCGCTTCTGTTATCAACACCCCTTTTCCAATTGATGTTTATGCGTCAGTTTCGGAATGCCGGAAAGCGAGGAGGAGGTCTAGCGGTTCCACGTGTGACTACCCGAGCAACACACAAAATGCTGGAGAAACTCAGCAAAGAGTAGGTAAAGACTACAGTCAACGTTTGAGGTCGAACCCCATGATGTTTCGGGCATTTTGTGTGTGTAACAATCATTTCGTTTTCTTTTACACTCGTGACAATAAACAATCTTGAATTTATATGGAAAAATATTCTAAATGAGCGATAGTTGTACATGTTTTCTATAGGAAAAAAATTAAATAAAAACATGTAAAAGATATGCACAGTATGCGGCAATTCTGCACCATAAACCGTGCAGAATCCTCTTGTACACGGTGAAGCGCTAGTAACGAGTATGCCAGGAGGTGTAAAAGGTTCAGCCTGCGCTGTAATGATGGTCACAAATATCACACCCTCCACCCCCGTCAGCCACTGGGCCCTAGAGCTTGTCTGCTGTGACTTTACCAACTTCCTCTTCCGGCTGCTGGCCGCGACTCGGAGATAAAGAGACCTTAACTGCAGTCCAGTGCTGCGCTGGTGGAAAGTAGCCCAGGAGGAGAGGAGGCTGGAACCGGAGACGATGAAGGGTGGAACAGCTCTGCTCTCCATGCTGTTCTTCGTGGGCAGGGCCGCGGGCGGCGGCGCTGGGTCCAAAGGCACGCCCGCCAGCGGGAGCTGGGCCCGAGAGCCGGAGACCGAGGACTGTTTCTGTCATGTAAGTTTCCAGCCACTCCACCGGGACTTAGCTGCTTTCCCTTTACCCTAAACCACAGCTACCTGCTGTGAAGTGTATTAGAATAGATTTTATACTGTTCTATAGAGAAAATTTGGAGATACATTCTGTATAGTAGGATCCCATGAAACAAGCAGATGACTTTTTTTCTGTGGATGTTGGCGGAATAATAAATATTGTACATGGCTATATGTACCAAATCCCTCGATCTTCCGGTAGCTCTGGTATGTTTTATACAAATCTGAAAGACTAGATTTGATTAACATCTCAGCTGAACCTGGGCACTTCCTCGGGCGAGGCACAGCATCGCAGCAAAGACAGGAAGTGCAGAGCTTCAGCCAAGATATCTTGTGGATTTTGGTTCCGCTATCTAGCATTGCATCCTTTCACATGATTCATCTGTACAGTTACACACACAAAATGCAGGACCAATGAAGGGTCTCGACCTGAAACATTGACTGTTCATTCCCCCCTCCGTAGACGCTTTACAGCTCCAGGAACACAGGCTCAATTCTCGCCACTGTCAGTAAGGAGGTTATACGTATTTCCTGTGGCCGCATGGGTTTCCTCCGGATTTTCTGGTTTCCTCTCACTTTCCAAAAATGTACAGGTTAGGTTTAGTAAGTTGCGGGCATGCTGTGTTGATGGAGGAATCGTGGCGACTCCTCGGACTGTGTGGGTCATTGACGCAAATGACGCATTTCACTGTATGTTTCAATGTTCATGTGACAAATAAAGCTAATCCTTAATCATTGCTGCACACCTCCAGCATTTTGTGTTGCTCATGATTTCCAGTATGTGCAGAATCTCTACTATTTATCATTTGTAGAGCTCACTGGCAGTGTTGAGAAAGATTTTATACAATCAGCTGATCACGTGATCAGGAAATAATTGCATAAAGAAAAATCAAGTCCCTCTACTTTTCATCAACATAGTAAAGACATAACATTGAAGAATATACAGGGGAATATTATTGAAGGTAATAATAATAAAGTGCTCTACACAGATAATATTGCTTTAAGTGCTTTACAATGAGAGTGCGAATATGAAAGTGCAATAAAAAGTGAAAATAGAAGACAGATGTTAGTTCAAGGCAAGGTTAAATAAATAGGTTTTGAGCTGGTTTTTAAAAGTGTTATCTGAGTCTCCATCCTTTGTTGTTTTAGGTATTGAATTCCACTGTTTAGGAGCATAATTCAAAAAAGCTGACCTGCCAATTATCGTTTGAGAGAGATTTTTAAAATTAAGAGACTGGCATTAGAACTTGAGCAGGATTATAAAATAGAAAAAGAAAATGATTCTGCAAATTAGTGAATCTTTAATTCCCCATATCCCAGAGAGTAGTGGGTGCCACATCATTGAATATCAAATATTTATATTTTTGGAATACATGGACCCTGAGGGTTCTTAATTCAGCAAAATTATTGCTGATCTGATGCTTTTCCTAACTGGTCCTTTTGAGCTAGTGAGCAGGTTCAAGGGGCTGCTTAGCCTGCTCTTGTTTATGTTTTTATATAAACTCTCATTAGTGAACATCATGTCCGGATTCAGTTCTAATTTTATTGGAACTTGGTCAGGACAACGCGATGCAACTAGTAGAGTCGCAGCCTCACCCTTCCAGAGAGTTGGGCTCATTATTGATCTTAGGTGTGTGTGGAATTTAATCCAAGTCAAAATCAGACTCAGGTTTATTATCACTGACACATGTCATGTAATTTATTGTTTTGCAACAGCAGTACAGTGCAATGCATACAAAACTATAAGTTACAAAAATAAATATAAAAAGAATAAATAAACAAGTGGTGCAAAAAGAGAGCAAGATAATGGGTTCGTGAATCATCCAGAAATCTATTGGGAGAGGGGAAGGAGCTGTTCCTAAAACATTGGTTGTGTGTCTTGTACCTCCTGTACCTCCTTGCTGATGGGAGTAATTAGAAGAAGACCAGTCTTGTGTTGTGTATATCCTTATTGATGGATGCTGCCTTTTTTGAGACATGTCCTTGATGGGGAGGCTTGTGCCTGTGATGGAGCTGGCTATGAGTGGATGCTAGAATCTAGGAAGTTTGTGAAAATGTGGGGAGAATAGGTTAAGAGGGAAAATTAGTGAGAAATGGGATTGTTCTGAAAACTGGCATAGAAATGACAGGCTGAAGTTTCCTTTTGTGTCATATGGAAATAAATAGAAAATATATGCATTCTTAGGTCTTATACTGAATGGAAAAACCAACTATCTTTCTACAAGGATACAGAGATTACTGAAAAAGTTCAAAGTAAATTGATTATCAACATACATATATGCCACCATACACTAACATGAAATTCATTTTTTTGCGGTAAATACAAATGTTTGTACAAAGAAACACAAAAGAATCAAAATACAAGACGGACACACAACCAATGTGCGAAAGACAACAAACTGCTAATACAAAATGAAATAAAATAATAAGAATAATAAATAGCTAAGCAGTAAATATGAAGAACATGAGATGAGTCCACAAAGGTGAGTCCATAGGTTGTGGGAACAGTTCAGTGCAGATTGTAAACAGGAAATTGAACTTGACCATTTCTATATTAACCTGTGTGTGCAGCCAGAAAGAACATTGTACTTTAAATATCTCTAACCTTCCACATGGGGGTTCACATTTGAGAGCCCTTTTGGTGTCGTGGATATTTGGTGCCTTGTCAATAATCTATTCCAGTATTCAAGACAAACTCAAAACCTTATCATCATTACAATATGAAAACTAGACGAGCCACTCTGGTTTTCATACTTTTCAATTGGCTCCTAACATAAACTTACATTTTTATGGTCTGTTTCATAACTTCACCATGTACCAATGTGTTTTCCAGCCAATTAACCATTTAAAAGTGTAGTTATTGTTGTAAAACTGGTCAGTGTTGGAATCAAAATGGAGAATTGGATATTATGGACTAACTCTCATAATTGGCAACTTAATGACTGTACAATCTAAGTGATGTTGATTGAGTGGCATACCAGAACTTCCCACTCTTCATATGTCAGTGTATCTTTTACAGAAACTAGGAGGTCAGGTTTAATGTCTCATCAGAAAGGTAGCATCTCTTCAGTACTGAATGATGGGAGGGAGGGGGTGGGAGCAAGGGAGTGACTTGGATTATATGATATCTCTCCAGAGGAATTTGAATATTGTGGATCCAAGGTCCACTGGAGAGTATTGCCACAGGGTAACAACTGACGTATGTCTGGACATGTTTTTAATGATTTTGTGGCTATGTATTACTGTATTCAAATTTTTTGTTTTTTTAAAATTGCTAGTGATCTCCCTTGGTTGATATGTTTAAGTATTATTCCCCAAGTGACAATTTATATAACCTTTTCTCTAGGGACTCGAATGCACTTTCATATTTTGCTTAAATATAGAATGATAAGTTGATATTTTGACCAGTTGTGTATATTTAATCTAACTTTTATTCAAGTATATGTTTGCAAAGGATAATATTGCCTGTTCAGTGCTGCGGGAGACCATAATCTTATTGCATGAGAATCTTTCATATTTCCTTTGTCACAAGTCTTGATGGAAGTGAACACCACACATCAGTTCTTAAATGTGGATGCCAAATGGCACAAGGTAGAGGCCAATTGTGCTGTTAGTCTGACTTGATTGTACACAATTACATGAATGCTGGCACTCAATAGTTCATAATGAGCCAACTGAACACAATAACTTCGATCAATTAAACTATTGACTGGCATTGAATTTTAGCCACAGTCATCTTTGTGGAAATAATGGCATTGAAAATTTTGGTTCATTTCTACACAATTCTAAAAGAAATATGAAAAACTTGGAGCAACACACAAGTTGCTGGTGAACGCAGCAGGCCAGGCAGCATCTCTAGGAAGATGTACAGTTGACGTTTCGGGCCGAGACCCTTCATCAGGACTAACTGAAAGAAGAGCTAGTAAGAGATTTGAAAGTGGGAGGGGGAGGGGGAGATCTGAAATGATAGGAAAAGACAGGAGGGGGAGGGATGGAGCCAAGAGCTGGACAGGTGTTAAAACTTGAAGTTACCTAATTCTGCAGTGCTGGTACTTCAGATTCAGATTTATTTATCACATGTACATTGAAACATACAGTGAAATGTCAAACAAGAGAAAAACTGCAGATGCTGGAAATCCAAGCAACCCACACAAAACACTGGAGGAACTCAGCAGGCCAGGCAGCATCTGTAGAAAACGAGTACAGTCGACATTTCGGGCCGAAAATCTTTGGCAGGACTCAATGTGAAATGTCATTTGTGTTAACAATTAACTCACACAAGGTTGTGTTGGGGCAGCCTGCAAGTGTCGCCATACATTCTGGCACCAATATAGCATGCCCACGATATTCATCAGAACAAAACAAGCAGCAACAACAGCAGAACAAAATAAGACAACAACAATGTCGTAATGCACAAAAATTCTATGTCATCTCACAGGACTGGTAGATATATGTCAAAATAAAAGTGGATCGCTAGTTAGGTTTGCCTTCAATGTCATGAAGATGCATCTTGCAAGTATATTCGTTTTTGCTAAGATACCAGGGTTGGGCTTCTCTAACATTCATAGACAGATTAAATTTTAAATTAAAACAAAAAGGAGAATGTACAAACTCCTTATAGACAGCGGCAGGAATTGAACCCTGACCATTATGCTATGGTATCAGTCCTTATGCTGGAAATGTGACATGCAAGTTGGAAATGGTTGATTATAATATATTGTTGAATTTGATACTGAATTCTGAAAGCTGCCTTTTTACCAAGTCAGAGGGCCAAGTGCTATTCCTCTAGGTTAGATTGAAACCATGAGAGGCTGCTGGAGGAACTTGACAGGTCAGGCAGCATTTATAGAGGGGAATAAACAGTCAACATTTTGGGCTGAGACCTTTCATCATAGATGCTGCCTGACCTCCTGAGTTCCTCCAACATTTTCTGTTTGCTCCTTTGGAGATTGAGCTTTGTGAAATTAAAGATATTCATTGTGATTGCTTTTTCTTTGGTTTGCCAGGTTATTTGTTCGTAACTATGAATTGCCATTTTATGATGTACACGAGCCGTGGGCACGTGGCCAAGTGGTTAAGGCATTGGACTAGCGACCTGAAGGTTGTGAGCTCGAGCCTCAGCCGAGGCAACATGTTGTGTCCTTGAGCAAGGCACTTAATCAGACATTATGCTCTGCGACGACACTGGTGCCAAGCTGTATGGGTCCTAATGCCCTTCCCTTGGACAACATTAGTGTCATGGAGAGGGGAGACTTGCAGCATGGGCAACTGCTAGTCTTCCATACAACCTTGCCGAGGCCTGCGCCCTGGAGAGTGAAGACTTTCCAGGCACAGATCTCGCAAGACTAACATGCCTTTACTTTACTCAATAGCCATTTTATTAAGTACATCCTGTATCTAATAAAGTGGCATACATGCTTGTAACCTGCTGTCTAGCTCATCCACTTCAAGTTTTGACATGTTGTGGATTCAGAAATGCTCTTCTGCACATCAGTATTACAGCATATGGTTATTTGAATTACTGTCGCCTTGAACTAGTCTAGCCATTCTTCTCTGACCTCTCTCATTAACTAGGTGTTTTTGCTCACATAACTGTCGCTCTCTGGATGTGATTTGTTTTTCGCTCCCTTCTATGTAAACTCTGGAGACTGTTGTGTGTGAAAATCCCAGAAGATCAACAGTTTCTGAGATACTCAAACCACCCCATCTGACATCATCAATCATTCCACAGTCAAAGTCACTTAGATCACATTTCTTCTCCATTCTGATGTCTGGTCTGAACAACAACTGAATCTGTTGACCTTGTATGCATGCCTTTATGCATTGAGTTGCTGCCACTTGATTAGCCAATTTGATATTTGTATAATTGAATTGACTTTATTTCTTACACCCTTCACATACATGAGGAGTAAAAACCTTACGTTATGTCTCCGTCTCAAAGTACAATGTGCAATCATAGTAATTTATAATAAATATAACAGTCAATGTAACTTAGAAATAAATTTAAATTGTCATGAGTTAATCAGTCTGATGGCCTGGTGGAAGAAGCTGTCCCATAGCCTGCTGGTCCTGGCTTTTATGTTGTGGTACTGTTTCCTGGATGGTAGCAGCTACAATAGATTGTGGTTGGGGTGACTCAGGTCCCCAGTGATCCTTCAGTCCTTTTTCTCACACTTGTCTTTGTAAATGTCCTGAATCATGGGAAGTTCACAACTACAGATGTGCTGGGCTGTCCACACCACTCTCCACAGAATCCTGCGACTAAGTGAGGTACAGTTCCCAGACTTGGCAGTGATGCAGCCAGTCAGGATGCTCTCAATTGTGCCGCTGTAGAAAGTTCTTAGGATTTGGGGGCCCATACCAAACTTCCTCAACTGTCTGAAGTGAAAGAGGCGCTGTTGTGCCTTTTTCACCACACTGCTGGTGTGTACAGACCACATGAGATCCTCGGTGATGTGGATGCCAAGCAACTTAAAGCTGTTTAACCTCTCAACCCCAGATCCATTGATGTCAATAGGGGTTATCCCATCTCAATTCCTCCTGTAATCCACAACCAGCTTCTTTGTTTTTGCAACATTGAGGGAGAGGTTGTTTTCTTGACACCACTGTGTCAGAGAGATGACTTCTCCCCTGTAGACCACCTCATTATCATTTGAGATTAGGCCAATCAATGTAGTGTCGTCAACAAATTTAATTAGCAGGTTAGAGCTGTGGGTGGTGACACAGTCATGGGTATACAGGGACTAAAGGAGGGGACTCAGTACACAGCCCTGAGGGGTTCCTGTATTGAGAGTCAGAGGGGTGGAGATGAGGGAGCCCTCTCTTACCACCTGCTGGCGATCTGACAGGAAGTCCAGGATCCATCTGCGTAGTGTCAAGGCTGAGGTCTCTGAGCTTCCTGTAGAGCCTGGATGGAGTTATGGTGTTGAATGCTGAACTGTAGTCCAAGAACAGCATTACCACATAAGCATTAATGAGTAGGTGTTCAAGTGTACCTAATAAAGTGGTCACTGAGTGTAAATTTTATTTCCTTTAGGACCAAGGTGACTAACATCATTTGTTTAACAAATAACAGGTTGTTTTGAGCTAAGCACAATCTTTGTGTTACTAGGTTACAGTGCAGATATTAACCCAAGACCCTTTCTTTGTGGTGAAGTTACGTTTACTTTATGGGTAACACACTTTTTGGGTTATCACAATTGGAATTGATTTCAAGAGATAAAGAGTAACTTTATTTGTCACAAGTACATTGAAACATCAATGAAATGGATCATTTGTGTTAACAACTAACACAGTCTGAGGATGTGCTGAGGGCAGCCCACAAATTTCATCATGCTTCCGGTGCCAACACAGTATGCCAACAATTTGTTAACCCTAACCCATACATCTTTAGAATGTGAGAGAAAACACAATCACCCAGAAGAAACACATGCAATCATGGGAAAAACTTACAGGATCCTTACAGACAGCTGTGGGAAAAGAACGCCGATCGCTGGCACTGCAAAACGTTATGCTAACCTCTATGCTACCGGGCTGTCCCATGGGGTCAGTGAGGAGCATGGATGTATGCATCTTTATTATATAGCAGTTACATTTCATAAATGGTCTGTGGAAGGAATGCTGTGAAGGGTTGTGTCTTCCATGATTTTCTGTAGTCGAAACCGCTCGTGGTATCATCGAAGCGACATGTGGATTGTGTACCCTGTGCAGAACAATGTCCTTACAGGCAGTTCCCAGCTTATGACAAGGTTCTGCTCCTGAGAGCGATTATAACCCGAACTGTTTGTAAGTTGGAATTGAACACAAAATGGTGCGTGGGAGAGGATCACAGAAGCAGGCATGAGAAGAGAGCGAGCCAGCTCAGGAAACGTGAGTCTGCTTGGCGCTCCAGCTCTTCTCAGCTCAATCCATCTTGGTGAGACAGGGGCGTGGGGGGGATAGACACCGAGAAATATCCTGTTCCCACCTGTCAGTAGTCATAGTCATAGTCATACTTTATTGATCCCAGTAGGGAATTGGTTTTCGTTACAGTTGCACCATAAATAATAAATAGTAATAGAACCATAAATAGTTAAATAGTAATATGAAGCCTGCAGCAGTAAGCATATCCATTCCCAGTCATCCCGCCAGTCTCCCAAATGTTGGTTTGTACGTATGGAGACCCTATAGGTTGGGCGTTTGTTACCCGTAGAGGATCTGTGGCAACATATTCTTTTTATTCTATTAGAGAGGCAGAGAAGCCGAATTAAGATATAATCATTAGATATTGCACATTTTTTTGTGTTAAGAAGGCATTGGATTAAAACAAAATTGGCAAATTAAGGAACTAGAAACGTTGGAGTTAAAAATAGTGTGGTAATTTGGAGGCAGTAATTGGATGTGCCCCCGGAGGAAGGTGGGGTCCTTTTACTGATGGAGCAAGATGTATCAGAGACCCTGGGGTCAGTAAATGATCAGTGTTTCCTTATGTTAGGGTGATTTGGGCATAGATTACGAGATTAGGAGCACTTTTGAGAGGTTGTAGATGTCACAATGTAAATATAATCATGAACAAAAAGGATAGTAGCAGTTTTGGACCATAAGACATAGGAGCAGAATTAGACTATTCGGTCCGTCGAGTCTGTTCCACCAATTCATGGCTGATTTATCTACAAGGTACCAAGGCTTGGTAATTAACATTGTGCTTGTAAGAAAATACAACAATTCTTGATTTTGCAACCATTGGCAGCAGATAGCAAAACCAAGATATCATGCAAAATCTTTGCACATCTCTGATTAGGCCTCAGCTGGAGTTATTGTGTAATTCTCAAAATTTTTTAGTAAGGATATTAAGCATTTGGGGAAGTTGCCAAACTGCTTTACAATCAGGACAATAAACTAGCTTGTGTGAAAAGATTAAAACATTTCATTCTACTCCTTTGAGCAGTGGTTGGGTAAATTTAAAAATACTTGAGAAGTTTTGAAATAGCAAGTATCTCTCTGTTAATTGAGTAGGTAACAAGTGGTCAAAGATTTATTGTTTTGAAAACATAGGGTTCTGAGCACTAACCTTTCAAGGTTGAAGGTCTGGAATGAGTGGAATCTGAAGGATTGATGGAATCAAGTTCCATGGTAACTTACAAACAACAATTAAATGTGTGCTTTAAAAATGTTACTTTGCAAGGTTACAGAGAGAAAGCTGGGGTCAGATGAATTATATTTGATAGTTTTAAAAGATGCAGCTCAATGACTGAAAACTCTTGTATATGATGATCAACTCAATTGACCAACATGATAGGTATTTAATCTTAACATTCATCAAGGTATGTCTTCTTTTCTGATTCAGTTTGAAGCTGTAGTAGAACATTCAAAGACATACAGTTAAGGTAAATGAGTTGAGCATAAGATAAGTTGGTGCCAGAAGCACGGCAACACTTGCAGACTGCCCAGCACAATCTCCACTGTTTTGATAAGATTTGACTGAAACAATGCATTATTTTATAGTTGCTCTATAAGATTTATTACAAAATTCCACATTTAATGGCATGGAAAATGAATTTATATTCATGTCTATCATTTGAGCATTTGACCAAATTAATGGTTAGAATTGCAAAGAAAGAAATGGAGTGATACAGAACCATTTATAAATTTGGGATGTCCCAAAGCATGTCTTTTTGACGTTGTAACGTGAGGAAATACTTTTCACATTTTGCGTACAGTAAAGATCCATAGAGCTCTCCAATTATAAAATAAAATTGATTATGTTTGTTGTGATATTAGCAGAGGGCAAATACTGGCCCAGACCCTTGTTATGGCGATCTGAAACAACCAACACCTATTGGTCAGCTGACAACCAATCCCAAGCTGACTTTCACTGACTGGTCATTGTTTCTGTCAATATCTTAAACATTCTTTGGATAAACCATTTAAGTAGTCGTGCTTTAGGATGTACTTTTGAGTTTTGAGTTTTTTGTAGTTGCGTGGTTTTACTGAATAAAGGTTTATTTTATGTTCTGGCTTTGTTCCATCTCTTGGTTTCAGGTCTCAGCAGTAGTTATAGGCAAGCGAACACAACAAATTAGTAATAAGGTGATTATTATATTGACATGGCATTTTCAGCAGAAGACTTGCATGCAATTCTAAAACAGCAGCAAGCTTATTTGAGGCAGCCCAGTTGAAAATAATTGAAACCTTGATCAGCAAGTTATCAGTGAGTCCAAAAACTTGGTGTCAAATACTGAACGGAATTCATGTGAGTCAGTTGTTGCATCCATTGCTAACTTCCGGTTCAATGATTCTTTGGAAGTTATGTTTGAATCATGGTTCAAACATTACAATGATATATTCCAGGTTGAGTTCGCAGTGAAGACAATCTGTGGAAGGTATACACTTTGCTCCGAAAATTGGGTACTGCTGAATGTGAGCATTATTTCAACTTTACCCTGCCTAAGAACCCGTGTGACCTATCATTTGATGAAAGTATCCAGCATCTAACAAGTATTTTTGGAGAACAGTCATCCCTCGTTAGTGTTCGTTATCATTGCCTAAAACTCGTTAAGCATGATACTGCGGACTTCATCACATATGCTGGTATCGTCAATCACGAATGTAAAAAGTTCAAGCTGGGTAACGTGAGTGAATCGCTGTTCAAATTGCAGACTTCAGGCACCTGATGATGTAGACATTCACAAACAGCTCATGGTTAGACTGGAGCAAAACCCTGATACGACTCTACAAGCTGTCTGTCACTTCAGAATGTCAACACTTGATCAACCTGAAACACGATTCCAACCTAGTCAATGCAGTTTCCAATGGCCCAGACGTCATCACTCAGCAGGTCTCCAGACAGCTTATTGGAACTGTGGTGCGTGATATATGCAAAAAACTGCCAATATAAGAAGCACATTTGCAGCAAATGCCAACACTGTAGTTACAAAGGAAGCTTTTACCATCCTTCACTGCCTTCTAGGCCAATGAAACACAAGGACAAGAATTTTCAAAATCCATCTAAAGCTACAAGGAGTTTAATGGTCACGTTCAAAGTAGACTTCGGCTCCAGGAGGTGGTGCATCATCATATTTATCAACAATCAGTTGGTCAAGCTACAACAGGATACAGCATCAGACATTAACATTGTGTCCAAATGCCAATGGTGAGCACTTGGATCGCCACCAGTCAAATTAAATCATCACTTTGCCTGCAGTGCATCGGGAGGAACCCTCCAGCTGATTGGCAAACTGTACTGCCTGGTGAAGCCGAAGGTAACCAACTCAATGGTGTGTGATACCTAAGAGACCAACAAGATCTGACTGTCCTTGGCATTGACTGGAAGGACAAGCTTGATCTCTGTGGCATCAATCTGGATGACGTCTGTACGAAGATATTGGCTATTAAAATAGTGTCAATCAACACCATACCAACATCAGAACATGAGACAATAGAACAACTGCAGTGGTGCTATGCAGTAGTGTTTCAAGAAGGTTCAGTTTGCTGCACCAAATTGCAAGCAGAATTTCATCTCTGTCCAGACACAAATCCAGTCTTCTGTCCCAAAAGACCATACCATACACAGCCTTACCAGTCGTGGAGAAGAGCAAGATCACCTGCAGCAAACTGTTGTGATCAAAAGCTGTCAACTACTCATGCTGGGCAGTTCCAGCAGTTGTTATCAAGAAAGCCAGCAGCACAGTGAGGTTTTCTGCAGATCTCTCAACTGGTCTTATTGTGGCTGTGGAGACACACAAGTATCCATTATGGGTACCTGCAGATCTCTTTACAAAATTGAATGATGGTAGCTACTTTGCAAATTGGACCAGGCTGAAGCCTACCTCCAGATGGAAGTGGTGGAAAATTCACAGGATCTTCTCGCCAGTTGCAACACATAAAGGATTGTTTACATTCCTCTCGGGGTAAATTTTCCATCAGTTTATGTACACCACGCTGAGTGGTATTGATGATATTGCTGCTTACCTTGACAACATCATTGTGATGGGCACGGATCAGACAGAACTATGCCAACACCTGGACCACATTTTAAACAAACTACAATATTTTGGATTGTGACTTTGGGATAAAAATGCAGCTTCTGACATCTTCAATCAAGTATGTATGTGAGCTTCATCACAGTCATCACCCAGATCCTGAAAACATCACTGCTATCTTAAAAAGACTTCACCATCAGATATCAGCACTTTTCTATCACTTTTGAGCATGATCAGTAATTATTCAGCATTTCTTTACCGACGTCGTACATCACTCTCAATTGTGGACTCCTGCTTAATGTTTGGAGACAGAATAGACCTGGATTCAAGTACATAGTGACTTTGCTGGCCTAATGAACAGGAGTACCTACCTGAAGCCTACTCCAAATGGCCATAAATATTACTTGTGAAGTCAACAACTGAGGCTACCATTTAACAGCTATTGTAGACCTTCAGCTGCTTTGGGATGCCAGAAATGCTTGTTTCTGACAATGCACTCAATTCAATTCACAGCAGTTTGCTGCATTCTGCCAGAACAGCAGAATTATCCACATCCGCTCCCTCCGCCATATCATCCACATCCAATAGCCCAGCAGAGGGGTTTGTTGATATCTTCAAATGGTCACTTCTGAAATCAAGAGAGAAGGAGCATTGGCTGAGGCTCAACACATTTCTGCTGAAACATCGAATTACACCCCTTCCAGGCCTTGAGGGGAAGTCTCCAGCTGAAACGCCTTTCAGAAGAAAACTGTGTAGTGTTGGTTGCAATGCTTCCACAGCGTTCAACATCCGAGACGGCAGATGGTCAGATGCACAAAGCCAGCCACACTGACCTTGATAGATGGGTAACATCAATCAAGCCCAGAACTGCAGTGTGGACCGTACAATACTGAAAAGTACAAGATCCCTGGCTACCAGGTTGGAATGTCAAAGAACGGGGTAAGTGCTCTACAAAGATATCATAGACTGGGATCAGTGGTGTCGCCACATCAACCATTTGCAGCCACATGCTCCTGAAGGCACACCAAGTTTGTCGGGCAGATCATCAAACACAGAGCTGGACCACCTTCTCCTCTTGGAAGGGTTTGATCTACCCCGAATGAACCAGCCACTAGTGCCAGCTCAGCGGCAAACAACATTGTGACACTAAAGTGACTGCCTGCAACCACTAAGGAGGACAGGTTGCCAGTGTTAGCCAGTTGTTTCAATCCAAATCAATCCTGGGCTCAAATGCTAAGGTAATCATCTTCAAGAGGGAGGTGTACGGTGAGCTGAAAAAACCAACACCTATTGGTCAACTGACAACCAATCCCAAGCTGACTGTTACTATCAATGCCTCGGATAAACCAATTCAGTACAGGTAGTTGTTGGTTTTACTGAATAAAGGTTTATTTCTTGTTCCAGCCTTGTTCTACCTCCTGGCTTCAGGTCTCATCAGTAGTTAAAGGTGAGCAAACACAACAACCCTCTTTTTAAATAAAATGTTCACGGAGACTGCAGATAAGCCCTTTGTTTAAAAGTTCACCTCTTCCAACAATGCAGCTCACTCTGCACTTTAATGCAAGCTCAGTGACTCTGAAGTGACATTTGAACCATGGCTCTTTGGTTTCAAAACAAGTATGCTACTATTGAGCAAACTGTTAAATGCATATTAGGCTTACCTATTTTGAGTCCTGTAACATGGTTGGACTTGACCGTTCCTCTACCGCTGAAATCCTCATCACATTCATTACCGTGCAATGTATGTTGCAATAATTATGTTGTAACAATTCATCTACTGGTCTCCCATTATCTACCTCCTGATATTGAAGCAAGTGTAAGCTATACTACCCCTTGAGACTGTAACACCATTCAATAAAATCAAGGCTAATCCTCTGGCTTTTCCACTTCCTTTCCCTCCTCTGTTAATTCCCTATCTCCACTCCCTCAGTTTTGAAAATATCCAGGAAGTGACCTTCCACACATATTGTGGGCGAGAATTGCAAAATTTCAATATACTTTGCATGTTATTTAATCCTCCTCTCTCCTAAACATTTAGGCTGGGATCATAATGACAGTGTAATGACCCTATCTGGAGAAAAGAGCCTCTCAGTATCTCCCTAGTCAATCCAGCTTGATATTAAATTTCTTTTTGTTTTTAAATTACTCTGTCACTTTTGCCCATTTGCTGTAATCTTGTGGCCAAAGAATCCCTCAGTTTTTAAAATCTTATTCTTGAAACTCATCTGCATGTCAGAGGTAGGTTTGTTTTACACAGAGAGTGGTGGGTGTGTGGAATGTGCTACCAAATGTGGTGACAGAGGCAGATATACAGTACAGTGAAAAAGTCTAAGGCACCCGAGATTTTTATATAAATTTTGTTTTAGATCTTTATGTTTTGTCTTCTGCATTAGTTTGTTAGTAGAAAAGAGCAAATTTTTGATTTCCAGACATACATTTTCCAAAAACTTATGACAGAGAAATGTTAGTACTTTGTTAAAGAAAGAAATATATTAAGTAATAGACAACTTTTGAAATAAAAACTTGATAACTTTAATTTGTTTTTTTTCCTGTTTACTGCTCTTCATAGTAAATGTTTTGATATCTAGAAAATTTTATTTCATTATTTTTGAAAGCATCTTCACTTTACAGAATTTTTTTTACATGTGCCTAAGACTTGCATAGTGCTCTATTAGAGACGTTAAGGTAGGCACATGGATGAAAGAAAAATGGAAGGTCATGTGGGAAGGAAAAATGGAAGGTCATCTGGGAAGCATTTTTTACGATGCTGTTTAAAGCCAACTGCTTTGACTATAAACATTTTGGCATTTTTCCCATGGCTTCTGAGAGGTGGGTCTTTTTTTTTAAGCAGTCATAAAATGAAAGATGCTACAACAACACAAATTTAATTTTGTATTTATGGAGGAAGAAGAAACAAATAAAATGTCTTGGAAATAGGACCTGCACCCCAAGCTCTTGAAGGAGATGGCAATGGAAATGGTGGATGCACAGGTTGTCATCCTCCTAAGTTCCATTGGTTCTGGAATAGCTCCCACAGGTTGGAAGATAACCCTTCCTTACTTCAATTCAGCCCTCTAATTTGTTCTCTTACATGCTCATCAACTTTTGTTCTTTAGTCAATTATCTGCATTACCCTTCACTTTTCTAAATTATAATCCATGCCAATATATTTCCCCCAACTCCCTAGAATGCACCAAATGCACCAGAATGATTCCAGAAATAGGTGCATTTCCTCTGAGGAGACACTTAGCAGGCATTGTCTATACTCTCAGGAGTTTAGAAGAATGAGAGGTGATCTTATTAAAACATGCAAACTTCATATGGGGCTTGACTGGGTTGGATACAGAGGACAAACACAAAAGATTCTGCAGATGCTGGAAATTTAATGCAATACACACAAAGTTGGAGGCATTCAGCAGGTCAGGTAGCATCTATGGAGAGGAATAAACAGTTGATATTTTGTGCCAAGGTCCTTCATCAGGACTGGAAAGAAAGGAGAAAGAAGGCAGAATAAGAAGTTAGGTGGTCGGGGAAGGACGATACTTCCTCTGTCTAGGACTAGGCAGTCAAAGTGGGCAGGACTGAGATGAGAAAAGCTTTCTTTCACTTTGAAACTTTGGAATTCCCTATCCAATACAACTGTGGGGTCTTGGTCTGTATATGTTCTAGGTAGTAGATAGATTTTCAGATGTTAGGGATATCAGAAAATGTGGGTTGAATACAGGAAATGGCACTGAGCAAGAATGATTTTATTGAATGGCAGAGATTGACCCATGTGGACAAATTACTTGCATTTGCTATTGTTCTTGCACATGCATTGAAGCTAATGAAAACATTTCTCACAGGAGGAAACCCAGATTTTGTCTATCTTTTCTTTTTGTACTTTCGAGATGATCTGTTAGGCAACACACACAAAATGCTGGTGGAACTCATCAAGTCAGACAGTACCGATGGGGGGGGCGGGAGGATATTTCCCTTAAGACCTGATGAAGGGTCTCAGCCCGAAACGTGGGCTATTTATTCCCCTCCTCTGATTTTGCCTGGCCTGCTGAGTTCCTCCAACATTTGTGTGCATGTTGCACACGATAACCAGTATCTGCAGTAGCTCCTAGTTTTTACTATTACTTGGTAAGTTTAAGAGCCCTGTCGATGGCTGTACAGCCTCGGATACCTTTGGAGGTCTGTTTGAAATTCACTGTACTGATTAGAATCCACAACTTTAAGTTGCTGACGATTTCGTTGTTTGGTGCCTATTTTCATTTCATGTACCATGCATAGTGCTGAACAGAGAAGAATTTCCCATTATACCAACCAAGAGCTGTTCTGAAAAAGCCCACCTCCCCGCTGACTTGGAGGGATACTGTGGGGGTTTCTAGATGCATTGCTGCTGCATGGTAAATGTGGCTAACCTTCATTGGCTCGCTGGATAAATCATAGGCTACGGTGGGGGAGGGAAGGGGACGTAGGTCGTGTGAGTGTCGGCGTCTGCAGCGTAGGCTGGAGGGACTACATTGCCCGTCAGGCCGACTGCTGCGCGCTTGCGCATTGGAACCTCTTTGAGTGTGTTATTGACAGAGACGAGGCGGCGGCCGATACGATGCTCACGGGAGGCGCCGCCTCTTTTCCTCTCCCTCTTCCCTCTCAAAGGGCGGGGAAGCAGCGGGAGAAACCATGATGATGTTGGTCGCAACGTGCGCCGGCAGCTTAACTATCAGTCACTCAGAGGGTCGATGTTAGTCCGTCCGTTCGTCGCCGGGGTAACGGCTGGTCTCCTGTCATTGACGTCAACAACAGTCGGAAAACCCTGGCGCACGACGCCGGTGAGCCACGGCTAACGGTAACGGCAGCGGGAGCGGGAGCGGCAGCGATGAGCAGAGTGCGAGCTGCGCTGACCGCCGTCTGCAGTCTGTGCGCGCTCCACGCCGCCAGCAGCACCTTCACCGGCCAGGTACGGTGCCTGTCAGCGGCGCGGCGCGGCGCGGCGCATCCCCGGGGCTCGGTGCTGCGCGGCCAGCCATCTCGGGCACCCAGCCGCAGATTTTCCCTTTCCGTGGATGCGTGTCTCTCTTAATTTTATTTGATTTTAAAATCGGTAAATGGAACGGAAGACAATATTTCAGCCGCGTTTATCTCACCAAAATATTGCTACTTGCTCTAAGCTTGTATGAATTTTTTCAAACGTCGCTGCGTACTGCTGCACTGATAGCCTTATCTTAGTCAAATAATTCATATTTAACTGGTGGAGGCCGTATGCATTTTTGTTTAAACAAAGTTGCAAAAATTTAAAGCGAATAAAATGCGGTGTAGGTTTATTGGTGATTGTATATGTAATTTGTATTATATGCTAAGGGAAATTTGGACGATTGTATAGTGGGATGGAGAGTTAATTTAAAAATATACAATGCGTATGCATTTTATTTATGCATGTTCATAATTTATATTTTATAATACTTGACGGGAAAGCAAGACTTGCATTTTGTTTCTAAACCAGAGGATGTTCAGAGCTTCTGAAATGTGATCAAAGTTCTCCAATAGGGATAATGCAAAAAGCAATAGATGACAAGATAATCTGTGATAGTGGATCGGGGAGAACTATTGACCAAGGCATCAGATATAACCTCCTGGCTTCTCAAAATATCTTCGAGTGACGAAATGCCATCTTAATTTAACAAAATAGAAAATATGGAAGATGCAGCAGATATGCTTTGAATCAAAAAACACATAAAACATAGATTCCAATGTATATTTAAGGGCAAATGTTCCCTAACAAAATTGTGCTGTTTTGAACTCATGAAGGCAATGTGATTGTTTCTTTTGGTTAGGGAACTTTAGTGTTGAGCAGTGAATCTATATCTCAGTAGATATTCCAAAGAGAGCAAAAGACCAGTCTTTAATGGTTTGCAGATGTTCAAAATAATTGCATGTTTTTGTGTTTCCAACAAAGGTTGGCTGTATATTGATTATTTAGTATGCTACTATCTCCCACAGTATTGAGGATCTCTTCCACTTATGAAATAGCAGATACACGTTAAGGAGATGGTTCTAGTTTCACAGGATCTAACAATGGTTTTGCATCAGCTCACAACAACAAAAAAATTAAAATCTCACCATTGTGCTTTGTGGATGAATGTGTGCCATGCACATATTAGACCAGTTTGAATCGTATTTTAATGATTAAATGGGCATGATTTTTTTTCTTTGCAGAGATGCAGTTATAAGCCACGTAGCAAAACTGATGCAATCCACTTTGCTGTTCAGTCAGCTATCAAACCTTAACACTCAATTTTAATGTGCACCTTTGTCATCACTTCTCTGCCTTTCATTTTGAGTTTATTCCTTTTAAACTGCCATGTTGTCTTTTTAAATCTTTTTATTGAGTAAGTATACAAAAAAGGTAAGCCATATAAACATTAATACAATGTTAAAGTATAATAAAATTCCAAAGGGTATCAATACCAAAAAAAATACTACAAACAATGTAATTTAAACATAAGAAACCAAGATAACATCATAGTATACTAAATTTTATATATATCAATGGAAAAAAAGAAAAAAAAACCCCCAAAAAAAACCCACCGTGCAACTAACTAAAAGCAAGGCATAAACTGCCATGTTGTCCAAGCCTTTGGATATTGTCCTTTATGGGGGTTCAACAATGAGTATAACTCCAGTAAGGCATCTTACTCCTTAAATAGTCTTTAAGGAATAAACAGTCTTTGATTTTATTGCATTCAAGAAGTATATCTTTTCTGTTTTTACCCATTTTAATTAAACCAGATGGTGCAAAATTGACAAATGTGAATTACATGCAGAATTCTACATTCAAATGTAATGAAAGATCTTTTGCATTCAGAGAAATTTGAAATTATTTTCTGGTTTGTCACTGCCATTTGTCATGAAATTGTTGATTTGTAGTAGCTGTAGAGTGTAATACATAAAATTTTTCTACAATTTACCGTAAGGAATATAAAAAAAAAATTAATGATGCAAAAGTGAAGTAATGTTCAAGGGTTTATGGACCATTCAGAAATCTAATGGCGAAGGGGGAAGAAACTGCTCCTGAAACATGGGCTGCATGTTTTCCTGCTCCTGTGTACCTTCTCTCTGATGGTGGTCATGAGAAAGACTATCACTGCAAACTTTTGCAGACATAATCCTCTTATCTCAAATTCTCTGACTTGCATAGGAAAGCTGTTTGGGTAGGATTTTGCAGAATTGCAGCTCTTGACTTGGCTTCAAACTTGGCTTTAATCGTGTACCAAAGTCCACACAAGTGACACGTTAACACACTGGTTAAGTGCCACTATGCAAGTATTAAGTGTGCTTTTAAGATTTTTCTTATGTGATTCACATTGTAAATACCACTTCATAATTAGGGAAAACAGATTCTTGATCACGTTAAGTATGAAAAGTTGTGGCTGACACAAGCACTCACAGTATTGAGGATATCGTCCACTCATCAAATAATAAATACAGTTTAGGCGATCTTTCTAGTTTTATGGGTTCTAACATCACTTGTGCATCAACACACTAAAAAAAATTAAATCTCACCATTGAGCTTCGTGGATGAATGTGTGCCATGCACATATTAGACCAGTTTAAATTGTATTTTAATGAGATGTGGATAAATGGGCATGATATTTTTTCTTTGCAGAGATGCAGTTGTAAGCCACGTAGCAAAGCTGTGGAAGAACTGATGCAATCCACTTTACTGTTCAGTCAACAAACTATTCAACCTTAACACTTAACTTTAATGTGCACCTTTAGCCAGTGCTTGATCTAGCTGTACAAAAAAAATAATTTCAACATTGCCTTATTTCCACTGGTTACGTTTGTACAAAAATTAATTTGGATACAACAATGGAATGGTTCGTAACAATTCATTTGGATGATACTTTCTGGCTCTTGGAGCACACAGCATACTAGTAAACTTCAATTTGAGCACTTATTCAAATTTTTAAGTAATTTTGTACAAATTAGTGTGGGGATAATCAAGTCACATTCAGCAGTGTTGTGGCTTCAGTTATTTAATGTGTTCACAGCCCAGATAGGGAAATCGATGATAATGCAAAGTTGCAGATAACCCAAAGCTAGTGAAAAAGTAAATTGAATAGGAGTCATTTTTCCAGTGGATTTAATAAACAAGTTAATTGAATGGGCAGTAGCTGTCAGATGGTGGGAGTGTGGTTAATCAGTCTGGTTGATAATTAAAAGTAGAATTTTTTTTAATTTTGTGAAGCTAATGTAAATATTCTGAGAAACCTGGATGTTCTTGTTCAAGTAGTAGGAGATTGGGGTGCAAGCATAATTTGCAACTAGGAAGGCAAATGATCTGTTGGCTTTAAATACAAGGAATTTTGCTTTTAAGGGTAAGGAAGCTTTTCTGCTATTGGAAAGAGTGTTGGGAAGATCATTCATGAAGTCTGTGCTATTTAGCTACAAACAGCAAAGAAACATGGGAAGAGTTCCTTAAAGTTGATTGAAGTGTTGTTCTGAGTAGAGATTGATAAGAACGGGTTTTTTACTGTAGAACAAACAGTAATAATGAAAGAACATAAGATAGATACTTAGGAGGCTGTTTCACTTGAATGAGGAGTATAGTACTAAAGAGCATTGGAAATAAAAGTGGAAAGCCATTCAGGCCTGACATGAAGCTTTCCACACTTGGAAGCATATCCCCATGCTGACTGGTGAAGATCTCAATCATTGACTCAGTGATGAAGACTGAGAAATATTTGAACCCTTTAAAAATATTTGGGCCAAGGCACTGGAAAATGTAACTAATTTGGATATCCATCAAGTGCCTATCCATTTGTCTTGAAAAACCTGATCAGCGACGTCCATCCCTCACAGTCAAAGTTCTAGACAAAATCTATCTCTACCTGTTTGTTTATATTTTAAAAAAACTATTTTCATCCACCTGAGTAGCCAGATGGATTCTTAATATCTTGTTTGAAAGATGGCACCAGTAGCTACAAAGTACTTAAATTGCACTCCATTGGCTTTGGCCTAAAATGCTGGAAGTCCATTCATGCAGTGTGAACAAGAAACCATCTGATGTAAGCATGCTACCAATTGAGCAACATTCATTTGGTGAGGGGGGTGGGGGAGAATGGGGTGTCCTAACTTTAGTGTCCTTTATTGTCACAGTGATTTCCACCCCCCTCCCCCCCGCCTTTCACCTGTATACACTGATTCCTGCTTGGAGTCTGTTGTCACTCAACATCTCCAATATTTTGGGAAAGTGGTCTTTCTTGTGATATTATGTTGCTTGACAGTGGAATGGGGTTGGTGATCACAGTCCATATTGCTCTTGTGTCCCATGAAATAACTGCATAGTCTTCTGAAACAAGCACAAAACTAACAATTTACTTGAGAGATTTTATTTTTGCAAGTAACTTGCAAGATTAGGTAACTTGGGCCAGATGGGAAATTAAGTTTGAGACTTTTCGGGTGGTCTTCATTTAATGCTTGACTTCACTGAATCTTAGTTTGAAAGTTAATTTATTGATGATTTTGTTAAAATTTGATGTATGCTGGGATGACAATGGCATTAGTAAGCTTTTTTCATTAGGCTGGGCATGTGGAGGAGGAGGGTATGGTAGTGTTGGTATGTCCCCAGAGGAGTGGATGAGATTTTATTCCATCACAAGTACATCGCTTCAGAGCATAGGTTGGATGCCTCACTGTAGCAAAAACAACAGAAGGAGCTGAGAACTGCACTGTGTTGGGAGGTTAGATATCTCCCAAAGCCTCATCTTGCAGTTTGTTGACAAGTTTGCAGTATGCCATGTTGTGTAATACACTGGGGCTTGGATTACATTCATCATCTGAGCATTAATGCCAACAGAAATGGGTATATTCTTACCATGCCTTTGGGGATTTCGGCCTTAAATTCTAAAGTTGTTCATTTTAAAGTTCATGCAAGGGAGATTGCTTTTGTTACATTTCAATTACTGCTTGCTTGTAAAACTGCTGTGTCATCATCATCCATTTAACATTTAATCAAGGGTGGAAACCTCAATAGATCAATTAATCTAGGAATTTGGATAACCAATTTACATTCAGTATTATGTTGGGGGGAAAAGCATTTATCACAAAACTCCTTTTACTGTTTCCTTCTCCATCAATAGTTTTTCTTAATTTAGGCCATCAGAACTTATTTGTTAGTGCAACAAAATGTGAGTTTAGCATAAGAGAATAATCTATCCATGCTACTTTTATTCCAATGTGTCTGTCATTTGTGTTTTTTAAAAAAAGATATATGTAATTTATGTTGTCATCTTTGAAAAGAAACCATTTTATTTGATCAAAAATTCAATAGTTCCAACAGTCAGAATTACATTTGCATTGTTTTGAGGATACGCCCCTACATTCATAGTGCTGTCTACAAACTAAAATCACTATTGTTAATCTCATTTTTCTCATTAGTTTTAATATTTGTACACATTGGTATTGCCTTATTCAAAATCTGCTCTTCACTTTATTCAGAATTTACCCCTGAATTTGCTTTTCACTACTCCATTTTCTAACCAATTCCCAAACATCTATATGGTAACATTTGATCTTACCTACAAACTTCACAATCTGTGAGGTATCTGGGACATTTCTCACTCATTTTATGACTCCTTTCCATTCCCCTCATTATCTAAAGAGAAGAAAGTTTTGTGGATTTTAAAATGATTACTGAAGCAACATAAGATAGAGCCTTTTCTGAATTCCGTCTTGAGATGGTGGTATCTGTATTTATTACCTATTTTTACCAAGTCAAGGAACTTGTTGGAATCTAGATATTTTGATGATTGATTGCTTTAGATGAATCCGTTTTAATACAAGGAGACTACGTGGGGTGACATGCGAAAGATGAGCAGAGATTTTGTTAAAATGCATGATAGTATCACATTTTGAAATGCATGATAACACTGAAGATAACAATTAAAATCCAAAAAGCACAGAGTTTTTAATGTAGCTAAATTGTTAAAAGTGCATGTTTGAAAGGACAGCCTTCTTGAATAATTTTGAAGCTTTAAGAACGATTCACATAATTTCTTAATTGCTTTAGTACTTGTGGAATGAACCTGTATATGGATGTCTTCAATTTGTGTTTTGCAGAACATTCATTTAAAAGAACTGAGTCTGAGGCCTCTGTGGGTCAGAGTAGACCATAAATATTGCATGCTAGCTGTCTAGATACGCAAGCGTGGACACTGCGATATGGAGAGCCCATGCATCTGATGAACCCAAAGGAATGGCACAGACTTAATGTAAGACTGCCTTAGGGACTCCAGCTCCAGATTTTTCCCTCAGGATTTACTCCTGAATCCTTCCCCATGAGTGGGTACAGCCGCAAGGCTGTGGAGGTTAGTAGATGAGCTGCTGTCCACAGCTGATGAGCCCCATCTCCCCGAGGCAACTGGTTTTAAGGTGCCAGTAACCTGCCTTTGCCCTTTCTCCTGTTAATAGAAACAGTTCCACCGGGCTTGATAACTAAGCCACAAGTGAAGGCCAGGAGCTGGATTTGGTTGTCAGAGGCCATTTGAGGAGCATTTAATAGACTTTAACAATCTCATAGAGAACCAAACAAAAAATACAGCTTTCATAATTTTGACAAATGTTTCTATTTTGATTTGGATGAATTTTTTTCCTCATTTTTGAATTAGTTTTGCTAGAATTCAAAGTAAAATATCTGGTGTTAAAGTAAGTTGAGCTGCTGCTTAACCCATTAGTTATCACTTTTTGGACTGTTGCACGATTATGAGTGTACAAATTTATATTTAATGTTGTTAAAGTGTATGTCACCTAAAAGTTTTTTGAATTTGCTTCTCTTTGTAAATATCTTTTTAAAAAGCTTTACAATAAAACTAATACTGTATTTGAAATGGACAAATAATCATTACTACAAAATATGTTGAAGTTGAGTCATAGGAAGTTATGCAAATAAACCACTGATGTGATATAAAGGACAGGAAATTTGATATGCTTTGCTTTTGTAGCTTGCTATATATTTTAGTGAATTTAAAAATGCAGTATACTGAATTATGTGTGTTAGGTAATTTCTGTTTTAAGATCCAGTAGCTATTTTCCTGGTCACATTAGAATTCAAAAGGTTTATATTTGACAGAGTTTTAGTTCGGGTATTAAAATGTGCGTTCCTGTTTCTTGCTTCCCTAGTATTTCCAACCAACTTTCCATATGGCAGCGATGCAAAAGTAACTCAAAATTTAATTTTCCTTACTGTATTCTTTTGTGTTTGGTGCCACTTCCTTTGGATTTTTATTTGCTTTTTCTATTCGTGATGACCCAGATTTTGCTGTATTAGAACTTGCTTTTTGTGGATTCCCCATATCAACTTACGGAGTGGTGGTGGGACTAATGTTCTGAGCTGTGTATGTTTCAATGTAAGGGGTATTGTAGGAAAGGGCATGGATCAACATGTGGAATTATGACATTGCAGCCGTTAATGAAACTTGGAGCAGAGGCAGGACTGGGTGCGCTGTGCTCTGGGATTCCATTGTTTAACGCATGATGGAGTGGGAGGGATTAAAGGGGGAAGGGTGGTATTACTAATCAGGGAAAATGTCGCAGGAGTTCTCAGTCGTGCCAGACTAGAGAACTCGTCTATTAAGGTTTTGTGGGTAGAACTGAGGAATAATATAGATATGACCACATGAATGGGATTGTATTTGCCTAACAGTCCACGGAATTTAGAGGAGCAAATTTGTAGAGAGATCACAGACTGTTGCAAGAAATAAGATTGTTATAGTAGGTGATTTTAACTTTCCACATGTTAACTGGAACTCTCATACTGTTAAAAAGGGTTGGATGAGACAATTTGTCTAATGTGTACAGGAAAGTTTCCTTAATCAGTACATAGAGGTCCCAATTAGAGAGTGTGATCCTAGATTTGCTGTTAGGGAATGAAACAGGCAGGTGACAGAAGTTCACATAGGGGAACATTTTGCCTCTAGTGATCATAATGTCATTAGTTTCAAGATACAGTGGCATGCAGAAGTTTGGACACCCCAGTCAAAATTTCTGTTACTGTGAATAGTTAAGTGGGTAGAAGAAGAACTGATCTCCAAAAGTCATAAAGTTAAAGATGAAACATTCTTTTCAACGTTTTAAGCAAGGTTACTGTATTATTTTTGTTTTGTACAATTTTAAAGTGGGGAAAAAAGGAAAGGAGCACCATGCAAAAGTTTGGGTACCCAAAGAGATTTGAGCTCTCAGATAACTTTTACCAAGGCCGAGAGGGGATCTTATTGAAACATATAAGATTATTAAGGGATTGGACACGCTGGAGGCAGGAAGCATGTTCCCACTGATGGGTGAGTCCAGAACCAGAGGCCATAGTTTAAGAATAAGGGGTAGGCCATTTAGAATGGAGTTGAGGAAAAACTTTTTCACCCAGAGAGTGGTGGATATATGGAATGCTCTGCCCCAGAAGGCTGTGAAGGCCAAGTCTCTGGATGCTTTCAAGAGAGAGATGGATAGAGCTCTTAAAGATAGTGGAATCAAAGGTTATGGGGATAAGGCAGGAACCGGATACTGATTGTGGATGATCAGCCATGATCACCGTGAATGGCGGTGCTGGCTCGAAGGGCCGAAGGGCCTTCTCCTGCACCTATTGTCTATTGTCTCAGACCTTCATTAGCTTGTTAGGGCTATGGCTTATTCACAGTCATCATTAGGAAAGGCCAGGTGATGCAAATTTCAAAGCTTTATAAATATCCTGACTCCTCAAAGCTTGTCCCAACAATCAGCAGCAATGGGCTCCTCTAAGCAGCTGCTTAGCACTCTGAAAATTAAAATAAATGATGTCCACAAAGCAAGAGAAGGCTATAAGAAGTTAGCAAAGTGTTTTCAGGTAGCCCTTTCCTGAGTTTGAAATGTAATTAAGAAATGGCAGTTAACAGGAATGGTGGAGGTCAAGTTGAGGTCTGGAAAACCAAGAAAACTTTCTGAGAAAACTGCTCGTAGGATTGCTAGAAAGGCAAATCAGAACCCCCGTTTGACTGCAAAAGACCTTCAGGAAGATTTAGCAGACTCTGGAGTGGTGGTGCACTGTTCTACTGTGCAGCGACACCTGCACAAATATGACCTTCATGGAAGAGTCATCAGAAGAAAACCTTTCCTGCATCCTCACCACAAAATTCAGCGTCAGAAGTTTGCAAAGGAACATCTAAACAAGCCTGATACATTTTGGAAGCAAGTCCTGTGGACTGATGAAGTTAAAGTAGAACTTTTTGGCCGCAATGAGCAAAGGTATGTTTGGAGAAAAAAAGGTGCAGAATTTCATGAAAAGAACACCTCTTCAACTGTTAAGCATGGGGGTGGATCGATCATGCTTTGGGCTTGTGTTGCAGCCAGTGGCATGGGGAACATTTCATTGGTAGAGGGAAGAATGAATTCAATTAAATACCAGCAAATTCTAGAAGCAAACATCACACCGTCTGTGGAAAAAAAAACTGAAGAGGAAAAGAGGATGGCTTCTGCAACAGGATAATGATGCTAAACACACCTCAAAATCCACAATGGACTACCTCAAGAGGCACATGCTGAAGGTTTTGCTATGGCCCTCACAGTCCCCCGACCTAAACATCATCGAAAATCTGTGGATAGACCTCAAAAGAGCAGTGCATGCAAGACGGCCCAAGAATCTCACAGAACTGGAAGCCTTTTGCAAGGAAGAATGGGCTAACATCCCCCAAACAAGAATCAAAAGACTCTTAGCTGGCTACAGAAAGCGTTTACAAGCTTTGATACTTGTCAAAGGGGGTGTTACTAAGTACTGACCATACAGAGTGACCAAACTTTTGCTTTGGGCCCTTTTCTTTTTTTGTCATTTTGAAACTGTAAAAGATGGAAATAAAAGAAGTAATCTTGCTTAAAATATTAAAGAAATGTGTCATCATTAACTTTATGCTTTTTGGAAATCAGGTCATCTTTTACTTGCTTAGCTATTCACACTAACAGAAATTTTGACCAGGTGTGCCCATACCTTTGCATGCCACCGTAATTATGGAGGTGGATAGGTCTGATCCTTGGGTTGAGATTCTAAATTAGAGTAAGGCCAATTTTGATGGTATCAGAAAAGATCTGGCAAGTGTGGATTGGGGCAGACAGTTCTTCGCAAAGGTGTACTTGTCCATGGACTTCAAAAGTGAAATTTTGAGAGTACAGAACTTGTATGTTCCTAGCTGAATAAAAGGCAAGGATAACAGGGTTAGGGAACCTTTATTTTTTGAGAGATATTGAGGCCCTGGTTAAGATAAAGGAGGGGCATGGCAGGTATAAGCAGACAGGAACAAGTTAGGGACTTGAGAAATATAAGAAATGCAAGAGAACACTTAAAGAAATCAAGAAGGCTGAAAGACGACATGAGGTTGTTCTAGCAGACGAAGTGAAGGAGAATCTTATGGGCTTTTACAGATAAATTAAGAGCAAAAGGATAGTAAGGAATAAAATGGGTCATCTGGAATACCGGATACATGAAGCCGAAAGAGATGGGGGAAATCGTAAATGGATTTTTTTGCATCTGTATTTACTTGGGAGACTGAAGCACACTCTCGCAGCAGCGAGGTTATGACCCCTATGCAGATTACAGAGGAGAAGGTGTTCGTTGTCTGGAGGCAAATTAGGGTGGATAAATTCACCTTGTCAGGCCCTGGGTTCCCTCAGACCTTGTGGGAGGCTCATGCAGAAATTGCAGGGGCCCTAGCAGAGATATCTAAAACACAGATATCTTGGACGTGGATGAGGTGCCGGAGGATTGGAAGATAGCTAAGTTTCCATTGTTTAAACAAGTCCCTAAGATTAAGCCAGGAAATAATAGGCTGGTAAACCTGACATCAGTAGAGGGAAAGTTGTTGGAAGGTATTCTAAGGGACCGGTTATACAACTCTTTGGATAGGCAGGGACTGATTAGAGATGGTTAACATGGCTTTGCTCATGGCAAGTCATGTCTAATCAATCTTATAGAGTTTTTCAAGGAAGTTACCAGGAAAATTGGTGAAGACAGGGCACTAAATGTTGCCTACATGAATTTCAAGACCTTTGACACAGTCCCACATGGGAGGTTGGTCAAGAAGGTTCAGTTTGCTTGGCATTCAAGATGAGGTAGTAAAGTGGACTAAACATTGGCTTTGTGGAAGAAGCCAGATTAGTTATATTTGGTTGCCTCTCTGACTGAAGGCCTATGACTCGTGCTGTGCCGCTGGGATCGGTGCTGGGTCCATTGTTGTTTGTCATCTATATCAGTGATCTCGATAATGTGGTAAACTGGATCAGCAAATTTGCGGATGACTCCAGGATTGGGGGTGTAGTGGACAGAAAGGAAGACTTGTCAAAGCTTGCAGCAGGATCTGGACCAGCTGAGTAAATGGTCTGAAAAATGCATATGGAATTTAATGCAGACAAGTGTGGGGTGCTGCACTTTGGGAGGACTAACCAGGGTAGATCTTACATTGTGAGTGGTAGGGCACTGACTGGTAGAACAAAGGGATCTGGGAATACAGATCCATAATTCGTTGAAAGTGGTGTCACGGGTAGATAGGGTCGTATGGAAAGTTGTTGGCAAATTGACCTTCATGAATCAATGTATTTAGCCCAGGAATTGGGATATTAGGTTGAAATTGTATAAGATGTTGGTGAGGCCTAATTTGGAGTATTGTGTGCAATCCTGGTCGCCTACCTACAGCAAAGATGTAAATAAGATTGAAAGAGTGCAGAGAAAATTTGTGCAGCTGTTGCCAGGACTTGAGTATCTGAGTTATAAGGAAAGGTTGAATAAGTTAGGATTTAACTCCTTGGAGTGTAGAAGCTTGAGGGGAGATTCGATAGAGGTATACAAAATCATGAGTGGTGTTGATAGGAAGGAAGCAGGCTTTTTCCACTAAGGTTGGGTGAGATGAGAACTAGGGGTTATGAGTTAAGGGTGAAAGGTGAAATTTTTTTTTTAAATTTTATTTTTATTTGGATAAGGAATTCACAATTATGTACTTTTTTCACACATATAACCTTTTCCATTTTTTTATATGTATAAAACTACAATTATTTATACATTCTTAAGTACACATTGAGATGATATAAAAGGAAAATAAACATTTAAATAGATAATTATGTACTGTGGTAAATCTAACCTATTAGGCTAAGTAATGAAATTAGTTGTTAAGAAAAATGGTAATAATAGTTTCCATACAACCCTTCTGGACCATTTCCACTGGTCCAAAATGTTGCATACAAGCCTATATACCAACCATTGTAGGTGTTTATATCCCAATTTGTTCGTGCTTGTTCCTGCCCGCAGACATAATTATCCAATCCCTATGTACTTATTTACTTAATTTTTTCATTTTTTTTTATCCCTTTCCCAAATCTTTCCCTTTACTTGTGTTAATTCTCTATTTTCCAAAAAAAAAACATTTAGACTAGGGGTGCTTACGTTAGCAATATTACTGTGTTGATGAGAAGAGCAATATAAATCATTAGGAGAGTCATCTAAAGTCTGCTCGCATTGGGGTTATATATTCAATCCATTTATTCCAGATTTGATAAAATGTTTCTTTTTGAGTTCTCAGGGAATAAGTCAACTTTTCCATTTTAAATATTTCCAAGATAATTTCGTACCAATCTTCTAATGTAGGTGGTATTGGATTTAGCCATTTTCTAGTGATTGATTTCTTACTTGCCGCTAAGAGGGCCTGCAGCAACTTTATATCTTCCTTCTGTTCAAGGAACAATACATGCCCCAAATAGAGCGTCTCAAAGTTCAGAGGTATCTGGGACCTAAGTACCTTAACTAATGTTCTATGAATACCTTCCCAAAATAGACTTAATTTAGGGCAATCCCAGAAAATATGAAAATGATTTGCCTCCTTGGAGCCGCACCTTCTCCAACACATCACATTTGTATCTTTATATTTTTCCTGATATGGGGTCTTGAAGTATCTTATAATGTTTTTCCAACAATGTTCTCTCCAAGTCAAAGAATTAGTCGAGGACCATTGAAAGCTGCAGATTTTCCCCCAAGCCTCCTCTGAAAGTACCAACCCCGCTTCTTTCTCCCACTTCTCTGAAAGGTGAAATATTTAAGGGGAACATGAGGGGGAATTGCTTCATTCAGAGGGTGGTGAGAGTGCGGAACAAATTGCCAGCACAAGTGGTGGAAGCGGGTGTGATTTCAACATGTAAGAGAAATTTGGATAGGTACGTGGATGAGTTGTAATGGAGGGCTATGGTCCACGTGCAGTTCGATGGGATGAGGCAGATGAATGGTTTGGCATGGGCTAGATAGGCAGAAGGGCTTGTTTCTGTGTTGTAGTATTCTGTGATTATCAATGTCAGTCTGAGCCAGAGCCTTGATCCTATTAAAGGATCTTGAGCATGTATAGTAGCTTCCAGTTAATTGGACCATCGGTTAATTGCTGCAGCTGCTTATTTGGAATCACTTAAAGAACAAAAACTCATTAACAAAATAGCTGGGGTTCCGTGAGTTTATTTGGGACACTATGCTGTTTAATTGGGGCAGGAAACTGTTGCCAAATAGTTTCTAACTCTCATGTCTGTTAGACAATCCACCATACTTGCAACAAACAGTTCTTGAATAGCATCAATTGCACGTGCTTGTGTTCAAAAGGCTCTGCTTTTTATCACTGATAGTTTGTGAGAAATAAACAGTAAGACAATTCGGAACTGTTTTCCTCACTGTGCTTTCAAGATTTCAGGATTGGAGATGCCAGAAACGACTGGGAATCATAATGAAACTATTTCACTACTTCAGGTTAATGAATTGTGAACTGCAAAGGTATTGACAATCACCTTGAATGTTACAATAAAAGTAGAAAATTTGGAGGATGCAATCATTGATAGCATTGTATAAAGCCAGTCCATTATCTACACTAGGTGTCTGCACTGATTTTGTTCATTTACAATCAAAAGAACACTCCAGTGTACACTGGATTAATTCCTCCATCAACAATTAAGAATTAATAGTTTTATTGTACTGTAGAGGTATTGGCAGTCTTCTAATTTCTTCTGTATTTCATTTAAATGCATAATTTGCTACTCAGTTAAACTAGTTTTTTTTTAATTCCTTTTTAACTATTTCTGTGTAACTTCAGCTAATTGGGATAGCTGTTTAGTTGAGCAAAACATACTGGTCCTGAAGTGTCCCAATTACCCGAAGTCCACTATTTTAATATATTCATGGGACTTGAATATCTCTTGTAATGCCAGCACTTTTGTCTATCCCCTATTGCTCCTGAGCTATTGAAAAAGGTGAGAGTCAACTACTTTATTTTGTCTGCAGTCACACGCGGGCCGACGAGTTAAGTAGATTTCCTTCCTTAAAGGGTATTAGTAGCACCAGTGTATTAAAATATTGGGTTTAGTGACAATTGCGGTTGCCCTTTTTGAATTGTTTTAAATTCAGATTTATTTATTAACTTGAAATTAGGTTCTCCTGCAGCCATGGGTGAGATTCAAGCTTGTTTTCCTGGATTGCTGGTCCAGCAACTCAACTCAGTATGCTGTCTGTACAGTCACTGAGCAGGTGGGGGCAGGTGTCCGGCAGAGAAAATAACTGAAGCTGATATTAACAGCCAGATAATCCATGCTTCACCAATCAGAATCAAGTATGTTATCGTTGTCTTATATGATGTGCAATTTGTTGATTTGTGGTAGCAGTACAATGCAAAGGCATAAAATTGCTGTGAACTACATAAAATAGTGCAAAAGAAAGGAATAATGGATTGTTCAGAAAGCTGATGGTAGAGCAAAAGAAGCTGTCTCTGTATTGTTGAATGTGGATCTTTAGGCTCAAGTATCTGCTCCCTTATGGTATTAATCAGAAGTGGGCATGTTCCAGATGGGGAGGGTCCTTAATGATGGATGCTGCCTTCTTGAAATCCTGTCTTTTGAAGATGTCTTTGATGGGGAGAGTTGTGCCTTTGATGGAGCTGGTTGAGTCTCCAGCCCTGCAGTCTCTTTTGATCCTGTCCGTTAGAGTCTTTATACCAGGTGGTGATGCAACCAGTTAGAATAGTCTCCACTGTATAGCTATAAAAACGTATAAGACCACAAGAGATGGGAGCAGAAGTAGGACATTTGGCCCATCAAATCTGCTCCACCATTTCATTGTGGCTGATCCAGCAATCAACACGACTTTTGGTAATGCACCAAATCCCTTCAAACACCTAATGAAGTAGAGCTGCTGGATGCTGTCTTCCTGATTGCATCAATGTGTTGAGCCAAGGGCAGATCCTTTGAGATACTGACACCTAGGAACTTAAAGCTACTCACCTTTTCCATCAGTGACCCTTCAATGAGGACTGTTCTTCCATTGTCCTCTTCATGAAGTTCGCAATCAATTACTCGGTCTTGCTGATGTTGAATGCGAGTCTGTAGTTGCATATGTTTCACTACTCTGTGACTTCACACTACCATTTGAGGCTACGTCCACACTAGACCCGATAAGTCCGTAACCAAAGCTTTTTCTCTTGGTTTTGACCCTCCGTCCACACTGAAACGGCATTTTCCTCCCCTGAAAACAGAGATTTTCTAAATCGCCCTCCAGAGTGTGTAAATTTGAAAACGCCGATTGTACAGAGCAGTGTAGATGGGGTAAACGGATATTCTTAAAAACGTTGTCATGACGTACCAGAACAGATGGCGGCAGCGCAGCATTTCATTGTTTTCTTGAGCACAACCCCTCACACAACCAAACAATTTCAGAACAGGTGGCAATGAGACTGAAGCCAGAAGAGTTAGAAACGTACTCACCGAATACTTTGACCCATAGCTTACTGAATAAATTAAGTTTACTCACTTTGCCCTGTTTTCTGTCCTTGCTTGTATGAAGGTGGTTTACCTATTTATGCAAGTTCTTCTCTGACAATAGATGTGTAACAGCCTAATGTAACATTGTATGGAAATACAAGATAACACTGATGCAGACATGTTTCATACATTTAACAAGGTGCTTTATTAATGCAACAGAGTTAGTCAGTTTTTCAATTTTCGTCGTCAGCCGGGTCATACTGTCCGTGAACTCCCCGTCGGTTGCCTCCATGCGTTCCAGTATTTGGTTTTTTTTTAGTTTTAAGTCCAACTACGCGAAAGCCAACAGCAATTCCTTTTAAGTTTTTTTTAGTCTGTAACTGGACAAACGCACACCAAGTAACACACATCAAAGTTGCTGGTGAACGCAGCAGGCCAGGCAGCATCTCTAGGAAGAGGTACAGTCGATGTTTCAGGCTGAGACCCTTATATCATTTCCTCTTTGCTTGTTTTCTGTGTGTCCTGCGCATGCCCAGCAGGAGGAGATTCACCCAAATATCCGTTCTAATGTGGACGGAGATATTTTTAAAAACGCCTTGTGTGGACGCCTATTGTTTTTATGCGAAACTGGCATTTTTCAAAATTATCCGGTCTAGTGTGGACATAGCCTGAGATTCTGCCAAAAAATGATGTCATCTGTAAATTTAGGGATAACATTTGAGCGGTGCTTAGCTATGCAATCATGAGTGTAGAGGGAATAGAGCAGTGGGCTAAGCACAAATTCTTGAGGTGCTCTGTGTTGATTGACATTGTGAATGAGATGTTATCACCAATCTGTATTGAATTTGGCCTCCTGATGAAGTTGAGGATCCATTGCAAATGGAGCTTTAGAAGCTTGGCGTGTAATACTGAAGAGATGGTATTGAACACTGAGCTGGAATCAACAATTCAATTCCAATCAGAAGCAATGCAGGAATCGCGAACTTATTGATAACTGTTAAGAGGGATTGCTGGTCATACCTTTAGCCAGATTTATGAATGCTTGCCAGTTTTTTTAAAGAACAATTTGGAGTGTGTAAAGTGCTGGCAGACCTCCTTTATGATGTTAAGTTATGAAGTTACCCGCTTATCTAATTTTACTTTCAAATTTTCTTTCATTTTGTTGCATTGTTTGCATCTGAAAATGTTTGTTTTTTTTTGAATGCTATGGACTTCTGTGCTTAAAATCACATTATTTAAAAGCTCAAGGTAAATGCATATTATAAGAAATTTTATTTATTATAGTTGACAGGTGTTTTGGATGATTGCTTCTGCGACATAGAAAGTATCGATGACTTCAACAGTTACAAGATTTTTCCTAAATTACAGAAATTGCAAGAAAGAGACTACTTCAGATATTACAAAGTAAGATTCTTAATATTATTGAAACATGTTTTCCGTAAATGGGTGTAGGTTTGTATTAATTCTGTGGTTAAAGTGGAGCTTAGTTTTTGGGTAGCTGTGACAAGTATCTTGCTATTCAAGGTAAAACTAATTTGTCATGTCCAATTATGGACTAAAAAACAGATTTCTTTTGGTTGGTTTTAAGTATTCTCTGTGTAGTGTTCAATCTGTGGCTACAAAATGTGTATGTACCCTGACCAAATGATTAATTTTATGAATAACTAGTGCTGGAAATTGTTCTGGGATGAACATGTTTTTAGATTGGGCAGTGACATTGTTACTGTCTTGATTTAAATTAAGGTTGGTCTGATAAATAGGCTGGTAATTAAGAATCCAGTAACTTTTCAGGTTGTGATCAAATCTATTAAAAGTAATTATTCCATCCTCAGTTAGTGCACATTTTCATTTATTTTAGTCTCTTTTCCTTCTGTATTAAAATTAATTTGCTACTGCTCAGTTTAATGCAAATATTATAGATTTCAGTAAAATATTGTGAGAGAACCTGAAATTTGCTGCCTTTACAATATACTGATTAATAGTGTCATGATGAATGTGTTTTATTTTAATCTTACAAAATCCTCTTAGGAGGTAAAGTGATGCAGCACGTAATGATGGGCACCATGGTAGTGTAGTGGGTAGTGTGACTCTATTACAGCTCAGTGCATTTCAGAGTTCAATTCTGGTGCTGTAAGAAGTCTATATGTCCTCTCTGTGGAATGTGTGGGTATTTCCTGCATGCTCTATTTTCTTCCCACAGTCCAAACGCCTACCAGGTAGGTTAATTGGACATTGTGAAAAGTGTTTTGTGATTAGGTTAGGGTTAACCGGGTTTGTTGGGTGTTGCTGGGGCAGCATGGCTCCAAGGGCTTACTCTGCGCTGCATTATTAAGAAAAATAAAATACCCTTCAGATCCATCATGTTCATGCCATCTCTTTGTACTGTATTATCACATTCCCCTCTTTTCTACCCTCCCCCTCCCCCCCCCACCTCTGTCTGCTGTCTCTACAGTGCCTCTTGTATTAATTTGAAAATTGTTTAGATGCAGCCTGGTTAGTTACCATAAGTACCTTCTCTTAACAGGTAAATTTAAAGCGACCCTGTCCTTTCTGGTTAAGTGATGGGCATTGTTCGATTAAGGACTGCCATGTAAAGCCTTGTTCTGAGGTAAAATTTATATTTGCAGATGTTATTTTTTTTTAATTCATGCTTCAGTTTGAGGGGTAGGTTGTTTGTTCCTGGTTTTAGTATTTGGCAAAATCCAGAATTCTTATTATCATAAGATTTCACTTGTGATGTATCAACTTTGTCTTTTTGAAACATAATTAAATTGAAAATCATAGGAATACATGGACATTCCATTATTATACTTATTAAAATACATGCAACTCAGAAGATGGTCATTATGCTCTTCTCACCAATATCACAAAGAAGTGGGATTGGTCTGTAATGTGTATGCTAATTTCCCACTACAAATCTTAAGTGATATGTTCTTCTATCTTAGCTTTGCTCAATACATAAAATGTTGCATGATCATGTGTTACTCAAACCTCGGAATTCCAATTATAATCTGTTAATTGAAAGCAAAAACAAATTTAGAAAGCAGTTATGATATTGATGGATTAAAGTGCTGAAGTATAACTTGTAGCTTGACTCGAGGAACAGTAGTAGCTGAGAATGGTACAGGGGTCTGAAGAAACTCCCAGAAGCCTGTGATGAGCGGGAAACTAATAATCAAGAGTATATAAGAAATAAGTACGAATGTCATCACTTGACTGCAATCTAGAAAAAAAGTAAGGTAACATCGTGTTGAGTCCCTGAGGTGCACTGTCTGGGATGGTGGTGGAGGCAAATATGATGGAGGTGTTCAAGAGAGTCTCAAATAGCCACATAAATGATTACTTATTTCATTAGTAGTTAATAGATATTGTGCATGCAGAGGAAATTTTTTGGGCATTTGATTACTAATTTAATTAGTTTGCACAACATTGTGGGCTAAAGGGTTCATTCCTGTGCTGTACTGTTCTATGTCCTATCTTCTATCCATCAGGTTTGAAACCTTTTATAATGACCACCAAAAAGTTATATATCTTCTGTTGCCAGTTATTCTGGGTTTTTTTTTAATAATGTTGGTCTACTTTGTGGTGTGGTTATTTCAAAACCCGGTTGAAATTATCTCCAATGACTAATTTGGAGGAAATTTCTGAAATATATTTGTGTAATCATTTTAACACTTCGTTTTATTTTTAGAGTGAGATTCCAATTGGAATTAAAGCAGCTAATTACAATAAAGTAAGTTTATACTTGAATTAACTTTTGTCTGATCACTTCGGAACATTCAGTTAATGAATAAAGCATTTGAAGTAATATTGCCTGATAAGATTCTGATGAGATTGGCGAATACCACTGAAAACCTGCATTATCTTCATCTACCAATATGAAATGTATTTCCTAATTCAGAAACTTGTATGTTCTCTGAAGCTGAAACATAATTCTGTTTATTCATATTTTACTAGTTAAAGCCAGTAAAAGTTTATCAATCCTCCTAGATGCATCATTGATTGGCTAATTTTTTGTTACTATTATAAGGAAGTGAATGCAGAAGAGTTACAAGACTGTGAAGAAGCAAATGAGCTGGGAGCTGTCAACAGCACATTAAGGTGATTAAAGATTTGGTGATTTGGCCATTGTGGTTGTTTTAGTGAAATTAGTTGGTTGGAATTTAATATTGATTCTAATTTCAAGTTTTCAGCAACACCACTTTTTCGATCTTACCTTTCACCTGAGTAATTTCTACATGAGCTGGCAAATTCTCATTTGTAATACAGGGTTCCCTGGGATATGAATGACCTGATTTGCAAAAAATCCAACTTTATAAACATTTTTCAGAATCACAAGAGACTCTGCAAATGCTGGCTATCTTGAGCAACTCACAGAAAATGCTAGAGAAATTCAGCAAGTCAGGCAGCATCTATGGAGGAGAATAAAACAGAATAAAAATTTTTGGGCTGAGACCTTTCATCAGGACTTGAAAGGAAGGTAGAAGCTAGAATAAGAAAGTGGGGGAGGGAGGTAGCCTAAGCTGGCAGATGATCCGTGAGACCAGATGAGGGACAAATTGAATAGATGAAGGACGGGGGGTGGGGGGGGGCGCGCGGATTAAGTAAGAATCTGGGAGGAAGCTTGTTAGAAGAGGTTAAGGGGTGAAGAAGAAACTTAGTAGGAAAAGACAGTTGGACCATTGAAGAAAGGAAAGGACGTGGGAAACTAGACTGAGAAGATGGGCAGGTGAGAAGAGGTGAGATGAAAACCAGAATGGAAAAAGAGAAGGGGAAGAGGGAGAAATTACTTAAAAGTTGAAGAAATTTATGCTTGTGCCATCAATGAGGGCTACTCAGACAAAATAAGAAGTGTTGCTTTTCTGACCCAAAGATGGCCTCGTTCTGTCGGAACAGGAAGTCAAATTGAAATGGGTGACCACCAGAAAATCTCACCTTTTTTGGTGGCTAGAGTGAAAGTGCTCAACAAAGTGATTTCCCCTAGTCCACATTAGGTCTCACTGATGCCGAGGAGCCCGCATCGGATATAATAGGTGACCCCAGCGTATTCACAGCTGAAGTGTCGTTTCACTTGGAAAGACTTTTCACTTTGCTTGGGAATTGCTGTCTGTGACTTCCTTGTCCATTTGTTTCTCCCCACTGATCTCCCTCTTGGTACTTAACCCTGCAAGCGAGACAAATGCTAGACCTGTCTGTAAACCACCTCTCTCAACACTGTTCAGTGTTCCAAATAGTCCTTCTAATTAAGACTGCTGGTTTGATTTGTAATTCTGTTTGTTCCTTCATTTTATGTTCCCTTTCCCTTCACATTGTAAATTATTTTTTGTGCGAGTCTGAAGCATTTTTATTTACTGTTGATGAGAAACGAGGTGCTTATTGCACAATTTGCTGATGAATAACTCCAATTTCCAGATGAATAACTCCAATTTCCACTGTGATTTGGAAAAACAGTGAAGGTTTTCTGACAGTATTACAAGTTTAAAATAAAGAATGCTCCAATTTTATCTACTTTATGGGTGACAAAGCTGGTTTTACTCTAGAACATTATGTTACATCTAAATCACTTAAATTTGCATGGCTGTTTTAACAAACTCTTGATTTTTTAAATGTTTAGTCCTGGGTGATGAAATTAAAGGAAAGACTTTGTCAGGCAATGACAGCAGTAATTCATAAGGCAAGCAGGCTGAGGGAACATAACAATGTCACTAATTTTTGACAATAGTAAAGCATATTAGATCATGAGCACTGTGGAGAGTGAAATGCTTTTCAAGAAGCGCATCTGCAGAATGCACCAATACTGATTTCTCTTTTAGAAAGAGAGATCTGAAAACGCTATTCTTTTCTGTAACTTCTACAATGACGTCTTTACTACAGTGATTGAATTAGATTTATTAGTGACCAAGTATCAGCTTTTACATTCAAGTCAAGTCAAGTTTATTGTCATTTCGACCATAAGCTGCTGGTACAGTACACAGTAAAAACGAAACAATGTTCCTCCAGGACCCTGGTGCTACATGAAACAACACAAAACTACACTAGACTATGTGAGACAGCACAAGGGTACACTAGACTACAGACCTGCACAGGACTATATAAAGTGCACAAAACAATGCAGGGCAGTACGATAATTAATAAACAAGACAGTAGGCACAGTAGAGGACAAACTACAATATAATAATAAATGATGTAGATGTCATTCTGGACTCTGAGTATTGTGGGGTCTGATGGCTTGAGAGAAGAAATTGTTGCACAGTCTGGTTGTGAGAGCCCGAATGCTTCGGTTCCTTTTGCCAGATGGCAGGAGGGAGAAGAGTTTGTGTGAGGGGTGTGTGGGGTCCTTCACAATACTGTTAGCTTTGCAAGTGCAGCGTGTGGTGTAAATGTCTGTAATAGCAGGAAGAGAGACCCCGATGATCATCTCAGCTGACCTCATCTCCTGCAGGGTTTTGCGATTCGAAACGGTGCTATTCCGGAACCAGGCAGTGATGCAGCTGCTCAGGATGCTCTCGATACATCCACTATAGAATGTGGTGAGGATGGGGGGTGGGAGATAGACTTTTCTCAGCCTTCGCAGAAAGAAGAGACACCGCTGGGCATTCTTGGCTATGGAGCTGATGTTGAGGGACCAGGTGAGATGCTTAGCCAGGTGAACACCAAGAAATTTGGTGCTCTTAACAATCTCTACGGAGGAGCTGTCAGTGTTCAGCGGAGAGTGGTTGCTCCATGCTCTCCTGAAGTCAACAACCATCTCTTTTGTTTTGTTCACATTCAGAGACAGGTTGTTGGCTCTGCACCAGTCTGTTAGCCGCTGCACCTCTTCTCTGTATGCTGACGTGTCATTCTTGCTGATGAGACCCACCATGGTTGTGCCACTGGCAAACTTGATGACGTGATTCGAGCTGTGTATTGCTGCACAGTCATGGATCAGCAGAGTGAACAGCAGTGGACTGAGCACACAGCCCTGGGTACTCAGTGTGATGGTTTTGGAGATGCTGTTCCTGATCCGGACTGACTGAGGTGTCCCAGTCAGGAAGTCTAGGATCCAGTTGCAGAGGGAGGTGTTCAGGCCCAGCAGTTTCAGCCTTCCAACTGGATGCTGAGGAATGATTGTGTTGAATGCTGAACTGAAGTCTTATGAACAGCATTCATCGTATGTGCTGTCTTGCATCCATGATCAATAAGATGAGCAATACCTGTCCATAAAGAGTACTTCAGCTAAGGTTTTCTTCAAGTTTGCTATTGACTTTCATGGCAGATTTGTCCCTTCTGTGGAATGAGGTTCTAAGGTTTATTTATGCATTGTTCTTTGTGTATTTCATAATGCAAATTTGTATTCATTAACTTGTAGGCCAATATAACTTGTACTTTTGTTTTACATAATGTATTTGGTTGGTGTGTTTGTAGTTCTGTCTTACATTGTTCTCTTTTTGTTTTTAGTAACCAAACAAAAGAGGCTTTTATTGATTGGGCAAGATATGATGATGCACAAGACCACTTCTGTGAGCTTGATGGTGAGGATATTTTGAACAATTGGTATCATATTCAAATGTAGATTATACATTTGCCCAGCAATTCCAGGATACTTTTTTTTTAAAAAGTTAAGGAAGTTGGGAACCTTAAGCAAAAATATTATTTATGAGACCTCCTTTGGGGTGGCACAGTAGCATAGCGGTTAGTGTAACATTATTACAGTGCCAGTGACCCGGTTTTAATTCTGCTGTTGTTTGTACTGATTCTTTTTATGTTCTCTATGTGGGTTTCCTCTGGGTGCTCCAGTTTCCTCCCACATTCCAAAGACATATGGGTTAAGTAGGTTAATTGGTCACATGGGTGTAATTCAGCAGTGCGGGCTTATTGGGCTGGAAGGGCCTGTTACTGCACTATATCTCCAAACAAAATAAATAAAAATACTGACTGGTCAAAAAATGCATGGAAACGGCAATTGTAACTGTTGAGGATAACAGTTTTCTTTACAAATGTAAAATGCATGGTATTATGTAATTTAAGTAAACGTATGAATTTAAAATAGAGCCAACATGTTGTCAGTGAACTCTCTTACCCAAGTTCATTTTTGCTTAAAGATTTGTTTAAGGCCGAAAGTGGGGAATAAAGGAAGAGGGGAGTTGGAGGGATTTTTTTTTAACCAGGAGGAGAAATTGATATTCATGCCATCAGGTTGGTGGCTACCCAGATGGAATTTAAAGTGTTGCGCCTCCACTCTGAGGGTGGCTTCATCTTGTCACAATGGGAATTAAAATGTTTGGCCGCTGGAATTTCTTCTTTTTAGCGGATGGAGTGGAGGTGCTCAATGAAGCGGTTTCCCAATTTACACTGGGTCTCACCAACGTAGAGGAAGCCACATTGGGGCCACCAGACACAATAAACAACCACAGCAGATTTGCTGGTGAAGTGTAAGGACTGTTTGGGGCCCTGAATGTAGCACTTAGGCTGCTTCTGGAGGTAACTGCCAAGAGATAGAGTAATGGGGAGGGATGAATGGACAAGGGAAATGCAGAGAATGATCCATGCGGTAAAGGGAGGGAGAGGTAAAGATAAGTTTAGTTTGGAGATGGTGGAGGTTGCAAAGGATAATGTGTTGAATGCGGAGTCTGATTTGGTAGTAGGTAAGGACAAAAGGAATTCTATCACTGTTACAGTGGCGCGAAGAGGGAGTGAGTGCAGATGTTCAGGAAATGGAGGAGTTGGGGTGAGGGTAGATAGAATATACATATTAAGATGCCTGTCTCAACTAAATTGTATTCCTATGCATTTGAGAAGGAGCATTGCATTTCCTTTTAAAATGTTGTGATTTTGACTTCTGTTCTATTGTAAAAGAATTGGAAATGCCCACAAAAAGGTATATCTGGAGAGGGGAGAAAAAAGCAAATTAGGTTGTGGTTAATTTTGTACACAAGGGCTTATGATGAAAAAACAAAAGAAGTGTTTTGTTGCATTTATCTCATTGTACTGCCTTTGTGTGTGGAATCTGGTCACTATTATTTGACAGTGATGAAGCCTTTTAAGAATGACACCACAGTGGTTAAGTTACTGAAAAGCACTTATTACTTTAGAGATGCAAATTTAAAACACACTCTGGCGGATGGGAAATTTGCAAGTTTCACTACCAAAGTGGTTGTATTACTAATGCGTGCTATTACTAGTTCATGAATATCACTTGTTTTAGCCTTGTGGCTTTGCTAAATTTTTCAGCAAAACGCCCTCTAAACTGCTGCTAACTTAAACACCATGCTTCTCCATAACATGTAGTACCCCAGGAGAGAACCAAGACCTTGCCCAAATCCATCCTGTTATCAGAAGGCTTTTTCACCTTTTTGGTTCATTAAATATAATCAACTTTGTACAATGTCGCTTGTTTCAATTTTCCTCATTCCACTCACTATGTTGTCTTTAGTTGTGATGAAGGAAAACCCTCTGGTGAATCAGAGCCTGGATTTTTCAGTTGATTGTTGCTGTTTTGTGTCTTTAAAAAAGAATATTGAAACTAATCTCTCCTTTTATAGATGAGTTGTCACCTGATGCAGAATATGTGGATCTCCTCCTCAATCCTGAACGCTACACTGGATACAGGGGTTGGTCAGCCTGGAGGGTGTGGAATAGCATCTATGAAGAGAACTGTTTCAAGTATTCCCTTTTAATTTCTGTTTCAATATACTTTTATAGTTATTTTGTTTCTTGTAAGTAGGATCATAAGAGACCAGAAGATATAGGAACAGAATTAGCCCATTTGGCACATCGATTCTGCTCTGCCATTTCATCATGGCTGCTCTAGTTTTCCTCTGTCCCAATCTCCTTCCTTCTCCCAATACCCCATCATGCCCTGACCAATCAAGAATTTATCAACGTCTGTCTTAAATATACAGAAAGACTTTGGTTCCACAGCTGCCTGGGGCAAAGAATTCTACAGATCCACCACTCACTAGCTAAAGGAATTCCTCCTCACCTCTGTTCTAACAGAACGCATCCCTATTCTGAAGCTGTGTCCTCTGGTCTTGGACTGTCCCATCACTGAAAACATCCTCTTCACATCCAGTCTATCAAGGCTTTTCACCATTCGATAGGCTTCAATGAGGTCACCTCTCCTCCTCCTGAATTGGGATTTGAATGTAATTTATAATCTAAATGTTGGATTTGAATTTCAGTTGAGAAAACAAGTAATAATCTTGTGTATTTGTTGTCTTAGTTATTTTTGACCTCTTTACTATTGGTTTATTTGTCCTATTTCTTAAAGAAAAGCTATGGTCAGTGGACATGCAAGGGTCTGCACAACAGTCCAGTTTCTGTTGGTCTTGCTCAAAAATCTCAATCTTGGTATGGATCTTAATGATCCCATTTCTTGTCCTTAAGTTTAAATTCAGATTTATTCAAATTTAGATTTATTTATCACATGTACATAAAACTTAGTGAAATGCGTCATTTGTGTTAACAACCAGCACACCCATGAATGTGCTGGGGGCAGCACAGTCTGGCACCAACATTGTATGCCCACAGTGCTTGGCACAACAACACAGAACACAATGAGTGACTCAACAACATCAAAACAAGCCCCGGTGGGGAACTTCATTAAAACTAGTTTAAATGCATTTCCCCACCTCATCAAACATGAGCTCTACATGAGTATACACGCTTCTGGCAATTTTTTCACCGAGTACACATAAAATTAATATTAGGTACAATGAAAATCTTTGAACTTTCATCAACAGACATTTGATTGGATTTTTTCCACCCAAGTGATATTTGTTCCACTGTGAGTAGTTTTCATATGCAGTTGTTTGAATCTTAATTATTTTTGGGCTTGAGTTTAAATGCCGGCTTACTGAGCATAGTTTCTGTATTAGTTCTGCTTTCTACTCATTTGTATTCAGTTCCTTTTCAGAATTCATGCTTAATACAGTAGTTCTAAGTCTGTTTTGAAAGAGAATTGAATAGATTTGCAGTTAACACACACAAAATGCTGAAGGAACTCAGCAGGTCTGGTAGCATCTATGGAAATGAATAGACAGTCGACATTTCGGGCCAAGTTAAGGTTTCGTCATTGAAATGCCTTCCTAAAAGGGTCTGAATAATACTTTAGATAAATTTCTGATCATTTTCTGTTGGCCTCATGAATGACCTTCAAACTGTGATTTATTTTTCTGTTGTAGTTGACGTGTAATTAAGAAAGCTCAAAGAACCTACCAAAAATTCTGTATACAAAATATATTTTCTGTTTTCAAAAGTCTGCCTCTATTTGCCTGTTTGGCTTTTTTCCAAATTGTTTTATCCTTGCTGTGGACTTATGCAAGCGAATTATTTGTCTTTGTGCCTATCACTTGGTAGTGAAAAGTTAAGTATAACCTAATGACCAAAATAGTAGTGCAGGGAAAAGCTCCCCTCTCCCCCTCTCCCCCTCTCCCCCTCTCCCCCTCTCCCCCTCTTCCCCCTCTCCCCCTCTTCCCCCTCTTCCCCTCTTCCCCCTCCCCCTCTCCCTCCCCTCTTCCCCCTCTTCCCCTCTTCCCCTCTTCCCCCTCTTCCCCTCTTCCCCCTCTTCCCCCTCTTCCCCCTTCCCCTCTTCCCCTCTTCCCCCTCTTCCCCCTCTTCCCCCTCTTCCCCCTCTCCCCCTCTTCCCCTCTTCCCCTCTTCCCCCTCTTCCCCCTCTTCCCCCTCTTCCCCTCTTCCCCTCTTCCCCTCTTCCCCCTCTTCCCCCTCTTCCCCGTCAGTCTACTGATATCTTTCATAACCCCACAATGATTCTCACAGCTACCTGGACTATACCTCTTCCCACTCTATCACTTGTATTTTAAAAAGAAATTGCCATCCCCTTCTCTCAGTTCCTCTGTTTCTGCCGCATCGGCTGTCAGGGTAAGGCTTTTCATTCCAGAACTAATGAAATGTCCTCCCCCTTCAAAGAAAGGGGCTTTGCTTCCTCCCCCATCAACACTGCCCTCACCCACATCTCTTCCATTTTGCACGTGTCTGCCCTCACCCATCCTCCGCTACTTCAGGGATAGGGTAAATTTTGTCCTCACCTATCATACCACTAGCCTCTGTGTCCCGCACATAATTCATTGTAATTTCTGCCATCCCCAGTGTGATCCCACCACCAAGCACATCTTTCCCTCCCCCACTTACTTTCTGCTTTCCGAGGGATTGCTCCCTCCATGACTCCCTTGTCCACTCATCCCATCCTACAGATCTCCCTCCTGGTACTTATCCTTGCAAGCAGAACAAGTGCTACACCTGCCCTACACCACTTCCCTCACTACCATTCAGGGCCACAAACAGTCCTCCCAGGCAAGGTGACTCTCCAGCTGTGAGTCTGTCTGTTGGGGTCATCTACTATATCCAGTGCTCCTGGTGTGGCCTCCTCTATATCGATGAGACCCGATGTAGATTGGGAGACTGCTTTACCAAGCACCTGCACTCCATCTGCCAGAAAAAGTAGGATCTCCCGGTAGCCACCTATTTCAAGCAACACACATCTCAATTCTACTTCCCGTTCCCATTCCGACAAGTCAGCCCATGGCTTCCTCTACTGCTGCAGTGAGATCACACTCAGGCGGGAGGAGCAACACCTTGTATTCCACTTGGAAAGCCTCCAATCTGATAGCATGGACATTGATTTCTCAAATTTCTGATAGTTGACCCCTCCCCACTCTTCACCATTCCCCATTCCTGTTTTCCCCCCTCACCATATCTCCTTGCCCCCCTCGCTCCCTTTTCCCTTTCTTCCATGGTTGTCTACCCTCTCCTTTCAGACTCCCCCTCCTCCAGCTCTATCTTTCACCAATTAACTTCCCAACTCTTTACTTCACCCCTCCCCCCTGACCGTTTCACCCAACACCTACCACTGTATGTCTTCCTCCCCTCTGGCCGCCTGATTACTCTGACTTCCCATCTTTTTTTCCGGTTTTGGCCCAAACTGTCAACTGTTTACTCTTTTCTGGCCTGCTGAGTTCCTCCAGCATTTTGTGTGCATTTATTCAAAATATTAGCTTGTATTGGGCATCAGTTTGGATAGTTATGGTCACTGAGATAATCAATTGAATTCCATAAAAGGTGACAGTCTCATTAAGAGGACATGCAGGTAACACATTCACACAGAGGAAAGATGTATGGTGGCAATCACATACCGGGGAGTGGGGGAGAAGGCTCAGTGTCTTCAGCTGTGAGGCTTCCGTCAGTCAGGGTGAACCATGGATGTTGTGTCCCAGCTCTCTAGATACCCAAGCTTGGGCAGTACGATATGGACAGCAAGCTGTTGTCCATGTAGTAAGCTCCCCCTCTGTATGCACCTGATGAACCCTAAGGAATGGCGAGACTGATACAGTTTGGTACCAGCAGCCTCACAGGAATTGCCAAGTTAACATTGAACTTGATGTTGGACTGTCTTAGGGACTTTAGCTCTGGATTTTTCTTTCAGTTTACTCCTGAAGCCTTCTCCACGAGTGGGTATAGCCGCAAGGCAGCAGGGGTTTGAAATCGGAGTTTTCCTTCTAGATGAGTTGCCAACCACGTCTGATGAGCCCCATCAGCCCTAAGTGACTGATTTTAGGGTGCCAGTAACCCGCCTTTGCCCCTTCTCCTGTCAGTAGAAACGGTACTGCTGGACTTGGAGTCTAAGCCACAGGTGAAGGCCAGGAGCTGGACTTGTTTGTTGGAGGCTATTTGAGACGCACGCCATTAGGAGCACTTACTAGGCAGTGGGAGCTTGTCCCCATTACCACCCCCGGCTCTTACAATCTTAAGGTGTATCTGAAAGGAAAAGGGTAAATATTGCAAGTCTGAATATGCGGTAATTTTATGTCAATTAAATCTGAAGAGACTGTGTTTCTGATAGTGTAGATTAGAACAATGCTTTGTTGAACCGTAGAGAGCAATTCATCAAAGAGACTCATTCCACCGAGATGACTTTAGGAAGTCATTCCTGCCTGTGGCCATCAAACTTTACAACTCCTCCCTTGGAGGGTCAGACACCCTGAGCCAATAGGCTGGTCCTGGACTTATTTCCTGGCATAATTTACATATTACTATTTAACTATTTATGGTGTTATTACTATTTATTATTTGTGGTGCAACTGTAACAAAAACCAATTTCCCCCGGGATCAATAAAGTATGACTATAACTACAACTACAACTATGAAAACTCTTAATTTTACTGAAATTATTGCCACAAAATCTCACTTGGTTTGAAGTGCACTGAAATACTTCAGGAACATTTAATCACAAATGAATAAACCTACACAAAGAAATTAAATTTGCCACTGACTTAATAAACAATAAGACAAGGTTTAGACAGGTGAGCTTTGGAAGGCGAGTCAGAGGGACACGGCATTTGGAGTTTGGTAAGACTGGAGGAGAGCCATGTTAAAATTTAAACATAAATGCAAGAATTTATAATTGGAGGGCTAGGATAGATCAGCATGACAATGATGGGTAAGAGTAATGTAGAATGGATGATATGAAGTTGATGAAAATTGGGAAATGGATAGAGGTAATATTTAAAGTGCAGTTGCCCATGTGCAAAATGTATTTTTGTTATAGTTAAATTTGTATGTTGCCAAATCTCAAGGCATCTAGGAGTTTCACAGAGTACTACTTTGGAATTTTACTGATACAGAGAAAAGCGATGTGACTATTTTCCTCTGTTATCAAATAGGCATCACTTGGATTATATACTGACAATGATTTGGTATTTTTAATGGAGCAGTACTGATCAACGAACTAACGTCGTTTCTTTGAATAGTGTCCAATGACTTTGACGTGCAGCTAACTCTTGAGGGATATTTACTTTGAACAGAAGTATAGCCTAACCCATAGTTAATGAAGGATGTATTGTCCCAAATGTTCCAATATTCTTGAAACTTATTCCAATAAGAAAGTGAAACAAGGTTTTAAAAAAACTTTAAATATCTTTTGCAGGCCTCGCTCTGTATATCGTCCTCTGAATCCATTAGCACCCAGCAGAGGTGAGTTTGTCACTTAAAAAATAATTATATTAACATGTGTATCTTTTTTTTAAAAAGATCTTCAGGCCAAAGCAAAAGTTTATTATTTCTTGGCAAAGCTGCATTGCCCATATTACTGTATGTAGTTCTTAGCTCCCTAAGAAATTGAATACTATGTCCATGTGATAGTTTTATCTCCCATTATGAATCTCAAACCTCATGGCTTTACATTGATTTTTTTATCTTTGAAGTGCCTAGTTGAGTAGTTAAATGTGGCTGCCATTCCTGCCAACAAATGTCAATGAGATAAATGGATAGCAAATCTATTGTAAGTGATTCCCAGGTTGACCATAAAACTAGGTAAACACTGAAGGATTAGCCTTCTGATTGGAGCTGACATTTACCAGGTGAATCACAGAATACGTGTGTGTATCTATAGGTAGCTAGGGGAACAGCCATTCTCTCTTTTAAATATTGATTTAGATTTTAGTAAATAATGCAAATTGTCCTAATTTACTTGATTTTCATTCTCAACCTATTTTTCTTCTTTCAGGAGATGATGATGGTAAGAGCAGAAGAGATGACTACGTATGTGTATGAACTAAATTACTGCTGCAACAAACTTCTGCACTTCCATTGGTTTGCAATATAAACTATTTGCATAATTCTTTAGTCTAAATGGAATTTTAATCACCAGAATGATTCAGAAATAATATTTGTATATTAATTGGAAAATAATATACTGTATGCTTCCTTTTAGGCAAGTACTTAATTGCTTTTTGGTATTGTTTATAAAAATGCAGTGTGAATTTCATCAGCAAAGTAATAGAAAAAGTTTAGTCTGAATGCAATGGGAATGCAATGATAGCTATTTTGCCTTTCTCTTGAAGTTTCTCTACAAAACAGGAGTCTATTAGCATTCTCCTTTATAATTTTTAAGTACTAACTCCAGTGAATAACAGTGAACCAAATATGGTTATTTTGTATCTTTAACAATTTTCAAATGAATGTTGTAAAATTCATTGAAGGACATTGAGAACTCCCATTAAAGCTGCATAAGGTGTTGGAAATACAAAAGTAGACCAGAAATCAGCCAGTTATAGTCTCAGTGAATGGAAGATTAGGGTTGTTGCATAATGGTTGTTGCTGGAAGATGCATGCATTCCTATTAAGTCAGGACTGTTTACATTTTTCTGTTAATGGCCCATAACGATGGCCTGCTTTTCATTCAAGTTTGCGTGTGACCATGACCATAATTAATAAGATTTGAAGAGTTAAAATAGTGTGAGCAAAGTCATACTGTCAAGCATTTATTCATGTCTTTGGGAGTGAAGGAAAAATATCTGTGAGATATAGTGTAATGTATTGATGTAGTGCTAAGTTTAATTGTGATTTATTTGTGTTGCAGGTGAATCCTTCTACAATTGGTTGGAAGGTAATGACTTTTACAGAGTATATTTTTTTTTAATTTAGAGATGTAACAAGAGAACAGGCCTTTCTGGCCTGATAAACCCATGCCAGCATGTGACCAATTTCTAACCTGCAAGTCTTTGGAATTAGGGAGGAAACTGAAGCACCCAGAGAAAGCCTACGTGGTCACAGGGACACTATACTCCTCACAGACAGCAGCTTAGTTGGCGCTGTAATAGCATTATGTTCACCGCCATGCTACCCTCGCACCTACAGTATATGAATTTAGAATCGTGTGAAAAATCCAACAAGTGATGGTTGTTTAGAACAGGTTAGGTCAAACTGTTTCACCATCATGATAGAAATGTAAATTAAAAGGTGGTTAACTTTTCTGATTACTTTACTAAATGATTTGTGTAGCACTGAACCTTCATCGTTCAACTGTTGCTTGACTGTGACAACAAGCTTATCTTTTGATCATAATTTCTTCATGAAGAAATTATGATCAAAGGATATATTAATAATCTCTTCATATCTAAACTCATATTTGGGTGTTTTGAGGAGAAAGTAGATTGGATGATGGGCATGTCAATTGAAACTACCTTCTGTTATCCATTTATAGCTTCAAAGGCTTGTTTTCTTGGTTCACAGAAATGCCTCTGGAACTTTGCAGTAAGATTAAGTTACAAATTTTCTTGTGGAAACTTTATAGATGGTTTGTAGAATTTTCTAAGTCTAATAGCTAGTGAAATTTCAAATATCAAGGTGGGTCAGAGCTCTCTGGGTAAAACTTTATAATATGTCTGAAATACTCCGTATAAAACATGGCATAATTTGCTTAGCAATGCACACAAAATGCTGGAGGAACTCAGCAGGCCAGGTAGCATCTATGGAAAAGAGTAAACAGCTGACGTTTTGGGCCAAGACCCATCTTCAGGACAGAATAATTTGATTAATAATCATACGATCATCAATGTTTATCCTGCTATAAATAAAATTCAGTGTCCAGTTTTGTTTTCCAAATAATTACAATAATTCACAAACCTTCAGGTAGGTCATAGATATTAGTACTCACTTGAGTAACCTGCAATTAATGAGATGTTATCTCCACTATGAAGGCCATTGCTTCCAGTGCAGAATGATATTGTGGGTTTCCTTATTGGTGTTATGAGGGAAAAAAATAGATTGGCTGGCAGGAAATACTATTTTGGACATGAAGAAATTATTAATAAATCCTTAGGGTACATACCAGACCAGTTTTAATGACTGCTAAACAGTTTAGAGCATCAAATATCATGTTGAAAATTATCAAAGCCATACAAGTGGCTCATCATTCTGTTTGGAGGGTCAGGTGCTTTCAGACTTCAGTATGAGTAGCACTCATCATAGTCAGAAAGACGGCTCAATAATAGCAGGCTACCAAAGTAAATGATAAAAGTTTTGGATGTACTTTGATATTTATAATTTAACATTATTAATGTATTACAAAAGATGTGGGTATTTTTATCTGCATTTGAAATTTCCCAATTTCCCTTTTAAGAACTCTTCTGAGTAGTTTGTGAAAGAATATCAGCTGAAGTTGTGTTATTTAATATGATGTTAGATCGGTACATTGATAAAATACAACTTCATATTTTTCTGCATTATAAAGTCTCATATGTAACTTCTCTGTTTAATTTTTTTTCTAGGTCTTTGCCTTGAAAAGAGAGTATTTTACAGGTTAATTTCTGGACTCCATGCCAGTATTAATATACACCTCTGTGCCAAGTATCTCCTCGATGGTATGTATGGATATTTTGCTTAACAAAAATCTTTTGAAATATTACATGTTAGAGTTATTTAATTAAGGCATTGTATTATGCAACATGTTATTTTCACACTGTGCCTGTTTACCCTGGCTGGATTACGTTGCCAGATGTACTTTCATATTAATTGTAAAAATGCCTCCAATTTTCTTTCCCCATTCAGTTCATGAGCAGTGGCTTAAATTATATACATAATAAAATGAGGAGCGGAAAAATCAACTTACAAAGAGTTCACATCAATATTTTTGAGCTTGCTTAATTTACATTGGCAGATCAATGGAATCATTGAAGTTCAGGTCATGTTTAATCTGACTTGGTCATAACTTGCTTTGATTGTGTGTGTTGCTTTGGATTTCCACCATCTGCAGAATTTCTCATGTTTATAAACCAAGAATGCCTTGGGTATTCAGTGTAGCACTGCTATTTGATCCTGGGTGGTAAGGTAGAGTGAGACTATTACAGTATATTCTTCTGTAATTTCTGGTGATTCTGGCTACAGACAGGTGAACGAATCACAATGGTCCATGTTGAATCTGGTGATTTTTGTGATCTAAAGTTTCTTCATTCAGAAGTCAAGAACGAGGCATAAACTTGGTGGTTATGGCTGTTTATTCAGTTTTATAAGAACAAAAAATATAAAAGATTTATTGTCAAAATGTGTGTACAATACAACTCTATTTGTCAACATATCCCAAAAAAATATAGCTCAGACTAGAGAGTTAACAAGACAAATCAAGTGGTAAGAAATAACCTATAAAATAGTCGGGATCAGTGGCATGACACAGGCTATAGAGAAAAAAAATTACTAAATCAGCTGGAGATCGATACTTATTGATCACAAAGGAAATTACAATGTCACAGTAGCATTACAAGTGCGCAGATGCACAAATGTTAGAAGATAAGTAAGAAAGAATAAAAAGTAAGTTACCTTAAGCAGTCTCACAGGAGGGGGGGTCATCACTTCCCCAGCCTTAGGTTGTCTTACTATAGAGCCTAATAGCCGAGGGTAAGAATGACCTCATGTAGCGCTCTTTCGAGCAGTGCAGTTGTCTTAGTCTACAACTAAAAGTGCTCCTCTGTTTAGCCAAGGTGGCATGCAGAGGGTGAGAAATATTGTCCAAAATTGCTAGAATTTTCCGTAGGATCCTTTGTTCTCCCACAGCCTCCAGTGTGTCCAGTTTGATGTCTATAACAGAGCATTCGATTCTAATCAGTTTATGAGCCTGTTGGCATCACCCATGAAGGTGCCATTGTCCCAGCACACCACCAGATAGAAGATTGTACTGGCGACAACAGACTGGTAGAACATGTGAAGGAGAGGCCTGCATACTCCAAAGGACCTCAGTCTCCTCAGGAAGTAGAGACGACTCTGGCCCTTCTTGTACACAGCCTCTGTGTTGCTGCTTCACTCAAGTCTGACATCCAGGTGCACACCCAGGTACTTGTAGGTCCTCACCACATTCATGTCCCCACCACCAATAGTAACAGGGAGCAGTACAGGCATCATCTTCCTGAAGTCCATCACGGTCTCCTTTGTATTACTGATGTTGAGCTGCAGATGATTCAACTTGCACCATTTGACAAAGTCCTGGACCAGGGCGCTGTATTCATCCTCCCGACCTCCCTTTATACACCCAACTATTGTTGAGACATCAGAGAATTGCAGATAACTGTACTCAGTCTCGTAACTGAAGCTCAAGGTATAGAGGGTAAACAGGAGGGAGCCAATACAGTCGCCTGTGGGGCCCCAGTGCTGCTTATAGCCATGTCTGACATACAGGTCTGAAGCTGCACAAACAGTGGTTTACCAGTCAGGTAGTCCATTATCCAGGATTCAATGGAAGTGCCAACCTTCATTGATTGGAGCTTCCGCCCACCCACCCCCCCCAGCAATGAAGGCTGTATGGTATTGAAGGCACTTGAGAAATCAAAAAACATGATCTTCATAGTGCTGCTGTGCTTATCCAAATGGGAGTAGGCTCTGTTCAGCAGGTTGGTGACAGCGACGTCAACTCCAACGTGCTCCTGATAGGGAAACTGCAGTGGATGGAGGGCTGATTTGACCATGGGTCGGAGGTGAGCTAGGACCAGTCTCTCTAGGGTCTTCATGATATGTGAAGTACGGGCCACTGAGTGGTTGACCTTTCTAGGCTACTGGGACCACACATGTTTTCCATACAGTTGCCAGTGACCCCTTTCCAGGCTGAGATTCCGATTGCAAATGCACTGTAGAACTTCATACAGCTACTCTGCACACTCTTTCAGGACATTGGGGTTCACGCTATTTCTGTCCCAGTGCTTTGCCATGTCTGAGTTTCCCCAGAGCCCTTCTCGCCTGCTCAGTATTGAAAGTGAGCCTAAGATGACTAGGGAGTTGGTGGAAGGTGAGGGCTGGGAGGTGAAGCTTGAGACGATAGCAGTTGGTATGTGGAAGGTAGGTGCAGAGCAAGGAGGGGATGTAGCCTGTGTTGTTCATCCACATATTGAACTGGAAGAGGAAGGAGGGAAGGCATTGGTGCTGGGGTAGTATTGGGTGCCTTGGCACCTGGACTGGTGTGCTACAACTACTGAAAAAATTCACTGAACAATTACACACGTACAGGTGATTACATAAAATTATGTCAACATAGGAAAGTTAAACTACAGTAAAAATACATGAAAAATAAGAATTCTACATTCAAAACCAACTCAGTTCACTTACCGTACAATTGGAGGCAGTCCAAAAGACATTAACGCAGGCTAAACTGGGATGGGAGAATTGTCTAATCAAGTGATGTTACACTAATTAGGAAAATATTCTTGGAGTTCCTGCTCAGAGTGTAGTGAATCTTTGGAATTCTCAATCTCAGCTATTTGTGGGTAGCTAAAAATATAACAGCTCTTGTTTTATTGTGACCTTGTTTTTGATCTATGCAAATTCAAGATACATGTGTGATCAGTAGGATTGGACTCAACCGACGAATAAACTACGAACAGCTACATCAGAATTGGGTTTAGTCTGACCACATATGTCGTGAAATTTGTTAACTTTGTGGCAGCATTACAATGAAATGCGTGGTAAATATAGGGGGAAAAACTGAATTATAGTAGGTAAATATATTTATATTAAATAGTTAAATGAAATAAGTAGTCCAAAAACAGATATAACAATAGTGAAATAGTGTTCATGAGTTCAGTGTCCATTTAGAAATCGAATGGCAGAGGGGAAGAGGAGGCAAAGGTTTCTGAATCACTGAGTGTGTGCCTTCAGGCTTCTGTACCACCTTCCTGGCGATAACAATGAGAAGGTGGAATGTCCTGGATAGTGGGGGTCCTTAATGGTGGATGCCACCTTCCTGAGGCACCGCTCCTTGATGCTTTGAATACCACGGAGGCATGTACCCATGATGCAGCTGCCTAATTTTACAACGACCTGCAACTTCGATCTTGTGCTGTTGCCCCCCCACCTCCCCCCAATACCAGACAGTGATGCAGCCAGTCAGAATGCCCTCCACAGTCTGGAAAACATCTGAAGATGTTTTGAGTGTTTTGGGTGACAAGCCAAATCTCCTCAGACTACTAATGAAATATAGCCGCTGTCTTGTCTTTATAGTTGAATCAATATGTTTCATTTTCATTTTTAAAATCTTTTTCATTAGGTATTATTAAAGATCAACAAAAGATACATTAATGTAATCAAGTCAATATGTACAATGAAGAAGTAAATTAGCAAATAACTGATTAACAAAGCTAAGCAATATATCAATAATAATGAGAAAAAATAAAGTGTTAAGAATTTTTTTTGAAGGGGAAAAAAAGAACCCCTACTAACTTTTTTAAAAAAAACCCGGAGGGAAGAAACCCCATTGGGAGCGCAACCCCGGAGCTCTACGTCATACAAGCTTCCATAAAAGAAAAACATCAATCCACTAACTCAAATCCACTTAAACAAAAATCGGAAGGAAACCATATTAATTAATTCAAATTAGATGGTAGTAGCGGGCAAATGAACCCCACCTTTTCTCGAAATCAAATCGAGGATCAAAAGTTTGACTTCTGATTTTCTCCAAACTAAGACAGCATCACCTGAGAGAACCGTTGTATCAAACTAGGAGCAGAAGCATCTTTCCATTTCAACAAAATAGCCCTTCTGGCCAATAATGTAACAAATGCAATTACATGTTGGTCTGATAGAGAAATACCATGAATATATTGAGGGATTATACCAAACAAAACTGTCAATTTATTAGGTTGTAAATTAATTTTTAAAACTTTAGAAATTGTAGACAAAATAAATTTCCAAAAATGTTTCAATACAGAACACGACCAAAACATGTGTGTCAATGTAGCTGTCTTGGTTTTACATCTATCACACTGACTAGCAACATTAGGAAACATTTTAGACAGTCTCTCCTTTGTCAAATAGTAACGATGTACAATTTTAAATTGAATTCAAGAGTGACTGGCACTAATCAATATGTTGCAACCAGATTAGACCCTCAGAGATATTGACATCCAGTAACTTGAAATTGCTCATTCTCTCCACTTCTGATTTCCCCTTATGAGGATTAGTTTGTGTTCTCTCATTTTGTGCTTTCTGAAGTCCACAATCAACTCTATAGAGCATAGAACAGTACAGCACAGTACAGGCCCTTTGGCCCACAATGTTGTGCCGACTGTTAAACCCTGCCTCCCATATAACCCCCCCAACTTAAATTCCTCCATATACCTGTCTAGTAGTCTCTTAAATTTCACTAGTGTATCAGCCTCCACCACTGACTCAGGCAGTGCATTCTACGTACCAACCACTCTCCGAGTAAAAAAACTTTCCTCTAATATCCCCCTTGAACTTCCCACCTCTTACCTTAAAGCCATGTCCTCTTGTATTGAGCAATGGTGCCCTGGGGAAGAGGCACTGGCTGCCCACTCTATCTATTCCTCTTAATATCTTGTATACCTCTGTCATATCTCCTCTCATCCTCCACCTCTCCAGAGAGTAAAGCCCTAGCTCCCTTAATCTCTGATCATAATGCATACTCTTTAAACCAGGCAGCATCCTGGTAAATCTCCTCTGTACCCTTTCCAATGCTTCCACATCCTTGTGAGGCGACCAGAAATGGACACAGTACTCCAAGTGTGGCCTAACCAAAGTTTTATAGAGCTGCATCATTACCCCGCGACTCTTAAGCTCTATCCCTCGACTTATGACAGCTAACACCCCATAAGCTTTCTTAACTACCCTATCTACCTGTGAGGCAACTTTCAGGGATCTGTGGACATGTACCCCCAGATCCCTCTGCTCCTCCACACTTCCAAGTATCCTGCCACGAGGAAATCTGCAGATGCTGGAAATTCAAGCAACACACACAAAAAGTACTGGTGAACGCAGCAGGCCAGGCAGCATCTCTAGGAAGAGGTACAGTGGACGTTTCGGGCCGAGACCCTTCGTCAGGACTAACTGAAAGAAGAGATAGTGAGAGATTTGAAAGGGGGAGGGGGAGGTCCGAAATGATAGGAGAAGACAGGAGGGGGAGGGATGGAGCTTAGAGCTGGAAAGTTGATTGTCAAAAGGGATACGAGGCTGGAGAAGGGGGAGGATCATGGGACAGGAGGCCTAGAGAGAAAGAAGGGGGGGGGACCCAGAGGATGGGCAAGGAGTTAAAGTGAGAGGGACTGAGGGAGAAAAAAGGGAAAGAAAAAAAATATAATAATAATAAATAAGGGATGGGGTACGAAGGGGAGGTGAGTCATTAACGGAAGTTAGAGAAGTCAATGTTCATGCTATCAGATTGGAGGCTACCCAAACGGAATATAAGGTGTTGTTCCTCCAACCTGAGTGTGGCTTCATCTTGACAGTAGAGGAGGCTGTGGATAGACATATCAGAATGGGAATGGGACGTGGAATTAAAATGTGTGGCCACTGGGAGATCCTGCTTTCTCTGGCGAAAAGAGCATAGGTGTTCAGCAAAATGTCTCCCAGCCTGTGTTGGGTCTCAGCAATATATAGAAGGCCGCATTGGGAGCACCAGACGCAGTATATCACCCCAGCCGACTCTCAGGTGAAGTGTCGCCTTACCTGGAAGGACTGAATGGTGGTGAGGGAGGATGTGTAAGGGCATGTGTAGCACTTGTTCTGCCTACAAGGATAAGTGCCGGGAGGGAGATCGGTGGAAAGGGATGGGGGGGACGAATGGACAAGGGAGTTGCGTAGGGAGCAATCCCTGTGGAAAGCAGAACGGGGGGGGGGGAGGGAAAGATGTGCTTAGTGGTGGGATCCCGTTGGAGGTGGCAGAAGTTACGGAGAATTATATGTTGGACCCGGAGGCTGGTGGGGTGGTAGGTAAGGACAAGGGGAACCCTATTCCTAGTGGGGTGGCAGGAGGATGGAGTGAGAGCAGATGTGTGTGAAATGGGAGAGATGTGTTTGAATGCAGAGTTGATGGTGGAGGAAGGGAAGCCCCTTTCTTTAAAAAAGGAGGACATCTCCTTCATCCTGGAATGAAAAGCCTCATCCTGAGAGCAGATGTGGCGGAAACAGAGGAATTGCGAGAAGGGGATGGCATTTTTGCAAGAGACAGAGTGGGAAGAGGAATAGTCCAGGTAGCTGTGAGAGTCCGTAGGCTTATAGTAGACATCAGTAGATAAGCTGTCTCCAGAAATAGAGACAGAAAGATCAAGAAAGGGGAGGGAGGTGTCAGAAATGGGCCAGGTAAACTTGAGGGCAGGGTGAAAGTTGGAGGCAAAGCTAATGAAGTCAACGAGCTCAGCATGCGTGCAGGAAGCAGCACCAATGCAGTCATCAGTGTAGCAAAGGAAAAGTGGGGAACAGATACCAGTATAGGCTTGGAACATGGATTGTTCCACAAAGCCAACAAAAAGGCAGGCATAGCAGGGACCCATACGGGTGCCCATGGCTACACCTTTAGTTTGGAGGAAGTGGGAGGAGCCAAAGAAGAAATTATTAAGAGTAAGTACTAATTCCGCTAGGCGGAGGAGAGTGGTGGTAGAGGGGAACTGGTTAGGTCTGGAATCCAAAAGGAAGCGAGAGCTTTGAGACCTTCCTGGTGGGGGATGGAGGTATATAGGGACTGGACATCCCCTTTGTACCCCATCCCTTATTTATTTTTTTTTCTTTACCCCTTTTTTCCCTCTCTTTTTGTCTCCCTCTGTTCCTCTCACTATAACTCCTTGGCCATCCTCTGGTTTTTTCCCCCTCCCTCTCCCTTTCTTTCTCCCTCAGCCTCCTGTCCTATGATCCTCTCTCTTCTCCAGCCTTATATCCCTTTTGCCAATTAACTTTCCAGCTCTTGGCTCCATCCCTCCCCCTCCTGTCTTCTCCTATCATTTTGGACCTCCCCCTCCCCCTCTCACTTTCAAATCTCTTACTATCTCTTCTTTCAGTTAGTCCTGACGAAGGGTCTCTGCCCGAAATGTCAACTGCATCTCTTCCTATAGATGCTGCCTGGCCTTCTGCATTCACTAGCATTTTTTGTGTGTGTTGCAAGTATCCTGCCATTTACTCTGTACTCTGCTTTGGAGTTTGTCCTTCCAAAGTGTACCACCTCACACTTCTCTGGGTTGAACTCCATCTGCCATTTCTCAGCCCACTTCTGCATCCTATCAATGTCTGTCTGCAATCTTCAACAATCCTCTGCACTATCCACAATACCACCAACCTTTGTGTCATCTGCAAACTTGCCAACCCACCCTTTTACCCCCTCATCCAGGCTGTTAATAAAAATAACAAGTAGAGGTCCCAGAATCGATCCCTGTGGGATACCGCTAGTCACAACCCTCCAATCCGTAGGTACTCCCTCCACCAAGACCCTCTGCTTTTTGCAAGCAAGCCAATTCTGGATCCACCTGGTCAAACTTCCCTGGATCCCATGCCTTCTGACTTTCTGAATAAGCCTACCATGTGGAACCTTGTCAAATGCCTTACTAAAATCCATGTAGATCATTTCCACTGCACTACCCTCATCTATGTGCCTGGTCACCTCGAAGAACTCTATCAGGCTTGTTAGACACGATCTGCCCTTCACAAAGCCCTGCTGACTGTCCCTGATCAGGCCATGATTCTCTAAATGCCCATAGATCCTAACTCTAAGAATCTTTTCCAACAGCTTTCCCTCCACAGACGTAAGGCTCACTGGTTTATAATTACCTGGACTATCCCTACTACCTTTTTTGAACAAGGGGACAATATTCACCTCCCTCCAATCTTCCGGTACCATTCCCGTGGACAACGAGGACATAAAGATCCTAGCCAGAGGCTCAGCAATGTCTTCCCTCGCCTCGTGGAGCAGCCTGGGGAATATTCTGTCGGGCCCCGGGGACTTATCCATCCTAATGTATTTTAACAACTCCAACACCTCTTCTGCCTTAATATCAACATGCTCCAGAACACCAACCTCACTCATATTGTCCTCACCATCATCAAGTTCCCTCTCATTGGTGAATACCGAAGAGAAGTATTCATTGAGGACCTCACTCACTTACACAGCCTCCAGGCACATCTTCCCACCTTTATCTCTAATTGGTCCTATCTTCACTCCTGTCATCCTTTTGTGCTTCACATAATTGAAGAATGCCTTGAGGTTTTCCTTTACCTTACTCGCCAAGGCCTTCTCATGCCCCCTTCTTGCTGTCCTCAGCCCCTTCTTAAGCTCCTTTCTTGCTACCCTATATTTCTCAATAGACCCATCTGATCCTTGCTTCCTAAACCTCATGTATGCTGCCTTCTTCCACCTGACTAGATTCTCCACCTCACTTGTCACCCATGGTTCCTTCACCCTACCATTCTTTATCTTCCTCACCGGGACAAATTTATCCCTAACATCCTGCAAGAGATCCCTAAACATCGACCACATGTCCATAGTACATTTCCCTGCAAAAACATCTTTCCAATTCACACTTGCAAGTTCTAGTCTTACAGCCTCATAATTTGCCCTTCCCCAATTTAAAAATTTTCCTGTCCTCTCTGATTCTATCCTTTTCCATGATAATGTTAAAGGCCAGGGAGCGGTGGTCACTGTCCCCCAGATGCTCACCCACTGAAAGATCTGTGGCCTGACCCGGTTCATTACCTAATCCTAGATCTAGTATGGCATTCCCCCTGGTTGGCCTGTCAACATACTGTGACAGGAATCCGTCCTGGACACACTTAACAAACTCTGTCCCATCTAAACCCTTGGAACTAATCAGGTGCCAATCAGTGTTAGGGAGGTTAAAGTCACCCATGATAGCAATCCTGTTATTTTTGCACCTTTCCAAAATCTGCCTCCCAATCTGCTCCTCGGTATGTCTGTGCTACCAGGGGGCCGATAGAACACTCCCAATTGAGTAACTGCTCCCTTCCTGTTCCTGACTTCTATCCATACTGACTTAAAAGAGTATCCTGCTACATTACACACCCTTTTTGTAGCTGCAATAGTATCCCTGACCAGTAATGCTACCCTCCTCCCCTCCCGCCCCCATCCCTTCTAAAGCACTGAAATCCAGGAATATTGAGAATCCATTCCTGCCCTGGTGCCAGCCAAGTCTCTGTAATGGCCACTACATCATAATTCCATGTATGTATCCAAGCTCTCAGTTCATCACCTTTGTTCCTGATGCTTCTTGCATTAAAGTACACGTACTTCAGCCCTTCTACCTTACTACCTTTACACCCTTTATTCTGTTTCTTTCCTCAAAGCCTCTTTATATGTTAGATCTGGCTTTACTTCATGCACTGTACTTGCAGTTCTCGTATGATCTTTATCTTCCTCCACCTCAGTATCTGCTCTAACACTCTGGTTCCCCTCCCCCAAAAATCTAGTTTAAACCCCCAGGAGCAGCACTAGCAAATCTACCCGCAAGGATGTTAGTCCCCCTCCAGTTCAGGTGCAAACCATCCCGTTGGAACACTTTGGCCTTGCTAACGTTGAGTGCAAGGTTGTTGCTTTGACACCACTCAACTTCCTGATATATTTCACTCCTTTATGCCCTCTCATCGTCATGAGATTCTGCCAACAATGGTTGTATCATCAGCAAATTTATAGGTGACATTTGAGCTATGCCTAACTCCACAGTCGTAGGTGTAAAGAGAGTAGAATAGTGGGCTAAGCACCCATGCCTGTGGTGCGCCAGTATTGATTGTCAATGAGGTGGAGATGTTGTTTCCAATCCAGGCACTTTGTGGTCATGAAAATACACCCAAAAAAGGTTCTATTTAAGATGCATGGTTGGCCTTTTATCTTGGCTGTGGGTTTATGGGGGTGGGAATTTGCTAACTCTTTGGATGTTAATTTGTTCACATCAATTTCCCTTTTGTGGACTAGTTCCAAGTAATTTATAGAAGTCCAAGAAAAAGGCAAAAGAAAAAGATAAATCTTTTGATATTGAAAAGTGTAAGTTGAAATCATGTACTGCAACAGGTTTCTGCATGAATTAGCAATACTTCACTCACTTTACAAAGCACAAAATGAAGTTTTTGTTTCTGTTATGTCACAAAATCATTAGCTTTGAGAGATCCCTTGCAGATCCAGTAGGAAGATCTGCTGGATTGTGTTTACATTGTTGTTGCAAATTGTGTTGTTGTGCTGAACATTGTTGTCATGCTGTGTTGGTGCTGGAATGTGTGGCGGTACTTGTGGACTGACCCCCGACATATTCATAGGTGTGTTGGTTGTTAACGCAAATAACACATTTCACTGTATGCTTTGATTATCGTGTGATGAATCTGAATTTGAATCATTACCCTTTACCAGATGGTTGTCCATATACAGCAAAATTGTATGTGTTTGTTAGTCCAGGGTACTACAGGTTATTTCAGTATTGCACATCACTTTTAAATATGTTACTTCAATTATAATTTGACCTGTTTTTTTTTCAGATGGGTGGGGAAGAACGAGATGGGGACCAAATTTAGAAGAATTTCGATTTCGGTTTCACCCTGCTGAAACAAAAGGAGAAGGTCCAAGAAGGTTGAAAAACCTTTATTTTTTATACTTGATTCAACTGAGAGCTTTGTCGAAAGTAGCTTTGTACTTTGAGCGTTCAATTGTGGACTTGTACACTGGAAATTCAACGGAAGATGCAATTACCAAAAAACAGCTACTGGAGGTCCTCAATGAAACCAAGTAAGAAAAATGCTTAAACTTTGATATATTGTGCATGATTTTGCTTAAAGTTCTTGAATCTAGAACAGTCATTGATCAGTTTTCAGTAACCACTTTAATTTGGTTGAAATTTTAATGTTTGAGTCTGTGTGTATAGAAGATGGGTTATATACAATGCATACTTGGCTGTTTCCATTGGTCTTTTTTAGATTTCGTACAATCCCCCGAATGTAGATGTGCAGAAAGACCTCTGGTTTTTCTTTGGTTGTTTTTGATTTAATTAAAATTATAGAATCATAGAGTACAGAAGCAGTCCCCTTTGGACCAGCTCATCCATGCCAAACATGTCAGACACACACACTCACTCCAGGTCTGGGAGCATCTGAAGAAAGGAACAAAGAGTCCGTTTTTTGGCCAAGACACACACAAAATGTTGGACGAACTCAGCAGGCCAGGCAGCATTTACGCAAAGGGCTGAAACCTGTCCAAATATTTTTTAAACATTGTGGTTGTAAATGCCTGTACCTCCACATCAGACAACTTATTCCTAACATTTATGTTGTCCCACCATGTCATTCTTTTCTTTTTCAATCTTTTTATTAATATCAAAATATAGAAACAAAACATAGCAATAATACAAATAGTAGGAGATATATTGTTACACTTAAAAAAAGTAATTGTAAAATCAAATAGTATAAGTTAACAAAGCTCCCAATCATGTAGAACTGACAACGGATAATACAAATCAAAAAAAAAACTGGAAAAAAAAATCATGAAAAAGAAAAAAAACAAAACCAAAAAAAAACCCCATCCCCAAAGAAAAACAAAATTAATCAACTAAAAAAAACTTGGGCAAAACTAACAGCTTAAAAATGGAAAAGAAGAAAACCTTAGTGTCGACGACTCCATTCCCCTCCAACAACAGTACAGAGAGATAAAACAAGTTTGGAAATGATCAAATTACATCAAATGAAAATGCTGAATGAATGGCCTCCAAGTTTTTTCAAACTTAATGGAAGGGTCATAAATTGCACTTCTAATTTTCTCCAAATTCAAACATGTCATTCATGTTATCCCACCATGTATGTTGAAAAATGATACCCCTGGGCTACCAATTTTTGTGTTGTCTGATGAAAACTTACAATGTTCTCATCCAAGGTATTTATATTGCAAACAACAAAGATCCCAGCATCATTCCCTGCAGTCCTCCATCTTTTTTATGGACTTCTAACCTGGACTCATCTACCACTGTCCTTTGCCTCATATCACCAAACCAATTTTGGATCCAGTTTCCCAACATACCTTTAACCTTCTGGACCAGCCTATCATTTAGAACCTTGTCAAAATCCATTCTGACCTTCAATGTAAACCACATCCACCATGCTTTCCTCATCAATTTTCTTGCTTACCTCTGCCTGTGCTTTGTATTTCTATGAAATAACTTGTTTGATAAAATGACCGACAAGTTTTCTTCGACCTCTTTAATTTTGAATTCAATTGCTGCTTGTTTTTTAATTTATCGTGTCTTTTGATACTTGTGATGCCTTGTTGCAGTGAGTACAGTAATTTTTAAATCGTTTATATTTTGACATTTAGAAGTTTTACTTATCACTATTGCCTCTTTCTTTCAACTTAAGAAATGTAATTATTTCTTTTATTTCATTATAAAATCTGGAATCTAAGTGGTACTATATTACATTGTGTAGGTATTTGCTGGCACAAAGCAATTTTTTTTTTTTGTTTTTTGCTCTGAATTCCTTAACTTGAGGGAGTATTTCAAATTCTTTGGTTTCGATTTGCTGTAACAACTGTAATTCCTTTTCTTATAGATCATTTCCAATGCATTTTGATGAGAAGTCAATGTTTGCAGGTGATAAGAAAGAAGCGAAGACATTAAAGGTATATGATTGGAGTATTCTTTTGTAAGAACATCAATAAGATTCTAGAGATTTTTCATTATGATTCAAAATTTTTAAATGTATGAATCAGATTATTTAAATTGGTCAAATAATAATCCACTAAATCCATGGCACTGCATGGTGAAAACTAATGCCTAACTGTATTGTACATGATGTGATGCATAATGAAGTTTGAAGTTAAATATAGGAAGATAAGACAGGGCTCTGAAATGGTACACAACTGAAAAATGATATGGTACCCTAGAAGGTTCCTCCAATTTGTAATATCTTGAGTTTTGGATTACCTGCTCATTTAGTTTAAATTTGCAAAATTAAATTCATTGGTAGATTATAATTGGTTTTTGTTTTCATTTTGTACAGGAGGAATTCAGGCTCCATTTTAAGAATATTTCACGGATAATGGACTGTGTTGGGTGTGACAAGTGCAGATTATGGGGTAAACTGCAGGTTTGTTTAACAGCACATTCCCAAATAATAGAAAAAATGCACATGCAAATTTAATTCTGTACATTGGCATAAATTGCTGAAGGCCTTGAGTCATTGAGATGGGAAATGGAGTGTATGAATGTTTTTTGCACGAGTTAGTAATGGCATTGTACATGTGAGTGCAGCCTGTACTCACAAGGGGTTTGTGTTCCTAGAAAACAGTCTATATCACAATTTTAATAACAGAGCTGTGTCACTTGTGTATATGCCTTGATTGCCTACGAGCAACTTGTGATTGAGCCCTCTAGGGGATCAGCTATACTAGATTGGGGTTGTGTACTGAACCAGAATTGATTAGAGCACTTAAGGTTTCCTGAACTCGTAGGGGAAAGTGATCATAATATGATAGAATTCGCCCTACATTTGGGAAGGTGAAGCTGAGATCAGATGTATCAATATTACACTAGAGTAAAGGGAATTACAGAGGCACGAGAGAGGAACTGGCCAAAATTGATTGGAAAAGAACATTGGCAAGGATGATGGCAGAGCAGCAATGGCTGGAATTTCTGGAAGCAATTTGGATAGTGCAGGATGGAGGCAGAAGGAAGGAAATTATAGCCCGGTAGTCTGATCTCAGTGGTTGGGAAGATGCAGGAGTCGATTATTAAGGATGTGGTTTTGGGTACTTGGAGGCTGTTGGTAAAATAGGCCGTAGTCAGCATGGTTTCCTTGAGGGTAAATCTTGCCTGACAAATCTTTTGGAATTATTTGAAGAGATAACAAGCAGGATAGACAAAGGAGAACTGGTGGATTTTGTATCTCTGGACTTTCAGAAGGCCTTTGACAAGGTATCACGCGTGAAGCTGCTGAACAGGTTACAAGCCCATGATAGTACAGGAAAGATACTAGCATGGATAAAACAGTGGCTGATTAGCAGGAGGCAAAGAGTTGGAATAAAGGAAGCCTTTTCTGGTTGGCTGCTGGTGAACAGTGTTCCATAGAGGTCTCTGTTCAGACTGCTTCATTTTATGTTGTATATCAATGAGTGTTTGGTCTTGCCCTTTGGTAGAAGTTACAGGTTTTCCCCGCCATCCGAAGGTAGAGCGTTCCTATGAAACGGTTCGTAAGCCAGAATGTCGTAAAGTGAAGAAGCAAATACCATTTATTGATATGGGAAAAAATTGTGAGTGTTCGCAGACCCAAAAAATAACCTACCAAATCATGCCAAATAACATATAAAACCTAAAATAACAGTAACATATAGTAAAAGCAGGAATGATATGATAAGTACACAGCCTATATAAAGTAGACATTGCCGCACTGTCCACCGTAGCGAAAATCTCATGCAAGTGCTCTCGGCAGAAACACTCTCTCCAGTAATCTTTAAGCTATGAAGCTGCCAAATCATACCAAATAACACACAAAAATACACAGCCTGTATAAAGTAGAAATAATGTATGTACAGTGTAGTATCACTTACCGGAATCGGGAGGACAGCGCCGAGCACACTGATGATGGTGTGTTAGGCTGAGTTGTCGGAGGTTGGGGTGGTGCAGTGGTCCCCAACCTCCACGCCACGGACGGATACTGATCTGCGAAGCATGCAGTGGTGCAGCGGTAGCCAGGACGCACCCAGCATATCTTTAAGGAAAAAGCTGAAATAAACAACCTAATTAATTAGGTGCTGCCTGGCACGTAAATGTCGGCCCAGATCAGAGGCGACGCAATCGGCAATCGCCTCTGATCTGGGCTGACATTTACATGCAAGGCGGCATCTAATTAATTAGTTTTGTTTATTTCGGCTTTTTTCTTAAAGATGTGCTGGGTGCGTCCTGGCTACCGCTGCATGCTTCGCGGCAATGTATCGGTCCACGGCCTGGAGGTTGGGACCACCGGGGTGGTGGGACACTGAGGTGTCATCTCATCGTTGTCTGTTTCCATGTGGCAGGCAGGTCGTCATCTTCTCTGTCTGCCTGCCTCGATGTCGAAGGTGGAGGTTCGATGTCTGCTGTGGAAGGCTTGAAAAATGACAGTATGCTTGACTGCTTAGCCTCATGCATTTTTCTATCATACTTTGTAAGCACTCAAACCATCCTGCAAATATGCCCTAAACCTACGTACCCTTTCAAAATTAAAGTTGTACTTTTCTGCAATCATTGCAACGAAAATCTCACACAGTTGCTTCACGTTCAGTTCCTGGACAACTTCACTTTCAGTCCATTCACCACTGCATTTGGTTTTGATTGTTATCCTTTCCTCTTCCAATTGCATCAGTTCTTCATCTGTCAGATCTTGGTCATGGGATGCCAAAACCTCTTCAACATCATCTTTGTCAACTTCCACAAGCCAAACTCACTTTGTCCTTACTTCGTTCACCACGATCGAAACGCTTAATTATGTCTAGTTTTACGCTAAGTGTAACACCCTTACGAGCTTTTTTAGGCTTTTCCGATACCTTAGAACTCATCTTGCTAACAGATGCTCAAAATAAATTGACATAAAGCACAGATGCTCATAGGCACGTGTTTAAGCAATGCCAGCTAGAATGCAGTTCCGGGGGACGAGCTTGGCTGCTCGGGGCGCGCACTGCCTTTTTTCGTAACAGTGAAAACACCTTCTGTTAGCGAAAACAGGTAACTAATGTAGATCTTTCGTAACAGCGAGATGTTGTAAGGTGAACGTTCGAAAAGCGAGGGACACCTGTATAGGGTAGATTATTTTCAAAATGGAGAGTAAATTCAAAAACATGAGGTGCAAAAGGATGTGGGAGTCCTTGTGCAGAATTCCCAAAATGTTCATTTGCACGTTGAGTCTGTTGTGAGAAAGGCAAATGCAATGTTATCATTCCTTTCAAGACGACTCTAATATATAAGCAAGGATGTGATTTTGAGGCTTTATAAAGCACTATTGAGGCCTTGCATGGAGTATCATGAGCAGTTTTGGGCCCCTTATCTAAGAAAGGATGTGTTGACATTGGAGACCTTTAAAAGGAGGTTCATGAAAATTATTCTGGAACTGAAAGGCTTGTCATATGAAGAGCGTTTGATGGCTCTGAGCCTCTATTCACTGGAATTCAGAAGATTGAGGGGTGACCTCATTGAAATCCATTGAATTTTGAAAGGCCTTGATGGAGTGGGATGTGGAGGGAATGTTACCTATGGTGGGGAGTCTTAAGACCAGAGGACTTAGACTCAGAATAAAGGGGCTTTTTAGATAGAGCTGAGTAGGAACTTTAGCCAGAAAGTGGCGAATCTGTGGAATTCGTTGCCACAGACAGGTATGTATACGGGTGACCCCACTCTTCGAACATTTGCTTTACGAAACCTCGCTGTTAGGTAAGACCTACATTAGTTACCCGTTTTTGCTAACAGAAGGTGTTTTCACTGTTACGAGAAAAGGCAGCACATTCCCCGAGCAGCCAAGCTCCTCCCCCAGAACTGCATTCTAGCCGGCATTGCTTAAACACGTGCCTGTGAGCATCCATTTGCAAGATGAGTTCTAAGGTATCGGAAAAGCCTAAAAGAGCTCGTAAAGGTGTTACACAGCGTAAAACTACACATAATTAAGCGTTTCAATCGTGGTAAACGAAGTAAGGACAAAGTGAGTTTGGCTTGTGGAAGTTGATGAAGATGATGTTGAAGAGGTTTTGGCATCCCATGACCAAGAACTGATAGATGAAGTGCTGATGCAATTGAAAGAGGAAAGGATAACAATCGAAACCGAATGCAGTAGCGAATGGACCGCAAGTGAAGTTGTCCAGGAAATGAACATGAAGCAACTGCGTGAGATTTTCGCTGCAATGATTGCAGAAAAGTACAACTTTAATTTTGAAAGGGTACGTAGGTTTGGGGAATATTTGCAAGATGGTTTGAGTGCTTACAAAGAACTGTATGATAGAAAAATGCGCAAGGCTAAGCAGTCAAGCATACTGTCGTTTTTAAAGCCTTCCACAGCAGACGACAAATCTCGACCTTCGACATCAAAGCAGGCAGAAGATGACCTGCCTGCCCTGATGGAAATAGACGACGATGAGATGACACCCCAGTGGTCCCCAACCTCCAATACATTGCTGCGAAGAATGCAGCAGTGCAGCGGTAGCCGGGACGCACCCAGCACATCTTAAGAAAAAAGCCGAAATAAACAAGCAAATTAATTAGGTGTCGGGCGGCACGTAAATGTCGGCCCAGATCAGAGGCGATGCAATTGGCAATCGCCTCTGATCTGGGCCGATGTTTACGTGCCGAGTGGCACCTAATTAATTAGCTTGTTTATTTCAGCTTTTCTCGTAAAGATTTGCTGGGTGCGTCCTGGCCACCGCTGCACCACTGCATGCTTCGTGGATTAGTATCGGTCGGCAGCCCAGAGGTTGGGGACCACTGCACCACCCCAGCCTCCGACGACTCAGCCTAACACACCATCATCAGTGTGCTCGGTGCTGTCTTCTGGATTCGAGTAAGTGATACTACACTGTACATACATTATTTGTACATACATTATTTCTACTTTATACAGGCTGTGTATTTTTGTGTTATTCGGTATGATTTGGCAGCTTCATAGCTTAAAGGTTACCGGAGAGTGTGTTTCTGCCGAGAGCGCTTGCGTGAGAGTTTCGCTACGGTGGACAGTGCGGCAAAGATTGTAGAAAAGTATTTCTACTTTATATAGGCTGTGTATTTATCATATCATTTCTGCTTTTACTATATGTTACTGTTAATTTAGGTTTTGTGTGTTATTTGGCATGATTTGGTAGGTTATTTTTGGGTCTGTGAACGCTCACAAGTTTTTCCCATATAAATAAATGGTAATTGCTTCTTCACTTTACGATATTCTGGCTTATGATCCGTTTCATAGGAATGCTCTACCTTCGGATGGTGGGGGAAACCTGTATGTCATTGTGCATATTTAAGGCAGAGGTTGATGGATTCTTGACTAGTCAAGACATGAAGGGATATAGGAAGAAAGCAGGAGATTGAGGTTGAGAGGGAAATGGATCGGCCATGATGAAATGGCAGAGCAGACTCAATGGGCCAAATGGCCTGATTCTTCTCCTATGGTTTATGGTATCAGAATTGTTTATTGTCATCACTGTATGAGTGTAAACGAGAATAAAATGATAGTTACTCTGGGTGCGATAGAGCATTAAAAAACACAAGCATATAAGAAACATAAATATAATATAAAGGTAATCCTGTACAAAAGAATAACTTGTATAGAGACTGCATGTACAATACATAGTGACTCTATCAAGAAACAAAAAGTTAATTTTGATTTATTTGCATTTTATTTTCCCCACATGAATTCCATGAGAGTGAATTTTATTCTGTGTCTCAAGTTTTTGAGTAGTAATTTCTGAATGCTGTATCGGTGAATTTCCAGAACACCTGTATAGGCAAATCTAGATAGAGCACAAAGTTTGATAAATACATGGAAAATTTTGATTTGCTCCCTAATGTTGTTTGAATAACTTATCTGAGTTTGATAAACATATCACATGGTGAAAATTTCGTTCAGTTTCTGTAAAATATTAACAAAGGGAACTTGATACTGCTTGCCAACTGCTTTATTTTTACCTCAACTATTACTTCTGCCACATTCTTTAAATAAAAAGTGACGCTGAAACATAGCTGCAAATATTTTCAAATTTCTTCAGTGAAGGTTTATGGAGTCGCCATCAAAGTCACATTATGTTGTATATACATGGAGGTTTATAGTATGTTTCTGTGATGATGTACTCAGTAGCTGTTTTATTAGTTGCAGAAATGGAATCTGGTGTGGTCTTCTGCTGAAGCCGACCCTGCCCAAGGTTCAAAGTGTTCTGAGTTAATTAACTTGAATATATTCCACACTACCCCCTCAACACCAGCACCATTCTGATACAGCCTCTTAACTTGTCCTCATTGTTACAAGCCAGTTTCTTAAACTATTCCTCGGACCTGTCCCCTGTCTCCTTAATTGAGTTCACTTTGATGTAGAACTTACTAAGATGTCTTTTGGAAATTCAAGCTAGTGGAATGTTTTTGTGTGATTGGAAGCCTGTTAAAAGTGGTGTACCACTTGCAGTTTGTTAGAAATGTTAACAACTTGATATGAATGAACCAAGTACAATTAATTTCACAGATGACAGGATAATTGGTAGTTGATTTAAAGTGAGGAGAGTAAATGTAAGAGGCAATATGAATGAATTGGTGAGATGGACTGGGCAATGGCAGATGGATATTAATATTGATTAGAATGATGTGGTGCTGTTGGGAGAACTAATAAGATTGGGAGTACACAATAAATGGGAAGGCCCTAGGGATTGTTGAAAAATAGGAAGACTGGCAAACAAGTCCAGAGATTCATAAAGGTGGCAGAAGTTAAATAGGTGGTTAACAGTTTGCCTTCGTCTGCCAGGCCACAGAATATAGGAACAAGCTTTTTTTAAGCCAATATAAAATGTTGATTAGGCAATAGCAAGATGACTTTGTGTGGTTCTGGTGGCCACACTGTAGGAAGTATGTGATTGAACAATTGAAGATGTAGAGGAAATTCACTAGAACATTGCTTGGGATGGAACATTTCCGTTATGAGAGGAGTCTTGATATCTGGGGTTGTTTCCCTTGCATCAGAGGGGTTAAGGGTAGATCTGATGTATATCAGACTGCGGGCTGGTGGTGGGTAGGAAGAAACTTTGCCACATAGTAGAGGTGGCTAAAAGTAGAGGGTGTAGGTTCAAGAAGAGCTGGGGGGTTTAGAGGAAGAAGGTGGTTGGAAATCAAAGGCACGTCTTCATGGATTTTCATAATGTAAAGTTCAAAGTAAATTATTATCAAAGTACATGTATCACAATATACAATGCTGAGATTCATTTTCCTTTGGGTATACTCAGTAATAGTAACTATAACAGGATCAATTAAAGATCAACCAGAATGCAGAAGACAACAAACTGCAAATGTAAATATAAATAAATCACAAAAAATAACGTGAACATGAGATGATAAGACAAAAGAGTCTTTATAGTGAGGCCATTGGTTGTGGGAACATCTCAGTGATGGGGCAAGTGAGTGCAGTTATCCCCTTTTATTCAAGAACCTGGTGGTGCGAATTGTAAGGCTCTTGAGCCTTCTGATGGCAGCAGTGGGAAGAGAGAGAAGGTGATGGACCAGGCACTGTAAACAGTATTAATGTAGATGAATGGTGACCAAGAACATGTCAGGCTGAAGGACCTGTTTCTCTGCTGCATTGACTATAAATCATCCTGCTTTTCTCTCCAGACTCAGGGCTTGGGTACTGCACTGAAGATTTTATTTTCCGAGCGGGAAATTAAGAACCTCCCTGAGCGCAGTCCCTCAGCCGGTTTTCAGCTAACCCGACAGGAGGTTGTTGCTCTGCTGAATGCATTTAGCAGGTAAGGGCTCGTTCCAGAATGTGCTCAAATTTCGTTAACTAATTTACCAGAGGAAGAGAGGGTATACAGTTATATCAGATTCAAATGCAGTTGCTCCCTCTGCTGACGAAATGAATTATGACGGCATCTTCATGGAACCTGCGCCTCCTGTCATCTGTCATCCCTGCAGTCTGAAAGGGCCCTTGCACTGGGTGGGGGGAGTGCTGGATTTCATTGATACCCATCTATTTATTCACACGTATCAAATATCTGAATTGGTTGTGACACCTTACACTTGATTAGCCTGCTCACATTGTCAAGCACATTCATGAATAAACGCAACTTGGAAATAAGAAACTACTCCAATTTTTCAAGAGTAGAATGAGAAGAGAGAAATTGAAATGGACAGGATTGGGAGGTATTGATTCATCCAGTCAACTCTGCTTGTTGAACTATTGAATAGCTGCTTTGTTGAGTCCTGCTGAAATCCATAGGCCTGAAATTTGTGCTGTTATTCAATTATCTCATGCATAACTTACAAGAATTATTTGTGAAACTGAAATTCCACATGAGTAATATTGTTGTTCTGTTTAAGACATTTAAATCTGTTCTGCAAAACCTAATCTAATCTCCTGTCTTTAGTCTGGAGTTCAAAACTCAGTGTAGGCTGTAGACATCTACAATGAGTTCATATTGAAGGGAATCCTGAGACGCATTTTCTCATGGATACCATTCAGTCATACTTCCTTTCTCTTAAGCACCAGCAGGAAGATGGGGTGAACGCATGTGTCTGGGAAAGGGAGGAGATATGGGTAATGGCAGCATCAATGCAGGGTGGGAAGTGGTATATTCAAAATAACCATGGGAATTGGTAGGTTTATAAAAGATATTGGTAGGCAGTTTGTCTCCAGGGATGGAGCCTCATCTGCAAGGACTGTTTGGGGCCATGAATGGAGGCGAGGGAGGAGGAAAATGGGCAGGTGTAGCATTTTGGTAGCTTGCAGGGGTATATGCCAGGAGGGAGATTAGTAGGGAACAGTGAATAGACAAGGGAATCATGGAGGAAGCAATCCTTGTGGAAAGTGGAGAGTGGGGGGGGGGGGAGAGTAAAGAGTGTAGATGTGTTTGGTGGTAGGATCCTGTTGAAAATGGTGGAAATTGTGGAGAATGAGGTGTTAAATGCAGAGGCTCATGGGGTGGTAAGGAAAAGCCAACCAGAAAAGGCCCTCTTTGCCTCCTGCCAGTCAGTTAATCTTCTATACATGCTGGTATTTTAACTGTAATACTATGGGCTCTTGTTAAGCAGCCTCATATGCAGCATCTTGTCAAAGGCCTTCTGAAAATACAAGTGCACAACAGCCACTGACTCTCCTTTGTCTATCCTGCTAATTATTTCCTGAAAGAATTCCAATAGATTTGTCAGGCAATATTTCCCCTTAAGGAAACCCTCATGACTTTAGCATACTTTCTCATGCATCTCCAAATACCCTGAAACTTCATCCTTAATAATAGACTCAACCATCTTCCAAACCACCTGTCTAATTGGCCTATAATTTCCTTTCTTCTGACTCCCTTCCTCCTTAAAGAGTGGAGTGACATTTGCAATTTGGAAATAAGGGCTTTGATCGAAATGTAATGGACTAACTTCGGAAGACGAGCTTGATGAGGCCTTTATGCACAGCAGCTCACATTCTGTGCAATCTAGCAAAGAGTGAAAATAGCTATGAAAGGAAGGATAATGCTGGGAATGAGATGAGACAACTGAAAATTCACAGACAACTGAAAGTTCTTTTCGTATAAAAGGGCCAAAATATATATGAGAAATATGAGCTAGAGTAAGCGGCCTCCTGTGCCTTTTCTGCCCCCTAGTAAAATTATGGCTGATCTAGTCTTGGCCTGTATTTGTATTTGTGTTGGTCTGATTTCTGTTATTCTTGATTTCTCTACAGCTCGTCTTGACCATGAATTAGTATTTGCTACATTGACCAACAGGTTGACTTGATGCTGATCTGCATATTAGATAATTACTGAAGGTATTCTACTTAGTAGGGTCGCTGCTGGAAAACTATTGGGAAGTTATGTTGCAGCTGCATAAAACTTTGGTTAGGCTGCATTTGGAGTGTTGTGTGAAGTTCTCCTCAATGCATTACAAAAAGTTGTAGAGACTTTGGAGAGTATGTTGAAGAGGCTTCCCAGAACAGAGCCTGGATTAGATGATATTAGATGTACAGAAATTAGACAAACTTGTTTCCTCTGGAACACTGAAGACTGTGACTGGCCCAATAGAAATAAATAAAAGAATGCGAGGCATTAAAAGGGTAAATAGAAACTTCTATCCCTGGAGTGAAAATGTCAAATACTTGTGGATAAAAGGGATAAGGTTTAAAGGAGATTTACGAAGCAAGCTTTGTATTTTTACACAGTTTGAGATGCCTGGAATGCACTGCCATTGAAGCAGGTATGACTGCAGTGTTTGAGGGGTATTCAGCCAGGCAAATGAACAGGTAGGGAATGGAAGGATTATAGGCCATGTGCAGGCAGATGGGATTGGATTGGTGTCATGGTCAGCACAGGCAGTTTTGTGCTGAACTGTTCTATGTAATAATAGAACTCTAGCATATGATTAAGGATGACAGCCCAAAGCAATATCTGATAAAAATCCCGAAGAAGGGACTCAGCCCAAAATGTTGACTATCTGTTCATTTCCAAGAATGCTGTCTAACCTGCTGAGATCCTCCAGCATCTTAAGACCATAAGATATAGGAGCAGAAATAGGCCATTTGGGCCATCGAGTCTGCTCCGCCATTCAATCATGGGCTGATCCAATTTTTCCATTCATCCCCACTCCCCACCTTCTCCCCATATCCTTTGATGCCCAAGCTAATCAAGAACCTATCTATCTCAGCCTTAAATGCACCCAATGACTTGTCCTCCACAGCCACTCGTGGCAACAAATTTCACAGATTTACTACCCTCTGACTAATGTAATTTCTCCGCATCTCTGTTCTCAATGGATGTCCTTCAATCCTGAAGTCGTGTCCTCTTGTCCGAGAATCCCCTACCATGGGAAATAACTTTGCCATATCTAATTTGTTCAGGCCTTTTAACATTTGCAATGTTTTATGAGATTCCCCCTCATTCTCTTGAACAAGGAATACAACCTCAGATCTGCCAGATGTTTCTCATATGGTAACCCTTCCATTCCTGGAATCATTCTCGTGAGTTTTCTCTGAACCCTCTCCAATGTCAGAATATCCTTTCTAGAATAAGGAGCCCAAAACTGCACACAATACTCTTAAGTGTGGTCTCATGAGTGCCTTATAGAGCCTCAACATCACATCCCTGCTCTTCTATTCCGTACCTCTAGAAATGAATGCCAACATTACATTTGCTTTCTTCACCACTGACTCAACCTGGAGGTTAACCTTTAAGGTATCCTGCACAAGGACTCCCAAGCCCTTTTGCATCTCTGCATTTTGAATTCTCTCCCCATCTAAATAATAGTCTGCCTGTTTATTTCTTCCACCAAAATACATGACCATACACTTTCCAACATTACATTTCATTTCCCACTTCTTTGCCCATTCTTCTCAACTATCTAAGTCTCTCTGCAGGCTCTCTGTTTCCTCAACACTACCCACTCCTCCACCTATCTATGTATCATCAGCAAATTTAGCCACAAATCCATTAATCTCATCGTCCAAATCATTGACGTACATTGTAAAAAGCAGTGATCCCAACACCGACCCCTGTGGAACTCCACTGGTAACCAGCAGCCAGACAGAATAGGATCCCTTTATTCCCACTGTTTTCTGCTGATCTGCCAATGCTCCACCCGTGCTAGTAACTCCACTGTAATTCCATGGGATCTTATCTTGCTAAGCAGATTCATGTGTGGCGCCTTGTCAAAGGCCTTCTGAAAATCAAAGTACACCACGTCTACTGCATCTCCTTTGTTTACTCTGCTTGTAATTTCCTCAAAAAATTGCAGTAGATTACTCAGGCAGGATTTTCCTTTCAGCAAACCATGCTGGCTTTGGCCCATCTTGTCATGTGCCTCCAGGTACTCCGTAATTTCATCCTTAACAATCAATTCCAAAACTTTTCAACCACTACTGATAGGCTAGCAAGTCCATAGTTCCCTTTCTGCTGCCTCCCACCCTTCTTAATTAGCTGAGTAACATTTGCAATTTTCCAGTCATCCGGTACAATGCCAGAATCTATCTTGAAAGATCATTGTTAATGCCTCTGCAGTCTCTCCAGCTACTTTCTTCAGAACCCAAGGGTGCATTCCATCAGGTCCAGGAGATTTATCCACCCTCAAACTTGGCCTTTTTCCTTGGAGCAACGGATGATGAGAGGTGACCTGATAGAGGTGCATAAGATGATGAGAGGCATTGATCGTGTGGATAGTCAGAGGCTTTTTCCCAGGGCTGAAACAGCTATCACGAGAGGGCACAGTTTTAAGGTGTTTGGAAGTAGGTACAGTGGATATGTCAGGGGTAAGGTTTATACGCAGAGAGTGGGGAGTGCGTGGATTGGGCTGCCGGCGATGTTGTGGCAGATACGATAGGGTCTTTTAAGAGATTCCTGGATAACTGCATGGAGCTTAGAAAAATAGAGGGCTATGGGTAACCCTAGGTAATTTCTAAAGTACATGTTTGGCACAGCATTGTGGGCCAAAGGGCTTGTATTGTGCTATAGTTTTTTCTATATTTCTAGACCATTAAGCTTCCTGAGCATCTTCTCAGTCGTAATTTTCACTGCACTTACGTCACTCCCCTGACACTCCTGAATGTCCAGTTTACTGCTAATGTCTTCCACTGTGAAGACTGATGTAAAATATGCATTCAGTTCCTCTGCCATCTCTGCGTCTCTCTCTACAATATCACCAATGTCATTTTCTATTGGTCCTATATCTACCCTCAACTCTCTTTTACCCTTTATATACTTAAGAAAGCTTTCAGTATCTTCTTTGATATTAAGTCATCAGCTTCCTTTTATAATTCATCTTTTCCTTCCGAATGACCTTCTCAGTTTCGTACTGCAAGTTTTTAAAAGCTTCCCATTCCTCTATCTTTCCACTAGCTTTTGCTTCCTTGTATGTGCTCTGTTTTGCTTATACTTTGGCTCTGACTTCACTTGTCAACCACTGTCCTTCGTCCATTCAAAAATTTCTTCTTATATGGAATATATCTGTCTTGTGCTTTCCTCAAACTCCAGCCATTGTTGCTCTGCTATCCTTCCTGCAAATGTCCCTTTCCAGTCAACTTTGGCCATTTCCCCTCTCATGCCATTGTAATTTCCTTTATTCCACTGAAATACCGACACATTGGGATTTAGTTTCTTCTTCTCAAATTTCAAAGTGAACTCGATCATATTGTGATCACTGTATCCAAAGGGTTCTTTAACCTTAAGCTCTTTTATCACCTCCAGATCTTTGCACAACACCCAATCCAGATAGCTGATCCCCTAGTGGGCTCAACAACAAGCTGTTCTGAAAAGCCATCTCTTAGAGATTCTACAAATCCTCTCTCTTGAGGTCCAGTACTGGCCTGGTTTTCCCAATCCACTTTCATGTTAAAATCTCCAACGATTATGACATTGCCCTTCTGACACACCTTTTCTATCTCCTGCTGTAATTTGTAATTCACATCCCGGCTTCTGTTTAGAGGCCTATATACAACTGCCATTAGGGTCCTTTTTCCCTTGCCATTTCTTAACTCAACCCATAGAGACTCTACACCTTCTGAACCTATGTCATTCCTTTCTAATGATTTAATATTATTTCTTATACACAGGACCACACCACCCCCTCTGTCTACTAACCTATCTTTCTGATATACCATATATTCTTGGACATTCAGCTCCCAATGGCAGCCATTCTTTACCCATGTTTCAGAGATGGCCACAACGTCATACTTGCCAATCTGTAGCTGAATTTTAATATTGTCCATTTTATTTCTTATGCTGCATGCATTCAAATATAACATTTTCAGTCCAGTATTTGTTGCTTTTTGTTTTAACTGCACCACACCTCTGTTGCCCTGTAACTCATCCCACTGGCTGTGATTATGCCTCAATTTCCTGCCTGTCCTTTCTATCATCTCTGTTGCACGCTATCATTGATTTATTTCTGTTTTCCCCTTCCTCAGCCCTATCACTGTGGTTCCCATCTTCCTGCCAAATTAGTTTAAACCCTTCCTGAACAGCTCTATTAAACCTGCCTGCTAGAATATTGGACCCCTTTGGGTTCGAGTGTAACCCATCCTTTTTGTACAGGTCGTACCTCCCCCAGAAGAGGCCACAATGATCCAGGAACCCGAAGTCCTGCCTCCTACACCAATCTCTCAGCCATGCTTTAATATGCCTGATCATGCTGTTCTTGTGCTGGTTAGCACGTGGCACAGGCAGCAATCCTGAGATTACTACCCTGGAGGTCCTGTTTTTCAGCTTCCTGCCCAACTCCCTGAATTCCCTCTTCAGGACCTCCTCCCTTTTTCTACCTATGTCATTGGCACCAACAAGTACCAAGACTTCTGGGTGTTCACCCTCTTCACTTCAGAATACTCTGCAACCGATCCAAGACATCCCGTAGCCTGGCACCTGAGAGGCAACACACCATGCGGGTATCTCTATCACGCTGACAGAAGCTCCTATCTGTTCCCCTCACTATGGAATCCCCTATGACTACCACATTCCTCATCTTCTCTCCCTTCTGCACCACAGAACCTGGCTCAGTGCCAGAGTCCCGATCACCGTGGTCGTCCTCTGTCAGATCACCCCTCTCAACAGCATCCAAAATGAGATGACAGTTACTGAGGGTGATGGCCACAAGGGTGCTCTCTACTGTCCTTCCAAAGGGAGCTCTTCCCTTTGCTTCCCTGACTGTCACCCATTTATCTAACTCTTGCAGCCTTGGGGTGACTAACTCCCTGTAGCTCCTATCTGTCTCCTGCTCACTTTCCCTAATAAGCTGTAGGTCATCAAGCCGCAGCTCCAGATCCCAAACACAGTCTCTCAGAAGCTGCATCTCTGCACCTGGCATAGATGTGGCCAGAGCAAAGTACTAACCCTACAGGCATGCTCTCTATTCCTCCAAAAAAAAATGCAAGGGGAAAATAAAGCGAAGTCCACTTACCTTGCCAAAGCCCGACCACTGTGCCTCAGACCGCTCCTTTGATGACAGCTTCGCTAGGCAGTGTCTCCCTTTCATGCCTGAACCCTCCCTGCTCCCCAACTCACGATATATACTCCGGTTGTAGCCGAGTTCCCGCAAAGCTTTCCCCTTTTAAACTTTGCTCCCGGACCTCTGTGCCGCCTCCTCTCTCAGAATATTTTGCGTGTGTTAATCTGATAGACGAGTCAACGTTTCTTTTCCATGAAAAATGTTGCTTGTTTCTTTTTTATATCTTATCTGTGAGCTTTAATACCTGGGGCTTTAAATATATTTGCAAATACTTAAGAAAACCATGGCATTGTACTCTAATTTGTGTTTTTTTTTTAAGTTTGAGGGAATGGGAAAATGTTAACCCAAAAATGGTAAAGCAACAAATTACATGTAAATATTATCAAGGTACTTGTTTCCATATTGCAGGTATTTGTATCTCCCATACAATTTGTGCAGTGCACTCAAGCCTAGCATGGAAACAGTGAGGATGTCAAGTCTTGTGAAAATTTTGCAGTTTATTTAAGTGTGTTCATTTGGACATTTCATTTTACAAATTAATTATGATACTTGTCAACTTTTAACTTTCTCTTCCTTGCTAATAAAAAAACATAAAGCTGGAAAAATGCCTTGTATTTTTCCCATTTTTGAAAATAAAAATGACCTAATTGTTCAAACCCCTAAAGACCAGAAAGCTAGTATAACGCAAAAGCTCAAGAGGAACTATGAAACTAGTTATCGGTTATTGTTATAGATTTCTTGCAAGAATTCTTAATGAAAGCCCTTGAAGTTAATTTTGTTGGTGACTATTTTTGCTGGCTTAGCTTTCTCATTTCATCCTTCCACAAACCCACATATGCATGCACATGTGTCTCCATTCCTCCACCACACACACCTTGATCGTAAGATGGTGTTCAAATGGTTACAGTAAGTTGGTTAAATGTGAGGGGGTCCGATGGGTGTGGTGTATTTGGATTTTCAGAAAGCCATTAATAAGGACCCATATAACAAGTAAAAGCATGAAATTAAGTCATGTGGATTTGGGAGCAGTGCTTTACATGGACTTAAAAGTTGATTAGCAATGTAAGAATAAACATTTTTTTCAAAATTGACAGGTTGTGAGTCTCAGCTATTCATAACATCAGCAATTTGGATCTGGGAACAGAATGTTATTATGAAGATTGTTTGTACTAAACTGGGTGGTACAAAGAAACTTCAAGGCGAGATTGAGGAAGTGGGCAAAAATATGGCAGAGATATTACACAAATAATTGTGAAGTTGTACACTGGGGAAAAAGTAGGCATTGTTTAGTGTTAAATGGGGAAATGTTGACATATAAAAAGATTTGGGTTACATTCTGCATCAGTTATTGAAAGCAAATACTGTGTAGGACCAAGCAATTTAAAAGGCAATAATGTGTTGGCTTTCATGACAAGAGTCTTTGCATCTAGTAATGATATCTTGCTACAATTATACATGCCCTTACTGTGACTACATCTGGAATATTTTGTGCAGGTTTGGTCTCCTTACTGAAGAAAAACATACAAAAGTCATAGAGAGCTACATAGGCTGGCTGATTTCTGAGATAGTGGAGCTACAACTGAGGAGAGGTTGGGTTAGTATTCACGAACATTTTAGAAGCAAGAGAGGAGATTTAGTTCAAGCTTAAAACATTCTGATAGGGCTACATCGGATACCAGAAGGATGCCTTCCCTCGCTGGGATGTCTCAAACAGCCTTGGGTTATAGGGTAACAGATTATGGACTCAGATGAGAACATTCTGAATAGTGAACCTCTGGAAGTATATTTATTATCAAAATATGTGTATGTCACCATATACTATTCTGAGATTCATATTCTTGCAGGCATTCACAGTTGAACATAGAAATACAATAGAATCAATGAAAAACTGCACAAATGTACTGACAACCAACCAGTGTGTAGAAGAAGACAATTCTGTGAAAATACAAAAAAACAAAGGAAATAATAATAATAATAATAATAATACTAAGGACATGAGTTGTAGAGTCTTTCTACTATCTTGGAGTTTGTATACTAAAAACATTTTTTAGAAAACCTAACTACATGGTTTTGAAGCTGGAGTGTAACTTTGGTATATTTAATTTCAGACTTTCAACAAGCATACAAGAGTTGCAGACTTTCAAAATGCTGTTAAAGGACAAAAGGTAACAAATGCTATGGAAATGACGATGATGGATGCAAAGCAGAGACTTTGTAAAGTTGCCCAATCTTTGGCACTTTACAGAACTTCAGGGATCCAGTGGCCGTTGCACAATTTACTGTATTGCATTGGCTAAAGAACTACACCCAGATAAAGGTAGAGATGAATTGGGTATGGTAATAGTGAGCAACTATTTACATTTCAATTAATAGCATTTCTTCCTTACCTAATACAATGAAGTGCTCTTAAGGTTTTAGATTATTCCCAAAACTTGCGGCATTCACCATGTGTAAGCTTTTTACTGGTTTATTAGTATAAATATTAATTTGGTTTCAAATACCACCAAAACTTACCCACTAAGGAAATTTAAAAATCCTGTTTCTATGGATTTGTCTACTATTAATGAAGTATAATTTTATTTTTGATTCCCGCTGTTTCAGAGCACCTCCCTTACCTCCAATTGTGTTGGCAATGCAAAAGGTTCTTGAGAATATTTAATTATCTTTGATCATTGATTTATTGAAGTTCTAACTGACCTTAAAGATCATCAGAGTGTGTAAAAGATAGTTTCTGAATCTGATATCTTTACTTTTCCAAAAGAAGAAAATATTTTACTTTGGAGTGGATAACTGTCATTGTGTCATTTGTATATTGTGATAAAATGTGACTTTTGTAATTTAAAAAAAATAAAAGCAACCATTGGGTGGGTTGTAACTTTAACTGCTGTGCAATGAACTATGGACTTCTAAGTAAAATTTTATCCTGTGGAGAAATCGAAGAAGTTTTAAAATGTTGGTAATGAATTCATGTGATGGATTTTAAGACCACTTCAAAAAGAATTTACTGACTGCTACGACATTTAGAGCTCCTGATATATTAAATCTAAAAATGTCTCCTTCAAACCTTGGTAATAGTCTGAAATACAAATCAAAAGCAATATGATTTAATCCACTTTCCACATAAAATAAGCTTCAGTATCGTGTAGTTATTTCTAATGACCTCTAATTTCACATTGTAGCATCTGTTATTCAGCATTTAATTCACTGGATTGACCAAAAATGGCTGTTTAATCTTATGTACAGGATGGGCTGCATCCTTTTGAATCTAGAAGCAAATACGTGTGACTCCTAAAATGTGGTTATAAATAAGTTATTATTGGAGCATATGCAGCAAAGCTATCTATATATTGGAGCAAATAATAGCAAATATTTTTATGTAAACAAATCTTTCCTTTTTTTGTGCATGACTGTTGTTGAAGCCTTCCCACCATGGGGTGGGAGTTGAAGAAAATCTACGATGATCTCAGTGAATAATGAAGCAGTTTTAGAGCCCTGATAGTGTCGTGTTCATAGTCAGTTTCTTTCTCTCTTTGTTCTTGTTTACTCTTCTCTTAAACTATTCCAATTGCACAAAATGGCAGCAAGTTTTACATTCATGCCACTTGAATTCCCAGTTATATAATAGCGTAAGTTATATAATAGTACCATATAATAGTAAATTTTATGTGAATAAGCCGTTTATTTTTGTGCAAGGCTATTGCTGAAATCTTTCCAACCTCATCTTGTTGGTGTTAAATTTAGCCTGGTTCATATCATTAGTTTAGAATATTGAGATCTGTAATGATCAAAGATTGTGCTGCTGGTAAAAATGTCCTCTGCACTTCATAGCTTCAGACCAACAATAGTTTCCCTGTGCAAATCTGGATTTGCAAAGCCAGGCATTCTAAATGACGGCTAGTTCTTTGCAGTTATTTAGTAGAGTGTTGTTGGTATACTGTGGGGAAAATTGAAAGTATTAGTTTAAGCTCCTGTGTAACAGCTACATTGGAATGTGTAGCACAGAAGTAGTCCAATTAACCAAATGATTTGCGTCCACATTTAGCTTACACAAAAAAGCCATTCTTCTGTGCCTCTGCTCCTCTTCTAAACTTGCTATACATACAACAAGCACATCCATATACAAATCTGAATTCCAGTTTGTGCAATTTTATGGTCCTTGCTTTCTTAACCAAGTTATTTCTCCAGAGTAATAGTAAGCCGGAGAGTGGTGAAAAAAAACAATGCAAGGATATTTTACAGAAAATTTAAAGAACTAAACAAAAATGCAGATACAGGAAATCTGAAATAAAAAGCATAACAGATGAAGAATTGGTGATTAAAATGCTACCCTGCTTCTCCATGTGTCACCTGCTTCGTATTTCCAGTATTTATCTTAGGAATATTCTGATACAATGAGGTAAAGTAGCTTGGAAATTATAGGTCTATAGTGGTCTCAGTGAATGACAAAACAGGTTTAGAGGGCTGTCTGGCCTGATCCTGCTGTGTTCATAACCAGCATTTTCCTCTTGGCACGTGTTTATTTTTCTCTTAAACTATTCTCATTGTTCCATATGGCAACAAGTTTCGTACTCTCACCCCTCAAATTCCCTGTTGTATTATCAGTGATTGTCTTTTATTTTAGGCTAGCTTTTAGTTTCTCTTTCCAGTGAGAAGGGATCCCGTGTTAAAGAATGATGCATTAGATTGGATAGAGAGACCCATGATTTTGTTTTTTAAAAAAAAAAGAAATTAACACTGCAGGGTTTTTTTTTTGGTCTTCCCACAGTGACTTATTTAGAGGATTGCTTGCGTTATATTTATTTTAGCTATTCTGAAGCAGCTTTTTGTCACATATTAGGAGCATGGATTTTGAGAAAACACATTGAGGTAATCAGTAGTTAAGTTTTCTCTACCAACGGTTATTTTGTTTTGAAATGGCTTGCATGATATGACCAGCATTCACTGCCATCCTTAACTGCCCATAAGAAGGTGGTGCTGAACCAATTATATATAATGGTTTGCTGTTCACATACACCTACACTTTTGTCCCTCATTTTGGTAAAGTTTTACCAGATCGTCTATTACTGTCGACAGAAAAGGCTTTAAGATGCTTCAGTCTATCTTGTTTATGGTGTAACTGAGTCACAGCATGTTACTGATGGGAGGAGGTGAGTGTTAAGGTGGTGGATGGTTTGCCTGTGAGGTGTTGAGCTTCTTAAGTCAGTAGAATTGTGGTCATCTTTGCAACTGCTGAATATCTATTTACCTTTGTAGCTGTTGAAGCTTTGGAAATTTGATGCATGTGTCACACATGCCACAAAATATCCACCCTCTGATCAGCATTTACAGACATTGTATTTTTATGTTTGGTCCTGTGAGTTTTACCATGGAATCTTTTAATAAGGTTAGGTAGCCCATAATTAATGATCCCCTGGTTTTTAATGTAGAAACTCTCTACCATGTTTTGAAAAATAATTTGATAAAGGCATGTGTAAACTTAATGAACAGCTGAGGAAAACAGAAGTAAACAATTCAATAGTATAATTGAATGCCAAAAGTATATTTCATCCTGGCATTTTAAATAATCTATCACCATTAAAGTTTTGTTGTCCCTAATGATGTGCAATTTCAAAATAATTACACTGTTAACCACCATTCTTTTCCTAAAGTACTTGTTGCATCACTCATTTTCAATTGAAACTGGCAATGACATTTCATTATAAGTTCTTCAGTTGTGGATAGATGGAAAAGCAAGCAGCAAAATGAAAAGCTGATTGCAATGGCAAAACTTGTTTCTAAATTGCAGTAGATATTTTTAAATTACTATTTTGAACACAACTTTGACTGGAATAACACACAAAATGCTCGAGGAACTCAGCATGTCAGGCAGCATCTATAGCAAGGAATAAAGAGTTGACGTTTTGGACTAAGACCCTTCATCAGATTTTGGTCCAAAACCAAAAGTTAATCCTGATGAAGGAGATAATGAAACAGATCCTGATGAAGGGTCTTGGCCCAAAACTGGACTCTTCATTTCTCTCCATAGATATTACCTGACCTGCTGAGTTCCTCCAGCACTTTGTGTGTGTGTGTTACTCTGGATTTCCAGCATCTGTCAAATATCTTGTATTTCTACCTGGAATAACCATACCTGTATGCAAAACATTGTTCCTTTGACTGTTTTTGTCTAACTATTGCTTTATAACTCTTAATCTAAGCAACTGTGTCCATTTTTGCAGCAGCTTCAGCACCTGTTTACTTTAACACTTTACTAATTTTTATCTGCATGATCAGCACTAATATTTCAATGCAACAGTGCTCTGCCTTAAGCAAAATAAGTGCTCCGTTAATGTGACAAAATTGATTGTATTTTTGTGTTATCTTTGATCACGATTCATCTAAGTTCTTTGTCTTTCCTAGTTTGAAGTTTTAAAGAGTTTTAAGTTCCTCTCAATTTATGTGTACCAAGCTGGTGTTCAACTTGGAACAAAGTGTTTTGGAATGCATCCTCTGTTTACTACACTTGTCATGTATTTATATAAAGAAAAATAAAATTTTACTGGTGATCCACTTTCAAAACCTGTTACTTTATGTAAAGATATGTTGAGTAAAGTGGGAACTAGACCAAATGGACTAATTTTCCTGTGATTTGATTAAGTTAAAATTTCCAGACTAATAAAGCTTTTTCTAAATAATTTCCTCATGCTTAAAAAGGAGGAAGAACTCTTAATGTTAAGCTCTCTTCAGTGTTCTCATTTGTACATTTTCATTAAATTCCATGCTCTCTGCCAAGGTTTGAACAGTTTGCAATCCATTGTACAATATCCGATGTTTTATAGCTTCTTCGAAAAGGTGTTTATACAACACAGTTGGCTTTTGGATGTATTACTTGAAGCATCTTCAAGTGGTTCAATCTTGTCAGGAACAAAGCTCTGGAATTATAAGTAACACTTGATCCATCTTCTGGTCATAAGTGGATCATCTGACGGGACCAGAGTTTCTGTTATTGGTCCTCATCTACAGTGTTTAATCATGTGGGAATAAAAGAACGGAGGTGTAGTCATTAAACCAAATGAATGATCCTGAAACCTGGAACCACAACCAAAGATGAGTTTGAATTTATAAAAGCTGTGAAATTTAAATTCACTGAAACAAAATGCTATTCTCTATAATAGCTTAATACCCATTGGTTCACTAACATTAAAATCAGATCACTGGAGAAGTCAGTGTGTCAAGCAGCATCAATAAATGCAAGAGAAGTCAATGTTTTGGGTTGAAACATGTTGACTTTACCTGAAGATCTTTATATTTTCTGTAAGTTCCCAGTGACCACAAACACAAAAAGGATAAAGCACTTGAAACCATAAAGATGTGGAAGAAATTGTCATTTATTCTGATTTGGTGGATTGTAGATTCTAATAGGGACTGTACAATATTCACAAATTATTCTAATTCAGAATAACTACATAATCACAGATAAATGAATCAACTAATTTTTTTTTTAAAGTCACATTCACAAAAGTAATATCAGTAAAAAGAAACAGTCCTTTGTACAGACACGTCTATGGTCCAGTTCAATAGCCATTCCAGCTACACGATTTGTGGAACCTCTTCTGTAATATCTGATAACTAGAATACAGTTGATGAGTTTATTGAAAAGTGATTATTTCTTCAGATCATGAGTGACGGGGTGGAGCTGTGCAGATGAACTTCCGCTACTATTGGTGCATAAGTATCTGAGACAAAGGAAGCAAATTCCTCATAACTTTGGTTCCTAGAGCCATATTGATCAGGAGTGCTATAAATAAAGAAAGATTACAATGAATGTAGAGATTTCAGCTTCATGCTGGGAAACTAGTGCAATCATTTTCCAAAACTCGGTCAGTAAAATATCACAAAAGCAAAGGCTGCATCATATCCCAACTTGAATCCTCAGTCTGTTAAAGCAGTTGATTCAGCTGGCAATACAATCATGAGTAGAACAACCAAGATCAAATGGCAGAGGAGACAATGAGCTGAATGGCCTAATTCTGCTTCCATACCTTATGGTCTTGCTTTTATCCCAACCAGGAATTTAACCAGAACTTCCAGGATTCACATTCCAGATCCCATGGCAGGGACACTCTCCCAAACCCTTCTTTACTTTTGCATATGTTGACACTTGATGAAACCATTTTATTTTTAACTTCTCAAACATCGGTAACATTTGCTGTCTACAGTGAAGAACTGGCATCTTGATGCATGTGCAAGACTAAGAAATGGTTCTCCTCCAGAGTGTTCAAGAAAATGAAAGACTGAGGAATGGATGAGCTGGGTTCATTATCTCTTTCTCCTGGGGGAAACAGAGCATGGGACCTATAACATAACCTGGAAATTGTACACCCTTCTATGCAAAAAATGCAAGTGAGGACTTGGCTGGATTGAACTTGAAAGTGAAACTGACAAGTTATTAAGATTGTTATTGTATCTGATGACTTATTAAGTGTGCCACTTTGGTGAAATGAAATACACTCCTGTTTACCAGTAAGGTTCCTATTACTTAACCCCAATGTCATTCTTCTCAGACACTGCAATTTTAATAAATAATGGTGATCCCCATGGTACCTGTAAAATTAGTTAAACTCTTTTTGAACCTGCGACCTACTGAATGCTCAACGACTCTTCAAGTCACTAACTTGGAAAAGTGAGCCTCAACAAGTTAAACCATTTCATAGGTCATTGGCGGAAACAGCAGCCACTCAAAGGAAGAAGCAGTGAGAACTTCGTATAAACTACATTGCAAGATACTGAAATAAATGATTTGTACTCAGTGGAGTTTAGAAGAATAAGAGGTGATCTTGTGAAAACCAATATTGTTAGATGGCTAGACATGCAAATGTTGGGATGATGTTTCTAATGTGGGGATCTGCAGGATATGGTCTCAGGAGGAGGAAACATTTAAAACCGAGATAAAATGCTTCTCTTAAAGGGCTGTGTTTCATGGAATTGCTTGCCCCAGAACACTCTGGGGGCTAAAATATAGCGTCATAGACCACTGCAGCACAGAAACAGGCCCTTTGGTCCCTCTAGTCCATACAGACTAGTCCCATCAACCCACACCTGGAACATAGCCCTCCATTCCCCTCCCATCTATGCACATCCAAAATTCTTTTAAAAGTAGAAATCGAAACCACATCTACCACTTCTGCTGGCAGGCCATTCCACACTTGCATCACCCTTTGAGTAAAGAAGTTCCCTCTGATGTTTGCCTGAACTATTTCATCTTTTACCCTTAAACTTATGACCTCTAGTTCTAGTCTCACTCAACCTCAGTGGAAAAAGCCTGCTTGCATTATCAATACTCCTCATAATTTTGTATACAATTATGTATATGTATTCAAGGTTGAGACAGATTCTTTAACCACTAGGGGAATGGAGAGAGAGGACATGAAAGGGAACTTGAGGAAAGTTGTTTTGATGAGCATTATTGAATGGCAGAGCACCTCTAGGGCTCAATGACCCAGTCCTGCTCCTGTTTTTTTTATGATCTTGCTATGATTTCTATTCAACATAATCAATTCTCATGGTTAAAGTATTTATAAGAGTACAAATGCAGAAGCACTTCCTACTGGCATAAATTGGAAATTTAAAATAACCAGCAAAGGAACCAAAGGTTGTGAGATTGTTTTCTTGTTCAGAGGATTACACTGAGGGAAACAGCAGTGGAATAAAATTGAAAACAGCTTTCCACAGTAGATTTGGTAATAGGGAAAGATACACTTACAGGGCCAAAAGGAAAGGGGCAGAACAGTGATACTAACTGGACACTCAAAGAACTGGTACAGCAGAATTGGCTGAGTACCCTCCTCTTTTACCAGTGGGCGTCTCAAACTGCAGACAAATCAAGAGGTCCGTTTTCAGTAATTACCTGCTGATTGCACTATAAGATGTTGTGTTCCAGGCTAAGTCATCGTCACTGTCATAACGTCGAGGATTATCAAAGAAAAATGCTCTGGGAGTGAATCCATGGCTGTAAGGTATTCTATTCCCCATCTGCAATAGTATAGAAAAACCTGTCAATGAGTCCAGCCCAATCATAAGACCATAAAACTTAGCAGCAGAATTGGGCTATTTGGCCCATCAAGTCTGCTCCGCCATTCAATCATGGCTGATATGTTTTCCCTCAACCCCATTCTCCTGCCTTCTTCCCATAACCTTTGACACCCTTACTGATCAAAAACCAATCGACCTTTGCTTTAAATATACCCAGTGACTTGGCCTGCACAGCCATCTGGGGCAATGAATTCCACAGATTCGCTACCCTCTGGCGGAAGGAATTCTTAAGCACTTTAATTCCGGATTCAGGCCAGGGCAGAAGACTAAGGGCCAAATCAAAACCCTTCCCCAGTCAGGTTTCTATAAGCAAGGCTGCAAAGCTCTATCACTTTTATTTTTTACCCTTACATTGCATTAAAGCAAAATCACTTTTCCCATTGAGGGAACTTTACCTGGAACTGTTGTTTGACTATACAGTGTTTCATCACGTTGTCTATCCTTGCTATCTGCTCTGGTACTGCAATGGGTTTTCTTCTGAAAAGACATCATCATTTTCTCATCTGATAAAATTATTTCTGATCCTCTTTTCTTGAGTTGGATTTTATTCTGTGCCTTCTGTTTCATCTCTTTTTCCACATATGCACAGATATCACAATGACCTCTGATGTACACCACCCTTACGTCTGTCCACTTACACTTTGAAACTATTTTGACTGCATGCCAAAGGGTTGACAAAATTTTAAAAATTAAAGATTAATTTTATTTGTCACGTACATCAAAACGTACAGGGAAATGCAATGTTTGCATCAAATTCAATCAGTGAGGATATGCTGTACAGCTTGCAAATGTTGCCATGCTTCTGTCACCATCACAGCATGTCCACAGCTCACTAACCCTAACTGGACATTTTTGGAAGGTGAGAAGCAACCAGATAACTTGTCAAAAACGCACACAGTCAAGGGGGGAGCATACAAACCCCTCACAGACAGTGGCAGGAATTGAATCCTGATCTTGCAGCCGGTATTATAAAGCAATGCATTAACTACTATGCTACCATGCCACCCAATATAATTATTAATTGTTTCAAATCTAATTTTATAATTGTCCTCAAGCCAAGTGAGGATCAAGCAAAGAGTTTTCTGCTGACCAAATCTGGTTAGTAGACCGTAGCATTAGGGTCCCTAGTTTAACAGAACAGCATACACAAATCTTTATGTATCAGAAAATCACCAAGCAGCTAAAACCTATACAACAACACACATCAAAGTTGCTGGTGAACGCAGCAGGCCAGGCAGCAACTTTGATGTGTGTTGCTTGAATTTCCAGCATCTGCAGATTTCCTCGTGTTTGCGAGCTAAAACCTACATGTTGGTTCCACACTTAAAAATTATGTTGCAATTCTTAAAACAACACTAAATAACAAGCTGCATGAAAATTAAAACTTTATTTTGAAATTAGTGGCAGGGTTATTTTTACTCTGTTATTCCGTGATGTAGTATTCTTTTTATGACCCTCTGGTGTTAGTGTAAACATCATTTCCCTGTGTTAGAGGGAGCCAGGTTGGAGGTCCAAGTTCTGTGGGGCCTCAAGGACAAAGGCTGGTAATCTCCAAGACCAGCCAGTAGTCCTGAGGTCAGATGCCCAAGATCAATGAGTCATGGAATTGAAGCCCCAAGGTCAATGGGCAAGTCCAGAGATCAAAGATGTCCTGTCCTGGTGTAGGAGGCCTGTCCCACTTACTGACCAGCTGTTATAACTACACCATGGATGTTCTAGTCATGTTTCTAATCAATGGTGGGTGTGGGGATAAAAGGTTTGTTTTGCTGTTGGTGTGTGTTGGCTGCATGTGTTCTGCTGAATATTGTTGGCATGCTATGTTGGAGCCAGAACGTGTGAGCTACCCCCAGCACATCCTTGGATTGTTGTTGGTTGTTGATGCGAATGATGCATTTCACTGTATGTTTCAATGTACATGTGAGTAATAAATAAATTTAAATCGCATGTATCTGCTGCCCATGTCCTTCTTGGTGGTGGCATCTCTAGGTCTGAGAAGTGCTAATACCTCGAGCATCTCATTACAGATAGCATCCCAGCCACTGGTGAAGGGTTGAATGTTTTGGGTGGTGGATGGATTGCCACTCAAGTGGATAACAATGAACTGCTGAGCATTATTGGACTCGTACACACCCAGGCAAGTGGAGAATATTTTATCACACCTCTACCTCGCAAACAGTGAGTGTTAGAAGCTCATTTATTCACAAGGCAGTACCCGGTTTCTGACCCGCTCTTGTAACTACAGCTTAGCTTGTGTAGTTGTGTTTCTAGTCAATGGAGACCTTTATCCACCCCGGGTATCAATGCTGGTGAGGTGTGATGGTGATACCCTCTCTCATGATGTCCCTTTCCGTGACCATCTTTTGTCAGCCTAAACTGCAAGACTGAGAGCCTGACTAGAGACTGGAGTCCTGTCCCAGGGTTGGAGAACCATCTGCGTGTATGTGGGAGGGAGGAAACGGGCTTATTTTGCTGTTGTTGTTTGGTTGCTTGTTGTGTTCTTTGCTGTTGAACGTTGTGGGCATGCCATGTTGGCGCTGGAATGTGTGGCAACAATTGCAGGCTGCTCCCAGCACATCCTTGGGTTTTGTGGGCTGTTAACACAAATGACACAATTCACTATATGTTTCCTTGTACATGTGATAAATAAATTAATCTGAATCTAAATACTATTATCCCTCCATGTCCCTCCTGGCAGTGTGAATATGTTACTGTCTTTCTACAAATCTGGTGATAGTGTGCCCCATCATGGTATCATGAACCACCCAAGGGCATGTGATAATTATTGTACAGAAGTTCATATATCCCCACATCAGCATTTATGTTAGTGAGCTTTGCATGAGCCACACCAATACCCAGCCAGCCGGATATTCCAAAGCTCAGTGAGACAGTAGAAAGCCCAAAAGGTTGAAGACCTAAGTTAGCAAGTCTGGGGGTAGAGGGAGTCCAGGCCAGAGACTGAAGGTTGAAAGCCCAATGTCTGTGAGTCCGTGAGTTTGGGCCAGAGCCTGGAAGTTGGAAGCCCAATGTCTGTGAGTCTGTGGGTCTTGTCCAGAGCCTGAGGTTGGAGGCCCAAAGTCTGACAGTCTGGTCCAGGGCCTGGAAGTTGGAAGCCCAATGTCTGCAAGTTTAGGAGTGCAAGTCAGAACTGGAGGTTGAAAGCCCAATGTCTGTGAGCTTGTGAGTCTGGTCCAGGGCCTGGAGGCTGGACGCCCAATGTCTGTATCCATGAGTCTGGTCCAGGGCCTGGAATGTTGGATGCCCCATCTCTGCGAGTGCTTGAGTCTAGCCCAGGGACAGGAGGTTTGAGACCCAATGTCTGCAAGTCTGTGAGTCCGGTCCAGAGACTGGAGGTTGGAGACCTGATGTCTGCAAGTCTGATAGTCCGTAGCCAAGGACTAGAGGCCCAGGGATGGTCTGTCCTGGGGTTGAAGACGTACGTGTGTGTGTGTGTGTGTGTGGGTGGGAGGACAGGACAGGGGTTTCTTTCACTGTTGTCTTGTTCTGTTGTTGTGTTGAACATTGTGGACATGCTATTACAGTGCCAGAATGTGTGGTGAATTCAAAGACTATGTTTGACCTACTTACCAGACTTTGAATGGGCCTTCTTACACGAAAGAACAGGACAACTAGAGCAGTGGGAAGCAGTTCCCAGATGAATAGGACCACACCGAACACTAAGTACTCCTTATCCCTCAGTTGAATCTGCAGATCTGCCTGTGAGAACAGCACAAAACCTCATCAACAGCCTTCATTTACATTCTGTCTTTAACACAGGTAACACACAGACATAAAGTTGATACCATACATTATGTCAGCTGATCAACCACATAGCTAAGAGAGCTCCACCATCAAAGGACCCCCTGACTCCCTAGACCATGCTCGCTTTTTGCTACTGCCATCAGGCAGGAGTAAGACCATAAGATTTAGGAGCAGAAGTGGGCCATTCAGCCCATCGAGTCTGCTTCGCCATTCAATCATGGGTTAATCCAGTCATCCCCACTCCCCTGCTTTCACCCCATACCCTTTGATGCCCTGGCTAATCAAGAACCTACCTATCTCTGCCTTAAGTACACCCAATGACTTGGCCTCCACAGCCACTCGTGGCAACAAATTCCACAGATTTACCATCCTCTGACTAAAGTAATTTCTCTGCATCTCAGTTCTAAAAGGACGTCCTTCAATCCTGAAGTCGTGCCCTCTTGTCCTAGAATCCCCGACCATGGGAAATAACTTTGCCATATCTAATCTGTTGAGGCCTTTTAACATTTGGAATGTTTCTATGAATTTCCCCCCCCCCCCCATTCTCCTGAACTCCAGGGAATACAGCCAAAGAACTGCCAAACATTCCTCATACGTTAACCCTCTCATTTCTGGAATCATTCTCGTGAATCTTCTCTGAACCCTCTCCAATGTCAGTATATCCTTTCTAAAATAAGGAGCCCATAACTGCACAGGATACTCCAAGTGTGGTCACACGAGTGTCTTATAGAGCCTCATCTTCACATCCCGGTCTTTATATTCTATACTTCCAGAAATGAATGCCAACGTTGCATTCGCCTTGTTCACAACCGACTCAGCCTGCAGGTTAACCTTTAAGGTATCTTGCACAAGGACTCCCAAGTCTCTTTGCACCTCTGCATTTTCAATTCTCTCCCCATCTAAGTAATAGTCTGCCCGTTTATTTCTTCCACCAAAGTGCATGACGTACAATTTCCAACATTGTATTTCATTTGCCACTTCTTTGCCCATTCCTCTAAACTATCTAAGTGTCTCTGCAGGCTCTGTTTCATCAACACTACTCGCTCCTCCACCTATCTTTGTATCATTGGCAAATTTAGCCACAAATCCCTTAATACCGTAGTCCAAATCATTGGCATGCATCGTAAAAAATAACAGTCCCAACACCGAACCCTGTGGAACTCCACTGGTAACTGGCAGCCAGCCAAAATAGGATCCCTTTATTCCCACTCTCTGTTTTCTGCCAACCAGCCAATGCTCCACCCATGCTAGATATTAGTCGCCAGCTTCCTCTCATAATTCATCTTTTCCTTCCGAATGACCTTCTTGGTTTCCTTCTGCAAGTTTTTAAAAGCTCCCCAATCCTCTATCTTCCCACTAACTCTGGCTTCCTTGTATGCCCTCTCTTTTGCTTTTACTTTGGCTCTGACTTCACTTGTCAGCCACGGTAGTGTCCTTCACTTTGAAAATTTCTTCTCATTTGGAATATAGCTTTCTTGCACTTCACTCATTGTTCACCTAAAACTCCAGCCATTGCTGCTCTGCTGTCCTTCCTGCAAATGTCCCTTTCCAGTCAACTTCAGCCAGTTCCCCTCTTATGCCATTGTAATTTCCTTTATTCCACGGAAATACTGACACGTTAGATTTTATTTTTTCTCTCAAATTTCAAAGTGAACTCGATCATATTGTGATCACTGTTCCCTAAGGGTTCCTTAACCTTAAGCTCTCTTATCACCTCCAGATCATTGCACAACACCCAATCCAGCAGAGCTGCTCCCCTAGTGGGCTCAACAACAAGCTGATCTAAAAAGCCATCCCTTAGACAGTCTACAAATTCTCTCTCGAGGTCCAGTACTGGCCTGGTTTTCCCAATCCATTTTCATGTTAAAATCCCCAACAATTATCATGACATTGCCTTTCTGATATGCCTTTTCTGTCTCCTGCTATAATTTGTAATCCACATCCCAGCTGCTGTTTGGAGGCCTGTATACAACTGCCATTAGGGTCCTTTTTCCCTTGCCATTTCTTAACTCAACCCCTAGAGACTCTACACCTTCTAATCCTATGCCATCTCTTTCCAATGATTTAATATTATTTCTCATACACAGAGCCACACCACCCCCTCTGCCAACTAACCTATCTTTCTGATACACCGTATATACTTGGACGGTCAGCTCCCAATGGCAGCCATTGTTTAGCCAAGTTTCAGAAATGGCCACAACGTCATATTTACCAATCTGTAGCTGAATTTCAAGATTGTCCATTTTATTTCTTATGCTAAGTGCATTCAAATACAACACTCTCAGTCCAGTATTTGTTGCTTTCTGTTTTAATTGCACCACGTCTCTATTGCCCTGTAACTCATGCCACTGGCTTTGATTAAGCCTCATATCCTGTCTGTTCTTTCTACAATCTCTGTTGCATGCTATCTTTGATTTATTTCTGTTTTACAGCTTGTTATTTCTGTACTGATGCCTTAGGTCCTGCACTACCTGGTTCAGGAACAGTTATTACCCTGCAACCATCAGACTCCTAAACTGGCATGGATAACTTCTTTTAGTACTACTCTGAACTGATTCTTTCAAGGACTTTTTACAGCTCAGGTTCTCATTTATTTTTAATTTGCCCAGTTAGTCATACATAGCTGATGGGGAAGTTATTGCAGGTCTGTGAAGAAAGAATATGGAAATGGAACTAATAGAAAGGTTTTTAACAGATCTAATTCAGGTACAATAATGTAAGGATTTCCTTCTGTGTAATTCTGGGTAAACATTTAGAAATAATGCAAGACTAACCTGCCCCGGAGGTATACTGACCTGATCAGACACATTATACCAGTCATAATCAAACATCTTCACGTGGTTGTAGAAGGTGAGTGTAATCACGACCAGGTTGTAGCAAGCTCTTGATGTGTACAGTAATATAATTAGCAATCCCACCACTACAACCTGACACAATGATGTGCCCTGAAAGTACAAACATAAAAAGGATGTTAATTTCCAGCAGTTTTTCTTGTTCAAATATATGAAAAATTATAAAGCATTGGAGAGGGTCCAGAGGAGGTACATGAGGATGACCCCAGACATGAAAGGGTTAACATATAGAACCACAGAACATTACAGCACAGAAACAGGCCTTTTGGCCCTTCTTGGCTGTGCCGAACCATTTTTCTGCCTAGTCCCACTGACCTGCATCTGGACCGTATCCTTCCATGCACCTCTCATCCATGTACCTGTCCAAGTTTTTCTTAAATGTTAAAAGTGAGCCTGAATTTACCACTTCATCTGGCAGCTCATTCCACACTCCCAACACCCTCTGTGTGAAGAAGCCCCCCCTAATGTTTCCTTTAAACTTTTACCCCTTCGCCCTTAACCCATGTCCTCTGGTTTTTTTTCCCTCCCCTAGCCTCAGTGGAAAAAGCCTGCTTGCATTCACTCTATCTATACCCATCATAATTTTATATACCTCTATCAAATCTCCCCTCATTCTTCTACGCTCCAGGGAATAAAGTCCTAACCTATTCAACCTTTCTCTGTAACTCAGTTTCTCAAGTCCCAGCAACATCCTTATTTACATCTTCTCTGCACTCTTTCAACCTTATTAATGTCCTTCCTGTAACTTGGTGACCAAAACTGCACACAATACTCCAAATTCGGCCTCACCAATGCCTTATACAACCTCACCATAACATTCCAACTCTTATATTCAATACTTTGATTTATAAAGGCCAATATACCAAAAGCTCTCTTTACGACCCTACCTACCTGTGACGCCACTTTTAGGGAATTTTGTATCTGTATTCCCAGATCCCTGTGTTCTACTGCACTCCTCAGTGCCCCACCATTTACCTTGTATGTTCCACCTTGGTTTGTCCTTCCAAAGTCAACGAGAATTGGAAGAGCAAATCTGCAGAGAGATAGCAGGCAACTGCAGGAAACATAAAGTTGTGGTGGTAGGGGATTTTAATTTTCCATATATTGATCTCCCATACTGTTAGGGGTCTAGATGGTTTAGAGTTTGTAAAATGTGTTCAGGAAAGTTTCCTAAATCAATATATAGAGGGACCAACTAGAGGGGATGCAATATTGGATCTCCTGTTAGGAAACGAGTTAGGACAAGTGACAGAAGTCTGTGTAGGGGAGCACTTTGGTTCCAGTGATCATAACACCATTAGTTTCAAATTGATCATGGACAAGGATAGATCTAGTCCTAGGGTTCAGGTTCTTAACTGGAAGAAGGCCAAATTTGAAGAAATGAGAAAGGATCTAAAAAGCATGGATTGGGACAGGTTGTTCTCTGGCAAGGCTGTGATCGGTAGGTGGGAAGCCTTCAAAGGAGAAATTTTGAGAGTGCAGAATTTGTATGTTCCTGTCAGGATTAAAGGCAAAGTGAATAGGAATAAGGAACCTTGGTTCTCAAGGGATATTGCAACTCTGATTAAGAAGAAGAGGGAGTTGTATGACATGTATAGGAAGCAGGGAGTAAATAAGGTGCTTGAGGAGTATAAGAAGTGCAAGAAAATACTTAAGAAAGTAATCAGGAGGGCTAAAAGAAGACATGAGGTTGCCTTGGCAGTCAAAGTGAAGGATAATCCAACGAGCTTTTACAGGTATATTAAGAGCAAAAGGATTATAAGGGATAAAATTGGTCCTCTTGAAGATCAGAGTGGTTGGCTATGTGCGGAACCAAAGGAAATGGGGGAGATCTTAAATAGGGTTTTTGCGTCTGTATTTACTAAGGAAACTGGCATGAAGTCTATGGAATTAAGAGAAACAAGTAGTGAGATCATGGAAACTGTACAGATTGAAAAGGAGGAGGTCCTTGCTGTCTTGAGGAAAATTAAAGTGGATAAATCCCCGGGACCTGACAGGGTGTTCCCTCGGACCTTGAAGGAGACTAGTGTTGAAATTGCAGGGGCCCTGGCAGAAATATTTAAAATGTTGTTGTCTACAGGTGAGGTGCCGGAGGATTGGAGAGTGGCTCATGTTGTTCCGTTGTTTAAAAAAGGATCGAAAAGTAATCCGGGAAATTATAGGCCAGTAAGTTTAACGTCGATAGTAGGTAAGTTATTGCAGGGAGTACTAAGAGACAGAATCTACAAGCATTTGGATAGACAGGGACTTATTAGGGAGAGTCAACATAGCTTTGTGCGTGGTAGGTCATGTTTGACCAATCTATTGGAGTTTTTCGAGGAGGTTACCAGGAAAGTGGATGAAAGGAAGGCAGTGGATATTGTCTACATGGACTTCAGTAAGGCCTTTGACAAGGTCCCGCATGGGAGGTTAGTTAGGAAAATTCAGTCGCTAGGTATACATGGAGAGGTGGTAAATTGGATTAGACATTGGCTCAATGGAAGAAACCAAAGAGTGGTAGTAGAGAATTGCTTCTCCGAGTGGAGGCCTGTGACTAGTGGTGTGCCACAGGGATCAGTGCTGGGTCCATTGTTATTTGTCATCTATATCAATGATCTGGATGATAATGTGGTAAATTGGATCAGCTAATTTGCTGATGATACAAAGATTGGAGGTGTAGTAGACAGTGAGGAAGGTTTTCAGAGCCTGCAGAGGGACTTGGACCAGCTGGAAAAATGGGCTGAAAAATGGCAGATGGAGTTGAAGTATTGCACTTTGGAAGGACAAACCAAGATAGAACATAAAGGGTAAATGGTAGGGCACTGAGGAGTGCAGTGGAACAGAGGGATCTGGGAATACAGATACAAAATCCCTAAAAGTGGCGTCACAGGTAGATAGGGTCGTAAAGAGAGCTTTTGGTACATTGGCCTTTATTAATCAAAGTATTGAGTATAAGAGCTGGAATGTTATGATGAGTTTGTATGAGGCATTGGTGAAGCCAAATCTGGAGTATTGTGTTCAGTTTTGGTCAACAAATTACAGGAAGGATATAAATAAGGTTGAAAGAGTGCAAAGAAGGTTTACAAGGATGTTGCCGGCACTTGAGAAACTCAGTTACAGAGAAAGGTTGAATAGGTTAGGACTTTATTCCCTGGAGCGCAGAAGAATGAGGGGAGATTTGATAGAGGTATATAAAATTATGATGGGTATAGATAGAGTGAATGCAAGCAGGCTTTTTCCACTGAGGCAAGGGGAGAAAAAAACCAGAGGACATGAGTTAAGGGTGAGGGGGGAAAAGTTTAAAGGGAACATTAGGGGGGGGGCTTCACACAGAGAGTGGTGGGAGTATGGAATGAACTGCCAGATGAGGTGGTAAATGTGGGTTCTTTTTTAATATTTAAGAATAAATTGGACAGATACATGGATGGGAGGTGTATAGAGGGATATGGTCCGTGTGCAGGTCAGTGGGACTAGGCAGAAAATGGGTCGGCACAGCCAAGAAGGGCCAAAGGGCCTGTTTCTGTGCTGTAGTTTCTATGGTTCTATGGTTCTAAAGTGCAATATCTCACACTTGTCTGTATTAAACTCCACTGGCCATTTTTCAGCCCATTTTTCCAGCTGGTCCAATTCCCTCTGCAAGCTTTGAAAACCTTCCTCACTGTCCACTACACCTCCAGTCTTTGTATCATCAGCAAATTTGCTGATCCAACTTACCACATTATCATCCAGATCATTGATATAGAATTGATATGGAGCAGCATTTGCTGGCTCTGGTCCTGAACTTGCTGGAGTTCAGAAGAATGGGGGGGGGGGGTGATCTTGTTGAAACCTATCAAATATGGAAAGGCCTAGATAGAGTGGATGTGGAGAGGATGTTCGTTATAGTGGGGGAGTCTAGAACCAGAGGGTCACAGCCTCAGAATACAAGGATGGAACTTTAGAGCAGAGATGAAGAGGAATTTCATTAAACAAAGCATGTTGAATCTGTGGAATTCATTGCCACAGATGCCTATGGAAGTCAAATCATTGGGTATGTTTAAAGCAGAGGTTGATAGGTTCTTGACTAGTAAGGGCATCAAAAGTTACAGAGAGAAGACAGGAGAATAGGGTTGAGAGAGATGATAAATCTGCCGTGATGGAATAGCAGAGATTAAATGGTCTGAATGGTCTAATTCTTTCTCTATGTCTTATGGTCACAGAAGAGAATTGATTGAAGTGTAATCTTATGAAATATTCTATACAAGGTAACAAGTTTGAATAAGTCTGGGTTGTAAAGTCCAGCCTATGTTAAGAGAATGAAGGTCTTGCCCTGCTTAGATCCCTGACTGAAATGAGTTTGTTGAGTTCAGTGCAGACTGTAGGCCTCACCAGAGGGCAATGAAAGTGGTTTTGGTTGTGGGAATGGTTGAGTCAGGTAAGGGACTAAAGAACCACAGAGGTTTCACGCACAAAGGGAGAAAGGACAAGCAACTTTTCTGTCTACGTAAAGAACACCACCAAACAGGCCATGCTGTCTTCTTGCTCATGACTAGCATAGTGCAGGGGATATAGAAGCTTTAGGAATAGTCATTACCCTACAACCATCAGACTGCTGAACCAGTGTGGATAATTTCATTCACTACTACTCTGAACTGATTCTACAATCTACAGCCCCACTTTCAAAGACTCTTTACAACTCGTGTTCTCAGTATTATTTTTATTTGCAGAGTTTATCTTCTTTTGCACGTTGCTCTATCATTCATTGTTTGTTTTTGTATAGTTTTTTTGTAAAATTCTACTGTATTTTCGCTCTGTAAATTTCTGCAAGAAAATGAATCTCAAGATAGTATATAGTGACTTATCAGTACTTTGATAATAAATTTACTTAGAACTTTGAACCTGTAACATTAACATTGCTTCTCTCTCTATAGAAGCTGCCTGGGTCACTACTTTTTTCAGCATTTGTGTTCATATTTCAGATTTACATTATCAGAAGTATAGTATTTTGCTTTTATATAGGTCAAAAAAAGCCAGTATTAAATGATAAAGTGGCCCCAATACCAACGAATGATGAAAGTCCACAAAACTAATTTAACATGACTGTTTTCTTGTGATCAAGTTAGCTGCTTATTTTCTTGGGGAAACGGTAGAAGTATACTCAGTTATTCTTTTAATTAATCTTAATTTATTTATTGTGATACCACATAGAATCGGGTTTTACGTCCCTTCAAGCTGCGCAATCCTCTGATTTAGTCCTAGCCTAATCATGGAACGATTTACAATGACCAATTAACCTATCAGCTGGTATGTCTTTGGACTGGGAAGAAACTGGAGCATCTGGAGGAAGCCCACGTGGTCACAGGGAGAATGTACAAGTTTCTTAGAGGCAGCAGCGGGAATTGAACCCTGGCTGCCCGTACCGTAAAGTGTTTTACTAACCACTACACTACCATGCAAAGCAATAAATTTCATGATATCATCACATCAGTGATAATAAATCTGACTGATAACCACATTATTCTCCATTTGACAGATCTTCAGCTCCTTACTTAACCTGCCAAACTTTCACTCACTGACTTAAAAATGGAAGAAATTATATAGTTAACTTGGGTTTATATAAAAATGACTCTGAAGGAGGCCTTTTTAGCACCAAGCAATTACAGAGGTATTTGTAGTTAAAACTGAGCCCTCTTCAATGACTTCCTAGCTCTATCATTAATCAATATCTCTCCATAGTGACTCTAAAATGTTATCACTATACCAGAATCACAGCCATTTCATATCTCCGATGCCTTCTTTGACCTTACCTCCCAACATATTAGCTGTTACCACCATCACCTCTCAATTACTTCTGCTAAATCACCGTCACCTGAGATAATTGTTTTCATTCATGAAGAAATCAATGTAAGAAAATTCCATGAAAACTCTAAGGGAAAATGAAGTTACTTCTACCCTTGGGTTTATTGGGATAAACAAACCTTTGATTCTAAGTAGATGTTGGCCAGGGACATTTTAGCGATCTTGTACAGGCTCACAGAGAGGGTGATTGCACACAGCACAAAGAGGGTATCGTTGACGGCCACACGGACAAACACAATGGTCCTGGTTTCACTATGTGTGATCTTCACAAGCAGAGCACAGGTCAAATTGACCAGGAAGAATAGGAGACTAACCAACAGGAAAGCCAGCTGAAGGGGGAGCCTGTAATGGAAAAAGAAACTAATTCAGACTTAGCCATGGAGTATTACTACAAGGAAACTGGCCCCTCAGCCCAACTCATCCATGAATAGTATCAGATCGACTGTGAAAATGGGCAAGCACGCATGCAGCCGATCGATCGCACGGTGAATCAGTTGGACCTCCTTCACTCAGGAAGCACTCAGGGCTTTCGAGTGCGCATGTTTTTGTCTTTGCAGTGTTGGTTCGTCACTTCCACCTTGTAAGTTCCCCAGCAAGTACATTCAGTAAAAACGGTTAGACCGTTGTCTACTGTTGTTTTTGCTCAGTGCATACTGTAACAGTCATGGTGCCCACCAAACCATTTATTTATTGAGTAACAGCGCAGAATAGACCCTTCAGGCACTTCGAGCCATGCCGCTCAGCAATCCTCCAATCTAATCCTAACCTAACCGTGGGACAATTTACAATGACCAATTAACCTACCAACCAGTACATCTTTCAACTGTGGGAGGAAACTGGAGCACCCGGAGGAAACCCACGTGGTCACAGGGAGAACATACAAACTCCTTACAGACATCAGCAGAAATTGAATCTGGGGTGCCTATACTGTAAAATGTAGTGCTAACCACTACACTATTGTGTTACTTGCATTTAGTCTCTATCCTCTAAGCCCCTTCTGTCCATCTACTTATCCAAATCTCCTTTCAATGTTGTTACCCCCACTTGACTCAGCCACTGCCGGCAGCTCAATTTAGCTTGAGATTTATTTATTTACCACATGTACATCAAAACACTCAGTGAAATCTGCCTTTGTGGACTGCCCCCAGCACAACCTAAGGCTGGGGCCAGCCCGGAAGTGTCGCCCACACATTCCACAGTTGACGTGCCCACAGTGTTCAGCAGAACAACATAAGCAACAACAACCAGTACACAATGTGTACCATCTACAAAATGCAGGCTGCTGCTCAGCTCTGGCAGCACAACCAGCAAGTGTGTGGCTGTACCACCATCTGCAGGCTCCCCTCTGAACTGGAAACGTATCTCTGTTACTTCATTAACACGAGAGATTCTGTAGATGTAGGAAATCCAGAGCAACAAACACGCACACACAGTGCTGGAGGAACTCAGCAGGTCAGGCAGCATCTACGGAGGGAAATAAAGTGTTGTTGTTTTAGGCCGAGACCTTTCATCAGGACTGGAAAGGAAGGGTGTAGAACTCAGAATAGAAAGGTTGGCGGGGGGGGGGAGGAGTGCAAGCTTAAAAGGTGATAGGTGAGACCAGGTGAGGAGGAAACTGGGTGGGTGGGGGAACTGCGGATGAAGTAAGAAGCTGGGAGGGGTTGGTAAAGGGCTGAAGGAAGGGGAATCTGATAGGATAATGGACCATGGAAGAAAGGGAAGGAGAGAAACACAATGCTGATTAATCTACTGGAAAATTGAATTTGCCTGGCAGTCCTGATAAAGGGTCTTGGCCTGAAACATTGATTGTTTATTCCTCTCCATAGATGCTGCCTGACCTGCTGAGTTCCTCCAGAATTGTGTGAGTGTGTGTGTTGCTCTGGATTTCCAGCATCTGCAGAATCCTTTGTATTTATTATATACCTGGCAGTGGCTGTCAACTTATTGACTAATGTGAGCCAAGCTTGGTCAATACTTCACATGGAGTGCATCTCCATAGGTGACTGCCAGTGTATCCATTATAAAAACTTGTTCCATTTGTAATGAAGTGAGCTGCTGCAGGAACTGACTGGCTTGGATCCACACCTCAGCTGAGATCCACTGCTGTTCAGTGTAGATTGTGATGACAAGTCTACTCTAATCCATTACAAAATGTGTCTGCCTAGAACAGCAATGCCACCTTAAGCATGATGGTAGTGTAATGTGACTGTCCACATATAAAGGCAACTCTCTCCAAGGAGTATCACCTTGTTATGATGAAGAGGCTTGTGTGCTCATAAGATCTCAAGAGCAATGTCGCCTGGCTCTTCGCTCCTGGTAGGGTCGCCCATGGCGGTAAGGTCAAGGAGGAGGTTCCAGACAAAGCGGCCCAACTAAGACCTCAGTGGTGGAGCTGGCCGAAGATGTTGATTCATCACAAAGGCAGTGAAGGAGGAGAAAAGCCGCAGAAGTGAAGGATCCCCAGTCGTCTCGTATTCTGTGCCACTGCACCCTGACCCCAATCTGTCAAGGACCATGTGGTGGCTGCCCGTGCATGGGTATCACGGTGTTAAAGACATAGAAACATAGAAAATAGGTGCAGGAGTGGGCCATTCGGCCCTTCGAGCCTGCACCACCATTCAGTATGATCATGGCTGATCATCCAACTCAGAACCAGTACCAGCCTTCCCCCCATACCCCCGATCCCTTTAGTCACAAGGACCATATCTAACTCCCTCTTAAATATAGCAAATGAACTGGCCTCAACTGTTTCCTGTGGCAGAGAATTCCACAGATTCACCACTCTCTGTGTGAAGAAGTTTTTCCTAATCTTGGTCCTAAAAGGCTTCCCCTTTATCCTCAAACTGTGACCCCTCGTTCTGGACTTCCCCAACATCGGGAACAATCTTCCTGCATCTAGCCTGTCCAATCCCTTTAGGATTTTATATGTTTCTATAAGGTCCCCCCTCAATCTTCTAAATTCCAACGAGTATAAGCCTAGTCGATCCAGTCTTTCATCATATGAAAGTCCTGCCATCTCAGGAATCAATCTGGTCCTTTCTTTTTTTCTTTTTTTTAAATCTTTTTATTGAGTAAGTATACAAAAAAGGTAAGCCATATAAACATTAATACAATGTTAAAGTATAATAAAATTCCAAAAGATATCAATACCAAAAAGAAATTACTACAAACAATGTAATTTAAACATAAGAAACCAAGATAACATAATAGTATACTAAATTTTATATATATCAATGGAAAAAAAAGAAAAAAAAACCCCAAAAAAAAAACCCACCGTGCAGCTAACTAAAAGCAAGGCAAAGCAATGGGCTAACTTGAAACCAAACAGAGTTAAACTTAAAATCACGTCCTCAATCCCGACCTCCATTAAAAACAGTGAAAAAAAACAAGAAGGGTAAATATTACATTAAATGAAAATATCGAATAAAAGGTCCCCAAATCTGTTCAAATTTAAATGAAGAATCATAAAGGTTACTTCTAATTTTCTCCAAATTCAAACATAAAATCGTCTGAGAAAACCAAAAAAAGGTAGTTGGAGCATTAAGCTCTTTCCAATGTTGTAAAATACATCTTTTCGCCATTAAAGTAAGAAATGCAATCATTCTACGGGCTGAAGGGGAAAGATTACTAGAAATTTTAGGTAGTCCAAAGATAGCAGTAATAGGGTGAGGAGAGATATCTATATTTAATACCTTAGAAATAATATTGAAAATATCTCTCCAAAAAGTTTCCAAAGCAGGGCAAGACCAAAACATATGAGTTAAAGAGGCTATCTGCCCTGAACATCTATCACAGAAAGGATTAATATGCGAGTAAAAACGCGCTAACTTATCTTTGGACATATGTGCTCTATGAACCACTTTAAATTGAATTAGGGAATGTTTAGCACAAATAGAGGAAGTATTAACTAATTGTAAAATCTGCCCCCAATCATCCACAATCAATCTGGTGAACCTTCTTTGTACTTTCTCTATGGCAAGGATGTCTTTCCTCAGATTAGGGGACCAAAACTGCACACAATACTCCAGGTGTGGTCTCACCAAGGCCTTGTACAACTGCAGTAGTACCTCCCTGCTCCTGTACTCGAATCCTCTTGCTATGAATGCCAGCATACCATTCACCTTTTTCACCACCTGCTGTACCTCCATGCCCGCTTTCAATGACTGGTGTATAATGACACACAGGTCTCGTTGCACCTCCCCTTTTCCTAATCGGCCACCATTCAGATAGTAATCTGTTTTCCTATTTTTGCCACCAAAGTGGATAACCTCACATTGATCCACATTAAATTGCATCTGCCATGAATTTGCCCACTCACCTAACCTATCCAAGTCACCCTGCATCCTCTTAGCATCCTCCTCACAGCTAACACTGACGCCCAGCTTTGTGTCATCTGCAAACTTGGAGATGCTGCACTTAATTCCCTCATCTAAGTCATTAATATATATTGTAAACAACTGGGGTCCCAGCACTGAGCCTTGCGGTACCCCACTAGTCACTGCCTGCCATTCTGAAAAGGTCCCGTTTATTCCCACTCTTTGCTTCCTGTCTGCCAACCAATTCTCTATCCACATCAATACCTTACCCCCAATACCGTGTGCTTTAAGTTTGCACACTAATCTCCTGTGTGGGACCTTGTCAAGAGCCTTTTGAAAATCCAAATATACCACATCCACTGGTTCACCCCTATCCACTCTACTAGTTACATCCTCAAAAAATTCTGAGATTCGTCAGACATGATTTTGCTTTCATAAATCCATGCTGACTTTGTCCAATGTGCTGTTATCACATCTTTGATAACTGACTCCAGCATTTTCCCCACCACCGATGTCAGGCTAACCGGTCTATCATTCCCCGGTTTCTCTCTCCCTCCTTTTTTAAAAAGTGGGGTTACATTAACCACCCTCCAATCCTCAGGAACTAGTCCAGAATCTAAAGAGTTTTGAAAAATTATCACTAATGCATCCACTATTTCTTGGGCTACGTCCTTAAGCACTCTGGGATGCAGACCATCTGGCCCTGGGGATTTATCTGCCTTTAATCCCTTCAATTTACCTAACACCACTTCCCTACTAACATGTATTTCCCTCAGTTCCTCCATCTCACTAGACCCTCAGTGCCCTACTATTTCCGGAAGATTATTTGTGTCCTCCTTAGTGAAGACAGAACCAAAGTAGTTATTCAATTGGTCTGCCATGTCCTTGCTCCCCATAATCAATTCACCTGTTTCTGTCTGTAGGGGACCTACATTTGTCTGAACCAATCTTTTTCTTTCCACATATCTATAAAAGCTTTTACAGTCAGTTTTTATGTTCCCTGCCAGTTTTCTCTCATAATCTTTTTTCCCCTTCCTAATTAAGCCCTTTGTCCTCCTCTGCTGGACTCTGAATTTCTCCCAGTCCTCAGGTGAGCCACTTTCTCTGACTAATTTGTGTGCTTCTTCTTTGGAATTGATACTATCCCTAATTTCCCTTGTCAGCCACGGGTGCACTACCTTCCTTGATTTATTCTTTTGCCAAACTGGGGTGAACAATTGTTGTAGTTCATCCATGCGATCTTTAAATACTTGCCATTGCATATCCACCGTCAACCCCTTAAGTGTCATTTGCCAGTCTATCTTAGCTAATTCACATCTCATACCTTCAAAGTTACCCTTCTTTAAGTTCTGAACCTTTGTTTCTGAATTAACTATGTCACTCTCCATCTCAATGAAGAATTCCACCATATTACGGTCATTCTTACCCAAGGGGCCTCTCATGACAAGATTGCTAATTAACCCTTCCTCATTGCTCAATACCTGGTCTAGAATAGCCTGCTCTCTAGTTGGTTCCTCGACATGTTGGTTCAAAAAACCATCCCGCATACATTCCAAGAAATCCTCTTCCTCAGCATCCTTACCAATTTGGTTCACCCAATGTATATGTAGATTGAAGTCACCCATTATAACTGCTGTTCCTTTATTACACACATTCCTAATTTCCTGTTTAATACCATTCCCAACTTCACTACTACTGTTAGGTGGCCTGTACACAACTCCCACCAGCGTCTTCTGCCCCTTAGTGTTATGCAGCTCTACCCATATCGATTCCACATCCTCCCGGCTAATGTCCTTCTTTTCTAATGCGTTAATCTCCTCTCTAACCAGCAATGCTATCCCACCTCCTTTTCTTTCATGTCTATCCCTCCTGAATATTGAATACATTCACACACAGGCATTCTCCATTAGGGGAATATCCCCTAGGGAGAAAATCATACTCCACTCGAGTGCTCACGCTGCTACTAATATTGGCAACTAATATTGGAAATGTATCACTGTTATTTCATTAGTAATGTTTTTTAAATGTTTTCTGCATAACCATAGTGTGATCATTACGTGGAAACTGAAAGCTGCTAATGAACCATCTCATGGTAATAAATTGTTGAGTCTACAATAAAATCAACAGGGGCGAGAGTGGAAAATATGCAAGGGTGTTCAGTGCCACCTGTCTGCATATCACCGATCTCCCTCTCACGGCTGCTGGTGGAAGGTGCAGATTCCTTGAGTCTCATGCTGCAAGGTTCGATTGCCTTGGCATCTCATGGCTGTGGACTCACTTTTGGCTGCGGTTTGACATTTAGTGTCCTCAGTGCTGAACGCGCTTTACTCTTTGCATGATTTGATTGAGGTCTGTAACCATCAACCCAGCACAGAACTGACTAACTCAATAGCCATGGCTGTCGGCTCCCAGACGAGCTTTACGTGCCCTGGCAGCTCGTGACTGTGGACTCACTTTTGGGGACTCTACAATCTGACGCTCAGTGCTTTGTGTGTTAGTCACTTTTCGCTGCCTGCGCGATTAGATTATTTTTCACACATTCAGTGGTCTTGTGTGGGTTTTTTTTTCATTAAACAGGTTTTATGTTGTTTCTTTGTTTTGTGGCTGCCTGCAATAAGATGAATCTCAAAGTTGTAGGCAGTATATATACTTTGATAATAAATGTACTTTGAACTTTGAAAATATTAGTGTGGGCTGTAAGTTTATTGTATCTTAGCTGTTCACTGTAGACTATTAACTTCTATACAGCAGTAGAATATTGTGTTCACTTCACTGTATGAAAGCTGTACAGTGCAGAGTATTATGTTACAATGTGCTATTGTATTACAGACTGACCATCATTATACAATCCAGCAAGTGCCTACGCTATTTAATAATTCAAGTTTATTGTCATCTGACTGTACATATATACAACCAAATGAAACAATGTTCCTCTGGACCACGGTGCACCCACAAAACATATATCACACACAGCACATAACACAAAATATTACCATGAACAAGTTAATAAAATATAATTCAAAATGCATGTGAAGTGCACAGCACAGGTGAGCAGTACAGTGAACAGCTCGCTGTCCTAATGACGAGAACTCAGTGGTGACAGGGTATTCATTAGTCTCACAGCCTGAGCAAAGAAGCTGCTACACAGTCTAGCAGTCCTAGTCTGATACTGCTGTACTTCCTTCCTGATGGTAGTGGGTCAATGGGATCGTGAAATGGATCATACGGATCCTCAACAATGCTTTGGGCCCTTTGTATACAACACTCTTGTTAAGTGTCACAAATAGCAGGGAATGTCCTCTGACCACCAGATGACACAAGGGACTATAGGCTCAACAATGCCATGGAAATAGAAAATGATTAACATTGGGCCCCAGATCTAAGAAAGGATGAGCTGGCATTCAAGTAGATCCAGAGGAAGTTTACAAGAATCATCCCGGGAATTAAAGTGTTAACGTATGAGGAATATCTGATGAGACTCTGAAGGAGGTATCTCTGAAACCTATCAAATATTGAAAAGCCTAGATAGAGTGGATATTGACAGCATGTTTCCAACGTTGGGAGATTCTAAGATGAGAGGGCACAGCCTCAGAATAGAAGGACATCCCAGTAAAATACAGATGAAGAGGTATTTCTTAGCCAGAGAGTGGAGAATCCGTGGAATTCGTTGCCAACAGAGGCTGTGGAGGCCAAGTCATTGGGTATATTTAAAGCGGAGTATGATAGTCAGGGCATCAAAAGTTATAGGCAGAAGGCAGAGGAGTGGGGTTGAGAGGGAAAATAAATCAGCCAAGAGCAAATGGTGGGTCAAATGGCCCAATCCTGCTACTGTGTTTTATGGTCTTATTGTACACTGTGACTGTACTGTACAATGACCATAACAGCTTTTGTATGGCAGGAACTAGAACGGGTTTATTATTGTCAAATGTACCAAGATACAGTCATACAGAACAGATCATTACACAGTCTATCGAGGTCGACAGAACCAGGCAAAACAACAATACAAACTAAAGTTTAGCAGCTACAGAGAAAGTGTAGTGCAGGTAAATGACAAGGCACAAAATCATAGTGAGGTAGATTCTGAGGTCAAGAGTCCAACTTACCATACTAAAGAACTATTTAATCATCTTATACAGTGGGATAGAATCTGCCATTCAGCCTGAACAGTTGGTACAGATGAAATAGATAGAAAAGTTGGTGCAGATGAGATGGGACGGTTGGCGCAGATGAGATAGATAAGAAAGTTGGCGCAGATGAGATGGGACGGTTGGCGCAGACGAGATGGGACGGTTGGTACGGATGAGATGGGACGGTTGGTACGGATGAGATGGGACGGTTGGTACGGATGAGATGGGACAGTTGGTGCAGATGAGATGGGGAAGTTGGTACGGATGAGATGGGACGGTTGGTGCAGATGAGATGGGGAAGTTGGTATAGATGAGATGATTGTGCTTTTAGGCTTTTATATCTTCTGCCTGATGGTTGGGGGCAGAAGAGAGAATGTCTGGGGTGGATGGGTTTTCGAATTTCGATGGCTGCTTTACTGGGGCAGCGAGAGATGAAGACAGAATGAAGTGTGTACTGTAAATGCTTTACCTGTATTTTTGAAGCTCTGGATGATACTTGGATTTTGCTTTAAAGATCACCTGGAATATGAAAAAAAACAAGTGATTCACTAAAGTCCACACATGAGCAGGAAACACACAGAAAATGCTAGAGGAACTCAGCAGATCACGCAGCATCAGTGGAGAGGAATAAAGAGTCAACAATTCAGGCTGAGACCCTTCATCAGGACTCTTGAAGGGTCTCGGCCCTAAACATCTATTCTTTATTCCTCTCCATAGATGCTGCCTGACCTGCTGAGTTCTTCCAACATTGTGTGTGTGTTAGTCTAGATTTCCAGCATCAGCAAGATCTCCTGTGTTTATGACCAAGAGAGTCAGTGCTGAAGTAAGGTAGTAATATATATTGTCACCGGCTTCATGGTTCATCACATGGCTTCCAATAAGGACTTTTTTTTACATTAATCGGAAAACAGGTAAATTGGAAAAGATTAAGTTAATTTTGATCAACACACAAACGAAATGCTGGAGGAACTTAGCAAGTTAGATTCTATGGAGGGGAGTAAACAGCTGACTTTTCATGCCAGGACCTCTCAACAACTGTTTTCCCCCTCCACATAGAACCTGCCTGACTTGCTGAGTTCCTCCTTTGTCTGAAGGGTCTTCAACCTCTTTCTCTCTTCACAGATGCTGCCTGACCTGCTGAGCATTTCCACCCTTTTCTGTTTTAATATCACATTTTCAGCATCTGCAGTTTTCTTCTGGTATTTCAAAAATAAGTGCATCTTCAATGATACAGAGTAACAGTAGCTTAGTTATGTGACAGAATTCTGACAGCATTGATCCAGAGATGCAAGTTTGAATCCCATCCTGGTATCTGCGAAAGTTAATTCAATTAAATAAATCTGGAAGTTTACGACAGCTGTTTCCCTCACCCCCCACTATTTTCCCTTCACCTATTACCAGCCGGCTTGTACTTCCTGCCCTCCTTCCACCTTCTTATTTTGGCTTCTTCTCCCCTTCCTTTCCAGTCTCAGCCCAAAACATTGACTGTCTATTCCATAGGTGCTGCCTGATTTGCTGAGTTCCTCCAGCACTTTGTGTATTGACCTCAATTAAGTTGTGCGGCTTACTTAGATGTCACTAACTAATTTGTGTGTTCTTCCCTGGTTATACCTCACACAGGAAGTTATCAACTATTGAACACAATGGAGTACTGACTCAGAAAGTTTAAAATATTTAAACAGAGAATTAGATTGGTATTTTGAAAGGAAGGATATAACCAGATGTGGGGAAAAAAACACAATGGGCAGTAGAAGATGACAGATGACGTAGAAACATTGATTGCAGGAACAAAGCCGATGTTCTCTGTCATTCTGTTTATATCAGCTTTTCAGATCTACACAACTTTCATTGCTTGTTTTTAGAGTGAACACCTTCCAGGTGCCAGGGTCCGCGATGTTTCTGAACGTGTCCACAATATCCTGAAAAGGGATGGTGAGCAGCCAGAAGCCGTGGTTTATATTGGTATCAATGACATAGGTAGAAAAAAGAGTAGGTCCTGAAACCAGAATACAGGGAGTAGGAAGGAAGCTGAGAAGCAGGACCTCAGGGGTAGTGTTCTCGGGCTTACTGCCTGTGCTACACAACAGTGAGGATCGGAATAGAATGAGGGGGCAGATAAATGCATGGCTGTAGAATGGGAACGGGGGCAGGGATTCGGATTTCTAGATAATTGGGACCATCTGGGACAGGTGAGACCTGTACAAACGGGGCAGTTGCACATGTGGGCATGTTGGAAGAGGTTTAAGCTAATATGGCAGGGGGATGGGAATCAGTCTGACAGTGCCGAGGATGAGCCAGCAGGTTTACAAGTAGATGATGGGTGTAACATGAATGTAAGGAAGGACAGGCCAATGACTGGGTACAAAAGCAGGCAGAGCAAAGAGTTGAATTGTACCACAGAGGCAAAATTCAAAAGGTCTTGGTCCTGGAGGACTGGAAAATTGCAAACGTCACTTCACTGTTTTAGAGGGAGGAAGGTAAAAGAAAGGAGATTATAGGTCAGTTAGCCTACCTCAGTGGTTGGGAAAGTGTCGGAGTCTATTATTAAGGATAAGGTTTCAGGGTACTTGGAGATTAATTATAAAATAAGTCAAAGTCAGTATGGTTTCTGTAAAGGGAAATCTTGCCTGACAAATCTGTTTGGGCTCTTTGGGGAAATAACAAGCAGGGTGGACAAAGAAGAGACTGTGGATGTCAATTACTTGGATCTTCAGAAAGCATTTGATAAGGTGCCACATCTGCCTTCTCACCATATTCTTTGATGCCCAGACTGATCAGAAAACTATCAACTTCTGCCTTAAATTATACCCACGGACTTGGCCTCCACTGCAGTTTGTGGCAGAGCATTCCACAGATTCACTAATCTCTGGCTAAAACAAAAAATCCTCCTTACCTCTGTTCTAAAAGGCCACTCCTCAATTTAGAGACTGTGCCCTCTAGTTCTGGATACCCCCAGCACAGGAAACAGCCTCTCCACATCCACCCTACCTAGTCCTTTCAATATTCGGTAGGTTTCAATAAAATACCCCCACACATTCTTCTCAATTTCAGTGAGTACCGGCCCAAAGCTGCCAAATGCTCTTCATATATTAACCCTTTCACTCCTGGAATCATCCTCATGAAACTCCTCTGGACTCTCTCCAAAACAACACATCCTTTCTGAGATATGGGGCCCAAGACTGTTGACAATACTCCCAAGTGTGGCTTGACTAGTGTCCTATGAAGCTTCAGCATCATCTCCTTGCTTTTATACTCTATCTCCTTGAAATAAATGTCAACATTGCATTTGCCTTCTTTACCACAGACTCAACCTGCAAATCAACCTTCTGGGAGTCTTGCATGAGGACTCCGAAGTCCCTCTGCACCTCTGATGTTGCAACCTTCTCCCCATTTAGATAATAGTCTGCACTATTATTCCTTTTACCAAAAAGCATTATCATACATTTCCAAACACTGCATGCTATTGCCACTTTTTTGCCCATTCTTTCAATTTGGTTCCAATTTACTCTGCAAAGAAACAGTCAGTTTTGGTCAATATCCCCACTGCTCCTCCCCAAGCCTCTGTGGGGAAAAATAAAGTTCCAAAGAATAACATACAAAATTCTGGAGAATCTGTTACGTTTATGAAAGTTCCAAATTTCAATTATGAGAGAATTCTCAACGTGAACCGAAATGACATGACTATAATGTTAAGTCAATGCCCTTCATTCTGGGCTTTCACACCCGACAAAGCAGTTCCTCTGTTCATCCCTAAATTTCACCTTTTCCAACACCCTCATCTCAACTCACCAACAGCACCTCTGCTGCACCTGTCCACAATTCACCCCAGGAAGAGAATACAAGCCCAGCTTGTGCCTCATTACCCACATATTTAAACAGTATTGGGAAATGTATGATAATGCTTTTTGGTAAAAGGAACCATAGTGGAGACTATTATCTAAATGGGGAGAAAATTAAAATGTACAAGGTGCAGAGGGACTTAGGAGTCCTCGTGCAAGATTCCCAGAAGGTTAATTTACAAATACAATGTTGGCATTTATTTCAAGGGGAATAGAATATAAAAGCAAAGAGATATTGCTGACAACAGGAATTCTGCAGATGCTGGAAATTCAAGCAACACACATCAAAGTTGCTGGTGAACGCAGCAGGCCAAGCAGCATCTATAGGAAGAGGTGCAGTCGACGTTTCAGGCCGAGACCCTTCGTCAGGACTAACTGAAGGTCAACTGCACCTCTTCCTAGAGATGCTGCCTGGCCTGCTGCGTTCACCAGCAACTTTGATGTGTGTTGCTTGAGATATTGCTGAGCTTTTTTAGGACTCTAGTCAGGCTGCACTTGGAGTAATGTCAACAATTTTGGGCCCCTATCTCAGAAAGGATGTGTTGTCTTTGGAGAGAGTCTAGAGGAGGTTCACGAAGATGAAGGGGTTAACATATGAGGAGCGTTTGGTAGCCTTGGGCCTGTACTCGCTGGAATTTAGAAGAATGCAGGAGATCTCATTGAAACCTACTGAATATTGAAAGGTCTAGACAAGGTCAATGTGGAGAGGATATTTCTTATGGTGGGGGTATCCAGAACTATAGGCCACAGCCTCAAAATTGAGGGGTGACCTTTTAGAACAGAGGTAAGGAGGAATTTTTTTAGCCAATGCTCTGCCACAGACTACGGTGGAGGCCAAGTCCATGGGTATATTTAAGCCAGAAGTTTATAGTTTCCTGATTGGTCAGAGCATCAAAGGATATGGTGAGAAGGTGGGTGCATGGGGTTGACTGGATCCGGGATCAGAAATGATGGAATGGTGGAGCAGACTCGATGGGCTGAATGGCCTAATTCAGCCACAATTTTTTTTATGGTCTTATGGAACCTAAGGCAAAAATGATTATCTGAAGGTACACTGCTGGTGAATAAATCTTACTGCAGGACTCACCCCTTGAGTGAAGGGATCCAAGTTCACTAAACCAACCTCTACATAGAATTTAGGCTGAAACTCCACCACGGGTTTGCTAAAGGCGTATGTCAATGATAATAAATCTGATGCTGATTCTAACTCCTTTACCTCAGTGTGTCCATCTGAAAGCAAGCAGGACTTTCATTACCTGAGTGGACTGTCATCGAAGAATCAGAAGCAGGTTTAATGTCACTGACATGTGTCGTAAATGTGTTGTTTTGTGGCAGCAGCACAGTGTAATGTATAAAAAAAACACTACAAGTTGTGCTAGTGACCTAGAGATACAGAGAATGATGGAGAATGCCAGAGGTAAGTTTCTACTTTACACAGAGACTGGTATATGTGTGGAAGACTCTGCAAGGGGTGGTGGTCGAAGCAGATATAGTACTGTACAATAGTCTTTGCTTTACTATTTTGTACATTTTTATTGCACATTAGTAAATTATTGTGTTTATTATTATTCTGTACTTTATTATTAGTTAAGTCTGCACTCTGCTAAGAGTGTTTTTAAATGTTGCTGCTGTAACGAAAGAATTTCCCACTCCAGATGAATAAAGTACTTATTATTATTATTATTATTATTATTATTATATCAGGAATATTTAAGAAACTCTTCGATGAAAGAAAAATGGATGGCTATGGAGGAAGAAAGGGTTAAATTGATGCTGGTAGTCTGAAAGGTCGGTACAAAGGGCCTGTACTGTGCTGTACAATTCTAGACAGATAGACAGATAGGGCAAAAGAGCAATAGTGAGGTAGTGTTCATGGTCTGTTCAGAAATCTAATGGCAGAGAGGAAGAAACTGTTCCTTGAATATTGAATGTAGGGCTTTTGTCCAAAATTTATGTGATTAATATATATTCAAAGAAGAAACCCCTCGTGCTGTTTTGTTTTAATATTCCTTTGATTCTTCTGTTTGGTTGCTGTTAACAGCGGTGTGGAGATTAACCTTTTCCTGTAGGAAAGAGTAAATCAGCCTTACAGAAAGTTGGCATTGTTAAGGCTGGACCTCAGTGACACAATACTGTGTGCTGTCACAGGATGTGCTGAACCATGCCATCTGTGCTCTGAGAATGTTATTCAACAACATGCCGACCCTTTGCATGGCATTGAGTGCATAAAGTCAAGTGAAAGAAAACCCATGGTTAAAGCACATGATGAAATTCTCCTTTATAACTCCTAAAGCACCTTTTGTTTTATAAAGTACCACGGACCACTTGATGGGGCAACATAGCACCCAGCCTTCGTGTGATGGCTGGCAGCTTGCTGTTGTAGACTGACGTGGGACAGCTTGTAGAGTTATAAAGCAATAGGGGACAGAAAGAGTCAAAGGAATAACACTTTGCACACAGGTCTGGTTATTCCAGTTGGAAACACAAGAGATTCCACAGACACTGGAAATCCAGAATAACATACAAAAAGTACTGGAGGAACTCAGCAGGCCAGGCAGTGTCTACGGGAAAAGTACAGTCAACCTTTGGGGCCGAGACCCTTCATCAGGACTGGAGAGGAAAAGGGCAGAAGCCAGACTAAGAAGGTAGGAGAAAAAATAGAGAAATTAATTTTATTTGTCAGATGTACATTGAAACATACAGTGAAGTGCGTCGTTTGCGTCAACTGTCAACACAGTCCAAGATGTGAAGCAGGCAGCCTGCAAACATTGCCATCCTTCCGGTGCCAATATGGCAAGCCCACAACTAACCCTAACTTGTACATCGTTGGGAGGAAGGTGGCCTAAGCACTTGGAAGAAACCCATGGGGATGCAGGGAGAACGTAGAAACTCCTTGTAGACAGTAGCAGAATTGAACCCAGGTCACAGGCATTACACTAAGCACCACACTACTGTCCCACCCACACGCTACCATGCTGCCCAGGGGAAGAGTACAAGCTGGCAAGTGACAGACAGGTGATACCAGAGGAGGGTAAAGGTGGGTGGGGGGGAGGAGGGGGATTGAAGTAAGAAACCAAAAAGGGATTAGATGGAAGAGATAAAGGACTGAAGAAAGAAGAATCTAATAAACTCCAAAGTAAATTTATTATTGGGGTACCTATATGTCACTATTTACTACCTTGAGGTTCATTTTCTTGCAGGCATTCACAGGAAAATAAAGAACTACAAGAGAACTAAATTGAATGGGTGTGAGCTACTGTGCCTGACATTCAGGACCAAGTACATTCCCCACCCCCTCCAAAAGACACTGATCGACCCGCTGAGTCCAAAATCAAAATCAAAATAAAATTTATTATCAAGGTACCCTGAGATACATTTTCTTGCGAACATTTACAGGAAAACAAAGAAATACAATTATGAACAACTACACCCAAACAGAGACTAACAAACAACCACTGTGCAAAAAGAAGGCAAATTGTACAAATTTAAAAAGAATACCAAGATCATAAGTTCTAGACTTTATGAAAGTGAGTCTGCATGTTCTGGAATCTGTTGAGAAGAGTGCAGTTATCCACACCAGTTCAGGGGCCTGATGGTTGTAGGGTAACAGCTATTTCTGAACCTGATGTTGTGGGTCTAAGGCTCCTGTACCTCCTTCCCGATGGCAGTAGCAAGAAGAGAGCAGGGGCTGGACGGTGGGGACCTCGATGAAGGATGCTGCTTTCTAGTGGCAACGCTCCTTGTAAATGTGCTCACTGGTGGTGAGTGATGGACTTTAATAGGAGAGGACAGTGGACCATAGAAAAATGCGAAGGAGGACAGGAACCAAAGGGAGGTAATGGGCAGGTGAGGAGAAGAGAAGGGGGGTGAGATGATAACCAGAATGGGGAATAGAAAAAGGGGGAAGATGAGGGTCAGAAATTAGCAGATGTTGGAGAAATCGATGTTCATGCTGTCAGGTTGGAGGCTACCCAGACAAAATAGGAAGCGTTTACTCCTGCAGCCTGAGTGTGGCCTCATCATGGCAGTAGAGAAAGCCATAGGCAGACATGTTAGAATGGGAATGGGAATGGGAGGTCAAATTGAAATGTTTATATGACAGAAGAGTATGTGTCCGCTAAGGTTCCTCACCCTGATGCCTGGTTGTAGGATCCATAAAGGCACCACTGTAAAAAGGTCACACATCCAGTTTTGTCATCCCACACACACTTGGCAACATTCCCTCTTTGTTATTTAGTACTCTAAACAGACAAAAAACCATGGTGAGATCTCACTGAATGCTCTGCTGCTATTTATAGACTTCCACAACCAGCGCCCCTGCCATCTACTATCGAAACTGCAATTAGAAAGTGATACTTAGTGAAGCTGGAACTCCCCAAAAATTCTTTCACTGAAATACTTCACAGAAGGATGTTTGGCATTCTTCAAATAATCTTGTTGTGTAGATAGCATATAACTCGGAATTTCCTTACCTCAAAAAGGTGATGGAGGCTAGAATGTTGTAGGTATTCCGTTGTCAGAGAGAGACACAGCACAGAAACAGGACCTTTGACTCATCGTGTCCACACAAGCATCTGACACTATTTTATACACAGTCCTATACCCAAACCCATCAGAATCAGGTTTGTTATCATTGACATACGTCATGGGCAGCACAGCAACATAGCAGCTAGCGTAAAACCATCACAGCACCAGTGACCCGGGTTCAAATCGCACCGCTGTCTGTCAGGAGATTGTATTTTCTCCCCATGGCTTCATCTGGGTGCTCCGGTATGTTTCCTCCCATATTCCAAAGACGTACAGGTTAGTAGGGTAATTGGCCACATGGGTGTAGTAGGGGTGTAGTAGGGCTGCATGGGCTTGTGGACTGGCAGGGCCTGCATTGTGCTGTATCTCAAAATAAAATAAATAAAATGTGTTGTGTTGTTTTGTGGCAATGGTACAATGCAGTAAATAAAAATTACTCTAAGGTACAGTAAGAAATATTTAAAACAAATAAGTAGTGCAAAAGTGACATAGTGTTCATGGTCCATTCAGAAATTCAATGGTGGAGAGGAAAAAGCTGTTCCAAAAACACTGAGTGTATGTCCCCGGGCTCCTGTACCTCCTCCTTGATGGCAGTAATGAGAAGAGGGCATGTCCTGGGTGGTGAGGTCCTTCATGATGGATGTCAACTTATTGAGGCCTCACCATTTTTACACCAATCCTATACCCAACCCATTTCTTTCTCCTCACTTTTCTGTCAACCTCTCCTAGATTCTGCCGCTAATCTACGTACCAGGGGCAATTTTCAGCGGTCAATGAACTTGCCAACCTGCCTGTTTTTGGGACATGGGAGAAAACTGGAGGACCCTGAGGCAACATGTGGACATTGGGAAAATGTCCAACCTGCATAAAGACAGCAGTCGAGGTCAGAATCAAACTCAGGTGGCTGGAGCTGTGGAGAAACTCCACCTGGCTGTGCCAATCTGCTGCTCATAAAGAAATGTAGGTAAGTTCATGAAACATTGGGGATTTAAGTGTCTGGGGACAGGCAAAGAAGAGGAGTTGAGATCTGGGGCAGATCAGTCATGAACATATCAAATGACAGGCAGGCTTGAGAGGTGGAGTAGGTGCCCCTGCTCTTATTTTCTTGAGTCCTTATACCAATATCTTTAATATTTTAGGTACTTGAAGGTAATATTGGAATGATAAAGCACTGCAGCATAGAATCAGACTCTTCAGCACATTTAGACAATGCCAGCCTGATCTTCTACCTAGTACCATTGCCCTGTACCAAACCATAGCCCTCCATACCTCTCTCATCCATGTACCTATCTAGAGTTCTCTTCAATATCATAATTGAACCCAAAATACTGCTGCTACTACTACTACTACTACGTCGACTCAGGCCTAGGGGGCTGGCATCAGGCAGAACAGGTCAGGGCCTTGCCTTGCCACTGGTACCACGTAGCCCAGTACTACCTGTCTCGGGTCAGGTTGTCGGCGACTCAACCAGCATGCCCTCTGGTGCACTTCGGTTAACCAGGGAGGAGGGTGTGTAGGCACCCAGCAGGACTAAAAACAAAACCTGTCAAAGGGCGGATGAACTCTTTGTGAGTCAACGGCCACCTACTGTCTGTGTGAGGAGTGGCGCGCCACACAGTCTTTTGTTTTGCGCCTTGTAAGGCAAGAACCCAAAATCCACAGTATCAATTCTGTCGGCAGCCTGTTCCACACTCGCACCAAGTTTTAAGTGAAGAAGTTCCCCCTAAAATTTCCCTTAAATATCTTACCTTTCACCCTAAACGTCTGAGTCCTAGTTCTAGTCTCATTCAACTTCACTGCACTGCGACAGACAGAAAAGCTCTACAACAGGTAGTCAAAACTATTAACACATCATCGGCACCAGCTTACATTCAGGACATATACACAGAAAAGTGCCAGGAATATCGTGAAGGATCCCACCCACTCTGCTCATGGTCTGTTTGTAATGAGGCTGCCTAGCATCCACGCTAGGACCACTAAGCTCAAAAACAGTTACTTTCCTCAAGCAGTGAGGCTGATCAACACCTCCACCCAGTAACCCACCCCTCCACAACCCCCACCACCACTACTTGATCATTTCCTGTCACAGTCATCTTACGTACAGACACTCCTGTGCCTGGTACAGGTGTCCCCCACTTTTCGAACGTTCACTTTACAAAACCTCACTGTTATGAAAGACCTACATTAGTACCCTGTTTTCGCTTTCAGAGTGTTTTCACTGTTATAAAAAAAAATCAGCGTGCGATAAAAGGCAGCGCGCGCCCCGAGCAGCCACTCTCTCCCTGATTTTCGCCAGCATTGCTTAAACACGAGCCTGTGAGCAGCTGTTTGCAAGATGAGTTCTAAGGTATCGGAAAAGCCTGAAAGAGCTCGTAAGGGTATTATACTTAGCGTAAAACTAGACATAATTAAGAGTTTTGATCGTGGTGAATGAAGTAAGGACAAAGTGAGTTTGGCTTGTGGAAGCTGATGAACATGATGTTGAAGAGGTTTTGGCATCCCATGACCAAGAACTGACAGATGAAGAGCTGATGCAATTGGAAGGAAAAAGGATAACAATCGAAACCGAATGAGTAATGATAAAGTACAACTTTAATTTTGAAAGGGTACATAGGTTTAGGGGATATTTGCAGGATGGTTTGAGTCCTTACAAAGAACTGTGTGATAGAAAAATGCACGAGGCTCAGCAGTCAAGCAAGCCTTCCACATCAGCCACAGCAGACGACGAACCTCGACCTTCGACATCGAGGCGGGCAGAGATAGGAGAAGATGAGCTGCCTGCTCTAATGGAAACAGACGATGACAAGATGACACCCCAGTATCCCACCACCCCAACCTCCAGGTCGCGGACAGATACCGATTCGTGGAAAATGCAGCAGTAGCCGGGGGGCATACAGCACATCTTCAAGAAAAAATCCGAAATAAACATGCTAATTAATTAGGTGCCACCCCACACGTAAATGTTGGCCCAGATCAGAGACGACGCAATCGGAAATCAACACTGATCTGGGCCGACAATTACGTGTCGGGCGGCACCTAATTAATTAGCTTGTTTATTTTGGCTTTTTTCTTAAAGATGTGCTGTGTGCCTCCCTGATACCGCTGCATTCCTGCATGCTTCGCGGCAATGTATCGCTCGGCAGCCTGGAGGGTGGGGGCCACTGCACCACCCCAATCTGCGACGACTCAGCCTAACACACCATCATCAGTGTGCTTGGCGCTGTCCCGATTCCCATAAGCGATACTACACTGTACATACATTATTTCTACTTTATATCGGCTGTGTATTTCTATGTGTTATTTGGTATGATTTGGCAGCTTCATAGCTTAAAGGTTACTGGAGAGAGTGTTCTTGCCAACAGCGCTTGCGTGAGATTTTCTGCCGATGGTGCTTGCATGAGATTTTCGCTACGGAGAACAGTTCAGTAATGATTGTGGAAAAGTATTTCTACTTTATATAGGCTGTGTATTTATCATATCGTTCCTGCTTTTACTCTATGTTACTGTTATTTTAGGTTTGATGTGTTATTTGGCATGATTTGGTAGGTTATTTTTGGGTCTGCGAATGCTCACAAAATTTTCCCATATAAATAAATGGTAATTGCTTCTTCGCTTTACGACATTCCGGCTTATGAACCGTTTCATCAGAATGCTCTACCTTCAGGTGGCGGGGGAAACCTGTATCACTTTTTGGACACAATCAGTCGATGTACAAACTATCTTATATCATTATATATACTCTGTTCTTTATCTTATTGTGTGTGTGATTTTTGTGCTGCATCAGATCGAGAGTAACAATTATTTTGTTCTCCTTTACACTTGTGTACTGGAATGACATTAAACAATCTTGAACCTTGAAGAAAGTCTTAATGGAGGAAGTGGCCCACTGTTAGGGAGGCAAACACAGAGTTTAGAAGCGGAAGGAATAACGCCAGTAATGGGGCTCAGAAACTTGGGCATGATCAGTAGACCAGAGAGGTGGGGGGAAGGTGAAGGAGTCTGCAGTGAAACTAAAATGCCTCAAGAATATCACACAGGTCTAGCAGATTGAGTCTATGTAGGGGGAAGAATAGCCACAGACATTTTCAAATCTAGGAACTTAGCATATCTGCCACAGAATAATGAAAGCACAAAATACAGAACTGAAATCAGCCAAAAGTGACAGTTTTAGCTGAAGCTTCTGCTTTTCTCAACGTAGCACCCTCACTGATTTAGTTTGTCAACCTCTGCCTTGATATCTTCACTCAATTCAGGAATGTTTCCACAACCTACGGACTCACTTTCAAGGACTCTACAATTCGTTCTCAGTATTATCTATTTACTTATTTAATACCTGTGTTTTGTTTTTTTGAAGTTTGTCTTTTTTTGCATATTAGTTGTCAGTTTTTGTGTGTAGTTTTTCATTGATTCTATAATTTTTCTTTGTTCTACTGTGAATGCCTACAAGAAAATGAATTTCAAGGTGGTATATGGTGGCATAAACTCAAGGTACACCTGCTCATTAATACAAATATCTAATCAGCCAATCATATGGCAGCAACTCAATGCATAAAAGCACGCAGCCATGGTCAAGAGGTTCAGATGTTCTTTACTCTTCCACCTATTGTCTCCAGCTTCTAACTTCATTCCCTCCATCCCTCCCACCCACCTTCCCCCTCAGCTGATCTCACCTATCACCTGCCAGCTTATACTCCTTCCCCACCTTCTTATTCTAGGTTTTACTCCCCCCTTCTTTCCAGTCCTGGTAAGGCCCTCGGCCTGAAACGTCCACAGTTTATTCCCCTCCATAGATGCTGCATGAGTTGCTGAGTTCCTCCAGCATTTTTGGAGTGTTTCTTAAGATCCCCAGCATCTGCAGAATCTCTTGTTTATGACTATTCCAAGACAACTGATGAGTCTGAGTCAGTTGTGTCTATGAACCATCAACACTTCACCCTGTTTATGTGATACTTCCTCTTCTTAAAGGTCGCTTCCAGCTATTAATGACTGGTTTCATAAGCAATTATTTAACACTGGGCCCACCAAACTTATTTTTTATTTTTCCTCATGGTCTAAAGAAATAAGAGTCTTTTTCCTTTCCTATCTCTTAATTTCACTTTTGCTAGCTGATACCACAACACACAGATGACAACAGATTTATGGGTCTGTTACATCGAGTGGTTTTCTTGGCAAAACATTCTCGACACCAAACTTCCCTTTTAACACTCAGTCATTGGCTCAAAGGAGGCTTTGGCTCAAGAGAGGTGCTGGCTCGGGGTAAGCTTCTGTTAAGGTTCCTTTTTCTCTCTCTTACTGTACCTAGTGTAGTCAGTGGCTGTTGTGTGTTCTTCATGGGAGTCCTGGGAAACCCAGAGTCTCCCAGGGAACTACATCTGCTTCAGCTCCCTGAAGACCGTGTTAGGGACCTGGAGCAGCAGCTGGATGACCTCCAGCTTGTGCAGCAGGAGAGTGAGGAGACGATCGATCAGAGTTACGGGGAAGTAGTCACCCCAAAGTTGCAGGAGGTGAGTAGCTGGGTAACTGTCAGGAGAAATAGAAACGTGAATAGGCAGCTGGCACAGAACACTCCAGTGGCCATTCCCCTTTATAATAAGTATGCCGTTTTGGATACTGTTGTGGGGGCTGACCTCCCAGAGGAATGCCACAGAGACCAGGTTACTGGCACTGAGCATGGGTCCATGGTGCAGAAGGGAGAGAGGGAGAAGAGGGGAGCAGTAGTGACAGGGACTCAATAGCCGGGAACAGACAGGAGATTCTGTGGACATGAATGGGACGCTCTCCCAGGTGCCAGGATTATGGACATCTCAGGTATTTTGGAGGGGCAGGGAGAGCAGCCAGATGTCTTGGTATATATTGGTACCAATGGCATAGGAAGGAAAAGCAAAGAAGTCCTGAAGCGAGAATTTAGAGAGCTAGGCAGAAAGCTGAGAAGCAGGACTTCCAGGGTAGTAATTTCTGGATTGCGGCCTGTGGCACGTGCCAGTGAGGTAGAAACAGGATGATATGGCATATTAATGCATAGCTCAGAAGCTGGTGCAGAGGGCAGGGCTTCAGGTTCTTGGATAATTGGGATCTCTTTTTAGGGGAGGTATGACCTATTCCAAAGTGACAGGTTGCACCTAAGCCCAAGGGGAACCAATATTTCCGCGGGCAGGTTTGTTAGAGCTGTTGGGAAGGGTTTAAACTAATTTGGCGGGGGGTGGAAACGGGAGTTAAGGGACTCAGGATAGGATAGATGGTAAAAAAAAAAGTAAAGATAGCATGCAGTCAGACCGTCAGGAAGGGCAGGCAGATAGGACATAATTGCAGCCAGCTGCATGAGTATCAGTGTTTTAGGGATGCAGAATCAAAAAGGTTAAATCTCAATGCATGGGGTACAAGAAATAAGGTGGATGATTTTGCTGCATTATTACAGATTGTCAGGTATGATGTTGTGGCCATTACTGAATCATGGCTGAAGGATGGTTGTAGTTGGGAGCTGAACATCCAAGGTTACACATTGTACAGGAGGGATAGGAAGGTAGGCAGAGGGGTGGCGTGACTCTGCTGGTAAAGAATTGCATCAAATCAGTAGAAAGATGTGACATAAGATCAGAAGATGTTAAATCCTTGTGAGTTGAGTTAAGAAACTGCAAGGGTAAAAGGACCCTGATGGCAGTTGTATACAGGCTTCCTGGGATGTGGACCACAGATTGCAAAAGGAATAGAAAAGACAAGTTGAAAGGGCAATATTATGATAGTAATGGGAGATTTCAACATGCAGGTCAATTGGAAAAATCAGGTTGGAAATAGACCTCAAGAGAGTGAGTTTGTTGATTGCCTATGAGATAGCTCTTTAGAGCAGTTTGTCTTTGAGCCTACTAGGGGATCAGCTATACTGAATTGGGCGTTATGTAATGAACAGGAGGTGATTAAGGAGCTTAAGGTAAAAGAACCCTTAAAGGCATGATCATAATATGATTGAATTCAACCTGAAATTTGATAGGGAGAAAGTAAAGTCTGATGCAGCAGCATCTCAGTGGGAAAAAGGAAATTACAGTGGCATGAGAGGAGTTGGCCAAAGTAAATTGGAAGGAGTTGCTGGCAGGGATGACATCAGAGCAGCAATGGCGCAAGTTTCCAGGAAAAATGAGGAAGGTGCAGGGTAGGTGTATTTCAAAAACAAAGAAACACTCAAATGGCAAAATAGTACAACTGTGGCTGACAAGGGAAGTCAAAGCTGATATGAAAGCAAAGAAGAAAACATACAACAAAGCAAAAATTAGTGGTTAAAACAGAGGAACTTTTAAAAACCTACAGAGAGCAACTACAAGAATCATTACAAGGGGAAAAGATGAAATATGAAAGCAAGCTAACAAACAATATCAAAGTTGATAGGAAAAGCTTTTTCAAGTATGTAAGAAATAAAAGAGAGATGAGAGTGGATATAGGACCACTAGAAAATGAGGCGAGAGAAATAATAACAGGGGACAAAGAGATGGCAGATGAACTAAATAAATATTTTACGTGAGTCTTCACTGTGGAAGACACTAGCAGTGTGCCAGATGTTGAAGGGTGTGAGGGAAGAGAAGTGGGTGCAGTTACTATTACAAGGGAGAAGGTGCTCAAAAAGCTGAAAGACCTAAGGGTACATAAGTCATCTGGGCCAGATGAACTGCACCTTAGGGTTTTGAAAGGGGTAGCAATAGAGATTGGGAAGGCATTACTAATGATCTTTCAAAAATCATTGGACTCTGGCATGGTGCCAGTGGACTGAAAGATTGCAAATGTCAGTCCACTCTTTAAGAAAGGAGGAAGGCAGCAGAAAGGAAATTATAGACCAGATAGCCTGACCTCAGTGGTTGGGAAGATGTTAGAGTCACTTGTTGAGGATGAGGTGATGGAGTACTTGGTGACACAGGACAAGATACTACAAAGTCAGCATGGTTTCCTTAAGGGAAAATCCTGCCTGATGAACCTGTTGGAATCCTTTGAGGAGATTACAAGTAGGATAGATTAAGGGGATTCAGTGGATGGTGTATATTTGGACTTTCGGAGGAGGTTCACAAGGATGATTCCAGGAATGAAAGGGTTATCATACAAGGAAAGTTTGGTGGTCTGGGTCTGTACTTGCTGGAATTTAGAACGATGATGGGGAACCTCACTGAAACCTTTCGAATGGTGAAAGGCCTAGACAGAGTAGATGCAGAAAGGATGTTTCCCAAGGTGGGCACTGCCTCAGGATAGAGGAGAGTCCATTTAAAACAGAAGTGTGGAGACATTTCTTCAGACAAAGGGTGGTAAATTTGTGGAATTTATTACCACGGGCAGCTGTGGAGGCCAGGTCGCTGGGTGTATTTAACGCAGAGATTGATACGTTTTTGATTGGACACGGCATCAAAGGTTATGGGGAGAAGGCTAAGGAGCGGGGTTGAAGAGGGTAAAATGGATCAGCCATGATTGAATGGTGGAGTAGACTCAATGGGCCAAATGGCCTAATTCTGCTCCTATGTCTTATGGTCTTATGGTCACTTTGAGAGAAAGGTCAACCATTTTTGCTCTACTGTCACGGCAGCTGCACTGTGCTGGTGTGTTTTGTGTCCATCCAGTGTATGTGCTCCAGTAAGCTCTGGAGAGGTGTTTGAACTCTACTCCCTGGTAGAGGGAAGGGTGCAACTCATTTGAACAATCACTAACACAAGAGATTCTGCAGAAGCTGGAAATCTTGACCAACACACACAAAATCCTCCTGGAACTCAGCAGGTCAGGAAGCAACAATGGAGGGGACCCTTCACCCAAAATGACAACTGTCCATTTCCCTCCACAGATGCCGCTTGATCGGATGAGTTCCTCTGGCAGCTCGTTTTGCTTTGATTCCAGCATTACAGCCTTGTACGTCCCTGGCATTGGCAGAAAATCGTCATTCAAATGAAAAGTTAGAGAGCAGCTCACCTGCCTCTCAAATAAGTGATCCCATAAACTAAATAAAGGGGTCCTCTCCCTAAGTCTCTCAACATGAATGTGTAGGTGATATCTTGGCTTCTGGGATTCCTGCTTTAATATGGCGATCACACGCCAAGAGGTGTATAGGGCTCTGGATGTCCTGGGGACATTGCCTGAACACAATCTTTCACCTTTGAGGTATGGGCTCATTTGGTTCTATGTTTGTGTGCCCCCATTTACCCCAGGTCTTACCTCTCTGTTCACCTTCACCTCTCCTATCTTAGCTTTACAGTGCCTGTCAGTCAAACATATTTGCAGGGCCTAGAGAGGAGAGGCATGGGCCATACAGCATAGAAACAGCCTACAGCCAAGCTCATCCATGCTGACAAATCTGACCTACTCCATTTGCCCGCATTTGGCCCTCATAAGATTATAAGACCTAGGGACAGAATTCTGTGATTTGGTCCAAGAAGCTTGCTCCACCACTCAATCATGGCAGACTTATTTTCCCTCTCAACCCCATTCTGCTTCCTTCTCCCCGTAACTGACACCCTCACTAACCATGACCTCATCATCCTCTGCTTATACCCAGTGACGTGGCCCCCACAGCTGTCCACGGCAATGAATTCTACAGGCACACCACCCTTTGGCTAAAGAAATTCCTCCTCAGTTCTGTTCTAAAGGAATGTCCTTGTATTCTGAGGCTGTGTCCTCTTGTCCCAGACTCTCCCACTGTTTGAAACATATCTCCTTATCCACTCTATTTAGGCCTTTCAATATTCAGTAGGTTTCAAGGAGATCCCTCTTCATTCTTCTAAACTCCAGCAAATACAGGCCCTGAGCCATCAAAGTCTTCTCATAGATTAACCCTTTCATTCCCAATATCATTCTTGTAAACCTCCGCTGGACCCTCTCCAATGCCAGCACATTCTTCTTTAGATATGGGGACCAAAAGTTCTTATAATCCTCCACAGTTGTGGACTAACCAACATTTTATAAAGCCTCAGCATTACATCCTTGCCTTTATATTCTAATCCTCTTGAAATTAATGCTAATATTGCATTTGCCTTCCTCACCACCGACTCAACCTGCTCTAGGACTCTCAAGTCCCCTTGCATTTCCAATTCCTGAATTTGCTCCACATTTAGAAAATATTCATGTCATTGTTGTACCAGACCTAACTATTTTCTCTGGTAGATACAAGTGATCTCAAACACTGGAGTCTGGAGCAATCCACAGATGGTGGAGGAACTCAGTGGGTCAGGCAGCCTCTGTGGGTGAGAAATGGCCAGTTGAAGGGTCTCCATCCAATTGTTGACTATCTATTTCCTCCCATAGATGCAGCCAGACTGGATTAGTTCCTCCAGCAACTTAAAACATAGAACATAGAATAGTACAGCACAGTACAGGCCCTTCGGCCCACAATGTTGTGCCGACCCTCAAACCCTGCCTCCCATATAAGCCCCCACCTTAGATTCCTCCATATACCTGTCTAGTAGTCTCTTAAACTTCACTAGTGTATCTGCCTCCACCACTGACTCAGGCAGTGCATACCACGCACCAACCACTCTCTGAGTAAAAAACCTTCCTCTAATATCCCTATTGAACTTCCCACCCCTTGCCTTAAAGCCATGTCCTCTTGTATTGAGCAGTGGTGCCCTGGGGAAGAGGTGCTGACTATTCACTCTATCTATTCCTCTTATTATCTTGTACACATCTATCATGTCTCCTCTCATCCTCCTTCCCTCCAAAGAGTAAAGCCCTAGCTCCCTTAATCTCTGATCATAATGCATACTTTCTAAACCAGGCAGCATCCTGGTAAATCTCCTCTGTACCCTTTCCAATGCTTCCACATCCTTCCTATAGTGAGGTGACCAGAACTGGACACAGTACTCCAAGTGTGGCCTAACCAGAGTTTTGTGTGTTACTTTCTCTGGCAACCTGTTCCAATATACACACCACCATCTCTATAAAGAAGCTGCCCCTCAGGGCTCCTGTAAATCTTTCCCTTCTCCTTGCACCTTCACCCTCTAGATTTTGGTCCCCTATCCCTGACAAAAAAGGTGATGGTCACCCTGTCTATGCCCCTCATGATCTTATACACCTCAATAAAGTCACCCCTCAGACTCCTACACCCCAAGAAACAAAGTCCTAACAAGCCCAACTTCTTCCTATAGCTCAAGCCCTTGAGTCCTGGCAACATCCTGGTAAATCTTCTTTGCACCCCTTCTCTTCTCCTTGCCTGTCCATTACCTTCCTCTGGTCCCCCTCCTCCTTCTCTTCCTTCCATGGTCCACTGTCCTCCTATCAGTCTCCTCCATCTTCAGCCCTCGATCCCTTCTGCATATCTCCTCCCAGCTTCCTACTTCATCACCCCTCCCTCCTTCTCCCTCGCCTATCACCTAAATATCGCTCACAAAATGCTGAAGGAACTCAGCAAGTCAGGCAGCATCTACAGAGAGCAACAACAGTCAATGTTTCAGACCAAGATCCTCCCTCACCTGTCACCTGCCCGCTTGTACTCCTCCTCCCCCAACCTCTTATTTTGGCTTCTGTCCCCTTCCTTTCCAGTCCCCCAGTCCTGATGAAGGGTCTCCGAATGTTTATTCCCCGCCGTAGATGCTGCCTGATCTGCTGAGTTTGTGTTTCTTTCCAGCTTAATGATGTCTTTTCTATAAAAGGGCAACTAAAAAGGAGAAGTAAATAAAAATACTTATTTTACCTACTCCACTGTAAAGTGGGACAACTGGGTCTCTTTCGTCGACGATAACAAAAAGGTAATCAGGCTGTACTCACCTTGGTGAAGTATAGATTCATCAAGGTTAAACTGAAGAACTGAAGACAAACAGGGAAGCAGTAAAGGAGCCAGAAGGAGAAGGGGTCGAGCGAGCTGATTTGCGCAGAGTCCTGGAAATAAAACGAGAAGAGAACGGTCCTCAGAGCAGCCCAGATCAGGCAGAGAAACAGGAACACCGTCTGGTAGCTCAGTCTCTTGTGCCGATAGTGTAGAATCAGCAGGAGCTGGACGTAGACGAACGCGAAGAGCAGCGAGTAAAAGACAGTGTAGGCGATGGTCAGCCCCAGCTTCACGGAGGAGGGGATGGCTGGAGACAGGGTGGGAAAGAGCCGCGCCTCGCCTTCTGCGTCCATCCCTTTACCCGGAGCCCGTGGCTTCGTGAAGCCATCGGAGTTCCTGCGTTTCAACTGCACGATAGAACTTCCTGCTCCTGGCTGCAGACGGGCAGGAGGAAGCACATGACCACTCACCCCGTGTGGGAGGCTCTGGCCGCGCCCGCGGAACACTCGCGCCTTCAGCGGCGAGAACGGAACGCGGACCAACCCGGTGGGGCAGACGTACCCGTGGAGGGAAGAGGGCAAGTCGAAACCCTTCACCTGCAGCGTGGATTGAATGGGCTGCTGCCGTCAGAAAGGTGGTACAGGAGCCTCAGGACTCGCACCACCAGGTTCAGGAACAGTTATCCGAGTCAAATTTATTATCACCGGCTTGTGACGTGAAATGTGTTAACTTAGCAGCAACAGTTCAATACAATACATACATAATCTAGCAAAGAGAAAAAAATAAACAAATAAATCGATTACGTATATTGAATAGGTTTTTAAAAACCTGCATAAACAAAAATACTGTATATTTTTAAAAAGTGAGGTAGTGTCCAAAGATTCAATGTCCATTTAGGAATCGGATGGGAGAGGGGAAGAAGCTGTTCCTGAATCACTGAGTGTGTGCCTTCAGACTTCCGTATCTCCCACCTGATGGTAACAGTGAGAAAAGGGCATGCCCTGGGTGCTGGAGGTCCTTATTAATGGACGCTGCCTTTCTGAGACACCGCTCCCTGAAGATGTCCTGAGTACTTTGTAGGCGAGCGCCCGAGATGGAGCTGACTAGATTTACAAACTTCTGCAGCTTCTCTCGGTCCTGTGCAGTAACCCCGCCATACCAGACAGGGATGCAGCCTGTCAGAATGCTCCCCACGGTACAACTATAGAAGTATTTGAATGTATTTGTTGACATGCCAAATCTCTTCAAACTCCTAATAGAGTATAGCTGCTGCTGCTGTCTTGCCTTTTTTATAACAGCGATATGTTAGGATCAGGCTAGATCCTCAGAGATCTTGACACCCAGGAACTTGAAGTTGTTCACTCTCTCCATTTCTGATCCGTCTATGAGGATTGCTATGTGTTCCTTTGTCTTACCCTTCCTGAAGTCCACAATCAGCTCTTTTGGCTTACTGACATTGAGTGCCAGGTTGTTTCTGTGACACCATTCCACTAGTTGACATGTCTCACTCCTGTACACCCTCTCTTCACCACCTGAGATTCTACCAACAATGATTGTATCATCAGCAAATTTACAGATGGTATTTGAGCTATGCCTAGCAACACAGTCATGTGCATATAGAGAGTAGAGCAGTGGGCTAATCCCACACCCCTGAGGTGCGCTAGTGTTGATTGTCAGCGAGGAGGATATGTTATCACCAATCTGCACAGTCTTCTGGTTAGGAAGTCAAGGATCCAATTGCAGAGGGAGGTACCGAGGCCCAGGTTCTGCAACTTCTCAATCAGGATTGTGGGAATGATGGTATTAAATGCTGAGCTATAGCCAATGAACAGCATCCTGACATAGGTTTTTGTGTTGTCCAGGTGGTCTAAAGCCATGTGGAGAGCCATTGAGATTGTGTCTCCCGTTGACCTATTGTGGCAATAGGCAAATTGCAATGGGTCCAGGTCCTTGCTGAGGCAGGAGTTCAGTCCAGTCATGACCAACCTGTCAAAGCATTTCATCACTGTCGGTGTGAGTGCTACCAGCCCATAGTCATTAAGGCAGCCCACATTATTCTTCTTAGACACTGGTATAATTGTTGCCTTTTTGTAGCAAGTGGGAACTTACGCCCGTTGCAGTCAGAAGTTGAAAATGTCCTTGAATACTCCCACTAGTTGGTTGGCACAAGTTTTCAGAGCCTTACCCAGTACTCCATCAGAACCTTCTGCCTTGTGAGGGTTAACTCTCTTTAAAGATGGCCTAACATCAGCCTCTGAGACGGAGATCACAGGGTTATCAGGTGCAGCAGGGATCTTCACAGCTGTAGTTGTGTTCTCCCTTTCAAAGCGGGCATAGAAGGCATTGAGTTCATCTAGTAGTGAAGCATTGCTGCCATTCATGCTATTGGGTTTCGCTTTGTAGGAAGTAATGTCTTGCAGACCTTGCCAGAGTTGCCGTCCACCTGATGTCACCTCCAACCTCGTTCGAAATTGTCTCTTTGCCCTTGAAATAGCCCTCTGTAAATCATACCTGGTTTTCTGATACAGGCCTGGGTCACCAGACTTGAATGCCACAGATCTAGCCTTCAGCAGACAATGTACCTCCTGGTTCATCCATGGCTTTTGGTTTGGGAATGTACAGGAAGCCTCTGTGGGCACACACTTATCCACACAGGTTTTAATGAAGTTGGTAACAACTGCAGCATACTCATCCAGATTCTAAGATGAATCCCTGAGTACAGCCCAGTCCACCGATTCAAAGCAGTCCTGTAGGTGCTCCTGTGTTTCCCTTGTCCAAACCTTCTTGGTCCTCACTATAGGTGCTGCAGTCTCCAGTCTCTGCCTATACTCAGGGAGTCGAAGTACAGCCAGGTGATCTTTACTGCAAGATATTCCAGGTCTGGTGAGCAGAATTGGGACAACACTGATATATTTGTGCACCAAGAAGAGGCATACTCCTCCACCTCTGCTTTTGTGAGACTCCATAGATCTATCCTGATGGTGTATAATAAACCCGTCGATCTGAATCTCTGCATCAGGTACGGAAGGGGTCCTTTGCCGTTGTTCTGGGATTGATTTGCACTTTTTGTGCCAAAGTACGTTCATCTCTGGGAGACAGAATGCGTCTCCTTCCTGAGCGGTATGACGGCTGGGTGGTCCCATAGTGTTTATACTTGCGTACCATTGTTTGTACAGATGAACGTGGTACCTTCAGGCGTTTGGAAATTGCTCCCAAGGATGAACCGGACTCGACATCAGCAGTCAGCCAGGGGCACTGTGGCTGCCCCTGAGGCTCAGCAGGGAAGGGTGAAGTCAGGTAGTGATAGGAGATTTGATAGTTAGGGGGATGGCCAGCAGATTCTGTGGTGACAAAAGAGAGGCCAGGATGATATGTTGCCTCCCAGGTACTATGGTCCAAGATGTCTCAGAGCAGCTGCAGAATATTCTCAAGAGGGAGGGTGAGCAGCCAGAGGTCATGGTGGAAAGGGAAGAGGCCCTGTGCAGTGAGTGTAGGGAGATAGGCTGAAGAGCAGGATCTCTGGATTACTCCCAGTGCTACATGCTTGTCAGGGCAGGAATAGGATGATAGTGCAGATGAATGAGTGGCTGAGGGAGTGGTGCAAGGGGCAGGGTTTCAGATTTCCAGATCATTGGGATCTCTTCTGGGGAAGGTTTGACCTGTACAAAAAGGATGGGCTACTCTTGAACCCCAGGGGAACCAAAATCCTTATGAGCAGATTTGCTAGAGATTTTTTTGACAGAAGGAGATATCGATATTCATGCCATCAGGTTGGAGGCTACCCAGATGGAATATAAGATGTCACTCTTCCGCTCTGAGGGTGGCCTCATCTTGGCACAAGAGGAGGCCATGGACTGACAAGTTGGAACAAGAATGAGAATTGGAATTAAAATGTTTGACCACTGGGAAGTCTTGCTTGTGGCTGATAGAGCAGAGATGCTCAACGATGCAGTCCCCCAATTTATGATGGGTCTCACCAATGTAGAGGAGGCTACATCAAAAGCACTGGATATAACGGACAACCCCAGCAGATTTGCAGGTGAAGTGTTTCCTCACCTGGAAGGACTATTTTGGATCCTGAATGGAGGTTAGGGAGGAGGTGAATGGGCAGATATAGCACTTAAGTGATTGCAGGGATAATTGCTGGGAGGGAGATTAGTTGGGAGTGATCCCTGTGGAAAGTGGGGCGGGGAGGGAGGAGGTAAAATATGTTTAGTGGTAGGATCCCTTTGGAGACGGTGGAAGTGGAAGTTACACAGGATGATGTGTTGGATATGGAGGCTGATGAGGTGGTAAGTAAGGACAAGAGAAATTCTTTCACTGTTAAGGTGGCAGGAAGGTGGGGTGAGCGCAGATGTATGGGAAACAGAGGAGATGCAGGTGAGGGCAGCATAAATAGTGGAGGGAAGGAAACTGTTCTTTAAAGAAGGAGAACTTCTCTGATGTCCTGGAATGGAAAACCACATCCTGGAAATAGATGTGGTGGAGGTGAAGAAACTGAGGAAAGGGCATACTATTTTTACAAGAGATAGGGTGGGAAGAGGTATAATTGAGTTAAGCATGAGAATCAGTAGGTGTGTAAAAATGTCAGTAGATAGTTTGTCTCCAGAGATGGAAACAGAGAGATCTTGAAAGGGGAGGGTGATTTAGAGATGACCAAGTGCATTTAAGGGCAGGGTAGAAGTTAGAGGCAAATTTGATGAAATTGTTGAGCTCAGCACAGGTGCATGAAGCAGTGCCAATGCAGTCATCAATGTACTGGAGGAAGAGTTGGGAAATATGTCTAGGGAAGGCTTCAAACATGGACTGTTCTACGTAGCCAACAAAGAGGCAGGCATAGCTTGGGCCCATACGAGTGCCCATGGCTACCCCTCAAGTTTGGAGAAAGTGGGAGGAGCTGCAGGAAAAGTTGTCTGGGGTGAGGACCAATTCTCCCAGATGGAGTGGGGGAGGTGTTGATTGGTTCTTTTATCAAGAAAGAAGCAGAAAGCTTTGAGGTCTTCTTTAAGAGGGATAGAAGTGTACAGGGACTGAACACCCACGATGAAGGTGAGGTGGTCAGGGCCAGGGAATTGAAAGTTACTGAGGCAATTGAGGGCATAAGAAGTGTTGTGGATGTGGGTGGGAAGGAATTGAACCATGGGGAATAGAATGGAATTGATATACTGTATGAGGACACAAGTTCATTGGGGCAGGAGCAGGCAGAGACAATAAGCCTACTAGTAGAATTCAAGCTTTAAGTTGTTGGCCTAGGGTCAACATAGTTAAGTTGATGTTTATGCAGAGACAATGAAGTGCATGCTTTTATTAATTAAGAGTTGTGTAGTGAATTGCATAACCTGGGTCAGTTGATAATAGTCAACACTAGAATCACTAGTTTTTGGAATGGTTCCGGAGGACTGGAAAATTGTAAATGTCACTCCACTCCTTAAGAAGGGAGGGAGGCAGAAGAAAAGAAATTATAGGCCAGTTAGCCTGATTTCAATAGTTGGGAAGATTTAGGAATCCATTATTGAGGATGAGGTTTTGGGGTATGGAGGCACATGATAAAGTAGATCAAAGTTAGCATAGTTTCCTTAAGAGGCAATTTCACCTGGCAAATCTGATCTAATTCTTTGAGGAAATAACAAGCAGGATAGAAAAGGGGAGTCATGGATGTTGCTTACTTGGGTATTCAGAAGGCTTTTGACAAGGCGCTGCATATGAGGCTGCTTAACAAGTTAAGAGCCCATGGAATTACCAGCATATATCGAGCATTGGCTAATTGGCAGAAGGCAAAGAGTTGGAATAAAGGGGGCCTCTTCTGGTTGGCTGCCAGTGACAAGTGATGTTCCATAGGAGTTGGTATTGGGACCACTTCTTTTCAGTTACTGTATATGTCAGTGATTTTGATGACAGAATTGCTGGTTTTGTTGCCAAGTTTGCAGATGATACTAAGATAGGTGGAGGGACAGGTAGTGTTGAGGAAGCAGGGAGTCTGCAGAAGCACTTGGACAGATTGGGAGAATGGGCTGTTATAACCAGCAACAATGGAGATGGATTTGAGTCGAGTTTTTCGTAAAATAAACAACATTTATTAACCTGTACTCAAAAATATGGAACAGTAAACGAACGATTAACTTAAAACAGATAGTAACAGCGTTATGCATCTATTGTGATCAAACAGTCAAACTTAAAGACAATTCTTAATGGATCTTATTAAAGCACTTAAATCTTAAGGTGTTAATTTAATAAGTCCAAACAATTCCTGAAAATAGTCGAGAGGAGACTTCCCAAACCAGCTTTGGACCAGTCCCCGAAGTAAAGATGTCACTGCTGACGCAGCTCCCAGCCGAAATGCCTTGTCCGAAGTTATGAGGCAGAGTACGATTTCCCAACGTAACTGACCTTTCAACAAAGTGATCATCACACAACCCTTACCGTTTTAGGGTTAACAAAACCTGCGTGCCACGTACGAACGATTCCAAATGTCAGTCACACCCGTAATGCGCCAAACACCGCTGGTTAACCCCAAATCTTTTTGGGGTCAAACCACACTTGGAGTGTGGTGAGCAGTTTTGGGCCCCTTATCTAAGAAAAAATGTGCTGGCTTTGGAAAGGGTGTAGAGGAGGTTCACAAGAATGATTCCAGGAACAAAAGGGTTAATGTATGAGGAGCATTTGTTGGCTCTGGGCCTGTACTCACTGGAGTTTAGAAGAATGAGGGGGAATCTCATTGAAATGTATTGAATATTGAAAGGCTTAGACAGAGTGGATGTGGATGAGTCAAGGACCAGAGGGCACAGTTCAGAATACAGGAATATCTATTTAGAACAGAGATAAGAAGGAATTTCTTTAGCCAGAGCATGGTGAATCTGTGGAATTCATTGCCATGGGTGGCTGTGGAGGCAAAGTCATTGAGTATCTTTAATGCAGAGGTTGATAGGTTCTTGGTTAGTCAGAGTGTGAAGGTCACGGGAAGAAAGCAAGAAAATGGGGTTGAGAGGGATGATAAATAAACTGTGATGAAATGATGGAGCAGACTCGATGGGCTGAATGACATAATTCTGTACCTATAGGTATGTCTTATTCTGCACCGAGAGGTATGTCTTATTCTGCACCTACAGGCATGTCTTATGGTCAGTCACAAGGGCAGATTAATGGAAGAAGTTGGAAGAGATTTGCAGCTGTGCTGAAAGTCTCATCGTAGAATTTCCCACTGACGTCATTCCATGGCCTCCTTTACTCCCACTCAGGTTAGAGAAGCAGTATTCCATCTGGGTAGCCTCCAATCTGATGGCATGAACACTGATTCCTCCAGCTTCTGGTGATTTCTCTCCCCTTTCTCCTTCTCTCTCTTTCCATTCCCCATTCTGGCTCCCATCTCAGCCCTACTCTTATTGGCTGCCCATCACAGCCTTTCATTCCCTCCCCCCTTCCCTTTCTCCCGTGGTCCACGATCCTCTCCCATCAAATTCCTCCTTCTTCAGCCCTTTACCTCTTCCACCTCTCAGCTTCAAGCTTCATACTTCATCTCCCCTTCTTCCTCAGCTGGCTTGACCTATCACCTGCCAGCATATTCATTCCCCCACCCACCCCACCTTCCTTTCCAGTCCCGATGAAGGGTCTCGGCTCAAAACTCCAAACCTGAGTTCCTCCAGCATTGTGGGGCATCTGCAGAACCTCTTGTGTTAAAGATTAGCTTTATTGTTACATGATATATCAAAACGTACAGTGAATTGTGTCATTTGCACCAACAAGCAACTCAGCCCAAAGATGTGCTGGGAGCAGCCCGCAAGTCCCGCTGTGATTCTGCTGCCAGTGTAGCTTTCCCACAACTTACTGACCGTAACCCTAACAGCTATGATTTTGGAATGTGGCAGGAAACTGGAGCAGCCGTAGGAAGCCTGTGGAGACACGGGGTGAAAGTGGCCGTCTTTCCCAATTGCAGACACTGTACAGCGTTGTGCTAGCTGCTATGTAACATTCTGAAGTTGCTCCAAACCCCTCTGTCTGCACGTGCTCAGGGACCATGTCTGTCGCCCTACTGAGACATACCATACCAAACTATATTTTATGTTTCCTTACCACTTGTTCATCGTTAGTCTGCTCAGCTGCGTAAGTCTAGGGAAGACAACATCTGGCCCTGCCAAACTCGTGAAGTTGAGGTGCACTATTTCGATGCTGTGTAATTTGCTACCGTTACAAATTAATGCCATGAAATAACAGATAGTATATGGCACACGATTAAAGGAATTATATTTATGAATCTTAACTAAAGGGCTAGTAAAGAATAACAAAAAGAAAAGGGCCCATTCTAATTAAACAGTCAAATGTGCACAAATTGGAGCTCATCTCAAACTTCTCTGTCACTCACACGCTGGGCCCTCGGTCAGCGTGAACACCCACACCACCTTCCGAACGTCGTTCACAATTCATCTCGAACAAATAGGTCTCTCACCAGATCATCTGCTATGACCCATTCTCCGCATCTTTTCTCTTTGTCTCCTCTCGAAAAAAAGCCCCAAGCCCAACCTCACCAGAGGAACCTCCCCTTAATCCGACCATCCTAATTGGATGACACACATTTCTCTTCATCTCTTATCTTCAACAATAACCCAAACAAGCTGAAAACAGAACAGTCTGCTCTCACAGAACCGCCAAAATGAAATACATGCAGCATAACAGTAGAAATGTGAACCAGGGTATTACATTAAGATAGCGGTTAGTATCACTGCCTGTCATGTGGGAGACCGGGGTTCAATTTCCCGACAGAGAGGTGTTTGCTCTGGGGAAAGGGTGAGGGGAATCACAGTGTGACCCTGTTACAGTACCAGCAACACACATTAAAGTTGCTGGTGAACGCAGCAGGCCAGGCAGCATCTCTAGGAAGAGGTACAGTCGACGTTTCAGGCCGAGACCCTAGACAAAGTCCTGACGAAGGGTCTCGGCCTGAAACGTCGACTGTACCTCTTCCTAGAGATGCTGCCTGGCCTGCTGCGTTCACCAGCAACCTTAATGTGTGTTGCTTGAATTTCCAGCATCTGCAGAATTCCTGTTGTTTACAGTACCAGCAACCCGGGTAAAATTCCGCCAATGTGTGTCATGAGTTTGTATGTTTTCCATATGACTTACACGAGTTTCCTTCAGATGGTCTGGTTTCCATAAGATACAGGAGCAGAATTAGGCCATTTGGCCCATTGAATCTGCTCCACCATTTCACCATGGCTGATCCAATTTTCCTCTCAGCCCCAATCTCCTGCCTTCGCCCTGTATCACTTTGTGCCCTGACCAATCAAGAATCTATCAACCTCTGCCTTTAATATACATACAGACTTGGCCTTCTTGACTGCCTGTGACAAAGAATTCCACAGATTCACCACCCTCTGGCTAAAGAAATTCTCCTCATCTCCATTCTAAAAGGACACCCCATTATTCTGAGGCTGTGCTCTTTGGGTCGGAAAGGTTTGTTACTGAGCTGTATCTTTAAATAAGTAAATACACACACACATAAATAGGCAGACAAACCATCAAACAAATAGAATTTGACCCATTGAATCTCATGGAGTAATCCTATTTTCCAACTAACTTTCCCTGTAACCCTGTCTCCCCACGTTCTCATAAACTCCTGCCAGGTTCAAACGACAACTTACATTCAGGAAAATTTATGTTGATTACTTTACCAAACAAACTATGCCTCCATGACTCCATAAAATGACATTGATGGCAGTAATATACAGGCCTTCCAACAGTGGCTGGGAGGTGGGCCATAGATTACAGCAGTAAATAGAAAAGGCACTTCAAAAGGGCAATGTTTTGGTAGTCACGGGAGATTTTAACATGCAGGTTGATTGGGAAAATCAGATTGGTAATGGATCTCAAGAGAGAGTTTGTTGAATGCTTAAGAGATAGCTCTTTAGAGCCGTTTGTCGTTGAGCTAACGAGGGGATCAGCTGTACTGGATTAGGTGTTATGTAATGAACCGGAGGTGATTAGGGAGTTTAAGGTAAAAGAACCCTTGGGAACCAGTGATCACAATATGATTGTGTTCAACTTGAAATTTGATAGGGAGAAAGTAAAGTCTGATATAGCAGTATTTCAGTGGAGTAAGGGAAATTATAGTGGTATGAGAGAGGAGTTGGCCAAAGTAAAATGGAAGGAGTTGCTGGCAGGGATGTCAGCAGAGCAGCAATGGTGTGTGTTTCTGGGAAAAACGAGGAAGGGGCAGGACATGTGTGTTCCAAAAATGAAGAAATACTCAAATGGTAAAATAGTACAACTGTGGCTGACAAGGGAAGTCAAAGCTATTGTAAAAGCAAAAGTAAAGGGCATACAACAAAGCAAAAATTAGTGGGAAGATAGAGGATTGGGAAGTTTTTAAAAACCTACAGAGAACAACTAAAAAAAATCATTGGAAGAGAAAAGATGAAATATAACCAGATAACCATATAACAATTACAGCATGGAAATAGGCCATCTTGGCCCTTCTAGTCTGTGCCGAACTCTTACTCTCACCTAGTCCCACCGACCTGCACTCAGCCCATAACCCTCCATTCCTTTCCTGTCCATATAGCTATCCAATTTAACTTAAAACGACAACATCGAACCTACCTCAACCACTTCTGCTGGAAGCTTGTTCCACACAGCTACCACTCTCTGAGTAAAGAAGTTCCCCCTCATGTTACCCCTAAACTTTTGTCCTTTAACTCTCACCTCATGTCCTCTTGTTTGAATCTTCCCCACTCTCAATGGAAAAAGTCTATCCACATCAACTCTATCAATCCCCTTCATAATTTAAACAACTCTATCAAGTCGCCCCTCAACCTTCTACGCTCCAAAGAATAAAGACCTAACTTGTTCAACCTTTTTCTGTAACTTAGGAGATGAAACCCAGCCAACATTTTAGTAAACCTCCTCTGTACTCTCTCAATTTTATTGGCATCTTTCCTATAATTCAGTGACCAGAACTGTACACAATACTCCAAATTTGGCCTTACCAATGCCTTATACAATTTCAACATTACATCCCAACTCCTATACTCAATGCTCTGATTAATAAAGGCCAGCATACCAAAAGCTTTCTTCACCACCCTATCCACATGAGATTCCACCTTCAGGGAACTATGCACCATTATTCCTAGATCCCTCTGTTCTACAGCATTCTTCAATGCCCTACCATTTACCATGTATGTCCTATTTTGATTAGTCCTACCAAAATGTAGCACCTCACATTTTCCAGCATTAAACTCCATCTGCCATCTTTCAGCCCACTCTTCTAACTGTCCTAAATCTCTCTGCAAGCTTTGAAAACCTTCCTCATCATCCACAACGCCACCTATCTTAGTATCGTCTGCATACTTACTAATTCAATTTACCACCCCATCATCCAGATCATTAATATATATGACAAACAACATTGGACCCAGTACAGATCCCTGAGGCACACCGCTACACACCGTCCTCCAATCTGACTCAGTTATCCACCACTATTCTCTGGCGTCTCCCATCTAGCCACTGCTGAATCCATTTTACTACTTCCATATTAATGCCTAACGATTGAACCTTCCGAACTAACCTTCCATGTGGAACTTTGTCAAAGGCCTTACTGAAGTCCATATAGACAACATTCACCACTTTACCCTCGTCAACTTTCTTAGTAACCTCAAAAAAATTCAATAAGATTTGTCAAACATGACTTCCACGCACAAATCCATGTTGACTGTTCCTAATCAGACTCTGTCTATCCGGATAATTATATATACCATCTTTAAGAATACTTTCCATCAATTTACCCACCACTGACGTCAAACCCATAGTCTAATAATTGCCAGGTTTACTCTTAGAACCCTTTTTAAACAATAGAACCACATGAGCAATACGCCAATCCTCCAGCACCATCCCCGTTTCTAATGGCATTTGAAATACTTCGTCGAGCCCCTGCTAATTCTACACTAACTTCCCTCAAGGTCCTAGGGAATATCTTGTCTGGACCCAGAGACTTATCCACTTTTATATTCCTTAAAAGCGCTAGTACTTCCTCTTCTTTAATTGTCATACTTTCCATAACTACCCTTCTCGTTTCCTTTACCTTACACAATTCAATATCCTTCTCCAGTGAATACCGAAGAAAAGAAATTGTTCAAAATCTCCCCCATCTCTTTTGGCTCTGCACATAGCCGTCCACTCTGATTCTCCAAGGGACCAATTTTATCCCTCACTATCCTTTTGCCACTAACATAACTGTAGAAACCCTTTGGACTTATTTTCACCTTACTTACTTTTCTAATTTCTTTCTTAAGATTCTTTTTACATTCTCTATATTCCTCGAGTACCTCATTAACTCCAAGCTGCCTATATTTATTGAAGATCCCTCTCTTTTTCCGAACCAAGTTTCCAATATCCCTTGAAAACTATGGCTCTCTCAAACTTTTAACCTTTCCTTTCAGCCTAACAGGAACATAAAGATTCTGAACCCTCAAAATTTCACCTTTAAATGACCTCCATTTCTCTATTACATCCTTCCCATAAAAGAAATTGTCCCAATCCACTCCTTCTAAATCCTTTCGCATCTCCTCAAAGTTAGCCTTTCTCCAATCAAAAATCTCAATCCTAGGTCCAGTTCTATCCTTCTCCATAATTACACTGAAACTAATGGCATTTTGATCACTTGACCTGAAGTGCTCCCCAACACATACCTCCGTCACCTGCCCTGTCTCATTCCCTAACAGGAGATCCAACACTGCCCCTTCTCTAGTTGGTACCTCTATGTATTGCTCCAAAAAACTATCTTGCACACATTTGACAAACTCCGAACCATCCAGCCCTTTTACAGAATGGGCTTCCCAGTCTATGTGTGGAAAATTAAAATCTCCCACAATCACAACCTTGTGCTTACTACAAATATCTGCTATCTCCTTACAAATTTGCTCCTTCAGTTCTCTGTTCCCATTAGGTGGTCTATAATACACCCCTATAAGCATCACAACACCTTTCCTATTCCTCAATTCCACCCAAATAGCCTCCCTGGACGAGTCCACTAATCTATCCTGCCAGAGCACCGCTGTTATATTTTCTCTGACAAACAATGCAACACCTCCCCCTCTTGCCCCTCCTATTCTATCACACCTGAAGCAACAAAATCCTGGAATATTTAGTTGACAATCACACCCCTCCTGCAACCATGTTTCACTAATAGCTACAACATCATATTTCCAGGTATCAATCCATGCTCTAAGCTCATCCACCTTTCTTACAATGCTACTAGCATTAAAATAGATGCATTTAAGAAACTCTCCACTTCCCACTCTCTGTTTATCCTTAATGATGCAAACTTTGTTATCTTTTTCTACCTTTTCCCCTACATCAACCTCCTCTCTCCTAGTCTCCTTAATTTGATTCCCTCCCCCAACCATTCTAGTTTAAAGTCACCTCAGTAGCCCTCGCAAATCTCCCCGCCAGGATATTCATCCCCCTACGATTCAAGTGCAACAGGTCACCCCTGCGCCAATAGTGGTCCCAATGATCCAAAAACACGAATCCCTGCCCCCTGCTCCAATCCCTCAGCCACGCATTTATCCTACATCTCATTGCATTCCTACTCTCACTGTCACGTAGCACAGGAAGTAATCCCGAGATTACTACCTTTGCGGTCCTTTTTCTCAACTCCCTTCCTAACTCCCTATATTCTTCTTTAGGACCTCTTCCCTTTTCCTACCTATGTCATTGGTACCTATATGTACCATGACCTCTGGCTCCTCTCCTTCCCCCTTCAGGATATCTTGGACGCGATCAGAAACATCCCGGACCCTGGCACCAGGGAGGCAAACTACCATCTGGGTCTCTGGACTGCATCCACAGAATCGCCTATCTGACCCCCTTACTATCGAATCTCCTATTACTACTGCCCTCCTCTTCCGTTCCCTACCCTTCTGAGCTACAGGGCTGGACTCTGTGCCAGAGACACAGCCAGTGTTGCTTCCCCCAGGTATGCTGTCCCCCCCAACAGTACTCAAACAGGAGTACCTATTGTCAAGGGGCACAGTCACTGGGGTACTCTCTATTACCTGACTCTTCCCCTTCCTAACCTTGACCCACTTGTCTGCCTCCCGTGGCCCCAGTGTGACCACCTGCCTGTAACTCCTCTCTATCAACTCCTCACTCTCCCTGACCAGACGAAGGTCATCGAGCTACAGCTCCAGTTTCCTAACGCGGTCCCTTAGGAGCTGCATCTCGGCGCACCTGGAGCAGATATGGACGTCCGGGGGTCTGGGAGACTCCAGGGCCTCCCACCTCCAGCACTGAGAACAACAAGCTGCCCTCACACTCGTACTTCCCTCTCTCCTCAAATAACAGGAAAAAAAATGAAAAATACAAACCCTCTTCCCCTCGCCCATTTCCGCCTAAGCCCGTTTAGCCAAAGCCCTTAAGTCTTCACTCTGCTCTCGGCTCACTCCGCAGCCCACAAACTACGCAAAGCATATGAAAGCAAGCTAACAAATAACATTAAACTGGTTAGTAAAAGTTTTTCAAGTATGTTAAAAATAAAAGAGAAATGAGAGTGGATATAGGACCGCTAGAAAATGAGGCAGGAGAAATAATAACGGGGGACAAGGAGATGGCTGATGAACTAAATATGTATTTTGCGTCAGTCTTCACTGTGGAAGACACTAGCAATATGCCTGATGTTGTAGTGTGTGAAGGAAGAGAATTGGGTGCAGTTACTGTTACAAGGGAGAAGGTGCTCAAAAAGCTGAAAGACCTAAAGGTACATAAGTCACCTGGACCAGATGAACTGCACCCTCAGATTCTGAAAGAGGTAGCATTAGAGATTGTGGTGGCATTAAAAATGATCTTTCAAAAATCATTGGACTCTGGCACTGTACATCAGACATTGGTACCTCAAGAACGGTTATCACACCAGAATCCCTGGCTGAACACTGAGGTACGCTCCTTACTGAAAGCCCGGGATGCTGCCTTCAAGTTTGGTGGCAGAACAGCTCTTAGAGCAGCCAGAAGAAACCTAATTTTAGCCATCAAGAGGGCTGAGACCTCCTATGCTCAAAAAAAATTCAGGAACATCTGTCCAATAACATTCCCCACTATACGTGACTGGGCAACAAGGGCATTACTGACCATGCAAGGAAAATCAACTCAACTGTACCAGTGACGCTTCCCCCCCGATGCTCCAAACAACTTTTGTGCACCCTTTGATGAATTCGACACAACGTCTGTCATGAAAGCTACCCCTCTCCCAGGTGAGCAGCCACTGTCTGTAACAGCAGCAGACATCAGGACTCTGCAGGCAGTCAACCCCTGTAAGCCGACCAGGCCAGACAACATCCCAGGCCAAGTGTGCACACCAGCTCACTGGCATCTTCATGGAAATCATTCATTTAGGCTACTGTCCCCACGTGCTTCAAACCCGACACTACTATCCCCGTAGCAAAGAACTCTACACCTTCAGAACTAAACAACTACCGCCCGGAGGCAATGACAGAAATCATCATGGAGTGCTTTCAACAGCTGGTGATGGCAAATATCAAAAACCCAGTTCCACATTGGACACTGACCAATATGCTTACCGGTACAGCCACTCTACAACAGATGACATAGCATCTGGCCCTGACACACCTAGAAAACAAGGACACTTGTGTCAGAATGCTGTTTCTTGATTCATGCTATTGTCCCAGAAATTTTGGTGAACAAACTGCTACTCCTCGGTCTAAATACACCACTATGCAACTGGGTGTTGGACTTCCTAACCAACAGACCTCAGATAGTCGGGATGCAGGACCGCTCCTTCCTTATTGTGTTTTTTGTGCTGCGTCAGATCCAGAGTAACAATTATTTTGCTCTCCTTTCCACTTGTGTGCAGGAAATGACATTAAACAATCTAGAATCTTGCATCTTGAATTTTGAAGTGGAGCTAAGTTTAATGGTTAACCATGATCTCACTTAATTAGATTCAGACTGGAGAGTTTGTGGCTAATCCTGGTCATGGATTCATAGAGTACCTCAGCACAGAAACGACCCCTCGGCCCATCTGGTATGCGTCAACCCAATCTTACGCCTAGTCCCACCTACCTGCACCTGTACCATATCCTTCCAAACTCCTCTCATCCATGTACCTTTCCAAGCTTCTTTAAAATGTTACAATTGAACATGATGAGAGGCCGTACAGGAGCAAGGTATACCAGCTAGTTGAGTGGTGATGCAGCAACAACCTTGCACTCAATGTGAGTTAGATCAAAGAGCTGACTGTAGACTTCGGGAAGAGTAAAACAAGGGAACATGAACCAATCCTCATAGAGGGTTCAGAAGTGGAGAGAGTGATCATTTTCAAGTTCCTGGGTGTCAAGATCTCTGAAGATCTAATCCAGTCCCAACATATTGATGCAGCTATTAAGAAGGCAAGACAGCAGCTATATTTCATTAGGAGTTTGAAGAGATTTGGTTTGTCTCCTAAATCAAAAGCTTCTGTAGATGTACTGTGGAGAGCATTCTGACAGGCTGCATCACCATCTGGTATGGGGGGGGGGCGCGCTATAGCATGGGACTGAAAGAAGCTACAGAGAGTTGTAAAATTAGTCAGCTCCATGGTATCCAAGACATCTTCAAGGAGCAGTGCCTCAGAAAGGAAGCATCCATTATTAAGGATCCCCAGCAACCAGGGCGTGCCCTTTTCTCACTGTTACCATCAGGTAGGAGGTACAGAAGCCTGAAGCCACACGCTCAGCGACTCAGGAACAGCTTCTTCCTCTCTGCCATCCAATTCCTAAATGGACGTTGAACCCATGAACACTACCTCATTTTTTATACATTATTTCTATTTTGCACTATTTAATATAACTATTTAATATACAGTTGCATGAAACTGCTGCTGCTGCTAAGTTAACAAACTTTACGACACATGCTGGTGATAATAAACCACATTCTGATTCTGTAATAAACCTGCGTCTACCAATTCCTCTGGCAGCTCGTTCCACACCTGCACACCCTCTGAGTGAAGAGGTTTCCTCTCAGATTCCCCTTAAATGTTTCACCTTTCACCCTAAACCTATGACCTCTAGTCCTGCTGTCACCCAACCTGAGGGGAAAAACCATCAGACTCCTAAATTGGTGCATAGCTCCGAACTGATTCCACAACCTGCAGACTCACTTTCCAAGGACTCTACAACTCAGTTTTCAGTATTTTGTTATTTACATAATTTGTCTTCTTTTGCACATTGGTTGTTTGTCATTTGTTTATTCAAGATTCAAGATTGCTTAATGTCAGTTCCAGTACACAAGCGTAAAGGAGAATGAAGTAATTGTTATTCTGTATCTGATATAGCACAAAAAAACACAATAAGATAAGAAACATAATATTTTAAATAAACACATTAAATATAAATACATATGATAGCTTATAGACATAGATTGATTCTATGTCCATGAAGTGACGCCTGGCACAGGTGTGTCTGTACATAAGGTGACTTTGAAAAGAAATGATGAAGTATTAGTGGTGGGGGTGTGATGGGGTGGGTTAGTGGGTGGAGGAGTTGATCAGCCTGATGGCTTGTGGAAGTAACTGTTTTTGAATCTGGTAGTCCTGGCGTAGTTGCTACGTGGCCTCCTTGCTGATGGGAGTGGGACCAACTATCCATGAGCAGTGGGTGAGATTCTTCGTGGTGTTGCTGGCCTTTTTCTGGCACCTTTGTGTATAATTTCTGTACATCCTTGATGGCCGGTCAGCAGGTGCTGGTGATGCATTGGGCTGTTTCGACTCCCTGTAGTAGGGCCTCCTAGTGCAGTTTCTGTACCATGGAGTGATGCAGCATGTCAGGACACTCCGTACTGTGCATCTGTAGAAGGACATGAGAATTGATGTGTACAGTATAGTCCAGCTCTGTTCAGCCCCCTCAGAAAGTAGAAGCATTGGTGAGCTTTCCTGATTGTGCAGGATGTGTTCTGGAACCATGAGAAGTTGGGCAAGATGGGCACTCCCAGAAGTTTGAAGCTGCTTGCAGTTTTCACTGCAGTGCCGCCGATGTAAAGGGGAGTTGTGCAAGTTCACCGAAGATGTTAAACAGTATACAGTGAACAGCTTGCTGTCCTAGTCACGAGATCTCAATGGTGGGAGAGTATTTATTAGTCTCACAGCCTAAGGGGAGAAGCTGTTACCCAGTCTGGCAGTCCTTTTGCTGATATTCCCGTACCTCCTTCCTAATGGTAGTGGGTCAAAGAGATTGTGGGATAGATGGGAGGGTTTCTCAACAATGTATGTATCTATATATGTACCCTATGTATACAACACTCCCGGTAAATGTCAGAAGTAGTAAAGAGGAAGACTCCAGTGTCCTGATGAAGGGTCTCGGTCCAAAACGTCAACTGTTAACTCTTTTCCATAGATGCTGCCTGGCCTATTGAGTTCCTCCAGCATTTTGTGTGCTTTGCTTGGATTTCCAGCATCTGCAGATATTTTCTTGTCAGTGTCCTTCCTTTTTTAATCTTGTCAATGCCAGACTTGGAAATGCAGAACATTATTATTGGTACTCTAATGAACGTGAAAGCCATCTCCTGTCACTTACTTCACCTATTTCCAACTCGCTGTGAGAGTACTCTGTCAAAGCAGGTATAAAATAACCAGCAGGGGTCAGCAGTGTGTGGTGCGGTCATACCTGCAGTTCCACTGAGATCCAACAGAGGTCGACAGATTACAGTTTGCTGCAGACAGCACAATCTCTTCAGAATATCAACTCAAGAAAATAGGAGTAGGAGCAAGCCTTTCGGCCCATCAAGCCTGTCCTTCCATTCAGTATGTTCATGGCCACTCTGTTCCTGGCCTCATTTCTTCTTCTGTGCCCGTTAACCAAAGCCTTCAATTCCCATATTTCTCTTTAAGTACAATCACCTAGTCCCCACAACCCTTTGGTGTAAAGAATTCCAGAAAATAAGTTCCTATGCACATCAAAGTTTAAAGTCACCTTCACCTCCAATACACCGACACAGTCTGTGGTCGATTTGTGAAAGGTGGTATTTCGGACATGGCATAAATCACGTGGCCTACCGAGCAGAGATGATCACTGTCCGATATGCTTGTGAGACCCGGCACAGGAAAGATACCATCAACACCGTTTGTGCAAAATCCTCCAGATTCTCTGATAAGCGAGCCGATATTGAATTCTTCTCACAAACAAGAGAAAATCTGCAGATGCGAGAAATCCAAACGACACACTCAAATTGCTGGAGGAACTCAGCAGGCCAGGCAGCATCAAATGATCTAGGGTAATGGATGAACTGAAGGAAATTTATATTAGGCAGGAAATGGTGTTGGATAGACTGTTGGGTCTCAAGGCTGATAAGTCCCCGGGACCTGATGCTCTACATCCCAGGGTACTTAAGGAGGTGGCTTTAGAAATCATGGACACATTGGTAATCATTTTCCAATGTTCTATAGATTCAGGATCAGTTCCTGTGGATTGGAGGGTGGCTAATGTTGTCCCTCTCTTCAAGAGGGGAGGAAGAGAGAAAACAGGGAATTATAGACCGGTTAGCCTGACATCGGTGGTGGGAAAGATACTGGAGTCAATTATAAAAGATGAAATTACGACACATCTGGATAGCAGTAACAGGATCGGTCCGAGTCAGCATGGAGTTATGAAGGGGAAATTGTGCTTGACTAATCTTCTGGAGTTTTTTGAGGATGTAACTATGAAAATGGACAAGGGAGAGCCAGTGGATGTAGTGTACCTGGACTTTCAGAAAGCCTTCGATAAAGTCCCACATAGGAGATTAGTGGGCAAAATTGGGGCACATGGTATTGGGGGCAGAGTACTGACATGGATTGAAAATTGGCTGGCTGACAGAAAACAAAGACTAGCGATTAATGGGTCCCTTTCGGAATGGCAGGCGATGACCAGTGGGGTACCGTAGGGTTCAGTGCTGGGACCGCAGCTGTTTACAAAATATGTTAATGATTTAGATGAGGGAATTAAAAGTAACATTAGCAAATTTGCTGATTACACAAAGCTGGATGGCAGTGTGAAATGTGAGGAGGATGTTATGAAAATGCAGGGTGACTTGGACAGGCTGGGTGAGTGGGCAGATGCATGGCAGATGCAGTTTAATGTGGATAAATGTGAGGTTATCCACTTTGGTGGTAAGAACAGGAAGGCAGATTATTATCTAAATGGAGTCAAGTTAGGAAAAGGGGAAGTACAATGAGATCTAAGTGTTCTTGTACATCAGTCACTGAAAGCAAGCATGCAAGTACAGCAGGCAGTGAAGAAAGCTAATGGCATGCTGGCCTTCATAACAAGGGGAATTGAGTATAAGAGCAAAGAGGTCCTTCTGCAGCTGTGCAGGGCCCTGGTGAGACCACACTTGGAGTACTGTGTGCAGCTTTGGTCTCCAAATTTGAGGAAGGACATTCTTGCTATTGAGGGAGTGCAGCGTAGGTTCACAAGGTTAATTCCCGGGTTGGCGGAACTCTCATATGTTGAAAGATTGGAGCAACTGGGCTTGTATTCTCCGGAATTTAGAAGGCTGAGAGGGGATCTGATTGAAACATACAAGATTATTAAAGGATTGGACATGCTGGAGGCAGGAACCATGTTCCCACTGATGGGTGAGTCCAGAACCAGAGGCCACAGTTTAAGAATAAGGGGTAGGCCATTTAGAACGGAGTTGAGGAAAGACTTTTTCACCCAGAGAGTGGTGGATATATGGAATGCTCTGCCCCAGAAGGCTGCGGAGGCCAAGTCTCCGGATGCTTTCAAAAAAGGGATGGATGGAGCTCTTAAAGATAGTGGAAACAAAGGTTATGGGGATAAGGCAGGAACTGGATACTGATAGTGGATGATCAGCCATGATCACAGTGAATGGCGGTGCTGGCTCGAAGGGCCAAATGGCCTACTCCTGCACCTGTTGTCTATTGAAAAGAGTATATTCGACATTTCGGTCCGAGGGCCGTGTGTGTTGTTTGGATTTCCAGCAAATTCAGATTTTCTCTTGTTTGTGAGGAGAAATGGTGTCGTGGTTAGCATAAGGCTATTACAGCGCCGGCGCCAGGGATCTGGATGCAATTCCATTGCTGTCTGAAAGGAGTTTGCATGTTCTCCCGAAGTGGAAGAAAGGAACGGAAGAAGCAATCAAGAAAGGGAAGATGGAAGGCTGATATCAAAAGAAAGGAGAGAGGAGTTACGATTGGAGATTTTCAGAATTTGAGTTTTCTTGATTGTCATTGAAAGAAGTGGTTGATTGGCCGCTAAAATGAGATTGAACGCCGCGCCGCGCGGAGTCTGTGTGCTGGAGCGGATTGGGGGAGTGGGATCGTAACTGGAATTGGCCGCGGCCACTGCAGAGGGTGGGGAACGTCGGAGTGCGCGTGTCCGGCTGGGGTGGGTCCATTGCTGGGGCGGGGAATGAACGGGTTCAGGCAACGGGGCGGAGCCGGAGCCGGAGCCGGGGCGGAGAGTGGGCTTTGGGACTGGGGTCGAGGCGGAGTGGGGTAGTTTGTGAGGCGCACACTATGCGGGTCTGCGTTGCGGATATGGTGCAGATGGGTTCGGGATCTCTGCGGCTGTTGGCGCTGCTCCTGCTACAAGCGGCCGGACTCAGTGGGCTCTCCCTCAGGCATCTGCTCCCTCATGGCGAGTGGGCTGGGGACCAACTGCTGGAGCCCGGGGACGATGTCTCCTCGGAGGCGATGAGGTTGGCGCAGGCTCTGCATTTATTCGATAGTACTGTGAAGAACTTGTACGTGAGTATCTACCATTTCGGTCAGCGGGATTAACTGTTGCAGATCTCGGAGTGCCGTCGGGTGTGGATGGGGACAACTTGGGTAGGGATTTCATCTCCGCTCCGTTGATGCCCCTGGCTGAGGTCACTGGTAGCACCCACAAATCGGCCATCGATTTCGTTATTTTGCTTCGTTCTCAAACGTTACGTTTGTTTTAGTAAGTTTTTCGAAGGCTAGCCCAAGTACACGTTGTGATAATAAAATTATCACAGCAAGTTTGCTGCATAGTGCTCCGGTACGAGTAACAACTTCATCATACCATATTCGTACAAAACGTGATCATACTTTCACTCTTTCTGATTTTTCTCCAACGATGTTAATCGCTGTTTCAGTCACCCGCAATCACGTCCATTTCCATCGAACAATACAGCCGGGGACAGGCTCTTCGGCCCATTATACTGCGCCAAACTAATTGAATTAGTAATTAAACTAATTCCTTCTGCCTACACAGCGCCCGCATCCCTCCTCCGTTCTCTGCAAGTTCCTGCGCCTTAAGAAACTTCAAACATCTCTGTGGTCCCCTCCCCGTCCGCGGCGGCACGTTACAGGATATTTCAATCCGCATTATAGGACACTTTTGTCGGTATTCCACCAATCTTGGTGATGTCTAATTGTATCTTTCTAATCCGAGTTTCCTTCTATACCAGGATCAAGTTTACACATTTTTTGGGACTGAATTGCAAACCTACCCGTTCCCCTATGCTGCTCGTTTATGTTTGACCAATGCTGTTGTTTTCGCTTTTTAAAAAAAAATCAAGTTTGTGCACATCTATTAATTAGTTTGTTCCAATTCAGAAGATGGAGGATTGAATAATTAAGATGTTTCCAACTCTTAAACATAATCGGCACGTTGTTTCTTCCGATGGAAAAAAAGATGTAATCTTAAAATTCAAGTTAGCTGTAGTGAAACGGGGAAGCATTTCATGCACGGGCTGGAGGAAGGGGCACTGGCCACTGACTGCAGCTCACCGGAGAAATTGTTGGGGGGGGGGCAGTCCCTTGGTGTAGCCCATCTTTCGAGATCCTTCCTCTCCCAGGGATGAGATCTTTGGTGCTCCTGTTGGCCTTTCTGTCGCTCTGGGTTTTTTATGGGATGAGGTTGCTATCTCCCTTTCTCAATGGCAGAGTTGTGGACTCCAGGGGGTCAACTGAAGCTTTCAAGAGTTGTGATTGATGGATTTTTGCTCAGTAAGGGCGTGGAAGTAAATGCAAGGGTAATTGAAGTTGAGGTCAGCCCTGATCTCATAAAATAGTGGTGCAGTCTGGGTGGGTTCAATGGTCTTTATTAACACACAGTCAGAATCCTTACCAGTACCGGTGCTTAGAGGATTCGCTTTGAGGTGATTCATTGCAATATAATTGTAATCATTGTTTCTTTTTGATATTTTATCAAGGTGAACACAAATGGAATCATAGCAATTAGCAAGCCCCCTAAAGAAGTGGACTTTGTCGACACATTCCCACCGAGGTTCGGGTCCATTGCGCCATTTCTAGCTGACTTGGACACTTCTGATGAAGTGGGGAAGGTCTATTACAGGCAAGACTCCTCTCCACTAATCTTGAACGGTGTTGCACAGATGATAAATCAAGGCTTCAGCGACCTCAGCTTCCAACCTGTTAATGTTTTCATTGCCACTTGGGTAAATGTGAGTGCCCACAACGATTTTCGGCAGGGTGACCAGCAACTGGAAAAGGTAGTTATTAGTTCCTTGAGTATTTTGTTTGTATCGATGCTGCCTGAGTTGTTGAGTTCCTCCAGCATTTTGTGCACCCCATCACCTTCCCTTCCTTGCATGGTCCGCTCTCCTCTCCTATCAGATTCCTCCTTCTATAGCTCTTTCACCAATCACTTGTCAGCTTGCGCTCCTTTTGTGTGTGTGTTGCTCAGATTTCTGGCATCTGCAGAATCTCTTGCGTTTCAGAGATTAATTGCTGGGATTTTTAGATTTGGGAGAATACTTCAGTTTGCAGTCAAATTTATAGAAAAACCTTGAGATTTATGTTATATATTTGCTTCGTTTGCTCACTTCAGAAGTATTTTTAATTTAAAATGTCAGTGATTGGGAAAGCGTCTTCCTTAATGGGATGGATGCTGAGGCTGTTGTTTTATGGAGCTCCATCTGTGATTCTGGTCCATCCTGCATGGACTCTTTCACACCAGCAATGAGGGTCCAATTGCTGCCACTGGCAGTCCGGAGTTTGCATGTGACCATGTGGTGCTCCAGCTCCCTCCTACTCTCCAAAGGTGTACGGTTAGGGTTAGTAAGCTGTGGGCGTGCTGTGTCGGTGCCGGAAGTGTAGCCACAATTGCCTGCTGCCCCCAGTACACGTTTTTGTTGCATTTCACTGTATGGTTCAATGCACATGTGACTATAAAGCTAATCCGTCCGACTCTGTACCTTGTATGGAAGTGAATCAGAATCAGGTTTAATATCACCGACATGCTGCATGTCCTGAAATTAGTTTTTATTTATTTAGCAATACAATGCAGAATAGGCCCTTCTCGCTCATCGATCCACATCACCCCAGTGACCCCGACAAATCTGATCAACCCTAACCGAATCACAGGACAATTCACAATGACCAATTAACCTTCCTGTTGCGCCTTTGGACTGTGGGAGGTGTAGTGTATTTAATATTTCAGTGACGTTGTAAATATATTTGTTTAAACATTCCTTGTTGACATAATTCACGATGGGTTATGTGCAAGAAGCATGCGAATGGTATACGTCATTACGCCACCACGTCATATGGGAGTGCTGCACGAAAGATGGTATCTCTCGGCTCCCATGTTCTTCTTTCGATTAGTTTCTGGGGTTACAAAACATAACAGGAGGAAACCAGAGGACCTGGAGAAAACCCACGCATTCCACGGGGAAGGCATACAGAGCAGTGCCGGAATTGTAAGCCAAACTCCAGAAAGCGCCAAATTGTAAGAGTGTTCTACTACCCGCGATGCTACCACAACAGCAGTACATTGAAATACATAAGACCAAAAAACTGTAAATAACATTTATATATAATATGCATGTGTATATATATGTGTGTGTGTGTGTGTGTGTGTGTGTGTGTGTGTATTTATGTAAAAATATTGTGTCTGTGTCAATGGAAATGTAGGAGACTGTTGCCAAAGGTTTTCCAACCAGTGTCAGCTGGGTACATGTCATGGGACGATGCTTAGAACAGACAGTTTTTAAAACAATGCCACTTGCATGTTTGAGTTCAAACAGCAGGGAATTTTGTCACTGATTGTGATTGATAAACAGTAAGGCAATTCAGAAGCAGGAGGAATTCTGCAGATGCTGGAATTTCAAGCAACACACATCAAAGTTGCTGATGAACGCAGCAGGCCAGGCAGCATCTCTAGGAAGAGGTACAGTCGACATTTCGGCCCAAGACCCTTTGTCAGGACTAACGTCAACTGTACCTCTTCCTAGAGATGCTGCCTGGCCTGCTGCATTCACCAGCAACTTTGATGTGTGTTGAAGGCAATTCAGAATTGTTTTTGCTCACTGCAATTTCAAGCATTCAGGCTTGGAATTGCCAGAAATGGCCGGGAGTGAGAATGAAATTATTTCACTACTTCAACAAGTTAGGAACTACAGAGACTTTGAAGGTGTAGACAACCATCTTGAATGTTACAATTAAAGTAAAGATTTGGATGCAGTCGTTGAAAGCTCTGTTTGAAGGCAGTCCACTATCTGCACATATTTTTTTCATATTTACAGGCAATCAAACAAACATGGCATACACTGACTGAATTCCCTCCATCAATAACTATTGTGAACTAACAGATTTATAGCAACACACACAATTGTTTGTGATTTACATTTTTATAGCCTTGTAGTTTTGGTAGTGTTGTAATTTATTCTGTAAATACAGAATTTGTTACAATGTTAAATGGTAGTTTTTAAAAAAATCTATGAAATTTCAGCAAATAGGGATAGCCACTAAATTGGTCCAAGATGTATTAGTGCTGATGTGCCCCAATTAACCAGAATCCACTCTCTGTTTTCCTAAAATGTTCAAATATTCAAGACAGTAGCTCACCATCTCCTCAAAGATGATCAGCGATGGACAACTAGTATTGGGTTTACCAGTGACTTGGAGTATTGACAGCAGTTTTGTCAAGAAAGGATGTGCTGGCATTGAAGAGGGTCTGAAGGAGGTTCACAAGAATGATCCCAGAAATGAAAAGGTTAATGTATGAGCAGCATTTGATGGCTGTGGGCCTGTACTCACTGGAGTTTAGAAGAATTGGCGGGGGAGTGGAGGTGGTGGAGAGGAGTTTTGTTATGTTTCTTAACGCAGAGAGATAACTTGTGTATGTTCATTTTTACTTTTTTAAGCAAGGTGCACACATATGAGGTGGTGGCATGATAACGTATGCCATTTACGTGCTTTTACATATAACCCATAATGAATTATATAAAGAAACAATGCTTAATATGCTGTATTTACAATATTACTAAATATTACTGAAAGGTTAAGTACACTACCCTCCCCTGTGCTCAGCTATAAACTCTAATACAGAATGCTCAAGTGTACAATGTATCTCTAGTCATCATGCAGTACTGTACAAAAGTCTTAGGCACACTAGCTATATATATGTGCCTAAGACCTTTGCATCTTAATGTAGTGATTTTATGTATTGCACTATGCTGCTGTTGTAAAAAAAAACAAATTTCATAACGTGGATGATATACCTGATTGTGATATGAGTCTTTTGTGGACTGAGAGTGGAAAGTGGCAAGAAGGGATTGTGGAACAGACTTGATGGGCTGAATGGCCTCATTCTTTTCCTTTATCTTGTGGACCTTCAGAATCCAGAAAATGAATACATTTTAAAATAAGCAAAGCACATAAAAATTGCTGCCTGGCCTGCTGCGTTCACCAGCAACTTTTATGTGTTTTGCTTGAAATTCCAGCATCTGCAGATTTCCACGTGTTTACATTTTTAAATAATTTGGCTCTTGCTGTCTCTCTAGCGATTTGTCCTCTTAAGGCTCGCCTTTTGTCATCTTGTCCCAGTGTTATTTGGCAGTGCTCCTGTGGAGGGCCTTGGAATGATTTACTGTGTTATTAGTTCTGTGTAAATTATATTGCCTGGTTTAAAAATGTCCTTTCAAGGAATACATTTTCCTCCTATTGGCCTCTCCATGGCAACAGTCCAGCATGTTTTCATTAAAAGGGATTTAAGAATAATGCTTTCCAGGACATTATATGTACAAGTTGTTCGACATTTGCACAAAATGTTCTACTCGTTCTCTTCCACCTTTCACTTCCGTCACACAGTCCCAGATCTTCCCTTCCTTAAATTACACCCTGGGGAAAGAATCTGGAGCCTCAAAGTCCCTGGGCAGCTGTGAACTTTAAACTTACAACCCTTGTGTCACTTCAAACATTGCTTTTTCAGATTTCTGCTCGGAGTTAAAACTAATTTCTGAAAGGAATGCTACACTAAAGTCCAGGGCTGCAGATTTATTGACGGGAGTCTAACTTGCTTGCAATTCATTTATACTTTAATATAAAATAACCTAATGAATTTGTATGTGTGTGAATATATTCATGTTCCAAATTATCATACACAACAATAGGTTAAAAAGATCTTCTGCAATTTCAGGATTTTCCAGTAAGTAGTCAGTGAAACAGCTTAAAAAGTTTCAGACAGCAACCTCATGCACGTAGTAATGTTCTAAATGATCAGGTAATCTTTTTAGATGTTGGTTAATGTGGGGCATAGTCTCAGAATAGAAGGACATCCCTTTAGAACAAAAAGGAATTTCTTTAGGCAGAAGGTGGTGAATTTGTGGGATTCATTGCCACAGATGGCTGTAGAGTTCAAGTACAGTATATTTAAAGCAGAAGAAGGTTGGTTCTTCATTAGTAAGGGGGACAGCAGTTACAGGGAGAAGGTAGGAGAGTGGGTTTGAGAGGGATAATAAATCAGCCATGATGGAATGGTGGAACAGTCTTGATGGGCTGAATGGCCTAAATTCTGCTCCTATGCCTTATGGTCTACGATAACATTAAATTTAGGTGAGAATGGTTCCACTGAGTCACCATTGCTTTTGTTGTGGGTTCCTATTTTTGCACTAATTTGTTGATGGGTTTTTGTGTTATCAGAGAAACACCTTCCAAGCGGTTTTGGCTTCTGATGAATCCAGTTCTTACGCCGTCCTTCTGTACCCTGAAGGTGGTTTGCAGTTTTATTCAACGCGACCCAAAGCAGCAAATAACATTGACCTGGACCTGCCAGCTCGTGTGGGCTTCAGCAGTGGGGAAAGAAGCTTCATTCTATTTACTCTTGAAGGACCATCGTATGCAGTTACATCTGGCAGTGAACAGTCCGTTAAAAACCTATACCAGTAAGCCTATCTTTTCCACTTTGGTTGTTTGTGTGTAGTTCCTCATTGATTCTGTTGTTCTTTGTTTGTCGTGGATGCCCACATGAAAATGAATCTCAGGGTATGACATGGTGACATACACACAGTGGCCACTTTATTAGATACACCTATACGCCAGCTCGTTAATACAAATATCTAATCAGCCAATCACCTGGCAGCAACTCAATGCATAAAAGCATGAAGGCGTGGTTGTTGTTCAGACCAAACATCAGAATGGGGAAGAAATTTGATCTCACTGACTTTGCCTGTGGGAAGCTTGTTGGTGCTAGATGGGGTGGTTTGAGTATCGCAGAAAGTGCTGATCCCCTGAGATTTTCATTCACAGCAGTCTCTCGGGAAAGGTGCGAAAAACAAAGAACATAAGTGGGCAGCAGTCTGTGCTCACTGCCTTGTTAATGAAAGAGGTCAGAGGAGAATGGCCAGACTGGTTCAAGCTGACAAGAAGGTGACAGTAACTCAAATAACCATGTGTTCAAGCAATGGAGCACCAAGGGGCATCTCTGAATGCTCAAAAAGCCAAACCTTGAAGTGGATGGGCTATAGCAGCAGAAGACCACTGTACCTAATAAAGTAGCCACTGAGTGTATACGTACTTTGATCATGTTTTCTTTAAGCTATCTACATTTTCCTGATCTGAAGCATATCTGTTGATCTTTCTGAACAAATATCCGGAACGGGGAAGTAACAGTGCTCTGTAAAAATAGCAGGGTAAGTGGTCCCGATGAAAACTCTTGACCTGAAGTATTGACTGTCCACTTCCATTCGTAGATGCTGCCTGACCTGCTGAGTTCCTCCAGTAACTATCAACACGAGATTCTGGAAATCCAGAGCAACGCACACAAAATGCTTGTAGAGCTCAGCAGGTCGGGCAGCATCTACAGAGGGGAATAAACAGTCAACCATATTGGGTCAAGACCCTTCACCGAGACCAGACTGTTGGAACTCAGCAGGTCGGGCAGCATCTACAGAGGGGAATGAGTAGCTGAGACCTTTGATCAGGGCCTTCATTTGGTTCTTATGCAGGGTCTCATCCCAAAATGTCAGTGCTTATTCTGCTGCCAAGATGCTGCCTGACCTGCTGAGTTCCTCCAGTATCCTGTGAGTTGCTGTGGACTCTAGCATCTGCAGTCTGTTGTGCCTCCTGCACAACTTTGTACAGGAGCAAGAGGAAGTGGAGACACAGTCAGCTGAATGGCTTGTGGTGAAATTTAATCTTCCTGGAATGTAGTGATCATTTTCTTTAATTATAAATGATAGTTATGTAATAACGTAGTATTCCTTTAACTGATAAAATCACTGAATGTTATTTAAATATCTCACGCACAAAATGCTGGAGGAACTCTGCAGGTCAGGCAGCATCTATGGAAATAAGACCATAAGATATAGGAGCAGAATTAGGCGATTCAGCCCATCGAGTCCGCTTTGCCATTCCATCATGGCTAATCCCGAATTCCACTTAACCCCATACACCTGCCTCCTTGCCATATATTTTGATGTCCTGACTGATCAGGAAACTATTAACTTCTGCCTTAAGTATACTCATGGACTTGGCATCCACCACAGTCTGTGGCAGAGCATTCCACAGATTCACTGCTCTCTGGCTAAAGAAAATCCTCCTTACCTCTGTTCTACAAGGTCACCCCTCAATTTTGAGGCTGTGCCCTCTAGTTCTGGATACCCCCACCAGAGGAAACATCCTCTCCACATCCACCTTATCTCGCCTTTTCATTGAGGTCCTCCTGTATTCTACTAAACTCCAGTGAGTACAGGACCAAAGCTGCCAAACACTCCTCATATGTTAACCCCTTCACTCCCAGGATCACCCTTGTGAACCTCCTCTGAACTCCCTCCAATGAGAACACTTTTTTTTGAGATATGGGGCCCAAAACTATTGACAATACCCCAAGTGTGGCCTGACTGGTGTCTTATAAAGGCTCAGCATTATCTCCTTGCTTTTAAATTCTATTCTGCTTGAAATAAATGCCAACCTTGGATTAGCCGCCTTTACCACAGACTCAACCTGTAAATTAACCTTCTAGGAGTCTTGCACAAGGACTCCTAAGTCCCTCTGAATGTGCTCCCCATTAAGATAATAGTCTGCACTATTGTTCCTTTTACCAAAATTCATTAAAGTACATTTTCCAACACTGTATTCCATCTGCCACTTTTTTGCCCATTCCTCCAATTTGTCCAAGTCCTGCAATTGCATTGCTTCCTCAGCACTCCCTACCCCTCCACCTATCTTTGTATCTTCCGCAAACTTTTCCACAAAGCCATCAATTCCACTATCTAAATCATTGGCAAACAATGTGAAAAATAGCTGTCCCAATCCTGAGGAACACCACTAGTCACTGGCAGCCAACCAGAAAAGGTCCCTTTTATTCCCACTAGCTGCCTCCTGCCTGTCAGCCATTTCTCTATCCATGCCAGTACATTTCTTGTAACATATTTTGTTAAGCAGCCTTACATGTGGCACCTTATCAAATGCCTTCTGAAAATCCAAGTAAATGACATCCACTGCCTCTCCTTTGTCCACCCTTCTTGTTACTTCCTCAAAGAACTCTAGCAGATTTGTCAGACATGATTTTCCTTTACAGAAACGATGCTAACTTTGACTTATTGTTAGTCTCCAAGTACTCCGAAGCCTTATCCTTATTTAATAGACTTCAATACTTTCCCAACCACTGAGGTTAGATTAACTGGCTTATAATTTCCTTTCTTTTGCCTTCCTCCCTTCTTAAAGAGTGAAGTGACATTTGCAACCTTATACTCCTCTAGGACCATGCCAGAATTGTGATTCTTGAAAGATCATGACCAATGTATCTATTATTTCTTCATCAACTTCTCTCAGGACTCTGGAGTGTAGACCATCTGGTCCAGGTGACTTATCCACCTTAAGACCTTTGCATTTGCCTGACACATTTTCCTTTGAAATAGATGGATAGACCACATTTCAGGCCTGACCTGATGAATTCCTTCGGCATTTTGTGTGTGTTGCTTTGGATTTCCAGCATCTGCAGACTTTCTTATTTATTTAAATGTTATTTGCTCTCTAGTATGGTCTGTAAAGACTTTGGAATTTTTCTTTCTGTTTAAGTATGTGGGTAATGAGGCACAAGCTGGGCTTGTATTCTCTTCCAGGGGTGAATTGTGGACAGGTGCAGCAGAGGTGCTGTTGGTGAGTTGAGATGAGGGTGTTGGAAAAGGTGAAATTTAGGGATGAACAGAGGAACTGCTTTGTCGGGTGTGAAAGCCCAGAATGAAGGGCATTGACTTAACACTATAGTCATGTCATTTCGGTGCACGTTGAGAATTCTCTCATCATTGAAATTTGGAACTTTCATAAACATAACAGATTCTCCAGAATTTTGTATGTTATTCTTTGGAACTTTTTTTGTCCTCACAGAGGCTTGGGGAGGAGCAGTGGGGAGACTGACCAAAACTGACTGTTTCTTTGCAGAGGAAATTGGAAGACAAATTGGAAAAATGGGCAAAAAGGTGGCAATAGCATGCAGTGTTGGGAAATGCATGATAATGCTTTTTGGTAAAAGGAATAATAGTGCAGACTATTATCTAAATGGAGAGGAGGTTTCAAACATCAAGGGTGCAGATGAACTTAGGCGTCCTCATGCAAGACTCCCAGAAGGTTAATTTACAGGTTGAGTCTGTGGTAGAGAAGAAGAATGCAATGTTGGCATTTACTTCAAGGGTATAGAATATAAAAGCAAGGAGATGATGCTGAAGCTTCATAAGGCACTAGTCAGGCCACACTTGAGTATTGTCAACAATTTTGGGCCCCAGTCTCCCAAATGATGTGTTGTCACTGGAGAGAGTCCTGAGGAGGTTAATGAGGATGATGCTAGGATTCCAGGAATGAAAGGGTTAACATATGAAGAGCATTTGGCAGCTTTGGACCTGAATTGAGAAGAAGGCGGGGCTGGGGGGTGCACAGGATGACCTCATTGAAATCTACTGAATGTTGAAAGAACTAGTTAAGGTGGATGTGGAGAGGATGTTTCTTTAGGTAGGGGTATCCAGAACTAGAGGGCACAGGCTCAAAATTGAGGGGCGACCTTTTAGAACAGGGGTAAGAAGGATTTCTTTTAACCAGAGACTAGTGAATATGTGGAATGCTGTGTCACAGACTGCGGTAGAGGCCAAGTCTGTGGGTATATTAAAGGCAGAAGTTGATTGTGTCTTGATTAGTCAGGGTATCAAAGGATATGGCGAGAAGGCAAGTGTACGGGGTTGAGTGGGATCCAGGATCAGCAATGATGAAATGGTGGAGCTGGCTCAATGGGCTGAATGGCCTAATTCTGCTCCATGTCTTATGGTGTTATGGAAATTAAAGTCTGAGGGGATCAGTGTAGTGAGTTAGAGCTGAGATGGAGCTTAGCCTTAATCTAATTTAAGGGTTAAACAAACTAGAGGGCCAGAATGGTCTCTATCACTTTTTATAATTTACCATTTCCTCAGGGCCACTTATGTGAAATGAACCTCTCCAACAGAACTTCTGCATGAGTTTGTTGTTATTGGCTACTTTCCATGACTTAGCTCAGCTTGTGAATGTGGATAGATATTGATGTATAGACAGCTGTAGTACGTAGAATGAACATAGCCCGGAAAGATAGTGTTGATCTTCCCAGCTGTTTGACTCATTATGTTGAAAGGAATGGTATGTAATTGAAGGGAAGTAATGTTTCCCAGTGCCTTGTTTGTTCTAGGATACATTTGTGATTTTGCAAACTCTATGATAGATTGAGTTCTGGGATAAATAAACAAGATTATGCTTTTTTAAATTGGTAGCTGACCTTTTTGTATTTGCACTGAAACCAACACTTGTAAATGTATTGGGGGTAAAGTCTAAGAGGTTATTGTAAGAACTTTGTGTTATTTTATACAATGCTGAGATAATATTTTTGCTGCATTTCTTGCCGAGCAATGTGCTGGCAAGTGAAAATGTTGGTTACTGCATTGATATTTCTAACTGGAAGCTATTTGTGTTGAAGGTTACACACAGTTCAAAGTTTTCTTTTCTCTCTGCCAGCAAAAGGCATGTTTTCTTCATATCTGGGTTTCCTGCTATTAAGGCTATTTACTCTGAGTGATGGTAAAAACAAAATCACTGTAATTATCCGTAAGCTTGTAGGTTTCCATAGATTTCTGATTAACCATAGTCAATAAGCTGGCTAAACTTCAAAGCTGGTTCTCATAATTGTTGAGTTGTCTACAGTCACACCTATAATACCTCTTTTAGGGTACGCCATCAAAATACCACATACCACAATGCAAGTAAAGATAAGTGTCAAATTGAAACAAAGGATAAATGCTCACAGTTACTGTATGGACAATGATGACAAGGGCATAGAAATGGAATATGAAGAGCTTGGATAGGAAAAAGTTTGCGTCAGGGAGAATAATGGTGAGCAGGATGTTAGAAGAAGAAATCATGAAATATATTTGATTTTGAGCTCTGAGATAATGTTACAGCTCAATAAAACCCTGGTTGGATCACACTTGGAATATTATGCTGAGTTCCGGTTGCCTCCTCGTAGGAAGGGTGTGGAATCTTTAGAGAGGGCGCTCAGGAGATTTACCAGGATGCTGCCTGGATTGAAAAGCATGTCTTAGGAGGATGGTTTGAGTGAGCTAGGACTTTTCTCTTTAGAGTGCAGGAGGATGAGAAGTGACTTGATAGAGGTATACAAGATGATAAGAGATATAGGTCGAAAGCCAGAGACTTCCTCCCAGAGCAGAAATGTCGAACAGGAGGAATAATTTCAAGGTGATTGGAGGAAAGTATAGGGGTGATGTCAAAGTTAGGTTTTGTTTTGTTTTAGAGTGGTGGGCATGTGGAATGCCCTGCCAGGGGTAGTGGTAGAAGCCAATACATTAGGGACATTTAAGAGACCCTTAGTTAAGCACAGGAATGAATGAAAAATGGAGGGCTGTGCTGGAGGGATAAAACAGGTTAAAAATTTGGCACATCATGGAAAGTTGTGTACTGTACTGTAATATTCTGTATAGGCATTCAGAGAAGAGTCTTGAGGGGGAGATAACTGACATGCGAAATGGAGCAAAATCCCTAGTCTGAATGGCAAATTCGGGAAGAGACAGCAGCAGTGATACTGCGTGTATTCAAAGAAATTACAAAGGGGGGTCATGTCCGGGAATTGGCATTTGCTGGAAGTGACGTAACAATGTGAGCAAAACAAGTACCAGAAGGCATTGAAAATGAGAACTGGAGGGGATAACTTCACTTACCCACAACCTGTGGACTCACTGTTAAGGATTCTTCATCTTATGTTCTCGATTTATCGCTTATTTGTTATTGTTGTTTTTCTCTTTTTGTATTTGCAGTTTGTTGCCTTTTGCACACTGGTTGTTTCTATCCTATGTGTGGGTTTTCCTGGTTCCATTGTGTTTTTTTTGTGTTTACTGTGAATGCCCTCAAGAAAATGTTCTCTGGTTAATGTATGGTGATGTTCATGGACTTGGATAGTAACTTTATTTTAAGCTTTGAGATCTTTACACAGGAATGTTACAGATCGAACATAATGAAGACCAGTCCCAGTTTCAAAAAGGGAACGAACTATTCAACCAACCTTTTCAATTCTTTAAAGATTAGGTGTATTTGTATGTTCATTAGTTTGTTAGAACATGTAGAGTTACAAAGAAAAATAGATTTTGAACTGACACTGATACGTAGGGGTTAAGCATGATTAATCGTGACAGTGATAAGGAGGAGGTGTGTACCACAGGGAATGCAGTTGTGTAATGTAGACCACCTATGTTTGCTGTTTATATTAATGACTTGGATTTGGGAATTGGAAGTAGCCCAAGTTGTGTTTACATATGTGGGGGGGGGGGTGGGGAGAGAGAACTGCTCAAATGCAAAAACAACGCTAGCAATCACATCTGTAAAACTGGGTATTTATCTTGCAGCCTCCCGAGTACTGACAGACACTCTCTTCCTTTGCTGCACTTGGAAGTTGTCGGGTGGGGGGGTGATCCGGGGGGGGGAGTGGTGATGTGGGGGGGTGATGCGGGGGGGAAGTGGTGATGCGGGGGCCGGGAGTGGTGATGCGGGGGGGAGTGGTGATGTGGGGGGGGGAGTGGTGATGTGGGGGGGTGATGCGGGGTGGGGGGGTGATGCGGGGGGGGAGTGGTTGCGGGGGGGGAGTGGTGATGCGGGGGCGGGGGGGGAAGTGGTGATGCGGGGGGGGGGTTGCAGATGGTTGACGATAGAAGCGGGATGGTGGGAGTTAGTGTATCCCCCTCCACGGTCGTGTACCCTCTTGACTTAATATGATCATTTCTCAAAATCAGATTTAAAAACAGTTACTTTCTCCAAGCAGAAAGTCTGATCAACATCTCCACCGACTAGCTCACCTTACCACACTCCCTCTCCCACCCTCACCACCGTGTCAGTTTCTGTCAGAGTCACTTAAGTACAGACACTCCTGTGTCTAGTGTCACTTTATGGTCACTTTATGTACATAGCTATCTTGGGTATTTATATTTTGTATTTGTTATTGTGGTCTATAATCATATTGTGTTTTTTTTGTGCCATGTCGGATCTGGAGTAACAATTATTTAATTCTCCTTTACACTTGTGCACTGGAAATGACAAAAACAAACTTGAATCTTGAATGTTAGCACAGAGCCTCTGTATTTATTAGGTGTAATTTTCAAGCCATTTAGTTTAATTGTGAGGAAATTAGTCTTTCATGTTAACCACGTTAATCTAAGATAATTAAACTACATCAGAAAAGTAGATTGTTTTAAATCCTTGCCAAAAGTACAAATTTGAGACAGCGGGCCTTTCAGTTTGCTGTGGGATTTGAAGTAGGACGTACAGTTTCTAAGTATGCCTTTGATACAGTATTGCAATAAAAGATAACACATGGGTAAGAATATTTAATGAAATTATGAAAATTTACCAGGACAGACAATTAATAGGCAAATTTATTTCAATATAAATTTTGGAGGAAGGGAATCCCAACCACAAGGATTACCTTGGCATGAAAAGCCATCTGAAGAGTTTTGTTGGAAGCAAGCTCCAAGGCAGCACGGCAGTTAGTGTAACACCGTTACAGTGCTAGCAGCCTGGCCTCACTTCCACTGCTGTCTCTGAGGAGTTTGACTGTTGGACTTGCTGAGTTCCTCCAGCATTTTGCAGACATCCCACCTCTCCCGGGAGTCTCCTGCGTATCGATAGCGGCTCCCTGATGCCCGCAAATTATATACAATATCCCGGAAATCGATTTTTTTTTTGGGGGGGGGAGAAAGAAAGAAAATGAATGAATCCTGCTTGATCTCCCTTTGTGCTAAGTAGACCTATTAGTTTTCTCTGTGGGCGGGCTTTACAGTTGACCTCTCTCTCTCTTCCATATTCCATCAGTTCAGTTACTGCCATCTGTAATGACGCTGAAATCATCCGGACAACTGTCAATGCTGAAGTACAAAAGCCTGGCGAAGAAATTCCCAAGGCTGGTGGTGACAACCTGACTACGCGAGGATGTCCTATATGGGTGGGGCGTGTTGGCGTCTTAAAGGGGATTAGAGCAGGGTTTAAATTGGAGCGAAATTCCAAAATCGTCCTCTAAGACACCTTTAAAAATGCACTTGCAGCAAGCACATTCTACGGGTTTTTTTTCCTGAAACACTTCCACTTACAGGTACGTTGAAGCCCCCAATGGGCTGGGTTTAAGTGCAGCCGTTTTCAGAAGAAAAACCAATTTTAATAAATACCCGGCCCCCACCAAGGTCTCGTCATTAGGATAGCGAACTGTTCACCTGTGCTGCGCACTTTAAATGCATTTTGAATTATACTTTATTAAATAATATCGTAATATATTGTTTTATGTGGTGTGTGTGATACATGTATTGTGGCTACACCATGGTTCGGACAGAGGTTGTTTTGTTTGTGGACAATCAGCCAGGTGACAATAAACTTGAACTTGAAGATACAGAACTTCTAAACCACTCATTTAAAATCCCCCATTTTGATGTAAAAAAAGTAAGTTCTGATCCTGACTATTGCAGGCAATGTGTGTGCGTGTGACTACAGATGTCTATGCGATCTGACGTTGTCCAATGGACGTTAAGCGGTGCACGCCTGTAATAAGGATACACCTTATACTTTTATTTATTTTAGGGACCACAACATATTAGGAAGGCTAAGCGCAGGGAAGGCTGCTCAAGTACTTCACAGTTCCTTTCAGCAGAAAACCAAAGTCTGACAGGGAAGGTCACTAGAGCTGAGGTGTGCTTTACATCTTTCATCGTTGAGCATAACCTGCCATTCCAGGTGCATAAGCACACAGGCAAGCTATTCAGGAAAATGTTTCCTGATTCAGAAATAGCAAAAAAACTATGCCTGTTCATCAACCAAGACAGCAGCTATTGTGAACATGGCACATTAAGACAGAATTCAGAAGTCAGTGGTCTCAGAAAACACTTGTGAATCTGATGTCTTGCAAAGTTAGCAAATTAATTGACACAGACTGCTATGAGGTTGAGACTTCCAGTTGAGACCTCCCTGAAATGAGTTTTTACAGGGTGGGATGTCTGATTTTGTGTGTATTGCTGAACATTTCCAGCATCTGCTAAATCTCGTGTTTGAGATTATTTGCTGGGATTTTCAGATTTGAGAGAGTATTTCACTTTGAAATCATTTTTTTGTAAAACCCTGAAATTTATATTAAATATTTGCTTGGTTTACTCATTTCAGAAGTGATTTTTATTTAAATTATCAGTGATTAGGAAGGCAGCTTCCTTGTTGGGATGGATGAATCCTTGTTGGGATGGATGATGAGGCCATCGTTTTATCTAGTTCCATCTGTAATCCTGGTCCACATTTCACGGATGGCAATGTTGTGTCGTGTGTTCGATTCTTGCCAATGTCTGTAAAGTGTTTGTATGTTCTCTCTGTGACCTTCACTCGCTCAACATTCCCACATTCCAAGGATGTTTAGTACGTTGTGGGTGTGACAATGGAAATGTGGCAACACTTGTGGGCTGCGCAGAACGATTCTCACTGATTTGACGAAAACGATGCATTTCGCTGTATGTTTCAATATCCTGATGTATGTATGACAAATAAAGCTAGTCTTTATGAAATTTTGAAAAAATGTCCAATAAAGGCATGGAAAGAATGATAATTGTAGAGATTAGAGAGATGGTCAGAACAAGGACCTTGCATTTGGTGGAAAGGGCTGTCTGGTTAACATCTGTGCTTTGTATTTCTAACACTAAAAGTGTAACAGGAAAGAGGAAATCGCGATTAGATCTGACACAGAGTGGTACTATTAAGTTGACTTGTTTTTCTTTTTAAAAATAGACTATTGTGCTTGATAGGCCAGGTTATTCTATTGTTTTTCTTTGTAAACCGTGAATGTTCACAAGAAAATTAATCTCAAGGTAGTATATGGCCACATTTATGTATTTTGAAAATAACTTTATTTTGAACTTTTGAGTTTAGTGGGAAATAACTTAGTTATGTGCTCTGCCTGACACTGAACAGTTGATTTCTTGCCATCCGGATTGGCAAGAAATGTTGCTTTTTTTCAGAGTTTAAGACCTATTTTGGTTGTGAACCATACTGGATCGATTGTGAGAATGTGATGTGCATTTGCGGCCTGTTGATTGTATGGTGAATCGATTGGGCCTCCTACATGCGAGAGGGCTCTCATTTCGAGTGCGCATGTTTTTGCCTCGGTGGGCTCAGCTCGTAACTAGGTTGCCTAGCGTGCACCGTGGCTGACGTGATTCAGTAAAAATGATTAAACTAACTGTTCCATTATCGCTCTTGCTCTGCTCAGAAGTAACAGGTTGTTTCTCATAAATTTGCACCAACATTTTTTTCAACAGAAATGGTAATTCTGGAGAACGAGGAGTTTGGATCTTTCAGCTTGGCAGTTCTTCTAACCACACCATCCTGCCTGCCAGTGGAAGGGCACTCCAACTTGATGACTCTGTTCTGAACACCTTTAGTACTGCTACAACTGTGGACCACGGAAAGAGTTATTTCCTGGATATAACCGAAAATGGTGCAGACCAGGATGATGATTTCCTGGAAGAGGAGCAGAAAGTTGAAAACGTGGTCAGTCAAAGATCAATTCCACAGCAGAATCGGGAAGAGTCTCACTTTGTCGAGCCGGGTCTGGTTATTGTTGCACGCCCAGTCCAGTATTTAATGCCCAGATTCATGCATCCGAGGATTGAGGTGCAGGACCCAGAGATGGATGTGACTGGAGATGGTATGAGAATATTGACAACAGTTCTTCATTAATTTTCAAGAGTTTTCAAGTTCTTCTATTAGATCACTTTTTTTGTTGGAATTGGGCGGTACAGTAGTCTAGCAGTTAGCCTGTTTACGGTAATTCCTACCATTGTCTGTAGGGAGTTGAACGTTCTTCCCATGACTGTGTGGGTCTCCTCCTTTGTGCTCTGGCTTCCCCCCACGTTCCAAAGACGTAAAGAGTAGGGTTAGTAAGTTGTGGGCATGCTATGTTGGGGCCTGAAGTACGGCAACACTTGCGAGCTGCCCCCAGCACATCCTCGGACCATGTTGGTCATTGACATTAATGACGTGTTTCACTGTTGTTTTGAATTGTGAATCGTCACGAGTGGCGAGGGTCTGCATTACCCTTGCAAGAAAAATGTGTGATCGTTCCTATAGAATGAACTTAAGCGTTCATGCAAACAGCGCATTCCAGGAACTTTTTAAAACTAAATTAAAATTGAATTTATTCAGTCCAGAGGAGTGAAAGTGAAACAGTAGTATCCCTCCACCTTTGCTGAAGGGTTTTAAAATTAGGGCTACAGAGATAACATGAGGGAAATTTTGGCCTTTCGAGGCTTTACGCTGACTGGAAGTTAAGTCTGCTGGTTCAGCTGCTGAAATGAGCTGAAGTCCTCAGGAGACTGCTGCTAACCCATTTTCTTTCCCTTCCCGCCAGTGTTCTCGTACAACACAGAGAGGCAGCTGACATGCAACAACAGCCGTCACACCTGCTCACCTCACGGCCAATGCAGAGACTATGTGACAGGATTCTGCTGTCATTGTAATCCCGGATATTACGGCGACGGCATACAGTGTGTCGCAGAGGGTGAGTCCAGAAACCCAAACAAGTGGGTGTTTCAGTAATTGCCTCCTGTACAAGGAGGAGGACTGTTTGATTTATTAATTAATTATACTCACCAATGCCTCTACTCTCTGAGGAAGCTGAGAGAGCTGGGCTACGTCCATTCGTACTTGCGACCTTTTACGGATGCGCGGTTGAGAGCATGTTGGCGTTGCTGTGTCGCATGGAAACTGCACTGCAGACAGGAGAGCTCTACTCCGGGTAGTTAAGACTGTCCAATGCATTGCCAGCGCCTGGCTACCCGGCATCAAGGACATGCTTACAAAGAGGTGCTGGAGGAAAGACCAGCAATATGAAGGATCCCACGCACCCTGCTCACAGACTGTTGGTCCCACTCCCACCAGGGAAGAGGCTACACAGCGTTTGTGCCAGGACCAGTAGACTCAAAAACAGTTACTTCCCCCAACCCACTGGCTGATCCATGCCTCCACCCAGTAACCCACCCCGCCACAACATTCACATCAGCTTCTCCTCTCCCTGGCACTTTTCATCACCCCTCCCCCCACCCTCCGGTGCATTGCCCCTTTACAGTCGCTTGTACGTCGTGTTTTATAGTGTTTCTTGTATATTTATTGTGTTTTTATGCTGCATCAGATCCAGAGTAAACATCACTTCATTCTCCTTCATCCTTGTGTGCTATAGAATGACAACAAGGAATCTTGGATTAGTGATGGGTGGAGAGGAGAGAGTTGGGGGAGGGTGTTATTTTGAAAGCAGAAGCACTGTTCCAAGGTGACCTCTGGATCTTCGCTCAGGTGTGATCCTAAGGCAGCCACAGGATACTGGATTAATGGAGTATGGGAACCAAGAGTCAGTCATTCAGCACCTTTATGCCTGCTCCAGCTGACCTGTACTGAAATTCCACCTCTTTTGTTAGCTTTGTCTTACTAATATCCGTCATTCCTATATTTGAAAATTCCAGCTGTCTCTGAACACAGCCTCTTGTGGGAGGGAATTTGAGTCTCAGGTGTTATGATGTCCAGTGTACTCACTCCAGCAGAGATCGCTGGAGGGCAACACTGAAAGGGAACAAATCCGGATTAAATTGTTGCTGCTATTCCTGCCCCCAATCACTGTATCCCCCTCACTGTGCTGTCTTGTATAATTTTTCACCAGTGTATAAACCGCTTCCCTTTATCAGAACACTTTAAAATAAGTTTTCTCTGTTTTCCAGTCAAACAAACACAGCACCACATTACCCTACAGATTAGAATTAGAGGTCATAGGTTAAGGGTGAAAGGAACCTGAGGGGGATCTGCCCCACTCAGAGGGTGGTGGGTGTGAGTGTGGAATGAGCTGCCTGCGGAACTGGTAGATCCAGGTTCGATTACAACATCTCAGAAAAGTTCGGATGTGTTCATTGAGGGGAGGGGTATGCAAGGCTCTGGTCTGGGTGCAGGTAGATGGGCCGAGGCAGAAAACTAGGCCAGCATGAACTAGATGGGCTGAAGGACCTGTCTCTGTGCTGTCATGCTCAATGACTTTTTTGTTTTGTTTTGCCAGGGACTCCGCAGCGTGTGAACGGGAAGGTGAATGGAAAGATCTTTGTAGGAGTCAACCCTGTGCCTGTCCAGTTTGAGAACATCGACCTTCATTCATATGTGGTGGTTAATGATGGGCGGTCGTACACGGCTATCAGTAGGATCCCAGCCACGGTGGGGTGGGCAATGTTACCGTTGTCTGCTGTGGGAAGTATTATTGGTTGGATGTTCGCTTTGGAGCAACCCAACTTTGAAAATGGATTCAGTATTGTTGGTAAGTCATTTCTACAGCTCCCAATTGTTAGTGAGAAATGGTTGGATGAAGTAGTTCTTACTACTTCGTCATTTGGAGTTGTGCCTTCTGCTTTTTGTCCTCAGGAATCCCCCTCTCTAAATATCTGTGCCGCTAACCAGCAGAACACTCGAGCAACAGCAACAAAACAACAGCAGCAAAACAAGCTCCTTGTCTCCTTCTCCCACACAGACACAGGCTTGGACTCACTCGACCGCCTATCTCTGGTCCTACAGCTTCTAGTGGACAAAGAGACACCTTTAGTTGTTAACTCGCCTACACCTTTCGTTGTTTCAATTGACCGTGGTCAATTCAGAATTCAGAGTCTTCCCTAACCAGAAGCCCCAGGTGAACCATGAGATCTGCAACCTGCTGAAGGCCAGATCAGTGGTAACCAAGTTAAGTACAAGAGGTCCCAGTATGATCACATATGAAGTGGCAATTCCGGACCTGAACCACTGAAGGATCTCCGGCAGCAGTGGTAGAGCTTGAATGCTATTACGACCTGCAAAGGGAAACCAAGCGACACAGGTAACAAAAGAGATTTTTTTCCTAGATGAGCTCAGTGCTTTCTCTGCTCACTTCGGCTGTCAAAACATGGAAGCGCCCTCACAAACTGCCCTAGCCTCCGATGATCCTGTGATTTTGGTCTCTGAGGCCAATGTGAGAATATCCTTTAGGAGAGTGAACCCATAGAAGTCATAGGGCCCAGACAGGGTACGTGGTCAAGTACTAAAAACTTGTGCTGATGAACTGGCTGGAGAGTTCACCGATATCTTTAACCTTTTGCTTCGGTAGTCTGAGGTACCCACCTGCTTCAAACAGGCTTTGATTATACCAGTGTTTAAGAAGAATTTGGTACCTGCCTCAATGACTGTTATCCACAAGCACTTACACCCACTGTGACGAAGTGCTTTGAGAGGCTGGTGATGAAACATACCAGCTTCTGACTTGGATCTGCTCTAATTTGCCTACTGTCACAACAGGTTCATAGCAGATGCCATTTCATTGGCTCTTCACTCAACCCTGGAGCATCTGGACAGTGAAGATGCATACGTCACGATGCTCTTCATTGACTAGAGCTTAGCATTAAATATCGTCATCCCCTCAAAATTGAAGACATTGGCCTCAAAGCCTCCTTGTGCAATTGGATCCACAATTCCCTCACTTGCAGACTCCAGTTAGTTCAGATTGGCAACAACATCTCCTCCACGCTTTCCATCGGCACGATGGACCACGTGGCTGTGTGTTTAATTAGTCCCCTGCTCTACTCGCTTTATCTTTATGACTGGGTGGCTACGGACAGCTGCAATCCATGTTGAAGTTTCCTGACGACGCCACTACGGTTGGCTGATTCAAAGGTGGTGATGAATCAGCATATGGGAGGGAGATTGAAAGTCTGGCTGAGTGGTGTAATAACAACAACAATCTCTCATTCGTTGTCAACAAGGCCAAGGAGATGATTGTTGACTTAAGGAGTAGGAAACAAGAGGACCATGAGCCAGCCCTCAATGGGTGATCAGAAGTGGAGAGGATCAGTAACAACTTCCCCATTGTTATCATCTCAGAGGGTCCTGGGTCCAGCATGTAGTGCCATTATGAGGAACGCATGGCAGTGCCCGTACTTAGAGTTTGTGAAGATTTGGCAAGTTGTCCAAAACTTCTATGGATGTGTGATGCAGTGTTTATTGACTGGTCACATCACAGCCTGGTATGGAAACACCAATGTCCTTGAAAGGAAAAGCCAACAAAGGGTAATGGACATGGACCAGTCCATCACGGGTAAAACTCTTCCCACCATTGAGCACATCTACACGGAGTGCTGTTGCAGAAAATAGCATCCATCATCAAGGATTCCCATCATTCAGGCTATGATCTCTTCTCAGGAACCACAGCACCAGATTCAGGCATAGTTATCACCCTTCAATCATCAGACTCTTCAACCAGAGGGGATTACTTCCCTCAACTTCACTGAACTGTTCCCACAACCTATGGACTCACTTTCAAAGACCCTACATCTCATGTTCCCTATTTATTGCTTATTATGTCTTTTTTCTATTCTCTCAGTTTGTTGTTTCGCACATTGGGTGTTTGTCTTGTTGGGTGTGGTCTTTCATTGATTTTGTTTTTTTTAACTGTGTCATTGCCAATGGGTTATATATGTGGTGACGTCTATGTACTTGGGTAATAAATCTGCTTTGAACTTTGAGCAATCATGTTTTTAGGATTGGGGAGGAACCCCACACTGTCATGGGGAGAATGTTCCAACAGCACACAGTGAGCACCAGAGGTCAGGATCATGCAGCAGCTGCTGTGTCTGGACCTCTACCGCCCTTCTGCTGGGACAATGACAATTGACCTGGACTGATTGCTAATCAATCAATCAGCTTTGAGTCTGCGTTGTTTGAAATTCTATACATTTTCCAGGAGTTTCTCTCTCATTGATTCAGGAGGCATCTATAAATGCCACTGATTCTGTGAAAATAGACATTTGCTGTTCAGTTTGAGCATCAGCTGATCAAAAATCTGAGATCCCATGAGAAGCAGCAGAAGATGGCAAGGCATCATGGCCTGGTATTGAAGCACCAATGTCCAGGAACAGAAAAACCCACAAAACTGGTGGATAGTGCACAGTTCCTCAATCACAGGAGAAGCCTTCCCCACCATGGAGCAAATCTGCAAGGAACACTGCCATAAGAAAGCAGATCCATCAAGGACCCCACCATATAAGTCGTGCTTTCCTCTCACTGCTGCCATCAGGAAGGAGGCATATGGACCTTTGAACCACACTGATAGGTTCGGAAGCAATTATTACCCTTCAACCATCAGGCTCCTCAACACTCACTCACCTCACCTCAACACTGAACTGATTCCACAGACTTCCCCATTGTATTGTATTGTAATCTTTGTTCTGCTTAGAATGTCTGCAAGAAGTTGAATCTCAAGATAGTATATGGTGACACATTTGTACTTCGATCATTTATTTTGAACTTTGAGATGTAGATGGACAGAAACTGTTGATGGAAGAAGAATTGGAGGACCAAATTTGGGACTTCAGTCAAGTGAAAGAAAGGAAGCAAAGATTTGTTTGTTTTCTAAAAGAACAGTTTGATTGTTGCTAGACAATATTATATATGACATGGAGACTCTCCAACTTATTGGGTGCTCCAAATGTCGGTGATGTTGAGGTTTAAATTGGTGAAAATTCAGGGAATGGGTTAAAAATGCTCATTAAAAATTTGATACTTTTCCATTTTGTTGGATCTGTTTTCTAATGTTGGATATTAGTCAATCTTGTGTATGTTCCCAGAAAAATTCCTGAATACTGGTGCAGATGTCAAATAATTTGATGAATTCCTCTTGAAACTGTGAACTCAGGAGGTCTGGAATTAAGCCAGAACTGTTGTGCCACTTGAGGGACATGACCCCACGAGTACATTCGCCAGATGGAAAAGAGATCTCTAAACTGCAGCTGTGTAATTATTTTTCTCTCCTCTTTGTACCTTGAGTTGGAAGTTATGTAAAATAACTCTCAAGTTCCGTTCTATAGAAAAAATTTTTCCCGACTTCAATTCATCAGTCAGACTTTGGATTAGGCGTTTTGAAATATTTAGTTTTGTTTAGCGTAATTATCAGACCACAGCTGTGAGAATCCCTTTGTTCTGTGATCTCAGTTCTTTCTGTGTAATGGCTATTGGAAGCTCTTCTCTGTATGGTACTGCCTAACCTGAGAGCAATTGTGTGGGAGAGGTGAAGCAAACAGGTCCATCCCTATATTGTTCATAGCCCTAGCAGTGCTGACTGGCTATGGACGTGGCCAGAATGCCCCATTCTAATTCCTCTCTCATTTGGCTAATTTCACTTCACTGACTGTACCATATCTGTATCCTGGTTCCATGTACTGTATCTTCTGTGGATCCATAAATCTATAACTTGGCTGGCAAAAGTCAATTGTTATCAGACTTGTATTTAATTCTCAGATTGTGGCCGATCAGTTCTTGCTTTGGTTCCGTAACCTATTCCTAACTTGTAACAGAACATTTAGTCAATCGGCCTCTTAAAGTAACACAGGATAGACATAATGATGTCTCCACTAACAGGGCAGTTCAAAACTCAGGGCCATAAACAGATTATTAAGGGGAATATCTTTATGGTAAATTAAATTGGTTATTATTGTCACACCTATGAAAGAAGAGTCACAGATCACTACAGCATGGAAACAGGCCCTTTGATTTATATAGTCAGTGATGAACTGGTGTTCTGCCTAGTCACATTAACCCACACCTGGACTAGTATAAAACTTCGTTTTACTTATCACACATAGAAATCATTTCATCAGATCAGCACATAAACTATAAGGTGCAAAGTATAACAAGGTAGATTGTGAGGTTAGGAAACCATCTTATCATTCTTGGGGAATGTTCAAAAGTCTTAAAGCAGTTGGATAGAAACTTTCCTTGAGCTTGGTGGTACATGCTTTCAGACTTTTGTACCTTCTCCCTGATGGGAGAGGGGAGGCGAGTGTATGCCTAGGGTGAGTGATATCTTTTATTATGTTGGTTGCTTTACTGAGGCAACAAGAAGTGTAGACAGTGCATGGAGGGGAGATGGTTCCAGTGACGTGTTGAGCTGTCTTCACAGCTCTCTGCAGTTTCCTGCCGTCCTGGGCAGAGCATTTGCTATGCCAGTCAGATAGGACGGTTAGAATGCAGTGACTCAGGAGAGGCTGAGGTGAGCGGAATTGGGTGAGTAAGTGAAGGGAAAGCTTGATGCATATTTAACGTTTAAGATGTGCGGGTGAAGAAAAGGGTAACAGAAAGAACTGACGAGCAATTAGATGAGGAGTAGTTGAAGAAGACCCCACTTGGCAATATGAGACCTTGGTCAGACCCCAGTTGGAGTACTGTGTCACCTCGCTACAGAAAGGATGTGGATACTATCGAGTGAGTGCAGAGATTTACAGTGATGTTGTCTGGATTGGAGGGTGTACCTTATGAAAATAGTTTGAGTGAATGGCCTTTTCTCCTTAGAGCGATGGAGGATGAGAGGTTACCTGATAGAGGTGTATAAGGTGATGAGGGGCATTGATCGTGGGGATTTTCCCAGGGCTGAAATGGCTAACACAAGGGGGCATAGTTTTAAGGTGCTTGGAAATAGGTACTGAGGTGATGTCAGGGGTAAGTTTTCACACACAGAGTGGTGGGTGCAGGGAATACACTGCTGGTGGTAGTGGTGGAAGTGGATACAATAGGTTATTTTTGGAGCCTCTTAGATAGGTACATGGAGCTTAGAAAACTAGAGGGCTATGCGCTCGGGAAATTCTAGGCAGTTTCTAGAGTAGGTTACGTGGTCAGCACAATTTTGTGGGCTGAAGGGCCTGTCATTTCTATGTTGTATGCAAGTTAAAGTAGAGTATAACTACCAGCACAGGTCAGGTAGATTAGATTAGATTATGAGGACACTCCGTCCTCTCGTTTATTGTCATTTAGAAATCCATGCATTAAAAAATGATACAATGTTCCTCCAGTATGATATCACAGAAACAGAGGACAAACCAAGACTAAAACTGACAAAACCACATAATTATACCATATAGTTACAACAGTGCAAAGCAATACCGTAATTTGATAAAGAGCAGACCATGGGCATGGTAAAAAAAAGTCTCAAAGTCCCGATAGCCTCAACATCTCATGCAGACGGTAGAAGGGAGAAACTCTTCCTGCCATGAACCTCCAAGTGCCACAGATTTGCCGATGCAGCACCATTAGAAGCACCGGACTGCAGCAGACCCTGAGTCCGTCTGAAAACTTCGAACCTCCAACCAGCCCTTCGACACCGAGCACCATCTCTGCCGAGCGCCTCGACCCCGTCCCAGCCACCAAGCAATAAGCAAAGCCAAGGACTCGGGGCCTTCCCCCCCCCCCAGGAGATTTCGGACCACACAGTAGCAGCAGCAGCGAAGCAGGCATTTCAGAAGTTTCACCAGATGTTTCTCCGTGCTCTCACGTCCGTCTCCATCAAATCAGGATTGTGCACGGCACCCTACTTGACAAATAACAGACATTACCACCAGATGATGGTGTCACCATCTTCTCCTCTCCTCATCAGACATCAGACCCATAAGGGACACTACCTAGGAAGCATTCATGACCTACAGCTCACATTTCAAAGCAATTTGGAAATGGAAAGTATATGATGAGAAAATTATTTCCGCCAGCACGAGTCCTGTAGAAACTGGAAAATCTGAGCTAGTCTCTGAGAGGTAATGTCTTTGTGGAGTGTGATGGAAATCTGGAACACTCTCTTACAAGTAAAAGGCCTGGGGGTTGTTTAATAACAGTGCCAAACCAGAAATGAATTGGTCTCGCCTGAGGAAGGACAGAAGTGCAGTTCAAAGTAGGTTCACTGGGCAGATACCAGGAATGGGCAGATTGTTTCATGAGGAATCGGAACACCAGTGCCTTTGGCAAATCCTGCAGAAGGTAGTGGATTTAGCTAATTACATCACAGGTAAAGCCCTCCCAACCATTAAGTATATCTACATGAAAAAGCAGCATCCATCACCAAAGATCCTCGCTAGCCAGGCCATGCTCTTTTCTTGCTGCTGCCATCAGGTAGAAGGTACAGGTACCTCCGGACTCACACCACCATGTTCAAGAACAGATACTACCTCTCCACCATAATAGTTATGCTCATTTAAGGCTCTTTCATCTTTTTATTTCATGCCCATTATTTATTGCTATTTATTTATATCTGCATGTGCACAATTTGTTTACAGTTTATAGTTCCTGATGTTTACAGTTTACTGTTACTGTTCTATAGATTTGCTAAGTATGCCTGCAGAAAAAGAATCTCAGGGTTCTATGTGGTGACATGTATGTACTCTTGACAATAAAGTAAACTTTGAAGTTGAACAGCAGTCTCATATCCATTGGAGTTTAGAAAACTGAGAGTGGACTTGATTGAATGTATAAGTTCCTGAATTGTTTTGACAGTGGATGAGGAGACGTAAGATTCTGTGGATGTTGAAAATCTTGAGCAACACACACAAAATGCTGAAGGAAATCATCAGGTCAGGCAACATCTATGGAGCAGAATGAACAGTCATCATTTTGGGCCAAGGCTCTTCATCAGGACCAAAGGGAAATGTCGACTGTTCATTTCCGTCCATAGATGAATCTCAGATGAATTCATAAAATGAATCTCAAGGTAGTGTATGGTAACCTATATGTACTTTGATAATAAATTTCCTTTGACTTTAACTCGATGCTGCTGGACCTGCTGACTTCCTCTGGCATTGTGTGTGTGTGTGTGTGTGTGTGTTGGATGAGGAGGGGAGGTTTCCTCTAAGTAGAATCTAGAACTGGGCGTTGGGCAGGGGGGGAGGGTTACTAGAGTGGCAGCCTTTTTGAATGCCCTCCTCCCTTCCTCAAAAGGACAATGTGTATTTTTAAAGCAGGGTACTTGATAAGGAAGGTGAAAGGTTACTGTGGTAGGCAGCTAAGTGGTGTTGTGATTACCATAAGAACATCCAAAATCTTATTAAATGGCAGAACGGTTTGAGAAGCTGAGTGGCCCATTCCTGCCTGTGGTTCGAATGTGTGTCCCTGAGAAGATCCTGAGTCCAAAACAGTGCCCACCTCTGGTAGTAAACCACTGTGATCCGTGAAGGTGTCAGCAAACATGCATTGCATTGCAACACTTGACATGCTATGGTGGGCTTTGTTTGAATAATCTAGTTTATTTTACATTGAATGTTTCTTGGAGAGCCCTTCTCTGAATTATTATGAGAATTGTTTCTTTCTATTGAGAATTGGGGGAAAAATAGTTCTGTTATATTACTCAAGTTCCAGAACAACACAGAAGGGGCTGGGCTCTGCATTCATTTTGGTCTTGTGATTAAGTTTGTAAAAGGATTTCCATAAGGATTTTTGGCACCCGGTGCTTTTGCAAAAATTGTAGGCCCATGTTAGTTACTAAAATCATTTGGGAGCCTTAAACATGGATGAAGGCGGATACTAACTGCATTAGTGGAGTCCAGGCGTCTCAGGGGAACTTCAGAGCTGTGGTGTGCTGTCATGATTAGTCTGGAGTGTGCACGCATCACTTGCAAATTTGCAAGCCTAATTTGGTTCCAGGTACATCCTCAGACTTAACGAGTCCAAATGCCATCCTGCTTTCCTAGTCTGGACCTTTCTTGTAATGATAAACTCCTCCAATTTTGCAATCCCCCATGAAAGCTGCAGTTGTCCCACTGGGGGCTTGTTCTCTCCAGTTCCTCTTTCCCTTTCTTCCTCTGGTGACAGAAATCTCATCCTTTCCTCAAAGCCTACCTCATAGATCAAGCTCTTGGGCATCTTTTCTAATATCAGTTTAAGAGGCTCAATGTCAGTTTTTTTTTTGTTTGACTAATCACAATCGAGTGATGGTAAAAGTTAAAGGTGCTACTTAACTGTTGGGTCTTTGAATGCGGTGCTGTTCAGTTATGACTGGTATCTTTTTTTATTGACCAGGTGGTGAATTCACACGTCAAGCAGAAGTGACTTTCAGCCCTGGTAATGAGAAGCTGTCTATCACCCAGCATTTTAGTGGAATCGATGAGCATAACCACCTCACCATTGCTACGAAACTGGAAGGGCAAGTGCCTGAAATTCCGCAGGAGTCAACCGTGCATGTAGAGCCATACAGCGAGCTGTACCACTACTCAAGCTCTGGTAAGCAAATGACGTGGAATTATTAAACACCGCTGCTTTGGACAAGTTTACTGAGTGATGGGCTGGCATCATAGTGTAGCAATTAGCATAACGCCATTACAGCAATTCCACCGCTGTCTGTCAGCAGTTTGTACGTTCTCTCCGTGACTGCGTGGGTTTCCTCCGGGTATTCTGGTTTCCTCCCACATTCCCAAGATGTACAGGTTGGGAGGTTAATTGGTCATGTGGCTGTAATTGGGCAATGCAGGCTCGTTATGCCAGAGGGACCTGAAACCAGGCTATACTTCTAAATAAAAAAATAAATATATAAAACCAACTCAAAAGGAACCAAACCTCAGCTAAGAGACAAGAAAGAAAGTTATAGCAACACACATCAAAGTTGCTGGTGAACGCAGCAGGCTGGGCAGCATCTATAGGAAGAGGTACAGTCGACATTTCGGGCCGAGACCCTTCGTCAGGACTGACTGAAAGAAGAGCTAGTAAGTAGACTTTCAGTTAGTCCTGACGAAGGATGTCGGCCTGAAACGTCAACTGTACCTCTTCCTATAGATGCTGCCTGGCCTGCTGCGTTCACCAGCAACTTTGATGTGTGTTGCTTGAATTTCCAGCATCTGCAGAATTCCTCATGTTTGCAAAGAAAATTATACATTGGTGTAAAAAGAAGTATTATTAAACTCCATGTTTACCAAGGAGTTGCTCATAATTGTCAACATATCCTTTCCACATGCCATCTGTATTTCCAGTGCTTTTTGCTTTGTTTTGTTTTATTGGGGGGGTCTCAGTAAGTTGATAAGTTTTATTTGAGGAAGTGACAAAGATGCTTGGTAGAGGAGGGCAGTGAAAGTTGTTGACATGGCCTTCAGTAAAGCATTTGTCAAGGTTCCTCATGGTAGGGTAGACCAGACGGTTGTTAGAAAAAGATACAACAGTGGCAGGAGAGTTGTTTCCACTGGGAAGGGAGACTAGAATTTAGGAGACATAACCTCAAGATTCTGGGGAGTAGAAGTAGGACAGGGATGAGGAGAAACTGCTTTTTCCAGAGACTAGTGAATCTGCAATCTCTGCCCGGGGGGCAGTAGAGGCTACCTCATTAAATATGTGTGTAAAATACACAGTTAGAAAGATCTTGGCATAGCAAGGGAATTTAGGATTATGGAGACAAGGCAGGTAGGAGGAGCTGATCTTATTGAATGGCGGAGCAGGCTGGATAGGTGGAATGGCTTACTTCTGTTCCAGTGTCACGTGGTCTCTTAGAAACCGGTACAAGTTTCATCCAGGCATTTTGATGTGCCTGTATTGTGGCTGAGCTAACAAAGCAGTGGTAGGATCTATCTACGGGACCCGATTTGAGGAGCTGTAGGAGATGACAGGAGTTGTTACTGAGAAAGATCACTGGTACAATTCCAGCTAACCTCCTTGATTCTGTGCCCTTGGAGTGGGCAATCCGTCTGGATTGTGCAGGATTCTCCAGGGTTTCAAGATGAATTTTCAGGGCATTGAGGTAAGCAAAATGCAGGAGATGAACTATGAGGGTTGACAGAGGGAAAAGTTGTTTGTGATCATATTTAAACATTCACTGCCAACTATTGAGTTACACACACAAAATGTTGGAGGAACTCGCAGGTCAGCATCTGTGGAGAGGAATAAAGAGCCAACATTTTGTGCAGAAACCCTTAATAAAGGGTCTCAGTCCAATATATTGGCTCTTTATTCTGCACAGGATGGAAAAAGTTCAGAAAGTTGTAAACTTGGCTGGCTCTGTCATGATACTGGCCTCCCCAGAATCAAGGACTCCTACAAACTCCTCAAGAAGGTGGAATCAGTCATTAAGAACCCTATTGCCCAGGACATGCCCTCTTCTCATTGCTACTATCAAGGAGAAGGTACAGGAGCCTGAAGGCACGCACTCAACGTTTCAGATTTCTGAATGAACAGTAAACCCATGAACACCTCTTCCTTTGCTCTCTTTCTGCTCTATCAATTCAGTGTGTGTGTGTGTGTGTGTGTGTGTGTGTGTCTGTGTATATGTACAATATCCTATTGTAACTTACGGTTTTTATCGTTTATTGCTGCAACAAAACAAAAGAAAATCATGACATATGCCAGTGATATTAAACTTTATTCTGATTCTGCCTTGGTTTGTTGCGGTCTTTTTGTCCATTTTGTTTATCTATTGCCGTTCCCTAAAGCACTTCCTGACATCTGAGTGGCCTAGCCTTTAATTTTAAAATTATGCCTCATTTTGTCCTGGATTTCAACCCTCTTTCCCCTTCCCCCTCCCCGGCACCTACATCAGAGGAAATGGTTAAGCCTTATCACATTCTTCAATCATTTTAAACACAGTCTCTTTGTGAGTGTGGGAACTGTGTTCTACATTGTTGTAATCCACCCTTGCTGCAGGGCACATCAGTGATTCCTCTTTCTGGGGGGTGGGGGGGGGGAATTGAAATCCTCAGAGGTTCCTGGTCCATCAAGCACAGCAACTTTGGAATTTCATTACCCATTGGTTTTCCAGAGGGCTTTCCTCATGCAACTTCTTTTCCTTATGAAATCTGAAGGAAGTAAGTGAAGTAAGATACAGTTGAGGTGAGAGGAGGTAACTTGGAAAGGAGGCATGAGGGACAAGTTTATTTTAAGAGTGGTGGGTGCCTGAAATGCACTGCCTGGGTGGGGGGTAGAAGCAGAAATGGACTTTTAAGAGACGTTTGGTTAGGCACACAAATATGAGGAAAATTGAAGCTTATGAACATTGTGTAGGCAGAAGAACCATTTGATTAGTAACGTAATTAGTTTGGCACAACGTGTGGGCGGAAGGACCTGTTTCTGTGCTGTACTGTTCCATGGTCAATAATTTCCCAGACAATACTGAACAAGCTGTTGAGTTAATATCAGAATCAATTTTGTTATCACTGGCATTTGCCATGAAATTGGTGTTTTGCGGCAGCATACAGTGCATCCGTAAAAACACTGTAAACTATCATAGGAAATTGTGTATTTCTTGCTGGAGAAGCAGTGACACTGCCAAGACAGATGGTGATGCAGCCAGTTCAGGTGCTCTTCGTGGTACATCTGGAGAAATGTACAGAATCTGTAGAAACATGGCTGTGGTGATAGCTGGAGGAATGTTTGTTTGCAGGCTCGGAAGATTAAGTCACTAATGTTGGTAACCCCAATTCCCAGGCTTGCTCTTGCTCTTGCACGGGTCTCAGCTGATAGTGACAATGAGTTTTATATATTCAGAAAGGATTTCTGGTATGTGAATGTGAATGGCGGAGCAGACTCGACAGCTAGTTGGTCATCTCCTGCTCCTATTTCTTATGTGATGAAAGCAACACTCACAACATGCTGGAGGAACTCAGCAGGTTGGGCAGCATCCGTGGAAATGATCAGTCAGTGTTTCGGGCCGGAACCCTTCATCAAGACTGAAGGGATGTCTTCAGCCCCTTGGTATGAACATAGAATTCTCCAACTTCCGGTAATTCCCTCCCCCTCCCTTCCCCCATCCCAGTTTCACTCTGCCCCCTCCCCCTGCTGCCTATCACCTCCCTCATGGTTCCGCCTCCTTCTACTACCCATTGTGCTTTCCCCTATTCCTCCTTCACCTCCCTGCCTCCCCTCCCCCACCCTTTATCTTTCCCCTTACTGGTTTTTCACCTGGAACCTCCCAGCCTTCTGCTTCCCACCTTCTTTATAGGGCCTCTGCCCCTTCCCTCTTTAGTCTTGATGAAGGGTTCCGGCCCGAAACATTGATTAGATCATTTCCATGGATATTGCCCGACCTGCTGAGTTCCTCCAGCGTGTTGTGAGTGTTTCTTATGTGATGAAGTCACGTGGGATTAGAGTGAATTAATAAACTGGATCCAAAATTGAATCGGGCGGAGGGAAAACCGTTCGGATGCCATCCTCTGGCTGCCCTTGTCAGTTAGCGATGATCGGTGATCTTCATTCAGTGCGATGAGATGCTCCCATGGTGATGTTAGATGCTCTGTTGCACAGTTTACATCTGGTGCTGATGAAGGAGCAGCCCATTACATTTCAAAGTTGGAAATGGCTCATTCCATGAAGGAGAACTTGGAGGTGATGGTGTTTCCAAGTAGATCATGCTCTCTTTTCCCCTAGGTTTAGAGCTTTGTGTGTTTAGGGGTTGCTGTGGGAGATATTAATGTTGGGTTGCTGCAGTATATCCTCTGGATGATGTAGCTGGCAGTGAAGGGAGAGGGTTGTTAAGATGGTGAGTCAGCTGCTAAGTGGATAGTGTTAACATCTTTGAACTCTGGTTATGTTCCATTCTGAACAGAGCACTATTTATCTTCAGTCTAGCAGAAGACTTGTATCTTCAGTCCAAACCCTCACACGCTTGCTGTGGTCTATCAGCTTTGTTTAGGTGGGAGGCATTCTGTGCCAGGCATTTATGAGTTCGAGACCCACCTTGGGGACTTTGGTATTGAAATCTAGGCTGATACTCCCAGTGCAAACCCATGAGGTAGTGTTCATGGACCATTCAGAAATTTCTGCCATTATTAAGGCCATAAGACATAAGAGCAGAATTAGTCCATTTGGCCCATTGAGTCTGCTCTGCCAATGCATGATGGCTGATTTATTACCCCTTTCAAACCATCTTTCTGCCTTTTTTCCCTGCAACCTTAGACACCTGAACTAATCAAGTATCTAACAACCTCCTTTTTAAATCTATCCCATGACTTGGCCTCCACAACCACCTGTGGCGATGAATTCCACAGACTCACCGCCCTCTGGCTGCAGAAATTCCTCCTCATCTCTGTTCTAAAGGGAGTCCTTCTATTCTGATTCTGTACTCTCTGGTCCTAGACTCCCCTACTAAAGCACATAAATTTCTGAATTGTCCATGAATGCTACTCTTTATTTTGTTCTCTTTAGGCTTTACTTATTTTTTTATATATGTTTCTTGTAACTAGTGGTAGCACAATCCCTTACAGTACCAGTGATCTAGGTTCAATTCCCACCACTGCCCTTAAGGTGCTTGTATGTTTTCTCCATGACTGGATGGGTTTCCTCCAGGTGCTCCAGTTTCTTCCCACGGTCAAAGATGTACCGGTTGGTAGGTTAATTTGTCATTGTAAATTGTCCAGTGGTTAGACTAGGATTGAAATTGAGAGATTGCTGGATGGTGTGGCTTGAAGACCCAGAAGGGCCTGTCCATGCTGTATGTCAGTCAATGAACTTGTAGTATTTTATGTACTGCACTGCACTGCTGCCACAATGCATCAAGGTTCACGACGTGCTAATAAACCAGATTCTGATTTTGCAGTTCTAGGGGAATGCTGCTGATATCCAGATAAGATTAAATTGAGGTCTTATTTGCTCCCTCAGATGACTGTAAATCTCCCATTTGCACTGTCAGTTTTGTCTGGGGCCTCAGCCATAACCAAACTGAATGACTTGCTGTTTAATCTCAGTGCTGTCTTTGGTATCTTGCTGTGCAGAGAAGCATTTCCTGCAATGTCAACTAAGACAACAGTTTTGCTCTAAGGATCGATCAACTTTTATTTGTCATATACATTTACACGTGTTCGGAGTTTGTTGTGTGTTGGTCAGGGCGTGGCGTGCAACAAAAAGCAACAATATCCAACAATTACAAAGAAAAGTGAAAGTTAGAGGTTAACCTAGGGATATAGAATAAAATGTGCAAAAATGCAGAAATACCAGCATGCATTTACAGTGTAAACGGCATTCTTAAAAGGGTAATAGATATGGGGTGGGGGTTAACTAGAATGGCTGATCAGACTAACTGCCTGAGTGAAGAAATGTTTTTTTTGTTTTATTGTAGCCTTTTTGCTCTTTCCAGAAGGGAGCTTTTGGAAAAGTATTTTGCAGGGTGGGTAGTGTCCACAATAATTCTCCTGCCTTTGTCCTGCATGCATACAAGTCCTACAGTGATGGTAGACTGCAGGCGATGATTTTTTCTCTGTGCTGACCAGACAGTTTGCTGTGGTTTTTGTTTACTGTGAGAGGATGTTGCACCAAACCAGACAGTAATGGATGATGTTCTCTATGATGTTCCTGAAAGTGTTCTGTATTTTCTCTTTCCCCTTCAGTAATCATGAGCTCTTCCAATATCAAGTACATCATAGAGCTTCCTGATCAGTCCTCTCGGACCTATTCCTTCCAGCTGAAGCAGACCATCAGTTTCCAGGGCTGTATCAATGACGATGGCCAGCAGCCGGTGCCTGCCACTCAGCAGTTGTCCGTCGACCGCACTTTTGTCCTTTATGATAAAAACGAGCAGATACTGCGATACGCCATGAGCAACAAGATTGGACCAGTCCAAGGTACCTACCTGTTGTCTTTCACAACTCAAACCCAACTTAGACAGGATTTACACAAGAGGTATCTGGTAACCAGTGGCTCCTTAACTGTTTTCAGATTCATTTGTCACAGGTACGTCGAAACATACAGTGAAATGTGTCATTTGCATTTACAACCAGCACACCCAAGGATATGGTCGGCGCCAAGTATCACTGCATATTCTGGTGCCAACATAGCCTGCCCACAATGCTGGGCAGAACACAGAGCATAACAAAACAGAACATACCAAGCAACAATAGAGAAACATGCCCATCCCTCCCTACTATACCTGCATCCCTCCCGCTCCTGTCCACCAATCCGTGCACACACACACAGACACAGTCCTCTTGCCTCAGGACAGGCTGTCTTTGGCTTTCAGCCTCCAGTGGATTCACAGACAATGGGCCCTGATTTTCCCAGTGGACTTGCAGAGATTTACAGACACATACATCAAAACATTTTAAAATACATTATTTGTATTGACTTCAAATTCTTTCAACCATACAGATGTATGTAGCTAAACGAAACATTGTTCCTGTGGGGCCAAGGGGCAAAACGCAGTACATATAGTTACGCACAGCACATAGAGTTATGCTGTAATGCACACAGTCACAAAGTAATATTTGCAAAGTCTATGAGTGGCATGGTCTGAAGGCTGAAAGGTTCACGTACAGTGCGAAGTGCGTGTTTATGTGAGACCGTATAATGTATTGTTTATGGAGGTTGTGCTGTAGCATTTGCATTTGAAAGGTAAATGAGGTGAGATCTGTTTTGCTTTGACCTTGCTTTACAACAATGGCAATGGAGCTGATAGATTCACTTAAAAAGCAGTCCACAATGTTCTGTGATCTTGATCACCATCGTGAGCAGAAATATACAGGACTGAATCTTTGTGCATGTTAGGAGCCATTGCTCATCCATGTAATCTAATGGAATTCCCAGTGCAAAGACAGGACATTCAACGTTGGTGTCCATTAGTTCCTCACTTCCAAAGACAATGATTTGTTTACCTGTGGTTTCTCAGGTACCAGTGTGGGCTTTAGTGCTGTCCTCGAGGAGCAGAGAATTTAACAATTGAATTATTCCCCATGAAGCCCCCGCCACACCACTACACATCACTTAGGACTCTTTATGTACATGTAATCAATGTACGTTACAGTTACTCATAGATTGGGTTTTATAGATTGATTTTATTGTGTTTTTTGTGTTTTTTTTAAATATTGCATCAGATCTGGAGTAACAAACATTTCATTCTCCTTTCCTTTCTACTCGTGTGCTGAAGAATAACAATAAACTATCGAGATTAATGGTTCTGCTCCTGGCCCTGTTGCTTACATTTTCCAACAGGGTGGCATTTGGGAACTGGAGCACTGCAAGCCTTGACTGCCCCCCTCCCCCTTACCTTGTGTGCCCCACAACCGTACTTCCAAATAATGGTGACCTGTGGATCAGAATGAGGACATCTGGCCAATTGAGTCTGCTCCACCGTTCAGTCATGGTTAATTTATTGTCCCTCTCAATCCCATTATCTTGCCTTCTCCCCATAACCTTCACCCTTACTAATCAAGGGCCTATCAAACTCCGCTTTAAGTATACCCAATGACTTGCCCTCCACAGCCATCCGTGGCAATTAATTCCACAGATTCTCCACCCTCTGGCTAAAGAAATTCCTCCCCATCCGCTTTCTAAAGGGATGTCCCTCTATTCTGCAGCTGCCTCCGATCCTAGACATCCTCTCCATGTCCACTGTTATCTACACTTTTCAATATTCGATAGGTTTCAATGAGATGCCTTCTTATTCTTCTCCAGCGAGTACAGGCCTTTCACTGAACACCAGCCGGGAACTGTGTAGAATGTTGATTGAATCCAGTACATCCTGGATTCTGGTGCCTACCAGTTTGTGGTCTGCTGGATAACTTAAGGATCAAGAGGATTTTTTTTCCCCATTTTCTTTGATTGCGCCAAAAAGAGGATTAATTTTGTTACAAGCAGGAGAGATTCTGCAAATGCTAGAAATCTTGAGCAACACACAAAATGCTGGAAGAACTCAAGTCGGGCATGATGAAGGGTCCTGACCCAAAACACTATCATTTTTCACAAGAGATTCTGCAGATGCTGAGAGTCTTGAGCAACACACGCACACATGCATGCACAAACACACCTGGAGGAAATCAACAGGTCAGATACTGCCTGACTTGCTGATTAATTTAGTTTTGTGTTGTTAGATCCTTGAAGGAATGTTAATGGTAACAGCATTCTGGCAGGGCTTCAGCTCTGAGTAATTCCACAGTCACTCTAAGTATTGGAAACTTCCCTGTACATCTATATTAAATGAAATGAGCTCAGCACTCATGTACTTGGGCAGCTTTTCCTTCCATTCACTTCATGTCAACGTTGCTTGCTACATTTTCAGTTTATCCTCATGGTCAAGCCAGGAGAGTGGCTGGTTTATTTCAGAACTCTGCCCGCAGCTGTGAAAGTCACGTCTAAGATCATCTTGGATCTTCTTCCCATCCAGAAGGCTGGTTTTGTGGCCTTTGGCAGTCCCTGCCACATCGGTATCAACCCGTTAATAATATAGAGTCATTGAGAATCAGCAGGATCCCTTGCGTTTATGACCGATACCGCATGACTCGGAAGGGGAACGTGAAGATGGTGGGGTTTCCGGCTGACCCATCTTCATGCCTGACTTACTGAGTTCTTGTGTTTTGTCTTTGTGCTTTTTTTTTGTTTCAAATTGCACATTGTACTGCACTCTGACATGGGAAGTCTCAAGTCCTCTTCTATTTCTGTTCTCTGGTCTGGTCTGGTAATCTCTTTGGAGATTAGAGTCCAGATTACTCCAGATTAGAGTCTGGAGATATTAATTGCTGATAAATCTTACCAGGACTCCAACAGGATCATAACCCAAATAATGATGAGGAATGCTTCTGCTACTGCAAGGGAAGAACACTGGTGCATTTGGGGTCTTGAGGACCTGGGTACAAAAACACCATTGGGCAAGAATGGAAAAGCCAACACAAAGTAGTGGATACAGCACAGGAAAGGCTGTCCCCATCAGTGAGCACATCTGTAAGGAGCCCCTGCCATAGGAAGCGGCATCCATCATCAAGGATCCTCACCGTCTAGGTCATGCCATGTTCGCTGCTCGCTGCTGCCGTTGGCAAAGAGGTGTGGGAGCTTTGGGCCCCACGCCACTACTTTCAGGAACAGTTATTACCTTTCAACCATCAGGCTCCTGAACTCACCTCAACACTGAATTGATTCTACAACCTATGGACTCACTTTCAAGGACTCTACAAATCCTGTTCCCAATATTTATTATTATTTGTATTTTTTATATTGGCACAGTTTGTCATCTTTAGCACATTGTCAGTCTTTGTGTGTAGTTTTTCATTGATTCTGTTGTATTTCTTTGCTGTTTTGTGAATGCCTGCAGGAAATTGAATCCCAGTAGAATAAGGTGATGCACGTACTTTGATAGTAAATTTACTTAGAAGCTTGGGAGCAAGTAAATTGGTTTATCATGCACAGTGACAAACCTTGTTGTTTACTTGCTATTCATACAGATCATTTCATTGTGACAGTGTACTAAAGTTGGAAAAAAATAAGAATGCAGTAAAAAGAGAAACAGAGGATGTACAGTGAGGCAGGTAAGGTGCAAGGCCATAGCGAGGTAGATTGTGAAGTCAAGAAACCATCGTATCATACTGGGGTCATTCAGTTATCTTACAACAGTGGAAAAGAAACTGCCCTTGAACCTGCTGGTACGTGTTTTTAGGCTTCAAAGTTCAAAAGTTAAAAGCAAATGTATTATCAAAGTACACATGTCACCATTTACTGCCCTGAGGTTTATTATCTTGTAGGGATTCACAGTAGAACAAAGAAATGCAGTTTAATCAATGGCAAACTACACACACAAATTGACAGTCAAAGTGCAAAAGACAAACTGTGCAAGTACAAAAAAAATAAATAAGTAAATAAATAATATTGAGGAGGTGAGTTGTAGAGTCCTTGAAAGTATTGTGTTTCTAGATTGTGGAATCAGTTCAGTGAGCGTAGTGAAGATACCCACTCACCTCAAGCTTTTGTATCATCTACCTGATGGGGAGGGGCTGGGGGTGGGAGACGAGAGAATGTCTGAGTTGGTGCGACCCTTAATTATGTTGCATTACCGAGGCAGTGAGAAGTGTAGATGGGGTCCACAGGGGGAAGGCTAGTTGCTGTGATTTATAGACATGCCTCGCTGTAGCTTCTTGCAGTCTTGGGCAGAGAAGGTACCATATCAAGCCGTGATGCATCCAGATAGGATGCTTTCTATGGTGTATCAACAAAAATTGGTGAGGGTCAAAGGAAATGTACCAAATTTCTTCAGTTCCCTGAAGTCGAGGTGTTGGTAAACACTTTTTAGTCATGGCTCTTGTGATTGGACCAGAATAAGCTGTTAATGATCACACCTAGTAACTTAAGACTTTCAACCTCAGCATCATTGATGTAAACAGGAGTTCACTGATGTAAACACTCCTCTGTTAAAGTCAATGACATCTCTGCTGTCATGACACCATGTCATGTCAAATAAGGTGAGAGAAGGTCAATGTTCAAGGCCATAAAAGTTCAAGTCAAGTTCAGATTTATTGTCATTCAACTGTGTACATACATGCATACCACCAAGTCAAATAATGTTCCTTTGGACCAAGGTGCACAACACGGTACATGTAACACACACACACACACACACACACACATTAATAAATAATAAAGTATATTCCAGAAGATTGACATTTAGCATAAGGTGCATTTACAACGCAAGTTAGAAAGTGAACTGTTCTAACTCATGTACACCTCTATGCTGTATGAGATTCTAGACTGTAGCTCAGAAACTGGTCGTTCAGCGACTTTGACTGAGTGGAGATTCAGTTATTATGTCCATTCAAAATGGAGACTTTGATTTATGAACAGTAAGGAATATGAAGATGGTGTTGGAAAATGGCACTAAGGGAAAAGATTTGCCATAATCTTAATGAATGCTGGAGCAGGCTCAAAGGACGAGAGGGACGATTCCTGCTCTCTTTTTTTTAGTTCTTGCAATAGCCAATTTCTGAGTTCTAAATTCCAAAATTCGCGAGGGATGCCTGCAGCATATAAACCTGGGATTGATATTCTGGCTTCTTCCACCCACCACCCCTCTCCCCAAACTTTTCAAGTCCTGAAGAAGGGTCTCAGCCCAAAACTTCAACTTCATAGATGTTCCCTGACCTACTGAGTTCCTCCAGCATTTTGTGTGTGTGTGCTTAGAATTGGTATTAATTTTGTTCTGTTAGTTGATACAAATGTGTGTTTGGTAAAATTATGGTCTCTGTAGGATAGTGTAGCTATCTAGGTTTCTTAAGAAAATATGTTAATTGTTCAGTCAGGATGTTTGTTATAGATAACTTAGATAGAATTATCTCATCATTAAGGATTAGTTGTTTATCTTCAGCCAACCTTACTTTGACCCTAAAATAATTCAGCAATTAATTCTGAAACTCAAGTCATTTGCATTCCTGGTTATATGCTGATAAATGTCCTTAATACTCTGCAGAGTTGTGCTGGTTCACGTTCTGGGTGCAGTAGTGCTGGGTGCTGAGATCTAATTCAGTCGCCATTTGTCTCCCTTGTGGAAGTGGTTATGACCATCTGTGTTAGTTCCCATTTTAAATGAATTTTATGCCCAAAGTTGGAGCTGGATTGTGTGTGTGCAGGGGTGCAAGCATTTCCAGAGCTACTGATTTGTAGGACTTCAGGAAGGCCTTTGCAAATCCTGTGTGGGAGGTTGGTCAAGAAAATGAAGTCAGTGGCCTTCAGGACATGGTAGTAAATTAGATTTGACGTTCGTTTTGTTGGAGAAGGTAGATGGTTGCCTATCTGGCTAGAGGCTTGTGACTAGTGTACAACAGGGATTGGTGCTGGGTCCATTGTTGTTTGTCATCTGTGTTAATGATCTGGATCATAATGTGATAAACCGGATCAGCAAAATTGTGAATAACGCCAAGATTAAAGGTGTAGTTGACAGCAAGGAAGGCTTTCAAAGCTTGCAGCAGGATCTGGGCCAGCAGAAAAACGGGATGAAAAATGTCAGATGGAATTTAATGCAGACAAGTGTGAAGTGTTGCACTGGGAGTACAAACTAGGGTCAAACTTACCATGGGTTCCCAACCTGGGGTCTGTGGACCCCTTGCTTAATGGTATTGGTCCATGGCATAGAAATGGTTGGGAATTCCTGGCTTGTACGGTGAATGGTAGAGCATTGAGGTGTGTGGTAAAGCAGAAGGATCTTGGGCATACAGTTCAATTTATTGAGTAGAGGAGTTGGGATGTTCTGTTGAAGTTGTACAAGACATTGGTGAGGCCTAATTTAGAGTATTATGTGCAGTGTTGGTTACCTACCTATAGGAAAGAAATCAATGAGATTGAAAGAGTACAGAAAAAACTTACAAGTATGTTGCCAGGACTTGAGGATCTGAGTTACAGCGAAAGATTGGATAAGTTAGGACTTTTATTTCCTGGAGCATTGGAGAAGGAGGGGAGGTTTGACAAAGGTATACAAAATTGAGGGATATAATAGGGTAAATGCAAGCAGGCCTTTTCCATTGATGATAGGTGAGATGACAGCTAGAAGTTATGGGTAAAAGGTGAAATGTTTAAGGGAAACATGAGAGGGAACTTCAACCAGAGGGTGCTGCAAGTGTGGGATAAGCTGCCAGCAAAGTGGTGGATGTGGTTAAACTGCAGTATTTAAGAGAACTTTGGATAAGTATATGGATGGGAAGGAGTATGGAGAGCTGTGGTCCTGGTGTGGGTTAATGGGACTAGGCAGAATAATAGTTCAGCATGGACTAGATGGGCCGAAGGGCTTGTCTCTGTGCTGTAGTGCTGTATGACTCTAATCAGTGTAAGGTATTGCCTTTACTCACTACACTGGTCTGGACTGGTTTCAGCCATCTCATATGGTACAGTAAGCAGTCATAGGAATGAGATTTCTTCCAGCTATTTGTGATACCCTGGTGGAAAAGCATTCATTTTAACTAAGGCATAATTACATTTTTATAGCACCCTGGAACATCCTGAACAGCTATGAATGCAATGAAGCCTTTTTTTTTTGAATGGAAGTCTGTTCTCTTGAAGATAAATGCAATAATCAAACTGCACACAATGAGGGGCATAGGTAAAATCTTAAATTTGACTGCTTTTAGAGGGACATACTGTACAAGAATATTCAGAGAACAATGGTCTCACCTATCATCTGCCAGTTTGTACACTTGAGAAAAGTAGTGGTAAATGTGAAGCAGCCTCTTTATTCGACAAAACAAGATACAGCAGGCATCATGAAGATGCTCTCAGTAGACAGGTCTCACTTCTCCAATGTGGGCTCTATTTTATGTGCTAGACATCAAAATACAGTTCCACATTTACAATGCATCGACAATGCTTTCTTTGAAACTACACACAAACTTCACATCTCCTGATTCGCACCCACACCGCAGACATCTAGATTAATTTTAATCAGCGTTATCTGGTCAGTGATTCAAGGCTTTTAGGAACCTATTATTCAGAGCTGCATTTTAAATTAAATCTACAATCTGTATTCAGGTTTGAAGATTGGTGGCTAAAGTTATTTGCTAAATGTGCTAAACCGAAAAATCGCTCTAACTCGGGTCCCCCACCTTATTCTGGATTCTGCCCCTTTCGTTCCCGTCCTGGTGAAGGGTCTTGGCCTGAAATATCGACTGTTTATTCCTCTCCATAGTTACTGCCTGAGCTTGTTGAGCTCTTCCATTTTGTCTGTGTTGCTCTGTTTCCAGCATTTGCCTAGTCTCTTGCAATTGTGTTTCCATGTGGATCCTTAACATAAAATTTAAAGTTCGAAGTACAATTTATTATCAGAGTAAATACATGTCACTACATACAACTCTGAGAATCTTTTTCTGTGGGCATACATAGAACAGTATTTGTAAACAGGATCTGTAAACTGTAAATAAACTGTGCAACTGCAGACAATAAATAGCAGTAAGTAACGAGTATGAAATAACAAGATAAGAGTCCTTAAATGAGGGTAGTTATCCCCTTTTGTTGGGAGCCTTTTGGGGGTGCGGTGCAGGGTCAGGGCTTGTGTCCCTTCTGGTGCCACTCTGCACACAATCCCACATGTAGCAAGGTCTAAAAGTACACTTGAACATGGAACATTACATCACAGTGCAAATCCTCTGGCCACCATGTTATGCTAACTTTTTAAACCTACTCTACAATCAACCTGACCCTTCCCTCCTACGTAGCTCTCCATTTTTTTCTATCATCCTCGTGCCTGTCTAGGAGTCTCTTAAATGTCTCTATCTGTATCTACCGAAGTTCAAAGTACATTCTTTATCAAAGTACATAGATATCACCATATACTCCCCTGAGATTCATTATCTTACAGGCATTCATAGATAAAAAATGCAATAGGATCAATGAAAAACTACAAAGATGACAAACTGTGCAGTACAAAATAATAAATAAATAAATAATATTGAGACAACACACATTAAAGTTGCTGGTGAACGCAGCAGGCCAGACAGCATCTCTAGGAAGAGGTGCAGTCGACGTTTCAGGCCGAGACCCTTCGTCAGGACTAACTGAAGGAAGAGTGAGTAAGGGATTTGAAAGTTGGAGGGGGAGATCCAAAATGATAGGAGAAGACAGGAGGGGGAGGGATGGAGCCAAGAGCTGGACAGGTGATAGGCAAAAGGGATACGAGAGGATCATGGGACAGGAGGTCTGGGAAGAAAGACAGGGGGGGACCCAGAGGATGGGCAAGGGGTATATTCAGAACTACAGAGGGAGATAAAGGAGAGTGAGAGAAAGAATGTGTGTATAAAAATAAGTAACAGATGGGGTACGAGGGGGAGGTGAGGCATTAGCGGAAGTTAGAGAAGTCGATGTTCATGCCATCAGGTTGGAGGCTACCCAGACGGAATATAAGGTGTTGTTCCTCCAACATGAGTGTGGCTTCATCTTTACAGTAGAGGAGGCTGTGGATAGACATGTCAGAATGGGAATGGGATGTGGAATTAAAATGTGTGGCCACTGGGAGATCCTGGAACAACACCTTGTATTCCGTCTGGGTAGGAACAACACCTTATATTCCGTCTGGGTAGGAACAACACCTTATATTCCGTCTGGGTACCACACTCAGGTTGGAGGAGCAACACCTTATATTCCGTCTGGATAGCCTCCAACCTGATGGCATGAACGTCGACTTCTCTGTCCAGCTCTTGGCTCCATCCCTCCCCCTCCTGTCTTCTCCTATCATTTTGGATCTCCCCCTCCTCCTCCAACTTTCAAATCCCTTACTCACTCTTCCTTTAGTTAGTCCTGACGAAGGGTCTCGGCCTGAAACGTCGACTGCACCTCTTCCTAGAGATGCTGCCGGGCCTGCTGCGTTCACCAGCAACTTTTATGTGTGTTGCTTGAATTTCCAGCATCTGTAGAATTCCTGTTGTTTGCGTTTTTAAATAATATTGAGTACATGAGTTGTAGAGTTCTGAACGTACCAGCACCAACTCCCAGCACCTTCCCTGGCTGGACGTTCCATGCACCCACCACACTTGGTGTTTTAAAAAAAAAGTTAACTCTGACATCATCCCTTATACTTTCCTCCAGTCGCCTTAAAATTATGCCCCCTCACTTTAGCTGTTTTCACCCTGGGAAAGGGACTCAGGCTGTTCACTCACTCCATTCCTCTCATCGTCTTGTACAGCCCTGTCAAATCACCTCTCTTCCTCCTTTGCTCCAGAAAGAAAAGCCCATACTCACTCAACCTATCTTGATACCTGCTGTCTAACCCAGGCAGCATCCTCATAAATCTCCTCTGCGCCATCTCAAAAGCTTCCACTGAACACAATGTTCCAAATGTGGTTTAACCAGCGTTTTGTAGATTTGCAACGTTATCTCATAGTTTTTGAAGTCAATCTTGTGAGTGATGAGGGCCAACACACCACATCAGCGTGTGAAGTGAGTTTGAGGGATCTATAGTGGTGCACCCCCACATCCCTCTTCCTCCACACTGCTAAGAATCCTGCCATTGACCTGCCTTTGTTTTATGACTTTTCATTTAACTCGAGAAGCCTTGGTTTCTCTTTTGTGAAATAAATGCTAAGGGCACTCAGTAGGTTATATGAAATGAGAAGCAGTTATTGTTTCAAATAGCTGATCTTGCTTCAGGTATAGAATCCTGAGAGAAGGCCACTGACATGAAGTCTTGTCTCTATAGATGCTGCCTGATACCTCCAACATAATTTTTTAATATTTCTGACAATCTGGAAGTCTTTTTTTTGTGTGAGAATATTTCTGGAGCTGCTTGTGTTCAAATTGGTCATTTCCTTATCCACTTTACCATGGTGAAAATATAATTTATGGTTTGAAATGCTTTGGGAGGTCCTGAGGCCAGGTTTGAAAGCATAAGAGTAGAGGCTACTGGAGAGATGCCAGCTGCACAATAAACACAAGAGATTTTGCAGATGCTGGAAATCCAGAGCAATACACACAAAATGGCGAGGGAGCTCAGCAGGTCACCAGAATCTGTGGAAATGAATAAACCATGGTCGTGTAAGTGTGAGCACGACACTGTTTCCCATCAGGGTGTTGGAGTTCAATCCTAGCGCCTTCTGTAAGAAAGCTTGTACATTCTTCCTGTGAGTGTGTGGGTTTCCTATGGTGTACAGGTTTCTTGCCACAGTCCAAAGAAATTCCAGTTAGTAGGTTAATTTGTTATTGTAAATTCTCCTGTGAATAGGCTAGTGTTAAATAGATGGATTGGGCCAGAAGGACCTGTTCCACTTTGTATCTGCAAAGAAGTAATGTAATGTATGGATATCTCTCTCTCTCTCTCTCTCTCTCTCTCTCTCACTCTCACTCTCACTCTCACTCTCACTCTCACTCTCACTCTCACTCTCACTCTTACTCACACACACACACACACACACACACAATTGGCACTCAATCAAATCTCTCAGTGTAGCATCAACTGCAGCCCACATGGCAACACTAACCAGGGACTGGCACAGCTGATTAATGCTAATAGGAAGGTATTTGTCAAGGGAATTGGTAAGCTCAAAGGCACGAAGGCTTGAGTTGGATGAAACAGCAACAAACACCAAGGTTCCATAAAGTGTGTCCAGTGGATGCTGAGCTGCAGAGCTTGGAGGCATCTGGAATTCTCTCCAGATTGAGTGGAGTGATTGGGCCACGCCCATTGTCCCAGTGATCAAGAAAGGGAAGGCTGGAGCCGTTCACGTGTGGGTATTTCAAGGTGAGCATCAACCCGGTCCTGCGCACTGTGCAGTATCCCCACCACAAATAGAAGACATCTTTGGCAGGTGGGGAGAGGTTTTCAAAGATTGACTTGTCGCAAGCCTGTCTGCAAATGGAGATTGAGGAGTTAAGCAGGAAGTTCCTCACAATCAACACTCACGAGGGACTGTTCCAATATAATCGTCTCATCTTTGGCGTTGCCAAATTGGTGGAGCTGCTGCAAAGAGCAACGGACCAGGTGCTCCAAGATACCCCAGGAACACAATGTTATCTTGATGACATCATCGTGACTGGCAAGAGTGATGAAGAGCACTTCCAGAACCTTGGTACAGTTCTTGCCAGGCTGAGTGAGTATTTCACATCTTCCACTGTTGGCATCTGAATAAGAAAAGTCTTCATACTGTGACCAGCAGAGGCCTTCCACCACATTGGTGGACCAATTGCCAGTAACAAATTCAGAAATACAAAGAGATACATGAAATGACCTGACGTTTTCAAAAGTCTATGCCATCATCATGCAATAATGGCCAGCTCACGGTAACCCTATAACCATATGTGTTTCCAGAGTTCTCAGTGAGACAAGACCAACTGTCAAAGAACATTGATGTGTAGATCTTGTGATGTGATTCCGTCTAAACTGCACACCAGTGTGTTAGAAAATCTGCATGAAGGACATCTGGGTAGAGTCAAGATGAAGAGTCTCACCTAGAGTTATGTGTGGTGGCCAGGAATAGATGAGCAGATTGAAGACTTGGCCAAAAGCTCTTTGGGATGCCAAAAAGTTACACCCGTAGGAGTAGCCATTGTCACCATGGCAAAGAGTGCATATTGACTTTGCTGGGCCATTCATGGACTCCATGTTTCTGATTGCTGTGGATGCTCATTCAAAGTGGACGGAGGTTACAACAATGAAGTCAACCACCTCAACAGAGACTGTATCCGCTCTGAGGTCTATCTTCACCAGAAACTGCTTACCAAACAAATTGTGAGTAACAATGGACTACAATACATGTCAGAAGAATTTGGGCTGTTCATGAAGAAAAATGGCGTTAGACATTTCAAGTCAGCTCCTCACCACCCAGCAACAAATGGGTTAGCTGAAAGGTTTATCCAAATCTTCAAGAAGGCCATTAAATTGCTGTTCAAGGAGGCCCTACAACACGAGGTGTGTAGGAGCCCTGTTCATGTGATGACAAATCAAACACCTGCAATGCTGTTCATGAGCAGGAATCTGAGATCTCGCATAGACCTCGTGAAACCAGACCTCCGGAGGGAAGTACAGAATAAGCAGTTCAGCCATTTGCCAGGTGAAGCAGCAAGGAGCTCTGAGATGGGACAGGAAGTCCTAGTGCATGATTACCAAGAAGACAAGTGGACACCCAGTAGGATAGCTACAAGAACAAGACCACTGATGTACACAGTAGATGTTGGTCATCAGATGTGGAGATGTCATGTGGACCAGATTCTGGATGCTGAACCGAAGAACACAGCCAAGTTGACTGAATCCAACAAGATGGACACATTACAGTCACCAGACTTGCCTCTCAGTGATGATGTCACTGACAGCAACGTGACACGGGAAACTTCAAATGTTGTCTTAGACAAGACACCTAACAAACCTGATGCCACTCCACAGGTCCAGAGGCGCTATCCTGGAAGAAACAGTGTGCCACCCAGAAGGCTGAATCTTTAGAACCGTGAACTAGTCATGGACCGTTATTTTGAAAGCATGTTTATTTTGGAATATGGGTTTATGAAGGGGAGATTGACTGTCTTGTACATATACAGTTTTATGTTGCACTCATCTAAAAGGGGAGGAAGTGTAATGTACGGATTTATTTCTTTTAGAGTAGTGACCCTCCCCCCCCGCACTATGTATCAATCTGTTGTCTATACATGTGCATTGTGTTCTGTCTCTCTCTTTCTGTCTCTCTGTGTCTCTGTCTCATGTGAATACACCAGTTAAAGTTATTTCCCACGTGTGTACTTTTATTTAATTGACATGTAGTTGTGCAGAGAGTCCTGGGTATGACTCTAAACTGCAACCAGTGATGAATGAATACCAATGAATTGATCCACTTGACTCGAAACAGGAGTGTGTGGGCCATGGCAGTCAAAGCTCAAACTGGGCACGGCACCTGATGATGATGATGATGATGAATTGTGCGGAGACACAACAAGTAACAGTTGATGTGTCGACCTGCTGTGATCTGTACAGTAAACTTTTCCGCTGCTTGTTCGTCTTTTAAAACCCAATTTTTGAGCTGCTCTGCATGGTGAACACCTCATTCATCTGAGTTTCCTGGGGTTTTTTTTTATGTAAAAGACCTTTCATATGTGGGAGTTGCTGAGATTCTTGAGTTAATGAGAATGTTTATTGTATTGCCTTTTTGTCTGCTAACAATAGATAACTATTTCAACAGTGCTCCAGTTTACTAGAACATTCCTCCTGTGTGGCATCCAGTTCATGCTAAAATTGCCCAAGAGCAGGAGATAACCATGTAATGAATATTCAAGTTGAAAATTCCTTCCTGTTGAGTGTTGAACTCTGAGAGTAAATGCCAGAGATTCTGCAGATGCTGGAAACTCAGAGTAACACACACACAAAATGCAGGAGAAACTCCACTGGTCGGGCAGCATTTATGGCGGGGAATAGACAGTCGCCATTTTGGGCTGTGACCCTTCATCATGACTGAAAAGGAAGTGGGAAGAAGCCAGAATAAAGGGACAGTTTGAGGGAGAGGCGCATGAGCTGACATGGTGGATATGGAGGAAGGGAGGGGGCAGGGTAAAAAGGAATGATGTGAGCAGCTCGGAGGTGATAGTTAGAAGAAGCTAAGGACTGAAGAAGCTCTTTGGCTGGGTGGGCACTGGGACACATCAGTAATGTAACCTGGGTTCTTGGCTGTTTCAAGTCTTTAATCACTATACTCCCTAGCCCAGGTGACCCAGCCAGGATTGATCAGGCCCAGTCTTATGCCCTTTTCTCACTGTTACCATCAGGTAGGAGGTGCAGAAGCCTGAAGGCACACGTTCAGCGATTCAGGAACAGCTTCTTCCCCTCTGCCATCTGATTCCTAAATGGACATTGAATCTTTGGACACTATCTCACTTTTTTTTGATATACAGCATTTCTGTTTTTGCACATTTTTAAAATCTATTCAATAAACGTAATTGATTTACTTGTTTATTATTATTATTATTTTTATTTTTATTATTATTTTTTTTCTCTCTGCTAGATTATATATCGCATTGAACTGCTGCTGCTAAGTTAACAAATTTCACGTCACATACCGGTGATAATAAATCTGATTCTGATTGCGTTCTTCCCATGGACCAAGATAATGAGAGGGGTGTCATTTCTTGGGTTAGGGTGTTTTAGTCCTCGTTATTTGGTTTTATTTTGACCTTTTGGGGAGTAGAATATTTCAAGGCCTAGTTATTAGGCTTCATCTAAAAATTGCAACTCCTTCCGTTGAACAATTCCTTGGGCGACATCTTTCAGATAGTCAGTCACTTCAGCTTTTCTATGTCTTTTACTCGTTCTTTTTATCTTAATTTTGTTTTTGAAACTGTTGGAGCCTGAGACTTGGAGCCTGTGGTTTGATTGAGTGACCTAATGCTCTGCTGTACCCAGAAAACTCCAGGAGAGAAATGGGAGCACGGGCTACCAAGAGAAGAAGCTCTGAGATGAGGATTGGGGGATTACAACTCAACGGTGGAGTGGTAGATTGATGTCTTTCTTTCAACTACTTCTATGGTTTTCTGTATTTTCTGGCCATCTGGAGAAGACAAATCTCAGTTTTCTGCATACACACTTCAATAATAAAATGAACATCAGAACCTTTGGAGAGTACAGTGGGCCATGGGATGAAGGGAAGTAAGTGGGGAATCAGATGGAGGAAGGATTAGGTGATGGACAGAAGTTACAAGGCAATGGGAAGTAAAATATAAAATGCTGGAGGAACTGGGCAAGTCAGACACCATCTGTGGAAAGTAATGAGGTGTTGACGTTTTGAGCTGAGACCCGGCATCAGGACCAGAAAGGAAGGGGGAAGTGGGAAAGGGGGCAAGAGGAATAAGGGAAAACAAAGTGTGCAGGGAAATAGAACAAAATCAGAGGGACGTGCATCAACTATGACAAAGCATGCAGATTCTGCTGCTGATGCAGTCGAGGAGGAATACAACCAGAGGGTGGTGAATCTGTGGAATTAATTGTCGCAGGCGGCTGTGGAGGACAAGTCATTGGGTCTATTTAAAGTGAAGGGTGATAGGTTCTTGATTAGTCAGGGCATCAAAGATTACAAGGAAGTAGGCGGGTGAATGGGGTTGAGAGGGAATATAAATCAGCCACGATTGAATGGCGGAGCAGACTTTGAATGGAATGGCTTAATTCTGTTCCTCGGGTGTCTAATGGTGTTATGTTCTTTGGAACTGGATGAGATCTGTTAGCGTTATTGCTTCCTATTCTTCGTTATAATCTGCTGGTTGCCTCCATGATATGGTACCAACTGGTTACTTTAGTCCTGCTGCCCACTTCCTTTGTCTCCAGGACCCAGAAGAGGCTGGAGGATTTCTTCTGGGTCTCTGCTGTGGTCTTGAGTCTTCCGATCGCGGAGGGTGGTAAGTCATTGGTGTGCATGAGCACCCAGCTGGTGGCTCTCCACCTCTGGACCTTGCAGGGATAAGGTGACCATATAGTGACCACTCTACAAGATGGCATGCTCTAGCGACGCACTTTCTCTGCCCAAGGCACTCCCTGAAGGAGGGCATGCAGCTTCCAGCGGATTACATCAGCTGGTCTGCTGTCAGGGAACTGCCTTGCTTTTACCGAGAGCTGTTGAGGGTATGGGGTCTAGTCTCATCCAGACAGAGTACTCCTGCGCCAGTGTGGGACGGTGCTCCAGCTGCGAGGGGGACTGGCTCCCCCATCTTATCACGGTGGTTGCCGAGGGGACTCGCGGAAGTGGGGAGGTTCCAGCTGCACCACTACCTGATCGGCCAGAAGTGCTTGTCGGACCTAGGTCACTGGATACCACATGGGAGAGGGTCCGGCACAAAGTGTGCTGTTTCGCAGGGATACTAACCGTACCTTTCTGTGACACTCCAAAGCATTTCTTGTACGGGCTGCTCCCGCACACTTTTCACTTCCTTGCATTCGTCTGCCAATTGGACTCGCCTTGGTGGTCTGTTTTACCACCTGGCAGCGGAGGAGGCCCCAGTGGATATCTCTTTATGCAGGGTCTTTCCCCAATACATTGGGGACCTGGGGTGGAAGGTGTTGCATGGGACTGTACTGTGCAACAGGTCTTTAAGCAAGTTGACTGACACCCTGTCCACTTGTCCATTCTGTGGCCGGGAGCAGTCGGTGTACCTTGCTTTAGATGGAGTGTGAGAGGTTGCAGTCCTGTCTGAATATCTGAAATGGCGGCTGCTCACGTTCTGGTTACACTTCAGCCCTGTATATACGGGCACCCAGTTCAGAAGGGGGTGGATTGAGAGGGGGATCTACTGGTGGGCTTGCTCCTGGGCCTGGCCAAGGTGGCCATTCATGGGTCAAGATGGCAGACAGTTGAGGGCTCTACCAGGGTTGACTGCCTGCCCCTCTTCAAAGGATATTTTTGTGCCCGACTGTACTTGGAGAGGGAGCATGCAGTCCCCATGGGTATAGTGGGGGGCATTTCCAGGAGTGGTGGACCCCCAAGGAATTAGCTATTTTATAGACAGTGGTAATCATATTTCAATTTGAATTTATTTACTGTCTTGTACTTTGTACTTATTGTGTAAATAAACTTGTATAGTTTTGTTAAAAAAAGAAGCCTTCCTGCATGTGGAGCACATCATTGCCTTGTTCCATTGTCAGTCAAACTGCATCTCTGTTCCACCATTGATTTATCTGGGCATTATTGCATTGCCAGTTCTGGAAACTTGTTGTTAGAGTTGACTAATAAGTTTCCAAATTACAATAAATCAGTCCTGATGTGGGGTCTTGGCCTGAAACGTCGACTGTTCTTTCCTCTCCATAGATGCTGCCTGACCTGCTGAGTTCCTCCAGCTTCTTGTGTGTGTTATTGAAAACTACTTAATTGGTTGCAAAATGCAGCAGGATATCCTAAAAGTCAATGTGGGAAAATACTTATTTATTTTAGTAGCTCCATAATTTGTAGGGGCTGAATTGGGCATCAAGTCTGCTCTGCCATTCCATCATGGCTGGCTTATTTATCCCTCTCGACCCCATTCTTCTGCCTTCTCCCCATAACCTTTGGCACCCTTACTAACCAAGAACCCATCAACCTCTGTTTTAAATATACTCAATGAGTTGGCCTCCACAGCTGTCCCTGGCAACCAATTCCATGCAATGAAAGTTGCACAGAGTTATGATTTAAGGCTTTCCTTGCTTTGTCGTGGATTCAATTAATGCAAATTGCTGCCTGTTGTGTTGGCTGCACTACAAGATTGGCGAGGTTGACATGCCCTTCCTAATTACACTGCATGTTCTGTATCAAGCCTGTAAACCTTGCAAGGAACAGTTGTTAGACTTGAGTCATTAAGGGGCCCAGACTGGATGCCCTGCAAAGCTGCCTTGAGAGCAGAAGGTATTGTGGTCATTTAGGAAAAAGAAGCTGTTTTTATTCCCTAAATATTCAGTGTGTGCCAAAGCCTTTTGATTACCTCACTTTTTAACTCACTTTTTACACCATTAATTTTTATATACTTCTACTTTTATGTATTGCACTGTACCACTGCTGTAAAACAACAAATTTTATGAGTTGTTAAAGTCCAAAATAAATGCATTCTTAAAGTACGTAAGCAGTATGCTAGCTTGAGATTTTTGTGCAGGCATTTATAGGGAAATAAAAAACTACAACAGAATTTATGACACTATAAGTAACAAAAACTGACAAACAGTATGCAAAACAAGTGATTCTGATTCTGTCCTGGGGAAATTGCATTAGAATTTTCATTACTGTAAACCATAATTTTTACCATTTACTACATTTTGTCGAATTCCTGGGTAGCCGATTCCATTTTATAGACATTCAAAACTCAATTTTGTCTGTGAGTCAGGAAATACACAAAAATAACTTGATATTGAAGTTCAGAGTAAATTTATCGTCGAAGTACATATGTCACCATATATAACCCTGAGATTCCCTTTCTTGTGGGCATTCACAGTAAATAAAAGAAACACAATAGAATCAGTGAAAGACAGTGCCCAACAGGACAGACAGACAACCAATATGCAAAAGATGATCAACTGTGTACGTGCAAAAAGAAAGGAAAAAGTAATAATAATAATAGATAAAAATATCGAGAACCTGAGATGATCCCTTGAAAATGAGTCCAAAAGTTGTGGGAACATTTCATTGATGGGGTGAGTGAAGTTCAAGAGCCTGATGGTTGAGGGTAATAACTGTTCCTGAACCTGTTGGTGGCAAAGATCCTGTACCTCACTGATGGCAGCAGTGAAAAAAGAACATGGCCTGGATGGTGGGGGTTCCTGACGATAGGTGCTGCTTTCCAGCAACAGTGCTCCATATAGATGTGCTCAATGGTAGGGAGAGCTTTACTGTGGTGGGCTGGGCTATTTTGTAGGCTTTTCTGTTCTGTCCCTACCAAGCTGTGATCCAAAAAGTCAATGTACTCGCCATCGCACATTGGTAAAGTTGGTCAAAGTTTTAGATGATGTACCGAATATTCATAAATTTCTAAGAAAGTACAGGTGCTGTGTGATTACCTTGTCATGGCATTTACATGCTGGACCAAAGACAGATCCCTGAAATGATAACACTGAGGAATTTAAATTTGCTGCCCTCTCCACCTCTGAACCCCTGATGAAGACTGGATCCTGAAGTCAAGAATAATTTCCTTGGTCTTGCTTTCCTTGATTCACATGAGAGGTTTTTGTTGTGGAACCACTCATCCTGATTTTCAGTCTGCTACCTGTCTGCTGATTCATCACCAAGTTTGAATCGGCCAGTGACCATGGTGTTATCAGCAAGCTTAAATATGGCATTGGAGTTGTGCGTAGCCTGACAGTCACGAGTAGAGCAGGGGGCTAAGCACACAGTCTTGTGATGCATCTATACTGATGGTGATTGTGGAGGAGATGTTGCCAATCCAAACTGAATGAGGTCTGCAAGTGAGGAAATTGAGGATCCAATTGCACAAGGAGGTATTGGGGCCCAGGCTTTGAAGCAGCTTTTTGGTTATTTTAGAGGGGATGATAGCATTGTTGCAAGGATCATCCCTTGTAATAATGATCAGGGAGGCGCAGAGAGAATCTGTAATTACTGATAAGTACCTTTATTGTCTCAACAGAAGAACACATGAACTTGTACAACTTGAAAACCTGTCAGCACACCCAAGTTTTTCTGACCTTCCATGAACAGTCAAAAAAATAGAAAAGATAATACCAGTTAAAAAAAGAGTCTCCGCTAGCCACATGTTCCTCATAGTCCTGTTTTGAATCTCTATATCGGTGGGACACCTCATGTCCACTGTGGGGGGTCTCCAGACAGAGTCATTGCCGTCTTATATCTGAAAACCTCTGCTTTTATACTCATTCCTTACAAATTCAAATGTTGCATTTCTGTGTCATTGGCCTACCTTTTTGGCTCTGCTCCAAGCCAGCATCCATTTATTGCCCTCCTTCCAGCAAGTGACAGATGGTAATTTTTGGCTGTTTGTTCTCTTTGGCAACCAGCTCAAATCTCTCCGGGCAGATATAGACCACAACAGTCACAAACCTTCAAGTTATATTACATTAAAGAACATCTCACAAATAACTTCTCATTTGGAAAAGATCTCTAGTCCAGCAGGTTGCCTGGAGCATCGTTGTGTCGACTTTAAAACACTGATCAAGCTAAGTGACTTTAGCTCACAGAATGGAGGATATAAAACAGTTCCACAAACTGGCAGCCATCATTCCCAAGCACATAGCAAGAACAAAGACAATTGGTCTGTCTGATTCATTCGAATTCACTGATTTATCAACTGTAGTTCTTTCTGGCCAACAGTATTGAATGTAGATCTGTAGTCAATGAAGAGCATCCTGGTGAATGCAAGTGGATGTTGTTCAGATGTTCCAGGGTTCAGTGAAGAGCCAATGAGATGGCGTCTGCTGTTGACCTGTTGTGACGGTAGGCAAATTGGAGTGGACAGTAGTCATTGAGGCAGATTATTGTCGTTTCCTTAGGCAGCTATGTCACTTGGTTTCACTTTGTAGGAGGTGATGGCATTCAAGCCCTCCCACAGCTGTTGAGCATTCTTCAGTGATTCAAGTTTGGTCCGGAATTGTCACTGTACATGTGAGGTGGCTTTCTAGAGATCGTACCTGGACCGCTTGTATTCTTCTTGGTTGCCAGACTAAACACCACTGATCTGGCCCCCAGCAGATTGCAGATCTTATGCTTCATCCAAGGCATCTGGTTGGGGAAGATTCTTAATGATTTTTGTGGGGACACACTCAACTACGACTGATTTTACAAAGTTCTGTGACCACTATGGTATATTAATTCAGTTCCTCTGAGTGCTGGAACACTGCCGACTGAGTCCACGAGCGCAATTGCCCCATCTGCTGCTCTGCCAAATCCATGGTTGTGACACTAAGTGTAACAGTGGTCTAGTGTGTTGGGATCTCTGGTGCTACAGGTTATATACTGATGGTAATTGGACAAGGATTTCTTCAAGTGAGCCTCGTTGAAGTCACCAAATACTATTTCAAATGCTTACTGTCTCGGACCCCAGTCATAAACTCAAAGATGAAGTTTCAGAGTTTGGACAGAACTGCAACAACTAATTATAATGTCTCCTGTTGTTGGTCAGCTCTCAAAATACAAGTCAAACTAACAGAACAATCGGCAACGAGCCCACCATTGAGCACGTCTATAAAGAGCACAACCACAAGAAAGTCGCATCCATCATCAAGGACTAACATCCAGGGCATACTCTTCTCATTACCATCATCAGGAAGGAGGTCCAACGCCACCAGGTTAAGGAATAGTTATTAACCTTCAGCTGTCAGGTTCCTAAAGCAGTGTGGAAAACTCCACTCACCACAGCACTGAACTGATCACTAAACATAACCTCTAGGATTCTACAAATTATTAGCTTGTCAGTTTTTGTATATTTTTTCATTGATTCTATTGTATTTCTTCTGCATGTTGTGAATGCCCACAAGGTAATGAATTTCAGGTTAGTATTAGGTGACATACATGCACTTTGATAATAAATTTACTTTGAATTTTGAATGCTGGAGGATCTCAGCCTGTTAGTTAGCATCTGGACCCAAACGATGTATTTCACCATACGTTTCGATGTTTCAAAGTAAACATGACAAATAAAGCTAATCTAGTTTTGAAATCTTGAATCATATTTGTGGAGGGAAGTGAACAGTTGATGTTTCAGATGAGACCCTTCATTTGGATCAGTCTGAAATATCAACTGTCCATTTTCCTCCTCAGATGCTGCATTGAAAGACGAGAGCATTTGGGATCATTCTCCTTGAAGCAGCAGAGGCTAAGGACACATTTAATAAAGTATTTTTAATTGTGTATGTAACGTTCAGTTATATTGGCTCGTGTATGTCTAGGGGAAATCCAGCCCAGCACCCGCCTCAACACTCCCCACAGGGTCGGTTGCCGCCCGAATGAATCACAAACATCAATCATCAGCCAGCACACCCAGTAAATTTTAACAAATACACTTTATAGATATTACTAATTCTATGACATTAATATACATTTGATACAGAGAGGAAAGTAATGAAAAAAAAAGGCGCCAACACTTATCAAAGTCCAAATTCTTCGCGCGCTACGTTGGAGCTCAATTCGACTTCAGATGACCACCCGAATTCCGTCGACTCACGGCTCGGGACCACCCTGAGTGATCGACCGGAGCCTCTCCACACGTCTGCGGTCCTCCTCGTCTCTCCTCCGACTCCCTGCCAAAACTCAGTCCACAGTCATATCATACAGCATGGCATCCGAAAACAAAACGATACATAACCACCCACTGGATAATAGAACCCTGTTATCTCATTTTAAAGTAAAACAAACTGCTAGCGCAAACTCTCTTCAGCGTTAAAGCACAACAAAGCCGCATTCCCCAGATTAACATAACAAAGTCGCCATTTTAAATGTAACAAAAGAAAGACCCCGTACATGTACATGGAGAGAAAAGTTTCTGCTGATAAAGCACTCATCACTGTAATGATTTGATCTGTATGAACAGTATGCAAGACAAGCTTTTCACCCTATCTGGCTACATGACAGCCATGTGAGTCCTGTGTCACATCATTTGCAGAAAATTTATTGGTTTAGGTTTTCATTAATGGAGGTGTGGATGAATTTGTAAGAGTTGGGGCAACACCGTAGGGTCGTGGTTAGCGTAACACTACTACAACTCCAGCGACCTGGGTTCAATTCTGTCGCTGTCTGCGAGGAATTTGTGCCTGCGCCCCATGGCTGTATGGGTTTTCTCCAGGTGTTCTGGATTCCTCCCACGTTCCAAAGACGTGTGGGTCAGCAGGCCGTGGATGTAATTGGGAGGTATGGATTCGTTAGTCCAGAAAGGCCTGTTACCATGCTGTATTTCTTTTTTAAAAAGACCTTAAGACATGAGAGTCAGGGCCCTGCTGACAGCCGATGGGGAAACATCTTTTTGAATTTGCTCCTACCTTACCTGTCTTTTTGTTTCCTACCAGTTTTTTGAACCCTTATTATAAATCTCAATATTCCTCTATTATGTCTTTGAGAAAGACTAAAGCCTCTGCATAAGAAAACGAAGATGATTCTCCAACCAGTTTGGAATCAATTGGAGATTTTCTTAAAAAGCAAAGAACAGAACTTCCTGATGAATTTTAACAGCTTAATGTCAAGTTGGACACTATTCAACAAACTCTAATTGAACATGATAAGCGAATTAAGGAGAATAAAGAAACTTTGTCGATACTGGAAGCAGACTTAGAAGACATGACTAAGCTCTGCAAAAAGTTATCACTATCTAATGAAAAATTAACAAAGAAGATTACCAACCTGGAAAGCAGAAACAGAAGGAACAATCTACGTATTCTGGGTCTTGAAGAATCAATTGAAAGTGCCCGCCCCACAGAGTTTTTTGCAAGTTTTCTGAAGCAGCTATTCTCTGATTTATTGCCACCTGTGCCTAAGTTGGACCACGCCCACCGGTCACTGGCCCCGAAGCCTAAGTCGGGGTAACGACCCAGGTTGGTTATTTTGTGTTTTCAAGAATTTCATACTAAGGAGCTTTTAATCCATCATACCCATTGAGTAGGAATGATTGATTACAATGGGAAAATGATCAGATTTGTGGAAGATTATACACCGGAGGTTATGGATGAACGTGCCAAATATAAAGAGGTTATGTCGCTGCTTTATAGCAAAAGGTTTAAGCCCTCCCTTTGCTTCCCTGCACATCTTAGAATCGTTCAGGAAGCATCAAGGGAATGGCGGCGTAAGGAAAAGGTCTCTCGACAAAAAAGAAGGTAAACTGCCCCAAAATCGAATTTAGACAAATACTTAATATTGCATAACTATATTAATAAAAGGGGCAAGGATGATGTCTAAGAACAAGAATAAAAAGTCCGCTCTGAAGGCTGATAAACATAAAGAGATGCAGCAAGGCGAAGGGCCTAGCTCTCCCACGGCAAGCCAGGACGGAGATAATGAGGGGGAATCGGTGACTTTGTCTTTGATTCTCGGAGAGATTCGCGAGTTCCGACAAGATAACAGCAAACAGCTGGAAGATATTAAAGGAGAAATAGTAAAAACTAACTCGCGGATAGATGAAGCTGAAGCGAGGATTGTTGGAATTGAAGAGAAGCTACAAAATGCAGAGGAGGTGATAGCAGAAATGCTGAAGCTACAAGACCAACTCCAGTGGAAACTAATAGATCAAGAAGGCCGCTCGAGAAGGGAAAATGTGAGGATCTACGGAGTTCCCGAAGGAACCGAAGGTAAACCCGGATTGATGATTCCCTTCGTGGAGAAGCTGCTTAGAGAGAACCTTGATATACCGGCCGCAAAAGACCTACAGATAGAAAGGGCTCACCTCGCGTTGGCACCACAGCCTCCGGCAGGCACCCAGCCCAGATCGATTCTGATCAGATTTCTCAGTTACAGAACGAAGGAAGTGGTGCTTAAAAGAGCATGGCAAAAGAAAGGTTTCATGTGGAACAACTGTAAAATCAGTTTAGACCACGACTACGCACCGGGGATTCTTGCCAGACGGAAGGAATATACGGAAACACGGAGGGTCCTGAAGGAAAACAACATCAGATTCCAGACCCTGTATCCAGCTCGGCTGAGAGTCTTTTACGATGAAGGGACAAAAACTTACGCTACGGTGGAGGAGGCAACGTCGGACCTGGCGGACCGGGGACTACCTATTAAAGTTATCACCCAACCGGAGTCGCTACTGGAGAGGATTCGGCAGAAGTCGTGGCAGTTAGTGGGGCGAGGACGCTCCACTCGAACCAGAGTGTCAAACTACAAGGAAAAGCTGCAAATATTCAGACGCGAATGTACAGAGAATACAGATTAATTAAGAGAAATGACTGAAAAGAGTAAATCGGACTTAAAAGTAAAATGAAAACTGGTAACTGAAAATAATCTAGGCGGAATAACTTGAATGATAGCAATATGGTCGAGACATAAATAGGAGAAAATTCTCTATGATTATTCAAACTGCTGAGGGCCCTCTAACACAGGGTGAAGATAGAGGTTATCCCTCTGAACTGAGGCGGGTCGGTGCTCAGGCCTCACTGTGGGAAGTCGGGGAAAATTTTCAAATGTTATACGTTCAGAAATGTCTAGGGTGTGGTTATATGTCTTGGTTTACTGTTGAGAAGGGATTGCTTACTGTTTGGTTAGAAAAGGAGAGTGATTTTTTTTCTACTAGAGAAAAATGCAAACTGAATTGGTAAAAATAATTTCCTATAATGTTAATGGGGTTTTGAATCCAATTAAAAGAAATAAGATTATGTCTAAATTGAAAAAAGAGAGGGCACAAATAGCTTTCCTCCAGGAAACACATATGAGCCAATCTGAACATGGAAAATTAAAAAGAATGGGCTTTAAGCATGTATTTTATTCATCATATAAATTGAGTCACAAAAGAGGGGTAGCTACTTTAATATCAAGTACTCTTAATTATGAACATATTTCAGAGACTAGAGACAAAGAAGGACGGTTTGTAAAAATCACAGGAAGAATAGATGGTACAGAAATAACATTGCTGAATGTTTATGCTCCTCCAGGTAGTGAATGGTCATTTTATAGACACATTTTTGACCTAATGGTCAGTTCTCAAGGGGTAGTAATTTGTGGAGGGGATTTTAATATTAGATTAAATCCTATATTAGATTCTTCAAGAATAGTTACTCAGAATAAACCTCTGACTGGGAAAGTGAATTCATTGATGGAGGAGTTGGGAATTATAGATGTCTGGAGGGAATTACACCCTACTAGTAAAGATTATACATATTACTCTTTCCCTCATTCAGTCTATTCAAGGATAGACTATTTCTTTATCTTTAATACAGATAGACTCAGGATAAAAAACTGTAATATTGCAACAATTGATCTGTCGGATCATAGCCCAGTCTCTATGTCTCTAATCCTGGAAAGGAAAATGAGGAAAACACTATGGAGGCTAAACTCACATATACTTAATAACCCAAAAGTAATGGAGAGATTAAGGGGAGAAATCAAAGAATATCTAGACCTTAATGACACGGGAGAAACATCACCAGTGATTTTATGGGATACATTGAAAGCTGTACTGAGAGGGAAAATTATTTCCATTACTACTCACATGAAAAAAATCAATGCACAAAAATCAGCAGACCTTCAAGGAAAATTAAAACAACTTCAAGTTGGAGATAGCAACAAAAGTAATTCAAATCGAAAACAGGAAATTAGGAAATTGCAAAGTGAAATTGATGATATTTATACGTTGGAAACTCAAAGAAATTTTCTTTACCTGAGACAAAAGAATTATGAAGTAGGAGGTAAATCAGCTAGATTATTAGCATATAAATTACGAAAACAACAAGCAGACAATACAATTCATAAAATAAAGAATCCAAAGACAAAAAAAAAGAATCGTTCAGGAAAATGGTGTGCAGAAATGGCTGGGATTGGTTGAACTCGCACAGAAGTTTTTCAAAGCAGAAGATAAATTGCGTTATATCTCTTGCAAGAGCAATTGTCTTTTTAATGTTGGATAGAATAAGGTTTTAATAAACTTGTGTTTTTACCCTTTATATATCTTGCTTGTTGATATTTTCTTTGATTTTTTTTATTACTTTACTCTTTTTTTGAGGTTTTTCTATATATATATTTTTTGAAATTGTTAAAATGAATCGTTATTTTTTTGATTTCTGATCTAAGTTTGTTTTGTCTGTTTCCTCTTGGTAGGAACATAATATCCTTAAATGACTAGAGTTTTGCCAGCAGGATTTCTTTGGGAGGGTTGTCTTTAAGGTTTAGCATGCCATCTGTTCTTTGGCCGGCTTTTCTGGCTTTGGGAGGGGGAGGGGTGGGGTTTCTTTTTTCTCTGGAAGCTGGGTCGGACTACCATCCAAATTTTCTGTTTGAGTACCTTATCTTATGCTTCGTTCTCTCGTTCTAATAATTTATGGTCAGATCTTTTAACTCTTCTGTTAATTAGTATTTAAAATGGATCGAAATATTAATTTACTTAGTTTTAAATAGAAAGAGTTAAATCATCCTGTGAAACGGAATAAGATTTTTGCGTATATTGAAAAGTTAAGGGCCCCCATTATTTTTCTACAAGAAACGCATGTACATAGTTGTGACAACGCATGCCTTTTTAATCGGTGGAGGGGATACAATTTCATTCTTCATTCAGAGAAAAATCTCAAGGGATCTCAATTTTTATAGACAATACAATTTCTTTTGTTCAACATAAAGTTGTCTCTCACCCTAATGGGTGATTTGTCATAGTGTCAGGGAAACTAGATAATAAATTAATTGTATTTGCTAATTTGTAGGCTCCCAATCTGAATGACCCTGGATTTTTTAAGCATTTCTTTTCATTCCTCCCAGATTTGAGTCTTTATTCTTTCATGATGGGAGGAGATTTTAATTGTTGTCTAGACCCAGTATTAGATCATTCTTCTCCTAAATCAGCCACACCTAGTAAATCAGCTTCAATCCTTTCTAATGAAATGTGGTACTGTTGATGTCTGGCGTTTTTTTTCACCCGGCAGAAAGAGAGTATTCATTGTTCTCTCATGTCCATCATTTCTATACCAGGATTGATTATTTTTTTTATTGATAGTTAAATGATTCCATTAGTTTGAACTATTGAATATAAAGAAATAGCTGTACCCAACCATTCTCCTGTATTTCTATCTTTAAATCTTCCTAGTTTCACTCATATGAACAGATCCTGGCATTTTAATTTAACTCTGTTATCTGATAAGGACTCTCTAAAATTTCTGGAGAATCAAATTACTCTTATTTTTGAAGAAAATATGTTGGAAGAGACTTCTGGTCTTATCATTTGGGACGCTTTTAAGGCATATATTAGAGGACGAATTATCTCCTATACTGCATATATTAAGAAAAAAGCTAATAAAGAGAGAACTGACTTAGTTAATCAATTAAAACAACTAGACCAGAATTATGCTTTGGCACCAGACCCTGAACTATACAAAAGACGTATTGAATTTAAAACTAAATATGATCTTATTTATCCAATTAATGTACCCAATTGAAAGCCAACTTTTAAAAGATAGAAGCTAATTCTATATACATGGAGAAAAAACTGGTAAGCTATTGGCTAATCAATTGAAGACCTTTATAGCTAAACGGCAAACTAAAGACATTCGCAAAACCAATGGTGATTTGACAATTGACCATTTTGAAATAAATGACACCTTTAGAAAATTTTATTCTAAACTGTATAGTTCTGATTTTGTTGAAGATAATACTGCAATGAACAATTTTTTAGACCAATTAAATATTCCTGGACTTTCGGTTGATAATCGAAAGCAGTTGGATCAACCGATTTCTCAGGAGGAAATCACTGAGGCTGTACATTCATTGCATTCTGGGAAATCTCCAGGACCTGACGGATTCTCTGGAGAATTTTATAAGGCTTTTTCTTCATTGCTTATACCTTATTTATGTTCTACCCTTACTGATTCCTTCAAGGTGGGTAGGTTGCCACAGTCTTTTTATGAAGCTTCCATTTTGCTTATTCTTAAAAAGAATAAGAATCCCACTGAATACTCTTCATATAGACCAATCTCTTTACTCAATGTTGATGCTAAGATCCTATCTAAAGTTTTGCCCCGTAGACTCGAAAATATTATACCTTCTATAATATCTGATGATCAGACAGGATTTATTAAAAATCAATATTCCCATTTTAATATATGGCGATTGTTAAATGTTATGCATTCTCCGTCCAAGGAAATAGCGGAATGTGTGATTTCTCTGGATGCGGAGAAGGCTTTTGACCAAATTGAATGGAATTACCTATTTAAAACCTTAGAAAAATTTAATTTTGGGCCCAGTTTTATTTTTTGGATTAAATTACTTTACTTATCTTCCTCCACTCGGGTCCTTACTAACTTTCAGAATTCTAAACCAATTAAACTCCAAAGTGGAACCAGACTAGTATATCCGTTGAGCACTTTGCTTTTTGATTTGGTATTAGAACCTTTAGCAATTGCCTTTCGAGAGTCTAAAGATATCACCAGTATCTTAAGGAAAGGTACTATTCATTAAGTTTCACTTTATGCTGATGACCTATTGCTTTTCATATCTAATGTTATAACTTCTTTACCCTCTATGTTTCTTTTACTGACTAATTCTAGTCAGTTTTCAGGATATAAATTGAATTTACATAAGAGTGAATTGTTTCTTTTAAATAATTTTATACCATCTGATATTAACCCTTTTAAAATTGTAAGAAAACAATTTACATATTTGGGTGTAACAATCACTAAGAATGAAAAGGATCTATTCAAAGAAAATTTTCTAACCTTAATGAATTATGTGAACAAGACACTTTCTAATTGGTCGCCTCTCTCTTTATCATTGATTAGTTGAATTAATTCTATTAAAATGAATATTTTACCTAAATTTATATACCTTTTTCAAGCCGTACCTGTTTTTATTCCTAAGTCTTTTTTTGGTTCTTTAGATTCGATTCTTTCTTCCTATATATGGAAGAACAGAAAACCCCGATTAAATAAAGCCCACCTTCAAAAAAATTAAAAAGAATGGAGGCCTTGCTCTACCCAGTTTTAGGTTATCTTATTGGGCAATTAACATACGAAATCTCAGGTTCTGGTTATATTATATTAATCGTGAGGATTGTCCAATATGGGTCTTTTTGGAAGCCAACCTTCAATGAAATTTTCTATTAGTTCTCTTCTTGGGTCCTCGCTTCCTTTATCTTTAAATAAATGAACTGACAGTTTGGTGGTTAAACACACTTTGAGGATCTGGCTACAGTTTAGAAAATATTTCTGTTTATTGAGATTCTCTCTTTCTAGTCCTATTTTTTCTATTTTTTTTTAAACCATCTACGACCAATTTGTTTTTTAGAGAATGGGATAGATTAGGCATTAAACGATTTCAGGATCTGTTTGTTTCAGCAGCCCTCAGTGAAATATAACTTATCAAATACCCACTTTTTTCGATATCTACAGATTAGAGATTTTTTAAGATCTAAACTATATATATTTCCTACCAGTCCAGAAAAGAACATAATAGATGTAATTTTTAATTTGAAACCTTTTGATAATGCCTCAATATCTTATATTTATGGTCTGTTGTTGGAACTGAGAATGGCTCCTTTAGACAAAATTTAAAAAAGATTGGGAAAAGGATTTACAGACTTCATTATCTGATGAGACCTGGAGGGCTATTTTCAAAATGGTTAATTCTTCATCATTATGTGCTTGTCATTCCTTCCTACAATTTAAAGTGGTACATAGGGCTCATATGTCTAAGGACAAGTTCTCTCGTTTTTTTGCAGATATATCTCCATATTGTCACAGATGTAATAATGGAGAGGCTTCATTAATTCATATGTTTTGGTCATGTTCGAGCCTTGAAAAATATTGCAAGGATGTATTCCAAACTTTTTCTGTACTTTTTACAGTTAATTTTAAGCCCAATCCTTTGACTGCCTTATTTGGTATTGTTGAGGAAAGAGCTATAATTTTGGAGCCTTCTCATTTGCGAGTACTGGTTATTTCTCTTATGGCTAGGAGGGCCATCGTGCTTAAATGGAAGAAGGTTGCCACCCCCCACACATGCTCAATGGTTATGCGATGTTACATCATGTTTAAATTTAGAGAAGATTTGTTATTCCATTTCTGATTCTAATCAAGATTTTCAAATGTTATGGGGACCCTTTCTGAACTATTTTGAAAATCTTTGAATTGTTATTGTTATTAAAATATAGATCTGGGCTATTATTATAAAACACTATATGGTACTCTTTTTTTCCTTTTTTTTTAAACCAACCAGCTTTGTCTTGGTAGTGGGTGTAGACTTTTTATAATATAATTAACTATATTATTGTATTTCATAATTCAATTTTATTTGATTGATCATGAATATGGGATACCGTGATTGTATCCGTGTGATTTACATATAGTGCGTTATGTGCTACCTTATTTTGATTTATAATAAGTATCTTTATGAATTCTGTATTTATATGAAATTTAATAAATTTTATAAAAATATTGGAAAAAGAAAGAAAAACGTGAGTAGAATTCGGCCATTTGGCCCATCGAGTCTGCTCCGCCTTTCCATCATGGCTGTTCCTTTATTTTCCCCCTCCTCAGCCCCACTCCCCGGCCTTCTCTCCGTTTCCTTTGATGCTGTATCCTACCAAGCTCTGCCTTAAATACACCCAACAACCTGGTCTGCACAGCGAACTGTGGTAATAAATTCCACAAATTCACCACCCTCTGGCTAAAGAAATTTCTCTGCATCTCTGTTTTAAATGAACGCCCCTCTATCCTGAGGCTTTGCCCTCTGTCCTAGACCCCCCCACTCGAGTACAGACCCAGATTTCTTTCCCCCCCCCCCACTCGAGTACAGACCCAGAGCTGTCAAGCGTTCCTTATATGATAACCCTTTCATTCCTGGAATCATCCTTGTGAATGTCCTCTGAACTCTCTCCAGTGCCAGCACATCTTTTCTTTGATGAGGGGCCCAAAACTGTTCACAATACTCAAGGTGAGACCTCACCAGAGACTTATAAAGCCTCACCCAGAGAAGGCTCCTTTTGATCCTACATGCTGCCTCCTACCAATCACCTAATCTTCTAACCATGCCAATAACTTTCCTGTAATACCATGGGCTCTTAACTTGGTAAGCAGCCTCATGTGTAGTACCTTGTCAAAGGCCTTTTGAAAGTCCAAACATGCAACATCCACTGCATCCCCTTTATCTATCCAACTTGTAACCTCTTCAAAGAATTCCATCAGGCAAGATTTCCCCTGAAGCAAACCATGCTGACTTTGTCCTGTCTTGTCCTGTGTCGCCAAGTCCTCCATATACTCATCCTTAACAATTGACTCCAACATCTTCCCAACCATTGAGGTCAGGCTAACTGGTCTATAATATCCTTTCTTCGGACCCATTCTCGGCCCGAAACGTCAACTGTACCCCTTCCTAGAGATGCTGCCTGGCCTGCTGCGTTCACCAGCAACTTTTATGTGTTTTGCTTGAAATTCCAGCATCTGCAGATTTCCTCGTGTTTTCGTTGATATTGAACTCTCTCTGTTACTTCATCAGGCTAAACTTTAAATTGATGCTTGTAATAACCTAGAAGTTTGGGACTAAAGAAATGGGAACATATTACCAAGTCAAGCTAAGACACAAGACAAAAATCAAGGCAAACAGGATTTCAGTAATTGCTGGTACTGAAATATATTGCTTAGTTTCTAATATCCCGCAAAGAAAGGAGATCAGATTTTGAGAGTTTATGTCAAATACAGGGATCTATATGCCTGCTGCGTTCACCAGCAACTTTTATGTGTTTTGCTAGAACCACAAATCATTGTAGGTATAGAGTTACAGAAAGCATTAAAAAGATGTCACCACATAGTATTTGAAAGGGATAAAACAATGTAGCTTGATGAATCAAAATCAGATTTAATATCACCAGTTTATGTCGTGAAATTTGTTAACTTGGTGGTAGCGATACAATGTGGGTATGTGGATGTGTATATATAGTGTTACGTACCCTGTAACTGGGTTGCCAAACCAGCAGAAATGGATCACTCAGTTGGAGTCTGGAGTACTAGAACTAAGAAAGTTTTATTAAAGAAACAAGCAACACAGTAATCGAAAGGATAATAAATGCAACAATTCAACAATGATAACCACACATGTGCACAGAATTAAGATAACAGCATCAATCAAGCTCTATCGTTGTCTAGGGGGTAAATGACCAAATTTCAAAATGACTCAAAGTTCAGTCCAATTCAGTTCGCAGTAATCGTTGCCATGGCGAGGGACAACGTGGGGGGGAAGAGAGAGATAGAATAGGAACAACTGATCATTCAGAACACTGCTTCACTCACAGACCAGCGAGATGGCTCACAGACCAGCGAGATGGCTCACAAACAGCTTTTGGGCGGGTCCTTGGTGATGTCACCTGAGGTCACCGACTGTGACCCCTCCTCCAGATGCGGTCGATCCTCTGCAGTGAACCCGGCACCCAGGCAAGGGCGGACACACACCGGGTTCCCGCTGATCGTACCTTTCCACCCGTGTCGTTGTCTGGTACTTCTCACCCACTCGTGAGAGGCGCACCGCTTCCAGGGTCTCGTTACCTCGGGTGGCGTGTGTCCCTGTCTTAGCGAACCTGTCCCTTTTTATCCCCCTGCTGGGGTATCGCCTGTCCATCACTTCAAACAGTTCAGGGTTCAAAGGGGGGAGCCGCTCCAGACAGCTCTCTCTCCCACATCCCTTCATTACACATCTCCAGATGCTGCTCCATTGTTCCTTATCTCTCCTTCCCCTGAGGGCAGGTGGCAGACCAACTGCTGATGCCACTGATGCTAGCCCAGGCCAGCAAACATCTTAATTTTATGTGTATTCTCGTAACAATAGTAATGTTCATGGGTTGAACGTCGATTTGGAAATCAGATGGCAGAAGGGAAGAAGCTGGTGGGGGGGGGGGGCGGGGTCCCTAATAATGGACACCACCTTTCAGAGGCACCACTCCTTGAAGACGACCTGGAAACTATGGAGGCAAGGACCCATTGAGGCTGTATTGATCAAACTTATTCTGAGGGGATAACGAAGCATCCTGATCAGGGTAAGGCTCATGATCCACAATTCCTTCAGAAAGACCAAGGATCAATTTTATTTGCCTTGTACAGTTAGTGGCCACTTCACTGGGTATACCTATATATCTGCTCATTAATGCCAAAATCTAATCAATCATGTGGCAGCCGCTCAACGCCTAAAAGTATACAGACATGGTCAGGAGGTTCCGTTCTTGTTCAGACCAACCATTAGAATGGGGAAGAAATATGATCATATTTTCTTTGACTGTGCAATGACAGTTGGTGCCAGAAGGGTGATTTGAGTATCTCAGAAACAGTTGATCTCCTAGGATTTTCACACACAACAATCCCCAGAGTTTACAGAGAATGGTGTGAAAAACAAAAAAAAATCCAGCAAGTGACAGTTCTGTGGACAGAAACACCTTGTTAATATGAGACGTCAGAGGAGAATGGCCAAACTGGTTCAAGCTGACAGGAAGGTGACAGTAACTCAAATACCAGGAATGACAACAGTGATGTGCACAAAAGCATCTCTGAGCGTGAACCTTGAAGTGGATGGGGCACAGCAGCAGAAGAGCACAAATATACACTCAGTAACCACTTGATTATGCACAGGAGGTATTTGATAAAGTTATCGCTGAGTGTACGTGTACATGTTTCAGGAATTTGCTGCAGTGTGTTGGCGCGACATACAACTAAAACCATTCAACAATTATCAAGAATGAACAGTTATATAAAAAATAAACAGATTGAAGTATGGATATGGAATAAAATATGCATGAAGATATAAATACCAAATATTTACAATGAAAACAACATTATAAGATGCTTTAAAGATTATGTGGTTTTTGTTTTAATAGCCCTATGGTGCTTTCCAGAAAGGAGCATTTGGGGAAAAATCCAGGAATTGATGGAAACATTTGGTTTGTGTGTGGAATCAGGTGTTAAACCCTGAGGTATTGTTGGCGAATAGCACATTATCTAGAGCAATTATAGCTCATGATGCCTTCTGGCTTCTCCCCCCATTTTGTCAGTTCTGATGAAGACCCTCAGCCTGAGACGTTGACTATTCCTCTTCATAGATGCTGCCTGACCTGCTGAGTTCCTCCAGCATTTAGTGTGCGTTGCTCTGGATTTCCAGCATCTGCCTTGTTTATTACATATACATCAAAACATACAGTGAAGTGCATCGTTTCCATCAAATCAGCAAGGCTTGTGCTGGTCAGCCCACAAAAGCTGCCATGCTTCCAGTGGGGTCATAGCGTGCCCACAGCTCACTCACCCTAATCGTACATCTTTGGAATGTGGGATGAAACTGAGCACCCGGAGGAAACCCACAAGGTCATGAGAAGAACATGCAAACTCTTTACAGACAGTGGCGGGAATTGAACTCTCTTTGGTGACCATTGGCGCTGTAAAGCGATGGCACTAATCTGCTATAATCTGCTTCTCAGAGATTTCCTGGTAACTGGTTGAACTCCACGTCTGGTTTGCAGGACATTGTGTTTGAAGAGTGTTGTTTGATTTTTAGAGTCTTTCTCCGAGATCGAAGAGCATTCTTGCAAGTGAGCCGACTGTTCCTGGAGTGTATCAGAATCAGGGTTAACACCACTGAAACTTGTTATTTTGCAGCTGCAAATTTTTGAATAAAAATTATAAATTACAATGAATATGTATTAAAAAAATTAAGTAGTGCAAAAGGAGAGTGAAATAGTGAAGCAGAGTAAATGGGATGATTCACTATCAATTCATAAATCTGGTGGTGGATAGGTAGACGTTCCTAAAATGCTGAGTGTGTGTCTTCAGTCTTCGGACTCCTGTACCTCTTTCCTGATGGTATCAATAAGAAGAGGCCATATCCTGGGTGATGGGTAAAGGGGGGCAGGGGTGTCCTTAATGATGGGTATCGCCTTTTTGAGGCATTGAACTTTGAGGATGTCCTCAATGCTGGGGAGGCTAGTGCCCGCAATGGAGCTGGTTGAGTTTACAACCCTCTGCAGCTTTTTCCGATCCTGTGCAGTGGCCCCTCCATACCAGACGGTGATGCAGCCAGTCAGACTGCTCGGGTATGGAGGGGCCAGTGCAGCTGCCTGATGTTTACGTACTTACAGTGTGCCTTGAGGGTCAGACCTGATAATTGGATAGTTCACATGCCATTATGTGGTATCTTTGCTTCAGGAAATGGAAGAACAGACATTCTCAGGCTGCTAGCTGTTAACAAAGGATAAGTAAAACACAGTTCAGGGGAGCAGAGTCACATATTTGCAGCCTGCACTGAGGCTTGTTGACAGAAAGTCTGTCTGAGATAAGTTTCTGAAATTCATAGGATTGTTATTTACATTGGCACATGAAGGAGTCTATTCAGCCCATCGGTTGCATTCAAGTTGCCAGCAGAACACCCCGTCCTCTTTTCCCCTATATCCCTGCATCTCTCTTACGCCTATCAGCTCCCCATTGGTCCTTGAGTCACATCTGCACTAAGGGTAAGGTAGTAGAAAATGCTAGAAACACTCAGTAGGTCGGGCCTTATCAATTCCCCATTCTGGTCACTCTCTCACCCCTTCTCCTCACCTGCCCATCACCTCCCCCTGGTTCCCCTCCTCCTTTCCCTTTCTCCCATGGTTCACTGTGCCCTCCTATCAGATTCCTCCTCTTTGAGCTCTCATCTCTTTCACCTATCACCTCCCAGACTCTTACTTCATTCCTCTGCCCACCCACCTATCTTCCCCCAAATCTAGTCTCTCCTGTCACTTGCTGCCTTGCACTCCTACCCCTCCCCTCACCACCCTATTTTGGCTTCTCCCTTCCTTTCCAGTTCTGATAAAGGGTTTTGGTTCAAAATGTTGACTGTTTATTCATTTCCATAGATGCTGCCTGACCTGCTGAGTTCCTCCAGCATTTTGTGTGTGATACTGTAGGTCTCCAGTATCTGCAGAATCTCGTGTTTTTATTTGTGTTGACATTGATGGGAAGACTGGAGGGTTGTGGCTAAATATGAATTATCCTGCATGAATTGTTGTAAAAGTAATAGATGTAAGAATTTATTATCAGGGATCTTTAATTCATTTTGCTAATGTGGTGTATCTTAAATGATTAAGGATTGCTTGTCGCGTGTAGGTTGAAACATACAGTAAAATGTGATGTTTCTGTCAATGGCCAACACAGTCCAAGAATGTGCTTGGGCAGTTTACAAGTACTGGCGCCAACATAACTCGCTCACAACTTACTAACCCTAACTTGTGTGTCCTTGGAATGTGGGAGGAAACCAGAGCACCTGTAGGAAACCTGCGCGGTCTTAGGGCAAACGTACAAGCTCCTTACAAACAGCAGCGGGAATTGAAACCCGATTGGTGACCGCTGGTGTTGTCAAGCAATGCGCTAGTTCCTACATTACCGTGCTGCTCCTTGCACATACAGTAGCAGCAGAAGTTGAACTTGGTTCATTCGTACTGTAAAGCATTACATTAACCACCACACTATTGTTCCACCGTACTGTATCGTGAATCTAGCAGCTTGATAAATTTTATTCTCTGGAGAAAAGACAGTCAGGTCAAAGTACCAGTGGTGTTCATCATTTGAAATAAATGTCCAATTCCTGTTGTTTAGATGATTCAAGTTCAACGAACCAGAACCCATGCTATACTGGAAACCACGGATGTGACACCAATGCCGTTTGCCGCCCAGGTCAGGGAAATCAGTACACTTGTGAATGTTCCGCTGGTTTCTACGGTGATGGCCGGACCTGCTACGGTAAGATAGTGATCGCCAATGAGCCAAGGGGCAACTTATTTTCATGTTCTGTTGATTCAGAATTGGCTTTCCCACAGACGGCAGATGGAATGTATTATGCCTGGAGGTCAGCGACCTGTGGGGTTCTGCAGGGATCTGTTCTGGGACCCCTCCTCTTTGTGATTTTTGTAAATAATGTGGACGAGGAAGTGGAAGAGTGGGTTAGTAAGTTTACAGATGACAAAGAAGTCAGTGGAGTTGTGAATAATGTAGAAGATTGTCGTAGATTACAATGGGACATTGATAGGATGCAGAGCTGGGCTGAGAAGTGGCAGATGAAGTTGAATCTGGAAAAGTGTGAAATAGTGCATTCAAGCTGCCAGAAGGTCAAATTTGAAGGCAGAATACAGGATTAACGGAAGGATTCTTGGCAGCGTAGAGGAACAGGGTGATCTTGGGTTTATCGTCCATAGATCCCTCAGTTACTGTGCAAGTTGATAGAGTGGTTAACAAGACATATGGTGTGTTGGCCTTCATTAGGCAGGGGATTGTGTTCAATAGCTGCAAGATAACATTGCAGCTCTATGAAACCCTCTAGACCACACATGGAATTTATATTCAGTTCGTCACCTCATTATAGGAAGGATGGGGAAGCTTTAGAGAGGGTGCAGAGGAGATTTACCAGGATGCTGCCTGGATTAGAGAGTAAGTCTTATGAGGAAGGGCTGAATGAGCTAGGGCTTTTCTCTTTGGAGTGAAGGAAGCTGAGAGGTTACTTGATAGAGGTGTACAAGATGATAAGAGATGTAGATAGCGTGGACAGCCAGAGACTTTTTCCAGTGTGGTAATGGCGAACATGAGGAGGCATGACTTTAAGGTATTAGGAAGAAAGTATAGTTGGGGGGGGAACGTCAGAGGTAGATTTTGTACACAGAGAGTGGTAGGTGCGTGAAATGCCCTGCCAGGGGTGGTGATGGAGGCAGATGCATTAGGGACATTTAAAAGACTCTTAGATAGGCATGAGGATGAAAGAAAAATGGAGGGCTATGTGGAAGGAAAGGTTAGATTGATCTTGAAGTAGGTTAAGGGTCAGCATAATATAGTGGGCCGAAGGGCCTGAACTGTGCCATACTGTTTACCTTGGCTAATCCATGTAGCGAGTTCCACACTCCTATTGTTCTCAAGACACAGAAGAGTAGGTTCCCCCAGTGTGGGAACTGGGCATTTAGAGATACAACACAGTAACAAACCCTTCCGAGCCGATGAGCCAATTGCACCCATGTAACCAAGTAACCTAGTAATCTGTACGTCTCTGTAATGTGGAGGAAACCCACAAGGGGAAAATGTACAAGCTGCTTTCTGACTGCAGCGGGAATTGAACCCAGGTCGCTGGCACTATGAAGTGTTACGCTAAAGATGACAGTACTGTGCTGCCTCCTGTAGTCAGTGGTATCAAGCGGAAGGAGTTGTTCTTCATTGTTGCACACGTGCAGATATTCCAATTTTTTTGGAAGAGAATCTTGGTTGATTATAGATGGGGACAGCCTCATGGAACTGCAATCAGAAAGATTATAAAGTATAGACAATGGAAATGTAAATTTTTTAAAAATGCTAGAAATACTCAAAAGATCAAGTGGTATTTGGGGAGAGAGGAATTCAAAATTTGGAGGAAGCTGGTGTGGGGAGAGTGGAGAGAAAAACAGTAGCTGTTTCAAAATTAGACCGTATGACAAAGGAGCAGAATTAGGCCATCTAGCCCATTGAGTCTGCTCCACCAGTCAATCATGGCTGATCCTTTTTTCCTATCTCCTCCTCAGCCCCAGTTCCCGGCCTTCTCCCTGTACCTTTGATGCCATGCCCAGTCAAGAACCTATCAATCTCTGCCTTAAATACACCCAACGACCTGACCTTCACAGCTGCATGTGGCAACAAATTCACCACCCTCTGGCTAAAGAAATTTCTCCACGTCTCTGTTTTGAAAGAGCGCCCCTCTATACTGAGGCTGTGCCTTCTTGTCCTAGACTCTTCCACCATGGGAAACATCCTTTCCACATCTGCTCTGTCTAGGTCCTTCAACATTCAAAAGGTTTCAATGAGATTCCCCTCATCCTTCTGAATTCCAGCAAGTACAGACCCAGAACCATCAAACATTCCTTTCATTCCTGGAATCATCCTTGTGAACCTCCTCTGTACCCTCTCCAATACAAGCACATCTGATCTAAAATGAGGGGGCCAAAATTGTTCACAGTACTCAAAGTGAGGCCTTACCAGTGCCTTATAAAGCCTCAGCATCGCATCCCTGGTCTTGTATTCGAGGCCTCTTGAAATGACTGCTATCATGGCATTTGCCTTCCTCACCACTGACTCAACCTGCAAGTTAACCTTCAGGGTGTTCTGCAGAAGGACCCCCAAGTCCCTCTGCATCTCAGATTCCTGGATTTTCTCTCCACTTAGAAAATAGTCCGCACATTTGCGTGACCATGCATTTTCCAACGTCGTATTTCATTTCCCACTTTCTTACCTATTCTCCTAATCTGTCTTCAGTCCTTCTGCATCCTAACTGCTTACTGAACACTACCTGCCCCTCCACCAATCTTTGTATCATCTTCAAACTTGGCAACAAAGTCATTTATTCCATCATCTAAATCATTTATATGTAGCATAAAAAGAAGTGGTCCCAACACCAACCCCCGTGGAACACCACTAGTCACTGGCAACCAACCATCAATGATCCTTTTATTCCCACTCGCTGCCTCCTACCAATCAGCCAATGCTCTAACCATGCCAGTAACTTTCCTGTAATACCATGGGCTCTTAAATTGGTAAGCAGCCTCATGTGTGGCACCTTGTCAAAGGCCTTCTGAAAGTCCAAACATACAACACCCACTGCATCCCCTTTATCTATCCTACTTCTAACCTCATCAAAGAATTCCAACATGGTCATCAGGCAGGATTTTCCCTGAAAGAAACCATGCTGACTTTGTAGTATCTTGTCCTGTGTCACCAAGTACTCCATCACCTCATCCTTAACAATTGACTCTAACACCTTCCCAAACACTGAGGTCAGGCTAACTGGTCTATAATTTCCTTTCTGCTGCCTTCCTCCTTTCTTAGAGAGTGGAGTAACATTTGCAATTTTCCAGTCCTCTGGCACCATGCCAGAGTCCAATGATTTTTGAAAGATCATTTCTAATGCCACCACAATCTCTAATGCTACCTCTTTCAGAACCCTAGGGTGCAGTTCATCTGGTCCGGGTGACTTAAGTACCTTTAGGTCTTTCAGCTTTTTGAGCACCTTCTCTCTTGTAACGGTAACTGCACCCAATTCTCTTCCTTCACACACTCCAATATCAGGCATACTGCTAGTGTCTTCCACAGTGAAGACTGACGCAAAATACATATTTAGTTCATCTGCCATCTCCTTGTCCCCCGTTATTATTTCTCCTGCCTCATTTTCTAGCGGTCCTATATCCACTCTCATTTCTCTTTTATTTTTAACATACTTGAAAAAACATTTACTATCCACTGATATTATTTGCTAGCTTGCTTTCATATTTCATTTTTTTCCCTTCTAATGATGTTTTTAGTTGCTCTCTGTAGGTTTTTAAAAACTTTCCAATCCTCTTCCCACTAATTTTTGCTTTGTTGTATGCCCTTTCTTTTAATTTTACAATAGCTTTGACTTCCCTTGTCAGCCACAGCTGTACTATTTTACCATTTGAGTATTTCTTCATTTTTGGAACACACATGTCCTGCCCCTTCCTCATTTTTTCCCAGAAACACACACCATTGCTGCTCTGCTGACATCCCTGCCAGCAGCTCCTTCCAATTTACTTTGGCCAACTCTTCTCTCATACCACTGTAATTTCCCTTACTCCACTGAAATACTGCTACATTAGGCTTTACTTTCTCCCTATCAAATTTCATGTTGAACACAATCATATTGTGATCACTGGTTCCTAACCTTAAGCTCCCTAATCGCCTCCGGTTCATTACATAACACCTAATCCACTACAGCTGATCCCCTAGTAGGCTCAACAACAAACTACTCTAAAAAGCTATCTCTTAGGCATTCAACAAACTCACTCTCTTGAGATCCATTACCAATCTGATTTTCCCAGTCGACCTGGATGTTAAAGTCTCCCGTGACTATCATCACATTGCCCTTTTGACACGCCTTTTCTATTTCCTGATGTAATCTGTGGTCCACCTCCCAGCCACTGTTGGGTGGCCTGTAAATAACTGCCATCAATGTCCTTTTACCTATGCAGTTTCTTAACTCAACCCACAAGGATTCATATGTTCTCTCCTGCATTGAGAGGGAAAATAAACCAACCATGATTCGAATAACAGTGTGGACTTGATGGGTCTAATGGCCTAATGCAGCTCCTATGTTTAATGGACATACTGACTTGCCCAAATATACTGACTTGTACATCCCAGACAGGAACAGCAGCCTTCTGGCACAGTTCCGGGTCACCTCTTTACAAGTCCACAAACTCATTGTCCGGTTAACTCCATTGACCGGCCGAAGTCAGAAGGGCAGCTTGCTGTTTTGTTGTGATGGCGCATTCCTCATTACTTTGCAGAATCCCGCACCCACCCGCCCACTCTCAGTCTCTCCTCACACTCTAATGGTCCACTCTTTAGTCCAGGATGTGCTCCCGTGCACAGTGAGCCAATCCACAGGGGAGGAACTGGTTTATGAGCAAGTTTCATCTGAAGCTGCAAAACAAAAGGTATAGTTATACCATAAGACATAACAGTAAAGCAATTTACTAGTTTGAGACCATAAGACAAAGAGAAATAGGAGCAGAATTAGACCATTCGGTCCCCACCGTTCTGTTATTGTTGATTTACTTCCCATCTCAGCCCCATTCTCTTGCCTTCACCCCTAACCTGTGACGCCCTTGCGAATCAAGAACCCATCAATCTTCACTTTAAATATACACAGCGATCTGTGGTAATGAATTCCACAGATTGACCATCCTGTGCCAAAGGAAATTCCTCTTCATCTGTGTTCTAAAGGGACGTCTTCTATTCTGAGGTTGTGTCCTCTGGCCCTCGACTCTCCCAAAATCTCCATTTATTTGGGATAATTTGGAATTATTCCAGACCTCCCCTCCTAAACGATGGAAGTTGCCTCCCAAGGAGGGTTACGAGAATGATCCCAGGAATGACCGGGCTGACATATGAGGAATGTTTGGCTCTGGGCCTGTATTTACTGGAGTTTAGACGAATGGAGGGGGGATATCTCATTGAAAATTATTGAATATTGAAAAGGCCTAGATAGGGTGGACGTGGAGAGGATATTTCCTATTGTGGGGGAACCTAGGACCAGAGGGCACAGCCTCAGAAAAGGACGTCTCTTTAGAAGAGATGAGAGTGGTGAATCTGTGGAATTCATTGCCATAGACAGCTGTGGAGGCCAAATTATTGGTTATACAATGCAAATGGTTGCTGTAACTGAGGAGCTTGAGGTGGATGAGCTGTGAAGAGCTGAAAAATAAATTCACTGCAGTTTACCATAAGACATGGGAGCAAAATTAAGTAATTAGGCCCATCGAGTCTAGTCCGCCATTCATTTTTTGGCTGATTTATTAACCCTCTCAACCCCATTCTCCTGCCTTCTGCCCATAACCTTTGGCAGCCTTACTAATTAAGGAACCTTCGCTTCAAATATATCCCAAAACTTGGCCTCCATTGCCATTTATGTCAACGAATTCCACAGTTTCACCACCTTCTGGCTAAAGAAATTCCTCCTAACCTCTGTTCTAAAGGGACATTCTGAGCCTATGCCTTCCGGTCTCAGACTCCCTCACTTCAGGAAACATACTCTCCACATCTACCCTACCCAGGCCTTTAAATATTCAATAGCTTTCAGAGAGATCCCCCTCATTCTTCTAAACTGCAGGTAGTTCAGGCCCAGTTCCATCAAACCTTCCTCATTCCACTTTCTTTCCTGGGATCATTCTCGTAAAACCCCCTCTGGACCCTCTCCAATACACATCCTTTCTTAGATAAGGGCCCAAAGCTGCTTTTAATACACGCAAGTTAACCTTTAGGGAATCTTGCACAAGGACAGAGCCATGTTGAAATGTTGATGAGTGAGCATTTTCTTTGTGAATTATCTCTGGCCTAAAGTTTGTACTGCTGTGGCTTTGCAGATGTTGATGAATGCAGAGACAACCCCTCAATTTGTGGGAATTATGCCGTTTGTAACAACCAGCCGGGAACCTACCGATGTGAATGCTTCACAGGCTATCAGTTTGCAGACGATGGCCGAACCTGTGTGGGTGAGTTAGACCTGTTCATCGCAATACCTTCTTTGTAATTCCTTGAGATTTGTTTAGGAAAGTCTTTTGTATTTCTGCAGAATGTCATAGCCGTTCTTTCTATATAACGTTTTTATTTGTAAATCTGGTGTTCAGAACTTCAAATAGTGAAGGACTGTAGGGATCTTGCTGAGGACTTCCCAAAGCTGCTGTTATAAAACCAAACAACAGGAATTCTGCAGATGCTGGAAATTCAAGCAACACACATCAAAGTTGCTGGTGAACGCAGCAGGCCAGGCAGAATCTCTAGGAAGAGTCAGGACTACCTATCCTGACGAAGGGTCTCGGCCTGAAACATCGACTGCACCTCTTCCTAGAGATGCTGCCTGGCCTGCTGCGTTCACCAGCAACTTTGACGTGTGTTGTTATAAAACCAGTTTGGCCTATTTGAGTTTCCACACATGCCATTTGGTCTGAAAAATGCAGCAGAGACTTTCTATCGACTAATGGACTCTATGTTAAAAGACTTCGATTTTCTTTTTGTTTACCTGGATAGCAAGCATGTTGCCAGCACATCCAAAACTGAACACTAATCACATCTCCGTACACTTTTGAAGCGGTTAAACCAACGTGGGCTGATTATTAACCCTGCTGAATGCCAGTTTGGGTTGTCTACCAATGCGTTTCCAGGCCACCGCTTCTCTGAAGAAGATTTGATGCGCCCGCCATCAAAAGTCATTGCTATTATGGACTTCCCACTGCCCCGCAATGCCGAAGCACTGCAGGAGTTTTTTGGAATGGTGAATTTCTACATTTTATTCCACGAGCTGCTGAACCTGTGCTCCCCTGGTATAGTGCCCTTTAAAAGCAGAGCCCCTAACTGCAAGCTGGAGGGGTCAGTGGACATGACCTGAGCCCTTGATGATACCCAACGTGCTCTATTGAACGTGATGCTCCTGGTGCACCAACTCCCCAAGACACCTCGAGCCGTCACTACTAAGGCCTCAGATTATACTGTGGGCACTCTGCATGAACAGTTGGTTGGAGGCGTGTGGCAGCTGGGGACTCTGCCAACCTGCCCCCCACCAAGAGGAAATCCAGCACCTTTGACCACAAGCTTCTCAGTTTCCAGCTGACTGTCTGCTATTTTGGTTTTCTACTGGAGGGTCAGCATTTGTTGACCATAATCCCCTCATGCATGCACCGACCACAGCGTCAGACCCTTGGTCTTCACAGCAGCAACCCCACCTGGCCTACATTTTGGAATTTAAGGCTGGCATGCAGCACATCAATGGGAAAAATAATCAAAGTCAAAGTCTGTCCTGAGCCTTTGTGGCCCATCAGGCTGGTGCTTATGCCGGTTTCTGGGAAAAATAATGCTGTGGCTGATTGCCTCTCACGGCCTGTCGTCATTGTCGTACACATGGTATTAACTATGCAGGCATGGCTGCCGATCAAGCTACTGACCCAGAGGTTCAGACTAACAGGACAGCGCTCACAGGGCTGCAGCTGGCTGACGTCAGGTTTCTCTCCTGGGCAGTGTCTGAACCAGTCACCCTCGCCCAGAGTGCCTGCATACCGAAGGCGTACTGCTTTTAACTCCACTCACAGCCTCTCACATCTGGGCGGGTAGGCTTCACAGGAACTTTAGAGTTTGTGTGGCATGGCTTAGGAAGGATGTGCATGACTGGAGTGCAACCTATGTTGTGTGTCAGTGGGCAAAAGTTAACCGTAACTTTTGAGCAAGGTCTCAGCACATTTGTACATGTCACTGTGGATTTGGTCGGTCCTCTTCACAAATGCCCCCCCCCACCCCCCAGCGGTTTCATGCATCGCCTTACCACCGTGGACTATATCACCAGGTAGCCAAAGGTTGTCTATCAAGTGTCGACAGTGGCTGCAGACATGGTCTGGGCATTCATCAACACCTGGTTTCTTCAGTTCTCATCCCATCTGATATTTCTTCCAATCATAGTCCCCAGTTCAACAGATGATCGTCTCCCGTGGATTCTACTAGGGCTCAGAACAGCTGCAAAAGAGGTCCTGCAGACCTCTGTAGCTGAGTTGGTGTACAGGCAGCCACTACAGGTGCCAGGTGATTTTATTCCTGATACCACAGCTGCCTGGTCGGTGTCTCAGGAGCATTTTGCCCTGCTCAGTAAACTCAATTCTTTTAAACCTGTTTCTACCTCCCATCATGGTGAACAGCACTCTTGGGTTCCAGTTGACCTGTGTTCTACCTCATTCGTTTTTGTCCACCATGATGCACATCAACACCCCCTCAAGTAAGAGAAATAATTTAGCTGCATTGACCATGGGGGAAAAAAAATTCTTTTTCCTATTTCCCATTCCAGCCACCTCCAACTCACATCTTCCCTAATGTGGACATTGCATCTACAGTTAATCCTGTTCTCTCTACACACTTCCCAGCATTAATAATTGGATACCATAGTATCCAGTACAAATGCTCTTTTAGTGAAGGGAATCATGTATTCTACATGTGTCTCCGACAGATGAGCTAACTGTGCACAAATGGGTGATCAAATCAAGGGAAGTCAAGACTAATGTAAAAACAAAAGAGAGGGTCTGCAACAAAGCAAAAATTAGTGGGAAGACAGAGGATTAGGAAGTTTTAAAGAACCTACAGAGAGCAACTAAAAGAATCATTAGAAGGGAAAAGATGAAATATGAAAGCAAGCTAGCAAATAATATCAAAGTGGATAGTAAAAGCTTTTACAAGTATGTAAAAAATGAAAGAGAGATGAGAGTGGATATTGTACTGCTAGAAAATGAGGCTGGAGAAATAATAACAGGAGACAAAGAAATGGCAGATGAACTAAATGAGTATTTTGCATCAGTCTTCATTGTGGAAGACACTAGCAGTGTGCCAGATGGTGTAGTGTGTGAAGGAAGAGAAGTGGGTGCAGTTACTATTACTAGGGAGAAGGTGGTCAAAAAGCTGAAAGACCAAAGATACATAAGTCAGCCGGACCAGATGAACTGCACCCTCAGGTTCTGAAAGCAGCAGTGTTAGAGATTGTGGCGGCATTAGCAATCATCTTTCAAAAATCATTGTACTCTGGCGTGGTGCCAGAGGACAGGAAAATTGCAAATGTCACTCCACTCTATAAGAAAGGAGGAAGGCAGCAGAAAGGGAATTATAGATCAGATAAAACTAATTGATCATAAACCACAATGTTCCTGTATAAGTGTGTCAACCTCTTCTATATGGTGGTGTGCTGGAGCAATGGCATCTATACGGGTGATGTCAACAAATTTAATAAACTGGTTAATAAGGCTGACTCTGTTATAGGAGTCAAACTAGACTCACTGGAGGCCGTGGTAGAACAAAGGACCAAACAGAAAATCCTGACAATTCTGAACAATGTTTTGCATCCTCTGCATGCCTCCTTAGTAATAGACTAAGACAACTGTGCTGCTCCAAAGAGCGGTACATGAGGTCATTCTTGCCTTTCAGCCATTAGACTCTATAATAAGTCAACCTATAACCGGCGAAGTGATGACCCCTTCCTGATAGACTGTTCAAGGTAAGTGATTCTTTATTCTTTCTTACTTCTTTTCTAATATTTGTATATATGTGCACTTATAATGCTTCTGTGACACTGTAATTTCCTTTGGGATCAATAATGTATCTACCTAATACTCAAATATTACTAAAACCTGTAGCTATTCAGCGTCCTGAAAATCCATGCCAAGCTGGAACTCACGACTGCGACTCTCCCGAACGGGCTCGTTGCATCTACAGAGGGGGTTCAGACTACACGTGTGCCTGTTTACCAGGGTTCTCTGGAGATGGAAGATCTTGTGTCGGTATGTCATATCCTACTTTCCTTAAATAACTCGTCGAGTTTTTCCTCAATTTATGTATGGACTGAAGTCTAAGTGAGGTGGTCAGGTGATGTGTTTATTCTGTTGATCTGGGAGTCTGGCCAGGACAGAGTATTTTTTGGACACCTGCAAACCTACTTTTGCAAGTTCCCTTAAAGGCAATCAAAACCACTGTGCAAAACTTATATGAGGAGTTCAGTGAAGACTGATAAAGCTTAACTTTGTTTGTCACATCCTTCAAAATATACAGAGTAGTGTGCTGTTTGTCAGTGAGGATGGTGCTGAGTGGCCAGTAAGTGTCGCCACGTGCATGGTGCCAACGTAGCATGCCCACAAGTCACTAACCCTAACCCTAACCCTTGCAGTTTTAGAATGTGGGATGAAAGTGGAGCACCCAGGGGAAACCCGCGCAGTCGCAGGGGAAATATACATCCTCTTTATAGCGAGCAGCATGAATTGAACCCCAATCATACAGCTGACGGTGTTGTGATTGCACTAACTGCCCCTAATGCTGCTGAACTGCCCCTTTGATATATTAATTAGAAACCCTGTAAAGAGGGCAAAGGCTCACCAAGCGTTGAAACAAAACTGAAAAAAAATCCATAAACTGCAGCTGCTGAAAACCTGAAATAAAATCAGAGAATGGTGGAAACTCTCAGCAGGTCAGGCAGCATCTGTGCAGACAGAGATAATATTTCTAGTTGATAATAGTTCTCCATAATTTTGGAGAAGCCTGGTTATTGAACTAGTACAGATATGTTGGGGGGGGGGCGGGGGGTGGGAGGATGGGAAAAATGAGAAGATAACACAAGGAAAAATTAATTAACGAAATAAAAGAAGTTATAAGCAAGGAAATGATAACAGAATAAGTGGAGAAATAAAAGCTGTATACAGTGAGATTGAAGGAACTTCCCTTCAACATTTCAATTCTTGAAACAACCTGCTCAACCCTAATCGCTACAGTTTAGCAACACTATTACCAAAAATGGACCTTGTTTTGTTCTAATTGTGTTCTTTCTTGTAACAATATTCTCAATATTATTTAGCTATAATTTATTTTTTTTTTATATTCACATAGTTTGTCTTATGCACTTTGGTTGTTTTCTATTGCATTTCTTTGTATCTACTGAGAATGCCCGCAAGAGAACGAATCTCAGAATTGTATATGGTGACATATGTGTACTTTGATAATAAATTTACTTTGAACTTTGATCTTTTGAAAAATTGCCACTTTTATGATGCTCTGTGCCTATGATGCTGCTGTAAGGTTTTTACTGCACCTGTGCAGAAATGTACTCGTGCATCTGACAATAAACTTGACTTTGACTTTGAGTTGTATGTATGGGAGATGCCAGGGAGATCTGAAAAGAGGAGCTACAATTGTTCCCTTCAGAAAGGGAAAATCGATTGCAGCAGTGTGGAGAGATGGAAGTAATTAATCCACTCCCAAAGACGATAAAGATTAGTGTTATTAGCTTTCTTTATTTGTCACAAGTACTTCGAAACATAGTGAAACGCGTCATGGATGTGTTGGGACAGGCCACAAGTGTCGCCATGCTTCCAGCTCCAACATAGCATACCCATAACTTACTAATCCTAACCATCTGTCTTTGGAATGTGGGAGGAAACCAGAGCATCTGGAGGAAACCCATGCGGTCACAGGGGAGGACACACAAAGTCCTTATAGACATTGGTGGGAATTGAACACCTTGTCACCAGCACTGTAAAGCATTATTCTCTCCGCTATGCTGCCCTGGCGAAAGTACGATGATCTTGCAGAGGCACAGTGATGGGCTTGATTCTCTACCTTTGGGATTAAAAACTAAAAAGAGCTCAGAACATGCCTGGAATTTTGTTGCAAGTTTCTGAAAGTACATCATCTGGGATTTCTTCTGACTAACAGCAGGCAAGAGGTGTATTGTTGTAACTAAATGAAACACCAGCCTGTGTTCATTTTTAAATTTTGTTTGATGCTTACTATGCACTTTGCTAACTGGAATTGTTTCAGTACATGGAAAATAAGAAATGCTATGTGGGGCTGTGTGACAGCGTAACAGTTAGTGTAACACTTTACATTGGCAGCAATAAAGATTGAAGTTCAATTTCCGCTGCTGTCTATAAGGAGTTTATACATTCTCCCTGTGACAATGTGGTTTTAGAGTTCAAAGTAAATTTGTTACAAAGCACATACTATATATGTTACAATATACTACCCTGAGGTTCATTTTCTTGCAGGCTTTCACAGTAGAACAAAGAAATACAATAGAATCAATGACAAACGACACACAAAGACTGACGATGACCAATGTCCACAACAAGACAACCTGTTCAAATGCAAAATAATAATGACAAATATATGTCTTCTCCAGTTTCCTCCCACCTTCCAAAGGGTTAAGTTTAGTAAGTTGTGAGCATGCTATATTGGCACTAGAAGCATAGCAACATGAGGACTTCCCCAGCTCATGCCCAGACTCTGTCAGTCATTGACACAACACGTCTCACTGTATGTTTCCTTTTTTTTTTGTAATTTATTTTTTATTGAAGTTCATCATCAAACAAACATTTCCATAAGATATATTTCAGATATTGTACATATATATCATATAGTCATATTTGCCACAAATCTCCACATAATATTTATCTGAGCTATACACTTATAGGAAAGAGAGGAAAGAAGGAACAAGCAAAAGGAGAAAACTGTACAAGTAGAGAGTGTTTTTTTTTACAACATATTCATTGATTTGTGAGAATAAAATCAGGCCTATAAGGTGTTATGCAGTTGAACCATTTTTCCCAGTATGAATAAAATTGTTCCAACTTATGATTAACAGATAGAAACACAGAAACATAGAAAATAGGTGCAGGAGTAGGCCATTCGGCCCTTCGAGCCTGCACCGCCATTTATTATGATCATGGCTGATCATCCAACTCAGAACCCCGCCCCAGCCTTCCCTCCATACCCCCTGATCCCCGTAGCAACAAGGGCCATATCTAACTCCCTCTTAAATATAGCCAATGAACTGGCCTCAACTGTTTCCTGTGGCAGAGAATTCCACAGATTCACCACTCTCTGTGTGAAGAAGTTTTTCCTAATCTCAGTCCTAAAAGGCTTCCCCTTTATCCTCAAACTGTGACCCCTTGTTCTGGACTTCGCCAACATCGGGAACAATCTTCCTGCATCTAGCCTGTCCAATCCCTTTAGGATTTTATACGTTTCAATCAGATCCCCCCTCAATCTTCTAAATTCCAACGAGTACAAGCCCAGTTCATCCAGTCTTTCTTCATATGAAAGTCCTGCCAACCCAGGAATCAATCTGGTGAACCTTCTTTGTACTCCCTTTATGGCAAGGATGTCTTTCCTCAGATTAGGGGACCAAAACTGCACACAATACTCCAGGTGTGGTCTCACCAAGGCCTTGTACAACTGCAGTAGCACCTCCCTGCTCCTGTACTCGAATCCTCTCGCTATAAATGCCAGCATACCATTCGCCTTTTTCACCGCCTGCTGTACCTGCATGCCCACTTTCAATGACTGGTGTATAATGACACCCAGGTCTCGTTGCACCTCCCCTTTTCCTAATCGGCCACCATTCAGATAATAATCAGTTTTCCTATTTTTGCCACCAAAGTGGATAACTTCACATTTATCCACATTAAATTGCATCTGCCATGAATTTGCCCACTCACCCAACCTATCCAAGTCACTCTGCATCCTCCTCACAGCTAACACTGCCACCCAGCTTTGTGTCATCCGCAAACTTGGAGATGCTGCATTTAATTCCCTCATCCAAGTCATTAATATATATTGTAAACAACTGGGGTCCCAGCACTGAGCCTTGCGGTACCCCACTAGTCACCGCCTGCCATTCTGAAAAGGTTCCGTTTATTCCCACTCTTTGCTTCCTGTCTGCTAACCAATTCTCCATCCACATCAATACCTTACCCCCAATACCGTGTGCTTATAAGTTTGCACACTAATCTCCTGTGTGGGACCTTGTCAAAAGCCTTTTGAAAATCCAAATATACCATATCCACTGGTTCTCCCCTATCCACTCTACTAGCTCTGCTGTTATCTTCTCCATTTTGTAAACGTCCATTATAATTTCCATCCATACATTTTAAAGTTGGGCTCTCCTGTGATAACCATTTCCTGGTAAGGGTCTTTTTACCAGCCACCAGCAGTACGTTCTTTAAATATTTATCTCTTTTCAGCCATTCTTGAGGTACATACCCAAAATATATGGTCTTACTTTCTAAGGGTATTTCACATTTAAAGATGTCTTGTAGGGCATTGTGTATCCCTCTCCAATAGTCTTTGATAACGGGGCATTCCCAGAAAATATGATAATGGTTTGCATTTTGATTTCCACAATTTCTCCAGCAAACAGGGAGGTTACTATCATAATGAGATTTCTGAGAGGGCGTAATAAAATATCTTATCAAGGTTTTCCATCCGAACTCCCTCCATTTCTGTGAACGGGTACACTTCCATTGATACCTCCATATTATTGTCCATTCTTCCTCTGATATTATTATCCCTCCTTCCTTCTCCCATTTTGTTTTAATGTATGAAGTCGAATGTGTTTTAGGATTTGACAAACCCTTATACACGCTTGAAATGATTCTACTACCGTTATCTGAATTATATGCTTTTCTAAAAAGCTCTATCAAACATGTACTTGCCTTTGTTACATTTTTAACCCTCCTATTAATATATTGTCGCATCTGTAAATACCGATAAAAGTCTTGCTTTTCTAATAAGTGTTTCTCTTTAAGCATTTCAAAACTGAACAGTGTTCCTTCTTTCATTATATTGCAAAGAAATGTTATTCCTTTAGCTATCCAGTCCTTAAATCTAGCATCCAGTTTATTCGGCGTAAAATCCAAGTCATATGCACACCATTCAAGAATTGCAATATCTCCCTCTAGTTTATATTCTTTTATAATAGTTTTCCATATTGTAAGAGTCCATTTCATCTATGGGTTATCAATAGTATTTATGTAACTTTGTAGATTGTTATCAGCCAAAATTACCTGTATGGGGATGGGAAGAATCTCCTCCTCAATATTTTTCCATTGAGTGTCATATGATGGGTTGCACCAACATATCACGGCTCTCAACTGTGCTGCAAAATAATAATCTCTAAGAGAAGGTAGGCCCCAGCCCCCCTTTTCCTTGGGTAATTGCAAAGTTTTGAGATGAACTCTAGGTCTTTTACCTTGCCATATATATCTTGATAACATTTTGTTCCATTCATTGAATTGATTTTGATCAATCTCTATTGGTAGGGTCTGAAAGAGGTATAATAGTCTGGGCAGTATATTCATTTTAATAGATTAAATCCATGAACTGAGACTAAAAAAAGGAATTAGGTTCCATCTTGTTAGATCTTCCTTAATTTTTTTATATATTTTATTAAATATGGGATTTCCCATTCTGACATGTCTATCCACAGCCTCCTCTACTGTAAAGATGAAACCACACTCAGGTTGGAGGAACAACACCTTATATTCCGTCTGAGTAGCCTCCAACCTGATGGCATGAACATCGACTTCTCTAACTTCCGCTAATGTCCCACCTCCCCCTCGTACCCCATCCGTTACTTATTTTTATACACACATTCTTTCTCTCACTCTCCTTTTTCTCCCTCTGTCCCTCTGAATATACCCGTTGCCCATCCGCTGGGTCCCCCCCCCGCCTTGTCTTTCTTCCCGGACCTCCTGTCCCATGATCCTCTCATGTCCCTTTTGCCTATCACCTGTCCAGCTCTTGGCTCCATCCCTCTCCCTCCTGTCTTCTCCTATCATTTTGGATCTCCCCCCCCCCCCACTTTCAAATCCCTTACTCACTCTTCCTTCAGTTAGTCCTGACGAAGGGTCTCGGCCTGAAACGTCGACTGCACCTCTTCCTACAGATGCTGCTTGGCCTGTTGAATTTCACTTAGTTTATTTTTGTTATCATTTTTGTTCTTGGATCCCTAATTCTATGAATTGTATTTTCTGCTATCTTTTTTTCAGTTTCCACGCCAGTATTTTCATAGACTTAGGTCCACTTTCATAATGTCTCTGTTTAAGAAACATTAAATTTTTCTTGATTTCTTGCGTAGCCAAACTATTATTTTATTCCTAACTTAAAAAATTTCCTCTAATGTATCCTGTGCCAAATTCAACTTGTGTTTTTTTTTCTAGTTTCTTTAGCCTATTTTGTAATTTCTCTAATGTTTTATTCCTTATTTTTTTCTTATATGAAGATATCGCTATAATTTTCCCTCTTAAGACAGCCTTCAGAGTATCCCATAGAATGGGTGGTGAAACCTCGCCATTATCATTGAATTCTCAGTAAAGACCAATTTCTTTTTAAATTTGTTCCTTAAAGTAGGGATCATTGAGTAGACTTGAATTTAGTTTTCAAATAGTATTCTTTGGTTGTAGGTCAAAACCGACAGATAAATATATTGGTGCATGGTCACTTGCATTTATTGTTCCAATTCCACAGGTGTTTATTTTGACCTTGTCTTTTCCAAATGTTATGAAATAGTCTATTCTTGTATATACAGAATGGGGGACAGAATAATGAGTGTAATCCCTTCTGTCGGGGAAAAGGTCCCTCCACATATCAATTAGACCAACATCCTCAAAAAGTGTATTAACTTTCTTATGTAAGGATTTTGTTTCATAGGTTTTTCTATTGGAAGAGTCTAACTTTAGTTATAATTGTAAATTTAAGTCTCCCCCACATATCAGGAGACCTTCTGTTTCTGTTACCATAATATTAGTAATTTTCTGGAAGAAACCAATATCACTTCCTGGGTGTGTGTATATATTCAATAAAGTAACTGGATTTCCATCTATATTCCCCCTTACCAGAATATATCTGCCCTCCTTATCTCCCATTTCAAATACTTTTTCAAAATTTAGCTTGCTTGAGATAAGAATAGCAACTCCTCTTCTATGTCCTGATTTATATGAGCAGAAAAACAAACTAGTGAAGCCCATTCTCTTTAATTTTCCATGGTCATTATCACTTAAGTGAGTTTCCTGTAAATATATTACATGAGCTTGTTCTTTTTACATTTTGGATAGAATTTTACTGTGTTTGATTGGATTTAACAGCCCATTGACATTAATTTTTACTTTGTCCCTCGCCATGTGTATTTATCTGTCAATATATTATTGAAATTAGCAGAATAAAACTTAATCGATCTACTCCCTGAACAAATAAGAACCAAGAAACGCGAATAACAAAAAAAAAGGCAACAAAGGTGTGATTCCAAGGCTGAGGTCTCAAGTAGATGACCCTGGGTTGGGCTAGAGGAAACGCTTAGCTGTGGGGGATAGCCCCTCCTGCCTGTGAGTTGAGGGCCCCCATTGCAGTACCCATAAAAGTAAGTGAACAAATCTATCTCCATTACACAGAAAAGATTTCCCTGTGTATCTCTTCCATATATATATATATTCTATTTAGATGGGGAAAAAGGAGTGAATGAATGAATTAAAAAAAATTGAGTAATATAAAATCCACATTATAATAAGTATTTCTTGAGATAGGTATAGCACTGTCTATTTTTGCTTCTGTTTAGCTTATCAACACTTTTAAAGTTAGCCAAACCTTATGGCTCTTCTGGAGGGGGTGAGGGCTGTCTTCTGAAAACTCAGTCTCTTCCTGATATTCGTCTCTCGCCCTCCTCCTGTCCCCTGCCTTCTCGGTTCTCTTACTATTTCCCAAGCAGATCGGGATAACTGCTCGGCCAGGCTTTCCCTTGGTTTGACTACGCTAATGGGCAGTCCTCTGTTCTTCATGTCTGTAGCTGCCTCTACCACCGTCTGATACGGTTGCATTCCATCTTCATAAAACACTCGCAATTTAGCAGGGTACGGAGTTTGGAATCTAATCTTTCTTTGCTTTAATATTCGCTTTACTGCAGAGTATTCCTTACGTTTCTGCAGGGGGGTAATCTTGATCGAAATATATTAGTTTCCCGTTCAAAAACTCCCTCTTCTTACCCTAGGCCCTTCGTAGAATCTCTGCCTTGGTATTGTATCGAAGGAATCTAATTACTATTGAGCGTGGCTTATCTTCTCTGTCTCCAGTAGGCCTCGGGACGAGCACACGATGCGCCCTCTCAATTTCAAGCTCCGTAGTGGAGGGAATCTCCAGTGTATCCCGCAGCAACTTTCCTTCAAACTCCATCATAGACAAACCCTCCGCTCCTTAGGGAGCATTGTATATCCTGATAATTTTACGTCGTGATCTTCCCTCCCAGTCAAGCAGCTTACTTTCTTGTTGATTTAGTATTTTTATCGTCTTATTTGGTATCCGTTCCACGTTTTGCACGCGATCTTCCACCTTCTCAATTCGTGTGTCTGCCACCGCTAGTTTTTTGATTTGACTTTGGCGAACTCTGACTTGATATCATTTAGTTGATATTTTGTATCTTTTTGGAATCCCCGTATCGCTTCCAGAATTGATATCATATTTGCTGCTTCGCCTGTACGAGGCCCATCGTCAGCCTCGCTACCATGCACTCGTTGCATCCCTCTCATCCACAGGCTCCGCAGAGATGCTTTTTTTTAATCTCCATTCTTTTTCCCCATTCTTGCCCCCCCTTATCAATTCAGATATTTTCGAAAGATCTTATGTTTGATGGATTAACGGGGCAAAATATTTGTTGTTTCGGAGGAGCTATTGATTTAAGCTGCCATTCTGGATGATGACGTCACCGGAAAAAACCTCACTGTATGTTTCAGTGTTTCAATGTACATGTGACAAATTAAGCTAATCTCTCTTAAAGAGAAAATGAATCGTTGCTCAGGGAAGTTTTGCTTCAGTATCAGTTATTGAAGACCAGTGTATTGGCTGGGCATTGTGGCTCAAGCACTGGTGGGAAAGAAGGTGATCCAATTTAGATGCTTGGAAAGATCAGAAATGATAGATTGAGAGAAACTATTTTCTGTTGTGGGAGAGTTTAAAATAAGGAGGCCTCAACTCCAAAACGTCAACTGTTTATTCTTCTCTATAGATGCTGCCTGATCTGCTGAGTACCCCCAGCACTTTGTGTCTGTTGCTCCAGATTTCCAGCACCTGCAGAATCTCTTATGTTCTCTATTTTAAGGAATAATATTAGGAAGCATTTCTTCACACAGGGTCATGGAACTCTGAAATATTAACCCCATCTCCAGAAAGCTGGGGAGGGTTCAGTGTTGACAGAGGAAATAAAAATGTCAACACCGATATTGATAGATTTTCATTAGGTAGGGTTTAGGAAGCAAACACAGGTAGATAGAGTTAAAATGCAATTAACCAGGATAGAGTCTAATGGCAAAACAGCATATGTTAGAGTCACGTATTGCACTCCTATTAAACAAACTTGCTTTCCTTCTCAAGATATTGATGAATGCCAGCCAGGTCGATGTCACCCATATGCTCAGTGCTTTAATGTCCCTGGAACTTTCAGATGTCAGTGTGCCCCTGGTTATCAAGGTGACGGGTTCCAGTGTTCAGCCTCAGGTAAGAGCCTGATGTTGGCTGCTTCTACCTTAAAATTATCACCAATTATTTCAGTGCTTCAACCTTTTGAAGTTAATGTAACTCATGTGCCCGTCTTTATTTTTAATTCTGCAGTTTGTCTTCTTTTGCACGCTGATCGTCTGTCTTGATGTATAGTTTTTCGTAAAATTCTATCGTACTTCTTTACTTTCCTGTAAATGGCTGCAAGAAAATGGATCTCATGTTAGTATATGGTAATATATATGGATTTATGTTAATAAATTTACTTTGAACTTTGATCTTAATTACGTCAATCAGAAAGCTGTTAAATTCTGTTCCACTTGAGATCCTCTGAAAGTTATTGGAGATATTTTGCTTCTACACAAATTTTCATAACCTTTGAATTTTACTGACTTGGCCAACAGCCTCAAGGATTTTGCCTGTCCCAAAGAGTTCCTCATTTTACAAGAGTCACACTTTAAGTAGAAATGCCTTGCTTATGCTATGTGTTCAAGAAAAAATGGTTTTCATTTCTAGAAACTTGAAAAGTTCCAGTATTGAAAATGGAAGTCCACCATCTTTCAGCTGGCTGGCATTATAGAAACATAGAAAACATACAGCACGATACAGGCCCTTCGGCCCACAGAGCTGTGCCGAACATATCCTTACCTTAGAATTACCTAGGCTTACCCATAGCCCTCTATTTTCCTAAGCTCCATGTATCCATCCAGGAGTCTCTTAAAAGATCCTATCGTTTCCACCTCCACCACCACTGCTGCCGACAGCCCATTCCACGCACTCACCACTCTCTGTGTGAAAGAACTTACCCCTGACATCTCCTTTGTACCTACTTCCAAGCACCTTAAAACTATGCCCTCTTGTGCTAGCCATTTCAGCCCTGGGAAAAAGCCTCTGACTATCCACACAATCAATGCCTCTCATTACCTTATACACCTCTATCAGGTCACCTCTCATCCTCGGTCGCTCCAAGCAGAAAAGGCCGAGTTCACTCAACCTATTCTAATAAGGCATGCTCCCCAATCCAGGCAACATCCTTGTAAATCTCCTCTGCACCCTTTCTATGGTTCCCACATCCTTCCTGTAGTGAGGCAACCAGAATTGAGCACAGTACTCCAAGTGGGGTCTGACCAGGGTCCTATATAGCTGTAACATTACCTCTTGGCTCTTAAACTCACGGTTGATGAAGGCCAATGCACCGTATGCCTTCTTAATCACAGAGTCAGCCTGCGTAGCATCTTTAAGTGTCTATGGAAAGGACCCCAAGATCCCTCTGATCCTTCACACTGCCAAGAATCTTGCCATTAATGCTATATTCTGCCATCATATTTGACCTACCAAAATGAACCACCTCACACTTATCTGGATTGAACTCCATCTGCCACTTCTCAGCCCAGTTTTGCATCCTATCAATGTCCAGTTGTAACCTCTGACAGCCCTCCACGCTATTCACAACACCCCCAACCTCTGTGTCATCAGCAAATTTACTAACCCATTCCTTCACTTCCTCATCCAGCTCAGTTATAAAATTCATGAAGAGAAAGGGTCTCAGAACAGACCCCTGAGGCACATCACTGGTCACCAGCCTCCATGCAGAATATGACCCATCTACAACCACACTTTGCCTTTTGTGGGCAAGCCAGTTCTGGATCCACAAAGCAATGTCCCCTTGGATCCCATGCCTCCTTACTTTCTCAATAAGCTTTGCATGGGGTACCTTATCAGATGCCTTGCTGAAATCCATATACACTACATCTACGGCTCTACCTTCATCAATGTGTTTAGTCACATCCTCAAAAAATTCAGTCAGGCTCATAAGGCATGACCTGCCTTTGACAAAGCCATGCTGACTATTCCTAATCATATTATACCTCTCCAAATGTTCATAAATCCTGCCTCTCAGGATCTGCTCTATCAACTTACCAACCACTGAAGTAAGACTCACTAGACTATAATTTCCTGGGCTATCTCTACTCCTTTTCTTGAATAAAGGAACAACATTCTCAACCCTCCAATCCTCCAGAACCTCTCCCATCCTCATTGATGATGCAAAGATCATTGCCAGAGGCTCAGCAATCTCCTCCCTCGCTTCCCACAGTAGCCTGGGGTACATCCCGTCCAGTCCCGTTGACTTACCCAACTTGATGCTTTCCAAAAGCTCTAGCACATCCTCTTCCTTAATATCTACACGCTCAAGCTTTTCAGTCCACTGCAAGTCATCTCTACAATCACCAAGATCCTTTTCTGTAGTAAATACTGAAGCAAAGTATTCATTGAGTACCTCTGCCATCTCCTCCGGTTCCGTACACACTTTCCCACTGTCACACTTGATTGATCCTATCCTCTCATGTCTTATTCTCTTGCTCTTCACATACTTAGTCATAGTCATAGTCATAGACACACTTTATTGATCCCGGGGGAAATTGGTTTTCGTTACAGTTGCACCATAAATAATTAAATAGTAATAAAACCATAAATAGTTAAATAGTAATATGTAAATTATGCCAGGAAATAAGTCCAGGACCAGCCTATTGGCTCAGGGTGTCTGACCCTCCCAAGGGAGGAGTTGTAAAGTTTGATGGCCACAGGCACAAATGACTTCCTATGATGCTCTGTGTTGCATCTCGGTGAAATGAGTCTCTGGCTGAATGTACTCCTGTGCCCAACCAGTACATTATGTAGTGGATGGGAGACATTGTCCAAGATGGTATGCAACTTGGACAGCATCCTTTTTTCAGACACCACCATCAGAGAGTCCAGTTCCATCCCCACAACATCACTGGCCTTACGAATGAGTTTGTTGATTCTGTTGGTGTCTGCTACCCTCAGCCTGCTGCCCCATCACACAACAGCAACATGAGAGCACTGGCCACCACAGACTCGTAGAACATCCTCAGCATTGTCCGGCAGATGTTAAAGGACCTCAGTCTCCTCAGGAAATAGAGACGGCTCTGAACCTTCTTGTAGACAGCCTCAGTGTTCTTTGACCAGTCCAGTTTATTGTCAATTCGTATCCCCAGGTATTTGTAGAATGCCTTGGGGCTTCCCTTTATCCTGTCCACCAAGGCCTTCTCATGGCCCCTTCTGGCTCTCCAATTTCATTCTTAAGCTCCTTCCTGCTAGCTTTATAATCTTCTAGATCTCTATCATTACCTGGTTTTTTTAACCTTTCATAAGTTCTTCTTTTCTTCTTAACTAGATTTACTACAGCCTTTGTACACCACGGTTCCTGTACCCTACCATCCTTTCCCTGTCTCATTGGCACGTACCTACTCAGAACTCCTCGCAAATAACCCCTGAGCATTTGCCACATTTCTTCCGTACGTTTCCCTGAGAACGTCTGTTTCCAATTTATGCTTCCAAGTTCCTGCATGATAGCCTCATATTTCCCCTTACTCCAATTAAACATTTCCCTAACTTGTCTGTTCCTACCCCTCTCCAATGCTATGATAAAGGAGATAGAATTGTGATCACTATCTCCAAAATGCTCTCCCACTGAGAGACCTGACACCTGACCAGGTTCATTTCCCAAAACCAGATCAAGTACAGCCTCTCCTCTTGTATGCTTATCTACATATTGTGTCAAGAAACCTTCCTGAACACACCTAACAAACTCCACCCCATCTGGAAAATTAAAATCTCCCACCACAACAACCCTGTTATTATTGCACCGTTCCAGAATCTGTCTCCTTATCTGCTTCTCGATGTCCCTGTTACTGTTGGGTGGTCTGTAAAAAAAAAAATGCAGTAGAGTTATTGACTCCTTCCTATTTCTAACTTTCACCCAGACGCTCCATAGACAAACCTCTCCATGGCTTCCTCCTTTTCTGCAGCCGTGACACTGTGTTCTGGAGTGGTTGTGTGATTGTTCATTGTAAATTTGCTGTTACTAAAGAGATTTGTTCCAAATCACAGCTGAGTTCATTGCTTTGCAGAGCCTGGCAAGTTGCTGTGGTAGCTTGCCAAGTGAGTCAGCTGTATAGTTTATGCATCATTTCATGACCTGGAGTCCACAGCATGAAACCATGCTCACACTGGTCATCCCGTCATCCCATCAAGACTTTGAAATAGTCTCCCAATTAGAAACATTCTGCCTGATCTCTTGCCAGCACCTGGCATTTTTATTTTCTTTTCAATTATTCATCTGACTTCCTTCTGTAGGTTGATTTTCGAACAACATAAAACACAACCAAACACAACATACCAGGCAACTACAGCAAAACAAGCCCCATTCTTCACTCCCTCCTACTCAATCTGCTCATACAGTCCTCCAATGCCAGGACAGGCCTTGAGTGGAGTCAGACTTCGCGGAGATTCGCAGACTTGGGGCTCCAGCCAAGGGGCCTCAACTTCTGATCGATCCTCGGGCCTCAGCATTGATCCCAGATTCTTCAGTCTAATTAAAAGATTAGTTTTGTTTGTCACACATACACTGAAACATACAGTGAAATGCATGTTTTGCGTCAGTAACCAACAGGACTGTGCTGAGGACTGTTAATAACTCGCTATCTTCGTCTAATAACACTCACTTTGCCTTCTGCACCTCTGGCAATGGCCTTAAATCTGTTTCTACTGGTTACGTCGTGAATCAGTGAAAGCAGTTTCTCTATTAAAATCTCCTTATAAGGGTGTAGGCTTTTACTGGGTATTGAAACGACTCCAGATTAATACATTCCTTAAAAGGGAGTAGGCTTTTACCATTTTTACACCGTAAAAGATTCAAGATTTATTCATCACATGTACATTGAAGCATACAGTGAAATGTGCCAGTTGTGTCAACAGCCAGCACAGCCGAGGATGTGCTGGCGGCAGCCGGCAAGTGTTGCCACTTAGCACGCCCACAGTGCTTGGCAGAACAACACAACACGACAAGCAAGAAGGCAGCTGCAGCGAAACAAGCCCCGTCCCTCCCTTCCACAGTCACACAGTCCTCCAACCCCACAACAGCTTGTCTTCGGCCTGCAGTGGATATTGACCTGGATTCACAGACAATGGGTTTTCAATTTCCTCAGCAGACTCTGGCATTTGCAGAGGTTCACAGACTTGGGACTCCAGTCAACAGGCCTCACCCTCAACTTCTGGACTTCCAATCAACCTGGGAATGGAAAGGTTAATGAATACAGAGGGTCTGATGGCCCTGGGCCCGTATTCGCTGGAGTTTAGAAGAATGACGAGTGATCTCATTGAAACCTATTGAATATTGAAAGGCCCAGATAGAGTGGATGTGGAGGGGATGTTTCCTGTAGTGTGGTGTCTCGGACCAGAGGGCACAGTGGGTGGAGATAATGAATGGGGTTATATTTTGATTTTCATGACAGAAAAATTAATCCAAGTGCCTCAGATTTCTTGGAATGTTTATTTTAGTTATTTAGAGACACAGCGTAGTAAGAGGCCCTCCCGGCCCAGTGAGCCCAATTACCCCCATGTGACCAATCACCCTACTAACCCGTACATGTTTGGAATGTGGGAGGAAACCAGAGCACCCAGAGGAGACTTATGAGGTCACAGAGAGAATGTGCTCTTGATGCTGTAATGTTAAAAGCACTGGAAAGCACAGTTCACATCCTGACCCTCAATTATGCCCTCGTAGCTTTTGTTTGAAAGAAAGCATTGTTCTTCAGTGAAGTCCATTACATATTTAAAATGTTCTGTTTATTGGGGCCTTGAATCAGCTTTGCCCTCTGCTCCCAGCAGGAAGTTAATTTTCATAATTGCAAGTACCAGAGTGCAAGGAACTACTTGCAGATTCCAGGAATTAAATCTGATGTATCTGAATTGCGTACCCTGAGTCAAAATTCTGTCTTCATGGTCAGCACACCACAGGTGTACAGAATACACTTTGGACTTCTCTACTCAAGAAGGTAGTTGAGGCTCAGTTGCTAAGTTAATAGAAGATGTATAGATTTTTGGAGATGAAGGAGATCTGGAATCTGAAGTTAGAGCAGGAAAGTTAAAGCATTCACTATGATCTTCCTGAATGGCAGAACGATACAAAGCCTGAAAGGCCTACAGCTTGGGTGTTATTCTTTACTGAAAAGATCCCTTTGTGTTCAGGAGCTGAAGAGAGCTAAACTATGCCCATCCACGCTCGTGTTGTTCTACAGAGGTGCAGTAGAGAGCATCCTAACAAGCTGCATCACTGCTTGGTAAAGAAAATGCACTGCAGCAGACGGGAAACCTCTACAACGAGGAGTCAAAACTGCCCAACGCATCAGCCTACCCACCATCGAGGGTATACAGTATGTACAGAGAGGTGCCGGACAAAAGCCAGCAATACCGTGAAGGATCCCACCCACCCTGCTCACGAACTGTGTGTCTCACTCCCACCAGGGAGGAGGCCACATAGCATCCACACCACGACCATCAGACTCAAAACAGTTACTTTCCCCAAGCAGTAGGGTTGATCAACACCTCTACCCGCTAACCCACATCAACCACCACTACCTCATCATTTCCTGTCAGAGTCACCTTATGTCCAGACACTCCTGTGCCGAGCATCACTTTATGGACATACAATCAATCTATGTATATAAGCCACAGTATCTTGGTATTTGTATTTATTGTGTTTTTTTTGTGCTGCATCCAGAGTCACAATTATTTTGTTGTCCCTTTACACACATGTAAGGTAGTGAAAGTATAGTGGCCCCTTAATACTTTAAAACTCTGGATGCTGCAACACAATTAAAACTATTAAACACACTTAAGTCAACATAGTCCATTGGCCTAAAGAGGAAATTGTCTTGTAGAGCCAACTTGAGTTTGACTACCCTGTGTGAGCTCAGTGGGGTCTCTCCACACATCAGGTTCCGACCAGGTTGGTATGCAGGCTGACAAAACGTCCATGTTGAGACAAGCCAGGCTCAGCAGCCTTCACGTTAAATTGGCGCATCCAGCATTACCACAGCTTGCCCACGACTGTCATGCTTTGGGTCGATAGCTGAGTTGAGAATGGAGAAAACTACAAGAACTGGGGCTTGGGTCCAAGCAAACTTGTGCAGCCATCTGCGGGCAGTACGTGGAATAGTTTTCCATTGAAGTCAGTGGATTTGTTGCACGATGGGTATTTAATGGAGAACTATATAGGCTTTATAAGACTGCACCAGACATCTTGCTGTATCTCTGGAGGCTCAGGAGGGTAGTGTGGCAGAGACGAATAATACCCAAAGTGTGTGGCGAAGGGCTGGATGTGTCCCGACTGCAAAAGAAAAGGATGCAGAAAACATCAAGCAACACACGTCAAAGTTGCTGGTGAACGCAGCAGGCCAGGCAGCATCTCTAGGAAGAGGTACAGTCGACGTTTCAGGCCGAGACCCTTCGTCAGGACTAACTGAAGGAAGAGTTAGTAAGAGATTTGAAAGTGGGAGGGGGAGATCCAAAAGGATAGGAGAAGACAGGAGGAGGAGGGATGGAGCCAAGAGCTGGACAGGTGATTGGCAAAGGGGATATGAGAGGATCATGGGACAGGAGGCCCAGGGAGAAGGAAAAGGGGGAGGGGGGGAAAACCCAGAGGATGGGCAAGAGGTATAGTGAGAGGGACAGAGGGAGAAAAAAGAGAGAGAGAAAGAATGTGTGTAGATAAATAAATAACGGATGGGGTATGAGGGGGAGGTGGGGCAAACATCAGTCAGTGTCAACCAATCTGCCTCTGAATGTTGAGAAAATCTTCTTCGCTGTAATAGCACAGAGGCTAGCCAGCCACCTGGAGAGAAACAAGTGCATTGATACATCTGTACACAAAGCAGCAATTCCAGGCTTCTCTGGGTGTTTGGAACATACAAGTATGATATGGCACCAGATCCAAGCAGCGAGGAAGGACAAAAGCAATCTCTGTGATCTTCCTGGGCCTCGCCAATGTATTTGGCTCAACTCCCCATGCACTCCTTTGGGAAGCATTTGACTTCTTCCAGATACCAGAGCCCATCACAACACTGGTGAAGTTGTACCTTCAACACCTACGATTGTGCTTCATAACAGCAGATTTTACCGCAACATGGCAGAGTCTGGAAGTAGGCATTATGGCAGGTTGTACTGTATCAGCCTGGTCTTCACAATGGCCATGGAGGTCATTATCAAGGCTTCAAGATGGGTAGTAGGCGGTGAAAGAACAAGTGCTGGACTTTGCGTTCCCCGTATCAGGATGTACATGGACGATATAACAATACTGACCACTACTGCAACATGCACCAAGCGACTACTTGGAAAGCTGCAGGAAATCATCAAGTGGGCCAGAATGGAAATCCAACCCAGCAAGTCTCGAAGCTTCTCCATAGTCAAGGGAACGCTGAAAGACATAAAGTTCTTCATGGGCGATGACCCAATTCCAACAGTGTCTGAGCAGCCTGTCAAAAGCCTGGGTAGATGGTACCACGCCAGCCTCACGGACAAAGAGCAGGTGCAGCAACTGAAGCAACACATCGCCAACGGCCTAGATGACAGAAGTGGCATGTGACAAGGCAGATGCTTCCTGAAAACTCCAAGCTATTGAGTGCAGATCTGGTAACATTAATTTGTGTCCAGCAGTAATTTGGATTATTATTCCAGTGATGAGTTAAAGGAAAGAGAACTAATTTGGAACAACAAAGGATGTTATATTTGAAATTAGAGTCAAATCACACGCAGAAAGAGAAGGAAATTTTAGATTAGCAGTTGGGTATGTTAAAGGGGCATAAAAGGCTGAAAAGGAACAGCTTTTATAGACAACGGTTTCAAAGTATTGTTGTGGGTCCCTACGTCACATCCCACAATTTCTTTGACTTACTGCCATCAGGAGCAGGAGCATCAGGACTAGGACTGCCAGAGTGGCTAACAGCTGTGAGACTCCTGCCACCATGGAGATCTCATCACCAGGACAGCAAGATGTTTACTGTACAATTTACTGTTTATCTGTGGTGTGCACTCCACATGTATTTTGCATGATATTTTATTAACTTATTTGTAGTAATATTTTTGTGTGATTTATGTTTTGTGGGTGAACTGTGGTCCAGAGGAGCCTTGTTTTCCTTGGTTGTATATATGTACAGACAGATGACAATAAACTTTGAAACAGATGAGAAACAAGTATCATTAATCTAAAGATTATTTTTTACCAACACACATCAAAGTTGCTGGTGAACGCAGCAGGTCAGGCAGCATCTGTAGGAAGAGGTGCAGTCGACGTTTCAGGCCGAGACCCTTCGCCAGGCCTGGCCTGCTGCGTTCACCAGCAACTTTGATGTGTGTTGCTTGAATTTCCAGCATCTGCAGAATTCCTGTTGTTTTTATTATTTTTTACCATCCTGTTCTGAGCCATGTGTGTTAAACATCTTTCAGAGTTATATCTCAGTTGCATTTTGTATCCCTTGTTTCACACGTGACTTCTTTCCCACAGTTACTAAAGAGTAAACTGAATGAAGATGTGATAAAGTGGATCTGATTCAGTAGGGTAAAACTAATTCCTTTTAACTGCCCTTCTCAGAAGAAGTAATTGGCTCCAGACTCTTGACGTTTTGACATTAAACTAATCGGTAGTTTAGACTGTGGTTGCAGACAAAAATAGCCACATGTCTAGAAGCTGGAAGAGTTCTCATGCATAAATGAATGAGTTAACAACCTTCCTGCCCAGGGAGTCCAATAACTGTTCTCACTCCTCTGCTCCAGCTCAGGAAGTCGAGATGGGGAAAATAGAACAAGCACATTTCTGCTGTATGTGGACATATTAGCCAATTGTCTCTATTTCATCTTGAAACTATTTCTCAAGTATATCTTGTCCCTTTTATATCCTTGTAAAGTGTCTGCTCTCTGACCTGATTGTTGCACAATCTTCTCATTCTGAAACTGCTGAAAACCACATCTGGTAATTTGTCCTTGATACCTTGGTGAGTCTGGTGTGGGTGCAGGGATGATCCACTTCCGATGAAACACCATTCTAGGGAATCTGAATTGACTTTCCTTGGGCTGAAGATAACAACCAACACAACCGAAGGATGTGAAGGGACAACTTGCAAGTGTTGCCACACATTCTGGGGCCAATAAAGCATGTCCACCATGTTCGCAGAACAGCAAAACAAGCCCTGTTCCTTCCTTCCACCCGCTCACACAGATACTGTAGACAAGTCCCCAACCCAACCAATCCTCCCCCCACCCCCGACGCCAGCAACTTTCTTCCCTCCCTCTGATCCCAATTCTAATCCCTACCCTGTCTTCAGCAAGAACCTTACCTTTGTCCCCCTAAACGCATAGTTCTGTGCTGTGTGCTTGCCATGACACTGAGCTTTCAGGTCCATCTCCAAGCCCACTGCTTTGGCAAAAATTCCTCACCCTGCAACAATGACCCCTTCTCTCGTTTCCAACCCTTCTTCTCTTCTAGGACACCCCACTCTGGATCTTTTCTTCTCATAATTGCCGAGAAGGTGTCGACCGGCTGACCCTATGCATTTTTCTCTCCTCCTCAAGCCTCACCCCCTTTGAACGCACCGCCCTCCACTCTCTGCACCAATCCCAACCTTACCTCCAAACCCGCAGACAAAGAAGGGTGCTGTTGTGTGGCGGACTGACCTCTGCCTTACTGAGGCTGCAGCTCTCTGACGCCTCATCTTACTCATAGGCTCCTCACTCTGCACTGCTTGTTTCTTTCTCCTACCCAGGATCCACAAACCTGACTCTCCAGGTAGGCCCATTGTCTCTGTCTACTCCTGACCCACTAAGCTCATGTCCCCATACCTCGACTCCATTCTAACCACCTTGGTTCAGTCCCTACATCCATAACTCCTCACATGCTCTCGATCTCCTCAACAACTTTCAGTTCCCTGGCACTATGGATGTCCAGTCGCTATAGACTTCTATCCCCCATCAAGAAGGCCTTAACGGTGTCCACTTCTTTCTCAATAAAAGACCCAGCCAGTTCCCCTCCACCATTCCCTCCTTCATCTGGAAGAACTGGTCCTCACCCTCTGCAATTTCTCTGTTGGCACCTCCCATTTACTTGAAACTCAAGGGGTAGCCAGTCACCTGCATGGACCCCAGCTATGCCTGCCATTTCATTAGCTACTTAGAACAGTCCATGTTCAAAGCCTACACTAGTAATGCTCCTCAGCTCTTCCTGCTCTACTCTACATTGACAACTGGATTGATGCTGCTTCCTGCTGAGCTCATCAATTTCATCAACTTTGCCTCCAACCTCCATCCCGCCCTTAAATTCACTTGGTCCATTTCTGACACCTCCCTCTCCTTTCTCGATTTCTGGAGACAAACTGTCTACTGACATCTTTTATAAACGTCTCCTGTAGAAATGCTATTCTCAGTTCCTTAGTGTCCTTTGCATTTATTCCCAGGATGAGGTTTTCCTTCCTCTTTCTTCAAAGAATGGGGTTTCCCTTCCATCCACCATTGATTCTGTGCTCACCTGCATCTCCTCCATATCTGGACATCTGTATTCAACTCATCTTCCTGCCATCTTCAGTGGAATCCTATCACCAAATATATCTTTACCTCCTCCCTTCTCTCTGCTTTCTGCAAGGATTGCTCCCTCCATGATTCCCTTGTCCATTCAGCCCTTCCCACTAGTCTCCCTCCAGGCACACATCCCTGAAAGCGACAGAAATGCTATACCTGCCTGTTCACCTCTCCCATCAACTCCATTCAGGGTCCCAAACAGTCCTTCCAACTGATGCAGCACTTCACCTGCAAATTTGTTCGGGTTGTCTGTTGTGTCTGGTGCTCCCAATGCAGCCTTCTCTGCATTCGTGAGACCCGAGGTAAACAGGGGGAATTGCTTTATCGAGCACCTCCACTACATCTGCCAAAAGCAGAATTTTCTGGTGGCCAACTATCTTAATTCCTATCTCCCGATGACATTAACATCAATTTCTCCTTCTGGTAAAAAAAAGTAATTTTTCCTTTCCACTTCTTTCTTCTGCTATTCCCCACTCTGGCCTCTTGCCTCTTCTCCACACCCACCTGTCACCTCTCCGTGTTGTCCCTCCTTCCCTTTCTCCCATGGTCCACTCTTCTCTCCTATTAGATTCCTTCTTCTCCAGCCCTTTACCTTTCCCACCTACCTGGCTTCACCTATCACCTTCTAGTTATCCTCTTCCCCTCCCCGCACCTCCTTCCCTTATCCCAGATCAGCTGCCAACCACAGCTGAGAGCCCCATCCACCCAAAGCAATGGTTTTTAAGGTGCCAGTAGCTTGTCTTTGCCCCTTCTGTCAGTAGAAATGGTTCTGCCGGGCTTAGTTGCTAAGCCACATGTGAAGGCGAAGGAGTTGGATTTGGTTGTCAGACTATTTGAGGCACAAGTCATTGGGAGCATTGTAGTGGGAGCTTGTCCCCATTACCACCCCTGGCTAGAACAACATTAAGGAACTGCTGTATACACATGTGATAATTAAATCCTCATCTGAATCTTCTGATTTGCTAAAACAGCATTTGTTCTCGATGAGTACTGAAGTCTCACACCACTAGTATCAAACATTTTGTTCTCCTTTACATTTGTGCACCAAAACAATCTGGAATCTTGAACCAGGTTCAAGAACAGCTTCTTCCCTTCAAGCTTTCAGTTCCTGAACCAACTTGCACAATCCTAATCAGTATAGCAACTGCAGATCATTCGATTCTGGTCACTCTATACTACAATGGATTTTCTTTTGTTTTTGTTCAAATTGCGTTCGTTTTTGTTTAATTTATGATTTTCTTGTGAATGCTGCTTATATGATGCCTATGCCTGTGATGCTGCTGCGGGTCAGTTTTTCATTGTACCCGTACGTGTATTTATGTTATTAGATTATTAACTTATTTAATGTTGTCGTTTTGCGATCTTTTTGCTTGACAGACTCTCAAAAGACGTTATGTGAGCGTCACAGAGATAATGTCCTGAGCAGCATATCGCCCAGAGGACCAAGACCCTTTGACCAGTACGTGCCACAGTGCGATTCACAAGGGAACTACCTGCCGGTCCAGTGTCACCAAACCCAGCTGAGCTGTTGGTGTGTGGATTCAAATGGTCGTGAAATTGCAGGAACCAGGACTGGCCATGGAATTCGACCCCCATGTAAGTCCAGCACTTTTGAATCAACCTATGAGTTTCAATAGAAAAATATCACAACAATAAGAATCAAGTTTATAATCACTGACCTACTGTACATCATGAAATTTATTGACTTTTGGTGGCAGTAAAGTGCAAGATGCGAAAATCATTATATCCAGTGCAATGGCTAGAATTTGTATTAGATGCTTCAAAAATTTGTGTGTTCAAATTTGTGGTTTATAATGTTTACAAGTACAGGTTCAATTTCTGTAGCACATTAACACAATGATAAGGTGGCTTGAGGAATGTAACACCAAATTTTGACAGAGACATTGGAGCAGTTGATCCATTGCAGGGAAAGTCCTCCTCTCCATTGAGCACGTGTATAAAGAGCACTGCCACAGGAAAGTAGCATCCATCATCAAGGACCCCAACATCCAGGCCATGCTGTCTTCAGGAAGAAGATACAGGAGCCTTAGGTTCCAGATCACCAGATTCAGGAACAGTTACTGCCCTTCAGCCTTCAGACTCCTCTCTCTCTACTGTCCTGTATGCCGCTGGCGTTTAGGACCTCCGTCTCTGGTGGTGTCCAGGGCTGTCTTCATTGTGTCAGTAGTTTGTTTTCACTGCTGTCAATCATGCAAGTCATGGGAAGAGACTCGGGAATACTGTCACACTCAGATGGAGAAGAATTCTTCATTGCTGTTTCCATAACAATTTTGTTTTACAAGTCAGGGTTGTTAGCCCTGAGCTTAACCCCTGAACCTGGAGGATCGGTGGACCATTCTTAATCTGGTCTCTTCCCTTTGACCTGTTTGGCATGGGTCATCCTACCAAGAGCCAAAGCGTAAAGCCCTAACCTCCAGCCAAAATAGCTTTCCAGGTCATTAAGGCACACAGGCCTCTAAACCACAACAGGGTTGTCCTCTTGGAGGGTCAGACACCTGGACCAGCATGCACAACTTCCATCACCTCAACTCTGAACCGATTCCACAACCTACAGACCCGACAACTCATATGTTCTGTACTATTTATTTATTTACGTATTATTATTATTATTATTGATTTTTTTGTGTTTGCGCAGTTTGTCTTGTTTTGCTCATTGATTGCTCGCCAGTCTTTGTGTGTAGTTGTTCATTGATTCTATTTTGTTTCTTTGTTCTACTCTGAATCCTGAAGAAAATGAATTTCAGGGTAGTGTGTGGTGATATATAGAAACTTTGATGATAAATTTACTGTGGAAAAACTCCTGAAAGAGCAATGTTTTAAGGAGAGATTAGGCATTATGGGTACATTCAGCAGAGTCTCCAGAGCAACACACACAAAATGCTGGAGGATCTCAGCAGGTCAGGACTAGCCATGGAACTTGCCCCCCCCCCCACCCGTGTAAATACTTTTTACTTCAGCCCATCACCCCTACTGGGGCACAGGCCACCAACAGCAGCTCACCAGAGTCCTCTGTCCCGGACCAGCCCTTCAAGTTGTCCCAGGTGTAGCTCATCTTTCCCTTCTCCTCTGGGGGATAAGCTCCTTGGAGATTCTGTTGGTGTTCTGTAGCTCTGGGCTGTTACAGGATGGGGCTGCTAGCCCATCCCCAACCGTACAGCCGGGCTTGGGACCACCCATGGCGGAGTTCCATGTAAGTACAGTGCTCTTGAATCAAGCTATGAGTTTGAGCACTATCCCAACGAACCATCTTGGTCCAGAACTTCAGTTATTTATTTCGCTCTGTGGATAGTGCCTGACCTGCTGGGTTCCTCCAGCATTTTGTGTGGTGAGGAGGAGAGCAAAGGCAGTGCTGAATCAGAGCGAGTTCGAGGCATGTTTGAGATGGAGTGGGAGTGAACAAGGCGGAGAATAGTTGGAGCAAAGGAGTTTCAGAGTCTGCCCACTGAAACTGAGAGCCAGGTTGGATTGATCCCAGCACTGGGCCGATTTGAGAAGGTCAGGTATAGGCTGGAACGTGGCAGTGGGGTCCAGGCTCACTATAAATAGGGCAGGGCCTGGGTCCCAGTGTGGGAGATGACCTGGTGTTTGGACAACATCAGGCCAGATGAACTGAAAAGGCAGGGTATCGGGACGAAAGCGAAGGTTGGGCTGTTTCTGCTCACCGCTCCATAATGTTTACTCACCTCTCCACGGCACTGAGGCTGACAATTTTCCCCACTACGTAATGAAGGTATGCACCCACTCCGGCTGCTTCGGGCTTCGTGCCTGTGGAATCACTTTCATTCTGAATGCTGAAGGCTTCTCCTTCCCACCCTCCCCCCACCTTCTTTATTGGGCCTCTGCCCCTTCCCTCTTCAGTCCTGACGAAGGGTTCCGGCCCGAAACGTTGACCGGTGGTTTCTACGGATGCTGCCCGACCTGCTGAGTTCCTCCAGCGTGTTGTGAGTGTTGCTTTGACCCCAGCATCTGCAGAGTATTTTGTGCTTAAGGATGGACAATGTGAGCCAACATTGTCTGCATCTTATAAAGAAAAAATAGTAAAAAGCTTCAGGGTTTGCACATTCGAAGGCTGAAGCACAGTGAAGAGAATTTTGGGGTACAGGAGAGGTCAGCATCACCCTATGTACAAAGTATGTTCAAAGACGTTTATTCTTTCCTGAGTTCTTCATTTGGTCAAAGATTGTTCAAAAATCCCACAAAGCATTCGGCTGGTCCTGCTGAGAATGTTTATCAGATGAACACGTGAAGCCCCAAATGTATTTCTTTATAAATCATTTCATTTGAACCCGTGGGAAATAAGAACTTCTGGGGAAAAGGGAACTTACAATTGCAGCCTCCTTCCTGTATCTACATTCCTTGCACCAGTGATTTTTGAGAGCTATTTTTCTCAAATGGCATAATTTTCCAAGTACCTATCAGGCCAGTGTCTCTCATGTACACTTATTTATGTTGGATGCCACTGGTCCAAATTTTCAATTCTCATTCATTCTCTCTCTCCCCCCACCCTCACCCTCTCCCCCACCCTCACCCTCTCCCCCCTCTCCCCTCTCCCCTCTCCCCTCTCCCCCTCTCCCCTTCCCCCTCCTCTCCCCTTCCCCCTCCTCTCCCCCCTCCCCTCCCCCCTCGCCCCTCCCCCTCTCCCTCCTCTCCCTCCTCTCCCCACCCCATCTACCCCCTTCCCCTCTCTCCCCTCTCCCTGTCTCTTTCTTTCTCTCCTTCTTTCTCTCCTTCTCTTTCTTTCTTTCCCTGTCCTTTTCTCTTTCACTCTGTATCAGGTTTTATATGGAAACTAGCTGGACAGTGTGGAGTGTCTACAGAAAGCTTAGCAAATTCATGGACTGCAAAAAAGTTTTTTCTCCCCCTGCAGTGTTTACAAAGGAAATGGTATTTCAGGAATTTGCCATCCACTGCACTAACTGAATGTAAAGGGCGGTTATTCATAGCACAACTAAGTGAGAGATGAATTTTTAATACATATAAGGGGACATGACATAAAATCATCTGAACTTGTTCGGCAGCAAATTGATGACTATATTCGGTCATTTGAAAATGGCTGTTTTAAAAGAAAATGAAGATATTGTTTCTGGCAAATGATGCTGTGCAGTGTGACTGATGATAAACACAGGAGATTCTGCAGATGCTGGAAATCGAGAGCAACGCACACAAAATGCTGGAGGAACTCAGCAGGTCAGGCAGCATTTATGGAGAGGAATGTCAATGTTTATGGCTGAGACTCTTCATCAAGACCCTCCCATTGAGCAGAAGATACGAATGCCTGATACATACCACCAAGCTCAAGGACAGCTTCTATCCAGCTAGTATAAGACTATTGAATGCTTCCTTAGTGCAATAAGATGGACTCACCCTCATGACCTTGCACCTTACATGTGCCTGCACTGCACTTTCTCTGTACTGTAACACTTCATTCTGCACTCTTTGTTCTTTTACCTTGCGTTTCCTTCATGTGCTGATGTAATGAATTCACCTGTATGGACAGTATGCAAGACAAATTTTTCCACTGTACCTCGGTACATATAACAATAATATACCAATTTACCAAAACTCTAAGCACAAGAGATTCTGCAAGTTCTGGGAATCTTGAGCAACACACACAAAACGCTGGAGGAATTCAGCAAGTCAGGCAGTATATATGGAGGAGAATAAGCAGTTGACATTTCAGGTCCTGATGAAGTGCCTTGCCCTGAAACGTTGACTGTTTATTCCGCCTGCATAGATGCTGCCTGGCTTGCTGAGTTCCTCCAACATTTTGTGAGTGTTACCAAGACACTGCCTCTTGCATTGGAACTTACACTGAACCCTGTTCACTATCGCACCCTCTGCCCAGGTCTGGTAATGCCTTTTTTTCTCTTGTGTAGTTATTGTCCCCCTTGTTTATAAATTCCTCCATTGCCTTACTATCTTGTCAATCTCTGAGATACCATGATGATTCTGTGAGTTTGTCCTCCAATTCTGACCTTTTGAAGATCACTGCACTTCCCTCAACAAATTAGATTTATTATCACTAACATGATGTGAAATTTGTTGTTTTACGGCAGCAGGGCAATGCAAAAACAGAAAAATCTACAAATTACAGAAATAACGGATGGTGAGGGCCCTTTATGATGGATGCCGCCTTTCTGGGGCAACACCTTTTGAAGACGTCCTCGATGGTGGAGAGTTGTGCACATGATGGGGTTGGCTCAGTCTACAGCCCTCTGCTGCCTCTCGTGCACTGGAGCTTCCACAGCGGTCAGAATGCTCATCTACAGAGATTTGTAAAAGTCTTTGGTGACGTACCAAATCTCAAATCCTAATGAAACAGAGCTGCTGGTGTGCCTATTTTGTGATGGCTTCAGTGTGCTTGGCCAATGATAGATCCTCTGAGAACTTGAAGCTGCTCACCCTTTCCACTGCTGACCATTGAATAAGGATTGGTGTGTCTTCTTCTGATTTCCCTGAATTCCTCAGTCAGTTCCTTGGTCTTGCTGACAAAGTGCGAGGCTGTTGTCGTGACACCACTCACTCCATTCTTCATTCTGCTATTGCTTTTCCCTCTCTACAACCTTGATATATGTGTGTTTAGTTTGATCTGTTTGGCCGGCATGCAAACCAAGAGCTTTTCACTGTATCCTGGTACATGTGACAGTCATAAACCATTAACATTTAATCATTGCTCAGTTCTCTGACTCTGCTCAAGAATCCCTTGTTCTTATTTCTCTATAACTGTGATCTACAGACTCACTTTTAAGAAGTATTTACAATGCATTTTCTAAGAATTTTTTTTGCATAATTTGTCTCCTTTTGCATGTTGGTGGGTTGGTAGTGTATGTATAGTTTTTCATAAATTATTTTTGTATTGCTTTATTTTTCGGTAAATGCTTGCAAGAAAAGGAATCTCAAGGTACATGTTAATATTGCTAGTAGGTAGTAACATATCCCATAGGGTAGCACAATTGCATAGCATCGCTTTATCGTGTGCCTGTTTGTAAGGTCGTGGTTTGGCTCCCACCGCTGTCTGTAAGGTGCATGTGACTGCGTGGGTTTCAGCCTGGGTGCTCCAGTTCCCTCCCACATTCAAAAGGTGTACAGTTAGGGTTAGTGAGTTGTGGGCCTGCTATGTTGGTGCTGGAAGTGTGGCGACACTCGTGGGCTGCCTTGCACAATCCTCAGTGATTTGATTTGACACAGATGATACATTTCACAGTATGTTTCAATACACACTAAAGCTAATCGTTTTCCTCTATATACATGCTTTTGTAGCGATGGTAGCGATGTGCTACACACAGTGCTAGAATAACCACACGGAGTCGGTAAGTTAGAGTTGCGGTGAAAGAGATTTATTCAAACTTCGCGGCCCGCTTTAAAGCCTTCCCGTTCCCGCCCTCCTTGGGCGGGACTACTGTGGGGAATGCATATTCCCAGACCCTTTCTGCGCACGGGATTTTCCCCCTGCTGGTGAAGATGGCCTGGCGCCCTTTTTGCTGCCGGCCCTCTGCCTGCGCGCGCTGTGTTGTGAGCCGGTTCGTGGGTGCCAGAAAGTGGGTCGCCACACTTTGATAATTTTATTTTGACCTTGACTTTTGACTTTGACACCTACAGCTTCTCTTCTTTAAGCCACTCTTCAAAATGGAGCCCTCCTTTTCCATGTTTTGGTGAGTTGCCCTTGCGTGTGCATCTGTGCCTGTTGCCTCTCCTGTGACAAACACCTGATTTTTGTGCAGCCCCTACATATGAACGAGCACGGTCGAATGGGTCTGCAGCAGCTGCTGTACTGTAGGCACCTCGCGTCATGTGGGAACTGCGAGAGTCCACATTTCCAACTTGAGAACTGTTCGAGCCTGTACTCGCTCAGAAGAATGAGGGGGGGATCTCATTGAAACCTACTGAATATTGAAGGGCCAAGATAGAGTGGATGTGGAGAGGATGTTTCTAATAGTGGGAGAGTCTAGGACCAGAGGGCACAGCCACATCCCTTGAAAACAGAGATGGGAGGGAATTTCTTCAGTGAGAGTGTGGTGAATCTGTGACATCCATTCCAAGGACAGCCGTGGAGCCAAGTCATTGAGTATATTTAAAGTGGAGGTTGATAGGTTCTTGATGATTAGGAGTGTCAGAGGTTAGAGGGAGAAGGCAGCCAAATGGTGGTGAGAGCGATAGTGTGTCAGTCTTGATGGAATGGTACAGCATATTCGATGGGCCAAATGGTCTAATTCTGCTCCTATGTCTTATGGTCTTATGCCATAACCAGGGAAGAACCTGTACGTAATTGTCTGTTCCTATTTTATGTAAAAACAAGGTTCAATTTGATTCTGTCTCGTGTAAGTTTGAAAACATAGTAAGTGTACTGTACAACAAAAACAACAGGAATTCTGCAGATGCTGGAAATTCAAGCAACACACATCAAAGTTGCTGGTGAACGCAGCAGGCCAAGCAGCATCTATAGGAAGAGGTGCAGTCGACGTTTCAGGCCGAGACCCTTCGTCAGGACTAACATACGCTTTTTATTTGTGAGGAGGTAACATTCAGAGTGTTTTCTGCTCTTGTAAGTTTGAAAACATAGTAAGTGTACTGTACATACACCGTTTTTATTTGTGAAGAGGCTTTCTGCTGGTGCTTCCTTGTTTTCTGCAGCTTGACTTTGTCTTTGTACTTCACACGTTCAGTGCTGAACATCTCTCCCACTGGGTACTACCTCCAATCAGCTGCTACCTAAATAAATCTGTTCCCTTCACCTTGACTACTCCTGGTCATTACAAGTTCCATATCTTCAACATTCTCCTGACATTCTCTGATGAATTGGAGATTTCCTTGCAGAGAAGACTTCAAGATTCAAAATTGTTTTATGTCATTTCCAGTACACAGTGTAAAAGAGAACAAAATAATTGTTACTCCAGATCTGATGCAACGCAAGAAACATACGACACAATGGAAAAAATCAGAATAAATACATTCCTTTGCAAAGTGTTAGGCACATATATATGGATAGGGTGCTGAAGACTTTTGCACTGCACTGCAGTAATTTTATGTATTGCACAGTACTGCCACCGCAACAGAAAAGAACACGTTTCATGTCATATGTGAGTGATGAGAACCTGATTCTGATACAGATCTATTGGAGACGGAGAGTGAGAAGGGGGCAGGAAGAGGGGAATTGATGTTGGGAAAAGGGGAACTGAGAGCGGAGGGCATGGGAATCACTGGAGAGACATTCTGTCATGATCAGTAAACCAATTGTTTGGAATCAAATGACTTTGCCTGGTGTCTCAGGGCTGAGTGTGTCTGCCCCCTCGAAACCCACCACTCTCTGGCACTCCTTCTCTGTCACCTGTCCCACATCCCTCCTGTGGCGTGCCACCCTCGCCATTCCAAACGTCCTTTGCAAAGGATTTACAAACTCAGTCTCCATTCCACATTGACCGATAGAGTAATGTGCAGAACTCTTACGCACCCTAGCTATACGTATATACTGTATGTGCACATGTAAGATAGCTTATATGCATAGATTGTATGTCCATACAGTGACACAAGGCACAAGAGCATCTGACAGGAAATGATAAAGTAGTGGCGGTTGGAGATATGGAGGGGTGGGTTAGTGGATGGAGGTGTTGATCAGTCTTACTGTTTGGGGAAAGTAACTGTTTTTGAATCTGATAGTCCTGGTGTGGATGCTATGTGCCTCTTCCCTGATGAGAGTGGGACAGACGGTGCCTGAGCAGGGTGGGTGGGATCACTGCCTCTTTTCTGGCACCGTACCATAGATACATCCTTGATGGCAGGTAGGCTGAGGCTGGTGCTGGTGATGCATTAGGCAGTTTTGACCCCCCATTGCAGAGCCTTCCTGTCCACCACATTGCAGTTTCTGTACCATTCAATAATGCAGCTTGTTAGGATGCTCTCTGGTCTGCATCTGTAGAATGATGTGAGTATAGATATGCAAAGTCCAGCTCCCTTCAGCCTCCTTAGAAACTAGAGGTGTTGGTGAGCCTTCCTGATTGTGTAGAGTGTGTTCTGGGACCATGAGAGGTTGTGCAAGAAGTTTCCACCGCTGTACCGCCAATGTAAAACTAAGTGTGAGTGGTGCAAGTTCTCCTGAAGTCGATAGCAATCTCCTTTGTCCACTTCTTCCATTTTTTTCAACATTCTCCTCCTTACAGAGGAGGTTGGCCAGGATGCTGCTTGGATCGGAGAACGTCTTATGAGGATAGAACGTAGAACATTACCCCACGGTACATGGTGTGTACACGCAGTAGCGTAGCGATTAGCGTAATGTTAATATAGCGCTAACGACGTGGTGTCAATTCCCCTGCTGTCTGTCAGGAGTTTGTATGTTCTCCTCATTAACGTGTGGGTTTCTTCCGGGTGCTCTGCTTTCCTCCCACATTCCAAATTCATATTGGTCACATGGGTTAATTGGTCACATGGGTGTAATTGGGCGGTGTGGGCTCAATGGGCTGGAAAGGCCTGTTACTGTGCTGTATCGCTAAATAAATAAAATCAAATAAAAATAAATCCTTTCATCCCATAAGGTGCCAACGTTTGAACCTACTCTAAAATTAATCTAAACCTTCTGTCCTACATAACCCTCCATTTTTCCATCATCCATGCACCTATCTAAGAGTTTCTTAAATGTCCCAATGTATTTGCTTCTACAACCACCCCTGGCAGCGAGTTCCTCACACTCACCACTCTCTGTTTTTAGAAAAAGCTATCTCTGATATCCCCCAATACTTCCCTCCGCTCGCCTTAAAATTATGCCCTCTCGTATTAGCCTCTTTTTAGATTGGTCGAGCAAGTCGGGCTTTTCTTTTTGGAGCAAAGGAGGATGAGAGGAGACTTGATAGAGGTGTACAAGATACAAGATGCATAGATCGAGTGGACAGCCAGAGACTTCTTCCCTGGGGGGAAATGACTAATACAGGGCAGCATATCTTTAAAGTGACTGGAGGGGATGTCAGAGATAGTTTTTTTTTACATAACACAGGGAGTGTTAAGTGCATAGAATATGCTGTGAAGAGTGGTGGTAGAGGCAGATTAGGTTTAAGAAACTCTTAGGCACACGGATGATAGAAATATGGAAGGGTTAGATTGACCCTAGAATAGGTTATCAGGTCAGCACAACACTGTGGGCCGAAAAGCCTGTACTGTTCCATGTTAATTATATTTACAATTTTTATCTTAGTCCTTCCCACAGTGAAAAAAATTATTTCAACAGTCTCTTATTGCACCACTTTTGCAGCTAATGTTTCAGATCACAACGAACCACTTTATTTAATAAAACCTTTTCCTCACACCTTTGGCAGCTCTTAATAGCTGAAAACTTTGAAGTTGTGTCCCTGATCCTTGAACCATCTGCTATCCCATATGCAGTCACAGCACAGAAACAGGCTTTTTGACCCATCTACACAAACACAAGAGATTCTGCAGATGCTGGAAATTCAGAGCAACACACGAACAAAATGCTGGAGGAACTCAGCAGGTCAGGCAGCGTCTGTGGAAGGGAATAAGCAGTCGAGGTTTTGGGCTGAGACCCTTTAGCATTCCTGATGCAGTCCGAAACACTCACCTCCATGCTGAACCATTATTCTGCCTATTCCCATCGACCCACACCCAACCACAGCCCTGCACACCCCTCCCATTCAAACCTTGCAGTCGAACCCACATCATTAGCGCCGAACCAATCGATTTGAAGAGAGAGAGAGAGCTTCGCACAGGTTGGGGAGAAGAGTTTAAAAAAGGAGTGTTTCACAGGGCTCGGTGCATTAGAATAATGGGTATGACTGCAAAGTCAGTTTTCTGTTCTGGGTGTCAGATGTGGGATGTCCGTGAGATTTCAAGCCTCCTTGATGGCCACTCCTGCACCAGGTGCATCGAGCTGCAGCTTCTTAGAGACTGAGTTAGGGAACTGGAGCTGCAGCTCCAAAGACCTTTGGCTTGTTAGAGAGAGTGAGGAGGTGATAGATAGGAGCTACAGGCAGGTAGTCACACCGGGGCCACAGGAGACTGGTGAGTGGGTGACCGTCAGGAGAGGGAAGGCAGGGTGTCAGGTAGTGGAGAGCACCCCTATGGCTGTCCCCCCTTAACAATAAGTACATTTTGAGTGCTGTTGCAGGGGGGACGACCTATCTGGGGGAAGCAACAGTGGTCTTGTCTCTGGCACTGAGTCTGAGCTGGTGGCTCAGAAGGGCAGGGAATGGAAGAAAATGGCCAATGATAGGGGACTCGAGAGTTAGGGGGACAGGTAGGCGATTCTGTGGACACGAGAAAGAAACACGGATGATAGTTTACCTCCCAAGTGCCAGGATCCAGGATGTTTCTGATCGCGTCCACAATATCCTGAAATTGGAGAGTGAGCAGCCAGAAGTCATGGTACATATTGGTACCAACAACATAGGTAGAAAAAGAGAGGAGGTCCTGAAAGCAGAATACAGGGAGTTAGGAAGGAAACTGAGAGGCAGAACCTCAAAAGTAGTAACCTCAGGATTACTGTCTGTGCCACGTGACAGTGAGTATAGGAATAGAATGAGGTGGAGGATAAATGCGTGGCTGAAGGATTGGAGCAGGGGCAGGGATTCTGATTTTTGGATCATTGGGACTACTTCTGGGCAGATATGACTTGTACAAAAAGGATGGGTTGCACTTGAATCCGAGGAGGACCAATATCCTGGCAGGGAGGTTTGCTAATACTCTTGGGGAGGGTTTAAACTAGATTTGCAGGGGGTTGGGAACCGAAGTGAAGAGGCAGAGGATGGGGAGGATGGAGTACAAGTAGAGATAGCTTGTAGGAAGTTTGTGAGGAAGGGTAGTCAGATGTGAGAGCAAAGATGCATTCAGACTGATGGTTTGATATGTGTCTATTTTAATGCAGGGAGTATCATAAACAAGGCGAATGAACTTAGTGCAAGAGGTTTAGATGGGGTGGAGTTTGTTAGGTGTGTTTAGGAAGGTTTCCTAATGCAATATGTAGGTAGGCCAACTAGAGGAGAGGCTGTACTTGATCTGGTATTGGGAAATGAACCTGGTCAGGTGTCAGATTTCTTGGAGGGAGAGCATTTTACAGGTAATGATCACAACTCTATCTCCTTCACCATAGTGCTGGAGAGGGATTGGAGCAGACAATTCAGGAAAACACTTAATTGGGGTAGGGGGAAATATGATGCTATTAGGGAGGAACTTGGGAGCAGATGTTCTGAGGGAAATGCAAGGCAGAAATGTGGCAAATGTTCAGGGAACATTTGCATGGTGTTCTGCATGGGTATATTCCATCGAGGCAGGAAAAGGATGGTAGAGTTAAAGAACCATGGTGTACAAAGTATGTAGAAAATTTAGTTAAGAAAAGCTTACAAAAGGTTCAAGAAACTAGGTACTGTTAGAGCTCTAGAAAATTACAAGATTGCTCGGAAGGAGCTTAAGAATGGAATTAGGAGAGCCAGAAGAAGACATGAGAAGGCCTTGGTGAGCAGGATTAAGGAAAACCCCAAGACATTCTACAAGTATGTGAAGAGCAAGAGGATGAGCTATGTGAGAATAGGACCAAACAGGTGCAATAGTGGAAACGTGTGCATGGAGTCCGAGGAGCTACTTCATGAATACTTTGCTTCAGTATTCACTAGGGAAAAAGACCTTGGCAATTGTGGGGATGACTTACAGTGGACTGAAACGCTTGAGCATATAGGCATTAAGAAAGAGGATGTGCTGGAGCTTTTGAAAAGCACTTAGTTAGATAAGTCACTGGGACCGGATGAGATATACCCCAGACTACTGTGAGAAGCGAGGGAGGAGATTGCTGAGCCTCTACGTTGCGTCATCAACAGGGACGGGAGAAGTACCGGAGGATTGGAGGGTTACAAGTGTTGTTCCCTTGTTCAAGAAAGGGAGTAGATATAACTTAGGAAATTATAGACCAGTGAGTCTGACTTCAGTGATGGGCAAGTTGATGGCAAAGATCCTGAGAGTCAGGAGAGACATAATCTGATTAGGGAGAGTCAGCCCGGCTTTAACAAGGGCAGGTTGTGCTTTACAAGCCTGATTGAATTCTTTGAGTCTTATTATTTGGGATGCTTTTAAGGCATATATTAGAGGACAAATTATCTCCTATACTGCATATATTAAGGAAAAAGCTAATGAAGAGAGAACTGACTTAGTTAATCAATTAAAACAATTAGACCGGAAATATGCTTTGGCACCAGACCCTGAACTATACAAAAGACGTATTGAAATTAAAACTATATATGATCTTCTTATAATGTATCCAATTGAAAGTCAACTTTTGAAAGTTAGAAGCCAATTCTATATACATGGAGAAAAAACTGGTAAACTATTGGCTAATCAATTATAGCTAAATGGCAAATTAAAGAACATCGTAAAACCAATGGTGATTTGACAACTGACCATTTTGAAATAAATGACACACAGTTTTAGAGAATTTTATTCTAAACTGTATAGTTCTGATTTTGTTAAAGATAATACGCAATGAACAATTTTTTAGACCAATTAAATATTCCTGGACTTTTGGTTGATAATCGAAAGCAGTTGTATCAACCTATTCCTCAGGAGGAAATCACTGAGGCTGTACGTTCATTGCATTCTGGGAAATCTCCAGGACCTGACGGATTCTCTGGAGAATTTTATAAGGCTTTTCCTTCATTGCTTATACCTTAGTTATGCTCTCCCCGTACTGATTCCTTCAAGGTGGGTAGGTTGCCACAGTCTTTTTATGAAGCTTCCATTTCGCTTATTCTTAAAAAGAATAAGAATCCCACTGAATGCTCTTCATATAGACCAATCTCTTTACTCAATGTTGATGCTAAGATCCTATCTAAAGTTTTGGCCTGTAGACTTGAGAATATTATACCTTCTATAATATCTGATGATTAGACAGGGTTTATTAAAAATCAATATTGCCATTTTAATATACGGCGATTGTTAAATGTTATGCATTCTCCATCCAAGGAAATATCGGAATGTGTGATCTCTCTGGATGCGGAGAAGGCTTTTGACCAAGTTGAATGGAATTACCTATTTAAAACCTTAGAAAAATTTAATTTTGGGCCCAATTTTATTTTTTTTGGATTAAATTACATTACTTATCTCCCTCCACTCGGGTCCTTACTAACTTTCAGAATTCTAAACCAATTAAACTCCAAAGTGGAACCAGACTAGTATATCCATTGAGCACTTTGCTTTTTGATTTGATATTAGAACCTTTAGCAATTGTCTTTCGAGAGTCTAAAGATATCACCGGTATCTTAAGGAAAAGTACTATTCATAAAGTTTCGCTTTCTGCTAATGACCTATTGATTTTTATATCTAATGTTACAACTTCTTTATGTTTTATTTTACTGACAAATTTTAGTCAGTTTTCAGGATATAAATTGAATTTACATAAGAGTGAATTGTTTCCTTTAAATAATTTGATACCATCCGATATTAACCTTCCCTTTAAAATTGTAAGAAAACAATTTACATACTTGGGTGTAACAATCACTAAGAATTATAAATATCTATTCAAAGAAAATTTTCTAACCTTAATGAATTATGTGAAAAAGACACTTTCTAATTGGTCACCTCTCTCTTTATCATTGATTGGTCAAATTAATTCTATTAAAATGAATATTTTACCTAAATTTGTATACCTTTCTCAAGCAGTAGCTGTTTTTATTCCTAAATCTTTTTTTTGATTCTTTCAATTCGATTCTTTCTTCCTATATATGGAAGAACAGAAAACCCTGATTAAATAAAGCCCACCTTCAAAAAATTGAAAAGAATGGGGGCCTTGCTCTACCCAATTTTAGGTTATATTATTGGGCAATTAAGATACGAAATCTCTAACACATATGAGCCAATCTGAACATGGAAAATTAAAAAGAATGGGCTTTAAGCATGTATTTTATTCATCATATAAATTGAGTCACAAAAGAGGGGTAGCTACTTTAATATCAAGTACTCTTAATTATGAACATATTTCAGAGACTAGAGACAAAGGACGGTTTGTAAAAATCACAGGAAGAATAGAAGGTACAGAAATAACATTGCTGAATGTTTATGCTCCTCCAGGTAGTGAATGGTCATTTTATAGACACATTTTTGACCTAATGGTCAGTTCTCGAGGGGTAGTAATTTGTGGAGGGGATTTTAATATTAGATTAAATCCTATATTAGATTCTTCAAGAATAGTTACTCAGAATAAACCTCTGACTCGGAAAGTGAATTCATTGATGGAGGAGTTGGGAATTATAGATGTCTGGAGGGAATTACACCCTACTAGTAAAGATTATACATATTACTCTTTCCCTCATTCAGCCTATTCAAGAATAGACTATTTCTTTATCTTTAATACAGATAGACTCAGGATAAAAAACTGTAATATTGCAACAATTGATCTGTCGGATCATAGCCCAGTCTCTATGTCTCGAATCCTGGAAAGGAAAATGAGGAAAACACTATGGAGGCTAAACTCACAAATACTTAATAACCCAAAAGTAATGGAGAGATTAAGGGGAGAAATCAAAGAATATCTAGACCTTAATGACACGGGAGAAACATCACCAGTGATTTTATGGGATACATTGAAAGCTGTACTGAGAGGGAAAATTATTTCCATTACTACTCACATGAAAAAAATCAATGCACAAAAATTAGCAGACCTTCAAGGAAAATTAAAACAACTTCAAACTGGAGATAGCAACAAAAGTAATTCAAATCGAAAACAGGAAATTAGGAAATTGCAAAGTGAAATTGATGATATTTATACGTTGGAAACTCAAAGAAATTTTCTTTACCTGAGACAAAAGAATTATGAAGTAGGAGGTAAATCAGCTAGATTATTAGCATATAAATTACGAAAACAACAAGCAGACAATACAATTCATAAAATAAAGAATCCAAAGACAAAGCTTGTGGAGAGTACAATAGGGAAAATTCAAGAGAGTTTTGAAACGTATTATCGAGAGCTGTACTCCCAACCCCGGGCCCCCAATGAGCCCTATATAGACAGTGTATTGAATTTTTTAGATCTACCTAAACTTACAGATTTACAAAATGAAAGTTTATTAGAACCAGTAACTGTCAAAGAACTGAACGTGGCCATCTCTAGGTTAAAGGCTGGAAAGTCCCCGGGTTCTGATGGGTTTACCTCAGAGTGGTACAAGTCCCTGAAGACACAGTTAGCCCCATTACTACTTAACACCTTTAATTGGATCTTGCAGAGAGGAGAAACTCCACCTTCCTGGAGAGAAGCGATTATTTCAGTTATTCCTAAAGAGGGTAAAGGTAAACTAGAATGTTGCCTAATCCATTTAGACCAGACTGGATTTATTCAACAAAGACAAACACAGGACAACATAAGGAGAACTCTGCACATATTAGAACAGGTTAATAAGAACGAGACAGAGACAATGGTAGTAGGATTGGACGCTGAGAAAGCTTTTGATTCGGTTAGTTGGGCATTCCTATACAGAGTGTTAGGAAGGTTCAGCTTTCAAGAAAGGTTTACTAAAGTAATTCAGACTCTGTATGACAGCCCAACAGCCCGAATTAAGATAAATGGGGACCTCTCTGACTCCTTCATTTTAGAGAGAGGCACTAGACAGGGATGCCCAATTTCTCCTCTCCTTTTTGCGCTATATATTGAACCACTTGCCCAACTAATAAGACAGAGCGAAATCGTAAAAGGTATCAAGGTGGCAGGGATTGAACAGAAAGTGGCGTTATTCGCAGATGATGTTTTGGTCTATCTGAGTGAACCAGAAAAATCATTTATAGGATTGTTTACACTGTTGGATGACTTTGGGAAAATATCAGGTTATAAAATAAATGTAAAGAAAACGCAGGTTATGTCCCTAAATTATACACCATCCAAAAAATTGCAGGATACATACGATCTTAAGTGGGAAGCTAAATCATTAAAATATTTAGGAATAACCCTGCCAAAGGATCTTTCAACACTGTCACAGGTAAATTATGGGCCATTAATCTCAGAGATAAAAGCAGATATGCATAGATGGAATCTTATCCCCTTTTTAAGTTTAAATTCAAGGATAAATACTATAAAAATGAATATTCTTCCTCGGTTATTATATCTTTTCCGTACTTTACCAGTGGAGGTGGATGATAATCAATTCAGGGAATGGGACAAATGGATTTCCCGCTTCATTTGGCAAGGAAGGAAACCTAGAATTCGATATAACACCTTACAGTTAGGGAAGGAAAGAGGAGGTATGGTTCTTCCTTGCCTGAGAAATTATTTTTATGCCTCACAGATAACCCCTCTGTTATATTGGTGTAATAGGGAATATAAGGCTAGATGGAAGGAAATAAAATTTGGATTAGTTGACAGTTTTCCTCTTCAGGCCTTAATACCTGACAAAGGATTGATGGCCCAGTTGGAAAAATTTAATAATGCTTGGATAAATCTTACATTAAAAGTATGGCAGAAGGTGGTTAATTCATGTGGAATTAATAACATGCTAAAACTCTTTAGATGGTGTGCATATGATACCGAATTCCTTCCCAACAGAGGAGATAAAAGATTTGAGCTATGGATAAAGAAAGGTCTTACAACCTACCTCTCATTTATAGATAAAGGAGTATTACAAAGTTTCCAAATCCTGCAGGACAAACATGGCCTAGAACATAATGACTTTTTTAGGTACCTTCAAATACGAAACTATGTTAACCAGAGTTGTAGATATACAGACCTATCAACAGTAGAATTAGAATTTTTCAAGATTCTGAATTCGGCTTGCAGTTCAATACCTAGTAAATCAGTTTCTCGCCTATATAATGCACTCTCCCATGCTAAAAATGTAAATACACTGTATATTAAAGAGAAGTGGGAGAAAGAAGCGGGGTTGGTACTTTCAGAGGAGGCTTGGGGGAAAATCTGCAGCTTTCAATGGTCCTCGACTAATTCTTTGACTTGGAGAGAACATTGTTGGAAAAACATTATAAGATACTTCAAGACCCCATATCAGGAAAAATATAAAGATACAAATGTGATGTGTTGGAGAAGGTGCGGCTCCAAGGAGGCAAATCATTTTCATATTTTCTGGGATTGCCCTAAATTAAGTCTATTTTGGGAAGGTATTCATAGAATATTAGTTAAGGTACTTAGGTCCCAGATACCTCTGAACTTTGAGACGCTCTATTTGGGGCATGTATTGTTCCTTGAACAGAAGGAAGATATAAAGTTGCTGCAGGCCCTCTTAGCGGCAAGTAAGAAATCAATCACTAGAAAATGGCTAAATCCAATACCACCTACATTAGAAGATTGGTACGAAATTATCTTGGAAATATTTAAAATGGAAAAGTTGACCTACTCCCTGAGAACTCAAAAAGAAACATTTTATCAAATCTGGAATAAATGGATTGAATATATAACCCCAATGCGAGCAGACTTTAGATGACTCTCCTAATGATTTATATTGCTCTTCTCATCAACACAGTAATATTGCTAACGTAAGCACCCCTAGTCTAAATGTTTGTTGTTGTTTTTTTTGGAAAATAGAGAATTAACACAAGTAAAGGGAAAGATTTGGGAAAGGGATAAAAAAAATGTAAAAATTAAGTAAATAAGTACATAGGGATTGGATAATTATGTCTGCGGGCAGGAACAAGCACGAACAAATTGGGATATAAACACCTACAATGGTTGGTATATAGGCTTGTATGCAACATTTTGGACCAGTGGAAATGGTCCAGAAGGGTTGTATGGAAACTATTATTACCATTTTTCTTAACAACTAATTTCATTACTTAGCCTAATAGGTTAGATTTACCACAGTACATAATTATCTATTTAAATGTTTATTTTGCTTTTATATCATCTCAATGTGTACTTAAGAATGTATAAATAATTGTAGTTTTATACATATAAAAAAATGGAAAAGGTTATATGTGTGAAAAAAGTACATGATAATTGTGAACTCCTTATCCAAATAAAAATAAAATTTAAAAAAAAAGATACGAAATCTCATGTTTTGGTTATATTATATTAATCGTGAGGATTGTCCAATATGGGTCTTTTTGGAGGCCAACTCTGTTATGAAATTTTCTAATATTTCTCTTCTCAGATCCTCTCTTCCTTTATTTTTAAATAAATTAACTGACAGTTCATATGTCTAAAGACAAGCTCTCGTTTTATTGCAGATGTATTTCCTTATTATGATAAATGTAATATTGGAGAGGCTTCATTAATTCATATGTTTTGGTCATGTTTGAGCCTTGAAAATATTGGAAAGATGTATTCCAAACTTTTTCTGTACTTTTTAAAGTTAATTTTGAGCCCAATCCTTTAACTGTCTTATTTGGTATTGTTGAGGAAAGAGCTATAATTTTGGAGCCTTCTCATTTGCTCGGGTACTGGCTTTTATTTCTCTTATGACTAGGAGGGCGATCGTGCTTAAATGGAAGGAGGTTGCCCCCCCCCCACACATGCTCAATGGTTATGCGATGTTACATCATGTTTAAATTTAGAGAAGATTTGTTGTTCGATTTCTGATTCTAATCAAGATTTTCAATCGTTATGGGGACACTTTCTGAACTATTTTGAAAATCTTTGAATTGTTATTGTTATTAAAATATAGATCTGGGCTATTATTATAAAACACTATATGGTAAAGTACTCTTTTTTTGTTTATTTTTACCAACCAGCCTTGTCTTGGTAGTGGGTGTAGATTTTTTTAATATAATATTTACCATATTATTGTATTTCATAATTCAATTTATTTTATTTGATTGATCATGAATATGGGATACCGTGATTGTATCAGTGTGATTTACATATAGTGCATTATGTGCTACCTTATTTTGATTTATAATAAGTATCCTTATGAATTCTGTATTTATATATATGAAATTTAATAAATTTAATAAAAATATTGGAAAAAGAAAGAATTCTTTGAGGATGTAACAAAATACATTGATGAAGGTAGAGCAATGGATGTAGTGTATATTGAATTCAGTAAGGCATTTGATAAGGTTTCCTATGCCAGGCTCCTTCAGAAAGTAAGGACGCATGGGATCTAAGGAGACTTTGCTTTGTGGATCCACAATTGGCTTGACCGCAGAAGGCAAAGGGTGGTTGTAGGTGGTTTGTATTCTGCATAGAAGGTGGTGACCAGTGGTGTTCCACAGGGATCTGTTCTGGGACCCCTCCTCTTTGTGAGTTTTATAAATGACCTGGATGAAGAAGTGGAAGAGTGGGCTAGTAAGTTTGCTGATAACACAAGATTGGGGTGTTGTGGATAGTCTGGAGGGTTCTCAGAGGTTACAGCGGGACATCGATAGGATGCAGAACTGGGCTGAGAAGCGGCAGGTGGAGTTCAACCCAGGTAAGTGTGAGTGGTTCAATTTGAAGACAATATAATATTAATGGCAAGACTTTTGGCAGTGTGGAGGATCAGAGAGATCTTGGGGTCTGTGTTGATAGGACACTCAAAGCTGCTTCACAGATTGATAGTGTTGTTAAGGCAGCGTATGGTGTGTTGGCATTCATCAATCGTGGGATTGAGTTCAAGAGCCGTGAGGTAATGTTGCGGCTATATGAGACATTGGTCAGACCCCTCTTGGGAGTACTGTGTTCAGTTCTGGTCACCTCACTACAGGAAGGATGTAGATACAGAGGAGATTTACAAGGATGTTGCCTGGATTAGAGGTCATACCATGTGAGAGTAGGTTGAGTGTATTTGGCCTTTTCTCCTTGGAGTGACAGAGGATGAGGGGTGACCTGATAGAGGTGTATGAGAGGCATTGATCATGTGGATAATCAGAGACTTTTTGCCAGGGCTGAAATGGATAATACGAGGGGACATAGTTTTAAGGTGCTTGGAAATAGGTACCGAGGGGATGGATGACAGGGGTAAGTTTTTCACACAGAGACTGGTGGGTGCGTGCAATGCACTGCTGGCAGCGGCGGTGGAAGCAGATACAATAGGGTCTTTCTGAGCCTCTTAGAAAGGTACATGGAGATTAGAAAAATAGAGGGCTGTGCGATAGGGAAATTCTCGGCAGTCTCTAGAGTAGGTTACATGGTCAGCACAACATTGTGGGCCGAAGGGCCTGTAATGTGCTGTAAATTTCTATGTTCTATGCACCATTTCTGCTGGCAGCCCATCTGCCTGCCTTTGGTCAGTATCCCATTATCACCTGCCTTTTAGTATGCCTGTCTAAATGTTTCTTAAATATTGCTCTCATTCCAGCCACATACTACCCTCTGTGTAAAACAAAAAGTTGATTCACAAATTTCCTTAAACTTTTTCCCTAAGCCTCCGCTCTTAAGCATTTGACGCTTACAGGATGAGAAAAAAACTGCTCTTCTATCCTGTATGTGCTTTCCATACTTTTATACACTTCAATCAAGTCACTCTGATGCACAAGCAAAAGTTTTGTCTAAAAGTTTTGTCTTACAGTGAATATTCTCCGTTCCTGATAGCATCCTGGTGAACCTCTTCTGCACCCTTGACAAAGCTTCCACATCCTTCCTGTAATGGCGCAACCAGAACTATACCTAATTTTCCAAATGTGGCCTAACCAATGTTTTATGCATCTCATCTTAGACAAACCCATCAAATTGCTTCTCAGCTTTCTTTGTTGCAAGGAGAACATCACCATCTTTTTCCGTCCAGCACAACTTTCTTAACTCTGGAAACATTCCCATAATTTTTTTCTGCACACTCTCAAGGACCTTTTGCATCATGGAGAGCGGTGACCAAATAATGTTCAGCATATCAATCAGGCTCATTTCTTTGAAGACCATTCTTGCATTGCCCTCTGCCTCTCTAATGAACTGTGATACAACTCTTTTCTAGTAGCTATAATCTTTAATTTTGCTACCATCCATAGCTACTTCTTTGGAATTTCACCAGCTTGTCAATGTTCATTTGGTTGTATATTGACTGTGCTTTCTTCTACTGCAATACCTGCAAGAAAATGGTGACATCTACGTATTTGGATAACAGAATTACTTTAAATTTTGAACTTTGTCAAGTTGGCAATTCTTTTCTGCAAGAAATGAATCTCATTGTCTTGTTTTAATTTTTAATGGCTTCCATTGTTACTTCTAATTATTTTTGAGCCCGTGTCCTAGATTCCTTTAATTCATTAGCTGCGTTTTCCCAAGAAAATTCGGCACTGAAGGAGTTAAGTTCTTGTGGTGAAGTACGGTGAATGTGCTTGTGTAAGCTTGGTGTGATATAGTGCTATCCAAACATGATCATCTGGTTTTCTTCCACTGTTCTGACAGGTCTGAACACGGTCCCTCCTCCTATTACAGTTGGGCCCACAGCTCGACCAGATGTCATCCCGCTGCCCCCAGGCACACATCTGCTCTTCGCGCAAAATGGGAAGATAGATCACATCCCAATCGACGGCTTCAGCCTGAAGCAAAGTGAAGCGAAGACTTTACTCCACGTCCCTGTAAGTTTTGCTGAACAAACATTGTTTATCAAGAGTTTAGTTTTTGGTTTGGTATTGTTACAGCCATTGTTGCTCAGGTCTCCTGCATGTAACCTCTGCTGGGATACCCTCTTAAGTGACAGCCATGTTGTCAGAAGATCTGTCTTTCAGAGGAAACCTCTAACTGAGGCCCTTTGAAGATGAATCAAAATCATCTCAAGAATGAATGGAATTAACTCTTCCATTTATAAAAAACATTAATTGAAAAGATCAAAGATACAGTATTAGCAACTTGCTTTATTTGTCAGACATACATAGTGAAATGCATTGTTTGTGTAAATGACCAACACAGTCTGAAAGTGGGCTGGGGCAGCCCACAAGTGTCGCCATGCTTCTGGCACCAATATTGCATGCTCACAACCCATTAACCCATAAAACCATAAGGCAAAGGAGCAGAATTAAGCCATTCGGTCCATTGAATCATGGTTGATTTTTTTTATCCCTCTTCACACCATTCTCCTGGCTTCTCCCCATAACCTTTAATACCCTCACTAATCCCTAACACGTAGGTCATTGAAACGTCATTATGTAGTCACTTAAGTGTACTAATGTTACCAGGCAGGTTCAATTACAAATTAGGACAGACATAGGGATAGGTAAGGTTCAAAGGGAAATGGGCCAAATGTAGGCAAGTAGACTAACTCAGGTTGGCATGGGTATGTTGAGCTGAGAGCTCTGGTTCCATGCTAGATAACTCTATAACTCTAGACTGCATAGACCTAGATGTGCAACAGTATAGTAACTGCCAAGCCACCCCAGTTATTTCTGCTCTTGTTATCTGTCCGGCAGCTAAGAAAAATCACATGGTGCATCACTGATGTGGGATATTTTGTGTCAATTGGCAGCATTACAGTAGTGGGTAAACATCAAACAAGCACTCAAACAAAGTGTGTAGCTTCATCAAGAACGGTGACAAATTATTCTGGCTTCTTCCCCCTTCCTTTCCAGTCCTGATGAAGGGTCTTGGCCTGAAATGTCAACTGTTCATTTCCCTCCATAGTTGCTGCCTGACCTGCTGAGTTCCTCCAGCATTGTGTGTGTGTATATTACCTCACCTACTTAACCTTTCCCTTTAACTCAAAAAGAAATTGACTGCTAGTTTTATTTTTTTGCCTGATGCTCCTGTGGCCCCGTGGGTGATTGATACCATTGTGTTATCAGTACATGAAAAATACTCCGGAAAATCAGAGTAATTTATCAACATCTGAAACCTAGAAGTTTCATATTTATACTAGTTCGTAGCTGGCTATTTCCTCTATCGATTCCTGAGGCGGATAGGAAACAAATTAAATTTATCAGCTGAAAATTGGTTTTATTAGACCATAAGACCGTAAGTCTGCTGCCACATTTGATCTTGGCTGTTCTATTTTCCCTCTCAACCCTATTCTCCTGCCTTCTCCCCTTAAACCATTGATGTTCTTACCAATCATGAATCTATTAATCTCTGAAATACTTTATACTTTATTGTCACCAAACAATTAGTACTAGAACGTACAATCATCACAGCGTTATTTGAATCTGCGCTTCACACTCCCTGGATTACAAATACTAAATATTAAAAATAGTTAAAATTAGTAAATATTAAAAATTTAAATTATAAATCATAAATAGAAAGTAGAAAAATGGAAAGTAAGGTAGTGCAAAAAAACTGAGAGGCAGGTCCAGATATTTGGAGGGTACGGCCCAGATTCAGGTCAGGATATACCCAAATATATACCCAAAGACTTAGCCTCCACGACTTTAGATGGCAATGAATTCCACAGATTCACCATCCTGTGAAAGAGAAATTCCTCCTCATCTCTGTACTAAAAGGATGTCCTTCTATTCTGAGGCTCTGCCCTCTGGTCCTAGACTCCCCTACTCTATTACGTTAGACTTACCTAATATCCTTCCTGCTCACACTCTTCCCCTCCCCATTTTACTCTTTCAAGTAGAGGAGGCTTAATCTCTACAGATACTATGCAGAGTTTCTCCAGATGCTGAATCTCCAGAGCAACACACGTACAAAATGCTGGAAGAACTCAACAGATCAGACAGCATCTATGGAGTCGATGTTTTGGGCCGAGACCCTTCACTGGGACTGGAAAGGAAGGGAGGAGGAGCCAGGAAAAAATCCCTGCTTTATAACTGCACCTCCTCCCAGCACCTCCGAGGAAAACAGTGGAAGCTGCTGTCACAAGTAGCTTATACCAACACCAACATTTAACTCAGGTGAAATGTTACAGGGTGCGTGACAGGAGCATCATTAGTGTGTGTGTGTATATATATATGTGTGTGTGTGACTGCTTTCAAGGTTGTGGTTTGAATTTAGTTGTTCCTTAGTTGTTTTTTTAGGTCCATAGGGAACAGTGAGAGGGAAGTCAGGGGTCAGAATAGGGTTTAAACGTGGGGGAGGGGAACTGGAGGTCAGGGTGGAGTCTAGGATTCTGCTCTACATTCGGAGGCCAGTAACTTGGATGTGTGACCAAGGACATCTAGAACATAGAAGAATACATCACAGGAACAGGCCCTTCGGCCCTCAGTGTCATGCCCAACCAGATAAAAAGTAAATCACAAAAACCCAAAAACTAATCCTTGCTACTTACACAATGTTCATATCCCTCCATCTTCCTTACAGCCAGGTGCCTATCCAAACGCCTCTTAAAAACCTCTAATGTATTTGCCTCTCCCACCATACCAGGCAGACCATTTTAGGGGGCCACCACTTGGAGTCAAAACTCTTTCCCCTTCCCCTCGCATCCCCCTTGAACCTACCACCTCTCACCTTCAATGCATGCCCTGTGGTTTTAGACATTTCTAGACACCTGTGGGCAGACCAGCGAGGGCAAGGGCTGTACCCCCCTCCCCAACAGACAATGAATCTTCGATGGATTCTGGGATCAGAGTTCTGTGTGGGCAAAAGGCATGAAGGTGAGGCCCCCCCAACGCTATGTGAATTGGTGAGATCTGACTTTGAGGCCTAGTGTTCGGAGTGTCCCGTCATCAGCGAGTCCGGAGTCCAGAGTCCTCATGTGTCATTATTGACAAGTTCTAAGGTTGATATTGAAGATCAAGTTTCGAAGGTCAGTCGGAAGTTGCAGCCCGGTGGCCGGAGCACTGAATCTGCGAGGCCACTGGGGAAGTCAAAGCCCAATGTCTGTAAGTCGGCGAGTCCACTGGAGATTAGAGGCCAGAGGCAGCCTGTCCTGGGTTTGGAGGACTGTGCGTGTGCGAGTGTGGGTTGGTGAGAGGAACGGGGCTTGTTCTGCTGTTATTTTGTTGCTTGTGGTGTTCTGTGTTGTTCAGCCGAGCACTATGGGCATGCCATGTTGGTGCCAGAATATTTGGTGACCCTTGTGGGCTTCCCCAGCACATCCTTGTGTTAGTTGTTAACAGAAGCATTTCGCTTTATGATGTACAAATAAAAATGAATCTGAATCCTATAGAAGGTGAGGGAATTTTTCAGGGAGTGTTTCAGATGAATCTAAGGGAAAGATACCACCAGGGGTGCCCGAGAGCGGGGGGAGGAAGGAAGAGCACCCCAGTCGGATGGACATAATGGCATCAGACCCAGGCAATGAACAAACGACGATGAGGAAGCAGTGTGCATGTGGCAAAATCTGCAAGAACGATCGCGGCTTGAAGATCCACCAAGCGAGGATGAAGTGTCTGGCGGGAGCAGGAGCAGCACAACGCGCAGGTGTCCAACCTGGTGAGACGAAGGAGGGGCCAGGCCCGGAGTCACCCCACAGTGCCCAGAACCTCCAAGTGTTGCAAACTAATCCCTCTAACATGAAGTCTAACAGGAGGCAGACCAAATGGCCTGCAGCTAACATGACTTCACTGTGGAAGCAGTTTGATGAAGATGTTAACCAAATTGTGGAGGCAATGGCGAAGGGTGGGGTTGATAGGAACCTGCAAGCCATGACAACAATTATTGTATGGAGAGCGAGGTGTCTCCCAGTGGAGGTTGATTGTAGGGGATTCATAGCTCGTTCCTTAGTTAGAGCCTTCAGCATTTTGGGCATCGAGGGAGAGAGGAAGAGGAGAGTCATCCGCAGTACCACCGATGCGGCAGAGAGGGCCTCAAGATGGCTGTGGCTCAAAAGAGGGGAGCCATGGAGTCATAAGTAGCTAGCCATCTGGACACAAGCTGGGGTCTGATCAGCCCTGGCTGGGTCACCCAGAGGAGGTTGTATGATGTTGAAAGACCCAAAACACCCGATGATTCCAGGAACATCACTGAAGATATGTCCGGAAACATTAGTAGATGTATGTATGTACACAACAGAGGCTGGGATCCGGCCTACCAATATTCAGTAATGTGTGGGCCTTTAAACAAGTATCCACGAAAGCTCCAATGACCAGAGATTTGCACTCCTGACCAGAGTACACTGTTGGAGACCAGAAGCTGGACTCAGTTCACCCATGAGTCAATCTCAAATATTGTCAGGTAATAAATTCCACCTTTGCTCAGAGCAAGAGCTTGTAAAAGTCGGCTGCTTTTATTGGGATTGCTGCTGACGAGCACTAACTGTCTGAACTAAGGTACCCTGGAGGCCCCAAAGGTGTAATCTCATCATGTCTGTACAACCTTACAGGAGGTTATCTGTCTCCGTACATAGGTTAGAGTCTTCTGGTGGCTTTGCAGGAAGGGAAATGCAGCTTGCAGCAGGAACTTTACAGCTGCTCTGTTGCATCGAGTTACAACTGGTTTCGTCCCGCAACCCCATCCACTCCTCTCCCCCCCCCACCCTGACCCAAAAAAACCATCACTGATGGGGCAAGTTAAGGTCAGCAGCTGTTGAGAATGTCTCCTTTAATATCCTTTCCACCCCCTCAGCCCCCCACTCCCACCCCTGATTTCCAACCATCCAGCTATAAAGATCACAGGAAATCAGCTCTCAGTCTGCACATTGTTCAATGCAAAAGCAAATCAAGAGTAACGACCAGGAACAGTGGTTCCTTTTGCACTTGGTTTCTGTTAGCTGGAAGATCAAGGCAGTATGATGTCTGAGTGATGTAACAGGCAGACCTTGCATTTCGTTACACAAACATTAAAAGATAAGACGAATAGATAAGGCCAAATTTGAAGAAATGAGAAAGGATCTAAAAAGCATGGATTGGGACAGGTTGTTCTCTGGCAAGGATGTGATTGGTAGGTGGGAAGCCTTCAAAGGGGAAATTTTGAGAGTGCAGAGTTTGTATGTTCCTGTCAGGATTAAAGGTAAAGTGAATAGGAATAAGGAACCTTGGTTCTCAAGGGATATTGCAACTCTGATAAAGAAGAAGAGGGAGTTGTATGACATGTATAGGAAACAGGGAGTAAATCAGGTGCTTGAGGAGTATAAGAAGTGCAAGAAAATACTTAAGAAAGTAATCAGGAGGGCTAAAAGAAGACATGAGGTTGCCTTGGCAGTCAAAGTGAAGGATAATCCAAAGAGCTTTTACAGGTATATTAAGAGCAAAAGGATTGTAAGGGATAAAATTGGTCCTCTTGAAGATCAAAGTGGTCGGCTATGTGTGGAACCAAAGGAAATGGGGGAGATCTTAAGTAGGTTTTTTGTGTCTGTATTTATGGAGGAAACTGGCATGAAGTCTATGGAATTAAGAGAAACAAGTAGTGAGATCATGGAAACTGTACAGATCGAAAAGGAGGAGGTCCTTGCTGTCTTGAGGAAAATTAAAGTGGATAAATCCCCGGGACCTGACAGGGTGTTCCCTTGGACCTTGAAGGAGACTAGTGTTGAAATTGCGGGGGCCCTGGCAGAAATATTTAAAATGTCACTGTCTACAGGTGAGGTGCTGGAGGATTGGAGAGTGGCTCATGTTGTTCCGTTGTTTAAAAAAGGATCGAAAAGTAATCCAGGAAATTATACACTGGTAAATTTAACGTCGGTAGTGGGTAAGTTATTGGAGGGAGTACTAAGAGACAGAATCTACAAGCATTTGGATAGACAGGGACTTATTAGGGAGAGTCAACATGGCTTTGTGCGTGGTAGGTCATGTTTGACCAATCTATTGGAGTTTTTCGAGGAGGTTACCAGGAAAGTGGATGAAGGGAAGGCAGTGGATATTGTCTACATGGATTTCAGTAAGGCCTTTGACAAGGTCCCGCATGGGAGGTTAGTTAGGAAAATTCAGTCGCTAGGTATACATGGAGAGGTGGTAAATTGGATTAGACATTGGCTCAATGGAAGAAACCAAAGAGTGGTAGTAGAGAATTGCTTCTCCGAGTGGAGGCCTGTGACTAGTGGTGTGCCACAGGGATCAGTGCTGGGTCCATTGTTATTTGTCATCTATATCAATGATCTGGATGATAATGTGGTAAATTGGATCAGCAAATTTGCTGATGATACAAAGATTGGAGGTATAGTAGACCGTGAGGAAGGTTTTCAGAGCCTGCAGAGGGACTTGGACCAGCTGGAAAAATGGGCTGAAAAATGGCAGATGGAGTTTAATACTGACAAGTGTGAGGTATTGCACGTTGGAAGAACAAACCAAGGTAGAACATACAGGGTTAATGGTAAGGCACTGAGGAGTGCAATGGAACAGAGGGATCTGGGAATACAGATACAAAATTCCCTAAAAGTGTCATCACAGGTAGATAGGGTCGTAAAGAGAGCTTTTGGTACATTGGCCTTTATTAATCAAAGTATTGAGTATAAGAGCTGGAATGTTATGATGAAGTTGTATAAGGCATTGGTGAGGCCGAATCTGGAGTATTGTGTTCAGTTTTGGTCACCAAATTACAGGAAGGATATAAATAAGGTTGAAAGAGTGCAGAGAAGGTTTACAAGGATGTTGCCGGGACTTGAGAAACTCAGTTACAGAGAAAGGTTGAATAGGTTAGGACTTTATTCCCTGGAGCGTAGAAGAATGAGGGGAGATTTGATAGAGGTATATAAAATTATGATGGGTATAGATAGAGTGAATGCAAGCAGGCTTTTTCCACTGAGGCAAGGGGAGAAAAATACTAGAGGACATGGGTTAAGGGTGAGGGGAGGAAAGTTTAAAGGGAACATTGAGGGGGGGCTTCTTCACACAGAGAGTGGTGGGAGTATGGAATGAGCTGCCAGATGAGGTGGTAAATATGGGTTCTTTTTTAACATTTAAGAATAAATTGGACGGATACATGGATGGGAGGTGTATGGAGGGATATGGTCCGTGTGCAGGTCAGTGGGACTAGGCAGAAAGTGGTTCGGCACAGCCAAGGAGGGCCGAAAGGCCTGTTTCTGTGCTGTAGCTTGTATGATTCTATGATTCAGATAGAGTAGAAAGCCAGAGGCTTTTTCTTAGGATGAAAATGACCATTAGAATCATAGAACATTACAGCACAGAAAAAGGCCCTTTGGCCCATCTAGTCTGTGCCTAACTTTTAATCTGCCTAGTCCCATTGACCTACACCTGGACCATGGCCCTCCATATACTTCCCATCCATGTACTTATCCAAATTTCTCTTAACTGTTGAAGTAGAACCCACACCCACCATTTTGTTTCGCACTCTCACCACACTCTGAGTAAATAAGGGGGCACAATATTAAACTGATTGGAGGAAAGTATAGAGAGGGAATGGTGGGTGTGTGGAATGCCCTCTGTGGGGGCAGTAGAACTTGTTACATTCGGGACATTTGAGAAACTCTTAGAAAGGCACATGGATGACAGACAAATGCAGGGCCATGTAGAAGGGAAGGATTAGGTTCATCTCAGAGTAGGTTAAAAAGCTGGCACACATCGTGGACCAAAGTGCCCGTAATATTCTATGTTCAATGTAAGGTTTGCAAGCTGATTCCTTTCTAAATTAAAGCATAAGTTATAGATGAGAGGATCAAGGTTCAGACCATAAAACCATAAGACATAGGAGCAGAAATGGGCCATTCAGTCCATCTGCTCCACCATTTCATCGTGGCTGACTTATTTTCCCTCTCAACCCATTCTCCTGCCTTATCCCCATAACCTTTAACACCCTTACTGATTATGTGCCCATAAAACGCTACTAAATATACCCAATGTCTTGGCCTCCACAGCCAATGAATTCCACAGATTCACCACCCTCTAGCTAAAGAAATTCCTCCTCATCTCTTTTCTAAAGGGACAACCTTGTATTCCCAGGCTGCACCCTCCAGTCCTAGACTTCCCCTACCATAGGAAGCATTCTCTCCATGTCCACTCTATATAGGCCTTTCAATATTTGGTAGATTTCAATGAACCATGGTGACGTTCTTCAGGCTATATACAATACTTCTAAATATACCCCTTTTAAGTTGCTCTCAGTGCAATCTGGAGCATGTAATTTCCCTTTCCGTATTTTAAATGGTTTAATGAACTGCAGATTTCACGATCTTCTGAAGGACTCGATGGACGTTGCATTCAAGTAAGCAGGTACGGCATCTTTAAGCAGACGAAGGTTCATCACCATGGCCAGAAGTGAGGCGGTGGGGGGAGGTGAGTCTCAAGCCAAGCTAATACACTCTGGAATGAGACCCCTCTACACAGCATCTTGTTAACAAAATGTGTAGTTGCTGGAGGACCTGAGGACAAGATTGCTGTATCAGAGGGAAATCAGATTTTGTTGTGATCTGTGTTTGACCAAGGCGTGGCTGACTTTCCAGCACACCAGCTATGGCGATCAGACCCAAACACTTCTCAGTTCACAGAATGAACCAAAGTGCTGATTCGGAAATGGCAAAAGGTGGAGGTGTGTGTTTCATGGTAAACTCTTGGAGGTGCTTCTTTGTGGCTAAAGAGCAAAGCTCCAGAGATTAGCACAAGAAAGAGGAGGCAGAGGAACTAATAAAGGATTGCTTTTGTTGGTGGACTAAGCCATGTTCAAGGACTCATTTGTAGATGTGAATGAATTCACCATGGTTGATATGGACTTGATAAAAACAGTTGTAGATGAATGTGTGCCCACAAAACCATTCAGAGACTTCACCAACCAGAATCCCTGGATGAATCATGAGATCCAAAATCTACTGAGGACCAGATCAGTGGCATTCAAGCCTGGTGACCAAGATGTTACAAGATGTCCAGGTATGATCTCCAGAAAGCCATTTCATGGACAAAATGGCAATTCCAGGTGAAACTTGAATCAATGAAGGATGCTGAACAGTGGTAGCAGGGCTTGAATGCCATCACCTATTGTTAAGTAGTGTCAGGCGACAGCAGGGCTTCGCTTCCAGATGATCTCAGTGCCTTCTCGTCGTCGTGGCTATCCCTCCACCGCGACAAGGTGACAATCCACAGAGAAGCAGTGCCTTCTGTGCTCACTTTGACCATCAAGCATAGAGGAACCATCACAAGCTCCTGCAGCCCCTGATGAGCCTGTGAGTTCCATCTCTGGCTGAAGTGCAAGCTACCTTCAGGAGGATGAGCTAATGAAAAGCATGTGACCAAGATAGAGTACCTGGCCAAGTATTCTGTGCTAAGCAACTGGCTCGAGTGTTCACCAAGATCTTTAACCTCTTGCTCTAGCAGTGTGTGGTACTTAGCTGCATCGAGCAGACTTCACTGCTACCAGTGCCTAAAAAGAAGGTGGTAACCTGCCTTAATGACTGCCGTCCAGTCGCACTTACATCCACAGTGATGAAGTGTTTTGAGAGGTTGGTGATGAAACATAGAATCTTCTGTCTGAGAAGTGACTTGGATCCACTTTAGTTTGCCTGCTGGTGGAACTGATGCACAGCAGATGCCATTTCTTTGGCTCTTCACTCAACTCTGGAGCATCTGGAGAGCAAAGACACATACATCAGGATGATTTTCAACATCTACAGCTTAGTATTCAATACCATCATCCTCTCAAAACTAATCAATAAGCTTCAAGGGCTTGACCTCAATACCTCCTTGTGCAATTGGATCCTCAGTTTCCTCGCTTGCAGTCAGTTTGGATTGGCAACACCATCTCCTCCACAATCCCTATAGCACAGGTGCACCACAGGCTGTGTGCTCTGCTCACTTTACACTTATGACTGTGAGGCTAAGCATATTCATATTCAAGTTTGCTGATGACATCACTGACGTAGACCAAATCAAAGGTGGTAACAAATCAGCACCTAGGAGAGAGATTGAAAATCTGGCTAAGTGGTGCCACACCAACAGACTCTTACTCAATGTCAGCAAGGCCAAGGAGCTGATTATTGACCAGGAGGAGCAAACCAGAGGTCCATAAACAGTCCTCATTGGAGAGGGGCAGCAACTTTAAATTTCTTGGTATTATCATTTTGGAAGTTCTGTCCTGGGTCCAATATGTATGTGTCATTATGAAGAAATGTTGGCATTGCCTCCACTTCCTTAGGAGTTTGTGCAGATTTGGCATGACATCTAAAATTTTGACAGACTTCTATAGATAAGTGGTGGAGAGTATACTGACTGTCTGCATCACTGTTTGCTACAGAAACACCAAAGCCCTTGAACGGAAACTCGTACAGTAATTAGTGGCTTAGGCCCAGTACATCACAGGTAAAGCCCTCCCCACCAAGGAGTAAATCCACATGGGAGGCTGTCGCAGAAAAGCAGCATCCATCATCAAGGACCCCCACCACCCAAGTTGTGCTCTCTTCTTACTGCTGCCATCAGGAAGGAGATACAGGAGCCTCAGGTCCCATGCCGCCAGGTTCAGGAATAATTATTACTCTTCCGCCATCAGGCTCTTGAACCGGAGGGGATAATTTCCCTCAACTTCACTCACCCTTCACCGAACTGTTCCCACAACCTATGGACTCACTTTCAAAGACTCTTCAAATCATGTTTTCGATACTTATTACTTATTTATTTGTTATTATAATTTCCTTCCTTTTGTATTTGCACAGTTTGTTACCTTTTGGACTCCGGTTGAACGCCCAATTGGTTCTATTATGGATTTATTGAGTATGTCCGCAAAAAACTGAATCTCGGGGTTGTATATGGTGACATATATGTACTTTGAACTTCCATTCTTTTAAATTCCAGTGAGTACAGGCCCAGAGTATTCAGACACTCCCCATATGCTAAGCCTTAGTCCTCACTGGTTTGACCTCAACTGGAGCACTGTTCAGTTCTCACCCACATGCTGGTCATTGAATGTAAAGAATATTTACAAGATTTCAACAGTTGTCGTAAACTAAAAGTCTCACGTTTACATCTGCCGCTGTTACCACATAGTAGACAGAGAAATATTTATTCATATTTACAAACCCTCACATTAATTGTCTGGACATAGTATCAATGTGGTTTAAGAGACATAGCAGAATGGAAGCAATTATGACATCTACCCACACTATTATGTAAAAGAAATAATTTAATTCCGTTAAAGCAGTGTTAGGTTAACCCTATTGTTGTTTACCAAATGACTCATAAGAATGTGACCTGTACTTGGCACAGTGTAAGCAGGCAGTCCCCAGGTCATGCCAGTGTTCTGTTCCTGACAAATGTCTATAAACTGGTTTCTCTATTAGTCAAAGATGTCTGTTTTATACAGTAACCCGTATTGTATACATGTACTGTAATTCTTTCATCAAATAATTACTATACATTATGCAAACTCTTGGAATATATGCTAAATCCAACCATTAATTAATATTATGCAATATTTTATTTTTGTTGTTGTTAGTTTTAAGAATATATGGGACAACTTCCATTGTTCAATTTTCTGTAAGTTTGGTCATCCTAAGGAAGACACTGTATAAAGCCCATATTTCTTCAAAGCCAATTTTTGGGAAGTTGCATAATAGGTTCTCTCATTCTTTTTGCCCTGACTTATTGACGGGGTGTTGTGCTAACATTTCAGAATATTTCACTGCTCTGAAAAGAAGATGGTATAAACTTAACTTGACACTTCTTCTTCTTCTTCGTCAGGATAAGGTGGTGATTGGTGTTGCGTATGATTGCTTAGACAAGATGGTGTATTGGACAGACATCGCTGGACGCACCATCAGCCGGGCTAGTCTTCAAGGAGGAGAGCCCACGACCATCATCTCAATAGGTTGGAATAAAACTGGGGATTTACACGTAATGATTCCTTAACTGTGGGTCCACTCTCAACAGAAATATTTCATGTGCAGTCAGAATCAGGTTTAATATCACTGACGTATGTTGTGAAGTTTGTTAACTTTGTGGCAGCAGTACAGTGCAATACATAGAAATAACTAAATTACAATAAGAAATACATATATTAAAAAATTAAATGAATTGTGCAAATAGAGAGCAAAGCTGGTGTTCATCCTTTGATTCAATGTCCATTCAAAAGTCTAATGGTGAAGGGGAAGGATTGGTGTGAGTTCCTTTGACTTCCCCTTCCTGAATCCACAATTAGTTCTTTGGTCTTACTGACATTGAGTGCAAGGTGGTTGTTGTGACATCACTCAACCAGCTGATCTATCTCACTCCTGTATGCCTCTGTCACCATCAAGGTCAGTGATATCGAATATTTAGTGTCAGCTGTTTGAGTTAGAAGGGGTCCCACGAAGCGAACTTGGGCCCTCAAGCCAGTCTGATCATTAAGAGTGGGCGGCTGATCTCGTTAGAGGTGTCGTCTTTGGAGGAGCAATTCTACCTATCACCTTGATTGACATAACTGATACATGGTTCCTTATAGAAGAAGATCAAGGGTGTTCTCTCCATTTCTGGTCCACACTTACCCCTCAATATGAGTTTTACTAATGCAGATGATCTGGCTGTTATCCCGTAAATGCATGTGGGAGATTGTCCTGAGCAGATCTAGGTTACACTGAGCACTTGGTTCTTCAGAATGCCTTGAAATGTCACAAGGACATGAGAATGATCCCAGGAATTAATGGGTTAACATACGTGGAGCGTTCGATGGTTCTGGGCCTGTAATCACTGAAGTTTGGAAGAAAGAGGGGAGCGATCTCATTGAAACATGTTGAATAATATAGAGCCGAGATACAGTGGATGTGGGGGAAGTGTAGCACTAGAGGGCACAGCTTCAGAATAGAAGGATGTCCCTTTAGAACAAAGATGAGGTGAAATTTTTTTAGCCAGGAGGTAGTGAATTTGTGGAAGTCATTGCCATGGACGGCTGGGTATATTTAAATTGGAGTTTGCTAGGTTCTTGATTAGTAAGAGTGTCAAAGGTTACGGGGAAGTAGGCGGGAGAATGGGGTTGAGAGGGATAATAAATAAGCCCGAGCCAAATGGCCTAATTCTGCACCTACTGTATGTCTAATGGATACTACATAAATTTACTTTTATTTTACCTCAGCTTCAGCACTATTATCCACCTTTTCTAAGATATTTCCTGCATTGAAGTACAGGCAGCTCAGGACACGAGTCACACCATGCTCAACCTTTCGATTCCTAACTTTGTCTGAGGTCTTACCAACATCTGCCTGCACAACCTTTCCACTAATTGTTCTGGCACTCTGGTTCCCACCCCCTGCAACTCTAGTTTAAACTCCACTGTGCAGCATTAATAAACCTTGCTAGGATATTAGTCCCCCTCAGTTCAGGTGGAAATTGCCCCTTCTGTACAGGTCCCACCGTCCTTGAAAGAGAGCTCAGTGACCCAAAAATCTTATGCCCTCCCTCCTACACCAACTCCTTGCCAACATGTTAAACTGTCTAATCTTCCTATTTCTGGCCTCACTAGCACGTGGCACAGGCAGCAATCCTGAGATCACAACCCTGGAGGACTTGCCCTTTAACTTAGCACCTAACTCCCTGAACTCCCTTCGCAGAACCTCGTCACCTGTCCTACCCATGTCATTGGTACCGACATGGACCATGACTTCTGGCTGGTCAGCCTCCCACTTAAGAATGCTGAGGACTTCATCCAAGATATCCTGGACCCTAGCACCCGGCAGGCAGCATACCATCCAGGAATCTTGTTCTTGCCTGCAGAACCTCTTCTCTGTTCCCCTAACAAACAAATCCTCTATCACCACAGCAAGCCTCTTCTCCCCCACCCCGCCTCCCCTCTGAGCTACAGAGGCAGACTCAGTGCCAGAGCCCGACCACTGCAACTTTCCTGTGTTAGGCATCCCCCAAAACAGTATCCAGAGTGATATACCTGTTGTTGAGGGGGAAGACCATATGGGTACTCTGCTGTGGCTCCTTAACCCCTTTCCCCTTCCTGACTCTCACCCAGTTTCCTGTGTCCAGCACCTTGGGTGTAACTACCTCTTTATATGTCCTGGCTATCACCCCCTCAGCCTCTGATGGAGCTAACTGAGTAGTCAGTCCATGGCCTCCTCTACTGCTGTGATGAGGCCACACTCAGGTTAGAGGAGCAACACCTTATAATCTGTCTGGGTGGCCTCCAACCTGATGGCATGGTTGTCAATTTCTCAGTAATTCCCCCCCGGCCCCCCCACCGTTCCCCCATTCCCGTTTCCCTCTCTCACCTTATCTCCGAATTTGCCTGTCCCGTCACCTTCCTCTGGTGCTCCTCCCCTTCACCTATCACCTACTACCTTGTACTACTTCCTTCCCTCCTCCCACCTTCTTACTCAGCTGCTTACTCTTTTCCATAGATGCTGCCTGGCCTGCTGGGTTCCTCCAGCATTTTGTGTGTGTTACAGCCTTCTGGAGTTTTCCCCGATCCTGTGCATTGGAGCCTGCATACCAGCCAGTGATTCACCCCGTCAGAACGCTCTCCACAGTTTATCTGTAGAAATACAGATTTAACCTGTAGTTTACTCTGTGGATCTGTAGCGTCCCTTGCCGCTCTTTAGAGAGAACTCCCCCAATCTCCTATAAGGGTCTGTGTATCCCGTGCCCGTGCCCAGATGAGAGGAGGGGTATTGCCTGAGTTTAGCAATCTGGCTGACGGCTTTCAGCGCAATGCCGGGGTTTTAGACAGTACAGCATGCCAGCATGTATGGACCACACAGGATGAAATATATTCACCTATCTCTAATTTATTAATATTTAATTATTTCACTACACACTTACAGGACATTACTGTCCTGTTTCGAGAAGGGATGAGTCACTGTCTGGTGCTGTTAACCTTGACCCTGCTGCACAACATATGCCAAACACTGGAGATTCTGCTGGTGCTGGAAGTCCAGAGAAGGACACACAAGATGCTGGAGGGACTGAGGAAGTCAGGCAGCAGCGATGGAGAGCAATAGATATTTTGGGCTAAGACCCTTCATCAAAGTCTCGGAACGTTTATTTCCCATCAGCATTTATTTCCCAGATGCTGGTTGACTCGTCCAGCATTTTGTGTGTGATATAGCAGATGCAACTCATTTACTGTGGTTGTGGCCTGAATCTACACTACATCCACAAAGAAAATACTAATTGTTCCGTGCAGGCCCAAAACCACTTGGCTGTCAGATAGAGTTGCTGCCTCTCCCTTATTTCCCCATATGATCACCATCTGTTGATGGATTTGTCTTAAACACAGTGGTAGAGCTCACCGAATAGAATGATATTGGTCTTGAGACCTGGGCATGTGATCCAGTCTGACATTTAAAATGATCTATCAGCTCAGAAATGACATAATCCTGGGAGATTTTGGTACTTGTGTTGGCTGGTCTTAGGGAAACATATTTGCGTATCTGGCTCCATAATTCCTTACATTATGTTTATAACGGTTATAACGTTGCTAGACATGACACTAACAGTCACTTTAAAAGCCAAAACGAAACATCTTAATTTTTTGTTGTGTGAGAGGACTAAAATGCCAACCAATTTCTAAAGAACGTTGAAATGTTTTAGTACTGGGGAAGATAAAATTTCAAGGACTAAGGATTTGTTTTAGAATAGTATGGGTTTGTTCCAATCTGCCCACAACTGATAATTTCTTTTTTTGTAAATATGTTTCATATTAAATGTTCTTGATGCAACAAGCTTGGTTTGACTTGGTGCTTTGACCAAGGCTTTGTGTTCTGGTTAAAGTTTATCTCATCATGCCTTACTAGTTAAATGTGAGCCTAGTTTGAATGACTTATGTTAGTGCAGTGATTTCAATTATTATCAGTGGAGATGCAAGAGAATTAAGGTGCTGAAATCTGAAGCAACAAATAATCTGCAGGAGGCATTCAGTAGGTGGAGCAGCATTAGTAGGGGAAAAGGGATTAGAACATCAAACAGTAAAGTACAGGACAGGCTCTTTGGCCCATGATGTTGTGCTGATCATTTAACCCTTTCCTCCCATTTCTCTCTCATCCATGTGCCTGTCTCATTTTGACTTGGATCCTGCAACCCGCCTATGGGTCGTAGGGGCTCTTTCGCTTGTCTTTGGCATGTTAGGCCTGGCGGTGCCCATCCCTCTCCAGGCCAGACCACTGTTGGTGCCCTCCAACTCATTGGCTCGCCCTGGTCTCAAACACGTGGCCATTGTAGTTCTTCGGGGAACTCGCCCACCCTGGCCCATGACTTCGTCGATGAGGTCCTTCGCCCAGTGTTAACTACACCCCCTCAGGTGTTTAACCCGCCAGCTGAAACGGTGCACCAGGGTGTGCCCCTTGAGACAGATGTGAGAGATTTAGGAGATGGATGAGAACCAGTGAGGCCCGTCCACCCTATGAGATAGAGTGCAGTTGCTAGACATCAAAGGTACTACCTCTATCCAGAGCCTCATGTATGTAAATATCCCTAATGTATCTGCCTCCACCAGCACTCCTGGCAGTGTGCTCCACACACCTTTCGCTCGCTGTGTTAAAAAACAACTTATCTCAGATATCCCCCTTATACTATCAAAGTTCAAATTTATTAATCACTATTTTTCTCAGAAATGATCACGGCAATCAGTAGCCTGTAACTTCCCTTTTGGAGTTGAGCTGTTGAACCATCTGTATGACTTGGCATTTTTGTGGTGTGAACTGAAGTCTCAAAGGTGCAGGTGTGGTGTTGCAGCGGGGCCCGAGCCCGAGAGCAGAGAACAAGCAATCGTTCAGCCAGCGCTGGGTCAGACTTGGAGGCGATTCAAAGCTGCAGAAAGCGGAGAGGCGGAGGGTACTGGGCCCAAGAGCGAGGAACAAGCATTGCTTGACTGATTTAAGCATCGGAAGGTTGAGTACGGGCCGAATCAAGGCAGCAGGGCCCAGGTCCTCAAGTGAGGAACGACCCACAGTTTGGCCGATTTAATTGCTAGGCCAGGGTGTCGGGGTCAGAGGCAAGGGACAGGCTAGTGGTCAGCTCACTGCTCAGTAGGGTTGCCAACTGTCCTGTATTAGCCGGGACATCCCGTATATTGGGTTAAATTGATTTGGCCCATACGGGACCGCCCATGTCCTGTATTTCCCCCACTAAGGTAGAGCATTCCTATGAAACCTTTCATGACAAAATGGCGTAAAGCGAAGAAGCAATTACCATTAATTTATATGGGAAAAATTTTGTGAGCGTTCCCAGACCCAAAAAATAACGTACCAAATTATACCAAATAATACATAAAACCTAAAATAACACTAACATATAGTAAAAGCAGGAATGATATGATAAATACACAGCCTATATAAAGTAGAAATAATGTATCTACAGTGTAGTTTCACTGAACAGAATCAGGAAGATTAAGCCAAGACCGATTTGTAGAAAAAAATCAGCACGTACACACATGTGCACGTCATGTCTGTGTACGCCACACATGCGCAAGGCTTCATGATCATGGTAGTCCTTCTCGGGGTAAACACAAGTGTCCCGTATTTGACTGCTACTTTCGTCCCTTATGTGGGAGTGAGAAAGCTGGCAACCCCACTGCTCGGTGAAATTTACTCACCTCTGTGCTGAACTGAGGCTGTGGCCTGCAACTAACGGGCTCCTGGACCAGCTGTGACTGGCTTCATGGCTGTGGGCTCACTTCCACAAACTTCAGTTCTGAAAGTAATTTGCTTACTTTTACTGTCTGAACGATATTTTTTCTGCATACTGAGTGTCTGACGGTCTTTTTTTAATGGGTTATATTGGGTTTCTTTGTTTTGTGGCTGCCTGTAAGAAGATGAATTTCAAGGTTTGATAATAACTATACTTTGAACTTTGAATGACCAATTAACCTACAAACTGGTAGGTCTTTGGACTGTGGGAGAAAACTGGAGGTGAAACCCTGCATCAGGACAGAGAGTGGACAGGAAAGGTGGCCGATATAAAGAAGTGGGGGAAGGCAACAAAAATGTGGAACCTTACTGCTCATCTCAGGCCCAGAGGAACTTTTAAAAAAAGATTAGCTTTATTTTTCACATGTACATTGAAACATACAATGAAATGCATCAAATCAAATCAGCGAGGATTGTGCTGGGGGCAGCCCGCAGCTTAACAACCCTAACCTGCATGTCTTTGGAGGAGACCCACACAGTCATGCAGACTCCTTACAGACAGTTGCAGGAATTGAACCCCGATCGATAATCACTGACACTGTAAAGCGATTGCACTAACTACTGCAATGCTGTGCTATCCATACAGGTTGCATAGCAAAGGATTAGTGTCACCTCCTTGGGCGGGATTGGCTTTATTTTAAGCACAGGACTTTACAAATACAGTGGAATCTGGTTATTTGGGCCATTGGTTAATCAGGGCAGCTGCTTATTTGCCACAACTCTGAAAGAACAAAAACAGATCGAGAAAATAGCCAGGATTCCCTTGGTCTATTTGGGACGATGTGTCATTGAATTGGGATAGGAGACCTGCTGAACAGTTTCTAACTATCGTCAGTTAGACGCCATACTGTGCTTGAAGTGATCAGTTTTTAAATAGCGTCAGTTTCATGTGATTGTGTTATATTATCCATTTGGGCCAACAGATGCTGATTCAACAAACAGTGATTTTTGCCCATTTTGTTTTACTTTTTTAAAAAAAATATTTTTGTATTACAACAATACTTCATGCAGGAAGGCACTGAAAGCAGTCTGTTAACCCCCCCCCCCCCCGTCGTTCTTCCCAGACCTCCTGTCCCATGAACCTCTCGTATCCCTTTTGCCTATCACCTGTCTAGCTCTTGGCTCCATCCCTCCCCCTCCTGTCTTCCCCTATCATTTTGGATCTCCCCCTCCCCCTCCAACTTTCAAATCCCTTACTCACTCTTCCTTCAGTTAGTCCTGACGAAGGGTCTCGGCCTGAAACGTCGACTGCACCTCTTCCTAGAGATGCTGCCTGGCCTGCTGCGTTCACCAGCAACTTTTATGTGTGTTGCTTGAATTTCCAGCATCTGCAGAATTCCTGTTGTTTGCGTTAACTGCACTAGGTGTCTGTGTGGATTTAGTTTCACTTACATTCAATCAAAGGAACACTGCAGTGTTCCCTGGATGCATTCCTCCGTCAGTAAGTGTTACAACGCTAATTACCAATTAGTATTGCTACTGTTCCAATTTGTTCTGTATTTCATTAAATACGTATTCATTACACATTTAAATGGTAGCTTGTCTTTTGTTTTATACCTTTTTAACTATTTCCATGAAGCGATCTAATTTGGGCAGCCGTTTAATTGGGGCAAAAGTACTGATGTGTCCCAATTTTATATACAATAGAGCAACACACACACACACACACACACACACACAAACAAACACGCACTCGCTCACTCCTGATGAAGGGTCTCAGCCCAAAATGTGGATTATTTATTCCTCTCCGTAGATGCTGTCTGACTCTTTGAGGTCCTCCAGCATTTTGTGTGTGTGTAACTCTGGATTTCCAGCATCTGCAGACTCTGTTATGTTTATGAGATAAACATATATTTAGATGCAGGATGACATTGGGGTTCGTTGGGTGTGATGCAGGGCCAGTTCGAGTGGGTCGTGGTTTGTGCCTGGGACTGTTGATCAGAAGAAACGATCACTGCTTTGGTTCAGGTCAAGTTTGGATCGGTGGTGGTCATGTTACAGTTTAATGTGATGTGTGAACAGATCTGTAATGTACAGTCATTAATTTACTCTTCTGTCTTCATGAGCTGACTGTTGGAGGTCTAATAGGTCCATCCACTCAATGCATATTTTTGCATTTAAGGTCTGGAGAGCCCTGAAGGAATAGCCATTGACCATTTAGGTCGCAACATCTTCTGGACGGACTCCGGGCTGGACAGAATTGAAGTGGCTAAAATGGATGGCGACCAGAGGCGGGTGCTCTTCTCTGATGACTTGGTAAACCCTCGGGCAATCGTTGCGGATCCTGTCCATGGGTATGTGATAGGAGAGCACTCACAAATCTCCGTTTCTATTAAATACAGTATTTCTATTAAATAAGTAATGCATGCACAAATAAGTCATAAGGAGTGCTTTTTCACGTCTTAATTTTCCAGCTGATGACGTCCTTCCAAATGTGAATGCTTCAGAGTGGATGCCGAGGAGATTTAAGCAGGATACTGCTTGGACTGGAGGGCATATCTTATGAGGATAGGTTGAGTGAGCGAGGGAGTGAAGCAGGATGAGAGGTGACTTGATAGAGGTGTATAAGATGGTAAGAGGCATAGGTAGAGTGAAAACTGGAAGAACCTTACACCCTGGACCAGGTTTGATTCTGGTCTGTACAAATCTGTGGTGCAAAGGGACTTGGGAGTCCTCATGCAGGACTCCCTAAAGGTTTACTAGTCGATTGAGTCAGTGGTATGGAAGGCAGGTGCGACGTTAGCATTCATTTTGAGAGGACGAGAATATAAAAGCAAGAATGCAATGCTGAGGCTTTATAAGGCACTGGATAGAATTCATTTGGAGTATTGTGAGCAGTTTTGGGCCCCATATCTAAGAAAAGATGTGCTGGCATTGAAGAGGGTGCAGAGGAGGTTCATGAGAGTGATACCAGGAATGAAATGGTTAACGTATGTAGTGTTTAATGGCTGTTGGCCTTTTCTCTGCTGGAGTTTAGAAGAATGAGGGAGGATCTCATTGAAACTATCGAACATTGAAAGGGTCAGATAGAGTGAGCATGGAGAGGGTGTTTACAATACTGGGAGAGTTTAGGGCAAGAAGACACGGCCTCAGAATATAAGGACGTCACTAGAACAGAAATGAGAAACTTCTTTAGCCAGAAGGTGGTGGATCTGCAGGATTCATTGCCTTAGACAGCTCTGAAGGCCAAGTATATTTAAAGCAGAGCTTGATAAGTTTGTGATTAATTAGGGTATCAAAGGTCATGGGAAGAATGCAGGAGAATGGGGTTTAGAGGGAAAATAAATCAGCCGTGATGGAATGACAGAGCCAATTTGATGGGCCAAATGGCCTAATTCTGTTCTTATGTCTTATGGTGGTATGTCCCACCTCCATTTACCAATGTGAGCCACGTATGTTCCTGGCCCCACACTGGCAGCCTTTGTGCACATAGCCTACATTTGATTCTGTCACATGTATCAGAATGGGAATCCACCCTCCCTAGTCTGATCCTACAGTGAGCCCCACTCCACACCAGCTAGGGAACCTACCACCCGAGCCCGGCCCAACCCAGGACTGATACCCGTCCTGTGCCAGCATGGAAACCCCTGCTTGGTCTGGTCCAGGTACAGCTTTGGCTCTGCACTGGTTAGGGGACCTGTCATCCTTACACAGTCTGGCCAAGGTACAGGTCCCACCCCACACCGTCGAGAAGTCTACCATCCTTACCCAGCCTGGCCCTGATCTGTCTCAATGTCGAGACCAGTGTTGCCTGGGCCAAGTGATGGATGGACTTAAGTTACTGTCATTCATCCTCTCAGAAAAGATTATAAAAGGGTTAAAAGCTTAACCTTGAAACATGCAGTGAAATGTGCCACTGGTATCTACGGCCAACACAGTCTGAGCACTGGGGGCAGCACTGCATTCTGGCACCAACATTGCCTGCCCGTAACTTGCTAATCCGAACGTTTCAAATGTGAGAGGAAGCTGGAGCTGTGTGAGGAGTCCCACACCGTCATGGGGGGAGTGTACAAACTCTTTACAGACAGTGGCGGGAATCGAACCCTGAATGCTGGAATGCTGGCACTGTCAGGTGGTGCTACCCCGTTGTGCTGTCAGTCAACTCGGGTCAGACAGCAAGGCCTCCCTCGCCAGAACTCACCCACGTCCTGACGGTGATTAGAAAGCAGCCAGTATGAAGTAATTTTTATTAGTTATTGTACATCCCACTCACAAATGTTCTGTGGATCAGACATCTGGGGACACCGGATATCTGCTCTCTCATTCTGTTGACTAATTGCATCTTACTAAACCTAAACAAATAGCGTCCAGTTTATATGTGTGGGCAATTTTGGCAGGGTACTTGTACAACTTGGAGTGGATCCTCCCACGAACTGTCTTGGTATTTATTTTACTTTTACGTTGAGATACACCACAGTAACAGGCCCTTCCAACCTAACCCAGTTACACCCATGTGACCGATTGACCTATGACCCCACACGTCTTTGGAACGTGGGAGAAATCTGGAGGAAACCCGTGCAGTCACGGGGAGAACGTACCAACTCCTTACAGACAGCAGCAGGAATTGAACCCGGGTCACTGCACTGTAATAGTGTAATGTTCGCCACTGTGCTACCATAGCTGCCCAGCGCAAAGGGGCAGGAGAGGGAATGTCTGGAGTGGGTCGGCCTTTGATTATGCTGGCGGCTTTGCTGAGGTAGCAAAAGTGTGGACAGTGCCCGTGGATGAAAGGCTTGTTTCGCTGATGTATTGATGGTTTAACAGGGCTAACTTCTACACTACTGTGCTGCCCCTCCCTGCTACGCTGCGAGTTGTTAAAGTTTTGAAAATCCTTTCACAACATAAAGACAAAAGAGGCCGCTGTTTGGCTCTATGTTAAGCATGACTCCATTTCAGGGACAACAAAGCTAAAAGAAATTCTTCTCAAGCTGTGAGCAGCAGTAGCTGGGTAATTGAATGTGGAAGGATTTGGGGGAGGCAATAACAGCGGGAAGAAGTGGTTCGATTACTGTCAGGATCATGTGGCAGCAGTGCAGAGCTTGAAGTTGGGTGGGCGGACAAGAGGCTTTGCCCATTGTTCTTCTTAACTATATGGTAGATATAAACCAGATGTTCTGAGAGAGAATGCAGAGGAGATTAACCAGTACGTTACTGGGGACAAGTGAATTCAAAGATGTGTGGAGACCAGGGATAGTTTTCTGTAAAACAGAAAGTGAAGGGAAGATTTAATGGAGCTGCTCCAAATAATGAGTGTTTAAATTGTGTAAGTTTAAGGAAACTGTTTATGCTCAAGTAAAGGAGGATGAGAGGTGGCTTGATAGAGGTGTACAGGAAAATAAGGGGCATAGATCGAGTGGAGAACCAGAGGCACTTTTTCCCAGGGCAGAAATGGCTAATACGAGTGGGCATGATTTTAAGGTGATCGGAGGAAAGTTTAGCGGGATGTCAGAGGCACGTTTTTTTTTTACACAGAGACTGGTGGGTGCATAGTATGCCCAGCCAGGGCTAGTGGTAGAGGTAGATACATTAGGGGCATTTAAGAAGCTCTTAGATAAGCACGTGCTTGATAGTAAAATGGAGGGCCATGCAAGAGGGAAGAGCAAGATTGATCCTGGAGTAGGTTAAAGTGTCACCACAACATTGTGGGCTGAAGGGCCTGTACTATGCTGTAATATGCTGTGCTCTATCAGAAGATGCAGATTTAAGAACCAGGAAAGAGTAAGAGAATACGTTTATCCAGCACGTTGTTTTGATCTGGATTGGCCCACATGGACAATACAGTAAATGTTGTGTCAATCTAAATAAAGCAATGATCAAATGACCAACTGAGCTAATCCCTTCTGCCTGCACAACGCCCATATTCTTCTATTTTCCTCACATTAGTGCACCTGTCTAAAGACCTCTTAAATGTCCTGCCTCTACCACCACCCCGGGAAACAAATTCCAGGCACCCACCACTCTTTGTGGAAAAATAAAATATCTCTCGCATCTCCTTTGAAATTACCTCTTTTACCTTAATGCATGCCCTCTGGTATTAGGCATTCCAACCCTGGGAAACTGGTGGAGACAAGTTCAGTAATAATCTGTGTGTGTGTGTGCGTGTGCGTGTGCCCTGAACTCCTGGTGGAGTCGTTGGGGCGCCGTCATGACAAGCTTTTGGTTTGCTCATCGTTCGGCATGTCTCGGGCATCTGAAACCTGGCGGAGCCCATCCCTCTCCAGGTGTTTTTTTTTAAACGAGGTCGAGTTGTTAGCGCGACACTCAACCCAGGCACGGATAGAGAGTGTGCAAGGGAGCCGGCTGGATTCGAACTCTGGACCTCTCGCCCGGAAGTCCAGCGCTGATGCCACTACATAATGACCTCCAAAGGGTAAATCTTAAAAAGAAATTATTTGAGGGCTGTGGAATAAAGCAAGGGGTCTGAGGCTAAATGGATGGCTTCTCAAAGAGAAGGAGCCAGCTCTATGGGTTAAATACTTTACTTTGAAATCCCCCCTGAATATTAGAACAGAAAGCCATTCAGCCCATTATGTCAGTGCAGACCTAACAAAACCAACTTGGGCTAATTCTCTTCCCCAGTTGCTGGTCCATACTCTTCATGATACTTTTTGGAAACCACCACAGTTTTTGCCTCCACCACTGATTCACATATTGGCCGCTAGAAACTTTGTTTCACCCTTTTCTGATGCATTCAAGATGTACTATTTGGATCCCAGAAAAAAGTGAAATTGGACTAAAGTCATTTTAACAAGCGTGGTGACGTTCTGTGCACAGTGTAGTCCACATTGGTCCCACTGCAGTGTGATAAAGCCTAACTTGTCCTTGTGTCAAAGCATAGTTGGGCTAGTTAGTGTACACTACACTGACTATACCTGACCGATAAGATGTAGCCATTCTAATACTGGCTAATGAAGTGTCCCTCATGCCTCCTTAGCCACCTGACCTCCCAATTCTGACACTTGCAGTGATGCTCCAAGGTTGCTTCGAGTCAAGTTTATCATCACTGACATGTTAAGTTCAAGTTTATTATCATTCAGCCATACCCATATACAGCTAAACGAAACAATGTTCTTCTGAGGACAGGGTACGCACAGCCCATATAATTACGTCTTGAAACTTGTTTGTTTTGCAGCAGCAGTACAACACAACACATAAAAAATTGCTACAAGTTAAAATAATATGTTGAAAAAAGTGCTAGAAGAGAACAAAGCAGTGAGGTAGTGTTCAGGATGGTCCAGACATCTGATGGTGGAGGGGAAGAAGCTCTTTCCTGAAACATTGAGTGCATTTTTAGGCTCTTGTACCTCCCCGCTGATGGTGGTAATGAGGAGAGGACACGTCGTGGGTGGTGAGAGTTCTTCATGATGGATGCTGCCATTTTGAGCTACCACCTTCTGATGATGTCCTGGATGCTGGGGAGGCTCGTACACATGACAGAACTTACTGAGTCTCCAACCCTCTGCAGCTTTGTCTGATCCTGTGCAGTGGCCCCTCCATACCAGACAGTGATGCAGCCAGTCAGAATGCCTCTGTAGAAATTTGCTGCAGACTTTGGGGCAATACCAAATCTCCTCAAACTCCTAATGAAGTAAGTGCACCAATATGTTGGGCCCAGAATAGATCCCCTAAGATGTTGACAGCCATCCCTATACCCCTAAGTAACCTTCCATTTATTCTGTATTCCAGAGTTCATCTGCTCCCCCTGCAATTCTCTGCACGGAATTCTTTTTTCCCCACTTTTCTGGCCACTGCAGCTTTCTGCTTCGCTGTCGGTCACAGAGGTTTCATTGTATTGATGGGACTACCTCTCCATTGTATTCTGTCAGGAACCTCTACTGGACGGACTGGAACCGAGCAGCCCCCAAGATCGAGACCTCTTACATGGACGGAACAAACAGGCGGGTTCTCGTGACAGATGATCTGGGCCTGCCCAACGGACTCACCTACGACCCATACGCTGCAGTGTTGTGTTGGGCTGACGCAGGTATATGGAACTGAGTTTTTTCTGTGTATAGGTTTTAAAGTCCCTGAATGCATAAATTCACTAGCTCACTATGCAACAACATTTCTGCAGCTCATGTTACTGACCTTAACATTTCCTAATTTGTCCAACTTTTAGCTGCAGGTATTCACTCAGTAGCCACTTTATTAGGTAACTCCACTTCAGGGATTGACATGTTTTGCGTTCAGAGATGCTCTTCTGCAGACCACTGCTGTAACACATGCTTATTTGAGTGACTGCTGCTTTCCCGTCAGCAACTGGAAGGGGGGCAATATCCCAGCAGAGGAATTTGCTTTTATCTCTGGAGGTTTTAAACTAGATTGGCAGGGGTGGAAGACTTGAGAGAGCAATGTCAGTGAGAAAACAGAGGTAGAGTGCTTATAAAAAGTATTCACCCCCCGCCCCCTTGGAAGTTTTCATGTTTTATTGTTTTACAACATTGAATCACGGTGGATTTAATTTGACTTTTTTGACACTAATCAACAGAAAAGACTTCTGTGTCAAAGTGAAAACAAATTTCTACAAAGAGGTCTAAATTTATTAGCATTACTAAACACAAAATAATTGATTGCTTAATTGCTCACTCCCTTCAAGTCAGTATTTAATAGATGCACCTTTGGCAGCAATTACAGCCTTGAGGTCTGTGTAGATAGGTCTCTATCAGCTTTGCACATCTGGACACTGCAATTTTTCCCCATTCTTCTTTACAAAACTGCTCAAGCTCTGTCAGATTGCATGGGGATCGTGAGGGAACAGCCCTTTTCAAGTCCAACCACAAATTCTCAACTGGATTGAGCTCTGGATTCTGACTTGGCCACTCCAGGACCTTAACGTTGTTGTTCTTAAGCCATCCCTGTGTAGCTTTGGCCTTACGCTTGGGGTCATTGTCTTGCAGGAAACAGATCTTCTCCCAAGTTGCAGTTCTCTCACAGACTGCATCAGGGTTTTCCTCTAGGATTTCCCTGTATTTTGCTGCATTCATTTTACCCCCTACTTTTGCAAGCCTTCCAGGGCCTGCTGCAGTGAATCATCCCCGCAGCGTGATGCAGCCACCACCATGCTTCACGGTAGGAATGGTATGTTTTTGATGACGTGCACTGTTTGGTTTATGCCAAACAGTGTTTAGTCTGATGGCCAAAAATCTCAAATTTGGTTTCATCAGACTATAAAACTTTCTACAACTGACTTCAGAGTCTCCCACATGCCTTCTGGCAAACTCTAGCTCAGATTTCATGTGAGTTCCCCCCCACCCCCAACAGTGGCTTTTGCTTTGCCACTCTCCCATAAAGCTGAGACTGATGAAGCACCTGGACAACAGTTGTATGTGCAGTCTTTCCTATCTCAGCCACTGAAGCTTGTAACTCCTCTAGAGTTAGCAGAGGTCTCTTGGTGGCCTCCCTCACTAATCCCCTTCTTGCATGGTCACTCAGTTTTTGAGGATGGCCTGCTCCAAGGGATATTCAGTGACCCGGAAATTTTCTTGTATCCATCTCCTGACTTGTGCCTTTCAATAACTTTGCAGAGTTGTTTGGAGTATTCATTTGTCTTTATGGTGTAGATTTTGTCAGGATACTGCCTCACCAGCAGTTGGACCTTCCAGATCCAGGTGTATTTTTACTACAGTCAATTGAAACACCTTGACAGCACAGGTGATCTCCATTTAGCTAATTATGTGACTTCTAAAACCAGTTGGCTGCACCAGTGATGATTTGGTGTGTCATGTTAAAGGGGGTGAATATTTGTGCAATCAATTATTTTCTGTTTTATATTTGTAATTAATTTAGGTCACTTTGTAGAGATTTGTTTTCACTTTGACACGAAAGAGTTTTTCTGTCAATCAATGACAAAAAAAGCCAAATTAAATTCACTGCGATTCAATGTTGTAAAGCAATAAAACATGAACATTTCGGGGGGGGGGATACTTTTTATAGGTACTGTTTGTGCCGTAACCAAAGGGTGTAAGCCTAACAATCAGCATAGGCATGTTTACAGTAAAAGAGCAGATAGGACCATTGCTTAAAGTTACATCTATTTCAATGCATGTAGTTTAAAGGATTAACGAGGAGCTTTATTTGTCACACGTACACTGAAACAGAGTGAAATGCATCATGGGGCAGAGTGAAACAGGGCAGTCCAGTGCCAACATAGTATGCCCAGAACTTACTAACCCTAACCTGTACGTCTTTGGAAACTGGAGCACCTGGAGGAAACCCATGCAATCACAGGAAGAACATACAAACTCCTTAGAGACAGCAGTGGGAATCGAACCCGATCACGGCATTATAAAGCATCATTGCTAGCTGCTACACTACCATGCCACCCTGATGGAACACTACAGACTCCAGTGAAACACTACCTTGGAAGTAATTTGCCATCTCAGGTGCATTCATTTTGAAAGGACTAGAATGTAAAAGCAGGGATGTAATGCTGAGGCTTTATAAGGCATCAGCCACACTACGTTTGGAGTATTGTGAGCAGTTTTGGGACCCGTGTCTAAAAAAGAAAATACTGGCATTGGGGAGGGTCCAGAGGGGTTCACAAAAATGATCCTGGCAACGTAAAGGTTTAAATGTTGGATTACTCTCGGCCTGTACTCATAAGAGTTTAGCAGAATGAAGGAGGGAACTCGCTGAAACCTAACAAATATTGAAAGGCAGAGATAGAGTGGTCATGCAAAGGATGTTTCCAATAGTGGGAGAGTTTAGGACCAGAGGGCACAGCCTCAGAATAGAAGGACATCCCTGTAGAACAGAGGTGAGGAGGAATTTCTTTGGCCAGAAGGTGTTGAATCTGATGAAATCATCGCCACAGACAGCCATGGAGGCCAAGTTATTGGGATTTCTGGGCATAAAGGCCTAATTCTGCTCTTTTGTCGTACGGAAATACTCACTTGATAAGCAAAGGCTTTAAGGAGGGTCTTAAAGAATAAAATGATTCAAGACTTCTATGGGTTATGGTCCTAGATATATACAAGAGATATGCCCGACGCCATCCCCCTAGGCCTGAGTCGACGTAGTATATACAAGAGAGATTTGAATATCTGAGGATAAGAATTCTAAACTAGCGATGATGCATTTAATGACTGAGCACTCCTGAATGGGATTAATGCTTGAAAGATTTTAATGAATACAGTGTGTCCTTGAGGCCATGTCCTGCAGTTCTAGTTCAAGTTTAATTGACATTCAACCATACACATGAATACTACCAAATCAGATTCTGGGGCAAGAGTGTAAAGCACAGAACCAACAGTTGCACACAGCACGCTATGATAACAGAAAAACTTAGTTACAAAACAAATAATATTATAATAGTAGTAATGTAGCCCAAGTCCCTGAGAACCGTGGCTTGTCAATTGATGGTACATGGATTTTGTCCTGGAGCCACGTTTCTGCAACATTTCCTCATTTCACGCAGTGAGGCCACAGGTGGACACAGTCCAGCTTGTCTTCCACCAATCAAATGCCGAAGAGTAGCACCAACCCAGCACAGAATCCAGCGACACACAGCCAGCTCTGATGTCTCCTTCCTCACTGGCCACAGCAGGCAAACCTGAGGGCCTGGTACGTGCCACAACTGAGGCCTGTAGCTCCCTCACTGGCAGTCTCGCCAGTGAATCAGACTCACAGTATCCTACACAACCAATGTCCAACGGGCCCTTGTGATCACAGCAAAAACGTCCAAAACAATCACCCGTTGGATCACGCACCAAGCTCCTGGCTGAAGCAGGCTGCAACAAGGTGCACAACAATACTAGCTCCATCACTGTCCAGCAAATCGCCCGTGGGATAAACCTGCAGTACTTGCTGTTCTTGGTAACCAGCGGTGTTTTCCGATCGGGAGGACATAAAGGATGAATAACTACACCTTTGGTTGAACCCAGAGAGGCCGCTGTGTCCAAGCCCACTGCCATCTTACCGGAAAAAAAGATAGTTCATTGTTGAAGCCCTAGGGTGAACCCAAGCACAACAGCCCATGTGGGTAAAATACCAAAATGATTCTTGGAATGAGGAAAGACATTCAGCCTTTAATCTGAGAAGTGCTTGTACTAAAAGCATAAGTCAGTTTGCAGTCGCTGGTGGTAAGCAACAAGTATAGTTGTCGCCAGTACCCGAACAGTGGGATGTTGTTGAGTGTTAATGGTTCTGGATCAGGTTTCACTGATTAATGTTTAAACTGACGTTGGGGGTATTGAAAAGTTAACTGCAATGAATTGTGAAAGGGCAGGTTCCGTACCCAGTTTTATTGGCGAGATTCCTGCTCTCTCAGACTTTCCCCCCACTTCCCCCTCTGCCTTGCTCAATTCCCCTCTCCCATTCACACCCCATATGTCCTCCACTCACACCCCCCTCCCCATTCATGCCACACCAGCCCAGCTCTTGCACCCCCTCTCACCCACACCTACCCATCTCAACTCTGCCCACTCTCACACAAATCCACCCTCACCACCTGCTCCCCACCTCTGTGTCTGTCTCTGCCTCTCACCCACACACACCCAGTTAACATTTCAGGGTATTGTCTGTCTGATCTCAGTATTTCCAACAATGAGATATAGAACATAGCACATTACAGCACAGTACAGGTCCGTCTGCCCATGATGTTGTGCCAACCTTTTAACCTGCTCTGAGATCAATCTTACCCTTCCCTTCTAGATATTGTTAAACAGCACAGGAAAGATTACTTTTTGGTTTGGGTTGCTAGTATAGGCATGTTTCTGTTTTTCCATTAAAGAGCTGTTAAAAATCAAAGATAGTGAGGAAAGCTCCCCCCACAGAGCAGACCAGGATTGTTCTAGTGGTGTTATTGTTACCTTTATTAATTTCTTATTCTGTACTTTATCTAATTAATTGAAGTTAAGTCTACAGGTATTGAGGTGAGGTGTTGATCTCTGAATCAGTTGTTCAGTAGCATTAACTGTTTGGCCCGAGCCACTGTCCTTCTGGAGTGAGATTTGTAACCATTTCATTCTCTGCAGGGACCCAGAGGTTGGAATGTATAAATCCGGATCGCAGTGGACGTAGGAGGATCCTTCAGGGTACCCGGTACCCCTTCGGAATTACGAGTTACGGAAGATACTTGTATTACACTGATTGGAGGAGGTGAAGTAACCATTTCGATCACTTTCTGGGATGACATTATATATAACATGACTATAAGACGTTGGAGCAGAATTTGACCATTTGGCCCCTCGAGTCTGCTCCACCATTCGATCATGGTTGATATATTATCCCTCTCAAACCCATTTGCTGCCTTCTTCCCATAATCCTTATGCTATTACTATTAAAGTACCTATCAACCTCTGTTTTAAATATACCCAATGACTTGGCCTCCAATGCCATCTGTGGCAATGAATTCCAAAGATTCACCATCTTTTGGCTAAAAAAAGTTCCTCCTCATCCCTGTTCTAAAGGGATGTCCTTGTACCTAGAGGTAGTGCCTTCCAGTCCTAGGCTCTCCCACTATAGGAAACACCTTCTCCATGTCCACTTATATGAGGTCTTTCAGTATTCGGTAAGTTTTAGTGAGATCCTGTGCACCCCATCCTTCTAAAATCAAGTGGGTACAGGCCCAGAGCAAACATCTCCTCTAATTTTCTTTTACAGCTGCACAGACCGACCATTTCTCTGAGCAGGAAAGTTTTGCACAGCCTGAAAGGATTTCAATAGGGGATGCTTCATAAGGCAGCATCCTTCACTCCTCAGGACATGCTGTCTTCTCATTGCTACAATAAGGATGACAAACAACAATGACCCCTTAGTCACATCACCTCCTGTTTTGTACCACCAAACCTGTTGTATATCCAGTTAGTCAGCTGTCCCTGGATTCCATGCGATCCCACCTTACATGTGAGTAATAGCCAGGAGAAGGTCATCAGTTATCCCACAAGGTGAGAGTCTATTCCAGAGGTCCACTCTTCCCTGGGAAAGGAATCGCCTCTTGACATTTAGCTTCACTTGAACTTTGCACAGCTTGCTGTGACTAAGTAAATTATTTGGCATGCTTTACTTTCTTTTGGACTCAAAGTGGTTCAATGTGTTAAATGAGACGATATGAGTGTTTAGTTAAAAATCTTGAATGCACACACTATAAAACAATTAAAACGAAGTGCGACGTCAGCCAAAACCTCAACTGAAACTGCACATCTTGGGACATATCCAGGGTGTTACACAACACGTCATTTCTTCTTTTACTTAATAAATGTGCAAATGTCTCCTTATTTCATGAATAGACATTGCTTAGATTTTCATTTGTAAGAAACACATTGTTCATCCCTTTTTGCAGCAGCTGGTCTTGTGAGATAGTACATTGACAGTAAGAGTTTCAGACAGGTAATTCTGATTTTCCTTTTAGAGATCATATTGTTAATGGTGCCCGAGTGCTAAATGTCCGAGAGTAGTTGCAAAGTTTAAAGTAAAAAGGGATTGTCAGTCTTTCTGTAACACACATCAAAGTTGCTGGTGAACGCAGCAGGCCAAGCAGCATCTATAGGAAGAGGCGCAGTTGACGTTTCAGGCCGAGACCCTTAGTCCTGACGAAGGGTCTCGGCCTGAAACGTCGACTGCGCCTCTTCCTATAGATGCTGCTTGGCCTGCTGCGTTCACCAGCAACTTTGATGTGTGTTGCTTGAATTTCCAGCATCTGCAGAATTCCTGTTGTTTGCGTCAGTCTTTCTGTGTAGTTTTTCCAGTGATTCTTTTGTATTTCTTTGTTCTACTGTGAGTGCCTGCAAGCAAATGAATCTCAGGGTAGTGTATGGTGACATGTACGTACTGTGATAATAACTTTATTTTGAACTTTGGTCTTGGAAATGTTCGCAGAACCTTTGGGAGTTGAAGTATTTACTGGGGCAAAGTAAACTTTCTATGTCACAGTCTGTGGGTGTGTGAAGAAGTCGTTGAAAACTCCACACACTGAGATGCTGTGTTCCTTATTCTTCAGCTAGGAAGAAATTGGAAGTATAAATTTAAAGAAGATAAGATTTGTTTGGAGCAAAGCAAATTAAGAGGAGATTTAACGAAGATGTGGATTTTTGGCGTTGTCTACAGAAACAGGAGGGTCAGTAACCAAAGGACATGAATTCAAGGGGGCTGCTAGAAAAGAGCTGAAGAGCCGTAGATTCATGGGGTGCTATAGCACAGAAACAGGCCATTCAGCCCAACTAGTCCATGCCACACTCTTATTCTGCCTCGTCCTCCCATCCATGTAGTTATCCAAACTATTTTTAAAAATGAAACCAAACCTCCATCCACCACTTCTTCTGGCAACTCGTCCCACACTTTCAACACCCTCTGAGTGAAGAAATTCCCCCCCTATGTTTCCTTTAAACATTTCACCTTTTACCTTTAACCTATGGCCTCCAGTCTAGTCTCACTGAACCTCAGTAGAAAATTCTGCTTGCATTTACCCTGTCTATATCCTTCACAAATTTGTATACCTCTGTCAAATCTCCCGTCATCCTGTGCTCTGGGGAAATTCAACCTTTTCCCAATGACTCAGGTCGTCAAGTGATATCCTTGAACAGCAATTTATGGTTTGAAAGGATGATGGAAATATATTCTGCACTATGGGCTGTGTATATACAAGAAAGAAAAACGTTTAGAGGAATATGACTGTAGGAAAAGTGAGACTAATTGGATTCCTCTTTCAAAGAGCCATGGAAATGGTGACCTTTTATTCAACTTGCAGGGAATGTTGTCTTAATTATAGCCAAGTATGCCACAGAAATTTAGTGACTGCAAATGTTTAACCATTGTGTTGTCTAAACTTTGTGTTCATATAGGGACGCTGTTGTAGCCGTGGACCGTATTATTGGACGAGAAACTGATGAAGGAAAGCCAACACGGCGGTCCCGATTGTATGGAATAACCACAGCGTACTCACGGTGTCCCCAAGGTAATGTGCACTCTGTAATCCTGTGATTGAACTTGTGCTCTTTGTTTGGATCACTGCTGCCTTCACTCTCAGCTGTTACACGGTCATATTGTCATGTAAACTTCAGAAAGACTATTCTTCCAGTTTCTCAAAATTGCATCTAGTATATTGAGTTAGACTTATTCTAATCCAACAATGTCTTATTCAAAATTCTCTGTGCTGCTTATAAATCGTCCCTCAACATCACCTTCTCCACATCTTTAATTTCCTACAGTGTAACATAATGCTGAGTGTAATGCTTTACAGTACCAGCCATAAGATCAGAGTTCGATTCCCGTCACTGCCTTTAAGTTTGTCTGTTCTCCCTGTGAGTGCACGGAGTTCCTTGGGTGATCCGGTTTCCAACCACGTACACTGTGGGTTAAGCTTAGTGAGTTGTGGGGATGCTACGTTGACATCTGAACTGTGGCAGCATTTGCAAGCTGCACAGCACAATCCTCACTGATTTAATGCGACACAAGTAACACATTTCACTGCATGTGTGGATGTAGATGTGACCAATAAAGCTGATTTTTCTTCAGTTCCGGTGTGATGACCACCTCACATTCTAATCCCTTCACTGCAGCTTCCAATACTTGAGCTTCTGAGGCCCTGTCTGAATTGCCTCCATGTTTCCCCTTCTTCTCCTTGTTTCAGACCTTCTTTAAAACTGGCTTCTTTGACCAAGGAGCAACAGCAGATTAGCCTTAGCTTTAATTGTCACACAGACACCTTAACATACAGTGAAATTCATTTTGTTTTGCGTCAACACCAACACAGTCCTGGGAGAAGCACGCAAGTGCCACCATGCCTCTGGTGCCAATGTAGCATACCCTCAACATAATAACTCTAAACGTACGTCTCTGGAACATGGGAGGAAACCCATGTGGTCATAGAGAGAACATACAAGCTACTTACAGACAGTGGCAGGAATCACGTATGCTGCAAAGCTAACTAGTACGGTTTACTGGAAGAACTCAGCAGGTCAAGCAGCATCTGTGTGAGGAAAGGAATTGTTGACATTTGAGGATCAGGTTCTCAACTCAAAACATTGACAGTTCCTTCCTCCCCATAGATGCCGCTCAGCTCGCTGGGTTCCTGCGGAAAATAGTTCAGCACCTGCAAACTCTGGTCTCTATATTTTTAATGTCCAATCCTAGTAGCTCTTTATGTAGCTCATGTTAGAGATGGACTGGTGATATTCGCTGATGTGATTCACTTGAGCAAAAGTGCTATATCATGTGTGTTGTTGTTCAGTGAGGACACAGACTTCTTATTTTGTCTTCTGCACCCTTCTTTCCAGTCCTGATGAAGATCTTGGCCCAAAACGACGACTGTTTATTTCCCTTCAGGAATTCCTTCAGCAGTTACTGTGTGTTTTTCCTGAGGGGAAAGAGCCTGCCTGCATTCTTCCCAACTATACTCCTCCCAATTTTGTATACCTCTATAAGATCTCCCCTCACTCTGCTGTGCTCCAGGGAATGAAGTCCCATCCTAACTGCTAAGCAATATGGTGGTTAAGTAAGCATCTTGTGTGTTGGCCTTCATTAATCAGGGGACTGAGTTCAAGAGCCGAGAGGCAATGTTGCAGCTCTATAAAATCCTGGTTTGTCCACACTTGGAATGTTGTGTCCATTTCTGGTTGCCTCATTATAGGAAGGGTGTGGAAACTTTAGAGAGAGTGCAGACGAGATTTACCAGGATGCTGCCTGCTTTAGAGAGCATGTTTTATGAAGTGAGCTTGGGCTTTGCTCTTCAGTGCAAAGGAGAATCAAAAGGTCTTGATGGAGATGTACAAGATGATAAAAAGCATGGATCGTGTGGACAGCTGGAGATTTTTTTACTAGGGCAGAAATGGCTAATACGGGGGGGGGCATCATTTTAAGGTGGTTGAAGGAAAGTATTGGTGGAATGTCAGAGGTAGCTTTTTTTTAACATGGTGAATGGTACATGGAACACACAGCCAGGGCTGGTGGTAGAGGCAGATACATTAGGGACATTTAAGAAACTCTTAGGTGGGCAGATGGATGAAAGCAAAATGGAGGATTATGTGGGAGGGAAGGATTTATCTCAGAGTAGGTTGAAAGGTTGGCACAACATCATGGGCCAAGGGGCCTGTATTGTGCTGTAATGTTCAATCCTTCCCCTATAACTTTTCGTGATGCTGCAGTAAGATTTTCACTGCACTTGTGAGTACATGTACTTGTGTGTATGACAGTGAACTGGACTTTGACTTTGATATCGTCTGTTTGCATTGATATTAATAGGACAGAACCACTGTGCTGTAAACAACGGAGGCTGCACCCACCTATGCCTGGCAACCCCTCGGAGCCGGTCCTGCCTCTGCCCCGATACTGCAACGTCTGTCAGCTGTCTGGAGACAAACTAAAGACCGGGGGTTTCAGGGAGATCTCATTACTGTTAAAAGTCAAACCTCTTCCTCAGAAGGCAAACTCCACCATGAAAAATTAAAATATCATTTTTAAATTTTGCTATTTTTAAATTACTTTTTTTATTTGGAATTTAATACACTTATAAATTTACAACTGTAAATATGTTTTATTACAGTTCACTAAATTGTATTGGATGTGATGTTGAGTTCTAACTTAACACACAAAGTGCTGGAGGAACGCAACAGGTCGGGCAGCGTCTATGGAGAGAAATAAATAGCCAACATTTCAGACTGACACTCTTCATCAGGACTAATGAAGGGTCTTGGCTCAAAATGTCGACTATTTATTCCTTTCCATCAATGCTGCCTGATCTGCTGAGTTCTTCCAGCTTCTTGTGTGTGTTACTGTGGATTTCAGCATCTGCAGAACCTCTTATGTTTAATTCAAACATTATGTTGCTTCACTGTACTGTTACTTTACCATGAATGAAGCCAACGTGTCGGGTATTATGTTATGCTCTGTACAGCTTTTCAAAATATAGCAAACAAAATAAAATCCAACCTTTTTGTACATTTTTCCCCTTGTAAATTTTTGAATCTTGTCCTGCACTGGAGTCACTACAGCCAGGATACAGCAGCGAAAGGAACACAAACTGTTTTGTGCAGCCGTCCAGTTAACTTGATCGTTCCCGCCAAGCAGGGCTGGTATTTATATTCAAATTCACATGTACAATACATACAGTAAGGTGCATTGTTTGCGTTAACAGCCAGCACACCTTGAGGATGTGCTGAGGAAGCCTACAAGTGTTGCCACTCATTCCAGTGCCAACACAGCATGCCCACAATGCTTGGCAGAACAACACAGAGCACAACAAGCAACACATCAACAGCAAAACAAAGTTCAAAGTAAATTTATTATCAAAGTACATATATGTCACCATATACAACCTTGAGGTTCAATTTCTGGCAGGCATACTCAATAAATCCTTTAATAGAATAGTAACCATAATAGAATCAATGGAAGTCCACACCGACAGGCGTTCAACCAGTGTGCAAAAGACAACAAACTGTGCAAATAATAAAAGAAGAGAAATAATAATAATAAATAAAACAATAAATATTGAGAACATGAGATGAAGAGTCCTTGGAAGTGAGTTTGTAGGTTGTGGGAACATTTCAATGATGGGAGCAAGTGAAGTTATTCCCCTTGGTTCAGAAGTCTGATGGTTGAAGGATAGTAACTGTTTCTTAACTTGGTTATGCAAGTCCTGAGGCTCCTGACCCTTCTTCCTGATGGTAACAGCAAGAAGCGTGCATACTGAGGTGCTGAGGGATCCTAATGGTGGATGCTGCTTTCTTGTGACAGCACTCCATGTTGACATGCTCAGTGTTGGGGAGGGCTTTACCCGTGATGGACTGGGCTGTATCTACTACCTTTTGTAGGATTTTCCATTCAAGGGCATTGATGTTTCCATGCCAGGCTGTGATGCAACCAGTCAATAATACTCTCCACCACTCATCTAGAGAAGTTTATCAAAGTTTTAGATGTCATGCCGAATTTTTGCAAAATCCAAAGAGAGTAGATGTGCTGCTGTGTTTTCTTCATAATTGACTTACCTGCTGGGCCCAGGACAGATCCCCTAAAATGATAACACTGAGGAATTTAAAGTTGCTGACCCACTCCACCTCTGATCCTCAGATGAAGACTGGTTCATGGACCCCTTTTCTCCTCTTCCTGAAGTCAATAATCAGTTCCTTGGTCTTGCTGACATTGAGTTGTTGTTGTGACACCAGTCAGCCAGGATTTCAGTCTCCCTCCTATATGTTGATTCGTCACCCCTCTGATTCGGCCTGAGACTATGGTGTTGTCAGCAAATTTGAATATGGCATGGTAGCTGTGTTTGGCTACACAGTGTAAAGCGAGTAGAGCAGGGGATTAGGAACACAGGCTTGTGATGCACCTGTGCTGATGGAGATTGTGGAGGTGATGTTGTTGTCAATCCAAATTGACTGGGGTCTGCAAGTGAGGAAATCGAGGTTCCTGCACAAGGAGGTGTTGAAGCCAAGGTTTTGAAGCTCATTGGTTAGTTTCAAGACTTTGACCTTGAGTGGAAAGGGGAAACAAGCCAATCCCAGTCTCCAGCTTCCACTCTCAGGCTTCGACTTCTGGGATTTTGATCGACTTTCAGAGTTTGATCTCCAGTATCAGCTGCTGGACAAGCTGATGTATTTTGCCCTATCACCCCTACTGGGGCACAGGTCACCCACAGCAGCTCCTACCAGAGTCCTCTGTCCTGGCCTGGTCTTTCAAGTTGTTCCCGGGTGCCGTCATCTCAGTGAAGGTCCTTCCTCTCCCAGGGATGAGGTCTTTGGAGCTTCTGTCGGTGTTTCTGTAGGGTTTTTAGGGATGGGGTTGCTAGCCCCATGCCCAACCCACTTCCTTCTGCAGCAGAGCTTGGGATCGTCCATGGTAGAGATGGACGAGTAGATGATGGGATACCAAACTCTATGCTCCAATTCTGGGTGCACCAGCTCACTGCCTCTCATGCCAGCTGCTCAGACGTACACCTAGTGCCAGGACCCACTGACCTGGGACAGCCCAGCATCGATAGATGTCATTCCTCACCCATCCACGTCAGAATCTTTGAACACCTGAGGCCTAGACTCTGGATGTCCTTCATCACCTGCCCACCTCATTGAACTTGGAACACAGATTGGAGACCTGACCTCTAACTCCTCCACATCCCAGTCCCCAAATCCCTCACCCCCCCGTCCTCAAAACCAACTCAAAAACAGTCTGACCCACTATCTCGATAAAGACCACAGCTTGATGCCACCTTAACCAGAGCTGTATGTTATTAAACATCTGTACCTTAGGCAGGTGCTGAACTACCCTTTCAGCCTTGTGCCATTCATAATGTGAAGGTGCTGTTAAGGGAAGGTTTTTTGCTCGGTGATTAAGATATTTCGGAATTGTCGTCACAACCTTGTGAAACTTGCCTGGGGCAGTTTGCGGTTAACATATCACTTTACAACAGCAGCTTCCATCAATCGGGGTTCAATTCTTGCCATTGTCCGTAAGGAGTTTGTATGTTTTCCACATGATCACCTGGGTTTCTTCCGGGTGCTCCGGTTTTCTCCCACATTCCAAAGACATACGGTTAGGGTTAGTAAGTTGAGGGCTTGCTTCGTTGGCACCAGAGATGTGGTGACACTTGCAGACTGCCCAGCCCAACCCTCACTGATTTGATACGGCGCCAAAAGGGAATTTCATAATATGTATCGATGTACATGTGACAAATAAAGCTAATCTTTAAATTATAGCTTTATCCTCCCCCCACCCCTGACCCCCCACTTTATTATCGAATGTCAGGTGACACACCGTTGACAACAAACAATCTGCAGGAAGAACTCTGCATGTCCAGCAGCATCTATGGAAGGAATGGAATTATCAATGTTTCTGGACATGGTGGGAGACAAGATGGTCAGTGTACAGAGGAAAAGGGCAGGTGGTGACCCAGGAGTCCAAAGTGATGGGTGGATCGAGGAGACGATGGGCTGGTTATGCCCAGTAGGGGAGGGAGTGGGGGTGCCACACTGTTGAGGTTTTTCATAGAGTGGAGTGTGTTGTTGCATGAATGAAGTCACTGGAGAGAAGTAGTGGTAGATATGAAGCAGCCTCTTTATTTGACATAACAAGATACAGCAGGTACCATATTGAGAACCTTCTCGTTGGAAGGTCTGCTTGGCCCAGCCCTACACAACATTTTATGTGCTAACGAACAAAGAAAAATTCAGGACAATTCAAAGAAATCCATATTTACAATGCTTCCTTTGAAATACACATCCATACTACAGACACCCAAATTACAAATTTAAATCAGCGCTATTGCATTTTAGATTTAATCTTGAATGCTCATTCAGATGCGAAGGTTGGTCACTGAAATCAACATTCGCTTTATGTCCTAACCTGAAAAATGACCTAATAGCAATCGAATTAGTACAAGTCCATCAACAGAGAAACCAGGGCTGGGGTTGACTCACACAAAATTATGAAGATGGCAGGAAGAAAAGGAAGACACACAAAATGCTGGAGGAACTTAGCAGGGCCAGGTGGCGTCTATGAATGAGAATAACAGTTGACATTACAACCAAGACCCTTTATCAGCACTGGGTCTTCTAGAGGTGCTGCCTGATGGCTGAGTTCTTCCAGCATTTTGTGTGTGTTGCTCGAGATTTCCAGCATTTGAAGTGTGTGTTTAGGGAAAATAGGAAGTTTTTTTTTAACATAAGATAAAGCAATACCAGATCAAAGTTCAAAGTAAAATTTATTATCAAAGTAAATACATATCGCCACATACACCTTAAGATTCATTTTTCTGTGGGCTTACTTAGCAAATCTATAGAACAGTAACTGTAAACAGGATCAATGAACAACAAACTGTGCAAATGCAAATATAAATAAATAGCAATAAATTATGACAGCATGAAATATCAAGGCAAAGAGTCTTTAAAGTGACACTATCAGTCGTGGGAACACCAGAAGTAGAATGAATGTAGTTACCTCCTTTTGTTCAAGAGCCTGATGGTTGAGGGTAGTAACTGTTCTTGAACCTGGCAGTGTGAGTCCTGAGGCTCCTGTACCTTCTACCTGACGGCAGCAGCGAGAAAAGAGCATGGCTTGGCTGGTGAGGATCTTTGATGATGGATGCTGCTTTCCTATGGCAACATTTCATGTACACATGCTCAATGGTTGGAAAGGCTTTACCCATGATGTACTGGGCTGAATCAACTACCTTTTGTAGGATTTTCCACTCAAAGGCATTGGTGTTCCTGTACCAGGCTGTAATGCAGCCAGTCGGCACACTTTCCACCACACACCAGTAGAAGGTTGCCAAGGTTTTTGATGACATGTCAGATCTCCGCAGACTCCTGAGGAAGTGGAGGCACTGTCATGCTTTCTTCACAATTATAATTATATGATGGGTCCAGGACAGGTCCTCTGAGATAGTGACACCCAGGAACTTAAAATTACTGACCTCTCCACCTCTGATCTTCTGATGAGTACTGCACCTGGACATTTGATTTCCCTCTCCTGAAGTCTACAATCAGTTCCTTGGCCTTATTGACATTGAGTGAGAGGTTATTGTTATTACACCACCCAGCCAAAATTTCAATCTTCCTCTTGTATGCTGATTCATCACCACCTTTGACATCAGCAAACTTGAATCTGGTGTTAGACCCGTGCTTAGCCACATAGTCACAGGTGTAAAGCAAGCAGGGCAGGGGGCTGAGCACATAGCCCTGTGGTTCTCCTGTGCTGATAGAGACTGTGGAGGAGATGTTTTTGCCAATCCAAACTGACTAGGGTCTGCAAGTGAGGAAATCCAGGATAAAATTGCACAAGGGGTCTTGTAGTTTACTAATTGGTTTTGAGAGGAAAATGATATTAAATGCTGAGCTGTAATCAATAAAGAGCGTCCTGACGTATGCATCTTTGCTGTCCAGATGTTCCAGGGTTGTGTGAAGAGCCAATGAGATGGCATCTGCTGTGGACCTGTTGCTCCAGTAGGCAAACTGGAGCAGATCCAAGTCGTCACTCAGACAGGAGCTGACATGTTTCAACACCAGCCTCTCAAAGCACTTCATCACTGTGGATTTAAATGCCACTGGGGGATAGTCATTGAGGCAGGCTACCATGCTCTTCTATGATTGAAACCTACTTGAAGCAGATGGGTCCCACACACTTGCCGAAGCAAGGGGTTGAAGATATCTGTGAACACACCAGCCAGTTGGTCAGCACAGGTTTTCAGTACTCAGTCATGTACTCTGTCAGGACTGAATGATTTCCTTGGATTCACCCTCCTGAAGGCAGCTCACACGTCAGCTTCAGATACTGAAACCAAAGGACCATTGGGAGATGTGGGTCTATGTGATGGTTCCTCCACATTCTAGTGATCAAAATGAGCATAGAAGGTGTTGAGCTCATCAGGAAGCGAAGCTCTGCTATCCCCATGTCGCTTGATTTAACTTCGTAGGAGGTATGACATTCAAATCCTGCCACAGCTGTCAAGTATCCCTCATTGATTCCAATCTAGTCCAGAATCTTCATCGTCCATGAGATGGCTTTCCAGAAATCATACCGGCACCTCTTATAGCATACTTGATCCCCAGACTTGAATGTCTCTGATCTAGTCCTCAGCAAATTCCAGATTTCATGGTTCATCCTGGGCTTCTGATTGGGGTAAACCCAGAACAATTTTGCGGGGACACACTCAACTTAAGCTGTTTTAATAAAGTCTGTTACGACCCTGGTGTACTCATTCAGGTCCTCAAATGAGTTCTTGAACATGGCTTAGTCCACTGACTCAAGGCAAGATACTGTGCTTTATGGAACACAGAAGGAAGGAAACTGTAAAAAAAAATTACAAATCCCTGTTAACTTTCAGCTGGAGTTTTCCTTTTGCAGATGAGTTAGCTTACAGGTTGTAAGCATCTGAATTGTGCAGGAACACGGAGAAAATGGACCAACGTCTGATACAACGTCAACATACCATCCCAACTCCTGTACTCTGAGTATGAAACTAATACGAATATAATAATTTTTCATTGAATTGAGCTTTTTCAAACTTTGTGCTATGCTTGAACAATTTGGAGATACTCAGACTTAAATGTGTAGATGTTTAAAGTACATTGCAGGTTACTTTTATATTAAAATATTGGAGTTTGTAAAACAAGACTGTGCCACGTAGCATTCTCAGCTGTTGAAATGTTAACAAGATTGAATGAGAGACAGATTTCTCTGAGTCACCCTCCATCAGACCCATGTTAAACATTTCCCATACTCAGTTCCAGAAAGAAAAGAGCACACTTTTGTTTTGACATACATCAGTTTAGAAATCTAAATATTACCAAAGACTTGGTAAGATAGTCCCAGCTACTCAGTTCATCTCCATCTCCCCCATGTTCCCACCTTCCCCTTCACTTGGTTTCACCTTCTGGCCTGTACTCCTTCCCTTCCCCCACCTTCTTATCCTGGCTTCTTTCCTCTTCCTTTCTGGTCCTGATGAAGGATCTTGTCCTGAAACGTTAACCATTCATTCCTCTCTATACATGCTGCCTGACTTGCTGAGATCCTCCAGCATTTTGTGTGTGGTTCTCTGGATTTCCAGCATCTGCAATCTCTTTAGTTGTGGTTGGTTAGAGTTTTGAGGTTTATTTAATGTTTTGATACCCGCCAGTCTGTTAGATTTTTCCATTATGCCAAGAAAACTTGATGACACTTTGCTTTGGTTCAATTGTTTCTTTTGGGATAGCACCTCTGGATCTGTGGAGTGGTATCAAGTTGGTACAAGTCTTGTCTAAGACAATGATCTCGGTGTCCAGTGTCATGTTGCTGTCAGTAATATCATCACTGAGAGGTAAATTCCGTGACAATAATGCATCTGTCTTATTAGATGCAATCGACTCAGGTGTGTTCTTCAGTTGAGCATCCATTATCTAGTCCACGTGACATTTCCATGTCTGATCTCCAACATCCACTGTGTACATCAATGATCCAGATCTTGTAGCTATCCTACCAGGTGTCCACTTGTCTTTTCAGTAATCATGCACTAGGACTTCCTGTCCAATCTCAAAGCTCCTTGCTTATTCACTTGGCAACTGTTTATCCTGCACTTCCCTCCATAGACCTGGCTTCAGGAGGCCCATGTGAGATCTCTGATTCCTGCTCACGAACAGTATTGCAGGTGTTTGATTTGTTGTCGCATGAACAGAGTTCTGAGATACAAAAAGGAAACTGTCCACCTTGTGCTGTAGAGAAATGTCCTCCTTGTCCATAGCTTTAATTGACTTCTTGAAGGTTTGGATAAACCTTTCATCTAACCCATTCATTATTGGGTGGTGAGGAGCTGACTTGAAATGTCCAATGCCATTTTTCTTCAGGAACAGTTGGAATTCTTCTGACGTGTATTGTGGTCCGTTGTCATTCCTAATTTGTTTGGGTAAGCAGTTTCTGGTGAAGATGATCCTCAGGGTGGAGACAGTCTTTATTGAGGTGGTTGACTTCATTGGTATAACCTCCGTCCACTTTGAATGAGCATCCACAGCAATCAGAAACATGGAGTCCATGAATGGCCCAGTGAAGTCAACATGCACTCTTTGCCATGGCGACGATGGCTACTCCCATGGACGTAACAGTGTCAGTAAGAGCGCATTTTGAAATTTTTGGCATCCTGGACAGCTTTTGGCCAAGTCTTCAATCTGCTTATTCATTCCCTTCTCAAATACCTTTTGATTCACGTTAAGAAACTGTGACAATCTCTGGTTAGTGCTACCATTTGAGCTGCAGTTGTCTGTGGATGCCACACCGCAAGTACCAGTCTCGTTCGATTTTACTCAACCATTCACGTCTGAAAAGTGACCCTCCACTGGCCCTCCACTTTTTCAATACATAAAGCTTTTACTGCTGTGTTTGGCATCTATACTTCACACTTACTTTCTGTTTGCTTTTGGGAAACACTTTTTCGCCTGTGTAAGTCTTTAGCATCACTGAGGTCTTCTCTAATGATATCTTAGAAAACAGTCTGTTGCAGTCAGATTCTGGAATTATGGACAAAGCTGACCCTGTGTCCATTTCCATTTTCAGTTTTACACATCTACTGTGATCCAGATGATTTTGTGATCTGCATCAGTTATACGATGCTGTTATAGGCATGGCTCTGTGTTGTCTGATTCTGTTTTACATTTGGTAACTTCATACATTTGCGTACTTTTATGTTTGAGACTTTTCACTCAGTTGTGCTTTTTGTCTGCCTTGCCATTCTCTCTCTATGTGACCTTGTCTGTGACACTTTCTGCAGACTTTTTCTTTGAACCAACATCCTTTGGATCAAGGGAAAATCTGCCATATCAATAACATTTTTGGCTTTTTGTACCATTCAGGGACATTTTGTCCATTTAGATTTAGATTTTTAGATTAGATTTAGATTTAGATTATGAGGACTCTCAGTCCTCGTTTATTGTCGTTTAGTAATGCGCGCATTAAGAAATGATACAATGTTCCTCCAGTATGATATCACAGAAACACAAGACAGACCAAGACTAAAACTGACAAAAACCACATAATTATAACATATAGTTTCAACAGTGCAAAACAATACCGTAATTTGATAAAGAACAGACCATGGGCACGGTAAAATTCTAACCTCCTTTTCTGTAGTTCTGTTGCATCCCTTGCTGCAGTCTCTAACAATATTGTGATGGCTAATGCCCGTTCAAAGGTTAGGTATCTTTCAGATAGTCTCTTTTGAGTGCTTTGACTATGCATGCCACATACAGTCCTGTCCTTAAAGCGTCAGGAAGTCCATTTCTGAAGTTACAGTACTGGGAAAGTTTGCACAATTCTGCAATGTATTCAGAAATGCTTTTATCTTTTGACTGGTTCCATTTGTGAAATCTACATCTCTCAGCTACTCCCAACAGTTTGGGCTCAAGTGGTTTTGTAAAATTGTAACAATTTCATGGAATGTCTTGCTTGCTGGCTTTGCAGGGGTTACTAGGCTGCATAAGAGACCTTGCGTTCTTGGGCCCATTAAGCTAAGAAGTGTAGGGGCTTTCTTTTGCTCCTCCATGTTGTTCACGTTACAATACAGTTCAACCCTCTCGATATACGACTCCCAGGCTTCATTAATGCTATCAAATTCATCACCTTTCCCAACTGAAGCCATCGGCATGTTATTTTCACTTTAAATTCAGCGTGTCTTTCACTGTTACTCATGCGTTCCTTTGTTAGCATCTGTGACAGCTTTCTCGGGCTGTTTAAGTCTCATCGTCTTGTCCCGTAACTGTTGACGCAGTTGGTGATATTTTCTGACACTCTGGTTCATACTTGCGGCCAATTTGTTATGTCTGTGCACAACTGTACATATCAATTAAATAAAAGCACGCACGTGGGAGATGGGTTTGTCTGGTGTATTCACAGTGCAGAGGGAGAGAGCATTGCGCGTGCATAGATCAATATGTAGTGCTAAGTGGTGGGGGGAAGGGTCAGTGCTCTAAAAGAAATAGATCCATACATTACACTATTGTTCACGCTCATCTGGTGGTTGTGACATTTTATTTCCATGGAATTATTGCAGTTGAGAGACTCTAGCTGTAGACACAAGAATCCTTTCTTCAGCCTTGGTTATGTATCCTTCATGATGACTCTGCTGTAAACCCCAGGTCCAGTGCAGCATCTTTCTCTTCTCCTTGTTCTCTTTATACACAGCACCTTCCCGTCCTTTCCATGTGGGCAGGTGACCCCCTCCCTGGTCAGCAAGTCCCAGGGTCGAGACCCATATGAGTGTAGAGGTCAAAGCCCAGAGGTTAAAGTCCCATGATTGGTGAGTCCTGGGGTTGATGCCCAGAGGTTGGCAAAGTCTGAAGGACAAAGTTCAGGGATCGGTGATTTTCCAGGTCAAAGGCAGAAGGTAGTGAGTCTGGAGATTCAAGCCTAAAGGTCGAAGTTCCTGGGACAGCGTGTCCAGAGTTTGTAGGTCTGCAAGCCAGAGAGTTGGGGCCAGGAGAAGGAGGTTAGAGGCCTGATGTCTGTGAGTCTGAGTCCGGTGCCAGGAGTTAGAAATTAGAGTCCTGGAGGCGGCCTATCCCGGGGTTGGAGGCCTTCTGTATATACAGTTGAAGTCAGAAGTTTACATACACCTTAGCCAAATACATTGAAACTCAGATTTTCACAATTCCTGACATTTAATCTGAGAAAACATTTCCTGTTTTAGGTCAGTTAGGATCACTACTTTATTTTAAGAATGTGAAATGTCAGAATAATAATAGAGAGGATGATTTATTTCAGCTTTTATTTCTTTCATCACTTTCCCAGTGGGTCAGAAGTTTACATACACTTTGTTAGTATTTGGTAGCATTGCCTTTAAATTGTTTAACTTGGGTCAAACGTTTTGGGTAGCCTTCCACAAGATTCTCACAGTAAGTTGCTGGAATTTTGTTCCATTCCTCCAGACTGAACTGGTGTAACTGAGTCAGGTTTGTAGGCCTCCTTACTCACACACACTTTTTTGTTCTGCCCACCATTTTTCTATCAGATTGAGGTCAGGGCTTTGTGATGGCCACTCCAACACCTTGACTTTGTTGTCCTTAAGCAATTTTGTCACAACTTTGGAGGTATGCTTGGGGTCATTGTCCATTTGGAAGACTTATTTGCAACCGAGCTTTAACTTCCTGGCTGATGTCTTGAGATGTTGCTTCACTATATCCACATAATTTTCCTTCCTCGTGATGCCATCTATTTTGTGAAGTGCACCAGTCCCTCCTGCAGCAAAGCACCCCCACAACATGATGCTGCCACCCCCATGCTTCACGGTTGGGATGGTGTCCTTCAGCTTTCGAGCCTCACCCTTTTTCCTCCAAACATAATGATGGTCATTATGGCCAAACAGTTCAATTTTTGTTTCATCAGACCAGAGGACATTTCTCCAAAAAGTAAGATCTTTGTCCCCATGTCCACTTGCAAACTGTGGTCTGGGTTTTTGATGGTGGTTTTGGAGTAGTGACTTCTTCCTTGCTGAGCAGCCTTTCAGGTTATGTCGACATAGGACTCGTTTTACTGTAGATATAGATACTTGTCTACCTGTTTCCTCCAGCATCTTCACAAGGTCCTTTGCTGTTGTCCTGGGATTGATTTGCACTTTACGTGCCAAAGTATGTTCATCTCTAGGAGGCAGAATGCGTCTCCTTCCTGAGCGGTATGACGACTGTGTGGTCCTATGGTGTTTTTACTAGCGTACTATTGTTTGTACAGATGAACGTGGTACCTTCAGGCATTTGGAAATTGCTCCCAAGGATGAACCAGACTTGACATCATTTTCTGACCTCAATCCGATAGAAGGTTTGTGGGCAGAACTGAAAAAGTATGCGCGAGCAAGGAGGCCTACAAACCTGACTCAGTTACACCAGTTCAGTCTGGAGGAATGGAACAAAATTCCAGCAACTTACTGTGAGAAGCTTGTGGAAGGCTACCCAAAACGTTTGACCCAAGTTAAACAATTTAAAGGCAATGCTACCAAATACTAACAAAATGTATGTAAACTTCTGACCCACTGGGAAAGTGATGAAAGAAATAAAAGCTGAAATAAATCATTCCCTCTACTATTATTCTGACATTTCACATTCTTAAAATAAAGTAGTGACCCTGACTGACCTAAGACAGGGAATGCTTTCTCGGATTAAATGTCAGGTATTGTGAAAAACTGAGTTTAAATGTATTTGCTAAGGTATATGTAAACTTCTGACTTCAACTGTATGAGTGGGTGGGAGGGTGGGAAAGGGCTTGTTTTGTTGTTGCTGCTCGTGCTGCCCTGTTGAACATTTTCAGCATGCTATGTTGGCGCTGGAATGTGTGGTCCACAGTACATCCTTAGCTTGTGTTAGTTGTCAACACAAATGACACATTTCGCTGTCTGTTTCGATGTACATGTGATAAGTAAATCAGAATCTGAATCTGAAAGTGCAACTCTTCACTTGGAGCAGCCCCTTGCAATCATATTACACAGTATTCACATCATTACTTTGCACCATCATTCTGTGTCAGGCTGCTCTCCACACAAACCTTTCCTCCTTCTTACCGTAACCCTATCAACATGTTCTATTTGTTTCTCCTTGTATTTAGCTAGTCTTCCCTTTGCTTGACCTGGATTACAGTACAACGTGTTGGAATAGACTGTGTGATTGTTACTTTCCTTGTAGTTTACATTTCTTTTTTAAAATGAAATTTTAAAATATTTCTTCCCAGTTTTATTTAAAACGGAATCAAACATCTGTTTCAGTGCTGTGACAGGACATCACAATGCATGCACTTGCTGAATACAGTAAAATGCTACAGCTGAGTGAATACAGCAACACTGTTAGTGTTGCTTCATTCTAGTATTCAATGGACACAGTTACCTTTACACCTATTCACAAAAACATGGCTTGGATATAAAGCGATAAAAAACTGCACTGCAACCATTTTATCAGAAATCTGCCAGCAGAAAGAATAGATTATTAAGAATAGTTTAAATTTCTTATGCCTGTTTCTGTTTTATATAATTATCTATGCACACATAATTATTCAACGTGTTTTCTAGTGGTTGCAGTTGCTTTTATAACCATGTATAAACTGCACACTATACTTCAAATGAGGCCTCACCAACGTCCCGTACAACTTCAACATAACATCCCATTGGTTGCAGTTGCAGGCATCGCGTTATTTGAATAGGAGATATCTGATTGGTCAATTCTTATCAACAAAATTTGCATGGAATTTATTACTAATTAGCAAATGGGTAGAAACAGAGCAGGTTGGCTCTTCCTCTTTCCGTTGTTTCTTCCCCACCTTCGCCTTCAGTAAGGTCTGCTTTCGCTGCTCTCCTTTCCCAATCCCTTTGTTCTCTTCGTGCTTAATAAACGAGAATAAGCAACATGTTTTATGCCTCAATCTAGCCCTTTGAAAAACTTCGGATCAAAGACATTGGCATCCAACAGTAGCAACGAGCTCCAATTCTGACCACTCTCTTGGTGAATGTGCTTTTATAATGCAGTTTATATTGTAAATACTTACTGGTATTTATGTATTTATGAACATTTTATTCCATGCCTGTACTTCTAACTTTTTTTATATAATTCTTTCTTCTGTATAATTGTATTTTTATGTTGTTGTTGTATGATACGTCCTGACCAACACACCAGAGCAAATTCCTAATGTATGTAAATGTATGTGGCGAATAAATCAACTCTTGAATTCCATAAAACTGTAAATTACAGGAGCGGAATTAGGTTGATTAGCCTAGTAAGTCTGTTCTGCCATTCAGTTATGGTTGTCCTACATTCTCCCCATAACCCTTAACCCTCTTACTAATGAAGAACTTATCAATTTCTGCCTTAAATGTACCGAATGGCTTAGCCTACACAGCCTTCCACAACAATGATTTCCAAAGATCTGTGATTCAAGATGTTTCACCAATGTGCTGGCATTAATGAGGGTCCAGAAGAGGTTCACGAGAATGATCCCAGGAATGAAAGGGTTAACATGTGAGGAGTGTTTGATAGCTCTGAGCCTGTACTCACTGGAGTTTAGAGGAATGAGAGGAGATTTCATTGTAAGCTATTGAAAATTGAAAGGCCTAGACAGAATGGGTTTCCTGTCATAATAAGGAGGGGGAATGGAGATAAGCTCCCACTAGCTATTTAATGCTCCCAATGGTGTGCATCTCAAATAGCCTCTGACAACCAAGTTGAACTTGTTCTATTTCATTGTTACGAACGTCATTTCTCCAGTTTCAGTTCAGTATCTTTAGAATGCTGTTCAAACTCGTTTTGTGGAATGACTGAAACAGCTGAGCCGGTGTCCAATTCCATTTTAATTAATTTGCCATTCACTCTGGAGTGAGCCATATTACGCATTACATATATTACATATGTTGGCTTTCACATTGAAAATCTCAAGGCTATGCAGTCCTAGGTCACTCATCATTATCAGATTATTTGTCAACGGCATGCAGATTAGTGCTCTTTTTGAAACTGAAACTTGACTTTTTATCTTTCTCTCTTCCCTGTGTGGTCCATTTATTTTGGTCTGCCTGACATGCACTTTGCACATGTCCTACTTTGTTGTATTTTGTGCAAGTTTCACCTTTAAACTTGCATTGGTCTGGTGGATGTGAGAACAGTAACACAATTTACTTGGCCAAACAGGTTTCTGTTTAGACATTGCAATTTTATTCACACTTACTTTCATTTCTGAATGCAGCTCAGTTGTATCTCTGGCTGCTGTTTGCATTCATAGGGCAATTTCAACTGCTCTTTTACATGTGAGTTGTGCTTCAGTTTTTAGCCTTTTTTGAATGCTTTCTTGTAAGATTCCTCAAACTAAACAATTTCTCAGTGCATCAACAAGCCCATCACTGAACTGACATTGCCTGGACAGTTTCTTCAATTCAGCCACATAATCTGAAATAGACTCTCCCTTCCTTTCATTCTACTTTTGAAACCTAAAGCATTGATGGTTTTGGTCCAAAATGTTCCTGTATTATGTTCACAATATCAGCAAAGCTTATTTCAGCTGCTTTGGTTGGAGGATTTAAACTTCTAAGAAAACTGCATACTTTTCCACCTATTACCCCCTGCAATTAATGGGTTCCTGGACCGACTGCAATGATGACCTGCTTCATGGCTGTAAACTCACTTTATGAATTTCAGTTCTAATGCTGTTTGCTTACTTTTATTACTTACACAGAATTTTTATTTTACATTGGGTGTTTGCCAGTGCTTTTTTAATGTTTCTATTTTTTGTGTACGAAGTTGAATCTCAAGTTTACATAGTTTGATAATAGATGTACTTCGAACTTTACAGTCAGCAGCACTGAGATTTGTTTCTTCTTGGCCTTGGCTTTAAAATAGTGCTTGATTCACTCAGTATGCATCATCAGTGATGGGAATCCAGCTATCTGTTCTACGGTCAAACGTGTTTATCTTTCCAATGTAGTCAGCCATTTCTGCTTTATTGTTTCGTTTATTATTATTGTCATCGCTTGGTACTCACTGTTTATGAACAATGAATCTTGTCTGCTTCTGCCTTTTTTAAAAACTCAGCTGCGTCTCTCCCCTTCTGAAGAAACACGCGGTGAACTGTTTTCTTAAACTCAGATATCTTGCTGCACTTCAACAGGCAGGTAGTTATCTTGGGTTCGTTTTAAAATGCCCTCATTGCCACTCCAGAAATTAATCAAAAGAAAAATACAGGAGCCTGAGATGCCTGTGAAATTAGTTTATTTTCATTAGTGAGGCGCGCACATATAACATAGTGGTGTAATGACATATGCCATTTACGTATTTCTTACATGTAACCTGTAATGGATTGTGTAAACAAACGAAGAATGCTTAAACAAAGAAAATATTTACAATATTACTCAAATACCACTGAAATGTTAAATACACTACAGAAAGCAGGTTTTAGCTTGAGCAACCTAGTGCTTTTCTCTGGAGTGAAGAAGGATGAGAGGTGTTCTGATAGAGGCATAGAATGAGTCATTTGCATGAATGAACCTAAGGATGTGCTGGGGGTAGCCCACACGTGTTGCCACACATTCCAGTGCCACTATAGGGTGCCACCGTGCTCAGCAGAACAACGCAAAATGGAACCAGCCCTGTTCTTCCCTCCCTCTCACCCACCCCTGCACATTCACAGTCCTCTAACACCAGGACAGGCCGTTGTCTTCGGCCTCCAGTGGACCTGTGGGTTTGAAGACAATGCGCCCCAACATTACAGTCGCCCAGCAGAGTCACAGACATTCACAGATCAAAAGTTCAGCAGAACACAACAGGCAACAAAACAAGCCCCTTTCCACCCTCCCACCCATTCCTCCCCACACAGGCCATCCTCCAACCCCAGAACAGGCTCCTGGACAATGGGTCTCTGATTTCCCCAGTGGACCTCAGACAGGATCTCTGCTGCAGGCAGGTTAAATGCAAAGTGACACGTTATTACAGACGGCTTCTGTAATCAACATGGAACCTAGAAAGGTAACATGTCCAGGTTTGCTGTTCAACCTACGCGTTGATCATATAGTAAACAATTCTAAGCACATTCTCAGCAAGCGGGCAGTAAATTATAAACGCAGGAGATTCTGCAGATGCTGCAAATCTTGAGCGATGCATTGTCCTCCACAAAAGGCAGATGTCCCGCTCACCACCCATTTCAATTTGACTTCCCATTCCCATTCTGACATGTCTGTCTTTGACCTCTATTTCCATGATGAAGTCCCTCTCAGGTTGGAGGAGCAACACCTCATATTTTGTCCGGACAACCTCCGAGTGATAGTATGAACATTGATTTCTCTAACTTCCAGCAATTTCTCCCCCTCCCCCCCTCTCCTTTTCCATTCGCCATTTTGGTTCCTCTCTTCTTCTCACATACCCAATGACCTCCTCCTGGTGCCCCTCCTCCTTCCCTATCCCTATCTCTCCTATCAGATTCCTCCTTATTCAGCCCTTTACCTCTTCTGTCTATCGCCTCCCAACATCTCACTTCAAACCTCTCCCCCACACACCCACCTTCCCCTTCACCTGCTCTCATCTATAACATGACAGCTTGTACTTCTCTTTCTTCCACCTTCTTGTTCTGGCTTCAGCCCCCTTCTTTTCCAGCCCTGATGAAGGGTCTGAGCCCGAGATGTTGACTGTTTATTTCCCTGTATAGATGCTGCCTGACTTGCTGAGTTCCTCCAGCATTCTGTGTGTAATGTCTTCCCAAACATTTGCACCGGAAGCATTTCTAGAAGGTTTGTGCTTAAAGCTCTCCACAGAAATCAACAGGATTGGAAGAATTGATCTATTAAATATGACAAGAGAAGTGTCAGTTTCTATGGTCTCAAAGACAATTCAACGCTCAGGAGGGCCTGTTTCCGTGCTGTAATTGTTGTATGATGTTTTATATATATATATAGTAGTTCACCCTGACTGCTTCCGGGCAGTGGCTGGGTGTAGTTCTGGACGCCACCACTGGGGGGCCCATTGAGCCACAGAAATGGGAAAAACGGGTTTTATCTCTTTCCATCTCAGAGGTTTTCCTGTGTGCCCGCGGTGCAGCTGGTCACATGCGTTTGAGGATGTGACAAACCAGATACATTTCATCCTCACAGTGATCTCCAGATGCAAACACAAGCAAATCGTTTTTTTTTAAATTAAGACACTCGGAAGATACATCTTGCCTGAAACTGCTCCACACTAAACCCATTGTCTCAGTCTTTGGTTTCCTACAAAATTGGGTAAACAAGGTTCATTATCGCTGACAAATGTCCTGAAATTTGTTGTTTAGGGGCAATACAATGCAATACATAAAATTTGCTACATATTCAAGTACATATACACACTCAAGGATTTTAAAGATTCAAGATTCAAAGAATCAAAGTATATTTATTATCAAATTATGTATTTAGAAGACAACTCTAAGAAGCCACGAAACGAAGTAACACCATGGAACCCATTCCTAGAAAAAATTCAAACACCCAACATGCAAAAAAAAGAACAAATTACGCATTTGGCAAAAAGTGAGCGAACAGCACAGAATATCAAACGTTAACTAGCACTCTAGTGTTCAGTGCAGTTCAGTGCCACGAGCTGACTGCGGGCCACAGAGGCAGCCTTTGCTGAAGGGCCCCAGTCCGCACTAATCGCCCCGATTAGACCACTCAAACACAGCAATAAAAGGAGTAACCAGAATCCAGGAACAATGCAACATGAACTTCAAGGTCCCCCAAAACGAGTTCACAGTCTCAGCTGATGAATCTTTGCAACATGGATCCCAAGATTCCTGCAGGTTCCTCTGACAACAGCTGGCAAGAGGGAGAGGAAGGCCAGTCAAATGCAGCAGACGGGACGGAACACCCACCCGACATCAGAGAGAAGCGATGGGCTCTGGGCTGCACTGCACACACCAAACTCCTCCAGAGACATTCAATCAGACCAAAAACACACCGACAAAATGTAAACCACAGGCTGCAATCACACACAGCTCAGGAGTAGAACCATATTTGAAGAAAGAAGAAGTAGTTTTGTGAACTGTCTGCAGAATGTCGCCACTGGTCATGTTGTTTGCCAGCACCATCTTGAATGATCCACTTTGAGTCTTTGAATTCTTCTCTTGCCTCACTAATCCCAGCTCCAGGTTTCCTTTCTCAGCCTTTTGCAAGTTATGTCCAACCTGGCATCACCCTGGAGTATAAACAAAAGAGATTCTGTCGATGCTGTAAATCTTGAACAGCTCAGACAGAATGCTGGAGGAACTCAGCAAGTCAGGCAGCATCTATGGTGGGGAATAAACATTAATGGTTTCCGGCCAAGACCCTTCATCAGGACTCATGAATGATGAAGGGTCTTGGCCCGAAACATCGACTGTTTGTTTCTGTCCATAGATGCTGCCTGACCTACTGAGTTCCCCCAGCACTTAGTGTGTGTCAACATTTAGTGTGTTCAGACCACCCTTCTCAGTGACTGGAGCTCAAAACACCCATAAAGGGAGCACTGCACAATTGCGGGTGCTCTTTTTCACGGGAAGCATTGCCACTAATGAGAGATGCCTCGGCATTCCTTCCAAAGGACCTTGGGGTCCAGGTCCATAGTCCATTGAAAGTGGTCACGCAATTGGATAGGGTAGTAATTAAGGACCTGGACCCATTGTAATTTGCCTATTGCCACAATAGGTCAACGGCAGACGCAATCTCAATGGCTCTCCATATGGCTTTAGACCACCTGGACAACACAAACACCTACGTCAGGATGCCGTTCATCGACTATAGTTCAGCATTTAGTACCATCATTCCCACAATCCTGACTGAGAACTTGCAGAACCTGGGTCTCTGTACCTCCGTCTGCAATTGGATCCTCGACACCCTGCCCGGAGGACCACAATCTGTGTGGATTGGTGATAACACATCCTGCTTGCTGGCGATCAACACTGGTGCACCTCAGGGGTGTGTGCTTAGCCCACTGCTCTACTCTCTATATACACTTGACTCTGTGGCTAAGCATAGCTCAAAAACCATCTATAGATTTGTTGATGATACAACCATTGTTGGTAGAATCTCACGTGGTGATGAGAGGGCGTACAGGACTGAGATATGCCATCTCGTGGAATGGTGCTGCAGCATCAACCTGGCACTCAATGTCAGTAAGCCAAAAGAGCTGATTGTGGACTTCAGGAAGGGTAAGACGAAGGAACACATACCAATCCTCATAGAGGGATCAGAAGTGGAGAGAGTGAGCAGCTTCAAGTTCCTGGATGTCAAGGTCTCTGAGGATCTAACCTGGTCCCAACATATTGATGTAGTTATGAAGAAGGCAAGACAGTGACTATACTTTATTAGGAGCTTGAAGAGATTTGGATGTCAACAAATACACTCAAAAACTTATATAGTCATACCATGGAGAGCATTCTGACAGGCTGCATCACTGTCTTGTATGGGGAGCTACTGCACAGGACCGAAAGAAGCTGCAGAGGATTGTAAATCTAGTCAGCTCCATCTTGGGCACTAGCCTACAAAGTACCCAGGACATCTTCAGGGAGTGGTGTCTCAGAAAGGCAGCGTCTGTTATTAAGGACCTCCAGCACCCAGGGCATGCCCTTTTCTCACTGTTACCATCAGGTAGGAGGTACAGAAGCCTGAAGGCACACACTCAGCGATTCAGGAACAGTTTCTTCCATTCTGCCATCCAATTCCCAAATGGGCATTGAACCCTTGGACACTGCCTCACTTTTTTTTAATATACAGTATTTCGGTTTTTTGAATGTTTTTAAAAACCTATTCAATATACTGTATATTGAATTGTATACTGTAATTGATTTACTTGTTTATTTATTATTATTTTATCTGCTATATTATGCATTGCATTGAACTGCTGCTGCGAAGGTAACAGATTTCACGTCACATGCTGGTGATGATGAACCTGATTTTGAGATGGTATGTTGTAACATGAACAAAGTCACCAGAGAGACGCTGAAGCTAATGGATACAAAAGTGTTTTATTCAACAAAAGCAGATATTCTCGCAGGAAGGGGCCTGTTCGACCCAATATAACATGAAATTTTACTTGCTAAAGATCAAAGGACAATTCCACAGTTACAATGTATCTACAATGCTTTGGATTGCATATAATTTTCACACCTCCTTCTTTGCACCCACACTCCAGACACCCAAAATGAATGTTAATCAGTAATGTCTGGTTTCAATTAACTGTTATCCACAGCTTCAGGAGATTTGTCCAGGACTGCATTTTAAAATTTAATCTACTATCCACATTTGGGTCTAAACATTGGTTGCTGAAGTTAGTATGTTGCTATATAATCTAACTGCAGAGTACACCCGAACAGGTCTGCTTGTCTTCATTGATTAGGCCATGTTGCAGCTGTATAAAACTCTGGTAAGACAGCACCTGAAGTAGAAACACAGAAACATTGAAAACCTACAGCACAGTACAGGCCCGTCAGCCCACAATCCTGTGCCGAACATGTTCTTACTTTAGAAATTACCTACGGTTACCCATAGCCCTCTATTCTTCTAAGCTCCATGTACCTATCCAGGAGCCCGTTAAAAGCCCCTATTGTATCCGCCTCCACCACAGTCACCGGCAGCCTATTCCACACACTCACCACTCCCTGCATAAAAATCTTACCCCTGACATCTCCTCTGTACCTACTTCTAAACAACTTAAAACTGTGTCCTCTCATGTTAGCCATTTCAGCCCTGGGAAAAAGCCTCCGACTATCCACATGATCAATGCCTTTCATCATCTTATACACCTCTCTCAGGTCACCTCTCATCCTCCGTCTCTCCAAGGAGAAAAGGCCAAGTTCACTCAACTTATTCTCATAAGGCATGCTCCCCAATCCAGGCAACATCCTTGTAAATCTCCTCTGTACCCTCTCTATAGTTTCCACATCCTTCCTATAGTGAGGTGACCAGAACTGAGCACAGTACTCCAAGTGGTGTCTGACCAGTGTCCTATATAGCTGCAACATTACCTCTCAGCTCTTGAACTCAGTACCACAGTTGACGAAGGCCAATGCACCGTATACCTTCTTAACCACACTGTCAACCTGCGCAGCAGATTTGTGTGTCCTATGGACTCGGACCCTAAGTTCCTCCACACTCCCAAGAGTCTTACCATTAATACTACATTCTGCCATCATATTTGACCTACCAAAATGTCAAATATGAGTATTGCATTCATTTCTGGCCATCCCAATATAGGAAGGGCATGGAGACTTTGGAGAGGATGCAAAGGAATCTTACCAAAGGGAATGAGCTATCGGGAGAGGTTGGATAACCTTGAGTTGTTTTTCCGGAGCTTAGCAGGCCAAAGGGAGCCCAGATAGAAGTTTATAAACTTCTGAGAGGCAGAAAAAGGGTAAACAGTCAGAGTTTTCTTCCTGGAGAAGAAATGTCAAATTCTAGAGGTCATGCATATGAGAAGGGTAAAGCTTAAAGGAGATGTTCTTTCCATTGAGTAGTGGGTGTCTGGAAAACACTGCAGTGGGGAGTGGTAGAAGCAGAGACAATAATGAAGTTTAAGAGGATTTTAGATGAGCACATGAATTTGAAGGAATGGAGAGACATGGATCACGTACAGGCACAAGTGATTCAGGTTAATTTGGCACCATGCTGAGCAAACAGATTAGGCGCTGAAGGGAGTTATTCCCATGATGTAGTGATCTATGTTAGATGCTCTTTTCTTTCAAAGAAGACCCTGGTGATCTGACCTAAATCAGCCATGGTGCAGACTCGATGGATCAAATGGTCTAATTCTGCTCCTTTGTCTCATGTCCTTTCACTAAAGGGCCAAAGGTGCATGCCAACTGATCATAAATATGCTACAAAGTCAAAGTCAAAATATATGCATATTACCATATCCTATCTTAAGATGAATTTTCTTGTAGGCATTTACAGGAAAATGAAGAAATATAATGGAATTTATGAAAAACTATATGTAAACAAGGACTGACAAACAACCAATGTGTAAAGGAGACAATTTGAGCAGTAAAAAGTAATACTGAGAACATGAATAGCATAGACCCTGAAAGTGAGTCCATAAGTTTGGTATCAGTTCAGAGTTGTGGTGGGTGAAGCTATCCACGCTGGTTCAGGAGCCGAACGGTTGTTGGGTAATAACGGTTCCTGAACCTGGTGGTGTGGGACCTAAGGCTCCTGTACTTCCTGCTTGATCTTGATGGTGGTAGCAAGAAAGCAGAATGGGCTGAAGTGATTGTACTCTTTTATGTTCAATGTTCTAGGTTCTTCCAAAGAAGACTTTGAGTCCTGACCTACACATGTCCTTTCACTAAAGGGCAAAAGATGCAAGTTAACTGATGGTAATTATATTGTAGTTTGTGAGGTTTCACACATATTATATGTGCCACATTTCATGCACTGCAGTACTTCTCTAGCTGTGAACCACACTGGGAACTTGGGTGATGGGCGATGCAGAACTTTGTTGCTCATTTGGAGAAGCGAGTAAGGACTCTGGGACTGCAGGCCAGTGGGTTTTAATCTGTGAGGCTCACTATATGCTTGCCACCACTAACACAGGATGGGCGGTACTGGATCAAGGTACTTGACTCTGTGCCAATGAAGCATGAGCGTGAACCAGTTTACACTTTCCTGCTTTGGCTTTTTTTTGTGTTAAGGGTTTTATGCGACTGAATGGGTTTTGACTGAAGGAAGGTAGATTGTTCAGATGGTGTTGTGAATGCAGTGCTTCCTGTGTTGCAGAAACAGTATGGTGCAGCTTCTTTATTTGACAAAACAAGATAGAGCAGGCATGATATTGAGGCCCTTTTGATCGAAAGGTCAGGCTGGCCCAATGTGGGGCTTGATATCTTAGGTGCTAAACATCAAAACACAATTCCATATTTACAACGCTTTTTTTGAAACTACATACAAACTTCACACTTCCCGGCTGGCACACCACAGGCATCTAAATGAATTTTAATCAACATTGCCTGCCCTGTGACTCAAGGCTTTTAGGAACCTGTTGTTCAGAGCTGCACGTTAATTGAGATCTACAATTTATATTCAGATTTGAAGATTGGAGGCTGAAGTCATTTGCTAAATGTAAATGTGCTAAACCCATAAGGCACTCTAACAGAGGGTCAGGACCCCTGACTGCTGGCACTCTTATTAATAAGTAACTGGGGTCACTGAAGGCAGAACAATGAATATGTGGTCAGACGGTCTATTCGGGAGTGCAGTCAGGCAACAGTTCTCTGATGCCTACTCTGGGTTTCGCCAGGGCCACACAGATCCAGTCCTCCAGGCAGCCCTGGTCCAGGAAGCTGAACATCAGAGGTAAAGCACTGTACCGTTGCCACAAAACAATAAATTTCACAGCATATGTCAGTGATGATAAACCAAATTCTGATTCAGTTGACAAAGTGAAGAGTGAAGGGGACATGAATTATCTATCTGGTTTATATGAGCCAGCACCCCTCTATCCTTCAGTCCGGATGGAATCCCTGGATCCACTTCCCTCCACCGATGCTGCCTGAGCTGCTGTTTGTTCCATCTGAAAAGCCAATGAGCAGCAGGGGAATTGCTTGCTCACCTCCGTCCTCTCACTGGCGTGGTCAGAGTGATGAGGGTAGGTTTATTCACCCTGGAATATCAGAGGCTGAGGCTGATGGAGGTTTATAAATTTTTAAGGGCTATGGGAAGGATAAATAGGGTATTTTGCCCAGGGCATGGTATTTAGAACGAGAGGGACCTGAAGGAGGGCCACACCTGAAACGTTGACTGTTTATTCCTCTGCATAGATGCTACCTGAGCTGCTGAGCTCCTCTTGGCGTGTTAACTTAGAACTCAGCATCATTCTGGATTTCCAGCAGAATCATTTGTGCTTAAGAATCTATCAATCTGCCTTAAAGACATCCAATGATTTGGCCTGCACTGCCCTCTGTGACAATGTCTTCCAAAGATTCATCACCTTCTGGCTGAAGAAACTCCTCCTCATCTCTATTCCTTTATCCTGAAGCTGTTCCCTTCGATTCTGCACTCTCCGATCAATGGACACATCCTTCCCGTGTCCACTCTATCCACACCCTTTGGTAATATATGTACACTTCCAGAAGGCCACTTTGAAACAACATTAAAATGCCACGTCCCCTTAGGGCAGAGATGAGGAAGAATTTTTTTAGCCTGAGGGTGGTGAATTTGTGGAATTTGTTGCCACGGGTGGCTGTGGAGGCAGAGTCACTGGCTGTATTTAAAGCAGAGGTTGGCAGGTTCTTGATTAGTCAGGGTGTCAAAGGTTACAGGGAGAAGGCAGGAGAAAGGGATTGAGTCGGATAATAAATCAGCCACGATGGACTCAGTAGGCCAAATGACCTCATTCCGCTCCTCTAAACCTATCTACGTCAAACTACATTCCAAATAATTTCAGTCGACGTTTCAGGCCGAGACCCTTCTCCTGACGAAGGGTCTCGGCCTGAAACTCTTCCAATAGATGCTGCCTGGCCTGCTGCGTTCACCAGCAACTTTGATGTGTGTTGCTTGAATTTCCAGCATCTGCAGAATTCCTGTTGTTCCAAATAATTGTAACTTTAAAATTCACTCAAAGGTTTACCTTCAATCAAAACTTAGTCAGAATAGGTACATGGAGCTCGGAAAAACTGAGGGCTATGGATAACCCTAGGTAATTTCTAAGATAAGGACATGATCAGCACAGCTTTGTGGGCCAAAGAGCCTGTATTGTGCTGTAGGTTTTCTATGTTTCTATAACAGCATCACACCGACCTCCAAAAACATTGATTCCTCAAATTCATGATTGCAAAGTTCGTAACTAAAAATCTTTGATGTCCTGTCTAAGGTGTGAGGATTTCTCTCATTCACTACATTGGCCAAAATTGGGCATGACAAATGTGGAGTTCATGTCTGTACTATTTTTCCCAGGGTGGCAAGATGGGGTTATTATTAATACTCTAAGGATGTTTCCCATGGTGGGAGAGTCTAGGACAAGAGGGTTTAGCCGCAGGATAGAGGGGCGCCCTCTCAAAACAGAGTTGCGGAGAAATTTCTTTAGCCAAAGGGTGGTGAATTTGTGGAGTTTGTTGCCACATGCATCTGTGGAAGCCAGGTCGGTGGGTGTATTTAAGGCAAAGATTGATAGGTTCTTGATTGGATATGGCATCAGAGGTTACGGGGAGAAGACTGGGAACTGGGGTGGAGGAGGAGAAAAAAAGGATCAGCCATGATCGAATGGCAGAGCAGAGTCGATGGGCCACGTGGCCTAACTCTGGTCCAACGTCTTGTGGTCTTATATGCCTCTACGAAAGGAGGTGTAAGTTGCTCCTTCCTTCTGTTAGCCTTTAGATCACCATTAGGCAAGGTGTAGCACCTGCTTAGCCCCCCGATCAGGGTCACATGGAGCCATGGGAGCAGGTGGTGGATGGTTGTGTGAGCAGCTGGTGCATATCACTAGCCCTGGTTACGCGACCACTGACACCAGGCAGACAATCTCTGAAGAGTAAAGACACTGCCCAGAAGAAAGCAAAGTCAGACCACTTCTGTAGAAAAATCTGCCAAGAATAATCATGGTCATGGAAAGAGCATGATCACCTATGTCATACGACATGGCACTTAATAAACATACTATTTCTCTCAGTTATAATTAAGACTAATACTTTTTAAAACTGAAAGACAGGAGAAAAAGACATCAAAAGTAAAGATGAAAGGGTGGATGCTCACTGAATTATATCATGTTGTTGTCCTTTCTTTAGGCCCCGATATATTTCTTCAGGGCACAAAATAATGAATACTGAAGAAAATGAATTTAAACAGCATGAAACCAGAGCAGTTTCCAGCTCCAACCCAATTATGCTTTGAAAAACTCGGCTGATTTTGAATGACACTGAAACTTAGAATTTGGGTTTCACATCTTATCTCTGGAAAACAAACTCTTATTCTTCACAATAGTCAAGAAGCCTTGTGAAAATGATCAAGGATCAACTTTAATCACTATATATATACATTCACATTAATTAGGTATTTGCTGTGGTGTGTCAGTGCAACATGCAACAAAAGACAACACTCAACAATTATAAAAAATTAAAGGTAGAGGATACAGTATGGATATGGAATAAAATGTGCATGATACATAAGTACCAGCATTATTTACAATGGAAACAACACTATAAAAAGTGGTTTAAAGTGTTTACAGTGCAGTGCTGTGACAGGGGTAATAGATAGAGAAGGGGGGTTAATCAGATGAACTTTTAAGAAGGCGAGGTTTTTGATTTAATAGTCCTGTAAGCACTTCCCAGAAGGGAGTGTTTGGAAAAGGAAGTTTGCTGGGTGGGTAATGTCTGCAATGATTTTGCCTGCCCACTTCTTTGTCCTGGACACATACAAATCCCACCGTATGTGTCCAAGACAAACAAACCTGCCAATCTTTTCAATTTGGAATATTCATCTTTGGTTCACATTTTCTTCCAGCACCTGATATAAAAATGTAAACATTTAATAAATATACATTTTACCCTCTATCTTCACAAGCCTCACAGGGCCTGCTGCTGTGAAGCATTCCCACAGCATAATGTAGCCACCACCATGCTTCACGGTAGTGAGGGTGTGTTTTTGATGATGTGCGGTGTTTGGCTTATGCCAAACATAGTGTTTAGTCTGATGGCCAAAAAGCTCATGTTTTGGTTTCATCAGACTATAGAACCTTCTTCCTGCTGACTTCAGAGTCACCCACATGACTTCTGCCAACTCTAGCCAAGATTTCATATTGAGTTTTTTCAATAGTGGCTTTCTCTTCTCAAAAAGCTGTGACTGGTAAAGCACCCGGGCGACAGTTGTTGTATGTGCAGTCTCTCCTATCTCAGCCACTAAAGCTTGTAACTCCTCCAGAGCTGTCATAGGTCTCTTGGTGGCCTTCCTCACTAGTCCCCTTCTTGCACGGTCACTCAGTTTTTGAGGACAGCCTGTTCTAGGCAGATTTACAACTGTGCCGTATTCTTTCAATTTCTTGATGATTGATTTAACTGTACTCCAAGGGATATTCGGTGACTTGGAAATTTTCTTGTATCCATCTCCTGACTTGTGCTTTTCAATAAACTTTTCGCAGAATTGCCTGGAGTGTTCTTTTGTCTTCATGGTGTAGTTTCTGCCAGGATACTGACTCACCAGCAGTTGGACCTTCCAGATACGGGTGTATTTTTACTACAATTAATTGAAACACCCTGACTGCACACAGATCTCCAGTTAATTAATTATGTGACTTCTAAAACCAACTGGTTGCACCAATGACGATTGGATGTGTCATATTAAGGTGGGGTGAATACTTGTGCAATCAATCATTTTGTGTTTTATATTTGTAATTAATTTAGATCACTTTGTAGAGATCTGTTTTCACTTTGACACAACAGACTCTTTTTCTGTTGATCAGTGTCAAAAAAAGTCAAATTAAACCCATTGTGATTCAATGCTGTAAAACAATAAAACATGAAAACTTCTAAGGGGGGTGTGAATACTTTTTATAGGCACTGAAAGTAAGTTCACCTCCAATAACAAAGGAGCAAGTTAATAAATTGCCTTAAACTGTGAATTAAGCAGTAGCTGATACTGAACATTACTTCTTCCAGGGGAAGTAAGTTAAGGAACATCAAAGATCATATCAACACAGAGTGCTGATAGATCATATGCATTTTGTTTAAGTACACCATACAAGCATACATACATCTTGTATATGACTCATACTGTATTGGTCACTGATGCAAAAACAATACATTTGACTGAATGTTCCAATGTTTCAAAGTATATGTGACGATAAAACTAATCATACATGTATGTTTACTTTACTGAGTTCTCGTTCTTGAAACAAAAGGGTGGTTCACAATTTCACATTATAAATTAACCTCATTGAGAACCAACAGTGGAAAGGGTGAGCAGTTTCAAGTTCCTGAATGTCAACGTCTCTGAAGATCTATCCCAGGCCCAACATATTGATGCAATTACAAAGAAAACATGTCAGCAGCTGTATTTCATTCAGAGTTTGAGGAGATTTGGTTTGTCACCAATGACACCAGCAAATTACTACAGATGTACAGTACTGTGGAGTGTATTCTGACCGGGATTGCATCACCGATCACCATCTGGTATGGAGTTGGGGAGGGGGGTGGGGTGGGCACTGGATCAGAAAAGGCTGAAGGAAGTTGCAAACTCAGCCAGCCCCATCGTGGACACTAGAGTCCCTACCATTGAGAACATCTTCAAAAGGTAATGCCTCAAAACTGCTGCTTCTATCATTAAGGAATCTCTATTGGCCAGGACATGCCCTCTTCTCACTGCTACCATCAGGGATGAGGTAAAGGAGCCTGAAGACACACACTCAATGTCTTAGAAACAGCTTCTTCCCATCTGCCATCAGATTTCTGAGCAATGAACCAACCTATAAACACTCATTCATTATTTTAAATCTCTTTTTATACTACTTAATTAGTTTTTATCTATATTTCCTGGTGTAATTTATAGTATTTTATGTATTGCACTGTACTGCTGCCACAAAACAACAAGTTTCATGACATATGTCAGTGATATTCAACCTGATCCTGATTCTTCACAGAAATTGTTGGTCCTTTTAACCTCCTTAAAACAGTATGTTGTCGGAATTGTATCTACTTCTTTACTTGAGTAAGGTGTCATTCTCAAAGTCAAAGTAAATTTATCATCAAAGTTCATCTACGTCACCACATACAACCCTGAGATTCATTTTCTTGCGGGCATTCACAGTAAATACAAAGAAACACAATAGAATCAGTGAAAAACTGTACACAAGGTAGCCAAAGAATCAGTGTGCAAAAGACAACAAACTGTGCAAATACAAAATAAACAAATAATAATAATATGTAAGTAAATAAATAAATAACCAATAAATATCGCGAACATGAGATGAGGAATCCTTGAAAGTGAGTCCATAGGTTGTGGGAATAGTTCAGTTTTGGGGTGAGAGAGTTATTTCCTCTAGTTTAAGAGCCTGAATGTTGAGGGGCAATAACTGTTCCTGAACCTAGTGGTACGGGTCCTGACACTCCTGTACCTCCTTCATGATGACACCAGTAAGTAGAGAGGATGGCTTGGATGGTGGGGTCCTTGATGATGGATGCTGCTGTTGTCTGTGACAGTGCTCCTTGTAGATGTGCTCAATGGTGGGAAGGGCTTTACCTGTGATGGGCTGGGCTGTACCCACCTCTTTTGTGGGGTTTTTCATTCAAGGTGCTTACATACCAGTCTGAGATGTAGCCAGTCAGTATACTCTCCACCACACATCTTATAGAGGTTTCTCAGTTTTAGATGACATGGCAAATCTTTGCAAACTTCTATATAGACTATTGGCATGCTTCCTTCATAATTGCACTTACATGCTGGGCCAAGCACAGATCCCCTGAAATCATAACACTGAGGAATTTAATATTACCGATCCTCTCAGCCTCTGATCTCCCAATGACAATGGACTCATAGGCCTCCATTTTCCACCTCTTAACCTCATTTTGGTAGAACCTTGATCTAATTGTTTGACAATCTCCATTGGGTCAACTTTCTGGGGTGCATTCTCCTGCATACCTTGGCAGAGTTCAAATGATTTATGTGCAGACCCCTAGCTTACCTCCTGTTTTCACAAGATAAATCTTTGCATTGCATGTTTTCACTATTGCTTCAATGTCCTTTTCCTCAATGTCAGACATTAGTGCTTATTAACACTTCAACTTTATCGCCTTATTTTGATTGGCTTCTTTCCACAACTTGAGTAATGATTGTATTTCTGTCTCAGATACTTCTTGCCTCCAGTTCTGGATGAATTATGGTCAATTATGTTCAGTGTCTTTTGTGTATTTATGAAAATGATATTGCTTAAAAGCTGAATGGCATTTGGCATTGAGCATAATAGTTTAGAAGTTCTACCAGAATTAGCTTTATTATCACTGACATACATTGTGAAATTTGTTGTCTTGTGATAGAAGTACAGGGCAACACATAAAAATACTATAAGTTACAATAAGAAATATATATTTTTTAAATAGTGCAAAAAGAGAGCAAAGTACTGTGGAAGGTGTTTTTGGATTGATGGACCATTCTGAAATCAAATGGTGGAGGGGAAGAAGCATTGAGTGTCTGTCTTCAGGCTCCTGTACCTTCTCCCTTGCATCCATGGATCAATGGTGGGCAACAGATCTGTGTAAACAATGAAGGGAATAATACACCTCACAGACCACCCACCCCAGCTACCGATAATTCACCATCTGTGCCTTGACTTTGAGTGTTGATGAATGCGATCAGTTTCATTCATTTGACCATGGACTCACTTTCAAGGACTCTACAGCTCATGTTCTCAATATTATTTATTTACCTTTTTAATGTATTATTGGCATGGTTTGTCTTCATTTGCATGTTGGAAAAAAGTAAGAGTGGAGTGAAGAAAAGTCAAGTGCAAAAGAGTAAAAGATTACAAGGTTTTAAAAGCGCAATGAGTGTAAGGGCACTTTATTTGAATGCCCGTAGTATCCGAAACAAGATCAGTGAACTTGTGGCACAAATCAGTACAAAGGGTTTTGATTTAGTGGTCATTACAGAGATGTGGTTGCAGGGTGAAGAGGATTGGGAATTAAATATCCAAGGGTATCAGGTAATGCAGAAGGATAGGCAGGAAGGTAAGGGAGGTGGTCACGCTCTTGATTAAAGATGAGATCAGGGCAACGGTGAGAGACAATATAAGATCTAAGGAGCAGAATGTTGAATCCATCTGGGTTGAGATTAGGAATAGTAAAGGGAAAAAATCACTGGTGGGAGTTGTCTATCACCACCAAATAATAACATTACAGTGGCACAGGCAATAAACAGAAAAATATCTGAGGTATGTAAGAATGGAACAGCAGTTATCATGGGGGACTTTAACTTGCACATAGATTGGGTGAATCAAATTGGTCGAGGCAGTCTTGAGGAGGACTTTATCAAATGAAACATAGAAAACCTACAGCTCAATACAGGCCCTTCGGCCCACAAAGCATCTGTGATGGCTTTCTTGAACAGCATGTTACTGAACCTACAAAGGAACGTGCTATCTTAGATCTGGGCTCTGCAATGAGACAGGTAAAATTAGTGATCTTGTAGTTAGGGATCCTCTTGGAAAGAGTGATCACAGTATGATTGAGTTTCTCATACAAATGGAGGGTGCAATAGTCCAATCTAAAACCAAAGTATTATGCCTAAACAATGGGATGAGGGAGGATTTGGCTGGTGTAGACTGGGAACACAGGCTATATGGTGGGACAGTTGAGAAACAGTGGAAGACTTTCAAAGAGATTTTTCACAGTGCTCAACAAAATTTTATTCCAGTTAAGAGCAAGGACAGTAAGGGTGGGGAGAGCCAGCCTTGGATAACTAAGGAAATAAAAGAAGACATCAAACTAAAAGCTTGTGCATTCAAAGTTGCCAAGAGTAATGGGAAATTGGAAGATAGGGAAAACTTTAAAAAGCAACAAAGTAACATGGAGTGAGCAATAAAGAAAGGGAAGCTCGATTATGAAAATAAACTAGCATAAAATATAAAAACAGATAGTAAAAGTTTTTATAATTATATAAAGCAGAAAAGGGTGACTCAAGTGAATATAGGTCCCTTGGGGAACGAGAAGAGGGAATTCATGTTGGGTAATGTCAAAGAGAGATGTTACGGATGCGGTGGGAGGTGAGGACCTCAATACAATAGCCATCACTAAAGGGGATGAACAAACTTGTGGGCCTGAAGATAGATAGGTCCCCTGCTCCTGATGGAATGCAACTCAGGGTACTGAAAGAAATGGCAGAAGTTATAACTGAGGCTTTAATGATAATTTACCAAAATTCTCTGAACTCTGGGCAGGTCCTGGCAGATTGGAAGACAGTGCATGTCATGCCACTGTTCAAAAAAGGATGTAGGCAAAATGCAGGTAACTATAGGCCAGTTAGTTTAACATCTATAGTTTGGAGAGTGCTTGAAGCTATCATTAAAGAAGAAATGGAGAGGCATTGAGAAAGAAATGGATCCATCAGGCAGATGCAGCATGGATTCAGCAAAGGCAGGTCCTGTTAGAGAAACTTAATGGAGTTCTTTGAAGATATAATGCGTGCAGTGGATAGAGGGGATCAGATGGATGTTACATACCTAGATTTCTAGAAAGCATTCGATAAGATGCTGCATAAAAGACTTATCCATAAGGAAGCATAGAGTTAGGGGTGATGTATTAGCATGGGTACATGCGTATTACTCTGGTTGGCAATCAGTGCTGAATGGTGTTCCGCAGGGGTTGGTGCTGGGCCCATACTGTTCACGATATAAATTAAGGATCTGGAAGAGCGGGTCGTATCTAAGTTTGCTGATGATACAAAATCGAGTGGAAAAGAAAATTGTGCACAAGATACAGGGAGTCTGCAGAGAGATATAGATAGGTTAAGTGGGTGGGCAAGAGTCTGGCAGATGGAATACAATGTTGGTAAATCCGAGGTCATCCACTTTGGAAGGAAAATGGAAGAGGGTTGGAGAGTCGGCACAACATTGTGGGCTGAAGGGCCTGTAATGTGCTGTACTGTTCTATATTCTATTGTTATTTAGACGGTAAAAAATTGCAACATGCTGCTGTGCAGAGGGTCTTGGGAGTGCTTGATCATGAATAATAAAAGTTTGGTTTGTAGGTGCAGCAGACTATCAAGAAGGAAAATGGAATGTTGCCCTTCATTGCTAGAGGGACTGAATTTAAGAGCAGGGAGGTCATGCTGCAACTTGACAGGGTACTGCTGAGGCCTCACCTGGAGTACTGCCTGCAGTTCTGGTCTCCTTGAGGAAAGATATACTGGGTTTGGAGGCTCACAAAATTGATTCCACAGATGAGGGGGTTAGACTATGAAGAGAGATTGAGTTGCCTGGGACTGTACTCGCTGGAATTCAGAAGTTTGAGAGGAGATCTTATAGAAACATATAAAATTATGAAAGGGATAGATAAGATAGAAGCAGGAAAGTTGTTTCCACTGGTAGGTGAGACTAGAACTGGGGGACATAGCCTCAAGATTTGGGGGGAGTCAATATAGGATGGAGATGAGGAGGAACTGCTTTTCCCAGAGAGTGGTGAATCTGTGGAATTCTCTGCCCAATGAAGCAGTGGAGGCCACCTCAGTAAATATATTTAAGACAATGTTGGATAGATTTTTGCATAGTTGGGGAATTTAGGAATATGGGGAAAAGTCAGGGAGGTGAAGACAAGTCTATGGCCAGATCAGCCATGAACTTATCAAGTGGCGGAGCAGGTTCGACAGGCCAGATGGTGGACTCTTGCTCCTATTTTCTTATATTCTTATGTCAGACTTCGTTATGAATAGTTTTTCATGAACTCTATCATATGTCTTTATTTTAAGACCATAAGACATATGAGCAGAAGCGGGCCATTCAGCCCATTCAATCTGCTCCACCATTCCATCATGGCTGATTTACTATCCCTCTCCACCCCATTCTCCTGCCTTCTCCCTGTAACCTTTGATACCCTGACTAATTAAGAATCTATCAACCTCCACTTTAAATGACTTGGCCTCCGCATTCACTCGTGGCAATGAATTCCAGAGATTCACTACACTCTGTCTAAAGAAATACTTCCTTTATCTCTTTTCTAAAGGGGTGTCCTTTTACTCTATGCTCTCTGGTCCTAGATTCATCCACTATAGGGTACATATCCACTCTATTTAGGCCTTTCCATATTCACTACGTTATTTTCCTGTGAATGCCTGTGCCTGCAAAAAAAAAAGAATTTCAAGGTATGGGGGTTGAATGGGATCCGGGATCAGCCATGATGGTATTGGGGAGCAGACTCGATGGACTGAATGGCCTAATTCTGCTCCTCTGTTTTATGGTTTAAGGTAGGACATGGTGACTTTGCCTGCTTTGATAATAAATTTACTTTGAACTTTTAGTTGTCTTAGTTTTGGTGGAAAACTCTTTGTGCTTCACACAGTCCAAAGGGGCCGATGCAAATCGGGTCAGGAGTGTTTACCAGGACCTGAGTTTGCCTGTTAAATAGCAGAAGGAAAACAATCATTGTGTGGCAGTGTTTCTGAACTGCCCTGAAGCAGCCATGGTTTCACATCTGCAATGTTAATTCATTTTCCGCTCCCGTTCCAAGAATGATTTAGATCTCCGTGCTGAATCCCAGTTTACTCTCTTTTTAACACCATGTTTTCTTCCCGCTTTCAAGAGCAATCGGTAACATTTTGAATTTTAAGAACAAACGTTCAGTGTAAACACAAGAGGTTGTGCAGATGAGGGAGACCCAGAGCAAGGGACACAACATGCTGGAGGAACCCAGCAGGTCAGGCAGCCTCAATGGAGGGGATTCGGGCTGGAAAGGAGGGGGGAGGAAGCCAGAACAAGAAGGTGGCGGTGGGGGAGCGGAAGGTGTGCAAGCTGGCAGGAGATGAGGGGGAAAAGGTGGGGGAGATCAAACTCGTACGACCGCCAGTCCAGACTGAATTTTGAGGAATCTGATAAGATTTCAAACCCTTCTTGTTTCCACTCGTAGCATGGAGTGCCAAGCTTGGCAGAGAGAGAGAGAGCAATGCTCTTAATGACGAGCTCCGGGAAACGCGGAGTGAAAATGGCATGGCTTGCCTCACGGGCACGGAACAGTGTGGAAAATGGTAAAGTGCGGCACGGAGAGAGTGACCTGGGACATGGCGTGCGGGGACAGAATAGCCACCCTGAGATTGTCAAACTGCGTTCTTTTTCTGTACGCTGTACAGTAAAACATTACGATTTTCTCCTTCCTGACACTTCGTCCGATTTCTAAACAAAAAGGCTTGTCACTTCCTTTCTTTGACATGCTGTCGGAGTTATTATTGTCTGTTGTAAACTGGTGACATCACAGATTGCTGCTAGTCCCTTGCAGGTTATGAATTGTCAATTTTGGTCTCCTTATTAGTTACTTCATGAATTATTTTCTTTCCACTTTACAACAAAGCAGTGGTTAGTTGAACATCATGGTTTCGATGCACATCATTTCGATAGCTGCTGAATTATGAAATACCCCTGGATATATTGATAACATCCGCTCATGCAGCGCAATGAGTGTACTTTGGGTCTTGTTTTCTTTCAGAACACGTTTCAAAATAACGTTAATGTTTTATCGACATTAGTGTTACGCAGTAACTGCAGGAAGCCGCTTAACGAATATCTTTGAAGCCCATTAGGGTTGAGGTCTGACCATTGCTGCGGAACGTTGCGTGCGAACAAAATCCTGCAAGGCAGAATCCACAAAAAAACCTGCAGGGAAGTTAAAAGAAAGTAGTATTGATTGGATCTGAGTGGTTAAGCAATGCATTCTTTTGTAAAGCAACCAGTGATAGTGAAAACGGAACTGTAGCAACACCTTTTGGGTGATGGAACGGGTCTCTTATCGCAAGCCGACTGCCAGCACGCAGCTCGAAACACAGCGGGGGCTGGCGCGACCGCCCAGCCTGATTGACAGGCGCGGGGTCGCGTGCTGGAGGGAGGGCGTGTGCGCGCGCGCGTGCGTGATTGCATCAGGCAGACGGAACACGGAGAGTCGAGCGGGGAACGGGCGGGGGTTGTCCACGCGCCGGCTGACTGACGTGGAGGCGAAGGCGGCGAAGTGACGTTGCTGGCCTACCGGTCTCTGGTTGCTGAGCTACCCCAGCAAAAGTTTGGCAGCGGCGGCAGGGTGGAGGAGCAGCAGCAGCAGCAGTCGGGGTGGGCGGCGCAGCGCGATGCCCAGGACGCCGAGTGACACCCTGAACCATGCGTGGCGGAGCTATCGGGAGTCGGAGTCGCAACAGCGGCAACAGGTGAGCGTCGGGGCGGCCTGGCCTGCCCCGCAGCCCCTTGTGGGTGCGGATTCCGCAGCGGCGGCGGCGGGAGGCTGTGACATGATCTGTTTTGGTGGCAGGGCGGACTGGGGTGTGGCTAGTTTTGGCATGGGTTAGTATGGCGTGCAAGTCTTGGACACACAGGTAGGGTGGGGTGGTTATGAAGAGCTAGGTGACAGAGTAAGTTTTGGTGCGGGAGAATGCTGTGCTTTGGCACAAGGGGTGACATAAGTGTTGGCACATGGCACATGGGTTTGCCGAATGACTAAGATGCGGACAGGTATAGTTGCCCCTAGTAGAGATTTGGAATGGCAAGGTTGGTGATTATGGAATGGCTTGGAGAGTGCCATACTTTGGCATGGGAAGATGGTACAGTGGCATGCTTTGTGTTTGGCTCAAGGTTGGCACAGGAAGAATGGTATTTGTTGACTATATGCTTTGTGGTAAGCTTTAGATGGATCAAATGGCATAGGAGGGAAAAAGTGGCATGTGATGCTTACAGAGTGTGGTTTGCTTTAGCGCTGTGTGATGGTACCTTTGGCACTGTGTAGGATGCTGCTATGGGAAGAATGACACAGTTTGGCATAAAAGATAGTGAGAAAGATCTGCTTGAGATGCAGAAATACCTAATCTAGGCTGACAGAATTGAATTAATGAGTGCTGCATTGCCTGGTGGTGTGATCAGTCAGGCTCTGCTTTCTCTCTTGGGCTAGGGTAGATGTTATTTTACTATAGAGAAGCAAATGTTTCTTTGTGTAAATATTGCTGTACTTTAATGACTTACAAAGATGATATTAACTTTCAGCAGACATAGAATAGTATAGCATGATGTAGGCCCTTCAGCCCACACCGTTATCCTGACCTATATAAGGTGACTCCATGATCAATCTCAAACAATTTGCAGATGCTGGAAATCCAAACAACTCTCACAAGATGCTGGAGGAACTCAACAGGCCATCCTTTTTTCTCCAGTTCTGATGAAGGGTTTCAGCCCGAAACATCGACTGTTTACTCTTATTCATAGATGCTGCCTGGTCTGCTGAGTTCCTCCAATATTTTGTTTGTGTTCCATGATCAGTCTAACCCTTCCCTCTTACACAACCCATGCCCCTCCATTTTTATCTCATTCATGAGCTATCTAAGAACCTGATATATGTCACTATTGCAACAACCTCGGCCACCATGCCCAGCAGTTTCTTACAGGCACCCATGAACCCACCTCTTGACATCATCCCTAAACTTTCCTCCACTCACCTTAAACAGATGTCCTTTGGTATTGGTAATTGCTGACCTGGGAATTTGTTTTGCTTAGAAGGGCCTAAGATTCTTGTCTTGTCTTGTCCATACTGCACCAACCACCACAGCTGGGCTATAAACGTGCAGGAGCAATGTGTGGTTAAGTGCCTTGCTCAAGGACACAACATGCTGCCTCAGCTGAGGCTCGAACTCGCGACCTTCAGATCACTAGTCCAATGCCTTAACCACTTGGCTCTAAGCCTGCCTGTGTTTACATTACAGCTGGGTAACTTCAGGCCAGAAGGTAACTCGCACCTCTTCATTGCACCTGTTTGTTTTTAATATATACTTCCTCATTTCATTTTTCTTCATATTACTTCTGTTCTATTTTTTCACATCTGCCATTTCTTTAGTTATTTTTTGTACATCACACAAAGAGAGGAAGCTCAATTGTTTTCTCACTTTACCCAGACATTTTACTTAGTTCCATTGACTGTTTCAGGACTGTTTTGAGTTATTCGTGGGATATTCTCGCACTTCTTAAATAAAAAACCGTCAAACTGCTTTCTGCAGAACGTCAGCTGCAATTAGAATCGGGTTTATTATCACTGACCTATGTCATGGAATTTGCTTTGTGGTAGAAGTATAGTGCAAGACTATAAATTGCTATAAGATAAAATAAAAAAAATAAATACAGTGGATTCTGGTTAACTGGGCCATTGATTAATCAGGGCAGTGGCTTATTTGGGCCAACTTTTAAAGAACAAAAATGAATTGAGAAAATAGCTGGGTTATGAATTGAGAAAATAGCTGGGTTTACAGTCACAAGAAACAAGAGACCCCTTTGCAGTTACCTAGTTTTCTGCATTAATTATTAATAAAAACGTGGCCTGATCTTCATCCAAGTCACAATAATAGACACAAACATCTGCCTAAACTAATAACACACAAACAGTTTGTACTTCTCGTTAATACTGAATACACCATTTAAGCAATCACAGTCTGGGTTCAAAGAAGTATGTAAACCTCTGGCGTAATGCCTTCTGCATCATCTGTTTGGAATCAGGTGTTTCAATCAATGAGATGACATTGGAGGTGTAGGTTGTACAAGTGCCCTCCCCTATAAAAACACACATACAAAGTGAGATTACTGACAGAGCCTGCTCTTCTCAAGAAAGATCTGTTTATATGCCCATGCCTCGATCAAAACAACTTTCAGATGACCTTAGAAGGAGAATTGTAGAGATACATGAAGCTGGAAAAGGCTACAAAAACATTTCTAAAGACCTGGGTGTTCATCAGTCCACAGTAAAAGAAATTGTCTGCAAATGGAGACAATTCAGTACTGTCACTGCTCTCCCTAGGAGTGGGTGTCCTGCAAAGATCAGACTAAAAGCACAGCATGCGATGCTGAAGGAGGTGAAAAAGATCGTAAGAGTAATCGCAAAAGACCTGCAGAAATCTCTAGAACTTGCTAAAGTCTTGGTTCATGCGTCCACAATAAGAAAAGCACTGAACGAGAATGGTGTTCATGGAGGGACACCACGGAGGAAACTACTGCTCTTCAAAGTAAAACATTGCTACACATCTCAAGTTTATAAGAGACCACCTGGCTGTTCCACAACGCTTCTGGGACAATGTGTGGACAGATGAGACAGAAGTTGAGCTCTTTGGCAGAAATATCCACCGCTATGTTTGGTAGAAAAGGGGCACTGCACACAAATACTAAAACCTCAAGCATGGTGGAAGGAGCATCATGGTTTGGTGCTGTTTTGCTGTCTCAGGGCCTGGACAGTTCGCAATCATTGAGTGAACAATGAATTCAAAATTGTATCAAGACATTTTACAGGAGAATGTCAGGGTAGCTGTCCATCACCTGAAGCTTAATAGAAGTTGGATGATGCAATAGGACAATGATCCAAAACACATGAATAAATCAACAAGAAGAAAATTTGTTTTGTAATGGCCAAGTCAGAGTCCAGACCTTAACCCAATTGAGATAGAACCATAGAAACTACAGCACAGAAACAGGCCTTTTGGCCCTTCTTGGCTGTGCCGAACCCATTTTCTGCCTAGTCCCACTGACCTGCACACGGACCATATCCCTCCATACACCTCCCATCCATGTATCTGTTCAATTTATTCTTAGATGTTAAAAAAGAACCCGCATTTACCACCTCGTCTGGCAGCTCACTCCATACTCCCACCACTCTCTGTGTGAAGAAGCCCCCCCCCAATGTTCCCTTTCAACTTTTCCCCCCTCACCCTTAATCCATATCCTCTGGTTTTTTTCTCCCCTTGCCTCAGTGGAAAAACCTGCTTGCATTCACTCTATCTATACCCATCATAATTTTATATACCTCTATCAAATCTCCCCTCATTCTTCTACGCTCCAAGGAATAAAGTCCTAACCTATTCAACCTTTCTCTGTAACTGAGTTTCTCAAGTCCTGGCAACATCCTTGTAAACCTTCTCTGCACTCTTTCAACCTTATTTATATCCTTCCTGTAATTTGGTGACCAAAACTGAACACAGTACTCCAGATTCGGCCTCACCAATGCCTTATACAACCTCATCATAACATTCCAGCTCTTATACTCAATACTTCGATTAATAAAGGCCAATGTACCAAAAGCTCTCTTTACGACCCTATCTACCTGTGACGACACTTTTAGGGAATTTTGTATCTGTATTCCCAGATCCCTCTGTTCCACTGCACTCCTCAGTGCCTTACCATTAACCCTGTATGTTCTATGTTGGTTTGTCCTTCCAACGTGCAATACCTCACACTTGTCAGTATTAAACTCCATCTGCCATTTTTCAGCCCATTTTTCCAGCTGGTCCAAGTTCCTCTGCAGGCTCTGAAAACCTTTAACACTGTCTACTACACCTCCAGTCTTTGTATCATCAGCAAACTTGCTGATCCAATTTACCACATTATCATCCAGATCATTGATGTAGATGACAAATAACAATGGACCCAGCACTGATCCCTGTGGCACACCACTAGTCACAGGCCTCCACTCAGAGAAGCAATTCACTCTCTGGCTTCTTCCATCGAGTCAATGTCTAATCCAATTTACCACCTCTCCATGTATACCTAGCGACTGAATTTTCCTAACTAACCTCCCATGTGGGACCTTGTCAAAGGCCTTACTGAAGTCCATGTAGACAATATCCACTGCCTTCCCTTCATCCACTTTCCTGGTAACCTCCTCGAAAAACTCCAATAGATTGGTCAAACACGACCTACCACGCACAAAGCCATGTTGACTCTCCCTAATAAGCCCCTGTCTATCCAAATGTTTGTAGATTCTGTCTCTTAGTACTCCCTCCAATAACTTACCTACTACTAACGTTAAACTCAGGCATGATCTGAAGAGAGCTGTTCATGCAAGGTATCCTAGAAGTGTTGAACTGAAACCACTTTATATGGAGGAATGGTTTAAAATTCCTACTTGCTGTTGTGCAAGTCTGATCAGCAGCTACAGGAAGCGTTCAGTGGAGGTTATTGCTGGTTAAGCAACGTGTACAATAAAGACATGATAAGTACAGTTGTTTGTGTGTTATTAGTTTAGGCAGATTATGTTTGTCTAATATTGTGATGAGGATCAGACCATATTTTATGAGTAATTAATGCGGAAAACCAGGTAATTGCAAAGGGATTCACAATTTTTTTTTCTTGCAACTTTATTTGGGACACTGCCACTTAATTGGGTCAGGAGACTGTTGCCAAACAATTTCTAACTAGAGCCAGTCGAGTGAACTTGTGCGGCCAATAAATCGTACGCCATGTTTAGAACGAACAGTTTAAATAGTCATTTGCGGGTGTTTGTGTTCAAAAACTAATGATTTTTGTCACTGATAATTGGAAAGAATTAAGCACCAAGACATCATAGAATAGTTTTGCTCACTGCGGATTCAAGCATTCAGGCATGGAGACCAGAAATGGCCAGGAGTGAAACGATTTCAACTACTTCAGCAAGTTAAGAACTACAGTGAATTTGAATTCATCGACAACCATCTTGAATATTACAATGAAAATGAAGATTTGAAGGATGTAATTGGCAAAGGCACTGTATAAAGGCAGTATGTCACTGGTACTAGGGGTCTGCACTAATTTTGTTCATTTAAAGTCAATAAAAAGAACATGACAACATATGTTTGTTGTATTTGACAATGACTGTGAAACCTGTGAGAGAGCTTTTAAAGTGGAAAAACCATTGCACTGGGACGGTACTATTTTATCAACCTTGGAAGTCCTGGTCCAGTGATAAGAGTAGTCGTCACAAACTGGGGTCTTCCTTGTTTGCAGAGGATAACCATGACTTCTGTGCTTTATCATGCCCTTTGTTCTGCTTGAAGAACTGCAGAACTAACCTCTTGACTGTTGGATTTCACGGTTGGTCTCCTCTGCCCAGTCTGCTAGAGCTGTTTTCACATGCTGGGATAAGCATGTCTCTGTTTCACCATGGTATAAAGCCTACTGGCTACCCTCACCTAGTTCAGCCCACTTGTCAAAGTGGTGTACTTGGGTGTATGTCAAACAGCTACTTGGAGCCACAGGTGAGAGCCGAGTGTTTGGTCAGGACCCATGGTGTGTGAGCTGCCCCAGAATGGACATGCTAAGCCCTTTTCCTGGAGGTGCTATCCTTCCCTGGACACCCCCATACTTGGCAACGTACACCGGATGAATTCCCGTATCGATAACTATCAGGAACTAATACAGTTTTTCAGTACTGAAATAGCATTGGCAGTGTTTTAATTTGTTCTGTATTTCATTTAAATATATCATTTGTTACTTAGTTAAATGGTAGTTTGTCTTTTTTATACGTTTTTTTAAAAACTATTTCCATGAAACTTTGGTTATTGGATCAGATGCTTAATTGCTCCAAAATGTACGAGGCTCAATGAATCCCAATTAACTGGAATCTACTGTCGTCCAAAAGAGGAGTAGTAATACGGGCCATTCAGAAATCAGATGGTTCAGGGAAAGAAGCTGTTCGCACAGTCTCGAAAGGGTTGTGACTCTGCCATCATAGGTGCAAGCCTATCCACCATTGAGGACATCTTGAAAGGTGTGTGTCTTCAGGTTCCTGTACCTCCTCCCTGATGGTCATAATCAGAAGAGGGCATGCTCTGCATGGTGAGGGTCCTTAATGATGCATGCCATGTTCCTGAGGTACTGTCTTTTGAAGATGTCCTTGATGGTGGACAGGCTGAGTCCACACCCCTCTCCAATGCACAGGATCGAGAGTCTGGAGCAGTGATGTAACCAGTTAAAATGCTGTCAAGGTAGAAAAAGAAAATTTCAAAACAAAAACAAGATACTGTGGGTATTTGAAATCTGAAGTTAAGTAGGAAGATGCTTAAAATCAACCACTGTGCAAAGTAGCATTCACAGCAAGAGAGAAGTCAGACCTCAACTTGGAGCAGGGGGAGAAGTTGGAGCAGATAAAATTTGTGGTCAAAATAAAGGTCAGAAAATTTATTTCAAGACCAGGAAAAGATTAAGAACAAAACAGGTGCTCAGCAAGATTAAATGTGTCACTGCACCAGGAGTGAAGTATAAACTTAGCAAGGATAAGTTCCCCCAGCATTTTGTGTGTTTTGCAAGGATAAATCAATCCTTTTGATGGATCCAATTGTTACCTCTGCTTTATAATACATTTTTATGATTTTATTATCAAACATAATGGGCTGTTGGCCCTTGTACATTCATTCTTTTGTCTTAATTTAGATTTTCAATGGAATATTTTAAAGGTGAAAGTATTATTGTGAAATCCACAATATTTAATAGAAGGTAATTATAATTAGGTTTTTGTTCACTGGTAGATTTTCTTGTGGTATATGCTTTTTTTGAGAATATTTTCAAAATAGTTGTGGTCAAAGGGGATTCCTTGTGTTTCCACAGTCTATCAGCATGATGTGTACATTTTATCTGTGTTTCAACTTTTCACATTCCCAGAGGAAATACAACTCAAAGGAAAGGCAGTTCTATTAAAATATAGCAATGGGAAGTTTTTATCAAAAATCCCATTGGCTGATAATTTTCTAGTGGTTTTAGTTCATTTGTGAAGTTCAGGGTAAATTTATCAAAGTACATACAGTATATGTCACCCTATACTACCTTGAGATTCATTTTCTTGTAGGCATTTACAGTAAATACAAAGAAGCACGGTAGAATCAATGGGAAACTGCACACAACAAAGAAAATGTGCAAAAGACAATAAACTGTGTAAATACAAAAATATTTTAAAAAACAACTAAATAATAATAATACATAAATAATCAATAGATATTGAGAATGCGTGTTGTAGAGTCCTTGAAAGTACGTCCATAGGTTGTAGAATTCAGTCAGTGATGGTGTGAGTGGAACTATTCCCTCTGGTTCAAGAGCCGGGTGGTTGAGGGGAAATAACTGTTCCTGAACCTGGTGGTGTGGGACCTGTACCTCCTTCCTGATGGCAACAGCGAGAAGAAAGCATGGCCTGGGGTCCTTGACAGAAGCTGTGTTCCTGCAACAGCATTCCCTGTTGTTGTGCTCAGTGGTGGGGAGGACTTCACCAGTGATGGACTGGGTTGTATCCACTACTTTTTGTAGGCTTTTCTGTCCAATGGCATTAGTGTTCACAAAGAAATGCGATTAGAAGAATTTGTTAATCTATATTTTTGGAAGCTATTTACCCAGTATTTATTAGTGGGCCAGAACTATAGAGGGGAATAGAGAGGAGAAGGTTATACCAATTGATGTGAAACTCCTATTCATTAAAACAGATTTTCCTTGATATAGTATTCTTGGGGGAAGGCATCACTTCTTTAACGTGAACTGTCTTTAAAAAATAGTTAGTTTTAATGAATTCATCAGCAAATCCATAATTTATTATCTATCTTTAAATGCATTTGAGCAAATGGCAGTTAGCTGCCACCTTGAAACTCTGCAGTCCTTTTAGTAGAGATAGTACTCCCACAGTACTTTCAGGAAGGGACATCGGGGAGCTTAATCTGAATTGAAAAAGTTAGAAAGAGTGCACTGAGAGAATGATTAATTCCTCTCTGTCTTCTGATTTTAAAAACTTTCACATAAACTAGTGGAAAATAAAACAATGTTTTATGGAGGATATTTATAGAATCAGCATTGAATATTTTGCAAACCACTGCTCATTGTTATATTTCAAATTTGCATTGAAAATTTAATTTCAAACTGTACAATTATACAAATTATCCTGGGCTTTGAATCCATCTCAAAGGAACCTTTTCCAGTCTTATAGGTGATTTAAAAAAAATTATCTGTAGCATTTCATTGCAAGGAGGAAATGGATTTAATTTAAGCAACACACATCAAAGTTGCTGGTGAACGCAGCAGGCCAGGCAGCATCTCTTGGAAGAGGTGCAGTCGACGTTTCAGGCCGAGACCCTTCGTCAGGACGAACTGAAGGAAGAGTGAGTAAGAGATTTGAAAGTTGGAGGGGGAGGGGGAGATCCAAAATGATAGGAGAAGACAGGAGGGGGAGGGATGGAGCCAAGAGCTGGACAGGTGATTGGCAAAAGGGATACGAGAGGATCATGGGACTGGAGGTCCGGGAAGAAAGACAGGGGGGGGGGAACCCAGAGGATGGGCAAGGGGTATATTCAGAGGGACAGAGGGAGAAAAAGGAGAGTGAGAGAAAGAATGTGTGTATAAAAATAAGTAACAGATGGGCTACGAGGGGGAGGTGGGGCATTAGCGGAAGTTAGAGAAGTCGATGTTCATGCCATCAGGTTGGAGGCTACCCAGACAGAATATAAGGTGTTGTTCCTCCAACCTGAGTGTGGCTTCATCTTTACAGTAGAGGAGGCCGTGGATAGACATGTCAGAATGGGAATGGGATGTGGAATTAAAATGTGTGGCCACTGGGAGATCCTGCTTTCTCTGGCGGACAGAGTGTAGGTGTTCAGCAAAGCGGTCTCCCAGTCTGCGTCGGGTCTCGCCAATATATAAAAGGCCACATCGGGAGTACCGGACGCAGTATATCACCCCAGCCGTCTCACAGGTGAAGTGTTGCCTCACCTGGAAGGACTGTTTGGGGCCCTGAATGGTAGTAAGGGAGGAAGTGTAAGGGCATGTGTAGCACTTGTTCTGCTTACACGGATAAGTGCCAGGAGGGAGATCAGTGGGGAGGGATGGGGGGGATGAATGGACAAGGGAGTCGCGTATGGAGCGATCCCTGCAGAAAGCAGAGAGAGGGGGGAGGGAAAGATTTGCTTAGTGGTGTGATCCCGTTGGAGGTGGCGGAAGTTACGGAGAATAATATGTTGGACCCGGAGGCTGGTGGGGTGGTAGGTGAGGACCAGGGGAACCCTATTCCTAGTGGGGTGGCGGGAGGATGGAGTGAGAGCAGATGTACGTGAAATGGGGGAGATGCGTTTAAGAGCAGAGTTGATAGTGGAGGAAGGGAAGCCCCTTTCTTTAAAAAAGGAGGACATCTCCCTCGTCCTAGAATGAAAAGCCTCATCCTGAGAGCAGATGCGGCGGAGACGGAGGAATTGTGAGAAGGGGATGGTGTTTTTGCAAGAGACAGGGTGAGAAGAGGAATAGTCCAGATAGCTGTGAGAGCCAATAGGCTTATAGTAGACATCAGTGGATAAGCTGTCTCCAGAGACAGAGACAGAAAGATCTAGAAAGGGGAGGGAGGTGTCGGCAATGGACCGGGTAAACTTGAGGGCAGGGTGAAAGTTGGAGGCAAAGTTAATAAAGTCAACGAGCTCTGCATGCGTGCAGGAAGCAGCGCCAATGCAGTCGTCGATGTAGCGAAGGAAAAGTGGGGGACAAATACCAGAATAGGCATGGAACATAGATTGTTCAACAAAGCCAACAAAAAGGCAGGCATACTAGGACCCATACGGGTGCCCATAGCTACACCTTTAGTTTGGAGGAAGTGGGAGGAGCCAAAGGAGAAATTATTAAGAGTAAGGACTAATTCCGCTGGACAGAGCAGAGTGGTGGTAGAGGGGAACTGATTAAGTCTGGAATCCAAAAAGAAGCGTAGAGCTTTGAGACCTTCCTGATGGGGGATGGAGGTATATAGGGACTGGACATCCATGGTGAAAATAAAGTGGTGGGGGCCAGGGAACTTAAAATCATCGAAAAGTTTAAGAGCGTGAGAAGTGTCACGAACATAGGTAGGAATGGATTGAACAAGGGGGGGATAAAACCGTGTCGAGGTATGCAGAAACAAGTTCGGTGGGGCAGGAGCAAGCTGAGACAATAGGTCGGCCAGGACAGGCAGGTTTGTGGATCTTGGGTAGGAGGTAGAAATGGGAAGTGCGAGGTGTGGGAACTATAAGATTGGTAGCAGTGGATGGGAGATCCCCTGAGCGGATAAAGTCGGTGATGGTGTGGGAGGCAATGGCCTGGTGCTCCTTAGTGGGGTCATGATTGAGGGGTAAATAATGGATTTAATTTAGTGGCTTTCTTTGGAAAAAAAAATCATATTTCTGAGTAATAGGTTTCCCTGGTAGCCTTACATAGAATTGATGGCACATCTCCAACCCCATGCAGGCAAATTCGAGAAGTGGCTTTTCATGAAGGTAAAATTTACTTTAGTCAATAGAGTGTCTGTGGAGTGTTGGAGCATGCATATATTGAAAGAGGAATGAGAAGTGTCTGGGTCTTTTAGAGGAAACAGGTAGTTCAGTAGACTAGGGTGATAGCTGAGGGTTAGAATTTAGTAATGGGGCAGAGCACGATGAGGTCGGTGAAGTCTTGGGTAAGGTATTTGGAACTAGGTTTGTTGAAAATGCCGGTAAACACAGTGCAGATCTTCCACGATTCAGGGAGTGCTGTATAGGCAAGAGAATATAGAAGTTGGTATCAGAAAGGTCTGAGACACTATAAGGTGTGGTTTGATTGCCAGTGTCAGTTGACCTGACGAGAAGTTGAAGTTTGGGAACTCTACAGGATGATGGAGTAGGAATGATGTACAGGAGCAGCTAAATTGGATTTGGAGTACTTTGAAATTTGTTCGTAAAGACGCTGTAGAAAGTTCTTTTGCACATTAGAACTTACTGGCCTGTCTATACCAGTGTGTCCTGGTTGTCATTTTATCTTGGTTCCTATAAAACACTGAAATATAGGACATGTGCATTGATAATAAGGTAGCAGAATCGTAGGAATCAGTCTATCATTACAGTATAGGAAGCATCCATTATCCACTCCAACATCCTATGGATATTTCAACTCGGTGTCAGCAAGACTAAGGAGCTGATTATTGACTTGAGGAGCAAACCGGAGTCCTTGTCTGAGGATCAGGAGTGGAGTTGGTCAGTAACTTTAAGTTCATTGGTGTTATCATTTCAGAGGATCTGTCCATCACACAGCATATAAGTGCAATTACAAAGAAAACACAGCAGCTCCTCTCCTTAGGAGCTTGCAAAGACTCACATGACATCTAAAACTTTGACAAACTCCTGTAGATGTGCAGTGGAGGGTATATTGATTCGCTGCATCACAGCCTGGTATGGAAGCACCAATACCCTTCAATGGAAGAGTAGTAGATACAGTCCAGTCCATCACGGGTGAAGCCCTCTCCCCCCACCCGAGCACATCTACACAGAATGTTGTCTCAGAAAAGCAGTACCATCATCAAGCAGCCCCCACCACCCAGGACATGCTCCCTTCTTGCTGCTGCCATCAGGAAGAAAGTAAAGGAGCCTCAAGGCTTGCATCGCAAACAAGAGAAAATCTGCAGATGCTGGAAATCCAAACAACACACACAAAATGCTGGAGGAACTCAGCAGACCAGGCAGCATCTATGGAAAAAAGGGTCTCGGCCCAAAATGTTGACTATACTTTTTTCCATAGACGCTGCCTGGCCTGCTGAGTTCCACCAGCATTTTGTGTGTGTTGTCAGGACTCGTATCACCAGGTTCAGGAACTGTTATTACCCCTCTGCCGTCAGGTTTTTGAACCAAAGGGGATAACTTCATTCAACTGCACTTTCCCCATCACTGAAAGGTTCCCATAACCTGTAGACTCACTTTCAAGAACTCTTCATCTCATTTTCTTGACATGTTGTTTGTTAATTTATCATTATTGTTTCTTTTTTGTATTTGCATAGTTGTCTTTTGTACATTGATTGTCCGGTTGAAGTGATCTTTCATTGATTCTATTATGGTTATTATTCTAATATGGATTTATTGAGTTCGTATGCTAGAAAATGAATCTCAGGTTTGTACTTTGATAAATTTACTTCGGACTTTGAACAAATGTTTTGCCCAGTCTTACTTTCGTCATGACTTATGTCTTTGGCCTCTACTGTCCTGACAAACAGTACCTGATTTTCTGTCTAGGCATGTTACAGCTTTCAGGATTTGATACTTCAGTTTGAAATGTTTTGACAAATTCTTCTTTCCTCGCAAAGATGGTGGTATCCTTCTGTATCAGTTTGGTTTTTTAATCTAATTGTCTCTTATTTTTTTCAGTGTAATTGTTACCTTCACAACTTTTGTCCCTGCACCCATCACAGAAATTGACTCTGTTCTCTTCCTGTCTTTGTCTCTTTGAGGCTTAACTCTTTTCACTTTTTTGTTTGTGATGGAGGGCATTGATCTGAAATGTCAACAGTTTCTCTCTTCACTGGTCCTTGATTATTGTAGTTTCTGTTTTGGATTACAACCAGAACCCTCTGATCCTGTGCAACTTTCAGAAATGTCATTTTTCCCATGTCTCTTCTCGGTCTTTCTGTCAAAATGCACTACTTTATTTTTATTGTCTGAATTGTGTCATGCGATTCTTGTCTAGCCCTACATAAAGACTCTCAGTAGTATTATCTGACTGTTTACTACACTTCCAGAGATGGTATCAAATGTTCAAAAGTACATTTAGTGTCAGAGAAATGTATACAATATACATCCTGAAATGCTTTTTCTTTGCAACCATCTACGAAAACAGAGTGCCCCAAAGAATGAATGACAGTTAAATGTTAGAACCCCAGAGTCCCCCCCCAACTCCCCTCCCTTCCGCGTGTAAGCGGCAGCAAGCAACAATCATGTGCAATTCTTAATGTTTTACACCACACACCCTTAAACATCAGCACTAATTGTGGGAAATCCAACACCCTGCCATTCTCAGTCTGAATAACCATTCACAGAGAGAGACTCTTTGTTTTCTATCATTGAACCAGCTTTTTCAAACCCATGCAAGCAATAATTTTTTACTTAAACATGATTTGCCTTTAATTGATCCTTGCTTGTTCCATTTATTTTTCCAGTGCCTTTTAAACAAACTTCACCATCATTGTTGTTAAACTGTAGGGCTGTAATTGTATGTTTTTGCATTCTACAGAGAACTAGTGGATTGTATTTTTCTTTCTCTAGTCCTCAGGTGTCTCCTGTTTATCTAGGGAATATTGGAAGATCGTGGTAGTCCTTCTGCAGTCAGCCGCTCTACTATTTCCATTGACTTAGCGTAGAAACTATCCAGATAGTGATTTGTTTATTTTAACAAAAGCTGGCTTTTTAAGTAATTCCTTCACCCAATCAAATTTCTGCACATTCTTACCTCCACTAACTCTTCTACTAATATTGGCTCCATTCTTTTGTTTAAAACTTGGTACCATGTACTTTTAAGTATTCTAGTCTTGACTTCTGGCACCTGAGCTGCTTCCTGCTCCTAATATCCTCCTTCTATTTGCATGTGTATAGAAGGTTTTCAGTTCCTTTTATTACTAGCTGTTGTTCTATTCTCATATTTTCTTTTTGCTTGCCTTATTTTCCTATCAAACACCTATCCTTGCTACTTTAAGCTTGATTCTTACCTGATGCAGGTAAGGTAAATAATACAGGTATTTTTTATTTCATCACATTTTATTTTCCTTCATCAATGAGACAGCTCTAATTTTGACACCCTCATTATTTCCCCCTTAAGGGGAATGTAGCTCTCTACTTAAGTCATTTGCTCTTAAAAGTATTTCATTTTTTAAAATACCAGTTGATGGCTTATCTTTGTACACTGATAAGTTTTCTCTCATCCCATCGAAGTTAGACCTCTTCCATTTAATAAATTGTTTTAAGTTGCTGCTTTCTTTTCTCCAATCTTAATCTATTGATATAATTATCACTTCTCATCAGCTTTGCTTACATGATACTTGGTTCACTTGGCAAAAATAAAATGCTTAATGATAGGAAAGAGATAAATTACAGAACAAAGAAAATGGAGAGTTTAAGATCTGGAAAGCATGACCTAAGATGAAGGTGCAACAAGAATCAGCCTTAACTTTCAGAAGACTTTTATATATACAGTATTCATGAAAGATCAGAACACAATTTTTTAAGCTATGTGCCTTCAATCATTAAATATGAACTTATTTAAATATAATTGGATTTGCTGCTGCATTTAGGATTTCTTCAAGCTCTTCACATATAATTGAAGTACTTAAATGACTATTTTTATAAAGGAATATTTTTTTCTTTTCCTCAATGTGTCAGTCAGTCAGTGGGTGCCGTCCTGAATCCTGGGTTGGCGGCTATGCACCTCCATCATCTTCGATCTTGTGCTCTTTTTCTGGCCTCAGCATAACTCAACCCAGTCCATTGCCTCACATTATTGTACCAAGTGGTTCACTGCCTTCCTCTTTCCTTCTATCATCCCTTCCAATAACAATTTCTGCAGTCCACCATCTCCTAACAAGTGCCCGGCATATTCCAGCTTCCTTTTCTGCACATTCTTCAGCAACTCCTTTTCTCTCCTCGCTCTCTGCAACACTTCCATATTACTGACCTTCATCACCCATCTAATATTCTGCATTCTCCTTAAACACCACATTGTTGTTGTTGCGCTTCCTCGCACAAGGTCCACAATTTGACTCCATACAACAGACTGCTCCAGACGTAGCATTTCCAAATTCTACAACGCAGCCCAAAGTCCAACCTCTTGCCACATAGCACATCACTCAGGCTCCAGAACTTTGATCTTGCAATCTCAATTCTTCGCCTAATTTCTGTATCACATTTCCCATCCTCTGTGACCATCTGTCCCAAGTACATAAACCTCTTGACTTGCTCTATGCCTACACCGTTAATTTTGATACTGATTTTGGGGACTTCTTCCGTGATACTACCATCATCTTCGTCTTTGCAGCATTTATTTTCATTCCAAGTCGTTCTCCTTCAGCATTTATCTTATCTACTATTCTGAGTAACTCATTCTCAGTCTCGGCTAACAACACTGAATCATCTGCATACCTCAAGTTGTTCACCGTCACTCCATCAATTTGGACACCAGCTTCATCGTTCAACACCCTGAAGATTACCTCTGAGTAAATGTTAAATAATAAAGGGGAGATCATGCAGCTCTGGCGAATCCCTTTTTGGATTTCAACTTCTGGTGAATTCCCACCACTAGTTCTTATTACTGCCTTCTGATGCCAGTAGAGATTCGCAATCAGTCGAGCATCTTTCCCATCCAGCCCCAATGAGTTCAGGCAATTGAACAGCTGTTCATGATTGACTCGGTCAAAAGCTTTTTCATAATCCAGGAAGCAAATGTAAATGTCTTTTTTTTCCTAGGCCTCGTTCCACAATCATTTGCAAATTGAAAATCCCTTCACGGTACCCTTATCCGGTATAAATCCGCTGTGGCACTCATTAATTTCATTAGGAACTGTCCTATTAATTCTGCTTAGAAGTATTAATAACAAGATCTTGGAGGCATGACTTATAAGATTTACAGTTCTAAAGTCTGAGCATTTCACGCTCTTACTTTCCTTTGGGATCATGACAAACTCTGACACCACAAAATCTGTTGGCCATTTTCCTGTTGAGCAGATTGTATTTCAAAGCCTCATGATCTCTTCAACCTCCAAGTCGCCAAGGCATTTCAACATTTCGGCAGTAAAGCATCTACACCACAAGTTTTACCTCAATGTGCACCAGTGGTTTTAATGGGAAGTGTGAACTGGGATCTAAGTATGTTGGTTCCTGATTGGCTTGGTGAATGTAATATTTGGTTTTAGCTTAGAAAAATGTGGGAGCAGTCAGTGGTGAGCAGTGGCAGGATGCTGTTTGCATTGTTTTTAGAAATAACATAGACATTAAAAATCAATAGTCAATATGTGAAAATATTGTACTGAAAGGGGTATTTAGTCTCTTGCTCTGAAAAAGAAACAAATAGTAGCACAGTTACTCATGGCTTAAATTGCTGATTTGAAATGTTTGTTTCCTGTCTTTATTTATTCATTTACGGGATGTGGATGTCGCCAGCCAAGCCAGCATTTATTGCCCATCCCTAGTTGCCCTTGAGAAGGTGATGAGCTGCTGCCTTGAACCGCTGCAGTCCCTGAGGTGTAGGTATACACACAGTGCTGTTAGGAAGGGAATTCCATGATTCTGACCCAGCGACAATGAAGGAACAGCAATATGTTTCCAAGGCAGAATGGTGAGTGACTTGGAGGGGGATTTGCAAGTGGTGGTGTTCCCAGGTATCTGCTGTTCTTGTCCTTTAGATGATAGTGGTCTTGGGTCTGCCTTAGTAATATGGAACAACACTTCTTTGGTGTGTTGTTGCAGAGCATCTTGTAGATAGTACCCACTACTGCAACTGTTTGTCGATGGTGGAGGGATTGGATGCTTGTGGAAGGGGTATCGATCAAGTGGGCTTTCTTGTACTGGATGGTGTCAAGCTTCTTGAGTGTTGATGGAGCTGCACTCATCCAGATGAGTGGTGAGTATTCCACTACACCTTCTGACCTGAGCCTAGTAGATGAGCCTTTGGAGAGCCAGGAGGTGAGTTACATGCTGCAGGATTCCTAATGTTTGACCTGCTTTGGTAGCCACAGTGTTTATATTGCTAGACCAGTTCAGTTTCCTGTCAATGGGAACCCTCAGGATGTTTATTGTAGGGGGTTCAGTGATGGTGATGCCACTGAATGTCAAGGGACGATGGTTAGAGCCTCTCTTGTTGGAGATGGTCATTGCCTGGCACTTGCGTGGCTCAAGTATTTCTTGCCACTTGTCAGCCCAAGCCTGGATATTGTCCAGGTCCTGCTGCATTTGGCTATGACTTGCTTCACTATCTGAGGAGTCACAAATGGTGCAGAACATTGTGCAGTCATGTGCAAACATCCCCACTTCTGACCTTACAATAGGAGGAAGGTAATTGATGAAGCAGCTGAAAATGGATAGTTCCTAGGACACTTCCCGGAGGAGCTCCTGAAGTGATGTTCTGAGGATGAGATGATTGACCTCCAGCCACCACAACCATCTTCCTTTGTGTCAGATATGATTCTAACCAGCGGAGGGTTTTCCCCCTAATTCCCATTGACTCTATTTTAGCTAGGGCATCTTGATGCCATACTTGGTCGAATACTGCCTTGATATCGAGGGCTTTCTCACCTCACCTCTGGTATTTAGCTCCTTGTCCATGTTTGAACCAAGGGGGTGATGAGATGAGGAGCTGAGTGGCTTTGACAGAACCCAAGTTGGCCATCTGTAAGCAGGTTATTGTGGAGTAGCTGCTGCACGATAGCACTGTTGATAACCCTTTCCATTACTTTGCTGATGACTGAGATTAGGCTGATAGGGCGGTAATTGGGGTTGGACTTGTCCTGTTTCATGTCTATAGGACATACCTGGGCAATTTTCCACATTGTCGGGTAGATCCCAGCGTAGAAGCTGTACTGGAACAGCTTGGCTAGTGACACGGCAAGTTCTGGAGCACAAGTCTCCAGCACTATTGGTGGGATTTGGTCTGGGCCCATAGCCTTAGCAGTATCCAGTGCTTTTAGCCATTTCTTTATCACATGGAGTGAATCGGATTGGCTGTATACTGACACCTGGGATGCTGGAGACTTCTGGAGGAGGCGGAGTTGGATCATCTTCTTGGCACTTCTGACTGAAGCTTGTTGCAAATACCTCAGCCTTATCTTTTGGACAGGTGTACTGGGCTCCCCTGTGACTGAGGATGAGGATATTTGTGGAGCCACCTCCAGTTGTTTGATTGTCCATCACCGTTCACAGCTGGATGTGGCAGGCCTTCTGAGCTTAGATCTGATTGTTTGGTTGTGGAACCACTTAGCTCTGTCTGTTACTTGCTGCTTACAGTGTTTGGCATGCAAGTAGTCCTGTATTGTGGCTTCATCATATTGAGGTATGCCTAGTTATTCTTGGCATGCCATCCTGCACTCTTCATTGAACTAGGCTTGATCCCCTGGCCTGGTGATAACGCTAGAGTGGGGATATGCCGGGCCATGAGGTTACAGATTATAGTTGAGTACAATTCTGCTGTTGCTGATTGCCCACTGCATCTCATAGATGTTCAGTCTTGGGATGCTAGATCTGTTCGAAGTCAGTAGGTTTCAGTAGGTGCATTTAATGTCAGAGAAATGTATGCAATATACATCCTGAAATTCTTTTTCTTTGCAGACATTCATGAAAACAGAGGAGTGCCCCAAAGAATGAATGACAGTTAAAACATTAGAACCTCAAAGCCACCCCTTCCCACAATGACCCATTTAGCACAGTGGTAGTGCCATACAACACGGTGGAGTGTTTCTTCAGTGTGGAGATGGGAATTAGTTTCTACAAATACTGTGAAGGACTTTGTAGGGTCTACAGAGTGATAATGACATTTATTGTTTCCTAACTATAGTATTCCAATTTGTTTATTAGTTTGTTGTGGAGTAGAGGAGAGACGAGATAGATTGCTGTAAATTAACACAGTAACCAGCAATAAAATTGAGTTTAAAAATCACTGTGACCACTGTGTCACACTTTCCTCTGTCTGATGGAACAGGTTCTCACTCTCAATAATTTCTTCTTTGGTTGCTTCCACTTCCTTCAAACAAAATGTGTAGACGTGGACACTCACACGGGTCCCAGCTATGCCTGCTTTTTTATCGACTACATGTACATGGAACAGTCTATGTTTCAAGCCTCCAATAGTATCACTCCCCAACTTTTCTTATGCTACATCGATGACTGCATTAGTGCTGCTTCCTGCACCCATGCTGTGCTTGTTGACTTCATCATCTTTGCCTCCAAATTCCACCCTGTCTTGAAATTTGCATGGTCCATTTCTGACATATTCCTCCATTTTCTTGATCTCTGTCTGTCTCTTATCACTGGAGACAGCTTATCTACTGACATCTTTTATAAGCTCACCAATTCTCACAGCTACCTGGACTATACCTCTTCCTACCCTGTTACTTGTTTTAAAAAAATGCCATCCCCTTCTCCCAATTTCTCTGTCTCCACCACACCTTCTCTCAGGAGGCTTTTCATTCCAGAATTAAGGAGATGTCGTCCTCTTCCAAAGAAAGGGGCTTCTCTTCCTCCATCATCAACCCTGTCCTTACCTGTATCTCTTCCATTTCGTGCATGTCTGCCCTCACTCCATCCTTCCGCTACCCTACCATGGATAGAGTTCCTCTTGTCTTCATCTACCACCCCACCAACCTCTGTTTCCAGCACATAACCATAACTTCTGCCATCTCCAATGGGATCCCACCACCAAGCACATCTTTCCCTTACCCCCACTATCTGCCTTCCACAGGGATTGCTCCCTACGAGACTCCCTTGTCCATTCGTCCCTCCCCACTGATCTCCTTCTGGGCACTTACCCTTCAAAGTGGATCAAGTGCTATACCTGCCCCTACACCTCCTCCCTCACTACCATTCAGGGCCCCAGGTGAGGTGCCACTTCACCTGTGAATCTGTTGGGGTCATCTATTGTATCTGGTGCTCCCGGTGTTGCTTCCTGTATATTGGTGAGACCAGTTGTAGATTGAGAGACCACTTTGCTGAGCACCGAGCACCAGAAAAAATGGGATCTCCTAGTGCCCATCCATTTTAATTCTATTTCCCATTCCCATTTGACATGTCAGTCCATGGCTGCCTCTATTGCTGCGATGAGGCCACACTCAGGTTGGAGGAACAACAGTTTGTATTCTGTTTGGCTAGCATCCAACCGGATGGCATGGACATCGATTTCTCGAACTTCTGGTAATGCCCCCCACCCCGCCCCCCCTTCCACTATTCCCCATTCCCATTTGCCTCTCTCACCTTATCTCCTTAACCTGTCCATCAACTACCCCTGGTACTGCTCCTCCTTCCCTTTCTTTCATAGCCTTCTGTCCTTTCGTATCTGATTCCCCCTTCAGCCTTTTATCTCTTTCACCAATCGACTTCCCAACTCCTCTTCACCCCTCCCCTCTCCTGGTTTCACCTATCACCTATCTTGTATTTCTTCAGCTCCCCCCCCCCACCCCATCCATCTTACTCTGACTGCTCACCTTTTATTCTCTAGTCCTGTTGAAGGGTCTTGGCTCAAAATCTCGACTGTTTACTCTTTTCCATAGATGCTGCCTGGCCTGCTGAGTTCCTCTAGCATTTTGTGTGTGTTGCTAGGATTTCCAGCATCTGCAGATTTTCTCTTGTTTGTGGTCATTTGGGTTATGCATATTTGTTCTTACAGAATTCACAATCCACTCCCCAAAATTCTGAGAATCTGAGAAATAATTGGCTATTAATAAATCCACTCTCAATGAAACCTTTTACAGTATTGATGATTTAAGAAAATGTAAATAAATACAACTTTTTTTGAATTTACCTATCTTGACACACACACACAATGGCATCACTTTATGAAAAGCAGCGATACAGACTATTTTCTCGGAATGCAATCCCCTCTCCCATGCTGGTGTATCCTGTACTATATATCATTATTATATAGGAGTGTTAGATGTCAAAGCCAGCAACATGCATGTATAGCCATAATTATGAAAATATCCATTGGATAGCTTGACACAATTTTTGTTTTTCATTGGTGATCCCTCCTTCTAGCAGTCTACAAAAGAATATTTGATGAGGACCAAATGAGATTTTGGGTATCTCTGTACTTTATAACACAGATTTTGAAAGAATAATGTTTCCATTCTATTCCTTAAACAAGAATTTTGCCTTTCATATATGAAGTAGAGGTGCCATATTCCCGTGATGCTGCAGATTTTGATCAGTGTGCAAATGGAATAAGACATGTTTCCTTTTGTTTTTGAACTGGCAGTATGTTATTAAGCCTCAATTGTACATTGTATTTTATGTACCCAAGTATTATAGCATCCTCACTTGTTTTCTTTAAATTAGATTTTTTCCATTAATACTGTTATTTTGTTGCATGTAATTTTACTTGTGTATCTTTTGATTTTTAAAATAGTATTTTTTCAACCTGGATAGCATTTTCTTTTGCAGTTGCAATGAAATGTATGTTGCTTCCTTATGGTTTCTGGTTGTTGTATGTGAGCAATGCGACAACCAGAAACCATTTTTATTCATGATTCATCTGATCTTTATGCATGAGCAAAAACATTTGATACTTTTATGTTGATGTAAATTTCACTTATGAAAGATATAATTAAAAAGAGTTGTGGAAAAGGTTTGAGATTTTTGTAGGGACTAGTGGTAATATAAATACTTCAAAATTAATATATAATCAACCACAATGTAAGGGCTATCTTAGTACTTTGTGTAAAATTAAAGACATTTACAGTACAGATGGAAGCCATTAGGGTTATCAAGTCTGTGTCAGGAAAAATAAGCTGGACTTTGGATTGATTTAACTTCCAACTTCTTGGTCCATAAACTTGGAGATTCTTAAATGTAGTGAAGGTTTCTACTTCCAAAAAAAATCTATTCTTCTGGGCAACAACCTTATATCTTATCTGTGCACTGCGTAGTGTTCTTTATTTGTTACTGTACAGTAATGACCAGAACAAGAATTTTGCATTTCAAGATCCCTCTGTTCCTCTAATTCTTTAGTAAGCTGCCATATGCTATATAGTCTCTAGCCTTACTTTCTGCAAATGCCTTTTCTCACAGTTTTATGAAATGAATTTCATTTGCCACTTCTGTGCTTTCTTCCTCAGAATCAACCTCATTGCTATTTTTGGAATTATGAGCAAATGTCTTAACCATGCACCACCCTACATTAAATCCCATTTATTTATTAGCACAGACAGTCCCCGTGTTATACAAGGGTTCTGTTTCCGAGCAGTGTTCGTAAGCACTGACTTGTGAAGAAATCTGTATTGCACTATATCCACTTCTCACAACTTCATTGAATATTCACCCTAACATTACCCAGAGTGGAATATTCAATGTATTCAATCATTAATAAGTACCACAAACACTAAACGCTCCAAATATGTATGGGAGTATTTATGCAGCTGGAATTCTACAAGTCAGGTTTTTCTTAGCCCAAAGTGCACCCTATACTGAGCCTGTAGAACTCTTCTGTGTGCTTCACTTCAATCACTAAATTTCCCATTGATCCTTTGGTTTCTACAGTTGAGACAAATATTGATCCTTCTTGCCATCTCCCCTTGAAATATCATGGGCTTTCACTTTCTTTATCCATCTCTACTATGTCAAATACTCAAACATCATTCCTTTTCACTGCTCAGTTAATCAGACACAGCCGTCCTCTAAATCCACGTTAACTGGTCTTAATTAACTTCTGCTTCTCAATGCTGATATATGCCTCTCAGAATTGTTTTCCATTAATTTGATCTCTGCTGATGTCAGACTAATTAGTCAACAGTTACATGATCTAACCTGTTTTTTTTAAACCAATGATGCCAAATCTCTATTCTTCCAATTCAAGCCTGTTACCAAAGAGAACTGAATTGTCTTAGAGCCTGTGCTCTGATAGAGGGAAATAGGGAAATTGTTTGAAGGAGAGACTCTGCTGTGTTTATTTTCTGTGGAATAAAGGACTCTGGTAGATTTATTTGAGGTCTATAACATTAAGGGACCTGTGGATGGTGAACAGTAAGGGTCTATTTCCCTTTAATTATAGAGCTTATGGCCTTTTTCCTTTTGAGGACCTGGGGTACATTTTACAACTTGGAGAAGAACAATAGAGAGATGGTTGCATCACAGGGGGACCTGAAATGCCTTAATATGTTCATGCTCTTGAGTTCTCACATGGTCTCTCTCTTTCTTCCAAACATCATTGCCTCTGTAAGTGTCATTTCTCTTTGGTGTGATTGAAACCTGTACTGAGCACTAGTGAGGTATTTTTGATGAAAAAGGCTTTTTGATACCAGTGTTGATGTTGTTATTGTAACAACTTTGGAAGTGTTGTTCACATAATAATAAAGTATTATGTAAAACTGTTTAATTAAATGCTGGAACTACTTCCAGAGTGCAAGTCTTCAGTAGTGCAGATGAGATGTCATCTGTTGTCTAGATTTTGCTGTGTTTCTTGTTCTCAGCCTTTCCTTAATATCTCTTGGAGTGAATTAAATTGTCTGAAAACCTAGCTTCTATGATAATGAGACTCTCAGCACAAAGCCACTGCATTTTTCACTGAAAATGGTGCAAATGTTTCAGCCTTGTCCTTGGCATTTGTATTGGGATGTTCTTGCCGCCTTCACTTGCTAGTCGTTATTTAATTTCCAATTATTTAACTCAGCAGTGCAAGTGTCCCCCGCTTTTCGAACGTTCACTTTACGAAACCTCACTGTTACAAAAGACCTACATTAGTTCCCTGTTTTTGCTAACAGAAGGTGCTTTCACTGTTACGAAAAAGGCAGCGTGCGGAAAAAGCAGCATGCGATAAAAGGCAGTGCGCGAAAAGCAATCAGCGTGCGCCCGGAGCAGCCGCTCTCCCCGGGAATGGCATTCTCGCCAGCATTGCTTAAACACGTGCCTGTGAGCAGCCGTTAACAAGATGAGTTTTAAGGTGTCGGAAAAGCCTAAGAGAGCTCGTAAGGGTTTTTCACTTAGCGTAAAACTAGACATAATTAAGCGTTTTGATTGTGGTGAACGAAGTAAGGACAAAGTGAGTTTGGCTTGTGGAAGTTGACGAAGATGATGTTGAAGAGGTTTTGGCATCCCATGACCAAGAACTGACAGATGAAGAGCTGATGCAATTGGAAGGGGAAAGGATAACAATCGAAACTGAATGAGTACGACCTTGATTTTGAAAGGGTACGTTGGTTTAGGGCATATTTGCAAGATGGTTTGAGTCCTTACAAAGAACTGTATGATAGAAAAATGCGCGAGGCTCAACAGTCAAGCATACTGTTTTTCAAGACTTCCACATCAGCCACAGCAGACGACGAACCTCGACCTTCGACATCGAGGCAGGCAGACATAGAAGAAGATGACCTGCTTGCCCTGATGGAAACAGACGACACCCCAGTGTCCCACCATCCCAACCCCCAGGCCGCGGACAGATACTGATTCGCAGAGAATGCAGCGGTAGACGGGAGGCACACAGCACATCTTTAAGAAAAAAAACGAAATAAACAGGCTAATTAATTACGTGCCAGGTGGCACCTAATTAATTAGCCTATTTATTTTGGCTTTTTTCTTAAAGATATGCTGTGTGCCTCCCGGTTACCGCTGTACCCCTGCATGCTTCGCGGATTGGTATCGGTTCGCTGCCCAGAGGGTCGGGGCCACTGCACCACGTCAACCTGCGACGACTCAGCCTAACGCACCATCATCAGTGTGCTCGGCGCTGTCTTCCCAATTCCCGTAAGTGATACTACACTGTACATAGATTATTTCTACTTTATATAGGCTGTGTATTTTTAGGTGTTATTTGGTATGATTTTGCAGCTTCGTAGCTTAAAGGTTACTGGAGAGCGCTTGTGCAGTGTTTCTGCCGACGGCGCTTGCGTGAGATTTTCACTACGGACAACAGTTCAGGCGATGATTGTGGAAAAGTATTTCTATTTTATGTAGGCTGTGTATTTATCATATCATTCCTGCTTTTTCTATATGTTACTGTTATTTTAGGTTTTATGTGTTATTTGGCATGATTTTGTAGGTTATTTTTTGGGTCTGCGAACGGTCACAAAATTTTCCCATATAAATAAATGGTAACTGCTTCTTCACTTTACGACATTCCGGCTTACGAACCGTTTCACAGGAACGCTCTACCTTCGGATGGTGGGGGCAACCTGTATTTGAGGCTGAACTGTAGAGCTTTGATTTGGGGATTTTGCTTTATATCTCTGATTTGGTTTGGGGAATAAAGACTTTCTTTCAAATGTTTTGTTCTACACTGATGCAGTCAACATGTACAGTGAAACTTTTTTTGGTTTGGAGATGGCCTTACCTTTGTGTGTTGCTCACAAGTTTTAAAATGCAGTTTTCAGTATGGTGAAACCAAATACATTTATTCTAAATGCTACTACTCTATATTGTTAAGTTTGAACATTGATTATTATCACTTGGATAATTGCCTTTACGTGTACTGAACTGAATAACATTTGGTTACTGCATCATAGATCACCCTTATTGCATTCATTTGACAAAATCTGCAGTCATTTAATAGATAATTCACTGGCAGTGTCAAAACTGATAATTCCCTTGCACAAACATTTCTGTGAGTCTGAAAAATTAAACGCATCGACGTCTGTTTGAGGCAAGAACTCTGGCCCAGTTTGATAAAACCTTTACTATATTGAATTGTGTGTGTGTATACATTATAGATAGATTTTCCTAGGCTGTAATTCTAACTGCATGATTTGGTTACTGATCCCGTATTGTTTTTTTTTGTTTTGATACCTTCATAAAACTAAAATAAATGCGTCTTAATCTAATACTACATTTCAGAATACTTTGGCACACATCCTTTTGTGGTTAAAAATATTAAATTTCTCAAATGAATATTCTGTTTGCAGTATGATCAACCTGTGTATTCCACTGATAGTTCACTTTGAAAGATTACTGTGTAAGAAACTTTCTTTAAGTTCTATAAATACAGCTGATAAAACATCCTTGCTCATTAGAAATGGGTACTAGCCTACAAAGTGCCCAGGACATCTTCAGGGAGCGGTGTCTTTGAAAGGCAGCGTCCATTATTAAGGACATCCAGCACCCAGGGCATGCCCTTTTCTCACTATTACCATCAGGTAGAAGGTACAGAGGCCTGAAGGCACATACTCAGTGATTTAGGAACAGCTTCTTTCCCTCTGCCATCTGATTCCTAAAGAACATTGAACCCTTGGACACTACCTCACTTTTTTAAATATACAGTATTTCTGTTCTTCAGTCTATTCAATATATGTATACTGTAATTGATTTACTTCTTTTAATTTTATTTTTTTCTTCTATATTATGTATTGCATTGAACTGCTGCTGTTAAGTTAACAAATTTCATGTCACATGCCGGTGATAATAAACCTGATTCTGATCCTTATTGATTTTACAATTTAATTTAGAATTTGAAGTGCAGTTTTTTCCATTGATTCACAGTAAATACAAAGAAACAATAGACTGCCTGCAAGAAAATTACTTTGAACTTTGACTTGTACTCTTGAAGCACATCAGGTAAAAGAATTATTGGAATTCCTTTTCATGTTAAGACTTTGGAAAAGAAAATTTTAAAAAGGCATGGCCTTCAGTTTAGTGTTGTCTCAGAATTAGATATAATATCACTGGCATATGTTGTGAAACTTGTTAACATTATCAAGTAGTTCCAGTTTTCAAGTTGGGATGGTTCTTGAGAAATGTGCTTTGAGTACATTAGCTTGATATAATATGAATCTGAATTAATGTAAATCATTGATGCAGTTTAATTGCTGTAGTGTGCTAAAATTTGGTGTTTAATAATAATACTGCATAAAAGCTTGATGGAAGGAGAAGGTGGAATCCAGAACTTAAAGGTTAAAGGGAGGGGTTAGTTTTAGAATAGCAGGGTGCTATTATTGGATAGAAATTAAGACAAATTTCTTCTGAGGGTTGTTAATCTTTGAAATTCTTTATATCCAGAGAGTTTCTGGGGACTGAATCTTCAATATATTAAAGACTGAAATTGGTAAAATGAAAGACAGGAAAGTGAGGCAGAGGCAAATTTCAATCAGCCATGATCTTATTGAATGATATAGTGTATTTAATGGATCAGATTGCTATTTCATTCCATGTTAATCATCTAAATCTGACTCCAGTTAAAGTGGATGTGTTCTGAATCATCTCTTATAGGTTGGTTACAGAATTTATCCTTGATTTGATTCTATCTTAGTGATTGTAGTGCTACCTGTCAGTTCTCTAATAAATCAGGTTTCATTGTGCTTTTTAACCCTTTTGTGTCCTTGATTGGAAGATGTACAGTTTTTTTTTCTTGGAGATCCAGTCAATTTGTTTGCCTTGTAGTGAGGATTTTTTCTTTTGCTGATAAAGCAGTAGGGAGCTATGATTTGGTAATTTAGAAAAGTTGAATTGAAAGATCACTTCTAGAACAATTAGTTATTAATCTTAATTTCAGTAAGATGCCTTCTGAAATTTGAGAGTTCCAAAGAAGTAGAATTGGCAATGATTTTATATTTGAACAAAGTATCTTAAACCAAATTTTCTGTTAGGATCTTAAACACAGCCCTAACTGTTGCTAGTAAAACTGTCCAGACCACACTAGATCATGTAATTTTCTTGCTTTAAAGTAGACTTTACTGAAATAGTCTAAAATAGACTGCTGTGATTCTGACTGCAGTTTACATACCACCTGTGGCTGACTATAATCAAGCATTTGCAATACTGCATGATGCTGTCTCCAAACAAGAAACAGTCCATCCCGACACGTTTTAAATCATAGTCGGAGACATCAACCAGGCTTATTTGAAGAAAACCCTGTTCAGTTACCATCAGCATATAACCTGTAGCACCAGAGGTCCCAACATACTAGACCACTGTTATACTAAGGTAAGAAATGCCTACCATTCCATGCCTGGACCACATTTCGGTAAGTCTGATCACTTGATTGTCCTCCTGCCTGCAAATAGCCAGAGGCTATAGTGCAAAACTCCAGAGATTAGGACAACAAAGAAGTGGTCGCGGGAGGCAGAGGAGTGACTACAGGATTGCTTCAGGTCAGTGGACTGGGCTGTGCTCTCTCTGGGGATCTGAATGAATACACCATGGTGGTAACAGACTTTATTAAAACAGCTGTAAATGAGTGTGGCCCCACAAAATCATTCAGATTCTTCCCCAATCAGAAGCCCTGGATGAACCATGAGATTTGAAATCTGAGAGGCACCTCAGCGGCATTCAAGTCTGGTGACCAACAAGAGTTACAAGAGGTCCGGGTATGATCTCCGGAAAGCCAATTCATGGGTGAAGTGGCAATTCTGGGATAAACTTGAATCAAGGAAGGTTGCTCAACAGTCAGGTCTTGAGTACTATCACCTCTTTTTAAGTAAAATCAAATGACATAGAAGACAGGTCTTCGCTTCCAGTTGAGCTCAATGCCTTCTATGCTTACTTTGACTGTCAAAAACTCTTGTATCCCCTGATGATCCTATGATTTTAGTCTCTGGAGATAATGTGCGAGCAGCTTTCAGGAGGGTGAACCCACAAAAAGTATCTGTCCGAGATGGGGTACCTGGTCAATGACTAAAGACCTGTGCTGATCAACTGGCTGGTGTATTCACTGAGATCTTTAACCTCTCGCTTTGGCAGCCCCTGCTTCAAGTAGGCTTCAATTATACCATTTATGCCTCAATGACTATCACCCAGTAGCACCTACATCCACAGTGAAAAGTGTTTTGAGAGCTTGATGATGAAACATTAAGAAGCAACTTAGGTCCTTTCCATTTTGCCTACTGGAGCAATAGGTCTGCAGCAGATGCCATCTCATTAGCATTTCACTCATTGCTGGAACATCTGGACAGGAAAGATGCATATATCAGGGTGTTCTTTATTGATTACAGCTTGGCATTCAATACTATTATCCTCTCAAAACTAATCACTATTCTCCAAGATCTTGGCCTCAATACCTTTGTGTGCAATTGGATCATCGATTTCCTCACTTGCAGACCCTAGTCAGTTCTTAGTCCTCTGCTTTACTTGCTTTACACTTATGACTAAGTGGCTAGGCACAGGTGTAATGTCATACTCAAGTTTGCTGACGACACCACTGTTTTAGGCTGAATCAAAGGTGATGATGAATCAGATCGTAGGAGGGAGATTAGAAATTCAGCTGTGGTATCATAACAACCTCTCATTCAATGTAAGCAAGACCAAGGAGCTGATTATAGACTTCAGGAGAAGGAAACCCAGAAGTTCATGAGGCAATCCTCATCGGAGGATCAGAGGTGGAGAGGGTTAGTAACTTTAAATTCCCAGGTGTTATATTTTTGGAAGAGCTGTCCTGGGTACAGTGTGTAAGGACAAAGAAAGCACCACAGTGCCGCTACTTCCTTAGGAGTTTGTGAAGATTCAGGATGACTTCTATAGAAGTATGTCAAAGTTTTAGATGTGTAGTGGAGTGTATATTGACTGGCTGCATTGCAGCCTGGTATAGAAGCACCAATACCCTTGAATGGAATGTTTTTTAAAAAGTATTGGATTTGACACAGTACATCACAGGCAAAGCCCTTTCAACAATTGAGCACATGAAACAGTGTTGTGGGAAAGCAGCATCCATCATCAGGGATTCCACCACCCAGGACACTACTGATCGCTACTGCCATCAGGAAGAAGGTACAAGAACCTCAGGACTCAAAACAGCAGGTTCAGGAACAGTTAGTACCCCTCCAATAGGCTCTTGAACTGAATGGGATAACTTCAATTGCCCCATCATTGAAATGTTTGCACAACCAATGGACTCACTTTCAAGGACTCTTCATCTAGTGTTCTTGATATTTCTTATTTCTTATTTATTTTTGTATTTGCAGATTTTTGTCTACTGCATTCTGGTTGAACGCCTTAGTTGGGCTGTTGATATACAAACCAGTGTGTTTGTCAGGCTCAATATTATTCCTTATCTTGTCACTTGAAATTTAAATAGAGGGCTTTTTTTTTAAAAGTCATTCATTCACAGCAGGTGAGGTTTTACTGATATGACCAGTATTTATTGATCCTTCCTGATTTTTCCCTTGGATTGGATGACTTGCTAGGGGATTTGAGAGGTCAGTTAAGAACTGTGGTTTCTGGAATCACAATAAGGCCAAATAATGAAGGTTGGTATATTTCCTTCCTTATGGACAAATGTGGTTTTATATTAGTTTGTGACATTGACATTGAAAAATTTGACAGTTTTATATTCCAGATTTATTTGATTAATTAATTTATTTTAAATTCCCCTATTGAGATCATATTTGTTTCTCTAGATTAATGGTTAATTCTAGTCCTGTGATTGCAAACCATCTCTCTTTTGTTCTACTCCAAGTTGTAAAACGTGGTAACATTTGGCAACTTATTTGAGTTACAGAAATATGATGAAAGCCAGTTTTCTGCTTTTAGATGTATTTAGCAGAACTTTATGATGGTACAGTGCCCTGTAATTCATTTGCTTTATCTGCTTGTTTGATATTTGAAATAGCAGCCAGTTAAGTGAACTGTTTATATAAAAAAAACTGAGACAATTGTCCTCTAATTACTGCTGAAAGCCGGTCAGTTCAACAGAAATTAACAATGTACAAAAAATACTGGTCTTGCCAATCATTCTTCACATCCAATAAATGATTGATTAGACCAAAAAAATGTGCTCTTATCACTTTAGTTTCAGATTGTGAGGTTAAGAATAATATTACAACTGCATGGTCACTCAAAATATTGCACAAGCAAATAAAAATTGAGTTTGTCCATATATTGGATGCAGCTTTGAGGGACTTAAATTATAGTGGTCAGATACTTTTCCTCTGGTCAGTTCAGTGACTGTAGTAGTATATCCTGTTCTGCTGCCTTTAGATATTTTTGAAGAAGAGTGCGTGGTTAAAGATGTGACTCCTGTGAGTAAAATATAATCCAGGTTCTATTTAGTGTTCTGTTTCATGATTTTAATTATTCAGCTTTTGAAGATATGTTGAAAAAGTAAATTATTCAGTTGAGTATTGCATTCGTATGAAGTGAAAACAATCTCATCTTATTTATATATTGCATTTGAAGCTAGTTTGGTATTTTTTAATGGGGTCAAGTTATATTTGTACTGATGAGTGCGCTATGCATTTGAAATATTTAGATAGCATTTAACTCCACCTATGCTCTGCAATCTAAAATAACTTGTAACTGAGCTGATGAATGAATATAGGTCACAGGTCAAGTCTGTGCACTCTTGAGTTGCGACGATAGTGCTGTATCTTAGCAATAATAAAAGCACCCATAGTTCTTCCCCATTGTTCTCTGTTAAACTGGAATGTGAGAAATTGAGGAAGAATCTTGAGCTTGTGTTCAGTGTGTTTCTAATGTCTGGTGATATATGATCACCTAGGTGAAGTAAGACAACTTCTGCCAGTGAAACTTTGCCCAAGAAATGCAAGCTTTCCAAGGAAAACCAAAATAGCAGGAAGCATTCATAAAGATCTTATCACTTGTAATTAGTTCAGTCTTAAATTGCAAAATAATATAAAGGCTTGTAAATATTTTAATAACCTTGTGTAGTAAATAGAGTATTTACTTTGATTAAGCAGCCATGCCATTGCTGTTATTTCTTGTGTGCTCAGACCAATCTGTAAGTTAATATCTTGATAAATCTTCATATTTCAAGAAGATGCGACTAAATAAAAAGTGTGTTAATAAATCAATAATACAGCGAGAATTAAAAAGGTTAATTACTTCATTGTCCTTTTATGAATGCTACTTCTATATACTCTGACTCCCCATTCTTTCTGTACATTTTATGTTTTACTTTTGGTGATGCATTTTATTTTATCAAAACTGTGTAGAAAAAGCATTTCACTTTACCTCTTCCAGTAACAATTCTTTTCACATGTATCCTCATTACTGATTTAGTGATTTACCAACAGGTTGGGGGGAAATGCATTTTACTAACATACCTTACTAAAACCTGATTTGATAATTTCCAAATGGTAACTTCCCCTTAAGCTTTTTTTTGTCCATTGAGGAAGCTCTTTTTTTATGAATTTAATATCCATGACCTATGTTGTTCATTTGAAGGCACTAAATGCTCCAGAGTATTTCTTATTCTATGATTTATCTTGCTTTTGCAAACAATTGTGTACGCCAACTTGTCATGAGATTAATTATATTTTAATCTGAGGAGGGAAGAGCTGAAGTATTGAGATATTTTCTAACTTGATATAATGAATCTAGTATTCAAGTTAATTTACTTTAGTCTTAGTTGAATGGCTCATTCAAAATAGAACACTTTCAACTATGCAAAACTCAGCAAAAGAAAAAAAATTGCATTTCTGTAATGACTTTCCCTACTCCAAGAGTTCCCAAATAACCTCAGAGACAATGATGTACTTCGGAAAGTGTGGCTACTATTATGAGAGAATACTCTGAATCTTGGGTACAATTTAATGCACTGGTAGGTCTTGCAAGCAGTTATGTGATAATGACTGAATATTGGAAGTCAAAATTAGCAGTTCTCCATATGTTTTATGGGCAGTTACTGTGTGTGATTAACATAATCAAAATCCTGGAGGAACTCAGCAAGCCAGGCAGTATCAATGGAGTGGAGTAGACAGACAGTGTTTCAGTCAGAGATCCTTCATCAGGATGCTGCCTGACCTACTGACTTCTCCAGCATTTTGTGTGTGTTGCTCAAGCAGTGTTGTGTGTGATTAACTTGTTTACATTGAATAGTGTAAATAAGTTGCTGACAATTTGCTACAGTCATTATTTACCATCCTGTAAGTTCTAACATTCAGGATTTTTTCCTAACAAACATATGCTGCACTGCTGCATTCTTCATAGCTTACAGTCGCAGCCACCTATTTAGGTATGGTTGCCATCTCAACAAAACACTCAGTCATAGAACACTACAGCATAGAAGCAAGCCCTTTGGCTCATCTAGTCCATGCCGCACTGTTAATCTGCCATTCCATCAGCCTAAACCCAAACCGTAGCCCTCCAGACCCATTCCATCCATGTACCTATCCAAACTTCTCTTCAATTATGAAATTGAACCTGCATCCACTACTTGCACTGGCAGCTCCTGCTACACTATCACTATCCTCTGAGCAAAGGAGACCACCTCACATTCCCCTTAAACATTTCACCTTTCACCCTTAACCCATGACCTGTAGTTGTAGTCTCGCCCTACTTCAGTGGTAAAGCCTGCTTGCATTTACATTATCTATACCCTCATAATTTTGTATATTTACTAAATGTTCCCTCATTTTTCTAAGAGTAGGTAACACAAAGGAAAGGCTTTAAGAGCCAACAGCAAAAGAAGTAGGTAGACTTGCTTGTCCTATCTCTTATGGAGCGGTTATGTTTGTCATTATTTATCAATGGCCTTTGTTGGGTGTACTTTGCTAAAGTGCATGCTCATATCCCTTCATTTAATCTTCACCGTATGCCATACCTCCCTTCACTACAAGTAATAAATGGTGGTAGTCATGCAGTACTTATTCCAATCCTTACAGACCCTCTCGGCCAAAAATCCTGCACCACAGCTTTTCTGATATCCATAAACTGTAACCTAGTTACAGTGGAGGAACAACAAGTAAATCGTGGAAATACAGCATACATAATCTCTTAATTACATGCCACCAGCACAGATATCAGTTCATTACAGCACGGCATAGTATGGTAAAATGACAGATACGAGCGACACCAGGTGTGAGTAATCTCAGCCAAGGTAGGAACCAGGATAGCACAAGTGAAAGATAAACATGAAAGTTGATGAATTGGAATTGAGAGCAATGCACACAAAATGCTGGATGAACTCAGTAGCTCAGGTAGCATCCATGGAAGTGAATAAATTTGAAGTTTTAGATCGAGACCCTTCATAAAAACTGGTAGAGAAAGAGGTAGATACCAGAATAAATAGGTGGTAGGAGGGGGAAGGAGAACAAGCTGGAATGCCAGAGGTGAAGCCAGGTGGGTGGGAAAGGTAAAAGGCTGGAGAAGGATGAATCTGATACAAGAGGGGAGTGGACCTTTAGGAGAAAGGGAAGGAAGAGGGGCACCAGAGGGAGGTGATAGGCAGGTGAGGAGAAGAAGTAAGAGGCCAGAGTGGGGGTCAGAAAAGGAGGAGGGAGGATGGGAAAAGAAAAAAAAAGGGGAAAAATTACCGGAAGGAGAAATTGATGTTCAAGCCACAAGATTGGAGGTTACCTGGACAGAATATGAAGTGTTCCTCCTCCACCCTGAGAGTGGCCTCTCAGGAGGCCTGAACTGGAATGGGGATAGGAATTTAAATAGTTGACCACTGGGAATTTCCTTTTTTCGCAGATGGAATGGAGGAGCTTGACAAAGCAATCTCCAAATTTATCTAGGGTCTCACCATTGTAGTGGAAACCGCATCGGGAGTGGCGGATACAGTAGACGGCCCCAACAGATTTGCAGATGAATTGTTGCCTCACCTGGGAGGACTGTTTGGGGCACTGAATGGAGGTGAGGGCAGGTGTAGCATTTCTGACTCTTAAAGGGGTATGTGCCAAGGGGGAGATAATCTCCACATGAATCACCTTCTGGCTTGTCCTCCTTCACCTCCCCCCATCTTTTTATTCTGGCATCTTTCCCCTCCTTTTCCAATCCTGATGAAAGTTCTCTGCCCGGAACAGCGATGACTTATTTGTTTTCATAGATGTTGCCTGACCTACTGAGTTCCTCCAGCATTTTGTTTGTGTTGCTGTGAATTTCTAACATCTGCAGAATGTCATGCTGTTCATGCAGATCAAATCACTACAGAATACATAGAGTATGTACAAGATTAAACAGTGACAAAATGCAAAACGAAGTGCCACTGCTGCAGACAAAGTGCAGTTTCAGGAGTGTAATGAGGTTGATTGTGAGGCCAAGAGGAAGTCTGAAATTATTTGGGAGATGTTCAGTAGTCTTACAATAAAACAGTAAAAATTGTCTGAATTTGGTAGCATGTGCTTTCAGGCTTTTGTATCTTCTGCCCAATGGGAAAGGGAGAAAAGACAATGTCTGGGCTCTGTGGAATCTTTGGTTATGCTGGTTCCTTTATCAAGGCAGTGAGAAGTGTAGATGGAGTCCATGGAGTGGAAGCTGGTTTCCATGATGTGCTGAACTTCATGCACATTTAAAAACTTTGTGCCTGGGAACCCTGTATTTAGAGTTAAAGAGTATGGACTAATTTGACACTAACTGTACAAATCTCCAGGTCTGTTCTTCCCTGTGCAGAAGTGATTGTCAATTCTTAACACACAATTATGGACTGTGGTGCATTTATTGCTGATTGCCATGCTCTATTTTAGCAGTCCTGCAATGTGTTAAGGTGGAAGCTCTTGATTCTGTTTTTGTAAAATCAATTTTTTACACTGCATACATCTGCTGTAAGTCAGGACCCTTTCAGTTGCTGCTACTGCTATTGGTGAATTGCATTGGGTAACTAGGATAGATAAAAGCACAGATATCCAGGGAATAGACGAGTGATTGACTTTTATTTACAATATGACATGTTTTTAAAATTTTGGCTCGTAATATTTGCTTCCAGTTTTTATACTTTAACAAATTTTCGCTCGGAGGTAAAGCAGTAGAAGAGTGTGATTGGAAAATCTTTCCCTCGTTTGGTTTCAACTTATTTTCTTCCTTTGATTCTTGGGCCACTGAAGCTCATTTATGTAGTGAACTATGGGCCACATGAATCAGAATCAGGTTTAATATCACCGGCATGTGCCGTGAAATTTGTGCCTCCTTCCTGATGGTAGCAACGAGAGGAGGGCATGTCCTGGGTGATGGTCCTTCATGATGCAAACTTCTTTTTTTTGAGGTATCTCTCCTTATAGCTGTCCTGGATGTCAGGGAGACTAGTGCCCATAATGGAGCTGACTGAATTTACAACTTTCTACAGCTTATACGGATTCTGTGTAGTGCCTCTCCCCCTGTACCAGATGGTGAACAAGGATAGATCCTCGAGATGTTGATACCCAGGAACTTGAAATTGCTCACTCTTTCCACTTTTCATCCCTCTGAGGACTGGTGTGTGTTCTCTTGTCTTACCCTTTCTGAAGTCCACTGACTTTGAGTGCAAGGTTGTTGCTGTGACACCACTCAACTAGCTGATGTATCTGGCTCCAGTGGGCCTTCTCAGTACGATCTGAAATTCTGCTAGAGCTGTGGGCTAAGCACACATCCCTGAGGTGTGGTAGTATTGATTATCAGCGAAGCAAAGATGTTATTTCTGATCCACGCAGTTGTACAGTGGAGAGCATTTTGACAGGCTGCATCACTGTCTGGTATGGAGGGGCTACTACACAGGACCGAAAAGCTGCAGAAGGTTGCAAATCTAGTCAGCTCCATCTTGGGTACTAGCCAACAAAGTACCCAAGACATCTTTAGGGAGAGGTGTCTCAGAAAGGCAGCGTCCATTATTCAGGGCATGCCCTTCTCTCACTGTTACCATCAGGAAGGAAGTACAGAAGCCTGAAGGCGCACACTCAGCCATTCAGGAACAGCTTCTTCCCCTCTGCCATCCAATTCCTAAATGGACATTGAATCTTTGGACACTATCTCACTTTTGTTTAATATACAGTATTTCTGTTCTTACATGTTTTTTAATCTATCCAATATATGTAATTGATTTACGTGTTTATTTATTATTTTTATTTTTATTTTCTCTGCTAGATTATGTATTACATTTAACTATAAGTTACCAAATTTCATGTCACATGCCGGTGATAAACCTAATTCTGATTCTGATTCTGTGGTCTTCCGGTTTGGAAGTCGAGGATCCAGTTGCAGAGGGAGGTACAGCGGCCCAAGAATTGGAGCTTTTTGATCAGACTTGTAGGATTAATTGTATTAAATGCTGAGCTGTTATACAAACATTGCTGGCACAGAAACATACAAAATTCTTAAAGGCTTGAAGGTGCTGTGATGATCCCACTGGTCGATGTGTCTAGAATTAGGGGTTATGGTTTCAAAGCAAGGGGTGGTCCCATCAGAACTGAGTAAAAGTAAATTTTTTTTTATTCTTTGGAATTTTCTTCCCAGGAGATTCCCTACTGAGTATATTCAAGGCAGAGACTTTTGGACATTAAGGCATATGGGACTAGTGCAGGAAAATGATGCGCTGGCCTGATATTGGAGAGGGTACAAGGGGCCTATTGACCTATTCTTGTCTCTTTATTTTCTTATATTCTCCGAGGCTTCATTTCATCATTAGCCTCCGGGGTCAATTTGTAAATACTCTTTCATATTATTGTGCAAATTTAATTTAACACTTTTGTTAATTCCAAGCTTAATTTAAAGATTTTAGATTAGATTTTGTTCCTTTTTACATTATCAGCCAGCTCGACAGCAGTAGAAGTGTTTTGATTATCAATTTATGATGATCTGGTATGATTTCTTCACCAGAAGCTTTCTTGTTTTTAGATAGTTTTGATGGTGGCCAGACTGAGGTAAGTGATGCAATGTGGAGGGATCTTCTTCTCTTTCCTTGGACCATCTGTTCCTTCCTTACTGCACTAATTATGTGCTAGTGTAGGGAGCCTTGCTGATGAGAGATTAGATTTGTTAAGCAAAAGAAGGAAGGATGCATTGGGTTTCAGATGTTGCGATTCAGTGAATCCCTTGATTACTGTAAAGAGAGTACGAAATGAATCAGGCAGATAAAGTTGTGGAAAATCCAAGAGCTGTGTTAAGAGTACAAGGGTGGCTGGTGAAATTTACTTCTTGAGCCAAAGGAGATTGGTGGTATTTTTAACAAATATTTCTCCTTAGTGTTAGGGTTGTTCAAGAGATTAGGTCAAGAGGTTAGGGTTAGTGTGTTTTGGAGGGCATTTATATTACCAGGAAGGAGTATTTTCAGCCATTAAGGTGGGTCAGTCTCAATGGCTTGACCAAGTACATCCTGGGGCTTTGAGGGAGGCTCCAGAGGAAATCGCGGAGACCCCTGCGGAGATATTTGGTTCATCATTAGTCAGCGGTGAAGTTCTCAAAGGCTGGAAGGTGGCTAATGTTCTATTATTTAAAAGGAGTAAGAAGGACAAGCCAGGGAGCTATAGGCCAGTCAGCCTGACAACAAAAGTGGGGCAATTACTGGAAGGAATTCTGTGGGACAGGAGCTACAAGCATTTGGATAGAAGTCTGAATAGGTGGAGTCAGCATGACTTTGAGTGGGAAGTTGCACTTAATGAGTCTTTTAGAATTTATTGAAAAGGTAACTAATGGGGTGGATGAGGGTAGAACATTGGTTGTTGTCTGTTTGGACTTTAGCAAGGCCTGTAACAAGGTCTTGCATGGTAGGCTGGTCTGGAAGGTTAGGTCCCATGGAATCCAAAGAACGAGTTAAGTAGATTCAAAATTGGCCTGGAGGTAGGAAGCAGAGGATTGTGGTTGAAAGTTTTTTCTTGGAATGGAGGCCAATGAATAGTGGTCTACTGTGGGATTTGGTAATGGGACATTTGTTATTTATATACAGGTGTCTCCCGCTTTTCAAACGTTTGCTTTATGAAATCTCACTGTTACGAAAGACCTATATTAGTACCCTGTTTTCGCTAACAAAAGGTGTTTTCACTGTTATGAAAAAAATCAGCGCGTGATAAAAGGCAGCGTGTGCCCCGAGCAGCCACTCTCCCCCGGATTTGGAACGGCATTGCTTTAACACGTGCCTGTGAGCAGCTGTTAGCAAGATGAGTTCTGAGGTATTGGAAAAGCCTGAAAGAGCTCGTAAGCATGTTACCCTTAGTGTAAAACTAGACATAATTAAGCGTTTTGATCATGGTGAATGAAGTAAGGACAACGTGAGTTTGGCTTGTGGAAGTTGACGAAGATGATGTTGAAGAGGTTTTGGCATCCCATGACCAAGAACTGATAGATGAAGAGCTGATGCAATTGGAAGAGGAAAGGATAACAATCAAAACCGAATGCAGTAGCGAAATGAACGTGAAGCAACTGTGTGAGATTTTCGCTGCAATGATAAAGTACGACTTTAATTTTGAAAGGGTACGTAGGTTTAGGGGATATTTGCAGGATGGTTTGAGTGCTTACAAAGAACTGTACGATAGAAAAATGCGCGAGGCCCAGCAGTCAAGCAAGCCTTCCACATCAGCCACAGCAGACGACAAACCTCGACTTTCGACATCGAGGCGGGCAGTCATAGGAGAAGATGAGCCGCCTCCTCTAATGGAAACAGACGACGATGAGATGACACCCCAGTGTCCCACCACCCCAACCCCCGGGCCACGGACAGATACCGATTCGCGGAGAATGCAGTGGTAGCCGGGAGACACACAACACATCTTTAGGAAAAAAGCCGAAATAAACATGCTAATTAATTAGGTGCCGCCCGACACGTAAATGTCGGCCCAGATCAGAGGCGATGCAATTGGCACTGATCTGGGCCGACAATTCCGTTTCGGGCAGCACGTAATTAATTAGCATGTTTATTTCGGCTTTTTTCCCTAAAGATGTGCTGTGTGCCTTCCGGCTGCCGCTGGACCCCTGCATGCTTCGCGGCAATGTATCGGTCGGCGGCCTGGAGGGTGGGGGCCACTGCACCACCCCAGCCTGCGACAACTCAGTCTAACACACCATCATCAGTGTGCTCGGCGCTGTCTTCCGGATTCCCGTAAGTGATGCTACACTGTACATACATTATTTCTACTTTATATTTGCTGTGTATTTTTACGTGTTATTTGGTATGATTTGGCAGCTTCATAGCTTAAAGGTTACTGGAGAGAGTGTTTCTGCCGAGAGCGCTTGCGTGAGATTTTCGCTTTGGTGAACAGTGCCGACCATGATTGTGGAAAAGTATTTCTACTTTATATCGGCTGTGTATTTATCATATTCCTGCTTTTACTATATGTTACTGTTATTTTAGGTTTTATGTGTTATTTGGCATGATTTGGTAGGTTATTTTTGGGTCTGCGAACACTCACAAAATTTTTCCATATAAGTAAATGGTAATTGCTTCTTCGTTTTACGACATTTTGGCTTACAAACCATTTCATAGGAACGCTGTATCTTCGGGTGGTGGGAGAAACCTGTAAATGATTTGGATGTGAGTACACAAGGCCACCATCTATGACCTGAAGAAACAGGGCAAACTTTTCAAGTTCTATACTGAAAGTAATGAACAAAAGTTGATGAAAAATTAAAAAAAAACACTGCACAAAGTAAAAAATGAAGATATAGAGCTTGTATTGAGAGTGTATTTGTCAGCGTTGGAGTGAACATATGTTGATTAACAGTATGCTGATCATGAAATGAGCAAAGATCTATCATGACGAACTGAAAATTGAAAGTAATTGTGAATAATTAGCAGGCTCGTTGCAGTAATTTAAAAAAAGGTACAGAATCGGAACCAGGTTTAATATCACTGGCATATGTTATGAAAATAAACAGGAATAAAAAAAGTAGTGAGGTAGTGTTCATGGGTTCAATGTGCATTTAGGAATTGGATGGCAGAGGGGAGAAGCTGCTCCTGAATCACTGAATGTGTGCCTTCAAGCTTCTGTACTACTTTCCCAAAAGTAATGATGAGAAGAGGCCATGTCCATGGTGGTGGACACTACCTTCCTAAGGCACTGCTCTTTGAAGATTTCTTGAATATTACAGAGGCTGGCACCCATGATGGAGCTGACTAATTTTACAAGTTTCTGCAACTTCAATCTTCTACAGTTATCCCCCCCCCCACCCATAACCAGATGGTGATGCAGCCAGTCAATGCTCCCCAAGTACATTTGTAGAAGTTTTTGAGTGTTTTAGTTGATAAAGCAGATCTCCTTAAACTCTTAATTACGTATAGCTACTGTCTTGCTATTTTTATAACTGCATCAAAATGTTGCGTCCAGGTTTGTCTGCATCATTAAATTTGTAAAAAAAAAGTTGTGTAGTAGTGTAACACTCACAAAATGCTGGTGGACTGCAACAGGCCAGGTAGCATCCATTGGAAGAAGCACAGTCGACATTTCGGGCCAAGACCCTTTGTCAGGACTAACTGGAAGAAGAGATAATAAGAGATTTGAAAGTGGGAGGGGGAGATCCGAAATGATAGGAGAAGGCAGAAGGAGGAGGGATAGAGCTAAAAGCTGGAAAGTTGATTGGCAAAAGGTATACGTGGCTGGAGAAGGGAGAGGATCAATGGTAGTAGTGTCGCTAGTTTGCGAAGCAGCAGCAAAATTTATTGAGCTTGCCAAGATTGTGGCTGATGAAAATCTAACACCAGAACAAGTCTATAATGCTGATGAGACATTGTTGTTCTGGCGTTATTGCCCCAGGAAAACACGGACTACAGCTGATAAGAAAGCTCCAAAAGGAATTAAGGATGCTAAGAACAGAATAACTGTGCTGAGATGTGCTAATACATCAGGCACCTATAAGTGTAATCTTGCTGTGGTAGGCAAAAATGCACGTCCTTTTTTAAAGGAGTGAATACTTATCAGTCCATTATTATGCCAACAAAAGGGCATGAATCACCAGGACCTCTTTTGTGATTGGCTTCACAAGCATTTTGGACCAGCAGCTTGTGCCCACTGCAGGGAAGGTGAACTAGTCATAGTCATAGTTATTGATTCCAGGGGGAAATTGGTTTTGTTACAGTTGCACCATAAATAGTAAATAGTCATAGAACCATAAATAGTTAAATAGTAATATGTAAATTATGCCAGTAAATTATGAAATAAGTCCAGGACCAGCCTATCGGCATAGGGTGTCTGACCCTCCAAGGGAGGAGAGTTTGATGGCCACAGGCAGGAATGACTTCCTATGACGCTCTGTGCTGCATCTCGGTGGAATGAGTCTCTGGCTGAATGTACTCCTGTGCCCACCCAATACATTATGTAGTGGATGGGAGACATTGACCAAGATGGCATGCAACTTAGACAGCATCCTTTTTTCAGACACCACCGTGAGAGAGTCCAGTTCCATCCCCACAACATCACTGGCCTTACGAATAAGTTTGTTGATTCTGTTGGTGTCTGCCACCCTCAGCCTGCTGCCCCAGCACACAACAGCAAACATGATGGCACTGGCCACCACAGACTCGTAGAACATCCTCAGCATCGTCCGGTGGATGTTAAAGAACCACAGTCTCCTCAGGAAGTAGAGACGGCTCTGACCCTTCTTGTAGACAGCCTCAGTGTTCTTTGACCAGTCCAGTTTATTGTCAATTCGTATCCCCAGGTATTCGTAATCCTCCACCATGTCCACACTGACCCCCTGGATGGAAACAGGGGTCACTGGTACCTTAGCTCTCCTCAGGTCTACCACCAGCTCCTTAGTCTTTTTCACATTAAGCTGCAGATAATTCTGCTCACACCATGTGACAAAGTTTCCTACCGTAGCCCTGTACTCAGCCTCATCTCCCTTGCTGATGCATCCAACTATGGCAGAGTCATCCGAAAACTTCTGAAGATGACAAGACTCTGTGCAGTAGTTGAAGTCCGAGGTGTAAATGGTGAAGAGAAAGGGAGACAAGACAGTCCCCTGTGGAGCCCCAGTGCTGCTGATCACTCTGTCGGACACAAAGTGTTGCAAGCACACGTACTGTGGTCTGCCAGTCAGGTAATCAAGAATCCATGACACCAGGGGAGCATCCACCTGCATCGCTGTCAGCTTCTCCCCCAGCAGAGCAGGGCGGATGGTGTTGAACGCACTGGAGAAGTCAAAAAACATGACCCTCACAGTGCTCGCTGGCTTGTCCAGGTGGGCGTAGACACGGTTCAGCAGGTAGACGATGGCATCCTCAACTCCTCGTCGGGGCTGGTAGGCGAACTGGAGGGGATCTAAGTGTGGCCTGACCAGAGGCCGGAGCAGCTCCAGAACAAGTCTCTCCAGGGTCTTCATGATGTGGGAGGCCAATGTCACCGGTCTGTAGTCCTTGAGGCCGCTGGGGCGTGGCGTCTTCAGCACAGGGACGAGGCAGGACATCTTCCACAGTACAGGAACCCTCTGGAGCCTCAGGCTCATGTTGAATACATGGCGAAGTACTCCACATAGCTGAGGGGCACAGGCTTTGAGCACCCTGGTACTGACACTATCCGGTCCTGCAGCCTTGCTTGGGTTGAGACATTTCAGCTGTCTTCTCACCTCTTTAACCGTGAAGCCCACCATGGTGGTTTTGTGTGGGGGAGGGGTATAGTCATGAGAGCAGGGTGGGGGACTGTGAGGAGGAGTAGGAGGGGAGAGTGGAATATGTGTTGGTTGGGGGCCGACAACAGATGACTCGTGGGGGATGGGCAGGGGTCACAATGTCAACTCTGTTAAAGAACAGGTTAAGTTCATTGGCCCTGCCCACACTGCCCTCAGCTCCTCTGTTGCTAGTTTGCCGGAACCCAGTGATGGTCCTCATCCCACTGCAGACCTCTCTCATGTTGGTCTGCTGGATGATATCTGCCAGTTTTTGTTTTTCTTTGATAACTGTTCCGCTCATCCTGCAGCTGAACTTCTCATCGAAGTAATGTTTATGCTATGTACTTTCCCCCCAGATGTGACTTCTTTAATTCAGCCACGTGACCAAGGTATAGATCAATGATGATTAAATACAAAGGCAGATTCTTGAACAGCATGCTTGCAGCAGTGAACAGAGGCTGGGTGTGGAAGTTTTCCAAAAAGAGTTTAGCCTGAATGATGCCTTATATGCTGTTGCCTATGCAGGGAACACTGTAACTAAAGACACACGCGCATGCCTGGCGCAACCTCTGGACTATGACTATGTTCAGTGACGACGATGAACAAAGTGATGAGTTTGAAGGATTATGTATGTCAAATGAGAGAACGATGATATCGGAACTCCGTATATGTGCATTAATGTTTTGTTGTTTCCTACGGCATTCACATTTCTAATTAAAGTGTCGCCTGGGAGGGGCAGACGTGAGTCTGTCTGTTCGGGAGCTGGGATGGGATCGATCTTCATCTGGCATTTCGTCCCCAGCTGTTCCAACATCGGTGGCCTTGAGTTGACATTGCCCGATGGAGTCCTTAAAGTATGCAAGTCTTCACATAACAACCTGTTAATAAGCAGGAGGAAGTAGATTTTGAAAAAGTTCTTAACATTGATACTAAGACCATAAGAATTAGGCCATTTGGCCCATCGAGTCTACTCTACCATTTCATCATGGATTTCATCATTTTCCTTCTCAGCCCCAATCTCCTACCTTCTCCCCGTATCTCTTCATGTCCTGACTAATCATGAATCTATCAACATCTGCATTAAATATACCCAATGACTTGGCCTCCACAGCCGCCTGCAGCAATGAATTCCACAAATTCACCACTCTCCATGGCTAAAGAAATTCCTCTTCATCTCCATTCTAAATGGACATCCATCTATTCTGAGGCAGTGTCCTTTGGTCTTAGACGCTCTCACCATAGAAATATCCTCTCCACATCCACTCTATCAAAGCCTTTCAACATTGGATAGGTTTCAATGAGATCACCCTTCATTCTTCTGAATTCCAGTGAGGCTCCAGTTGTTCACTCAATAACTGATGGTGAAATAGCTGAAATGGTTTGAATCAAGATGATCATGCTGATTAGATTAGATTAGATTATAAGGACACGCAGTCCTCTTTTATTGTCATTTAGTAATGGATGCATTAAGAAATGATACAATGTTCCTCCAGAATTATATCACAGAAACATAAGACAAACCAAGACGTAAAAAAAACTGACAAAAACCACATAATTATAACACATAGTTACAACAGTGCAAAGCAATACCGTAATTTGATAAAGAACAGACCATGGGCACGGTACAAAAAAAGTCTCAAAGTCTCTCGAAAGTCCTATCATCTCATGCAGACGGTAGAAGGAAGAGAAACTCTCTTCCTGCCATGAACCTCCAGCGCTGCAAACTTGCCGATGCAACACCCTGGAAGCACCCGACCACAGCCGACTCTTGAGTCCGTCCGAAAACTTCAAGCCTCTGACCAGCCCTCCGACACCGAGCACCGAGCACCAAGCACCATCTCTGCTGAGTGCTTCAACTCCGGCCCCGGCAACAGGCATTAGGCAAAGCTGAGGATTTGGAGCCTTCCCCTCTGGAGATTCTTGATCGCACAGTAGCAACGACAGTGAAGCAGACATTTCAGAAGTTTTTCCAGATGTTCCTCCGTGCTTCTCACGTTTGTGTCCATCAAATCAGGATTGTGCATGGTACCTACTTAACAAATACAATATCATTTCAGAGCGGCCGCACGTGCTGCGTCGCACCACCATCTTCTCCTCCCCACCACAGCATCTAATGTCCGGTTTCAAGCCCCTTCGTTGGAGGGGGAGTATAAGAGGAACATGTGCGATAATAGTGAAGATGAAGATGATATTGTTAACACAGTAGAAAGGTCATCACAGACAACATGGTGAAAATGTGTGGTGGATGTATTAAAGGGCTGGAGCAGTGATTTTATAAACTGACATCTCTTGTTCTGTTATGAATGTACAAAGAAAGATTGTTACAACAAAAACCCTTGTTAATGAGGTAGACAGCACTTGAAAAAACATGTTTTAAAACATTGAGGTGCTTTGGAGTATACAGACCTCTCCTTCACATGTTCTAACAATCTGTTGCCAGTGCAATCTTCAATGCTATGGTGTGTTGGGGCAATGGCATCAACACAGGTGGTGCCAACAGGCTCAATAAACTGATTAGAAAGGCTGGCTCTGTTATAGGAGTCACACTGGACACACTGGAGGCTGTGGTAGAACAAACAATCCTGTGGAAAATCCTAGCAATTCTGGACAATGTTTCTCACCCTCTGTATGCCAACTTGGCTGAACAGAGGAACACTTTTAGTAATAGACTAAGACAACTGAGACTCCAAAGAGCACTATAAGAGGTCATTCTTAACCCCAACCAATAGCTGGGAGAGTGATGACCTCCTCCTGTTGGACTGTTTAAGGTAACTTACTTTTATTCTTCTACTTCTCTTCCAATATTGTATATCTGTGCACATGTTATGCTACTGTGACGCCGTAATTTCCTTTGGAAGCAGGCCTGCCTCACAGAACCATTGGGAAGGTATACTCTGCGCATACTGTTTGCTCAATATTTAGTTTTGTAATTTGTGTAACTTGGGAACTTAAAAGTTTGGTTGATTTTTTTTTGCTGTTTGTAAGTAAATGATTAATATGCTTATTCCTAGTCAGTGTTTTCTGTCTCACTCATCAAACCCGTGAACTGGCTTCCACATTATACGAGTATATGGAATGAGCTGCCAGAGGAAGTGATTGAGGCCAGTACAGTAGTATTATTTAAGAAGCACTTGGATAACGACGTGGAGAGATGGGGCTTGGAGGGAAATGGGCCAAATACTGGAAACTGGGACAAGCTGGGTGAGCACTATGGTTGCCATGGCCTTATTTGACCTTTATCTACCTGTGCTGTAATGCTCTGACTGTAAACCCTCCCTCCCCTTCCACACACCCAGTGGCTGCCATTGCTGAGAACTGTTCCTACAACAGTGGACTGTTCCTACAGCAGTGGACATTTCCAGGTTGGCAAGCATGTTGTAGCATTCCTGGCTGCATTTCTACCCAAACATAACTAGTGGTCAGATTTAGCGAACCAGGCATTGTCACCTGTTGTTCAGATAGTGATATGATCCAAAAAAGACGTGATATTCATGACACCCACTTGTTGTTGAATCTGCTCTGTTATCTTCATTGTCCTGCCGCCAAAAAAAACAGTGATAAAGTGAATATCTTGACAGCAAAAAGATTAAGATTAAATTTTGATCTTAACAGCAGATCTCCAACAGATCACACTTCGTTGCAAAAGAAAACTGTTGGAGAAGTCATTGGGTTGGGCAGCATCTGTGGAGGCAAAGGCATAGTTGACATTCTGGGTAGAGACCCTGCGAAATAAATTACTTAAGTTGTTGCCACGAGTGGCTGTGGAGGCCAAGTCATTGGGTGCATTTAAGGCAGGGATAGATAAGTTCTTGATTAGCCAGGGCATCAAAGGATATGGGAGAAGGTAGGGGACTAGGGATGGCTTGAAGAATTGGATCAGCCCATGATTGAATCGCAGAGCAGATTCGATGGGCTGAATGGACTACTTCTGCTCATATGTCTTATGGTCTTACCTACATTTTCTTCTGCCTACATCTGATGTCAAGCAAGTACGTCATTACCTAGCACACTTTTCCATTTTTCTTGTTGCAGTACTGCATGTAGAGTGAACCCATAGCAGAAGTAGGAAAGTGTTTCCTGTGTTTCCTATGATCCAGAACCAAGTTGCTGCAGTGTCAATCATCAAACTGAAAAAGACAAATGAAGTTTGCATATATTTATGTTCATTTGCAGAGTTTTAACTTGGCATTGACTCATTCACTGTAGTGTGGAAAGAAATGGACCTCGGACAGCAAGCAAAAAGGCTATATATCTATTACTGTGTAGCATTGTCCTCTAACAATACAGAAAGCAACTCTGGAAAAGATGGATAATTTTCACAAAGTGCTGGAGGAACTCAGCAGGTCGGGCAGCACCTATGAAAGGAATAAACAGTTGATGTTTTGGGCTGAGACCCTTCATTCAAAACGTTGACTGTGTATGTCAGTCAGGATTTCCAGCATCTGAGGAATATTTTCTGGTTTTGGATAATTTTCTATGTCTTATCTATTTTGCAATGAAGGCAGACATGAGTGAAATTAACTATTGTTTTAAGAGAACCAGCACATGCTTCGGCTATCTGAGGAAATTAAGACCTGGTCTATTAGGAAGCAGTGATCCCTGGGTTCCTGTGTGCTTCTGGGCCATGAATTGCATAAACCATGCGCCTCAAAACAAGGGAGTAATACCATCAATGTCATTTCCTCAAAATTCTTCAAATCTACTGATAGGATAAGGAAACCAATGTCCTGCTGAAGGGTCTCAGCTTGAAATGTTGACTGTACTCTTTTTTTCATAGATGCTGCCAGGCCCACTGACTTGTAAACATTGGCCATTTGATCTCCAACTCATGAGACAGCAATAATGCATAAATGTTGAAAGGAGCCCACCAACAATCCTCTCCACTCCTAAGTGTGGCAGATTTAAGGGTTCCAGATATGCTTGTTAGTTTGAGTGTGATCTCAGCTCTGCTTTAAAATTTCAGTAAAACGTTATTATTCTTTTGATCAAATCGTCTAGCAGTAAAGTACCCACCTGCAACACTGTGTACAGTTTTCTTCCCTTTTCCTAAAAATACATGGATATACTTGTCAAAGAAGTGTGTGAGTTGTCGTGCAGATTCATAGAAAATTAAGAGTGTTTGTGTATGTAAGGCCTCTTTTTTTAAAAAAAAAGTTTAGAAGAGATAGAGGTGTTTGCATTGAAATTAAGAAAAATTTTTCGAGGGAACATAAGAAAGTAAGAAATAGGAGTAGGCCATCTGGCCCATCGAACCTGCTCCAGCATTCTATAAGATCATGGCTGATTTGGCCATGGACTCACCTCCATCTATCTGTGTTTTCCCCATGACCCTTAATTCCCCTACTATGCAAAAACCTATCCAACATTGTTTTAAATATATTTGCTGAGGTAGCTTCCACTGCTTCATTGGGGGAGAACTTCACAGATTCACCAATCTCTAGGAAAAGCAGTACCTTCTCATCTCTGTCCTAAATCTACTTCCCCAAATCTTGCGGCTATGTCCCCTAGTTCTAGTCTCACCTACCAATGGAAGCAACTTTCCTCTATCTTATCTTTCACTTTCATAATTTTATATGTTCTATAAGATCTCCTCTCATTCTTCTAAATCCCAGCGAGTACCGTCCCAGGTGACTCAATCTCTCCACATAGTTTAACCCCCCCATCTCCTGGAATCAAGCTGGTGAACCTCCTGTGCACTGCCTCCAAAGCCCGTATATCCTTCCTCAAGTAGGGAGACCAGAACTACATGCAGCACTCCAGGTGCAGCATAACCCCCCTGCTCTTAAGTTCTTTCTTTCTCTCTTTTTTCGTGGCCTGTGCCTGCGTGAGTGCCACTCCTCACACAGACATTTTTACAGTATTAGTCCTTTATTTTGCAAGGTCGAGTTGCAATCTCAACACTCTACCCGGCACGGACGGAAAGTGTACTCGGGAGCAGACCCGACTGGTTTCGAACCTGAGAACTTCCGCTCCCGGGTTTGGCGCCGATGTAGTTACGCCACCAGCCGGCCCCCTCTGGCAATGAAGGCCAACGTTCCATTTGCCTTCTTGATAGCCTGCTGCACCTGCAAACCATCACTCCCACATCCCTCTGCACAGCAGTACGTTACAACTTTTTACCATTTAAATAATGATCTGCTCTTTCATTTTTCCTTCCAAAGTGGATGACCTTGCATTTACCAACATTGTATTCCATTTGCCAGACCCTTGCCCACTCACTTAACCTATCTATATCTCTCTGCAGACTCTCCGTATCTTCTGCACAATTCGCTTTTCCACTCAATTTAGTATCTTCAGCAAACTTAGATTCACTACAGTCGGTCCCCTCTTCCAGATTGTTGATGTATATAGTGAACAGTTCCCGGCCCAGCACAGACCCCTGTAGCACACTGCTCACCACCGATGACCAACCAGAGTAATACCCATGTATCCCAACTCTCTGCTTTCTATTTGTTAACCAACCTTCTATTCATGCTAATACATTACCCCCAACTCTATGCATCCTTATCTTATGGATGTCTTTTTTGTGGCACCTTATTGAACAGTTTCTGGAAATCCAAGTATTAACATCCATCTGTTCCCCTCTATCCACTACGCTAGTTATATCCTCAAAGAGCTCCAGTAAGTTTGTCAGACAAGATCTGTCTTTGCTGAATCCATGCTGTGTCTGCCTGATGGATCCATTTCTTTCCAAATGCCTTGTAATTTCTTCTGTAATGATAGCTTCAAGCATTTTCCAAATTACAGATGTTAAAATAACCAGCCTTACCTGCCTTTTTCCTACATTCTTTTTTGAACAGTGGTGTGACATTTGCCATCTTCCAATCTGCCGGGACCTACCCAGAGTCCACAGAATTTTGGTAAATCATCAGCAAAGCCTCTACTTATGACTTCTGCCATTTCTTTCAGTACCCTGAGATGCATTCCATCAGGACCAGGGAACTTGTCTATCTTCAGGCCCACAAGTTTTCTCAGCACTCTCTCTTTAGTGATAGCTATTCTATTGAGGTCTTCACCTCCCGTCGCGTCCATAATATCTCTCTTTGGCATGTTTGATGTGTCCTCCACCATGAAGACTGACACAAAATAGTCATTCAAAGCCTTGGCCACTTCCTCCTTACCCAATATCAATTCCCCCTTTTCGTTCTCCAAGGGGCCTACATTCACTGAGCCACCCTTTTCCACTTTATATAATTATAAAAACTTATACTATCCTTATTATATTTTGTGCTAGTTTATTTACATAATCTAGCTTCCCTTTCTTTATTGCTCACTTAGTGGTATTTTGTTACTTTTTAAAGTTTTCTCAATCTTCCAGTTTCCCACTACTTTTGGCGACTTTGTATACATGAGCTTTTAGTTGGGTGCCTTCTTTTATTTCCTTAGTTACCCAAGGCTGGCTCTTCCCACCTTTACTGTCTTTGAAAAATCTCTTTGAAAGTCTTCCACTGTCCCACCATTTAGCCTGTGTTCCCAGTCTACACCAGCCAAATCCTCCGTCATCCCATTGTGGTCTCCATTGTTTAGGCATAATACACTGGTTTGAGGTTGAACTGTTGCACCTTCCATTTGTATGAGAAATTCAATCATACTGTGATTACTCTGTACAGTACCTGTTTCATTGCACGGGACCAGATCTAAGCTAGCACGTTCCCTTGTAGGTTCAGTAACATGCTGTTCATGGAAGCCATCATGGTTGCATTCTGTGAAGTCCTCCTTAAGACTGCCTTAAAGATAAAGGAAGATAAAGTTTGGATGTTTGCCCCGATTGAGGAGTCTAAAGCTAGTTATTCACAGTTTAAAAAATAATGGGTAGACCAATTTAGACTGAAACAGTGGTGAATATGTGGATTTCTGTATTGGGAGACATGATTTTATTCAAAACTGAGATTGTTGGTTCTGATTTTGGATAAACTGAGGGATATGAGGATAGAGAAGGAAATAGATATTAAGACAGAAGATCACCATGATCTAGTTGAAAGACTTGGGGACTGTATGGCTTATTTCTATTCCTTTTCCCTGTGTTCCTGTACTTGTTCTAAATGTGTGGAGAAAAAGCTGAAATAATCCAGGTTCTACCAATATACCGGTAGATTGAAGCTCTTAAGCTTTTCTATATCTGTAAATCATTAAAAATGAATTATTTAGAAATGAATCAGCCCTTTTGCTTATTCTTCAAATTTGGCATAATAAAGTCTCAAGACAGAATACTGTGAGAGCACAATGTAGACTACTGCTGTTAGGAACTCTGGTAATTTTTTTTTTATTTCAAAATATACTTTATTCAAAAATAAATATATACAATAAACCATTCAATAACTTTTCATCCTTTACATACGTTTGCATTATACACAGTACATATCCGTATTTATACCACATCATTTCATTGTTGAGGGGTATACTCCCCGCCCTCCGACCCCTCCCACTCCCACGGGTGGAGAAACCTATACTGTGGTCCTTCCCCACCGGGCCCTTGCGGTGGCTGCACCAAGTTTCAGTGCGTCCCTCAGCACGTACTCCTGCAGTCGAGAATGTGCCAGTCGGCAGCATTCTCCCACGGACATCTCCATGTGCTGGTAGATCATCAAGTTACGGGCCGACCAAATAGCATCTTTCACCGAGTTGATGATCTGCCAGCAGCACCGGACGTTGGTCTCCGTGTGTGTCCCCGGGAACAGCCCGTAGATCAGAGAGTCCTCTGTTACGCAGCTGCTGGGGATAAACCGTGACACTAGCCCATCCATCCTCCTCCACACCCTCTTTGCGAACTGGCAGTGTGCAAAGAGGTGGGTCACAGACTCCTCCTCACTGCAGTCCTCCCGTGGGCAATGGGGTGCGGAGACGACGTTCCGGGCGTACAGGAGGGCTCTGACTGGGAGGGCCCCTCTCACCGCCAGCCAGGCGAGGTCTTGGTGCCTGTTGGTTAGATCTGGCGATGAGGCATTTTGCCAGATGAACTGGACAGTCTGCTCCGGGAACCACCCCACTGTGTCCATCACGTCCTTCTCCTGCAGTGCCTGCAGGACACTACGTGCCGACCACTGCCTGATGGCCCTGTGGTCAAAGGCGTTCTCCTGGAAGAACTTTGCTACGTAGGACAGGTATGCCGGCAACGACCAGCTGACTGGGGCGTTGCGCGGGAGTGGGGCCAGACCCATCCTTCGTAGCCAGGGCGACAAGTAGAACCTGGGCACGTAGCGGTACTTGGTGCCCACATACCTGGGCTCTACACACAACCTGATGCAGCCACATACGAAGCTGGCCATCAGGGTGAGGGCGACATTGGGGACGTTCTTGCCCCCGTTGTCCAGGGACTTGTGCATGGCGGTCCGTCCCACCCGCTCCATCTTGGATCCCCAGACGAATCTGAAGACAGCCCGGGTGATTTCCGAGCTGTAGGAGCGGGGGACGGGCCAGACCTGCGCCAAGTACAGCAGCCCTGAGAGCACCTCACACCTGATGACCAGGTTCTTGCCCGTTATCGACAGGGAGCGCCCTCCCCACAGTCCCAGTTTCTGTTTCACCTTGGCAGTCCGCTCCTGCCAGTTCTTGTTGCACGCCTCCGCCCCTCCGAACCATATCCCCAACACCTTCACGTGGTCAGACCTGATGTTGAAGGGGACGCTGGATCGGTCGGGCCAGTTGCCGAAGAGCATGGCTTCGCTCTTCGTGCGGTTGACCCTGGCCCCCGACGCTAGCTCGAACTGTTCGCAGGTGCCAATCAACCTGCGAACTGACCTCGGATCAGAGCAGAAGACGGTGACGTCGTCCATGTACAGGGAGGTTTTCACTTGGGTCCCTCCACTGCCTGGCAGCGTCACCCCTCTTATGCCCTCATCCCTCCTAATGGCTTCCGCAAAGGGTTCTATGCAGCAGACAAACAAGACAGGGGAGAGGGGACAGCCCTGCCTGACTCCAGACCTGATGGGGAAGCTGTCTGTTTCCCACCCGTTGACCTGGACTGCACTACGGATGTCTGTGTAGAGCAGTCTGATCCAATTCCGGATTCCCTCCCCAAATCCCATTTTGGAGAGCACGTCCGCCATGTACGTGTGCGATATCCTGTCGAAGGCTTTCTCCTGGTCCAAGCTGACCAGGCAGGCGTCCACCCTCCTGTCCTGCACGTAGGCGATGGTGTCCCTCAGCAGCGCGAGGCTGTCTGAGATCTTCCTGCCTGGTACAGCACAGGTTTGGTCTGGGTGGATCACCTGTCCCAGAGCAGACTTGACCCTGTTGGCGATAGCCTTGGACAGGATCTTGTAGTCCACATTCAGGAGAGAGATGGGTCTCCAATTTCTAATGTCCTCTCTTTCCCCCTTCTGCTTGTAGATGAGGGTGATGATGCCCTTCCTCATGGACTCAGACATACTGCCGGCCAGAAGCATAGCATTGTACACTTCCAGCAGGTCTGGGCCTATCCAGTTCCACAGAGCCGAGTACAACTCAGCCGGTAAGCCGTCGCTTCCGGGAGTCTTACCCGACCCAAAGGAACGGATGGAGCCTGTCAGCTCGTCCAGGGTCAGTGGCTGATCCAGACTCTCCCGCTTGCCGCCGTCTAAGACCTGCGTGATAGACGACAGGAAGTTGCGGGAGGCTGTGGATTCTGTGGCCTTTTCGTCGTACAGACCGGCATAGAAGGACTTGCAGATCCTCAGTATGTCGGTCTGCGAGGACGCGACTGAGCCGTCCTCTTCCTTAAGGTTGTGGATCACAGAGCTCCCCCTGTGCACCTTTTGGAAGAAGAAGCGTGAGCACGTCTCGTCCTGCTCCACGGTTTGGACCCTTGATCGGAAGATGATCTTGGAGGATTCGGCGGCGAGGTTATGGGCTTGCCGGCCCTTCACCTCTCGCAATTCCTCCCTGACATCCACCCCCTTCGACTGCAGAAGGAGAAGTTGCTGCAACTCTGTCTGGAGTTTACGCAGTTCCTTCTGCTCCTGCCTTGCCTTCTGGATACCCTTGCGGATGAAGAACCTCTTAATGTTCTCTTTGGTGGCTTCCCACCAGTGAACCGGGGAATCAAAGAAGGCTTTCAAGGTTCTCCAACCTGTGTACTCCCTCTCTAGTTCCTCGATGTTCTCTGGGGTCAGCAGCTTAATATTCAGCTTCCACGTCCCCCTGCCTGCCTTCTGGTCCTCCCGTAAGCGACAGGTGGCTCTCAGAAGGCAGTGGTCAGAGAAGAACACCGGCGTGACGTCGGTGGACCTGACCGTGAGGGGCTCTGACAGGAAGAGGAAGTCGATCCGGGAGCGGGCTGAGCCGTCCGACCGTGTCCAGGTGGCTTGCGGCTGTGCTCCACCTGTGGGGGTGCCAAAGGCGTCGCGCAGCTTGGCCGTCTTTACTATTTCCCTCAGGAGTCTGGAGGTACTGTCCAGCCTGCCGTCGGCGCTGCCGGGTCCTCCAGCCGCATCAATGGTGCAGTTGAAGTCTCCGGCCAGAACGACCGGCTGGGACGTCACCAGCAGCTGTGGGAGCTGCTCGAAGACGGCCAGCCGCTCGCTCCGAACGGGGGAGGCGTACACGTTGATCAGCCGGAGCGGAGTGCCCCGGTATTTGACGTCTGCTACCAGGAGGCGCCCCGCAACCACCTCTTTAACTTGGGTGATTGAGAAGTTACCTCCCCGTAGCAGAATCCCCAGGCCGGACGCGCGACAATCGTTGCCCCCCGACCACACAGACAAACCTTTTTTCCACCACCGTGACCACCTCCGGTAGTTACGGAGATGTGGTAGTCCGCACTCCTGGAGGAAGGTCACGTCGGTCTTTACAGTGTCCAGGTACTGGAGCGTGCTGACGCATCGCCCAGTACTCTTCAAACTTCGCACATTCAAGCACGCCAATTTAAGGTCTGCCATCATTGTAGGTCTCTTATTTTGGCTGCACTCCGTCCTCATCCTTGCCATCCTGAGCCTTCATTCCCACCGCCTTTGTGAAGTTTTCCACCTCCTGTGGGCTCAGGTACTGCTGGTAGTACTCCTCCGTGTGTGGCCGTTCTGGTTCTGGGCCCGGGGGGTTGTTGGCTTCCTGGGCTGCTTCCCCTTCCGGCTGCTGGGTGCCAACCGTGGCTCTGCTCCCGGATTCCCGGAGCTCGGTGTGTCTGCTGCTCTCCGCCTCCTGTACTTGGGGGGTGGCCAGCAGACTTTCCCCCTCCTCTCTCCTCCTCTCCACCTGTTCTGCCAGCCGCTTCTTCCGCTGGGGCTGCTGGCCTCCCCCAACTCCTTCCTCCTCTGAAGAGGACAGGGTACCAGAGGCTGTGTGGTTCCCTGCCCTTTTCTTGCGTTGCTCCGCCTTCTGTCGCTTGGCCGCCGCCTTTTGGGTCTTTTTCCGTTTCACGACCTTCCATTCCGTTTCCACCTCAGCTGTCCCTTCCTCTGGTAATTACCCCAGAAGTTATGAAATTGAGTATCATTCTCAATTGAACTGCAATCATGATGTTTCAAGGTCATGAAAATGATACACATTATATTGCAGGATAATAGTGGATATTTAGTCTAATTGCTTACTATTTACATCAAATTATGTATTTTTTGTCAGCTTAAAACTATGCTCAATGGCTACATTATTAGGTACACCTATAAACCTGCTCGTTCATGATAATTAATCAGCCAATCATGTGGCAGCAACTCAATACATGAAAGCATGTAGACATGGGCAAGAGGTTCAGTTATTGTTCATACTAAATATCAGAATGGGGAAGAAATATGATCCAAGTGCCTTTGAAGTGGAATGATTATTGTGCCAGATGGAGATGGGGCAGCTTGAGTATCTCAAACTGCTGATCATCTGGGATTTTCACAGACAACAGTCTTTCGCGTTTACAGACAATGGTACGAAATACAGTTGGTTTCAGGCAAACCTTTCTATGCCTTCTGATCCCGCTGTGGTCACCGACTGTGACCCCTCCGTTCTGGATGCGATCGTTCTTCCGTGGTGAACCCAGCACCCAGGGAAGGGCGGACACACACCAGGTTCCCACCGATCGTACCTTTTCACCCTGTGAGCCTCTGACCGATTCCCACGAATCGGTTCTCTAAACTCCCACCAACTTGTGGGGCACAATGCTCTTTTCAGGGTCTCGTGGCATGTGCTTTGTGCCTTAGCAAACCCGCTATTTTTATCCCCCTGATGGGGTATCACCTGTCCATCAAACTTCAAACAGTTCAGGTTCAAAGCAAACTGTCTGTGGAAGACGCCAACTTCTGAATTATGTGTCTCTTTCTCGTTAATCTCTCTCTTCTCTCTTATTAGCATTTTGAATGGTTCTCCATTGTCTCTTGTTATCTCTCTCATTAGCATCATCCATTCTGCAGCTCTGCTTGGCTTCACACATGACAGTACATACAATCAGTCTGTGTACGTAATAGTTGCTTGTACATTGTGTTTTATAGGATTGTTTTTATATTGTGGTTTTTTTGTTTTAATTGTGTTCTTTATGCTTATTTTTTTAAATGCTGCAACGGATCTGGAGTAATAATCATTTCCTTCTCCTTTACACTCATGTACTGAAAAATGACAATAAGTAATCTTGAACCTTAAATCTTGAATGCTGAATGTGTGACTTGGAGGTGTACGTGCACGTGGTGGTGTTCCATTGTCCTTCTTGATAGATAGATAGATAGATAGATACTTTATTTATCCCAAAGGAAATTACAGTGTCACAGTAGCACTATAAGTGCACCGATATACAATATTAGAAGAGAAGTAAGAAGAATAAATAAAAGGGCTCCTTTGTTCAGCCAAGGTGGCATGTAGAGGCTGAGAAACATTGTCCAGAATTGCCAAGGTTTTCTGTAGGGTTCTTTGTTCTACCACAGCCTCCAGTGTGTTTATTTCGACTCCTACAACAGAGTCAGCCTTTCTAGTCAGTTTATTGAGCCCAATCAGTTTATAGTACAGGTTTGAGAGATATTGTTGGAGTAGCCAGGCAAGCCAGTGTGTTGTTGCTGATTAACTGGACTCTGAAAACTCACACTCATTATTTTATTTTACTTGTGCACAAGGAGAACAGCATAGCCTGTTACCTCACTGTTCTGAATTCTGGACAGAACAGTACCACTTTTATACAGAATTGACTTGCAGTATGTACAGTTGCAAGAAAAAGCATGTGAATCCCTTTGCAGTTACCCTGTTTTTCTGCATTTATTACTCATAAGGTTGTCGTGTTGAAGATCCAAGCTTCAAATGACGGGCCGCTATCTTGACATTCTCCTGTAAAATGACTTGATACAATTTTGAATTAATTGTTTCCTCAATGATTGCAAGCTGCCCAGGCCCTGAGGGAACAAAACAGCCCCAACCCATGATGCTCCTTCCACCATGCTTCATAGTTGGGATGAGATTTGGTGTTGGTGTACAGTGCCCTTCATTCTCCAAACAAGCAGTATGCATTTCTGCTAAAAGGTTCAACTTGTCTCAATCTGTCCACAAAACATTGTTACAGAAGCATTGTGGAACATCCAGATGGTGTTTGCAAACTTGAGGCGTACAGCAATTTTTGCTTTTGGAGAGCTGTGGTTTCCTCTCTGCTCTCCTTCCATGAACACCCATTTTTGTTCAGTGTTTTTCTTATAGTGGACACATGAACAGAGACTTTAGCAAGTTCTAGAGGTATCTGCTGGTCTTTTGCTTAACCCTTGGGTTCTATTTCACGTCCTTCAGCATTGCACGGCGTGTTATTGTTGTGACCTTTGCAGGATGCCCACTCCTAGGGAGAGTAGCAATAGTACTGAATTTCCTCCATCTATAGACAATTTCTCTTACTGTGGACAGATGAACACTCAGGTCTTTAGAAATGCTTTTATAACCTTTCCAGCTTCGTGCATCTCTACAGTTCCAGGTGTCAGGTGTCATAAAGTATGTGAAGTTACCATTCCTCAGGAGAAGGTTTTTGGGAAGAGTTGACTGGAAAGGGACTCTAGCAGGAAGGACAACAGAGCAGCAATGGCTGGAGATGATCTGCAAAAGTGCAAGACAGATATATTCCAAATAAGAAGAAATTTTCAAATGGAAGAAGGACAAGTGAAGTTAGAACCAAAGTAAAAGAGAGGGCATACAAGGAAGCCAAAACTAGTGGGAAGATGGAGGATTAGGAAGCTTTTTAAAAAGTTGCAGAAGGAAGTTACAAAGCTAATTAGGAAGGAAAAAATGAATTATGAAAGGAAGCTGGCGACTAATATCAAAGAATTTCTAAATGACAATAACCGAGGACTGAGCGTCCTCATAATCTAATCTAAAAAGATACTAAAAGCTTCTTTTAAGTATATAAAGGGTAAAAGAGAGTCGAGTCGATATAGGACCAATACAGAATGATGCTGGAGATATTGTAATGAGGGATGCAGAGATGGCAGAGGAATTGAATGCGTATTTTGCATCAGTCTTCACAGTGGAAGATATCTGCAGTTTACCTGACATTTAAGAGTGATAGGGAAGTGAAGTTTGTGCAGTGAAAATTATGACTGAGAAGTTTCTCAGGAAGCTTAATGGCCTGAGGGTGGATAAATCTGGACCTGATGGAATGCATCCACGGGTTCTGAAGGAAGTAACTGGAGAGATTGCGGAGACATTAACAATGATCTTTCAAGAATCGATAGATTCTGGAATTGTACAGGATGACTGGAAAATTGCAAATGTTACTCTGCTATTTAAGAAGGGTAGGAGGCAGCAGAAAGGAAACTATAGACCTGTTAGCCTGATATCAGTGGTTGGGAAGTTGTTGGAATCGATTGTTAGGGATGAGATTATGGAATACCTGGAGGCACATGACAAGATAGACCAAAGCCAGCATGGTTTCCTGAAAGGAAAATCCTGCCTTACTGACCTACTGCAATTTTTTGAGGAAATTACAAGCAGGGTAGACAAAGGAGATGCAGTAGATGTGTACTTGGATTTTCAGAAGGCTTTTGACATGGTGCTGCATATGTGGCTGCTTAGCAAGATAAGAGCCCATGGAATTACAGGGAAGTTACTAGCATGGGTGGAGCATTGGCTGATTGGCAGAAAACAGAGTGGGAATAAAGGGATCCTGTTCTGGCTGGCTGCCGGTTACCAGTGAAGTTCCACAGGGGCCGGTGTTCGGACGGCTGCTTTTTATGATGTATGTCAATGATGTGGACTATGGGATTAATGGATTTGTGGCTAAATTTGCCAAAGATACAAAGATAGGTGGAGGAGCGGGTAATGTTGAGGAAACAGAAAGCCTGCAGAGAGACTTAGATAGTTGAGGGGAACGGGCAAAGAAGTGGCAAATGAAATACACCCTATCCTTGTTATATGCGGGGGATATGTTCCTCGCAGTCGACGCATAATGTGAATAATTATTTAAATGGAGAAAATAGGGATGGGTTCCAGAGGGCACCTTAAATATGTTTTATCTGTAATTTATTCACATTTTGATACCAATACTACACAAAAGCAGACCCACAAGGCAACATTTGTGTTATATTTCATCAATTTCAGGTAATATTCTATGTAATAAATCATAGAAAGTTAACCTACTAGGGTGTGCAGTACTCACCAACAGTGGCAGGTGTGTTCGCTCCGGGAGATTAGTGGTTGTTGTGGTGTCGGGCAGCTTTACATGGGTAAGGTGGAGGAAGACTTACAGAACTCTCAGAATTGCCAGCAGCAGGTTTGAAGAAAGTGGTGAGAGTTGTTTGCTTGGCAGCATTTTGTTTTTTCAGCATAAATTTGCTTGTAGGAAAGAAGGGTTGACGGCAGGGAACGACTGAAATGCTGACTCTGTTCTAAACTTGGGTCCATGTCCATCGCCATTTGTGCCAAGTGTTCCGACTTCCACCATTCCCTCACCATTGGTAAACTCCCAGGATTTTCAAAATCGTCTGTTGCTTGCACCATCTGAGAGATAGTTTGCCGTTTTAAAAAAAATGCCTTGAATGTGGATCACACCTTGGTCGAGTGGTTGAATCAGCGATGTTGTGTTAGACAGCAGGAAATGCACTGTTATGTTAGGATGAGTGCTGTCCTAATGTTTAGGATGGGCTGGCGCATTGTCAAGCAACAAAAGAACTTTAAAGGCAGGATTCTGTTCCCGGCAGTAGCGTCCCAGAGCTGTGTTACCTTCACCTGATGCCACGCTGTTTATAATTTCCAACTTTTTTTCAAGTGTTAAAGTGGTTCTCTGCTGCTTGGCTGATGGCCCAGGACATGACATCGGATGCTTAGGAGGCATAGTTAAATACTTTAAGCACAAAATCACTGCACTGTAGGTAAAACCAAAAGTTTAAGAGCGCAAGATCCCACATCCACACCTTGCCAAAACCAATGCGAGACTGGTGGGAGTGAGACTGTGAGGTGCGCGCACCTGACTTGTATTGGCGGGAAAGCAGTGCTCCTCGCATAACTATGAGTTTTGGACGCATATAAGGAGACGTTGGGAGAAATAGGTTCCTCGCATAATTGTGAATCCGCATTGTCTGAAGACGCATATAGCGAGGATAGGGTGTACAATGTTGGAAAGTGCATGGTCATGCACTTAGGTGGAAGAAATAAATGGGCAGACTATTATTTAGATGGGCAGAGAATTCAAAATGCAGAGATGCAAAGAGACTTGGGAGTCCTTATGCAGGACACCCCTAAAGGTTAACCTCCAGGCTGAGTTGGTGGTGAAGAAGACGAATGCAGTGTTGGCATTCATTTCTGGAGGTATAGAATATAAGAGCAGAGATGTGATGTTGAGGCACTTGTGAGACCATACTTGGAGTATTGTGTGCAGTTTTGGGCTCCTTATTTTAGAAAGGATACACTGACATTGGAGAGGGTTCAGAGAAGATTCACAAGAATGATTCCAGGAATGAAAGGGTTATCGTATGAGAAACGTCTGGCAGCTCTTGGGCTGTATTCCCTAGAGTTCAGGAGAATGAGGGAGGATCTCATAGAAACATTCCGACTACTAAAAGGCCTGAACAGATTAGATATGGCAACACACATAAAAGTTGCTGGTGAACGCAGCTGGCCAGGCAGCATCTCTAGGAAGAGGTGCAGTCAACGTTTCAGGCCGAGACCCTTCGTCAGGACTAACTGAAGGAAGAGTGAGTAAGGGATTTGAAAGTTGGAGGGGGAGGGGGAGATCCAAAATGATAGGAGAAGACAGGAGGGGGAGGGATGGAGCCAAGAGCTGGACAGGTGATTGGCAAAAGGGATACGAGAGGATCATGGGACAGGAGTTCCGGGAAGAGAGACAAGGGGGGGGACCCAGAGGATGGGCAAGGGGTATATTCAGAGGGACAGAGGGAGAAAAAGGAGAGTGAAAGAAAGAATGTGTGTATAAAAATAAGTAACAGATGGGGTACGAGGGGGAGGTGGGGCCTTAGCAGAAGTTAGAGAAGTCGATGTTCATGCCATCAGGTTGAAGGCTACCCAGACGGAATATAAGGTGTTGTTCCTCCAACTGGATCCCCCCCCCCCGCCCCGTCTTTCTTCCCGGACCTCCTGTCCCATGATCCTCTCGTACCCCTTTTGCCTATCACCTGTCCAGCTCTTGGCTCCATCCCTCCCCCTCCTGTCTTCTCCTATCATTTTGGATCTCCCCCTCCCCCTCCAACTTTCAAATCCCTTACTCACTCTTCCTTCAGTTAGTCCTGACGAAGGGTCTCGGCCTGAAACGTCGACTGCACCTCTTCCTAGAGATGCTGCCTGGCCTGCTGCGTTCACGGCAACTTTTATGTGTGTTGCTTGAATTTCCAGCATCTGCAGAATTCCTGTTGTTTAGATATGGCAATGTTATTTCCCATGGTAGGGGAGTCCAGGACATGACACAACTTCAGGACTAAAGGATGTCCATTTAGAGCAGAGATGTGGAGAAATGGCTTTAGCCAGAAGATGGTAAATCTGTGGAATTTGTTGCCACGAGCAGCTGTGGAGGCCAATTTATTGAGTGCATATAAGGTAGAGGTAGATAGGTTCTTGATTAGCCAGGGCATCAAAGGGTATGAGGAGAAGGCAGGGGAGTGAGGATGACTGGAAGAATTGGATCAGCCCACCATTGAATGGTGGAGCAGACTTTATGGGCTGAATGGCCTACTTCTGCTCCTATATCTTATGGTCTTATGGAAACGGAGAGGTCTGAAGGTAGGTAAGTCACCTGGTCCAAGTGGTGTATGCATCAGAGTTCTGAAAGAGGTAGCTGAAGAGATTGTGGAGGCATAAGTAATGATCTTTCAAGAATCACTAGATTCTGGAATGGTTCTGGAAGACTGGAAAATTACAAATGTTACTCCACTCTTCAAAAAGGGAGAGAGGAAGAAGAAAGGAAACTTTTGGCCAGTTAGTTGGACCTCAGTGGTTGGTAAGATGTTGGAGTCGATTGTTAAGGATGTGGTTTCGGGTTACTTGGAGGCACATGATAAAATTGGCCGCAACAAGGGAAATTCTTGCCTGACTAAACTACTGGCATTCTTTGAAGAAATAACAGGCAGGATAAGCAGAGGAGAATCAGTTGATGTTGTGTACTCGGATTTCCAGAAGGACAAGGTACTGCACATGAGGCTACTTAACAAGCTATGAGCTCATGGTATTACAGGAGGGATTCTAGCATGGATAAAGCAGTGGCTGATTGGCAGGAGGCAAAGAGTAGGAATAAGAGGAGCCTTTTCTGGTTGACTGCCAGTGACTGGTGGTGTTCTACAGGGGTCTGTGTTGGGATCAATCCTCTTTACGTCATATGTGAATGATTTGGATGGTGGAATTGATGGCTTTTTTGCAAGTTTGCCGAAGATACGAAGATAGGTGGAGAGGCAGGTAGTTTTGAGAAAGTAGAGAGGATACAGAAGTACTTAGGTTAGGAGAATGGGCAAAGAAGTGGCAGATGGAATATGGTGTCAAGAACTGTATGGTCATGCACTTTGGTAGGATAAATGAAAGGGTTAACTATTTTCTAAATGAGAGAAAATACAAAAATCTGAAGCGCAAAGGGACTTGAGTATGCTTGTGCAGGATTCCCTAAAGGTTAATTTGCGGGTTGAATCTGTGGTGAGGAAGGTAAATGTGATGTTAGCATTCATTTCAAGAGGACTAGATTGAAAAAGCAAGGATGTAATGTTGAGATTTTATAAAGCACTGCTGAGGCCTCACTTGGAGTATTGTGAGCAGTTCTGGGTCCCTTATCTTAGAAAGGATGTGCTGAAACTGGAGAGGGTTCAAAGGAGGTTCGTGAAAATAATTCCAGGTTTGATCGCCATGTCATATGAAGAGTATTTGATGGCCCTGGGCCTGTATTCATTGGAATTCAGAAGAATGAGTGGTGACCTCATTGAAACCTATCAAATGGTGAAAGGCCTTGATAGAATATGTGCTGAGAGGATACTTCCTATGGTAGGAGAGTCTGACCAGAGGAAACAGCCTCAGAATAGAGGGGGGTCCTTTTAGAACGGAGATGAGGAGGAATTTCTTTAGCCAGAGTAGTGAATCTGTGGAGGTCAAGTCTGTATGTATATTTAAGGCAGAAGTTGATTCTTGGTTGGTCAGGACATGAAGGGATATAGGGAGAAGGCAGGAGATTGGAGCTGAGAGGAAAATTGGATCAGCCATGATGAAATGGTGGAGCAGACTTGATGGACTAAATGGCCTAATTCTGCTCCTATGTCTTATGCTAAGAAGAAGGTGTTTTACCAGGATGCTGCCTGGTTCAGAGGGCATATGCTCTAACAAGAGGTTGGACAAACTTGAGGTGTTTTCTCTGGAGCAGTGGAGGCTGAGGGAAGATCAGACGGAGGTTTATAAGATTATGAGAGGTACATTATAGATAGAGTAGCCAGCCAATATTTTTTTTTCCCAGGGTTGAAACATCTCATGCCAGAGGGCATGCATTTAAGGTGGAAGGGGATAATTTCAAGGAAATGGGAGGGAAAAGGTTTTTTACACGGTGGTGCTTGGATTGTGCTGTCTGGGGTTTGGTAGTAGAGGCAGAAACATCAGGGACATTTAAGAGATCTTAGATAGACACATGAATGTGAGGTAAATGGGACTGTATGTTCATTGTGTAGGTAGAAGGATTGGTTTATTTGGCCATTTAATTACTAATTTAATTGGTTTGGCACAATATTGTGGGCTGAAGGGCTTGTTCCTGTTCTGTATTGTTCTAAAGAACATTTTGTAATTTGCTTCTGTGGCAAAATTTACAATTTCAAAAATTTAACATCTCAAAACTTGAGCTGTGAAGCATAAAACACATGTGAGGATGGTAATTTATCATTGTTGTCACTTACTGAGTCCACATTCCATGGTTCAAATTTCAATAGTATTGCCATCAGTAAATACCCCACTGGCATTATCCTGGAATTTACCATTGACTGGAAGTGTAATTTCAATAGCCACGTATTTACAGTGCTTACAAGAGCTGGTCTGGGATTCCATGTATTTGGTGACATGTGACTCACTTCTCCATGGGTAAGGCCATAAAATGTTGACCCTGTTGATGACCCATGCCAGAGCCATTTTTTTTGTTATATCATGTATTATTGATGCAAATGAATAAAAATTTAGTTTATGCGAATTTAGTAGTGTATTTTACTGAGTGCAGAAACAATGTACGAACGCATTGTGAGATACTTTCTAAATTTCTAAAGCTTGCTGTTGCTGTTAGAATGTGAGTGACCGTGCTTTGAAATTTTCATTTCCATATTCTTGCAGGGAAATTTTCTAGTGTAATACCTATAAGTATGGATAAACAAACAAATGGAAAGAACCCAGAAAAATTATATAATTCACCTGCTTATAATTTTAGTGGTATTATTAGAATGGTGAATAGGATATCTCGAAAGCTTTGGTTGTTCAAGTAATGCAACAGTATCTTTAATACTTAACTTCAACCAGTAGATCAGATGGCCTGATTTAACCCAATCTGCAGCACAGCACTTCTGACAGTGTAATACTTCAAAATAGGTTAAGGCTTTGGGAGTTGGTGGTGAATCACTTGCCACAGAATTCATATGCCTGATCTTGTAACCTTATTCCATATAAGGTAGATTCTGATAAAGATCATGGTGAAAGCAATTTCATTAGTTTTGTCATGGCTTATTGAACAGTATCTGTTATGCATGTATGCTTTTTAAGGGTGAGCAGGAAGTAATCAGAAGATTTTCTAGCCATCAGGAAGTGTGGTATTAGAATAATAGTGGATGATTTTCTTGTGCTGGCAATATTGTGTTCTGTTTTGCATAACATGTTAGAGATGAGGCTTGGTCCACCAATTACTAAAATTGTGACTTTTCCACCTCAACTTTCCCATGGTGGTTTCATATCCCATATCCCCTTAAAATCTTAAAATTCTACTGAGCCTGTCTTGAAAATAATTAAGTCCACCAGAAAAGTTCCGGTATTAACTTACTCTGCTACCTAGTTCATTCTGACTTCTCACTATTTATCTCAAGATGTTTTTCGTTTATCTAATATTTCTACCTGACTTGCTCTATTAGCATAATCTTTCCAACTCTTTTTCATTCACCTATTCTCCTTCACTTTTTAAGATGACTGCTGTTCTCAGTGACACCTTTGCAAGATTGACAATAATAAAGGCAAAAGGCGCAACAGACATTTATCCAGTTTGTCTCATTCTGTGATGTTTCACTATTTCTTGGATCAGCTCAGTCCATGGTGAGTTTTTGTTTGTTTTCTGCTTCATGATGGTGTTTTAACAATGCCGCAGCATTTCCTAACCATGGATCCTGGATTGCAAAGAGCTATTTTAGTTTGATTTTTGTTTGCTTAGCAGAATAGTTGATTTACTGCCAGCATCGTTTTAGGATATAATTTCTTCAGCTTAAATAGAAAAGGTTGAGAGTAACTGTAGTTTAGAGCCAGACTTCTTGCCTAAATTGCTGTGTGGCAAACTTTCAAACATCAATAATTTAGATACAAAAGTTCAAATAAAAATACTGATCTTTTGAGTCAGAAGTGGCATCTTGGTTTACCTATCAAGTTTCCTTTGCTATTTTTCTCTAATTTACTCAAGAATTTCCAGATTTTGGTATTATCATTCAGATTGATCTTTTATAACAGTCTTTCCATTTTTTTCTGAACTTAGGTAAAACTCAATTGCATAAAATGATTTCTAGTTAAGGTTTTACATTCTCTGCTTCCTTTGATTAAAATATCTTTTTCTGCTGTTTAAACACGAGAATCCAAGTGTAGCGAGGTCTAAAGAGACCATAGTGGCTCTGATTATTTAGTAATTTTATTAAGGTTGTGGAGAATAGTTTTACTAGCCATTATTACATTGAAGTACACATGATTTGAAGAATCATACTGGTTGAATAAGAATTACTTGAATATTACAATCATTTTCAAGTTGGCAATAAGCTCAATGTGGAATTATAATATAGAAAAATATAGATAGATGCTTTATTGATCCCACAGGAGATTACAGTGTCACAGGAGCATTGCAAGTGCACTATTGCAAGTACAATATTATAAGACAAGTAAGAAGAATAAATAATAAGTAATTTATCTTAAATACGCCAACAGGAGGGGATCATTACTTCTTCGGCTATAGGTTGACTCATTATATAGCCTTTTGGCCGAGTGTAAGAATGACCTTAGTGCTCTTTGGAGCAGCACAGTTGTCGTGGTCTATTACTGAAAGTGCTCCTTTGTTCAGCCAAGGTGGCGTGCAGATGGTGAGAAACATTGTCCAGAACTGCGGACTTTCCATTGGGTTCTTTGTTCCACCACAGCCTCCAGTATGTCCAGTTTGACTCGTGTAATCGAGCTGCTTTTCTAATCAGTTTATTAACCCTGGTTGGCATCATCCGTGTTGATACCATTGCCCTAGCACACCACAGCATAGAAGGTTGTATTGGCGATAGCTGACTGGTAGGACATGTGAAGGAAAGGTCCTCAGGAAGTAGAGGCAACTTTGGCCCTTCTCATACTGTACATAACCTCTGTGGTTGTGCTCCAGTCAAATCTGTCATCCAGGTGCACCTCCAGGTACTTGTAGGCTTGTAGGTCCTCACCATCAATAATAACAGGGAGCAGTGAAGGCTTTGTATTCCTAAAGTCCATCACCTCCTCCTTTGTCTCACTGATGTTGAGCTGCGGATGATTCAGCTTGCACCATTTGACAAAGTCCTCCACCAGGGCCCTGTATTCATCCTCCCGACCTCCCTTTATGCACACAACTATTGCTGAGTCATCAGAGAATTTCTGCAGATGACATGACTCAGTGATGTATCTGAAGTCCGAGGTAGTCAGGGTAAACAGGAAGGGAGCCAGTACAGTCCCTTCTGGGACCCCAATGCTGCTTATAGCCATGTCTGAAACAGCACAAGCTGCAGTCTGCCAGTCAGGTAGTCCCTAAACCACTGAACGGAGCTCTTACCCTAGCAATGAGAGGTGTATGGTATTGAAGGCACTTGAGAAATCAAAAAACATGATCCTCACAGAGCTGCTCTGCTTATCCAAATGGGAGTAGACTCTGTTCAGCAGGTAGGTGACAGCATCATTGACTCCAATGTGCTCCTGGTAGGCAAAGTGCAGCGGATCGAGGGCTGATCTGAGAACTTCAGTTGGTACATTTAATGTCAGAAATGTATACAATATACATGCTGAAATTCTTTTTCTTCGCAGACATTCACGAAAACAGAGAAGTGCCCCAAAGAGTGAATGACAGTTAAAACGTTAGAACCCCAACCCCCTCCCCCAGCTCCCCCTCCCATGCACAAGTAACAGGAAGGCAACGGCCCCACCCCACCCCCACTTTGTACCATTAGTGCTGACTTTTTACGCAATGTACGTAGAAATTAATTTTTCAGAGTGGAATGCATTTGGGATTATTTGTAGTTCAGAAATTCATCCAGGTCCTCCTTATTGTAAAAAGTGCTTGAGGTAATGATGTGTGCAATTTCTGTATTTTCCTGTTAAATCTTACATAAATCTCAATGTTAGAGTTTTAAATATTCTAGTAAATAACTAAGCTTAAGTATCCCATGAAAAAGATAATGTGAATGATCAAACAGTGAAGTTAGTGGTTTAGGGAAGGGCTTTAGGAACGACAAATTCTGGGGAAAAAAGTCTTTTCAAGTAATGTCTCCTATATATTTAAAGTTGATTTCAATTTGTTGAATCAACAGTTGATTTAACAACAGTTTAAGCATAGCATCTCAAGCAGTATTGGACTAAAATTTTCGTCTGAAATGTTGGATCAAGTTCGATTTCTAAATTACATGATATTACATAATTTCCTGTGCAATGGTCTGTTGCTTGCACAATTAAGTTAGGTCACATTATTCTGTGTGCCTGTTGTAAGGTGCTATTAGGAAAATAATGAATACTGGTGCTCTTTATATGGCTCAGTCTGGGAGTGGGAACCCTCTTGGGTGAGATCCCTGTATGTACTCCTCTCAACAATAGCACCATTCCAAACCCAGCTGTCTTTCTCACCTCTAATTGTCCCAGTGTCCAATCTGACTCGATGTAACTCCTCTGCCACCCACCTCCCCCCCGCCCTCAAATTTCACTGGATCCAGTGCAGATGTTGAACTGAATCTTCAGTGGCACATCAGGTGAAGAGTAGTTATTCAAATAATTTTTAATTTAAACACTGGATTTTTAATTTTTTAAAGAAAATTTAAAGCAAAAGGTAGTTTAATCTTATTATCCATTTGGACTTTTGATCAGAATTTTTTTTGCACATTTTGTTTGATGCAGAGTTGTTGAGCATGTATTTTTGGTATTCAAGGGGAAGTGTGGAATGTGAAGTTAAAGTAGAAATTCTGAACTGATAATTTGAATAGCAGGACAGACTGGAGATGCCTTGTTTTTTCTCTCTTTTGTCCCGAAACTGTAGAGTTATATGTCACAGAAACAGACCCTTTGGCCCAACTGGTCCATGCCAACCAAATCTCATTTAGCCTATATCCCTCTAAATCTTCCCTATCCATGCACCTGTCCAAATGCTTTTTAAATGTTGTTAATGTACCTGCCACAGTAATGTTCTCTGGCAGCTCATTCCATATTCTGGGTTAAAAGTTTTCTTTAGTCCAACTAAGTGACTCCCCATTCACTTTAAATCTATACCCTCTAGTTTTCGAGTCCCCAACCCTAGGAACTTCACCGCCTTAAATTTGTTCACGTACTTATGATATGACACACATTTGCAATCAGGTGTTTCTTTTGATAGATTTGTCATCTGTTGAAATTGGTTTGAAAGGTAGAGCGTTCTCTTTGAGTGCTTTGTACAAATTGAGTTCCATGTTATTATAACTAATTTCCTTCAAATAAAAATGAGGTGAATTATGTACTTTGTTAGTTGGGCAATTTTAGGTCCATCGAGTATAATTTCTTGTGTTGAAGTTTTTGAATTGTGTGCTTTTTTTTTAACTAGGTCAAAATCAACTGCTTGGAGAGGTTCCTCACTCTTTTTCACTATTATAGCCACAAAGGAAATCTGAATGCAACAGAAGCCATCAAGTTCTGGTAAGTTTTTTGAACTGCTATACACCTCCCAGCTTGGGGAAGTTTGATCAGATTGTTTCTTGAATTCAAAGTTTCAAATTGCATTTATTATCAAAGAATGTGTAAATTATACAGTCTTGAGATTTGTTTGCTTACAGGCAGTCGCAAAATAAGAAACCTGAAAGAACCCAATTTAAAAAAAGACCAATCCGCCAGTTTCCACAGAGAAAGAGAGGAAAAAAACAAAACAAATCATAGAAACAATAGGAGCAAGCAACAACAACAGCATTCTGTACCAGATTGAGTCCTTGGATCCAAATCCCTGGAGCAGCCTGGAGTAGGCCCAAAGCTTCAGTATTCAGCTCATCATATTAGCAAGACAAATTGCAGCAAAGTTCGCAGACACGAAGCACAGCGTAGTGTTGTGAAGGGAGAAGCCCTCAGACCACCTGGGCCGGCACTTAAATTGTCCGAACCTCGCACTAGGACTCCGGCCCTGCCGCCGGTGAATCACTCCGGGCCTAGATTTCACTGCTGAAGGAGCTGTTCTCAACCTCTAAAAAAAACTGGCTTGGCACCCAGAGCAATCCATCCTCGTCCAACACTCAACACTCTCCCTTTCCAGTCTACATGGGCAAGCATTTAGATTGTCCAAACAGTGGATTGTACCTCGCATTAGGACCCGGGCCTCACCAGGGCAAATTGCTCCGGGCCTAGAACACTGCCCATCGATTTGCTTTGCACCTGGATTTTGCTGCCAAAGAATCCATTCTCGATCTCTCTGATTCAGCTTAGCATTTAGAACGATTCACCCTCATACCCAGGTTAATTGGAAGGGCATCTGAACTCTCAGTCCTGGCTTCTCCTTTCTGAATTGTACACTCCAACCAGTATGGCTCCAACTCCAAGTGCGTCGATTTTGCAGCGCACTGGCAGGACAAATTTGCTTTGCCTTTGCTTGCTGCTTCATTGCTTGTGGTGATATTTACCACAATTTCTGCGAAGCGCAGAATCACATATCACTGTGATGATTATACGCTCTAGTATCAATTGTTTGGCGACAATAAAGTAAAGTAATTTACTTTAAAAAATGTTATTAATGATTTTAGATTAAATCGTACATCTTCAGTAGTACTATGTTAAACCAGAAGTGCTGATAGAAAGATCTTTTTACTTTCTACTTGCCTCTAAACTTATTTACTCACTTAAGACCATCACCCCTACTGGAGCATAGGCTGCCATCACTAACTCGCTAGAGCCCTCTATCCTGGGCCAGTCTTTCAAGTTGAACTTGGGTGGCTTGCAGGCTAAAGTCTTTCCTTTCCCAGGGATGAGGTATTTAGACCTTCTGTTGGCATTTCTGTAGCTCCACTCCCTTTAGATCGCGAGCTGCTGCTTTAACTAAATATCCCACCGTGGTCAAGGTTTTCCTCTGATCTTCCAGTGGGATGTTGCTGTCCCACTTGCAAAGGGATCTGGTCCCTTTCTCCACAGTGCTGCAAATCACACTCAAAGAGTGAGGGATAGCTGATCTCTATTGCTGTGCCCCATACCAATTCCTCACCCCTGTGGGAAGTGGGTGCACTCTCAGGGCATTGTTGATTGCATGGTGTGATGTTAGCCCGCTCTCCTCTTCTCTCTCCCCTTCCCCCCACCGGACATCCATCTGCCATCTCCCTGTTGGATAAACTCAGTACAGCTCCCCGCTTACTGCATCCCAGATCCTCAGCAACCATGTAGGTAGAAACTCCCTTGGCTTCTGCCTGTATCTGTCTCCCAGCTCCACCAGTTCATAAGCAGAGGGGACTCTGGTAGTTGTCTTGGTGAGACCTGATGTGTTAACCTTTCCAAGTCCCTCTTCCCCCAACCAACTGCTCTTCCTGACCCTGTTTCATGGAGGCTGGAGGGGCTCTGGAAGCTGGCAAATACTTGTGTAAAGTGTGTGCCCAAGCCTTTTACACTGCAGCACCCCCTACTGTCTACCATTTTCGTGACACCCTCATCTACCTGGTCCACAGTGACCCGAGAGGAAAAGGATTTAAAACCCCACCAGAACTGTGATGTCATCGGCTAAACGGAGGCATGGTGGGAGGTTCTGCAATGCTCCTGACATGGGCCAGTCCCTGTCTTCCATGGGGGAGTGGCTTTCAATGAGCAGGTAAGTTGAGACATTTACTGCAACAGACCATCCACGGTGGAGTTGCCTCTAAACTTGTATTTATCCATATTTTAGTTGCTTTAGCTTACTCTGGAGCAGGTTTTGTTCCCTGATGCCATTGGTGACCATTAGACCCTGGAAACTAATAATTACAAATTTTAAATGAACTGCCTTTTATTTAGTTAATGGCCTTCCTCTCCTCCCGCCACAGCACATGATTTCCAACTATTTATGTATTTGTTTTTATTGAGAAACTGAGCAGAATAGGTCCTTCTGGTCCTTCAAGCTGCACCACCCAGCAGCCCCCGATTTAACCCTAGCCTAATCATAGGACAATTTACAATGACTAATTAACTTATTAATCAGTACGTCTTTGGACTGTGGGAGAAAACCCATATATTTCATGGGAAGGACGTACAGACTCCTTGCAGATAATATCAGAACTGAACATCGCACCGAGCTGTAATAGTGTTGTGCTAATCACTACTCTATTGTTGTGCCTGGGGCTTTAGTTTCTCTCCCTCCCACTGTCCAAACCTGGTTTTGCTCTTTGGGCAAATGTGGAGATAAGAATTTAAGTTTGTGCAAGAGGAACTCTTTTCTGTGTTTTCTTCCATTGTGTCATGGTGTTGGAGTAATAATACCATTAAAATTCAGGCCTTGTGATTCAAAAAGTAGTTCTGATTTATTTGTTGCTGAAATCATGTGTTTTATTCTCTGCTCTGATAGAGTCCTGGTTTTCATACAGAGTAAACTTGTATTGAATTAAATAGTACAGTCCAGAGCACTGTTCTAACCAATGTGCAAATATGGGATATGAAAACCCTTGGTGTTTAGTACCAAAAAAGATTACAAGTTCTGTTGAGTTTTCCTAATTGAAAAGTGTCAGCTCATCTCTTTGGAGAGGGGTCAATTTGCGTTACAGGTTTCCCCCGCTATACAAATGTAGAGCGTTCCGATGAAACCGTTGGTAAGCCGAAATGGCGTAAAGCGAAGAAGCAATTACCATTAATTTATATGGGAAAATTTTTTGAGCGTTCCCAGACCCAAAAAATAACCTACCAAATCATACCAAATAGCACATAAAACCTAAAATAACACTAACATATAATAAAAGCAGGAATGATATGATAAATACACAGCCTATATAAAGTAGAAATAATGTATATACAGTGCAGTTTGACTTAACAGAATCGGGAAGTTTGAGCCAAAATCGATTTGTTAAAAAAAATCGGCACGTACACGCATGCACATGTACACACATTCGCACGTCATGCATGCGCACACACCTGCCCGCGCAAGACTTCATGGTCATGGTGGTCTTTCTCGGGGTAAGCACAAGTTTAAAGCGAGTGTCTTTTTTCGAAAAAGTGAAAATCCTCTTTCGGTTAACGAAAACAGGTACTAATGTAGGTCTTTTGTAAAAGCGAAATGTCGTGAAGAGAACGTTTGGAAAGTGGGGGACACCTGTATCTGTGTTAACATAAACTCCCTCCTTCCTGAAATGATATCCTCAACAGCAGGAAATTCCAAGATGCTATAATGGGATCTATGACTACATTTCAAATGAGTGGCTAGAATAAAATATAAAGCAGCATCTACTGTTACAAATGTTTGCTTAATATTTAAGCAGTCTTCAGTTTTCTTGCTGAACACCTGAGATGATTTAATTCTTCTATAATTCTAAAATGTACCAAGATTGTTCATTTGCAAGTAGATTATAGATATAGAGATTCATAGAAATGTATGGCACAGAACCAAGCCCTTCTAGTCTATGCCAAACTAGTTAAGTTGCCCAGTCCCATCGAACTGCACCGGGACTATAACCCTCCATACCCTTTCCATCCATGTAGCTATTCAAACTCCTCTTAAATGTTGAAATTGCATCCTCCACTTGAGTTGGCAGCTCATTCCACACTCTCATGGCCCTGAGAAGAAGTTTCCCTCATGTTCCCTTTAAACTTTTCAGCTTTCATCCTGAGCCCATAAACCCTAGTTGTAGTCCCAGCCAACCTCAGTGGAAAATGCCTGCTAGCATTTACCCTATCTATACCCCTCATAATTTTGTATACGTATCAAATTTTCCCCTCAGTCTTCTACGTTCCAGGAATAAAACCCCTAAGCTATTCAATCTTTCCTTGTAACTCAGGTCCTCTAGTCCCGGCCACATCTTTGTAAATTTTCTCTTGTATTCTATCAACCTTATTTACATCTTTCCTGCAAGTTGGTGACCAAACCTGCACACAATACTCCAAGTTAGGCTTCACCAACACCTTGTACAAATTCAACGTAACATCCTACCTCCTGTACTCAATACCTTGATTTATGAAGGCCATTCTACCAAAAGCTTTCTCTATGACACGAGCTACCCGTAACACGACTTTCAATGAGTTATGGACCTGTATTCCCAGATCCCGTTGTTCTACCACACTCTTCAGAGCCCCACCACCTACTGTGTATGACCTACCCCCGGTTAGTCCAACCGAAGAACAACACCTCAAATTTGTTTGTGTTAATTTTTATCTGCCATTTTTCAGCTCATTTTTCCAGCTTGTCCAGATACCGCTGCCTTCTTCACTGTCCACTACACCCCCAGTTTTGATGTCATCCGTAAATTTGCTGATCTAGTTAACCACATTATCAACAGGAATTCTGCAGATGCTGGAAATTCAAGCAACACACATCAAAGTTGCTGATGAACACAGCAGGTCAGGCAGCATCTCTAGGAAGAGGTACAGTCGACGTTTCAGGCCAAGACCCTTCGTCGGGACAGGGTCTCCTGTTTACTCCACACATGGACAACTGCACTGATGCTTATTCTCTTCCTAATTATGCTTTTCTTCTTAATACTAACAGAATCACTTAGAGTTCTTCTTTGCCTTATCTGCCAAAAGTATCTCATGTCCCCTTTTTGCCATTCTGATTTCCTTCAGTGTACTCTTGCAAGCCTAACTTTACTTAAAGGACTTGATTAATCTCAGATGCATATTCCTAATTTATGCTTCCTTTTTCCTGACTAGAAACTCAATAACCTTCATTAGCGAGGATTCCCTTATCCTCACAGACTCTATAAGAACATGTTAACACTGAACTCTTCCTGTCTCACTTATAAAAAGCCTTTTCCAATCGTACTTGTCTATATTACCTTCAAAATTAGACTTGCCTCAGTTTAGGATTTTAATTTGTGAAACTGGCCTATCTTTCCATAGCTAGAAATATGGTCAGTGGTCCCAAAATGCTTCCAACTGACACTCCATTTTCTTGCCTTGCTTCATTTCTCAAGAGGAGGTCAAGTGTTGCCTCTTCTCTAATAGGGACATCTATAGATTGTTTGAAAAAAACTTTTCTGGACCTGCATAACAAAGTCTGACCTGGAAATAATTTGGAAGATGTCTGGCTTGGGTGGTTGATGGTTGGGTTGAGTTGTTGTCCGACCTTGGCAACTTGCTTTCAAATGTTTCATCACCATGTGAGGAGACATCATCAGTGCGCTGTTGATTGTGGTGCGTCCTCCAAATGTTTGGCCTTTTCAGTTAGCTGATCGGATGTCATTTTGGAAACTCATTTGTGATGTGGGGAGGAAATCTCATTGCCGATTGGCTGTGGAGCAAATTTCATGCGTTGTGGCCTGGAATTTTGCCTGACGTGGTATTTGTTCCAGTCCTTGTATTGGATTTTGTAGACCACATTGATCTTGTCTTATAGCAATATTGAGGAAAGTACTTCGCAGACCTAAAAAATGAACTAAGTATTACTTTGGCCAAACTAGAAGAAAACTATCCACAAGGATCCATGAACGCCAACTGGCTGTAAAGCAGCACGATCAACCCTCCCTCGTCTCAACCCATGAAGATTGAGAAGAGCACAGATTTGACTGGGCATCAATGAAAGTCAAGAGAATTCCTAGAAGCATAGTTTTCGTGAACAATTCTGTAAACAATTACGTAGACCTTGATCCTATTTATGAGCTGATGCCGGCAGTATTCCAGACCACAATGCACAAAGTTTGCCACACAGCTGATCAGTGAAGATATTTCCTCTTCACATCACAACTGGGTTTCTGAAATGATGTCCAGCCAGCTAATTGAAAGATATATAAAGGCCAAGCATTCAGAGGGCACACCACAGTCAACAGCACACTGACAATGTCTCCTTGCATCATTACAAAATATTTGCAAGTAAATTGTCAAGATCGGAGAACAACTGAACCCCACCAAAGTCTGCCCTATATGAACCTTTGGCACTGTTACAGTCAATGTCAGATAAGTTAAAATCATCTACTATTACTATCCTATTATTCCTACAGTTGTATGCAACCTTCTTATAGATTCACTTGAATGTTGAATTTTATATGGTAACTTAGATATGAATTACTTATTTGAAATTCTGATGATTTAATCTTACTAAGTTTTGTAGTTTGGCTTGAGCCTAAATTCTGACAATATGGTTGCTGAACTGTTACATAGTTTGCAGGAAAATAAAGATACAAAAGTTCTTTTTCTGTTTGTAATGAAGGACTCCATTAATATTAACAAATGAAGTGTGAATTTAATAAAAATTTTGCAGCAAAATTAAATATAGTAAAAATTTGTGTTCCTACTGGAATTTATTAAGATAATTCTGGATCTCTACTTTTCCATAATTTCTTATAAGATTCCAAATCATTGCCTTAATTACAAATCTCTGCCACAAAGGTCAGTCATGTCATAGTGTTTTAAATATCTAATCTCATTTTGACTCTTGTGATTCTTACCTTAGTTTTCTTGGGTACTGCTTTAAAATGTAAGCACCAGATGTTGCCAAGAATAAAGCTTCGCAGGGATTTGAGAAGTTAGACTTAACCTACCTATTAAAAAAAAGAGGAAATTGTTAGTTCTCCTGTAATTGTCATTGTGTTTTGCGAAGACTGCAAGAGGATCTATTGTTTCTTCATAACCAGTGAACTGCTAGCTAGATGTTCAGTTGTAAGCGGAACTTAGTAGCATGTTAAATTGAGGAAACTGCTGCAGATCACTATTAAAATAGATATTCTTTTAAAAAGGGGATTGTACACAGAAAAAAATGGAATTGGGAGAAACTGAGCTACGTAGTGCAAATATTATTTTTCCAATTAAATAGGTGTTTTGAGATTAAGGGATCGGAGCGACATGGGCCTTGAGAATATTGCTGAGATGAAAAAGATGAGCAGTGATATCTAGGTTTGGCTGAGCAGACATGAGCTCAATGGGTTGCATCTATTTCTTATGGTGGGCATTTATTTTTGAATATAGATGACTTAGTCAAATCAGAGAAGATCTGGGCACAGGCTTTAGCAATTATGCAGCTATTCAAATCTAAGAATCAGTTAATTAGACAGTTGAACTAGCTCTTGTAACTGAAAGGGGTTAGGGCTGTAATGAATTTGACATAGAGAAAAGTACAGCACAGAAACTGGTCCTTTGGCCTGTCTAATCTGCACTGAACCATTTAAATTGCCTACTCCCATCGACCTGCACCTGGACATAGCCATCCATACCCCTACCATCCATGTACCTATCCAAATGTCTCTTAACTGTTGAAATTGATCTTGCATGCACCACTTGCACTGGCAGCTCATTCCACACTCTCACAACCCTCTGAGTGAAGAAGTTTCCCTTCATGTTCCCCTTAAACTTTTCACCTTTCATCCTTAACCCATGACTTCTAGTTGTAGTCCCAGCCAACCTCAGCAGAAAATGCCTGCTTGCATTTACCCTATCTACGCCCCTCATAATTTTGTATACTTCTATGAAATCTCCCTCAATCTTCCACGTTCCAAGCAATAAAGTCCTAACCTGTGCAAACTTTCATTATATCTCAGGTCCTCCAATCCTGGCAACGTCCTCGTAAATTTTCTTTATACTCTTTCAGCCTTATTTATATCTTTCCTGTAGGTATATGACCAAAACTGCACACAGTCTCCCAAATTGGGCCTCACCAATGTCATACACAACTTCAACATAAGATCCATCTCCTCTACTCAGGGCATATTCAAAACCCGGACTCCAGCAATGACCATGGAGACATTCAAAATGATTGCTCAACCACCAACTGCGACTCCAGCCTTGAACTCCAGGCCGGGTCTTTCTGTGCTGCTGTTGTGACTCCTGTCCCCCCTTCCCCCACCACCACTCTGCAACCCCGTCTCCCTCAGATCCCACCGTCAGCTCCTGGGCCCTCAGAAGCTTCATCTTCCTCTCACCCCAACCCTCCCCTCTCAATTGACACCCCCAGCCTCCCCCCTCCCGCCTCTGATCCCAGCTCTCAAGATTCCAGCCTTGAACTCCAGGCCGGGTCTTTATGTGCTGCTATTGTGACTCCCGTCTCCCCTTCCTCCACCAATACTCTGCAATCCGGTCTCCCTCAGATCCCACCGTCAGCTTCTGGGCCCTCAGAGGCTCCATCTTCCTCTCACTCCAACCCTCCCCTCTCCACGGACACCCCTAGCCTCCCCCCTCCCCCCTCTGATCCCAGCTCGCATCCGTGCCGGGTCTTTACCATCCTCTCCGACCTTCAAGTGTTGGAGGCAGAACGCTCTGTCCTCAGTAAGGGCCTCACCTTTGTCCCCCTTCGCCCACACCTCAGCAAGTTCCACGTTCGCCATGATGAGGAACTTTTCTTCCGCCGTCTCCGTCTCCAAGCCTACTTCTTCGGCAAGGACTCTTCCACCCCCACCGATGACCCCTTTTCCCGTCTTCAACCCTCCTCTTCTTCATGGACACCCCGCTCTGGTCTTCTGCCTGCTCTGGATCTCTTTATCGCTAACTGCCGACAGGACATCAACCATCTCGACTTCACCACACCTTGTCCCCATTCCAACCTCACTCCTTCGGAACGCTCTGCTCTCCACTCCCTCCGCACTAATCCTAACCTTATTATTAAACCCGCCGATAAGGGGGGTGCTGTTGTAGTCTGGCGTACTGACCTCCACCTTGCCGAGGCACAGCGACAACTCGCGGATACCTCCTCTTATTTACCCCTCGATCGTGACCCCACTAAGGAGCACCAGGCCATTGTCTCTCACACCATCACCGACTTTATCTGCTCAGGGGATCTCCCAACCACTGCTACCAATCTTATAGTTCCCACACCTCGCACTTCCCATTTCTACCTCCTACCCAAGATCCACAAACCTGCCTGTCCTGGCCGACCTATTGTCTCAGCTTGCTCCTGCCCCACCGAACTCGTTTCTGCATACCTCGACACGGTTTTATCCCTCCTTGTTCAATCCCTTCCAACCTATGTTCATGACACTTCTCACGCTCTTAAACTTTTCGATGATTTTAAGTTCCCTGGCCCCCACCGCTTTATTTTCACCATGGATGTCCAGTCCCTATATACTTCCATCCCTCATCAGGAAGGTCTCAAAGCTCTACGCTTCTTTTTGGATTCCAGACCTAATCAGTTCCCCTCTACCACCACTCTGCTCCATCTAGCGGAATTAGTCCTTACTCTTAATAATTTCTCCTTTGGCTCCTCCCACTTCCTTCAAACTAAAGGTGTAGCTATGGGCACCCGCATGGGTCCTAGCTATGCCTGCCTTTTAGTTGGCTTTGTGGAACAATCTATGTTCCGTGCCTATTCTGGTATCTGTCCCCCACTTTTCCTTCGCTACATCGACGACTGCATTGGTGCTGCTTCCTGCACGCATGCAGAACTCGTTGACTTTATTAACTTTGCCTCCAACTTTCATGCTGCCCTCAAGTTTACCTGGTCCATTTCCGACACCTCCCTCCCCTTTCTAGATCTTTCTGTCTCTGGAGACAGCTTATCCACTGATGTCTACTATAAGCCTATTGACTCTCACAGCTATCTGGACTATTCCTCTTCTCACCCTGTCTCTTGCAAAAACGCCATCCCCTTCTCGCAATTCCTCCGTCTCCGCCGCATCTGCTCTCAGGATGAGGCTTTTCATTCTAGGACGAGGGAGATGTCTTCCTTTTTTAAAGAAAGAGGCTTCCCTTCCTCCACTATCAACTCTGCTCTTAAACGCATCTCCCCCATTTCACGTACATCTGCTCTCACTCCATCCTCCCGCCACCCCACTAGGAATAGGGTTCCCCTGGTCCTCACCTACCACCCCACCAGCCTTCGGGTCCAACATATTATTCTCCGTAACTTCCGCCACCTCCAATGGGATCTCACCACTAAGCACATCTTTCCCTCCCCCCCCGCATTCCACAGGGATCGCTCCCTACGCAACTCCCTTGTCCGTTCGTCCCCCCCATCCCTCCCCACTGATCTCCCTCCTGGCACTTATCCATATAAGCGGAACAAGTGCTACACATGCCCTTACACTTCCTCCCTTACCACCATTCAGGGCCCCAAACAGTCCTTCCAGGTGAGGCAACACTTCACCTGTGAGTCGACTGGGGTGATATACTGCGTCCGGTGCTCCCGATGTGGCCTTTTATATATTGGCGAGACCCGATGCAGACTGGGAGACCGCTTTGCTGAACATCTACGCTCTGTCCGCCAGAGAAAGCAGGATCTCCCAGTGGCCACACATTTTAATAACACATCCCATTCCCATTCTGACATGTCTATCCACGGCCTCCTCTACTGTAAAGATGAAGCCACACTCAGATTGGAGGAACAACACCTTATATTCTGTCTGGGTAGCCTCCAACCTGATGGCATGAACATCGACTTCTCTAACTTCCGCTGATGCCCCACCTCCCCCTCGTACCCCATCTGTTACTTATTTTTATACATACATTCTTTCTCTCACTCTCCTTTTTCTCCCTCTATCCCTCTGAATATACCCCTTGCCCATCCTCTGGGTTCCCCCCCCCCGTCTTTCTTCCCGGACCTCCTGTCCCATGATCCTCTTGTATCCCTTTTGCCTATCATCTGTCCAGCTCTTGGCTCCAACCCTCCCCCTCCTGTCTTCTCCTATCATTTTGGATCTCCCCCTCCCCCTCCAACTTTCAAATCCCTTACTCACTCTTCCTTCAGTTAGTCCTGACGAAGGGTCTCGGCCTGAAACGTCGACTGCACGTCTTCCTAGAGATGCTGCCTGGCCTGCTGCGTTCACCAGCAACTTTGATGTGTGTTCCTCTACTGATTTACTATGATTTATGAAGGCCATTGTGCCAAAAGCTTTCTTTACGACCCTATCTACCTGTGACACCACCTTCTACGAATTATGGACCTGTATTCCCAGATCCCTTTATTCTATCACACTCCTCAGAGCCCAACCATACTCTGGGTGGTTCTATTGAAATGGATCACCTCGCAGTTGTCTGCATTAAATTCAATCTGCCATTTTTCCACCTGGTACAGATCCCACTGCAAACTTGGTGACAGTCTACCACGCTGTTCACTACAACCCCAATCTCTGTGTCATCTGCAAATTTGCTGATCCAGTTAACAACATTATCATCCAGATCATTGATCTAGATGACAAACGACAATGGACCCAGCACCGACCCCTACGGCACACTTCTGTTGCAGGCCTCCAGGCAGAGAGGCAACTACCTACTACCATTTGGCTTCTCCCACAAAGCCAATATCTAATCTAATTTACTATCTCTTCTTGAAGTATGTAAATAATAACATATGTGCCCTTTGTGACGTCACTTCAAATGCCTTTTTTCTTTTATGTTCTGTCTACCTGGTACTTGTGAAGGGTCCAAATTGTCAACTACTTTAATTGCTGCTGCTGAGAGGGTTGAGGATGGAATGGTGGAGGAGGTAGAAGGAAGATGGATAGAGGAAATGAGGAAAAAGCAGGAGGAAATATGGCTTTTATATTTGAATTGCAATGATAGCAATGCTGTAAGAGTTCTGACAATGTCTTTGATCTCAAGTGTAAAATCTTTACTCTTTCGTAAGATGTTGGGCGTGCTAATGGCTGTGATTCTGTTTGGATTACTGAAGATTCTCTTTGTTCTGTCATGGTATACTATCATCTTGCCGAATGGGATACATTTAGTAAGATGAAAATGTTTCAGAACAGACTCAGCAGCTTAAAAATAATTGCTCCTATTGGCAGCAGCAGAATTATATTATTCACATATGTTAACTTTATGGCTTATCCAACAATGACATTACAGTCAAACCAGGGAATTAAACATGCTTCACTGAGGAGTGCAGAATGACTTGCTGGCAATAACAGTTGACATGCATGAAAGTGGTGACTTGGTGAAGCTGCAGTACTGGATGACGTAACAGTGCCTCAGCAGTACCCCCAGACCAAACCATTTGAGCCGCTGCATCAATAACCTTTCTTCCGTCCTAAAATCTGAAATTGAGATATTTGCAATCAGTTGTAAGTGTTAATTTCCTTTTACAGCTTTTTAGAAAATGAAACAATCCATGCAAGTCCCAGACAATATCGGGCATGTGCTGATAAATAGCATGTAACACACATGCCAGGTAACGGCCATCTGACAAGGGAATCTGCCCACTGACCCTCGAGTTTCAATGGAATTCCTGTAGTTGAGTTTCTAACCATAAATGTTCTGGAGTCGCCTTTGAACTAACGTACAGCTGGGCAAACCACATATTCTGTGCTTGGAGGAGTTCAAAGTAAATTCATTATCAAAGTACATATATGTCACCATTTAAAACCTTGAGATTTGTGTTCTTTTAGGCATACACAGTAAATCCAAGAAACATAATAGAATCAATGAAAAGACCACACCTAATAGGATGGACAAATAAACAATGTGCAAAAGATGACAAACTACGAATACAAAAGAAAAAGAATAAATATGTATATCAAGAACATGAGATGAAGTCCTTGAAAGTGAGCCCAAAGGTTGTGGGAACAGTTCAGTGATGGGACAAGTGAAGTTATCCCCTCTGGTTCAAGAGCCTGATGGATGAGGGGTACTAACTGATCCTGAATCTGGTGGTGTGGGTCCTGAGGCTCCCTTATCTCATTCCTGATGGCAGCAGTGAGAAGAGAGCATGGGCTGGGTGGAGGAGGTCTTTGATGATAGATACTGTCTTCCTGAGAACACTCCCAATAGGTGTGCTCAATGGTGGGGAGGGCTTTACCTGTGATGGATGGGGCCATATCCACTGCTTTTTGTAGGATTTTCTGTTCAAGGCATTGGTGTTTCCATATCACGCTGCAGATAGTTAATTTACTCTCCACCACACATCTATAAAAGTTTCTCAAAGTTCTAGATGTTGTGCCCAATCTTGGCAGACCTCTAAGGAAGGAGTTGGTCGTATGCTGAATATCCTGCAGTGAATGACTTCATTTGCTGGCACCCCATGCCTTTCCACCATCTACAAGGTATAACCACCAGTGTGAAGGAATAATTTCCACACATGGATGAGTGGAGCTCTAAAAATACTTAAAGATGCTTGTAAACTTCCAGGAGAAAGTACTTCACTTGACCGGCTCCTCATTTATAACACTAAGCATTTGCTCCGTCCATCACCATCAGTGCATCATCATGCACTTATTTACTCGCGTAGTCTAAAACAACAATATCAATCACAACTTGTCTCCACTCAAGAGGGATCAATGGTGCATGGGGATACCACCACTTGGTATGATTTCTGTCAAGTCATGCACCTTCCAGTCATGGAATTGTTACTACACCTTTATTGTTGCTTGGTTTAAGTTCTACCAAACAGCAATATTAAATTGAATTGGATTTATTTCTTACATCCTTCACATACATGAGTAAAAAATCTTTACATCTTCGTCTGAATGTGCAATGTGCAAATTATAGTAATTTGTAATAAGTAGTATGTACAGTAAGATATACAACAGAACAGAGCTTAGAAATACAATTGTGTCAGTGTCAACTAATCAGTTTGATGGCCTGGTGGAAGAAGCTGTCCTCGAGCCTGTTGGTCCTGGCTTTAATACTGCGTTACCGTTTCCCAGATGATGGTAGCTGGAACTGTTTGTGGTTGGGGTGACTTGGGTCCCCAATGATCCTTCAGGCCCTTTTTTGTGCACCTGCCACGGTAAATGTCCTGAATAGTGGGAAGTTCACATCCACAGATGTAGTGGGCTGTACTAAAAGGTCCGTTCAAAAAAAGTCCCTTCTCAAGAGCACAATTTTATGTCGTATAGTTGGAGAGTGTTACGTGTCCACAGTTTTGGTTTCCTGGGAGTCTATAGTTTCGTTTGGGTGTCATGTGTCCCCAGTTTCGTTTTACTTTGTGTCCACAGTTTCGTTTCTGTGAGCGTTACTTTATGACATATGCTAACGGTATAAAAGGAATGTGGACATTTTGCTGAGAAGGGAGTCGAATGAAAGAGAGAGAGAGTGAAGATCGCAGTCTTCAAGCTATCCAGGAGCAGCTTATGATCGAGAAGGGTAAAGTCTAATGCTTACCCATACCCAAAGGATTAGGTTAATCAGCGGCACTGTGCATTGTGGAAACGTGTCTGTCCTTTGTATGATCCATGGGTGTGGATTTCGTGACAGTCACTTTGTGAAATTGCTCTTCGTGGACTTCGGAACAGTATCCCTCGGCTGGGATCTTCGGTAACCGTTAGTTCGTTCGCTAGCCGTGGAATCTTTGGAATTTATCTTGATCGCCTTGTCGCTGCACTGTGAATGGACAAGTCTCTCCTCTCACCTATTTCGTGAATTTCTGGAACTCTCTGAACTGCCACTTCAAGACTGTGCTTGAGTAAGATTTGTTGAGAATGGGTTCTGAGTTTGACTGTTTGGGAGCTATAAACACATAACACTGTTAACTTCTGTTTAAGAAAGTAGTTTATTTAATTTTCTATATTTTTGAGTAGATGTAAATATTAAATAATATTAACACCCGACTCAATTTGTCATCTCTTGCTGCTGGTATGTTATGAAATCGTGACAGGGAGAAACATTATCTAGCTATCAAATGTTACTTTCGTCAGTGATGTAAAACATAATTTTAAAAAATGAGTAGGGGACTTTTGCCTAGTATCTTGGCCAATATATATATTCAACCAGCATCACTAAAACCAATCATTTACTGTATTTTGATCATGCTGTATGCAAACTGGCTCCAGTGTTTCAAGAATAATTAAGTGTAGTGGAAAGTACTAAACACAGAAGACCCTGCAGATGCTGGAAATCCAGAGTAGCATACACAAAATGCTCGAGGGACTCAGTGGTCAGGTTAGGATCCATGAGAGAAATAATCAGTCGATATTTTGGGCTGAGAATCTTCATCAGGGCTGGCAGCTTCTAACTTCATCTTGTCCTTCTTCCCCTCTCCCCGCCTTATTTTGCAACTTTTGCCTCTTCTCACCTATCACCTCCAACTGGTGCCCGTCCTCCCTCCCTTTTCTCCGTTCCATTTTCTCCAGCCCTTTGCCGTTTCCAATGATCACCTCCCAATTTTTTACTTAATTCCCGCTCCCCCACACACCTGGCTTCACCTATCACCTTCTATCTTGTCCTTCTTCCCCTCCCCCCACCTTTTTATTTTGGCATTCCCCCCCCTTCCTTTCCAGTCGTGATGAAGGGTGTCAGCTCAAAATGTCGACTGTTTATTCCTCTCCATAGATGTTGCTTGACCTGCAGAGCTGCTCCAGCATTTTGTGTGTGTTGCTATAAAAATAATCTACTGGAGCTATTAAGATGGCATCGGTGGAGAGCGAAATAGTTAATGTTTCATGTCAATGACCAGCTCTACTGCAGGAATACTGTATACTGTAGCATGTGTTGTAAAAGTTCAATACCTTGCAGTGGATATGTAGGCAAAATTGCAGTCATTTGAAATAAAGACTAGTGGTTTGTGTGTATATATATTTTTTAAAAAAGGCTAAGGGACAGGAAACAATGCTAATGTTAAATCTCTTTTGACTGAAGATAAATGTGCAGTGATCTCTCCAATTGTTAAGTATTGAGACCTCCAGTTGCTAGTAATGTGGACTGGGGTGTACAGGGATTAATTTCAAAAGTTGAGAGCAGGCATTTGGAAACAGTAATCAGTGAGGTGAATAGTAAAAGGCTTCAGGAAAACATGGGCCGATGAAATTAAACACAGGAAAGTATGAAGTAATTTATATTGATGAAGTATGAAGAAAGTTCTCATTAATGTTTTAAAGTGGGTGCAAGGACAGAGAGATTTGAAAAATGTGTTAAATATGCAAACATCTTGGCCTTATAATTAGAAGTTTGGATATTAAACTAAGGGCATTTTGATCATGTTGATGGAACGTTTATTAGGTTCAGATGAAATACTGTGGAAAGTTTCGGCACTGAACTGAAGGAAGGATGTTGCAGTCCTAGTGAAGACAAAGTTGTTGCTTACTAACATAAGACTGGGAAGAAAGAATCCATTTAAAAGAGGAGACTGGGATTTCTTAATATGGAATTTAAAGGTTAAGGAGACATTTGATTGAAGTATCCAAAGTCTTATTAAAATTAGATCAGCATTCTGCAGTTTCCTTAGCCTGGCAAGAAGAATATTTTCAATGAAAGTCAAAGAAAGCAAAATTGGGAAAATGCATCACAAACAAGAGACAATCTGCAGATGGTGGAAATCCGAGCAACACACACAAAATGGAGGAACTCAGCAGGCCAGGCAGCATTGATGGAAAAAAGTACCGTTGATGTTTCCGGCTGAACCCTTTTGGCAGGACTGGAGTAAAAAAATGCTGAGGAGTAGATTTAAAAGGTGGGGAGAGGGGAGAGAAAAACACCAGGTGATAGGTGAAATCTGGAGGGGCAGGGATGAAGTAAAGAGCCGGGAGGTTGATTGATGAAAGAGGCAGAAGGCCATGGAAGAAAGAAAAAGGGAGTAGCTCTAGAGGGAGGTGATGGGCAGGCAAGGGGATAAGGTGAGAGAGGGAAAAAGGAATGGGGAAGGGGGTGTGGGGGCATTACTGAAAGTTTGAGAAATTGATGTTCATGCCATCAGGTTGGAGGCTACTGAAATGAAATACGAGGTGTTGTTCCTCCAACCTAAGTGTGGCCTCATCACGACAGTGGAGGAGGCTGTGGACGGACATATCGGAATGGGAAGTGGAATTAAAATGGCTGGCCATTGGGAGAACCCACTTGTTCTGGCAGACAGAGCGTAGATGCTCGGTGAAGCGGTCTCCCAGTCTACGTCAGGTCTCACTGATATACAGGAGGCCACACCGGAAGCACCGAGCACAGTCAATGACCCCAACAGACTTGTAGGTAAAGTGTAGTCTCACCTGAAAAGATTGTTTAGGGTCCTGAATAGTCGTGAGGGAGAAGATGTAGGGTCAGGTGTAGCACTTGTTCCACTTGCAAGGATGAGTGCCAGGAGGGAGATCTGTGGGGAGGGATGAATGGACAAGAGAGTCGCGTAGAGGGTGATCCCTGCAGAAAGGAGAAAGTTTGGGGGGGGGAGAGGGAAAGCTGTGTTTGAGGGTGCGATCTCGTTGGAGGTGGCGGATGCTTTGGAGAATTATGTGCTGGACGTGGAGGCTGGTAGGGTGGTAGAGGAAGACGAGGAAACCTTATCCTTGGTAGGGTGGTTGTAGCATGGGGTGAGAGCAGACGTGCATGAAACGGAAGAGATGTGGATGAGGGCAGTGTTGATGGTGGAGGAAGGGAAACCCCTTTAGTTGAAAAAGGAGGGCATCTCCTTCAATCTAGAATGAAAAGCTTCATCCTGAGAGCAGATGCAGTGGAGATTGAGGAATTGAGAGAAGGTGATGGTGTTTTTACAAGTAGCAGGGTGGGACAATTTGGGTGGTAAATCTGTGGAATTTGTTGCCATGAGCAGCTATGGAGGCCAAATCATTAGGTGCATTTAAGGCAGAGATGGATAGGTTCTTAATTAGCCAGGGCATCAAAGGGTTTGGGGAGAAGGCAGGGGAGTGGGGATGACTGGAAGAATTGGATCAGCCCATGATTGAATGGCGGAGCAGACTCGATGGCCCAAATGGCCTACTTCTGCTCCTATATCTTATGGTCTTATGGACACCCTGGACTTTTTCAAAGAAAGCGGTGTCCCTTCCTCCACCTTCAACTGTCTTCAATTAATTGGGCAAGTTCATGGTGTCTGCAAGATGTTGTCTGAGAAGTGCTTTATTTACAGGGTTCCTGATGTCTACAAATATACAATAAAAATATGTTGATAAAGGGTCTTGGCCCAAAATGTCGACTATACTCTTTTTCCATAGATGCTGCCTAGCTTTTGAGCTCCTCCAGCATTTTCTGTGCATTGCTTTGATTTCCAGCATCTGCAGATTTTCTTTTGCTTGAGATGTAAAGTTAACATTTCAGGGTAGAGAAAATTAGAAGAATCAAATCCTGAAACCTCTCACAGTGCTCAGTGTGACTGGATGTTGGTGATCCTTTTCCTTGTACGCTGGGATTTTTAAAAATTACTCAATCAGCTTTGATGATTAGGCGATGTCATTCTCATGCTTTATCGAAGACTTTCAAAATAAAGTAGGTGCTCTGTCCTGATGAAAGATTATCAGGATGGCCAAGGGAATGTTTGAAACATTCTCAGAAAAAGTGTAACATGTACAAACTGCCGGAGGAAATTGGGTCATCTCTGCAGATTGAAAATAATATCTTCACCTCGCTGACAATTAACACTGGCACACCTCAGGGATGTGTTCTTAACCCATTGCTCTACTCTCTCTACACCCATGACTGCGTAGCTAGGCACAGCTCAAATGTCATCTATAAATTTGACGATACAACTACTGTTGGCAGAATTTCAGATGGTGACGAGAGGACGTACAGGAGGGAAATATATCAGCTAGTTGAGTGGTGTCACAGCAATAACCTTGCACGCAATGTCAGTAAGACCAAAGAACTGATTGTGAATTTCAGAAAGGGTGAGATGAGGGAACACACACCAGTCCTCATAGAAGGATCAGAAATGAAAAGTGTGCAGTTTCAAGTTCCTGGGTGTCAGTATCTCTGAGGATTTAACCTGGACCCAACATATTAATGTAGTTGTAAAGAAAGCATGACAGCAGCTATATTTTATTAGGAGTTTGAGGAGATTTGATACGTCACCAAAGACGCTTGCAAATATCTACAGATGCACTATGGAGAACATTCTCAGCAGCTGTATCACTGCCTGGTATAGGGGTGTGGCTACAGCTAGGATCAAAATAAGCTGCAGAGAGTTGTAAACTTAGTCAGCTCCATCATGGGCACTAGCTTCCATTGTATCCAGGACATCTTCAAAGAGCTATGTCTCAAAAAGGTGGCATCCATCATGAAGGACCCCCATCACCCAGGTCATGCCTTGTTCTCATTGCTACCAAGGTACAGAATGTGAAGGCACGCACATGATTCAGAAACAACAACTTCTTCCCTGCCATCCAATTTTGAATGGGCATTGAAACCATGAATGCTCCCTCACTACTTTTTTATTTCTCCTTTTGTACTGCTTATTTAACTTAACTATTTTATATCTATGCGTAAATTCCTTAATTCAATTTTTTTTTACTACTATTGTACGCTGCCGCAAAGAAAACAAATTCCATGACATTTGCCAGTAATATTAAACCTGATTCTGATTCTGATCTATGGAAAGGAATAAATAGTTGATATTTGGGTCGAGACCTGTTGAAGGGTTCCAGCCCAAAACATCAAGTGCTTATTTCTTTTCAAAGATGCTGACCGACCTGCTGAGTTCCTCCTGCATTTTCTATGTATGACTCTGGATTTCCAGCATCCGCAGAATCTCTTCTGTCTCAGAAAAAGTGCAAATCTTCACCAGAACTGATTATCTACTGCCCCTTGCAAACAGAAAGAGGAATATATTATTGAAAATTACCCACCCCATCAAATAACCCTTGTTCTTGTTCAGACCTAGAGGAACTAAAGCAATTTGTGAAAAACTCTGCTGTCAGTTTCAGTTAAGCATCATAAAAGTTGTAATTGAGTGAAACTAATTGAATTCTTCATAAAATAGAAGGCACGCGAAGTAGATTTCACATATGTAAACAAATTACTGGCAGTATATTTTGTGCAGTTTCCTTGCTCAATTGTTATATAGTTAACTGTATTGCTTTTAGCTGTTAGTAATTTGAGGATATCATATCTAATTGGTCAGCTACTGGAGATATTCTGACATTATTAACCATCTCTTTATATGTTGCAGGTATTCATGTTGCCTTCCGTGTTGAGCCTATTTTGAATACTCACACAAACCTAGAGTTAATACCCTTAGAAATCTTTACTATATTCAAATAGTTTCTCTAGGATCTTGGTATATGTTTCATAAAATCTTCACAATTTGTAACCAAAACAGTTAAGCACCAAATAGCACAAGTTGACTTTGTACTAAATCAATTATCAAGCATGGTTGAAACAGTAAGCCAGTTATATGCTGTAATATAAAAAACTTTTATGTTATGGAGATTGTCCATGTGATATCACATGATGCCACGAGGGTTCAACATTTCTGAATTTAGCACTTCCATCTGTTCATATCTGTGTGGTCTAGGGTGGTTGGAGGATTTCAGTAATTGACTCAAATGACAACTTTCAAGATCCATGTAGGAGCTTTTAAACATTTGCAGTGAAACAAGATTCCTGGGATAATGTGCAGGATTAAATGTTTAACTCTTTAATATATGAGATGACTTTTGTGTATGACGTGTAAAATGTTTAAGTAAAGTGGGTATATATTTTGATATATAGTTATGTGTAATTTGTGAATAACCTAAACTCTAAAATTAATTTTATTTCAATTTTGCATGTGCTTGAGAGGCAGGCTTATCAATTGTATAGCTAGTTCTAAAATTTGGCTTTTGTAATCACTATTGAGGATCCATTATCCAAGTACCGCAGCAATGTGTAAGATTATCTTGAAAGTTGAATGAAGGGGATTGCAATGTTGTCTGCTTTTAAAATGTTCTAACAGGTTTACTTCTTTCCACAGCTCAGACATGAGCAGTGCCTGTAACACGTTAGCGCGAGAATTCCTGACAGATGTGCACCAGCTTTGTAATGCTGTGTCTCAGAGGTCTGAGAACAAGGAGGAGGAGGAGGAAGAAAGCCACATGGTTGCATTGGGCGAATATCTAGTTCGAGGTCGAGGATTCCTACTCCTAAGTACACTGGATTCCATTGTTGATCAGGTACTGTACTTAATTATTTCTTTGTAATGGTATGATTTATGCATTCTACTCCAAACTAAACATCAAAAAGTTCTTTTGAATCTGGCATGATTTTATGGTATCTTAGCGAGTTTGAGAAAATCTGCAATAGCTCAATCATCTCAAAAAAAATTAATCTTAAATGATTCATTCTAAGAGTTTGCTGCAGTCATATCAGTCTCTCAGGACACCTGCTTCTCTTTTTATCCTGTGTGTGCTTCTTAAGTGGAAAGTACTATGTTTCCTGCCGCCGAGTCCTAAATATATACATGATTGATAATTATTTAAACTGACCTGACAAATGAAATTGTAGACGTAAAGGCATTTAAGATTTTAAAATGGATGTGATTTTCTGAATGGGTTCATTTTTATACACCAATTTGTACCTTTTATGCTTGAATTCTGATACCAGCTCATTTTAAGTGCTTTGTTTGTCAGAAAGACTTATTTTATTCAGTGGGTATTTGGAACATGGGATATTGAGGTGTAGAGAATCAGAATAATGGCAGATTTAAAGGTGGTTCTTTTCAAAGTTAAATGCTAAGCTATCTGAGCTAGAGCTATTTACTTAAAGTTTAAATGCAATGAGTTACTTAAATGCTAAAGGGATTGGATTTTGTTACCTCAGGCTATTTGAGACGTGCAAGGGTGGTAGAAGTAGAGGTTATCGATTTAAACCTGATGGATAAGAAATGAGGATACATGCTTTACATCGCTTAATGGTACAAATTACTGAAAATTGATGAATATTTTATTACTGTCTCCCTTAAGATAATTACACACATTCTGAATGCTAGAAAGACTTTTCGTTATAGGTGGTAATTAATTTGAACACTGTGAATTTTTGGAGACTGCAGTTTACTGCAATTTTATTGAATTGATCTTGCAAGCCAGTAAGCCAAGATGACGTCTTTGTTCTACAGTGAAGAGCATGTAGAATGTGGAATGGCAGTATGTATTGTTTCAAAGGCATGTGATAGTGGCAGTAACCTAAATCAAATATTACCTTATGATGATAAATGTAAATGTTGCAGGTGCTCACTGATTCTTTTTTTGTATTATGTTTGAGGAAGTAGTGGAGATTCAGGTGGAATTAAGTGGAGAAAAATGTTTATCTTTCAAAAACTCAAGATTTACTAAGAAGAGAAAGAATGTGAGGCAGCACTTGTGAAGAGAGATGTGGTTTAAGTTTTGTCTTTCATTAGAATTGGGTCAAAAAACTAGAAGTCTTAATGTAAGGGTTAGGATAAAAGTAATGAAAGGGTAATGTATGAGGAGCATTTGGCTCTGGGCTTGTACTTCGTCATAGTCATACTTTATTGATCCTGGGGGAAATTGGTTTTCATTACAGTTGCACCATAAATAATTAAATAGTAATAAAACCATAAATAGTTAAATAGTAATATGTAAATTATGCCAGGAAATAAGTCCAGGACCAGCCTATTGGCTCAGGGTGTCTGACCCTCCAAGGGAGGAGTTGTAAGGTTTGATAGCCATAGGCAGGAATGACTTCCTATGACGCTCTGTGTTGCATCTCCGTGGAATGAGTATCTGGCTGAATGTACTCCTGTGCCCAACCAGTACATATGTAGTGGATGGGAGACGTTGTCTAAGATGGCATGCAACTTGGACAGCATCCTCTTTTCAGACACCACCGTCAGAGAGTCCAGTTCCATCCCCACAACATCACTGGCCTTATGAATGAGTTTGTTGATTCTGTTGGTGACTGCTACCCTCAGCCTGCTGCCCCAGCACAAAACGGCAAACATGATCGCACTGGCCACCACAGACTCGTAGAACATCCTCAGCATCGTCCGGCAGATGTTAAAGGACCTCAGTCTCCTCAGGAGACGGCTCTGACCCTTATTGTAGACAGCCTCAGTGCTCTTTGACCAGTCCAGTTTATTGTCAATTCGTATCCCCAGGTATTTGTAATCCTCCACCATGTCCACACTGACCCCCTGGATGGAAACAGGGGTCACTGGTACCTTAGCTCTCCTCAGGTCTACCACCAGCTCCTTTTTTACATTAAGCAGATAATTCTGCTCACTCCATGTGACAAAGTTTCCTACCGTAGCCCTTGCTGGAGTTTAGAAGAATGGTCGGGGGGGATCTTATTGAATCCTATTGAATATTGAAAGGCCTAGATAGAGTTGATTGAAGAGGATGTTTCCTATACTGGGTGAGTCTAGCACCTGAGGGCGCACCTTTTAGAGTGTCCCTTTAGAACAGAGATGAGGAGGAATTTCTTTAGCCAGTAAGTGGTGAATCTGTGTAATTCATTGCCAGAGACTGCTGTGGAGACCAAGTCATTTGGTACATTTAACGCCAAGGCTGATAGATTCTTGATTAATAAGTGTGTCAAAGGTTATGGGGAGAAGGCTGAAGAGAAGGGTTGGGAGGATTACTAAATCAACCATGATGGAGTAGCAGAGCAGACAGTGGACTGAATGGCCTAATTCTGCTGCTATGTTTTATGGAAGATTCAGAGTAAAGGAAGATGGGAGGTAAAGTCTGTAATACAGAGGGAGATGGGAGAGATTAATGGCAAAGTATGATGATGCAAGGCAAAGAGGATAATAATAGGATAAGGGATTAAAAGATTGAGCTAAATCAGATGGAAATGGGAGAAATAGAAGCCTTCTCTGAAATAATCTGGAGGGAATAATAATATCGGAAATTTGATATGGAAAAATTGATCATCTGAAATTGTTGAATTCAGCTTTATGCCTGAAAGAATATAATTCATATGAGCTGAATAGAAAAGGAGAATGTAAAAGGAATGGTGTTGCAGCTGCTATAGGAAGGTGTTGTGAGAAGGTAAATAATTTTGCTGAAGATGGAAGAGTCAGACAATCCCAGAGAGATCTACCTTGCAGTAGTCTGATTGGAGCTGTGCCATTATGCAAGGGAAGGTAGGATCTGTACAGAGCAGACAGTTTGCACCTGAACTGGAAGGGGATTAATATCCTAGTGAGAACGTTTGCTGGTGCTGCACGGGGGTGCAGGGAGTGGTTGTTTAAACTAGAGCTGCAGGGGGATGGGAGCCAAAGTGCCGGAACAGATAGTGGAGAGGTTGTGGAGACAGATGTTAAGACGTCAGACAAAGTGAGGAATCAAAAGGTTGAGCATGGTGCAACTAGTGTCCTGAGCTGCATATATTTCAATGCAAGAAATATTGTAGGAAAGGCAGATGAGCTTAGGGTATGGATCAACAGCTGGAATTAATTGTAGCCATTAGTGAGATTTGGTTGCAGGAGGGGCAGGACTGACAGCTCAATATTCCGGGGTTCCATTGATTTAGATGCGACAGAGTGGTAAGGATTAAAGGAGTGGTGGTGGTCCTACTGGACAGGGAAAATGTCATGGCAGTGGTCAGTCAGGACAGACTGGAGAACTTGTCTAGCAAGGTGTATGGTGGAACTGAGTCATAGAAAATCTATGACCGTGTTAATGGGGCTGCATTACAGACCACCTAACAGTCAAAGGTAAAGATAACAGATGTAGGGATCCTTGGTTTTCAAGAGATATTGAGGCTTTGGTTAAGAAATAAAGGAGATTTGACATGTCAACAAATACACTCAAAAACTTCTACAGATGTATCGTGGAGAGCGTTCTGACAGGCTGCATCACTGTCTGGTATGGGAGGGGCTACTGCACAGGACTGATAGAAGCTGCAGAAGGTTGCAAATCTAGTCTGCTCCATCTTGGGTACTAGCCTGCAAAATAACCAGGACATCTTCAGAGAGCGGTGTCCCAGAAAGGCAGCGTCCATATTAAGGACCTCCAGCACCCAGGGCATGCCCTTTTCTCACTGTTACCATCAGGTAGGAGGTACAGAAGCCTGAAGGCACACACTCAGCGATTCAGGAACAGCTTCTTCCCCTCTGCCATCTGATTCCTAAATGGACATTGAACCCTTGGACATTACTGCACTTTTTAAATATACAGTACTTCTGTTATTGCACGCTTTTTAATTTATTCAATATACATATATTGTAATTGATTTACTTATTTATTACTATTTTTATTTTTTTCTCTTCTATATTATGTATTGCATTGAACTGTTGCTGCTAAGTTAACAAATTTCACATCACATGTCAGTGATAATAAACCTGATTCTGATTCTGAGATGCATTGCAGGTAGGAACAAATGTGGTGCTTATGGAGATTAAAAAATGCAAGAGAATGCTGAAAGAAATCAGGAGGGCTAAAAGAAAACATGAGGTTGCCCTCACAGGCAAGGTGAAAGAAAATCCCTAAGGGATTCTAAGATATGTGAAAAGCAAAAAGATTGTAAGGAACAAAATTGGTGCTTTGGAAGATCAGAATGGTAATCCACGTGTGGAGCCAAAAGAAATGAGGGAGATCTTAAATGGATTTTTTGCATCTGTATTTACTCAGAGACAGAGTCTATAGAAGTGAGGTCATGACCTTTATACAGGTTTTATAGGAGGAGGGAAAGTAGGGTGGATAAATTCCTAGGGCCTGACAAGGTGTTCTCTTGCGCACTGCAGGAGGCAAGTGCAGTAATTGCAGGGGCCCTAGCAGAGGTATTTAAATCATCCTTAGTGACAAGTGAAGTGCCAGAGGATTGGAGGATAGACAGTGTTGTTTCACTGTTGAAGAAAATCTCTAAAAATAAACCAGGAAATTTTAGGCTGGTGAGCCTGACATTAGTAGTGGGAAAGTTATGGGAAGGTATTCTAAGGGACCAGATATGAGTATTTGGATAGACAGGCAAACATGAGGAAATCTGCAGATGCTGGAATTTCAAGCAACACACACAAAAAATGCTGGAGAACGCAGCAGGCCAGGCAGTATCTATAGGAAGAGGTACAGTCGACGTTTTGGGCCGAGACCCTTCGTCAAGACTAACTGAAAGAAGAGATAGTAAGAGATTAGAGAGGGGGAGGGGGAGATCCAGAATGATAGGAGAAGACAGGAGGGGGAGGGATGGAGCTAAGAGCTGGAGGGTTGATTGGCAAAAGGGATATGAGGCTGGAGAAGGGAGAGGATCATGGGACGGGAGGCTTAGGGAGAAAGAAAGGGGGAGGGGGAAACCCAGAGGATGGGCAAGGGGTATAGTGAGAGGGACAGAGGGAGAAAAAGGAGAGAGAAAAAAAATTAATGACAAATAATTAACGGATTGGGTACGAAGGGGAGGTGGAGCATTAACAGAAGTTAGAGAAGTTAATGTTCATGCTGTCAGGTTGGAGGCTACCCAGACGGAATATAAGGTGGTGTTCCTCCAACCTGAGTGTGGCTTCATCTTGACAGTAGAAGAGGCAGTCGATAGACATATCAGAATGGGAATGGGACATGAAATTAAAATGTGTGGCCACTGGGAGGTCCTGCTTTCTCTGGTGGACAGAGCATAGGTGTTCAGTGAAACGGTCTCCCAGCCTGTGCCCAGTCTCACCAATATATAGAAGGCCACATTGGGAGCACCGGACACAGTATATCACCCCAGCCGACTCACAGGTGAAGTGTTGCCTCACCTGGAAGGATTGTCTGGGGCCCTGAATGGTGGTGAGGGAGGAAGTGTAAGGGTGTGTGTAGCACTTGTTCTGCTTACAAGGATAAGTGCCGAGAGGGAGATTGGTGGGATGGGATGAGGAGGACGAATGGACAAGGGAGTCGCGTAGGGAGTGATCCCTGTGGAAAGCAGAGAGAAGGGGAAAGGGAAAGATGTGCTTAGTGGTGGGATCCCGTTGGAGGTGGCAGAAGTTACGGAGAATTGTATGTTGGACCCAGAAGCTGGTGGGGTGGTAGGTGAGGACAAGGGGAACCCTATTCCTAGTGGGGTGGCAGGAGGATGGGTGAGAGCAGATGTGAGTTTGAGAGCAGAGTTGATGGTGGAGGAAGGGAAGCCCCTTTCTTTAAAAAAAAGGACACCTCCTTCGTCGTGGAATGAAAAGCCTCATCCTGAGAGCAGATGTGGTGGAGACGGAGGAATTGCGAGAAGGGGATGGCATTTTTGCAAGAGACGGGGGATGAGGAATAGCCCAGGTAGCTGTGAGAGTCCATAGGTTTATAGTAGACATCAGTAGATAAGCTGTCTCGGGAGATAGAGACAGAAAGATCTAGAAAGGGGAGAGAGGTGTCGGAAATGGACCAGGTAAACTTGAGGGCAGGGTGAAAGTTGGAGGCAAAGTTAATGAAGTCAACGAGCTCAGCATGCGTGCAGGAAGCAGCGCCAATGCAGTCATCGATGTAGCGAAGGAAAAGTGGGGGACAGATACCAGTATAGGCTTGGAACATAGATTGTTCCACAAAGCCAACAAAAAGGCAGGCATAGCTGGGACCCATACGGGTGCCCATGGCTACACCTTTAGTTTCTTACTATCTCTTCTTTCAGTTAGTCCTTACGAAGGGTCTCGGCCTGAAACATCGACTGTACTTCTTCCTATAGATGCTGCCTGGCCTGCTGCATTCACCAGCATTTTTTGTGTGTGTTGCTTGGATAGACAGGAACTGATTAGGGATAGTCAGTATGGCTTTGTGCATGGTAGGTTGTGTCTAACCAATCCTAGAGAGTTTTTTGAGGAAGCTACCAGGATGAAGGCAAGGCAGTAGGTGTTGTTAAAATGGATTTTTGACAAAGTCCCGCACAGGAGCTTGGTCAGGAAGTTTCAGTCACTTGGCACTCAGGATGAGGTAATAATTTGGATTAGACATTGGCTTTGTGTGAGAAGCCACAGAGTGATAGTAGATAATTGCCTCTCCGCCTGGAGGCCTGTGACTAGTGGTGTATGCAAGCTCGATTTCAATGTTTAAGAGAAATTTGGATAGGTACAATACCTGGATGGTAGGGGTATGGTGGGCTATGGTCACAGTGCAGGTTGATAGGAGTTGGCAGTTTAATTTTTTTTTGGCATGGACTATATGGGCCTAAAGGCCTATTTCTGTAGTATATTTTTCTATAATTCTCTTAAGTATGAAATGTTAAAGAATTATCTGCTGCTGAATGTGGGGATAGATGCTGTAGAAGACCCTTGAGGAGAAACCTACAGTGGGAGCAGAAAAGATGAGAGAATTCTGAGAAGAGTGTCCAGGGCCTTATCAGAAGAAACTGAAGAAACTTTCAGAATAATCTGAGGAAATGGAATGGGGTATTTACATGAAGCATAGTAGGTGTAAGTGTAGTCATGCTAGTTGTAGGAGTTGGTGGGCTCATAATGGAAGCTTGTCTCTTTTCTAAAATTTGGAAAAGAAAATATTAGCCATTTGACCTTCTCAAGTCCAGATAAAAATGGAAATTGTCAGTAAAGTTAATGATATCATCTGTGTCCTGACGAAGGGTCTCGGCCTGAAATGTCGACTGCACCTCTTCCTACAGATGCTGCCTGGCCTGCTGCGTTCACCAGCAACTTTGATGTGTGTTGCTTGAATTTCCAGCATCTGCAGAATTCCTGTTGATATTTTCTAATTTCAGTTGTAGTCTAGGAAGTGACAGTGATGCATTCAACATTGAACTGGAAAATGCCTAAGCTGAAATGAAGTAAAGATATGCCATACAGCCCGCAAAGAAGGTTACAGTTTGGACCTTTGCAGGCTTTGTTATTTGGAGGAAGTGAATGGCCTCTGAAGAAGTTATTCATTGTGAAATCAATCTTAGCCAAATGGAGGAAGGTGGTGGTGGTGGAAGTCTGGTTAAGTTTGCATTCAGAGAATAATCCTGTCAAGGACCTTCAATGTATATTGGTGGCAGTGGAGATATAAATGGAATGGAAAATAGAAAATATTTTTGTATTAATATGAAAATAAAATTGTGGAGCAGAAAACTGGAAACCGTTGGAACTGGATTTATAGATAGGGAGACACAAAATTGGATTGAAAATGGTGTGGGGGTGGGGAAGATGGTTCTGATGAAGAACTGGATAGATCAAACTAATTTAATGCCGTAATGATAGTCTTGCTTGGGAAGAAGGTTGAACCAGCTCTGTGTGGTTGTGACGAAAAGATCTCCAAAGATTATGGGATTAATGGGAAATGATAACCTGGAGTTCTGTTGTGGAACTGCGATCCAAAGATAGTTATGAGACACCTCTGCCCAATAATCATCAACATCTCACCTGTACCACAAGAGGTCCTAACACACTCGACCACTGTTATATGAGGATTTGCAATATCCACCATTCCATCCCTAGACCACATTTTATGAAATCCTGTCTGGCTGTTCTCTTACCTGCATATATGCAGAAGCTAAAGAGCAAGACTCCAGAGGTAAGGACAGCAAAGAGATGGTTATGAGAGGCAGAGGAGTGGCTATGGGATTGCTTCGAGTCAGTGGACTGGGCCGTGTTCAAACATTCATCAGAGGATCTGAACTAATACACCACAGTTGTCGTAGGCAAGTGTGTCCCCAGAAAATCATTCAGTCTTTTCTCTGACCAAATGCCCTGGATGGATTAAGAGATCTCCAATCTGCTGAGTGCCAGATCAGTGGTATTGAGGTCTGGCAACCAAGTAAGATACAAGGGGTCAAGGTACAATCTCTGGAAAGCCATTTTACAAGCGAAGTGGCATCTCTGGACCAAACTTGAATTGCTGAAGGAAGCTTGACAGTTGTGGCAGGACTTGAATGTCATCACCTCCCACAAAGTAAAACTAAGTGGCACAGGTGACAAGATGGTTTCACTCCCAGATGAGCACAATGCCTTTTGGGCTTGCTTTGTCAACACATGGAGGTACCTTCACATATTTCCACAGTCCCTGATGACCCTGTGGTTTCAGTCTGAGGCTGATGTGAGAGCATCCTTCAGGAGGGTGTACCCAATGAAAGCATCTGGCCCAAACGGAATACCTCACCAACTACTGAGGACCTGGAGTGTTCACTGAAATCTTTAACTTCTCACTTCATCAATCTGAGGTACCCACTTGAATCAAGCAGGCTTCAATTATACTGGTGCCTAAGAAGAACTAGGAACCTCCTTCAATGACTATTGTTCAATAGCATTTACACTGTGATGAAGTGCTTTGAGAGATTGGTGATGAAACATATCAACTCTTGTCTGATGAATGACTTGGATCTGTTCCAGTTTCCCAACAATCACAAGTCAATAGTTAATATCATTTTATTGGTTCTTCACTCAACCCTTTAAAACTAGATAGTGAAGATACATACCTCAGTATGCTCTCCATTGACTACAGCTTGGCATTCAGTAATTATCCCCTCAAAATTAGTCAATAAGCTCCAAGGCCTAGGTGCAACTGGATCCTTAGTTTCTTTACTTGCATATCCCGGTCTGTTATGATTGGCCGCAGCATCTCCTCCACAATCACCGTCAGCACAGGTGTATCACAATGCTATGGGCTTAGCCCCTGCTCTACTCGCTATATATTTATGACTGTGGGGCTAAGCACAGTTTCAAAGTCATACTTACACAAGTTTGCTGATGATGTTATTGTCATTGGCTGAAGGTGTGACAAATTAGCATGTAGGAGGGAGATTCAGAATCTGGCTGAGTTGTGCCACAACAGCCTCTCACGCAATGTCAACACAACCTGATTATTGACTTCAGGAGGGGGAAACTGGAAGTCCATGAGCCACTCCTCATCAGCTGAACAAAGTTGGAGAGGATCAGCAACTTTAAATTCCTTGGTGTTATCTATCATTTCAGAGGATCTAACCTGCAATGACAAAGAAAGCACAGTAATGTTTTTGCTTCCTTAGAGGTTTGTGAAAATTCAGCATGACATCTAAAACTTTGACAAACTTCTATAGATATGTGGTGGAGAGTATATTGACAGGTTGCATCACAAACTGGTATGGAAACACCAATGCCCTTGAACAAATAGTAGTGAATATAGCCCATTCCATCATGGGTCCCACCATTCAGCACATGTACATCGAGTTCTGTCACAGGAAAGAAGCATCCATCATTAGGGATCCCAGCCATCCAAGCTACGCTCTCTTCTTGCTGCTGCCACCAGGAAGGAAATACAGGAGGCTTTCTCCCAACACGCTGGATATAGTGGTCAAACCAGAAGGCTGCTTGATCTGAAATTTACATACCACCAGTGGCTGATTATAATCAAATGCTCGCGGTACTGCACGATGCCATCTCCAAACAAGAAACAGTCCATCCTGATGCATTTCAAATTATAGTCGGAGACTTCAACCAGGCTTGTTTGAAGAAAGCCCTACCCAATTACTACAAGTGTATCTAGATGATCTGTAGTACCATAGGTTCCAACACATTAGACCACTACTATACTAAGATGAGGAATGCCTACTGTTCCATGCCCAGACTGCATTTTGGTAAATCGTATCACTTGCCTGTTCTTCTTCTATCTACAAACAGGCAGGGGGTAGAGAGCAAAGTTCCAGAGCTTGTCAACAAAGAGGTGGTCGCGGGAGGCAGAGGAGTGGCTACATGATTACTTCGAGTCAGTGAACTTGGCGTGTTCAAGGTCTCGTGTGGATCTGAGTGAATACACCATGGATGTAATGGACTTCATCAAAAAGCTGTAGATGAGTGTGTCCCCACAAAATTATTCAGAATCTTCCCCACTCAGAAGCCCTTGATAAACCATGAGATCCACAGGTTGTTGAGAACCAGATCAGAGACATTAAAGTCTGGTGATCAAGAAAGTTACAAGGGCTCCAGGTACGATCTCCAGAAAGCCATTTCATGAGCGAAGTAGCAATTCTGGACCAGGGTAAAAGCACAGCAGTGCCTCTACTACTTAGGATTTTGCGGAGACTCCATATGATGTCTAAAATTTTGGTTAAGTTTTATAGATGTGTAGTGGAGGGTATATTGACTGGCTGGCTGATATGGAAACACCAATTCCTTTGACTGGAAAATTTTACAAAATGTTGTAGATACTGCCCAGTCTATCATGGGTAAGGCTCTCGCAACTATTGAGCACATCTACATGAAATGCTGTCGTAGGAAAGCAGCACCCATTATCAAGGACCCCCACCACCCAAGACACAACTATAAACACGTTTTCTCTTCTCGCTGCTGCCATCAGTAAGAAGGTACATGAGCCTCAGGACTCGTATGACCAGGTTCAGGAAATGTTACTATCCCTCAACCATTGGGATAACTTTACATAGCTTCTGAGTTGAAGAGCGCCCAGTCAGCATGAGGCAGTGCGTAAAATAAAAAAAGGTTTGCTTTCAGTCAGGTCTGCATTCAAGATTTAAAAAGCAGAGCTTCACAGTAGTTTTCTCTGAGTTGGACAATCAATATCAAGGGTGCGTAAAAAGATACCTTTTAATCAGGATGGCGAATGAGATTTTAAAGGCGGAGTTTCACAGCACAGGAGCAACCAATCAACAAGAGGGTTTCAATAGAAAGGGCCAATAAAAATAACTCGAGTGCCAGCAGAACGGCACTCTTTTGAGTGTGCCAATCTTTAGAGTATTTTTGGCTCTCAGGCATAGACTAGATCAGGCTTGGGCAAAGTCAAATTTCTGGTAAGTTTCTCTCTTCCTGTTCTTATTTGTTCATTCTTTATCTGTTAGGGCATAAAAGTTTAGTGAGAATGACTCCAGGAGCAGTGTTTTGTACTCCTGAGTGGGATGTGGGAAGTCTGGGAGCCCTGCAGTCTCCCACATAAACACATTTGCACCAGATGAACTGAGTTGCAGTTCCTGAGAGAACGCATCAAGGAACTAGAGCTGCCGCTTGATGACCTTCGACTCGTACGTGAGAATGAGGAGGTGATAGACAGGAGTTACAGGGAGATAGTCACACCTAGATTGCAGGAGACAAGTAACTAGGGACTATCAGGAGAAGGAGGGGAAATGTACAGCTCGTGCAGAATACACCTGTGGCCAAACCCCTCAATGCTAGTTATTCAACTTTGGATACTATTGAGGGGCTGACCTGCTGGGGGAGCCAAGGTGACCTGGTCTCTGGCACTGAGTCTGGTACTGTGGCTCAAAAGAGCAGTGAGGTGAAGAGGATTGCAGTGCTGATAGGAAATTCCATAGTTAGAGGAACAGGGATGAGGTTCTATGGGTGTGATAGAGACATCTGGATGGTATGTTGCCTCCTGGTGCTATGATCAGGGATGTCTTGGTTTGGGTCCGTGGCATTTTCAAGGGTAAGGGTCAACTGCCAGAAGTCTTGGTACATATTGGCACAAATGACATTGGTAGAGAAGGTGAGGAGGTCCTGAAGAGAGATTTTAGGTAGCTCGGTGGAAAGTTGAGAAACACTACCTCCAGGGTAGTAATCTCTGGATTGCTGCCTGTGTCACATGCCGGTCAGGGTAAGAATAGGCTGATCTGGCAGATGAATGTGTGGCTGAGGAGCTGGTGCAGGGGCAGGTGTTCACATTTATGAATCATGAGGATCTCTTCTTGGGAAGGTACAACCTTACAAAATGGATAGGTTCCAATATCCTTGCAGGCAGGTTGGCTAGAGTTGTTTGGATGGGCTTAAACTAGTTTCACGGGGGCGGGGGGAATGGAAACTGGAGTGATGGTGCTGAAGATGAGGTAGTTGATTTACAAACAAAGGCAATGTGTAGTGAGACTCCGAGCAAGGAGGGGCTGATGATAGGGCAAAATTGCAGTCAACAGGATGAGTTGTAACGTAAAAGGTGGACAAAATCGAAAAGGGTGATTGAAGGTGTTATATTTGAATGCACGCAGTTAATAGAATAAGGGAGATGAACTTGTAGCACAGTTACAGATTGGCATGTAGGATGTTGTAGGCATCACTTAATTACGGCTGAAAGAAGATTATAGCTGGGAGCTTAATGTCCAAGGATACATATTGTATCAAAAGGACAGTTAGGAAAGCAGAGGGTGTGACGTTGCTCTGTTGGTAAAAAAAAAAGAAATCAGATCATTAGAAAGAGGTGACATGGGGTCAGAAGCTGTTGAATCACCATAGATAAAGCTAAGGTACTGCAAGTGTAAAAAGACCTTGATGGGAGTTATATACAGACCCCCAAACAGTAGTAAGTATGTGGTCTCCAAATTACAACGAGGGATAGAAAATGCATGCCAAAAGGGAAGTCATGGGGGATTTCAATATGCAGATTGATTGGCAAAATCAGGTTGGTTCTTGATTCCAAGAAAGGGAATTTCTAGAATGTCTGTGAGATGGCTTTTTAGAGCAGCTCATGGTTGAATCCACTAGGAGATTAGCTATTCTGGATTGGGTGTTGTGCAATGAATTGGAATTAATTAAAGAGCTTAAAGTAAACGAACCCTTAGAAGAAAGTGATCATGATATGATAGAATTCACCCTGCAATTTGAGAAGGAGAAGCTGAAGTCAGATGTATCAGTATTATAGTGCAGTACAGGGAATTACAGAGGCATGAGAGAGGATTTGGTCAGAATTGATTGGAAAAGAACTCTGGCAGGGATGTGGCAGAGCAGTAATTCCTGGAATTTCTGGAAGCAATTCGGAAGGCGCAAGATATACACATTCCAAAGAGGAAGAAGTGTTCTAAAGGCAAGATGACACAACCGTGGCTAATAAGGAAAATCAAAGCTAACATAAAACCCAAAGAGAGGGCAAATAATAGAGTTAAAATTAGTGGGAAGTTAGAGGAATGGGAAGCTTTTAAATTCCACCAAAAGGATCCACGAAAAAATGTCATTAAGAAGTGTGACAAAAGAGGGTTAGAAAGAGTACACATAGATTAAGATGTTAACTGTCCTGTGCTGGCACCAGTGGGATCAACAGTTGATCTGCCACCTGCCTTCAGGAGAAAGAGAGATAAGGAAGACAATGGAGCAGCATTTGGAAATGTTAATGAAGAGACGGGAGAGTTTAACGGAAGGAAACACGGTCTGAGAGCTGTCAAGATCGGCTCCTTTTTGAACCCTGAACTGTTTGAAGTATGATGGACAGGCGATACCCCAGCAGGGGGATAAAAAGGGACAGGTTCGCTAAGGCAGGACACACATGACACCCCGAGGTAACGAGACCCTGGAAGCGGTGCATCTCCCACAAGTTGGTGGGAGTTTTGGAGGGCTGGTCGCGGGACCAAGCCATAGACGCACAGGATGGAAAGGTATGATCGGTGGGAACCTGGTGTGTGTCTGCCCTTGCCTGGGTGCCAGGTTCACTGCAGAGGAACGATCGTATCTGAAACGGAGGGGTCACAGTCAGTGACCTCAGAAGACATTACAAGGGGCTCGCCCAAAAGCTGACTGCGAGGAATATCGAAGGTCTGTGTGGAAGCCGTTTTGAATATTCATTCGCTTTCGCCCTCTCTCTCCTCCCCCACCCCCCATCCACCGGCACGGCAGTGATTACTGTGAACTGAACTGAACTCAATTGAACTGAACTTTGTGTCACTTTGAAACTCGTCATTTACCCCTAGACGACGATAGAGCTTGATTGATCCTATTATCCTAGTTCTGTGGACATGTGTGTTTATCATTGCTGAACTGTTGCATTTATTATTCTTTCGAGTAGAGTACTGTGTTGCTTATTTCTTTAATAAAACTTTCTTCGTTCCAGTAATCCAGACTCCAACTGAGTGATCCATTTCTGCTGGTTTGGCAACCCAGTTATGGGGTACGTAACAGAAGGTAGAGATGGAATACAGAAGTAAGCTAGCCAATAATATTAAAGAGGATACCAAAAGTTTCTTCAGATACATTGTGTAAAAGAGAGTTCTGAAATAGGTTGCTGAAGTTTGTAGTGGTATCAGTCAAGAATTATTAGATCCTGGAAGGCTGGAAAATTGCAAATGTCACTCCACTCTTCAAGAAGGGAGAGAGGCAAGAAGAAAAGAAATTAGTAAGCCTGTTAGTCTGATCTCAGTAGTTGGTAAGATGTTGGAGTCGATTGTTAAAGGATGTGGTTTCAGGTTACTTGGAGATACATGATAAAATTGGCCACAAGGGAAAATCTTGCCTGACAAAACTGTTGGCATTCTTTGAAGATATAACAAGCAGGATAGACAAAGGAGGATCAGTTGATGTTGTGTACTCTGATTGGCTGGAGGCAAAGAGGAATGAAAGGAGCCTTTTCACATGTCCTCTATAAGAAAAACACTGAACAAGAATGGTGTTCATGGTAAGGCACCACGGAGGAAACCAATGCTCTCCCCGAAAAAAAATTACTATACACCTTAAGTTTGCAAAATATCACCTAGATGTTTCAGAATGCTTCTGTGACAACGTTTTGTGAACAGATGAGACAGAAGTTAAACTTTTTGGCAGAAATACCCACTGCTATGTTTGGAGGAAAATGGACACTGCACACCGACACCAAAACCTCACCCTAATTGTGAAGCATGGTGGAAGGAGCATCATCGTTTGGGGCTGCTTCAGGGCCTGGACAGCTTACAATTGTTGAGGGAACAATGAATTCAAAATTGTATCAAGACATTTTGCAGGAGAATGTCAAGGTAGTGGTCCATCACCTGAAGCTTAATAGGTTGGATGATGCAACAAAACAATGATCCGAAACACGAGTAAATCGATCACAGAATGGTTTAAAAAGAAAAAAAATCGTGTTTTATAATGGCCAAGTCAGAGTCCAGACCTTAACCCAATTGAGATGCTGTGGCATGACCTGAAGAGGGCTGTTCATGCAACATATCCCAGAAATATTGATGAACTGAAGCAGTTTCGTATAGAGGAATGGTCTAACTTCCTCCTTGCCATTGTGCAAGTCTGATCAGCAGCTACAGGAAATGTTTGGTGAGGTTCCTGCTGCTATTGATGTTCTACCTGTTATTCAGTACAAAGGTTCACATTTTTTCCTGCCTGCACAGTGAATGATCAAGCAATGTGTTCAATAAAGACATGAAAAGTAGAATTGTTTGTGTGTAACACACATCAAAGTTGCTGGTGAACGCAGCAGGCCAGGCAGCATCTCTAGGAAGAGGTACATTCGACATTTCGGGCCGTGACTAACTGTTAGTCAGGACTAACTGAAGGAAGGAAGGGTTAGTAAGAGATTTGAAAGTGGGAGGGGGAGGGGGGAGATCCAAAAAGATAGGAGAAGACAGGAGGGAGAGGGATGGAGCCAAGAGCTGGACAGGTGATTGGCAAAAGGGATATGAGAAGATCATGGGACAGGAGGCCCAAGGAGAAGGAAAAGGGGGAGGGGGGGAAACCCAGGGGATGGACAAGGGGTATAGTCAGAAGGACAGAGGGAGAAAAAAGAGAGAGAGAGAGAAAGAATGTGTGTGTATAAATAATTAACGGATGGGGTACGAGGGGGAGGTGGGGCATTAGCAGAAGTTAGAGAAGTCAATGTTCATGCCATCAGGTTGGAGGCTACCCAGACAGAATATAAGGTGTTGTTCTTCCAACCTGAGTGTGGCTTCATCTTTACAGTAGATGAGGCCGTGGATAGACATATCAGAATGGGAATGGGATGTGGAATTAAAATGTGTGGCCACTGGGAGATCCTGCTTTCTCTGGCGGACAGAGCGTAGATGTTCAGCAAAACGATCTCCCGGTCTGCGTCAGGTCTCACCAATATATAGAAGGCCACATTGGGAGCATCGGACGCAGTATATCACCCTAGCCGACTCACAGGTGAAGTGTCGCCTCACCTGGTGTACATGTCTGTAATGGCGGGAAGAGAGACCCCGACGATCTTCTCAGCTGACCTCACTATCCGCTGCGGGGTCTCACAATCTGAGATGGTGCAATTTCCGAACCAGGCAGTGATGCAGCTGCTCAGGATGCTCTCAATACAACCGCTGTAGAGTATGGTGAGGATAGGGGGTGGGAGATAGACTTTTCTCAACCTTCGCAGAAAGTAGAGACTGCGTTTGTTTATTATTGTGACTTAGATGAACATCAGACCATATCTTATAAGTAATTAATGCGGAAAACCAGGCAATTGCAAAGGGTTCACAAACTATTTCTTGCAACCGTATTATAATGAAGAACCGTTATGATGAATGGACTTTGGAATACCTGGAGATGTTTAACAAAGTTAATTGTAGGTACAGGAAATGATCAGGAGGGCAAAGTGTAATTAAAAGTCTTGCTGCATTTGTGTTTGGGTCAATCTGGAAAGTGAATGAGGTAACGATGTTCAGCCTATATCTTGCAGAATGACAAAGCTGGATTGAGAGTCCTCATGAGTTAGTCCTGTTAATGTTAGTCCTGACGAAGGGTCTCGGCCTGAAACGTCGACTGCGCCTCTTCCTATAGATGCTGCTTGGCCTGCTGCGTTCACCAGCAACTTTGATGTATGTTGCTTGAATTTCCAGCATCTGCAGAATTCCTGTTGTTTACCTGTTAATGATTGTTGATTTTTAATTGGTTACTTTGTTACATAAACACAATGTAGCCACTTTATTAGCTACCTTCTCTACCTAATAAAATGGCCACTGAGTCTATGTTTGTGGTCTTCTGCTGTAGCCCATCCGCTTCAAGGCTCAATGCATTCAGAGATGTTCTCTGCATGCTACAGTTATAATGTGTGCCATTCTCTTCTCATGCCTCTCATTAATAAGTTGTTTTTGCCCACAGATCTGCTGCACACTGGGTTTTTTTTGTTTTTCGTATCATTCTCAGTAAACTCCAGAGACTGTTGTGCAGGAAAATCCCAGGAGATCAGCAGTTTCTGAGATGCTCAAACCACCCTGTCTGACACCAGCAATCATTCCATGGTCAACGTTACTTAGATTATATTTCTTTCCCATTCTCATGTTTGATTTAAACAACAAGTGAACCTCTTGACCCTGTCTGCATTATTTTATGTAAAAGTTGCTACCACATGATTGGATGATTAAATATTTACATTAATGAGCAGGCGCACATGTGTAGCTAATAAAGTGGCCAATGAAGTAGTAAAATAGAAAGAAATTCTGATATCAATATCTTCAGAGGATAGCCATAATCTGTGAACGCTGATTAAAAGTGTGTTCAGTGTAATTATGACTTTGTATCAGGGTGCGTGTGTCTTAAATATTTAACATTGGGATGTAACTGGGCTGCAATTGCAGCTGAATGTAGAACTTCTCCAAAAATAGCCATTACCCTATGTTTCATAGTTGATCTTTTCACAGAAAGTACGCTTTTAATTTTCACCTAATGAATCCTACCACCATACAGTGAGGAATTCTTTTAACATGAAAGATTTGAACTGCTTGGTTATTTTTAGAAGAATTCACAAGCAGGTGTAATATTGGATGATATGCCTGATGTATTGCCTGTTCTACAGACACTTGGAAACTTTTCAGGCAAATAGGTGGAGGGTTCTATATATGGCTTAAGCTTTGCTCACATCGTGTCATTTGTTTTTGATAGGAACTAACCTGCAGAGAGGAATTGCTTACTTTACTGCTGTCGCTTCTTCCTCTGGTTTGGAAGATACCTGTTCAAGAAGAGAAAGCTCCAGGTTTGTTTGAATAAATATCCTTTTCTTTCTGTGGTATTGCTTTTGCTGCTATGCACATGCCCTTCTGTAGTTTTTTGTTGAGTGATCTGTGTGTTATTTAAAGGATAGCTGAAGATTTTTAAAGGGAGCTTTCTCACTGAAAAGCTTTGGAAACTGCACCTAACATGGTAAAGAAACTGAAAGATACATGTCTCTATGTGTTCTTTTAAAGCAATGAGTGGATCATGTTGAGAAAAATGAATTGTTCGCCTATTTTCACTTTTAGATGTAGAAATCGTATTGCAACTAGTTTGCTCTTTTGACCTGATTTGTAGAGTTGGATAATTTTCTGACCATGTTGTGGCTAAGTTAATAAAGAATGAAAATGCGTGAGGAACTACAACACTCCAAATTTGTGCCACCATTTAGGATCTCTGCATCTGAGGTTGACAGAAGCACTTCAATTATGCTGAATGAATATGTGATGTGGTTTGACTGAATGTGACATTTCAGTGGTCCCACATCAAACAAAATAATTACTGGACACAATATTTTGTGAAGATGCAAAATAAGTTTGCCCTTAAATTGCATTGTTTGACCTTATGCATAATGTGAGAATATGCCTATACAATTTAATGATTTGTTCAAGAAAGCTGGACTGAGTTAATGTATATATACCTCAAATCATGGAGTCATACAGCACAGAAATAGGCCCTTCAGTCCAACTTGTCACTGCTGTCCAAAATTCCCATTAAAACTGGTTTGGTTTGCCTGCATTTGGCCCAGATCCCTCTAAATCTTTCCTCTCTATGTGATTGCCTTTTAAATGCTATTATTGTACTTATCTCTGTCTACCACTTCCTTTGGCAGCTTGTTCCACCTGCTCAACAAACTCTGGGTGGAAACAGTTGCCCCACAGGTCCCTTTTAAATCTTTCCTTATCACTTTCAACTATACCCTCCAGTTTTCGATAGCCTACCCTGGGGAAAATACTTCAACTATTCATCTTATCTATGCCTCTCTTGAGTTTATAATTTGATAAGGTCACCCCTCAACCTCCAACACTCCCAAGGAAAACTCTCCCAGCCTATCCAGTCTCTCCTTGTAACTTAACCTCTTCTGTTCTGGTAACATCTGTGTGACTCTTTTTTGCTTACTCTCTAGCGAATTACATTTTGTAGTAGATCACTGGAGCTGCACCCAGTATTCTAAACATGGCCTCACCCACAACTTACGAAGCTGTAATATGATGTCCCAACTCCGTACTAAATATTAAATAACCATAGGTACTGTGACATTTGAGTATGCTAATCTATTGTCATGTACACTATTATTTATAATAAAGGTGTTACGAACAAAAATCTCAAACAGATTCCACCTTCTAATAGATGTAACTGCATAAGTGGCTCTTCAAGGGTAACTGGAAGTGGATGTTTGCTGGCACTCAGAAAATGGCCATAAAGTTGTTGAGAACAATGTTTTGTTTGATGTTTATGAGGAGAAAAACTACCCCAAGTTGGATTATCTATGGAGTAATTAAGAAATGTATAAAAGTAAAACTGAAGTTGGTTTGGAAATTGTGCAATTCTGTGTAAAGTGAAAATTAACAGGACATGCAAAACTATGGTCAGAATGCTTTGGCAAAGAGCATCTGCATCATTTACCTCTTCTGCCTTCAAACTAAACAGTTAAATCCTGGAGCTAAGTTTGTAATTGATTTAGTGAGAGATTAAGTAAGCTGGTCAGCAAGCCTTGTGTGTATCAAGGGGAAGCTTTGAGGATGACAGTGATCCATTGAGATGTTCTTCTGTAATAAGGAAACCAAAAGATCATATGCCAATTCTAGAATGGCCCTCTTCTGACTTCCATAATGGCAAGAAATTTTGGGACGGCAGGTGGGGTATTGGTGTGAATGTTCCCAACACGAAACAAGGTGGAATTTGAGAAAACGATCAGCAAAATGGCATTAAGAATTTAAAGCATTTAACTGTTCAGTTTGAACACTAATACATTGTTGGAAACTGTCATTGGGATTTCTCTTAACTCCTTGATTCTCCTACTATCCACCTACATGAGCAAGCAGTAAGGAAATAGGGATGCCATAGTAGCATCGAAGTTAGCGTGATGCATTATAGCTCTGAATGTTGGAGTTCAATTTCAGCGTCCTCTGTTATCAAGTTTGTATGTTCCTTCCTGTGTGCATGTGGTTTTCCTCTGGGTGCTCTGATTTCCTCCCACAGTTCAAAGATACTCCAGTTAGTAAGTTAATTGGTCATTGTAAATTTTCCTGTCATTAGGCTTGGGGCGTGAGTTCCCAACCTGGGGCTATGGACTCCTTGGTTAATGGTAGGAGTCCATGGCATAAAAAAAGGTTGGGAACCCTGGACTTGGATTAATTGGTGGGCTGCTGGGTAGCGCGGCTCATTGGGCCAGAAGGGCCTGTTCTGTGCTGCACTGCTAAATAAAATAAAGATTAAAGGAAGATAAATTATGAAAATAAACTAGCATAAAATATAAATACAGATGTTAAACAACTTCATAATTGCATGAAGTGGAAAAGAATTGTTAAAGTGAATGTAGGGTCCCTTAGAAAAAGAGTGGGGAATTATTATTGAGTAATACAGAAAAAAAGCCAAGGTTTTTAAATGGTTGCTGGTGAACACAGCAGGCAGGCAGCATCTCTAGGAGGAGGTACAGTCGATGTTTCAGGCTGAGACCCTTTGTCAGGACTTTGATGTGTGTTGCTTGAATTTCCAGCATCTGCAGAATTCCTCGTGTTTGCATTTTTAAAAGATTTTTAAATGACTGTTTTGTGCCAGTCTTCACAATGAAAATCATGTCTTAACATTTCAAAGAGAAATGTTATAGATGCACTAGGAGGTCCTTGATATAATTGATATCACTAAAGACATGGTGCTGAGCAAACTTGTGGGCCTAAAGGTAGGTAAGTCCCTTGGTATCCTAGGGTACGGAAAGAAATGGCAGAAGTTATAGTAGAGGTATTTGTGAAAATTTACCCAAAAAGTCTTTGGATTCTCAGCAGGTCCAACATATTGAAAGGCAGCAAATGTTATACAACTTTCTTTTTTAAAAAGATGACACAAAAGGCAGGCAACTAAAAGCCAGTTAGCTTAATGTCTTTAATTGGAAAAATGCTTGAAGTTATCGTTAGGAAGAAGTAGCAAGACCTCTGGATAGAAGTGGTTCTATCAGACAGACACAGCATAGATTCCTGAAGGGCAGCTTATTTTTGACAGACTTATTGGAATTGTTTGAAGATATAACAAGCACAGCAGATAGTGGGATGTTGTATACTTGGATTTCTGGAAGGTGTTCAATAAGATGCCACTTAAGACTTAAGAATGCTTGGAGTTATGGATGTAGCCTCAAGTTTTGGGGAAGTAGATTTAGGACTGAGATGAGGAACTGCTTTTCCCAAAGTGCAGTGGAACTCTTGAATTTTTGCCAGGAGAAGCAGTGGAGGCTACCTCGTTAAATATATGTAGGATGCAGTTAGATGGATTTTTGATTAGTAGTGAAATTAAGGGTTATGGGGGGCACAACTGATTGACAGATGAGTAGCCACTGCTCTACATACCATCCTGGTACATCTGGAGAAGAAGGATGCTTATGTGAAAATGCTGTTCTTGAACTACAGTTCAGCATTCAACACCATAGTTCCATCCAGGCTCGACAAGAAGCTCAGAGACCTCGGCCTTGACCCTGCCTTGTGCAGCTAGATCCTGGACTTCCTGTCAGATCGCCAGCAGGTTGTAAGAGTGGTCTCACTGACCTCCAACCCTCTGACTCTCAATATAGGAGCCCCTCAGGGCTGCGTACTGAGTCCCCTCCTTTGCTCCCTGTATACCCATGACTGTATTGCCGCCCACAGCTCCAATCTGCTAATTAAATTTGCCAACACACTACATTGATTGAGCTTACCTCAGACAATAACGAGGTGGCCTACAGGGAAGAAGTTATCTCTCTGATACAGTGGTATCAAGAAAACAACCTCTCCCTCAATGTTGCAAAAACAAAGGAGTTGGTTGTGGAATACAGGAGGAATGGAAACGGGCTAACCCCTATTGACATCAATGGATCTGGGTCCTCACGTGGTCTGTACTCACCAGCGGCCTCTTTCACCTCAGACGGTTGAGGAAGTTTGGTATGGGCCCCCAAATCCTAGGAACTTTCTACAGGGGCACAATTCAGAGCATTCTGACTGGCTGCATCACTGCTTGGTATGGGAACTGTACCTCCCTTAATCGCAGGACTCTGCAGAGAGTGGTGTGGACAGCCCAGCACTTTTGTAGTTGTGAACTTCTCATGATTCAGGACATTTACAAGGACTGGTGTGTAAAAAGGGCCCATAGGAATATTGGGGACTCGTGTCACCCCAACCATAATCGATTCCAACTGTTACCATCCGGGAAGCGGTACTGCAGCATAAAAACCAGGACCAACAGGCTCCGGGGCAGCTTCTTCTACCAGGCCATCAGACTGATGAACTCGCGCTGATTTGAGTGTACTCCATATTACATTGACTGTTCTATTTATTATAAATTAGTATGATTGCACATTGCACATTTAGATGGAGACGTAATGTAAAGATTTTTACTCCTCATGTATGTGAAGGATGTAAGAAATAGTCAATTCAATTCAATTCAAAAAGGGCAGATAGGTCAGGCTTAGTCCACTGCCATATCAGCTTGAGGGGCCAGATCTCCTCCTATTTATGTTCTTATTGGTCTAAGTACTCATCCAGCCAGCAGGCTTTGGGGATTTTGGAGGAAATGTACATAGTCACAGGGACAATGAGCAAACTCCACAAGAAAGGCATCCAAAGATTAAAATTGAATTTGGGCTGACGAAGCCTTGAGACAGCACCACTATCTGTTGTACCACTCTGCCATTGGGGGTGGTGGTCGAGAAATACTATCCAGTAGTTAGAGTTATACCATTTGCAGAAAATTAAGGATCATTGTAAAATGCCAGCCTTGCCAGTAGCAGCCAGCTTCTGAAAAAGGAGTACAGGTGTACCCCGCTTTTCGAACGTTCACTTTACGAAACCTCACTGTTATGAAAGACCTCCATTAGTACCCTGTTTTCGCTAATATAAGGTGTTTTCACTGTTAGGAAAAAAATCAGCGCACGATAAAAAATCAGTGCGCGAAAAAAGGCAGCGCGCGCCCTGAGCAGCTGCTCTTCCCCGGATTTGGAACGGCATTGCTTTAACATGTGCCTGTGAGCAGCCGTTTGCAAGATGAGTTCTGAGGTATTGGAAAAGCCTGAAAGAGCTCGTAAGGGTGTTACACTTAGTGTGAAACTAGACATAATTAAGCGTTTCGATCGTGGTGAACAAAGTAAGGACTAAGAGAGTTTGGCTTGTGGAAGCTGATGAAGATGATGTTGAAGAGGTTTTGGCATCCCATGACCAAGAACTGATAGATGAAGAGCTGATGCAATTGGAAGAGGAAAGGATGACAATCAAAACCGAATGCAGTAGTGAAATGAACGTGAAGCAACTGCGTGAGATTTTCGCTGCAATGATAAAGTACGACTTTAATTTTGAGAGGGTACGTAGGTTTAGGGGATATTTGCAAGATGGTTTGAGTCCTTACAAAGAACTGTATGATCTAAAAATGCGCGAGGCTCAGCAATCAAGCAAGCCTTCCACGTCAGCCACAGCAGACGACGAACCTCGACCTTCGACATCAAGGTGGGCAGTCATAGGAGAAAATGAGCCGCCTGCTGTAATGGAAACAGACGATGATGAGATGACATCCCAGTGTCCCACCACCCCAACCCCCAGGCCGTGGACAGATACCGATTCGCGGAGAATGCAGCGGTAGCTGGGAGGCACACAGCACATCTTTAAGAAAAAAGCCAAAATAAACATGCTAATTAATTAGGTGCTGCCCGACACGTAAATGATCTGGGCTGACAATTATGTGTTGGACGGCACCTAATTAATTAGCATGTTTATTTCGGCTTTTTTCTTAAAGATGTGCTGTGTGCCTTCCGGCTACCGCTGCATGCTTCGCGGCAATGTATCGGTTGGCGGCCTGGAGGGTGGGGGCCACTGCACCACCCCAGCCTGCGACGACTCAGTCTAACACACCATCATCAGTGTGCTCTGTGCTGTCTTCCCAGTTCCAGTAAGTGATACTACACTGTACATACATTATTTCTACTTTATATAGGCTGTGTATTTTTGCGTGTTATTTGGTATGATTTGGCAGCTTCATAGCTTAAAGATTACTGGAGAGAGTGTTTTTGCCGAGAGCGCTTGCGTGAGATTTTCGCTTCGGAAAACAGTGCCGGCAATGATTGTGGAAAGGTATTTCTACTTTATATAGGGTATGTATTTATCATATCATTCCTGCTTTTACTATATGTTACTGTTATTTTAGGTTTTATGTGTTATTTGACATGATTTGGTAGGTTATTTTTGGGTCTGTGAACGCTCACAAAATTTTCCCATATAAATAAATGGTAATTGCTTCTTCGCTTTACGACATTTCGGCTTACGAACTGTTTCATAGGAACGCTGTACCTTCGGATGGTGGGGGAAACCTGTAAATAAAATCAGGAGGATGTATAATTTTTGTTCTCTTGGTACAACATTGTAAATGTCTTCATATGCCTTCATATCTTTTCCACTAGTCCTGTAGATTCTATGGAAGATGGGAACAAAAGACTTCCTGTTACTGAATAATGTTTATTCTATATGTTTCAGATTTAAGTCTACCTTGAAAAACATATGTACTCATGCTAAATGTTATTTTCCTTTTATTTATTATGTCTTGTGCACTACCTTTGCATGTTTATGCAGGATGAAGGACAAACTAGAGGTATAGTTCTGGTTATTTGTACTCTTAAGTCAACTGTATACTTTTTTGATGCGAGATTCTGTAGATGCTGAAAATCCACAGCAAAACACACAAAATGCTGGAGGAATTCAGCGGGTCAGGAAACATCTATTGAAATGCATAAGCAGCCAACATTTTGAGCTGAGAACCTTCATCAGTACTAGAAAGGAAGGGGAAGAAGCCAGAGTAAGAAGATGGGAAGAGGGGAAGGAGTACAAAGCTTGAAGGTGATCGGTGAAACCATGTGTGTGAGGGAGTGGGATGAATTGAGAAGCTGGGAAGTGATGACTGGAAAAGGTAAAGGACTGGAAAAGGAGGAATCTGATAGGAGAGTGGACCATGGAAGAAAGAGGAAGAGCAGGGACACCAGGGGAAAGTGATAAGCAGGTGAGGAGAAGAGAAAAGTTAAGAGGGGGCCAGAATTGATGAAAGGGGAAGGGGTAAAATTACAGGAAGTTGGAGAAGTCGATGGAGAATTCAGGTTGGAGGCTAGATGGAATATATGTTGTTGCTCGTCCAACCTGAGACTCATTGTGGCCGCAGAGAAGGCCTGGACCGATATGTTGAAATGGGGCTGGGATTGGAATTAAAATCGTTGGGCCCTGCGAAATCCTGTTTTTGTAGATGAAGCAAAGGTGCTTAACAAAGCAGTCTTCCCCTCTTGTCAGGTCTCACCAATGTAGAAGAGGCCGCATCGGGAATACTGGATACTATAGAGATCCACTTATCCCTGCAAGCGGAAGAAGTGCTACAGCTGCCTGTTCACCTCCTTCCTTACCTCAATTCAAGGCCCAACAGTCCTTCCAGGAGAGGCAACCAACACTTTGCCTGTGAATCTGTTGGGGTGCTCCGGATGCAGCCTCCTCTACATTGGTGAGACCAGAAATAGATTGGGGGACTTTTTTGTCGAGCACTCCATCTGCATAAAGCAGGATTTCCCAGTGGCCAATTATTTTTATTCGAGTCCCCTTTCCCATCCAGCATGTGTGTCCATGGTCTCCTTTACTGTCATGGTGAGGCTGCTGTCAGGTTGGAGGAGCAACACCTCATGTTCCACCCCCTTACATTGTCTCCTCACCTACCCATAACCTCTCCCTGGTGCCCATCCTCTTTACCTTTCTCCACTCTCCTCTCCTATCAGATTCCTCCTTTTCCAGTTCCTTACTTTTTCCATCTCTCACCTCCTAGCTACTTAATTCACCCACTCCCCTCCCCCTTCTATCACCTGCCACCTTCTTGCTTGAACTCCTCCTTGTCTCTTCACCACCCTATTCTGGCTTCTTTCCCTTTTTTTCCCAGTCCTGATGAAGAATCTCGGGGTGAAACATTGACTATTTATTCATTTCCCCAGCCTGTCCTGCTGAGTTCCTCCAGCGTTTTGTGTATGCTGCTCATTATTGGCTTTGCGAAATATCTGAACATTTCTGAATATATCAGTGAATTGCATAATCCTATCGTATTTCTGTATGCCTGTCATTTGTGTAAGGCAAAAAACTTTAATTGTGGTAGCTTGTTCATACTTTATTCAACTGATCCATGGGGATGTTGTTTTGCCCAGTTAAACAAACTGATTAAACTAAAGTACTCCCATTGAAAGGACTACAATAAAAAGAAATTAACTCACATTAAACAAGGAGTCGTATACTATGGTCCCTAACGTGAATGTCCACTGGTTAAACATGAAAAGTCAAGGCCTAAAAGCTTGAAGTTTCATGGGTAACCAGTGAAAACTTCACACTTTTCCAGGACTTTGTGGGTGCGAACAGCGCTTAAAAAAGGACATGTGTAATGTCCATCCCAAGTCAAACGATGGTTGCTTTGATCAAGGTGAGCAATACATTTCTTCTTGCATCCAGTCATGTGTATGACTTAAACTGTACTTACTGGTACTTGCCTGCAGTAAAGTTCAAAGTACATTTATTATAAAGTATGTTTTCTTTATACAATCTTGAGATTTGTCTCCTTATAGGTAGCCACAAAACAAAGAAACCCAATAGAACCCATTGCAAACAAAGAGGACAGTCAAACACCCGGTGTGCAGAGAGAGAGGAATAAAAGTAAATCATGCAAACAATAAAAGCAAGCAAACAGCATTCAGAACTGAAGTTCACAAAGCTAAGAATCACTGCAGTCAATCCAGAAGTCCACGTGTTGCAGGCCACAACCTCAGTCCAGCAGAGACAAGCAAACCCTGCTACAGAGCCAGACATCTCTGCAGCGAGCCAGAAGTCCACTAGTTGCAGGCCGTAGTCTCAGATCAGCAGAGACGAACACGCCCCATGGAACAGTGAGCCGAACTAAAGCATTGTCCTCCCTTGAATTTGCATTGTTGTATTCTAACCAGTTAGTCTTTATATATTTTTAAATTCTCAATGTAGTTCTGTCAATTGATTAATGTTTCTTTTGTAAAGTTACCTCATTACAATTGCCAGAAAATAAACTAAATTATATAAATTTAATTAAACAAGTATTTTTAAATATTCATTTATTTTAAACAAGACTACCTATGCTCTTCAAATTAATACCACATAATTTCCTGCAACTGGTTTTACGCTCAAAACAATTTTGCTTCGGAGTTGGAATATTGTCAGTTGAATGCCCAGTTTGGAAGTGTGAGGGCATTGTCAGAGCTGGAATTCCAGTGAATTGCTAAAGAAGTGCTGTATTTTTGAACTGTTTTGGAATTGAGAGATGCCAACCATATGCAGACAGTTGGGATTAGTTGGATTGGCATTGTAGTTGGCACAGACAAGTTGGGCCGAAAGGCTTATTCATGTGTGCTGTATGGTTCTGTGTTCTTCTGCTCGGGGAGTTTTCTAGTAGGGGCAAAAATATATTTAACCATCTTCACTAAAGCAAGTCACTTGCTCATTTTACTTGGGGCTGTTTGTGAGACTAGTTGTCCCTAAATTGGGTAAGGCGTCCATTACTGTAAGAAGTGGACTTTAAATGTACTCTGACTGTAGGGGATTTTTACTATTACCTGAGTGCGTAAAAGGTGCTGTGTAATTGTACGTTCTTTCTATCTTCTTGACAGTTACTTCTGTTTTATTTTAAAAGTGCATATTATTACTTGCATACAGTTCTGTTTGAAATGCCTTGGCAGACATATTGGTGCTGAACTTGGCCCATCATGTTCTATCAATAAGTCACTTTAACCCAATTACTGAGTCCTATTTGGTTTATTGCATAGAGTGATAGTGGAATGGAGCGTGTTGCCTGAAATGGTGGTAGAGACAAATACATTGGAGGCTTTTAAGAGGCATTTGGATAAGCATATGGATGTAAGGAAGATGGGGGGATATGGACTTGGTGTAGGTAGGAGGGATTAGTGTTTTTTGATTTGCTTTTTAATTAGTTCAGCACAACATTGTGGGTTGAAGGCCTGTTCCTGTGCTGTACTGTTCTATCTTATATGTTTTGTTTGGTTTGAAGGCAAAGGCTCTTCATCTATCTGGACCAATGAAAATTACTTTATTATATTAATACTTGACTAGTTACATCATGGTCTGGTATGGAAACACTAAGGCCCATGAACGGAAGGACCTACAAAAAGTAGTGGATACAGCCCAGTCCCTCACAGGAACTACCCTCCCTCCCACCAATCATTAAGCACATCTGCAAGGAGCACTGCCATAAGAAAGCAGCATCCATCATCAAGAACCCCTACCATTCAGGCTATCCTCTCTTCTTGCTTCCATTGGGAAGGAGGTGCAGGAGCCTTGGGTCCCATGTCATCAGGTTCAGGAATAGTTACTATCCACCAACCATCAGGTTCCTAAATTAGAGTAGATTACTTCACTCACCTCAATACTGAACTGATTCCACAACTTATAGACTCACTTTCAAGTACTCTACAATTCATGTTCTCAGTATTGTTGATTTTCTTATTTATTATTTTTTCTGTATTTGCACAGTTGGTCTTTTGCACATTGGTAGCTTGCTGGTGTTTGTGTATAGTTTTTCATCGATTCTGTTGTTTTCCTTTATTCTACTGTGAATGCCTGCAACAAATCGAATCTTATGAAAGTATATGGTAATATATATAATTTACTTTGAGCTTTGAATTTTGAAATGCCTCTGAGTTGGTCAATATGTTTTTAGTCCTGCATGAGAGGGTGAGCAAAGTTGATAATCAGGTGTTCCTACTTTTTTTTTTGCTGCTGTTTCTCATCTCGGTTTCACTTTTAATTTTACTCACTGAAATGACAGCATTAATTAATACTAGTCACGTTAATGTGAATAAATTTAAACCTTCCTTAAGACAAACAAATACTTAAATAACTTTTTTATTTTTATTAAAATGCATAATTATAAGCTTCAAGTAAAGCATTGCAATAAATACAGCATATGATATTTTCTGAAGTTCTGGTCTCTGCCAAGTTAATTAATTTTAATTGAGATGGTGATGATACAATTACATTAATATCCACATCCCTAACTTGGACAGAGGCAACCTAGTCAAAATTAACCCCATGGTAGTTATGGCAATATAGCTCCTGATGACATGACCATGTCTGCCAATGACAGAGAACAAAATAGTCTCTGCTTTAATTTCATCGTAGCTTGTTAGCATATTACTCAGCTATGGACCTTATTGATTGTTTTCTGCAATTGATGTTTATTATGGCTACTCTACAGAAAAAAATGGCCTTGAAAAGTTGTTTTCTGGCCAATAATCATGCTTTTTATCCCCTTAAAGATGAGTCTTAAAAGTGGAACAGACTTGCTCTGTTAAAGTTGTATTTCCAAATCTGCTTTTCTTCTGTTTCTAAGCGATTTTCACAGCAGTATGTAAGAATTTTGGATGTGTTGTTCTATATTTGGACATTAAGTGAGTTTCTCAGTTACTTGGCATATCAGAAACGATGTGTTGAAACCTGAATCGTCATTTTCATGTTGTAATCTAGGCAGCTTCTTAAATTGTTTAGGAATAAATTATTCATCTGGAAATACATGATCTATATGAAAGAATGAATAATAATTTCTTTTATTATTGCTGTACGTTCTGAAAATGGTATGGTCTGTCTTCTCCATTGACTCAGTGCATATACATTGCAATAAATGTCAAGGGCTCTATGACGTGGTTTAGTATGGCCTTTATCAGCAGAAACCAGACTGGACATGTGGTTCATCCTAAAAGCCAAATAAGCATATTGCAAGATATAAATTATTCAGAAAAATTATCAATTATGTATTATATCATCAATGTTAGCATTCATTTTGAGATGACTAGAATGTAAAGGTAAGGATGTAATGCTGAGGCTTTATAAGGCATTTGTCAGATCGCACTTGGAGTATTGTGCACAGTTTTGAGCTGCAATAGGGTGCAGAGGATGTTCATAGGAGTGCTACTGGGAATGAAAGGGTTAACATACGAGGAGTATTTGGCTCTGGGCATGTATTTGCTGGAGTTTAGAAGAAGAGGGAGGATCTGATTGAAACCTATTGATATTGAAAGGTCCAGATAGTGGATATGGAGAAGATGTTCTAGTACCTGAGGGTGCAGCCTCTGAATAAAAGGAAGTCCCTGCAGAACAGAGATGAGAAGGAACTTCTTTAGCCAGAGCATTGTGAATCTGTGGAATTAATTGCCACAGGCAGCTTTGAAGGCCAAGTAATTGGGTATACTTAAAGTGGAGCTCAATACGTTCTTGATTAGTAAGGGTGTCAAAGGTTATGAGGAGAAGGCAGGAAAGTCAGCCATGGTGAATGGTAGAGCAGATTTCATGGACCAGATGGCCTAATTCTATTCCTTTGTTTATGGTTTTACTGGATGAGCTCCTATATGCTAGAAATGTGTAATTACAAAATGTAAACTTGCATTTAAATAGTCTCTACTACAGCTTTAAAACATCCAAAAACATTTCATAAGCACTTCATTGTTGTCAGTATTTTAAGAAAATGTTGCCGTTAGCTTTTGCATAGTAACTACCTACACATAAGTAATCTATAATTAACAGGTAACACACACAAAATGCTGGAGAAATTCAGCATCGATGGTAAAAAGTAAACAGTTGATGTTTCAGGCCAAGACAGGGTTTAGCTCAAAACGTCAACCGTTTACTCTTTTCCATAGATGCTGCCTGGCCTACTGAGTTCCTCCAGCATTTTGTGTGCATTATTTGGATTTCCAGCATCTGCAGGTTTTCTCTTGTTTATAATTAACATGCAATCTTTTGCTGTATTCTTTCAGAGATTTTTTTCAGGAATATGGATGAACTCAGATGTTTTTGCATGATTCCATGGACTCTTTCGTGTTTACTTGAGAGCATGGACAACTGATGTCTCAACTGAACAACAGATCTTCTGGCATTATTCTGGGAGTGTTCATCTCAATGATGTACTGAACTCTCTTGAGTGGGTTTGAGTGAACAACCTTGTGATTCAAGTTGTGAGATTGCTCCCATCTCCTCCTCCCACTCCTCCTACCCAATCAAATTTTTGATGAAACTGGATATTTCAGGTGGCTGATTTGTAGAATGAAATAATTGATGCCTGAAGTTTTGTTGCATAATTCACTTTGGTGGTTAATGTACCACAAAGAAAGGTGAATGTATCCTACCCAATAAATCAATCATCCCACTTTGAAACGCAGATCAAAGCTAAGGAATTTTTAAAAAATCAACTTTCTGCCTTGTTGCACTAAATGTGGCTTCACTAAATTCTGAGTCTTGTCTCTTAAAGTTTGTCTTGTTTCTTTGACACTGATGAAATCAGAGCACACAATGAGCAAAATGTTTTCATCATTCCGGTGTGACGAAGAGCAGAGGATACATCCTTTGTGTTCTGCTTAATATTTTTCTCTCATGGATTATGACTGAAAGTTGTTAACTGATTATTAAATAGTGGTGAATTTGGCATCAGTGTTTTCTACATTGCTGCAGTCCTTGTGTGGCTATACTGTGCTTGGGACGCTGAGGCTTGAAAAGCATACAGAGTGCAAGTCTGGCGAGGGCGTCTCCACTTTGAAGTATTAACTCTTCTCTTTCCATAAGTGATGCCTGACCTGTTTACAGCATTTTCTGCATTTTGTTTCTACCTTTTGTGCTGCATTTGATCCCAGAAATTTATTTTCTTCAGATTTGCAAGGCCTCTTTTTCAACATTTTCATAAACAACTGCAGTTGAAGTGCTTTTGCCCATTGGCATGGAATTGCAAATGCGATCATACAGCTAATATAGATCCTTATTTCCATATAGGTTTCATTCAGTAACAACACTGCAACTAACAAGAGCAAAGGTTATTGGGTTATTTCCTGGGTTACCATACAACACAATTAGCATAATTCACTGAGACTAGTTTTTCCTATTTTTTTCTTATTTTCTTATTTTTCTTATCTGCTATATTTGGACAGTGCATCAAGAATGAGGATAACTTTAACTCTGGTTCTGTGGTCGTTGTGCACCTTACAGGCTCTCTGTACATGGGGTAGACATGATTGATGGCAAACAGAGGGTTAGTGGATGTCTTCTGTTGTTTTCACTGGGTTTCTACATGCTTCTGAGCAAGGGATTCAAGGTTCTTGGTGCTATCCCATGTCCTTCTGTTTCAGTTTTGCAGTTTGCCATTAGAATTCCTGTGAGTCAGTAAGCTTGGAAGGCAACCTGAATTTTCCTGAACAAATTTGACTCTTAAGATAATCTTCTAATCATCTAAACTAATTTGTGCTGCATAACTAGTCAGGAATTTAAAATTCTCTCCATCTTGAGAAATATCAGATGTAGCAGTGAATTATCCAATTATACAAATGTATGATCGCGTTGTAGACTAAAATACTCTTTGAACAATATACATTTGGCTACTTAACGTGATAGGTTTAAATTGTTCTTAGTATTGTTTTTCTTTTTGTTGGTTGTACTAACAAAAAGAGAATATATTTATGTCAGTGCCATTCTGAGCTCCAACTGCAAATACTTTTTTTGCTAACAATATTTCTGACAGTACCAGATGTGTTCTTTTAAAAATGACGTGTTGGGAATGCCTTCCCTGTACCAGGATTTTACCACTAAAGACTTTGGCAAAATCCTGATACTGAGCGTGAAATGGAATTCAAAGCTAAAGAAAATATAAGTCTGCATGCAATATCTCAAAAATAATTTCAGGATCTATAACAACAGCTTTCAATTTTAGTCTTGGTATTTCTTTCTTTGTCTACTTTTCACAGTTTTCTGATCATCAGTTTAGATGGCAAACTTTCAGAGAGAAATCAATTGCTGTTCAAAATTGCTGTAACCAAATTGTTCTTTTAACATTCAGTCCTGTTCCACTAAAGGATGCAATCTGTTCAAAATAATTTTGTTTCTAGAGATGCTGAATGTTGCTTGGACATACAAGCTGAATTTTGGTTTCCATTTATAAAGGCTCATCTATTTTATTTGGTCTTGTATCACCTTCACAATCTTGGGCAAATCATGATCTTAATTAAGCGTTTAGAATTTTGCACGTTATCAGAATGCCTTTTTATAGTTTAGATTAAATCTTTTGCTGCGGATAAGACAGAACAAATTTTCCTTTTGAAAGAAGACTAGGATTGTCATTTTCCTAGCATTGCCAGGTAGAGATTTAAAGAATTAAAAATTGATGTGGCTGGGTTGTGTTTAATAATAATTTAGTCAAAAGATCAGTGGGCTTACATGTAGATTGATTGACTTGCAGGAGTAAATGGGTTGTAATCAAGGACAAGGACCAATAATGGAAATATTGGTAATATTGAAGCCATTGGGTTGTGATTGAGACTGGGCGAGAATCTGGTCTACCTGCTTTTGAAGTGAGGAGAGGGATGGAGAGGGTATTTGGGGTGGATGTTGATGTTGAAGTCCTAGAAACCTGGAGTCGACAGAAAATTTTCAAAATATTAGGAGAAATTTGCAGAAAATTTCCAAACCAAGCAGAAACTTTATGTCCTGACGAAGGGTCTCGGCCCGAAACGTCAACTGTACCTCTTCCTAGAGGTGCTGCCTGGCCTGCTGCGTTCACCAGCAACTTTTATCTATGTTGCTTGAAATTCCAGCATCTGCAGATTTCCTCGTGTTTGCAGAAACTTAAGAATTAGGTGGCTGATAGGATACAGGAGCAGGAAGCTTTGTGGTATTATGTAAAAGCAGAAAGTTGCTAAATAGTGGATAAAAATATTCTTCTCAATGGATTGAAAGGATGGAAGTTAAGTTTTGGGAGAGGAAGTATAGCCTCTCTGGGTTTTTCTATTGACATATGCAACATAATTGAATTTATAACTTCATTGATAACATACCAGGGGTGATTGCTAAGTTCGTGGCCTAAGGTAGAAGAAGTCAATTTTAGAAAACCTAGCACATTTATTTTTCCAACACTGACACACTTAGTCCAGCGGTCGTGGAGCATACAGATTCCTTCTTTGTAGAAGTCGGCATCTTGGACCTCCAGAAGTGGTCCACAGCAGGAGTGATTGATAAGTTTGTGGCCTAAAGTAGGAGATGAGGAGAAACTTCAAACTTTCTGCATTTTCCCTCAAAGAGTTGAACTGCACGTGTGTTTAACAAGAGCTGTGTAACTTATCTCCTTCTACCTTAGGCCACATACTTATCAGTCACCCCTGCTGTGGACCACCTGGAGGTCCAAAACACTCTCGTTACATGCACGTGCAGTTCAGCTCTTTGAGTGATTATGCAGGAAGTTTGAAGTTAATAACTCATCTCCTTCTACCTTAGGCCACAAACTTATCTATCACTCCTACTGTGGATCACTTCCACAAAGAAGGGACCAGTATGCTCCACGATCACTGGACTAAGTGTGTACATGTAGGAGGGGACTATATTGAAAAATAAATGTGCTAGGTTTTCTAAAATTGACTCCTTCTACCTTAGGCCACAAACTTATCAATCACCCCTCGTAGAAGTAAAAGTAAGTTCGTATCATTGCTTCTGTTTGCTCTGCCCAAATAAATGACGAGATGCATGGAAAACTTAACATAGCAAACTACTTAATGGATAATCAATCAGTTTGTAATATCTATGTTTGAATGTTCCATTTTTTTAAGTTTTGATTTGGCAGTGTGAAATTCATCTCTTGAATGTGAAATCATCTTAATCACGCAGACTGAGTGATTCTTATTAGTTGTCAGCAAGACTATGATATGATTAAAACTATGAAGTTACTTTGTGTTCGAAGTTACTTTCAACTGGGTATGCAGTAAATATTCAGCAATTACCTTGAGAGTTATTGTAAATTCTTCTGTATTTTTTTTATTAATTATTGATGGAGAATGGATGTGAAAGCACAGAGGAATATCTGGAGAAATTTCTGAAACGCTCATTTGCTGCTGTTGTTACTGCGTGGTTGGGAATCTCTCGGAGGGTAGGCCTCAAAATCCCCAGCCTTGCCTGCTTTTGGTGACCGAGAAGGAGGTCGAATCATTCGGACAGAGATGGCGCACAGTACTCGGTGTCAGAGAGCTGATCAGAGCTCGAAGTTTTTGGATGACTCAGAGTCGGATTGTGGTCAGCATGGCAGGGAGAGTTTTTCTTCCTTCTCCCATCTGCGTGAGATGTGGGACATTTGAGAGACTTTGAACTTGACTGTGCTCATGGACTTCTTCATCAAGTTATGGTATTGTTGCACTGTTGTAACTATATGTTATAATTATGTGGTTTTGTCAGTTTTTTCAGTCTTGGTCTGTCCTGTGTTTTGTGATATCACACCAGAGAAAATATTGTATTATTTCTTAATGCATGCATTACTAAATGAAAATAAAAGAGGACTACGTGTCTTCATAATCTAAAAAAAAATCTAGTTCATAGATTGGAGTACTTCAGCCAGTCTAAAATGTATTGTCCTTGATCTGTGTGGAATTTCTTTAGCCAGAGGGTGATGAATGTGAAATTTATTGTCACAGATGGCTGTGGAGGCCTAGTGATTGGGTATATTTAAAGTGGAAGTTGATAGGTTCTTGATAAGTAAGAGAGGAAAGGGTATGGAGAGCTACGGTCCAGGTGCAAATTGATGGGACTAAGCAGATTAATAGTTTGACTTGGACTAGATGGGCTGAATTGCCTGTTTCAGTGCTGTAGTGTTCTGTGATTCTATGAAAGGAGAAGGGTTGGGGATGGGATTAGCAACCCATGTTGTAAAAACTAGAGCAAAAGAAATCTCCAAAGACCTCAGCCCTGGAAGAGAATCTTTGCTTGAAGATGTGTAAAGTCCTGTACTGGAAGCCAAGGGGCTGATCAACCATCTATCATCCAAGGCCCGTCACTATTGGAACGTGGAATATAGAAGCACTAATGTGGAATCCCCAGGGAATGCGGAAGAGAGGGTGGCCAAAGAACACCTGGAAATGCAGCCTTGAAGCTGACACCAAGAAGAAAGGCTACAACTGGGAACATCTTTAAAGACTGGCACAGGATCGAACTTCTTTTGACAGCCTATGCCCCAGTAGGGGTGATGGGCTTAACTAACAAACAATTGTTTTGAGTGCTTTGGTAAGCACCTTGAATCACTGGAGTCCTTTTTGCGGAGATACAATGTTGAGTAGGGAGTTCCAGGCCTTAAATATAGCAATAGTGAATCAATGACTATTTATTTTCAAATGTGAAGACCCATCTATTTTATTTGGTCTTGTATAATTTTCCTAATCTTGGGCAAATGAATGATCATAATCAAGCATTTAGGTTCTCCAGGAAGTAGCTGGGGAGTCTGAATATGTCCTAATAGATATCTATTGGACTTCCATTGATATCTTTTGGACATCTCTAATTTCCTTGTCAACTCTTGTTCTAATTCATTCTTTATATTATGTTTATTTGACCGTTTGATCTAATCCTTGTAGGGCCTTATGATCAGCAACATTGACCACTGACATTAATAAGTTGTTAACGTTGAGCAGGCGTAAAATGTTTGAAGACAAAAACTGAAGGTGTTTTTCTGCTCTGGATGTTCTTTTTTAAATGTTTGAATGCCATCTGACTTTCTATGTGGTACTCTGTAAATTCCTTTTTTAATCTATGCAATTTAGTGAACATTGAGTTCAAAAGTCAGGAAGTTATGTGGCAGCTTTATGAAAACTCCTGTTAGGCTGCATTTGGCGTATTGCATACAGTTCTGGTCACCCCAATCTAGGAAGGATATCAGAAGCTTTGGAGAGGGTGCAGAATAGGTTTACCAGGATACTTCCTGGATTAGAGGGCATGTGCTGTAAGGAGTGGTTGGCTAAGCATGTTTTTTCTCTCTGGAGTGGTGGAGGCTGAGAGGTGATCTGATAGAGGTTTATAGGATTATGGGTGGCATAGTTAGAGTAGACAGACAATATCAGTTTCCCACAGTTGAAATGTGCAAAACCAGACAGCATGCATTAAGGTGAGAGGGGGTAAATTCAACGGAAATGTGAGGGGCAAATTTTTTTTTTTTACAAAGAGTGGTGGGTGCCTGGAATGTACTGCCTGGGGTGGTGGTAGGGGTAGAGAGATTTGGAATTTTAAAGATACCTTTAGATTGGCATATTAATGTGAAGGATATGGTCATCATGTAAGCAGAACGAATTAGTTTATTTCACTGTTTGATTACTAATTTAATTGGTTCGGCACAGCATTGTGGGCTGAAGGGCTTGTTCCCGTGCTGTATTGTTCTACGTTCCTACATGGCAACTTCACGATGGAACAATACTCTGTACTGTCCTTAAAAAAGGGACAAATAGAAATATTTGCGTATTGAGAAAAAGAAGAGCACATAACATTGTCCAGCCTGCTCAAAGAAATGGCTTTTTCTAAGCCTTGTGAAGGAGGAGAGGCAGCTGAAGAAACATTGTAGATAATTCAATGATCTGGGGTCTGGGTAGGTGAAGGTAACCATTTAACCATGGGATTGACAGCGGATCAGAGAAGTTGTCACAAAATGAAACATCAATTGATAGTTGTTAAAAATACAGCTGCACCCTTTGAAGAAAATCACAAATTTTCCAAGTCATAGCAATGCTTTGGTTAACCTTCCTCTGACATTAAACATTACTGGGAAAGAGCTATCTATCGGGGGAACACGGCAGTTTGAGCAGAGTGAGTGAGTGTGTGTGTGTGTGTGTGTGTGTGTGTGTTGGGCGGGTGGGGGGGGGGGGTTGAAAGGAATTATTGACATTTCAGAACCAAATCCTGCATTAGGCCTTGGAGTGGGAGCTAGTGATAGCTAATATAAAGACGCGAATAGGGGTGGTAAGTGGAGAAAGAAAATAGATCATTTGGTCATTCTCTCTATCTTGCTTTGCACTTCACAACTGTTCTGCTTGCTCATATAAGTCGCAGTATTATTTTTCAAGACTGACTTTCAGATGTTTCTGAAAAATGCATCATCCAACCATTTTGTTAATAAGGAAGTCCATAAATCAAAATAATGCGTCAAACATAATATTAAAATATCGTACAGAGTTATAAATAAAAGATCAGTGGCTTTCGCTAAAGGTAAGACTACTGCAATAGAGTTTTATCACGGACACAGTAAATACTGTTTCAGCGAAGAGGGGAACTGATGAACATCAGCACAACTATACCCACAAAATAAATGTTTGATGATGGACGCCAAAGAAAAGGAACCTGCCTACAGCTCAAAAATTTCTCATTACTACTGTTATGTAAAAGCATTTGGCAATGAATATAACTAATTGTTGTTATCTTGTAAGGTATAGTCATGGCTGCTTGCAGAGTGAATATCAATAATTTATGGAATTGTATAATTATATCCAAAGTTGCCTTGTTTCTGATCCATTGGTTATAGTCATAGACCACTACAGTTCAGAAACAGGCCCTTTAACCCATCTAGTCCATGCCAAACAGTTGTCTTGTGTAATCCCATCAACCCACATCTGGACCATAGCCCTCTATGCCCCTCCCATTCATGTACTTATCCAAACTTCTCTCAAGTGTTGCAGTCCAACTCGTATCTACTACTTCTGCTGGCAGCTTGTTCCACAACACCCTGAGTGAAGATGTTCCCCATAAATATAACCTATCACCTATATAGTTCTAATCTCATTCAACCTTAGTGGAAAAAAACCTGTTTGCATTAACTCTATCTATAATCCTCATAATTTTGTATACCTCTGTCAAATCTCCCCTTACTCTCCTACGTGCCAGGGAATAAAGTCTGAACCTATTCAACCTTTCCTGTAGGTAACTGATCAGCACTGCAAACAATATTCCAAATTTGATTTTAGCAACTTCAACATTGCATCCCAACTCCTGTACTCAGTACTTCAATTTATGAAGGCCGGTGTGCCAAAAGATCTCTTTATGACCCACCTGTTTGTTTTATGCTAATATTTTCTCTTGATATCTACATGTTAAAGTATTTTGTGCTATAACTTTTCTTTATTTTGCTTTGTAGATTATAATCTATCTGCACTCGAAGATCTTTTGTGTACCAAAGAGACCAAATATTCTGCATCTAAACCTCAGGAAAAAACAGGTCACACACCAGATGGAAACTTGGTTTTATATGCTCAGGTACCATCAAGATGCAGCACCAGCAACTGGAAGACAAGGCGACAGCGCAGAAGTGCGCAGTGCTACACTCTGAGGGATGCAAGGAAAGTCCCACTTTCTACATCTGATTCTGACTCTGGTTCAGGTGATGACAGTTCAGTCATGATCAGACAAAGACGGCAGCAGATTTTACAGCCTTTTATAACCCGTCAATCAAGAGAGGACTATAGCTCCCCCATGGGCTCTCTGCTTCCATCCTTGAGAGTCAGTGAAGTAGTACACGATAACCTAAGTTCAGAAAGTGCTACTGTTTTGGAAGAAGTAGACATGGAGTCAACTGTTTTAAGTCGAGTAGCTAATACTCCATTTGATCTTTGTCACATTTTATTGTCTCTGTTAGAAAAAGTTTGCAAGTTTGATATGGCCTTAAATCACAATCCAGCTTTAGCAGCTAGTGTAGTTCCCACATTAACAGAATTTTTGGCAGGATTTGGGGATTGCTGCAATAGTAATAAATCTGAAGCTGAGGAAGTCGCTATGGGATGGACAACAGAACCAGCAGCCCTGGTTCAAAGAATGCTTCTACGGACTGTATTACACCTGATGTCAGTTGAAATAAATTATAGAAGTAACATTCCAGATACGCTTAGAAGAAATATTGTAGACTTGCTGAGGGCAACATTGAAGATTAAGAATTGTATTGAAAAGCGCCTGGATCCTTTTGTTCTACAGCCAAAGAAGACACTGCAGGAGCTCAGCAAAGATATTTCTTTGTCATCTTCTCATCACAAAATACTTCTGCTACCCGAGCTACTTGAGGTAGTTTTGCAAATTCTAATCTGTACCTTGCAGTCAGCTTCCACTAATCCTTTCTTCTTCAGTCAAGCCATGGACCTCGTCCACGAGTTTACGCGGCATCATGGCTTTGAACTGTTTGAAAGTACAGTGCTGAAGATGGAAGTGTTAATTACAAAAGGTGATCCCCAGTCTAAAGAGGCAGCAGAACATATCAAATCGCTGATTGGTAATGTCATGAAAATAATCAGCATTGTCAAGAAAGTAAAATCAGAACAACTCCACCAATCTGTTTGTACACGTAAGAGGCACAGGCGATGTGAATACTCTCAGTTTATGCACCACCACAGAGATCTGTCAGGTCTCCCTGTTGCAGTATTCAAATATCAGCAGTCCAACAATCCTTTCGATGTAGCATTAGATGGTGAAATTTGCTATCCCAGTCGCTGCTGCTGTATTGCACTGTGTGCTCACCAGTGTCTGCGTTTGCTGCAAGAAATTAACTTAAGCAGCACTTGTGTGCAAATTTTATCAGGTGTGCACTCTGTGGGAATCTGCTGTTGCATGGATCCAAGATCTGTCATTGTCCCCATGCTTTATGCCATGAAGTCACAAACTTTAAAAAGCTGTCAACTGCACATCTTAAATATTCTGAGTAAATTTATCCTTGAACAGCTTGGGGGTGGAGAGGTATCAGAGAAAATGAAACATGCAAGCTGTAATATTTGCACTATTGATAGTAGTCAGACACCTGATATTGCTGAGGTTCTACAAGGAAATTTACTAGAAACTGGTTCTTCATCCAGTCTTTCCAATCCCAAATTCCAATCAGATGGTATCTTACCAAACGGAAGGTCCAGAGACATTATGTGGACTTGGGAGGCCTTGGAAGCTTACCAAGATCTTCTTTTCATTGAAGACACACAACTGAGTTTGCAAGTTGCCAGCCATATATGTTACCTAATCCAAAAAGGCAATGCTGTGGTTAAATGGCAACTTTACACTCATATCTTTAACACTGTGCTTCAAAAGGGAGTGGAACTGTCTCATTATGGACAGCAGCTAAGAGTAACAAGACACTCTACCCAAGCATATAATCACCACATCAGATATTTGTCTCGAGAGGTTCTTCAACTTCACCTGCACACATTGCCTTCACTCTTTAAATCCAAGTGAGTAAGCCTTTTGTTGCTGTTTTTAGTGTCATACAAGTTTCAGTTTAAGAAGGGTGTAGGTTGTAATAAAAATAAGAGTAAATTTATAGCAAGCTGCTGATGTAACACATCGTTAAAACGAACATACCCTGATTCAGGCAGGACTTCAACTCTGAAGCCAAAGTTTTCAAATCAGTACTCCAAGTATAAAATCAAGGCTGCAGCCAGCGGAAGTGTTACTGAGGCAGTCTTTCAGATGAGACGTCAAAATGATGGGTGAATGCAAAGCACTCTTTGAAGGGCAGAGAAGATCTGGTGTCTGTCACTACATGTCTTTGACCTACCATCTGAAACAGGTTTTCTGGTCTTTGTTTTCCACTGTTAACAGAAGTGTGTTCTCTATTCATCTATTGCATTTGGTGCTCCCAGTGTGGCCTCCTCTACATTGGGGGACCTGATGCAGATTGGGGCACTGCTTTGTCGAGCACCTTTGGTCTATCCACTGCAAGAGGCAGGATCTCCTGTAGATTTGACTTCCTGTTCCCATTTTAATATGTCTGTCTATGGCCACCTCCATTGCCATCAGGCGGCCAAACTCGGGCTGGAGGAGCAGCATCTGATATTTTGTCTCAGTAGCCTCTAACCTGATGGAATGAATGTCAGTTTCTCCATCTTTGGCGATCTCAGCCCCCTCCTTTCTCCCTCTTTCTCTCTCTTTTCCCCCATTCTGGTTACCCTTTCACCCCTTCCCTTCTTCCCATCACATCATGGTTCCCCCCCTTCCCTTTCCTCCTTTGTCCACTGCCCTATCAGATTCTTTCAGCTCTTAATCTCTTCGAGCTACTCCTTCCCAGCTTCGTACTTCAACCCCTTCCCTCCCCAACTCTCCTTCCTCTCACCTATTACCTGCCAGCTTGTACTCCTTCCCCTCTGTCCCCATATTCTCACTTCTGTCCCTTTCCTTTCCAGTCCCGATGAAGGGTCTTGGCCCAAAACATCGACTGTTTATTCCCCTCCATAGATACTGCCTGACTTGTTGAGTTTTCCAGAATTGTGTGTCATTCAAGATTTCCAGCATCTGCAAAATCTAGTGTTTTATATTTGGTAATTGCTTTGCTACCATTACAATAGCATTTCAAAAGCATAAACTTGTGCTAAAGTGATTTGTGTTGTCTTGAGAGTGCAAGAGGAAATGTGGTACAGGTCGACCTTCATCAATCCGGCACCATTGGGACCTGAGGAGTGTTGGATTAGTGAAAATGCAGAATTACAGAAGGATCACATTAAGCGTGATCAGTGATGGATTATCGAAGGAACCGGATTACAGGTAGTCGGATTAGTGAAGGTCGACTGTAATCATTCTGTATTTTATTGATGAAGGTAAGGACTCAAAATGAAATTAAAATTGAATACAATATGATGGCCATTTATATTTTTGATTTTGAAGTTTAGATTTTGAATCATTGTGCTTTTTGGTGTGAATTATTTGCAGTTTCTGTCTAATGCTTCAATCCTGGAATTCTCATTTGATAAATTTGTAAATTGAAACTTATAAAGGGATCGCACTGCAGTCACTTAGCACTAAAGTTGCCTTGTGGCTGTGTGTGTATCTACATTTTCAGACTGAGGTGAAAATATGCCAGTGTGGGTTATCTTACTGAAGGACACTGAACCACCAGATGGCTAAAATATGTTAATTCTTAACTAGCCCTGATGCTGAGAGCTTCCTCAGAAAGCAACACTTAGTGATAAGATCATTAGTTCTGTACAGATTGCATGCTTAAACCAGTATGCAAAAGTAGTAGTTCCACTCAGCTGTAGCTGAAACTTGGCAGGTTTTTGAATCTTTGTTAATGGTGTATTACTGCACTATTGGGAACAGTACAGTAACACCAGAAGGTAGACCCTCATGCAGCCACCTCAGGCAATATCAATCAGTGGTCATCAAATAGAAATTGTCCATGCTTGTAAATTAATTCCTACATTTAGATTTTTAGGATTGCTTCATTTTTATCTTTTGAGTCCCATGCTGCTTTTTAAGTCCTTGCATGGTTATGTTTCATTCTGATCTCTAAAATGGTAATTTTCCCATTGTGACACTTGTTCAATTATGATTTCAAAAGAAAAAAATAAAGCCTGCTATTTTCCTTTTAATTTAGATCCACTTGTGGAGTAGAGGTACCATGAAAACAATTCTCATCCAGAGATTTTTGTCTTGATGTGTTGTTTAAGAGCATGTAATACTAAAAGTAAATGCAGAGAATCATTCCTGAAAATTCCTAAAATTAATAACTGTGTATAATTGCTAATTCTCAATTGTGTGATTGAAGACAGAGTTAATGTACTTTCCATTTTAAGATTACTTTTATCTGCTATTTTGTTAGATTTCAAATGCCGGAAATCTAAATAAGTATTGTAATTTCCTCTGTAGACAAGGTTGATTCTTTGAATTTTTTCCCCCTTTGGCATTAATGACCAGACATATATGAATTGAATTTCACACACAATGGCATGTTCTCCCTGCGGTTGAACTAAACTGTGTCTTAATGTGCTAAATCTATGTACTGAGGTTGCAGATTGAAAGAAACATTTTTCCACTTTGGATGGTCAGGTAGACTTGCAAAAAATAGTAGAATATACTTTCAAACAATTGGTGGAAAGAAAACTAATTAATTGAGTTAAAATTGTAACATTATTGAGTGCTATGAAGAAACCAGTTTGTCTTTAATTGCAATATTCTGATTAAGTACCTTATTGATTTAAAATCATAATTGCTTTCAAATCCCTCTTGCCATCTTAACTCAGTACCATCCTACAATCCTTGGATCTTGTTTTCTTCCATAACTAAAGAGTAAATGTTATATCTTGATTTTCATTGGTATGCCATTCTTGTACAGACGAATAATTTTGTTATAATGAAAATAGCTTTTTTGAATGAGATGGTGCAAGGACAGAGATGCCTGGGGAAATCTGGATTTGATCTAGGTTTAACTGTATGTCACTCTTCATTTGGATTCTTGGACCATAAGACATAGGAGCAGAATTGGGCTATTTGCCCATTGAGTCTGCTCCACCATTCCATCATGTCTGATTTTTTAAAAATTGTTATCCCTCCCAACTCCATTCTCCTGCCTTCTCCCTGTAATATTTGACACCCTAACTAATCAAGAATCTATCGATCTCTGCTTTAAATATATTCAATGACCTCACCTCCACATGTGCCTGTGGCAAAGAATTCCACAGATTCACGGCCCTTTGGCTAAATAAATTTCTCCTCCCCTCTGCTTTAAATGGACGTCCCTCTAGAGTGAGCTCTGCCCTCTGGTCCTGGTCCCATCCACGGAAACATCCTCCGTACATCCAGACCTTTAAATATTCAATAGGTCTCAATGTGATTACCCCGCACTTTTCTGAACTCCAGCAATACAGGCCCAAAGCCATCAAATGCTCTTAATATGTTAATCCTTTCGGTTCTCGGAATCATTCTCGTGAACCTCCTCTGGGCCCTCCCCAATGCTAGCACATCTTTTCTTAGATAATGGGCCCAAAATTGCTCATAATAAGGTCTGACCAGTACCTTATAAAGTCTCAGCATTGCTGTTGCTCTTATATTCTGGTGCTCTTGAAATGAATGCAAACACTTACCACTGAGTCAATCTGCAGGTTAACCTTGAGGGAATACCGCTCAAGGACTCCCTTTGCACCTCTGATTTTTGAATTTGCTCCCTTTTTAGAAAATAGTCTATGCATTTGTTCCTTCTGCCAAAGTGTATGAGCATACACTTCCCTACACTATATTCCACCTGCCACTTCTTTTCCCTTTCTCCCAATTTAAGTCCTTCTGCAGACTTCTGCTTTCTCAACACTACTTTCCTCTCCACCTATCTTTGTATTGTCTGCAAACTTGGCCACGAAGCCATTAATTCCACCATCCAAATCATTCACATATATCGTGCAATGAAGTGGTCCTAACATTGACACGTGCGGAGCACTAGTAGTCACTAGCAGCCAACTATAATAGTCTCCCTTTATTCCCACTCTTTGCCTCCTGCCAGTCAGCCAGTATTTTTCCTTTAATACTGTTAAACAGCCTAGTGTGGCACCTTGTCAAAGGCCTGAAAATCCAAGTAAACAACATCCACTGACAGTATTTTGTCTATCTTGCCTGTTATGTCCTTAAAGGATTCTAACAGATTTGTCAGGCAAAATTCCCTTAAGGAGATCATGTGCCTCCAAGTACCTCATCCTCCTGAAACCTCATCCTTAATAATGGGCTACAACATCTTCCCACCTCGTGAAATCAGGCTAACTGGCCTATAAATTCCTTTCTTCTGCCTCTCTCCATTCTTGAAAAGTGAAGTGACATTTGCAATTTTCCAGTCCTTCAGAACCATTTCATTATCTTACGGTTCTTGAAAGATCATTGCTTATGTCACCACAATCTTCAGCTATCTGTTTCAGAGCCCTGGGGTGTAGTCCATTTAGTTCAGGTGATTTATCTACTTTCGGATATTTAATCTTCCCAGGCACCTTCTCCTTTGTAATAGCAGCTCACATCTGCCCTTGACACTCGAATTTGTGGCATATTGCTAGTGTCTTCCATAGTGAAGACTGATGCAAAATAAGGAAGTTCGTCAACCATTTCTTTGTCTCCCATTACCAACTCTCCAGTGTTCAAGGATACACATTGTAACGAAAGGATAGGCAGGAAGGCAGGGGAGCAGCATTGCTCTATTGGTTTAAAATAAAATCAAATCATTAGAAAGAAGTGACATAGGGTTGGAAGGTGTTGAATCATTGTGATTAGAGCTAAGGAACTGCAAGGGTTAAAATGCCCTGATGGGAGTTGTATACAGACTCCCAAACAGTAGTAAGGATTTGCCTACTAATTACAACAGGAGATAGAAAATGCATGTCAAAAGGGTAATGTTACAATAGTCACGGGGGACTTCAATATGCAGATAGATTGGGAAAATCAGGTTGGTGCTGGATTACAGGAGGGGGAATTTCTAAGGGCCTACGAGTTGGCTTTTCAAAACAGCTTGTGGTTGAGCCTGCTGGGGGATCAGGTATTCTGAATTAGGTGTTGTGCAATGAACCAGAATTGATTAGAGAGCTTAAGGTAAAAGAATCCTAATGGGCAAGGGATCATAAATTGTTAGAATTCATCCTGAAATTTGAGAAGTAGAAGCTAAAGTCAGATGTATCAGTATTACCGTGGAGTAAAGGGATTTACAGAGGCATGAAAGAGCATTTGGCCAGAATTGATTGCTAAAGAACACTGGCAGGGAAGCAATGGCTGGATTTTCCGGAAGCAGTTTGGAAGGTACAGGTGTATACATCCCAAAGAGGAAGAAGTATTCTAAATGAAAGATAACATAACCATGGCTAGTAAGGGAAGTCAAGGCCACTGTAAAACCTAAAGAGAGGGCATATAATAGAACAAAGATTAGTGGGAAGTTAGAGGATTAGGAAGCTTTTGAAAACCAACAGAGTGAAACTAAAGTCATTAAGAAGGTAAGGATGGAATATGAAAGTAAGCTAGCCAATAATATTAAAGAAAGTTAATATCAAAAGTTTCTTCAGATACATAAAGTGTAAAAGAGAGGCTCCCTCTTGATATTGGACCACTGGAAAATGATGCTGGAGAGGTAGTAATAGGGCAGAATGAACTAGTGGTCGAACTTTTGCATCATCTTCACGGGAAGACACTAGCAGTATGGTGGAAGTTTCAGGTGTCAGGGGGCATGAAGTGTGTGCAGTTACCATATGTAGAGAGTAGGTTCTTGGGAAACTGAAAGGTCTGAAGGTCGATAAGTCACCTGGACCAGATGGTCTTCTAAAAGAGGTGGTTAAAGAGATCATAATGATCTTTTAAGAATCACTAGATTCTGGAATGGTTCTGGAAGACTGGAAAATTGCAAATGTCACTCCACTCTTCAAGAAGAAAGAGAGGCAGAAGACGGGAAACTATAGGCCAGTTAGTCTGACCTCAGTGGCTGGGAGGATGTTGAAGTTGATTATTAAGTATGAGGTCTCAGGGTACTTGGAGGCACATGATAAAATAGGCCATAGTCGGCATAATTTCCTCGAGGGAAAATCTTGCCTGACAAATCTGTTGGAATTCTTTGAAGAAATAACAGGTAGGATTGACAAAGGAGAATCAGTTGATGTTGTGTACTTGGATTTTCAGAAGGCCTTTGACAAGGTGCCATACATGGGGCTGCTTAACAAGTTTAAGAGCCCATGGTATTACAGGAAAGATTCTAGCCTGGATAAAGCAGTGGCTGATTGGCAGGAGGCAAATAATGGGAATAAAGGGAGCCTCTTCTGACTGGCTGGCGGTAACTAGAGGTGTTAGACGGGTCTTTTGGAACTGATTCTTTTTATATTATTTGTAAATGATTCAGATGATAAAATAAATGGCTTTATTGCAGAGTTTGCAGACAATATGAAGATAGTTGGAGGGGCAGGTATTTTTGAGGAAGTAGAGAGGCTACAGGAGGATTTTGCTCATTCTGCTAATCTGCCTAAGAAATGGCAGATGGAATACAGTGTCGGGAAGTATTCAGTCATGCACTTTGGCAGAAGAAATGAAAGGGATGACTATTTTCTAAATGGAGAGAAAATACAAAAAACTGAGATGCCATGGGACTTGGAAGTCCTCATGCAGGATTTCCTAAAGGTTAATTTGCACGTTGAGTCTGTGGTAACTATGGCAAATGCAATGTTATAATTCATTAAAGAGAACTAGAATATAAAAGCAAGGATGTAATGCTGAGTCTTTATAAAGGACTGGTGAGGCCTCACTGGAGTATGGTGAGCCGGTTTTGGCCCCTTATCTTAGAAAGGATGTGCTGAAACTGGAGGGGGTTCAAAGGAGGTTCATGCAAATGATTCCAGGGTTGAACAGCTTGTCATATGAAGAGTGTTTGATGGTTCTGGGCATGTATTCACTGGAATTCAGAAGAATAAGGGGTGACCTCATTGAAAATTATCAGATGGTTGAAGGCCTTGATAGAGTAGATGTGGAGAGGATGTTTCCAATTATGGGAGAGTCTAAGACCAGAGGACACAGCCTAAGAAAAGGGGGATGTCATTTTAGAATGGAGATGAGGAAGAAATTCTATAGCTAGAGAGTGGTGAATCTGTGGAATTCTTTGCCACAGGTAGCTGTGGAGGCCAAATCTTTATGTATATTTAAGACAGAGATTGATAGATTGATTGGTCAGAGCATGAAGAGATATAGTCATAGTCATACTTTATTGATCCCCTGGGAAATTGGTTTTCGTTACAGTTGCACCATAAATAATTAAATAGTAATAAAACCATAAATAATTAAATAGTAATATGTAAATTATGCCAGGAAATAAGTCCAGGACCAGCCTGTTGGCTCAGGGTGTCTGACCCTTCAAGGGAGGAGTGAGTCTCTGGCTGAATGTACTCCTGTGCCCAACCAGTACATTACGTAGTGGATGGGAGACATTGTCCAAGATGGCATGCAACTTGGACAGCATCCTCTTTTCAGACACCACCGTCAGAGAGTTCAGTTCCATCCCCACAACATCACTGGCCTTACGAATGAGTTTGTTGATTCTGTTGGTGTCTGCTACCCTCAGCCTGCTGCCCCAGCACACAACAGCAAACATGATCGCACTGGCCACCACAGATATGGGGAGAAGGCAGGAGATTGGGGCTGAGAGGAAAATTGAATCATCCATGATGAAATGGCAAAGCAGACTTGATGGGCCAAATGGCCTAATTCTGCTCCTATACCTTGTGGTCATTATCCAGTTTTCTGATATCCACTCTTACCTCTCTTTTACTCTTTATGTATTTGAAAGAACTTTTGGTATCTTTTACTGTATATTATTGGCTAGCTTCCCTTCATATTTCATCTTTTTTCTACATAGAACTTTTTTAGCTTCCCAATCCTCTAACTTTTTTATTATATTGTATGCACTCTCCTTTTATGCTGTCTTTCATTTCCCTTGTCAGCCACGGTTGCCTCATCCTCCCTTTAGAATACTTCTTCATCTTTTGGGAAGTACAGTATCTATCCTGCACCTCTGAATTGTCCCTGTAAACTCCAGGCATTGTTGTTCTGCCATCATCCCTGCTGGTGTCCTCTACCAATTAGGCTTCCCAATCCTCTAAATTCCTACTAAGTTTTGCTTTTTTGTATGTCTCTCTTTGGCTTTGACTTCTCTTATTAACCATGGTTGTGTTATCTTGCCTTTAGGATACTACTTCCTCTTTGGGATGTATATATCCTGTACCTTCCAAATTGCTTCCAGAAGTTCCAGCCATTGCTGCTCTGCCGTTATTCTTGCCAGTGTTCTTTTCCAATCAATTCTGGTCAAATCCTTTCTCATGTCTCTGTAAATCCTTCTACTCCACTGTAGTATATCTGACTTCAGCATCTTCTTCTCAAATTGCAGGGTGAATTCTGTCAGATTATGATCACTCCTTCCTGAGGATTCATTTATGTTAAGATCTAGAATCAAATTTGGTTCATTACATAACACCCAATCCAGAATTGCATTTCCCCTAGTAGGCTTAATCACAAGCTGCTCTAAAAAACCATCTCGTAGGCATTCTACAAATTGAGATGCAGCATCAACTGATTTTCCCAGTCTACCTGCATATTGAAGTCATCATGACTACTGTAATATAGCCCTTTTTACATGCCTTTTCTATTTCCCATTGTAATTTGTATCCCACATCCTGGCCATTATTTGGAGGCCTGTATAATATGACTCACAACAGGATCTTTTTACCCTTGCTTTTTCTTGGTGACAAAGCTGTTGTGAAGTGAACCAGAGCAAGTTTCAAAATGTCAGGAAGGACATGAATAAGCATATAGTCGGTTCTAAATCCAGTCAGATCTGGAGTGAACCAAGTTTACTCCTGCACAATTTAAACAGTTCTCCCAGTCCCAGAGAAGGTGGCTATAAAGTGGACAATGAGAGGATAAACAAATTCAATTGAAGGAACTAAGTCTGGACTTCTGATCCAGGTTCTGTTTCCAGCAGAGAATGGCCAAGATAGCATGCAGTCAGACATCAGGAATGGCAGACAGATTCCTCAGATGGCTCAAAAATGCAGCCAGCATGGTGAGTATTAGTATATTAGGGATGCAGAATCAAAAAGGATTGCAAATACAGTACTCAAAGTGTTATATCTCAATGCATGGAGTATAAGAAATAGGTGAATGATCTTGTTGCACTTTTATAGATGGCCAGGTATGATGATATGGCCATCACTGAATCATGGCCGTAGGATGGTTATAGTTGGGAGCTGAACGTCCAAGGCTATACATTCTATCAAAGCGATAGGAAGGCATGGCTCTACTGGTAAAGAATGGCATCAAATCCTTAGAAAAATGTGCCATAGGATCAGAAGATGTTGAATCCTGGTAGGTTGAGTTAAGAAGCTGCAAGGGTAAAAGGACCCCGATGGCAGTTACATATAGGCCTCCACACAGTAGCTAGGATGTTGACTACAGATTACAATGGGAAATAGAAAAGGTGTGACAAAAGGACAACGTTATGATAGTTATGGTAGATTCTAAAATGCAGGTAAATTGGGAAAATTAGGTTGCTAATGGTTCTCAAAAGAGCGAATTTGTTGAATGCCTATGAGATGGCTTTTTAGAGCAGTTTGTTGTTGAACCTACTAGGGGATCAGCTTTACTGGATTTGGTGTTATGTAATCAACTGGAGGTGATAAGGGAGTTTAAGGTAAAGGAACCCTTAGGAGACAGTGATCACAATACGATTGAGTTCAACTTGAAATTTGATAGGGAGAAAGCAAAGTCTGACATAGCAGTATTTCAGTGGAAGGAAATTACAGTGGTATGAAAAAGGAGTTGGCCAAAGTAAATTGGAAGGAGATGCTGGCAGGGATGGCAGCATAGAAGGAATGGCTTGAGTTTCTGGGAAAATGAGGAAGGTGCAGGATAGATATATTTCAAAAACAAAAGAAATTACTCAAATGGCAGAATAGTACAACTGTGGCACGCAAGGGAAGTCAAACCTAATGTAAAAGCAAAAGAGAGGGCATACAGCAAAGCAAAATTTAGCGGAAATATAGAGGATTGGGAAGCTTTGAAAAACCTACAGAAAACAACGAAATGAATCATTAGGAGGGAGAAGATGAAAGCAAGCTAGCAAACAATATCAAGGTGGATAGAAAAAGCCTTTTCAAGTATCTAAAAAAATAAGAGAGTGGATATAGTACCACTAGAAAACTAGGCTGGAGAAATTGTAATAGGGGACAAGGCAGATGAACTAAATGAGCATTTTGCGTCAGTCTTCACTAGCACAGACATCCCACCTCTCCTGGAAGTTCCAGGAGTCTCCCGCATATTGATAACGGCTCCCTGATGCCCGGAAATTATATCCAATATCCCGTAAATTGATTTTTTTGAGAGGGAGAGAAAGAGCGAGGGAGAGCGAGCATCCTGATTGGTCTCTCTTTGTGCTAAGTAGACCTATCAGTTTTCTCTGTGGGCGGGCTTTACAGTCGACCTCAAAAACAATGACAGTGTTGCTCGCTGCACTGTTTGCAACAGTGACTTTTCCATTGCCCATGGTGGGTTAAAATGTAAAAGACATGTTGAGGTGAGCTGAACAGGTGTCATTCGTTCATTAGTGTAGCTAACGTTATTTAAACTAGCTAGCTAGCTGTTAAGGAGCTACTCTACGTGATGACACCAAACTCCCTGTAGACTTGCTTAAAGTTGTAATAGAATAAACATGATAATGTAATATATGTACATATTTTAATGTCACATTTTCTGCATATACCCAACTTGGTTTACAGATTAGACAAAATCACTAAACAAAGTATGACATACACCCTTGGAGGTCGACCCCAGGGGCGGGGGGGGGCGGTGCTACCTCCCTGAAATGGTGGTGCTACCTCCCTGAAATGAGTTTTTGCTAGCAGCGTGCAAGGTATTGAAGAGCGTGAGGGAAGAGTAGTGAGTGCAGTTGCTAGTACAAGGGAGAAGGTGTTCAAAAAGCTGAAAGACCTAAAGGTGCATAAGTCACCTGGATCAGATGAACTGCACCCTAGGGTTCTGGGGTTCTGAAAGAAGTACCGGTAGAGATTGCAGAGGCATTAGTAATGATGTTTCAAGAATCATTGGACTCTGGCATGGTTCTAGAGGATTGCAAATATCACTCTCCTCTTTTAAGAAAAGAAGAAGGCAGCAGAAAGGAAAATTGTAGACTAGTTAGCCTGACCTCAGTGGTTGGGAAGATGTTGGAGTCAATTGTTAAGGGTGAGGTTATGGAGTACTTAGTGACACAGGCCAAGATAGGACACAGTCAGAATGGTTTCCTTGAGGGAAAATCTTGCCCGATGAACCTGTTGAAATTCTTTGAGGAGATTACAAGTAGGATAGATAAAGGCGATGTGGTGGATGTTGTATATTTGGACTTTCAGAAGGCCTTTGACAAGGTACCACACATGAGGCTGCTTACCAAGTTAAAGAGCACATGGTATTACAGGAAAATTACTGGCATGGTTAGAGCATTGGCTGATTGGTAGGAGGCAGTGAGTGGAAATAAAATGATTCTTTTTCTGGTTGGCTGTCAGTTACTAGTGGTGTTCTGCAGGGGTCAGTGTTGGAAACACTTCTTTTTATGCTTTATATCAATGATTTAGGTGGCTTTGTTGCCAAGTTTGCAGATGATACAAAGATTGGTGGAGAGGGCTGGTAATGTTAAGGAAACAGGTAAGCTGCAGAAAGACTTAGATTAGGAGAATAGGCAAAAAGGTGGCAAATGAAATACAATATTGGAAAATGTACGGTCATGCATTTAGTAGAAGATGTAAATATGCAGACTATTTTCTAAATGGAGAGAAAATCCAAAAATCTTAGATGCAAAGGAACTTGGCAGTCCATGTGCAGAATATCCTAAATGTTAACTAGCAGGTTGAGTTGGTGTTGAGGAAGGCAAATGCAATGTTAGCATTCATTTTAAGAGGTCTTTATAAGGCACTGGTGAGAATTCATCTTGGGTATCATGAACAGTTTTGAGCTCCTCATCCAAGAAAAGATGTGCTGGCATTGGAGAGGGTTCAGAGGAGATTCACAAGGATGATTCCGGGAATGAAACGGGTATCGTATAAGGAACGTTTGATGGCTCTGGGCCGTACTCGCTGGAATTTAGAAGGATGAGGGGGATTTCATTGAAGCCTTTCAAATGTTGAAAGGCATAGGCACCAACTAATCACTAACCCAAACCTGTACATCTTTGGAACGTGGGAGGAAATCAGAGGACCCAGAGGAAACACACACGGGCACGGGAACTATGTACAAATTCCTTGCAGACAAGATCCCTTTGGTATATAATGATGCTCACCTTATAATGAATGAGTCTCATAAATAACAAGGATCAGCCATGATTGAATGGCAGAGCAGACTTGATGAGCCAAATGGCCTAATTCTGCTCTTGTGTCTTGTGGTCTTCTGGTCTTTCTCCGTCTGTTTCTGTATTCATTTCTCTCCATTCCCAAATTCTGCTCCTTTGTAAGCAGTGAGAGTTTGAGGTCATATATTTTCAAATTAGATAGATTGACCCTATGTGCAAGTTAGATAATTTCCCATATGTGATGTGAGTTTATATAATGACAACAGCATTTTTAATACGATTCAAGGCACTCATTTCACCCTTTAATTGGGGTCGTTATTCAGTCAGATCAGATAATTCAATTCAATAAACAATATTATATAAAATCACAGTAAAGACAGAAACATGAAGACAGAGTAATTTATTTCGTTGGTTGTCATTCTATTCAGGAATTAATTTTTCCTAACTGGTGTTGAACCCATGAATTTTGATTTCTACTTGATAGATTGTATATCAATGAAAATTTGGATTATTAGGTATGTTTTGCATAACAAATGTGTGTTTGTTTTTGCAGGCTGATTAGAAGCCTCTTTTTGAGCTGCAGTGGATTAAATCAGATGACAGAATTAATTTATCTAGACTGCGTTAGATCCAGTGCTTTGATGGTTTTTGAAACTTTAATCCTGTGCCTTGGAGATCAACGTATAAATGGAGAAGAGGATGAAGAGACTAATACAGAGGACTCTGCTTTTAGTACCAGTGATATTGCAAGTAGCCAACACACTGCACCACATAAAAATGAGATGCAGCAGAGCTTAAGTAGGTTTTATGAGGTTCTGAAAGAATCTCACCCCAAAAAGAAGAAAGTCAGAAATGTAGACATCCATATAAATGTGATAAACCTGTTTCTCTGTGTTGCATTTATGTGCATCAGTCAAGAGCCTGAATCTGATCGTGAATCTGCTAACGATTCTGAAGATACCTCTGGCTATGATAGCACAGCCAGCGAGCCTGTGGGTAATGTGCTTCCTCATTTATCACCAGACAATGTTGTTTTACCTTCAAAAGAGCATATCAGACGTGCAGCAGATGTGTGGTCCGTATGTCGTTCAATCTACTTGAAAAATGTTTTATTCCAGAAGCAATTCCATAAACTAGGTGGTCTGGAGGCCTGTCATAGATTGCTGATGATTATTATTCAGGGGCTATCCAAAACAATCATGGACAATGGAAATGAAAACAAAGTAGGAACCTTAACTCAGTGTGAAAATCGTGAACAATTAGACATTTCCTTACATTCATCTTCAGATCTGATGGCCAATAAAGATGCATCCGATGTCAGCAATAGTGAGGAATCAACTAAATCAGAGTCAGAAATTGTCCAGGAATCAGCAAATCATTTGGATGAGCAGAGTACTGCTGCAGAAGGTGATGAGGATTGGGATTTTGTGGAGCCAGAACTACAGAGAACAGAGGAGGAGTGGGCATTGCAGAGCATCAGGTTGCTGGAAGCTTTACTAGCCATCTGCTTACATGCTTCGCTTCCTTCTGGGAGAGCAGATTTGGAACTTTCTCCACAGGTATATTTTTCATTATTGTGCCGCTGTCCTTAGCAGCATGATAGCACCTGCAGTCCAGTGTTAGGAGCCTTTAATCCAGAAATCTTGTTTTGCCTAGTACAGGTAATTGCAGTAGAATCACTAGTAATTTGCAGTTGAAATTCTTTGAGCACTTGTGTTTTGTAGAGACCTGGAAAATAGTCACCAGTTATCCTCTTGGTTGAACATGATGTGAAATGAAGTTAATTTTGTTCTCTTTCATACTTCCTATAGGCCCAAAGAAAGGAACTAAAAGATTAACAGGATTGGCCTCTTTTTTTTCCCCCACACTGGATTCTTGTCACTCTTTATAAATTGAACTTAAATGCAATCCAGTATTATTGATTTGATAATTCAGTGTAAAATTTTGTTTGCTATTACTATAGAACTGAGAATACATGCTCTTGAAAGGTGTAAAATTAAATGGATTAAACCTGCTTTTATGTTTTCAATTACTGAAGCCTGGTGTTTGTGATCTGCTCCACTAATAAACTTAATTTTCTTGACCAGTTTTTTAAACAATTTTTCCTGTGGCCATCTACATTGCCTTGGCTGCTGGCTTTCAAAAGTCAACTTTTCAAAGCTTGTCTATTGACCATAGTTTGTGTTATCTACTTTAACTCTTCTACTACTCTTTTTCCTCTTGGCGAAGTACAATTCATGTTGAAATTTCACAGCAGTGTAAATTTCAAAGCTTCAAAGGTCAAATTTAATGTCAGAGAAATGTATGCAATATATATCCTGAAATACTTTTTCTTCACAAACATCCAATTATGATAAATTTTAGTTATGATATTCAAAAATTGAAATGTGTTACTTTTTTTTGGGGAAGACAATTTCAGGAGTAACATGGTAAAATTGAGGGACACTTGTCCTATCTTTTAAAATAATTTACTGTGTTTTTTCATTTAGATGTCCTTCATACTATTTTACCTATTCCATTTTTCAGTGCTGACAAGAATTTTCCTTCTACCATTATTTCAATAATGGGTTTCTGCACTAAGGAAAAGCTTCAGACTTTTTTGCTCTTGGTGATCTGATATCCTCTGCTTGCTAACCCAGCATATGTTCGCAATTTATTCCTTAAAGAGACCAAACTCTCTCTCTGTCCTCCATATTGTCCACCATTTCCCCTCTCCACGCTCCCTCAGCTGTATTCTCTTGAATAGAGCATAGCATCTGATTAATATGATTTTGGAAGAGGTATCCACTGCTTGCTTATGTATTGTATCTGCAACATAATTAAACGTCCCAAAGCTATTTACTGCAATATGTTATCAGAAAAAAGTTGATTGTTAGTTATTCAAGGTATTAAGGACAGATGATCAAAAGCTTCATTGAAGAGGTTGATTTTAAGGAGTATTTTTTTTTAGAAAGGATGGATTTTGAATGAGAATTTTCCAAGGATGTTTTTAATCTGTTTTTATTTTTTTAATTCCAGAACCTTTCTGTGGATGAAATACTGACTGAAATTCGAGAACTCCTTGTGCATTCGGGGATTGTTAATTCTCATCTAGCCAAGCCCCTCTTTGATTCCTTGCAATGTGTAGCTTTGGGAAGAAGTACTCCTGTTGGCTGTTCTGCTGAGCAAGGGAAAATAAAGGTGATAACCTGGCTTGCATTTATGTAATATAATTAAACTTTTCTTGTGGCGAATTAAGTAGTTTGTCATACAGATTATTAAGTTGTTGTTAAAATAGTGCTCAACTTAACCAAAGATCTCTGCAATAGCAAAGTAGATTCATGAGTTTTTTTTTCCAGTTTGATTGACTTCAGATTATTTCTTGTTACATACACTTGTTAGGGTGCATTCTCCAGTTACCTTATAAGGTAACCATAGCCTTCAGCCAGGAGCAGATGTCATCAGGTGGTTCCCAACCTTCACTGAGTGTTTCGACCCTTAACCACGGCACTCTCCAGTTGGTGGGCGGGCAGTGGTGGCCAAATCACTGCCCATCTGCTCCTGGCTTCCAGCTCCTCTCCTCTCGCCTACTCCAAATCCAACAAGAGGCTCGTTCTGCCTCTTCCCCCATCCTACAAACTGCTTGTTTTGAGTAAGGAAAAGGCAAAATAATTCCTCAAAGATTTTTAGCCTGGATAGGTAGAGCTGTTAGAGAGGGTTTCAACTAATTTGGTGGGGGGGATGGAAAACAGAGTGATAGGGCTCAGGAAGGGGAAAACAGAAATAAATCAAAGTGTGCAACAGAGATGATAGAAAGAACAGGCAGGAGATGAGGCTTAATCAAAGCCAGTGGCATGAGTTAAAGGGCAATAGAGGCGTGGTGCAGTTAAAACAGAAAGCAACAAATACTGGACTGATAGTGTTGTATTTGAATGCATGCAGCATAAGGAATAAAATGGACGATCTTGAAATTCAGCTGCAGATTGGCAAATATGACTTTGTGGCCATCTCTGAAACTTGGCTAAAGGATGGCTGCCTTTGGGAGCTGAACATCCAAGGATATACGGTATACCAGAAAGATAGGTTAGTAGGCAGAGGGGGTGGTGTGGCTTTTGTGTATAAGAAATAATATTAAATCATTGGAAACTGATGACATAGGATCGGAAGGTGAAGAGTGTCTATGGGTTGAGTTAAGAAATGGAAAGGCTAAAAGGACCCTAATGGCAGTTGTATACAAACCTCCAAACAGCAGCCGGGGTGTGGATTACAAATTACAGCAGGAGATAGAAAAGGCATGTAAGAAAGGCAAAGTCATGATAACCGTTGGGGATTTTAACCTGAAAGTGGATTGGGAAAGCCAGGTCAGTACTAGACCTCGAGAGAGAGTTTGTAGAATGTCTAAAGGATGACTTTTTCGAACAGCTTGTTGTTGAGCCCACTAGGGATTGGTTGTGCTAGATTGGGTGTTGTGCAATGAGCCGGAGGTAATAAGAGAGCTTCAGATCAAGGAACCCTTAGGGAACAATGATCACAATATGATCGAGTTCACATTGAAATTTGAGAGGGAAAAAATAAAATCCAGTGTATCAGTATTTCATTGGAATAAAGGAAATTACAATGGCATGAGAGAGGAATTGGCCAAAGTTGACTGGAAAGAAACGTTTGCAGGAAAGACAGCAGAGCAGCAATGGCTGGTGTTTCTGTGAAAAATGAGGGAAGTGCAAGAAAGTTATATTCCAAATAAGAAGAAATTTTCAAAGGGAAGAAGGACACTACCGTGGCTGACAAGTGAAGTCAGAGCCAAAATAAAAGCAGAAGAGAGGGCATATAAGGAAGCCAGAGCTAGTTGGAAGATAGAGGATTTGGGGAGCTTTTAAAAACTTGCAGAAGCAAACTAAGAAGGTCATTGGGAGGGAAAAGATGAATTATGTGAGGAAGCTGGCAACTAATATCCAAGAAGATACTGAAAGCTTTTTTAAGTATATAAAGGGTAAAAGAGAGTCGAAGGTAGATATAGGACCAATACAAAATGACGCTGGAGATGTTGTATTGAGAGATGCAGAGCTGGCAGAGGAACTGAATGTGTATTTTGCATCAGTCTTCACTGTGGAAGATAGCTACAGTATACCGGACGTTCAAGAGTGACAAGGAAGTGAAATTTGTGCAGTGAAAATTACGACTGAGAAGATGCTCAGGAAGCTTAATGGTCTGAGGGTGGATAAATCTCCTGGACCTGATGGAATGCATCCTCTGGTTCTGAAGGAAGTAGTTGGAGAGATTGCAGAGGTGTTAATGATGATCTTTCAAGAATCAGTAGATTCTGGCATTGTACCAGATGACTGGACAATTGCAAATGTTACTCTGCTATTTAAGAAGGGTGGGAAGCAGCAGAAAGGAAACTATAGACCTGTTAGCCTGACATCAGTGGTTGGGAAGTTGTTGGAATCGATTGTTAGGGATGAGATTACGGAGTACCTGGAGGCACATGATAAGATAGGCCCAAGCCAGCATGGTTTCCTGAAAGGAAAATCCCGCCGGACAAACCTACTGCAATTCTTTGAAATTACAAGCAGGGTAGACAAAGGAGATGCAGTAGATGTGGTGTACTTGAATTTTTAGAAGTCCTTTGGCAGGGTGTCGCACATGAGGCTGCTAAGCAAGATAAGTGCCTAAGGAATTACAGGGAAGTTACTAGCATGGGTGGAGCATTGGCTGGTTGGCAGAAAACAGAGAGTGGGAATAAAGGGATCCTATTCTGGCTGGCTGCCAGTTACCAGTGGAGTTCCACAGGGGTTGGTGTTGGGACCGCTGCTTTTTATGATGTATGTCAATGATTTGGACCATGGTATTAATGGATTTGTGGCTAAATTTGCCGATGATACAAAGATAGGTGGAGGAGCGGGCAGTGTTGAGGAAACGGAGCCTGCAGAGAGATTTAGATAGTTTAGGGGAATGGACAAAGAAGTGGTGAATGAAATACAATGTTGGAAAGTGTTGGTGGAAGAAATAAACAGGCAAATTATTATTTAGATGGGGAGAGAATTCAAAATGCAGAGATGCAAAGGGACTTGGAAGTCCTTGTACAAGATGCCCTAAAGGTTGTGAAGAAAGTGAATGCAATGTTGGCATTCATTTCTAGAGGTATAGAATATAAGAGCAGGGATACGATGTTGAGGCTCTATAACACACTCTTGAGACCACACTTGGAGTATTGCGTGCAATTAAAAGTAATTGGAGGGAAGTATAGTGGGATGTCAGAGTGGTACGTGCATGGAATGTCCTGCTAGGGATGGTGGTAGTGGCAGATACAGTCAGGGCGTTTAAGAGACTCTCAAATAGGCATATGGATGTAAGAAAGATGGAGGACTATGTAGGAGAGAAGTGTTAGGTTAATCTTAGAGCTGGTTAAAAGGTCAACACAATACTGTGGACCGAAGAGTCTGTACTGTGCTGTCGTGTTCTATGTTCTACATGTACACCAGAGGCTAAAATTTAGCAGAAATTTTTCAGTGCGTTTGATTTGCTCTCTTCAGTGATCTTATGTTGGTTTTATATTGATAACATTGTGTCATCCAATTAGTTGTTTGGACAGCATTTATGGCTCACAGGAATCATTAAATTTCTCAGCATAGATGATCTGTTTAAACAGCAAAGGAAATGGAAACCTCAACTGCTCCCTGTTAAAACAGCAATTTCTTCAGAATATGTACAGTTAGTGGAAGATAGCTATGCATAAATCTTGTCGTCACCACCTCTAACTGACCACTGAATTACCCAGTCATCTCCCTTTCATCAGCTATTGGCAGCATTCAAATATAATTCTTTTCCCTATAAAAATGTTAATTTGTTCAAAGGCATTATAAAATGGCAGATTTGGTTGTAGTATTTTTTCTTTATACAGGAGTGATAAAGATAGAAACATTCCAATGTGCTTTCTTGAGATGTTAATAAAATTCTAATTCAGTAAGATATGGAGAGGGGAGGCTGTCTGAAACATTAGTCAGTAGTTTTAAAAGAAGTTTAAATGAAGGTATGTTCTTACAGTAGCAGTACATAACATTTTTTTAAACAAGAAGAACCAGATTTATAATCCAAACATTTCTAAAGGCCATTGGGTTGAACTATCATGAAGTCTTCAGTATTATCATTCTGACCATATTTGATTATTTAACTCCTTATGAAATTTGGCAGTGGGTTTGTCACATCCTGCAGTCTCCCAACAGTTATAGTGAGAAATATGGCCACTACTATTGTGCCAGGTGTGACTTGGCATAGTTTATGACTTCATTCATTTCTATAGAGGGAAGTGACCCCAGAGAAAAATTGGTCAATTTCAGAGAGTTAACACTGATTGTACACTATGTAATTATTTTGTGAATTCCACTTAAGATATTTAAATATTTGTGTCATTTTGTCCTTCAGATTTCACATTTTTAAAATTTGATTAATCTTAACAGAATATAATTATTTTTAAGTGTAGAATTGTTACTGGTTTCACAGATATTCAAAGTTTTTACCATCCAGTCAGTGTGAGATTATGTCGTAACTAGCTGTCAGAGCATTTCTAGGGTTGGGTTTGCATTTTTGTTAGGTAGGCCATGCACTCTGGAGATCTTACTCACAAGAGCCAGTTTTAGTGATTCAGTTTCACAGTGGGTGGGTGAGGTAGAAGACAAATGACTCACTCAGGCAGGTTGGATTATTGCAGTATTCTTCTGGAACACAAGGACTAGAAAGCTGAAAATATACCTTTTAATGTGTGGGGGAAATGAACTGGATGGACAGAGAGCGGAATCCAGAGTACACAAATTATAGGACACTATCTCTTAGTTACATTCCCTGCAAGAACAGTGTCCTGGCTTTGAATCTGTCTCCAGATGCTGTCTATGTGGAGTTTTCATGTCTTTCTCTGAATTGTATATGCCCCCTCACGTGCTAAAGATGTGGATTGGTAGGTTAATTGGCCGCTATAAATTGCTCCTGTGTGTAGTTGAGTGATTGAATCTGATGGGGGAAGGAGCCAGTGTATATTTGAACTCATAGCATATATTTATCCTCCAGGTAATACAGTAATAATTGGGGAATATATTTAGGAAATTAGTTATAGCAGCTTTTCAAGCTTTGAACTATTGAATATTTTGATATTTCCGTTAAAAGTTAATCAAATTTATTTAATGCAAAGGCATTTTCTAATTTTACAATGAGATGATTATTTTAAGATCATTAATACAAAATGCATTTGTTGTGTTTTGTTTAAAACTAATTATTTCTACAGCAACAGGCAGTGAATGACGAGACAGGACTAGAGATGGGTGATACTTCAGAGGAGACAGAAGAATCACAGTATTACAGCATCAGACTTTTTGCAGAAGAGGAAGGGTATGAGGCTGATAGTGAAAGTAACCCAGAAGATGCGACAACCAAGGAAGAAGGTAAGCATGTAACTAGTTTCTGTGGATTTCATTTCCCCTACTTTGCATCTTTTTAACTACTAAATGAGACATTGTTCTGTGACCATGTATTTGTGACCACTAAAATTAGCCAACTCCAACTCAAAGTAAATCATTTTTTAGGAAGTTGTAAAGGGCTCATCAAATGGTTAACACTTTGGCAATTTTTATATTTTCTAAAATATGGCTAAAATTGTAATATTTACCAAAAATTAAATGCATATTTTTCACATCAAGTTTCTGGAGATTGTGCTGTTTATTTTTTGCAAAATATAGTTAAACATTTGGTTAGATAATCATTTCAATAAACTGAAGTCCTGGAAAGACTCAGCAGGTCATGCAGCATCTGCAGAATATTATGCGATATCTTAAGCACAGATACTACTATGGCTGAGTTTTCCCTGCCCCCTGAACCAGTTCCTCAGCCATGCATTCACCTGTCAAATCATTCTATTCTTTCCCTCACGTGGCACAGTTGCAATCCAGAGATTACTACCCTGGAGGTCCTGTTTCTCAACTTTCTACCTAGCTACTTAAAATCTTTCTTCGGGACCTCTCATCTTGTCTACGAATGTCATTGGTGCCAATATGTACCAAGACTTCTGACTACTGACGCTCACCCTTGAAAATGCCGTTGGACCTGATCTGAGACATTCCTGATTCTGGCACCAGAGAGGCAACATACAATCCAGATGTCGCAGAACCTCATTTCTATTCCTCTAACTCAGGAATCTCCTATCAACACTGTAGTCCTCTTCACCTCTCTCCTTTTCTGAGCCGCAGCACTAGACTCTGTGCCAGAGACTCGGTCTCTGTGGCTCCCCCCTTAGCAGGTCGACACCTTCAAAAGTATTGAAAGATGTATACTTATTATTGAGGGGAATGGACAAAAGTATTCTCTGCACTGACTTTGCACCTTCCCCCATTCTCCTGACAGTCACCCAGTTACCTGTAACATATGGATGACGTTCCCCCCCCCTTTAGCTCCTATCTGTCACTTCCTCATTCTCCCATATGATTTGAAGATCATTAAGATGCAGCTACAGTTCCTTAATATGTTTTCTCAGGAGCTGCATCTGGGTGCACCTGATGTAGATGTATATATCTGGGACTCCCATACTTGGTACCTACCTCACAGAGTACAAAACACTGTGTGGGATCTGTTAGTTGCACAGTTCTTTATATTCGCACGATTTTTTCGTTTGTGATTTAGGAGCAAACAACTATGGCATGGGAACAATTTAACCCATTTATTATCAGGATTTTTATTGTACACCTTGGCCAGGTTAGGGTGCAGCGTCAAACAAATACTGGGAGTTTGTCTGATTTTCAAATTTTATCCCAAAAGCAAGCATATTCAATTCTGGTATTTTAAATCAGAAAAGACCTCGTCTTGAAACTTGCATCAGTTGCACTGTAATGTATTGCATTCAACAGATTATTGCACATATCAGTGGGAGTTTTCCAATTCATGATCAGTTGTCGTTGCATATAGCAAACTGTGTGTCCAGCATTTAATTTTAAAATATCCTGTTTATGTTGAGTGGACAATAAGACGAGTAGCTTAGGAAAGAAAATTTCAGAAATTGAAAGGTTGAGGACCTGAAGGTATTGGTCCTCTAAGGCACATTTTGGAACAGAGTTCAATTCTGATTCCTTTTTTTGTTGTTGCACATCCCTTATCATTGAGTAAAGGCACATGGAGAAGGGTGAAGAGAGAGTGCAAGGGAAGGTTATGAAGCTTACGGAGAAGAAACCAGAGACCAATAATCCTTAAAAGAGGGAAAGAGTGGGAATGAAGGATATTAAAAGAAAAAACTTATTTGAAGATGGTGAAATGAACGAGACATATCTTTTCTTTTTCAATCTCTTTATTAATTTTAGAATATATAAACAAAACATAGCAATGATACAAATAATAGGAGATAAATTGTTACACTTACAAACAGTAATTGTAAAGTCCAATATTGAAATTTGACAAAACTCCCAATCATATAAAACTAACAACAGATAATACAGAACAAAAAAAAACTAAAAAAAAACATGAAAAAGAAAAAAAAAACCAAAACCAAAAAAAAACCCCGACCCAAAAGAAAGACAAAATTAATCAACTAAACTAAAAGACTTGGGCAAATCTAAAAACTTAAAAATGAAAAAGAAGAAAACCTTAGTGCCGACGACTCCACTCCCCTCCAACAACAATACAGAGAAATAGAATAGGTTTGGAAATAAAGATATTACATTAAGTGAAAATGCTGAATGAATGGCCTCCAAGTTTTTTCAAACTTGATGGAAGGGTCATAAACTGCACTTCTAATTTTCTCCAAATTCAAACACAGCATAGTTTGTGAAAACCAATGAAATACCTTAGGAGGGTTAATCTCTTTCCAATTCAGTAAAATAGACCTTCTGGCCATTAAAGTAAGAAATGCAATCATTCTTCGTGATGAAGAGGTTAAATTATTTAAATCTATCATTGGTAGTCCAAAAATAGCAGTAATTGGATGGGGTTGTAAGTCTATATTTAAAACTGTTGAAATAATATCAAAAATATCTTTCCAATATTTCTGCAACAGGGGACATGACCAAAACATGTGGGTTAAAGAAGCTATCTCGGAATGACATCTGTCACATATTGGATTAATATAAGAGTAATAACGCGATAGTTTATCTTTGGACATATGAGCCCTGTGCACTACTTTAAACTGTATCAACCTGTGCTTAGCACATACAGAGGATGAATTCACCAACTGAAGAATTTTTTCCCATTTTTCAGTCGGTATATTAATCTCGTTCTCTTTCCCAGTCAGCTTTAATTTTATTAGAAGCATCAGGAGATAAATTCAGAATTATATCATATATGATTGCTACAACACTTTTCTGAGAGAGATTTAAATCTAAAATTTTTTCCAAAATATCTGTTGGATATGGATGTGGGAAATTAGGGGAAACAGTAATTAAAAAGTTCCTAATCTGTAAATATCTGAAAAAGTGAGATCTGGGTAAGTTATATTTATTCGAAAGTTGATCAAAAGACATAAAACAATTATCCATAAATAAATCGCGAAAAGATATTATACCTTTAATTTTCCAATCAGAGTAGGCTTGATCCATCGTGGAAGGTTGAAAAAGAAAGTTTGACAAGATAGGGCTTACTAGGATAAATTGATTGAACCCAAAAAATCTTCGAAATTGAAACCATATACGTAAAGTATGCTTAACTATTGGGTTATTCATTTGTTTATATAATTTAAAAGAAGTAAAAGGAAGTGAAGTTCCTAAAACCGAACCCAAGGAAAGCCCTTGTAATGAATTAGATTCAAGATTTACCCAATGAGGGTTTAAAGATACGTCCAGATCTCGTAACCAAAATTTTAAATATCGAATATTAATTGCCCAATAATAGAATCTAAAATTCGGGAGGGCAAGCCCCCCCTCCTTTTTAGACTTCTGTAAATACCTTTTACCTAACCTAGGATTTTTATTCTGCCAAATATATGAGGAAATTTTTGAATCTACATTATCAAAAAAAGATTTTGGGATGAAAATTGGGACTGATTGGAATATATACAAAAATTTAGGCAAAATGATCATCTAAATAGCATTAATCCGACCAATCAAAGACAAAGAGATTGGCGGCCATTTGGTAAATAACAGTTTAATCTGATCAATTAAAGGTAAAAAATTAGCTTTAAATAAATCTTTATTTTTTCGTAATTGTTATCCCTAAATATATAAATGAATCATTAACCAGTTTAAATGGTAAAAATTGATAAATAGGTACATGCTTATTTAAAGGGAATAATTCACTCTTATTAAGATTCAATTTATAACCGGAGAAGTTACTAAATTGAGCTAACAAATCTAAAATAGCAGGAATTGACTTCTCCGGGTTAGAGATATATAGCAGCAAATCATCTGCATATAATGATAACTTATGTATTTCATTCCCATGGGTAATACCAACAATATTTGGCGAATTACGAATAGCAATTGCTAAAGGTACAAGAGCAATATTGAATAACAAAGGACTAAGAGGGCAACCTTGCCTAGTGCCACGAAAAAGACGAAAAAAGGGAGATCTATAATTATTTGTACAAACCGAGGCTACCGGGGAGTAATATAACAATTTAATCCAAGATATAAATGTCAAATTAAAATTAAATTTCTCAAGAACATTAAATAAATAAGGCCATTCGACTCTGTCAAAAGCTTTCTCAGCATCTAAAGAGATAATACATTCCGGGGTGGTAAATGAAGGGGTATAAACAATATTCATTAACCTCCTAATATTAAAGGATGAATAGCGATTCTTAATGAATCCGGTTTGATCCATAGAAATAATTTGAGGTAACACCTTCTCCAATCTAGTTGCTAGAATTTTTGAAAAAATTTTAGAGTCTACATTCAAAAGAGATATCGGTCTGTATGATGTACAATCAGTAGGATCTTTATTCTTTTTAAGAATTAAGGAAATAGAGGCTTCATAAAACGATTGTGGTAATTTACCTAAACTGATTGCTTCCTTGAATATTCTAGACAACTTAGAGGAAAGAATGGAGGAAAAAAATTTTAAAAATTCCACTGTAAATCCATCCGGACCGGGTGCTTTACTAGAATTCAAAGATGAGATTGCAGTTATTATTTCTTCGTCTGAAATGGAAGTTTCTAATGATAGGGACTCTTCGGGTGATAATTTCGGAAAACTCAATTTACTTAAAAAGTCATGCATAAAATTAGAATCATGAGGAAAATCAGAGTGATATAAAGAGGTATAGAATTCTTGAAAGGTTTGATTTATCCCAGCATGATCCACTGTGAAAGTATCATCCTGTTTACGAATCTTAGTAATTTGACGTTTAACCGAATCAAATTTCAAATGGTTAGCCAGTAATTTACCCGATTTATCACTATGAATATAAAAATCACTCCTAGTTCTCATTAATTGATTTTCGATGGAGGATGTTAATAATAAGCTATGTTCCAATTGGAGTTCAACTCTATGTTTGTACAACTCCTTACTGGGAGAAATAGCATATTTTTTATCGACTTCTTTAATCTTATCAACCAACAAAAGTATTTCATTGTTAATACGTTTTTTCAAACCAGCCGAATAGGAAATGATCTGACCACGGATATAAGCTTTAAAGGCATCCCAAACAGTTCCATTGGAAACTTCGTCCGTAGTATTAGTTGAAAAAAAGAAATCGATCTGCTCCTTTATAAATTTGACAAAATCTTGATCTTGAAGCAAAATGGAGTTAAATCGCCATTGTCGGCTAGTACAGGAGGTGTCCATTAACTTGATGGAAAGTTTCAGTAGAGCATGATCTGAAATAACAATACTGTCGTAATTACAATGAAGTACATCTGGAATCAAACAGGAGTCAATCAAAAAATAATCAATTCGGGAAAAAGAACGGTGAACATGTGAAAAAAAGGAGAATTCCTTGTCATTTGGATGTAGAAATCTCCAAATTTCTAAAATCCCAGAATCCAACATAAAAGAATTAATAATAGTAGCCGACTTGTTCGGTAAAGCCGGACTAGCTATGGATCTGTCCAACATGGGATTCAGACATAAATTAAAATCACCACCCATTATCAACGTATACTCGTTTAAGTTAGGAAAGGAAGTGAATAATTGTTTAAAAAATTCAGGGTAATCCACATTCGGAGCATAAACATTCACCATAGCGACCTTTTTATTAAAAAGTACCCCAGTAATTAACAAAAATCTGCCATTAGGATCCGAAATAATGTCTTGATGAATAAATGTAATTGAAGGGTCAATAAAAATTGGAACGCCTTTAATTTTGACTTGAGCATTTGAGTGGTATTGTTGATCTTTCCAAAACTTAAAGAAGCGTTGATTATCCTCTTTCCTTACATGAGTCTCTTGTGCAAAAATAATATGAGCATTCAGTCTTTGGAACACTTTGAAAACCTTTGTCCGTTTTATAGGATGGTTTAAACCATTTGTGTTCCAAGAAACAAAATTAATAGTATGAGCCATAATTAAAAGTTAACCCTTTGGTAAGAAAAGGGTTAACCACAATGTGAACTCATAAAACTGGAAGAGGAATACATGATTAGAGAGGAACCGGAAATCTCGACACTGCGGACATCTTGGTAGTTCTGAAACAGCCCAATAGAAAAAATTAAAAAAGAAAAAGACTGACCCACCCCCCCATCCCCAAGAACCCCGAACTAAGCCAGAAATGGCTGAAGGAAGCTCTAACTAAAACTAATTCTAACCCCATTTCTGCAGGGGGCAACTCCAAAAATATATGTTAGATAAAAGATCTCCCAGAAACTAATGCATGTAAAAAATAACACATATAATAATTAATCTACATAATAAAAATTAGTAAAATATATAAATTAAAAAAGCAGTCAGTACCTATAATTAGTTATAAATAAATAAATAAAAAATCGCTTCTAAAATGAAAGAAGGATTATGGGAAGAAGAAGCATAGGAACATGGCATCCCAAAAAAGAAACAAAGGAGGTTAAGCAAAAAGAAAGACAAGTCGCCATCTTGATTATGCAAAAACCAAAAGTAGGAAACATATAACTAAAAATGATTGTTGAATCATATCATAAATAATAACGAAAAATGAAAAGTTAAAACAAAAGGTTAACTAAAAAAAACTGATGATAATTTACAGAAGATAAATAATCTATATAAGTTATAAAGTAACAACTATAGTAGTAAATAAAGAACTAAAATCTTAAACTTAAAATAAACCTTCATCGCGCAATAATAAGAGGTTCATTTTATAAAGAAAACACCAGAAGAAAAAAAAATTGGTGCTAGAAGCACCCGACACAGATTAAGAGAGGGTATCTGTATCAGAAGGGAACTTATCATCCAAAAAGCTTCAGGCAGCAGTCGTGGAATGGAAAACACGACGATTTCCATCGGGAAGAGAGATTCTGAGACATGCAGGATACAATAGTGCCGGTTTGAGATTTTTTTGATAGCCTTCCGACATTAGAGGTTTAAAAGTCAGTCGTTCCTTCATCACTTCAGGACTGTAATCTTGAACTATCCTGAAGGAATGCTGGCGATACTTGATCATCCCTTGTCGACGAGCAACCTGGAGAAGTTGTTCTTTAACATTGACATAATGGAACCAAAGAATAACTGGTCTAGGTTTAGAAGCAATCGCTGCCGACTTTGTCCACGGTATACAATGGGCGCGGTCGAGTAATGGAGGATCATTGGGAAAAACTGAACCGAACGAATCCTTTAAAAGTTGAGCAAAGAATATTGCAGGATCTCCAGCCTCAACATCCTCGGGTAAACCGATTAAACCGATCGAAGCTAAATTCTTCTCTAAGATCTCGACTTTTGTGTCCGTCTTCTGAGATTTAGTATCCAGTTCAGAAATTTTGGCATCGTGTTTCTGAACATCAGAATCCAGGGATTTCAAAGAGTCCGTGATTGATTTTAAATCTTCATTGAGGCTTTGGCGATGTTGTTCAAATTGAGCCGATAAGCTATCAGATAACTTTATCTGCTGCTGCTCAAAGATTTCCTCCATAACATCGTAAGTTAATTCCGTTTGTTTAGAATCACCTTTCTTCTTTGCTCCGTTCCCATCAGCGTCTTTCCCATTTTTGGTTCTAGATCTCGTACTCATTTCTCTAAACTCGAGATTTGCAGTTGACGAAAGGAAATCAATTAATCAGTAAATCAAGAAGATAAAATAAATCTTCTGGTGTACTTAAAGTTGATTAGATCTAGGAGATCAAAGGTTGAAAAGAATAACGGGGATGGAGCGAAGCCAAAGAAGCGACCTCACTCCATGAGCGCTCCCTGCAGACCGCCGAACGAGACATATCAAAGTGCTTCACTTAATTAAGAAAAAACTTAAGTGTGGTTGCTATTTTGATTTTCACATAGTGTGATTCCAATTAGCAATGAGAATTTTTTTTGGAGTTTGAGGAATTCACTTTACTCGGTGATATCAATTATTAATTCTCTTTCTCTTCATATTGTGACCTGGGTTCTTTCAGCTCCACTTTAAATAGGAAACGGATTTGTTTTAATATATTTTCCGAAGATAATGCAGCGCTCCCTGCAGCAGTATGTTCACCCAATCTTTATGTTCAAATTTCTGGTGTGAGGCTTAAACTTTTAATCACTTGAATAGAAACGAGAGAGAGTACCAAGTTACTTTTATGATCGTAAGGGCAGTTGTCAGGATCAGAGAAGTTAGAAGCAGTATTAAGACCATAAGACATAGGAGCAGAATTAGGCCATTCAGCCCATTGAGTCTGTTCCGCCATTCTATCATGGCTGATCCCGGATCACACTCAACCCCATATCCTTTGATGCTCTGACCGATCAGGAAGTGATCAACTTCTGCCTTAAATATATGCACGGACTTGGTCTCCACCACAGTGTGTGGCAGAGCATTGCACAGATTCACTACTCTCTGGCTAAAAAAAAAATTCTTTCTTACCTCTGTTCTTAACGATCGCCCTTTAACTTTGAGGATGTGCCCTCTAGTTCTGGGTACCCCCACCATAGGAAACATTCTCTCCATCTAGACCTTTTAACATTCGGTAGGTTTCAATGAGATCCACCCACCCCACCCCCCGCATTCTTCTAAATTCCAGTGAGTACAGGCCCAAAGCAGCCAAGCGCACCTTGTATGTTAATCCCTTCATTCCCAGAAACATCCTCGTGAACCTCCTCTAGACTCTCTCCAATGAAAGCACATCCTTTCTGAGATATGGAGCTCAAAACTGTTCACAATACTCTTAAGTGCGGCCTGACTAGTGTCTTATAAAGACTCAGCTTTTGTATTCTATTTCCCTTGAAATAAATGCCACATTACATTTGCCGCCTTTACCACAGACTCAACCTGTAAATTAACCCTCTGAGTCTTGCATGAGAACTCTCGTCCCTTTGCATCTCAGATATTTGAACCTTCTCCCCGTTTAGATAATCGTCTATACTATTGTTCCTTTTACCCAAAAGCATTATCATACATTTCCCAACACTATATTCCATCTGCCACCTTTTTGCCCATTCTTCCAATTTGTCTAAGTCCTGCTTCTTCAGCACCACCTACCCCTCCACCTATCTGCATATCATCTGCAAACTTTGCCACAAAGCCATCAATTCCATTGTCTAAATCAGTGACAATGTGAAAAGTTGCAGTTAGAATCCCGACACCACTAGTCACTGGCAGCCAACCAGAAAAGGCCCCCTTTTATTCCCACTCACTGCCTCCTGCCTGTCAGTCATTCCTCTATCCATGCTAGTATCTTTCCTGTAACACCATAGGATTTTATCTTAATAAGCAGCCTCATGTGTGGCACCCTTATCCAGCGCTTTCTGAAAATCCAAGTAAATGATATCTACTGCCTCTCCTTTGTCCACCCTGCTTGTTACTTTAACAAAGAACTCTAACAGATTTGTGAGACAAGATTTCCCTTTACAGAAAACATGCTAACTTTGACATTTTTTGTCATTAGTCTCCAAGTACCTCGAAACCTCATCCTTAGGAATAGACTCTAACACTTTTCCAACCATTGAGGTTAGGCTAACTGGCCTATAATTCCTTTTCTTTTGCTTTCCTCCCTTCTTAAAGAGTGAAGTGACATTTGCAATCTTCCAGTCCTCCGGGACCATGCCAAAACCAAGTGATTCTTGAAGGATCATTACTAATGCATCCATTATCTCTTTAACAGCCTCTCTCAGGACTCTGGGATGTAGTCAATAGACAATAGGTGCAGGAGTAGGCCATTCGTCCCTTTGAGCCAGCACCGCCATTCACTGTGATCATGGCTGATCATCCACAATCAGTATCCAGTTCCTGCCTTATTCCCCATAACCTTTAATTCTGCTATCTTTAAGAGCTCTATCCATCTCTTTCTTGAAAACATCCAGAGACTTGGCCTCCACAGCCTTCTGGGGCAGAGCATTCCATATATCCACCACTCTCTAGGTGAAAAAGTTTTCCCTCAACTCCATTCTGAATGGCCTTCTCCTAATTCTTAAACTGTGGCCTCTGGTTCTGGACTCACCCATCAGCAGGAACATGCTTCCTGCCTCCAGCGTGTCCAATCCCTTAATAATATTATATGCTCCAATCAGATCCCCTCTCATCCTTCTAAATTCCAGTGTTTACAAGCCCAGTCACTCCAATCGTTCAACATATGACAGTCCCGCCATCCCGGGAATTAACCTTGTGAACCTACGCTGCACTCCCTCAATAGCAAGAATGTCCTTCCTCAAATTTGGAGACCAAAACTGCACATAATATTCCAGGTGTGGTCTCACCAGGGCCCTGTACAGCTGCAGAAGGACCTCTTTGCTCCTATACTCAATTCCCCTTGTTATGAAGGCCAGCATGCCATTAACTTTCTTCACTGCGTGCTGTACCTGCATGCTTGCTTTCAGTGACTGATGTACAAGAACACCTAGATCTCGTTGTACTTCCCCTTTTCCTAACTTGACTCCATTTAGATAATAATCTGCCTTCCTGTTCTTACCACCAAAGTGGATAACCTCACATTTATCCACATTAAACTGCATCTGCCCACTCACCCAGCCTGTCCAAGTCACCTTGCATTCTCATAACATCCTCCTCACATCCTCCTCACATTTCACACTGCCACCCAGCTTTGGCCAGTATTATATCTGGGAGATTGTTTGTGTCTTCCCTAGTGAAGACAGATCCAAAGTACCTTTTCAACTTGTCTGCCATTTCCTCGTTCCCCATAATAAATTCACCCGTTTCTGTCTTCAAGGGCCCAATTTTGGTCTTAACTATTTTTTTCCTTTTCACATACCTAAAGAAGCTTTCACTATCCTCCCTTATATTCTTGGCCAGTTTACCTTTGTACCTCATCTTTTCTCTGCGTATTGCTTTTTTAGTTATCTTCTGTTGCTTTTTAAAAGTTTCCCAATCCTCCGGCTTCCCACTCATCTTTGTTATGTTATACTTCTTCTCTTTTATTTTTATACTATCCTTTACTTCCCTTGTCAGCCACGGCCTCCCCTTACTCCCCTTAGGATCTTTCTTCCTCTTTGGAATGAACTGATCCTGCACCTTCTGCATTATTCCCAGAAATACCTGCCATTGTTGTTCCACTGTCATCCCTGCTAGGGTATTGTTCCATTGAACTTTAGCCAGCTCCTCCCTCATAGCTCCAGAGTTCCCTTTGTTCAACTGTAATAGTGGCACTTCCGAGTTTCCCTTCTCCCTCTCAATTTGTAGATTAAAGCTTATCATATTATGGTCAGTACCTCCTAATGGCTCCTTTACCTCGCGGTCCCTGATCAAATCCGGTTCATTGCACAACACTAAATCTAGAATTGCGTTCTCTCTGGTAGGCTCCAGTACAAGCTGTTCTAAGAATCCATCTCGGAAGCACTCCACAAACTCTCTTTCTTGGGGTCCAGTTCCAACCTGATTCATCCAGTCTGCCTGTATGTTGAAATCCCCTATAACAACTGTAGCATTATCTTTGCTACATGCCAATTTTAACTCTTGATTCAACTTACACCCTACAGCTAGACTACTGTTTGGGGGCCTGTAGATAACTCCCATTAGGGTCTTTCTACCCTTAGAACTTCTCAGTTCTATCCATACTGACTACGTCTCCTGATTCTATTTTTCCCCCTCGCAAGGGACTGAATATCATTCCTCACCAACAGAGCCACCCCACCCCCTCTGCCCATCAGTCTGTCCTTTCGATAGGACATATACCCTCGAATATTCATTTCCCAGGCCCTGTCCACTTGAAGCCATGTCTCTGTTATTCCCACAACATCATACTTACCAATTTCCAACTGTGCCTCAAGCTCATCCACTTTATTTCTTATACTATCCATCTGGCCCAGGTGACTTATCTGCCTTAAGACTTTTGAGTTTGCCTAACACTTTTTCCTTTGTAATAGCAACACACTCACTGACCTCTGGCACACTGCTAGTGTCTTCCACAGTTTAGACAGACACAAAGTATCCATGACGTTCATTTGCCATTTCTTTGTCCCCCATTACTACCTCATCAACATCATTTTCCAGTGGACCAATATCAACTCTCACCTCCCTTTTACTTTTAAAATAACTGAGAAATCTTTTAGTATCATGCTTTTATTATTGGCCTGACTGCCCTTACATTTAATCTTTTCCCTTCTTATATCTTTTTTAGTTGCCTTTGTTGGATTTCAAAGGCTTCCCAATCATCCAACTTCCACTCACTTTTGCTACCTTATACACCCTTTCCTTGTCTTTCATGTATTTCTTAACTTCCTTTGTCAGCTGCGGTTGCCTACCCCTGCCACTTGAGAATTTCTTCCTCTGCAGAACATATCTAACCTGCACCTTGTGAACTATTCCCAGAAACTTCAGCCACCTCTGCCCTGCCATCATCCCCACCAGTATCCTCCTCCAATCCACTTGGGCAAACTCCTCTCTCGCGCCTCTGTAATTCCCTTTATTCCATTGTGATACAAATACATGTGTTAATAAGACCATAAGATATTGGAGTGGAAGTAGGCCATTCGGCCCATTGAGTCTACTCCGCCATTCAGTCATGGGCTGATCCAATTCTTCCAGTCATCCTCACTCCCCTGCTTTCACCCCATACCCTTTGATGCCCTGGCTAATTAAGAACCTATCTATCTCTGCTTTAAATACACCCAGTGACTTGGACTCCACAGCTGCTCATGGCAACAAATTCCACAGATTTACCACCCTCTGACGAAAGTAATTTCTCTGCATCTCAGTTCTAAAAGGACGTTGTTCAATCTTGAAGTCGTGCCCTCTTGCTTGACCATGGGAAATAACTTTGCCATATCTCATACAAGTAGTATTAGAATTAATATAATATTGATAATTTTGACCAAACATTATTTGATAAAGGTTTTTTATTCATCTTCACTTTGTGTTAAGACAAACCTATTCTTAACCATTTATGACATAAATTGAGTAGTACGTTTCGTTATGCCTTTATTTAGGAACCCTTCCTCAAAGGGATGTGAGAACAATCTTTGAATATGTTTTAAGACAGAAGGAAATAGATCATTAAAGTTTGCTGGGACTAGACTATCTTGTAGGGATAAAGTTACAATCAGATCTGCCACGTCCTTCCAAGTGGTGGAGTAGGGCAGAGGGGCTGAATTATTTACTCATGCCTCTAATTCAAATGTTCAGCTTTACTTCTAATTCCAAATTTACATTGAAGTTAATTACAAAGTGTGCTTTTTTTTTTACAGATGGAACACCAGAACTCGCTTCCCTAACTCAGTCATCTAGTTATCTTGGAAATCCTCCTGAGAGTACACTGGGTGACCTGATGTATCCCGAGATCTGTATGCTTGAGCTCACCCTTTTGAGTGTCAGCAGTTCTACCCTTGATGTCCTAACCTATGTGTTCAGGAGTCTGCTGGAAATTGTTAAACACAATGAAGAAAATGCTGCCTCCATATACCAGCAGGTAGAATTGAGTATGAGAGTAAAAATGGTGCAGAAATTAATTTTTCAGTCACTTTCTGTGCTAACTATTCAAAAATAGTACTTTTAATTAATAAATCTAATTAAAATAGCAGATTGTTTTATGTAAGTACAATATTCATTATATCAAATGAATGATTTAGATTTCAGTCAACTTGCATTAATTGCTTCTGCTATTCCATGACCTGGAACTCCTTGTGCAATATATTCTACTTCAGTGGACAGTAGTTCAGAAACACAAAGAGGCTCCTGTCTGCACCAATGTTTGCTGCCTGGATTACTCTCTTTTTTTATTATTATGTTTTGAGGCACAGCGAGGAATAGGCCCTTCTGGTGCTTCAAGCCACGCCATCCAGCAACCCCTGATTTAACCCTAGCCTAATCATGGTTATTATAGCCAGGGGTGCTAAAGGGAACAAGTTACACACAAACTGACAAACCACCAATGTGCAAATGAAGACAAGTGCACAAATACAATTAAATAAACAAATAAATAAATAATGCTGAGAACATGAGTTCCAGAGACCTTAAAATTAAGTCCATTGTCTCTCTCAGCATACCGTTAAGTGGCTTTTTTAGAAAAAGAAAACCTTGCCAAAGATGGGAGTTAAGTATTCTGTCTGTGAATGTTTCTCTTGAAGTATTTATCCCAAGGACACTTGAGTCTTATGGGAGGGAAGGTGGAAAGCAGGCAACTGGAACTAGGCACGAAGTTGAGATTATTGTCATACGCACAGGTGCATGTGCAGTATCACGGGCATATAGCATCAGATAACAACATTTACAATTAAAATTAAGCTGAACATTAATTATACACAATAATACACAATCTTTACAAGAAAGAACACAATGTCCTTGCCTTGAAGGAATATGTTTAGAAAGCATCCCCTGATCACTGATGTAGTTAAGTACTGTGCTGGAAATGTCTTGAACTGTTCTTGTCCAAACAGGTAATCAAGAGAATTTTCTTTTTTATAATGAAGTGTAGGTCTGCATTTATGACATTTCTAAACTGTGTTTTGCTTCATTTCAGGGAGCGGTAACAACTATCTTAAATGGTTTTCAGAGTATCTTGAGCCAATCTGGGATGAATTTGGAGGGTATGTTTAAACATTTGCTGAGACCTAACTATGTTGTCAAAGTGCATCACCAGGGTGCAGTGATCTGTGAATTCTGCTTTCTATTTAAATATGATAGCCCTTAGCAGATAGTAATCAATTCCAAGAACCAATAATAATCTTTCCTTGGTTTTACAGAGTGCCAGGCAGTTCTTGTGGAATTGTTGGTGACTTTAACCAAGTCCAGGTTGTCAGCAGAAGAATTGACCTTTCTCCTGAGATTATTTTTGGAAAAGACCTCTCCAACTGTGAGTACGAATTGCTGTATTTAAAGTGTTTTTCAAAGCTGAATTCAGCAGCCAGATTAGGAGGGCAAAGCAGAAAGTCAGTTTTTCAGGCAGTCGTATAATTTTTGTGAAGAAAACAGTGGAATCCAAGGGAAAGTATGCTTAAAAGTGCTGTTCTGAATGACATCATTTATTCTAACATAGAAAGTTCCGAATAACCAAACTGCAGAACATTCTAGTGGTCACAGTTTTATGGGAGAGTAAATGACATGATCTTTGAGCAGTTTATATCCAGGAAAGTTTCAACTATTCTATTTCATTTGTCTTGGATCTTCCTTGATTCTGCAAAAATAAATAAATATATGATGAGTGCCCAAACCACCACCTCTCCAGAAGAATTATCTGTATTTCAGATGACAACTGTACTCAAATATCCAGCATCCTGTTTGTTGAAGGAACAATGCTTGTGTTTTTAAGTTTACTATTTTGTTTGTCAGTATGTCAACTTTAAAAGAAACATGAAAGCAAGCAAAGGCAGATGTTATGACAAAATGATGAAAAATAACTAAAATGAGCATGCGAAACAATTCTTTGGAGTTTATCAAATTTATGATTCATTGCACCAAAGTTAATTGCAGTTTGTCAGGTATGGTATGCCAGTGAATTTTGAAGTGTGCACCAGGGGATCCCAACCTTTTCTGCACCGCGGACCGGTTTAATATTGACAATATTCTTGCCGATGGGCGGTGGGGGGGGGCGGTGGTTGTTAATTACGACCGGAATATAGGCGATAAGTCAATTATAAGTCACATAAGTCAATAGCATCATAACATTTTAAGTAACGTTTGGATATTAAACACACATGGTGCATGTTTTCCTTGTATGAACATATAAAATCATTGTAACACACCAATATCGCTGAATCAGTGGGAGCCCTGGGCTTGTTTCCCTGCAACAAGACGTTCCTATCAAGGGGTGATGGGAAACAGCGATACTCGAAGGGGGTTCCTTATGTCCAGTCTATTCTGCAATTTAGTTTTCATTGCATTCATTGCAGAAAACCCTGCTTTGGAAAGATATGATGTTGGAAATGGAAACAACGTCTTGTGGAGGTGCTGGCTCTCAGCACTTGTTTCTGTCCCGCTTCCTCATGTTTTTTCCACTCAAAAAATTCAACTGGTTTGTCTTTAAGTGCAGGGTGCTTGGACTCAAGGTGCTGAAGCAGTTTTGAGGGCTTCATTGCCTCATTAGACAGCTTGTCTCCACATATCACACATGGGGCTTGGAGCATGCAAGTCACCGGTCGCAATAAAGCCATATTTTATGTATGACTCATATTTTCTGTTGAAGGAAGCTTTCTTTTTTTTTGCAGTCTCGGCTTCCACTGTCTGTGCGTTATCATCATTGTTAGGCCTTTTATGTCCCCTACCACCTCTTCTAAAGAAACTCTCAAGTGACGTTTGTTTTTTACTCATTGAGTAGTCGTAGGTTAATGACTGACTGATGACCTCGCATGTGTTCAAGTTCAACAGTGCATGACAGGGAATGAGGAAAGGTGCAGCTGACTCATTGTTTCATATCGCCAAATCATATCATTTCCTCGTGGCCCAGTAGCATATGCTTTGCGGCCCGATACCAGTCCACGGCTCGGTGGTTAGGGACCACTGGTGTACACCATGTTGACTATAGCCAATAATTCAAAAAAATATGATCGATACTTAGGTGTGGCAAGCCTGGACCCGGGATGTGAGAATGTATAAAGTAGGAGCCGTTGTGTCTCTTCTGTTCAAGATTGTAGCTAATAGTCTACCTCAACATCAATTTCCTGTCTTGTTCCATCTATCTTGATTTTTCCAAGACACAAATCTGTTAAACTCAGTTTTGAAATCAATGAATGACAGCTTCCAGCCTTTGACAGCATGATAGTGTAGTGGTTTGTGCACTCATTTTACAGCGCCAGCTCTTAGGTCAGGGTTCTTTTCCCACTGCTCTCTTAAAGAAGTTTGTACGTTCTCCCTGTGACTGTGTGGATACCGCGATTTCCTTCCACATTCTAAAGATTTACGGTTAGGGTTAGTAAGTTGTGGGCATGCTGTGTTGGCACCACAAGCATAGCCACACTTGTGGGCTGCCCAGCATAGTCCTCAGTGATTTGATTTGATGCGAATTATGCATTTCATTGCATGTTTCAATGTACATATGGCAAATAAAGCTAATCTTTATTCTTTTAGTGGAGAGAATTCAATAGTTTTTTTTACTCAGTGATGAATCTTCTCATTTGAATATCTCCCTGTTGAGATTATGGCTCCTAATTCCACATTCTTCATTCAAAGGAATTCCTCCCCTGTCTTGTTTTTTTAGTCCTTTAAGAATTTTGATTATTTTGGTGATGTTATATTTCACTTTAAAATACAGCCTCAATGTACTCATTCTCTCTGCATATGAAGAGCTAACCATCCCAGGAACTGTCTGAACAATCTTTACTATAACCCTGTCTAGCAAGTACATCTTAAAATAAGATCATCTGAATTTTACTTGGATGTGGTCTGACCAAGGCCTTCTGGACCTGCATATTATCTTTCAGTGCCTTGTGTATAAGGTCCCTTTGTATGCTAACAATCTCCTGTCATTTTTCATAATAATAAGTATTCAACACTGCTGATTAAGAGATGCTAGAACAGCTGTTAGTACACTCAAGTGCTCGACTGGAGGTGTTCCAATAAGTTTATTTTTTAATGTTTTTAATTTACTAATTGAAAAATTATTTTATAATTTTAAACCTGCTTTGCAATGTCTAGTTATTTCTGAATGTCAGTGTCATTTAAAAATTGATTCAAGGCCTTCCTAGCATTGAAGTTCCACATCAGCTTTGCTTTCTGTTAAAAGCTATCAGGGTTCAGGAGTAGCTTGGAGTTTGCTTGTTGCTGAGTTCTCACTATGTAAGGGTAAAGAAAAGATGAAGATTAGCTTTATTTGTCACATGTACATCGAAACCTACAATGAAATGTATGGTTTACATCATATGTATAATGTACTGGGGGCGACTCGCAAGAATTACCATGTCTCTGGTGCCAACATAGCATGCTGAACATCACACATACAAAGAAGTCAGCTTATTCAGCACTACCTGACCTAAATAAGTATGGATGGATGATGTCTGAATCAGCCCACTAATGCAGGGCTCTAAGCAAAACATTAATATCTTGCAATTGTTATCTTCATCTTGGAGTAGTTGCTACATGTTTTGTACATTGCCATTTTGAAGTATTAGTTTTTGTTTTTGTATTTCAGAAAATACTACTTAGAGGAATTCTGAGCATAGTGGAAGCAAATATAAACATGGACCCAATGCAGTACCTTACTTTCCCAATAGTGTTGAACACAAATACTTGCAGTAACATTTCATCCATTCAGAAAACCAGCTCTACTACCAGCAGCAAGACCTCCAACCTTCTAAAGCGTGTCAAGTTCCCACAAAACAGAAGAGAGACAGAACTTGAGAGATTATCGTCACCTTGGCACGTGGCTCCACTTCACCTGCCAGTTGTTGGTCAGAACTGTTGGCCTCATATGTCAGATGGCTTTAGTGTTTCACTGTGGTTAAAGGTGGAGGTATCCAAAGTGACAGATGGGTTAATTAAAAAAGTGAGAAAACAAAAACGAAATTGGCTGGCTACTTCCAGAGATAAGAGTGCTGACTGTGTTGGTAAGAATGGATTTAATATTTCATTTTTTTATTTGAAAATAATGTATCATGAAATATTTTTTCAAAGAACTTTCTGCAAGTCATTTGGTAGTATTAGGTGCATTGTGGAAATTTGTGTGCAATTTACCTTTTTTGTTTGATTTCACTGCACAGTTGTTCAGCTGTAATTTTTTTTCAGGAGATTATGAGCAGGGCTAAGTGAATACAACTTGTTTACACTAGATGAAGTTCTTAAATAACTCTTTAATGCCATGCGAGAGACATTATGACTTATGGTAAACCAAAACTGTAATTACTTTCTGTCTGAAAGATGTGAGATGCTTCATTTTGTTTTTCTTTAGCATCAAACAATTTGAAAAGTAATGATTATACAAATTTTGACCTTAATGTTGCACCATAGGTCATTATGATATCATAACAAAATACTTGGGGGTTTTCCACAAATTTTGGCATCACATGAGAACAAAAGATGCTTTTTACTTTACTGTTTTTGCATGCGTACTACAGAGACACAAGATTTCAGTTCATTAACAATTAGCTCAGTCTTCTCAATGTTACTATGAAAATGACAGCTGCACTGGTGACTGATACATTTAGAGCCTGATACAGTTAAAACTTCCAAGGGAAGCTAGGAATAGGTTGGACTAAGCGAATATTTAGGGTAACATGAAATGATTGAATATCTCGTGAATATTTGTCATGAGATAGACTAATCTCGCATGCCTTTTCTGGATATAAATGAAATAAAATTTTAAAAGTATACTTTGTAGCTTTCACAACAGTAAGTCCTTCGAACTTTGTAGTCAGTAAAATAAGTTTTCTCATTGTTGACACGCAAGTAAGAAGGTAGCAAGCTTAGATTCAGTAAGGTGTGAATACTAATTTTAATCCATTTTGTCAGCAATACCTTTGGTTCAAAGTTGTGGGATAAGTATGGTCTAGGAGATGAGAAAGAACTCTGCTTCTGATAAGTCGTGCAGTCTTTTGCATCTTACAAGGCAGCTAGGACCTCAGCTAAACATCTCAATCGAAAGACATTGTCTTATTATTGAGTACTCCTTTTAATGCAGCATGGAGATTCTAGTCAATAAGCTCATATCTTTGGGGTTGGATTTGAAGAGTATAATAAAGTTCAAAGTAAATTTATTATCAAAATACATATCTCCTACCTTGAGATTCATTTTCTTGCAGGCATTGACAGTAGAACAAAGAAATGCAATGTAATAAACTAGAGCAGATACTTCATAACCCACCATCCTTTCAAGGGTGAAAAATGCTTTAGAGTGGGGGACCTTGAGTTTTCTCTGCTGCGGTCCACAATTTGCACTGAGATCAAAATAAGATGAACCTGGCAAGGTTTACAGTAGATTTCAGTTTTTACTAAATTTTACTAGTTTTTGGTGAAGATTATATCTGTTTATTCAATCATGCACCTGACAATTCTGATAATAGCTGCCTGTAAAACTTTCCATTGTACTGATAATGACATTGAAAAATGTGTCTGCTCATCCATGCTAGTGATGCCAATGTAGATATCTTTTGTTTTGCAGAAGATGGAAAATCAACAGGGTTCTATTGCAGTGGAGTTTCAGATTCTTCTGCTAAATTGATGGAAGATGGTTGTCTTCATGTGATTTCATTAGGTTCTAAAACAACGATGCTGCAAGTTTGGGCCGATTTGAACACACGTGGCTTTATATTCAGGTAGTGTGAACTGCTAAATGATAATGCATCGCAGAGTGCAAATTCTTGAAATCAATAGGCTGCACTGAGGTTTTGAAGGAAAATGTATTATTATTATAAAAATGGATGATATTTATGCTAACTACATAATGCTTGTTCCCAAGAATATGTGAGAGTATTGGTAGTTTTGGAGAGCTTTCAGTAACAAATCATTTGAATTTTTTTGAAATTCATTCATTCCTGATCACCATGTATTTTCTTTTGTGAAGAATGGAAGTAACTTAATATACAGTAAGTCACTTTGTTAGAGTGGGATGTCAATTTAAATTGTCACCCAAAAAAGTGCATCGCAGTTTAGATAATTATCTAATGAGACATGAAATATGCTGCTAATTATTTTGATTTTTTTAATTGCCACTGTGGCTTTATTAGTGAATTAATGCATCTTTCTAGCAATGCTTTTTATATCTTTTGTACTTGCTGCAGAGTTGGTTTAAAAAGTCATGCACTTCTCTGCTCATTTGCTGCTGAAACCTTTGTACATTCTTTAGTTGCTTATAGATTTGACAGTAATTTGTGCATTGTAATAATCAGCTCTTGTTCTGCCTACCATCAACAAGTCACTAGTACTCTGTCCCCTATGTCCTGTTATAGGACAACTGATCACCTTGTCTTCCTCTGTTCAATGGCATACTTAAACTTTCAATTAAGCAGAGTCTCCATTTTAACATTCTCCTCTGCTTCAGTCCTACAACTGAGAAATTTGTACTTCACCAATTCTGCGTCTAGACAATGTCATAATTTAATCACTTCGCAATAGGTAGCTGTATCCTTAGCTGCTCGGGGCCCAAGCTATTGAACTCCATCCTTAAACCCCTGTCTACACTTTTTTGCTTTAAAATCTCTGTTAAAACATTACTCTGGGTAACGTCCCTTAATGTCTTCTAAGATGGATGGTGTCAAATTTCATTATTGGTCCTCTTGCCAACCACGTGGTGATGCACACTCCTGAAACCTGTAAGCAAAATACAAGTTGATGCAGTTGTGTAGTTACTTAAGGATTGCTATATTTTTATGATTCATGGGATATTAAACTGAAGTATCTGATCTCTCAGATAAAGGAAAGCAGGGATGGTGTCCAGACAATATTTAATTCTTGGTCAACATTACTAAAATGGACAATGTTATTAAAATACCTTCCATCCAGAAGCCCTGTGCAATGTTTTGTAATTTTGCAGTGACCTTTGCAATTTATCTTGTATGATAATAACTGTGTTTCAAAGCTGCTTCACTTTTTAAGTGTTCGTGGTGTTCTTAGCTTGTGAAAGGCACTATATAAATATGAGATTTTTAAATCTTTATGCTCAATTTTATGGTTTCTAAAATATTAAGTGATTTGTTTTCTTGCTGTAGAATCTGCAATGATGCAAACGATGAATTAAAAACAGGTGTTCTGGCACAGGCTGAGTCAGCGCCAAATATCATAACTCCAGGCAAATGGCAGCACTTAGCACTGACTTATGCACAACAGACAGAAAACAAAAAATATATTAATGCGTTGCTTTCACTGTGGGTATCCGGGCAAAGGTATGTTCTTATAATTTATTTAGTCTCTTAAATCATCTTAATGATTCTAATTGACACTTCAATCCAAGTACAGTGGATTCCGGTCAATTGGGAAACATCAGCACCAGTACATTTTGGCCCAATTGTCAAAAAGTCACCAACAATCAGTGACAAGAATCATTGGTTTTTGAATACAAGCATACGCAGCTGATGCTGTTTAAAAACTATTCACTGTAAGAAAGGTGTAATGTTTAAGTTGACTGGCGCTAGTTTGAAGCTGTTCGGCAACTAACTCCCGTCCCAAATAAGCAAATGGAATCCCAGCTATTTTCTTGATTAGTTTTTGTTTTTTTAAGAGTTATCTGAAATAAGTGGCTGCCTTGATTTACCGATGGCCCAATTAACCGGAATCCACCACATTACTGATTTCAGGCCAAGTTATGCAGTCTCCCCAGATCGATTAACTGTTTTAAGCCGTAGCCACACTGGTGATTTTACTGCACTGCTATTGGGTTATAAAAAAATTGTTTCTGAATATTTGTAACCAAAAGAGAATCCAGTATTCACTGCATGTTGTTCTGTAGCTAGGGCCCATGACGAACATGATGGAAAATTAACAGGTTCATCATTTACAATGTATTAATCATGTGCATTAATGAGGTATGATTGCTCTGGGACTTCAAATTTGCTGTTCCTCAGTATAATCAGTGAGTCACATTGCATTGATTCTCCACAGACTGGTTGTTTAGTCAACCTTTGTCTGTTTATGTATAGTTTTTTTTGTAGAATTCTGTTGCATTTTCCCTCTTAAATGTCTGCAGGAATGTGAATCTCTAGGCACCATTTGCTAACATATGTCAGAATCAGGTTTATTATCACTGACATGTCTTGAAATTAGTTGTTTTGTGGCAACAGTACAATGCAGTATATTTTAAAAATCGTAAGTTGCAGTAAGGAATATAAAAAGATAAATAAACAGTGTAAAAAAGAGCAAAATAGTGAGGTGGTGTTCATGGGCCATTCAGAAATCTGATAATGGGGTGAAGATGTTGTTCCTGAAACACTGAGTGTGTGTCTTCAGCATCCTGTACATCCTCCATGATGGTAGTAATGAGCAGAGGCTATGTCCTGGGTGGGTGGGGGTCTTTAATAATGGATGCCACCTTTTGAAGATGTCTTTGATGGCGGGGAGGCTAGTGCCCACGATGGAGCTGGCTGAATTTACAACTCCGTGCAGTTTTTTTCAATCCTGTGCTTTGGCGCTCCTCAACATCCTGTGGTGCAACCAGTCAGAATGCTCTCCGTGGTAATTCTGTAGAAATTTGCTGTTGTCTTTGGTGACATACCAAATCTCCAAATACTACTTTGACAATAATTGTATCCCTAGATAATGTAGTTCTAAATAAATGTATAATAAATTTGCTTTTAACTTTTGGACATTCTCTTCTCTATTCCATTTATCAGCAGTCTTGCTCCTTCAGTCTTGACCCTCTCTAAGAAACTTTGAGCAAACCTTAATTACTCCAGTTTGATTCAGTGAGAGTTTGGTTAACAATATATCTGGAAGGCTTAGCCCTCATCTATCAAGATTAGAACTATCGTGATACCTACGTCTATGGCTGAAATAAATGAGTTGTGTATTCTGGATATTACATTATAATCCATCACATCATATGCTGAGGTTAAGCAAGTTGAAACTTTCTGACATTGGTCTGAAGTTGAGCAGGTATTTGATAGGGGCCATTTAACCTCTTGACCCAGTTCTGCCATTCAGCGAGTACATACCTGATCTGTATGTTTGTTTATCCTGTTCTGGAGCCATATCCATCATCCTAGGCTAGCACAAATCAAGCAGTTTTCAATAAGCCTTATCCTCAACCTAACTCTTCTCTCTCTACTCCACCATTCTGAACAGCCTCTTGAGGGGGACTATTTAAGATTTCCAGTGCACCCTGTGTGAAAAATAATGATCCAGCTCTAATGAGAAGGTTATCTCCCACTAGAGGAAATCGCTTTTGTTTATCTTACCAAATCATTTAATAATCTGAAATGCCTCCATCAGATCATCCTTTAATCTTCTCTAATAAAGACAATACAGGACTAGTCTACGAAACCTGTGTTGAACTGTTGGATTCAAACTACATTTATTATTAAGGTATGTATACTATATACAACATTGAGTTTCGTCTCCTTATAGCCAACCATAAACCATAATAGAACCCATTAAAAAAACCATCAAATACTTAGTGTGCAAAAAAAAGAACAAATAATGCAAACAATAAAAAGTAAGCAAATAACATTCAGAACTAAAGTTCACAAAAGTGAGTTCATAGCCATGAAGCCATTCACAACCAGTCCAGGACCCCATTAGTTGCAGGCCAGAGCTTCAGTTCAGAGCAGAGATGAGCAAACCTTGTCAAGCAGCAAAGCTGAACATCAGCCCAGCCCATCCTTCACCTCTGACCCCAACACCCTGACCTTTTCAATCTGGTCTGACGCTTAAATTGGCTAAACCTCAGCTCATTCTTGCTCTTGGAACCGAGCCCTCCCTCTTCACTATGCTCTTGTGCCTGGGCCCCATTGCCTTGATATGGCCTGTACCCAACCTTTCAATTCTGTCCCGGTGCTTAAATTGGTCAAACATCAGCTTGTTCCTTGCTCTCGGGCCCTGCCACCTTAAATTTAGTCTGGCCCTTTCACGCTACAGCCGCCCTGCACCTTTGACTTCAGTTCACACTGCAAAAATGCCAGATCATGCAGGTGGTTCAGAAACTCAGCTTGGAAACAGAAGTTCCAGGCTTTTGATTGCAGTGCTCTTTTTCCAGAAAAAGTAAGTTTAAAGGGTAGTTAGAAGTTTTGTTTGCTGCCAGCATGGCTTTGCTGAGTCTCACCAGCACTATCTTAAACTGGAATCCTTTATCATTCTAGTGAAGAATCCATTTATTCCAGACAGATGAGTAATCCAAACAACACACAGAAAACGCTGGAGAAACTCAACAGGCCAGGCAGCATCTATGGAAAAGTGGACAGTCGACATTTCGGGCCGAGACCCTTTATCAGGACTGAAGATAAAAACATGAGTCAGAGTTAGAAGGTTGGGTGGGGAGAGGTGAAAGAAACGCATGGTGATGGGTGAAACTGGGGGAGGGGGGTTGAGTGAGTGAAGTAAAGAGCTGGGAGTTTGATTGTCAGAAGAGATACAGGCTGGAGATGGGGGAATCAGATGGAGGACAGAAGGCCATGGAAGAAAGAAAAGGGGGAGGAGGAAAGGTGAGGATGGGAAAAGGGAATGGGGAATGATAGGGGTGGGGAAACATTACCAGAAGTTTGAGAAATCGATACTCATGCCATCAGGTTGGAGGCTCCCAGATGGCTACCCGGATGTTCCTCCAACCTGAATGTGGCTTCATCACGACCGTAGAAGAGGCCATGGACTGACATGTTGGAATAGGAATGGGAAGTGGAATTAAAATGAGTGGCCAATAGGAGATCCCGCTTCTTCTGGCGGACAGAGCGTAGTTGCTCGGCAAAGTGGTCTCCCAATCTACATCTGGTTTCACCAATATTCAGGTGCTCCCAATGTGAAGCTATTTTCTTTACCTTGGAGAAAACTAAAGGGATTTTTGAAACATTTTGTTAATATAACTAAAAATAAATATTTGATAGAAAAGTTCTAAGTAAATTTGCTATCAGAGTACATATGCGTCACCATATGCTACCCTGAGATTCACTTTCTTGTGGGCGTACACAGTAAATACAAAACACAGTAGAATCATTGAAAGTGCACTCAGCAAATACAAACTTATGAGAGGTTCAAATAATAAGAAATTTTTCCAAATGGCAGTGATGCATAACACGAAGAGCATAAATTTAAGGTGAGAAGCAAGAGGTTCAGAGGGGATCTGAGAAAGGGAATTTTTTTTCCATCCAGAAGATGATTGAAATCTGGATTGCACTTCCCAAGAAGGTGGTGGAAGCTGATACTCTGAGTGAGAGCTTGAATCGCTTAGGCATAGTAAGAAAGTGCTGGTAAATAGGATTAGTATAGATAGCATAGATGATGGTTAACATAGATATTGTGACTTGGAAGACCTGTTTCTGTGCTGTATGTATCAGACCACTACAGGCAAAAGGGTTGGTATTCTGGGGGTGTATTTAAGAAAAAAATTACATAAGAGAGCTAGAAAAGTTTGAGCAGTGAAATGTTATAATCTGATTTGTCCTGCAGTAGAGATAAATTATGGAACATTGGGGAAGTGGTAGGAGCACTAGTACAGAAATGTTGGGTTACAATGTTGTGTTCTCTAAACATAAAGAAAATTCAAAAATCCAAAGTGCAAAGGGACTTGGGAGTCCTTGTGCAGGATTCCCTTAAGGTTAACTTACAGGTTGAGTTGGTGTGAGGAAGACAAATGCAATATTAGCTTTCATTTCGAGAGGACTAGAACATAAAAGCAAGAATGGAATGCTGAAGCTTTGTAAGGCATTGGTGAAGCCCTCATTTGGAGTATTGTGAGCAGTTTTGTCCCCCTTATTAAAGAAGGATGTGTTGACATTGGAGAGGGTTCAGAGGAGATTCATGAAAATGATTCCAGGAAAGAAAGGCTTATCATTTGATGGCTCTGTGCCTGTACTCGCTGGAATTTAGAAGAATGAGGGAGGTCACATTGAAGCCTATCAAACGTTGAAAGGCTCGGATAGAGTGGTTGTGGAGAAGATGCTTCCTGTAGTGGGGAGTCAGGGACCAGAGGGCATAACCTCAGAGTAAAGGGACATCTATTTAGATTGGAGGTGAGGAATTTCTTCAGCCAAATGGTGGTGAATTTGTGGAAATCGTTGCCACAGGTTGTTGTAGAGACCAGGTCACTGTGTGTATTTAAGGCAGAGGTTCATAGGATTCTGGATAAGTCAGGGTGTGAAAGGTTATGGGGCAAAGGCAGGAGAATGGGGTTGAGAGGGAAGTGGATCAGCCATGATCAAATGGCGGAGCAGACCCAATGAGCCAAATAGCCTAATTCTGCTCTTGTAGCATATGGTCTTTTGGAATTTTGAAATATGATTATGAATCAAATTAGTATTTTTTTTACTTTTGTGTTGTGGGAGTTGTTTCTAATACCTGTATACATTGCAGTTATCTAAATACTCTTTTGAATATGGTGGTGAACCACCGGCTTCAATTTTTGTCGTCCTGCTGTTCAGTGTACTTCATGCCGATATTGAGGGGATCCCAGAATTTAGGCCCAGCAGCAATAATATATCAATGAATCAAAGTGATGTGCAAATTGGAAGGGAATTAACTGTTGATGATAATTCTATGCACAAACTGCCTCTGTCCTAGGTAATAGAGATCACAGGTAACTGTAGCGCATGTTATAAATGATAAATGTTGTGGTCAGACTATACAGGTGATGGACTGAATTAAGTTGGTGGGTAGTGGATATAATATCAATGAGGTGAGCTGCTCGGTTCTGGATGGTATTGAACTACAGTATTGGAGCTCCACTCATTCAGTTAGATTGAGAGTACTCCATCACACTTGTGATTTCTGCCTTGTTTATAATGGAAAGGATTTGGAATGCTAAGAGGTGATTCACTGGGTGCGGGACACCCTATCGCTGACCTGCTCTTTTAGCCATAGTATTTATATGACTATTCCAGTTGCATATCTGGTCAGCGTTCACCCTCAGGATAATATTTGTGAGAATTCGACAGGTAACAATTATTTGTACTGTGGGTGAATACAGTGTGTGAGACTCTTACATAATTGGTAACACTTGAGCTCAAGTTGATTATCCTGGCTCAACATAGAAAGGTACTGAGCTTTCTCCTTTTTTTCCCAAGTGATTAGATTGAACAGTTTTAACTTAATTGACCAGAAGTCATTGAAAATCAAATGTTGCAGATACTGGCAATATGAATTCAAAACAGGAATTGCAGGCAGAATTCAGCAACTTGTGTTCTGATGAAGTGTTTTTAACCCTGAAAAATTAATTATGTTAATCCTTGATGTTATTCAACCTGTAGATTATTTCCAACATTTTTTGTGTTTTTATTACAGTGATATTATCTAATTTAAACTTCAGATGGGTGCACTATGACACTGAAAAAGGGATGAGGTGCAAGACACAGCCAGGAAACATACACAGTATATGTTTTCTGAAATGATCAAAACGTAATAGTAGTAAAAAGCAAATAGTAATTGAGTTCATTGAAGTTACTTGTTAAATTACTTTTTAAAAGTCAGGGTTCAGCATTATTGCAATTCAGACCAGTGCTTTTTACGCATTATTGGCTACATGCAGTCAATCATTATATTAAGTAGTGTGTAATGCCTTAAGTGAACAGAAATCAAGTTAAATGAATGAATGAAAACATGGCACATGAAATAGAAAAGGGAAAATTGTGTGATCACCCACATCAGTTTGAATGGTGAGAGATTAGATGGTATGATGTTCAAAGAGGCCTAGTGCACATGTATTTACATTATTGAAACTAATTTATAGGTGGCAAAAGTGATTAAGAGAGAAGATTATGAGACATTAAGGCAGTGGTCCCCAACCACCGGACCACGAACTTGTGCTACCGGGCTGCAAGGAAACGATATGATTTGGCGATATGAACCGATATGAGTCAGCTGCACTTTTCCTCATTCCCTGTCACGCCCACTGTTGAACTTGAACGCACGCGAGGTCCACTAGAATATTGTCAATATTAAACCAGTCCACGGTGCGCAAAAGGTTGGGGACCCCTGCATTAAGGGAATCAAGGGATGTGGGATAATACTGGAAAATGGAGCTGAGATCAAAGATCAACTGTGATCTTGAATAGCAAAACAAGCTTGAAGGGCTGAATGGCTTACCCCTATTTCTTATGTTGGGTTCAGTAATTAAAGTACAATATGAATCCATTCTTTCATGCTTTTAAACAAAATTCTGATAGCAATATTTTTTATCTTGAAAATTGTTTACCTATTTTGAATTGCAGCCTTGCAAAGAGGTTGTCACTTGACTCAGTCTGTACCATTATTAAATCGCCAAAGGTCTGTTTAGATTTTGACAGAAGACATTTTTTTGTTTTTCCAGAAAGGATGAGTTGGCCTTGTATTATACTATACCTCGGAAAAGCAGCCTCTCCCCTGATGGTAATAAAACTTTTGCATTGATTGGCCACTCTGCAGCCCCACAAGATTCTACTGGATTAGCTGGAAGATGGAGTATTGGAAGCTTGCTCCTTTTTAATGGTAATGGTTTGTTGAAATTTTTAACCTTTTCTGTGTATTACCTTTTTTCCGACTGAAGAAAGAAACCTCTCAAACAGTATAGAACTGTTTAAGACCTAACTTGGAGCATAAGAACAATACATTCTTACATTAAGTGATTAATGGTTGTTTTCGGTTTTCTGGTCCTGTACTATTTGAGAGGGCTGCTGGAAGATTGAGGGCTACTTCAGCATAATCTGAAAAAATAAAAGAGTAAAGATCAGCTTTATTTGTCACATGTACATTGAAACATGCAGTGAAATGCATCATTTGTGTCAACAACCAATGCAATCTGGCACTTCCAGCACCAACATAGCTTGCCCACAACTCTAATACGTACATCTTTGGAACGTGGGAGAAAATGGTGCACCAGGAGGAAACCCATATGATCATGGAAAGAATATACAAACTCCTGACAGACAGTGGTAGGAATTGAACACTAATTATTGGCACTGTAAAGCATTGTGCTAACCTTTACATGACCATTCCATATCATGTCATTGTATCCAGTTTGGAATCCCAAGGCATACTTATCATCATTATGTGCTGTGTTCCAGGATATAATATTTTATTAATTAAAAATCTTTGAAAATTCTCACTGTGCCCTCAGTAATAACGGTACATAAATTATTGCAGCGTTCAATAATTCAGCATTCTTATAAATATGCTTAATGTTAAGACAGGAGCAAGAATGATCACTTTTGAACATGCCAATTGAAAATATTTCTCTTTTAATGTAGGTGCTAGAATAGGGCTGGAAGAAGCATATTATTTGTATGTTTGTGGACCAGACTTCACCTCTATTATGCCTTGTAAATATGGTAAAATTCAAGCAAATTACTCCAAGTATGTTACTCTGGAGATTCTACAGTGTGATCAAATTAAAGAGCTTCTCATGAAAAACAAGGAAGTGAATACTGGCCCTCTGGTGGTGAGTAGAATTAACAAATACCTGACTTGGTGAAATTCTCTGTCAAGTGAAATGCTAAAAATACTGTATAGTCACAATATGACTAAGAGGAAATGAGCATTTTGGTTGCATACAGCACTGCCTGAATTGGTGCTGAAGGAAGAATTAATAGTATCTCTCAAAAGCAGTTGGATAAATATTTAAAAAGTATATCTTTGAATGCCTGTGTGTAAAGAGCAGGGGAATGGGAGTGGTGCTTCTTTAAAGCATCAGTATGTCATCAATTTATGCAGCTCAGAGTTCTATTATATAGGGCAAAGGAAAACCTTTACAAGTATTGCAGCTTCTTTTTTGCAGGATAACCTCGCGATTGTTTACAATCCACAGTATCCTGCTCAGTATACCATTTATGACCCAGTTATTCGACTCAAAGGACAAACAAGAACAGTATCACCACAAAGGCCATTCAGCTTGAAGGATGTCCAGAACAATGCTATGGAGCCCCAGAAACTAAAGTCTCTGCAACCTCTGGAGCATCAGGAGCTTCAGCGTATCCTCCACAAAATTGGAGGAACTGGTGCATTCATCTTTCTCTTTGCTAGGGTAAGAGATATTACTCATGATTGACTTAGTACTGCCATCAAATTAATTGCAAAAGTGGTTAACAGTGCAGTTATTTTGTACATTTTGTAATGGGGAAATTTGGCAATTTCTTGTCTATGCAGACTTAATTCCAGATGGGATTTTAGCGGTCGGGAAATGAATACAGGTTTCCCCAGCCATCCGAAGGTAGAGCGTTCCTATGAAACGGTCCGTAAGCCGAAATGTCGTAAAGCGAAGAAGCAATTACCATTTATTTATATGGGAAAATTTTGTGAGCGTTCGCAGACCCAAAAATAACCTACCAAATCATGCCAAATAACACACAAAACCTAAAATAACAGTAACATATAGTAAAAGCAGGAATGATATGATAAATGCACAGCCTACATAAAGTAGAATTACTTTTCCACAATCATTACTGAGCTGTTCTCCGTAGTGAAAATCTCACGCAAGCGCCATTGGCAGAAAATCTCATGCAAGCGCTGTTGGCAAGAGCACTCTCTCCAGTAACCTTTAAGTTATGAAGCTGCCAAATCATACCAAATAACACGTAAAAATACACAGCCTATATAAAGTAGAAATAATGTATGTACAGTGTAGTATCACTTACGGGAATCGGGAAGACAGCGCCGAGCACACTGATGATGGTGTGTTAGGCTGAGTTGGAGTTTGGGTGGTGCAGTGGCCCCTACCTGCAGAGCGATACATTGCCACGAAGCATGCAGGGGTCCAGCAGTAGCCAGGAGGCACACAGCACATCTTGAAAAAAGCTGAGATAAGCAAGCTAATTAATTAGGTGCCGCCCGACACGTAATTGTCGGCCCAGATCAGTGTCGATTTCCGATTGCGTTGTCTCTGATTTGGGCCGACAATTACGTGTCGGCGGCACCTAATTAATTAGCATGTTTATTTCGGCTTTTTTCTTAAAGATGTACTGCGTGCCTCCTGGCTACCGTTGCATTCTCTGCGAATCGGTATCTGTCCGTGGCCTGGAGGTTGGGGTGGTGGGACACTGGGGTGTCATCTCGTCATCGTCTGTATCCATGAGGGCAGGCAGCTCATCTTCTTCTATCTCTGCCCGCCTCGATGTCGAAGGTCGAGGTTCGTCGTCTGCTGTGTCTGATGTGGAAGGTTTGCTTGACTGCTGAGCCTCGCGCATTTTTCTATCACACAGTTCTTTGTAAGGACTCAAACCATCCTGCAAATATCCCCTAAACCGACGTACCCTTTCAAAATTAAAGCTGTACTTTATCATTGCTCATTCGGTTTTGATTGTTATCCTTTCCTCTTCCAATTGCATCAGCTCTTCATCTGTCAGTTCTTGGTCATGAGATGCCAAAACCTCTTCAACATCATCTTTGTCAGCTTCCACAAACCAAACTCACTTTGTCCTTACTTCGTTCACCATGATCGAAATGCTTAATTGTGTCTAGTTTTACGCCAAGTGTAACACCCTTACGAGCTCTTTTAGGCTTTTCTGATACCTTAGAACTCATCTTGCAAACGGCTGCTCACAGGCACGTGTTAAAGCAATGCCGTTCCGAATCTGGGGAGAGCAGCTGCTCGGGGCGCGCGCTGCCTTTTATCGCACTGCTTTTTTTTTCGTAACAGTGAAAACACCTTCTGAAAGCGAAAACAGGGTACTAATGTAGGTCTTTCGTAACAGTGAGGTTTCGTAAAGCGAACATTCGAAAAGCGGGGGGCACCTGTATAGGTAGGTTACAGTATAGCATAACAGTCTTGACTGGAGGATGTAATCAGTCAAAATGTTACAGTAAATGAAAATGTAAAAAAAATAGCTGCAGATACTGAAATCCTAAAATACAGAACTCGTATAGCTTTTTAGTGTTTTAATGTAGTCTTCCCTGATGTTGGGTTAGTACAGTGTTTGCTTGCCTGCTCAATTTGTGTAATAATGATGACCAAGTTTTGATTATTGAATCTTGTAGTGTAAAGGGGAATATTTGACTTTGTTTGGTTCACTTTCATCTCATAGCCCTGAGGAAGAAAGTTGGAATGTTGTGTATCTATTTCCAGTCAAGAAAAACCTTTCCCTCTTGCATTGAATTTCATGACCCGGGGGAAAACATCATTGGGACTGTTAAAGCTGAAGACATACAGGCTTAGTGGGTTATGTGCAGTTGTAGCTAATATGATTAGTTGAACCTTTAAAGCTGGTTTAAATACCACCAAAGACTAAATAAATCAGGCATACAAGGTATTGAATGTTGCGATCACCAAACAAGAAACAGCCCACCCCGGTGCAATTCAAATCATAGTTGGAGACATCCAACTAGGCTTGTTTGAAGAAATCTCTGCCCAGTTATCATGAGCATATAACCTGCGGCACCAGGGGTCCCAATACACTAGACCATTGTTATTCTACGACAAGAAATGCCTACTATTCCATGCTTAGATTACATTTCAGGATTTCTGATCACTTGGCTGTCCCCCTACCTGCTTACAGGCAGAAGCTAAAGAGCAAAGCTCCAGAGATGAGGACAACAAAGAGGTGGTTATGGGAGGCAGAGGAGTGACTACGGGATTACTTCCAAGTTGATGGACTGGGCTGTATTTAACAACTCATCAGAGGATCTGAATCAATACATCACGGTTGTCACAGACTTTATAAAAACAGTTGTAGATGAATGTGTCCCCACAAAGTCATTCAGAGCCTTCCCCAACCAGAAGCCTTGGATGAACCTTGAGTTCCGCAATCTGCTAAGGGCCAGATTGGTTGCATGCAGGTTTGACGACCAAGTAAGATATAAGAGGTCCAAGTGTGATCTCCAGAAAGCCATTTCATGGGTGTAATGACAATTCCAGTCCAAACCTGAATCACTGAAGAATTGTCAACAGCTGTGGCAGGACTTGAATGTTATTACCTCTTACAAAGTGAAACTAACCGACATAGGTGACAATGCTCACTCTGACAGTCAAAACATGAAGGCACCTTCGCAAACTTCCATAACCCCCGATGACCCTGAGATTTCAATCTGAAACCAACCTGAGAGTATCCTTTAGGAGGGTGAACCCCTGGAAAGCATCCAGCCCTGATGGGGTACCTGGCCAAGTACTAAAGACCTGTGCTAAAAAATTGGCTGGAATGTTCACCGATATCTTTAACCTCTCGCCGTTGAGCACATCTACATAGAGCACTGTTGCAGAAAAACAACGTCCATCATCAAGGATCCCTACCACCCAGGCCACACTCTCTTCTCACTACTACCATCAGGAAGAAGGTACAGAAGCCTCAGGACCCACACCACCAGGTCATGGAACAGTTATTACCCCTCAACCATCAGGCTCTTGAACAAGAGGGGATAACTTCACTCTCCGCCATCAGTGAACTATTTCCACAACCTATGGACTCACGTTCAAGGACTTACGTTCTTACGTTTTTGATATTTGTTGCTTATTTATTTATTATTAATTTTTTTTGTATTTGTAGTTTGTTGTCTTTTGTATATAGGTTGTTTGCCCTTCTGGGTGCAGTCTATCATTGATTCTATTACGTTTCTTGGATTTTCTGAGTATGGCCACAAGAAACAATTCTCAGAGTTGTATATAGTGACATATATGTACTTTGATAATAAATTTACTTTTACTTTTATGATCGATTGTTGAACTGTGAAATGATGGGATTTGTTGACAATGCCTGAACATTGCCCTTTTTCCAGCTGTGCAGATAATTGGTAAATATTTATTACTTAAAATATAATTAGTTCCAGGTCCCATATGCTTTATTGGTTTTCAATAACATCACAGGATGTACTAAGCTTAGACTGGCTTTTCACTGTTTGAAATCTAGCTACGATCTAGCCAATGCAAATTTGCAGAGTGGTGGTGGCAGCTGGGTTCATTTATGGGCTTTAAGTATTTTCAGTACATTTCTCAATGACAAGGTATGTTATGTAGGGATGTCAATTAGCACTCCTGACATTTGATTTTGTTTGACTTGCTGTAGCGACTTGCATGATGATATTTAGTTATTTGGGAGGAAAATCTCACATTTCTTTTACCAGTAAGCAATACAGAAATACTTGTTGCATTTTTATTTGATTGATGGAGAAACATTTGTACCTTCTTTCTAGTCTGTAGAGATAAGTGACGATGAAGAAACACAAGCTCTGGCACTGAATGTTGTACTTACTTTGACAAAGTACAACCAGCAGAGAATCCAGGAAATGGAAAGTTGTCACGGCTATACTATGATTCACCAAGTTCTCATCAAAATGAAATGTATTGTGGGCTTTCACATCTTAAAGGTATGAAGTATTCCCAATATATATCCTTGCTGCAGTGACCCCCATGATTAGTTCAATCTTAATTTCAATAAATTTCAAGTTCAAGTTCATTTTTCATTGATCCATACACTATACACATGAATATAGCCAAATGAAACTGCATTCTTCTGGCGCCAAAAGGTGCAAAATGCAGAACCAACAGTCACACCCAGCACACAGTAGCACATATAATAGCAGGAAAGCATGCTTTTACAAAAAATAATATTTTAAAAAATAAATATGTTTCTGCAGAACAAGCCCATAGCTGCTCCACGTATCGTGTAATTCAGCCACAGACGAACTAAATCCAGTTTGTCTCCCATGAAGTGAACGTTGCAGGGCAGTATTGACAAAAGGGGCCAGCACAGAATCAAGCAGCACACAGCCAGCACCAGCATTTGTTTCCTTGGTGGCTGCAATAGTCAACCCTGAGGCATGAATGAGGCCTGGTCCGTACCACAAGCGAGGCCATGCAGCTCCTCCATCATCTGTCTCACCAATGAACTAGTGATTGGACTGACAGTATTGTACATTACCAATATGCAACAGGGTTTTGCAACCACAACAAAAATGTCCAAGACGATCACCCACACGGTCCATTGGATTGCACACAGTCTTGTGCCTTCTTCCCTGTGTGGCTGAAGCAGGCTGCAATACAGTGCGCAGCAAATTCAGCTCTATCGCCATCCAGCAACTCACTAGTGAGGGAGACCTGCAGAACTTGATGTACTGGATAACCAGCAGTGTCTTGCAATCATGAAAAAGACATAAAAAACGAACAGTCACACCTTTGGTTGGACCCCGAGTGGCCTCTGTGTTTGAGCGTGCCGCCATTTTACTGGAATGTTACTAAGTATCTGAGTAACACATAAAATGCTGAAAGAACTCAGCAGGTCAGGGAGAACCAATGGAGAGGAATAAAGAGTCGACATTTGGGGCCAAGACTCCTTCCTCAGGAACCTTCATTTCCCCTATCTTTTGAATTCATTCCCCCTACTAATGAAGGCCAGCATACCATATGCTGCCTTATACATTTCATCCAGTATTTTGTGTGCGTTACTCTTGATTTCCAACATCTGCAGAATCTCTTGTGTTTCTAAACATCTGACCTAGTCAGAATCAGAATCAGAATCCAGTTTATTATCACCGGCATGTGACGTGAAATTTGTTAACTTAGCAGCAGCAGTTCAATACAATACATAATCTAGTTTAAAGAAAAAAAATAAAAATAATAATCATAAGCAAGTAGATCAATTACGTATGTTGAATAGATTTTTTTAAAGTGCGAAAACAGAAATACTGTATTTTTTTAAAGTGAAGTAGTGTCCAAAAGATTCAATGTCCATTTAGGAATCGGATGGCAGAGGGAAAGAAGCTGTTCCTGAATTGCTAAGTGTGTGTCTTGAGCCTTCTGTACCTCCTACCTGGTAACAGTGAGAAAAGGGCATGTCCTGGGTGCTGGAGGTCCTTAATAATGGATGCTGCCTTTCTGAGACACTGCTCCCTAAAGATGTTCTGGGTACTTTGTAGGCTAGTACCCAAGATGGAGCTGACAAGACTTACAACCTTCTGCAGCTTCTTTCAGTCCTGTGCGGTATCCCCTCCATACCAGACAGTGATGCAGCCTGTCAGAATGCTCTCCACGGTACAACTATAGAATGTCTGCTAATGATGTCCTTGTAACAAGTTAGACTTAATCCATGTGCTTTACCTGTATTTGCTTCTTGTTAAAAATGAATGACAGTATTGCAGATAACATTAGACAGGAACATATTCTGATCAATCAGTTTCTATTTCTTTCTCTCTCTTTCAAAACTATCCCAAACATCTGCTATAACCATCTGTACATAAAATCTCACAGACTAGCCTCCAGGATAATGAGGATTAAACCTACCTTTCTCTGGAGGTGAGGGTGCATCCCATTTGATCTGTTGTCCCCCTTCCCCCATCCGACCTTCTGGTCCAATCCCTCTCCTGTTCATGTTTATGTAGTTCCCGTGTAGTTATTTCCTAGCTGTTTCCAGGGGATATGACCCAAGCTCTGTTCGCTGTTGCATACATAGCTACAATATTGCTAAGAAATAAGAGAAATACTTAATATGGAGAGAAGGGAAATGAGAGAAAAAAAATTAGACCCATAGAAAATCGAAGAAGTGCTGATAATCTATAAAGACGACAAGGGAAATGTTTAAAAGGCACAAAAGGGATGTTTCATGACTTCATAAAATGCATCTCTCGTTTCTCAGCAAATAAAACATGGGTTCCCTGGATGGAACCTCAATCCTCATTCTTTTTTAGAATGTATAGTGTATCATTTCAACATAGTATGGGCCCTTCAATCTCTGATGTTATGCCAACTTATAATCATACTCCACGTTCTATCTAAACCTTCCTGCTACACAGCCAATAATCCTTCATTTTCCTTATCTGTGTGCCTATCCAAGATTCTTTTAATTGTCCCTATCAGCTTCTACCACCATCATGGGCTGAACATTCCAGGTACCCACAATTCTTAAGAAAAAACTACCTCTGTTATCTCCCTTAACTTTCCGCCACTCACCTTCAATAAATGTCCTTTAGTATTGCCCACCACTAACCGGGGAAAAAGGTGCTGGCTGTCCATTCTATCTATACCCCTCATAAACTTGTACAAATTGTTTCTCATCATCCATCATTGCAAAGAGAAAAGCCCTTGCTTGCACAACCTTTCCTCATAAAACATGTTCTGTAATCCAGGCAGCATCCTGGTAAATCTCCTCTGTACCTTCTTTTCATCTTCTACATCCTTCTTATAATGATGAGACCAGCTCTGAGTCTAGCCATAGTAAAGGAGCTGCAACATTACCTTGTGGCTCTGGAACTCATTTCCCTTACTAATGAAGGTCAACACATCATATGCCTTCTTAACTACCCTGTCAACGTGCTGTAGGTCTGTAAAGCACAGTTATCTAGGCATATATATTTTTGATGACATCTTTTGAATATATTACAGAAAACATTTAATTTTCTATGTTTTTGGTTATGATCGTGTACAGACTGTTCAAGGTGGAATTAGAAAATATATATATCTTTCAGACTTTACTTGATGGATGCTGCAGTGCTCCAGTGCTTAACTTTAATGAGTCCACGTGTCAATTTGAGATTGATACTGAAACAAGTGCAGTGATCCAGGATGTGAAGATCTTGTCAGAATTGTTACTGGACTGGAAGATCTGGTCCAAAGCACAGGTTTGATCGACTTTCTAATTTTATTTTTACATTTGTTCCTGTTGCTACATATTCTGAATTGGAAGAAATATCTCAATTTGCAAAAACCAATAATTATAAAATGTTATATGCAGTCCTGATAAACTTCTCTCTTAGAGACTCTAATAAGAAAGAAATTAATTATGATCTGGGCACATCTACAACAGTTGTCAAGTGATAAGACTTGTATGATTATTTAATTAAATGAAATGTTTATCGTGCTACTGTTCAATTAATCAGAAATTCCCTTTCAGTAGTCCAGGTGAGATTGATGGTCTGATGCTTCTGTTGGTCAGTGATACTAAGGTGCTAGTTATCTCCCCCCCACCCCCCACCATTCCCCATTGCCTTTTCCTCTCTCATGTTGTATATCCTTACCTACCCATCATCTCCCTCTGGTACTCCTCCTTCTTTTTCTCCTTCCATGAGCTTCTGTCCTCTCCTATCAGATCTCCCTTCTCCAGCCCTGTATCTCTTTCACCAATCAACTTCCAGGGTTTTACTCTCCTTCCCCTACCCCACCTTCTAACTCTGACTCCTCTTTTTTTTCTCCTGATGAAGGGTGTCCAAAACTTTGACTATACTCCTTTCCGTAGATGCTGCCTGGCCTGCTGAGTTCCTCCAGCATTTTGTGTGTGTTGCTTGGATTTGCAGCATCTGTAGATTTTCTCTTGTTTGTGCTAGTTATGTTTTCTATTTCTTTCATTCAGTGTACATTGTTCTTTATTGGTATGTTTTCAACTCATTAATCAAGAACTTGGAATTTTGCCCTTATTTGGACATTTTATTGCAAGTTTATTCTCACTAGCAATATGTCTATGAATATAGCTTTGTATATTCTTGGATCTTTTGTACTTAAGTATCTTTGGCTTTTTAAATTACTGTCATGCTCAGTGTTTTGTCCTTTGGATTATTTCTGGACAAACATTTGATGACTTTTCCCATCATTTTAATCATGTTTGTTATCACCTTAATTGGAAAATGCTAAATTTCACCTGCCCAATCCCCAGAGATGTTACTGCTTAACTTTCATTGTCCGCTTTCTGATACTGTCATGAAGCTGTTAATTTTTTGTCCATGTACAATTAAATCAAGTAGAATAGAGCCAGTGCTGTTCAGGTTGTATGGATGGCACAGCAATGCAATTACCAATAGCTGTGTGTATTTATTCTAAAAATAGAATGGTGTCTGGGAAACGCTGATGGCAGCTCTTGAAGTGCTCATTAGAGTCAATCATCCCAAACAGATGTTCAATATCAAACAACTTCTGAAGGCTCAAGTGGTTTATCGCTTCCTCTTGACTTGCCAGGTTCTTCAGGTATGAATTGCTTTGTAATCCAAGCTTCACACCACTCCTTTTCTCTAGCAGTTTCCTGCGTCTTGCTGGAGTGCAGTTTTCATAGGTTCTGTGTCCAACTAGGCATTTTTCACATGATCCTTCATAATTTTGAAAGTCTACATGGCTGAGCTCTGCACTGTGGTAACATCCATCCATCCATCCATGTGGATTTTCATTAGGACAACAATGAATAATGCAATATCCAGCATTTTAGTCTCTTCCAACTAGTGATACTCTAGCTGAAATCACTGTGGAACTGTGGAAACAAACCACGCCATCTTAAAAGTTTCTTCCCCCAGGCAGTTAATCTGATAAACCATTCTAGTTAGCCCCCTCCCATCTTTTCCATCTACTACTTCAGTCTCTGCAATGCACTGCAAAACACATTAAACTAATTTTTATAATAATACATTCTAGTACTTGTGGATTTATGCACATTTTATTCAATATCTGTACTTATTTTTATTTAATTTTTATTCTTTATAATTGTTGAATGTTGCTTTTTGTTGCACATTGTATCAACACATGACAGCAAATTCTGAATACATTTAAATGCATATGACAAACAAAGATTAGCGTTGATCAGCCTGAGATGGTTCCAGTATCTTGTATGAATTAATGCAAGAATACCATTTTGCCACTGAGTCATTGTAGATTATCCAGGGCTCTGTGTTTAATTATAAGTAATTTGGTGTGAAGGGTGACGATAACACTACATATACTATTAGAACTATTCTATAAATTACCAAGTGTTTTATAGGAATAAATTCTTCTACCTGGCTGGTACTGTGATGCCACTAACTGTCTTCAACCTTTCTTACTTGGAAGTTCAGTAGCTTTGAGTGAAGTCAAAGAATTGAACTACAGAATATTCAGACTTGGTCTCAATTTTTCTCATGCTCAGGTAGCTTCTGCATTCGGAATGAAATCAGATGAATACGTAGTACTTTATTACATAGAAACATATAGAAACATAGAAAACCTACAGCACAATACAGGCCCTTTAGCCCACAAAGCTGTGCCGAACATGTCCTTACCTGAGAAATTACCTAGGGTTACCCTTAGCCCTCTATTTTTCTGAGCTCCATATACCTGTCCAGGAGTCTCTTAAAAGACCCTATTGTATCTGCCTCCACCACCGTCACCAGCAGCCTACTCTATGCACTCACCACTCTCTGCATAAAAAAACTTACCCCTGATATCTCCTCTGTACCTACTTCCAAGCACCTTAAAACTGTGCCCTCTCATGCCAGCCATTTCAGCTCTGGGAAAACGCCTCTGACTATCCACATGATCAATACCTCTCATCATCTTTTACACCTCTATCAGGTCACCTCTCATCCTCCGTTGTTCCAAGGAAAAAAGGCCGAGTTCACTCAACCTATTCTCATAAGGCATGCTCCCCAATCCAGGCAACGTCCTTGTAAATCTCTTCTGCAACCTTTCTATGGTTTCCACATCCTTTCTATAGTGAGGCGACCAGAAATGAGCACAGTACTCCAAGTGGGGTCTGACCGGGGTCCTATATAGCTGCAACATTACCTCTCGGCTCCTAAACTCAATCCCACAATTGATGAAGGCCAATGCACCATATGCTTTCTTAAGCACAGAGTCAACCTGTGCAGCAGGTTTGAGTGTCCTATGGACTTGGACCCCAAGATCTCTCTGATCCTCCACACTGCCAAGAGTCTTACCATTAATACTATACTCTGTCATTACTCTTGTTCATTGCCTGAAGAATTTGTAAAATGGGACCTACCATGCAAACATGGTAACCTTTATTTTATCTGGAAATGCAGATGGCTTTAAGGAGCTCAGGTTTTATGCCTCCTGTTGAACTTAACACCAGGATATGATTTTTATTTTCTATCTCTATTTACATTGCTGCCAGTTGCTTATGAAACTAGTTTTGGGTAGGTAGCAGGCTGCAACCAGAAAACAGAAGGAATTTGTAAGGAGATCAGAGGTTGGGGAGCACACGCTGAATTGAAGTTTAGTTGGCAGGCTGGCAAATTCAAGCTGTTGGCAAACTGGGGATGTTGTTGATTTGCAAGGTTGTTTGGGTAAGGGGGCAGGAGTGGGGGTTCATACATTGAACTGCAAGTGTTATTGAAAAAGTTCAATACATTAGGTGAGAGGGAATAGCACTTGTCTCATCAATACAGTAGTCCATCTTTCCCTTCTGCATTTGGGTTTCTCAGGCCCACCCTGATTCCCACATAGTGGTTCATAAATGTAATATTTTAAATCACCATTGTGTCTCCTGGGGGTAGTTTCCCCTGCCACTGCCACCACCACACAACCCCACCTTGCTCCCATCTAGTCTCTGAAATAGGGAATTTGGAGAGTACAAATTTTAATTTTCCATTCCTTTGCATCTCATAGACTCACATCTATGCATTCAATGAGGGGATGGCTGTTAAAACTGCCCCACCTTCATCTTATCTGGTCAATTACTATATCAACTAGTATAGTCTACTTTCTCAAGTATGTACTCAGTAGTACTCAGAAGATTGTAAGTTAGTACATTTATACCTGCAATTAAAGTATAATGGGAGAAATATATAATTACACAAGTTTCTCTGTTAAATTATTCCTCACTTTGCCATATTTGTTTTATGATGTGCATGAAGATATTGCTGCCTGTTGTTAGAAGTATATCGAGTTGAACTATTTAATATATTAACATCAGCTACAAACAAGTAGAAAGTGTACCACTGCACTCTATGATTTCTCATTTTGTCTGTCTCTGAATTGAGTGGAAAAATATTGGTAAGTATTTGGTAAATATAGTTTCTGTTAGACAAAAGAAAAGGTAGTATTGAATTGAGTGTTGACAACTTACCTGTGTACTCCTGCTAATTGTTTTCCCCACTCTGGTTCCTCAGGAACACCGAGATGAACAGCTGACATCTATTCCTCGGGATGTCTGCAGATCATTTGTGAAGATCATTGAAGAAGTACTTGGGTCACCACCAGATCTTGAGTTGCTGAAGCTGGTTTACAATTTTTTGTTGGCAGTACATCCTCCCACTAATACTTACGTTTGCCACACCCCACCAGGCTTTTACTTTTCACTCCACATAGGTGAATAGAATGTATACTGCTTTTGATAGGTTTTGTGTAACAACTGAGGACTAAGGGCGCTGATATGGAAAATAATTTTTTCTTTCCTTTGTGTTTTTGCATATACCCTTCACACTGAAATGACCTTAATACAATCACTTCACTTTAGAATGTGGTATTTTGAGACAGTTCACGATGGTAAAACAAAAGTTAGTGATTTACTTTATTACAGATTTACAAATAAAATGAGTTGCAACTTGTTAAAACTCTTGAAGATTGAAAAACGTGTTTGATTTTAGGTGGCTATTTGATGCCAGTGGTTGTAAGTGGTGGATCAAGAAGATCCATTATGGCTTCTTGAGCCTGCTTTGCCATGCAGTAAGATCATAGTTAGTAGACCATAAGACATAGGAGCAGAATTAGGTCATTCAGCCTATCGAGACCGCTCTGCTGTTTCATCGTGGCTGAACCTGAATCCCATTCAATCCCATACACCTGCCCTCTCACCGTATCTCTTGATGCCCCAACCAATCAAGAAACTATGAACTTCTGCTATGAATATATGCATGGACTTGGCCTCCGCTGCAGTCTGTGGCAGAGTATTTCACAGATTCACCACTCTGACTAAAAAAAATTCCTCCTTACTTCTGTTCTAAAAGTTCACCCCTCAAATTTGAGGCTGTGCCCTCTAGTTCTGGATACCCCCACCAGAGGAAACATCCTTTCCACATCCACCTTATATAGTCCTTTCAACATTCGGTAGGTTTCAATGAGTTCCCCACATGTTTTTCTAAATTCCAGTAAGTACAGGCACTAAAGCTGCCAAACTTTTATCATATGTTAACTCCTTTAGTTCTTCCTGTGTTTTCTATTGTAATATTGATTGTATATCCCCTGAATCCCTTAGTACCCCAAACTTTATTTTATTTTGTCTGTCTGTCTGTTGATACAGCACGGAACAGGCCTTTCTGGCCCAACAAGTGGCATTGCCCAGCAACCTACCTATTTAACCCCAACCCAATCACAGGGGGATTTACAATAACCATTTGACCTACTAACTAGTACGCAATTGGACTATGGGAAGAAACTGGAGCACCTGGATGGAACACACGGGCTCACAGGAAGCATATAAAGACTTGCAGACGACGCTGGAATTGATTTCTGATCTCTGACGCCCTGAGCTGTAATAGCACTAACCGCTATGCTACTGTGGCATTCCCATCTACCCATTTCAGCCTTGTATGTCCTAAAATGACAAAACATCTTCATAACATTGTGATAAGGAATTCCAGTGAATTTCACATTTTTGAATCAGGCCTAAATGGGAACCCCCTTATTTTGAAATATTGCCTCATGCCTTTAAGTAGTCCATGCAAAGGTGAGAATTTCTTACCATCTACCCTGCCAGTCTTCCTCAGATCCTGGGATTTAGAGAGATCACCTCTAAATTCCAATGTAAGTCCCAGTCCAGATGAAGGGTCTCATCTCAAAACATAGACTGTCCATTAGGGAGCATAGATTTAAGATGAGGGAGGGAAATTGGAGGCAAGTATTTTACACAGTAAATGTTAAATGCCTGGAACATGATAATTAATTACCACTGACAGATGATGTGAAATGTGATGTTTTGTGGTAGCAGTACAGTTCAAAGATGTAAAATTCTATAGATTACAAAAATAAATAGTGCAAAAAATAAGGTAGTTGTTATAGTTTTATAGACTGTTGAGAACTCAGATGGCAGAGGGGAAGAAACTGCTTATGAATTGTTCAGTGCATGTTTTCAAGCTTTTTTACTTCCCCAATGTCAGTAATGAGGAGAGTGCATGTCACAGATGGTGAGGGTCTTTAATGGTGGATGCTGTTTTCTCAATGGACTGCCTCTTGAATATGTCTTCGATAGTGCAGAAGGTTATGCCTGTGATGGAGATGACCGAGTCCACTGCCCTCTGCTGCCTCTTGTGATCCTGTGCAATGAACGTTCCATAGCAGGCAGTGATGCAACTGGTAGGAAGCAGATGCGGTAGTAGCACTCAGGCCAATTAGACAGGTGCATAAATAGGAAGCAAATAGAGGTGTATGTTCCATGTGCTAGTAGATAAGATTAGTTGAACTTAACATTATGGCACAGACATTGTGAGCTGAAGTGCTTGTCCCTGTTTTGCCCTTTTTGTGCTAATTCAGCCAAATTTTGTTTTCTGAGCAGTATCCACTGGCTAAATGGAATGTTTATTCAGTTCCTTTTTGGCAGTACAGATTACTTTCAATTTTTTTTTGTGACAAGTATACATTATTTTACATACCAAAGTCTAGATGTATGCTGTAATTATACATTTATGCCAGTTGTATCTTGACCCATCCTGGACTACATTTTCTCACTGCCGAGTTTCTCTAGATTTAGTGTCCTTTCTCTACTGTTTCCCAATTTAAGGCCTTCACTGTTGTGTACATACATCTATTGATGCTTCTGGACACATCTTCAGTGATGTTCCTGGAATCATTGGGTGTTTCGGGTCTTTCAACATCATACAACCTCCTCTAGGTGACCCAGCCGGGGCTGATCAGACCCCAGCTTGTGTCCAGATGGTTAGCTACTTATGACTCCATGGCTTCCCTCTTTTGAGCCACAGCCATCTTGAGGCCCTCTCTGCCGCATCGGTGGTACTGCGGATGGCTCTCCTCTTCCTCTCTCCCTTGATGCCCAAATTGCTGAAGGCTCTGACTAAGGAATGGGCTATGAATCCCCTACAACCAACCTTCACTGGGAGACACCTCGCTCTCCATCCAGCCTGCTGACAGTTGCTGACCAGTCCTGCGTACTTGGAGAGCTTCCTTTCAAAGGCCTCTTCCAAGCTATCTTCCCATAGGACTGTCAGCTCCAGCAGCACCACTTGCTTAGTAGACTCAGACACTAGAACAATGTCTGGTCGCAGGATGGTGGCTGCGATATGGTTGGGGAACTTCAGCTGCCCTTCGAGGTCCACCAACAGCTGCCAGTCCCTTGCAGAGGTCAGAATGCCTGCAGTTGTTCTTTTAGCAGGTATTGGCTGCTCCCCAGCTCTGACAAAGGCAATGGTCTGCTTGGAGGGTCGGGACTGCTTCTGCCACTCAACTCCTGCGCTGACGGCTTCAGCGATGGTCTTCAGGACCTGATCACGCCTCCACCTGTACCGTCCCTCACCAAGTGCCCTTGCGCAGCCGCTGAGGATGTGCTCCAGGGTTCCTCGCTTGGAGCACAGTGGGCACGCAGATGACTCTGCCTTGCCCCATGTGTGCAGGTTTGATGGGCTTGGAAGCACATCGTACACTGCCTGGATGAGAATAGTACCATGGGGAAAGTTTTTATAAGTTAGAGGTCACAATTCAGGAAAAGAAATTCAAACATTCCAAGAAAACACTATTGATACAACATGAGTGTCTTATCCCATTGAAAGACCAGTGTTAGAATTCAGAAATTATTTTAGATGATAATTGCAATAATTGCACGGAGGAGGCAGTTAATACAAAAAGTAATGGAACATTCAAAATGATGCCAAAACCCTGATGGAGTTTAATGAATGAAAAACTAAATATTGAGAATGGAAAATTCTTATCTCTAAGGATAGTAACTTCTAAATAAATGACATGCAGTTGAATTTGATACAATCATTATTTAAAAACCACCTGCATTTATTTTGTTTTTCAGATGGAAAGATCTTTCAAGAGAAGGTCAAATTGATCAAATGTATGCGGTATTCTAATAGCAGTGGAAAATCCAGTGAAAGCCCTGGTTTTCTATCACCATCTGCCTTTACTGTTGTCCCACCAGAAGGTTAGAAGTTAACATAATTAATGATTTAAAGTTAAGTTACATGTTTAATTACTTAAGTTAATTTACTCTCCATCAATTCACTCTTACTATCTGGTTGTGAACAAATATTTGAATGTTGTATTACTCATTTATTAAATTCTCTAAAGTGCATTGTTCAGGTAGTTTGCAAATGAGCAAGGAATTACATTTGCCTGTTTATCTTTGGAAAACAACCTAGATGCTTTTTGTAGAATTATAAAGAAATAACATGTAGCTCAAGCAGATTTTTTTTCCTCTTGGAAGAAGGGGTCCCTATTAAAAAAAAATCTGAGAAATTCTCCAAATACAGAATAACTATCTGTCTCAGATTTCTGTCTCTATTTTCTGGATCTTTCTGTTATTATTATTCAGACCTCATCATGCATTAATCATTATGATTTCCCATGGAGTCACTCCCTGACAAGATGAATCAGTAGAGATACTTTCTTTTAATCTATGGTTATTTGCTTTGCTTATTTTTTAAAAAAATACTATTGTGTGTTACTCTTGGTTTATTTGCAAGAAATTAGAAAAACAACATTCCGAATCGCTGCTGCTTTACTCTATCACCCCCTCCCCCCACAGCCAATACTTAAGTTTCTTTCTATCAGCTGTCTTTACATAATTTATCTTTAAAGGTCTAATACATCTTGATTCAATCTACTATTCTGAGAACAATTTTCATTTCAATAGCTTTTGAACAGAACACAAGTCATTCTTCCTGGAGTCACTGTCATAATTTTTTTCAATGCTCTCGTCAGACCTCTACACGTGAAGAAATATGAGCAGGAGTAGACCATCTGTCCTTTCGAGCTTGGTCCATCTTTAACTAAAACCATGGCTGACCTTCCACTTCAGCACTATTGCCATTTCCACAAATTATTTTGATGCCCTGGAATCTATCAAAGCACTTTGAATGAGCACGAGAATTGAACCCCCACTGCCTACGGGGCACAATGTTTTAAAAGTTCTCCACCTTCTAAGCAAAAGGATTTCTTTTCATCTCCATCCTAAAGGCTAAAATTGCTTCCAGGTCCTAGATTTGCTATTCTGGGGAAACATATTCCCACATCTACTCTGTAAAGCCTTTTAAGAACTTTGTATGTTTCTTTGGGTTCTCCTTTCATTCCCAGTTTACTAATTCTGTGCTCATATGGCAAGCCACCATTCTTGGAGTCTGTCTAGAGAATCTTTACTGCATGCCTCTGCGGAAAGTGTGTCCTTCCTCTGGTGAGGGGAGCAACTGTGTGTGCAGTACTCCAGGTGTAGTCTCATCAAACCCTTTCTGTATTGCAATATTCCTCATTCCTGTATTTAAATCTTCTCTCAAACTTTTTGCCCTCTTACTTTCTTCACCTGCATGGTGTCTTTATTGACATCCATACAAGCACAGCTAGATTTCTTTTTAACATCAATACTGCACAATCTTTTATCATTGAAGAAATGCTCAACTTTTCTGTTGTGTGCACCAAAGAGGATAACAATGTTTTTTCCACAATACCACCCAGTTTTGTTTTATCAGAAAGCTTGGAAAAGCATGACATTTAATCCTGACGTTCAGACAATAAGTTGGTGGTGCTGGTTTCACCTTTCTTCTTATCTAGTGTGGTTATGTTTGATTCTTTATAGTTTATTTGTTTTAGTTTTAGAAAAAAAGAGCAATGATGGATTTTGAAAATAAAAGATGTACAGAAAAGTATTTTAATAAAGAACAAAATTTATTAGATGTAGGAAAGCACAATGCCTAAAATGTAGATAAATGTAAATAATTTATGCTATCACAATAGCCAGTAATAAAGCAGCATTCTGATTTTTTTCTTTCCTATTTATAGGAGAAAAAGTACAAATTAGCACCTTAAGCGATGAAAAGCAGGAATCTCCTTTATTGCCATTGTATGAACCACACTTCCAAGGTTTATCATTGACCCCTTCCACATTACCACAAATTGGAATCCGAATTTTGACGCCAAGTGAAGAACAGGATGTTGACATAAAGGCTTTTGACGTTGAGTCCGACTCTAAGAGCTTTTTTTCAGAGAACGTTCCCAAAATGGCCACTGCAGAAATACTGAAATCAACACAGGATGAGGTGCTCCTCAGCAGCAGTGAGTCAGCAAAGACCTTATGCGAGTCAGAAAAGGGACCTTCCATGAGAACTGTTATTGCACATGGTGAAACCCAAGAATCTTTAGAACATGTTTTGGAGGCAGATAGCCCAGCAAATGTGAGCTTCAAGATTGATGTGGAACATGTCTCAAATGAGAGTTCATCAACTTTGGAACCAGAACTGAAACTGGAAGGGGCAGGTGATGGAGTAAATCGACCAGACAGTCTCCAAGGCCTTCAGATGTTCCAGAGAAGTCAGAGTAATTTTACTGGGCTGGGATTAGCATTTCCATCCCAGAATGGATCTTTAGTTATTGGACGTTTGCCAAGTATGACTGGCAAGAATTTAATTCCTGAAGAATGGGAAAACTTTGGTTTCTCACCTCTTTATGAAAGACCCTACACGCAAAGTGATGGTGCAACAGATAGGTACAATTAATTATTGTGCGAGCTATTACTATACCTTATTTACCAAGTTTGTTATACCAATGTTACTCAGAACATGGGATGAATTTCTATTTTTTACTGGACCAGTGCACTCAGTACTGGTCCTGGGAAGAGGCTACATTGCATTCATGCCAGGACCACCAGACCCAAAAACAGTTACTTTCCCCAAGTAATAAGGCTGATCAACACCTCCACCCACTAACCCATTCCTCTAAATCCCCCACCACCATTTCTTTATCACTCCCTGTCAGAGTCACCTTATGTGCAGACACTCCTGTGTCTCACGTCACTTTATGGGCATACAATTAATTTACATACAGTATATAAACTATTATGTATTTATATTAATTGTGCTTTTTATTATTCTCTTCTTGTCTATTTGTGTTTTTTGTGCTTCTTCAGATCTGGAGTAGCAATTATTTCACTCTTTCGGTACGCTGGATGAACTCAGCAGGTCGGGCAGCATCAGTCAGAAACGATGAGTCAACATTTTGGGCCGGAACCCTTCGTCGACTCATCGTTTCTGACTGATGCTGCCCGACCTACTGAGTTCATCCAGCATACTGAAAGTGTTGCTTTGATCTTTTACAGCATCTGCAGATTATTTTGTGTTTACAGTTATTTCACTCTCCTTTACATTTGTATACTGGAATTAATCCATTCAGTTTTCTATGGGATTGTAGTTTTAGTGAAGCTCTGAAAGAACTTCTGTAAGGCAATTAATGCATTGGTAATTGAGTTTGGGGAATAAGAAGATAAAAATATCTTAACTGTCAATGTCTTGATTTCTCCAAAGCATTTGACAGTATTGAAATTACAACCTTCTTTTCTCCATTGCCCAGGTTGATAGGGCTACCCTTGCATCATTCCACCAGAACTCCTTACTCTGTCACCATCAGATCTGGGTGATCCTTTGGATACACCACATCTTCATTTCCTATATGTTGCTTCTAAGTGATTTCAGCTCCATTAGACATACAATCATTGTAACTATCTATAAACTAATATTATATGAAATGACAGAATACTCATACACTACATTCACAACTTGTTAATGTGAGCTTCTTGAGCAAGCATACACAGCCTTGAAGTGGATGGACTACAGCAGCAGAAGACAATACCAGGTTCCACTCCTGTACCTAATAAAATGGCCACTGATTGTATTTACTGTTTTGCACCTTGGCCCCAGAGGAACAATGTTTCATTTAGCTCCGTACAGCTAGAAGCTGAATTACAATGAACTTGAAAATGCTGTCACCATCATGCTGGTGAGAATTTAGCAAGTCATCTATTGAGGGGAATAAACAGTTCTGTTAGAGAGCCCTGAGGCGTTGACTGTTTATTCCAGACCATAGATGCTGCCTCAAGTTCTTCCAGCATTACGTGTGTGTGTTGCTCAAGATTTTCAACATCTGCAGAATCTTCTGTTTATAACTTGAGCTATTTTCTGAATATTCCTGATCTTCGTTTTGAGGTAAAATTTGAACCTTAGAATCATAGAGTAGGAAATTTTTTATTAATTCTACAGCTAAATTTTAGTGGTCTTTTTATATTGAAATATTATATTACTAACCTGAATGGGGGGGCAATGGAAGACAATTGAGAGTAATTATTAACAATTGATAATAATTTGATTTGTTATGGACATTTTCAGCTTTCTGCTCCATGACTTTGGAAACAATGTGAAGAATTTAATTGTTTTAGTTTATGCAAACTACTGATCTTGGAATTAAAATATTAATTCTAGGTATTGTAGCAGAATAGATACTCAGGCAAATTGTGCTCAATCGTGCCCACGGATGCACATTTTGTGACATTTGCAATATCTATTGTCGTTGCTGTCCCAGCAAAGGCAGAGTGCTCACTGGTGGACCATGCACCAACACTGTCAGTAGTCGATGGCCATTGAACATTAAGAGACATTTTAAGATAATTTAAAGATGTGTCTATTTATGTTTAAAGAAATATTGAGTACTAGAAATTAATTACAAACATCATTTTAAATAAAACTCGTGCACTGTTCAGTACTGAACACAAAGCTCTCTAAAGACCCACAAAATCAAGCCACACATTGCCTCTCAATTTAGGACATATATATTTCATCCCTGGATTGAGACCAGAGTAAAAGACAGGAACAAGCCGATGTGCACGATGCAGTTGGCAATTCCCTGCAGAGCCATCAACTGAAGTTCAATGCAAACTAGCCTGCTAATGACTTTAGCTGATCAAAGAAATTCCTGTCTTATGTTCATGTCATCCCGCGGGGACTTGAGGTCTCTGCACAGCATTAGATTAGATTACATTAGATTCAACTTTATTGTCAATGTGCCAAGTACAGATGCAAAGCCAATGAAATACAGTTAGCATCTGACCAGAAGTTCAAAAGAATAGTATTTACAAAATAACTGGGAATAAAAAGTAAGTGCTACAGCATACAAATATAAAAGTAATGAGACAGTCCAATATGGGTGCAATACTGCTTAGCACTGTGATGTGAGGTTCAGCAGGGTCACAACCTCAGGGAGGAAGCTCTTCCTGAGCCTGCTGGTGCGGGAGTGGAGGCTCCTGTAGCGCCTACCAGATGGGAGGAGAGTAAAAAGTCCATGGTTAGGGTGAGATGCATTCTTGATGATGCTTTTCACCCTGCCCAGGCAGCGTTTATGGTAGATGTTCTCAATGGTGGGCAATTGGGTGACGATAATCCGCTGGGCAGTTTCTACCACACACTGGAGTGCTTTGTGGTCCGATACAGGACAATTGCCGTACCACACTGAGATGCAGTTGGTGAGTATACTCTCAATGGTACAGTGGTAAAAGTCCGTCGGTATCCTGGGACGGGGTGGGCTTTCTTAATGCTCCGCAGGAAATAAAGGAGCTGTTGTGCCTTTTTGATCAGGATGGAGGAGTTCAGGGACCAGGTGAGATCATTGGAAAAGTGGACACCAAGGAATCTGAAGCTTGATACATGCTCCACTGCAGCTCCTTTGATGTAGATGGAGACATGAATGTGGCTCCTAGCATGCCTGAAGTCCACAGTAATCTCCTTGGTCTTCTGGGTGTTAAGGGCAAGGTTGTTGGCACACCACGTGGCAAGGGGCTGGACCTCGTCCCTGTAGGCCGTCTTGTCATCCCCCCTGATCAGGCCAACCACCGTGGTGTCATCTGCAAACTTGATTATGGAGTTAGAACTGTGTACAGGAACGCAGTCAAAGGTGAAAAGGGAGTACAGAAGAGGGCTCAACACACAAGGGTTTTGAAAAAGCACATGGGGCCGGTAATTAATGTTACTTCCGGTTTAAAGTAAGTCCAATCTACAGAATGCTTTGTCCCTGTTACAAATAAACCCTGTCAGTGTCTGACCAAATGATGGGAAAAGTCAGGAAATTCAATTTTTCAGAATAGTGAATGTTATGAAATTTAAAATATCCACAGTGGGATGGCATAGTGGCGTGGCGATTAGCGTAACAGTATCATAGCACCAGTGGTCACCGATCTGGGTATAAGGAGTTTGTACATTCTCCTTATGACTATGTAAGTTTCCTCTGTCTGCTGCAGTTTTCCCCCACATTCCAAAGACTTACAAGTTAGGGTTAGTGAGTTGTGGTCTTGCTATCTTGGTACCAGAAACATGGCAACACTTGCAGGCTGCCCCCAGCACATCCTCGCTGATTGGATTTGGTACAGAATGACACATTTCACTGCATGTTTCAATGTACATTTGACAAGTAAGGTGAATCTAATCTTATCAAATATAAAATTGACGTAATTTGCATTATTAAATGGACTCGTGGAAACTCTGATTTAAATTTTTCTTTTGGTTGACATCATTGTTTTCTGCACCTAGATCATCAACAGAGGACTGTCTGATTCTCATCTGCTGTGGATTGTATAACCTTTTGAAAGGAATTTTACTCATCTTGCCAGATGTGATGCTTGCTGATGTGATGGACAAATTAATTCAACCGGAAGCATTGATAGTCCTTGTTAATCATCCAGCTCCAGTTATACAGCAAGGAGTTATTAAGGTAAGAGGAATAATCAGTTAATCTATTTCAGGGACTTGCTCATGATAGTATGAAATCTTATTTATCTTTACTGAGATACAGTGCGGAATAGGCCCTTCTGGCCCTTTGAGCCCACCAGCCCCCTATATAACCCTAGACTTATCACACGACAATTTACAATGACCAGTTAATCGACCAACCATTATGTCTTTGGACTGTGAAAGGAAACCAGGGCACTCGGAGGAAACGCACGTGGTCACAGGGGAGTTTAAGCAGCAAGTTGTTGTGTGATCCACATTAAGATTGTTGAGGTGAACAAATTCTAAATCACATTGGTTATTCTCATTTATTCGACTCTCCATTCCATTTCACAAATCTAAATATTGTGTTTTTTGTAGTAAACTTGTCAGTGATAGTACATTGTTGTGTCTGTCATAAAAACTAGAGCAGACAAATAATGTGGTTTACAGATTTATTTTCTTATTTTTAGCATGAATTTTGGCTTGAAGAATTCTCAGATTTTCTTTGAGTTGATTTTCCTCCAGCATCATCCTGGAGCCTCCAGAGTCCAGAAAGTGCTGGCCTCTACCAAAAACAAAACCCAGAAATGAAATCTCAATGAAGTTAAATACTTTATTTTCTGTTTAGAACAAAACTGTTTAGTTTTTAGGAAAACTATGGAAATAGGAACAGTTTTCAATTCAAGTTGTGGGGAAAATTGGCAGTTAAATATCTTAATGAGCAAAGAGTTGTTGGGAGAGGTTGGACAGAGTAGGACTTTATGATTTTATACACTTCTACAAGGTCACCCCTCAGTATCTTTCATTTTAAAGAATGAAGGACATGGGGTGAATATACACAGCCACTTTCCCAGGGAAAGGGAATCAAAAATTAAAGGGTATAGATTTAAGGTGAGAGGGATGATAATTTAATTCATAGTGTGGTGTGTATATGGAACAAACTGCCAGGGCAAGTGGTTGAAGCAACTACATTGAGATATTAAAGAACTGTTGGACAGGTATATGGATAGGAAAGATTTTGAGCAATATAGGCCAAACTCGGGTAAATGGGACTAGATTAGATAGGTATCTTGATCGGCATGGACAAATTGAGCTGAAGAGCCTGTTTCCATACTGTATTACTCTATAGCTAAGAAATTAATTAATTAGTGAGAAAGATAGCCTTACTGGCCTTCTCATTATTAATTCTTAGATCAGATGGTTTACTTTACTACATCAGTGCTTGGGGTTTACTTACAAGTTAAAAACAGTTTTACTTCAATATAAATTAAAGTAAATGTTGTAAAATTTTGTCGTTTTGATAATTTAGATTATATGAAATGATGCTCTCTTGTTTCACTAAAGTTAACAAGCTTTACTTTAGGTGGCTCCTTGCCCTTAACATTAATAAACAATGTTCCTCAATTGCACAGTATATGGTCAACCTGACCCATTTCATTCCCCAGAAACAGATCCGTTAATGACTTCTTAATTACTGTAGCAACATGCTGATAAAGTTCTTACAAATAAAATTTGAAAAATTACACCCCTTTAATCCTTCATTGAAATAATGTACTTATCATTTTACTCCTAATGTGACAGTACCATTTTTGCTTAACTCCAACCAAATGGATTTTGTACTCAAGCCCCCTTAAGCACATTCTCTCTCCCTCTATCTCCCTCTCTCTCATTCTCTTACTGCATTTTCTTTCCTCAGTATTGCTTTCCATTTTTCACCAATCAAATCTTGAAAGATTTGAAGATTAACCATTAGCTTTACTTGTTACATGTACGTCGAAACATACATGAAATATGTAATTTGCTTCAACAACCAACACAGTCCAATTCTGATTTTTTTGCCACATCTCAGTGATCACCAGTATATCATATTCCACCTGGCTATTTGCACCTGCAACTCGCCAGCATTTTGTCCATTTCAATACTTTATACAGTGGTGTTCGATATATTTATATTCTTTATTTGTAATCATATGTGAGTGTTAATTCCTCTGCCAGATTTTATTTTGAATGCTGCCCTTCCACTGTCAAAATACAACTCACTACCAATATCAATTCAAGGTCTAGAATACTGATCCCAGCTCTGTTGATGAAGCCCTGTTGCTTTGAAATGATCTCAACATCTGCAGAATCTGAAAATCAACCTCCTGCACCATTCAAATATTCCTATATATGATGCCTTTATAAAATTTCTCTTTCTGAAGTCTCACAGTAGGACCTCAACCATTTTCCTTCTGACTTAATCAATTCTGTTTCTCTCTTCAGAGATGCTGCTTGAGGTGCTCAGAGTTGTGAGCATTTTCTGTTTTATTTTCTCTTACACTTAGTAGCCACTTTATTAAGTATGGGAGTGGAACTCGATGTTGCCTTCTGCTGCTGCAGATCTCACACTTTAGGATTTATTTGTTGTGCCTGTGTGTTCAGAAATGTTCTTCTGCACATCACTGTTGTTACACATAGTTTAACCAATTTCTCCCAGGACCAATAAAGTATGACTATGACTATTCAAGTTACTGTCGTCTTCCTGTCAATTTGAACCAGTCTGGCCATTCTGCTCTGGCCTCTCTCATTAACAAGGCGTTTTCACCCACAGAGCTGCTGCTCACTGGATGTTTTCTGTTTCATGCATCGTTCTCTGTAAACTCGAAGGACTTAGGCTATGTCCACACTAGACCGGATTATTTTGAAAATGCCGGTTTCACGTAAAAACGATAGGCGTCCACACCAAACATTTTTGAACATACTTCCGTCCACATTAAAACGGGTATTTGGGCAAATCTCCTCCTACTGGGCATGCGCAGGACGCATCTACAGAAAACAAGCGACCTGTTTGTGTCAAATCTCGCTGTGAAAGTGCACGTTTGTGCAGTTACAGGCTAGAAAAACTTAAAAGGAAATTGCCAGGGAATTCAGGGGCAGTATGACCCGGCTGACGACGAACATTGAAAAACTGACTAACTCTGTTGCATTAATAAAGCACCTTGTTAAATGTATGAAACATGTCTGCATCAGTGTTATCTTGTATTGCCATACAATGTTACATTAGGCTGTTACACATCTATTGTCAGAGAAGTACTTGCATAAATAGGTAAACCACCTTCATACAAGCAAGGACTGAAAACAAGGCAAAGTGAGTATACTTATTTATTCAAGCAACACACATAAAAGTTGCTGGTGAACGCAGCAGGCCAGGCAGCATCTCTAGGAAGAGGTGCAGTCGACGTTTCAGGCCGAGACCCTTCATCAGGACTAACTGAAGGAAGAGTGAGTAAGGGATTTGAAAGTTGGAGGGGGAGGGGGAGATCCAAAATGATAGGAGAAGACAGGAGGGGCAGGGATGGAGCCAAGAGCTGGACAGGTGATAGGCAAAAGGGGATACGAGAGGATCATGGGACAGGAGGTCCGGGAAGAAAGACGGGGGGGGGCCCAGAAGATGGGCAAGGGGTATATTCAGAGGGATAGAGGGAGAAAAAGGAGAGTGAGAGAAAGAATGTGTGTATAAAAATAAGTAACAGATGGGGTATGAGGGGGAGGTGGGACATTAGCAGAAGTTAGAGAAGTCGATGTTCATGCCATCAGGTTGGAGGCTACCCAGACGGAATATAAAATGTTGTTCCTCCAACCTAAGTGTGGCTTCATCTTTACAGTAGATAGGCCGTGGATAGACATGTCAGAATGGGAATGGGATGTGGAATTAAAATGTGTGGCCACTGGGAGATCCTGCTTTCTCTGGCGGACAGAGCGTAGGTGTTCAGCAAAGCGGTCTCCCAGTCTGCGTCGGGTCTCGCCAATATATAAAGGACCACATCGGGAGCACCGGATGCAGTATATCACCCCAGCCGACTCACAGGTGAAGTGTTGCCTCACCTGGAAGGACTGTTTGGGGCCCTGAATGGTGGTAAGGGAGGAAGTGTAAGGGCATGTGTAGCACTTGTTTTGCTTACATGGATAAGTGCCAGGAGGGAGATCAGTGGGGAGGGATGGGGGGGAGGAATGGACAAGGGAATTGCATAGGGAGCGATCCCTGCAGAAAGCGGGGGTGGGGGGGAGGGAAAGATGTGCTTAGTGGTGGGATCCCGTTGGAGGTGGCGGAAGTTACGGAGAATAATATGTTGGACCCGGAGGCTGGTGGGGTGGTAGGTGAGGACCAGGGGAACCCTATTCCTAGTGGGGTGGCGGGAGGATGGAGTGAGAGCAGACGTACGTGAAATGGGGGAGATGCGTTTAAGAGCAGAGTTGATAGTGGAGGAAGGGAAGCCCCTTTCTTTAAAAAAGGAAGGCATCTCCCTCGTCCTAGAATGAAAAGCCTCATCCTGACAGCAGATGCGGCGGAGATGGAGGAATTGCGAGAAGGGGATGGCGTTTTTGCAAGAGACAGAGTGAGAAGAGGAATAGTCCAGATAGCTGTGAGAGTCAGTAGGCTTATAGTAGACATAGAAACCATAGAAACTACAGCACAGAAACAGGCCCTTTGGCCCTTCTTGGCTGTGCCGAACTTGGCTGTGCTTATCAGTGGATAAGCTGTCTCCAGAGACAGAGACAGAAAGATCTAGAAAGGGGAGGGAGGTGTCGGAAATGGACCAGGTAAACTTGAGGACAGGGTGAAAGTTGGAGGCAAAGTTAATAAAGTCAACGAGCTCTGCATGCGTGCAGGAAGCAGCGCCAATGCAGTCATCGATGTAGCAAAGGAAAAGTGGGGGACAGATACCAGAATAGGCACGGAACATAGATTGTTCCACAAAGAACAATTACTTATTTATTCAGTAAGTTATGGGTCAAAGTATTTAGTGAGTACATTTCTAACTCTTCTGGCTTCAGTCTCGTTGCCATCTGTTCTGAAATTGTTAGGTTGTGTGGGGAGAAAACAGTGAAATTCAAGAAAACAGTGAAATGCCGCGCTCTCACCACCATCTGTTCCGGCACGTCTCTGAGTTCCTCGTCCACACTGCTCTGCACAATCAGCGTTTTCAAATTTACACACTCTGGAGGGCGTTTTAGAAAAGCTCCGTTTTCGGCGGAGGAAAACGCCGTTTCAGTGGTCAAAACAAAGAGGAAAAGCTTCGGTTGTGGATTTATCCGGTCTATAGTCATAGTCATACTTCATTGATCCTGAGGGAAATGGGTTTTCGTTACAGTTGCACCATAAATAATTAAATAGTAATAAAACCATAAATAGTTAAATAGTAATATGTAAATTATGCCAGGAAATAAGTCCAGGACCAGCCTATTGGCTCAGGGTGTCTGACCCTCCAAGGGAGGAGTTGTAAAGTTTGATGGCCACAGGCAGGAATGACTTCCTATGACGCTCAGTGTTGCATCTCAGTAGAATGAGTCTCTGGCTGAATGTACTCCTGTGCCCAACCAGTCCATTATGTGGTGGATGGGAGACATTGTCCAAGATGGCATGCAATTTAGACAGCATCCTCTTTTCAGACACCACCGTGAGAGAGTCCAGTTCCATCCCCACAACATCACTGGCCTTACGAATGAGTTTGTTGATTCTGTTTGTGTCTGCTACCCTCAGCCTGCTGCCCCAGCACACAACAGCAAACATGATAGCACTGGCCACCACAGACTCGTAGAACATCCTCAGCACCATCCAGCAGATGTTAAAGGACCTCAGTCTCCTCAGGAAATAGCGACGGCTCTGACCCTTCTTGTAGACAGCCTCAGTGTTCTTTGACCAGTCCAGTTTATTGTCAATTCGTATCCCCAGGTATTTTTAATCCTCCACCCTGTCCACACTGACCCCCTGGATGGAAACAGGGGTCACCAGTGCCTTAGCCCTCCTCAGGTCCACCACCAGCTCCTTAGTCTTTTTCACATTAAGCTGCTAGTGTGAACGTAGCATTAGATATTTGCATTAATAGCTAAGTGTACAGGTGTACATAATGGCTACTGTGGGTACATATTCAACTCATTTAGTCAGCATTAACACTTCAACCAGGTTGTAGCATTTGAATGGATATTAGCTGTGAAGGAGCCATTCAAAAGTCTGAGTGATTACCTTCCTAAATTGTAGATTACATCATCTGAGTGCTGCTTTTGCAGAATAAACAGAACAGGAGTCGTCGATAGTTTGTCTTCATTCCAATGTGGCAGTTGATCCTGATTTATTATGTGCAGTACTGCAAAGTCATCTTTTGGTATGATACATACTTTAAGAAGGACATAATGGCCTTGGGGAGGGTGCAGAAGAGATTTACTGGCGTACATCCAGCCCTAAGAAACAATCTTGAGAAATTGAGATTAGTCTCCTTGGCAAAGAAGGTTAAGCAGCCATATATAAAAATAAATATTTTATTTATTCCAAAATTGTGAGCATCCCTGAATTTTGCTCATGCCTAATTTCCTCTTAGAAAGGAAACGTGAATCTTTAGTTTTGAATCTCTGCAGGGAAAAGAAGTGTTTTTTCTGTGTTCTGGGAAGTTCTGTGGGTGGTGTGAAAGATCCTGAATTTTAACCCATTGGTGATGAAGAAACAGTTGATATACTTCCATGGCAGTGTGGCATGTCTTGGATAGGAGCCTGCAGATAGTGATATTCCATTTCCCCCACCCCCCACTGCAAGTGGTGATGGTTGCTACAATGTTAATTTGCTTTCAAAAATGTTTTAGCAAATTTAGCATTATCTCAGTTAAGGGTATACACAGCAAATAGGATGTACTAATGAACATTTAAGCTGGTCACTTGCAAGTTTGTGAACTGTTTGCAATTACCCAGTTTTCTGCATAATTACTCATAAAATGTGGTCTGATCTTCATCACAATAACAGACAAACACAATCTGCCTAAACTAATAACACAGTCAAATGTACTTAACATGCCTTTATTGTACACATTGTTTAATCATTCACAGTCCAGGCTGGGAAAAGTATTTAATAACTGTTAGAACCTCCTTTAGCAGCAATAACCTCCACCAAACGCTTCCTGTAGCTGCTGATCAGACTTGCATAATAGCGAGGAGGAATTTTTAAACTATTCCCCCATACAATACTGTTTCAGTTCATAAATATTTCTGGAATACCTTGAATGAACAGCCCACTTCAGGTCATGCCACAGCACCTCAAATGGTTTAAGGTCTGGGCTCTAACTTGGCCATTGCAAAACATGAATTTTCTTCTTTTTAAACCATTGTGCTACTGATTTACCCTTGCATTTTGGATCATTGTCTTGTTGCATCATTCAACTTCTATTAAGTTTCAGGTGATGGGCTGCTACCCTGACAATCTCCTGTAAAATGTCTTGATACAATTTTGAATTCATTGTTCCCTCAACGATAGAACAAAGCAGTCCCAAACCATGATGCTTCTTCCACCATGCTTCACAAACAAGAGAAAATAGGTTTCAATAGGTTTCAGTAAGTAAATTTAATGTTAAAGAAATGTATACAATATACATCCTGAAATTCTTTTTCTTTGCAAACATCCACGAAAACAGAGGAGTGCCCCAAAGAGTAAATGACAGTTAAAACATTAGAACCCTAAATCTCCCCCCTCCCACACACAAGTAGCAGCAAGGCACCCACCACCAGCAAAAAATCTGCAGGTACTGGAAATCCGAGCATCACACATAAAATGCTGGAGGAACTCAGCAGGCCAGGCAGCACCTAAGGAAAGAGTACAGTCGACATTTCAGGCCAAAACCCTTCAGCAGGACTCACAGTTGGGATGAGGTGTTGGTGTGCAGTGCCCTTTTTCTTTCAAACATAGTACTCTGCATTTTTGCCAAAAAGTCCAACTTTTGTTTCACCTGTCCTCAGAGCATTGCCCTGGAAGTGTTGTGGGACAGCCAGGTGGTCTTTTGCAAACTTGAGACATGCAGCAATGGTTTTTTTTTGGAGAGTAGTGGTTTCCTCTGTGGTGTCCTTCCATGAACACCATTCTTGTTCAGTGTTTTTCTTATAGTGGACATATGAACAGAGACTTTACCACGTTCTAGCAATTTCTGTGGGTCTTTTGTTGTTACCCTTGAGTTCTATTTCACCTCCTTCAGCATTGCATGTTGTGCTCTTGGTGTGATCTTTGCAGAATGCCCACTCTGAGGGAGAGTAGCAACAGCATTGAATTTCCTCTATTTGTAGACAATTTCTCTTACTGTGGACTGATGAACACTCAGGTCTTTAGAAATGCTTTTGTAGCCTTTTCCAGCTTCATGCATCTCTACAATTCTAAGGTCCTCTGAAAGTTGTTTTGATCAAGGCAAGGTGCACACATAATCAGATCTTTCTTGAGAAGAGCAGGCTCTGTCAGTAACCTGACTCTGTGTGCGTGTGCGTGTGCGTGTGTGTGTGTGTGTGTGTGTGTGTGTGTGTGTGTGTTTATAGGGTGGAGGACCAGTACAACCCACACCTACAATCTCATCTCATTGATTGGAACACCTGACTCCAAATAGCTTTTGTAGAAGGCATTACCCCAGAGGTTCACATACTTTTTTGAACCTAGATTGTGATTGTTTAAGTAGTGACAAGTAGCATTACAATTGTTTGTGTGGTATTAGTTGAGGCAGATTGTGTTTGTCTATTATTGTGACTTAGATGAAGATCAGACCACATTTTATGAGTCATTAATGCAGAAAACCAGGTAATTGCAAAGGGTTCACAGACTTTTTCTTGCAACTGTAAGTTGGTTAATGGATTGAAGGAAGAGGACTGCTTTGGTGGATGAAATTTTGGGTGTTGATGCTGCTTGCTTCTAGGCAAGTAAGAAGATTCCACACTCCTGACCTTGAGCCCTTAGAAATGTTGGAAAGATTTTGGGAATATGGAAGGTGAATCACTTGCAACTGAATTTCTGATCTGCTCTGACTTACCTGGCTAATACGGTTAAGTATCTGGTCAGCACGGACTCCTTCCAGGGTGTTACATTAGGGGAATTGAATAATGGTATTGTAATTGAATGCCAAGGAAGACGATTTGACACTCTTGATGGATGTGGTAATTGTCTGGCATTTATGTGACACAAATGCTATGGTACATTAGATTAGCATGTTAATATTGTTGTGCATGAATGTAGATTGTTTTATTATTTGAGCTGTTAGAAGTATAATTGAATATTTCATAATCATTAGTGCACATCTGTGTCTGATATTAAGTAGGAATTATTAGTGAAGCAGCTGGGAGTTAGGACATCCATAACAATGCAACAGCATCCCAGGGCAGAGGTGACTGACCTCCAACTGTAACAGGCATCTTCCTCTGTGCTGAGTAAGATTTAAAACAATGAAATTTTTAATTATCCTTCAATTCGCAATTACCTCAATGTTATTTAACAACACTTGGTCTTACAGGAGCAAAACATGCACAAAATGCTGGAGGAACTCAGCAAGTCAGACTGTAACTTTACAGGGGAATAAACATGCAACGTTTTGAGCCAAGACCTTTCATTAGGACTGGAAAGGAAGGGAGCAGAATAGTAGTTGGCTGTATGTAATTTGATTTGTTTCTCTTTGGACTGGAAACTCCTGGGCATTTTTCGATTATGTCAGATAAATTCCTCTGCACTTAGCATTTCGAGGTGGAAGAATATTAGGGTTCATCAACTGATGAGGGGTTATCAATGGCAATTGTGACACTCCCTTGTCCCTGTTTGGTCTGCTGCTAAAGAATTCAAAGTCAGTGTTGCGTGACACAGTCTCTCATGCATTCTCTCTCACACTCTCTGTAGGGCTGTCATGAGTAGTTGATATAACTGAGTTGCTTGCTATCTATTTCAAGTTTTCTAGTTGCATTTTTAGGATTTGAGCTCATGTCCATGAATCATTAGGTAATCAAAATTAAAGAAAAAATGGTTTCCATTGCCAAATATGTCTATAACCAGAAGCAATACATTTAATTGCAAAAATGCCAAAGGCACAGAAAATTTAATATCACTCAGATTTGGAATTCATCTCTTGACTGTTATAGTAAAAGGGTATTGAATCTCAGTAAAATGTAAAAAAAATTGCAGTAGCAGGAAGAAAGAGCAGATGGGTGAGATTAACTGGTTGGTCTTTCAAAAAGCTGGCACAGACACTGTCTGAATAATTTCCTGTTCTGGATGAGCTTATGAATCCATCAATACAGTTTCATAACTGATATTTTTACTTCAACACTTCACTAGTCTCGTTTTCCTAATGAAGTTTTAACATGCTTTGTTAATAGCTGCTGGATGCATATTTCACACGTGCTACAAAGGATCAAAAGGAAAAATTCCTGAAAAACCATGGGTTTTCATTATTGGCCAATCAACTTTACCTTCATCAAGGGACACAAGGCTTGTTGGATTGTTTTCTTGAAATGCTGCTGGGCCGGGCAGTCGATCTGGATGAAGAGTATGTCCATTTTATTTGTTGCAAGTTTTATTAATTTTTTACTGGTTGTGATATCTCACTTAAAATCAAAATCTCTTCTGTCACCTCATTTATGTATTGCTTTAGAGTAATGGAGTAACCTGATAGTAGGTCAAAATCTCTAATATTTTGATAGTCTCTAGGGAAATGAGATAGTTATTGACATAAAGCACTAACTTATTAAATTCAGGGTCTTATAAAATTCGGGGTAGTTCAGCAGAATAAGACTGATATTATTGATTGAGTTGCCAGTCTATGTAAAGAGTGAAACTCCTTTAAGTCTTGTAATATCTCTGTAATTTGTACCTCTACAGTTTCAAGCTATACTCAACAATATAGCTTTTAATTATCCCCACCAGTGCTTTCTGTATTCACTTCTGCTATTCACTTCAGCCTGAACCAGGGTTCCTCAACCGGAGTTCTGCGAGAGATCGTGATTTAAAAAAAAATAAACTTTATTTTTTGAACTTTGCACAGCACAAAGTTTTTTTTCCAAAGTCTTGTATAAAATTGTGTCTTTGGCTTTATTTTTATTCGTATTGCTTTGGCTTACGGATTTTAGTAACTTTACTATTCAACATTGTCAATAAATTTTCATGTTGTAAATAGCATTAATTAAAATCAGTTTACAACCTTTATTTAAATTAAATCTTCTGAGACTACCTTTAGAAAAATTAAATCCCATTTTGGGTTAAGCCAGTTATGTAACAAAAATTTATTATGTTTGCCCTATGTGTTTTTAGAATTTATGAAAGAGGAATAAAGAGATTTATTTCAAGAAAAGTAAGCTAAGCTTATCTACCTGTTTGTTTTCAAGAAAGAGTGGCTAAAAATTCATTCTCTACTCAAAAGAGCATTGACAATTATTATATCTACAACTTGCTGATCACTTTAATGTACCATGAGCTGTAGATATAATAATTTTTAAACAGGGGTTCCCTGAGACCTGAAAATTATTTCAAGGTTTCCTCCAGGGAAAATTTTTTGAGAAAGGCTGGCCTAAACTGATCCACTCTTTTCTATCTAATATATTTAGTCTCTGTATCTTAATGCCTATAATAGAAATACCCTTTCCTATTCTGCTTTTCTTTTCCATTTTTATCTTTCCTCTTTAAAGTCAAATATTTTGGAATATTTCATTTGTAGCCTTTGGCATTTTGTTTTCAGATTAACAATTAAATTTAACTTTATTTTCTTTAAATCAATGAATTTTCTTCAAATACTGATCTCAACTTAGTTTCACATGCTCTTTCATGTTTGTTTTATCTATTCCACACCTACTTGTGCTAACTTTAGTCCAAGTTATTATATGATTATTTTGTTCATATTTTTAATTGCTTACAGCCTTAGCATTTTGATTACCTAGTTTAAATTTGCTTTATTTCTGAATTCTTCCAACCACAATCACATTTTTTTGCTTCAGGTCAGAGCACTATCTATTGTTACAGTTACATTCACCATGATACTGGTGATGGGTCAATTGAAGATTGACCTGGGACCAGTATTATAAGGCCATAAAACATTGGAGCAAAATTAGGCCATTATGTCCATTGAGCCTGCTCTGCCATTCCATCATGGCAGATATTTTTTTTTGTCCCTATCAACCCCATTCTCTTGCCTTCTCCCTGTAACCTTTAAAACCCAATTCTGGGTGCACTGGCCATGTCAAGAAGAATGCTGGTCTCCATCACATTCTTTTGAAGTCTTAAGAAACAACTGGACACAGAAGTAGTGTCTCTTATATGTGTACCTATATATAAAATGAGCTATTGAGAGTACAGGATCTGGGCTTACCTAATGTCATGTTTTTGGCCTTTTAAATATTGGTACTTTTGAAATGCACAATAATTTAAGTTGATTGGGGTATATAAAGTTCCAGGAACACCAAACAACAGCTGAATGCAGAAATGTCATTGAATCTATTCTTTGGTGCCGGGGCTCCCAACCTTTTTTATACCATGGACTAATACCTTGAAGCAAGGGTTCTGTGGACCCCAGGTTAGGAACCCCTGCTGTTCTGTAAAAACTTAGATCTGCAAGTACAATAGGTGTTTCTGCATGCAGAAGCTGCAGGACAAATTAACAGAAGCATATGTCAAAAATGGGATGGTTTGTTGTGACGTTTGAATAAATCATCTGCTTATATGGAAGATTCTGTTTATTGGACTAGCTCTTTCTTCAGAAATGAATTTGGTGTACTGTCCAATTAAGGTGATACAGGAGTACATTTTTTCTTTAACTGATCAATAACTTTTTGCATTGTTGGAAGATCTGTGGATGGTAAATGTACATGCTGTATTTGGCAAGTTTTATCTTGTGGTTCAACTCATCAGTAATTTGCCTTTTGTTTTCCAATTGAAACAGGTTGGATTCAGAGACTGTGGCTGGTATCGACCCATTCCATAAAAGATGCATCATTCCTGTATTGGGCCTTATTGAAAACTCTCTCTATGAAAATACATTACTGCACCATATATTGTGTGTTGTACTCCAGTTTTTGAACACCTGTTCCAAGTTAGCTGATATACTACTTGATAATGGTTTGCTGTATGTCTTGTTCAACACCTTGGCAGCACTTAATGGACTAGAGAATGGGTAAGAAAGTTATCATGGTATTAGTAGATAGTAAATTCTTACAATTACCTTACAACTTTTGCAATTATCAAAAGTTAATTGCTTTTAATTTGAGTGGCTTATGTTCTACTTGTAATTAGACTGAAATGGTTGGATTCCCATCCTTCTCCAGCGAACCAAGGTGTCGAACCAACATTTGTTATGTGCAACGTAGAGCTTTTACAGACTTACTGCTCAAGAGTTACCCCATAAGTAACATTGCTAAAACAAATTATTTGGTCGTTATCTCATAGCTTTTAGGATCCATGCTGTGGGTAAAGGGATTGCTGCATTTCCTACATTACAACAGCAGGTACAGATCCCATCATGCTAGCTGGAGAACTTCAGTTACTTCAGTTTGAACCAGTAAAGATAGTCACAAAACTGCTGATTGTTGTTATAATATCATTCAGCATTTGTCTTTCAGGGAAGGAAAACTGCCGATGTTTATATGACTTAACTGCATTCTGAAACAAACTGGCATAGCTCTCAGATATTTCAAACTATTACTGGATAGCAAAAATTATAGTACCTGTCCTATAGTCCCTATGCAACGATTGGAAATGTGTTTAATTTGGGAGAGCTGTCTCACAGTCACCATCCTGGATAACCAACCAATGTCTAAGATAGGAGTGGCAAACCTATGGCATGAATGCCCAAGATGCGAAGTGCAGAAATTCTGTTGGCATGCAATGTGTATTGCCACCCCTTGATTCTTTAAACCTCACCCATAATAAGAAATACATAATAATTATCTTTACTGCCAAATGAAGCAGCATATGATTTTGTTTTACAACGTGAAAGCAGAAACAATGCTATTTTCAATTGATTTTTTAAAAGATTAAAATTACCATGGCACATGAGGAAATTTTATTTTGGAATATTATCGTTAATTTGGGCATATGCTCTCTAAAAGGTTCACCACCCCTGATCAAAGCTAAAAAGATCAGGGTCCTTTGGTATGCCCTATCTCACTTAGAATACTAATAGAAATGACAGCACAGTGGTTTGGAGTTGGAAACAAGGTGCCTGGGCTAGAGCCCAAGAAGTCTCAAAACACCAGATCAAGCATGGGCATAGATATCTCCTGCTATTTGCAATTTAATACCCTGCCTCAGCTGATAAACCATTTCCACTCCAATGTTTATTACTCGGATAAAGTGCAGAGAGTAGCAAAGGCAGTTATGGTACAATGGGTGGAACAGTTCAGTAACAGTTACCTGGAATGCCTCAGCAACACTGAGCCAGCTAAGTCCAGAAGGACATATTTACAAGACTAGGTCTGTGGGAGGTTATGAGGGAACCAGTGCAATGGGTAAATCTGCTTGACCTAGTCATCACACAGCTACCTACTGTTCTTTGATGATCATTTGGGGGGGGGGGGGGCGAAATTTCCACCTTTACATTGTGAACAATGTCCTTTCTGTTTATGAACCCGATATCGTGCCAAGCAATAAATGAATATCAAATTATTTCAGATGCTGAAATCTGGAATGAATGCATAAAATGCTGAAATCACTCAACAGGTCTGGGATTATCTGTGGAAAGAAAAGCGGTTAACATTTCAGGGCCTTGATCCTTCATCAGAACTCCCACATTCCAAGGATGTATGGTTAGGATTAGTGAGCTGTGGGCCTGATACGTTGGCGCTGGACACATGGTGACACTTGCGGGCTGTCCCTAGCACAATCCTCACTGATTTGACTGGACACAAATGGTGCATTTCACTGTATGTTTCAATGTACGTGTGACAAATAAAGCTAATCTAACAGGGCACAAATGAACACCAACAGAGAATGTGGGGAGGGATGAGTAGAACAAAGGGAATATCTAAAGTGTGTGAGACCAAGTAAATAAATGTAGCAGTTAAGTGGCTGTTAGGATCAGATTATGCTTTTTTAATATGTTGCTAATAGAATAGCTGTGTGACATGCCCAGCAAGCCAGATGGTACAAACAGGTTTTAAAAAAACAGCCAAAATGACGATGTGCAGAAATGGCCGTTTCTAACATAGATTAAATGAAAAAGCAAGTTATCTAGAGTTGGTTAATTCAATATTGACCACTGAAAACTGCAACTTGTACGGACAGAAAATGAAGTGTCCCTGAAACTTGCTTTGGGTATGTTATAATAGTGTAGGAGAATTAAAGTGGCGGGCAACCAGAAGTTCAGGGTTTTCCGTACAGTCTGAACGCAAGCACATGGAAAACAATCTCCCAACCTGTGTTTAGTCATTTAAAACATAGAGGAGCCCATATTGTAGACATATTGTAGCCATGTTGTACACTAGAATGGAAGAAGTGCAAGTGAGCCATACTTTAACTGGAGATCCAGTTTTCATACTCGTCTGGTGGGAATTTGAAAGAGATGAAAGTATAGGTGTTGTATCTCCTACAGTTACATGAGGAAGTGATATAATGTGGAGAGTAGTAGATAGAATCAGAAGAGCAGATCAGGGAATCATGAAGGGAATGATCCCTTCAAAATGCCGGCAGGAGAGTGGAATATGTGCCTTGTGGTAGCTAGTAGAAATTGTGAAGGTTGATTCGGTGGATATGGAGGGTAAGGACTGGGGAACTGTTTTTCTTCTGTTTGAGAAGAGAGTGGGTGAAAGAATTTCTGAAGCATCAATGTAGAGGCAAATGGAACGGAGTCCTTACAGGAGGTTGGGTCTAGGCAGGAGGTATAGTGGACATGGTTGTAGGTATCTTGAGAAGCAGATATCCATTACAAGCCCACAAGACTATGACAGCTATCTTGCTTTACTTCCTCCCACCTTGCCTCCTCATTTTCTCTTTCCCAGTTGCATTCCATCCTCAATAATGGCAGAACTCAGCTTGTAAGTACAAAAAAAACAGATTGAAGTATTTGCCAGGCATTTCAAATGAAAGATTCATCTGAGCTTCCTCCTGAGATTTTCAAATCACAGTAACCAACTTTCAGCCAATTTGGATTCTCTTCCCTGCTATCCATAAATAGCTGTGTGCATTGAATATTTCTTGACAGTGATGCAAGTAGCATTGTCTGGTTCCAAAAGGACTTATGGAATGTTTTTCTAATTGGATTATTATATCAATTTGTTATTCTGGTAATATTACCTTATTCTGTATTTAAGTTAATATGTATTATGTTGTGCACCATGGTCCGTCAGAACATTGTTTCATTTAGTGGTATATAGATATAGTTGAATGACAAAAAGCTTGAACTAGTTTGACCCTAGTATCTCAGCTAGTTTTCTAGCTTCAGCAATCCCAATCATTACTCATCTACTTTTTTAAAAACTTTATTATAGAGGTTTTTATTTAGTTTTATAAGTAGTAATCTTTGTCATAATCCTGCCTTAGAGTTGTCTTGTTTTGCTAAATGTATTTATTAACGCTGTTTCATTATAGCATTCCGTTGAGTGAATACAAATTGGTGTTGTGTGATATTCAGCAGCTGCTGGTCGCGGTTACCATCCATTCCTGCAGCTCTTCTGGTTTGCCATATTTTCGCATAATAGAAGATTTAATATCACTGCTTGGATACCTACAGAACAGCAAGGATACAAAAACTAAAGGTAGCCACTAAAAATTCAAACTGTATACAGACTTCCATAGGACAAAAATTGATCACTAAAAGGATCCAAACATTCAGAAGTCACTTATTTAGTATGTTTTTTTCTGCCAGGTGACATTGGGTGCACCACTGACCCCCAACTACCTGTTTATTCAATTAAAAATAAACCTTGAACAATTTTTGAAAGGAAGAGAAGCATTCTTGTAATAAATTCATATTTGGCAATTTTTGGAATTGCTTTAAACCAGGAAATTAGGAACATTGCTGAAACACAAGAAAGACAAACAACATAAACACAAAAAGATTCTGCAGATGCTGGAAATCCAGAGTAACACTCACAAAATGCTGGAGGAACTCAGCAGGTCAGGCAGCATCTATGGAAAGAAATAAATTGCCCACGACTCTTCATCAGGACTCTTAAAAGTTTATTCTGATTACTCCTCTCCTTGGCTGCCTGACCTGCTGAGGTCCTCGAACATTTTGTGTACTTTACTCTGGAAAGAATAGCATGCAGGAGTTGTAGCTAGGAAGCTCTCTAGCTGGCTTCAGTAATATTACAAAGCAAATTTTAACATAAACTACTTTTTTAATTGTTGGCATCTTCTCCTTTCTTTAGTTTTATTTAATACTGTGGTGTACTACTCAGTCTGAACTAAAACTAAGGTTCTGTAGGTAAATGGCAGGATAGAAAGTAGTTGTGTGTTAACAAATATTTGAGATATTTTGTTAAGGTGTTAATGTTTATTTTCAGTATTCTAAAATTCCATTGTCCTTAAAATAGATCCCCACATTTAGGAATGTAGAAACATAACAGTTTGTTTTCTTTGATTCAGATAAGGTCATGGAGATTTTTAATCATGGTGTATAAAATTGAGAGGCCTAGACAAAGTGAACAAATAGGAGCAACACACACAAAATGCTGGAGGAACTACGCAGGCCAGGCGGCATCTATGGATTTACGGCATCTGCAGATTTTCTCTTGTTTGTGAACAAATAGGACATGCTTCACCTTGCAGAGAGACTATTATCTAGTGGGCACAGTGTAATTTAATTGGATTAGATTGGAACTGAGAAAATATTTTTTCACTTAAATTGTGGGAAGAAGCCTGTCAAGTTTTTGGAGGCAAAAGACCACAGATGCTAGATCCTTATAATAAGAACAAAAAAATTAATTAAAAGTTCTACAGTTCGTGTAGTGATGAATTTAATCAATGTCCTTTGTAGAAATGGCTATTGTACTGCAGTTCCGGGTCCTTCAGAGTGGCATTGAATTTATCAAAACCACAGCTAACCAGGATGCACAGAATATGAGTAGCTCCTTCAATTTACCTGCAAATCAACACCACGCTATTCATCAGAAGAGGAAGAGTATTGCTGGTGAGTGTTGTAATTTTCAACTGTTAGCTTTATAAATAATTGTGGGTTAACTGCTTAATGAACAAAGCATTTTCACAATTAGAATTGTATATGAATTGTGGTTATTTCAAAAAGACTTGCAATTTTTGTTTTTTATTGGTGTGGTCTGATGAATTTTAATCAGTCTCATTGGTATAAATGTGGAGAGAAGCTTGCCTCACTCAGGTGGGACATTGAGCTAACTAGCTTCTTATTGATAAAGTGTTTGTTATTTTCCTCAGAAATCTAAAGTGATTCATGATTTGATCAGTTTCTCACATAAAACTCTTGTCAGGGTAGTTACAAACGCTCAAAGCAGTTATTGGGACTTTTTAGGTTTATTTAGCTGCAATGCACGTAATTGAACTTTAGTAAGGAAGTGTTATGTATGCCCATACCACAAAGCTTAAGATAGTTGTGACTTTGCTGTGGTTCTTTCATTCATTGGTGTGAAGAAATATATGTAGTTTAAAAAAAATACTCGATCATTAACACAAGAGAATCTGCTGATGCTGGAAGGCCAGAGTAACACATGCACACACACACAAAGTGCGGGAGGAACTCAGTAGCTCAAGCTGCATCTGTGGAAAGAGGTAGAGTTGATGTTTCAGGCTGAGACCCTTCATCAGGACTGGAAAGGAAGTGGGAAAGAGCCAGAATATGAAGGTGGGTGGTGGGGAAGGAGTACGAGCTAGAAGGTGATAGGTGAGACCAGGTGAGAGGGAAGGTCGTTAGGTGGATCCTTTCTCTTTTTAAATGAAGGAATCTCTGAGAGAGGGAGCACTGAACCCAGTAAACAAATTACAAACAACTGCAATCATTGGGTTGATTACACAGTTGTGTTCTGAGACCTATGTTTTTAAATAACATACAGAGGACAATGATCCTGAATCTATGCTCTTATTATCCGAGGAATGGCCAGAAATAAATTCTCAGACAACACACATAAAAATTGCTGGCGAGCGCAGCAGGCCAGGCAGCATCTATAGGAAGAGGTACAGTCGATGTTTCGGCCTGAGACCCTTCGTCAGGACTAACTGAAAGAAGAGACAGTAAATTCTCAGAAACAGCTTTGTGATCTCGATAAGGAATTATTTTGTTTCCATCGGGTATCAGACTAGTTCAGTATAGATTGAGATTGGTATAATTTAGGGTTGGAGAAATGATAAGTGGTGTAGTTCAGAATGAAAGGATCAGAGTATGGGCAGGTCTACGTAATTCAGAGACAGCACCTTTGTTGCTCTTTGCCATGCCAATGTGCTAGGAGCAGGATTCTGAAACTATGAGGACCATGGAGTGAACAGGCATTTTGTGTATGATTATCTGTTTTTTTCTTTCTCTCTCTACTCTCATTGTGTGGCCTGCTACCACTTTTCAGTACTTAGTTTAATTCCAGATTTCCAGTATCTGGTGTATTTTGGATTTAATAAGATTATTGCATTGGGCAAGTGTAATTTAAAATTTAGTTTAGTGTATAATTTAGACAGGGAGTTTAGGCATAGATATAGGAGCAGAATTAGGCTATTTGACCCATTGAGTCAAAGGGAGCAGAAGTATCTAGTCTGGAAAAGATCAAAGTCAAAGTAAATTTATTATCAAAGAATATATATGTCACCACATACTACCTTGAGACTCACTTTCTTGCAGGCATTTACAGGGAGATAAATATAATATATTAAATTTATGAAATAATGTATGTAAAGTCTGACAAATAACCAAAGTACAGAAGGAAACACACTGTGCAAATAAAAACAGCAAACAATACTGAGAATGAGTTGTAGAGCTTTGAAAGTGAGTCTGTAAGTTGTGGACTGAATGATTACAGCAGATCAGAGTGTAGGCTGGTAATTAGGAGTTGGACAACCAGCATATACTCACCAGAACTCTGACATGAAAAATAATCTGTGTTGAAATCTGATCAGATATCGACCAAGTAAAATTTAATGTGCATCAGTTGATTTATATGTAATGAAAGGAGGACTGTATCTCTAAATCAAATCTGCTTTCTTCTGACAGATTCAAGCTTTTTTTAGTTTTGTAAAAACACCCAAAGTAATTCTGTACTGAAGTTTATTTTCATCAAAGCATTATTTTTTGCCCCAAGTTATCTTGCAATCTCCCCTAAGAGGAATTTATTTTAAGCTGATTTCAAACGGTTTGAAGGGAAAATGTGCTCACAATTAAGCCTTATGCAAATATTTTTTTAAAGGGAGGGCCTGCAGTATTTACTTTAAAGGCTTGTGGTGACACATTGAGAATAAATTCTCCCTCTTAATTTTTACATTCACACATTGAGATAGGTTAAAGAGTATTCACTTTGTGAATGTACTGGTCCTGTTAATGTACTACAGAATGTAACCTAAACATAGATTAAACAACTTAGTTTTACTTATTGATCATTTTCTGAAGTTTTTTTAGCATTACAAGCAATTATTAATAAGAGAAGTGATACTAAAACTTAGTTGGGAAAGATTTGGATTTTGAAAAGTAATGTAATTCTCTGCTTTCAACATATTACAGTATCATTTTAGCTGTCATTTAGCTTTCCCTGCTACATTTCTACATTTTGTTTATTTATAACAAAGGTTCAATTGCATTGAAAGATTCCATTATTCCGCAACTACAAAGACACCATTTGTCCTCATATGGTCACCTTACTTTGGCTTATACTTTGAACCTAGTGCACCAGGAGTCATCTTTGCCACTCCCAACTGGATCCATTTCCTATTCTTTCCCTTCAGAAGCAGGTGTAGTAATGGTCTTTTGAATTCACATCCTGGAAAAGCATTTCATTCTGAAATGTTTTGTGTCGGTGGCAGACTGCAAAGTATGCATTGCGGAAGAAAAATAAAATTTCTGATACTGTAGACCTACCAGACCTTTGACAATGTCAATATGTTTGAGCATGAAGTACAGATACTCTGAAATAAAAATTCAACTTTTTTGACGGTTTACAGTATTGAGTTCAAATCAGTGCTTGGATACTGTTTTATTCCACTGATTTGTTTGCAGTTCTGCTACGACAGATACTAACCCAAAAAATGTTTTCCATAGAGCAGCAATAAACTATTACATTCTCAGACTCTGTTGGAACCCATTTATTCACCAGCTTACATAAAATAATGTTTTGTCAATATGTGGCTTTGTTTTCACTATTTTACATCTGTTCAAATCTTTTTTGTTCAAATCTATTGCTGCTTTCAAGTGCAAACATTTTATTTGCTAATATTTACCATAACACTTTTTTGAAAGCATTTCGAAACCTATCAAACTAAACGGCAGGAAAGATAATTCTGAAAGTGATACCATCAGAAGTATGTGTGATAGTGATAGTTGAAATCATTTTCTATCAAATCTTTCTTTGCTCTTTTATGTATCTGATGCTTCCCCAGCTGGTAGGAATTTGGTTTGTAGTCGCTTGAGCTTAATAGTGTCCCTTAAAGCATTGCACTTTATAATCTTTAGGCACTCTTCACTGTGTGATTCTATAAAAATGTAGTAAATGCACAAACCTTATTGAAGCAGAATTTGACTTGCAATCCTTATTGTCAGGTTCCCGCAGGTTTTCATCTGCGCCATCTGATGCTTTGTTGATGAGAATGCGATCAGTAGCCAGTGATGAACTCTCTGAACTAATGCAAAGAAGAATGAGCCATGAAAACGCAATGAGAGCATCTGAGACAGAGTTTATACAGAGATTGCAGAGGCTTACAATTTTATCGGTTAACAGACTAATCTACCAAGGTAGGTGACCTGGCTACCACCCCCACCCCCACCCCCACATACAGTTTTCTGAGCTTATCCTTTTTTGAGCCCACAGATACCAACAATTCCTCAGTTTATTGTGCAAGTATTCATATTTCATTGTGAACCTTGATGTTCTGTCCCATCATAGTGAGCTTCACAATCAAGCCCACTGTTGACTTCAGCTCTACTCAAATTCACCTTGGTAGATTGAATAAGCCTAGTAATGACATATTAGCAGTGGCAATGTTCTAAGTGTCACAACTGGAAGCATTCCTGATGGTGGTTTTGACAGCTGGCTAAGCCATAGTGAACAAATTGACTAGCTATTTAAAAATCAGAATAGATAAGGTGCATTTGGTCTGAAGTAACATTGAAACATAGTGAAATGTCTTTTGCATCAATAACCAACGCCATCCAAAAAAAATGCTAGGGTAAGCTTGCAAGTGTTGCCATGCTTCTGGTGCCAATGTAGCATGTCCACAACTTACCTACCTGCACGTTGTCAGAACGTGGAAGAAAACCGGAGAACCTAGAGGAGACTCTCACAATCATAGGCAGAATGTGCAAACTCCTTACTGACTGTGGCGGGAATTGAACCCAATCATTGGAGCTGTAAAACATTGTGCTAGTCATTATACTATTACATCGCCAAGTCCTGATCTGTTTCTGCCATGTGATGGGATTTATATGCAAAAGATTCAGCCCTGTGATGAAGATCTGCCAAGCTTCTGCAAGGCATCAAGTGAAGTAAGGACTTGGGGGTAGGACAATGTTGATTGTAGAGAGTTAAATACTGCCAACAGAAACTGGGCTGTCATTACCTCTACTGCTATGAAGAAAGTGTGTAGGCTATTTGGGGAACAACTAAGAATTTATTCCTAAATGTGAGTTAACAGACTATTACTTTACCCTTATCTGCACCACTCAATTGACTGGTGCAGCATATCATAATGTTGCCACAATAATGCATTGCCACTTGGTGTACCTGTAATGTTTTAGCAATTGCAGTTAAACAGTAGATTTATTCAGCTTTGTCTCTGATTGCCTGATAAACTGGTTTTATTTTCACTCTGCATTTAAGACCACAAGGTTATGGGCAGAATTAAGCCATGTAGCCTATGAAGTCTGCTCTTCCATTCCATCGTGACTGACTTATTATCCTTCTTAACCCCATTGTCCTGTCTTCTCACTGTAATTTGTGATGCCCCAACTAAGCCTCCACATTAAGTATACCCAATGACTTGGCCTCCACAGAACAATAAAAAAAAATTAGCCTTACTGCAATGTATATTGTTGCACCAACATATTATCGAAAAGTGCCAGATTAAAGTTAGTGAAAAGTCATTTTGGAACTAACATCAAGAGCACCATACTCATTTGAAGAATGATACATTTTTGGAATACACAATCAGTTTTTGTGAGAATTGAACTTGAATTTTATGGGCTTCGTAACCCAGGCCTCTCTTGTGTACTTGAAATATCAGCAAAGTACTTTTATCTGAATAGGTTAATTTAGATTATTCTATTTTTTTAATGGTTGAAAAACATGTAGTAGGTTCACCAGTGGCATTTAATTTGTAACACAAGAGATTCTGCAGATGCTGGAAATGCTGCCTTACCTACTGATTCCTCCAACGTTCTGTTCAGTTCAAAGTAAATTTATTATCAAAGTACATATATGTCACCATACACAACCCTGTGGTTCATTTTCCTTTGATTCTATCATGGTTATTATTCTATTAGGAATTTATTGAGTATGCCCAATGAAAAGACTGCACTAACTTGGGTGTTCGACCAGTGTGCAAAATGACAACAAACTCAAATACAACAGGAAAGGGAAAAAAATAAAAAATAAACAATAAATATTGAGAACATGAGGTGAGTCCTAGAAAGTGAGCCCATAGGTTGTGGGAACATTTCAATGATGGGGTAAGTGAAGTTGAGTGAAGTAATGCCCATTGGTTCAAGAGCCTGCTGGTTAAAGGGTAATAACTGTTCCTGAACCTGGTGGTGTGAGTCCTGAGGATCCTGCACCACCTATCCAATGGCAGCAGCAAGAAAAGGGCATGACCTGGATGCTGGGAGTCCCTGATGATGGATGCTGCTTTCCTGCGACAACACTGTGTAGATGTGCTCAATGGTGCAGTGGACTTTACCCATGATGGACTGGGCCATGTCCACTACTTTTTGTAGGATTTTCCGTTGAAGGGCATTGGTGGTTCCCATACCAGTCAATGGACTCTCGACTACACATTATAGAAGTTTGTCAAAGTTTTAGATGTCATACCAAATCTGTACAAACTCCTAAGGAAGCTGCGTGATTTCTCCATATTCGCCCTTGCGTGCTGGGCCCAGGACAGATCCTCCCAAATGATAAAACCGAGGAATTTAATGTTGCTGATCTTCTCCACCTGTGATCTTCCGATGAGAACTGTGGGTGGCATTTAGTCTCTTTTAGTGCTGAGGCAGTGTCAAATGCAATTTCACTGTGCTATTCATTGCCTACTTAAATTATTTTTTTAATCTGGGTATATGTGCTGAGATGTCATTTCTGTACTTATTTAGAACTTGATTCTGACTCTCTGGATTTATTGAGCACATCTGAATATCCACAACAGAATAGAGTATCTCTGGAAGAAGGCTTTGAGGATGTTGTGTCAGAGCTATCCACCAACAACATAAAAACTTTTCAGAAAGAAATGCTAAAATTGATGATTGAAGGAATTAAAATATCCTTGGTGAGTGATTTAATTCTCAATGTAAATATTAATTTAGGTGAGAGATGGTTGTTATTTCTAGCTGTAAGGACAAAAGGTTGCATTTCCACATCAGTGACAAACTGATCAGTTGCATGTCTGGTAAGTTGTTACTTGCTATATTGGACTTCGCCAAAGAATTCAAATGTCATTATTATGCATGAATCCCACGGGAAGGCTTACTCAATCTAACTTTGTTTCTTATTTTCAATAATGCTAAGCCTGATCTGGCTGGACTACGCTGGGAACAGCACGTATTTTTTTCAGGTGTGGAAGGCTAAGTGAGCTGACATGCAGTACTTGATATGTGTCCCTTGAGACAGTGTGGGCTCTGTCATCTGAATTCACCAGTTATCAAGGACTGCAATGTCTCCAGTAGCGATATTCAGAAACAATTGGAACAGATGTAAATAGCAGGGTTTTTTTTGAGAAAGTTACTGTTTCTAGCGCAAGTATTTCCTAACATCAAGGATCAACTTTATTTGCGATATACCATGCATTTAAATGCATTAGGAATTTGCTGTGGTGTGTAGGCGTGGCATGGAACAAAAACAGCAACATTGAACAGTTATAATTAATGAAGGTTTATATAGAACATAAAGTTAGAGGAATAAAATGTGCATAAATACACAAGTATTTACAATATGAAAAGTGATTTGAGATGTTCACAGTGCAGTGATGGAGGTGATAAATGGGGAGGGAGGCTAACTGGAGTAGCTGATCATAAACTTCTAAGATGATGTGAAGTTTTGTTTTAATAGCCGTATAGCACTTTTCAGAAAGGAGTTTTTGGAAAAGGCAGTTTGAAAGGTGGGTTGTGTCCACAATTAATTTTCCTGCCTGCTTCTTTGGCCTGGGCATGTACAAGCTCTGCGGTGCTGGGGGACTGCAGCCAATGATCTTGACATTTCACTGTAATTTTCATGTATTGTGAGAGAATACCACACCAAAACAGACAATAATGGCTGGATTCACGCAGCCTTCAACGTGCAGGTGAAGGTGAGATAGTGCATGCAGATCCTGTGTTTAGTGAAGCTGTATTCTGCCCCTGGACTCAATGATGAGACTGAAGATTTAAGCATTTGGCCTCGCATGTCCTTGAGGTGTGAATGCCTGATAGTTAGTGGATTCTTTCAGAACTTCCAGCTATCAGCCAGTGAGGTCCAGCCAATACAGATGAGATACCTGGGTACAAATTCCAGCTTTTAGGATGTTCCTTAGAGTGTGCTTCCTTGACCTAAATATTGATAAGTAGTAAAAATGAATACTTTTCTGCCTGGTATTAAATTTTGTTTGCTGATGCTTCTCTGAAGTGCATTGGGATGTTTTACTGCCCTAAGCGAAATTTTTGTATGGAGAAACTGGAGCTAAGAAGTCTGCTGGGTAGGCCTCCTGCATGCAAACTGCCTGTAAGATGTACTTGCATGTGGAGCTGCTTCCACTTTCTTAGGACTTGTTCAATTTAATTAAAGCTCCTTGAGAAATTATCTTCACATTGACATCTGACTAGTTTATTTACATGAATTGTTTCAGGAAGCAGGTAGAAACAACCTGCCACGGCAGCAGTGGAAGCGCATGCTTTGGTCTTGCAGAGAAACATTCCGGTCCCAGCTGGGTCGATTGCTTGTCCACATTCTCTGTCCTGCCCGCCCATTGGAAGAGAGGAAAATGGCTTTGGAAATAGTTTATGAACCAAACCATTTTGAGATTCTGCGCGAGTGTCTCAGTCAAGCATTGGAGGTAAGGCAACCGCAGTGAGAATTTGTCAAATAATCACAGAAATTTGTTCTAAAGAATCATTCTTCATTTTTGGAGTGTGTATGCCTAAGTTAGTGATGATTGAACATGAAACACTACAGTACAGGACATTGACCAATGATGTTGACCACCTTTTTAACCTATTCTGAGATGAATCTGAACCTCCCTTCTTTATAGCCCTCCATTTTCTATCATCCATAAGCCATGAAACTAAGAGTTTTTTTTAATGTCCCTAATGTATCTGCCTCTACTAGCACCCCTGGTAGTGTGTTCTACATAGCCACCATTCTTTGTGTAAACACTTACCTCTTGCATCTCCCTTATATGTTCATTTATACTAATTTTCTTCCCCATCCACTTTCAAACCTGATGTAGTGTTCCAACCAGAAGCACTGACAATTCCTCCCTGGCCACCCCTCCACAGATGCTGCCTGGCCTGCTGAGTTCCTCCAGCATTTTGTGTGTTGCTTGGATTTCCAGCATCTGCAGATTTTCTCTTGTTTGCTATTGCTTAAAACATTTTTTCTAATATCAATATTGATGTTTTTACACAAATCCACTACAACAGTATTTAAAAATTGCCTAAGTATAATAAACAGAACACAAGATTCTGTCGATGCTGGAAATCTTGAGCAACACACAAGTTGCTGGAGGAACACAACAGGTTAGGCAGCATCTATGGAGCGGAATGAACAGTCAGTGTTTCAGGCCAAGAGCCTTTGTCTCAAGGTCCTTCAGCATTTTGAGTGTATTACTCGATATTATACTGAAATTTTAAAAATAAACATTGTCATCAAATGAAGCAGTTTTTAATGGTGTACCTCTTCTGATTCTGATTACCCACAGCATGGACCCAAGCTGGCATTGTATTTGTATGAACTGATGCATGACCACACGGAGGCTTTATCCAAAAAACAGCAATCTGCAGCAGCCAGTCTTTACTCATCTTTGAAGCTCTGCGGATACAAGTGTATTCCTCTTGATGCTCCATACAAACCAGATCTCATTAAAGCCATTGAAGAGGTATGGTGTATATAGTCAGATGGATATGAAGTAAGGTTATCTTAATATTGTGCAGCTAATTTTCAGCTGGATGGCAATAATAATTACCATTGCAAACCTTATTTCTAGCTACAAGCTGCATAGGTCCCTATGCCACCCTTTACAGAATCCTTCTTGTATCGTTCTATTGCATGCAACAAAATACTCTTTTGTTTGGTGTACTGATGAAATAAAGAAGTGTCTTAGAATAAGTAACCACTTGGAAGGCACAGCATTTAAGATTTGGCATTGATGATATAATAACATTTAAATAACAGGTAATAACTGATAAAAACATTACAATCTGATGAGGCAAAGTGCCCCTCCTGTGTTCTGTTCTGTTCACGTATTTCCTTGAGCACTTACTGGTTTGATTCATGTTTTCATTAAATATTCTGTGAAATTCAAAAATTTATGTCTGACTTCCAGCAGCTGGTCTTATTTCTGTTAATGTTCTACTGCAGAGGTCTCCCCTGATTTGCTTGAGTCTGAAAGGACAAAAGCAGCAAATGGTTAATACTCCAGTTATTTTAGCACAGAAGATCATCCCAAGATTTTTTTGCAGAGACAAAATTAAATATATTTTGGTATTGAGCCACATAATGAGATAAAATTTGGTCAAAGTTTTCCATTTGAAAGAGTATTTTGACGATGGGAAGAGATGAAGGGTTGTTCAGGGAATAAATTAGCGCTGTAGTAACTGTAAGCATGACTGCCACTTGAGACTAATTTAACAATTTGATTTTATCTGTCTGTATGTTTAAAACTCATAATTGATACAATTAATGCTCTCTATACTGCAATCCTGTTGTTGAAAGCTTATTCCACCATACGTCTCTCCATGTTGATTGTTTCCTGATCCACTAAGCTGAGACAATGCTTTACCTGTGCTGTCAAAACTATACCTTTCCCTTTAGGGAGAGACAAATGAGATGAATAAAGAACCTGAAGCATCGACTCTTTATTCCTCTCAGTAGATGCTGCTTGACCTGCTGAATTCCTCCAGCATTTTGTGTGTATTACTCTGGATTTCCAGATCAGGAGAATCTCTTGTGTTAACAGAAGTTTTACAGAATGTAACGATCGTTAAAGCTGAGTATTGTTTTATAGATAGCTCTAAAAGATTCTTACTCTCAGATCTTTCTGGCTGATTTCTCATAAGCTTGTTGTGTCCCTTACTGGGACTTTCCTACCTGTATTTGTGGCACAGATAGGCAACCCTTAATTCTGCACACACGGGGCTAAACAACCAGTAGACTGCTATTTTGTTTTTTTTTTGATTGGTTGAACTGAATAAATTCAAACCAACTTTGTACCTGAATAATATATATCTTTACCTTTCAGGAGCAGACCAAATATGTGAATGAGGAAATTGCAAACAAAGTTGCCTGGGAAAAAAAAATTGCGACCTCTCAGCAGAGGTAAATAGCAAGTAGCTATTGTGTACATTAGAGCACCAAGTTTTAGAACAAAGATGAGAAATTTCTTTGGCCAGAGGGTGGTAAATCTGTGGAATTCATTGCCATAGACAACTGCGGAGGCCAAGACAATGGGCATGTTTAAATCAGAGGTTGACAGGTTCTTGATAAGTAGGGCGTCCAAGGTTATGGGGAGGAGGCGGGAGAATGGGGGTGAAAGAGATAATATATCAGCCATGATCAAATAGTGGAGCAGACCCTATCGGCCAAATAGCCTAATACTGCTCCTATGTCTTAAAGTTATAGGGTGCAAGTTCTGCCCTAAATTGGTTTTGGGTAGAACTCATAAGGAAAGGGACTCTTCAAAAAGATGTCAGTTGTGAACTTAACCCCAGCTGTTAAAGCAAAGGAGCTTTGGTAATTGGAGTATAAGTCACCTCTCTTATTTGTTGGTCATCTATAGGGTCAGTAACAACAAAATTAGAGTGTATACAGTAAATAGTTTTAGAAGAAAATAATTGAACTTTTCTATCAGGATAGTTTCAGTTCATGAGTTGTTATGTCTATTTATGTGACTGTTTTATTTTTTAAATGGTTGAAGTTCCATCTGAAGATTATCGATGGTAACTTATAAAAAGCCCTTCTCGGGTTGAGGAGTGCTTTGGGGCTCTGCAAAAGGAGAGAAATATGAGGGGATCTTCTGAAGAGACAAAAAGGGAGAGGTCTAAGGTGTGGAGCTGAGCAAATAACTATAACTTAAGGATGGGAAAACAGTAGGAAACATAATTTCAGTCATCCTGTAGGGTGGGAATCAAAATTTAATATTTTGTATTCCTGGCATGAGTGGAATAAGTGAATGATCTTGAAACTGAGTGCAGAGTTGTGGCATCATTTGCATGCGTGCCAAAACTGAATGTGTTTATGGATAGGATGGATAGGAGGGCTAAGGCTGAGGGATTCGTAGCTAAGAGCTAATCACAGTGGCCGAAGGAAAGATAGGACAATAATGTTAGGATAAGTTCTGGTGAAAGGCCATCAGCCCAGGGTGTCAGCTCTTTCTCTCAGATGTTTTCTGACTTGTGGGGTATTTACAACATTTTCCGCTTTTAATTTTATATTTAAAAATATAGAACAGTACAGGCCCTTTGGCCCATGATTTTGTGCTGACCTTTTAAGCTACTCCAAAATCAATCTAACCTTTCCCTCCCACATAACCCTTCATTTTTCTTTCATCCATGTGCTTATCTATTAGTCTTTTACAGGTCCCTGATGTATCTTCTTCTACCACCACCTCTGGCTACATGTTTTATGCACCTACTACTCTGTAAGAGAAACCTACCTCTGACATTCTCTCCCCCCCCCCCCCATATGCTTTCCTCCAAAGAACTTAATTATGAACACTAGAATCAGCCACTTCCACCCAGGGGAAAATGTTTCTGGCTGTCCACTCTATCTATAACTCTTATCAAGTTATACACCCCTATCAAGTCACTTCTGATCCTCCTTCTCGCCAAAGAGAGAAGCCCTAGCTTGTTCAACCTATGCTCATTAGACATGCTCTTTAGTCGAGGGAGCCTCCTCTGAACACTCTTTAAAGCTTCCACATTCTTGCCATAGTAAGGCAACCAGAATTGAACATAATATTCCAAGTGGGGTTTAATCATAGTTTTATAAAGCCGGAATTGTTTAATATCTATAGTGAAATGATTCTCAGAGAAATAGGAGACCTAGATGGGATAAAAATTGGAGGTGTTAACATCAACAATATAAGATATGCAGATAATACCACCCTAATAGCAAGTGCTGCAGAAGACCTACAAATCCTCCTAAACAAAGTAGTACAAACAAGTGCAGATTTTGGTCTAACTGTCAACTGTGAAAAAAACAAATGTATGGTAATATCAAGATAGCAGGATACTCCCAACTGCCAATTGTATATCGGTAACCAAGAGATTGAACAAAAGACCAGCTTTAATTACCTTGGTAGCTTCATATCACAAGATGCTAGAAGTAAAGTAGAAATAAAAAGAAGAATTGCCATTGCCAAAACCAACTTCCAAAAAATGAAACCCATTTTTACCAACAGACACATTTCTATGACAACAAGGCTTAGGCTACTAAAATGTTACATCTGGTCAATCTTGCTGTATGCTTCGGAAACATGGACTATAACACCAGAACTCCAAAGAAACTTAGAAGCAACAGAAAAGTGGTTTCTTAGAAGAATGCTGAAAATATCACATAAAGATAGTGATGAGATAGTACTCCAATGTGCCCATACAAAAAGATCTTTAATGAGAGCATTAAATGAGAGGAAACTTAAATTCCTGGGCCATGTCATCAGAAAGGGAGAAATAGAATGCCTTACATTACAAGGCCGTATGCCTGGGAAGCACGGAAGAGGAAGGCAAAGAAGAAAATATATGGACACTGTGAAAGAACTAACAGATCTAAGTGTGCGAGATATCATTGACGCTGCATGGGATCATTCGATGTGGAAAGCCATGATTGCCCAAGCATGTAATGCGTAAGGCACATGAAGAAGATAAAGCTGCAATGATACCTTATGGCTGTTGTATTCAATCACCTGACTAATTCACCTGACACCTTTTTAATTACCCTATCAAACTGTGTGGCAATTTTGAGGGATCTATAAACACAAGATTCTTCTGTTCCTACACACTTCTAAAAACCCTACCATTAGCCTTGTACTCTGCCTTTAAATTCAACCTTACAAAGTAAATTGCTTCAGAGCTCCATCTGCAACTTCATCTGCCACTTTTCAACCCAGCTCTGCATCCTCTCAATGTCTCATTGTAACCTACAACAACCTTCTACACTGCCCACAACCCTACCAACCTTTGTGTCATTGTAAATTTACTAACCCACCATCTACAGTTTTGTTTTGCTTTTCAAGATTATTGTCAACTACCATCAACTCAAAAGTCTATGTGTGTGGTTACTGGGTGTGAATGGAATGTGTTCTCTTATCAAGTAGCTTAAAAATTACTCGTAATTTATCTACAATGTTCAAGATTTTTCTCTTTTTTAGTCTCCTTCAACGGTTGGATTTGAAGTCTAAAGATATTTCCAAAATAGCTGCTGAAATCACTCAGAATATCTCTCTGCAGCAAGGTATGGAGAGGAAGAAAGTGATTCAGCACATCAGGGGAATGTACAAGATAGATTTAACTGCTGGCAGACACTGGCAAGAACTTGTTCAACAGCTAACGCATGAGAGGTAAATTTTGGAAGTAAAGTTAACCATTACCTTGTTGGAGAAAGTATTTTTATATAAATATGTCAGTATCTGGGTATTTCATCAATTGGCTTGGACAACTATATGCATGGGGAAATTTTTAACTTGCAAAGTAAGATATACCATCCAGTCTGATGTATGTTGTTCCCATTCACAAAGTGCCAAAAATTTTGTACTAAAGATCATAGGAAATGAAAGATATTTGGTCATTCTGTCTAATGTACTGATAATAGATATTAGGCTAATTGCTATTAAGATTTATAGATCACTAGTGATATGCACAATAATGATCCTTGAATTACGAGAACATTGGATAAGTAAAATGGGGATCTACAAAGCTTTGTTTAAAATACTGGTTTGAAAAACATTTTGTCATGGGGAAATGTTGCTGTTATGAAATGTAATATTATTTTCTTCATTGTTTTTGGTTTTGCTATTTTGCTGTGTTTTTAGTTCAGTATTAATTTGTTATGCCCAACGTGCTAATGCCTTGCTCTATTGTAAATCGTGAACTAAAGCAATTAAGTATCAACTATTTATTTCTTCTTTGCAATGTTGTTACCATAGGGACTACATTAATGCTGAAATATTTTTGGTATAAAGGCAATGTTTATGTTAATTTAGATTTTTCTTCCCAGCTTCATTTCATCTTCGCTCTTTCTAACTCTACTGTTTTGTTATTTTTTGCATTCTCCTAATTGCCAGGATCTGTGTTTTTGTCTTTTTCTATGCTTTTTTCTTTTAGCTTTAGATTATCTTTCATCTGTTAGTCATCTTTAGCTTTATTTGGTAAGTGGAGTTCTTGTCCAATCAGGGTATAAGTTGAAGACTACAACATATTAAAAGCATGTTTGATTTGTTTGTTGTTTTAGCCATTAACAGACCTCCACATTTAACAGTGAAGAGTCACTGTTTTGTTGCTTTGAACTTGGTCTTGCTTGAGTGTAGAATCATTGTTCCTGCCTCATGTTTTTTTTTCCAATTATTTGCTGCATAAAACTTGAACGTAATGGTTAATTAACCTTTAATGTGCCTCATCACCATGTTAAATATGCTCTATCACCATTAAGGATCTATCACACTCTTGCAGAAAATTAACCTGATTATATTCATAAAAGTTAGAAGCCCTCACTAATGTTTGCAAGTCTGTGGAATTATACATTCTGCTGCTTCTGTTTGGCAAAAGGCAGCCTATACACAACTGCTGCGACGATCTTAAATCTTTCTCTATTTCTTAATTGTACCGAAAGTCTAAATTGTGTGCTTCCTTTTCATATCCTTTCTAATTATTGAAATAACTTGCCCTTTATAATTAACCAATCCGTGCCCTTCCCCCTCTTCCCCACCATTTTCCCTTTCTGGAGATCTTCAAAGCTGTAAAGTCATTTCATTGTCATAGTCATACACCATTAACGAAGTCTGACCCAACCCTCGAGTGCCCATTTACACTACTCCCTTTTTAATTTTCACCTATTCCCTTCACCATACGTACCCAAGGGTTTTACACACAGCTACAAGGGCTACCAACCTGCATGTGTTTGGGGTGTGGAGGAAAGCTGCAGTATCTCGACAAAACCCACACAGACAGAAAGAGCATTCAAACTCCACACAGGCGTGCACACCAGAGGACAGGGTTGAACCTAGGTCATTGGTGCACTAATCAGCAGCTCTACTAACTGTGCCACTGTGTTGCTCCAAAACCATGATTGCCAAGCTGTGATAATGGTCAACATGTCATGTCAGAAGTGTTGCATCTGGAATTCATAATCACTACTATTGTTCTATTGAAATATCATGCACCTCTTCTCTCTCCTGTTTTAATAACTAGCATTTTGTAGACTTCCCTTGCACATTGTCCTAAAGTACTGTCTTTGACAAGCACATGTCATTGTGTGGTCAATTCTTTTCAATTATTAAATCTTTCTTTTACCTTCTGAGTCTTGTACCTTGCCCCTACTCCACCAGCTTATCAAATATATTTCATTTGACTACCATATATCAGTCTGACTTGGGGATTCTTGTCCCAGATCCCTTCATGTGGTACAGTTCTTCCCTGAGCCAAAAATTTCCGATGTCTCATGAAATGAAATTCCCCTATCTTGCACATCTCCTTTAGCCAAGAGTGCACCTTTCTAGTTTACTTATCCTTGTACCAGTTCTTTCTGCATTTGGCATGTTCTACCTTATGAACTTTCCAATTGTCATAAGCATCCATTTTCGGTCTCATTTTAATTTCAATAATTCAAGCCATGTAGTGAACTCTGTCTTTTGAAGTCCTTCCTTCTTGGAATGTGTGTAGCATATGTGTCTCAACAATCTGAAAGTATCTCATAGTTTAATTAAAGTTCTACCTGCCAATCTTTAATTCCAGTTTCCTAGGTTTAATTGTGTCTCAATTTACTGAAAATTAGCCAGTTTCCAGTTAAGCAGTTCTATGGTTGATTGTCCTTTTTCTTAACTGCAATGTTATCACTGTGCTCAAAATGCTTATTGATTAAAATGTTCATGGATTGAGAGTAGAAAGTAAGGAATGCATGTTTATGTTAATTGTGGATTGTAAATCAGAACAGGTTGTGGGTTATGGGTAAGTATGGGGTGTGAAGGTAATTAGGCATTACACCTCCAGTATTTATTTATGGCCAATATGCTTACGTCTTATTGTCTACCTGCACTGCACTTCCTCTGAGACTGAAATACTTTATTCTGTTATTGTTTTCCCTTGTACTACCTCACTGAACTGTTGTAATGAATTGATCTGTATGAATGGTATGTAAAGCAATTTTTTTTTACCATACCTCAGTACATGTGACAATAATAAACCAATTTACCAATTTAATTTACTTGAACTAACAATCCAGAGGCAACAATACAAATCATTCTTAGCAACCATGAATGGATACTACTGGATTATCATTAGAAACTGATCTTGTTTACTATCAGTTAGCATGATGATTTACAGCACCAGTGACTGGGGTTCAATTCCTACTGTTGTCTGTAAAGAGTTTATATGTTTTCCCTGTGACTGCACGGGTGTCCTCCGGGTGCTCCAGTTTTATCCCACATTCCAAAAAGACTTGTGGGTTAAGGTTAGTAAGTTGTGGGCATGCTTTGATGGCTTCGGAAGCAGGCTGCCCCCAGCACATTCTTGGACTATGTTGGTCGTTGATACAAATGACACCTTTCACAATATGTTTCAATTTACATGAGACAAATAAAGCTCATCTAATCTTTCTAAATGGGTGACAACTTAGGGTTGTAAATGCAGGGTTTTATTTCGCCACCATGTCTGCCCTCATACTATGTAGAATAAAGCAAAACCTTTCAGTCAGAGTCAACACACAAAGCAAATATTCTGTTCAAATATTATTCTTGTCATGAGAATGGTTAATGATTAACTTACACACATTTTTAAATTTTTAAAGAAGTTTTAAAGAATTTCAGATGATAATTGCCAGGACTGTGTATTACAGGAACGACGGTCAGCACTGGTGATTTAAGAATTCACCTCCTCTTACTTGCCTGTTGAAAAGTACCCCACTCTGGGCCATCAGACCACTGTCTCCCACATCATCACTAACCATTAAATCTGTCATCAAACTCATAGTTCCCTTACCCTGCACCTCCTACCCAATATCCACACACCTGTCTGATAGGGTAGGCCCATTGTCTCTACCTGTTCCTGCCCACTGAACTTGTGCCTGCATCCCTCAACACCATTCTATCCTCCTTGGTTCATTCCCTTCCCACCTACATCTGTGACACTTCACATCTCAGCAACTTTCAGATACCTGGCCCTTTTCACCATGGTTGTCCAGTCCCTATACATTTCTATTCCCCATCAAAAAGGCCTAAAAGCGCTCCACTGCTTTCTCAACAAAGGACATAACCACTTCCACCAGCACCACTGTCCTCCATCTGGCAGAATTAGTCCTCACCCTCAGCAGTTTCTCCTTCAGCTTCTCCCACTTCCTCTAAACTTATGGGGTAGCCATGGGCCTTGCTATCGCTGCCTTTTCATTGGCTAAATGGAACAGTACATGATCCAAGCCAGCCTTGGTAATGCTCTCAAACTCTTACTGCCCTACATTGACGACTGCATTGGTGCTGTTTTTAACACCTATGCTGACCTTGTCAATTTCATCAACTTTGTCTCCAGTTTCCACCCTGCCCTTAAATTTAGTTGGTCCATTTCCGATACCTCTCTTCCTTTGATCTCTGTCTACCAACATATATTATAAACTTAGCCATTCCCATGACTATCTTAACTATAACCTCTTCCCAATATGTCTCCTGTTAAAACATACTATTCCCTTTTCTCAGTTGCTTTGTTTCTTCCACATCTGTTCTCAGGGTGAGGCTTCTTTCCAGGACATCCTGAGATGTCCTCTTTCTTCAAAGGAGGAGGGGGTTTCCCTTCCTCCAGCATTAATGCTCCCCTCACCCACATCTTCATTTCCTGGACGTCCATGCTCACCCCATCTTCTCACTGCTTTAACAGTGATAGAGTTCCTCTTGTCCTCACCTACCACCCCATGAGCCTCCATATCCAACACATCATTCTCTACAAATTCCACTGCCTTCACCTTCTAGCTTGTCCTCCTTCCCCTCTCCCCCACCTATTTATTCTAGCATCTTCCCCCGTTTGTTTTAAGTTCAAGGCTAATTATCATTCAACATGAATATCGCCAAATGAGACTGCGTTCCTCTGGGGCCAAGGTGAAAAATATATTACCAAAACATGCAACACCGTGCAATAGGACATAACACAAGAAGCATATATATGGTAATGAGTTCAGAAAAAAAACTTAGTCACAAAGAAGAACAAGTAATATAGTCCAAGTTCCTGAGTGGCATAACTATAGATTGTCTTATTCCAACTTGCTCTTCCACTCAACGAACACCAGAGGGTAGCACTGACATGAGGGCCTAGCCCTCAACCAAGCACAATTCCATTGCACCCAGCAGAAGCCCCTGTGCTCTCCCCTGGGTGGCTGAAACAGCTAATCTCATGGTTGAGGCCGAGTCCTTGCCACAACCAAGGCAACGAAACGTCGACTGCGCCTCTTCCTATAGATGCTGCTTGGCCTGCTGCGTTCACCAGCAACTTTGATGTATGTTGCTTGAATTTCCAGCATCTGCAGAATTCCTGTTGTTAACGTAGCCATTGGTCTTGCCAATGAACTAGTGAACTGGACTTGGAGTATTCTGTAATACCGATGTCTATCAGGGTCTTGTGATCCCAATAAAACATAAAAGATAATCAAAGTTCAAAATAAATTTATTATCAGAGTACATTTATGTCACCGTATACAACTCTGAGATTAGTTTTTTTGTGGGTATTCTCTGTAGATCCAAGAACCATAATGGAATCAATGAAAGACCCCACACCCAACAGGATGGATAAGCAACCAATGTGCAAAAGAAAATCTGTGCAAGTACAAAAGAAATAATAAATATTGAAAACATGAGATGAAGGGTCCCTGAAAATGAGTCCATAGGTTGTGGGAACATTTCAGGGATGGGGCAAGTGAGATTGAGTGAAGTTATCCCATTTGGCTCAGGAGCCTGATGTTTGAAGGGTAATAACTGCTCCTGAACCTGGTGGTGTGAGTCCTGAGGCTCTTGTACCTTCTTCCTGATGGCAGTAGCAAGAAAAGAACCTGACGGGTGGCGGGGGTCCCTGAAAATGGTTGCAGCTTTCCTAAGACAATGTACATGTAAATGTGTTCAATGGTTGGGAGGCTTTACCTGTGATGGACTGGGTCATATCCACTACATTTTGTACGATTTTCTGTTCAAGGACATTGGTGTTTCTGTACCAGGCTGAGATGTAAACAGTTAATATACTCTCCACCACACGTCTATAGAAGTTTGTTAGTTTTAGATGTCATGCCAAATCTTCGCAAACTTCTAAGGAGGTAGAGGTGGTGCCATGCTTTCTTCGTAATTGCACTTATGAGCTGGGTCCAGAACAGGTCCTCTGAAATGATAACACAAAGGAATTTAAAGTTGCTGACCCTTTCCACCTATGATCCCTATTAGAGTGATTTTTGGGTTTAGGTCATTTACATTTAACAAATGGCTTTGGCTACCAGTCTTCTGTTCTTTAACAATGTATTGTGGATTCAGTTTGGAACAATGGATTCCTAAAAGCCCAGTGCAGATGCTGCTGGCGCCTGTGAGAATGATGCGAATCAGAAGGTCTGAAGTTTGTTTGTAGCTTCAAAAAAAAGCAATGTCTATACTTTGTAAATATGGAATTATCCTTTGTGTTTGGCAAATAAATATCGAGCCCTACATTGGGCCAGCAGACCTTTCCACTGAAAGCGTCTCCGTATGATGCCTGCTGTACCTTGTTTTGTCGAATAAAGAAGCTGCTTTGTATTTACCAGTAACTCTCTCCGGTGATTTCATTCACGCAACAACAATCCCCTGCTGAGGATTTGCTTGTGAACTTCCGGTTTCCTCATCCTGAAATCAATAATCAGCTCCTTGGTCTTGCTGATATTGAGTAAGAAGTTGTTTTTATGGCACCACTTAGCCAGATTTTCAGTCTCCCTCCTAAATGCTGATTTGTCATCACCTTTGATTTGGCTTAAGACCATGATGTTATCAGCAAACTTGAATGTGGCATTAGAGCTGTGCTTATACACACAGTCATAAGTGTAAAGCAAGTAGAGCAGGAGGCTAAACACCCAGCTTTGTGGTGCGCCTGTGCTGATGGTAATTGTGGAGGAGATGTTGTTGCCATCCAAACTGATTGGGGTCTGCAAGTGGAGGATCCGAAGACACAAGGAAGTATTGACTGGATATGCAATGTGTTTGTTGGATTGCGTAACAACAACGCGCAATGTCCAGCTCCATCACTATCAAGCAACTATTAATGGGATAGTCCGGCAGTACTTGATGTCCTTGGTATATAGCAGTGATTTGAGATCATAAGAAAAACTTGCAAGACAAACAAATACACTTTTGTTTGGACCCAGAGTGGCCACTGCATCTGTGTGCGCCACCATCTTGGTGGAAGTTTTTCCAGTCTTGATGAAGGATTTCGACCCAAAATGTTGACTATTTATTTATTCTTATAGTCGCTGCCTAGCCTGATGAGTTCCTTCAGCATTTTGTGTGTGTTGCTCTGGATTTCCAGTATCTGCAGAATCTCTTGTGCTTATGAATAAGAAACAACCTAAAGATGTGCTTGATAGGAATTGAAGTCAAAACAATAAATAATTGTGTATTACATTTTCAAAAATTTTATTTTTAGGGCTGTATGGTATGATCCTGTGTCTTATCCAACTTCATGGCAACTGGACCCAACAGAAGGTCCCAACAGAGAAAGACGACGCTTACAAAGATGTTATTTGACCATTCCCAATAAATACCTGCTCAGGAATCGACATAAACCTGAGGGTAAGAAGATGGAATAAGCTTTGATTGTTTTCTGTTATAAAAGGTTGGCACAAAATCATGGGCTGAAAGGCCTGTACTGTTATGTAATGTTCTGCGTTCACACTGATTGGATTATCCTCATTTTTTTTCGCAGAACCACTAAAGCCTCCTTTGTCATTTTTGTTTGAGGATAAATCGCGTTCTTCTTTTTCATCAACTGTAAAGGATAAAGCAACTAGTGAACCCATCAGGTAGTTTCATCACCTAGCCGATCCTTCTTAAATGATTATTTAAATGTGTTCTTGTGGTCAGCACATGGTGCAAAGTAATTGCTTCCCTACAAGGAGTAGCAGTAGATAAATCATAAGATAACAAGATAATATTCAATCCATAACAGCCATGCCAGTTGTTTGAAACATTAATTCCAACCCTTGCTCTTTCCCATTGCACTTGCAATTTTTGTCGATTCAGCCTAGAATAATTTTCTGGTGAAGAGTGAGTGATTATATTACAGATGTTATAATGTCCAAACTGCAATTAATATTGTTTTTGAATTAGATTCATACGGAAATGTATCAATGTTGCCCCATCTCGAGAAACAGTTGGTGAACTCCTTCTAGGTTAGTACCATATGTGAATTCTTCACAAATTTTTGCCTGAGCAATGACCTATGGAATGTATTTGAGTTCAGATACTCTGAAAATCTGTTGTTTTCCAGGGGAATCAGGAATGTATTTTGTTGAGGACAATGCTGCTGATGCCTTTGAGCATCCTGTAAGTAACACATGGTTTTTCAAAAATGTTTCATTAGACTTGTTTTAATTTGGGACTTCGGAATTTGTGTGTGAAGTTCAGTAATTGTTAAAAGGGGCATGTATATATCAGCTTCAAGTCAGTTAATGTAAAGTATTTTCTATAGTAAATTGCTGAATTTCAAATGTGATAATTTTTTTTAAAAGATTAAGAGTAGTGTTACTTGTCACGTACATCAAAGCGTACAGTGAAATCCATCATTTGCATCAAATCAAATCAGCGAGGTTGGTGCTAGGTAAGTGTCGTCATGTTTCCAGCACCATCATAGCATGCCCACAACTTACTCTAATCCGACCATCTTTGGAATGTGGAAGGAAACCGGAGCACCTGGAGAAACTTCATGCAGTCATGGGGAGAATGTACAAACTCCTTACAGGCAAGAGCAGGAATGGAACCCCAATCGGTAAACACTGGTGCTATAATAGTGTTACGCTACCATGCTGCCCTAAAAAAAAACAAACTGAACATGGACATGACTCCTGAATTCATTATCGCTGCAGTGAAAGTGTTAAAAGTGCAGCCAAGTGAATCTTTGAACAGGGTTTTAACAAAGCCTGTGAGAAGTTGTCTTCAAGTGTCAGCTTGGCTCAGTAATAATGTACTGGCATTGCAGATCCAGTGGTTTTGTGTGTGTCTTAAGTGCACAATCTTTCTGATCTCACATATTCTTTACAAATTAGAATTCCCTGTGTAAGTAGTTAGGACCAGATATATTTTTTTTCATCTCTATAAACTAAAACTAATGATACCACATTTTCCTATCGTATGAATTGTTAGTCATAGCAATGCTGGAAGAGTACTGTACTGTTGGCAGTGCTGTCTCTCCAATGAACAAAAGCCTCGTGACAATTCAGGAAGACATAAAATATCCCTTGAACTCATTCTAAGCAAGGCGGAGGAGTTTTGGCTAACTTTTATTTATGTTTATATCATTTGTTAAATGTGAAACATTTTATAGTATTCTGAGATACGTAATTACAACTTGTTTTCTTGACTTCTACCTCTTTAACTGTTGCTATGCAGAGTTCTGCTATGGAAATGGAGCCAGCCTCATTCTCCTGGAAATATGAAGAAATTAAAGAGATTCATAAGCGCTGGTGGCAGCTGCGTGATAATGCCCTGGAAATATTCCTAACCAATGGCAGAACTCTTCTTCTGGCATTTGACAATACAAAGGTACAGCTGGGATGTATTTTTACTCCCATTTTTTTTGGTTTTGGAAAGAACGTATTCAATGGGAGACAATGGTAGAACGTTCTCATAATTCCACTCCTCCTTGTTTTTCTGAGTGACCCCCAACTCCTTGAATGCTTGTCATTCAATGAGGCAAGGAGCCTCTTGGTATCCCCCTTCATTCAATATTTATGTGTGCCTGTTGAACTGTGATTACTGTAAGCTTCACCTTTAGGTTCTCCTGACAGCAGAACTCCAATGGGGAGCAGGCTGAGAGGGTAATAAATATGCCATGATTGAATGGTGGAGCAGACTGAATGGGCCGAATGGCCAAATTCTGCTCCTATGTGTTATGATATATGGACAGGAGATGCTTAATGGAAATCAGGGATAAAAATCTTGGTTTTACCCTCTCTGATCTAAAGTGCTAAGGCCAATTTACTGTGACAAGACTAATACCAGCTAACTCAGGGATCAAGCCTAGCACCATCTTTACTCTTTTTATAAAAGGTAGAATCAGCTGATCAGAATCAGCCAACTATCCAGAAAAATATTATTCAACTCTTTTACCTCAAGGAAGGATAAATGTTTTCCATATACATTTACATGTTTTTGAAATCTGCTCTGGTGTGTTGGCGTGACATGCAACAAAAAAATCCTCATTCAATAATTAGGAAGATCAAAGACTCTAATCCTATAAAAAATTAAAAGTTAAACTACGGATATGAAATGTGCATAAATGCCTAAATAACTTAAAAGCTATGACACTGGTGTTTCCCTTGCATGACCCTGCTGGTCAGAAGCCTGAATTGTCACCAATTTAGTGGCATTTAAGGAAAATTGATTTTATAGGGTTGCAAGCTCATAAAAAACAAAAATGAAAAAAACAGCTGTGTACCTTTTATTGTCTCCAATCTGGTGAAAGACAGTAAAACACTTCCACTGAAAAGTAATTTCATACCATCATCTTGTGCTGGAAGTGGCTTTCTACCTCATCCATGTGGTTGAGCTCGACAACTAAGGGATTGAAATTCACTTCCATCCTGAGATATTTTGAGTAATTTTAGAACCCTGCATAGATCCTTAACATCATGCTCATCAAAAACTTCAGTTTAAAAATTTCTAGCTAGCTGTCTATATTTTCTCATTGCTGTTCTTCCGGCTTATAACACGGTGGCACCTACTCTCAATATGTGTCATAGAAATTTATAGCGCAGGAGGTGGCCAGCTATTAACAGAACAGTCCCATTAGTTTCCATGCTTTCTCCACAGATCTATATCCACCAGTTTTCATGCAAGGAAGTCAATATTCTTCTCTGCCAAATTTTCAGCTGCAGAATTTTTTGTGAGCTTTATCAAACCTCCTCTTCCAAATGATTGCTGAAAATGTTTGGTGTTCATTTGAATTTTGGAAGGATGTTTATGAACTGGAAGTATTGTATTGTTAATTCACCAGCAAATATCAGTAACTGTCATTGTAAATTGTTATTAAAGACTCAACACCTCAAATTCTCCACTTTTATTATTTTTTAGTTGCACAGTTAAATTGTCAGTCTTTGTGTGTAATTTTCATTAATTCTATTGTATTCCTTCTACTGTGAATGCCTGCAAGAAAATGAATCTTCAGGTAGTATATGGTGACATATGTGCACTTTGATGATAAATTTACTTTGAACTTAAAGGTATCTATGAAGTTAAATCTGCTTATATTTTCCATTTAGGTTCGAGATGATGTTCATCACAATATTCTGTCTTCCAGTCTGCCAAATTTATTAGAATATGGAAATATTACAGCTCTGACTCAGTTATGGTGCTCAGGACAGATAACCAACTTTGAGTATTTGACCCATTTAAACAAGCATGCAGGTCGCTCCTTCAATGATCTCATGCAATATCCTGTCTTTCCCTTTGTGCTGAGTGACTATACCAGTGAAACAGTTGACTTGAATGAACCTTCCATTTACAGGTAAATTTTATATCTAAGTAGTTTGAAAAAAAAGTTGTTTTCCATTTCTTTAATGTGAATATCAGCTGAAATATCTTCCTAGCCAATTGTGGATTTGTCATTAACACACTAATTCTTTGAAACATTATATCCAATTTAAACTTACCTACTATCATGGGATTGAAGAATTTATCAAAATGTAGAGAATTATCTAATGTAATACCTACCTGTTGGAGCTCTATTCTGATGAATGGAATATGTGTAATCATTTTCAGAAACCTCCTGAAACCTATTGCTGTACAGTCCAAAGAGAAAGAAGATCGCTATGTTGACAACTATAAGGTTGGAGAATAATGTAAAATTATATGTGCTCATTTTTGTTAAAATTAATATTTTGGGTATATATATACTGTATATGAATTTGTAGGCTTATCGAAAGGGGCATGATTAGTGCTCAAAAGTGGTTTCCTCATTTAATTTTCAATTTGTACCTGTCGATCAGATGAAGCTGTTAAGACCACAACCCAGTTCCTTTTTCTGGACTGTAGCATGAAAACTGTATCTTTCAACTACAGGATATTTTTCCCCATTTTAAGCTGAGATCACCTTCCATAATTGTCTCTGACACAAGATCTTGGGTTACAGTCAATTGGAACCCAGGCTTATTCCTGAAGATGGGTGATATCTGTGGGAATTATCATGTAGTTCTCTACCCAGGTGTTTCAGTTCAAAGCTTTGCTGGTAGATCAAATAGCTGCGGTAAATTACCCCTGATTTTAGGTTATTGGCAAAAAGAATCATAGGAAGTGGATGGGTCGCGAAGTAGACTGGGAATGGGGCTGAAGGGATTGCTTCATGGAGAACCAGCATGGATCCAGTGGGTGAAATGGTGGTCTCCTGAATTAATGCAAATATGAGACAGTAGGTTGAACGTGAATCAAGACTGTAAGATTGAGAAGTTGCATAATTCACCATAGTTTTCAAGATCTTCTTGATGCCAGATATACTGATGGCTACTGAAATAGAAGGTAATGTGAAATCTTAAATTAATTAAACAGAATGCATAGAGCAGTGCAGCACAGTACAGGCCCTTTGGCCCATGCTATTGTGCTGACTTTTTAACCTATTCTAAAATCAATCTAACCTTTCCCTTCCACATAATCCCCCATTTTGCTTTCATTCGTGAACCTATCTAAGAGTATCTTAATTGTCCCTTATGCATCTCCCTCTCCCACTACCCTTGGCAGCACGTTTCATGTTAAAAAAGAGTTACCTCTGACATTCTCCCTATCCTTTCCTCTAATCACAGTAAAATTATGCCCTCTCATTATAGGCATTTGCTCCCGAAGAAAATGTTTCTGGCTATCCACTTCGTCTATGCCTTTTATCATCTTTTATGTCTCTCAACCTTCTTTGTTTCAAAGAGAAAAGTCCTAGCTCATTCAATCTATCCTCATAAGGCATGTTCCTTAATCCAGGCAGCATCCTGATAAGTCTCCTCTGCATCATCTCTAAAGCTTTCATATCCTTGCTACAATGAAATGACCAGAACTGAACACACTATTCAAAGTGTGGTCTAACTGGAGTTTTATAGAGCTATTACCCCATCTCTTGAAACAGTTCTCCAACTTACGAAAATTAACACACCATATATCTTCTTAACCACCCTGTCAACATTGTAAACCAATTTTACATAAAAGAGTCATGGTGCACTGAATTTTGGTACACTGTGTTATGTTTGTGGTACTGGGAAGCCGGGTGGCCATGAGTAACACACACGAGAGACAGAGAGGTGAGGAACAAATGGGCAGCTGTTTTTTGTGCTTTTAAGTCATCTACCCAGAATGCCTTCTCACATTCTGTTCAGTATGTAACACACAGGGAAGGTTGACAGCAACCCGTGTGGGTCAAAATATACATGAATACATAACATATCCCTCCACCCTTATTTTAAAGGCTTCTCCCCCTTTCTGTATACAGACTAGCTGCTGAGATACTAACATTCAATGGAGTAATCATCAAATTCAATCAGGAACAAAACTGGGGAAAGAGAACAGACTGCTTCTATTCCCAAATGTAACCCTGCTCCATGTGCTAAGGGTTAGCCACTAAACCAGAAATCCCATCTGTCTGGAAGCTGCCTGTTTCTGTGAAGATATTGACAACCTGGGGATGAGGCCAAGCATGTTTTTTCTCTTGCTGGTGTATGTATAGATCTTGGTTTGAGTACTGCATTGTCAGAGGGGGCACCTCAGAAAGCATAGGTGATGGGGGAGCACTAACTGTGTCATTTGACCTAACCACTTCTGGAAGACATGCTGAAAGGTGTCGACCAGAAGCGTCGGCTGCTCTTTTCCGTGGACGCTGCCTGGCCTGCTGAATTCCTCCAGTGTTTTGTGTGTGTTGCTTCACGTAAAGTCTGTTGAAATTGCCGCATATTGGAAGCAAGCTGTCTTCTAAAGAGAGATGGATATGGCCCAGAGCATTCGCAGGCTTGCTCGCCACGGTGTCTGACTAGCAACTGAAAGTCGATTTTGGCAAGCAGTTTAAGTTGCCTGACTTCATCGCAGCATCACCATGGTCATGCTGAGGGAAACCTTGAAACTGGTGGTTAGGGTAGAATTGACAATGCCTTTTGAAGACTGGATTGAGGAGGCGTTTGAGCGTAAGATGGCCTAATACCAGGAGCAGTGCCAGAGACAGGGGTGGAGGGAACGATGTGAGCCTATAGGGGTGGAGTGTAGAGGTTTTGCTGGTTGCTCCCTGTGCAGTACCTATTCTCTCCTTGGCATTATGGGGGCTGCAAAGAAAAGAGCCATTGGGACCATCACAGAGGCTGCTGAGTGAGCCTCCAGATGGCTATGGATCAAGAGGTGTGAGCCGTGGACCAGTGCTGCTGGGACACAAACCAGACACTGATCAACCCTGTCTGGGTCATCTGGGGGAGGATGTCTGATGTCAAAAGACCTGAGACATCTGATGACCCCAGGTTATATCACTGATGGTGTGTCCCTGCGCATCCCGGGATGTATCTCCGCATAGTGCTGGATGATGGGTTTAGTATAAATTGGTTAAAAAAAAAGAAGTCGCCATTCACAGTTTGCCTGGAGAATATGAAATCATATATTTCAGTAACCTGATTACATTCACATGGAATATGGCAGATAATGGCTGCCACAAGAGGGCACGGGTTTAAGGTGCTTGGGAGTAGGTACAGAGGAGATGGGTAAATTTTTTACACAGTGGTGAGTGCATGGAATGGGCTGCCGGCAACGGTGGTGGAGGCAGATACGATAGGGTCTTTTAAGAGACTTTTGGATAGGTACATGAAGTTTAGAAAAATAGAGGGCTATGGATAACAGTAATTTCTAAGGTAGGGACATGTTCGGCACAACTTTGTGGACCGAAGGGCCTGTATTGTGCTGTAGGTTTTCTATGTTTAATGGAGCTTATGTCGTCATTATCACAGAATCCTGTCCCATTTCTACAAGCTGAAGCTGGATCTGGATTGGTAAGCTTGTTTTGGGTTTCATTAGCTTCAGATTGGGCAACAGCTGATCAACGTGCCTTCTCCAGATGTTGTGGTTACTAGTTTCCACTATGTACAACACAGACCCAGTTTGTGCCACTACTGTTGCACTATCCACTTTGTTCCAAAGATGTAGTTCCAGGCAAGTACTCTCTCTCTCTTGCTGTGAAACTTCTGTACTTTGCTTTGGAATATCTCTCCGCTTGGGTTTTCTGTTCACTTGGTACAATCTGTTTTGTGTTTGTGGGTTTAAGCAGGTTAAGCCTGCTGCAAAGCTGTCTTTTCATCAGTGCAGTGGCTGCAACCATTTTGGTGGAGGCGTGAAGTGTGTTGTGGTATATCAGCAAATAAGTGCTAAAACGCTGGTTAAGGGATCCACTTCCCACCAAGAGCTTGTTTCATGGTTTGCCTGAATTGTTCAGCAAAGCCATCAGTGGCTGGTTGATATGGTGCTGACTTGATGTGCTCAATACTGTTTGCTTCCATAAATGTCTTGAACTCTTTGGACAGGAGTTGTGGGCAATTGTCACTTAGAAGCTGTTGAGGAAGCCCAAAATGCCTAAAGCTGGAAATAGTTCCACAGTGCATTTTTCATATGTAGTGCTTTTCATGATGACAATTGCAGACCATTTGCTGTGTGCTACGACCAAGAACACATGGCCTTCTACAAGTTCTGCAAAATCTGTGTGAATCTTCTGCCATGGTTCTTCAGGCCATTCTCTTGGATGCAAAGGAGCAAGTTGAGAAACATTTCTCACATACTGACAATATGGGCATGCTTTGGGCTTCTCCTCATTGGTTGCATCCAGTCCTAGCTACCTGAAGTGGCTGCATGTAATTTCTTTCATGTGCACTATGCCAGTGTCCTGCATTTAGCTCAACAAGCACTTGCTTTCGTAATGCTGGAGAAATGACAACATGGTAGCCCCATAGTAAACATCCTGCTTGGATTGTGAGCTCCTTCCATCAAGCCTTTCCCTTGTTTGGCTCTCCTTTCCATTCGTGAGTTACCATGTCTACCACTTTAGATAGAATAGGTGTGTGCTTACGGACTTGTGCCGCAGTTATCAGAGCAGTATATACTTCCTTGAAGTTAAAGCTATATTTCGGCAATGGCTCTGGAGCTGTATCAGCTAAGGGAAGCCTGGATAGTCCATCAGTATTCAAATAGGTGTGCAACGTTGCATTTGACTAGCAGCCAGGGAAGGAATGCCTGCATGTGGACCAAAAGTTGACTTCAATGCCGATGATCTAGCAGTAGCGTAAATCATTGACCAAAGAAGAATTGATGGGATTTCTTAACTCCAAAGGCAATTGTAAGTGCTTCCCACTCAATCTGGGCATAGTGGCTTTCTGCTTCAATGTCCTTGTTGTGACGGTGATTGGATGCTCTTCATCTGACTGCATGATGTGTCAGATAACTGTCTTCACACCATAGGGTTATCTGTCACAGGCCAACTTCATGTGCAATGATGGGTTGAAATTTGTGAGTGCTTCAGATTGTGACAAAGCTGTTTTGGCCATTTTAAAAGCCTTTTCATAGCCAATGCGCCATCCACTGCCAGTGTTAATTTATTTAAAAGCTCATGAAGTGGTTTCAGCATGCTAGCTAGGTTAGAAACAAACTGTGTGTAGTATGTTAGTAGTCCTAAGAAAGACCTTAAGTGACTTGCGTTCTGTGGTGATGGAGCCTGCACAATTACCTTCACCTTTGGTGCCTTGTGAAGCCATGAGTTATCGATCACATGGCCCAAATATTCAGTGGAAAGTTGAAAGAATGCACACTTATCCTTCTGGACCCTTTGCCCATACTTCTTGAGTCTTTGTAGTGTAACATCCAAGTTTGGTAGGTGCTCACACTCATTTTTCCCAGTAATGAGTAAGTCAACCAAATAACTTTGCACCCTTGTCAACTTGCTCGGATCTGGTTCGTTGATTGCTGAAAAAGTGTGGGAGCCAAGGTAATGTCAACTGGAAGCTTTTGGTACCTGAACATTCCTTTCTGAGTCACTATGGTCAACAGTTCCTGTGACTCAGGCCCCACATGCATCAAATGTACCTGCAGATTCAAGTCAATCTTGCTAAATGTCTGTATTCTGGCCAATCCTTCCAAAAAGTTATCAATGAGAGGAAGAGAGCATTGTTGGGTTAATGATTACCTTGAAATCTCCACAAAGCTTAAAGACCCATCCTTTTTAGGATAGGAACCACAGGAATTGCCCATTTACTTACACACTGATGTGAATATCTTACTCTGGATCAGTCTTTCCAATTCAGCCTCTACCTTTGGTTTGAAGGCGTATGGAACAGGTCTTCCCTTCAGGCATTTAGGTGTTGTGTCAGACTTAACAGCCAGTTTAACAGTAATATCTTTCATACTGCCCAGTTCTCCATTGAATACTTCTGCGTGTTTTTTCAATGCCTCTTGTAGACCAGTGCTTCCACCAATTAAGTGCACTTCATGCCAATTGAGTTTGAGCTGTTCCAACCACAAGTGGTCCAGAAATGTTGGATAATTACCTTTAGCAATGTATAGTCGAAGTTCTTTTCGCTGTTAATCCTTCAGGAGGGTGAACCTATGAAAAAGCATGATGGGGTACCTGGTTAAGTATTGACTGGCTGGAGTGTTCACTGAGATCTTTAATCTTTCGCTTTACCAGTCTGAGGTACCCACCTCAAGCAAGTCAAGCAGGCTTCACACACCGATGCCTGAGAAGAACTGGTAACCTGCCTCAATGTCTGTCATCCAGTAGCACTTACATCCACTGTGATGAAGTCTTTTGAAAAGTTGGTGATGAAGCATATCTGAGAGGTGACTTAAATCCACTCCAAATTGCCTACCGGCGCAACAGATCCACAGCATATGCCATTTCATTGGCACTTCACTCAGCCTTAAACATCTGGACAGCAAAGGTGCATACATCAGGATGCTCTTTATTGACTACAGCTGGATATTCAGTACTATCATCCCTTAAAAGTAATCAATATGCTTCAAGACCTTGGCCTCAATACCTCCTTATGCAATTGGATCACTTGCTGACCACAGTCATTTTGGATTGGCAGCACCATCTCCTTCACAATCTCTATCAGCACCCGTGCACCACAAGGCTGTGTGCTTAGCCCCCCACCCCCCACCCCGCTCTACTTGCTTTATACTTGACTGTGTGGTTAAGCACAGCTGCAATGCCATTTTCAAGTTGCTGATGACACCACTGTCATAGTCCAAATCAAAAGTGACGAATCCGCACAAAGGGGGGAATTGAAAGTCTAGCTGATCGGTGCCATAGCAACAACCTCTTACTCAATGTCAGCAAGACCAAGGATCCAATGATTGACTTCAGGAGGAGGTTCATGAGCTGGTCCTCGTCAGAGAATCAGAGGTGGGGTGGGTCAGTTTAATCATTTCAGATGACCTGTCCTGGGGTCAGAGTCACCACATAAGTGCAATTACAAAGAAATCACGGCAGTGTCTCTGCTTCCTTGGGAGTCGGTGAGATTCAGTAATACATCCAAGTCTTTGACAAACTTATATGGAGGTATGGTGGAGAGTACATTGACTGGCTGCATCACATCTGGTAAGGAAACACTAATGCCCTTGAATGGTAAATCCTACAAAAGTGAGTGGGCACTGCCCAATCCATTGTGAGTAAAGCCTTCCCCAGCATTGATCACATCATTTCAGAATGTTATCACAGGAACACAGCAACCATTATCAGAGACCCCACCACCCAGATTCTGCTCCCTTCTCAGATCTGCTATCAGGAAGAAGGTACAGGAGCCTCAGGACTCACACCACCAAGTTCAGGAACAGTTATTACTCCTCAACCATCAAGCTCTTGAACCAAAGGGGATAACTTCACTTGCCCCATCATTGAAATGTTTCCACAACCTATGTACTCACTTTGAACGACCCTCCATCTCGTGTTTTCGATATTTCTTTCATTTTTTAAAATGATTATTTCTTTTGTTCCTTTTGTATTTGAACAGTTTATTGGCTTTTGCAGACTGGTTGAATGCCTAGTTGGTGCAGTCTTTCATTTCTATTATGAATATTATTGTTATGCATTTATTGAGTATGCTTACATGAAAAGGAATATTAGGGTTGTATATGGTGATGTATAAGTACTTTGATAATAAATTTACTTAGAACTTTGAACTGGAACAACCTCGCCTGTGTAAGTCTTTAAAGTCAACCTTGCCCTTTCTGGGGTGAGATGCTGCAATTTCTTCTTGTAAACTGTCTCTGACACCAGTGATACTGTAGCACCCATGTCCACCTGCATCCTCACTGTGGCCCCATCCAACCGCAGGTTCACCCAGTAGACATCTTTGTGTCCTGAAACTGATAAAACACACAAAGCTTCTTCAACCACAAAGTGAGAGTCACTCAGTCTGTCCTCAGTATGCTTCATACATGTTTCTTTTTGTTTTTCAAAAAGTCATTTTTCTTTATTATAGTGTTTTTGGTTGAGTGTCTTTTTACTTTACAGGCATGTTCAAGATGTCCCTTTTTGCCACAACTTTGGCATTCTAAATCCTTAGGGCACCACAGTAGCATAGCAGTTAGCGCGATGGTATTACAGCTTAGGGGCATTCCAGAGTTCGGAATTCAATTCCGCCGCTGTCTGTAAGGAGTCTGTATATCCTCTCCTGAGTAAGCCCTCTAGATGCGTGGGTTTTCCCCGGGTGCTCTGGTTTCCTCCCACAGTCTAAAGACTTTTACCGGGTAGGTTAATTGGTCATTGCAGATTTTCCCAAGATTAAGTTAGGGTTAATCAGGTTTGTTGGGGGTTGCTGAGATGTTGTGGCTGTAAGGGCCAGAAGGGCTTACTCCAGCAGTATCACTAAATAAATAAATTATTCCAGCATTAACTGAATGCCCAGTTTTCCCACAGTGGTTGATTGCCAATAGGTGCCTTATTCTTAGAGTCAGTGAACTGGTCACTTCGTCGCCAGTTATGTTATGTTTGTGGTATAGGGAAGCTGAGTGACCCTGAATAACACACACGAGAGACAGAGAGGTGAGGAACAACTGTGCAACTGTTTATTTTGCTTGTAAGTCATCTACCCAGAATGCATTCTCACATTACATTCAATATGTAACACAAAGATGCACTTAATAGCTGTACTACTTTAGCTGCCATATCTATCAGTGTACTAATCTCAGTTGCTTTCTGTAATATTAGTCTGTCTTCTATAAGCAAACATTTCTGAATTGCCTCACTAAGCAGACTACATATGAGTATCACGTAATGTGACATTCAGTGACTGCCCGAAATCAGTGTTCAGACAGTTGCTTTAGCACAGACATAAATTGTGAAATAGACTCCCCTTTCTCTTGATTCTGCTTATGAAATCTAAGCCTCTAAGCAATAATCAAAGGTTTAGGTGAATAGTGGTCTTTTAAGACTTTAACTATGTCCTTATAGGGCTTATCACCAGGTTTGGCAGGCTGCACTGTACCATGTAATAAACTAAATGTTTTTGCACCCATCAAAGTCAGAAAAGTTGGAACACAAATATCTGAAATTTGATTTGCCTGTGCAAAATATTCAAATCTTTGAGCATATGAACTGCATTGCTCTGATTGCTCTGATGTTTCGTCATGTCAGAATCCAAATATTGTCACCATTTTCAAACAGTCACATTCCAGAAAAGTTAACTAGTTTCATCCATGTCTCTCTCTCCCTTTCTTATTCTTTTATTCAACCATCCCATTTTTGTTCTCTCTCCTTGGATTCTTCACTCACCACACTTCCTGCGGCCGTTTCCTCATGGCATCTTCTTTTTGCTCATGCATATTACACAGTATAACTCTGCCAGCATTGCACATGGATTTTTTTTGCCAAAGCGAGCAAAGCAATAAATATTGCATGAGGACTTGTCACTTTGTCGCCAGTTGTTATGATTGTGGTATAGGGAAGCTGGGTGACCCTGAATAACATACACGAGAGACAGAAAGGCAAGGAACAAATGTGCAGCTGTTTATTTTGCTTGTAAGTCATCTGCCCAGAATGCATTCTCACATTACATTCAATATGTAAGTTACTGATCTGGGACTAGAAGTTAAGCACCTCCAAATGGGGGGGATACCTGCTGAATCTTGCATTATCAAAGAAAGCTGGCAAAGGACTACAACAAAGGAATTTTTTTTCATTTTCAAAACTTTTTATTATCAATCCAAAATTAACAAGAGTACATCGAAGTAAACATCACTTACAATGCCTCAAAGAGAAGAGGGAAAAAAAGACATTCATATTAAAAAATTGAAACTTTTTTGTGACAAAAAGAAAAAACAAAGAAAAAAAAACCCTAATAAAGGAAAAAAAGTGAGGGAAAAAACCCCATTGGGTGTTCAACCCTGGAGCCATGCCTTACACAAAAAGCTTCTTTCAAAAAAAGATAAAACATCAAACTGCCAGCAAAAAAAAATACAAAAATTTACCATTAGATCGTGAAGGAAATCTATCAAATAACTCAAATGATAATAGCAAGCAAATGAACCCCATCTTTTCTTGAAATCAAACATAGGTTCAAAGTTTCGACTTCTAATTTCCTCCAAACTAAGACAGAGCATCACTTGAGAGAACCACTGAGACAAAGTGGGAGCCGATGCATCAACAGAATGGTCCTCCTAGCAATTAATGTAACTAATGCAATAACATGTTGGTCAGACAAAGAGATACCGCACATATTTTGAGGAATTATTCCAAAAAGTACAGTTAATTTGTTAGGTTGTAAATTAATTTTTAGTGCTTTAGAAATTATAGAAACAACTGACTTCCGGAACTGTTCCAATATAGAACAAGACCAAAACATATGTGTCAATGTAGCTGTCTCATTTTTACATCTATCGCAATAACTATCAACATTAGGAAATATTTTAGACAATCTCTCCTTCGTCAAATAGTAACGATGTACAATCTTAAATTGAATCAGTGAATGACTCTGAAAAGGTGAGGCTCTGAAAACTTGTGCCAACCAACTGGCGGGTGTATTCCAGGACATTTTCAACCTCTCACTGCTTCAAAAAGGCAACAATTATAACCAGTGCCTGAGAAGAATAATGTGAGCTGCCTTAATGACTGTCACCCAGTAGCACTCACATCTACAGTGATGAAATGCTTTGAGAGGTTGGTCATGACTAGACTGAATTCCTGCCTCAGCAAGGACCTGGATCCCCCCTTTGCAATTTGCTTATTGCCACTAGGTCAATGGCTCTTCACACTGCCTTGGACCACCTGGACAATACAAGCACCTCTGTCAGAATGCTGTTCATAGACTATAGCTCAGCATTTAACACCATCATTCCCACAATCCTGATTAATAAATTACAGAACCTGGGCCTCTGTACCTCCCTCTGTAATTAGATCCTAGACTTCCTAACCAGAAGATCGCAATCTCTGCGGATTGGTGATAACATATCCTCCTCACTGAAGCTCAACACTGGTGTACTTCAGGGGTGTGTGCTTAGCCCACTGCTCTACTCTCCATACACACATGACTCTGTGGCTAGGCATAGCTCAAATACCATCTATAAATTTGCTGATGATACAACCATTGCTGGTAGAATCTCAGATGGAGACGAGCGGGTGTAAAAGATTGAGATATACCAACTAGTGGAGTGGTGTCGTAGCAACAACCTTGCACTCAATGTCAGTAAGGCGAAAGAGCTGATTGTGGACTTCAGGAAGAGTAAGACAAAAGAACAGGTACCAATCCTCATAGAGGGATCAGAAGTGGAGAGAGTGAGCAGTTTCAAGTTCCTGGATGTCAAGATCTCTGAGGATCTAACCTGGTCCCAACATATTGATGTAGCTATAAAGAAGGCAAGACAGCGATTACAGCGACTATACTTCATTCGGAGTTTGAAGAGATTTGGTATGTCAACAAAAATCTCAAAAACTTCTGTAGATGTACCGTGGAGAGCATTCTGACAGGTATTTGGGAGTGGGGGGGGGGTGGCTACTGCATAGGACTGAAAGAAGCTCCAGAGAGTCAGAAATTTAGTCAACTCCATCTTGAATATTAGCCTACAAAGTACCCAGGACATCTTCAAGAAGTGTTCTCTCAGAAAGGCTGCGTCCATTATTAAGGACCCTCAGCAACCAGGGCATGTCCTTTTCTCACTGTTACCATCAGGTAGAAGGTACAGAAGCCTGAAGGCACACATTCAGTGAATTAAGAACAACTTCTTCTGCCCTTCTGCCATCTGATTCCTAAATGGACATTGAACCCGTGAACACTACCTCACTCTTTTAATATATATTATTTCTGTTTTTGCACATTTTAAAATTTATTCCATATACATATACTGTAATTTATTTTTTTTCTCTTCTATATAATGTATTGCATTGAACTGCTGCTGCTAAGTTAACAAATTTCACATATTCTGATTCTGACATTTGATAAGAGTAATACAAAATTATGAGGGGTGTACATTGGCTAAATATAAGCAGGCTTTTTCCACTAAGGTTGGTGTGACTAGAACTAGAGGTCACAGATTAAGGTTGAAAGGTGAAACATTTAAGAGGAACCTGAGAGGAAATTTCTTCTAAGAGGGTAGTGCAAGTGTGGTCCAGGAACCCATGAACACTGTCTCACTATTCCTCTTTTGCACTATTTATGTATTTACATAAGTGGGAATTTCGTCACTCAGAGAGAGGTGTGAGGCTGGAATGAACTTGTGGATACAGATGAGATTGCAACATTTAAAAGCAGTTTGGATAAGTACATGAATGAGAAGGGTATAGAGGGTTATGTTCCAGGAGCAGGCAGAATAACATTTCGAAATGGGCTAGATGGGCCAAAGGGCCTGTTTTGTGCTGCAGTGCTTTATAACTCTTTAGTTTCTGGGTTTCTGTACTAGGTTTGTCATTGTATATTTGCCATTTGTCTTAGTCTTGATATATTAAGATGTAGCAGTTAAGCAAATGTGATTGTTATTTCTTGTTAGTACCTGGAGGAGGAATATTGCAAAGGGGCTCAAGAAGATGATCCAATGCCACCTGTCCAGCCGTATCACTATGGGTCTCATTATTCAAACAGTGGAACAGTCCTGCACTTCTTAGTCAGGATGCCACCATTCACCAAGATGTTTCTGGCTTACCAGGGTAAGATCTGTTGAATTAATCTTTTGTGCCAACATACAAAATTAATCTGTGACATCAAGCTCCTGAATCAGCATTGATAACCTCACTCATCACAACTCTGAACTGATTCTACTACCTATTTTCTAGGACTCTACAATTCATGTTTTCTGTTTTTATTTGCACAATTTGTCTTTTGCATATTGATTGTTAGTCTTTGCATCTGTATAGTTTTTCATAAATTATTATTGTATATCTCTACTTTTCTATGAATGCTTGCAAGAAAATGAATTTCAACGTAGTATATGGTAACATATAATTACTCTGATAAATTTACTTTGACTTTAGAAAGAAATTCAGGCAAAGTATTTTGTAGGATATTATCAATAGGTTTCATCAGAATATGTCTGCAGAATCATTGAGTCTATTACCACAGGTCCTTATCAACCCCTCCCCCTGCCAACCACTGCGTTTGCCGGGTTTATCAAAACCACGTAAGTTTGGAAACATTATGTGAAAATTCTTATAAAAGTCAAAGTAAATTGTAAATTTGTTATCAAAGTGCATATATGTCACTATATACTAACCTGAGATTCATTTTCTTTTCAAATCTTTTTATTATTATCATCCAAAATTAACAAGAGTGCATCGAAGTAGGCAACACTTACAATGTCTCAAGAAAAAGAAAACATTGTTTCACAGATTGAAAAAATTTTGGTGACCAAAAAAAAGGGAAAAAAACCCTACAAAGCAAGGAAAAGTGAGAGGAAAAAAACCCCATTAGGTGTTCAACCCCGGAGCCATGCATCATACAAAAAGCTTCTAAAGATAAACATCAAACCGCCAGCAAACAAACCCAAAAATTTACAATTAGATTGTGGAGGAAATCTGTCAATTAACTCAAATGATAGTAACGAGCAAATGAACCCCATCTTTTCTCAAAATCAAACATAGGTTCAAAAGTTCAACTTCTAATTTTCTCCAAGCTAACACATAGCATCACTTGAGAGAGCCATTGTGACAAAATGGGAGCTGATGTATCCTTCCACTTCAACAAAATGGCCCTCCTAGCGATCAATGTAACAAATGCAATAACATGTTGGTCAGACAAAGAGATACTGCGGATACTTTGAGGAGTTATTCCAAAAAGCACAGTTAATTTGTTAGGTTGTAAATTAATTTTAAGTGCTTTAGAAATTATAGAAAAAAACTGGCTTCCAGAATTGTTCCGGTATAGAACAGGACGAAAACATGTGTGTCAGTGTAGCTGTCTCAGTTTTACATCTATCACAATAACTATCAACATCAGGAAACATTTTAGACGATCTCTCCTTCATCAAATAGTAACTATGTACAATTATAAATGTATCAGTGAATGACTAGCACAGATCGAAGAAGAATTAACCAACTTCAGAATCCGCGTCCAGTCCTCCATCATAAAAGTCAAATTAAGTTCCTTTTCTTAATCTTGTGTAATCTTAAATAAAGGATGCTTATCCCATTGTAATAGTAAATTATAAATTCTTCCAATGGAACCCTTCATCAAAGGGTTCATACTTGTAATAGTATCTAATAGGTCGGCATCCGATATGTAAGGAAAATCACAAATATTTTTGTAAGAAATGTCTAACTTGAAGGTATTGTAAAAAGTGTGAGTATGAAAGAGAATATTTATCAACTAATTGTTTGAAAGACATCAATCTATCTTCTTTAAATAAATCCAGAAAATAATTAATACCCTTATTTTTCCAAAGTAAAAAAATTGGATTACTCAAGGCTTAAAAAAGTAATTTCGATAGATTAAACTACAAAGTTTAAATTTTTTAAGATTAAAATAATTGTGGAACTGGAGCCAAGTTTGTAGAGAATGCTTAATCACAGGGTATAAATTTAAATTAGCAACTTCAGCTAATTGTATAGGTAAAGCAGCTCCCAATAACGAGGTTAAATAAAACTGTTCCACAGCTTGCAATTCCAAATCTACCCAAATTGGCTGATCGTTCTTATCAACCCAGTGTAACCAAAAGGACATATATTGCACATTAACGGCCCAGTAATACATTCTTAAATTAGGCCAAGCGAGACCGCCATCCTTTTTCAACTTTTGTAAGTGTCATTTACTAATTCTTGGTCTTTTATTATTCCAAATAAAAGATAAAATAATAGAATCAAGCCGATCGAAAAAACTTCTTAGTCAGAAAAATAGGGATATTCTGAAATAAATATAAAAATTTTGGTAAAATCATCATTTTGACTATATGGATGCGACCAACAAGTGAAAATGTAAATGGGTTCCATCTACTGAATAAATACTTCATAGAATCTACCAAGGGAACAAAATTAGCTTTATAAAGATCCTTATATGTGTAACGCTCAGCTATATTGGCTCCTATTTATCTTGGGAAACCCCATCCACCATCCACCTTGTCTCCGGTTATGTCAGTGGTGTACAAATGCCACCTGATTCAGCTTCAAACATTAATCATCAGCCAGCACACAATGTACGTTTTACCAATTACACTTTATAGATATTACTAAGTCTATGAGATTACTAGAAGTTCAATACCAAATAGGAATGGAAAAGGCGCCAGACTTACCAAAGTTCAATTTCTTCGTGCACACGTTGGAGCTCAGGGACCTCTTCGGGACCACTCAGACCCCTTCAACTCGCAGCTCAACACCACCCAAAGTGATCAACCTGAGCTTTCCCCACACATCCATCGTCCTCACGGTCTCTCCTCTGACTCCCCACCAAAACCCCCTGGTTCCCAGCCATATGAGACAGCATATCATCCCAAGAAAGAACAACATGGACACCCATTGGTTCATTTATTCTGTTATCTATATTATAACCCATGCAAAGTGCTAGCTAGAGACTTTATCAGCATTTAACATAACAAAGAAGCCATTTTAATTAACATATGCAGTAACATAAAAGAAGAAACCCCTTACATATTTTTAGTGATTATAACACCTAAATATTTAAAAGAATCCGTGACTTTGAAAGGAGTATTATATATACAGAAATAGATTCATTTAAAGGAAACAGTTCACTTTTACTAAAATTTATTTTATATCCTGAAAAATCTCCAAATTCTTTAAATAATTTTAGCAGGGCAGGAATAGATTCCTCAGGATTGGATATATAAACCAGTAAATCATCAGCGTAAAGAGAAATCTTATGAATGGTCTCATTCACAAAAACCCCATAAATATCTTTAGCTTCACGAAGAGCAATAGCAAAGGGTTCTAGTATTAAATTAAATTACAAAGGACTTAATGGACAACCTTGTCTTGTCCCCCGTGAAAGCTGTAAAAAAGGGGATCTACAGTTATTAGTAATAATTGTAGCAAAAGGGGTTTTATATATCATTCTAATCCAATTATTAAAATTAACACCAAAGCCAAATTTCTCTAAAACATTGGATCGAACACTTTTTCAGCATCCAAAGAGATGACGCATTGTGGAGTTTTAAAAGAGGACGAATATATAATGTTAAATAATCTCCGAACATTTGAAAAAGAATAACGACCCTTTATAAACCATAGAACAATATAACCATATAACAATTACAGCACGGAAACAGGCCATCTCGGCCCTTCCAGTCCGTGCCGAACTCTTACTCTCACCTAGTCCCACCAACCTGCACTCAGCCCATAACCTTCCATTCCCTTCCTGTCCATATAGCTGTCCAATTTAACTTTAAATGACAACATCGAACCTGCCTCAACCACTTCTGCTGGAAGCTCATTCCACACAGCTACCACTCTCTGAGTAAAGAAGTTCCCCCTCATGTTACCCCTAAACTTTTGCCCTTTAACTCTCAATTTATGTCCTCTTGTTTGAATCTCCCCCACTCTCAATGTAAAAAGCCTATCCATGTCAACTCTATCTATCCCCCTCATAATTTTAAATACTTCTGTCGACCCCCCTCAACCTTCTACGCTCCAAAGAATAAAGACCCAACTTGTTCAACCTTTCTCTGTAACTTAGGAGATGAAACCCAGGTAACATTCTGGCAAATCTTCTCTGTAAAAGCCTGTTTGATCTTTAAAAATAATTTTACCCAAAATGTTCTCCAACCGATTGGCCATTATCTTTGACAGAATCTTAGCATCGACATTCAATAATGAAGTAGGTCTATATGAGGCACAATCAGTAGGATCTTTATCCTTTTTAAGAATTAAAGAAATAGAAGCCTCATAAAAAGTCGAGGGTAACCTGAAATTCATTTTATTGCAGATATTCACAGTAAAAAAAAAAGAAATGCAATAGAATTTTTGAAAAACTAAATAAACGCAGACTGACAAACAACTATTGTGCAAAAGAAGACAAAATGTGCAAATAAAAAATAAATAATACTGAGAACATGAGTTGTAAAGTCATTGAAAGTGAGTTTGTTGGTTGAGGTATCAATTCAGAGTTGTGGTGAGTGAAATTATCCACGTGGTTCAGTGTGGGAGGATTAGACTTTTAATTTTTATGGGGGATAGCAGTTACCATGGTAATTTCAGAAGTTAGTCAGACTCCTAGTAAATCTACAAAGCAAACTGTTCTGACAAGCTGAAGTACAGAAAGAAAGAACTTGTAAATCATTCATCCAGTGATGTTGTTGCCAGATTGCCATATGGAGGATCACAGGTGTGTTTGTTTATTCCCATTTTAAATAGCTTGTGTATATTACAGACATTAACACCAATCAAAAAGAGTGTTAAATGCTATTGGTTTTCACTGACCTATGTGTGAAAGCTGGTCTCCAAATATGTCCCATTCTGTCCATTTATTTAAAAAAAATCAATTTTGATAAAGCCCTTCATTGTACAAGGTTAATATTGGCTCTCCAAAGGATACCTTTGCTAGAATTTGTTAATTTATATTTGGAAAACAACAAGAAGAGGTGACACTAACTAAATGGTGTAACTTTAACAGGATATGTGCATGTACAAAATGCTGGAGGAACTTAGTAGGTCAGGTAGCATCTATGCAAGGGAAAAAACAGTCAACCAAGTCTGATGAAAGATCTCTTCCCAAAACATTGACTGTTTTTTCTCCTCCATAGATGCTGCCTGACCTGCTGAGTTCTTCCAGCATTTTGTGTATGTTGTGTATTTCTAGATTTCCAGCATCTGCAGAATCTCTTAAGTTCAAGATATTTGCACATTACTTTGACTGTAACTGGTTGACATTAAGCCTGTGGTATGAAGCAGCAAATTGTTACCGGTATGGAGTATACTGATTCTAAACAATGATGGAAGCAAGTTTAATACTAACTTGCAGAAAGTGAAGCATTTACACTAATTAGTAAAAACATGGGACTAATTAATAAAAACTAATTAGTTTTTTTTTTAGAGATACCATGGACAAGTTGGGCAGTATTGTCTCCAGTGTTGTGTGGGCCCCCAGGAAACAGATTTTTAATGATACATTGATAGAATATGTCTCTGTTGTGAATTTAACTTGGAATTCTATTCCCTATGCCTAGATCAAAGTTTCGATATCCCAGATCGAACATTTCACTCTATGAATACTACCTGGCGCTTATCCTCTTATGAATCAATGACTGATGTGAAGGAGCTCATTCCAGAATTCTTTTATCTTCCAGAATTTTTGGTCAATAGAGAAGGTGGGCACTATAAATAAATATTTCAGTCTGTTTACTGTTTATGAATATTTTGTTTACTTTTTATCCATGCTTAGTTAACAATTAACAGTAGTTACTATTAACCACCATGGATAATAAAGGTCATACAGTGGAATGCATTATTTGCATCAATGACCAGCACAGTTCAAGAATGTGCTGGGACAGCCCACAAGTGTCTTGTAGCAACACAGCATGTCTACAACTTACCCATAAGCCTTTGGAATGTGGAAGGGGACTGGAGCACCCGGAGCAAACCTACGCGGTGAAGGGGAGAATGTACAAATTCTGTACAGACACTGGCGGGAATTGAACCCTGATCGTTGATTGCTGGCGCTGTAAACATTTTACGCTAACTGCTACACTACTGTGCTGATCACAATTATTGCCTACTAGCTATTGTTAGCAAGTGTAAGGTCAATCCATGTACTTTAGCAGTATTTAACAAAATGAGATGATAGTAATTTTACCCACTCCTATCGTAGGTGAAGCCTGATGCCTCATTTCCTCATTTATCAACTCCCATCAGACTGTGCCTTCTCCTTTGTATTCACACTGGCATGACTCCTAATTTTGATTTTATAAATGAAAATTTGAACTTGGCTTGTGTTTTAAATCCAAACTACAAGGAAGTTTATGTACTGTTTCCCGAGAGAGGGGTAGGGGGAGGGGGGGGACAGAGAGAGAGAGATAGCACTACAGTACTGAAACAAGCCCTTCAGCCCATTTAGTTCATGCCAAACTTATCTTCCATCCAGTTCCACTGGTCTGTACACAGACCGTAGCCCTCCGTACCCCTCCCATCCATGTACTCACCCAAATTTCTCTAATGTTGAAATCGAACCTGCATCCTCCACCTCCACTGGAGGCTCATTCCACATGCTCACTCCCCTCTGAGTGAAGGAGGTTCCTCCCAGTTTTAGCAATGTGTCCACATTACTTTTGGCCATCCTGCTCTGGTCTTTCTGTTTAACTATTGCTCACCTTCCACAGTATACTGCTAATTTCTGTGATTTCCTTCGCATTTCTTGTTCAAGAATGATAATCCCATCAGATATGGTAGGCTGACTTATGAACATCGGGAAGAGGGCATTTACTCACTACGTGCCATATTTTCACACTGGGAACCCCTGCTTGCGTGATCTGTGATCTGCTACACCGCCAGTACCTTGGAAGTGGCATCGGAGGCGAGGATGAAGGGCCAGCTTCCTGTTGAGGTTGAGATGGCATGCTAATCGGCGGCCACTCCCTAGCATACGCTTGGCTAATGTTCAGTCCCTAGACAACAAGCTGTGTGAACTGAGAATGGGAAACAAAGGAATATAATTTTTTGTGCTTCATGGAGGAGATACAGGATCATGGCATTGAGCCCTCTGGGTTCTCCCTGTTCTGGGCGGACAGGTCAAAGGAGGTGGGGTATACTTCATGGTCAGTAATGCTTGGTGTGACCCCTGGATTGTGCATGCCCTCAAATCCTTTTGTTTCCTGGATTTGGAGTACCTGGTGCGGCTGTGCAGACCTTTCTGGCTGCCTAGGGAGTTCACGGCTGTTATTATCACAGCTGTGTACATTCCACCGCAGGCTGATACTGACCTGCCTCTAAAGGAACTGTACGAAACCATCAACACTCTGGAGACTGCACATCCAGAGCCTGCCTTCATCGTCACTGCTGACTTTTAATAGAGTGTCATTGTCTAAAGTTTCTCCAGTGTTTTGTAACACATCCAGGTGAGCGCAAGGGAAGATAGCATACTCAACCACTGCTACTCTCCATTTCACAGCGCTTACAAAGTGCTGCTCTGTCTGCCATTTGGAAAGTCAGATCACTCCTCCATCTTGCTGCTGCCCAGGTACAGGCAGAAGCTGAAACAAGAGGCAGTCGTAATTAAAACCGTCCACTGCAGGTCCAACCAATCGGCCTCCATGCTACAGGACCACTTTGAAAACATCAACTGAAATGTCTTTCATGGTGAGGATGTCTCCGAGTTCACGGAAGGGGTCACGAGTTTCATCCAGAAGCGCATCAAGGACGTTGTCCCTTAGAAATTGGTCAGGGTCTATCCAAACCAGAAACCCTGGATCAACAGTTCCATGCGAGAAGTACTTTTCACATGACACAAGAGCTTACGTTGTTGATGACCAACAGGAACTCAAGAAATGCAGCTATGATCTGCGCAAAGTCATCAAGGCAGTGAAACAACAATACAGACACAGCTGTCCACCAACCTGCGTTGAGGGTCAGGAGTGAAGGAGCCCACTCTTACCACCTGTCAACAATCTGACAGGAAGTCCAAGACCCAGCTACACAAGGCAGGGTGAAGGCCAAGGTCTCTGAGCTTTTTGTCGAGCCTGGAGGGAATTATGATATTGAATGCTGAACTTTAGTCCAAGAACAGCATTCTCACATAAGCATCCTTCTTCTCCAGATGTGTAAGGACAGTGTGTAGAGCTGTGGCTATTGCGTCATCGGTCGGTTGGTTGCATCGGTAGGCGAGCTGTAGGGGGTCCAGACACAGCTGTCCACCAACAATCTCCCGCAGCTCATGGCAAGATCTGCACACTATTGCAGACTTCAAAGCTAAATGCAGTGGTGTTTCCAACATGGCTGCCTCTCTCCCAGATGAGCTAAATCTTTTTTATGCTCAGTTTGATGTTGCCAACACTGAGCCCCTGAGGAGAGCCGCCGAAGTGGCCTGCACCTTGGTCATCTCTGAGGCTGAAGTTCACAGGTATTTCCAACGAGTGGACAGTCGCAAGGCTACAGGACCAGACTACATCCCAGGGCAGGTACTGAGTGTGTGTGGCACAACTGGCAGGTGTGTTTATAGACATTTTTAATCTCTCCCTTGCCTAGTGTAGAGTGCCCTCCTGCTTCAAAACATCCACCATTGTTCCTGTACCTAAAAGGACCAAGGTAACATGTCTGAACGACTGGCATCCTGTCGCACTCACTTCAATAATGAGCAAATACTTTGCGAGGTTGGTTAAAGATCATTGGGGACCCGAGTCACCCCAACCACAAGCTGTTCCAGCTGCTACCATCTGGGAAATGCTACCACAGCATAAAAGCCAGGGCCAACAGACTGATTAATTCATGCTGATGCAGTTGTATTTCTATGTTATATTGACTGTCCTGCTGTACTTACTATTTATTACAAATTATTGTAAGTTGCACATTGCACATTTAGAGGCGTAACATAAAGATTTTTAATCCTCATGTATATGAAGGATGTAAGTAGTAAAAGTCAATTCAATTTTTCTGCCTGGGATTTTAACTCAGCCATACAGATGTAATGCCATTTACAGTGAGTGAGTGTTGGCACTGGTGCCGTTGTCTTTTTTGTGAATAGCTTGGGTTGTTGTTGTCTTACCTGCTTGCTCCTGCTTCTCCATTATTCCAACTAAGCTCTCATTTTTGAGTCTCTTAATCATGCAATAATTCTAAGATATAATCAACTTCTGTCCTGTATCGTAAATTTATCACTTTAGATGATCTGCAGTGCAGGATGCCTAATATATAATAAAGCAAATAATTTGCTTTAATAATAAAGCAAAAGTTAATTCTGTCCATAAGTCTAATGAGCTTACAAGCAACCTAAGCCCTTCATTCCTAAATTCTATCTTAATGTATCCACTTCCTTCTTTGAAGGTGAACTTTAAACCAGGTTCTTCATCTCGTTTATCCTAATGTCTTCCTGCTCCATGTCAAATGTTTCATTACACTCTGATGAATTGCTTTGAAAATTTTCTGATGGTAAAGTTGCAATATGAATACAAGATTATGTGTCAAAGTTAATTAATTACCCAGTTTGTGTTTTAACAGTGATCAAGAAATAGTATTAATTCCTTATGCCAGTATAAACTTGAAACATTTCTACTTGTAGGCTTTGACTTTGGAATGCGGCAGAATGGAGATAGAGTGAATCATGTAAATCTTCCACCTTGGGCTCGCAATGATCCCAGACTCTTCATCCTGATTCATCGCCAAGCCTTGGAGTCAGATCATGTTTCACAAACTATTTGCAATTGGATTGATCTGGTGTTTGGGAACAAGCAAAAGGGGAGAGCTGCTGTTTATGCTATCAATGTCTTTCACCCTGCGGTAAGTCTCCATCTTGCTCAGTTCTCATATTCAGCCATCAGGTGCAAAGTGGACAAACCTTTCTGTGAGTAATTCTCTCCATGACCTAGCAATTTTACTGTGCAGAAAATTATTCTGTGCTGTACGTTTTGTGGAGCATGGCACTAAGATCACTTATTATCTGAGTTTTTTAAAAATCCATATAAAATAGAAATGATTCATTGAAAATGTGTGTTTGGTTGGGGGAGATGGGGAGACGCCATCATCCCCTGCTCAGGGAAGTATAAACTCTGTGTTCTCTGTTATTCTAACCAGGCTCTCAAAAATACAATTACCGTAGAATTACTAAGAACATTAGGGATAATTGCTCACAAGGTTCAAGAGCTTATTTGTATTCATAGTTTCATAGCTTTCAGTTTTTAAAAATGAATAGTTTTATTTGTACTGAAAAGCATGTGTGGTAATAAAGAGAAGGAGAGAAGAAATTGAATTAATTGGATATCTTTTTTAAATTGTCAGTTCAAGCCAAATTGATGAAATGGTCTGTTGTACTGTTTGCTTCAGAACAAAATAGAGTTCATAATTTGATTTTGCTGTTATTTCAACAATTGTCTGGCACCTTAATTTATGGGTGACATCTTGGCTGATGTTAAAAACTGTTGTGTGATCACCTTATTGCAATCCACAACTGTTTAAAACAATAGTTCTATAAATCTGGTAATATTGAAGAAGATTAATTAAATCCAACTGTTGAAGGGGAGCTCTCTGTGGGGGGAGAAAAAGAAACTTACTTTGATCTTTTAAAATTTCTCTTTATGGTAGGGGTCCCAATCAGGGGTCTATGGACCCCTCAGTTAATGGTAAAGGTCCATAGCATAATAAAGGTTTGGAACCTCTACTGTGGTCTATTTCCTTTCTTTGCTCTTCCGCTACTGCCTCCAAGCAATTCCTTAACATTGGTCCTCAATACAAGAACAAAAATTTGTTTCAAAGACCTCCTTTAGAAGAGGTGTTCTAAAAATACTTTGTGTTGATTTTCTGTGTGGGATTTTGTTTGGATAGGGTCAGGTTTTGCAATATTTATCTGGTTATTTCTATCCAGCTTCTATTGGTAATTGAAGGTGACTAGTAGCCCTGAATGTTCAACACCTTAGGAAAAATGCCGAATCTTCCTAAGGCATGCCATGAGCAGAAGTACCCATGAAGGATTTTATGTTGTTATAGCCATGAATGTTTATTTTTGTTGTTTGCCTCTCAGTGGAATTTCCATTTATATTCTGACCCATTACATTTTAAAGCTATTTTTTCTCCTCTTCCCTTAATGGGGCAAAAGATACAAAAGCACATAACACCATGCTCGAGGACAGCTGCCATTCTGCTGTTTTAAGACTATTGAACTGTCTCCTGGTATAATAAAATGGACATGACCTTGTAATCTACCTCATTATGGTCTTGCACCGTATTATCTACCTGCACAGCAGTCTCTCTGTAGCACGTTATCCTGCATTCTGATATTGTTTTAACTCGTACCAGCTGAGTACGCTGTTGTAATGAAATAGACAGCATGCAAAACAAGTTTTTCCTTGCAACTCAGTACATGTGACAATAGTAAACTAATGTATCGATAGACTGAGAGGCGAATATGTTAATACAAAATGCCACCCGGTGGCACTATGGGCAGTGCAGTTGTCTAACAGTTCTAGTAATCCAGGTCTGATCCAATCCAATCCCAAGTTCTCTCAGTGTGGAGACCATGGTTTTCCACGATGCTGTTTCCTGAGACATTCCAAAGACACTCGGGCTGTTATGTTAATTGGCTTCCTTAAATCGCCTCTCAGTGGAGGGAGTTGGTGGCAAAATCAGAGAGGTGTTAATGAGTATGTTGAGAGAATAAATTGCAGGGAAGTAGGTAGGGTATTGAGTGTGTACTGAGGGGTCGCCTAGATACACTGGGCCAAATGGTCCCCTTGTTTGTCTAAATGAGAAAAAGGAAACATGTTAAATCAGTTTTATCATAAACTTGCTCCATATTTTGTTGATAGACTTATTTTGGCATGGACGTGTCTGCTGTTGAAGATCCTGTGCAAAGACGAGCCCTGGAGACTATGATCAAAACCTATGGTCAGACACCTCGGCAGATCTTCACAGCCACTCATCCGAGCAAACACGGGCCAAGACTGTCAATGGAGGGGGAGCTGCCTGCAGCTATGGGTCTCCTTGTGCAGTTTGCTTTCAGAGAGAGCAGAGAGCATATCAAAGAAGTCATCTATCCGGTATTTATACAGTCATTATCTGGTATAAGTGGTTCAGCAGTTTACAAATTTAGAGGAAGTTAATTTCCCAGCCAGTTTAGAATCTCTTTGAAGAGGGCCTGATGGCCACTGCTTATCTTGTTTATCAATATTGAATGTTCTTTGTGTGTTCATAAGTAATTTTGGGTGACTTATCAGAATTACAGTTGATTTGTAAAAATAAGACATCTGCAATTGGTGTTTAATTCTTAGAAGTGTCACTTAATTGACTTTCCAAATTAGCTATTTAAATTTATTCACAATAGTGTAGAATCTTCGATTGTAAATCAGTACATTATCAAAGATCTTGAATGCTTTGAACCTGAGTTTGTCTTTCTTTCAAAGCTTATGAAATTTTAATTGTCTATTTAATCATCAATGAAATCAGTTTGTGAGCCTGGTAATTACTTTGCACCTTCTAGTCGTGTGTAAAAATTCTGCTTGGTCAAAAATATTTTGGAGTTGCAATGATCATTTTTTTCCTTTAATATCATATAATCAGAGTCCCTTGTCATGGATTAAAGGACTGAAGTGGGGTGAGTACGTGGGTTCTCCCAGTGCACCAGATCCTGTAATTTGCTTCAGTCAGTTCCATGGAGAGCAATTTGGATCACTACTAGCATTGCCCACCAGAGCTATCTGTGGTCTGTCGAAAAAGTTCTGCCTAATGATGACGTACAGCAAAGAACAAGGTATGTTTTTTTCATCCTTCAGAACGTTTCTCAGAGCTGATAGAACAATTAACCCTCGAACATCAGGCTATTGAACCAGAGGGTATAACTTCACTCAACTTCATTTGCCCCATCACTGAACTGTTCCCACAAAGTATGGACTCACTTTCAAGAACTCTTCATCTCGTGTTCTCAATATTTATTGCTTATTTATTTATTATTCCTTTTTTTTGTATTTGAACAGTTTGTTGTCTTTTGCACACTATTTGGATATGGTCTTTCATTGACTCTATCATGGTTATTGGATTTTTTGAGTATGCCTGCAAGAAAACAAATCTCATCGTTCTATATGGTGGCTCGTATGTAATTTGATAATAAATTTATTTTGAACTTTGATTATCAGCAGGAGGCCACTGGACTCAAGTGGTCTGAACTGATATTTTATTTATTTAGAGAGACAGCACGGTAACAGGCGGCACCGGCTCAATGAGTTCACACCACCCAATTACATCCATGTGACCAATTAACCTCCCAACCCGAACATCTTTAGAATGTGGGCAGAAACCGGAGCATCCGGAGGAAACCTGCATGGTCATGCGGAGGACGTACAAACTACTTACAGAGAATGGTGGGAATTGAGCCCAGGTTGTTGGCACTGTAATAGCTTTATGCTAATCGTTGCATTACCACACCCCCAAAGTTATGCTGCCGCCTTACTTCATCAACACACTCTCCTATTATTTTCATCCGCGTGTTGTCTTATAGGTTTCTCTCCAAAATAACCACTATTGATTCAATTTCTTTACCTTTATGGCATGTGATTATCACTATCATCTATTCCCTGGGTGAGAAGATGGGGATGAACTACTACAATGCTACTGTAGGTACTTCTATAGGATTATTAGGTAAGGAAATCTAGGAATAATTATCAGCAGCTAGAAAGGATGCTGATTGATCATTAATAATTGATAATCAGGATGATGTAACTGCCTTGCATTCTGTGGATGGAATACAGTGCAACAGTAGTGGATGAGATGCCAGTCAAGCAGATTGCTCTGTTCTGGATAGGATTGAACTTCCTGAGAGCTTCTGGGACAACACTTATCCAAACAAGTGGAGAGTAAAGGTCAAAAGTGCTGCAAATACTCGGGAGGTCAAGCAGCATCCGTGGAGACAAAAGCACAGTTATTGTTTCGGAACAATGATATTTCATCTAAGTCTTTGTGTCTCTCCGAAGATGTGGTCTGATGTGTTCAGTATTTTCTAGCATTTTCTCTTTTTAGTTCAGATTTCCAGCATCTGCAATTTTTAAAGAAAATTTGCTCTTGGTTTTGACTTACAGATCTTGCCGAAAGTAAAACCTAAAAGCAAGCCTTCAGCTTACTCTTATAGCCATTTTAGTCATGTGTATTGTCTGGTTACATGTCTGGATATTAACAACAGTCAAATTGTAGTGTGGGTTGTTGGATCCTCTCATTGCTCAGAATGTGGGACAGCCTGTGCCTAAAAGTTATCTAGATCTTGTGTTTGTGGGAATAGAATTTATTGTACAATGCTTATTTCTATTAGAATTTTCTCAATCATCAGCATTCAGAACCAGGTTTATAATCACTGACATATGTCGTGAAATTTGTTTTGTGGCAGCATTCCAGTACAAAACATAAAAACACTATATATTGTAATAAGAAATATATATTAAAAATTTAATTAAATAAGTAGTGCAAGAAGAGAATAAAAGTAGTGAGATAGTCTTCATAGGTTCATTGTCTGTTCAGAAATATGATGATGGAGGGGAAGAAGCTGTTCCTAAAACATTGCGTGTATGTCTTCAGCCTTCTGTACCTCCTCCTTGATGGTAGTAATGAGAAAGGGGTTTGTCCTGGGTGATGGTGGTCCTTAATGATGGATGCCACCTTTTTGAGGCATCACCTTTTAAAGATGTCCTCAATGTTGAGGAGACTAGTGCTCATGATGGAGCTGGCTAAGTGTGCAACCTTCTGCAGCTTTTTCCGATCCTGTGCAGTGGCCCCTCCATTCCAGACGGTCCTGTAACTAGTTAGAAAGCTCTACGTGGTGCATCTGTAGAAATTTGCTAGACGTACCAAATCTCCTCAAACTCTTAACGAAATATAGCGGCAGGCTTGCTGCTTTCATCATTGCATCATTATGCTGGGCTCAGGATCGATATTGACACCCAGGAACTTGAAACTCTTCGCCCTTTCCACTGCTGACCCCCCAATGAGGACTGGTGTATGTTCCACCGACTCTACTTCTGGCCTTATGACAAGAGGAAGGCAGTTATAAAATCACTAGAGGATGGTCAACATCCACAAAACACTTTTACAAATGGCTATTTTACTGTGATTGGTTTTCATGACTCTAGCCTGTGGGAGTTTTCCTCTTGATTTCAGTTTCACTGGGACTCCTTGATGCCGCAATTGGTCAATGGAATCACTTTTATCTTGACATTTTTCCACATTGCTGAATAGATGCTCAATATAATTGTACTGAAACAGTTATTCTTGAGGTTTATCTTCACTATTGGTATAGTGACACTTGAGGGATTCTTCTCTACAGAGTGTATTTTTACATCATCAAGTGATGAAACAAGTTCTCATTTGATCAAAGGGCTTCATTGTTTTAAAAAGTCTTATTGCACCATCACTCAGTGTACTAGATCTAAAGAAAAGAGTTTCAGTCTGCTAATTTTCCTGGCTGTTGTACCCTTCGATTGATGCTTATTTATTTCCATCTAAACTTTAGGTGTTCGAAGCATGCACAATACAGATATCCAGTGGTCAGCCATTTTGAGCTGGGGTTACGCTGATAACATACTAAGACTGAAAAGCAAACAAAGTGAGCCCCCAATCAACTTCATTCAGTGCTCTCCTTTGCACCAGGTATGCAATCTGGTTCTCAACAGAGACCTCAATTTCTTACTACAGATTTATTTTCAATTGCAAGATTTGCAGTATTTTTCTTTACTCATTTTTACCTTTGAATCAACTGTATAACAAAATTAATCAAAGATTAACAAGTCACAAAGTGATTTCCTTTACTGAAGGTTTTTCACCATTTGTTTAAGTAAAGTTCTTCGACAGGGAAGATGCATTTTCTAAAATAAATGTATGCCTAGTTGTAGTCAATCTATAGTTAAGACATCAACACCAATTACTTCTCTTTGTTCAATCTCTTTCTCCTCTACTTGCTGCTCCTTAAAAGCATGCACACATGTGATTAAGCAATCTATGCTAAATATTAAAAATCACTTTCTAGGCTTTGGCTATGATACTGTGGTCGGATTTATGCACCACAGTTTAGTAAGGACTTAAAGGCGTTGGAATAAATGTACAGGAGATTCACTAAAATATTACTTTTTATAGAATTTGGAGAAGTATTAGGCCACATATTGTAGAACCTCAAGTCTGCTACAGCATTTAGTTCTGGCTAATCTGATCATGACTTTGGCTCCACTTTTGTGCCTGTTCTCCATAGACACTGATTTCACAATAAAGCCAAAATCTGACTATATTGAACTTAAATATAGTGGATTCCAGTTAATTGGACCAGCACATTTTGGCCCAATTAAGTGGCTGCCCATTTAGCCAAAGCTTCATGGAAATAATTAAAAAGGTATAACAAAGACAAATTATCATTCAACTGTGTAACTAATAATGTATTTAAATGAAATACAGAACAAATTTGAATACTACCAATACTAGCACAGTACTATAAAACTGTATATGAGTTCCTAATAGTTATTGCTGGAGGAATTCATCCATTGTACAGTGCCATGTTTTTTTTTTACTATAAATGAACAAAATCAGTGCTGACATCCAATGTAGATAATAGCAACACACACAAAATGGTGGAGGAATTCAGCAGGCCAGGCAGTATCTATGGAAATGAGTAAGCAGTTGATGTTTCTTTAATCTTGTGTTAGTGCAGATGATTGCATCCTCCAAATCTTCATTTTTAATGTTGCATTCAAAATAATTGTCATTACCTTCAAATTCTTTGTTGTTGCTAATTTGTTGAAGTAGTGAAACAGCTTCTCTTTCTCACCAACTATCAGTGACAAAAGTCACTCCTTTTTGAACACACATACACACGCAACTGACGTTATTTAAAAACTCTTTCCTTTGAGCATGTTGCATTGTCCAAAGGCCACATAAGCACATGCAAGTGACGCTAGTTAGAAACTGTTTAGCAACAGTCTCCTGTCCCAACTAAGGGGCTTATTGTCCCAAATAAACAAAGGGAATCCCAGCCATTTTCTCGATTAGTTTTTGTTGTCCCAAATAAGTGCTGCCTCGACTAACTGATGGCCCAATTAACAGGAATCCATTGTATATTTATTGTCACACCCTCCACAGCTGCTTGTGATAGAGATTTCTAAAGATTCACAACTTTGCAAGAGAAGAACTGCTTCCTCATGTCTGTCATTAATGACCCCCCCTTTTCTGAAACAACATCTTTCCATTCTAAGTTTCCCCACAAGATGAAACATCCTTGCTGTGTTTGTTTGTCTCCTCAGAACATAAAGTTCAGTAAGATCACTTCTCATAGTTCTGAGTTCCAAATGTCATGGGTTTCATCTGCTCAAATTTTCCTTTGTTCTAGAAATCAGCCTAGTGAGCCTCTTTGAGCTGATTATAATTTAAGTATATCCTTTTGACTACTTCTGCTTACTGAGTCGTACAGAAGTGTTTAAGTGATAGGTTGTAATTGTGCTGAATAATTTGATGAAATATTAAATATAGCTGTTTTGTGGTTTCAACAAAATTATGTATTTCAAAATATGTATTTCAAAAACAAAATTTATTCTGAGCACTAAATACAAGAGGTTCTTCAGATGTTGGAAATCCAGAGTAACACATGGAAAGTGCTGGAGGAATTCGGCAGGTCAGGCAGCATCTGTGGAGAAGAATAAAGCGTCGATGTTTCGGGCTGAGATCCTGGACTGATGAAGAGTTTCAGCCTGCAGTGTCAACTTGTTATTCCTCTCCATAGATGCTGCCTGACCTGCTGAGCTCCTCCATCATTTTGTGTGTTACTCTATATCCTAAGAATGGTGCCATGGCTGCTGATTTAAGCATTAGTCTTATTTTGAATCTGGTTGTAAATTGCCTTGGGCTTCTTTACAGGTTACAAGTTGTGCGTGGGTACCTGAGAGCTGCCAACTATTTACTGGCAGTAAATGTGGAGTAGTTACTGCATACTCAAGCAGATTTACCAGCAAGATGGTATGTGTAAAAGGTGTCATGTGTGCTGTAGCCTCCAGCTCTAGATCTAAGCATTGTCATACTGCATTTATAAATAAATGTGAGTTGAATTTGTAGACTGTATTATCACTATTCTATATCAGCTAACTGGTTAATACCGATGGATATTAGATAGTCAGAAGGACATGATGGACTGTAGGGCTTCTTTCTGTGCTTTATGACTCTATGGCTTTAATACGTTGAGCAACCAAGCAACTGCAGCTTTGAACACTCTGGAATGAAACTTAAACCCACAATAATCTGGCAGTCTGAAAATTGTGGGCTTGAATTCCATTGTGGAAGTGGTGACTTGTGGATAAAAATATGTTGACACCATAATGCTGAGAGACCTAACCCCTATCAAATTTGTTGCCATCTGATGCAGATATTACACTAAATCTCCCATCTCAGGTGGCCATAAACCTTTATTCCTTAGTTAACAAAACTAAACAAATAATTACTATATTGACATGTATAAATAAACTGCCATATTTCCTTTTCTTACAATAATTACACTTCTTGAAATAAATCAGTTGCTGTAAATCTAGTTTGGGGGGATTCTGAGATGACCTGTATCTTTCCAAAGCAAGTCCCTCATTGATGATGTGTGATTTTGCATTTGGGTGATGGTCAGAGTGCATGTTCAAATAGTGGATAAGGTACTGACACTTAACTGTATTTCAATTTTTTTCAGTCTTCAGAAATTGAGGTGGAATCTAAAGTCTACTTGTATGGCCATACTGCAGAAGTAATCAGCTTGTGTGTTTGCAAACCATACAGCATTCTGATCAGTGTCAGCAAGGATGGAACCTGCATTATATGGGATCTGAACAGGTTAAAAGAATATTTATTTGTACAAGGTTGTCTAATAATAACAGGTTATGTGATCATAAATTATTTAATGCAATATGTTCATGAGTAAATGATAAAGAAAATGCTCCAGTGAATTCGTCCAATTATGCTCTACAAGGTATCTTCACTGGGCGTGTCTAGTTCAAGGTTGTCTCAGAAGGCAGATCCCAAGCATCCACAAACTGCAGAGTAGGGACAGGTGTAGGGAAAGGAAGGAAGTGGCGAGAGTGCTCCGTGAGGGATGAGCAAAGAGGGCCTATTCCACCATTTAATGTGTGGCTTGATTCTTAATTTTTCATCCTTCCTCGTTCTCCTACTGCAATCTTCACATGCATGTTCCTCATTTTCACTGTCCTAGCCTAAATGATGTGACCAGGTGCTGTGATGTTATGTAATGGACTCTGACATTTCACCCAATTTGTAAATATTTGTTTGACATCCAGGGACAGGTTACATTTTACATTGCATGATTGCTAATCTTCAAACTTTAAAGTTTTAAATTTGTGTCATAGTTATTTACAGATCCTGATTGCTCACATCTCTCTTTACTTTGCCTTACAGGCTGTGTTATGTTCAGAGTTTAACAGGACATAAAAGTCCAGTGACAGCGGTTTCTACTAGTGAGACAACTGGTGACACTGCAACTGTTTGTGATTCAGGTAAACACAATGGATCTTTATCACTTTTTCTCCATCTATCACTGGAAGTGGGATTTCCTAGTGAATACCCATTTTAATTCTGCTTCACATTCCCATTCTAACATGTCTTTCTATGGCCTCCTCTACTGCCACGATGAGGCCACTCTCAGGTTGGAAAGTTAACACCTCATATTCCATCTGGGGAGCCTCTGACCTGACACATGTACATTGGTTCCCCCCAAAATGGTAATTTCCACCCCCTCCCCTTCTCTCTTTTCCATTCTCCATTCTGACTCCTCTCTTACCCCTCTCCTCACCTGCCCGTCACCTCCCTCTGGTGCCCCTCCTCTTTCCCTTTCTCCCATAGTCCATTCTCCTCTCCTATCTGCTTCCTCCTTCTTCAGCTCTTTATCTTTTCCACATCACCTCCCAGCTTCTTCCTTCATTCCCCTTCCCCCATCCACCCACCTCATCTGGTCACACCCATCATCTGCCTCCTTGTACTCCTTCCCATTCCCCCACCATATTCTGGCTTCTGCTCCCTTCCTTTCCAGTCCTGATGAAAGGTTTTGGACCAAAACATCGACTGTTCATGCCCCCTGCATACAGTTGAAGTCAGAAGTTTACATACACCTTAGCCAAATACATTTAAACTCAGTTTTTCACAATTCCTGACATTTAATCCTAGAAAACGTTCCCTGTCTTAGGTCAGTTAGGATCACTACTTTATTTTAAGAATGTGAAATGTCAGAATAATAATAGAGAGAATGATTTATTTCAGCTTTTATTTCTTTCATCACTTTCCCAGTGGGTTAGAAGTTTACATACACTTCGTTGGTATTTGGTAGCATTGCCTTTAAATTGTTTAACTTGGGTGGAACGTTTTGGGTTGCCTTCCACAAGCTTCTCACAATAAGTTGCTGGAATTTTGTTCCATTCCTCCAGACTGAACTGGTGTAACTGAGTCAGGTTTGTAGGCCTCCTTGCTCGCACACGCTTTTTCAGTTCTGCCCACCAATTTTCTATCGGATTGAGGTCAGGGCTTTGTGATGGCCACTTCAATATCTTGACTTTGTTGTCCTTAAGCAATTTTGTCACAACTTTGGACGTATGCTTGGGGTCATTGTCCATTTGGAAGACCCATTTGTGACCGAGCTTTAACTTCCTGGCTGATGTCTTGAGATGTTGCTTCACTATATCCACATATTTTTCCTCACGATGCCATCTATTTTGTGAAGTGCACCAGTCCCTCCTGCAGCAAAGTGCCCCCACAACATGATTCTGCCACCCCCATGCTTCACGGTTGGGATGATGTTCTTCGGCTTGCAAGCCTCACCCTTTTTCCTCCAAACAGAATGATGGTCATTATGGCCAAACAGTTCATTTTTTGTTTCATCGGACCAGAGGACATTTCTCCAAAAAGTAAGGTCTTTGTCCCCATGTGCATTTGCAAACTGTAGTCTGGCTTTTTTTTTAATGGCGGTTTTGGAGCAGTGGCTTCTTCCTTGCTGAGCAGCCTTTCAGGTTATGTCGATATAGGACTCGTTTTACTGTAGATATAGATACTTGTCTACCTGTTTCCTCCAGCATCTTCACAAGGTCCTTTGCTGTTTTTCTGGGATTGATTTGCACTTTTCGCTGCAAAGTACGTTCATCTCTTGGAGACAGAATGCATCTCCTTCCTGAGCGGTATGACGGCTGCGTGGTCTCATGGTGTTTATACTTGCGTACTATTGTTTGTACAGATGAACGTGGTACCTTCAGGCATTTGGAAATTGCTCCCAAGGATGAACCAGACTCATGGAGGTCCACATTTTTTTTTCCTGAGATCTTGGCTGATTTCTTTTGGTTTTGTTTGTAAACTTCTGACCCACTGGAACTGTGATATAGTCAATTAAAAGTGAAATAATCTGTCTGTAAACAATTGTTGGAAGAATTACTTGTGTCATGCACAAAGTAGGTGTCCTCAACGTCTTGTCAAAACTATAGTTTGCTAATATGAAATCTGTGGAGTGGTTAAACAATGAGTTTTAATGACTTCAACCTAAGTGTATGTAAACTTCTGACTTCAACTGTACATACTACCTGACCTGCTGAGTTCCTCCAGCACTTTGGCTATGGCTCTGGATCTTTAGCTGTTTGCTTTACTGTTTTTGATGGGGTTGTTACATGGCCTTCCAGGTTACTATCAGTCCCAATGCTTAATTTCCCAGAGGTTGTAGACATCATACAGATACAACCCTGCATTTGATCCCTTATCCCACAACTTTTTTTTTACCCCAGTGACTTGCAAGCTGATACAACAAGCATGTCTAGGCCAAAATTAGTGAAGTCATAACTTTGGGATGGCGCATTAGGATAGATTACCTGAAACTTTCAGATTATGAGAACACTCAGTCCTCTTTTATTGTCATTTAGAAATGCATACATGCATTTAGAAATGATACAATGTTCCTCCAGAGTGATATCACAGAAAACAGGACAAAGCAAAGACTAACACTGACAGAACCATATAATTATAACATATGGTTAGTTACAGCAGTGCAAAACAATACCATAATTTGATAAAGAACAGACCATGGGCACGGTAAAAAAAAAGTCTCAAGTCCTGATTGACTCCCGAGTCCCTGGTAGCAGGCAGCAAGAGGGAGAAACTCCCTGCCGTAAACCTCCAAGGCACCGACAACTGCCGATGCTTTGGAAGCAGCCAACCACAGCCAACACTGAGTCCGTCCATCTGAAAACTTCGAGCCTCCGATACAGCCTCCCGAGTGCCATCCCCTGCCGAGCACCTTCAACCTAGCCCCAGCCGCCGAAACAAGCAAAGCCAAGGATTCGGGACCTTCTGCTCCTGAGATTCCGGTTACCATGCAGTTGCAGCGGCAGCGAAGCGAGCATTTCAGAAGTTTTCCAGATGTTCCTCCATACTCTTACGTCTGTCCCCATCAAATCAGAATTGTGCACGGTACCCTACTTGACACATAACAGATATCATTCACCGGAGAGACCACGCGCGCTGTGTTGTGCCACCATATTCTCCTCCTTGCTGTGAAAATGAAGATAGAAAGAAAATAAATAAATTATTCTTAAAAATTTGGAAGAACTAAAGTGCAGTTTAATAAAACTGGGGAAGAAACATTAACTTAACATGAGCAACAAGTACAAAATGCTGGAGAAACTTGATAGATCAGGTAGCATCTATAGAAGGGAGTAAACAGTCAACATTTCAGGCTGAGACCCTTCATCGGGAATGAAAAGGATGAGGCAGAAGCCAGAATAAGAAAGTGGGGTGGGGGAAGGAGTGCAAGCTGATTGAAACACCAGTTTAGAAATTATTCCATGTCAGGAAAGGTACTTGAAACTAGTAATTGTTAGGGATGGACAGCACATAAACCTGTAATATTGTAAGCATCCTGTGCAGTGGATTAGTTCTTGCACAACTAAACATTCTCAAAGGTTTTCCTCCTCCAGCTGGCAAGGTGCTAGTTAGGAACACAAAGACTGAAATCATGAATGGAAGGGATGTGGTGATGAAGTTGGGGAAATGCTGGAGCTTCACTCTGTAGTTTAGAAATCTTGATCAGCTCAGGAAGGAAGGTGTAGTGATGTGTCAAGTTCAGCATTTAATGGTGGAGCCTTTAAGGAGGTTCACAGCAAGTTGGAGTGCTGGGACTACTGGGTAGATCCATCTGCTAGTCTCCAGGACCCAGACTGATCCCCTTTGTGTTCCAATAAACAGCCATCATGAAGACCTTCTGTACGAGTAGACTGCTCCATTCACAGGGCACATCTGAGCAAGGGAAGTTTAAGCTAGTGGCATCTTTGAGTAATCTTTGAATGTTGCAGCATATCCTCCTGTCTCATAACACATTCAGAATCTGTAATTTGGTGACCTTTGGACGATAAGATCTAGTGCAGGGGTCCCCAACCTTTTTTGCACTGCGGACCGGTTTAATATTGACAATCCGGGGGAGGGGGTGCAAGTAGGGTTAAACTCACCTCAACATGTCTTTTACAGTTAGAGTTGCCAACTTTCTCACTCCCAAATAAGGGACAAAAGTAGCAGTCAAATCCTGACAAAGGGTCCTGGGCCGAAATGTTGACTGTACCTCTTCCTATAGATGCTGCCTGGCCTGCTGCGTTCACCAGCATTTTTTGTGTGTGTTGACGAGACACTTGTGTTTACCCTGAGTAGACTACCATGACCATGAAGCCTTGCGTGGGCTCATGTGCACATGCGTGACGTTCGCATATGTGACATGGGCATGCGCATACGTGCCGATTTTTTTTTCCCCAAAAATCGGTTTTGGCTTAATCTTCCCGACTACACTGTACATACATTATTTCTACTTTATATAGGCTGTGTATTTATCATATTAATGCTTTTACTATATGTTAGAATTATTTTAGGTTTTATGTGTTATTTGGTATGATTTGGTAGGTTATTTTTTGGGTCTGGGAACGCTCAAAAATTTTTTCCATATAAATTAATGGTAATTGCTTCTTTACTTTACGCCATTTCGGCACGAAAGGTTTCGTAGGAATGCTCTACCTTAGTGGGGGAAATACGGGGCAAGGGCGGTCCCGTATGGGACAAACAAATTTAGCCCAATATACGGGATGTCCCGGCAACTACAGGACAGTTGGCAACCCTATGTTCAAGTTCAACAGTGCGTGACAGAGAATGAGGAAAGGTGCAGCTGACTCGTATCGTTTCCTCATGGCCCGGTAGCACATGCTTTGCGGCCCGGTACTGGTCCGCGGCCCGGTGGTGGGGGACCGCTGATCTAGTGTTTAGGGAATTATGGCTCCACACAACAGAACTTCCTGGCTATTTTCTCCCAGTCCCCACTTAGCTCTTACAGTATGTGTTTAAGACAAGCAGTTTATCCACTATAATATGGATTATCTGGAAGAATGACTTAATTGTGTATTTTTTTTGTTCCTTAGTTGGTGGTGGCAGTGATCTGAGACTGTGGACAGTAAATGGAGATCTCAGCGGCCATGTGCACTGTCGAGAGATAATTTGCTCTGTAGCTTTTTCCAATCAGCCTGAAGGTGTATCTGTCAATGTGATTGCCGGAGGGCTAGAAAATGGCATAGTAAGGTCAGTAATATATCACTATAATTGAGTTACAGTTGTTTATAATGCTTATCATCTCTACCAGGAAATTAGGCACAAATATGCAATGAAACCTCTGTTAAAGATTGAAAATACTGTCAATTCATTTATTTGTAATTAATTGTATTAAAATAAAGAATATTTGTAATAGAGGGTTGAAGTAAAAATGTAGGTAAGTTTTGCTGAGGCTTTAGTATGAACACTTTTGAAGTACTTATAAACAATTTTAGTTTCCATTGTAAAGGATATACTTTCAAAGTGGTGTAGCATAGACTAATTCTGAAATTAGGGGGTAATTTCTTGAGGAGATTTGATGTTTGCCCAATACTCACTGGAGTTTAAGAGAATGAAGGATGATTTTATTAACACAAATAATTCAGTGAACTACTAGCAGAGTCAATCCTGATGGGCTATTTCTAACTGGTGGCATAGTAGTTAGCATAATATTTTACAGCACCAGCGATTAGGGTTCAATTCCCACCTCTATCTGTAAGGAGTTTGTACATTCTCCCCATGACATTATGGACTTCCTCCAAGTGCTCTAATCTCCTCCCACGTTCCAAAGACCTATGGGTTAGCAAGTTGTGGACATGCTTTGTTGGTGCCACAAGCATGGCAACACTTGCGAGCTGCCCCGAGCACAATCCTTGGACTGTGTTGGTCATTGACACAAATGTCACATTTCACTATGTTGCAATGAACATGTGACAAATAAAGCTAATCTTTAAAAAGCAAGAGAGAGATTCTCAGAATAGGGGAATCAACTATATAGGACTTAGATGAGGAGAACTATTTTAACACACAGTTATAATACCAACATTTGTCTTCTGATTTGTGGCCCATTTGCACTCCTGGGTACTAGTTTTTCCAAGGGGAGAAGAGCTGATCAAAGATTTAACTTTGCCAGGTTTAAGCTTCACTGAATGATCTGATTGTAATCGCTTCTCATAGCCTCATCCTGCTTGAGTAGATTTTTTACATAAGGATCTTGTCTGAAGCACTGTTATTTTGAATAACTCCACCGATGTCATAAGGAGACATGGAGCCCAGTGTCTTTTAGAAATTGAGAAAATGTTACCGTCAAATCCACCCTCCAGCACTAGATTTGTGGACCTGCAGGTCACACTGCTCTTCAGGTGCATAATCCAAGCATTGTTTACATATGATGAAGATTTCTGTGTCTACCACTGTATGGTTAATGAATTACAGATTCCTACCAATTTTTGGGTAAAAATATTTTCCTTATCTTCAAGTTCAAGTTTATTGTCATCTGACTGTGTGTATATATATATATATATATATATATATATATATATATATATATGTGTGTGTGTCCCCCGCTTTTCGAACGTTCGCTTTACGAAACCTGTTACGAAAGACCTACATTAGTACCCTGTTTTCGCTTTCAGAAGGTGTTTTCACTGTTACGGGGAAAAAAAAGCAGCGCGCGATAAAAAAATCAGCGCGCGATAAAAGGCAGCGCGCACCCCGAGCAGCCGCTCTCCCCCAGATTTGGAACTGCATTCTCACCGGCATTGGTTAAACACATGCCTATGAGCAGTCGTTTGCAAGATGAGTTCTATGGTATCGGAAAAGCCTAAAAGAGCTCGTAAGGCTGTTACACTTAGCGTAAAGCTAGACATAATTAAGCGTTTCGATCGTGGTGAACAAAGTAAGGACAAAGTGAGTTTGGTTTGTGGAAGCTGACGAACATGATGTTGAAGAGGTTTTGGCATCCCATGACCAAGATCTGACAGATGAAGAGCTGATGCAATTGGAAAAAAAAAGGATAACAATCGAAACCGAATGAGTAATGATAAAGTACGACTTTAATTTCGGTTTAGGGGATATTTGCAATATGGTTTGAGTCCTTACAAAGAACTGTATGATAGAAAAATGCGCGAGGCTCAGCAGTCAAACAAGCCTTCCACATCAGCCACAGCAGACGACGAACCTCGACCTTCGACATCAAGGCGGGCAGAGATAGAAGATGACCTGTCTGCCCTAATGGAAACAGACGATGATGAGATGACACCCCAATGTCCCACCACCCCAACCCCCAGGCCACGGACAGATACCAATTCACCGAGAATGCAACGGTAGCCGGGAGGCACACAGCACATCTTTAAGAAAAAAGCCGAAATAAACATGCTAATTAATTAGGTGCCGCCAACACGTAATTGTCGGCCCAGATCAGAGACGATGCAATCGGCAATCGCCTCTAATCTGCGCCAACATTTACGTGCCGGGCAGCACCTAATTAATTAGCATGTTTATTTCGGCTTTTTTCTTAAAGATGTGTTGGGTGCCTCCCGGCTACCGCTGCACCCCTGCATGCTTCGCGGCAATGTATCACTCGGCGGCCTGGAGGGTGAGGGCCACTGCAACACCCACACTCCGACTCAGCCTAATACACCATCATCAATGTGCTCGGCGCTGTCTTTCCGATTCCGGTAAGTGACACTACACTGTACATACATTACTTCTACTTTATATAGACTGTGTATTTTTACATATTATTTGGTATGATTTGGCAGCTTCATAGCTTAAAGGTTACTGGAAAGCACTTGCGCCGTGTTTTTGCCGAGAGTGCTTGCGTGAGATTTTCTGCCGACGGCGCTTGCTTGAGATTTTCGCTACGGAGAAGTGCGGTAATGATTGTGGAAAAGTATTTCTACTTTGTATAGGCTGTGTATTTATCATATCATTCCTGCTTTTACTATATGTTACTGCTATTTTAGGCTTTATGTGTTTGGCATGATTTGGTAGGTTATTTTTGGGTCTGCGAACATTCACAAAATTTTCCCATATAAATAAATGGTAATTGCTTCTTCGCTTTACGACATTTCGGCTTACGAACCGTTGCATAGGAACGCTTTACCTTTGGATGGCGGGGAAAACCTGTATGTATAAAACCAAATGGAACAATGTTCCTCTAGACCACAGTACCCCCACAAAACAAGTTTCACACACAACACATAAACCAAAATATTCCCATAAGTAAGTTAATAAAATACAATTCAAAATGCATTTATTGTGCAGCACAAGTAAACATTAAACAGTACGGTAAACAGCTCACTTGCCCAGTGACGAGACCTCGGTGGTGGCAGGGTATTCATTAGTCTGACACCCTGAGGGAAGAAGCTGTTACCCAGTCTGGCACTCCTGTTCCTGATGCTGCTGTATCTCTTTCCTGATGGTAGTGGGTCAAAGAGGTTGTGGGATGGGTGGTAGGGATCCTCAATAATGCCTCAACCCCTCATCTGCAAAGCTCCCAGTAAATGACACAAATAGGGGGAGGGAGAACTCAGTGATCCTCTTGACGGCTTTACTATCCCCTATAAGGTCTTGTAGTCCAATGCCTTGCAGCTTCTTTACCACACGATGCAGCCAGACAGGACACTCTCGATGGTGCTCCTGTAGAATTTTGTTATAATGGGGGCAGGAAGCCTTGAATGCCTCAATCTCCTCTGAAAGTGTAGAATCTGCTGTGCTGCCTTGACTGGTGAGGAGATGCTGTGTGTCCAGGTTAGATCGTCTGTTTTGTGCACACCAAGGAACTTCGTGTTCTTCATCCTCTCTACAGCAAAGCCATTGATGCGCACTGGAGAGTGGTCGACCTCTGCCTTCCTGAAGGCACATGTCATCTACTTTGCTTTGAGTCTTCACTCTCCAACTTCCTTCTAATCCTCCAACCACTTGCTTTAGGTCTAAGCCACCTAATTTTTGAAGTCTTTGTCAGGAAAATGGATCATTTTTATTTGCTGTCTCTTGGTCAATAATTTTATTAACAATAATTTCTGTCCTCAATCCCCTCTATTCCGAAGAAGTCAACCGTAGTTTATCCAATCTTTCCTTTCAGCACAGTAGCATAACGGTTAGTGTAATGCTTAATAGTGCCAGCTAAAAGATCAGGGTTCTATTCCTGCCACTGTCTGTAAGGATTTGTATGTTCCCCTCATGATCATGCGTTCTGGTTTCCTCCCACATTCTAGAGACGTATGGGTTAGGGTTAGTAAGTTGTGGGCATGCTATGATGGTGCTGGAAGCATGGTGATACTTGCAGCTGCCGAGCACAATCCTCGCTGATTTGTTTTGGTGCAAACAATGCATTTCAATGTATGTTTTGATGTACATGAGACAAATAAAACTAATCTTTAAACTTTAATCTTTCCAGTACTGGCAATGCCATACCAATTTCCTCTGCACCCTCTCTAGAACAATTGTGTCTTTCTTGTAATGAGGTGACCAGAAGTGTACATGGCATTGAATCTCTGGTCTAACTAGTATTCTGTAGCCTCGTAAAGTATTCCATTAACTTTTTTAGTCAACTTATTGATTTTAATAAGGATTGTGGATGTGAATTCCAAGGTTTCAACTCCATCTCCAAGATACCACTCACTGCTCACCAATTTATTGTACACTCAGTGGCTATTTTATTTGGCAACTATGGAGTGGAACCTGGTGTGGTCTTCTGCAATAGCCCATCCACTTTAAGGTTCAAAGTGTTGTTCATTGAGAGATGCTTTTCTGCACACCACCGTTGTAATGTGTCATTATTTGAGTTACTGTCACCTTCCTGTTAGCTTAAATCAGCTTGGCCATTCTCCTCTGACCTCTCTCATTAACATGGTGTTAACACCCACATAACTGCCACTCACTAGATGTATTTTTTTTTGGTACCATTCTCTGTAAACGTTAGACACTGTTGTGTGTGAAATTCCCAGACCAAAAGTTTCTGAGATGCTCAAACCAGCCCGCCAACAATCATTGCACAGTCAAGGTCATTCCTTCCCTATTCTGATGTTTGGTCTGAACAACAACTGAACCTCTTGACCATATCTGCATGCTTTTATGCATTGAGATGCTGCCACGTGTTTGGCAGATTAATGCAAATATCTAACAAGCAATGTACCAACTATAGCGGCCACTGAGTGTACGTCCCCATCCCTTGACACACCTCCACAAATGCGCTACCTCATACTTCTCTGAATGAAATCACTATTCTTATTCTTCGTTTTTCTGCCCAACTGTCTAGATTGTGCAGTATAAAGTGGTGCTAGATTGTTTGTGAACCCTGTAGAATTTTCTCTTATCTGCATAAATATGACCTAAGGTGTGATCAGATCTTCACATAAGTCCTAAAACTAGATAGAGAGGATCCAACTAAATAAATAACAAGAAAATTATACTTGTGCATTTATTTATTGAGAAAAATGATCCAGTATTACATCTATTTGTTGGAAAAAGTATATGAACCTATGGGTTAATGTGTTCTTCAAATGCTATTTATAGTCAGGTGTTCCAATCAATGAGATGAGATTGGAGGTGTGGGTTGTACAGGTGCCCTGCCCTATAAAAAAGGCACACAATGTCAGATACTGACAGAGCCTGCTCTTCTCAAGAAAGATTGTTTATGTGCACAAAGTCTCATTCAAAACAACTTTCAGAGGACCTTAGAAAAAGAACTGTAGAGATGCACAAAGCTGGAAAAGGCTACAAAAGCATTTCTAAAGACCTGAGTTCATCAGTCCACAGCAAGAGAAATTGACTTCAAATGGAAGAAACTCAGTACTGTTGGTACTCTCTCTAGGAGTGGATGTCCTGTAAAGATCACAACAAGGGCACAACATGCAATGCTGAAGGAGGTGAAATAGAACTCAAGGGTAACAGCAAAAGACCTGCAGAGATCTCTCAAACTTGCTGAAGTCTCTGTTCATATGTCTACTGTAAGAAAAACATTGTACAAGAATGGTGATCATGGAAGGACAACACAGAGGAAACCACTGCTCTCCAAAAAACAACATTGCTGCACGTCCAAGTTTGCAAAAGATCACCTGGCTGTTCCACAACACTTCTGGGACAACGTTCTGTGGACATATGAGACAGAAGTTTAATTTCTTGGCAGAAATGCACACTGCTATGTTTGGAGGACAAAGAGCACTGCACACTAACACCAAAACCTCATCCCAACTGTGAAGCATGGTGGAAGGAACATCTTGGTTTGGTGCTGCTTTGCTGCCTCAGAGCCTGGACAATGAGGGAATAATGAATTCAAAATTGTATCAAGGCATTTTACAGGAGAATGTCAGGGTAGCAGTCCAACACCTGAATGTTAATAGAAGTTGGATAATGTGGCAAGACAATGATACGAAAGACAAGAGTAAGTCAACAACAGAATGGTTTAAAAAGAAGAAAATTTGTGCTTTGGAATGGCCGAGTCAAAGTCCTGACCTTAATCCTATAGAAATGTTGTGGAGGACCTGAAGCAAGCAGTTCATGCAAGGAATCCCACCAACATCCCAGGGTTGAAGCAGTTTTGTAAGGAGGAATGGCCTAAAATTCTTCCAAGCTGATGTGCAGGACTGATCAACAGTTACTAGAAATGTTTGGTTGAAGTTATTGCTGTACAAGGAGGTCACACCAATTACTGAAAGCAAAGGTTCACATAAATTTTCCAACAAATACATGTAATATAGGAGCATTTTTCTCAATAACTAAATGAGCAAGTAATAATGTTTCTGTGTTATTTATTTAATTGGATTCTCTTTATCTAGTTTTAGGACTGCATGAAGATCTGATCACATTTTAGGTCATTTATGTAGAAATAGAGAAAATTTTACAGGGCTTACAAACTTACACCACTGTATATGATCTTTTCTTGTGGTAGAATATAACAAAGATCCGTGCACAGATTTGCTTTGGATTTCTGAAGGATGCCCTAAAAGAAACATCTTCTCTCTGTTGATACCATGTCATGTGTCTGCAAACCCTTTTTGACCTTCCAACCTTGACGGTAGCTCATGTTTCGGTTCTGTGACGTCAGGGGGTTGAAACTATTCCATTTTCGATTGATTGCCCGTTGTTAACATATGACAGTATAAACAGGACTTCACTTTGTAACTCCCAAAGGTAAGTTAAACAGTTCAATAACAAGTTCTAGTGGATAATTGAGTAAAGGTATTCGGCAGGACTATTGTTCTGTGATCAAATTTCTTTCTCTTTTGATCTAGCTAGTAATCTGATTAAAATAATTGACATCTCTCACGAGGTAGCAGATTCAGTGATCTGATACAAACAATTTCACAGTAATCTTGCTGCTAATCGTCATCTCCTGAGAATGTGTAAAACTACTTGTATTTTTTGGTATCTCTGGACCAACTAAACTCCAACTTGTTCGTGCAACTCATATTTTCAAAACAGAAATGAAGTTGACATGATAAATGGGAAACCCTTTTTGTATTGTGCAGGCTGTGGAGTACTTGGGACTTGAAACCTGTTCGAGAAATTATCTTCCCTAAGTCAAACCGACCTATCATCAGGTAAGAATAAGCGAACTGTTATCAAAGTGAGAAAGAAAACCTTCTTTAGTGGGAACTTAAATTCCTTCTCACAACGACATTGATCCATGTTTGGCTGTTTGGTGCCACATTCAGTGCTAAAGTAGTCTTATGCAAGTGATGTCTACCTAGACTGGCAGCACGGTGATACAGATACAAGAACTCCTGCCTCGCAGCTACGTACAGTGACCCAGATTCAATCCTGAACTTCTGTGCTGGCTATGGAGCTTGCACCTTCTCCCTGTGACCCCATAGATTTCTTCTAGGAGTTTGGTTTCCTCACACATCCCAAGGTCATGCGTATCATTAGGTTAGTTGTGGCAAGAAAATTGTCCTTTGTGTGTATATGAACAGCAGAATCTGAGGGAATTGATGGGAATGTGGGGAGAATATTATTGGTTTAGTTTGAATGACCGCTTGATGGTTAGTATGGACTCAATGGGCCTGTTTCTGTGCTTTGTGACACTTAAAATTCTAGCCTATCCCATGTTCTAGGAATGGACATTAGAACAGGAGTTCCTCAGGGAGAACCCAATTTCAATGGGTGTGGTCAAGAAATGACTGTTGCACCATTTATCCATATCTCCTGTGAATCATCTGTTTTACTTGGTAATGTCTTGGGCCTTGGTCCTAAGCTCTACAATTCCCTCTTTAATTTTATTGTCTCTTTTCTTAAGACACTCTTTAAATTCTAATTCTTTAATCAATATTTCACTTGGCTCTCTATCTCAAGGAAAAATAACTGCAGATGCTAATAATCTAAAATAAAAACAAAACACTTGAAATACTCAGCAGGTAAGGCAGCATCTATGGGGAGAGAAACAGAAATAATGATCCAGGTCAATAATGTTTCAAAAGATTAAGAAAAGTTATAGACCAGACATATTTTAAATGATTTTGTGTGATTAACAAGACTTTAACACCCACTCCCAGCTGTCACTGCCACTTGTACCACTTGGTATGTATGGTATCCATTTTAAAACAATCATTCCCTTTGTTCATGCCGTTCCTCTACAAATTTAAACAGGTTTCACTTCCAATTTATTTTTAATCAGAATCTAATTTATTTTCACTGACGTGTTGTGAAATGTGTGGTTTTGTGACAGTGGCAACAAATTACTATAAGTTACAATATGAAATACAAAAAAAAGTAGTGCAAAAGGTGAGGTAGTGTTCATGGCCCATTCAGAAATCAGATGGCGGAGAGAAGGAGGCTGTTCCTAAACTGCTAAGTGTGTGGTCTTTAGGCTCCTGTATCTGCACCCTGATGGTAATAATGAGAAGAGGGCATGAACTGGGTGGTGAAGGTCAGTAATAATGGATGCCACCTTCTTGAGGCATTGCCTTTTGAAGGTGTCTTTGATGATGAGGAGGCTAGTGCCCATGATGGGGCTAGCTGAGTTTACAACCCTTTGAAAGGTTATTGAGCTGAAACGTTAACTGTATTCCTGTCTCCACATATGCAACCTGACCTGCTAAGTATCCTCGATGTTTTCTGTATTTTTTTTCCACAATCCTCTTAAGTATCTTGGTGTCATATTCTGTTTGATAACACCTCCATAAAGAGTCTTGGAATGTTTTCTGTGTTAAAATTGCTATGCAAATAGAAGTTGTTATCTGAAAGCTGCCAAATTGGAAACTGTTGTTTAGAAGAAGGTAAACTCCAGTGATCACTCTTTGCCAGATTTCTGCTACATTTGTTTTTGGCTGATCACCCAGAAAAAATACAATTAAAGTAAATGAATAAAAAAAACACAACAGGAAACCCAATCTGACACCAAGGTCACCATGATTCCTGTTAAGTCATTCAAATTTGTTATAACATTTTGTGCTTGGGTGCAAGAAGGTTAAAAAGGATCTAAGACCATTAGACATGGAAGTAGAATTAGGTCATTTGGTCCATTGAGTCTGCTCCGCCATTCCAGCATGACTGATTTAATTATGTCTCTGAATCCCACTCTCCTGCCTTCTCTCCGTAACCTTTGACATGCTTACTAATCAAGAACCAACTACCTCTTGTTCAAATATACCCAGTGACTTGGCCTCTACAGCTGTCTGTGGCGTTGAATTCCACAGATTCACCACCCTCTGGCTGAAGAAATTCCTTCTTATATCTGTTCTAAAACGATGCCCTTCCATTCCGAGGCTATGCCCTCTGGTCTTAGATTCTCCCGCAATAGGAAACATACCCATCATTCTTCTAAATTCCAGTGAGTACAAATCCAGAGCTGCCAAACATTCCTCATATATCTACCTTTTCATCACAAGGATCGTTCTTGTAAATCTCCTCTGGACCCTCTCTCATGCCAGCACAGCCTTTCTTGGATGTAGAGCCCAAATAAAACATAAGAAAATAGATGGAGAAATTAAATTGACGTTTCTGATTGCAATTTTTACTGTGCTGCAGATAGCAAACAGATACCATGCATCTCAATGAATCTCAGTAGTACATAGTGACATATACATACTTTGATAACAAATTAACTTTGAACTTTAATAATCACCAGCAATGTTTTGAAAAAGTTCCCTTTCACGGTTTTATTCTTTTTTTTCTTACAGTCTGACCTTCTCCTGTGACGGCCATCATCTCTATACAGCAAACATCGATGGGACTGTGATAGCATGGTGTCGTAAAGACCAACAGCGGATGAAGCTCCCCATATTCTATCCCTTCCTAAGCAGTTATGGGGCTGGATGAAAACTAGCCTGCAAATATGATTGTACCAGTCACTGTGCATGTAATGGAGCCTGTTGTGCCCTTGTGGGAGGCGGTGGGATGAGGGGAAGACTGGGAAAATGAAGAGTTCCTTCCTACATGTAAATATTCCAAGTGCAGAGACTACTCAAGCTGATCAGGTGTTCTTCTCATCAATCAGGACAAAATGGAATCATGAAAACTATTGAGCAAAGCAGATTTCATCTCTGCAGTCTGTTCCTTGACTTTGTGGGATATGCAGTCCTTCAAAGTACAGTCAGTTTGGAACTACTAAAACCCAGCAACTCAATTTAAATTTGGTGTAAGTTATGCAATGTGTAAGGTTGTTGGATTTAAAGTGCAATATTTTCTACTTGAAAATCTCCCAAGTTTTGCGTACAATGTGCATGAGACCAAGCAGGTTAGATATAGAAGAATAATCACTTACATAACAGCATGGAAATATCTATGTTAAAGCACCTTAAAACAATGTCTGTGCACACAGCATCTGCCTTGAACGTTTACAATTCATTTTGCAAGCTCTGTCATTTCTCATGCCTTTCCTCAGAAATAAAATCACACTTTGTAATAATTTGATAATATGGTCCAGATTGTAACTTTTTTTATACCTAGCATTAAGCAGACCCTAATTTGAGAAGAGTCGCCTAGCTGGTGCTTGCCAGATTGCATGAAAGGATAAATATTGTCTTAAACTGAGTGGATGTACATCTAACAATGCAGAAAATTGGGTTGGCTTTATTGGAGACACAATACTGGTGTCAAATAGATTGTTTATAGTTAGTTTGCTCCCCACTTGTGATAAATAAATGACCACTCTTGTTTAATTGAAGGGCACAGATTCTCAATTTTGATTGCAACTTCCCTCTGAAAGTTGTCTTTTGTGTATGATCCTTAATTATATTTAAAAAGTATTAGAAAATGTGTATTTTACAAACTTTTTGAACTAGTTTGTCAATTGTTTTGCTGATATATAAAACTTTTGCAAGCGTGTAACTTATTTAAAAATTTAAAAAACCAGTGTTCTCAGACTTTGAAAGTGAGCATTTGCTGTATTTTGTACTTATTCCTTATATATCTGTACAAAGTATTTGTGCTGAATATTTGGACATTAAATTAATTGTAACCTGAGATATCTATCTTTTTTTCCTATCAGAATTTTATTCTAAACATTTAAAGTTTTTTTAAGTTGACAAAGGTCGAGAGCTTGAAGCACTCTAGGGGTTCCTGTGCTCCTCGACACACATCTTACGTTTCATTTATTTCCTCAGATGCCCTTACACAGTGGCAGGACTTGAACCCTAATTACTGTACACTAAAGTGTTGCACTAACTGCTACTTTTTAACTACTTCTCTGGAATGAATTGCATCCTACCCATTAGAATAAAGAAATAAATATCTTCCTACATCCTTCTTCACTGTCAACTTGTGTATTGTTGGCATAATCTTCCTTACATTTCAAAATGTTAATAAAGCAGCTCTGAAGGTGAAGTCACAAGACTGACAGTCAGATTTTTGATCTACAAACATGAGCTCAAATTCTATCTTGACAGCTGGGGATTTTAATTCAAGGTATTAAGTAATTCTAGAATTTATAAAAAGCTACTGTGTAATCCTAGACAAAGACTGCATATCGTTCTTAAAAATCGAGCTTTAAATTAACATATCAGATTCTGTCCTGGGGCTAGCATGTAAGTGCCATCGCAAAGAAGGGACAACAGAGTCTCTACTTGTCTAAGAAGTTTGCGTAGATTCGGCACGTCACCGAAAACATTGACAAACTTGTAGAGATGCACAGTCGAGAGTATCCTAACTGTTTGCAACATGGCCTGATACGGAAACGCCAATGCCTTAGAACAGAAAAGTCTACAGAAAGTGGTGGATATGGCTCAGTCCATCCCAGGCAAAGCTCTCCTCACCATTGATCACATCTGTGCGCATGCGCCGGTCGTGCATGCAGCCTGGTACAGCCGTTCTGATCTATTCTTACTTTATTCTTCTTACTTTTTAATTTACATTATTTTTTGTATATTTTTTCTCACGATAACACGTCGAAGCTGCACCCTCTCTAACACGCTGGTATTACCGAGAGAGTTTTATTTGGGTTTTCTTCAGCGCTGGAAATGGTTACATCCCGACACGGGACAGAAGCAAGGTCGCATTGTGTATTCCACGGACCAGCAAATACCGGCCGGTTTAGCGAGCAGAGTGGCGGACACCCCTGCTGAAATCTGGAGGAAAACACACAGAGGATGCAGAGGGGGATCACAAAGCCGAGGAAAGAGGACCGGGTCGAGACAACAGAGACTTTTGGAGAAGAGGAGTTCGGTGGGCAATACCGTTCCGCCTGACCGGAAGTGCACTGAGGGCGGTAAGCGTAAAGGAATAGGGTGCTTACTGTTCTAGCTAACAACAGATGGTGCAATCCGGGGCATATTACGATTGAGGAACGTGTTTGCAGACTGGATATTTAACTTTTTACTGTTGGACTTCGGCCACATTCCACCGTGATACAACACTTGTCGGCACGGGAGGTCGTTCCTGCCTGTGGCCATCGAACTTGCAGCTCCTCCCGTGGAGGGTCAGACACCCTGAGCCAATAGACTGGTCCTGGACTTATTTTCCATCTGGCAATAGTTTGCATTTTGTTGTTTGATTGTTGGGGGGTTTTGTATTGCTATATTTACGCTCTAGGTTGGTGCGGCTGTAACGAAAACAAATTTCCCTCAGGATTAATAAAGTATATCTATCTACCTACATGGAGTGCCGTTACAAGAGAACAACATTCATCATCAAGGACCCCCACCATCCAAGCCATATTCTCTGTCACAGCTACCAACAGATAGTGATACAGAAGCCTTTGGTCCCACACCACCAGGTTCAGGAACAGATATTACCCGAGAACCATCAAACTTTTGAACTGATGTGATAACTTCACTCACCACAACTCTGAACTGATTCCACAACCTACAGACTCACTTTCAAAGACTCTTCACAATTTATGTTCTTGGTATTTTTGTTGCACAATTTGTCTCTTTTTTTTAACATTGGTTGTTTGTCAGTCTTTGTGTACAGTTAGTTTTGTAAATTCTGTTGTATTTCTTTATCCTTCCTGTAAAGAAAATGATTCTCAAGGTAGTTTATGGTAACATATGCATACTTTGATATTAATTTGACTTTGATTTTGGGGAAGGAATTCTGCTTTCCTCACTTGGTTTGGTCTCCATGTAACTCTAGATGCACTCCACGTAGAAATGAACAATAAGTTGCCAGCAACCTCCACGTTTCACAAATTATTTCTCTTTACAATTCACACAACATTGTGTTTACAGTAAGTGGACTCCTACATTCTGTACACTTCTGAACAAGTGCCACTATGAGAAGGACTTGATTGCACAGAGGAGAATGCAGAGATGTTGCCCAAGTGTTTTTGCTTGTGAGGAGAGATTGGATGGGATGGGTTTATTATTCTTGGAGAATAAGAGGGTGGGGGAGGGTGGTGCTGAGAGAACATTACAACATAATGAGAAGCACAGATGGGGTAGATTGCAAAAAGCCTTTTACCGTGGTGGAGTCCTCTAAGACCAGATAGCCGAGGAATCAGCACAGGAAATTCTACAGGTGCTGTCAATCATGAGCAACACAACCAAATGCAGAGGAATAAGAGTTTGAGGTGAGATATGAGGAAGCTGAAATTTGCAATGCATGATCTGATGGCTAAAGCAACATTTCTCTCACAACATTTTAAGACACATTGGATGAATACTTTAATCACCAAGGCATTTTGGACTACATACGAAAAGTTGGTAAACTGGATTGGATGGGCAGTGTGGATATGGTAGGGTACTTTGTGCTGCACACTCTTTACAGCCCGTTCATCGTGACCACAAGAGATTCTGCAAATGCTGAAAATCCAGAGCAACACACCAGAATGCTAGAGGAACAGCTGATGAAGGGTCTCAGCAAGGATGTAATGTGGAGGCTTTATAAGGCACTGGTGAGGCCTCACTTGAGCAATTTTGGGCTCCTTATGGAAGAAAGAATATGGTGACATTGGAGAAGGTTCAGAGGAGGTTCATAGGGTAGAATTATGAGGAGTGTTTACTAGCTGTGGGCTTTTAGTTACTGGGATCTAGAAGAATGAGAGGGATCTCATTGAAACCTATCAAATGTTGAAAGGCCTCAATAGAGTGGATGTGGAGAGGACGTTGGCAGGCCAAGCAGCATCTATGGAAAAGAGTAAACGGTTGATTTTTTGGGCCGAGACCCTTCATCAGGTTGTTCTTCCTGAAATCATTTTCATGAACCTCCTTGAACCCTCTCCAATATCAGCACATTTTTTCTTAGATATGGGGCCCAAAACTGGTCACGGTACTCCAAGTGAGGCCTTATAAAGCCTTCACTGTGTCTTGGCCCAAAACGTTGACAATTTTCTCTGTTCCATAGATGCTGCTTGGCATGCTGGGTTCCTCCAGCATTCTGTGTGTATTACTTTGATTTCCAGCATATGCAGATTTTCTTGTTTGTGGAGAATATTTCCTATGGTGCGGGAGTCTAAGACCAGAGGACATAGCCTCAGAATTGATGGACGTCCATTGGAATGGAGATAAGGCATTTCTTGAGCCAGAGAGTGGTGAATCTGTGGAGTTTGTTGCCACAGGTGGCTGTGGAGGCCAAGTCATTTGGGATATTTAAGGCAGAAGTTGATAAGATTCTTGATTAGTTAGAGCATGAAGGAATACAGGGAGAAGGAAGAGATTGGGGCTGAGAGGAAAGTGGATCTGTCATGACAAAATGGCAAAGCAGGCTCAAATGGCTTAAATCTGCTCTGAAGATTTATGGTTAACCTACAGGGATGTAAAAACTCCTTACAGGTGGTGCCAGAATTGAACTCCAAGCTCTGAAATATTCGGCTAACCACTATGCTGCCCTGCCCTGCAGCCTCATGGTTTCAGGTAATGACGGAATGCTTCCTCTTTGTCCTGGTGAAGGGTCTCAGCCTGAAACGTTGATTCTCCTTTCCATACTAGATACTGCCTGACTTAAGTGGCTGTGGCGTTTTGTCTATATTATCTCCACTTTTTTTTAACATATTTCTGTGGACAGGAAACCCAGAAATAAAAACAAAACGCAGGAAACACTCAGCAAGCCGGGCAGTATTTGTGGAAAGAAACTAACATTGCAGGTCAGTGACCTTCAGTTCATCGTCATGAAACCCAGGTCTTTCCTCCTCTTCACTATCTCACAACGATTAGTCGTGCTGCTGCCTTCCTGGCAACGAGAACTGTTTCTGCTCTTGTGACCTGGGACCATCCCAGCTCTTTGGCTAGTGAAATGGCTTCGTGTTGTGTTTTGCGCTCATGTCTTCTGCAGGCATTTTCTTTACTTTGAATGACGTTCTGTGTGCGTCTGAAAGAATCGACGTTGCAGTGATGCTGCCGTAAGCAAGTTTTTCACTGCACCTGTACCTCACCGCACTTGTGCACATGACAAACTTGACGAGCTCACACTGCTCTGCTATGTGGTCGTAACAAAATGGTGGCTTGGGAAGGGTATGTGGCCGAGAGAGAACACGCCGCGTGGGCGGAGGCTAAAAAGGTGCAGGGCCGGGGGAGAAGATAATGGTGAGAATTAAAACCACGAAGGACTCGACAACTCGCGGAACATTTATGGGAGAGTCTCTAAGTTCTGAAATCCTAGACACCGGGTAGACTACAGATACGGGAATCTGAAGCAACAAACGAGAAGCTGGAGGAACTCGGCAGAGATTCGTTTTAGTTTCCAGTAAAAGACTCCAAGGGTTCTGAAAGTCAGTTTGGTGAAAGGGGAGTAGCAGGCGCCAGTTTCGGCGTGGAATGGGTTCTGCGGGCGTTCCCCGCGTTCACTTCGGCGAGAATTTCCCTGAAAGGCTGCGGAAGATCCCGAATTCTTGTGTAAATCTGCTCCAAGGGAAATGGGAGGATCGGGGAGGCTTGGCAGAAGCTGGACTTGCGACGAAGCTAAAAAGCGGCGGCTGGTGGATGAGAAGGGAACCGCAAACCCCACTTACGCCCAGGGCTTCCGTTGCGCGCGTTTTGCCAGCAAAAATAAACCTCAGGTTCCCCCCCCCCCCCCGTTACGTAAAAGTGGTGGAATTGGAACAGGAAAACAGGAATCATCTCCGAGATTGGTGGTGTCCGTTTCCCCTTTTGAGCACGGTTGGAACATTCTCTGATGTAAACCCTCCTCTTGGCTCGGCGCTCGGCGTTCGGCGTTGGTGGCAGGCGGCGCCCGGGACGGTTCTGGGGTAGATCCTCCTCTCTCTCTCTCTCTCACTCTCTCACTCTCTCTCACAGGAAAGGAGTGGGACGGCAGAAACAGCAGCATGTGGATGTAAGAGACAGGAGTGTGTTGTCGGCGACAATGCCAGGCAACGTCTGAACTCCTCGGGGCTTGAAGATCGGCGCTGCTGTTTTTAAAACGCGGGTTTTGGGAGTCGTCGGCGGCATCAGGGAGCAGAACCGACCGGGGACTGCGGGTAAGTCCCTGTCCTGCTGCCCAGCCCCACTCTTCCCTGTGCAGATTTAGACAAAAAGCCGAACCTGCCACCCCACCCGTAAGACACATGGTTGCGAGCGGAGGCAGCGGCGAACTGGGGGAATCGCCCACACTTGAAGCAGACAGCAGAGCGTCTTATTTTGCGAGAGACATTTTTAAGTCTGGTGTATGAACTTCCAGCTGGTGGATAGTTATCCAGCAACCCCCCCCCCCCCGCAATCAGTGGGCTATTGTTCTGTCAGGCGACGGACGGTGTGGGTAGGCGATCAGTCTTTGCTGATTCTGATTTTATGTTAAAATGACGGTGGCGAACTCTGTGAGGAAGTGTCTGGCCGCTGCCCTGTCTCCCTCTCCTCCCCCCGCCTCTCTCTCTGCCCCCCCACCCCCTGCATCTCACCATCCCTCTGCCTCCCTATCTAGCTCTCTGACCCCACCCATTCACCCCTACTCCATTCGTAAATCTCACGCACCCTCTAGCCCCCACTACCCCATCTCCCTAGCCCCTGCCACACCACCTCCCCCATCTCCCTGACACCTTCTCTCTGTCTCCTATTTCTGTCCCCCCCCTCTGCCCCATCTCTCTGTCCCCCCCTCTAACCCCCTCTCTCTACCCTCTCTCTCTACCTCCTCTCTCTACTCTCTCACTCTGTCCCCCTTCCCTCTCACTCTGTCCTACCCCCTCTCTGTCCCCCCTCTCTCTGCACTCACCTCTCCCTCTCTCCACCATGCCCTCCCTCTCCCCGTGCCCCCTCTCTCTCTCCCCGTGCCCTCCCTCTCCCTCTCTCTCTCTCCCCGCGCCCCCCTCTCTCTTTCCCTCTCCCTCTCTCCCCCACGCCCTCCCTCTCCCTCTCTCCCCCACGCCCCCTCTCTCCCTCTCTCCCTGCGCCCCTCTCCCTCCCCCTCCCCTTTCCCCCACACCCCCTCTCCCCGCACCCCCTTCCCCCCTCCCCACGCTCCCCCTCCCTCTCTCCCCCTCCCTCCCCTCTCCCCTCCCCCTCTCTCCCTCTCCCACTCGCCCTCCCCCACTTCGTCTTAGAACTACCTAGGCTTTACCCATAGCCCTCTATTTTTCTGAGCTCCATGTACCCATCCAGGAGTCTCTTAAAAGACCCTATAGTTTCTACCTCCACCACCATCACCATCACTGGCAGCCCATTCCACGCACTCACCACTCTCTGTGTAAAAAAAAAACTTACCCCTGTACTACTTCCAAGCACCTTAAAACTATGCCCTCTCACGCTAGCCATTTCAGCCCTGGGAAAAAGCCTCTGACTATCCACATGATCAATGCCTCTCATCATCTTGTATACCTCTATTAGGTCACTTCTCATCCTCCATCGCTCCAAGGAGAAAAGGCAGAATTCACTCAACCTGTTTTCATAAGGCATGCTCCCCAATCCAGGGAACATCCTTGTAAATCTCCTCTGCACCCTTTCTATGGTTTCCACGTCCTTCCTGTAGTGAGGCGACCAGAACTGAGCACAGTACTCCAAGTGGGGTCTGACCAGGGTCCGATATAACTGCAACATTACCTCTTGGCTCTTAAACTCCATCCCTCGATTGATGAAGGCCAATGAACCGTATGCCTTCTTAACCACAGAGTCAACCTGCACAGCAGCTTTGAGTGTCCTATGGACAGAAACCCCAAGATCCCTCTGATCCTCCACACTGCCAAGAGTCTTACCATTAATGTTATATTCTGCCATCATATTTGTCTTCCCAAAATGAACCACCTCACACTTATTTGGGTTGAACTCCATCTGCCACTTCTCAGCCCAGATTTGCATCCTATCAATGTCCCTCTGTAACCTCTGATAGCCCTTCACACTATCCACAACACACCCAACCTTTGTGTCATCAGCAAATTTACTAACCCATCCCTCCACTTCCTCATCCAGGTCATTTATAAAAATCACAAAGAGAAGGGGTCCCAGAACAGATCCCTGAGGCACACCCCTGGTCACTGACCTCCATACAGAATATGACCTGTCTACAACCACTCTTTGCCTTCTGTGGGCAAGCCAGTTCTGGATCCACAAAGCAATGTCCCCTTGGATCCCATGCCTCCTTACTTTCTCAATAAGCCTTGTATGGGGCACCTTATCAAATGCTTTGCTAAAATCCATATACACTACATCTACAGCTCTGCCTTCATCAATGTGTTTAGTCACATCCTAAAAAAATTCAATCAGGCTCGTAAGGCACGTCCTGCTTTTGACAAAGCCATGCTGACTATTCCTAATCATATCATGCCTCCCCAAATGTTCATAAATCCTGCCTGTCAGGATCTTCTCCATCAACTTACCAACCACTGAAATAAGACTCACTGACCTATAATTTCCTGGGTGATCCCTACTCCCTTTCTTGAATAATGTAACAACATCCACAACCCTCCAATCCTCCGGAACCACTCCCATCTTCATTGATGATGCAAAGATCATTGCCAGAGGCTCAGCAATCTCCTCCCTCACTTCCCACAGTAGCCTGGGGTACATCTCATCCGGTCCCGGTAACTTATCCAACTTGATGCTTTCCAAAAGCTCCAGAACATCCTCTTTCTTAATATCTACATGCTCAAGCTTTTCAGTCCACTGCAAGTCAGCCCTACAATCGCCAAGACCCTTTTCCGTGGTGAATACTGAAGCAAAGTATTCATTAAGTACCTCCGCTATTTCCTCCGGTTCCATACACACTTTACCGCTTTCACACTTAATTGGTCCTATTCTCTCATGTCTTATCCTTTTGTTCTTCACGTACTTGTAGAATACCTTGGGGTTTTCCTTAATCTTGCTCACCAAGGCCTTCTCGTGCCCCATTCTGGCTCTCCTAATTTCATTCTTAAGCTCTTTCCTGCTAGCCTTATAATCTTCTAGATTCCTATCATTACCTAGTTTTTTGAACCTTTCATAAGCTCTTCTTTTCTTCTTGACTAGATTTACAACAGCCTTTGTACACCACAGATTTTGTACTTTACCATCCTTTCCATATCTTAATGTACCTACTCAGAACCCCATGCAAATATCCCCTGAACATTTGCCACATTTCTTCTGTACGTTTCCCTGAGAACATCTGTTTCCAATTTATGCTTCCAAGTTCCTGCCTGATAGCCTCATATTTCCCCTTGCTCCAATTAAACATTTCCCTAATTTGTCTGTTCCTATCCCTTTCCAATGCTATGGTAAAGGAGATAGAATTGTGATCACCATCTCCAAAATGTTCTCCCACTGAGAGACCTGACACCTGACCAGGTTCATTTCCCAATATCAGATCAAGTACAGCTCTCTTCTTGTTGGCTTATCTGCGTACAGTATTGTGTCAAGAAACCTTCCTAAACACACCTAACAAACTCTACCCCATCTAAACCCCTCAGTCTAGGGAGATGCCAATCAATATTTGGGAAATTAAAATCTCCCACCACAACAACCCTGTTATTATTACACCTTTCCAGAATCTGTCTCCCTGTCTGTTCCTCGATGTCCCTGTTACTATTGGGTGGTCTATAAAAAACACCCAGTAGAGTTATTGACCCCTTCCTATTTCTAACTTTCACCCACATAGTACTGAGTACAGGAGTTGGGATGTTATGTTTAAATTGCATAAGAAGTTGGTGAGGCGTAGTTTGGATTATTGCATTAAGTTTGGTCAACTACCTGCTGGAAAGATGTAAATAAGGTTGAAAAGGTACAGAGGAAATTTACAAGGGACTGAAGGAGCTGAGTTATAAGGAAAGATTGAATAGTTAGAACTTTATTCCCTAGAACATAGAAGATTGAGGGGAGATCTGATAAAAGTAAACAAAATTATGAGGGGTATAGATAGGATTAATGCAATAGACAATAGATTCAGGAGTAGGCCATTCGGTTTTTTGAGCCAGCACCGCCATTCACTGTGATCATGGCTGATCATCCACTATCAGTATCCAGTTCCTGCCTTATCCCCATAACCTTTGATTCCACTATCTTTAAGAACTCCATCCATCTCTTTCTTGAAAGCATCCAGAGACTTGGCCTCCACAGCCGTCTGGGGCAGAGCATTCCATATATCCACCACTCTCTGGGTAAAAAAGTTTTTCCTCAACTCTGTTCTAAATGGCCTACCCCTAATTCTTAAACTGTGGCCTCTGGTTCTGGACTCACCCATCAGCGGGAACATGCTTCCTGCCTGCAGCGTGTCCAATCCCTTAATAATCTTATATATTTCAATCAGATCCCCTCTCAGCCTTCTAAATTCCAGAGTATACAAGCCCAGTCGCCCCAATCTTTCGACATATGACAGTCCCGCCATCCCGGGAATTAACCTTGTGAACCTACGTTGCACTCCCTCAATAGCAAGAATGTCCTTCCTCAAATTTGGAGACCAAAGCTGCACACAGTACTCCAAGTGTGGTCTCACCAGGGCCCTGCACAGCTGCAGAAGGACCTCTTTGCTCTTATACTCAATTCCCCTTGTTATGAAGCCCAGCATGCCATTAGCTTTCTTCACTGCCTGCTGTACTTGCATGCTTGCTTTCAGTGACTGATGTAGAAGAACACCTAGATCTCATTGTGCTTCCCCATTTCCTAACTTGACTCCATTTAGATACTAATCTGCCTTCCCGTTCTTACCACCAAAGTGGATAACCTCACATTTATCCACATTAAACTGCATCTGCCATGCATCTGCCCACTCACCCAGCCTGTCCAAGTCACACTGCATTCTCATAACATCCTCCTCACATTTCACACTGCCTCACAGCTTTGTGTCATCGGTAAATTTGCTAATGTTACTTTTAATTCTGTCATCTAAATCATTAATATATATTGTAAACAGCTGCAGTCCCAGCACTGAACCCTGCAGTACCCCACTGGTCATCGCCTGCCATTCCGAAAGGGACCCGTTAATCGCTACTCTTTGTTTTCTGTCAGCCAGCCAATTTTCAATCCATGTCAGTACTCTGCCCCCAATACCATGTGCCCTAATTTTGCCCACTAATCTTCTATGTGGGACTTTATCAAAGGCTTTCTGAAAGTCCAGGTACACTACATCCACTGGCTGTCCCTTGTCCATTTTCATAGTTACATCCTCAAAAAATTCCAGAAGATTAGTCAAGCACGATTTCCCTTTCGTAAATCCATGCTGACTCGGACCAATCCTGTTACTACTATCCAGATGTGTTGTAATTTCATCTTTTATAATTGACTCCAGCATCTTTCCCACCACCGACGTCAGGCTAACTGGTCTATAATTCCCTGTTTTCTCTCTTCCTCCCTTCTTGAATAGAGGGACAACGTTAGCCACCCTCCAATCCATAGGAACTGATCCTAAATCTATAGAACATTGGAAAATAGCTACCAATGTGTCCACGATTTCTAAAGCAACCTCCTTAAGTACCCTGGGATACAGACCGTCAGGTCCCGGGGACTAATCAGCCTTCAGACCCAACAGCCTATCCAACACCATTTCCTGCCTAATATAAATTTCCTTCTGTTCATCCATTACCCTAGGTCCTTTGGCCACTATTACATCTGGGAGATTGTTTGTGTCTTCCCTAGTGAAGACAGATCCAAAGTACCTGTTCAACTCGTCTGCCATTCCTTTGTTCCCCATAATAAATTCACCCGCTTCTGTCTTCAAGGGCCCAATTTTGGTTTTAACTATTTTTTTCCTTTTCACATACCTAAAGAAGCTTTTACTATCCTCCTTTATATTCTTGGCTAGTTTACCTTCGTACCTCATTTTTTCTCCGCGTATTGCCTTTTTAGTTACCTCTGTTGCTTTTTAAAAGTTTCCCAATCCTCCGGCTTCCCACTCGTCTTTGCTATGTTATACTTCTCTTTTATTTTTATACTGTCCATTACTTCCCTTGTCAGCCACGGCCACCCCTTACTCCCCTTAGGATCTTTCTTCCTCTTTGGAATGAACTTATCCTGCACCTTCTGCATTATTCCCAAAAACACTTGCCATTGCTGTTCCACTGTCATCCCTGCTAGGGTATTGTTCCATTGAACTTTGGCCAGCTCCTCCCTCATAGCACCATAGTTCCCTTTGTTCAACTGTAATACTGACACTTCCCAGTTTCCCCTCTCCCTCTCAAATTGTAGATTAAAACTTATCATATTATTGTCACTACCTCCCAATGGCTCCTTTACCTCGAGCAGGCTTTTTCAACTGAGATTGGGTGAGACTACAACTAGAAGTCATGGATTAAGAGTGAAAGGTGAAATGTTAAGGGGAACATGATGGGAAACTTCTTTCCTCGGAGGGTGTTAAGAGTGCAGAATGAGCTGCCAGTGCAAGTGGTGGATGTGATTTTTGATTTCAAAGTTTAGGAGAAATGTGGATGGGAGAGGTATAGAGGGCTTTGGTCCCAGTGCAGGTCGAAGGGACTGGCTAGTTAAAATAGTTTGGCGTGGACCAGGTGGCCAGAGGACCTGTTTCTCTGTTGTAGTTTTTTATGACCTTGTTGACTTTGTCCAGGGAATGATTATTGGTGCCGGATGGGGTAGCTTGAGTATCTCAGAATCTGCTGATGTCCTGGGATTTTCACACTGGAACTTACAGAGAATGCTACAAAAAAACATCCAGCGAGCAGCATTTCTGTGGGTGAAAATGCCGTGTTAATGAGCGAGGTCAGGTCAGAACGGTCAACTGGATAAAATAAAGCTGACAGGAAGGCAACAGTAGCTCAAGTAACCATGTATTACAACAGTGGTGTGCAAAAGAGCAACTGGGAATACACAATGTGTCAAACATTGGAAGTGGATGAGCTGCAGCAAACATACACCCAGTGGCCACTTTATTAAATACAGGAGGTACTGAGTAAAGTTGTCACTGAGTGTAGGTGTTATATAAAAATACAAGCAAGCATAAACTACAAGGAAGATAATTATTCTACAGCGTAACCCAACAGCCACCATGTCAGCGGAGACCTCGAGGGCGCGGCTCCTGATGCGTGAATGAGTATTTCTTTTTTAAAAAATGTAAATGAGTGACAAGCTCCAGCAGTGTGACACACCCAGTGAGTGATTCTTCCCCTCACTCGCCTCTCCTCCCCTGTGGTGCTAATTACCTCTCACGGCTCCAACAGGATTGAATGCAGATGTTTCCTTTGTACATCTCTGCTGCAGGCTTGAGCTGACAGTAATTAACACGTCTCCTGCTTCTGCGTCCTGCAGGGTGCTGAGAGGAGGGGTGGAGTTGGAGAGCCTGGCCAGGACATCCTGTTTCCTGAAATCAGAGTTCAAGTTCAAAGTAAATTTATTACCAAAGTTTGTACATGTCACCATATGCTACCCTGAGGTTCATTTTCTTGCAGGCATTCACAGTAGAACAAAGAAATACATCAGCATCAGTGGAAAAACTACACAAAGGCCAAACTGCAGAAGACAGACTGCAAATAAAATAGATAGATTAGATACACAAACTGAGAACATGTCTGTAGCTGTGGAATCAGTTCAAGAGTTGAGAAGAGTGAAGTTATCCACACTGGTTCAGGAGCCAGATGTCGAAATGTCATAACTGTGGGGAGGGCTTTGTCACATCTGTGGCAGATTTACCACCAGGATGAAACTCCAGGCCATTTCATGATGATTGTGTCGTTCATTGTGGGAGAACACTATGGTTGACAGTCTGAGTAAATGTTACTTAAGTGACCCAAGATGCTAGATGGAAATTAAGACTGAACAAAGCTACACAACTGGACCCAATGAATGGTGCCTGTTAGTTATTATACACTCCACATGAGGCTCCTGCATCCTTGGGTGCTGGCGTAGTAGTGTAGTGGTTAGTGCAGTGCCTTATGGCACCAGGAGTTTCGGTTTCCTCCCACATTCCAAAAAGGCACAAGTTGGGTTAGAAAGTTGAGACACACTGTTGGTGTCAGAACCATGGCGACACTTGCAGGCTGCCCCATGTTGGTTGTCGATGTAACCATGTGACAAATAAAGCAGATCTTTATCTTGAATAGATCAGTATAGCATTGTTGTGCTGATCCTCCATTTTTGTTTTATTTAGAGATACAACAGGCCCTTTCAGCCTGATGAGCCCACGCCACCCATGTGACCAATCAACTTACTAACCGCTAGTTCGTTGGATTGTGGCAGAAAATGGAAATCCACACAGTCACAGGGCAAACATACAAATTCCTTACAGACACCAGCGGAGTTGAACGCAGGTCGCTGGCTTTATAATCACAATGTATTAATCACTATGCTACTGTCCACTCCAAAAAACATTTTTTCCGCATCAGTGATCTAACAGTCTCTTAATTATCCGTATTGTATCATCCTGTACCACCAGGTGCATTCCAGGCACCCTCCGCTTCGCTGTGTAAAAAAACACTTGCCTCTGACATCCCTCTTTCCTTTCCTCCACTCACCTTAAACTTTGTCTCCTGTAATTAGTCATTTATTGCCGTCCTGGAAAAGGGTGCTGGCTGTCCATTCTATCTATCTCTTATCATCTTCTATAACTCTAATCAAATCATTTCTCATTCTCCTTCGCTCCAAAGATAAAAGCCCTGGCTTGCTCAACCTTACCGCATATAACATGTTCTCTAATTCAGGCAGCCTCCTGTTAAATCTCTGCACCCTCTCTAAGGTTTCCACATCCTTCCTGTAATGAGGCGACCAAAATTGAACACACTACTCCAAGTGTGGTCTAACTAGAGTTTTATAGAGTCTTATTCATCCCTTCCCATCAGTGATGTTTATGGCATGAAACTTAACTATTTTGGAGGTTGCAAGGAAGAACAAGGCGAATCTGTTTGGTCCCCTTTCTCACCCTTCTAAAGAGATCAGGTCTTCACTTCAAACACGTTTCTCCTGCCCTATCCCTGACCTTGCTAATATTCAGAAAATCTATCAATGAATGCAATTATGGATCGAGTCTCCAGAGTTCCAAAATTCAGCCTCCTTTTGAGTGAAGACACTTCTTCTCATTCCAGTTCTATATGACCGTAGTTCTTGGTTTCTGTGGCAGGAAGACGCCCTCCTTACAACTGCCCTGTTAAGCCCTCAAAAATTTGTGTACTTATCAGTGTGTTGCCTCTCTGGTTCCCATCCTAATTGTTCCCTCTGGTAAAAGCATATGCCTGTTCAGTCTCTCCTCTTTAGACAGACCTTGGGAAACAATCAAATGAAGCTATTTTTCACCCCTTTAATAGCAGGTATATCTTAAGACCTGAACTGTGTAAAGTACTCCTGGTGTGGCCTCTCCAAGCCTCTGTATAATTGCTGTAAGACAGTTTTATTTCTGCATGCAAATAAAATCTTCTCACTCTATTTTGTGAAATAATAATGAAATGTGAAATAATGGTAATGAAACAATTACTCAGACTTTAAGAAGAATTTGTCTTTCTAATAGCTTGTTCCATCTGTAGTGTTGTTGACTCGTGATCATCAGGGCTTCTCAACGTTTTACAATTTGTTTTAAACAAAGCAGTATTTCTGTTTTCTCCCCACTGATTTGGATAACCTTACATTTTTCTCATTGTATGCCATTCCTCCCAGTTGTCGTGCACTCATGAAGCTCGTCTATTGTTGGATTCTTATGTTTTTAATCCAAGGTTCTTTCAGAGGTCGAGAGGCAGTAAAAAGGATGTAGGCAAAAGGCAGGTAACTTTAGGCCAATTAGTTTAACATTTGTAGTTGGGAAAATGTTTGAAGCTGTCATTAAAGAAGAAATAGCAAGGCATCTGGAAAGAAATGGAACCATCAGGCAGATGCAACATGGATTCAGCAAAGACAGGTCCTGTTTGACAAACTTACTGGAGTTCCTTCAGTTACTCTTTCCTTCCTTATTCTTCCTTCAGTTAGTCCTGACGAAGGGTCTCGGCCTGAAACGTCGACTGCACCTCTTCCTACAGATGCTGCTTGGCCTGCTGCGTTCACCAGCAACTTTGATGTATGTTGCTTGAATTTCCAGCATCTGCAGAATTCCTGTTGTTTACTGGAGTTCTTTTTGAGGATATAATGAGTATAGTGGATAGAGGGGAACAGATGAATGTTATTTACTTGGATTTCCAGCAGATGTTCAATAAGGTACCACATAAAAGACTTATCCTTAAGATAAGGATGCATAGAATTGAGGGTGATGTAGTAGCATGAAAAGAGGATGGGTTAACTAATAGAAAGCAGAGAGTTGGGATACATGGGTATTACTCTGGTTGGCCATCAGTGGTGAGCGGTGTGCCACAGGGGTCTGTGCTGGGCCCACAACTGGTCACAATATACATTAACGATCTGGAAGAGGGGACCGAGTGTAGTGTATCTAAGTTTGCTGATGATACTAAATTGAGTGGAAAAGCAAATTCTGCAGAAGATACAGAGGGTCTGCAGAGAAATATAGATAGGTTAAGTGAGTGGGCAGGGGTCTGGCAGATGGAGTACAACATTGGTAAATGCAAGGTCATCCACTTTGGAAGGGAAAATGAAAGAGCAGATATTATTTAAATGGTAGAAAGTTGCAGCATATTGTGCAGAGGGACATGGGAGTGATTTGCATGGTGGTTTGTAGGTGCAGCAGGCTGTCAAGAAGGCAAATGGAATGATTGGCCTTCATTGCTAGAGAGATTGAATTTAAGAACATGGAGGTTATGCTGCAACTGTATAGGGTACTGGTGAGGCCACATCTGGAGTACTGCGTGCATTTCTGGTCTCCTTACTTGAGAAGGATATATTGGCTTTGGAGGCGGTGCAATGGAAGTTCACTAGGCTGATTTCAGAGATGACGGGGTTAGACTCTGAGGAGAGATTGAGTCACCTGGGACTGTACTTCCTGGAATTCAGAAGAATGAGAGGAGATCTTATAGAAACATATAGAATTATGAAAGGGATAGATAAGATGGAGGCAAGAACTTTGTTTTCACTGTAAGGTGAGATTAGAACTAGGGGACATAACCTCAAGATTCAGGGGAGTAGATTTAAATCTGTCCTCTCAGCTGAAACCTCTATCCTGTAGATATTGATCCCTTAGTCCTGGGGGAGACAGACTGTGTACATTCACCCTATCTATGCCCTTCGTGATTTTATAGACCTCCGTAAGATTGTCATCTGGCTGGTGTTGTAGTGGTATCCACACTGAACTTCGAGACAGATGGTTCTGAGTTCAAATCCGGCCGGGTCCCATCTTAGGCGCCAGCAGTACCTGCACAGGAGAAAGACCTGGCAAACCGTAAGGACAACTACAGTATTCACAAGGTCATCAGCGACTCGCCAGCACTCAACGACAGCAACATAAGATTGCCACTCGTTCTCCTATGCTCCAATGAGTAAAATTCTGTCCTCAACCTCTCTGTAACTTCTTTCTTCAGTCTCTGGTAACATCCTCTATATATATATATATATATATATATATATATATATATATAAAACCATATAACAACTACAGCACAGAAACAGGCCATCTCAGCCTTGCAAGTCTTTTCTGTATTCTTTAAAGTGGTTCAAAGAGAAGGTTCGTCACCACTACATTCTGAATTAGGAATGGAAATGATCGGGTTTGGATGGAACTTGAGCAAGCTATGGCTTTTCTGTTTGGGGCGAAGGAGGATGAGAGCTGACGATAGACGTATATAAGATGATAAGGGCATAGATCAAGTGGACAGCAAAAGCCCTTTTCCCAAAGCGGAAATGGCTAATACAAGAGTCATAATTTAAAGTAATTGGAGGAAAGTATAGGGGCATGTCAGAGTTCTTTTCTCAGAGAGTGGTGCATACATGGAGCACTGTGCCAGGGGTCGTGGTAAAGGCAGAAACATTTAAGAGACTCTTAAATAGTCATGTGGATGATGATAAAAACAGAGGGCGATGTGGAAGGGAAGGGTAGATTGAGCGTAGAGTAGGTTAAAATGATAGCACAAAACTGTGGGCTGAAGAGCTTGTACTATGCTGTAATATTCTATGTTCATTTCTAAATACTTAAAGTATTGGCAATAACTTCACACTGTAATTTTTTTACAGAGTGGTATGTAGATTGACAGCTTTCTATTCCCCCTCAAACTTCAAGACCTTTGATTTTAAAGGCTTGCAGGGTGCCAGGAAAGATGTCCAGCAACAACACAGCCAGTATATCTCAGGCCAGGAAAGCGGTGGAGCAGCTGAAAATGGAAGCTTGTATGGACAGAATGAAGGTGAGTGTCAATGACGCTTCTGAGCCGTTTCGTGGGAAAAAATGGGGCAAGTCCTTATTCTGTTGATTCATTTGGAATGGAGATAGGAGGCAGTAAACTCAAAACACCTCCTGTCCTCAAGCTTCCTGGTGGATATGTGATGGTGCTTCCCTGCGAGAATGCTGGAGCCAGGCTGGGATTTTGCAGATTTATTGCTGGGATTTCTGGTCATTGGTTTTGCCTTTCCCAGTGGTAGAGAGGCTGTGTGCAGTCGCTTGATGACAAATGTACAGAGCATGTTACATGCATCATCTGCACTTTACCTGCACGGTGTTCCTGAGTGTCAGTACGACCTTAGGACATAGGAGCAAAATTAGACCATTGGACCCACTCCACCATGGCTGATTTATTTTCTGTCTCAACCCCATTCTCCTCCCTTCTTCACGTAACCTTTGATCAAGAACCTGTCAACCTACGCTTTAAATATACTCAATGACTTGGCCTCCAGCACCATCTGTGGCAAAGAATTCTACAGATTCTGCACCCTTTGGCTGAGGAAATTCTTCCTCATCTCTGTTCTAAAGGGACGTCCTTCTATTCTGAGGCCATGTCCTTGGGTCCTGGACTCTCCCACTGTTGGAAACATCCTCTCCACATCCACATTCACTCTATCTTGGCCTTTCAATATTCAGTAGGTTTCAATGAGATCCCCTCTCATTCTTCTAAATTCCAGTGAGTGCAGCCCTGTGGTAGCAAACACTCCTCATATTTTCATTCCCAAAATCATTCTCATAAACCTCCTCTGGACCCTCAACATTGCCTTTCTTAGATATGGTTTCCAAACTGCTAATGATACCTCGATGTGGTCTGATAACACTCCAGACGTAAGCACACCCTATTCCTCCAGCTGATTTCCTACTCTAGCACATTCTTTGTCCACCTCTCTACCCATGTCACTACCACCCACTGAAACCTTCTCATCCCCTGTCTTGCAAAAACCTCAAAGGTTCTCCTCTTTGATCTGCATGGCCCATTCTACCTCCTCCCGTTCCCCACTGCCTGCTACCTACCCCACATTGCAGTAGTTTGGGTTTATAGAGAGATACAGCACAGAAACAGGTCCTTTGGACCAACCACCCATCTAAGCTGATTCCCATTTTATTATCCCCACAATCCTGAAAACTCCCCTCTCAGCAATATGCACAAAATGCTGGGGGAGCTCAGCATCTATGGAGAGTAACAAAAGTCATCCAGGACTGATGAAGAGTCTCAGCCTGAAAGGTCAACTATTTATTCCCCTCCATAGATGCTGCCTGACTTGCCTCCAGCATTTTCTGTGTGCTGTTCAAGATTTCCAGCATCTGCAGAATCTCTTGTGTTTGGATCCTAGGTTCTACCACTCACTTTACGAAGGTCAGGTAACCTACTGACCCACAAGTCTTTGGGATGTGGGAAGAAATCCCCACTGGAAGAACTTGCAAAGTCAGACAGCACTGAAACTCAGGGTTGAACCTGGGCCTCTGGCACTGAGCTGCCTTTGCTGTTAGCTGCTGGACGACTGGGCTCAGCAAAAACATCGGTACCGGTGGGTCAGCAAATTGCAAGAGATTCTGCAGATGCTGGAAGTCCAGAGTGCCACACGCAAAATGCTGCAGGAACTCAGTAGAGCAGACAGCATCCACAGGGCAAAAGAAAGAGAAGAGTCATGGCTTGGGCTGAGACCTGACACCGTGCTGAGTTCCTCCGGCATTTTGTGTGTGGTACAAAGACCATAAGACATAGAATTTAATTGAATTACATCCTTCACACACATGAGTAAAAATCTTTACGTCTCTGTCTAAATGTGCAATTTATGGTAATTTGTGCAATATATTATAAATAGTATGTACAACAGAACAGTCAATATAGCATAGAAATACAGTTGTATCAGCATGAATTCATCAGTCTGATGGCCTGGTGGAAGAAGCTGTCCCAGAGCCTGCTGGTCCTGGCTTTTATGCTGTGGTACCGTTTCCCGGATGGTAGCAGCTGGAACAGTTTGTGGTTGGGGTGACTCAGGTCCCCAGTGATCCTTCGGGCCCTTTTTATGTACCTGCCTCTGTAGATGTCCTGACTAGTGGGAAGTGGAGTTGGGCCATTTGACCCATTGAGTCTTCTCCACAGCCTCGTGGGTGTTGGACACATTCTATCTCTGGCTACAAAAAATGCCACCCAGTAAAAAGCAAAATGCTCCTCTTCCCCCTTTTCTAGTAGTTTTATGATTGGGAAGCAAAATGTTGGAAGAAAACGGAGGAGAACATGTTTTTTATTATAACTATGATTTTGTTCCTGGTTTTCACCCTAAGCAGTATCTGGGAGATTCATCTTTGACTTCAGGACATTGCAAGACAATCCTGAGGGATTGTCAAGCCGATATGAAAAGTAAATCTGACAGCCATGTAGGGCGGAAAGAACAGGAGCACCAATGAATCACAGGGTTCTTTCCGTCTTGCTTGGATGGTAACGACACAGCATTTAATGATACATTATTCATTATTCTCCATTCTACATCAGACTGTAGCTCCATGCAGACATCTTAATATAATGGTACACCCACAAGGCAATTGAGCATGGTGCGAAAATAATCTCAGCCAAGTTTCAGAACTCTTCATTAACTGCCTGGCTATTTAAAAAAGCCTTTAACAGAGACAAGAGCAGCTAAATAACAAGATTTTACAGGTGGCTTCCTGGCTTTGAGATGTTGAAATTCTCCTTAAAAGGCAGCACACAAATTAATTAGATCCTTTCACACCGCAAGAAATTGTCAGTGCTTGCAATGGTCTTTTTAGTCAGATTGTGTGACACCCCCAGGGTGATCTGCTCCCATTATGAGCTGACACATTGTTATTATCATTTGACAGTGGTACCGGGAACAGGATGGTTGAAAAAATAGGAGCTTCAAACATGCAGCATGGAGAGCTGCAGCCACTCGGGAAAACAAGTGATCAGGATGGCTTCAGTGAGGGTTTTCTGCTTCCAGAAAATGATAATGATACAGCACTCCTGGGGATTCACACGGGCTTTGTATCTGTAGTCCTGTTGTTCTTCCTGATTAGAGAGTCACTGGCCCAGCGTCAGGAAATGGCACTTGTTATGCTGTACATTTTGTTTGAAATCCTTGTTTTCTTGAGGCATGACTAATGTGAATGGACTGCCCATCCACCATTTCATAGGTCGCTTGAAGAATTAACCTTATCCCCCTTAGACTGCAGGACATTACACTGTATGTGTTCAGGACAAAAGCAGGCAGGAAAAATCACTCCAGACGTTACCCACCCTGCAAACTGCCTTGTCCAAAGCCCCCTTCTGGAAAGCGGAAGAGGGCTATTAAAACAAAAACTTCACGCCATCTTAGAAGTTTCTTTCCTCAGGCTGTTAATCTGATCAACCATTCTATTAGCCCCTGACTCCCCTCTATTACCTCAGTCCTTGCACTGCACTCTAAACACTTTATACCGTTTTTATTATGCTGCTTATATTGTAAATACATGTATTTATGCTCATTTTATTCCATATCTGTCCTTTAATCTCTAACTTTGTTTTTTATATAGTCCTTTATTGTGTATAATTGCTGAATGTTCTTGATTTTTTGTTGTTGCATGTTGTGCCCTGACCAACACACCACAATAAATTTCTAATACACGTAAATGTATATGGGTCAAAACATTTGATTCTTTCTCCTTGATTACACTGAGAGTTAGTGCAATGATTTACCCAGCGGCATTACTTCTAAACTTCGCAAATTTTCTGTCCTCAATGTAACTCTATATTTCTATGAAATTCTCTCTCCCTGTAATGTCTTGCACCCCTGCCTCCCTCTATAAACCCTACAGCTCAATAACACCAATCCCAGTTCTCTCCAAGATCTGTTTTTCTCCAGTCCTAGCCTTGCACACAGACCCAGCTTCCTTTGCTCCACCCTTGGTAGCCGTGCTGTGAGTTGCCAAGACCATAAGCTTTGTAATTTCCTGCTTTTCTTTCTTCCTTCAGTGTGTTATAACCTCCTTGATAAAGGTATTAGCTCACTACGTCCAATATCTCCTTGTGAGCTCCAACATCAATTAGTTCCCAGTTTAGCAGTGGATAAAATACATAGATCCTTACATGACCTCGCCTGTTATAGAAGGATCATCAAGTTGCACTATAATGCAATTACAGTGGGGTCAGTTTCCCACCGGTGTTTATAAGGAACTTGTCTGTTCTCCCGTTCACCACGTGGTTTTCTTCCGGATGTTCCAGATTCCTCGCAAAGACTAGTGGGTTAACTGGTTAACCAAGATTAGTAGGTTCCGGTAAGATGGTGGCATGCTCAATCACAGCAGCTTTTACGGGGCCAACCGAGGGTGCTAATTGTCAGTTTTAAATGTATTTTTTACGATCGCAAGACCCTGCTGGACATTAAGGATTGCACGTCTCCCCCATCTGTGGGTTGTTTGCCAGTGGAGAGCTGGCTTGGTGTGGATCATGCTGCTGCCTGCATCTGAGGGGCTTCCCAGGAGTCGTGCACGAAGGTGGTGTGCAGTCCAACAGTGAATGATTGTCTTAGTTGTTTTTCTTGTGATCGCCAGACCCTGTTGATTTCGAGTGCTATTCAGGAGTTTGCTGGCAGATGGCAGGGGAGCTGCGTGGCCTCGTTCATAGCGTGGACAAGGCCTCAAGCCACGGTGTCGCCTGTTTACGACTGTCCAGGGGTGAGGCACTGGAGTCGGTGTGCTCCACTGGAGTGCCGGGGCAGTGTGGGTCAGTGTCCCAACTGGAGTCTGTAGAGTGCACTGGAGTGCCAGGGGCAGTGTGGGTCAGCGTCACAGCTGGAGTCTGTGTGCTCCACTGGAGTGCCAGGGGCAGTGTGGGTCAGCGTCACAGCTGGAGTGCCGGGGCAGTGTGGGTTAGTGTCCCAACTGGAGTCTGTGCACTGCACTGGAGTGCCAGGGGCAGTGTGGGTCAGCGTCCCAGCTGGAGTCTCTGTGCTCCACTGGAGTGCCAGGGGCAGTGTGAGTCAGTGTCCCAGCTGGAGTCTGTGTGCTCCACTGGAGTGCCGGGGCAGTGTGGGTCAGCGTCCCAGCTGGAGTGCCGGGGCAGTGTGGGTCAGCGTCCCAGCTGGAGTGCCGGGGCAGTGTGGGTCAGCGTCCCAGCTGGAGTGCCAGGGGCAGTGTGGGTCAGCGTCCCAGCTGGAGTCTCTGTGCTCCACTGGAGTGCCAGGGGCAGTGTGAGTCAGTGTCCCAGCTGGAGTCTGTGTGCTCCACTGGAGTGCCAGGGGCAGTGTGGGTCAGCGTCCCAGCTGGAGTGCCGGGGCAGTGTGGGTCAGTGTCCCAACTGGAGTCTGTGCACTGCACTGGAGTGCCAGGGGCAGTGTGGGTCAGCGTCCCAGCTGGAGTCTCTGTGCTCCACTGGAGTGCCAGGGGCAGTGTGAGTCAGTGTCCCAGCTGGAGTCTGTGTGCTCCACTGGAGTGCCGGGGCAGTGTGGGTCAGCGTCCCAGCTGGAGTGCCAGGGGCAGTGTGGATCAGCGTCCCAGCTGGAGTGCCAGGGGCAGTGTGGGTCAGCGTCCCAGCTGGAGTCTCTGTGCTCCACTGGAGTGCCAGGGGCAGTGTGAGTCAGTGTCCCAGCTGGAGTCTGTGTGCTCCACTGGAGTGCCAGGGGCAGTGTGGGTCAGCGTCCCAGCTGGAGTGCCGGGGCAGTGTGGGTCAGTGTCCCAACTGGAGTCTGTGCACTGCACTGGAGTGCCAGGGGCAGTGTGGGTCAGCGTCCCAGCTGGAGTCTCTGTGCTCCACTGGAGTGCCAGGGGCAGTGTGAGTCAGTGTCCCAGCTGGAGTCTGTGTGCTCCACTGGAGTGCCGGGGCAGTGTGGGTCAGCGTCCCAGCTGGAGTGCCAGGGGCAGTGTGGATCAGCGTCCCAGCTGGAGTGCCAGGGGCAGTGTGGGTCAGCGTCCCAGCTGGAGTCTCTGTGCTCCACTGGAGTGCCAGGGGCAGTGTGAGTCAGTGTCCCAGCTGGAGTCTGTGTACTCCACTGGAGTGCCGGGGCAGTGTGGGTCAGCGTCCCAGCTGGAGTGCCAGGGGCAGTGTGAGTCAGTGTCCCAGCTGGAGTCTGTGTGCTCCACTGGAGTGCCGGGGCAGTGTGGGTCAGCGTCCCAGCTGGAGTGCCAGGGGCAGTGTGAGTCAGCGTCCCAGCTGGAGTGCCGGGGCAGTGTGGGTCAGCGTCCCAGCTGGAGTGCCAGGGGCAGTGTGGGTCAGCGTCCCAGCTGGAGTGCCAGGGGCAGTGTGGGTCAGCGTCCCAGCTGGAGTGCCAGGGGCAGTGTGGATCAGCGTCCCAGCTGGAGTGCCAGGGGCAGTGTGGATCAGCGTCCGAGTCTGTGCTGCCTCCCAGTGTTCGCTCAGCAGAATTCAAGCTATCTTGTATGTGTTATATGTGCCTTGTCCTGTGTATGACTCTTGGTACTGTGTTTTGCACCTTGGCCCCAGAGTATCGTTGTGTCATTTGGCTGGATTCATGGGTATTCGTGTATGGTTGAATGACAATTAAACTTGAACTTCACTGGTCAATAGGTGTAATTGGTTGGAGAGGGCTCGTTGGGCCATAAGAGCCTGCTACCCTGCTAAGTAAGTAAATAAAATAAGAAGTGAGCAGTCACACTGCTGGGTGTGCACTATGGACCCGAAAGGCCAGGTAAATACAGATAAACGGATGAAAAGATGCGGATATGAAGGACTTAACCCTGTTAGCAAAGAGTTTAATAACCAGAGGTCAGTAGTTGCAGGACCAGATCTCAATACCTGAAATACAGAAATCATTGATGTTTAAAGCTAAAGCATTTGAGAGTGCCATAATCTGCAAGGTTGTGGAGCAACAGCCATAAAGTGAAATTAAGCTGGATTCGTCTTTTATAGTTGTTTGGTCTCCATTGTAACACAGAATCATAAAAAATAGCTGCAGGAGTAGGCCATTTGGCCCTTCGAGCCTGCACCGCCATTCAGTATGATCATCCAACTCAGAACCCTGTACCTGCCTTCTCTCCATACCACCTGATCCCTTTAGCCACAAGGGCCATATCTAACTCCCTCTTAAATATAGCCAATGAACTGGCCTCAACTGTTCCCTGTGGCAGAAAATTCCACAGATTCACCACTCTCTGTGTGAAGAAGATTTTCCTCATCTCGGTCCTAAAAGGCTTCCCCTTTACCCTTAAACTGTGACCCCTCGTTCTGGACTTCCCCAACATCGGGAACAATCTTCCTGCATCTAGCCTGTCCAATCCCTTTAGAATTTTATACGTTTCAATAAGATCCCCCCTCAATCTTCTAAATTCCAGTGAGTATAAGCCTAGTCGATCCAGTCTTTCATCATATGAAAGTCCTGCCATCCCAGGAATCAATCTGGTGAACCTTCTTTGTACTCCCTCTATGGCAAGAATGTCTTTCATCAGATTAGGGGACCAAAACTGCACACAATACTCCAGGTCTTCTGTGATATAAATTTATATGATTTTGTCATATTCTGTTCATGATAAAGCTCCCAAGGGCGTTTTTACTGGGTTAAAGGCACTCTAGAAGTGCAAGTTGTTTATTCAGCACAATGATTTTGAATTTGGAAAAAGGGAAATAAAATCAATGGAATGTGTTAACTGCTAAAATAGCTGGTCTTTGTGCTTGAATCAGTTTCCTAAATTTGAATTTAAAAGCAAAAATGAAACTGTGGGTTGATGGAATCTGAAAGAACAAAAGTATCCATTATGCCTACCCTGACTGTCATGTTTGGCAATTTTTCTAAGTGACCCTTTTGGTTTTTATAGTTGTACACAAACCTCTGTTAAATCACGAGATGCGAAGTTATCTGCAATAGTGAGGGAAAGAATCATACATGAGAGGATTATACACTGAGAAGTGACCTGATAGAGGTGTACAAGATGATGAGAGACATTGATCGTGTGGATAGTTAGAGGCTTTTTCCCAGGGCTGGAATGGCTAGCACGAGAGGGCACAGTTTTAAGGTGCTTGGAAGTAGGTACAGAGGAGATGTTGGGTAAGTTTTTTATGCAGAGAGTGGTGAGTGCGTGGAATGGGCTGCCGGCGACGGTGGTGGAGGCAGATACGATAGGGTCTTTTAAGAGACTCCTGGATGGGTACATGAAGTTTAGAAAAATGGAGGGCTATGGATAACCCTAGGTAAATTCTAAGGTAAGGACATACTCAGCACAGCTTTGTGGGCTGAAGGGCCTGTATTGTGCTGTAAGTTTTCTATGTTTCTATGTTCTATAATTCTTCAAAAGAGCTATCTGATTGAATTCCCCCTTCCCTGCTTGTTTTGTCACACTGTGCAAATTCCTTCCTGTAAATATTTATTTCCTTTTGAGTTTATTGTCATATGCACAAATGCACAACTGAGGAGTAATAAATTTACATTTTTACATTACAGGCACATAGCATCAGAAAAGCAACATTTGCAAGACAAATGTAAATTATACTTTTTACCGGAAAACACAACTAGAACAAAATAAAAGTCCATTTTAGAACATCGAAAATTTCAGCACAGGAATAGGCTTTTCCACCCACAATGTGGTGCCAAACTAATTAAATGCCCAACTAAACCAATCTCTTCTGCCTACACAATTCTTCAGTTTCCTGCACTTCCATGTGCCTTTCTAAGAGCCTCTTACACACCTCTATCATATTTGCCTCTCCCACCATCTCTGGCACCCACCACTGTCTATATCTAAAACAAATCTTGGCTGCACATTTCCTTTGAACTTACCCTCTCTCATCTTAAATGTGTGCCCTATAGTTTTAGACATCTCGACCCTGGGGAGAAAGCTACCAGCTGTCTACTCTGTCTATACCCTTTATAATAATATTTCCCTCTGCTGCTCCGGAGAAAACAACCTCAGTTTGTTCAACCTCTCCTGATAGCATGTGCTCTCCCATCCAGACAGCATCCTGGTGAACCTGCTCCAAAGCCTCCACATCCTTCCTATAGTGGAATGACTGGAATTGAATGCAATACTCCAGATGTGGCCTAGCCAGAGTTTTATAAATCTGCAACGTGACCTCATAACCTTTGAACTTAATGCCTCAACTAATAAGGGCAAGCCTCCTGTCAAACTGTGTAGCAATGTTTGGACCCTGAGATTCCTCTGAACATCCACACAGTCAAGGATCTTGCCATTAACAGTGTACTGTCTCTTTACATTTGAACACCTGATATTTGGCCGGATTAAGTTCCATCTACTATTTCGCCACCCACCCAAATCTGTAATTGATTTATATCTACTGTTTCCTTTGGCAATCTTCTATACAATCCACAATACCACCTATATTTGTATCATCTGTGAACTTACTAACTCGCCCATCCACATTTTCATAGAACATAGAAAACCTACAGCACAATACAGGCCCTTTGACCCACAAAGCTGTGCTGAACATGTCCCTACCTTAGAAATTACCTAGGGTTACCCATAGCCCTCTATTTTTCTAAGCTTTATGTACCTATCCAGGAGTCTCTTAAAAGACCCTATCGTATCTGCCTCCACCACTTTCACTGGCAGCCCATTCCACACACTCACCACCCTCTGCGTAAAAAAAAAACTTACCCCTGACGTCTCCTCTGTACCTACTTCCAAGCACCTTAAAACTGTGCCCTCTTGTGCTAGCCATTTCAGCCCTGGGAAAAAGCCTCTGACTATCCACACAATCAATGCCTCTCAACATCTTATACACCTCTATCAGGTCACTTCTCATCCTTCGTTGCTCCAAGGAGATAAGGCTGAGTTCACTCAACCTATCTTCATAAAGCATGATCCCCAATCCAGGCAGCATCCTTGTGGATGTCCTCTGCACCCTTTCTATGGTTTCCGCATCCTTCCTGTAGTGAGGCGACCAGAACTGAGCACAGTACTCCCAAGTGGGGTCTGACCAGAGTCCTATATAGCTGCAACATTATCTTCTGGCTCCTAAACTCAATCCCACGGTTGATGAAGGCCAATGCACTGTATGCCTTCTTAAGCACAGAGTCAACCTGCACAGCAGCTTTGAGTGTCCTATGGACTTGGACCCCAAGATCCCTCTGATCCTCCACACTGCCAAGAGTCTTACCATTAATGCTATATTCTGCTATCATATTTGACCTACCAAAATGAACCACCTCGCACTTATCTCTGTTGAACTCCATCAGCCCAGTTTTGCTTCCTATCAATGTCCCGCTGTAACCTCTGACAGCCCTCCACACTATCCACAACACCCCCAACCTTTGTGTCATCAACAAATTTACTAACCCATCCCTCCACTTCCTCATCCAGGTCATTTATAAAAATTACAAAGAGTAGGGTCCCAGAACAGATCCCTGAGGCACACCACGGGTCACTAACCTCCATGCAGAATATGACCTGTCAACAACCACTCTTTGCCTTCTGTGGGCAAGCCAGTTCTGGATCCACAAAGCAAGGTCCCCTTGGATCCCATGCCTCCTTACTTTCTCAATAAGCCTTGCATGGGGTACCTTATCAAATATTTTGCTGAAATCCATATACGCTACATCTACTGCTCTACCTTCATCAACGTGTTTAGTCACATCCTCAACAAATTCAATCAGGCTCCTAAAGCACAACCTGCCTTTGACAAAGCCATGCTGACTATTCCTAATCATGTTATGCCTCTCCAAATGTTCATAAATCCTGCCTCTCAGGATCTTCTCCATCAACTTACCAACCACTGAGGTAAGACTCACTGGTCTATAATTTCCTGGGCTATCCCTACTCCCTTTCTTGAATAAGGAAACAACATCTGCAACCCTCCAATCCTCTGGAACCTCTCCCATCTCCATTGATGATGCAAAGATCATCGCCAGAGGCTCAGCAATCTCCTCCCTCACTTCCCACAGTAGCCTGGGGTACATCCCGTCCAGTCCTGGTGATTTATCCAACTTGATGCTTTCCAAAAGCTCCAGCACATCCTCTTCCTTAATATCTACATGTTCAAGCCCCTAATTTCGAGATCAAATGGCAAATCACCATGGATCCCATTTGTCGTAAGTTACCATGAGAAATCTTGTCAGACACCTTACTAAAATCCATGTAGATAATGTCCATAGCTCTACCTTTATCTCCTATTCAGTCAAGTTAGTAATACACAACTTGCCCCACCCAGTCACACTGATTGTTCCTAATTAGGCCTTGCTTCTCCAAGGACTTGTAAATCTTATCTCTAAGGATCCTCTCCAGAAGCTTTCTTACCACTGCTATGAAACTCAGCAATCAATAGTTTCCAGGGTTATATGGTTTCCCTTCTTGAATAACAAAACAACTTAACCACTTGTCAGTCCTCTGGGAACTCACCTGTAGTTAGAGATTTTGGTCAAGGCCTCAGCAATCGCATCTCTCATCTCTCTCATGTGATATAAACCTGGGATATATTCCATCAGGTCCTGAGGACTTAACCAGCTTTAAGTTCTTTAACCCAATACCATTACTTTCTTTATCTTAAAATGTCCTGGCATATTAGCACACCCCACACTGATCTCACTTTCCTTCACTTCTTTCCTTGGTAAATACCAATGCAAAAGTACTCATTTAGGACTTGGCTCACATCCTCTGCTTCCAAGCACACATTCCCTCCTTTATCCTAGAACAGTCCTACTCTCTCCCAGGTTATCCTCTCTCTCTTAGTGTTTACATAGCTTGCCAGGACCTTAAGGACCTTGCTTTATTTTAGCTTCCTAAGCCTTATATACAGTATGTTTTCCTTTCCTTCATGATCAAATTCACCACCCCTCTCAGTATCCAAGGCCCTCTTACCTTGCCACCCTTGTCCTTGCTTCTGACTGGAACATACCTGTCCTTTACCCTGTGCAGTTGGTCTTTAAACACCCTCCACATGTGGAGAAGATACAGGAGCCGAGTTAGGCCATTCGCCTCATTGGGCCTGCTCCGCATGTCAGAGTGGACTTGCCCAAAATAGGCTGTTCCCAATTACTTGTCCCTAGTTCCTGCCTAATACTCTTGTAATTTGCTCTGCTCCAGTTTAGTACTCTTCCACAAAGTCCATACTTATTGCTACCTGGTTGGCAAAGTAATAGGTGTCTTGTAATGTTGGGTTTCTTGCAAATCACATTAACATTTTGAAAACCTCAGTATTTAATCTCTAATCTTTTCCCACCAAAGTTGCAAGGGGCCATGTTTGTGGATATGATCATCTTAATTTAATTTTACCTTTATTTAATTATTCATTTGTAGTGATACTGCAGAGTAACCAGCCCCTCCAGCCCAACGAGCTCACAACACCCAATTACACTCATGTGATTAATTAACCTACTAACCCGCATGTCTTTGGATTTGGAAGGAAACTGAAGCACCCAGAGGAAACCCACGCAGTCACAGGAAAACAAATAAACCCCTTACAGATGGCCACAGACTTGAACCCATGTTGCTGGTGCTGTGATAGCATTACTCTAACTGTGCCACCCCAATTCTGGATGCATTAAAGTGAATTCACTTTTTTCTAGGAAGATGTCGGCTAGTATTGAACCTAATCACACTCTTTTCTCTGGAATATTGTAGGTTTCAAAGGCATCAGCTGACCTGATGGCTTACTGTGATGCTCACCTCAGGGACGACCCACTCATTGCCCCACTGCCTGCCTCGGAGAACCCCTTCAGGGAGAAGAAGTTCTTCTGTGTCATCCTCTGACAACGTCCAAGAAAGAGGGCTGAGAGGTGGGGTATACTTTGTCCAAACAGAAGACTGTGGTTGTTGGGAGTGTCACATGTGCATGCTGTAATCATTGCACCTATTTAGAGGAATAACCGTTACTAAGTGTTTTATGTTGATCATGATTTTGATGGCACAGTATTGTGTCAGTTACACAATCACAAGATAATTCTTTTTTATGAATTTAGATGACTTTTTCTAACTAGATCCTTGTGTTTTGTATATTTAATATAAAATGTTAAAGCACAATTCATTGGTGGTAACAGGAAGGAGTGGCTTTGCAGAGAAGTTAAGTATAAGCATTCTATTTTTTAATGATCATACATACCTAGTGAGATAAAGTGAATTTACACAATCTCAGCAGTACTGAAGTTCCATGGAAAGGGCAAAATATTAAGAAATGTTTATTGTGAAACTAACCCTGAATAAGAAACAAAAATAACTTGTTTTTATAGAAAATTATCTTTTGCTTTCTCAATACAGATCTAACATATCCTGATTGATCTGACAATAGTTTTGAATAGCTTCCTTATTTCGAAGTTCAAAGTAAATTTATTAACAAAGTACATATATATTACTGGGTACTACCTTGAGATTCATTTCCTATATCTAAAAGCATTGCCAAGTTTAGTAGATTAATTGGTGGTATTTTCAAACAGCTTGGGGCTTGAATCTATGTCCAAGGTCCCAGCGGTACTGAACATGGAACTTGCAGCACATAAACAGTGGTATGTTGGTGCATATGCTGCACATGAGGTGTTTGCACTCATCTTCATCTCACCCTGTTAACAAACCCTTCTGTTGCTTTGTTGCTCCTTTTGAATGTGCTGATCGATACCACATTTCACAACTCCCTGAGTGAACGGGAGAAGAAGAGCGAATTCCCTACTGGACTCACTAATCACTTTCTTGTATTAATAGCCTCAGCATGTTCTGAAAGACAGTCCTCTTTGCAGAAAACAGCACAAGTTTTTCTCTGTATTTAAAGAGACTGTATACTTGAAGAATGAGAGCCATTTTTTGAACGAAGCAACAATCTTGAGCAGGGTCCCTTACATAATGGAATGTGGGCTATTTATTAAGTGAAGATTAGTGAGTTTGGGATATCCTCAAGTACCAGAGTGCAGCAAAATTGCCCTCCTTTATTTCAGAGAAGTAATTTATGATGACTTCTGCCTATTCTTTTTTAAAGTACCCTGTGAAGGACATAGAATGGGAGCCTTGTGAAATGGGAAGTGAGGGTGTCATTGCCAATTAACCGGAATCTGGCAACCTGCACTCGTTTCTCAATCACGGGATTCTTGGGCACCACTTACTATTGGACAGGTATTTTACTTACTCTCAGATGGTGGTTGTCCATCGTGTCCAACAATGAAAGGAAATCTGTGTGGGAGAGTTTTTAGAGTGAAAAAGCTGCTGCATTGGGGCAGTTCCACTCTATCAACCTCATAAGTCTGGGTTTAGAGGTATGAATAAGCATCACAAACTGGGGTTAGTGTCTGACCATGACCATGGCATCTTCTGTGCCTTGTCATGTCCTTTGCTGTCCTTGGAATGATGCAGTACCTTCTTTCTGTCCGTTGGATCTCACTGTAGGTCTCATCCGTCCGGTCCACCAGAGCTGACTTTGCGTGCTGGGACAGGCATGTCCCTAATTCTCAAGTATTATTGGCTTTTAACACATGGATTTAATTGGTTATTAAAATCTGAAATATATATTATGATTGATACTTAAATATGCAAATGTTGGGATTCTGAAGTGCACCAAGTCTCTAATGGGTCAATATTTGTAAAGAACTAGTCCAATTCTGTATAAAAATGGCAATTTTTTTGTTCAGATGTCAGAACAGGGTGGTGACAGAGACCATGCTGTTTCCCTTGTGCACAAGTAAATAAAGTGTAATTGAGGAATGAATGCAAATTGTCAGAATCCAGTTAATGGGCAATGACAGGGGAAGCTTGAAAGCTCAGAAATGGTGAACTCAGTACTGTCATCACAGTTTTAATCAATTAAAATATCTTCAATGTATATTTAACATGAAATACAATAATAAGAATTTAATATGAATGTGAGTTATTGTGTTGATCAGAACATTATGGAGCAGTTCCTCGTAGGATGCTGGCAGCTAAGATTGCTCATTGTATAGGAGGTTTTCTGGGCTGCTGAGTGTAGTGCAAAGAATCAAAAATGCACCAAACACATTTCCAAATAAAATATCTACTCGATTGATTTTGTGTGATGGCTGCTGTTGGTATCTGTGATATCCCCTGAGCTGAGGAGACATTAGAACCACCTATCATATCGATACAATGGATGTTCAAGAGTGCAGCTTTGCAAACTTTAGCTAAACTCATAGGAAAGTAGCCCTGAAGCAGGTTTTGTTACTTACCACAAAAAAAGCCATTTATGTTTCCAAAGCTGAACAGAAAGAGGTTGCATTCTTGATGCTATAAACACAATGGGGAAGGCAAAGATTCAAGATTGTTGATTGTCATTCTTCAGTACACGAGTGTAATGGAGGACAAAATGATTGTTGTTCATTGACAAAAATATTTGCGTATCACATTCCCGAACTAGATCTTGGATGGGGTGAGAACGGATTAGGATAAGTAACAAAAGTTTGTCAAAAGGTTTTAAAGTGAGTCATGAATGAAGGAAGACAGTTGAAGGAATTCCAGCGTTCAGAATCTACAGGGCTCTGGAGATCTGCTTAAATCAAGAAGTTGAAGGCAAAGCTTTACACTGAAGGTGATAACCAGCTGGAAATGGGTCAGAGTCAGGTTCTGGTCAGTAAGGAGCAACTGGATGCTTCAAAAGGAATATAGACAGGCTGGTATTTAGCCGTCAGAAGTGTAAAAGCTTATGAGACTGCCTTCAACAGAACTGGTCTTGTGATGTTGGTTTCATCTAAAATGAATAGGAATACATCAAACGTATGATAATAGCCAAAAATGTACATCTTTCAATTCAGCACAATTGCACTGTAAATCTGAATGTCAAATATAAATTGATTAAAAATTAATTCCAGTGTTTAACTTTTGATGTGGTGATTGTGCATTCTGGGTAATCGTGTTTCCAAGTTCAGCACTTAGTAATCCTCACATAACACAAAAATCAATCAACATTGGCTCCCCCCCCCTTTGATTTATTTCCATTTTATTTTACCTTGTTTCTTTTAACTTTTTAAATGTTTTTGAAAATATGCTAAAGGAGAAATGTAGTTTGCCAAAGCTATCAGCTGTTCCCATAGTAAGGGAGAGATGGATACTCACAATTAGCCATTATTTATCAACCATGTCATGTTACTTTGCTTTTCATGTTCAAAACTAGAGGCAGACTTGGAACAAGCATCTTGGTACAAAGAGTTTTTTGAATTAAAACAAAAACAAAATGTCAATAAATAGTTGCCACCTTTCCAGGATTGCCCTGGAGTCTCCAGGAGTGAAAGATTAATCCCTTCAACAGCGCCAGTGAGCAATATCCAGGGGAAAAAGAATTGCAGTCCATTGAAAAAAAATTCAAAAAGAAAATTATTCGTTTTAAAAGTATGAGAGGTGGCGGGGGCTAGATTGCTTGAATGGATGGGACAGAAGTAGGCAGATGTATTGTGAATTTTTCAGGAGTAAGTCTGACTATAGTTGGTAAGCTCTGGTAGAAAAATCTTGCAACGTGTTAGCATTAATGTTTTGTTCATGATTGAGGGGAGAAAAACGACTACCTTAATGTTATTCTTTAACTACTTCTAGAAAACAAGTTTAACTAATGACTTTCTAGAAAGGGAGGATATCCTTAGTTTAAACAACAGGAATTCTGCAGATGCTGGAAATTCAAGCAACACACATCAAAGTTGCTGGTGAACGCAGCAGGCCAGGCAGCATCTGTAGGAAGAGGTGCAGTCGACGTTTCAGGCCGAGACCCTTCGTCCTGCCTGGCCTGCTGCGTTCACCAGCAACTTTGATGTGTGTTGCATATCCTTAGTTTATGAAGGTTTCTTGATCACAAGGTTCTCACAGATGCAGAAGGTAAGTTGGCTGTGTACCCCACTGCTCTGATTCATTAATAAATGATTCCATGCCTTTCGCTCATCAGTCCATCCCAGTCCTCAGCATTGCATACAGAATAATTTCCAGACATCTGTCCTAAAATTGTTCTATTAGAGCTACCACCGTATGGTCCCACTTCCATCAGTTTATACTTTCCTTTCTAATAACAATTGTGTACCTCTATATAGGCTCACAACTCAGGTGCCACTCTTCCAGGCTGATTGACACAAAATTTCTCATGTTTACTCATATCTCGGATATATTTTTTAATAATTTTAGTTTTATTTTTAGAGAATTAGCATAGTAACAAGGCCACACTCCCCAAATACATCAATACATCCATGTGACCTACTGACCTGTATGTCGTTAGAATGTGGGAGGAAACCAGAGCACCCAGAGGAAACTCATGCAGTTATGGGGAGACATGTCTTTACAGACTGTGGCAAGAATTGAGTCTGGGCTTTTGGCGCTGTAAGAGAGCGTTACACTCACATTATGATGCAGTGCTGCTCCTACACTACCACGCCAGGATTAGCTTCCTGGCCCCTCTCTACACATTTCAATTCATGAATGTACTTGGTTACCAAAAATGTGGTCTGTTTAGGAGTACTCTTTTCAGAAATGAAGATTGCATATGAAATACCAATCTCCTCCTGCTGGGTGATCTTAAAATCACATGAATGAGAAATGACTGAGATAATGTTAAATTTCTCTTTTTAACATGTTTACCAGTAATTACATATTAAAACAAGTGATAAAACATGTTAACACTTGCTTTAACATCCCAGACTATGTCATTACTCCTGTAGTATATTTAAAACCTAATTTTGAAATCTGTTGGATTTCAACAGAAAAAACCCAGGCTCAGTACATTTGTAATAATATGTCATTTCATCCCTCATTATAAGAAATATTACTCATGGAAAGCACATTTATTTTCCTTTGCCAGTTTTCCCTCCCAGAGATACAGTAGCTGTCTGATATGTTGCTCCTTGTTTGTACCTGTTTGTACAGGTTTGTACCTGTTGTAAGAACCATCAAAATCTCTCTTCAAATTTATTCCTAATCATACACACACAACTTGTATAGCAGTTCATACACCCAGTACAAATATGGTTGGAGTTGATGATCAGATCCTCAAATGACCACGTGAAGGAGGGCTTAACTGGTTTTGTCATATGTGTACCTGGAGCATGATTGTGGCATTCCTACACCTACTCACCAAGGAGCCATCAAACATTAGCCTGACACTATTTCGGATTGGGACATTGGAGTTCAGAGTTCAATTCTAGTGTCCTGTAAGAAAGTTTGTACGTTCTTCCCATGTGGGTGAGAGTTTCCTTTGGGTGCTCCAGTTTCCTCCCACATACCAAAGACAGTTAGTAGGGTAACTGATCATTGTAAACTGTCATATGATTAGGCTAGGGTTAAATCGGTGGGTCAATGGGAGGTGCAAAGGCCCGTTCTGTGCTGTATCTCTAAATTAATTAATTAATCAATTGGTGTTTCGGACAGATGAATATTTGCTTTTGGAGTGGAAAACTAATGAATTGGCATCCTGATTTTATACTAAACAAATTTTCCTTTTCGCTGGTTTCAGTGGCTACCAGTCTGTTACCTATTTTGTGCTACAGCCCAGTACCCATTGTTTACTTGGTGTGAAACTCAGCACAGTGATAATATATGGATAAGATTTGGCCTTTGGACATTCAATCGAATATATTTCAGTACTCTTCTCAGTCAACTGGTGGAATCTAAATGATAATCTCCAAACCTTAAGATATTCAGAGGAAAGTATGGGGGCGGCGGGGGGGGGGGGGGAGAACATCAGGTAAGTTTTTCTACACAGTGGTAAAATGTGCTGCTAGGAGTGGTGGTAGTGGCAGATACATTAGGTACATTTGATGCATGGATGAAAGAAAGGGGAAGAGTTAGATTGACCTTGGAAGAGGTTAAAGGTCAACACGATATTGTGGGTTGTACTGTTGTATGTTTTATATTCAAACCAATTTACCAGCAGCCATTCAGAGATGAATTCACTGGGACATCACATAGTTTTGATGTCTGCCATTGTTTTAAATTGTTCTTTGCATCAACATGCGGGCTGAGCATACAAGCCTTCAAAGAGCACCTCCTTTTGCATCCTGTAAACTTGCACTTAATCCTGCTCGCTCCATCACCAGCAGCACTGAGGAAAGGAGTGTGTGCATTCAGGGAGTTGGAAGGAGACATGGAGGGTGTGTGTTTCAGGTGTTCACTGCCCTGGGTCATCTTGATAGCAGAGATCAGAATTTTGGGAGATACAGGCAAAAGAGATAATATGCATCACATCCAACAGCTACAGCACAGTGCAGCAGAAATGGAGGGGACTGAACTGGGGAGTGGAATCACGCCCCTATGGATAAGGATCAAAAAGTGTAATCCCTAATCACAAGCAAAATGGGAATCCGGAGGAACTCAGCAGGTCAGACAGCATATATGGATGGGAATAAACAGTCAACATCTTGGGCTGAGACCCTTCATTAGAACTGGAAATGGGGAAGAAGCCTGCAGAAAGTGGGGGGAGGGAGGTCAAATAGAGACGGACATTCAAAGTTAAGTCACTAACTTTGACAAAATATTGTAAAGTAACTTGCTGCAATTGATCAAGTAAAACAACATCTGGCATTGGGGTACAACAAACTTGCCATGTTTTGTGATAATGCGTAGAAAGCCGTGAGAAATGTACTGAGTCTGCTGCCCTTTGTTTACTTTGAAAATTATTAAGAACACTACATTTTGAAGGGAAAAAATTCAAACTTTGTGTCAATCCTTGTGTCCTACTTCCTGGGAGAAAAGCACAAAGATTCTTCTTATGGTCTTTTAATTCTTTTCCAACACACCACTCACATGGGAAGCAATTGAAACATGCTGCACCGTTGCATGATAAAAATATTGTAATTCACCTCAACCTGATAAGTTTAACGTTGCATCTCTGACAAATCTGAATGAAAATCAAGTCCCAACCTTAGTTTCTTACATCATAACTCAGATACGCAAATTGATCGGTCATATCCTGTTTGGTGATTAGTACAGATTATGAAGCAATTAAAGAGATATTCAGTTATCATACACGTCTGGGGCTTCTTTTTTCTTCTTTGTGAATGGAACATGCATTACACTCCTTTCCTAACACCAGATCACCTCAAAGCTCTTTACAGCCAATGAAATACTTTTTTTGTTGTAACTTAGAAGCTACAGCATGGCTATATGGGCCAGACCCTATGTGAGCAGACCATGTGTGAGCGGTTCAATTTGGGCTGGATGTGCATTCTGATAAAAACAAATGAATTTGGATCAGGTCATGCAGTGCTGGCCCAACTCTGTACTTTATCCAAGACAGCATCAATAGTCATGGAGCACTACTGCACAGAAACAGGCTCTTTGGCCCATCTAGTCCATGCTGAATTAGATGACTAGTCCCATTGACACGCACCCGGACCAAAGCCCTCAATACCCTTCCCATCCATGTATTATCCAAATTCCTCCTGTGTTTCAATTAAGCACGCATCCACCACTTGATTTAAAGGTGGATTCAGATAAACTGGGGACATTTAAGAGACTCATACGTACAAGAATGAAGGAAAAATGGAAGTCTATGCGGGAGGGAAGGGTTAGATTGATCTTGGAGTAGGTTAAAACTTCAGCACGACATCATGGCTGAGGGGTCTGCACAGATGCACTGTTTTATGTTATTTCTTTAGTCAGAACATTCGCATTTTTGAAATGCTTGAGATAATCAGCACTAAAATAGAAGCAGAAAATGCTGGAAATACTTGATATGCAATATCCATGGAGAAAAACAGTTTATAAGATTTCAGCTGATGACTAAATGGAGTACAGGATGAAGTGGACAGCTCAGAGTTGAAAGAGGGTAAGAGCTACTGAATCAATCAAATTTATCATCCCTGACATAATGCCATGAAATTTCTTGTTTGAACATAATATTTATACCATGTAAGAATTATAAATTCTGGATCATGGGTCAGATTTTAATTTTATACCAGAGCAGAAACACAGAAACCAGTTCACACAAAACAAAGGGCTAAGGGTGTGGATTACACCTTCAAGTGTCTTAACTAGGACAGGAGCATGGGATCTTCTAATTCAGGGATTCACAGATAATTTTAGAAAGGATCTTCTTTCTGACTTCTACACTCAATAGCAGGACAATCTGATCCCTACCTATAAGCACTGCCAACATTTCTACATTTGATTGCATAATCAGTAAAATAGAAACAGAAGGTGCTGGACGTGCAGAATCTGTGGAGAAAAAGATTTGAGGCTGCTGACTTTAGTGTTGATGCACCAGGATGAAATGGACAGGTCAGATTTTTTAAAATGTCAGTGCTATTGAATCAGAAACATTCATTATCGTGAAATGTGTTTTGTGGCAGCAGTACAGTGAAATACATAAATACTAGTTAAAGGAAAGGTACGTCGCATCCGGAGTTTCTCCAGTTAGTGGACGATTTCCCTCCACACCTCTCTGGCGTAGTGGGGAACCGCGTACGAGGCAAGTTACAGCAGTGGTTTGCCATTGCCTTCTGCGACTAGTTACAATAAGAAATATATAAAAGATAAAAGAAGTAGTAGCAAAAAAAGAGAGCAAAATACCTTGGTAGTGATCATGGACTGTTCAGAAATCTGATGACAGAGGAGAAGCAGCTGTTGTTAAAACACTGAGTGTGGGTCTGCAGGCTCCTGCAGCTGCTTGACGGTCGTAGTGAGTTGAGGGCATGCCCTGGATGGGGACAGCTGTAATTCACGGATGCTGCCTTCTTCAGGCAGCATCATTTGCAGTTCACATCGATGGTGAGGAGGCTGGTGTCCATGATGGAGCCGGCTGAGTTTACAACCGCAGCAGTTTTTTCCAGTCCTGTGCATCGCAATGCAAGGTCAAGAATATGCAGATATGAATGCGTGCTATTAAACACAGACTTCAGAATGAAACAGGAACAGGATTCAACAACATCTGAGCATGTTGAATGTACACAACCACAGGGGATTCAAAACGCCAATGGCAGTATTTCAGGTGGAATTCACACAAAATGTCAGAACTCAAGATACTTACTGAGGTAAGAAAATGGCTGTGGAAAAGAATTTTGGTCCACAACTTGTTGAAAACAAAGGATTGAGAAACTATGGAGTACCAATAAGGTAAAAGAATTTAAACCAAAACTCTAATCAGAGAGAGGAGTAGACCATTCTCAGAGAATCCATTCCTACAAGGCGGCAACTATGGATTTTATTCCATAACCACTATTTTATAAACTAATTAAGAATAATTGTAAAGAATAAATATTCAAGTTTGCTAATGACTCCACTGTTGTACCGCAAAATGAAGGTGGTGACAAATCTGCATATGGGGAGAGATTGAAAATCTGGCTGAGTGGCGCCACAACAACAACCTCTCACTCAATGTCAGCAAGACCAAGGAGCTGATTATTGATTTCAGGAGGGGAAACTGGACGGCCACGAGCCAGTCCTCTTCGGAAGATCGAAATGGGAGAGGGTCAGCAACTTTAAATTCCTTGGTGTTATCATTTCAGAGGATCTGTCAAGGGTGCTCGTAAATGAAATTATGAAGAAAGCACAGCGGCACCTCCTCTTAGGAGTTTGCAAAGACTCAGCATGAAATCTAAAACTTAGACAAACTTCTATAGATGAGTTGTGTACAGTATATTGATTGGAATGGAAAATCCTACAAAAAATAGTGGATATGGGCCAAACTATCATGGGTAAAGCCCTCCCCACCATTGAACACATCTACATGAAGCATTGTTGACGAAAGGCTGCGTCCATCTCTCTACTCACTGCTGCCATCAGGAAGAAGGTACAGGAGCCTCAGGACTCACACCTCCAGGTTCAGGAGCAGTTATTACCCCTCAACCATCAGGCTCTTGAACCAAAGGTAATAACTTCACTTGCCCTATCATTGAAATGTTCCCACAACCTATGGACTCACTTTCAAGGACTCTTCATCTCACATTCTTGATAGTTAGTTAGTTAGTTATTTATATATTATTTATTTTCTTTTCTGTTTACAGAGTAGTCTTTCAGTGATCTTATTATAGTAATTATTCTATTATGGATTTACTGAGTATGCCCGTGAGAAAATGAATCTCAGGGTTATATATGAAAACATATGTACAGTACTTTGATAATAAATTTACTTTGAACTTTGATTACTGAATTTTTTTTTCTCGCATGTTGCGCCAAAACTACTAATACATGTAAATGTAAATGGCGAATAAAGTTGACCCTTGAATTCAAGGGTAATCAAAATGTGTAAATAAATCAAGAGCTGTTGGAAAACCTTCAATAAAATCAAAGAACGCTGGGAATCCTCAGGAGATCAGTCAGGGGAACAAAGTTAACGTCACGGCTCCACAACACTCCAGCAAGACTTTTCTTAGTTTTGTTCAAACGTTATCCATCCAAAATATTGTTAGCTTCCAGCATCTGCTTCCTAGATTTACAGTACCATCAGAAACTACAACTCCCAGAACCCACCGCGCAGAACACGGCTGCGCACAACATGCGATAGGTAGGCCCCCTGCGCTATTAGTGGTAAGAGAAAGCATCGACTGCACTGTCGGTGGACAACAGGCAAGTGCAGCCGTTGGGAACGGTGCTTATATGACAATCAATGCGGAGCGTGGCTGTGCTGGCGGCGACCTGTTTTTGTGCCCTCGCCATTACCGTTCACTTCGGCCTGCGGATCGACTCCATGCGCAGCCACTTCTTCCAGTGGCGAGGTAATGGTGCATTTAACCGTCACTGAACCGCCCGGTGGGGCGCGGGGGGGGAGGTGGGGGGCGGGGTGACGTCGCCTGCTGGCGGCTGGGGGAGGTCACTGCTCGGCTGGAGGGGGTGGCGTGACGTCAGCCCAATCAGCCCCGCCTCTCATTCGTCACCCCCTTTCCTTTCTTGAGAACTTTCGCTCCATCTGCCGCTATGGCAAGGATTTCCCTGCGCCCTCCCATATGAATTCCACTTTCCATAACCACACTGCCACACAAGAACTTCTGCAGATGATGGAAATCTTGAGCAATACACAAAAAGCTGGAGGAACTCCGCAGGTCAGGCAACATCCATGAAGGGAAATTAACATTTCAGGACAAGATCCTGAGATCATAGAACTATATAACACGATATTAGCCCTTCGGTCCACGATGTTGTGCCAACCTTTTAACCTACTCCAAGACATCATCATCAGGTGCCATGCCCAGTTTGAGCTTTGACTGCCATGGCCCACACACTCCTGTTTTGGGTCAAGTGGATCAATTCATTGGTATTCATTTCCAATTCTCTGGCTGCTGTCTCCATTCATCATTTGTCTTTGTCTTCCTCTTGCTTTCTTCCCTTCAATCTTTCCCATAATTACTGTGCACTCCAACTCCTCTTTCCTCATTACGTCCAATGAAGTTATGTTGCCTTTTCATGATTTCATACATTATTTCTCTTTTTGTGCTTGCTCTGTTCATGACATCCTCGTTATATATTCATTTTGTTCATGATATTCTTTGCATCTTCAAAAACCACACCTCTGCTGCTTCAATTGGTTTCCTCATGTTACTAGATATTGTCCAACATTCTGAGCCATATAACATAAATGGATAAACGTAACATTTCAGTACTCTGAGGCAGGTTGTCGTGCCTAGTTTAGTATCGGTCATTATACTCTTCATTCTCGTAAAGGTGTCTTTTGCCATCCCTATTCTTCTTTTGATGTCCATGTCACACCTGCCATCTGGTGTCATCCAGCTTCCTAAGTAGCAAAAGTTCTGTACTTGTTTTATGTCTTCCCCATTTATTCTCAGCCTGCAGATAGGATTCTCCCTTCTTTTTGGATACCACCATACATTCTGTCTTTTTGCAGTTGATAGACAGACCCATTTTTGCACTTTCTTCAATGACTATATCAATTAAGTTTTGTAGTTCTTCCTCGGTACTTGCCATTAGCACAGTGTCATCCACATATCTGAAATTATTAATATTTTCACCGCCAACTTTGATTCCCAAGATGTCTCTTATTTTTTGTAATATTGTTTCACTGTACACATTAAATAAATCGGGAGAAAACGCACCCTTGTCTAACGCCTCTCTTGATTTTCGTAAACTGACTCACTTCTCCATCTATTCTTACAGTGGCAGTTTGTTCCCAGTACAGATTTCTGATTAGGCGGAGGTCTTTCAAGTCTAGATCTAGAATTTCCTGTAATATTTTGAATAACTTATTGTGCTTCACTTTATCAAATGCTTTTGTGTAGTCGATAAAACAAACAAACAAATCTTTTTGCACTTGAATAGCTCGTTCTGGTCGTATCCTTTAACATCAATAATGCGTTTCTTGTACCTTTGTCTTTCACAAAACCACATTGTTCTTTACCTGTTTCAGCTTGTATCTTACTTTTAGCTCTTGTCATCAAAATTCTTAGAAGTATCTTGGTGATATGACTCGTTAAACTTATGGTCCTATGTAATTCACATTCTATTGCTCCAGGTTTCTTAGGAAGAGTGATAAATATTGATTTTTTTCATCTCTTCTGGTATTATTCCAGTCTCATAAATGTCATTGATTAAATCAGAAAGTTTTTCAAATCCATAATCTTCAAGGGCGATAATTTGTTCTATTACTAATTCATCAGGACCTGCTGCCTTTCCTTTCTTCATCTTATTTATTGCATTACAAACTTTCGATTTTAAAATACTTGGACCTTCAATGTTTTTCTTAATTTCTGGTTTATCACCTTGATCATCTTCAAACAATTCCTGAATGTACTCAGTCCATCTGTTCATAATCTCATCTTTTTCCATGATAATGGTACCGTCCTTTGCTTTCAAACGTCCACCTAAAGAACAGAGGAGCTTTTTACCAGTGATATTCTGGATTTGTTGATGTAACCTTTTTGAACCACTAATAGGGATTCTTTCTATTTGCTCACATTCCTGGTTTAACCATTCTTCTTTGACTTTTTGACATAAGCTTTTAACTTTTTTATCTAAGGACTTATATTCTATTGGATTTGCTTTCTTCCGTCTCCCTTCTTCCATTAGATTTTTGATTTCATCTGTCATCCATTTATTCTTTGTGCTTTTTTGCTTTTTTAGGAATCACTGACTTTGCTGATTCTACCAAGGTATCCTTTAGACTCCAAGACACCAGACTCAAAAATAGTTAACTTTCCCCAAGTAGTAAGGCTGATCAACACCTCCACCCACCCCACCACCACTATATAATTTCCTGCTAGAGTCACCTTATGTACAGATGCTCCTGTGCCTATTGTCATGTTATGGACATAAAATCAATCTACGTATATAAACTATCTTCTGCGTTCATATTTATTGTGTTTTTTGTGCCATGTTGGATCTGGAGTAACAATTATTTCATTCTCCTTTACACTTATGTACTGGAAATGACATTAAACAATCTTGAATCTTGAATCACTCTTATGCTTAACTCCCACATTAACCTTTAATTATGCCCTCATTGCTGCCCTGGGAAAAAGATTGTCCACCCTATCTATGCCTCTGACCATCCTATACACTTCTGTCATATCACCTCTCAGCTTCCTTCGCTCCAAAGAGAAAAGCCCTAGCTCACTCAACCTTTCCTCATAAGACATTGTCTCTAATCCAGGCAGCGTCCTGATAAATCTTCTGTGCACCTTTTCTTAAGTTTTCATTTCCTTCCAGAAACTAGAACTGAACTCAACACTCCATGTGTGGAGTACTCCAGAGATTTAAGGAGTTGCAGCATTACGTTGCAGCTATAACAGATCAGCCATGATGGAACAGACTTGATGGGCCAAAGAGCCTAATTCTGCTCCTCTCTCATGTTCTTCCAGCTCTTGAACTTAATCACCCTATTAACTTTGAGGGATCTATGGACATGGTCCCTAAGATCCTCCTGTTCCTCCACACTGCTATAAATGCTGCAATTAACCCTGTACTCTTCCTTCAGTTTTGACCTTCCAAAGTGCATTACTTTACACTTTTGCAGATTGGACGTTATCTGTCACTTCTCAGCCCAGTTCTACAAGTTATCGATGTTCTCTTGTAATCTATGACTATCCACAACACCCCCAGCAGTCCACTGATGCTTCCTGGCCTGCTGAGTTCCTCCAGAATTGTGTGCTTTGCCATTCCCACACTGACATGTCTGTCCAGGGGCACTCATACTGCCACATTGAGGCTAGATGCAGAATGGAGGACCAACACCTCATATTCTGCCTTGGTAGTCTCCAAATTGACGGCATCAGCATTGATTCCTTTATCTTCCATCAGTTCTACCCACCCTTTCTTTGTTCCTTTACCCCTTCCCTCCTCTCACAACCTGCCCATCACCCACAACTTCCTCTCTCTCTGAGGCCCAATGTCTGTGAGAGTGCTTGTCCAGGCCTGGGACTGGAGGTGGCCTGTCCTGGGTCCTGGGTTTGTGCTGTTGGGCTGAATGTGGTGGCACCGAAATGTATGGCAATGCTTACAGGCTGCCCCAACACGTCCTTGGATGTGGTGGTTGTTAATGCAACCGATGCATTTCACTGTACGTTTTGATGTGCACGTGATAAATAAATCTGAAACTGAAGGTGGCAGCACTGGTAGAGAAGGTGGTGGATGAGGCACATGGGATGCTTAGCCTCACTGCATGGGCACAGAGTGCCAGGACCGGCATGCTATGGTACAGCTTGTAAAGCTTTAGTTATGTCACACTATAAGAAGGATGTGAAAATAAATTTACTTTGAACTTTTGAATGTTGATAGATTGAGGAATAGATGGATATGGAGAAATGGAGGGGAGCTGAGGCCACTGTATGGCAGGGTGGGGTTGACAAGCCTGATGGACTCCTGCTCCTATTCCCTTGTGTTCTTGTAGCTTGGACTTCCAATGTGTACATACGTAAGCCTTATCTGAGGACTGAAGCTCAGTGACTAAATCTGCAACATCTTTGATTCTGAGTGGTGACAGTGAGTGTGGGCACGTGGCCAAGTGGTTAAGACATTGGACCTGAAGGTCGTGAGTTCGAGCCCCAGCCGAGGCAACATGTTGTGTCCTTGAGCAAGGCACTTAATCACACCTTGCTCAGCAACGACACTGGTGCCAAGCTATATGGGTCCTAATGCCCTTCCCTTGGACAGCATTGGTGTCGTGAAGAAGGGAGACTTGCAGCATGGGCAACTGCTGGTCTTCCATACAACCTTGCCCAGGCCTGAGCCCTGGAGAGTGAAGACTTTCCAGGCGCAGATCCATGGTCTCGCAAGACTAACGGATGGTGACAGTGAACAGTTTTCTGTTTGTCATATTGAATAGCTTCATGCAAGTAGGAAGTTTGTTGGAAGTGTGGTGCAACAGGGTAACAAGAAAGACTGAGGAAAAATGTTGAGAATTGTCCACCATCTCAGTCTGAGGACCACAGTTTTGCTTACTGTCAGTTAGCAGACATCTGCTGGACAAGAATTTGAGCACAGCCAAATTCTAAAATTCTAAAATTTGAAGGTTGCTCCATTTTCCTTCTCAGTTGAGGAAGTCAAAGGTGTTAGTGAGATCAAAAAATGGCCGTGTTTCTTCCTGCATTTCTCTTGGAGACATTGTCTACTTTGCCTCCAGGTGGGTAGGATCCACACTGTGACTCACGAAGCAAAAAGGAGCTGGTTGAGAAGAACTTGATAATGACCTGCCCTCTAGCAGACAGCAGGGTTACCAAATTAGGAAGAGTTTGCACTGTTTAATATCTTGCAGGAATGGTGCCTTTGAGTTACTAAATCGAGACGTAAAGATCCCTTGACACTCTATCAAAGAAGATGGGTGTATTCAAAGTTGCATGAGATGGTTGAACGTACAATTCCTCAATTACCTCATTGACCGTGTGTCTTATTGTCTACTTGTGATGTACTTCAACAGTAATTGTTACTGCTACACTATATTCTGCATTCTGTTACTATTGCTCCCTTTGTACTACCTCGATTTTGAAGTGATAAGTATGGGTGGTATGCAGAACAAAGTTTTTCACTGTACGTTGCTACATGTGACAATAATAAAGCAATTGCCAATTGGTGGTAGTGTTTTGTAATAAACTGCAGTCATCAAAGGCACAACACAATTGAAAATTGTTCTACTTTAACGAGATGCTGGCTTTCTTTATTGCAGAGTGGACAACAAACCAGTACGATCTTGTGATTGGGATACTGTCAGCTCGTCACCATCGTGAATTGCGGAATGCACTCCGGAAGACTTGGCTGGGCCACGTACCAGAACTGAACCACCGGTGAGTGTGTTTGACCAAACACAGCAGTTTTCAAAAATAAAGAGTGTAGATTAGCTTTATTTGGCACATGTACAGTGGAATGCATCATTTTGCATCAACGAAGACTGAGGATGTGTTGGGAGCAGCCCACAAGTGTTCCCATGCCTCCAACACCAACACAGCACGTCCACCTCACTAATCCTAACCCATCTGTCTTTGAAATGTGGGGACCTGGAAGAAAGCCATACAGTCATGGGGGGAATGTACAAACTCCTTACAGGCAGAGGTGGGAATTCAAGTTCAAGTTTAATTGTCATTCAACCATACCCATGTATGCAGCTAAATGAACCAAAGCACTGTATATACAGCCACACACAGCACATATAGTACTTATAGTCACAAAATAATATTAGCACAAGTCCTTTAGTGGCATGGCCTGAAGATTGATGTTGCATAGAATGTTGTCCTGGAGCCACATTTCTGCAAAAACAAGTATGCAGCAGTTTCTCATCTCACTCCAGTACAGATGAATGGATTAATCTAGGATTGGTGTGACTGGGTGGTAGGATGGTCACTGTGGATTCAATGGGCTGAAGGGGCTGTTTCTTTGTTGTAGCTCTCCTGTGACTCTGTGATAAAGATGCTTTGATGGTGAAATGCTTCTTCTTAGTGTAACAGTCAAAAACTTATTCACAAATTGGGGGTGGCACAGTAGTGGAACATCATTACAATGCCAGTGACCTGGGTTCAATTCGCTGCTGTCCGCAAGGAGTTTGTACATTCTTTCCGTGATGGCATGGGTTTCCTCTGGGGGCTCCTGTTTCCTCCCACATTCCAAAGACATATGGGTTAGTAAGTTAATTGGTCACATGGACGTAATTAGGTGACTTGGGCTTGTTAGGCTAGAAGGGCCTGTTACTGTGCTGTATCTCTACTTACAATAAATAAAAATAAATAAAATGTTTCCACTACAGGCTGTAAGCCCATTGGAGACTGGGCTAGTATCCACATAGTGATGACATCTTGATGTTTATATGATGGGTATTTACATTTTCACACACCATGAAACATCTGTCCATTAACTAAATATACTTTGCGATTGCATCCAGATTATGGTCTGTTTCAAAGACTCAACTCTGACACTGGCAGCCTGGGTTAGGAATTTCAATCAACTTTATAATCAATTGCTGTATCACCGTGAGTTATTCATTCTTGCTGTGGGAACTTGATTACAGGTGCTGATGAAATTCAAATTCTTGTCTTTTTTTGTTTATGGCAGTGTCCTTGCAAAATTCATAATCGGTACTTATGGCTGTGACATACCGGATGAGGACCGGGAGGACCCTTACTCCTGTCAGCTGCTCAACTTTACAGACCCAGGTCAGGCTCACTGGATGCTGTTTACATCTACGTTTTTATCTACCTGACCAACAAAAGGCCCCCTGTGCACAAGCAGCAAAAAAATCTAAATTAAAAGCTGAGAGAGTGTTTACATTTTATGTTGTCATCCTTACAGAAACAACTGGAGATGTAATCATGTTTTAAACAAATGCAGAGGCAGAGGAGGGTGAAACCTAGAAAGTTTAGAGAAAGGAATGTTGGTGAGACATGTGAAAGGACGAAAAGCATGGACTTTCATCAGCTCAGAAGGTATTTCCTCCACTGTCCCAAACATCCACAGCCAGCTCCCACGGCCATAGTTGTCTTTAATGCCTCATTGTTTCAGTGTGTCTGGACCCTTTAGTTCCCGTTTGCCAACTCTGTGAGGTTTGCTGCTTGAGTTTACAACGTACAGATTGTGGGAGCCGTGTATTGTCATCTGTATTGTATTTGTGTTGTACGTCCTCACTCTGGGTTAAAGTAATTTGCCATGTGGGTTTGGGCACAGGTTAGCGAGCAATACGTGGCATTGGGTGGCGTTTAAAATAAACAAATATAGTCGCTTGTTCACCTGTTAAACAACTTAGAGGGGGGTGAGTAGGGAGTGCATATTTTTCATTGACCACTTGTCCTTGATTAAGTTTGATCCAATTTTACGTGAATGATGGAAGAGCTGAATTTTTTTTTGTTGGTTTGTAACGAAGGATCAATTGTACAATTTTACTTGTATTTCAGTTAGTTGGAAGCACGGTATACAGTGTGAAGCTCCCTCACCTAGCCTCTCGACGACTTGTAAATTGTCTTCAAGTAGTCACTACATTTTGTCACTGAAATATTTTTTATACCAAACAAACACCAGTTTTTGGCAAAGACATCAGCACGACTACTTCACACATCATTTCACATTCTGGATGAAGAAGATTGTTTGGACCTTTTGATGGAAAAAGAATTCCAACACAAAGGAATGCAATGAAAGGTCTGAGACGACTACCATCACAAAACTGAGAAGGTACGCCAGCAACATGAACAGCTGAAGCAGCAGACCCGTTGATTCATGCTGTGTATTTGTGGGTTGGACACTGTTTCAGTGCACAGTGCTGTCTGTCCCTTGGGAACCGTTGCTCGACCATTTGCTGTTTGCCTGATGATTCGTTATTCTGTTTTATTGCAGAGCTCAAAGCCCTGGTTTGTTGTGTGGTTTGCAAAGATCATGAGTGCCAAAATATTGCCCCGCTCGCTGACACTTGAATTGGACGCTGTTTGTTTGGTTTGGTTGATGTGCTATGGAGGCACAAGTTGTTGTTGCCTGTGTTGATTGAACAGAGTATCGCTGGTGCATTTTGTGAATGAGTGGATCAAAGGATGGGACTGACATCAGTGGCTCTGAAATGGAGGCTGACAAGAGAGAAGTTAAACTTATCACCCAAGGTTTGGTGAATAAAATTGAAGGTCTTCAAAAGGAGCCTAAAACAAATGTGAAGAAAATGATAGGTTTAATAGCATTAATTAAGGATCTTATGAAAAATAAAGCAAATGCCTCACGGGTGCAATCTCAATTTGAGAACTTGACTAACCTTTGTGAAGCTGCCACTAAGCTACATCACACAGTGACTACTTTCCAAGGATTCACAGGAAAAGCAAGATGATGGACCACAAGCATTGATAAACACAACAGTACATTCAAAGAGGATGTGAAACAGCAGTTGGCTCAAACATTTCACGGTGATGGTCATGTTCAATATGGTGCTGATGAAGACGTGCCTCATTTTCCAACAGACGATGTTTCTCAAGTTCCAATGCATGTTATGACTCCAGGTATAACATACAAGTTGATGTAAAACCAGGTGACAGTGTGTTAAATGTTCAGAGCAGAAGGACTAGCTTACAGAGCTCTGCTCCAGGAAGAAAATCTCAGCCAGCTCCTCTGCATGCATTGAAACAGGCTGACTTAGCCGTATCAACGGCGTGTCAATAATTATTGAAAGACAAACATGCAGGAGGAGCAGCTTAAGCTGGAGGAAGAAGTTGCTGTAAATTTGGCTGAAATTAGTGTGCTAAGGGTTTCAAGTGTGTTGAGTGCTGAAAGTGCGGCAACTGGACCGTCCAACGGCATGAATTCCTATACTGAAAAGGCACAAAGAGAAACAAAATCACCCAATGTCAATGCTGTTTCATTTGTTCCTCAAGTGTCTGGGAAACGTGAACAAGAGGTAGGTCGGGATGTTTACTCTCAGCCCGCACTAATGAGGCACTCAGAACCCTTGTCATATCCGACAGCTCAGAATGTTCATGGGGACATTCACTTGCAGCGTGAAAGCACTCATTTCAGACGATAGAGATCAAAACAGTATTTTCAGTATTATGAGGAAGCAAAATGAAATGGCATGGCAACAACTTTCATCTTTGCCTGAAAGGGAAATTCAAATCTTTGAGTGTGATCCATTGCAGTATTGTGTACTCATGAATCCACGGTGGTGACGAATCAGCGTACAGGAGGGAGACCGAAAATCTGGCTGAGTGGTGTCATAATAACCATCTCTCACTCAGTGTGAGCAAGACCAAGGAACTGATTGTAGACTTCAGGAGAGGTCCACGAGCCAGTCCTCATCAGAGGATCAGAAGTGGAGAGGATTCTGGGTGTTACTATTTCAGAGGACCTGTCCTGGACCCAGCATGTGTGTAATTGCGAGAAAAATACGTAGTGCCTCTAATTCCTTAGGAGTTTGTGGAGATACAGCATGACATCTAAAACTTTGACAAGCTTCTCTAGGTGTGTAGTGAAGAGTATATTGACTGGCTGGCATCACAGCCTGGTATGAGAACACCAATGCCTTTGAATGAAAAATCCTACAAAAAGTAGTGGATTTGGCCCAGCACATCATTGGTAAAGCCCTCCCAACCACTGAGCACATCGACATGAAATGCTGTCATAGGAAACTGCATCCATCATTAGGGATCCCCACCATCCGGGTCATGCTGTCTTCTTGCTGCTGCGATCAGGTAGAAGTTACAAGAGCCTCAGGACTCACACAACCAGGTTCAAGAATAGTTACTACCCCACAACTAACAGGCTCTTGAACCTCAACTTCACTTGCCCCATCATTGATATGTTCCCACAACCAATGATCTCACTTTCAATGACACATTATGTCATTATCTCACGTTCTTGTTACTTATTGCTATTTAGTTATATTTGCACTTGCCCAGTTTGTTGTCTTCTGCGCTCTAGCTGATCTTTCATTGATCCTGTTATAGTTAATATTTTATAGATTTCCTGAGTATGGCCAGGAGAAAATGAATGTCAGGGTTGTATATAGTTACATATATGTACTTTGAAAACAGTGTTGAAAGCAAGATTGACAGCTATAGTGACTGCTTCTATTTCCTTTAGCTGTACACCAGGGGTCACTAGAAAACGTGTTAGAAGTTGCCAGCATGTTGATCATAGGAGAGGATATGTCAAGGCTAAGGCTTTACTACAGGAATATTTTGGTAGTGAACAGAAAATTGGGTTTGACTGTGAATAGACCACTGAAAGGAGACCATGGTAATGGGAGGAACTGTGCACACACAGAGCTGCCGTTTAACAGAATCTCAGTTTTGAACAGATGAGATTTGGCAGTGGCATTTCAAGGTAGATTTCTTGAATGCAGTCATTCAAACCATCTGGTTTGTCATGAGAATACCACATGTTCATGGAGATGGTTGTAAATTCTGTAAAACTGGTGGATGGCCACTACCAGATTAGTTTACCTTTGACAAAGAAGGAAGTTAGCATGCTGAATAATCGGAAGATTGCTGAACAACATGCTGTAAATCGAAGGGGGAGGTTTAAGAGGGATTTGTCATTTCACACTGACTACACAGCTTTCATGAAGGATGTCATTTCCAAAGGTTTGCTAGCACTCTTTCAGCATGAGGATCTGGAACACAGTGCTGGGCAAGTCTGGTATATTCATATCATGGTGTCTATCACCCCAGAAAAGGGAAACTTCGTGTTGTGTTTGACTGTGGAGAGACTTTTCAGGGAACATCACTTAATGCTCAGCTTTTACAGGGACCAGGCCTTACTAGCTCACTGACTGGAGTCATAACTAGATTCAAAAAAGAGCCAGTGGTGATCATGGTAGACATTGAATCAATGTTTCATCAGGTAAATGTACCAGTGGAAGATGCAGGTCTGCTGATTTTTTTTCTGGTGGCCTGATGGTGACCTCAGCCAAGATATGGTGGACTTTAGAATGGTGGTACATGTCTTTGGAGCAACCATCAGCGAACTGTGCCAACTTTGCCCTTAGGAAATGCACAGAAGACAATGAAGAAGAGTTCAGCTATCTGGACAGGCCTCTGATCAAGATCTGTCTTCTACACGAAGCAGAGGTTTGAGAAGCTCCAGCTACAGCTCTGGCAGCTTCATTTATTTGGTTGTTTGACTTAATGACTTTGACTTGACTTACTGAACTGACAGAGAGTGGTGGAAGGATCACTCTGTACTGGGCTAAATGCTTGTAACCTCTGGCAGCAAAGAGAGGGAGTGAGTAAGGAGCGCATATCTTTCATTGACTGCTCGTCCTTGTTTGAATTTGATCCAATTTTACAAAAACTATGGAAGAATTGAATGATTTTATTGTTGGTTTGTAATAAAAGATTAAACGTAGTTTACCGACTTGAATTCAGATAGTTGGAAGCACGGCAAACAGTGTGGTACTCCCTCACTTGGCCTCTTGCCAACTTGTAGTTTGTCTTCAGGTAGTCGCTACATAGGTAATAAGGTAAGATTTTAAGATTAGCTTTATTTGTCACATGTACATCGAAACATCAAAACTTGCAATGAAATACTTGATTTCACATGCGTCTTTTGTGTCCACGACCAATACAGTCCGAGCACGTGCTGGGGGCAGCCGACAAGGGCCACCATGATTCCGATGCCCACAACTTACTAACCTGTACGTCTTTGGGACATGGGAGGAACCTGGAGCACCCGGAAGAAGCTCACACAGTTACAGGGAGAATGTACAAACTCTGTACTCACAGACAGTGGTGGAATTGAGCCTGGATCACTGGCGCTGTGAACGTTATGCAAACCGCAGTGTTACTGTTGCCACTTCCATTGGCTTTTGAGCATCCTGAGCTTGTGGAAGGCACGATAGGATAGTGATTTTTCTCTCTTTCTGCAGTTGTAGGGCAGGAGATTGAAGCTGTCAGCCAGTCTGGAAGTCCGGCCTTGACGATGCTTGGTAGCAAGGCTTCAAAGATTGACTTCCGAGTTCTCCATCCCATTGTTATAACGAGGCTGGGTGTGTTCCACGATCAGAGAGAAGCAGCCTTCCAGCAGAACGTCACCGTCAGGCTTTACCAGACCACCCTGGAGGTAAGTTTCACACTTGTTTGCTGCTTCCTATTGACAATTCCTCCCTGTAGCCCAGATGCCGCTCGACCTGCTGACTTCCTCCAGCAGATCGCTTGCTGGGGCTCAGGGGACAGGCAGCATCTGTGGAGGGACATGAAGCACGAGAACCAGTGGCCTCCTAGGTACACTTGACGGCATGACCAGTGTTTGAGGCCCTGTCATCAGCAAGTCCCGGTTCTCATTCAGGGTCCTCATTCACAGTCATTGGTGAGTCCGGGGGGGTGGGGGTCAGTCCCAAAGGTCAAAGGTCGATCTGAAGTCCAGACATCTGTGCACTCCTGGGTCTGAGGGTCTCTGTGAGTCAGCTGGGGACGATCCTGGGGCTGGAGGACTGCGTATGTGCATGTCTGGCTGGGTGGGAGGGAGGAACGAGGCTTGTTTTGTTGCTCTTTGTGTTCTGCCGAGCATTGTGGCACCGGGGTGTGTGGCAACACTTGTGGGCTGCCCCCAGCACACCCTTGGGTTGTGTTGGTTGTTCACACAAATGACATATTTCACTGCGCAAGAATGTTGTCATGTACATGTGAATCTGAATCTGAATCATATTTTATATAACCATATAACCATTACAGTGGAAAGCTTTTCCTCTAGTGCGAAAGTTCTGCCCCGTGATTGCTTGTGTCCATCTCCTTGTCATCTGCCATCCTCTCCCTGCTTCAGCTCGTCTGCAGTTAATACCCTCATCATGGCCTTGTTACCAGGTCATTCCCCCATCTCGCAACTCTCTCCACGTAATTCTGCTGCCCCTGTCCTGTCCCAATCACCCATCACCCTTCTGTTTGCTTACATCATTGGCTGCCCCTGGCAAAACCACACATGAAAGTCCTGTCCTCGTAAAATGCTGCTATCGTGGCACTGTCCTTGATCCCGGTATGTTCAGCTGCCTCACCCCAAGCTCAGGAATTTCCTCTCTGAACCTGCACTCGCCTCAATACTTAGACTGAACTGGGTCGAACCTCTGCTAATATCTCCTGTGTGATTCAGATCGGAAGACGCATCAATACTTTCAAAGCACATTCACTTTGAATGAGGAATAAGCACAATGGCAAAACTTGATCACTATTGGCGTATTCATTCATGACTCAGATTTATTATCACTGACTTAAATGAGGTAGGATTTTAAGCACGAGATTCTGCAAATGTTGGAAATCTTGAGGAACACACACTAAGTGCTGGAGGAGCTCAGCAGGTCAGGCAGCATCTATGGAGAGGAATAAACAGTCGTCCTTTTGGGCCGAGACTCCCATGAGGTGAAGTGCTTTGTTTTGTGGCAGCAATACAATTGTTGTTGTTCCTTTTCACACCTTGTGGCACATTGGGCGTCATTTTTGCTGTTTCCTTAGCATTTGACTTTTTTACGAGGCCGAGTTGCTAGCTTGACACTCGACACTCAAACACAGCACAGATGGAAAGCGTGCAAGGAGCCGGCCAGATTTGAACTCGGGACCATTCGCCTAGAAGTCCACTGCTGATGTCACTATACCACCAGCCAGCCAGGCAGCAGTACAGTGCAAAACCATAAAAATCTGTAAATTATATTAAAAAGTACAGAGAAAGGAATTTAATACAATCTTGATTGAGAAGTTGCAGAACCTGGGCCTCTGTACCTCCTTCTGCAATGGGATCCTTGACTTCCTAACCGGAAGACCACAATCTGTGCGGATTGGTGATAACATATCCTCCTCGCTGAAGATCAACACTGGCGCACCTCAGGGGTGTGTGCTTAGCCCACTGCTCTACTCTCTGTATACACATGACTGTGGCTAGTGTTACGTACCCCGTAACTGGGTTGCCAAACCAGCAGAAATGGATCACTCAGTTGGAGTCTGGAGTACTAGAACTAAGAAAGTTTTATTAAAGAAACAAGCAACACAGTAATCGAAAGGATAATAAATGCAACAATTCAACAATGATAACCACACATGTGCACAGAATTAAGATAACAGCATCAATCAAGCTCTATCGTTGTCTAGGGGTAAATGACCAATTTCAAAATGACTCAAAGTTCAGTCCAGTTAGTAGTCCAGTTCGCAGTAATCGTTGCCATGGCGATGGACAAGGTGGGGGAAGAGAGACATAGAATAGGAACAACTGATCATTCAGAACGGCTTCACTCACAGACCAGCAAGATGGCTCACAAACAGCATTTGGGCGGGTCCTTGGTGATGTCACCTGAGGTCACCGACTGTGACCCCTCCTCCAGATGCAGTCGATCCTCTGCAGTGAACCCGGCACCCAGGCAAGGGCGGACACACACCGGGTTCCCGCTGATCGTACCTTTCCACCCTTGTCGTTGTCTGGCACTTCTCACCAACTCGTGAGAGGCGCACCGCTTCCAGGGTCTCGTTACCTCGGGTGGCGTGTGTGTCCTGCCTTAGCGAACCTGTCCCTTTTTATCCCCCTGCTGGGGTATCGCCTGTCCATCACTTCAAACAGTTCAGGGTTCAAAGGGGGAGCCGCTCCAGACAGCTCTCTCTCCCACATCCCTTCATTACACATCTCCAGACGCTGCTCCATTGTTCCTTATCTCTCCTTCCCCTGAGGGCAGGTGGCAGACCAACTGCTGATGCCACTGATGCTAGCCCAGGCCAGCAAACATCTTAATTTTATGTGTATTCTCGTCACACTAGGCATAGCTCAAGTACCATCTATAGATTTGCTGATGATACAACCATTGTTGGTCGAATCTCAGGTGGTGACGAGAGGGCGTACAGGAGTGAGATATGCTATCTAGTGAAGGTGTGCCACGGCAACAACCTGGCACTCAATGTCTGTAAGATGAAAGAGCTGATTGTGGACTTCAGGAAGGGTAAGAGGAAGGAACACATACCAATCCTCATAGAGGGATCAGAAGTGGAGAGAATGAGCAGTTTCAAGTCCCTGGGTGTCAAGATCTCTCTGAGAAACTAACCTGGTCCCAACATATCGATGTAGTTATAAAGAAGGCAAGGCAGTGACTATACTTTATTAGGAGTTTGAAGAGATTTGGCATGTCAACATATACACTCAAAAACTTCTATAGTTGTGCCGTGGAGAGCATTCTGACAGGCTGCATCACTGTCTGTTATGAAGATGCTACTGCACAGGACTGAATCTAGTCACCACCTTCTTGGGTACTAGCCTACAAAGTACCCAGGACATCTTCAGGGAGCAGTGTCTCAAAAAGGCAGTCACCATTATTAAGGACCTCCAGCACCCAGGGCATGCCCTTTTCTCACTGTTACCATTGGGTGGGAGGTACAGAAGCCTGAAGGCACACACTCAGTGATTCAGAAACAGCTTCTACCACTCTGCCATCCGATTCCTAAGTGGACATTGGCCGCTACCTCATTTATTTTTAATATACAGTATTTCTGTTTTTGCATATTTTTAAAAATCTATTCAATATATGTAATTGATTTACTTGTTTATTTATTATTATTTATTTTTTTCTCTGCTAGATTATGTTTTGCATTGAACTGCTGCTGCTAAGGTAACACATTCCATGTCACATGCGGGTGATAATAAGCCTGATTGTGATTGTGATAATGAGATAGTTTGATGGCCCATCGGAATCGGAAACCTGATGGTGGAGGGGAAGAAGCTATTGCTGAGTCACTGACTGTGGGTCTTCGGGCTCCTGTACAACCAGCCAGTGGGAAAGGGGCACTAATCACAGGTGGTGATGCGGCGTTCCTGAGGTACCGCCTCGTGAAGATGTTCTTGATGATGGGGGGCTGTACCCATGATGGAGAAGTCCGAGTCTACAATCTTGTGCAGCCTCTTGTGATCCCTGTTCACTGGAGCCTCCGTACTGTGGGAAGTGGACTGCATGGGGCAGCTTGGTGTAATGACTGGTCAGAATTCCCTGTCATAATTTCTAACCTCCAGGATGAAGTATTTGTTTTATCGGGTTCTGTACGATGGCATGATAGTGTAGCGGTTAGCACAATGCTTAACGCTGTCAGCGATCGGTGATTGAGGTTCAATTCTCACCGCTGTCTGAGGTTCAATTCTCACCGCTGTCTGATTTTGTACGTTCTCCTCGTGACCGTGTGGGTTTCCTCTGGGTGCTCCAATTTCCTTCCACGTTCCAAAGATGTACAGTTAGGGTTATTAAGTTGTGGGCACGCTATGTTGGCGCCGGAAGTGTGGCGACACTTGTGGGCTGCTCCCAGCGTTTCCTCCGACTGTGTTGGCTGTTGACGCAAACAACACATTTCAGTGTACGTTTCGATGTTTTGATGCACATGTGACAAATAAAGCTGATTTTTAATCTTTATTACCATGTGTCTGTTTACTCAGGAGGTGATTGTCAGTGCCCGCTTCAGTCCGCTCAGCTCTGGAGTACAAGTCAACCAAATGTGGTATAAGCCTGTGGAGAGGTTTCTCTTACCGAAGGTACGAGCAAAGGTTTCGGGCTGCTTTTGTTTCTTTTTGCACTTGTGTAGAACCAATTCCAAGCAAGTTTTGGAAAATTCCACAGTTCAAAGTTCAAGTTTAATTGTCTTTCAACCATACCCTCGAATACAGCCAAACGAAACAGTGTTCCTCTGGGGCCAATTACACAGTCAACAGTCACACACAGCACATAAAGCACATGTAATTTCAGTAGCAGAAAAACATGCAGTTCCAACAAAAATAACATAAAGAATAATAATGTCCCTGAGTGTCAAGGCCTGTAGATTGATGGTGCATGGATGTTGCCCTGGAGCCATGTTTCTGCAAGGACAAGCGCACAGCAGTTCCTCAACTCACACAAGTGCAGTTGCAGATGAATGCAATCCAGCTTGTCTTGTGTTCACTCGGTGGAAGACAAGCTGGATTGTGCTCATCTGCAGCTGCACTTGTGCAAGATGAGGAACTGCTGTGGAATTCCTCTTGCAGAAAGATCCGTGCTTGGTCCTTCACTGGGCTGTAGACTACATTCCTGCAACATTGGTCCTGATAGAGTTTACAAGGAATGGTGTGATAAACAAAAACAAAATATCCAGTGATCAGCAGTCCTGTGGGTGGAAAACGTTTTGTTAATGACAGAGTTCAGAAGAAGATGGCTGGATTGGTTCAAGCTGACAGGAGGGCAACGATAACTCAAATAACCAGGCATTACAGTGGTGCTGTGGAGAAGAGCATCTCGAAGTGGATGAGTAGAAGACCACAAACATACACTTAGGAGGAGTTTACTAAAGTGGCCACTGAGTATACAGAAGAAGTAAAAAGTGCCAAAAAAGGACCTTTCCATTCATGGTCAATCCATTCTGTAGTGTAAACTTAAAATAATCACAAGCATGGTGAATTGACCATTTAGTTTCAGAACTGGCTTGCCAGTGGAAGACAAAGAGCAGTGGTTGAAGGGACTTATTGTAGCTGGAGGTCTATAATTAGTTGTGTTCCACAGGGATCTGTATTGGGACCTCTGCTGTTTGTGATGTACATAAATGACCTGGATGAAAGTGTAGATGGATGGGTTAGTAAGTTTGCATATGATACGAAGATTGCTGGTGTTGTGGAGAGCGTAGAAAACTGGCAAAGAATACAGCAGGATATAGATCAGTTGCAGATACGGGCAGAGAAATAGCAGATAGAATTTAGCCTGGCCAAATGTGAAATGTTGCACCTTGGAGGGTCAAATATAAAGAGAAAGATGAGCAGAGGAATCATAGGGTCCAAGTTCAGAGCCCCCTGAAAGTGGCTTCACAGGTTGATCGTGTGGTTAAAAGGGCACATGGCACACTCGCCTTTATTGGACGAGGCGTTGAATTCAAAAGTCAGGAAGTTATGTTGCAGCTTTATAAAACTACAGTTAGGTCACATCTGGCATATTGCATACAGTTCTGGAAGGATGTCGAGGCTTCGGGGAGGGTGCAGAAGAGATTTACCAGGATGTTGTCTGAAGTAGAGTGTATGTGCTTATAACAAAAGGTTGGACAAACCGAGGTTGTTTTCTCTGGAGCAGCAGTGGCGGCGAGGAGATCTGACTGGGATTTATAAGTTTATGAGAGGCATACATAGAGTAGACAGTATCTTTTTTTACCAAGGCTGGAATGTCTAAAACCAGAGGGCATGCATTTAAGGTGGGGGGGGGGTGTCATTTCAAAAGGGATGTGAAGGGTAAGTTTTTTACGAAGAACAGTGGGTGCCTGGAATGTGCTGCCTTCCCAAGGGTGGTGGTAAAGGCAGATTTAGGGCATTTAGAGAGGGAGATGGAAGGATAGGGGCATTGTGCAGGCAGAAGGGATTGGCTTAGATGGCCTTTTGATTGCTAATTTAATTGGTTCAGCACAACATTATGGGCTGTTCACGTGCTGTACTGTTCTGTGTTCTACAGCAAACATGACAACACAGACACTGCACGGTATGACAGTGTAGCACTTTGAGTAATACTATTACTCCACCAGCAACCCAGGTTCAGTTTGTTAGTTCTGTTCATAACTGTGTGAGTTTCCTCTGGGTGCTCTGGTTTCCCCCCATATTACAAAGGTATACAGGTTAGGAGGTTAATTGGTCACATGGGTGCAATTGGGCAGCGTTAAACCGGGCACCATTACCATTCACATGGACCCTGAGGTGATACACCCTCTGACTGTTCACCCAACCCAACCCCTCCATATGCGGTGGTGGACGGAGTCTAGTCTGTGGTCCTTCCCCACTGGGTCCCTTGTGGCTGTGTCAATGCCTGCTCTTTTTGTGTTTGTCTGTTGTTGTGGTTGAATTGGGAGGCTACAGATGCAGCGATAACTCACTCACACACTTTGCATGCACCTCCCTCTGCCAGGGCTTCGAAGGCACTATTGCTTGGGAGACCCAGGACTCGGAGTATCTCGTCACCATGAACCTCACTGATGTCCTGCTCGACAGTGGAGGGGGCGTCCTCAGGTTTTCTGCGGTACGTTGAACGCCACGTCTTGGTAATTTGACCAATCAGAATTCAAACAGGAGTACCTCCTCAACCCATCAGCTCAGAACGGACACTGAGCAAACTGACGTCAGCTCTGGGCCAAACGTGAAGGAAGCCTCAGTGTCCATCAGGCACAGTATCTGAGCTGTCGCCCCGGGGAGCGCCACACTGTGGGAGGGGCAGTACTGAGAGAACATCTCTGTGAGAGGGGCAGTACTGAGAGAACATCTCACTGTGGAGGGACAGTACTGAGAGAGCATCTCACTGTGGGAGGGACAGTACTGAGAGAACATCTCACTGTGGAGGGACAGTACTGAGAGAACATCTCACTGTGGGAAGGGCAGTACTGAGAGAACATCTCACTGTCGGTGGGGCAGTACTGAGAGAACATCTCACTGTGGGAGGGGCAGTACTGAGAGAGCATCTCACTGTGGAGGGACAGTACTGAGAGAACATCTCACTGTGGGAGGGGCAGTACTGAGAGAACATCTCACTGTGGAGGGACAGTACTGAGAGAGCATCTCACTGTGGAGGGACAGTACTGAGAGAACATCTCTGTGAGAGGGGCAGTACTGAGAGAGCATCTCACTGTGAGGGGGCAGTACTGAGAGAACATCTCTGTGGAGGGACAGTACTGAGAGAACATCTCACTGTAGGAGGGGCAGTACTGAGAGAACATCTCTGTGAGAGGGGCAGTACTGAGAGAACATCTCTGTGAGAGGGGCAGTACTGAGAGAGCATCTCACTGTGGAGGGACAGTACTGAGAGAACATCTCACTGTGGAGGGACAGTACTGAGAGAACATCTCACTGTAGGAGGGGCAGTACTGAGAGAACATCTCACTGTGGAGGGACAGTACTGAGAGAACATCTCTGTGAGAGGGGCAGTACTGAGAGAACATCTCACTGTCGGTGGGGGCAGTACTGAGAGAACATCTCACTGTCGGTGGGGCAGTACTGAGAGAACATCTCACTGTGGAGGGACAGTACTGAGAGAACATCTCACTGTGGGAGGGACAGTACTGAGAGAACATCTCACTGTAGGAGGGGCAGTACTGAGAGAACATCTCACTGTGGAGGGACAGTACTGAGAGAACATCTCTGTGAGAGGGGCAGTACTGAGAGAGCATCTCACTGTGAGGGGGCAGTACTGAGAGAACATCTCACTGTGGAGGGACAGTACTGAGAGAACATCTCTGTGAGAGGGGCAGTACTGAGAGAGCATCTCACTGTGAGGGGGCAGTACTGAGAGAACATCTCACTGTGGAGGGACAGTACTGAGAGAACATCTCACTGTAGGAGGGGCAGTACTGAGAGAACATCTCTGTGAGAGGGGCAGTACTGAGAGAACATCTCACTGTGGAGGGACAGTACTGAGAGAACATCTCTGTGAGAGGGGCAGTACTGAGAGAGCATCTCACTGTGGAGGGACAGTACTGAGAGAACATCTCACTGTGGAGGGACAGTACTGAGAGAACATCTCACTGTAGGAGGGGCAGTACTGAGAGAACATCTCACTGTGGAGGGACAGTACTGAGAGAACATCTCTGTGAGGGGGGCAGTACTGAGAGAACATCTCACTGTCGGTGGGGGCAGTACTGAGAGAACATCTCACTGTCAGTGGGGCAGTACTGAGAGAACATCTCACTGTGGAGGGACAGTACTGAGAGAACATCTCACTGTGGGAGGGACAGTACTGAGAGAACATCTCACTGTAGGAGGGGCAGTACTGAGAGAACATCTCACTGTGGAGGGACAGTACTGAGAGAACATCTCTGTGAGAGGGGCAGTACTGAGAGAGCATCTCACTGTGAGGGGGCAGTACTGAGAGAACATCTCACTGTGGAGGGACAGTACTGAGAGAACATCTCACTGTGGGAGGGGCAGTACTGAGAGAACATCTCACTGTGGAGGGACAGTACTGAGAGAACATCTCTGTGAGAGGGGCAGTACTGAGAGAACATCTCACTGTGGAGGGGCAGTACTGAGAGAACATCTCTGTGGGAGGGGCAGTACTGAGAGAACATCTCACTGTGGAGGGACAGTACTGAGAGAACATCTCTGAGAGGGGCAGTACTGAGAGAACATCTCACTGTGGAGGGACAGTACTGAGAGAACATCTCTGTGGGAGGGGCAGTACTGAGAGAACATCTCTGTGAGAGGGGCAGTACTGAGAGAACATCTCACTGTGGGAGGGGTAGTACTGAGAGAACATCCCACTGTGGGAGGGGCAGTACTGAGAGAACATCTCTGTGAGAGGGGCAGTACTGAGAGAACATCTCACTGTGGAGGGACAGTACTGAGAGAACATCTCTGTGAGAGCGGCAGTACTGAGAGAGCATCTCACTGTGAGGGGGCAGTACTGAGAGAACATCTCACTGTGGAGGGACAGTACTGAGAGAACATCTCACTGTGGAGGGACAGTACTGAGAGAACATCTCTGTGAGAGGGGCAGTACTGAGAGAACATCTCACTGTGGAGGGACAGTACTGAGAGAACATCTCTGTGGGAGGGGCAGTACTGAGAGAACATCTCTGTGAGAGGGGCAGTACTGAGAGAACATCTCACTGTGGGAGGGGTAGTACTGAGAGAACATCTCACTGTGGGAGGGGCAGTACTGAGAGAACATCTCTGTGAGTGGGGCAGTACTGAGAGAACATCTCACTGTAGGAGGAGCAGTACTGAGAGAACATCTCACTGTGGAGGGACAGTACTGAGAGAACATCTCACTGTAGGAGGGGCAGTACTGAGAGAACATCTCTGTGAGAGGGGCAGTACTGAGAGAACATCTCACTGTGGAGGGACAGTACTGAGAGAACATCTCTTTGAGAGGGGCAGTACTGAGAGAGCATCTCACTGTGGAGGGACAGTACTGAGAGAACATCTCACTGTGGAGGGACAGTACTGAGAGAACATCTCACTGTAGGAGGGGCAGTACTGAGAGAACATCTCACTGTGGAGGGACAGTACTGAGAGAACATCTCTGTGAGGGGGGCAGTACTGAGAGAACATCTCACTGTCGGTGGGGGCAGTACTGAGAGAACATCTCACTGTCAGTGGGGCAGTACTGAGAGAACATCTCACTGTGGAGGGACAGTACTGAGAGAACATCTCACTGTGGGAGGGACAGTACTGAGAGAACATCTCACTGTAGGAGGGGCAGTACTGAGAGAACATCTCACTGTGGAGGGACAGTACTGAGAGAACATCTCTGTGAGAGGGGCAGTACTGAGAGAGCATCTCACTGTGAGGGGGCAGTACTGAGAGAACATCTCACTGTGGAGGGACAGTACTGAGAGAACATCTCACTGTAGGAGGGGCAGTACTGAGAGAACATCTCTGTGAGAGGGGCAGTACTGAGAGAACATCTCACTGTAGGAGGGGCAGTACTGAGAGAACATCTCTGTGAGAGGGGCAGTACTGAGAGAACATCTCACTGTGGAGGGACAGTACTGAAAGAACATCTCTGTGAGAGGGGCAGTACTGAGAGAGCATCTCACTGTGGAGGGACAGTACTGAGAGAACATCTCACTGTGGAGGGACAGTACTGAGAGAACATCTCACTGTAGGAGGGGCAGTACTGAGAGAACATCTCACTGTGGAGGGACAGTACTGAGAGAACATCTCTGTGAGAGGGGCAGTACTGAGAGAACATCTCACTGTCGGTGGGGGCAGTACTGAGAGAACATCTCACTGTCGGTGGGGCAGTACTGAGAGAACATCTCACTGTGGAGGGACAGTACTGAGAGAACATCTCACTGTGGGAGGGACAGTACTGAGAGAACATCTCACTGTGGGAGGGGCAGTACTGAGAGAACATCTCACTGTGGAGGGACAGTACTGAGAGAACATCTCTGTGAGAGGGGCAGTACTGAGAGAGCATCTCACTGTGAGGGGGCAGTACTGAGAGAACATCTCACTGTGGAGGGACAGTACTGAGAGAACATCTCACTGTAGGAGGGGCAGTACTGAGAGAACATCTCTGTGAGAGGGGCAGTACTGAGAGAACATCTCACTGTGGAGGGACAGTACTGAGAGAACATCTCTGTGAGAGGGGCAGTACTGAGAGAACATCTCACTGTGGAGGGGCAGTACTGAGAGAACATCTCTGTGGGAGGGGCAGTACTGAGAGAACATCTCACTGTGGAGGGACAGTACTGAGAGAACATCTCTGAGAGGGGCAGTACTGAGAGAACATCTCACTGTGGAGGGACAGTACTGAGAGAACATCTCTGTGGGAGGTGCAGTACTGAGAGAACATCTCTGTGAGAGGGGCAGTACTGAGAGAACATCTCACTGTGGGAGGGGTAGTACTGAGAGAACATCTCACTGTGGGAGGGGCAGTACTGAGAGAACATCTCTGTGAGAGGGGCAGTACTGAGAGAACATCTCACTGTGGAGGGACAGTACTGAGAGAACATCTCTGTGAGAGCGGCAGTACTGAGAGAGCATCTCACTGTGAGGGGGCAGTACTGAGAGAACATCTCACTGTGGAGGGACAGTACTGAGAGAACATCTCGCTGTAGGAAGGGCAGTACTGAGAGAACATCTCTGTGAGAGGGGCAGTACTGAGAGAACATCTCACTGTGGAGGGACAGTACTGAGAGAACATCTCTGTGAGAGGGGCAGTACTGAGAGAACATCTCACTGTGGAGGGACAGTACTGAGAGAACATCTCTGTGGGAGGGGCAGTACTGAGAGAACATCTCACTGTGGAGGGACAGTACTGAGAGAACATCTCTGTGAGAGGGGCAGTACTGAGAGAACATCTCACTGTGGAGGGACAGTACTGAGAGAACATCTCTGTGGGAGGGGCAGTACTGAGAGAACATCTCTGTGAGAGGGGCAGTACTGAGAGAACATCTCACTGTGGGAGGGGTAGTACTGAGAGAACATCTCACTGTGGGAGGGGCAGTACTGAGAGAACATCTCTGTGAGTGGGGCAGTACTGAGAGAACATCTCACTGTAGGAGGGGCAGTACTGAGAGAACATCTCACTGTAGGAGGGGCAGTACTGAGAGAACATCTCTGTGAGAGGGGCAGTACTGAGAGAACATCTCTGTGAGAGGGGCAGTACTGAGAGAACATCTCACTGTGGGAGGGGTAGTACTGAGAGAACATCTCACTGTGGGAGGGGCAGTACTGAGAGAACATCTCTGTGAGAGGGGCAGTACTGAGAGAACATCTCACTGTAGGAGGGGCAGTACTGAGAGAACATCTCTGTGAGAGGGGCAGTACTGAGAGAACATCTCACTGTGGGAGGGGCAGTACTGAGAGAACATCTCTGTGAGAGGGGCAGTACTGAGAGAACATCTCACTGTGGGAGGGGCAGTACTGAGAGAACATCTCTGTGAGAGGGACAGTACTGAGAGAACATCTCACTGTAGGAGGGGCAGTACTGAGAGAACATCTCACTGTGAGAGGGACAGTACTGAGAGAACATCTCACTGTCGGTGGGGGCAGTACTGAGAGAACATCTCTGTGAGAGGGGCAGTACTGAGAGAACATCTCACTGTGGGAGGGGCAGTACTGAGGGAACATCTCACTGTCAGTGGGGGCAGTACTGAGAGAGCATCTGTGTGAGAGGGACAGTACTGAGGGAACATTTCACTGTGGGAGGGGCAGTACTGAGAGAACATCTCTGTGAGAGGGGCAGTACTGAGAGAACATCTCACTGTGGGAGGGGCAGTACTGAGAGAACATCTCACTGTCGGTGGGGGCAGTACTGAGAGAGTGTGAGCTGTACTGAGAGAGTGTGAGCTGTGGAAGGTGTAGCACCAAGGCAGCATCTTGCTGTGGGCGGGGCAACACTAAGGGACCATCACTCTGTGTGAGGAGCAGCCCCGAGGCAGGTCACACTGTGGGAGGGGCCCTTTAGTTAAGTGTGTGTAACTGGACATGAACATAGCAGTGAGTGTGAGATCTGTGTATGAGTGAGCATGTTGTAGTTTGTTTGAGTCTGGTTTCTCCTTGCCATCCTACTTGCCCCATTAAATGATTTTGTGTTTGCATCAGGCACAGCTGCAGGCTGAGAAGGAAGTGATCCAGGACGGATTCGGTCAGGATGTGGCAGCTGTGGCTGGAGGCTTTACCTACACCATCCACGGTATGTCATTCAGTGAGCAAACTGGATCGCCCAACAACAGATAACCATGTCAGAGTCTCAACCCCTCACTCCAGCTCCAGATAACCATGTCAGACCCTCAACCCCTCACTCCTGCACCAGATAATCATGTCAGAGTCTCAACCCCTCACTCCAGCTCCAGATAATCATGTCAGAGTCTCAACCCCTCACTCCAGCACCAGATAATCATGTCAGAGTCTCAACCCCTCACTCCAGCTCCAGATAACTATGTCAGAGTCTCAACCCCTCACTCTGCAACAGATAATCATGTCAGATTCTTAACCCCTCACTCCAGCACCAGATAATCATGTCAGACCCTCAACCCCTCACTCCTGCACCAGATAACCATGTCAGACTCTCAACCTTTCAATATCTGAGCATGCTGACAAGATGGAGATGCAGAGAGTTAGTGGGCAGGAAATTCTGGGTCCTGTGACTCAACATCCTCAGAAAGCCACTCTTACAGTGTAGCATTACTGCACTTAATATTTAACTGGACGTAAAACAGTCTGGGGATTCTGTGGTCATGATTGTTGGCACTACGAACACAGGATGCCACTGAATTACACCTGGTCTTTGATATCACCTTGTGCCCTGCTCCTTCCCCATCTCCCTACAGGATCCTGTTAAGTTCCTGTTTGAATCTCTTCTGTAAGGATGTGTACAGCAGACCCTGACCACTTGTTGCATATCCCTATTTGTGTCTGGTACTTTTGCTCATCCGTGTCCCTTGGTCCTTGACCCAACCACCACTGAAAATTTGCTCTTCATTTATCCTACCCACTTATTCATGATATCAACCAGAATAACACACACACAATGCTGGAGGAACTCAGCAGGACAGGTAGCATCTATGGAGAAGAATAATGAGTTAACGTTTCGGCCAAGACCCCTCAACAGGACTCAGTTTAAACCAGACCTCTCTGACAGCCTCTTTGCCTTGTCTTGGGTTTGTGAGAATGAGGAAGGATTTAATTGAAATTGTCACTCCACAGGGTGGAGGAAGGGGGTGAGGTGGGGTGGATGTTTCCCCTGGTTGAAGGGTCTAGAACCAGGCAATATAATCTCAGTAGAAGGGTACAGGTTGTCAGTGCATCTCCTTCACCTCTGGAGTAGTTTTAGTAAAATGGAGACACAAGAGACTGCGGATATTGGGATCTGGAGTAATAAGTGAGCTGCTGGATGACCTCAACAGGTCAGTCAGCATCTGTGAACACACAGGGATTAAGGAGAAAAAGGAGCACAGTTGGAGGGTTGAGGTTAAAAGTGATAGTACGGATGAGCTCCTTGTGAGCCAACGGCCGTACTGATAGTACTGTCTCCAGTGTTTTGTTTGTGGACGAATGTAGGAAACAGAAGCTCAGATCCTATATCATGGGCTGCTTGAGGATTTGAAGGGTTTGTGTAGTTAGAAATGATCCAGAGTTGTTGGATTGGTATTAGTTTTGGGTTGTTGTCACATATATGAAGATGTATTGAAAAGCTTGTCTCGCATACTGTTCATACAGAGCAGATCATTATACAGAGCATTGAGCCAAAACAAAGTAAATCAGTAACAATGCAGAATAGAGTGTTACAGCTACAGAGAAAGTGCAATGAAGGTCAATGATAATGTTTATGAGATCATAATGAGGAAGACTGTGAGCTCAGGCGACCATTTTGTTGTACAAGAGATCTATCCAAGAGCAGGGTAGAAGCTGTCCTTCAGCCTGGTGGTACTGTACCTGCTTTTAGGCTATTGTATGTTTTGCCTGACGGGAGAGGGGAGAAAAGAGAATGTCAGGGTGGGTGGGGTCTTTGAATATGCTGGCCGCTTTACTGAGGCAACGATTAAGTATAGACAGAGTCCATGAAGGGAAGGATAGCTTCTGAGCTGTGTCCACAAATCTCTACAATGGGCAGAGCAGTTATCAGACAGAATGCTGTTCTATGGCACATTGATAAAAGTTGCTAAGGGTTGATGGAGAGTTGCTTTCTGAGGAAGTAGAACATTGGTGAACTTTTTTGGCTATGACATCACATGGTTGGACCAGGACAGGATTGTTAAACTAACCGGATGGGTTCACTAGTGTTGATTAGGTTGCAGTTGTGCCCCAGCCTGGGCTCGTATACAATTCCAATGCTTCGTTAATGGAGCCAACCCAAACTACCCACTGAAATGGTCTTGTAAGCTAACAAACTGAGGCAAATTCTGACTACCTTGCTAATGATGTCACATTAACTTTTTAGAAACTGCCCTCAGTTTCATTATAACTTTTTAAGCTGTCAGAAACAATTGATGTAAGGACAGCATGAAGGCAGCCTGGTGATGCCCCTAGTAGACACCATGAGGGGTCCCGGTGATGCCCCTAGTAGACACCATGAGGGGACCCGGTGATGCCCCTAGTAGACACCATGAGTGGGCCCAGTGATACCCCAGTAGACACCATGAGGGGGCCCAGTGATGCCCCTAGTAGACACCATGAGTGGGCCCAGTGATACCCTAGTAGACACCATGAGGGGGCCCAGTGATACCCTAGCAGACACCATGAGGGGGCCCAGTGATACTCTAGTAGACACCATGAGGGGGCCCAGTGATACCCTAGTAGACACCATGAGGGGGCCCAGTGTTACCCTAGTAGACACCATGAGGGGGCCCAGTGATACTCTAGTAGACACCATGAGTGGGTCCAGTGATACCCTAGTAGACACCATGAGGGGGCCCAGTGATACTCTAGTAGACACCATGAGGGGGCCCAGTGATACCTTAGTAGACACAATGAGTGGGCCCAGTGATACTCTAGTAGACACCATGAGGGGGCCCGGTGATGCCCCTAGTAGACACCAAGGGGGGAGAGGCCCAGTGATACCCTAGTAGACACCATGAGAGTGGCCCAGTAATGAAACCGGTAGACTATAAGCCATAAAAGCAGAATTAGGCCAATCGGCTCATCGAGTCTGCTCTGCCATTCAATCATGGCTTATTTATTATCCCTCTCAACCCCATTCTTTGGCCTTCTCCCTGTAACCTTTGATGCTCTTCCTAATCTAGAACCTATCAACCTCTGCTTTAAACCCAATGTCTTGACTGCCACAGCTGTCTGTGGCAATGACTTCTACAGATTGGCTGAAGAAATTCCCCCTCACCTCTACTCTATTCTGAGGCTGCGCTCTGGTCCTAGATTCTCCCACTGCTGGAAACATCCTCTCCACTTCCACTCTATCTGGGCCTTTTAATATTCAGTAGATTTCAAAGAGATCCATCTCATTCTTCTAAACTCCACTGAGTGCAGGCCCAGAACCATCAAACACTCCTAAAAGTTTAACCCTTTTATTCCCAGGATTTAAACCCTCTCCCATGCCAGCACATCCTTTCTTAGATAAGAGGCCCAAAAGTGCTCACAATACTCCAATGCAGTCTGATCAATACGTTATAGAGCCTCAGCATTTCATCCTTGCTTTTATATTTGAGTCTTCTCAAAATGAATGCTAACATTACATTTGCCTTCCATCCAGGAGGAACACAAACCCTGCATCTATTCTATCAATCTCCGAACGTGTCAATGATACCATCTCACTTGCTTCTAAACTTAAGTTCGAGTCTGTTTAATTGCAGAACAAAGCCACTCAACCCAGGATCAGTGTGGACAGCATTATCCTCTCATCACTTCTTCCTTCCGTCTCACGAGGAACAGGGCCTCCTCCAAGCATTAACACTAGCTGACAGCCCTGTCTTTCTTTTTCAGAGGGTGATTCACTCTTAGAAAGCCTTGCCACAAAGGCCAGGAGGTTTGAAAGCCACAGGAATAAGCTCAGAGAAGAGGATGCTGCCTTACAAGAAGAAAGCCAAACCTATCAGGATATTGTTTTTGTAGACGTGGTGGACACCTACAGAAACGTGCCACACAAGTTACTGCAGTTTTATCAGTGGTAAGGAATGTTCATCACTCTATCCATTTGTGGTGTCAAATGTGCCTCTGTCAGTATCTCTGGGCAATCTGATCTAGATTGTTTTGAGTTCAAACTGCACTCCAGAATCAAACATGAATTGCAGGTGGTCGCTATAACCAGTGGCCCCCAACCTCCGGGCCACGGACCGGTACATTGCCGCGAAGAATGCAGTGGTGCAGCGGTGGCCGGAACACACCCAGCACATCTTTGAGAAAAAAGCCGAAATAAACAAGCTAATTAATTAGGTGCCGCCCGGCACGTAAATGTCGGCCCAGATCGGAGGCGTCGCAATTGGCAATCGTTCCGGCCACCACTGCATTCTCCACGGCAATGTATCGGCCCGCGGCCCACAAGCTGGGGACCACTGGCTATAGCACTGAAACTTCTTATAATTTAAAATTTATGTTTTAGTTTTTAAAAAATATACACAGGAAATACAATTTTAAAAATTTAGCTTTATTTGTCAGATCATTGAACATACAGTGAAATGCATTGTTTGCATCATCGACCAATGCGGTTCAAGGATGTCCTGGGGGCAGCCTGTAAGTGTTGCCACACTTCCAGCGCCAACCAAGCATGCCCACAACTCACCAACTCTAACCCATATGAATGTCTATAGAATGTGGCAGGAAACTGGAGCACCTGGAGGAAGCCCACACTGTCGTAGAACATTACAGCACAGAAACAGGCCTTTTGGCCCTTCTTGGCTGTGCCGAACCATTTTTCTGCCTAGTCCCACTGACCTGCACCTGGACCATATCCCTCCATACACCTCTCATCCACGTACCTATCCAAGTTTTTCTTAAATGTTAAAAGTGAGCCTGAATTTACCACTTCATCTGGCAGCTCATTCCACACTCCCACCACTCTCTGTGTGAAGAAGACCCCCCAATGTTCCCTTTAAACTTTTCCCCCTTCACCCTTAACCCATGTCCTCTGGTTTTTTTCTCCCTTTGCCTCAGTGGAAAAAGCCTGCTTGCATTCACTCTATCTATACCCATCATAATTTTATATACCTCTATCAAATCTCCCCTCATTCTTCTACACTCCAGGGAATAAAGTCCTAACCTATTCAACCTTTCTCTGTAACTGAGTTTCTCAAGTCCCGGCAACATCCTTGTAAACCTTCTCTGCACTCTTTCAACCTTACTAATATCCTTCCTGTAATTTGGTGACCAAAACTGCACACAATTTTGTCATGGGGAGAACATACAAATTCCTTACAGACAACAGTGAGAATTGAACCTGGATTGTTGGCACTGTAAAGAGTTGCACAGACCACTGTGATACTTTGCAGTCCCTGTGATACTGTACCACCCCTATACAATGCAAAGCATACATATCCTTCTTTGTGTTTTAAACTCAATACGTTCACTCTACCATTTTAAGCGTGGGGGTTGAGCATATTCCAGACACTGCCTGCTGGAGATATTTTTAGTGATATGATATCTTTTGTTACACACAGGTCTGTGGACTCAACAAACTTTCGGTTATTATTGAAAACTGACGATGATTGTTATGTGGATGTGGAGGCTGTGCTGGAGAGAGCAGGGGACAGGCTGGAGGCAACGAACATATGGTGGGGAAAGTCAGTATCTGTGTATTCGTAAGTCCTTTACATTTAGTTCATCCCAAGACCATGAGGCATAGGAGCAAAATTAGGCCATTTGGCCAATCGCGTCTGCTCCATCTACATCATGGCTGATTTTTCCCTGTCAATCTCATTCTCTGTTTTTCTCCCCGTAACCTTTGATATCCTAACTAATCAAGAACCTATCAACCTCTGCTTTAAATATACCCAATGAACTGGCTTCCACAGCAGTCTATGGTATGAACCGCTGGCTGAAGAAATTCCCCCTCATTTCAGTTCTAAAGTGATGTACTTCTATTCTGAGGCTGTGCCCTCTGACTCTACACCCTCTCGCTATTGGAAACATCCTTTCCACGTCCACTCTATCCAAGCCTTTCCTTATTTGGTAGGTTTCAATGAGATATCCCCCCTCATTTTTTCTAAATTCCAGCATATACAGGCACTGAGCCATCAAACATTCCTCATGTGTTAACTCTTTCAGTTCAGACGGTGAGATAAGCAGGGCTTCATAGCAAGAGTAGGTAGGTGACACTCAGTAAACAGCTGTGATGATGTGCCTCTGATAATGAGGATATGTTTAACATGGTTCATCATTCTTTCTGTTGGGACATGCTCTGTGGATCCAGTTACCAAATATCTGTTCAGAAATCTGATGGCAGAGGGGAAGAAGCGGTTCTTGAAGACAGACACTCCTCAGCGTTTTGGGAATGGCTTCCCCCCCTGCCATTAGCTTTCTGAACAGTCCATGAACACTATCTCACTATTTTGCACAAGAGATTCTGCAGATACCGGACATACAAAGCAACACACACAAAATGTTGGAGGAACTCAGCAGGACAGGCAGCATCTATGGAGGGGGAAAAGGTTGATATTTTGGGCCGAGACATTTTAACAGGACGAGTCCAGGTGCTGCCTGATCTACTGAGTTCCTCCACCATTTTGCGAGTGTTGCTCACTATTTGGCATGATTTGCTCTTGATTAGCACAATTTATTTATTTTAAAACATATTCTTACTGTAATTTATAGTAATTTTTATACATTCCTTTGTGTACCAAGGAAGGTGCACCGAGATGCAGCTCCTGAGAGATTGTGTTTGTGATCTGGAGCTGCAGCTTGATGACCTACAGCTTATTAGGAAAAGTGAGCAGGAGACAGAGAGGAGCTACAGGGAGTTAGTCACCCAGTGGCTGCAAGAGTTAGATAAATGGGTGACTAGATAGTAGAGAGCACCCTTGTGGCCATCACCCTCAGTAACCATTATCTCATTTTGGATGCTGTTGAGAGGGGTGATCTGACAGAGGACGATCACGGTGATCGGGACTCTGGCACTGAGCCCGGTTCCGTGGTGCAGAAGGGAGAGAAGATGAGGAATGTGGTAGTCATAGGGGATTCCATAGTGAGGGGAAGAGATAGGAGCTTCTGTCAGCGTGATAGAGATACCCGCATGGTGTGTTGCCTCCCAGGTGCCAGGGTACGGGAAGTCTCAGATCGGGTGCAGAATATTCTGAAGGGAGAGGGTGAACACCCAGAAGTCTTGGTACACGATGGTACCAATGACATAGGTAGAAGAAGAGAGGAGGTCCTGAAGAGAGAATTCAGGGAGTTGGGTAGGAAGCTGAAAAGCAGGACCTCCAGGGTAGTAATCTCGGGATTGCTACTTGTGTCACATGCTAACAGGCATATTAATGCGTGGCTGAGAGACTGGTGTAGGGGGCAGGACTTTGGGTTCCTGGTTCACTGGGGAATCTTCTGGGGGTAGTATGACCTGTACAAAAAGGACAGGTTACACCTGAACCCAAAGGGGTCCAATATCCCAGCAGGCAGGTTTAATAGAGCTGTTAGGGAGGGTTTAAACTAATTTGGCAGGGGGATGGGAACAGGAGTAATAGGGCTGAGGAAGGGGAAAACAGAAATAAATCAAAGATAGCATGCAACAGAGATGATAGAAAGGACAGGCAATAAATAAGTCATAATCACAGCCAGTGGGATGAGTTACAGGGCAATAGAGGCATGGTGCAATTAAAACAGAAAGCAACAAATAGTGGACTGTAAGTGTTATATTTGAATGCATGCAGCATAAGAACTAATGTGGATAACTTCACTCACCACTATTCTGAACTGGTTCCCCATCCTTACAGACTCTCTTTCAAAGATTCTACAACTTGTGTTCTCAGTATTTTTATTTGCATAATTTGTCTTTATATACATATATATAGTTTTTCTTGCATTCTATTATGTTTCTTTATTTTATTGTAAATGCATGTAAGTAAATGAATCTCAAGCTAGTATTTGGTAACATATGCATACTTTGATAATTTATTTTGTTTTGACTTTTAACCACCTCAGATTGTCAGCATCGAGAGCATGATTTTATACATTGACTAAAAGCTGCAGCTCACTCATTCGCCTGCTGTGATTTCCCCAGTTTCAGGCAGAACTGGGCAGTGGATGGCAGTGGGAAGTGGATGGAGCTGGAATACCCAAGCCTGGTGTATCCCGACTTCGCCTGTGGTTCTGGTTATGTTGCTTCTCACAACCTGATCCAGTGGCTGGCCGATAACGCAAGGACGCTCAAAGTCTATCAGGTACAGGTGCAGCCCTATGGGTTTTAACTGAAGTTGTAAGTACACTGGGTTTGTTTTCCCTTTAGTTTAAAATTTTAAGCATGTACAGCAGGAATGACGGGATGAAGGCTGGCCAGGGTCTGCCAAGCTTCCCTGCTGGAGCTGCGCCACACAGTCGTGGAATTAGTCCCTCATCACAACTTGCAGTCTCGACCAATTGTTCTCTGCAGTGTACGATGAGACAGGCCCTTCTGGCCCAACAAGCCCGTGCCACCCAGTTGCACCCATGTGACAAATCAAACTACTCACATATACATCTTTGGATTATTGGTGGAAACCAGCGCATTATAAAGGGTTTAAAATTAGCAGATTATAATAAGCAGAAGTAACATTGTAAGAAAACCAGATCTTAATTTCATATTTATTGCCTTCAAAAAGTGAAACCAGGAAATCCAACTGTCAAAACAAAGTCTAGATTTTTCAGTAAGACGGGAGGCAGCTTTCTCTGGTAAGGGTGAATTTTATCCCCCACTCCAGTTATTGCTGAGACAGTGATGTGGGCCTGCGTTGAACCTCCTGTGGTTATCATTGTGAAGTATTTCCTCACTGCTGCTACCAAGGGACTGCTATGACATTGTGATTTGGGGAGTGTTCCACAGTTGTGCGTTACCTTCATCTTCTCTGTAGATAGTGCCCGAATTACTGAGAAACCACAGCATTTTGTGTATGCTGCTCGTAATAGAACACTTACTCCTTTTCAATGAGCGTCTTTAAGTTAATGTGCTGATATTTTCCTAAGTGTTTAAATGGAATAGTTCACATGGTGGGTGTGAAAATGTGTCTGCAGGGTGAAGACGTTAGCATGGGCATCTGGATGGCTGCTGTTGGACCTCAGCGACATCAGGTGAGTCACTTTCTACCGCATTGCCTTTGACAAGGGGAAGATTGAAACATGCAAAGTTTATTTGTAGAAGTGGCTGATCTTTGCAGCAACTTGCTTTAATCTGCCTTTTCTCCACCTTTTTTCTTGTTTCCCTCATTAATCTACTTTTTCCTTCGATACATCCTTCCTTTCTTCTCCAACCCTTGTGAGTTTATTAGAGAACATTTTAAGAGTCAGAGAAGGCTTAGAGTAAAACAGCATGGAAATAGGTCCTTTCGCCCAGCAAGTCTAAACAATCAAGTACTTACACCCATTCACACGCTGAGAACATAGAACCCTACAGCACAGTACAAGCTGTCGAGCCCACGATGTTGTCCCGACCTTTTAACCTGCTCCAAGATCATGCAAGTGCCTGCTCAAGTCTCCATTTTCCCTATATCCATGTGTCTGTCTGATCATCTCTTAAATGTCTACCACCACCCTTGGCAGTGTGTTCCACACATCCACTACTCTGTGTAAAAACCTACTTCTAACGTCCCACTATAACGTCCTCCATTTATTATTATCCCTCCTAACTCTAATCTCCTGCCTTCTTCCCATAATGTTTGATGCCCTGACTAATCAATAAACTATCAACCTCCGCTTTAAATATACTCAATGACTTTGCCTCCACAGTCACCTGTGGCAGTGAATTCCACAGATTCACTATGCTCTGTCTGAAGAAATTCCTCCCCATCTCTGTTCCAAATGAATCTCCCTCTAGTCTGAGGCTGTGCCCTCTGGTCCTAGACTCACCCACTATAGGGAACATCATCCTCCCAACATCCACTCTATCTGGACCTTTCAATATTCAATAGGTTTCAATGAGATTTCCCCCGTCCCCCAATTCTTCTAAACTCCAGCGAATATAGGCCCAGAGCCATCAAATGCTCCACATAGGTCATCCCTTTTGTTCTCATGAAACTTCGCTGGATGCTCTCCAATATCGGTACATCTTTTCTTAGATAAGGAGCCCAAAACTGCTCACAGTACTCCAAGTGTGGTCTGACCAATGCCTTATAAAGCCTCAGCATTACATCCTTGCTCTTCTATTCTAGCCTTCTTGAAATCAATGTTAAGATTGCATTTGCGTTTCTTACCACCAACTCAACCTACAAGTTAACTTAGGGAATCCTGCACAAGAACTCCCAAGTTCCTTTGCATCTTTGATTTTTGAATTTTCTCCCCATTTAGAAAATAGTCTATACTTTTATACCTTCTACAAAAGTGCACAACCATACAGTTCCCGACACTATATTTCATCTGCACCTTCTTGCCATTCTCCCAATCTAAGTCCTTCTGTAAACTCCCTGCTTCCACAATACTACAATCCCCTCCACCTGGCTTCATATTGTTCACACCTCCTCTAAAGTCTTCTGAAAATCTAAGTAAACAACATCCACTGAATCTCCTCTGTCTGTCCTTCCTGTTATTTCCTCAAAGAATTCCAACAGATTTGTCAGGCAAGATTTCCCCTTACGGAAACCATGTTGACTTTGGCCTTTAATCATGTGCCTCCAAGTACCCCAAAACCTCTTCCTTAATAATGGACTCCAGCATCTTCCCAACAACTAAAGTCAGGCTAAGTGGCCTATAATTTCCTCTCTTCTGCCTCCCTCCCTTCTTAAAGAGTGAAATGACATTTGCAATTTTAAGTCCTCTGGAACCATTCCAGACTCTCGTGATTCTTAAAAGATTACTAATGCCTCCACAATCTCTTCAGCTACCTCTTTCAGAACCCTGGGGTGTGGTCCATCTGGTCCAGGTGACTTATCTACCTTCAGACCTGTCAGCTTCCCAAGCACCTTCTCCCTAGTAAAAGCAACGACACTCACTTCAGCCCCGACACTCTCAAACTTCTACCGTACTGCTAGTGTCTTGCATATTGCAGACTGACACAAAATACCTATTAGGCCCCCTGCCATTTCCTTGACCCCCATTACTACCTCTCCAACATCATTATCCAGCTGTGTGATATCCACTCTCGCCTCTCTTTTATTCTTCATATATTTGAAAAAACCTGTGGTATCCTCTTTTATATTATTGTCTAGCTTACCTTCATATTTCGAAAGAAGCTGCAGAAGGTTGTAAATCTAGTCAGCTCCATCTCGGGCACTAGCCTACAAAATATCCAGGACATCTTCAGAGAGCGGTGTCTCAGAAAGGCAGTGTCCATTATTAAGGACCTCCAGCACCCAGGGCATGTCCTTTACTCATTGTTACCATCAGGTAGGAGATACAGAAGCCTGAAGGCACACACTCAGTGATTCAGGAACAGCTTCTTCCCCTCTGCCCTCTGATTCCTAAATGGACTACCTCACTCTTTTTAATATACAGTATTTCTGTTTTTGCACTTTAAAAAAAATAATCTATTTGATATACGTAATTGATTTACTCGTTTATTGTTTTGTTTTTTTTCTCTCCCTCTCTCTGCTAGATTATGTATTATTTCATGTCACATGCCAGTGATAATAAACCTGATTCTGATATTTCATCTTTTCCCTCGTTAAGGCTATTTAGTTGCCTTCTGTTGGATTTTAAATGCTTCCTAATCATGTAACCTCCCACTGATTTTTGCTATATTGTATGCCTCCTCTTTTGTTTTTGTGCTGTCTTTGACTTCCCTTGCCGGCCACGGTTGCCTCACCCTCCCTTCAGAATACTTATTCATCTTTGAGATGTATCTATCCTGCACCTTCCAAATGATCTCCAGAAACTCTAGCCATTGTTGTTTTGCCATCATCCGTGCTAATGTCCTCTTCCAATCAACTTTGGCCAGCTCCTCTCTTTACGTCTCTGTAATTCCCTTTATTCCACTGTAAATACAGATATATCTGACTTTACCTTGCCCCTCTCAAACTGCAGGGTGAATTCCATCATAGTAAGGCCAGGCAGCATCTATTGGAAGAGTTTCAGTCGACGTTTCAGGCCGAGACCCTTCGTCAGGAGTTAGTCCTGATGAAGGGTCTCGGCCTGAAACGTCGACTGAAACTCTTCCAATAGATGCTGCCTGGCCTGCTGCGTTTACCAGCAACTTTGATATGTGTTGCTTGAATTTCCAGCATCTGCAGAATTCCTGTTGTTCCATCATATTAAGTCAATGTTTCCCAAGGCTTCTTTACCTTAAAGTCCCTAATCAAGTCTGGTTCATTATACAACAGCCAATCCAAAAGTGCCTTTTCCCTAGTGGGTAAAACCACAAACTGCTCTAAAAACCCATCCACAAATCCCCTTTCTTGGACTCCAATACAAACCTGATTTTCCCATTCCACCTGAATATTGAAATCCCTCATGACTATCGTACAATAGTTCTTTTTACTTGCCTTTTCTATCTGCCATTGTAATTTGTATCCCACATTCTGGCTGCTATTTGGAACCCTGTATACAACTGCCATTGGGATCTTTTTACCCTTGCAGTTTCTTAGCTCCACTCACAAGGATTGTATATCTTCTGATCCTATGTCATCTTTTTCTAAGGATTCAATATGATTTTTTGCCAACAAAGCCACCCCAGCCCCTCTGCCTACCTGCCTGTCCTTTTGATACTATCAGCCATGTCTCAGTGATGCCCCCCAACATCGTACCTGCCAATCTCGAATTGCGCTACATTGTCTACCCTATTCTGTATATTGTCTGCATTTAAATATAACACCTTCAGTCTTGTATTCATCACCCGCTTCGATTTTACCCCATGTTACACTTCAACTCATCCCATTGACTGCAATTTTGCCCTGTCATAGGCCTGTCCTTCCTCAGTCTCACTACACACTGCACCTACTTGTCTACCAACTGCCCTATCCCTCCGGTTCCCAGCCCCCTGCCAAATTGGTCTAAATAGCTCTAGCAAGCTTGCCCGCAAAGATATTGCTTCCCCCCTCAGGTTCAGGTGTAACCTGTCCTTGTACAGGCCATACAGTGCTTCCCCAGAACAGTTCTCAATGATCCAGAAATCTGAATCCCTGTCCCCTCAGTGGCACGCGGCACACCCAGGAGGCCCTGCTTTTCAGCTTTCTACTTAACTCCCTTTATTCTCTCTTCAGAACCTCCTCCCATTTCCTCCTATGTCATTGATAGTAATATGTACCAAATTCTGGCTGTTCACCCTCCCCCTTTAGCATGCTGAAGACCTAATCCGAGACATCCCTGATCCTGGCATCTGGGAGACAATATACCATCTGGGTTTCTTTATCACATCCACTGAAGCTCCCGTCTGCCCCCCGACTATGGAATCCCCTATCACTCTGTACTGCTCTTGTACCCCCTTCCCTTCTGAGCCACAGACCCAGCCTCACCTCCAGAGACCAGCTCACTGTGGCTTCTCCCTGTCAGCTCCCCCTCCCCCACCCAACAATATCCAAAGTGGTATACTTACTATTGAAGGGAATGGCCACAGGGGCTGCTTACTTCCATTCCCTTTCCTGACAGTCATCCAGGTATCTGCCTCCTGCAACTTAGAGATGACACCTCCCTGTAGCTCCCATCTACCCCTCACCTCATTCTCCTGTAAGAGCCAAAGGTCATCGAGCTGCAGCTCCAGTTCCTTAACACAGTCTCTAGGGAGACTGGAGGACTCCCAAAGGTCCTCCAAGGACCATGGTACCAACTCTGGACCCAATATCAGTGCAATACCTATGTACTAACAGGAAAACAAACTTAATAGAAACTTACTTAGAACATCCACCTGTTCTTGCTCAAGCCTGTTGAGCCAAAGCTAGACCACTCTCACACTGGCCCACTCACATAATGGCCTATCCATTTACACCTCCTTTCTTTCTATCGGCTCAAATAAGACTCACTCCAGACAAGACCTTCAGTTTTCAACAGGACAACCACCCTGCAAGATGTTGCTCTGTCACTTGCTACTTCAAAAGGTGACTGACACCTGCATTTCAAAATACTCTCTGGTAATAGACATTTCCACCCTGGAAAAATAGTCATTGGCTGCCCACCCTACCTACCCCATCATGTCACCTCTCACACTCTTTTGCTCCAAAGAGAAAAGCCTCAGCTCGTACAACCATTCCACATAAGGCATGTTCTTTAATCCAGACAGCATCCTGGCAAATCTCCTCTGCACCCTCTCTAAAGCTTCCACATCCTTCCAGAAACCAGAACTAAACACAATACTCCAAGTGTGGTCTAACCAGAGTATTATAAAACTACGACATTACCTTCAAGAGAAAATCTGCAGATGCTGGAAATCCGAGCAACGCACACAAAATACTGGAGGAACTCAGCAGGCCAGGCAGCACCTATAGAAAAGAGTACAGTCGACGTTTCAGGCCGAAACCCTTCGGCTGTCCTGCCAAAGGGTTTTGGCTCAAAACATCGACTGTACTCTTTTCCTAGATACTGCCTGGCTTGCTGAGTTCCTTCAGCATTTTGTTTGTGTTGCAACATTACCATGCAGTTATAACAAACCAGCTACGATGGAATGGTGGAGCAGACTCGATGGGCTGAATGGCCTAATTCTGCTCCAGTGTGTTATGGTCTTACTAACCCTATTTCATTCTTATTTGCTCCACCAGTTCCAAATACAATTTTTTAAATAGGAACTAATTAAGCTACCAGTCCTGCAGACATAATACACTAACGTATCACTCATACACCGACATAATGTGAACTATTCCATTTCGGACCAGTATCAGCACAGTAATTTAAAGGCAGTCATTGAAAAGGAATACGTTTCTGTTGAGAGCAGTGCACAAAATGTTGGTAGGTCTGCTATCAATAAAATTACTTCTTTCGGTCTTCACCCACATTGAGAAGCTCAGGGCATAGCTTGTCAAGCTTCTGTGGGGTAAGCTTGTTCGAAATGCCTGTGTCTTTCCTGAAGATTCAACCCTGTTGTTCTCTCTCATTCATAGAACAGTACAGCACAGTTATAGGCCCTTTGGCCCACAATGTTGTGCTGACCTTTTAACCAACTCGAAGAAACTGCACTGTAGCAGCCAGGAAGGCGCTACAGTGGATAGTCAAAACTGCCCAACGCATGACCAGCCTCAGCCTACCTGCCATCAAGGACATATATTTGGAAAAGGGCCAGTAACATCATGAAGGATCCCACCCATCCTGCTCAGGGACTCTATCCCACTCCCATCAGGAAAGCAATAATGCAGCAACCATACCTGGACCACCAGACTCAAAAACAGTTAACGCAAAATACTCTGCAGATGCTGGGGTCAAAGGAACACGCACAACACGCTGGAGGAACTCAGCAGGTCGGGCAGCATCTGTGGAAACGAACAGTCAACATTTCAGGCCGAGTCCTGACGAAGGGTCTTGGCCCGAAATGTTGACTGTTCGTTTCCACAGATGCTGCCCGACCTGCTGAGTTCCTCCAGCGTATTGCTTCAAAAACCAAGCAGTAAAGACTGCTCAACTCCTCCATTAACCCACCCCTCCACACCTCCAACCACCGGTACTTTATCATTGAAAAACTGGGATCTCCCAGAGGCCACCATTTTAATTCCACTTCCAATTCTGTCCATGGCCTCCTCTACTGTCATGATGAAGCCACACTCAGGTTGGAGGAGCAAGAGCTTATATTCCTTCTGGTTAGCATCCAACCCGATGGCATGAACATTGATTTCTCAAACTTCCAGAAATGCCTGCCCCCCCTTCACCATTCCCCATCCCCTTTTACTTCCCTCACTTTATCTCCTTACCTGGCATCACCTCCCTTGGTGCTTCTCCCCCTTTTCTTTCTTTCATGATCAGATCCCCCCTTCTCCAGCCCTGAATCTCTTTCACCAATCAACTTCCCAGCTTTTTACTTCATCGCCCCCTCCCAGTGTCACCTATCAGCTTGTGCTTCTCCCTTCCCTCCCCCCACCTTCTAACACTCACTCCTTACTTGTTTTTCTCCAGTCCTGCTGAAGGGTCTTGGCCCAAAATGTTGACTGTACTCTTTTCCTTTATGCTGCCTGGCCTGCTGAGTTTCTCCAGCATTTTGTGTGTGTTGCTTGGATTTCCAGCATCTGCTGACTTTCTTTTACTTTACCATTTCCCGTCAGTCACTTTACGTAGTTGCTTCTGTTCCTAGCATCACTTTACGAACAATCTATGTATAGAAGCTACCTTATGTATTTATATTTACTGCACTTTGTTATTATCGTGTTCTTTATGTAATTGTGTTTTTCTGTGCTGCATTGGATCCAGAACAACAATTATTTCATTCTTCTTTACACTTGTGTACTGGAAATTACATTAAACAATCTTAAAGCTTGAAATACAACCCTTCCCTCCTACATAGCCCTCTATTTTCCTGTCATCCATGTGCCTATCTAAGAGTTTCTTGTGTCCCTAATGTACCTGGCTTTGCCACCACCTCAGCAGTAGGACACGCACTCACCACCCTCTGTAAAAAAAAAACACTAACCTTTACCATCAGCTCATATTAACCATTTCTGGCTGGGGAAAAGCTTCTGGCCGTCCACTCGATCGGTGCCTCTTATTCTGATGACCTGCCTTTGGGCAGCTCTTCACATTGAATGCATTATTGCATTATTTAGTAAGCATTGATTAAGAAAGAGGATGTCACCTTTCTCTCCCTTCTCTTGCCGTAAGGATGCCCGGTGGCTGTGTGAGAAGAAATGTCTACCTGGTGCGCTCTCATCCCCCCAGTATTCTCCGGAAGAGCTGCTGGAGTTGTGGAAGAATAAGGAACTGTGCAGAAACCCCTGTTACTGTCAAAAGTGAAGATAGCTAGTGAGCTTTCAAGCAAGAAGGGACAACTATCAAAGACCTTCAATGTTGTTGGCCCAGCAGTGTGAACACACCTCTTTGCTCCAGTCCGTCTACTATCAAAGGACGGATCATCTATATTGTTGAACGATGTAGGGGTGGGAATGAAAGGATCAGGGATATACGTTCTCAGCTGTGCTTGGCCCTGTGGACTTTTATCAGCAGTCACTCGTCTGCTACCAGTCTTCATAGTGGCTGTGAGCTGGTGCTGCTGTACCTGTGCCCTAGGCTTGTACACACATGTAACAATATGACTGTCTTGATTATTAAGCCAATATTAGAAACCTGCTTATTTTTGTATTTCTAAAAATTAAAGTACTCTGAATCCTTTTATTTTTGTCTCTTTCTTTGTTGTAGAGTCATAAGACCATGAGATATAGGAGCAGAATTAGGCCATTCGACCCATTGAGTCTTCCACCATTCCATTATGGCTGATTTACTCTCCCTCTCAACCCCATTCTCCTGCCCTCCCCCAAGTCCAAGAAAGGACTTGATGGGAGTGTACAAGATGATAAGAGTCATAGATTAAGTGAACAGTCAGTCTTTTTCTGAGGGCCGAAATGGCTAAAACCAGGGTACATAACTTTAGGGGTACTGGAGGAAAGCATAGGGAGGACGTCAGAGGTAAGTTCCTTACACAGAGAGTGATGGATGTGTGGAACACCTTGCCAGGGGTGGTGGTAGAGGCATAAGGAACTCTTAGATACATAAATGGATGATAGAAAAATTGAGCTATTTGGGAGGGAAGGGTTATATTAATGTTGGAGTAGGTTAAAAGGTGGGCACAACACTATGAACATTGAGTGGGAGCAGAAAATTAAGAGGTTTAAGTGGGAAACACCTTAAAAAAACTGAGTTGGGAATTGAAGAAAGATGGAAAATTGGCAGTAAGTAGCTGTTATCCTCATCACACTGTAGCATGTGCCTTCAGCAGCCTGAAAAAAATAAATCCAACTTTTCATCCTACCTCATCAGTTATACGGATATGCAACTATCCTTTTGCTAGGAATGTTTTAATAAATCCAACTTTTCATCCTTTTGCTGGGAATGTTTTAATAAATCCAACTTTTCATCCTATTTCATCAGTTATACGGATATACAACTATCCTTTTTCTGGGAATTAGGAGGAAGCAGTAACCTTTGCCAGCATTTGAGGGCCTGAGTGATAGGGAAAGGTTGAACAGGTTTGGATTTTATTCCCTGGAGCCTAGGAGAATGAGAGGAGATTTGATAGAGGCATATTAAATTATGATAGGGAAGCAGAGTTTTTCCACTGAGATTGGTTGAGGTCGTAGGTGAAGGTTGAAAGGTGAAATATTTAAGAAGAACATGACAGGGAACCCCTCCACTCTGAAAGTGATGAGAGTTGTGAAACAAGCTGCCAGTGGAAGTGGTGGATTCAGGTTCAATTTCAACATCTGAGAAGTTTCGATAAGTACATGGCTGGGAGGTGTATGGAGGGCTACGGTCAAGGTATGGGTTGATGGGACTAGACATAACAGTTCAGCATGGTCTAGATGGGCTGAAAGGCCTGTTTCTATGCTATATGACTAACATGACAGCTATGTTTATTATGGGAAAAGGATGTGTAACTTCCACAAAATCTGCAGCAGGCACAACAGTGAACAAATATGCACAAATTTTAGTTTGTGGGATGAGCTTAAGTATTAAATGGGGGCAAAATCAAAAAAGGTAATGAGGACTTAAGGTATACAGAATAAGGTGGATGGTCTTGCAACATAGAGATCAGCAGGTAGGAGTCATGGCTGAAAGAAGATCATAACCTGGAATTTAAAATCCAAGGATACATGGAAATGGTTTTAATTATATAGGTTAATGGGTTTGTCCAGGTTTTTTTTCTTGTCTCTTTGATATGATTGTCTATGAGAACTGCTTTGCCTTTCTAACTTGTTGGAGCTAGAGGGGGGTGGTTAATGTTAATGTTCAGTGTCTGACATTGCTAAATGACACTCACAGATGTTACAAAGTAAAGGGTTGAATGGGGGGGTGGGAAGGGGTTAACTCAGGGCTCCACCTGCAAATTACAACAACAGATCCAGGGGAAGATGAGCAATACAGATAAATTAGAATCATTTTCTAAATGATGACTCCCACCTTTCCCTTACGGAAAAAACACGCAAAGTCTGGCTGACAGGCCTGACTGCAGCTAAGAAGATTGTAGTCCAGCGTTGGAAACCTCCCCATGATATTTCAAATACTCACTGGCTTCAGAGCTTTTTGGACATTTCTTACCTGGAACTTTCATCAGCAAGAGTAAATGATGCACGACCAAACACAATCTCAATGTGGACAAATTTGGTATCTAACTTAAGAGATTTTTTGTTAAAATAGGAATGCTTTGTCTGTGTATGCACTACTATTCAGTTGGTTGGTGGAGGGGAGAGGGATGGAGGGAGAGGGGTGGAGAGGGGATGGTGATGAGGGTTGGGGTGTGACTGGGTTAAACAGTCAAAATGTAATTGGCAATTGGTTGTATTGAATGTAATTTGTTGGTGTTGCAATAATAAATTAGTAATAAAAAAATCAAAGGATACACATTGCATTGAAAGGACAGGCAGGCAAGCAGAGGTGGGAAGGATGGATGGCTTTGTTATGATATCAAAGGCATAGGTGGTGAGGACACAGGATCAGAAGATGTAGAATCCTCGTTTGTAGAGTTAAGAAACTGCAAGGGTAAAAAGACCCTGAAGGGAGTTGTACGCAGGCCCCCAAACAGTTGCAAAGATGTGGGATATACATTTCAATGGGAAGTAGAAAAAGTATGTAAGGAGTTTTTCAATATGCAGTAAGATTGGGAAAATCAGGTTGGAGCTGGAATTTGTGAATGGCTTTTTAGAGCAGCTTGTGTTTGAGCCCACTAGGGGGAAGGCAATTCTGAATTGGGTGTTGTGTAATGAACCATATTTGATTAGGGAGCTTAAGGTAAAGAAACCTTTTGAAGGCAGTTTGAATGGGAGAATCTAAAGTGACTCTAATACTCTACAGTATTATAGTAGAGTAAAGGGAATTACAAAGGCATGAGAAAGGAGCTGGCCAAAGTTGATCGGAAGGGGACAGTCACAGGTATGACAACAGAACAACAATGGCTGGAATTTCACAAATTCACAAGATGCAGGATAGATACATCCCAAAGATTAAGTATTCTAAAGAGAGGATAACACAACTATGGCTGACAAGGGAAGTTGAAGATAGCATAAAAGCAAAATCATATAGCAAAAATTAGTGGGAAGTTCGAGGATTGAGAGCTTTTAAAAACAAACAGAAGGTAACTAAAAAAGCCATAAGAAGAGAAAAGATAGAAACATAGGAAAAACTACAGTACAATACAGGCCCTTTGGCCCACAATGCTCTGCAGAACATGTACTTATTTTAGAAATTACCTTGGGTTACCCATATAGCCCTCTATTTTTCTAAGCTCTATGTACCTATCCAGGAGCCTCTTTTAATCTTCTTTTAGACCCTATTTTATCCGCCTCCACCAGCATTACCGGCAGCCCAATCCATGCATTCACCACTCTCTGCATAAAAAACTTAGCCCTGACGTCTCCTCTGTACCTACTTCCAAGCACCTTGAAACTATACCCTTTCGTGCTAGCCATTTCAGCCCTGGGGAAAAGCCTCTGACTATCTACATGATCAATGCCTCTCATCATCTTATACACCTCTATCAGGTCACCTCTCATCCTCCATCTCTCCAAGGAGAAAAGGCCAAGTTCACTCAACCTATTCTTGTAAGACATGCTCCCCAATCCAGGCAACATCCTTGTAAATCTTCTCTGCACCCTTTCTATAGTTTCCACTTTCTTCCTGTAGTGAGGTGACCAGAACTGAGCACAGTACTCCAAGTGGGGTCTGACCAGGGTCCTATATAGTTGTAACATTATCTCTGGGCTCTTAAACTCAATCCCACGATTGATGAAGGCCAATGCACTGTATGCTTTCTTAACCACAGAGTCAACCTGCATAGCAGCTTTGAGTGTCCAATGGACTTGGACCCCAAGATCCCTCTGATCCTCCATACTGCCAAGAGTCTTACCATTAATACTACATTCTGCCATCATATTTGACCTACCAAAATGAACCACCTCACATTTATCTGGGCTGAACTCCACCTGCCACTTCTCAGCCCAGTTTTGCATCCTATCGATGTCCCACTGTAACCTCTGACAGCCCTCCACACTATCCACAACACCAATCTTTGTGTCATCAGCAAATTTACTAACCCATCTCTCCACTTCCTCATCCAGGTCATTTATAAAAATCATGAAGAGTAAGGGTCCCAGAACAGATCCCTGAGGCACACCGCTGGTCACCAATTCCAGATCCACAAAGCAAGGTCCCCTTGGATCCCATGTCTCCTTACTTTCAATAAGCCTTGCATGAGGTACCTTATCAAATGCCTTGCTGAAATCCATATACACTACATCTACTGCTCTACCTTCATTAACGTGTTTAGTCACATCCTCAAAAAATTCAATCAGGCTCGTAAGGCACGACCTGCTTTTCACAAAGCCATGCTGACTATTCCTAATCATATTATGCCTCTCCAAATGTTCATAAATCCTGCCTGTCAGGATCTTCTCCATCAACTTACCAACCACTGAAATAGGACTCACTGGTCTATATTCCAGGGCTATCTCTACTCCCTTTCTTGAATAAGGGAACATCTGCAACTCTCCAATCCTCCGGAACCTCTCCTGTCCCCATTGATGATGCAAAAATCGTTGCCAGAGGCTCAGCAATCTCCTCCCTCGCCTCCCATTGAATTATGATGAATTATGAAGGTAAGCCAGCCAATAATATAAAAGAGGATACCAAAAGTTTTTGAGATATATAAAGACTAAAGGAGAAGTGGGAGTGGATATCCAACTGCTGGAAAATGACACTGGAGAGGTAGAAAAGGGAGACCAAGAAAATACTTTATAAGTATTTTGCATCAGTCTTAGCAGTATGTCAGAAATTGAAGTTTTGGGGGCTGAAGTGAGTGTAGTTGCTATTATGAAGGAGAAGGTGCTGGAAAGGTCTGACGGTGGATAAGGTACCTGAATTCTGAAAGAGGTAACTGAAGAGATTGTGGAAGGATTAGTGGTAATCTTTTAAGAATCACTAGATTCTGAAATGGTTCTGGTGGACTATAAAATTGCAAATGTCACTCTACTATTTAAGAGAGGAGAGAGGCAGAAAGAAATTGTAGGCCAGTTAGCCTGAGGGCCTGGGAGCATCTTATCTAAGTATTCTGACAGGCTGTATCACTGTCTGGTATGGAGAGGCTACGGCACAGGACCAAAAGAAGCTGCGGAGGGTTATAAATCTAGTCAGCTTCATCTTGGGCACTAGCCTACAAAGTACCCAGGACATCTTCAGAGAGAGGTGTCTCAGAAAGTCAGCATCCAATATTAAGGACCTCCAGCACCCAGGGCATGCCCTTTTCTCACTGTTACCATCAGGTAGGTACAGAAGCCTGAAGGCACACACTCAGTGATTCAGGAACAGCTTCTTCCCCTTTGCCATCCAACTCCTAAATGGACTTTGAACCCCTGGGCACTGCGTCACTTTTTAAAATATACAGTATTTCTGTTTTTGCAAGTTTTTAAAATCTATTCAATATAGGTATACTGTAATTGATTTACTTGTTTATTATTGTTATTTTTATTTTGTTCTCTTCTAGATTATGTATTGCATTGAACTGCTGCTGCTAAGTAAACACCTTTCTAGTCACATGCCGGTGATAATGAACCTGATTCTGATTCTGAAGATAGTGCTGGCATTGGAAAAAGTCCAAAGAAGGTTCACAATAATGAATCCACAAATGAAAGGGGTGAATGGATGAGGAATGTTTGATGGCTCTGGGCCTGTCCTCACTGGAGTTTAAAAGAATGAAAGCGAGGGGGATATAAATGAAACCCATATTGAATATTGAAAGGCCCAGATAGAGTGGAAGTGGAGAAGATGTTTCCTATAGTGGGGGAGTCCAGGACCAGAGGGCATAGTCTCAGAATAGAGGGATGTCCATTTGGAACAGAGATAAGGAAGAATTTCTTTAACCAAAGGACAATGAATGACCTAATTCTGTCCCTTAGTCTCATGATTTTACTTTTATTGAAAAGCCTTTTAATTCTTGCAATTCACCCTTGAGGTAGTCTTAATGTTGTATGCTTTATAAGTGTAGGTTAAGTAAGAGTATATGATATTACTTGAATGTGACTGGCACAACTAACCTGCAAGAGGTTAAGGGTAATGTGTGAGAATTTGAACTTTAGCATTAACTGTCACATGTACATCAAAACATACAGTTTGCAACATATCAAATCAGCGAGGATTATGCTGGGCATAATCATCACCAAAACATCACTATGCTTCCAGCACCAACATAACATGCCCACAATTTACTAAACCTAACCCATACATCTTTGGAATTCGGAGGAAACCACAGCACCCAGAGGAAACCCACACGGTCACGGGGAGAATGGACAAACAGCTTAGAGACAGAGGCAGGAATTGAACTCTGATCCTACATCCAGCGCTGCAAAACGTTGTGCTGTCTGCGATTTGACTGTGCTGCCCTTTACATGCACAATGGACCTTCCTGGGAGGAAGATTTCAAGCTGTCAAGAATGTGACACTATTGAGATTTACCACCTTCATGCACCAGTTAATGAGACTTTTGCAATCACATGGCAGGATGTCATTTGGGCCACTGAATCCAGGCCAACTTTCAGAGCAATCCCATCCCCACACTCACTCCCTTCATGCTCATCAACACACCCCTCCTACTGTGAGACAATGTGCCTAGCGAAAGGCAGAGGTGCTCAAGGAAAAGAGACTGCAATAAATTTCAAGAGTGTCAGTTATTTTTCAGTAGGGAGGACAAGGTGAGAATTCAGATGAAGAAAATTAATGCTGTGCAGAACCCCAGCTCCATCTCAACTGGGGCAGTTCGAAACAGGGTCAATTCATTAGGGTTCAGGGATATGAGTGAGGGAATGGGATTGCAGGATTGCATGGACTTGATGACTGAAGTTTCTATCTGCATCCTAAGGTTATTTTATTTTGTTTATTTAGAGATAAGCATGGTAACAGGCTGAACGAGCCTACACCCTGTGACTTATTAATCTACTAACCTACAGGTACGTCTTCGGAATGTGAGATGAAACCGGAGCACCCGGAGGAAAAATGTGGTCATGTGGAAAACGCATAAACTCTTTACAGAATTGAACCTTTAATAACATTACACTAACTGTGCTGCCCCTTAATTTATTGTTATTTTGAGATTCAGCACAGTAACCAGCCCAACGAGCTCATGCACCCAATTACACACATAACTAATTAACTCACTAACCTGTACATCTTTGGAAGATGTGAAGGAAAAGGTACCAGAGCACCCAGAGGAAATCCATGCGGCCGTGGGGAGAACGTACAAACTCCTTACAGACAACAGTGGCAAAATTTAAGCTCGGTTGCTGGCACTGCATAGCATTACACTAAGTGTCACAAACCCATTGTCCAACATGGGGCTTGAGGTCACAACCCTGAGATTAGAGACTCATGTTCTACTGACGGAGCTAGTTGGGTTATCATGGAGGTATTTCATTAACTGCATAGCTAGTGTTTTGGAATGAAACAAGTTTTTCTTGGGACAGCTGAAGAGGAGAAAACAAGTACAGTAAGAATGTTCAACAAACACAAAAGGTAGTTCTATAACAAACTTGTCCTGTTCTTGATTTCAGCACACAGAATACAATGTTATAAGTATGGAACAGATATTGTACACCTTGTGAAAGATTCATGTTGTTGTAATTCAGCTGATGAGAAGGAATGTCTGCTGCAGCAAAAATCTTTTATTTTGAGCAAAGAGGAATGGGTTTTGCATTAGTTTCTCATACAACTACTTAGCAATGTCAAACGTAATCAGAACTCTTAGAAACCACAACACTTGCTATATAACACTCTAAGGACGTGCGAGACTCTTTGGGAAGTCTTGGAGAAAACCTTACAAGAGGAAAATAATTCTACACAGTTTGGGATGAGCCCTGGAGAACAATAAAACAGAAAAGACAGCATCTGTGGAGAGAGGAGAAACAGAAGATGTTTCTGTTCTACCACCTCGTCACTACTCTGCTTTCCATCTAATCACACTTGCAAAAACTGAACACAAAAGACATCTGAGCTGAGAGTAAAAGAAAATAACAGGACAAAGGTATTGTTACTCACAGTGTGGATGACACTGAAGCGAGGGCCTGAGGTTTGACGTTTCATTTATTCCCCTATTGAAATGTCTGTCTGTGACACCATCTACCACCATGTGGAGAGTGTGAAATGGGCAGATCAGCCTTCCGTGAAACACTTGATGTGGCTGAGATGTTCTAGGGACAGAGGACAGAGGTGTAAATCAGCCATGAATGACAGAATGGCGGAGCAGATTCAACAGGCCAAATGGTCTAATTCTGCTCCTATGAATTGTGGTCTTCAGATGCACTTTCACTTCAGTAGTTACCTAGTCGTAGTCACTCAAAGGGTAAAATTGGATAGTACGGAGATGTTAGCAAGTACATATAAGGCAAAGAGAAAGTGTCATGAGCCTATTTCATGAATTGGAAGGAAAAGATAAAAGAATTAAACATGACTTACTGTCATTCATAATGGTAAGAAAGGTGCATTGCTAATGGATAATGAAAGGGAGCATAACTTTAAGGTGTTGGGAGTTGTCAAAAATAGGTTTTCTTTTAAACACAGAGAGCGATAGGTGTGTGGAACACACTGCCTGGAGTTGTGGTAAGGCAGATACATGAGGGACATTTAAGAGACTCTTAGACAGGCACATGGACAATAGAAAAATGGAGGGCTATGGGGAGGGAAGGGTTAGATTGATCTTGGAGTAGGTTAATCCATTGGCACAACGTCATGGGCTCAACGGCCTGTTCTACACAGAAAAAAAGTCTTCAACCACAGTGCTATGTCAACAAGTGCTTCCTAACTAAAACTTTTTGACAGTGCTCCAACTGATGATTCTACACAGGAATTAGAATTTGTCTCCCCAGGAAAGTGTAGAATATCATTCATCTTTAAAAACACCAGTGCATTTTTCACCACCAACTCCCCTTCTCCGTCACAGAGCACAGATCATGAAAGGGGCAGTAGGGAAGGACAAAGGCCACTTCCAAATCTGCTGGGCAGTCAGCAATGACACAGATCTGTCATGCTTACCCTGAGGTTCATGTTGTGAAGGACAGAAGAGGACAAAAGAGCTCAGACAAAAATCGTACAAACTCACTCACTGTCAGAAGTTAAAACATCTGTTACGCAAATGAATTCAGTCCAGTGCAGTAACACTAAGGCCCAATACCCAGACCACCAAAAGATACTTAACAATAAACCTTTCAACTCTGTTTAAATTATTCTAGGTTCAGAACCACAGGATGCAAAGATCAAATATCAACCACCTGGAGTCTACATTAGGATACCCCCGTGGTTAAACAAATGACATTATTTTACAGTTGCTACCAACTGCACCTTCAGTTCCGTTCATCATGAGCTTATTTTTAACCAAAATACAATTAAATAAAAAGCTCAGATTAATGTTGTGGATGCAAGTTACATTCTGAACTGTAATAGCTGCACCATGGTCTGCAGGTGCAGAGTAAACTCAGACGGCTGTTTGCCAGTAACAGGAACCACTCCCAAAGTTCTGTGTGTGTGTGTGTCTGTGTGTATATGAGAACACGGGCATCTGCGACAGAGAACTGGGCTGCTGCTGAGAAACGTCTTCCCTTGAATGCTGAATGGCCTTCCTTTTTCTGAAATATACACTCCTACCACCGCACTAATATACAGTCTCCACTCTCGATTGAATAATAGGAAAGAGGCTGCAGATCATTATTTATATCGATCTCCATATCCATCTGTGGAAAGGTACACAGTCTTTGTCACTAATCACATTTAGAATAAACATACACACAACAATATATGCTGTGAGGTAAAATTTCAGTATGCTACTGGAAGATTACACAATATTGCACAGTGTTAATAAAAGACTTAAATCACTTAATGGTGTATTAATATAATATTTCTTAATGAACTGATGTGATAAATTAATTCAAAGCAAATTTATTATCAAAGGACGTATCATGTCACCACATACAATCTTGAGATTCATTTTCTTGCAGGCATTTACAGGAAAATAAAGAAATACAATAGAATTTATGAAAAAAACTATACATATATAAAGACAAATAGCCAATGTACATGGATGGCATGAGAAAACAAAAATTTTCACTGCACTATGGTGCATGTGACAATAATATTCAGATCTATTTATCACATGTACTTCAAAACATACAGTGAAATGCACCATTTGCTCTAACAACCAACACATCCAATGATGTGCTGGGGGCAGCCCACAAGCGCAGAGCCTTCCAAATCTGCCCCCGTAAGGACCAATGCGGTGGAACTTTGTGTTTTTATTCGTCCGGCCAGTTGCTTAAGTGACGCAGATGTGACCACTGAGGGGCAGGTTGAGGGTCAGATATTAATTGGTATATTAATTTAGGATGTTGGGATGGAAGTATAGAGGAGATATCTAGAGATAGCTTTTCCTTTAAAGATAAGAGACTGGTCACACTGCCAGGAGTGGTGGTAGTGATAGCCAATATTAATTAGTTTATTAATAAACCAATTTACCAATAATAAAGTGTATTAAGCTAATAAGCCCAAATAATATTTCAGTTCATGCTTTTATAATACCTGATGCATTGGGGTGAGACATACAGTTTTGATTTTTGTACTAAATAACTGCAGGATGTGTGTATCTGCACTAACATGCTAAAGAACTAAGCAATATTTGGTATTATCTTAACAGAAGTGCCTTATCTTATGTATATAAGTAAATCTTGTGTACTTATATCTACTGTATTTTTTGATGTTGCATCCGGAGTAACAATCATTATGTTTTCCTTTACATTCATGTACTGAAGAATAACAATAAACAGTCTTGAATCTGGAACCTCACCTTTGAAGTGATGTACGTTAATTTTAGTTCAGCACTCGGAACTTTGAACAATCGATGAAGCAGCCCCTTTACTTTCTGAATGGTCATGGAATCTATATCAATGGCAAAAAATAAACATTCAGTTCCTTTTGTGAGTTTGAGGTTTCAGGGATTCCATTAAGGTGCAATAGCATCCTTTTTAATGTTCTAAAACATCCTCAGCTATTGCAAATTGAAGTAGCAAATGATCACAATTTGATAGTGTTGCAGACAAATTGTTCAGTGAACAAAATTAGGAATGAAAGGCAGTAGAGAGAAAAGATCTTAACTTGGAAAATCAAATAAACACAAGAGGTCCTGCAGATGCTAGAAATCAGAGCAACACACACACTCACAAAATGCTGTAGGTCAACAGGTCAGGCAGCGTCAATGGGTAGGATACACAGCCGATGTTTCAGGCTGAGACACTTTATCAGGACAAGTAATTAATATTTTGAGCTCTAAAGCAGCCAGGAAGAGAAAACATTTTGCCATTTGGCTGATAAGTAATAGGAATGATGTTAATCAGGAAATGAGGATTAATCAATAATCATGCTTTTTATTTAGTAAGGGTATCAAAAGATACAGGGAGAAGGCAGGAGAATGGGTTGAGAGGAAAAGTAAGTAATAAAACATGGGGCAGCACAGTAGTGGGACAGTTAGTGTAACACTTTATAGCGCCAGTGACCCGGGTACAACTCCCACCAGTGTCTCCATAACCACAGGTGTTTCCTCCGGGTACTCTGGTTTCTTCCCACTTTCCAAAGATGTACAGGTTAGTAGGTTAGTAGATCACAGGGGTTTAATTGGGTGGTGCGAGCCTAGTGGTCTGGGAGGCCTCTTACCTTGCTGTATCTCTAAATAAAATCAACCATGATTGAATGGTGGAACACACTCAATGTATCAAATGGCCCTAATTCTGATCATATCTTATAATGGTCTAAAATGCTGATAACCCACTTTCTAACATTTGATGTCTGGCTCACCAAGTAATGTTTTCTGCTTGGGCTTTGGCTCCCACCCTCCCTTTAAATCCTGGAAAATTTTTATAATACCTCATAACATCTAAAAGAAGTGAAGTGGAGTGTGTTGGGGTATTAACATCATCCAGTAGTCTCGGAACTCCACCAGTACAGCACCACTAGAGACCAGCAGTTTTACAGTACTATATGTCAGCGTTGGGATGTGAGGAAGTTGTTGAGGACAGGTACACAAACACACATTCCATCCACATCACTTCAGAGGTAGTTACTGAAGATTTGGAAAAGCTTTCAAAATTCCAGGAGTTGGAGGAGATAAGTGGGAAGAGCTGAGTTCAGTAGAGAAAAGTTAAACAAAAGATTAACTTGTTTCATTATCAGGTGATTTGGTTGTAACTCATTTTCAGTTTTCACAGATAACAAATGCCAATTCCATCTAAAGCACTTGTCGACTGTGATTCTGGTCTTTATAGGAGCTGCCTTTGTACAAACTGGCACCCCTATTTCTCGCTAAAATCATGACTACACTTAAAGTAGTAATTCTCTTGTGGTAAAATGCTACAGCTCATTGCAAAAGGTATTAGAGAAATGAAAGATATTTTTTGTTTTATACAAAACATGCAAAGTGCTTTGTCTTTCTCTCCAGAAGAGCGAATGATGAACTCTTTTCTTACCTGGTAGTTTCTTCTCTAATAATTTCTGATCTGGTTTATCTGGACATCTGATAGTCAAAGCTGTGAGACACAATAGCAGATAATTTTCTTGGCATTATTTTACCACTCAGTTCATCTACTCCCTTTATATATCCAATCAAAGCCTCCTCTAACAGTCGGTTCTATCCCAGAACTAAGACTCTGAGATGTTGAGATCCAATCACAGTGCTCTGATACAGCCCAGTGTAGTGGAGATGAGTAACCAGGGCAACATTATCTCAAGGTGTGACAAGACAATCTAGATAGATAGACAGATACTTTACTGATCCCAAAGGAAATTACAGTGTCACAGTAGCATTGCAAGTGCACAGATGTACAAATATAAGAGAAGTAAGAAAGAATTTTTTAAAAGTTACCTTTAAAAAAGATGTACAAGTTTTCCACTCTGTGTGTGCAGAGTGCTGAGAGACTTGTACGCCACTTACAACACTCAGACAGGCCATTCAGTTATGCTCCATGCTAGGGCCATTTACTCCCCATTCTAGCAACATACCCAGAGCTTCCCCTTAAACTGGTGCTGTAGAGGGTCAGACTTACAATCAGAAGGGTACCTCACACAAAACATATTTTATGTTAAACCCATATAACCACAATCTGAGATTTTGTAAATTAGCTAAAGATACAAATATCAGAGTTTATCAATAGTCCCCTTTCTGTCCACATTGCTTCCAAACAGCATGGAGATGGTGGATTAGTCAGGGTGTCAAAGGTTATGGAGAGAAGGCAGGAGAATGGCGTTGACAGAGGTAATAAATCAGCCATGTTGGAATGGCAGAGCAGCCTTGATGGGCCAATTAACCTAATTATGCTTCTATGTCTTGTGGTCTTATGGTCTCCTTGTTTAAGTTCAGAGGGTTGTTACAGCATTTGATAGAATATATACCAGCTCAGCACCTGAGAACATCCAGCTATCTCTCTGAGGAAATGGGAGCACCTGGAGGAAACTACTCAGTCACAGGGAGAACACGCAAACAAGAGAAAATCTGCAGATTCTGGAAATCCATCTAACACACACAAAATGCTGGAAGAATTTAACAGGTCAGGCAGCATCTACGGAGAGGAATACAGAGTCGACATTTCAGGCTGAGACCCTTCATCAGGACTGCAGAGGAGTGAGGTGGTGGGGAAAGGGGAAGGAGTACAAGCAAGAAAGTGATAGGTGAAACCAGATGAGTGGGAAGGTGGGTGAAGTGAAATGAAGGAAGAAATTGGCAAGGGACAGAAGGAAGAGGTAAAGGACTGAAGAAGAAGAAGAAGAAGAAGGAGGAATCTGATAGGAGAGTAGACCATGGGAGAAAGGGAAGGACAAGGGGCAAAAGATGGAGGTGTGGGTCAGGTGAGAGGAAGGGGTAAGAGGGGACCCAGTATGGGGAATAGAAGGAGGGAGGGGGGAGAAGTTAGAGAAATCAATGTTCATGCCATCAGGTTGGCGCTACCCAGATGGAGTATGAGGTGCTGCTCCCCCAGCTCGAGAGTAGCTCATTGTGGCAGCAGAGGCCCCCATGTTGGAGAAGGAACGGTAAGTCGAACTGAAATGGCTGACCACTGGGAAATCCCGTCTGTTGTGCCGGACAGAGTGAAGCTGTTTGACCGTTCCTTTGCCTGCACTGATGCTGCTCGACCCTCTGAGTTTTTCCAGCAGTTTGGTTTTTGCTACTTCAGTTTAGATTTCTGTGTCTCCACATCCCCAGATCCCACTGCTACATGTAGACTTTTCCTCAGGAGTATTCCTCCTATTAAAATGCACCATCTCATTGTTCAATTAGCTTCTATTGCAGGTAACACAACTGTGATCCCTGCTTGAAAAAAATAGTTCTGTAGCATTGTTTAGATTTAATTTCCAAAAAGCATGTCCTCACCTAACAGCTGATCCTTCAGGGCAAACAACTTCTGTTGCTCCATCTCCTCATTCTCCGGAGGTCCATACTCTGCACAGGGAAACCAAAGGAGACTTTGAAAAACTTCTTTGCCTCCCTTCAAAGCTAAACAGTTAAGACCAGCCCTGTTTCAAACAGAAATTACTCACTACCTCATTCACGATGAGAAAGGAGCTCGGGGCTAGTTGGGATTTTTCGGCAAGCTTCAATCATTGCGATTTATTAGGCACTTGCCAAAGGCCAATAAAAAGAAGCTAGGTTTAAGCAGAGTGACCATAGTGTGAGTGGGACAGTGTTAGAGTGGATTATTTTCAGGCTTAGGCTCTTGAGAAGAGAAGAGGCAAGTTCCTTTCTTTCTTACTCTGTTAGTGCAGTGAGATTGGGTCCAGGGTTAATGGTGAGTTCCTCATATAAGATGTGGTAACTATGGGACACCTCCAATCTCCGTGATAACTACATCTGCATGAAGTGCATCCAGCTGCAGCTCCTTATAGACTGTGCTATGAAACTGGAGCTGCAGCTGGATGACCTTTGGCTCATACAGGAGAATGAGGAGGTGATAGATAGGAGCTACAGGGAGGTAGCTGGGTGATTGTCAGGAGAGGGAAAGAGAATAGGCAGAGAGTGTAGAGTACCACTGTGGTTGTTCCCCTCAATAGTAAGTATACCACTTTGGATATTACTGGGGGGAGTGACCTACTGGGAGGAAGCTACAATGACCAGGTCTCTGGCACTGAGTCTGGCTCTGTGGTTCAGAAGGGATAGGGGGAAGAAGATGAGTGCAGGAGTGACACGGGATTCACACAGGAGATTCTGTGGATGTGAAAGAGACACCCAGATGGTATATTGCCTCCCAGGTGCCGGGATCAGGGATGTCTCAGACTGGGCTCACAGCATTCTAAGAGGGAGTGAAGGGGTGCAGTGCAGACAGAAGTTGTGGTACATACTGGTAACAATGATATAAAAAGGAAAAAGAATGAGGTCCTGAAGAGAGAACATAGGGAGGTAAGTAGAAAGATGAAAAGCAGGTCCTCAAGGGTGGTAATCTCTGGATTGCTGCCTATGTCACATTGCCAGTGAAGGTAAGAATAGCATGATTTGGCAGAGATTTACTCACTCTCTATGAGTACTTGATATCTAGGATGTTCGGCACAGAATTCCTTATTAGGCCTGTTTTTTTCCGGATCCTGGTTCCCTCCAGCTTTTAACCAGTCCATCCCATACTTCTTGCGATAGTCTAGTTCTGCTCCCTTCCTCTCATCAGCTGAAATCTGTACCAACACATAAACATTAGTGAAGTGACACACAGAAATTCCAGCCATTGCTGCTCCTCCATCATTCCTGCCAGAGTTCTTTTCCAATCAATTCTGGCCAACTCCTCTCTCATGCCTCTGTAATTCCCTTTACTCCACTGCAATACTGATACATCTGCTTTTAGCTTCTCCTTCTCAAACTGCAGGGTGAATTGGATCATATTATGATCACTTGCCTCTAGGGGTTACTTTACCTTAAGCTCTCTAATCAATTCCAATTCATTGCACAGCACGCAATCCAGAATAACTGATCCCCTGATGAGTCTAAAAACTCATCTTGTAGGCACTCTAGAAATCCCTTCTGGAATCCAGCACCATCCTGATCTTCTCAATCTACCTGCATATTGAAGTCCCCCATAACTACTGTAACACTGGCCTTTGGGAACACATTTTCTATCTCCCATTGTAATTTGTAGACTACATTCTTACTACTGTTTTGGGGTCTGTATACAACTCCCATCAGGGTCTTTTTAGTCTTGTAGTTCCTTAGCTCTATCCAGAATGATTCAACATCTTCCAACCCCATGTCACCTCTTTCTAATGATCGATTTCATTTTTCACCAGCACAGCAAAGCCTTCCTGCTTATCCTTTCGATACAATGCGTTGCCTATCAGTTCCTGCTACAATCTTTCAGCCATGATTCTGCGATGCCTACGACATCATAACCGCCAATCTGCAACTGTGCTGCAAGTTCATCTACCTCATTCCGAATACTGCGTGCTTGCAAATACAAGACTTTCAGACCTGTATCTACCCTTTTTGATTTTGTCCACCTTTTACGTTGCAATTCATCCTGTTGACTGCAATTTTGCTCTATCAACACCCTTTCATTATATATTGCCCCTGGTTGTAAACCAGCTACCTCATCTTCAACATTATTATCCACCCTTCCTACGATACTTCTTGCATTGTAATAAACACAGCTCATGACACTAGTTGAACCATGCTCAACCTTTTGATTCTTAACTTTGTCTGAGGTCTTAACCAACATCTGCCTGCACAACCTTTCCACTAATTGTTCTGGCATTCTGGTTCCCATTCCCCTGCAACTCCAGCTTAAACCCCACTGTGCAGCATTAACAAACCTTCCTGCTATGATATCAGTCCCCCTCCATTTCAGGTGCAAACTGTCCCTTCTGTACAGGTCTTACCTTCTCTGGAAGAGAGCCCAATGATCCAAAAACTTCATGCCCTCTTTCCTACACCGACTCCTTAGCCACGTATAAAACACTATAATTTTCCTAGTTCTGGCCTCACTAGCACGTGGCACAGGCAGCAATCCTGAGATCACAACCCTGGAAGACCTACCCTTTAACTTAGCACTTAACTCCCTGAACTCCCTTTGCAGAACCTCATCACTCACCCTACCCATGTCATTGGTACCGACATGGATCATGACTTCTGGCTGGTCAGCCTCCCACTTAAGAATGCTGTGGACTCGATCCGAGATATCCTGGACCCTAGCACCCGGCAGGCAGCATACCATCCAGGAAATTTGTTCTAGCCCGCAGAACCTCTTGTCAGTTCCTTTAACTAACGTATCCCTTATCACCACAGTCTGCTTCTTCTCCCCCCTTTCCTTCTCAATTACAGAGGCAGGGCAGACTCAGTGTGACTTTCCTGTTAGGTCAATCCCACCCCCCACCCACCCAACAGTATCCAAAGTGATAAATGTTGTTGAAAGGGATGGCCACAGGGGTACTCCACTGGCTCCTTAACCCTTATCCCCTTCCCGACTGTCACCCAGTTTCCTATGTCCAGCACCTTGAATGTAACTACCTCTCTGCATGTCCTATCTATCACCCCTCAGCCTCCTGAATGATCTGGAGTCCATCCAATTCCAGTTCCAACACCTTAACACGGTTTGTTAGAAGCTGCAGCTGGATGTACTTCTCATAGCTGTAGTTGTCAGGGACAGTGGAAGTCTCCCTGCCTTCCCACATCCCACAAAAGAAGCACTCCACTATCCTGCCTGGCATCTCTACTATCCTAGCAGAGCAGATATAAAGAACAGAAAGTAAAAAAACTTAAGCTTTTTTTTCCTTTGCTTTCTCTGACTGAAGCCTTGAAGAGCTAAACCTCAAGTTCACCACTCTGACCATGTCCACTCGTTGCTGCGCTTGCCTCTGCCTTCATTTAATTTGTTTTCTCAATGCAAGGACCGGTAAGTTCTGGCCAGATGTCCTGCTCACTTGAAGAAGGAGAAGCGTCTCCCATAGCCTCTCCTTTTCAGGTGTAGTGACCACCGTAGGACCACCGTTTGGCTTCTCCTACACTGCTGTACCCATAGCAGCACCGTCACGTGACATCCCTGTTCTTACTGAGTTTGCTATGTCATGGCGCGACCAAGTGTCCGGTGGTGTAACTGGTTAGCCTTGGTTAGCAGCTAGCCTGGAAGGACAACTCTGATTCCAAACCCAGGTAGATGAGACTCGTTAGTCTGTCTAGGAGAAGGAATACTTCGATACTCAACCTACTTGTGGTGCCGCAGTCAACGCAGCTCACTGTGCCATTGTGGAAAGTACCCTGGCCAAAAGAGTGGAATCGGTCCACGCGCACTGGCCCTCACCGTAAACGTGGCAGCGAGTGGAACCGGTCCACGCGCACTGGCCCTCACCGTAAACGTGGCAGCGAGTGGAACCGGTCCACGCGCACGGGCCCTCACCGTAAACGTGGCAGCGAGTGGAACCGGTCCACGCGCACGGGCCCTCACCGTAAACGTGGCAGCGAGTGGAACCGGTCCACGCGCACGGGCCCTCACCGTAAACGTGGCAGCGAGTGGAACCGGTCCACGCGCACGGGCCCTCACCGTAAACGTGGCAGCGAGTGGAACCGGTCCACGCGCACGGGCCCTCACCGTAAACGTGGCAGCGAGTGGAACCGGTCCACGCGCACTGGCCCTCACCGTAAACGTGGCAGCGAGTGGAACCGGTCCACGCGCACTGGCCCTCACCGTAAACGTGGCAGCGAGTGGAACCGGTCCACGCGCACGGGCCCTCACCGTAAACGTGGCAGCGAGTGGAACCGGTCCACGCGCACGGGCCCTCACCGTAAACGTGGCAGCGAGTGGAACCGGTCCACACACACTGGTCCACACTGTAAACGTGGCAGCGAAGGCAGGAAGAAAAGTCCTATAGTGATGGAGAAATTTTTCTCTCCTGACCTTTGCAAGCAAAGAACCAGCCATCATCATCACTAATCAATTCCAAACACCTATAGGTCACTAGTCAAAGCTCTTTCTCACTGCCGTGACCCGCTGCTGCCTTTTTCCCTCGGGCAGTGGGCCTGATTGAAATTCCCTCCTCTCCAAACTTCTGATGTCTAGATTGGTTGCTGATCAAAGCTCTTTCTCGCTGCTGTGACCCACTGCTACGTTTTATTCTCATGCAATGGACCTGATTGAAGTCCCCTCTTCTCCAAACTTCTGATGTCAAAGCTCTTTTTCATTAAAATTATGTATTTAAATATAATACAGAACAAATTAGAACACTATCAATATTACTACAGTACTATAAAACTGTGTATTACTTCCTAATTGTTACTGACAGGAATTCATCCAGTGTACACAATGAACAAAATCAATGCAGACACCTCATGCAGACAATGGACTCCCTTCATACATTGCTATCGACGATTGCATCCTCCAAATCTTCATTTTCATTGCAACATTCAAGATGACTGTTGATATCTTCAAATTCTTTGTGGTTCCTTACTTGTTGGAGCAATGAAATTGTTTCATTTTCACTCCCAGCTATCTATTGCTTCTCCAAGCCTAAATGCTTGAAATCATAGTAAGCAAAAGCAGTTTGGAATTGTCTAACTGCATATTTCTTGCTAACTATCAGTGACAAAAATCACTGCTTTTTCAACACAAGCATATGCAACTGATGTTATATAAAAACTGTTTGCTCAAAGCACAGTGTAGCATCTAATGGACACACAGGTGCTGTCCAGCAACAGCCTCTTGCCCCAATTAAATGGCGGGAGGAGAGAGAGCAGCGCACCGCGCGTGCACAGCCCTCCGGTGAAAAATGATATCGTATCCGTTAAATAGGGGCCGTGGACAATTCCGATTTGATGGAGATGGACGTGAAAGCACAGAGGAACATCTAGAGAAATTTCTGAAATGCCAGTTCGCTGCTGTTGTTACTGCGCAGTCGGGAATCTTCCGGAGGGAAGGCCTCAAAATTCCCAGCTTTGCCTGCTGTTGGTGACCAAGATTGAGGTCGAATCGTTCGGACAGAGATGGCACTCAGTACTCGGTGTCGGAGAGTTGTTCGGAGGCTCAAAGTTTTCGGATGACTCAGATTCGGACTGTGGTCAGGCATGGCAGGGAGAGTTTTTCTTCCTTCTCCCGTCTGCGTGAGATGTGAGACATTTGAAAGACTTTGAACTTTACTGTGCTCATGGACTTCTTCATCAAGTTATGGTATTGTTTCACTGTTGTAACTATATGTTATAATTATGTGGTTTTGTTAGTTTTTTCAGTCTTGGTCTGTCCTGTGTTTTGTGATATCACACCAGAGGAAATATTGTATCATTTCTTAATGCATGCATTACTAAATGACAATAAAAGAGGACTGCGTGTCTTCATAATCTAATCTAATCTAGTGTTCAAACATATGAAGGGAATCCCGATAATTTTCTCGATTAATTTTTGTTCTTTAAGAGTTGTCCCAAAAGAGCGGCTGACCTGATTAACCGATAGCCCAGTTAACCAAAATCCACTGTGTTTATGCACATGTTATTCTATATCCGTACTTTAACCTCTATTTTATATAATTCTTCATAATTGTTGAATGTTATTATTTTTTGTTGCATATTGCACTCTGATCAACATACCACAGCAAATTACCTATTACATATAAACATATGTGGTGAATAAAGTTGATTCTTGAATGAGGTTTCATCTGCCCTTCAACCACATTCCCATCTGTCCATCACCTTCACCTTGTCTGCTTCCACCTATCACCCGTTAGCCTCCGTCTTTGCTGTTCCCTTTCCCCTCCCCATGTGGCTCCATCTCCCCATCAAACACATTACCATCTACCGGGTTCTTCATCTTTCCTATCCCCTTCCCAATCTGCTTCCATCTGCCTATCATCTCCAGCTTATCTGATTCCACCTCTCACCTGCCAGCAAATGTCTCTGCCCATCATCCCCACCTCTCACCTATCAGCCTCCTCCCTCACCTGGCTCTTGTGCCTATTTTTTCCTTACATTTCCATCTATCACCCACCAGCTTGTCTACCTCCTCCCTCTCACTTTGGTTTATCAGCCATCTTCCCTCTACACTCTCAGTCCCAACGCAGTCTCAAACCCCAAAATTTCAACCATCCCTTTGCTCCACAGATACTGCTTGACCTACTGAATTCTTCCAGCAGTTTGTTTTAAATGCTTTATAAACTCCTATATTTAAGCAAAGCAATTTTTAAAACAGCTCAATTAGTATAATGCTAATAAAAATTATAAAATGATTTGATAATTGCATATAAAATTATTTCAGTTGGGTGAAGTTGAAGGGACTGTCTGAATGCCAAGGCTGCCCTTGGGTCTTGTACCCACAACCTTATTTAAGTTTTCGGAACGGAATGCCATTCTGCTCACTGTCTACCTCCTCCCTTTGAAGACCTTTGACGACAGAGCAGAGATTCCTCTCCCTGCAAGAGTTCATCCAATTCTCTTTTTAAACATTACCAAGGAATTTATTTCTACCATCTTTCAAGCGAGAGATTCCTGATGATAGCAAATAGTTGTGTTAATAGATGTCGCGGGTTTTTACTTGACTTCAGGCTGTCAGCTCAGTAGACTGCCACTACAGAAAACCAGAAAACAGTTCCATCTCATTTACCCTACCAGAACCTTTTGAGTAACTTTACCAATGCTCCTAACTAACTCTGAGAACAGAAGCTTCTTTCAATTCCCTGCATTCATAAATTCCCTCAGTCTTTGGACCAATCTTTTCATAGTCTCTCAAGGGTCCTGTCTCCTTTCCGAAAGGTGTGGTGTCCAAAGCAACTTAGCTGAGTCCTAACCAGTATTTTGGCATGACACTGCTTTTGAATTATAGTCCTAACAATCACATGTACTTGTTCTTTTCAGAAATAAAAATCTTAACAACTTGCTTACATTCCAACATTTATCTAAATATACTCATTTGACTTGTGTAAATAGAGCTTCCTTATAGGACAGGATGACAACAAGCAAATTGCACACAAGCATCTAGAGATGTTATTTACAAAAACAAATTCCAGATTGTATATAACATAAAGGGAATCAATATTATCTTACCTTATATAAATAAGGAATATATGATAATCAGAACAGAAATTATCCCAGTTATCAGATAACAATAAATATGGACGGTCACTTCCTTAAAATGCAAATTACCCTTTAAAGCAACATTACAATTTGTTATCAGTTATTATTCAATCATAGAATAACACAGTAAGATTTGTATTTAAGAAAAGCCCACTTGGTTCAAGGATCAATAGTCAAAGCTCACTTGTTGGAGCATCCTTTCTCAGTAACCCCAGATAAGTAAACAACACTGGAGGTAGTTGGAAATTGGAGGGCTCAGGGGCCAGAGAGGGCTGGGAGTGAAAATACTTCATTAGTTTCATGTAGATTGGGAGTTGAGGAGAAAAGTCTATACTCAGAGAGGGGGAAGAACATGGAATCAACTTCACAGCCAATGTAAAACTAACACAAGTGCATTTATGGAGAAACTTTAAATGGGCAGTTATATTGAGTGCTCCGTTTGCAGTATGTGGGAAGTCAGGGCGAGCACAATTGTCCCTGATGACTACACCTGTGAAAGGTGCATCCAGCTGCAGCTCCTGACAAACCGAGTTAGGGAACTGGAGCTGGAGCTGGATGAACTTCGGATCATTCGTGAGGCAGAGGCAGAAATAAACAGGAGTTTCAGGGAGACAGACACCCCTAAGAGTCAGGAGACAGGTAGCTGGGTGACTGTCAGGAGAGGGAAGGGGAATAGACAGAATGAGCAGAGCACCCCTGTGGCCGTTCCCACCAATAATAAGTACATCGTTTTGGATGCTGTTGGTGGGGACGACCTACCAGGGACAAGTTGCAGTAGTTGCGGCTCTGGCACCGAGACGGGACCCTCAGCTCAGAGGGGAAGGAGGGAAAAGAGGAGAGCAGTAGTAGTAGGGGATTCAATAGTTAGGGGGACAGATAAGAGGTTCTGTGGAAGAGATCGAGAATCCTGGATGGTCTGTTGCCTCCCTGGTACCAAGGTCCACGATATCTCGGATCGAGTTCTCAGTATTCTCAAGAGGGAGGGTGAGCAGACATGTGGTCCATGTAGGGACCAATGATATGGGTAGGAAGAGCGAGGAGGACCTGAGAGGTGAGTTTAGGGAGTTGGGCGCCAAGTTAAAGGACAGGACCTCCAGAACAGCAATCTCAGGATTGCTATCAGTGCCACGTGCAGGCGGGTTTAGAAATAGTAAGGCAGCGCAGATCAACACGTGGATGAAGACATGGTGCAGGAGGGAAGGCTTCAGATTTATAGATAATTGGGCAGTTTTCCAGGGAAGGTGGGACCTGTTCCGGTGGGACTATTTACATCTGAACTGGAGGGGGACAAATATTCTTGCAGGTAGGTTTGCTAGAGGGGCTCCAGTGGATTTAAACTGGATACAAGGGGGGAGGGGAACCAGAGTGTAGGAACAGATGTAGGAGAGAAGGAAGAAAAAGAAGATAGTAAAGTTGTTTGCACTGTTAGTGATAAACAAAGTAAGAGGTGGAAAATTTCTTAAATACATTTATTTTAATGCTAGGAGCACTGTAAGAAAAGTGGATGAGCTTATAGCATGGATTGACACCTGGAAGTATGATGTAGCTATTAGTGAAACATGGTTGCAGGAGGAGTGTGATTGACAACTAAATATTCCTGGATTTCGTTGCTTCAGGTGTGATAGAATCGGAGGGACAAGAGGGGGAGGTGTTGCATTGTTTGTCAGAGAAAATATTACAGCGGTGCTCTGGCAGGATAGATTAGAGGCTATTTGGGTGGAATTCAGGAATGGGAAAGGTGTAGTAACACTTACAGGGGTGTATTTATAGACCACCTAATGGGGAGCAAATTTGTAAGGAGATAGCAGATATTTGTAGTAAGCACAAGGTTGTGATTGTGGGAGATTTTAATTTTCCACACGTAGACTAGGAAGCCCATACTGTAAAAGGGCTGGATGGTTTGGAGTTTGTAAAATGTGTGCAGGATAGTTTTTTGCAGCAATACATAGAGGTACCAACTAGACAAGGGGCAGTGTTGGATCTCCTGTTAGGGAATGAGATAGGTCAGGTGACGGAGGTATGTGTTGGGGAGCACTTCAGGTCCAGTGATCACAATGCCATTAGTTTCAATATAATTATGGAGAAGGACAGGTCTGGACCCAGGGTTGAGATTTTTGATTGGAGAAAGGCTAACTTTGAGGAGATGCGAAAGGATTTAGAAGGAGTGGATTGGGACAATTTGTTTCATGGGAAGGGTGTAATAGAGAAATAGAGGTCATTTAAAGGTGAAATTTTGAGGGTACGAAATCTTTACGTTTCTGTTAGGTTGAAAGGAAAGGTTAAAAGTTTGAGAGAGCCATGATTTTCAAGGGATATTGGAAACTTGGTTCTGAAAAAGAGAGATATCTACAATAAATATAGGCAGCATGGAGTAAATGAGGTGCTTGAGGAATATAAAGAATGTAAAAAGAATCTTAAGAAAGAAATTAGAAAAGCTAAAAGAAGATATGAGGTTGCTTTGGCAAGTAAGGTGAAAATAAATCTAAAGGGTTTCTACAGGTATATTAGTAGCAAAAGGATAGTGAGGGATAAAATTGGTCCCTTAGAGAATCAGAGTGAACAGCTATGTGTGGAGCCAAAAGAGATGGGTGAGATTTTGAACAATTTCTTTTCTTCGGTATTCACTAAGGAGAAGGATATTGAATTGTGTAAGGTAAGGGAAACAAGTAGAGAAGTTATGGAAACTATGACGATTAAAGAAGAGGAAGTACTGGCGCTTTTAAGGAATATAAAAGTGGATAAGTCTCCAGGTCCTTACAGGATATTCCCTAGGACCTTGAGAGAAGTTAGTGTAAAAATAGCAGGGGCTCTGACAGAAATATTTCAAATGTCATTAGAAACGGGGATGGTGCCGGAGGATTGGCGTATTGCTCATGTTGCCCCATTGTTTAAAAAGGGTTCTAAGAGTAAACCTAGCAATTATCGGCCTGTGAGTTTGACGTCAGTGGTGGGTAAATTGATGGAAAGTGTTCTTAGAGATGGTGTATATAATTATCTGGATAGATAGGTTCTGATTAGGAACAGTCAACATGGATTTGTGCGTGGAAGGTCATGTTTGTCAAATCTTATTGAATTTTTTGAAGAGGTTACTAGGAAAGTTGACGAGGGTAAAGCAGTAGATGTGGTCTATATGGACTTCAGTAAGCCCTTTGACAAGGTTCCATACGGAAGGTTAGTTAGGAAGGTTCAATCGTTAGGTATTAATATTGAAGTAGTAAAATGGATTCAACAGTGGCTGGATGGGAGATGCCAGAGAGTAGTGGTGGATAACTGTTTGTCAGGTTGGAGGCCGGTGACTAGTGGTGTGCCTCAGGGATCTGTACTGGGTCCAATGTTGTTTGTCATATACATTAATGATCTGGATGATGGGGTGGTAAATTGGATTAGTAAGTATGCAGATGATACTAAGATAGGTGGCGTTGTGAATAATGAAGCAGGTTTTCAAAGCTTGCAGAGAGATTTAGGCCAGTTAGAAGAGTGGGCTGAAAGATGGCAGATGGAGTTTAATGCTGATAAATGTGAGGTGCTACATTTTGGTAGGACTAATCAAAATAGGACATACATGGTAAACGGTAGGGCACTGAAGAATGCTGTAGAACAGAGGGATCTAGGAATAATGGTGCATAGTTCCCTGAAGGTGGAATCTCATGTGGATAGGGCAGTGAAGAAAGCTTTTGGTATGCTGGCCTTTATAAATCAGAGCATTGAGTATAGGAGTTGGGATGTAATGTTAAAATTGTACAAGGCATTGGTGAGGCCAAATTTGGAGTATTGTGCACAGTTCTGGTCACCGAATTATAGGAAAGATGTCAACAAAATAGAAAGAGTACAGAGGAGATTTACTAGAATGTTACCTGGGTTTCAGCACCTGAGTTACAGAGAAAGGTTAAACAAGTTAGGTCTTTATTCTTTGGAACGTAGAAGGTTGAGGGGGGACTTGATAGAGGTATTTAAAATTATGAGGGGGATAGATAGAGTTGACGTGGATAGGCTTTTTCCATTGAGAGTAGGGGAGATTCTAACAAGAGGACATGAGTTGAGAGTTAGGGGGCAAAAGTTTAGGGGTAACACGAGGGGGAACTTTACTCAAAGAGTGGTGGCTGTGTGGAACGAGCTTCCAGTAGAAGTGGTAGAGGCAGGTTCGATATTGTCATTTAAAGAAAAATTGGATAGGTATATGGACAGGAAAGGAATGGAGGGTTATGGACTGAGTGCAAGTCGGTGGGACTAGGTGAGAGTAAGCGTTCGGCACGGACTAGAAGCGCCAAGATGGCCTGTTTCCATGCTGTAATGGTTATATGGTTATATTAATATTAACTGAAGTGAAGTTGGAGCAGACTTGTACGAGTCACAAACACTAGAGAAGGCCTGTTGGGCTGAAGTTTATTATTCATTAAATTCTACGCAAAAGCACTTACTTCTGTTCTATTTAACACTTTCAGGCCTTCTAACTTTGCGATGATAAGCTGCCGCACTGTTTTTGAGTTCTTCTCAAGTTCCACCATCGCGTAGTCACTGAATTTCAGTTGTTCCAAGCTCTGTAACTTGTTCAACTCATTCACCGTTGAAAACTTCAAAACATAAAAGGAGACCATGTACTTTGAGCTTTTAAGTCCTTACATTTTTTGGTACAGGTCGACCTTCACTAATCCGACTACCTGTAATCCGGTTCCTTCAATAATCTAGCACTGATTATGCTTAATGTAAACACAAAATAATCTGCAGATGCTGGGGTCAAAGCAACACTCACAAAACGCTGGAGCAACTCGCAGGTCGGGCAGCATCCGTGGAAATGATCAGTCAACGTTTCGGGTCGGAACCCTTCGTCAAGAATTCTGGCCCGAAACGTTGACTGATCATTTCCACGGATGTTGCCCAACCTGCTGAGTTCCTCCAGCGTTTTGTGAGTGCTGCTTATACTTAATGTGATCCTTCTGTAATTCAGCACTTTCACTAATCCGGCACTTCTCAGGTCCCAATGGTGCCGGATTAATGAAGGTCGACCTGTAATGAGAAACTTTATAGTAAGAGAATTACAGTGTTACTGACTGATACATCACAGCAGCTGAGGAATTTAAATGCAGTAAATTTAATCATCACGAATAAAAGCTAACATCAGAAATAGTGACCACAAAACTATGATTTGTTGTTAAGACAACTGATAAACACAAGAGATTCTGCAAATGTGGAAATCCAGGACAACACACAGAAAATACTGGAGCAACTCAGCAGGACAGGTAACACCTATGGAGAGGAATTAAGAGTTGTTTCAGACCCTTCAACAGGACTAGAAAGGAAAGGGGAAGAAACCATAATAAGGTGGTGGGGGAGATTAAGGTGTACAAGGTGGTAGGTGGGGGAGATTAAGGTGTACAAGGTGGTAGGTGGGGGAGATTAAGGTGTACAAGGTGATAGGTAGGGGAGATTAAGATGTACAAGGTGGTAGGTGGAGGAGATTAGGATGTACAAGGCGGTAGCTGGGGGAGATTAAGGTGTACAAGGTGGTAGATGGGGAGATTAAAATGTACAAGGTGGTAGATGGGGAGATTAAGGTGCACAAGGTGGTAAATGGGAGAGATTACGGTGTACAAGGTAGTAGGTGGGGGTAGATTAAGGTGTATAAAGTGGTAGGTGGGGGAGATTACCGGGTACAAGGTGGTAGGTGGGGGAGATTATGGTGTACAAGGTGGTAGATGGGGGAGATTAAGGTGTAAAAGGTGATAGGTGGGGGAGATTAAGGTGTACAAGGTGATAGGTGGGGGAGATTAAGGTGCACAAGGTGGTAGGTGGGGGAGATTAAGGTGCACAAGGTGGTAGGTGGGGGAGATTACCGGGTACAAGGTGGTAGGTGGGGGAGATTATGGTGTACAAGGTGGTAGGTGGGGGAGATTAAGGTGTACAAGGTGATAGGTGGGGGAGATTAAGGTGTACAAGGTGGTAGGTGGGGGAGATTAAGGTGTAAAAGGTGATAGGTGGGGGACATTAAGGTGTAAAAGGTGATAGGTGGGGGAGATTAAGGTGTACAAGGTGATAGGTGGGGGGGATGACGTAAGAAGCTGGGGGATGATCGGTGGAAGAGGTAAAGGGCTGAAGAGGGAATTTGATAGGAAAAGAGAGTGGGAGAAAATGAAGTATTGTGTATTTAATATTTCAGTAATATTTCTTGTGTGCACAATTACACTATAGATAACTGGATACGTGCACTGAGTGAATTGAGCAGTATTTTGAAGCAAATGAAATAGCCAATGAAAAGTGAGTGTCAATTTTGCTGAGTGCACTGTTTAAAGGCACATAGTTTCCTTATAAATTTGACTGCTTCAACCAAACCAGCCAAAATGAGCTTTGCTAACATCATGAAAGTAATGCAAGAACATTTAAAACCAAAACCATTGTTGATTGCAGAACCCATTTAGTTTTCATAAGCAAAACCAAAAAGAAGGGAAGTCCATTTCAGCTTATGTGGCTGAACTGAAAAGATTTTTTGAGCATTGTCAAGCAACACACATCAAAGTTGCTGGTGAATGCAGCAGGCCAGGCAGCATCTCTAGGAAGAGGTACAGTTGACGTTTTGGGCCGAGACTCTTTGTCAGGACCCTTCGTCGAAATTCCAGCATCTGCAGATTTCCTCGTGTTTGAGCATTGTCAGTTCAGTGATGGGCTTAATGATGCACAGAGAGATCTTTTAGTTTATGGGATCTTACGAGAAAGCATTCAGAAATGGCTCCTGGTTAAAGCACAACTTACATTTAAAAGAGCAATTGAAATTGCTGAGTGGCAGTCAGGAATGAAAGTGAGTGTGAACAAAATTGCAATGTCTAAACAGAAACCGGCCTGACTGAACAAATTATGTTACTGTTGGGGCAGGGGCTCACATACACTAGACCAATGCAGATGAAATGCAGAAAATGCAAAAAAGTAGGTCACGTACAAAGAGCATGTCAGGCAGACAAAACTAAATGGACTGCACAGGGTCAGAGAAGAAGATTAAAGAGTCAAGCTGCTGTTTCAAAAAGAGCACTAATCAGCATGCTATTGATGAAAAATCTGATAATAATGAGTGACAAGAGGACTGGGTAGCTTTGAGATTTATAATGTGAAAACTAATTGCAGACAAGCAATATGGCTTACACCAGAAGTGAACGCAAATTAATTAAAATGGAATAGGACACTAGCTCACTGCTTCAGTCATTCCACAAAAGAGTTTGAACAGCATTTCAAAGATACTGAACTAAAGCCTGCAGATATCCAACAAAAAACTTACACTGGAGAAAAGATAACTCCTGTGGGAATGACATTTGTAAGTGAAATACAACAATCAACAAGCCACACTGGGGTTCCAGTGATGTCATCGTTCAGAATGGCAGCTTAAATCAATAGCTCCTCTGGAAAAATGCATATTTTGTCCCGTTAATCCATCAAATATAAGATCTTTCTAAAATATCTGAATTGATAAGGGGGGCAAGAATGGGGAAAAAGAATGGAGATAAAAAAAGCATCACTGCAGAGCCTATGGAAGAGAGAGGTACAACGAGTGGCTCTCCTACACGTGCGTGTGGTGACGAGGCTGGCACTGGGCCTCGTGCAGGCAAAGCGGTAAATATGATAAAGATTCTGGAAGAGATAATGGGTCCAAAAAGATATAAAATAACAACTCAATGATATTAAGTCAGAGTTCGCCAACGTCAATCAGAAAATAGCGGTGGCAAAGAAGATGGAAGATCGCGTGCAAAACATGGAACAGATACTAAGTAAGACGATAAAAACATTAAATCAACAGGAAAGTAAATTGCTTGACCAGGAGGGAAGACCGCGACGGAAAAATATCAGGATTTATAATGTTTCCGAAGGAGCGGAGGGATTGTCGATGATGGACATTGTGGACAAGCTGCTGCGGGAAGTGCTGGAGATTCCCCCGACTGTGGGGATTGAAACTGAGAGGACGCATTGTTCGCTCGTCCCACGGCCTCCCAGAGACAGAGAAAGTAAACAGTGCTCGATAGTTCTTAAATTCCTTCGATTCAAGAGCAAGGCGGAGATCCTACGAAGGACCTGGGGTAAGAAGAGGGTTTTTTGGAACAGGAAGTTAATATACTTTGTTCATGATTATCTCCCTACAGTAGGTGGTCCTACAGAAACGGAAGGAATATTCCAAAGCAAAATGAATATTAAAGCAAGAAAAGTTTAAATTCCAAACCCTGTACCCTGCTAAACTGAGGGTATTTTACCAAGAAGAGATACGACTATATCAGACGGTGGAAGAGGCAACTACAGACATGAAGAACAGAGGACTGCCCATTAGTGTGGTCAAACCAAGGGAAAGTCTGGCTGAGCAGTTATCCCGAGCTGCTTGGGAAATAGTAAGAGAACCAAGAAAGCAGGGGACCGGAACAGGATGAGAGAAGAATATTAGGAAGAGACTGAGTTCTCCACGGACAGCCCTCACCTCCTTCAGAAGAGCCATAAGGTTTAGCTAACTTTAAAAGTGCTGATAAACTAAATGGAAGCAAAAATAGACCGTGCTATACTTATCTCAAGAAATATGTATTATAATGTGGATGTTATATTACTCAGTTTTAAAAAATTCATTTATTCATTCCTTTTTCCCCACCTAAGTGAGAATATATACATGGGAGGAATACACAGGAAAATCATTTCTGTGTAATGGACATAGATTTCTTTATTTACTTTTATAGGTACTGCAGCGGGGGCCCTCAACTCACAGGCAGGAGGGGCTATCCCCCACGGCTAGAAGTTTCCTCCAGCTCAACCCAGGGTCATCTAGAGACCCCAGCCTTGGAATCACATCTTCGTTACTTTTTTAAAAAAATTATTCGTGTTTCTTGGCTCTTATTTGTTCAGGGAATAGATCGATTAAGTTATATTCTGGGAATTTTAATGATATCCTAACAGATAAATGCACATGGCTAAGGACAAAGTAAAATTCATTTCTTTTAATGTCAATGGGCTGTTGAATCTAGTCAAGCACACTAAAATTCTATCAAAAATGAAAAAAGAACAAGCCCATGTAGTATATTTACAGGAAACTCACTTAAGTGATAATGAGCATGGAAAATTAAAGAGAACGGGTTTCACTAATTTGTTTTTCTGCTCATATAAATCAGGACATAGAAGAGGAGTTGCTATTCTCATCTCAAGCAAGCTAAATTTTGAAAAAGTATTCGAAATGGGAGATAAGGAGGGCAGATATATTCTGGTAAGGGGGAATATAGATGGAAATCCAGTTACTTTATTGAATATATACACACCCCCAGGAAGTGATATTAGTTTCTTCCAGAAAATTACTAATATTATGGTAACGGAAACAGAAGGTCTCTTGATATGTGGGAGAGACTTAAATTTACAATTACAACCAAAGTTAGACTCTTCCAATAGAAAAACTTATGAAACAACGTCCTTACATAAGAAAGTTAACACTCTTTTTGAGGATGTTGGTCTAATTGATATATGGAGGGACCTTTTCCCCGACAGAAGGGATTACACTCATTATTCTGCCCCCCATTTTGTATATACAAGAATAGACTATTTCATAAGATTTGGAAAAGATAGAGACAAAGTAATCACCTGTGGAATTGGGACAATAGATATAAGTGACCATGCACCTATATATTTATCTGTTGACTTTGACCTACATCCAAAGAATACTATTTGGAAACTAAACTCAAGTCTACTCAATGATCCCTATTTTAAGGAACAAATTAAAAAAGAAATTGGTCTTTACTTAGAATTCAATGATAATGGAGAGGTTTCACCTCCCATTCTATGAGATACTCTGAAGGCTGTCTTAAGTATAGCAACATCTTCATATAAGAAAAAAATAACGAATAAAACATTAGAGGAATTACAAAATAAGATGAAGGAACTAGAAAAAAAAACACAAATTGAGTTTGGCACAGGATACTTTAGAGGAAATTTTAAAAATTAGGAATGAAATTAAGTTTGGCTGTACAAGAAATTAGAAAAAATTTAATGTTTCTGAAACAGAGATACTATGAAAGTGGATCTAAATCTATGAAAATACTGGCGTGGAAACTGGAAAAAAAAAAGATAGCAGAAAATACAATTCATAGAATAAGGGATCCAAGAACAAAAGTGATAAAAAATAAGCTAAGTGAAATTCAAGAAGCTTTTGAAATGTTTTAACAAAACTCTATATTCCAAAGTTCCAGGGGGAAGCATAACCCAAACTGACAACTTCCTGAATTCTTTAGAGTTACCCACTTTAAGCAAAGAACAAAATAGAATGATGACTGCTGACATAACTGAAGCTGAACTAAAAACGGCAATTATTGGGCTTAAATTAAGCAAGTCACCAGGATCAGATGGATATACAGCAGAGTGGTATAAAGAGTTCAGAAGTGAGTTAATTCCTGTTTTACTCCCCACACTGAACTGGGCCCTAAGAAAGGCGCAAATGCCACCCAGCTGGAAGGAGGCGATGATCTCAGCTATACTGAAAGAAGGCAAGGATAAAATGGAATGTGGGTCATTTAGACCAATATCTGTTCTTAATGTGGATTATAGAATATTTACCTCCATTGTGGCCAAATGATTAGAAGAGTTTCTACCCACACTGATACATAATGATCAGACAAGTTTTATACAACAATGCCAAACACAAGACAATATACGAAGGACACTTCACATTATGGATCATATTAAAAAAATGAAATTGAAGCAATAGTGATAAGCGTGGACGCTGAAAAGGCATTTGATTTAGTTAATTGGAATTTTCTTTACAGAGTTTTACATAGATTTGGTCTACATGACACAATTATTAAAACTATACAGGCACTATACAACAATCCTACTGCCAGGATTAAAATCAATGCATATTTATCTAATAGTTTTACCCTAGGAAGGGGCAGGAGACATGGTTGTGCATGGTCACCGCTACTCTTCGCATTATATCTGGAACCATTTGCTCAATACATCAGACAAAATGAAGGATCCGGGGAATTACTATTACAAGGACAAGAGCATAAATCGGCCTGTTATGCGGATGACATTTTGATCTATCTAAGGCAACCAACATACTCTTTACCTAAATTGATGTAATCCTTTGAACAATATGGCCAATTATCAGGGTACAAGATTAACATAGATAAAACCCAACTACTTTCATATAACTATAGCCTACCAAGAGAAATTGAAAGTAGATATCCTTGGGCATGGCAAACAGAGTCCGTCAAATATTTGGGCATCATTGTGCCAAAAGATTTGGCAAAGTTATCAGAATGCAATTATCAGCCTGTACATAAAAAAAATTAAGGAAGATATAACAAGATGGAACCTAATTCCTTCTCTTGGTCTCAGTTCAAGGATTGAATCTATTAAAATGAATATACTGCCCAGACTACTAAATCTCTTTCAGACCCTACCAACAGAGATTAACCAAAATCAATTCAATGAATGGAACAAGATGCTATCAAGATATATATGGCAAGGTAAAAGGCCTAGGGTTCGTCTCAAAACTTTGCAATTAGCCAAGAAAAAGGTGGGATGGGGCCTACCTTCTCTTAGAGATTATTATTTTGCAGCACAGTTGAGAGCCATGATATGCTGGTGCAACCCATCATATGGCACTCAATGCAAAAACATTAAGAAGAGGATACTTTCCATCCCCATACAGGCAATTTTGGCTGATAACATCCTATAAAGTTACATAAATAATATTGACAACCCGTGGGTGAAATGGACTCTTAAAATATAGAAAACTATTATAGAAGAATATAAACTAGGGAGAGAGATTGCAATTCTTAAATAGTGTGCATATGACTTGGATTTTACACCGAATAAACTGGATGCTAGATTTAAGGACTGGACAATAAAAGGAATAACAGCTATCTGCAATAGAATGAAAGAAGGAACACTGTTCAGTTTTGAAATGCTCAAAAACACTTATTAGAAAAACAAGACTTTTACCGGTATTTACAGATGTGACAGTATGTTAATAGGATGGTTAAAAATGTAACCAAGCCAAGTACATGTCTGATAGAGCTATTTAGAAAAGCATATAATTCAGACAACGGTAGTAGAATTATTTCAAGCGTGTATAAGGGTTTGTCAAATCTTAAAACACACTCGACTTCATATATTAAAACAAAATGGGAGAAGGAAGGAGGGATAATAATATCTGAGGAAGACTGGACAATAATATGGAGGTATCAATGGAAGTGTACCCGTTCACAGAAATGGAGGGAGTTCAGGTGGAAAAACTTAAGATATTGTATTACATGAAAAAAAATTACACCCTCTCAGAAATTCCATTATGATAGTAACCCCCTATTTGCTGAAGAAATTGTGGAAATCAAAATGCAAACCATTATCATATTTTCTGGGAATAGTCATAGTCATACTTTATTGATCCCAAGGGAAATTGGTTTTTGTTACAGTTGCACCAACCAAGAATGGAGTATAAATAAAGCAATATAAAACCATAAATAATTAAATAGTGCTATGTAAATGCCAGGAAATAAGTCCAGGACCAGCCTATTGGCTCAGGATGTCTGATCCTCCAAGAGAGGAATTGTAAAGTTTGATGGCCACAGGCAGGAATGACTTCCTATGACGCTCTGTGTTGCATCTCGGTGGAATGAGTCTCTGGCTGAATGTACTCCTGTGCCCACCCAGTACATTATGTAGTGGATGGGAGACATTGACCAAGATGGCATGCAACTTGGATAGCATCCTCTTTTCAGACACCACCGTCAGAGAGTGTCCCCGTTATCAAAGACTATTGGAGTGGGATACACAATGCCCTACAAGACATCTTTAAATGTGAAATACCCTTAGAGAGTAAGACCATATATTTTGGGTATATACCTCAAGAATGGTTGAAAAGAGATAAATATTTAATGAATGTACTGCTGGTGGCTGGTAAAAAGACCAGGAAATGGTTATGACAGGAGAGCCCAACTCTAAATGTATGGATGGAAATTACAATGGACATTTACAAAATGGAGAAGATAACGGCATCTGTTAATCATAAGTTGGAACAATTTTATTCATACTGGGAAAAATGGTTTAACTATATAACACCTCATAGGCCTCATTTTATTCTCACAAGTCAATGAATATGTTGTAAAAAAAAATCACTCCCTACTCTGTACATAGTTTTCTTCTTTCGATTGTTCTTTCTTTCCTCTCCTTCCTATAAGTGTATAACTCAGATAAATATTATGTGGAAATTTGTGACAAATATGATTATATGATATATATGTACAGTATCTGAAATACATCTTATGGAAATGTTTGTTTGATGATGAGATTCAATAAAAAATAAATTACAAAAAAAAAAACAAGCCACACTGGGCTTGTATATGGTAAAAACAGGAGGGCCAGCACTGGCTGAGACAACTACAGTTTTTTGGAGATCCATCCACCTGCCACACCCCGTTAACTGAAAGTAAACTAAGAAAGGTACTGGATTATGCCACAAACACGAGGAAATCTGCAGATGCTGGACATTCAAGCAACACTCATCAAAGTTGCTGGTGAACGCAGCAGGCCAGGCAGCATCTCTAGGAAGAGGTACAGTCGACGTGAGACCCTTCGTCAGACTAACTGAAAGAAGAGATAGTAAGGGATTTGAAAGTTGGAGGGGGAGGGGGGATCCAAAATGATAGGAGAAGACAGGAGGGGGAGGGATGGAGCCAAGAGCTGGACAGGTGATTGGCCAAAGGGGATACGAGAGGATCATGGGACAGGAGGCCCAGGGAGAAAGAAAAGGGGGAGGGGGGAAAAACAGAGGAGTGGCAAGGGGTATAGTGAGAGGGACAGAGGGAGAAAAAGGAGAGATAGAGAGAGAAAAAGAATGTGTGTATATAAATAAATAACGGATGGGGTACGAGGGGGAGGTGGGGCATTAACGGAAGTTTGAGAAGTCAATGTTCATGCCATCAGGTTGGAGGCTACCCAGACGGAATATAAGGTGTTGTTCCTCCAACCTGAGTGTGGCTTCATCTTTACAGTAGAGGAGGCCATGGACAGACATGTCAGAATGGGAATGAGATGTGGAATTAAAATGTGTGGCCACTGGGAGATCCTGCTTTCTCTGGCAGACAGAGCGTAGGTGTTCAGCAAAGCGGTCTCCCAGTCTGCGTAGGGTCTTGCCAATATACAGAAGGCCACATCAGGAGCACCGGATGCAGTATATCACCCCAGCTAACTCACAGGTGAAGTGTCGCCTCACCTGGAAGGACTGTCCAGGGCCCTGAATGGTGGTAAGGGAGGAAGTGTAAGGGCATGTGTAGCACTTGTTCCGCTTACACGGATAAGTGCCAGGAGGGAGATCAGTGGGGAGGGATGGGGGGACGAATGGACAAGGGAGTTGCGTAGGGAGCGATCTCTGCGGAAAGCGGGGGGGGGGGAGAGGGAAAGATGTGCTAGTGGTGGGATACCGTTGGAGGTGGTGGAAGTTACGGAGAATAACATGTTGGACCCGGAGGCTGGTGGGGTGGTAGGTGAGGACAAGGGGAACCCTACTCCTAGTGGGGTGGCAGGAGGATGGAGTGATAGCAGATGTGCGTGAAATGGGGGATTACGACACACCTGTGTTCAAATATGGCACTGGAGAACTCAAACATATCAAGGGTAAAATAGTGTTAAATGAAAATGCCACAACCAAGTTTCGCACAGCCCATCCGGTTCCTTATACTGTCCCTAATAAAACAGCCAGTGAGCTAGATCATGCGGCTACTGAGGAACGCTTTCCAAGTTTGAGTGGAGGTAACGCCAGTGATCCCAGTAGCCAAGAAGAACAGGACTTTCAGGATCTGTGGTGATTTGAAGGTCACCGTTGACCTGGTACTGAAAGTAGATCAATACCTTATGCCCAGGATAGAGGTAGGACATTGTTGCAAACCAAAGAAAGCACTTCAGCAAAGTGGACTTAGCTGAGGCCTACCTATCGATAGAGGGGAAGGGGGAGACTTAATCTGTTGTTGCTGCTGCTGCTGCTGCTGTTCTTCTGTTGAACACTGCGGGAATGCTATGTTGGCATGGGAGTGTGTTTCAATGTTCGCGGGCTGCCCCAGCACGTCTTTGGACTGTATTGGTTGTTGACCCAAATGACGCATTTCACTGTATGTTTCCATGTGCATGTGATAAATAAACCTGAATCTGAAAATACCACTAAAGTGCTAGGAGTAACGAAAATATACTCTCCCACTAAAGCTACACACACTAAATTATTGTGAATAAACTGATGGAACCATTAAATATTTAGCCTTGCAAATGACGCAAGTGCATGCTCTCTGATCACTAATGCTCTCAGTGCTCTGTAAACAATGATCTGAGTTAAAAGCATTCGGCTCAGACTGCTAAAAGCATTGGCTGATTGGACTGGAAAATAGTCATCAATCAGGAATGTAGCCACGGTCTACTGCAGAAGATACCGAACTGACAGGCCAGCTGAGCAGCTGAAATGCAGCCTGGTGCAATCAGAGGAGGCAAGTCCCAAATGAACCAGGTAGTGTAGGGATGGGAAAGGCCAGGTTCTACATTAGCTCTGCAACTTTAGGACCTGTCTTGCCATCCCCACACCATCGTCATTCCACTAAAGTGAAGCTGGATAACTCTCAAATGCGGGTATGTGTGGGGCAGACACAGTGTGCAAGCAATAGTGACAGATACTTGGGAAAATCCAATATTGAACAGATAAGTAATGTCCCAGGCTTTCAACTCATGGGTCAAGTGATTGGGTATGTTTAAAGTAGAAGTTGACAGATTCTGGATTAGAAGGAGCATCAAAGGTTATGGGGAGAGGGCAAGAAAATGGGGTTGAGAGAGATAATGAAACAGCCATGATTAAATGGTGAAGCTGACTCGATGGGCCCAATGGTCCAATTCTACTCCTATGTTAAGGGAGATGGAAGATTATCACTTCTACAGAAAAGCACATCAATTTCAATTCTTGTTACTTCACCCACACAAGATTAAAGTTTTACACTTAATGTTATTTGTCATGTATACAAAAACATACATTGACATGCGTTGTTTACGTCAATGGCCAGCACAGCCTTAGGACGTGTTGGGGAGCAGCCTACAGGTTATCGCTATGCCTCCAGTGCCAACATAACATGCCCACAACACAATAACCCTACTTTGGAAAGTAGGAGGGAACTGGAGCACCTGGAGCAAACCCACGTGGTCACGGGAGAACACAGAAACTCCTTACAGATAGTGGCAGGAAATGAACCCCAATTGATGTAAAGTGTTGCACTGACCTCGATTCTGCTGTCCCATCCATGGTCATAATATTCAACTATGTAACCTGAAAGTAAACCCATCCCTCTCATCACTTATGGTTATTGCACAAAAGGTGAGTTGATGACTGTTATCAGTTTGGGTTCTAAAAAGCACTAGAATAATTTATTATTACTTATAGATACAGCACAGTAACAGGCCCTTCAAGCCCAATGAGCTTGTACTGCCCAATTACACCCATGTGACCAATTAACTTACTATCCATCACCAGAAGCAGATCCGTGCGGTCAGGGGGAGAACGTACAAACTCCTCACAGACAGCAGAGGGACCTGAAACCTGATTGGTGATTGTTGGAACTGTAAATTGTGGCACTAACCACCATGCTACTGTGCCATTCAACCCTAACAAACAGACTACTCACAACCCAAGGATGCTGCTCAGCTGGTTCCTCTTCCCACCCTGCCACATGGGATTCCCTATTCCCAGTTCCTCCGTCTCTGCCGCATCTGCTCGGAGGATGAGGCTGTCCGTTCCAGGACATCTCAAATGTCCTCTTTGAGGATCATGGTTTCCCTTCTGCTAACATCAATGATGCCCTTACCCGCGTCTCCTCCATTTCCCGCACTTCGGCCCTCACCCCATCCTCCCGCCACCACAACAGGGACAGAGTTCCCCTTGTCCTCACCGACCACCCCACCAGCCTCCGGATCCAGCACATTATCCTCCGCAACTTCCGCCACCTTCAACAGGACCCCACCGCTAAGCACATCTTTCCCTCTCCACCCCTCTCCGCAGGGATCGGTCCCTCCGCGACTCCCTGGTCCACACGTCCCTCCCCACGGATCTCCCGCCTGGCACTTATCCCTGTAAGTGCAAGTGCTACACCTGTCCCTGCACCTCCTCTCTCATTACCATTCAGGGCCCCAAACAGTACTTCCAGGTGAGGCAACACTTCACTTGTGAGTCTGTTGGGGTCATCTATTGCATTCGGTGCTCCCGGTGCGGCCTCCTCTACATCGGCGAAACCCGATGCAGATTGGGGGACCGCTTTGTCGAGCACCTCCGCTCCGTCCGCCACAACAGACAGGATCTCCCAGTAGCCACCCACTTCACCTCTGCTTCCCACTCCCATTCAGACATGTCCATACATGGCCTCCTCTACTGCCATGATGAGGCCAAACTCAGGTTGGAGGAGCAACACCTCATATACTGTCTGGTTAGTCTCCAGCCCCTTGGTATGAACACTGAGATCTCCAACTTCCGGTAATTCCCTCCCCCTCCCTTCCCCTATCCCTATGTCACTCTGCCCCCTCCTCCAGCTGCCTATCACCTCCCTCATGGTTCCGCCTCCTTCTACTACCCATTGTGCTTTCCCCTATTCCTCCTTCACCTTTCCTGCCTATCACCACCACCCCTTTATCTTTCCCCTTACTGGTTTTTCACCTGGAACCTACCAGCCTTCTCCTTCCCACCCTCCCCCCAACCTTCTTTATAGGGCCCCTGCCCCCTCCCTCTTCAGTCCTGATGAAGGGTCTCGGCCCGAAACATTGACAGTTCGTTTCCACAGATGCTGCCCAACCTGCTGAGTTCCTCCAGCGTTTGTGTGTGTTGCTTTGACCCCAGCATCTGCAGAATATTTTGTGTTTACTGCTCAGCTGGTTGCTCTACTCTCTCTACATCCATTACTGTGTGACTAGGCACAGCTCAAACAAATCTGCTGATGACACATCTATTGTTGGAAGAATTTCAGATGGTGAGGAGCGAGATAGATCAGCTAGTTGAGTGGTGTCGCAACAACAATCTTGCACTCAATGTCAGCAGGACCAAGAAATTGATTGAGGACTTCAGGAAGGGGGAGTTGAGGGAAGACACACTAGCCCTCATCGAGGGATCAGCAGTGGAAAGGGTGAGCAGTTTCAAGTTCCTGTGTGTCAATATCTCTGAAGATCTATCCTGGGCCCAACATACTGATGTAATTGCAAAGAAGGCATGAAAGCAGCTATATTTCATTAGGAGTTTGGGGAGGTTTGGAATGTCACCCAAAACACTCACAAATTTCTACAGATGTACTGTGAAGAGCATTCTAACTGCTTGCATCACCATCTAGTATGGAGGGCCACTACACAGGATTGGAAAAAGCTGTAGAAACTTGTAAACTCAGTCGGCTCCATCATGGGCACTAGCCTCCCCAACATCCAGGTCACCTTCAAAAGATGATGCCTCAAAAAGGCAGCATCCATCATTAAGGGCCCCCATCACCCAGTACAAGCCATATTCTCATTAATACCATCAGAGGAGGTGGTATAGGAGCCTGACAACACACACTCAATCCTTCAGGAAAAGCTTCTTCCCTCCACCATCAGATTTCCCAATGGACAACGAACCCATGAACACTACCTCACCATTCTTTGCTGTCTTTTGCACTATTTATTGAATTTAATTATATATACTTATTTCTTATTGTAATTAATCACTTTTTTATTATTATGACATATTGCAACGCACTGCTGCAGCAAAACAACAAATTTCACACAGTGCACACCAGTGATATTAAATCTGATTCTGGTTAGTTCCTAAGGTATGACAGACTGTGGACATCAGTCAGTAGATGTGACCACCAGGAACAGAGCCAAAGGAATTGAGGCACAAGAACCAGGCATGCTGCCACCGTGTCCTTGGCAGGAACCAAAGACTTATTCCCACAACCCACATCTCTTTTTACTGCTCTGTAGGTTAATGGTCTTCAGCAATAAGTGCACTTTCTCTTGGTTAGCATCTCTCTCTGCAGTAAAATCCAGAGTCTCGTCACTGCTGATGTAGCTAAAATAAATGTCTCTAATCCTCTCGCTGTTGACCTCTCTGCTAAGGTAAACAGGTTTTCTGCATATTCCGTCTGTCCAAGGGAAACAACCCCTTCCTAAAGACTCTACACTAAAAAGGACAGGTATAGTGTACATCCATTTTTTGCATTATATTACTGAATGAAGTTTATAGAAAAATATTTACCTCTGCTATTCGATTCCTGTCGATAGCCAGAGATTTCAACTTGGGAAACATTGCTGTTTTACCATCTGTCAGAGAACAAAAAGGTAAAAATTAGATTCGATTTATTTGTCACACGAACATCAAAACATACAACGAAGTACACTGTTTTGCGTCATTAGCCAACATAGTCGGAGGATATGCTGGGGGCAGGCCACAAGCATCACCATACTTACCAGCATGTTGAGCAGATGTCAACATAGCATGCTCACAACTTACTAACTGTAGATCGTGGGAGGAAATCGAACCACCCAGAGGAAACACACACAGTCACAGGGAGAACACACAAACTCCTCACTGACAGAGGTGGGAGTTGAACCCCAATCCGTGATCACTGGTGCTGTAAAGCGATTGCACTACATTGAAGTCCCAGTCCAATCAGATGCATACTTAATCTCACAACCTACCTCACTGTGCCCTTGCCTTGCACCTTACCCTGTACCTGCACTGCACTTTCTCTGTCCTCTAACACTTCACTCTGCATTGTTATTGTTTTTTTTTTATTTTACCTCAATGCACTATTGTAATGAATTGATCTGTATGGACAGTTTCTCTACTGTATTTCAGTAAATCTATTTACCAGCTCTGAAATGAAGAGAATTCATTGAGTACTGAAAGACTTCCAACTGAACTGCAGATTAGGATGTCTCTGCAGGAAGGACCAATACAGAAATTAACTAGCAGCTCCCCAGTGGAATCCAAAGGGTATAGGCATCAGATATTTATAAACTTGTTGTTAGTGGATCTAAATTGGAGACCATTTGTACAGTTCCCAACCCCGCACAGAAGCAAGTGAAACAGGGAGCGAGTTCAGAAATCGGAGGAGTAAAATAACTCGTGAGTCGTAGTGCGGGATTCCCTAAAGATTAGCTTGCAGGTTGAGTCAGTAGTAAGGAAGGCAATGAAATGTTCGCATTAATTTTGAGAGTACTAGAATATAGAAGCAAAAATGTAATGCAAAGGCTTTAAGAACCATTGGTCAGACTGCATTTGGACTATTGTGAGCAATTATTAGGTCCGTATCTCAGAAAGGACATGCTGGCATTGGAGAGGGTCCAGATGAGGTTCACCAGAATGATCCCAGGAATGAAAGGCTTAACATATAAGGAACATTTGATGGCTCCGGGCCTGCACTACCTGGAGTTTAGTAGAATGAGGATCTTTTTGAAATCTATCGAATACCGAAAGACTTGGATAGAGTGGACAAGGATGTTTCCTATAGAGGGCACAGCTCTCAGAATAAAAGGGCATCTCTTTAGAACAGAGTTAAGGAGGAATTCCTTTAGTCAGAGGCATGAATTTGTGGAATTAATTGTCACAGGTGGCTGTAGAGGTCAAGTTATTAAGTTTACTTAAAGCAGAGGTTGATAAGTTCTTGATTAGTCAGGGCGCTCAACATTATAGGGGAAGGCAGCAGAATGGGCTTGGGTGAGATAATAAATCAGCCATGATCAAATGGTGGAGCAGACTCAATGAGCCCAATGGCTTAATTCTGCTCATGTGCCTTATGGTCTTATGAAAAAGAAGAGATCTTGCTCTCAACTACCACCTGGTACCCACGTGGGCAGTGGTGAGACTGATATGGTTAGAAAAACCTCACTCACAGGGGAAGAGAAGCTACTGGAGATAAGATTTCAGAGTCTGATGGCACAACTTCTCTGATCGGTAGGGCAAGAGGATTAAATCAAAACAACACTCACAACACACTGGAGGAACTCAGCAGGTCAGGCAGCATTCGTGGAAACGGCGTCGACTCATCGTTTCCACAGGTGCTGCCCGACCTGCTGAGTTCCTCCAGCGTGTTGTGAGTGTTGCTTTGACGCCAGCATCTGCAGATTATTTTGTGTTTTAAATCAAAACAAATTCTGTAAGTGTACTGATTTTCACGTACCTGGTTGAACATCATCAAAATACAATGAGGTTAACCCAGTATTTGACAATATGAGCTGCTCCAATCTGAAACGACAGAGAAGTGAGATTGCTAAACTGAATTAAATCATAACCTACTAAGATGGTTAAAATCAGGATCTGCGAGGCACATTCCCATATTGAAAGTATCACAGTATTTAACTAAAGGCTCTGAAATTGTCCCCTTGTATAGTTATTACAACAAGAAGGCTCTTAATACTGGGGGGAGAAAAAACAAAGGAAGAGAAGAGAAGAAAAAATAACTCTCATTTCTCTAGTGACATTCACAAAGTCTTTCACTGCACCTTGAAGTCTCTTGTAATAGTCACTGTGGTACCACAAAAACACTGCAGTAAATTTTGAATTCAGCAAAATCCATGTCTTTGAATATATCAGCAATAAATGTCAATGAAAAAATGAAGGAGTGAAAGAAAGAATAATTTACCCCCTAATAATAACTTTGGAGTAACATTACCAAGGGAAGTTAGTTTATGGAGGAAGATGCATTTGTGTGCTGAGGGAAGAGAGAGGTTCAGTAAAGGCCCACACACAGATCCTTCACACAGCAAATAAAGGTGAGGTTGGGTTTCTCTTGGAGCTCCAATACGAAGAACAGCCTCTAACCTTGTCAAGTATGCAATGTGCACCAGCTGATCCGCACCAGCCAGCGGATTGGAGCTGAGGTCCAGTAATGTCAGGTTCTGCAGAACACCAACCGGCCTGGAAACAAGGCACAGGATTAATGAAATGATGCAGGAGAAAGCACAGTATGCATACACTCAATCAGAAATGGACACATGCACGCACGCACGCACACACACACACACACACACACACACACACAAAAAACAATAAAATCAGTTCCATCTCAGGAAAAGTACTGGAGCAATATTGAAAATGTAACAAAGCAATTTTGGATATACCAACTAGTTATAAAACATTGTATTATATCAAGCAATGTACAACTGAGGGACTTCCTGTCTTTGGCTGATAGAGATAATAGAGCACTACAGCACAGAAACAGGCCCTTCAGCCTATCTAGTTCATGCTGAACTGTTACTCAGCCCATCAACCTGCACCTGGAAAATAGCCCTTCATACTCCTTATCCAAATGTCTAAATGTTACAACCGAACTTGCAACAACCACTACTGCTGGCAGCTCATTTCACACTCGAACCACTTTCCGAATGAAGTAGTTCTGGCAAAAGTGCTCACGTATTCATCCCTCACAGAACAGAGAGTCTAGGGACTCCCCCAGCACAGAGTCAACTCTTGGATTATCTTTTCTAAGCCATAGAGAATCAGAGAGCAATTTCACAGATTATTTCTCTCATATCAGAAGGCTTTTGTTTTTAGCACTGAGGTCACATAGTTTCGGGGGTGGAACAAACACGTCACTCGTCATGCCGCTGGAGGTGTCACAGTAAGTGAGACAAGCTGCTTGGACCAGTTTGTCACTGGGAACGGAAGGGCTACCACTTGACAGTGTCTCTGGAAGGTGAGCAGCAGTGAATGACAAGGAAAAGGCTCAGCCTCTCCTGCACATCCCAACAATTACTTTGATCTGCCTGTCCTCTAATTTCATGTCAGCATTGGCTTTTCAAAACCTTAACACTTTTTGAACATTTTTCAGTCTTGAGTTCTGAAATTTTCCATCCTCCCATCAAATTTCTAGGCATGAGTTCAAGTCTTCAGCTATCCTGTGTGCAAACCAGTGTTTTTTTACAGCGTACCTACTGACCCTAGCTCTAACTTTACAGAACATAGAACAGCGCAGCACAGTACAGGCTCTTCAGTTCATGATGTTGTTCTGACCTTTAATCTGCTCTGTCCAATCCAACCCTTCCCTCCTACACAGCCCATTTTTGTCACCCATTTGCCATCATGTTATCGTGTTGTGTTGTGTCCCTTATTCCATCCCTTAATCATCGTAAGTATTTCAACTAGGTCAAGAGCGCAAATTACCTCATAATTAAATCTGCTTAAACTTTGGGCCCATGGTTTATCCAAGTCATCTCCGATGGAATAAGATTGGTGTGAGGGCAGAAGGAGGAAGAGGGAAAATGGCCCCAGAACCCAGAAATTAACTGTACATAAACTGGCAACCAAATGAACGATGCACAGCAAGCTTCAATATTACAACTCTGAAGATTAAATGATCAAAATGGTGAACAGTTGTAGACTTATGTTAACCCTTCAGGGAAGAAGCATGAATAAAAATCTGGAGCAATGGTTCCCAAAGTGGGTGATATCATCCCCTCGAGGGCGGTGGGTGTTTCTCAGGAGGTGATAAAGATAAAGGGACCAGTGAGGGGGCACTCGGTAGCAAGGGGGCAGCTGAAGGATTACAGTCTTAATTTAAGAAATTAATTAATTATTATATGCATTTGATCCTCAGTGTCTCATAATTGACAACAGAGATCAGGTAATCACCTCTTGCTAACCCATTGGTCTCTTACTTTGTTCCAAGCATGTTATAGTTGTTGAAAAGCAATGTGACACATCTGTATTTGGCATATCATGAAAAATCTGGACCGAAGAAATTGTGTTATTTCTGGTCCTGGTTTGTGCATTATTGCTGTTTACTACTGTAGTGCAGTGTTAGCTAGTATGGTTCCCAGATTCTATTCACACAGTGAAGCAATTCCTGTGAATTAGGGTACGGTGTTCAATGGAGCAAAGTCCCAAATGGTCCCACATTTCTGTAGCCCACAGCCCAACTGAGATATCGCTGCCCCATGTTATGTACCTTTAGGCAAAGAGTCAGGTTTTCCTGAGCTATGATGACATTATAACTTTACTGATTACAGTGCTTGAGTTTGGACTTAAACAATAAACAATTGACCATGGTCGTTGATCTATAATCAAAATAGCAGAAGCAGATCAAACAGAAAAGGTGTAGACACTATAGTGTGGAGTATCTGAAATAAGGATTTATACCACCATCATGCAACCAACACCAGCCAATGAGTCTGTTGTGTGAAAATGCTTTTTTCAAATGAGGTAATGAAACAGTCCAGGCTCCTCGAACATCTGAAGATATTACACTCTAATAGAACAAACAAGAACTTGGCTTATTTCAGTCACTTTGTGAAAACTTTCAGAAATGGAAAACACTTCAAAAACATATTTCTCAGCGCTTCACAACAAAACAGTGATGGTTTGTGTGCTTCATACAACATTTCATAGCTCATTGCTAAATCGGGAAAGCCCCATACAATTGGAGAAGAATTGAGTACATTTTTGCATAAGTCACCAGACCAAATAATTAAAACAATTTCACTCAGCGAAAAACTTTGTTCAAAGGCGAATAGATGAAATGTCTCAGAATATGGATAACATACTTAGGATAACAGAATGTGTTCTGCATTTGGATCAGTCAACTTTGCCAGGCAACAAATCTTTGCTTCTTGGTTAGGTTTGCTTCAAAGCATGGCTCAAGAGTTGTTATTTGCAAGGGGACTCGAAACAGATACAAAGGGGGGAGTCAATATTTTGGGTTGTTGGGCAATTTTTCCAAAAAGAAGGACGTTCTGCTCACCAACATTATTGCTTGTGCAACAGACGGGGCACCACGTTGTGTTTATTACTTTCTTGAAAAATCTGTACCTAATGCATTTACCATTCAGTGTGTAACTCACAGACATCTCGTCGCAAAAAAACTAATGCACAAATCATTAAATACTGTTATCACAGCAGTAAATAAAATCAAGTCCCATGCTCCAATTCTCGACTATTTTGAGAGCTTTATATTGAGAATGGTGAACAGTTTAAATGCTTTCTATAGCACACAGAAGTAAACTGCTTGTGACACTTATGTACTTTTTGAAACATTGATAAAATTCTTTGAAGACTCAAATGCTTCATTTAGTAATCAACTCAAGAATATTACGCATGACACTGCTTATTTGTCAGAATTATTCACAAAGTTTAATGAAATCAATCTTCAATTGTAAGGAAATAATGTGAATTTTTTCAAAGTCAAATCAGTCATCTCCACACTTACGTCCAAGTTAACCCTATTTAAGTGTAACATTGCCCATCTCAACCTTTCCCAATTTCTGAGCCTCTCTGAGTTGGAAGAGAAAGAAAGAATATCAGATGATGATTGTCAAGTATACACAGCCCACATGGGTGAGCTGCATAAAGACATGTCAAAGAGATTTTAGGAATTTCTCTCAGTCCAACTTCTAGATTGGGTAATAAATCCATTCCTGTACGCTTGTAATAAAAGAATTAACAAATGGATAGAGGAAGATATGATCTTGCTACAAAATGACCTTGAACTGAAGGTGAGGTTCAGTCAAGACTTATCAAGTCAGTCAAATCATATCAAGACTTTTGGATGTAGAAAGAAATCTCTGAACACTATCCTGCATTGTGGAAAAAGATCAAGATGTTCTTTATTGCTTTTCTAACATATTTAGTGGAGAGTGGTTTCAGTGTAGTCGCTCAACTTACTACTAACCCACCAACCTACTGTGCCCATTGTCTTGTTTATTATTTATGGTAATGCCTGTACTGTTTTGTGCACTTTATGCAGTCCTGGGTAGGTCTGTAGTCTAGTGTAGTTTTGTGTTGTTTTACGTAGTTCAGTGTAGTTTTTGTATTGTCTCATGTAGCACCAGGGTCCTGAAAAAATGTTGCCTCGTTTTTCTGTGTACTGTACTAGCAGTTATGGTCGAAATGACGATAAAAAGTAACTTGACTTGACTTGAACTTCTTTCAAAGCAACGAAACAGACTACAATCTACTGAATTGTGGGGATTTGAAACTCCTTCCGAGTGACATTCAGCCTGATGTTGAGAAGTTGATTTTTCCAATTCTTTGTCACTGCTTTGAATTTGCCATTCCCATTTTCTTTTACTGTGCATTGTAAATCAAAATTATATCTAATGACTGGAAAAAGAGATGAGAGTGCTGGGGATGTGGTCTGGAAGCCAACTCAAAAAAAGTTTGGGAAACACTGATCTAGAGTTAACGGACAGGGTTATGATCTGAAGCATTGTCTAAAGTTAGATATTTGATTGAATTTCACAGACCTATTTAACCCAGTTATCTTCACTTCTGCTAGCCTCCTGATAATGCAGTTTAAAGCAACTTTTGAGTTGAGTTAGTCAGGTACTGAATTCTCTTTTTGTGATCCACAGCTATCATTGGTGTGAACCACTGCATATAATAAAGATACAAAACAAATTTAGCTTTACCTTTCCAATACAGAGATGGCGTTAGATGACAAATGGGCTCTTTCAAGCACTGGCCACATTGGGGCACATTCTAGAACCTGCAGGGAAGTCAGAGTTAGCCTTGTCAAAGTCAAAGTAAACTTATTATCAAAGTACATATACAGTATACTACCTTGAGGTTTATTTGCATTTAGAGGAAAATAGTGAAATACAATAGAATTTATGAAAAACTATATATAAACAAAGACTGACAAACAATCAATGTGCAAGAGGGAACTTCATCATTCAGATGGTGGTGAGAGTGTGGAATAAGCTACCAATGGAGTAGTGGATGTGGTTTCAATTGCAACATTTAAGAAAAGTTTGGATAAATATATAAGAAGTGTGAAGGGCTATGGTCCAGGTGTGGGATGATGGGACCAGGTAGAATAACAGCCAGCATAGACCAGATGGGCAGAAGGGCCTGTTTCTGAGCTATATGTTCCAATATTTAGACATGGAAACAGTGACAGCCATGTTATATGAGGAAGTGCTGAGACATAGGACAGGGGTCGGCAACCTCTTTGCCTCTGCGGGCCAGATCGCGTATTATTGAGCAGACGGTGGGCCAGATAAATGCCATAATAAACTTGAAATATGGGAATTATCCATTTAAATACACCTAGTTATGTTTTGCCTCAAATTAATGAATAACACATGCTACAAAATCATTTGTGCTTAACCAAGGATGCCAATTAGTAATCAAAGAACTCAGTTTAGTTGCAATTTATATCAATCAAGGCATCTTTTGAATCTATTAAAAGGACACAAAGAATCTTTAAACATAAAACTTATGAACATTATGCATTGAATGGTGGTAAATTAAGTATAATAAAAAAGAAAATTTTAATGCAAACAGTCGATAAATCAATGTGAAATTTGATGCTGTTTATTGCTTAAAAGCTTCTCAATATTGGGTGTCTGACTTGTTGATGCCAAGAGCAAGACATTATCCAGATGGGCATCAGTCAATCTTGTTCTCAAATGGTTCTTGGTGTGCTTCATTTTTGAAAATAATTGCTCACGCAGATAAGTGCTGCCAAACAATGATGCCATCTTTTTTGCATGGTCCACTAAGTTAGGATACTTCCCACTCGGATGAATATATCTTCTACAGAAGTCAAGCACTGACATATCTTCAGAATGAAATTTCGATCTCAATATGTCGTCACACTGCATCTCAAACAATTCCATTCAAAATGTGCACAATTTCCTTCTTGAAGCTGGTACTCCCACAATTGCAGCTTTCTTTCAAAGGCCACAATATAACTATACATCTCATGTATCAGCTGATTTTTTTTCCTTGAAGTTGTAAATTCAAGTTATTTAAATAAGATGTTATGTCCACAGGTGCGATATGTTTATCAAAAAAAGAATAGGGATGGCAAAAGACACCTTTACAAGAATGAAGAGCATACTGACCAATACTAAACTAGGCATGACAACCCGTCTCAGAGTACTGAAATGTTACGTTTATCCAGTTATGTTATATGGCTCAGAATGTTGGACAATATCTAGTAACATGAGGAAACGAACTGAAGCAGCAGAGATGTGGTTTTTGAGGAGGATGCAAAGAATATCATGGATGAAACGAATATCTAACGAGGATGTCATGATCAGAGCAAACACAAAAAGAGAAATAATGTGTGAGATCATGAAAAGGCAACATAACTTCATTGGACATGTGATTAGGAAAGAGGAGTTAGAACATACTGTAATTATGGGAAAGATTAAAGGAAAGAAAGCAAGAGGAAGACAAAGATAAATGATGAATGGAGACAGCAGCCAGAGAACTGGAAATGAATACCAATGAATTGATCCACTTGACCCGAAACGGAGTGTGTGGGCCATGGCAGTCAAAGCTCAAACTGGGCACAGCACCTGATGATGATGATGAATGTCCACAAGAAATACCAAGGTTGCAAGCCAGTCAGGATCACGGAAATGTGAAGCATCCTGATTTTTGCTTTCAAGAAATATTGGCACCTCTTCATGCAATGCAAATACACTTTCCAGCATTGACCCTCGGCTAAGCCAGCGTACATTGCAGAAATAAACCAGGCCCCCATATTCTGCCTCCGTATCCAACAAAAACTGCTGAAACTGGTGATGATTCAATCCATGAGATAGGATCAGATTCACTGCCTTCACAGCAATGTCCATAACATCCTTTAATTTCAAAGACTTGGCACATAATGCCTCTTGATAGATAATGCAATGAATTTTGACCAGTTTCTGTGCGATTCCAAGGCCATTTGTCCTTGCAGCAATGCGATGATGCCTTTTCATCTGTCCCACTGGCTGGTGCCCCATCAGTTGTGATGTCAATTAGCTTTGACACATTCCAGTTCATTTCTGACATCATTTTCAACAAAGCTTCAAAAATGTCTGCTCCAGTAACCATGTCCTTCATAGGAATTAATTGAGTAAACTCTTCAAAAATTTGAAAAGTTGAGGTCACTCCTTGCACAAACACTATAAGTTGAGCAGTGTCTCTCAAGTCTGTGCTCTCATCAAGCGCAATTGAAAAAAGTTGCAATTCATTGCAGGCATCCCTTAAACAACTTTTAACATCTGCTGACATTTCTTCAACTCACCGTGTGATCGTTCTTGCTGACAGGCTGATAGATGCAAATAAGATTTCTTTTCAGTACAAACAATATCCACCACTGCCAGTAAACATTCTTTCACAAACTCTCCATCTATAAAAAGCTCCATCTTTTCTGCAATACGTTTTGAGACTTCACAGCTGGCACGGGTATTTCCTTCATTTTCACTGCTTTTCTTGGCAAAAAAATGACGTTTCTTTTCTTAAACTAGCCTTCATTCACTCAACTTCATCTTTCCTTGCTTGCCCAGTAAATTTCTTAAAGTTTCCACTATGGCGGGTCTCGTAATGTCACCTGATATTTAGATTAGATTAGATTATGAGGACACGCAGTCCTCTTTTATTGTCATTTAGTATTTGCTATCTTCTTCACGGCAACATTTTCTTGGCAAATGAGACAAACTGGTTTCCCAGCTTGCTCGATGAAGAAGTAATCTAGTGTCAAAGTGACTTGGAAATTTCTGCACTCGGTGGCTACCTTCCTGCGTTTTGCATTCATTGTCAATGGTGGGAATTTTTTTCTTCGATTTTATTTCAAAAAGCAAGTTATTCAACAAGTATCGTAGCACATGTAAATATCTGGATATTTAGCGTGGATTACTTGTTAAAACACAGTGATAATGTTTCTGTTTACAAATTTGAACAATCCCATCTGAAAACCTGTGCGTGCACGGAGAGTATCTAATACATATTAATAAGGTAGTCTGCCTTCCCGTCATTCATACATACCAGTGTTTGGTTTGGAACAAAACGGAACCTGGGGCCAGTGTAACAAGACACCATGCATGTCCATTAGTGTGGTCGTGTGAAACACTCAGAATAAGGAAAAATTGCTTGCGGGCCCGATAAGCATAGTATCCCGATATTTGCTTGTTAGGTTGCCTATCCCTTACGTAAGATGTATAACCAACAAAACTTGCAGCGGGCACAGCAGTAAACAAAATTTGCACCATTTTTATTGAAAAGCCTTTTAATTCTTCTGATTCACCTTCAAGGTAGTCCTAATGCTGATTGGTTTACGTGTAGATTAAAGAAGAGTACATGAAGGGGTAACTAAGACAGGTACAATTAATCTGCAAGAGGTTAAAGGGCCTGTTTTGGTACTGTATGACTCCGATTAATTGTGCAAATAAATAATAATACTGGGAACATTGTAGAGATCATAAAAGTGAGTCTGTAGATTGTGCAATCAGTTCAGTATTGAGGGAGGCAAAGCTGCTGCTGACGATATACAGTGAGTGGCATGCAAAAGTTTGGGCACCCTGGTCAAAATTTCTGTTACTGTGAATAGCTAAGCGAGTAAAAGATGACCTGATTTCCAAAAGGCATAAAGTTAAAACTAACATATTTCTTTAATATTTTAAGCAAGATTACATTTTTATTTCTATCTTTTACAGTTTCAAAATAACAAAAAAGGAAAAGGGCCTGAAGCAAAAGTTTGGGCACCCTGCGTGGTCAGTACTTAGTAACACCCCCTTTGGCAAGTATCACAGCTTGTAAATGTTTTCTGTAGACAGTTAAGAGTCTTTCAATTCTTCTTCGGGGGATTTTCGCCCTTTCTTCCTTGCAAAAGGCTTTTAGTTCTGTGAGATTCTTGGGCCATCTTAAATGCACTGCTCTTTTGAGGTCTATCCACAGATTTTCGATGATGTTTAGATTGGGGGACTGTGAGGGCCATGGAACCTTCAGCTTGCGCCTCTTGAGGTAGTCCATTGTGGATTTTGAGGTATGTTTAGGATCATTATCCTGTTGTAGGAGCCATCCTCTTTTCATCTTCAGCTTTTTTAAAGATGGTGTGATGTTTGCTTCCAGAATTTGCTGGTATTTAATTAAATTTATTCTTCCCTCTACCAGTGAAATGTTCCCCGTCCCACTGGCTGCAACACAAGCCCAAAGCAAGATCGATCCACCCCCATGCTTAACAGTTGGAGAGGTGTTCTTTTCATGAAATCCTGCACCCTTTTTTCTCCAAACATACCTTTGCTTATTGCGGCCAAAAAGTTCTATTTTAACTTCATCAATCCACAGGACTTGTTTCCAAAATGTATCAGGCTTGTTTAGATGTTCCTTTGTAAACTTCTGACGCTGAATTTTGTGGTGAGGATGCAGGAAAAGTTTTCTTCTGATGACTCTTCCATGAAGGTCATATTTGTACAGGTGTCGCTGCACAGTCTGCTAAATCTTCCTGAAGGTCTTTTGCAGTCAGATGGGGGTTTTGATTTGCCTTTCTAGCAATCCTACGAGCGGTTCTCTCGGAAAGTTTTCTTGGTCTTCCAGACCTCAACTTGACCTCCACCATTCCTGCTAACTGACAGTTCTTAATTACATTACGAACTGAGGAAAATAGCTACCTCAAAATGCTTTGCTATCTTCTTATAGCCTTCTCCCGCTTTGTGGGCATCATTTATTTTAATTTTCAGAGTGCTAGGCAGCTGCTTAGAGGAGCCCATGGCTGCTGATTGTTGGGACAAGGTTTGAGGAGTCAGGCTATTTATAAAGCTTTGAAATTTGCATCACCTGGCCTTTCCTAACGATGACTGTGAACAAGCCATAGCCCTAACAAGCTAATTAAGGTCTGTGACCTTGGTAAAAGTTATCTGAGAGCTCAAATCTCTTGGGTGCCCAAACTTTTGCTTTGTGCCCCTTTCCTTTATGTCACTCTAAAATTGTACAAAACAAAAATAATACACTAATCTTGCTTAAAATGTTGAAAAGAATGCATCATCTTTAACTTTATGCCTTTTGGAGATCAGTTCATCTTCTACTCAGTTAACTATTCATAGTAACAGAAATTTTGACCAGGGGTGCCCAAACTTTTGCATGCCACGTATGGTAACGTTCTGCAAGCAGTTCATAGAGGTACTAGTCTTGTGTCACATCCCTTCAATCAGATCATGAAAGAAACAGCATCAGCATTACCTGGGCCCACGTTAGTCCGTTGTACTGGATGGCTAAGCTCTTCAGGTTGGCAAAGGCATCAGAGAGTGAGACTGGATTAGAAATGAGCATCAACTTGTTTTGACTAGTGGGAAATGGAAAACCATAAATAAGGTCACTGAAAGCAAAACCTGCATAAGCCTATCCTGGAGCCAGCTGAGAATTAGTTAAAACTAGGTAGATCAGTTAACAAAGAAACCCAGGATGTGCTGATCCAGTTGCTTGTTGTCACATCTCCCACAGCACACGTACCCAAAGGCTGATGCTTGCATTCTAAGCATATTCAGGTTTCATCTTTTAATTGATAAGCACCCCCCATCCAAGCAGTACAGAAGGGAAGTCACTCCTACTCCTCTCCTTTTCCATTCCACATTCTGGTTTTCCTTTCACCCTATCTTCTCACCTACCTCTGGTTCCCCTCTTCCTTCCCTTTCTTCCATGGTCCATTGCTCTTTCTTATCTGATTCCTTCATCTTCAGCCCTTTACCCCTTCCATCTATCATCTTCCAGCTTCTCACTTCATCCACCACCCCCCCCTCCATCTCACTGGTCCTTGTGCCTCAGCTCGTACAGACCTCCAATCCTGGCACTTGCTGACCTGGGGGGGGGGCACCAACCCTCCCCTCATCTGATCTAATAGGACGGAGGTGAGAAGAAACTGTTTTTCCCAGAAGGTGGTGAATCTGTGGAATTTTCTGCCCAGGGAAGCAATTGAGGCTTCTTCACTAAATATATTTAAGATACAGTTAGGTGGACTTTTACATAGCAGGGGAGTTAAGGGTTATGGGGAAAAGGCAGGTAGATGGAGCTGAGTTTATGGACAGATCAGCCATGATCTTATTAAATGGCAGGGCAGGCTCGATGGGCCGGATGGCCTACTCCTGCTTCTATTTCTTATATAAACAGCTCAATGCCCCACTGAGCTCTACCTGCCCCTGGAGAGTGTGGAAACTCACTTGACACCTCAGAACTGTTCTGGAGCAGGGCATAATCAACTTCGAAGGATCATCTAAGAAGTTCTTCAGCAATTTACATTGATTTTATACCTGAGGTCAAGATGTTCCAGTTTTCTTAAGTGCCGAGTAATTTGTGCTACTTGATCCCAGGACACAAACAGGTTCTTGGCCAAATTCAGCTCTATCACATCTGAAAGAACATGGTGAAGGAATGGATTTGACAAACCTGCATTATTTGTGATCGAGATTCGGTGACCACATCTTACAATGCCCTGATTGGAGCCACAAATTCATCCCCTATTCAAAAGGTGAGCTGTAACCTACCTTACCTAGAACACCATAGCATAGTTAAGGGCCTGTGGCCTATAATGTTGTGCCAACCTTATAACAGACTCCAAGATCAATCTAACCCTTCTCTCCTACATAGCCTTCCATTTTTCCATCATCCATTTGCCCATCTAAGAGTTTCTTACATCTTCCTAATGTATGTGCCTCTTGGCAGGGTGTTTCACACACCCACCACTCTGTAAAAAACTTACCTCTGGTATCCTTTGCTCCAATCATTTTAAAGTTATGCCTTCTGGTGCTAGCCATTTCCGTCCTGGGGTGAACACCTTTGACTGTCCACTCTATCTATACTGCATATCATCTTGTACACATCCATCAAGTTGCCTCTCACCCTGCTTCACTCCAGAGAGAAAAGCACTAGCTCACTCAAGCTTTCCTCATCTTTTGTTAAGATCATGTATGGTACCCCAGAATTTGATTCAAGAAAAATAAATTAAATTTACATCTTCTAAGACCTTAGGATGCTGCAAAAGTAGCCCAGCACAGACAACAGAGTATCATTTGAAGTGTGGCCCCTGTGGTAATGCAGGAAGGGAAGTAGATCAGCCACCCTGCACAAGATCTCACTAACAGCAATAGCATTGTGGATATGAAAGGAAAAGAGCTTCTCCTGCAGTGGAACACGATCACAATGATACCAATCACCACAGGAAACATCCGTGCACCTCCTGGTATCAGTCAATCTCCTGTAGGTGTCAGAATCGGGAGGTTTATCATCACCTAAATACTGTATCTCATGAAATCTGTTGTTTTGTGGCAGCAGTACAGTGCAATGCATAAAAATACTATAAATTATAGTAAGAAACATATTAAAAAGTAGTTCAAATAAAGAGTAAAAAAAAAGTGAGGTAGTGTTCATGACTTCATGGACTATTCAGAAATCTGATGGCGGAGGGGAAGAAGTTGCTCCTAAAACATTGAGTGTGTACCTCCTCCCTGATAGTACATGATGAGAAGAGGGCATGTTCTGCTTCAATTCTTCCTGCAGCTCACTCCTGTTTGCACTCTCTAACTAACATGGAAAGCCCATTTTAATCTTAATTCCATAAACCTAATATCTTCCTAAAACACAGGTCATCAATCTGCTCTGAAGCTCTCACTCAATACCCCTGAACGTCTCCCACACTCAGCAGCATTTTGAGGGAAGAGATCGAGGGGTCAGCAGTGGAAAAGGTGAGGAGCTAAGTTCCTGAGGGTCAACACCTCCAAAGTTCCTCAATCCAACACCATGTTACCATGAGATGGCACACTAACAGCCATACTACATAAGAAGTTTGTAGAGATTTGGTACTTCTACAGATGTACCACAGAGGGAATTCTGACTGGTTGCATTACCATCTGATATAGAGGCTCCAATGCACAGGATTGGAAAGTGCTGCAAAGGGTTGTAAACTCAACCAGCTCCATCATGGGCGCTAACCTCCCCACTATTGAGGACTTCAGCAGGCGATGCCTCAAGGAGGTGGTATCCATCTTGAGGAATCCTCCCCACCCAGGACTTGTCCTCTTCTCATTCCTACCATCAGAGAGGAAGGACGGGAGCCTCAATTGGAACGGCTTCATCCCCCTGCCACCAGATTTCTGAACAATCTATGAACCCATGAACACTACTCACGACTTGCTCTCTTTTGGCACAACTTATTTTTTATTTCTTATTGTAACTTAGAGTATTTTTAATGTATTGCACTGTACTGCTGCCAGAAAACAACCAACTTCACAACACGTCTGTAATAATAAGCCAACTCTCATTTGTAATGCATACGGTGAACAGTATGAACAGTGCACTGTATGCATTAGGTACTCCAGCTGCTCCATCTGCTGGTTGAAGTAGAAAATATGTGCTTACATTCGATACACAAGAGACTGCAAGAATCTGGGGCCACACGCAACCTGCTGGAGGAACCCATCGGGTCGAACAGTATCTATGGGAGGAAGGAAACTGTCGGTGTTTCAGGTCAAAACCCTGCAGCAGGACTATCAGTGTCCTGTTCAGATTTATTTATTTATTGCATGTACATCGAAACATACAGTGAAATGCACTGTTTGTGTTATTAACAAGGATGTACTTGGGACACCCTGCAAGTGTCACCACACAGTCCGGCACCAACACAGCATGCCTACAATGTTCAGCAGAACAACGACGACAGCAAAACCTCCCTTCCCACCCAGCAACTCACTCACACACAGACACGCCTCCCACCCAAGGACAGGCCACCTCCAGGCATCTGGTCACAGGCCCAGCTCTCAGACACGGCCCTCTGAGCTCTGGACAAGCTGACCCTGGGGCTTCGATCTCCAAGTCAATGCACACGTGATAAACAAGTCTGAATCTGATTCAGAGCTTTGACCCGAAACATTGACAGTTCCTTTCCTCCCACACATGCTGCTCAATCTGCTGAGTTCTTCCAGTAGATTGTTTCTTGTACCTGCTTATGTTCATTTTCTCCTCATCTGCCTACCCACATTATCCCGGTGAGGAGCCTCTCTCTGCTGGATTTTGGTGGGTTAACAGTAAACCATCAAAGCCTGGCACCTTGAGGGAGTTGGAGGTTTGCCGCAGATGTTGAGGACTGCCTGGACCGCAGCTCTGCATCTGCTTACATTTAACTGCAGGGAATGGAAGCTTACAAGCTCTCATCTCAGCCAGGAGAACAGCCTTACTACCCAGTTTTCCGAAACCTTGTGAAGATTTAATTAAAGGTGCAGAAAGCCAGATCAGAAACAATCTGGTGTCTCAGCTGATGAGAAAATGCACTAGTTTAATTAACTTGGAATGTAGTGTTTGTATCTCTTCATAGTGATACGTGTTTTGCAAGACCCTAGGCTCTCCCCATAATTACTTCAGGCAGTGGGCCCCATACAGGGGAAAGCAAATACATTTCCTATCTTTCATACTTAGACACTGGGGTTGAAACACATTTGAAAAGAGCACACATTGTCTTCTAAACAAGTCTGAATAAGGAGAAGTTCTCCAAATTCAGGCACCACTTCTGATCTAATCAATCATGATGCAATGATGGAGCAGCCTCAATGAGCCAAATGGCCCAAAATCTGCTCCTATATCATATACTCAATCACATTCTTATTGCTGGAGTGAAACGAAGGACGTGTCCAAACAAAGGACAGGTGACAAAACGAGGGACAAGTGGCCAAATAAAGGACAAGTGCACGTGTCTGGATGAAGGACAGATGTCTGAATGAAAGGTAGGTGACATGTGTTCAAACGAAGGGCAAGTGGCAGGTGACCAGACAAAGGACAGGTGACCGGACGAAAGGGAGGTGACATGTGTCCAGACGAAGGACGGGTGTCCAAACCTTCAGATTAGTTATTTGCCAGGAATGCATATTCTACTTTAAGACTTCACATACACATCATATACACTGTGAACCACTTGTACAGCAGAACATAAGACTCTAGAAGTAGAGTCTGATTTAATATATCTCTCAATATAAATATGAATGATTATAACTGCAGAATTTAAAAACAATACCAAAAATTCAGAATGTAAATTCAGGTCATATGGCTCTCTACTCTGTAACAAACTTAATACTTCAGAACAATGCCCAGCTTCTTGTTTTAAAACATAGAACGGTACAGCACTCTACAGGTCCATGATGTTGTGCTGACCTTTTAACTTACCCACTTCCCTCCTACACAGCCATACCATTCAATGACTTGCATCCATGTGCCGATCTAAGGATCTTTTAGATGTACCTATGTATCTGCTTCTGCCACCACCCCTGACAGTGCATTCTAGGAACTTATCACTCTCCGGTTAAAAAAAACTACCTCTGAGCTCTTCCCTAAAATTTTAACTGGTACCCTGGGAAAAAGTCACTAGCTGTCCACTTTATGCATCTTATAATATTATACACCTTAATCATGTCGCCTCTCATGCTCCTTCAGCCAATGAGAAAAACCATAGCCTGCTCATCTTTTCTTCATCTCTAATCCAGGCAGCTTCCTCGTAAATCTCCTCTGCGCCCTCTCTAAAGCTTCCACATTCTTCCCATAATGAGGTGACCAGAGCTGAACACAATATTCCAAGTGTGGACTGACCACTGTATCAGTGAGTTATTCTATTCCCTTCCCTCCTTAGGTATTTTTCTAGCTTATCCTCAAAACTCATCCGTGCTACTTGCCTCAGACTATGGTATCAAATTCCACATTCCCTGGCAGAAGAATTCCCTTCTGGATTTATGGTGACTGTTATTTTGTCTCGGGTTTGGTCAGTGCATAAGCAGAAAATGTTTCTGTACACCTGCACTACTGAATCCCACATAACCTTGAATATCTCTGGTAAGAGACACAAATAAAAGCTACATCCATCTAATCTTGATGTCCAGACCACCAAGATATAGACAAGCTCTGTGGACCAGCTAGTTTACTATATGCTTATTGCTATATTCTCAGCATTAATGAGGAACATTACCACCCATCCCACAATCTCTTTAACTCAATACCATCAGAAAAGATATACAACATCAGAACTAAGACTGACAGACTGGGTTACACCAGGCTGTGAGACTAATGCCACCACCAAAGTCGTCACTAGGTCAGTGAGCTGTTGACCAGTGCCACACACTTCACATGCATTTTGAATTATATTTTATTAACTCTTTGTGGTAATATTTTGTTTCATGTGCTCTGTTTGATATATGTTTTGTAGCTGCACCATGGTCTGGAGGAACAATGTTTCATTTGGTTATACAGTCGACCTTCACTAATCCGACTACCTGTAATCCGGTTCCTTCGATAATCCGGCACAGATTATGCTTAATGTGATCCTTCTGTAATTCGGCATTTTCACTAATCCGGCACTCCTCAGGTCCCAATGGTGCCGGATTAGTGAAGGTCGACCTGTACTTATGTATAGTCAGATGTCAATAAACTTGAAATTTATTGACATCTGAACTTTATTGACATCCGTTATTTGCATGGCCTGAAGTTTCCACAAGCAGCACAAATATGTTAGGACTTTTTAATTCTAAAAAGCATCTTATTCTAATGGATCGTGAACTTTTTTTTGGTGTGTGTACATCAGTACAGCTTAATTAACATTACAAGGATACTGGGACAGATGCTGGAGATTTCGTCTTCATCAATGACATGGCTTACTTTACAGTCTATGACTGAAACAATCAACAATGTTTCGAACCACCTGTAAATGAGACAGAGATGGGGTGAATTCATTAAAACATTCATTAACACTCAGCAGGGGAGCTTCTTCTCAAAGAAAACTCTGGCTTTTGAGTACATGACATTTAAGTGCATATCCATCAGTGAAACATAATTCTCAGCTACATTTCTCTCGTGGGAAGACACTGTGACAAGACTACACATAGATAAGATGTTAGCTGTCCTGTGTGATCAGCAGTTGGTCTGCCACCTGTCTTCGGGAGAGAGAGAGATAAGGAAGACAATGGAGCAGCATCTGGAGATGTGTAATGAAGGGACAGGAGAGAGAGTTGTCTAGAGCGGCTCCCCCTTTGAACCCTGAACTGTTTGAAGTGATGGACAGGCGATACCCCAGCAGGGGGATAAAAAGGGACAGGTTTGCTAAGGCAGGACACACACGACACCCGAGGTAACGAGACCCTGGAAGCGGTGCGCCTCTCACAAGTCGGTGGGAAGCTTTCGGACGGCTGATCGCGGGATCAAGCCATAAACGCACAGGGTGGAAAGGCACGATCGGCGGGAACCTGGTGTGTGTCCACCCTTGCCTGGGTGCCAGGTTCAGCGCAGGGAAACCATCGTATCTGGAAACGGAGGGGTCACGGTCGGTGACCTCAGATGACATCACAAAGGACTCGCCCGAAAGCTGACTGCGAAAGTCTGTGTGTGGAAGCCGTTGGAATATTCATTCGTTTTGCTCTCTCTCCTTCCCCCCCACACTGTCCATCGCCATGGCAACGATTACTGCGAACTGAACTAAATTGAACTGGACTTTGTGTCACTTTGAAACTGGTCATTTACCCCTAGACAACGATAGAGCTTGATTGATCCTGTTATCTTAATTCTGTGCACGTGTGTTTATCATTGTTGTTGCATTTATTATCCTTTCGATTACTGTGTTGCTTGTTTCTTTAATAAAACTTTCTTAGTTCTAGTAATCCAGACTCCAACTGAGTGATCCATTTCTGCTGGTTTGGCAACCCAGTTACGGGGTACGTAACAACACACAAACTCCTTACAACCAGTGGTGGAATTGAACCCAGGTCACTGGCACTATAATGGTGTTACACTCTCCACTACACAACCATGCTACACCCGAGAAATCCATAAGCTATAAAAAAACACTCCACCTATTAGCTATAAAATTAGATTTCTCAACCAGTGGAAGCTAAGGCACTGAATACATTTACATTGGAGGTTGATTGGCCAGGGTGTAAAAGGGAGAAGGCAGGAAACTTGGATTGAAAGGAATAATAAATCAGCCATGATGGAATGGTGGAGTAGACTTGATGGGCTGAATGACCTAATTCTGTTCTTATGTCTTAAAATACTTCCAACCACACCCAGCAAAACTGTCAGGAAAGGAGAGGTGCAGTGAAAGAACTTGGAGAAATCTAAAAATATTTTTTAAATGGGGAAGAAGTGCTAAATTTGCAAGTTATGTTTCCAAGAGTAAGCAATGATCTGAATTATACCTTCCATCTCCATTGTTAAATGGGAAACCTCACTGTATTAAACTCAATCCGTAACCATGAAATACTTTTGATAGTAAGATGATCAAGTTTCAAAACAAAATAGTATAGGCTTAAACAGAGAAGAGTGAGGTTTAAAGGGGATTTAGTTGGAAAGCTGGAAAAGTTTCTTTTTAAACAGACAGTAGTGGATATCTGGCACTTGCTGCTTAAGGAGGCGATGGAATCAAATGCAATCCGACACATTTAGGAGACACTGAAACAGGCGGGGACAGAAGGACATGGAAAATGGATTTAGTGTAAAGCGGTTGACATGGATATGATGGGCTGAATCACTAGATTTCTTACAGATTAACTCACAGGTTGAGTCAGTGGTAAGGAAGGAAAATACAATGTTCGCATTCACTTTGAGAGGACTGGAATATAAAAGCACTGATGTAATGTTGGGATTATATAAGGTATTGGTCAGACAACACTTGAGCAGTTTTGGGCCCCTTATCTAAGAAATGATGCGCTGGCATTGGACTTGGCCCAGAGAAGATTCCCGAGTATGATAGGGTTAATGTATAAAGAGAGTTTGATGGATCCGGGCCTGTACTCGCTGGTGTTTAGAAGAAAGAGGGGGGCATTTCATTGAAATCCACTTTTTTTTTTAAGATGCTTGAAAGTAGGTTCAAGGGGGATGTCAGAGGTAAGTTTTTCACACAGAGTGGGGGGTGCATGGAATGCACTGCCAGCGATGGTGGAGGAGGCAGATACAATAGGGTCTTTTAAGAGACCCTTAGTTCGATACACGGAGCTTAGAAAAATAGAGGGCTATGCCGTAGGGTAATTCTAGACAGTTTCTAGAGGTTACATGGCTGGCACAACGTTGTGGGCCGAAGGGCCTGTAATATACTGTAGATATCTATATTCCATGAATATTGAAAGGCCTAGATAGAGCAGATGTGGAGAGGATGTTTCCAATAGTGGGGGAATCTAGGACCAGAGGCACAGCCTCAGAATAGAAGGACATCCTCTTTCGAGAGAGATAAGAAGTAAATTCAGATGGTGAACTTGTGGAACTCATTGCCACATACAGCTGTGGAGTCTAAGTCACGGAGGTTGATAGGTCCTTGATTAGTAAGGATGTCGAAGGTTACAGGAGAAGGCAGGAGAATGGGGTTGGCACGATGGGATGATGGGGCGACTCGTTAGACTAGATGGCCAAAGCCTGCATCTATGTCTTCTGGTGGCATTGATGCTGACTCTCAAAATACTGGAGATTAGAGGTGATTCAACAGGCCTTATGGGCTGTATCCAGATCAGCAGGTTGTGCGATGAACTTCCAGAACATGGGATCAGGTTACTCCAGCCCGCCATGTATATGAAGAATGATGATAAGACACATATAGCTATGCTATATGTACATATTAATGCAATCAGCCTCCAGCTATATTTACAATATTTCACAGAGGGAACAGCAGAGGTGTGGGACTGAAAAGACTTGTAAAGAGCTTCACTCTGCTTCATAACAGTCTCTCAGTACCTGTGTTTAGTCTCTGCACCTGGGTTTCCCAGAAGTTCGATGGGTTTCTTGCACCAGCGGACAGGATTTCCCTGGCAGTCCTGTATTCCCTGGTTGCCCTCCGGCCCATAGCGGTCTTTCACAGCTGAGAGGAAATCAACTCCGAAGTTTGCCTTTTGAGGACGAATGAACGAACCACCTGTGGGGTGACTGAAGGAGAGGCAGAGCTTTTTAACGCAGTAGCAGCCTGTCCCTCAGGATAGTTAGAAACATCTAAACGTCTGGTATGAAGGGGCAAACACACAGGATCAGAAAAAGCTGTAGAGGGCTGTAAACTCAGCCAGCTCCATCCATGGGCACTAACATCCCCAGCAGTGAGGACATCTTCAGACATCCCCCACATGAGCCATCTGTCGTCGGCCCCCAACCAACACATATTCCACTCTCCCCTCCTACCCTTCCTCTCAGTCCCCCACCCTGCTCTCATGACTATACTCCCTCCCCACACGAAACCACCATGGTGGGCTTCACGGCTGAACAGGTGAGAAGACAGCTGAAACCTCTCAACCCAAACAAGGCTGCAGGACCGGATGGTGTCAGTACCAGGGTGCTCAAAGCCTGTGCCCCTCAGCTATGTGGAGTACTTCGCCATGTCTTCAACCTGAGCCTGAGGCTCCAGAGGGTTCCTGTACTGTGGAAGACGTCCTGCCTCGTCCCTGTGCTGAAGACGCTGCGTCCCAGCGGCCTCAATGACTACAGACCGGTGGCATTGACCTCCCACATCATGAAGACCCTGGAGAGACTTGTTCTGGAGCTGCTCCGGCCTATGGTCAGGCCACACTTAGATCCCCCCCAGTTCACCTACCAGCCCCGACTAGGGGTTGAGGATGCCATCGTCTACCTACTGAACTGTGTCTACGCCCAACTGGACAAGCCAGCGAGCACTGTGAGGGTCATGTTTTTTGACTTCTCCAGTGTGTTCAACACCATCCGCCCTGCTCTGCTGGGGGAGAAGCTGACAGCGATGCAGGTGGATGCTTCCCTGGTATCATGGATTCTTGATTACCTGACTGGCAGACCACAGTATGTGTGCTTGCAACACTGTGTGTCCGACAGAGTGATCAGCAGCACTGGGGCTCCACAGGGGACTGTCTTGTCTCCCTTTCTCTTCACCATTTACACCTCGGACTTCAACTACTGCACAGAGTCTTGTCATCTTCAGAAGTTTTCGGATGACTCTGCCATAGTTGGATGCATCAGCAAGGGAGATGAGGCTGAGTACAGGGCTACGGTAGGAAACTTTGTCACATGGTGTGAGCAGAATTATCTGCAGCTTTATGTGAAAAAGACTAAGGAGCTGGTGGTAGACCTGAGGAGAGCTAAGGTACCGGTGACCCCTGTTTCCATCCAGGGGGTCAGTGTGGACATGGTGAAGGGTTACAAATACCTGGGGATACGAATTGACAATAAACTGGACTGGTCAAAGAACACTGAGGCTGTCTACAAGAAGGGTCAGAGCTATCTCTATTTCCTGAGGAGACTGAGGTCCTTTAACATCTGCCGGACGATGCTGAGGATGTTCTACGAGTCTGTGGTGGCCAGTGCTATCATGTTTGCTGTTGTGTGCTGGGGCAGCAGGCTGAGGGTAGCAGACACCAACAGGATCAACAAACTCATTCGTAAGGCCAGTGATGTTGTGGGGACGGAACTGGACTCTCTGACGGTGGTGTCTGAAAAAAGGATGCTGTCCAAGTTGCATGCCATCTTGGTCAATGTCTCCCATCCACTATATAATGTACTGGTTGGGCACAGGAGTACATTCAGCCAGAGACTCATTCTACCGAGATGCAACACAGAGCGTCACAGGAAGTCATTTCTGCCTGTGGCCATCAAACTTTACAACTCCTCCCTTGGAGGGTCAGACATCCTGAGCCAATAGGCTGGTCCTGGACTTATTTCCTGGCATAATTTACATATTATTATTTAACTATTTATGGTTTTATTACTATTTATTATTTATGGTGCAACTGTAATGAAAACCAATTCCCCCCCCCCCCCCCCGGGACCTAAGTATGACTATGACAATGACTAAAAGGGGAACATCCATCATGAAGGACACCCACCACCCAGGACGTGCCTCTTCTCATCCAGGACGTACAGGATCCTGAAAACACACACTCAATGTGTTAGGAACAGCTTCCACCCATCTGTCATCAGATTTCTGAACCGTCCATGAACACTACCTCATTATTTTGTTATCTTTTTGCACTTTTTAATATTTCTTATTGTAACTTATAGTATGCATTGCACTGTACAAATGCCAGTGATATTAAACCCGATTCTGAAACTACCCACCCAGCAAACTGCCTTTTCCAAAAGTTCCCTTCTGGAAAGCACTATAGGGCTATTAATAGAAAAAATTCATACTACCTTAAAACTTTCTTCCCCCAGGCAGTTAATCTGATGAACCATTCAAATGGATGCTACGGTAGCTTAGCGGTTAACATGACGCTATTAGAGCTCACAGTGTTCCAAAGTTCGGAGTTCAATTCCGGCCTCCTCTGTAAGGAGTCTGTACGTCCTCCCCTGGAATGCGTTGAGTTTTCCCCAGGTGTTCGTTTCTTTCCACAGTCCCCTGAAATACTGGGTACGTTAACTGGTCACTGTAAACTGTCCTGGAATTAGGTTAGGGTTAATTGGGTTTGTCTGGGATCTCTGGGGTGGCATGGCTCAAAGGACCAGAAGGGTCTACTCTGTGGTGTATTGATAGACAAATAAATAAATAAATAAATAGATAGATAGATAGATAGATAGAATTCAAGTTAGCCCCCCGCACCCCTCTATTACCTCAGTCACTGCATTGCACTGTAAATAATTTTTATAATATTGTAGACATGCTGGTATTTATGTACTTACGTACATTTTAATCCAAATCCATACTTAAACCTTTTATATTTGTACCATTCCTTATTCTGTACAATTGTTGAATGCTGTTTTTTCTTGCATGTTGCGCCAACACAAGACAGCAAATTCCTAATACATGCAAGTATAAAGGGTTAATATACGAGGAACGTTTGATAGCTCTGGGGCTGTACTCACTGGAGTTTGGAAGAATGAGGGGGGAATCAATGTTAAGATGTGTAGGTAGAGTGAAAATAGAAAGGATGTTTCAGATGGTGGGGGAAACTAGAACCGGGGGGGGTGGGGGAGGGAGGATGCCTCAGAATACAAGAACATCCCTTTCAAACAGAGGTAGCAGAGAATTTCTTTAGTCAGAGGGTGATGAATAGAAGAACGTCCCTTTCAAACAGGGATGGCAGATAATTTCTTTAGTCAGAGGGTGATGAATCTGTGGAATTCATTGCCACAGATGGTGTGGAGGGCAAGTCATTGGGTATATTTAAAACTGAGGTTGATAGGTTGAGGTTGAAGTTGAGGTTGATTAGTAAGGGCATCAAAGGAATCTGATAGAAGAGGAGAATAGACCCTGGTAGAACAGGAAGGAGGAAAAGAACCAGTGGGGGGGTGATGGGCAGATAAAGAGAAGAGAAGAGGCAAGAGGTAAATTTTGTAGTGTTTGATGGCTGTGGGTCTGTACTTGCTGGAGTTTAGAAGAATGGGGGGGGGGCGGAATCTCATTGAAACATTGAATATTGAAAGGCCTAGATAGAGTGCACGTGTAGAAGGTGTCCCCTATGGTGGATGAGTCTAGGACCACAGGGCACAGCCTCAGAACAGAAGGATGTCCCTTCAAAGCCAAGATGAGGCGGAATTTCTTTAGCCAGAGAGTGGTGAATCTGTGGAATCCACTGCCACAAATGGCTGTGGAAGCCAAGTCATCAGGTATTGAAAGTAGAGGTTGATTGATTAGTAAGGACATCAGAAGTTACTGGGAGAAGCCAAGAGAATGGGGTTGAGAGGAATAATAAATGAGGCAATATTGAATAGTGGAGCAGAATGGCCTAATTCTACCCCTATGTCTAATGCCTTACATGGCAAATAAAGTCGATCCTTGATTCTTGATAAATGGGAAGGGAATTACATGTAGAAGAAATTCCATTACCTGCACTGGAAATACTGCACTCCTTCATGAGTCCCATTGTGCTTTCCACGCTCAGGATTGTCCCATTCCACACCCAGCCAAATTCCTGGAAAACAAATGATCCATTTTAAGGGGTCATTTTGTTTCACCACTTCTAAGAAGCAAGGATTGACAATTCAGTCATTCGGCTGCAATGTTACTCAGTACCCATTTTATTATGCACCTCCAATACCTAATAAAGTGGTCATAGGGTGTACGTTTCTGGTCATTTGTTGCTGTGGCCCATCCACTTCAAAGTTCAAAGTTCTGAGATGCTTTTCTACACACCACTGTTGTGATGTGTGGTCATTTGAACTATTGTTACCTTCCTCTCATGTTGAACCAGTCTGGCCATTTTCATTAACAGGCGTTTTCACCCACAGAACTGCTGTTCACTGGATGTTTTTTGATTTTTGGTCCATTCTCCATAAACCCCAGAGACTGTTATGTGTGAAGAATCCCAAGAGATCAGCAGTTTCTGAAATACTCAAATCTCCCCGTCTGGTATCAACAATCATTCCACAGTCAGTCACTTAGATCACATTTCTTTCCCATTCTGATTATTGGTTTGAACAACAACTAAACCCCTTGACCATGTCTGCATGCTTTTTGGCATTGAGTTGCTGCCACATGATTGGCTGATTAGATATTTGCAGTAATGAGCAAGTATACAGGTGTACCTAATAAAGTGATCACTGAATGTATAGTTAAATGTTTACTGGCTGCATGTAATGAAACATAACATTTTCTATCACTGAAAAACACCTATGTTAAAATAGTGTAACAGATATATTAATAAACCCCCGATTTCCTCTCTCATTCCCCTTTCTCCCATGCTCCACTGTCCTGTACTATCAAATTCCTTCTTCTTCTGTCCTTTACCACTTCCACCTATCACCTCCCACCTTCTTACTTCATCCCCCTCACCTGACTTCACCTATCACCTGCCAGCTTGTACGTCTTCTTCTTTGTTGTAGCGTGGATGAAATCACCAGAGAGACAGAGTCACTGGTAGATACAAAGCAGCTTCTTTATTCGACACAACAAGGTACAGCAGGCATCATACGGACAGAGACGCTTTCGGTAGAAAGGTCTGCTAGCCCAATGTGGGCTCAATATTTATATGCTAAACACAAAGGCAATCGCTACTTAAAAAGTTATAGACAATGTTCCTTTTGAAGCTACATACAAACATCACACCTTCTAACTTCATCCTTTCCTTCTGACGCCAACATGTCTGGGTGGTATCCACAGCCTTTAGTTAAATCCACAATACATTTATTTGGCATTTTACGTGTTAACATAGAAGACAATTAATATTTATAAAGTGCAGATAATACTGTCTCCGAAACTACAGCATCAGGTCAAACTACGGTGCCAGAAGCATCTGGTATTCACACCTTTTTAGGAAGCGCATTGTTGTGGACTCAATCCACAGTACTTCGTCAAATAGAAGTCTGGTGGCCAAAGTCATTTAAGTGTAAACGAATCATCTACCCAAAAAAACTCACTGTAGCACTCTTCATCCATCTTCCCTCTCCTATCCAGTCTTGATTAAGGTCTCACCGGAAATGTCAACTGTTCATTCCTTTCCATAGATGCTGCCTGACCTGCTGAGTTCCTCCAGTATTTTGTGCTCAGTCCTCTGGATTTTCAGCAAATACAAAATCTCTTGTGTTTATTACTAAACTGCCTAGTTATTTAGTGGCAGTGAAAAAGGGACTGAATGTGAAGTTTCTGTCAGTTGATGTCCTTGCCTTATTTTCATTTTTTTTTAAATATTTCTGGAGGATGAAAGGTAAGTTCTACAACATGTGGGTTGTCAGTAAACACACAGAGGTGAAGCTAACTGTTAATGCAAAGTTCTGCTAGATTTTAACTACAGTGGATTCTGGCTAATTGGGCCATTGGCTAATCAGGGCAGCTGCTTATTTGCGACAACTCTTAAAAGGAGAAAAATGAATCAAGAAAATAGCCGGATTCCTTTAGTTTATTTGGAACACTATGCCGCTTAATTGGGGTGGGAGACTGTTGCTGAACATTTTCTAACTAGCATCGTGTGGCCATTAGATGCTACACCATGCTCAGAGCAAAGTTTTTAAAATTGTGTCAGTTACGCATGTCTGTGTTCAAAAAGCAGTGATATTTTCACTGATAGCTGGTGAGAAATCAGCAGTAAGATAATTCAAACTGTTTTTCGCACTGTGGTTTCAAACATTCAGACCTGGAAATGACAGAAATGACCAGGAATAAAAATAAACCAATTTCATTACTTCAACAAGTAAGGAAGGCACGAAAAATTTGAAGGTATTGACAATCATCTTGAATGTTATCTTTGGTCCCCATGGACACTCCGTTCTCACTTGTGGCTCCAAGTAGTTGATGGCATGACACACTTGAACAGGCGGGCTAAACCAGGCGAGGTTAGTCAGTGGGACTCATAGCCCTGCCTGTCCTAGCATGAGAACTCAGCTCTGGCAGACAGGGCAGATGAGATCCAGTGGCCAGGAAGGCGGTTCTGCAATGCTCCGTGGTGAGCGAAGGGCATGACAAGGCATGGTCATCCACTGTAACCAGGGAAGTCCCCAGCAGCTGGTGTTTACTCATCCCACCGGACCTGGAGTTCCCAGGCTGAGAGAGTGGAACTGCCCCTGTGCAACAGCTTTTCCACTTTAAAAACTCTCCCACACAGGTTTTCTGTCATTGTTGGATATGACGGACAACTACCAGGAGCATTGGTAGTGCTCCAATTTATTCTGTTTTTCATTTAAGTATATAATTTCTCAGAAACTGTAGCCTTTAAATTTTTTTAAACTATTTCCATGAAACTTTGGTTAATTCAGGCAGTCACTTAATTGGGCCAAAATGGTCCTGATGTGTCCCAATTAACTGGAATGCACATTACAATTAGCACAAAGATATCAGGGGGACATCAGATCCACATAAGATTATTTATATTTTTACTTATTTACAGTAAAGCTTGATTACAGGATCTGTTGGCCCAATGAGCCAGTGCTGCCCATTTACCATACACCTGAGAGACCAGAGGACCTGTGAAAGCATGGAGGGACTAACTCCACCATGGGTGATACCAAACCCGGCTGTGAAAGGAGAGTGTTGGGTGTGGGACTAACAACTCCATCCCATAAAAGACCAGTACTACAGAAATGCCTACTGAACCTTCAAAACCTCATCCCTGGGGGAGGAAGGATCTCTGAAGATGGGTTACACCTGGGGAAAACCTTAAAGACTTGCCCAGGACAGAGGACTCTGGTGAGCTGCTATCGGTATAGCTTTTTCCCCAGTAGGGTTGATGGGCTTAATGAATAAAAGAATTGGAATGAATAAACACAACGACCTTCTAATCTGAGAGTAAGTGCTGGCTGTGGCAATGATGAGCACAGTGCCTCTGACTAAATAGATTGTGGCTCAGGACCCCACAGTAGACGAGCACATAATACAAAAGATCCCACAGTACCAATTCAAATCCTCCACAGTATCCCATCCAAAATCTAACCCTAATTCAACTTCACTAAATCCTAATCTGTTCATTATCTAAATGGTATTTTACGGAGCTGGTTTTGTATAGATTGGCTGTCTTATCTCATTGTCCAGTCTCTACTCTACTTCAATGTTTCAGCTTTAAAGGACTTCAGGATATCTTGTGGTGGTATAAATGTTGCTTCATTCCAACCACTGTGAAAAATGATTGGAGAGTATACCTGATGTTGATGTCACTTTTCCCACGAAGCGCACAGTACCGTATTCATCCCGGCAGGCGACTCTTCGACCCACTGCATCACAGGGCACGCTGTCACTCTGTGTCATCCTCAGTATCTTTCAGTCTGTCACGACTCATCCAACTCTGAAACTGAAATCAGTTTAGTCTTGTCACACGTATCAAGATCCAGTGAAAAACCTGTCTTGTGTACTGCTCTAACAGATCAACTTGTTAAACAGTACAGTGAAGTAGTAAAACAGTAACAGAATGCAGAATAAAGTCAAACATCTGCTGAGACAATAAGGTGCAAGGCTGTAATGAGGGAGATTATGTGGTCAAGAATCCATTTTAGTGTACTAGGGAACCATTAAATAAGTCTGGTGGCAGTCCAAAGGGAGAGGAGAGCAAAGAGACTGCCTGGGGTGGGTGGGGTCTTTGATTATGCTGCCTTTTTCACCAAGGTACTGAGAAGTGTAGACAGTGTCCATGGTGGGGAGGATAGCTCCTGTGATGTTCTGAGCTGTGTGCACACCTCTCAAAACACATCCCATAGGCTGTGCTGTGAGAATTCCCATGTCACAATGCTACACAAACTACTTTCTTCCAAGTTGTACACCTCCCTTTTGTAACTCAAGCTATCTAGAATCACACAGCATGGAGACAAAGCCAGAGATGCTTCTGCATAGACTACCCATACAGTTTAATCCAGTTTTCTAAAAAGTTACTCATTCAGCAATGCTGCATGCTACAGGCCTTTCAGTCCAACTGTTCCATACCAACCAGCTAGTCCAATTTCCTGCATTTGGCCAACATCCCTCTAAGCTCTGCTCCTCGATGTACCTGTCTAAATGCTTCTTAAATGATACCTTTGTACCTGCCTCGACCACTACTACTGGCAGCTCGTTTTGCATACTTACCACCCTCTGTGTGAAAGTTTTATCCCTCAGATCTCTATATACTCACCACACATGAATGTAAAAGTTGCTCCTCGGCACCCTTTTAAATCTTTCCTTTCTCACCCCAAGTCTATGCCCCCTAATTTTGGACTCCCCTACCCTGGGGAAAAAGATTGTTACCATCCATCTCAATAACTTAAGTACTTCCATAAGATCATCCCTCAATCTCTTAAAAAATGTAAACGCTATTACGAAGCTCAAATTAAACTTGTAAATCCTTTTATACTAGAAGTCTGAATCTAACTGAGACTGTAACATGATGAGGCACAGGAGCAGCTTTAGACCATTCGGCCCATCAGTTCTGCACTACCATTCCATCATGGCTGATTTACTATCCCTTGCAACCCCATTCTCCAGCCTTCTCCTCTCAGCCTTGACATTCTGACTAATCAAAAACCTATCAACTTCCGCTTTAAATATACCCAATGACTTGGCCTCTACAGCTGTCTGCGGCAATGAATTCCACAGATTCACCACTGTCCAGCTGAAGAAATTTCTCATCTCAGTTCTAAAGGGATATCTTTGTATCCTGAGGCTATGCTCTCTGTTCCTAGACTTCCCCACTATAAGAAACATTTTCTCCATGTCCACTCTATCTAGGTCTTTCATTATTCGGTAGATTTCAATGGGAGAATTCAACTGTTATTAATAGAATTCTTATATTGCTCACATTTGAAGAGAGGGTGCCACATCACTAATTAAATAATTCATGAGGACATCTGACCAATATTTTCTGAAAGGCAGGAGAGGCTTTTTAGGAATATCTTTTCGCTTTCATAGCCCAGCTTCCCAGAGAGTCCTGGCATGTACAGTACCTAGATCTCTGATGGGAGTACTGATACAGACATATTAAATGCAGGGAGTTTAATTAATTCCTTGTAAATATTTCATTGCAGGTAGTGAGAATCTGTTCCTCACAATTACTTCTAAACAAAAATATGCCCAGTAATTAGTTGGATTCAAAATTTTTTTTATGGTGTACATTGAACCAAAATTAAAATAAGGAATGCTCAGTAATTTCTCATCCGTCAGCTGTTCACACTCGCACAGACCATTAAATAAAACAAAGATTGAATAAATCTTTTAAAACACACTTTGCCTTCCCTCACTTGTAAATTAACCAACAAAAATCCCCATAAGTCAAAGGATATTATTCCCTCAACGCAGCCAACCGATCACTACTGATTCTATAACATTAAATACAGGGTACATAACCCTACTTCAGCTCACAATTCGGACAGAGTTGTGAGGACAGGAACCGCATCACATGTACAAAGTGTCTGGATGTGGACTGGAAGAGATGTCAGCTAAAGGGCAACTATCACAGTCTGGAAGGTGGGAATTGGCTGTTAATCTATATTCAGTCACTGTGGACAAGATGGGCCACAACAGTCTCTTGTGTTCTCTACTTGTTTTGTGACAGGAGTACAGTGCAAAGGCATAAACGTTACTTTAAAGTTATAAAATAAATAGTGCAAAAAAAAGGAATAAGGAGGTGGTTTTCATGGACAATTCAGAAGTCTGACAGCGGAGGGAAATAAGCTGTTCCTAAAACATTGAGTGTGTGTCTTCAGGCTCCTGTACCTCCTCATTGACGGTAGTGACAAGAAGATGGCATGTCCTGGATGGTGAGAGTTCTTAGCAATGGATGCCGTCTTCTTGAGGCACCAGCTCTTGAAAATGTCCTTGATGGTGGTGAGGGTTGCCTCGTGATGGAGCTGGCTGTGTCTACATCCCTCTGCAGCTTTGTCTGATCCTGTGCAGTCGCCCCTCCATACCAGACAGTGATGCAACCTGTCAGAATGTTCTCCAATGAACATCTGTAGAAATTTGCAAGAGCCTTTGCTGACATACCCAATCTCCTCAAAAAGTAGAGTTGCTGACATGTCTTCTTTGTCATTGCATCAATGTGTTGGGCTCAGGGCAGATCCTCCAAGATACTGACTTCCAGGACCTCGAAGCTGTTCACCCTCTCCACTACTCACCCCTCAGTGAAGACTGATGTGTGTTCTCCCAAGTTTCCTTCCTGAAGTCTAACCTCAGTTTCTTGCTCTTGCTGATGTTGACTGTGAGGTGGTTGTTGTTGTGACACCACTCAACCAGCCAAACTACCTCACTCATATGCATCATCTGCAAATTTATAGACAGCATTTGAGCTGTGCTTAGCCACACAGTTATGAGTGTAGAGAGAGTAGAAGAGTGTGCTAAGCATATATCCTTGAGGTGCACCCGTGTTGATTATCAGCGAGGACGAGATGCTATTTCCAATCCGCATTGGCTGTGATCTCTTTATAAAGATCCAATTGTAGAGTGAGGTACAGAGCAGTTTCTGCAGAAAGATTTGATTGCTCTTACATACAAGTGCAATTTATTAGTAATTTTAGAAAGTTTATCTCATGGTTACTGAGTTGCAATTAGCCAAATATAAACTGAACCATACAGCATGATCACGTATTGAAGAGTTAATTTGCTCACTCAGCAGTCCCAATGGCTCATCAAAGTACAAACTGTAATTCCTTTTGTAAATGAACTAACCTCCATTTTAATAGGAGTGGATCTCTGGACTTCATTGGGAAATGAAATAGGATTTCTTAATTCGCAATGACTTTTAAAGAGAGAGTTGTTAAGAAGGCTTATGGTGTATTGGCCTTTGTTAGCCCAGGGATTGAGATGAAAAAATGTGGGGTAATGTTGCAGCTCCATAAAACTTCAGTTAGACCATACTTGGAGCATTGTGCTCAGTTTTGATCGCCTTATATAGGAAGGATGTGGACTCTCTAGAGAGGGTGCAGAGGAGATTTATCAGGATGCTCAGCAGGCCAAGCAGCATCTATGGAGAAGGGTACAGTCAACACTTCAGGCAAAGACCCTTCAGAGGACTTCCACTCGGCCTTGGATCACCTGGACAATAGTAATACCTATGACAGGCTGCAGTTTATTGACTCCAAAACCTGGGACTCTGTTCCTTCCTCTGCAACTGGATCCTTCACTTCCTCACTGGGAGTCCACAGTTTGTGTGGAGAGGAAATAACATCTTCTGCTGAAGGGTCTCGGCCTGAAACGTAAATTGTACTTTCTTCCAGAGATGCTGCCTAGCCTGCTGAGTTTCTCCAGCATTTTGTGTGTGTTGCTTGGATTTCCAGCATCTGCTGATTTTCTCTTGATTGTTACCATGTTGCTGCCCGGATTAGAGAGCAGCCTTTTGAGGATAAGTTGAACGAGCTAGGGCTTTTCACTTTGGAGCAGAGAAGCATGTGAGAAGACTTGATATGGGTGTATAAGACAATAAGAGCCTGAGATAGAGTGGACACCAGCAGCTTTTTCCAGGGTGGTAATGGTTATTACAGGAGCATGCACTTTTAAGGTGACTGGAGGAAAGTATACAGAGGATGTTGGCAGGGCAAGCCCTTTTCTCACTGTTACCATCAGGTAGGAGGTACAGAGGCCTGAAGGCACACACTCAGCGATTCAGGAACTGCTTCTTCCCCTCTGCCACCCGAGTCCTAAATCGACATTGAATCTTTGGACACTACCTCACTTTTTTTAAAAATATACAGTATTTCTGGTTTTGCACTTTTTAAAAATCTATTCAATATATGTAATTGATTTACTTGTTTATTTATTATTTTTTAAATTTAATTTATTTATTTATTCTCCCTGTTAGAAAAGACCTGGACCCGACACAATTTGCATATCACCACAATAGGTCTTCAGCTGATGCAATCTCACTGGCTCTCCACTTGGCCTTGGATCACCTGGACAATAGAAATAGCTATGTCAGGCTGCAGTTTACTGACTCCAAAACCTGGGACTCTGTTCCTTTCTCTGCAACTGGTTCCTTGACTTCCTCACTGAGAGACCACAGTCTGTGTGGATTGAAAATAACATCTCCTCCTCACTGTCAGTCAGTCAGAATCAGAATCAGGTTTATTATCACCAGCATGTGACGTGGAATTCTCCCCGTAACCTTTGACTCACTGATTAATCAAGAATCTATCGACCTTAAATATACCCCATGACTTGGCCTGCACAGCTGTCTGTGGCAATAAATTCCAAAGATTCACCACCCTCTGGCTAAAGAAATTCCTCCTCATCTCTGTTCTAAATAGACGTCCCTCTATCCTGAGGCTGTGCATCTCTAGTCCTAGACTTCCCCCGCTATAAGAGACATCCTCTCCATATACATATCTAGACCTTTCAATATTCGATACATTTGAGATTGCCCTTTGTTCTTTTTAACTCCAGTGAAGATAGGCCCAAAACCATAAAACACTCCTCATATGTTAACCCTTTCATTCCTGGGATCATTCTTGTGAACCCCCTCTGGACCCTCTCCAATGCCAGCACAACCTTTCTTAGATAAGAGGACCAAAACTCCTCACAATACTCCACATGTGGTCTGACCAACGCCTTATAAAGCCCCAGCATTACATTCTTGCTTTTGTTTTGTCTTGAAATAAATGCTAACATCACATTTGCCTTCCTTACCACCACATCAACCTGCAAGTTAACCTTTATGGAATCCTGCACAAGGACTCCCAAGTTCCTTTGCATCTTTTATTTTTGAATTTTCTCGCCATTTAGAAAATAATCCACACCTTTATTCTTCTGCTGAAGTGCATGGCCATACACTTCCCTACACTATATTCCATCTGCCATTTCTGTGCACATTTCTCCAATCTGTCTAAGTCCTTCTGCAGACATTTTACTTCCTCAACACAACCTGCTCCTCCACCTATTTTGTATCGTCTACTAACTCATCAATTTCTTCATCCAAATCACTGACATTTACTGACCCCATATGCACACCACTAGTCACTGGCAGCCAACCAGCAAAGCACCCATTTATTCCCACTCTTTTCTTCCTGCCAATCAGCCAAAGCTCTATCCATGCTAGTATCTTTCCTGTAATACCATGGGCTCTTATCTTTCTAAGCAGCCCAATGTGTGGCACCTTGTCAAAGGGCTTTTGAAGATCCAAGTAAACAACACCCACTGACTCTCCTGTGTCCATCCTGCTTGTCATATTTTCCAAGAATCCCAACAGATTTGTCAGGCAAGATTTCACCTTTAAAAGAGCATGCTGACTTTGGCCTATTTTATCATGTGCCTCCAAGTCCCCCAAAACCTCATCCACAATAGTACTCTTTCCAACCAGGTTTCCTCTGGGTACTCCAGATTCCTCCCACATTGCAAAGATGTACAGGTTAGGGTGAGTATGCACACCATGTTGGCGCCAGAAGCATGGCGACAGTCGCTGGCACTCCCTAGCTAATTGTACCAATGATGCAAATGACGTATTTCATATGTTTTGACGTAGCTAATCTTTTGATTTTGACCAGAATCAGACAGTAAATTGAGTGGAGCAATGGCAAGTGTTAAAATTGATTATTTTACTTATTAATTGCAAAATGATTCCCGGATGAATTTTGGGAACTCAGTATAGAACATCCACTGAATGAAGACGACAGAAACTTTGACGTATAATTCCGTAAATGAAGCAGTTTAATGGGATACTGGCCCTCTCTGGCCGGGGCACGGTCACGACGGACCAAACTGCCTGCCTGTGTGTTGTACTTTACGTTGCCCTACAGGCTTTAGGACAGGGAGTTTGAGATCTGCACCCGCGAGTGACCCAGATCTTTTATAAAATTTTGCCTCCTTGTTCTAGACTCCTCGCTATAGGAAAGGGGCTGCCTTCCAAGCAACGCATTAAACACTGCCATCAGACTGCATTTGGAGCGCATATATTTGGGGAGTCAAAGCCGGCTCACGATCAGCTACTCTCATGATTCAAATCTTCCGGAAAAACAATTCCATTTACCCACTATACCTTCACCCCTCTCAGCTCCAAGGGCCTTGTCCTGGCCTTCAACCCCCAAGGCCTCCACCTCCACCGGACCCAGCCTGAGCTCGGACCCGCCAAACCTGGGCCTCACCGCCCGACCCAGCCTGCCGCCAGCTCTGGCTCTCAAGCTCGTTAAGCACCCAGGCACCCTAATTCCCACCTTTCATCATCCGCTCACTGCCATCGAAACAGACCTGCCATCGCCTTCTGCACGAATCCGTTGTTTAAGCTCTGGCGTACACGGTCGCCAAGTGACGCAGCGGAACTCCTGCCGAAACGCCGCGGTTTCCCGGACGGAGACGTTTTGTGTAACAACTGACGTTACCCTGGTGACGGCGTCCACTAGCGGCTGGAGGAGTGGGGGAGGTTGACCCTCGGTGACGTCACCTTGTCTTCCCATAGGTCTGGTGTAACGTCACCCAATCACCCCACGGGTCTAGTGTGACATCTCACAGTCCAACAGGTCTGATTTGGTGTCAGCAACAGTCCCCCAACTGGCCTGCAAATGCTCTCACTCACCTAATAGTTATAGTCATAGTCATACTTTATTGATCTCGGGGGAAATTGGATTTTCCTTACAGTTGCTCCATAAATAATAAATAGTAATAAAACCATAAATAGTTGAATAGTAATATGTAAATTATGCCAGGAAATAAGTCCAGGACCAGCCTATTGGCTCAGCGTGTCTGACCCTCCAAGGGAGGAGTTGTAAAGTTTGATGGCCACAGGCAGGAATGACTTCCTATGACACTCTGTGTTGCATCTCGGTGGAATGAGTCTCTGGCTGAATGTACTCCTGTGCCCAACCAGTACATTATGTAGTGGATGGGAGACATTGTCCAAGATGGCATGCAACTTGGACAGCATCCTCTTTTCAGACACCACCATGAGAGAGTCCAGTTCCATCCCCACAACATCACTGGCCTTACTTAATATAACCATATAACAATTACAGTACCTTTTTAATTGTCATTCAACCATACACCAAACGAAACAGCATTCCTCTGGGGCCAAGTTGGAAAACACATAATCAACAGTCAATCAGAGCACATACAATTATAACAGCAGAAGAAAACATAGAAAAATAATATTCAAAGAGTAATAATAATATAGCCCAGGTCCCTGAGTGTCATGGTCTGCAGATTGATGGTGTATGGAACACACATCAAACTTGCTGGTGAACGCAGCAGGCCAGGCAGCATCTCTAGGAAGAGGTACAGTCGACGATTCAGGCCGAGACCCTTCGTCACGACTAACTGAAAGAAGAGCTAGTAAGAGATTTGAAAGGGGGAGGGGGAGATCCAAAATGATGGGAGAAGACAGGAGGGGGAGGGATGGAGCCAAGAGCTGGACAGGTGATTGGCAAAAGGGATACGAGAGGATCATGGGATGAGAGGCCTAGGGAGAAAGAAAGGGGGAGGGGGGAACCCAGAGAATGGGCAAGGAGTATAGTGAGAGGGACAGAGGGAGAAAAAGGAGAGAGAGAAAGAATGTGTGTATATAATTAAATAACGGATGGGGACGAGGGGGAGGTGGGGCATTAGCAGAAGTTAGAGAAGTCAACGTTCATGCCATCAGGTTGGAGGCTACCCAGACGGAATATAAAGTGTTGTTCCTCCAACCTGAGTGTGGCTTCATCTTTACAGTAGGGGAGGCCGTGGATAGACATGTCAGAATGGGAATGGGATGTGGAATTAAAATGTGTGGCCACTGGGAGATCCTGCTTTCTCCAACCTGATGGCATGAACATTGACCTCAAACTTCCGCTAATGCCCCACCTCCCCCTCATACCCCATCCGTTACTTATTTATATACACACATTATTTTTCTTTTTCTCCCTCTGTCCCTCTCACTATACCCCTTGCCCATCCTCTGGGTTTCCCCCCTCCCCCTTTTCTTTCTCCCTAGGCCTCCTGTCCCATGATCCTCTCATATCCCTTTTGCCAATCACCTGTCCAGCTCTTGGCTTCATCCCTCCCCCTCCTGTCTTCTCCTATCATTTTGGATCTCCCCCTCCCCCTCCCACTTTCAAATCTCTTACTAGCTCTTCCTTCAGTTAGTCCTGACGAAGGGTCTCGGCCCCAAACGTCGACTGTACCTCTTCCTAGAGATGCTGCCTGGCCTGCTGCGTTCACCAGCAACTTTGATGTGTGTTGCTTGAGTTTCCAGCATCTGCAGATTTCCTCGTGTGATGGTGTATGGGCCATGTTTCCGCAAGATCAGCCCGCAGCAGTTTCTCATATCACGCAGAGCAGTCGCAGAAGAAGGCAATCCAGCTTGTCTCCCACCAAGCGAACTCTATAGGGTCTTTTAAGAGACTTTTGGATGGGTACATGGAGCTTAGCAAAATAGAGGACTATAGGTAAGCCTAGTAATTTCTAAGGTAGCGACATGTTTGGCACAACTTTGTGGGCCAAAGGGCCTGTATTGTGCTGTAGGTTTTCTATGTTCAATGTTCCAGCAGCACCAACGGAGGGGGCCAGCCCCAACCAGCAGGGACTCCAGCGGCACGCAGCCAGCTCCAGTGTGTCCTTCCTCGGCAGCCACAAAAGCAAGTAAAATCGTTCACGTTAGCAAGTTCCTAATGTGCAGACAAATGTTTTACATCGGCCTCCAGTAGCCTGGCTCTTTAATGTTATGCCTCAATACTGTGGACCGCTGCACTACAGGAAATTGTTTCTCAACGTCTACCTCATTTAATCTATTCACTGTCAATATATATTATAAATGTAATAATTTTTGCATTAGTGCTGCAAAAGCCAACCAGGAATAATACTTTACTTTATTGTCGCCAAACAGTTGATACTAGAGCGTACAATCATCACAGCGATATTTGATTCTGCGCTTCTCGCTCCCTGGAGTACAAATTGATAGTAAATAGTAAAAATTTAAATTATAAATCATAAATAGAAAATAGAAAAGGGAAAGTAAGGTAGTGCAAAAAAAAAACGAGAGGCAGGTCCGGACATTTGGAGGGTACGGCCCAGATTCGGGTCAGGATCCGTTCAGCAGTCTTATCACAGTTGGAAAGAAGCTGTTCCCAAATCTGGCCGTACGAGTCTTCAAGCTCCTGAGCCTTTGCCCGGAGGGAAGAGGGACAATAAGTGTGTTGGCTGGGTGGGTCATTGTCCTTGATTATCATGGCAGCACTGCTCCGACAGCGTGCGGTGTAAAGTGAGTCCAAGGACGGAAGATTGGTTTGTGTGATGTGCTGGGCTGTGTTCACGATCTTCTGCAGCTTCTTCCGGGCTTGGACAGGACAACTTCCACACCAGCTTCTGATGCACCCTAGAAGAATGCTTTCTACAGTGCATCTATAAAAATTAGTGAGGGTTTTAGGGGACAGACCAAATTTCTTTAGTTTTCTTAGGAAGTAAAGGTGCTGGTGGGCCTTCTTGGCAGTGAACTCTGCTTGGTTGGACCAAGTCAGGTCATTTGTGATATTGACCCCGAGGAACTTTTGACCTATTCCACTTGCGCACCACTGATGTAAATGGGGTCGTGCGGTCCGCTATAAAGTCAACAACCAATTCCTTCATCTTGCTGACGTTGAGGGATAGGTTATTGTCTTCGCACTATGCCACCAGGTTCTTAATTTCCTCTCTGTACTCAAACTCATCATTACCCGAGATATGGCCTACAATTATGGTGTCATCAGCAAACTTATATATTGAGTTCGATGGAAACTTGGCTACACAATCATGGGTGTACAGTAAGTACAGCAGAGGGCTGAGTACACAGCCTTGTGGGGCACCGGTGCTCAGAGTGATTGCAGAGGAGAGCTTGTCCCCTAATAAACACACCTAAAAGCAATTTCACATCCCATCCTGTACCATTCTTTCTATTGTGTTTCTTGCCATTAAATTGAGTGTTTGTAATTAATAGGGAATGTTTAAATAGAAGTAACTAATTAGGGTGTTTAAAATAATCAAAATATCTTCTAAAATAAGGCGAGAGAAATCTGTCAGGATTCGAGTGCCTTTGGTGTGAATTTCAGGTGATTGTACGTGAGTCTGTCTACCTGCTTTGCACATTTTGTAGCTGCAGCACTATTCTGCTTCCCACTTTCATTTTATAGAGTGATCTGTCTGGATGGCAGACAAACAAAAGCTTTTCATTCGTTTTCCATATATGTGTCAATAATAAACTACCAGTAGTATTTTCCAACTCTCCCCTCGCCTAGTCTCACCTCCCAATTTGTACACTCTCCCTCCCACCGCTTCTTATTCTGGCTTCTGCCCCCTTCCTGTCCAGTCCTGTCTCGGCCCGAAACACCGACTGTTTATTCCTTTCTATAGATGCTGCATGACCTGCTGAGTTCTTTCAGCATTTTTATGTGTTTAGCAAACGCTAGTTCCATTTAGTGCCTGGAATCTGTTCCTCATCATGAAACTCAAGTGCATGGTGTTGCTTCAATGTTTATCGGCTAAGTGAGGTAAACAGAGTTGAATTCAACCATTAACTAATTTAGCCATGTTCAACTACAAACCAAAGGCCCGAAACGTTGCCTGTACCTCTTCCTAGAGATGCCGCCTGGCCTGCTGCGTTCACCAGCACTTTTTGTGGGTGTTGCCTGAATTTCCAGGATCTGCAGATTTCCTCGTGTAAAGGTTAGCTTTGTCACGTCACGTGGGCACCACAATAACGTAGCAGTTAGTGCGATGCAATTACAGCTCGGGATGTCGGAGTGCATCCACCCCGTGGAATGTGTGGGGTTTTCCCGGGTGCTCCGGTTTCCTCCCCTAAACCCAAAGAAGTCCCGGGTAGATCAACAGTTCATTGTAAATTCTCCCGAGATTAGGTTAGTGTTAAAACGAGGTTGGCGGCGGTTGCTGTGCAGTGAAATTCGAAAGGTCCATTCCGCGCTGTATCTATAAATAAAACACATGAAAACGTACAGTGAAGTGTGTCATTTGTGTCCATGACCGGCATAGTCCAAGCATTGAAGTATTGAAACTAAAGTCTTGATGGCTCTGTTTCTAAAAGGTATTTAGAATTGCCACATGAACACTTCAAAGAAAACGTTAAAGATCTTTTCTTAAAAATCAACTTTATTTGGATGTACATTGTTCAAAGTAAATTTATTATCGAAGTACATAATATAAAACCCTGAGATTCATTTTCATGCAGGCATACTCAATAAATACTATAATCATAATAGAATCAAAGCAGCCAACTCGGCATACAACCAGTGTGCAAAGGACAACAGACTGCAGATACGCACATTAAAAAAAAAATCAACAGTAAATATCGAGAACATGAGAGGACTGATCCTTGAAAGTGTGTTCACAGCTTGTAGGAATATTTCAATGATAGAGCAAGTGAATTTGAGAAGTTATCCCCTTTGGCTCAAGAGCCGGATGGTTCCTGAACCCTGTGGTACGAGTCTTGCCGTTTCTTTTTCCTTCTTCCTGATGGGCATTCAGCAAGAAAAGCGCATGACTTAGGGTGGTGGGCGCTGCTTTCCTGTGGTAACTTTCCACGTTGGTGTTCAATGGTGGGGAGAGCTCCTCCCAGGAGGAACTTGGCCATATCCACTACTTTTTGTCAGATTTTCCATTCAAGGCCATTGGTATTTCCATACCAAGAGGTGATACAACCAATCAATATACTCTCCACTACATATCTATAGAAGTTTGTCAGAATTTTAGATGATACAGGGTATACTGAATCTTGGCAAACTTCTAAGTAGAGGCACTACTGTGTTTTCTTTGTAATGATACTTACATGTTGGACCCAGGGCCGCTCCTCTGAAATGGATGACACCAAAGAATTTAAAATTGCTGACCCACTCTACCTCTGATTCCACCCCCCCCCCCCATGAGAACTAGCTATTGGACCTCTGGTTTCCTCCTCCTGAAGTCATTAGTCAGCTCCTTGATCTTGCTGACATTGAGTAAACGTTTGTTGTTATGGCACCACTAAACCAGATCCAATATGTTGACTCATCACCATCAGCAAGTTTAGTATGGCATTGGAGCTGTACTTAGCCTCTGCTCTACTCACTTTATATTTATGACGGTGAGGCTAAGCCTTGTAGTACATCTGTGCTGAGGGAAATTGCGGAGATGTTGCCAGTCCAAACTGACTACGGTCTGCAAGTGAGGCTATCATGGATTCAGATGCACAAGGTGGTATTGAGATCTAGATCTTGAAACTTATGAATTAGCTTTGAGGGGATGATAGTACTGAATCCCATTAAGTGACACAAAAGAGATTGAGAGCAGAATTTTTGTTCACTGCGATAAGTTATTTCTTTTAAGGTCAACACTCACCTCAAACTTCCCAAAGGGTTAAGGTTAGCACCTTTTGGAAAGAGAATCAAGGTAGAAAAGTTGTGTTGTAGTTATTCAGAAACAAGAGATTCTGCAGATGCTGGAAATCTTGAGCAACACACACAAAATGCAGGAGAAACTTAATGGGTCAGGCAGCATCAATGGAGGGAATAAACAGTTGACATTTCAGGCAGAGACCCTTCATCAAGACTAGAAAGAAGCCAGAATAAAGCAGCGGAGGGGGAGGGAGGGAGGGAAGGAGTACAAGCTGTCAGGTGATAGGTGAGTGAGTGGGGGAGGTGGAATGAAGTGAGAAGCTGGGAAGTAATAGATGAAAGAGGTAAAGGGCTGGAGGAGGAATCTAATAGGAGGGGACAGTGGACAATGGAAGGAGGAAGGGAACCAAAGGGAGGAGATAGGTAGGTGAGACGGGGCAAGGAGGAACCAGAATGGGAAATGGAAAGACAGGAACGGGGTAGAAATTACATGAAATTAGAAAAATCAAAGTTCATGCCATCAGGTTGAAGGCTACCCAGACAGACATGTCAGAATGGGAACCAAGGACAAACTGAAATGGGTAGCCACTGGCAGATGCTAGTATTTGCGGCAGATGAAGCAAAGGTGATTGAAGAAGCGGTCCCTCAGTCTATGTTGAGTCCCCTTCTATATGCTGCCTGACTTGCTAAGTTCCTCCATTTTGTGCCTATTGCTATTAACTAAAGATTTATCTTTTTGCTTCAGCAGTCTCTAATCACAAGTCCAGTGGGGGATGAAAGTCAAACGGGAAAAGTAGTAACTTGGATCAGATTTGAATTGACAAGATTAGTCACTTGATCTCATCTTTCAATAGGTTAGAATTCTACTTTACAATCTATGAGGGCAGTTCAAATCATAGATGAGGAAGAGTAGTTTCAAAGTGAGGTCAGTGAAGATTTGAGTAGTATTTTCAGGATTTTGTGTTTAATGGAATCGTAGTTGGGATCAAAGCCTAGCATCATGGAGAGTCTTACAGCCAAAGATGTTAAAGAGACAATAGATACTGAAGGTCAACAAAAAACATGAAGTAAAGCTGTTTCCGCAGAAAGGTATAACACAAAGATTCAGTAACAGAAAAGAAGTTTATAAAAACATGAACAGATCTTGAAGTGAAATTTGACACATATTTAAACTAATGTGGCGGGGGATGGGAACAAGTGCAGAGAGACAGAGGGGTGTAAAATGAGGGTAGAAGCAAGAAGTAGGAAGGTGAAAAGTAAAAGTGGCAGGCCGGCAAATCCAGGGCAAAAATCAAAAAGGAGCACTTTTCAACATAATTGTATAAGGGCTAAGAGTGTTGTAAAAGCAAGCCTGAAGGCTTTGTGGGTCAATGCAAGGAGCATTCGTAACAAGGTGGATGAATTGAATCTGCAGATAGTTATTAATGAATATGATATAGTTGGGATCACAGAGACAAGGCTCCAGGGTGACCAAGGATGGGAGCTCAACATTCAGGGATATTCAATATTCAGGAGGGATAGACATGAAAGAAAAGGAGGTGGGGTGGCATTGCTGGTTAGAGAGGAGATTAACGCAATAGAAAGGAAGGACATTAGCCGGGAGGGTGTGGAATCGATATGGGTAGAGCTGCACAACAATAAGGGGCAGAAAACGCTGGGGGAGTCGTGTACAGGCCACCTAACAGTATTAGTGAGGTCGGAGATGGCATTAAACAGGAAATTAGAAATGCATGCAATAAAGGAACAGCAGTTATAATGGGTGACTTCAATCTACATATAGATTGGGTGAACCAAATTGGTAAGGGTGCTGAGGAAGAGGATTTCTTGGAATGTATGCGGAATAGTTTTCTGAACCAGGATGTCGAGGAACCAACTAGAAGGCAGGCCATTCTGGACTGGGTATTGAGCAATGAGGAAGGGTTAGTTATTAATCTTGTCGTGCAAGGCCCCTTGAGTAAGAGTGATGTTACGTACCCCGTAACTGGGTTGCCAAACCAGCAGAAATGGATCACTCAGTTGGAGTCTGGATTACTAGAACTAAGAAAGTTTTATTAAAGAAACAAGCAACACAGTAATCAAAAGGATAATAAATGCAACAGTTCAGCGATTATAAACACCCATGTGCACAGAATTAAGATAACAGCATCAATCAAGCTCTATCATTGTCTAGGGGTAAATGACCAAATTTCAAAGTGACTCAAAGTTCAGTCCAGTTTAGTAGTTCAGTTTGCAGTAATCGTTGCCATGGCGATGGACAACGTGGGGGGAGAGAGAGAGGGAACAGGAACAACTGATCATTCAAACACTGCTTCACTCACAGACCGGCGATATTGCTCACAAGCAGCTTTCCGGGCGGGTCCTTGGTGATGTCACCTGAGGTCACCGACTGTGACCCCTCCTCCAGATGCGGTCGATCCTCTGCAGTGAACCCGGCACCCAAGCAAGGGCGGACACACACCGGGTTCCCGCTGATCGTACCTTTCCACCCTGGCCGTTGTCTGGTACTTCCCACCGACTCGTGAGAGGCGTACCGCTTCCAGGGTCTCGTTACCTCGGGTGGCGTGTGTGTCCGCCCTTGCCTGGGTGCCGGGTTCACTGAATGGACAAGGGAGTTGTGTAGGGAGCGATCCCTGCGGAATGCAGAAGGGGGGGAGGGAAAGATGTGCTTAGTGGTGGGATCCCGTTGGAGGTGGCGGAAGTTACGGAGAATAATATGTTGGACCCGGAGACTGGTGGGGTGGTAGGTGAGGACCAGGGGACCCCTATTCCTAGTGGGGTGGTGGGAGGATGGAGTGAGAGCAGATGTACGTGAAATGGGGGAGATGCGTTTAAGAGCAGAGTTGATAGTGGAGGAAGGGAAGCCCCTTTCTTTAAAAAATGAAGACATCTCCCTCGTCCTAGAATGAAAAGCCTCATCCTGAGAGCAGATGCGGCGGAGATGGAGGAATTGCGAGAAGGGGATGGCGTTTTTGCAAGAGACAGGGTGAGAAGAGGAATAGTCCAGATAGCTGTGAGAGTCAGTAGGCTTGTAGTAGACATCAGTGGATAAGCTGTCTCCAGAGACAGAGACAGAAAGATCTAGAAAGGGGAGGGAGGTGTCGGAAATGGACCAGGTAAACTTGAGGGCAGGGTGAAAGTTGGAGGCGAAGTTAATAAAGTCAACGAGCTCAGCATGCGTGCAGGAAGCACTGCCAATGCAGTCATCGATGTAGCGAAGGAAAAGTGGGGGACAGATACCAGAATAGGCACGGAACATAGATTGTTCCACAAACCCAACAAAAAGGCAGGCATAGCTAGGACCCAAATTTGGTCATTTACCCCTAGACAACGATAGAGCTTGATTGATGCTGTTATCTTAATTCTGTGCACATGTGTGTTTATAATCGCTGAACTGTTGCATTTATTATCCTTTTGATTACTGTGTTGCTTGTTTCTTTAATAAAACTTTCTTAGTTCTAGTAATCCAGACTCCAACTGAGTGATCCATTTCTGCTGGTTTGGCAACCCAGTTACGGGGTACGTAACATAAGTGGGATTCTCGTCCGCGATTTTGAACGCTAAATTTGGGACGGAGTAAATTGATTGGGTTAAAATTCCCGAAAGAAAGAAAAGACAAACAGCAGAAATGGAGGCTGAGGAATTTATAAAGGCGCCAACCTTGGAGGCATTAGAGGATGCCAGGAAATCGGAATTGGTAGCTGTGGCCAAACGGTTGAATCTTGCTAAGGTGAAGTCGACAATGAGGAGAGAGGAGATACACAGAGCTATTGTAGAGCACTATGTATCTAAAGGTGTGTTTCCCCAAGGTGAGCTGGGGGTGGTGTCTATTGAAAAACCTGCTGGAGACGCGGTACAGGTGCAGCTTGAAAAACTGAGACTCGAGCACGAGTTCCGGGTACGGCAGTTAGAACACAAAGAGAAAGAGAAAGAGGTAGAAAGGCAGGAGAGAGAGAGACAGTTGGAGAGAGAAGAGAAAGAGAGAGAGAGACAGTTAGAGAGAGAGGAGAAAGAGAGGCAATGGGAGCGAGAAGAGAAAGGGAAACAGAGGGAAAGGGAATTTGAGCTGGAGAAGTTAAAGATAAGGGCCGAGCAGGGGCTCGTGCCGAACCAAGGTGGAGGGTTCCGGGCGACCCAGGAGGTTAGGCTGGTTCCCCCATTTGATGATACCAACGTGGATCGGTACTTTCTCCACTTCGAAAAGGTGGCTATAAGTCAGGAATGGCCGAGGGATAAGTGGGCTGTGTTACTTCAGAGTGTACTGAAAGGGAAAGCCCAAGAAGCTTACTCCGCTTTATCCGCGGAAGATGCCCAAAGGTATGAGGTGGTGAAAGAGGCCATCCTCAGGATTTATGAGTTGGTCCCGGAGGCATACCGGCAGAGGTTCCGGAATGCGAGGAAGCAGTGGGACCGCACGTATTTGGAGTTTGCCCGTGAGATGCAGACATATTGTGAGCGTTGGTGCGCCTCGAAGGGGGTAGAGGGGGATTATGACAGACTGCTGCAACTGATTCTGATTGAGCAGTTTAAAGGTTGTGTCCCTGAGGGTATGAGACCCTACCTCGATGAGAAAGAGGCAGCCACGATAGCCGCAACTGCTAAGTTAACGGATGAGTATGCGTTGACGCATAAAATGAAGTTTGCCCCGAGTAAAGGCTACCAGAAGGGTAGTCAGGACGGCGGGGAGAGTCCGCCGGAAAAGTCAGAAAGTAAGCCGGGGACTAGTGAAAAGGATAAGGTAGACCGGGAGCAGTCTGGTCGGAAGTCTCCTGGGGTCGTCTGTTATAATTGTGGGAAAGTCGGACACTTTGAGTCCAGGTGCTTTGCCCCAAAGAAGGAGACGGGAAAAGGAAAAACGGCAATGTTGAATGGCTGTATCGAGCTGTTAAGCGAACCGCTAGGGAAGGACAGGTCTGAAAAAGTCCAGGAAGGGCGCGAGAGGTTTATCTCGGCCGGACTGGTGTCAGTGAAGGAGGGGTTAAAACCAGTTCCAGTGCGGATCTGGAGAGACACGGGAGCGTGTCAGTCACTAATACTGAAGAGTGTATTAGAGTTTAGCTCAGAGACCCAGACTGGGGAGGTAAATCAAAGTTGTTGGGGAAGGGACAGAGTCAGTCCCTTTGCACCAGATACACTTACAAAGCAACCTGGTCTCTGGACTAGTCACGATCGGGGTGAGGTCCGAATTACCGATGAAAGGCGTGGAAGTCTTGCTCGGTAATGACATTGCCGGAGGAATCGTGTTCCCAGTCGTGAGATTGACGGGTCAGCCTGCCAGCATTGAGGCCCCGCCCTTGGACTCACAGGTTCATCACGGGCCCGCGATAGTGAATTTAGCTGAAACGTTTTTGCCAACCTTGTATGAGACGGAGTGTAGTGAGACAAGAGGTAGTGAGGGAGCTGGGACGGACGTAGCAGTAGCCAGGAAAGAATTTGTGCAGACGCAGGAGCGAGACGAGGGTCTGATGGTTTTGCAGAGACAGCTCTCTCTGACACAGCCTTGACAAGGGAACTAGTAGGCTATTGTGTGGAGGAGGAAGTGCTAAGGAAAAAAGGGAAATCAAGTACAGTACCCGCAGATGAGGAATGGGGGGTGGTGAAAAAGAGTTATGGGGATGAGGTTTTTAACATGGCCCACGAGGTACCCCCCGGTGGACATTTTGCGGTGCTGGAGGAAACAGTTGGTGGAATCATGAAAGAGATTTACCGGCTGCCCAGGGGGAAGAATGTTATTGATCATGACCGACGGGAACTGAGACGGTCACCGGCTTTTGATATGCTAACAAACCTAGTCGGTGTTAGCGTGGGAATCAATGAAGCTAGGGGCCCCCTGATAAGAGGAAAAAAACATTTTGAAAAGATTAGGATGGGATCGATCAGATGGGAGAAGGCTATTGTTTTGGCCAGGTCTACTGATAAGGTCTCTCCCTTAATCCCTGAACAAAGCGAATCTTTAGAAGAAGTAATTAAACGACTCGCACCCGTGTGTTTGATTGTCCCGAGGCAATGCAAAGAACTGGGACGTTGGGTGATGTCTGTTACAATAGGTCAGCCTAGTAAACAACACCATATTTAATGAGTAATTCAGTGACTAAAGGGCTGAGGAACACAGAGGTGTGTATTGGCAATTTAATACGGCTGTCTGAAGCCAGTTTGATAGTGAACCTTGAAAAAAATGAATTCGGCCACACGAGGGTCACTTACCTGGGAATTGTGGTGACACAGGGGCAGCTGGCAGTGATGCAAGCTACAGTGCAGGCTATCGCTGACCTCCCAACCCCGACAGACAAGAGGGCCCTCAGAAGGCTCTTGGAGATGGTGGGGTACTGCAGGAAGTTTTGCAATAACTCTGCGGTCAATACCCGTCCCCCTCCTACTAAGCCCTTGCGAGAGAAAACTGAGTCGGAATGGGACGACCCTTGTTATTGTGGTCCGGGACAAAACCAAATGAGAGGTTACATTGGTCGCAATTCATCAGTGTTTTTGGCCACTATGAAGTTTGCTGAGTTGGACCCTGGTCTAAGGGATTATTAATAACACGTGTAAAAGGAACAGAAAATGCGATGACTGTCTGTCAAGGTGTTGACAATTTCAAATTCTCTGTATTAGCCAAATAGCTGATAAAGATGTATATTTGTGCATGTATCAAATCATGTATTCATGTTTGTAATTTTTACCTCCCGGTAAAAATCCTTAAAGGGGGGAAGTGTGACGAATACACATAGATAAGATGTTAGCTGTCCTGTGTGATCAGCAGTTGGTCTGCCACCTGTCTTCAAGAGAGAGATAAGGGACACAATGAAACAGCACCTGGAGATGTGTAGAGAGCTGTCTGGAGCGGCTCCCCCTTTGAACCCTGAACTGTTTTGAAGTGATGAACAAGCGATACCCCAGCAGGGGGATAAAAAGGGGCAGGTTCGCTAAGGCAGCACACACACGCCACCCGAGGTAACGAGACCCTGGAAGCGGTACGCTTCTCACGAGTCGGTGGGAAGTTCCAGACAACGGCCAGGGTGGAAAGGTACGATCAGCGGGAACCCGGTGTGTGTCCGCCCTTGCCTGGGTGCCGGGTTCACTGCACAGGATCGACCGCATCTGGAGGAGGGGTCACAGTCAGTGACCTCAGGTGACATCACCAAGGACCCGCCCAAAAGTTACTTGTGAGCCATATCGTCGGTCTGTGAGTGAAGCCGTTTCTGAATGATCAGTCGTTCCCGTTCTCTCTCTCCCCCCACGTTGTCCATCGCCATGGCAACGATTACTGCGAACTGAACTACTAACTGGACTGAACTTTGAGTCACTTTGAAATTTGGTCATTTACCCCTAGACAACGATAGAGCTTGATTGATGCTGTTATCTTAATTCTGTGCACATGGGTGTTTATCATCGCTGAACTGTTGCATTTATTATCCTTTCGATTACTGTGTTGCTTGTTTCTTTAATAAAACTTTCTTAGTTCTAGTACTCCGGACTCCAACTGAGTGATCCATTTCTGCTGGTTTGGCAACCCAGTTACGGGGTACGTAACAGTGACCATAATACAGTGGCATTCTTCATTAAGGTGGAGAGTGATATAGTTAATTCAGAAACAAAGGTTCTGAACTTAAAGAAGAGTAACTTTGAAGGTATGAGACATGAATTAGCTAAGATAGACTGGCAAATGATACTTAAAGGGTTGACATTGGATATGCAATGGCAAGCATTTAAAGGTTGCATGGATGAACTACAACAATTGTTCATCCCAGTTTGGCAAACGAATAAACCAGGGAAGGTAGTGCACCCGTGGCTGACAAGGGAAATTAGGGATAGTATCAATTCCAAAGAAGAAACATACAAATTAGCCAGAAAAAGCAGCACACCTGAGGACTGGGAGAAATTCAGAGTCCAGCAGAGGAGGACAAAGGGCTTAATTAGGAAAGGGAAAAAAGATTATGAGAGAAAGCTGGCAGGGAACATAAAAAGTGACTGTAAAAGCTTTTATAGATATGTGAAAAGAAAAAGATTGGCTAAGACAAATGTAGGTCCCTTATGGTCAGAAACAGGTGAATTGATCTTGGGGAACAAGGACATGGCAGACCAATTGAATAACTACTTTGGTTCTATCTTCACTAAGGAGGACATAAATAATCTGCCGGAAATAGTAGGTGATCGAGGGTCTAGTGAGATGGAGGAACTGAGGGAAATACATGTTAGTAGGGAAGTGGTGTTGGGTAAATTGAAGGGATTGAAGGCAGATAAATCCCCAGGACCAGATGGTCTGCATCCCAGAGTGCTTAAGGAAGTAGCCCAAGAAATAGTGGATGCATTAGTGATAATTTTTCAAAACTCTTTAGATTCTGGATTAGTTCCTGAGGATTGGGCAGTAGCTAATGTAACCCCACTTTTTAAAAAAGGAGAGAGAGAGAAACCAGGGAATTATAGACCCGTAAGCCTGACATCGGTGGTGGGGAAAATGCTAGAGTTAGTTATCAAAGATGTGATAACAGCACATTTGGAAAACGGTGAAATCATCGGACAAAGTCAGCATGGATTTGTGAAAGAAAAATCATGTCTGACAAAACTCAGAATTTTTTGAGGATGTAACTCGTAGAGTGGATCAGGGAGAACCAGTGGATGAGTATATTTGGATTTTCAAAAGGCTTTTGACAAGGTCCCACAAAGCACACGGTATTGGGGGTATGGTATTGATGTGGATAGAGAATTAGTTGGCAGACAGGAAGCAAAGAGTGGGAATAAACGTGACCTTTTCAGAATGGCAGGCAGTGACTAGTCGGGTACCGCAAGGCTCAATGCTGGGACCCCAGTTGTTTACAATATATATTAATGACTTAGACGAGGGAATTAAATGCATCTCCAAGTTTGTGGATGACACGAAGCTGGGCGGCAGTGTTAGCTGTGAGGAGGATGCTAAGAGGATGCAGGGTGACTTGGATAGGTTAGGTGAGTGGGCAAATTCATGGCAGATGCAATTTATTGTGGATAAATGTGAGGTTATCCACTTTAGCAGCAAGAACAGGAAAACAGATTATTATCTGAATGATGGCCGACTAGGAAAAGGGGAGGTGCAACAAGACCTGGGTATCATTGTATACCTGTCATTGAAAGTGGGCATACAGGTACAGCAGGCGGTGAAAAAGGCGAATGGTATGCTGGCATTCATAGTAAGAGGATTCAAGTACAGGAGCAGGGAGGTACTACTGCAGTTGTACAAGGCCTTGGTGAGACCACACCTGGAGTATTGTGTGCAGTTTTGGTCCCCTAATCTGAGGAAAGACATTCTTGCCATACAGGGGGTACAAAGAACGTTTACCAGATTGATTCCTGGGATGGCAAGACTTTCATATGATGAAAGACTGGATTGACTAGGCTTATACTCTCTGGAATTTAGAAGATTGGGGGGGGGGATCTTATTGAAACATATAAAATCCTAAAGGGATTGGACAGGCTAGATGCAGGAAGATTGTTCCCGATGTTGGGGAAGTCCAGAACGAGGGGTCACAGTTTGAGGATAAAGGGGAAGCCTTTTAGGACCGAGATGAGGAAAAACTTCACACAGAGAGTGGTGAATCTGTGGAATTCTCTGCCACAGGAAACAGTTGAGACCAGTTCATTGGCTATATTTAAGAGGGAGTTAGATAAGGCCCTTGTGGCTAAAGGGATCAGGGGGTATGGAGAGAAGGCAAGTATAGGGTTCTGAGTTGGATGATCAGCCATGATCGTACCATGAATGGCGGTGCAGGCTTGAAGGGCCAAATGGCCTACTCCTGCACCTATTTTCTATGTTTCTATATTCAAGATTTCCTTTACCCCCATTACAAATTGATCTACAGTATTGGTCATTTATCCCAACCACTGTCCCAGCTGAATACAAATTAAGTTTGCTTAAGTCTTAAGGCAATGTTGACAAGCAGCAAATGTTATCAACATTTGCCTGAATCACAGTCTTGAAATTTTCACAGAACATTAAACATGATACGGTGGCAAAGAATCCAATTACACCCATGCGACCAGTTAACCCATAGGTGTTTGGTACGAGGGAGGAAACTGGAGCACTGGAGGACACGGTTGTGAGGGAAATGTACACACTCCTTGAAAACAGTGGCGAGAACTGAATCCACGTCTTTGCTGAATCATATGGATTTACTTCAGACAACTCAAATGGAATTGACCATATCAGTAACTACTACAGGTGATATGATGCTATAATTCAATAAATATTTAAGTTCGCACATTTTGTTGGACACTGTAGTTCATTTTATTGTTGTATTTCATATTACAGTACAAAATGCGTTATGCAAATCCTATCAATTCCAGAGAGTAAAGGTCTATTATTGGTAGGACGGGTACATTATTGATAGAGCTCATTAGGTTACTGACCTGATTGACTGTCAGGAGCCCTGAGAGTTGAGTGATGAATGGTGTAAATTCTCGATAACGATCAAGACTGAGGTATCAGCTGAATTCCATACAATGCCAATGAGCATAATATACTGTGCCATGAGGTGCACCAAATATAATGAGATTCAAAAGGTGACACTGGTCAGTATTTTTCTAGTTCTGAACAAAAGGAAAAAAATCTACCAACCAGATGATAGAGATTGACAGGATGGTATGGCAGGGAGTTGGTGGTACAGAGAAACAAAGACAGCATTTCTCAATGACACCAATAGCTTAAAATATTGCAAAAGCAGAGAGAACATATTCAGAATTTTGGTAAAATAATGAATTAGGTCAAAGTTCAGTGTCATATGCACAAGTACTTCACTTTGATTTGGTCCTCAAGCCTAACTGACATTCAGCTGGGCCTTAAGAGTTGCACCCAAATTCTATTCGCCACAATACATTTACTGAGATGCAATCAACCCTGAAGGCCAATCCTATCAACACTAGATCTTTGTAAGACTTCAGATTTAAACCGCTTCAAACTGCTCACCAACGACACTCCTGAACAGCCTGTCCTGATAATTGACTGTATAAATTTCCTAGCTGCCTCATTCTTTATTAGGCCTGATCTGATTCAAGTGTTGTTCAGGCTGAAAGGAAACAAACACCTTCTTTGTCTCGGGTGAAGGGAACCAACTGTAATTACAATTTATCAAAGCCCTCAGGGAACCAAGGGGTAGGAAGAACAAGAGCTAACAGCAGAAGGACATTTAACCAGCAAATGTCTTATTATACACCCTGGACAAGGATGGGAGTGTCCTTTATACCTTCATGACTTCAATGCATCTGACAACACTGTAATCAAAAGTGATTATTTTAAGGGCATAAGCTGCAACCCAAAAAAAATTTCATTTAGAACTGGCTTACAAATTCGTATCAAGACTACAGCTGTAGTTTTAAAAATGTTGTCACAAGTAAAACATTTATAATAACATTGCCAGGTAGGAGATCAACAATATTGACCTGGATTTTATTGATCCAAGTTAATTTGAAAAATGCAAACAAGAGATTCTACCAGTGCTGCAAATCCAAAGCAATACACACACACACAATGCTGGAAGAACATAGATCAGGCAGAATGGAAAGGAAAAAAAAGTCAATGTCTTGGCCCAAAAAGTCTACTGTCTATTGCTCTCCATAGATCCTGTCTGACCCAAGTAGCTCCAGCATTTTGTGTGGATTTCATTTGAAAAGTACCTAGTTACTTACTAGGATACTACAGACAGCATTTACATACAGTGCAGTCATTACTCTTGATGTCTCAAAGCTGTGATGGCTTCACCACAGATTTTCCTCTTGGTTTCAGGATGACTTGTTTCCTCTCCAAGAGTTCTGTCTGAGGTAGCTGACCTTGTCGGTGGTGGATTTCATCACCAATATTTATGCTTGTGGAGAGATGAATCTTAGATATAAGAGGTGGTCCACATTTTCTCAGTTACAGGAACTTCTCATTGGTTTTCTCATTATGGGGCAACCTGGACCTGTGCTTCCTGTTGTTTTTTTTTGGGCCATCTGGTTGTTTATTAAGGCTATCTGATAAAAATCACCTTTGCAGGGACCTTGAAACCTCAGTACTGATCTTCCCGTGGCACCATTTTTTGCTTTGCCATTGTTTAGAAGTCTGGCAAGGATATGACTAATTGATAGTCAGTCTCAGTCATAGGTACCTGTCACAGCACAGCAGTACAGATTTTTGTGCCATACCCAACTTCAGTGATGTCATAGCCAAGCAAGTTCCATACCTTTGGTTTAAGGATCTTCCCACAAAATCTAGATTTGCATTCCTGGCAAAAAAGGGTATTGGTTTTTCCATCAAGAACAGAACAGAAGTCAAAGCCAACATAAAGCTAAAGGAAAGGGCATATAAGCAAAAATTAATGGGAAGTTAGTGGACTGGGAAGCTTTTAAAAACCAACAGAAGGCAGCTAAGAAAGTCATAAAGGAAAAGATGTAACACTATGTAAGCTAGCCAATAATATTTAAGTGGATACCAAAGTTTCTTCAGATATATAGAGTAAGAGAGAGATGGGAGTGGACAATGGGCCGCTGGAGAATGATGCTGGAGGTAGTAATGGTGACAAGGAAATGGCGGACAAAATGAATAAATATTTTGCATTAGTCTTCACTGTGGAAGACACTAGCAGTGTGCCAGAAGTTTGAGTGTGTCAGGGGCAGAAATGTGTGAAGTTGCCATTAGTAGGGAGAAGGTTCTTAGGAAACCTAAAGGTCTGAAAGTAGACATTTCACCTGGACCAGATGGTATACACCCCAAGGTTCTGATAGAGGTGACTGAAGAGATCGTGGAGGCATTAGTAATGACCTTTCAAGAATCAATAGATTCTGGCATGGTTCCAGAGAACTGGAATATTGCAAATGTCACCCTACTCTTCAAGAAGGGAGAGAGACAGAAGAAAGAAAATTGTAGGCCAGTGAGTCTGACCTCTCTGGTGAGGAGGCAGTTGGAGTCGATCACTGAAGATGTGGTTTCAGGGTACTTGGAGGCACATAAAATATACCATGGTTTCCTCAAGAGGAAATGTTGTTTTGACAAACTTGTAGAAATTCTTCGTGAAGAACAGACAAAGGGGAATTGGTGGATGTTGTGTATTTGGAATTTAAGAAGGCCTTTGACAAAGTAGCACACACGAGGCTGCTTTACAACTTGGGAGCCCATGATATTACAGGAAAGATATTAACATAGACAGATAATTGGCTGACTGCTAGGAGACAAAGAGTAGGAATAAAAGGAGCCTATTCTGGTTGGCTGCCAGTGACCAGTGGTGTTACAAAGGGTTCTGTGTTGGGACCACTTCTTTTTATGTTATATGTGAATGACTTGGATGACGCAATTGATGGGTTTGTGGCCAAGTTTGCATACAATATGAAGATAGGTGGAGGGACAGGTAGTGTTGAAGAAGCAGAGGGTACAGGAGGACTTGCATTAGGAGAATGGGCAAAGAAGTGGCAGAAGGAATACAGCATCGGGAAGGGCACCGTCATGCACTTTGGTCGAAGAAATAAAAGCATAGCTTATTTTCTAAATGGAGAGAAAATTCAAATATCTGAGGGTCAAAGGGACTTGGGAGAGTTCTTGCAGGATTTCTGAAAGGTTGATTTGTAGGTTGAGTCAACGGTGAGGAAGGCAATTGCAATGTTAGCATTCATTTCAAGCAGACTAGAATATTAAAGCAAGTATATAAAGTTGAGGTCTAACAAAGCACCAGTAAAGCCTCCCTTGGAGTATTGGGAGCAGTTTTGGGCCCTCATCTAAAAAAGGATGTGCTGACATTGGAGAGGATTGAAAGTATTCCAGGATTGAAAGGCTTGTCATAAGTGGAGTGTTTGATGGCTCTGGCTGCTACTCACTGGAGGAATTCAAAATGAGGGATGACCTCAGTGAAACCTATTGAATGGTGAAAAGCCTTGATATAAGTGGATTTTGTCCACCTTGAAGGAACCATGATTTATAGATGACAGCCATGTCATATGGCGCAGGAGTCTAACACCAGAGGGCACAATCTCAGGATAGAGGGATGTCCTTTTAGAATGGAGATGAAGAGGAATTTCTTAGCCAGAGAGTGGTTAATCTATAGAATTCATTGCCACAGGCAGTTGTGGAGGTCAAGTCTTTTAAGGCAGAAGTTGATAGACTCTTAATCGGTCAGGGCATGAAGGGATACGGGAAAGAGGAGAAGAAGATTGGGGCTGAGAGAAAAATTGGATCAGCAATGATGAAATGGTGAAGCAGACTCAAAGAGCCAAAAGGCCAAATTCTGCTCTTATATCTTATGGTCTTCATCAGGAGCACATGATAGAGATCTGGGAATTGATCACCCATTGCAATTATCAGAATGCAAGACTGGGGATAACATTGTTCCTACATAAACTGGAATGAATCTCCAGCCCACGATCAGGCAATTTAGGGATCATAAGTGTCTTAATGGCAATAAAGTGATAATTTGTAGGCAATAGAGGGGTCAGTGGGAACAGTAGATGGAGGGAAGAGGAGTTTCCCACTGGGCTAGCCTGCCCACAAAGGGGATAAGTGTAATTTTTAATTATTTATTCAGATACAGCCCATAATAGGCCCTTTAAGCCATGCAGCCCAGCAATCCTCCAATTTAATCCTAGCCTAATCACAGAACTATTTACAATAACCAATTAACCGACCAAATGGTACATCTTTGGCCTGTGGGAGGAAACCGGAACACCTGAAGGAAACCCACAGTCATGAAACATACAAACTTACAAGTAGCAGCAGAATTCTGCTTTATGATTGCAGCTCAAATGAGTGGTTTTAATTCTTATTGAGGCCCATTTTTAAATCAACTCTTTACACTAAAGAAGCAATCTTTTCCTTGTTAAATGTAGTTTAGTCATTCCAAGTCTGTCCATGGATTGAATATGCAAGTGAAGCAGCTTAGGTGGGACCCATGTTGGGTCACTGCCCTGCTGTTAAAATGCCTCAAAAACATAACCGGACTGTTGAGTTTATGTAACAAAGTTATACATTTCATTCTGCCCTCCTCATTCTGCCCACCTTTAAGGAAGCACGGTTTATAGGTGACAGAAAGCATTGGATTCTTGACTTAATTGTTTAAATGAATTTGCTGTCATGGTATGGAATAAGGTAGATGATCTCAGTGTAATTGGCAGGTATGATGATGCGGGCATTGCCCAGTTGTGGCTGGAAGATCATAGTTGGGAGCTTAACATCCAAGGATACACATTACATTGAAAGGACAGACAGGTAGTCAGAGGGGGTTTAAATAAAAAATCAAATCAAATCCTGACATTGGATCAGGAGATGTAGAATCCTTGTGGGTAGAGTTAAGAAACTGAAAGGGTAAAATGACCCTGATGGGAGTTGCATACAGGCTCCAAATAGTAGCCAGAATATGGGATACAAATTAAAAAGGAGCTATAAAAGGCACGTAAAAAGGGTAATGCTGTGATAGTCATTGGGAGATTTCAATATGCAGGTAGATTGGGAAAATCAGATTGCAGCTGGATCCCAAAAGAGGGTATTTGTAGAATGCCTATGAGATAGCTTTTTAGAACAGCTTGTGTTAAGAATGTCCCAGATTTGATTAGGGAGCTTGAGGTAAAGAATCCTTGGGAAGCAGTGATCATAATATGATAGAATTCACCCCAATTTTGAGAGGAAAGATCTAAAGTCAGAGGTACCATTACTACAGTGGAGCAAAGGAAATTAGGGAGTCATGAGAGAGAAACTGGTCAAAACTGACTGGAAGACGACACTAACAACAGGAATTCTGCAGATGCTGGAAATTCAAGCAACATATATCAAAGTTGCTGGTGAACGCAGCAGGCCAAGCAGCATCTATAGGAAGAGGCGCAGTCGACGTTTCAGGCCAGACCCTTCTAGCAGGAATGAGAGCAGAAGAGCAATGGCTGCAATTCAGAAGGTGGAGGATAGACACATCCCAAAGATGCAGCTTTCTCAAGGGAGAATGTGCAACCATGACTGACAAGGGAAGTCAAAGATGGCATGAAATGAAAAGAGAGGGCATATATTATAGCAAAAATTACTAGGAAGTAAAAGGATTGGGAAACTTAAAAACAGAAGGCAACTAAAAAAGCCATAGGGGGAGAACAGATGAAATATGAAGGGAAGCAAGCCAATAAAATAAGATACTTAAAACTTTTTCAAATATATTGAGTAAAAGAGAGACAAGAGTGGATATCAGACTGCTGGAAAATGATACTGGAGAAGTAGTAATGTGGGGCAAAGAAATGGCCGATGAATTTATTAAATTTATTTGCATCAGTCTTCACTGTGGAAGATACTAGCAGTACACCAAAAATTCAAGAGCATCACGAGGCAGAAGTGAGTGTAGTTACTATTACTAAGGAGAAGGTACTTGGAAAGCTGAAAGGTCTGAAGGTAGATAAGTCACCAGGAACAGATGGATTACACCATGGGGTTCAGAAAGAGGTAGCTGAAGAGATTCTGGAGGCATTAGTAATGATCTTTCAAGACTCACTAGATTCTGGAATGGTTCCAGAGGACTGACATGTTGCAAATACAACTCCACTCTTAAAGAAGGGAAGGAGGCAGAAGAATAGAAATTCTTAACAGTAGATAGCCTGACTTCAGCAGTTGGGGATATTTTGGAGGCCATTATTAAGGAAGAAGTTTCAGGGTACTTGGAGGCACATGATAAAATAAGCCAAAGTCAGCATGGTTTCCTTAAAAGGAAATCTTGCCTGTTAAATCTGTTCAAATTCTTTGAGGAAATAACACAGGATAGACAAAGCCAAGTCAATGAATCTTTACTTGGATCTTCAGAAGGCCTAGAACAAGTGCCACTCATGAGGCTGATTAACAGGAGCCCATGGCATTACAGCCAAGATTAACATCGATATAAGATTGGTTGACTGGCAGGAGGTAAAGAGAGGGAATAAAGGTGGTCTTTTCTGCTTCTCTGCTGATGACTAGTGGTGTTCCACTGGGACTGCTTTTTTTTCCTCCCCCACAGTATATGTCAATGATTTGGACGACAGCCATGTTTGTGGATGATACAAGGATAGGTGGAGGGGCAGGTGGTGTTGAGGAAGCACGGAGTCTGCAGACTGAGAGAATGGGCAAAGTGGCAGATGGAATACAGTACAAGTGTATGGACATGCATTTTTGTAGGCCATTTTCTAAACAGGGAGAAAATTAAAAAGAATCAGAGGTGCAAAGGGACATGGGAGTCCTTGTGCAGGATTCCCTGAAGGTCAACTTGCAGGTTGAGATAGTGATAAGGAAGTCACATGCAATGTTCGCATTCATTGAGGTCTAGAATACAAGAGCAAGGATGTGATACTGAGGCTTTGTGAGGCATTGATCAGACCGCATGGAGCATTGTGAGCAGTTTTTGGTCTCTTACATAAGAAACATGTTGGCATTGGACAGGGTCCAGAGGAGGTTCATGAGAATAATTTCAGGAGTGAAAGCGTTAACAGTTGAACTTTTGATGGCTCTGGGGCTGAACTCACTGGAGTTCAGAAGAATGGGGGGGGGCAGAATCTTATTGAAACCCATCAAATATTGAAAGGTCGAGATAGAGTGGAAATGGAGAGGATGTTTCTTATAGTGGGTCAGTCTAGGACCAGAGGGCACAGCTTCAGAATAGAGGAACATCCATTTAGAACAGAAATCAGTAGAAATATCTTTAGACAGAGGGTAGTGAATCTGTGGAATTCAGTTGTCTGTGGCAAAGTCATTGAGTATATTTAAGATGAAGTTGACAGGCTCTTGATTAATCAAGGACAAAGGTTACAGGAGAATGGGATAATAAATCAGCCATGATGGAATGGTGGAGCAGACTAAATGGGCGAAATGGCTTAATTCTGCTCCTATGTCTTACAGTGAGATTTGAGGATAATGAAGATCTCTAGACAAGGTTCATGTTGGAAGACTCAAAAACATGCCCACCTGAAGCAGCAGAGTGGGAATATTGTCGAGTAAAGAAGATAATGTTCCATTTTGTCACTGCATCTGGGGAAAATTGTCCACAGAAAATGACTGATGAGCTCTCTCAGGATTCAAAAATTTTAATCTTTTCCTGTCCTGACTGAGGTCTGCTTCATATGAGACAAATGTAATTGAGATTCTTTTTTAAATTATGGATTAAAAAAATTCAACCACAACACCACTACTATTATTACTATTGTCTACAAAATTACTTTTTACTATGACACTTAAGATCCCTGAATTTCCTGATCTTAGGCTAAAGATTCATTCCAGTATCAAATACATAGAAAGTATGGTATCCTATTTATTCAAAAATCAGATTTAAAAGACACCCTGATCAAAAACCAGATCCCCCTGCACTTTAGGAAAGAAAAACAATCCCTGTCTAATCCTGGAAGCAAGCAGTCAGGTCTCATTCTCTACACAAAGTTCACAAACAATTGACAAGGAAGTGTTACAAACCACTGAAAAGGCCTAATTGTCCATCTTTTGGGGGATTGATCTATCTGGCTTCTGGCTTAAGATGGTGCTGGTGAGGCCCAGTGACTACTTATTGACAGCAGACAAAACAAAGAATACAACTAAATACTTCGTTGACAACACATTTTCTGGTAAAATTTATGGTAATTGATCACTGCAAACAACGAGTGAAAGCAAGACTGAGTCAAGGGTAGAAGCGACTGGGTGTGAGGTGAAGTTGAGGCAGATGAGACAAGGCAAAGTTGGGGTTAGGTGAAGCGAGGCCGAATCGAGGACAGGTGCACTTAAACACAGGTTTGATCGATCCAAGTGCCAGGCTGACTTGGAAAGGTTAGGGACAGGACAAAATCTGGCAGCAGGGTCCAGGCCCAGAGCCTACTGAGGCGACAGGGCTCAGGTCCAAGAGCACGGAATGACCCCATGCTTGGACGAATTAAATGCTGGGCCAGAGATTGAAAAGGTAGGGTATTGGGACCAGAGGCGAGGGCAGGCCAGTTCTGCTTGCTGCTCCATGACATTTACTTGGCTCTGCACAGAACTGAGACTGGAGGCCTGCTCTGGGCTTCATGTCTGTGGGCACAGCGATGTTTACTTGGCTCTGTGCTGAACTGAGGCAGAGGTGAGGCCAGCTCTGGGCTTCGTTATTGCAGACTCACTTTCATTCTGAATGCTATTTGCTTACGTTAATTGTTCGCACGATTTGTTTTTCTCCCCCCCCAACCCCCCAATCTGCACGTTGGGTGTTTAACCACTTTTAAAAAAAAATGGTTTCTTTTGAGTTTCTTTGTTTTGTGGCTGCCTGTCAGGAGATGAATCTCAAGGTTGAATAATATATATGTACTTTAATAAATGTACTTTGAACTTTGATCTGCACAATTATTAAAAACAAATAAGCAGTTAGACTCAAAACATCCGACTTACTTTAAAAATAAAATGCTGTGCAGACATGGTCTGCCGATGTTGGCAGCTTGATGCATAATCTCTGGGAGGACATTTGCATGCTTGGGTTGAGCTGCACTTGAATACCTTTCCCAGAGTACATAAGGTGAGCAAAGTTACTACAACTATCAATCCAGAAACAAGGTAAGACCTCATTCTTATTTAAAGTTCCACCTGCAGTCTGAGTGTATCAAGAAACCAATCTACAAGCTCGCAATTGTGTGTGAAAAATCAGTGATTGTCATCTTGGCACCTTTCCTTCACAAAAAATTTCATGTGAGATCCCAGTGTTTTGTTCAATTGCCTTCCAACTTTTTTCCCCCTGCACAATGGCAAGCACAGGAATAAATCCTTCCAGATAAACCTGGGATCACTGGCAAAAGTGCCTCCTCCAGTTGCTGCTACAGATTGGACAACAAGTGAATGGAAAGGGTGAAATAAGAATCAGGCACAAAGAATTTATTTAGTATTATGGCATCTAGTGTTCTTAAATCTGCAGAAAATGGACCATACTTCAGGTCCTGAATAAAATCCTGGCAATGCACTGGAACCCAATCATACTAAAACATTAATTTTGTTACAGAATAGCCTATCGTTTTTATAACCTAAACTCAACTTCATAGTTAAATCCTTTGAGGGGGAAAAAGATGGAGGAAAAAGTGCAGAGCATATTCAGACGAACATGAGGGAGCTTATCAATAAAAATAACTGCAGCAGTGTGTGTATGTCTAAAAAGGAAGGAGCTAAAAGTAATTCAGTGAAGTGGAAAAGGAAAGTTCTTTTTATTCCTCTTTAAACAGTTGGCAAAGTTGTTCTATTAACGCTGTTAATTGTGGGTTACCACCAAGCTTACTAATGATTCTATAAGCTTCAGCTTCCAACTCTTTGAGAGTTTGCTTGGTGTAGTCAGAAGAGCCCACCTTTTCTAGATAGTTTACACAATATTTCTTTATATCTATATTTTCCGTTCTTTGGCGCAAAATATTCTGGACTTGAGTACTTTCTGGATGTGACCAGATGGCATGAATAAGAGGGAAGGAGAACTTGCCCTCTGTTAAATCTTCACCAAAGCCCTTGTTGTTGATGTAATCCTTGTTAAACAGGTTTGCATAATCATCACGAATTTGGAATAGAAGCCCTAACGTGTCAAGAAGAGGCTTTAAATCCAATGTCTTTTCAGAGAACAATTGCATGAGGCCAACAGCCAAGCCAAAGAGCCCTCCAGTCTTCTGCAGCACCATAGCCTTATAATCTTCTATGGTGGGGCAGATGTATGTGTCCCTCCAGTAGATATCCAGGCCCTGCCCACGATGCAGCTCCAGGAGCTGCTGGGTGAAGAGTTTAATCGCTTCTGGATGGCCGAGGGTCAGCAATTTCTCCAGACTCAGGAAGTAGACATAGTTGGCAGAGTTTATGACAGAGGGAATTCCGTAGATGCTGTGTGCTACAGGAAAGCCACGGCGCAACTTGGAATTGTCCTCAATATCGTCAATCAGTAAGCTGGCACTGTGTAACATTTCTGTAATTTCGATAATAACCTGGAGCAAAAAAAGAACAAAGTGAAAGAAAATGTCAAAATTCTAAATTTTGGTTCTGTAAAAAAAACAAATTATCACATGAACATTACCATTCAAGGTCTGACTGGACTACAAACACTGCACTGGTTCTTTGATCACCTTGGAAGCAAAAGATCAGTTACAAGCTGCTTCTGAAACCAGGATCTTCCTCATCTAACCAGTGGAAGGAGCCATGGTAAAGCTTTGCAGTTCAGCTGCCTGTTACTTCTAACCCCTGACCTCAAAGCTATCTTCAATTTCCATATCTTTCCCAATCCCTTAATCAAAATCTATTCAGCTTTTTCTTTTCCATATTGCCCCACAATGCAGTTTCCTTCAAATCCTATCAAACTCCCAAGCCAGCTGTCCCATCCAATCTTCCTCCCATTCTTAAGTTGTAGTTGCCCATTTTCAAAACAAATAGGCAAGCAGAGTAGTTTGTTTTGCTAATACTCTAAACCTCAAATTTCCTTTTGGACTTACCAGTTCAAAAAGAGGTTAGCTCTGGCACATGTACATCAAAATGGAGCATACAGTGAAATGATTCATTTCTATCAATGGCCAACAGTCGAAGTATGTGCTGGAGCCAGCCTGCATTTGTCAGCAGCAACATAGCATGCCTTCAACGCCTTTGCGGGAGGGAAAAAAAAAAGCCGAGCACCCGGAGGAAATCCACACAGTCACGGGGAGAATGTACAAACTCCTTCCCGACAGCAGCAGGAATTAAACCTGATCTGTGATCACTGACGCTGTACTGGAGCTGGCTGGTGCCAATTGGTTGCGTACATTGATGGCACCCAACTTGAGCTACAGGTCGACTTTCACTAATCTGACTACCTGTAATCCGGTTCCTTCGATAATCTGCACTGATTTCAAATTTTCTGCGCAACCGTAATTTCAAATTTTCCGGGCCACCGTACCAATCTGTTGCGCATTGTTTTGGTTGCACTAGATCTGTTCACGTGTCGGCACACTCTTGCAAGCACAGACAGGTGATTCCTGCTTGTTTTTCTGCATTTATTAATATAATTTGCATGAGGCGTGGCTGCCCGGCACCCACCTGTCTCACCTGCCAGCGGCGGTGGAGCTGGCGTGCGCCAGGTCGGTCCACCTTCCCGCCCGACTGGCAGCAGTCGTGCACTGCCCTCCAGCGTCCCCGGGTCAGCGCTCCATTCCCTTCTGCCTATGACCTCAGATCAGACATGGTGACTTGCTGAATTTAAGCATATTACTAAGCGGAGGAAAAGAAACTAATGAGGATTCCCTTAGTAACTGCCAGTGCAACGTAGTCTTTGGGGTGGGGAGGGGGATTGTTGCTCGCTGCCGCTTGCGGGCGGGAGGGAGGAGTTGTGGGGGTGAACTTAGGGCTCTAACATTTAACTGTCGTTCATTCTTCGGGGCACTCCTGTCTTCATAGATGGTTGTGAATAAAAAGCATTTCAGGATGTATATTGTATACATTTCTCTGACATTAAATGAACCTTTGAATCCTTTGATATTTTAAAGATATGATGAGGTGGTTAACAAATGTGATCCTCCTGTAATTCGGCATTTTCAGGTCCCAATGGTGCCGGATTATAGAAAGTCGACCTGTATTTCTACTTAAATTTCCATTATTTCCACTGTGTTAACAGACTGCTTGGATGTGCTGGAATTTCTTCCAGTTAAATAATTGGTAGAACAAAGTCACCTTTAACTTCACTACATAATTGCAAATCCACCCAAATCCATTGTCAGAAGCTGTTCAAAGGCTTGGAATCCTACACATCTCAGAGTTGCCAACCACATTACATCTGTAGTGCAATCCACTTCCATCCTTTAAAACTCATCTATGAAATGCTTATCTAAATTCAGAACACTATTCTGGCAGCTGAATCCGTTACCATCACATCGATCATAAACTTTAACTCAGCCAATATTTTCTGCCTGTATTCTATTTCACAGCAGCCCTCTCATTCACACTCAATGACCTTTGCTTCCAACAACTGCAGTTTACAATTCTGACAATCAGCTTTCTAAGTGTTCAGAAATCCTTATGGTTCAGTATCTGACTCACCTTCCACGCTCCCTTCACTGGATAATTACACTTTTCACCAAGTGTTCGTGCATTAAAAATCCAATAATCTGTAAAATTTGAGAGTCTGGCACGAAGTCTTAGGGGTGCATGTTTAGAGTTTTAGTTCTTCTACCACACGGTACATGGAGCTTAGAAAAATAAAGTGTTATGCGCTAGGGAAATTCTAGGCAGCTTCTAGTAGGTTACATGGTCGGCACAACATTGTGGGCCAAAGGGCCTGTAATGTGCCGTAGATTTCTGTGTACCACGCTCAACACCACTCTTTCATCCCTCTTCAGCCCTCAAGGAAAAGCTACACTTTCAGCAGTTTCAGCTACAGGATATTACTTCCCACCTGAGGTATTGCATAAACCAGGATGTTGTCAAGCTACGATGGACCAAAAATACTTTACAAAGTTCAGGAGGTTGCAATGAAGTGAAATTCAGATTTGAAACCATCAAATGTTGTATTCCGCCTTGGAAACTTTAATGATCTAGAATAGGGAAAAATAGTAAAGACTTCAACTCTCCTGACACAATGAGTAAACTCATCCTTATTGATTTCAAATATCTTAAGTCCTATCAACATCACAGTAATCTTAGTAGTAGTAGCAGCACTGTGGTTGTCTGGTGAAATTTCAGTTCTTTTCTCAATGTTGTGGCAGAGTTCCAAGTACTGCTGCATCAGCTGTTTAAAAACCTTTATTCAACAAATTCAGGTTTATAATTATCCCTTAGTTCCAGCATTGAATTACTATGTTTCTCAGCAAGTATTTAAATAGAAAACAAAAGATGACATAGCACAGAAAATATCTACAAAATATTTAAGCATTTGAACTTTCCAAACGATCTAACATTCCTAAATTAGAGTGCAGTACGGAAACCTGATATATAGTAGATATTGGCCCTGGTGAGCTCACTGCAAGTGATGACTCATTTTAATAATCTAAGCTGAACAATCAGGAGCAAAGTAGTTGGTAGGGAAACACTAAAACATTCATCATTTTTCACAACCCAAAATCCTTAGCCACTAATGACCTTCCTACTTTATGTATCAAATGACAGCTCGGCACAAGAAAACAGCTATTATTAGTACTGTATTACTTCAGGCACTGGTATCCCTCATTACAATAATCCCGTGCTCCAAAATATGTGCTGATCTGATTATGTTGAAACAGCAGCCATGACCTAGTAAGCTTGGAGTAATGTAGCATTCAGTAAAAGATGCATAACCCTTGGGACAAGAATTTTCATGGATACTATTGTGCACTATTACAACCTGTAGGAACTGGAAAAGGAAAAGAAAGCTCAACTTGACAGGTTTCCAATCCCAGTAAGTGCCAAAATTGCTGAATACACATTGTTCATTCGACTGCATTTAAAGACAGCAACCTGAAGACACCTCTCATTCTTTATGAATGTACACATACTTGACTCCACCACCTAACTCCCCTCAATCCTTCCCCACCACAGAATCAGCTTGCACTTATTCCTCTATATTGGTAACAAATCCTTAAGCTAGCAGTATTATTTGCTGTAATAGAGCAGGGCACAAAAAACTCAGCATTCCATCCTGCACCCCTAATCTTTCAAGATTAGCTAGAGCATTTGTGATGTGAATATTAAGTTCAAGTTTAATAGTCATTCAACCATACTCATGAATACAGCTTTCCTCAGGGGCCAAGGTGTAGAACACACAGCACAAGGCACATCTAATTATCATAACAGTTACAAAAATAATGTAGCCCAAGTCCTGAGTGTCATGGCCTGTAGACTGACGGTACATGGGATGTTGTCCTGGAGCAACACGTCTGCAAAAACAAGCACACGGCAGTTCTCATCACACAGCAACAGCAGATGAATGGAACCCAGGTCGTCTTTCACTGAGCAAGCTGTGGAGTGCAGCATTGAAGGAAGGGGTCAGCCCCCAACCCAGCACAGACTCCAACATGCTTGCCATGTTTCTGCTCTCTCCCACACTGCCTCTGGCATCTTCTTCCCCCTGGCAGCTGCACCAGGCGACCCCACAGCAACGAGGGCCTGGACCACACAACCGAGACCATGCAGCTCCATTGCCGTTGGTCTCGACGATGAACCAGTGAACTGGACTTGCAAAATTCTACATTGCCAATATGAAACAGGGGAAACATCCACCACAATCATTTGCAACGTTTGTTGGATGGCGCACTGCCTCTGACGCCTTACTCTGGGTGGCAGTTACAGGCAACAACATGGTACACAGTAAGTCCAGCTCCACTGCTATTAAGGAAGTCACTAGTGGGACTTGATGTTTTTAATATGCAGCAGTGTCTTGTGATCAAAAAAAAAGAGACAATGGACAAATAGTGACATCATTATTTGGCCTGCCTGTGTTGCTTTCAGACTGACAATTTTGCAGTAGTTATTTTTGTGAATTGGGTTCCGCTTTTCTGTCCTTGTCTGTAAGCTAGTCCTATAAATACTCTTAAGTTAGACAAAGGTTCAATATGACCTTGCAATTCTTGTTTCACCTTGCACGATGTGGTAAAACTGTCTGCAAAAATGATGAACTACCTCATTGTGCACAATCTCAGTTTGATGGCTTTTGCCTTTGAAGGTAACCAAAGTATCTTTGTCTTAAAATACCACTGTTGCTGGGCAAGTGACTATGAGGGTAGCTAAAACTTGTTTCCTGTTACATGACATAAATGATATAAAAACTCTGTGTCTCTGTACTTTGAGGGAGAGAGACCACTGGTACGGATCCCGTGTGTGTCTGAGAAGCGCTAGCAAGCTACTAATAAAGAAGAAGTTGCTTTATCTCCCGTAGTACTGTGTGTTCTTGCATTGGGTAACAGGTGATAATTAGAAGTAAGGTTTTAACACAATTATCCTGATGATGGCATTATAGAAAAGTTTTCTCCCTTAGGTCACTTTTATAATACTATCTGGTAAAGACCATAAAACATAGGAGCAGAATTAGGCCATTACGCCCAGCGAGTCTGCTTTGCCATTCAATCATGGCTGATCCATTTCCCCCTTCCTCAGTTCCACTCCCTGTCTTTCTCCCCATAACCTTTGATGCCATGTTCAATCAAGAACCTATCAAGTTCTGCCTTAAATATACCCAACGATCTGGCCTCCACAGCTGACTGTGGCAATAAATTCCACAAATTCACTGCCGAATTCACTCCTGAGGATGTGCCTTCTTGTCCTAGACTCCCCCACTATGGGGAACATCCTTTCCAGATCTACTCTGTCTAGGCCTTTCAACATTCAAAAGGTTTCAGTGAGAAACACTCTCATCCTTCTAAATTCCAATGAATCCAGACCCAGAGCTATCAAACATTCCTCGTATGATAACGCTTTCATTCTGGAATCATCTTTGTGAACCTCCTCTGAACTCTCTCCAATGCCAGCACATCTTTTCCTTAAATGAGGAGCCCAAACCTGTTCACAATACTCAAGGTGAGGCCTCACCGGTGCCTTATAAAGCCTCAGCATCACATCCCTGCTCTTGTATTCTAGACCTCTTGAAATGAATGCTAACTTTGCCTTCCTCACCACCGACTCAACCTGCAAGTTAACCTTCAGGGTGTTCTGCACAAGGACTCCCAAGTCCCTCTCCATTTCAGATTTTTGGATTTTCTACTCGTTTAGAAATAGAAAATAGTCCGCACATTTATATCTACTACCGAAGTGCATGACCATGCATTTTCCAACATTGTAATTCATTTGCCACTTTCTTGCCCATTTTCCTAATCTGTCTAAGTCCTTCTGCATCCTAAATGTTTCCTCAACACTACCTGCCCCTATCAATCTTCATATCATCTGCAAACTTGGCAACAAAGCCATCTATTCCATCATCTAAATCATTTATATACAGCATAAAAAGTGGTCCTAACACGGACCCTTGCGGAACATCACTAGTCACTGGCAGCCAACCAGAAAAGTATCCTTTTATTCCCATTGGCTGCCTCCTACCAATCAGCCCATACTCTAACCATGCCAGTAACTTTCCTGTAAACCATGGGCTCTTAACTTGGTAAGCAGCCTCATGTATGGCACCTTGTCAAAGACCTTTCAAAAGTTCAATATACAACATCCACTGCATCCCCTTTATTTATCCTACTTTTAATCTCCTCAAAGAATTCCAACAGGTTCATCAGGCAGGATTTTCCTTTAAGGAAACCATGCTGATTTTGTCCTATCTTGTCCTATGTTACCAAGTACTCCATAATCTCATCCTTAACAATTGACTCCAAGGAGGTGGGGGGGGGGCACTGTACAGGATTGGTTAAAGCTGCAGAAAGTTATAAACTCAGCCAGTTCTATCATGGGCACTATGCTTCTCAGCAATCAAAACATTTTCAAAAAGGCAATGCTTCAAAAAAGATGGCATCCATCATTAAGGACCCCTATCACCAAGGACATGCCCTCTTCTCATTGCTACTATCAGGGAGGAGGTACAGGAGCCTGAAGGAACTCAATGTTTTAGGAACAGCTTCTTCCCCACTGCCATCAGTTACTGAATGGGCAATAAACCCATGAACACTACCTCACTAATTTTGTTCATGATCTCTTTTTACATTATTTAAATAGCTTATTGTTATTTTTATAACTGTGTACTGGACTGTTCTGCTCAAAGATTCAAAGTACATTTATTATCAAAGTATGTATGCAGTATACAACCTTGAGATTAGTCTTCACCAGACAGCCATGAAACAAAGAAAATCATGGAACCCATTCAAAGAATGCAAAAAAAAACAAAACATGCAAATGGCAAAAAATGAGTGAAAAACACAAATTGAAAGAGTCCAGCACATTCAGTTCAATCTAGTGCCAAGTCATCAGTTATCTGCAGGCCACCCTTATTAAAATCACCCAACAACAAAATGAAAGAGCAACTAGAACACATCATCACGTGAACTATGGAGTTCAATCTACAAACCATGGCGACTAAACATTGCTCAAGACCCAGGACTCCCACACAATTGTCCAGTGATATCAAGTGAGAGGCAGGCTTCTTAGCCTCGAGACTGCACACTTCATTCAAAAGCTCACAAAACACTCTTAGAGACAGCAAAGCACCAGATCACTCAATCGGCCCGAAAACTCACCACCGAAATATAGATCACAGGTTCCAACAATAGCAGATCCACATTTGAAAGAAAAAAGATGCAAAATTAGTAAAAAAAGGTAGTTTTGTGAACAGTCCAGGGGATGTCGCCCTTAGTTGCAATCACAGGCACCATCTTCTTCCACAATACAACAAATTTCACGACATATGCCAATGATATTAAACCTGATTTTGATTAACTGCTCCAGACCAGAGGTTCCCAACCCCTCGGTTAATGGTAGGAGTTCACGGCGTAAGAAAAAAAAGGGTTGGGAAAACTTGTTCTAGACATTCACGCAACCACCTTGTTATATTCTAGATGTTGCATTGACCTTATTAATACAAACCCCAAATAAGACCGGAGAAGACAAATCCCCTGATTTTTGGAACTAGTTTCAGACAGGTTTACCCCTTTAAAAACCTTACTTTTTCTCCATTCTTTTGAAGGTGGTTTAAAGAATAGTGATGGCTATCCATACTATGACAGTGATAGTACAAAGAGCTGAAAGACTAAAGAATTGTGTAACAATCAAAATTTATATTTGTATTAGTGTGCAGCTCTATGGCAACAAGCAGCATTCACTAAAAGTGACTGGGCTATTCTAGAACTAAGCCCAGCTCAAGGAATTTGTTTACTCCAGTTGCTGTGTTCAGCAATATTTCCCTCACTGCTTTCGTGAGCATTACTTTCAAATGTAGGCGTAGGCAGTGTCTGCATGTTTTGATTTCTGACTCCTTTCTTTTGAAACACAATGGATTCCAGTTAATTGGGACATATAGGCACCAGTCCATTTTAGCCCAATTAAGCTGCTGCCCCAATTAGCTGAAGTTTCATACAAAAAGATGAAAAGTATAAATAAGACAAACTACCGTTTAACTGAGTAGCAAATTTTATATTCAAATGAAATAAAGAATTCTACTAGTACTATAAAACTGTATTTAGTTCCTAATAGTTACAATTGAGGAATTCATCCAGTGTACATATACTACCATGATTTTTTTGATTGACTGTAAATGAACAAAATCAATAAAAAAAAACACCTAGTGCAGATACTGGACAGCCTTCATACAATGCTATTGATGATTTTATCCTCCAAATCTTCATTTTCATTGTAACATTCAAGATGATTGTGACATCTTCAAATTCCTCATAGTTCCCAACTCCTTTAGTGAAATTGTTTTTCACTCCCAACCGTTCCTGACATCTCCAAGCTGGAATGATAGAATGCGCAGTGAGCGAAACAGTTCTGAATTGTCTTGCTGCTTATTTTTTACCAATTAGAAACAAAGATCACAAAAAAAACACAAACACATGCAACTGACTATTTATAAATTTCACTTCAAGCAGTGTAGTGTCCAATAGCCACACAAGTTCACATGACTGATGCCAGTTAGAAACTGTTCGGCAACATGCTCCTCTCTCAATTGGATGGTTTAGTGTCCCAAATAAATGAAGGGAATCCCAGCTATTTTAAAAAGTAATAAATCTATCTAGTTGTTTTTGTGATGAGTTCCTTAGTCATGGACAAAATCAAAATGAAGTCAGAAAAAGTGCACTCATGCTGAAAATACTAAAACATCTGTAGAAAAGCAAATTGATCTTTTAATAAGCTGCACAACAGAAATAGTTAATTTCTAACTCCTGTACTCTTGGGATGAGAGAAAATGAAAACAGATATTCTCTGGGTCATGAACCAAGGAAATTAGCTCATTGCATAATATGCACAATATCTAAACCAGCGGTCCCCAACCATCGGGCCACAAAGCATGCGCTACCGGGCCGCGAGGAAGCGATATGATTTGGTCAGCTGTACCTTTCCTCATTCCCTGTCACGGCCACTGATCAGCCATTACGCACGCGAGGTCATGACCCGCGCGTCATCCGTGTCAGGGCGGGAAGGCGATCGACTCCTCGAGCTTGCAAATGACGACGGGCTGAAAAGTATGTTTGGTATAACATCTGTCGGCATTTTGGATCAAAGTCAAGGCTAAATATCCTGAGATAGCCACGAAAGCACTGAAAACGTTGCTTCCATTTCCAACATTTTTCTGCGAAGCGGAGTTTTCTGCAATGAATGCAACGAAAACTAAACTGCGGAATAGACTGGACATCAGGAATCCCCTTCGAGTATCGCTGTCTCCCATCATCCCTCGATAGGACTTTGTTGTTGCAGGGAAACAAGCCCAGGGTTCCCACTGATTCAGCGATATTGGTGTGTTGCAATGATTTTGTATATTCATACGGGGAAAATATTTGCTGTGCGTTTAATATATCCAAATATTACTTAAAATGTTATGATGCTATTGACTTATAAGTGACCTATATAACCATATAACAATTACAGCACGGAAACAGGCCATCTCTCCCCTTCTAGTCCGTGCCGAACGCTACTCGCACCTAGTCCCACCGACCTGCACTCAGCCCCTAACCTTCCATTCCTTTCCTGTCCATATATCTATCCAATTTTTCTGTAAATGATCGTATCGAACCTGCTTCTGCCACTTCTACTGGAAGTTCGTTCAACACTTACTTACTTCAAGCTCCCCCGATAATTGACTTATCATTATATGCATGCGAGGAAAATGTGTTGTGTTTAATATTAAATTTGTTAGATAAACCTTTTTGGAAACAAAATTGAGTGTATTACCCACTTATCACCTATATTCCGGTAGTGATTAACACCCATCCCCACGAACAGAATCGCCAAGAAGGATTTCGGCAGGTCACAACGCACATGCGCACTGGTGCCCGCGCAAGGCTTCATGGTCATTGTAGTCTTTTGGGTAAACAATTTGACTGCTACTCTTGTTCGTTGGCAGCCCTACCCCCCCCCCCCCCCGGTCGGCCGGTCCGCAAGAATATTGTCAATATTAAACCGGTCTGCAGTGCAAAAAAGGTTGGGGACCCCTGATCTAAACCACAGGGTTGACAGCCTCCCAACACAGGTATACAAGTTTGTACAAAATCATTCATTTTAACTGTGTTTGCAGACTCTGGGCTTCTAGTCAAGGCTGTCATTATTGTCAATCAAGTTATTTTCTTGAAGGAAATGTGCCCCAAATGAATTGATTATTTCAGTGCACAGAACAAATTAACAGACCAGTTGTTCTGGTACTGGCCCATACTGTGTTTTTGCTGATCATTTTTCCAGCACTAAAACAAAACAAACAAAAAAAAAACAGATGGAATTTCATCAGTTTTTAATAAGGTGTTCAAGGCAATGTTGAAGAAATGAGGGACAGACAGATGATTCCACACAGGGGGGCCCCCAACTTCGAAACAAATAGTTGACTCTTTTAGTCACGAGTCTGTCCACAATTCAGTGATAACACAGCTGATGAACTACACATACCTTTCCTTGCCTCTCAAAGCACCAATTAAGTTAATTTATTAGCTATCTTGGCAGAAGACTGCTCCAAGTTTCTGCTAACTTCTGCTTGAGATGTTTCCCCAAGGCCAGGTTTGATTTCATATCTTAAGAATATTGCTTCTAACAGAACCCTTCACCCAAAAAAATTGATCCTTTAGCCTTTCAAAGTCTGGGGAACACAAGTTTGGGACATCTTTTTTCTTAATCTTATACTGCCAGTATGAGTATTATTCTAGGAAATTACTAGCATACTTCCTCCAACATAAATCATTCCAAACACATAGTGATCGATGGCTTTTAGTAGCTCTATGCATATTAAAACATAGCAAAATGTGTCATTTACGTCAATGACCAACACAGTCTGAGATGTACTTGAGGAAGCCTGCAAATGTCACCATGCTTCCAGCACCAACATAACATACCCCCCCACTTACTAACCCCATGTATATTTGGGATGTGGAAGGAACCCAGAGTATCTGTAGGAAACGAACAGTCATGGAGAGAACATACAGACACCTGACATACAACAATGGAATGAACCCAAGTCACTAGCACTATAATAGCATTACGCTAATTGTTATGCCACTATGACTGAATCTTTAATTACCCAGGAAGGTATGTAGAGATAGAACAGTTCAACCCCATGAAAACAGTCCCACATTCCATGTTCCTTTGATTATTTCCAGTACTTAACCAGTGTACTTCACCACCCAAATGTTTCTGAACATTAACCATTTAAAACTTCACATCCATTCTTCAACATCTACCGACACAAAAACCCTTAGTGTTATATTCCCCATCATGAAGGCTATTACATCTATTTTTGCCAGCTTATGTTACCCTTCGAGATTTGCTTCTTAGCGGATAGCTCACATAACCTAATACATTTTGTGTGCAATCCAGACTAACAGTAAAAATCAAAATCTAACAGTTAAATAGCAAAGTAGTACAGACCAACAGTAATAATTTGAGGATATTAAATCAACATCCTTGCCAATTCATATTGACCAGTTTCCTTTGCATTAGAACACAAATATAAAACTTCCAATAGCCTTCTCTGAACTATCTCGCAGACTAGGATGATGCCGGAAGTGGGAAAGAGTACTCAATTATTTTCACTGGTGGGCTTTCGGGACTAGATGATGCAGGATAACTAACTTACTGACTGAGCTTAACTTTTTATACAAAGTACAATTTCAAAGTGATTCACTGGAGAACATAAAAATCCAACAATGTTCAAGATAAACAACAGGAATTCTGCAGATGCTGGAAATTCAAGCAACATACATCAAAGTTGCTGGTGAACGCAGCAGGCCTGCAATGTTCAAGATAACTCGTTTCTTCCTAGGTACCGTCAGAAACCACTCCCCACCCCAGCATGGTACAAAGAATCAACAGAAATACAACATTTAATAAGGTTGCATTCTAACTACAGACAGGCACTCACAAACACAATTGTGGCTTTAAGCATTTTAAGCACACAACAGACCACCCCCATCCCAGATTCAAATTCCTAGAAAGCCTCAACTGCCAGAAAAAATGGTTCATCTGTGCAAGTATCCTGGATTTTGAACCACCTACTACCACAAATTATCTTTGAAGTAATAAACAGCCACTCAGCTGACTGACAGATTCTGATAGATAACCATTACAACTGGATCTCATCCCTCCTTTCAAAGAAATACATTTTCCACTTTGATGCATAGCTCAAACCTACTTGCTTGCTACCAATGTAGCATATACAATATATGCTATCTGGCCCATTGAGTCTGCTCCACTATTCAATCATGGCTGATCCTTTTTTTTCCTCCTCAACCCCAGTTCCTGGCCTTCTCCCTGTAACCTTTGATGCCATATCCAACCAAGAACATATTAATCTCTGCCTTAAGTACACCCAACGACCTGACCTCTACAGCTGCATTTGGCTAAAGAAATTTCTCCGCATCTCTGTTTTGAAAGGGTGCCCCTGTATCCTGAGGCTGTGCCCTCTTGTTCTAGACTCTCCCACCATGGGAAACATCCTTTCTACATCTACTCTGTCTAGGCCTTTCAATCTTCTAAAGGTTTCAATGAGATCCCCCCTTATCCTTCTGAATACCAGCAAGTACAGACCCAGTGCCATCAAACATTCCTCTTATGATAACCCTTTCATTCGTGGAATCATCCTTGAGATCATCCTCTGGACCCTCTCCAATGCCAGCACATCTTTTCTAAGATGAGGGGCCCAAAACTGTTCACAATACTCAAGGTGAGGCCTCATCACTGCTTTATAAAGCCTTAGCATCACATTCTCACTCTTGTATTCTAAACCACTTGATAAGAATGCTAACATGGCATTTGCCTTCCTCACCACTGACGCAACCTGCAAGTTAACCTTCAGGGTGTTCTGCACAAGGACTCCCAAGTCCCACTGCATCTCAAATTCCTGGATTTTCTCCCCATTTAGAAAACTGTCTGCACTATTAATCATGAGGACTGTCCAGGGTGGGTTCCTTTAGAAGCTAACTCAGTTAAAAATTTTTCTATTATCTCTCTTTTGGGACCTTCACTTCCTTTATCTTTAAGTAAAATAACTGAAAATGTGGTAGTCAAATATACTTTGAGGATTTGGTTACAATTTAGAAAACACTTTGGTCTATTGAGATTTTCCCTTTCTAGTCCCATTTAAAAAATTTTTTTTAAGCCTTCTATGACTGATGTAGTTTTTAAACAATGGGATGGATTGGGCATTACATGTTTCCAGGATCTGTTTGTGGAGGAAGTTTTTCTTTGTTCAAACAACTGTCAACTAAATATAGTCTACCAAAAACTCATTTTTTCCCAGTACTTACAAATTAGAGACTTTTTGCGATCTCAATTATATACATTTCCTAATAGTCCTGTTAAGAACTTATTAGATGAAATTCTTAATATGAAACCTTTTTATAATGGTTCAATATCCAATATTTATGATATGTTGATGGGACTGAGAAATGATTCTTCAGACAAAATCAAAAATCTTTGGGAACAAGATTTACAGACTTCAATTTCTGAAGAAACTTGGAATGAAATTTTTCAATTGGTTAATACTTCATCGTTATGTGCTCGTCATTCCCTCCTACAATTTAAAGTGGTCCATAGGGCTTATATGACCAAGGATAAGTTATCTCGTTTTTATATGGATATATCTCCCTACTGTGATAGGTGTAACAATGGAGAAGCTTCATTTATTCATATGTTTTGGACGTGCCCAAGTCTTGAAAAATATTGGAAGTATTTCAAACTTTTTCTGTACTCTTTAAAGTAAATTTTAAGCCTAATCCTTTGACTGCCCTATTTGGTATTGTTGGAGGGAAAGATATCATTTTGAAGACATCTGATCTGCACATTCTGGCTTTTATCTCTCTTATGGCTAGGAGAGCGCTTTTGTTTACATGGAAGGATGCTGTTCCGCCTAATCATGCTCAGTGGTTACGGGATGTTATGGCATGCCTAAATTTAGAAAAGATTCGTTGTTCAATTTCTGAACCTAACCAAGATTTTCAAAATTTGTGGGGGCTGTTTTAAAATTATTTTCATAATCTTTGATTTCTCGTTAAAGTATAGAAGCTGGTTAATAGCATATATTATCTGATAAGGTTTTTTTCTTTTTTTTTCCCTTTACCAAACAGATTCAACTTTGGTAGTGGGTAGAGATTTTTTTTTAAAATATAAAATTGTTTATATTCTAACATACAAATTACCTAATCTATATGAATATAGGGTAAGGAGTTCGTTAATATGATTCAATATAATGTATCTGGTATTATTATTTTTTTTCTTTTGTCTTATAATATGCATTTCCTTGGACTCTGTATTCTTCTATGTAGAAATTAATAAAAATATTGAAAAAAAGAAAATAGTCCACACATTTATTTCTACTACCAAAGTGCATGACTATGCATTTTCCAAAGTTGTATTTCATTTGCCACTTTCTTGCTCATTCTCCTAATCTGTCTTAGTCCTCTGCATCTAACCTATTTCCTCAACACTACCTACCCCTCCACCAATCTTTGTATCATCTGCAAATTTGGCAGCAAAGCCATCTATTCCATCATCTAAATCATTTATATACAGCATAAAAAGAAGTGGTCCCAACACCAAGCCCTGCAGAACACCACTGGTCACTGGCAGCCAACCAGAAAAGGACCCTTTTATTCCCACTGGCTGCCTCTTACCAATCAGCCCATGCTCTAACCAGTGGTGGCCAACCTTTTACATTCCATGCGTCAATTTTTTCACACGAGTTCAGATGCGATTTTTTTCACACTGGAGTTCTATATTAACATATTTCTACAAGAATTGAATGGGGGTACAAGAGTTGTATGGCGCATCTGAACTCGTGCCTGAAAAAACAGAGGCATGGAATGTGACGCATGAAAAGGTTGGCCACCCCTGCTCTAACCATTTTAGTAACTTTCCTGTAATACCATGGGCTTTCCTGTAATACCATGGGCTCTTAACTAGGTAAGCAGCCTCATGTGTGGCACCTTGTCAACATATGCAGTATACAAAATAAGTTATCAAAATACACATACACTCAGTGGTCACTCTTAAGGTACAGGAATGGAACCCAGAGTGATCTTCTGCTGCTATAACCCATCCACTTCAAGGTTCGTTGTGTTGTGCATTTAGAGATGGCTCTTCTGCATATCACTGTTGTAAATGCGTAGTAATTTGACTTACTGTAACCTTCCTGTCAGCTTGAACCAGTCTGGCCCTTCTCCTCTGACCTCTCTCATTAACGAGGGGTGATTGATAAGTTCGTGGCCTAGAGCAGTGGTCCCCAACCACCGGTCTGTGGACTGGTCCTGGGCCGCAAAGCATGTGCTACCAGGCCGAGAGGAAACAATATGATTTGACGATATGAGTCAGCTGCACCTTTCCTCATTCCCTGTCACACCCACTGTTGAACTTGAACGCACGTGAAGTCATTACGCACGCGTCACCCATGTCAGCGTGGGAAGATGACCAACTCCTCGAGTTTGCAAGTGATGGCGGGCTGAAAAGTATGTTTGAAATAACATCTCTGCCAGCATTCCAAATCAAAGTCAAGGCTAAATATCCTGAGATAGCCACGAAATCATTGAAAACGCCGCTTCCATTTCCAACATATTTCTGCAAAGCAGGGTTTTCTGCAACGAAAACTAAATTGCGGAATAGACAGGACATAAGGAACCCCCTTCGAGTATCGCTGTCTCCCATCACCCCTCAATGGCACCATCTCGCTGCAGGGAAACAAGCCCAGGGCTCCCACTGATTCAGCGATATTGGTGTGTTGCAATGTTTTTATATGTTCATACGGGGAAAATATGTGCTGTGTATTTAATATCCAAACGTTACCTAAAATGTTATGATGCTAATGACTTAAGTGACTTATAATTGACTTACCACTATATTCATGCGCTGTTACATAAAGCCTAAAATAACACTAACATATAGTAAAAGCAGGAATGGTATAATAAATACACAGCCTATATAAAGTAGAAATAATGTACAGTGGTTTCACTTAACAGAATTGCCAAAAAAGATAATGTAGAAAAAAAATGGGCACATACACGCATGTCATGCATGCGCACATAGGTGCCCGCGCAAGGCTTCATGGTCATGGTAATCTTTCTCAGGGTAAACACAACGTATTTGACTGCTACTCTTGTCCGTTGGCAACCCTACCCCACCGCTGGTCGGCTGGTCCGCAAGAATATTGTCAATATTAAACCAGTCCGCAGTGCAAAAAAGGTTGAGGACCCCGGCCTAGAGTATAAGATGAGTTATTAACTTCAAACTTTCTGCATTTTCACTCAGAGTTGAACTGCGTGTGCATGTAATGACAGGTGTATAACTCATCTCCTTCTACCTTAGGCCACGCACTTATCAATCACCTCTGCTGTGGACCACCTGGAGGTCCAAGATGCTCTCGTTACACACACGTACAGTTCAACTCTGAGTGATAATGCTGGAAGTAGTTAATAACTCATCTCTTCTACCTTCGGCCACGAACTTATAAATCACTCCTGTTGCGGACCACTTCTAGAAAGAAGGGATCTGTATGCTCCACGACCGCTGGACTAAGTGTGTACGTGTAGGAGGGGACTATGTTGAAAAATAAATGTGCTAGGTTTTCTAAAATTGACTCCTTCTACCTTGGGCCACAAACTTATCAATCACCCCTCGTACAAGGTGTTTTCACCCACAGAACTGCTGCTTTGATTTTTGGCTTCAATGCAGGGACCATAACACCGAACACCAAATACAGTAGATGAAGGTGAAAGTACAAATGAATTACTGTCACATCTGGAAGCAGTGTCTGGGTCCTTGGATGGTGGGAACGGAAGAATATCTCCTGCAAAGGCATAGAAAAGTGGGAAAAGCAGCTTGAGGGTAACAGCTGGTGGAGACAAAAATCAAGATGGAGTTTCACAGAAACTGTCCCTCAGAAGTGCTGGACTGGAGGTGGCCAAAACTGTGAAGGCTGATATTGATAAACTCAAAGGTCATTGAGGCAGAGATGTAGCTGCTTTGAAGAAAGGGTGAGAACAAAAATGCAGTGAATACTTGAGATGTAGGCAAAGGCTCTGTCAACAGCTTCCTTTTAGGAGGGAAAGGATCTGAGGCACACCCGTGTGGAAAGCCTAGTTAATAAGACAGGTACAATAGACAGAGGAACTGGGACAATTAAGCCACCTTCTTACTCTGACCTCACCTTTTTTCCCCAGTCCTGAAGAGGAGGCTTGGCCCAAAATGTTGACTGTTTATTCCTTTCCATAGATGCTGCCTGGCCTGCTGAGTTCCTCCAGCATTTTGTGTGTTGCTTACAAGAAGCAGGATAGGATTATAATAGAGAGCTTAATACTTTAACAGCTACAATTGTAATTGTACACTCTGGCCTGTAGATGGCACTAAAAGGTAATCTTCAATCATGGTACCACTAAATAGTACAGCCAAGTAAATCCAACAGCAGCACTTTAGTAAACGATATTTGCCATTACATATTCAAGATTAATGCTATTTCCAGAACGCAAATAAAGGAGATGAAATATTTGTTACTTGGGATTAAGAATAATAAAAAACTACATAACATAGCTTATATACATTGATTGTATGCCCATAAAGTAAAACTCGGCACATGTGTCTGACTGACAGGAAATGATAAAGTTTTAGCGCCTTGGGGTGGGGGGGGGTGATGTTAATCAGCCTTATGCTTGGGAAAGTAACTGTTTTTGAGTCTGGTGGTCCTGGTGTGGGTGCTATGTAGCCTCCTCCCTAATGGGAGTGGAATAATCAGTCCATGATCAGGATGCATGGGGCTCCAAGATGTTATCGTCCCTTTTCTAGAACCACTGCATATATGTTAGCAGGTGGGCTGGTGTCGTTGGACAAGTTGGGCAGTTTTGACGACCTGTTAAAGAGCTTTCCTGACCACTGCAGTTTCTGCACCATGTGCATAGCCCAGCTCTCTTCAGAAAGTATATGCACTGTTCAATTTTCCTGATAGTGTAAACTTACCATACTTTCCCAACCCACTCTCCCATGGTTACCCAATTCACTCCCATCCTGGATATCTCACACACACACACACACATCTATCTATCTATCTACCTATATCTATATATAAATACACACACACACACACACACACATATACATACACACACACACATATATATATACACACACAGATACATACACACACACACACACATTTATATACATACACACTCACACAGATCTGCAGATGCTGGAATTTCAAGCAACACACATACAAGTTGCTGGTGACTGCAGCAGGCCAGGCAGCATCTCTAGGAAGAGGTACAGTCGACATTTCGGGCCCAGACCCTTCCTCAGGACTAACTGAAAGAAGAGCTAGTAAGAGATTTGAAAGTGGGAGGGGGAGGGGGAGATCCAAAATGATGGGAGAAGACAGGAGGGGGAGGGATGGAGCCAAGAGCTGGACAGGTGATTGGCAAAGGGGATATGAGAGGATCATGGGACAGGAGGCCCGGGGAAAAAGACAAGGGGGAGGGGGAGAAAAATAGAGGATGGGCAAGGGGTATAGTGAGAGGGACAGAGGGAGAAAAAGGAGAGACAGAAAAAGAATGTGTGTATATAAATAAATAACAGATGGGGTATGAGGGGCAGGTGGGGCATTAGCAGAAGTTTGAGAAGTCAATGTTCATGCCATCAGGTTGGAGGCTACCCAGACGGAATATAAGGTGTTGTTCCTCCAACCTGAGTGTGACTTCATCTTTACAGTAGAGGAGGACGTGGATAGATATATCAGAATGGGAATAGGACGTGGAATTAAGAAGTGTGGCCACTGGAAGATCCTGCTTTCTCTGGTGGACAGAGCGTAGGTGTTCAGCGAAACGATCTCCCAGTCTGCGTCGGGACTCACCAATATATAGAAGGCCACATCGGGAGCACCGGACACAGCACATCACCCCAGCTGACTCACAGGTGAAGTGTCGCCTCACCTGGAAGGACTGTCTAGGGTCCTGAATGGTGGTGAGGGAGCAAGTGTAAGGGCATGTGTAGCACTTGTTCCGATTACAAGGATAAGTGGTCTCATACTCTTGTAGGTTCACATCTGTCCAGTGGCTGATTGTTGTTGATATAAAATCTTTCCAGTATACAAATTCCAGGTACCTCACACCAATTAAGGGTTTCTGTTGAGATGAGCTTCCCATGAACCATAATGTTCTGGTGAATCTTACAACAGACAGGGGTTGGGAAGGGTTCAAGCAACCAGTGGCATAGGATAGTAAAAGGGCAAATGTATATCAAAGTATAAAGGAAAGGGGCAAAAACTAATTTGTGTAGCAGCAATTAGAACTGAACTGCAGCCACTGTTCAAGGCTCTTTGCCTTCATGTTTGTACCTGGTTCACCCATCAATCTGCAATAGTTGGCTGCTAGCTCCTAACACACCATTAACTAGGTATTTTAAAACCCATTCCTCATTTCGTTTCAAAGAGAAGAGAAGATGGCAACGCGACATAATGCGCAGCAGCCACTCCAGAATGAATATCTGTTATTTGTTCAGTAGGATGCCATGCACAATCATGATTTGATGGAGACGGACGTAAGAAGCGCGGGGGAACATCTGGTGAAACTTCTGAAATGCCTGTTTCACTGCCGCTGCTACTGTGCGATCCAGAATCTCTGGAGGGGAAGGCCCCGAATCCTCGGCTTTGCCTGTTGCTTGGCGGCCGGGGCAGGGGTCGAAGTGCTCAGCAGTGATAGTGCTTGGTGTCGGAGGCCTGGTTGGAGGCTCGAAGATTTCGGACAGACTCAGTCGGCTGTGGTCAGGTGCTTCCAGGGTGCTGCATCAGCAAGTTCGTGGCGCTGCAGGTTCATGGCAGGGAGAGTTTTTCTTCCTTCTACCGTCTGCATGAGATGATAGGGCTATCAGGACTTTGAGACTTCTTTTTAAAGGTGCCAATGGTCTGCTCTTTATCAAATTACAGTATTGCTTTGCACGGTTGTAACTATATGTTATAATTATGTTGTTTTTGTCAGTTTTAGTCTTGGTCTGTCTTGTGTTTCTGTGATATCATTCTGGAGGAACATTGTATCATTTCTTAATGCATGCATTACTAAATGACAATAAACGAGGACTAAGTGTCCTCATAATCTAATCTAATCTAAAATCACCCTTTTATAGAATCTCCTCTAGGCATACAAACATCCAACATTTTTTCTTCTGTCCCAAGTAATCCCAGTTTTTATTGCTCTGCATCCAGTAACAAGGTTTTCAAACTATTTCCCCTTCTTTTTCCCCATTTTGCTCTGTTTAAGGTACTTCACTTTCAAGGACTTGACAAATCATGTTCTCAGTACTATTTACTTTTTAAAAATTATTTGCACAATGTGGCATCTTTTGCACACTGGTTGTCAGCCTTTATGTATAGTCTTTCATAAATTCTCTTGTATTTATTTTCATGTGAATGCCCACATATGGTGACACAAACATAATTTGATAAAATATTTACATTGACCAGTGACCAAACACATCACAGTACTAAATGTTACTGCACAAACTCCTATGAAGTACCTTACATCATGTGTAGTTTAAATGCAAGTATCACCAAGAGCTTTCAGATAACCATGCTTCCCCCCACTCCTTCCCGTGACTCAAGCCTCCATTCTCCATGATTCTGAGGATCCCATAACCAGAACCCTACACTCCCCACGCAAAATCAAAGGCTCATTCTGCAGTAATACACCCCCCAATTTTCATCATCTTCCATTGCTTCACTAAGAGACAATGTCAACCCCAAGACAGACTCTGAACCTTTGCCTGAGAAAATCATTGGGATCAGCTTAGTGGGCACTGTGGTCAGCATGGACAGATTGGGTTGAAGGGCCTGTATTCATGGTGGATTGCTGAATTGCTGTTTCATTATATTTTAATCATTCACTTCTGTAGTTTATCTTTACCTTCCACATGCAGCACTGAAAATCAATACTTCCGCTTAAATTAAGTGTAAAATCATGCATGCTTTTATAACTCTGCTGTTTCTCCAAGATACAAACAGGTTCCTAAAGGGGTACTGGACATATTGCCAAAACCAAAGGGAAATCGATGAGAAAATATACTAGCCTACCCAAGCTACCATCTTGCCTCTTGCCTGCAGATCAAATCAAGGAGTGTGAAATCTGGAGACCAGGGCTATCTACAAAGAAATGATCAGTAGGCTCTCAAATCTGCTCTGGCTTTTAAATATAGTTAGACAAGATAGTTGTTTCAGTATTTGTTTTCAACAACCCACATTTCATCAGGTATAAGGAAAAAAATACAGCTTCAAATATATCTACTGACTGAGCATCCAGATTTCTGGGATACACCAAAAAGATTCACAGCTACATGAAATTCCCACTCAACTCAGCATGAAATGGATGATGCTTCATCCTGAAGTAATGACTAATATTTTCAGATTTCTCCATCTGGGAAAATGTGCTCAGCATGTACCCTGTCAACTATCAAAATCCCTAGAAACACCTTCCACATCAAGACAAATCTCCTCTTCAGAATCAATCCCATGTACTTCACACTCCCATTTCATCTCTTGCATTACCTGCTGCACCTACCTGCAAGTTCAAGGACAAGGATTATCTGTTCCTTCAGCATCTCAAGACAATTTCTATTAACACATACAATATGCCAGGGAACATAATTTTAAGGCGATTTGAGGAAAGAATAGGGGGATGACAGAGGCAAGTTATTTTCATAGAGTGGTGGGCGCATGCAACACCTTGCCAGGGGCGCTGATAGAGGCAGATACACAAGACATTTAAACTCTTGGGTAGGCATATGGATGATAGAAAAATGGAGGGTTATGTAGGGTTATACTGTACTTTGAGTAGGTTAATAGGTCAACACAACATTGAGAATTAACGGGCCTGTATTGTGCTACAGTGTTCTATGTTTTTTGTTCTGAAATGCTGGACGAACTCAGCATGACAAGCAGGGGAATGAATGGTTGATACTTCAGGCAGAGACTTTTTAGGACCAGAAAAAAAAGGAAGAAGCCAAAAAAGGTGGGGGAAGGGAATTCAGCGATAGGCAAGAGGAGGTGAGGGGGAGAGTGGACCAGAGAAAAATTGAAGGAAGAGAGGAACCAGAAGGAGATGATCAGAAAAAGAGAAAAGGAGCAAGAAGGTACCAGAATGGGAAATGGAAAAAGAGAAGAAATTACCAGAAGTTAGAGAAATCAATATTCATGCCCTTAGGTTGGCATCTACCCATACCTTATGAGGTGTTGCTCCTCCAACCTCAGTCCAGCCTCATCGTGATGGTAGAGGCAGCCACAGACAGACATGTCGGAATGGCAGTCAAATTGAAATGGGATCTCCTGTTTATAATTTTTATTATATTGTTTTGATTGCTCCTAACAAAATCCAATCTATAATCCCTGTTGTAACACCAACAGCCTGCTTACTGTTTATGTCTTGCCAATTCCCTAATTTTCTCACACATTCATTTTCCACATTTTAATCTGCAACTGGCACATTACTGACCTCAACCAAATGACACTGAAAAGTGAGAACCTTCAACTAATCCAGAGGTAGTTAGTTTTCCAGTTTTGAAAGCTCTTGTCTGTTAACCAAAGTTTAATCCATGTGATTTCCACTTCTTCACCTCATCTTATTTAGTGACCTGGTACAACACTTTCTGCCTAATCATGTTATAAACTTTTATGCTACCACTTCCTTGATAATGAATTCCAGCAAATTCCCAACAACTGAACTAACAGGACTTTAACTTCCAGCTTTCTCCCTTACTTGAAGCGTTAAGATAGCTCATGGAACTTCAATTGATGCACTGGTTACGATCGTCCATCTCAATCACCTCTTATTATTCTTGGATGCAAGTCCCATGGATTTCAATCTTGACCACTTTCCCTGATGATAATAGTTGCAACCCTCACTCTTTTAGCCCTCAATTACCCAGTTTTGATATGCCCTGAGTGTCATTTATTTTGAAGACTCATACAAAATTTGTTTAATGTTAATGCTATTGCTACATAGGGAATAATTTACTTTCACTTAATGACAAATGAGACCTGAAACTTCATAAGGTCTCTTCAGAAATTTTAAAATTTCATTTAGAGATACAATGCCTTTCACACCACCTAGCAAACGCGACAAACCCAATTTAATCTCAATCATGGGAAAATTTACAAAGACCAATTAACCCACCCGGTACATCTTTGAACTGTGTGAGCAAACAAAGAGGATCTGGAAAAAAACCATGCATTCCACATACAAACTCCTTACAGACAATGGCAGAATTGAACCCACACCACTGGGACTGTAATTAAAGGCATCCATTAAGTCTTGCGAGACCATGGATCTGCGCCTGGAAAGTCTTCACTCTCCAGGGCGCAGGCCTGGGCAAGGTTGTGTGGAAGACCAGCAGTTGCCCATGCTGCAAGTCTCCCCTCTCCACGACACTGATGTTGTCCAAGGGAAGGGCATTAGGACCCATAAGCTTGGGACCAGTGTCGTCGCATAGCCTTGCTCAAAAATACAACACGCTACCTTGGCTGGGGCTTGAACTCACGACCTTCAGATCGTTAGTCGAATACCTTAACTATTTGGCCACGTGCCCAATGACTGTAATATCATTACACTAACCATGCTACTGAGCCATCCCAATTTCCACCAGCTGCAGTACTGTTGTAGGAATGAGGGAAAGAAAAAGCACAACAGCCGAAGCACGAAAGCGACAAGGCTTGCTCAATAAAGGCTTCTACTTGTCTTTATCTGTACTCTCAAACCAAAGCCATTGTCTCCTCTGATATGTTCACTGAACTTGATTCTCAAGGCAGAACTAACAATCTAGAGCACAAGAATTCACTTATGCCACTATGGTTAAGCATTTAAATCTGGTTAAATAATCAGCAATACAAAGCCATCGTAACACTGCTAACGGAACTGTTGGGATTGTTGTCACACCAAAAAAACAATTCCTACTTAGTCTTCATGTGACTCAGGATCAACAGAAATGTGTTTCTCTGAATTTTCAAGGTCAGGGAAGGACAATAAATAGCACCCTTGCCAGCATGCCATCAAAATAAATTCTTGTTGACCACTCACACACAGTAACAATGCATATGAGAGTCACTGAGTACTGAAGTAGCAAAACTGAACAGAGTATTCAAAAGACGATACATAATTACAATTGCGAAAGCCTCATGCATTGCCAATAATAATTTTGATGGAATGACGTCAGGACTTAAGTATGAAGAATCCCAACTGTTCTTCTACACGTCTGAGACCAAACCTGAACCGTATCAGATTGATTGTAAGAATGTGGCAAGCTTGCATGTAGTGGTTTGACTGCATAGTGAATTGATTGGGTCTCCTTTTGGGCATGGGCTTTGAAGTATGCACACCTTTTCGTCTCAGCCGGCTCTATTCACTGCTCCCATACTGCAAGTTGCTCAGCATGCACTGTTAACTAACATGACTTAATTAAAACATTTAATCATACTACTGCATTGTAGTTCTTGCTCTGCACATATGGAACAAAACCTGTGATTTTACACAAGTTAACACACTGAAGTTCAAGTTTACATGTTCCAGCCTGCACAAAATCCAAAATCCTTAAAACTTAAGGCAACGTGCTATATTCCAACTCTGCCAAGATCTTCTGACCCAGGGCAAACTAAGCAAAAGCGGGATACATCAATCACAGCAATGACCAAGCAATTAAAACTTGGGACTACTACCTAGCACACACCCTGGAAGAAATCACCCAATTTAAATATCTTGCAACTTGATCGATGGACTGTTACTAACTGGTTTCAGCTGTACAGAATAGAATTCCCCGAGGTTTCCCCTCTTTAACATTAACCTCATCAATTTAGGATGCATACTACACTTCACAAAATTATTGTAAACAAAGCTCTTACCTGCAATTTTTCTTCAGGGACATTCAACCAATGGTTAAAGGCTTGTGAAAGTTTGGTTCTCACGTGCTTTCCTTGTTGAAAGAAAATGATTTATTACAATTAGTGGCCAATGGACATCTTTCACATTTCCTCCTTGTAGCTACAAATCTAATACACCCAAACACATGATTTCTTGTACAGTTGTCTCTCCAATATCCATATTCGAGCAGCATGTGTTTCACTGACAATAATTACTTGACTGCACATTAAAGACATTCTCTGGAATGGAAACCTTTTGCAAGGCCTGACATTTATTAGCCACCCCTGGTTGTCTTCTAGATTATGGTAATAGCTCACTTTCTTGAACCTACAAACAAAAGTAACACTCTGATGACACTACCTCCCCAAATAAATAATTGGATTGGATCCAGATATTCAGTGTTTTCCATAATAATCAATGACAATGAATGGAAGTGGTAAGTGATATGGGAACCTTGCCCTCCCAGGTGATTGGGACACTACAGAGTTGCAGTGTCCATCTTGTAGGATGGGCATACTAATCAGCTTAAATGTAGGCCCACTAAAGGACTTCAATGGCTGGTCAGAATCAACAACCTTCAAAGGGAATCAGAGCAGCAAATCAAGCAAGAGCAGGTGTTTCCTTCTCCAAAGATGAACTAGTTAAGACATTAATAACAACCCAAAAAATCTACTTTAACAGTAACACACACAAAATGCTGTTGGAACTCAAGTCAGATGGTCTAGGCCCGAAAAGTTGACTGTTTATTCCTCTCAGATGCTGCCAAAACTGTTGAGTTCCAGCAGCATTTTGTGTTGCTCTCAAATGTACAGCATCTGCAGTTATCTCTTAAAATCTTTATTTTAATCATCTTGTTTTCATTCAAATAGTTATACTGATGGAGATTTGAATTCTTCCTCTTCATTACTATTTTTTCTACCTACCTAACACTCCAACCCCATGACGGCTTCCGTACAGTAAGATCTGACCCAGTATTCTTTGGATATTGCCAAACCCTGCAATGCAAAATGCTTCAGGACGTCTCAGCTTCCAACACGACCACAAGTAACTTTACACCATTGTTCTGAATTAGACAAGAAATACCAGAGGCACTGTAAACTAATTATAGAAACATAGAAAACCTACAGCACAATACAGACCCTTTGGCCCACAAAGCTGTCCCAAACATGTCCTTACCTTAGAAATTACCTAGGCTTACCCATAGCCCTCTATTTTTCTAAGCTCCATGCTCCTATCCTGGACTCTCTTAAAAGACCCTATAGTATCTGCCTCCACCACTGTTGCCGGCAGCCCATTCCATGCACTCACCACTCTCTGCATAAAAAAATTACCCCGACATCTCCTCTGTACCTTCTTCCAAGCACCTTAAAACTGTGCCCTCTCATGATAGCCATTTCAGCTTGGGGGAAAAAGCCTCTGACTTACCCACACAGTCAATGCCCCTCATTATCTTGTAGACCTCTACCAGGTCATCCCTCATCCTCCGTCGCTCCAAGGAGAAAAAGCCGAGTTCACTCAACCTATTCTCATAAGGCATGCTCCCCAATCCAGGTAATATCCTTGTAAATGTGCTCTGCACCCTTTCTATGGTTTCCACATCCTTCCTGTAGTGAGGTGACCAGAACTGAGCACAATACTCCAAGTGGGATCTGACCAGGGTCCTATAGAGCTGCAACATTACCTCTCGTTTCTTAAACTCAATCCCATGATTGATGAAGGCCAATGCACCATATGCCTTCTTAACCACAGAGTCAACCTGCACAGCAGCTTTGAGTGTCCTATGGACTCGGACCCCAAGATCCCTCTGATCCTCCACACTGCCAAGAGTCTTACCATTAAACCATATTTTGCCATCATATTGACCTACCAAAATGAACCACCTCACACTTCTCTGGGTTGAACTATCTGCCGCTTCTCAGCCCAGTTTTGCATCCTATCAATGTCCCACTGTAACCTCTGACAGCTCTCCACACTATTCACAACACCCCCAACCTTTGTGTCAACAGAAAATTTATTAACCCATCCCTCCACTTCCTCATCCAGGTCATTTATAAAAAATCACAAAGAGTAGGGGTCCCAGAACAGATCCCTGAGGTACACCATTGGTCACCGACCTCCATGCAGAATATGACCTGTCTACAACCACTTTTTGCCTTCCGTGGGCAAGCCAGTTCTGGATCCACAAAGTGTAGTCACATCCTCAAAAAATTCAATCAGGCTCGTAAGGCACGACCTACCTTTCACAAAGCCATGCTGACTATTCCTAATCCTATTATGCCTCTCAGGATCTTCTCCATCAACTTAACAACCTCTGAAGTAAGACTCACTGGTCTATAATTCCCTGGGCTAATATCTCTACTCCCTTTCTTGAATAAGGGAACAACATACACAACTCTCCAATCCTCTGGAATCTCTCCCGACCCCATTGATGATGCAAAGATAATTGCCAGAGGCTCAGCAATCTCCTCCCTTGCTTCCCACAGGAGCCTGGGGCACATCCCATCCAGTCCTGGTGACTTATCCAACTCGATGCTTTCCAAAAGCTCCAGCACATCCTCTTCCTTAATATCTACACGCTCAAGCTTTGCAGTCCACTGCAAGTCATCCCTACAATCGCCAAGATCCTTTTCCGTAGTGAATACCGAAGCAAAGTATTCATTAAGTACCTCTGCTATCTCCTCCAGTTCCATACACACTTTTCCACTGTCATACTTGATTGGTCCTATTCTCTCACGTCCTATCCTCTTGCTCTTCACATACTTGTAGAATGCCTTGGGGTTTTTCAATCCTTTCTGCCAAGGCCTTCTCATGGCCCCTTCTGGCTCTCCTAATTTCGTTCTTAAGCTCCTTCCTGCTAGCCTTATAATCTTCTAGATCGCTATCATTACCTAGTTCTTTTTTAAACCTTTCATAAGCTCTTTTCTTCTTGACTAGATTTACAACAGCCTTTGTACACCATGGTTCCTGTACCCTACCATCTTTTCCCTGTCTCATTGGAACGTACCTATGCAAAACCCCACGCAAATATCCCTGAACATTTACCACATTTCTTCCGTACGTTTCCCTGGAACATCTGTTCCCAATTTATGCTTCCAAGTTCCTGCCTGATATTTCCCCTTACTCCAATTAAACGCTTTATTATATCCTACTCAAGTATCAAAATGTACAAGGACAGCACCAGATGACCAACACTGGCTACTCAAACCCTCAAAATTCACAACTTCAGGAAAAATTACAACATTAAAAGTTTCAAATCATTCTTTTGGTCACAATGTAGAAAAAGATCTATGAAAGGGATGATGAAACTAGATCCCAAAATCCATGCTACAGTGCATTCATTTAAACAAATTGCGTAGTAGAAATAATCTAAGTGACAAGAATAGGTTTCTCATCTGGAAGAGCTTAAGCTGCAATTACCCAGATTCCAGTTTTAATAAATTGGATGTCAGAATAGTTAAATACAAGTTACAATGCATTTTTACTGCACCCGAAAGAAAATAACTTTATTGAGGTCGAAATTGTTATGTGGAGTCTTAAGTCTAAAGTTTGTTTCTAACTTACCAGCTCCAAACTCCTCTATATTTATTTTAAAGATAGCACGTGGAACAGGCCCTTCCAGTCCTATAAGCCACATGGCCCAGCAACCCACTTATTTAACACTAGCTTAATCACAGAACAATTTACAATGACTAATTAACCTACTAATCAGTATGCCTTTGGATTTTGGGAGCACCCGGAGGAAACCCACATGCTTGTACAGGAAAGCGAGGATAAAATTGAACAAAGTTACATGGAAGTAGCCACCCCAATGTTGCAGGAGGCTAGACAGGGTAAGATAGTACAAAGATAGCATTGTTTCCTTCAGTAAAAATCCTGCCTGACAAACCTATTGGAATTCTTTGAGGAGTTTACAAGGGGATGCAGTGGATATTGTATATTTGGACTTTCAGAAGGCCTTTGACAAGGTGCCACACACGAGGCTGCTTACCAAGTTAAGAGCTCATGGTATTACAGGAAAATTACTAACATGGTCAGAGCACTGGCTGATTGGTATGAAACAACCAGTGGGAATAAAAGGATCCTTTTCTGGTTGGCGGCCAGTGACTAGCGGTGTTTCACATGGGTCAGTACTGGGACCACTTCTTTTTAAGCTGTATACAAATTATTTTGATGATGGAATAGATGGCTTTGCTGCCAGATTTGCAGATGATACAAAGATTGGTGCAGGAGAAGCTAGCGTTGAGGAAACAGGAAGGATACAGAAGGACATAGATTAGGAGAATGGGCAAGAAAGTGGCAAATGAAACACAATGTTAGAAAATGCATGGTCATGCACGTTGATAGTAGAAATAAACGTGTGGACTATTTCCTAAACAGGGAGAAAATCCAGGAATCTAAGATGCAGAGGGACTTGGGAGTTCTTGTGCAGAACATCCCGAAGGTTAACTTGCAGGATGAGTCAGTGGTGAGGAAGGCAAATGTCATGTTAGCATTCATTTCAAGAGGTCTAGAATACAAGAGCGAGGATGTGATGCTGAGGCTTTATAAGGCGCTGGTGAGGCCTCACCTTGAGTATTCTGAACAGTTTTGGGCCCCTCATCTTAGAAAAGATGTGCTGGCATTGGAGAGGGTTCAGAGAATGTTTATAAGGATGATTTGAGAAATGAAGACCATAAGACAAAGGAGAAGTCGGCCATTCGGCCCATCGAGTCTGCTCCGCCATTTTAAAATGAGCTGATCCATTCTCCCATTTAGTCCCACTCCCCCACCTTCTCACCATAACCTTTGATGCCCTGGCTACTCAGATACCCATCAATCTCTGCCTTAAATACACCCAATGTCTTGGCCTCCACTGCCGCCCGTGGCAACAAATTCCATAGATTCACCACCCTCTGGCTAAAAAAATTTCTTCGCATTTCTGTTCTGAATGGGTGCCCTTCAATCTTTAAGTCATACCCTCTCGTACTAGACTCCCCCATCATGGGAAACAACTTTGCCACATCCACTCTGTCCATGCCTTTCAACATTTGAAATGTTTCTATGAGGTCCCCCCTCATTCTTCTAAACTCCAAGGAATACAGTCCAAGAGCAAACGTTCCTCATATGTTAACCCTCTCATTCCCGGAATCATTCTAGTGAATCTTCTCTGAACCCTCTCCAACGTCAGCACATCCTTTCTTAAATAAGGAGACCAAAACTGCCCACAGTACTCCAAGTGAGGTCTCACCAGTGCCTTATAGAGCCTCAACATCACATCCCTACTCCTATACTCTATTCCTCTAGAAATGAATGCCAACATTGCATTCGCCTTCTTCACCACTGACTCAACCTGGAGGTTAACCTTAAGGGTATCCTGCACGAGGACTCCCAAGTCCCGTTGCATCTCAGAACTTTGAATTCTCTCTCCATTTAAATAATAGTCTGCCGGTTTATTTCTTCTGCCAAAGTGCATAACCATATACTTTCCATACAAGGGTTATCATACAAGGAACATTTGATGGCTCTGGGTCTGTACTCCCTGGAATTCAGAAGGATGAGGGGGGATCTCATTGAAACTTTGAATGTTGAAAGGCCAAGACAGAGTAAATGTGGAAAGGAGTTTCCCATAGTGGGAGAGTCTAGGACAAGAGGGCACAACCTCAGGATAGAAGGGCACCCTTTCAAAACAGATGCGAAGAAATTTCTTTAGCCAAAGGGTGGTGAATTTATGGAATTCAGCTGTGCATGCAGCTGTGAAGATCAGGTCGTTGGGTGTATTTAAGGCAGAGATTGATATGTTCTTGATTGGACATGGCATCAAAGATTAAAGGGAGATGACCGGGAACTGGGGTTGAAGATCAGCAATGATTGAATGGCGGAGCAGACTTGATGGGCCAGGTGGCCTAATTCTGCTCCTATGTCTTATGCTCATGGGAAGAACATTAAAAACTTTAGATGACGTTGGAACTGGACGCCAACACCGAGCTGTAATAGCGCACATTAGCCGCTATACTACCATTTGAGCTGAATTGAGTAACCAAAAATCTTTAAAAAAAATTTTTAATATAAATATTTGTTGTCTTGAGAGACTATTCTCCAGGCTACATGCCATGACATTTTGTGGCACATTAACAGCTGTGATCCATGATAATAAAAAAAACTCCATTTCATTAACCAACTACATTTTAAGTCTGCCATTACAGGTCTTAGTTCTTATTTTTGCACAATAAAGCTATGCCCTCTCATTTGACTACATATCGAAAACATCAATGCAATATAAATCATTGTTTTGCACCAAAAAAAATCAAAAGCCATTTGTAAACATGATTGATGAATGTCACGTGTTTGAATACTTGTCCACACAGCCAGCCATTGCTTACACCATCTGGAAGGTGCATAACAGTTCATCTCCAACATGGTTATACAGGAATGGTGCGGAAACATGAAGCATATGGAAATCAGAATCAGGTTTAATACCACTGATTTGTGTCATGAAATTTATTTTGCGACGGCAGTACAGTGTAATTCATAAAAACTAAAATATATTAAGAAAAATAATTGAATTAAATTAGTGCAAAAAGAGAGCAAAAATAGTGAGGCATATTCATAGGTTTGTTGTTTGTTCAGAAACCTGAAGTTATTCCTGAAAAGTTCTCTCTCCCCTCTGACTCCTGTTCCTCCTCCCCGATGGTAGCCATGAGAAGAGGACATGAACTCACTCATCCTACCCTTAAAGTTGAGGTTAAACAGTTGAATTCAATATTTCACAGTACCTCAGAAAGACTGCTAGGCAAGAGTATTAATAAATGACAACAGTGGATTGATGAAGTTAATATACTGAGTAGAATTGAACAAAATTGACTGTATCGTAATTGATCTGACGAATGACCTATTGCCTTGCAGGATGAAAACAAGAATGAAGAGTTAAGGGGTAACAGGAAGTCCCAGGTTAAATAGCTCATGTCAGTATAAACCTTGGTTTCACACGGACCATAAAGTCCTTCAATTTGCGGGCAGCAGTGCAGTTCTCTACAGATGTAAAAGTTCTTGCTGCCTTCACTCTTGCACACTACTGTTCTTCAACATGTATTGCCTCTCCAATCTGTGCCTTTCATAGATCTTTCCTCCCTGCATTCCTCCAATTAGGTTTCACTCCTTACCAGTGGCTAAATGAGCAAATAAGATCCTACTGTGACTGTGACACAAGCAATTTCCCAACTCAATCTTTCCACAGGCTGTGATATTGTTAACCACATCACCTTCTTTTAATGCCAGATGAATTAGACCAATCTCAAGCAAGTTTGCTCTGTTTTGTCTCTTCATTGCACAGGAATTACCTGCAATGTTTTTTTTCTGCTCCTGTACAATTATCCGTCTCTCAATGATTTACCCTGTGCCTCGTATCTCATATACACACTGCCCCACATGAGATAATCTGAAAATCCTGTGCTAGATCAGACCAGAAGAATCCCTGCAGATGCTTTATACTGACCCTTTACAGTCTTCACTACCAAATGCACGAGCCTGCAGGTGAAAACTGCACTCAGGAAAAGCCCATTTGCTAGCCTACAGCTCTGTTTCTACATGCCTGTGATCATAGGCATGTAGAATTAGTTGACATACATTTAAACTGATGTACTTTAAAAATGAAAGTTACCTCACTGCAGGTCAGCAGCCTTATTCCTACACGTGCCAGTTATAGCAACAAGACTGAAAGGACAGGAAAACTGTATGTTACAGGACATCATTCAGAGGTGGAACACAATTACATGCATCTGCATTTAACACCCACACATGCCCAGCATGTAACTGTGCTGCAGTCTGTAGTGTCAGTTGAGAAAATGCTGACATAGGTAATGTAGCTGGCCGTTTTCTACAGGAGTATGGCCTATCCCACTGTTTCTGCATCCAGGCCAATGACAGACAGTTCTCAATGATCCTGGGCCCTATAGTTTCCAAATTCTCAGATGACCCAATGACAAAAGCAATCTGCCACTGTGAAAACAGGATCACCCCAGATCCCTGGCCATCAACTTCATCTCCCGCCTGTGAATCATACTGGACAAACTCCACTGTTTGCAACTTTGGTATCATAGCACAGTAAAATAAACTTCCACCCACACTTCCATCACCAGTACCACGAACATTCACGTCCATCTTCATCCTGGCAACCCCCACATGTAACACTACCCATCATGATCATAACTTGTGGTACAAAGAAAACGCTTTCCTACCCGCCTGGCCTCACTTACCACCTTCCACCCATTCTCTTTATCCCCACACAATTTTATTCCCCATTCCATTCCAGTCCTGAAGGGTCTTTGCCTGAGTGTCATCTGTTTATTGATTTCCATAGCTGCTGCCTGACCTGCTGAGTTCCTCCAGCATTTTGTGTGTGTTGCTCAGGAAAATGGAAGTGCTATTTGCACGTGACAAGATACTTAAAACAGTGGGGATAACTTCTGGAAACACCAGCAGAAATAGTTCTGTGCAGAATGGTACATGAAGATAATGTTGATGATTTGCAGGTTCAGATTAGATAATAATGGAACAGGGAGCTTATGATCTCACCATCTGAATGTAAGCGCAGCGGTAATGGTGACAGCAAGAGGATGGTGTGGCTAAGTGTCCTGAGCCAATTAAAATACAATTTCTCTCAACATTAAGTATCATGTGTGATTTTGATCGGGGACATGGCCTTAAACTGACAGGCAGAAACCCAAATGGAAGAATCCAATACGTGCAAGGTTGGCAAGAATTTGGGAGGTTATCAAATAAACCAGGCTCCATCCCCATATTGAATCAACTGCAGCCAACAGCCTCATTCATACATCTCAATCCAACACAATCCTGAGATCTGCTTTTCCAAAATTGTTCCAAATCACACAGGGCCTGCTTATACATTACTATTATTACATAAGATCATCTTTATTTATCACATGCACATCAAAATATACAGTGAAATACATTGTTTGCATCAATGACCATGCTTCTGGTGCCAACAGAGCTTGGCCACAACTTACTACCTCTAACCTCTATGTCTTTTGAATGAGAGGAAATCAAAGCACCCAGAGAAAACCCAAGTGGTTACAGGAAGAAAATACAAACTCCTTACAGACGGTGACTGGAATTGAACCCTGATTGGCTGCGCTGTAAAATGTTATACTATCTGCTATGCTGCAGACCTCCCCAGTCCCAGCTTCCATCCTGCACAGCTTCAGTGAAACAACCTTCATATCTATACTTTCCAATTTGCTTTTTTGCTCAGCAAATTTTAATTACTCCACCAGCAGGACCTACCATGAGAATTGCCAAGAGCCAAAGTCTAGAATTACCTACAAAACCAAGTCTCATCGTTAAAACAAAAAACCTATAGCCAAGGTTTTGATGATCTATTTGAACAAAGTGTAATTTTGTTTTATCACTCATGAAGAATGCTGGTTTTATGATATTAAATAGGGTCACATGAAAGTAAAATAAAAGGCCAAATGCGCTGTTGTTGCTTGTGTTGTTCAGCTGAACATGGAAGGCATGCTATGTTGGTGCTGGAGATATGGCAGCACACGAGGTCTTAGAGCCAGTATAATGGGGAAGAGAGAGGAGTGAGGCAAAGGCTGGTAGATGGATTCCTGGAAGTGTAGCCTCACTGATCACCAACATTCCCATCAAGTAAATATGATACCTGAATGTGTAATTGCACAGTCCACACAGTGATCAGTACACTGCCAATTAGTAGCCCTCTTCCTTCAAGGATAGATTTACCAGACCAGATAAAAAAACAGAGCAACGAAACTACTGGTGACCTGGTAGAAGTTTTCTCACATGGATTTGATGATTTTAAGAGGGTCGCTATTTTGCTGCATTGCTATAATTTTAAAACTGTGCTCATTTACACATAGTGTGCCTTGTACCCACACCAAAAAACAAAATAAATGAAGAATCAAAGAGCCAACTATAGCACACATCTGCTGTATAAAGACAAACTCTGAACTTGGATTTTCTACTGAAGAAATGGAATTCAAGTTCTCTGAAAATTCAGGTCACCATTATATATATTGTGTTGTTCCTCTCCATGCCTTGTGGTGCATCAGACAGCAATCTTTGCCACTTCCTCAGCACTTTGTTTTTTTTTTATATGAGGTTGTGTTACTAGCTTGACACTCAACCCAGCACGGATGGAAAGCGTGCAAGGAGCTGGCTGGATTGGAACCCAGGACCATTTGCCTCCAAGTCTAGTGCGGATGCCCCTACACCATCATCTGGCATATAATCTGTGTACTCACCACTAAAATTTACTGCCAACCCAATTAAAAGCACTGCAGAGTGCAGCAGAACACAGATCCATAGTTCTTTGAAAGTGGCATCACAGGTAGTTAGGGTTATAGAGGTTTTGACACATTGACATTCATGATTCAGAGTACTGAATACAGAAGTGACGATATATTGAAGAGGTACAAGATATTGGTGAGGCTGAATCTGGAGAATTGTGTGCAGCTCTGCTCACCTACCTACCTATCTATAGGAAAGATTAAAGTACAGAGAAAATTTACTAAGATATTGCCAGGACTTAAGGACTTGAGTACAGGAAAGGTTGTAACAGGTCAGGACTTATTTTCCTGGAGCACAGGAAAAATGAAGAGAGACTTGAAGTATACAGAAGTAAGAGAGATAAAGAAAGAGTAAATGCACACAGGCTGATGCTGGGTGAGACTAAAACTGGAGATCACTGGTTTTGGGTGAAAGGTGAAATACTGAAGGGGAACCTGAGGGAAAATTTCTTCACTCAGAGTGTGATGAGAGCATGTAATGAGCTGCCAGAAGTGGTGGATGAGGGTTTGATTTAGGAGGTTTGGACGAGAGGGATATGGGGAGGCTATGTTCCAGGTGCAGATCAATGGGACTTGGAAGAATAACAGTTCAGTGTATATTAGATGGGTCCAAGGGCCATCATGCTCTATGACTCTTAAAAAACCCCAAGAGAAAATCTGGATCTATCCAAAGTATTTACATACAAACTTCACTTGTCAGCATCAATCCTCTTCACTCTAGTCGCATCTCATGGCATCCATGAACAGATTTGAAATTGGAATAGAACTGGTGAAAGGGAGCTCGGTAATGACACTGGGGAGAAATTGAGTGTTTGTCAGTACAAAGAACTTTTAACTGCTGTTATTACAGTTATTCTGCTATTTGCCATGATCATACATTCATTGATCTTAAGGATAAAGGTACTTAAACACTATAGGCAGCAAGTTTGCAAATCAATGTGCAATTGATCTCCACATCATTGAGTTTAAATAAGCAATTTGGGCTTGGTTTGTTGTCACATAGCAAAGTACAGTGAAAAGCTTGTCTTACATACAGTTTGTCCAAGGTCAGCTCACTACACAGTGCATTGAGGTAGTAAAAGGCAAAACATAGAACTGAAACTGAACATAGAAAATAGTGTTAACAGCTACAGAGAAAGTAAGGTGAAAGATCAAAGGTCGATTACAAGGTCAAGAGTCCATTTTATTGCCAAAGGGAACCATTCATCATCACAACAGAAGGGTAGAACCTATCCTTCAGCCTGGTGGTGTGTGCGTGCCTTCCGCCTTTATTATCTTCTGCCCAAAGGGAGAGAAGAGAGAATGTACAGGATGGGTGGAGTCTTTGATTATGTTGACTGGCTTCCAGAGTCCATGGAGGGGAGGTTGGTTTCTGTGACGTGTTGAACTATGGCCACAACTGAAGTTTCTTACAGTCACACACAGACCGTTTCCCATACTAGGCCACAATTCACCCAGTAATAATGGTGTATTACTTTTTTTTAAAAAAAAAATTAGATTTGGCAATTGGATACTCCAAATGTGGCATTATGCTTTTGCTGGTCAGATTTGTCAAAGGATATTTAACTAGGTGAGTAATCATTTTGCTTATAGCACAGAGTTGAAAGACTAGTTAACCATTATGGATGAGTACTTGCCAAATCAAAATAACTCAAATTCTAAGGACAATCCACCGAATTCTTTGTTCAATAGGAGACACAGATTCTTATTTTCTCATCTAAAAGAGCAGGACTCCATTAGATTAGATTATGAGGACATGCAGTCCTCTTTTATTGTCATTTAGTAATGCATGCGTTAAGAAATGATACAATGTTCCTCCAGAATGCTATCACAGAAGCACAAGACAAACCGACTGAAAAAACTGACAAAAACCACATGGTTACAACAGTGCAAAGCAATACTGCAATTTGATAAAGAACAGATCACGGGCACGGTTAAAAAATGTCTCAAAGTCTCTCGAAAGTCCCATCATCTCACGCAAACGGTAGAAGGAAGAGGAACTCTCTTCCTGCCATAAACTTCCAGCGCCGCACCCTCGAAGCACCCAACCACAGCCGACTCGAGTCCGTCCGAAAACTTCGAGCCTCTGACCAGCCCTCCGACACCGAGCACCATCTCTGCCGAGTGCTTCGACCCCGGCAACGAGCAATAGGCAAAGCCGAGGATTTGGGACCTTCCCCTCCGCAGATTCTCGATCGCACAGTAGCAACAGCAGCAAAGCAGGCATTCCAGAAGTTTTTCCAGATGTTCCTCCATGCTGCTCACGTTTGTCTCCATCAAATCAGGATTATGCACGGCCCCTACTTACAAATATATCATTTCGGAGCAGCCGCGCACGCTGCATCGCGCCGCCATCTTCTCCTCCCCTCCCTATTAGTACTGCAGTCTTAGCATTAAGACTTGGATTTGCATAACCTAGGACCTGATGAAGGGTGTAACTGAGTTTAGAATCTCTTGTGTTTTTGTATTTGTATATTGTTGCTCACAACTTCAAATTATCCCAAAGCTCTTAACAACCAGTAAGAATTGGGTAGATTTTACAAGGAATAGTTGCTGTTGTAAGAAATGCAATAAAGCAACCTCCCACAACCAGGAATCAGATGATGACCAACCCCTTAATGATCTTGACAGGGTGAAATTCTGACTATACTCCATGCTCCTCCTTTGAAGTGGAACGGAATATTTGTATTACTTAAACAGATATAGTCTCAATCCAGAACATCGAAAAAGGCAAATGTCAAGTGCCAACCTAACCTTTTATGCTCAAATCCTAGAATGAACTTCTGCCCCAGGAGTACGAGTGCTCCCTATTCAGCTTGGTTATAATAATCTTTGTTGTACATGGTTAAAGTTTATATGGCACGTTCAATTACTAGGACGGAGAATAAAATTACAGCTTTCTGATTAAGCAGGGAGGGTACTATAGGACCAGACTTGGAGATTTGTTAATGTAGGATGCAGGAGCCATGTATCTATTTTCTGTCATGTGGTAGAAACAAATGAGAATAGTTACATATTCTCAGTAGTTTAGTCAAGTGGAGAATGAGCAAGCCACAGGGAATGATATTTTTTTGTTGATCGTTAATTGGATCACTATCAATATATTTAAATGCATATAGAATGGTAATTTAGCTTGACCGCTTAGTTATGCTATTTGGGATTTTATTGAAACTCTAGATCACTAATTGTGCTTAAATATGTTGGTTCAACCATTGACTTCGTTGCTTTGCTAATTTGAACGTTATATCACTAATTTAGTTTTGTTAGCTTTTCATCGCTACAAGATCATTCAGCATTGCTGGTTTTGTAAAAAAGGATCGAAAGTACCCTTTTCACTTTGGAATTTCATTATTTCAAAACCTGTCATACACTGTCAATCTCCTGGCTTAGTCTTTCAGTGGTTTTGGTTTGTCTTAAGGTAATCACTACATTTTGTCAACAACAAAAATAGTTACATCAAATGCACACCTCTCTACTGCAACGGAATGTTTGGACCTGTTGGCGAAATTGGAATCACAACACTGAGAAGCCAGAGCAACTTGTGCCACATAAACAACATTTTTATTGATTCACGCTGTGTATGTGTGTTTTGAATGGTCAGCGCTTCTTGTCCATTGGGTAGCGTTGCTCAGTCGTGTGGTGTTTGCCTGAGGTTTTGGTGCTTTGTTTTATTGAAGTACTAAAATATTCTGGTTGGCAATGTTTTAATTTGAAGGCTGTTGTGTCTGGTCTGGTTTAAGGGCTATGGATACGCGGAGTTTGATTGTTGACTACGTTTATTGAATTGAATATCACTGGGGCTAAGGATGAACAAAGTTAATTGTGAGTGGCGCATCCAGAGAAAGTAATGAGTGTATCAAAGCATGGACTTAGCACCAGCAACCCTGCTCTTAGGGCTTGCAAAAAAAGAAACTGAAGCTAAGCCAAGATTAATCTAATCAAAGTCTTCAAAAAGAGTACAAGACAAATGTGAAAAAAATTAAAGGTTTAACACCAACAATTAATGATTTTATAAAAATTAAAAGAAAATGCCTTACAAGTGCAATCTCATCTTGAGGACCCAACTAATCTGTGAAGCTGTTGCTAAGCAACATCACATGCTCATCTTATAATTCCCAAGCTTGAGCAGGAAAGACAAAATTGATGTTTTTCAAGCATTGGTCACTATTGTAGCATATTTATAGGTGATGTGAAACAATGGTCGAACTAAACATGTTATATTCAAGGTCACGTTGCTGCAACAAGTGACTATGTCTCATTTTCCGTCAGATATTTCTCCAATTCCAAGGCATGTTTTGACTACACCTACAGCAGAGGACCCAAAAGATGACCTGGATTTGAGCGACAGTGTGTATGTAATGCCAGTGCTCGCAGTTCTGCTGCAGGCAGAGCATCTTCTGTATCTGATACCTTCTCTGTATGCATTAGAGGCTAATGAAGCAGAGGCTACAGAAAAGGAAAGAACAGCTTATGTTGCAGGGAGAAATTACTGTGTACATGGTTAAAGTTTATGTGCTAAGGGCTTCGGGTGCTGCAAGTGCTAAAGGTGATCCAACAGGACAGTCTGATGGTGTGAATTCTTAAACTGAAGAGGCAGAAAAACAAAAACAATGCCAATGTTGATTCATTTGTTCAAGTGTCTGTGAATCATAAGAGGATCTTCAGGGTGTTTACTCGCAGCCTGCACTAATGAGGCACTCCGAACCCATGTCATATTTCCTTACAGCAGGGAAGCCATCTTGTTTCGAATGATAGATGTCAGAATAGTGTTATTGATACTATGAAGAAATAAAATTAAACAACAACCTTATTGGTACAACAGCAATATTTAATCTTAGCCGAAAAGAAATGCAAATCTTCAAAGGTGATGCACTGCAGTATCATGCATTCATGAGGGCTTTTGAAAATGGTGAAGGCAAGACTGGCAGCCACAGCGACTACTTCCATTTCCTTCAGCAGTACACTAGGAGTCACCTTAGAGAACTTGTCAGAAGTTGCCAACATGTTGACCCCAAGAAAGGATATGTAAAAGCTAAGGCTTTAGTACTACAGGCACATTTTGGTATCGAACAGACATTTTTGTTTTTATTGAGAGGGAAGCAAAGATTACTATGCACCTGGTGTTTGGGAATATATAGGATATACAATTTTGCTTTAAGGCTAAAGAACGCAGCTTTGCCACTCCTGTGGCCAGTGTGAGAAGTAAAGCTAAAACTGAACCTGGAACGAATGGAAGGGAAATGGTCTCATCAACCAAAAGGGTTTGTCTGTTCTGTGAGGGTGAACATAGTGGATTTGTGCCCTCTGCTGGGGAAAGAGGCTCAGTGAGAAGATTGCCTTCCTAAAAGAAAATGATGTCTGCTTTGGTTCTTCCAGCAAGATGGTGGCACAACTAGTCTTCTATGGGATTCATGAAAGGTGCTACTGTTCTAGTTGAATGTACTTCTAATGATTACAATTTCTTGCAAGACATTAACTTAGGCCACAAGACCACAAACACAGGAGCAGAACTAGGCCCTTTGGCCCATCGAGTCTGCTCTACCATCATGGCTGATCCAATTTTCTTCTCAGTCCCAACCTCTTGTCTTCTCTGCATATCCCTTCATGCCCTGACTAATCAAGAAACTATAAACCTCTGACTTAAATATACATAAAGACTTAGCCTCTTCAGCTGCCTGTGGCAAAGAATTCCACAGATTCACCACTCTCTGGCTAAAGAAATTCCTCACCTCCGTTCTAAAAGGACACCCCTCAATTCTGAGGCTGTGCAATACTTAAAAGTACCACAGGCCTACACTATCAGCGAGTTACTTGCTGGCAGATTTAATGAAGCAGCTGAGCAATGTGCTACTGCCTGAGTCGATGGACACTTACAGTTAAATAGTGAGTGCTGTCGTGGTTGCTTCTCTTGTGATTGTAAGACCCCTTCAGACATGGTTAATCTGGTACAGCGCAAATCTGATTCACTGATTTATTGGATAACAACAGGGGCAGAAGGTGGGGGAACTCCCTGGCCTTGGTCATAGCGAGTACTAAGCCTGAAGCCACGGTGTCATCTTTTTGCAGCCGCCGGAGTGAGGAGACAAAGCTGTTGTGCTTCACCAAGGCAGTGTGGTGTAGCCCTCCAAGGGTTTCACTTGGTAGAAAAGCTCTTGTGGTCGACTGCAGATTTTTTGGCGGTACTTCATGGACTCAGGCCTCAAGCTGCAGAGTCACTTGCTTTTCAGCTACCAGGGAAGCAGCATCCAAGCTGTCACGCTCTACCAGGGGTGGTACAGCACAGCTGTGGTTGACTGAAGATTTCAATTGGACTGAGGGGTCTGGACTATATACTCATATAGATTTGCCTGGTTGTGTTTCTACTAATATTCTATGTGTCGATATATGCAACAACTGGGCCTCTAAGCCATAGCATCGCCTAGCAGGCATCAGGGCTGGTCAAGAGAGGATCTTGGTGACCTGGACTCTATACATGCACATTCCACGTTGCTGTATTTTTACTAATATTCTATGTGCATGTATATGTGAGGACTCTACTTCTAAGCTGTGGTGTCGCCTAGCGGGCACAGGGCAGGTCAACATTTGATATTGCTGGATGGGGGGGGGGGTCTGGACTATATACATGCATATTCTGTGTTGCTGTATTTTACTGATAATCTATATGGACTTGTTTACTTGTATGTGCGAGGACTGGGCATCAAGCCAGTATCACAGGGCATCGGGACTCTCATTCTGTGAATGTGCTTTAGTATCTTGACCCTGTACTAACAGTGTCTTGTTCGGCTGTATTCTTGTATGGTTGAATGACAATTAAACTCAAATTGAATTGTGTACAGGACACATGAGCAAGGATTGCAGGAAGCATCGTTCATGCAAGGTATGCAGTGGTAAGTATCCCAACATACTTCATATTTTGTAACAAAAAGGGGGCAGAATCAAAACAAGCAGTGAAAGAATCAGACTCAGCAGTGAGTAGTGCCCTGGTAATTTTACTGCACATGATCAAGGTTGTAAATCTCCCATAGTTCCAGTACAAATGAAGTCTAAGGAGGCCAACAAGACAGTGGTTACTTATGCTTTCCTAGGTCAATCTCAGCAGTGTTCTGGACAGTGGGCCTCATGAACAAGCTCAACCTCACAGGAAAAGGGACACGCACTCTCTTATGCACCATGGATCAAGAGAAGATCGTGATGAGCTACATTGTTTCAGAATTGGAAGTGGCTGGCGCAAATGGTGAAAACTATTTGAACTACACAACACATATACGCAGGAAAGTATGCCTGTACACAAAAGGAACAGTCCACAACAGAGGAATCTCCAGGGACAGTCTCACCTGAAACACCTTCATTTGCCAGCGACTGATTCAGAAGTTGAGCTGTTGACAGAGACAAATGTGCCTAAAGCACTGGAGCGGTTGCAGGGCTCATGATGAACCTTATGCAATTAGAACACAGCACTGTGAATGGACAATGGTGATGGAAGAGTCTGCACAGCCAGAGCTGACAGTTAAAAGGATCTCTCAATTTTGAACTTGGAAGAGCTTTGGCAGTGGCAGTTCAAGGCAGACCTGCCTTAATGCCGTCAGGATGAACAAGTTCATGGAACTGGTTACAAATTCTGCAAACCTGGTGGATGGCCACTACCAGATTAGTCTGCCTTTGAGAAAGAAAGATTCTACATTGATGCCCAATAATAGGAAGATTGCAGAACACCATGCTGTATATCCAAGGAAGAGGATCAAGAATTTGTTATTTCACATTGACTACACAGCTTTCATGAAGGATGTCATTTCCACAAGTTTGCTGGCATTTTTCAGCATGAAGATCTGGAACACAGTGATGGGCAAGTCTGGTATATTCTACATCATATGTCCATCACCCCAGAAAAGCTAAACTGTTGTGTTTGACTGTGGAGACACTTTTCAGGGAACATCACTTAATGCTCAGCTTTTACAGGGACCAGGCCTCACTAGCTCACTGACTGAAATCAAAACCAGAATCCGAAAAGAGCCAGTGGTGATCATAGTAGATATTGAATAAATGTTTCATCAGGTTGAAGTACCAGTGGAAGATGCAGATCTGCTGAAGTTTCTCTGGTGGACTGATGGTGACCTCAGCCAAGATATGATGGACTTTAGAATGGTGGTACATGTCTTTGGAGTAACTTCGTCACTGAGCTGTGCCAACTTTGCCCTTAGGAAATGCACAAAAGACAATGAAGAACTATACAGCTGCAAGATAAGGTTTTGCAATGCTTCTATATTGATGACTGTCTTGCATCCATGTTCTGAGGAAGAAGCGGTGTCTCTCTATCATGACCTTGTATCCATTTGTGCAAAAGGTGACTTTCAACTCAAAATGGATAAGCAACAGTATGCTAGCTGTGACACTAGAAGGCATCCTCTTTAGATAGAGATTCTTTGTTAATGCACTTCGATGCTTTATAGCAAAACGAGGACAGATTTGTGAACTGCGCTCTGATTAATGTGACAAACTTTGTCGGAACTGAGCAAGAGTTGTGAAAAGCCATTGAGAAGTGGAATCATTCAAGATCAGTGATGTCCTTCTTCAAGAAGGAATTAAGTGGATTTTTGAACAACCCCTACCCCCCCCCCCGCTACCTGGTTCATATCATCAAGGAACATGGGAGAAGTTGATTAGGTTTGTGTGAAAGGTCCTCAATTCCACCATGAAGGCACAGAATTCTTTGTGAAATAGCAGCTATTATCAATGGTTATCCAATAACTAAAGCAAACTCCGATCTCAATGACTTGAAAGCAATAACACCCAACCATCTTGCGTCTGAAGACCTCACCATCCTTACCACCAGGACAGCTCTAAAAGGAAGACATTTACACTCATTATAGACGGCAATAGGTCCAATACATGTCAAATTTGGTCTGGAAATACAGGAGTATTAACTACAGTTACAGGAATCTCAGAAATGGTCAGGTATAAACACAATTTCCTCCCAAGAGACATTGTGCCTACAGTTGATGACACAGCGCCTCAAAACTTGTAGATCATGGGAAAGAGTCAATCAAGGCAGAAGAGGATTTGCATGACAGGTGTGCATCAAGACCAACTGTCTGGACAGGCCTACAACCAAGACCCGTCTTCTACAAGAGGCAGAGATATGAGGAACTACAGCTCTTTAAACTTTGTGACTGACTTGACAGAGTGGCGGTAAAGATCACTCTGTACTGGGCTAAGAGCAATTCATCTCCGGGCTGGATGACTGTTACTTGACTGAAAGAAGAAAGACGGAGAACATTTGTATATATTTAAAATGTCTGACTTGGAATTTTTCATGTTTCCTATTTTAGTAGTATGCAGTTGTAATTATTATAGTGTAATAATTAAGGAACTGGTATGTAGGAAGCATGTCTCTATTTTCTGTCACGTGGGTTGGGGCGTGGTAAAAGTGAGTCTAGTTATATATTCCCATTTCAATAGCTGTTTAGTCTAGTGGAGAGTGAGTCATGGGGAATGACATTTTGACGTTGATCATTAATTAGAATGCTATTAGTATGCTTAAGTACATATAGAACTCTAGTATTGCTGGTTATGCTAATTTAGTCCAACGGTTTAGTTACATTAGTTGGAATGCTATTAGTATGCCTAATATGGATGGAACACCAATTTAGTTTGACCGCTCAGTTACACTAATTGAGACATTATTGGAACGTTAATTAGATAGCTAACTTTGCTTAGGTACATTGGTTCAACCACTAACCTTGTTACTTTGCTAATTTGAAAGTTACATTGCTAATTTAGTTTCATTAGTTTTTCCATCTGTACAAGATCATTTGGCTTTGCTGGTTTCATAACAAGTTACCTTTTTCAACTTTGGAACTTCGTTACTTTGAAGCCCATCAGAGTACAGATCTCCTGGCTTAGTCTCTCAACAGTTTTGATTTGTTTTGAAGTAAGTGCTTCAGAAACAATGACTGAAATCCCATCTTTGCTATCTAATTTTGCAAATGGAGTTAAAAAAATTAAATGCATTACAAATAATTGGTGGGCCAGATGTCTGCCCTTGACACCTTCACTCCAATATAAAAGTTAGCAGCAACCACTTGCTGTCAATACTAAGTATACGGCACTCGATTACTCACAGGTCACAGCTGGGGGCTTCCATCTCAATAATGTGCAATCAGAAAAATTGAGCACTGCAATGTTGATCTGCAGATCAGACATACTGGTTGTATTTCTCACTGTGGGGATGGAACCTGGTACATTTTCCAGTTCACATTAGCGTGGGTGACGCAAGTGGTTGAGCAAGCCACTCTGGTGTAGAGTATTGCTACCAATGCCACACCCACAAATTAAATAAAAGTCAAGAGAAAACATTAGAAATGCAGTATTGTTATAGCAAACACCCAACAAGCGCAACAGCAAAGTGAGATACAGTTAAGAGGGAATCAAAAAAAACTTACCTGGTAACTGAAGCAGATAATGATAAGGCTCTAGTAAAATCTGTTCTGAAGATACTTTACTCTCCATTGCTCTCAATTATAGGCAAGAATGTTTATCTGCAACACATCATGTAGACAAAACATTATGATGGTATAGGACACGACCACAAACTTATTCAGAAAATTTGTCAGTTTCAGTTACATGACACAACTTGGCTGCAAAATACCATTAAGATTTAGAATGGCATGACATCCCTTCAGAAAAATGCAGTTTATTAAATACAGGTGTCCCCCACTTTTCGAACGTTCGCCTTACGAAACCTCACTGTTACAAAAAAAGGCAGCACATGAAAAGAAAAGCAGCATGCGCCCCAAGCAGCCGCTCCTCCCCCGGAGCTGCATTCTAGTACCTGTGGTTGGGGACTGCTGGCTTAAATGTTACTGGAGAGAGTGTTTCTGCCGAGAGCACTTGTGTGAGATTTTCGCTACAGAGAACAGTGCAGCAATGATTGTACAGAAGTATTTCTACTTTATATAGGCTGTATACTTATCATTCCTGCTTTTACTATATGTTACTGTTATTTTAGGTTTTGTGTTACTTGGTATGATTTGGTAGGTTATTTTTGGGTCTGCAAACACTCACAAATTTTTCCCATATAAATAAATGGTAATTGCTTCTTTGCTTTACGACATTCTGGCTTACAAACTGTTTCACACGAATGCTCTACCTTTGGATGGCGGGGGATACCTGTATATTTACTGGTATTAAATAAAACATTCCTACCACCCTTACACATTGATGAATAATAAAACTAGAATAATAAAGGGCAATTTTTTTGTATACAACTAAAACATAGAGGAAATTGTACAATTTGTGATTGGAGAAGTATTTGAACATGTACCAATTTTATTTATTTAGAGATATAGAACGTGGAACAGGCTCTTCCAGCTCAACGAGCCACACTGCCCAGCAACCCATTTAAACCCAAGCCAATTGCAGGGCAATTTACAATGACCAATTAACCAACTAACCCATACATTTTTGGAATGTAGGAAGAAGTCAGAGCACCCGGAGAAAACCCATGCAGTCACAGGGAGAACGTACAAACTCCTTACAACAGAATTGAATTCTGAACTCAGTTGTAAAAGCATCTCGCTAACTGCTACGCTACCATGGTGCTAATAACAATATTGATTTTGATGACTTACATAGAATGTTGTGCAGACCTTTTAACCTACTCTAAGATCAGTCTAACCCTCCATGCTCTATTTTTCCATCAACCATGCGACTGAGTCTCTTAAATGTCCCCGAACTATCTGCTTCTACCACCACCCTTGCAGTGTTTCACACACTGACCACTGAGGGGAAAAAAGATTACCACTGACATCCACCCCTACACTTTCCTCCAATGACCTTACAATTATCTCGCAGGGGGAAAAAAGTGTCTAGCTAGCCGATTGATCCATGCCTCCTATCTTGTACACATCTATCAAGTCATCTTTTATCCACCTTGGCTCCAAAGGAAAATGCCCTAGCTCGCTGAACCTGCCTTCATAAGACATGCGCTCTAATCCAGACAGCGTTCTGGAAAAACTCCTCTGCACTCTCTAAAGCTTCAACATTATTGCTATAAGGAGGTTTCCAGAACTGAACACAATATTCGGCTGTGGTCTAACCAGGATTGAGAGAGCTGTAACATTCCCTCACAGCTTGAGCTTGATCCTCCTAATGAAGGCCTGCCTACCCACCCTATCAAACCGCGCAGCAACTTTCAGGGACCTATGGCTGAGTACCCCAAGATGTCTGCTCCTCCACACTGCTAAGAATCATGCAATGAACCCTTCACACCCTGCGGGAACCCTGTATTCTGCTTTCAAATTTGACTTCCAAAGTGAATCCCTTCACAGTTCTCTGGGTTGAAGTCCATCTGGCACTGCTCAACACAGCTCTACATCCTGTCATTACAACTGACAAAAATTTTCTACACTATCCACCACTTCAACCTTTGTGTCAGCTGCAAAGCTTAGTAACCCACTCTTCAACTTATCACAAAGAGCAGATCCCTGTGGAACACCAGCAGTCACTGACCTCCAGACAGAATATGCTCCATCTACAATCATCCTCTGCCTTCTATGGGCAAGCCAATTCTGAATCTGCACAGCCACGTTTTTGTGAACAAAACCAGTCCTGCCAATGATTCACTATTTAATTACATCATTTCAACTTCTAGCTCTTCAGTCTACGCTAGTCTAACCAAACTGAATGCAAGCTTCAGGATTAGTGTCCATTTTCTACTACGATTCAATGTAACCCATTGTTTACACCACTTTCATCCATTTCTTTCTATTCATATTGCTTACCCTAGAAAATATTCTTAAGTACACAAGAATGCTATTGCATTTCATTCAGCACTGGCAATCTATTTCAAACAGCGCTTGTTCTTGCAGAAACATGGCTCCAGGACAACATCCCATGCACCAACAATCTACAGGCCATGCTGCTCAGATTTGCCTACTTTTTTTTTGTTTTTCTATTATAATTACATGTGCTACACGTACCTTGTGCTGTGTGTGACTGTTGGTACTGTTTTGCACCTTGGCCCCTTTTGGCTGTATTCATGTGAGTGGTTGAATGACAATTAAACTTGCCATTATTTGTTATCCACCTGTGAGCAGTAGCTCCTGGCTTGTCATATGATGTTGATCTTAGATGTGATCACAATCCTCCCTTTGTTATTGTTTTGAAGTCATTGCCAAGCTGTGAGGCAGTCCACATTTGTTCCACCAATTATGTTAATCCTGGTTCCAGACAGGAAATGGATTGCAACAACACTTTAAAATAGGACATTTCTGGACACCAAGTGATGAAACCATGATTGAAAACAAATCACGTCTTTTAGTTTGCTGACTGCAGTTCTAACAGGAGTTTCCACACACCACCCATCCTTCCTCTACCTGCAGAGAAATTGCAACCTCTAAATAAACAAATAAATATATGTATTATTTTTTTTTTAAAAACAGCATTTCAATGAACTTATTCAATACACAAAATGCTGGAGGAGCGGAGCTCAGCAGGCCAGGCAGCATTTACAGAAGAATACAGTCGATGTTGCGGGCTGAAACCTTCATCAGGACTGCAGAAAGAAAGCTAACGAGTCAGACTAAGAAGATGGGGGGGGGGGAGAAGAGGAGGAGGAGGAAGAAACACAAGGTGATAGGTGAAACGGGGAAGGGGAGTGGGGGCAGGGATGAAGTAAAGAGCCAGAAGTTCATTGGTGAAAAAGAGATACAGGGCTGGAGAAGGGGGAATCTGATAGGAGAGGACAGAAGACCATGGAAAAAAGGGGGAGGAGCACCAGATGATGGACAGGTAGGGAGAGGGTGAGGGGGAAAAGGGAATGGGGAATGGTGGGGGAGGGGGATTACCAATAATTCAAGAAATCAATGTTCATGCCATCAGATTGGAAGCTACCCAATTGGAATACAAGGCGTTGCTCCTCCAACCTGAGCGTGTCGCCATTGCTACAGTAGAGGCTGCCATGGACTGCATGGGAAGTGTAATTAAGATGGATGGCCACGGGAGATCCTGCTATTTTTGGCAGATGGAGCGTAGGTGCTTGGTGAAGCGGTCTCCCAATCTACGCCAGGTCTCACCAATATACAGGAGGCCACACGAGGAGCACCGAATACAGTAAATGACTCCAGCTTCATAGATAAAGTGCCACCTCACCTGGAAGGACTGTTTTGGGCCCTGAATGGTAGTGAGGGAGGTGGTGTAGGGGCAGGTGTAACACTTGTTCTGCAGGAGGGATAACAGTGATACCAGTGCAGTCTTGGAACACACTGTTCCTCATAACCGACAAAAAGGCAGGCATGAGCTGTGACCCACGCAAAGGAAGTGGGAGGAGCTGAAGAAATTGAGAGCAAGGACAAGTTCTGCCAGATGGAGGAGAGTGGTGGAGGGGAACCGGTTGGATCTGGTGTCCAGAAAGAAATCGAGAGCTTTGAGGCCTTCCTGGTGGGTGATGGAGATGAATGGGGACTGGCCATCCATATTGGGGCCAGGAAACTTGAAATCAGGGCATTTTCCTTCACCCCTCCCAGTTTCACCTACAACTTTGTTTCTCTCTCCCCATCCCCACACCTTCTTATTCTCACTCCATCTTTTTTTCCTTTCAGTCCTGATGAACGGTCTTGGCCCAAATCGCAGATTTTACTCTTTTCCATAGATGCTGCCTGGCCTGCTGAGTTGCTTGGATTCCAACATCTGCAGCTTTTTTCTTGTTTGTCAATGAACTTATTCTTGTTTGTTTTCCCCTTTGCATCCGATTTATTCTGTTCAGCCATTAGAGGCTTTAATGCAACTTCTATGAACTCTGTAAAAGTCTATATAAACAATCTGCACAGATATGTGCATCAGCAAGCATTAATAAATTTGTTCCACATCTGATAAACAGTAGTGCTGATTTCCCCAACACCTAACCACTACTACTGAAAATAAATTCTACAGACTAGCTGGTTGAGTGATGTAACCATCTTCCATACAATGATAACAAAACCAAAACTGATTTTGGACTTTAGGAAGGTGAAGCCAGGCAAACACAACAGCAGAAGACAGAGGAGCAGAATAGGCTATTCAGCTCTGCCATGCACCTATGGTCATTGAAAGGTCTGCAGGGAAAAAGTGAGCACTTCAAATTCCCAGCTGCCAACATTTCAGAGGATCATTTTGGATCCAGCACAAAGTAACAACCATGAAAGCACACCAGAATGACAAACTTCTGCAGATGTACAGTGCAACACATTCTGACTGGTATGGAGGCCTGGTATGGAAACTTCAAAGCACAGGAATACAAAAAACTATACAAGGGTAGTGAACTTGGGGCAGTTCCATCATGGGCATAGCTCTCCTCGCTGAAGACAACTACAGGAAGATCACCAAAATCAAGGACCTCTCCCTCCAAAAAATCTGGTCCTTGCCATTGATGCTGCCATTAGGCAGGAGGTACAGGGAGCTGAGGACCCACACTTTAAGGTTCAATGACACCTTTGTTTATTATTCTGCGATCAGGTTCTTCAACAGTCCTAAAAAAACCATTGACACCTCAGATTTTTCTCTTAACTTGCACTGTCATATTTATTTTTTCATGCATGTATGATTTATGTTAATTATGTTTTTAAATTTTTGTTATCTTTAGCATACTGCACAAGGAAAGCTTGCTTCCTCATGGCACTGAAACATGAATTTGGAACCAATATTAAACTGGTAAAAAGGCACCTTTCACCAAGACATTATAAATTGCTTTATGATTAAACTATTTGAAGTGAGGTAGTTTTCAAATTTTATTAATTCTATAGAAAGCAATTTATGATGTTATATGATGTACCAAGTTGTAATAACTTGTAAAGGCTTTTCTCTGATCCCTCAAATTATTCATTAGCAAAATCAAAAACTACCTTCTCTACCTTTTGTCCATTTCATTCCAGCATTAAAAACTTCAAGGTAAATTTATTGAAAAAGTATTGTGCTATATACAAACTTGAGATTAATTTGCTTGCAGGCACCCACAGGAAAACAAAATACAACGGATCCATGAAAAAGCAGTCGCTGAGTTCAGGCTTTCATATTCCTTCCCATACCCCATCCTTAATTCAAAGTCCCACACCTCCATCTCCCAACTCAGAAAAATCAAAAAGCAGACTTGCTTCTAGTGAAACTCCCTCATGAAGAAAGTCCTCTCATTGGTATACAATTCCCTGCAGCACCAGAAGCAGATATTCAGATATTCATGTCCAGTGTGTAAGCAGGTGCACACTACTTTCAAAACCGTTGACTGGTATGCACTGCGTGGAGTGTGGGTCTGCAATATTTGTAAAGTGAACCAATATGCAGGCAGAATATCAGAATAATATCTCCCTTTAAATTTGTTACAGATGCTGTACAAATGCTCAGGTGCTTAAAATGGCTTTTGAGGATACTGAAGTGATGGAGAAGCAGAAAAATTGAGGGCCATTTTGGAGCTGAAAAAGTGCATCTCAATATATAGCAATCAACGGTGGGTAAAACACAAGAGTGGATGGGAGGAACTAGACACCCGGTCCCTTAAGCCAGCGGTCCCCAACCACGATACGAGTCAGCTGCACCTTTCCTCATTCCCTGTCACGCACTGTTGAACTTGAACATAGGGTTGCCAACTGTCTCATATTTGCCAGGACATCCCGTATATTGGGCTAAATTGGTTTGTCCCATACAGGACCGCTCTTATCCTGTATTTCCCCCACTAAGGTAGAGTGTTCCTATGAAACCTATCATGCCAAAATGGCATAAAGCGAAGAAGCAATTACCATTAATTTATATAGGAAAAATTTTTGAGCGTTCCCAGACCCAAAAAAATAACCTAACAAATCATGCCAAATAACAAATAAAAACGAAAATAAATAACACTAACAAATAGTAAAAGCAGGAATGATATGATAAATACACAACCTATATAAAGTAGAAATAATGAATGTATAGTTCGGAAGATGAAGGCAAAACCCATTTGTAGGATCAGCACGTATGCGCATGCGCACATCACGTGCACACGTTACGCATGCGCCCACAGATGCCCGCGCAAGGCTTCGTGATCATGGTAGTCTTTCCCGGGGTAAAGTGTCCCAGGATTTGACTGCTACTTTTGTCCCTTATTTGGGAGTGAGAAAGTTGGCAACCCTAACTGTAAAAGACATGTTGAGGTGAGTTTAACTCTACTCGAGCAAACCCCCCCCCCCCACCCCAGTCAGCTGGTCTGCAAGAATAGTGTCAATATTAAATCAGTCCGCAGTGCAAAAGAGGTTGGGGACCCCACCTTGAGCTAAGATTCAAAATCATTGCCGAATTGCCTCAGACCTCAACTCCGTGCCATTCCATTCCAGTTTCTATTATCAACTTTAAATATTTCCAATAAATAAGCCTTCACAACCCTCCAAGGTAGAAAATTCCAGAGATTCAACATTCGTTGCAAGCTCTCAGTTTTAAATAATTCCCTTATTATATTCCCTCATTTGATTCTTCCACAAATGTAAATCTCAGTATCTACCTAGTTAGGACCATGTTTCAAAAAGATCACACCTCATTCTCCTAAACTCAAAAGATAGGAAACCACACGATAACAGTGTAAAGGACATAGCTGAGTGATAAGGAAGAGAAGCTTGAAAGGCATATGTACCAAGGAATGGCAAAGCAACAGAAAACAGTTTGCATATTAAAATCTATTAAAAGACATTAGAGACAAGCAGCCAAGAAAATGGCATGGACTGTTGTGTACTTAAGCTGAACTATGTGCAAAGTAGATCTGAAATCTGCGGGTAACTCAGGCATGCACAGATTTCAGCAGTGAAAGGACCACGAGCAGTGGAAGTGGGTGCTGACCTCAAACTTTTCTGGATGTCAATTAGAATGACCAAAACAAAAGAGTCAACAAGGATGCCAAAGGTCAATGACAAAGGTTAATCTAATAATGCAAACACAAGGAAATCTGCAGATGCTGATATTTCAGGCAACACACATACAAGTTGCTGGTGAACGCAGCAGGCCAGGCAGCATCTCTGGGAAGAGGTACGGTCGACGTTTCGGGCCGAGACCCTTCGTCAGGACTAACTGAAAGAAGAGCTAGTAAGAGACTTGAAAGTGGGACGGAGAGGGGGAGATCCAAAATGATAGGAGAAGACAGGATGGAAGACAGGAGGGATGGAGTCAAGAGCTGGACAGTTGATTGGCAAAAGGGATACGAGAGGATCATGGGACAGGAAGCCTAGGGAGAAAGAAAAGGGGGGGGGGAAGCCCAGCTCCATCCCTCCCCCTCCTGTCTTCTCCTATCATTTCGAATCTCCCCCCCCAATCTCTTACTAGCTCTTCTTTCAGTTAGTCCCGACGAAGGGTCTCAGCCCGAAACGTCAACTGTACCTCTTCCCAGAGATGCTGCCTGGCCTGCTGCGTTCATCAGCAACCCTTATGTGTGAAGATTAATCTCATGACTCAAGTTCATCTTGATAAACATTAAATTGCATGTTGCAGCAACAGTGCTGAATTAAACAATGGATAGGTGAGCTCTATGACATGGAAGCTGGAGAGCAAACTGAATGCTCTTGTGAACCCATTAGCCTAAGGGACAACATGCAAATGAGAAAATAGGTGCAAGCCAAGGATTGATCCATTAGGACTTGTATGCAAAGTGTGGGATTCAAAGTACCTTTTTAAAAAAAATTAGACCATTAAAAACACAACTGAAACAAGCATGACAGCCAAATAAAAATCAAACTGGGAAAATTTGTAATGCAAGAGGAAGTGATTTACCAACAAATTGCTTTTAGAATCAAAATACAGCAGATCCAGCAGCATCAATGGAAAAGAATAACCAGTCAACATTTCGGGTTAAAATTCTTCTTCAGGACTGAGAAGGAAGGGGAAAGATGCCAGAAGAAAAAGGTAGAGGAAGGGGAAAGAGGCTAGCTGGAAGGTGATTATGTGAAGCCAGGAGGGTGAGAAAGGTCAAGGGCTGGAGAAGAAAGAAAGGACTGGGGCGGGGGGGGAGGAGAGGAGTAATAAGCAGGTGAGAAGAGAGAGGTCAGAGTGAGGAATGGGGGGGGGGTAGAGAGAGGAGGAACTTGTTCACCAGGTGAACTTAATATTCATGCCTGCTGCATCAGGAGCATCAGACACAATTGACAACTACAGCAACTTTAAAATCACCTTTAACATCCCCCCCGCCAAATCCTTTAAAGCTAAGTAGCAGTGTTTCAGATTTAGCCTATCATCCCCAAGTAGATAGAATATTTGATATAACATGCAGTAACTCTGTTTGAATCTTTGTTCCAAATTGTAAGATGAAGGGCAAGAATTGAGCCAGAACACAACCTTTTAACATGGTTAAAAAATAAATCTTAGTTGCAGGCAATGCATTAACAAACCTCAGCTTGAAATTAAACCTTCAAGGTGAGTGATAAAGACAAATTCAAACACATCATACAAATTTGCCAAAAGTTAAAAATACATCTTAACAGAAACAGCCCAGAAGAACTGAAGTTCTTGCTTAAGCATAGAAATCACCCTATGCCCATTCTTCCTGCCCTACCCCCCCAGTAAAGCATCCATGGTCTCAAAGTATGCTTACACAAAATGAAACATGTGACCTTCCATTCAAAAACTACCTTTGCTGTATTGAAGGAGAAATGCTACAGAAGCTTGCTCATTTCTAGTCAAGTGCACAATCTCCACACACAAACGCACACAATGTTTCTGTCCAAAACATCAGCTCTTTATTTCTCTCCATAGCTGAGGTTCTCAGGTATTCCATGTGCTACTCTGGATTTCCAGTAACTGAACCTTGTGTTACACAAAGTCTTGTTCTTCCCTGCATATAATGTGAAATGCAGCAGAGCAGCTTCATTTTTTGTGGGGAAAACAGCACTACTCTTAAGAGCTTCAAATAGTTTAATTCCAAAATGCCAATTCAAATCAACGTTATAACTTCACAGAATCTTAGAACTTTGTTTAACCCCATTCACATTGGGGAAAAAAAAATTAACCATGTACTATGCACCAAGAGAGGAGGAAATTATGAATTTTATTCTTTAATGAAACTGGCTCCAATATAGCATCCCTTTATATCACCTGAGGGTAAAGACACTACTACTTTTACCCTCCTCCTAATGTTGAGCAACCATTCACTAAACAAGGCAAGGGACAGTGAAGAGCTGCCTCAGCCAATTTAACCATTACAATAAAACTTGTCTTACACATGATCAGATCCAATCTGAGTAAATGCAATCATTAATTGAGCACTGGTTAAACAGACCAATTATTTGAAATGTACAGATTAAAACTTAATCTTAAAATTGCTTCAGATTCCAAGATTATGCAAGAGTCAGCACCCTACAGAAGGCAACAGTTAAATTCTTAAATAATCACAGGGGAAATTTATTGTGGACTAGAGTGTGGTTCACTGGATGAATCATTGGCAAAGAGACTACTAATGGCGTATAATACAGGCTGAAAATGATAGGTTGAAAGGAATTAAGTACACAACTATTCTGTAATGTCAGTAGACAAATGACAGACAGTATGAAGTAAATGGACCATGAACTAAAAATCACAATCAATAGTGCAAATCAGAAAAGTCAGTATCCAAAACGGCTGTTTGGATAATTTAAAGCCAACTTCAATGCACATTTTTATCTTTACAACAATATAATTGATTGGGTTTAATGTTAGACACAGAGCAATACCAGAGATCAAACACATCAGAAATTAATTTCTCCAGACAAAGGGTCAGTCAGCACAATTTTTTGCAAGCTCTTAATCATATTAACCTCTACTTCTTTATGACCCATATTTTCTTGCAAGTCAATTAATTCAACTAAACACTATTGCCCACCCACTTATACCAGAGCCAATTTACCAATGAGGTGTTCGGGTTATGGAGGAAGCTGGAACGAGCTGATGAAAGCGGACAGTTGCAGGGAAAGCACATAGATGGCACTGGATAGAAGCAGCAAATTGGATTGCTAAAGCTTGAAGCAACCTGCAGTGATAATATGAAGCAATAAACCAATCATGACACTTGAAAGTTTTCCTTTGTTGATTGTCACTTGTCCACACCTTTCAGCAGCGACACCATGCCATTTAATCAGAATCAAAGGGCAGGCTGCACCTGTAGATCTGTTCCCAGCATAATGACTTAAGTGGCTAATTCCCAATTCCCCTCGAATGCATAGCAGCTCCCCGCCCAATTTACTCATAAAATGTCCAATCAAATCTTTCTGCTGCTTAACAATTCAGTTCAGTGTTTCCTTGTCATGGGCTTGATTTCCTGGTTTGCCATTAAAGGCACTGTTTTGATTATAAAATAAAATCTCTTTCCAAGATGAAGGAATAAGCTTTACAAAGTATTACTTGTTAGTGATTTTCTTAATTGAACCATTGGCAAAGTGCCAACACACTGTGCACTCCCACAAAGGATATATTCATTTCATCAGTACAGACTACTTCAATCCTCAGTTTTATTCTCCACTAAATCTACTGGGAAGACCTTATGGGTATCAAGTAGTTCTACTTCGATTGGAAAGAATCAGCTAAGAAATAACTTGGGACTTCAAATGGAACAGCCTTAATTGGAAAGGTACAGCACAAACAAGCCTACAGTGAATACACTGCAGCCTTGACCTGGGTTCTCTAACCTCTGGTGATGTGGACCTTACACTTTCGTGCTGTGACTAAGGGCATGCCAAGCTACCTTACCCATTTCTTTCAACTTAGCTAGCTGGAATACCTCAAGCTGGTCAACTATTGCAATTCCAAATCTTGTATCTCCCCCCCCCCCGCCCCCCCATCAAAAGCTCTTACTGCTTTCTTCCAGTCCTGTTCAAAGCATAGAAATATCCTTTAGTTCTGACAATTGTTCAGGAGAAAAAGAAATTGCTGCTGGACCAGTCCCAGCCTGAAGGAATTCCATGCCAATTTTTCACATATTGCTATTTCAATCTGAGGTTTAGAAGAGGAAACAGATAACAGTAACATCTCTGAAAATCTAGCCTGGGCCCAACGTATTGATGGGATCACGAAGAAGTTACACCAGCAGCTATAGTTCATTAGGAGTTTGAGAAGATTTGATATGTCACCAACAACTCTAGCGAATTTCTATGGATATATCACAGAGAACACTCTGACTGGTTCCATCACCATCTGGTATGGAGGGATAAATGCAAAGGACTGAAGCTGCAGAGGGTTTTAAACTCAACCAGCTCCATCACAGACACTAGCATCCACAGTATTGACATGTTCGAAAGGCAATGCCTCAGGAAGGACCTCTACCATCCAGCACATCTCATCACTCCCATCAGAGAGGAGGCACAAGAGCCTGAAAATCAACATTTTAGAAACATCTTCGCCTCTATCATCAGATTTCTGAATGGTCAATGAACCTACTAACATTACCTCACTATTTTTGTTCTTTTTATATTACAATTTACAGTAAAATTGTATGTATTATACTATACGGCTGCCACAAAACAAACAAATTTCACGACGTATCAGCGATGATAAGCCTGATCCTGATTCATTGCAGTCTCAGAGGGGGAAAAGGAACAGTGACTGCAGCCAGTGTAAGAGGTAACTTGTAATAGAATAACATTACAGATTTAATACATTCTACTACTTCAAAGTGTTTCTGATGCTCCAATGCTGCAGCAATGTCACATTTAATAACCACTGCGTTAAAATTATTTTCTTTACAAACTTAATGACAAAGCTAATATATGTTGTAAGGTCTACAAACAAAGCCCAATGGCCAGTTAAATACAAATTTATACTAACTGCAAAGAATGGGCTGAAAATGGACATTTTCAAGCTTGTGTAGGATGAGAGATCCAAAGTGCTAATTTACACTAGTGTGATGTCTGCAGCAGGGAGATGGCCTGGCAAAGAACAAGTACTTCAAACCTACCAGGAACACACTAACAAAGTGCAGTACTTGATCAGTACTAGTTTAAGAGATGGACAATGATGGTGAGGTTTTAATATACAAAAAAAACCCACAGAAGTGACATTTATGGCAGATTTCCAGATAATTAACATTACTACTCCATTCCAGTTCAGTCTGAAGGACTAAATTAGCATGTAAAGTGAATGAAGTAAGCTGCAAGACAGGGCTACTATAACGATGTCTTGAGAGAAATGGACAAGATAGCTCTGGAAATGGATCATTGTTAGGAAACTTAGAAGAGAAACTGCATTTAACAGTATGGGATTAATAGGGAATAAACCTTCAACAGGTCAAAGGGACCCGTGAATAGTGGACAAGTCCAAGGTTTCAGAACTGATAACTATTTTCTATTGAATATTGTCATTGTATGGGATAAAACTGACAAAGCTGTGGTTACAACTGTATCTATACCTGGGGAAGTTTCTTCAAATAACACAAGAATACAGAGCTACAGAATGTGGGGGAGGGTGCAGAACAGAAAGGAAAAATAAGCTGCTTTCTAATATGAAAGTTATTAAATGCATTATTATTGTTTACAGGAAAACTGCTTAGGAACCATTAAAAGTTTTGAATTCATTCTACTACAAAATTTAAAATGGTGTAAAGCTTTAGTCTTCAAAGAAACTACTCAGCCAGTTATATAACATTTACATTAAAATTATCCTTCAAGCAGGGAGTAAAATTCTTTTAAACATCAAATCACATTTCAAAATTGTTCATACTTCACAATACCAAGGATGACATATTTCTGTGAACGGCTGCATGTCAAAAAAAGGTTTCAGGCACACAAAGCCATTTTGTGTACACAAACCACATTTACCAAAGGATTAAGAAAATTGTACATCAAGAAGTATCACTTCACAGTATCGTACTTTGCCAAAGGAGGGTATTAGGCAATAACCAAAACCCAGTTAGAAAGCATATTAGAGGAAGGGAACAAATGTTTTGTGAAGCTCTATCTACACTGAATGCAAATGCAACGTATTAAGGAGAGCACGTGTACAGAACATGGAACATAGAAGTGGCGATATTTTCAGAGTTATGGCAAAAATAAAATAACTTGCATGTTAATTTATAGCCAAAGTGGATGAGCCAGGACCATTTGTAACATGCAAGTAGTAGTTGTCATTAAATGAAGTTTGAATGAAGGATGGTAAACCAGAAAGTGAATGGAGCAAAATTAAGTCTGTGAGATGATGAGGGTTTCATGAAAAACGAATGGGAGCAAGTAAGAAGGTAGATGACGCTGAGGCAAAGCAGATAGTGTTTAACAGATTTACATAATAGAAACTAAACATTAAGCCCGTTTCAGTCAAAAGGTGACTGGGGGCAGCTCATGGTGCTGCCAAGTTAAAACAAATGAATACTCTGCCACAACCGAGGTCTCAGCACCAGAACAGCCAGCTGTTTACTGTACTATTTACCTATGCTGTGCACTACATGCACTTTGAACTACATTTTATTAATTTATTTGTGGTAATATTGTTTTATTGTTGTGTGACCCAGAGGAATGTTGTTTAGCTTGATTGTATACATGCACAATTAGGTGACAATGAACTTAAAGTTACTGAAAAATCTTACTGAATTGCTACCAAATATAAAGTTTGTGGAAATGGGCTTATGGCAACTACTTCAAGCTTCCTAGTATCCAGTTGAATAAAATTGTTCAATTGGCTAAATACAGTGGAAAAACTTGCTTTGCATATCAACCTTACATGTCATATCAGTAGAGGTAGTACAAGGGAAAAGCAGTAAACGAATGCAGAATATAGTGCTACAGTTATAAACAAAGTGAGTACAGGTAGACAGTAAGGTGCAAGGCCATGGCTGTAGACTGAGGTTGTATATCTTATCACAAAGTAGTCTTACAAGAACAGGACACGAGATGTCCCTGAGCCTTATGGTACACGTTTTCAGGTATGGGAGAGGACAGAAGACAGAATATCATGGTGGGTGGGGTCTTTGATAATGATGGCTGCTTTACCGAGGTAGTGTGAAATGTAGATAAGAGTCCATGTAAGGGGGGCTGATTTCTGTGACATGTTGAGCTGTGTCCACAACTCGGCAGATTCTTGCAGTCACCAGTACAATAGTTAACATACCAAAGTATTATGCATTCAAAAAGGAAACTTTCTGTGGCTCATATGTAAAATAAAACGATGATCAACAGAGCCATGCCAATTTTATTTAGCCTAAATAGAGGTGCTGGGTGAACTTTCTTGACCATGGGGTCTACATGGTTGGGCCAGGACAGGCCAATGGTAAAATTTACTCCCAGAAGCTTGAAGCTCTCAAGCCTCAACCACAGTATCAGGAGAGTATTCATCAACCTCCCTGCTGAGGTCAATGACCAGCTCTTGTGGATCGTACAATAATATAGGTGTACACTTGGAAGCTGATATGCAGTTTTTCCTCAAAGTCAAAAACAGACTAATAGGTAGATAAATTTCAACATATCCTTTCAACATAAACTGGCTGTGCCTGGATTAGATGATTAAATGACCAAGAGAAGTCCCTTCTACAGAACAGCTGTGAAATAAAGAAAATATCCTAACACAAAATTATCTACACAACTTTCATTTTATAATTACAAGTCATTAAAATCAAAAAATTCTGATAATTGCAGAAATGAAAAATCTCCACTGTGAAAGACCGATGAACCAGAAGCCTCTTTCCTAAAGAAATAAGTAACACAAGTAAGTTGTATTCAGTACAGCACAAAAACATTTCCCACTCATAACATGTATGGTGCCTATAAAAAGCATTCACCTCCCCCATGGAAGTTTTCATGTTTTGTTTTAAAACACTGAAAGTGGATTTAATTTGGCTTTTTTGACACTGATAACAGAAAAAGACTCTTGTGTCAAAGTGAAAACAGATCTCTACAAAGTGATCTAAATTACAAAGATAAAACAAAAAATGATTGCTTAAGTATTCACCCTTTTAACATGACACAGCAAATAATCACTGGTGCAGCCAACTGGTTTTAGAAGTCACATAATTAGTGAAATGGAGATCACCTGTGCAGTCAAGGTGTTTCAATTGACTGTAGTAAAAATACACCTGGATCTGGAAGCTCCAACTGCTGGTGAGGCAGTATCCTGACAAAATCTACTCCATGAAGACAAATGAACACTCCAAACAACTCTGCAAAGTTACTGAAAAGCACAAGTCAGAAGATGGATACAAGAAAATTCCCAAGTCAGTGACTATTCCTTGGAGTACAGTTAAGTCAATCAAGAAGTGGAAAGAATATGGCACAGCTGTAAATATGCCTATAGCAGGCAGTCCTCAAAAACTGAGTGACCATGCAAGGGGACTAGTGAGGGAGGCCACCAAGAGACCTACGACAATCCTGGAGCAGCTACAACCTTGAGATGAGAGAAACTGCGCATACAACAACTCAAATAAGGAAATCCTCAGATGCTGGAAATCAAGAGTATAACACTCGCTTGCCTAGCGGTTTACTCTCAGGGGTGATAACCCCGCCCCCACCAGGCCAAACTTAATAAGTCTCATTTGGGTGGATGCTGCGCGGTGTCCCCCGTTTCAAATCAGTACCCAGAAATAACAAACAGTACACAATATGCAGTTAAGCAATTAAGATTTATAACTCTTACTTTGACTGTGGTTAGTAGAGAACAAAATACAAAAGAAAAAGGCGCCAATAAACTTATTAAACAGTCTGTGCACAAATCATTAGAGCTCATTCAGCAAGATCTTCTATCCACCATTCGATCTCCTCCGTGCGTCGGTGACCCCCGGACTCCTGCTCGGAATCCACCCAGTCAGGCAGCCCAGTGACTCGCTCAAGTCGTGTCTCCTCTCTTCATTCACCTTGCGCCTTCTGGCAAAAGCCCACAAAACCAACAGCTTCCAGACACACAAGAAAGAATAACATTTCCCCCCACTGGATAGCCAGCTGTTATCTCCAGTTATAACCCAAACATTGCTGCTACAGAGAAACCATTACCTCATCAGTTAACATTCCAGAGAAGCCATTACATTAGCCTTAGCAGTTAACTTTACAGAGAAGCCCTTACAGGAGCAACACACACAAAATCCTGGAGGAACTCAGAAGGCCAAGCAGCATCCATGGAAAAAAGTACATTCGATGTTTCAGGTCCTGTCGAAGAGTTTCGGCCCGAAAGGTTGACTGTATTTATTTCCATAAATGCTGCCTGCCTGGCTGAGTTTCTCCAGCATTTTGTGTGTGTTGTATACAACAACTGTTACTTGGGTGCTTCACCAGTCACAGCTTTACGGGAGAGCGGCAAAGAGAAAGCCACTGTTGAAAAAAAACTCAGTATCTCACTAGAGTTTGCTAGAAGGCATGTGGGAGACTCTGAAGTCAGCTGGAAGTTCTATGGTCTGATGAAACCAAAATTGAGCTTTTTGGCCATCAGACTAAACGCTGTGTTTGCCATGTGCCAAACAAATGTTAAAGACACACCATCCCTACTGTGAAGCATGGTAGTGGGTGCATCATACTGTGGGGATGCTTCACTGTAGCAGGCCCTGTAGAGGTAGAGAGTTAAATGAATACAGCAAAATACAAGGAAATCTTGAAGGAAAACCTAATGCAGTCTGCAAGAGAACTACAACTTGGGAGAAGATTTGTTTTCCAGCAAGACAATGACCCAAGTATAAAGGCAAAGCCTCACAGGATGGCTTAAAAACAAGGTTATGTCCTGGAGTGGCCAAGTGAGAGTCCACACTTCAATCTAATTGAGAATTTGTGGCTGGACTTAAAGAGTGATTCATTAATGATCCCCATGCAATCTGACAGATCTTAAGCAGATTTGTAAAGAATGGGGAAAAATTGCAGTGTCCAGATGTGCAAAGCTGATAAGAAACATATCCACACACTGAAGTCTGTAATTGCTGCCAAAGGTGCATCCACTAAATACTGACTTGAAGGGGGTGAGTAATTATGCAATTATTTAATTCTAATAAATTTAGACCAATTTGAAGAAAATTGTTTTCACTTTGACACCAAGAGCCTTTTCTATTGATCAGTGTCAAATAAGACAAATTAAATCCACAGATGAATGTTGTAAAACAATAAACATGAAAACTTGCAGGAGGGGGATGTGAATACTTCTTATAGGCACTGTTTACACATGCGCTAAAGGGAAAATTTGGAAAAAACATTCTCAACTAGAGTACTAAGATAAACAGCATGCTAAGCACCACTGTTGTATTCAAGGACATGCTGAATGCACAAGAGGAATAACCAAATCTTATTACAGACAGTGAAGGGAAGTGGGCAGGAAGGCTGACTACGTGGGGCATAAACTTCAATTTACTTTGAGAAAACAACATTTGAACTTCATAGATTCACAGATGTTCCAAATGCAGAATGACAATGAGTAGTGTAAAACAGTATCCTTGTTTGAGGAACCCAAAATTCATCAAGGTTATTCTAGTTGCAGGTCAGATTTCTAAGGCATGCAATATTGGTTGTTTTCCATTATTACCAGCTGGTGCAGTTACTCAATGAATTGGAACTTAAAGACACAGAAGGTCACCATTTGTGTAAAGGGCAGAAAAATGCAATGGATGTATCTTGCAAATAAGTGCCAACTAAACGACGATTGTTTTTTGAATTGGATATTATAAACATGGCTTACATAAAGACCAAGTGCAGGAAACTGAAGGCAACAAAGAATGGATGAGGGTTTCAGTACAGAAGACAATATGAAGCAATTACTACAAGGTGGAAATGGACAGTCGTGTGGCCAATCATAAACAAGAGAAAATCTGCAAGTGCTGGAAATCCAAGCAACACACAAAATGCTTGAGGAACTCAGACCAGGCAGCATCTATGGAAAAGTGTACAATTGACATGTGGGCAGGATTGTAATTTGTAATATGAAACCAGGTACCCTGACTAATTCTCTTTTGGCCCAAGTCTCATTACCAAAAACTTTGCAGCTCCAAAGAACTTCAGCTTTGGCAGGTGAAACACAAATCAGATATTACAGATGAATTAGAAAGGGTACCTAATTTTCATACACATTCACCAGCATTCATTTTCCAAATCTTTAAAGCAAAAAAGTGGAATTGAACACATCAAAAACTGACTAAAGCTGTTGGAATTCTTGAGGAACATATTGATCCTGCAGTTTGAGCAATTACAGGTGTAAAAAAACTGCAGTTTAAAGGCAGCTGTTCGGATTGCACGCTGCTGCATTCACCCCGATACCTTGCACTTCTGTTGTAAATGTGGTGTAAACCCAAGCGGGCACTGGCAGAGCAGTTAGAATAACGCTTTACAGCAAGAGCAATCCAGGTCTGATTTCCAGTACTGTTTCCAAGCAGCTTGTATGTTCTCCATGACCATGTGTTTCCCCTGGGTGTTCCAGTTTCCTCCCACATTCCAAAGACGTAATGGGTTAGCGTCAGTAAATTGTGGGCATGCTAGGTTAGCGCCAAAAGAGTGGCGACTGTTGTGCGCTGGCATTCCTCAGACTCTGTTGGTCACTAATGTAAACACATTTCACAGTATGTTTCAATGTAGAGGTGACAAATAAAGATTATCTTTACAATGTCTTTTATCCTTGGCCATCTCTTGTACCTGGAACAAATTTGAGTCCTTAGCTAGATTACACAAGGATGCAGCTGCTAAATGCTGAGGTATGGACTCAGAAGTTGCACTCTGGCCCTAACACTTAATGTGGGCCATTGATACATCCTTAGTCCAGTGTTTTCTCTATAAGAACAAGCTTAATGTTGGTCACGCAGCTCTTTTAATAGACAAGTCATCAGGATGGGATGACGACAAGTCATCAGGATGGGATGACGACAAGTCATCAGGATGGGATGACGACAAGTCATCAGGATGGGATGACGACAAGTCATCAGGATGGGATGACGACAAGTCATCAGCTGACCTCAGGAGCCGCTCTATCCAGCAACCCACCTACTTAACGCAAGCCCCATCACAGGACAATTTAACATGACCTTTGGACTGTGGGAGGAAACCCATGCGCTCACAGGAAGCATGTACAAACTCCTCACAGGCAGTGCTAGAATTGAATTTCAGCGATGTAATAGTATCACACTAACTGCTACGCTACCGTGGTGTCCTGACAGGGTAGAGCAATCCATATACTTGTGAAACAACCCAAGGACTCACTTAAATCTGTCAGGTCTCACCGGCACAGAATGCACTTTGCTTTGGAGGGTAGCTCATCAAATTATGAAGATGGGATAACTAATAATTTCACTGCTGTAGGAAGGGCAGCAAAAAGCTGGGTCCTCAGCCAGGAGATCACAAGGGATATTCAGGTATGCACCATGGCAGGACTTCATAACAGATTTTCATACAATACCATGATGATCTATTAGTAAACAACAGGAATTCTGCAGATGCTGGAAATTCAAGCAACATACATCAAAGTTGCCGGTGAACGCAGCAGGCCAAGCAGCATCTATAGGAAGAGGCGCAGTCGACGTTTCAGGCCGAGACCCTTCGTCAGGACTAGTCCTACGTTTACTCCTGACGAAGGGTCTCGGCCTGAAACGTCGACTGCGCCTCTTCCTATAGATGCTGCTTGGCCTGCTGCGTTCACCAGCAACTTTGATGTATGTTGCATGATCTATTAGTGCCAATTCCACTTACACCCTCATTCTTAGGAGCACATCCTCAATGCCAGACACCCGTCTATCTACTTGCATCACATTAACGAAATAGAGGCCACATGGTAATATGGTGTTAAGCATAACTATTGCAGTGTGAGCAACCCAGGTTCAATTCTACCTCTGTCTGTACGGCATTTCCACAGTTTCCCTGTAATAGTAGCTTAATTGGCCATGACTAACTTGGCTGTGTGCGCTTGCTGCCCAGAAAAGCCTTCTACTGCACTACATGTAATGTAAAATAAAAACAATAAAGCTCAAGGATGTAATTACTAGTAACCTGTACTTATGGCCAATTAATTTTATTTCAGTGTGAAGTAACTTTTGTCTTTAAGATAGTTGGCACTGAATCAAAATCAGGCAGGAATGTTTGGGAAGAATGTTGGAATATTATTTCTTTGAATAGAAAAATGGATTTCACTTTAATCTGATCAATTGGGAAGGACTTCAGGAGAAAAGATCCTGACAAAGGGTCTCGGCCCGAAATGTCGACTGTATCTCTTCCTAGAGATGATGTCTGACCTGCTGCGTTCACCAGCAACTTTTATGTGTGTTGCTTGAGATTCCAGATTTCCTCGTGTTTGCTTCAGTAGAAAAGATGACTTTTTTGGTATTAAGTATAGAAATGTTTACATTATGGAAGGAATTCATTGCAAACAACAATTAACTTACATTCATTATGATATTTATGTTGCTGCTTCTGGATCCACCTGGGGTTTTATCCAAGAGTGGATCAGCAAAATTCACATTCTCGGAGATGGCCTTCAGATGATGGTATGCATCACTTGTGCAGAAGCAGGTCCTAATGATAAATGAAGAGCGTTCTTTGTAGAACTGAGCCTACTTGCACAGGCTCAAGCTGATGAGGCCCAGCCCTGGGAACTAGCTGCAAGCAGCAGTCGCTCAAGTCACCCTTCCCTCCATCCTTAAATACATATCAAGTGAACAGACTCCTGGCCTCATTCAGAATTACACTTTATAGTGACAAACCCACCCACAAAAGATGTATGCTACAAATTCAACATATTTTTCTCTGAAAAGAATAACTCTAAGCCAGTTTCACTACTGAAACCTTACGCATTATATTTCAGGATGTGGAAATTGCTGGCAAGACCAGCATTTATTCTGAAAAGCTGATCGGCTTGCCAGCCAATTTAGAGGAGGCTTTAAGAATCAAGCACATTCTAGTGCATTTGTAATCACTTGTCAGGTGATTAGGGTACTGGAAGCAAAAATATATACCTACTCCAGCGTGATGGCTGAGTAGTCATTATTCTTAATACCAGAAGTTAAATGTTATATCTTCATATTACATCTAGTCACTGGATCAGTGATTTAACCACTGCATCACCACCATATTCTACAATGCAGAGCTCTCAGTGCAAATCAACAATAAGAATTTTGCCTGCTTTCAGGAGGATATAAACATAATTTGATTTGGCTGGCAGCATTCATGCACCAAGTTAGAATGAGAATCACTGCAAATTCAGAGACAGATTGGAGCAAGACTGTACTTGGGTGCGTCAACAGTAGCTTAAAGTCAACCCAGGAAGCACAAAGTACTAAACTCAGCAATGCAAGTAACAGGAATTTACTGAACATTAGGAGCTTAAGACCCATTAAAATAGCAGAATCAGATTTACTATTCCTGGCATATGTCACGAAATTTGTTAACTTTATGGCAGCAGTACAATGAAATACATATAGAGAAAAAACTGAGTCACATTAGATCTATATGTCTAGTAAATAGTTAAGTTAAAATTGTAGTGCAAAACAACAGAAATTAAAAAAAGGTAGTGTTCATGGACTCAATGCCCATTTAGAAATCTGATGGCAGAGGGAAAGCTTTTCTCGAATTGCTGAGATTGTGCCTTCAGGCTTCTGTACATCCTTCCCTGTAAGCAGGAGGTGAAAAGGGTCTCTTGGGGTACAAGACCACCCTGATGCAGCAAGCAGAGAAAAGGAGCGCCTGCCAAAAGCTCTGTGCCCAAGACGCCAGCACTGCCTAGGCGTTCTGCTGTACATGGCGTGGCAAACTCTGTCACTCCCACATTGGATGTTGCTCAACTCAGTCCACCAGAGGCACAAACCCATAATCCCCTGGAATCGACAGCTGCCTTTCATCACCTCCTCCTTCCCAGCGGTAACAGTATGAAGAGGACACGTCCTGGGTGTTGGTCCTTAATGATGGACACTGCCTTCCTAAGGCACCAATTCTTAAAGATGTCTTGGCTACAGTGGAGGCTGGTACCAACGATAGACAAGTTTCTGTAACTTATTTCAATCTTGCTCAGTAGCGCACCCCCCCCCGCCCCCAATACCAAATGTGATGCAGCCAGACAGAATGCTCTCCACACAGTGTGCAGAAATTAAAAAGATTTGACACTAGTTTTTACCCAGAGTATACCAATGGTAAGGTGAAAGAATTAGAACTACTGCAGAGTATTTCAATACTGTGAAATATCAAAACGTTTATTTTTTGTTCATTGCTGCAACATAGCAATAGGAATCAGACCACAAAGTTCAGATAATGAGTAGCAAAAGACTTGATAAGCTAGAATTCTTCAGTTTCAAATTTAGATCTTGTGGACAATTTGGCATATAATCCACTTCATACAAGGAACAACAGTATCTGGCTCCAGCTGTCAAAATGATGGCTGCTGTCATGTAGCAGCAATATGGATGTTTCACATAGATAGGAGAATAATAGGTGGGAGCCATTTAACTCAACTTTTCACAATGGAGGCCAAATAAGGCGTCCCTTTCACCTCACAGACGGTTGAGGAAGTTAGGTATGGGCCCCCAAATCCTAAGAACTTTCTACAGTGACACAATTGAGAGCGTCCTGACTGGCTGCATCACTGCCTGGCGTGGGAACTGTACCTCCCTCAATTGCAAGATTCTGTAGAGAGTGGTGCAGACAGCCCAGCGCACCTGTAGTTCTGAACTTCTCATGACTCAGGACATTTACAAAGCCAAGTGTGGAAAAGGGGCCCAAAGGATCACTGGGAACCCAAGTCAATCCAATCACAATCTATTCTATCTGCTATCATCTGGGAAACGGTACTGCAGCATAAAAGCCAGGACCAACAGGTTCCAGGACAGCTTCTTTCACCAGGCCATCAGACTGATAAACTCACGCTGATCAGAGTCTATTTCTATGTTACATTGACTGTTCTATGTATTATAAATTAACATGATTGCACATTGCACATTTAGATGGAGACGTAACGCAAAGATTTTTACTCATGTATGTGAAGGATGTAAGAAATAAAGTCAATTCAATGAGAGAAGCCGCATTTATCTTGGCCTTTGGTGATCGGACCAGGTCTAATCCAAGAATTTGCCATTGAGACAAGGTGGTTTTTCTTCAACAAGTTACTGCAAAGTTCATTCTACAGGGACATGCAAATGAAGATAAATTTTACTTATGGAGTTCAACACAATACCAACAAAGAGACACGTAAGAGCTTAAAATGCCAACTTGGTTATGGCAATCCATTTTTCTATGGAAGTCAATTAAACTGCACCAATCTTGCTAATATCTAAAAGACAGGGCAATGGAAAACGTTGGTAAATTGTTGAATTGTTTATCAACAATTAGACAAGAATAGATTGAAACATCTCTTAAAAACAACCAGTGAACTATAAGCAGATAAGATTAACTGAATTACTTTTAGTTCAATTTAGCAATTAGCAAACAAAGACATGGGAATGAATGCCAACATCACTGATAATTCATTTCCTGAAGTTATTCAGAAACCCATGGAACAAATATTGGAAACCTTTGAATGGGGTGATGGGATTAAGCAAGATTTTAAAAGCATACACACGGTAACAAAATATTATATGTGTGACAGCTCAGAAAGTAGCACACAAAAGCTTCAAAATAAAAGGCATACAAAAGGAAAAAAATTAAAAGCAATAAACTACAAATATTGAGTAATAGTTGACAACCTTTTGCATTGGGCCATATACTAATATCTTGCTCAGTACTGAGGGTGCATTCTCAAGAATTAAGACTAATGCATCATTGACAACTTGGCTGTGCTGGGAACCTGGTTAAAGGCTCAGTCCTCTACTGACACTCCTGCATGTTTGAAGTAATTTGTTGCTGCATGGTTGGCTGTGGATGAAACACAGAGGCTGCCTAAGGGAGCTGGTATTAGTTGTATTACTGAAAGATGCAAAAAAAAACACAATTTAAAATCAATTCTCATAAATTAAACGACAGCTCAACTTACACAATAGACAAAGGAATAAGGCCCCAAACCGATTCCAGTATTCGAGGCCCATCTGTGATCCCACTACTTTATTGGCTACACCATATCTATTTTTTGTAAAAAAAATATAGACTAGCCATTCCTACTTGCAGGTTGGCATTTACCAAGCATTTAAACATTTTTAAAGTAGACTGTTAACCTATTTTGCACCACCATTCAAACACCAATTTGTTATAGGACTTTTGATTCTGAATTTTAAATACTTGCTCCAGCATTCCCTATATCCCCTCACTCAGGCTATTCACTGCTATCTTACCCTCTGCAAACAATCCCACAGAAACAAAGCAGTAAACGCATTAACACAGCTCAGTGTCGAGTAAACCCCCAATGCTGAAACAGGTTGGATCTGGGTAATCTGTCAACAACTGGAACTGCTGTTGGCACCCAGCAAAGGCACACTCAGCAGCTTGGCCATGATGCATCCCAGCATCCAGCAGCTGCACTACTTGCCCGAGTCCACCCCCAAAAACTCCCTTAAGCAGTCTGTGCATTGTTTTGATGATTCACTCCACACCCAGAAAAAATCCTGCGAAGATCAGTTCAACAGAGGGACAAATTCTCAATGGATTAAAAATGAACCCTTAAAATGACAATTTCATTGGCATCCCCCTTTACTTGAAATACACCCTTAGCAGTGCATACCTACTTACTATCTGCATTTTTAAAACATTTAACAACTTTGGATTTCTTTTTGAACACTCGAGTTTTATGTAGCCAGTCCCTTCTGGTTCTCTGAAAAATTAAAGCACCCATCAGTCACGAGCACAAACTGGCTCTGTATCTTAACAAGATCTTTACTGAACACCTCCCATGATATGTTTTGCACATTACCAGATTAGTGACAAGTGTAGAGTTAAATGACAATGAACTTCACATGTATATAATGAATACAGAGATGAGATATTTCTTTAAACCAGGTTGCAAAACATAACACATGATAACTTAAGGTAAGGATAAAATCTACAGACGAATCACACATAAATTGTGCATTAATATTAAATATCATAAGGTTTGGGACAAATCAACCAGTAACGCTTCAAATACACTGCAGCTGGGAGTTCAGAAATGTAACGGTGAGGGGGAAACTGTTTCTTATCCTGACCATTCTTGCTTCTATGCAAGATAGTCTCCTGTCTGATGGTAGAAAGTCAGAGGATGGGTGGGATCCTTGATAATGTCAAGGGCCCTGTGTACACAGCGCTCCTGATAAAAGTCCCCGATGGATGGTAGGGAGACCACTATGATCCTCTCAGTTGTTCTAAGTCCTCTGTAGGGACTTCAGGTCCAATGATCAACTGCTCCCTTTCCAGATGGAGATTCAACTTGTCAGGATGCTCTCAATGGTGCTCCTGTAAAACACAGTTAAGATGGGGGTGGGGAGCCTTGCTTAGGAAGTGGAAGCACTACTGTGCTTCTTGTTCATCCGTCTGCACGTCACAAAAATAAACTCATTCATCAGTGAACAATGAAACACCACTGTTAAAGCATCTATACATCAGTACACACACACACGTTTCCCCCGCTATCCGAAGGTAGGACGTTCCTATGAAATGGTTCGTAAGCCAGAATGTCATGAAGTGAATAAGCAATTACCATTTATTAATACAGGAAAAATTTTTGAGCATTCCCAGACCCAAAGGATAACCTACATAATCATGCCAAATAACACACAAAACCTAAAATAACAGTAACATGTAGTAAAAGCAAGAATGATACGATAGATACACAGCCTATATAAAGTAGAAACACTTTTCTGCAGCGCTGTCCAGCGCAGCGAAAATCTCGCTGAAGTGCTCTCGGCAGAAACACTCTCTCCAGTAACCTTTAAGCTATGAAGCTGCCAAATCATACATAAAAATACACCGCCTATATAAAATAGAAATAATGTACGTACAGTGTAGTTTCACTTACCGGAATTGGGAAGACTCCAATAAATTGCAGTTTCGTCACAGTTAAACACTTGCTTATATGAATAACCAACTGATGCAATCCGCAATCACCTCTGTTCTGGGCCGACACTTACATGCCGGGCGGCAACTAATTAATTAGCTTATTTATTTCGGCTTTTTTCTTAAAGATGTGTCTGGTGCATTCCGACTACCGCTGCACCACTGCATTCTGCGCGGCAATGTATCGGTCCGCTGCCCAGAGGATGGGGACCACTGCTTAAACTATGAAGCTGCCCTCGCCTCCGAAACCGATCAAACCACTCATGACTACCTCTAAATTCCACTTTCGCAACACTTTCATCACCATCGTCCGGTACTTTGTTTCAGCTTATTAAAAAGACTGACTGATTTCTCCTTAAGTATAAGAAAACTTAACGGAACACCACGCTTTGTACACCCATCAATCCACTCAAGCAATAGACTTCCCATTATTGGAAGCCGACCAAGACAGACCACTTTGCTACGAGCAGAACCATCGTAACATTGGCAGCTTTCAAAATTCTTTCTCTCTGCGTATAAATAGTGCAAATGGTGGACGCAGGCAAGTTCAACGCATGGACAATGTCCTTACTTTGTTCACCACGATCGAAACGCATAATTATGTCTAGTTTTATGCTAAGTGTAACACCCTTACAAGCTCTTTTAGGCTTTTCCGATACCTTAGAACTCACCTTGCTAACAGATGCACAAAATAAATCGAGATAAAGCATGTGTTTAAGCAATGGCGGTTAGAATGCAGTTCCAGGGAGGAGCTTGGCTGTTCGGGCGGGCGCTGCCTTTTTTCGTAACAATGAACACAGATTCTGTTAGCGAAAACAGGTAACTAATGTAGGTCTTATGTAACAGCGAGGTGTCATAAAGCGAACATTCGGAAAACGGAGACCACCTGTACTCACTACAGGTCTTGCCTGAAATCACTGGAACCCTGTCAGCCTGAAATGCACTGAACTGAAACCCTCTAGCTGGATGGCCATGTCTGGGACCGATTCATGAATCCATGATTCTGTAGGAATGAGTGCGCAGATGTGTTTCTCTCGCTGGTTCAGTCTCAGGCAGTCCAGCTTATTTTCAAGTGAGCAGATTATTTGCCAGTAAGAGCGAGGGGACAGTCGACCCAAATCGTTCCTGGATTCCAGCGCATTTTCTCCTTTCTTGTTTCCTTGTGAGCCTCCTCCTACGGTGTTGCTCATGGAGGTCTGAAACAAACAGTGACGTATGCAATAAGCCCAAGCTGCGAAGCTCCTCTGTAGTCCAACAGTTCACTAGCGAGGTAGAATTGCTGTGCACAGTACATTTAAGAGCCAGCAGCATTTTCTGATCATAACATACAGAACACAGACGAACAATTACACCAGGAGATAAAGTGGTGGCAGCGTCTGTACGCACCATCCTCTTGAAGGTTGTTCAGTTATTGTCAACAATTGTTCCAAACAAGATTCACTATGTACAGAATCAGTTTATAGCCTTAAGATGAGTCAATAGAAAAAAATCACGGTAAGGGAAAAAGCATATGCAAAGCTAAACAAAAAAGGACCTTCTTCAATCCATCTCATTGCATGGAAGACTAACTATACTTAGGATCTAAACTACATTCAAGGGCCACTTCATTTGGTACAGGAGTGACACCCAGCGTGGTCTTTTGCTGCTGTAGCCCATCCACTTTAAACTTCAACATGTTGTGCATTCAGAGATGCTCTTCTGCACACCACTGCAGTATTGTGTGGTTATAAGAGTTAAGGCCAATTTATACTTGTGCGTCAAATGTATGCCGTAGGTATGGCATAGCCGCGTACCCTATGCTGTACTCTACGCCGAACCCTATGCCGTAGCCTAATGCACACCTCTCCCAAAATATAATTACGCTTCGTGGCGACGCAGACTGCAACAACTCTGATTGGTCCACTTGGTAACATCGCATTTCCTCCTACGCTGCAATAGCTTTCCACTGGGCGACTGAAGGGCGGGGAAGGAACTCTGGCTGCAATGCTTTCCATAAAGCTTTACAGACCTCCGAAATTATGCAGGACCCTGTGCTTGACACCAGTTTATAGCTAGCTGCTACAACCTGTTGACTTCCACCTGAAGCTAAAACTTGAATGGTGATTGCCAGTCTCTGAGTATACTGTGCATACACTGATGCAAAATAAATGGTTAGAGACGATTAACCAAATCGTCAAATCTACCCGCTGACATCCGAAAATATTTGAAATGCATTTCCTTGTCCATGGCTCTCAGTGGCCTGACAAGCACAGAAAATTCACCCTCCTTCAGTTTCAGTCGCCATTGTTTGAAGTTTGAGTTTCTTCGTGTTGAGTTTCAACACGAAGAAACTCTCAGTGGCATAGAAACCCCACCGCCAGCTAGCGCTTTGGCGATGAATTGCAGAGAGACACAGGCACACCAACACACGTATAAATGCTCACAACGGTATAGCCCACTTGTGAAGGCTACGGCATAAGCTAGAACGCACAAGTATAAATCAGCCTTTAGTGTTGCCTTCCTGTCAGCTGGAACCAGTATGGCCATTCTCCTCAGACCCCTCGTATACAAGGCATTTTCGCCCACAGAACTGCTACTCACTGGATGATTTTTGCTTTTCATACTTTTCTCTGTAAGTGTGTGAAAATCCCAGATCAGCAGTTTCTAGTATACTCAAACCACTCCACCTGGCACCAACAATCAAAGGTTCAAAGTACATTTATTGTCAAAGTATGTATACAATATAGAACCTTGAGATTTGTCATCGTGCGGACAGCCATAAAACACCAAGGAACTTATTAAGAGAAAACACTGGATACCCAACTGAGGAATTATATGCCGAATTAAAAGGGCTAAAACCTAACTGATTTATTGGCAGCTTGAAAAGTCCTGCTTTGAGAATAATGTATGAACAAAGTAGTATTTATTGCATGAGAAAGCTGCTGTGCACCCTTATCAAAGTATGTATGTGATAACGGATATATAACAGCAGCCCCAAACAGCACTTAGGGGCTCACTTGATTTGCAGATTTTCCCAAGCTCTGAGCGGGACTCTAGTTCAACTGAGCAACGCAAGTTAGCTAATGAACAGTATGTAATTTTAAGTAAACTGTGTTTGACAATTATTCTTGACAACTGTGTTTGTCAGACAGTAGTGTCATTGTTCAGTCTTTCAAAGCAAACCACAAAGGCCATCTAAAGGGAAAAGGTTAATTTAAATTTTAGTACATAACATTTCAGTGGGTTGCTAGAGCAATGTTCTATATTTTAATATTTGTTTTCTTTCTTTGAGGAAAGGTTGATTTTTGATTTTATCCAATCCTGAATAAATATAAGGACACAATATATTTTTAAAAATCTAGTGTGTTAATTTGTCAGAAAAAAAATTTATTTGATTTTAAAAGATTTTGTTATCAAGTGTGGCACCAATGTACTATAGATCTTAATAGACCAGAAGGTACCAGATTCCCTTGACCCGTGCTAATTAACCCCCTTTGTTAATACACTACATTGACTCAGATGCACAAATTCCTGGGCTTTGTCAATTTCTGCCGCACTTGGATTCCCGACATTGCCCTGCTCACCAGATCCCTCACCCCTTATTCCTTGCCCAAATGCGAGACTCCCTTTCAACTCTCAAAGCAGGCCCAACAGGATTTTGCTTCCCTCAAGCAAGCCCTGAGAAGGCACCCCTCTATGATTGCCACTTTGCACTCTATGTGACAATCGAGGCCCGGTGTGCCACCGCTGTCCTTTCCCAGTTGACAACAACCTATCCCCAAGGAACTCCATCTGGTAACTTCCTGCTTACCTCCCTGTATTCAAATTCTCCCTGCAGTATACCATATGGTTCTGGTCGCAAGTAACATTACCTTGCACCAGCCAGTGGACATCTTCACCTCTCATGACGTAGTCGCTCTGATGAACATCCACCAAACTCAAGGCCTTACACATGCCTGCCACACGAGATGAGGTCCTTCTCCTACAGAAACCCCTTCTCCATTTTTTCCCATTCTACTGTAAACCCAGCCATCTTTTTAGAATGCCCACCCAAGTGTCCAGATTCACCGACCCATGATTGTGCAACAATAAATCACCAATTGACAGGTCTGACCTGATTTTACGTCCCCCTTGCCAACCCACATTTAGTCTATATAGATGGGAGCTCCTTTATCGACAACCAAGGCCAGTACCGTGCAGGCTATGCTGTTGATTCTGACATAGAAACTGTGGAGTCCACTTCCTTTCTTTCTCCTTACTTGACGCAGCAAGCTGAACTCTTTGCACTCACTACAGCATGCATCCTAGCCACTGGGAAATCAGCCAATTTATTTTTTTTTTAAAAAACAAACTTTAGGTATGCCTTTGGAGTTGCTCATGATTTCGGGCAACTTTGGAAAGCAAGAGGTGACATCACCTCCTTTTATCCAGCATCTGTCTTCCTTCACAACTGGCCATTATTAAATGCTCTGCAACACTAACGGTACGACTGAGACTGACCATGGAAGCAACAGAGCTGACTCAGCTGCAAAACAAGCTGCCTTTACCAGAGCACTGACTGTTTCCCAAATGACGAATCGCTGGGGAAAAACTGAATCCCCCATTTCCGAATCAGAGGGTATGCCTGGAATTGAGGATGTGCGTGTTTTACAGCTCGACACCGCTGAAAAAGAAAAAGCCACCTGGAAAACAGCTGGATGTTTTTAACTCACTGACCAAGGACTTCTGGCTTACTCCTGCCCGTCAGGTTTGTGTATCTGAAACTATACTGAGCTCTATTGTAGATTTTGTATATACCAATACTCACCTTGGCAAGGAGGAAATGGTAAGGCAATGTTTGGAATCATGGTGGAGCCCGGACCTGGAGAAAGTAGCACAGAATGTTGCCAGACGACATCTGATATGCCAAGAATGTGATCCAGGAAAAGACACCCCATGCCCAAAGGGATATACCCGTTGCCAAGATACCCTTTCTGCCAACTACAAACTGATTTTAATCAAATTAGCGTGCATCACTGTTACAAGTATTACCTTGTAATTCTTGATGTTTTCAGTAGATGGACTGAAGTACATCCTACCACAGATAAAGCCAATACGGGCAGTCCCCGGGTTACAAACGAGATCCGTTCCTAAGTCTGTCTTTAAATCAAATTTGTAGGTAAGTCAGAACAGGTACATACGGTTCTTATAATTAAACCTCTGCGTTGCTTAGTAATAATTGTAGCTTTCATCGGGGCAGGGCCTTTCACATGCTCCATTATTCTCATTTTATCCTTTAAAATTGTTCCGATCGTTCACCGACTGTAGCCTAATGCTTTTCTAATGACTGATGGGGTTTCACCTCTTTCTGATCGTCATATTATTTCCACTTTATTTTCAATCGTGATCGTTTTCCTTTCCTTTGATGCATCACCAGCACTTGCATCCGATTTACGCTCTGGAGGCATGGTTACAAGGGTAAATAAGAGAAAAATTTAAGCCAAGTACAAAGTTACACACTCAGTGTTAATGGCAACGTGATCCGACTTAAAAATGGCGGACGGCATTCCTTCCTCGAGCCAACGAACCGCTGAGGCCACGCAATGTTTTCATGAGTGTCACAAAGTAGTGTGTGCGTTCGTTATTACGAACCATTGTATTTAACTCAAATTTTTAATAATAGGCTTTATGGCAGTCCGTTCGTAAGTACGAGTTGTCCGTAAGTCGGACGTTCTTAACCCAGGGGCTTACTGTACCGTGCATATTTTGTTGAAAGAAATCATTCCCGGATTTGGGATACCAGAGCAAGTTGTATCTGACAACAGCCCTCATTTTGTGGGTGAGATTAATACCCAACAATGCCAGGCTCTATGTATTAAACAGGCATTGCTTCTTTCCTCTCTTTTCTATAGGTGTATACCTCAGATAAATATTATGTGGAGATTTGTGGCAAATATGATATGATATATGTGTACAATATCTGAAACACATCTCATGGAAATATTTGTTTGATGATGAACTTCAACAAAAAATAAATAGGCATTGCATTGCCCCCAAAGACCTGACTGAAAGGGCTAATGGGATGCTGAAAAACAAATTGGCTAAACTAGGACAAGAAACTGGTCAAGTGCTACCGATAGTTTTGTTCCAGATGAAAACTTATTATTAATGGTTGCCACAAGAGGACACAGGTTTTAAGATGCTGGGGAGCAGGTACAGAGGAGATGTCAGGGGCAAGTTTTTTTGTTTTTAAACGCAGAGAGTGGTAAGTGCTTGGAACGGGCTGCCGGCAACGGTGGTGGGGGTGGATACTATAGGGTCTTTTAAGAGACTTCTGGATATGTACATGGAGCTTAGAAAAATAGAGAGCTATGGGTAAGCATAGTAATTCCTAAGGTAGGGACATTTTTGGCACAACTTTGTGGGCCGAAGGGCCTGTATTGTGCTGTAGGTTTTCTATGTTTCTATCATACCAAATATGATTTGTTGGCAGCCGAAATAGTATATGGTCTATCGGTGGCTGAAATAGTATATGGCAGACCATTAAGAACCCCCTGGAAGGTTGCCTTGCCGACCCCGAAATTACCTGAGATGGACCTGAATCAAATGTCGAATGAAATTATAGGGTATATCCTGGCACTAACCAAATCTCTCCAGATCTTGCATTGGCAGGTGAAGGAGGCCCACCGGGAAGGAGAGGGACTGGAAAATGAACATTGAGCATGCCCAGGAGACTTTGTTCTCATAAAGAACCATCTTAGAAGCTTGAGCCTCGCTGCAAAGGACCCTACCAGTATTACTGACCACTCCAAAAGCAGTCAAACGACATGCACATATCTAGGACACGTCAAATGTGTGCATTCACAACTAAGCTATTACTGTCTATACTTGTAATCTTAAGCACTTGCCTTATAGTAACCAAGCCAAACACCTTCCTGTCGCTTTGCTACAGTTATGCTGGGAAAACTAACTCATCTGCCTGCTGGGTGTGTGCAGTGACTCCTCCCCATGGGAAGATAGGGGTTCCCCTAATAGCCATTCCACTGAACAGCAGTGAACAACGCTCAGTCTGGGCTTTTTCTAAAGACACTTAAACTAGTGAGGCCCAAAATTGCACCAGTGATGTGACTGGACACTGTGTGTGCCATTATGTGTCAATGCAAGGAGCATTCGTAATAAGGTGGATGAATTGAAAGTGCAGATTGTTATTAATGATTATGATATAGTTGGGATCACAGAGACATGGCTCCAGGGTGACCAGGGATGGGAGCTCAACGTTCAGGGATATTCAATATTCAGGAGGGATAGACATGAAGGAAGGGGAGGTGGGGTGGCGTTGCTGGTTAAAGAAGAGATTAACGCAATAGAAAGGAAGGACATAAGCCGGGAAGATGTGGAATCGATATGGGTAGAGCTGCGTAACACTAAGGGGCAGAAGACGCTGGTGGGAGTTGTGTACAGGCCACCTAACAGTAGTAGTGAGGTCGGAGATGGTATTAAACAGGAAATTAGAAATGTGTGCAATAAAGGAACAGCAGTTATAATGGGTGACTTCAATCTACATGTAGATTGGGTGAACCAAATTGGTAAAGGTGCTGAGGAAGAGGATTTCCTGGAATGTATGCGGGATGGTTTTTTGAACCAACATGTCGAGGAACCAACGAGAGAGCAGGCTATTCTGGACTGGTTTTGAGCAATGAGGAAGGGTTAATTAGCAATCTTGTCGTGAAAGGCCCCTTGGGTAACAGTGACCATAATATGGTGGAATTCTTCATTAAGATGGAGAGTGACATAGTTAATTCAGAAACAAAGGTTCTGAACTTAAAGAGGGGTAACTTTGAAGGTATGAGACGTGAATTAGCTAAGATAGACTGGCAAATGACACTTAAAGGATTGACGGTGGATATGCAATGGCAAGCATTTAAAGGTTGCATGGATGAACTACAACAATTGTTCATCCCAGTTTGGCAAAAAAAAATCAAGGAAGGTAGTGCACCCGTGGCTGACAAGAGAAATTAGGGATAGTATCAATTCCCAAGAAGAAGCATACAAATTAGCCAGAGAAAGTGGCTCACCTGAGGACTGGGAGAAATTCAGAGTTCAGCAGTGGAGGACAAAGGGCTTAATTAGGAAGGGGAAAAAAGATTATGAGAGAAAACTGGCAGGGAACATAAAAACAGACTGTAAAAGCTTTTATAGATATGTAAAAAGGAAAAGACTAGTAAAGACAAAAGTAGGTCCCCTGCAGACAGAAACAGGTGAATTGATTATGGGGAGCAAGGACATGGCAGACCAATTGAATAATTACTTTGGTTCACTAAGGAGGACATAAATAATCTTCCAGAAATAGTAGGGGACAGAGGGTCCAGTGAGATGGAGGAACTGAGCGAAATACATGTTAGTAGGGAAGTGGTGTTAGGTAAATTGAAGGGATTGAAGGCAGATAAATCCCCAGGGCCAGATGGTCTGCATCCCAGAGTGCTTAAGGAAGTAGCCCAAGAAATAGTGGATGCATTAGTGATAATTTTTCAAAACTCGTTAGATTCTGGACTAGTTCCTGAGGATTGGAGGGTGGCTAATGTAACTCCACTTTTTAAAAAAGGAGGGAGAGAAACCGGGGAATTATAGACCGGTTAGCCTAACGTCGGTGGTGGGGAAACTGCTGGAGTCAGTTATCAAGGATGTGATAACAGCACATTTGGAAAGCGGTGAAGTGATCGGACAAAGTCAGCATGGATTTGTGAAAGGAAAATCATGTCTGACGAATCTCATAGAATTTTTTGAGGATGTAACTAGTAGAGTGGATAGGGGAGAACCAGTGGATGTGGTATATTTGGATTTTCAAAAGGCTTTTGACAAGGTCCCACACAGGAGATTAGTGTGCAAACTTAAAGCACACGGTATTGGGGGTAAGGTATTGGTGTGGGTGGAGAATTGGTTAGCAGACAGGAAGCAAAGAGTGGGAATAAACGGGACCTTTTCAGAATGGCAGGCGGTGACTAGTGGGGTACCGCAAGGCTCAGTGCTGGGACCCCAGTTGTTTACAATATATATTAATGACTTGGATGAGGGAATTAAATGCAGCATCTCCAAGTTTGCGGATGACACGAAGCTGGGTGGCAGTGTTAGCTGTGAGGAGGGTACTAAGAGGATGCAGGGTGACTTGGATAGGTTGGGTGAGTGGGCAAATTCATGGCAGATGCAATTTAATGTGGATAAATGTGAAGTTATCCACTTTGGTGGCAAAAATAGGAAAACAGATTATTATCTGAATGGTGGCCGATTAGGAAAAGGGGAGGTGCAACGAGACCTGGGTGTCATTAAACACCAGTCATTGAAAGTGGGCATGCAGGTACAGCAGGCGGTGAAAAAGGCAAATGGTATGCTGACATTTATAGCGAGAAGATTCGAGTACAGGAGCAGGGAGGTACTACTGCAGTTGTACAAGGCCTTGGTGAGACCACACCTAGAGTATCGTGTGCAGTTTTGGTCCCCTAATCTGAGGAAAGACATCCTTGCCATAGAGGGAGTACAAAGAAGGTTCACCAGATTGATTCCTGGGATGGCAGGACTTTCATATGAAGAAAGACTGGATGAACTGGGCTTGTACTCGTTGGAATTTAGAAGATTGAGGGGGGATCTGATTGACACGTATAAGATCCTAAAGGGATTGGACAGGCTAGATGCAGGAAGATTGTTCCCGATGTTGGGGAAGTCCAGAACAAGGGGCCACAGTTTGAGGACAGAGGGGAAGTCTTTTAGGACCGAGATTAGGAAAAACTTCTTCACACAGAGTGTGGTGAATCTGTGGAATTCTCTGCCACAGGAAACAGTTGAGGCCAGTTCATTGGCTATATTTAAGAGGGAGTTAGATATGGCCCTTGTGGCTACAGGGGTCAGGGGGTATGGAGGGAAGGCTGGGGCGGGGTTCTGAGTTGGAGGATCAGCCATGATCGTAATAAATGGCAGTGCAGGCTCGAACGGCCGAATGGCCTACTCCTGCACCTATTTTCTATGTTTCTATTACTTGGATGGTTGGTACATTTGCACCCCCCCCCCAACAAAAAGCCATCCAATGGGGAGGTCAGACATCATGGCCCTCCATCACTGTCAGATCTGACCAACCAGCAAATACTATCTGCTACTGTAATTTCAAAGATAAAGGGACTTACTTTCTGGGTAATAGCACCTGTGCCATTTCTACAACGGCCAAACCACCGCGCCCTGTGAATGGAATTCAATGGGTCTGCAGGGAAAGGGCCTACATGTGGCTCCCAGGAGAGACAGCTAGCCGATGGGACACCCAGCAAGAGCGCAGAAATTGAATAGGATGCTGTTTCCTGGCTTACTTTGTACTCCACATGCAAATGCTGAAATCCCTGGACCAGCACCCTTCCCTCCTACGGCAAAACCGAGAAACCTCACAACCAGAGCGCTTCTGGATGTCAGCCTTCCCCTTCTACGAGGTGGCCCACATTTCAACGGAAATCATCAACCTGGCTGCAGTTTTGGAGGAGATGGCCAGTAGTACCGCTGAGGCCATGGATGGCATCCAGCCTCACAGCTGAAATGATGGCACTACGACAGACTGTTTTACAGAACCGAATGGCCCTCGATTTTGTTCTGGCTGAAAAAGGAGGTGCATGTGCTGTTGTGGGGCGAGTGCTACACCAACACCCTACATCCCAGATGAATCAGAGAACATTACCTCTTTCCATTCATATTCAAAAGGAGGTAAATAAAATCCAAAAAATCAGGGCTGACCTACATGACTTTAGCTCAAAAGGGGGATTGTGGCCCTTCACTGACACCTTCGCAGGAGGGAGCGGTGTACTGCTACATTGTGCTATCATCGCAGGAGTACCCATTGCACTTTTCTGATGTTTCTGACCCTTTGTCAGCCGGTGCTTTTGCGCTACACCTACAGGGATATTTATACATAATCCCCCTAGAAGGAAGGCAACCTCAGAGAGACTGAGATGCAAATGATGAGGATGGTGACTACAATGACGAAGAAAGCCCTTTGGTCTATCCCGAAGGTTACTATCCATCCTTCTTACACGAATATGAGAATTTAGATATACTCCAACATTGATAATCCTAGTTGTCATGGAATGACAAAAGGAGGGAATGAGGAATTATATGCAGAATTAGAAGGGCTGAAACCTAACTGACTTATTGGCAGCTTGACAAGTCGTGCTGTGAGAATAATGTATAAACAAAGTAGTATTTGTAGCATGAGAAAGCTGCTGTGTACCCTTATCAAACTATGCATGTGATAACAGATGTATAACAGCAGCCCCAGACAGATTTGCAGACTTTCCCAAGCTCTGCGAGCAGGGCTCTGTAGTTGAACTGAGCAACGTAAGCTTACTAATAAACAGTATGAAATTTTTAAGTAAGCTGTGTTTGACCATTATTCCCTCAGTTGGAACCTGAAGTTCTCTGGTAGAGGCAACTCAACACAACGTGCAGGATCACAAGTCATGCAAAGAGCAAAAAGTGAGCAATTAACAGAGTCCCCAACAACATCCTAGGAGTGACAGCTGAGTCAGTCCAGATTGGCACTCTGTTGATAACTGCAGGCCACAGTCATTAAAACCAAAGTCACAAATCACATTTCTTCCCCATTCTGAAGTTTGCTCTGAACAACTGACTCTCCTGACCATGTCTGCATGCTTTATGCATTGAGTTGCTGCCATATAGTTGGCTGATTAGATATTTGCACTAACGAAAGTGACCACAGTATATATTTTTAGTTCAAATGTTACATTAAAACCTATTACGATTATTTCAAAAATGTTAAGTCTGAATTACATAATGCCAAACTTAATATAGCCAATTCTTTTGTTGGATCAGTGCATGGTTGCAGGGAAGAATTAAAATATCACCTTTCAATGACAAGGAACGTGCACAAGTAAAATGATCTGCAAGCACAGCTAAATTTAAATATAGCTTCAAATAGCTGAAGATTTGCTGCTTAGACTATGCAAGATAACCATGGCAAAGGTAGAGTACTGCAGTCAGCTTCGCATCATTGGATGCCAAGGAGGATGGATATGGAATGTCAGTTTTCTGCTTAGTGCTCAAGTAGAGAGGGAAGGACTGGGCTGAGCTACAAACAATCCACCCAATTTACAGGCCTTCAAATCTTCTCATGAGGACGAGGAGCAAGATAAAAGATGATCACTGATAAATTCAATAAGTATTTTAGGGAAAATTAGAAAATGTATAACATTTTACATGCAATCACATGGAAAGGTTGTGGCAAATGAGCAAAATTGATTTTAGTTAGATAAGCATGAGGTACTTAGGAATATGGATTACACAGAATGGGTAAGGAAGTGCAAGAATTTTCTAAATTCTTAATTTGTAGCAATGTACACAGTGACAATATTTTCAAAGGTGGAGGGAATGAGAAAGAACTTTAGAAGGAAGATTCAGCCCAAAGTCCAACAGAAAAAACTAAGGATCCAGTTGGCACAGGACAATCTGGATTTCAAACTGTTAATGCCACTCACTCAAGAGTCAACTGAAGACCTAACCCTTCACTGCTCCAACTCTGCAGCACAGACTCATTAAGAGTTACTTACTTTCACTGACATATAACCCCCAGTCTGTAGTTCAAGCTAGTGACTTGTCACATGTAACAGTACTTTGCATTAAATGTGGAGACAAAACATCTTTTGGCATCACATTACAATACTATATACAGCATCATTTAGAGACACTTGTGCAACATTCTCTCCCTGAACAAAATACATGCATTTGTCAAAGGTGGAAAGTCAGAACAAGCAGAAGGCACAGGGTACAATTCAAAATTTGCAAGCAGAACTTGCAAGTAATTTCATTTTAATAAGTTTCTTTGAGTGGACCCAAACTCCCAGAAACTAACTTTGTACCTTTTCTAAAGTTGAAAGAAATGGAATTACCATGCACAGATTTGTGTCATATTGTAACGCAACCTTCCGAATTACTATCAGAAGATGAGTCAGCAGTCCATTCAATTTTGCCACAAAGCCAGAATTTCAAACTCCAACCAAACCGGTGCCTGCTATTTACCACAACAATCTTGTTTGGCAAAAAAACAGACCAAAACTGAAAGCATTTGAACAGAAAGCAGTTCTTGTAGTTATCAATCATCCACTCACATAATAAGCTAATCCAAAATTAGAAACATTTCCTTAAATCTTTCCTACTTCATATGTTTTTTTTTCCTAGAACAGGAATTTAATGCTATCAGCTCATTCTCAAAAATAAATGGGCTGGGGAACTAAAGACTGCTAAACATAATCTAACAAAATTAGAATGAAGCATTAATGTAACTAATATTTATCTAAGAAATATAAAGGCACAAGCAGCCACGTGAAAACAATGTTTTCTGGACTTAAATAAAAAAATTATAACACTATTTTGGAAGCTTCAAATGAAACAACATGCAAGATGGTGAACACAGTATACCATAAGCAGCCACATCCATTGGACATGCTGTCAATCCAGCAAAATGCAGCTTGGTAGGTTAGGTTAAATTAAACTAAATTTAAAGGTTGTGCATGCAAATAAAGGAAGAAATCATGCTTAATGCTACTCTGCACATTCAGACATTAATTAAATGCCCAGACATTTGTTCCCTATATTAAAAATACCCAGATTATATAAAAGACTGGAAAGCAAACTAATTTCAATAAGTAAACAGAAGCAATTGAGAACAGGACATTATTTGCATTTAAAACATGCTTTAAGCATAGTATGGCATCCTAACCTCTACACAAAATTTGACACGAGTCACAGATATATTGGGGAATATATCTTAGTCAATAAATTTAAGAACTTTTTTAAAAATGGTTGCAGCTCAAAATTCTGGAATTTAAGTTGTGACAGCAGTGAAGTGAGCAAAATTGAGTGTACTCAAATTGGATTAACTGCACTTGACATGAGCAGCAAGTTGGAATAGTGAAACCTAAAGGCATGACAAATAGAAGGTACCGACAGATTATGTGAACAAGCAGTTCAAAGATCAAAATGGCACCTAGTCACTGGCTACAAATAAACTGAATTAGACAAGTACAGTCCTATCAAGTGAACTATGTCAAAGTAGAGGAGAATGGTTTAGTTAACCACATTTAAAGGATGCATGTGTGCTGAGAATTGGTGGGGGGGGGTGGTGGTCAGGGAAGCAACGAAATGAACAGTGAAGGGGAGGCTGGTGCAACAAGAGCGAAATACTAAGGTTCATCAGGATAAGATTAGATTAGATTATGAAGACACGTAGTCCTCTTTTATTGTCATTTAGTAATACATGCATTAAGAAATGATACAATACTCCGCCGGTGTGATATCACAAAACATAGGACAGACCAAGACTGAAAAAACTAACAAAACCACATAATTATAACATACAATTACAACAGTGCAACAATACCATAACTTGACGAAGAACAGTCCATGGCACAGTAAATCTGCAGTCTCGGATAAGTAAATATTAGAGTAAATTTTTTATTGAAGTACACATCATATAGTACCATGAGATTCATTTTCTTTACAAAGTAAAGAAATACAATGGAATTCAACCCATGTACAAAAAGCAAGTTCTGCAAATAAAATAGCACTGAGAATATGCATTGTAGACTCTTTGAAAGTGAGTCTGTAGGGTATGTAATCAGGTCAACCAAAATCAGTCAATGCTAAAACTTGAAAGTTTTTGGGAGACGAGCAGAACAATGCTTTGACATTCAGCCACATAAAATTCAAGTTCATGTTATTCAACCATATGCATGTATACAGCTAAGTGAAACAACATTCCTCTGGGACCAAGGCACAAAACACAGTATATATAATCACATACAGCATATAAAATATTAAATAATAATTCTGTAAGTGCATACATTACATATAGTTAAAAACACAACAGTATAATGCTACCAGCGCCATCATAAGTAATGTATACAGGGTTATAGCCTGGGGGAAGAAGCTGTACCCAGCCTAACAGTCCTCATTAAGCACCCACGATCCTAAGTAAAATTACCTACGTTCTCCTCCGCACATCCTTTAAGGATAAGAAACAATGACCATTGCAGCAACCGCACCCAGGTGCAGCAGCCTTAGCCGTACAGTTATCAAAGGTACAGGCAAGGTAATAAGATCGTGCTTGAGCAAGCTGGGAGTCACAGTTGTGTCATGGTTAATGAAAGGACAACAGCTATACAATTGAGATTTTGGTAATGTAATCTAAAACATTAAATAGTAACTTTTTTCAAGTGAGTGGCAATGAAAAGGGTTGGGGGATAGCAATCCACTAAGTGGTCTCAAACACAAGTGGAAAAAACCCTGATAGCTGTGAATACAAGCAGATTTCTGGAGATTAAGACAAAATCGGACGTGAAGCGATTGAAATGAACCAGTGAGGTGAAAATACAGGGAAAAATCTGTGATGACCACTTGAGAAGCAGGAGAAACAGTGAAAATCTCAAGCAGCCTTCATAACTTGTTCTTTACAGAACAGACGTTATTGGCAAGCTAGTGCACTGAAAATTTGTTTACGTTTCAAGGATGAGAAAGAATCCGAGTGGCAAGAACGTCAGTCGAAAATACATTGCCCAACTGAAAGAATGAACTGAGGAACAAGTGGGAGGAGCATGTATCAGAATGTACAGGGGCTCAGACCCTGAAGTTCTTCAAGAATCCTCCAATTAAGACTGTCACTCCACTGCAGAGACCTTAGGCCGATTTGCCTGACTCTTCAGGTGGTCACACAAAGATAACACATTTCGCCCCAAACCATAACCGCCACCCCAGGGTGAAAGATTTAATCCGGCCATATTTTAACATCTTTTATGATAATTTGCTTCCACATTTCTTACGGGGGGCGGGGGAAGAGAAAGAAGAGGGTCGCTCTTTCAATGAAAGGACAGTATACAAATGCAAAGCCGACCTGCTTGGTGGCCTGGGTAACATGTTAGTAGAGCAGCAAAGACTTACTGTTGAAGCGTGGATGACGCAGCAATAAAACCCGCCGTACATCGACCGGCTTGAGCCGTCTGCCTCCGGGTTACGGCCTGCCCACTTCCGCTTTCGCGCCTCCCCTTTCTCCTTAATGTTATTTCTTTCTTTTGACGTGGAAAAATAAAACATGTCACAGTTATTTCAGAGCGACCCCAAACAAGGCCTAATAAGACGAAAAAGCAATGGCGACTTGATCCTAGGACGAGGACAACAACGACGCCATTTACCCCAGACGATTTCCCCCTACTTTACCTCATCCAAATCTACGCCATCCTAATATCACTGCGCCTGCGCAGTAACCCTTTTTAAGGATCGCCTAGCTGATTAGTGCGCATGCGGTATTTTTTAAGCCACTGTCGTTCGCCATGAACAACGGGATATGTAGTTTTGTTCTTATCTTTTCAGTGGTGTCGGAGGAAGAGTGAACTTCATCTCCCGGCAGCGCCGATGCGGCGCAGGCTGTCCGGTCCAGGGGAAAGAGGAGAAAGGCCAATGAGCGCTCTAGTGCCGTGGTTGCCGTGTGACGGTGAGCCAATGGGAAGGGTTGTTTGTTGCTGAGAGGGGTCGAGTGTGTGTTTTTTTTAATTCTCTACCCCCCCCCTCTCGTTTGCTTTTGGCTGGCGACTGGCGCTTTAACAGCGGCCTGTGTGTCTCTGTCAGTCCCGGCAGATAGTGGGCCACCTCTGCGTGTGGGGCTCGGGGAAGCAGGAGTTGGTCGTCGCGTTCCCCTACTTCGATCGCGGCTTGAATGCCGAACAGAAGCCGGGTCGGACAGCGGGCGGGCGGCCCCGGCCTGTGAGGCGACGCTGCCGCTCTTGCTGCAGTCTCCACATTCGGTGAGGGAGCGACGGGCGAGGATAGGGTGGCTCCGTTCGCTCTTCGGCGAGGGTTGTGCTTGTTGGTTGGGTGGGTGTGAGGGTAAGTTTAAACAATGAGGAGCCGCGGCGGCTCTGAGGACTCCCCGTGTCAATCACCGCAACCCACCTCCTCTTCAAAGGCGCTAGTTGGGGAAGGGAGGGGTGGTCGAGAGCAGTCCTGGCGAGTGAGCAACTCCGGCCCTCTCTCAAGTCGTTGTCGGTGCTTTGGGAGGTTGAGCTCGGGCGAGAGGGGTTTGCGGGATGTCTAGCAGCGCTTCGCTGTTAAATGGTGATCGTGGCGTGCCAGCTCCGCTCTGTGTACGTGTGGCCAGTGGTTGTGAAGACTCGCGTCTACCCTCTCTTTACCTTTTCTCTCCTCGTTTCCCTGACCTTTTGCACCTTCTCACCCTCCATCTCCTCGCCCTCTTAACTCGTCTCACTTCCCCGAGCTCTGGCACTGATGCAGTTCGTGTGTAACTTTGGGATCCGGCTGAAATGGCGTCATTGACATAACTAGAGAGTGGTGGAGGGGGTGGGGGGATTGAAATGCATCAGCCGCACGATTACAACCCCTCCTGATCCTGTGCATTTCAACCCATCCGCCATTCATCATCTTTTCTTTCCGCTGCTGTGTATAAGTGCCAGGCAAAGGTAACATTCGCGTCTAAAGGAGAAGACGAAGATAATGTGGGAATTATATCGTCACTTGCGACCGACAATCCTATAGTGGCATTGCCTCGCTTGCCATTCTCGGAGTGGGGGTTGGGGCTGGTGGTGGGAGTCTGTCCTGAAAGGAGATGTCGATCAGTTCTTTTTCCAAATGGATTTTTTGTCTGTGTTCCTTTTCTTTAGGAATAACGACAGTTGACTTTCTTCGGGCGCCGATTTGGTATATTTCGAATTAACATGAAGGTAAAAGGAAACGTTACATTTTTTTTCTGGTTGCTCAAAAAATAACCGACCGGTGTTGTAGTTTAATTAGGGTTTTTCGTGTGTCGTGTTGTAACACTGGGGTTTTCCCACTGCAGATGTGTGTTTGATGTAGTTGGAGTATGCTGCATGACAAAGCAACGGCAAATATAAACTGCTTCTTTAGTGCGGCAACGTTATGGCTGGACCAGTCGTTGTAACATAGGCACCGTTTTATTCTTTGAACTGCCCGTCGAAGTAAAGCAATGGCATTTATGATGGGATGATCCGAGAATTGGTTTGTTTGTTTCTGCAGCCAGCGTGTACCACTGTAGTTTTAAAATACTTGGATTAAAAAAAATCGTTTACGTGTTGTCATATCGAGAATCGGTATTAACGTCTCGATAGTGTTTTAAAGATACCGTGAAAATATGTTTTCTAAAGCTTTTCAAACGATGCAGAGAATCTGGGTCGTGTCGTGCGAACAATGTAGTCAAATCGAGTCGAATTTTACTTGGATTTCAGATACCGCATTTTAACGGCAGACTACTGGGACTAAACCGAAGTGTAGCACTTGAATTCTGCAAATGGTTACTCATGGTTAGTTTCGGTTTAGCTGCGCTGGGTAAAAAAAATGCAGTTCCTGGCTATTGTGTTAAATTAAAATCAGCTCCTGAAGCCGGCTTCTGCTTTGTCTGTTTACTTATATCAGGTGCAGTGCAGGCCAATACAGAATTCCTCAAACCTCCTCCACAAATTTATAGTTGAAGGCTTGTGGAAATTGAGGGCAATTGATCTGTACAATGGTTTGAATGAAACACACTGCGCTTACCCACGGCAGAGAAGCAAGCCCTGTATAATTACAATCGGATCTGTGATTCTGATCAAGCAGCTCCTGTTCACATTCCCTATAAGAGGTTTGTCGTCCTTGGCTGAAACACCTGCAGTGACCTGCAGACCGGGGGGAGCGGTGTTTCTAATAACAGAACAGGTAACAATGATTTGAAGGTCAGAGTGCACTGTGTTGACATGTTTTCAAAGTCCATTAATAGTTCCAGTGCTCTTTTTTTCTAAAGATTTGGTGGTTAGATTCAGATTTATTTATCACATCGAAACATGCAGTGAACAACTAGCACACTTCGGGATGTGCCTGCTGGCACAGAACAACTCCAATAATAAAACAACAGCAAACCCAAGTCCCTTCTACCACCCACACATTGTGATGGTCCTTCGACTTCGGGACTTTCGATTGACCTTCAGACTCTAATCTTTGGTATCGACCACCGGACTAGCCGATGATGAGACCCGAACTGCAGGCTCAGATTCTGGGCTACTGTACCAAAATAACAGATTAGTTGCCATCACATTGATGTTTGTAGATCTTTATTATGTGCAATTGAGCTGCTGCAATTTCTACATTAGATTAGATTAGATTATGAGGACACGCAGTCCTCTTTTATTGTCATTTAGTAATGCATGCATTAAGAAATGATACAATGTTTTTCCAGAATGATATCACAGAAACACATGACAAACCAAGACTGGAAAACTGACAAAAATCACATAATTATAACATATAGTTACAACAGTGCAAAGCAATACCGTAATTTGATAAGAACAGACCCATGGGCATGGTACAGTCTCAAAGTCTCTCAAAAGTCCCGTCATCTCATGCAGACGGTAAACCTCCAGTGCCGCAAACTTGCCGATGCAGCATCCGGGAAGCATCTGACCACAGTCCAACTCCCAGTCCGTCCGAAAACTCCGAGCCTCTGACCAGCTCCCGGACACCAATGCGCCGAGCGCTTCAACCCCGGCCCTGGCAACAGGCAAGGCCAAGGATTTGGGACCTTCCCTCCGGAGATTCTCGATCGCACAGTAGCAGCGGCAGTGAAGCAGGCATTTCTGAAGTTTCTCCAGATGTTCCTCTGTGCTTCTTCACGTCTGTCTCTATCAAATCAGAATTGTGCACGGCTTCCTACTTCACAGATACGATATCAATTCGGAATAGCCGCGTGCGCTGTGTCATGCCGCCATCTTCTCCTCCCTCCATTATAGCAGTGACTATACATTAGTAACACACAGAATGCTGAAGGAACTCGGCAGGCATGGCAGCATTTATGGAAGAGAGTACAGTTAACATTTTAGGCCAAGGCATTTGAGCGGGACTGGAGGAAAAAAAGAGTAGATTTAAAAATCCCGAAACGTTGACTGTACTCTTTTGCATAGATGCTGCCTGACCTACTGAGTTCCTCCAGCACTTTGAATTGTTGTGTTAGTCATTCTCTATCTAAGTGATTTAACTGATCTTAAACACGGCATCCTGCAGATGCTGGAAATCCAGCACAAAACGCTCAAAATGCTGCAAGAACCTGGCGTCTATGCAGGGGAACAAATAGTTGATGTTTCAGGCTGAGAGCCTACCCCTTTAAGCATGAGAGAAAACAAAACTCAGTCACATAGTCATCACACTTGCCTCTGTTTCCATTCACTCCTCATCCTGGTTCTGGCAATGTCATACTGCAAAAATACTTCAAGCATCTCTTTTGGCTTAAAGCATTTCTTTGTGACCTGTTCCAGCCTTAAACCCTGCCTATGAATTGTCTAATTCTGCCAGTTCTGCTGCATCGTATTTTGCCCCAAGGCTCAATTATTCATTTCCTAAATGGTTCTATTCTCTTTTAAGGTGCTCTTAAAAGCATACTGCTCTATTTGAGCTTTTGTATTATTTAAATAATTTGTTGTTTACAATGTATAGTCACAAGGAGACTTCAGCAAGTGGAATGAGAAATATACCCAAAAGAGAAGAACAATAATTTAGATGTATACTCATGGCCAATTTATTACGCACACTTGCTCACTAATGCAAATGTCTAATCAGCCAACCACGTGGCAGCAACTAAATGCACAAAAGCATGCAGACATGATCAAAAGTTGTTGTTCAGATCACAATGGGGAAGAAATATGGTCTAAGTGACTTTGACTGTGGAATGATTGTTGGTGCCAGATGGGGTGGTTTGAGTATCTCAGAAACTGCTGATCTCTTGGGGTTTTCACACACAAGTCTCTCGAGTTTACGGAGAATGGTGTGAAAAAGAAAAAAAAAAATCCAGTGAGCAGCTCAGTGGCCGAAAGTGCATTGTTAATGACAGAGGTCAGAGAAGAATGGCCAGGCTGGTTCAAGCTGACAGGAAGGTGACAGTAACTCAGATAACCACACATTACAATAGTGGTGTATAGAAGAGCATGGCACATCAAACCTTGAAGTGGATTAACTACAGCAACAGAACAGCATGGGCATACAGAAATACACTAATATGCTGGCAGTCTTTTTTGCTTCTTTCAGGTGTCTTTAAACAGGTTTTAAACAATGGACTTATGCTCAGGACAGGTTTTCATGTTTGAGGAAGACTCATGGAGAATACTGGCTTCTGGACTGCTTAGTTTTGTAATAGAAAGTATTATTAGGGAATTGATCATTCAGATGATTCAGTTCCACTACTTGTCAAGTTTCTATTCTCTGTTTAAGAGGGCCAATTATACAGTCATGTTTTTGGCTGCACTGATATTGTACTAAAGCCAATCTGTTAGCAGTGACTTGTTCAATTGAACTTTCAATTCTGAGTTTTAGCAAAAAATCTAGTTTGATCGTTCTTAGAACATTCCGGTGTGCTTTTATATTTTTGCGTAGAATGTTGGAGTCATTGGCACTTGTCACCAATCAGTTCTTTTCTGAGCACTGACTTGCAACCACTTTATTCAAGCCATGTTCAATTAATGATATTGCTTTTGGTATCTCATTCTGCTCGTTGTTACACATGAGCCAGTCTGGGTAGGAGTGGCAGAGGAGTTACTGAGTCGTCATTATTCTACTATATCAAACTTGAGATCTCTGCTCATAAAATGCTCCAGGTCAGGCATAATATATGCAGAGGAATACAGAGTTTTGGAGGTCTCACCCCGAAATGTCGACTCTCTATTCCTTTCCGTAGATGTTGTCTACACTGCTGAGTTCCTCTAGCACTTGGTGTATTACTCAGAATTTCTAGCAACTGCAGGTTCCTGCTGCAGTTTTTGGTGGCTGTCAAATACCCCATGATGCTTCGGAGCTGCGGGAACTATTCCCGGTGTCGTAGGAACTGTAATTCAACAAAATCTGTCGTTATTACATTAGTTGTAAGTAGGGATTGAAAGTCATGCTGCTTACATCACAACAGTAAGTACACTTCAAAGGCACTGCAGTGGATGAGGTTGTCTGAGGTCAGAAAATACACTGTAGAAATGAAATTTGTTTTTTACAGGTTCTGAGCTTTGTCTTATTGATCGTCAAGCTCGCAATAGTAAAGGTGTACAGTCAGACATACAACCCCACTACAGGACGCAAAGAAATGTTTTAAGCTGTCATCTCAAATATTTTAACATCTCATATATGTTAAAGTGGATAATAAATTCCGGTGAATGGGCAATGTGAATCTTTTATTTTAAGGAAATGATTTTTATGATGTCGCAAAATATTGTCTCTTTGATATAAAGTTCCTTTTGTATTCAGCTTTTCATTTGAGAGCCACATGAGTCACCTATCTGCAACACCAGAATGCTTTCAGTTCCTGCACTGTCCAGTAAGGCTTCTGATACAAGTTTCCAGAGAATTTGATGGGCGAGAGCAGAACCCAAATTAAGATATTGGATCCACACTACTCATTGTCTTCCATTGCTGACACACCTCAGGAAGTGAAGTGTAGGTTCTGTAACAACTAGTTTGTGTGCGACTTAATCCAAGAAGATGCATGGTGTACAATACAGGTCCTGATTTCAGGGTCTCATCCTGAAATGTTATCTGTTTATTCCCCTCCATAGATGTTGCCTGACTTGCTGAGTTCCACCAGCATTTAGTGTGGGCTGTTCAAGATTGCTGGCATCTACAGAATCTTTTGTGTTTATCCATGATCTATGTTAACTAGCCTTTATATCTACATGAGGTGACAAGTTATAACTAACATCCCACCTAAGACTATTTCTTGATTTGAAATAGAATTTGTGTAGAGAACTTGAATAAAATTTGTGTTCAGATGTCTGGGATGGTATTTGCAGTCTTTGCTCTGAGGTAAGTGTTCTAAGACAGTAAAGCTCTGATAATCTTGTGCGCTTGGGACTTTGATAGGGCTGGACTAGCAGTTTTCAGTGTTGCTCTCCATCATCCCAAACCTCAAGATTTCGGTCCCAGAGTACGGCTTTTTGGCCCATTGTGTCTGCCTCACCATTCCATCATGGCTGAATTATTATCCCACTCGACCCGATTCTCCTGGGTTATGGATAACTATACATACAACTGGCCTGCCATCTATTATAGATTTAATAAATCAGATGGGTGACATTTGTATATTGGTTTCCCCTTTCTTCATACTTAGTAATTAATTACCCTTAAACACAAGAAATTCTGTAGATGCTGGGAATCCAGAACAACACACACAAAATGCTGGAAGAACTCAGCAGATCAGGCAGTATTTAAGGAGAGGAATATCTTGGGCAAAGACCCTACGGAAGCCTGGCATCTGCTCCCTTTCCAGTCTTGATGAAGAGTCTTGCCCTAAAGCATCGACTGGTTATTCTTCTTCATAGATACCTCCTGATGTGCTGAGTTCCTGCAGCATTTTGTGTGTGTTGCGTTAAGTAATTTTTTTTTCAATCAGTCTTAGTGCTTTTGAAACCATTTTCCAACTTACAAAGTCAACTTATGGGCATTTGTAAAAACCAGAACCTGTTATCTGGGAATAGCCTGTAGTATAATAACATTTCCAGTGAATGTAGAGAGCAGGAAAAATACAAGCAGCTCCCACTGCAGACCTGGTTCATGTTTCTTGGTCTGTGGTGTTCCAGACCACAGCTCTGGCTTCAAAGAAATTTAAAGTACATATATGTCATCCTATACAACCCTGAGATTCATTTTCTTGCAAGCCTACACAGTAAATACAAAGAAAGGGAAAAAAAACGCAAAATGATAATAAATAAGCAACACTTATCAAGAAGATGAGGTGAAGAGTCCTTGAAAGTGAATCTTTAGGTTGTGGGAATAAGTCAGTGTTGGGGTAAGTGAAGTTACCCCTTTGGTTCAAGGGGTTGATGGTTGAGGGATAATAACTGTTCCTGAACCTGGTGGTGTGAGTCCTGAGGCTCCTGTACCTCCTTCCTGATGGCAGCAGCAAGAACAGAGCAGTGCCTACATAGTGCGGGTCCTCTGGTGATAGGTGCTGCTTTCTCACAACAGTGTTTGATGTCAATGTGCTCAATGGTGGGGAAGGCTTTACTTGTGATGGACTAAGCTGTATCTGCTACTTTCTGTAGGATTTTCCATTCAAAGGCATTAGTGTTTCCGTACCAGGCTGTGATGGAACCACTCAATTTCATCTCTCGTGCACATCTATAGAAGTTAGTTAAAGTTTTAGATGTCATACCCAGACATTCCACCTCTCCCGGAAGTTCCGGGAGTCCCCCACATATTAATAGTGGCTCCCTGATGCCTGCAAATTATATACAATATCACAGAAATCAATTTTTTGAGAACGAGCGAGAGAGAGAGAGAGAGCAAGCGAGAGCGCGAGCGAGAGAGAAAGCGAGAGTGCGCCATGGCAGAGTGTTCCAAAAAAAGAAAGTATAAAACGTATGTCACCCCAGACTACCCTAAAGTGTACACCTGCCTAATAGGGGTCAAAATAATGACAGTGTTCCTCGCTGTGCTGTTTGCAACAGTGACTTTTCTGTTGCCTATGGTGAATTAAGACTGTAAAAGACATGTTGAGGTGAGTTTAACAGTTGTCATTCGTTCATTAGCATAGCTAACGTTATTTAAAGTAGCTGGCTAGCTGCTAAGGGGCTACTCTGTTGCAGACATCCCACCACTCCCGGAAGTTCCGGGAGTCTCCCACAAATTGATGGTGCTACCTCCCTGAAATGAGTTTTTGCAGGGTGGGATGTCTGCATACCAAATCTTCACAAACTTCGAAGAAAGTAGAGACTGTGCCGAGCTTTCTTTGTTGAGGCACCTACAAAGTGGACCCAGGACAGGTCCTCTGAAATGGACCGTATGAATGCCGTATGCATTGCCCACAGTGTGCACCCCAGCCCTACTTCAGACCCCCTGCTCTGGCTTCAAACCTTGCATGCACTCTGCACTAATGAGTGAGGCAAATTCTGGACTGATTAATGCAGCAATGAGGTGTGTTGAACATAATATTTGTTAATTGATCATGTACACTGAAGATTAATCCTAGTTACTTTACTAGTTAGTTCTTCATGTTAAGTTTGTGTGGTTACGGATAAGAAACTAGAGAGTTTCTATGAAATTGATTTTACTTGTAAACATACAAATTAGGGACAGGATTCAGTTATTTGGCCCTCTCATGCCTACTCTTCTATTAAATGAAATTATGGCTAATCGGATTGTAATTTAGTTCTGTTTACAATCTGCTAGAAATAACCTTTCACTGCCCTCCTTTGCATATCAAGCATCTGTCAACTTGTACCTTGAAAATGGTCCAAGGCTGCTTCCACTATGCTTTGAAGACGAGAGTTTCAAAGCCTTATGATCCTCTGAGAAAGAAAACTAAATTATCTCAACTTTTTAAAATAGATGAAGATTCACTTTTAATTAGTGACTACTTAATTCTAGATCCTCAGACAAGAGGAAATAACTTCTTTACGTCCACCCAGTTGAGAGCCTTCTGTGTCTGTCCTGTTTTAATAATGTCCTCTCTCACTTTATTAGACTTCAGTTGTTACAAGCTTGTTTGACCAATTTTTAAGTTGTGTTTATGATATGTTGGGCTGGAAGCAAGTTGATACTTGTGACTGCTTCCAGCACATCCTATTTGATTTGATGCAAACTATGCATTTCACTGTCTTTCAACCTTCATGTCACAAATAAAGATACTCTTTAATCAATGATTTTTGCATTAGCAGGCTTTGACCAGTAGCATAGTGTACAACTATCCCCCAGTTTTCTACAGTCCACTGCAAGGATTTGACTGGAGGGGCTAAGTGTCATATTTCCAAGCTTGCTGACACTACTAATCTTGGTGGGATTTTGAGTCTTGAAGAAAGAGCAAACTCTGAATGTAGGACATAAAAGTATAGAGGTCGGACTTAAATTGTCTACTTGCATTGCACTTGATAACTATTGCACTATATTTTACATTCTGCTTTTCCTCCCACTGCTTGTGTACAGAATGATTTGTCTGCAAGGCTTTTCACCATATCTCAGATTCAGGTTTATTACCACTGATATGTGTCTTAAAATATATTGTTTTGCAGCAACACTACAGTGCATGCATAAATTTACTATAAGTTACAATAATATATAGTACAAAAAGAGAGTACAAAGCTGGGTTTCAGAAATCTAACAGTGAAGGGGAAGACGCTGTTCCTAAAATATTGAGTGTGTGTTTTCAGGCTCCTGTTCCTCCTCTGTGATGGTAGTAATGAGAAGAGGGCATGTGCCACATGATAGATGCCACCTTCTTGAGGTATCATCTTTTGAGATGTCCTCAATGGTGTGGAGGCTCGTTCCTGTGATGGAGTCTACAACCCTTGCAGCTTTTTCCGATCCTGTGCACAGGTGCCTCCGTACCAGATAGTGATGCAACTGTACATATGACAAGAATAAACCAATTCCATTAAATAGACTTCTTGAGTGAGTTGGAGAAAACATGGTTGATGGAATATATGGTGGGGTGGAAGAATGTGAGGTCATTCACTTGATAATGATGTTCTTGTATACCAGGATATGCTTTTACACAAGTCACTGACAGCCAACATGTAGCAACAGCATCTAGGCAAATGGCACGTTAGCCCTCATTACAAGAGGATTTGAATGCAGACATAAGGAAATCTTACTGCATTTGTATTATGTCTTGGTGAGTCTGCATCTGGAATATTGCTCTGTTTTGATCTGCTTACCTACTTACCATAAAGGAGTACAGCACTAGACTAGTTCCAGGAAAGGGATTGGTTTGTTGTATGAGAAGAAATTGAGTAGACTGTATTTTCTTCACTTCAGAAGGATGAGAGGAGATCTCATTGCAACATATTGCATTTACAGGGATGAATGCACAGAGGATATTTCTTGTGGATGAGTTAGGGACAGGGACACAGTTTCCAAATAAGGGTCTGAGATTTAGACAGCTATGAAAGGAGAAATTTCACCACTCGGAAGGTAGTCCTCTTCATTGGGGTATTCTGAAGGCTCACTGAAATAAAATAAAAGCTCAACATTTTAATGAAAGGTCTCTCCCAGAACATCAACTGTTAATTCCCCTCCATAGATGCTGTCTGATTTGCTGAGTTCCTCCAGCACTTTTTTTGTGTTGCTCAATATTTCTACCATCTGCAGAATCTCTTGTGTTTACAGAGATAGAAGATCAGCCTTAATCACAGACGGACTCAAAAGGCCAGCAGACTACACCTGTTTTTATTTTTTTTTGTCTTGTGTAAACTTTCACTGAACTGCATCTGATGCATAAATATTCTTAAACGAAGAGAACATTATGTATTCACCCAGATGTAGTTTCATCAACGCTTTTTATTTATTTAAATGATGCATAGCTTTTGTATTTTGTTTCCGTGGCAATAATTACTTCCAGTACCTGGATGCCAGTCTTTTGCACCTCCAGCTCTGCAATCTTTCACCATTTGGATTTTAATTTGTGTAGATTTTTCCTGCCAAAAATGGACAGTTTCACATTTTCCCATATTATACTCCACATTTGTGCCTATTTGATTAATCTACATGGCCTCCTTTTGTGTCCTTTTCATAACTTTGTGTTATTTAGCAACCATGGCTTCAGTCTCTTCATCAAGGTCATTTGTACAAGTTATAAAAAAGTTTGACCTTTGAGAATATGGGAGAATTGTTAAAGACAATCCATTTGATTGCAACTGAGCATTCAGATTTCCCTCCGCCATCAAGTTTTTCAACAATCCATGAATACTACTTAACTATTTTTTCTCTTTTTGCACTGTACTGCTTTCATGACACATGTCAATGACAATAAACCTGATTCTGAGTCTGAACTAATGATGTGAAACTGATAAACCTCAGAATGTTCTTGTTCTTTAACCATGCTGATTGTCTGTTCTCTATCAGGAGATGGTGCTCATTGTAGTGCAGTTCTTTCAACATGTATCACAATATGTCCTATTGTTGGCTGAAGTCAAAATGAGATTTTGGGAGTGACACCTGATTACCTTGTCAACCAAATAAGTAACTTGTTGAGCTTAGTAGATTTACTTCTAAATTTCATTGTAATCAAATTAGTCACCAAATGTCAAGTAATTTGTCCAGGATGCCTGTCATTACTTTGTAGTTTTTCATCAATGTGTGTTTGAAAAGGTATAAATTGGAAAACATTGAAAGCTCTGTAAAGACTCCAACTTGTGCATGTTGTTCCTGATATGTGAATAGATGAAAACTGCTAATCTATAACAAACTGTAGCTTTAAAACAAGATTTTTTAAAAAACCTTATTTTATCTATTTATTTATTTATTGAGGTACAGTATAGCACAGAATAGGCGCTTCCAGCCTTTTGAAGTGCTCTGCCCAGCAATTCCCCGATTTAACCCTAGTCTAATTAGTTAACAATGATCAATTAACCTACCAACCTGTACGTCTTTGGACTGTGGAAGAAAACCAGAGCACCTAGAGGAAACCTGCCAGACACAAGGCGAACATGCAAACTCCTTACTGGTGGCAGCAGGAAATAAACCACGTTCCCTGTACTGTAAAACTGCCCAAATTTTCTTGGGATGTGGGCATATCCTACAATACCAGAATTAACTGCATTCAGTAACACGCACAAAATGTGTGTGTTGCTCAACGTCAGCAAGACGAAGGAATTGGTTGTTGACTTAAAAAGGAGTAGCAGACCACACGACCCAATTTACATTGGTGGTGCGCAAGTGGAACAGATCAAAAGCTTTAAGTTCCTCGGGGTCAATATCACAACCAAGCAGAGTCCACTGCCAAGAAGGCCCAGCAGTGCCTTCACTTCCTGAGAAAACTAAAGAAATTTGGCCTGTCCCCTAAAACCCTCACTAATTTTTATAGATGCACCGTAGAAAGCATTCTTCTAGGGTGCATCACAACCTGGTATGGAAGTTGTCCTGTCCAAGCCCGGAAGAAGCTGCAGAAGATCGTGAACACAGCCCAGCACATCACACAAACCGATCTTCCGTCCTTGGACTCACTTTACACCGCACGCTGCCGGAGCAGTGCTGCCAGGATAATCAAGGACATGACCCACCCAGCCAACACACTTTTCATCCCTCTTCCCTCCGGGAGAAGGCTCAGGAGCTTGAAGACTCGTATGGCCAGATTTGGGAACAGCTTCTTTCCAACTGTGATAAGACTGCTGAACGGATCCTGACCCGGATCTGGGCCGTACCCTCCAAATATCCGGACCTGCCTCTCGGTTTTTTTGCATCACCTTACTTTCCATTTTTCTATTTTCTATTTATGATTTACAATTTAAATTTTTAATATTTACTGTCGATTTGTAATCTAGGGAGCGGGAAGCGCAAAATCAAATATCGCTGTGATTATTGTACGTTCTAGTATCAATTGTTTGGCGACAATAAAGTATAAAGTATGTTAGCAGTTGCTGGAAATCCAAAGGGAGGTGATGGCCAGGTGAGAAGTGAAGGAGTAAAAGAGGAGCCAGAATGGGGAATGGGAAAAGAAAGGAGGGGAGGAAGAAAGATTTCCAGAAGTTGGAGAAATCAATTTTCTTAACTTTTATAGTAATTTTTCATGAATGTGTGTTTGAAAAGGTTTTGTTGGAAAATATTATAGCTCCCTAAAGACTCCAGCTTCTAGGTGGTCTGTGTGTATGTGTGTGTGTGAGAGATACATGAAAAGGTGAAAATGGCTAAAACAGAACAAATTCTAGTTTAAGGGGAGATTTTTTAAAACCTAGTCAATGTTTAGGATCTGTGTGTTGCGTGGGAAGGTAGCATTTATTGCCCATGACCAGGTTGTGGTGAGCACCTTGCCCTGCTGCAGACTTTCTGTGGACAATACTCCAATACTATTGTCAGGCAAGTCCCTGAAAGTTTTAAACTGGTTTAGTGGTGCTGCATCAGCCACCTCTTGCTCAGCACCAATAAAACTAATAAGCTGATTGTTGACTTCAGAAAGGGGAAGCAAGATAAACTGCTGCAGTCTACATTGGGGGACTGGCTGTGGAGAGAGCAGCTTTACATCCCTGTTCGTTAACATGTGCCAGTGTAGTGGCTGGCGTAATGCTTTACAGGGCCAGCCATCAGGGTTCAATTGTCGGTGCTATCTGTAAGGAGTTTGCACATTCCGGGTTTGCACATACTGGGTTTCCTCCAGGTGCTTCGTTTTCCTCCCACATTCTGAAGACGTACAGGTTGGTAAGTTGTGGGCAAACAGGAAAACTGATTATTATCTGAATGGTGGCCGATTAGGAAAAGGGGAGGTGCAACGAGACCTGGGTGTCGTTGTATACCAGTCATTAAAAGTGGGCATGCAGGTACAGCAGGCAGTGAAAAAGGCGAATGGTATGCTGGCATTCATAGCAAGAGGATTCGAGTACAGGAGCAGGGAGGTACTACTGCAGTTGTACAAGGCCTTGGTGAGACCACACCTGGAGTATTGTGTGCAGTTTTGGTCCCCTAATCTGAGGAAAGATATTCTTGCCATAGAGAGGGTACAAAGAAGGTTCACCAGATTGATTCCTGGGATGGCAGGACTTTCATATGATGAATGACTGGATCGACTAGGCTTATACTTGTTGGAATTTAGAAGATTGAGGGGGTGGATCTTATTGAAACGTGTAAAGTCCTAAAGGGATTGGACAGGCTAGATGCAGGAGGATTGTTCCCGATGTTGGGGAAGTCCAGAACGAGGGGCCACAGTTTGAGGATAAAGGGGAAGCCTTTTAGGACTGAGATTAGGAAAAACTTCTTCACACAGAGAGTGGTGAATCTGTGGAATTCTCTGCCACAGGAAACAGTTGAGGCCAGTTCATTGGCTATATTTAAGAGGGAGTTAGATATGGTCCTTGTGACTAAAGGGATCAGGGGGTATGGAGAGAAGGCAAGTATAGGGTTCTGAGTTGGATGATCAGCCATGACCGTACCATGAATGGCAGTGCAGGCTCGAAGGGCCGAATGGCCTACTTCTGCACCTATTTTCTATGTTTCCATGTTTCATTTCTACATTTCTATTCTATGTTGACAGCAGAAGCATGGTAACACTTGTGGGCCACCTAGTCCGATGCTTGTTGATTTGATGCAAACGACGTGTTTCACTTTGTTTCGATATACAGTACATGTGACAAATAAAGCTAATCTTTAAATATATGGATGACCTGTCCTGGGTCCAGCTATCAGATGCAATTGCTAGGAGGGCTCGCCAGCGGCCTCAATGACTACAGACCGGTGGCATTGGCTTCCCACATCATGAAGACCCTGGAGAGACTTGTTCTGGAGCTGCTCCGGCCTCTGGTCAGGCCACACTTAGACCCCCTCCAGTTCGCCTACCAGCCCCGAGTAGGAGTTGAGGATGCCATCGTCTACCTGCTGAACCGTGTCTATGCCCACCTGGACAAGCCAGCGAGCGCTGTGAGGGTCATGTTTTTTGACTTCTCCAGTGCGTTCAACACCATCCGCCCTGCTCTACTGGGGGAGAAGCTGACAGCGATGCAGGTGGATGCTCCCCTGGTGTCATGGATTCTTGATTACCTGACTGGCAGACCACAGTACGTGTGCTTGCAACACTGTGTGTCCGACAGAGTGATCAGCAGCACTGGGGCTCCTCACGGGACTGTCTTGTCTCCCTTTCTCTTCAGCAGTTACACCTCGGACTTCAACTACTGCACAGAGTCTGGTCATCTTCAGAAATTTTTGGATGACTGCCATAGTTGGATGCATCAGCAAGGGAGATGAGGTTGAGTACAGGGCTACGGTAGGAAACTTTGTCACATGGTGTGAGCAGAATTATCTGCAGCTTAATGTGAAAAAGGCTAAGGAGCTGGTGGTAGATCTGAGGACAGCTAAGGTACCAGTGACCCCTGTTTCCATCCAAGGGGTCAGTGTGGACATGGTGGAGGATTACAAATACCTGGGGATACGAATTGACAATAAATTGGACTGGTCAAAGAACACTGAGGCTGTCTACAAGAAGGGTCAGAGCCGTCTCTATTTCCTGAGGAGACTGAGGTCCTTTAACATCTGCTGGACGATGCTGAGGATGTTCTATGAGTCTGTGGTGGCCAGTGCTATCATGTTTGCTATTGTGTGCTGGGGCAGCAGGCTGAGGGTGGCAGACACCAACAGAATCAACAAACTCATTCGTAAGGCCAGTGATGTGGGGATGGAACTGGACTCTCTGACGCTGGTGTCTGAAAAGAGGATGCTGTGGCATGCCATCTTGGTCAATGTCGCCCATCCACTACATAATGTACTGGGTGGGCACAGGAGTACATTCAGCCAGAGACTCATTCCACCGAGATGCAACACAGAGAGTCATAGGAAGTCATTCCTGCCTGTGGCCATCAAACTTTACGACTCCTCCCTTGGAGGGTCAGACACCCTGAGCCGATAGGCTGGTCCTGGACTTATTTCATAATTTACTGGCATAATTTACATATTACTATTTAACTATTTATGGTTCTATTACTATATTATTTATGGTGCAACTGTAACGAAAACTAATTTCCCCCGGGATCAATAAAGTATGGCTATGACTATGACTATAAGGTTAAGGCGGTTCGACTTATCACCTAACACACAAACTAACTTCTGTAGTTAGTTCTATCCTTGGTAGCTTTTTGAGTTTTGTTGGATCTCCACTCATTTGTAGCAATGGAAAGCTTTCCATGATGACTTGTGCGTTGAAGGGTTGATAGGAAAAATTAGGGAGAACCTGCTCACCATTCGATACAGAGTGTCTGATGTGCTCTTGTAGCCACAGTATTTATATGGGTGTTCCTGATACAATTCCATTTTTGGCATTCCCTTAGATGTGAATATGGGGAATTCTGATGTCAATACCATTAGAGTTGAGGGAGATTACACATGCTTGTTGGAGATGGCCTTTACGTTGCACTTCGGTTGGTGCCACAGAGGTTGCTGGTCACCATTAACCCCTGCTGCATGTCAAAGTGTTGGTACATGCAAGCATGGGCAGCTTCATTTACTGAGGAGTTGCCAATGGAATTTAACACTGCAATTTTTCTTTCTTACCTGTTGCTTAAAGGAAGGTTGCTAATGAAGTAAGCAAGCCTTAGTCACTACCCTGGAGAACTCCAGTAAGATCTAGAGTTAGAATCTATTTCTAGAAACCACACAACTCTTCGTGTGACCTGTGGAACGTTTTCACTTTGATGCCCAGTTAGACAATTTGGATACTTTTTTTTTGTTTGTACTTTGCAACATTCATTATTGTATCTATCATAGAAGAGTTTGACTTGAGGCTTGGCTAGTTCTGGAGCACAGATCTTTGGGAATTAAGCTGGTGTATTCAAAGTTCAAAGTAAATTTATCATCCAAGTACATATATGTCACCACATACTATCTTGAGATTCGTGCTCTTGCAGGCATTCACATTAGAACAAAGAAATACAATGGAATCAGTGAAAAACTACACACAAAGACTAACAAACAACCGATGTGCAAAAGAACACACCGAGCAAATGCAAAAAAAACAATAATAAATACATCATGTAGAGAGCATCAGTTGTAGAAGCCATGGGCATGAGTCTCTCAGTTGTGGAGTCAGTTCAGAGTTAGGGTGAGTGAAGTTTCAGAAGCCAGACAGTTGAAGGTTATAATTTTCCTGAACCTGTTGTTGGACGCAAGGCTTGTGTACCTCCTTCCTAATTATAGCAGTGAAAAGAGAGCGTGGCCTGGATGGAGGGGGTCCTTAATGATGGATGCTGCTTTCTTGTGGCAGCACTCTTGTAGATGTGCTCAGTGGTGGGGACGGCTCTGCCTATGATGGACTGGGCTGTATCCACTATTTTATTGTTGGGTTCCATAACCTTTGCAGTAAACTGTGATCTCAGCCTTTTTTTAAATGCTATTAGGAGTGAATCAAATTGGCTGAAGGCTGGCTTACGTAATGGTGGAGATCGCAGGGGGAAAATGTGATGGGTTATTCACATGGAACTTTTGGCTGAATGCACAGTACTTCAGCCTAGCTATAGGTCCCTTCATCATTGAGAATGAGGATGTCCTTAGAATCTCCTCATCCTGTTAGCTGTTTAATTACCACTTAGGCCCGGTATGGCAGGATTGCGGAGCTCTGTGTATTTGAATGCTGGTTTTGCTGTGTAGCATACACATGTAGTTTTTTTTGTTGTAAAAGACTCAGTTTTTATTATATGTTACTTCAAACTGTTGTTACATTGCTCTTGAAATCCCTTTTACATTGCTTTAGAAAATTCATCTACACTGGTTGTTTTTATTCAATCTCCAAATGATAGAAATTTGCTGCACATTTATATTGTATTAACGCAAGACTCAGTTGTATAAAGCGTACACTACTGAAGGCGCAAACAAGTGAAAATCTGCAGATGCTGCAAATCTGCAACACACAAAATGCTGGAGGAACTCAGCAGGACTAGAAAGCAAAAGCGAGAGAGTAGATTTAAAAGGTGGTGGGAGGGAAGAGAGGAACACGAGGTGATAGTTGAAACCTGGAGGGGGAAGGATGAAGTAAAGAGCTGGGAAGTTGATTGCTGAAAGAGACAGAAGGCCATGGAAGAAAGAAAAGGGGGAAGGAGCACCAGAGGGAGGTGATGGGTAGGCAAGGAGATAAGGTGAGAGAGGGAAAAGGGGATAGGAAATGGTAAAGGGGGGGGGTGCTACCAGAAGTTTGAGAAATCGATGTTCATGCCATCAGGTTGGAGGTTACCCAAACAGAATATAAGGTGTTGTTCCTCCAACCTATGTGGCCTCATCACCACAGTGGAGGAGGCCTTGGATGGACATATGAGAATGGGAAGTGGAAATAAAATGCGTGGCCACTGGGAGATCCTGCTTTCTCTGGCGGATGGAGCATAGGTGCTTGGCAAAGTGGTCTCCCAATCTATGTTGGGTCCTATCAATATACAGAAGGCCACACCGGGAGCACTGAACACAGTATATTGAAAGCGCAGTGTTTTGGGAGTTGCCTTCACTACAAGGACAACAGTGAAGATGCAAGAACTTGTACCCACCCATATGGGCAGATATTTTTACATCTGCTCTGTTAGGGAATATGAAAAAAATTGATAGCATTATTTTGAGACAGTTTTTGCTATATCCTGACGAAAATCATCTTCTCAGTTGGCATCACAAAAATGGATAATCTGGACATTATTAAATTGCTGTGAAGGATCATTTTGTGCACAAATTGGCTGCCAAGTTTCCTATATTGGAATGATAACTACTGTTTGGAACACTGTATGAAGGTAAGATGAGACTATGGAAGGTGCAGTGGGATTGTAAATTGTGTATTTGAGCTGAATCTGTAGACTTGCCCTGATCAGCTTGTAAGGTCATATAATTGGAATCATACACAATCTCAATTCTAGAAATTATATATTAAAAATAAACATGGGCAGCAAACCAATCCTATTGAAAATTTGAATCTTAAGAGAGCAAATCATATGCTGGAAATCTTGAGTAGCTGACACAAAATGCTGCTGGAATGGTCATGTAGCCATTACGCTAGTGACCCGGGTTCGATTCCTGTCTCTGACTTTAAGGAGATTGTACATTCTTCTCGTGACTGCTTGGATTTTTTCTGGGTACTCCGATTTCCTCCCAAGTTTGAAAGATGTACAAGGTAGCAGGTTAATTGGTCATATGGGTGTAATTAGGCAGTGTCTAATCACCTGTGACCGTGCTGCATCTCCAAATAAAAATAAGTAAACTCAGCCTGTCAGGCAGTATCTATGAAGAAGAAGGAACGATCGACATTTTGGGAAGGATTTGGTTTATTTGCTGACAAAGGGGCTTTTATTTGTGTGTGCTTGAGCTGTTTGCTTTACTTGTAGTAAATGGAGGAAGTAATTTGGTACCTTGAGAATCTGGAGTTGTCTGTATTATGTTATCAACTGACACAAGGCTTGGGATGTATTGGCAGATGTAGGTGCTTCCGATTATATTAGTGCTGAACCTGTACAAAGTGTGGACTTAAATTTGACTTCTGGTGTATGCATCTTGCTTAGACTGCTGGCTTTGTGCTTAATACTACATGTAAAGAAGGTGGTATTGCAATGCTCTGTGGAGAGCAAAGGGCATGACAAGGCATAGAAGACAGCATGGTCATCCACTGCAACCAAGGTAGACCCCAGAACCAGATTTCTCAGATCGAGTGAGTGGAACTGCCCCTGTGCAACGGCTTTCCCACTTTAAAAACTCTGCCGCACAGATATCCTGTCAACGGACAATCACCATGATATTGGGAGTAAGTGAACTGTGGTTTATTTTCACTTGTGAACTGTAGTTTATTTTCACTTGCTTTATAGGTTCACTCTACCTCATACTGAATGAAGGGAATTGATATGGTTGGGGGGTGGGGGGAGGTGGTTCATTCTATAAGCCATAATACTATACAAGAATTGTAATGTCCATCCTGGACACAGTTCACATTGAGAGGTAGTAAGGAAAAAAAGTGAGCAAAAAAGGATTCTGTTTTTCCTCAGCTGGTAGTGCAAGTATGGAGACTAAAGAGCTCCTTGTCTTTTCTATTTGCAGTTATTTCTGGCTGATGTTAAATGCTATTTTCATACATGGTGCAGTATTGAGCTAAAAAATAAATTCCATTTAAAGTGTGTTCAAATTAGATTTAAATTAAAATAAAGGTTTTTAAATGTTTTGATGGTACTAATAAATATCTAGTTAGCATTATTGAATGACTAATAGTGATGATTTTGTACTTAGCAAATAATGAATGTTAACAAAAGAGGAATATTGAAGAATTTTTCACATTAATAAGTTGAAATGGAAGAGTGCTTCCCCCTTTTTCCTCCCTCTATCCTCAAGTCCAAACGGAGAATTCTGGTCATAAAGTAGGGAAGAAGAATCAAAAAATTAGATGGCATGACCCAGTATCACTGGTGCATGGGGCATAGTTCCCCCATGCTGAAGGTTCATCATGATCAAATGCCATGATCATTCCACATCCATGACATAGTTTATTATCGACAATGCAAATTACAGCAATAAAAAAAAAACAAGTTTTAAAGTTGCTTTACAGGAAGCAAGCTGTGACCCACATTCCAGTTTGATTAGGTGTATGAAATATTTCCAACTATAGTTCTTCAAAATCCGACCTAATTGCCTGACTTGCCTGTCAGATACAGAGTCAGCAAATTTCTGGCACAAGTGTTGTTTCCCTTTCTTCAGCATAATGATTAAAATATTCTGCATGAGTTTTAACCAATATCCTCTTTAAATGGAGCTGAGTGGGATAGTGAAGGTGGACTTCTGCACTCAGTGGCTACTTTATTCATTACACCTATACATCTGCATGTTCAAGATGGTGCTGGTGATATACGGTGTTGTTTTGTGGCAGCTAACAAAACTACTAACTATTCGATTGATTAGATTTATTCTGGACTTCAATTGCTGCAATCTGAAGCCAGTAATTTCCCTTTGGGAGATGTGCCTTTGAACTGGTAGAGCAATTTGGTGTTTTTTGTGGTATCATGAAGTCATAGAACACTACAGTACAGAAACAGGGCCTTTGGCCCATCTATTCTGTGCCAAACCATTAGTCTCCTTTGGCCCATCGACCTGCACCTGGGCCATAGCCCTCCATACTCCTTCCATCGATGTACCTATTAGAATACCTGTATTGATGAGTGTCCATTTCGGCGTATTCGGAAGGATTTGCCGAACTGGACTCTCAAGATTCAGGTATGACCAAAGCTGCGGCAGCCACAGCTGTCCTGGCATGAGAGCAAAAAAAATGAAACTATGTTTCGCAAACAACAGGAATTCTGCAGATGCTGGAAATTCAAGCAACACACATCAATTCGTCAATTCAAGCGCCCAGCCAGATTAAAGGTTAAGCCGTAGAAGCTGAGGGTGGAGGACGAACTGGTGTTCAGCTCACTTCTCCGTGTCAACCAAGATCCCCACCTGAGCCTGTCCCATCTGCCTGGGTTTGCCCCATTTCACTCTTTTCTAGCTGCTACCATTGGGTGGGTGGTGCAGGTGTGTTGGGTCCCATGCCACCAGGCTGAAGAGTACCAGCCTCAGTGCTGAGCTGATTCAAGCTGACAGGAAGGGGACAGTAAATCAAATAACTACATGTAACAGCAGTGGTGTGCAGAAGAGCGTCTACCAATAAAGGGCCACTGAATGCATTTTAATGTTCTGTGACGATATTTTCTACCCTGAGACAGGAAGTAGTGAATTCAGCTTGGGATGCTGGCTAACATATCTATGAAAGTGTTCATCTCAAAGGCAAATGGCTTCTTCACTATGTGTACTTAAATTTGGCACTCCATTTCCCATTCTGTAACAATGCCCACATCCCAAATGGCTCTGAGCACATGTAATACAGTGCACTATATTAACATTTTATTATTCCAATTTTTCGATATATTAATTGGATAATTGTCTACTTTTGTTCAAGTTTACATAATTCAAAATACATGTGAAGTATACAGCACAGTAAACAACTCGCTGTATGAAAATGCAGTAACCCAGTACTTGCAAGCATTGAATGTTTAAGGTGATTTTAAAAACTGAATTTCAATTGGCAATGATTTACAAATTAACAATACACAAGTTTTTCCTCAGATGTATTTTTAGGGGCATTTAAAATTCATTTAAAAGTTGAGTTTTCTGGATGGATCTTATTAAGATTTGGTGTTAAAACTATGCATAGTGTGATGAGGAGTTGTTCTAATTGTGAATCTGGTGAAATTGCTGTATTTCTATGTTACACAAGTAAACTGTACAGATGATGTTGTTTCCACAGAAAAGCAAATGGGATCATTCAATGGCATGATTATCTTTCTGAAATTCATACAATTAAATGACATTAGGTTGTTTATGACAGCCCGTGATTGTTTAAACCACATCCAAACAGGAGAAATGCATTACTCAGACAAAGTGACGATCGTGTATTTCAGCGGCTTCACTTACAGTCTCTGGAAGTCTTAAAGTACTTTTCTGTCACCAAATACTTTTTTTACTCTGCAGTCACTATTGTAGGATGTTCTGCAGCCACCAATGAGATAAATAACTAGAAGGTCGATCTTGGCACTTCTGATTTCAGCCTGAGAATTGCCTTGGACACCAGGACAATTTGCCCTACTCTTCAAATGAGTACCACGGGATCACTCACATTTTAGGGGTTAGCTGTTTAACTAGCTTAAGTTGAGGGCTACTAATATATTGAGATCAGAAGTAGAATTGTCTTAAATTTATAATTTCCAAAGAATATCCTTGTGCCTCTTTCATAAAGAAATTAAAATGTGCTGTACTTTTGCATTGTCAGGAGCTGTCTCAAGGTGATCTTATGGATAGTTCACTGATGGGTTGAGTAAACTGGCGTGCTTGACTGAAAATGTTTGGGTTTAAATTAGTGTGAATTTAAATGTTTCAAATCAGTGGGGTAGAAAAGCAGGACAAAATGTGATACCTCATCATTAATTTTATTGTTATATTACTGCCCTTGCAAGAATCCAAGGTGCTTTTGGAGTTGCAGGTATAGAAAAGCTTGAAGACTGGCTGCTGAATTTGGCACCTTTGAAAGTCAAGAGATCTGGCACTTAGCAGTGGGTGATACAAAACGTTGTTGCTGCATAGCCAGTTACTTTGCCTGGGTTTGCCTGCCCCAGATTGCCCAATTCGAGACTAAAACTAGAAATAGAGATAAAGCAGTGATTAAAACAGCCAACGTGAAATTTTCAGATAGTCGTCTAGATGTTTACCTTGCCCATGTCCCATTCTTTGAATCTGAATGACTTGTGGCATCAGCAATACCTATACTGAATACTTACCTCAACACAAGAACTGAACCAAAAGTAAAACAGGCCTATACATTGTAAGAAAGGCTGTTATATTTAGAAGATTGAAAATGTACCCATCTGGAAAAGTTCAGATGGTATCTGGAGTTCCTGCGGTTCATGACAAAAGTGCAATATCTTCAATGGTTTACCTCTTCATGAATACTACCTAACTGGCAAATCACAGGTAGAAGAACTTGGGAGCAAAAATTTTCACTGAAGACCAGCAGGAAAACTGAGACATTGCCATCTTTTCAAAAAAACTTATTGCTAAGAATTATTGTAAAGAAAAAATTGAGTAAATTTATTATCAACATAATAAAATAGCCCAGTGGCCACTTTATTAAGTTCATCTGTAAACCTACTTGTTAATGCAAATCTCTAATCAGCCAACCACGTGGCAGCAACTCGATGCATAAAAGCATGCAGACATGGTCAAGAGGGTCAGTTGTTGTTCAAATCAAACATCAGAATAGGAAAGAAATGTGATCGAAGTGACTTTGTCTGAAGAATGATTGTTGGTGCCAGACAGGGTGGTTTGAGTACCTATCTCAGAAACTGCTGATCTCCTGGGATCTTCACACATGAGTTTACAGAGGAATGGTGCAAAAAGCAAAAAAAAAATTCAGGTTGTGGCAGCTCTTTTGTCAAAAACGGCTTGTTAATGAGAGTGGTCAGAGGAGAATGGCCAAACTGGTTCAAGCTGACAGGAAGGCTACAGTAACTCAAGTAATCATGCCTTAGAACAGTGGTGTGCAGAAGAGCACCTCTGAACGCACATGTTGAACCTTGAAGTGGATGGGCTACAGCGGCAGAAGAACTGACAAGGTTCCACTCCTATACCTAATAAAGTGGCCACTGAGTGTATGTCACCATTACTACCTTGAAATTCATTTTCTAGCAGGCATTCGCAGAAAGAAGAGAAATGCAATAGAATCGATGAATAAGTATACATAAATAAAGACTAACAATCAATGTGCAAAGCCTGATTTAAAAGCTGACTGCGACAGCTGTGCAAGGTAATGAGTTGTTTTGATTGTTACTCCTACGACTTCTGCTGCTGAAATTTGTACTTGTTTTGTGTTCCAATGTGTAATCGTGTTGCAGCGTAAAGCGTTTTGCACTTTCACCTACAGGAACTAGGACTTGAATACTTTCAGTTGTTTCAGTGCTCTGTCAAGATGAATGGGAAGCAGGCACTCCCAAGTTACGGTGGAACTGCTGGCAGTCTGCCATCCCCAGCAGCCTCAGATTATGTTCTCAACACATTGCAAGCAGGAAGTGCTCTTGTGCAGTATGTGGATGTAATAGTTCTGTTTACTGAAAGCTAACCAGACCAAAGGTAGTGAAAATATGCTTTTGTTTACTTTTACAGGCAATCGATGAACCTCCCTATCTAACAGTTGGTACTGATGTGAGTGCTAAATACAGAGGGGCATTCTGTGAAGCCAAGATCAAGACAGCAAAAAGGCTTGTCAAAGTAAAGGTATGTAACTCATGGGTAACAATGAAAATTTTGGTTCCAACTTTTGTTTCCTGATTTAAAATTCTCTTCTTCACTCCACTAACCCAATACTGGTGTCCAGTTAAAATATAGTGCGAGAGATTGTAAGCATTAGTATTGGATTAAGATACTCAAGTACTGTAAATGTTCTTTATCCTCCACTGTATCTTTAATTGTGAAATGCGGAAGTTTGCCAGGGTTCACTAAAAATGCTCTGTGTTGTCTCGCCTTACCTGTATGTAACCTGCAGAAGATATATTAAAGTCCATATTGCCTCCTTTGGTTGACAAATTTAACCAATTTATAGAATAATCCTAAGTGGTGCGGATTGTTCAACTATTCAAGCTGTGGCTTCAAAACCTAGCTATATTTTTGAGGTCACTATTTTAATCACTTGTAGTTAAGCAATTATGATTGACCTAGTAAACTAAAATGGTATTAGGTCATGAAAGTCTTTTTGTATTGAGAGGCTGGTACGATATCAGTCTTTAACTGCTTGGGAGAATATCATCAGAAGACAGTGATTTATCACTGCAAGTACTTTATATGAAAATTAGTGGTTCAGTTGCATTTGTAATCTGGAAAGTCTGGTCTGTAGTCTGATTTGAGCATATTTGGTTATCTGGAACGTTGATCTCTCAGTCACACCTGTCAGTGCTGTCACTATCCTGTCCTCTTGCTTTCCCACTTGAGATACTGAGTAAAATGTGAATCAGCAAAGCTGCAGTTTCTTAGGTAACAGAAAGAGTTAGAAGTTGAAATCAAGGTTTGAGAAATCAATCGAACTTGCACAATTGCTGACGAGTGGTACTTTACAGCAACAGTAGCATAGTAGTTTGCTCGATGTTATTAAAGCTCAGGGCATCAGAGTTCAATTCCAGTGCCACCTGTAAAGAGCTTGTATGTTCTCGGCAGGACCACGAGGGTTTCCTCTGGGTGCTCTGGCTTCTTTCCACAGTCCAAAGATGTATCAGGTAGATAATTGGTCACTGTAAATTGACCCATGATTAGGTTAGAGTGAAACTGGGGTTGTTGGGAGTGGCTGAGTGGTGCGGGCCAAAGGCAGATTCCATGCGGTATCACTAAATAAATAATTAAAATTAAAATTTCCAGTATCTGCAGAATCTCTTGCATTTATTGTCATCATAGAGTTGTATGATACAGATACAAGCCCTACAGCCACCATGTCAATGCCAACCATCATACCCATCTATACTAATACCACTTGCCTGCATTAATTCCATGTGCCTCTGTACCCTGCGTGCTCAAGTACCTGTCCAGATGCCTCCTAAATGGTTTTCCTCTAGCACCTCATTCCAGATACACACCAAACCTCTTCCCTCTGACCTTGAACATAACTTTAGCCTTCTCTGCCATGTGAAACAGACCCTAGCTACCTATCCTATTTGTGCCTCTCATAATTTCATAGAACTCTCACGTGGCCATAGCCACCTTTACTGGCACAAAAAGTGACTGTAATCTGCTAAATGTCGAATAACTGAAAATATTTTTTAAAATATAAGACAGAGTAAGACAATGTTTCTTGCATTGTTTCTCTATCTTACCTGCTGTGCATTTCCAGCATTTTCCAGAGAAACAGATGTAGTATTTAAGATCAAAAATTCTCTATCCAAACTGACTAGTGCATAACTTAGCACAGGAAAGGTACCACCGATTCTTGTTGCTGCAAAATTCTCCCAAATCCACTGGCAGCAGAAGCAAATGAATATCTTTATCTTGACCCAGACTAGTGTTCTAACACTGAGACTCATTCTGCTGGGCAGACCATGTTGTTTGTACACCCAAAACTAGACTACCAAAGAGACATTTTATTCCTAGTTTTTGTCTGCCTGATATAAAAAGAAATAATTTGAGAATGTTTTCAACATTTCTTTGGGGGAGAAAATGGAATGTTCCAACTGACTCCAAGAAATTTTTGCCCATGACTTCTTGAAGAGAAAGAGCATTCAGCTTCCGATTCACATGTACATCGAATGAAATGCATCATTTGTGTTAACAACCAATACAAAACCAAGGATGTGCTGCGGATAGCCCGCAAGTGTTGTCACACATTCCAACAGCAACACAGCATGCCCACAATACTTGGCAGAACAACGCAGAACATGACAAAATAGAATACAACAAGTAAATAAAGAGCAAGAGCAAAACAAGCTTCTTTCTTTCCTCCCACCCACTCACATACACAGTCAAACTTCTGGGCCCCCAGCCTCCAGTGGCTCTCGGGCTCGCAGGCAAGAGGCCTTCAGTTGGTAACCTAACGTGCTATCTCTGATAAGATCTGTACTCCCTGATCTGTTTTTCTTTTTTTTTCCTTATTCAACACATTTTTCAAGAAGTGTGTGACTGCTTTTATTCTTGATAAAATGTACCACTTTGTACTTGTAGATGTTAAAATTTAGTAAACAAATTAGACATCTATACTTCAAATTTATTGATGTCATCCTGAAGTTATTTTGTTCTGCTCCACTATCCAACTGGAGTGATTTGGAAACTTATTGAACTTGTGCTTCCATGTTACAGATTTGATCCTTGTGAAATATCACTTTGCCAATCTGATGTGATTTATTCAGTTCCTTCTTCCTATTTTGTAGTCAGTATCCGTTCAATAAATCCTGATACAGCTTTTGTGATTCATTGAATGGATTAAAAAATGACTACAAAATGGAAAATAGGGAGAAGCAACTATAAAGTTCCTTCTAATGTAATTTACTTTAGTCTTCTTTATAGTCGGTTTTTCAAATTCATTCAATGAATCACAAAAGTTATATCGTGACCTTGAAATACAAGTCTGAACTGTAAATAAAGATAAAGCATGTGGATTTTTTTGTTCGTTTTAACTGTTATATTCCATTTTTTTAGTGTCTATCAAAGTCAAGGTTTTGATCTTGTTTATACAACGTTATGTCCCATCTCCCTTCCAAGCTGATTATTTTGCAAGCTAATATTAAAATAACCAGGAGATTAAAAATCCTGTAAATGTTGCCACTTGTAGGGTTTATTGTATATGAACAATGAATTTGTTAATATGCAGTTAATGCATTATGACTGTAATGAATTTTGATGATTGTTGTGTCAGGGGATTAACCATTGATTGTCCAAGTTTGATGAGAATTTAAAGGTAAATTGAGTTGTAGATTTTGTGTTGTAGCTGTTGAAGGTTCACTGAAGGGGGAGGGGTGTAGAAGTTGACAATTTAATTAAATAGTTACTGGAAAGAGAAGCATTTAGACAGTCAGAGGATTGAGGGATTTGTTTACATTTTTTATTTTGAGCTATAGCGCAGTAATAAACCTTTCTGCCCCATTGAGTCTGCACATACAATTATACCCCTGAGTCCAATTAACCTAATAATTTGTACAGCTTTGAAATGTGGGAGGAAACTAGAGCACCTGCAGAAAACCCATGCAGGTCACGGGGAGAACATACGACAGTACAGACAGTGGCGGGAATTGAAAGCAGGTCGCTGGCAGGGCAGTGTAATAGTGTTACACTAACCACCATATTACCATGCCAACCCCGAGGCATAGCCCACGTGCAGGTGGGTGGGATTATATTTGATTGGGATCATGGTCAACACAGACATTGTGGACTGAAGGCCTGTTCCTGTGCTGTGCTGTTCTGTAATGTTCCATTTTCATCTAATCTGCCCCATTTCCCTTTTGCAGTTTCAGCTTGTATTATAATAGTTTTACTATATGTGCTTCCTGTTAGCTCTTATTCAGGCATAAGATTGGGTTATTTTCTTTTTCGGCATTGTGAGCACAACTTGAATGGAGAGCAACAGGCTGTATTGTGGTGGTTGTGGTGTTGGGGATTCTTTCCATTAATGACTGGATTCCAAAGCAATATGTACCCATGGAAAGTTTCATTTCTTTTGTATGCTGCTTGATCTGTTCACTGATAAAATTTGCTCTCACTCAATTAGTATGTCTCCCACTCTTTATTTCAGTGTTGAGTTTGTTGTCATATTCTTATTCTGATTACAATCCTGATTGAGAAGTTGCAGAACCTGGGCCTCTGTACTTCCCTCTACAATTGGATCCTTGACTTCCTAACCGGAAGACCACAATCTGTGCGGATTGGTGATAACATATCCTCCTCGCTGAAGATCAACACTGGCGCACCTTAGGGCTGTGTGCCTTGCCCACTGCTCTACTCTACATACATATGACTGTGTGGCTAGGCATAGCCCAAACACCATCCATAAATTTGCTGACGATACAACCATTGCTGGTAGAATCTCAGATGGTGACGAGAGGGTGTACAGGAGTGAGATATGCCAACTAGTGGAGTGGTGCCGTAGCAACAACCTTGCATTCAACGTCGGTAAGACAAAAGAGCTGATTGTGGACTTCAGGAAGGGTAAGACAAAGGAACACATACCAATCCTCATAGAGGGATCAGAAGTGGAGAGAGCAAGCAGCTTCAAGTTCCTGGGTGTCAAGATCTCTGAGGATCTAACCTGGTCCCAACATATTGATGTAGTTATAAAGAAGGCAAGACAGCAGCTATACTTTATTAGGAGATTGAAGAGATTTGGCATGTCTATTCAATATATGTATTTTGTAATTGATTTACTTATCATTATTTTTATTTTTTTCTCTTCTATATTAGGTATTGAACTGCTGCTGCTAAGTTAACAAATTTCACGTCACATGCCAGTGATAATAAACCTGATTCTGATTCTTATTTTGTGTTCTTTCATTCCTTTCACTCACTTCTTTCCTCCTTTTATGCAGCTTCCTTCTTGTTGAACTCTTGTGGTGTTTGTAAGAGTACAGAATCATTGAAGAGAGAGAGTGAGGTTTTCTAGGGTTTGATTGATTGCCATCTGGTTGATATGTTTGTGTGTGATTGCTGTGTGCAGAATTTGCTTCTGTTGTGGTTTACACCAAAAAAAAAATCGAGATTTTAACAAGATACTGGAGGGCTATTTATGTTCATGGAAGGACAATGATAGAACTTTCACCAGGAGAATGTATGACCTATAATACTTTCTCAGCAATTATTTAAAAGATAATGCATTTAGTCATATTCCCTTGTTAATTTTAACTATTTTATCCAGTCCAGTTCAAAAGTCAGGAGGTTATGTTGCAGCTTTATTACTCCAGATGCAGCCTAAATAGAGTATTGCATACAGTTCTGGTCACTCCAATATAAGAAGGATGTCGAGTGTTTGGAGAGGGTGCAAAGAGGTTCACCAGGATGTTGCCTAGATCAGCGGTCCCCAACCACCAGGCCGCAGAGCATTTGCTACCGGGCCGCGAGGAAACGATATGATTTGGCGATATGAGTCAGCTGCACCTTCCTCATTCCCTGTTACACCCACTGTTGAGCTTGAACGCACGCGAGGTCATTACCCACGCGTCATCCATGTCAGCGCGGGAAGAAGATCAACTCCTCGAGCTTGTAAATGACGGCGGGCTGAAAAGTATGTTTGACATAACATTTCTGCCGGCATTCTGGATCAAAGTCAAGGCTAAATATCCTGAGATAGCCACGAAAGAACTGAAAACGTTGCTTCCATTTCCAACATATCTCTGCAATGAATGCGACGAAAACTAAATAGACTGGACATAAGGAACCTCCTTCGAGTATCGCTGTCTCCCATCATCCCTTGATAGGACCGTCTTGTTGCAGGGAAACAAGCCCAGGGCTCCCACTGATTCAGCGATACTGGTGTGTTGCAATGATTTTATATGTTCATACGGGGAAAATATGTGCTGTGTGTTTAATATCCAAACGTTACTTAAAATGTTATGATGCTATTGACTGATAAGTGACTTACATAACCATATAACAATTACAGCACGGAAATGGGCAATCTCGGCCCTTCTAGTCCGTGCTGAAAGTTAATCTCACCTAGTCCCACCGACCTGCACTCAGCCCATAACCCTCCATTCCTTTCCTGTCCATATACCTATCCAATTTTTCTTTAAATAATATCGAACCTGCCTCTACCACTTCTACTGGAAGTTCTTTCAACACTTCAAGCTCCCCGTGAGATTAAAGGACATATGCTGTAATGAGAGGTTGAACAAATTTGGGTTGTTTTCTTTGGAGCAGTGGAGGCTGAGCGGAGATCAGATAGAGGTTTATAACAGGAGTCCCCAACCTTTTTTGCACCATGGACCGGTTTAATATTGACAATATTCTTGCGGACCGCCTGACCAGGGGTGGGGGTTCAAGTAGGGTTAAACTCACCTCAACATGTCTTTTACCGTTAGAGCTGCCAACTTTCTCACTCCCAAATAAGGGACAAAAGTAGCAGTCAAATCCCGGGACACTTGTGTTTACCCTGAGAAAGATATACCATGACCATGAAGCCTTGCGCAGACACCTGTGTTCTCATGCGTGACGTACGCATGCTCGTACGTGCCAATATTTTTTCCACAAATCGGTTTTGGGCGATTCTGTTCAGTGAAACTACACTGTACATATATTATTTCTACTTTATATAGGCTGTGTATTTATCATTCATTTCTGCTTTTACTATATGTTAGTGTTATTTTAGGTTTTATGTGGTATTTGGTATGATTTAGTAGGTTATTTTTTGGGTCTGGGAATGCTCAAAAATTTTTCCCATATAAATTAATGGTAATTGCTTCTGCGCTTTACGCCATTTCGGCATGAAAGGTTTAATAGGAACGCTGTACATTAGCGGGAGAAATACAGGACAAGGGCGGTCCTGTATGGGACAAACCAATTTAGCCCAATATACGGGATGTCCTGGCAAATGTGAGACAGTTGGCAACCCTATGTTCAAGTTCAACGGTGTGTGACAGGGAATGAGGAAAGGTGCAGCTGACTCATATCGTTTCCTTGCGGCCTGGTAGCACATGCTTTGCGGCCCAGTGGTTGGGGACCGCTGGTTTATAAGAATATGAGAAGCGTAGATAACCTGACAGCATCTTTTTCCAAAAGTTAAAATGTCTAACATCAGAGGGCATGCTTTTAAAATGAGAAGGGGTCATTTCAAAGGAAATATGAGGGCAAGGTTTTACACAATGTGGTGGGTGGCTAGACTGTGCTGTCTGGGGTGGTAGTAGAGGCACATATGTTAGGGACTTTTAAGAAACATATAGATAGGCACATACATTTGGAAAAAAATGGAGGGTAGGGACACTGTGGGCAGAAGAGATTAGTCTGTTAGACATTTGGTTATTATTTGGTTCAGCACAACATTGTGGGTCAAAGGGCCTGTTCCTGTGCTTACTGTTCTGTGCCTTATCCACTCGCTTTTAAAATCTATTGTGCATTCATCTTCCATTGCTGATTCCAATGTTGTGATGTCTCTCTGTTCAAAAATATCTCCTGAATCTTTATGGTGGGAATGATCTTAAATTCATACTTTTCAATCCTTCAAACTGCAAAAGATTTACAAACTCAGCACTGAAATAAAGAGTGGGAAACATACTAATTTTAGAAGAGCAAACTTCGTCAGTGGACAGAGATAAACAGCATACAAAAGAAACGAAACTTCCCATGGACATGTATTTTTTTTTACAAAAGATTTCATCAACATTTTCTGTTTTTCTTTTTTTAAAAAAATGTCCAATTGTTCTTTTTTTTGAAATAGATTAGATTCAACTTTATTGTCATTGTGCCGAGTACAGATACAAAGCCAATGAAATTCAGTTAGCATCTAACCAGAAATACAAAGAATAGTGTTATTTACAAAATAACTGGGAATAAAAGGTAAGTGCTACAGCACACAAATATAAAAGTACTGAGACAGTACAATATGGGTGTAATACTGCTTAGCACTGTGATGTGAGGTTCAGCGGGGTCACATCCTCAGGGAAGAAGCTCTTCCTGTGCCTGCTGGTGCAGGAGCAGAGGTTCCTGTAGCGTCTATCGACTGGGAGGAGAGTAAAAATTCCATGGTTAGGGTGAGATGCATCCTTGATAATGCTCTTCGCCCTGCCCAGGCAGCATTTATGATAAATGTTCTCAATGGTGGGCAATTGGGTGCCAATAATCCGCTAGTGCTGATAAGTACAGTGTGGAATAGGCCCTTCCGGCCCAACGAGCTGCACTACCCAGCAACCTACCAGTTTAACCCTAGCTTCATCACAGGACAACTTACAATGATCAATTAACCTGCAAACCGGAATATCTTTGGACTGAGAGAGAAAACCAGAACATCCAGAGGAAACCCACACAGTTCAAAGGGAGAACGTACAAACTGCTTGCAGATGGCACCAGATTTATACTCTGAATTTTGGATCGCCCCACGCTGTAGTAGTGTTGTGCTAACTGCTACACCATTGTAGCACCCAATTTATTCCTTTGATGTACATTTCTTATATCTTTCCCCAGAACAAGTCATAACAGATTAAATTTAACATCTGTTGCTCAATATATACCTGTCCAAAACGCTCTAAATCATGCAGTTAACCTTACTCCTTCAGTAATCTCATCGGCACATTGTGATAGTGAGACATGCACATCTGTGACTAATTTCGAGCATTGGTCCTCATGCTGGAGGCTATCATTGTTCATTCTAGCAAAAAATTCTTTAACAAAGATGGCTGTGTGTCTTAAACACGAGATTCTGCAGATTCTGGAAATCCAGAGCAACAAACACAAAAAGCAGGAGGAACTCAGCAGGTCAGACAGTATCTATGGAGGGGACTAAACAGTTGATGTTTCAGGCTGTAACCCTTCGTCAGGACTGGAAAGGAAGAGGGAGAAGCCAGAATAAGAAGGCAGGGGAAGGGGAGAAGTAAAAGCTGCGAGATGATAAATGAGATCAGGTAAGGAGGAAGGGAGTTGGGATGGATGGTGAGAAACTGAGAAGAGGTAACAGGCTGAAGAAGAAAGTATCTGATAGTGGAGAAAGAGTGGGTCATGAGAAAAAGGGAAGCATGAGGGGCACTAGAGGAAGGTGATGGAAAGGTGAGGAGAATAGAAAGGAGTAAGAGGCCAGCCCGAATGCAGAGTGGAAAAAGAGACAAGGGGTGGGAGGAAGAAATCAGTGAAGATCAGGGAAATCAATGTTCATGCCTTTTGAAGGTCCTCTGACATTTGTATTTCAGCAGCCAGATTTCTTTTGAATAGAATGTAATTTATGGACAAGTTTCTAAATTGGACCTTTTCAATTTCTTTCTTATGATCTGTAATTGAAAAGTGCTCTGTATTTTCCAATGTAAACACAATACTCTCTCTCACCACTGTCTGCCTCTTGTTGTAACATGAATAAAGTCACTAGAGAGATGCAGCTGATAGATAAAGAAGTAGTTTTTTATTCAACAACATGAGGTATACTCTGGAGGAAGAGGCCTGTTTGACCCGATATTACATGAAATTTTGTATGCTAAAGACCAAAGGGCAATTCTATATTTACAATGTAACTACAATGCTTCCTTTGAGTTACATATAATTTTCACACCCACTTTCCAGACACCCAAAATGAATGTTAATCCACATTATTTGATTTTTCATTTACCTGCTGTCCACAGCTCGAGGAACCTTTTGTTCATGGTTGCTTTTTAAAGGTAATCTGCAATCCACATTCAAGTCTAAAGATTGGTTACTGAAGTTAATATTTTGCTATACAGGTTTCCCCCACCATCCGAAGGTAGAGCATTCCTATGAAATGGTTCGTAAGCCGGAATGTCGTAAAGCGAAGAAGCAATTACCATTTATTTATATGGGAAAATTTTGTGAGCGTTCGCAGACCCAAAAATAACCTACCAAATCATGCCAAATAACACATAAAACCTAAAATAACAGTAACATATAGTAAAAGCAGGAATGATATGATGAATACACAGCCTATATAAAGTAGAGATACTTTTCCACAATGATTGCCTGCGCTGTTCTCCATAGGGAAAATCTCACGCAGACACTCTCGGCAAAAACACGGCACAAGTGCTCTCCAGTAACCTTTAAGCTATGAAGCCGCTAAATCATACCAAATAACATGTAAAAATACACAGCCGATATAAAGTAGAAATAATGTATGTAGAGTGTAGTATCACTTACCGGAATTGGGAAAGCACCGAGCACACTGATGATGGTGTGTTAGGGTGAGTCGTCGCAGGTTGGGCTGATGCAGTGGCCCCCACCCTCCGGACTGCCGACCGATCCGCCAAGAATGCAATGGTACAACGGTGGCCGTGATGCACCCAGCACATCTTTAAGAAAAAAGCCGAAATAAACAAGCTGATTAATTAGGTGCCGCCCGGCATGTAAATGTCGGCCCAGATCAGAGGCGACGCAATCGGCAATCGTCTCTGATCTGGGCCGACATTTACATGCCGGGCGGCACCTAATTAATTAGCTTGTTTATTTCGGCTTTTTTTCTTAAAGATGTGCTAGGTGCCTCCCAGCTACCGCTGCATTCTCCGTGGATCGGCATCTGTCTGCGGCCCGGGGTTTGGGGTGGTGGGACACTGGGGTGTCATCTCGTCGTCAGTTTCCATGAGGGTAGGCAGGTCATCTTCTTCTATGTGCCTCGATGTCGAAGGTTGTGGTTCATCGTCTGCTGTGGCTGATGTGGAAGGCTTGCTTGACTGCTTAGCCTCGCGCATTTTTCTATCATACAGTTCTTTGTAAGCACTCAAACCATCCTGCAAATATGCCCTAAACTGACGTACCCTTTCAAAATTAGAGTCGTACTTCATCATTGCAGCGAAAATCTCACGTAGTTGCCTCACATTCAGTTCCTGGACGACTTCACTTTCACTTCTGCATTCGGTTTTGATTGTTATCCTTTCCTCTTCCAATTACATCAGCTCTTCATCTATCAGTTCTTGGTCATGGGATGCCAAAACCTCTTCAACATCATCTTCGTCAACTTCCACAAGCCAAACTCACTTTGTCCTTACTTCGTTCACCACGATCAAAACGCTTAATTATGTCTAGTTTTACGCTAAGTGTAACACCTTTATGAGTTCTTTTAGGCTTTTCCGATACCTTAGAACTCATTTTGCTAACGGCTGCTCACAGGCACAGTTTAAGCAATGCCGGCGAGAATGCCATTCCGAATCCAGGGGAAAGTGGCTGCTTGGGGCGCGTGCTGCCTTTTTTTTCGCGCGCTGATTTTTTTCGTAACAGTGAAAACACCTGTTAGCGAAAACAGGTAACTAATGTAGGTCTTTCGTAACAGTGAGGTTTCGTAAAGCGAACGTTCAAAAAGCGGAGGACACCGGTACAACCTAATTCCAGAATACGCCCTAGCACCCCTAACAACCTGTCTCTTTATAATGATGTCCTTATAATGGTCTGAGAAGCTTACTTCAAAGTAAATTTATTATCAAAGTAAATACATGCAGTTCAGTATGTTACCATGTACTTTCTTCAGATTCATTTTTTTGCAGGCATTTACAGGGAAATAAAGAAATACAACAGAATCTACAAAGTAACGTAAATAAATAAAGACTGACAAACAATCAAGGTGCAAAAGAAGACAAACTGTCCAAATAAAAAAAATAATACTGAGAACATGAGTTGTAAAGAGTACCTTGAAAGTGAGTCTGTAGATCAGAGAATCAGTTCAGAGTTGTGGTGAGTGATGAAGTTAAGCACACCAGTTCAGGACCCTGATGGTTGAATCATTGAAGGAGACTTGACAGTTGTGGAGGGCTTGAATGCTATCCCCCCCTCTAAAGTAAAATCAGTGACAACAGGGCTTCGCTTCCAGATGAGCTGAATGCTTTCTATGCTTACTTTGACTGTCAAATCATGGAGGAGCGATCATGAACTCCCACAGCCCCTGATGATCCTGTGATTGAGTCTCTGAGGCCAATATAAGAACATCCTTAAGGTGGGTGAAATCTTGGAAAACATCTGGCCCAGCTGGGGGACCTGGCCAAGTACTAAAGACCTCTGCTGATAACCGTCTGGAGTGTTTACTGAGATCTTTAACCTCTCACCAGCAGTCTGAGGCACCCACCTGCTTCAAGCACATTTCACTTATTTCAGTGCTTTTGGTTACCTAGCTCAATGACTATTGTCCAGTAGCACTTACATCTACAGTGATGAAATATTTTGAGAAGTTGGTGATTGAGCACATCAACCCCTGCCTGAGAAGCACCCCTGAGATTCATTTTCTTACAGGCATTCACAGTCAGTACAAGAAACACTATAGAATCAATGAAAGACTGTACCCAACAGGATGGACGAGCAAACAATGTACAAAAAACAGTGAACTATGCAGCTACAATAAGAAAATAATATTAATGATAAACAAAAAAGCAATAAATAGCAAGAGCATGAGATGAAGAGTCCTTGAAAATGAGCCCATTGGCTGTGGGAACAGTTCATCTGCTGGCAAACCTTATTGAGCTAATTTTCCTTTGTAACTCTGCAAACCATCCATTAATGCTCATAATTGGCTCTATTTAAGTTCAAAATTATAATTTCTGACTCAACTGTATCTCACAAAATACATGCAAAATTCTGTGGTAATTATTTTTTCCCTAGAGGATCTTTTGCTATGAGATTATTAATTAATCCTGTTTCATCACACAGAAGAGCAGCTGAGATTATCTATTTTGGTTATGGATAAGATTATGGATGCTGCCTGTCCTGCAGCGTTCCACCAGCATTTTGTGTGCGTTGCTTGAATTTCCAGCAACTGCAGATTTCCTCGTGTTTGCAAGATTATCTATTTGCTGGCTGATCCTATGACATGCTGTTCCAGAAAACTGTCCTGATTGCATTCTATGAACTCATCCTGTAAACTGCTTTTGCCAGTTTGATTTCCTCAATCTGCATGCAATTTAAAGCCCCTCCCCAGCTCGGAAATATTGTATTACCTTTGTTACAAGGTATTTTCATTTCTTGAGGAGATTCACAAGACTGATCCCAGGAATGAAGGGTTAACATATGAGGAGCATTTGATCTCTGCTGGTCTGTACTTGCTGGAGTTTAGGAGTATGAAGAGGGTTCTTATTGAAACCTATTTGAAGTCTAGGTGAGGATGCTTCCTGTAGTGGGTGAGTCTAGGACCAGATGGAACAACCTCAGAATAGAAGTATGTCTTTTTAGAACGAGATGAGGAGGAATTTCTTTGACCAGATGGTGGTGAATCTGTGGAATTCAGTGCCACAGATGACCGTGGAGGCTAAGTCATTGGGTATACTTAAAATGGAAGTTGATAGCTGCTTAATTAGTAAGGGCTCAAAGTTTATGAGGAGAAGGCAAGAGAATGGGGCTGAGGGGGACAATAAATCAGCCATGATGAAATGATGGAGCAGCGTTGATGGACTGAATGACCTAATTCTACTCGTGCATGTCTTATGGTGTTATGATTAATTCCAGCAATGATGCTGTTTCTTGTGACTGACTTCATCGTGTGCCTCCCATACCGATTCAACTTCCTGGTCTTCATCTAGTACCCTAGTTAAGAACATGTTTTATTGTGTTACTACAGTTTTGCTGTTGGATATTTGATTCTCTGAAGATTTGTCTGTTATGTTAATTTTAGTGTTTTGTTTCTGTTAAGATGATGAGAATTTGATTAGCTTAGGAATGTTGTATCAGTCAATTGGGTTTGTCTTGATAATATTCTGTCCAATGGGATACTGTAGAACAATTGAGAGAGATTTGCAGTATCCAACTTCTAGGAAGATTTGGGTTTTGGGGTCTTGGCTGGAGTTGGGGAGAAGTGATGTGCAGAAAGAATATGCTTGCAGAACCTTGCCTGAAGGACAGACACAGATGTAAGAAATTCTTTGTGCAGACAGATGCTTCCACGGAGGAAGCGCCAAATTTTCTGAGTTAGCCAGTTAGTTTGTAACAGACTTTGAGGAAAGTTTGAATCATGGCTGGTGCCTTTCACGCAGAAAATGGGTTCAGCACCATGAGTAATTAAAGTGAAGCATATGACTTACCCAGCAATGAGCTCCAACGTTTATCTGCACACTGTAGACTCTTAACCATAATGGGCCCTTTTTCTGTTAACTGTTTGTTAAAGTTGAAATATTTGTAAATATACTTCCACTTTAAGTTTATGCCAATGTAGGTTCCATTATGTCCTGGTGAATGATAACTTTTGTATGGGGTAGTATTTATACAGCATTCACCATCATTTCCATTACCTCAATGCAACATTCCGACTTTCCTGTTTGCGTTGAACCTGAATCATACCAACCCTAGACGTATGTTGTTTATTGGACATGGCTGTCTTACCTTTACCCATGCTTTGCTGAGTCACGTGGCTGTTGGTCAGAGATAACTAACAAGCCTAATTTACTATTCACATTCTCTGCAGTCAGACTCGTTACTGGTTGTGCCATCAGTTCACCGGTTTTTAAAAAATATTTTTGTGCTTTCAGTTTTGTCTTTAAATTAAAGAAGAGATTTGCTTAATTTGTCACATATACATTGAAACGTACAGCGAAATGTGTTGTTTGTGCAGTGACCAACGTAGTCTGAATATGTGCTGGAGGCAGCTCACAAGTGTCGCCGTGCTTCTGGTGCGAACGTAGCATGCTCACAATTTACTCACCCTAACCTGTACGTCTTTGGAATGTGGTAAGAAAGCGGATCATCTGGAGGAAACCCACACAGTCATGGGGAGAGGATACAAACTCCTTACAGACAGTGGTGAGAATCGAACCTGATCTTCTAATGGCTGGAACCAGAAAGAGATTGCGCTAACAACTCCACTACTGTGCCACCTTGTTGAGCCTTATTTAAAGTGGATTGGAAGGTAAATAGGATGTGTTACTTCAGTGATTTAAGGCACAAGTAAGACACATCTGGAATACTGTGAATAGCTTTCAATAACTTGCTGAAAGATAGTATTTCATTGGAGGGAAGTTGTTGCGGGTTCAGTAGGGTGATCCTGGGTATGGAAAGGTTCTGTAGGTTGAGACTTCATTCACTGGACAGTAAAAGAATGAAGGACAGCCTGTTGAAACATGCAAGATGTTTAGGAGGCTGGACAGTGCAAATAGTCTCGGAACAAGGGTGCCCATTTAATAATGAGGAGGGGTGTGGATTTTCTCTGTATTAGCATTTTCCATAGTGAGTTATCGGGAAGGATTGTTGGATATATTGAAAGTCCGATAGATTTCTATTCAGAAAGGGAATCAAGGATTATTGGGAAAGAGGAGGAAAGTGGACTTGAGGAATGCTACGTCAACTATGATCTTATTGAATGGCAAAGCAGGCTCAAGGACTGAATAATAGGGAATTACATATGTTCAGAAAAGATTGTCAGAAGCATGGTGTCAGAAGTATCAAAATTATTGAAGTCTTTCCTTCTTTGTAGGTTGGTTCATAATTTCATTATCAGGAGTGGTTGACATCTTTACTGCACATCGATAGATGTACAGTAAATATTTTATATGCCTTTCTAGTATTCTACTTTTAATGCAATATATGAATGTCCCTTTAAACAAAACACACTCCTGTAAGTCAGCGTTCTAATTTTAGATTGATTGGTGATAAATGAATATTTACTTGCAAAAATTTTCTTTTGCTCAGACTCTGAGTGTCTTTGTAGAGTGCCTTTGTACCTTTATTTTAAAGGCTTGTCTGTGTATATCCTGTGTGCATCTATTGCTTAATTTTGACCACAAATAATTAAACAGTCTTTCTTGCAGTCTGCTTTTGATGGTAATGTGGTAGAAAGTACAACGGAGTAGATTGCATTACAGGGTTAAGTGCCATCATAGGCAAGGTGATGTGTTACCACCCTGAAGCAGTGTTTTCAAGAAGACTCTGTGTTTCCTTTGCTAGTGCCTTTGTGCTTCCCTGCTGTACATCTTGTGGTTGGCAGTAATGAGTGGTAAAACTCTAGCTACTAAGTCACACAAATGGAACCATGGTGTGTCACTGCAGTTTGTAAGGATACATAATATTGCAGGATTATTACATGGTAGCATAGAACAGTTGGAAGCTGTCCACTCTCTCTCTAGTCTTTCCACCTGATGCAGTTTGTCTTCAAAGTCAAAGTTCAAAGTAAAATTAATCATCAGAGCACATGTCACCATTACAACCCTGAGATTTTTTCTACAGGCATACTTAGCAAATCTTTTGTACATTGGTGTTCTTCTTTTGCACAATGGTGCTTGTCAGTCTGTTTATGTATAATTTTTTGTATACTTGCTATTGCTTATTGGTTTATTGTCAAATGTACTCAGATGCAGTGAAAGCTTGTCTTGCATACTGTTCATACAGATCAAACCATTACACAATAAGGTAAAAGAAAGCAATGCAGAATAGAAGTTACAGAGAGTGCAGTGCAGGTAAACAAGAGAGGTAGGTTATGAGGTCAGGAATCTATTTTTATTATATAAGGGGTCCATTCAATAGCCTGATAACAGTGGTATAGAATCTGCCCCTGAGCCTGGTGGTTATGTACCTCCAGGCTTCTGTATTTTCTGCCTGATAGAGAGGAGAAGAGAGAATGTCCAGGGGGATGGGGTTTTCCATTATGCTGGCTGCTTTACCAAGGCTGCAAGAAGTATTGGCAGATTCCATGGAGGGGAAGTTGGTTCCTGTGATGAGTCCACATCTCTCTGCAGTTTCTTGTGGTCATGTGCCGAGCAGCTGCCATACCAAGCTGTTAGCTATTTCATTTTTTTTCTTGCAAAGCCAACAAGGAAATGAATCACAAGGAAGTATGTGAGTAAGTAATATCTATGTACTTTACAATAAATCTACTTTGAACTGGAACTTCGACTTTACAGCAGTGCAGTGGTAGTGTAAGGCAATGTAGAATCAGAATCACTGACAGACTGTATGTTGTCAAATTTATTGTACGTAAAATCTTAAAAAAAAAATAAATTAGTTGTGCAAAAAGAAAGCAAAAGTAGTGAGGTAGTGTTGATGGGTTCATTGACCATTCAGAAATCTGATGTCAGAGGGGAAGAAGCCTGTTCCTGAAACATTGAGTATGTGTCTTTGAGCTTCTGTACCTCCTCCCTGATGGTAGTAATGTCCTGGGTGATAGGGGTCCTTCATGATGGGAGCTAGGGAGGAAAGCTGGGGAGCTGACCGAAGATAGTTTGGTGAGTGGCCCTCGAAGTGGAATAACGTAATGTATTCCTTTAAAACGCCTCTGCGGAATCTCTAATCCCACCACTATGCAAGCCATTCTGTGCTCCTTAAAGGAGCAGAAAGTGAAGGGAGGATTTAGCATGAAGATAAAGAAGCCAAGTGCCTCATTTTTGGAATATGATGAGTCAGCACAATTCACCTGTGCCGCTTAACTATAAAGCTCAGATTAGTTGGAGGATAAATAAACCAGGGTTCATCCTGTTGATTGCTGCTTTGTGAAGTTATCAGCTGGAATAAGACATTTAACCCCTTATCTAGGCCGGCTGGTGGTGCAGTGACATCAGTGCTGGAATACGGAGCAATGATTCCTGAGTTCGAATGCAGTCGGGCCGCTCCCGGGCACGCTTTCCATCCGTGCTGGGTTGAGTGTCGAGCTCGCAACTCAGCCTTGTAAAAAAAAATCTGTGCTGTGAGAAGGACGTGGGAGACCACTCACAGAATCTCCTCCAAGACAACCGCTTGAAAAAGTGGTCGCCAAGGCTCTGGTTAGAGTATGGCACACAAAAAAAACCCTATCTATTCCACCATTCATAATGGTCATGCCATATCTTTGTCTTAACTGTTTCATTGCCCTGTTTCCCTTAATACTTTTGAGTAACAAAATCCATAATTTGTGATTTAAACTAGTTACTGACTGAGGATCAGCTGCCATTTGTGGAACAGCACCAGATCTCTGCCTGCTTCTGCTTAAGTTGCAAGAGTTTCCTAGCTTCAAAGACCTGGGTATTTTTTAAAACCACAGTTACTGTGTGAGACCTAGCAATTGCTGGAAGTTGTTTCTAACTGCTTAATGCCTTACTTCTCCTTAATATAATTTTTTGTTACTTTAGCTCACTTTTTTTACATGTGCACAGTCTGAAAGGGAGACTGGACTGAATGCAGCTGTGGTGTGCAGAACAGTCAGTATTCAGATGCTGGTTGTTATTGTGAATCCAGGTAGTCTTTGCCTCAAAGAACAAAACAAAACGTTTAAAGGCTTGGCTACTTTCTCTTGAAAAACTGCTGTTTGAAAGAGCTTCAGAGCTTTATCTGACCGCTGTTGATATGCAACTTAGAGTCAAATCTGATGTTCGGTCTTCTAGTGGCTGACAAGTCATTTCTAGTGATATAAACCTGGTCAACTAGTGATAACTAACAATAATTGAGTATAAGGTTTTAATTGTTTAATTTGTTTTGCTCAAGGATTTGAATGCTGCTGGAAATGTTAGCATTTGTTGTAATCTCCAAACTGTCCAAGAACTAGGAAGGAACTTCAGGCCTGGAATCGCATATTGTCCAGACCAGATAGGGATTTCCTGTACAACTCGTGTTCAACTTCACTCACCTGAACACTAAACTGATTCCCCAACCTTTCAAGGACTCTACAACTCATGTTCTCAGTATTATTTATTCACTTTTTTTTTGTATTTTCACAGTTTGTCTTTTCCATAGTGGTTGTTTGTCGGTCTCCATTTGTGTGTAGTTTCTCATTGATTCTATTGTATTTCTTCTGCTGTGAATCTCTGCAGGAAAATGAATCTCAACATTGTATATGGTGACATATAAGTACTTTGATAATAATTTTACTTTGAACTTTGAATTTGCTATTTTTATTTGCACTCTTTGTCTTCTTTTGTGCAATGGATTCTGATGTTGTGGTGCTCGCTGAACTTGGCAAACACCGCAACATCAAACGCCTCAACTTGAGCTACCAATATGTACCACCATCCTAAACATTACTATTTGTCGGCCTTTGTTTTATGTATAGTTTTAAAAAAAATAATATTGTATATTTTTTCCCCTGTAAATGCCAGCAAGAAAATGAATCTAAAGGTAGAATATGGTAACATAGTGTACTTTAATTATGAATTTACTTCGAACTTTGATGTTAGTGATGTTAGTGGTGGGTAGTGGTAGAGGCAGACACACTGGAGGCATTTATGAAACTCATAAATGGATGCAAGAATAATCAGAATCAGGTTTATTATCACCGGCATGTGACGTGAAATTTGGTAACTTAGCAGCAGCAGTTCAATGCAATACATAATCTAGCAGAGAGAGAGAAAAAAAAGTAGTAATAATAATAAATAAAATAAAACATAATAATAACTAAAAAAGTAAATCAATTATGTATATTGAATAGATTATTCAAAATTGTGCAAAAACAGAAATACTAAGTATTAAAAAAGTGAGGTAGTGTCCAAAGTTTCAAAGTCCATTCAGGAATTGGATGGCAGAGGGGAAGAAGCTGTTCCTGAATCGCTGAGTGTGTGCCTTCAGGCTTCTGTATCTCCTACCTGATGGTAATAGTGAGAAAAGGGCTTGCCCTGGGTTCTGGAGGTCTTTACTAATGGATGCTGCCTTTCTGAGACACTGCTCCCTGAAGATGTCCTGGGTACTTTGTAGGCTAGTACCCAAGATGGAGCTGACTAGATTTACAACCTTCTGCAGCTTCTTTCATAATAGAGGGTTATGTAGGAAGAAAAGGTTAGATTTATCTTTGAGTAGGTTAGAAATTCAGCATAACATAGTGGGTCGAAAGGTTGTACTGTTCTGTGTTCTATGATTACTTAAATTCTTCAATTCTCATGACTGATTGTCAATGTGTGCTCCAGGCTCTGTGATCCTGAATTCTGACTGCTCATCTATAACCTAAACACAGTGTTACTGCACTCTGTAAGAGGTACAGGAAAGAGAGAAATGGGAAAGCAAAGCGGGTATAGCAGCAAGAGGCCAGAGGTATAGAAGAATCAGGTTCTGTCTCATTACATGGTGTACAAAGTTCTTTTAATGCTGTTAGTAGTTTAGGAGCTCCACTTTCAAAAGATGTATGATTTGAGCCATACCAGATTAGTTTGGACTGTTTTTACTGAGCACTAATCAGATGCATTTTCATCCTCCACACTGTGTTCGTCACCCAGGATGGTTTTGAAGAGTGAGCTGTACTTAAAAAGCAACAGATGCATTTGTGGGTAGCAAAGAGATAAAAGTCCTTGGTGCCACAGTAACATAGTGGTTAACCCAACGTTCTTACAGCTTGAAGTGTTTTGGAGTTCAATTCTGATGTTGTGTGTAAGGAGTTTGTACATTCTTCCCATGACCGCGTGGGTTTCCTCCGGGTGCTCCAGTTTCCTCCCACAGACTAAAGATGTACCGGTTAGTTGGATAATTGGTCATTGTAAATTGTCCTGTGATTAGGCTAGGGTGAAATCGGTGGGTTGATGGGTGGTGCAGCTCACTGGGCCGGAAGGGCCTGTTCTGCGCTGTATCTCTCAATAAATAAGTAAAATAAACCTTCATGTCCAACTTGGTCCCTGTCTCTCCCTTGCCAAGCTTTGAATGTCCAATATGATTTTAAAATTGAGCAAAACAATGTAGAAGTTTCAAGCTTCCTTTGTTTTTTTTGTAATGTGAAGTGCGCAAATATATTAACACAGGAATTTAAAATGAGTTAGTTGTGACATGTTGGTCTTGTGTTTACAGATGTTCACAGTACAAATATAAATGAATTGCCATTTCAGTGCAAAGCCGTACCCACTGGGAGTGTGGATAAAAAGTGCACATGAAAAGACTTCCACCCATTAAGGATGTGAAGTATTGCAGATAGTGTATTTTAAACACTCAAGCTCCTAATCTTGGTACTGGAGTTCTCTAGCAAGACTCTCTTTTACTCACTTTATTAATGTTCAATACGTGGATATGGGTATCCTTGCAAATTTGCTGTTTTGGTCTTGAGAAGATAGTGTTGAGCAACTTTGAATCCGTTTGCTGGAGTTGTTAGGATGGGTGTTAAGTGATTTTACATTTCAAAATGTTGAAGAAATAATTTTTGCAGACATGGTGTGGTAAAGCAAACAAACTTGAACTGCTGGCATTCCAATGCAACTATTGCCCGTTACCCTAAAACAGCCATGCAACATGATTAGATCAAAATGACTGATCTATGTAACTAAACTTACTTAAAAATTGATTTAAATGGTTTCTTAAAAAATATTGGAAAATGTATTTTGAAATTCTTTAAGAAGCCTGCAGCATGCAATCAAGTTTGTGCAATTCCGAACTACAATATATATAATAATAGCTTTAATTTATTTGTAAGTGATTTAGAACATGATTAAGCAGCTGTTTGAATTTGCTTCATTACCAAATCAGGCGTATGTCAACGGTCGATATATTTGTCAGATTTCACATTTGTGCTTACTGTTGTTATTTTATTCCTAAAGGTAACTTTCAAGCATGATTCATCAACTGTGGAAATACAGGATGATCATATCAAAGGGCCACTCAAGGTATGAATTCAAACTCTAATACATCCTTTTAATTTAATTTTATTTTATTTAGAGAAACAGCACTGTAACAGGTCCTTCCAGCCCAATGAGCCTGCACCACTCAATTATACCATGTGACCAATTAGCCTACTAACCCTAACATCTTTGGAATGTGGGAGGAAACCAGAACACCTATGCAATCACGGCAAAAGTGTAAAAACTCCTTACAGACAGAGGCGGCATTGAACCCAGGTTGCTGGCGCAGTAATAGCGTTATGCTAACTGCTACACTGCTGTGATTGAGGGAAATAGGTCCAAGGACCTATGATAGAAATTTGGAATATCAGTACACTGAATGGATTTTATTGGTGCTGAAATGGTGCTTTTTGTTGTCCCACACATCCAGTGTTTCCATCTTATAGCCATGTCCTGAGGTGAAGGTTGCTGCATTCCATTCAAAACTACTTTTCAAATTATTTGAACTATTTATCTCAGTGACTGTTCTGACACTGTTTAAATTAGGATACTGTAAAGATCTTATTTTTGGTGCTTAAAAGTGCACACAGCAGGAAATGTGCCACAGAGTGGAGGAATTTTATTATGGTGATGGATGATGGGGAGCCCATCATTGAGCACATTTACAAGGAGTTCCTCAGGAAAACAGCATCCATCATCAAGAACCCCCATTATCTCTCTTCTCACAATTACCATCAGTCAGGAGGTACGTGGAGCCTTCGGCCCCACACGACCAGGTTCAGTTGTCCATGCTGGTTCAGCCCTATAACCATAAGGCTGCTGAACCAGCATGGACAACTTCATTCAGCTCAATGCTGAACTGACTGCACAACTTATGGACTCACTATAAAGGACCCTACAACTCAGTGTTATTTATTTACTTTCTTATTATTTGCACAATTTGCTTTTGTACATTGGTTTTCAGTCTTTGTTGTGTATCGTTTTTCACAGATTGTATTTATTTATTTTCCTGTAAATGCCTGCAAGGAAATGAATCTCAAGGTACTATATGGTGACCTACACATACTCTGATAATAAATTTACTTTGAACTTTGGTCTTTTAATGAGGACAGGGATTATTATTAATGATCAAATTGACACTTAAGGTGTTAGGTCAGCTGGAAGTCAACGTAGGTTTGCAATGAGTCATAGAACAATACAACACAGATAATAGGACCTACAACCCAATGATTCCATGCCGACCACATTGCCTACCTAGATAGTCCCAATGAGAGGTGAATAGGTTTCTTCTATAATGGCTTAGAGCAGCAGAGGGTGAGACACATTGAATAATCTGGGAGCTGGTCTTGAAAACATTTGCATATTCAAGTCAAGATATGGCATGGGTACATTTTGAGGATAAATAAGGTCTGGTCCAGTTTGTCATGGTGACTGAAGTAGAGGATGGAATGAGGTGATGGTAGTGGAGATGTTGGAATGGAGTTACTGATAGACCACCCAATTACTAGCCTGTTGAATCTATCACTAGACTTTTACCAAGTTCTCCAGCTCATTAGAGCCTTTAGAAATATTCAGGGGCAATGTGTTAGTAAAAAATCAAATGGGAAGACAGCAGTGGATCTTGAGAAGTCTTCGAAGGTAATGGAATATATATTGGTGGATAAGAGGATTTTTGACATTTGGTGGGTAGGTGTACACCACTGGGCTAGGTATTCAGAGAGGACTCGAGAATGGTTGAGCTGTTGTGTCAAGGACCTCAATGAGAGTCACCAGAGTTGATCTTTGAGGATTCCACTCGTGATTTTAATTAAATGTTGTTTTATGTATAGCAAAACTAATTAGAGCTATTGAGCAGTTTAGTAATAGAGAGAGATTTGACAGGAATATTCCTTCAAAGAATTTTCAGAGGAAGGGGTGGTGTGGGATCCTCTAATTCCCCCTAATTCCTAAAAAGAACATCTTCACTGGTATGTGCAAATTCTCCCAGGCCTTCATCCAATTTCTCCAATCAGAAATCCAATTTATCCCAACTCTGTCACCACATTCGAGTCTGGAAGAAATCCCATCATCCATCATTAAGTGATTGGGTGTTGCTCTATATTACAATGTAATGTAAATGCTATGTAAAATAGTTGTTATACTGCATTGTTTAGGGAATAATGACAAGGAAAAAATGAGTCAGTACATGCTCAAACAACAAGTGCTGGAAGAGCACTTTAGGGTTTTTACAATTTGCGGTTGGTTGAATTGGTGCATGCGGAACTGGCGGATAAGGAGGGCCGACTGTAATGAGCAGGTATGCAGATGTACCTAATAAAGTGGCCACTGAGTGTGGATTGCTAGTCCAGATGACTGGCTTTTCTATGATATGTCAATACAAATGGTTCAACGGTTCAAATGATTTGTTTCAAAATGATTTAAGCATTAAATATCTAAGTGATTCGCGATGGAATACAGTTCCTTTAATCATGATCTTGCCTGTGAAACCCACATAGCATGAGAGAATATTAAAAAAACTCAGCATTAAAGAAAGAAAGACAAATGTGGTATTATTCATGATATAAATCAAACAGGATGTGCGGTAGTATAGTGATTGGCACAACGCTTTACAAGGTCGGTGACCCAGGTTCAATTTCCACCACTGTCTGTAAGGAGTTAGTATGTTCTCCCTGTGACCACATAGTTTTCCTTTGGGTGCTGCAGTTTCCTCCCACAATCCAAAGACATACTGATTGGGAGGTTAATTCGTCATTGTAGATTGTCCCATGATTAGGCTAGAGTTGAGTCGTGGGTTGCTGGGCAGTGCAGCTTGAAGGGCCAGAAGGGCCTATTCCGTGCTGTATCTCAATAAGTAAATAAATAAGATTAAAGTCTGTTGTGTCTGATGTTGCAGGTTGAACTGGACATGTAATAGAGGGAAGGGTATTTGTGGAGGTTCTGATTTCAGTCTGTGTATCATGACTGCTGTCACTCACGCACTAATTATCATTCCTCAAGCTTTTGTTCATCCTCCAACAAACCGAGTAACCCATTTCTGTCACCCAGATTTACTGCGCTGAAATGTGTAACATTAATCTAGTATTCGGCATTGTGCTGATTTGAACTTGTAAATCAGTTCCTAATGCTTTGTGTTAGAGGATCGCTGGCAATGTGTGTGGTTCCTTTCTGGTTTTTTTTTACCACATTCCTAACATCCTTATAATGGTCTTCTGATGCTCATTGATATGACATATCCCAACAGGGGCCATTACATAGAAATAAAGGTTTTTTTTGTCATTTTTACCATCCCCGGGATGGTACTCCTTTACAATAATTGAGGGGCTTCCTTATCCAACTCGGCCCTTCCCTGTCCAGTAGTGGAAAAACCCTTTACTGCAGTTCTTCCCCACTGAGCCCTTATGGTGGCTGCACCAATCTTCAATACATCACTTAACACATAGTCAGGCAGTCTAGAATGTGCCAGTCGGCAGGCTTCTTCTACAGACATCTTGATGTGCTAGCATAGAAACATAGAAAATAGGTGCAGGAGTAGGCCATTTGGCCCTTCGAGCCTGCACCTTCATTCAGTATGATCATGGCTAATCATCCAACTCAGACCCACGGGTTTCGGGCAGACCAAAAGGCATCTGCTAGAAACTTGTTGGTCTGCCAGCACATCAAGGAATGCTGCTGACTGGCCAAACTTTAGGAAGAGTGGCTCCTGGGGTTACTTTCATGCAAGTTAGACCCTAGTCGATGTTTACTGATTACTCAGCTGCTAGTTAGTATCCTGTAACTCTGCTAGATTAATTAACAAAGATTGGATAGCAATGCATTGATTAGACATTATGCACATCTATATTCGCGTCATTCTACAGATAACATACATCACTGCGTGGTATGGCAACTGCACAGTGGCAGACAGCAAGGCTGTATGTTGGGAAGTTGAAACCACATCTCCAGCAACAGCCTCTCCGCCATTAAGGAGATACATACAGAAAGGTGCCAGAAAAGGGCCAATAACATCATAAATACCAGAAATTCTGCAGATTGGTGTTCAAGATGGCAACAGTGATTATTGGCGATGTTCTGTGAGCTGCAGCAAATTGTTCCAAAAAGCCTTTTAAATATACTTCTCTTTAAGTGCTCTCACTCCAATCTGCAGCATGTAACTTCTCTTAAAGCAATAGATTTTTAAATCAATTGAATGATCTTCAGATCTCATGATCAACTGAAGGACTCGGTGGACCATGGAAGCACAGAACCTTTAAAACAGGGGTGTCAAACTCATTTTAGGTCACAGACCGGATTGGGCAAAATGCGACTTCATGCGGGCCGGATCAGTTGTGCATGCGCATGTGCTCCCACAGCTTTTGTTGCCTTTGTTTTTTCAACCTGCTCTCATGTGTCTCAGTCTCTGCTATAACTACAAAGTGTTTCACTTTATGAATTTCGTTTCTTATGAAGAAGATTGCCTAGCAAGCATTATTTTTATGATTGGTATTAACTTACATTTGTAGGCTACAAGAAAGTTGAGATGAGAGAGAGAGAGAGAGAGAGAGAAAAAACGATGCTACTTTGGCTAAGATTGTTTTGGGAGCCGCACCCTTTCCATTAATAAACCATTTGAAATCGAACATTAGCAGACACAAATGTAGACCTAACGAAACAAATTGTAAGTGTAGGCTACACGACTGCACCTAATTTTTATTAGCCTGCTTCCAGCAATCAAACTCAGACAAGGAACACAGTTAGCCTCTAATTTTTATTGAAGTGATCACATTTACAGTAATAGAATAGTCAGAAAATGAATGAATCACAATATTATGACACTCAATATTTCATAATGCATTTTGTTTACATGTCACAGTGCATCAAACAGTGTCACTCATTTTTCACTTGCTGCTTCCAGACACCTGACATCTGTTTGCTTTAACCAGCCTGTCAACAGCAGGGACCCAGTTTCCGGGCAGTTGTGATTTTCATAATGTTATTTAGATGTCTGTGTGTCAGCTGCCAGTGCAGTTTGGATTTGTTAATGTTCATTATGGAGAACACCTGCTCACAGAGATATGTTGTCCCGAACATGCAAAGGATCTTTGAGGCAAAGTCTGTCATCTTGGGGTACATCGGTCCCAGGTATTGATAGAAGTCTTAAATTTATATTTCAAAGCTGTGTTACACTGAATTTCAATTAGTTCCATTTGGAGTTCCTCCGGCACCTCTGATGCTGCGTTGATGGCAAACGGCGAGCAAAATAGTGAGAATTCCTTCTCGAGCTGAGTGAAGACTTGGAAACGATTCTGAAACTCACTTTTCAGCTGTGATATTTTGTCCTTGTACCTGTCCATGTTGTCATTATTCCCATGAGCAACTCGCACAGACTGCAAAGAGGGGAAATGAGCTGGGCTGCTCCAGGATAGTTGCATCTTCCACGGGCCTAATTTAATTTGAAAGGCACGAATGCTGACGTAGTATTCCATAACAAGTTTGTTGCGGCCTTGCATGTTAACATTAAGCACTCTGTTATATCCACCAAAAATGCAAGATCATGAAGCCAGTCTGGGTCATCCAACTCTGCCACTGGCTTCCGTTCCTTGTTCATGAATCGTCCAATTTCCGCACATAATTGAAAAAAATGTTTGAGCACAACCCCTCTGCTCAACCAGCGGACCTCAGTGCGGTATGGTAGGCCGTGTCCAATATGACTTTCGGTCAAGAGAGTGTCAAATTGCCGATGGTTGAGTCCCTTGGCTCTAATAAAACTAACCATTTTGATTACTACATCCATGACATTGTCCTTTTTCAGGCTCCTGCTACATAACGCCTCTTGGTGTATAATACAATGAAAATTCCAGAATTCCTGCTGTGGATTCTCTGTCTGAACTTTCTCTGTGTTTCACAACACCACCTGCCTTTTTCCCAACCATGGACGGCACGCCATCTGTTACCACGCTGACAGCGTGACTCCAGTCAACCCCCAGTCTGTCCAAGGACTCGATGAGGCTGGAGAAAACGTTGTTCGCCGTTGTGATGTTTGTCATGGGCACTCATCTCCACAAACTCCTTGGTGACAGTCACAGATACATCAACACCACGAATAAATATTCCCAATTGAGCTACATCAGTCACGTTGGTGCTCTCATCAACTGCAATAGAGAAGGCAATAAATGACTTCACTTTGTCTTTTAGTTGACTGTTCAAATCTCCTGCAAGATCCCCGATTCTCTCTGCCACAGTATTTCTTGTCAAGCTGATATTACCAAAAGCCTGTCTCTTCTCAGGGCACACCAGCTCAGCCGCCGTCAGCATGCATGCTTTGGTGAACTCTCCCTCTGAGTATGGCTTCAACGCAGCAGCTATTTTGTTGGTAATAATATAGCTGGCCTTGACAGCTCCATCATGAGTCTCTCGACTTTTGGTGAACACTGATTGCTGTCTTTTCAGAGCTGCTTCAAGCTTGTTTACCTTTTGCGTCTGAGTCATCCTGTGTACTTGAAATATTTTTCTCCGTGTGACGTCTCGTAGTGTCGTTTGATATTGTACTCTTTTGCCACAACCACTTGTTGCGAGCATATCAGACACACAGGTTTGCCGTTAATCTCACAGAAGAAAAAACGATCTTTCCAATTATCGTTGAATATCCGACCTTCGATGTCAACTCCTCTTTTCTTGGAAAGCATTTTGAACCACAGCAGCAAACAGTCTCAGCCTTGCTACAGGTGTTACTTACCTGAGTACTCTGTGTATGTCTGACGACGTAAGTGGGGCCCTAGTGGTCTTCGGTGCAGGGTGGTAGGTGCTTATGCACAGCGGGTGGTTAACTGCCGCCTATTGTTTTCTAAGTACTCACAACAAGCTGCCGGCACAGCAGGCGGTACAGACAGTGGTGGGAGAGAGAGCGGCTGCCGTACAGATACATAATAAATGGTAGTGAATATACCTTTTTTCCCCCCAAATCATCCCACGGGCCAGATTGGACCCCTTCGCGGGCCGGTAGTTTGACACCCCTGTTTTAAAAGGTCGAAGGTTCATTGCCATGGTCAAAAGTGAGTTGGGGGGTGGGGGGGGGTACTCCAAGCCAGGCTGAAATGCAGAAGGATGAGGCTTCCTTTACCCAACATCTTATTGGCAAATGTGCATTCACTGGAGAACAAAATTGAGGATCTGAGGGCAAGACAGCTCAATCGAAGAGAAATGAGGATCTGTTCCATTGTTTGCTTGATTGAAATGTGGCTTTCTCCGGGCATGCCAGATACAGGAATAAAACCTGAAGCCTTCTTGATTTACAGAATGGACCAAACTGCTGTTACGGGAGAGGCAAAAGGAGGGGGCATGTGTTTTACGGTAAACTCTCATTGATACTCTGATGTGGCAGTTTTGTCAAACTTGTGTTCCACTGACCTTGAACACCTAATGGTCAAATGCTGCCTGGTCTATTTTAGGGAGTTCTCTTCCGTAATCCTGACCACAGTTTACATACCACCAGCTGCCGACTATAATCAAGCGCTTGCGATACCTCATGATAAACAAGAAACAGTCCATCCCAATGCATTTCAAATCATAGTTGGAGGCTTCAGCTAGGCTTGTTTGAAGAAAATCCTGTCCAGTTACCATCAGCATATAACCTGTAGCACCAGAGGTCCCAACACACTAGACCACTGTTATACAGTCGGCCCTCATTATCCGCGGGGGATTGGTTCTGGGGCCCCTCACGGATACCGAAAAACGCAGATGCTCAAGTCCCTTATTTAAACTGTCCAGTGCAGTTGTCTTTAGGACCCAGCGGAACCCCGGACCTTATTTAACCTGTCTTAGTGCAGTGGACTTTAGGACCCGGCACAGTTCTGAATCCGCAGTATTTCTGTTCATGAAAATAATCACGATCACGATTGAAAATAAAGAAGTAATGAAGCGATCAGAAGGAGGTGAAACGCCATTGTTCGTTGGAGGAGCGTTAGGCTACAGTCGGTCAACAATCGGAACAATTTTAATGGAACATGTGAAGGGCCCTGCCCCGATGAAAGCTACAATTATTACTAAGCAATGCAGTGGTTTAATTATTGAAATACTTACGTTTCTCAAGTGTTTTATATGCATAGTAAGGTAAAATATATACTATATACTACGACAAACGTTTGACTAACTGACACTAAATAATACCGGATGTACCTGTTCCGACTTCAAATCTGACTTAAAGACGGACTCAGAAACGGAACTCGTTCATAACTCTGGGACTGCCTGTATTTTTAAATCATCTCTAGATTACTTATAATACCTAATACAATGTAAATGATCCTCTCGTATCCCCTTCTGCCTATCACCTGTCCAGCTCTCGGCTCCATCCCTCTCCCTCCTGTCTTCTCCTATCATTTTGCATCTCCCCCTCCCCCTCCAGCTTTCAAATCCCTTACTCACTCTTCCTTCAGTTAGTCCTGACGAAGGGTCTCGGCCTGAAACGTCGACTGCGTCTCTTCCTATAGATGCTGCCTGGCCTGCTGCGTTCACCAGCAACTTTGATGTGTGTTGCTTGAATTTCCAGCATCTGCAGAATTCCTGTTGTTAGTTGTTATACTGTATTGTTTAGGGAATAATGACAAGAAAAAATAGTCTGTACGTGCTCAAATAACGAGTGCTGGAGAGAGAACTTTCGGGTTGTCCCAATCCGCGGTCGGTTGAATCTGCACATGCGGAATCCGCGGATAAGGAGGGCCGACTGGGGCTAGCTGGTTGTGCAATGACATCAGCGCCGGACCCAGGAGCAGAAGTTCCCGGGTTCGAAACCAGTCAGATCTGCTCCTGAGTACGCTTTCCATCGGTGCCGGGTTGAGTGTCGAGATTGCAACTCGACCTCGTAAAATAAAGGGAAAAATACTGCGAAAATGTCTGTGTGCGGAGTGGCGCACCACACAGTCTCTCTCTTGCTCCACGCCTTGTAAAAAAGCCATGAAAAGACATCATCACAGACGCATGCACACACATGCAGACGCACACGCACAGACTCGCACACGCACAGACTCGCACACGCACAGGCACACGCCAAAAAAAAGGAGGGCCGACTGTACTAAGATAAGGAATGCCTACCGTTCCTTGCCCAGACTGCATTTTGGTAAATTAGACAACTTGGCTGTCCTTCTCCTACCTGCCTACAGGCAGACACTAAAGTGCAAAACTTCAGAGACTAGGACAACAAAGAAGTGGTCGCGGGAGGCAGATGAGTGACTACAGGATTGCTTCAAGTCAGTGGACTGGGCTATGTACATGCACTCATCTGGGGATCTGAATGAATGCACCATGGTGGTAATGGACTTCATTAAAACAGCTGTAATTGAGCGTGTCCCCATAAAATCATTCAAATTCTTCCTCAATCAGAAGCCCTGGATGAACCATGAGATCTGAAATCTGCTGAGAGGCACCTCAGAGGCATTCATGTCTGTGACCAACAAAGTTACAAGAGGTGCAGGCATGATCTCCAGAAAATGATCTCTCAGACAAAGTGGAAATGCCAGACGGAACTTGAATCAACGTAGGATGCTCAATGGTTTTGGCAGGCCTTGAATATTATCACCTCTTATAAAGTTAAATCAAGTGACATGGGAGACAGCAGGGTCATGCTTCCAGATGTGTTCAATGCTTTCTATGCTCTCTTTGACCATCAAAACATAGAGGAACCACCATGAAGTCTTACATCCTCTATGAACCTAAGTTTTCTGGCTCTGAATCCAACGTGCAAGATGCCTTCAGGAGGGTGAACCCACAAAAAGCATCTGACCTGGATGGGATACCTGGCTATGTACTAAAGACCTGTGTTGATCGACTGTTTGCTGCGTTCACCGAGATCTTTAACCTCTTGTGTCTGCTTCAGTTATACCGCTGCCCAAGAAGAACATGGTGACCTGCCTCAATGACTGTAGCCCAAAGATGCTTGCATCTGATCTGGCTGAGTGGTGTTATAACAACAACCTTTTACTCAGTGTCAGCAAGACCAAGAAACTGATTATATAGACTTCAGGAGAAGAAAACCAGAGCTCCATGAGCCAGTCCTCATTGGAGGACCAGCAACTTGAAATTCCAAGGTGTTATTATTTCAGAGAACCTGTCCTAGGCCAGGCACGTAAGTGCAATTACAAACAAAGTGTGGCAGTGTCTCTACTTCTTTAGAAGTTTGCAAAAATTTGGCTGACATATAAAACTTACTTACATCCTTCATATACATGAGGAGTAAAAATCTTTACATTATGTCTCTGTCTAAATGTGCAATTTATAATAAATAGTATGTACAACAGGACAGTCAATATAACGTAGAAATGCAATTGTATCAGCATGAATTAATCAGTTTGATGGCTTGGTGGAAGAAGCTGTCCCTGAACCTGTTGGTCCTGGCTTTTATGTTGCAGTACCGTTTCCTTGATGGTAACAGCTGGAACAGTTTATGGTTGGGGTGACTCGGGTCCCCAATGATCCTTTGGGCCCTTTTTAACACCTGTCTTTGTAAATGCCCTAAATAGTGGGAAGTTCACATCTACAGATGCGCAGGGCTGTCTGCACCACTTTCTGCAGAGCCCTGCGATTGAGGGAAGTACAGTTACCATACCAGGCAGTGATGCAGCCAGTCAGGATGCTCTCAATTGTGCCCCTGTAGAAAGTTCTTAGAATTTGGGGGCCCATACCAAACTTCTTCAACCATCTGAGGTAAAAGAGGCGCTGTTCTACTTTTTTCACCACACTGCCGGTATATACAGACCACATGAGACCATGGGTGACGTGTATGCCGAGGAACTTAGTGCTGCTCACTCTCTCAACCCCAGATCCACTGATGTCAATAGAAGTTAGGCTGTCTACATTCCTCCTGTAATCCACAACCTGCTCCTTTATTTTTGCAAAGTTGAGGGAGCAGTTGTTTTCTTAACACCACTGTGACAGGGTGATAACTTCTTCTCAGTAGGCTGCCTCATTAGGCCAATCAATGTAGATTCATCAGCAAATTTAATTCGCAGGTTGGAGCTGTGGGTGGCAACACAGTCATGGGTATGCAGAGAGTAAAAGAGGTGCCTGAGGGGCAGAGGTGAGGGAGCCCACTCTTACCACCTGCTGGTGATCTGACAGGGAGTGTAGGATCCAGCTACACAAGGCAGCGTGAAGGCCGAGGTCTCTGAACTTCTTGTTGAGCTTCTTTGACAAACTTCTATGTATATGTGCAGTGGAGAGTATATTGACTGGCTATGTAACAGCCTGCTATGGAAACACCAGTATCCTTGCATGTAAAATTCCATAAAAAAGTAGTTGATATGGCCCAGTGCATCAAAGTTCAAAGTAAAATTTATTACCAGTGTACATACGTGTCACCACGTACAACCCTGAGATTCTTTTTCTAGGGTCATGCTTAGCAAATCTATAGAACAGTAACTGCAAACATAAGGAACTATAAACAAACTCTGCAAATGCAGATATAAATAAATAGTAATAAATGACAGACATGAAATAACAATATAACAGAGTCCTTAAATGAGCATAGTTATCTCTTTTTGTTGAAGAGCCTGTTAGTTGAGGGTAGCACTGTTCTTGAACCTGGCAGTGCGAGTCCCGAGGCACTTGTACCTTCTACCTGATGGCAGCAGCGAGAAAAGAGCATGGCTTGGGTGGTGAGGATCTTTGATGATGGACGCTGCTTTCTACGGCAACATTTCATGTAAATATGCCCAATGGTTGGGAGGGTTTTAACATGATGTACTGGGCCAAATTCCTTTTGTAGGATTTTCTGCTCTAAAGCATTGGTGTTCCTCTTCAGGCCGAAGTGCAGCCAGTCAGCACACTTTCCACCACACACCTGGAGAAGTTCGCCAAGGTTTATGGTGTCATGCTGAATCTCCGCAGACTCCTGAGGAAGTAGAGATGCTGTTGTGCTTTTTTCCAGTTATATTTATATGGACAGGTCCTCTGAGGTAGTGACACCCAGGAATTACTGACCCTCTCCACCTCTGATCCTCTGATGACTACTGGCTCATGGACTATCGGTTTCCCTCTCCTACACTCTACAATCAGTTCTTTGGCCTTATTGATGTTGAGTGAGAGGTTGTTGTTATTACACCATTCAGCCAAATTTGCAATCTCCCTCCTGTATGCTGATTCACCTTTGATAGGGCCCATGACAGTGGTGTCATCAGTAAACTTGTATATGGTGTTGGAGCTGTACTAAACTACACAGTCATCGGTGTAAAGCAGGGGGCTAAGTACACATCCCTGCGGTGCTCTTCTGCTGATGGAGATTGTGGAGGATATGTTTTTGCTAATTCAAACAGACTGGGGTCTACAAGTAAGGAAATCCAGGATCCAATTGTATAAGCGGGGTTTTGAGGCCCAGGTCTTGGAGTTTACTGATTAATTTTGAGGGGTGATGGTGTTAGCTGTTGAGCTGTAATCATGGATAAAGCCCTCCCAACTATTGAGCACATCTGCATGAAATGCTGTTGCAGAAAAGCAGCATCATCATCAGGGACCCTCACCAGCCAGGACATGCTCTCTTCTTGCTTCTGCCGTTGTGAAGAAGGTACAGGAGTCTCAGGACTTTCAACACCTGGTTCAGGTACAGTGACTACCGCATAACCATCAAGCTCTTTAACCAAAGGGGATAACTTCACTCAACACTACTTGCCCCATCATTGAAATGTTCCCATAACCTATGGCCTCACTTTCAAAGACTCTTTATCTCATGTTCTGATATTTATTGCTTATTTATTTGTATTATCGTTTCTTCTTTTTGTATTTGCACAGCTCGTTGTCTTCTGCACTCTGATTGAATGCCCCAGTTGGGTGGTCTTTCATTGATTCTGTTATAGTTACTATTCTTTAGATTTGTTGAGTATGCCCACAAGAAAATGAATCTCAGGATTGTATATGGTGATATGTACAATATGTAGTTTGATATTAAAATTAACTTTGAACTTTAAGATGGTGGAAATCCAAAGCAACACAGAATGCTGGAGGAACTCAGCAGGTCAGGCAGCATCTATGGAAATGAATAAACATTTGACTCTTCGGACTGAGACCTTTCTTCAGGGCATCATGAAGGATCCCTCCCACCTTGCTTATGGACTGTTTGTCCCAATCCCATCTTGGACAAGGCTAAGTAGCATCCACACCAAGACTTAAAAAGATACTTTCCACAAACAGTAAGGCTATTCAACACCTCCACCCATCAACCCACCCCACCACAACCCCACCATCACTACTTTATCATTTCTTGTCAATTGCCTTATGTACAGACAGTCTTGTGTCTGGCATCACTTTTGAACATACAATTAATCTGTATACAAGCTATCTTATGTATTTATATTTATTGTGTTCTTTATCTTATTGTGTTTTGTTTTGTGCTGCGTCAGATCTGAAGTAACAATTATTTTGTTATCTTGAGATTCTCAGTATTCTGTGTAACCTCTGCAAACAAAACTCTCCTGCATTGGTGGAAACATTCTCTTTGCAGGCATTCCTTGTGTCTCATTTGTAATGAAAAGAAAAGTTCTTGGCATTGGTGCTTCTAAATTGTTTATCAGGCAGCTCCATCTCCTCAAAGTCCACATCTCTTATCCATCTCTGCTCCGCCCCCACCACCACCTCTGACCAACCCAGTGAATAACAATTCTGAACTTGATGCTGGTGAGCTAAAATCAGAGACTGGTGGGGAGATACTTATTGATGAATTCCTCCCTCGATGCCTTTGAGTGATCACATTTTTCTATTCCTTCTAAACTGAAGCCTTTCCATAAACCTGTGGACCATGTTCTAACTTGCATCACAGTTCTTGCACCCATTTACTGTCCAATTTAAAATGTAAAATTCTGAGTCCTTTCAGATATATTCATGGCCTTGCCCTTTCTATCTCTGTAACTTCTTGAATTCTACATCCTTGTAAGTTCTTAATACATTCCTGATTTCTTTTGTACCTTTATTTGAGAGCCATACTTTATCTGTCTGAATCCTCAGCTCATGAATTCCTAATGTCTTACGCTTTTCAGTTCTCCCTTGTATTAATGTCTCTTTAACCAAGCTTTTGGTTATCTGTGCAAATACTGTATCTCCTGATCTTGACCAAAGTTTTCTGATAACCTGAATTTCTTTGGGGAATCTGGCTACAATTAGTGACAGTGATATTCCCAGCAAAAGAAGTTAAGTTTTAATAGTTAACAAATAAACTGAGCTTCATGATTACACTGATGTCAGTGATTCAGACTGATTTGAGAACATAGAATATACTGTAGAACAGTACTGGCAGGAGGCAGAGGGAAATGTCAGCCTTTAAGAGCAGAAATAAAGTGGAAAACCTCTGAATAGAAGGATGTCCCTTTAGAACAGATATGAGGAGGAATTTCAATAGCCAGAAGATGGTGAATCTGTGGAATTCAGTGCTACAGATGCTTGTGGAGACCACGTCATTCAGTATATTTAAAGTGGAAGTTGATAGGTTCTTGATTCGTAAGAGCATCAAAGTTCACAGGGAGGAGGCAGGAAAATAGAGTTGAGAAGGATAACGAATCAGCCGTGATTGAATGGCAAAGCAAAATCAATGGCCCAGATGATCAAATTCTGCTTCTATGTTTTATGGTCCTGTGATACAGGACTTTGGCCCACAATGTTTTAACCTACTCCAAGATCAATCTAATGTTTCCCTCCCACATAGGCTTCCATTTCTCTATCATCCATGTGTCTGAGTCTCTTTAATGATAAAATAATTAAATATATTGAGCCAATCGTTTTATTCTAATTATGCTCAGTTTTCTGCTTTTATTGGGAGAAATTAGTGATATTTGTTCCTGAAGTAGACTGTTTTCCTAAGTGAATCGAATTTGTTAAGTGTATTAGTGAACTCCAACAAACTCGGACAAAAACTTCTCTCTTCTCTTAACTCATTGGCTAATATAGTTATCTGTAAAACTGGTTTTTACTTTATAAGGTTGATAAATAGGAAAAAAACTAGTTGGTCCACCAAACTTATCACTCATCCCGAAGACATTTCCATTCCATCCCAGTGAAAAGCAAACTGTAGAAAATTCTGTTTGCTCTCTGGTGAGCAAAACCAGTCCAATTAATCATATAGACCCAGTATTATTTGTAAAGTCACCTAACTTCTTTGTGATGTCATTACTGCCCATTCAGGAACCCTGTCTCCCATTCCACACTCCATTTTGAAGTAGAGTCAGTACTCAAAACACCAACCATCTTTGTTACTCTGAAAGAATATGTTGAAGGTGCTATATTAATGTAAATTGCTCAATGTAATGCTGTCTGGTGTTTTGTTTAGTGAGGTACAGCTGAAAGAGGAAGGTGTTCCAGGCTACCCTGCATATTATTGAGCTGGCTACATTTTATCTATTTATCAGAATCAGATCTGATATCGCTGATATATGTTGTGATATTTTGTGGTGTGTGTGTGTGTGTGTGTGTGTGTGTATATACATGTATGTATGTATGTATGTATAATGTTCATGGCTTCGTGGTCTGTTGGGAAATCGTATGGCAGAGAGGAAGAAGCTCTTCCTAAAACCTTGAATGTGTGTCTTCAGGCTCCTTAACGTTAGTTATCAGATGTATTTACCCGGTTCTCAATTCTCTGTGTAACTCTTGAATAGTGCTTTTGAATAATCACAGCTGATGGATGATACTTCTGCTTGATGCATTACTGATTGATTGTGACTTGCATTGCAGGTAGGAGCAGTCGTCGAAGTCAAGAACCCTGATGGAACTTGCCAAGAAGCAGTCATCAATAAGCTGACTGATGCAAGCTGGTACACTGTGGGTAAGAAAACAGTAATTCTAACTTGTGCTGCAGCTAAATCTTCATAGTAGCATATGACAAAAAGGGAAAAATGAATTATTACAGATCCAATATCAATGGTGGGAAAACTATCAGAGACCATTAGCAGATTCACAATGAATTTCTCCAGGAAGAATGTTGGGTGAAAGGTCAGCTTTATTTGCCACACATACATTGAAACATACAGTGAAATGCGTCATTTGTGTTAACGACTAACACAGTCTGAGGATGTGCTGGGGATGGTCCGTAAATATCTTCACATCTCCAGAGCCAATATAGCATGCCTATAACTCACTAATCCTAACTGTAGGATGTGTGTGGGAGGAAACCTCAGCATCCGGAGGAAAATCACGCACTCATGGGGAGAATGTTTAAATTCCTTGCAGATAATGATGGGAATTGAACCCTGGTCGCTGGCACTGTAATAGCATAACACTAACCGCTACGCTACTATGCTGTCCTAAATCTTACTGGTGGCATACAGCAAAAGGGGAACAAATCGCAAAAAGGGATCCAACAACAATGGTGGGAAAACTATCCCAAAGAATGTACCCCAGCACAGCTTTTGTTACTGATGTGGTCTTTCGGTGTGTTTTATAGCGGTACAGCAGACCTGGATGAAGTGTATTGCTTCTGCTGAGAAAAATTAGGAATTTCCTCTTTTCACTGTGTGATGCATTTCACTATATGTTTCAATGTAATAAATGAATCTGAATCTCAACAGAACATAGTAGTTGGAGAGGGTCTGAAAACAGGACCACTAGAAGGATTTAAAATGGAGAAAGGGATAGTCCAATCAACCTAACTCAGAAGAAAATATTATGGTGGATCGTCTTAAGGAAGGCAATGGTTAAACAAAAATATTCATCATGGGTTTGAGTTAGGATGGTCTTATCTAACTGATAATTGAATGTTCTCAGAACAAGCAAGGGGCAACGATGGTAGTGTTTTAGATACACATGACATAAAGTTTAGCAAAATACAACTCTGGTAGCTTATAGCCGAAATTGGCTCAGTGGCAGGATACAAAGGCAGAGGTTGACAAGTTGATTTTTATGACTGGAAGGTTTTTTGCAGTGAGGTTTTTAGGACCAAGTGCAAGGCTTCATAATAGCTGAAATTAACACAGAAAAATATGCTGTATTGATTTTTGGAGAAAGAACAAAGAACATAAAAAAATTACATTATACTACTTTAAAGTGAGTTCAAGAAAGATTTTAAAGAATAGCTTTATTTTCAACAAGATATACAATGACCAACACAGTCTGAGCATGTGTTGAGACATCAGCAGTGTCACCAACATAGCATGATTTACTAATCCTAACCTTAACCCATATGTCTTTGGAATATGGGAAGAAACTAGAGCACCTGGAGGAAAGCCAAGCAGTCACAGGGAACGTCAACTGCATTTTTTTACTTTGATGCTACCTGGTCTACTGAGCTCCTCCAGCATTTTGTGTGAGTTGCTCGGATTTCCAGCACCTGCAGATTTTCTCTTATTTGTAAACTAACTACCTGCCTGTATCCTGGACTCCTGCCCTGCCCACGAGGGCTGGTTCCTGAAACTCCACTTCTCCTTAATTCACCAACATTCCATTTGGCTCAAGGACTGTCATCTCCATTGAGGACACCTTTCCTCTGCCATTATTCCAGCCTATTTAACTTGATATTCTTTGTGTCCTTTCTTGTGCATATGTAGATGAAAGACTCAGGTTTGTTTACTACTCTGTTGTAGCTTTTTTTCAGTCTTAATCTCTCTTACACTCCACTCTTGTCAGAATAATTAGTATAATGCTTATTAGTACGGTAATCTAAGAGACTCTTAGACAAATGGACGATGGAAAAATAGGGGGCCATGTTGGCGGGGTGGGATAGGTTGATAAAAGGACAGCACTGCTTCGTGAGCATCACCATAGTACTGTGTTCTACAATGCTTATCACATTTTAGATAGATTAGCATTATGTTACTTGTATGTTGTTCTATTGGAATCATAAAACCCATGCTCCTGTTCAGTAGGAAGTATTGAAAGTTTGAATCTGGTATATTTAGCGCATTTACTAATGAATTCAGATTGTCGTGGAGACCAAGTTATCAGGTATATTGGTTGTGAGGTTGATAAGTAATGGCATAAAAGGTTATGTGGAGAAGGCAGAGAATGGCATTGAGAGGGAGAATAAATCACCTATAATGAAATGGCAGGGTAGACTTGATGGGCTGAATGGCCTAATTTGGCTCCCATGTCTTGTGGTCTTATGGACATTTTGGTCAGTGTTCACCAACCACTTGTTAACAAGTTAACTTTTCTGTACTTGCGACCAGGAGGAGAAGGATGTGGAACTCAAAGATCAAGTAAAGAATATCTTGATTTAAGTTGGAGCATGAAAAGTTCAAGCCATGCACTAAGTTATTTCTAGAACTCAAAGTGAAAAGCAGAGAAACTATGTTAATTTTTTTAACAGAAGATTAGTTAGACGATACTTGAGTGTTATGCATAGGCACTGGAAAATACATGATAGAATGATCTGTAGAGGTGATAACAAAGTTGAGAATTTATAATCATATTTATAAAGTAAAGTTATTTATTAAGCACTGGCAGGCTTTGATAGAGTAGGTGTAAAGAAAATATGTCAGCCAAAACTAGGGGGCATAAATGTAAGAAAAATAAATCCAATGGAAATTTATCCATGGAGTGGTGAGAATGTGGCATTTAATGTCAGAGGTCATGCTTGAGGGAAATGGCGTTGATCCATTTCTGGGTAAGCTTGATCTAGGATGAGATGTAGTAGCTTAGGATAATGCTTGTGTAGAGCATAAACACAGGCATAGTGCAGTCAGGCCAAATGGCGTGTTGCTGTGCAGTGATCTGTATGCATTTCCTGTCAGTAGTCTCTGAAACTTTATAAAGTAACTTTATCTGACCAGTGTTGTGTGTCTGGTTACAGTTTTTGACGATGGTGATGAAAGGACATTGAGACGAACGTCCCTCTGCCTGAAAGGAGAGAGACACTTTGCTGAAAGTGAGGTTAGTGGAGCAAAGAAGCATTACACGTTGCTGATTTGATCCTGGGTTCTCTATGGATCTGTTGATTATGTTTTTCTTGCTGATGTTTTAGACTCTTGACCAGTTGCCTCTTACCAATCCTGAACATTTTGGCACTCCTGTCATTGGAAAGAAGTCCAACCGCGGAAGAAGGTCTAATCCAGTGTGAGTAATAATTTGCAGTATATAGATTTAGAATATTAAGGTATTCCTCTGGGGCCTTCTGTTCACTTATACTGGCAATGACTTGGCAGGCCTAGTAGTTTTCTTCAGTGCCTTTAAAAATCTATATGAATGACTTGCATGTAACTTGGATGTAAAGTTTACTGCACCTTTACTGCGCCTTCCATGGTGGGGGAGGGTCCTCCTAAATCTCTTTAAAACTGTTTGCCAGAGTTCCCTTGGCCATCACAATCACGCTATGAAAAATGACTAACCTAGTTGTTCCATTGTCTTTCCGTGCCAGAGCACTGTCCATAGTGACTGCATCATTAAATATCCTTAGGACATGTATTAACATAACTTGCAAATATGGTACCATGTACTTTCTTAAACCATTATTATTGTTATTAATATAGACAATATTAAGAAATACACATGTATCCAAATTTTATCTCCCATTGTAAATTCTATTGCTTGTCATGTAAACTACCTACTTCGATCTCTTAAGTTGTAATCGCACAGCTTAGCAACGTTGTTACGGGTGGGAATGTCTAAGTGCAGTGTAACAAGTTGGCAAAGATATTTTCCTTCACATGATTTCTCATTTGTATTTACTGTGAAGATTTAAATTTGTGGTTAGGATATGAAACTTAAAATGTTAACAGGTCCTGATACAATTATCTTCCACCCTCTGACATTCCTCTGAATCATCTTTACTGCAAGATCATAAGACAGGAACAGAATTAGGCCATGCAACTAATTGAGTGCTCGCCCATTCGATCATGGCCTATTTATTATCCCTCTCAACCCCATTCTCCTACCTTCTGTCCGTAACTTCTGACGCCCTTACTAATCAAGAACCTGTTAACATTGGCTTTAAATATATGCAATGACTTGGCCTCCACAGGCATCTGTGGCAATGAATTCCACAGATTCGCCAACCTCTGGCTAGGGTTGGATGTGGATCCACTCACATGCTACATATTGCAACATCTATGGCCGCCCCTGACCAACGGAGGGCCTCCTCAGTAATGAGAGTTGTTGTTCACCCATCTTCGATGAGTTCCAACCACTCCGAGGTGGGTTAAGTACCTCATTCACTTTAAATGAGTATCTCACTGTAGAAAGAAAGATAAGTTTTAATTTCATTTGCCTGAGTTGGACTTTGATCGTAAAAGTGAGGATTGTGTGATATTTTAAAAGATTAAGTTAGTTTTACTTGTCATATCACATACATTGAAACATATAGTGAAATGCATTGTTAGCATCAAACCAGATCAACAAGGATTGAGCTAGGCAGCCTGCAAGTGTCACCACACTTCTGGCACCAATATAGTATGCCCACAACTCACTAACCATCACTATTTGTCTTCGGAATATGGGAGGAAACCAGAGCACCTGGAAGAAATGCATGTATTCACGGGTAGAATGCAAACTCCTTTTCGGCAGTAGCAGGAATTGAACCCTGAACCACGATCACTGGCACTATAATAGCATTATTCTCACCATTATGCTACAATACAGCACCCCAAGCCCAACTTGTGTTTTCCCCATTTGTCAAGAGTTCAGTGAAAGTTCATGAGTACTAGAATTCTGTGCCTCAACGCATAGGAGCTACAGTGGCTACCTGGTCAATTAACACATTTTGAAATTATTTTGATTGTTTTGTCTTTAAAGCCAGGTGAGCAACAGAACTAAAGTTTTGTTCCAATGAGACCCATCATTAGTATTGTGTGTCAAACATAACATATGCTCATAAATTTTCATCTTCAGAGCCTTTAGTCCATAAAACCATAAGACGTAGTAGCAGAATTAGGCTATTCGGTCTATCAAGACTGCTCCGCCATTCCATCATGGCTGATTTATTGTCCCTGTTAACTACATTCTCCTACCTTCTCCTCATGATCCTTGACTTTCTTTCTAACCTAGAACCTGTCAACTCTGCTTTAAATAAAGCCAATGGATATATCCTTTTATTCCATATTTAAGTTGCAGTGAATTTGAATAATATATTATTAACTATTCATGACAATTCATTCCTCTCACAAGACGTTGCAATCAGTAGTCTATAATGTCCACACACTCTTTGTACCTTACTTAATTTTATCAAGTAACCGAAATGTACTCCAGGTCTTCTGGTTTGTAATTTGAATCTATTCTGTCCTATGCCTTGGTCAGATGGAACAAACATTGCTATCACTTTTGCAAGATGATGGTACTATATTGGCAGCTTGGGGCTTGTAACAGCTTTTCATCTTAGGCTACATTCCCATCCAATGGTTCACTGTCTCTCAAAGTTCAAAGTAAATTTATTGTCAAAATACATATATGTCACCATGTACTGCCTTGAGGTTCATCTTCTTGCAGGTATTTACAGGAGAATAAAGAAATACAATAGAACTTAGGAAAATTATACATAAAACCTGACAAACAATCATTGTACAAAAGACAAAATGTGCAAATTTTAAAAAAGTACTGAGAACATGAGTTGTAAAGAGTCCTTGAAAGTGAACCTGTAGGTCATAGAATCAGTTCAGAGTTGTGATTGAAGTTATCCATGCTGGATAACTGGCTGTAGGGTAATAACTATTCCGGAACCTGCTGATATGATCAACTCCTGCCCAATGGTGGTAGCAAGAATGGGGCATGGCCTGGATGGCCAGTGAACAGGGCATGTATCTTTTCTCTCTTTTTGGCATTAAGTATAATCTAACATATAAATATCCAAATCAAATTGTATTGAACCACCTCCAATCTGTCTTTTAATCTGAGATGGTATATTCTGATCCAATTTAACCAGCAGATTACAGTGGCCCAGTGGTTAAATTGATGTCGGCAAACACTTTATTAATAGTGGTAAACTTCTTTAGGAAGTATGTCTTCACACAGAAGGTTGTTAAACACTGGGCCACTCGCATTCAGCTGTTGTTTGAAATTTTCAAAGCTGAAATTAGACTTTTGTTAAGCAGAGTTATGGAATCAAGGGGGAGTAGATTGAATTAACATTGATTGAGCAGGTTGTAAAGTTTGACTAGTATCCTCACAATACAATCTTCTGTGGTTGCCATTTAGACCTCAGAATCTCCTCCTTCACGTGCAGAAATCTCAGAATATTTCTGTTCAGCTTTCACTACTTTGCACTGCCATTTGTATTTTATACTTGACGACGCTGTGTCCAGGCAGATTGCATTAACACAAACTTGCCAACTCTCTGTAGTGCAGACCATATTTATTACAAATGTAAAGAGCTCAAGCTTCCTGTGATGAATCATTGCATTGCCTCAACTAACTGCTATCATGGAGCTTCATGAGCATTGGGTCGCAGTAAGTCTAAGAGTTACTTAGTTCTCAGTTCCTTTTATGTTTTTCAGTAGTGAGGCTGATGTAAATGGCCCTCATGGAACTGGTTATTGTTTAGTTGCAATGTAGTGTCCTGTCTACTGTGAGGGGAGAACTAGGGGTGCGAGGCCTCCGTTGGTCAAGGTCGACCATTGATGTTGTGTCCTAGCCAACTGCATGATACACGAGCCAGGTCAGTATGACAAGGAGAGAAAGCTGTTGTCCATGCAAACTAGTGGAAATAGGGATACTTGGTATAAATAAGACCATTCTTATTTGTGAGAAGAACTATTTAAAACTGTATTGTGTAGTGTTTTTCTTTGACATTTGCGCTGGGCTAACCCTAAAAACAAGAAGTGGGGGGAGAAGTAACAAGATCAGTTTCACAGATACATAAGACAGATTTTTGGAAGTGAAATAAATGAAAGTGAAAGTGATTAGCAGGACAGTCAGTATCTGTAGAGAAAGCAGTTAAGTGATCATTTCAGATGTGCCTCTTGGCATGTGAAGATTCAAGTATTTTTTGTTCTCCCAATTTTGTTTGCTTTAGCTCCCACCTCCAAGTGATTTAATTCCCTTTTATGTTTTATGGATTTTTATTTTGAGACACTGCAGGGAATAGGCCCTTGCAGCCCTGGCTGCAACGCCCAGCAACCCACCTACTTCAAAGTTGAAAGTAAATTTATTATCAAAGTAGATATATGTCACCCTGAGATTCACTTTCTTGCGGCATAATCAATAAATCCATAATAGATTAATAACTATAGTAGAATTAATGAAAGACTGCACCGACTGGGCGTTCAACCAGAGTGCAAAAGACGATGGACTGTGCAAATACAATAAAGAAAAACACTAATCATAAGTAATAAATACCGAGAATCAGAGATGGAAAGTCCTTGAAAGTAATCCCATAGATTGTGGAAGCATTTCAGTGATGGGGCGAGTGAAATTGAGTGGAGTTATCCCCTGTGGTTCAAGAGCCTGAGGTTGAGGGTTAATAACTGTTCCTGACTGTGGTGCTGTGGGGTCCTGAGCCCTCTGTATCACCCTCCTGATGGCAGCAGCAGGAAGGGAGCATGACCTGATTGGTGGGAGTCCCTGATGACGGATGCTGCTTTCCTGTGACAGCATTCCATGTAGATGTGCTCAATGATGTGGACAGTTTACCCATGATGGACTGGGCTGTATCCACTACGGTTGTATGATTTACCATGCATGGGCAGTGGTGTTTCCATACCAGGCTGTGATGCAGCCATTCAATATACTCTCCACCACACATCGAGAGAAGCTTATCAAAGTTTTAGATGTCATGTCAAATCTTTGCAAACTCCTAAGGAAGTAGAGACGCTTCCATGCTTTCTTTGTAATTGCTCTTGTGTGCTGGGCCCAGGGCAGGTCTACTGAAATAATAACACCAAGGAATTTAAAGTTCCTGACTGTCTCCACCTCTGATCCTCTGATGAGGACTGGCTCATGGACCTCTACTTTCCTCCTCCTGAAGTTAATAATCAGCTCCTTGGACTTGCTGAAATTGGATGAGAGGTTGTTGTTTTGGTACCACTCAGCCAGATTTCAGTCTCCCTCTTATATGATGATGATTCATCACCACCTTTGATTCGGTGGTACTAGCCTAATTACATGACAATTTACAACAACCAAGTAGCCTACTAACCAGTATGTCTGTGGCGTGTGGGAAGAAACCAGACCACCTGGAGGAAATTCACATGGTTAACAGAGATAATGTACAAATTCCTTATAGACAGCACCAGAATTGAATTCCAAACTCTGGAGCACTCTGAGCTATAAAACCGACAGGCTTGCTGTAACACCACTGTGGCACCCAATATCTGTGGGATTTCTTCTGCATGGTTTTTTCAAGCTTCATTCAGGCTTTTTAAACCATCTCTGCTGTACATACGCATATTTTCCCCTCTGCTCTGACCTTTGTTGGGCCTTGCTGTTCATTCAGATCATCTTTCAGTTCTGAAGAAGGGTCTGCACTTGAAATGCTGACTGAGTTGTTCTATATATAACCTCTGAGTGCTGGCAGCATTTTCTGTTTTTGTTTTAGTGCTCCATATTCTGAGCTTGGCTGGGAAACAATGTAAATTCAGTATTTGTAGGATTGTAGGATTTTCATGATATTTCCACCTGATTAGATTTTTTATTCTGTTGACTCTTTTTACACTAAAATAAGAATTTGATCTGTGATTATATCATAATCTGTTGTTAAAAATGGTTATATTCAGCACAATTGTCTTCCAATCAGTTAAGCTTGGATGAAATTCAAGTTCAAGTGTAATAGAAGCAAATGAAACAATATTACTCCAGACCATCTATATTTCATACATCACACATAGCATATAAAAACAAATTATTGACACAAATAAGTTAAGAAAATATAATTCAAAATGCATGTGAAGAGCACAGCCCAGGTAAATAGTAAAAAGTAGACAGCTCACTGTCCTAGCGATGAGACTGCTGTGCTGGCAGAGTATTCATTAGTTGAAGACTGAGTTGTTGAGCCCTTAATTGTTGTGTATCTGTCAAATTAAACTGGGAGACATGGCAAGCACTTTTTGCAGAGTGGTTCTGTTCAAAATGGAAGGTTTTGGGATTATGTGGAATAGGATTCCCGAGCAAAGTTCTAAGTCACTGTCTTGCTCATGAGAATGACCTCTGTCTTTGGGAATGATTTGTGTAATCCAATTCTGAAAGAACAATCTTTGCCATTGAATGCAGATATAAAGCTGAAAGTAGCAGTTCAAAGTGTGACCATCCCCTCCAATTAAAAAGGTAAACAAAATTTTAATATTGAACATAATGCACCATTCTCTACTACATTGGAATATTGTCAGCAAGGACATAATCTGTGTTGTAGTTTTAGAGTAACCCATTCAAAATGCTAAAGGAATTCAGCAGGTCACTCAACATCTATGGAGAGGAATAAAAAGTCAATGCTTTATCAGGGTCTTGGTCTTTATTCCTGTCCACAGGTGCTGCCTGAGCTGCAGAGTTCCTCCAGCAATATGTTTGTGTTCCTCTGGATTTCCAGAATCTGCAGAATCTCTTGTGTTTATTTGTTGTAGTTTTGTTACTGGATGTGGCTTGTAGGCTTTAAAATATCATTGGATAAAAGCTCGCTGTTTTAAAAAGTCAATCAAATTCCTCAGGTGAATTGTAGCATGTCAAAGCATTGTGTTTGTGCTGTGCATAAAGAAGTTATTAGCATGTTTTGTGGAGTTTATTTTAGCAAGATTGGTGCTCAATTCCATTCTTAAGCAATTACTTTGTAATATAAATTGCATATGTCAAATGTCACTTTTGAAATGAGAGATGGATTTTTGTTATGACAGCGGTGAATCGGCAGGATGCTTTGTTTCTGACTATCTGTGTTGTGCTAATCCTATTGCCACTGGTGCCTTGCTTAGCTCTACCCCAATAGAGTGCTGATGTATTAAAGTGCTCTTAGTCCTGGAATCCAAACGCTAACAGATGTGTACCCTGCTTGTGTGATTTTAAAAATATTGACATCTCTGATCAGAATGAATGATGCCCTCCAGTGGGTTTCAAACAGTAATGAAACAATGCCCAGTTTGGTGTAGAGTGACTACGTCTGAGGGCAGGTTGTGGTACCCTAGCCATCTCTGGCGATGCCCAGATTCTACTGTTCTTCTCATTGCCTCCTTTTGAATGTGACAGAAACTGTTGTCTGATCTATGTAGCTTGACCTACTTGAATACCTACTACCATAGAGAAATAAAACCATAAGACATGGGAGCAGAATTGGGCCATTTAGCCCATCGAGTCTGCTGCGCCATTTCATCATGGCTGATTTATTATCTCTCTCAACCTCATTCTCCTGCCTTCTCCCCATAACCTTTGACACCCTTTCTAATTGAGAAACTATCAATCTTTGCTTTAAATATACCCAATGACTTGGCCTCCCCAGCCATCAGTAGCAATGAATTCCACAGAATCACCACTCTCTGACTAAAGAAATTGTTCCTCATCTCTGTTCTACAAGGTGATCCTTTTATTCTGAGGCTGTTCCCTCTGGTCTTCCACTTCTTACTGTTGGAAACAGCCTCACAAAGTCCGCTCTATCTAGATTTTTCAATATTTAGCTGGTTTCAATGAGATTTCTCTTCTCTCTCCCCCCCCCCACCCCATTCTTCTAAACTCCAGCAAATACATTCCCAGAGCCATGAAACACTTCCCATATGTTAACCCTTTCATTCCCGGGATCATTCTTATGAGCCTTTTCTGGATCCTCCCCAATGATGGCACATCATTTCTTAGATATTTGGCTGAAAATTGCTCATAGTCAGTCCTCCAGGTGTGGTCTGATCAATGCATTATGAAGCCTGTATGTTACCATAGAGAAACTTGAATTGAACGGAATTGACATTATTACTTGCATCCTTCGTATACATGAGGAGTAAAATTCTTTACTTCTGTGATGGAGGGAGAGCAGTGCAGTGAGATGAGAAAGGGCAGGAGGTGATTAAAGGCAAAAAAAAAAGGATTAGCTTTATTTGTCACGTGCATTGAAACCTGCAGTGAAATGTGACGTTTGCATCCGCAGCCAACACAGTCTGAGAGCAGCTGGCAAGTGTTGCCATGCTTCTGGTGCCAACATAGCATGCCCACAACTTACTAACGGTAACTGTACATCTTTGGAATGTGGGAGGAAACCAGAGCACCCAGAGGAAACCCATGCAATCATGGGGAGAACATCCTTGTGGACAGCAGTGGAAATTGAACCTGGGTTGCTGGCACTGTAAAGTGCCATCCTAACCACTAAGCTACCATGCCACTGTAGGATCCAGGCACTTTGTCCTGCCAGTGCCCAGCAATGCCTGCACTGGGCACATATTTCATTGCTGAGTGGCTATACCACTCAGCCTAGCCCTCACAGGTAACTCACACTCAGCCAAATGATGATGAAAATTCTCTTTTAATCATTTCATTGGTGTGGGATCCCCAACAAAAAGCTGAAGATTTAGTTAAAGTTGTGGCACAGCATTGAATTGTACTAGTGTTCAGATCGGGTTTCGAGTGCTTTCAATGATGTACCTTTCTATATGTGATAATACCATACTCCTTTTGGCGATCTCTTCCCTGTGCGCTGAGACACCAGTGTACTTCAACTCTTTGTATTCCTGATGGCAGTCATTGTTTTTCATTCATTTCTACCAACCTTAAGAAGGCTGAACTATGTAGGGTGCCTGCTGCTTCCCACCATTACATGAAATTTCCATCTGATTAACTGTTTTCCCCATTCAAAAGTAACTTCTCAAAAACCTCATCTCACTCCCACTAACCCCCAACTGTCCTACTAGGAGCATGCCCTTGCTTTGGATGCAAATCATGAGAGTTCATCCCAATACTTGACCAATAAATTATTCAATATTTCTTTGTTTCTTTTTATTTTTTCATTATGAGAAAAGGAAACCTGTTTTAGAGCACATTTCAGGCTAACCCCAGGAAATGAATGGGTTCTATTTTTACAGAGCTCCACAAGTCAAAAAAAAAAATCACTGGATGTAGTAACCACAGCTTCACAGGAACATACTGAGAAGCACATAGGACTGTGCTAAGAAGAAGCAGTTACCTGAAACTGGAAAGAGAAAGGGGAAGCTAGTTCTGCCATTCATAAGAACAAAATTTAATGTTATTTTAGGAGATCATTCATATGTAAAGGGTGTCCATAAGTCAGATGTTTGTAACTTGTGAAACGGCCTGTATTAAACTAGTGTAGTAATGTACTTGTAATGAATGTGATTTGTCCGAAGTACAAACATCCACACACATTATGTTAATATTCCACCCTATCTAATCATTGGTAGTGCTTGAAAATGCTACGTGATTTTTATCGTTTCACATGTCTTGAGACACTCTGATATTCTGCATGCATGATCTCATCTCTGGTGCAATTTCATTGTAGCCCTGATGAAGAAGATTCATCTTCATCCAGTGATGAAGATGATGAAGACAGACGATTAAGTGATGAATTAATTGGCAAAATTGTCTGTGTAGAGTGTACGAATGGAGACAAAAGGAAGACATCCCGGTACCCAGCTCTGGTGAGCATTTTTTTAAAACACTTAAACTTTTGACTTTTGACTGAAGGTGAGAATTTACCCATTTTTGGTATTTAAATAGGCACCAGCTTGGTATTTTCCTCTAATGTCCAATCAGTGTTACTAGAAAACAACTGAATTAGAACATGGTTGTTTCTAGATATCACATTTTTTCCCTGATTTCAAAGTATTGGAAGTTGTCTTGCTTGTGCACTGACAGCAGCTGCTACCTTGGCTGACAGCTGCTCTCTCATTTGTGCACTGCCCACTGGGAAGTGTGTTAGCACTGTTAAAGTGGTTTCTTCATGGCCAGCTACCATGGAAACGAGAAAACAGGATTGATGGAGAGTGGAAAATGGAAAAAGATGGTGTTAAGGGGAGGGTCTAAACGGCGGGGCCATTCCAAACAATGGATCAGTCCAGTCAGACCCTTTTATGATTGGACTGCTCCATAGCAATCTTTATCTATGTCAAAAATATACTTTATAGTGAATACAATCAGTCCATGTCTTTCTTTATATTCATTATCCAATCGTATCAATACATCCTTTTGCAACGCATCAGTGCCCCATATAGAACGTAGAATACTACAGCACAGTACAGGCCCTTCAGCCTATGATGTGCTGACCCTGTAACCTACTCTGAGATCGGTCTGTTTCTCTCCTACATAGTCTTCCATTTTTCTTCCATCTATGAGTCTCTTTCTCCATCTCATGTTCTTGATATTTATTGTTTACCGTATGTATTTATTATTATTATTATTATTGTTGTATTTGCACAATTTGTTGTTGTTTGCACATTGATTGTTTGACCGTCTTGTTGGGGATGGAGGTGGTGGTCTTTCATCGGTTCTATTATGTTTTTTTGTATTCACTGTGAATACCTGCAAGAAACTGAATCTCAGGGTTGTATATGGTGACATATATGTGCTTTGATAATAAACTTACTTTGAAGTTTGAGGAGTCTCTTAAATCTCCCTAATGCAGGGGCTCCCAGCCTGAGGTCCACGGACCCCTTGCTTAGTGGTATTGGTGCATGGCACAACAAAGGCTGGGAACTCCTGCCCTAATGTATCTGCCTCTACCACCACCCTGGGAAAAGCATTCCATGCACTTACCACTCTGTATCTTTTTTTTTAATACACAATCTCTGACATCCCTTGTATACTTTCCTCCTATCACCTTAAAATTATGCTGTCTCGCATCTACCTCCTGGGGAAAAAGCTCAGGCTCTCTCATCTTGTACATCTCTATCAAATCACCTCATAATCTCCCCTCCAAAGAGTGAAACCTTAACTTGCTCAACCTTTCCTCATAAAACATGCTAATTCCAGACAGTATCCTGGTAAGCCTCCTCTGCACCCTCTTTAAAACATTCACATCCTTCGTATAATAAGTACCAGAACTGAAGACAATACTGCAAGTGTGGTCTAACCGGAGTTTAATAGAGCTGCATTAAAACCAAGTGTCCTGTCAATTAACCCTGTACTCTACCTTCCAATTTGACCTTTCATTGTGTATCGCTTCACACTTTTCCAGATTGACTTCTGTTTGCCACTTCTTAGCCTAGGCCTGCATTATCAATGTTCTGTTGTAACCAACAATGGCCTTCTGCCCCATCCACTACACCACCGACTTTTGTTTCCTGTTTACAACAAACACCCATGTTCAAAGCTCAAAGTAAGTTTGTATATTGTTTGAGAGGCTGTTATACACGGCCCAGCTATTCAGTATCTGGTGGCAGCAAGGCCCTTGGCTGTGGCTCTTCCTGACAGCCTCTGCAATCACTGCACCTTATACATTTGTCTCTCACCACGTACTCCCCTGATCTGGAATATGCCAATCCACAGCTTTCACATAGGGACATTGCCTTACACAGAGAGACGACAAAACTACTAAAGAGTGCCTTTCACCTAGTTGATGATCTTCCAGCAGCGTAGTCCCAGTGTGCATCCCTGAGAGCAGCCTGCAGATCAGATCTTGACATAAACCAGCTATTTCAAAAATAAACTTTATTCACAGTAAAACAGTCTTTCTTCATATTTACAGTATTATCAAGTCTATACAAGACTACAAGACATAGGAGCAGAATTAGACCATTCTGCTCCTTAGAGGCAGCTCTGCCATTTGATCATGGCTGATTTATTTTCGCTCTCAACTCCATTCTCCCCATTTGTAGTGTTATCAAGTCTATAAATTTATAGGAGCTACACTTTCTTATTGTAATTTTAATATTTCTTATTGTAATTTATAATATTTTTTATGTATTGCACTGTACTGCCACAAACAAAAATTTCACGACTTACGTCAGTAGTAGTAGACCTGACTCTGAGCTGGTTGCTTTGATTCTTTATGTTGTTCACAAAGTGATAATGTACAACGGCGAGTTAACCATCTTTGGGATGTGAGAGGAAATGTCTAAGGTCACAGAAAGAGCTTGCAAACTCCACACAGGCAGCACTCAATCCCTTCAGCACTAACTGCTGCACCACTTGCCACCCATTTCAAATACCTAATTAAAATATTGAGGAAGCTTAAGATCTCAGATTAAAGCACACTACATATTTGTCTAACAGAAAAATCAGAATTGTAGTTAACCTTTTGAAATTAACCAAAGACACACACCAGGGAAGAGTTCATTTAAGGACGTCAGTATGGAAACAATCTCCTGCAATTCTTTAGTTCACGTTCTATCATGTTGTTTTATTTTATTCTATGTACATCTTGATAAACAAAAATCATTTTTGTTTCTACAGGTTATTTCGCCAGACTGCAGTGATGAAGTCACAGTGAAAAAGGACAGCGTTTTAGTTCGCTCATTCAAAGATGGGAAGTTGTAAGTCCTTTCATAGCTCATGTTGTAAAAAACCATGTTTGACTCAGTGCTGTTGTAGCATGGGTTTAATCCTGAAATCTAGTCCAACAGAAAACCCAGTATTGCATCTATTACACACGACGTGGGTTTAATCCTGAAATCTAGTCCAACAGAAAACCCAGCATTGCATCTATTACGCACGACACCTGCATTCTGCTGAGGAAACCCCACTGCCAACATGTGTTTAATCTCAACAGAGCTGTACTTTCCTTTCCTTGTCATTACATGCTTAAGTACATTAAAAAGGTATGAAATAGAAGCAGGAGTAAGCGGTGGCTGAGCTTGAGTAAGATTGGTTCATATTTGCTGGTGTTTAGAAGAACAAGAATGATGAAAGGGAATGGAATTGTAGATGCTGATTGATCCTTGTTTTGGCTGGGAGATCTAGAATGGGGGGGGGCGGTGGGGAATGATAATCTAAATATAAGGGCCCATTACTGAATTACTTTGGAGCGATGACCGACCGACAGAGACTTTTTCCCAGGGCGGAAATTGCTAATACAAGGGAGCATAGTTTTAAAGAGTTTGGAGGAAAGTATAGGAAAGTTAGAGGTAAGTTCTTTATACATACAGGGTGGTGGGTTTGTGGAACACCTAGACAGGCATGGTAGTAGAGGCAGATATATTAGGGGCATGTAAGAGCATCTTAGATAGAAACATGGATGATAGAACAATGGAGTGTTAAAGAGGGAAGGATTAGGTTATAGATTAAAAGGTCAGCACAACATCATGTGTCGAAAGGGCCCCGACACCTTATCCTTTCCAATCTGGTTTAGTGCCTTTATTGTCGTCCAGACGTCGGGTTCAGTAGCTTTGATATGGTCTGGGGGCTGATGATTTGCTACTTTGCTATAAAATGTATTTAATTTTCCCACCCTTCTAAGCAATGCAGCTGAGGGCCTTGCACTCATCTCTCTGGCACACAATAAATGATAGCAGTCAATCTGAAAAGACCCCTTTGTTTCTATTCCTTTGGCATTTCCTCTGTCCATACACATAATTCCAAACCTATAATCCCATATCTTAGAACATTTGGATGGGTACCTAATCAATTGCCTTTTGAAAACTCTTAAATACTGCGCATGATGGTGCCTAACACAGATTTGCCATTCATAATGCTGAATATCTTGAAATCCTTTCACAGGAGGCAAAGCTGAGACAGCCTTTTCTCAAAGCTGGAGAGTTTTTCTTTAAAAAAATAAATTAAAAAAAATTGAAAATTAAGTTAATCAAAGCATTTTCAAATCAGTAGGAATTTAGAGAGAAGTAATTAAAGCACATTTGTCCTGCCCATTTTCCAGGTTAAGAAACCCCATTAAGATGAGTGAGATATCCCATCCTGCTGGTGAAAGACTGGAGAGGCCTATTCACTCATGAAATGCTGGGGAATCCCAGTGTGACTGGACTCCACTATTCATTCCATGTTGGGTTCAGCAATGAACTAGTGTGCAAATGTCATTCAGAAAGCCCCTAACTTACCAGCTGGTCTGTCTAAGCCCTGACATGGGAATGGATGAGTGCTGGAAGTTCCCTTCAGAACTACTGGTCACAGCCTGCGTGACATAGCCTTCCAAATGGGTTGGTGGATCAGGAAACCAGTAACGATGTTACTGGTTTCTCTTTATGGTATTAAAGGTCTGATGGGTAGTAGCTTCTAATTGTTTTGTGGTCAGTGGAGTAACACTGCCATTGAACTCAGTGGAAACATCGATCTAACAATCTCACTTCTGAATCTGTTTGGCATTATTTCTGTCTCTGCTCCTCTGTTCCCTGTCCATCATTCTCCGGGGTTCCCTGATACTGCCCTCTCATTGCCCTTGGACCCTCTTTACCTGCTATGTCAGCAAAATCCTTTAGCCTGATGTATCAGCATGTTGACCTCTGGTGAAGATGGTGCCTGCGTGCAATGCTCCTTCAGTTGACATCTTCTGGATAGATATTGAAACCATATATTTCACTACTTTTATGTCTTCTACATTTGTTTTTCATCTTGAATGTGATTCTGGAAATGTTGGAGCCTGTGATTTGCAATTTGGAAATCATTTTGGGCGTTCCAGCGCTCTGCAGTCTCCGAGAGGACACTGAGAAGCAGAGATGGCAAGCGCGGGCAGACTGCAGGACAGGGCGCGAGCTGATGTCCTACGTCATTTCACCAGTTAAAGCTTCCATTGTTCTCCGATTAAAGCAACGAGGGAGATTGAAACATTGAGGTGAATGCAGAAGTTTGGAGATCGTTTTTGTGTTTTAGTGCTCTGCAGTCTCTGAGAGGATTCCAGGCGGCAGAGGCAGCGTGCACAAACTTCACGGCAAGAAGGCTGCAGGACGGGGTGAAAGCCGTTGTTCAACTCCATTTCACCGATTAAAGCTTCCATTGCTCACCAATCAAAGTGATGAGGGAGATTGAAATATCAAGGCGAATGTGGAAGGTGAGCACCGGCTGCCTGCCTTTTGATCGCTGGGGATCACTCTGCTACCTGAGAGGGGAGAGCCTGACGCTGGACCCAGAGAATGGTACCCAGGTTTTCTGCATTTTGGATATGGACTTCAACCTTATAGTTTTTTTATATTGTGTGTTTTGCGCCTAACCTTTCTCATTTTTTTGTGTGCGGGGGTGGGGGATTTGGGGGTTGATGATTGTGCTGCTGTACTTTCTCTTTCTTGGTTTTGTGGCTACCTGGAGAAGAAGAATTTCAGAGTTGTTCACTTTGAAAATAATAAATGAATCTTTAACTCAAACAGTTTTTGAAGCCTGTTGTCTCACATGCAGACTTTTCCATTCTTGATTTGCAGAGGTTGTGTCGTCATGTTCCCTCACATAAACAAAGCAGTGAGCTGATGGGTTAAAACAGATTAAATAGACTAGCCTTGTTTGCTGCATATACATCAAAACATACAGTGAAATTTAATTTTGAATATCCTCAATACAAATGACAAGTTTAATTGTCATTCTACCATACACATGTATACAGCCAAATGAAACCTCTGGGGCTAAGGTGCAAAACTTGAACCAACAGTACACAGCACATATAGAACATATAATTATGATAGCAGAAAAACGTAATTACAAAATGATGATGTAGCCCAGTTCCCTGAGCATCATGGCCTATAGATTGATGGTGTATCGAAGTTATCTTGAAGCCGCATTTCTGCAAGAATAGCCGCAGCAGTTCCTCATATTGCGTTGTGCAGCCACAGGCAAATACAAGTGCTGCCAACAAGGCATGCCCACAACTTGCTAACCCTAACCTGTACGTCTTTGGATTGTGGAAGGAAACCGGAGCACCTGGAAAAAACTCATGTGGTCATGTGAATAATGTAGGTTACAGACAGTGGCAGGATTTGAACCCTGAGCTTACAGCTGGCACTATAAGATGTTACCTAACTGTTGCACTATTGTGCTGATTCCATTAAGAATGCACTTCCAAAAAATTATGTAAATTCACTGCATGGAGACAAATTCTTGGCCCATGGAAGTATTTATGTTGCACTCAAGCCATTTCTTATCGCTGTTTCTGCTCCTTTGACCTTAATTCTGTGTCTGATTTGTTACCTAGAGTGGCTGTGCCCAGGAAGGACATTGCAGAATTTGACAGTGAGATGGCCTCAAAATATGATGCAGCTATGAAGGAAGGTAATAAAAATATTGTGTTATCATGCCAAACCAATAGACAGAAAACGGGCAAGTTCATGTTCTGCTGCAGGAACGAGATTTGGTTAGTTCATTGGAATTGATTGGTTAAGCTTCCTTCACCTTCCAGCCTCTGCAGCATATTGTCACTTGAATTATTCATCCTACCCCCTTGGTCTGGATCTCATCACTATTCCCTCTTTGTTTACTCCATCCCCCTCCTGAAAAACAGAACACAGTACAGGACCTTCAGCCCACGATGTTGTGTCGAGCTTTTAACCTACTTTGAGATCAATCTAAACCTTCCCTCCTTCAAAGCTCTTCATTTTTCTTTCATCCATGTGCCTGTTTAAGATTAAATGCCCCTATGTATCTTCACGACCACCACCCCGGCAGAGCGTTCCACGTACTCACAACCTCTGCCCCCCTCCCCCCCCACCAATCACCTTAAAATTATTCCCCCGGTATTAACTGTTTTGTCCCTGGGAAAATGTCTCTGGCTGTCCACTCAATCTATTCCTCTTATCATCTTGTTCACCTTTATCAAGTCACCTCTCATCCTCCTCCTCGCCAAAGATAAAAACCCTAATTCGCTCAACCTTTCATCATAAGGTATGCTCTCTAATCCAGGCAGCATCCTGGTAAATCTCCTCTGCACAAACATGTAATATTAAATGTATTTTCTGCACCCTTGTGTCAATGCACCCCAAAATCCAACCAACACCAAAGGATGTTACTTCACTGTAACTAATTTTTGCAAAAAAAAAAGAATCAACTTTAAAAACATAGTCATAAGTATTTGAGTGTGGTTTTCAGCTTTGGACCAGGCTCTAGAATTCTTGAAGAGCGGAACCATTCCCCACAACTGGAAGACTGAGTTGAAGGAAGAGAGTTCAAGCAGTGATGAAGAGGAATGTGATGATGAAGAGGAGAGCAGTGAGGAGGAGGTGAGTAAATTGTTTTAGAAAGGGGACTAATCAAATAATATGTCCTCTTCTCATTGCTGCCATTGGGAAGGAGGTACAGGAGTCTCAATTCCCACATTACCAGGTTCAGGGACAGTTGTTACCCCTCAACCATCAGGCTCCTCAACCAGCATGACTAGTATTGCTCACCTCAACTTTGAACGGATTCCACAACCTATGGACTCAATTTCAAGGACTCTACATGTCATGTTCTTAGTATTATTTATTTACTTAATTATTGTGATTTTTTTTCTTATATTCATTTGCACAGTTCATCTTTTGTATATTGGTTGTTTTTCAGTCTTTGTGAATAGCTTTTCATTGACTCTGTTACATTTCTTTGTTCTGCTGTGAATGCCTGCAAGAAAATAAATTTTAAGGTTGTATATGTGACATATATCTACTTTGATAACAAATGTACTTAGAACTTTGAATAATTTTTGTTTTTGTTTTTATTTGCAAGTTTTTTCTCAGATAACATCTATTCAGCTTAATTTCCATTGCACTTCCCAGACTGTCAAAGCATTAAGTGATTAAACCTAAACTCTCGGTGCCTTGTACCTAACACTTAACATTTTGGGAATATCTTCTTCCTCTCTGTCATCAGAGTTTTGAATGGTCCACGAACACTACCTCACCTTTTGCTCTCTGTTTGCATTACTTCTTTTCATATTTCTTGCTGTAATTGATGTAATGTCTTTGTGAATAGATGAAGAGCATAACTACATCAGCAGAATGACGGGAGTCATACAAGTCAATGAGGAAGAAAAAATAAAAAGACACAGGTCCTCACCAGCTTACGAACAGTTTTTGGTCAAGGAGCCATGCCGTAACTGGGGAGGATCTGTATTGCTAACACGGTTTAATGAAATGAGTAAAAGAAAGCTCATGATGTATGAATCAATGGATCTTTTGAGCACAGTGGGCAGTTAGTTAATTTGCTGCAAATTTGACCTTTGATGCTGGATTATGCACAAAAGCAGACCGTGTTACTTTCAGAAGGCATTGCTTTCACTCTTGGTTTAATGTAAGGATGAGATTTCAAGATACTTGGGCGCACATGATAAAATAGGCCAAAGTCAGCATGGTTTCCTTAAGTGGAAGAGTTAGTGGATGTTGTTTACTTGGATTTTCAGAAGATCTTTAACAAGGTGCCACAAATGAGGCTGCTAAACAAGAGAAGAGCCCATGATATTACAGGAAAGATATTAGCGTGGATAGAAGATTGGCTGACTGGCAGAAGGCAAAGAGCAGGAATAAAGGGGGCTTTTTCTGGTTGGCTGCCAGTGACTGGTGATGTTCCTCAGGGATGGGTGATGGGACTACTTCTCATGTTATACGTCAATGATTTGGATGACAGAATTGATGGCTTTGTGGCCAGGCTTGCAGACAATATTGAGATAGATGGAGGGGCAAGTAATGTTGAGGAAGCAGGGAGTCTGCAGAAGGACTTGGACACATTAGGAGAATGTGTAAAGAAGTGGCAGATGGAATACACTGGAGGGAAGTGTATGGTCATGCACTTTGATAGAAGGAATAAAAGCATAGACTATTTTCTAAAAGGGGAGTGAATTCAGAAAACAGGGGTGTAAAGGGACTTGCAAGTTCTAGGGCAGGATTCCTTGAAGATTAACTTTCCAGGTTGAGTCAATGGTAGGGATGACAAATGTAATGTTGGCATTGATTTTGAGAGGACTAGAGTATAAAAGCAAAGATACCCAATACTATCATGCAGGTTGATTTTTTTTTCACAGGCACTGAACTTACGAACAATGGACAATGTTTCTCATCCTCTGCATGCCACCTTGGCTGAACAGAGGAGTACTTTTAGTAATAGACTAAGACAACTTGCTGCGCCAAAGAGCGCTATATGAGGTCATTCTTACCCTTGGTCATTAGGATCTATAATGAGCCAGGGAAGTGATGACCCCCACTGTTAGACGTAGTCACTTATTTTTTCATTCTTTCTACTTCTAATATTCCTATATCTGTGCACTTGTAATCTTACTGTGACACTGCAATTTCCTTTGGGATCTAATAAAGTATCTATCTATCTATCCTAAATACTCAAGAGCCCAAAATAATCTATATCCTTTCATTGATGAAGAATTCAAATGATCAAAAAAAAGCAAATTGTGTTTATTATGCAGCATTATAAAGGGAGGTGAATAATCATAGTTGTTCCTTCCGATTGTTTTACTGTTCTTGAGCTAGCTGTTAGCAGAATAAGCAAGTCTACTTAGGCCATCAGCTGGCTCAAGCTTAGTGACCAGAGGCCTGGTGGGGAAAAAAAAAGTTCTGTTAGCTTTATAACTTCCCTACAATTCCATTTTTATTCTCCACATCCCCTTTATTGTCTGTATGTGTCAAGTACCCTGATGCAACTCCTGCCTTGAAATTTTTTGTTTAGTTTTTGCTCTCAGCAGTTTATATTTTTATAATCTAAAAAACAAATTTTTATGTATTTTTCTCACTCTATCCCCTGTGCCTTGCCCATCATTTCCTGCCGCAACACCAAATATTTAGGAAGAGGTGGAGCCTTTTCCAGAGGAGCGGGAGAATTTCTTGCAACAACTGTACAAGTTCATGGAGGATCGAGGTGAGTGGACTTGTCCTGGCACTTTTTAAAAACTTTTTAAAACATAACCTGTGATCATCTAGTAAATTGTTAATGATGCTGTCAGAACATTGTTGAGATTGAAAGAGTGTAGGATGTTGCTGAGACTTGAAGACCGAAGCTATAAGGAAAGGTTTAATAGATTAAGACTGTATTCCCTGGAGCACAGGAGAATGAGGGGAGATTTGATAGCGGTATATAAAATTATGAGGAATAAGGATAGGGTAGATGCAAGCAGGCTATTTCCATTGAGGTTGGATGAGACTAGAACTAGAAGTCATAGGTTAAGAGTGAAAGATGAACTCTTGAAGGGGATCATGAGGGGGAAGTTCTTCCCTCTGAGGGTGATGAGAGCATGTGGAACAAGCTGCCAGTGGAAGTGGTGGATGCAGGTTCGATTTCAACATTTTGGAGAAATTTGGATAGGTACATGGATGGGAGGGCTATAGCCCAGATGCAAATTGATGGGACTAGGCAGAATTTCATTACAGACTAGATGCGTCAAAGAGTCTTAACTGTGCTGTAGTGTTCTATGACTAATATCACCTACATGGGGTTTACTTTTAGTGAGACAATTTTAATGGTTATGTTAGTTTTGGTTATGATAAATCTGGGTGACGTTGAATACTTGTGATGTATCAATTCTTTTTACTGATCAGCCCTTTATTTTTTAAAGCAAGCTTCAGCCTACATCCAGTCTCACATTGAGGGCAAGCTGAAGCTTTACTATGGTGTGATATTCTGGAATGAGAACTCTTGTCTATTTGCCTCTCAGAATCAAAATCAGGTTTAATTTCACTGACTTACATTACGTCATGAAATTTGTTGTACGTCAGTGTTATTAAACCTGATTCTGATTCCAAGAGGCAAATTGACAAGAGTCCTGATTCCAAAGTTTTAGACCATAATTAAATTGCAGTATTTGTATTAAAACTTTAGTTTGGCTTTACTGTGAGGCTCAATTGTGACAGGTTTTTGTTTCATATAATTGTGAGATTCATGAGATGAGCTTGCTGTCAATATTCGTTGATAGTTGTCGATGCTTATTGAAAACAGTTTTTTGTAGTGTTCTACCTTATTTACTCACAGGTACTCCAATCAACAAACGCCCTGTTCTCGGATACAGGGATTTGAATTTATTCAAGCTATATCGACTTGTTCATGAACTGGGAGGATTTGATAATGTGAGTATTTAGTATAGAAATAGAAAAATGTCTTTAAGAACTCATTAAAAGGAAAGCAAGCTACGAATATTTTAAAAATTAGCTTTATTTGTCACATTTATCAAAACGTACAGTGAAATGCCTGGTTTGTATCAACAACCAACACAGCCTGCATGTATGCTGAATACAGGCCACAAGTGTCACTGTTGCTTCTGGTATCAACGTAGCGTGCCCACAACGTACTACCCCTAAAGCATACCTGTTTGGAATGTGGGAGGAAACCAGAGCACCTGGAGGAAGTCCACACGGTCACGGGAAGAATATTCAAACTCCTTACAGACAGTGGTGGGAATTGACCCCAAGTGGTGATCACTGGCACTGTAAAGTATTACAATAACTGCTATGCTTTATGTTTAATAGAAAATAATGTGCAGAATCCCTTAAGAGCAGAGATGAGGAGGAATTTCTTTAACCAGAGGGTGGAGAATCTATGGAATTAATTGCCGCAGATGGCCATGGAGGCCAATCACTGGGTATATTTAAAGTGGAGATTGATAGGTTACTTGATTTGTAAGGATGTCAAAGGTTATGGGGAGAAGGCGGGAGAATGGAGTTGAGAGGGATAATAAATCAGCCATGTTGGACTGACAGAACAGACTCAGTGGGTCAACTGGCCTGGTTCTGCTCCAATGCCTTTTGGTCTTATGGTTTCATTTTCATTGGAAATCTAATTGAACTTGTCTGGTAGAGGAGATTGACAGCAAAAAGGTTCCTACTTAACTTATGCAGGTGCAAACAAGTCATTCAGCACTTATCTGCATTGCTTAGCTTGGAGATAGTATGTTTCTGACTAACTGATGAGCTTTCTGGAAAAGCTTCATGTGTTTTAGTGTGATGTCTTGCAGCTGTTCCAATTAGTAAACAGTGCTAGGTGCTTTATTAAGGCTGGAATTTTATTGGATCAGAGCACTTTCACTTCCTTTCAATCTACCGTTTTGTTAACTGAGATTGCAAGTTAGCAAAGTGCCTTACTTTCAGGGCCTGTCTCAGTAGGTGTGTATAATACTTGCAAAAGGCTCAGTGGTTTGATCTATCTTTATGGAATTTCACAGTTGGCAAGTGTTTTAAATGCTACTCATGAGTGATACAAGGAAAAATGTGACTTGGAATTTTTACCACCGATACCTCATTGCTATTATAATGATATAAACTTACGAGAAATTGAATAGGTACATACACAGGAGCGGTATGGAGGGCTATGGTCCAGGTGCAGGTCTATGGGACTAGGCAGAATAATAGTTTGACACAGACTAAATGGGTCAAAGGACTTGTTTCTGTGCTGTAGTACTTTGTGACTATAAAGTCCATTTTCGGATGTATTTATAAAATCGGGTTTGTATCCATCGTAGAATGAGAGAAGGCTAGTAATCCATATAGATGTTTTAAAAAATGCTTTGTATGGATTATTGGGCATTGTTTGCTACTGTTTGTTAAATTGCCCGATTACTCTGTCATTTCCAAATAGTGTGCTCCCATCAGCCACCCACTTTTTATCTGATACAGGCTTCAGTTGTTCTGCTACTATCCACGGATCTATTCCACAAGCAATTCTCAGACATCACACTTCCCTTGACGAGCTAGATTATTTTGGTCCCAAAATTTTTTTATTCTGTATTTTAGAATCAGAATCAGGTTTAATATCACTGGCATAAGTTGTGAAATCTGATGTTTTGCAGCAGCAGTACGTTGTAATACATATTATAATTTTAAAACACTCTAAATTGCAATAAGAAATAAATACTTAAAGTAGTGCAAAAAGAGCTAAAAAGAAAAGAAAAAACAGAATGGTATTGCACATGGGTTCATTGTCCATTCAAAAATTTGATGGTGCTGTTCCTAAAATGTTGAGTATGTGTCTTTGGGTTCCGGTACCTCCTCCCTGATGGTAGTAATGAGATGAGACTTACCCCTGGTGATGGGAGATTTAAATTCTTAAATGACTTTGCTTTCCCTATTTCTGTAGCCACCTCTCTTTGTCCCCCTGATTTATTGATTCCTCTGGTCCCTTTTGCCTTCCAGCCTTGGCCAGTGGTTTTTCCTTGGCCTCACAATCTGGAAATCTTTCTGTAAAACCATTTATTTCTTTCAAACTCCCTCTTTAAAACTTACCTCTAGGATTTGGTCATCCCTTATTAAGTACCCATGATGCTTTATTTTTGGTTATCCCTCTATGGACTGTGTTATTCTAACTTATAGGTATCGTAGTTTTAACAACATCTGGAAGGGGATATTGGAGTCTGTGCCTCTCAAGGGTTGTGCTAGTTTTATGGAATCTTGTGTCCATTGCCTGGGTGCAGTGGTTCATCACTCACTCTACCTTCAAAAGATAATTGTTTTGGAAAGTTTAATGGTTATCAGAATCTGGCAACTGTAATTGTTCCAATGAAATAATGGCAACAATTGAATGAGGCTTAGTGGGGCGAGATGAAGTATTGTACAAATTCTTGAGAATAACATCAGCTGAGAAGAGTGGAGTCTTTCCTCCCTTCTGTTTGCATGGGTTAAAGGAAAGCCTTTACCACGGCCAATCAGCTGCTAAGAGATGTCCAGTGGGTACACCCAGATTAATATGCTTTATTGGCTTTTTAATCGAGACATGTGGTTGCTTGCTTCTGCTAAATCACTTGATCATTTTGTCTCCAAGACTGAACCCCCCCCCCACCCACACACCTCATTTCAAAACAGCCATCCAGTTTTTCCCCACTTCATCTTGTTCAAAGTAAAAGCTAAATGAATGTAGCTGATGACTTCTTGCCTACTTCATCCTTTGATCTGATTGCACTAGGGTGATACGGTAGTGTAACGGTTAGCATAATGCTTTGCAGCACCAGTTATCATGATCGGGGTTCAATTCCCACACTGCTTGTAAGGAGCTTCTAGGTTCTCCCCTTGAATGTGTGGATGTCCTCTAAGTACTTTGGTTTCCTCAGACAAGTACTGTGATATGTGGCCCAAGAATTCATAGAAAAGGGAGAATTGATATGATGGGAATTCTCTGTCTGTCTAATCACTAAAAAAAAGAGCAAGGGTCCAGTCTTTCTTGGAGTTAGCAAAGATTCGGTATGTCATCTAAAACTTTGTCTAACTTCGATAGATTTGTGATGTAGAGTATATTGACCAGTTGCATCACCACCTTGTATGGAAACACCAACGCCCTTGTATGGAAAATCGTACAAAAGGTAATGTGGCCCAGTCCATCACAGATAAAGCCCTCTCCGTCACTGAGCACATCTACACAGAGTGCTGTTGCAGAAAAGCAGCATCCATCATCAAAGGCCCCTACCATCCACCCCATGCTCTCTTCTCGCTGCTGCCATCAGGAAGGAAGTACAGGATCTTCAGGAACCACACCACCAGGTTCAGGAACACTCATTACCTCTCAACTGTCAGGCTCTTGAACCAAAGAGGATAACTTCACTCGCCCCATCACTGACAGGTTCCCATGACATATGGACTCACTTTCAAGGACTCTTCATCTCATATCCTCATTTTATTTCGTTTCTTTTCTTTTTTTTTGTATTTGCACAGTCTGTTGTATTTTGCACATTGTTTGTTTGTCTGTCCTGTTGGGTTTAGTCTTAGATTGATTTAATTGTGTTTCTTGTATTTACCGCAAGAAAATAAATATCAGGGTTGTGTACATGGTGACATATATGTACTTCGAATTTTGAACTTAATATCTGCAGTTGCTTGTTCACTGCCGTTGGCCACGAACATGTACTTTAAAGGCCACTGTAGCTATGCATTCTCTTTAACATGCATCAAACTACTAATCCCTCCCCACCGTTAGAATGCTCTTTTCATTAAGCTATTTGCTGTTCAGGATGTGGTCTCCTCTGTGCTACTGAAGCTAAATACAAATTGGGTTGTCATTTTGCTTAACATCTATATTCAATTTCAAACTTGGCCTTAAACTGCTTATTACTTATGATTTTAATTCTTAGCATAGCTCCCACTTTGACTTTGTCCTTGGCTGCCCATGTTGTTCCATTGATATTTCATACAAACTTGAGGACAAGCATTTCACCTCTTAGATACTTCACAGTCTCATGAGCTTCAGGTTCAGTTCAACAAATATTGATCTTCAACAGCACTTACACTTTCTCTCAGCCGGATTGTGCTGAGTGATAGAGAATATGTGAACTATCACCAGTGGGGGTGGAGGAACAGGTGAGGCTGGTATCTGGAGTGGAGGAGAGACTGTATGACTGAAGGAGATCGTGACTGGTGCATAGTTTGTAGACTTGTGCAGCTCTAGGTGTCTCTGTACAAGCTCTTTCTCCTTATTCCCAGGCTGAAAGTGCCTTTAGTAGTCGCATCATTGCTATAATTGCTTACACTTCCTCAGAATCTCTTTATTACAAGTAAAAATCCTATTATTACTTGTTCTCTCCTTACTGTCTTATTCTGGCTTCTGCCCCCTTCTTTTCTCATCTCCATGTAGGATCTCAGGCTGAATCATCAACTGTTTATTCCCCTCATAGATGCTGCCTGACTTGCTCAGTTCCTCCAGCATTTTGTCTTTGTCCCCTTATTACTCCCTTATGTTTTAGCCATCATCTATTTGGCATTTGATCTCTCTTGCCTTCTGTCCTATTACAAATCTCCAGCCTTCCCTGATTCTGTAACTGACAGGAATAAGTGAAGTAAATGTATAATGAAATGTCCAATTTCAGTCGTGGACTTTCTGTCTGTGTATACTGCATCCAACCTACTGAGTGTTTCTTTTGGTTAGGTGAGTAGCAGTATGTTTAACTTAGTTGGCTTTTGAACTACATTACACACTGGCCAGATTTTTCTTTCTGTTTCAATGTGACGTTACTCATTTACTGATGTTATTTTTCCCCCATAGATTGAAAGTGGTGCTGTATGGAAGCAGGTCTATCAGGACCTTGGAATCCCTGTGATGAACTCTGCTGCAGGTTACAATGTCAAATGTGCATACAGGAAGTAAGTCCATTATTTAAATATAATTTGTTGGACATAGAAACATAGACTAAGACTTTATTTTGCTAAAATGTATAGTGTTTTCAATGTTTGACAGGTACATTTAAATGACAGTTAAATGTTAGATCCCCAAAGTCGCCCCCCTGCTCCTCTCACTCCCGCTCATAAGCAGCAGCAAGCAACAATCCCCCCTCCCCACCACCAGCAAAAAAAAAGCATCGGCACCCACAACCAAACACTGAAGTATGCAGCAAAGCAACAGCAAAGACACAGACTTGCAGTACCCCAAGGCTACTCATTCACCTGGTATTCAGCATACCACAGGCTCTCTTCCCCCCCCCCCCCCAAATAAGGGAGAAAGAGGTGTCTCCATTTCACAGCGAGAGGGGAGACATATAATAAACAACTCGCTGGTTTACGATGTTAAAAGTCCATTGCGTCATTTTTTCCAAGCTCTGTATCCAAAGATCTCAGGTCTCTGGGCACACAGCCAGAGATCTTCCGACTTCCACGACACACTGATCTCCTGCTGGGACACCGAACTCTGATTCTCTCCCCCCCCCCCCCCCCCCCCCGTCTCCAGAGCCACGAAATGTCGAACCTCCAAAGGCAAACTAAGCTCTTATGCCGTGTCCTTGGCATGTTGAATAACGGCCAGTTGTGAAACCCCGAGAGTGGGTCCCGTTCCTGCAGAGAACCGAAGTCAGTGTGTAACTCCAGGTCAGTATCTTCAAAAGAACGCTGAAAGGGAAAAAGAGATATTAAAGATGGAAATAGAGCTGTTTCCGAAGATGCAAGCGAAGGAGTCGCCGTTTAGCGCCATCGTGACTAAGCTGCGCCCTGTGCAGTTAGGTATTTGTAAAGTGATGAACTTCCATGCATTGACGATGTCATCCGTGGATAACCTGATCTCTGAGCTTCAGGCATCTGAGTTGAAGCCTCATTGCAAAATTTTGAATGGGAAATTTCAAAGTCAAAGTAAATGCATCATCAAAGTACATACTGTATATGTCTCTATACTACAGTGTATCATTTTCAAGAAAGCAGACAAACAGACTACAACAGTTGCAATGGATTCCTTGCTGTTTGCCAGAACCAAGGTCACCCAAGCCTCAGCCAATACGCAGCTGACACTCACATATGTTTACATTGAGCAGCTGAGACCCGATTGAAGAGCCTTACAACTAAATATATGTAAAACTAAGGTCTTTTGCTCGTCTGTTCCTGCTTTAAAACACTGTGCCTCCCCTTGAATAGCAGGTCCATAATGAGGCCCTGGAAAGATGTAGAGTTGTACAGCATGGAAATCAGCCTCTCAGCCCATCTAATGTATGCCAATCATCATGCCTATCTGTACTAATCTCGTGTCTGCATTCAAGATTCAAGATTGGTTAATGTCATTTCTAGTACACAAGTGTAAAGGAGAACAAAATAATTGTTACTCCACATCCAATGCTGAACAAAGAAATTACAATAGATAAAGAACACAATAATACAAAAACACAACAAGTATAAATACATAAAATAGTTTGTATACATATATCTTCATAAAGTGACACTAGGCACAGGAGTGTTTGTACATAAGGTGACGCTGACAGGAAATGATAAAGTAGTGGTGTGGAGGGGAGTGTTTGTTGGTTTCTATAGATGTGTGGTGAAAATTATATCGACTGGTTGCATCACAGCCTGGTATGGAAACACCAATATCATTGAATGGAAAATCCTACAAAAAGTAGTAGATATTACCCAGTCTGTCACGGGTAAAGCCCTCCCTACCTTTGAGTACATTTACACAGCGCTGTCTCAGGAAAGCAGCATCCATCATAAAGGACCCCCAACATTCAGGCCATGCTCCTTGCTGCTGCCATCAGGAAGAAGGTATAACAGCCTCAGGACCCACCCAACAAGTTCAGCATCAGTTACTACCCCTCAACCATCAGGTTCTTGAACCAGAGGGGATAACTTCACTTAACTTCACTCTCCTCATTACTGAACTGCGCCTTCAACCTGTAGACTCACTTTCAAGGACTCTTCATCTCATGTTCTCGATATTTATTGCTTATTTATTTATCATTATTGCTTTTTTTCCCCTTTTGTATTTGCAGTTTGTTTTCTGCCCTGTTGGATGAGATCTTGCACTGATTCCATTATGTTTCTTGGATTTACTGTGTATGCCTGCAAGAAAACCAGTCTCAGGGTTGTATATGGTGACAAATATGTGCTTTGAAAATTTACTTTGGATGTGGAGGTGCTGATCAGCCTTGCTCCTTGGGGAAAGTAACTGTTTTTGAGTCTGGTGGTCCTGGCGTGGATGCTGCATTGCCTCCTCGGTGGTGGGAGTGAAACAAACAGTCGATGAGCAAGGTGGGTGGGATGGGTAGTGCATACAGCGGTGGAAGTGGTGATCCTGTTCGGCTCAGTGATTTTGTTCACTTTTGCCTTTGCATTCACCAGCCAACCTAAAGCAGAAGTTGGGTATTCTACAAGATTTTTGGCACTTTGGCCGATTTTCAGCATGCTCTTTCAGTGTTCGTCTATGAAGTATACCTTCAAATTATTCATGCTAAATTTACCCTCCCACTTGCTGGTTGAGCCAAGTGAGGTAGAAATACATAACGTAGCAGTCAGCATAATGATATTACAGTGCTTCCGACCCAGGATCAATTCCTGGCGTTGTCTGTAATGAGTTTGTACATTCCCCCCGTGATCTTCTGGGTTTTCTCCGGATGCTCTGGTTTCCTCCCACATTCTAAAGATGTACAGGTTAGTAGGTTAATTGGTCACGTGTGTAACTAGGTGGTGCAGGCATTTTGGGCTTGGAGGCCTGTTATCTGTAAAAATACAGCAAAGAAGGAGGCTGTTGAACTGATACTGGATTGGTGATTAAGAGTCTGAAATGGTTCTTTCCCCCAGATACCTGTGTGGCTTTGAGGACTATTGCAAGTCAGCCAACATTCAATTCCCAACGTCGCTCCATGGAGACCTTAAAGCAGCAAAGCAGAAGAAAGAATGTGAAAAGGGTCTTGATGATCTTGATCACAAAGATGAAAAGGAAAAGATTACTAACATTACATCACGTGTAGCTGAAACTGAGGGTGAAAATGAGAATGACAGCAACACTGTTGTGCAGGGTGAAGTACTGAAGGCTCAGGAAACCAAATCTCTCAGGGTAAGTCCTGAAAATACTTAATTACTTTAATTGTTGACTGACATTTGTGGATTGTTGCAGGGAGTGGATACAGTAACTGGGACCTTCAAATATCTCATGTCAGAGGTCCCGCAATGTCTTTGACCTCCTACCATCAGGCAGAAAGTACACAGGATAACAAGTTCTTCCCCTAGGATGGGAGACTTCTAAACACCCTGCTGCCACCCAGGACACATTTTTTATGACACCGCCAGTAGCAGAAGTACTGTTGTTTATTTCATTATATGTTGTATATGCACTTATATGTCAACTTTTTTATTTTTTTAAATTATTGCTTTAATATGATGTGCCATACATGATATATGTACTGTGTTGTGCACCTTGGTTGTTTTGGTTTGTTGTATACATGTCCACTGTTGAATGACAATTGAACTTGCACTTGAAGTTCAAGCTGCTGCTTTAAGCTCATTAGACAGTTGTTGTTTAGTTACTTTGCCCTTGGCTTGTTGAGCTGCCCCCAGTTGTAGGAAGAACAATTTTCAGCACAATCCCTTCACTGGATGTCCAGGTGCAGTCTCGGCACCTTGATTAGAGAAAGTGGATTATTGCTTCAACATTGGATGTTGAGAGGCAATTTGACGAATATTCAGAATCCCAAATGATCTTGATTGAGTAAATATGGGGAAGCTATATCCAACACAGAAGAGAACAGGGCCTAGCAGTTTCTTCACTTAGTTCCGCAGTTGGATCACTTTGAACCAAGGCATGTTCAGACTTCCGGTGTGTGGGAGTGTAGGACCGGGGGCACAGCCTCCGAATACAAGAACTACCTCCTTAAAACAGAGATGAGGAGGAAATTCTTGAGATAGAGGATGGTGAATCTGTGCAATTCACTATTGTGTATGGCTGTGGAGGTCAAGTCATTGAGTACATAGAAGGGTGTTTGCACATAACATGACTTTGACAAGTAATGATAAAGTAGTTTTTTTTAAATTTCAAAATATACTTTATTCAAAAATAAATATATACAATAAACCATTCAATAACTTTTCATCCTTTACATTCGTTTCCATTATACACAGTACATATCCGTATTTATAGCCACCCACGTGGCACTCCAGTAGTTCAGCTTACCATATCATTGTTGAGGGGTATACTCCCCGCCCTCCGACCCCTCCCACTCCCAGTAGTTGTGGTGGGGATGAGTGGGGTGGGTTTGTGGGTGGAGGTTTTTGAGTCTGGTCGTCCTGGCATGGATGCTACATAGCCTCCTCCTGATGAGAGTTGACAAACAGTCCATGAGCAGGGTGGAATGTGATTATTTGCTGGATGTAATATACTGTATATCATAGTGGATATATGCCATCTGCAAGCACTGTTTTCCGAGTTATAACAGGCTTTAGTTAACTATGTAGATCATCAAACCAAGTCACATCTGTCTTGCCTAAAATATCCATTACACACATGTAGCTGTCCTACCGCATAATGCCAGCCTTACCGGAGTCCTCATTCCAGATACTTGAGAAGAATTGTCTGAATGAGTCATCCACTAATGGGTGTGTCATTCCTTGGGAAAAAAGCTGAATTAAGGCCACCTCTTCATCCATGCGCTATAAAAGAACTCGAGATACTATTTTGAAGAATTTGGGCATTCTTCTAACTGCCCTGCTGAACATTTGTCCCTTAAGCAGTACTATCAACTGAACACAAAATCAGATTTGCAGATTGCATTATTTCAGTTTTTAATTTTTTTAAATTTAGAGATATAGTAGGATAACGGGCCCTTCTGGCCCAGTGAGCCTGCCCCACCCATGTGACCAATAAGCTGCCAACCCAGACGTCTTTGGAATGTGGGAGGAAATGCACACTGTCACAAGGAGAGCGTGCAAACTCTCTGCAGACAGCAGCAGAATCTTACCCAGGTCACTGGTTCTGTAATAGTTTTACACTAATCACTATGTTACCTTTTAACATAGTGATTAATGTAAAACTATTACAGAGCCAGTGACCTGGGTAAAATTCTGCTGGTTAAAATGGGTAAAATGCCAGCCCTATCTTGTATGGCTGTTTCTTTTACCTTCAGAAAGGTCATGCGTACAATTTATACGCACTTTAAAATATGTTGTGAAGATATGAAATGTGTGGTAGAGATGCATGACTTTCTTATTGTAATAGACAGCAACTGATACCAAGTACAGGTACAATGGGCTGAATAGCCTCCTGCAGGGTCCTATAACTCATTGTCTGGAATCTTACCTCCAGTATGGCCTTCACCTGAGGGTCTTAAAATCTCCAGGTTAAGGTGGCCCTACCAAAGATGTGCAACAACTTACTGGTAAATCATAAGGCAAGAGATTCGACTAAAAATGTTCCTTATAACATCTTTCATGAAGCAATTTGTGGTGAGTTATCATGCACACAGTGAGGAGGCAGGCGGAGGCGAGGCTGGTTCAGGGATGAACTGTGTTGGGGCATTCTGAGGCACAACGTGTTCATGTTCGAGCCAGGAAAGCAGACAGAGTTCATATTGCTGTCAGAGATGGAGTGAACAATTTGGAGAGGAGTTGATGTGGAAGAGTTTTGATGTCCATCCACCTAACCCAGGTGTGAGGTTGGATTACTCCAAGCTACCGAGCCAATTTGGTGAGATCGAGAACGGCTTCAGGCGGAGCGGCCCAGGCATATCAGAATTCAGGTCCTGGAGCGTGGCACTACTTGGTGCTTGGATAATTTAAACGTCTCTGCAGACAGACTGGAAGTCCAAGTGTTGAGTACAGAGGTGAGGGATGGGCTGATTTCGCTCGCTTTCCCGTGAATATTCATTCCTTTCACCACAGCACCAAGGGTATGAACTGATATGTCTGGTGTGATGAACTGGAGACCCATGCTCTGAGCCTGCTCTGTGAATGGGTCCGGGATGCTGTTGGCACGATGCTTTTCTCTCTCTCTCTCTCTCTCTCTCTGCAATGGTTTTTGGTCTTTTTTTAATTGGGTTACTTTGTGGCTGCCTAAAATCAGACAGATTTCAAGGTGTATAATTCTGTGATAATAAATATGTCTTTGAATCTTTGTATGTCTTGAATTTGCCCACTGTTGCTGACAGTTCCATTGAATGTGTTTAGACTATGTCCATAATACATGTGAGAAGGCAACAAAATGTGATTAGCAACTCGAGAATGTGACCTCTTTCTGAAAGATGAAACAGAGTTACTATTTATAACACAGACAAAATACTGGAGGAACTCAGCAGGTTAGGCAGCATTGATGGAGGGGAATAAACAGTCAGCGTTTTGGGCTGAGACCCTTCATTAGGACTGGAAAGGAAGCTGGAGGAACCAAAATAAGGTTGGAGGTGGTGGGAGGGGAGAATTATAATCTAGAGGATAACAAGGTGAGACCAGGTGAGGGGGAGAGGGATGAAGTAAGAAGCAGGGAGGTGAACGGTGGAAAAGGTAAAGGGCAGAAATAGGAGAAATTTGATAAGTGAGGAGAGTAGACCATGGAGAAAGAGAAGGAGTAGGGTCACAGGGGCAAGTGTTAGACAGGTGAGGAGAAGAGAAGAGGTAAGAGGGGAGCCAGAGTGGGGAATGGAAGAAGAGGGAAAGTAATGTTTTCATGCTGTCAGATTGGAGGCTACTCAGGCAGAAGATGAGGTGTTGCTCCTCCAGCCTGAGAGTGACCTCATCTGCAGGATCTCTAGTGTTCACTGTTTATAAATCCATCAGGTACTAGAAATACTAGTGAGGTGGCTTTAATTATTCTAACAAAGTACTGTATCCGGTATCACCAACTTATCAGTCAATCAGTGACTTGGTACTAGTAATTCTGGGTCTATTCTAATGCTTTTGATGAGTAACGTTGGGTTGACATACTTTTAGAGCAGAGATGAGAGGGAGGTTTTTTTAACCAGAGGGTGATGAATCTGTGGGATTCATTGGCATGACAGCTGTGGAGGCTGAGTCATTAGGTATGTTTAAAGCAGCGGTTAATAGGTTCTTGATTAGTAAGGGTGTCAAAGGTTACAGGGAGAAGGCTGGAGAATGGGCTTGAGGGGAAAATAAATCTTCCATGAAGGAATAGCAGTGAAGACATGATGGGCTGAATGGCCTAATTCTGTTCCTATGTCTTGTAATCTTATGGACCCGGCTCCATCCCACAACTGAGAGCAGGTCGGTCCCCTTATCTCTTACTCCATCCTTCCACCCACTGTCACCTCGCTTCCACTTCCCTCCAAAACCACATGAACATAGAACAGGCATCACCTTTGCTTGTTAGTAACTGAGCTGTTTTGTTCTCTCAGACAAGAAAACGACACCTACCAGACTGTACTGCACAGGCACCAGAAAGCAGCAAAGTGAAAACTGAAGAAAGTGAGGAAGGGAAAAGCAATCAAATCTACAACGCGAAAGACGATCAAAGATGTAAAACCGAAGAATTAAAACCACAAAAAACGGTGGATAAAGAAAAGCATGTGTGAGTATTCCATGGTTTAAAACAAAATGAATTGCAGTGTATAGTTGCTTATCTTAGTGAATCAGTGCTGAAGATTAGGTCTGACGCCAGCTAACTTCTAAACTGTGAGTTGACGTATCATCTAAATTTGTTGAAGGTGTCCTGTGTCATTTTCTTGGGGAAGGGATGCAAATTGTGTGGTGTGTTGATGCATAGAGGAAAACATTATTCTACAAGGTGCAAGAATAGAATAGCCTGACAAAGTATAGACTCCCTAATTGTAATTCTTTCATTACAACCTTAAAGATGTGTTTTTTTTTGTTATTAGTATAATGGGACCTTTTCAAATGAGGTAACAATTAACCAGGTGGATAACACATAAAACTGAAAATGTCAAATTAGAACACAAAATATTGGAAATACCTGCCATATCAGTCAGCATCCCTGGAGAGAAAAAGAAAGCCACTGTCCCTGCCTGCCCTCTCCATATACAGATGCTGCCTGACTCAATGAACACCCTTAGCATCTCCGCCCTTACACAGAACTATCTACTGCTGGCAAAAACTGGAAAGGCTGGCTATCTGATATCGTTGAATTCTTTGTTGGGCTCCAGGCACTTTAACAAAGTTAGATCAAAGGGTTTAGCTTTATTTGTCACATAGATATTGAAACTTCAAAGCATACAGTGAAATGCATCGTTTGCATTAACGTCAAACATAGTTTGAGGATGTGCTGGAGGCAGCCCACAAGCCATGCTTCCGATGCCAATATAGCATGCCTACAACTTACTAACCCTAACTAATCTGTACATCTTTGGAATGTGGGAGGAATTCAGAGAACCCGGAGGAAACCCACAAGGTCATGGGGAGAATATACAAACTCCTTACAAGCAGTGGCAGAATTGAACCCAATCACTGGTGCTGTAATAGCATTACGTTAACCACTACACTACCGTGCAGCTTGAAGATGAGATGTCAATCCTCAAGCTTACATTGGGCTTTGTTGGAATAGTTGAAGGAAGGCAATTGTTACCATAGTCATGGGAATTTCAATATGCAAATAAATTGGGAAAATCAGGTTTGTGTTGGATACCAAGAGAAGAAATTTGTGGAATTCCTATGAGATGGCATTTTAGAGCAGCTTGGGTGGAGCCCACAAGGAGAAAGGCAGTTCTGGATTGCCTGTTGTGTAATGAACCAGATTTAATTAGGGAGCTTAAAGTGAAAGAATGTTTAGGAGGCTATGATCATAATAGGATAGAATTCACTCTGCAGTTTGAGAGGGAGAAGCTAAAATCAGATGTATCAATGTTACAGTGGAGTAAAGGGAATTGTAGAGGCATGAGAGAGGAGCTGGCTAAAGTTGATTGGAATGGAACACCAATGGCTGGAGTTTCTGGGAGCAATTCAGAAGGCACAGGATAGATACATCCCAAAGAAGTAGTATTCTAAAACAAGGATAACACCATGGCTGCAGCATAAAAGCAAAAGAGGGGGCATGTAATATAGCAAGAATTTGTGGGAACTGGAGGATTGGGAAGCTTGTAAAAACAAATAGATGGCAACTATGCAAGTAATAAGGAAAGATCAGATGAAATAGAAAGGAAACAAATAGATGGCAACTATGCAAGTAATAAGGAAAGATCAGATGAAATAGAAAGGAAAGCTAGCCTATAATATAAAAGAGGGTGCCAAACGTTATTTTTAAATATATGAAGTGTATGTAAGAGGGGTGACAGTGGATATCAGACTGCTGGAAAATGACCCTGGAAAGATAGTAATGGCAGACAAACTTGTAAACATTCTGCATTGCTCATCACTGTGGAAGATACCAACAATATGCCAGAAATTCGAGGGTGGCAGAGAGCAGGTGAGTGTAATCACTGTTATTAAGGAGAAGTTGCTTGGTAAGCTGAAAGGTCTGAAAGTTGACAAATCACCTGGACTAGATGGACTGCACTCAGATGGGCTGCAGAGCAATCAGAATGGGTGTGTGGTGGAGAATTAAAGTTACAGTTAACTGGAAGATCAATTATCACCCAACATGAGTTTAGATTCTCTGTTCTAGATTAAACTGCATAAAGGAGGCCAAATGGAATTGAAAGAGAAGGAAGTAAATGGTTGTTTCACTTGGAAAGAGTATTTGGATCCTCAGATATTAATGAGGCAAAAGTACAAGCTTCGTAATTTCTGTAGTTACATAGGAAACCGTGTGAGGGGTGGATGTTGGTGGAGATCTGAGAATAAACAAAGGTAACGAGAGGTCTCTTCAGAATGCCAAGAGGTGACAGGAGGAGGGGGCAAGGTGTGTTTAGTTGTGGCATCCTTGATGAAGGCAGCAGAAAATATGGAGGATGATCCACTGGTTGGCTGCAAGGTGATTACTAGGGAAACCTTATCCTTCAGCTATACGGAGAGAGAGTCGGAGTGCAGGAAATAAAGTGGACTTGGCTGACAGCCATCTCGACTATGGTAGTAAAGGAGCCACGGCTTTGGAAAATGAATAAATCTCAGAAGTAAGAATGTAGAGAGTGGGTTTTCGTAGCATTTTCCTTTACACTTGGTTCCGAGCCATTGCAGTGTTCTGTATTTCATATTAACAAAATATTTTCATTATTCTTCTCTGATGTCTATTTACATCTCCTCCAGACACAACAGTTGCTGCTTTCAGAAGTCTTTCTCACACCCTTTCAATTGACACCAGTGGATCATCCTCCATATTTTCTGCATGTAGATTTTCCTTTTATTTATTTATTTATTTAGAGATATTGCACGGAATAGACCCTCCTAACCACCCAGAGACGCCACCCAACAACCCATCTGTTTAATTCTGTGAGTCGGCTGGGGTGATATACTGTGTCTGGTGCTCCTGATGCGGTCTTCTATATATTGGCGAGACCCGATGCAGACTGGGAGACCGTTTTGCTGAACACCTATGCTCTGTCCGCCAGAGAAAGCAGGATCTCCCAGTGGCCACACATTTTAATTCCATGTCCCATTCCCATTCTGATATGTCTATCCACGGCCTCCTCTACTGTTAAGATGAAGCCACACTCAGGTTGGAGGAACAACACCTTGTATTTCGTCTGGGTAGCCTCCAACCTGATGGCAGGAACATTGACTTCTCAAACTTCCGCTAATGCCCCCCCCTCCCCCTTGTACCCCATCTGTTATTTATTTATTTATTTTCTCTCTCTCTCTCTCTCTCTCTCTCTCTCTCTCCTTCTCTCCCTCTCTCCCTCTGACTATACTCCTTGCCCATCCTCTGGGCTTTCCTCCCCCTTTCTTTCTCCCTAGGCCTCCCGTCCCATGATCCTCTCCCTTCTCCAGCCTTGTATCCCTTTTGCCAATTAACTTTCCAGCTCTTAGCTCCATCCCTCCCCCTCCTGTCTTCTCCTATCATTTCGGATCTCCCCCTCCCTCTCCCACTTTCAAATCTCTTACTAGCTCTTCTTTCAGTTAGACCTGACAAAGGGTCTCAGCCCGAAACATCGACTGTACTTCTTCCTAGAGATGCTGCCTGGCCTGCTGCGTTCGTCAGCATTTTTTGTGTGTGTTGCTTGAATTTCCTGCATCTGCAGATTTCCTCGTGTTTGCGTTTAATCCTGGACTAATCACAGGGCAATTTACAATAACCAATTAGTCTACTAACCAGCATATGTTTGGACTTTGGGAGGAAACCCATGCACATACAGGAAGGATATTAAAAACTTTCTTGCAGAGGACACCAGAATTGAACTCCGAACTCAGGTGCCCTGAACTATAATAGAGTCACGCTAACTGCTATGCCTGAGTGGTTTTATTCAGTGAATGTTCAGTGAAGTGCCGTGTTGACGGGATAGGTACTGAAAGGAAGCACAGCTGATGTTTCAATACATTTAACTATTTAACCTTCCCATTTTGGAAGGCTCCTTCCAAAAGACATTTCTTAGTCCCCAGTATGTTAAATTTCTGTAGTCTGTACCTCCCCTTTTTTTCCCCCACCTTTGAAAATGTCCCTTTCCTATGAATAATAAACTCAATCCAAATCAGGCTTAATTAAAAATTACTTTTGTCAAAATTGCTTAGACATAAAATATAATGGTTATTGGGCAGTGTGGAAGCAGTGGGAAGAACAGGGAAAGAAGCATCCCTGGTATGCAGGGTGCGAAGCAAGGAGGATAGGCTAAAAGTACCTTAAAATGCAGTACAGAGAGAGAGGTGTAATGAAGAAAAGTAATGACAGTGAGTGTCAAGGCATGAGAGGAGGGTGGAGAAAGGGGGAAAGGAGTGGGTTTACCTGCCTATGTCCCGAGACTAACTTTCAGTTAAATGCAATCATTTCCTGCAGGTGCTAGATATCCAACATCTACAAGTAGGCTGGTGATAGTTGAAACCAGGTGAGGGGGAAAGTGGAGGAGGGGTGGATGAAGTGAGAAGCTGGAAGGTCATGTGTGGGAAAAGATAAAAGGTGCTGAGGAAGGAATCTGACAGGAAAGGAGAGTGGACTGTGGGAGAAAGGGAAGGAGAAGAACCAGAGGGAGGTAGGAGGTGATGGGGGGGGGGGTTAGGAGAAGAGAAGGGGTGAGGGGGAGCCAGAATGGGAACAGAAGAAGAGAAGGTGGATGGTGGAGAAATTGCTGGACATTAGAACTTGCCATAATGCCATCCAGTTGGAGGCTACTCAGATGAATAAGAGGTGTTGCTTCTCCCACCTGAGAGGAGGCCATGGAGGCCAGTTTGCACTCAGTTTATAAGGGAGATCATTCAAGTGTCTGCAGTCTGTGTGAATGTGGGGTGGCATTGCAATAATAGGGAACTACATTTTGTTAATGGAACCATGAATTTGGAGTTTGATAGGTGAAATACACACTCAGAAATGGTGATGGGAATACTGGCGAAGAAATCATTAATAACAAAGGCAGGAAAATCAGCAGTGGGAATCTGAGTCAAATTAACAGGGATACATGATGTACCAAAGACTGTAAAAGCAGCAACGGAGTTAGTGAAATTAAAATAGGTTTGGTTCTCATTCAGATTTAACTTGCAAATTGTTTAAAGTAATTTCCAGTACACACTTGTAAAATAATTGTTACTCTGGATCTGATTAAGCCCAAAAAATCACAAAGGTATAAAGCACACAATAATTTTAAAAGAACACAATAAATATAAATATAGCTTGAATACAGAGATTGTCTGTACGTCCATAAAGTGACGCGAGGCACAAGAGTGTTTGTACATAAGGTGACTGACAGGAAATGATAAAATAGTGGTGGTGGGGGTTGTGGAAATTTGAGTTAGTGGCTGAAGGTGTTATTCAGCCTTAATGCTTGGGGGAATGTAAATGTTTTTGACTCTGGAGGTCCTGGCATGGATGTTACGTAGCCTCCTCCCTGATGGGAGTGGGACAAACAGTCCATGAGCAGTGAGGGATCCTTCATGATGTTAATGGCCCTCTTCTGGGACCTTTCTGTATATATGTCAGTGATACGTTGAGCAGATCAGGGCCCTTGGTGATAGTTAGATAACTAGCAATTCAGAGTGATGTGGGCAGCAGGGTAAGATGGAATGCAAAGATACCATAATCATCTGCAGTGGATTTTTTTTTAACTTTAGCATAAAACTCACTGCCATGTTCATTCCAACTCTTATTGAGCTGGCTTTGAGTGAGCCAAATCTGTAGACTGGCTTGATAAAATTTATTTTAGCTTAAAGGCAACATACTTACTTCATAACTGTCAGTCAATTAAAGTGCAAACAAGGCTTTGTTCCAATTATCTGGAAGATTACTTTAATCAGAAGCTCGTTTTAAACTCCCTGTGGAATGCTTATTGCAATGTACAACTTGCATTTCTGCAGAGTTCCTTGTATACTCGCGAGAGCCTTTACAGGACTGTAAAGTAGGGAGTGCATACAGCCAAGAATGAGGGCTTCCACAAAGCCGACTGCTGAGGTCCTGAGGAGAAAACTAATCCAGAAATAAATCTTTGGAACAGTTACTTGAGAGGATGATGTCTGTATTTGAGTAACTAATCCACAAAAGTATAAAGGATGGCAAAATTATTTGTCTTTATGGTGTTTCCATGGAAACACAAAAATCCACGTTTCCCAGTAATTTATTATCAGGTGGTTGTTCTGAACAGATTTAAGTTACATCTGCCTGTGGACGAGTGACACCAACTGAAATTTTTTCCCAAATCACTGTACCTACAAGATGTCTAAAATAGGGCAAATCAGAAAATGAAGCATAAATGTAGGACTTTGTTGCTGGACTTTATAGGCGAGGGTTAGTAGGACTTGAAATGCTTATGGTTCAGGGGCAAAGATTTGAATGTGCTTTATCAGGCCCATTTTGTCAGTGTACACTCATACTCAGTGGCCACTTTAGTAGTACAGGAGTGGAACCCAGTGAGGTCTTCTGCTGCTGTAGCTCATGTACTTCAAGGTTCGATGTGTTGTATGTTCAGAGATGCTCTTCAGCACACCATGGTTGAAATGCGTGATTATTTGGAGTTACTGTTGCTTTCCTGTCAGCTTGAACCAGTCTGACCTTTCTCCTCTGACCTCACTCATTAACGAGGCATTTTCGCCCGCAGAGCTGCCGCTCACTGAATTTTTTTTTTGTTTTTCGCACCATTTTCTGTAAACGCTGGAGACTGTTGTGCAGGAAAATTCCAGGAGATCAGCAGCTTCTAAGATATTCAAAATGCCCCATCTGGCAACTACACTCAGTGGCCACATCAAATTATGAAAGTCACTTAGATCACATTTTTCCCGATTCTGATGTTTAATGTGAACAAAATCTGACCCTCTTGACCATGTCTGCCTGCCTTTGTGATTCAAGTTGCAGTCACATGATTGGCTGATTAGATATTTGCATTAATGAACAGGTGTACCTAATAATCTGGCCACCGAATGTATTTAAGCTTAGGAAATGTGGACTCTTCTTATGTATTTAAAAAAAAACATTGTATTAAATTACTTCCAGCAAATTGCACTCTGAAATGAATTTTTAAGTGGCACAACAATGGTCATTAGTTGCTTATCGTCTGGACACAAGTTCCCACTGACTATTCTGTGCCATAATTACTATGAAAGGAAGCCCAGTGTTGCTTCTTAGTGTTAGCAGCCTTATGGAATCAGAAGTGATGATAATATTGCAGTGTATCACATCACAGTGACCATTTTGAATGCAAAAAGGGAGTTAGTTGTTGTTATTGTTTTAAAAACATGCATGTTTTTCATTTGTCTGGGGTTAGAGATGAAAGCAGTAAAGAGGATGAGGATGAAGAGGGTGAGGAAGATGAAGAGGAGGACGTTGGTGATGATGGTGAAGAGAGGGAAGATGAAGAGGAAGAATTTGAGTGCTACCCACCAGGAATGAAAGTCCAAGTGAGGTATGGCCGAGGGAGGAACCAGAAGCTCTATGAAGCCAGCATTAAAGATTGTGACGTGGAAGGTGGAATGGTCCTCTACCTAGTGCACTACTGTGGCTGGAACGTGAGGTGAGTTAGATGTATAAATCACATACAGAGTTGTTAAAGGGAAAGGTCAATGCAAATTTAAATTTTTCCATTAAATTGATCACTTATCTTCCCTCTCTTCTCTAATAGTCATGTTATAAGAACATAGAACAGTTCAGCACAGTACAGGCCATTCAGCCCACATTGTGCTGTCCTTTTAACTTACTCCAAAATCAGTCTATCTCTTCCCTCACATGTCGCCCTCTATTTTTCCATCATCCATGTGCCATCTAAGAATCTAGTTTCTGCCTCTACCACGGCCTCAGGCAACACATTTCATGCACTTATCACTTGCTGTGTTAAAAAAAAAAGAAAAGAAAAGAACAACAAACTGACCTATCACTGACATCCTCCCTATACTTTAATCACCTTAAAATTGTGTCCTCTCATATTAGCCATTGCTATCCTGGGGAAAAGCAGCTGGCTGTCTACTCTATCTATGTCTCTTATCATCTTATACACCTTTGTCTCTTCTCATCCTCCTTTGCTCTAAAGAGAAAAGCCCTTGCTCACTTGATGTTTTCTCGTAAGATGTCTATAATCCATTAAATCTTCTCTCACCCTCTCCACAGCCTTTATATCCTTACTATAATGAGTCGACCAGAGTTGAAAGCTTTCAGAAGCTATCCTTCTATTTTGTTGATTTCCTATAGTGCTTTGGAATTTGTGTAGGACTTGCATTTTCTGCAGACATAGTGATTTGACCTCTGTTGGAATATTTTACCACCCCTTCAGGTAGTTGGTGCGGTTGCACTTTAGGTTTTGATTCCTGTACTCGAAGCATCAGTGCAATAACTTAGAGAAATTTACCTAATTTTTCAATTGTATTTACCCCACACTTTCCACTGCTATTGGCTTAATGTTCAAATGGTCTTGCTTTAACTGGGGTGCTTATACTCAACAAAGGAGACAAGGAAACTGCGTACCACAGAAGCATTACTTATTTGACTTAAAGGATTCAGCAGATGCTGGAAATCTTCAGCAACACATGCAAAATGCTGCAGGAACTCAGCAGGGGAATAAACAGTCAGTGTTTTGGGCTGAGACCATTCAGGACTGGAAAGGAACGGGGTAGAAGTCAGAATAAGAAGGTGGGGGGAGGGGAAGGAGATCAGATGGACAGGTGAGACCAGGTGAGGAAGGTGGATGGGTGGGATGGGAGGTGCAAGGTGGAAAAAGTAAAATATTAGAAAAGAAGGAATCTATTAGGAGAGGACAGTGGGTCATGGGAGAAAGGGAAGAAGGAGGGGCACCAGAGGTAGGTAATGGGCAGGTGAAGAGAAGAGAATGGGTGCGAGGGAAACCAGAATGAAGAGTGGGAAAACAAGTTAAGATAAATGGGGGAGGAATTAGCAGAAGTTAGCAAAATCAATGTTAGTGCCGTCAAGTTGTAGGCTACCCCGACGTGATATGAGATGCTGCTCCTCCAACCTGAGGATGGCCTCACCATGGCAACAGAAGAGGCCATGGATCAACATGTTGGTATGGGAAGGGGGAGAAGAATTAAAATGGGTGGCCATCGGGAATAGGATGACTTGCATCTGATTAACCAATGACAACTTGCATTGAAAGCAGCATCTTTCATGTGGGAAGAACATCCTAAGACATTTCACGGGAATGTTATCAAATAAAACCAAGAAAACTAAGTGGATGGTACAGAGATGTCCAAAAAAAATATGTCAAAGTGTTTTACAATGTCCTGGAGAAGTAGACAAAATTGAAGAATTGTTTGCATTAAAATTGAAGAATTGTTGCTATTATAGAACTTGGGCAGCTACAGCCACTGCTCCCTGGAACAAAACACAGAACATTACAGCACAGCACAGTACAGGCTCTTTGGCCCATGATACAAACCAGGGATGTATGTGGAGTCATGTTCAGAAGGTCTTGGAAATTTGTCTCTGTGGCTTTAGATTATGTTAAATAGATGGGAAAAGATCATAAGGATGAGCCCTGGACATGAGATAAATGTCGTACTGAGCATTTGTATCATCCAATTAGAATCAGTGATATAAAAGCTAAAGCAGACCTCTGGCATATCCACCTTGGGTTAGGTAAACAGTGGTTATGAGAGGTAGTACCTTATTACCATAACACTGTGGTACCCTTTCAACCTCAGAAATCAGCACAAATTTAAGTGTTGCTCTATGGCTGCAGTAAGAGAGGGAGCAATCCATCCAATCTTTCATAAACTTTAATCTTAACATTTACAGGAATGAGTAGTTGAATTTCAAAGGGAGGTAATAGTCACTAAGTTATTGCAGCAGTGACTAAAAATTAAGCATATAAAATGCCTCGCAAATTTTAAATTCAGACAGAATAGTGCAATCACTTGAGTCGAGTATGATGGTTTCCTAAGGGTTTGTCTATTGGTGGGCCCTCAGGTGCTGCACAGGTAGAGCAAATAAAAATTCAACCAGGCTACAAGAGGTAAAACTAACATTGGTGTTTAAAAGCTTGGTCAAAGAGAAATGTGTTAAAGGAATCCTTCAGAGAGGTTTGAAGGGTTTGGTCTGGGGGAGTAAAGATAGACCCACCAATTTTTGAGGTGAAGTTTGGAAGTGGCAATGTAAGTTGGTGTGGGGCTGGAGGCCAGAGCAGTGGACCATTGAGATCATGTTGAGTCATGGCCATGGCGAGGTTTCAACATTAGAATCTAAATATTAAAGTCTGGGAGCACGAATGGTAATGCATGAATAGAACTTGTTATGAGTTAAGATGCCAGCACAGAGCATTCAGTAAGTACATGTTTACACAGCAGATGGTTATGTTATGCTAGTACTTCTCATTACAGTGGTAATGCCCAGGGAGGGGACTGCTAAGGGTTTATGTCTAGCAATTCAGAGCTCCTTGTGCTCAAATTTGGTCTCTGTCTGAAATGTGTTGTAGAATCTGTATTGAGGATGGGTGAAAGTGCAGGTTGTATTTAGCTGGCCAGACCTAACTGAGAGAAGTAGTTCACCTCCATGTTACACTCACTTTCAGCAAAAGCAGGAGTGGAAATTTACAGGGCAGAATTAAAATAGAGATGAGACTAGGGAGCAAAATTTCCGATTCCTGTGGTCACATTTAAAGATCTATTTTACAGAACACAGCGGATGTCTTTGTTTCACTTATTCCTTCCCACCACAACCTGAATCCCAACTCACACAGTTTTCCTTGGTTTTGTGACCATCTGTCAATAACAAATTTGAAAACCACCAAGAAAAACTGATTTTGCTATATTTTGTTAAAGCCATTTGGCAGCGTGGTTGTTTCTGAATCCTGGCCTGTTCCCTTTGACAGTGCCATTTTCCTGCTTGGGCTGTTCACTCATTTCAAATGTTCTTTTTTTTGTAAAAAGAAAAATACCTATGCTTATTTCAACCAATGAATCTGGGAGAGACTTTTCAAAGTATTATTCTTTTTTTTTTACTGTGCATGGGCACTTAAAGAAAAGGCCATTTGAAATGAATTATGCTCTTTTCTTCCACATTGAAATATTGTCATTGTATAGGACCATATTGTCCGAACTGCATTTTGTCTTGTCAACAACTTTTAATATCCAGAGCAACACACACAAAATGCTTGAGGAACTCCACAGGTCAGGCAGTATCTATGGAGGGGAATGAACATACAATGTTTCGGGCCGAGACCCTTTATCAGGACTAGGGTCTCGGCCCAAAACTTCGACTGTTTATTCCTCTCCATATCTGTTGCCTGACTTGCTGAGTTCCTCAGCATTTTGTGTGTGGTACTCTAGATTTTCAACATATGCAGAATCTCTTGTGTTTTAATATCCATTTGTAATTGTGCCATGTAACAGGATTAAGCCTCTTTTTATTGTTAGATTATATACAGGACTGGTATTCTTTTGCCTTGATCATAATGTTCTGTTTGCTCTATGAGGTGGATTTGGCAGTCTCCACTTCTATTTGGCAACCTGCAATGAAGCTTGAATTCTTTAGTAGTACTGAATGTTCCACCTACTTGTGTTTATAATCTTCAGTGTGTCCTTCCAACACATGGTGTGACATTTTTTTTGTTTTTCAGGTACGATGAATGGATCAAGGCAGATAAAATAGTGCGTCCTGCAGATAAAAATGTCCCAAAAATTAAACACAGAAAGAAAATAAAGGTATGTGTATTGCTATCAGACACATGACATTTCAAGAAGATCTGTTTTTAAAAAAAAAACAACTACTAATATATTTAAATTGTATTCCTACATTGTGGTCTTGGCCCTGCTGAAACATAGTTAGATCCATGGATCAGCCAGCTTCATCATGGGCATCAGCCTCTGCAGCATTGAGGACATCTTCAAAAGACGATGCCTCAAAAAGATAGCATCCATTATTAAAGACCCCCATCATGCATGTCGTGCCTGCTTCTCATTGTTACCATCAAGGGGGAGATGCAGGAGCCTGAAGACATACATTCAAAGTTTCAGAAACGGCTTCCACCCCTCAGTTTTCTGAATGGACACACCTCACTATTTTTTTCTGTTTTTTTGCTCTCTCTTTGCACTACATATTTAATTTAATTAAATTATATATATATGTTTTATTGTTATAGTTTTTTATTATGTATTACAATGTACAGTTGCCACAAAACAACAAATTCCATGATAATATGCCAGTGATATGAAACCTAATTCTGATTCTGAAAGTGATACAAGTACAGGCCCTACAGGAACATAGATAGTGTAAGGAGTTTTTTTTTTAAGTTATCAGGACGGTACGTGAAATTATACTTGCAGACAAGGTACATGTATATTAAGGGTAGAAAATAACTAAGGAAAGAGTTGGGCACATTAAAGACTGGAGTGATAATCTGCGCACAGAGTTGGAGCACTGCGTGAGGTGTTAAATGAACTCTTCTCGGCTGTATTCACTATGGAGAGGGGCATAAATGGGAGGGGACGGTGAAATTCCAGGTCAGGTTACTGTTGAAAAGTCAACTATCTTAGCAGGTGTAAAGGGTGGCACAGCTAGTCAAACTGCTGTCTCATAGCTTCAATGACCCAGCTTCAACCCTGACCACTGAGTGCTGCCTTTGGAAAGGAATAAACAGTCGATGTTTCAGGCCGAGACCCTTCATCAGGACTGACTGTCTCGATGGTCTCAGCCTAAAATGTCGACTGTTTATTCCTTTCCGCAGATGCTGCCTGCTCTGCTGAGCTCCTCTAGCATGTTGTGTGTGTTGCTCTGGATTTCCAGCATGAGCAGATTCTTTTGTGTTTTGTGAGTACTGTCTTTGTGGTATTTACACGTTTCACTTTGACTACATAGGTTTCCTACTGATGTTTCGGGTCCTCCTAAATCCCAAACACACGTGTTGTTAGGTTAGTTGGCTGCTGTAAATTGCTAGGTGTGTTGCTGAGTAGTAGAATCTAGGGGGCATTGATAAGAATGTGGGAAGAATAGGTTACAGGATTAGTTGGAAATGGAAATGTTCTAACATAGAAACCCTACAGCACAATACAGGCCCTTACTGTAGAAATTACCGAGTGTTACCCATAGCCCTCTATTGCATTCACCTCCACCACTGTCGCTGGCAGCCTATTCCACGCACTCACCACTATCTGCTTAAAGAAAAAATTACCCGTGACTTCTCCTCTGTACCTACTTCCGAGCACCTTAAAACTGTGCCCTCTCGTGTTCTGTGAGCTGCCGGAAATTACTATCCATATTGTAAGGTAATATGAAATCTGTAGGCTCTGATCAGATATATTGCAGCCTATTCTGGGAGGTGATGGGAGAGAGATTACTGGGGTTCTCTCTTTGAAGGACTTTTTTTACCCAGAGCATGGGTGAAATCTAGAACTCTTTACCTCAGAGGGTGCTGGAAAAAGTATTTAGATGAACACATCAAGGCTTAGAAAGGGCTGAGTGCTAGAAAATGAGATTAGTATAGATAAGTATTTGACAACTGCCACATTTTAGAGTGCCCAGTGGTCTCTGGAGTTTTGTTTGCATCTTATACCCTGTGCATCTATACATGTTGTGTTATTAGTTTTATCTCAATTCTAAGCTGCAAGGTAATAAAGGTAAATTACAATGCTTATTTATAAAGGGTCTGATTCCTTGTGCTTTGATTTTAATACGTATTTTTAATGTCATTTTTGTCTAAAATTTCTATTACAAAGACATTTTGTGATGTATGTCGAGTTGTCCCACTTTAGGGAAATAAATACAGAGTAGAGTAATTTGTGAAGCAGCCGTGGGTTTTATGGTCTCCTGAAATTCTAATCAATTATTCCTGTTAGCCCCATCCTCTACCCCTCTTATCTATAACCCGTCACTGCACTGCACTGTAAACACTTTAATCCACTTCTTATAATGCTGTTTGCATTGTAAATACATGCTGGTGTTTTTGCACATTTTATTCCATATCCATACATTAACTTCCAACTTCATTTTTATATAATTCTTTATACTTTCTAATGGTTGAATGTTGTCTTATGTTGCATGTTGCACCCTGGCTAACACACCACAGCAAATTCCTAATACAATGGATTCTGGTTAATTGGGACTCATTGGGACCACTACATTTTAACCCAGTTAAGCACTTGCCCCAATTAGCCACAGTTTCATGGAAATAGTTAAAAAGATGTTTTAAAAAAAAGACAAACTACTGTTTAACTGGGTAACTGATTTGTATTTAGATGAAAAACAGAACAACTTAGAACACTATCAATGCTACTACAGTACTATAAAACTGTGTATTAGTTTCTAATGGTTATCGGCACAGGAATTAATGCAGTGTACACTGCCATGTTCTTTTGATTGACTGTAAATGAACAAAATCAGTACAGACATCTGGTTTAGATAATGGATCATCTTCAAGCAGCGCTTTTAACAATTGCCTTCTCCAAATCTTCTCTTTCATTGTAACATTCTAGTTGATTGTGTAGAGCGTGGCAAACTGGTTAGGGCGTTGGACTAGCAATCTGAAGGTCGTGGGTTTGAGCCTCGGCCGAGGCAGCCTGTGTGTCCTTGAGCAAGGCACTTAGCCACATAACGCTCCAGTCTACCCAGCTGAGAATGGGTACTGGCAAATATGTTGGGGGGTTAACCTCGTGATAGACTGGCGTCCTATCCAGGGGGGAGTCTCGTACTCTCAGTCACTTCACGCCACGGAAACTGGCATAAGCATCGGCCTGATGGGCCACAAGGCTCGTAACAGACTTTAATCTTTAATTTTAGATGATTGTTGATGTCTTTAAATTCTTTGTTGAATTGTTTCATTTTCCCTCCAAGCCTTTTCTGGTATCTCCAAGCCTGAATACTTAAAACTACAGTGAGCAAAGCAGTTCTGAGTTGTCTTTTTCTTATTTTTCACCAATTATCAGTGACAAAATCACTGCTTTTGAACACAAACATACACAAGTGACACTATTTATAAACTGTTCACTCCAGCACAGTGTAGTGTCTAATGGCCTCAGAAGTGCACGCATCTGACGCTAATTAGAAACTGTTTGGCAACTGTCTCCTGCCCTAATTAAGTAGCAGAGTGTCCCAAATAAACAAAGAGAATTGCAGCTATTTTCCTGATTATTTTTTGTTCTTTAAGTGTTGCCCCAATTAACTGGTGACCCAATTAACCAGAATCCACTGTGCATGTAAATGTATATTTCAAATGAAGTAGGCCCTTGAAGTCTTTTGCTACTTAGTTTGCATTTAGGACAGCTAAGCATCTATTCATCTGTGTTGTTATCAATTATATTTAAAACATGAATTGCAAGTTATTGGATATGAATTTGGTGTGTATGCTAATGTAATTCTATTTCAAATATCCATGGTAAAGGTAGGAATTGAAATAGGCTAATCAATCCTTCCCCTTTTTCCCCTGTTCATTCAAAGCTGATCTATATCCTAACTCAATATAATATCTTCATCCAATAGAAATATAGAGTGAGTTTGAGTTTGCCTATTAAGGATTAAGTGTTTACTGATAGCACCCATGCCCTGTATGGATTTTAAGTTTGTGGCCTAGATATAGCTGCTATCTGTTTATTAGCAGAATCTATCTATCTCTACATCCCTTTCTACTTAATTGTTGAGTCATTTTATCTCTTTCACAGTGGAGAGTTAAAAACTGAGTATATGCAAATTTATCAATACAAGCATTTCTGCAGTTGCTGAAAATCCAAAGCAACAAAGCAAAATGCCGGAGGAAGTCAGCAGGTCAGGCAGCATCTATAGGCGGAATGAAGAGCTGATGTTTTGGGCCCAGACTTGATGAAGGGTCTCGGCCCGAAACTTCGTCTGTTTATTGCTTTCCCTAGAGATGTTGCCTAACTTGTTGGGTTTCATGAGCAAATTTATTTTCATTGTAGTTCTGAGAAGATGCTGTGGAACCTTCATTGTATCCTCTCATAGGCTGGGTAATCTTGCCTGAAGTACAGGGCCCAAATTGAATTTTACAGTACAAATGCAGTTCTGTTAATTTTGCACAAAACTAACTTTGGATATAGGTTAATCGATAAGATATAGTGGTGTCTGTTTGAAAAATATGTTTGGCAAAGAAGGGAATCTTGATGTCCATCTGTATTTCAGAGCAAGATAGATAAAGAAAAGGAAAGGAGTGATAAAAAAGATAAGGAAGATAAATCTCCCAGCAAGTCTGTGCGCGTCCGTCGGTTCTCTAAGACCTCAGCTCACGCTGTGTCGTCGGACATTACTCCAAAACTAATTGGCACTGGAGCGAGGAGCTGTGAACAGGACATTTCTATAGCAGCCTCTTGCATTACCAATGGAGTGCAAGGTAATAACTTCTTTTTGAAAAGAGGTGCATGAAAGTTGAGCAGTTTCATACTTATTGAATGGATTATATTGCTTGATTAAAACTGCATGATGTTTACTAAAAACTTCACCTCAGGCACTAGCAAACAATGTTGATATACAATAAGCTTCTGTTTGGTTAAAGAGCAATGCACCCATATGAATTTCACTGCTAATGTTATTTACAAAATGACCACGAACAGGTTCACAAGAATTATCCCAGGAATACATATGAGGAGTGGTTGATGGCTCTGGGCCTCGACTCGCTGGAGTTTAGAATGAGTGGGGATCTCATTGAAACCTATTGATTTCAAAGGCCTAGAGAGGGGTTGTGAAGAGGATGCTTCCTATAGTGGGGGAGTCTAGGTCCAGAGGACACAACCTCAGAATGGAGAGACGTCCATTTAGAAAAGAGATGAGAAGAAATTTCTTTAGCCAGAAGGTGGTGAATCTGTGGAATATATTGCCACAGGCAGCTGTGGAGGCCAAGTCATTGGGTATATTTAAAGCGGAGATTGAAAGGTTCTTGATTAGTCATGGTGTCAAAGGTTACAGGGAGAAGGCAGGAGAATGAGGTTGAGAGGGATAACAAGTCAACTGTAATGGAATGGTAGCAGACTTGGACTGAATGGCCTAACTCTGCTCCTATGATCTTATCGACTTGAGACTGATTTCAAAGCAAAAGTTCGACTCTGGTGAGTGGTGGCCTTGCCATGATATGTGTAGGTTATAGTTTGCATACCTTACCATTGTTTTCTGGGCAAGAAAATCATAAATTTGTGTCACACTCCAGAGACTAGTGGATAATCTAGCAAACCTCTGCCTCTATAGGGGTGTGTTGTACTCTCCTTTGGCAGAAATATTAAACTAAACCCCATTAAACCCCTCAGGCAGTTGTGAAGGATCCCAGTCAGAAAGAAAATGAATGGTGACATGTATGTACTTTGATAATAAATATACTTTGAAGCACTATTTGGAAGAGCATGTGAGCTGTTTCCCTAGACATCTACCTGTTTACCAACATCACAAAGTCAATGCATTTGGTCACTTATCTCATTTATGGTTGCAAGACTTTTCTGGACACCAACTGTCTGCTGTACAGCGTTGTCTGACCACGGTAGCATAGCAGTTAGTGAATGAGTTTAGTACAACAGCTTTGAGATCAGTGTTCAATTCCAGCCACTGGCTATGTTCTCCCCCTGACCGTATGGGTTTCCTCTGGTTGCTCTGGATTCCTCCTGTAATCCAAAGACCTATGGTTAGGGTTAGTGAGTTGTGGACGTGCTATGTTGGTGCCACAAGTGTGGTGACACTTGTGGGCTGCCCCCAGCACAGCCTTGGTCATTGACGTAAGCCATGTATCTCCCTGTATGTTTCGATTTGTTGATGTACATGTGACAAAAATATCTTTATACATGAATAAGGTACTGGGATTGGTAACATGTATGTGATAAAACATACAGTTAGGGTTAGTGAGCTGTGGGCATTCTATGCTGGAAGCATGGCAGTACTTGGGGCTGCCCAGCACAATCCTCACTGATTTGATTTGATGCAAATGACACGTTTCACTGTATGCTTCGATGTACATGTGACAAATAAAGCTAATCTTTAAATCTTGAACCTCAAAAGTTCTTCACAGCTGTAAAGCCCCTGGGAAATTCTGAAGTTGTGGATGTTGTCTGTTAATACAAATTTTCTTGTCACCAACCATACGTGACTTGCTGAAACGTGAATGTGTAAAACAGGAATAATTAATCATCTGCTGGATACATCTGATAGCAAGGATTTGAAGCATTGATTGGTGCCCAGTGTGAGTCTGCAACCACTGTAATAATCTATACATAGAATTAGAGGGTAGAATGTTCCAAACAGTTGTACCAAAATGAAGCCACACAAGGAAATGGAGGTGGTGGGGGGGAGAAGATTGGACAAAAATGGAGAGAAGCGAAGCGCTGTGAGAAATGCTTGGTGTTGATGTAGAGAAAGAAAGGGATATACAAAGTTCAAGTTTATTGTCATTCAACTGTACAAGCATTTACTTCTAAATGAAATAATGTTCCTCTGGGACCAAGGTGCAATACACAGTTCATATATCACATACAGCACGTAGAATAATATCAACACAACAATATTAGCAAATAATTTTTAAAATCTGTAGATGTACAAGTCGACATAAAGTGCATATACAATGTAGAGTTAAATACACAACAGTATTTTTGCGACTGGTGCTGATGTGTGCTGAGTGGTAGCAGGGTGTTCAGAAGTCTTACTGCCTGGGGGAAGAAGCTGTTACCCAGCCTAACAGTTCTCATTTTCGTACCATGTACCTCCTGCATTATGGTAGGAGCTCAAAGAGATTGTGGGACAGATGGGAGGGATCCTTGACAAGACTGGGAGTTCTGTGAATGCAGTGCTTCTGGTATAGGTTCTGGATGAGGGGGGGAAAGAGACTGATATACTGGTGGTAGAAAAAGCATGGGAGACATATTTGAACAGAAGGGGTGAAAAGATTTCTTCAGTCATTTATAACTTAAATCTCTAGACAAGAGATTCTCTAGGCATTGCGTAATACTTTGTTCCAGATCACTTCCTTTGTAACTTATGTGGAAAATAGGTATTTGGCAAAAGTTATGTGTAGCTGTCCCTCATTATATCCTTGGTCCCTTTGCTAATTGGTTAATTATGATCTGTGTGCTAGTAGTTACATACACCTTGTAGTGTGTAAACTAGAGAAAGGGTCAAGTGAAATGTACTAAACATGCACACCTTTGCGTCTTCCTTGGAAAGCTGCAAGATTCATTATTTTTGAATTGGTTATTAGCAAGTAGCCAGATGACTGCACCCAGCAAAACATGACCAATATCATTGGTATTTTAATATGTTATTAGTCGATGTGAGTGGGTGTGAAATGTCGTCAGCACCGGGTTCAGATTCAGATTTACTGATCATATGTACATCTAAACATAAAGTGAAATGTGTCATTTGTGTTGACAACTAATATCACCTAAGAGTGTGCTGTGGCTTTTAGGGAAAATGGCATGCCTCTTGGCCTTAATATCTGTATATTTGACTGTTTTTTAATTGTTAACAGGCTCGGAGAATTCTGAGGAGAGTGATGATGATGACCATAGTGAGGCCACTTGGAGGAAAGGCACTGAAGAGGATGCGTCAATTGAAGAAAGCAAAGAGCCAGCCCCCAAGTGTCAGCGAAACCATCCTGTGGCTGGGCTGCAGAGTACCCCCCCAGCTGGCACCAAACTGGCAAACCTATCAGACTCTCTAGACTGGACGAGAAGGGGCAAATGTTCTGAGGAGGAGGAAGTGGAGGAGGATGAGGATGAGGAGGAAGGAGAGGAGTCCACGAAACTGCTGATGCAGAAAGAAGGGGGTGAGAGGCGTGCAAAGTCACATCTGAAACGTGCCAGGCGGAGAAAGGTGGGTGCCGAAGACTGGGCGAAAACAGAATCACCCGGTCACAAGGGAGAGAGGGTGAAGGGCAAGGAATCTCCCCTCCACAGCACAAGCAGCAACAGCAGCTCAGATGAGGATGAAGAAAGAACTGACATGAAACCTGGCTCCAACAGAAAGCATAATGGACTGCAGGAAAAGAGGAAACCACTGCACATGACTCAGCTCTACTCTGGCTTCTCAGAAGTGCCTGAGAAACGAGTCAAGCTTATAAACAATTCTGAACTAAGGGCTCAGAACACAAAAGTAAAGGACCGAAAAGATGTGTGGTCAAGCATCCAGATCCAGTGGCCTAAAAAAGTTCTCAAGGAGCTCTTTTCCGACTCTGACACCGAGACCACATCATCCCCACCTGTGGCCCTGGAGGAAGCAAAGCCTGAGGCGCTGCCTGAGATGCCGAAAGAGGAGGAGAGGCTGCCTCATGGGGAGGCAGAAACTGCTGCACTGGTCATCTCCCCTGTCAAGCCAAGCGAAGAGAAGCCAGCTGAGAAAGTGGACAAGAAGGGTGAGCTGCCCAGCAGTGGCAGCAACTCTGTACTCAATACTCCACCCACCACCCCCGAGTCTCCTGCTTCTGTCACTGTAACCGAGGCGTCCCGGCCACAACCCAATGCAGTGATCCCTCAGAGGCTGGTCCCAAGCCAGGAGGAAGTCCAGAGCATTAAAAGTGAGACGGACAGCACCAATGAGGTTGATAGTATGACTGGGGAACTGCAAGAGGGACAGTCTGAGGGTAATGTCTCTCCAACGGGGTTTGACGCCAGTATTAGCTCAAGCAGTAGCAATCAGACAGAACCAGAGCATAAGGAGAAAGGTAAGGAGTGCTCAGAAACAAATTTGCTATTGCAAAGAATTCAGCTGGAGACATGCGGTTTAGTTTTAATTTACTGACTCTGCATGTTTGATGGGAGGAATGGCCTAATTCTGCTCCTTTGTCTTATGTGAATGTTTATGTGTGCACATGAGTGCATAGGGGTGTGAGCATGTGCACATGCATGTGTGTGGTAGAGTGTTCATTACCATTTATTTACTGCTTAAAAAATCTTTTATAAATTGCTTGTGTTTGTTGTTCCAAAGCTATCTGGATTACCACAGGAGGCAAATGAATTTGTGCCCTGGGTGTGTGGTAATACAGTGGATTATGGTTAACTGAGACACTTCAGGACCAGTACATTTTGGTCCAAGTAAGCGTCTGCCCCAATTATCTGAAGTTTCATGGAAATAGTTAAAAAGGTATAAAAGAAACAAGCTACTATTTAACTGAGTAACAAATTATGTATTTAAATGAAACACAGAATAAATAAGAACAATATCAATACTACTACAGTACTATAAATGTGTGCCTTGGTTCCTAATAGTTACCGACAGAGGAATTAATGCGGTGTACGCTGCTCTGTTCTTTTGATTGACAAAATAAGCAAAATCAGTGCATATATTGGACTGCCTTCAAAGTGCTTTCAATGATTGCATCCACCAAATCTTCATTTTAATTGTAATGTTCAAGATGGTGGTTGATACCTTCAAATTTTTCATAGTTCCTAACTTGAAGTAGTGAAATTATTTCGTTTTCACTTCCAGCCGTTTCTGGCATCTCCAAGCTTGAATGCTTGAAATTGCAGTGAACGAAACAGTTTGGAATTGTCCTACTTTATATTACTTGCTAAATATCAATGACAAAAATCACTGTGTTTTGAACACAGACACATAAGTGACACTATCTATAAACTGTTCACTCTGACCACAGTGTAGTGCCTAACAGTCATATGACATGCATGTGACTGATGTTTGTTAGAAAATGTTTGGCAGCAGTTTCTGACCACAATTGGCATAGTGTCTCAAATAAACAGAAAATCCTGGTTATTTTCTCGATTAGTTTTTGTTCTTGGAGTTGTCCCAAATAAGTTCGATTTGATCATTGACTGGCTAGAGGTTGTGGTAATGATATTTGAATTTGATCATTGATGGGCCAGAGTTTGTGGTAAAATTATTTACATCTGATCTTTAATTGGTAAGAAAATGAAAATGGATTGTGAGCAAATGGGACAACAGTGCAGGTGTAAATAAAATGCAAAATATTGATGATGGTCTGTAACCAATAATTTTAGAATATGTTTACACTAATTTTTGCAGTTGTGGTAATTATGTATATTACACTGAATTTTATTGCTTGCATAAAAATTATTTCCCATCATACAGGCAAAGCAGCATTTATTGCCTTTCCTATTTTCATGATAAGGTGGTAGTGAGCTGCCCTTAACCAGGGCAATCCACTCAGTGACAGGGTCAGCTTACAGCGTCCAGAAGTTTGGTCTAGTGGCAATGAAGGGACGGCAGTATTTATTTCCATATCAGAATAACGTGCTGTCAGAGGGGAAGCTGCAGGTGGAACTTGCACGTCTTTGATGGCTCTAGGTCTGTCCTCGCTGCACTTCTATTGAAAGGCCGAGAGTGGATGTGGAGAGAACATTTCCTGTAGTAGGGAAGTCACGGACCAGAGGGCACAGCCTCAGAATAGAGGGATGTCCATTTAAAACAGAGATGAGGAGGAATTTCTTTAGCCAGGGGGTCGTAAATCTGTCGAATTCATTGCCAAAGATAACTGTGGAGGGCAAGTCGTTGAGTATATTTAAATAGAGGTTGATAGGTTCTGGATGGGTGTCAAAGATTATGGGGAGATGGCAGGAGAATAGGGTTGAGAAGGATAATAAATCAGCCATGATGGAATGGTGGAGCAGACTCAATGGGCTGAATGGCCTAATTCTGCTCCTATTGTTGTGTTTTGTAACTCCAAAACAAAAAAACTATTTGAAAGCAAAACGATGGGAGCGCAGGAGAACGTGATTTAGTTTCAGTTTTGCTGCACATGTGACATGATGGCGTGATAACATGCCATTCCCGTACTTTTGCATATAACCTGTAATGCATATTTAAATAAACAGGAATGCTTAATCAAACAATATATGTACAATATTATTGAAATATGAAATACAGGATACCTATGTCTCATGTTCTTATGGTCTTATGCTCCCTGCTCTTGTCATCCTCTTTCCATAGAAGTCTCAGGTGTGGGTTGTGCATTTGAGGAAGCTTTGAATGCTTGTTGCACTGCTTTTATATCCTCTAAGGTTTTCATACATTATGTTTGAATATCTTTATCTTGAGTCAGGGCACCTTCACCCAATGATAATGTGACCATAAGACATAGGAGCAGAATTGGGTTATTCAGCCCATTGAGTGTGCTCTGCCATTCCATCATGGTTGATCCCTGATCCCACTCAACCCCACACACCTGTCTTCTCGCCATATCCTTTGATGCCCTGACCGATCAGGAAACGATCAACTTCCACCTTAAATCTCTGCATGGCCTTGGCTTCCACCACAGTCTATGGCAGAGCATTCAATAGGTTTCAGTAGGTACATTTAATGTCAGAGAAATATTTTACAATATACATCCTGAAATTCTTTTTCTTCGCAAGCATCTATGAAAACAGGAGGGCCCCAAAGAATGAATGACAATTAAATGTTAGAACCACAAACCCCCCCCCCAGTTCTCTTCTCCACGCACAAGCAGCAACAAGGCACTAACCCATCCCCACCAGCAAAAAATCATCAGCGCCCTCCACCGAGCACTCAAGCGTGCAGCAGAGCATCAATCAAGACACAGACTTGCTGGACCCCAAAGACTACTTGTTCACCCAGTAATTCGACATACCACAGGCTCTCTCTCTCTCCCCCTAATAAGGGAGAAAGAGGTGTCACTGTTTCATAGCAAGAAGGGAGACATGACAAACAACTCGCTGGTTTACGATGTTAAAAGTCTGTTCCAGCATTCTACGGGTTTACTACTCTCTGGCTAAAAAAAAATCCTCCTTGCCTCTGTTCTAAAGGGTTGCTCCTCAGTTTTGAAGCTGTGCCCTCAAGTTCTGGGTACCCCCACCATAGGAAACATCCTCTCCACATACACCCTAGCCATACCTTTCAACATTCAGTAGGTTTTAATGAGATTCCCCCTGCATTCTTCTAAATTCCAGTGAGTACAGGCCCAAAGCTGCCAAACGCTTCTCATTCCTGGAATCATCCTCATGAGCTGCCTCTGACTCTCCAATGACAACATATCCTTTCTGAGATTTGGGGCTCAAGACTGTTGACAATACTCCAAGTGCGGTCTGACTAGTGTCTTATAAAGGCTCAGCATTATCTTCTTGCTTTTGTATTCTATTTCCCTTGAAATAAATGCCAACATTGCATTTGCCTTCTTTAGCACAGACTCGACCTGTAAATTAACATTCTGGGAGTTTTGCACAAGGACTCCTAAGCCCCTCTACACCTCTGATGTTTGAACCTTCTCCCCAGTTAGATAATCTGCACTATTGTTCCCTTTACCAAAATGCATTATCATACATTTCCCAACACTGTATTCTATCTACCACTTTTTTGTCCATTCTTCCAATTTGTCTAAATCCTGCTGCAATCGCATTGCTTCCTCAGTACTACCTACCCCTCCACCTATCTTCATATCATCCGCCAACCTTGCCACAAAGTCATCAAGTCCATTATCTAATCATTGACAAACAATGTGAAAAGCAGTGGTCCCAGTACTGACCCCAGAGGAAAGATGCTGGCATGGATAGCGGAATGGCTGACAGACAGGAGGCAGCAAATGGGAATAAAAGGGGTCTTTTCCGGTTGGTTGCCGGTCACTAGTCATTGGCAACCAACCAGAAAAGGCCCCTTTTATTCCCACTCGCTGCCTCCTGCCTTTCAGCCATATCTCTATCCATGCAGTATTTTTCCTGTAATGCCATAGAATTTTATCTTATTAAACAGCATCATGTATGGCACCTTATCAAACGCCTTCTGAAAATCGAAGTAAATGACTACTGCCTTTCCTCTGTCCACCCTGCTTGGTACTTCCTCGAAGAACTCTTAACAGATTTGTCAGGCAAGATTTCCCTTTTTAGAAACCATGCTGACTTTGACTATTTTGTCATTAGTCTCCAAGGACCTCAAAACCTCATTCTTAATAATAAGTCTCCAACTCTTTCCCAACCACTGAGGTTCCAGTCCTCTGGGACCATGCCATAATCAAATGATACTGGAAAGATGATGCCCAATGCATCAGTTACCTCTTCACAACCTCGCTGAGGACTCTGGGGCGTAGTCCATGTGGCCCAGGTGACTTATCCACTTTAAGATCTTTCAGTTTGCCTAGCACCTTTTTCCTTTGTAATAGCAATAGCACTCACTCCTTCCTCTCTGGAAGACAGATGCAAAGTACCCATTAGATTGATCTGCCATTTCTTTGTCCCCCATTACTACCTCACCAGCAACACTTTCCAATAGTCCAATATCAACTCTCACCTCCCTTTTACTCTTTATATAACTGAAAAAATGTTGGTATCCTGCTTTATGTTATTGGCTAGTCTGCCCTCATATTTCATCTTTTCCCTTCTTATAACTTTTTTAGTAGCCTTTTGTTGGATTTTAAAAGCTTCCCAATCATCCAACTTCCTACTCACCTTTGTTACCTTATGTGCCCTTTCCTTGGTTTTTATGTAGTCCTTAACTTCCTTTGTCAGCCACGGTTGCCTACCCCTGCCATTTGAGAACTTCTTTCTCTGTGGGACATGTCTATCCTGCACCTTGTGAACTATTCCCAGAAATTTCAGCCATCTCTGCTCTGTCGTCATTCCCTCTAGTATCCCCCTCCAGTCTACCTAGGTAAGCTCCTCTCTCATGTCTCTGTAATTCCCTTTATTCCATTGTGATACTGATACATGTGAGTTATATTCTCCCTCTCAAATTGCAGTATGAATTCAGTTGTATTATGATCATTGTTTCCTAAGGGTTCCTTTACTGTAAGCTCCCTAATAAGATCTGGGTTATTATTACACGATACCCAATCTAAGATAGTCTTTCCCCGAGTAGGCTCAAGCACAAGCTGCTCTAAAAAGCCATCCTGTAGGCATTCAACAAATTCCCCCTCTTGCAATCTGATACCAACCTGATTTTCCCAATCCCCTTGCATATTGAAGTCCCCCCTTACAATTGTGGCATTACCCTTATTACATGCTCTTTCCAGCTCCCTTTGCAATCTCAACCCCAACACCTTGGCTACTATTTGGAGGCCTATATATGATTCCCATGATGGTTTTTTTACCCTTGCAATCTCTTAACTCCACCCACAAAGATCTAACATTCTCTGACCCTATGTCACCCTTTTCTAAAGATGCAATTCCATCTCTTACCGACAGAGCCACACCACTGCCTATGCCTTCCTGCCTGTCCTCTTGATACAAAGTGTATCCTTTGATGTTAAGCTCCCAACTATGGCTTTCTTTCAGCTACGACTCAGTTATGCCCACAATGTCATACTGACTAATCTCTAATTGCTGCACAGGTTTGTCCACCTTATTCCAAATGCTACGTGCATTTAAATACAGTACCTTCAGTCCTGCATGAATTTTGCCTCTGGTACAATTTAACTCTTTGCCCTGTCTGCATTTGTACCCAATCATTCGCTTGTCCTTCCATACATACATGTTGCACCCATCATCTACTTGTAAACCTGGCTCATCCTCAGCTCTATCATCCTGGTTTTTATCTCCCTGGCATCAGTGTAAACCACTCCCAGCAGCTCTAGTAAATAATAATTCAAAGCTGCTTGACAAGATAAGAACAGAATTAGGACATTCAGCAAATAAAGTCTACTCTGTCATTTATTCATAGCTCATTTATTTTTCCCTCTCAACTCCATTCTCCTGCCTATTCCCCATGACTTCTGACACTCTTACGAATCTAAAACTTGTCAATCTCAGTTTTAAATGCTGTCTGTGACAATGAATTCCAAATATTCACCACTCTCAAGAAAGTCCTATTCATCTCTGTTCTAAAGGAACATTCTTTTATTCTGAGGCTGTGCCATCTGGTCCTAGACTCTCCCACCACCGGACTCATCCTCTCCATGTCCACCGTAACCAGGCCTTTTAGTGTTCAGTACTTCTCAATAAATTGCCCGTCCCCCCATGCTTCTCAACTACAATGAGTACAGTTCCAGAGCCACCAAACATTACTCATGTGTCAACTCTTTCAACATCGGAATCATTCTCGTAAGCTAATTATCAACTTTCTCCAGCATCTTCCCTAACATATGGGTCTCAAAACTGCTCACAATACCCAACTAATGCCTTGTAGAGCCTCAGAATTATATTTTAGTGTTTGTATTCTAGTCCTCTCAAAATCAATGTTAATATTGAATTTGCTTTCCTTACTACCTGCCAGTTAACCTTCACAGACTCGCATGTCTTTTTGCACTACCTGCTCCTCCACCTATCTTTCTATAATGATGGTTGGATAGGATATGATACTTGGCTAGTTGCCACTATATTGTCAAAGTGTGAAGTGAGCTAAACGCAGCATCACAGCTAAACACAGCCTGGGCCAAACGTGGACAGAACCTTATATTTCACCAGCTTGTAACAAAGAGTCATTGAATCGTACAGAAAAGAAACTGGCCCTTAGACCCTTCACATCCATGCTGTCCTATTTGACTTGGATTTTGATCTTCTTTAAGAAGTTAGGAAAAAGGCACTAAACTTATTGCTTCACTAATAGAACAAAGCAGAGGCTAGTGAGTGATGGGAAAGTGAAGCAAGGTGATGGGGGCATCATGTGATCAGCTCTTTTGTACTCCATAGATAAGAAACATTCCATTCAATTTTACAGATAAGAGGCAACCAATCAGATAGCCCCAATTTAAATAATGCAGCACCAGAGAAGCTTCCAGAACTTTCCAGAATGATACAAAGAACTGTAACCACTTAGGGACACACTGAGCAACTGCATATACATACTGTGGCCACGAGGAAACATGCTAATCAGTTTCATGTATTAAGTAGTTATAAAAATACTAAACAACAGGAATTCTGCAGATGCTGGAAATTCAAACAACACACATCAGAGTTGCTGGTGAATGCAGCAGGCCAGGCAGCATCACTAGGAAGAGGTACAGTCGACGTTTGAGGCCGAGACCCTTTGTCAGGACTAACTGAAGGAAAAGTTAGTAAGAGATTTGAAAGTGGGAGGGGGAGATCCAAAATGATAGGAGAAGACAGGAGGGAGGGGGACGGAGCCAAGAGCTGGACAGGTGATAGGCAAAAGGGATATGACAGGATCATGGGACAGGAGGCCCAGGGAGAAAGACCAGGCAGGGGGGAAACCCAGAGGGTGGGCAAGGGATATAGTCAGAGGGACAGAGGGAGAAAAAGGAAAGAGAGAGAAAGAATGTGTGTATAAAAATAAATAATGGATGGGGTACGAGGGGGAGGTGGGGCATCAGCGGAAGTTAGAGAAGTCAATGTTCATGCCATCAGGTTGGAGGCTACCCATACGGAATATAAGGTGTTGTTCCTCCAACCTGAGTGTGGCTTCATCTTAACAGTAGAGGAGGCCATGGATAGACATGTCAGAATGGGAATGGGATGCGGAATTAAAATGTGTGGCCACTGGGAGATCCTGCTTTCTCTGGCGGACAGAGCGTAGGTGTTCAGCAAAGCGGTCTCCCAGTCTGCATCGGGTCTCGCCAATATATAGAAGGCCACATCGGGAGCACCGGACGCAGTATATCACCCCAGCCGACTCACAGGTGAAGTGTCGCCTCACCTGGAAGGACTGTCTGGGGCTCTGAATGGTGGTAAGGGAGGAAGTGTAAGGGCATGTGTAGCACTTGTTCCGCTTACACGGATAAGTGCCAGGAGGGAGATCAGTGGGGAGGGATGGGGGGGACAAATGGACAAGGGAGTCGCGTAGGGAGTGATCCCTGCGGAATGCGGGGGGGGGGAGGGAAAGATGTGCTTAGTGGTGTGATCCCGTTGGAGGTGGCGGAAGCTACGGAGAATAATATGTTGGACCCGGAGGCTGGTGGGGTGGTAGGTGAGGACCAGGGGAACCCTATTCCTAGTGGGGTGGCGGGAGGATGGAGTGAGAGCAGATGTACGTGAAATGGGGGAGATGCGTTTGAGAGCAGAGTTGATGGTGGAGGAAGGGAAGCCCCTTTCTTTAAAAAAGGAGGACATCTCCCTCGTCCTGGAATGAAGAGCCTCATCCTGAGAGCAGATGCGGCGGAGACGGAGGAATTGCGAGAAGGGGATGGCATTTTTGCAAGAGACAGGGTGAGAAGAGGAATAGTCCAGGTAGCTGTGAGAGTCAGTAGGCTTATAGTAGACATCAGTGGATAAGTTGTCTCCAGAGATAGAGACAGAAAGATCTAGAAAGGGGAGGGAGGTGTCGGAAATGGACCAGGTAAACTTGAGGGCAGAGTGAAAGTTGGAGGCAAAGTTAATAAAGTCAACGAGCTCAGCATGCGTGCAGGAAGCAGCGCCAATGCAGTCGTCGATGTAGCGAGGGAGAAGTGGGGGACAGATACCAGTATAAGTTTGGAACATAGATTGTTCCACAAAGCCAACAAAAATGCAGGCATAGCTGGGACCCATACGGGTGCCCATAGCTACACCTTTAGTTTGGAGGAAGTGGGAGGAGCCAAAGGAGAAATTATTAAGAGTAAGGACTAATTCCGCTAGCTGGAGCAGAGTGGTGGTAGAGGGGAACTGATTAGGTCTGGAATCCAAAAAGAAGCGGAGAGCTTTGAGTCCTTCCTGATGGGGGATGGAAGTATATAGGGACTGGACATCCATGGTGAAAATAAAGCGGTGGGGGCCAGGGAACTTAAAATCATCGAAAAGTTTAAGAGCGTGAGAAGTGTCACAAACATAGTTAGGAAGGGATTGAACAGGGGGGAATAAAACCATGTCGAGGAATGCAGAAACGAGTTCGGTGGGGCAGGAGCAAGCTGAGACAATAGGTTTGCCAGGACAGGCAGGTTTATGGATCTTGGGTAGGAGGTAGAAACGGGAAGTGCGAGGTGTGGGAACTATAAGGTTGGCAGCAGTGGATGGGAGATCCCCTGAGCGGATAAAGTCAGTGATGGTGTGGGAGACAATGGCCTGGTGCTCCTTAGTGGGGTCACGATCGAGGGGTAAATAAGAGGAGGTATCCGCGAATTGTTGCTGTGCCTCGGCAAGGTAGAAGTCAGTACGCCAGACTACAACAGCACCCCCCTTATCAGCGGGTTTAATAATAAGGTTAGGATTAGTGCGGAGGGAGTGGAGAGCAGAGCGTTCGGAAGGAGTGAGGTTGGAATGGGAACAAGGTGCGGTGAAGTCGAGACGGTTGATGTCCCGTCGGCAGTTGGCAATAAAGAGATCCAGAGCAGGCAGAAGACCAGAGCGGGGTGTGCATGAAGAAGAGGAGGGTTGAAGACGGGAGAAGGGGTCATCAGTGGGGGTGGAAGAGTCCTGCGGAAGAAATAGGCTCGGAGACGGAGACGGCGGAAGAAGAGTTCCGCATCATGGCAAACACTGAATTCGCTGAGGTGTGGGTGAAGGGGGACAAAGGTGAGGCCCTTACTGAGGACAGAGCGTTCTGCCTCCGACAGTTGAAGGTCGGAGGGGATGATAAAGACCCGGCACGGATGAGAGCTGAGATCAGAGGGGGGAGGGGGGAGGCTAGGGGTGTCAGTGGAGAGGGGAGGGTTGGGGTGAGAGGAAGATGGAGCCTCTGAGGGCCCAGGAGCTGACGATGGGATCTGAGGGAGACGGGATTGCAGAGTTTTGGTGGGGGAAGGGGAGATGGGAGTCACAATAGCAGCACATAAAGACCTGGCCTGGAGTTCAAGGCTGGAGTTGCAGTTGGTGGTTGCGCAATCGCTGTGAATGTCTCCATGGTCATTGCTGGAGTCCAGGTTTTGAATATGCCCTGAGGTGTTTTAGCCGGCGAGATCAATGGCAGAGGCAATCTGAAGTTCGTGCCTGCTAGTTTCAGGGCCAGCAGGCTCTGGGGTCCACAGATGTAGGATCTTGCCATCTTTGCCTAACATGACAAAGTCAAAAAAACTGCGATTGCAGGCATGGATCCGACCGAGGATGAAATAACGGGCGGCCTTCTATATATTGGCGAGACCCGACACAGACTGGGAGACTGCTTTGCTGAACACCTACGCTCTGTCCGTTAGAGAAAGCAGGATCTCCCAGTGGCCACACATTTTAATTCCACATCCCATTCCCATTCTGACATGTCTATCCACGGCCTCCTCTACTGTAAAGATGAAGCCACACTCAGGTTGGAGGAACAGCACCTTATATTCCGTCTGGGTATCCTCTAACCTGATGGCATGAACATCGACTTCTCTAACTTCCGCTAATGCCCCACCTCCCCCCGTACCCCATCCATTATTTATTTTTATACACACATTCTTTCTCTCACTCTCCTTTTTCTCCCTCTGTCCCTCTGACTATACTCCTTGCCCATCCTCTAGGTTCCCCCCCACCCCGTCACTCCCCGAACCTCCTGTCCCATGATTCTCTCATATCCCTTTTGCCAATCACCTGTCCAGCTCTTGGCTCCATCCCTCCCGTTCCTGTCTTCTCCCATCATTTTGGATCTCCCCCTCCCCCTCCCACTTTCAAATCATTTACTAACTTTTCCTTCAGTTAGTCCTGACGAAGGGTCTCGGCCTGAAACGTCGACTGTGTCTCTTCCTAGAGATGCTGCCTGGCCTGCTGCGTTCACCAGCAACTTTGATGTGTGTTGCTATAAAAATACAGTTAAAAATAAATTGTGAACTGCAAAGAAAATTACAATTAAACAGTTTAATCCAACAGCCCCTCCAACTAGTCCTGACTGTTATTTGTAGACATATAGTTTACTCGAGTGCTTCTAGTAGTGGGAGTCCGTGTGCATGACAGGTTGGTTTAGACAAGTTATCTTTTGTCCATAACTTTATTAGTAAAAGTCCTTGGTGATGGATGTCACCTTCCTGAGTCACTTCCTCTTGAAGATGTGCTCAGTGGTGGGGAGGGTTATGCCTGAGATGGAGCTGGCTGTGTTTACAATTCTTGCAATCCTGTGTGTTAGACCCTCTCTACCTGGCAGGGATGCAACTTCAGTTTTAAATAACCACCTCCCCCAGCCCTTCCCCCACCTAACCGTGTAACTATGTCCCCTTGTTTGTCACTCACCCACAGCTGAAAACATTTTGCCACTTTTCCTGTCTGTCCCTGAGTGTGGATGAAAGAAGAGTGGAGGGCTCTGTGAGTGAAGGGTTAGATTGATCTTGGAGTAGATAAAAAGATTAAAAGATTAGCACAATATTGTGGGATGAAGGGCCTGTACTGTTCTATGTTCTATGGATGAAAAGTCAGTTGTAGACTGGAAGGTCAGATATTGAACATATCACTTTGCATAATTTAGTAGCAAATTTGCTGCAGTTTTGACCTGCCATTTGAATGCAAGAGGTTGCATTTACAAAACACTATGTTGCTTCCTTAAGGACCCCCAACAGCATCTTGTAATGAATTCTTCATCAAATGTACTCTATTATGCAGATCAACGGATCTGATATGCAGTCTTGATTGTGAGTTTTGTTGGCCCACGTCTGATGGAACGGGGAGGAATGTTGGCTCAGTACAATGGAAGGGACTGCAGATCTTCATGCAGTCCAGCTGATCTTTTTTTCCCGCTGTGCTTGTGAAAAGAAAGCATGAAATAGAGGTTGGAAGAAATAGTAAATGTTCAGCCTATTAGGAGCAATTCTGCACCACAGTTATGATGTCATCTTGTATGGTACAGATGGAATTTTAGGCTCTAATTTGTTGTGGAATCTGGTATATTTCGGTGGTGGTGACGTTTTTTTCAAAATTGTACAGTTTTCATAACATTTACAAATTTATAATATTTGTGTGGATAATTTCACTCTTTTCAACACTGACTGATTCCACAACCCTTGAACTCACTTTCAAGGACTCGACAATTCATACTTTCAGCATTAATTACTTACTTACATTATTATTATCACTATGATTACTTGTTTTTTTTGTGGTATTTGCACAAGTTGCCTTTTACACATTGATTATTTATTAGTCTTTGTGTGTAATTTTTCATTGATTCTCTTGTATTTCTTTGTTCTACTGCATGAAAATGACTTTCAGGTTAGTGTATGGTGACATACATATTTTGATAATAAATTTACTTTGAACTCTGAATGACCATTATATCCCTGCATTCACAGTACGAAATGTGTCATTCCACTTGTTCTCTGAATCTAGCTAAGATTCTGAAAGAGTTTAATTTGTCTCACGAATAGTGAAATGTATCAGTTTGTGTCTGGAGATTGTGCTGGGAGCAGCCTGCAAGCGTCACCATGCTTCTGGTGCCAATGTGGCATTCACAGAACTCACTAACCATAATCCATACGTCTTTGGAATGTGGGATGAAACCTGAGCACCCAGAGGAAACCCACAGAGTGAGAGGGAGAATGTACAAGCTCCTCATAGACAGCAGGAATTGAACCCCGATGGGTGAGTGTAGGCACTGGAACGTGATTGCACTAACCGCTATGCTACTCTGCCACATAGAGTATGGCTTGCTTGGCTACCCCAGGTGGACCTCAACAAAGACCACTACATCCCTGTTCTGTCCATGGTGACAAATGTGTATTCTGGAAAACCTGCTTCAATGTCAGTGTGCTGTGCGTGAATGATCTTGGAGAGAACCCATCTGACTACCAACCAAGCAAGGTTCTAGGGCTTGTTTGAAAGTTTTGCTCAAGATACCATCCAACAGAATCACCAGTTCCCTTTCCTGCAGTGCCTTAAAGACATTCCTCACAGAGCACAACTTGACCTGCTTCTGTTATAGCTGAGTCCATCACTGATAATTGAACTCATCTGCATGGAGTACTGACACAAGGAAGTAGCATCCATCATCAAGGACCCCCACCATACAGGCCATTCTCTCCTCTCGCTGCTACAGCTGGGAAGGAAGTACAGGAGCTTTAAGTCCCACACCACCAAAGTCAGGAACAGTTAATACCCTGCAACCATCAGGCTCCTGAACCAGTGTGGACAACTTCAATTACCACTACTGGGAACTGATTCTGCAATCTACACACTCACTTTCAAGGACTTTATAACTCACGTTCTCAGTAATTTTTTAATTTTATTTGCACAATTTGTCTTTTTCACCTTGGTTATTTGTCAGTCTATGTTTATGTATAGCTTTTCATGAATTCTATTGTAATTTTTTATTTTCCTGGAAATGCCTGCAAGGAAATGAATCTCAAGGTAGTATGTGGTAACATATACTTACTTTGATTATAAAGTTACTTTGACTTTAGAGCCTGTTCATGTAGAAATTTATATGTTGATGTCAGTTTTAGACTAGAAATGGCAAATCAATAATAAAATTATTAATTATTTTAATAATAGGATAAATTGCTAAAATTATAATATTTACTTTGAGATCAGGCAGCATCTGTGGAGAAAGAAGCAGAATTAGGATCATTAACCAGAAATGTTAATTCTGTTTCTCTTTCCCTGGGTGCTCCCAGATCGACTGAATGTTTCTGAGTTTTGGTCCTATTTCAGATTTCCGGTGACTGCAGTATTTTTGCCAAATTATTTAGTGCAAACTTAAATCATTGACTGTGAAGACATAGTATACATTGAAGTACTTACTTTGAATTCATTTCCATTCCGCTAGCAGTCTGTACAACTCATAATAATAGCACAAGGACTCTGTATAGAACCGGCAGTGAAAGTAATGCCACCTTAAAATCCCCAATAAGTTATCAATCAACTTGTACTTAAAGCAGATGTTCAATTGCTGTTCGGCAAGCTTGCTTTCAGCAGTCTATGGTCGCAGTTAATCTGATGAACCATTCTAGTTAGCTCCCCTCACTGCCCTCTATCTATGACCCCTGTCACTCTACTGCCCTGTAGACACTTTAAGCCACTTATTATAATGCAGTTTACACAATACATGCTAGTATATATATATTTAATCCCATTTTATTCTCCATCTGTACTTTAACCTCCAACTTTATATTTTATATAATTGTTTATTCTTTATAATTGTTGAATTTTTTTGTTGCATGTCGCACCCTGACCCACACACCACGTCAAATTCCTAATGCATATAAATGTAAATGGCGAATAAAGTTGATCTTTGATATCTCTCACCTCGTAGTTTTGCTGTTCTGAGTAGTTGTTACTGTTATTGCAACAGGATCTGTGTTTAATTTTGATAAATGTGGAGTCGACATTTCATAATTAGAATAGAAGTACCAGAAAAACTTTCACTTTTGTGGCACCTCTCATGGCCTCAGGATGTCCCAGTGAGATACTGCCAAATGCCATTGCTGAGGGAGTGCTGCACTGTCAGAAGGACTATCTTTTGTCTGAGATGTTACACCATCTCTCTGGTGATTACAAAGAACCCTGACCCTGTGAAAAGAGCAGGGGAGAATCTCCCCCAGTATTCAAGCCTCAAGCACAATCACTGAAGCAGTTTATCTGACCATTCATTTTGTTTGTAGTGTGTGAAACCGTGCTGTGTTCCCCACATTACAACAGTGACAACCTTTCAAAAGTAATCCCATTGGTTGTGAGGCACTTTGGGACATCCTGAGGATATGATAAGCTGCTATATAAAAGCAAGTTCTGTCTCACTGTCGAATTGTGGATCGAAGCAGCAAGCTTGGGTTGCCTGAGTTTGGGAAAAAGCAGACAGCGGTGAAAGTTTGAGATTTTAAAATGAGAACTTCATTACCTCCCTTTTCCAATAAAGACTTTGATATGGGAGAGTGACTAAACTCACAGAATGGGGGGGGTGGGGGGCTGTTTTTAGCACTTACCTCTCTGATCTACTATCCCTGGCCACTGCAGATTTCTCCACCCTTTTATGCTTGTTTCCTTCTTTTCTTTCCCCTTTGCAGCTATTTACAATTTTTGTACCAAATTCTTTTTCAAAGTTCAAAGTAAATTTTGTTATCAAAGTACATATATGTCACCATATCCTACCCTGAGATTCAGTTTCTTCTGGCCATTCATAATAAATACAAAGAACCACAATAAAATCAATGAAAAATTGCACATAAACAAAGACAGACAACCAATCAATGTGCAAAAGACAACAAGTTGTTCAAATACAAAAAGAAAAAAAACAAAAAAACCTACATCCATTGTCCATCTGTTTTGTCTTGCTTGCATCTATCTGTTGTTCAATTATTCCTGTGCTCCTGCCAATTCATAGCAGTCTACACTTTCCCAGTTGCCCTTTTCTTGAGTTCCATAAAGGCTCTTAAAACTCTCAACTTCAGCTATTTATAATGAGAGATTATTGGATCCACACAGCAACTTTGTCTCTCTATTCACTCAGAATGTCTACTGCAATTCCAAGGTGTTTTTTTTTCCTTTCATGAGCTATTATCCTTGCTTCCAGCTTTCTGGATAATCTCATAGTTGTTTTATGGTTCCTTGCTGGATCTCGCCAAGTGTACCCCTTGTGCAAAGAGTACCTTTGCGAAGATCAGGGGTATAAATGGAGAGGGAATCTGTCGAAGGTGGGAGGAAGCTTACCATCAGCAAAAAACACTGACGCAGAGCAGATGAGCTCAATGGCTTGACTGTGTTGTTTATGCAGTTAACAAAGGTGCCCCCTTGTGTGCAGCCTCTGATACAGCTAGCCTCATTCTAATCCAATCTGTGTCATGTTTCCAAAAAACGTCAAGCCTTCTGATGTCTGAATGTAGCATGCTTGTGTAAGACATACGAAAACAGATGGGCCATTAGTATAACATGATTAGATCAGAGCACAGCAGGCTGTCCTTTCATTGTAAACTATTTCATTTGCCAAAGTAACACACACACACACACACACACACACACACACACAATGCTGGAGGAACTTGGCAGGTAAGGCAGCATCTATGGAGAGGAATAAACAGTTGACACTTCATCAGTACAGGAAAGGAAGGGGGGAGAAGCCAGACTAAGAAGGTGGAAGAAGGGAAGGAGTACAAGCTAGAAAGTGATTATTTATTCCTTTCCTTAGATGCTGTCTGACCTGCTGAGTTCCTCCAGCATTTTGTGTGTGTTGCTTTGGGTTTCCAGCATCTAAAGAATCGCTTGCGCTTATGATTACTGTATTTGCCAATCCTTTTTTGACCACATTGATAGGTCGAGAAGATTAAAAAGTCTGGGATTTATTTTGGACACTAAGAATCAGAGTCAGTTTGCTCACCCTTGTTTGGTTTTTGAATGCTGATATAGAATAAAATTTTCCCTTGTCTTCATTTCAATCCAGTTGCTTCTGGTCACAAAAGGCCAAAAGATGCTCAGGGAGGAAGTTCAGCCAAGAAGCAAAAACGCAGCCACAAACGATCAGGGATCAACAACAAAAAGAAAAATCGAGCTGGTGAGGAAATGTGATGCTGCTTGCTTATGTTTGTTAAATATTGTATTGATTGTGTAGGTTTTAGTGATAATGTTATGCCTTTTTCTTTGACCAAGAATGCTCATAGCAAAAAGAGGAAATCTACTGAAAAACACAGCAAGTAAGACCATAAGACACAGGAGCAGAACTGGGTCTTTTGACCCATCAAGACTGCTCCGCCATTCCATCATGGCTGATTTATTCTCTCTTCCAACCCCATTGTCCTGCTTTCTCCCTGTAACCTTGGACACCCTTACTAATCAAGAACCTATCAACCTCCACTTTAAATATATCCAATGACTTGGCCTTCACAGCTGCCTGTGTTGATGCATTCCACAAATGCATCACCCTCTGGCTAATGAAATTTTCCTCATCTCTGTTCTAAAGAGACCTCCTTCTATTCTGAGGCTGTGTGCCCTCCTCCACTATAGGAAACATCTTCTCCTCATCCACTCTATCAATACTAGAAGTATTCAGCAATTCAGAGAGCATCTGTCAGAACAGAAATTGAGTTAATGTTTTCAGTTGATGAATTTCAAGACACTTCATCAGCCTGGCATGTTAATTCTGTTCCTTTCTCCACCATTCTCCATCTTATTTCAGATTTTCAGTGTTAGCAGAATTCTTCTTAAGGAAATATACTGTTCTATATGCACACTTGAAATATTGTGTTCAATTCTAGTCATCTCATTATTAAAGGGATGTGAACGCTTTAGGGAAGGTGCAGAGGAGATTTACCAGAATGCTGCCTGTATTGGAGAGCATGCCTTATGAAGAAAGGTTGAGTGAACTGGGGCTTTTCTCTTTAGAGCAAAGGAGGATGTGATGTGACTTAACTTAAGGTGATAAGAGGCACAGATAGAATGGGACAGCCAGAGACATTTTCCCAGGGAGGAAATGGCAAATACTAGAGGACTCAGTTTTAAGGTTATTGAATGAAAGTATGAGGGATGTGAGAGATAAAGAGTGATGTGTGCGTGGAATGCACCGCGGGGGTGGTGGTAGAGGCAGATACATTTAAGATACCCTTAGATAGGCAGATGGATGAAAGAAAAATGTTGGGCTACACAAGAGGGAAGCAGAGATTGATCTTGGAGTAGGTAAAAAGGCCATCACAACTTTTTGTGCTGAAGGGCAGTGCTGTGCTGGATGTTCTGTTTAAAAACCTTTCTATTCCAATCCTGCTCTGTCTGTCAACCAAATTTCAATCCATGCCAATATGTAACACCCAACTTTTAAAAAATTTTACTGAATCTTTTATGCGGGGCTTTTAACAGATTTCTGAAAATGCAACTATACCATGACTACTGATTTTTCTCTTTTATTTCTCTTGTTACTTCCTCAAAAAATATCTCCTGTAGGTTTGCCAAACACACTTCTCTTTTAGGATGCAAAGAAATGCAAGCCATACCACAAATTTGCATTTTTTATGAATGAATATTAAAACTAATTTCTTTGGTAGCTGGCTGCCACCTTCTGTCTGTGCTGCTGTGAAGTTTACCAGAACATAATCCTCCTTGAAAGCTGCTGTATAAACACATTGTTCCTGTTTTCACCTTATCTGCAGTGTAGGCTGGAAAACAAAAGAAAGGAAGATCTGCTGGAATAATGCATTCTTTCCTTAATTTCTTTCAGTAAACTTGTTTCTGACTCTGCTCATGTTATTGCTACTTAAGTGTACAAAATGAGGGCTTGTCCAGGGAGGCTATCTGAGTGGAATTGAGAAATGGGAAAGGTGTAGTAACTCTTTTGGGAGTGTATTATAGACCACCAAATGGGGAGCGAGAATTGGAGGAGTAAATTTGTAAGGAGATAGCAGATATTTGTAGTAAGCACAAGGCTGTGATTGTGGGAGATTTTAATTTTCCGCACATAGACTGGGAAGCCCATACTGTAAAAGGGCTGGATGGTGTGGAGTTTGTAAAATGTGTGCAGGATAGTTTTTTGCAGCAGTACATAGAGGTACCAACTAGAGAAGGGGCAGTGTTGGATCTCCTGTTAGGGAATGACATAGGTCAGGTGATGGAGGTTTGTGTTGGGGAGCACTTCGGGTCCAGTGATCACAATGCTATTAGTTTCAATATAATTATGGTGAAGGATAGGTCTGGACCCAGGGTTGAGATTTTTGATTGGAGAAGGGCTAACTTTGAGAAGATGCAAAAGGATTTAGGAGGAGTGGATTGAGGCAATTTGTTTTATGGGAAGAATGTAATAGAGAAATGGAGGTCATTTAAGGGTGAAATTTTGAGAGTACAGAATCTTTATGTTCCTGTTGGGTTGAAAGGAAAGGTTAAAAGTTTGAGAGAGCCATGGTTTTCAAGGAATATTGGAAACTTGGTTTGGAAAAAGAGAGATATCTACAATAAATCTGGGCAGCATGGAGTAAATGAGGTGCTCGAGGAATATAAAGAATGTAAAAAGAATCTTAAGAAAGAAATTAAAAAAGCTAAAAGAAGATATGAGGTTGCTTTGGCAAGTAAGGTGAAAATAAATCCCAAGGGTTTCTACCGTTATATTAATAGCAAAAGGATAGTGAGGGATAAAATTGGTCCCTTAGAGAATCAGAGCGGATAGCTATGTGTGGAGCCAAAAGAGATGGGGGAAATTCTGAACAATTTCTTTTCTTCAGTATTCACTAAGGAGAAGGATACTGGATTGTGTAAGATAAGGGAAACAGGTAGGGAAGTTATGGAAACTATGATGATTAAAGAAGAGGAAGTACTGGAGCATTTAAGGAATATAAATGTGGATAAGTCTCCGGGTCCTGACAGGATATTCCCTAGGACATTGAGGGAAGTTAGTGTGGAAATAGCAGGGGCTCTTACAGAGATATTTCAAATGTCATTAGAAATGGGGATGGTGCCGGAGGATTGACATATCGCTCATGTTGTTCCATTGTTTAAAAAGGGTTCTAAGAGTAAACCTAGCAATTATCGGCCTGTGAGTTTGACGTCAGTGGTGGGTAAATTGATGGAAAGTATTCTTAGAGATGGAATATATAATTATCTGGATAGACAGGGTCTGATTAGGAACAGTCAACATGGATTTGTGCATGGAAGGTCATGTTTGACAAATCTTATTGAATTTTTTGAAGAGGCTACTAGGAAAGTTGACGAGGGTAAAGTGGTGGATGTTGTCTATATGGACTTCAGTAAGGCCTTTGACAAGGTCCCACACGGAAGGTTCCGTTAGGTGTTAATATTGAAGTAGTAAAATGGATTCAGCAGTGGCTGGATGGGAGATGCCAGAGAGTGATGGTGGATAACTGTTCCGTTAGATTGGAGGCCAGTGACTAGTGGTGTGCTTCAGGGATCTGTACTGGGTCCAATGTTATTTGTCATATACATTAATGATCTGGATGATGGGGTGGCAAATTGGATGAGTAAGTAGGCAGATGATACTAAGATAGGTGGAGTTGTGGATAATGAAGTAGGTTTTCAACACAGAATGAAGTAGGCTTGCAGAGAGATTTAGGTCGATTAGAAGAGTGGGCTGAAAGATGGCAGATGGAGTTTAATGCTGATAAATGTGAGGTGCTACATTTTGGTAGGACTAATCAAAATAGGACATCCATGGTAAATGGTAGGGCATTGAAGAATGCGGTAGAACAGAGGGATCTAGGAATAATGGTGCGTAGTTCCCTGAAGGTGGAATCTCATGTGGATAGGGTGGTGAAGAAAGCTTTTGGTATGCTGGCCTTTATAAATCAGAGCATTGAGTATAGGAGTTGGGATGTAATGTTGAAATTGTACAAGGCATTGGTGAGGCCAAATTTGGAGTATTGTGTACAGTTTTGGTTACCGAATTATAGGAAAGATGTCAACAAAATAGAGAGAGTACAGAGAAGATTTACTAGAATGTTACCTGGGTTTCATCTCCTAAGTTACAGAGAAAGGTTGAACAAGTTAGGTCTTTATTCTTTGGAACGTAGAAGGTTGAAGGGGGACTTGATAGAGGTATTTAAAATTATGAGAGGGATAGATAGAGTTGACGTGGATAGGCTTTTTCCACTGAGAGTGGGGGAGATTCAAACAAGAGGACATGAGTTGAGAGTTAAAGGGCAAAAGTTTAGGGGTAACATGAGGGGGAACTTCTTTACTCAGAGAGTGGTAGCTGTGTGGAACGAGCTTCCAGCAGAAGTGGTTGAGGCAGGTTTGATGTTGTCGTTTAAAGTTAAATTGGACAGTTATAAGGACAGGAAAGGAATGGAGGGTTATGGGCTATATGCAGGTTGGTGGGACTAGGTGAGAGTAAGAGTTGGGCACGGACTAGAAGGGCCGAGATGGCCTGTTTCCGTGCTGTAATTGTTATATGGTTAAAATGCTGTAGGAACTCAGCATGTTAGGTAGTTTCTATGGAAAGGGAATCTTATCTTTTTGCTACTTGTGCTTATAAGCTTAATGGCAAGAGATTAGGATGCAGTGGGAATCTTTTCTTCTATTTCCAAATCTAGCTTTGTGCTCCATTTAATAGGACCATACATGGTGGCAATTTTCCCCACAGCAGCCATGCTAGTTCTTTGAAAAATCTGATCAATTAACTTCATTCTTACGCTTTTTTCCTTAAGAGCTTGCAGTTTCACTGCATTATTTTCAATTCTTTCCCTTCTCTTTATTTCTGCGTCAGGATCTTGGATTATTGTAAAGTTCAATCCAATTTGGTTAACCTCAATCATAGAATGTCATTGAAGGAACCCGTTTGGCATATTGACTGGATGTCTGCACACTGTATAGCAATTCAATTCCTTTGTCCCTTTGCCATGCCCACCAAATTATTTTCCTTCAAGGAACATACAATTTTATTTTGAAAGTTTTAGTTGACCCTTTCAGGCAGCAAGTTGCAACTCATAGTCATAGACCAGTGCAGCACAGCAACCGGCCCTTTGAGCCATCCAGTCCGTGCTGACCTGTTATTCTGCCTAATTCTCGACCCGCTTCATACCCCTCCCATCCATGTATTTATCCAATGTTGCAATTGGACTCACATCCACCACCCTTGCTGACAGCTCATTCCACACTCTCACCACCCTCTGAGTGAAGAAGTTTCCCACTGGTTCCTCTTAAAAATCCCACCTTTCTCCTTTAACCTAGTTGTAGTCCCACTCAGCCTCTGTGGGAAAAGCATGCTTGCCTTTGCCCTATCTATAACCCTCATGTTTTGTTTACTTCTATCAAATCTCCCCTCATTCCTCTGCACTCCAGGGAATAAAGACCATACCTATTCCACTTCTCCCTATAACTGGGGTCCTCAAGTCCCAGCAACATCCTTGCAAATTTTCTCTGTACTCTTTCAATCGTATTTACAACTTTCCTGTAGGTAGGTGACCAGAACTGCATGTAATACTCCAAGTTTGGCCTCACCAATGTCTTATACAACTGTAGTGTAACATTCTAACTCCTGTACTCAGTACTGTGATTTATGAAAGCCAATGTGTCAAATATGCCCTCTCTACCCATGACACCAGTTTCAAGGAATTAAGGATCTGTATTCCCAGATATCAACATAACATACCATTACCAGAGTCTTATACAACTTCAGCGTAACTAGTCCCTGCATTAAAAATACTGTTCTTCAGATTCACTGCATTATCTCATGCCCATCACTTCAAATTTGTCACCCCTTGAAGGGAGGTAGTTTTTTTCTAAACTCCTCATGATCTTGAATAATTTTATTAAGTCTTTCCACATTCCTCATTCCAAGAACCAGCCCCATTTTCAGTCTAACCTTGTGACTGCAATTTCTCGTTCTGAAATCATACTAATATATCACTACCGCACTCTTTCGAGCACATTGACATCTTTCCTGCAGCGTTCAGAAGTGGACACACTTCATTTGTGGATTATTATTTAAATGGGTTGAACATCTCATCTGTGTTAATCATATTTTTTAATCCCGCAGTTCTACTGGAAAGGTGAAATAGAATCGGAAACAGGTTTATTGTCACTGACATGTGGAACTTATTGTTTTGTGCAGCAGGACAGTGCAATACATAAAAATCACTAAGTTGCAATAAATAAATAGTTCAAGGGGGGGTAATTATAGGCAGTATTGCTAGACCATTCAGAAGTGTGATAGCGGGGAAGAAGCTGCTCCTAAAACGTTGAGTGCGATTTCAGGCTCCTGTACCTCCTCTGCTAAAGGTCCATAATGATTCTGCCTTCTTGAAGACAGAAATCAATAGGTTAGGCAACATCAGTGGGAACAGAAACAAAGCTAACGTCTCAGGTCAGAGTTCCTTCCTTAGAACTAGGACAGCAGAAATGTGTTAAGCTGCAGGGTGGGTGGGAAGGGGATGTTTCTGGTAGAATATTAATGGAGGTATGTTGTCTGAGGAAAGAAATGTGGCTCAAAATGTATGGAGGGAAATAAACAGTCAACATTTAAAGCTGAGACCCTTCATTAGCTGTCATTAGCTTCACTGTGCAAGACAATAGCATTATGCCAGAATTGCAAGAGTGTCAGGGGTCAGAAGTGAGTGGAGTTGCTATTACTAAGGAGATGATGTTTGGGAAGCTGAAGGGTCTGAAGGTAGACATCACCTGGACCAGATGGACTAGCCCCCAGGGTTCTGAAAGAGGTGGCTGAAGAGATTGTGGAGGCATTAGTAATGATCTTCCAAGAATTGCTAGATTCTGCAATAGCTCTGGAGGACTGGATAATTGCAAATGCACTCCACTGTTTAAGAAGAGAGGGAGGCAGAAGAAAGAAGATTATAGTCTAGTTAGCCTGATTTCAGTGGTTAGAAAGATATTGGAGTCCATCACTAAGGATGGGGTTCAAAGTAAATTTTATTATCAAGGTACATAACATGTCATCTCATACAACCCTGAGATTCTTTTTCTGCGGGCATATAGAATAGTAACTATAAACTGTAAACATCAGGATCTATAAACTGTAAACAAACTGTGCAAGTGCAGATATAAGTAAATAGCAATAAATAACGAACATGAATTAACAATGTAACCGGATCCTAAAGTGAGTGTAGCTATCCCCTTTTGTTCAAGAGCCTGATGGTTGAGGGGTAGTAACTGTTCTTGAACATGGTGGTGCCAGTCCTGAGGTGCCTGCACCTTCTACCTGATGGCAGCAGCGATAAAAGAGCATGGCCTGGGTAGTGAGAATCTTTAATGATGGGTGCTGCTTTTCTACAGCAATATTTCATGTAGATGTGCTCAATGGTTGGGAGGGTTTTATCTGTGCAGTACTGGGCCAAATCCACTACTTTTTGTAGGATTTTCTGCTCAAGGACATTGGTGTTTCCATTCCAGGCGGTAATGCAACCAGTCAGCACACTTTCCACCACACATCTATAGAAGTTTGCCAAGATTTTTGCTGACATGCTGTACTTCTGCATGTTTCGGGGTAATTGGGGGCATATGATAAAGTAGGCTAAAGTTAGTATGGTTTCCTGAAGGGAAAATCTTCCCTGACAAATCTGTTGGAATTCTTTGAGGAAATAGCAGGATAGATAAAGGAGAGAGTCAGTGGGTGTTGTTTACTTGGATTTTCAGGAAACCTTTGAAAAGATGCCACACATGAGGCTGCTTAACACACTAAGAACCGATGGCACTACAGGAAAGTTACTAGCATAGATGGAAGATTGGCCTTCTGGCAGGAGGCAAAAACTGGGAATAAAGGAAGCCTTTTCTGGTTGGCTACCAGTGACTGGTGTTCCATAGGGGTCAGTGTTGGGATTGCTTCTTTTCTCGTTATGTCAATGATTTGGATAATGGAGTTGATGGCTTTGTGGCAAACTTTGCAGACAATGTGCAGATAGGTGGAGGTTGCAGGTAGTGTTAAGGAAGCAGGAAGTTGGCAGAAGGACATAGACAGATTGGGAGAATGGGCAAAGAAGTGGCAGATGGAATATAGTGTAGGGAAGTGTATGGTCATATACTTTGGTAGAAGGAATAAAGACATAGACTGTTTTCTAACAGGGAGAAAATTCAAGACACAGTACTAGAATATAAAAAAAATGTAGTGCTAAGGCTTTATAAGGCATTAGTCAGACTGCACTTGGAGTGTTGTGAGCAATTTTGGGCCCCTTACAAAAAATGTGCTGGCATTGGAAAGGATCCAGAGGAGATTAACAAGAGTGATTCTGGGAATGAAAGGATTAACGTATGAGGAGCGTTTGATGGTTCTGAGACTGTACTCACTGGAATTTAGAAGAATGGGGGTATCTCATTGAAACCTATTGAATATTGAAAGGCCTAGACAGAGTACATGTAGAGAGGATGTTTTCTATAGTGGGAGAGTTGAGGACCAGAGGGCACAGCTTCAGGATGGAGGGATGTCCATTTAGAACAAAGATGAGGAGGAGTTTCATTAGCTAGAGGTGGTGAATCTGTGGTATTCATTGTCACAGATGGCTGTAGAGGCCAAGTCATTGGGTGTATTTGAAGCAGAGGTTGGTAGGATCTTGATTAGTCAAGGGATCAAGGGTTATTGGGAGAAGACAGGAGAATGGGATTGAGAGGGATAATAAATCAGCTATGATGGAATGGCGGAGTAGACTTGATGAGCCAGATGGTCCAGTTGTGCTTCTGTATCTTATGGTCTTTTGGCCCAAACCCAAAATGTTTATTTCCCTCCATAAATATTGCCTGACTTGCTGTGTCTTTCCAGAATTTTGTGTGCATATTGCTCAAGATTGCCAACATCTGCAGAATATCTTGTGTTTGTTGCTCAGTGTTTGCTCATTCAAAAACTTTTTGCTTGTGGTAAGAGTACCAAAAAACAGAGGGCATAGGTTTAAAGGGCTCTGAGAGGTCAGTTACTATTTGACAATGGTTGATATCTGGAACCTACTGACAGAAGAGGTGGTGAAATCAGATACAATCTCTACATTTTTGAGGCACTTTGACACCTAAATAAGTGAGCTATTGTGGTGTACTATCTGAATGGGAATACTGTAGGCATGAGTTGGGTGGACTAAGGAGCAGTTTCTGTCCAGTACCATCTATTAACTATGTGACTGTATGACCAACTGATCCTGTCCAGATTCGAGGCCGTCTCCTTTCACCTCTAGTCAATCTGTATACAAGGAAACATTCTGAACTGTCTATCAGTGAACAAACCATGATGGGGGGGGGGCAGTTTTTTTCTTGCATCTTGCACTCTATTGGATTCTGATGTTTTTAAAACAAGCTTCATTTGGAAGTCAGAAAGGAGGCACAAAACTTGTTACTTCAAAATTGTTTTATTAAGTGTGAATAGAACAAAGAAAATTAAAAACGGACAGTAATAGAAGCATAGGCTAGTAGCAGAAGTGAGAGAGAAGCAAAAAGAAAGAAGATGGCAGTGACTTGTGGTCAGCTCTTTATACTCCATAGATAAGAAATATTCTATTCAAATTCAACTGTCAGCCAATCAGATAGCCCTAATTCAAGTAATCTAGCATCAAAGAAGCTTCTAGTACTTTCCAGAATTGTACAGATCTAACAATGAGTGGATATACTGAAAAACTGTACATACACACTGTGGCCACTAGGAAACATACTAACAGTTACGCATATATAAGTAGTTATAAAAATACAAGCAAGCAATTAATTGCTAAGCTGTGATGAAAATAACAGACAAATCCAATGACCCTGATCTAGTTATGTTTACCTCTAATGTTTTGTGACATTTTGCATAGGCTTGTTGGGCTGGAGGAGCCTTTTACCCTGCTTTATCTCTAAATAGATAGATGATTGATTGGTAAGTGAAAAATGATTCATAAATAGATAGAATGATCCAGGAAGATATTCGCAGAGGAATACAGAGGAAACTTTCCACTCTTAAAAGAACTTTTTTTACAACAATTTGTAAGTAAGACCCAAATTACATCCTCAGATGTTTATGAAGAATGCCAATTCAGGTAAGTGCAAGTAGACTGACTTTGATACCTGCCAAGTGTTTATGTTAAGTTCAGTTTAGAAAAGGATCATCTGGTGATCTATCTAGTCACTTTAAAGGACTTTACTGTGACCACTTTACATACATTTTCTTTAATGTTAAAGATTTATTTTGCACCAGAAATAGTATTTTGTTGATTGGGGAGATCCCAGGGCCACAAAAGCAAGTAAATGCATTCTCTTCTTAATATTCACAGCAAACAGTAGCGATAGTGAAGAGATGTCTGCGGGTGAAAATACTGCCAAATCTGTACAGGTGAAGAAGAGTTCTTCAGTGGTAGCACCAGGAATCAATTCTCTGCCGGCTAGCACATCTACCACCAAAGTACTGAGCCCTGGAAAACCGTCTCTGAATGGGGAAAAGAATAGTGCACAGGAACAGAGCAGCAGGAGCTCAAGATCTTACAAATGGAGTATCCAGATGGGTGAGTTTGTCTCTTTTTAGCTGTGAAATAACTTCAGTTGATTTTTCTTCCATGCTAAGGTAGAAAGACTAGGTGCGGGTCTTAGATGAGGAAAATGGAGCTTTTAACCACTTGTTGGATCCCAATACTTTTGCAATCTTTGGAAGTCAAGAAGGAGGCACAAAACCTTTTTCTTACAGCTGTATTATTAAAGAATGAAGAACGAACAAAGAGAGAGCTGAGAGTGCAAAGAAAAAGACAAAGGAAAATCATTTGTGATCCTCTCAGATACAGTGGAGATAACATTTTCAGTGATAACAATTAATCTATAAAATAGCCAGATTTAAGTAGTGTGATACCTCCTACTGGAAACTAATAAGTTTCTAGAGAAATGCAGAAGCAACTGTACAGTAATTTCTGCAACATTCGCTGAACAATTACATGTCTGTAGGTGATTATATTAAAATATAAGCAAGTATTGGAAAGTTAAATTACAAGAAAAATAATTTTATACCTCATTTCAACACCTTCCCTCCCTCCTGAGAATAGTTAGATAGATCTCTAATGACCATAAGACATAGGAGAAGATAGGCCATTTGGTCTATCTAGTCTGCTGTGCCATTCCATCATGGCTGATTTATTGTTCCTCTCAAACCCATTCTCCTGACCTTCTCCCGGTAAACTTTGACACCTTTACTGATCAAAAAGCTATCAATCTCTGCTTTAAATGAACCCAATGATTTGTCTCTACAGCCATCTGTCGCAATGAATTCCACAGATTCACCACTTGCTGGCTAAAGAAATTCTTTCTCATCTCTAAAAAGATGTCATTGTAATTTGAGGCTGTCCCCTCTGGTCCTGGACTCTGCCACTATAGAAAACATCCTCTCCACATTCACTCTATCTAGACTTTTCAATATTGGATGGGTTTCAATGAGATGCCCCTCTCCTCAGTCTTCCTAACTCCACTTAGTACAGGCCCAGAGCCATCAAAGATTGGAGGCCTGCTGCTCACAGCAGTGTACCCAGGGACAACACCCATCCCCTGTAGAAACTGCACAATGGCTGCAATGGTAAGAACGTTAATAGAGAACAGAATCCTCCTTATGACATTGACCTATACAACTTTGTAATTATTCCTTTACAAATCTGCAGTGCTACATATGAAATATTCCTGTTGTTTCTCACAGAAATATGTTCTAAGTTATCAGAATCTGATTTATTTGTCACATGTACGTTGAAACGTGCAGTGAAATATGTCATTTGCATTAACAACCAACACAACTGGGTGCCACGGTAGTGGTTAGTGCGATGCTGTAACAGCATGGGGCATTCCGGAGTTCGTTATTCAATTCCAGCATCGTCTGTAAGGAGTTTGTACGTTCTCCCCACGACCATGTAGGTTTCCTCTGGGTTCTCCAATTTCCTCCCTCTGTCCAAAGATGTATTGGTTGGTAGGTTAATTGGTGACTGTAATTTGTCCTGTGTTAAATAGGTGTGTTTCTGGGCGGTGCGACTCGTTGGGTTGGAAGAGCCTGTACCGCACTGTATCCTCTAAATAAGATAAAACTAATGATGTACTTGGGGCAGCCCATGAGTGATACACACACATTCTGGCACCACCATAGCCTACCCACAATGCTTGGCAGAGCAAAATAGATCACAACAAAATGAGCCCCTTTCCTCCCGCCCACAATCCCTCCCATTTATTCATTCTTTTATGCTTTCTTTATATATCCTTGTACCTCTACCTGCAGTGGGTTTCACACAATTTTGTTTTTACAGTGTTAACCAGTTTATGAAATCCATAATTTTACAACTAAATGCTTTTGTGTAGATTTACAATTTAAACTCCTTTCCCTTTTGTTAACCTCTCCACATTTGATGTCATGAAATGATCTGTTTCAGAGATCCAGGCAGATATACCACTGTAATGCACCGCACATATACACTCAGTGGCCACATTAGGTACAGGAGATCAAGCTATGGTCTTCTGCTGTTGCCCCACCACTTCAAGGTTTGACATTTTGTTAGTTTAGAGATGCTCTTCTGCACACTACTGTTCTAATTTGTTGTTATCTAATTTGAGTTACTGTCACCTTCCTGTCAGCCTGAACTATTCTAACCATTCTCCAGTGACCTCTCTCATTAACGAGGCGTTTCGCTCACAGAACTGTTGCCCAAGGAATGTTTCCTGTTTTTTCCACCATTCTCTGTAAACTCTAAAGAATGTTGTGCATGAAAATCCCAGAAGATCAGCAGTTTCTGATATACTCAAACCACCCCGTCTGGCACCAATAGTCATTGCACAGTCAAAGTCACTTAGATCATGTTTCTTCACTATTCTGATGTTTGGTCTGAACAAAACTGATATGCTTTTATACGTTGAGTTGCTTCCACATGATTGGCTGATTAGGTGTTTGCATAAACAAGCAGGTGTACCTAATAAAGTGGCCACTGAGTGTAATTCCTACAGACTTGTATCTGCTTGAAGCAATCTCACCTCACAATGTGATGCTGATCTCTGCGGCTGCTAAGCTTACCTGCGCAGGGAGTTTATATTTAGTTGGTGTCTTATCTATCCATCTTAACCAACCACCTTAATTCCCAATTTTAATCATCGTCCTGTCTAGCGAAAATCTAGAGTGAAATTTCTTTCATTCTTGTTTTATGATCCTGCACTTTATCATTTACCTGCACTGCACTTTTATGGTAGCTTTTACACTTTATTCTGCATTGTTAATGTTTTACCTTAAGAAGACAAACTGTGCAAATACAAAAATAAATAAGTAGATAAATGCTGAAGATGTGAGTTGTAGAGTCCTTGAAAGGGAGCCATAGGTTGTGTTCAGGGATCGGTTCAGAGTTGTGAAGTTACCTGCACTTGTTGAGGAGCCTGCTGTTTGAAGTGTAATAGTCCTGAACCTGGCGATGTGGGGCCCAAGGCTCCTGTCCCTCTTTCCTGCTGGCAGCAGTGATCGCCTGGATGATGGATGGTGGGTCCCTTGATGATGGATACTGTTCTCTTGTAGCAATCCTCCTTGTAGACGTGCTCAATGCTCATCTGTTTCTAGTTAACCGGAACAGCCTTTCTCTTTCTGTCTGTAATACAATCAGAATTCCCTTGCCTATGGAGGTGTTCCCATGAGGTGTATTTCTCAGCAGGAAGGGACACATAACTTTTGAGGAAAAATGTAGGAACACATCTCACTTATAACATGGGGGAAAATAAGGTTCACATTACAGAAAACTGTGATGCAGGTGATTTTCTAGGAACTCAACCCCTGTCCCCCATAACATGGTGGGGTACATTATACTTCCCAGAATGAACTTCCGTGTCCCCACCTTCTTATTCTGGTATCTTCCCCCTTCCTTTCCATCTTGATAAAGGGTCTTGGCCCAAAGCATTGACTGTTTGTTAATTTCCATAGATGCTGCCTGATCTACTGAGTTCCTCCAGCATTTTGTGTGTCTTGTATTCATGAATTTTATTTGCTAATTTGTTCTTACCATCCTAATATGTGTTGTTTGTTATTTTAAAATTTCTGCCCTCAGCTGATGTTGAAAATATGAGTGGTGTGGAGCGCATTGCGTTTCTTCAAGAGAAGCTACAGGAGATCAGGCGACATTACCTCTCCCTAAAATCTGAGGTCGCCTCCATCGACAGAAGGAGAAAGCGCATGAAAAAGAAGGAGCGTGATAGTAAGTCCAGTCTTGCTGTACTGTTCCACACGCCCTGGAAAGAAATTTTCAAGTCCTAAAAGCACATTGGGACATTGTTACCTTATTTAAGATACTGTACAAACGGTGATGTTTTTCTAATCGAGTCATAGAAATGAAAGGGGAAGGCTGTACAGCAGCTAGTCTATTTAGAACATAGGACATTACAGCACAATACAGGCCCTTCTTCCCATAATGTTTTGCTGACCTTTTAACTTTAAGATCAATTTAACCCTTTCCTCCCACATAACCCTCCATTTTTCTGTCATCCATGTGCAAATCTAAGAGTTTCTTAAATGCCTATAATGTATCTGCCTCTACCACCACCCTGGCATGGTCAAACACACACTCACAATTTCTGTGTAAAGAACTTATCTCTGACATTCCCACTCTTCCCCCCCCCCCCCAAAACTTTCTCCAATCACCTTGAAATAAGGCCCTCTTATATTAGCCATTTCCACTTTGGGAAAAAGTTTCTGCCTGTCTACTTAATCTATACCTCTTATCTTATACACATCACCTCTCATCCTCCTCCTCTCCGAAGAGAAAAGCCCTAGTTCGCTCTACCTGTCCTCATAGACATTTCTCTAAAGCAGGTAGCATCCTAGTAAGTACCCTCTGCACCTTCTCCAAAGCTTCCACGTGTTTCCTATGATGAGGTGACCAGAAATGAACACAATATTCTGAGTGTGGTCTAACTAGGGTTTTATACAGCTACATTACTTCAAGGCTTTTGAACTCAGTCCCCAAATAATTGTTTATAATTGTGATCCTGTTGTTTATGTATACCTTGAGCGAGGAAGCGGGGAATGGGAATGTAAACGTAAACATTGGGATTTCCACCAGCGAATGAACTGAGTCTCTGTGTCCACAGCTGAAGCCCACTGCAATAGGCTATAACCGAGAGTTGGGAGAGTGCAGAGAACAGTAGAGTAGTATTTAGTAGTGTTGTTACAGTGCCAGCGACACGGGTTCACTGTAAGCAAGGAGTTAGAAACGTTCTGTTGTCATGTGGGTTTTCTTCCACATTCCAAAGATGTTCGGGTTAGTAGGTTAATTGGTCACACGGGTATAATTGGGCTGCATGGGTTTGTTAGAAGGGCCTGTTACCATGCTGTATCTCTAACTGAAAATTAGCTCCAAAAAATGCTTAAGAATTTCTTTTGTTGTCCCTAATCCACAGCAAATGCAACAGTGACAACGGCATCCTCTTCTTCCTCACCTTCGTCCAGCTCTCTCACAGCTGCCGTCATGTTAACGTTGGCCGACCCCTCTGTATCCAACTCGTCTCAGAATGGGCTGTCGGTAGAATGTAGGTGATGAAAGGACCTCCCGACGCACAGTGCACTTAAACGGCTCCCGGGCTACTTTTATTTTATTTTTTATTATTAATATTTTTTTTAAAAGAGATGCTGGATAGAGGCACAAAGAGAAAAAATTACGAAACATTAAAACAACTCAACTAGCACTGTACGCCACAAGAAAAACTGCTTCTCAGCAAAACTAACAGCACTTAAGTGCACTTTTGTGAAGACGTAGAAGTACAATGGAATGTTCTGTTGGAGCAATAACCATTTACAATCTGCCTGGGAATCTTGTAACTGTTGATGGATGGGCCGTACCATGATTTCTTTTGTGTGGGTGGGTGCGGGGTTGCAAGAAGGACTTTTGCCTCTGTATGTTCCTTGTTCGAAGATTCTGTGCACGCCGTGCCATTTTAAAGGGCCAACTTTTAACCATTTCTGGCAGTGTTCATGAGACCTCGCCCCCCCCCCTCACCCTCACCACACCCTCCACTCCCGTTGAAGCTGGACCACATGACGATCTCTGGTATTGATTTGATTCACTTCTACTGCACAGGCTTGCTGTTCTTTAAATGAATTTTACTGTCAAAGGTTTTTAAAAAATGGAAAATTGCTCGCATTATTTTGTGTAACACAAGCACAGGTAAATCAAAGATTACAGTGGGCAGACAGTGGTGGAACATAGTGCTTTTGGCATCAGCCTTCAATGTATAACCAAAATGCATATGAGATTCCTTCCTGATTACTGCCTTGTGTTTACAGGTTCGGATCTAGGGGAAAGGTTACTGTGAGTTTTCCCTGACCTGTTCAGTTGGAGAGGAAACCTATTTTGTCATTTTTATATAAAGTCATTGATATTTTTTCTTTAATTTTGATACAGAGCATTTCGTCAAAAAATGAAAGAAAATAGCTAACAAAAACTGTAAAAAAAAAATCTTTAAAAGAACTGTGTATAATGAACAATGTACTTGCCAGCCTAAAAGATATATTTATTCTAGGGAAATGATGACAAGTTATATTTTTGTGTTTTTTTTTCCTTGTAAATGAAAAGGGGATTTTTTTTCTCTGGACACATGAAATACTTGGTTTCTACTGTTTATTTTACCATTGGCGAAGCAGACCACAACCTGTCTTCGTCTCTGCCTGGGCTGTGTAGCAAGCTGCCTATCCGTTCGCTGTGTGATCTGCTGAGATTATTGAGGTAGCGTCAAAGGATTTGAAATTGAGATACACAGTTCACAGCCGTGCCCTGGAATAAACAAAAAAACTACCCTCTGCCTGGATTTTGTTGTATGTAACAATAAGTCTTGTCTTTGTCCAACACATGTACTTATCAGTGATTCTTTACTTTTTATAATGCCTTTTGTATATTTAGAACACCCGTACCTACCATCCACCCTGCCCCCACCTACCCCCTTGGAGTTGTATTTAAAGAGCAGTGCTGTTAAAACACTGCACGTCTCTGTACAGACTGTTCACTGTTTTTATGATAACTTTGGTGTACCTTGATTCAAAATTAGCATGTTGCTTTTTATCTTTTTTTAAAAAGGTATCAAAAAAGTGTGAGGGGGTGTGTGTCTTTTTGGCAAGACCTGCAAGATGGTTTTACGTTTGTAGATGTTGGGTTTTTCTTTCCCTCTGAATTAACACAGGATCTTTGTAGGAAAAGCCTATTTGTTTGGTCTGTGTAGCTTGTGCTCTTAAAAGAATTTTCTTGACAATGGTTTCAGAATATTTTGACCATGTACATGACTGTAGGACCTTTGTTTGACAGCTCAATGTACTTTAAAAAGAACTTATTAAAAGTTATATAATATTTATTAGATTCCAAAAAGGTTGGAAATTATGTAATTTATTGTAAAAAAAAATGTAAGCAAATTGAAAGGCTTCCATTTGAAATAAAATGCCATAGTTTGTGAAAGTTTTCTTTCTAGCACACCAAAATGGAGTTTTTAATTTACTATGTGTTGAATTTATTGGCTGTGCGTGACAGTTCGCTTTATGCAGTTCTTTATGTGAGCTGCATGAACAAGCCTGTGCAGGACACTTTTCAAAGTTAGTTAGAGCTTTGTTGTCATTGCTGAGAACAAGATTACAGTGTTACTCCATTCAGTCCAAAACAGCATACTGACAATTCAGTTACTAAAAACACATTGACTAAATTTAAAATAACATCTGAGTTATTTAGAGTGACATCTAAGTTACACTAACTTAAAAACAAACAACTGTAAATGGGGCATTGTTCAGTTGCACCACAGCCCTGAGTGGAAAAAAAAGCTGTTTTTCAAATCCTTAATCAAATAAAGACTTAACCGAGGTGCAGAATTAGGCCATTTGGCCCATAGAGTCGTCTTCACTATTCAATCATGCAGATTCATTATTTTGCTCAACTCCATTTTCCTGCCTTCTCATAACCTTTGATGCTCTTGCTAATCAAGAACCAATTGATCTCTGCTTTAAGTGTACCCAGACTTGGCCTCCAAAGCCATCAGTGGCAATGAATTCTATAGATTCCTCTCTCTCTCTGGATAAAGAAATTTTTCCTCATTACTGTTCTAAAGGGACATAATTCTATTCTGAGGCTATGTCCTCTGGCCCTAGACTCACTCCATCCCTCCCTTTCTCCCCCCCCCCCCAGAAAAGATCCCCTCTATGTTCACTCTTATCTTGGGCCTTCCAATATTTGATAGATTGATAGATTTCATTGAGAACCCCCTCATTCTTCTCAACTCCAGTGAGTACAGGCCCAGAGCCAAAAATGCTCCTCGTATGTTAACCCTTTCATTCCTGGGATAATTCTCATGAACCTTCTCTGCACCGTCTCCAATGCTAGCACATCTTCCTTAGATAAGGGGCCCAAAACTGCTCGCCATATTCCAAGTGTGGTCTTGTCAATGCCTTGTTTTTATATTTTATATTGTGAAATTAATGTTTATCTGATGTGAATTTTGATGAGCCATGTGTTGTCCCAGCTAAACATTGGGAAGTCTGAGACCATCATCTCTAGTTCTGACAAAACTTCATTCCTGATTTAGCTTCACTGTTTGCAACAATATCACAAACGGGTGCTGTCAGGATTTCCAAACCGATACCCTGTTCCACCAGCACTGCCCACTTTTTTTCCTTGAATATCTTCTTTCCCTACCTCCTATTCAACAATTGAGTTTCTGCTTTGGCTGGCCTCGCTTCTTCAAGTTCATAGTTCACAACATTCTCTTCAGCATGTATATTGAAACATATGGAATTTTTAAAAGGCTTGACAAAAACTGAGGTAGTGTTACTGGAGTGTCAATAATAAGGGCTCAGTCTCTGAAGAATGGATGGGTCACTGAGGGTAGAGATGAAAAGAATTTTCTTCAGTGAGAGGTTCCATCTGCAAAAAGTGGGATTTCCTGGTGGCCAACAATTTTAATTCCTGTCCTCATTCCCATTCTGTCATGTCAGTCCATTGCCTCCTCTTCTGCCACAATGAGGGTACTCTCTCTGGTTGGAGGAACACCACCTCATATTCTGTTTGGGTAGCCTCCAACTTGATGGCATATATATTGATCTCTCCAGCTTTCGGACATGTCCCCCTTTCCCCCTTCTCTCCTATTCCTCATTCTAATTTCCTCTCATTCCTTCTCTTCTCACATGCCCGAACACCTCCGCCTGGTGCCCCTTCTTTCCTTTCTCCCATGGTCCACTATCCTCTCCTGTCAGATTCCTTCTCCAGCCCTCTGGCACCTATCACCTCCCAGCTTCTTTCTCCTAACCCCCCACCCCCGGCGTCTCCTCGTCTTCTTTTCCGGTCGTGATGAAGAGTATCTGCCCGAAATGTCTTGTCGGCCGTTTATTCATTTCTGCAGATGCTGTCTGACCTGCTATACAGAACTCGGTATACAAGCCCAAGAGACTGGGTGGCTGCGAATATTAATTAATGAAAGGGCTTGCAGTCTTTTAAGATATTAGCAATGACGGACGATGGGGATTAGTGCAGGGAAATTTCGCTGAGGTAAGACATTAGCTGCAAACTTATTCATGTCAGGCCAGGGGGCTCTGCTGGTTATTGCGGTGTTGAATTGGCGATTCCGCAGCGCTGGATGACTGCGGACATACTTTGGGGAGGAGGAGGTGGTGGTACGGACCCAGTTTAGCCAGCGGAAATGGGAGCAGTGCGTAAAGGTTCCCGAACTGCTGGTCCAACCAATCTCCCCCCGTCCCGCAGGTCAGAGAGGTTTCCCCGGATCCCGTGTCCTGGGATGAACAGTACTGTACAGGAGAATGGGCAGATGCGGTGCCCAGCCCGAAAGCAGAGCCGGAACCCCTCCGGGCCGTACCGGAAGTCGGGGGAAGGACCGGCACGGGTCCGGGCGCGTGCTTCCGGTGCGCTCGGTTGTTGCCGGGGTAATGGCAAAGAAACGGTGTGATGGAGGGTGAGTTGAGGTGGGGAAATGAAGAGCGGTGGGAGTGCGAGAGGGGTGTGGATGGTGGGTAGGAAAGGGGGAGAAAAGGTGTTAGCGGAAGGGGGTAGGGGAGGGGGGTTAAGTCAGAAAGCAGGAATGGTGCGTGTGGGGGGTGGAGGTGACTTGGAGGAACGTTTATTGAGTGGGCCGTAGAGAGGAGAGGTAACTAACTGGTGGTAGGGATGAGGACATAGGGCAGTGGCTTAATAGATGCGGTGGGAGGGAGTAGATGGAAGGAGATGCAGCGGCCTGGCAGGGTTGTGGTAGGTGAACTGATCGGGGACTGGGAACTGAACAGGAAGGTGGGGGGAAAAAATCGATGTTCGGTGTTTCCTGGTACTGTTTGTTAAACTGCATTTCCAACACTGTACATTTTGCACCTTTTACAGTCTTGCTTTTCTGTCTTCCACTCAGTGGCCTCTTTAACTTTCTGTGATGCCATCCACAACCTGCCCGCCGATCAACTTTATCAGTGCTGCAGTGAGAGAGTGGGATCCCAGAAGGAGGGAGCCACGGCAGGAAAGTGACCAGGGTTAGGATAGAGGGAGGGTGTAGCATAGGGAACTGGCGTCGATGAGGAGGAATTTCTTGAGCTGGAGGGTAGTGAATCTGTAGAATTCATTACCACAGATTGCTGTGGCCAAGTCATTGGGTGTACAGTATTTAAAGAAGGGTTTGATAGGCTCTTGATTAGTAAGGGTGTTCAAAGGTTATGTGGGAGAGTGAGGTTGAGAGGGAAAATAAATCAGCCACGATTGAATGGCCGATTGGTTTAATTCTCCTCCCGTGTCTTATGGTTCTGTGGGTCAAGTACTTGTGATTGAGAAGAGGGAGAGAGCTCTCTGGATGGTTGGGAATGGAATGAAAGGTCCAATTGAACATTAGAGTGAGGGTAGCTGGCAAGGGTGAGGCAGGAGACATCAAATGGGAGACAAGAGACTGCAGATGTTGGATTCTGAAGCAACAAACATCTGCTAGAGGAGCTCAGAGGGTGAAGCAGCATCTGGGTGGAAAGGAGTTGTCAGTGTTTCAAGTTCAAGTCCTGTTTTAGGTTTTCCTTCCAGATTTTCCTGTAATAGTCCCCTTATGTTCAGTAGACTTCCAATCAGTCTACTTATACAAGTTAATCTTAAGTGCAGTTGCAAGAAAAAGTTTGTGAACACTTTGCAACTTCCTGGTTTTCTGTGTTTACTCAAAATGCAGTCTGATATTCATCTAATCATAATAATAGACAAACACAATCTGCCTCATGTCTTTTAGAAGATATTGTTTGATTATTCACACTCCAAGCTGGAAAAAGTATGCGAACCCTTGTATTTAATAACTAGTAGAACCTCCTTCAGCAGCAATAACCTCCATGAAATGTTTTCTGTAGCTGCTGATCAGACTTTCATAATGGTGAGGAGGAATTTTAGACCATTCCTCCTTACAAAACTTTCAGTTCATCAATATTCCTGGGATATCTTGCATGAACAGCTCTCTTCAGGTAATGCCACAGCATCTCAATTAGGTTAAGATCTGGACTCTGACTTGGCCATTACAAAACACAAACTTCCTTTTTAAACCATTCTGTTGTTTATTTACTCTTGTCTTTCAGATCATTATCTTGTTGCATCATCCAACTTCTGTTAAGCTTCAGGTGACAGACCTCAACCCTGACATTCTCCTTAAAATGTCTTGATACAATTTTGAACTCATTATTCCCTCAACAATTGTAAGGCCCCAAACCATGCTGCTCCTTCCGCCATGCTCCACAGTTGGGATGGGGTTTTGGTGTTAGTGTGCAGCACTCTTTTTCCTCCAAACATAGCAATGAGCATTTCTGCCAAAAGATTCAACTTTTGTCTCATCTGTCCACAGAACATTGTCCCACAGGTGTTGTAGAATATCCAGGTGGTCTTTTGCAAACTTGAGATGTGCAGCAATGTTTTTTTGGAGAGCGGTGGTTTCCTCTGTGGCATCCTTCCATGAACACCATTCTCCTTCAGTGTTTTTCTTATAGTGGGCACAAAAACAAAGAGCACATTCTAGAGATTTCCGCAGGTCTTTTGCTGTTACTCTTGGGTTCTTTTTCACCTCCTTCAGCATTGCACAGCGTGTTATTGTTGTGATCTTTGGCAGGATGTCCACTCCTAGGGAGAGTAGCAACAGTACTGAATTTCCTCCATCTATAGACAATCTCTCTTATTATGGACTGATGAACACTCAGGTCTTTAGAAATGCTTTTTATAGCCTTTTCCAGTTTTATGTATTTCTACAATTCTTCTTTTAAGGTCCTCTGAAAATTGTTCTGATCAAGGCATGGTGCACATAAAAGATCTTTCTTCAGAAGAGCAGGCTCTATCAGTAACCTGACTTTGTGTGTGTGTTTTTATAGGGCAGGGCACCTCTAAACTCATACCTCTAATCTCATCTCATTGATTCCAAATAGCTTTTGTAGAAGGCATTACCCCAGAGGTCCACATACCTTTTTAAATCTAGACTGTGATTGTTTAAATGATGAAATCAGCATTGACAAAAAGAAATACAATTGTTTATGTCTTATTAGTTGAGGCAGATTGTGCTTGTTTATTATTGCTGAAGAACAGGTCACATTTTATGAGTAATTAATGCAGAAAACCAGGTAATTGCAAAGTGTTCACGAACTTTTTCTTGCAACTACATACTCCACACTCAAGTTATTTGTACATGCTTTGATAGTGAAATCTATTAATTTTTATGTTGCATCGTGTACTGCATGGTAGCATAGCAGTCAGTATAATTCTTTATAGCATCAGCGACCCAAGTTTAATTCCCACTGCTGTCTGTAAGGAGGTTGTACATTCTCCCTGTGACCAGGTGGGTTTACTCAGGTGCTCTGGTTACCTCCCACAGTCCAAAGACATACGGGTTAGTAGGTGAATCGGTTATATGGGTATAGTTGGGCCGGAAGGACCTGTATCTCAAAATAAATAAATAAATTCTGCCAATTAATTTGTTCCTTCACCTTCTATTTTTTCTTCATTTCCAGGTATATAAAGATCCTGAACTGCACATACACACATCCCTGAAAGTAATAAGGAGATAATAGTATTTGTAGATTTCCCTGCTTGTGTCTGTTACAGCTTTGAGACAGAGGGGTTTAACATAGTGGTACAGCACACTCTAAATTAAAAATAAAAAGAAACAATCACAAATGAGAGGCACTGGGTGCAGTGGAAGGAAGCTGAAAGCGAAGATGTTTGTCTCGATGGTAATTAATTAATTATCAATGATCAAAGTTGAATTGGCAAGTTTTATTTATTTATTTAGAGATACAGCTGGAACTGACCCTTGCAGCTCAATTAGCCACACCACCCTATTTAACACTAGCTTCATCACAGGACATAGAAACATAGAAAATAGGTGCAGGAGTAGGCCATTCGGCCCTTCGAGCCTGCACCGCCATTTATTATGATCATGGCTGATCATCCAACTCAGAACCCCGCCCCAGCCTTCCCTCCATACCCCCGATCCCTGTAGCCACAAGGGCCATATCTAACTCCCTCTTAAATATAGCCAATGAACTGGCCTCAACTGTTTCCTGTGGCAGAGAATTCCACAGCTTCACCACTCTCTGTGTGAAGAAGTTTTTCCTAATCTTGGTCCTAAAAGGCTTCCCCTTTATCCTCAAACTGTGACCCCTTGTTCTGGACTTCCCCAACATCGGGAACAATCTTCCTGCATCTAGCCTGTCCAATCCCTTTAGGATTTTATACGCTTCAATCAGATCCCCCCTCAATCTTCTAAATTCCAACGAGTACAAGCCCAGTTCATCCAGTCTTTCTTCATATGAAAGTCCTGCCATCCCATGAATCAATCTGGAGAACCTTCTTTGTACTCCCTCTATGGCAAGGATGTCTTTCTTCAGATTAGGGGACCAAAACTGCACACAATACTCCAGGTGTGGTCTCACCAAGGCCTTGTACAACTGCAGTAGTACCTCCCTGCTCCTGTACTCGAATCCTCTCGCTATAAATGCCAGCATACCATTTGCCTTTTTCACCGCCTGCTGTACCTGCATGCCCACTTTCAATGACTGGTGTATAATGACACCCAGGTCTCGTTGCACCTCCCCTTTTCCTAATCGGCCACCATTCAGATAATAATCTGTTTTCCTATTTTTGCCACCAAAGTGGATAACTTCACATTTATCCACATTAAATTGCATCTGCCATGAATTTGCCCACTCACCCAACCTATCCAAGTCACTCTGCATCCTCTTAGCATCCTCCTCACAGCTAACACTGCCACCCAGCTTCGTGTCATCCGCAAGCTTGGAGATGCTGCATTTAATTCCCTCATCCAAGTCATTAATATATATTGTAAACAACTGGGGTCCCAGCACTGAGCCTTGCGGTACCCCACTAGTCACCGCCTGCCATTCTGAAAAGGTCCCGTTTATTCCCACTCTTTGCTTCCTGTCTGCTAACCAATTCTCCATCCACATCAATACCTTACCCCCAATACCATGTGCTTTAAGTTTGCACACTAATCTCCTGTGTGGGACCTTGTCAAAAGCCTTTTGAAAATCCAAATATACCACATCCACTGGTTCTCCCCTATCCACTCTACTAGTTACATCCTCAAAAAATTCTATGAGATTCGTTAGACATGATTTTCCTTTCACAAATCCATTCTGACTTTGTCCGATGATTTCACCGCTTTCCAAATGTGCTGTTATCACATCTTTGATAACTGACTCCAGCAGTTTCCCCACCACTGACGTTAGGCTAACCGGTCTATAATTCCCCGGTTTCTCTCTCCCTCCTTTTTTAAAAAGTGGGGTTACATTAGCCACCCTCCAATCCTCAGGAACTAGTCGAGAATCTAACGAGTTTTGAAAAATTATCACTAATGCATCCACTATTTCTTGGGCTACTTCCTTAAGCACTCTAGGATGCAGACCATCTGGCCCTGGGGATTTATCTGCCTTCAATCCCTTCAATTTACCTAACACCACTTCCCTACTAACATGTATTTCGCTCAGTTCCTCCATCTCACTGGACCCTCTGTCCCCTACTATTTCTGGAAGATTATTTATGTCCTCCTTAGTGAAGACAGAACCAAAGTAATTATTCAATTGGTCTGCCATGTCCTTGCTCCCCATAATCAATTCACCTGTTTCTGTCTGTAGGGGACCTACATTTGTCTTTACCAGTGTTTTCCTTTTTACATATCTATAAAAGCTTTTACAGTCAGTTTTTATGTTCCCTGCCAGTTTTCTCTCATAATCTTTTTTCCCCTTCCTAATTAAGCCCTTTGTCCTCCTCTGCTGAACTCTGAATTTCTCCCAGTCCTCAGGTGAGCCACTTTTTCTGGCTAATTTGTATGCTTCTTCTTTGGAATTGACACTATCCCTAATTTCTCTTGTCAGCCACGGGTGCACTACCTTCCTTGATTTATTCTTTTGCCAAACTGGGAAAATTGGACAATTGACATGATCAATTAACCTACTAATTGGTATGTCTTTGGACTGAGAGGAAACAGGAGTGCCCAGAGGAAATGCACATGTTCGCGCGGAGGAGTGTACAAACTCCTTACGGTGCTGGAACTGGCCTCCCACCTCTGACATCCCAAACTGTATCGGTGATTGGCCAGTGTGGACAGGCATTGACAAGTTTACAGGAGTAAAATACGATGCAAATAGTTAGAGGCTGTGCTGAGACCAAAGAAAGAAGTGGGAGAGGGGTAAAGAGTCTGTGGAGGGAGAGCTGAACAAACTGCACAGTGTGCAGAACAGCCTTTTGCGATGGGGTGGGATGTATTTAACTGTATCAGTTTTATTTCATCCAATTCTGTTTCCTTTCCCTGTGCAGTATCAAAACAAACAGCAACACGGAGAGCTATGCAGTGGGTCAGGTGGCTGACAGTCTGTTCCGTAAAGAGACGGCTAAGGCCAAAACAACGCCGCTGATGACGCTCTTCTCCACACCCTCGATTTCCACCAGCCAGTTGTTATTCACTCCTGTCCTGGAGCGCAAGGTAAGCTCTGAATCCCTGCGGTATGTGGTTAGAATCCCTGCGGTATGTGGTTAGAATTTCAAAGTAAATTAATCCATAATAGGATAAGAACCATAATAAAATCAGTAAGAAAAACCATACCAACTGGGCATTAAACCAGTAAACAAAAGACAACAAACTGCAAATACTAACAGAAAGAAATAATAATAAATAATTAAGCAATAAGTAATAACAACATGAGATGGAAAATCCTTGAAAGTGAGTCCATAGGTTGTGAATCCTGAGGCTCTTGTACCTCTTCCTGATGGCAGCAGCGAGATGAGAGCGTGACCTGGATGGTGGGGGACCTGATGATGGATGCTGCTTTCTTGTGACAAAACTTGGTGTAGATGTGCTCAATGGCTTTACTTGTGATGGATTGTAGCTGTAGCTGTATCCGCTACATTTTGTAGGATATTCCATTCAAGGGCATTGCTGCTTTTGTACCGGGCTGTGATGAAACCAATCCATATATACTCAACCGCACACCTATAGAAGTTTGTCAAAAGTTTTCGATGTCATGCCCAATCTCCACAAACTCCTAAGGAAGTAGAAGCGATACCATGTGCTCTTTGTAATTCCACTTGCACGCTGGGCCTGGGACAGGTCCTCCGAAACAATAACACCGAGGAATTTAAAGTTACTGACGCTCTCTGCCTGATCCTCCAATGAGGACTGGCTCACTGACTGGGGTCTGCAAGTGAGGAAATCGAGGAAATCCAATTGCACAAGGATATATTGAAGTCAAGGTCTTGAAGCTTGTTGATTAGTTTTGAGGGGATGATAGTATTGAATGCCAAACTGTAGTCTGTAAAAAGCATCCTGATGTTTGCATCTTTGCTGTCCAGGGTTGAGTGAAGAGCCAATGAAATGGCATCTGTTGTATACCTGATGCGCTGGAAGGCAAATTGGAGCAGATCCAAGTCATTTCTCAGGCAGGAGTTGATTTGTTTCATCGACAACTCTCAAAGCTCTTCATCTCTGTGGATGAGGTCATTGAGGCAGATTATCGTATCCTTCTTAGGCACCGGTGTAAATGAAGTCTGTTTGAAGCAGGCGAGTACCTCAGACTGCTGAAGCAAGAGGTTAAAGATCTCAGTGAACACTCAGCAGGGGTCTTCAGTATTTGGCCAGGTACCCCAAATGGGCCGGATGCATTCCATGGGTTCACCCTCCCAAAGGCTGCCCGCATGTCAGCCTCAAAGACTGGGCTGTGGGAGTTTGTTATGGTTCCTCTGTGTTTTGATGGTCATAGAAGGCATTGAACTCATCTGGAAGCGAAGCAGACTTGGATCTGTTCCAATTTGCCACTGGCGCAAGAGGTCCACAGCAGAAGCCCTATCCAAAAATGGAGATGCAGACCGAGCTGGAGGTGGTCTTTGAGGTTTGAAGGGCAACCTGGGCATTGAGGTTTGTTTAAGGTCAAGTGGAGAATGAGTGGCTGACCTCACTGACACAGTGAGTGAGTCTCCCAGCTGTGCTCAGCATGGATGAATTCGACCAGCGCATCTGTGGTTTTGTATTTTAGGGTTTTAACAAGTTGAGCTCTCTATAGGGGTAAAAGGGCAATTAAATCAGATGTAACTGCAACTTCCAACAGGAAATTGGATAAACCTGTGAAAAATTCTAAGTTAGGAATGATTCAGATTCATTTATTTTTCACACGTATATTGATGCATACAGTGAAATGTGTCATTTGCATTAACAACCAACACAACCTAAGAATATGCTGGGGCAGCCTGCAAGTCTCACCACACAGTCTGGCACCGATATAGCATGCCCACAAAATTCGGTGGAACAACAGCAACATTTTCCCCTTTTCTCCCTTCGACTCGTCCATCCACTCACACACACAACCAGTCCACCAACCTCAGGAGCAGGCCTCCAGTTTCCAGTGGACTCGCAGAATCGCAGACTTGGCGCCTCCAACTTCCCCAGTGGACTTGCAGACCAGGGCCTTGGCCATCGGGCCTCAACTTCCAGACTTCCAATTGAGCTTCCAGCTTTGATGTTCAGTGCCAATCCTGGGAGACACTGATGACAGGACCTTGAACTCCATACTCACAGTCACCGATGATGGGACATCATGATGATGAGACCCTAGGCCTCAAACTTTAAATGAGGAGGAGAATTGGATAGTTGATTGGAACCTTCCCTTCCTCACCCTACCATGTCCCCTTACACCCAGCCCTTTCAAATGAAATGTTAAACTGAAGTCCATGTAATCTCGTAAAACAGGCCAAGTTTCTAACTGAAGGTGGGTGCAGGTTAATATTTATTTTGGAATATCCTGAGGTCATGAAGTCACAAAAGAAATCCTGGTATTTTCATGCTTATCCTTTCTACGCTAAGGAAAACAATTCCATTAATTTCTTTGATTGTGTCCTTCAGGTCAGTGGTAAGAAACGGAAGATTCCAAAAGAGCCAGCCGGCAGAAATGAGGGCAAGCAGCAAAAGCTGGAGGAAGTGAAGCCAGTCCAACAGAAGAAGCTCACAGCAGCTGAACAGAAACTGGCTCAACGGTGAGACTAATGGGAGACTACTTACAGGGAGGCAAGGCCCTGTGGCCCAGCCTGTCCATGTAGACCAAGATGCCCATTCAAGCTAGCCCTTTTTGCCAGAGTTTGGCTTGTAACCTTCCTAGCCTTTCCTATCCCAGTGCCTGTTGTTATTGTATCTGCCTCAGTCACTTCATCTGGCACCTCATTCCACATGCATAACATGGTACCACGGCAGTGTAGCAGTTAGTGCAGCGCTATTACAGCATGGGGCATGGGAGTTAGAAGTTCGGTTCCGGTGTCCTCTGGAAGGAGTTTGTACATCCTCCTCATGAACTCATGGCTTTCCTCCTGGTGCTCCAGTTTCCTCCCACAGTCCAAAGATGTACTGGTTAGTAGGTTATACATTGTCCTGTGATTAGGTTAGAGTTAAATACGTGGGTTGCTGGATGGAGTGGTTCGTTGGGCTTGAGAGGGCCTGTTCAAAGGTGCATCTCTGAATAAAAATAAACACTGTGTTTTAAAAAAAAACTTAAGTTCCCATTAAAACTTTCCCCTCCCATCTTAAAGCTGTGCCATCGGATTCTTGATACGCCAACCCTAATAAAAGCAATGAATGCATCCACCCTATTATACCCTCATGATTGTATGCCTCTGTCAGATCACCTTGGTCTTCTGCACTCTAAGGGGAAAAAAAGTTGCAGCTTGACCAATCTCTCCCTTTAACTCAGTTCTTCAAGGCCTGGTAACATCCTCGGAAACCTTTTCTGTACTCTTTCCAGATTAATAACATCTTTCCTACTCTTTCCAGATTAATAACATGGTTGCTGTAGCTGGATGACCAAAACTCCAAGTGTGGTCTCACCAGCTTCCCATGCAACTGCACCATGACCACCCCCACCCCCCACCTCCCACGCAACTCCTATCCTTGGTGCCCTGACTGATGGAGGCCAGCATGCCAAAAGCCTTCTTCACCATCCTCTCCACCAGTGACTTCACTTTCAGGGAATCATGTATTTGTACTCCTGGTAAGACCCGGGGTGGTAATGCTCTACACACTTCCATCTCTGTCAAAGTCTTTCCAGACACAACATTTCACACTCATCTGGATTAAACATCATTTGCCATTCCTTGGTCCACTTAACTCATCAGTTCAAGATCCACCCCCCACCCCTGTAATTTTTGGTAACCTTCTTCACTGTCCATTATTATCACCTATTTTACTGCCATCTGCCAACTTACTAGCCATTCCTTGTACATTCACACCCAACTTGTTAATATAGATAACAAGTGTAACGTGCTGTATGGTTTCACTGCTAATGTAATGGCCTCTCTGTAATGTTTCATTCGAATGTAATGGTTTCTCTGTAGCAACAGTGTTTGGGTTATGACTAGAGATAACAGGGACTTTGGAATGTGCACTGGCCAATGAGGGGAGATGTTTTCCTTTCTTGTGTGCCCGAGCAAAGGTTTTGGCGGGCTTTTGTTCAGTGGAAGATGGAGGGAGAAGATGCCAGAACAGGGAAGTTGTAGTCTGCAGGACCGAGTGGACTTAGAATGGGGTCAGGAGTCAACAATCAGGGGCAAATCGATGGAGAACAAACAGACGGGAAAACCATGAGCTCCAATGTTGCGCATGAGACTGTTTCATGAGAATAGGCCCTTTTTCTTTTTTTGTTTCTTTACTAACACTGTAGTCAAATTAAGAATTATCAAGCTCAATTGTCTAATTGCATTTGGTGTACTGTTTGTTATTTTGTGGTACTGATTTGTAACAGGGGACACATCACGCAGCTTCCACCCAAATGAGATTTTGCAAGTTTGGTCGGGCCGGAGGCTGTCTTCCCTTAGATTAAGTCACTAGCCAAACCTGAGGGTTACACAAGCTTGGTTCAGTTAACTTTACCAAGTATGCTTATTTCTATTTACTATTAAATTATTACTTTTACTTGCACAGTTTGTTGACGTTTGCACATTGGTGGTTTGTCAGTCATTATTTGTGTGTAGGTTTTCATCGATTCTATAGTATCTTTGTTCTACTATGAAGACCCACAAGAAAATGAATCTCATGGTGACATGTATGTACTTTGATAATACTTTGAACTTGAACTTTGGGAGAGTTGACTGTTGTGATTACTGTGTGATAGACTGAATAGAGAGGCCCTGGAAAATCAGTAATGAGAAGATTCACAAGGACAATACTAAAACTGTCGGCTTACAACTGTACATGGTCTCTGGATTATGACAGGATTCTGATCCCGAGATCCATTGATGACCTGCACGGTTCATAAATCAGATATGAACGAGAACGATGAGTATCACAGAAACAGCTGGGATGGGAGGGCAAGCAGGCATAGAAGGAGCAGCTGTCAGGTGGCCTCACAAACTTACTGAGTGAGTCTGCTCAGCACTTCCAGCTCTGCTTGGATCGTCACGGCTCATAGTTTTTGGGAAAATGCCCTGTTCCCACAGGAGAGAAGATGCTTGCAGCCCGCAGGTCCGAACAAATCCTGATCTCCCAAACTCTTGTTTGTATGTACTATTGATTAGGCATTTATAACCTGTGGAGGACCTGTATCAGTAATGTTAAATTTAAGATTGAAAGATTCGCTTTATTTGAAATATGTAGTTAGAAACATTGAAGCATACAGTGAAGTGCGTTGTTTGCATCAATGATCAATCCTGTCTGAGGTTGTGCCGGGGGCAGCCAGCAAGTATTGCCATGCCAAGTTAGCATGCTGACAACGCACTAACCTTAACCCTAGTGGTAATGCTGTTAAAATCCAAGAGGAGGAAAGGTTTCGTTCAGAGATATCTTCATTCACAGTAACAGTAACAGGCCCAACGAGCCCGCATGCCCAATTATCTTAATAACCCGTACATCTTTTGACTGTGGGAGGAAACCCACACGATCACAGGGAGAATATACAAACTCTTTACAAGCAGCAGTGGGAGGTGAACCCTGATCGTTGGTGCTGTGAAATGTTACACCTAACCATTAGGCTACCATGCTGTCCTAGCAATGGTTGTTTTTGGGGTTGTTTAGAAAGGAGACCACTGGCAGATTTATTCAAATCAGAATCTGATTTATTATCACTGATATACGATATGAAAAGTGTGTTTTGTGGCAGCAGTATACTCCAAAAGACATAAAAATTATTATAAATTGTAAAAAATAAATAGTGCTTTAAAAAAAAGGAATAATGCAGTAGTGTTCATAAACCATTGAGAAATCGGAAAGTGGAGAGGAGGAAGCTGTTCCTAAATGACTGATTTTGGGTCTTCAGTATGCTGTGCATTCCTCCCAGATGGTGAGGGTCCTTAATGATGCTACTGCCTTCTTGAGGCACTGCCCCTTGAAGATATCCTCAGTGGTGGGGAGGGTTGTGCCTGTAGTGGTGCTGGCTGAGTCTACAAACCTCTGCAGCCTCTTGCAATCCTATGAATTGGAGGTTCCGTACCGGATGCAGATACAACCAATTAGAATGCTTTCCATGCTACATCAGTGGAAATCTGCAAGAGTCTGCAGACTCCTAACAAAGCAGAGCCGTTGGCGTGCCTTCTTCGTAACTGCATCAATGTGTTGAACCCCGAATAGATCCAGGAACTTGGAGCTTCTCACCGTTGACCCTTCGAGAAGCTTGGACAGAATGAACAGCAACAGCAGGGGTATAGATTTAAGGTTATTTATTGGAAGATTTGAAAGTAGTTGAGGAATCCCATCAGATAATATGGGCGCCAGAAGTCTGCCTAAAAGGGTGGTTGATGCGAGCAGAGAGATGTAGCTAAGGGGAAACAGAGAGGAATGTAAGTGTCCACAAGGCTTTAAGCTTGGAGCCGGGTTGTGGAAGTCATCAAAATAACTCCATCATTAGATAGTATGTATGTGGCAAAATTGTGTTGATTGTGAATACAAACAACTCATTTTACTGTATGCTTCGACGTACATGTGATAAATAAATCTGAATTTGATGTTCTGGGCAAGGGCATTTACAGGGTTTCCGAGGCATAGGGGAGATTGTTGGGTGTGTTCGAGCACTGGTCTGGAGTGTGAGAGTCGGAAGTTCAAAGTTAATTTATTGTCAAAGTCTTGATATTACAGTTTACTACCTTGACCTTCATTTTCTTGTGGGCATTCACAGTAGAACAAAGAAATACAATAGGATCAATGAAAAACTGCACAAAAACAAAGACTGACAAAGAACTAATGTGCAAAAAAAGACAAACTGCAAATAAAAAATAATAAAAAGTAAATAAATATACTGAGAACAGGAGTTGTAAAGTTCTTGAAAGTGAGTCTGTGGGTCTTATTTTGTTTATTTGAAGATACAGAACAGACCATTCTGGCCCAATGGCCACACCATCCAGCAACCCACCTATTTAACTTGATCCTAGTCATAGGACAATTTACAATGACCAATTAACCTACTAACTGGTACATCTTTGGACTGTGGGGCAAACTGGAGCACCAGGAGGAACCCCACATACAAACTTTCTTACAGAGAATGCCGGAATTGAAATCCGATGCTCCAAGCTGTAATAGCATCACACTAGCCACTACACTACTGTGGTGTGGAATTAGTTCAGAGTTGAGCTGAGTGGAGTTATCCAAGCTGGTTCAGGTGCTGGATGGTTGTAGAGTAATAACTGTTCCTGAACCTGATGGTACGAGACCCAAGGCTTCTGTACCTCCTTCCTGATAGCAGCAGTGAGAAAAAAGTTTGGGGAGGGGTTGGTGTTTAAGGATATCCTGAACTTCTTCCAAACTGACTCCCATCCTGTACGTGGTCCCCCCTCCACTTTGGTGCCTGGGCCTGTGAGCAGTGAACACCGGCCAATAGACTTGGGGGGTGGGGTAGTTCTGTGTTACGATGGATGAAAGCCTTGTCCAAGCTCCCTTGGTATCCACCTAAATGGGTTCTGGCCCTGTAGTTAACTGACTTCTTGTGTTGTCTGCAGAGAGAGTGCCTTGAATGCCGCCGATACGGAAGGTGAAGGGGTGCGCCGCGTGAAGCAGAGAAAGAAGCTGACCGAAGATGGGCCATTGGCAGCAGTGGAGCAAACAACAGGGAAAGCTGCCAAACGTTTGAGGAAGCGCAGGACCAACCATGGGATGGAGAAGATAAAGAACAAGAGGACTGTGTTTGTGGGGAACCTGCCCGCTGAGTACAGTAAACAGGTGAGAGGTGGCTGATTCACTCACCCTTCAGGCCGAAGGTTACCTGACATACAGGTCTTGAGGCAGATGGGCTGAGACTATTGGTATTGTCACATGTACTGAGATACAGCAATGCACACTGTTTATACAAACCAAATCATTGGGCACATTAAAGAAACTCTTAGATAGGCACTTGGATGATAGAAATATGGAGGGCTGTGTAGGAGGGCAGGATTAGATTGATCTTCGAGTAGATTAAATGGTTGGGCCAACTTCATGCTGAAGTGTTTTATGGTTCCATTACACTGTGCGTTGAGCTGGAACAAGGTAAGAGAATAAAGTGCAGTAGCTGCAGAGAAAATGCAATGCAGGTAAACAATAAAATGCCAGATCATAACAAGGTTGATTGTGAGGCCAAGAGTCCATCTTATTGTACTGGAGGTCTGTTCAAGAGTTTAATAATAGTAGTCCGATCACTCGAGTCAAGTGTGATGTTCTCCTAAGGAGTAATTCCCTGAATGGTGAACGTCTTTGTGTGACTCTTTAACGTGGGGAGGCTGATGAACAGATCGGGGTCACGGTGCACTGGCGTGGCATCCAATACGACTGGGGAGCCTGCTGCAACCTTTCTCCACCTTCACTCCATTGTGATGTGGCAACATCTTCTGCTAGCTCCAGCACTGGGGTCTTAGTTGGATCGCTTTTCGTCTGGAGCCTTCCCCTTGACCTTGCAGCCATGGGTGACCCTACTAGAAGCTAAACCCCAGACAACATCACTCTCAGGAACTCACAAACTCACAACCTCTCCACCGTAACAAGCTGATAATCCTCAGAGAAGCCAAGAATCTGATAACAGCACAGCAGAAGCTGTCCTTGAGTCTGGTGGTACGTGCTTCACGATCACTAATGTTACTGACGGTTATCACTGATGTACTGCCACAGATTTCAGTGATAATTCTGACAGATATATCTTCCATTTAAATAAAGTTGGGGGGTGGTGTCTTTGTTATACAGAGAGTGCTGGGTGTGTGCAGTGCACTGCCATGTGTGGTGGGAGAGGCAAATACAGTAGTGGCATTTAAGAGACTCTTGGGCATATTGACAATAGACTAATGTGGGAGGAAGGGGAAGGGTTAGATTGATCTTGGAGCAGCTTAAGTAGTCGGCACTACATTGAGGGCCAAAAGGCCTGCGCTGTGCTGTACTGTTCTATGTTCTAGTAAAATATTCTAAGCTGCTGTGCATAAACTGTCAAAAACACCAAGCCTCTCAAGATATTAGGACAAGATTGAAAGCGTGGTCAAAAAAAGTAGATTTTCAAGAGCATTTTGTAGGTGGAAAGAGAGGCAAAGTATTGGGATAAGTTCGAAGCTTGGGGCCATTGATAAAAGGCATGGTGGCAGTGGGGGAACAGACCAGAGAATGGATTAATAATTGTAGGGGCTTTGCAGATTGGCTGGGACCGGTTTTTGTTCCCAGCTGTAAATGATAAAGGGCACAGTTTTAAGGTGCTTGGAAGTAGGTACAGAGAAGATGTCAGGGATAAGTTTTTTACGCAGAGAGTGGTGAGCGCGTGGAATGGGTAAGTACATATTCGGCATTGTGGGCCGAAGAGCCTGTATAGTACTGTAGGTTTTCTATGTTACTAAATCCACATACCTGAGTTTATGATTATAACTAGGCAAGCACTGAATTCCAAATGCAGAACAGTCAGACAATATATTTGGTTTGTACAAGAGCACTTGTAAAATATACATTGAAACGTACTTTGAAATGTGTCATTTGTGTCAAATCCGATCAGCAGGAATTGTGCTGCAGCAACCCGCAAGTGTCACCATGCTCAGGTCCCAACGTAGCTTGCCCACAACTCACTAACTCTAACCCATATGCCTTTGAAATGCTGGAGAGGAAATCTACATGATCATGGTGAGAACGTACGAACTACTTAAAGACAGCAGCAGGAATCGAACAGTTAGCGCGATGCTTTATAGCTGGTTCTGTAAAGCATCACGCTAACCACTATGCTGCTATGCTGCGATTCCAGAGCGCTCGGAATCGACTGAATCTGTTATGGAATATCTGTCAGGTCGTCTATGATTACTCAACCACTGTGTGATGTTTTATTAGGAGGTCTACCTTTTATGCGCCCATTCTGATGAAGGGTCATGAACCTAAAACATTAACTGTTTCTCTTTCCACAGAAGCTGCCTGACCTGCTGAGTGTTTCCAGCTTTTTCTGCAGTTTTTTTTACTGTTCATCTATCTTTCAACAAACTCATAAAACAAATTATCTGGTCATTATACAAATGTTGCCAGGATTTGAGAATCTGTGTTACAGGGATAGGTTGAATAGCTTAGGACTTTATTCTCTGCAGCACAGGAGAATGAGGTGAGTTCTTAAAGAGGTAAGCAAAATCATGAATGTATGCAGGCATTTTACTCTCAGGTTGGGTGAGACAATAATTAAAGATCATAGGTTTAGAGTGATAGGTGAAATATGAGGGGGAAACCTGAAGGAGAACTCCTTAACAAAGAGGGTGGTGCGAGGCTGGAATGAGCTGCCAGTTGAAGTGGTAGATATGGATCAATTATAACATTTCAGAGAAGTTTAGACAGGTACATGTATGAGAAGCGTATGGAGGGCTATGGTCCAGATGCAGATAAATGGGGCTTTGCAGACCAGGTTGATCGATGCTTTGAGAGGTTGGTCATGACTAGACTGTACTCCTGCCTCAGTTAGGATCTGGACCCATTGCAATTTGCCTATTGCCACAATAGATCAACGGCAGACACAATTTCAGTGGCTTTCCACATGGCTTTAGACCACCTGGACAACACAAACCCCTACGTCAGGATGTTGTTCATCGACCATAGCTCACCATTTAACACCATCATTCCCACAATCCTGATTGAGAAGTTGCAGAACCTGGGCATCTGTACCTCCCTGTGCAATTGGATCCTCGCCTTCCTAATTGGAAGACCACAATCTGTGCGGATTGGTAATAACGTATCCTCCTCGCTGACGATCAACACTGGCGCACCTCGGATATGTGCTTAGCCCACTGCTCTACTCTGTATACACATGACTGCGTGGCTAGGCATAGCTCAAATACCATCTACAAATTTGCTGACGATTATTGTTGGTAGAATCTCAGATGGTGACGAGAGGGCATACAGGAGTGAAATATGCCAACTAATGGAGTGGTGCTGCAGCAACAACCTGGCACTCAACATCAGTAAGACGAAAGAGCTGATTGTGGACTTCCCTGGGTGTCAAGATCTCTGGGGATCTAACCTGGTCCCAACATATCAATGCAGTTATATAGAAGGCAAGACAGTGGCTATACTTCATTAGGAGTTTGAAGGGATTTGCCATGTCAACAAGTACACTCAAAAACTTCTATAGATGTACTGTGGAGAGCATTCTGACAGGCTGCATCACTGTCTGGTATGGAGGGGCTACTGCACAGGACCGAAAGAAGCTGTAGAAGGTTGTAAATCTTGTCGGCTCCATCTTGGATACTAGCCTACAAAGTACCCAGGACATCTTCAGGGAGCGGTGTCTCAGAAAGGCAGTGTCCGTTATTAAGGACCTCCAGCACCCACGGCGTGCCCTTTCCTCACTGTTACCCACAGGTAGGAGGTACAGAAGCCTGAAGGCACACAATCAGTGATTCAGGAACAGCTTCTTCCCCTCTGCCATCTGATTCCTAATTGGACATTGAACCCTTGGACACTACCTCACTTTTTTTTAATATACAGTATTTCTTTTTTTTGCACTTTTTAAAATCTAATCAATATATGTATGCTGTAATTTATTTACTTATTATTTTTATTTATTATTTTTTCTCTTGTATATTGTGTATTGCATTACACTGCGGCTGCTAAGTTAAAAAAAATTTCACATCACATGCCAATGATAATAAACCTGATTCTGATTCTGAGGTTGGCACAGACTTGATGGGCCAAAGGGGCTGTCTATGCTGTAGGGCCCTCTGATTAAATATTGCTTGCTATGGGATTTCACTGGATGTAAGTAGTCCACAGCATTAAGGGCATGATAGAAAGACAAGTCCTTTCTTGTACATTTCAGGAAAGTAAAAAATAACTAAATTAATGTTCATCATTTCCACTTAACATTGATCACCTATTTCTTTTGTGCCGTTCTATACAGATGATCATTGCGCTATTTAAAGAGTTTGGGCCGATAGAATCTGTACGGATCCGTTCTGTGGTAAGTGCACTGAGTTTTAAGAATGAAATGGAAACTGGTTTAAACTTCATGTCAGTTTACCACCCTTAGTAACCTGTGGTGAAGAGTTTAAAGATAAAGATAAAGAACTTTATTTGTCACATGTCCATCGAAACATATAGTGAAATGTATCATTTATGTCGACAATGTGCTTCCAACGTGCTCAATTTGCTAACCTTAACCCATATGTCTTTGGACTGTGGGAGGAGACCACAGCACCCAGAAGAAACCCATGTGGTCACAGGGAGAACATACAAATTCCTTACAGGAATTGGACCCCAATCTTCCAATCCCTGATGCTGTGCAGCGTTATGCTAGCTGCTGTGCTACCTTGTCACCCCAGAAAGTACAGTGAAGAGTTCATGTTTTGTGAGTGGTTACTTCAATGTTCCCTTGTTTAATCAGGCTCCCGTAGTGTCCTGCCGTTACTTCATTTTCCTCTCTAGATGTGCAGTCAAAGGGTAGGATATTAGTAATGTAATGGAGAGAGGGGGTGGGAGAATTCTGTCCACCTCCACTTACAAATCTGGGATTAATAACTCCCACAGGGGTAAGGTTCAGTGGCATGCAAAGGTGTGGGCACCCCGGTCAAAATTTCTCTTACTGTGAATGAAGTGAGTAGAAGATAAATTGATCTCCAAAAGTCATAAAGTTAAAGATGAAACATTCTTTTCAACATTTTAAGCAAGATTAGTGTATTATTTTTGTTTTGTACAATTTTAGAGTGAAAAAAAGGAAAGGAGCACCATGCAAAAGTTTGGGCACCCCAAGAGATTTGAGCTCTCAGATAACTTTTACCAAGGTCTCAGACCTTAACTAGCTTGTTAGGGCTATGGCTTGTTCACAGTCATCCTTAGGAAAGGCCAGGTGATGCAAATTTCAAAGCTTTGTAAATACCCTGACTCCTCAAATCTTATCCCAACAATCAGCAGCCATGAGCTCCTCTAAGCAGCTGCCTAACACTCTGAAAATTAAAATAAATGATGCCCACAAAGCAGGAGATGGCTATAAGAAGATAGCAAAGCGTTTTCAGGTAGCCGTTTCCTCAGTTCGTAATGTAATTAAGAAATGGCAGTTAACAGGAATGGTGGAGGTCAAGTTGAGGTCTGGAAGACCAAGAAAACTTTCTGAGAAAACTGCTCATAGGATTGCTAGAAAGGCAAATCAAAATCCCCATTTGACTGCAAAAGACCTTCAGGAAGATTTAGCAGACTCTGGAGTGGTGGTGCACTGTTCTACTGTGCAGAGACACCTGCACAAATATGACCTTCATGGAAGAGTCATCAGAAGAAAACCTTTCCTGCGTCCTCACCACAAAATTCAGCGTCAGAAGTTTGCAAAGGAACATCTAAACAAGCCTGATACATTTTGGAAACAAGTCCTGTGGACTGATGAAGTTAAGATAGAACTTTTTGGCCGCAATGAGCAAAGGTATGTTTGGAGAAAAAAGGGTGCCGAATTTCATGAAAAGAACCCCTCTCCAACTGTTAAGCACGGGGGTGGATCGATCATGCTTTGGGCTTGTGTTGCAGCCAGTGGCACGGGGAACATTTCACTGGTAGAGAGAAGAATGAGTTCAATTAAATACCAGCAAATTCTGGAAGCAAACATCATACAGTCTATAAAAAAGCTGAAGATGAAAAGTGGATGGCTTCTACAACAGGACAATGATCCTAAACACACCTCAAAATCCACGATGGACCTCAAGAGGCGCAAGCTGAAGGTTTTGCCATGGCCCTCACAGTACCCCGACCTAAACATCATCGAGAATCTGTGGATAGACCTCAAAAGAGCAGTGCATGCAAGACAGCTCAAGAATCTCACAGAACTATAAGCCTTTTGCAAGGAAGAAAGGGCGAAAATCCCCCAAACAAGAATTGAAAGACTCTTAGCTGGCTACAGAAAGCATTTACAAGCTGTGATACTTGCCAAAGGGGGTGTTACTAAGTACTGACCATGCAGGGTGCTCAAACTTTTGCTTTGGGCCCTTTTCCTTTTTTGTTACTTTGAAACTGTAAAAGATAGAAATAAAAAAGTAATCTTGCTTAAAATATTAAAGAAATGTGTCGTCTTTAACTTTATGCCTTTTGGAAATCAGGTCATCTTTTACTCGCTTAGCTATTCACAGTAACAGAAATTTTTACCAGGAGTGCCCAAACTTTTGCATGCCACTGTATATACAAGGTGCATATAAAAGTACCGTGCAACACAAACAAGAGGGATGAGAGTGGCAGTAAACCCAAAGTTAATGTGCATTTAACAGCATAAGACTGGGAGTAGAATTAGTTCTTTGCCCAATGAGTCTGCTCTGCAATTCCATCATGTCTGATTTATTATCCCTCTCAATTCCATTCGCCTGCCTTCTCCCCGTAATCTTTGACTCCTTACTAATCAAGAGCCTATCTCTTCCAATATTTTTATTAATTTATATATATAAGAATACAGAGTACAGGGAAAAAAATATATATGTCAATACATTAAGCTGAATCGCATATAAAGACTCCTTACCCTATATTCGTGCAAGTCAATTAGTTCGTAACGTTGAAAAATAATAATTTTATTATATAAAAAAAATCTAATCCACTACCAAGACCGAAGCTGATTATATAACCATATAACAATTACAGCACGGAAACAAGCCATCTCGGCCCTTCTAGTCCATGCCGAACTCTTACTCTCACCTAGTCCCACCGACCTGCACTCAGCCCATAACCCTCCATTCCTCTCCTGTCCATATAGCTGTCCAATTTAACTTTAAATGACAACATCGAACCTGCCTCAACCACTTCTGCTGGAAGCTTGATCCACACAGCTACCACTCTCTGAGTAAAGAAGTTCCCCCTCATGTTACCCCTAAACTTTTGCCCTTTAACTCTCAACTCATGTCCTCTTGTTTGAACCTCACCCACTCTCAATGGAAAAAGCCTATCCACGTAGGAATTGATTAGTAGAAAAAAAAGAAAAAAAGATTGTTAGTCATCATCTGTGCTTTAACAGCAAATCAAAGGTTTTTAAAATAATTCAGAAAAGGTTCCCACAATGTTTGAAAGTCTTGGTTAGATTCAAAGATAGTACATCGAATCTTCTCTAAATTTAAACATGACATCACATCACGTAACCATTAGGCGTGAATAGGAGGGGCCACATCTTTCCATTTAAGCAAAAGCGTCCTTCTGGCTATAAGAGGCATGAAAGCCAAAATGTGCAAATCAGATGCCTCCAAAATAATATCCTTTCCTCCAACAATACCAAATAAAGCAGTCAAAGGGTTAGGCTTGAAATTTACTTTAAAAAGTATCGAAAAGGTTTGAAATACTTCTTTCCAATGTTTTCCAAGACTCGGACATGTCCAAAACATATGAATGAGTGAAGATTCTCCATTATTACATTTATCACAATACTGAGATATATCTAAATAAAAATGAGACAACTTATCCTTAGTCATATGGGCCCTATGGACCACATTAAATATCAGGAGCCTATCAATCTCTGCTTTAAATATACTCAATGACTTAGCCTCCACAGCTGTCTATGGTAATGAATTCCACAGATTCACTATCCTCTGGCTAAAGAAATTTCTCACCTCTGTTCTAAATGGACGACCCTGTATTCTGAGGCTGTGCCATCTGGTCCTAGACTATTAGAAACATTCTCTCCACATCCACTTTAACTGGATCTTTCAATATTCAATAGATTTCAATAAGTTCCACCCTCATTCTCTAAACTCGATTGAGTACAGGCCCAGAGCCATCAGTGCTCCTCAAATGTTAATCCTTTCATTCCTGGAACCATTCTCATGAACTTCCTCTGGACCATCTCCAATGCCAGCACAACTTTTCTGAGATAAGGGACCCAAAACTGCTCACAGTACTCCCAAGTGCGGCCTGACCAATGCCTCTTAAACCTCAGTTTTACTTCCTTGCTCTTGGATTCTAGTCCTCTGGAAATTAAAGCTAATATTCATTTAGAGGTAAGAAGATGAACTGTATTTGGATTTTTGGTTTATGGATCTTTCTGGCAAGACAATTATTTAGTGTTCAGCCCTAAATTTAGTACAGGTTTCCCGCGCCATCCGAAGGTAGAGCGTTCCTATGAAACGGTTTGTAAGCCAAAATGTCGTAAAGTGAAGAAGCAATTACCATTTATTTATATGGGAAAATTTTGTGACCGTTCGCAGACCCAAAAATAACTTACCAAATTATGCCAAATAACACACAAAACCTAAAATAACAGTAACAGTAAAAGTAAATAATAGTAAAAGCAGGAATGATATGATAAATACATAGCTTATATGAAGTAGAAATACTTTTCCACAATCATTACTGTACTGTTCTCCGTAGCCAAAATCTCACGCAAGCGCTATCAGCAGAAAATCTCACGCAAGCGCTGTTGGCAAAAACACGGCGCAAGCGCTCTGCAGTAACCTTTAAGCTATGAAGCTGCCAAATCATACCAAATAACACCTAAAAATACACAGCCTATATAAAGTAGAAATAATGTATGTACAGTGTAGTATCTCTTACCGGAATCGGGACAGCGCCGAGCACACGGATGATGGTGTGTTAGGCTGAGTTGTCGCAGGTTGGGGTGGTGCAGTGGACCCCAACCTCTGGGCAGCGAACCGATACCAATCCGCGAAGCATGCAGGGGTGCAGCGGTACCCGGGAGACGCACAGCACATCTTTAAGAAAAAAGCCGAAATAAACATGCTAATTAATTATGTGCCGCCCGGCACGTAATTGTTGGCCCAGGTCAGTGCCGATTTCCGATTGCGTCATCTCTGATCTGGGCCGACAATTACGTGTCGGGCGGCACCTAATTAATTAGCATGTTTATTTCGGCTTTTTTCTTAAAGATGTGCTGTGTGCCTCCCGGCTACTGCTGCATTCTCTGCGAATCGGTATCTGTCCGTGGCCTGGGGGTTGGGGTGGTGGGACACTGGGGTGTCATCTCGTCATCGTCTGTTTCCATTAGGGCAGGCAGGTCATCTTCTATCTCTGCCCGCCTTGATGTCGAAGGTCGAGGTTCGTAGCCTGCTGTGGCTGATGTGGAAGGCTTGCTTGACTGCTGAGCCTCGTGCACTTTTCTATCACACAGTTCTTTGTAAGGACTCAAACCATCCTGTAAATATCCCCTAAACTGACGTACTCTTTCAAAATTAAAGTCGTACTTTATCATTACTCATTCGGTTTCGATTGTCATCCTTTTTTCTTCCAATTGCATCAGCTCTTCATCTATCAGATCTTGGTAATGGGATGCCAGAACCTCTTCAACATCATGTTCGTCAGCTTCCACAAGCCAAACTCACTTTGTCCTTACTTTGTTCACCACGATCGAAACGCTTAATTATGTCTAGTTTTACACTTTAAGTGTAACACCCTTACGAGCTCTTTTAGGCTTTTCCGATACCATAGAACTCATCTTGCAAACGACTGCTCACAGGCTCGTGTTAAAGCAATGCTGGTGAGAATGCCGTTCCAAATCCGGGGAGAGCGGCTGCTTGGGGCACGTGCTGCCTTTTATCGCACGCTGCTTTTTTTTTGTAACAGTGAAAACACCTTCTGAAAGTGAAAACAGGGTACTAATGTAGGTCTTTCGTAACAGTGAGGTTTCGTAAAGCGAACGTTCAAAAAGCGGGGGATACCTGTACTAACTAGACAACCGGGTGACCTGTTGGGGCACCCTTTGAGAGAAAGGTAGTGCAGTCTGAAGTGACCAGAATGAACATTAATTTCCCTGAATGCTATTGGTATCACTTTGCTTTGGAAATTAAAGAAGAAGAACTCAGTTTATTAAAGAAGAAAGACACGTAGCAAGACAAATATAGCTCCTCCTCGTTTAACAAAGGACACTTTTGATGACAACATTTCTGGTTGATCTGCCACCCTTCAAGAATACTCTAATGTTTTCATTTCTTTTTCCCCGGCTTAAAGCCACATACAGCTGACCATGCTGGAATACTGGTTTCAGCAGAAAAATCAGCACATTCTCCATGGTTTGGCCTTGCGCCTTATGTATAGTCCTAGCAAAGCATGACTGTATCAGGAACTGGCTCCACTGAAGAGGGATATCTTCCCCTTCTGCTAAACAGAGTAATTCTTGGGATCATGACAATGTCATTTTTGAACGCACCAATGTTTATCTTTGCTACGATGAGATTGTCGTGCAGTTCTTCCACCATCGTTCGCGTTCCATTGCAAAGCCTTGGTGAATCCATGTTCCTCACTGAAATGATGGGAGATCTCCTCTTCAATTCCAGTTTATGTGGTGGCAATCCAGAGAGTTCGACGGAATCAAGGAATTCTGTAGGAAAATGAATGGCGTTAGCTCCTTCACTTACGGCATTGAAGGAGCAGTATTCTTTCATGATTCCAGAGAAGAGTCTAATATATGTGAAGTTTATTTTTCACATCATTTCATTGAGAGGAACCAAGATAGAATTCCTCGAGAACAGTTCTGCAGGATTGTCGAATGTCGGGTAGATGAAATCAATGCATTCTCCCATAGTTTTCACTGGCAGAATCGTATCTTCAGGTAATTCGATTTCATCGTTTTCATTTTTCTCAATCTTGTCTTCTCCAACATCCAATAAGAACTGAGAATATAGTCCTTCTCCCTCACTCAATCAAGTTTCTCTTCAATTGAAACTTGATGAAGCTTCTCCATAAGTAGGATTTGTTTATGCATGAGTTCTCCACATCAGCATCATTTCCTCATTTCACAACTGCTAGAAGCTGACGGAAATCGCCACAGCAAATGGTTAAAATACCCCCGAAGGCCTCATTCTTGCCACGTACGCCACGAAGGGTCCGGTCTGCAGCTTCGAAGCTCTCCCCCCTAATCATGGGGCACTCATCCCAGACAATAAGCCTGGCATTTTGAAGTAAATTTGCAGTATTGGTATTTTTATCGATGTTACAAAGGGCATCTTCATTGACTTTGAGGGGTATTTTGAATCTTGAATGCGCTGTCCTACCACCAGGCATCAATGCTGCTGCAATACCTGATGATTCTACAGCAACAGCAACACCTCCATCTCCCCTAACTTTAGCGGAGATCAAGTTGGTGATAAATGACTTGCCCGCTCCTCCTGGTGCATCAATGAAAGTCATTGAAGAGAGATTCCTTTCCAAGCAGTCGCACACATATTCATATACTCCTCTTTGCTGGTTATTCAATAGGGTACCCTTTGCCGCATATTCTCGAGTTGATCTTTCTTTTTCTCCCCTGTCTCTTCCTTGCTCCTCCTCCTCTGCCTGTTTTTGTCATTCTGGAGACGCGCAGCCCTTACATCCTTCGTCTCCATCTCTTCTACCATTTGTTCTTTCTCTCTGATCCTGGAGTCGTGCGGCCCTGGGCTGATCGGATTCTTGTTCTCTCCTCCTTCTGTGCCTATTGTTGTCATTTAGGAGATGTGCATGCCTCCCCTCCTCTGTTTCTTCTTCTCTCATCTTTTTTGTCCTGACTCTTTGATCCTGGAGTTGTGCGGCCCTCTTGACCATAATGTCCCCCTTCTCTTTCCACGCGGCATAATTAGGCTGTCCATATTTTTTTACCCTAATGCTTGATAGAAGATACGAAGCAGTAACACCAAAGCTTCCAAAATGCTGTTGTTTCTTGATGATGTGGTTGGTGCTCTCCTAAATGGACATGATAGCCCTGCCCTTTTGCTGCAGTTGATGTGGCTCTGTGAGCATCGTGAGGTGCTGCTGAGACTGGCCGTGAGCATGTGCCGGGCTGTGGCGTCGCGGTCTCCATGGAAGGTGGAATCGTCTCGGGTTATGGAAAGTGGGGCCTGCTGATTGACGAGTGAGCAATTTTATACGAATATATAACCCTGAACTTTGCATGCATTCTGTAAGTTAGCGCATTTTAAGTCGATTCGGTCAAAAAAAGTGCCGCTGTAATGCACCGTTTGGGCTAATTGGAGGTCACAAACAGACAAACAGAGCATGAGAATTTTAGTGGTAGATAGATGAGCCACTGTGAAACCCTGATGAAGATAATACATAGAACATAGAAATCTACAGCACATTACAGGTTCATTGGCCCATATTGTTGTGCTGACCATGTAACCTACTCTAGAAGCTGCCTAGAAGTTCCGTACCGCATAGACCTCTATTTTTCTAAGCTCCATGTACTTATCTAAATGTCTGTTAAAAGACCCTATCCTATCTGCAAGTCATGTAATGTGGCTGGGGAGTGTGTTCCAGAAATTGGATTGGTGACCATGGAGGATAGCCTATGTACCTCCAGGTCAGGACCTTGTGTGACCTGGGACAGAGGGGAAGACAAAGGTAATGGTGTATTAAAGTCAGGCGTCTGATACTGGGTTTGACTCTGTTCTGATTTTTCGGTTTGTTCCCCCAGCCTAATGACCATAAGACCATAAGACAAACGAGCAGAAGTAGGCCATTCGGCCCATCGAGTCTGCTCTGCCATTTTATCATGAGCTGATCCATTTTATCCTATTTAGTCCCACTGCCCCGCCTTCTCACCATAACCTTTGATGCCCTGGCTACTCAGATACTTATCAATCTCTGCCTTAAAGACACCCAGTGAATTGGCCTCCACTGCTGCCCATGGCAACAAATTCCATAGATTCACCACCCTCTGACTAAAAAATTTTTTTTGCATTTCTGTTCTGAAAGGGCGCCCTTCAATCCTGAAGTCATGCCCTCTCGTGCTAGACTCCCCCATCATGGGAAACAACTTTGCCACATCCACTCTGTCCATGCCTTTTAACATTCGAAATGTTTCTATGAGGTCTCCCCTCATTCTTCTAAACTCCAAGGAATACCGTCCAAGAGCGGACAAACGTTCCTCATATGTTAACCCTCTCATTCCCGGAATCATTCTAGTGAATCTTCTCTGTACCCTCTCCAACGTCAGCACATCCTTTCTTAAATAAGGAGACCAAAACTGCCCACAGTACTCCAAGTGAGGTCTCACCAGCGCCTTATAGAGCCTCAACATCACATCCCTGCTCCTATACTCTATTCCTCTAGAAATGAATGCCAACATTGCATTCGCCTTCTTCACTACCGACTCAACCTGGAGGTTAACTTTAAGGGAATCCTGTACGAGGACTCCCAAGTCCCGTTGCATCTCAGAACTTTGAATTCTTTCCCCATTTAAATAATAGTCTGCCCGTTTATTTTTTCTGCCAAAGTGCATAACCATGCACTTTCCAACATTGTACTTCATTTGCCACTTCTCTGCCCATTCTTTCAATCTAGCCAAGTCTCTCTGCAGACTCTCCATTTCCTCAGCACTACCGGCCCCTCCACCTATCTTCGTATCGTCAGCAAACTTAGCCACAAAGCCATCTATTCCATAATCCAAATCGTTGATGTACAATGTAAAAAGAAGCGGCCCCAACACTAATCCCTGTGGAACACCACTGGTAACCGGCAGCCAACCAGAATAGGATCCCTTTATTCCCACTCTCTGTTTCCTGCCAATCAGCCAACGCTCTATCCACGTATGTAACTTTCCTGTAATTCCATGGGCTCTTGTTAAGCAGCCTCATGTGTGGCACCTTGTCAAAGGCCTTCTGAAAATCCAAATATACAACATCCACTGCATCTCCCTTGTCTAGCCTACTGGTAATTTCCTCAAAAAATTGTAATAGGTTTGTCAGGCAGGATTTTCCTTTAAGGAATCCATGCTGAATTCTGCCCATCTTGTCATATGCCTCCAGGTACTCTGTAACCTCATCCTTGACAATCGACTCCAACAACTTCCCAACCACCGACGTCAAGCTAACAGGTCTATAATTTCCTTTTTGCTTCCTTGCCCCCTTCTTAAATAGCGGAGTGGCATTTGCAATCTTCCAGTCCTCCGGAACCATGCCAGAATCTATCGACTTTTGAAAGATCATCGCTAATGCTTCCGCAATCTCCACAGCTACTTCCTTCAGAACACGAGGGTGCATTCCATCTGGTCCAGGAGATTTATCGACCTTTAGCCTATTCAGCTTCCTGAGTACTTTCTCTGTCGTAATTGTGACTGCGCACACTTCTCTTCCCTGTTTGTTCAGTTCCTCTGCCATCTCCTCATCTCCCATTACAATTTCTCCAGTATCATTTTCTATCGGTCCTATATCTACTCTCACCTGTCTTTTACTCTTTATATACTTGAAAAAGCTTTTAGTATCCTCTTCGATATTATTTGCTAGTTTCCTTTCATAGTTAATCTTTTCTTTCTTAATGACCTTCTTGGTTTCCTTTTGTAAGGTTTTAAAGACTTCCCAATCCTCTGTCTTCCCACTAATTTTTGCTTCCTTGTATGCCCTCTCCTTAGCTTTAACTTTGGCTTTGACTTCTCTTGTCAACCACGGTTGCATCCTTTTTCCACTCGAAAATTTCTTCTTTTTTGGAATATACCTGTCTTGCACATCCCTCATTTCTCGCATAAACTCCAGCCACTGCTGCTCTGCTGTCTTTCCCGCCAGTGTCTCTTTCCAGTCAACTTTGGCCAGTTCTTCTCTCATGCCACTGTAGTTTCCTTTACTCCACTGAAACACCGACACATCAGATTTCGGCTTCTCTTTTTCTAATTTCACAGTGAACTCAATCATGTTATGATCACTGCCTCCTAAGGGTTCCTTCACCTCAATCTCTCCAATCACCTCCGGTTCATTACACAATACCCAATCCAGTACAGCCGATCCCCTAGTGGGCTCAACAACAAGCTGTTCTAAAAAGCCATCTCGCAGACCTTCTACAAATTCTCTCTCTTGAGATCCAGTGCTGACCTGATTTTTCCAATCTACTCGCATGTTAAAATCCCCCACAATTATCATAACACTGCCCTTCTGACAAGCCTTTTCTATTTCCAGTTGTAATTTGTAGTCCACATCCCTGCAGCTGTTTGGAGGCCTATAAATAACTGCCATCAGGGTCCTTTTACCCCTGCTATTCCTTAGCTCAACCCATAAAGATTCTGCACCTTCCGATCCTATATCACCTCTTTCTAATGATTTAATATCATTTCTTACCAATAAAGCCACGCCTCCCCCTCTGCCTACCTTCCTATCCTTCCGATACACCGTGTATCCTTGGACGTTCAGCTCCCAGAGACATGCATCCTTTAGCCAGGTCTCAGTGATGGCCACAATATCATACCTGCCAATCTGTAGCTGTACAACAAGATCATCCACCTCATTTCTTATGCTGTGTGCAGTTAAGTACAACACCTTAAGACCAGTATTTGGTACTTTTCGCTTTGATTTCTCTGCAACTTTATTGCACTGCAACTCATCCCAATGGCTACACATTTGCCCCATCACCTGCCTGTCTTTCCTGACATCTTTACTGCTCACTATCTTAGATTTATTTCTGTTTTCCCCTTCCTCCGCACTATCATTCCGGTTCCCATCCCCTTGCCAAATTAGTTTAAACCCTCCCTAATAGCTCTATTAAACTTTCCCGCCAGGATATTGGTCCCCTTCGGGTTCAGGTGTAACCTGTCCTTTTTGAACAGGTCATACTTCCCCCAGAAGAGATCCCAATTATCCAAGAATCTGAAGCCCTGCCCCCTACACCAGTCTCTCAGCCACGCATTCATCTGCCTGATCCGACTACTCTTGCCCTCGCTAGCACGTGGCACAGGTAGCAATCCCGAGATTACTACCCTGGAGGTCCTGCTTCTCAGCTTCCTTCCTAACTCCTGGAAATCTCTCTTCAGGACCTCCTCCTTTGTCCTATCTATGTCATTGGTACCAACATGTACCAAGACAACTGGCTGCTCACCCTCCCCCTTCAGAATATTCAGGACCCGATCCGAGACATCCCGTACCTTGGCACCTGGGAGGCAACACACCATGCGGGTATCTCTGTTAATGACATTAATGACATTAAGATGCTTCATCTAATTCCTCTTCCCTCTTTGTTTTCCCTCGGCTAAAGGCACGTGAGGAACCCAGCATCTCCAAGAAATTGGCTACTATCCAGTAAGTAACTTTGCTTGTTCATTGGTGCTTTTACATGTGGACTTCCCTGATCTGCAGACACAAACCCTACTTTAGCCCTTTCTTAATCTCCTGTGGCTTTTGACTAAGCACACTGATATGCAGTGGTGTGTCAATAACACTTTGTACTTCTTATAAAGATTATTTTTATTGGTCAAATGTACATTAAAACATACAGTGAAATGTGTCGTTTGCATCAACAACCACTCAGCCTAAGAATGTGTTGGGGCAGCCCGCAAATGTTGCCAAGCTTCCAGCACCAACAACTTATTAACCCTAACCCATATGTGGCAGGGAGAATGTACAAACTCATTACAGACAGCAACAGGAATTGAACCCAGGTCACTGTGCCTCCATTTGTGGAGCATAAGTTACAAATTGACACTAAACTCGTCGTGGTGTCGAACAGGGAGTCAGATATTAATTAGGTGCAAAAGGAAAGGCTGGCACAATGGACAGGAAAGTGGTTGAGAAAGTGTAGAGTATTAGTGTGAAGTGATAGAACAAGAAGAGAAGTATAAGACGGTAAAACATGGCAACAGAAATAAGCCATTCTGAGTGAGATGAGTGGTGATTCGATAGATGATACCAGGCATAGGTCGAGTGGATAGTCAAAGACTTTTCCCCAGGGCAGAAATATCTAATAGGAGAAGGCATAATTTTAAGGTGATTGCAGTAGAGTATAGTGGGGGAAGGGAGGGTAATGTCAGAGGTACATTCATTACACAGAGTGATTGATGTGTGCTTGGAACACACTGCCAGGGGTGGTGATAGAGGCAGATACATTAGGAGCATTTAAGAAACTTAGATAGGCATATGGATGATAGAAAAATGGAGGGATATATAGAAGGGAATGTTAGATTGATCTTGGAGTAGGTTAAAATTGTGGGCCAAAGGGCATGTACTATGCTGTGTTCTGTTCTGCTAATTATAGAGGAAAGCAGGTCTTAGCTACAGCTGGAATATTGCACCCAGTTCTGGTGATCCTGCTTTTAAGGGGACGTGAAGACTACAGGCAAGACTTACGAGAATAGTCTCAGAGAAGTGGGATTCTAGCCACAGGGTTACACTGGAAGCAGGGGTGTGAATGGTGATTCTTGCTGGGATAAATGGAAGATACTTCCTTTCGTTCAAGGACTAGGGAAAGTATAAACACTTGGTGATAGGTGGAAGTATGAGGAAAAGGGTTTTTGCACAAAGTCTGGGAAATATTTGGGGATCTCTGCAATGTAAATACTTTAAACCACTTTTTGTAATACATCCTGGGAAAAAGTCTCTGGCTATCCACTCTGTCAATTCCTCTCATTATCTCGTACACCTCTATCAAGTCACTTCTCATTCTCCCTCGCACCAAAGAGAAAAGCCAAAGTTCGCTCAACCTATCCTCATAAGATGTGTTTTCTAAAGTAGGCAGCATTCTGATAAATCACCTTTGCACCCTCTCTAAATTTTCCACGTCCTTCCTATAATGGGTGACCAGAGCTGAGCACAATATTCCAAGTGCAGTCTAACCAGGCTTTTACAGAGCTGCAACATTAGCTCTCATCTCTTGAACTCAATCCCCTGACTAATGATGGCCAACGCACCTTACAGCCCTCTCAACTTGTGCGGCAACTTTCACGTATCTGTCAGTGCTTGGTTGAGCCTTAACTTGCTCAACCGATCTTGGTTTATCTCAGGGGTAGGGAACCTTAAGCACAAATGATTTCCTAGCATGCGTTATTCATTAATTTGAGGCAAAACATAACTAGATGTTTTGAAATGGATAATTCCCATATTTCAAGTTTCTTATGGCATTTATCTGGCCCACTGTCTGCTCATTAATACATGATCTGGCCCAAAGAGGCAAAAAGGGTGACGACCTCTGGAATTAGTTTGCCTCATTATTTTTCTACAACCAATGCAAGTCTGAAGTGAAAACGACAGCAGAATTCTCACCGTGAGAAATGCTCTCATGTTGTCTTCTCCACCTCCTTTTCAGAAGGAAGGTTCACCCTAAGAGGAATAACATGAATGCCTACGTTGTGTTTCGGCACTATAATGATGCGGTCAGAGCCCTAACAAGGTAGGTGCGCAGTTCTAACGTTTTTCAATGCTATCAATGAGTGTACTTTGTTCATTAAATGGTTCATACTGCTGTGGTCACTACAAACTTTCAGCATTTAACATGGTATCATGAATTTTATTGAGAGTTACAGGCTTTCTTTATCACCTTTGTTCTACATTTATTAGATAATTTATAACCAGAACTCTGTTACTAACTTCTTTAGAATCAACACTGTTTTAGTTTAGTTATATCTAGTATTTGGTACTTTAATTCAGTTGTGAAAATTTAGAACACAGAAAGTAACAACACATGATGTTGTGCTGATCTTTTAAGCTACTCTAAAATCAGTCTAACCCTTCCCTCCCACATAAGCCCTCCATTTTTCTTTTTATCCATGTGCCTGTCTTGTCTCTTAAATATTCCCAATGTATCTACCTCTACCACCACCTCTGGGAACACGTTCCACGCACTCATCACTATGTGTTTTGAAACAAATCTATCTGTTGATATCTGCCGTATCCTTTCCTCCAATCTCCTTAAAATTATGCCCCTGAATATCCATTCTATGCCTCTTTTAATCTTGTACATCTCTTTCAAGTAACTTTTAAACCTCCTTTGTTCCAAAGTGAAAAGCCTCAGCTCACTCAATCTATCCACATACGACGTGCTCTCTAATCCAGGCAGCATCCTGGTAAATCTCTCCACCCTCTCTAAAGCTTCCACATCCTTCCTATAATGAGGCGACCAGAACTGAATACAATGCTCTATGATCTCTGCTTATAAATTCCATTAGGAGTAGAACTCAATTTATAGATTTATAACAATGATTTGTTTTTCAGTATTTTGTACGTACAAAGACTAAACAAATTCTGTTGATTTTAAAGAAACGGATATGAGTTAAAAAGTGGATTTAATATTCGTGTGGACCTAGCAATCAAGTCAGATGTGGTGAGTTATTAATAAATCATAGAGCTTGTCACTGCTCTCATCCCCTGCTACCAATCTTATAGTTCCCACACCTCGCACTTCCCGTTTCTACCTCCTACCCAAGATCCACAAACCTGCCTGTCCTGGCAGACCTATTGTCTCAGCTTGCTCCTGCCCCACTGAACTCGTTTCTGCATACCTCAACACGGTTTTATCCCCCCTTGTTCAATCCCTTCCTACCTATGTTCATGACACTTCTCACGCTCTTAAACTTTTCGATAATTTTAAGTTCCCTGGTCCCCAACGCTTTATTTTCACCATGGATGTCCAGTCCCTATATACTTCCATCCCCCATCAGGAAGGTCTCAAAGCTCTCCGCTTCTTTTTGGATTCCAGACCTAGTCAGTTCCCCTCTACCACCACTCTGCTCCGTCTAGCGGAATTAGTCCTTACTCTTAATAATTTCTCCTTTGGCTCCTCCCACTTCCTCCAAACTAAAGGTGTAGCTATGAGCACCCATATGGGTCCTAGCTATGCCTGCCTTTTTGTTGGCTTTGTGGAACAATCTATGTTCCGTGCCTATTCTGGTATCTGTCCCCCACTTTTCCTTTGCTACATCGACGACTGCATTGGCGCTGCTTCCTGCACGCATGCTGAGCTCGTTGACTTTATTAACTTTGCCTCCAACTTTCACCCTGCCCTCAAGTTTACCTGGTCCATTTCCGACACCTCCCTTCCCTTTCTAGATCTTTCTGTCTCTGTCTCTGGAGACAGCTTATCCACTGATGTCTACTATAAGCCTACTGACTCTCACAGCTATCTGGACTATTCCTCTTCTCATCCTGTCTCTTACAAAGATGCCATCCCCTTCTCGCAATTCCTCCGTCTCCGCCGCATCTGCTCTCAGGATGAGGCTTTTCATTCCAGGACGAGGGAGATGTCCTCCTTTTTTAAAGAAAGGGGCTTCCCTTCCTCCACTATCAACTCTGCTCTCAAACGCATCTCCCCCATTTCACGTACATCTGCTCTCACTCCATCCTCCCGCCACCCCACTAGGAATAGGGTTCCCCTGGTCCTCACCTACCACCCCACCAGCCTCCGGGTCCAACATATTATTCTCCGTAACTTCCGCCACCTCCAACGGGATCCCACCACTAAGCACATCTTTCCCTCCCCCCCCCGCTTTCCGCAGGGATCGCTCCCTACGCGACTCCCTTGTTCATTCGTCCTCCCCATCCCTCCCCATTGATCTCCCTCCTGGCACTTATCCGTGTAAGCGGAACAAGTGCTACACATGCCCTTACACTTCCTCCCTTACCACCATTCAGGGCCCCAAACAGTCCTTCCAGGTGAGGCAACACTTCACCTGTGAGTCGACTGGGGTGATATATTGCGTCCGGTGCTCCCGATGTGGCCTTTTATATATTGGCGAGACCCGATGCAGACTGGGAGACCGCTTTGCTGAACACCTACGCTCTGTCCGCCAGAGAAAGCAGAATCTCCCAGTGGCCACACATTTTAATTCCACATCCCATTCCCATTCTGACATGTCTATCCACGGCCTCCTGTACTGTAAAGATGAAGCCACACTCAGGTTGGAGGAACAACACCTTATATTCCGTCTGGGTAGCCTCCAACCTGATGGCATGAACATCGACTTCTCTAACTTCCGCTGATGCCCCACCTCCCCCTCGTACCTCATCTGTTTTTTATTTTCGTACACACATTCTTTCTCTCACTCTCCTTTTTCTCCCTCTGTCCCTCTGAATATACCTCTTGCCCATCCTCTGAGTCCCCCCCCCTTGTCTTTCTTCCCGGACCTCCTGTCCCATGATCCTCTCGTATGCCCTTTTGCCTATCACCTGTCCAGCTCTTGGCTCCATCCCTCCCCCTCCTGTCTTCTCCCATCATTTTGGATCTCCCCCTCCCCCTCCAACTTTCAAATCCCTTACTCACTCTTCCTTCAGTTAGTCCTGGCGAAGGGTCTCGGCCTGAAACGTCGACCGTACCTCTTCCTAGAGATGCTGCTTGGCCTGCTGCGTTCACCAGCAACTTTTATGTGTGTTGCTTGAATTTCCAGCATCTGCAGAATTCCTGTTGTTATAGAGCTTGTCAATTTATGTTCTTCTAACACACTAAGAACTTCATGTTTTGTGTCTTGCAGTATGACCATCGGCGATCCATCTTTTTGGGCAACTTGTCATACGGTAAGGCACTTTTTATGACTGGTGAGGTACTTTGTTCCTGAATTTTCTCAACTCACTCTGTTCTTCTGATCTGCAGAACAAAAAAGGAATTGTCATTTTTGCAGAATAGACTTTTCAGACTTATATCCTCATGGCTGAGTTTGATCTGGGTTTTACTGGGGCATGGGCCGCCAACAGCACCTCACCAGAGTCCTTGGTTCCCTGGTGTAGCCCATTGTTGAAGATCCTCCTTCTCCCAGGGTTCAGGTCTTTGGAGCTTCTGTTGGTATTTTTGTAGCTCTGAGTTTTACGAGATGGGGTTTGTAGCCCCCGTGCCCAACTCTCCTGCCTCCTTTCCTGCTATAGCCAGTGGATCACTGAGACAGTTATCAAGGCAACTGTAGGAGCCATGTATCAATTTTTCTGTCTGTATTGTATTTTGTGTGGTGCGTTTATTATGGGTAATCTGTCACATGGGTTGGGGTGTGGTAGAAGCAAATGAGTATAGTTACATCTTCATACTTTGTCTTAGGTTAGTTTAGTGAAGAGTGAGTGAGCTGGGGTGGTATTTTGTTGACCGCTTAATTGTGCTAATTTGAATGCTAATTACTCTTATTTCTCTGCATCCTTAATTTAGTTTTGCTAGTTTTTTATTGCTATAAGATCATTCATCTTTGCTGTTTTGTAATGAAGGATCAATCATATTTTTTCGACTTGGAACTCAGTTGTTTGGAAGCGCATTGTACGGTGTCACCTCCTGTACTCAGTCTCTACCACACTCAGTTTCTCAGCTGTTTTGATGTATTTTCAAGCAACCGCCATGGCAACCACTCACTCACCTCCGTGCTTGATCAGTCGTTTGAACAGCTAACAATTTGTGAAACTACTCATCCCAGAAACTTGAACCAATTATCTGATTGTTTATAGATATCCAAGAAAATGATGTCCGTGATCACTTCTGTGGATGTGGAGATATCAAGTGGGTGCGGATAGTGAGAGACCAGGAATCGGGAATGGGAAAAGGATTTGGATATGTGCTTTTTCAGGTAAGGTGATAAAGGCTTGTTAGGAAACTTCCTGTGTAACAGTTCTCTGTTTGAAGCTTAGAATCGAAGAACCTATCTCACAGCATTGTTTGTTTAGTCTATTGCACCTATGCTGTTTTACATGGTAGCGTAGTAGATAGCATTACTTTACAGTATCAGCTGTAAGATCAGGGTTCAGTTCCTGTCGCTGTTTGTATGTTTTCCCTTTGACCGCATGGGTTTCCTCTGGGTGCTCAAGTTTCTTTCTGTTTTCCAAAGACATACGGGTTAAGGTTAGTAAGTTGTGGGCATGCTATGTTTGCGTTGGAAGCATGGTAATCTTGTAGTCTGCCTTGCACAACCTTTGCTGAATTGAATTCTCACAAAAATTGACAAATTTAATTGTATGTTTTGATGTACATTTGACAAATATAGCTGATCTTTCTCTTTAAATACGTGTACTTAAGGAACTAATTAGATTCCCCTGCCTTTTCCCATTCTAGTTATAACTTTTCTCCTAACTTTAAAAAAAAAATCATTCTCCTGAGTAGGAGAATAAAAATTTTTGTTTAGGTGGCTGTAAAAGAGGGAATGTTAAATCAGTTGTCTGTTAGAAACCTGATTTTTGTTTTCATTGGCTTTTTTGCAAACTGTTGTAGATCGTGTATTTTTAATGTCTGGATTTTAAAATCCTCGCCCCACTCCACCCCATATCTCCATGGTCATGTCAACAACCATTCAGAATGTTTCAATCACTCAAAACCCTCTTCTGTTTAATTCCCACTCTGCACTGTCCCTCTCTCAACCTCCTTTGCTCCTGCACCTCCTGTGGTGGTGTTCTGGCCCTGCAAAGGTGCAAAGGAATTTGAGAAGAGGGTGCAAATGTGATTCATCCATTCTCAGTATGGAGGATCTTAATTCCTTTGTCACTGGCACTCATACTTCCGGCTTTCTTCACCATGAGCTGGATAAAAGAGCTTAGCTGTATTTGTCACATGTGCATCAAAACAGTGAAATGTGTTACTTGTATTAATGAATGACATAGTCTGATGATGTGCTGGGGCAGCCCACAAGTGCCGCCGTGCTTCTGGCACCAACACCACGTGCCCACAACTCACTAACACTACCCCTAACCCGTATGTCTTTGGAATGTGGGAGGAAACTGGAGCGCCTGGAGGAAACCACATTGTCCTGGGAATAATGTACAATCTCCTTACAGGCAGTGGCGAGAATTGAACCCCGATTGCAATTGCACTAACCACTAGCCTACCATGTCACCATAGGGACAGGATTTCTCCTGTCCTCCCTAGATACACCAGTGACCCAGGATTTGATTGATTTCAACATGGCAAACGCATAGGAGTAGACCATTCGGCAGCTCAGTCCTGTGCCGCCGTTCGATGAGATCATGGCTGATCATTTCTCTGACCCATCCCCATATCCCATGATTCCTTTACTGTCCCGCTGTCCATTTGGAACGCAGGGAGTGACAGAACCTCCACGGTCCTTTGGGTTCAAAGTAAAATTTATTATCAGAGTATGTGTATGTCACCACATACAACCCTGAGATTCTTTTTCCTGTGAGCGTACTTAGCAAATCTATAGAACAGCAACTGTAAACAGGCTCTGTAAATTGTAAACAAACTGTTAATAGATAATAGATAAATAGTAATGAATAACGAGCATGAAATAACAAGATAAAAGAGTCCTTAAATGAGTCTAGTTATCCCTTTTGTTTAAAGAGTTTGATGGTTGAGGGTAGGAACTGTTCTTGAGCCTGATGGTGTGAGTCCCGAGGTACCTGTACCTTCTAGCTGATGTCAGCAGCAATAAAAGAACATGGCCTGGCTGGTGAGGATCTTTGATCATTGAGACTGCTTTTCTGCGGCAGTGTTTAATGTAGATGTGCTGTATAGTTGAGAGGGTTTTACTCGAGATGTACTGGACTGAATGGACTACCTAGCACTATCCACTATCGGGGTAAAGAATCCCTGAGATCCACTACCCTCAGAGTCAGAATCAGCTTCCATTATCACTGACATATGTTATGAAATTTGTTGTTTTACAGCAGCAGTACAGTGTAATGCATAAAAATTAAAATAAGAATATATAAAACATTGTGCAAACTGAGAGCGAAATATTGAGGTCGTGTTCGTGTGTTCAGATACCTGATGGCCGAGAGGAAGAAGCTGTTCCTAAAACTTTGACTTTGGGTATTCAGGCTCCTGTACTTTCTCCCTGATGGTAGTAATGAGAAGAGGGTAGGTTCTGGATGGTGATGGTCATTCTTGATGGAGCCACCTTCTTGAGGCATCACCTCTTGATGGTTGTGCCCATGATGCAGCCTTTTCTGATCCTGTGCATTGGAGCTTCCTTACCCAGGTAACGATGCAACCAGTCAGAATGCACTCCATGGTACAACTGTAGAAATTTGCTAGAGATTTTGGTGATGTACGAAATCTCTTTTTCCAATACTTTTATTAGTTTCTACATAGAAGAATACAGAGTACAAGAAAGTATGCATAAAAGGTCAAAAAATATTTTTAAAAACTACCAATTAAATTATATCTATTCATAACAATCTCATTACCCCGTATTCATGTAAGTTAATCAATAGTTATATTGAAATATACTAATTTATTACAAAAAAGAGTCTAACCCCTACCAAGACCGAAGCTGTTTATTAAGAAAAAAAGGTAAAATACCTTCTCATATAATAAAAATTAATAATAGCCAACACCTGAATTTAAACAAGGAATTGAAGGTTTTGAAAGTTTTGAAAATAACTCAGAAAAGGTCCCCATGATGTATGAAATCTCAAACATATATAAAGTGTAAAAGCTACAGAGAAAGTGCAATGTAGGTCAATGATAAAGTGCAAGATCATAATGAGGTAGTTTGTGAGGCCAAGAGTCCATCTTATCATACAGTACTCTTAAAAGCTGGATAGAAGCTGTCCCTGAGCTTGGGGTGATTATACTGGTTGCTTTACTGAGGTAGCAGAAGGGTGGAAAGAATCCATGGAGTGGAGGCTGGCTGCTGTGATGTGCTGAGCTGTGTCCATAACTCTCTGCAATTTCTTATGGTCACGTGTAGAGCAGTTGCTATACCAAGCTGTTATGCATCCAAGCAGAATGCTTTCTATTGTGTGGCGATAAAAATTTGTAAGGGTGGATGAGGACATGCCTAATTTCTTTAGCCTGCTGGGGAAGTAGGGGCAGGGAAAAAAATAAAAACGGTAATGTGGATAATCTTGGTTTCTGTTGTCAGAGCATGGATGCCGTAACACTGGCCCTTGAGCTCAATAACTCGGAGCTACAAGGGCGCAAAGTGCGAGTCAGCCGCTCAGTAAAAAAGGAGCGAGTGTCTCAGGACCCAGCCGTGAGTCATCACGTAGAGAAGGAAGCGGCAGCCAGGGACTTCGCCGGGTTGATGGTGAAGAAGGCGGAGGGCAAGAAAACCAAGAGGAAAATTCAAGGGAAGAAAATCAAGCAGAACCGGAGGAAGGTCAGCAAGTCGAAAAAGCAGTGAGAGGTTGCAACCTGTCCGAGCTCAGAGGCCTTTGAGTTTCAAACTGTGGTGACACCGGCTGGGGTTCTCTTCCAGAACTGGCACTGAATCAAAGAACAAGGCAGCCACTCTTTACACAGGCTTCTTCTCTTCTGCCAAGAGCAAGTGGGGAGATGTGGACTTCTCGGTGCAGATGGGTCCTCAGGAACTGATCAGTGCACCTTTGTATTACAAGGGTGGCCATGTTTGATTTTATTGCCGTGAGTCCATGGTGCAATCTGCTCATTTTGAGCACTTGGGACACTTTTAATACACTGTGTGTTAACCATTCCACCATGCACTCTCCTAGCCCCAGATCTTGTTGAATAAAACTGGGCAATTTAATCAGCCTCAATCCACTTGTGTAGGTAAGATTGTCCATTAACTTTTCCAAGCAAATCATCGGCACAGTGACAGTCATTTCATTCTCCTTTACGCATGTGAATGACAATAAGCAATCTTGAATTAATAGCAAGAGTTCAGTGCACCAACAATGTGAAATAAAATGAAACTACAAATGAGATCATAGGAAGCTCTTGTGTGAACCATCTTCTCGCACTGCCTCGGGATTGTGTGCTGTTTGGTGCTGGTGGTGCTTTAGCTACATAGCAAATTATTGTTGGCAGGAGCAACGCGCGCGCGCACACACACACACACACACACACACACAATGCTGGAGGAATGCAGCACGTTAAGCAACATCTATGGAAATGAATGAACTGAGACCCTTCATCAGGACCGGAAAGACAAGCTACAGGTGATGGGTGAAGCCAAGTGGGTGGGTAAGGTAAAGGGCTGGAGAAGAAGGGATCTGATAGGAGAGGAGAGTCGATCATGGGAGAAAGGGAAGAAGGAGAGGCACCGGGAGGCGGGGGGGTGCTGATTATAGGCAGATGAGGAGAAAGGATAAGAAGCCTGAGGTGGGAGTTGTTTCAGCAATGCAGATCTCATCAGCAGAATGCTGAACGAACAGTAGGTCGCACAGGAGAGACACGATAATGTAGTGGTTGGTCTAACACTAGTACAGTGCAGCAACCTGGGTTCGATTCCTGCTGCTGTCTGTAAGACACTGTACGCTCTCCCTGTCAGCACGTGGGTTTCCTCCCACATTCCAAAGGCGTACCAGTTAGTAGGTTAATTGGTCACAGCGCAGACTCACTGGGCCAGAAGGGCCTCCTGCCGTGCTGCATCTCTAAATTAAATTAAATTTTAAAAACAATTAAAAAGTTTACATGGACAGCTTTTCATCGAAGCAAGAATGCCAGTTTAGAGTACAGGCACAGTGTTTCTGAAACACTGTTGTCAGCATGTATGCCATTAAAATAAGTTACAGGCAACACAAAGTTTCAGTGTTGACACTTGATTAAGCTTTTTTGCTTCACTTAAACAAATTTACTTTTTTTTTTAACACAAATTGCTGTAAATACTCAGCAAAATCTATTGAGCTGAGAATTTAATACCTTTCATAACTTGGCAGGTGGATTTGAAGGCGTGCCCGAGCAACGCCACCTGGAGGTAGTTTTGAAATTACTTCAGTTCAGAGTAAATTTATGACCAAAGTATATATGAATGCATTTTTCTATTGGGCATACTCAATAAACCCACCATAGAATAATAACCCTAATGAAACACCATAGCAACTGGGTGTTCAACCACTGTGCAAAAGACAACAAACTGCAATACAAAAAAAAAGCAATATATCAAGAACATGAAATGAAGAGTCCTTGAAAGTGAGTCCATCGGTTATGGGAACATTTCAGTGATGGGGCGAGTGAAGTTATCCCCTTTGCTTCAAGAGCCTACTACTATAGACAGTAGAGCATGGGAACAGGCCCTTGGCCCCACAATGATGTGCCAAAGTTAGTAATCAAATGCCCAACTAAGCTCTTCTGCCTACACAGTAAACCATATCCTTACATTACTTGCACATTTATGTACCGATCTAAGAGCCTCTTGAAGACCTCTGTTGTACTTGCTAACACCACCGCTGCGGACAGTGCATTCAGGGCACCCATCACTCTCTGTTAAAAATAACTTGTTCCATCTGTCTCCTTTGATCATTCCCTCTCTCTCCTTAATTGCATGCCCTCTAGTATTAGATTTTCAACCCTGGGAAAAAGATATCAGGATATCAGCTCATAATTTTATGAACTTCTATCCAGTCTTGATAAAGGGTCTTGGCCCTAGTTTATTCCCCTCTGTAAATGCTGCTTCACTTGTTTAGTTCCTCCAGCATTGTGTGTTGCTCAATATTCTTTTTTGTGTTGTTTTTAAAATTAACAGTAATTTTATCTTTGCATTATGTGCCGCTGTAAAACAACACATATGACAGTGATAATTAATGTGATTCTGATGATCTTTATAGCTCTCCAGCTATGCTGAAATAACAATTCTGGAGGCCATCCTTTTGGAAAGGTGCGCATAGCTCGGGGGCGGGGGGGCGGTATGGATTGGAAGGTCTTCCCAGCTGTAAGCACCCCGTGCATTTGTCAGCATGGATTATGTGAGAATGCAGGGCTCTGGGCCCAGATGAACCATTCCTGAGATGCTCTCAAAACGCTGGAGGAACTCAGCAGGTCAGGCAACATCAATGGACTGTTGACGTTTCTGGCCAAGACTTTTCATCAGGACTGGTCCGTGGATTATTCCCTTCCATAGATGCTGCCTGACTTGTTGAATTCCTCCAGTATTTTCTGCATCTGCAAAATCTCTTGAGTTTACTCCAGAGATCCTGGCTCCTCCTCCAAACTTTAAAGGTGGATCGGCCGTCAGGCAGCGCCGCAGACACCCGCACGGACTGCGTCACGGGCTGCGCGCGCTAGGGTCCTTTCGGAGCCGGGCGAAGGGGAGAGTCTGAGGGTCACGGCAGCTCGGCCTGGGCCTGAGGTGTCCGGTCCCGGGCAGGAGGGAGCGTCCTACGGGGTCTGAGGAGGGGAATCTCGGGCTCGGCCTGAAGTGTCCGGTCCGGGGCAGGAGGGAGCGTCCGACGGGGTCTGAGGGGGGCAATCTCGGGCTCGGCGTCCCCAAGGGAAGGGGAACTCGGTCCGTCCGGCAGGCCGGCGGGGTCTGAGGGAGGGAGATCTCAGGCTCGGCGTCCCCAAGGGAAGGGAAGCTCGGCCATGGCCGGGAAGACGAGCGCCATCGCGGCCGGCGTGTGCGGGGCCCTCTTTATCGCCTACTGCATCTACTTCGACCGCAAGCGGCGCAGCGACCCCGACTTCAAGAACCGGCTGCGGGAGCGTGAGTACTGGCGTTGACCCCGCGACTCGGCTCGGGTTCCCGTGGGTGACCGAATGCGCGCGTTCGCGCCGGGATTATCCCCACGTGGGGCTGATGCGGAATGGACGGGCCGCATGGCCTCTCCCTCGTGGTCACGGCCTTCTGCGCGGGGAGGAGGTGGAGGCAGCCATGTGCCACAGTGAAGGGCACATTCCCCAACCCCCCCCCCCCCGGCTTTTGTATCTCAGCGTCCCGGAGCACGAGTTGGGAAATGAAAGCTGCCGAGAATTCTAATGTGCCGAGCTTCACCATTTCATGTCTCTGATATGGTTGTAAAGCACTATAAACCTGTGGAAGGATGGAAGTGGGTCTGTGGCGTGCTTAGAAAGGAAGCAAATTCCATAATGTTTTTATAAACAAGTCAGATAATTACTTTAAAAGTAAAGGGAAAAGTTGGTCTTGAACGTGCATGCGCTGTGGATCTAATAACTGTAATAATTGGGCAAGGTTCATTGGGCTTATTAGATGTGTGATTCTGTTAGTAATGGAAGCACTGTGGTCAAAGAAGCAGGATTAGATTTCATGTCACTATGTTCATGAAGCTTCTTACACTTTCCACCTCTGCACATTACAGGGAGGCGGAAGCAGAAACTTGCCCGGCAAAAGGCTGGACTCTCACGGGTAAGTATCAGTGAACTGTGGAGTGATCCAGTGTACAAAATCTTCAGGGGTGTAGTCAAGGTGCATGGTAGAAGGCTTTCCCCGTAATAGATGGCCAAAGTTAGAAGGTAGTGAAGAGGTTTAGACCATAAATTGTAGAGGCAGAATTGTGCCATTTGGCCTCTGAAGTATGCTCTCATTTGATTACAGCCGTATACAGCATTGGATTCCACAGACTCACTGCCCCCTGGCTGAAGAAATTCCTCTTCATCTCTTTCTCCTTTTTATTCTGAGTCTGTTCCCTCTGGTCCTAGATTCTCCCATTATTGGAAATATCCTCTCCATATCCATGTTATCTAGGCATGCCACCCCCTCCTGCCCTCCATTTTTCTAAACTTCAGCAAGTAGTTTCAGAGCTATCAAACATACTTCATTTTATGTTAATCCTTTCATTCCTGAGATCATTCTGGTAAATCACCTCTGGACCTCTGCCAACACAGCCATTTCTTAGATGTGGGTCCCAAAAGTAATCAAAGCTCCAAAATTGGTTTGACCAATGCCTCGAGATTAATTCCTTGTTTTTATATTCTAGTCCTTTGAAAATGAATATTGACATTACATTTGCCTTCCTTGGTCCCAAACTGCAAATTAACCTTCACAGAATCTGATTTAGAGGGAATCTGGGGAAGAATATTTTTGCCCAGAGGTAGTTTAAATCTGAAAGGCGTTGCTTAAGGCAGAGTATCTAGATAAGCACTTGGCCACGGTGCAAGTGTTGGGAAATAGTCATAGTCATACTTTATTGATCCCGGGGGAAATTGATTTTTGTTACAGTTGCACCATAAATAATTAAATAGTAATAAAACCATAAATAGTTAAATAGTAATGTGTAAATTATGCCAAGAAATAAGTCCAGGACCAGCCTATTGGCTCAGGGTGTCTGACCCTCCAAGGGAGGAGTTGTAAAGTTTGATGGCCACAGGCAGGAATGACTTCCTATGACGCTCTGTGTTGCATCTCGGTGGAATGAGTCTCTGGTTGAATGTACTCCTGTGTCCAACCAGTACATTATGTAGTGAACAACCGGAATTCTGCAGATGCTGGAAATTCAGGCAACATGCATAAATGTTGCTGGTGAACGCAGCAGGCCAGGCAGCATCTCTAGGAAGAGGTACAGTCGACGTTTCAGGCCGAGACCCTTCTGTCAGGACTAACTGAAGGAATTCCACATCCCATTCCCATTCTGACATGTCTATCCACGGCCTCCTCTACTGTAAAGATGAAGCCACACTCAGGTTGGAGGAACAACACCTTATGTTCCGTCTGGGTAGCCTCCAACCTGATGGCATGAACATCGACTTCTCTAACTTCTGCTAATGCCCCACCTCCCCCTCGTACCCCATCTGTTATTTATTTATATACACACATTCTTTCTCTCACTCTCCTTTTTCTCCCTCTGTCCCTCTGAATATACCCCTTGCCCATCCTCTGGGTCCCCCCGCTTGTCTTTCTTCCCGGACCTCCTGTCCCACGATCCTCTTGTATCCCTTTTGCCAATCACCTGTCCAGCTCTTGGCTCCATCCCTCCCCCTCCTGTCTTCTCCTATCATTTTGGATCTCCCCCTCCCCCTCCAACTTTCAAATCCCTTACTCACTCTTCCTTCAGTTAGTCCTGACGAAGGGTCTCGGCCTGAAACGTCGACTGTACCTCTTCCTAGAGATGCTGCCTGGCCAGCTGCGTTCACCAGCAACTTTTACATTATGTAGTGGATGGGAGACATTGTCCAAGGTGGATATAGATGGTGCTTCTGATTGGCATAGGCATGGTGAACCACAGTGTCTGTTTCTTTGTGACAAGTAGGGTTTTGTATTGCATTTGTTGCTGTGCTAGTTGGTGTTTAATATAGACGGGGCTACAGAGTTCGCTGAAGACTGGGCAGAGATGGTCTGTGTGTTGATTGATGCTGCATTCTTAAACCCCCTGGTTGTTCTTTTTCTAACTCCACATCCAGGACAAGAAGGAATGCTAAATGAAAGCTACAGAGAATTCCAATGTGCTGAGCTTCACTTGTGCTTTTCACTATTTCACGTCTCTGACATGCCTGTTTACGACCGTCGGGCTGTGATTGGGCAAATCCTACGGCAGAAAGTATTTGGAGTTGGCCACCCTGCTCACCAAAGGGGTGCCAGGTCCAAACTCGTTATGAAGTACCAGTAGCACCCTCTACCACCTTCCACCTGTGCAGTGTTAGTAGCGAGCCGGTAGTATCTGCGTACCTCCTGTAATCTGCCTGCTTCCTCCTTGGTTTGCAGCTCCCTGACCTGAAAGATGCAGAAGCTGTGCAAAAGTTTTTCTTAGAAGAAATTCAACTGGGTGAAGAATTGTTAGCGCAAGGTTAGTACGTCAAGAATATCCCTCACTATTTTTTAAAAAAAACATTTTCCACTCATAAACACTCCTCAGCAGCCAACACTGGATTAGTGCCCACTTAAATCCCAGATTGCAATTTATCTTGGTTCATAGATGAGAAGCTTGGGACTTGGTTCAAACCTTGCAGTTGCTTCCTGGCCTGAGATCAGAAACACAAAGTAAGGCAAGCTTCCTGGGGTACATTCGGGAGTTCCCACTCTGGGTCTGCACACCGCTCAGTTAACGATAAGATGCCATGGCACAAAAACCCCTGCTAGATGGTGGGCCTGGAGTCGGGCAGCTGAGATCCTGGGTGTTAACCGGAGCTTGCTCAAAGGTTTGAGTTCAGCCTCATGCAAGTCCTGATGCTAAGGTGGTGCTAGCTAGTATATCAGGGTCAGGTTGTTATCACTGACATGTCATGAATTTGTTTTGTGGCAGTAGTACAGTGCCATTTATAAAATCTCAATTATAATAAGTGCAGAAACGAGATTAAAATAGAGAAGTAGTGCTCAAGGATTATTCAGAAATCTGGTGGCGGAAGGAAGACACTGCTCCTAAAATGTGTAGTTTAGTGGCTAGTACAAGGCTTGCCTGTCAATTTGAATTACAGTAATGCTGGAGACGGAACTTACTGTATGCCAAGGTAACGTGCAGGTTTCTTGCTGATACTAAAGCAGTTTCGAAGACCTGATGTAGGTGTGATGGCTGTAAGATTTTTGCGATGATCATTCCTCGTGGGTCTCCCTGTATTTTACTTATGTAAGCCACTGCAAAGTGATTAAGTTTCTTCCAGGCCCCTAATGTATCTGCCAAATATATAATGCCCAACCACGAGGAAATCTGCAGATGCTGGAAATTCAAGCAACACGCATATAAAATGCTGGTGAACGCAGCAGGCCAGGCAGCATCTCTAGGAAGAGGTACAGTCGACGTTTCAGGCCAAGACCCTTCGTCAGGACTAACTGAAAGAAGAGATAGTAAGAGATTTGAAAGGGGGAGGGATGGAGCTAAGAGCTGGAAAGTTGATTGGCAAAAGGGATACGAGGCTGGAGAAGGGAGAGGATCATGAGAAGGGAGGCTTAGGGAGAAAGAAAGGGGGAGGGGAGCCCAGAGGATGGGCAAGGAGTTATAGTGAGAGGGACAGAGAGGGAAAAAAGAGAGAGAGAAAAATAATAATAATATGTGACTCCCTTGTCCATTCGTTTTCCCCCTGCCCCCCCCATCCCTTCCCACCAATCTCCCTCCCGGCACTTACCCTTGTAAGTGGAACAAGTGCTGCACATGCCCTTACACTTCCTCCCTTACCACCATTCAGGGCCCCAGACAGTCCTTCCAGGTGAGGCGACATTTCGCCTGTGAGTTGGCTGGGGTGATGCCTACACACCTATGGAATGTAGGAGGAAACCCACATAGTCACGGGAAGGATGTACAAACCGAAAGTGATGGGAATAGAACTTCGATCACTGGCACTATAAAGCATTATGCTGGTCGCTGTGGTTGTTTGGTCATGTGGGTGTAATTGGGTGGTATGGGCTTGGGCCAGAAGAACCTGTTACTATGCTGTATCTCTAAAATAAAAAAAAACTTAAAAGGCTTGGTGTAATATTGGGCCCAGACTTCAAGTGGTGAATGAAAGTTAAGTGTCTGGTTTTTCCAGGTGACTACGAGAAGGGCGTGGACCACCTGACAAACGCTATTGCTGTGTGTGGGCAGCCTCAGCAACTCTTGCAGGTGCTCCAGCAGACTCTGCCTCCACCTGTCTTCCAGATGCTGCTCACCAAGCTACCAACCATCAGTCAGGTAAGGGCTGATTGGGGAGATTGACTCTATGCTGCAAGGCTTCCACATTCCCATCCCCAGCCGTCTGTAACCCGAACAGTCCACGTTGAAAAAGCAGTTGTGAGCCCATTTCCCACACTGAAGAAGATGTTTTTATGATTTGTTTTTTTAGAAATATAGTGCAGATCAGGCTTGTCCAGCCCAGCAGCTCACTACTTCACACTAGACTAATCACAGGATATTTACGACGACCAATTAACCTACTAACTAGTACATCTATGGAATGTGGGTTGAAATCCACATGTTCATGAAGAGAGCTTACAAACTTGCAGACGCCGATCTCTAGAATACCCTGAGCTGTAATGGCGATGCATTAACCACTATGCTACCTTGGTGCTCCCACGGTCCTGTAACTGCTGACAAATCCATCCCACCTGTCTCTTAATCTTAAACACTCGTTCTTATCTAAACCGAGTGTTCGTCTGTAAGCTGGGCAGACCTGTTCAACTAAAGCATTACCTCTGCTTTTGTATTTGATTGTTTTGACAAATAATAATAGTCCATTAACATCTCTACTTACTGCTGTCCTACACGCCAACCTTACATAAATTGAGCACAAGGACACCAAGGTCCTTAGTTCTTGGATCATCTTAATTTCTCCTGCAGAAATGAACAATTTCATATTTCCCACTTTGTATTCCAGATCTTTGACTGCATGCTCTATCATGTGAGCTTCTCATGTCTTCATAGCTTATTTTCCTATCTTTGTCTTCAGGTTGAGCAGTCATACCCTGTGTGTCTTTTTTTAAGTCATGTAAATATGTGAAGGCACAGATCTGTGGAAAAGGACTCATTTTGCCTTCTCCATCAGATTTCTGAATGGACAATGAACCCCTGAACACTACCTCACTCTATGCTCACTTTTTGCACTATTTACTTAATTTATATATCTAATTGTAATTTATAGTTATATATTGCAATGTACTTCTGCTGTAAAGCAATGAATGTTACCACATATTTCTGATTCTGGTACCTCTCAGCAAGGGGAGAAACCTTATTTATGCCTATCGTTTCCTGTTAGCCAGCTAATCTTCTATCTATACCAGTGCTTTCCTTCCGCATGTGGCAGTGAATTTCAGATCATATTAGGTATTTTTCAGAAACAAAACTTTGTGTTTTCTTAAATGTCCATCTTCTGTGATGATTAGTCACAGAATGAGTTTCTGTCCATCTGCTCTGTCAAAACACTCATTTTTGCTGCAAATGGTTAACTAATAAGTAGTCTGGATGGGGGTGCTGAGGAGGATGTGTGAAATGTGCCAGAAACAGGTTGGTTGCAGGGGTAATGTAGCATAATGCCAGTGATCAGGGGTTCAATTCCTGCTGCTGCCTGTAAAAATCATCACTTGCAAACCCTTCTATTAAATACAGATGTGAATGCTTATTAGGGTCATTTATCTTTAATGGCCAGAGTTCAGTTAGGGGAGGGAGTGATATCAAGTTCTCAGGCCATTATTCCCATATCCTTTTTGAAAATTTGTGTGACCAGGACCCTTGGTTTTTTGATCACTTAGTTACAGAGTTGTGTAAAGTAGAAACCAGCCCATCAGTCCAACTCATCGTTCTGTTTGTTGGGCACCCTTCTATACTAACACCTGTGCTCAGTACTTGGTCCATGACCCTCTACTGCCTAAGTCACTTGTTAGTGAGCCTTCAACCACTCAGGCAGTGCATTTCAGCATTCTCTGGGTGAAAAGGGTTCCCCTAATATTCCCTCTAAATCTTGGCCCCTTTACTTGCCTTAAACCTATTACTCTGTGTGTTTTGGTTCTATACTTTGTGCCTAGTTGAGGTGTCTTGGTGGTGTGGGATATGAGCTGCATCCTCAAACCTCCTGGTTGTTTTTCTCTCACAGCCCAGGACAAAAAGGAATGCTAGATAAAACATTCAGAGAATTCCAAAATGCTGAGCTCCACTTGTGCTTGTCATTATTTCACATCTCTGACACCTGTAAAGGCTCATTGGTCAAGGTGGTGGATATGGAGAGGATGTTTACTATAGAGGAGGAGTCTAGGACCAGAGGACACAGCCTCAAAATAGAAGGATGTCCATTTAGAACAGAGATAAGGTGGATTTTCTTTAGCCGGAGGGTGATGGATCTGTGGTATTAATTGCTACAAGTGGCCGTGGAGGCCAAGTTATTGAATATATTTAAAGGGAAGTTTGATAGGTTCTTAATGAGTAAGGGGAGAAGCCAGGAGAACAGGGTTGAGAAGGATAATAAAGCAGCCATAATGGAATGGCAGAGCAGACTCAGTGGGCCAAACCCTTACCTCTGTATTCCCCTGTGCCTTGTGGTCTAAAATGAACATTTCCCTAAGTGGAAGATTGTCCTTCCCATTGCATCATATGGTCAGGGACAGAGGGACTGTGCATTGGGGTTTCCATTGTGCAGGATTTGTCCAAAGCAGAGACTGGCACCAAGTTTTGATGTCAGCCTCAAATCTTCCAGCTGGAAATTTGTGTTGAGCCCACCTGGCATAGGGACTGTGGGCTAGATGTGGGGGAGAGGTCATACACCATGTCCTGCTGGATCTGTAAAGGAAGGGTGGTGGGTGTCCATCATATCCGATGACAGGAAACGTGCGGGAGTTTTAAAGTGGAGAAGTCATTGCACCAGGACAGTTCCACTCTCGACCTCGGAAGTCCAAGTCCAGTGATACAAGTAGTCACGACTAGGGTCTTCCTTGGTTGCAGTGGGTGACCATTACTATTTATCTGCCTCATCATGCCCTTCTCTTGCTGTGGGCTGAGGGGAGATGATTGGGAATAATGGGCTGAGATTGGGTGAAATCGCTAGCATGCTGTTGCTTGCAGTTGCTATGCCATCTTGGAGCAAGGTGCCTCTCAACCAACTTAGCTGTGGCTCAGTAAATAGTAACTAATTGTGGGTTCAGATCTCACCACAGACATTGAAACACATTGTCGACTGCATCATCTTATGCTCCAACCTGATGGCGTGAACATCAATTTCTCTCCTTTCCCTATTCTCTTTCCATTCCCCAATTTTAATTCCCTTCTTGCCTTTTCTCTTGTCACCTGCCTATAGCCTCCCTCTGAGCCCTCCTTCCCTCTCTCCCATTGTCTGTGCTCTCAGATTCCTTCTTCAGCCTCTTTCCTCTTCCATCTATCCCCTCCCCCACCCTAGCCCCTTCCTTTCCAGTCCCAATAAAAGGTTTTCGGCTGAAATGTTGACTGTTTATCCCTCTCCCTTAGATGCTTCCTGACCTACCAAGTTCCCCCAGCAGTTTGTGTTCTGCGTTATCTATGGGGCTGTGTTGCAAATGGGGCTTCATACTGAGGCCTGTTGTGTGGGTGGAAATAATCCCCTTCAAAAGCAGAATTATTCCTGGTGTCCATCACTTTTTATATTGCAATCAAGATTCTTAAGGAAAAGTGACCTGTCCAGTCATTATCCCAATGTTGTGTAGGAGCTTACCATGTGCTGAGTTTCGAAAATTAAGTTTGGTTACTTAGTTTGGAATATAAATACTTTCATTAAAGCTTTGGCCCTTTTCTCTAACTTTTGTCAAGCCTTGAATTTGCATTCTTGTGTTCTTTTTGGGAATTTTTGGAGAGCTGGGAGGGTGCAGAGGATGATCCCAGGAATGAAGGGGTTAGCATGTGAGGAGCATTTTGATGGCTCTGGGCCTGTTCTTGCTGGAGTACAGAAGAATTAGGGTGGGGTGGGGAAACCTTAATGAAACCTATCGAATATTGAAAGGCCTGGATAGAGTGGATGTGAAGAGGATGTTTCTTATGGTGGGGGAGTCTAGGACCGGAAGGAACGGCCTCAGAATAGGAGGATGTCCCTTAGAACAGAGATGAGGATGTCATTGGGTATATTTACAGCAGAGGTTTTTAATTAGGTCATCAAAGGAGAGAACGTAGGAAAATGGGGTTGAAAAAACGAATCAGCCATGGTTGGATTGTGGAGCAGAATCGATGGATCAAATGACCGATGAGGGTCTAAAATAGAGGAAGGATGAGATACAAAAAATAACCATTTGTGTAGCCCTTGACAAAATGTGGGGATTGTTAATCATTGTCTTTTTCTCTGCAGAGGATTGTGACTGCACAGAACCTGGTTGAAGATGATGTGGAGTGAGAACCTGTCCCTGCTCCCAGCCCTCTCCTTCATTGTATATACATAGCCTAAGATGGACTCTGGATTAAAACTGGGAGATTTAAGCTCAAATGGGCCTTCTTCACACTATTTATTGTGCCGGTGTGCTGGCTGTACTTTGATATAAATTGATGGCTTATGTTGCAGATTGCATTTATAATGATAGTGACATTGTTTCTCAGTTTAACTGTCAGAAAGGTACTGATGCAGAATGTGTTGGGGTTGACAGCAGGAAAGTCCATTCCTCGCACATCTGGAACTCTGAAACCTGGACCTCTGCAGCTGCCTGGTTTAAAATGAATGCTGATCATAATAGATTTTTAAATAAAGTTATAAATTTGATGCATCTTTTATTGGGGATGGTTTAATGTGGGTTTTTGTGAAACTGGAATTAAGCCATGGTGGTAGAGAGCACCATTTCAAGTCATCAAGGTTCTTGACCTGATTATTCTCTTAATATTAACTTAGATTGTTAATAATTAAGGCCTCAGTGCTGATTATTATGGCAGCCCACTTTACTGATTGTCTGAGGAAAACTCATTTATTTCCTTTTAGCCTCTTCGTTATCCACGCTGATATATTACTCCCCACATTGTGTACTCTTGTTCAGGAATCTTTCATGAATGCCTCTGAAAATCCAAATATAGTACATCTGTCAGTTCCATTTTGTCCAAGTTATTTGTTGCATTTTTAAAAATTCAAGTAAATAGATCAGACATTATTTCCCGTTTATAAAATGGTATTGAAAAAATGACCTGCTGTTGCTACCTTAGTCATGGATTCCAGGACGTTCCTACTGATGTGTCAGCCTAACTGGCCTATATGTTCAAGTTTTCTGTCTCTTTTCCTTGAGTAGTGATGTTACAACTCCACAATGATGGCAGATTACAGCATACATACATGTCCCTAGGTTGAACATTTCCAGAAGTGTCTCTCATTGCAGTACAGCCCTTTCTCTTCCAGAGACATTGTGGTGTGATGGGGTCAGATCAGGTAAGCAAAGGCAGAGGCTTGCATGGTTATCTTTGCAGTTTATTGTCTAATTGCAGGGGAAGCTAGGTTCTAAATTGCTCTACCAGAAGGGACAGATCTGTGATTGGATTAAGCATGAGATTCTGCAGATGCTGGAGGAACTGCAGGTCATAAAGGACCCTGGTCAGACCCCACTTGGAGTACCGTGCTCAGTTCTGGTCGCCTCACTACAGGCAGGATGTGGAAGCCATAAGTGCGCAGAGGAGATTTACAAGTTCGTTGCCTGGATTGGGGAGCATGCCTTATGAGAATAAGTGGAGTGAACTCGGCCTTTTCTCCTTGGAGCGACGGAGGATGAGAGGTGACCTGATAGAGGTGTATAAGATGATGAGAGGCATTGATCGTGTGGAGAGTCAGGCTTTTTCCCAGGACTGAAATGGTTGCCACAAGAGGACACAGGTTTAAGATGCTGGGGAGTAGGTACAGAGGAGATGTCAGGGGTAAGTTTTTTTCCTCAGAGTGGTGAGTGTGTGGAATGGGCTGCCGGTAACAGTGGTGGAGGCGGATACGATACAGTCTTGTAAGAAACTTCTGGATGGGTACATGGAGCTTAGAAAAATAGAGGGCTATAGGTAAGCCTAGTAATTTCTAAGGTAGGGACATGTTTGGCACAACTTTATGGGCCGAAGGTCCTGTATTGTGCTGTAGGTTTTCTGTGTTTCTACATCAAGCAGCATCAATGGAGGGGAGTACTCCAGCACACTAGCAAGAGCAACCCTGCTGTCCTGAGAGAGTTAGAAACAAATTGAACGGTAGTGTTTGAAAGAAAATTTAACTAATATTTGATGGGAAATGAACCAACAGAGTAGAGGGAATTATTCTGTAGATTAAAGGTAAGCTTTATATAGCAAAATGTGTGCTTGTGTCAATGATCTTGCTTCAGGCACCAATGTAGCATGCCCACAACTTAACCCTCACTTTCACGTCTTCGGAATGTGGGAGAAAACTGGAGCACTCGGAGGAAATACAGTCATGTGCAAACGATGAAGTCATAGCAGCAGGAATCAAACACCAAATAGAAATAAATTGATTGTAAAGTGTTACGCTAACCACTATGCTACCGTACTGTTTGTGGTCATGATATCTTCAAGTCTTAAGTAACACACAAAAAAAAACCTCAGGAGGAACACAGCAGATCAGGCAGCATCTATGGAAAAGAATAAACAGCCAATATATTGGGCTGAACCCCTTCAGAACTGAGAAGGAAGGGGGAAGATACAGAATAAAATGGGGGGGGGGGTGGAAGGCTGGCTGGAAGGTGATTGATGAAGCCAGGTGGGTGGGAAAGCTAAAGGGCTGGAGACAAAAGAATGATAAGAGGGGAGTGGACCATATGATGAAGGGTTCTAGGGTTAAGAAACCCATTATAACACCAAAGTAGACCTCATCCCTCTTAGTGACTGATATCAGTTTGGGTTCTTGCTGATGGCATGATTTGCTACCACTGAGACTTTGGCATTAATATGGCACAAGGTGAGATGGCACAGTGAGGTTTGGTAGACATGGCCACTGGAGTTTAGTGAGGGTCTGGCAGGGCATGTTATTTTAACCATCTGATGAGATTGGATATTTCAAAAAGCCTTCATTTACAAGTGTCTGGCATTGCTCATACAATTGTGGGTAAAGATATCACAGTATTACAAGTATAATGAGAGAAGTTACAGTGCACCCCTACTTTTTGAAAGGTTTGTTGGACATGAGATGTAATTTCTGAAACTGGCTGCTCTTCCCACCTTCAATAAGGTTATGTTGAACTCATTTCTTGAACTGAACCAATGCCTGTTCAACTATTTGCTCTAGATTTCAGTCCTTAATTTAAAAGCTCTTTCTTACTGTTTTAAACATCTCATAGCTATCCTTGTCCTTATCCCAATAAGGCTGTGCTGAGCATTCTGACTGGTCGCATCACAGTCTGGTATTGTGGCAATGTATAGGATCAGAAAAAAACTGATGAGAGTTGCAAACTCAGTCAGCTCCATCATGGGCACTAGTCTTCCCACCACTGAGAGCATCTTCAAAAGGTGGTACTCAAGATGGCAGTATCCCTCACCATCCAGGACATTCCCTCTTCTCCTCGCTACTATCAGGGTAGAGGTACAGGAATGATCCATGGACAGTAGTTCACTTGTATATACCTATTGTAACTTGTATTGCACAGTACTGCTGTTGCAAAATATCAAATTTCATGACACATGTCAGTGATAAAACTAATTCCAATTCCTTAACTCTGAAATCTGCACATTTCATCAGCTCTTGCCGCTGGCATCTAGTTGTTCCACAGTTGGAAACGGAGATCCTACCTTACAGAATTCCTTCCCTAAATCTCTCCATCTTGTCATGCCGCCTCCTTCCTGTAGGATGCTTGTCTTTGGACAGCTGTCGTAGCACCCCTCTGGTTTGCTGTCCTTTTGGGTACAGTTAAAGCCTTCCAACTACATTGGGCCTTTCCTTCCGTTCACAGCAGTGCACTGATGATGCCATAACCCTTCCACTCCATCCTGCCCCACCTAGAAAATGATGCCTCATACACTAGGGTGTTATTCATCGATTTTGGCTCAGTATTTAACGTGATCATTACTGTGGCGCTGATGGGTAAATGTTCTCAATGAGACTCAACACCCCCTTCTGTAAATGGACATTTGACAGAAAGACCCTAGTCAGTCTGAGTTGGCAGCAACATCTCGAGCTCCACCACTCTGAGCACTGGTGCCCTCCAGAGTTGTGTGCCCAGTCCACAGCTGAGTCACTACTGCACTGCCAGATCCAGCGCAAGCCACGTCATCAAGTTTGCTGATGATACAAGTGGCTGGTCTCATCTGCAACAATGATGAGTCAGCAGGTAAAAAGGCTTGTCAAATGGTGCGATAACAATGACTTGAGTCTTGTCATGGACGAGACAAAAGATGACTGTGGACATCCAGAGGGCGCAGGTTGGCCACTCTCCATTGCACATCAACGGCTCTGCCGTGAAGAGCACAAAGTTCTTAGGTGTGCACATAACAGATGATCTAACTGGGACCCACAATCTGCCAAGAAGGCGCAGCAACATCTACACTTTCTGAGGAGATTGAAGCATGCAAGGCTTCAACACCCCCCACCCTCCACCCATTCTAACAACCTTCCACAGGAGCACCACTGAGAGTCCCATCTGGCTCCATCATTTTTGATATGGAAGTTGCAAGGCATCCGATTGCAACACCCTACAGAGGATAGTTAAAAACCAGAGAGGGGATCACTGTGGGCTCCCTTTCCCTGTTTTTAACATTTACTGGAAGCATTGTAGATGAAGGGCCCAAAGCATCCCTACCACCCATCCCACAATCTCTGACCCACTAGCATCAGGAAGAAGGTACAGAAGCATCAGGACTAGGACTATCAGACTGGGTAACAGCTTCTTCCCTTAGGCTGTGAGAATAATGAATGTCCCGCCATCACTGATGTCTCGCCACTTGGACAGTAAGCTGTTTACTAGTTTACCTACACTGTGTGCTACATACCATGTGCTATGTATGATATGTTTTGTGGGTGCACTGTGGTTCAGAAGAATGTTATTTCATTTGGTTGTATCAGATGACAATAAACTTGAACTCAATTACTCACCCATGAAGCACCTGGGGACATTTTGCTACTTTATAGGTAATAAATCAATGCAACTTACAAAAATAGTGTTACAGCACAGTACACGCCCTTCAACCCATGATGTGCTGACATTTTATCATACTCTAAAATCAATCTAACCGCTACTTCCATTTTTCTATCATCCATGAGCCTACATAACAGTTTCTTAAATGATCTCAATGTATCTGCCCGATTTGTTCTCCCTCACAACCCCATTCTCCTGCCTTCTCTCTGTAACCTTTGACACCCTTACTAATCAAGAACCTGTCAACCTGCATTTTAAGTATACCCAGAGACGTGAATCCACAGATTCACCACCCACAGGCTAAAGAAATTCCTCCTCATTGCTGTGGACATCTTTCTAGTAGTCTCAAGTAATTATTATCAACGTAGTCACCTTAAAGTACTAGAAATTAATCAAAAATATTAATAGCAGGCAAAATATTTTTAAAAATAACCAAACCACTGATCACATTGCTTTGGAGAGTGAGCAAATTCAAATGAATGAAGTCATACCAGCCAGTTGTGATAAAGTTGAGGAACCAGACTGGAAGTGCATTCAGTTCCTGAACTCAGGACATCATTGTGAGTCCACTGTTGGAAGGGGAGGATACCGAGGTGAACTTGTCAGGTCTTCTCTGTGGACTGTGGGGCTGGAGGTGAGAGCAGTCTGGTCTAGTGTTGGATAAGAGACTCCATTTTAGGCAGCTGAAATAGCATTGATTCTCCACAGGGTGTAGCTGCACCTCCACATCTAGAGCAGCCACACCATTGCTGGGTGTTTTCTACTGAGGTAAAGCCAGGGAAAATTGAGTGGCAGAGCTCAATCTTCACCTGCTCTATTGTTCAAACTTCAAAGTAAAATTTATTATCAAAGTACCCATATGCTACCATAAACCACTTTGAGATTCATTTTCCTGCAGGCATACAGAGGAAAATAAATGCAATAGAATTTATGAAAAACTCCATAAACAAGAACTGACTGCCAATGTGCAAAAGAAGACACATTGTGTAAATAAGAAATAACACTGAGGACCTGAGTTGTAAAGAGTTGTTGAAAGTGAGTCCAAAGGTTGTGGAATCAGATCAGATTTGAGGTGAGTGAAGTTATCCACACTGATACTGGTACTTACTAGTTGTAGGATAATTAAAAGTTCAAAGTAAATTTAGTATCTAAGTATGTACATGTTCACCATACACTACCTTAAGATTTATTTTCTTGCAGGCATTTACAGCAGAACAAAAGTACAATAGAATCAGTGAAAAACCACACACAAAGATCGACGGCCAATGCACAAAACAAGACAAACTACAAATACAGCACAATAAACAAACTGAGAACGTGAGTTGTAGAGTTCTTGAAAGTGAGTCTGTAGGTTGTGGAATCAGTTCAGAGTTGAGGTGAGTGAAGTCAGCCATGCTGGTTCAGAAGTCTGATTTTTTGAAGATTAATAACTGTTTCTGAACCTGGTGCTGTGAGGCCTAAGGCTGCTATATCTCCTCCCCAATGGCAGCAGTAAGAAGACAGTGTGGGCTCGATGGTGGGGCAGGCTGTATCCGCGACTCTTTGTTGGCTTTTCTATTCCTGAACATTAGTATTTCCATACCAGGCCATGATGCAACCAGTCAGGATGCTTTCCGCTGTGCATCTATTGAAGTTAGTCAGTTTTTGATGACTTGCTGAATCTGCGCAAACTTCTAAGAAAGTAGAGGTGAGTCATGCCTTTTTTATAATGACACTTACATGCTGGTCCCAGGGCAGGTCCTCTGGTATGATAACACCAAGGAATTTAAAGTTACTGACCTTCTCCAAATCCAATCCCCTAAAGGGAAACCCTCCCCCTCACCCATAACACCACCGTTTCTTCCACCTGTAGTCAGTAATCACGTCTTTGGTTTTGCTGATGTTTGAAAAGGTTCAAAACTCTTTACAAGTCCGAAGTGAATGAAGCACAAGCCTTGTTGCCCAATATGTACTCATGGTCTTGATGGGCAGCATTTAATATTTTTAATTCTGACTTGAATTGTTCTGTGGGATCGTTTTGCCTTCCCCCGGAGAACAGACTTGCTTTTAGAGCAGTAATCTGCCAATGTTCCAGTGCCGCTCCTGGATTACATGCTCAAATCCCGGGAGTGGGCTTGGAGATCCTGCTCTCTGGCTTGGAGTCAAGACTGCTGCTTGCTCAGGCACAGATGGTATTTAGCAGCAGCAGTTTAGTGCTTCCAGAGTTAACGATTACACATTCCACCGCCCCCACCTCCTCCCAACCTGGCCGGGCCTCTGGAAATATCCAACTTCTTCCATTCAGCAGCTTGTGGTGAAAAACATTCAGGTTTATGTCACTCATAAACCAGGCTGTGGAAAACCCTGCACTGCAGCAGGCAATAACAACAAAACTGAACACACCTTCTTCCAACCACTTTATTTTCCCTCAGCCGTCTCAATTACTTCCATTCAGAGACTGGCTCCGACACTGGAGACAGCAAGAAGCAGAAGGAGGGTGCGAGGCTGCGGCGCTGCCGGGAGCGGGCCCGGTAACCAAACAGCATAGGTGGCACGGTAGTGTAGCAGTTAGTGTGGCACTAATACAGCTCAAGGCATCAGAATTTGGAGCTCAATTCCAGCGCCGTCTGTACGTTCTCCCCATGGCCGCGTGGGTTTCCTCCGGCTTCCGAAGACGTACCAGCTAGTAGATGAAATGGCCGTTGTAGATTGTCCTGTGATTAGGCGAGGGTTAATTAGGGGGGTTGCTGGGTAGTGCAGCTCATTGTGCCTGAAGGGCCTGTTCCACGCTGTACCTCTAAATAAAATAAATAGACAGATTTTTAAAAGATCAGCTTTACTTGTCACGTGGAGATACCAAAGGAGGTATAAGGCACTCCTTCCCTCTGCTAGCCTGCAAGTCACCCTTGGGCAAGGTGTAGCAACTGCTAAAGCTCCCCAGTCAGGGTCACGTAAGCAGGTGGTGAATGGTGGTACGAGCGGCTGGTGCACTTCACAAGTCCTGGTTATGCGACCACTGACACCACACTGACAATCTCTGACGAGTAATGACAATGGCTGGGGTCACCCATCTTAATGGCTGAGGCCTCCAACTCCAGGACAGGCTGCCACCACTTGGCCCCGGACTCCCGGACTCTCAGACGTGTGAGACGTACATTTTGCAGATAAAGAGAAGGAGGTGATTTAGAATGTTGAGTTCACATTAAGATCATGGTTGACTGTATTCTAAGGTCTATCCACCTGCCGTGGCCCCTTTTTAAGTGACCATTAGGCTTGCTGGTACCCCAAGTGAGTGAGTCCCAGCTCTTCACGACACTATGGTGAAGAAACACTCCACCTGCGGGTGCCCTGGTCTCCACCCACAACTCAAAGATGTCTGGGTTAGGATCAGTGAGCTGTGGGCACGCAGTGTTGGTGCTGGTAGCGTGGCGACATTTGTGGGCTGTCCCCAGCACGTCTTCGGACTGTGTTGGCCGTTGATGGAAATGGCGCATTTCACTGTATGTTTCGAAGTTTTGATGTATGTTTGGCAAATATACCCGATCTTTATCTTTGATGAGAAATGGAAGGAAGGAAACGTGGTTACTGTACACTACGCTGTCATGTAAATGGATGACTGAGAGGCGGGAGGAAGGCTCTGTTTCCAAGTTCTCTCTCTCTATGACTGTATCACTGCACCACAGTTGCTGTTTATTCATACCGCTACCCCCCTTGGGCACATACCCTCTGGGAATGTGAGATGTGGGGGGTGGGGGTGGGGTCATTCCTTCACAACGAGTGGAAGACTTCACCCCCTCCTCTCTTTGTTCCTTCACTGAGTTGTTCAGTGGGGAGAAGGAGGGGGTAGAGCCTATCAGGGAAACCACCAGGGCCTATCAAATGGGTGGTGGGGGTGCGTTAGACAGCAATTGGGCTGCCAACTGGAGGTCAAGCAGACCTGGAGATTTTAAGGGTGTCCTGAGGCAGGGTTTCAACCTGAAACTTTTCTCCCACAGATGCTGTTCCACTTTCTAGATTCCTCCAGCGGTTTTAAGCCTCATATCTTCGAAAGGATGTGCTGGTATTGGAGAAGGTCCAGAGGAAAGAAAGGAGTGTTTGATGGCTCTGGGTCTGTACTCGCTGGAGTTTAGAAGAATGAAGGAAATGTAATTGAAACCTACCTGATATTGAAAGACCTAGATAGAATGTGGAGAGGATGTTTCCAATAGTGGAAGAGCCTAGGACCAGAAGCACATCCTCAGAATACAAGGATGTCCTTTTAGAACAGAAATGTAGAGAGAGGTGAATCTGAGGAACTCATTGCCACAGACAGCTGTAGAGTCCAAGTCTTTGGGTATATTTAAAGCAGAGGTTGACAGGTTCTTGATCTGTAGGGGTGTCAAAGGTTACAGGGAGAAGGCAGGAATCTGTGGAATTCATTCTCACGGAGGCCAAGTCATTGCATATATTTGGAACTGAGGTTGATAGGTTCTTGTTTAGAAAGAGCATCAACGATTATGGGGAGAAAGCAGGAGAATGGGTTGAGAGGGAAAATAAATCAGGCATGATCAAATGGTAGAACAGACTCGATGGGCTGACTGACCTAATTTGCTCTTATGTCTTATGGTCTTATGTTCTCAAGCAGCTTTGAATTATGTTCTTATTATTTGTTGCTGGGAATGTAAAGGCACTCTGCCAAAACATACCCCAGGAGCCAGATGGCAGGGGAGAAATCTGGTGTTTATTGGAAACCTCCAGTCACTGCATCTACTGGGTAAATAGCACTGTTTTGTGAAGAGCCATTGCTGCCGCCCCCTGTGAGTGATTTTTCAAATTGACACTCTGTGGGGTTTATAACAGTGAGACGGAGGAGTTCCGGGGGCTGAGATATTTTAAATAGACTCTGTAGACAGTTTGCTCTGGTGAGGAAACATTTAACTCGTCTCCCCGGACAGAACATATGAGCTATTCAAGCAGGCTCTGCTGAATGTCCAGACTTCATTTGTTACAAAATAGACCACTTGCTCTGGCTCTGACCACTGGGTGGGCAAGTCGGCGAGTCTGGGATTCAAGGCCGGGGGTGGGGTGGCAGTTAGCGGAACTCTATTGCAGTGCCAGTGACCCAGGTTATTTCCCACTGCTGACTGTACGGAGTTTGTACTGTACGTTCTCCCTGTGACCGCGTGGGTCTCTCCCTACGTTCCAGAGACATGCGGGTTGGTAGGCTTAATCAGCCATATTGGTGTGATTGGGTAGTGCAGGCTCATTAGGCCAATAGGGCCTGTTACCGTGCTGTATCTCCAAATCAATGAATAGTTCAGGGTCCCATTGTTGGGTCAATACCAAACATCAAAGGCAGAAGGTTGATTGGGAGGCTGGGGGCACGGAGACCGCCTGTCCCGGAGTTTGGAGGGCTGTGTGTGAGGGGCTGGATCGGGTTTGTTTGGCTGTTGTTGTTGTTTCATTCCTGTTGTTCCGCTGAGCATTGCGGGCACGCTAGGTTAGAGCCAGCATGTGTGGTGTCACTGGCAGGCTGCCCCCGGTACATCATCAGACATGGGAGCAGATTGAGTCCATTAGGGCCCATTGATTCTGTTCTGCCCTTCCATCATGGCTGGTTTATTATCCCTCCCAATCCCATTCTCCTCCTAACCTTTGACGCTCTGATTCATTACCCTCCGCTTCAAGTATATCCAATGACTTGGCCTCTGTGGCAATGAATTCCACAGATTCACCATCCTTTGGCTGAAGAAATTCCTCCTCTCCTTTGTTCTAAATGGATGTTCTGGACTGTCCCAGAGGAAACACCCTCTTCATATCCACTCTATTTAGACCTTTCAACATTCAAAAGCTTTCAGTGAGATCCCCCCGCCATCCTTAGGTTGCGTTGGTTATTAAAGCAAATGAAACATACTGTGGTTTGTTTTAATGTTACATGTGATAAATAATTCAACCCGAACCTGAATCTCACTGGGCTGCTCCTCATTGGCTGACAGAACGTTGGCTGTGGACTTTGATGAAGTTTGCCACATTGTGCCACCGACACTGTGGGGTGAGACACAGGCCAGTCTGCACCTGCACCCTTTCCAATTTACAGCGACCATGCTGTGTTTAAGATGTAAAAAAAACACCTGCTGGCCTGTTTAAAGTCATTTCTTCACAAGTTCAAACGGGCTTTTGTCTGCCAAGAATCATTCTTTTGCCTTTTCTCTGCCGGCAGACATTTGATAAGTTCTCCAGTCTCAGTCTGCAGTTATATATACATGCACTGTATATAGTGTATACAGGGTCTAGCAGAACAGGTGTGTTTTTGCGCCCAAACCTTTGCTGCAAGCCGAGCATTTCAGTCCACCCGGTGAGGGAGAAATCATGGACCAGATTCCTCGGCCTGCTCTGCACCACACCTCCCAATTCCATTTTCCCAGCTAACCATAAAGACCAGGGTGTGGAAAGGTCATGGAAAGAGAATAAGGGGAAAATGCAAAAAAAAAGAATGAAAAAGGTAAATATTAATGCAATATCTGAATGTGTAGCCAGCAAATATAGAACAGTACAGGGCCTTCTGCCCACAATATTGTGTTGACCTTTTAACTCACTTAACCTTTCCGCCTACATAACCCTCCATGTTTCTATTGTTCATGTGCCCATCTTAGGGTTTCTTACATGTCCCTAATGTATCTGCCTCTACCACCACCCCTGGCTGTGGGCTCCATGCAAAAAAACCCACCTCTGATATCCCTGCTATACTTTCCAACTATCACCTGAAAATCATGCTTCTCAAAATAGTCATGTCTGCCCTGGGGAAAAAAAAATCTCTGACCGTCCACTCTATCTCTGCCTCTTATCATCTTGTACAGCTCTATAAAGTCACCTCTCAAAAGAACAGCCCTAGCTCACCCAGCCTACCCTCATAAGACATGCTCTCTAATCCTGGTAAATCTCCTCTGCACCCTCTCTGAAGCTGCCTCATCCTTCCTATAATGAGGCAACCAGAACCGAACACAATACTCCAGGTGTGGTCTAACCAGAGTTTTATAACTCTGCAACATTACCTCTTGAACTCAATCCCCCGACTAATGAAGGCCAACACATCATCGGCTTTCTTAACTACCCTATCAGCTTGTGAGATATTTACATAGAGTTTTCTTTGAAGAAAATTCACAGCAAGTTTCTTCAAACAGTTTTGTGATAGTAGCTGGATGCTTCAACAATGTTAATGGAGGGATGAGGATTCCAGAGAGAACAGTAGAAATAGCCTTCTGAAAATATTACATTGCCTTCAGACATGGAAAGGATGGGCATCAATGGAGCATCTCAAAGGGTCCACCCTGGGCCTGTCACAGTGATGCAATCACCAGGAAGGCACACCAGCAGCTCTACTGCATTAGGAATTTGAGAAGATTTGGTAAGTCACCAATGACTAGCAAGTATCAATAGATGTACTGAGGAGAGCATTCTGACCAGTTGCATCATTGCTTGGTATGGGCAGGGGGGTCTCCAATGCCCAGGATTGAGAGGCTCCACAGAGCTGTAGGCTCTGCCAGCTCCATTGTGGGCACTAGCCAGCCCACGATCAAAGACATCTTCAAAAGATGTTGCCTCAAGAAGGCGGCATCCTTTGTGAAGGACCCTCGCCATCTGGGACATGCCCTCTTCTCGCTGGAGCCTGAAGATGCACACTCAGTGTTTTGGGAAGAGCTTCTTCCTTGCTGCCATCTGATTTCTGAATGGTCCATGAACCCAAGAACACTAATCCACTGTTCTGCTCTCTTTTTCGCACTGCTTATCTATCAATCTATTTGTCATTGTAACTTACAATATTTTTATGTCATGAACTGTATTGCAGCCTCAAAACAACAAATTTCATAACATATGGTACAGAGGAAATGTCAGGGGTAAGTTTTTTACACAGAAAGTGGTGAGGGCGTGGAATGGGCTAACAGCGGTGGAGGCAGATACACTAGGGTCTTTTAAGAGACTCCTGGATAGGTACATGGAGCTTAAAAAAATAGAGGTCTATGGGCAACCCCAGTAATTTTTAAGGTAGGGACATGTTCAGCACAACTTTGTGGGCCAAAGGGCCTGTATTGTGCTGTAGGTTTTCTATGTTTCTATATGTCAGTGATAATAAACTTGATTCTGGTGTCTTGCCCAAAACACAAAACCTCGGCCGATACAGCCTTCTGTCAGTATTGCACTGGTAGTCGGTCTCTTTCAGGGGACCTGAAATCACATCCTTTCCAAAAGCAGCTCTGCCATTCCTGTTAAATAGGGATTCTTCTGGAGGTATGGCCTTAAGTTGAAGCACTTCGTAATAAAAACTATGTTGAATGCCAAGATCTGTCAACATAGTATGACTCTCAGAGTGAGGCAATCGTGGAAGGATAGTGCAGAGGAAGGTTTCATTTTGACATGTGCCGGCTTCTCCACTGATACAGTGTATGGTTTCAGTTCCTACATCCCTGATCAGGAAGAAGCAGTGTTCCCTCTCTTGGTGCTACTGAATCAGACGCAAGTTTATTACTCATATAGATTATTTGTTTAGAGATACAGAGCAGAGCTGGCACTTTTGGCCCATTGGGCCGTGCTGCCCAGCAACCCACCTACTGAACCCTAGTCTAATCACAGGACAATTTACAATGACCAATTATCCATGTTTGGAATGTGGGGGAGACTGGAGAACCCGGGGGAACTGATACGGTTCACACAGAGAACATACGACTCTTTACCAGAATTGAACTTTGAACTCTGGAATGCCCAAAGCTGTAAAAACATTGCGTAAACTGCTACGTTACTGTGGTGCCTGTTTAATCCTGAGAGTCAGAGAGCATGGAAACAGGTCCGTCAGTTCAACTCATCCATGTTCATTGAGCTGGTCCTGTCTGCTCACTTTAGGCTGATCAGCCCTCTTCTATTCATGTACAGTATTTATCTAGATGGCTTTTCAACATTGCCAACATGCTCCCCGACCACTATTTCTGGGAGTTCATCGCCCTCTGAGTGAAAAGAAGTTAATGGTGAAGGGTCTCGGCCCAAAATGTTGACTTTTTATTCTTCTCCATAGATGCTGTCTGACCTGCTGAGTTCTCCAGCATTTTGTGTGTGTTGCTCTGGATTCCCAGCATCTGCTTGTGTTTGTGATGCCTCTTTTAAATCCCTCACCTTTGATCTTATGCCCTCTTTTTTAGCTCCCCCCCCCGCAAGAAGTGCCTTCATCTTGACTATACCCCTCGTGATTTCAAACAGCTCCATCAGATCACCCTCAGTCCCTCAAATTCCAGGAAATAAAATCCTAGACAATACAACCTCTCCTTGTAATTAATACCCTCAAGTCTAGGAAATCTTTTCTGCACTCATTCTAATTTAAAAAGATTTTTCCTATAACAGAAAATGCAAAGTGTGTACCTGGGACAAGCCGGGCAGGAAATGACTGTGACTGGGCTTGAACCTTGGAGTGGGCGTGAGGGGATTTTGGAACTCACCAGACTGAGTCATGGGCTCTAAAGTAAACTTTGTTTGGAGTTACCAAGCCCGAGGCGAGCAAGAAACAACAGTGAGGCTTTGGTTCTGCCACCTGCTTTTCTTCTGCTGGGTGCGATCCAGGCTCTGGCAAAGGGCAGGCACTCCTTTCAGTTAGCAGGGGCACGTGACTGCACAGCCTGGGTTTTGTTTTGAGTGTGGTGTCTCGTCCCCCTGACTGAGAAGTCCACACAGTTTTTTTTAGAAACTTCCCCTGATTAAAAGCATGTGCGTTTAGTAAGAAAAGTCAGCCCCAAACAAGTCTCCTGGTAACTGTAAGTGGAAAAAGTGAATTCACAGCAAACCCCCTGATGTAAGCAATTATTAATACACTGTTCCTTGTCCTTAAAGGCAAATTGACCACATATTAATATGGAAACTGCTATCACAAACAAGTGGTTAATCCAGTAATCTGTTCTGACTTGCTTCAATATCACCACTTTGGCAAACACGTTCATAGCCAATCACAGATGACCTATTGCCTCTTTAAAAAGCCCCAGCCTGGCTGGTAGGGTGTTTAGTTCATTGCGGAAGGACTGAGCTTGGTTCCTTTAACCCTGAAGGGAGGGGACTTGGAACTGAGGGTTGGTGGTTGAGGGAGAGGGCTGCCGGGTGTGGTGGGGTTGAGGTTGTATGGTGACTAGTTTATGGTAGGATGCAAAATGCGAGATGGAATCTGAAAACCAGCAAGGACTGGAGGCTGAACTGACTTCAGGCAGAACTTGAAATTGAACCCAGCTCACTGAGCGTTGGGGATATTGCCACAGGGGTGATCACGTGACAGCAGTTTGTCAAACAGGTCTTTCTCTTTTCAAGTAACACACATAAGATGCTGGAGGAACGCAACAAGTCAGGCAGCGTCCACAGAGGGGATAAACAGTCAACATTTCAGGCCTTCATCAGGACTGGAAAGGAAGGGGAAGAAGCCAGAATAAAAATGTGGGAGGAAGGGAAGGGATACAAGCTGGCAGGTGACAGGTGAGACCAGGTGAGGGGGAGGGTGGATGGATGGAAGAGGTGAGGGGTGGAAGAGGTAATGGGCTGAAGAAGAAGAAATCTGATAGGGGAGGAGAGCAGACCATGGGAGAAAGGGAAGGTAATAGAGAGGTCAGCCTGAAATATTGACTGTTTATTCCTCTGCATGCTGCCGGCTGGTGGTGTCACGGCATCAGCGCCGGACTTCGGAGCGAAGGCTCCTGAGTTCGAAACCAGCTGGCTCCCCAGGCAGGCTTTCCATCCGTGCTGGGTCGAGCGTCGAGCTAGCAACTTGACCTTGTAAAAAAGAAATTGCCTGCTACAGAAACATCAACAGCAAAAAGCTGATGGCCTCTGCTCTCTCGTGAGTTTAAAAAGCAATTTCCTTTCCTTTATTCCTCTCCATAGATGTTGCCTGACCTACTGAGTTCCTGCACCATTTTGTGTGTGTTGCATGAGATTTCTAGCATCTGCAGTACCTCTTGTGTCTATGATTTGTTCTCTCTCTCTCTGATATTTTTAAATCAAGTAAATCTATTTCTACTGCCTGCAGTAATTTGCCTCCTGATTTACATGTAGGAAGGCTCTGTGAGATGTTCTTTAACCTCAGGAGTGGGTAGGGCAGTTTTGGCAGATCAGGAAAGCCCTGCTGGGAGCGGTAGAAGAGGTGATGTCATCAAGTGCGCAGTGCCTGATGTGGTATCACCACTTTCACAGCCTACAGCTACCCCAAAACATTTCAGATACTTGAAATCTGGTGATGGTATGACTCGGGAAGCATGGCATTGAACCGGTGCACACAAAGATCCCAACAAGCTTTAAAGGGCACACAGTCGTGAAGGAGTTAGCGTCACATTTTACAGCATCAGCATTCACTGATCGGTGTTCAATTCCTGCCAAGGTCTGTAAAGAATTTGTATGCTTTCCCTGTGACCACGTGCTCGGGTTTCCTCCCAAATTCCAAAGACATATGTTTGGATTGGAATGATTAGTAAGGCAAAAGATTCCAGATTGCTTGTTTGTCTATCTTTGTGTGTAGTTTTTCCTTTTGTGTTTCTTTGTATCTATTGTGAATGCTCGCAAGAAAATGAATCTCAGAGTAGTATATAGGGACATATACTGTATGAACTTTGATAATGAATTTACTTTGGTGTTGAGAGAGAAAATAAATCAACCATGATAGAATGGCAAAACAGAGTTGATAGGCTGAATGGCCTCATTCTGCTCCTATACCTTATTTTTCTGTTGTTGTTTTGTAGCTTGTTATGTGTTGTGTTGCTTTTGGGTATGGAACGTGTGAGGACGTTTTCAGTCTGCTCCCAGCACACCCTCGGGTGTCTTATTTGCCTAACACAAACAATGCATTTCACTGTCTGTTTTGATGTACGCATGATAAATAATCTTGAGTCTTCACATCTCATAGTCGTATGACGCCTGTTGATTCAGTTCAAATTGTGATTTTTTTTCAGAAGGCAGGCACCTCACCAACTCTCTGAGGCAGGGTTTGGTGATTTCACCTAACAAACAGAGTGACGGTTTCATCAAGAGGAAATTGGCTCATCCAAGTGACTAAATCCGTGCGAAATCATTGAAACCAGCAGGCAAAATAGAAAAAAACATTGCTTTTATTTGAAGAGAGTTGGAAAATAAGGAAGCAGTTGTTACCATGCTGTTACACAGGGGCTTGAACATAAGGCCACAAGACATAGGTTCAGAATTAAAGATCTTCTGGAGTCCTTAATGACATACAAAATCTTCTCAAGCTCCTAAGGCTGATGTGCCTTTCGAGACTGCATCAATATGTTGGGCCCAGGATAGATCCTTCGAGACTGACACCCAGAAACTCGAAACAGCTCACCCATTCCACCACCCACTTCTCACTAAAGGCTGGTGTGTGTTCTCCAAATGCTGGCCCAATCTGGCCACAGGTTCTGTCTTCTGAAAAGTCACTAGAGAGGAGCCCACCATGGTGTCCTGTGGAGAACCATGATCTGTGAAGGCCAGGCCCCTTGGGATGGAGGAGAAGGCAGGACCTGGTGAGACACTGGGACCCCAAGGCCGTGTGGCCAGCCCTTCAAGAACGACACAGGACCTAAAGAACAGAGCAGGTAATTTCAGCCCACAAGACCATAAGACATAGGAGCTGAATCTGGCCATTCGGCCCATCGAATCTGCCCCGCCATTCGATCGTGGCTCATTTATTTTCCCTCCCAACCCCTTTCTCTTGTCTTCCAAATGGACTATGTCTTATGGTCTTAGGGTCTATATGGCAGCATGGAGGGGCTCTTCTCAGAGAGAACCCTACATTTGTTCATCTGGCTGATAGTGAGACTGAAGGAGTTAAAGTCTGAGCATGGGTTGAATTCCTTTGTACTTAGAAGATTAGAGTGATCAGGATGTTTAAAATGTTACAGGATTTAATTGAGCCCCTACAGAGAAGCAATTCCCTCTGGTGGGGAGAGTCCAGAACAGGGAAACACTGCCTTCAAATTACATCCAGGTTACTGGAGGTGAGTACAGGAAGTACTTCATCACCCAGGGTGGAGGGACAGCACGAGGATGTGTGCTTCACCCCCTGCTCTACACCAATGACTGTGTGGCTAAGCACAGCTCCAACACCATATCCAAGTTCACTGATGACTCCACTGTTGTGGGCCGTATCAAAGGGGGTGATGAATCAGCACACAGGAGGGAGACTGAAATTTTGTCTGAGTGGTGTCGTAACAACAACCTCTCTCTCAATGTCAGCAAGACCAAGGAGCTGACTGTAGACTTCAGGGGAGGGAAACCAGCCCATGAGCCAGTCTCATCAGAAGATCAGAGTTGGAGAAGGTCAGCAACTTTCAATTCCCAGGTGTTACAGGGGACCTGCCCTGGAACCAGCAGGCAGGTGCAGTTGCGAAGAAATCAGCAGCAACTCTACTACCTTAGGAGTCTGCATGACATCTAAGACTTAGACAAACTTCTAAAGATGTGTAGTGATGGAAACTCCAATGCCTTTGTATGGAATATTCTACCAAAGGTAGTGAATTTGACTCAGTACGTCACTAGGAGGACAAAACCCTGCCAGCCATGAAACGTTGTCGCAGGGAAGCAGCATCCATCATCGGGGATCCCCTCACCCAGGACCTGCTCTCTGCTTGTGGTTGCCATCAGGAAGAAGGTACAAGAGCCTCAGGACTCACAACAGCAGCTTCAGGAACAGTTACTACCCCTCCATCAGGCTCTTGAACTGAATGGGGTAACTTCACTTGCCCCATCATTGAAATGTTCGCACAACCAGTGGACTCAGTCTCAAGGACTCTTTTCATTACCTCATGCTCTTGTTATTTATTGCTATTTCTTTATATCTGCATTTGCCCAGTTGGTTGTCTTCTGCACTCTGGTTGATCTTTCATTGATCCTGTTATAGTTACTATTCTATACACTTGCTGAGTCTGCCCAGAGGAAGATGAATCTCAGGGTTGTATATGGTGACGTATATGTACTCTGATAGAATCTCAGGGTTGTATATGGTGACGTATATGTACTCTGATAGAATCTCAGGGTTGTATATGGTGACGTATATGTACTCTGATAGAATCTCAGGGTTGTATATGGTGATGTATATGTACTGATAGAATCTCAGGGTTGTATATGGTGACGTATATGTACTCTGATAGAATCTCAGGGTTGTATATGGTGACGTATATGTACTCTGATAGAATCTCAGGGTTGTATATGGTGACGTATATGTACTCTGATAGAATCTCAGGGTTGTATCTGGTGACGTATATGTACTCTGATAGAATCTCAGGGTTGTATATGGTGATGTATATGTACTGATAGAATCTCAGGGTTGTATATGGTGATGTATATGTACTGATAGAATCTCAGGGTTGTATATGGTGACGTATATGTACTCTGATAGAATCTCAGGGTTGTATATGGTGACGTATATGTACTCTGATAGAATCTCAGGGTTGTATCTGGTGACGTATATGTACTCTGATAGAATCTCAGGGTTGTATATGGTGACGTATATGTACTCTGATAGAATCTCAGGGTTGTATATGGTGACGTATATGTACTCTGATAGAATCTCAGGGTTGTATATGGTGACGTATATGTACTCTGATAGAATCTCAGGGTTGTATCTGGTGACGTATATGTACTCTGATAGAATCTCAGGGTTGTATCTGGTGACGTATATGTACTCTGATAGAATCTCAGGGTTGTATATGGTGACATATATGTACTCTGATAGAATCTCAGGGTTGTATCTGGTGACGTATATGTACTCTGATAGAATCTCAGGGTTGTATCTGGTGACGTATATGTACTCTGATAGAATCTCAGGGTTGTATCTGGTGACGTATATGTACTCTGATAGAATCTCAGGGTTGTATCTGGTGACGTATATGTACTCTGATAATAACAACTACTTTGAACTTTGACTTTGAAGCTGTAACTTGCCCTCCAACCCGGACGCAGAGCCACAGTGCAGATGGGACAGGGCTTTCCAAATGGACAGGAGCTGAGCTGCCTGTTCCTTTTGTTGTGTTTTGCCCTTGGTTTGGCCACTGTAATGAACTGCAGAATGATAGATTCAAGCCAGCTGCTGAGACTGGAAGAGAATGTGGTGTGACTGTAGGCCATGTCGAATTCAATGAGGGCATTGTGCTTTCACAGGCAGTCTCTCTGGGCTGACTCCATGAGCCAGTGCTTTCTGCAACCATTTGAAATTTCAGTTCTCATTCTTTTACTGACAGGCTGGGTGAATCATAGTCACCGAGTATGCCTGCAGGAACATCACAGAAACAGGACCTTCAGCCCATCTAATGTGTGTCTCCAATTCAGTGCTATGGCCCATCACCAACTAAAGATGGCCAGTTTCAGCTGACTGTGGTGAGTTGCCAAACTCTTATCCTACCTAGTCCCATGGACTCGCACCTGGACTATAGCCTCGTACTCTCCCAACTATGTACTTATCCAAACTTCTCTAAGGGTTGCAATTCACCTCTTCCACTGGCAGCTCGATCCACACTCTCACCACTCTCTGAGTGAAGAAGCTCCCCCTCAGTTCCTCTGAAATATTTTAACTTTCACCCTTAACCTATGACCTCTAGTTCTAGTCCCACCTTACAATGGAAAAAGCCTGCTTGCTTTAACTGTATCTGTACCCCTCACTCATAACTTTGTAAACCTCTATCAAATCTCCCCTCCTTCTCTTAGGCTCCAAGGAATAAAGTCCTAACCTGTTCAATCTTTCCCTGTAACTCAGATTTTTAAATCCCAGCGACATCCTTGTGAAAATTCTCTGTACTCTCTCAATCTTAATGATATCTCTCCTGTAGGTAGGTGACCAGAACTGCTCACATCAGTGTAAATTAGGCCTCACCAACATCTTATACAACTTCAACATAACATCCCAACTCCTGAATTATCTGGTGGCAAGGCCATAAGATGAAAGGAGGACGCACCCTTCACACCCCACAGCATGGTTCAAAGCACAACGCAGTCGAAAGCAGCAACCAGTCTGACAGCAGTAGGATGAGCACTTCCAAATTCCCAGCTGTCAAAATCTCTGAAGATCTATGGGAGAGAGGCAAAGGGAAAGCCATTGCTGAAATGAACTCAGATGAAATCTCAGCTGGAGTTTACCAGAAGGCATGTGGGAAACTCTGAAGTCAGCTGGAAGAAGGTTCTATGATCTGAAGATACCAAAATTGAGCTTTTGGGCCATCGGAATAAACACTGTTTGGTGTAAGCCAAACACCTCACATCAGCAAAAACACACCATCCCTACCATGAAGCATGGTGGTGGCTGCATCATGCTGTGGGGATGCTTGACTGCAGCAGGTCCTGGAAGGCTTGTGAAGACAGAGAATAAAATAAATGCAGCAAAGTACAGGGAAAGTCTGGAGGAAAACCTGATGCTATCTGCATGAGAACAGTGACTTGAGAGATTTGTTTTCCAGCAAGACAATGACCTCAAGCATAAAACCAAAGCTACACAGGAATGGCTTTAAAAACCACAAAAAGTCATATGCTGGAGTGGCCAAGTCAGAGTCCAGACTTCAATCTAATTGAGAATTTGTGGCTGAACTTGAAAAAGGCTGTTCACCCACGATCCCCATGCAACCTGACAGAGCTTGAGCAGTTTTGTAAAGAATAGGAACATAGAAAAGCTACAACACAATACAGGCCCTTCAGCCCACAATGCTGTGCTGAACATGTACGTACTTTAGAAATTACCTAGGGTTACCCACAGTCCTCTATTTTTCTTAGCTCCATAATGTGGAAAAATTTCTGTGTCCGGATCGCAAAACTGATAGAGACCACAGACTCAAGGCTGTAATTGCTGCCAAAGGTGCATCTACTAAATACTGACTTGAAGGGGGTGAGTGATTATGCAATCAATTACTTTGTGTTTAATAATTGTAATAAATTTAGACCAATTTGTAGAAATTTGTTTCTATTTTGACATGAAAGAGTTCTTTTCTGTTGATCCATGTCAAAAGGCCAAATTAAATCCACCGTGATTCAATGTTGTAAAACAATAAAACATGAAAACTTCCGGGGGGGGGGTGAATACTTTTTATAGGCATGGGCATATATATTCTTACCGTAATTTATAGTGATTCTTACTTGTTACACTGTGCTGCTACAACACAAATTTCAAGATGTATTTCACAAACTTTGAACTTTGAAATGTCAGTGATGATTCTGACTCTAAGTGTAGCAACCAGTCTGAAAAGTGTAGGGAAACATAACTCATGGCCGTAACATGAAAGTTTGGTTCTCTGAGTTGGAGAAAGACTGCCTTGTGTTGCTTGGTGAAATCTCTTGTCACCAAGAGCTGGAGGGTCCTTGGTTAACTCACACACGTCAGGGACCTCAATCCTTGCTGGTCCCTTTTGCCATTTCTCTCTCTTTCTCGCCACACACACTGGCCTGGGTGATGCCATCTTGTTAGTATTTCTGCTCTTCTGTGATCCAATTTTGATTCCACCCAGACTATGTCACACCAGCATTACTAACTGATAACATTTCTCCAAATGCAAAACTGGGCTGGGCACTTAAGCACAATCCTCCCTTTCAGGGCTTGACCTTTGTCACATGAGACCATAAGACAAGGGAGCAGAATTAGGCCATTTGGCCCATCGAGTCTGCTCCAGCATTCAAGCATGGCTGATTCTTTTTACCCCTCCTCAGCCCCGCTCCCTGGTCTTCTCCCTGTAACTTTTGCTGCCATGGCCAATCAAGAACCTATCAAGCTCTGCCTTAAATACACCCAATGACCCGGCCTCTACAGCTACCTGTGGTAATAAATTCCACAAATTCACCAGCCTCTGGCTAAAGAAATTTCTCCCATCTCTGTTCTAAATGTACGCCCCTCTATCCTGAGTCTATGCCCTTTTGTCCTACACTCCCCCACCATGAGAAACATCCTTTTCACATCTACCCTGTCTAGACCTTTCAACATTACATTGAGACATACAGCATTGATTAATTGCTTGTGTCAACAACCAGCACAGTCCGAGGATGTATTGGCGGCAGCCTGCAAATGTTGTTACGAGCCCACAACTTACTAACCCAAACCTGCACATCTTTGGAATGTGGGAGGAATCTGGGATACCCGGAAGAAACCTACGTGGTCACAGTGAGAACGTGCAAAGCCCTCACAGACAGTGGCTCCTCCTAAATGTCATCGGCCAGTCTCAGTAGAATTATACATTCAGATTTATTTATCAAAGCAGACAGTGAAATGTGTCGTTTGCATTGACAACCAACACAACTTCCAGTCATGCTGGGAGCAGCTCGTAAGTGTCACCACACACTCCAGCACCAACTCTGCAGGCCCACAACCTGCTCCTTTGTTCCATTCATCACTTTTTCAGGCACCTTGCTGGCATCTGGCAACTCGACCAGATGGCTTCAGATCTCAATGAAGGCTGGTCCCATCCAAAGTCCATGGGGTAAGTGACAGCTAACTTTTCCCCAGCATTTGCCCCGGGAGATGCTCATTCAGTGGATAACACACTGGTTGCAGCCCATTACATACACTTGTGCATGTGACAATAAACACAGCTTCGATTACTGGGCATGTAGAAGTGACCGGTCAACTGAATTGCAGACCTCAGGACATCGTTTGGCCTTGGCCTGCCCATCCAGGCAGCCATCAGAGACACTGATGACTGTGGGAGAAGGCTGTCTTGATGGACAGGCCAAGGCCAAACGATGTACGGACAGGCTCAAGGTTTTCTTCATCACCGCAACACAGGATGTTCTTCAGGAAGAATCAATAGACAATAGGTGCAGGAGTAGGCTATTCATCCCTTCAAGCCAGCACCACCATTCACGGTGATCATGGCTGATCATCCACTATCAATATCCAGTTCCTGCCTTATCCCCATAACCTTTGATTCCACTATCTTTAAGAGCTCTATCCATCTCTTTCTTGAAAGCATCCAGAGACTTGGCCTCCACAGCCTTCTGGGGCAGAGCATTCCATACATCCACCACTCTCTGGGTGAAAAAGTTTTTCCTCAACTCTGCTCTAAATGGCCTACCCCTTATTCTTAAACTGTGGCCTCTGGTTCTGGACTCACCCATCAGCGGGAACATGCTTCCAGCCTGCAGCGTGTCCAATCCCTTAATAATCTTAAATTTTTCAATAAGATCCCCTCTCATCCTTCTAAATTCCAGAGTATACAAGCCCAGTCTAATTCTCGGTCCTGTGCTGGGGCTGCTGTCAATATCAAGTCTGATAACGGCAGGATGAAGCTGTTCTTGTGCCTGGTGGGACGTGCTTGCAGACTTCTGTGCGATAGGAGAGGGGAAAAGAGAGAACCAGTGCAAACCAACTAACTGACTGCACAGTCTGGTCCTTAGCATTGGAGACCCGATGACTGAGAGGCCGGGGTCAAGGACTCGAGATTGGAGGCCGGGAGATTGGAGGTGCGTGTGTGCGTCTCTGCTGAGCACGGTGGCATGCTAGGTTGGCGCCGGAATGTGAGGCCACATTTGTGGGCTGCCCCCAGCACATCCTCAGGTTGTTGACGCGAGTGATGTGTTTCACGGACAGTATATTTCAATGAACAATGTGAGGAATGTGAAGCTGAACACCAACACTAATAATTAACAGGGAGAACCGGTGCTGCAGAAAGCTCCCTACATCCACGTGCACTCCATATCCCCCACCGATGGCTGATTCCCTGACCAAGGCAGGGCTGGGAAGCAGAAGGCATAGTGGGCTGTTGCAAATTCTGTGTAATTCCTGACTCGTGACACCTTGCTGAAGCAGCTGTCGTTTCTGCTCCAAGTACACTTGTGCAGCTCAGCCTCACTCCACAGTCACGGGACCCTAAACTCTTCAGACTGATGCTCGGTACTAATGGTGGCCTGTCACCATTTTGCCAGAGCAGGTGGGAGGCCCACCACTGTCGGTAAGGAGTTTGTACGTTCTCCCTGTGATCGCGTGGGTTTCCTCCGGGGGCTCTGGCTTCCGGCCACAGTCCAAAGACGTACCATTTGGTAGGTTAATTGGCCATTGTAAATGGTCTCATGATTAGGCTCGGGTCTAATAGGGATTGCTGAGTGGGGTAACTCACAGGGTCAGAGGGGCCTGTTCCTCACAGCACCCCGATAAATAACTGAACACACACAACATTCTGACCAGTTTGGTCCTCAGTAGGCAGGGAGCTGCATTGAGAAGCTAATACAAAGAGACAAAGATGATCTTATGTGTCACGTGTACACCGAAATGTACGGTGAAGTGTGCCAACGACCAACACGGTCCAAGGGGATGCTGGGAGTGGCCTGCAAGTGTCGCCGTGCTTCCGGCACCAACGTAGCATGGGCACAACTCACTCACGCTGACCGGCACACCGTGTAATGTGGGAGGGAACCCATGCCGTCATGGGGAGAGTGTGCAACTCCTTACCGACAACGGTGATTGCTGGCACTACCCGTTGCATCCACGGTTAACTCATTGCATCAGATCTCTGCTTCAGGCCACACAGTGGGACACAACTGGTGAGATATTAGCTGCAGAAACCCCGAGTTTACTTTGTACTTGTACTTTACTGTTGAATTTGTTGTGTTTGTAAAGTTTACAAAGTTCATTTGAACTGTTTCACTCAGCTCACAACACAAGATAAGGCTGAAATTTTTAAGCGGGAAACATCAATCAATATCTTCCCATGATCAACACCAGCATGAGTTACTTGAATCAGAGAGCACTACAGCACAGAAACAGGCCCTTTGGCCCATGTAGTCCATGCCAAACTATTAATCTGTCTCGTCCTGTTGATTTTCACTTGGACCTTAGCCCTCCATACCCCTCCCATCCATGTACCACACAGGATGTGACATGTTGTCCTCCAGGCAGGGGCTTTTCAGTTAAGTTCCCTCACCAAATCCTGTTGTACCGTATAATCCACATGAAGGATTATCTCCTCGAGCAGGGGCAATTTGGAGCCAAGATTTCATCTGACTGTGAAACTCCCTCCCAATTTCTCTGCTTCTCATATGACTCCCTTGCTCAGGACTGTAAGATCAGAACAAGATGGGATGGGGGGAGATAAAGAAGGTGGCAGCAGTGGCAAGAGTCTGACAGTTGTGTACAATGACATAACTTTTAAGCAGAAGACATCTGATTAAAGGTTAGCTTTATTTGTCACGTATATCAAAACATACAGTGAAATAGAACACAGAATAGTACAGCACATTACAGGCCCTTCAACCCACAATGTTGTGCCGACCCTCAAACCCTGCCTCCCATATAACCCCCCCCCCACCTTAAATTCCTCCATATACCTGTCTAGTAGTCTCTTAAACTTCACTAGTGTATCTGCCTCCACCACTGACTCAGGCAGTGCATTCCACGCACCAACCACTCTCTGAGTAAAAAACCTTCCTCTAATATCCCCCTTGAACTTCCCACCCCTTACCTTAAAGCCATGTCCTCTTGTATTGAGCAGTGGTGCCCTGGGGAAGAGGCGCTGGCTGTCCACTCTGTCTATTCCTCTTATTATCTTGTACACCTCTATCATGTCTCCTCTCATCCTCCTTCTCTCCAAAGAGTAAAGCCTGAGCTCCCTTAATCTCTGATCATAATGCATACTCTCTAAACCAGGCAGCATCCTGGTAAATCTCCTCTGTACCCTTTCCAATGCTTCCACATCCTTCCTATAGTGAGGCGACCAGAACTGGACACAGTACTCCAAGTGTGACCTAACCAGAGTTTTATAGAGCTGTATCATTAAATCGTGACTCTCAAACTCTATCCCTTGACTTATGAAAGTTAACATCCCATAAGCTTTCTTAACTACCCTATCTACCTGTGAGGCAACTTTCAGGGATCTGTGGACATGTACCCCCAGATCCCTCTGCTTCTCCACACTACCAAGTATCCTGCCATTTACTTTGTACTCTGCCTTGGAGTTTGTCCTTTCAAAGTGTACCACCTCGCACTTCTCCAGGTTGAACTCCATCTGCCACTTCTCAGCCCACTTCTGCATCCTATCAATGTCTCTCTGCAATCTTTGACAATCCTCTACACTATCTACAACACCACCAACCTTTGTGTCGTCTGCAAACTTGCCAACCCACCCTTCTACCCCCACATCCAGGTCGTTAATAAAAATCATGGAAAGTAGGCGTCCCAGAACAGATCCTTGTGGGACACCACTAGTCACAATCCTCCAATCTGAATGTACTCTCTCCACCACGACCCTCTGCCTTCTGCAGGCAAGCCAATTCTGAATCCACCTGGCCAAACTTCCCTGGATCCCATGCCTTCTGACTTTCTGAATACGCCTACCGTGTAGAACCTTGTCAAATGCCTTATTAAAATCCATATAGATCACATTCACTGCACTACCCTCATCTATATGCCTGGTCACCTCCTCAAAGAACTCTATCAGGCTTGTTAGACACGATCTGCCCTTCACAAAGCCATGCTGACTGTTCCTGATCAGACCATGGTTCTCTAAATGCCCATAGATCCTATCTCTAAGAATCTTCTCCAACAGCTTTCCCACCACAGATGTAAGGCTCACTGGTCTATAATTACCTGGACTATCCCTACTACCTTTTTTGAACAAGGGGACAACATTCGCCTCCCTCCAATCCTCCGGTACCATTCCCGCGGACAACGAGAACATAAAGATCCTAGCCAGAGGCTCAGTAATCTCTTCCCTCACCTCGTGGAGTAGCCTGGGGAATATTCCGTCAGGCCCCGGGGACTTATCCATCCTAATGTATTTTAACAACTCCAACACCTCCTCTCCCTTAATATCAATATGCTCCAGAATATCAACCTCACTCGTATTGTCCTCACCACCATCAAGTTCCCTCTCATTGGTGAATACCGAAGAGAAGTATTCATTGAGGACCTCGCTCACTTCCACAGCCTCCAGGCACATCTTCCCACCTTTATCTCTAATTGGTCCTACCTTCACTCCTGTCATCCTTTTTTTCTTCACATAATTGAAGAATGCCTTGGGATTTTCCTTTACCCTACTCGCCAAGGCCTTCTCATGCCCCCTTCTTGCTCTTCTCAGCCCCTTCTTAAGCTCCTTTCTTGCTTCCCTATATTTCTTAATAGACCCATCTGATCCTTGCTTCCTAAACCTCAAGTATGCTGCCTTCTTCCACCTGACTAGATTTTCCACCTCACTTGTCACCCATGGTTCCTTCACCCTACCACTCTTTATCTTCCTCACCGGGACAAATTTATCCCTAACATCCTGCAGGAGATCTCTAAACATCGACCACATGTCCATAGTACATTTCCCTGCAAAAACATCATCCCAATTCACACCTGCAAGTTCTAGCCTTATAGCCTCATAATTTGCCCTTCCCCAATTAAAAATTTTCCTGTCCTGTCTGATTCTATCCTTTTCTATGATAATGCTAAAGGCCAGGGAGCAGTGGTCACTGTCCCCCAGATGCTCACCCACTGAGAGATCTATGACCTGACCCGGTTCATTACCTAGTACTAGATCTGGTATGGTAAATGTGTCCTTTGGGTCAAATCAAATCAATTCAGTGAGAACTGTGCTGGGCAGCCTGCAAGTATGCCCAAACTTCCAGTCTCAACAAAGCATACCCACAATTTACCTAGCCTAACCTCGTCTTTGGAATGTGGCAGGAAATTGGAGCACCTGGAAGAAACCTGTGCTATCATGTGGAGAATGTACAACTCCTTGCAGAGAGTGGCAGAAGTTGAACCCCAATCTTGCAGCTGACACTGTAATAGCATTAGACTAACCACCATGTTACAATTCCTTTCTCTCATTCCACCACACTCCTGGGCCAGATAAAGCACTGATTTGGGTATGGTGTAGTTAAGGAATGTAATTGAGTACTGATGAAATGGAATTATAGGTAATCATTTGTTTTGCCTTGTGTAACAACAAAGCCAGAACCTGAACAATATGATTCTACGCAATATCTTGCCATGATCACCATTCAGGTTGAGCATATTTGAGTGACATGCATGATTTCAGCAATAGGTATAGAAGGATATGCAGCAATGTCAGCAGCTGCCACACCAGCATGACTTGTCTCTGCACAATTATGTATGTTATTTTCCCTAAAGGACAAAATTTAGCAAGAAAGCTAATAAGAATTATTTATAATCAAATCAAATGATGTATTAATGTAAAGTCATAATTTTTGTTATGAAGTTGTACACATGGTATTTTCCTGTTTCATAACCCTGTGTGTGAGTTTCAGTACCCGATGTGTACCTGGAGTCTGACTGCGTTAAGGCTGCTCACTTTCACTTTGACCCAACACCTTGATAATCTATGGAAAGGTCTTGCCTCTAGAAAGGATAATTGAAGGAGCAACTTGGGGTGGCTGCCAGTGGGAGGTGAACTGGTGCTATTGTGAGATTGGAATGAGAATTGGGTTATTGTTGTCACATGATCTGAGGTACATCAAAAAGCTTGTCTTCACATTTATGGACCAGACTCCAGGGAGGAGATACAGGAGCCTGAAGACACACACTCAATGTTTCAGGACCAGCTTCTTCCCCACCGTCATCAGATTCCTGAATGGACAATTTTTAAATCTCTTTTTGCACTACTTATTTAATTTATATTATATAAAACAGGTGTGTATGTATATGTGTGTCTGTGTGTGTGTGTATATATATATATATAGTAATTTATAGTTTTTATTTTTATGTATTGCAACGTGCTGTTGCTGCAAAACAAGTTTCATGACAAAGGCCAGCGGTATTAAACCTTATTCTGACTCTACGGACTCACTTCCAAGGACTCCACAACTCATTTTCAGTATTATTTACTTATTTAAAAATTATTATTATTATTTGGGTTTTGTTGTTTTGCATTTGCGCAAGATGTGCTGATTGCTTTGTTTCAGATTTCCAGTATCTGCTGGGTTTGGTCTGAGGAAGTGTTGAGACCATGTGCCGGATAGGATAGGATTCGAGGAGCGTTTCAGATGTGGAGAGGGAATCGCCACCTGAGTCAAGCCTGTATCAGAAAGGACAGGTGCTCACAGAGGGAGTTCGACAGGTTAGCGGAAGGCATAGCGGTCAGTGGCGGAGTGACAGAATTGAGGAACAGAGGAGCGTGGAGATCTCAAGGGGGTTGTAGGAAAAATGAAAATGACAGGTCAGAGGTGAACAAAGTTTCAGGTGTTAAAAGGAGTTTAACACCTGAGGGAGCCAACATCTGGAAGATCTTCTACCAAAAGTCTATAAAACAATAAGGCATAGGAACAGCATTAGGCCATTCAGCCCATCGAGTCAGTTTACCAGTCCATCATGGCTGATTTATTATCCATCTCAGACCCATTCTCCTGCCTTCTCCCAGTAACATTTGACACCTTTACTCATCAAGAACTTGCCAACTTCCGCTTTAAATGTCCACAATGATTGGCTTCCAGAGCTGTCTGAGACTATGAATTCCACAGTTTCTCCAAAATTCCTTTCATCTCTCTTCTAAAGGGATGTCCTATTCTGAGGTTGTGCCCTCTGGTCCTAGACCTTCCCATTATTAGAAATATCCCTTGAAGAGAAATATCCCCTTCCTATTAGAAATGGATATATATCCCTTCCCCATCCAGAGCAGGCCTTTAAGATTTGGTAGTTCCTTCACATTCTTCTAAACCCCAGCGAGTACAGGTTCAGAGCCATCAAATGCTTTTCATGTGTTAACCTTTTCATTCCTGTGTACCTAGTCTGGACCCTCTCCAATGGCAGCACATCCTTTATAAGATAAGGGGCCCAAAACTGCTCACAATACTTCAAGTTTGACCAATTTCTGATGGGGAAAAGGTGTAGGATTGGGGTTGAGAGGGATAATAAATTAGCTGTGGTGTAGCAGACTCGATGGGCCAAATAGCCTATTTCGGATCCTGTGCCTTATGGTCTTATAAAGCCTCAGCAGCCTGGCTGCTGGTTTTCATTGCAGGCAAATCTACGCTGGCACAATTATAGAGACTGTCTGAGGAGCAACATGTGACAGGGTGTGATTAACCCACACCCCGTCTCTACTTTCTTAGAAGTTTGCAAAGATTTGGCATATCATCTAAAACTTTGACAAACTTCCATTAATCTGTGGTGGAGAGTATATTGACTGGTTGCAGCACAGCCTGGTATGGAAACACCAATGCTCTTGAATGGAAAATCCGACAAAAAGTGGTGGATACGGCGCAGTGTGTCACAGGTACAGCCCTCCCCACTGCTGAGCACACCTACGTGGAGCATTGTCAGAGGACAAGGCAGAGTAACTGTTCAGCTCAAACTAGAGGGCTGCAGGGTCAGCTTCTGTGCTGTCGTGCTCTCTGATCCCACGATGGGAAGATCACCAGCAGAGCTTCAGAGAAAATGGTGTCCCCTCTGAAATTCAAAAGAACTGTGAAGAGGGTCTCCTACACAAGCTTGCACTCTCATCTCCCATATCAGTGAGATCAGACTCTATGTCTTTGACCATGACAATATGAGGAAGAGGGTGTTTGAAGAGCAGTCTGGCTCACAGTTTGATGGGGCAGAGATCCTGGTGATCTTAGCACAGAAAAGCAAAGACATAATGCTGAGGCTTCACAAGGTATTGGTCAGACTGCACTCAGAGTATTGTGAGCAGTTTGGGACCTTTATCGAAGAAAGTATGTGTTGTCATTGGAGAGGGTTCAGAGTAGTTCATGAGAATTATCCCTACAATGAGAGAGTAATTATCTCAGGAGCATTTGATGGCTTGGGGCCTGTACTCACTGAAGTTCAGAAGAACGAGGGGGAATATCATTGAAACCTATTGAATATTGAAAGGCTTAGACACAGTGGGATAGTGCATGTGTGTGAGGGAGAGAGAGAGAGAGAGCGTGTGTGTGTGTGTGTTAGAGCGAGAGTGTATGTGTGAGTGTGTGCGCACGCATGCGCGTGAGAGATTGCGAGTCTGTGCACATGCGGGAAAGTGAGTTTGAGGGAGAGTGAGTGTGGGAGAGTGTGAGCATGCGTGCGTGCGCGGCGTAGAGTGAGCGTGAATGAGGGTGTGCAGGATAGTGTGAGTGTGTATGTGTGCGAGGGAGAGAGAGAGGGAGAGTGTTTGTGTGAGGGAGAGTGATAGAGTGTGTGTGTGTGTGTTAGAGCCAAAGTGTATGTGTGAGTGTGCACACACAGGAGAGTGCGAGTGAGAGTGTTTGAGGGAGAGTGAGTGTGGGAGAGTGTGAGCATGCGTGCGCGTGCGGCGTAGAGTGAGCGTGAATGAGGGTGTGCAGGATAGTGTGAGTGTGTATGTGTGTCAGGGAGAGAGAGAGAGAGGGAGAGTGTTTGTGTATGAGGGAGAATTGTAGAGTGTGTGTGTGTGTTAGAGCAAGAGTGTATGTGTAAGTGTGCGCATGCACATGTGTGTGAGAGATTGCGAGTGCACACACGGGAGAGTGTGAGTGAGAGTGTGTGTTTGAGGGAGAGTGAGTGTGAGAGAGTGTGAATGTGTGTGCGCGTGGGAGAGTGTGAATGTGTGTGTGCACGCGTGGGAGAGTGAGTTCACTGCATGTGTGCGAGGGAGAGTGTGAGTGTGTGCACGAGTGTGAGTGAGGGAGAGTGCGAGTGTGTGTCAGAGTGTGTGTTTGAGGGAGAATGATTGTGCATGTGTGGGAGAGTGTGTGAGTGTGCGCATGGGAAAGTGGGCGGGCGTGAGGGTGTGCAGTATAGTGTGAGGGAGAGAGTGTGCGTGTGAGGGAGGCAGATTGGGAGAGTGTGTGTGTGTGTGAGGGAGAGTGGTAGAGTGTGTGTGGGTGTGTTAGAGCGAGAGTGTGAGTGTGCGCGCGCATGCACGTGAGATATTGCGAGTCTGTGCACACGTGGGTGAGTGAGAGTGTGTGTTTGAGGGAGAGTGAGTGTGGGAGAGTGTGAAAGTGTATGTGCACGTGTGGGAGAGTGTGAATGTGTGTATGCATGTGTAGGAGAGTGTGTGTGTGGGAGAGAGTGTGCACACGCATGGGAGAGTGTGAGTGCATGTGCAAGAGAGGGAGATTTTGAGTGTGTGTCAGAGTGTGTGAGGGAGAGTGAGTGTGCAAGCACGCGCGAGGGAGAGTGTGAGTACGTGTTCGAGTGAGGGAGTGTGCGAGTGTGTCAGAGTGTGTGTTTGAGGGAGAGTGAGTATGGGAGAGTGTGAGCGTGCGTGCGCATGGGAAAGTGAGCGTGCGTGCGCGCGTGGGAGAGTGTGTGGGCGCGCGTGAGGGTGTGCAGGACAGTGTGAGTGAGGGAGAGTGTGTGTGTGTGTGTGTGTTAGAGCAGGAGTGTATGTGTGAGTGTGTGAGGTACAGTGTGCGAGGGACTGGTGCATGTCGGGCAGCATGTGACTGAACATGTGTATTTGTTTATTTTGAGAGGTTCTTCAACCATGTCATTCTGCAGATTAACAATGGAAAACCTCTTCATTGCTGCCTGCATTTCCTGTGTGTAGTTTATAAAACAGCCAGCTGCTGTTGCAGCTGGCCTGGTCTCACCCCACAGCCACCTCAGTGATGTAAACACCAGCCGATGCAGAGTGGATAAGGTTTACTGCGCTGCGCATCGCGTCTCTCGGTCCCACATGTGACTGTTTATCAGCAACACTCCATCTTTACGTCAGGCCTAGTTTCCTACTCCCCATCAATAAGGCCAAAGGTCACCGTTTCAAAGGAACAAGGCTGGGGCAGGGCAGGGGGGAGGGGAGCTAAGGGGACTTTCCATGACTAATGTTTGCAGCCCACGCCTCCCCTTTAGAACTGGTGTAATCGGATCTGGCAGCTCTGCGTGTGGCTGCTCGCAGCGCCCAGCAGCAACGCTGATCCTCAGCTGAAGAGACGGGGCCTCCAGCTCCCGCTCCCGCTGGACCCAGTAGATGGGCCGATCGGCAGCTCAGGATACACCTGTGGGAAGAGACTCCGCCTTTGCTCCCACTGAGGTAGCCTGACCTCAGAGCCACAATCACTGACATACATCATGAAATTTGTTGTTTAGCGGAAACAGTACAGTGCATTACACATAAATTGCAACGACCCGACTCCTGAATGACGGTGCCTGAAGGTGGCATTGATCATGAAGGGCCCTCACCATCGAGGGTGTTATTACAACCATCAGAGAGGAGGTACAGGAGCCTGATGACACACGTACAGCTTCTCGCTCTCTGCCATCAGATTTCTGAGAGGCCCATGACCATATTGCTCCTTTTTGCCTCGTTTAGTGATTATGTATTATAGTAACCTGTACAATAAGCTGAAATCTACTTTTGCTATGATCTTAACCTTACTGTCTACCTACACTGCACTTTCTCAGTAGCCGTTACACCATCTAGTTATTTATTCTTCTGCTTATTTATCTATCTGTGTTGATATGGCCAAACACTAATTCCCGTTCCCATTCCAATGTGTCGATCGACTCAGGGTGGAGTAGCAACACCTTGTGTTCTGTCTGGGTAGCCTCCAACCCGATGGCGTGAACATTGATTTTTCTTCTGGTAAACAAATGCTCCCCCCTCCATTCCCCATTCTAGCCTCTTACCTCCCCTCGCCTGCCTGTCAGTTCCCCCTTCTCCCATCATCGCCTCTCCTCTCCGATTCTTCCTTCCCACCACCTGGTTTCACAAATCACCCTCCAGCTAGCCTCCTTCCCCTCCCCCCACTTTTTATTCGGCTGTCTTTCCCGCCTTCCTTCTCAGTTCTGAAGAAAGGTCTCGGCATGAAACGTCAACTGTATTCTTTTCCATAGATGCTGCCTGGCCTGCTGTGTTCCTCCAGCATTTTGTCTGTGTTGTTTTGGATTTGTAGACTTCCTCGCATTTGTGATGAACAATTTATGTGTTTGTTTGTTTGTTTATTTATTTATCTATCTATTCATCTATTACCAGTTCCTAAGGTTTTTGTAGCCGGGGGTGGTAATGGGGACAAGCTCCCACTACCTATTAAATGCTCCCAATGCTGTATGTCTCAAATAGCCTCTGACTACCAAGTCCAGCTCCTGGCCTTCACGTGTGGCTTAGCGAGTAAGCCTTGTGGAACCATTTCTGCTGACAGGAGAAGGGGCAAAGGAAGGTTCTTGGTGCCTTAAAACCGGTTGCTTCGGGCAGATGGGGCTTGTCAACCATGGTTGACAGCTCATCTAGAAGGAAAACTCTGATCTCAAACCTCCACTTGCCATGGGAAAGTACTCACTCATGGGGAAGGCTTCGGGAATAAACCCCAAGGAAAAATCCGGAGCTGGAGTCCCTAAGGCAGTCTTAAGTTGAGTTCAGTATTGAGTGGCACCTCTGCAATGCCTCTCGTGTCAAACACCATCAGTCTCTGATGTTCCTTTGGATTCATCAACTGCATGAAGAGGGGGAGCCCGCTGCATACGCAAAAACTTACTCTCCACATCGTACTTCCCTGGTTTGTGTACTGGTTTGCATATCATGTAGACAGCCAGGCGCGTGGCCAAGTGGTTAAGGCGTCAGTCTAATGATCTGAAGGTCGCGAATTCGAGCCTCAGCTGAAGCAGCGTGTTGTGTCCTTGAGCAAGGCACTTAACCACACATTGCTCTGCGACAACACCGGTGCCAAGCTGTATGGGCCCTAGTGCCCTTCCCTTGGACAACATCGGTGGCGTGGAGAGGGGAGACTTGCAGCATGGGCAACTGCCGGTCTTCCATACAACCTTGCCCAGGCCTCAGTCAACATCGAAAATCGATGGACAGCCGAAGAAGAGACAGGCAGGATGCAATATCCATGGTCGAGCGGACTGATGGAAGGCCTGCGAAGCTGTGTATTATCCATTTATCTGTCCAGTTCTTTAGAGATACAGCAAGGTAACTGGCCCAATGAGCCCACACACCCAGTTACACCACTGCAAGTGATTAGCCTACTGACCCATATGTCTTTGGAGTGTAGGAGAAAACCACAACACCCAGAGAAACCCACATGATCACGTACGAACTCCTTATAGACAGCAGCAGGACTTGAATCCAGGTCACTGTAATGAGTCACACCATCCAAATCACTCCTCGTTGTTTTAACTTGTTCTAACTCAATGCACTGAATGCAATGATTTGATCTGTTGGATCTGTATAACAACCAAACAAGGTTCTCACTGCACCTTGGTACATACGACAATAGTAAGCCAATTCCAATTCTAATAAACAACTTGCAGCCAACGTTCCTGCTGGCAGGACAGAGTTGGAAGCATCGGCAGAGTCGATGGACTATATTTGGAAAAGGTGGATTGGGAACAGTGAGAGAGGAAGAGGGGCAACCGGGTTCATGAGTGTGCAGAGGATTGGGTCCCAAGGGGGAGGGAGAGGATAGTGAGAGAATTGGGAGTGGAGAAAAGAGGGTATGGATTGAGATCTGGAGGGAGGAGATAGGGATAAGAAAATTCTGAGGGGAGCAAGGGCAACGTAAGACCATAAGACATAGGAGCAGAATTAGGCCATTCAGCCTATCGAGTCTGCTCTGCCATTCCATCATGGCTGATTTATTATCCCTCTCAACCCCATTGTCCTGCCTTTTCCCCATAACCTTCGACATCCTTACCAATCAACAACCCATCAACCTCCACTTTAAATATATTCAGTGACTTGGCCTTTACAGCCGTCTGTGGCAATAAATTCCACAGAATCACCACCCTCTGGCTAAAGAAATTCCCCCTCATCTCTGTTCTAAAGAGACATGGGTGCAGAGGCCTGGGATTGTGGAGGGAGAGTGGACCTGGAGAGGAGATAGTGGAGCAAGAAGAGATGAGAGAACATCAGGAGCACTGGCAATTTTGATGGACTGACTATGACAGAGAGAGGGAACTGGATGAGCAAAGACTGGGAGAAGGACTAGTTGATCTGGAGATAGGACACGACTGTGGACATCTTCAAAAGATGATCCATCAAAAAGGAGGCATCCGTCATTAAGGACCCCATCACCCAGGATATGCCCTTGGAGTCACAGTATAACTCTTGTCTATATTGAATTCCATCTACCATTTTCAGCCCATTTTGCCTAGCTGGCTCAGATCCCACTGCAAGCTATAATAGTCTTCAACCCTGTCCACTACACACCAAATCATGTTGTCATCTGCAAATCTGCTGATCCAGTTAACCACATTATCGTTCGGATCATTGATATAGACAACAGACAACAACACTCAGCACTGAACCTCCACTAGTCACAGGCATGCAGTCGGAGAGGTAACCCTCTCTTACCTCTCTTCACATTACTGCCACCAGGGAGGAGGTACAGGAGCCCGAAGACCCACACTCAATGTTTGAGGAACAACTTTTTCCACCTCTGTAATCAGATCTCTGAATGATCCATTTTATGTACTGCGGCCACAAAAACAAATTTCATTACAAACATCAGTGATCTTGATTCAGATTCTGAGAGGATGGAGGGCAAGGGAGAGGGAATGCGAAGATGGTCTACGAAACATCAGAGAGGATGGAATGGTTTGATTGAAGAAGTGAGAGAAGGGGAGATCAGGAAAGCAAAGTGCAGGGACAACAGTTTGGAGGGAGGATGGAGTGTGTGAGAAAGGAGAAGTCGGTCTCTGGCTGCAGGCTGGACTACTTCAGCCCCTCTCTGATGCCCTGCCCTCCCAGATTCTTATATATCCTTAATATACCTGACTCCACCACCAACCCTGGCAGGGCATTCCATGTTTCCAGCACTCCCTGTGTAAAATACCTACCTCCCTAATATATCTGACTCTGGCAGCACGTCCCGGCATTTACCAATTCTAAGTTTTTTTTGACAGAGAACCCACCTCTGATGTCTCCCCTATACTTTCCTTCAATCACCTTAAAATTAAGCTCCCCTTGTTTTTATTAATGCCTGCGTCTTGGGAAAAGATGTCTGGCTATCTACTCGATCTGTTGTACACCTCTAACAAGTCACCTCCCATCCTCCTTCTCTCCAAAGAGAGAAGTTCTAGTTTGCTCAACTCATCCTCAGAAAAGATGCTCTGTAATCCAGGCAGTATCCTGGTAAATCTCCTCTGCACCCTCTCTAAAGCTTTTTGCTGGGAAATAGAGTTTCCCCACTTTACTTCTCAGTAAGAAGCTAATCACTCTTTTTCAATTTTTCACAATAGGCCTTTCCTACTTTCTTGGGTTGCTTTGATTTCTAAACAAATTGAAAATTCATCCAGCAACAAGACAGTGTATCTTTCTGAACGCCCTGGAGCCCTGCCACATCTCTGTGGTGTCTCAGCAAAGGACACAATAATCCCAATCTGCGCAATAACAGATGAGGTTTCTTGTGCCCTCCCACCAGACTTTGAATGAATGGGACAGCTGAAACTCCCATGGGCATTACACAGCATCACTTACTAGCACACTCAACCAGGCCAGATCCCTGTGCTTGACATGCCTCATACTGTAGCTGAACAAAGACCCAGATGTATTGTAGCTTTAGAGAGGGTGCACCGGAGATTTACCACCATGCTGCCTGGATTAGAGATAATGTCTTGTGATGAAAGTTTGAGTGAGCTATGCTTTTCTCTTTGGAACGAAGGAGGATGGATGAGAAGTGACTTGATAGACCATAAGATCCAAGAGCAGAATTAGGCCATTCAGCCCATTGAGTCTGCTCTGCTATTCAATCATGATTAATTATTTTTCAACCCCATTCTCCTGCTTTCTACCTGTAACCCTTTAACCCCTTGCCATTCAGGATCCTAGCAATCCCTGCCTTAAATACACTCAACGTCTTGGCCTCCACATTCCCTTGTGGTGACAAACTCCACAGATTCACCACCCTCTGGTTGAAGAAATTCCACCTCACTTCGGAGCTGAAGGAGATAAGAAAGACATTGACTGAGTGGACAGCCAGTGCCTTTTCCCAGTGTAGCTAATGAGAGGTGATTGGAGGAAAGTATGGGGAGGATGTCAGGGGTGTGTCTTTTACACAGAGAGTACTGGCTGCACGGAGCTTCCACTCTTAGATGGGAAACTGGAGGGCTGTGTAGGAGGGAAGGGTTAGATTGATCCTTGGGTAGGTTATAAGGACAGCACAATATAGTGGGCCGAAGGGCCTGTATTATGCTGTAATATTCTATGTTCACCCTCTCCAACTCTGCCACACTAATTTAGAACTAGAATTGTTTAGCTCTACTGGGCTGCCCTGCCTTCATCAGGTAGCCGTTGGCCAATATGCAACCACCCAGCTGGGACGGGGTTCCTATAATCATCCCCCGTGTAGATGTGAGACGGTGCAATAATCCGAAACGTCGGTAACATTACACCTTCCCACTGTTGAGGCTTGTGGATGAGGGCTGTGGCTGACGGACCTACCCACACATTGGCAGGCATGGCCAGGCGTTCTGTGTCCTCCATCCGTATTAATCAAACCCCCACCTTCGTTAGACCCTGGCCACCCCTCAATTTATAGAAGAATCTTGAAGATACTCTGCAGTGTCCCTCAAAGCCTGGGATTCAAATAAGGAGCCAAACTAAAACAGAACATCCCCAGGACCCACCATTCTGCAAGGGCGGCACGATAGTGCAGCAGTTAGGTGAAGCTCTACAGCACCAGCGACCAGCGATCAGCGATCACCGATCAGGGTTCAATTCCCGCCACTGTCTGAGGCCAGTTGTATGCTCTCCCCGTCACCTCCTGGTCCACATTCCAATCACGTACAGTGAGGGTTCCTGACCTGTGGGCGTGCTAGGTTGGTGCCAGAGCTGTGGCAGCACTGGCAAGCTGCCCCAGAACATCATCATTGACATAAACAGTGCATTTCTCTGATGTGAACGAGACAAATAAAACTAATCTTTATCTTTAATCAGCAAGGACATCTTCAAAGTGTGGTGTCTCAAGAAGGCAGCAGTCGTCATTAAAAACCCACACCATCTTTCAGCTTGCGAGTGGTGCACGCGAGCTCAATTTCAATCTTTGCGAGACGTTTGGGTAGGTATAGTACATGGATGGCAGGGGTATGGAGGGCTATGGTCCTGGTGCAGGTCAGCATGGACTAGATGGGCCAAAGGGTCTATTTCTGTGCTGTACTTCTCCATGACTCTATCCAGGACACGTCCTCTTCTCATTGCTACCACCAGGGAGGAAGTACAAGACCCACACTTGAAACTTTCGGAACAGCTTCTTCCCATCCGCTATCAGATTTCTGAATGGATAATGAACTCACGAACACTACCTCACTAGTTTGTTCTCTTTTTGCACTACGAACTTATGTTTTTAGATTTCTTATTGTAAGTTATAATTTTTTTTATATACTGCACTGTAATTCTACTGCAAAATTTCATGACATATGTCAGTGATAATAAACCTTATTCTGATTCTAATTTATAAGATTATGAGGGAGTCGACAAGCTGGATAGGGGAATCTAAACCAGAGGGCATAGACTTAGGTGAGAGGGTAAAGATTTACAGTATACAATGCTGATAAAAAGTATTCCAGTGCCTCCCACCCACAGAAGTTTTCATGTTTTACAACATTGAATCACAGTGGGTTTAATTTGGCTTTTTTGACACTGATCAACAGAAAAAGGATCTTTTGTGTCAAAGTGAAAACTGATCTTGACAAAGTGATCTAAATTAATTACAAATATAAAACACAAAATAATTGATTGCATAATTACTCACCCCCTTCACGACAGTAGATGCACCTTTGGCAGCAATTACAGCCTTGAGTCTGTGTGGATAGGTCTCCATCAGCTTTGCACATCTGGACACTGAAATTTTTTTCCCATTTTTCTTTACAAAATTGCTCAAGCTCTGTCAGATTGCATGGGCATCATGAATGGACAGCCTTTTCAAGTCCAGCCACAAATTCTCAATTAGATTGACGTCTGAATTCTGACTTGGCAACTCCAGTACATTAACTTTGTTGTTTTTAAGCTATTCCTGTGTAACTTTGGCTTTATGCTTGGGGTCATTGTCTTCTCCCAAGTCACAGTTCTCTTGCAGACTGCATCAGGTTTTCCTACAGGAAATACCCTGTATTTTGCTGCATTCATTTTACCCTCTACCTTCACAAGCCTTCCAGGGCCTGCTGCAGCGGAGCATCCCCACAGCATGATGTAGCCACCACCATGCTTCAAGGCAGGGATGGTGTGTTTTTGATGTGTGCTGTTTAGTTTATGCCAAACATAGTGCTTATTCTGATGGCCAAAGAGCTCAATTTTGCTTTCATCAGACCATAGAACCTTTTTCCAGCTGACTTCAGAGTCTCCCACATGCCTTCTGGCAAATTTTAGCCAAGTTTTCATGTGAGTTCTTTTCAACAGTGGTTTTCTCTTTGCCACATTCCCATAAAGCTGTGACTGATGAAGCACCTGGGCAACAGTTGTTGTATGCACAGTCTCTTCCATCTCAGCCACTGAAGCTTGTAACTCCTCCAGAGCTGTCATAGGTCTTTTGGTGGCCTCCCCCACGAGTCCCCTTCTTGCACGGTCACTCAGTTTTCGAGGATGGCCTGCTCCAGACAGCTGTGCCATATTCTTTCCATTTCTTGATGATTGACTTAACTGTACTCCAAAGGATATTCAGTGACCTGGAAATGTTCTTGTATCCATCTCCTGACTTGTGCTTTTCATTAGCCTTTTGGCAGAGTTGTTTGGAGTGTTCTTTTGTCTTCATGGTGTAGATTTTGTCAGGATACTGCCTCACCAGCAGTTGGAGCTTCCAGATCCAGGTGTATTTTTACTACAGTCAATTGAAACACCTTGACTGCACAGGTGATCTCCATTTAGCTAATTATGTGACTTCTAAAACCAGTTGGCTGCACCAGTGATGATTTGGTGTGTCATGTTAAAGGGGGTGAATATTTGTGCAATCAATTATTTTGTGTTTTATATTTGTAATTAATTTAGATCTCTTTGAAGAGATCTGACTCCTCATCTTCTTATCTCCAGTCCTGTTGAAGGGTTTCAGCCTGAAATGTCGACTGTACTCAAATGCTGCCAACATGCTGCCTGGTCTGCTGAGTTCCTCCAGCATTTTGTGTGTGTTGTAGAGATCTGTTTTCATTTTGACACCAAAGAGTCTTTTTCTGTTGATCAGTGTAAAAAAAAGCCAAACTAAATCCACTGTGATTCAATGTTGTAAAACAATAAAACATGAACACTTCAGAGGGGGTTGAATATTTTTTATAGGCACTGTAAGGGACCCAATGGTCAAATTTTTCACACGGGGGTTATGGGTAAATGGGATGAGCTGTCAGAAGAATTGGTGGAAGCTATTTGGGCAGATAGGAAATGCTCAGAGGGATATGGGCCAAATGCAGGCAAATGGGACCAGTCTTCTTGGTCAGCATGGAGGAGTTGTGCCAGTGGGTCTATTTCCACACTTTATGACTCTACGGGGGTTTCAGAGATAAGGAGGGGTGTAGGGCTGGGATGTTTATAGAGTGTGGGGGTTTGGTGAGGTAGTGGTTACAGAGAGAGGAAAGGGTGAGGCCAGAGAGGGATTTAAATCCACAGTGAGAATTGAATTGAGGCCCCCTGGTTTTGTGGAGTACTTCGCCATGACTTCAACTGGAAGACGCCCTGCCTCGTCCCTGTGCTGAAGACGCCGCGCCCCAGCAGCCTCAATGACTACAGACTGGTGGCATTGACCTCCCACATCATGAAGACCCTGGAGAGACTTGTTCTGGAGCTGCTCCGGCCTCTGGTCAGGCCACACTTAGATCCCCTCCAGTTCACCTACCAGCATGGATTCTTGATTACCTGACTGGCAGACCACAGTACGTGTGCTTGCAACACTGTGTGTCCGGCAGAGTGATCAGCAGCACTGGGGCTCCACAGGGGACTGTCTTGTCTCCCTTTCTCTTCACCAGTTACACCTCGGACTTCAACTACTGCACAGAGTCTTGTCATCTTCAAAAGTTTTCGGATGACTCTGCCATAGTTGGATGCATCAGCAAGGGAGATGAGGCTGAGTACAGGGCTACGGTAGGAAACCCTGTCACATGGTGTGAGCAGAATTATCTGCAGCTTAATGTGAAAAAGGCTAAGGAGCTGGTGGTAGACCTGAGGAGAGCTAAGGTACCGGTGACCCCTGTTTCCATCCAGGGGTTCAGTGTGGACATGGTGGAGGATTACAAATACCTGGGGATACGAATTGACAATAAACTGGACTGGTCAAAGAACACTGAGGCTGTCTACAAGAAGGGTCAGAGCCGTCTCTATTTCCTGAGGAGACTGAGGTCCTTTAACATCTGTCGGACGATGCTGAGGATGTTCTACAAGTCTGTGGTGGCCAGTGCTATCATGTTTGCTGTTGTGTGCTGGGGCAGCAATCTGAGGGTAGCAGACACCAACAGAATCAACAAACTCATTCGTAAGGCCAGTGATGTTGTGGGGATGGAACTGGGCTCTCTGACGGTGGTGTCTGAAAAGAGGATGCTGTCCAAGTTGCATGCCATCTTGGTCAATGTCTCCTATCCACTACATAATGTGCTGGTTGGGCACAGGAGTACATTCAGCCAGAGACTCATTCCACCGAGATGCAACACTGAGCGTCAGAGGAAGTCATTCCTGCCTGTGGCTATCAAACTTTACAACTCCTCCCTTGGAGGGTCAGACACCCTGAGCCAATAGGCTGGTCCTGGACATTTCATAATTTACATATTACTATTTAACTATTTATGGTTTTATTACTATTTAATTATTTATGGTGCAACTGTAATGAAAACCAATTTCCCCCGGGATCAATAAAGTATGACTATGACTATGAGAAGGACCTGCTCGGTGCCTCACTGTTCAGATGTTGTTAGGCTGGGGTCCATTGTTGAAGTAACAATGTACATACATACGTCACCCTGTTCCACCTTGCGATTCATTCCCCACAGGCATTTATGGAAAAGTAAAGAAACAGAATAGAATTTACAAAACCTGTAGTTAAACAACCAAGGTACAAAAAAGGACAAGCTGTGCAAATGAAATAAAAATAATACTGAGAACATGAGTTGTAGGGTGCTTGAAGGCCACGGAATCAGTTCAGATTTAGTTATTTAGCACATCCACAGTGAAGCATACACTGAGATGTATCATCTGTGTTAACAAACTACACGATCTAAGGACGTGCTGGGGGCCGCCTGCCAGTGTTACCCCCACACCTTCCGGAGCAAGCCCAGCTTGAAGGGTTGAGAGGGGTGATAAATCAGCCATGATGGAATGGCAGAGCAGACTGGATAGGTTGAATGGCCTAGTTCTGTTTCCGTGTCTTTTGGCCTTATCCTGCCGCCATTCCAGGCTAAAGTCCCTCTGCCGCTGTGATGTTTGACCAGTGACGCTCTGTTGACTGAGGCACAGAGTGTCTGGGGACTGTGTGTGTGTACCGGTGAGCTGCATGGACAGGTACCAGCAATGTGGAAAATCTCTTTCTCCACAACTGGATACTGTCGACTGAACTGCTGTGCCCTTCAATAAAGTTAATTAACAACCAGCAGACCAAAAAAGTCCTCTGTAGTGTGATTGCATAAATCAAATAGCAGTGCGTTACCCATTAAACTGTACCGACAGAAACTGGGCCTCAGATCTGAGGCTCAGGCAGCTGCCTTGTTGTAACTGTTGGGTGACTTATTTGTCCTGATAAATGAGATCTCAGCTGATAAGAAATGGCCTCCTTTCCCTTGACACTAGTTAATAATTACATACTGAGGTTGGGAGTTTGAGCTGGGCTCACCATACTGTTTTTATGGGGGGGGGGCACAGGTCTCACAGAGAAACAGCAGCAACTAACTGCTCATGGGGAGCATAACGATAAGGCCTGTTTGAGAATCAGAATTAGGTTTATTATCATTGACGTACGTCATGAAGTTTGTTGTTTGGAGATAGCAATACAGAGCAAAATCTATAAACTGCAGTAAGGAATATAAAAAACAAACAGTGCAAAAAGAGAGTAACATACTGAGGTAAAAGAGAGCAAATACTACTACTATGTCGACTCAGGCCTAGGGGGCCGGCGTCGGGCACGATGACGGACTCTCCACTTCTTCCTCTCCCTCATCAGTGTGTTCAGTTCATCTACATTAGCCACGCCGCTCTCTTCTAGGAGCGTGTTGACCATAGTCTTGGGAGGGCACCCAGGCTTCATCCTCCTGTGCTTGGGCTCCCATATGATGACTAGGCTGGCAGGTAGCTCGGGGTGGCGTAGACAGTGCCCCGCTAGTTGCAGTCTTCTCTCCTCGATTTTAGTGGTGAGCATCGGTAAGTTGTTATAGAGCTCGACGTCTGTCATGTGCTGTTGCCAACTCACGTCAAGAGCCACACGGAGCATTCGTGTATAGAGACTTCCGCATCATCTTGGTGAGTGTCCACGTCTCGCATCCGCACGTGAGAATGGACTCTATGATGCTATGAGCCACATTGTGAGGTAAAGGACATCAACGTAGCGAGGTATCAGACATAATTCTTTTGTTGCTTCTCTTGCTCCTGAGTCGGAAGCTGGTGGGGGATAGGCTGCAAAATTAGGTGGCTCTGAAATGCGGCAAGGTGACTGTGATGATCAATAAAGCCTGTATGCCCGTTAGAGCTGGCACCGGCAGTAGGTCTCAGTGGGTGCTGCCTGCTAGTCAGGACAAGGGCAGCGGTCAGCTGGCCTCACATCCACCTCCCGGCAGGGGTCCAGTTCCACAGGAGCTTGAATGCCACATGTACAGAGATACAGTGAAATCTTTGTCTTCCATGCCAACCACGCAAAGCATCCGAGGATGTGCTGGGGGCAGCCCGCAGCTGTCGCCATGGTTTTGGAGCCAATATCTTGCTCTTAGATTGATCTTGGAGTAGGTTAAAGGGTCAGCACGACATTGTGGGCCGAAGGGCCTGTGCCCTGCTGTACTGTTCTACGTTCCGTACCATGGAGCATTAGAATAGAGGGATGTCCCTTGAGAACAGAGATGAGGGGGAATTTCTTTAGCCAGAGGGTAGTGAATCTGTGGAATTCATTGTCATAGACAGCTGTGGAGGCCAAGTCGTCGAGTATTTTTAAAGCAGAGGTCGTTAGGTTCTTTATTAGTCAAGGTGTCAAAGGTTACGGGGGCAGGCAGGAAGGTGGGTTTGAGAGGGATAATAAATCATCCATGATGGAATGGTAGAGCAGACTCGATGGACCGAATGGCCTCGTTCTGCTCCTTTGACTGATGGTCTTTAGGTCAGCATGTGTGTCTGCAGATGTCATGTCCCAGTAGTTGTGCCACTGACAATAAGACTGGGTGGGGCCAAGTCAAGATGGATTTCTGAAATGGAGACAATGTTTGACAAGTTTAGTTTGATGAGGTTTTAAGTAGCAAAAAAGGAAACCGGTGGACGTAGTATATGGGAATTTCAGAAGGACTTGGATAGGACCATAAGACACAGGGGAATTAGGCCACTCAGCCCATCAAGTCTATTCTACCATTCCACCATGACTGATCCCAGATCCCACTCAACCCCATACCATGCCAATATCGTTCCTGCAATGCCATGGGATTTTATCTTGTTAAGCAGCCTCACATGTGGCACCTTATCAAATGCCTTCTGATAATCCAAGTAAATGACATCCACTGCCTCGCCTTTGTCCACCCTGCTTGTTACTTCCTCGAAGCCCTCTAACAAATTTGTCAGGCAAGATTTCCCTTTACAGAAACCATGCTGACTTTGACTTATTTTGTCAAGTATCCTGAAACCTCATCCTTAATAATGGACTCCAACACATTCCCAACCCCTGATGTTAGACTAACTGGCCTATAATTTCCTTTCGCTTGTCTTCCTCCCATCTTAAAGAGTGGAGTGACAGTTGCAATCTTCCAGTCCTCCGGGACCATGCCAGAATCAAGATAAGATTTCAAGCAAGAGGTTATTCTACACAAGAGGTCCATCATTGAGGACCCCAACACCCGGGCCCTGCTCTATTCTTGCTGCAGCCATCAGGAAGAAGGTCCAGGAGCCTCAGGACCCACATCCCAAGGTTCAGGAACAGACCTTGGAGCCCACAGACCCAACCAGCCCCCTCCCTCCCTCCCGTAGGCAAGCGTTGTTTAGTTCTGTGCGGGAGTGTTGCGTCTACAGTCACAGCCAATGTCTTGTGCAACAGGCAGTATCAGAGGGAGGCTTATCTGTCTGCCAAGGCCACTGGAGATCAGGGAAGCACAGAGCAGATGCCGGGGTGATAATTAACCTTGTGAAGGCCGAGCAGATTTACCGCCTTGTGACATTGCAACACTGCTGCAACCACACGCTGAGAGTGGGTGCGCACTGCGCCTCCTCCCCCACACCGTGTGAGAACCTCACAGGATCCCGGCGGGACTGGGACCGGAATGGAACCACCTGAGCTGCAGTTTGCATGCCATCCAGACAGATTGTGCCACACACCGGGGTAGCAAAAAGGAAATCAGAGTGCCGGCTATAGAGTAACACGTACAAAGTGACGCAGGCAGCATCTACATCCATAGATCCTTCAGAGCTGATGCACTGGTTGGTAGGGTGATTGAGAAGGTGTATGATGTGTTGGCTTTCATTAGTCCGTGGATTGAGTTCTGGAGCCACGAGGTAGACCGATGGTATAAAACTCCGGTTGGACCACACTCAGAGTATCGTGATCAGTTCTGATCGCCTTATTATTGGAAGGATGTGGAAGCTTTAGAGAAGGTGCAGAGGAGATTTACCAGGATACCCCCTGGACTAGAGAGCATGTTTCATGAAGATAGGTTAAACAAGCTCGGGCTTTTCTCTTTGGTGTGAAGGAAGATGAGAGGTGACTTGATAGATGTGTACAAGATGATAAAAGGCATAGATTGAGAGGACAACCAAAAACTTTCCCAGACAGGAAATGACTAATATGAGGAAGCTGATATAATTTTAAGGTAATTAGAGGAAAGTATATACAATTTATTATCAAAATTTGTACGTACCATGTACTACCCTGGAATTCATTTTCTTGCAATCATGTACAGGAAAATATAGAAATACAATGGAATTTACGATAGAGACAAACAACCAATGTGCAAAAGAAGACAAACCGTGCACATAAAAGAATAATACTGAGATCATGAGTTATAAAGAGTCCTTGAAAGTGAGTCTTTTAGCCATGCCATTTCAGGAGGGTAATACCTGGTGGTGTGGGTCCCCAGGCTCCTGTTCCTCCTGCCCAATAGTGGCAGTGAGAAGAGAGCATGGCCTGGACGGTGGGGGTCTTTGACGATGGACGCTGCTTTCTCGTGGCACCGCTCCACGCAAGTGTGCTCAATGTTGGAATTCATTCAGAACCACTTTATACCCTTTGGGAAATGGAGGTTCAGGGGTCAATTTGCCTTTGGCAGCAAAGAGCAGGGCTTGATTGTTGGGCGGACCAGGCCCTCATGCCATGGCATTATCTGTTAAAGCTACCAGAGGAGAAAGCACTGGAGAGCAGAGGGGTAGTGCACGTGCTGGAATCCATCCTGGTTTGGGGGCCGGCCCCCGCAGGCCGGCTCGCCCATTAGTGCCGCTCTCCAGTATTCGCTCCCTGGAGACCCAGCATGAGATGAGGAACTGCTGCATCATGTTCTTGCAAAATCGTGGCTCCAGGACATCAAGCTTCAGGACCTGCCTCTCAGGGAGTTGAGCTAATATTATTTTGTGACTGTATGTTCTGTTGTAACTATGTGTGTGGTGTGTTGAGTGTGACTGCTTGCACCTTGGCCTGGGAGAGGCAATATTTCCTTTAGCTGTATACATGTACGTGGTTGGATGATAATTAAACTTGAACTTGCTAAACTAAAACAAAAGATGCACAAAGCAAAATGTGTGGTAGCTGGGAGGAATAGAGAGACCTGCAAAAGGGGAGATGGTAGAAGCTACAAGAGGGTGAAAGGGAGCAGGCTGGAGCAGGGACTGTGCTGTCCGAAGCTGATGTCAGTGATGTGTAATGTAATGATGCTGAACTGTGATCTATCTCAGAGGTGGCTGGTTTCCTTCTGAAGAAGAAGATGAGAACATTTCAGATGTTTAACCTATAATTTTCCAAAGTCCCTGCAATTTAGAAGCCATTCCTTTAGATTGGAAAATTGTGCATGTCACAACATTGTTTAAGAAAATTGTTAGGAGGGTACCAGGGAATTATAGAGACCTTGACCTGACATCTGTTCACAGGAAATTACTTCAGTCTCTAATTAAGATCAGAGTAAGTGAAAACATTGACAATTTTTAGGTGATCAGAGAGAGAGAGCGCAAAGATCTGTGAACATCTGGTTGTGTGTGGGGAACATGAACAAATTCTTTTGAAGAGCTGATTAATGCAGGCGACGTTATTGGAAAAGTGTGGATCCCAATCTCTCAGATCTGCCAGCATGGTTTCACGTCTCACCACTGTCTGACGGTCTGTTTTACTCATCGCTGGTGCTCAAACCTTCCAGGCCATGCTGCCATCGGGCAGGGGGTACAGGAGCCTTAGGTCCCACACCACCAGGTTCTGGGACAATTATTACCCCTCAGCCGTCAGGCTCCTGAAACTGAACTGATTTCACAATCTATGGGCTCACTTTCAAGGGCTCGACAACTCACGTCCTCAGAATGTATGAATGTATGTATTTATTTATTTATTCATTCATCTAGTTATTTATTTGTTCATCTATTTATTTATTATTTGTTTCTTTTTTGTATTTGCAGTTTGCTTTCGTCTGCAGTTCGATTGTTTGTCAGTCTTCGTGTATTTGTCCTTGATTCTACTGCATTTCTTTGCTCTACTGTGAATGTCTGCAAGAAAATGAACCTCATGGTGACATATACGTACTTTGATAATAAATTTACTTTAAAATCTTATCACCCCCCCGTCTAACAAGCTCCACCCCACAACTGTCTGATCCACCATTCATCATCCGATCACCTCTGTGACCAGCTTCCCAACCCCTGCATCCTCGATCCAACTCACCCAAATCACCCTGACAAACATCTGTACAAACCCAGTCAACTGACAGACCACTCAGTCCCTAACTTTGATACAACACTCATAATCAATCTAATTGTTTCTCTGATCCCTCCCCCCTTGGGCGACCCTCTCTTCCACTGTCCCCCACACCTCCTGCACAATGATTTCATTAAAAACCCCAGTACTACAGCACAGAAACAGGCCCTTTGGCCCATCTAGTCCATGCCAGCCCAGTCTTCTGCCTAGTCCCATGTGCCTGCACCTGTGACCTTATCCCTCCAAAGCTCTGCCATCCATGTACCTTTCCAAACTTCTCTCACGTATTACAATTGGACCCGCAGCCCACTTCACTCGTTCCGCACTTGCACCACCCTCTGAGTGAAGGGGTTTCCCCGTCAAATTCCCCTTAAATATTTCACCTTTCACCCTAAACCCATGACCTCTAATTCTAATCTCACTGAACCTGAGGGGTGAAGCCTGCAAGTATTCACCCTCTCTCTACCTCTCAAAGTATACCTCTATGTGACTTTTCTTCATTCTCCTGGGCTCCACAGTGAAACCTTCTCTGTCTGCATACTCTACTCCATTCTGGGCTTGTGTACTGCAGGTTATTTGGGTTCCTTCACAAGGGAAAACATTTGCATTGGCTGCAGACTCAGAGATTGGGTGAGGGTCTAAATGGAGGATGTGTGATGGTCATTGTAAATTGTCTGGAAAATTGAGGCATGGAGGGATATGGTCCCAGCTGCAGGCAAATGGGACTAGGCAGAAGACCGGCTTGGCATGGACTAGATGGGCCAAAGGGCCTGTTTCTGTGCTGTAGTACACTATATCTCTAAGGAGGATGGGGGATTGTAATGAAATCATTGTGAAGGAGGTGTAGGGGGTAGTGGAAGAGGAGGTTGCCGGGGGGCAGATTCAGAGAAGCAATTAGATATATAGTAGGCGTTGTATTGACGTTGGGGACTGAGCAGGTGCTGAGTGGTCCATCAGTACAGTAAACAGGCCAGGGTTAAATATCTGGGTTGCTGGGCAGTGTGGTCCACTGGGCTGAAAGGGCCTGCTCCACACTGTATCTCCAAATACACAGAGCTGGAGGGGTCACAGAAAATGTCACAGCACTGTTCAGACAGGACAGACTGGAGAGCTCGTCTAGGGAGGCTTTTTGGGTAGAACTGAATCTATGTTGTTGGGTTATGTTATAGGCCACCCAACAGTCTGTAGTGTTTAGAGGAGCAAATTTGTAGAGAGATGTTGCAAGAAACATAAGGTTGTAATAGTAGGTGATATTAACTTTTTACATATTGACTGGGACTCTCGTACTGTAAAAACACTGGATGGGAAAGAGTCTGTCAAATGCATTTAGGGAAGTTTCCTTAATCAATACTTTAGAAGTTCCGACGAGAGAGACTGCGATACTAGATCTCCTGTTAGGGAATGAGACAGGGCAGGTCTGGATGAGAACACTTCGCATCTAGTGATCATAATGGCATTAGTTTCGAGGTAATCATGGAAGAGGATAGGTCTGGTCCTTGAGTTGATATTCTAAATTGGAGAAAGGCCAGTTTTTATGGGATCAGAAAGGATTTGGCAAGTGTATATTGGGACAAGTTGTTTTCTGGCAAAGGAGTATTTGGTAAGTGGGAGGCCTTCAAAAGTGAAATTTTTGAGAGTACAGAGTTTGTATGTACCTGACAGAATAAAAGGCAAGGATAACAGGTTTAGGGAACCTTGGTTTTCAAGAGATATTGAGCCCCTGATTAAGAAGAAGAAAAAAGGTGTACAGCAGGTTAAGGCAGGAGTTACTCAAGGAGTATAAGAAATGCAAGAGAACATTTAAGAAGGAAATCAGGGGGGCTAAAAGAAGGCATGAGGTTGCTGTAGCAGACAAGCTGAAGGAGAATCCTATGGGCTTCTACAGATATACTAAGAGAAGAGGGAGAGGAAGGGACAAAACTGGTCCTCTGGAAGATCAGAGTGGTGATCTATGCGTGGAGCTGAAAGAGGTGGGTGATCTTAAATGGATTGTCTGTATCAGTATTTACTTGGGAGAAGGACACAGAGCCTATAGAACTGAGGCAATGCAGCAGTGAGGTCATGGAGCCTGTACAGATTACAGAGGAGTTGGTATTTGCTGTCCTGATGAAAATCAGGGTGGATAAATCCCCAGGGCCTGACAAGGCGTCCCTCAGATCCTGTGGGAAGCAAGTGCAGAAATTGCAGAGATATTTAAAACATCCTTAGCCATGCTTGAGGTGCTGAAGGATTGGCGGATAGCTGATGTAGTTCAGTTGTTTAAGAAAGACTCTAAAAATAAGCCAGGAAATTATAGGCCAGTGAACCTGACATCAGTGGTGGGAGAGTTACTGGAAGATATTCTAAGGGACCGGATATATGAGTATTTGAATAGACAGGGACTGATTAGGGACAGTCAACATGACTTTGTACATGGAAGGTCGTGTCTAACCAATTTTATTGAGTTTTTTGAGGAAGTTATCAGGAAAGTTGATAAGAGCAAGGTGGTGGATGTTGTCTACATGGATTTTAGAAGGACATTTAACAAGGCCCCATATGGGAGGTTGGCAAAGAAGGTTCGGTCAGTTGGCATTCGAGATGAGGTAGTAAATAGGATTAGATTTTGGCTTCACGGGGAAGCCAGAGAGTGGGAATAGATGGTTGCCTCTCTCACTGGAGGCCTGTGATTAGTGGTGTGCCGCAGGGATCGGTGCTGGGTCCATTGTAGTTTGTCATCCATATTAGTGATCTGGATTATAATGTGGTTAACTGGATCAGCAAATTTGCACATGACACTAAGATTGGGAGTGTGGTGCACAGTGAGGAAGGCTACAAAAACTTGCAGTGGGATCTGGAGCAGCTGGAAAAATGGTGAGTGATAGAGCACTGAGGAGTGTAGTAGACCAGAGGGATCTGGGAATACAGATCCATAATTCTCCGAAAGTGGTGTCACAGGTGGATAGGGTTGTAAAGAAAGCTTTTGGTACATTGACCTTCATAAATCATTGTATTGAGTGCAGGAGATGGGATGTCATGTTGAACTTGTATAAGACGTTGGTAAGGCCTAATTTGGAGTATTGTGCACAGTTTTGGTCATCTATCTACAGGAAAGATGTAATAAGAATGTAGAGAAAATTTACAAGATTTGAGGACCCAAGTTACAGGGAAAGGTTGAACAGGTTGACTTTATTCTCTGAAATGCGAAAGGTTGAATGGAGATTTGACAGAGGTATACAAAATTATGACAGCTACGGACAGGGTAAATGCAAGCAGGCTTTTTACACTGAGGTTGGGTGGGACTACAACCAGAGGTCATGGGTTAAGGTTGAAAGGTGAGAAGTTTAAGGGGAACATGAGGGGAAACTTCTTCACTTAGAGGGTGGTGAGAGTGTGGAATGGTGGATTTTACACCTAGGAGAAATTTGGATAGGTATATGGATGGGGGCAGGGGGATGGAGGGCTGTGGTCTGGGTGCAGGTCGATGTGACTAAGCAGTTTAATGGTTTGGCACAGGCTAGATGGGCCGAATGGTCTGTTTCTGTGCTGCATTGTTCTATGACTGTAAATAAATAAATAAATAAATGAGCACCCAGAGGTTGGTAGAAGTTTAGAAATCTCATTTGCCGCTAACAGCTGGTGGCCAGTTTTAAATGAGAGATTCACAGGTTTAGTTAGCAAAGTGGAGTAGCTTGCGGAGCCAGTGACTTACACCACCAATGCCCCAGTATTAAGCCTGACCTCCTGACTTCTCTCTGTGGAGATCACATGTCCTCCCGGCTGGGTTTCCCTCACACTTCCCAAAGGCGTGCATTAATCGGCCTCTGTTACTTGCCCCTGTTGTATGAGTATGTGGTGGAATCTGGTGGAGTTGATGAGAACGTGGGGAGAATACGAGCGGGATTAACAGAGGGTAGGTAGTCACCTCCTTGTAGAAAGGAGAAGCTGCCCGGATAAGAGAGCACGTCTTTATGAGGACAGGTTGCACGAGCTTGGGCAAAGGAGGATGAGAGGCAACTTGATAGAGGTTTACAAGATGATAAGCGTCATAGATTGAGTGGGTAGACAGAGATTTTTTCCAAGGGCAAAATTGGCTAATACAAGGGGGAATAATTTTAAGGAGATCGGAGGTCAGAGGTAGGTTTCGTATATGCAGAGTGGTGGGTGTATGGAACACCCTGCCAGGGGCAATGGTAGAGGTGGATACATCCGGGGCACTTAAGAAACTCTTAGATAGGCACATGATTGATAGATAAATAGGGAGCTATGGGGGAGGGAAGGCTAGATTGACCTTAGAGTTGGTTAAAAGGTTGGCACAACACTGTGGGCCAAAATGCTGTACCAGAAGACTATAAGTCACAGGAGCAGAATGAGGCCATTCCAGCCATCGAGTCGACTTCATCATTCGATCATGGCTGACAGTTTTGCTCTCAAACCCATTCTCCACTGTTCTATCTTTATGTTTTTCATTCTGTGTTGAAGTAAATGGCTGGTTAATAGTTGCTCTGGACTCAGCAGGTCAAGGGGCCTGTTCCCATGTTGTAGAGCTGGGACTCAATGGTTCTGTGAATCAAGGACAAGGTGTAGTTATGTTACGGATCAGCCAAGATCAGATTGAATGATGTAAACTGTTTCTTCCTTTTCTTTTTTTTTAATTTAGAGATACAGCGTGGAACAGACCTTTCTGCCTGAACAAGCCCCACCACCGAGCAACCCACTATTTGCCCAATAATCCAGCCCTAGCCTAACCACAAGGTAACTTACAATGACCAGTTAACCTACCAACTGGAATGTCGTTGGACTGTAGGAGGAAACCCACGTGCTCACGGGAAGGCCATACGAGCTTCAGCCAAACAGCGTTGGATTTGAATGTGGCGCTAATCGTTATGGTACCGCGGCCCCCTACGCTCCTCTGTTCACAGACCGACTCCGGTTAACTGAAACCTGAGGATAGATGTCTATAAGCAGCCCGCATTCAGTGATCGCTCTCCCTGCCTGAACACTGAACCCTGCCAGCAGGTGAAGGGCAAGGCTATCAGACTGAAATAGGAACGTGGAACGTGAATCTGGATTCTTCGCAATAAGAAATGAGGACGCTGGCTCTTATCCAGCTCACACTGAGGTGTGTACTTCGACCTTTCGGTGTAAACCCTGTGTACGTCAACACAGCAAATCCCTTCACCCTCGCTCCTGTGCTGGGGTGTGTGGCATTGCTGTGAGCTACAAATGAATCCAAACGATTTTGTGAATTACAACCAAATCCAACAGATTCATTTGTAACACACAGAAGAGGACTGGATTATGCTGACACCTGACAGCTGTTGACAAGTATAAGTCCGGGAACAGATCCTTGCCAAGTGCGAAACTCGAGTCACTACGACGTTTTTCAATGACCTTGACATTCGAAGATGCCTCACAACTATTAAAATAGCAATAATGGAAAGAAATTTCCCTGGAGCTTAGGAGAAGTGGGGGCGGATTTGATAGAGATAAACAAAGTTATGAGGGGAATAGATGGGGTAAATGCAAGCAGGCTTTTTCCACAGGTTGGGTGAGACTAGAACCAGAGGTCATGGGTTAAGGGTGAAAGGTGAAATATTTAACAGGAATCTGAGGAGGGCCGCCTTCACTCAGAGAGCAATGTGAATGTGGAAAGAGCTGCCAGTGGAAGAGATAGACTGGGGTTCCACTGCAACATTTAAGAGAAGGATGAACAAGTACAAATGTTTGTACATAGATGGGAGGGGTATGGAGATCTGAGGTCCAGGTGTGGGTAGATGGGACGAGGCAAAATAACAGATGGGCTGAAGGGCTTTTTACTGTGCTGTAGTGCTCTAAGACTCTAAATTATCAGTTTAGAAGAATAAATAATTAAATAAATCACAATAACAGCTTGAAGACAAAACAAGGAGGATTAACTCACTTTGCCTGTCTGTGACCAGGCAAAGGTTCATGGGAGAGAAGCACTTCCCCAGCATAAAGCCGGAATAACTCTGTCAGGATCCACAGGGAATCCAGTGATGGGGTAAAGATAAAAGCTTAGTTTTAATTGTCACTGTGAAACGTCATTTGCGTCTATGACCAACACTGTCTGAGGACATGCTGGGTGGGGGCAGTCTGCAACTGTCATCACACCTTCAGTGCCAACAGCCTATTAACCCAACCCATATAGGCTTCAGCTCGACAAAAACTAATTTCTGAAACATAACCCTGTAAACTGCAGAGGAGAATTAAATTTGAGGGAGTGTGTGCTTGGTTGAGGGCTTGATAAGATCTGCCACGTCTCTGTAATTCGATGTATTTACAAGGGACTGTGCTGAGAACATAACATGTCTGGACAGCAGTAATGACTGGTGTCTGGTGTGGAAGCTCTTTAGAACTTGTGTCTCTCAAATCCCTTTCTGCGACCGTTAGAATGTGATTTTATGATGTAATTTGTGTAGAAGCTGCTAAGTGTAAGTGTAGGTTAGTGGGAAAGTACATTTGCATGAATATGTATGAATTAGAACATGGAACATACACTTGGTGGCCACTTTATCAGCTACCTTCCATGTATCCATTGAGCGTATGCTTGTGGATTTCTGCTGCTGTGGTCCATCGACGTCAAGGATCGACGTGTTGTGCATTCACAGATCATCTTCTGCAGATCACTGTTGTAACGCAAGGTTATTTGAGCTACTGTCACCTTCCTGTCAGCTAGAACCAGTCTGGCCATTCTATTTCCTCCTCCCTCATTAACAAGGCATTTTTGCCCACAAAACTGTCACTCAAAAATGTTCTTTTTGCTCCTCACAGTATTCTCTATAAACTCTAGACATTGTTGTGAGTGAAAATCCCAGATGATGAACAATTTCTGAGATACTCAAACCACCCTGTCTGGCACCAACAATCACTCCATGGCCAATGTCACTTGGATCACATTTCTTCCCCATTGGATCACATTTCAGAACAACAACTGAAACTCTTGACCACGTCTGCGTGCTCTTATACATTGAGTTGCTGCCACACGAGTGGCTGGTTAGATAAATTAGCAGATGTACAGGCGTGCCGAATGAAGTGACCACAGAGTGTGTGAATTAGAACATCAAACATGGACCAGCCTCCGACCAGTGCTGACCTTTTCACCTGCACCGAGACTGATCTAACACTTCTAACACTAACATTAGTCTCTACACTTGTGAGTGTGCATGAGAAAGTGTGTGCAAGAGAGTCTGTGTGTTACATCTTTGTGATTGTGTGTGAGTCTGTGAGAATGCAACACTCTGAGTGTGCAAGCATACCTGTGTGTGGTTGTGTGTGTGTGTGTGTGTGTGTGTGGGGGGGGGTGTGTGTGGGGTTGTGTGTGTGTGTGTGTGTTAGCGTGTGTGGACGTGTGTGTGTGTGTGTGTGTGTGGGGGGTGTGTGTGGGGTTGTGTGTGTGTGTGTGTGTTAGTGTGTGGGGTTGTGTGTGTGTATGTGAGAGTGTGTGTGTGTGTGTGTTAGTGTGTGGGGTTGTGTGTGTGTATGTGAGAGTGTGTGTGTGTGTGTGTTAGTGTGTGGGGTTGTGTGTGTGTATGTGAGAGTGTGTGTGTGTGTGTGTTAGCGTGTGTGGACGTGTGTGTGTGTGCATGTGTATGTGAGAGTGTGTGTGTGTGTGTGTTAGTGTGTGGGGTTGTGTGTGTGTATGTGAGAGTGTGTGTGTGTGTGTGTTAGCGTGTGTGGACGTGTGTGTGTGTGCATGTGTATGTGAGAGTGTGTGTGTGTGTGTGTTAGTGTGTGGGGTTGTGTGTGTGTGTGTGAGAGTGTGTGTGTGTGTGTGTTAGCGTGTGTGGACGTGTGTGTGTGTGCATGTGTATGTGAGAGTGTGTGTGTGTGTGTGTTAGTGTGTGGGGTTGTGTGTGTGTATGTGAGAGTGTGTGTGTGTGTGTTAGTGTGTGGGGTTGTGTGTGTGTGTGTGAGAGTGTGTGTGTGTGTGTGTGTTGTGGGTATGTGTGTGGGTGGGAGTATTTGCTCACAGGGTGTGTGTGAAGCGTCTACTGCAGTAGGGCAGTAGTGCTTGTAGTTAGTGCATGCTGTATGCTGTAAGCCGCACAGTGCTCTCTGCTTGCTGCTCTCTGCTTACAGCTATTGCCGCTGCCTAGCCTTCTTAATAGAGGGTGGAAAGAGGAGCCGAGTGTGTAAACCTCCTCCTGCCAGTACAGAGCCTCTCCACCACCAAGACTCCTGCAGTGCCTCCTCGGGGCCACACACGGAAGCTGGGTTTCTTACGGTCCCAGGCTAAACTACAGGGGATCTCAGGCCAGCAGTGGGCCCCAGAGACGTGGTGTGCAGGCCCACGACTGTGTGGACACTCCCTGGCGCCTGTCAACCACTGTCCCTGTTATGGGCAAATAGTCCCACTGCCTTGTGGTAAGTCTATTGAGACAAGGCTAAGGGAGCACACTCTGACAGAAAAGCAATGCGCTGGCAATAGGCGGGCCTTAACAGACAAAGGACCCGGCAGCTGCCTGCAGCCAAGATGTGGGACCAGTTGTCCGGGGATCACCCTTGCCACTGGGATTTACCTCATCACGGTGAAGATAGTGCTACTGGGGATGGCGCACCCCCTGTGGCACTTTAAAATCTTCCTTGTGCAGGTCTCCACCTCTGACCACGGTGAACAATACCTGGACCTTGCATATGGTTGAAGTCTGACAGCGATGGGGTGTTTGGCAACGGGAGCAGGTACGAATGGACTGGGAGCTCCTAGTCAGAACCCTGCACAGCAGCAGCACAGGGTATTTGGTCGCTAGCAGCCGGGACCGAGTGGCAGCTGTTTTCAGCAGACCCCTGTGCGACTGAGCAGCCCTATTTAGGGACCACACTGCTGGCCCCAATTGAAAAGGTGGCCTAAAAATTGCCCATTTAATCACTCACCTGGATAGGTTACCGCGCCTATCGGGTTATTCCACCACTGTGGTTGAAATAAGAAACAATACAACCTAAAACTGGCAACACGGAATGTAAGGACTCTCTGGACTCGTATGGCATCTCGGACAGACCTCACCGGAGAACAGCCTTGATCACTGCTGAGCTGAGGCATTACAACATCGACATTGCTGCCCTCAGTGAGACCAGGCTCCTGGATGAAGGCTCTTTAACAGAGGAAGGGATGGGTTACACCTTCTTCTGGAAAGGTTTCCCCCCAGGTGGACAACTCCATGGAGTAGGCTCGGCCATCAAGAACACCTTTCTACCAAGACCTACAGAAACACCTCTTGGCATTAGTGAAAGACTAATGATCCTCCGTACCCCCCTGGCAACGAACGTTATGCCACGCTTCTCAGTGCCTATGCACCAACTTTGCCATCTGAGAATGAGGCCAAGGAAGCCTTTTATCAGACATTGGATGAAGCTCTTTGCCAGATCCCTAAGAGTGATAAGATCCTTTTGCTTGGGGACTTCAGCGCTAGGGTGGGACAGAACAACAGGATATGGAGTGGAGTGCTAGGTAGGCATGGTATTGGCAAGGTGAATGCAAATGGCATGAGGCTACTTACTCTTTGTTCTGAGTATAACCTTACCATAACCAACACCATCTTCCAGCAGAAGGCAAAATACAAGACCTTGTGGATGCAACTTCGCTCTAAACATTGGCACATGATCGACTTCATCATTGTGAGACGTAGTGACATCAAGGATGCTCTCATCACCCATGCCATGAGAGGTGCAGTGTGCTGGACTGACCACCACCGTAGGATCATGGCCAAGCTCCAGATGAAAATGCGTCCCCCCACTTGCGGCTGCAAAAACCCAATAAAAAACGGCTAAATTGCAACCGCCTGAGAAACACAGAAGCAAGAAGTGAGTTTCGACACATCCTAACTGAAAAACTAAGGGAGCTGGAACCTTGTCTGAGCTCAGTAAATACCATGGAACAACAGCGGACCTATATCAGCTCTGCACTCTATGAGGCAGCAGCCCAATCCATCGGCCATAAGAGCAGGAACCACCCAGACTGGTTTGACAATAACTCAGACACCATCCACAACTTGCTTAAGGACATGCACAAAGCACACCGGGCTACTTTAGACAACTCTTCATCCACCAGCATCAGACAGCATTGGGAGGCAGCTCGGAGGAAAGTGTAAAAGGCAATACGGGCCATACAAAATGAGTGGTGGACTGAAAAGGCACATGAAATCTAGTCCTTTGCCGATAATAATGACATGCATAATTTTTACAATGCTGTCAAAACCATGTACAAACCCAATAAATCGATGCGTTAATCCCCTGAAAACAGCAGATGGTCTAACACTTCTGAAGAATCAGAATACCATTCTGCTGAGGTGGGCTAAGCATTTTAACACCCTGCTTAATCAGGACTCTGATACAGACCCCACCATCCTGGACAAACTGCCTGAACTTCTCCTATCCACGACCTCAATCTACCACCAACCTTCCAGGAGGTTCTATCAGCTGTCCATTCCCTTAAGAACAAGTCCCCTGGCACTGACAATATCCCTGCTGAGTTACTGAAGAACTGAGGGTACATGTGTATGCGCACCCTCTACCAGTACATCACCAAGGCCTGGACTGATGAGAACATCCCACAATGGAGAAATGCAAACATCGTTGCCATTTATAAGAACAAGGGTGACAAGGCCATCTGCAGCAATAGTAGGGGCATACCACTCCTTTCTGTTGCTGGAAAAGTCCTGGCTAAGGTGATGCTTCAGAGACTCATCAGCAACATCACCGAGTCAGTGCTGCCTGAATCGCAGTGTGGATTTAGGAAGAACAGGAGCATGATCAACATGATCTTCTCAGCCTGAAAGCTTCAGGAAAAGTGCCGGGAGCAACGTCAGGACCTGTTTATGGCCCTTGTCGACCTCTCCAAAACATTCGACACTGTGCAAAGAGAGCTCTTATGGGATGTCCTCCTCAGGTTTAGCGGCCCCAGTAAATTTGTTATCATCCTCTGCCAGTTCCACGATGGGATGACTGCTCGGGTGACCATAGGAGGACAGGAGCCCGAGCCCTTCCTTGTACGCACAGGGGTAAGGCAGGGGTGTGTGCTAGCGCCAGTGCTTTTTAACATCTTCCTCGTGTGTTACAAAGTTCCTCCACAACGAGATTGAAGACAGCAGTGGTGTGGCAGTGGTCATCACATTCGATGGCAACCTCTTTGACATCAGGAGGTTCCACACAACCACCAAGCTCCGTAGAGAGCGGGTCCTGGAGCTGCAGTATGCAGACCACTATACTCTTGTGGCCCATACTCCGGAGGATCTTCAGACTGTCCTTGCTGTGGTGGTGAGAGCCTTCAGCAGGATGGGGCTGACTGTCAATACCACCAAGACAGAAGTGGTTTGTTAATGGAGTACCAGTGTCCCACCCACTCTACCTGCCTTCACTGTTGGTGATGAAAAGCTGTCAGTAGTGCCACCTTTCAAATATCTGGGGAGCATTCTCTCTGAGGTTCGCGGCATTGACAACGACATCCAGAGCCGCATTAAACAGGCACCAGCTGCCTTTGGGAGACTTCGGCGTAGAGTCTTTCAGAACAGGAGCCTTCGTCCCTCCACAAAGGTTGCCATATACCAAGCGGTCTGTGTCACCACCCTCCTTTATAGCTGTGAAGCTTGGGTAACCTACAGCTACCACATCAAGTCCTTGGAGCGCTTCCACATAAGCTGCCGCCAGTGCATCCGTTGTCATTGGATTTCGATGGACAACCAAAGAGAGAGAGAGATGTGTGTGTGTGTGAGAGAGTGTGAGTGTGAGTGTGTGTGTGTGTTACTGTGTGTGTGAGATTGTGTGTGTTACTGTGTGTGTGAGAGAGTGTGTGTTACTGTGCATGTGTGTGTGTGTGTGTGTGTGAGAGAGTGTGTGTGAGTGTGTGTGTGTGTGTGAGATTGTGTGTGAGAGAGAGTGTGATTGTGTGTGTGTGTTACTGTGTGTGTGTGTGAGTGTGTGTGTGTGTGTGAGTGTGTGTGTGTGTGTGTGTGTGAGATTGTGTGTGTGTGTTACTGTGTGTGTGAGATTGTGTGTGTTACTGTGTGTGTGAGAGAGTGTGTGTTACTGTGCATGTGTGTGTGTGTGTGTGTGTGTGTGTGTGAGAGAGTGTGAGTGTGTGTGTGTGTGTGTGAGAGTGTGAGTGTGTGTGTGTGTGTTCTGAAGGAGGCTCACTGTCCGGGACTTGTCCGCTCTGAACATGGAACACTACAGCACGTTACAGGCCCCTCAGCCACAATGTTGGGTTCACCTATTCGAACACTAAATAAACCCTTCTCTCCCACATAACCCCCCATTTCTCTATCATCCCTGTGCCAATCTAAGGGTTTCTTAAATGTCCCTAATGTATCAGCCTCTATTACCACCCTGACAGGGCATTCCACACACTCACCACTCTCTGTGTAAAACAATTTACCTCTGACATCCCCCCTGTAATTTCCTCCAATCACCTTAAAATCATTCCTCCTTGTATCTACCATTTCCAGCTGGGTGTCCACTTGATCGATGCCCCTTGTTATCTTGTACACGTCTATCAAGCCACCTCTCATCCTACTTTGCTCCAAAGAGAAAAGCCCTAACTCTCTCAACGTATCCTATTAGACATGCTCTCTAATCCAGACAGCATCCTGGTAAATCTCCTCTGCACCCTCTCTAAAACTTCCACATCCTTCCTGTAATGAGGCGACCGGAAGTGAACACAGTGTGTCCTAGTCAGAGTTTTAAAGAGCTGTAACATTACCCTGTGACCCTGACTAAACAAGGCCAACACACCAGATGCCTTCTTAGCAACCCTGTCAACTATGCTGCAACTTTGAGGGGTCTGTGCACATGGTCCCCAAGATCCCTCTGTTCTACTACTACCACGTCGACTCAGGCCCAGGGGGCCGGCGTCGGGCACAATGACGGACTCTCCACTTCTCCGTCTCCCTCATCAGTGTGTTCAGTTCATCTACATTAGCCGCACTGCTGTCTTCTAGGAGCGTGTTGACCATAGTCTTGGGAGGGCGCCCAGGGTTCATCCTCCCGTGCTTGGGCTCCCATATGATGACTAGGCTGGCAGGTAGCTCGGGGTGGCGTAAGCAGTGTCCCGCTAGTTGCAGTCTTCTCTCCTCGATTTTAGTGGTGAGCATCGGTAAGTTGTTATAGAGCTCGACGTTCTCTGTTCCCCCTGCCAGTAACACTGTATTCAAGAACAGCTCTGAGTATAGAACACTTTGTAGAATGAAATGCACTTAAACACACACAGATATTCACATGCACAAACACACACAATCCCGTGTGGTCCTTAATGATGAATGCAGTCTTCTGAAGACACCACATCTTAAAGATGTCCTTAATGGTGAGAGGAGGTGGGGGGGGGGGTCCATGACGAAGACTGGCAAAGTCTACAGAACTCTGCAGCTTCTTGTTCATCGGTGCCTGCTGGTGTGGCTAGGTTAGAATGTCAGGGTAGGATTAGTGCAAGAAATCAGTTTGCTGGCTGGTGGGCCGAAGCGCCTATCGGCATGCCGTGCAACACACGCAAAATACTGGAGGAACTCAGCGGGTCTGGCAGCATGAAAGGAGCTCAGCCGAAAATGTCGACTGTTTATTTCTCTCTATAGATACTGCCTGACTTGCTGAGTTCCTCCAGCATTTTGCGTGCGTGTTGCGCTGGGTTTCCAGCATCGAATGCCTTTTGTTTTGTGTTTCCGCGCTGTGCCTGTGTTCTGCGAGAGGGAGCTGGAGTACAATACTGTAAACGCAAGGGAGCAACCCGGGCCAGAAGGGGTTAAAGCTTGCAAGTTAAATAAAGCGCAACATATGCACAGTCACTTGACAACACCGGAAGCTACTTTGGCAACCATTCAAATCCTGCCCGGCAACTGTGCGTGTTTCCATTGGGAGGGATCTGGATTCTCTAAAACGTATTATGTAACATTCCCCCTCCCTCCCTCCCCCTCCCGTCCCGTCCCGTCCCGTGTACCGCGGCGCACTGTCCTCGGCAGGGACAGCCGTCCGCCCGGCCCCTCACTCACCCACCCACCCCTGCATCTGGCCCATCTGGACGGAACTGCGCGCCTCCCACCCACTCTGGTGAACAGCTGCGGAGCCGGGCCGGGGTGAGGAGAGGGGAGAGGGGAGACGGCAGCACGGAGCGAGAAGGGCTGGCAGTCCGCCAAGCTCTGGACTAAGCTGCCGGCTCCTGGCGCTAGAGACCCCCGGCTTGTCTCAAAGAACATAGAACAGTGCAGTGCAGTACAGGCCCTTCGGCCCTACGATGTTATGCCGACCTTTTAACCTACTCCAAGATTAATTTCCGTGAATAGTACCTAGCCCGAATATCCCTCTATACTTTCCTCCAATGCACTGTACTGCTGCCGCCAAATAACTAATTTCACAGCAAGACAATGGAATTGTGATTCTAATTCTGAGTCTGAAATCCCACGGAGGGTTGGCACCGCCCCGCCACGCTGGGTTTAAAGGGTCTCGGCACAACAGACGGACACCCCAGTGCATCACGTGGGCCCTCCAGCCAGATGGCGATGCAGACAGAGTACATCTGCAGAAATTTGCTGGAGCCTTTGGTGAGAAACCAAATCAGGTCCAAAGGAGAACGGAAATCTCCCCTTGCCCTTTCTAAAGAATTTCTGCCTGACTGGGCAGCGTCCAACACAATCACAGCAACCGAAACAATCCTTCCGGGTTATGGAGACAGTTCAGAGACCCAAGAGATGTGTTTGGGAACGAGCAGGGGCTCAGCAGTGGGAGTGGGGGGGGGAGAGGAATAATAGAGGGGTTTGACTTGTCCCATTGACATTACCTCCCCCCCCCCACAACAGATGCTGCCGCTCGGCCCACTGAGTACTGTACCTCTAACAGTTTGATCCGGTCAGGAAGTGGGGATAATTATTTGCACAGTTTGTCTGTTTCCGTGCTGTTTCCTTAAGGACAATTACCCTACATCCATCAGGCTCCTGAACCGGTGTGGATAACTTCACTCACCGTCACTTCCAACTGATTCCCCACCCCATTGATTCACTGGCAAGGACTCATGTTCTCATTCGTATTTTTATTTGTCTTCTTTTGCACATAAGTTGTCTGTCAATCTTTGTCTATGTATAAATTTTGGTGAATGTCTATTGTATTTCCTTTCTCTTGTAAATGCCTGCAAGAAAATGAATCTGAGGTTAACATATACATATTCTGATAATAAACTTACTTTGAATTGAAAACTTGCAGCAGCATCTCAGGCAACAGACAGAATATAAATCATATACACACACACACACACACACACACACACACACACACACACACATGTTGGCATGTGGCCAAGTGGTTAAGGCGTTGGTCTAGTGATCTGAAGGTCGCTAGTTCGAGCCTAGCTGTGTGTCCTTGAGCAAGGCACTTAACCGCACATTGCTCTGCGACGACACCGGTGCCAAGCTGTATCGGCCCTAGTGCCCTTCCCTTGGACAATGTCGGTGGCGTGGAGAGGGGAGACTTGCAGCATGGGCAACTGCTGGTCTTCCATACAACCTTGCCCAGGCACACACACAGACGAGGGAAAAAGGACTGCAAAAACTAGACCTGAATGCAAATACCAAAGACATAATCAGAGACAAGACCATCGTAGTGGAAGAGGTGCTCTGTAATGCTCCATTGCTGAGAGAGGGCAGTGAATAAGATCGAGCCTGTCTGGTTTTCCTGAAACCAATGTCCTTGCAGGCTCTACTTCTTACTGCTGCCATCAGGAAGGAGGTACAGAAGCCCTGGGGTCCCACACCACCAGACTCAGGAACATCTTTTGTCCTTCTGGCTCCTGAACCAGTGTGGATAACTTCACTCACCTCAACACTGAACTGACTCCACAAATTATGGATTAACTTTGTAGGACTCTACAATTCATGTTCTCAGTATCTATGTATGTGTTTGTTTGTTTGTTTATTTGCACAATTTGTATTCTTTTGCAGTTGTTTGTGTGTAGTTTTTGTTTGTCAGTCTTTGTGTACAGTCTTTCATTGACTTCTGGTAATTTTGTTGTACTGTGAATGCCTGCAAGAACACGAATCTCAGGGTAGTATATGGTGACATGTACATACTTTGAAACAGAACGGTTGGGCTTTGGTAACTTGCCCCCTGCCTTGTTTGGTTTTTGCGGCCTCGGAGGGAGGCTGTTTCTGATCTGCTGGAGGTCACGCTTGTCTCCATGCATAGTGCGAAATGGGACAGCAGGTCAGCAGCCTGCTTGACGTCCCTCCTGCAGCGGGGCAGGTGTCAGTGAGTCACTCTCGGCCCTGCTGAAATCTATTCCTTCACAGTCATGTTCTCTAACTGCTGCAGGATACGAGGGGGAACAATACCAGGGAGTAATACTACAGCTATGTGGGATTCTAGTAAATGTAAACTTGAAGTAAAGTTTTCTAGACCTTTCTATTTCCAACTAAAAACATTACCCAAGGGAAGGCAATGGCAATTACAAACCATTTTACGTTTTGCAGCAATCTCAACAATGACTTACAGAGCTCAGGCATGATGCACATGTCTACTTGTGTCACTGATCACCTGAGCACGCCTGTGCTTGGTTAAGTGTGAGTCTTGAGCAGCGTTTCACCGCTCTCTATGTATATTGTGTGTCTGAGCGCTTATAACAATGATGCATTGAACGTGTTTGTATTGTGAATCTGTGCAATGAATACCTGAGCTGAAAAGCATACGTATCTGTGTATGTGTATGCATATAATCTACGTCTATGCATCAGCATACGTTTGAGTGTGCATGTATTTATGTGAATGTCTGTACGTCTGTGCGGTGTAAAGTGTTCATTTGTGTGAAGGTGTGTTTATTTAACAGCGTGGAGTGGGCCTTTCTGCCCCTTTGAGCCGGGCTGTCCGGCAACCCTCAACAAACCCAATTAACTGCAGCTTAATCACAGGACAGTTACAATGACCAATTAACCCACCCGATACAGCTTTAGACCATGGCAGGAAACCAGAGCACTCGGGGAAAACTCACGCATTCCACAGGGAGGACGTACGGACACTCCTTACAGGACAGGAGTACCTTGGGATTCCTTTTCTTGCAGGCATTCTCAGGAGTACAAAGAAATATAATAGAATCAATGGCAAACCACACACAAAGACTGACGAGCAACCAACATGCAAAAGAAGGCAACCAAAAATACAGGAAAAGAACAAAAAATGATGCTGAGAACATGACTTCTAGTGTCCTTGAAAGTTAGTCAAAAGATTGTGGAATCAGTTGAGAGTTGAGGTAGGTGAAGTTGGTTCAGGAGCCTGGTGGCTGCAGGGTAATAACTGTTCCTGAAGCTGGAGGTGTGTTCCTAGGGCTCCTGGACATCCTACCCAATGGCAGCAATGAGAAGAGAACATGGCCTGGGTGGTGGTGGGTGGAGTGATTTGTGACAGGATATGCAGCTTGAGGGATGTGCGGGAACAAGCAGGCTGGACATAGAGCCTGGTACGGTATCACTGCGCGTCAGTCCACTGCAGTGATTCAACAGTATGTTGACTGAGCGACAGAACATCTCCTCCCTGCTAGTTCATATATGTCACCAATTCCAGCAGAAAACAGCTGCTTCACGTGCTGTGCCCTAGATTCTTAAATGTCCCTAATATATCAGCCCTGACAGCATGCTCCATGCGCCTACCATTCTCCGTGTAAAACATTTCTATCTGACATCCCTCCAACTTTCCTCCAATCACCTAAAAAATCATGCCCTCTTGTATCAGCCATTCCCTCCTTGGGGGGAAATCCCCGGCTCTCCACTCGATCAATGCCTCTTATCATCTTGTAAACCTCTATAAAGTCCCCTCTCATCCTCCTTCACTCCAAAGAGAAAAGCCCTGGATTACTCACCCTCTCCTCACCAGACATACCAGGCAATCTCCTCTGCACCCTCTCTAAAGCTTCCACATCCCTCCTACATTCTTGTCCATACTTAAGCGCTGATGCAGGGTCTGGGCCTGAAACATTGTTCATTCCGCTCCATAGATGTTGCCTGACCTGCTGAGCTCCTCCAGCATTATGAATGTTACTCGAAATTCCCAGCATCTGCAGAACCTCTTGTGCTTATTGCATTTTTCCTAAACATTTTCTGTCTCTTGTATGAGCAAAAGTACCGATTATCTTTATATTAAATCCCGTCCTTCGATAAAGAATGAATAGTTTGGCCAACACCAGCTCCCTGCTCTAATGCCAGCTGTACACAGCTCCCAATCACAGACCCCTTGGCTAGCCAGTGCCGACGTTCTCAGAACTCCTCGATGGAATGTGACTCCTTCTCCAAGGCCTCTTTCCCGTCCATAAACAATGAGCTGGGAGAGGAGCTAGAAAGGAATTTGTCGTTAAACGAGAGATTACAGGACGAGAGTTATTGTTGGACAGAGCACAGGAAAACAAAGAGAAATATGGTTCACACAAAACAAGGAACCCAGAGGAAAGAAATCCAAATGGAACAATTGTGCCTCAAAGAGCGATCACGATGAAGAGTACAGCGTCAAACGTCCTGAGTCAGTCAGCGGCCATTCAGAACGTGAAAGCTCTGGGAATAATGCAAACTTGCACGCTGAGAAAATTAATGCAGAACTGAGGGAGAGAGTGGTGTTGGACAGTACTGAGGGAGGGGTCAGTGTTGGAGAGTACTGAAACAGTACTGTCTAACACCACTCCTCTCTCAATACTGTCCAACACCACCCCCTCCCTCAGTACGGTCCAACACTGACCCCTCCCTCAGTACTGTCCAACACCACCCCCTCCCTCAGTACGGTCCAACACTGACCCCTCCCTCAGTACTGTCCAACACCACCCCCTCCCTCAGTACTGTCCAACACTGACCCCTCCTTCAGTACTGTCCAATGCCACCCCCTCCCTCAGTACTGTCCAACGCCACCCCCTCCCTCAGTACTTCAAGCAGATTTCAACTAGCCTGCCGCCGCAATGACTGTTGCCCAGTGGTACTTACATCCACTGTGATGAAGTGCTTCGAGAGGTTGCTGGTGAAAGGTATCCACTGCTGCCTGCAAAGCGACTTGGATCCACTCTGGCTCGTGTCCTGTCACAACTGGTCCACAGCAGATGCCATCTCACTGGATCTCCACTCAACCCTGGAACATCTGGACAGCAAAGTGTGTACTTCCGGATGCTGTTCATTGACCACAGCTCGGAATTCAATAACATCATCCCCTTAACACTAATTAATAAGCCTCAAGGCTTTGGACTCATTCCCTCCATCTGCAATTGGATTATCAATTTCCTGACTTGAGACCTACTCATTTCGGATTGACAACATCTCCACAATCTCCATCAGCACAGGTGACTGAAACCCAGGTTCAATCCCCACCTTGGGTGCTGACTGCATGGCGCCTGCACGTACTCCCAGTGATCGTGTGGGTGTTCCCCACCCCTATCCTCCCCACAATTGTGGAGATTGGTCAGTTAATTACCCATAGTGAGCCAGTGAGTGGTAGAATCCAGAGAGGTTTGATGGGAGAGTGGGGAAAATAAAATGGGATTCGTGTTGATGGAGGTTTGACGATAGGCCTGGACTCGAGGGGCCAAATGGCCTGTTTCCCTACTGCATATCTCTGTGAGCGTATTCCCTTTCTGCCATGCAGTAATCTTCATGGCAGCCCCTCCTTGCGATGCCTGTGTGTGGTAGGGGGAGTGCCTGATATTCACTGTGTGCAATACTTACACTGTCCTCGTCCGTTATAAACAGACAAGAATTTATAATGGGAAACTTGATGGGAAATTATATTTTGAATGTATTTTAGGTTGGATGGATGATTGGTTGTCATGGCAACTGTAACATTAAAATTCCCTTGCTTCAGTTTGATTTTGTGGATGGTTTGCCGCTGTGAAGTGATTGGATGGGACATTTATTTGCAGGAAGGACGGAATTTCACTTTCAAGATTCAAGATTATTTAATGTCGTTTCCAGCACAGAATTGTAAAGGAGAATGAAATAATTGTTACTGCGCACAAAAAAGACACAACAAGATAAAGAACACATAATAAAAAAACAATAAATATAAATGCATAATATAGCTTATATACATAGATTGATTGTATGTCTGTAAAGTGCAACAGATGATGGGCTTGTTACCAAAAATAGAAACCAGCCAATAAGAAACCAGAAGCGCACACGGAGCTGACCAATAGGAACGAAGGCTGTTGCTGAATGTTTGTAGAGATTAGAGTGGCAGGTGACAATGAAATCATTTACAGTCATGAAAGACGCCCCCACACAAGGCGTTTTATTAAAATCTCTCACTGCCTTGTGTAAAATAAGCAGACTTGAAAAGAACTATTGAGTGCCATGGTTTCTATGGAAACAAGTGACCGTGAGCACTACTTACTAGTGCATATTTTGAAATGACCACTGAGGAAATTTGACTTGCTTTGTTAGGGTAGGGTACTATGTTAGAATTTGCAATGACAATGGTTAAACTTTTGACTATTTACATCTTCAAGGAACAAGCATCCATTAGCAAGAGAAAGATGCATAAACAGAAGAGATTCTCTAATAAAGTAGGGTGCTTAGGATAGGACGTGGGTGGGTACAAGGATAGCGGAGGGTGCATTCGATGTGGATCTCTCTCTGTGCACTACACATTCATGAACTCCACCATGAGCAGCACACCAGTCTGTGTTCTGCAGTCAGTTCTATCTTTGGCCTGTTTCGAAGTTCTTGGGGTGCCAGAATTAGAATCAGAATCAGGTTTATTGTCACTGGCATATGTTGTGAAATTTGATGTTTGGCAGTCGCAGTACAGTACAATACATTGAAAAATACCATAAATTACTACAAGAAAATTAAATTAAATTAAATAGTTAGGGCAAAAAGAGAGCAAAATGTGATTCATGGATTTAATGTCCATTCGGGAATCTGATGGTGAGGGGGAAGAAGCTGTTCCTGAAACATTGACCGTGTGTCTTCAGGCTTGTGTATCTCCACCTTGACGGCAGTAACGAGAAGAGGGCATGTCCTTTTGGTGAGGATCCCTAATGGGGGATGTGGATGCCACTGGCCAGCATGTCTGAGGATAGGCTGAGTGAGCTAGGGCTTTTCTCTTTGGAATCAAGGAGAATGAGGGGCAACTTGATAGAGGTGGGAGAGGCATAGATGGAGGGGACAGCCAGGACCTTTTTCTCAGCATGGCAACAGCCAACACTAGGTGAGTGGAGGAAATCAGAGGGAGGGCTTTTACACAGAGAGTGGTGAGTGCATGAAACACAAAACCCTCGTCAGGATTAGGCTCAACACTGGAGCTCCTCGGGGTTGTGTCCTCAGCCCCCTGCTCTACTCCCAGTACACTCATGACTACGTAGACAGATTCTACAAACTGCGGACGATACCACTGTCGTGGGCCGGTTCTCAAATATCAATGAGTCAGAGTACAGGAAGGGGATAGAGAGCTTCATAGCATGGTGTCATGACAGCAATCTTTCCCTCAACGTCAATAAAACAGAAGAGCTGCTGGTTGACTTCAGGAAGGTGGGGGAGGGACGTGGTTGGTGTAGAGACTCCTGACCACATCAGTGGTGCTGAGGTCGAGAGGCTGAGAGTTTCACGTTCCGAGAAGTGAACACCACCAATATCCTGTCCTGGCCAAGGACGCTCGCCAGCACCACTACTTCCTCGGGAGGCTAAAGAACTTTGACATGTCCCCTTTGACCCTCACCAATTTTTATTGAAGTGCCATTTAATGCATCACATCTGCACGTGACACTGCTTGGTATGACAACCTCTCTGTCCATGACCACAAGAAATTGCAGTTGTAGGCACAGCTCAGCATAGCACGGAAACCAGCCTCCCCTCCACAGACCCCGTCTACAGTTCTCTCTGCATCAGTAAAGCAGCCGACATCACCAAAGATCCCCCACCACCCCAGATATTCCTTCTTCTCCCATCAGGCAGAAGAAACAAAAGTTTGAAAGCTCCAGGCTTCTAGCTCACTGTTATAAGACTATCAAATAGTTCCCCAGTACAAAAAGTTACTCCTCCCCTTCCCTTTCTCTCTTCTTCCATACCCCATTCTAGTTTCCCTCTTAAGCCATGACCATAAGACACAGGAGCAGAATTAGGCCATTTGGCCCATCAAGTCTGCCCCGCTATTTCATCATGGATGATCCAAATTCCCTTTCAGCCCCAATCTCCTCCTCATCTCCATTCTAAAAGGATGGCCCTTTATTCTGAGGCTGTGTCCTCTGCTTTTAGAATCTCCCACCATAGGAAACATCCTCTCCACAACCACTCTATTGAGGTTTTTTAACATTTGATAGGTTTCAATGAGATCACCCCTTCATTCTTCTGAATACTTGTGAGTACAGACCCAGGGCCCGTCAAATGCTCTTCACACTTTATGACAAGCTTTCAATCCTGAAACCATTTTTGTGAACCTCCTTTGAACCCTCTTCAGTTTCAGCACATCCTTTCGAAGATAAGGGGCCCAAACCTGCTCACAATACTCCAAGTGAGGCCTCTCCAGTACTTATAAAGTTTCAACATTACATCCTTGCTTTTATATTTTGGTCCTCTTGAAATGTCAAGTCAAGTCGTTGCTTTTTATTGTCATTTCGACCATAAGCTGCAGGTACAGTACACAGGAAAAACGAAACAACGTTCCTCCAGGACCACGGTGCTACATGAAACAACACAAAACTACACTAGACTATGTGAGACAGCACAAGGCTACACTAGACTACGTATAACAACATAAAAACTGCACTAGACTACAGGCCTGCACAGGACTACATAAAGTGCACAAAACAGTGCAGGGCAGTATAATAATTAATAAACAAGACAATAGGCACAGTGAAGGACAAATTACAATATAATAAATGATGTAGATGTCATTCTAGTCTCTGGGTATTGAGGAGTCTGATGGCTTGGGGGGAGAAACTGTTACATAGTCTGGTCGTGAGAGCCCGAATGCTTCGGTTCCTTTTGCCAGATGGCAGGAGGGAGAAGAGTTTGTATGAGGGGTGTGTGGGGTCCTTCATAATGCTGTTTGCTTTGCAGATGCAGCGTGTGGTGTAAATGTCTGTAATAGCAGGAAGAGAGACCCCGATGAATTTCTCAGCTGACCTCACTATCCGCTGCAGAGTCTTGCGATCCGAGACGGTGCAATTTCCGAACCGGGCAGTGATGCAGCTGCTCAGGATGCTCTCAATACAATCTCAGTAGAATGTGGTGAGGATGGGGGGAGGGAGGTGGACTTTTCTCAGCCTTCGCAGAAAGTAGAAACGCTGCTGGGCTTTCTTTGCTATGGAGCTGGTGTTGAGGGACCAGGTGAGATTCTCCACCAGGTGAACACCAAGAAATCTGGTGCTGTTAACGATCTCTACGGAGAAGTCGTCGGTGTTCAGTGGAGAGTGGTTGTTCTGTGTCCTCCTGAAGTCAACAACCATCTCTTTTGTTTTGTTCACATTCAGAGACAGGTTGTTGGCTCTGCACCGGTCCGTTAGCCGCTGCACCTCCTCTCTGTATGCTGACGTGTCATTCTTGCTGATGAGACCCACCACAGTCATATCATTGGCGAACTTGATGAAGTGGTTCGAGCTGTGTGTGGCAGCACAGTCGTGGGTCAGCAGAGTGAACATCAGTGGACTGAGCACACAGTCCTGGGGGGCCCCCCATGCTCAGTGTGATGGCGTTGGAGATGCTGCTTCCGATCCCGACTGACTGAGGTCTCCCAGTCAGGAAGTCTAGGATCCAGTTGCAGAGGGAGGTGCTCAGGCCCAGTAGGCTCAGCTTTCTGATCAGTTTCTGAGGGATAATTGTGTTGAATGCTGAACTGAAGTCTATGAACAGCATTCGAACATACGTGTCTTTTTTGTCCAGGTGGGCTGGGGCCAGGTGGAGGGTGATGGCGATGGCATCGTCTGTTGAACGGTTGGGACGATACACGAACTGCAGGGGGTCCAGTGAGGGGGGCAGCAGGGTCTTGATGTGCCTCATGACGAGCCTCTCGAAACACTTCATGATGATGGATGTGAGAGCAACAGGACGGTAGTCGTTGAGGCAGGACACTGAAGACTTTGGCACAGGGACAATGGTGGTGGCCTTGAAGCATGTAGGAATGACGGCGCTGCTCAGAGAGATGTTGAAGATGTCAGTGAGAACGTCTGCCAGCTGGTCTGCACATCCTCTGAGCACTCTGCCAGGAATGTTGTCTGGTCCAGCAGCCTTCCGTGGGTTGACCCTGCGTAGAGTTTTCCTCACATCGGCCACGGTGAGACACAGCACCTGGTCATTTGGAGGAGGGGTGGTCTTCCTCACCGCCACGTCATTTTCCGCTTCGAAATGAGTGTAGAAGTTGTTGAATGCATCTGGGAGGGAGGCATCACCTGCACAGGCAGGTGATGTTGTCCTGTAGTTGGTGATGTCCTGAATGCCCTTCCACATGCGCTGCGTGTCGCTGCTGTCCTGGAAGTGGCTGTGGGTTCACTGGGCGTGTGCACGCTTTGCCTCTCTGAAGACCCGGGACAGTTTGGCCCTCGCTGTTGTCAGGGCTGCCTTCTCACCTGCTCTGAAGGCGGAGTCACGGGTCCTCAGCGGAACACACACATCCGTGATGTAATGTGAATGCTAACGTCACATTTGCCTTCCTCAACATGGACTTAATCTGGAAATGAACCTTTAGGAAATCCTGCACAAGGACTTCCAAGTCCCTTTGTGCCTCAGATATTTGAATTTTCTCTCTATTTAGAAAATAGTCAACCCTTTTATTTCTTCTACCAAAGTGCATGACTATACACTTCCCAACACTGTATTCCATTAGCCACCGCTTTGCCAATTCTCCTAATTTGCCTGTCCTTCTGTAGCCTCTCTACTTCCTCAAAACTACCTTCGTATCATCTGCAAACTTTGCCACAAATCCATCAATTTCATTAACCAAGTCATTGCCATATAATGTAAAAAGAATCAGATCCAATACAGACTCCTGTAGGACACTACTAGTTACCAGCAGCCAACCAGAAAAGACTCCCATTATTACCGCTCTTTGCTTCCTGTCATTCAGCCACTGTGTTATCCGTGCTAGACTCTTTCCTGTAATACCATGGGCTCTTATCTTGTTAAGCAGCTTCATGTGTGGCACCTTGTCAAAGGCCTTTTGAAAATCCAAGTACACAACATCAACCGATTCTCCTTTGTTTATCCTGCCTGTTATTTCTTCAGAAAATTCCAACAGACTTGTCAGAGAAGATTTGCCCTTGGGGAAACCTTGCTGAATATGGCTTCCTTGCACTTTTCTTCTCTTCACATGCCTGTCACCTCCCTCTGGTGCCCCTTCTCCTCCCTTTTTTCTCATAAGACCATAAGATGTAGGAGCAGTATCAGGTTATTTGGCTCATCATGGCTGATCCAATTTTCCTCCCAGCCCCAATCTCCTGCTTTCTGCCCGTATCTCTTCATGCCCTGACCAATCAAGAATCTATCAACCTCTGCCTTAAATATACATAAAGAATTGGCCTCCACAGCTGCCTGTGGTGAAGAATTCTACTGGTTCACCACTCTCAGGCTAAAGAAATTTCTCCTCATCTCCGTTCTAAAAGGATAGCCCTCTATTCTGAGGCTGTATCCTTTGGTCTCAGACTCTCCACCATAGGAAACATCCTCTCCTCATCCGCTCTGTCAAGGCCTTTCACCATTTGATAGGTTTCAATGAGGTCACCCCTCATTCTTCTGAATTCCAGTGAATACAGGCCCAGACCCATCGAACACTCTTCATATGACAACCCATTCAATCCTGGAATCATTTTCAAGAACCTCCTTTGAACATTCTCCAGTTTCAGCACATCCTTTCTAAGATAAGGGGCCCAAACCTGTTCACGATACTCCAGTGAGGCCTCAGCAGTGCTTTTTAAAGTTTCAACATTACATCCTTGCTTTCAATATTACCTCTTTGCATGGGCCTGTAGCTTGTTAAGTAGCCTCGTGTGGCACCTTGTCAAAAGCCTTCTGAAAATCCAAGTACACAACATCAACCAATTTTCCTTTGTCTATCCTCCTTGTTACTTCTTCAAAGAATTCCAAAACATTTGTCAGGCAAGATTTTCCCTTGAAAAAAAGATGCTGACTGCGGCCTGTTTTATTATGTGCATCCAAGTACCCTGAGACCTCATTCTTTATAATTAACTCCAACATCTTCCCAACCACTGAGGTCAGACTAACTGGTCTATAGTTTCCTCTCTTCTGTCTCTCTCTCTTCTTGAAGAGTGGAGAGACCTTTGCAATTTTCCAGTCTACCGGAACCATTCCAGAATCTAGTGATTCTTGAAAGAGCATTACTAATGCCTCCATGATCTCTTCAGTCACCTCTCTCAGAACTCTAGGGCATGCACCAGCTGGTCTATGTGACTTAAATACCTTCAGACTTTTCAGTTTCCCAAGAACCTTCTCTCTAGTAATGGTAACTTCACACTCTTCATGGCCCCGACACCTGGAACTTCCACTATACTGCTAAGTGCCTTCTACAGTGAAGACAGATGCAAAATATTTATTCACTTCATCTGCTGTTTCGTTGTCTCCCATTACTACCTCTCCAGCATCATTTTCTAGTGGTCTGATTCCATTCTCACCTCTCTTTTACACTTCATGTATCTGAGGAAACTTTTGGTAATCTCTTTAATATTATTGGCTAGCTTACTTTCATATTCTATCTTTACCTTCTTAATTATTTTTTGTTGGTTTTTAAAAGCTTCTCAATTCTCTAATTTCCCACTAATTTTTGCTCTATTATATGTCCTCTCTTTGGCTTTTATGTAGGCTCTGACTTCTCTTGTTAGCCACGGTTATGTCGTCTTGCCTTTAGAATACTTCTTTATCGAAGGAACACTGTTCAGTTTTGAAATGCTTAAAGAGAAACACTTATTAGAAAAACATGACTTTTATCGGTATCTACAGATGCGACAGTATGTTAAAAATGTAGGCAAGGCAAGTACATGTTTGATAGAGCTATTTAGAAAAGCATATAATTCAGACAACGGTAGTAGAATCATTTCAAGCATGTATAAGGGTTTGTCAAATCTTAAAACACATTTGACTTCATACATTAAAACAAAATGGGAGAAAGAAGGAGAGATAATAATATCTGAGGAAGAATGGACAATAATATGGAGGTATCAATGGAAGTGTACCCGTTCACAGAAATGGAGGGAGTTTGGATGGAAAAACCTGTTAAAGTATTTTATTACACCCTTTCAGAAATCCTATTATGATAGTAACCTCCCTGTTTGCTGGAGAAATTGTGGAAATCAAAATGCAAACCATTATCATATTTTCTGGGATTGCCCCATTATCAAAGGCTATTGGAGTGGGATACACAATGCCCTACAAGACATTTTTAAATGTGAAATACCCTAAGACCATATATTTTGGGTATGTACCTCAAGAATGGTTGAAAAGAGATAAATATTTAATGAATATACGGCTGGTGGCTGGTGGCTTACCAGGAAATGGTTATCACAGGAGAGCCCGACTTTAAATGTATGGATGGAAATTCCAATGGACGTTTACAAAATGGAGAAGATAACAGCATCTGTTAATCATAAGTTGGAACAATTTGATTCATACTGGGAAAAATGATTCAACGTCTCATAGGCCTGATTTTATTCTCACAAATCAATGAATATGTTGTTAAAAAAATATCACTCCCTACTTGTACAGTTTTCTCCTTTTGTTTGTTCTTTCTTTCCTCACTTTTCTATAGGTGTATACTTCAGATAAATACCATGTGGAGATTTGTGGCAAATATGATTATATGATATATATGTAAAATATCTGAAAATCAACTTATGGAAATGTTTGTTTGATGATGAACTTCAATAAAAAATAAATTACAAAAAAAAGAACACTTCTTTCTCTTTGGGATGTATTTATCCTGTGCCATCCGAATTGCTTCCAGAAATTCCAGCCATTGCTGCTCTGTCATCATCCTTGCCAGTGTTCTTTTCCAATTAATTCTGGCCAACTCCTCGTCATGGCTCTGTAATTCCCTTTCCTCCACTGTAATACTGATCCATCTGACTTCAGATTCTCCTTTTCAAATTTCAGGATGAATTTGATCATATTATGATCATTTCCCCTAAGGATTCTTTTACCTTAAGCTCTCTAAACAATTCTGGCTCCCCATGAATAGTCCACCATGACTATTGTAACATTGCCCTTCTGGAATGCATCTCCCATTGTAATTTGTAGGACACATCTTTACTACCATTGGGGGTCTGTATACAACTGCCATCAGGGTCTTTTTACCCTTGCAGTTCCTGAGCTCTATCCTCTCCACAATGATTCAACACCTTCCAACCCTATCTTACCTCTTTCTAATGATTTGATCTCACGGTCCACTCTCCTCTCCTGTCAGATTCCTTCGTCTTCAGCCCTTTACCTTTTCTACCTGGTGAATTGATTATGGGGAGCAAGGACATGGCAGACCAATTGAATAATTACTTTGGTTCTGTCTTCACTAAGGAGGACATAAATAATCTTCCAGAAATAGTAGGGGACAGAGGGTCCAGTGAGATGGAGGAACTGAGCGAAATACATGTTAGTAGGGAAGTGGTGTTAGGTAAATTGAAGGGATTGAAGGCAGATAAATTCCCAGGGCCAGATGGTCTACATCCCAGAGTGCTTAAGGAAGTAGCCCAAGAAATAGTGGATGCATTAGTGATAATTTTTCAAAACTCGTTAGATTCTGGACTAGTTCCTGAGGATTGGAGGGTGGCTAATGTAACCCCACTTTTTAAAAAAGGAGGGAGAGAGAAACCGGGGAATTATAGACCGGTTAGCCTAACGTCGGTGGTGGGGAAAATGCTAGAGTCAGTTATCAAAGATGTGATAACAGCACATTTGGAAAGCGGTGAAATCATCGGACAAAGTCAGCATGGATTTGTGAAAGGAAAATCATGTCTGACGAATCTCATAGAATTTTTTGAGGATGTAACTAGTAGAGTGGATAGGGGAGAACCAGTGGATGTGGTATATTTGGATTTTCAAAAGGCTTTTGACAAGGTCCCACACAGGAGATTAGTGTGCAAACTTAAAGCACACGGTTTTGGGGGTAAGGTATTGATGTGGATAGAGAATTGGTTAGCAGACAGGAAGCAAAGAGTGGGAATAAACGGGACCTTTCCAGAATGGCAGGCGGTGACTAGTGGGGTACCGCAAGGCTCAGTGCTGGGACCTCAGTTGTTTACAATATATATTAATGACTTGGATGAGGGAATTGAATGCAGCATCTCCAAGTTTGCGGATGACACAAAGCTGGGTGGCAGTGTTAGCTGTGAGGAGGATGCTAAGAAGATGCAGGGTGACTTGGATAGGTTGGGTGAGTGGGCAAATTCATGGCAGATGCAATTTAATGTGGATAAATGTGAATTTATCCACTTTGGTGGCAAAAATAGGAAAACAGATTATTATCTGAATGGTGGCCGATTAGGAAAAGGGGAGGTGCAACGAGACCTGGGTGTCATTATACACCAGTCAATGAAAGTGGGCATGCAGGTACAGCAGGCGGTGAAAAAGGCAAATGGTATGCTGGCATTTATAGCGAGAGGATTCGAGTACAGGAGCAGGGAGGTACTACTGCAGTTGTACAAGGCCTTGGTGAGACCACACCTGGAGTATTGTGTGCAGTTTTGGTCCCCTAATCTGAGGAAAGACATCCTTGCCATAGAGGGAGTACAAAGAAGGTTCACCAGATTGATTCCTGGGATGGCAGGACTTTCATATGAAGAAAGACTGGATGAACTGGGCTTGTACTCGTTGGAATTTAGAAGATTGAGGGGGGATCTGATTGAAACGTATAAAATCCTAAAGGGATGGGGACAGGCTAGATGCAGGAAGATTGTTCCCGATGTTGGGGAAGTCCAGAACGAGGGGCCACAGTTTGAGGATAGAGGGGAAGCCTTTGAGGACCGAGATTAAGAAAAACTTCTTCACACAGAGAGTGGTGAATCTGTGGAATTCTCTGCCACAGGAAACAGTTGAGGCCAGTTCATTGGCTATATTTAAGAGGGAGTTAGATATGGCCCTTGTGGCTACGGGGGTCAGGGGGTATGGAGGGAAGGCTGGGGCGGGGTTCTGAGTTGGATGATCAGCCATGATCATAATAAATGGCGGTGCAGGCTCGAAGGGCCAAATGGCCTACTCCTGCACCTATTTTCTATGTCATCTCCCATCTTCTCACTTCAGCACATCTCCCCGACTCACCTTTGTTTCCAGTTCTGAAGGTCGACTCCTTACTCCACTCCATAAATGCCACCTGACCCATTGTGTTCCTCCAGTATTTTGTGTCTGTCACAATAAGGTGACTCTTGACCTCACAATCTATTTGCTTTATGACCTTTCACCTCATTGTTTACCTGCACTGAACTTTCTCTGTAACTGTAATAATAATCCTGTGCTTGTCATTATTTTACCTTATTCGACCTGAATGCTCTGTGTAGTGATGTGATCTGTATGAACAGTATGCTAGGCGAGTTTTTAACTTCCTCGGAACATGCAACAATAAAAAAACGTTATATCAATTTACAGAGGCTAATTAACCTGTCACTCCCCTTGTCTTTGGGACGTAGGAGGAAGTTGTCACTAACCTATCACTCCCCTTGTCTTTGGGATGTGGGAGGAAGTTGTCGCTAACCTTTCACTCCCCTTGTCTTTGGGACGTGGGAGGAAGTTATCCCTAACCTATCACTTCCCTTGTCTTTGGGACGTAGGAGGAAGTTGTCGCTAACCTATCACTCCCCTTGTCTTTGGGACGTGGGAGGAAGTTGTCGCTAACCTTTCACTCCCCTTGTCTTTGGGATGTGGGAGGAAGTTGTCGCTAACCTATCACTCCCCTTGTCTTTGGGACGTGGGAGGAAGTTGTCGCTAACCTATCACTCCCCTTGTCTTTGGGACGTGGGAGGAAGATGGAGCACCCTGAAGAAGCACTTGTGGTAGAGGCAGATTGATTAGGGATGTTTCAGAGACTCTTAGATAGATACATGGATGAAAGACAAATGGAGGGTTCTGTAGGAGGGATGGGTTAGACTGAGTGGGGTAAGAGGTTGGCAGAATATTTCTTTTGGAGATACAGTGCAGTAAACAGGACCTTCCAGCCCAATAACCCCGTGCTGCCCAATTACACCCATGTGACCAGTTACGTCTTTGGAATGTGGGAGGAAACCAGAGCACCTGGAGGAAACCCACACATCCACAGGGAGAACGCACAAGCTCCTTCCCGACAGCAACAGGATTTGAACCTGGGTTGCTGGCATTACGCTAACCACTAGATCACTGTGCCACCTGCATTGTGGGCCGAAGGGAATGTACTGTGCTATTCTGTTCTCTGATCTGTGTTCTAACGGGAGAACGTGCAAACTCCACATAGACAGCACCAGAGGTCGGGATTGAACCCGGTCATTTGAGCTGTGAAGCAATGGCTCTACCAGCTGCACCATTCAGCCACTCAGTCAATCTAACCCTAACGGTCTGACTATGAATTCCCGGGATTTTGGTGTTGCTGGGGAGCCTATTTACTATTCATCCCAGATTGTCCATGGAACTTGGTCTGGCCAAATTCAAAGGTGATTAAAGTCAATTGTGTAGGACAATGGAGGAGACTCCATCAATCTGGACTGTCCCGGAAGACCACAGGGAATTAGAATCTAGTGTCTTCATCACCCTTGCAAAAATATTTTAAAAAATCGTTGAAAGGAAAGAAAATCAAATATCATTCAGATGGTAGAGAAAGAAAAGCAGACAGACTTGATAAACACAAGAGATTTTACAGATGCTGGAACTCCAGAGCAACAGACACAAAACCGTGGAGGAGCTCAGCAGGTCAGGCAGCATCAATGGAGAGGAATAAACAGTTGATGTTTTGGCCAAGACCCTTCATTAGGACTGGAAAGGAAGTGGGGTGGGGGAGAGTGGCAGGAGGGGAAGGAGTATAAGATGGCAGGTGATAGGTGAGAGCAAGTGAGGGGACAGGTGGCTGGGTTGGGGAGTGGGAAGGAACTGCGAGGACAAATATGGAAGAGGTAATGGGCTAAAGAATAATGATTCTGATAGGAGAGGCCACTGGGCCACGGGTGAAAAGGAAGGAGAAGGGGAATCAGAGGGAGCTTATGGGCAGGTGAGGAGAAGAGAAGGGGTGAGAGGGGAACCAGAATGGGGAATGGAAAAAGACTACCTTGATAACATAGTGTCAATCAATGTGTTGGAAATGGGGCAGTAAATACTGTGGGATTTGCAATCAATAAGCAATTTTTTAGCAAATAAAGTCTTATTTACTCAGCAAACAATATCTTTTACTCAATAGGCAAAGTCTATCTTTCAGCACATGAGAGAAAACAGTCTGCCATCTAGCCTCGTCTCCTGATAAACTGACCTCTGTAGCTCAGTACAATGAGTGGAGGGTAGTTACATAGTACAAGTGATGTGCTTAGTGTCAAAGCAAGGGACGACCTGAGGTTTGGATGATTTAAGTGCCAAGCCAGATTGAAAAGGTCACGGTATCTGGGCTCAACTCGCTGTCCAGAGGATTTACTCATCTCCCCGCTGTGTCCAGCAACTAATGGGCTCCTGAATCGGCTGCAGTGATGACTGACTTCGTGACTTCAGTTCTGAATGTTATTTGCTTACTTTATTGTTTGCACAATGTTTATTTTCTGTATATTGGGTGTTTGATGGTCTTTTTAAAATGTGTTCTACTGGGCTTCTTAGTCTTGTGGGTGCCCATGAGGAGATGAATCCCAACGTTGTAGATAGTGTACATACTTTGATCATAAATACACTTTGAGCTTTGAATCTCAGACAAGTCCAACAGAATTACTGAATCATTTCCTTACCTACCAAAAATATGCATAGTGTACACAATTTCAAAAGCGTTGCACCGGGCTACGCCAACTAGAATTCTTGAGAAAATAACCACAGCAACTATCCCAACAAGATGAGAGTGACTGCTTATCAGCAGGTTACAGTGGACACCACTAGTAAGATGTTAATGGACAGATAGCCTGTTCTTTGCGGTGTTTGGTGAGAGAGAAATAATGCAGGGACAGGTATGAGGACAGTCGTCATGGCAACACAGAGGTTAACACAATGCTTTATAACGTCGGTAATTAGGGCTCTAGTCTCGCCACTGTCTTTAAGGAGTTTGTACGTTTTTCCCATATCCAGGCAGGTTTCCTCCGACTGTTCTGTTTCCTTCCACATTCCAAAGACGTAGGACGTAGAGGTTAGGACTGATAAATAGAGGGCATGCTGTGCTGCCCCTCCTCCTGGCATAATCCTCCAACTCTCTTGGTCATTGACACAAACAACGCCTTTCACCGCATGTTTCGATGTTTTTGATATACATGTGACAAATAAAGCAGATCTTTAATCTTTAATCCATTAGCCTTTGAGTAATGCAACGTGATGTTTTACATACAAAGCCAAACAATGCCTTGGCTTAAGATCTTATTTAATAGGTGGCACCTGAATAGAGGGATTCCTCAGTACTTCTCAGGAGTATCCATATGAATTTTCCATGCTCCTGCACGACATCCTGGCTCTACTCAGTAGCCAAAAGCATGTGGCTCACAGTCATGGTCTGCCAATTCATTTTGAAATGGGAAGCACCTCAATAGATTCCAGCCCATGCAGCAGCACCTTCGGTCTTCGGCTGGTCAGTAAGTCCAACACCTCTGTCCATTTTCAATCCACAGAAGGTTGCTCCATGAACAGTAGCAGCAAAAATGCAGAGATGGGCCCTGCGATGGACAGTCAGAGGGGGGAAAGCGAAGGTGAGCAGACAGGTAGTGCAGAGCACCCCTGTAGCCATTCCCCTGAATAATAAGTTTACCATCCTGGATACTGTTGGCGCGGACGACCGACCAGGTGTGAGCCACGGTGGCAGGGCCTCCGGCACTGAGTCTGATCCTGTGGTGCAGAAGGGTGGGACAGAGAAGAGGAGAGCTGTCGTCATTGGACTATATAGTCAGGGGAGCAGACAGGAGATTTTGTGGATGTGAGAAGGACACCCGCATGGTTTGTTGCCTCCCGGGTGTCAGGGTCCGGGATGTCTCTGACCGGGTGCACGACATCCTGGTACGAGAGGGAAAGCAACCAGAAGTCGTGATATATGTTGGCACCAACGACATGGGCAGGAAGAGGGATGAGGTCCTGAAGTGTGAGTTTCGGGAATTAGGCAGAAGGCTGAAGAACAGGACCTCAAGGGTGACGTTCTCAGGATTGCTGCCAGTGCTACGTGACAGAGATGGTAAGAATTGGAGGAGATGGCAGTTGAATGCGTGGCTGAGGAGTTGGTGCAGGGAGCAGGGTTTTAGATTTTTAGATCATTGGGATCTCTTCTGGGGAAGGTGGGACGTGTACAGATTGGATGGGTTGCACCTGAACTCGAGGGGGAGCAATATCTTTGCAGGTAGGTTTGCTAGCATGGTTCGGGAGGGTTTAAACTAATTTGCAAGGGGGATGGGACCTGGAGCGATAGAGCAGTGAAAGAAGTGCATGGAGTAAAGCCAGATCTAACATATAGAGAGGCTTTGAGGAAAGAGAAGCAGAATAAACGGAGTAAAGACAGTAAGGTAGAAGGGCTGAAATGTGTGTACCTCAATGCAAGAAGCATCAGGAACAAAGGTGATGAACTGAGAGCTTGGATACATACATGGAATTATGATGTAGTGGCCATTACAGAGACTTGGCTGGCACCAGGGCAGGAATGGATTCTCAATATTCCTGGATTTCAGTGCTTTAAAAGGGATAGAGAGGGCGGAAAAAGGGGAGCAGGGTGGCATTACTGGTCAGGGATACTATTACAGCTACAGAAAGGGTGGGTAATGTAGCAGGATCCTCTTTTGAGTCAGTATGGGTGGAAGTCAGGAACAGGAAGGGAGCAGTTACTCTACTGGGGGTATTCTATAGACCCCCTGGTAGCAGCAGAGATACAGAGGAGCAGATTGGGAGGCAGATTTTGAAAAGGTGCAAAAATAACAGGATTGCTATCATGGGTGACTTTAACTTCCCTAATATTGATTGGCACCTGATTAGTTCCAAGGGTTCAGATGGGGCAGAATTTGTTAAGTGTGTCCAGGATGGATTCCTGTCACAGTATGTGGACAGGCCGACCGGGGGAATACCATACTAGATCTAGTACTAGGTAATGAACCGTGTCAGGTCACAGATCTCTCAGTGGGTGAGCATCTGGGGGACAGTGACCACCGCTCCCTGGCCTTTATAATTATCATGGAAAAGGGTAGAATCGAAGAGGACAGGAAAATTTTTAATTGGGGAAAGGTAAATTATGAGGCTATAAGGCTAGAACTTGTGGGTGTGAATTGGGATGATGCTTTTGCAGGGAAATGTACTATGGACATGTGGTCGATGTTTAGAGATCTCTTGCGGGATGTTAAGGGATAAATTTGTCCCGGTGAGGAAGATAAAGAATGGTAGGGTGAAGGAATCATGGGTGACAAGTGAGGTGGAAAATCTAGTCAGGTGGAAGAAGGCAACATACATGAGGTTTAGGAAGCAAGGATCAGCTGGGTGTATTGAGGAACATAGGGAAGCAAGAAAGGAGCTTAAGAAGGGGCTGAGAAGAGCAAGAAGGGGGCATGAGAAGGCCTTGGCGAGTAGGGTAAAGGAAAATCCCAAGGCATTCTTCAATTATGTGAAGAAAAAAAGGATGACAGGAATGAAGGTAGGACTGATTAGAGATAAAGGTGGGAAGATGTGCCTGGAGGCTGTGGAAGTGAGCGAGGTCCTCAATGAATACTTCTCTTCAGTATTCACCAATGAGAGGGAACTTGATGGTGGTGAGGACAATACGAGTGAGGTTGATGTTCTGGAGCATGCTGATATTAAGGGAGAGGAGGTGTTGGAGTTGTTAAAATACATTAGGACAGGTAAGTCCCCTGGGCCTGACTGAATATTCCCCAGGCTGCTCCACGAGGCGAGAGAAGAGATTGCTGAGCCTCTGGCTAGGATCTTTATGTCCTCGTTGTCCACAGGAATGGTACCAGAGGATTGGAGGGAGGCGAATGTTGTTCCCTTGTTCAAAAAAGGTAGTAGGGATAGTCCGGGTAATTATAGACCAGTGAGCCTTACGTCTGTGGTGGGAAAGCTGTTGGAAAAGGTTCTTAGAGATAGGATCTATAGGCATTTAGAGAATCATGGTCTGATCAGGGACAGTCAGCATGGCTTTGTGAAGGGCAGATCGTGTCTAACAAGCCTGATAGAGTTCTTTGAGGAGGTGACCAGGCATATAGATGAGGGTAGTGCAGTGGATGTGATCTACATGGATTTTAGTAAGGCATTTGACAAGGTTCCACACGGTAGGCTTATTCAGAAAGTTAGAAGGCATGGGATCCAGGGAAGTTTGGCCAGGTAGATTCAGAATTGGCTTGCCTGCAGAAGGCAGAGGGTGGTGGTGGAGGGAGTACTTTCAGATTGGAGGATTGTGACTAGTGGTGTCCCACAAGGATCTGTTCTGGGACCTCTACTTTTCGTGATTTTTATTAATGACCTGGATGTGGGGGTAGAAGGGTGTGTTGGCAAGTTTGCAGATGACACAAAGGTTGGTGGTGTTGTAGATAGTGTAGAGGATTGTCAAAGATTGCAGAGAGACATTGATAGGATGCAGAAGTGGGCTGAGAAGTGGCAGATGGAGTTCAACCCAGAGAAGTGTGAGGTTGTACACTTTGGAAGGACTAACTCCAAGGCAGAGTACAAAGTAAATGGCAGGATACTTGGTAGTGTGGAGGAGCAGAGGGATCTCGAGGTACATGTCCACAGATCCCTGAAAGTTGCCTCACAGGTGGATAGGGTAGTTAAGAAAGCTTATGGGGTGTTAGCTTTCATAAGTCGAGGGATAGAGTTTAAGAGTCGCGATGTAATGATGCAGCTCTATAAAACTCTGGTTAGACACAAAGATTGGAGGTGTTGTGGATGGAGCTGTAGGTTGTCGAAGGTTACAAGAGGATATAGACAGGATGCAGAGTTGGGCAGAAAAGTGGCAGATGGAGTTCAATCTGGATAAGTGTGAGGTGATGCATTTTGGAAGGACAAACCAGAAAGCTGAGTACAGGGTTAATGGTCAGTCCATTAACCCACAGAGGGACCTTGGGTTTCAAATCCATACACCCCTCAAGGTCGCTGCACAGGTTGATAGGATAGTTAAGAAGGCCTATGGGATGCTAGGCTTCATTAATAGGGGGATTGAGTTCAAGAGTAGAGAGCACATGTTGCAACTCTACAAATCTCTGGTAAGACCACACTTAGAGTATTGTGTTCAGTTCTGGTCACCTCATTATAGGAAGGATGTGGAAGCTATGGAGAGGGTGCAGAGGAGATTTACCAGGATGTTGCCTGGATTGGAAAACAAGTCTTATGAGGCAAGGTTAGCTGAGCTGGGACTTTTCTCTTTGGAGTGTAGAAGGATGAGAGGGGACTTGATAGAGGTCTACAAGATCATGAGAGGCATAGATAGGGTGGATAGCCAGTACCTGTTTCCCAGGGCACGAATAGCAAACACCAGAGGGCATATGTACAAAGTTAAGGGAGGGAAGTTTAGGGGAGACATCAGGGGTAAGTTTTTTTACACAGAGGGTTGTGGGTGCCTGGAATGACTTGCCAGGGATGGTGGTGGAGGCTAAAACATTAGAGGTATTTAAGAGCCTCTTGGACAGGCACATAGATGAAAAAAAATAGAGGGTTACGGGGTCGTGTGGGTTTAGTACTTTTTTTAAAGGAGTATATGGGTGGGCACAACATCGAGGGCTGAAGGGCCTGTACTGTGCTTTAGTATTCTAGTGTCTAGTGTCTAGTGTCTAATCGCTGTCTGACCCTGTTCAGGTGATGATGGATCTGTAGTACCGGGTCCCTTTGTTTCGGCACAGAACAGGTCTTTCTGACCCTTCAAGCCGTATCATCCAGCAACCCTCGATTTAATCCTAGCTTAATCGTGGGACAACTTACAACGACCAATTACCCTTTAACCAGTACATCTTTGGACTGTGGGAGGAAACCGGAGCACCCAGCGGAAACCCATGCATCCCACAGGGAGGGTGTACAAACTCCTGAAAGTGGATTGTACTCTGAACTTTGACACCGTCCTTTCCGTTCATCCTGTAAGTCCTAACCTGATTTGTCTCCCACAGTGCACACACTTGAACACACGGCATTTCTCAGCCCATTTTTCCAACTGGCCCTGATCCCAATGCAAGCTTTGATAGTCTTCCTTGCTGCCCATTGTGCAGCCTCCCCCCCCCCCCCGCAATCCTGGTGTCAATTAAAAAACATCTGTCAGCTCTATTGGCAGCGATCTTGGGGTCCACGTCCTTTGCTCCCTGAAGGTGGCCGCACAGGTTGTTAGGATGGCGAAGATGCTTTATGGAGGCTTGTCTTCATTAGCCAAGGCACTGAATTCAATTCTCAGCAGGGCATCTTTCTCCACTGCACTATTCAGCTTAGGGCAAACCGGGAGTATTGCATTCAGTTGTGGTGGCCCCATTGTAGGAGGGACATGGAGGCTTTGGAGAGGGTGAAGAAGATGCCTACCAAGATGTTCCTGTATTAGGGGGTTGGTGCTGTAAGAATCAAACTTAGAGTCAGAATCAGGTTTATTTTCATTGATAAATGTCATGAAAGTTGTTGCTTTACAGCAACTGTATAGTGCCGAACATAAAAAAAATTACTAGAATAAATTAAACGAGAAGTGTAAAAAGAAAGGAAAAAATAAGGTAGTGTTGGGGGGTTTAACAGTCCATTCAGAAATCTGACGGTGGAGGGGAAGAAGCTGTTCCTGAATCGTTGAGAGTGGGTTATCAGGCTCCTTCACCTCCTTCCTGATGAGAACAAAACACATCCTGGGTGGTGAGGACCCTTCATGATGGAGGCCGCATTCTTGCTGCATTGCCTTTTTAAGATGCCCTCGATGGTCAGGTAGATCGATAGGGGAGGTTGAATAAGCGTGAATTTTTTTCTCTGGAGCAGCAGAGAATGAGACATGATCGAAATTTATACAGTTATGAGGGGTATAGATATGCAGCTGGTATCTTGTTCCCAGGGGTCAGAATGTCCAATACTAGAGAGCATACACTCTCTAGTGTATGAAAGGGAGAAAGTTCAAAGGAGACAAGTGGGCAAAGTTTTTTACACAGAGAGTGGTAGAATGCACAGCCTGCAGTTGTGGTGTCAGCAGATACAATAGAGAATTCAAGAATCTCTCAGACAGGCACATGAATGTGCCAAGAGTGGAGGGGTATGGAGATTGAGTAAGCAGAAGGGGTGTGCTGTCATTAGCTTAATCAGTTCGGCACATCATTGTGGGCTGAATAGAAACATAGAAAATAGGTGCAGGAGTAGGCCATTCGGCCCTTCGAGCCTGCACCACCATTTATTATGATCATGGCTGATCATCCAACTCAGAACCCCACCCCAACCTTCCCTCCATACCCCCTGATCCCCGTAGCCACAAGGGCCATATCTAACTCCCTCTTAAATATAGCCAATGAACTGGCCTCATCTGTTTCCTGTGGCAGAGAATTCCACAGATTCACCACTCTCTGTGTGAAGAAGTTTTTCCTCATCTCGGTCCTAAAAGGCTTCCCCTTTATCCTCAAACTGTGACCCCTTGTTCTGGACTTCCCCAACATCGGGAACAATCTTCCTGCATCTAGCCTGTCCAATCCCTTTAGAGTTTTATACGTTTCAATCAGATCCCCCCTCAATCTCCTAAATTCCAACGAGTACAAGCCCAGTTCATCCAGTCTTTCTTCATATGAAAGTCCTGCCATCCCAGGAATCAATCTGGTGAACCTTCTTTGTACTCCCTCTATGGCAAGGATGTCTTTCCTCAGATTAGGGGACCAAAACTGCACACAATACTCCAGGTGTGGTCTCACCAAGGTCTTGTACAACTGCAGTAGTACCTCCCTGCTCCTGTACTCGAATCCTCTTGCTATGAATGCCAGCATACCATTTGCCTTTTTCACCGCCTGCTGTACCTGCATGCCAACTTTCAATGACTAGTGTATAATGACACCCAGGTCTCGTTGCACCTCCCCTTTTCCTAATCGGCCACCATTCAGATAATAATCTGTTTTCCTATTTTTGCCACCAAAGTGGATAACTTCACATTTATCCACATTAAATTGCATCTGCTATGAATTTGCCCACTCACCCAACCTATCCAAGTCACTCTGCATCCTCTTAGCATCCTCCTCACAGCTAACACTGCCACCCAGCTTGTGTCATCCGCAAACTTGGAGATGCTGCATTTAATTCCCTCATCCAAGTCATTAATATATATTGTAAACAACTGGGGTCCCAGCACTGAGCCTTGCGGTACCCCACTAGTCACCGCCTGCCATTCTGAAAAGGTCCCGTTTATTCCCACTCTTTGCTTCCTGTCTGCTAACCAATTCTCCATCCACATCAATACCTTACCCCCAATACCGTGTGCTTTAAGTTTGCACACTAATCTCCTGTGTGGGACCTTGTCAAAAGCCTTTTGAAAAACCAAATATACCACATCCACTGGTTCTCCCCTATCCACTCTACTAGTTACATCCTCAAAAAATTCTATGAGATTCGTCAGACATGATTTTTCTTTCACAAATCCATGCTGACTTTGTCCGATCATTTCACCGCTTTCCAAATGTGCTGTTATCACATCCTTGATAACTGACTCCAGCAGTTTCCCCACCATCGACGTTAGGTTAACCGGCCTATAATTCCCCGGTTTCTCTCTCCCTCCTTTTTTAAAAAGTGGGGTTACATTAGCCACCCTCCAATCCTCAGGAACTAGTCCAGAATCTAACGAGTTTTGAAAAATTATCACCAATGCATCCACTATTTCTTGGGCTACTTCCTTAAGCACTCTAGGATGCAGACCATCTGGCCCTGGGGATTTATCTGCCTTCAATCCCTTCAATTTACCTAACACCACTTCCCTACTAACATGTATTTCACTCAGTTCCTCCATCTCACTGGACCCTCTGTCCCCTACTATTTCTAGAAGATTATTTATGTCCTCCTTAGTGAAGACAGAACCAAAGTAATTATTCAGTTGGTCTGCCATGTCCTTGCTCCCCATAATCAATTCACCTGTTTCTGTCTGTAGGGGACCTACATTTGTCTTTACCAGTCTTTTCCTTTTTACATATCTATAAAAGCTTTTACAGTCAGTTTTTATGTTCCCTGCCAGTTTTCTCTCATAATCTTTTTTCCCCTTCCTAATTAAGCCCTTTGTCCTCCTCTGCTGAACTCTGAATTTCTCCCAGTCCTCAGGTGAGCCACTTTCTCTGGCTAATTTGTATGCTTCTTCTTTGGAATTGATACTATCCCTAATTTCTCTTGTCAGCCACGGGTGCACTACCTTCCTTGATTTATTCTTTTGCCAAACTGGGATGAACAATTGTTGTAGTTCATCCATGCAACCTTTAAATGCTTGCCATTGCATATCCACCGTCAATCCTTTAAGTGTCATTTGCCAGTCTATCTTAGCTAATTCACGTCTCATACCTTCAAAGTTACCCCTCTTTAAGTTCAGAACCTTTGTTTCTGAATTAACTATGTCACTCTCCATCTTAATGAAGAATTCCACCATACTATGGTCACTCTTACCCAAGGGGCCTCTCACGACAAGATTGCTAATTAACCCTTCCTCATTGCTCAAAACCCAGTCCAGAATAGCCTGCTCTCTAGTTGGTTCCTCGACATGTTGGTTCAAAAAACCATCCCGCATACATTCCAAGAAATCCTCCTCCTCAGCACCTTTACCAATTTGGTTCACCCAATCTACATGTAGATTGAAGTCACCCATTATAACTGCTGTTCCTTTATTGCACACATTTCTAATTTCCTGTTTAATACCATCTCCGACCTCACTACTACTGTTAGGTGGCCTGTACACAACTCCTACCAGCGTCTTCTGCCCCTTAGTGTTACGCAGCTCTACCCATATTGATTCCACATCTTCCCGGCTTATGTCCTTCCTTTCTATTGCGTTAATCTCTTCTTTAACCAGCAACGCCACCCCACCTCCCCTTCCTTCATGTCTATCCCTCCTGAATATTGAATATCCCTGAACATTGAACTCCCATCCTTGGTCACCCTGGAGCCATGTCTCTGTGATCCCAACTATATCATAATCATTAATAACAATCTGCACTTTCAATTCATCCACCTTATTACGAATGCTCCTTGCATTGACACACAAAGCCTTCAGGCGCTCTTTTACAACTCTCTTAGCCCTTATACAATTATGTTGAAAAGTGGCCCTTTTTAATGCTTGCCCTGGATTTGTCGGCCTGCCACTTTTACTTTTCTCCTTAGTACTTTTTGCTTCTACCCTCACTTTACACCCCTCTGTCTCTCTGCACTGGTTCCCATCCCCCTGTTGTGAACTAACCTCCTCACGCCTAGCCTCTTTAATTTGATTCCCACCCCCCAACCATTCTAGTTTAAAGTCACCTCAGTAGCCCTCGCTAATCTCCCTGCCAGGATATTGGTCCCCCTAGGATTCAAGTGTAACCCGTCCTTTTTGTACAGGTCACGCCTGCACCAAAAGAGGTCCCAATGATCCAAAAACTTGAATCCCTGCCCCCTGCTCCAATCCCTCAGCCTGTCCTGTCCTGTGCTGTCTGCTCTGTACTACGGTTTGGAAATTAAACAACACAGGGAGAGCCAGAGAAATGGAGTGATTTAACACTGAAATACTGATTCTGAAGTTAATGGTGGCATTAACATGACTATGTGGGAGTTAATGCATTTTCTTCACCTCACCCGATGACCAACTTTGCTATCTTTACGGTTGTATTATTTTTCAGAGCTCCTGAAGTACAGGACTGGTTCTGCTGAAGGATGCAAGCCTTACTTCCTTGCTTGTCAACAGAGGACCGTCACAAGAATGACCTTTGACAGGTATTGATTTTCTTCCGGGCATAGGGGACAATAACTTGTTCCGTCCCATCTCATGTGGCATCTTTTATTGCTTTCAGCGAAGAGGTTCTGTCAAATAACAGAAACTGCCTGAAGCACTGGGGGCAGAAAGACTGATAATAGAATATTGTCTTCTCGTTGACTTGATTTCAACAACACCCTAAATATTGGAGGGAGTTGAAGCAGAATTTTTATCGGTTTAAATGTTAGTGTTCCTTCCTAGACCCTCACAAGCCAGGGGTCTGATTCACATTGGCTGCATTCACTTCAGGGAATGGATGTTTGTTAGTCTTTGTTTTACATAAATTCTATTCTACTTTTTATTTTCCTGCAAAATGCCTGCAAGAAGATGAATCTCAGGGTATTTTATGGTGACATATAGGCACTTTGACAATGAATTTACTTTGAACTGCCTATGCTCCATTGCAAGTGGAACTGATAGGCTCTTCAGCCACAGGGAGGTGGGATCTGCAGAGAGCCACTGATTAGTCTTGTTGCCTTGGAAGAGAAACTCTTAGGAATAGGTTTGGACCTATCACCACAAACCATCTCACTCGGCAGGACAAGGAATAACAGTGTTCCCTGCCTGGGTCAGACTCAGTCTTCTGGTGATCCTTTATCTGTTTGGCGAGAGTAACCAACAAGCTGAGCACCAGGTCAGACATAGCAGCTTGACCAAAGTCAAAGTCGTTTATTGTCAGACGCACAAGTACGTGCGTGCACATGTCCGATGGAAAATTTACCAGCAGCATCACAGGCACACAGCTTTCGAGACACTACATTGACAAGAAAAACCAGAATTGAACAGAAATTATATAAAATTGTACAAGAATGAAAACAATCAGAGCAAAAGAAAGTCCAAGTTCATTGCAGTATAAATTGATCATAGTGTTGCTAAACTGAGGTAGTGATTAGGGTTGTGCAGGTCGATTTAAGAGCCAAATGGTTGAAGGGAAGTCGCTGTCCTTGAATCAGGCAGGATGGGACATCAGGCTTCTGTACCTTCTGCCTGGCAGCAGCTGCCAGAAGATGGTGTGGCCTGGACGACCAGGGACTTTGATGATGGATATAGGGAAAAATAGTGTTCATGGACTTTTCAAGACACGATAGCGTGGCGGTTAGCGTGTTGCTATTACAGCTTGGAGTGTCGGAATTCAATTCCAGCGTCCTCTGTGAGAAGTTTATGCATCCTTCCTGTGAGCGTGTGGATTTCCTCCGGGTGCTCTGGTTTCCTCCCACATTCCAAAGATGTACTGTAAATGCATTGTAAATTGTCCTGTGATTAGTCTAGAGTTTAAGTAGGTGGGTCGTTGGAAGGTGTGGCTCGTTGGACTGGAAGGACCTGTTCTGCTCTCTATCTCTCAATAAATTCAGAAAAAAATTATATATATATTTGTTATATTTTAATAATATCAGCCCCTCAGTCTAAATACTGTAGCGAGTACAGGCCCAGAACTGTCAAATGCTCCTCATATATTAACTCCTCCATTCTTGCCTTGGCATGGGGGGACTGATGGGGAGAGGTCCTTCAGGCAGGGAACACGGGATGTTGGGATGAGTTCAGAGTGAGGAGCTTGGCCATTTCCAGTCACAATACTGAGGACAAATGCAGCTGCAGGTGCTGGAATCTGGTAAAAGCAGAACACTGGAAATACTCACTGGGTCAGGCAGCAACCGTGCAGGCAAAAGACGCCAGTGATATTTCATGTCATGATTGTGCATCAGTGTGGAAAGGGGTTGCTGGTGTATTGGAGTCGACAAAACAGGTGAGACAGTGGCTGATCACTTGTCTATTCCCATTCTGATCACTCTCTATCACCTTGTCCATTCCCATTCAGATCACTCTCTATCACCTTGTCAATTCCACATTCTGATCATTCTCTATCACCTTGTCAATACCCATTCTGATCACTCTATATCGCGTTGTCTATTCCCATTCTGATCACTCTTAATCACCTTGTCAATTCCACATTCTGATCACTTTTTATCACCTTGTCAATTCCCATTCTGATCACTCTCTATCGCCCTGTCCATTCCCCATTCCTATCATGCTCTATCACCTTGACCATTCCCCATTCTGATCACTATTTATCACCTTGTCACTTCCCATTCTGATCCCTCTTTATCACCTTGTCAATTCCCATTCTGATCACTCTCTATTGCCTTGTCAATTCCCATTCTGATCACTCCAGATCACCTTGTCCATTCCCATTCTGATCACTCTCTATTGCGTTGTCAATACCCATTCTGATCACTCTTTCTTGCCTTGTCCATTCCCCATTCTCATTACTCTTTATCACCTTGTCAATTCCCATTCAGATCACTCTTTATCGCCTTCTCCATTTGTCATTCTGAACATTGTCTATCACCATGTCAATTCCCCATTCTGATCACTCTCTATCACCTTGTCAATTTCCCATTCTGATTACTCTTTATAACCTTGTCAATTCCCATTCTGATCACTCTACATCTCCTTGTCCATTCCCATTCTGATCACTCTTTAGTGCTTGGTAAATTCCCAATTCTGATCACCCTCTATTGCCTTGTCCATTCCACATTCTGATCACTCTCTATCACCTTGTCAATTCCCATTCTGATCACTCTTTATCACCTTGTCCATTCCCCATTCTGATCACTCTCTATCACCTTGTTAATTTGCCATTCTGAATATTGTCTACCACCTTGTCAATTCCCATTCATATCAATCTCTTTCACCCTGTTAATTCCCCATTCTGATCACTCTTTATCGTTTTGTCCATTCGCCACGCTCTTCACTCTCTATCGCTTTGTCAATTTCCCATTGTGAATATTGTTTATTGCCTTCTCAGTTCCCATTCATATCACTCTCTATCACCTTCTCTATTCGCCATTCTGATCACTCTTCATCACCATGTTAATTCCTATTCTGATCACTCTCTATCACCTTGTCAATTTCCAATCATGATTACTCTTTATAACCTTGTCAATTCCCATTCTGATCACTCTATGTCTCCTTGTCCATTCTCATTCTGATCACTCTTTATTACGTGGTCAATCCCCAAATCTGATCACCCTCTATCGCCTTGTCCATTCCCCATTCTGACCACTCTAATACCTTGTCCACTCCCATTCTGATCACTCTTTATCGCCTTGTCAATTCCCATTCTGATCACTGTCTACCACATTGTTAATTCCCATTCTGATCACTCTTTATCACCTTGTGAATTCCCATTCTGATCACTCTCTATCGCCTTGTCCATTCCCCATTCTGATCACTCTTTATCACCTTGTGAATTCCCATTCTGATCACTCTCTATCGCCTTGTCCATTCCCCATTCTGATCACTCGTTATCACCTTGTGAATTCCCATTCTGATTACACTTTATTGCCTTGTCCATTGCCCATTCGGATCACTCTCTATAACATTGTCAATTCCCCATTCTGATCACTCTCTATCACCTTGTTAATTCCCCATTCTGATCACTCTTTATCACCTTGTGAATTCCCATTCTGATCACTCTCTATCGCCTTGTCCATTCCCCATTCTGATCACTCGTTATCACCTTGTGAATTCCCATTCTGATTACACTTTATTGCCTTGTCCATTGCCCATTCGGATCACTCTCTATAACATTGTCAATTCCCCATTCTGATCACTCTCTATCACCTTGTTAATTCCCCATTCTGATCACTCTTTATCACCTTGTTAATTCCCCATTCTGAGCACTCTCTATCGCCGTCAATTCCCATTCTGATCACTCTCTATCACCATGTTAATTCCCATTCTGATCACTCTCTATCACCTTGTCAATTCTCATTCTGATCACTCTCTATCACCTTGTCCATTCCCATTCTGATCACTCTCTATCACCTTGTCCATTATCATTCTGATCACTCTCTATCACCTTGTCCATTCCCATTCTGATCACTCTCTATCACCTTGTCCATTCTCATTCTGATCACTCTCCATCACCTTGTCAATTCCCATTCTGATCACTCTCTATCGACTTGTCCATTTTCATTGTGATCGTCTCTATCGCCTTGTGCATTCCGATTCTGATAACTCCTTATGATCTCATCCATTCCCCATTCTGATCACTCTTTATCACCATGTTAATTCCCATTCTGATCACTCTTTATCGCCTTGTCCATTCCCATTCTGATCACAATATATCTCTTTGTCCATTCTCATTCTGATCACTCTTTATTGCCTGGTCAATTCCCAATTCTGACCACTCTCTATCGCCTTGTGAATTCCCATTCTGATCACTCTAGATCACCTTGTGAATACCCATTCTGATCACTCTCTATCACCTTGTCTATTCGCCATTCTGATCACTCTTTATCACCATGTTAATTCCAATTCTGATCCCTCTTTATCGCTTTGTCAATTCCCATTCTGATCACTCTAATCTCCTTGTCCATTCCCATTCTGATCACTCTTTATTGCCTGGTCAATTCCCTATTCTGATCACCCTCTATCGCCTTGTCCATTCCCATTCTGATCACTCTAGATCACCTTGCGAATTCCCATTCTGATCACTCTCTATCACCTTGTCTATTCTCCATTCTGATCACTCTTTATCACCATGTTAATTCCCATTCTAATCACTCTTTATCGCCTTGTCAATTCCCCATTCTGATCACTCTCTATCGCCGTCAATTCCCATTCTGATCACTCTCTATTACCTTGTCAATTCACATTCTGATCACTCTCTATCACCTTGTCCATTCCCATTCTGATCACTCTCTATCGCCTTGTCCATTCCCCATTCTGATCACTCTCTATCGCCGTCAATTCCCATTCTGATCACTCTCTATTACCTTGTCAATTCACATTCTGATCACTCTCTATCACCTTGTCCATTCCCATTCTGATCACTCTCTATCGCCTTGTCCATTCCCCATTCTGATCACTCGTTATCACCTTGTGAATTCCCATTCTGATTACACTTTATTGCCTTGTCCATTGCCCATTCGGATCACTCTCTATAACATTGTCAATTCCCCATTCTGATCACTCTCTATCACCATGTTAATTCCCATTCTGATCACTCTCTATCGCCGTCAATTCCCATTCTGATCACTCTCTATTACCTTGTCAATTCACATTCTGATCACTCTCTATCACCTTGTCCATTCCCATTCTGATCACTCTCTATCACCTTGTCCATTCTCATTCTGATCACTCTCCATCACCTTGTCAATTCCCATTCTGATCACTCTCTATCGACTTGTCAATTTCCAATCATGATTACTCTTTATAACCTTGTCAATTCCCATTCTGATCACTCTATGTCTCCTTGTCCATTCTCATTCTGATCATTCTTTATTACGTGGTCAATCCCCAAATCTGATCACCCTCTATCGCCTTGTCCATTCCCCATTCTGACCACTCTTTATCACCTTGTCCATTTCCATTCTGATCACTCTCTATCACCTTGTCAATTCCCATTCTGATCACTCTCTATCACCTTGTTAATTCCCATTCTGATCACTCTTTATCACCTTGTGAATTCCCATTCTGATCACTCTCTATCGCCTTGTCCATTCCCCATTCTGATCACTCGTTATCACCTTGTGAATTCCCATTCTGATTACACTTTATTGCCTTGTCCATTGCCCATTCGGATCACTCTCTATAACATTGTCAATTCCCCATTCTGATCACTCTCTATCACCTTGTTAATTCCCCATTCTGAGTACTCTCTATCGCCATCAATTCCCATTCTGATCACTCTCTATCACCATGTTAATTCCCATTCTGATCACTCTTTATCGCCTTGTCCATTCCCATTCTGATCACAATATATCTCTTTGTCCATTCTCATTCTGATCACTCTTTATTGCCTGGTCAATTCCCAATTCTGATCACTCTCTATCGCCTTGTGAATTCCCATTCTGATCACTCTAGATCACCTTGTGAATTCCCATTCTGATCACTTTCTATCACCTTGTCTATTCGCCATTCTGATCACTCTTTATCACCATGTTAATTCCAATTCTGATCCCTCTTTATCGCTTTGTCAATTCCCATTCTGATCACTCTATATCTCCTTGTCCATTCTCATTCTGATCACTCTATATCTGCACGTCCATTACCATTCTGATCACTCTCTATCACCTTGTCTATTCTCCATTCTGATCACTCTTTATCACCTTGTCAATTCCCATTCTGATCACTCTATATCTCCTTGTCCATTCTCATTCTGATCACTCTTTATCACCTTGTCAATTCCCCATTCTGATCACTCTCTATCACCTTGTCAATTTCCCATTCTGATTACTCTTTATAACCTTGTCAATTCCCATTCTGATCACTCTAATCTCCTTGTCCATTCCCATTCTGATCACTCTTTATTGCCTGGTCAATTCCCTATTCTGATCACCCTCTATCGCCTTGTCCATTCCCATTCTGATCACTCTAGATCACCTTGCGAATTCCCATTCTGATCACTCTCTATCACCTTGTCTATTCTCCATTCTGATCACTCTTTATCACCATGTTAATTCCCATTCTAATCACTCTTTATCGCCTTGTCAATTCCCCATTCTGATCACTCTCTATCGCCGTCAATTCCCATTCTGATCACTCTCTATTACCTTGTCAATTCACATTCTGATCACTCTCTATCACCTTGTCCATTCCCATTCTGATCACTCTCTATCGCCTTGTCCATTCCCCATTCTGATCACTCGTTATCACCTTGTGAATTCCCATTCTGATTACACTTTATTGCCTTGTCCATTGCCCATTCGGATCACTCTCTATAACATTGTCAATTCCCCATTCTGATCACTCTCTATCACCATGTTAATTCCCATTCTGATCACTCTCTATCGCCGTCAATTCCCATTCTGATCACTCTCGATCACCACGTTAATTCCCCATTCTGATCACTCTCTATCACCTTGTTAATTCCCCATTCTGATCACTCTTTATCACCTTGTTAATTCCCCATTCTGAGCACTCTCTATCACCATGTTAATTCCCATTCTGATCACACTCTATCACCTTGTCAATTCTCATTCTGATCACTCTCTATCACCTTGTCCATTCTCATTCTGATCATTCTGTATCACCTTGTCCATTCTCATTCTGATCACTCTCCATCACCTTGTCAATTCCCATTCTGATCACTCTCTATCGACTTGTCGATTTTCATCGTGATCACTCTCTATCGCCTTGTACATTCCGATTCTGATTACTCCTTATGATCTCATCCATTCCCCATTCTGATCACTCTTTATCACCTTGTGAATTCCCATTCTGATTACACTTTATTGCCTTGTCCATTGCCCATTCGGATCACTCTCTATAACATTGTCAATTCCCCATTCTGATCACTCTCTATCACCATGTTAATTCCCATTCTGATCACTCTCTATCGCCGTCAATTCCCATTCTGATCACTCTCTATTACCTTGTCAATTCACATTCTGATCACTCTCTATCACCTTGTCCATTCCCATTCTGATCACTCTCTATCACCTTGTCCATTCTCATTCTGATCACTCTCTATCGCCTTGTCAATTCCCATTCTGATCACTCTCCATCACCTTGTCAATTCCCATTCTGATCACTCTCTATCGACTTGTCCATTTTCATTGTGATCACTCTCTATCGTCTTGTGCATTCCGATTCTGATTACTCCTTATGATCTCGTCCATTCCCCATTCTGATCACTCTTTATCACCTTGTCAATTCCCATTCTGATCACTCTCTATCACCTTGTCAATTCCCATTCTGATCACTCTCTATCTCCTTGTCCATTCTCATTCTGATCACTCTTTATTGCCTGGTCAATTCCCAATTCTGATCACCCTCTATTGCCTTGTCCATTCCCATTCTGATCACTCTCTATCACCTTGTCAATTCCCATTCTGATCACTCTCTATCACCTTGTCCATTCCCCATTCTGATCACTCTCTATCACATTGTTAATTTGCCATTCTGAATATTGTCTATCACCTTGTTAATTCCCATTCATATCACTCTCTATCACCTTGTTAATTGCCCATTCTGATCACTCTGTATCACCATGTAAATTCCCATTCTGATCACTCTTTATTGTCTTGTCCATTCCCCACGCTCTTCACTCTCTATCGCCTTGTCAATTTCCCATTGTGAATATTGTCTATTGCCTTCTCAGTTCCCATTCATATCACTCTCTATCACCTTCTCTATTCGCCATTCTGATCACTCTCTATCACCTTGTTAATTCCCCATTCTGATCACTCTTTATCACCTTGTTAATTCCCCATTCTGATCACTCTCTATCGCCGTCAATTCCCATTCTGATCACTCTCTATCACCATGTTAATTCCCATTCTGATCACTCTCTATCACCTTGTCCATTCTCATTCTGATCACTCTCTATCGACTTGTCCATTTTCATTGTGATCACTCTCTATCGCCTTGTGCATTCCGATTCTGATTACTCCTTATGATCTCGTCCATTCCCCATTCTGATCACTCTTTATCACCATGTCAATTCCCCATTCTGATCACTCTCTATCACCTTGACAATTCCCATTCTGATCACTCTATATCTCTTTGTTCATTCTCATTCTGATCACTCTTTATTGCCTGGTCAATTCCCAATTCTGATCACTCTCTATCGTCCTGTCCATTCCCATTCTGATCACTCCAGATCACCTTGTGAATTCCCATTCTGATCACTCTCTATCACCTTGTCAATTTCCAATCATGATTACTCTTTATAACCTTGTCAATTCCCATTCTGATCACTCTCTATCACCTTGTCAATTCTCATTCTCATCACTCTTTATTACGTGGTCAATTCCCAATTCTGATCACCCTCTATCGCCTTGTCCATTCCCCATTGTGACCACTCTAATACCTTCTCCACTCCCATTCTGATCACTCTTTATCGCCTTGTCAATTCCCATTCTGATCACTCTCTATCACCTTGTTAATTCCCATTCTGATCACTCTTTATCACCTTGTGAATTCCCATTCTGATCACTCTCTATCGCCTTGTCCATTCCCCATTCTGATCACTCGTTATCACCTTGTGAATTCCTATTCTGATTACACTTTATTGCCTTGTCCATTGCCCATTCGGATCACTCTCTATAACATTGTCAATTCCCCATTCTGATCACTCTCTATCACCTTGTTAATTCCCCATTCTGATCACTCTTTATCACCATGTTAATTCCCATTCTGATCACTCTCTATCGCCGTCAATTCCCATTCTGATCACTCTCGATCACCATGTTAATTCCCCATTCTGATCACTCTCTATCACCTTGTTAATTCCCCAGTCTGATCACTCTTTATCACCTTGTTAATTCCCCATTCTGAGCACTCTCTATCGCCGTCAATTCTCATTCTGATCACGCTTTATCACCTTGTCAATTCCCCATTCTGATCACTCTCTATCACCTTGCCAATTTCCCATTCTGATTACTCTTTATAACCTTGCCAATTCCCATTCTGATCACTCTACATCTCCTTGTCCATTCTCATTCTGATCACTCTTTATTGCCTGGTCAATTCCCAATTCTGATCACTCTCTTTCGCCTTGTGAATTCCCATTCTGATCACTCTAGATCACCTTGTGAATACCCATTCTGATTACTCTCTATCACCTTGTCTATTCGCCATTCTGATCACTCTTTATCACCATGTTAATTCCAATTCTGATCCCTCTTTATTGCGTTGTCAATTCCCATCCTGATCACTCTATATCTGCATGTCCATTCTCATTCTGATCACTCTTTATCACCTTGTCAATTCTCATTCTGATCACTCTTTATCACCTTGTCAATTCCCATTCTGATCACTCTATATCTCCTTGTCCATTCTCATTTTGATCACTCTTTATCACCTTGTCAATTCCCCATTCTGATCACTCTCTATCACCTTGTCAATTTCCCATTCTGATTACTCTCTATCACCTTGTCAATTCCCATTCTGATCACTCTCTATCACCATGTTAATTCCCATTCTGATCACTCTCTATCACCTTGTCCATTCTCATTCTGATCACTCTCTATCGACTTGTCCATTTTCATTGTGATCACTCTCTATCGCCTTGTGCATTCCGATTCTGATTACTCCTTATGATCTCGTCCATTCCCCATTCTGATCACTCTTTATCACCATGTTAATTCCCATTCTAATCACTCTTTATCTCTTTGTCCATTCTCATTCTGATCACTCTTTATTGCCTGGTCAATTCCCAATTCTGATCACTCTCTATCGTCTTGTCCATTCCCATTCTGATCACTCCAGATCACCTTGTGAATTCCCATTCTGATCACTCTGTATCACCTTGTCTATTCGCCATTCTGATCACTCTTTATCACCATGTTCATTCCGGTTCTGATCACTCTTTATCGCATTGTCAATTCCCATTCTGATCACTCTATATCTGCATGTCCATTCTCATTCTGATCACTCTTTATCACCTTGTCAATTCTCATTCTGATCACTCTTTATCACCTTGTCAATTCCCATTCTGATCACTCTTTATCTGCATCTCCATTCTCCATCTGATCACTCTTTATCACCTTGTGAATCCCCATTCTGATCACTCTCTATCACCTTGTCCATTTCCATTCTGATCACTCTCTATCACCTTGTCAATTCCCATTCTGATCACTCTCCATCACCTTGTCAATTCCCATTCTGATCACTCTCTATCGACTTGTCCATTTTCATTGTGATCACTCTCCGTCACCTTGTCAATTCCCATTCTGATCACTCTCTATCGACTTGTCCATTTTCATTGTGATCACTCTCCATCACCTTGTCCATTCTCATTTTGATCACTCTTTATCACCTTGTCAATTCCCCATTCTGATCACTCTCTATCACCTTGTCAATTTCCCATTCTGATTACTCTTTATAACCTTGTCAATTCCCATTCTGATCACTCTACATCTCCTTGTCCATTCTCATTCTGATCACTCTTTATTGCCTGGTCAATTCCCAATTCTGATCACCCTCTATCGCCTTGTCCATTCCCATTCTGATCACTCTAGATCACCTTGCGAATTTCCATTCTGATCACTCTCTATCACCTTGTCTATTCCCCATTCTGATCACTCTTTATCACCATGTTAATTCCCATTCTGATCACTCTTTATCGCCTTGTCAATTCCCATTCTGATCACTCTCTATCACCTTGTCAATTCCCATTCTGATCACTCTCTATCACCTTGTCCATTCTCATTCTGATCACTCTCTATCACCTTGTCAATTCCCAATTCTGATCACCCTCTATCGCCTTGTCCATTCCCATTCTGATCACTCCAGATCACCTTGTGAATTCCCATTCTGATCACTCTCTATCACCTTGTCAATTTCCAATTATGATTACTCTTTATAACCTTGTCAATTCCCATTCTGATCACTCACATCTCCTTGTCCATTCTCATTCTGATCACTCTTTATCACCTTGTCAATTCCCCATTCTGATCACTCTCTATTACCTTTGTAATTCCCATTCTGACACTCTATCACCTTGTAATTCCCATTCTGATCACTCTCTACCACATTGTCAATTTCCATTCTGATCACTCTTTATCACCTTGTGAATTCCCATTCTGATCACTCTCTATCGCCTTGTCCATTCCCCATTCTGATCACTCTCTATCACCTTGTCAATTCCCATTCTGATTACCCTTTATTGCCTTGTCCATTCCCATTCTGATCACTCTCGATCACCATGTTAATTCCCCATTCTGATCACTCTCTATCACCTTGTTAATTCCCCATTCTGATCACTCTTTATCACCTTGTGAATTCCCATTCTGATCACTCTCTATCGCCATGTCAATTCCCATTATGATCACTCTCTATCACCTTGTCCATTCTCATTGTGATCACTCTCTATCGCCTTGTCAATTCCCATTCTGATCACTCTATATCTCTTTCTCCATTCCCATTCTGATCACTCTCATCGCATTGTCCATTCCCATTGTCATCACTCTCTATCACCTTGTTAATTCCCCATTCTGATCACTCTTTATCACCTTGTCAATTCCCCATTCTGATCACTCTCTATCACCTTGTCAATTTCCCATTCTGATTACTCTCTATCACCTTGTCAATTTCCCATTCTGATTACTCTTTAATACCTTGTCAATTCCCATTCTGATCACTCTACATCTCCTTGTCCATTCTCATTCTGATCACTCTTTATTGCCTGGTCAATTCCCAATTCTGATCACCCTCTATCGCCTTGTCCATTCCCATTCTGATCACTCTTTATCACCCTGTGAATTCCCATTCTGATCACTCTCTATCACTTTGTCTATTCGCCATTCTGATCACTCTTTATCACCATGTTAATTCCGATTCTGATCACTCTTTATCGCTTTGTCAATTACCTTTCTGATAACTCTATATCTGCATGTCCATTCTCATTCTGATCACTCCTTATCACCTTGTCAATTCTCATTCTGATCACTCTTTATCACCTTGTCAATTCCCATTCTGATCACTCTATATCTCCTTGTCCATTCTCATTCTGATCACTCTTTATCACCTTGTCAATTCCCCATTCTGATCACTCTCTATCACCTTGTCAATTTCCCATTCTGATCACTCTCTATCACCTTGTCAATTCCCATTCTGATCACTCTCTATCACCTTGTTAATTCCCATTCTGATCACTCTCTATCACCTTGTCCATTCCCATTCTGATCACTCTCTATCACCTTGTCCATTTTCATTGTGATCACTCTCTATCGCCTTGTGCATTCCGATTCTGATTACTCCTTATGATCTCGTCCATTCCCCATTCTGATCACTCTTTATCACCATGTTAATTCCCATTCTGATCACTCTTTATCTCTTTGTCCATTCTCATTCTGATCACTCTTTATTGCCTGGTCAATTCCCAATTCTGATCACTCTCTATCGCCTTGTCCATTCCCATTCTGATCACTCTAGATCACCTTGTGAATTCCCATTCTGATCACTCTCTATCACTTTGTCTATTCGCCATTCTGATCACTCTTTATCACCATGTTAATTCCGATTCTGATCACTCTTTATCGCCTTGTCAATTCCCATTCTGATCACTCTATATCTGCATGTCCATTCTCATTCTGATCACTCTTTATCACCTTGTCAATTCTCATTCTGATCACTCTCTATCACCTTGTCAATTCCCATTCTGATCACTCGATATCTGCATGTCCATTCTCCTTCTGATCACTCTTTATCACCTTGTCAATTCCCATTCTGATCACTCTCTATCACCTTGTCAATTCCCATTCTGATCACTCTCTATCACCTTGTCAATTCCCATTCTGATCACTCTCTATCGACTTGTCCATTTTCATTGTGATCACTCTCCATCACCTTGTCAATTCCCATTCTGATCACTCTCTATCGACTTGTCCATTTTCATTGTGATCACTCTCCATCACCTTGTCCATTCTCATTCTGATCACTCTTTATCACCTTGTCAATTCCCCATTCTGATCACTCTCTATCACCTTGTCAATTTCCCATTCTGATTACTCTTTATAACCTTGTCAATTCCCATTCTGATCACTCTACATCTCCTTGTCCATTCTCATTCTGATCACTCTTTATTGCCTGGTCAATTCCCAATTCTGATCACCCTCTATCGCCTTGTCCATTCCCATTCTGATCACTCTAGATCACCTTGCGAATTTCCATTCTGATCACTCTTTATCGCCTTGTCAATTCGCCATTCTGATAACTCTCTATCACCTTGTCAATTCCCATTCTGATCACTCTCTATCTCCTTGTCCATTCTCATTCTGATCACTCTCTATCACCTTGTCAATTCCCATTCTGATCACTCTCTATCACCTTGTCAATTTCCCATTCTGATCACTCTTTATCACCTTGTTAATTCCCCATTCTGATCACTCTCTATCACCTTGTCAATTCCCATTCTGATCACTCTCTATCACCTTGTCAATTCCCATTCTGATCACTCTCTATCACCTTGTCTATTCCCCATTCTGATCACTCTTTATCAACATGTTAATTCCCATTCTGATCACTCTCTATCGCCGTCAATTCCCATTCTGATCACTCTCTATCACCTTGTTAATTCCCATTCTGATCACTCTCTATCGCCTTGTCAATTCCCATTCTGATCACTCTCTATTACCTTGTCAATTCTCATTCTGATCACTCTCTATCACCTTGTCCATTCCCATTCTGATCACTCTCTATCACCTTGTCCATTCTCATTCTGATCACTCTCTATCACCTTGTCCATTCCCCATTCTGATCACTCTCTATCACCTTGTCAATTCCCATTCTGATCACTCTCTATCACCTTGTCCATTCTCATTCTGATCACTCTCTATCACCTTGTCAATTCCCATTCTGATCACTCTCTATCACCTTGTCAATTCCCATTCTGATCACTCTCTATCACCTTGTCCATTCTCATTCTGATCACTCTCTATCGCCTTGTCAATTCTCATTCTGATCACTCTTTATCACCTTGTCAATTCTCATTCTGATCACTCTATATCTCCTTGTCCATTCTCATTCTGATCACTCTTTATCACCTTGTCAATTCCCCATTCTGATCACTCTCTATCACCTTGTCAATTTCCCATTCTGATTACTCTTTATAACCTTGTCAATTCCCATTCTGATCACTCTACATCTCCTTGTCCATTCTCATTCTGATCACTCTAATTGCCTGGTCAATTCCCAATTCTGATCACCCTCTATTGCCTTGTCCATTCCCCATTCTGATCACTCTCTATCACCTTGTCAATTCCCATTCTGATCACTCTTTATCACCTTGTCCATTCCCCATTCTGATCACTCTCTATCACCTTGTTAATTTGCCATTCTGAATATTGTCTATCACCTTGTTAATTCCCATTCATATCACTCTCTATCACCTTGTTAATTGCCCATTCTGATCACTCTGTATCACCATGTAAATTCCCATTCTGATCACTCTTTATTGTCTTGTCCATTCCCCACGCTCTTCACTCTCTATCGCCTTGTCAATTTCCCATTGTGAATATTGTCTATTGCCTTCTCAGTTCCCATTCATATCACTCTCTATCACCTTGTCTATTCGCCATTCTGATCACTCTCTATCACCTTGTTAATTCCCCATTCTGATCACTCTTTATCACCTTGTTAATTCCCCATTCTGATCACTCTCTATCGCCGTCAATTCCCATTCTGATCACTCTCTATCACCTTGTCCATTCCCATTCTGATCACTCTCTATCACCTTGTCCATTCCCATTCTGATCACTCTCTATCGACTTGTCCATTTTCATTGTGATCACTCTCTATCGCCTTGTGCATTCCGATTCTGATTACTCCTTATGATCTCGTCCATTCCCCATTCTGATCACTCTTTATCACCATGTTAATTCCCATTCTGATCACTCTTTATCGCCTTGTCAATTCCCCATTCTGATCACTCTCTATCACCTTGTCAATTCCCATTCTGATCACTCTATATCTCTTTGTCCATTCTCATTCTGATCACTCTTTATCACCTTGTCAATTCCCATTCTGATCACTCTCTATCGCCTTGTCAATTCCCATTCTGATCACTCTCTATCGACTTGTCCATTTTCATTGTGATCACTCTCCATCACCTTGTCAATTCCCATTCTGATCACTCTTTATCACCATGTTAATTCCCATTCTGATCACTCTTTATCGCCTTGTCAATTGCCCATTCTGATCACTCTCTATCACCTTGTCAATTCCCATTCTGATCACTCTATATCTCTTTGTCCATTCTCATTCTGATCACTCTTTATTGCCTGGTCAATTCCCAATTCTGATCACTCTCTATCGTCTTGTCCATTCCCATTCTGATCACTCCAGATCACCTTGTGAATTCCCATTCTGATCACTCTCTATCACTTTGTCTATTCGCCATTCTGATCACTCTTTATCACCATGTTAATTCCGATTCTGATCACTCTTTATCGCCTTGTCAATTCCCATTCTGATCACTCTATATCTGCATGTCCATTCTCATTCTGATCACTCTTTATCACCTTGTCAATTCTCATTCTGATCACTCTTTATCACCTTGTCAATTCCCATTCTGATTACTCTATATCTGCATGTACATTCTCATTCTGATCACTCTTTATTGCCTGGTCAATTCCCAATTCTGATCACCCTCTATCACCTTGTCCATTCCCATTCTGATCACTCTCTATCACCTTGTCAATTCCCATTCTGATCACTCTTTATCACCTTGTCAATTCTCATTCTGATCACTCTCTATCACCTTGTCAATTCCCATTCTGATCACTCTTTATCACCTTGTCAATTCCCATTCTGATTACCCTCTATAGCCATGTCCATTCCCCATTCTGATCACTCTCTATCGACTTGTCCATTTTCATTGTGATCACTCTCCATCACCTTGTCAATTCCCATTCTGATCACTCTTTATCACCATGTTAATTCCCATTCTGATCACTCTCTATCACCATATTAATTCCCATTCTGATCACTCTCTATCACCTTGTCCATTCCCATTCTGATCACTCTCTATCACCTTGTCCATTCCCATTGTGATCACTCTCTATCGCCTTGTGCATTCCCATTCTGATCACTCTCTATCACCTTGTCCATTCCCCATTCTGATCACTCTCTATCACCTTGTCAATTCCCATTCTGATCACTCTATATCTCCTTGTCCATTCTCATTCTGATCACTCTTTATCACCTTGTCAATTCCCCATTCTGATCACTCTCTATCACCTTGTCAATTTCCCATTCTGATTACTCTTTATAACCTTGCCAATTCCCATTCTGATCACTCTACATCTCCTTGTCCATTCTCATTCTGATCACTCTTTATTGCCTGGTCAATTCCCAATTCTGATCACCCTCTATCGCCTTGTCCATTCCCATTCTGATCACTCTTGATCACCTTGAGAATTCCCATTCTGATCACTCTCTATCACCTTGTCTATTCGCCATTCTGATCACTCTTTATCACCATGTTAATTCCCATTCTGATCACTCTCTATTACCTTGTCAGTTCTCATTCTGATCACTCTCTATCACCTTGTCAATTTCCCATTCTGATCACTCTCTATCACCTTGTCAATTTCCCATTCTGATTACTCTTTATAACCTTGTCAATTCCCATTCTGATCACTCCACATCTCCTTGTCCATTCTCATTCTGATCACTCTTTATCACCTTGTCCATTCCCCATTCTGATCACTCTCTATTACCTTGTTAATTTGCCATTGTGAATATTGTCTATCAGCTTGTTAATTGCCATTCATATTACTCTCTATCACCTTGTTAATTCCCCATTCTATCACTCTTTATCACCATGTTAATTCCCATTCTGATCATTCTGATCACTCTTTATTGTCTTGTCCATTCCCCACGCTCTTCACTCTCTATCGCCTTGTCAATTTCCCATTGTGAATATTGTCTATTGCCTTCTCAGTTCCCATTCATATCACTCTCTATCACCTTGTCTATTCGCCATTCTGATCACTCTCTATCACCTTGTTAATTCCCCATTCTGATCACTCTTTATCACCTTCTTAATTCCCTATTCTGATCACTCTCTATCGCCGTCAATTCCCATTCTGATCACTCTCTATCACCTTGTCCATTCTCATTCTGATCACTCTCTATCACCTTGTCCATTCCCATTCTGATCACTCGCTATCACCTTGTCCATTCTCATTCTGATCACTCTCTATCGACTTGTCCATTTTCATTGTGATCACTCTCTATCGCCTTGTGCATTCCGATTCTGATTACTTCTTATGATCTCGTCCATTCCCCATTCTGATCACTCTCTATCACCTTGTCAATTCCCCATTCTGATCCCTGTCTATCACCTTGTCAATTCCCATTCTGATCACTCTATATCTCTTTGTCCATTCTCATTCCGATCACTCTTTATTGCCTGGTCAATTCCCAATTCTGATCACTCTCTATCGTCTTGTCCATTCCCATTCTGATCACTCCAGAACACCTTGTGAATTCCCATTCTGATCACTCTCTATCACCTTGTCTATTCGCCATTCTGATCACTCTTTATCACCATGTTAATTTCGGTTCTGGTCACTCTTTATCGCATTGTCAATTCCCATTCTGATCACTCTATATCTGCATGTCCATTCTCATTCTGATCACTCTTTATCACTTTGTCAATTCACATTCTGATCACTCTTCTTCACCTTGTCAATTCCCATTCTGATCACTCGATATCTGCATGTCCATTCTCCTTCTGATCACTCTATATCTGCATGTTCATTCTCATTCTGATCACTCTTTATCACCTTGTCAATTCACATTCTGATCACTCTTCTTCACCTTGTCAATTCCCATTCTGATCACTCGATATCTGCATGTCCATTCTCGTTCTGATTACTCCTTATGATCTCGTCCATTCCCCATTCTTATCACTCTTCATCACCATGTTAATTCCCATTCTGAAAACTCTTTATCGCCTTGTCAATTCCCATTCTGATCACTCTATATCTGCATGTCCATTCTCATTCTGATCACTCTTTATCACCTTGTCAATTCTCATTCTGATCACTCTCTATCACCATATTAATTCCCATTCTGATCACTCTCTATCACCTTGTCCATTCTCATTGTGATCACTCTCTATCGCCTTGTGCATTCCGATTCTGATTACTCCTTATGATCTCGTCCATTCCCCATTCTGATCACTCTTCATCACCTTGTCAATTCCCATTCTGATCACTCTATATCTCCTTGTCTATTCTCATTCTGATCACTCTCTGTCACCTTGTCAATTTCTCATTCTGATTACTCTTTATAACCTTGCCAATTCCCATTCTGATCACTCTACATCTCCTTGTCCATTCTCATTCTGATCACTCTTTATTGCCTGGTCAATTCCCAATTCTGATCACCCTCTATCGCCTTGTCCATTCCCATTCTGATCACTCTAGATCACCTTGAGAATTCCCATTCTGATCACTCTCTATTACCTTGTCAATTCTCATTCTGATCACTCTTTGTCACCTTGTCCATTCCCATTCTGATCACTCTCTATCACCTTGTCCATTCTCATTCTGATCACTCTCTATCGCCTTGTCAATTCCCATTCTGATCACTCTCCATCACCTTGTCAATTCCCATTCTGATCACTCTCTATCGACTTGTCAATTCCCATTCTGATCACTCTCTATCAACTTGTCCATTCTCATTGTGTTCACTCTCTATCGTCTCAGGCATTCCGATTCTGATTACTCCTTATGATCTCGTCCATTCCCCATTCTGATCACTCTTCATCACCTTGTCAATTCCCATTCTGATCACTCTATATCTCCTTGTCCATTCTCATTCTGATCACTCTTTATCACCTTGTCAATTCCCCATTCTGATCACTCTCTATCACCTTGTCAATTTCCCATTCTGATTAATCTTTATAACCTTGTGAATTCCCATTCTGATCACTCTTTATCTCTTTGTCCATTCTCATTCTGATCACTCTTTATTGCCTGGTCAATTCCCAATTCTGATCACCCTCTATCGCCTTGTCCATTCCCATTCTGATCACTCTAGATCACCTTGTGAATTCCCATTCTGATCACTCTCTATCACCTTGTCTATTCGCCATTCTGATCACTCTTTATCACCATGTTAATTTCCATTCTGATCACTCTTTATCGCCTTGTCAATTCCCCATTCTGATCACTCTCTATCACCTTGTCAATTCCCATTCAGATCACTCTATATCTCCTTGTTCATTCTCGTTCTGATCACTCTTTATCACCTTGTCAATTCCCCATTCTGATCACTCTCTATCACCTTGTCAATTTCGCATTCTGATTACTCTTTATAACCTTGTCAATTCCCATTCTGATCACTCTACATCTCCTTGTCCATTCTCATTCTGATCCCTCTTTATTGCCTGGTCAATTCCCAATTCTGATCACCCTCTATCGCCTTGTCCATTCTCGTTCTGATCACTCTCTATCACCTTGTCAATTTCCCATTCTGATTACTCTTTATAACCTTGTCAATTCCCATTCTGATCACTCTGCATCTACTTGTCCATTCTCATTCTGATTACTCTACATCTCCTTGTCCATTCTCATTCTGATCACTCTAATTGCCTGGTTAATTCCCAATTCTGATCACCCTCTATTGCCTTGTCCATTCCCCATTCTGACCACTCTTTATCACCTTGTCAATTCCCCATTCTGATTACTCTCTATCACCTTGCCCATCCCCATTCTATTCACTCTCTATCGCCTTGCCCATTCCCCATTCTGATCACTCTTTATCACCTTGTCAATTCCCCATTCTGATCACTCTCTATCATCTTGCCCATTCCCATTCTGATCACTCTCTATCACCTTGCCCATCCCCTTTCTGATCACTCTCTATCGCCTTGTCCATTCCCATTCTGATTACTCTTAATCACCTTGTCAATTGCCATTCTGATCACTCTTTATCACCTTGTCATTTCCCATTCTGATCACTCTTTATCACCTTGTCAATTCTCATTCTGATCACTCTCTATTGCCTTGTCAATTCCCATTCAGATCGATCTCTATCGCCTTGTCCATTCCCCATTCTGATCACTCATTATCACCATGTCCATCCCCCATTCTGATCACTCTCTGTCACCTTTCAATTCTCAATCCGATCACTCTCTATCGCCTTGTCAATTACCATTCTGATCACTCTGTATCGCCTTGTCCTGTCAGGGTCCGGATCGGGGTCCCTTTAAATTTAGCTTGTTTATGTTACGATCTGGACCGTTGATTCCCTCTTTTCCCCTGTCCCTTGACTTTGGTGATTAGAGGCAATTAACACGGCTGAACCGGTAGTTTATAGTCTCCGGCTTTCAGCCGTTCGAGGCGGGAGATTCTGCAAAGTTACGGTGTGCCAATGTCGTCTGGCCAGAGCAAGCCTGGTCTCTGCCAAAGGGAGTGCCGGTAACTCGCCTTTCCTCACCGGAGCAACCCTGTCCAGTTACCTCACCAAAGCGAGCCTGCAAAGTTTCCTTACCGAGGTGGGTCCGTCAGTTAACCCGCCAGAGGGAATCAAGAATCACTATCTTCTGTTCCCGGGCCGAGTCGAGAGTTTGCCACTACCCGGAGGCTCCACGTCAAGTCCTGGCCCAGGCGGCATTCAAGTACCACGTCAAGTCCTGGCCCTGGCGGCGTTCAAGTACCATGTCAAGTCCTGTCCCTGGCGGCTTCACAGTTCTGAGTCAAGTCCTGGCCCTGGTAATCTGTGATTCTTGTCCTACCCCCTTGTCTGAATTCCTTCTCTGCCCCTCTCGCCTCTAGCCCACGTCTGCAGCCCCAGCCTGCACTTCGGTCTAGTTCCATTGCCAGAGCTAGATAGGTCCTGTCTGGTGTTCATTTGTGTTGGTCTTGTCTTGTCCTCACCTCCGTAGGGTAGGTCAGGCCGTCTTGCCGTTGCCCCGCAGGGGCGTCATGTTCTATCTTGTCTTGTCCTCGCCTCCGTGGGGTAAGTCAGGCCATCTTGCTGTTGCCCCGCGGAGGGTCATGAGTCCCGGCCCTATGTCCTGTACCCAAGGAGGGGTCCCGGTTCTCTGTTCTGTGTGCGAGTCCCGGCCCTATGTCCTGTACCCAAGGAGGGGTCCTGGCTCTCTGTTCTGTGTATGTGTCCATGGTTCCATGTACCTGCTCCCCGAGACCGAGGCTCTGTGTTCCCATGTTCCTCCTCTCCCTAGCCCATGTCATGTCCTTGCCTGGTTCTGGGGTCTGAGCCCAAGGCAAGACCCAGGTACTGGGTCCTTGCCCAGTCTTGGGCTCAGAGTCCATACCCTAGCCTCTTCATGTCTCCTCTAGTTCTGGGAGCCGATTCCGAGTCCAAGCCCAGACCCTTGTTCCCAGCTTAGTCGTAGTCCTGAGTCCTTGTCCGGTTCGCTACTCCTGCTCCTGCCTTGCTCTCCTGGTATCGAACAATAAACTAAGTCTAAGTAACCTCACAAGATGTGTCTTGCATTTGGGTTCACCCTTGCTCCCAATGCCCCGCCACTGTGACATGTCCATTCCCCATTCTGATCACTGTTTATTGCCTTGTCCATTCCCCATTCTGATCACTGTTTATCGCCTTGTCCATTCCCCATTCTGATCACCCTCTATCGCCTTGTCCATTCCCCATTCTGATCACTGTTTATCGCCTTGTCCATTCCCCATTCTGATCACTCGTTATCGCCTTGTCCATTCCCCATTCTGATCACTGTTTATCGCCTTGTCCATTCCCCATTCTGATCACCCTCTATCGCCTTGTCCATTCCCCATTCTGATCACCCTCTATCGCCTTGTCCATTCCCCATTCTGATCACTCGTTATCGCCTTGTCCATTCCCATTCTTTGGTTCCGTTTGGTTGTTCCCCTTTAACGCTCCTTTCTCCCTGATTATGCCCTAATTTCAGCCATTAGATTTCCAATTGCTGCTAGTTTACTTAATTACATTACTCCTGGTTTTCATCAGAGACTGTGAAATAAGTACAATGGCATCCCTGCACAGGTTCCCAGTTTGTTGGTCTATTCTTGTGTGATACTTCGTTCTCTCGTCGCTTGGAACCGTTAGTTCTAAGTTTAGTTCCAAGTTCTGCTCTAGTTTCAAGACAGTCCCTGTAGATCCCGTCTCCTTGTTAAGATTCCTCTGGCTTGCTGTTCTACGTTCATGTCTACGCTAGCATCCCCAACTCAGTCGACGTGCCGGTGTCCTACACTTGGGTTCTCCTCAGTCGCCCCTTGCAACAGAACAAACTGGCCTACATGAACCCAGCGGACACGAATCCTCTGCAACAAACTCTCGCCAGTCAGAGCTCCCTACTGGGCCTGCATGATCGGCTGCTCCGGGAAGTCATGGAAAACCTTTGTTCCCTGTCAGTAGACGTAAGAAAGTTCAGTGAGCAGGTCTACTGAGTGTACACCCATCTTACCGCGTCGGCTCCGGGAACTCCGTCTGACCAGCCCAGACAGTCTGTGGTGGCGGCGCCCGAGGCGTCAACAACACGTCTGCTGAGAAAGCCGCACGTCCCTGAACCAGAAACCTACGCCGGAGATCTGGGGAAGTGCCGGGCTTTTCTGCTGCAATGCTCCCTGGTGTTGGGGCAGCAGCCATCCACGTACACCACGGACAGATACAAAATAGCTTACATTATGGGGTTATTACGAGGAAATGCCTTAGTGTGGGCCACCGTGATTTGGGATAGTCAGCCAGAGACCTGCTCCTCCTTCCTCCACCTTCATCTCAGAAATAAGGAAGATTTTTGACCATCCCGTCTGGGGTAAAGATGCCGCTAAGTGGCTACTCACCCTCCATCAAGGCCCACGTAGTGTTGCCGAATACTCCGTGGAGTTCCGGACGCTAGCGGCCGACTCGGGCTGGAATGATGAGGCACTCCAGGAGGTATTCCGGCAAGGCCTCAGTGACAAGGTAAAGGACGAGTTGGCGGCTAGGGATGACACTAACAGCCTGGATTCATTGATCTCCCTAGCCACCAGGCTGGACAACCGACTCCGAGAACGACAGAGGGAGAGAACCGGTCGTCCTTTGGCCACCCCACGACATGCTTTACCATCTACTCCCAGCCCTAACCTCGCTCCTCCTCCCACTCCTAGAATAGCATCCGGCCCGGCCGATTCCACCACCCCGGGAGAGGAACCAATGCAGCTGGGACAGAGCCGTCTTTCTCCCTCCGAGCGGCTCCGGAGATTAAGAGTCTCATTTGGACCTTCTGAGGATCCCAGGTACTCACATTTTATTGACTCTGCCTCTCGCCGCTTCTCCCGTCAAGCTCTGAAGGCGACTCTCTCCGCCATGAGGAGGTACTTGGTGTCCCTATCCCACACCCTTCCACACCTTCGGGACACTTTCTTCGCCGTCTGTAATGGTCCTACCCGTTATTTCATCCTCCGTCGGATTCACGCCTGCAATCGCTGTTTTTTTGACTTTGTCATGTTAGGCAAAGTTCGCAAGATCCTACATCTACGGACTCCAGAGCCTGCTGGCCATGAAACTAGCAGGCATGAACTTCAGATTGCGGCCCCTGCCATTGATCTCGCCGGCTCCAACACCTCAGGGCATATTCAAAACCCGGACTCCAGCAACGACCATGGTGTCCTGACGAAGGGTCTCGGCCTGAAACGTCGACTGTACCTCTTCCTAGAGATGCTGCCTGGCCTGCTGCGTTCACCAGCAACTTTGATGTGCGTTGCCCGGAGATTAAGAGCAGGGGATCGTTTCTATTGCGGTCAGTCTGGCCATTTTCGTGACACCTGTTCCCTTCGGCCTAAAAGAGAGGGCCTGGTGAGTCAGACCACATTCTCTTCTGTCCCCCAATCCCGGATGCAAGTCCAAGCCACTAAGTTACAACCAACAGTCCCTGTCCTTGTCTGCCTTGATAGACTCCGGTGCTGAGGGGAATCTGTTGGATGAAGATATAACTTCCCAGGCCGGAATTCCTCGGGAGCCGTTAACTACCCTTCTGGAAGCCCGGGCACTGGACGGAAGACTTCTGACCCGAGTCACTCACTGTACCCCACCACTGTCTTTGATTCTCTCTGGGAACCATCGGGAACAGGTACAATTTAACCATCTCCTCTCCTCAAGCTCCAATAGTTCTTGGGTACCCCTGGTTAAGCCGCCATAACCCTTGCATTGATTGGTCCACCGGGAGGATAGGCCAGCTGGAGTCCGTTTTGTCACACCACCTGTCTGCAGTCGGCCCTTTCCCCTGTGAAAACCACCTCGACCTCACCTGCCGTTGAACCCCCTGACTTGTCCAGGGTTCCAGCGGAGTACCACGACCTGGGACATATGTTTAGTAAGCAACGCGCCCTTTCCCTGCCTCCAGACCGAACATACGATTGTGCTATCGACCTTCTTCCCGGAGCTCCTCTGCCCACCAGTCGGCTGTATAACTTGTCCCAGCCAGAGAGGGAAGCAATGGAGGGTTACATCAGTGAATCTCTCGCGGCGGGCATCATCCGACCCTCATCCTCCCCGGTGGGCGCGGGGTTCTTCTTCGTGGGGAAGAAGGATGGTTCCCTATGTCCCTGCATCGACTACCGAGGCCTAAATCATATAACCATAAAGAAAAAGTACCCACTGCCTCTGATAAGTTCTGCGTTCGAACCACTTCACGGAGCCACCCCTCATTCTGATCGCTCTCTGTCGCCTTGTCCATTCCCCATTCTGATCACTCTCCGTCGCCTTGTCCATTCCCCCATACTGATCGCTCTCTGTCGCCTTGTCCATTCCCCATTCTGATCGCTCTCCGTCGCCTTGTCCATTCCCCATTCTGATCGCTCTCTGTCGCCTTGTCCATTCCCCATTCTGATCGCTCTCTGTCGCCTTGTCCATTCCCCATTCTGATCGCTCTCTGTCGCCTTGTCCATTCCCCATTTTGATCGCTCTCTGTCGCCTTGTCCATTCCCCATTCTGATCGCTCTCTGTCGCCTTGTCCATTCCCCATTCTGATCGCTCTCTGTCGCCTTGTCCATTCCCCATTCTGATCGCTCTCTGTCGCCTTGTCCATTCCCCCATTCTGATCGCTGTCTGTCGCCTTGTCCATTCCCCCATTCTGATCGCTCTGTCGCCTTGTCCATTCCCCATTCTGATCGCTCTGTCGCCTTGTCCATTCCCCATTCTGATCGCTCTGTCGCCTTGTCCATTCCCCCATTCTGATCGCTCTCTGTCGCCTTGTCCATTCCCCCATTCTGATCGCTCTCTGTCGCCTTGTCCATTCCCCCATTCTGATCGCTCTCTGTCGCCTTGTCCATTCCCCCATTCTGATCGCTCTCTGTCGCCTTGTCCATTCCCCCATTCTGATCGCTCTCTGTCGCCTTGTCCATTCCCCCATTCTGATCGCTCTCTGTTGCCTTGTCCATTCCCCCATTCTGATCGCTCTGTCGCCTTGTCCATTCCCCCATTCTGATCGCTCTGTCGCCTTGTCCATTCCCCCATTCTGATCGCTCTCTGTCGCCTTGTCCATTCCCCCATTCTGATCGCTCTCTGTCGCCTTGTCCATTCCCCATTCTGATCGCTCTCTGTCGCCTTGTCCATTCCCCATTCTGATCGCTCTCTGTCACCTTGTCCATTCTCCATTCTGATCGCTCTTTCATCCCTTCTCTTCTCCTCATGTCCTCATGGCCTGCTTATCACCTCCCTCTGGCTCCTCGTTCCTTTTCTTCTATGCTCCACTCTCCTCTCCTATCAGGTTCCTTTTCTTCAGCCCTGTCCTTCTTCCATCTTTCCTCTCCCAGCATCTTACTTCACCACCCCTCCTGCACCCACTCACTCACCTGGTGTCACCTACAGGTATCACCCACCAGTTGTACTCCTTCCCCTCCCCATCCCCACCTTTTTATTCTGGCTTTGCCCCCTTCCTTTCCAGTCCTGATAAAATGTTGACAGTTCATTTCTCCCCATAGATGCTGCCTGACCTGCTGCATTCCTCTGCCATTTTGTGTGTGTGTGTTGCTCCAGATTTCTAGCATCTGCAGAATCTCTTGTGTGAGCTGCCTCCTCAACTAGCCCCATCTGCCCAACATCTCGTCTCCATCTGGTTCTGCCAATCACCTGCCAGCATCTGTGCTCCATCCTCCCCCGCCTGTTCCCAATGGCCCATCTGGTTCTACCCACCTCCTATTGGCCTCTATTCCCGAGTACACCATCCCCTCCCCACTACCACCTACCGCTCCACGTGGGCCATCTTCCCTCTCACTCCTAATGTAGGGTTCTGATGTGAAATGTCAACTTACACTGTTTGCCTCCACAGATGCTGCTTGACCCCCCGAGACTTCATCCAGTTTTCTGTTTATGTTCCAATCTCTACATTGATATCCTCTTTATTCCCAATTTTCTCCTGGAGAAGGCCTCATTGGATTTTGTGATACAATTAATCTTCTCCAGCTTACTTCATTCTAAAATGGATGAACAGTGAAGCTTATGTGAAGTCTGAATAGATCATATATCATTTCAATCTACCTTTTCCACCCCAGTTCCTCACTTCTGTAACCTCTTCCCGTCCTCCATGGCATGGGCACACTTCTAGTATCTTCACACCAAATTGTTCTGTTTTTATTACAAATACTGTGGGCTTGCCCTTGTGTTCCAAATCCATAGCCTCTCCATTCTGTTTTACATCATCACCAGATGACTACCAAAGGTGTGAGTGCCATGATTGGCTCCATCTGCTGGGTAAATATAGCATTACATGCCACAGTCCAGTCTTGGAGCCTGCCACTTGGAACGTACACTCGGGGGTCACTTTATTAGGAACTTCCTGTACCTAATAAAATGGCCACTGAATTTTCTGTTCATAATCTTCTGCTTCTGTAGACTATCCACTTCAAGGTTCGACATGTTGTATGTTCAAAGAAGCTCTTCTGCACACCACTGAAGTATAGGGTTGCCAACTGTCCCGTATTAACCGGGACATCCCGTATATTGGGCTAAATTGGCTTGTCCCATACGGGACCGCCCTTGTTCCCTATTTCCCCCGCTAAGGTAGAGCGTTCCTATGAAACCTTTCATGCCAAAATGGCATAAAGCGAAGGAGCAATTACCATTAATTTATACAGGAAAAATTTTTGAGCATTCCCAGACCCAAAAAATAATCTACCAAATTATACCAAATAACACAAAACCTAAAATAACACTAACATATAGTAAAAGCAGGAATGTTATAAATACACAGCCTATATAAAGTAGAAATAATGTATGTACAGTGTAGTTTCACTTAAAAAAATCAGGAAGATTGAGTCAAAACCGATTTGTAGGGGGAAAAAATCCTCATGTTCACGCGTGCGCACACAAGTGCCCGCGCAGGGCTTCATGGTCATGGTAGTCTTTATTGGGGTAAACAGAAGTGTCACATATTTGACTGCTACTTTTGTCCCTTATTTGGGAATGAGAAAGTTGGCAACCCTATTGAAGTAATGTATAGTTATCTTACTTTCTGTCACCTTCCCATCAGCTTGAACTAGTTTGGCCTTTCTCCTCTGACCTCTCTCATAACAAGGTGCTTTTGCCCTCAGAACTGCCAGTCACTGAGGTTCTTTTTTTTATGTTTTGTTTATCACACCATTCTCTGTAAACTCTAGAGACTGTTGTGCATGAAAATCTCAGGAGATCAGCAGTTTGAGATACTCAAACCACCCTGTCTGGCACCAACAATCCATGATCAAAGTCATTTAGATCACATTCTGATGTTTTGTCTGAACAACAACTGACCCTCTTGACCATGTCTGCATGCTTTTATGCCTTGAGTTGCTGCCACGTGATTGGCTGATTAGATATTTGCATTAATGAGCAGGTGTACAGGTGTACCTAATAAAGTGGGCACTGAGTGTAGAATGTGTGGTGGATAATGTAGAAGGTTGTTGTAGGTTACAACAGGACATTTACAGGATGCAGAGCTGGGCTGAGAAGTGGCAGATGATATTCAATCCAGAAAAGTATGAAGTGATTCACTTTGGAGCTTCAAGGCATGTCCAGGGTACATGGCAGGGTCCTTAGCACTACGAAGGAACAGAGACATCCTGACATCCATAGATGCTTCAATGTTGCCTCTCAAGCTGATGGGAGGCATATTGTGTGTTGGCCTTCATTAGCTGGGGGATTCAGTTCAAGAACTGCAGGGTAATGTTGCAGCTCTGTAAAACTCTGGTTCAACCACAGTTGGAATATTCAGTTCTGATTGCCTCATTGTAGAAGGGATGTGGAAGAGCGAGAGAGAGAGAGAGCGAGAGACCACAGAGGAGATTTACCAGGATGCTGCCTGGTTTAGAGAGCAGGTCTTATGAGGAGCAAGCTGGAATCTTTTCTCTTTAGAGAGGAGGAGGAGGAGGAGGAGGATGAGGATGAGAGGTGACTTGATAGAGGTAAGAAGATCATAACAGTTATAGATAGAGTGGACAGCAGAAACTTTTTCCCAGAGTAAAATGGCCTGGTACAGGAGGGGTATAATTTTAAGGTGATTGAAGGAAAGTATATGGATTATGCCAGAGATGTGTGTTTTTACACAGAGTGGTGGGTGTGTAGAATGCCTTTTCAGGGGAGGTGGTAGAGACAGATACATTGGGGACATTTAAGAGACTTTTAGATAGGAACATGGATGAAAGAAAATGGAGAGCTACATGGGAGGGGAAGGTTAAGTGGACCTTAGAGTAGATTAAAAGATTGCCAAAAAATTGTGGGCCAAAGAGCCTGTGCTGTGCTATACTGTGGCAGTATGTTCTATGTTCTACAACAGAGAGAGTACAGGAACAAGTCCTTCAGCCCATGATGTTGGGCCATACTAATTCAACTAGTAATTAAATACTTAATTGAACTAGCCCCTTTTTGCCTACACTGTGTCCATGTCTCTCCATTCTCTGCACATCTTTTACCTACCTAAGAGCCCCTGAGAAACCTCTAATTGCCTCCATCACCAATCCTGGTAACGCAGTCCATGTGCCAACGAAACTCTGTGGGGAAAACTTGCCCTGCATGTCTTTTCTCAACTTACCCTCCTCACCAATAATGAGTGAATATTAGACATTTGGTGCTCTAGTATTAGACCAAAATATAAGATATCTGGACATTTCTACCCATAGTCACATTCAAATTCAGACCTCTACCCTGGGGAAAAGATACCAGATGTCTACCCTATCTACACTTATAAACTCTATCAGATCTTCTCTCAGTCTGCACTGTTCCAGGGAAAGCATTAATTTGGTTAAGCAGTTAAAAGCCATTAACAGAGAAGCAACATGAGTCATGCCACATATGTAGTTATTGTTTAGAATCAGTTAATTAAAAATGATGTGCCATTGTAGGGAACTAAGGTACAAACTGCAATTCCGCTCGGTGGCTGCTTTATTAGGTACACCTTGTTAATGCAGATATCTAGTCAGCCAATCACGTGGCAGCCTCTTAATATATAAAAACATGCAGACATGGTCAAGAGGTTCACTTGGTGTTCAGAATGGGGAAGAAATGTGACCTCAGTGACTTTGACTGTGTAATGATTGTTGGTGTCAGATGGGCTGGTTTGAGTGTCTCAGAAACTGCTGATCTCCTGGGATTTCCATATACAACAATCTCGAGAGTTTACAGAGAATGGTACAAAAAGCAGTAAACATCCAGTGAGCGGCAGTTCTGTGGGTAAAAATGCTTTGTTAATGAAAGAGGTCAGAGGAGAATTGCCTGACTGGTTCAAGATGACAGGAGGGCGACAGTAACTCGAATAACCACACATTACAACAGTGGTGTGCAGAGGAGCAACCCTGAACACACAACACATCGAACCTTGAAGTGGATGGGCTACAGCAGCAGAAGACCACAAAAATACTCTCAGTGGCCACTTTGTTAGATACAGGACATACCTAATAAAGTGGCCACTGAGTGTAGGTCGTAAGCAATTCTCATATCTGCTCCAGGAACAGAAACGTTCAGTCATTTTGTGAGCTCAGTACACAGACAACAGACAGAAAATATCAGTGAGTAATGAAGGCCCATATGTTTTTGTACCTAAATATTACTTATTTCTCTGAAATAACAATTCTCAGAGATAAAACTGTGACTTTTTTTCAATGCAGCCACACATGGTATTGTAGCTGAGTCAACAACAAGTCATGCCTATCCAATGGTTTTGAAGTAGGGAGCAGAACCAAGGCACTGCAGAAGACAATTAATAAGCGCACTTTGATGCTGCACTGAGTGCACAAACAGCAGGGTAGTTGACCAGCAGTTTGAGGTTGGTGGTGAGAAATCAAAGTTCAAAGTAAATTTATTATTAGAGTGCCTATATGTCGTTATATGCTACCCTGAGATTCATTTTCTTGCGGGCATTCACAGTGGAACAAAGAAATACAATAGAATCATTGCAAGTACCACACACAGGCAACTAATGTGCAAAAGAAGACAAATTTTGCATAAATAGGCAGATAGATAATAAATAAATAAATAAATAAATAAATAAATACTGGGGACAAGAATTTATCCTTGGAAGTAAGTCCATGGGTTGTGGAATCAGTTCAGTGTTGGGGTGAGTGAAGTTATCCACACTGGTTCAGGAGCCTGATGGTTGAAGGGTAAAAACTGTTCCCGAACCTGGTGGTATGGGACCGAAGGCCCCTGTAGCTCCTTCCTGATGGGTAGATACATAGATAGATAGATGATTTATTGATTGCAAAGAAAATTACAGTGGACAGATATACAAATCTACAAATATTAGAAGAGAAATAAGAAAGAATAAAAATAAGTTACCTCAAGCAGTCTAATAAAAGGTTAGATTCACTTCCCCAGCTTTAGGTTGACTCATTATAGAGCCTAATAGCCGAGGACAAGAATGACCTCGTACAGCACTCTTTGGAGCAGTGCAGTTGTCTTAGTCTATTAGTTAAAGTGCTCTTCTGTTCAGCCAAGGTGGCATGCAGAGAGTGAGAAACATTGTCCAGGATTGCCAGGATTTTCTGTAGGGTCCTTCGTTCTATCATTGCCTCCAGTGCATCCAGTTTGACTCCTACAACAGAGCCAGCCTTTCTGATCAGTTTATTGAGCCTGTTGCCATCACCCATGTTGATGCCATTGCCCCAACACACCACCATTGAGAAGATTGTATTGGCGACGACACTAGTAGAAGGAGAGGCCTGCATACTCCAAAGGACCTCAGTCTCCTCAGGAAGTAGAGGCAACCCTGGCCCTTCTTGTACACAGCCTCTGTGTTGATGCTTCACTTAAGCCTGTCATCCAGGTGCACACCCAGGTATTTGTAGGTCCTCATCACATCCCTGTCCTCATCATCAATAGTAACAGGGAGCAATGCAGGCTTAATTTTCCTAAAGTCCATCACCACCTCCTTTGTTGAGCTGCAGATGATTCAGCTTGCACCATTTGACAAAGTCCTGGACCAGGGCCCCGTATTCATCCTCCCGACCTCCCTTTATATATCCAACTATTGCTGAGTCATCAGAGAATTTCTGCAGGTGACAGGACTCATGTTGTATCTAGTAGTGAGAAAGGAGCATGGCCTGGATGGTGGGATGCTGCTTTCTTACATCCGAGCTCCTTGTGGATGCGCTCGATGGTGGGGAAGGCTTTGCCTGTGATTGGCTGGGCTGTATCCTCTACTTTTTGTAGGCTCTGTACAGAGGAAGGTGGAAAGAGTGGTGAAGACGTACAAAAGGTGATGTGGAAAGTCATATTTCTGATCACTACCTCACCATTTTGATCTTGTTTTACACTATATTTATTTTCTTTATGTATTTCTTATAATAGGTTTTTTCAAGTATTGCAATGCACTGCTGCTGCAAAACAACACATTTCATGACATATGCCAGAGTTAATAAACCTGATTTTGATTCATAGAATCAGAGAAACATAACAGGCAGAGGCGGGTTCTAACAGCCCTTCTTGTCCATGCCTCTCTGGGTTAATCCCTTCTGCCCGCTCTCAGTCCATGTTCCTCTTTGCCTCTCCTACCTAAATACTTGTTAAGAATTGTAATGTTAAACATGAAATACTGAGCTCAACCACCTCCACTGACAGCTCGTTCCATATAACCACCACTTACCCCTCAGATCTCCCTTAAATCTTTTCCCTCTCATCCCACTGGTTTTAGAGCATCACTCAGCTTCCTGGGACAGAAAATTCTACTTTCCCATCTACTCCTCATAATTTTGTAAACTTCCATAACAGCACCTCTCAGCCTCCTATGTTTCAGTGAGAATGGACCCTACCTATTCAATTGTTCCATTCAACTGCATCCTTCCAGTCTGGGCAAGGCTCTGGTGAATCTCTTCTGTGTGCTTTCTATTGCAGCCACACTGTCCCTACAGTGTGGCGACCAGGTGTGTGAGCAAAACTCCATGTGCGGTCCAGCCAATGTCCAGTACGGTGGCAATACGTCACAGCTTGCAATGCTGGATGAGCCGAGAGATCTTGGATGATGATGCTGCTGGAAATATCTGCAATGGTGTGAAGAACTGAGCTGACGGAAATCTTTAAAACTAATGGTGAGGCTTTCCAAACTGAGGTACTTAGGAGTGGGACAGTGAGGAAATGGCACTTGACCTGTCATAGAAAATTGATGGCCCCTTAGGAGGCTATTCTGCCTACAGTGTCAATGATAGTCCTAAACTTGGACTTGGGTGGCAGGATTTAGGAGGAACTGGTTCAAGGTGAGGAAAGGCAGTATGTGCTGGATTGTTCTGGAAGAAACCAGGACAGGGGCGAGGGATGTTGAGGGGTAACCAGAGTACAGACGGCATTGTAGAGGTTGAAAGCGAGAGGCTTGGAGATGGGGAAGAAATAATGTTGGGAGCCAACTCACGGGAATCCATGGAGGCCAAGCTGCTTGCTAAACATCAGTCCTTAGGTTGAAATGGTGCATCATAGAAACAAGCCCAGGTTTGCTGGCTTTATAAAAGGCAAGTTCAGACCATCAAAGTGGAATTTCCCTGATGTTGATGTGACTCTGTTCCCTACATCAGAAGATTCAATTTCAATTTCAATTACACAGATTTGAACAAAGTTATTGAGGTGGCTGTGGACAGTGACACAAGCTTAATGAAAGACCCCAGCCACCCTGGCCTTTCTCTCTTCCCAGAGGGTACGGAAGGCAGTATATACAGAGGCCTGAAAGCTTCAGTATGTCAAGGACAGGCTGGAGGTCAGCCTCTATCCCAATGTTAAAAAACTATTGAATGACTCCCTAATACAATAAGATGGTCTCTTGGCCTCACAATCTCATCTCTTCATTTATTGGTTTATTGATTGGCTTATTGATTGATTGAGATACAGTGTAGAATATGCCCTGGTAGGTCAATTTACAATGGCCAATTAATCTACCAACTGGTACATCTTTGGACTGTGGGAGGAAACCGGAGCACTTGGAAGAAACCCTGTGGTCACAGGGAGAATGTATAAACTCCTTACAGTCAGTGGCGGGATTTTGACCCTGGTTCTCTGTACTGTAAAGCATTGTGCTAACCAGTAATTTATATGTAACTTTCATTTTGTTTGGTCATACAAATTATCCCGCTTTCTTGAGGGGAAGGTGCTGCAATTCAGGGTATCAGTCTTGTTTTCTTGACCAGTGTAGACTCTGTTGACTCTGGTGCAGGACGTGATGGAAATTAACTTGTTCTCTGAGGGACATTTCCAAGGATCAACACCTTGTTGTGGTGAAGAGGCTTGGAAGTTCATGGGATCCTGAAAGCGAAGCCATCTGGGGCTTAGCTCCAGGTTGGGTCACCCGTGAAGGGAAGGCCAAGGAGTAGGTTCCGGACAAAGAGTGATCCAACCAAGACCTCAGTGGTGGAGCTGGCAGAAGATGATGACACATCACAATGGAAGTGAAGGCGGAGGAAGACTACAGCAGTGATGGGTTACATTGCACACCACTGGACACTGACCCTAATCTGCACAGGACTGTGTGGTGGCTGCCTGTGCGTCAGCCTCCCCTCGTTAAACAGTCATGCACAAGTGTTCTGTAACAGCATATGGGGAGAGATTGAAAATCTGGCTGAGGGGTGCCACAACAACAACCTCCCACTCAATGTCAGCAAGACCAAGGAGCTGATTATTGCCTTCAGGAGGGGAAACTGTCTGTCCACGCACCAGTACTCTGGGGGATCAGAGGAGGAGAAAGTCAACAACTTTAAACTCCTCTGTGTTATCCTTCCAGAGGATCTGTCATGGGCTCGGCTCGTAAGTGCAATTATGAAGAAAGCCTCTATTTCCTTAAGAAGTTTGCGAAAATTTGGCATGACATCTAAAACTTTGACAAACTTCTATAGATGTGTGGTGGAGAGTATGTTGATTGGTTGCATCATGCCCTGGTATGGAAATACCAATGCCCTTGAACAAACAATCCTACAAAAAGTAGAGGACACAGCCCAGCCCATCAAGGGTGAAGTCCTCCCCACCACTGACCGCATCTACATGGAGCACTGTCGCAGGGAAGCAGCATCCATCATCAGGCTCCCTGGCCACCCAGGCCATGCTCTCTTCTCACTGCTGCCATCAGGAAGAAGATACAGGAGCCTTAGGACCCTCACCACCAGTTATTACTCCTCAACCATCAGGATCTTGAACCAAAGGAGATAAATTCACTCAACTTCACTCGCCCCATTACAGAACTGTTCCCACAACCTATGGACTCACTTTCGAGGACGCTTCGTTTCATGTTCTCAATGTTTATTGGTTACTGATTTATTATTGTCTCTTTTTTGTATTTGCACAATGTCTTTTGCACATTGGTTGTTTGTCCGTCCTGTTGGGTGTAGTCTTTCAATGATTCTATTGTGTTTCTTGTATTTACTGTGAATGCCCACATGAAAATGAAGATATGGTGACATATATGTACTTTGATAGTAAATTTAATTTGAACGGTCTGCATTAAGGCTATCCATGCTAAAATTCTGGATTAAGTCCTGTGATGATTAGCAGGTGGTTGAAGACCCACCAATAGACAACTCCTTTTAGAACATCACACTGGACTTTAGTGATAACACTACCACAACTACACACTGAGGGGCCGTCCGTGGCCTCAGCCTTCAGGGTGTTGTTTCTATACAGAGTTTCCCATTGAAACAGAAGTCCTTTCCATTGTCTTTATAAGTGATGAAATATAAGAATTTTATGAAGGCTTTAGCATTTCTACAATAGAGTATCTCTTGAAAGAAATCTGTGGAATTCATTGCCACAGTTGGCTGTGGAAGCCAAGTCATTGGGTATACTTAAATCAGAAGTTGATAGGTTCTTGATCATTTATGGTGTCAAAGGTTACGGGGAGCATGCAGGAGAATGGGGTTGAGAGGGATAATAAATCAGCTAATATTGACGAAGCAGACTCGATGGGCTGAATGGCCTAATTCTGCTCTTATACCTTATACATTGCTGTAACCCTGCTGGAATTGCAGAACTGAAAGGGTTACGATTCTTTTGGTTTAAAAAGACATTATATCAGAAGGTCCCATCCGCCGTCTGCGCTGGAACCCACGTGTTGCTTCTGACCACGAGATTAGTATTCACGCCTCATCCTTATGGAAACCGAGTCTAAACGCTGCTTTGCCGAAGTGGCTGAGCTTATTCGGTTTATTTTCACACATATTCTGGTGTCGTTATGTTTTTTTAAAATCCATGTGATCAACTCAATGTTTAGTCTTTCACGTCTTCCCCATTTGTTCTGAATCCGATATATCATTAATTTGGAAACTAATTTTTGAACACACGAAATTAAATACAATAAGAATATTCAAAGTTCAAAGTAAATGTATTATCAAAGTACTTATGTGTCACCATATACCGCCCTGAGATTCATTTATTTGCTATGTCTGAGTTACATTCATGAGATTTTTCACAGTGAAGGCTGAGTAGGGAATAGTTGGAATCATTTGTTCTTTCCAGCACTGAGCTGATTAAAAACAGAATACGCGTACGCATTTTTTTTCGAGCTCACTGTATTGTGGCCGCGCATAATGAAACAGCAAAGGGATTTAGAACATGCTGAACAAAAAACATGTCCCATCGCGCATGAAAATTAAAAGCAGAGACGTGGTCACAAAGATTCCCCTCGCCCCCGCGCGCACACACCCTGGAGAGGTCGATTATAAGAACTGCTCGAGTGTGCCACAAATATCCGGCTTCGCAAGTCAGCTCCGGCTCTAATTATTAAATATTTGGTAGAGGGAGATGCACAATCAGGGGCTGGTAACAGTGCTGTGTTTACATGTCTGTCTGTCTGTGTCTCTCTCTCTCTCTCTCTCACTCACTCACTCACACACACACACACACACACACACACAATCACACACTCTCTCTCTCTCTCTATCTCTGCAAACATCGTCCGTGCGATATTTCCACTGAGTTTTTTTTAAAAAAAATCAAATACTGACACCATGCCTGTTGAAATCAGCAGCTCAGGAGGGAGCAGGCGGCCGAGACATTAGCCGACGTGGCATTTAGCAACAAAGTCTTAAGAAGCGCATGAGATACTCCCTTTTAATTTTTAACATAGTTATGTTAAAATTATAGTTTTAAATAGTGTTTCTCGCCTTAGCGTTTCGCAATACAGTAGTTCGGTATAGCAAAATTGATTTCCTCCCGCTAAATAATTTTACTGCAGGCCAACTAAAGGGCGACTTGTTCTCATAGTGGAACGAGCCCCATAACATGCACACTCGCGCGCGCAAAGTATGTGTATCGGTTTAAAATAATAAGCCTCTATGTAAAAGCAAACATTATTAAAAATTAGAGCGCTCGGTGTAACAGGCTTGTGTTAGCGTTTCTGCTCTGCAGAAACATCCGCCCATCTTGCCTCATCTCGCCTGAGGCAAAGAAAATCCTCAATGTGATTGAATTAATCATTTAAAATGAGTACATCTTTATAATAGTGGCGGTTTATTTAATACACACAAACTATGGGTGTGTTTAAAGGCCCTCGGTGTAGATAGAGGCAAGCCACGGTTTGTTAGGCAGAGGTGTAGTGACTGCGATTATGGCGATTGCCCGTGTTGTTCAGTGCTGCAGTTGACTCTGGCTCGCATCCAAGTTTGCTTTGCTGCTCTCTGGCAAGAGAGCGGCCGCGGCTGCGCGCTGTGCCTTGGCTGGTTGCCGGCCCAAGAGAGCGCCTCCGGGGCTGGACTCTGCGAGTGAGTGTACGTGACCGAACCGTCCAACATCCTCTTTCATAAAAGCAGTCATCACACGCATACACCCGCACCTCCCCCACCCCCTCCAGCTCATCAGTTCTTGTTGTGCTTCGTGTCTGCACATTTCATACGCATTGCCTCACCCTACCCGCGCTGAGGCTGCGAACCTTTCCGCTGGCAACCGCTCAAAATGCGACGAAGCAGGAAAAACAAAAGAAAAAGCGGGGGGGGCATACATTACTGCTCCAGGTCTGGGCTCACTCCGCGCTGAAAGGCAAATATATCACTAGCCATTTCCTCAAAAAGGCATCAAACCAAACCCTCAAATGTTTCCCAATTTATATTTTGTTTTAGTTCTATGCGCTTTTATGAGCATTTCACTTTCACTGAAGTAGATTAGAGTGTATACATACCAGGTTTTAAGATAATCTATTGTAGTTGGTGTATTTTAAATGGAAATTTGTTCATTCAGTTTTGGTAAAATTGCAACTATTATTTCTATTTGGGAAAAAATACTTTCACTACGTAGATGTGTAACGAGTCATTTCAAAACAGGAATGTATCCAGTCTGGTTGCATCAAAACCTTGTATTAAAAGCAGCAGTCTTCGAATATTACATTTTAACATATGTTCTTTCACACGCTAAAAAAAGTATATTGTACATACTCAGACTGTCTCTAAAATTTTTTTTGTAAAACAGTATGTCTTGCCACTTCTGAATTAATGCGATGTCTACTGTTCCGCATTTCTGGCTCGCTGTTAATGACACTTATCGTACAATACTCCAACCGCACCCTCCGCCGGAGTTATTTTTGATGACACATTTTGTAATGAGCTCATTATTTATAAGGGAAGCCATCATAAGCACCTTTAAGTTGTAAACACGCTGCAATGTACCATTGACAAAGTTAACTCTGAGCAAGAAAAAAACGTGTAAAGTATTAGCGATGTACAACGGCATACGTTTGCACTTAACAAATCCCCTGCGCATTTAAAAGTGAAACTATTCAAAAATATGCCTATAATTGTACAGCAAGAGGTTTCAATTGCATTCGGTATCGTGTTGTCAAAAAGACGCAAGAGAGTTTCGTTTTTAATTGTAAATAAATGCACTATAAGACGCCTCCGTTTGCGGTGGAAAAAAACCCGAGAGAACAGCTTCCACCATTTCTTGGCTGCAGTTCCTGTGACATTTCCAATATCAACAAGAGGGCACAGTCTCCGGGCCCTGACGTCATCCTGAACTGCACTACATGGAGGAGATTGGTTACCAGCGTGCGCCTCTTACATTCACCATTAATTTTATGAAATATTATTGCTGCTGCACTTTAAATATCTGGTGGAGCGGGCCAGCATTTTTAAAGTTACAAATGCTCTGTACAAAGAGAATTGACCGCGGGTTCCCAGGAAAGGGTTAATACCATTTGGAATGTGCGCTGGAGACAGGGGCCTTGCAACCCCGATAAAGAACAAGTCCACATGCACGGATCTTTGTATTTGCATTTTTATTGTAAGATCAGAAAAGTCCCATTCATGACAGCACGCTTCTATTTTTAGCGTAGTTGAATCATTAATTTCCAGTGCTAAGAATCCCCTTTCACTGCCCTCTGTGTGCGTGTTTTTTTTTTGAAATACTGCTCGCCTTGCTCTAACTCACATTTCTGCCTTGCTGTGCTCTCACAGTTTGCAGTGTAAGCCTCGCCCTCTCTCGTCCTTGCAAATCTGCAGAGGAAGCGATGCATGGCGCCGGTGACGCGCTCCCGGACCTTGGCATTCCAACAGGAATGTTAGTAAACGGAGCTAGCTCTTATTTACATTATTGTGTATGTGAGCGAAGGCAGCCAGTGCGCAAGCGCAGCTCCAGCCACCACCTCTCGTGTGTTCAATTCCGCAGGGGAGGGAGAGAGAGACACACACACACACACACACTCATACCCAGTGTGGGGGAAGGGCGGAAACAATTGAGCTACGTCATTAGAGGCCCCGCGCTCTCTCCCTCTCTCCCCTTCACACACTCGGGCGCGCGCGGGGCCACCATCGCGCATGCGCGCGGGGCCACTGTCTAAGAATCTGCCGCCGCTTCTGAAAAAGACGATGGAGAGAGAGGGAGGGAGGGAATGATTGATGGGTGACGTCACGGAGGGGGTGAGCGAGTAGCAGCGCGAGAGGGGCAGAGAAAGAGAAAGAACGAGCGAGCGAGTCCGGGGCGCGCGCTCTGGGTACAGACACTGCCATGAAGTTGCAAGTTAGTAACCATTTCATGTAGATACTTTGTTTCTATTCTTTTTTGAGGTATTGTATTTTTTTGCATTGGAATTGTTGCAAAGTCAGCAGAAGGGGCGGGGATAGGGGGGAATCCTGTGCACACAGTGAAACACACACAATCCCCCTTCCCCCAGACAGACAGTGAGACACACACCCAGACACACAGTTGCCAGCGCGCACTTGGAGAAGCCCCCATACACACACATACACATAGAGAGCCGGCGCCATGTCGTCCGCGGCAGTCGCCTCGACCAGGAGACAATCTTGCTATCTGTGCGATTTACCCCGCATGCCGTGGGCGATGATCTGGGACTTCACGGAGCCCGTCTGCAGAGGATGCGTCAACTACGAAGGAGCCGACCGCATCGAGTTCGTGATCGACACCGCCCGTCAGCTCAAGAGAGCACACGGATTCCAGGACGGCCGCTCGCCCGGTCCAGTTCCGACCGCGGGCAAAGCCACGCTGACTAAAGAGCCCACCGCTCAGCTGGTGCACCCGGAGAGCTGCTCATCGCGCCCACCCCAGCCTTTGGACCGTTACCCCTTAGCCTCTGACCGGCCGCCTCCTCGCCTCGAATTCCCTTCATCTCGGCAGAACGGCACCGGCAACGTGTTGAACGGATACTCGAAAGCCGACGAACCACCGGAGCTGAACCGGCAGAGCCCGAACTCGAGGCGGGCGCACGGCGCACCCCCTCCGCCCAACTTGGTGCCCATGGTGAATGGGAGTTCGCACCCTCTGCCGCCGCCGCCGCCGCCAACTCACCCGTCGCACGGCGTCAACGGGCGCCTCGTGGATGTAAACAAACGGCCGGGCGGCTCGAGCGCCGAGCACGAGGCCAAGGACAGCAAGCACCGGGCGGACGAACTGCCCGACAGCCTGAAGAGCCGAGCCGACGACTGGGCTACCAAACCCAAGACGGTAAAGGACACGCTGCTAAGTCTACCTGCCCACCCGCCCTTCGACGTCCGATTCAAGAAGGAGCACCCTCTCCAGCACGGCCGGGTGCTCGCCTTCGATGCCACAGCGTCGGCCAAATCAGGTAAGCAATGTGAATAATGGTTGCTGCACACGGGCTTCCCCCGTTCTGCAGATTGTCTTTATGCAAACGCACTACTGGGCAGGCAGCATTAATGCATTGCATGCAAAAAACGACTTTTCTGTTTGTATTTTTCTTAACTAAAATAATTTAAAAAGAGACAGTGTCAGGTACGCGTTCCAGGTACGAGAAGGTTGGGGGAGGGGGTTGCTTGAGTAAAATGCTAGTTAGGAGGCCATTCTGCCCTTAGTGCCCGTGCTAGCAGCAGCGCGCTCCTTCCAGGAAGTGTCGTGGGTTGTATCGGCTTGTAGTCCTTGTGTTGTTGGGTCAGACCTTTAATGTAACGTCCCGACCTCCCTCCCCTCCCCCACCCCTCTCCCCTCCCCCTCCAATCAGGTACCCGAGGAGGCCGCAAGAGGAAAGCATCCCCCGAGCCTGAGTCTGAAGGTGGGGGACCACCCCTCGGCAACAAGGTCAACGGAGAGGGGCAGTCGTGGCTGCCGCTCTCGGCCGACGGCTTGAAGGTGACCCCTGTGTCGTACGCCCCGTCACCTTCTCCACACTCGACGCCGCCGGACGCCGGGCAGAACGGACAGTCGCCCATGGCGGCTCTGATACTGGTGGCGGACAACGCGGGCAGCGTGCACTCACCCAAGGAAGCCGGTCAGGTTCACTCGACCACCCGCCGCAACAGCAGCAGCCCCCTCTCGCCGTCCTCGCTCAACCAGCGGCGACTGGGTCACCGCGACGTGCCGCCGGCGCCGGTGGGCACCCCTCACCCGGGCATGGAGCCGGTCCACCCGCCAAACATTCCAGACTCCTCGGTGCCCAGCAGCGTGCCGCTCTGCTGTACAATATGCCACGAACGCTTGGAGGACACTCACTTCGTGCAGTGCCCGTCGGTGCCCTCGCACAAGTTCTGCTTCCCTTGCTCCCGGGAGAGCATCAAGCAGCAAGGGGCCACCGGCGAAGTGTACTGCCCCAGCGGCGACAAGTGCCCGCTGGTCGGCTCCAACGTACCCTGGGCCTTCATGCAAGGTGAGATCGCCACCATTCTGGCTGGAGACGTCAAAGTAAAGAAAGAGAGAGACCCGTGATTCGTTTGTGTGTTGTGTTTTTTTAAAAGAAAGACACTCTTTTGAAACCTTACCCCTCCACCAGAAAAACTGATTAATTGTATATATTCAACAAGTAAACATGGCTGTAAAATTTTGATTTTCAATACATTGTCTTTCTATATTTTTTGAAGATTTCCGAGGTATGTTCTCATAATGACCGTCCCCAATTTTTCTCTCTGTTGATGTAAATCGTTATTATACCCTAATGGCGAAATCTTTCTGTACTGGCCTTTTCTTGGTGACAGTAACTGTTAAATGTAAGACTGTGACTAACATTGCTTCCAAAGCACTTCGCAAAAAAATCCCTGAATGCTTCTAGCTGTACCTGTATGCACTTGTTAAAATTGCCAAATACAGTTTTCTGGCATTTTATTAATACCTTTTAGTGTGTGTGACTACTTCTTCCTTGTAACCAGTAAGGTTTTGGCGGGTGGAGCGTTGGTATTGTGCATTGACAGTGCTGATCAGTGTGATGTCACTGTATACAGTAGGGCGTGAGGTTGTATACAAGTACAAGGAACCTGCTACGGTTTGACCTTGAAAACTGCAGACTTTTCTCTTTTAGTGTGGAGAACATGGCAACATAGTGCGTGTACTTTGACTCTAGTAACGTGGCTTTTATAACTATTATTGAGTAGTTTGCAAGGATTATTGATTTTAAAAAACTGATAGCAACTCTGGAGAGTGCCAGAATTGCCATAGGCAACACACGCACTCACTCACACACATTCACACACGCACACTCTCACACACGCAGGCACTCTCTCTCTCTCTCTCTCTCACACACACACACAAAACCGGGATTGTATGGGGTAAATCTGTAAATTCTCTCTCCCTTCCCCACTTCCCTCCTCCTTTAGACTGTTGTACTTGCTTGGCAATAATTCAGCCTTTGGAATTTGGCAAGGGATATAAACCTTCAACAAAGCTTCCATTTAGCTCCTTGCAAAGCCCGAGCTGAGAGTGACTCGGAGTAATTTGCACTTGCCAGACAGAAAACAGAATAGAGGGTCTTTTATGCTAATATTTCCAGCGATTATTGACAAACAAAAGATGGGTTTGCGAAGGATGTTGCTGTGCTGTAGGAACGGAATTCTCAAGTAAACAGCACAGCAACATAAGTTTTGCACTCTCCTGTGGTTTTTGAAACCTAGTATTGTGAATCTTTCCTCCGGCAGAAAATAAAACATAGAACAGCACAGGAACAGGCCCCTCGGTTCCCAGTGTTGTGCAGAACCAATTAAACTATTCATCAAATGGCCAACGAAATGTCCATATCATTCCATTCCCCTCACATTCAAGTGCTATCTAATCATCTGTTGAAGGTCTCCCATGTATCTGCCTCCACCACCACCGCCAGCAGTGCATTCCAAGCACCCACCCCTCCGTGTAAAAAAAAGTTGCCCCTTACATCTCTTTTGAATTCGATCCCTTGATGTAGATCGGGGCGGTGGGGGTTGGCGGTACTTTTGCGTGAGGACCCGTGAGAATGGTGCACTTAACTTTTGCTGCATCATTGTACTTCAGGGGGAGGGAATTTGCAACATCAGCAGTAGGGACAGATCACGTGACTTCCCCTGACACAAAAGACTGATCTCAGATGTAGATTCGTGATCAGGCATCTGCAAGTTTCAGTGCGAGAGACGCGAGGGAGGAGAACACGTTTACTCTTGCAATAGGAAGAATGTTGCAAACCATTTTAAATACCGTTTTGTTATCTCCCCCCCCCTTACTCGCTTAAATGTCTTTAACCGTTATGGATTGCATCTGTAGTTGACTTGGGCAATTTAATGCAAGGTTAAAATGTAGGAAGCCGCGTTATAAAAGACGAGTGAGAACGTTTGTACAGATTCCGTCCATCTTCTAAGTGGCTGTAAACCTGATTGATTTGCTGTTTTCCTTTGAACCCGGAGAGGTTTTTTTTTGCACATTGTACAATCTTAGGATTTTTTAAAAATCACACGTTCATGTTTATTTTGCTGGATTAAACGCAGTCGGTCTGCATTAATATCTTCCTGGTTCACAGTGAACGCATGAGATCATTCAGGATCTTTTTTTAAATCTGCTTATGAGATGACAGCTCTTGGAATCCCTGAGTCACCCAGTCTCTTTTGTTCTGATACAATGTGGCGTTAGCACGCTTCGCTGTCACACGCTGTCCCTGCACCACAGTGCAATGGAAAGAATCGGACACCAAAGATTGACTTTTTTTTTTGTAAGGATTCTGAGATGACAATGAGACGTCGGTCTTGAAAGGGAATGCTCCCCCTCAACCTATATCGTACCGGTTCAGATTAAAAACCAGTCTATAGCACCCCCACCTCTATCTGCAAACCTCATTCCACCATTAGCTGGTTCAAATTCTTTTGGTATCAGAATCAGGTTTAATATCACTGGCATGTATCGGTTTGTGGCAGCAGTACATTGCAATACGTAATAAAGAACTAAAAACTACAATAAGAAATTTGTATATAAAATTAAATAAATGGTGCAAGAAGAGAGAGGAAATTGTACACAGGTTTATTGTCTGTTCAGAAATCTGATGGCTAAGGGGAAGAAGCTGATTCTAAAATGTTGAGTGTGTTTCTTCAGGTTCCTGTACCACCTCCTTGATGGTAGCAATGAGAAGAGGGCATGTCCTGGGTGATGTGGGTTCTTATTGATGGATACTGCCTTTTGACGGTGGTCCCGATGCTGGGGAGGCTGGTGCCCATGATGGAGCTGGCTGAGTTGCAGTGGCCCCTCCATACCAGACAGTGATGCGGCCATTAAGAATGCTCTCCAGGCTACATCTGTAGACATTTGGTTTTAACTGACTGGAAGTTGAAACTTTAAATTACATTTGAAAGGCTAGCATTATTGGATTTAGATTGCCATGTTATTTTGTTTTGAAAACCTCCCTCTCAGATTATATATCAGGACACTAGTTCTAAAGCATAGATTGTTTGTTTTCCTTATTTAAAGATACAGTGCAGAACAGGTCCTTCTATCTCAACGATTCTCATCGCCCAACCACCCAACTATCTAACCCTAGCCTCATCACAGGTCAATTTACAGTGACCATTTAACCTACTAACCGGTACTTCTGTGGACCTGGGTGGGAACCGGAGGACCCTGAGGAAACCCCCATGTTCACAGGGAGGACATAACAGGCTCCCTACAGAGGATGCTGGATTTGAACGACGAGCCCAAGTAAAGTTTATAACTCCAGTTTCCTTTAACTGCATTGTGGTGATTGGGTTTTCCTTGCAAAGGAACAGGGGTTGGTAACTGATCCGATGTTAATGTTGCCCCACTTCCACAATACTGTGCTCTTAAACACCACCTGGCAGGAAGACCACTGTATGCTGCCTATTTCGGTGCCTTTCTGTCACATTGCACACAGGTTGGCTGCAAATGATGCCAACAATCGAAACGTTTAGTTCTGGCTGCCCCCCCCCCACCCCAGAAGCAGCAAGGGATCTGACCAACCCTCCCACATAATGTTCGAAGCTACGTACGGGATGTGTCTGTTGAAATGGCATATCAGTATACGTAAACTCAAGAGATCCTGCAGAGATCTTGAGCAACACACTCACAAAGCACTGGAAGAACTCAGCAAGTCAGGCAGCATCTGTGGAGGGAAGTAAACAGTCGATATTGTACTGAGAGAAGTCAACAGTTTACCCTTCATAAGTCGTGCTTGACTTGCAGAATTCATCCAGCATTTTATGTGTGTGTGTGTGTGTCAGTATCGAGACAAGGGTGGGCTGTGGGTCCCCATGCCACTGCCCTAGGCTCTGAAGTGCAAATTCAGCCTCCTTTTTTTTTACAAAATTCTTTATTACAAATGTCGGTGCTATACAATATTTACAAACCCAGTGACTAACATATTTACTACACTACAAACAGACAATACATCTTAAACCAATATATTGCCATCCTCATCAATGATGGCATTTACACCCCGCGGAGCCCAACGGTCCCGGAACACCTCTACGGTCGCCGTGGACTGTGCATATTCCTTTTCAATGTTCACCCGGGCACGAACATACCCCCTAAACATAGCCAGGCAGTCCGCCCGGGGAGAACCTCCTGCCACCCTTTTCCAGGAGCCACGGATGGCAATTTTCGCCAGCCCCAGGAGCAAGTTGACAAGGACATCCTCATCCCTCTGTGCCCCCCTCCTTACTGGATGACCATATATAAATAGGGTGGGACTGAAATGCAACCAGAAGGCGAGAAGCAGCCCACGCAAAAACGCGAAAAGGGGCTGCAGCCTCACACACTCCACGTACATATGGTACACGGTCTCCTCCAGCCTCCTGAGGGATTGTGCCAGTGATCTGTGATGTTTAGGGCAGATGCTCATTTCCCCAGAAGACTCCGTATCACCAGAATGCTGACTGGTTGAAGGCCTCATTTCTTATCCTTTTACTTTACTCAGCGTGATTCTATTCCGAACTGGGAGATTGCCCCAAGGCCTGCTGAGTTTATCTGTCACATCAGCAAAACATTCATTTATTTATATAGAGACGCGGTGTGGTAACAGGTCCTTCCAGCCCAACGAGCCCGCGCCACCCAGTCATACCCATGTAACCAATTAACCTACTGAAGCATAGGCTTTTGGAATGTTGTAATAGTGTTACGCCGCCAGGCACTGTAATAGCGTTACACTGACCGCTACACCACCGGACGCTGTAATAGCGTTAGGCCGCCGGGCGCTGTAATAGCGTTACACTGACCGCTACGCCACCGGACGCTGTAATAGCGTTAGGCCGCCGGGCGCTGTAACGGCGTTACACTGACCGCTACGCCACCGGACGCTGTAATAGCGTTAGGCCGCCGGGCGCTGTAACGGCGTTACACTGACCGCTACGCCACCGGACGCTGTAATAGCGTTAGGCCGCCGGGCGCTGTAACGGCGTTACACTGACCGCTACACCACCGGGCGCTGTAATAGCGTTAGGCCGCCGGGCGCTGTAACGGCGTTACACTGACCGCTACGCCGCCAGGCGTTGCTACGCCACTGTGCTGCCCCGATTGGGACCTTTTGAGAAGAATCTGAAATGCTTTGTGGGGACGACCTACAAGCGAACTGTGTCATAGAAACAGGCCCCTGCTGAAATGTTACTGTCTGAATCAGGGCTGTTGCCCAGCTGGTGGAGAGTGCCTACAAAGTCAGTCAAAGGAACCTTGAAGACTGTCCCACCACTTAGTGATCATGGCCCAACTAGCTCCATGTTTCTGATACCCATAGAGAGCTTTGTAGTTAGCTTACAAAACTCCATCCATCTCTCTCTCCGGAATATTTCTAAAGGAAAAGGGAGGCTTTCACATGAGCTAACCGTCAGTGTGTTGGTCACGATAATGGGTGATTTAAGGATCGCTCGTGACCATTGTTACTACTTGTGGGCTCCGTCACTTCAACAGGCGGGTCTTTGGTGATTCTTGATTTCACAGCAGGAGTTTTTTTTCTCAAGTGGGCTGAGAACGTGTGCCAAATGAAGGGCTTCCATTGGATTCACATCTCCCTGCGGCATTAACAACCACTTTATTCTATAAAGTGGCGAGTTGTCCCTGCCTGGAGTGGGCTGCCAGGATTGGCGGTGGAAACAGGTGCCACAAGTGCACGTCAGCAGAGACGACGGAGGGGGAGGCACAAATTGGGAAGTTCATTCCAGGGGCTGGTACAATTGTGACGGACCAAACAGCCCTGTTGCGGTGCAAGATGATTTGTAAGTTGCCAGCAGCCTGGGGCAGCTATAAATCTGATTGAAAGATTTCCCTGAGTGGCAGTGTGTAGCCGCACTGCATTCTGACTGCTCATTGCAGCGTCTCTGGCCATCTCCTCAGGGTGACGACGTCAGCGTGGCGCTCAGTCGCTGCTCTGGGCATGCTAGAGTGATGGAAAATTTGATATCCATATCCATGATTACAGATGCACGATCAGCCAAACAGCGTTAAATGTTATGAATAGCTATTTGTGGAACTGACTGGGACCATGATGTGTGAGGGAGAGTTAGATAAAGAAACCACTCATTCTCAGGGTCTGACTCCCGTGTTCACTTTTCTGACTTTATGTTGTCCCCCAGACTTCTGGTTTACTCCCCCGCCCTCCCCAAATTCAAATTCTGTTCGCCTAGACATTCCCAAGTGTCGGCCTCTTGAGCGTCACCCTGGGCTCAGGTTTAGAACTGAACCCAAGCTTCCTGGCTCAACTTTCAAGGATCACCTTTACTCGCCGTGTACTTTTACATGGATTGGGAATGTGCTGACAAGACAGGCAACAAAAAACATTGAACAATTCCAAAAAATAAAAATATATTAAAATAATACAGATAAACAGGAGATTCTGCAGATGCTGGAAATCCAGAGCAGCGCGCGCGCATGCGCGCACACACACACACACACACACACACACACAAGATGCTGGAGGAACACAGCAGGTCAGGCAGAGTCTATGAAAAGGAATAGGAGTTGATGTTTCCAGCCAAGACCCATCTGAAACGTTGACTCATTATTTCCCCTCCCATAGATGCTGCCTGACCTGCTGTGTTCCTTTCACATCTTGTGTGTGTTACTCTGGATTTCCAGCATCTGCGGAAATCTCTTGTGTCCTGTGTTTATTTTATGTTCCTACTGAATGGTGGATTCCCAGCATTCCAGAAAGTTTTTTTTAACAAGAGTTGTTGGAACTTTGCAAACTCAGACCTTGGTCAGGTAACGCACTTATTTATAACAAATATGACAGATTCGATTACAGGTGGGGAAAACACAGGATTTCACTCTGAAATATTGGCAAGTCCTTGCTGGCTCTTGGCAAAATATTTGCTGAAGACGGAGAGTGCGGCGAGAAATTTCAAAATAAGCGGGATCACGGCTGACAGGGACACATTTACACACTCCTAGTAGTGGTCGTGACTGGCGGGGGGGGAGTGGAGCCGGGGTACCGTTTTGGTTGCGGGGGGAGGGGTATCTCATGAGCACTTTATCATATTTGACCCTTGCTATGGTAAGTCGAGTCCCCTTTGTTGCATTCTTGAAGTCTGAATGGGGAACGGAGCCAAACACGGACGAACACAAAACCGTCACTGCCCTGAGGCTGTGTGCAGATGACAACCACACATTATCTATTACAACGCAGCATGAGGAAGCGGAGAGAGCGAGCAAGTTCCTGCATGAAGAAAAAAGAATTCGCAAGCCAGCTGTCATTTGCCAAGGTATGTGGGCATGTTTTGAGGAGTTGGTTTGTTTTTCATCCGTGCCTTGACATGTGAGTTTCCTACAGAAGACTGGCAGACCTATTAAAAACCTCACACATCTGGCCGGCAAGCATCGACATCACACATTTTTAAATAACCTTTCCCTGCTTTAGAACCGTGACCACACTTTAAAAATACCCAATGAACTGCAAGGCGCCCAATGGTGGCAGAAGGCACTATATATATAAGAATGCACATTCCTTGGGGGTATTTTTAAACCATCAGAGATATCTGTATTTTCATACCAATTGCAGATCTATATCTAAAACGGTTTAGTCCCTTCCATTAAGTGTTTTTTTAACTACTCCCAAGAAACTTCAGGCGCGCGCGCGTGTGTGTGTGTGTGTGTGTGTGTGTGTGGGGGGGGGGTGGTTGTGTTGTTACATTGTCACACAAAATGCCGGAGAAACTGGGCAACGTTCTGGCCGAATCTATGGAGAGGAATGGAGCAGACGTTTCGGGCCGAGATCATTCGTCGGGACTGGAAAGGAAAGGGCACGAAGCCAGAGTAGGAAGGTGGGGAATGAGTACAAGCTAGAAAGTGATAGGTGAGAGGGTAAGAAATAAGCTGGGAGGTGATAGGTGGAAAAGGTAGAGGCGTAAGGAAGGAATCTCAGAGGAGAGTGGACCATGGAAGAAAGGGAAAGATGAGGGACGCCAGGGTGGGGTGATAGGAGAAGAGAAGGTTGAGAGGGGACCTAGAATGGGGAATGGAAGAGGGGGGTGGGGGGGGGAGAAAATGTAACGGAAGTTAGTTAAGTTGATGTCTTTTCTTGTCAGGTTGGAGGCTACCTGGATGGAATATAAGGTGTTGTTCCTCCAACCCGAGAGTGTCCTCATCAAGGCAAAGGAGGAGGCCACATTGAAATGGGACCCTGCTCGTTGCGGACGGAGCGAAGCTGCCGGACTTTGTTGCCACAACATCCCTGCTTTAAGTGCAGACCAAAAGAGAGAATGAATTGGGCCAACCTATCCCTGGGATCTCGCTGACAGAGTCACCTGCTCCCATCTTGCGTTTTTTAAAAATTAACTTTCATGTATTTCTTCAATCTCCTGACGAAAGTTATTTTTGAATCTGCTCCCAATCGCCCTTTCAGGCGGCGAGTTCCTGATGAAAATAACCCCCTGTAAAACGTTCCGTCTGTTTCCCCCCCCCACCCCCCGTTACCTTAAATCCTGCGGTCGCTGCTCCCTCCTTCCTCTGAAACAGCTTCTCACCATTAACTCTATCAAGGTCCCTGCAATGGTTTGGACATCTTCCATCTAACTTCCCCCCACCACCCCCAGCCATCTCTGGTTTGTGGAGGGCCCTTCTTTTTCCCAACTTTTCCTGTGCATATGAATAACCCCCTTCTTCAAAGCCTCCCACCCGCACCCACAGCCACAGACTGCACTATGAAGTTAGAAGATTTGATACAATATACCGGCAAGCACGGCTAGCTCTACGCAATTTCCACTCGGGAGACGGAATGCTAATTTTATTGAGGGAGGGAGAGAAAATATTCTTTCGCATTCTAATGCAGGAGATTGCTAAAGAGAGGGGCCGAGGGAGGGTGGGTGTGTGTGCGTGGGGGGGGGTTGGTTGCGGTGGAATGGAGGTCGAAGCTAAACAAGGAATACTAACTATTGGGAGCAGCTGCAGAAACTATAATTAGATGAACGATTTGGCTCGCAATAATCATTCTTCTCCGTAGCTAATACCAAGAAAGGAAGTTGTGCTTCGTAGACCACTTGTCTTTTGATTATTTATGTTTGTATGTGTGTGTGTATATATATATATATATATATATATACATGTATATATCTGGACGTCAAAGAAGCTGATTGTGAAAGAGAAATGGCGTTCCAGTCCCTAATTTCCATGTTCTGTCACCGACCTGGCAATAGGCTGTTACACAATTCCCCCGAGCAACGCTGTCAAGAATTGACCAGTTAGCATTGGACAAACTGGTAGAAATACGTTGCAGTTGCCATGGGAACGAGGGAATAGGAGGTTCTTGCAAACAGTATCTCGAGATGATGAAATATATATTAAAAATCCGCCCCCGTCTGAGCAAGTTTGCGGAAACATGAATTGTTATTCAAAAGACGTCGAACGTTGATCTGGGCTAGGGCCTTTGATCTGAGAATCTGAATGTTTACTTTAAACAGCCATACCTAACGCATTTTAAGTACCGGGAGTATTTCTCCCTGCAAGGTCAGCGCGATGGTAGTCATCCAGCAACCCCTGGCTCTCCCGGCCCTCGGCGGCAGGGCGGCGGTTCACAATTTCACTCTGAGCCACGCCGTTGTTTTATTCATGATATGCGTTATCTCAGCACGGATTCACTCAATAGAAGCACGCGAGCTTCAAAAATAAATACCCAATCTTCCGTTTTATTTAAACTCCAGATATTTCGCCGTTGTTCAATTAACCCTTTTGCTGCTGGAAGAGGAACGACCTTACACGTGCTTTGCGGGAATGGCGCTCAGTGCAGGATCCTCCCCTCCTTTCGCCTGTACTCCACTCTGGGTCAAACACCTCTGCTCAACACGGAGTGTGAGGCGCCCCTTCCTCTTGGGTACACGATGGAAGATGGTTGAACAATTTTTGGGAGGGGTCTGCGATTCAGTCCAACAGCTTGTGCCGCTGTCTACTAAGACCATTGGTACATAGAACACAAATCTACTGCACATTGCCCACAATGTTGTGCTGACCATGTGCCCTACTCTGGAAGCTTTCTAGAATTTCCCTACCACATAGCCCTCTATTTTTCTAACCTATCTAACAGTCTCTTAAAAGACCCTATTGTACCCACCTCTACCACGGTTGCCGGCAGTGCATTCCACACACCCACCACTCTATGTGTGAAAAACTTACCCCGACATCCCCTTTGTACCTGCTTCCAAGCACCTTAAAACTATGCCCTCTCGTGCTAGCCATTTCAGCCCTGGGGAAAAGCCTCTGACTGTCCACATGATCAATGCCTCTCATCATCTTATACACCTCTATCAGGTCACCTCTCATCCTCCATCTCTCCAAGGAGAAAAGGCCAAGTTCACTCAACTTATTCTCATAAGGCAGCATTCTTATGAATCTCCTCTGCACTCTCTCTATAGTATCCATATCCTTCCTGTAATGAGATGACCAGAACTGAATTTGGTCCCTTAACCGTAGATTGCCACTCCGACAGGGTACTAACCTGAATCAGATTTTCTTTTCACACATCAAACATACAGCAAGCACGTCGTTTGCATTAACCACTACAACATTCAAAGTAAATTTATTAGCAAGGTATGTCACCATATACTACCCTCAGATTCATTGACCTGTGGGAATTCGCTGTGAATACAAAGAAACACGCTGAGAATCAATGAAAAACTGCACAGAACAACATGGACAAACAACGTGCAAAAGATAACAAGCTGCAAATACAAAAAAAGAAAAATATATATAAATAGATAAGCTATAAATATGGAGAACATGAGATGAAGAGTCATTGAAAGTGAGACCATAGGTTCTGGGAACAGTTCTGTGATGGGGTGAGTGAAGTTCTCCCCTCTGGTTTTTAAGAGCCTGATGGTTGAGGGGTATTAACTGTTCCTGAACCTGGTGGTGTAAGTCCTGAGGCTCCTGTACCTTCTTCCTGACAACAGCTGTGAGAAAGAGCATGGCCTGGCTGGGTGGGGGGAGGGGAAATCCTTGCGCTCAATGGTGGGAGGGCTTTACCCACATCCACTACTTTTTGTAGGCTTTTCCGTTCAAGGGCTTTGGTGTTTCCACACCAGGCTGTGATGCAACCACAGTGGAAGCATACTTTCCACTGCATGTGTATGAACATTTGTCGAAGTTTAGGATGACACGTCGAAACTTGGCAAACATGTAAGCAAGGAGAGGCACTGCTGTGCTTGGATGTGTTCGGGGCAGCTCTGAAGTCTCATCACACATTCTGGTGCCAGTATAGTATGTCCACAATGTTCATCAGAACAACAACAACCACAGCCCAACAAAACATCAACAGAAAAACAAGCCCATTTTCCACACACACACACACACAGAGTCAGGCCCCCTACCTCAGAACAGGTCTTCAGTCTTGGGCCCTCACACACACACACCCACCCACCCCCACAACCCCAGAACAGGCCTCCTCCGAGCCTTCAGTCTTGGGCCCTCACACACACACCCACCCTACCTCAGAACAGGCCTTCAGTCTTGGACACACACACACACACACACACACACACACAGGCCCCCGACCCCAGAACAGGCCACCTCCAGGCCTCCAGTCTTGGGCCCACACACACACAGGCCCCCGACCCCAGAATAGGCCACCTCCAGAGAAGCCGACCTGGGTGGTGCGACCTTTGGACCGCTACCTCTGGACTTGCCAACTTCGACCACACATAAAGTACTGTAGGCAGTTCTTGTCGTCTGGCTGTAGGAAGGGAGTCATTCAGCTGAGGGGTGTAGAAAAGTTTCAGGAAGTTGTTACCAGGACTGAAAGGGCTCGAGTTACAAAGAGGGGTTGGTAGGGTAGGATTTTTCCCCCCTCTCCCTTCCCTCTTCTTCAGTTCCCCACTCTGGCCCCCTGTTACTGATGCTCTTCACATGCATAATCACCTGACCCTGGTCCTATCAGATTCCTCCTTTTCCACTAACACCTCCCAGCTTCTTACTGCATTCCCCCTCCCCACCCACCCAGCTTCATCTATCATCTTAAAGCTTGTCCTCCTTCCCCTCTCCCCCTCCTGGCATCTTCCCCCTTCCTTTCCAGTCGTGATGAAGGGATTCGGCCCCAACCGTCATCTGTCTGTTCATCTCCATAGGTGCTGCCTGGCCTGCTGAATTCCATCAGCATTTTGTGTGTGTTGCTCTGGATCTTGGAGCACGGGGGTGAGGGAGGTGTGTGCAGTCATGAGGGCCCTACGTAGATAAGGTGATTGGCCACAGTCTAAACTAGAGGGCATAAGTTTAAAGAGAGATAAGATTTGACATGGATGAGGAGCAGGGATTTCACACAGAGGATGGTGAGTATATTGGGCAAACTGCCAGCGGAAATGGTAAAGCTGGGTACAATTGCAACATTTACGGACAGAAAAGGTTTGTAGGGATACGGGCCAAATGGGGCAAACACAGGAAGACTCCCAGTTTAGCACAGAGCTGGGACAAAAGGCCTGCTGGACAAGGCTATGAAACTATACCTATAAATACTATAAGTGCATTATTTACAGTCAATTGGAGCTGGCAGTGCGTAAACATTCCCAATGTGACAGAGGTTCAGCAGCTTCTGCATCCAGTGGATGTCCTTACCAGGGGCACTGTGAGTGACAGTGGGAGTTTACTCTCTGCCACCTCCAGTCACTCCCCACCTCCGGTCTCTACACAGAGTCACACTGGTCACTCCTCACCATCGGTCTTTGCATGGACTAACACACATGATTAGCTTCCAGATAAAGTCACTCTCGCCGCCAATCTCCATTCAGCGTCACTCCGAACAATGATCGCCACATAGAGACACTCCCGCTGCCAACCTCCACATGGAGTCACTCCCAACACCGATCTCTACAGAGTCATTCCCACCACATGGTGTCCCTTCCCATCCTTCATCTTCACATGGTTACTACCCCTCTCTGATCTCCATAGAGAGTCACTCCCCCTCATTGTTCTCCACAGGGAGTCTCTCCCCAACTCTGATCCTCACAGGGAGTCACTGCTGGTCTCTGATCTCCACAGGGATTCACTCTCCATCTCCGATCCTCACAGGAAGTCACTCCTGGTCTCTAATCTCCACAGGGAGTCACTCCCCATCTCTGATCTCCACAGGGAGTCACTCCTGGTCTCTGATCTCCACAGGGAGTCTCTCCCCATCTCCGATCCTCACAGGGAGTCACTATCCATCTCTGATCCTCACAGGGAGTCACTCCCCATCTCTGATCTCCACAGGGTGTCTCTCCCCATCTCTGATCCTCACAGGGAGTCACTATCCATCTCTGATCTCCACAGGGAGTCACTCCTGGTTTCTGATCTCCACAGGGAGTCTCTCTCCATCTCTGATCTCCACAGGGAGTCTCTCCCCATCTCTGATCTCCACAGGGAGTCACTCTCCATCTCCGATCCTCACAGGGAGTCACTCCTGGTCTCTGATCTCCACAGGGAGTCACTCTCCATCTCCGATCCTCACAGGAAGTCACTCCTGGTCTCTAATCTCCACAGGGAGTCACTCCTGGTCTCTGATCTCCACAGGGAGTCTCTCCCCATCTCCGATCCTCACAGGGAGTCACTATCCATCTCTGATCCTCACAGGGAGTCACTCCCCATCTCTGATCTCCACAAGGTGTCTCTCCCCATCTCCGATCCTCACAGGGAGTCACTATCCATCTCTGATCCTCACAGGGAGTCACTCCTGGTCTCTGATCTCTACAGGGAGTCACTTCCCATCTCTGATCCTCACAGGGAGTCTCTCCCCATCTCTGATCTCCACAGGGAGTCAACTCCCCATCTCTGATCTCCACAGGGAGTCACTCCTGGTTTCTGATCTCTACAGGGAGTCTCTCCCCATCTCTGATCTCCACAGGGAGTCACTCTCCATCTCCGATCCTCACAGGGAGTCACTCCTGGTCTCTGATCTCCACAGGGAGTCACTCTCCATCTCCGATCCTCACAGGAAGTCACTCCTGGTCTCTAATCTCCACAGGGAGTCACTCCTGGTCTCTGATCTCCACAGGGAGTCTCTCCCCATCTCCGATCCTCACAGGGAGTCACTTTCCATTTCTGATCTCCACAGGGAGTCACTTCCCATCTCTGATCCTCACAGGGAGTCACTCCCCATCTCTGATCTCCACAGGGAGTCTCTCCCTATCTCTGATCCTCACAGGGAGTCACTCCTGGTCTCTGATCTCCACAAGGAGTCACTTCCCATCTCTGATCCTCACAGGGAGTCTCTCCCCATCTCTGATCTCCACAGGGAGTCAACTCCCCATCTCTGATCTCCACAGGGAGTCTCTCCCCATCTCTGATCTCCACAGGGAGTCAACTCCCCATCTCTGATCTCCACAGGGAGTCTCTCCCCATCTCTGATCTCCACAGGGAGTCACTCTTGGTCTCTGATCTCCACAGGGAGTCACTCTCCATCTCTGATCCTCACAGGGAGTCACTCCCCATCTCTGATCTCCACAGTGAGTCACTCTCCATCTCTGATCATCACAGGGAGTCACTCCTGGTCTCTGATCTCCACAGGAAGTCTCTCCCCATCTCTGATCTCCACAGGGAGTCTCTCCCCATCTCCGATCGTCACAGGGAGTCACTCCTGGTCTCTAATCTCCACAGGGAGTCACTCCCCATCTCTGATCTCCACAGGGAGTCTCTCCCCATCTCTGATCCTCACAGGGAGTCACTCCTGGTCTCTGATCTCCACAGGGAGTCACTCTCCATCTCTGATCCTCACAGGGAGTCATTCCTGGTCTCTGTTCTCCACAGGGAGTCAGCTCTCCATCTCCGATCCTCACAGGGAGTCACTCCTGGTCTCTAATCTCCACAGGGTGTCTCTCCCCATCTCTGATCTCCACAAGGAGTCACTATCCATCTCTGATCTCCACAGGGAGTCTCTCCCCATCTCTGATCTCCACAGTGAGTCACTCTCCATCTCCGATCCTCACAGGGAGTCTCTCCCCATTTCTGATCTCCACAGGGAGTCACTCTCTATGTCCGATCCTCACAGGGAGTCACTCCCCATTAGTGATCGACACACACATTAGTGAATGGGCACTGGATGCTTCACAAATCCAGTATTTCAAATAAAAATAAAATAACATTTGAAGAAAGGTTGTATGATTAGCCCAATAACTGTGGATAAACTAACTTTATTTTGGTTTTGAGGAAAGTACTGGAAACAATAACCAAAGACAGACTTACCATTTGGATACAGGTGGATTGGTTTGTAAAATTCAAGTGCAGTCTCCCCTCGGGTAACGAATGGGTTCTCTTTGTAGAACAGTTTAAATGTCAACTTTGTCAAAAAAATACCCAAAAATCACTCAATATCCAACCACATCTCCACACAGCACTGCAAGTAATGTTATAAAATCCATTTAAGACTGATAAAGAATCTAAAAGTGGGGAGAGTAAACTAGTCCTGCCATTTGCAGGAATAAACGTATACATGTACTGTTTGTAAGACCTTTACATTTAACAATATTAAAGAAGTTTGATCGTATGTATGGATGTCCTTAAGACAGGTGATTATCAAAATCAGAATGGGGTTTATTCTTACTGACAGATTAGATTATGAGAAGATGCAGTCCCCTTTTATTGTCATTTAGTAATGCATGCATTAAGAAATGATACAATGTTTTTCCAGAATGATATCACGGAAACACATGACAGACCGACTTAAAAACTAACAAAAACCACATAATTATAACATATAGTTACAACAGTGCAAAGCAATACCATAAATTGATAAGAACAGACCTTGGCATGGTAAATGTCTCAAAGTCTCTCGAAAGTCCCATCATCTCACACAGACGGTAAACCTCCAGCGCCGCATACTTGCCGACGCAACATCCCGGAAGCGTCCGACTCTGAGTGTGTCTGAAAACTCCGAGTCTCCAACCAGCTCTCCGACACCGAGCACCATCTCTGCAGAGCGTTCCGACCCCGGCCCCGGCAACAGGCAATAGGCAATAGGCAAAGCCGAGGATTTGGGGCCTTCGTCTCCGGAGATTCTTGATCGCGCAGTTGCAATGGCAGTGAAGCAGGCATTTCAGAAGTTACTCGAGGTGTTCCTCTGCGCTTCTCATGGCTGTCTCCATCAAATCCGGATTGTGCACGGCCCCCTAGTTACATATAATCGATATTCATTTGGAACGGCCGCGCGCACTGTGTCGCGCCTCCATCTTCTCCTCCCTCCTTCGTGCAATCTGTTCTTTTGTGGCAGCAGTACAATGCAAGACATAGAAATCTGACAGTGGAGAGGAAGAAGCTGTTTCTACGTCATTGTGTGCGTGTGCGTGTGTGTGTGTGCCTTCAGGCTCCTGTTCCTCCTCCCTGATGGTAGGAACGAGAAGAAGGCATGTCCCGGGTGGTGATGACCCTTAATGATGGATGCTGCCTTTTGAAGATGGTGGGGAGGGTTGTGCCCGAGGTGGAGGAGGCTGAGTCTACAGCCCTACATAGCCTCTTACTGGGGCCTCCATACCAGTGGTGATGCAGGCAGTTAAAATGCTCTCCACCATATATCTGTAGAAATTGCAAAGGTGTTGGTGACATACCAAACCTCCTCAAACTCCGAATGACGTAGAGCCACTGGTGTGCCTTCTTCAAGACTACATCAACATGTTGGGCCCAGGACAGAGCCTCTGAGATGTTGACACCCGGGAACTTGCAGCTGCTCACTCTCTCCGCTGCTGACTCCTCAGTGAGGATGGCTTCCCGTTCCTGAACTCCACAATTAGTTCCTTGGTCTCACTGAGGCTGAGGTTGCTGGGTTGCTGCCAGGGCAGCCGGTGATGACCCAGCGATGGCCTATAAGCATTTGTTCAGGACACATGTTATCCACCCTGACAGAGGTTTTTGATGTAGTGACAGAAAAGACCGACGAGAACTGTGCCTATTTTGGTGTGCATGTCTATAAAAACTTTGACAAAGGTGCCATGCGATAAGTTTGTCATCAAGATTAAAGGCCATGGAAAAAGATAACGTCTGTAGCAATGACGATATAGAATTGGCGAAGTAACAGGGTACAATAGTGGTCAAAAGCTGCTTTTCAGACAAGAGGGAAATGCACACTCTGTTTGGTACCAGAACCACGGCTATTCTTCATACATTTTATGATTTTGGTTATATATTCTCAAATTTGAAGATGACACTACTTGAAGGTGTAGTTAAACACTAGGAAGATAGTGTAAGGCACTTCAGGAGGACATTGAGCAATGGTGTGCAACAGAGGAAGGCTGAGAAATGTTATGCTTTGGTTGGGAGAATGGGAACAGTGTGAGACAATATTCAAGTGGTACAGCAATGGAGATCTAAGGATATTTGTACACAGTTCATTCAGAGTGGCAGGGCCAGTTGAGGAATTGGTTAAAAAGGTATATGGGATCTTGTTCTTATACAGAGGCACAGAGTGCAAGAAAGTCAAGAACGTTTATAAAACACTGGTTCAGCCATTACTGGAGTAACAGTGTTCAGCTTTGAGCACCCATTATAGGACAGATATGTTCTCATGCTCATCTGCTGTTAATCTTGGCCAGAATGGTTTAGAGCTCTCAGTCTCTGTGTTTTAGTCATGGCATAGAGTTGTACAGCATGAAAACAGGCCCTTCAGCCCATCTCATCCATGGAGAGGGTCCAGAGGATATCCACAAGGATGATCCCAGGAACGAAAGGGTTGGCGTATGTTTGATGGCTCTGGGTCTGTACTCGCTAGAGTTTAGAAGAATGGAGGAGGAGATCTCATTGAAACCCATCAAATATTGAAAGGCCTGGAGAGAATGGATATAGAGAGGACATTTTCTGTAGTGGGGGAGTCTAGGACCTGAGGGCATAGCCTTAGAGTAAAAGGGCATACCTTTAGAATGAAGATGAGGAGAACTTTCTTTAGCCAGATAATGTTGACTCTGTGGAATTTATTGCCACAGATAGCTGTGGAGGCCAAGTCATTGGGTATGTTTAAAATGGAGGTTAATATGTTCTTGATTAGTAACAGTGTCAAAAGTTACAGGGAGAAGACAGGAGAATGTGGCATAGAGGGATAATAAATCAGCCATGATAGAATGGTGGAGTAGATTTGACCGGCCGAATAGCCTAATTCTGCTCTCACGTCTCATGGTCCATGCCGACCAAGGTGCCTGCCTGAGTTAGTCCCATTGGCCTGTTTTGGCCCATGTCCCTCAAAACCTTTCCTGTCCAAAAGTATTTTAAATATTGTATTCACTCAGGTCGACCACTTCCTCTGGCATTTTGTTCCATATATTCAGCACCCCCTGTGCCCCTCAGGCCCCCTTTAAATCTTTCCCCTGTTACTTTAAACCTCTCCTCTCTAGTCTTAGACTCCCCCTACCCTGGAAAGAAGACTATGATCATCCACTTTATCTACACTCCTCATGATTATGGAAACCTCAATATGTCCACCCCTCAGCCTCCTGTGCTCCAGGGAAAATGTTGCAGCCCCTCCAGTCTCTCCTAAGGCTGAGAAGAGATTCCCAGAGCGAAAAACTTGGATAGACTGGAGGTAGGTGATCATTTAACTCAGAGAGCCAAAGATAACTAACAGAGACATTTAACATCAGGAAAGATGCTGCAGCTCTATAAATCCCTGGTTAGACCACACTGAAGTGTTGTGTTCATTTCTGGTCACCTGATTACAAGAAGGATCGGCACGAGATGAGTAACTGCTCTGTACTTGTGTTTGCAGATACGTGGCTCCAGGACGACATCATCCTTCAGGCCAGGCCACTGATGAACTTGTGCTAATATTGCATCTTGGCCCCAGAGGAATGCAGTGCCATTTAGCTGTGTATGGTTGAATGACAATTCAACCTGCACTTGAACTTGGATATGGAAGCTTTAGAGAGGATGCAGAGGAGATTTACCAGGGTGCTGTGTGTATTAGAGCATGTCTTATGAGAAATGATTGGGCAAGCTATGGCCTTTTCCTTTAGAGTGAAGGAGGATAAGAACGGCCTAATCCTGCTCCTATCTCTTGTGGTCTAATGCTGGATTGAGGGGAGTGGGACAAATTTGATTGCTCTCCTTCTGTGCTGTAACCATTCTGTGATCTTTTAAAAAATGATTGTAAGGGTAGAAAGTGAAATATTGTGAAAAGGTTGGAGGATTGAAGGAAAATTGGCTAGTTTTCCTCGTTTGGTATGGATGGGTAGTGGGATGGAGAGATGGGACATCATTGTGTGGGATGTAAAGCAAGATATTACTGATGGATTGGCATGGATAGGCGATTGAGTGGTCTGGGTGAAAAGCAATATACAGCTAACATTCCGAAAGTGCTAATGGAAGGGTATCATGCGGGGTTGGCATGTGGGATCGGGGGGGGGTACGCCGTCATGACAGCGTTTTTTAGCAGGCTTTCTTATTTATGAGGTCGAGTTGCTAGCTCGATGCTCAACCCAGCACGAATGGAAAGCATGCAAGTGAGCCGGCTGGATTCGAACTCGGGAGCCTTCGCTCCGAAATCCGGCATTGATGCCACTATACCACCAACCTTCTTTATGTGGGGTATGGGGAAATAGACTGCCGCTGATAGGAATTGGGATGTTGATATGCTCATACTAATAAAAAATGAGACATTATTACAAACGTGTTTTTGTTAGATGGAGGGTCAAGATGCAGAACACAGGTATATTCTTTTTAAAAAAGGAGGGAGAGAGAAACCGGGGAATTATAGACCGGTTAGCCTAACGTCGGTGGTGGGGAAACTGCTGGAGTCAGTTATCAAGGATGTGATAACAGCACATTTGGAAAGCGGTGAAATCATCGGACAAAGTCAGCATGGATTTGTGAAAGGAAAATCATGTCTGACGAATCTCATAGAATTTTTTGAGGATGTAACTAGTAGAGTGGATAGGGGAGAACCAGTGGATATGGTATATTTGGATTTTCAAAAGGCTTTTGACAAGGTCCCACACAGGAGATTAGTGTGCAAACTTAAAGCACACGGTATTGGGGGTAAGGTATTGATGTGGATGGAGAATTGGTTAGCAGACAGGAAGCAAAGAGTGGGAATAAACGGGACCTTTTCAGAATGTCAGGCGGTGACTAGTGGGGTACCACAAGGCTCAGTGCTGGGACCCCAGTTGTTTACAATATATATTAATGACTTGGATGAGGGAATTAAATGCAGCATCTCCAAGTTTGCGGATGACACAAGCTGGATGGCAGTGTTAGCTGTGAGGAGGATGCTAAGAGGATGCAGGGTGACTTGGATAGGTTGGGTGAGTGGGCAAATTCATGGCAGATGCAATTTAATGTGGATAAATGTGAAGTTATCCACTTTGGTGGCAAAAATAGGAAAACAGATTATTATCTGAATGGTGGCCGATTAGGAAAAGGGGAGGTGCAATGAGACCTGGGTGTCATTATACACCAGTCATTGAAAGTGGGCATGCAGGTACAGCAGGCGGTGAAAAAGGCGAATGGTATGCTGGCATTTATAGCGAGAGGATTTGAGTACAGGAGCAGGGAGGTACTACTGCAGTTGTACAAGGCCTTGGTGAGACCACACCTGGAGTATTGTGTGCAGTTTTGGTCCCCTAATCTGAGGAAAGACATCCTTGCCTTAGAGGGAGTACAAAGAAGGTTCACCAGATTGATTCCTGGGATGGCAGGACTTTCATATGAAGAAAGACTGGATGAACTGGGCTTGTACTCGTTGGAATTTAGAAGATTGAGGGGGGATCTGATTGAAACGTATAAGATCCTAAAGGGATTGGACAGGCTAGATGCAGGAAGATTGTTCCCGATGTTGGAGAAGTCCAGAATGAGGGGCCACAGTTTGAGGATAGAGGGGAAGCCTTTTAGGACCGAGATTAGGAAAAACTTCTTCACACAGAGAGTGGTGAATCTGTGGAATTCTCTGCCACAGGAAACAGTTGAGGCCAGTTCATTGGCTATGTTTAAGAGGGAGTTAGATACGGCCCTTGTGGCTACGGGGGTCAGGGGGTATGGAGGGAAGGCTGGGGCGGGGTTCTGAGTGGGATGATCAGCCATGATCATAATAAATGGCGGTGCAGGCTCGAAGGGCCGAATGGCCTACTCCTGCACCTATTTTCTATGTTTCTATGTTTCTATTCACACAAAGAACATATAGTTATGGTCCAATACAAACAGTCACAAAATAATATCAGCACAAATCCCTGAGGGGCAGGGTCTGAAGGTTGACAGGTTGACAGGAACTGCAAGGTGCATGATTATGTAAGACAGTATAATGTTACTGACACTATGATAATAAAACAAGCAGTCATATAAATATGATTGATTCTGGGAATGAAAGGGTTAACATTTGTCTGATTTGAGTCTGTAGTTGCTGGAGTTTAAAAGTTGAGGGGGATCTCATTGAAACCTATTGAACATTGAAAGGCCTAGGTAGAGTGGACGTGGAGAGGATGTTTTCAATAGTGGGGGAGTTTAGGTCCAGAAGGCACTGCCTCAGAATACAAGGATGCCCCCCTTAGATGAGCAGGAATTTCATGAGCCAGAGGGTGGTGAATCTATGGAATTTATTGTGACGGATGCTGTGAAGTCCAAGTCATCGGGTGCACTTAATGTGGAGGTTAATTGTTTCTTGATTAATCACGGCATCAAAGATTAGGGGGACAGGCAGGAGAATGGGGTTGAGGGGGATAATGAATCAGCCATGATGGAATGCTGGCATAGACTCGATGGGCCAAATGGTCTAATTTTGCTCTGATGTTTCATGGTCTTATGTGAACCAGCTGCAATAAAAGATCAGAAGTGACCGGTGCAGGATGAGAGCGTGTCTGTGAGTTGGGGTGTGGGGGCAGGGCAGGGCAGGCATTCAGACTGGGTGTGCGTGTGTGCTGGGTGTACGTGTGTACTGGGTGTACGTGTGTACTGGGTGTACGTGTGCGCTGGGTGTACATCTGCACTGGGTGTACGTGTGTACAGGGTGTTGTGTACTGGGTATACATGTGTACTGGGTGTACGTGTGTGCTGGGTGTATGTGTGCTGGATGTACGTGTGTGCTGGGTGTACGTGTGTACTGGGTGTACGTGTGTACAGGGTGTTGTGTACTGGGTGTACGTGTGTGCTGGGTGTACGTGTGTACTGGGTGTACGTGTGTGCTGGGTGTACGTGTGTACAGGGTGTTGTGTACTGGGTATACGTGTGTGCTGGGTGTACGTGTGTGCTGGGTGTATGTGTACAGGGTGTTGTGTACTGGGTATACGTGTGTGCTGGGTGTACGTGTGTACTGGGTATACGTGTGTGCTGGGTGTACGTGTGTGCTGGGTATACGTGTGTGCTGGGTGTACGTGTGTGCTGGGTGTACGTGTGTACTGGGTATACGTGTGTACAGGGTGTTGTGTACTGGGTATACGTGTGTGCTGGGTGTATGTGTACAGGGTGTTGTGTACTGGGTATACGTGTGTGCTGGGTGTACGTGTGTGCTGGGTGTATGTGTACAGGGTGTTGTGTACTGGGTGTACGTGTGTGCTGGGTGTATGTGTACAGGGTGTTGTGTACTGGGTATACATGTGTACTGGGTGTACGTGTGTGCTGGGTGTACGTGTGTACTGGGTATACGTGTGTACTGGGTGTACGTGTGTACTGGGTATACGTGTGTGCTGGGTGTACGTGTGTGCTGGGTGTACGTGTGTACTGGGTATACGTGTGTACTGGGTATACGTGTGTACTGGGTGTACGTGTGTACTGGGTATACGTGTATGCTGGGTATACGTGTGTACTGGGTGTACGTGTGTACTGGGTATACGTGTGTACTGGGTGTACGTGTGTACTAGGTGTACGTGTGTACTGGGTATACGTGTGTACTGGGTATACGTGTGTACTGGGTGTACGTGTACAGGGTGTTGTGTACTGGGTATACATGTGTACTGGGTGTACATGTGTACTGGGTATACGTGTGTGCTGGGTGTACGTGTGTACTAGGTGTACGTGTGTACTGGGTATACGTGTGTACTGGGTGTACGTGTGTGCTGGGTGTATGTGTACAGGGTGTTGTGTACTGGGTATACATGTGTACTGGGTGTACGTGTGTGCTGGGTGTACGTGTGTACTGGGTATACGTGTGTACTGGGTGTACGTGTGTACTGGGTATACGTGTGTGCTGGGTGTACGTGTGTGCTGGGTGTACGTGTGTACTGGGTATACGTGTGTACTGGGTATACGTGTGTACTGGGTGTACGTGTGTACTGGGTATATGTGTATGCTGGGTATACGTGTGTACTGGGTGTACGTGTGTACTGGGTATACGTGTGTACTGGGTGTACGTGTGTACTAGGTGTACGTGTGTACTGGGTATACGTGTGTACTGGGTGTACGTGTACAGGGTGTTGTGTACTGGGTATACATGTGTACTGGGTGTACGTGTGTACTGGGTATACGTGTGTGCTGGGTGTACGTGTGTGCTGGGTGTACGTGTGTACTGGGTGTACGTGTGTGCTGGGTGTACGTGTGTACTGGGTATACGTGTGTGCTGGGTGTACGTGTGTGCTGGGTGTACGTGTGTACTGGGTGTACGTGTGTACTGGGTATACGTGTGTGCTGGGTGTACGTGTGTACTGGGTGTACGTGTATGCTGGGTGTACGTGTGTGCTGGGTGTACGTGTGTACTGGGTGTACGTGTGTACTGGGTATACGTGTGTGCTGGGTGTACGTGTGTGCTGGGTGTACATGTGTGCTGGGTGTACGTGTGTACTGGGTATACGTGTATGCTGGGTATACGTGTGTACTGGGTATACGTGTGTACTGGGTATACGTGTGTGCTGGGTGTACGTGTGCACTGGGTGTACGTGTGTGCTGGGTGTACGTGTGTACTGGGTGTACGTGTGTACTGGGTATACGTGTGTGCTGGGTGTACGTGTGTACTGGGTATACGTGTGTGCTGGGTGTACGTGTGTACTGGGTATACGTGTGTACTGGGTATACGTGTGTACTGGGTGTACGTGTGTACTGGGTATACGTGTGTACTGGGTGTACGTGTGTACTGGGTATACGTGTGTACTGGGTGTACGTGTGTGCTGGGTGTACGTGTGTGCTGGGTGTACGTGTGTACTGGGTATACGTGTGTACTGGGTGTACGTGTGTGCTGGGTGTACGTGTGTACTGGGTGTACGTGTGTGCTGGGTATACGTGTGTGCTGGGTGTACGTGTGTACTGGGTATACGTGTGTACTGGGTATACGTGTGTGTTGGGTATACGTGTGTACTGGGTGTACGTGTGTACTGGGTATACGTGTGTACTGGGTGTACGTGTGTACTGGGTATACGTGTGTACTGGGTGTACGTGTGTGCTGGGTGTACGTGTGTACTGGGTATACGTGTGTACTGGGTATACGTGTGTGCTGGGTGTACGTGTGTACTGGGTGTACGTGTATGCTGGGTGTACGTGTGTACTGGGTGTACATGTGTGCTGGGTGTACATGTGTGCTGGGTGTACGTGTGTACTGGGTATACGTGTATGCTGGGTATACGTGTGTACTGGGTATACGTGTGTACTGGGTATACGTGTGTGCTGGGTGTACGTTTGTACTGGGTATACGTGTGTACTGGGTGTACATGTGTGCTGGGTGTACGTGTGTACTGGGTATACGTGTATGCTGGGTGTACGTGTGTACTGGGTGTACGTGTGTGCTGGGGGTACGTGTTGTTACGAGAATACACATAAAATTAAGATGTTTGCTGGCCTGGGCTAGCATCAGTGGCATCAGCAGTTGGTCTGCCACCTGCCCTCAGGGGAAGGAGAGATAAGGAACAATGGAGCAGCGTCTGGAGATGTGTAATGGAGGGACGTGGGAGAGGGAGCTGTCTGGAGCGGCTCCCCCTTTGAACCCTGAACTGTTTGAAGTGATGGACAGGCGATACCCCAGCAGGGGGATAAAAAGGGACAGGTTCGCTAAGACAGACACACACGCCACCCGAGGTAACGAGACCCTGGAAGCGGTGCGCTTCTCACGAGTGGGTGAGAAGTACCAGACAACGACAAGGGTGGAAAGGTACGATCAGCGGGAACCCGGTGTGTGTCCGCCCTTGCCTGGGTGCCGGGTTCACTGCAGAGGATCGACCGCATCTGGAGGAGGGGTCACAGTCGGTGACCTCAGGTGACATCACCAAGGACCCGCCCAAATGCTGTTTGTGAGCCATCCCGCTGGTCTGTGAGTGAAGCCGTTTCTGAATGATCAGTTGTTCCTATTCTATGTCTCTCTTCCCCCACGTTGTCCATCGCCATGGAAACGATTACTGCGAACTGAACTTTGAGTCATTTTGAAATTTGGTCATTTACCCCTAGACAATGATAGAGCTCGATTGATGCTGTTATCTTACTTCTGTGCACATGTGTGGTTATCATCACTGAATTGTTGCATTTATTATCCTTTCGATTACTGTGTTGCTTGTTTCTTTAATAAAACTTTCTTAGTTCTAGTACTTCAGACTCCAACTGAGTGATCCATTTCTGCTGGTTTGGCAACCCAGTTACGGGGTACGTAACAGTGTGTACTGGGTGTACGTGTGTGCTGGGTGTACGTGTGTACTGGGTGTACGTGTGTGCTGGGTGTACGTGTGTACTGGGTATACGTGTGTACTGGGTATACGTGTGTACTGGGTGTACATGTGTACTGGGTATACGTGTGTACTGGGTGTACGTGTGTACTGGGTATACGTGTGTGCTGGGTGTACGTGTGTGCTGGGTGTACATGTGTGCTGGGTGTACGTGTGTACTGGGTATACGTGTGTACTGGGTGTACGTGTGTACAGGGTGTTGTGTACTGGGTATACATGTGTACTGGGTGTACGTGTGTACTGGGTATACGTGTGTGCTGGGTGTACGTGTGTACTGGGTATACGTGTGTGCTGGGTGTACGTGTGTGCTGGGTGTACGTGTGTACTGGGTATACGTGTGTACTGGGTGTACGTGTGTACTGGGTATACATGTGTACTGGGTATACGTGTGTACTGGGTGTACGTGTGTGCTGGGTGTACGTGTATGCTGGGTGTACGTGTGTGCTGGGTGTACGTGTGTACTGGGTATATGTGTGTGCTGGGTGTACGTGTGTACTGGGTATACGTGTGTGCTGGGTATACGTGTGTGCTGGGTGTACGTGTGTACTGGGTATACGTGTGTGCTGGGTATACGTGTGTACTGGGTGTACGTGTGTACTGGGTATACGTGTGTGCTGGGTGTACGTGTGTACTGGGTATACGTGTGTACTGGGTGTACGTGTGTACTGGGTATACGTGTGTACTGGGTGTACGTGTGTACTGGGTGTACGTGTGTACTGGGTATACGTGTGTACTGGGTGTACATGTGTGCTGGGTGTACGTGTGTACTGGGTATACGTGTGTACTGGGTGTACGTGTGTACAGGGTGTTGTGTACTGGGTATACATGTGTATTGGGTGTACGTGTGTACTGGGTATACGTGTGTGCTGGGTGTACGTGTGTACTGGGTATACGTGTGTGCTGGGTGTACGTGTGTGCTGGGTGTACGTGTGTACTGGGTATACGTGTGTACTGGGTGTACGTGTGTACTGGGTATACATGTGTACTGGGTATACGTGTGTACTGGGTGTACATGTGTGCTGGGTGTACGTGTATGCTGGGTGTACGTGTGTGCTGGGTGTACGTGTGTACTGGGTATACGTGTGTGCTGGGTGTACGTGTGTACTGGGTATACGTGTGTGCTGGGTATACGTGTGTGCTGGGTGTACGTGTGTACTGGGTATACGTGTGTGCTGGGTATACGTGTGTACTGGGTGTACGTGTGTACTGGGTGTACGTGTGTACTGGGTATACGTGTGTGCTGGGTGTACGTGTGTACTGGGTATACGTGTGTACTGGGTGTACGTGTGTACTGGGTATACGTGTGTACTGGGTGTACGTGTGTACTGGGTGTACGTGTGTACTGGGTATACGTGTGTACTGGGTGTACATGTGTGCTGGGTGTACGTGTGTACTGGGTATACGTGTATGTTGGGTGTACGTGTGTACTGGGTGTACGTGTGTGCTGGGTGTACGTGTGTACTGGGTATACGTGTGTACTAGGTGTACGTGTGTACTGGGTATACGTGTACAGGGTGTTGTGTACTGGGTGTACGTGTGTACTGGGTGTACGTGTGTACTAGGTGTACGTGTGTACTGGGTATACGTGTACAGGGTGTTGTGTACTGGGTGTACGTGTGTACTGGGTGTACATGTGTGCTGGGTGTACGTGTGTACTGGGTGTACGTGTGTACTGGGTGTATGTGTGTGCTGGGTGTACGTGTGTACTGGGTATACGTGTGTACTGGGTGTACGTGTGTACTGGGTGTATGTGTGTACTGGGTGTACGTGTGTGCTGGGAGTACGTGTGTACTGGGTGTACGTGTGTACTGGGTATACGTGTGTGCTGGGTGTACGTGTGTACTGGGTATATTTGTGTACTGGGTATACGTGTGTACTGGGTGTACGTGTGTACTGGGTGGCAGCAGGGTGTTCAGAAGTCTAACAGCCTGGGGGGAGGAGCTGTTGGTCAGAAACAGGAGAGTTATTAATAGGGTTACCTTGGACATTAAATAGGATATTGTTTGTAATGGTACGCATAAAAAGTTAGATCTGGTTAATGGATGGGTTCGATAGAGTATGGGATATTGTTATTGGATTAGTATGGATGGAATGTGGGCTGTTGCTATTGACAGCTACAGATGGAAACTGGGATATCAATAAATTGGTATAGTTGGTGCGCAGGGTATTGTCAATGGGCTGCCGTGTATGGCTGAATGGGTCTGGATGGAAAATGGGTCATTGAAAATAGCTTAGCATGGATATAATGTGGTTGACGTTTAATAGACATGGATGGAAAATTTGATGTGCTTAGCAGCTTGGTTTGGGATTTTTTTAAAAATAGGATAGTCTGTCTAGAAGGTGGGAAATTATTCATAGATTTGTATGGGTTCCTGTGATTCTTAGAATTGTAGTGCAGTGATGTCAGCACTGACATTATACCGAGGTCTGAAGATATGATCTGAGAATAAATAAATCAGGTCATGAAACCATAAGCAAGTTTTATTTTCACCAATGCCGAACTCAGTTTCACTAAGGTCATCACACAAATAAATAGATAGATGGAACAAAGTATGTATCCAGACTGCAGTAATGTGTGAGTTTCAGTACACCCAGTGACCACTTTATTAGACACCTCCTCTGCCTAATAAAGTGGTCACTGGCTGTATGTTCATTGTCTTCTGCTGCTGCAGCCCATCCACTTCAATGCCCGATGTGTTGTACATTCAGAGATGCTCCTCAGCACACCACTGTTGTAACATGTGGTTACTTGAGTTACTGTCGACTTCCTGTCAGCTTGAACCAGTCTGACCATTCTCCTCTGACCTCTCCCATTAACATGGCATTTTCACCCACAGAGCTGCCTCTCACTGGGGTTTTTGTTTTTGTTTCTCACACCATTCTCTGCAAACTCTAGGGACTGTTGTGCATGAAAATCCCAGGAGATCAGTAGCTTCTGAGATCCTCAAACCTCCCCATCTGGCACCGACAGTTAGATCACATTTTTTCTCCATTCTGACATTTGGTCTGAACAACTGAGTCTCATGACCTTGTCTGCATGCTTTTATGCATTGAATTGCTGCCACATGATTGACTGATTAGATATTTGCATAAATGCGGAGTACAGGTGTACCTAATAAAGTGGCCACTGAGTGTATTTTTATAGGTTTAGATAGAGAAAAGGGAATGAGAATGGTTTGATGCAGTTGGAAGAACAATTCGTTGTGAACAACTGATAAATTTGGGAGTCAGGTGATGGGAAAGTGTTTTATTAGTAAAAGCTTCACCATGGAGGAAATGCCTCTGCCTTCTGTTACTCTGGTTCGGAGTGTCACTTAGAGACACCCTGGTACATAAATGAGAGGAGATAATTATAGAGAACCTTGTCGCAGCATTATGGAAAGTCACAGAGTTATAGAGCAGTACTGCCCTTAGCTCTAACTGCCTCTCCCATCCAGGTACCTAGTCAAACTTCTCGTAAATGTTACAATCAAACCCACATCCATCTCTTCCACTGACTCTCACCACCCTCTGAGTGAAGCAGATCTCCTTCTGGTTCCCCTTGAACATTTCACCTTTCTCCCTTAACCCACGACCTCGAGTCCTAGTCAACCAACTTGAGTGAAAAGAGCCTGCTTGCCTTTTCCCTACTTATACCCCTCATAATTTTATATACCTCTATCAAATCTGCCCTAATCCTACGCTCCAGGGAATAAAGCCCGAACCTTTCTCTATAACTCAGATCCTCAAATTCTGTCAACATCCTTGTAAAATTTCTCTGCCTTCTTTCAATCTTATTGATATCTTTCCTGCAGCTAGGTGACCAGAACTGCAGATAATACTCCAGATTTAGTCCCACCAACGTGTTATACAACTTCCACATAACATCCCAACTCCTGTACTCAATACTCTGATTTATAGAACAGTACAGGCCCTTCAGCCCACAATATTGTGCTGACCTTTTAACCTACTCTAAGATCAATCTAACCCTTCCCTCCTACATTTTTCTATCATTCTATCTAAGAGTTTCTTAAAAGTCCATAATGTATCTGCTTCTACTACCACCACCAGCAGTGTGTTCCATGCACCCACCACTCTTTATGCAAAGAACTTACCTCTGGCATTCCCCTTATACTTTCCTCTAATCACCTCAAAATTATGCCTCCACATATTAGCCATTTCCTCTCTGGGAAGAAGTCTCTGGCTATCCACTCAGTCTATACCTCTCATCATATTATAGACCTCCATCAGGTCACCTCTCATCCTCCTCCTCTCCAGAGTGAACAGCCCTAACTCGCTTAACCTATCCTAGTAAGACATGCTCTCTAATCCAGGCAACATCCTGGTAAGCCTCTTCTGTACCTTCTCTAAAGATTGCACATCCTTCCTATAATGAGGCAACTAGAACTGAACACGATATTTCAAGTGTTATGAAAGCTAAGGTCAAGCCTAACAAAAGGTTGTTTGTTGGTCAGGTCAGGATGAATAAGAGGCAGAGTGCAGTTCCCGGACATCCCTCCACAGACAATGGTGAGGATCCAATAATAGAAAAGGTTATTTCAGATCGAATGTCATGAATTGAGGTGTGGGGGGGGGCGGGGTAATAAAATATTATAGTAATTGATCCTCTGGAGAAGAGTGACCAGTGGTCAGTCACTACAGTGCCAGTGACCCAGGCTCAATTCCCACCGCTGGCTATAAGAAGTTTGTTTGTTCTCCCCATGACTGCATGGGTTTCCTCCGGGTACTCTGGTTTCCTCCCACATTCCAAAGGCGTACAGATTAGTAGGTTAATTGGTCATGGGTGTGATTGGGTGGCGTGGGCTTGCTGGGCTGAAACTGACTGTTATTGTATTGTATCTTTAAATAATAATGATAGATAGACAATACAATAGAATTAGCTACTGTTTTTAAGTGTGATGGGATTTTCTGTGAATGAACATTTTTATGTACAAACAAAGGTATTATAAATCTACAAATAATTACTTCGGCCTCAGTGGATTGTGAAATTAGATTAAAAGGAATGATAGGAGATGGGCACAAACAGTGCTTGAAAAAGCAGTCCATAATTCTCAATGAATATATTCACTTGGGAAATAACAACTCTGCTCCACTTGGCATCCTCACAGCTATCGAGAAAGGTGACAGATAGTCGTAGGTTATGGTAGGCTTGCAAGGATGATTAGTAAGCATGTCTTTTAAAAAATCAGCAAAGATGTAAGCACCATGTTTACAAGATGTTAGATACCCTGCAGCAAGTAGCTCACCTCCTGACACCCCAAGGGCTTTCCATGATCTACATTTAGATTTGACAGGTCATTTAAAATTTTGACAGACTTTTATCGTGGAGACTATCCTAACCGGTTGCATCATTTGGCCTGCTTTGGAAACACCAATGCCTAGGAATAGAAAAGCTTACAGAAAGTGTGGGTGTCCCCATCAGAGGCAGAGCCCTCCCCATCACTGAGCACATTTACGTGGAGTGCTGCCACAGGAAAGCAGCATCCATCATCAAGGACCCCCACCATCCAGGCCATGCTCTCTTCTCACTGCTACCATCAGAAAGGGGGTACAGAGCCTGAGGAACTTACCACCAGGTTCAGGAACAGTCGTTACCCTCCAATCATCAGGCTCCTGAGCTAGCGTGGATAACTGCACTCACCTCAACTCTGAACTGACACCTCAAACTACAGACTCACTTTCCAGAAAAGGACTCTGCAACTTGTGTTCTCAGATTTATTTATTTATTTATTGTATTTTATTTGCACTATTTGTCTTCTTTTGCATATTTGGTTGTTTGTTTAAGTATAGTTCTTCATGAATGCCATTGTATTTCTTTATTTCCTGTAAATGCCTGCAAGGAAATGAATCTCAAGGTAGTGTGTGGTAACATATACTTACTTTGATAATATAGTTACTTTGACTTTGACCTTGAGACACAAGCTGCGAGTGGAAGGGACGTGGATATAATCTGTCTAGATTTCTCAGGTCATTGTGAACACTCTCATATCGGTGAACACAGGCAGGGCACAGAGTGTCATGGAACGTAGCAGGTGGAGCAATGAGATGGCTTGAAGGAGAGAGCAGAGACTGGTGTTAGGGGATTCCAGAACCCCAGATCAGACCCAACGTGTTTTATACTGTCCCGAATAGGTCTCCCTGCTCCAGAATTCCGTGGCTTGGATAACAAAGGCAGGAATCGTGTAACCATCATATTGACTGATTTGCTGTCTTCACAGAGGCAGAATGTGGGACACTGGGGCCTCAAAGGAACATTGAAGTGCCATTAACCATCATTTATTTTAACAGTTTAGACTTTGGGAACCAAAAACACATTTACGAGAGTCTTAAATAAGCACAGGGATGAAAAAAAATGGAGGCTATGCCGGAGGGTAACATTAATAAAGATAAAGATTATCTTTACTTGTCACATGTACATCAAAATTATAATGAAATGTGTTGTTTTGTGTCAACTCAAATCAGCAAGGATTGTGCTGGCGCCAAGTGTAGCTGTGTTTCTGGCACCAACATAACATGTCCACAACTTACTAACCTTAACCCATACGTCTGTGGTATGTGGGAGGAGACCGGAGCACCCAGAGTGACCCCACATGGTCACAAGAAGAACGTACAAACTCCTTATAGACAGCAGCAGGAATTGACACCCAACCGGAGATCACCGGCACTGTAATAGTGTAACACTAACCTCAGTGCTGAACTGACTCCTCAGGAACTGGGCCACCAGGTAGGCCTCAAAACTCTTTGTTTCTTCCTAAACCACCAGGTAGGCCTCAAAACTCTCTGTTTCTTCCTAAACCACTAGGTAGGCCTCAAAACTCTCTGTTTCTTCCTAAACCACCAAGTAGGCCTCAAAACTCTCTGTTTCTTCCTAAACCACCAGGTAGGCCTCAAAACTCTCTGTTTCTTCCCAAACCACTGGGTAGGCCTCAAAGCTCTCTGTTTCTTTCTGGCCCACCAGGAAGGCCTCAAAACTCTCTGTTTTTTCCTAAACCACCAGGAAGGCCTCAAAGCTCTGTTTCTTTCTGGCTCATCAGCAAGGCCTCAAAGCTCCATTTCTTTCTGGCTCATCAGGAAGGCCTCAAAAATCTCCGTTTCTTTCTGGCCCACTAGCAAGGCCTCAAAGCTCTCTGTTTCTTTCTGGACACCAGATCCAATCAGTTCCCTCCACCAGCACTCTCCTCCGTCTGGCAGAACTTGTCCTCACTCTGAACAATTTCTCCTTTGGCTCCTCCCACTCCCTTCAAACAAAAGGTGTAGTCATGGGCACTCGCATGGGTCCCAGCTATGCCTGCCTTTTTGTCAGCTACGTGGAACAGACTATGTTCCAAGCCTACACTGGTGTCTGTCCCACACTTCTCCTCTGCTACATTGACTGCATAGGCGTTGCCTCCTGCACCCTTGCAGAACTTTTCAACTTCATCAACCTTGCCTCCAGCTTCCCTCAAAATGACCTGGTCCATTTCTGACACCTCTCTCCACTTTCTCAATCTCTCTGTCTCTATCTCTGAAGGCAGCTTTTCAACTGATGTCTATTACAAACCCATGGACTCTCACAGCTACTTGGACTATACCTCTTCCCACCTTGTTACTTGTAAGAATCCCATTTTCTTCTCTCAATTCTTCTGTCTCCGTCACATCTGCTCCCAGGATGAGGCTTTTCATTCCAGAATGAAGGAGATGTCCTTCTTTTTCAAAGAAAAGGGCTTCCCTTCCTCCACCATCAACACTGCTCTCAACTGCATCTCTTCCATTTCATGCATGCCTGCCCTCACCCCATCCTCCCGCCACCCTACCAAGAATAGGGTCCTTCCACCAAACCAGCCTCCACATCCAGCACATAATTCTCCAGAACTTCTGCCATCTCCAACAGGATCCCACCACCAGGTACATCTTTCCCTCCCCCCCCCCACCCCCAACTTCTGCTTTCTGCAGGGATCACTCCCTACACAAGTTCCTTGTCCATTCATCCCTCCCCATAGATCTCCCTCCTGGCGCTTATTCTTGCAAGTAGAACAAGTGCCACACTTGCCCCTACACATCCTCCCTCATTACCATCCAGGGACCAAAACAATCCTTCCAGGTGAGGCGACACTTCACCTGTGAGTCTGTTGGAGTCATATACTGTGTTCCGCACTCCCGGTGTGACCTCTCGTATGTCAATGAGACCTGATGTAGATTGGGAGATGTTTCACCGAGCATCTACGCTCCATCCGCCAGAAAAAGCGGGGTCTCCCAGTGGCCATCCATTTTAATTCCACTTCCCATTCCCATTCTGATATGTCTATCCATGGCCACTGTTGTGATGACGCCACACTTAGGTTGGAGGAACAACACCTTATATTCCGTCTGGGTAGCCTCCAACCTGGTGGCATGAACATCAATTTTTCGATCTTCTGGTAATTGCCCCCCACCTTCACCATTTCCCCATTCCCGTTTCCCTCTCTCATCTTATCTCCTTACCTGCCCATCACCTCCCTCTGGTGCTCCTCCCCCTTTTTTCTTCTGTGGCCTTCGTTCTCTCCTATCAGACTCCCCCTTCTGCAGCCGTGTCTCTTTCACCTATCAACTTCCCAGCTCTTCACCTCCCTACCCCCTACCAACCCCACTTTTATCTATCACCTTGCGTTTCTCACTCTCCCCACCTTTTAAATCTGCTCATCTTTTTCTCTCCAGTCCTGATGAAGGGTCTCTGCCTGAAACGTCGACTGTTCTTTTTTCCATGGATGCTGCCTGACCTGCTGAGCTCCTCCAGCGTGTTGTGTGTGTTGCTCTGGATTTCCGGCATCTGCAGATTTCCTCTTATTTGCATCAATGAGCAGGTGTACCCAATAAAATTTATGTGTGCCAAAAATGCAGGTGAGAAAAGACGAATAGTTGGGTGCTTTGTTTATCTTGAAGGGTTTGGCAGTGAGGTGTCGAAAGAACTGAACTTAGAACTTTGAAAGGCTTTGTTGACAATCAGCAGTACTGGCGTCGCGTGTAAGGAAGAGCGAGGCTGAATCTACACAATGACAAATGGACAGTGAGAAATCACTAGGGAATTCATGAAAAACCTCTTTAACCAGAAAGTGGTGAGAGTACGATCTGGAACTCCCATAAGGGAAGTTGAGATGATTGGATGTAGAGGACTTCCAGTCAGGACAGAAGGGGGTGGAATGTGGTGCACAAGGTTCAGATATTTATCACATCTACGTCCAGTTTGCTTTATTAACCAACACAAGCTAGGGATGTGCTGGGGCAAGTTGCCAGTGTTGCCACACATGCCAGCGCTGGTGTAGCGTACCCACAAAACACAACCATAAATTAAAGAACAGTGAAGCAAGCCTTGATCCTCCCCCTCCCCCCACCCTCCCTTCCACACACCCTGACACACAGGGCAATGTGTCAGCTCCGGGACAGGACTCGGGGACTCCAGTCTCCAGGCTTCCGCCATCGATGATGAAGGCTGAGGCATCAGGCACTCCAATAATCATCCAACTAAAGGGGCACTATGGACACATACACACAGGCACCCCAGCTTTGAGGATGTGTGCACGTTTCCCACAAAACATCAGCGAGTTTGGAAGCTGGTGCGTACCCTGGATGACACTGATAGACGAAGAAGTCTGAAGCAAGCAGGGTCTCCCAGTGGCCAACCATTTTAATTCCAATTCCTATTCCATTCTGACATGTCAGTCCGTGACCTCCTCTACTGCCAAGATGAGGTCACTTTGGAGGAGCAACATCTCATATTCCACCTGGGTAGCCCCCAACATGATGGCATGAACATCAATCTCTCAAACTCACGGTAATTTCTTCCCCTTCCCTCTTCTTCCATTTTCCACTCTGTCTCCCCCTTACCTCTTCTTTTCTCCTCACCTGCCTAACACTTTCCCTCCTTCTTTCCTTTATCCCTTGGTCCACGCTCCTCCCAGTCAGATTCCTTCTTCTTCAGCCCTTTACCTCTTCCACCTCTCACCCCTGCCAGCTTCTCACTACATCACCCCCCGACGCCGCACCCACTTGGTTTCACCTATTGCTTTCTAGCATGTACTCCTTGTTTCCTCCCCCCCCATTTTTCTTATTCTGGCTCCTTCCCCCTCCCTCTCCAGTCCTGATGAAGGGTCTTGGTCTAAGACATCAACAGCTTATTCCTCTCCATTAATGCTGCCTGACCTGCTGAGTTCCTCAGCATTTTGACCGTGTTACTGATAGACGAAGAATTTTGGTGAAACCTTCTATGGGCTGGAGAAACAGGTTTAATATTAGATGCTCTCTGCCATCTTGAGAAGATGGTTTATTTTAAATGAAGTAGATTACCTGGAAAGGAGGTTATCCTGCGTGCATTGATATGCAGGCAAGGAAGGGGCTCATCAAAATAGATTTGCATTCAGGTGCAAGTGAATTTTTAATGAAACAGAGGAGTCCTAATTATTGCCAACCTTCTTGCATTAAAAATTCAACATGGGTGGTGCCGCACTTCACAATTTAATTGTAGTCAAGTATTTCTTTTTTAACTAAAAATTTAAATGATTTAAATTTTTTTAAATCTTATGTGGACTGACTTTTAAGGAGCCTACAGCTCATGTTCTCAGCTTTATCTATCTTCGTATCTATCTATTTATATCTGTCTGTCTATCTATCTATATTTATTTATTTGCACTTTATTTTCTTTATACATTGATTGTCTTTGTTCACGTGTAGTTTTTCATTGTTTCTGTTGTATTTCTTAGTTTTACTGTGAATGCCTTCAAAAAAAATGTTGCTTGCATTGGTGACGTATATGTACTTTGATAATACGTTTACTTTGAACTTTGATCTTGTAAATCTTGTCTGTATTTATCTCTATTTTGCTCTCAATACATGATTTTGCAAGAATTCAGTTCGATTATTTCTATGAGTCTAATGAAAGGACTCTTTTGTAGGGTTGTTTGATGGGAGCTGTCTGTCAGACATGAGTTGCACACCCCCCAGTCCAGAGTGAGACACAGAGCCCACCTGCAAGAAGCTGGGCCTGTGGTTGACAGCACCTGCTGTTATTTTCCTTCTGACTGCAAACCCAGGGCCAGTGTTGGTAAGAATGGATAATAGGGTGCTGAAAGTGCACTGTAAGATGCATAATCGCAGATATTGGCATGTAGTAGAAGCATATTAGTGAGTAGAAAGACAGAGAGAGAGATCTGTGCCAACCAGTTAATAGTGTACTGATTTTAACGTTCCAAATCCTTGCTCCATTAATCTTGGATCAGTTGTTAATGCAAGAGCTTTTTAGACTCAGATTTATTTATCACGTGTACATCCGAATATGTGCCCGAGGGTGTGTTGGGGGCAGCCCGCAAGAGCACCACACATTCCAGGTAAGTTTACTGTCATTCAACCCTACACATGCACACCACCAAAGGAAACAGTGTTCCTCCGCACCAAGGTCACAACACAGTACGTATAACACACACCCTACATGTGAGTGTAGATAAACTAACAAATAATAAGGTGCATTTATGACACAAAGGTTAAACTCATTAGAAACTGGGTTTAGGGTCTGCACTCTCTTCCCCTACCCTAACACCTCTACAATAGAATAGCTCACACGAAATGCCGGAGGAACTCAGCAGGTCAGGCATCACCTATGGAGAGGAACAAATGGTTGATGTTTTGGGCCCAGGCAGCTCATCAGGACATGACTCCATCAGGAGTCCTGAAGAAGAGTCTCGGCCCAAAACATCAACTCTTTATTCCTCTCCATAGATGCTGCCTGACCTGCTGAGTTCCTCCGGCATTCTGTGTGAGTTACTCTGGATTTCCAGCATCTGCAGAATCTCCTGTGTCTGCACTTTATTAGTGTTAGGGAAGACCTTTGACCTCTCTGCAGAGGTCAGTTTATCAAGGACCAAGGGATGGATCAATAGGTTAAAGCAACCCTTCCTGACACCATTTAGTCTCAATCCCATTCCCAGTGCAGCCCCCTATCCCCCAGTCACAGTGGCGGGCGGGGGGGGGGGGAGAAATCAGCGGCTCCTATTTTTAGGTGCTGATCTCACTGTTGTTAGCATTTCTGCTAAGTGGAGGTGGCTGTAAGGAAGAGGGAGGGCACTGGAAGAGCATTTCTGCATTTAATCTGTGAGGGAAAAAAAATCTATCTTCAGCGCCTGTCAACAGGGATCAGACCATTAAAAGCCATGACCTACAAAAAGGCTTGAATCATCTTCCGTAAAAGCCACACTGTTACCTCAGGTTTTGGGAGTTTCTTTACCCTCCTCGCACCCCCTGACCCCACCACTCTCTCTCTCTCTCTCTCTCTGTCCCTTTTTCCTCCATTGCATGCCTCCTAGTTCGTACAGTGGGAACTGGGGCGACAGCCTCTCTTGGAGATGAGAGCGAGGTTTGTTTATGCACTGAATGGTGTGCCTATGTGAGCTGTTGGCCGCCAGCCAGCAGCTGAGAGAGGCCCTTTTAGTGCGACAGCAGTGGCTTTGTGGAGTCATTATTTATGGTATGTAGTGCTAACATCAGCTGATAGGGTGCATTGATCAACATATAACACTTAGGTGTTTCATCCCTACTTTCCCATTTAACTATTGTGGCCCTAATTCAGCAGAACCTGGAGAAAGGCTGAGCCAGTTAATATGGCACTCACACACACCCAGCTATGGTAAGGGATTCCGAGCTTAGAGGGAGGAGATGGGTGGGGGGCCCGAAAGGGGAGGGTGCTCTCTCTCGCCATCTCCTCAAGGTCAAAGGCAATATTGTTGTCATGTGCACAAGTATTTGTATGAACGGATGCAATCAAAAACTTACTTGTGGCAACTTCACAGGCATATAGCATCATATAGGCTGTACTCATAAGGTAAATATAGACTTAACTCAATATTCGTTTATAAAAATTTATCCTGCCGTTTCCTGTATGAAGTTTATGCGTTCCCCCTGTGACGGTATGGGTTTCCTCCGGGTGCTCTGGTTTCCTCCCATGTTGCAAAGACATACAGGTCAGTAGGTTAATTAGTCACGGGGGTGTAGTCGGGTGGTGCAGGTTCATTTTGCCGAAGAGCCTGTTACCGTGATGTTTCTCTAAATTAAGTTAAATGACACACTTTTTTTTATGAGAACGAGCACAATTAGAATGAGGAAAACAAAGTTGGTTCTCGTGCAGAGTGGTTGTGGTGTTGCTGTCCACACAACACGGACTGTGTTGGCCACAGGCACAAGTAATGCAGTCCACCTTATGTTCCGATGTGCGTGTGACAAAGAAAGCGAATCTTCCTTCTTTATCTTTAACATGCCGGAGGGGCTCAGCAGGTTGGGCAGCATCTATGGATGTGTGTAAACAGTGGACATCTCGGGCCAAGAATCAGAGTTGGCTTCATTATTACTGACGTTAATGTGTTGTTTTGCAGCAGCAGTGCAGTGCAGGGCAATTCATAAAATATCACATTGAGTGACAATAATAAATAAATAAATAAACAGTCGCAAACGAAAAGAAAGCAAAATGTGAGACAGTGGCCATGGTCCATTCAGAGATCTGATAGTGGAGGGGACGAAGCTGTTCCTGATTGAGATACGTCTCTTGCACTCATGGTGCTACCGTGTGGTAGTGATTAGGCTTGTGCGGTTGGTTTACCTGTTGGCATACTGAGTGTTGACAAAAGGACTGGAAAGTGGCTCTGTGGCAGGGAATTTAGGAAGGGCCCAGGGAATTCTGAATCTGCCTCTCCGGCACAAGGCCACTTCCTCCAGCAGCCTGTAGCTCCTGTCCCTGACCCCCCCCCCCGCTCTTCCCTGCCCCTGCCGAGGGGGCTCAAGGCCTCAGAGGAAGCCTGTACTTGTCCGCTGCCAGGATTCCTCGTAAACAACTGTCTAAGGCTGGGCACAGTGGCGCGCTCACAATGTATAATTCAAGTCTCTCCAGCAGATCAAGTGGAGGGCTCGTGAAATCTGAAAGGGTGGGGGAAGGTTGATAGATGCCTGTGCAGTCATTAGGAAGAGAGAGAAAGAAAAATAACATCAAATATTCAGGAGATGTTTTATTTAAAACAAAAACCATGGAGGCAGTTTCTTGAGTCTCTGCCAGCATTGGAAGACAGTTGTTTGACTCGTCCCTAAGTCAAACGTTGGCAGCTCCGAGAGATGGTCCTGATCCCTCAGCGTAAAATAAAACGTGCCCCCCTTTTCAGAACGGTGTGGCAGGAGTGCCATTCTGCCTGAGGTGCCTTTCGAGTGAGAGCCTGTGACTTCTCCCTCAGATTCACATTTACTTATCATGTGTACATCGCCACATACAGTGCAATGTGCCGCTTGCGTTAACAACCAATTCACCCGATGATGTGCTTGGGGCAGCCCACATATTGCAGAACAGAACATACCAAGCAACAAACAGCAGTGAAACAAGCTCCGTTCCTCCCACCTACCTGGGCACAGACACAGCCCTCTAACCCACAGACAGGCCGTCATCGGTCTCCAGCCTCCAGTGGATTTGCAGACACTAGGCCCTGATTTCCCCAGTGGACCCGCAGAGATTCGCAGACTCGGGCCTTGGCCACCAGGCCTCAACTGGTGTTCTGATGGACCTTTGGGCTTCAATCTGGACCTCTGATCGACCTTAGGGGTTTGATCCTCGGCCTTGTCCTAGGACCTGCAGGTGATGATGGCTGAGGACTCCACATGAGGGATTGAACTCTCAAATGCCAGACTCACTGATAACAGAAACCTGAAAGTTATGCCTCGATCTCCAGTCAGCCCACGCCGCTGGCCTTCAAACATGCACAATTAGACTGAGACTCCATCTTGTCCTCCAGTTCTCCCACATTCCTGTCCCTGAACTCAATACCATCCCTACGTACCTAATGAAAAACAAATCTAAGCTGCAGTGTTGACTGAGGTGGCAGCTAGGCACTATCTCAAGTAGGATGGTCCCACTTCAAGGGAAAGCAGGGAAGCTCTGGGCAAAGTTTGAGTCAATATTGAGGGTCGTAGCGGTTAGGGCAATGCGATTACAGCTCAGAGCGTTGGATTTCAGAGTTCAATTCCAGCATCCTCTGTAAGAAAGTCTGTATGGTTTTCCCGTGTGCACGTGGGTTTCTTCTGGGTGCTCCGGTTTCCTCCCACATTCCAAAGATGTACCAGTTAGTAGGTTAATTGTAAATTCTACCTGTTTCTTTCCATTGCACCACCAAAAAAGGACCATCTGCTCTGAGGAGGCCTTGCAGGCTGCTCTAGGAGTGCATGGAAGAATTACTACCCTTCAACCATCATTATTTATTTTTAAATTTATTATTTTTGCACAATTTGTCCTTGTTTGTCAGTCTGTGTTGTGTATAGTCTTTCATAAATTCCATTGTATTTCTTCATTTTCCTGTAAATATCTGCAAGAAGATGAATCTCAAGGTAGTAAATGGTAACATCTATGTCCTTTGATAACAAACTTACTTTGAACTTTTAACTTTGGAGGTGCACTATCTTCCTGCCCCTCCCTCTGCTCAGGATGGTGCCATCTAGCTTCGACTTCCAGTCAACTTTTGACCTTCAGTCTTCACCACTGACCCGCGGACGAGCCGATGACGGAACCCCGAACTCTGGCCCAGTCAGCTCACCGGTCCACGTGCCTCCTCCTTGCGTGGACGTGGAACAGGGCTGGTTTTGTTTCTGCCTGTTTTACCCAGCATGGTAGGCATGCTGGAATGCGCTGTGACACTTGCAGGCTGCCCAGCAGCACATCCTTGGCTGTTCACTTCACTTGGAATTTTGATGTCTGTGTGATAAATAAACGAATCTTAATCAGAGTCAGAATCAAGTTATTAGCACTGACATATGTCATGAGATTTGTGGCAGCAGCACGTTGTAAGGCATAAAAAAATTGCTGTAAGTTACAGTGAGAAATATTTAAAAAAAGTTAGTGCAAAAAAAAGTACAAATGGTGAGGTAGTATTAAATCTGACGCCTGAGACTGTTCTTAAAGAGTTGAGCGTGTGTCTTCAGGCTCTTGTATGGTGGTAATGAGAAGAGGGCACGGCATGGCCTGGGTGGTGAGAGTCCTTCGTCATGGGTGTCGGCTTCTGGAAGGATTGCTCGATGCTGGGGAGGCCGGTGCCCATGATGGATCAGACTGAATTTACAACCTTATCCAGCTTTTTCCAATCCTGTGCAGTGGCCCCTCCACACCAGACGGCTTTGGAACCACTCAGAATGCTCTCCACAGTACATCTATATAAAATGCTTTGGTGGCATACCAGATCTACTCATGTCTGAAATCTGATCCCTCCCTCGTTTTCAATAAAGGGAGGCACTCATTCAAAATGTTGAAGGAACGTGTCCAATATATTGTAACGAGGCTCTGCACTGAATTTCCTTCTGACCTTCCGAATATTTTTTATGCTTGGAGGACATTAAGTTCTAATCCCTGGAGGGTTAGTAAACTCTTGTCTAAGGCATTGTGTTCAGGAAAGACAGCAGAAACAGCAGTGTGTTAGAAATAGCAAACAAGGCTGAGATGGAATGGACCATCATGGAAACTTTACAAAGTCGGCAATGTGTTATTAAGGTTGGATTTCTTTTGATGCCGGTCTCTCTGTCTCTCTCTCTCTTGTTGGGCACGCAGCCAGCGCTGCGAAGACTGTGGGTTTCCATTAGCTTGTTGTTGCCAGTAGGCAGGCACTTCTAGAATATTCTCTGTTCAACCTTCCCCTATTAATCCACTGTCACTCTCACAGGCTAAAACAAGGGGCTGTTCATAGTTCATCAAAGGGATTCAAAAATAAACTTTCTTTTCCCCAGTTTTTTTCTTCCACTATCTCCTGTGATCGTTTAGGTTAGGAGAGACAGTTTGAAAGTAAAACAAAATAAATTTGTGTTGTTAATCAAATTTCACTTCCGAACCTGGACTGTCAGTATGATGAATCCAATCACATGAGTCACTGGGCCCTTTTTTATTTACAGTTTAAAAACAGCTCATTCACCTCTCAACATATTTGGCAGTGGGAGGGGTTCAGGTTTCAGCCTATTTCGAAGCGAGCGGCTGCTTCCCTGTTTTTGCTGAGTTACAGGCTGTGTTTCAACAATACCAGCGTGACACATTTTAACCACTTCCTCTCTTGCACAAAGTAGCCGTGTCACAAAGCTCCTCTTACGGAAAGGGAGAGGTGTGGGGCTTGTTCAGACAGCACTGAATGTTACGGCAAATGGCTGCCTTCTCCCCGTGCTGAGCCTTGGGAAATCAGGCCATGAGGTTGTGGGATTGCACTGTGCATGTCTGCACACGCTATACAGACTAAAGTACGCACACTCGGAAACACACACACATACATGTACATAAACACATTTGTACACGTGTACGCACACATTCCACACACATGCACATACACAAGTGCAGACGTAAAAACCACAATCCAGTCATGCACACGCACATACGGGCATACATACACCACATACACATGCATGCACATGTGTACACACACTCATTTACACATACACACATGTACATGTGCCCACATACATAAAAACACGTATATGCATACACACACACAGAGTGAGGCACACATACGTATACTATACATGCACATATACGTACCCGTAAACACAGGCACACACGCACACATGGATCCAGACACAGGCAAACACGTACATAAGCACGTGGTGAAAAATCATGGATTATGGTCTATATTATAAATAAGCCACAGGAGCAGATGGTTTTGATATTCCTCTCTGCAGTATGCACACAGTTTAGAAGATAAGCAGAATAAGGTTTACTGTCACTGACATGAGTTATGAAACTTGGTGGTTTGTGGCAGGCATGCAAATTGCTATAAATTTCAACAAATAAATAAATCCTGTAAAGGGGAAAAGTGAGGTAGTGTTCATGGAGCAGAGGGGAAGAAGCTGTTCATAATTCACTGAGTGTGTGTCTTCAGGCTCCTGTACTGTACCTCCTCCCTAAAGGTAGTAATGAGAAGGGGGCATGTCCTGCATGGTGAGGGTCCTTAACATTGGAAGCCCCCTTTTAAGGATGTCCTCAATGCTGGGAGGCCGGTGCCTGTGATGGAGCTGGCTGAGTTTACAACCCCTGGCAGCTTTTTCCAACCCTGTACATTGGCACTCATATACCAGACAGTGATGCAACCAGTCAGAATACTCTCCACAGAACATCTGTAGTAATTTGGTGACAAGTTCCTAATAAAATATAGCCGCTGGCATGCCTTTTTTGTAATTGCATCAATGTGCTGGGCTCAGGGCAGATCCTTGGAAATGCAGATGCCCAGGACCCGATCTGCTGGACAACTCCAGCAGCAACCAGAACATAATATTCATAACTTCTACTCTGGTACATCGCAAAAAAAACCTTGACAATACTGCTTGTTTTTTCATGATTATTAAATTCTCCTCATTCCACCTCCTCTTCATAAACTTCCCACAGAAATCTACAAACTGCTCTGAGGATCGGCTTCCAATGTGTCCCTGACAGGAACAGTGATTGCCACGTGCTTGGGTGCTGGAATTAAAGCCATGAAAACACAAGATATGAGAGCAAAAAAACAGGCCATTCGGCCCATCGATTCCACTCCACCATTCCATCATGGCTTATTTATTATCCCCCTCAACCCTGTTCTCCTGCCTTCTCCTCGAAACATTTGACCCCCTCGCTAATCAAGAACCTATCAAACTTTGCTTTAAATATCCCATAAGAGATTCTGCAGATGCTGGAAACTCGGAGTAACACGTGCAAAATGCCGGAGGAATTCAGCCAGGTCAGGCAGCAGTTATGGAAAGGAATAAAGAATGGATGTTTCTGGTTGAGACACTTTATCAATGCTCTTTATTCCTCTCCATAGATGCTTCCTGACCTGCTGAGTTCCTCCAGCATTTTATGTTTGTCACTGTAAATATACTCAATGACTTGGTCTCCACAGCAATGAATTCTACAGATTCACCGTTGTCTGGCTAAAGCAATTTCTCTTCATCTCTGTTCCAAAGGGACATCCTTGTATTCTGAGGCCGTGCTTCCCCGTCTCGTCATGGATTAGGGCATACCTCCTCGTCCAGCACTCAGGTCAGGTCAGTAGGGTGGGGGCACGTAAATGTGCAGATGTTGAGTGACAGCTGGGACTAACCTGCATACTATACTTCAATCCCACTCCCTTGGGTTGTAGGGTGCTTGTTATCCATTGGAGTCCTTAAGGTGAGCATTTTTGGGAACCTTAATGTACTGGCATTGGAGAAGGTCCAGAGGAGGTTTACAAGAATGATCCTGGGAATGAAAGGGTTAAAGTAAGTTGCATTTGATGCCTCCTTATTCCAATGACAGGAAATCTCATTGAAACCTATTGAATACTGAAGGGTCTAGATAGCGTGGATGTGGAGAGGATGTTTCCAATAGTGGGGTGGGGGGGGGGGGCGGTAGACTAGGACCAGATGGCATGGCCTCAGAACGGAAGGATGTCACTTTAGAACAGAGATAAGGAAGAATTAAGAATTTCTCTGGCCAGAAGGTGATGAATTTGTAAAATTCATTGCACAATGACTGTGGAGGCCGAATTGTTGGATATATTTAAAGCAGAGTTTGAGAGATTTTTGATTAGGAAGGATGTCAAAGGTTACGGGAAGAAGGAAGGAGAATGGGGTTGAGAGGGATAATAAATCAGCCACGATGTAACAGAATAACAGACTCAGTGGGTCAAATGGCTGAATTCTGCTCCAAGGTCATGGTTTTAGGGAATCATTCCTCTTCTCTTCATTATTTTTAAAACTTCAAGAAAGGAAAATGGAGTGCTATGTGGGAGGGAAGGGTTAAATGATCTTAGAATGGTTTAAAGTATCAACAAAACATTGTGGGCCAAAGGGCCTGTACTGTGTTGCACCACTCCATGTTCCATGAGAGGACCCTCAAACAATCTTCTGACGGAACTCAGCTGAGGAAAAGGAATTGTCAGTGTGTTGGCAAAACATCAACAATTCCTCTCCTCCCCCCACCACACGTCCATGGACTTCCTCCAGCAGCTTGTTTGTCACTGTGGGTTACAGAATCCGCGGTCTGTTGTGTTGTGTCTTCCTAATCCCTTGGGCACCTTTTCAGAAGCAGCTATAACCATTCCTGGAATTGGTGAATATGTCTACTTGCATTTATGTGGCTCCCAGGTGGGCATCACAAGGGCTGGTGACCACCCAACCCCATACTCAGGTCTCCAAGGTTGGAGGGGCATGTGAGTCTGGAAGTCAAGGCCCGAAGGTCAACCCTGTGATCAGTGAGTCCTGGGGTCAAGGCCTGAAGGTCAAACCTGTGATCGGTGAGTCCTGGGGTCAAGGCCCGAAGGTCAAACTTGTGATTGGTGAGTCATGGGGTCGAGGCCCGAAGGTTAAACCTGTGATCGGTGAGTCCTGGGGTCAAGGCCCGAAGGTCAAACCTGTGATTGGTAAGTCCTGGGGTCAAAGCCCGAAGGTCAAACCCATTGATCGTCGAGTCCTGGGGTCGAGGGCTGAAGGTCAAACCTGTGATTGGTGAGTCCTGGGGTCAAGGCTCGAAGGTCAAACCCATTGATCGTTGAGTCCTGGAGTCGAAGCTAAAGGTCAAACCCATTGATCAGTGAGTCCTGAAGTTGACACCCAGATGTTGGCAAAGAATGGAGGGCAAAGCCGATGGCCAAAGCCCTGAGCTTAGCGAGTCCAGAGGTAGGAACCTGAAGGTTGAAGACTGTAGTCGGTGTGTCCAGACATAGAAGCCCCCGTGTTGGCTTGTCTGGATGTCAGAGGCCCGACATCTGCGCGTCCAGGGCCAAAGACTGGCGGCCCAGAGGCAGTCTGTCCTGGGGTTGGGGGCCTGTCTTTGTGTATGAGGGCGTGAGGGGCGGGTTGGTGATAAAGGGCCTTGTTTTGTTCTGTTGTCGGTGTAGCTGTGTGTCTCGTTGGACTTGCTATCTGGTGATAAATGTGTGGTGACGCTTGCAGGCTGCCTCCAGCACATCCTCCAGTGTGTTGGTCGTTAACACAAGCTAAGCATTTCACCGTATGTTCCAATGTACACCTGATAAATAAATCTGAATCTGAATCGGAACATTCCAACGGCATTCCACACCAACAAAAAAGTGACACTAGGTCAAATCAAAGGATTTTTGGACAGGAAATGAGTGGGGTTTGAAAGGGATAAGGGTGGTGGGAAGTTTTTTAAGGAGGGGGTCTTATGTGAATTTTCACCATGTGCCTCTGGTGTTTATGTGTCTTTAGGTATCCGGGGAATGTCCAGCGCACTACCTGAGCCTCGTCCACACATATCATTTCCGAGATTGACTTCAGGTGCCGTGCCAACCACAAGTTCATAATGCACAGTCCAGCAAGCTGAGGTTTGTTTCCCACTGGTGGCATGTGCAGTCTGGTTTGGTTTTTGTTTGCATGTCCCCCTCAGGCCTTTTCCTTGACTTTAAAACCACACCATCCTCTAACTGAGGGGCTCAATATAATGAAGACTATAACATCATAAGACATAGGAACAGATAAAGGCCATTCAGTCCATCGAGCCTGCTATGCCATTCAATCACAGTGGATTTAGTTTTCCACTCAACCCAATTTTCCTGCCTTCTCCCCGTAACCTTTGACACCCTTACTATTAACCTCCACTTTAAATATACCCAGTGATGGCCTCCACAGCCCTCTGTGGCAATGAATTCCACGGATTCACCAACCACTGGCTAAAGAAATTCCTTGTCATCCCAATTCTAAAGATGCATCCTTCTATTTTGAGGCTGTGCCTCTGGTCGTAGGCTCACCCAGTATTGGAAACATCCACTCCATCTAGACGTTGCAATACTCAGAAGGTTTCAATGAGATCCTCCCTCATTTTCTCAACTCCAGTGAGTACAGGCCCAGAGGGGGTGGATGGGATATTTCTCAAAATTAAGGCCATTCAGCCCATCGAATCAGTGTCAATTGTCAGAATTCCATTTCCTTATAACCTATTCTCTCTCACGTAGTCCTGGTAAAGGGACTTGGCCTGAAACATCTGCTGTTTATTCCTCTCCATAGGTGCCGCCTGACTTGCTGAGCTCCTCCAGCATTTTGTGTGTATGTTGCTCTGGATTTCCAGCATCTGCAGAATCTCTTGTGTTTATGGTTTTCTCTCACATACTTTGCCCTAATTCCACCCACACATGAGGGGCAAATTACAGTGGCCAACTGAATCATCCTTCACAATTTTGTGATGTGGAAGGAGACAGGAGCACCGGAAGGAGAGCGCGTGCAGACTCCCCATAGACAGTGGCAGAGGTCAGGACCAAACCCAGCTCTCCCAAACGATGTCATCAGATGGTGACTGGGAGGGCAGGGCGAAGTGTGCAACCCTGAAATTAGAGTGGTTATGTCAGGGGGTGCTTCTTCACAAAAATCTTCAAAGGTTCAAAGGTCAAGTTTAATGTCAGAGCAATGTATACAATATATATCCTGAACTGTGTGGGTGCGTGGCCAAGTGGTTAAGGCGTTCGACTAGCAATCTGAAGGTCGTGAGTTCGAGCCCCAGCCGGGGCAGCGTATTGTGTCCTTGAGCAAGGCACTTAATCACACACTGCTCTGCGACGACACTGGTGCCAAGCTGTATGGGTCCTAATGCCCTTCCCTTGGACAACATTGGTGTCGTGGAGAGGGGAGACTTGCAGCATGGGCAGCTGCTGGTCTTCCATACAACCTTGCCCAGGCCTGCGCCCTGGAGAGTGAAGACTTTCCGGGCGCAGATCCATGGTCTCGCAAGACGAATGGATGCCTTTACTTTACTTTACATCCTGAAATGCTTTTTCTAAGCAAAACATCCACAAAATCAAAGAAGTGCCCCAGAGAATGAACGACAATTAAACATGAGAATCCCAAAGTTCCCCCCAGCTCACCCCTTCCGCGCATAAGCGACCATCTCCCCTCCCCCCACCAGCAAAAATAAACGCGCATTGGTACCGTCACTGAGCACAAGCATGTACTAAGCAGTAGTAAAGAGACAGGCCAAAGTTACCCCAAAGGCTTTGCATTTCATCCGACACAGGTTCTCTCTCTCCCTGGCAAGGGAGAGGGAGGTGTTCCCCATTTTCATAGCGAGCCAGAGACATAACAACCCGCTGGTTTACGATCTTAAAAGTCCGTTACATTGCTTCTTACGAGCTCTGTGTCCGAACATCGCAAAGTCCTCGGGTTTCGGGCCCACAGCAAAGATATTTCGGCCTCGCCGATGACACACGAGTCTCCGGCTGTGACACTGACCCTCGATCTGCCCGTCTCCAGAACCCCGAGATCTTAGGCTTTCGAACATGAATGAGATGTGGTGGAAATCCGGAAATTTCTCCCCCGAGAAGCAGTGAAGGCCATGGATAAGTTAAACATGACAGCAACGATGTTGGCGGGAGTTACTTGGGTTAACGTTGCACTAAAATGGGTGTTGCTTTTTTGTTCTATTTGCATTCTTCCTGATATAAAATTGTATATAATTTATGGTTAATTCACGTTTTTCTTGTGAAAGCTGCTCATACAATTTTAGCTGCCTGTGGTACTGATGCAAACATGGTGTTCAATCTGGAGAAGTGTGAAGTGATTCACTTTGCAAGGTCAAACTTGAAAGCAGAGCTCAGTGTTGACGGCAGGTTTCTTCGCAGTGTGGGGGGGAACAGAGAGATCTTGAGATCCACCTCAATATCCCTCAGAGTTACCGTGCAAGTTGATAGGGTGGTTAAAAAAGGTGCGTGGTGTGTTGGCCTTCATTAGTCAGGCGGGGGACTGAGTTCAAGAGCTGTGACGTCCTGTCACAGCTCTAGATAGGCCACATTTAGTGTTCAGTTCAGGTCGCCTTGTTACAGGAAGGGTGTGGAAGCTATAGAGAGGGTGCAGAGCAGAAATAGCAAGTAGAAGGGGGCATAACTTTAAGGTGACTGGGGGAAGTATAGGAGGGGATGACAGAGGTAGGTAAGCATGGGGGGGCCCATTGAATATACTGACAAGGGAGTGGGTAGAGACACAGACAGAATTAGAGACTCTTAGACAGACACATGGATGACAGAAACATGAAGGTCTCTGTGAAAGGGAAGGGTTAGATTGATCTTAGAGTAGGTTAAAGAAGGGCCTGTTGTGTGCTGTGCTGTTCTATATAAGCAAGTTTTTCAATCCACCTGTGCGCGCGCATACACACACACACACACACACACACAATTGTACGTGAGGACAATAAAGATAACTTTGGCCCTGTGAAGGCGATGATGTAAGGTTTGATCAGAAACAAGCTGCAGAAGTGAAGCAGCCTGCATCCTACCTCATTCACTGATAAGGCAGACGGGGCCTAGAAGGGGATACACCCAGAATGCTCAGCAGGCCGAGCAGTAGCCATGGAGGCAGCAGACATTTTGTCTCAGCACTCTGAACCAGGGAAGCTTTGGGACTGTGTTCTCTGGTGAAGAGAGGATTGTTGGTTGGAGAGCCAGCTACTATTTGATATCAATCCCAGTGGAGTGAAGAATAAAATAAAAAGCCATGTTGTTCTGTCTTTTTCACTCCCTCCATCCCGGTCTCACACCTTCTACCTCACTGAACACGTCCATCTTGCCTTATGATACCCCAGCAGGTAGGTTATCCCTCACTCTTATCCCTCTTCTTCATCCCTCCCTCACTGCTACCCCTCCCTTACACCCCTCTCTCACTGTTACCCCCCTCTCTCTAACCCCCTCCCCTACACCCCTCTCTCTATAACCCCCTCCCCATCCTATCTCAACTGAAGTTGTTACTCCCGGGAATTTAAACCCAGAAATTCCTGGCAAAACCTCACTCTGCTTTGGGGAAGCATTGGAATCTCTTTCCCTTTGGATGGCTGGGTTCTGCTGTTCCAGGGCTTTAAAGGACATTGCTGAGAAAACTCAGACAGAGGAAGGTTAACCTCGACGAGGATTAGTCTTTACCCCAGTCATCAAGAGCGGAGTTGGCAGCCTGCCAAGAGTATAAGTGGAACAGACTTGCGTCACCGTTCCCCTGGCAACACAAGGCCTCCATAGAACCATCCCCTCTGGTTATTTGTTTCATGTTTGGTTGTGTGTGATTTAAACCATTAACACTGAATGGGATTTCCAGCTGTTCTACAGCCGGGAGATTTGTTGAGTGCTAGCTGGGAAATAGTCGTTCCCTGAACAATATGTTCACCAAAATAATTTCTGTGAAACTGCCAGTAAAGTTAGCCTCTCTCTTTCTCTCTCTCTCTCTCTCTCTCTCTCTCACACACACACACACACACGCACACACACACACACACACACACACACACACACACATTCACACACTTAAAGACACAGACATTCTCACACTCACACAAACACACAGACTTTCTCTCTCTCTCTCTCTCTCTCTCTCACACACACACACACACACACACACATTCACACACTTAAAGACACAGACATTCTCACACTCACACAAACACACAGACTTTCTCTCTCTCTCTCTCACACACACACGCACACACACACACACACACACTTAAATACACAGACATTCTCACACTCACACAAACACACACACACACACACACACACACACACACACACACACACACACAGTCTCACATCCACTGAGGGGGTTACAGAGAGAGGAGGGGTGTAGGGGAGGGGGTTACAGACATATGGAGGGGTGTAGGGGAGGGGGTTACAGCAAGAGGGAGGGGGTTACAGAGAGGGGGAGGGGTTAGGGGAAGGGGTTACAGAGAGACAGGGTGTAGGAAGGGGTTACAGAGGGGGCACTGTAGGTTGGTGGGTGGTTACTGAGGTGGTTGTAGTTTAAAGTATGTTTAAAGTTGTTGGTCGATGCTGTGAGAGTCGGAGGAAGCCCTCTGCCTTTCTCGAGGGTGTTGTGGACGTGGCAGTTGTTTAGTCCTGAAGATCTGGTCAGAAGTTACACTGGAAACTACAGCTGTGAGTGTGCCTTCCGAAAAAGACCTGGGGGTTTCCATCTACACATGCAAAGTCTGACCGCAAATTAACCTTATTTCCTGACTCCATTTTGCAAATCATTGAATGTAAAAATAAACTCTGGGCATCGTATTTATCGATGTTTGGATTTGGACATCAGTGTCAGCTGCTGTGCACTGGAGTGACAGTGGAGGCCCTCTCTGCTTGTTTGGGTCTGGTCGGCTGGACTTTCACATTCCTGGATATTCTCCCGGAAGCTAGAAGAGAGAGGAAGGAATTGTCAGGGCGGCAGGCATCCTTGGTGACACTGTTAGTCTCCCCCTCATTGCTTTTCACAGTCCACCAGCCCCTTGATTGTATGCCCCTCTCCCCACACCTTCCCATGCAGGAATCACAAGAGAATTAAAGAAGAGCTTTATTTGTCACATATACATCGAAACATACAATGAAATGCATTGTTTATGTCAACGACTAACACAGTGCAAGCATGTGCTGGGGACAGTGTGAGCTTCCACCAGTTGTACTGTCCGGGCCTGTCAGGAGTCTGCATGTTTGCACCACAACTGTTTCAGGATCAGATTTAATATCCCCGTCACACGTCATGAAATTTGTTGCTTTGCAGAAGCAGTACAATGTAATACATGATAATAAAAACTATAAATTACAAGAGGGACTGGATATAAAAAATTAATTAGATAAGCAGTGCAAAGAGAGAGGGAAAAGTACTGAGGAAATGTTCGTGGGCTCATTATCTGTTCAGAAATCTGATGGCTGAGGGGAAGAAGCTGTTACTGAAACATCGACTGTGTGTCTTCGGGCTCCTGCACCTCCTCCCTGATGGTAGCACGTCCTGGGTGATGGGGGTCCTTCATAATGGATGCTGCCTTTTTGAGGCATTGATTTTGAAGGTTTCCTGTATGCTGGGGAGGCTAGAGCTCATAATGGAACTGGCTGAGTTTACAATTTTCTGTAGCTTTTTCCAATCCTGTGCAGTGCCCCCCCCCCCGCCATACCAGATGGTGATGCAGCCAGTTAGAATGGTCTCTGCGGTACTTCTGTAGAAATTTGCGAGTGTCTTTGCTGACACATCGATTCTCCTCAAATTCTGATCGAAGTACAGCCGCTGTCGTGCCTTCTCTGTAATTGCATCAATTGCATATGTCATTCCAGTTAAGATGGCACTACAGAACGTGTGCAACAGCTTGCTTCCTGGTAGTCAAAAAGCAAAGAAATCCGACCAAAAGCATCACTAAAAATACCTTTTCTGAGGTAAATTCTGTCAAATTATCGCCGCAAACAGTGAGGCGAGTTCAGGGGATGAATTGGTGCTGGTGGAGTTCTGATGGCCGTACAGCTGGCCTGGGAGCAAGTCCGGGTGCTGTAAAAAGAAGTCGGGGCTCTGTCAGGGGAAATTTGATTTCGATGCTCATATAACTCACCGAGGTGCAAGGTTGAAACACTCCTGGCGTCGAGCTGATTTGAAGAGCTTGAGAAGAGCTTCAGGCGGGGCGACGAAATCTGGGCCTGGAGTAGGGTTGCCAACTTTCTCACTCCCAAATAAGGGACAAAAGTAGCAGTCAAATACGGGACACTTGTGTTTACCCCAAAAAAGACTACCATGACCATGAAACCTTGCGCGGGCACTTGTGTGCGCATGCATGATGTGTGCATACATGACGTGCGCATGCGTGTACGTGCCGATTTTTTTTCTATAAATCGCTTTTGGCGATTCTGTTCAGTGAAACTACACTGTAGATACATTATTTCTACTTTATGTAAGCTGTGTATTTATCATATCATTCCTGCTTTTACTATATGTTGGTGTTATTTTAGGTTTTACGTGTTATTTGGTATGATTTGGTAGGTTACTTTTTTGGGTCTGGGAACGCTCAAAAATTTTTCCCATATAAATTAATGGTAATTGCTTCTTTGCTTTACGCCATTTCGGCATGAAAGGTTTCATAGGAAAGGCTCTACCTTAGTGGGGGAAATACAGGACAAGGGCGGTCCCGTATGGGACAAATCAATTTAGCCCAATATACGGGATGTCCCGGCAAATACGGGACAGTTGGCAACCCTAGCCCGGAGTGAGTCATTGGGCAGCGTGGTGTAGGCCCACAGCCTTTTGAAGCAGTGGTGCCTGGGTCCTAGTGGGCGGTACAATGTGCTGTTCGGAGGCGAGAGCTGATTTTGCTCACTCTCCATGATAGCCATCTCTATGACGCTGAGGCTATGAAGACTGCCAATGCTGCTGTGCTCCATGCCTGCTAGTATGTTGAACTGATAAGTGAGGCTTTGGGCCTACTCAAGGATGCTCCACGGTTCTGATTTGAGGACTCATTTTTGGTTCAGAATTCTGTTGTTTGCTTCAATTGTTTGCATGATTTGTATTTTTTTCTTTCTCTTGCGCATCAGATGTTGGTCTTTTATTTTTATTTTTATTCTTTTTTTAATTGGGTTCTTTCAGGTTTCTTGCTTTGTGACTACCCATGAGCAAGCAAATCTCAAGGTTGTATACTTTCCACATTCTTTGATAACAAATGTACTTGAATGTTGGGTCCAGGATTAATGTTTGGGTTTCCTCCATGTGCTCCAGTTTCCTCCCACATTCGAAAGTCGTATGGATGTGATTTGGTGCCAGCAGCATTGCCACTTGCAGATCTTCGGACTGTCTTGGTCATTGAAGCAAACAACGCATTTCACTGTGCATGTGACTAATAAAGCTAACCTTTCATCTTTATCTTATCTTTAAGAAAGGCATGGTAGTGTAGCGGTTAGCATTACACTTTAAGTGACAGCGACCACGGTTCGATTCACCTGTACCTCCTCCATGTGACTGTGTTGCTTTCCTCTGGGTGCTCTGGTTTCCTCCCACATTCCAAAAACATACGGGTTAGGGTTAGTAAGTTGTGGGCATGCTATGTTAGCATGGCAGTACTGGTTGACTGGCCCCAGCACTGTGTTGGCTGTTGACGCAAACAGTGCACTTCACTGTGTGTTTCGATATTTCAACATACATGTGACGAATAAAGCAAATCCTTATCTTCTGGGCACAGCCGGCTGCTGATGTTCTTCTCCAGCTGACTGGGCCTTCCTGTGGTTATTTTGAGGGCCCAGGGGCTCAAGGGGATGGTGGTGGCAGGTGCGGGAGGAATTTCTGCTAACTTCATGGCAGGGTGCTTCTGGAGCCATTCCCTTACACAGAAAGTGGAGGGGCGACCTTGGGGTGATGTTTGCCATCGGTTCATTATTGTCACATGTACCACAACACAGTGAAAGGCTTGTCTTGCATACTGTTCATTACACAGTGCATTGAGCTAGAATGAGCTCAAACAATAACTGCAGAATAAAGTGTGAAAGCTACCAAAAGAGCGCAGTGCAGGTAAACGATGAAGCACAGGATCAGTAACTGGTGTATAATGACACCCAGGTCTCGTTGCACCTCCCCTTTTCCTAATCGGCCACCATTCAGATAATAATCTGTTTTCCTGTTTTTGCCACCAAAGTGGATAACTTCACATTTATCCACATTAAATTGCATCTGCCATGAATTTGCCCACTCACCCAACCTATCCAAGTCACCCTGCATCCTCTTAGCATCCTCCTCACAGCTAACACTGCCGCCCAGCTTCGTGTCATCCGCAAACTTGGAGATGCTGCATTTAATTCCCTCATCCAAGTCATTAATATATATTGTAAAAAACTGGGGTCCCAGCACTGAGCCTTGCGGTACCCCACTAGTCACCGCCTGCCATTCTGAAAAGGTCCCGTTTATTCCCACTCTTTGCTTCCTGTCTGCTAACCAATTCTCTATCCACATCAATACCTTACCCCCAATACCGTGTGCTTTAAGTTTGCACACTAATCTCCTGTGTGGGACCTTGTCAAAAGCCTTTTGAAAATCCAAATATACCACATCCACTGGTTCTCCCCTATCCACTCTACTAGTTACATCCTCAAAAAATTCTATGAGATTCGTCAGACATGATTTTCCTTTCACAAATCCATGCTGACTTTGTCCGCTGATTTCACCGCTTTCCAAATGTGCTGTTATCACATCTTTGATAACTGACTCTAGCATTTTCCCCACCACCGACGTTAGGCTAACCAGTCTATAATTCCCCGGTTTCTCTCTCCCTCCTTTTTTAAAAAGTGGGGTTACATTAGCCCCCCTCCAATCCTCAGGAACTAGTCCAGAATCTAACGACATGCATCATGAGATTTGTTGTTTCGCTGCAGCAGTACATAAACATTACTGTAAGATGCACATAACAATCAAATTGTGCAGAAAGAGAACAATATAGTGAGGTAGTGTTCATGGACCGCTCAGAAACCTGATGGCGGAGGGGAAGATGCTGTTCCTCAGTTGCTGAGTGTGGGTCTCCAGGAAGCCTCCTCCCTGATGCTAGTAATGCGAAGAGGACAAGTCCTGGGTGGTGAAGGTTTTTCACCTTCTTGAGGCATGACCTTTTGAAGATGTCCTCGATGGTGAGGATGCTGGTGCCTGTGATGGAGCTGGCTGAGTTTACAACCCTCGGCAGCTTTTTCCAACCCCGTGCACTGGAAGCTCCATGTCAGGCGGTGACGCAGCCAGTTGGAGTGCTGTTCCTAAAACGTTGAGTGTGTATCTTCAGTCTCCTGTACCTCCTCTCTGATGGTATTTGTGTCCTGGCTGGTGATGGACAGTGTGACATAAACGTTTACTGTAAGTTACAATAAATAAATACGTGAACTAGTGAGTCAGTTCTACGCATTAGGGTTCATGGACCGTTCAGAAGCCTGATGGCAGAGGGGAAAAAGCTGTTTCTAAAACATTGAATCTTATCATACTAAGGAACCATTTGGTAGTCTTACAACAGTGAGGCAGAAGCTCTCCTTCAGTGTGATGATACATGCTTTCAGGCTTTTGTACCTTTTGCCCGATGGGAGAGGGAAGAAGAGAGACTATGGTATGTTTTTGTATTACATCTCCGGATTCTGCCACTCACCTACACACAGGGGTAATTTGCAACGGACATTTACCTATCAACCACGCAGCTTCGGAGTGTGATTGGAAACAGGAACACACGGAGAAACAGAGAGGTGAAAGAAAAGTCACTTTACAAAAATAACCAATAATTCAGTTACGAAAGAATTAGACTTAACAGATGGAGAAGTTCAACTTTGGGGTCAGTGAAGATGTTTGAGACCAAACACATCACCAATACAACACCTCTGTCTACACTTCTCGCTGCTTCAGTAAGGCAGCCAGCTTAATCGAAGACTTCACCTACTCTGGACATTTTCTCTTTCCCCCATCTTCCGTCTGACAGAAAAAAGCATTCTACCTGGATGCACGCCAGCTTGGTATGGCAGCTGCTCTACACGTGACCCTGAGGAACTGCAGAAACTTGTAGAAAGAGTTCAGTATGTCATGGAAACCAGCCTCCCCTCCATGGACTCTGTCTACACTTCTCGCTGTCATCAAAGACCTCACTCACCCCGAACGTTCTCTCTTCTTCCTTCCTCCATTGGGTAGAGGATACAAAAGCCTGAAAATATGTGCCAGAAGGCTGACGGACAGCTTTTATCCCGCAGTTATAAGCCTATAAATGGTCCCCTAGTACGATAAGATAGGCTCTTGACCTCATAGTCTACCTCATTACAACCTTGCACTCCCTGCACTACACTTTCTCTTAGGCTGTTACACGTAATTTTGCATTCTGTTATTGTTTTACCTTAGGTAAAGAATTAATCTGTGTGAACAACATTGAAGATAAATTTTTCACTATATCTTGGTACATGTGAGGTACATACATTAGGGGCATTTAAAAAACTCTCTGATAGGCATGTTAATGAAAGAAGTATGGAGGGCTGAGTAGAACGGATGGGTTAGATCGATCTTAGAGTAGGTTAAAAGGTCAGCACAGCATCCTGGTGAAAGGGTTTATACTATGCTGTAGTGTTCTATGTTCGATGTGACAATAATAAACCAACTTAATTATTCCATGTATGGTTGAAGGGACAATGCTCAGTCATTTTTGGCATGCTTGCGAGAAAGTGCCTCTATGTTTCATTACTGAGTGTAACTATGAGAGAACACCTTCAGGGAGGATCAGGGGAACGTTGCATGTTCTCCCTGTGACCGCATGAGTTTCCTCTTGGTGATCTGGTTTCCTCCCACATCACAAAATGTAGTTCAATAGGTAAATTGCTCCTTGTGTGTCAGTGAGTGAATCTGGGGTGAGATGACGAGGATGTGGGGAGAATATCCCAAAGAGCCATTGCACTTTGGGAGGGCCAACCAGGGTAGGTCCTACACGATGAATGGTTGGGAACTGAGGAATGCAGTAGGACAGAGGGATCTGGGAATACAGATCCATAATCCCTCAAAAGTGGAGTCACAGATAGATAAGGTCATAAAGAAAGCTTTTGGCAGATTAGCCTTTATAAGTCAATGTATTGAATACGGGAATTGCGATGTTATATTGAAATTGTATAAACTGTTGGTGAGACCTAATTTGGAGTACTGTGTTCAGTTTTGGTCACCTACCAATGGGAAAGATGTAAATAAGATTGAAAGAGTGCAGAGAAAATTTAAAAGGATATTGCTGGGACTTGAGAACCTGAGTTATAGGGAAAGGTTGAATAAGTTGAAACTTTATTTCCTAGAACATAGAAAATTGAGGGGATATTTGATATAGGTATACAAAATTATGAGGGGTAGAGCAACCGCTCAGGCCTTTGGGCCAAAGGATTCGAGTTAGGCCATTGGGCTGAGGGACTCGAGTTGGACCATTGGGCTGCAGGAAGAGTCAGACTGGCCTGGGTGCAGACAATGCTGCTGCCTGTTACCCGGAGGCATTGGAGTTCATGCCTTCGAGTTGGTGCAAGGTGGCGTGCAGTGACTGCCTTGGATGCTTCTTTTGTGATCGCAAGACCCTGTTGGACATTGAAGGCCTGCTTCCCTTGTTTGGTGACAACACAGGCGGCGAGGCAGCAGTGCCGCCTTGGTTGTAGCGAGGGACTAGGCCTCAAGGCACAGACTTGTATAGTAGCATGGCGTCTGGGCTTGGTTGTGGGGGGTGGCCTCTCCCATTGGTGCTGCCCTCCAGTGGAATGCCAGGAACCATCAATTTACAGGACTTGTTGCTCAGGATCTTGGATTAAAAATGTGTTTTCTTACATGACCATATACTTTTTTCCTTTCTTGTTATTTTGAATACATGTGTATGTTTTTGCATCCTGGCCCCAGAGAAATGCTGTCTCATTTGGCTGTATCCATGTATGGTTTGAAGGACAACTAAACTTGATTTGAAAGGTACGTGGATGGGAGGGGTATGGAGGCCTACGGCCTGGGTGCGGGTCAATGGGGCGACGCAGATGAATGGTTCAGCAAACTAGTTGGGCCAAAAGGCCTATTTAGGGGCTGTAGTGGTCTGTGACTCTATAATTTCACAACACTCACATTCTCAGATCTGATGGAACATGTATAGATACTATAAGACAGTCTCTAATTTACTCCTGAAGTAGCCTTGTTATAAAATTGAACTCACTCGGAGTGTTGTGTTCAGTTCTGGTCGCCTTTTTATAGGAAGGATGTGGAAGCTTTAGAGAGGGTGCAGAGGAGATTTACCAGGATGCTGTCTGGATGAGAGAACATGTCTATGAGGAAAGGTTGAGCGAGTTAGGGATTTTCTCTTTGGAGTGAAGGAAGATGAGGGGTTGTTTGATAGAAATGTACGAGATGATACGAGGCATAGATTGAGTGGATGGCTGGAGACTCTTCCCCAGGGCGGAAATGGCTGATATGAGGGGGCATGATTTTAAGGTGAATGGAGGAAAGTACAGGGGGAACGTCAGAGGTAAGATCTTACACAGAGAGTAGTGGGTTCAGCTGTGATGGAATGGCAGACCGGACTTGATTAGTACAATAACCTAATTCTGCTCCTATGTCTTAATGGTCTAAAGGTGTGTGGAACAAGCTGGCAGTGTGGTGGTAGAGGCAGAAACAATTCAGAGACCCTAGACAGACACATGGATGATTGAAAAATGGGGGCTATGTGGGAGTAGGGTAAAAGGTCAGCACAGCAATGTGGGTGAAGGGCCCGTCCTACTATGAATTCAGATTTTTAGCAGAGTGTATCTTCCCTTTGAACTTTTAACCTTTTGGAAGAGATCCTTGCTTGGAGTAAACAGAATGTGTGTTGTGTCATTGTGTGTTTATAGGATTTTGCTTCATAGTAAACACCAGGATGGTTTGCTGTTTACTTTTGCAACAACACAAGATCTCAGTTTAGGATTTTTTTCTCAAGTCCTGATGCAGGGTTTTGACCCAAAACGTTGATAATTCTTCCCCCACTCCCCAATAGTGGCAGTTGATCCTCTGGTAGATTCTAGCACTGGCAGTCTGTTACTCTCTCTCTTTGTCCCCAGTGACCCAGCCAGGTAGACACAGTTCACGCTCTGTGAACCCCCACCACGTCTCCTTCTCGCAGGAGCAGCAGAAGCCTGAACACTAACACATCTCTACAGAGCTACTGCGGAAAGTGTCCTGACTGGAGGCATCACAGTCTGGTACAGCAATTCGAATGCATGGGGACGTAAGAAGCTGCAGAGATTAGAGGCTTCAGCCCAATACATCACAGGCACGTGCCTCGGTAGCATCTACAGGAGGTACTGCCTCAAAAAGGATGCATTCATCTTCAAAGACACCCAGCATCCAGGCCATGCCATCTTCTCACAGATACCATCAGGCAGGAGGTACAGAAGCCTGAAGTCCCAGGCTACCACTTCCCTTCAATTCTTAAAACAGCCGGCACAACCCTGCTCACTACAATTCAGTATCACTGTAAAATGGACTGTGTTTTTGCTCTTCTAATTGTCTTCTTTCTTGTAAAAATTATGTATGATTTATGTTTAATTGATGTTTTGCTAGTGAACAGTGTTTAAACGACGCTGTGGCTGCTGGTAAGTTTTTCACTGCACCTGTGCACACATGTACTTGGGCAGATGACAATTAACTCGACTTTGACTTTTGACTTTCATCTACGCAAATGGTAACCTTGGCAACAGGTAACTCTCTTTAGTACTGTAGAAACACGAGGCTGTTACGCAGGGAGGGGGGAGACCTGCTGATGGGTAAGCGGTTATAGTCGTAGAGTCATAGCTTCATAAAGCACAGCAGCCCAGAATAGACACCCCAGCCCATGCTGCCCCACTATTCTGCCTCGTCCCGTCTACCTGCATCTCTGTCAAGCCAGGGAATAAGTCCGAACCTATTCAACTATCCCTGTAACTCAGACCTTCAGGTCCTGGTCACATCCTTGTAAATTTACTCTGTGCTCTTTCAGTTGTATTTATATCCTGTAGGTAGGTGACTAGAATTGCACACAATACTCCAAATTTGGCCTCATCAAGGCCTCACACACCTTCAACATAACATCCCAAATTCTCCACGCAATACTTTGATTTATGAAGGTCAGTGTGGCAGAAGCTCTCTACTCCCTGTGATGGACTTGTATTCCCAGATCTATCTGTTTTACCGCACTCCTCAGTGTCCTACAGCTCACCGAGTAAATCCTACCCTGGCTTGTCCAACAACTCACACTTGTCTGCGTGAAATTCTATCGGCCATTTTTCAGCCTGTCTTTCCAGCTGATCCCGATCCCACTGCAAAAATGTGATAGCCTTCCTCACTATTCACTGTGTCCCAATCTTGGTGTCATCCACAAATTTGCTGATTCAGTTAGCCACATTATCATCTGGGTTGTTGATATAAATGACAAACAACAACGGACCCAGCACTGATCCCTGCAGCACACCACTAGTCACAGGCCTCCAGTCAGAGGCAATCATCTACCATCACTCTCTGGTTTCTCCTGTGAAACCAATATTAAATCCAATTTACTGAACCTTCTGGCAGTGAAGGCCAAGTCTCTGGGTATATTTAAGGTGGAGATTGATATTCAATTCAATTTCAAGTTTAATTGTCATTCCACCATACATTAACGGAGCCAAATAAAACAGGGTTACTTCGGGGTCAAGGTGCAAAATGCAGTACCAACAGTCACACACAGCACAAAGCACATAAGATTGCAAGCACAAACAGTATCACGATCACACAGTAAGAGAGCTCGTGCCATCAATCTTCAGTCCTTCAGTTGATCACAACAGAGTTTGTCCCCTGTTGAGCGAACACTGCGGGAGGGGGGTGGCAGGCGCAGTACCGACTCCAGCCTGGACACCACGTCACACTGCCTCCAGTGGAGTGCACCGGCTCTGACGCCCTTCCCGGGGAACACCACAGTCCTCGCACATTCAAAACAACGAGCACACACACAACATCAGCAAAGTACAACTGCACAAAATATATACGTGTATAGTGCAGACCTGTCAGTCCATTGAAACCCTCAGTCGACCACAGTACAGCTTGTCTTCTGCCGAGTGAACACGGAGGGGGGGTGGTCAGCTCCAACTCCAGCTTGAACATGGCACCACGATCCACCCTGCCCCCGGCAGAGCACACCGGCACGGATGCCTCTCTACAGACGACCCCATGGCCTGAGGCCTTGAGACCACTGAGTGCTGCCAAGATCTGCAGTCAACCTCAACAATGCCGAGCGAACACTGGGAGCGCAGCATCTACTTTGTCCTGGATGCCATACCACACTGTCCCCGGTGGAGTGCTCTGGCTTTGATGCCTCTCTCGACGGCCGTAAACAGGCGACCCCGCGGCTTGAGCCCTAGACCTCGTCATGACCGAGGCCACGCAGATCCCCCACTGCCCGCCCCTGCTCTCCGCCAATAAATCAGTGAATTGAACTTACGGCATTCCACATTGACAATGTCCGAAAGAGTCCTGCGATCACAAGAAAAGCAACTAAGACAGCCACTCGCAATTAGACTGTAAGCCTTTGTGCAGTTCCTTCATCACCTCTGCCAGCGAGCAACTCGCTGATGCTGTAGACCTACAGTCCTTTGAGTTCTTAACGTATAGCAGCAGCTTATGATCATTAATAATGCATTTAAATAGGACCTTCTGTTGACCCTGTAGAAGCCACTGCGGACAACTGTGCCGCCATTCTTACTGGAAATCTTAATTAATTAATAGTTTCGTAATTGAAAAGAGTACCGTAAATTATGGGGAGAAGTCAGGAGAATGGGGGTAAGTAGTAAATCAGCCATGAATGAATGGCAGAGGAGACTCAAGTGACCTAGTTCTTCTATTTCTCATGGTGTTTGGGACCAGGCTCCCATGTGGAACTCTGTCAAAGGCCTTGCTGAAGTTCATGTAGGCAACAACCACCACCTTCTTTCCATCAACTTACCTGGGAACCTCCTTGAAAAACTCCATAGGATTGGTTTGACATGATCTACCATGCACAAAGCTATGTTGAATATCCCTAATCAGGCCTCAACCATCGAAATACTTATATATTCTGCTGTGACTGAGGCAGCCAGAAACTCCTCCTACGGTTGAATTTTCCCCACAACCAACAACATCCTCTTTGATAAGCCTTCAAGCGCCCTTGATCTTGTCCCAAGGATATGGAGGGCGAAGAGAAGTGGAGAGGGTGGATTCCAAGGAAATGGGTGACTGAGCCTTCCTCCGTGTCTCCTGATGTGTCAAGGGGAGAGGACTTCATCACCGCCTGGTTTGGAGGGGCCATTGCACATGATCAGAAAAAGCTGCAGAGGGTTGTAAACTCTGTCAGATCCATCAGAGATACTAGCCTCCCTAGCAAAAGGCGATGCCTGAAAAAGACAACATCTGTCATTAAAGACCCCCACCCCTCCCCAAGCAGGGTATGTCCTCTTCTCATTACCTCCATCAGGGAGGAGGTACAGGAGCCTGAGAACACACACTCAATGAACATCTTCTTCCCCTGTGCCATCAGATTTCTGAATGGACACAAATTCACCATTTTTGTTTTCTTTTTGCTTGACCTGTTTAATTACTTTTAATATATTCAAGATTCAAGTACATTTATTATCAAAGAATGTATGAATTATACAATATTTAGATTTGTTTGCTCACAGCTGCAAAGCAAGAAACCCAAAAGACCTCAATTAAAGAGAAAAAAAGAAATAAGACTTAAAATAAAAATAAAAGCCCAACGCCCAATGTGCTAGAAAAAGAGGAAAAAACACAAATGATGTGAACAATTGAGGCGAACAACAACAACATTCTGAACCAAACTGAGTCCTCAGATCCAAAACATGGAGCAACTCAGAGTAGGCCCAAAGCCTCGCTTATCAATTCCTCATATTAGCGGGAGATGTAGGAGCAGAATTAGGCCATTCAACCCATTGAGTCTGAGCCGCCATTTCATCATGGCTGTTCCCAGATGCCATTCAACCCCATACATCTGCCCTCTCACCATATCCCTTGATGCCCTGACCAATCAGGAAGCTATCAACTTCCGCTTTGAATATGGCCACAGACTTGGCCTCCACCACAGTCTGTGGCAGAGCATTTCACAGATTCACCACTTTTTGGCTAAAAAATTCTTCCTTACTTCTGCTCTAAAAGGTCCCCTCAATTTTGAGGCTGTGCCCGCTAGTTCTGGATACCCCCCCCACCCCGGAGGAAACATCCTCTCCACGTCCACCTTATCTAGTCCTTTCAACTTTCAGTAGGTTTCAATGAGATCCCCTGCATTCTTCTAAATTCCAGTGAGTACAGGCCCAAAGCTGCCAAATGCTCCTCATATGTTAACCCTTCATTCCTGAAATCATCCTCGTTAACCTCCTTTAGACTCTCCCCAATGACAACACATCCTTTCTGAGATGTGGGGCCCATGGAGCTCAGCAGCCGGGGTAGTCTTCATAGCCTCAGCATCATGGAGAGAGGAGTGACCATTGCGGAGAATGAGTGAAATCATCTCTCACCTTGCCTTTGAGTCTATCTGGGCTGGTGTTTAACGTGACCCAACAACGGAACAGTGGAAGACTCCGGTGCCCAGAAGAGAGGGGTGAAGATTGCGGAGAGCGAGTGAAATCGGCTCTCACTCCAATCTGGGTTGGCATTTTTTGTCTAAATAACGTATCGTATTTCGCACTAGGACTCAGGCTCCGCTGCTGCGAAATGCTCTGGGCCCATATCACAGTGCCCAGTGACTCACTCCGGGCCCAGATTCTGTCACCTGGCCCAAAGCTGCTCTCAAGCTCTTCACACCGGCTCGGTGCACAGAGTGATCCATCCTCACACCTGGGTCTGTTGAATGAGCATCGGGACTTCTCTGCCGGGGCCCCAATTTCTCCTTTTGGCACCCAGAGTGATCCAACCTCGCTCCCGGGCCAGCTGTAGGGGTATTGGAACTCCAACTGCAACGGTTCTGCAACACACCATCTCAGCTCCTCCCCCGAACTCACCTCGCCATCACTCTCCCCTTCACCGTTTGCAGCATAATTTTCCTCAGAAAAGGCATTTTTTGTGATGTTTTTAGTCAGAAATACAAACAAACAAACAATGAGAACACGAGTTGTAGAGTCCTTGAAAATGAGCCCATTTATAACAAATTTCACAACATGTCAGTGATACAGACCTGACTCTGACTGGAGCTGTGTATGAGTTCCAGTGAAAGGGAAGCAGGAACCTGTCACTTGGCCTCACTGTCTTGGCACAGTACCAAGGACTGTTGTAACTGAGGGTTGACCGTTTGTGGCACAGCGGTTACACCAGTCACCCCTCTGACAGTGGTTGAGTAACAGCCTGAACAGAGCCAACTCCAGCCCTTTAAGCCAAAAGGAACATACAGGCTGAATGTGAGGGTGACACGTTGACAGCCAGCCTGAAGAGGCCTCCCCGTGTAATAAGGATGCTTCATCAGAGAGAGCATGAGGGTGCGGATAGCCCGCAGTAAGGACAGGACACAGCCCACCTGCTGACTGTTCCCTTCCACTCCAGAACCATGGACCCTGTGTACAGTGTCACCTCTCGCCACCCACCCCAGAGGGCACAGCCTTAGCATAGAAGGACATCTCTCAATCATTGCACACTCCATTGAGGGAGAACAAGGTAAAACAATAATAATGCAGAGAAAATGCAGCAAAGGCAAATGATAAGATCAAGATCATAACAAGGTAGACTGTGAGGTCAAGAGTCTATCTTATCATACAGGAGGTCCATTAAAGGGCCTGGTAACAGTGGGATAGAAGTTGTCCTTGAACCTGATGTTACGTGCTTTCAGACTTGGTAGTTTCTAATCGGTGGGAGAGGGGAGAAGAGACAATGTCTGGGGTGAGTGGGGTCTTTGATGATGCTGGCTGCTTTACTGAAGCAGAGAGAAGTAAAGACAGAGTCCATGGAGGGGAGGCTGGTTCCTGTGATGTATAGTGTTGTGTCCACAACTCTCTGCAGCGTCTTGCGATCATGGGCAGAGCTGTTAGGTACCAAGCTGATATGTATCTAGACAGCACGCTGACTATGGTGCATCAATAAAAATTAGTGAGCGTCAATGAGGACGTGCCAAATCTCTCTGGCCTCCTGAGGAAGTAGAGGTGCTGGTGAGCTTCCTTGGCTGTGTATCAACGTGTTTGGGCCAGGATGGGCTATTGCTGATGATCACTCATAGGAACCTGAAGCTCTCAGCCCGCTCAATCTCAACATCATTAACATAGAGGGGAAGATCTGCACTGTCTCCCTCCCTGAAGTCAATGATCTGTTCTTTTGTTTGTTGACATTGAGGGAAAGCCTGTTGTCATGACGCCATCTCACTAGGCTCTCCATCTCCATCCTGTACTCTGATTCATTGATATTTGAGATAAGGCCCACGTCATCTGAGCAAACCTGTAGATGAAGTTAAAGTGGAATCCGACCACGCAGTCATGAGTGTACGGGGCACAACATTGTGGAGCACCATGTTGAGAACAATCATGTCAGTGGGTGTTGCTGCCTATCCATGCAAAGGTCTTTGACAAGTTCCCATGTGGGAGGTTGATTAAGAAGTTTCAGTTGCTCAGCATTCAAGATGAGGTCGTAAATTGGATTAGACATTAGCTTCACAGGGAAACCAGAGAGTGGTTGTAGATGGTTGCCTCTCTGACTGGAGGCTTATGATGAAGGATCGGAGCTGGGCTCTTTGTTGTTTGTCATCTATATCAATGATCTGGATGATAATGTAGCTAATTGGATCAGCAAATTTCCAAATGGCACCAAGATTGGATGTGTAGTGGATAGTGAGGAAGGCTAACATAGCTTGCAGTGGGATCTGGACTAGCTGGAAAAATGGGCTGAAAAATGGCAGATGGAATTTGATGCAGACAAGTGTGAGATGCTGTGACTTTGGGAGGACAAAACCAGGTAGGGCTGAGATGGTGAGCAGTAGGGCACTGAGGAGTGTGGTAGAACAGAGGGATCTGGGGAGACAGATCCATAATTCCTTGTAAGTGGAATCACAGATGGATAGGGTCACAAAGAAAGGCTTTGCCACATTGGCCTTCCTGTATTGAGTACAGGAGTTATGATGTTATGTTGAAATTGTGTAAGTATTTGATGAGGCCTAATTTAGATTATTGCATGCAGTTTTGGTCACCCTATCTACAGGAAAGATGTCAATAATATTGAAAGAATGCAGAGAAAATTTACTAGGATATTGCCAGGACTTGAGAACTTGAGTTACAGGGAAAGGTTGAAGAGGTCAGGAATTTGGATAGGTACATGGATGGGAGGGATATGAAGGGGTATGATCCAGATGTACGTCGATAGACAGAGTAATAATTTGGCATGGACTAGATGTCTGAATGGCCTGTTTCTGTGCTATGGTGTTCTATGACTCTGTGACTCTGTCCTTACTGATAATGGTCTGTTGGTTAGGAAGACAAGGATCCAATTGCAGAGAGAGGTGTTGACTCCCAGGGTGCGGTGTTTGGTGACAAGTTTGCCCGGAATTGTTATATTGAAGGTGGGGCTCAAGCCAATACACGGTAGTCCGACAAAGGCGTGTTTACTGTCCAGAACTCCAGAGAGAGTGTAGGGCCAGGGAGATAGCATCTGCCATGAGCCTGTTTCAGTGGTGAGCAAATTGCAGACTTAGCTCGAGGGTATAATGATCAAGGGATGAACGTTGGATAGATAGCACCTCAGCTTAAACCCTCATCTAATGTTTGGAGTTGGGATTGGCACAACATGGTGGGCCAAATGACCTGGCCAATTCTGTACTGTTCTATATTCTACAGATACTCTAAAGCTGCTGAGCTTTAATTTGAGGAAAAGCACGTCTGGGGTTTCAAATGTCTTGATTGTAGCGGCACAGAAAAAAGCTGCCGATGTGCCAGGTCTTCGAGCCTTAGCAGTTACTTGCATCCACACTCACAGCTCCCACCTTGTGGTTATGCTGTTCAGGTAGCTGTGATTGTTTTCAGCGACTGATATACGGGTTGCAAAGAGCAGCAGTCATCATGAAAATGGGTATGCTGCTTCAAAGGAAACCCCAATTTCTCAATCTCTGTTTGAGCAATTTAAATAATTCCATTTGTATCCAGCACCTTGAATCCCTCCAGCATTTTTTTTTGTGTGTCACTAGCCCAGGGAATGCTTCAATCAGTGAGCTGCAGGCACAGATACAACTGCAGCAAGTAATCGTGTGAAACACACAAAATGCCGGAGGAACTCAGCAGATCAGGCAGAGATGGAGACGAACAAACTATCAATGTTTCAGGCTGAGACCCTTCATCAGGACTGAAAAGGAAGCAGTCAGAAGATGGGGGGAGGGGTGGAGAGGAATAAACAGAACCCCTCATCAGGATGTAATGCTGAGGCTTTATAATGCATTGGTCCTGATGAAGGGTTTTGGCTGAAATATCAACAGTTTATTCCTCTCCATAGATGCTGCCTGACCTGCTGAGTACCTCCAACATTTTGTGTGTGTTGCTCTGGATTTCCAACATCTGCAGAATCTCTTGTGTTTATGGTAATTGGGTGAAGATGCTCTTTTTCCCAATATTCACGAGGAAGTGGGGAGTCTGCAGAAGGACTTGGACAGATTAGGAGAATAGATAAAGAGTGGAAGATGAAATAGTGTATTCATGCACCTTTACAGAAGAAATTAAGATGTAGACTGTTTTCCAAATGGAAGCAAATTCAGAAATCAGAGCTGCAAAGGGACTTGGAGGTCATAGTGCAGGATTCCTGAAAGGTTAACTTGCAGTTTGAGGTGGTGGTAAAGAAAGCAAGTGAAATGTAAAGCATTCATTTCCGGAGGACTAGAGTATAAAAGCAAGGATGTAATGCTGAGGCATTATAAGGCATTGGTCAGACCATGTTTCCCGTATTGTGAGCAGTTTTGGGTCCCTTATCTAGGAAAAGATGTGCTGGTATTGGAGAGGGTCCAAAAGAGGTTTGTGAGAATGATTCCAGGAATGAAAGGGTTAATGCATGCGGAGCTGTTGATGGCTCTGGGCCTGTACTCACGAGAGTTTAGAAGAAAGAGGTGGATCTAATTGAAACAAACTGAGTATTGAAAGGCCTCGATAGAGTGTGGAAAGGATGTTTCCAATACCAGGAGAGTCTATGTCCAGAGGGTAAAGCCTCAGAATAGAAGGACATCCCTTAGAACAGAGATGAGGAGGATTTTGTTTTAGCCAGAAGGTGGTGAATCTGTGGAATTCATTGCTACAGGTGGCTGTGGAGGCCAAGTCATTGGGTATATTTAAAGCAACAGTTGATAGGTGATAGTAACGGCATCAAAGGTTATGAGGAGAAGGCAGGAGAATTGTGGATGAGAGGGAAAATAAATCAGCCATGATGGAATGGTGGAGCAGACTCAATGGGCCGAATGGCCTAATTCTGCTCATATGTCTCATGGTCTTATGGGCTTGCACCTCCTTCCAAGGATAATGGGAAATGGACAATAAAGACCTTGGTGCAGAATCCCAGATGCTATGTAGAAGAGGAGTCATCAGAGAGTCTATGGGTAGATAAAGCTCAGGCACCCCAGAGTTTCGGAGGAAGGAGAATGAAGCTGCATTCTCTGATCCAGAGTGAGGTGGAAGTAACTTTAAATAAGCCATTTGAAGTGGGAAATGAGAGTTGCTTTATTAAGCAGTTTCAAGTTCTTTTCTCACTACAACAGGGATACCACACAGTTATTTAACGGGAGAAAACATTCCAGGACACTCCATGGATGGAGCCACTGGACTGTCAGCTATGCCTGCTGGTTGTCGCGTTCTCCCACCTGAAAGATTCGAGCCTTGCTCCGGAAATCCGCCATTTCCAATGCAGAAGTGAGGCAGAGCTGCACAGTCAGATGAACAGCCTCTCGGTTGGGGGGGAATCCTGAGGGCGCACCATCCATCCCTGGTGCCTGTAAACTATCTGAGCTGAGCATTAAATACAGGAAGAGAGACTAATAATTTATGGACACAAGGAATGCTGGAAGTGAAAGAGCAACACACAGAAAATGCTGGAGAAAATCAACAGGTCAGGCAGCATCTATAGAGAGGGATGAACAGTCAATGTTCCAGGCCGAGAACCTCCAACAGGACCAGAAAGGAAGGAAGCAGAAGGCAGAAGAAGAAGGCTGAGAGGGAGGAGCACAAGCTGGAAGGTGATAGGTGAAGCCAGGTGAGCAGGATGGTAGGTGGGTGGGGAAGGAGGGATGAAGTAAGAAGCCGGACAGTGATAGGTGGAAGAGGTAAAGGGCTGAAGAAGAAGGAATCTGATAGGAGAGGAGGGTAGACCGTGGGAGAAAGGAGAAGGAGGAAGGGCATGTAAGAGTGATGGGCAGGTGAGGAGAAGAGAAGGGGTAAGAGGGGTGGGAAACCAGAATGGGGAATGGAAAAAGAGAGAAGGAGGAAGGAGAAAAATGACCAGGTTAGAGAAATCAATGTACCCAGATAGAATATGAGGTATTGCTCCTCGAACCTGAGTCCCCTCATTGTGACTATGGAGGAGGCAATGGTCCAACATGAGTATAAGTGATTTGTTCTCTCATTCAGTTTTGAGGTACTTGGGACAGGGTCTTGTTGGGCAATGCTGGCAGTGGATTGTTGGCACTTATCCTCATAACCATCAGTGGTCTTTTGAGCAATCCTTGCCTGACCTCTGATATTCAACTCTGAAATCCTCCAGAACTTCTTGTGCTGGAGAATCTGCCTTCTGAATCAGCTTAAAACCAGATCAAGACATTTACATGAATGCTGAGGAATATGTATACACTATTTCACATCTTTCTTAATTAATTTAGCTTGCTTTAGCATTTTAATTCATTACTATTCTTCTTTAATGTTTCAATTTCTTCTTAAACTATTCTGAACACCTTTCAATTCTTTAAAAGATTTTTAATAGTATTTGAATGCCAGGACATTCAGAAGTATTCAAATCCCTTGGCAAATCTGAGAACTGGCAAAGCTTGTGGGTGTGGCTTAGCTATCAAAATGTTGATGGGTGGAGATGTTTTCATGCTGTCCTGCCACAAGGCCCTTGCCATTCTAGAGGCCGGCCTTCACCAAGTTGGATCAAGTGTTTATCAGGCTGAAATCATATCTTGCCAAAGGCAAAGGTAAATGTTCTTGTCTGATCGGAAGCGGTGTGGATTTGAGATGCTGGAGTCCCTTCAGAATGTGTTGAGAGATTGTTAACAACTCTGAGAGAGCTGATACTTCCTTTGGTTAATGACTCATTCAAAGTCAAGCACAGTGGAGGTTCCTCAATACCACACTGTGCATCTTGGCCATCAAAAGTCATCGGACTCTGGCATGGTGCCAGAGGACTGGAAAATTGCAAATGTCACTCCACTCTTTAAGAAAGGAGGAAGGCCACAGAAAGGAAACTATAGACCAGTTAGCCTGAACATAGAACATAGAACATACGGCACATTACAGGCCCTTCGTCCCACCATGTAGCCTACTCTAGAAGCTGCCTAGCATTTCCCTAGCGCATAGCCCTCTATTTTGCTAAGCTCCATGACCTCAGAGATTGGGAAGATGTTGGAGTCAATTGTTAAGGATGAGGTTAAGGAGCACTTGGTGACACAGGACAAGATAGGACAAAATCAGCATGGTTTCCTTAAGGGAAAATATTGCCTGACGAACCTGTTGGACTCTGAGGCAATTACAAGTAGGATGGATAAAGGGGATGCAGTAGATGTTGTATATTTGGACTTTCAGAAGGCCATTGACAAGGTACCACATATGAGGCTACTTACCAAATAAAGAGCCCATAGTATTACAGGAAAGTCACTGGCATGGTTAGAGCATTAGCTAGTTGGTAGAAGGCAGCGAGTGGGAATAAAAGGATCCTTTTCTGGTTGGCTGCCAGTGACTAATGGTGTTCCGCAGGGGTCGGTATTGGGACCACTTCTTTTTATGCTGTATATCAATGATTTAGATTGGGTTTGTTGCCAAATTTGCAGATGATATGAAGGTTGGTAGAGGGGCAGGTAATGTTGAGGAAACAGGTAGGCTGCAGAAGGACTTAGACAGATTAGGAGAATGGGCAAGAAAGTGGCAAATGAAATACAATGTTGGGAAATGCGTGATCATGCACTTTGGTAGAAGAAGTAAATGTGCGGACTATTTTCTAAAGGGGGAGAAAATTCAGAAATCTGAGATGCAAAGGGACTTGGGAGTTGTTGTGTAGACAGAGTCGGTGGTGAGGAAGGCAAATGCCATGTTAGCATTCATTTCAAGAGGCCTAGAATACAAGAGTGAGAATGTGATGCTGAGGCTTTATAAGGCACTACTGAGGCCTCACCTTGAATATTGTGAACAGTTTTGGGCTCCTCATCTTAGAAAAGGTGTGCTGGCATTGGAGAGGGGTTCAGAGGAGATCCACAAGGATGATTCTGGGAATGAAAGGGTTATCATATAAGGAGCATTTGATGGCTCTGGATCTGCACTCACTGCAATTTAGAAAGATGAGGAGAGATGATTTAATTGAAACCTTTTGAATGTTGAAAGGTGTAGACAGAGCAGATGTGGAAAGGATGTTTCCCATGGTGGGGGAGTCTAGGACAAGAGGGCACAGCCTCAGGATAGAGGGGTGTCCATTTAAAACAGAGATGTGGAGAAATTACTTTAGCCAGAGAGAGGTGAGTTTGTGGAATTTATTACCACAGGTAGCTGTGGAGGCCAGGTCGTTGGGTGTATTTAAGGCAGATCTTGATAGGTTCTTGATTGGACATGGCATCAAAGGTTATGAGGAGAGGGCTGGGGAGTGGGGCTGAGGAGGGGAGAAAAAGATCAGGTCAGGTTGAGCAGACTTGATGGGCCATATGACCTAATTCTGCTCCTATGTCTTATGGTCTTTTGGCCTTATTTTGGAGTTTTGCACAGAAACAGGCCCTCTGGCCCACCACATCCATCTTTCCGGCCATCTACACCAATCCTGTTTGCTCACTTCCATTCCTTTTGTGCTCCAGTCTTTGGAAGAAAGCTTAAAGTGGCAAGAGAGGAGGGCACCCTAGTCACTGAGGTGTGTCCCAGTACACTGCACACGCTGGAATCAGAATCAGGTTCAAAGTTCAAGGTTCAAAGTGAATTTATTATCAATGTATCATATATCTTACCAGATACCACTTTGAGATTTATTTTCTTGCAAGTAGTTACAGGGAAAATGAAATACAGTAGAATTTAATGAAATCTACATAAACGGACAAAGTCTGACAAGCAACTAATGTGCAAAAGACAAAATTGTACAAATAAAAAACAACTAAGAACATGAGGTGTAGAGTCCTTGAAAGTGATTCCGTAGGTCATAGAATCAGTTCAGAGTTGTGGTGAGTGAAGTTATCCACCCTGGTTCAGGAGCCTGACAGGTGAAGGATAATAATTGTTCCTGAACCTCATGGTGGGGAACTTCTTGATGAACCTGGCGGTGTGGGACCTAAGGCTCTTGTGCTTCCTGCCTATTGGCCTATTTGTTGTTTTGTGGCAGAAGCATAGTGCAAGGCGTTCAGGTTGCTATATTACAAAAAATGTACAAAGGAGGAATAGTGCATTGTTGTCCATGGGTTCATGGACCATTCAGACATCTGATGGCAGATGGGAAGAAAATGTTGCTGAATTGTTTAGTGTAGGTTTTCAGACTCCTGTACTTCATTGTATGAGGGGGATCTTATTGAAACCTATCAAATATTGAAAGGTCGAGATAGAATGGACGTTTCCTATAGTGGGGCAGTCTAAGACCAGAGGGAAAAAGCTCAGAATACAAGGACGTCCCTCTAGAATAGAGATATGAATTTCTTTCTCCAGAGGGTGGTGAATCTGAGGAATTCATTGCCACAGATGGCTGTGGAGGCCAAGCCATCGGCAATAGGGGGAGGAGAAGATGGCGGCGCGATGCAGCATGTGCGACCGCTCTGGAATGATATCGTATTTGTAAGTAGGAAGTCGTGCACAATCCTGATTTGATGGAGACAGACGTGAGAAGCACGGAGGAACATCTGGAGAAATGCCCGCTGAAATGCCCGCTTCGCTGCCGCTGCTACTGTGTGATTGAGAATCTCCGGAGGGGAAGGCCCCGAGTCCTCGGCTTTGCCTATTGCCTATTGCCTGTAGCCGGGGCTGGGGTTGAAGCGCTCAGCAGGGATGGTGCTCAGTGTTGGAGGGCTGGTTGGAGGCTCGAAGTTTTCAGACGGACTCAAGAGTGGGCTGTGGTCAGGTGCTTCCAGGGTGCTGCATCGGCAAGTTTGCGGCGCTGGAGGTTCATGGCAGGGAGAGTTTTTTTTTCTTCCTTCTATCATCCGCATGAGATGATGGGATTTTCAAGAGACTTTGAGACTCTTTTTTTATTGTGCCCATGGTCTGTTCTTAATCAAATTACGGTATTGCTTTGCACTGTTGTAACTATATGTTATAATTATGTGGTTTTTGTCAGTTTTTCAGTCGGTCTGTCATGTGTTTCCGTGATATCATTCTGGAGGAACATTGTATCATTTCTTAATGCATGTATTACTAAATGACAATAAAAGAGGACTGCATGTCCTCATAATCTAATCTAATCTAATCTATAATGGAATGATGGAGCAGACTTGATGGGCTGAATGGCCTAATTTACTCCAATGTCTTATGATCTCCTTCCTGATGGCAGCAATGAGAAGAGGGCATGTACCAGGTGGTGAGGGTCCTCAGTGACAGATGCACACCACCTTGAGCTCAGAACCAGTGAGCTGGGTAAAGGCCTCAGGCTGCTGTGGTTGCCTGGATTCGATATTTGGACAGCGTTGGCTCTGTTATGTTCATCTGTTTGACTGAACCGTTACTGAGTGCAATCGCCTCCGCCTTCTTCCCAGGTATGTGTGCACAGCGTTCTCTTGTCTTTATCTCCGTGATGCAGACTTCCCTCGCCTTATCGATTTCGGAGGCCTTATCTCCCACCACTCACAGGCATCTCAACAGGCAGCCAGGGAGAGGCCTGATGCAGCCGTTGCCTGGCAACCTGCACTTAAACCAACAAATAAAAGAGAGTATGCTTTCAGATGTGGTCACAGTCAGGCTGCTTCTGGTTCACTGTTAAGATTTACTGCTTATTTATAGGGGGGAGAACGGAAACTTGCTGTGACGAGGTTTGGATCGGGTGGTGCCCTGCCGCAGGGCCAGTGGAAAGAAGAGGAGGGTTTCAGTGGGGCTGTTTGCCAAAGAACCAGAGTTTGGAATGAGAGGCCTGTCTTTGATCAATGTTATGTGTTGCTTCTCATTGATGACCGTCTGAACCTTTCTGACCTCTGCACTTAAAGCGCAGAGCACTACAGCACAGAAACAGGCCCTTCAGCCCATCTAGTCCATGCAAACTTTTATTCTGCCTCGTTCTATTGACTCACACCTGGCCCATAGCCCTGTATTCCCCTCCCATTCATGTGCAGATCTAAACTTCTCTTAAATGTGGCAATAGTGCCTGACTATCCATCTTCCACTCTCCAAATTCAACACCCCAGCATTGGTGGCCTGCTTCCCAATGCCCGATCTTCCTTTCGGCTGTTGTCATCTTGACTCCAATCCTCATGGTTTCTCTGGAGTTACAGAGGGCACAGCATGAAAACAGGACCTTCGGCCTAAAATTACCCATGCCAGCCGTTGTCTAACTCAGCCAGTCCCAGATGCCTGTGTTTGATCCAATTCCCTCCAAACCTTTCCTCTCCATCTACCCACCCATGGGAACTATTTCTCACCTTGTTCTCCAGCTTTCTGATCTACCGATCTATTCAGTCCCAGAATTCCAGTTCAGATCCTGCAAAATACCATTGCTGGACAGATTCTAATTCAGATTGAGATTTACTTATCACACGTACATCAAAACGTATAGTGAAATCTGTCGTTTCTGTTAACAACCAACACAACCTAACAATGTGCTGGGGGGCAGCCCCCAGGTGTTTCCATGCGTTGCGATGCTAACACAGCCTGGCCACAATCCACAATGCTCAGCAGAACAACACAGGGCTCAACAAGCAATAGAACAACAACAGCAAATCAAGCTGCTTTCCTCCCTCCCACCCTCTCACCCGCACATACAGACAGTCCTCCAGTTCCACGATACACTTCCATTCTCGGATCTTTGGCCATCCCTGTCTTGGTCAGTCCACACTGTCAAGCATATCCTCACCATGTAACCACCTCACTCAGGAATTGTCCCACCAAGCACCTCCTGAACAGTCTCCATTCCGAGTCCGTAGAGCTCCAGTAATCCAGCACTCTCCGGATACTGCCGCTGTCGGACTGGCACACTTTCCAGACTATGGGATGTTATTCCAACAATTCGCAGCTACGCTCACAAACTGCTGGAGGGACTCAGCAGGTCAGGCAGCATCCGTGGAGGGGAATAAACAGTTGGTGTTTCAGGGCAAAATTGGCTTTAGTTTTCAAACGTTACACAATATTATAATTGAATTGAACCTGGTGAATTTAAAGGGAGTACAGGAACAGGGCTCTGGAATAGATGGCAGGCTTTACAGCATCCCCAATCAGGGTTCCATTTCCACCACTGTCTATAGGGAATTTGTACCCCACGGACATCCTACAGACCCTGGCATTTATTTCCAGATGAAGGATCTCATCTGTTTATCCCCCTCCATAGATGATGCCTGACTTAGTTCAAAGTCCAATTTAAATTTATTGTTGTTGAATTGAAGGTGTAGGGGCACCTGCTCATGGCACCGCTGAGATCACACCGTGAAGCAATTTTAGTCTCCTTATTTAAGAAACAATATATTCCAATAATCCACTATCCAACTTTTCAGATAACCTGATGGTTCATTATCTGGCCCAGGCATTCCTTTTAAACTCACCAGGGGCACCTGTTTCTTTGCTCCCTTTAAAAGATTAAAGATTAAGGATTAGCTTTATTTGTCACATGAACACCAAAACATACAGTGAAATGTGCCAGGTACTCTTCAACCCTTTAAGTCATTCTCTTATCACCCTGCCAGCTTCTCACTTCATCCTCCCTCCCCCACCCACCCACCTTCCCCCTCACCTGGTCTCACCTGTCGCCTGCCTGCCCATACTCCTTTCCCTCCTCCCACCTTCCCATTCTGGCTTCTTCCCCCTTCCTCTCCAGTCCTGATCCAGGGTCTTGGCCCGAAACGTCGACTATGCTGCCTGACCTGCTGAGTTCCTCCAGCATTGTCTCTGGATTTCTAACATATGTAGAATCTCTTGCGTGAGTTAAATGTGTGCCATTTGCGTCAACAGCCAATGCAGTCCGAGGACGAGCCTGGGGGGGTGGGGGGGCAGCCCGCAAGTCTCACCGTGCTTCCGACGTCAATGTAGCATGCCCACAGTACACTAATCCTAACCCGCGGGTCTTTGGACTCTGGAAAGCAACTGGAGCATCCTGAGGAATTCACGTGGTCTCGGGCTGAATGTACAAACTGGCAGGAATAGACTCCCCCCACCCCCTGCCCCCCGATTACCGGCAACGTAAAGCTGCTACACTACATCTTGCTGAGCTCCCCCAGCCTTTTGTGTGTGTTGCTTTATATGGGGTGTGTATCCCTTTAAGAACTGCTGCTGTGTGTTGTTGACACACAGCTTAAAGCCTGCCCCAACATCTGACGATCTCTGCAGAAGAAGTTGCCACAGGGGACAGTGCTTTTCCAAAGTGCTTTTATCAATAAAGATCTTCTGTTTGTCAGTTTGTACGCCTGGTTATCATTCAGAATCTTAGCAGAGTTTAACTGGGACATGGTGAGACCCCAGGGATTGGATAGAATGAGAGGCAGCTTCCTGCAGCCACTTGGCAATGCTACAGTTGGCTGTAACTTGCCCCTCACACAGATCCCAGAGTGCAGAGAAACTGGTAACACAGAGGCACAAGAGCTACTCGAATCCAGAGCAACGCACACAAAATGCTGGAGCAACCCAGCAGGTCAGGCAGCATCTGTGGAGGCAGATGAACTGTTGATGTTTTGGGATGAGACCTTTCGTCAGGACTGGAAAGGAAGGGGGTAGACCTCTTCCACCTACCATCTCTTAGCTTCTCACATCACTCGCTTTCATCTCCCACCCACCCACCTTCACCCTTCACCTGGTCTCACCTGTCACCTGCCAGCTTGTACTCGTCCCCTCCCCACCTTCTCATTCTGGCCTCTGCTGCCTTCCTTTCCAGCCCTGAAACACCAGCTGGTTACTCCCCTGCATAGGTGCATGATCCCCCAGTGTGTGTGTGTGTTTGTGTGTGTGTATGTGTCTGTGTGTCTGTGTGTGTGCATGTGTATGTAGTGTGTGTGTGCGTGCGTGTTTGTGTAGTGTGTGTGTGTGGTGTGTATTTGTGTGGTGTGCGTGCGCGTGTGTGTGTGCGTGCATGTGCATGAGTGTGTGTGTGTGTGTGTGGTGTGCGGTGTGCGTGTGTGTGTGTGCGTGTGTATGTAGTGTGTATGTAGTGTGTGTGTAAGTGTGTGTGTGTGTGTGTGAGTGTGTTTGAGTGTGTGTGTGCGTGTGTGTGTGTGTGTAGTGTGTGTGTGGGAGTGTGTGTGTGTGTGTGTGTGTGTGGTGTGTGTGCGCGTGGTGTCTGTGTGTGTGAGGGTGCGTGTGTGTGTGTGGGGTGTGTGTGTGTGGGGGGTGTGTGTGTGCGTGTGTGTGTGTGTGTAGTGTGTGTGTGTGTGTGTGGGGTGTGTGTGTGTGTGGTGTGTGTCTGTGTGCGTGTGTGTGTGTGTAGTGTATGTGTGTGCGTGTGTGTGAGTGTGTGTGTGTATGTAGTGTGTGTGTGTGTGTGTGCGTGTGTGTGTGTAGTGTGTGTGTGTGTATGTAGTGTGTGTGTGAGTGTGTGTGTATGTAGTGTGTGTGCGTGTGTGTGCGTGTGTGTGTAGTGTGTGTGTGTGAGTGTGTGTGTGTATGTAGTGTATGTATGTGTGTGTGTGCGTGTGTGTGTGCATGTGTGTACGTGTGTGTAGTATGTGTGTGTGAGTGTGTGTGTGTGTAGTGTGTGTGTGTGAGTGTGTGTGTGTGTAGTGTGTGTGTGTGAGTGTGTGTGTGTATGTAGTGTATGTGTGTGTATGTAGTGTATGTGTGTGTGTGTGTGAGTGTGTGTGTGCGTGTGTGTGCGTGTGTGTGTAGTGTGTGTGTGTGAGTGTGTGTGTGTATGTAGTATATGTGTGTGTGTGTATGTAGTGTATGTGTGTGTAGTGTGTGTGTGAGTGTGTGTGTGTGTGTATGTAGTGTATGTGTGTGTAGTGTGTGTGTGTGAGTGTGTGTGTGTATGTAGTGTATGTGTGTGTAGTGTGTGTGTGTGTATGTAGTGTATGTGTGTGCGTGTGTGTGTGAGTGTGTGTGTGTATGTAGTGTGTGTGCATGCGTGTGTGTGTGTGTGTGTGTGGTGTGCGGTGTGCGTGTGTGTGTGAGTGTGTGTGTGTGTGTATGTAGTGTATGTGTGTGTAGTGTGTGTGTGTGTATGTAGTGTATGTGTGTGTAGTGTGTGTGTGAGTGTGTGTGTGTGTGTATGTAGTGTATGTGTGTGTAGTGTGTGTGTGTGAGTGTGTGTGTGTATGTAGTGTATGTGTGTGCGTGTGTGTGTGAGTGTGTGTGTGTATGTAGTGTGTGTGCATGTGTGTGTGTAGTGTGTGTGTGTGTGAGTGTGTGTGGTGTATGTAGTGTGTGTGTGAGTGTGTGTGTATGTAGTGTGTGTGTGCGTGTGTGTGTAGTGTGTGTGTGAGTGTGTGTGTGTATGTAGTGTATGTATGTGTGTGTGTGTGCGTGTGTGTGTGCGTGTGTGTACGTGTGTGTGTAGTGTGTGTGTGTGAGTGTGTGTGTGTAGTGTGTGTGTGTGAGTGTGTGTGTGTATGTAGTGTATGTGTGTGTGTAGTGTGTGTGTGTGAGTGTGTGTGTGTGTATGTAGTGTGTGTGTGTGCGTGTGTGTGTAGTGTGTGTGTGTGAGTGTGTGTGTGTGTATGTAGTGTATGTGTGTGTAGTGTGAGTGTGTGAGTGTGTGTGTGTGTATGTAGTATATGTGTGTGTGTGTGTATGTAGTGTATGTGTGTGCGTGTAGTGTGTGTGTGAGTGTCTGTGTGTGTGTATGTAGTGTATGTGTGTGTAGTGTGAGTGTGTGAGTGTGTGTGTGTGTATGTAGTGTATGTGTGTGTGTGTATGTAGTGTATGTGTGTGTAGTGTGTGTGTGTGAGTGTGTGTGTATGTAGTGTATGTGTGTGTATGTGTGTGTGTGTGTACTGTGTGTGTGTGAGTGTGTGTGTGTGTATGTAGTGTATGTGTGTGTGTGTGTGCGTGTGTGTGTGTATGTAGTGTATGTGTGTGTGCGTATGTGTGCGTGTGTGTGTAGTGTGTGTGTGAGTTTGTGTGTGTGTGTATGTAGTGTATGTGTGTGTGCGTGTGTGTGTAGTGTGTGTGTGTGTTTGTGTGTGTGTATGTAGTGTATGTGTGTGTGTGTGAGTTTGTGTGTGTGTAGTGTGTGTGTGTGTTTGTGTGTGTGTGTATGTAGTGTATGTATGTGTGTGTGTGTGCGTGTGTGTGCGTGTGTGTACGTGTGTGTGTAGTGTGTGTGTGTGTTTGTGTGTGTGTGTATGTAGTGTATGTATGTGTGTGTGTGTGCGTGTGTGTGTGCGTGTGTGTACGTGTGTGTGTAGTGTGTGTGTGTGAGTGTGTGTGTGTAGTGTGTGTGTGTGAGTGTGTGTGTGTATGTAGTGTATGTGTGTGTGTAGTGTGTGTGTGTGTGTGTGTGTATGTAGTGTGTGTGTGTGCGTGTGTGTGTAGTGTGTGTGTGTGAGTGTGTGTGTGTGTATGTAGTGTATGTGTGTGTAGTGTGAGTGTGTGAGTGTGTGTGTGTGTATGTAGTGTATGTGTGTGTGTGTATGTAGTGTATGTGTGTGTAGTGTGTGTGTGTGAGTGTGTGTGTATGTAGTGTATGTGTGTGTATGTGTGTGTGTGTGTACTGTGTGTGTGTGAGTGTGTGTGTGTGTATGTAGTGTATGTGTGTGTGTGTGTGCGTGTGTGTGTGTATGTAGTGTATGTGTGTGTGCGTATGTGTGCGTGTGTGTGTAGTGTGTGTGTGTGAGTTTGTGTGTGTGTGTATGTAGTGTATGTGTGTGTGCGTGTGTGTGTAGTGTGTGTGTGTGTTTGTGTGTGTGTGTATGTAGTGTATGTGTGTGTGTGTGAGTTTGTGTGTGTGTAGTGTGTGTGTGTGTGTTTGTGTGTGTGTGGATGTAGTGTATGTGTGTGTGCGTGTGTATGTGTGTGTGTGCGTGTGTGTGTAGTGTGTGTGTGTGAGTTTGTGTGTGTATGTAGTGTATGTGTGTGTGCGTGTGTGTGTGCGTGTGTGTAGTATATGTGTGTGTGTGTATGTAGTGTATGTGTGTGTAGTGTGTGTGTGAGTGTGTGTGTGTGTGTATGTAGTGTATGTGTGTGTAGTGTGTGTGTGTGAGTGTGTGTGTGTATGTAGTGTATGTGTGTGTAGTGTGTGTGTGTGTATGTAGTGTATGTGTGTGCGTGTGTGTGTGAGTGTGTGTGTGTATGTAGTGTGTGTGCATGCGTGTGTGTGTGTGTGTGTGGTGTGCGGTGTGCGTGTGTGTGTGTGCGTGTGTATGTAGTGTGTATGTAGTGTGTGTGTGAGTGTGTGTGTGTGTGTGTGAGTGTGTTTGAGTGTGTGTGTGCGTGTGTGTGTGTGTGTAGTGTGTGTGTGGGAGTGTGTGTGTGTGTGTGTGTGTGGTGTGTGTGCGCGTGGTGTCTGTGTGTGTGAGGGTGCGTGTGTGTGTGTGGGGTGTGTGTGTGTGGGGGGTGTGTGTGTGCGTGTGTGTGTGTGTGTAGTGTGTGTGTGTGTGTGTGGGGTGTGTGTGTGTGTGGTGTGTGTCTGTGTGCGTGTGTGTGTGTGTAGTGTATGTGTGTGCGTGTGTGTGAGTGTGTGTGTGTATGTAGTGTGTGTGTGTGTGTGTGCGTGTGTGTGTGTAGTGTGTGTGTGTGTATGTAGTGTGTGTGTGAGTGTGTGTGTATGTAGTGTGTGTGTGCGTGTGTGTGCGTGTGTGTGTAGTGTGTGTGTGTGAGTGTGTGTGTGTATGTAGTGTATGTATGTGTGTGTGTGCGTGTGTGTGTGCGT